>NC_138082.1:33540000-38540000 GCF_964212035.1 Myotis nattereri
ACCGCCAAAGGGGTCGCGACCCACAGGTTGAGAACCGCTGCAGTCTAACCACTAAGAACACCGGCAAGGGCTCTCTTTGCTTCTTACAGTATCTGTCAGTCATCCGGATGCCTAACAATAACCTTTCGGCGGGGAGGAGGGGGGCTGACCTGGAGGAGGGGCTCTTTGCTGGTTCCTGGATGGACCTGCAGGGGCCAGGGAAAGCCACTGCTTGGCAGCTTCCTGTTGCCCACAGGCTGGGTTCTGCTGATACTGCAAGCATGATTAGTAACTGAGCTCTGTTATTGGAAGTCAGGTTGAGTTGCATTTGACTCTGCTGACTACCCGTGGTTTCCTTTAAATAAGGCTTATCAGCTGTAGTAACACTTGTGAAATAGCATTCTTGTGCAGGGTGTTGAATTTATAGGCAGTTAGAAATGGCACAGAACAGGGAAGTCATGGAAGGGTGGCCAAAGGATCTCATAAACTTGGAACTGGGAGAGCGAAGCCAGCTGCCAGGGTGGTGAACCGGAGGAGACAGGCTGATCCCTGTCCTGGACCCCTCTGCAGTCCTTCCCCCCCTCCACCATGGGGTCCCAGCAGCACTGAGGTCTGCCAGCCTGCTCTTTGGTGTGGATGAGGCAGGGAGACCAACTGCAGGCTTTTTTTTTTTTTTGCCAACATGGCGATACATTCCATCGCATGGAAAAATTAGATGGTCTCTAGACTCTAGAGCAGTGGTTCCCAACCTTCCTAATGCTGCGACCCTTTAATACAGTTCCTCATGTGGTGACCCCCAACCGTAAAATCATTTTCGTTGCTACTTCATAACTGTAATTTTGCTACTGTTATGAATCGTAATGTAAATATCTGATATGCAGGATGTATTTTCATTGTTACAGATTGAACATAATTAAAGCATAGAGATTAATCACAAAAACAATATGTAATTATATATGTGTTTTCCGATGGTCTTAGGCGACCCCTGTGAAAGGGTTGTTCCACCCCCCAAAGGGGTCGCGATCCACAGGTTGAGAACCGCTGGTCTAGAGGGTCCCATTTAAAAGGCAGCAGGGAAATAAAGCATAATGCCGTCTGAACATATATAGTGGGATTATTTTTATTTAAAGGCAGGTCTGGCTGTGTAAAGGGGATTTGGAGTGACAGGTTCTGTCTGAGCCTCTGTTTCTGTGCATCGGAAGAGCCCATGTATCCAGGGCAGTAGGGAGAGGCGGTTCTCCAGGATTTTCAGTCTAGAGTCTCTAGACACTGGGGTCTAATGTGGAATTATTACGCTTGGGGGAGAAAAATCAGTGCTTCTTTGCAAGGTGGGAGACACTACAAAATAGTGGCCAGACACACTGGGCTGTGGCTGGAAGAGGTTCCCTCCTTCAGTGTCTTCTAAGATTCAGTGTCATCTAAGGTGGATGGAATGGAATCTTCTACTCTGCAGGCTGCATCCTCCTACGGCTAAGTGCAAAACCTGGGCTGGAGTTTGGACAACCATGCACTAATTGGAAGACACTAGCAGCGGTTCATTATTTGGGCTCTGAAGGAATACTGTTTTATTTTTTTACCTTGGGCTCTGAATGCCTCA
The DNA here is from genome assembly GCF_964212035.1 of Myotis nattereri. Lineage (NCBI taxonomy): Eukaryota > Metazoa > Chordata > Mammalia > Chiroptera > Vespertilionidae > Myotis > Myotis nattereri. The sequence goes on from NC_138082.1 coordinate 33,541,577, forward strand.
GATAACAATATACGTATTATATATCTTGCTATGGGCCAACTAATTTCATATTAAAATTATCTCAATAGTTGTTACTGTGGTCTCATAGTGGGAACGGGCCCCGGGGCATGTGGGAACTCTTCATTCTGGTCCCACCATTGCCCCTCACAGAGCTCCCCGCCTCTCGGCATTGCTGAGCACCAGTTTTTCTGCTTACAACCTGGGTTGGCCTTTAAGTCTCTACAGCTGCAGTTGTAACGTGGCTTTGGCCGATCTTAGTGGTGCTCTTCTGTTAGAAAGAGAGCCGGCTACTGTGCCCTCACCTAATCAGTGTCCTCCTCTCTGTTTTTTCATGTTAAATCACTTGGCCTTGAAAACTGCATCATCTTTCATGAGTTTGTGAATTCTTTAGGGACAAGAGGCCCCGCCTCTTACTGCTTAGCGTTGCAATAATGAATAAAGGAACAAACAGAAAAATGAGTAAATGAAAACTTACTGAGATGTTCAAATCTCATTAGTTCCATTAATGTCAAGTTCAATAATAGTCACACATTTGCTCCTCTCTTCATTGCCAAGAAAGCAGAATGCTGACACTTCCTGAGACAACGGAAATGACATTGTAGCATGGGAATGGGTAGAGGCAGTGTGATCCCTAGACCCTGGGTTCAGCTCTCAGCGAATAGCTGTGTAGCCTGCGGGAAAGGGCCCACCCTCTCTGAGCCTCCCCATCCCCCTAACTTGATGGGCTCTAGAAACCTCATCTGCCTGGCTCCTCCTAAAGTTGGTGGTTCTTGGGTCTAAACAATGAGGGCTTTTTATTGAAGGTTAAAAGGTAAGACCCATCTGTCCCGGCGTCCCCACTTTGCCTTGAGGACATGTTAGAGGCATTGCTCCTGAACCTTTGGGTGCCGGAGGCTGGTGGACAGAGCTTAAGACCCTGTGGGTAGGAATCATGTTGGTGAGGTACAGCCACTGAGAGTGGTCAGATGTGCTTTAGAGTGTTGGGGTGTGTGTGTGTTTTTTTTAACAGACTTTATTTTTAAGAGCATTTTTGGGTTTGCGGCAATACTGCCCCAAAGGCACACAGATTTCCCATGCACCCCGGGCCTCCACACATACACGGACTCCCCCATTATCAACATCCTCCTCCAGATGCTGCATTTGTTACAGTGGATGAGCCTACATGGACTCATCACAATCACCCAGAGCCCATAGGGTACATTAGGGTTCACTCTTTTTTTTTTTTTTAAATATATTTTTATTTCAGAGAGGAAGGTAGAGGGAAAGAGAGATAGAAACATCAATCATGAGAATCATTGATTGTCTGCCGCCTGCATGCCCCCTACTGGGGATTGAGCCTGCAACCCAGGCACGTGCCCCTGACCAGAATCGAACCCAGGACCCTTCAGTCCGCAGGCCGACACTCTATCTACCGAGCCACACCAGCCAGGGCTGGGGCTCACTCTTGGTGGTACACATTCTGTGGGTTTGGACAAATGCACAGTGGCACATACCCATCATTAAGGAGTCATACAGAGTATTCTCCCTGCCCTTTTAAGTAAATAAATGGAATCAACTAGCAGTCTTTGTGATTTAGCTCATTAAATCTGAATATTTCATTTCACTCTGAGGAGACTGAAATCCAGGTTTCCTAGGTCATACCCTCCTTCATAAGAGACCTCACGACTCATCTCTCTGTTCTTTCAGTGCCATGAGCATGACAGGTGCCCCATACTCACTGCCTGATGAGAGAAGGGGCAAGCAGCCCCTGCAGACGGTCCTGGAACCTGGAGGACCGCCTGGCCAGGAGCACTGTCCCTAGAAGCAGCCCCTGCACCACCTTTAGCATGTCTCGGCCCAGAGAAGGCTGTGGAGCCTCTGGTCTGATTGGTGGAAATTGTATTTATGACATTTTCCTTCTGAAACTTGAACAAGCAACCTGAAATCTCTCTGTTCAAGACATCGTGAAGAACCAAGACTCTGGTCAGCTATGTGTGAACCCCGTGCTGCGCTGCATCGGGTGGTGTCAGGAACCACGATTATAGAGCCAAGAGGTGGCGAGTGGGGTGTTTGATGGAAGAGAAACAAAGTGTTCATATTAATGGTAAATGGGTGCTTAATTTAATGGTAAACAGAGTGCCCAGCACACAGTTCCTTAGCGAAGTTAGTCCTCACAAGAGTGCTCACATTCAGGTACATTTCCTTCATTGCCATTTGACAGGTGTAAAAACGGAGGTGGCCAGGAAGTGGACAAGCCTGGCCAGGACAGGCAAGGCTTCTTCCTGCTCTTAACCACTGTCTTCTCCTGCCTGTGGTGCAGGCAGCAAGTGCCTGCCTGTCCAGAGCCTTTCCGCACACACTGGGAAGTACTAGGAGTGAAGCACAGCCATCTCAGAGCTGCCATCGTCACCCCTCTTTGTTCTCTCCTTCCTGGGAGTGCACGTGTTCCTGTGCAAAGTTAGAGGTACCTAAAATACCTTTTTTAACAAATGCCATCAACTAGCAGTCTTTCTGATTTGAGTCACGATCTTGTCAAACACCGTGGTTAGGGGAGATGCTTCATAAACCAGCAGCAGATGAGAGAGGATCCATTTTTGCAGCCAAGTTCAGAGTTTTGGTGTCAGGTTAATGTTCAGGCAGGGCATCAGGTGGACCCCCTGGAGGCTCCGGTCCGCGCGGCCGCGATCCATCCCGGTGCTTCGGCCTGCCCGCCGAGCCGCGCTCCCGCCGCCGCCGCCGCCGCGCTCCCGGGACCTGGCGGCCGGCTGAGCGCGCGGCCCACGGTCACTGCACGTCGGCGCCCGCCCGCCCGCCCCGCCCGGGAGCGCGTTTCCATTTTAAACCGCCGCCCTCCCGCCCCTAGGCCGCGGCGGCGCAGCTGCCTGCGCGTCTCGGGCCCTGGGAGCGGCGCAGGCTCCGGAGTCGCCGAACTGTGCAAAAAAGGCCCGAAGATGCGAGCCGGCCGCACGCCTTAGACAATGAAGCCGCGGGCGCCGCCGCCCGCCCCGGGCCCTGCGCGCCGCGGCCGCACCTGCCGGCCAGACCGTCCCGGCTTCTGACTGCCCGCCCTCCCGCCGCTCCGCCCACCCGCCCCGCGGGCCCATGGCTGGGCGCCTGGGACCCGGACCCCCGCACTCGTGCCGCGCGGCGCACGGGCCGGCGGGCGCCAGGGGCGCCATCCCTGCAGCTTAAGCGCGGCCCTCGCGGCGAGCAGGGGGCGTGGGCCCTCTCCCCGCGCGCCCGCTCGCTCCGCCTCGCCCGGCGACTGCCCGATCGCGCGTCCCGGCCCGCGGCGCTGGATGCAGAGGAGCCCCGGCGGGCGGCGCGGCGGCTGCGGCCCCGGGCGACATGTACCTGCTGGACGTCAGCGGCGAGCCCGCGTCTCCGCCCGCGGACGCGATGCCGCGCGGGACGCCCCCCAGGAAGACCGTTTACCGCATCTCCGTGACCATGGTCAGGAAGGAGCAGCTGGCCGCCCCGGGCCCGGGTGGTCCCGACCCGCGTCCCACTCGGAAGCTCCGGCCCGGGCGCTCCCCGGACGCGCCCGGGCGGCTGGTGGAGGAGGAGGAGGCAGAGGATGCTGCGGCGGCCACTGAGGACCCAGAGGGCTGCCGGCCGCGCGCCTGGGACGTCCGCACCTACCGCACCCGCAGCACCGGGCAGCTGGAGCTGGGGCGGCTTCGGCCGTGCACACGCGGCACGGAGCCCACGGACCTGGCCGGCAGTCCCCCGGCCGTGGAGCAGGAACCCAGGTCGCCTACGCCCGGCAGCCCCGACGTGGAGGGGGTCCGGGCCGCGCCCCTGCGGCGGAGCCTCAGCTTCAGGCACTGGAGCGGGCCCGAGGCCCCGCGGGAACGGGCCCCGGGCCGCGGGAGGCGCCACAGCAGCTCTGCGAGCCTGGCCTGGGCGCCGGGCGGCGAGACCGTGGCCGACCCCGGGGTCGTCCCCGAGCCCGCGGCCGCCGCGCAGCCCGCCTCGGAGAAACGCAACACTCTGGACGTGGGCGAGGTGCTCAGCAAAAACGATGCGCTCTCGGACTTGGAGCGCTGGGAGCGCAGCAAGAGCAAGAACCGCACGCTGGACAACAGCGACCTGCAGCGGCTGGAGCGCGCGCGGGCCGCGGCCGCCGGCCCCAGCGCGGTCTCGGAGCACAGGCTGCTGCGCTTCTTCAGCGGCATCTTCGCGCGCAGGGACGGCGCACCCAGCGGCGGGCCCTCCCCGCGGAGCGGCTCCTTGCGACCCCGTGGCTACTTCAGCCTGCGACGCGCCCCGGCCGATGCGCACTCATCCAGCGCCGAGAGCATCGAGGGGTCCCCGCGCAGAGGTGGGCAGTGCGGCCGGGGTGGGAGGGCAGTGGTGGGAACCTTCGGGCCCCGCGGCGGGCCTGCTCAGCAGAGTGCGCTGGGACTGGAGGGCAGCTAAGGGACCTGCCCTCCCAGGTCACCCGCCGCACGTGGTTGTTTAGGACGCGAACCCGGGTCCTGCAGTGTCCCCCACTAATAATTCTGCGGCGTCTGGACATTCTTGACTGGCCTTGCTTCCAGCTGCGTGTGGTGGCGCCGTTCAGGGCTTGTGATCTAAGCCCCCGCGAGCCTGTCTCAGGAGAAATCACCTTGCCAAGTGGCGCCTTTCTCCCGCGGTGCTGGCTCAGGCCTCTCCATCCGCAGGCCCAGGGAGCTGGCAGCTTGCTGCCACCTGGGATACCTGTGGGCTGCTCTAGGAGGCCAGGCCTTGGGCCGAGGCTGCCGCACAGGTGGCACGCCTGGCGGGGAGAAGCAGCTTTCCTCTGTTGACATCTTACTCCACCACCAAGCCTGGTGTCCTCGTCAGGGCTACCTGGAGGTGGTACTGTGGGTCCTGTGCTGTGGCCTCGGCTGTTGGCCGGCTCTCACCTGTTGTGCTTGGGCAGGGATGTAGGCCCCTCTCCCCGGCCTCCCCACCAGTAGGTGTGTTAGGAGGAAGAAAGCGCCTGTGCCACAGGATTCTTCTTCCTGGGCGTGCTCTCTGGTATGCAGGCAGGGAAATCACAGCCTGGAGCCTGTCCTCTGCTCTCTGAGGCCCTCTGACTAGGACCTGCAGGGAAGGCTCCCAGGAGGTGTGATAATATTCGGGTGCAAGAATCCGGTAGCCTCTGATAGTGTTGGGGAGTCAAAACCTTTCAGAACCTGCAAAACACGGACCCCTTCTCTCCACATGCCTGGGCATCACTCTGCAGAAGGAGGCGGGGTGGGCCAGGGAGCCTCTCCCAAGGGTTGGAGTGGGGGATGGTCGGGGTGGGGGGATGGTCGGGGTGGGGGATGGTCGGGGTGGGGGATGGTCGGGGTGGGGGAGGTCTCAAGATCCGGTCCCCATGCACTTCCCCACTGAAAGGTCAGTAGGCCATCAGTACAGCGCTGCTGCTGCTACAGGTAAGGCTGGTAAAACGCTGCAGTGTGGCAGCCTTTGGTTAGAGACTTTCCGCTGCCAACTCACCTTCCTCCTGTAGGTCACCAGTTACCTGAATGCCTGGGGGTGTAGTAAAACCAGACAATGCAAAGAAATTGCTGCTCTTGACATTAGTATTTTTTAAAAAAATATATTTTATTGATTTTTTTAACAGAGAGGAAGGGAGAGGGATAGAGTTAGAAACATCCATGAGGGAGAAACATCGATCAGCTGCCTCCTGCACACCTCCTACTGGGGATGTGCCCACAACCATGCCCTTGACAGGACTCGAACTGGGACCTTTCAGTCCGCAGGCCGACGCTCTATCCACTGAGCCAAACCAGTTGGGGCGACATTAGTATTTTTAAGTGAAGACAAATAATGTCACCTTCTGATATGCTTCCGATGATCCTCCAAATGTGAGAATATTTGAAACCAAGAAGTTGAATGTGCAATTGTGTTAAAATCTGATATTGTTCTTAGTGAGGATACAGTATAATGTACCTGTTGCCAGCCTGGCATTAGTTTAACTTGCTGGATTTTGTTTTTAAGCAGTATTACTTTATTATTTTCCCAACAATTTGAAGCATGGCGCATGAATCGTTTACCCATATGTGGTTGTGTAATCCACACCATCCATGTCCATATGTACCAGGAGTCTTGCCTTGAAGAGTTATTTGTCTGTAGGTGAAACTTGGTCAATGATGGCCTTAAATGATCAGGGTCAATGGTGTGGCCCGTACTTTTCACCCCAAAGTCTTTCTTCAATTACAATTGACATTCAGTATTATTTTATACTAGAGGTCTGATGCACTAAATTCCTGCAAGGGACTCGGCCCTTACAGCCCTGGCTGCCGCCACCCTCTGAGGGGCAATGGATCTCGAGCCACCTCCCCCACCCCCCCCCCCCCCCCACTGGTCCTTCCGCTGTCAGGTCTAATTAGCATATTAGCTCTTTATTATGTAGGAGGATTAGTTTCAGGTGTGCAACATAGTGGTCAGCCATCCATATAATTTACAAAGCGATCCCCTCAATATGTGCTGCACTTTATATCCCTGGAACTAATTTGCACGTCTTGTGTTTTAACCTGCCTTGGGAAACTTGTGTTAGGAGGCACCATATTGGACTCCCAACCATTATCCCATCCCTTCCCACATGCGCTGAAAATATTTAAAGATCCTATGAGTTACTTTGGTTTGTATAAAGTTGCTACTTCCCTTCACGTTCAGTGGAAGTTGAGGCACGCAGCCCAGTCCCCCCTCTAATGGTAGGCTTGCATCTTTGCTCTCATGGGCTTTGTAGAAAACAGTAATTACCACTTGGGTTCCAGACAAGTATGCATCATAGAGGGAGAGGGGAGGGAGAAGCACAAAGGATGTAGAATAAGGGTGGCCCTTGTGGTACCTATTGATCCCAGTAAAAGCACTGGCATTTGGTGTTCCCTTTGGTTCAAATGGGTAGATAGGTTTGAAATATAAAGGTGTGAAGTTTGTTGGAATTTTTCCCTCTAGGGCAGTAGAAGATAACAGTAGTAATAATTGGAAAGGTGCTTGGTTTGTTTGGCCCATCCTTCTCCAGGTGGAGTTACTTTGGTCTGAGGCTAGGGTTGTGGGTTGTGTAGAAAAACCGAATGTTAATGAACTAGGTCACAGCACACACAGTCAGAACTGCAGGACATTATTTTATTCTGAAGTTCTAGGCAATGACAGAAAGGCCACCTTTTTCACCTGCCTTTGGCTAATATGCCTGAAATGTCATGGTTCTTAAGATCTTTATAAGACCAGTGTCCTTACAAGTAAAAGGTACACCCCCCACAGCTGTTAGGTCTCATTTTAGTGTATACTTGCCCACATTTTATGTGTTGGCTTCCTATGACACAGTTTTTCATAATTTAGGTGCTAATTAAGTGAGGTTATGACTTCAGGGTAAAAATCTCTAAGGCGCCAGTCAGACACAGTGATACAGGCCCATTTCTCTGGGAATGTCAGGAGGCTGAAGGTGCCCAAGGCCTTGCCCGCAGCTGGGGCCAGGCGGGTTTGCAGGACTCGGAAGATGTGGATTTTAGCGAGGTACCGTGGTGCAGGCTCCAGAACTCGGCCCGTGTGGTCAGGCAGCACTCAGCGATCAGACACTGATGATTTGTAGCAAAGTCTGAGATACTCACATTCAGTACGATAAACGTTTTGCCACCAAGAGTCTGATAGACGGTTTTTTTGTTGTTTTTTTGGCCTTTTTGGATTTCAGAATAACAGATCAGCTATTGTGGACCCATGATGTGATATATACCGTGTTTCACTAGTTTTTTTAAATCTTGGCCACAGTATTAAAATTTGAAGTTTTTTCAAGTCTAAAGGAAATTAGAGAAGATTGTCATCAGGCAGGCGTTCCTTTTGTTAGACTCTTTCAGCTAGGGAAGCAAGATGGTTGGAGTCTAGTTTTAAGTCACACACAGGCTTCCACATCACATACCTGTGATTTTCCCATGTTCTTAACTGGGCATCGGGGTGGAAGGTTTGAAGCTCCTACCTTCTCAGAATGATTCTCTTGTCCTTTGTAATCCCTGTTGGTTCACGCCTGTTTAGGCTCTTTCTCTCCCTAACGCCCCCCCCCCCCACCCCCAACCCCACCCCCCCGCCCATGTATGACAGTCACTGCCCAGAGACCCAAGGCAGCTGGTTCTCTGAGGTTCATAACTGTTCCCGAGCAGGAGGTTTCAGAGAGCCCCTGTGTCAGATCAAGGGCAATTTCCTGTCACCTGATACACATGTATTAGGGCAGTCTGTTGACACAAGTATCATTTAATACAAAGAAGGATGGAATGATAAGTGATTAATTACATTGTAGGGTGTCCCTTTCTGTATCCCAGGCAGTCTGCTAACACTCTCGGAACCCGCCGAAGGCAATGCCAGTCCAGAGCTGCACGTGTGTTTAGGGTGTTCTATTGCTGTCTGGGAGGATTGATTACAGCAATAAAATGATTCGTTGATAGCCCTGACTGAGTTTATTAGCATTTTAGATTACTAATTTACAACTGATATTTGACAGCATATTTTTTATGAGAGGCTTTGTTCTTGAATTTCTGATTCCCTTGATTTGTATCCATTTCTGTAACATGATTGACTATTTTATATAGTTTAAAAGAATAAAAAACTTCAGTGGAGAAAGAGAGGAAGCAGCAATTAAATGAAACCAAATTACTAAAATAGCTGGATACACCTTAACTTTTAAACTTGACTTGTTATAGAAAAGGAGTTACAGGTTTTAAAGAATCAATGTAACTCAGCTTCTCATTTGAAACTTTTTGACTTAATTACATACTCAGTACTTAAGGATTTACTTGCTAGTTTAGGAATTCACTTGCTTTTTATAAATGACTATAGATAGCAGCTTAGGGCACCCAGTGTTGTTGTTGCTGTAAAGTTGAATTGCTCCCCTGGTGACAGAGAGCCTACTTGGGATGCAGGCAGAGCTGCTGAAGGTCAGCCACACCCTCTGAGCGGACACTGGAGGCTGGAGGCTGGGGCTGAGCCTTGCTGTGCTTATTTTCTCCAATCAGAGCCCGTGTTACCGCGTAGTCACCTGTTAGCATCTTTCTTCACGTCACCCTGGACTTAGCTTATCCTGCCACCAAAGGAATGCTCAAAATTCATCTGCTAGAGGGGTTCTCCAGGTTTAGCCTGGGCCCAGTGCAGTTGTCTGGCTAGCTATACAGTTAACAGATACCGTTTGTTTGGTAGTATATGACCCAACTATAAAGTACCAGCACTACTTTTATTTTTTTGTTTGTTTGTTTTTGAGTCGTCTTGTTTTTCTGTTGCAGGAACAAACACTGAGTTTCTGTGGTGTGTTCTGCAGCGGGAGCAGGGCCCAGATCCTGTCCCCAGTGGTCAGTAGCCTGTTGGGGGACATGAGGAAGTTCCAGTAAATCCCAGCTTCAGGGGACACTTAGGGAAGGATGACTGCACAGCATACCTCCATTGGTGCGCTAGTCCCGGTGTGTTCTTGTCTGCCAGTTCTAATAGCGAGTCCCTCTTGGGCATGAAGTCCCTCTTGTACTGTAGGGTTCAGAGCATTGTGGTTGGCATATAGATTTTTGATAAATGCTTGTGGGAGGAATCTATGAGAGGACTTGGGGAACACAAAACAAGGCAACAAATATCCATGAGCAGGAGAAGGAGTTAATGAAGACCTCACAGAGGGGTTAAATGATTTGGGTTTTGCAGGATCAGCAGGAGCTTAACAGCTGGAACAGAGAAGATTATGAGCAAGTTGGTTGGGATTTCTATAGTTAACTCCCGAGAAATCATTTCTATTGCCCAGGTCTATATGATTAATACCAACATCAAGCATTAAAAAGGATATTTTATGTTTTCCACAATGAGCTTTACAATTTTTTTTTTTTAAATTAGGTTTCTGTTTTCTATGGGAAATTCACTTTAGGTTTTTGGGCTTTTTTTCTGTAAAGATTTGAAATAATATCAATTTAAAATGATGTCACAATGAGTAAAATAATGGGCAAGTGAAGGTTCTGTTTATGAGGACAGGGTTGAGATGGGGCGTGTGCAGCTGCAGTTGCATCTCAGATGATGCTCAGAAGTGGTGTTAAGGTAGGCAAGTGAGCGAAAAGAAGGGAGATCTGTTGTCTTTGCATCACCTACAGAGAAGCACCATCTGCCCATCGCTGTTTTGGTCTAGGTTTGGTTCAGCCCAAATTGGAGTCCACCATGGTATTGATATAGGTGCCTGCCTTCGAAATTATGTCTCATCTATTGCAGTTGATGGAGGCATTCACATTTGCTCTCTTTTCTCCTGTTAATTTACTGAAGACATTCCTGTAGATGCTCGTATAATTTAAAGGATGTTAGTGCATGCCTCTTCATTTAGCTGGTCTAAATTCAAGGATAGGTCTTGGCCCCTTGCTTTCTATAATCTCCTGTTTTCATTTGTGTAGTTGGCTTTGGTATTTACATCACCAATGGATGTGGAGACTCAAAGCTTATTACAAATATGCCTCCTTCCCATATGTCAGAAGATGGGAAGGCTCTTCACTCGTTGGGCACCAGGGTGTACCAGCCAGAGGCCTGTGGAGGGTCACGTGGCTGTCCTTACCTAATGGGTGGAAGAGGCACGTTTCAGATGGCGGGAGCGAGAGGGAAGATGAGGGCTACCCTCGCACACTACCTGCTGTTGAGACAGTGCACCGCTTCCGATCTCTTTCTGCTGTGATCCCGAGGCCCCTCGGGTTTTGCATGACATAGTGAGTGACCTACACAGGAACGGAGGCTCCCTTTACTCAGAGGACCGTCGCTGCCGACCAGTGCATACACATTTCTTTGAGTGGATGGCCATTCGTTCGAGATGGTTCACAGGGCGTCTTGTGTTCCCTCGCCCTCTGTGCCTGTCATGGCAAGGACTCCTTTCAGCCTTCCCGCTGACTGTCAGACACTTGAGAATTGACTCTGAGAACAATGCCCCCAGCCCCTGCCTTCTCTGGACACTAGATCAGAATGACTCAGACAGGACTTCAGCTGAGGGGTGGGGGGGCGGCGGGTACTGATCCAGTTTGTACATTCCTGCGGCGACCAGCCAGGGCTCTAAAACAATAGAAATCCCAGGTGGACTTACAAAAAAATGCTCATTTGTAACTTGCTTTCCTGCAACTCCAATCCTGCTACCTGAGAACCTGGCTCGGTTCCATGGGTTGTGGCAGAACTGAGCAAGGCGGGGCCTCCCGTGCCACAGCTCATCATAGCTCCAGGATACTTGGATCTTAGCGCTCGGCTTCTTGTAGTTGCCAAACAAGAACCCCTAGCTTCTGAGAATCTGATTGCGCTTGCATTGAAGAGTAGATGCCTAATCTGCTTTCCTGATCTGGTTCGTGGAATGTTCTGGAAACCAACTTCCTTGAATTGAACCTGGGAGTATCCAGACTTGTCTCCCCGTATTTGAGAAGCAGATATAAGGAGGACCCAGGAGTTTCTCAGCACTGATTAGTGCAGTGTGTAGGGAGAGGGGTGTGTGGACGTCACCTCTCACCAGCAGAGCTGTCCCACCCTGCAGCACCTGCCCGCTCCCCGGGGAGTTCCCTGTCACTGGAGCTTTCAAACAAGGGCAGTCAGGGACTCTTGGAAGGGGGTCCATGTTGTTAGTCTGGAGGCTTAGAATTGATGGGTGGAAAGTCCACCCTAGTTTTAAACTCAGGAGTCTCGGTGCTTGATGCTTTTTATCCCTGTCTTCACCCCTGTAATGTCCCGACCTGGCCTGCGGCCCCCACCGTGGCTCCTGCTTTGCTCTGCAACATTGAGACCTCAGTTCTGTCTGCCAGCCAGAAGCCCGCTGCCCCACCTCCCCTCTGCCACCCGAGCTGCCCCCACGGCTGTCCGCCGCGATCCTCAGGGCACTGATGCCACTTTTCCTGTGGGCACCGAGGGTGATGTCTGAGTGCGACCTCAGTCTGGTTCTCTCACAGCCTCTGCCTCTTTCCTGCGTTCTCCCCGCGCCTTGACGCACAGCTGACTCCAGGTGCGTGCGCAATGCTTGGATGGTGGTGGGAGGAGAGAGCGCTCTGTTTGCGGGAGACCTCATTGCCACGCGGAGGAAGCAGGGTCTGAGCCAGTGGAGGAGGCTGAGTTTGGCTGCCACACTCAGTCTAGTGAGGCACTGGGCAAGTCACTCACCTCCCAGGCTCCTGCCGCCCTGGCTGGGCCTCGGGAAGGCGAGATGACCGTGGCGGCAGGTGCTGTGCTCTGCATCCTGGCAGTGTCTTTGCTTTTGAATGATGATGACCTGGGATGGTCTGCAAAGGACCGAAAGGTAGAAAATGTCAGCTCTGTGGACACGTTCGAAGCTACACCCGCTGAGAGCTGCACACCACACCACGCCTAAAGCTGCCACAGGTGTCGGCTAACCTGGCCCCCCCCCCCCCCACACCCGAGGATACTTTTCCATTGATTTTTAGAGAGAGGGGAAGAGAGAGAGAAAGACAGAAACATTGATATGAGAGAAACACAATGTTTGGTTGCCTCCTGCATGTGCCCCGACCTGGGCCCAGGCCGGGGAGGAGCCTGCAACCCAGGTGTGTGCCCTTGACCGGAATCGAACCCGGGACCCTTTGGTCCGCAGGCCGACGCTCTATCCACTGAGTAAGTCGGCCAGGTCTGACCTGGCTTTTTGTTTTTACTCCGTCTTCCTTTATTTTCCCATGATCTTCAGTTCTTTTTATGTTAAATTCTTTTTTATTTTCCAGTATCATATTAGCTTCAGGTGTTCAGCATAGGGGTTAGACATTTATGTAGTTTACGAAGGCATCCCTCTGGTAAGTCTAACACCGTGCGAGGTTACTGCGCTGTTACTGACTGTGTTCCCAGTGCGGTACCTCCCGTGACTGTTCTGTAACTGCCAAAGCTACAGTTCCTTTTAAGGTGTTCACCACTGTATCTTAAAATTGCACATGGAGAGAACAGATCACCTGTTTTCTTTGGTTTAACCACCCCCCCCCATTCATGTAACTAGAAGGGTGACTGACTTTGCGTATGGATTTATTTCTGTCCTGATGGAGCCAGATACGTGTCTATTTCCAACAGTTCTCTGAGCGCCTTGTGCAGCACCGCCGTCCATCGCGGCCTGTGCTGGCCTCTGGGAGGAGTCTGTCCCTGCAGAAGCCTTTGCCCGTGGGAGCAGTGACTGCTACTCACGCCCCCCGCCCCCCGGCGGCTTGCAGCCTTCGGAGCAGGGAGCATCCACACGCTATGTTTATCAAGTTTGTTCAGTGCAGTAGAGTGGAATAGAGGTTATTTGGAACTTTCCATGTTACCTTTAGGTACTGAGGTTTTCTAATGTATGTAATGATACAAATGGTGGCATTGGACCTGTGTTGGTCTCAGGCTGCCCTTTTGATCCTTCTGCATACGAAGTACAGTCTTCCCCTTTGATCCGCGGGGATACAACCCCCATGGATGCCTGGAACCTCGGAGATTACCGAACCCTGTGTGTACTGTTGTCCTAGGCATGCATACTTACGATAAAGTTTAATATGTAAACTAGTCACAGATTAACATGGACTAGTGATAAAATAGAACAGTTATAACACTATACTGTAATAAAGGTATGTGACTATGGCTTCCCTCCCTTCCTCCCTTTCCTGCCCGCCCTCCCTCCCCTTCTCTCTCCCCGTTCCCTGATCCGATGGATGGTAGCGTATACAGCATGGAGACGCTGGACAAAGGGATGACTCCTGAGCCCGAATGAGATTTTATCACGATACTCAGAACACCATGCAGTTTAAAACTTATGAATTATTAACTTCATAAATTTACTTAGGAATTTTTCCCCCAAACACATTCAGACCATGGCTGACCACTGGTAACTGAAACCAGGGAAAGGGAAACCTGGTTAAGTGGGGACGACTGTCCTGCCGTGCCAGGCACAAGCATTTGATCATTGAAGGCTCGTCCTAGAGCCACTGAAGGTTCATTGGTGCCAGGAAGTGACCCAGGAGAGCACCTTGTCCAGTGAAGGGTGAGCCCAGCCTCTAAAAGTGAACATTATTTTCAACACAGGAATCTGGGTATTCGCCGTCAAACAAGTTTGCACTCACAGGACAGAAACGTTCTCTGTAGGAGATTTTTGTGGCATTTTCCTTTTCTTTCAAGTCTTAAGATAGACACTGGTTCACACAGAAGGAGACTGAGTCTCAGGTTCCAAATAGGGGGGGGGGGGATCTGAGCACCAGCTTTCCTGGGTGGCACGCACTCACCAACCCTTCACCCCCAGGGAGTTCATCCTCAGGCCTGCCCAGGAAACGTGACTGATTTGTAGTAAATGTGATAATATGATGTGTGTGTCTAGTGCCGCGTGAATCCTAGAAAGGTCATTTAGATACCGGGTTAGAAAACCGTTGATGTAAGAAACGTCCGAACCTGTAGAGCGTCTTTATGAATTTACTGTTGACATTGCCAAGGAGCAAGATCCCCCTGCTCCCTAGAGGGCAGTTCCACACTTTCTTTTACACGTTCGGAATTAAGGGCGGAGCAAGGGAGATTACAGGAGGTGGGAGAAGGGAAGGCGGGGATTGCATTCCGTGATGTTAACAAGATGATCTGCTTTCTTGTGTGGGTACAGCTCATTTCAAAGCTGTGCTACCCAGATGCACAGAAACCCAGGCCAGGGCTTGCTTGAGGCAAAGATCAGCCTTTTTACTCAAGTTATGACCCTGGGATCTCCCACCGAGACCTGCCCACTTAGTCATTGATGATCAGATCACCCTGGGAGGGGACTTTCCACAGAACCCCTTTTCTCGTCCACAAAATCTATTCAGGGGTGAGGTTCTAAACTTGGGTGTATTTGATGCCTGTTAGTTATAATTTGAGAAAACATGCAGATAAAATTATGTTATACCTGGTGCCCAGTGCCTGGAACAGGTTGTTTATATGATCTGTCAGTGTTTCATGTTGTCACTCACAGGAAGAAGGGATTTTCTGTGGCATTTGCAGGCCGATATTTGCAGTGACTGGAATCACCGAGGGAAGTTCAAGCTCCAGGAAGGTCGCTGCCTGTGGCAGGAGGTGGGCCTCTGCTCAGCCCAGAGGCCTGATCGTCGGGGTCTGTAGCTGTCGGGGCGCCTGTGTTCTCCGTGTCGGAGTCCTGGGTGTGCCTGTTGGAGTTTTGGGCTCCTGGGCCGATATTGGAGAGCTCTTTCCTTCAGTCTCCAGTTCTTCCTGGAGTCCATGAGGGTCCCATCAGCTCAGTCAGCTTTCTCCTTGCCAGCCCTGTGCCTGGCACACACTCCTGGCCCGTCCGCCTCCCCGGGTCCCTGCAGGCCAGGCTGCTCTCAGAAAGGTCAGGTCCCACGAGCCAGGCTCTGCTCAGGCTGTCCTTGGAGCATGTCCGGTTTCTGGGAGGCGTGGAAGTGGGCACTGGAATTCTTAGCTTATGTTGAGGTTGTCGTTACGCAGGTGTGTATGATGGCTCGTACCCATTAGGGCCAACATGAGGGAACTTTGCTGCTGTTGAAATGAAATTCAGTCTGTATTTCTTTTTATTCTTTTTTTAAAAAAATATTTCTATTGATTGCAGAAAGGAAGGAAGAGGAGGAGATAGAAACATCAATGATGGGAATCATTGATCAGCTGCCTCCTGCACGCCCCCTACTGGGGATCGAGCTCACAACCGGGCATGTGCCCTGCCTAGGAATTAAACCATAACCTCCTGGGTCAAAGGTTGATGCTAACCTCTGAGCCATGCAGGTAACGTTCCTCCAGAGGGCCTGGCAGTGAGTCACAGCCTTTTTGGGGGGAGGGAATGAGTGCTGGTGACAGACTGCTGGGGGTGGGGGTGGGGCGGGGAGACAGAGGGCGTGCACAGCAGGGTGTGACCGAGGCCCTGCCACCAAACTGCTATTTGAGGCATAGACCATTGGTGCCTATTTTTAGGCTGGTTTTGTTGCTGTGTCACAATAAGGCAGGAACAGCCAGGGCAGCCACACCTACCTGAAGCCAGCAAGGCGGGGTGCCCGGAAGCGCTTTGCACGCGTCCATCCCTTGGTTCCAGCAGCAGCCGTGATGGATCGGCCCCTCTGGAGAGAGGCCTAATAGGGATGTACGGACAGGGGGAGTGGACGGAGAGCTCCAGCCCTAAGCCCCAGGCTGCCTCCTCGGTCACCAGCTCCTGCTGTCAGCTGGCAGGGTGCCGTCTCCCTCAACCTGTCATGAAGGATCCGTACCGTTTCCCAGAGGGCGGTTCCTGCGTTCAGAGCTGGGGTGTCGGTGGACTCTACTGCGTGCCTGTGCGTGTGCGGGCACCAGGTGTGCGTGGCTCGGATCTCGCCTGGGGAGACTTGGCCGGCAGGGCTGAGCTGGGCTCTCGGAGCAGGTGGGCCGTGAACTCAGTTCTGCACCCGTGCCCGGGAGGTGGAGGTCAGCTGTCGGCTGGATGCTTTGCTTTCTGGAGTGTACTGCACATTTAAGGACATTTAGTGGCATTGACACTGTTTATAAAAACTTTTCCTCTAATTTTCCTGGGCTAATTTTGTCTGGTGGTAAATTTATCTAATGGCTGTGTGTGTTTGATGAAAATAATACTATAGTAAATGCGCGGTTGGCTGTCGCTCCTCACTGGTGTGTGTGCGCTGTTGACACAAGTCCCTTCTCCCCAGTCACCCATGGGTCCAAAGGTGCTCCTCTTATCTCTTCCTTGGAGGTGAGGGCTCTTCCTGGCTCACACTTGGGGTCATGCAGTGGCCTCGCTTTACTGATGGGAGGACACATGTTTAAAACAAATGGCCCTGGGAAGCTAGACTAGAAGGGACTTTGGCCCCAACCCCCACCCCATCCCACCCCATCCTTTTGAAGGTGAAGGCAGCACCTGGCCTTTTAAGGGCATCCCAGACACCCTGCCTCCCTCCCTCCCCGTCAGCCAGCAGGCCTGGCTCTAAAGGTTACATCGAGTCACAGGCAAAGCCCAAATCGGAGCATTTGATATCACATATTTGAAACACTTTGGCACAGGTTTTAGTTTAAAATAAAAGTGCTAACCAAGAAGCAAAACGTGTTTTATTCTTAGCCCTAGACTAGGAGGGCGGGCGGCGCGTGCCTCTACCTTAGCGGGCAGATTCGGTTGTCACTCCTGTCGCCGGGAGCTGTGCTTGGCAGGCAGCCTTCCCCTCCGGGGAGACCCCAGTCGACTTGGGGTGGGTGCATTGGTTTTGGATTTTTGTTGCTCTTGCTGTATCTTTGGGTGAAGTGGTTGTGTTTTTCCTTTGCTCCTGATTTTTTCCCTTCAGTCCAGTCCAAATAAGTGGTTGTATTTTCAGAGTTCTAAATGCAGCCGTGCAAACACAGTGAGTCTGGGCCTGAGGGTTTGGCGTGGGTTCCGGCTGCTATTTACATGTGCCAGAGCCTTCTTGGAAGTCACTCCGGTTTCTTACTGCCCAGGCTGTGAGCCTGGGATCTCGGAGCACTGGGAGGGGCTGTGCACTAGGAAATTCTCCCTCCCTCCAGCCTCGTTCCTCAGGCCGGGCAGGGCCCAGGGGAGTCCCACTTCCAGAGGGCCCTGGCTCTGCCGTGCTGAGTGCTGGGACCTCCTGCCTCCCTGCAGAGTCTGCTCATCCAGGGAGGGAAAGGTGCGCCAGTGACGGGCTCTCAGGTGGGGATGGTCGCACATTTCCGCTGCGATAAGAAAAAGTAAATCCACTGCAGCCTCAAAGTCTGTTTGCGGCCTCGATGGAAAGATCATCCTCTGAGATGGAGCCCCCAGGAGGCTGTGACTGGCTTTGACCCACCTTTTCCTCCTCCCTCCCCTGACACACAGCCACCTGAGGTCATCAGAGAACCAGGGTCATTTGTGGATGTGACCACAGGAGGGTCCGTGTCGGCAAGGACTGCACAGTGGAGCCAGGGGCGGCTCAGTTTCCTGAGCGGGGACATCCTCAGAGGCCCTGAGGGGAGAGCCGGCCTCTTGCTCTGGGGACCTGACCTCCTGTGTGGCTCCATCCTGCTGCCCCTCCCCCATGCTGCCCAGCTCACCCACTGTGCTGGGCACTGACCGAGCTTGGGGACAGTGGCTGAGGAGATCCAGGAAACTCCAAGGGGAGGTGGAGATGCAAAATTTAATTTTCTAGAAACAGACGTGCCACATATCTGAAACTGTTCAAAGAAAGGAGCACCATCCTGATGAGTCCCCCAGTTGCAGGATAGATGGAGCGTCCGAAATCATACCGATTTCTCCAGAGGACATCAGGGACACATAATGAGTTTGATTTTGAATATCCACCCCAGGGCTTTTGTATTCAAAGCCAGAAAATGGGGGAACTTCCTGCAGATACCACATGGGGACTGGCCCCCATGTGCCCAGTGACCGTTAAAGGTAGGTGTAGACACGTCCATGGAGGTACACCACACCCCACATCCCACCCCTGAGAGATGGCCACCACTACCGGGTTAGTTGGGTATGAGTCCAGACAACCTTCACTGCAGTTGCTTGCATGCTGTCTAACTAGCTAGTTAATTGCCTGGTGAACAGCTGTGGGCTCTGGCGACTCGTGCCGGAACCAGCATTTGTGCTCAGTGTGTTGTCTGTCATCTGGTGTGGGGCTTTTCCACGCACGGCCAGATTTTGTGCAGGGTGTGTATTCTGGGGGGTGGGGTCTACACCTGCAGTAGTGTCCGTTCTGTGTCTGTCTGAGCTGCTCAGGGCACAGGGTTAGGTGTGTGAGGGCAGCTTGCAGGGGAAAGAGGAGAGGTTGTAGGAAGTGAAGCAGGCACAAGAGCGCACCTGTGTGCACAAGACGAGGGAGCATCTAGCCCAGGGGACAAAGGTGACTGACCTGCCCCAGGAGCTGTGTGAGCAGTGAGCCAGGGGCATTCTCAGACACCTGGTAGGTGCTGTGATGCCTGCACTACCCCACCCCTCTCGGTGGATGGCAGGCTTTCGTCCCTGTCTGTGCAGTTGCTGGGAATTCTTTTGAGACCAGAGGGCCATTGAGAGGTGCAGGTGTGGAGGGGGAGGGATGCCAGGACTGGCAGTGCGATGGTGGGCGCTGCCCTGACCAGTAGGGAGGGAGTTTGCATGTTTGTTTTGTTTTCCAACTTCTTTTTATATAAATACTAGAGGCCTGATGCATAAAATTCGTGCAAGGGGCTCAGCCCCACCACCATAGCTTCGTCCGGAAGGTCGTCTGGAAGGACGTCTGGTCTAATTAGCATATTACCCTTTTATTATTATAGATATTTTTATTGAGTTCAGAGAGGAAGGGGGAGAGAGATAGAAACATCAATGATGAGAGAGAATCATTGATCAACTGTCTCCTGCACGCCTCCATTGGGGATCAAGCCCACAACCCGGGCATGTGCCCTGGCCAGGAATTGAAGCATGACCTCCTGGGTCATAGGTTGACGCTCAGCCACTGAGCCACACCAGCTGGGATGTTTTCCAACCTCTAATCTATTGCTTGTAGCTCGTGCTATGGATGTCAGTGACAGAGGGAGCCCCCAAATCACAGGGGGTGTGGAGTGCACTGTGACCATGAGGCAGGCCCTCCGGCTTCTGCACTCTGCCGCCTGGGGAGGAGGGAGTGCTGGGTCCCTGTTTGTCGGTCGGCCCAGCAGACCCGCTGCTGGGACCGTGATTAGGTTTGTGGGCATTACAGCTAATGGGCAGTTTATTTTCATCCTGCAGCAGCCACAGAACAGCGAGTGGGATCGTGCCTGCTTCCTGGGCTTGCCCTCAGCCTTGTTTGTGGAGAAAGATTATTCCGCAGACTCTCAACCTGACCCTTCACTGTCCCGCCCTACAGAGAGAGAGAGCCCACCTTTTATTGTTCTTGTTCTTAATCCTCACCTGAGGACATTTTTCCATGGATTCTTTAGAGAAAGTGGAAGGGAGGACAGGAGACAGAGAGAGAGAAACATTGGTTGGTTGCCTCCCTATGAGGGCCGGGATCCAGCCTGCAACCGAGGTACCTGCCCTTGACCAGAATTGAATCCTGGTCCCCTCAGTCTGAGGTTTGACGCTCTGTCCACCAAGCCAAACGGCTAGGGCGCACCCTCTTTCCTTTTGATTGCTGTTGTCTAGTAGGTCAGGGCAGTTCAGTTGGGAGAAGCTGGAAGCGCCCAGGCACCAGCTGGCTGCAGGCCTGCAGGGAAGGGGGCTTCTGTAGCAGAGAAGATTCAGGGGCCTGAGAGCAGGGAGGGGCCAGGTTTTACAGATAAAGGATGGAGACAAGAAGAGCCTGGATTCTCACCAGGCAGCCCCACCTCCATTTGGGCAGTGGTTCTCAACCTTGGCTTCACATTAGAATCACCTGGGAATGTTTGTAAAATCCTGACTTCTGGGCCTTGTCCTCCGGAAATTCTGTTTCTTTGTTATGGGGTGAGGCCACAACATTAGTAACAAAGAAACAGAATTTCAGGAGGATGAGGCCCAGAAATTAGGATTTTAAAAACATTCCCAGGTGATTCTAATGTGCAGCCAAGGTTGAGAACCACTGATCTAGGGGGTGTAGGTTAGTAACAGTTGTGGATGAAAGGGGCCACCTGCTGACCTGACAAGCTCAGGGGAGGCCTGCATGGTGGGCTTGCAAACTCAGAGACGTAAAGGAACCACAAAGGATGGTCTGAAATTAAACTTTAACTAAAAGCAGTTATGGTGGGCAGTTACGTCCTAGGCCGGTATCTTCACTGACAAGGTCAGCCTTTACCGTAACTGAGCCTATCTGTCTTTTTGCATCTATGATAACACACCCTTGAAATGTCTGGGTAACTTGTAACTTCCCTTTTTCTGGACCCCTTGGGGCACAACCTAATGTGCTGGGCGCCAGGGCAGGTACCACAAATTCCTTCATTATTATCATGTTAATTGTTCCTGCACCCACCTAAGTATGTGTCTATCACTTTACTTTTTATCCAATCCCAGGGGTTTCCCTGCTTTGCTTTCTCCCGCCTCTCTAGTCTATCGCCAAAGGATTTCATGTAACCCACCTGTGGTCCCTTCCTTTAATTACAATGTATAAATACAGATGTAACCCGCCATTCTCCGGAGCATTATCTCAATTCGTTGAGATTCTGCTTCCTGGCGTATGTTGACAGTTTGGCTCAAATAAACTCACAAAAATTCTTTACAGGTTTCGATGGTTTTTATGTTAACACAGTGTTTCCTGTCATCATTCCTCATGAAGCACCTTCCGGAGAAGTTGACACATTGGCACCCACCCAGCCCCGTGACTCCCAGATGGAGTGATGGGCCAGTGATGGTGAGGATGCAGAGCCCCCTGGGCCTTCTGCCCCCGCTATGAGCAAGAGTGATCCCAGGCCCGAGGGCCACCCTGCCCCGCACCCCTGCCAACCTCTCCATCGGGGATGTGGCCGGCATTCAGGGCCGTGGGAAAGGGTTAATCCTGGTGGCTTGTTCTGCTGGATTCATTGTCCTCTCCTATCCTGCCATCTCATTATCAACAGCAATTGCACTGTGAATTAAAAACATTACTGACTGTTTGCAATCCTTATGGAGCTAATACTGTCTGTCGGGTGCAATTATATCCATCACAGGACTGACAGGAGGTCAGTGCATGACTGAAGAGCCAAGTTTCTCTCCTGTTTTCATCAGTGTTTATTGGAACCAGGAGAATTTTTCTTGCTTATTTCAGCTTTGGCTTAACTTTCACAAATAAGGTGGTTGCCTCCGCCAGCACCTAAGCTGCACTGTGGAGGTTATGTTTTACTGTTACGTTTTACGTTTTACTCAGCCCAGAAGGAAAAACAGCGTCCACTGTCCCATCTCACAGCGACGGCTTCGAATCTAACCTGGCGATTTGTTCTCTCTGGCAATTTTGGACTCGTACCTTTTCCTAAAATATCCTCACTTCAACATTTTTACTTTCAAAATCTTTGCACTTTCATTTCAGGTGTTACAGTGTTTTAAAGAACCCTTAAAGTCCTGGGCCGCGGGCTGTACGAGGCATCTCCTTATTTGAAGGAGGAAAGGAACGTTTTCTTCCTCTCCATGCTCATTCCCCAATCCTCTACCCTCTACTTACTTTCCTTATCCTCAGACACAAATCTTTTTTATTTTATTTTAAATTTACCTTTATTGTTGAAAGTATTACAGATATTTCCCTTTGTGGTCCACCACCCCCTGTCCCCCCCCCCCCCCCCATTGACTTCCTCCACCCCGCCCCCACCGTCCCAGGCCTTCACCACACTAGTGTCTGTGTCCCTGGGTTATGCCTGTAAGTTCCCTGGTTAATCTCTCCCCACCCCAGATAGGACTCTTTTAAGCCTTTACTTACACACCTGGCACCACAGTGGTCTCGGAGCGCTCTGGAAGCAGGCTTGTTATGAAGCGTTTAGCATTCAGGAACACTGGGAGGACAATGTAGGGTAAAGGGGGCACTGATTCTCTGAGAAGTTAAAAGCTTGCAGATGGATCCCCAGAGCGCCTCCTGGCTGGCGACATTTCCCTTGGGGGCTCCTCTGGAGACAAGAGAAAGGATCCGGGCAGACACTGGTCAGCAGGCAGACACTGGTCGGGTTGGGAAGGATTCTGAGCCGCATCAGGCCTCTGGAAATATGCTTGGGGCTCTCAGCCAGGGCATGGCTCGTCTGCGGCAGTGATTTGGGGGGGGTCTTGGTGGCCTGGTGCATGTCACCCTGTACTTGGGGGGCCTTATGAAATGGGGGGAGGGAGGTGGTTATCAGGGAATGTGGGGGTGGGAAACTGTCTTGTTTGTGGATCTTTGAGCCCACTGAACTTCTGGGGAAGCCTGAAACGAATCTGGTCTCCCAGGGTATGTGCATTATGTCCATTTTCAAGGATTTGAGGGTTTTCAAGTTAGAAATTAAATCATACCGTGGAAAACAGTGCAGCGGGCATGTGCTGAGCCCTGCGTTGGACAGTCACCGAGTGTCGTGCATGAACCAGTGTGCAGGGTGTCACCAGCTCTTTCCTGCTGCCTTCAAATGGACTTTATTTCATTACTGACCTGCCCTTCCTCCCTCCACACAGACACGCCCCGTGCTGTGGGAGGCACGGTCCCGTTTCCTGTGGACGGGCTTGGTTTTCCCATCATGGTTCTCATTTATATTTTGGGTTTACGAGTGCTTTAAACTAAAAATAAATGCTCCTTCACTTTTCTGTTGCTAAAAAGAATTTTTTAAAAATCCTTGTGAAATGTAGGGTTTCACATAAACGTCTCAGTCCCCGAGATAACATGTTTTTAAAATTTCACCTGCAATTTCAGGTTCTCTTTTTGACACTGGTGTGTAATTTCCTGGGGTTTGTCGAACCTGTATTTGTGGTCACTGGAGCCCAGTGGATGGAGTGGGAGGGGAGCCAGTGAAGTTGCTCCCGCTGTGGCCATACGCTCAGCTCTGGTTGGTAACTTGGAAGGAGAGATGAGAGTCCATAGCTCTGCTGGGAGGCGGGTTCATTCCGTCTACAGTGTGCTAGTGTCTAGGAACTAGGTGATTTAAAAAAATATATATTTTTATTGATTTCAAAGAGAGGGGGACAGAGAGATAGAAACATCAGTGATGAGAGAGGTTCACTTATCAGCTGCCTTCTGCACGCCCCACACTGGGGATCAAGCCTGCAACCCAGGCATGTGCCCTGACCAAGAATTGAACTGTGACCTGCTGGTTCATAGGTCGATGCTCAAAACACCGGGCGGAATTAGGTGATTAATCCGTGATCCCTGGTGGCAACGGGGAGCTAATTAAGCAGTTGGGGTTTGGGATGTGTCTACCCTCATCCCAGGCCACATTGTGCTTCTGTTCTTTGGCCCAAGGAGGTTTTACAAACAGAAACATTGCTGGCTTTCAAATCGGGGGGCATATTTTGTGTGCAGTTGAATGATGGCCTGACATTTCCTGGTTAAATTTGCGGTTCTGCATAACAAACATTTTGGAAAACAGACCTAGAGCTGAGCCCTCAGTTAGTGTTATTAGCAAGCAGAGGATGAGGGGACTCTGTAGTCTGGTTGGATTGTAGAAAAGATCTGGGATGGGAGATGCAACTTCTCCGGGGAGGTGATGTGAAAATAAACAAGGGCTGGCCTTGTTTTTGGTTGTCTTTCCCTCGCTTCGCCGGCAGCTCGCTGCCGCAGATGGGCAAGGTCTGTCCTCTCATCTGTCAGTGTCAGTGGGTAATTGCATTCCTTGGGGTCCAGAGTCTTGTCCTTGTCATCGGGAGGTGGCGGGGGCCGGGGGTCAGAGGTGGCCCTGGAAGGGGAGGCTGGGAAAAAGCAGCTGTGTGTTTAGAGATGAGCTTTTATCTGAAACCAGCCTTGAATCCTTTGTAGCTACATCTTTTGAAAAAATAGGGAGAGACTTGGGGATGTCTGCAGGCCAGCACCTAAGCCGCTTTCCTGAGACCCACCAAGGGTCCAGTCTGCATGTCCTCTAGGGACAGTCCCGTCTGTTCAGAGACCGACTGTGCTGTGATTCAGGGGTGCATCGAGGGACCCCCCTAGCCCGCCAGGGGTGGGGCCAGCAGGGCGGGGCAGCTTCAGAACCTGGCTCCTGTGTGGCTGACATGTGGACAGTGGCTCCCAGCCCCTCCCCCTGGAGGCTGCCTTGCCCATGCCCTGCCGTCCGCATACCCAGCATGGTGGCCGGCCCTGGTCCTAGGCAACCGGCAGCTGGTTGGCACAGGTGCAGGAATGTCTTGGCCTCCACACAGGTCTGAGGCTGTAAGCGAGGGGGACACAGACGGCAGCAAATGGGGAGGCGTGCTGGTTGTGGTAAACAATCTTTTGGTGGTGCATGTCGTGACGGAAAGTGTTTTTTTCAGTGTAATCAGTGATGTTCGCTAGTAAGGAGGATGTTGGTTACCATTTGCCAGGCACCGGCTGGTCTGGCCCCTGCTGGCACCATCCACGTTCATCCTCTTGCAGGTGATGTCTTATCGGTGGCACTTCAGGGTGGTGCTTGGAGGCCCAAAGAGCGGTGGCCAGGCGCACAGCTTCCCGTGCACCCGTGGGTCGCCCCAGCGTGTTCGCCTCATGGGGACAGGAGCGTACCTCATTTTCACTTTCACGAACATCTTGCCTTTGGAGCTGCAGGGGCACCTCTGCCCACCTGCTCTGCCAGCTGGCCTGCGTGCGGTTCCCGGAGAGCCCAGCACGTGAGACTGAGCGCTCATCTCCACTCCTTTCAGCCAGGATGGCAGGTTAATTGGGTGTCTTGCATCTTCTCCAGCTGCTTTGGCCTCCCGGCGCCTCCTGACCCACCGGCCATCCTCCCCTCCTTCCACCTGAGCGCCAGCCGCCCTCCCCTCCGCCTTTGCAGGGCCAGGTGTCGGCTCTGTGGCATGGCCACCACCCATTTCGTGTCCCCATGGATTGTGTTCGCCGTGCTCCCTCTGAGTGCGCTTCCTGTCCTTCCTCGCAGACCCCAGCGGGTCGCGCGACTCTGCCATTGGCCCCACGCCGCATCCCTTTCGTGGGAAGCTCACCCATCCCTCTGAAACTGGGACACGGGCATTTTGTGAGCCAGAGTGATGAGATTTCTGAATTTGTGGGAAATACGCAGAAAGCGAGTCCCCTTTGGAAGGAGAGGGCCAGGGCTGCGGCCGGCTCTGCTCCTCGCCCACAGAGTGTGGGGGTGCCATGGCTCTCACTGAGGAGAAGTGGCTCCTGTGGGCGTGGGGGATCAGGTCATAGGGGTCATCTGTGCTGCATGGGCCTCCCTGGACCTGTGCACGGGGGCGAGAGGCAGAGACGGCTGGCACGGGAGGCCCCCCGAGGGTGCTAAGGGTATGGCTGTGCTGAGGGCCCGGTGGCTGGGGACTCGTCTTTCTGACATCCTCAGGGGAATTCCTGAGAAACGGGACTTCAGCAGAGAGTCTTCTACACTGTGAAATGTTACATTGTTAACATCCAGTCATCATCCTCTGTGCAGTGGCTCTCAACCTTCTGGCCCTTTAAATACAGTTCCTCATGTTGTGACCCAACCATAAAATTATTTTCGTTGCTACTTCATAACTGTAATGTTGCTACTGTTATGAATCGTAATGTAAGAATCTGATATGCAGGATGGTCTTAGGCGACCGACCCCTGTGAAAGGGTCATTCGACCGCCTAAGGGGTCGCAACCCACAGGTTCAGAACCGCTGCTCTATAGCATGGTTTTTGGGATTTCAGACAAGGGGCTTTGAGTAAAAAACCAAAGGGCCCGAAAGTTGGCTGACTGGCTACAGGGTCCGTTCCGGGCAGCCAGGTGCCTCCTGCGTCTCCACCCCTGTGAATGCCCACAGCCAGGGCATCCTGGACGGGGCGGGGCCTGTGGGCTGGGCAGGAGCCTGTGAGGAGAGGGAAGTGGAAGCCATAGAGCCCTGGAGTCATGGGCAGAGTGGGTTTAGGGGGGCAGAGCGTAGACTTGGAATCGGAGCTGCCGTGTGGACTCGGCAGGTCACAGCCTCGGGTGGAGGTGCCATCAGGAGCTCTGTCTGCACTGGGCGTGTCCTGGTCTGAAACCTGGCGCATCAGGGTGTTCTGACCTTGCATTCAGTGTCCTGTGCCTCACTCTGTTACCCTCCTGTTTTGCAGATGCCTTTGTGAACAGCCAGGAATGGACGTTGAGTCGGTCTGTCCCGGAGCTCAAAGTGGTGAGTGCGTCCCGGGCCTTGGCAGTGGTCTGTGCTCACCTGCAGGAGGGGGCTCCACGCGGTGACCTGATCACACCCAGGCCTGCATCCCTGGGGCCTGCTTGTCCCTGGGGCCCAGAGTGGAGCTTGCCTCTGGGTGTGTCCCTAGAAGAGCCAGGTGTAGCTGGCAGTTTGGGGCTGGAGCCCTGAGTGCCTGTGAGGCCGAGATGAACAAACAGCCAGAGCAGCCTGTGTGCACAGGCCGGGTCCCTCCATCATCTGCTCGTTTGTGTGTTTATGTGTGTGTGTTTCTCTCTCTCTCTCTCTCATACACACACACACACACACACACACACACACACGGCTTTATTTATCCTTTGTTGGATGTCATGGGAAATTTCTAGAACGATTCATGAAGCTTTGGAATTCGTCATTTAAAAAATGTGGCTGTTACTACATTACAAAGTAGTGGCATAAAATTAAAAGAAGAATTTTGTTTTTAGTACAAACTCTGTTATTTCAGTGACATTAGTTAAAGCTTACAATTGGCTTATGAAACATGACCTGGGTCTCTTGCAGCCACACCTTTGAGCCAGAGCCACCTCCCCACTTCCATTTAGGGTGAAGGAAGGGACAGACTTCATCTTGAAGTGTGATGTTCTTTGTTATGAAATAACTGGCTTTGGGGGGATGTGCCTGTGTGTGTGTATAGTTATATGTATATATGTTTGTATATATGTGTGTATATGCATATATGCATATTTATGTGTGTATAAGTGTACCCACTTAGGTATGCATTTATATGTATGGTGTGTGTATATGTGTGCACATATGTTCCTATATTGCCCTGGTTGATGTGGCTCAGAGGTTAGAGCAGGGGTGGGCAAACTTTTTGACTCGAGGGCCACAATGGGTTCTTAAACTGGACCGGAGGGCCGGAACAAAAGCATGGATGGAGTGTTTGTGTGAACTAATATAAATTCAAAGTAAACATCATTACATAAAAGGGTACGGTCTTTTTTTTTTTTAGTTTTATTCATTTCAAACGGGCCGGATCCGGCCTGCGGGCCATCGTTTGCCCACAGCTGGGTTAGAGTGTCGGCCTGCTTGCCGGAGGGTCACAGGTTTGATTCCAGTCAAGGGCATATACCTGGGTTGCAGATTTGATCCCCAGCCCCAGTCAGGGCATGTGAGGGAGGCAGTCTATCTCTGTGTCTCTCTCATATCGATGTTTCTCTCTCTTCCTCCCTGCCACTCGCTCTAAAAATCAATGGGAAAAAAATATCCTCAGGTAATGATTAACAAAATATATGTGGGTGTATGTACGTGCATGTGCTTATGTGTGTATGCATATATATGTATGTATACAGGGTGTCCCAAAAATGTATGCACACTTCGAATAATTATAAAGGCAGTAGTTATTAAAATACATTTAATTTCAAAGTGTAATAGAAATCAGTTATTAAAGTGTGAATACATTTTTTGGGACACCCTGTATATGTGTATTTATGTGTGTGTTTATATGCATGGCATGTGTATGTATGTACATGTGTGTACGCATATGTCTGTGTATTCATGTACGTATATATGCATGTGTGTATGTGTATATGTATGTGTGTATGCATGTCCGTCTGTCCCTGTGTGTGTGTGTACACACATATATATATACCTCTGCAGTGATGGGCTCTGACTGTAATGTGGGAGCATGTAAGCTCTCCCACTCAGCACACGCTGATGAAGCCTGCCTCAGTTCTCCCAGGTCCCCATTTGTTAGTAGCTGCAGCTGTCTGCCCAGTGACCCCAACGCCCTTGGACACCTTCCACTGGTTGGACATTCAGAGGGGCAGGACCCTTGGGTTTCTCACTTCTGAGATGAGATTGTGCAACACGGGACACCCAGATTGTGAAGAGAGTGTACGTGACTTTGAGTATGACTTTCATCATCAGGACAAGCAAGGAGGACGTGTGGGAGGGCACCTGGAATGGAGGCAGGGTCACCGTGTCCCCCGTCCCCGCTGCCCTCGCTGTGTGTCAGCCCGGCCATCGCCTTGCCTCGCGCTCCCACCAGAGCTTGGCCTTCTCTGGGGCACCTGCCAGCGGGTTTCTTCCCTTGCGGGAGGCGAAGGGTCTGTGAGTCATGCCTGTTTTGGAAGCACGGGTTCCACAGGACTGACCTGGGAACAGGCACTCCTCCTGCCTCTGTTCTGAGACCCCCGGACCTGGCACGGCCAGGAAACACCTGTCAGTCGAAGGCCACAAAGTTGGCCTCATGGTCACAGGAGCTTTTCAGAAGGTTGGCCAGTTTCCCGTACACCCTCAGGAAACCACGTGCTGTGTGGGTCCTGCCATGGGAGTGAGACTCGGGGATGGGGTCTCCATGACAACCTGACTGCACTGTAAAACCCTTCCTCTGTGCAGGCCTTTGTGAGTGCTTCCTATACCGTCTCATTTAACCCTGACCACCCCCATCCCACAGGTGGGGAGACTGAGGCTCGAAGGAGCCAGTTAGTAAGGGCGGAGCTGGGGTGTGAGCCGGGGACACGTTCTGTCCTCACTTCCAGGGCGGCCGCGCCTGGCCCCTGGCCCCTGGCCCCTGGCCCCATGTGACTGTGGAGCACTTGAAGTGTGGCTCGTGCAGCTGAGGGGCTGAATTTGAAATTTTATTTGTCTAAATTGTGATAATTACAGACTGACTGTACTCGCCGAGTGTCAGACCCTCTGCCATAGTCCCGGTTTTGAGAGTTAAAGGTGTCAGGGTTCTGCCAGCCCATAGTAAGGCTGCTTATAGCACAGATGTGTTTTCTGCCAGTTGAACAGCACGCAAACATCTGCAATCAGTGGCCAGGGGTGCAGGAGGTGTGGCATCCAGGGGAGCATGGACTCCTGTTCTCCACAAGTAACTGCCTGAAGGTTTGTTTGAATTCTCCGAAGGCTTGACTCCATCCTGGATAAGGAATGTGAGTGGTTCTGCAGGTCCTTAGGGGAGGTTCTTTTCCTCCTGCCCCTGACCCCTGTGGAAGGCTGGCTCTGCTCGGGGCGGGCGCCCCCTGGTGGAGGCCGCAGGCAGTTCGTCCTCTTAGGCCTCCAGGGCAGATCCCTTCTGTGCTAAGGAGTTGCAGCATCTACAGCAAGTGCTCCATTGTTCGGAGGCAGCCTCTGTGTATCCACAGGCCTGCAATTGTCTCCTGCCTAGTCCAGCACCACAGGACAGGTGGCCCCTTAGGTCAGCGCCTTCGGGACCCCTGACTCTGTTTCACAAACAGAATTCAATGACATAATAGCCAGCCTCAGATGGACTCTTTATGTAACATTTTGCAATCAATCTTCTGGAATCTGTCAGAGAAAACAGCTCAGTGTTTGCTCTGTTTTCAAGAGTGGTAGTGCCATGCTGTGTCCTGAGGTTGTGTTAGGGTTAGATGATCAATGGCAGTTGCACCAGTGGGTCACTGCATGCCAGGCGCAGGCTTGGTGCTCTTGTCCGGGCAGAAAGAGTGAAGCCAGCGTAGCTGTCATGCCTGTAGAGGGGCATGTTCATCAGCCTCTGGTCACGTCTGATTTCTGTGTTTCCGTTGAATTCCCAACTGGGATTTTTACTAAGAGCCTAGATTTCCTTTTCAGCAAACCACATGGTTAGCAGGTGAGGGGTGGAGTTTGGGAGGCAGGGAGGTCAGTTGGGGGAGAGACGGCGCTCTCGTTCCCTCATGAACTGGCGATGTGGGGTGCGGCTCCCTGAGGGCTCGTGGCCCTGCCCCAGAAGGAAGGGCCCGGGGTGACCACCCCAGCCACCTCACGCCGGCAGGTCTGTCATTGCCAGGACACTGTCCCGTGCTGCCTTGTCCTCCCCCCCCCCCCCCCCCCCCACGGAGGCTGCAGGCCCAGGCTGGCTGCCTGTGTTCTCTCCTGTTGTACTTGTAGCGGCTCCCGGGCCCAGTGCAGCTCTGCAGCGGAATGAGCATTGTCCTTCGCTCTTCTTTTCCTCCCCACAGCCGGCTGCTGGTTTCTGCCAGTGTTTCAGGTTAGAATAATGCCCGGGATGGCGAATGTAGGTCTATGAGATGGCCGTTCACATCAGTAACACCTTCCCACGCCCCCCAGGACTGACTGGTTTGTTCCTCCTGATGGGTAACTCAGTTCTTGGCATGTTGTGGGCACGTAGGAAGGAAGGGCCGTTGCCACGCGCAGAAGGCACCGGGTTACACGGTGTTTGATTCTGAGCGTTTTCCTCCTCGGGAAAGAGGCACTCTAATCTTAATTAAAAATTTAATTCTGTGGCGCGCTGTTTTGGATTTTCTCAGCATGAAGCTGACAAACAGCAGGTGCCCTTGAGCAAAAGAATAATTAATAGGTAGAAATTCTCGGATGATAGAGGCCTCAGGTGAAAGGAAGACATCAGAAACCAGGAAGGAGACAGCTTTATTTAGGCTCTTCTGCGAAGTCTGGCTTTCAGCCGCAGCAAAAGAGCAGCTCCTGTGTACTCACTAGTGTTGGGTCACTCATTCACTCATTCATTCACTTATTCACTCATCCAACCAGTGTTGCTGGGAGGCAGAGAACCAGGACAAAGGAGACAGGGTCCTGCCCTTAGGGAGTTGTCAGCCCCGGGGAGTCAGACCTCATACTGATGCTGGGAAAATAAAGAGGGGGGTCCACAGAACATGTGAGGAGGCACCGGAGCGTGGAGGAGCCCTGCTCCCTGAGGCTGTGGCTCTAGGAAGGCTTTCCGGAGGAGGTGACATCGGAACTGCTTGCTGACCAGAGCAGCAGGAGTCTTTCGGGCATTGGTGGATGTGGGAGGGTCTAGGTGTCTGGGGGTGCAGTTTGGGAGCTGGGGAAGGTGAGAAACCAAAGGGCTGTACCGGGGAAGCGCAGGGTGGGTAATAGGATACAGAAAGGTCAGATTTTAACTTATTTTTCAGTTTCATGCCAAGTGTGTTTTCTCCTGTGTTTGTTCTTCTAGTTATTGGCTTCATCATCTGTTTATCCAACCAGCCATTCTCTTTTCCTTCCATCTGTCCTTCCTTCCACCCACCCATCCGTCCACCATCCAGCTGTCCTACGCTCCCTCCCTTGGCATGTCGTGTCCCTCCATCCGTCTCTTTATCCCTTTCTTCCTCCCTCCATCCCTCTCTTCATCCATCCTCCATCCATCCCATATTTACCAGGCACTTTGTTGGGGCCAGAAACTGGTAAGTGTTGGGATGTGGAGTTGGTGTCCTTGCCAGGACCCAGAGACATAGTTCTTGGTCTTCGGGGATCTCAGTGTAGGGGGGGCCTAGCCACGAACATCCCCAGCAGTCACAGTGTGCAGAGGAGGAGCAGGAAGACCATCCCAAACTGGTCCGGTGGAGAAGGGCGGGAGGGCCACAGACCTGCTGCTGGCCTGTGTGTCTGCAGACAGGGCGTGCAAGCTTTCAGAGGGAGACCGTGTGCTGCTGCTCCTGGAGCCTGGGCTCTGGCCTGCAGGCAGTGGGCAGGTGGGCCCCAGGCTTGTGAAATGAGTAACACCCGTGCTGCAGCCGCACCCGTGTTCCAGAGAAGCAGGCTTGCTCTTGTCTTCTGCCTGGGACCAGCCTCGTCCCTCCACCTCCCACCCCTGCCCCCACATTGTCATTAACTCATGTGGCTCATTTGGACCCAGCTCCAAACTCCTACCCCCAAACTGGGTGCAGGTATCCATGCACTTCCTTGGTGATGGAACGCACCAGAATGTCCGCCTTATCCCCGTATGCTCCGCACGCCACCATGGCCCACAGCGTTCCTCGCTCAGCGTTCCTGGCTCAGACTCGGAGGGTTCACAGTTCACGACGCCCTGACTCACACCCTTTCCTGGTGGACCCACCGCGCGTGGTGTTTAGGAGAGCGCCTCAGCCGCAGGTGTGGGGTGGTGTCCACGCTCTTAGGGCTGGCGAGGAGGTGAGAAGGGGGATGCTGACGAGGGAGCCCAGTCCCTCTCCTCCAGCAGGAAGGTCCCTGAGCCCATTTCTGCCCTTCCATCCAGTGCCCCGTGTGATCATGTGTAGACGCACTGCACGTTTTACCTCCCTCCGCTTGTAGATTGCCGAACTGACTGACGCCCTGGTCCTTAATGATCGTCCGTTGCTTTGTTTCAGGGAATCGTGGGCAATCTGGCCAGCGGCAAGTCGGCCCTGGTGCACCGCTACCTGACCGGCACCTACGTCCAGGAAGAGTCTCCTGAAGGTACGCGGCCTGGCAGGCAGGCTCACGCTTAGGAGAGCTTAGCTTTTACATTTCCTGTAGCATATCCTAAATCATTACTTCCATGTATCACATGCCAAGAAAGTAATAGCGCACCAAGCAGTAGAAATCCTTAGGTAGATTGTTTTTCTCCAGTATTGGTCGCTGACCGATCGTATTCTCTGTGGCATTCGGAGCAAGAGTAGAACCATGAAATACTCTTGAATTGATTTCTTCCCAATAGTCCTGACCTTTCTAAATGTCAGTCCAGTCTTACTCTCTTAAACATGCTTGGCCGTTTCTCCGGCCGGGATGTTGAGTTTATCCACACTGTGTACGTCCTGTGACGCAGTCGTAGATATGAGACGTTCAGATGCCTACCACCACCTGTTGGAATATGTTCCCCCTTTATAGTGTGTGATAAACATGTAATGGTCATTTTGCATGAGAATAAGATGTTTTATTCGCCATTAGGCCTTTACTTCTCCAGATAACATATCCGTATTTTCTGCTGTAAATAAAATGCCGATAGGAACCCAGCAGCCCCTGTGTCCCTAATCCAGGCCTAGTTCACAGGCAATTTTTCTAAATTATATTTTCTCTCCGTATAACCTTGTAAAATCCAACTCTGAGACACTGAATTTCTGGTTCCTTCTTTTTCTTACTGGCTGTTCCATTCTTTGCAGATATGGATGCAGGTAACTATGCCCTTTCTTCATGGTAGCGCTTGTCTTGTTTGGAGAGAGGAGAGGCGGCTGTGTCCTGTAGCGTTCCCTCCCCTCCTCGTCCTGTGCTCCATCCTGTTGCCTTTGATTTTGCCTTTTCTTTAAGTTGAACATTTCACCCTGTTGCGTCCCTTAGATGTGTTTTTAGCAGTAGTCTAGCTTCCTGTGTTTCCTGTAACACCTGTTCAGTGTCTAACTCCTGTCCTGGGGCCTGTGGAACCTTTGGATAGTGTGGAGGGATGGGTCCTGTGGCCATCTTTGCTTGGGGCTTGGCCATTAATTTGCGGAACTTTATAAACACATGAAAGCCTTGTGGTGGTCTCCATGGAGAGGCCGACTTTCTGCGTGACCCAGACCGAGAGGATGATTTAGAGAGACCAGAGGTGAACTCGAAGGCTTGAAGGTGGGAATCCCTGCGCAGACACACGGCCCCTGGTGGAAAGTGTGTGCAGATGCATGGTTTAGAGAGGCGAGGGAGGCGAGAGCTTAGGGAGGCTTTCTCACTCCTGGGGTCTGCACCTGGTCGGGCTGCTGTATTTGTTCCTTTGTGTCTGAGTGTGGCTTTGATTTTCCTAGACTGAGGTTTGCTGGTTCCTCAGGTGTAGCTACTGTATAGGTTGATGACCCCAGCCGCTCAGTGTCTGGGTTACCTGATAGCAGGTGTAATGATCACCTCTCCAGGTAAAGCTGCCTGCACCACCCACCACACCCCTCAGGCACTCCGATGCGAGCCCTGCCCCTGGGGATGCTCTGGCTGCTCTCATTAGGCTCGGTGTCTGTCTGCCTGGCTGGTGCCGTGGCTGGTACCGGAGTCTCCGGCCCTCTCACTCAGGGACGCCTCTCCCTCCCCCTGTGTTGTCTTTGCTGTGGCTGCGTTCTTGTCCCTTTGCACGGTCACAGTTTGTTTTGTCACATTGGGGCCTGACTGTGCTGTCTTTGCAACTGGCCTTGTATTTTTATTAGCATGAAGGCATTTCTCTTGAATGTTCATTCATTAAAAGTAAAAATCGTACCAAAATTACGACCCCTAATAGCCCAGATTCTTTGGTTTTTCAAGTAACACGTTTTACTCTACTGAATTTCCTGGTATCGCATACAGTTTCCTAAACACAGTTTTAAAGGGTAGAACTGCGTGCGTTTGTACACAAAAGGACGCTCTTTCCTCAGCTGCACAGTGGAAGCACCCCTCCCCTCAGGCCCGCGCCCGAGGCCCCTGCGTCAGGAGGAGGACAGTCCACCGTCTTCTCCCTGCACCTCAGGAGCTCACCCGGGCACCTCTCACTGATTGACCCCAGGAGCAGCACCCAGCCAGGTGCACCCAGTGGATGTGCATCAGGGCCTCTGGGTGCTGGTTTGCTGGAAGCCCCTTAGCCCCTGAACCCCTGTTTCTCAGAGCCTGGCCACCTGCGCCTGCCTGAACCAGGCAGGTGGCCGTGTCTACACAGACCAGGAAACTGACTCCCACATCCCGTCCATGTGCCCCCGGCGGGTCTCCACATGGCAGCAGGAAGGGACCATGGTTGTCTCAGAAAGAAAACGACAGAAAAGCCTTGATTCTCCCTGTCTTACCATGGAAGCTCTTCCTCACAGCCCGGGAGCCTGTGACTGCAAAGTGGTTGCCATTCTTGTTGAGGGCATTCCTGTCGCTCAGAGCCCGTGCGTGCTTTACTGGGAAGCTGCGTGCGGAATGTTCTGGAGTTGGAATGGACGTGTCTCTGCACAGGTTTATGGAGAGCATGGGAGCCGTGGCATCCCCTCCCGGGGGTGCAGGAGCTAGAAGCCGATTATGGCTCAGCCCCAGCTGTGAGTCGTGAGTCGTCAGCTCTGCCTATGGAGACCAAGGGTCAGGTTAGCCACAGCTGATGGTGGTGTTGCGGACACCAGGCCAAGGGGGTTGGACTTTGAGCTGGGAGACCTTTCCATTTCCTGGTGTTTTTACTACCTTCTAACGTATGCGCCTTCCTCTTACAACTGCCGGAGCAGTCCCCTGCCTCCAGCCACACATGGGCAGCGACTTTAGATGAAAAACACGTTGCTGGTGGTGGGGCTGGGTGACCCTCCCGTCCACATAGCTCCTCGGAGCTCCCTGCGGCTTCTCACGTCTGCACAGGGCTGTTCTTTTGATTTAATTAACGTGTAAATGCCCTCTAGTGTTCCTCTGACCGAACCAGGGCCCTTTAGATTGCTGGGAGGGGTGGTGAGGGCCTTCCTGCTTCAGGGTTCTCGCTCTCGGAACCCTCTCGTGTGACCTCCCGACCTTCGCCGGAGCACACTTTCATCAGGTCGAGTTTGGCGGGATCTCAGAGGGTAATATTTGCTGTATTTTAGTTGTGTGAGTTTGGTTGGTATTTTATTCCTGTGGCAAAGAGAGCTCATTCACACAATTTAGGTAATTTTAAAGACGCAATTTAAATGACAACAGATTTAAATGTTATGTGTGTTTTTTAACTAGTGAATTAACAAGGCAAAAGTAGGTAACTCAATAGGGAGCTTTTGATTCCTTGAATGTCATCCAGAGTAAAGTTTTTGTACAGGCAAGTATGTTTTTAATTGTGTGTGTGTGAGAGAGAGACATGTATGCGGGTGGAGTCCTGGAGCTGCCACAAGTGACCGCAAACTGGCAGCTTAAAACAACAGGCTGTGTTCCCTCCCAGCGCCGGGGCCAGGAGTCTCGCTGCAGGTGGACAGGTTGTTCCTCCCTGGCTCTGAGGGGGAATCTGCTCCCTGCCTCTCTCCCCGCTTCTGCGGGTGGCCAGCAGCTGTTGGTGTCCTTGGTCTGTACCCACATCACTCCAGTCTCTGCCTCAGTCGCCAGGTGGCCTTGTTTCTGGGCCAAATGTCCCTCTTCTCACCAGGACACCAGGACTGGAGGTAGGGCCACCCTCCGTTACTAGGACGTCATCTTAACTTGATCACCTCTGCAAAGACCCTGTTTCTAAATAAGGTCACATCAGGTGTTGGGGGTTTGGACTGGAACATAACTCTTTTGTGATAAAATTAAACCCACACCGTGTGTGTATCGTGCACATGCAGTGTTTCAACAAGCTGCTCTCACAGCTGCGAAGTTGCCCCGTTACCTCTCGGCGGCCAGGCCGTGCTGCGATCTCACTGCCGGTTTCTTGGAGGTCACACGCACTCCGTTCGTTTACGTGTGACCTTCACGCCTCTGATGGGATTTCACAGCTGCCACTCACTCCTCAGCCATCAGTGCCCTACTCATGGCTGCTAATTAGAATTGTGAGTGGCGTTTGGCGTGTAATCCGAGTTTCCGTCTCATGTGCTTAATATTCACCCTGTTACAGCGACCACCACTCGGCTTTTAACTCTCTCCCTTGAAGGAGGAGAGAAAGGCAGGCCGTTCAGTACTGTGGGAATTTGCACAAGGACCCGCCTGAGACACTTCCCCCGCCGGCCAGGAGGCTGAGTCCTGTCCCGGGGACATCGCTCTGTGATTCCTTTTCTCTCAGAGCGGCTGATGCGGCCCAGCTCAGGGTTGCAGAGCCGCTTGGGTGGAAGGACCTGGAGCCCAGGAGGTGGAGCCCCAGCCAGTGCCTCCCGGGTGGTGGGGAAGGGAGAGGCCCACTGGCTCCCTGGTGGTTGAGTGGGAGATTTGAAGGTTGGCAGTGACAAACTTAAGGATGTCCATAGAGCTTCCTTCCTGCGGCTCTGGAATTAACTGCTGGCAGCCACTTTTACAAGGAGCCTGAGCTATGAAATGGGTTGCAGCGCCAGGATGAAGTCAGGCTGGTTGAGAAACTTCTTCATCGGGTCTGGAGCAAACCCTCCTCCAGGTGTGGGCGTGGCGGGCGTGGTAGGGGCCTGCCTGCCACGGAGGCCCAGGAGCGAGGGTCAGTGGTCAGTGCGGCCACAGAAGGGCTTTGCTGAGGGGCTTTCGCCAGGTGTGACCGAGGAGCAGCTGTCCCTGACATTCCCAGGTCCTTGTGAGCTGAACCCAGCAGGATTCCTTCCTGCAGTGAGTGGATCTTCAGCTTCTCATAGGCTCTCAAGCAACTCACATTTGTGAACAAAAATCTCCCTCCCGGGCCCTGGCAGCCCCGAATCTGTCTAGGCCAGCGGCCAGCAGGTTCCTGGCTGAGAGCCTGGGGATGGGTGACATGCCAGCGTGAAGGCTGCGATGGCCCTCCTCTCACCTCCAGGAGGGTGGTCCTTCATCGCACGGTGACCTGTGAGCTGTCCCTTTCATTCCAGTTCTTTCCAGTAGTGAGCACACAGGTGAGGCAGCAACCTGGAGCTTCCTACCCCCACCCCGAACAGAAAACACTACCTTACAGCTGGGAATTTCAGCCCCGCACCACCCATACGACAAATATAACAGACTAAGAGTCCAAAGAGCGTAGGCAAAGAATGAAAGCTGGGTCTTTCACGCGGAGTGGAGTGGAGGGAGGAGAAGCCAGCCTCCTTCCCAGTTGGGAGACGCCTGGGAAGTTCTCCCTGCAGAATCATTGGAGACAGTTAGAGGGAAACCCGAATGTCTGCTATTTGGGAAAAGTTTTAGGGGGAAATGAAATGTTAGATACTAAGACGAATGATTACTGTCAGGTAAGGAAAATGGTTGAATCAATAACAGAACCCCTCTCGTTCTGTAAAGGTTTTCCGATAGGAGCCCCCCACGTCCTGGCGAGCAGTAACTGCATGGTGACATGTCCCCAGGGTCATTGCTGACCTGACATGCCACGTGCCAGTCGCTGTCATTACACAGGCGCCTGCTTGTCACTCACGAGAAGCTGGGCTGTGTCAGGGAGCTGGTCTGTGCCATGTTTGAGGTTTAAAAGGCCCGCGTGGAGCTGCCAGCCTCCCAGCTTCCAGGAGGTGGGTTCTGGTTTCCATAGCGTGTCCCTGACTCAGCCCATCCCACGTGCTCGTCTCTCAGTGAGTGTGTAACAGACTTGCCAGTGCACGCTGGACGTTACTGCAATGACAGGCTCAGAAACACTAGTGTATAGCTATTTTCAAAATCCCGAGTCCTCTGGGGACACGCCCCTCGGAGGCGGCAGGGTTGGATGGTGCAGTGTCTTCCTTTCGTTTTTTTCTTTTTCCCCATCTCCTTTCTTATTTTACTTAGATGTGGGTTAAATGAAGTCCCGGAGACCCTGGCCTGCTCAGGAAGTCACCACGTCACCACAGGCACAGCCCGAGTGGCACCACGGCAGCACATAGCAGTCACCACACATTAGGCCCTCCTGTTAATATAGATTATAGAGTCACTTAAAAAAAAATCAGTGTAAGTTAAAAAAAAAATTGGCAGAGGAAATGAAATCTGATCAGTTAAATTTTACAAACTAAAATGTTACCGATAAAATTTGTCCCCAGGGTGAAAATAACATGCGGTCCAACATTTCTTTTAAATGTCACCAGTCAAACTGTCTCCCAAATCTCAGTGTTAGTAAGTTACTGACTTGAGTATATTTGTCAAAGTAGAAAGAGTAAAATTCATTTAAAAAAATTTCTGGCACATTTGTAATTAAGATTTTTTATATTCTCTTAGGGAGAAATGAAAAAGGTTCTTGGTTCTTTTCAATGTAGCCCTCTCATTCCACTTGTCCTAAACCAGGGGTCCTCAAACTTTTTAAACAGGGGGCCAGTTCACTGTCCCTCAGACCGTTGGAGGGCCGGACTATAGTTTAAAAAAAAACTGAACAAATTCCTATGCACACTGCACATATCTTATTTTGAAGTAAAAAAACAAAACGGGAACAAATACAGTATTTGTATTTGCATGTGGCCTGCAGGCCGTAGTTTGAGGACCCCTGTCCTAAACAACTTAGGAAGCAATACATTTTGCAGGCATTCTTTCTATTTCATCATGGGCTGAGTCAGGAAGAAGAAAATTTTAGGCAAATGTTGAAAAGGTTTTCGTGGACGGGAATCTAACCTGTGAGGCAGGAGACCCAGTGCCAGAGCCGGGCGACCTGAGGCCTGTTTGCACCTGAGGGAAGGATCGCGGCTGGTTGACCACAACTGATCAGACGCTAGAAGAATGCTCCTCCCACTGTTTATGGAAAAGGGAAATAGTACTAGAGTTTGAAACGCAAGGCAAATTTTCGTTCTTTGTTTTTGCATGGAAAACTAAAGTTGAATGGTTAAAAAAAGTGAAATAAAGTGACAGGCGGGTGAATTTCTTTATACTTCCCTACGCACAGGGATGAGTTGGGAGCTGGAGACAGTCAGCCCCCTGCTGGTCTGTGAGTGGAGTAAGGACAAGACGGGCCTGTGTTCTCGATGTCCCCCTCTGGGCACTGGGCAGCCACACGCAGGCTGTGGGCTCCGTGGCACCGTGCTCTGCTGTGCAGAAACGCTCAGGAGAGAGGCGGGCAGGCGGCAGCACGGGTGGACCTGGGCCTTCCCTGCTGCGAGCTGGCCCGGGGTTTCGGCTGGTGTCCCACGGATCTTCGTGGTCTGCCCAGGCGATCTGGGTGGTGATGGTGGCCACGGCATCACCGGAGTGAGGAAGCGTGGAGGTGACGGGGAAGAAATGCAAACTAGTGAAGGCTCGCTGTTATCACATCCATCTCTGTTGCTTTCAGAATGTTAATGATACGTTAATAGCTTTCAGTCCAATTAGCCAAAATGATAGAAGCAGAAATGTCAAACATCTGTGGCAGTGTTTACTCTAAGCTTTTTTCCCCCCTCTTTGGAATAGGAAAATTCCGTCTGCTCCTTCCCCCCTTAAAGCAGAATGACAACACAGATGGGGCACCGATGCCTCTCTGTGCAGACGCCCTTGCATACAGGGCTCCGTGTAGCTCTGCCCGTCTACGCTGAGCTCCCGGGGGCTGGGAACCCAGCCGTTCCCTTAACTCCAGCCTCCCAAACCCCACGCTGGTTCCCAGGCCCAAGGCCAGGAATCGGAACAGTAACCTTGAAACTTTCAGGGTAATTGGTTACGGTAGATTAGAAGGGACACCCTTGATTTAAGTCTTTCTAAAAGATGTTTCTACCCTTCCTGTGTGCTGGTCACAACACACGTGTGTCCGCAGCCCCTTCTTGGGAGGTATGTCCAGTTTGACCTCTCACCCACGCGGGGAAGAAATGAAGACTGTGGCTCACGTCGAAGGCGAGCTCAGGGGCATCCACGGTGACCAGGGCAGTTGTCAGGGAACCCCAACGACCTGCCTTCGGGTGAAGCAGAAATGTGATGCGCTGAGCGTGAGGTGGAGTTCAGACCAGGCGCACTGAGGCGAGCGAGTCGCTTCCGCTGTCAGCGGGGCGGGGCGATCCAGCCCAGCGTCGCTCGGTTCTTCCAGCACTTTGCCTGCTTACCCCCGGTGACCTCACCACGCCTTTGGCAGGAACAGATCAAGTGAAAGGGGGCCTCCCTCGTCCCTCCTCATCGAGATGTCATCACCGGGACAGAGCCCTGCGCTTGCCCCTGCCTGCCTCGCCCCCTGTGCACCTGTATGCAGGTGTGTGAGCCAGACGTGTCGATGTCTTCTGGAGCAGAGGTTGGGGACACTTTCCAACATAAGATTATCCCTGAAGGCACTTA
Source organism: Myotis nattereri (assembly GCF_964212035.1). Lineage (NCBI taxonomy): Eukaryota > Metazoa > Chordata > Mammalia > Chiroptera > Vespertilionidae > Myotis > Myotis nattereri. The sequence continues at coordinate 33,582,482 of NC_138082.1, forward strand.
ATGGTAATGGTATGTGGCCGTCAGAGCAGGCGGAACACCATTACGTAACACTTATAGCGTGGGCCCTGGGCCAGGCTGCACCTTATATGCTGGCAATAAGAAGTTGGGTGAAAGAGCCTGCAGGAAGGTAACGAATTTGGGTTATAAAACAGGCAGTTGTCAGATCTGCCTTAAAAATGAAACTGGGTGTCGAGTCGGGTGGTGCCCTCTAAGACGTTGGTAGAATGATTGGTTGGCTGGGGTGAGATGCAGGGCTTGCGTGGAGGACCAGCCTGGTGCCCGCCCCCTTTCCCCCGAGGCTTTCCCTCTGGTTCTGAGGTCGGCTGCAGAAAACGAATTTTAAATTCTTTCACTCACCGGTGAGACCATGTTTCTCCAGCGCCCAGCTGCCCCTGTTGGGTGAGCCCGCTGCAGTCTCACTTGACACGTTTATAACTTTTACTGGTCACATTCTCACTTCCTCACAACCTGGGTGCTGAAGCTCCTGGCTGACTTCTATCTAATTACTGAACTTTTGGGTTCATGGCAAATGGGTATGAGAATTTCATTTTGGTTTTGTTGATGCACATACTAGTATAGTACCTGAAAAAATTATACAAGCCAATTGCAAGTGGCTGATGCTTGCGAGTGTAAAATATTGAAAAGATACACTGTATCTTGGGGGGAGGGTGGTGAAGAGGTGATTTTAAAATTGGAAGGGGCCTTACAGATGTCAAAAAGAATGGCCTCTCCTTACAGAGGCAATGAAAATTAGGTCTGAAGTTCTTGGCTAAAGGTTGCAAAGCCAGAGACTATAGCAAGCACAAGGGGAGAGAAAGAGAGAGACAGGGAGAGGAGAAGAGCGAGAGCGAGAGCGAGAGCGAGAGAGAGAGAGAGAGAGAGAGAGAGAGAGAACGCACGCGAGCACACGCCCTGGGTGAATGCATAGAAAGAGCAGAAACTTGTAACCCATCGGAGGATGTATTAGTTTCCCGGGGCTGCTGGAAGGAGTACCACCCGCTGGGGGCGCTGAAACATAAGTGTATCCTCAGTTCTGGAGGCCAGAAGCCCAGGAGCTAGGAGTGGGCAGCACCAGGGTCCTTGTAGAGCTGGCCCCGCGTCAGTGTCCTGTGGCTGTGCCGCCGGGGTGTGGAGGAGGGGGTGTGGGGTGGGGGCTTCTGTCCTGTGCCAGCAGCCTCGCCAGGAGGGCGTGCTATCTCCTTCCCCCTCGAGGAGCCAGTGATTTGGGGGTGATTGGTCACTGCATACCCTCCTGCAGCGGGAAGTGCAGGTGCTGGTCTGCATCCAGGTGCGGACAGTCTGCTCCACCCCCTCAGACGTGCCTTATTCTGGCTCCTCTGGGCAGACTGCCCTTGTTCGGTGAGTGACGGAGAGCAATCTGAGATACTGTTTCCTCTGAATGTTGGAAAGTTGTCTTCGGTTTTTCTGATTGAGCAAACTGACCCCAGTAAAGCAAGTGTGTTTTCCCTGTCACGTTGCTGCCCCCGGAGGTGTGTGGGAGTGGGTGCGCGTGTGCTGGTGCAGAACGTCAGTTCCGCCGGCTTCCCGGGTGCTGGAGTGCCCCAGACCCCCACAGGCCCGGGCACTGGGGTGGGAGGACCCTCGTTGGGCCACTGGTGGAGCGAAATGTGGCTCGGGCGGCAGAGGACCCGGCGTGCAGGCTCTGGGTCGGTGGGAGGTCCTGCCAGCTGGCTCTCCAGCGTGGGGTCACCTGGGGTTTCGATGCAGTTTCTGGAAGGAGCTGCACGCGGAGCAGGACTGATGGGTTCCTCACTCAGAAACAGAATCCAGAACCCGGCGAGGGTCACCTGAACTTGGCTCAGTCTCAGAAGGCGGTTCGTCTTTGGAGGTGCAGAGGGGCCAGGGACCCAGAGTGGCGGTCTCTCCCGCTGTCCAGGGGGCGCCTGGCAGCCCAGTCGGGGGTGGTGCTGGGAGACGCTGGTGGCAGTGGCGTGCCCCCCACCTGGGCATTCAAGGGGCTCAGATGTCTAGGACAGCCCTTGCCACCTCTGTGTGCCCCCCTCCCCCCGTCCACAGGGGTTCCTGGTGGCTCTCACTAACCCCGCGTGTCCTAACCCTCTGTCGCCGCTGCTCTGCTGTCTGCTGTGCGGAGCTGCCATCAGTAGCTGCTGTCTAACCGTGTGTAGTAGTCGGCACCCCCACCGTGAACTGTGACTGCGGAAGCACCATCCCCATGATGTTCTGTGTTCCCACCAAGAACTGGGTTTCTCTTGAGGAGAATACAGGTTCTCAGCCCCCAAATTTGTCAGCATGTTGTACACGAGGCGCCCGGGGGGCCTCGCGGATTCGTTTGTTTGGCAGACTGAGCGAGAGAAGGACAGCTGTAGCGCTCTCTTCTGAACTCTGTGCCTCAGTGTCCCCAGCGAGCGGGCATCCCTGGACTTACGCACAAAGCCTGCACTTAAATTCCACCCTCCGCAGCCACGAGCCCTCCTGGCCTGGCACGAGGCTGTGCGTTCCGACAGACATGAACGCGGGTTCTTTAAGACAAACACTTAAATCTGAGCTCAGTTCGTTCAAAACCCAGTGGTTGCTGGAGGCAGATCCGAAACCCACTCCTAAAGGCTCAGAGTTGCCTCCGGGGCGGCAGCCTCGAGTGTATTTTTCCGCAAGCGAAGCCCACGTCTGTCTGCCCTCTGCACGCTCGCTCTTTCCTGCGTAACGAGGTTTTTTGTGTGTGTGGCAGGTGGCAGATTCAAGAAAGAGATTGTTGTTGACGGACAGAGCTATCTGCTGCTGATTAGAGATGAAGGGGGCCCCCCCGAGGCCCAGGTGAGTATCACATGCCAGGGGCTCACCGGCCCTTCAGTCACCTGTTTCTGGCTTCAGTTCTGATTCCTGGAGTCGGAACTGGACTGAGAAATCTGCCCAGCGAGCTCAGGAAAAGGGGAGAGGAGCCCATGAGAGTGTTTTCTGTGATGGCGGTTCTTCTCTTTCTAAGACACTAATTCTGTTCCTCCTTCAGATAAAATCCCAGAGGGGGGCCAGTCTGTGCAGCCAGTTGTCACTTTCCGAGTTGTTCAGGAAGGAAAAGCACGCTGTGCGCTGACCTGCCCGCGCCGTTGTTTGACCTCTGGGAACGCCTGTGTTCTCCCCCACCCTCCACCCCCACCCGAGCCAGCCCCCTGGCAACTGGGTGCAGGCGCAAAGTTCCTTCAGCGGTGGGCGTCATAGAAATAGGAAAGCCCGTGTGTGGAAAACCTTTCTTCCATGTACTTCATCTCCAGTTCAGCATTTTCCTTACATGAGCTGGGCACCTACTGTGAGCTGAACCTGGTAACTGGGGGAGTGCCCACCTGGGTCAGCTCTAGCTCTCCAGGTGCCCGGGGAGGCTGCCCAAGCATTCCCGTCCGATGCCCTGAGGTATCGCCGAGGCCGGACCTGGTGATAGGGCACAGCCCCAGTGGCCTGCCTGCCGATGGCGCCAGCACCGGGGTGGGGAGGACCAGGACCCCAGAGGTCTCCGTCGTCGCCTCTGGCCATGAGAATGTGTCCACTCGGTTTCCCCAGGGACCAGTCGTCAAATGAGGTCACACTGCCTTCAGAAACCTTAGCCTAGAACTGACCCTAAAGATTGCTACTTCGGGGGATATCACAGTGGACCCTTTCAAAGTTATGGCCAGAGTTTTGTACAAAATTAGGCAGAGTGTGCGTAAATATTCAAGGGAGAAAAGTATTCTCTGGCTCCCATTCCTGGGCACGTGTGAGCTGTGTGAGCACAGTTTCCTTTTCATGGTTTCACGGCGTTTACATTGTCTACCCGCTCACCACGGCATCGTGAATGGACTCCCGAGGCTGTGGCCACGAGGGCATCTGAGGGCGGTGCGGGAACCGCTCTCTTTTTGGTAGTTGGTAGTTGGTGGGGGAAGCTGCGGGGTGTCCTGGAACAGCGCCACTTGCTGGTGCTGGGCAGTCAGGACGCACCTGGAGAGAATGGGGCGTGATCTGCACTTCTCTGCAGGGAGGTCCAGACAGTGGCAGCTTAGGTCTTGGGGGTGAGGCTGGTCCCAGGGACTTGAGGCACTGAGGTGCTCCTGCCCTGCGGAAGCTGACGGCCCTACCCCCTTCCACACAGGGAGAAGGAAATGTTCTCAAGGTAGAGAAGGGAGGGGATGACTCTGTCCAGTCCTGGTGTCTCCTCAGGTCTGTCTCACAATTCTTTGTTCCTAAGGTCTTGTTCTCACTTAATTTTATATTTATTATTTGAAGATGACACGGTGCAGACGCAGCCCTTCCGCCACCCTCCCCCCACCCCACCTCCTCACTCAACTCCTCTGCCTCCTCCCCTTCTTCTCTCCCTAGTTTGCCATGTGGGTGGACGCTGTCATATTTGTCTTCAGCTTGGAGGATGAAATCAGCTTCCAGACGGTTTACCACTACTACAGTCGGATGGCCAGCTACCGGAGCACGAGCGAGATCCCGCTGGTGCTGGTGGGAACCCAGGGTGAGTGGCATTGGCGCATAGATCGTGGTTAAAGCATTGGGGCAGTGGCCCTGGCTGCTGTGGCTCAGTTGGTTGAGCATGGTCCCATGTACCAAAAGGTCACAGTTTCGGCTCCCAGTCAAGGCACATGCCTAGGTTGTGTGTTTGATCCCCAGTAGGGGCATGCAGGAGGCAGCTGATCGATGTTTCTCTCTCTCACGCGCCGTCTCTCTCTAAAATCATAAAAACATATTTTTAAAAAATAAGGATTTTAGCAGTGGAGCAGTGACTGTATTCATGGTCTGTGCGTTTGGTGTGGAGCAGCTTCAAAGCGGTTTAAAGAAGAAACAATTTCCTGCTGAAGGCTCACTTTTTACAGCTTCATGGAGAGCACATCCGACCCCTGCTCTTTTTAAGGCATATTTTTAAATGGCAAGTGGTCGAATAAACGAAATCTTCAGGGGGGGAAAATTCAACCTAAAACCCAATAGGAGAGAGGTTCTTTATGCGTAGAGCGCCCTCTAGTGGTCAACAGGAACCAGGGCATGCCGGTTAAAAGTCCTTGGGCTGTTACGTACAGAATTGGCATATTTGAGTTGATGGCTTGACAATTCTTAATGTTTTAGGGTGAGTAGCTCATCTAAAGCAGATCCTGCTTAAAGCTTCTTAAAGGTGAAGCGATTCATTTCCAATAAGCGCCCCTTCCTGCAGCCTGCCCAGGGTATTTCTGAGCAAAGTCAGGCTCTGTGGGCGTCTCCTCACCAGCTGCCCGAGTGCAGGGGGTCGCGTTGAGGACTGACGTGCCTTTTTGCTGGAGGCTCACTAGGACAGGGGGTGGGTGACTTTCAGTGGGGCCACAGGTTCTATCTGAGTGACGCGTTACCTTACGCGTCAGTGTTCACGGGGTCAGGAGCAGCGGGGAGAGTCAGCCCCAGCGTCTGGGCCCCTCAGGTCTGGAGGTGGGGGATGGGGACGATGAGTTAAGTTCCTTCCTTAACGGCTGCTGTGGGGCTCAGCCGGCGTGGGAGGAGGCTGGAGCATGGGTCCTCTCTCCGGGACAGTCGGGCATGTGGACCTCATTTCTGGATGAGGTGATCGTGACGTTTGCTAAGCAGGTCTTTTTTCAAGGCTTGCAGATTAAATTGGTCGGAGGGAGAAGCAGGAGGTATAGAAAGATGCAGTTACACATGAATGGAAACGGGAGAGCATCGTGCTGCAGCGTTGAGGCAGGGTGGCCAGGCCCCCTTCTGTTGGTGACAGCACATCTCGGAAGACGAGTGGGACAAAAAGGAGTTCCCTGACCTCCTCGCCCCACCCCGTCCCACTCAGCCCCCAGCAGCGCCCTGCATCTGTCTCATTCCTCATCTTTATTGTTTTCTCCTCCCTCCCCAGCCTACCTGGATACCCCTCTGGGAGTGTGGGGTTTTGCCTGCTGTGTAAACTGGGCCGTCTGTGCCTGGAACTGGATGAGACTCCCACGGAGGCTGCGAGCGTGGTGCTGGTGGGCACCGAGGGACCTGCTGGTGTGCAGGATGCTTTCAGCACGTGCTTTGTGCATCAGCAGGTCACGTGCAGACAGCAACCCTGGGGCTCTCCCTGTTTCAGATCTTTTCCTCTGGGGCCACATTTAACTCCCACTCCTTCTCCTGGTCTTTCTGGGCCGTCCTTTATTCCATTCAGAAGCAGGATCCCCGGAAACAGACTTCTGCTAGTGACGACTAGTCTAGCGTGTGAGATGATGATTGCGGGGATAGACTGCATTTTAAAAACTCCAGGTTCGGAAAAGGATCCTGTCCCTACAGGGACGGTGCGGGTTTTGGCTACTCTGTGATCTTAGGTTGTGGCAGGAATTGCAGCCGTGTGTGGTCACCGTGTCGCTATGCATTTGTCTGTTCCAGACGCCATCAGTTCCACCAACCCGCGGGTCATCGACGACTCCCGGGCGCGGAAGCTCTCCAGCGACCTGAAGCGGTGCACATACTACGAGACGTGTGCCACATACGGCCTGAACGTGGAGAGGGTCTTTCAGGACGGTGAGTGCCCGCCGTGCACACGGCGCCGCTCCCCACACAGCAGCCGTGTCCACGCGGGGCAGAGTCCTCTGACGTGTGGGCAGGGGGGCGAGTCTGAGCTCCGCCTTCCAGGGGCGATGCCGGTTCTGTGCCGCTCCAAGTGGCACCTTCGTGTGATGGGACAAAACCCCCGCTCTGACCTCTGAAGCAGCCCTGCCGCCGATTCTGTGTCACATCACGGGGCCGCGTGGTGCTCGGGATGAAACGCTTCTCGAACTGTTTGTGCACACGGTGGTCATGGTTACGCGTGGCGCCGTTTCTTCTGCACCGCGGTTCGCAGTCCCAGTTCACGCCCATCTCTCCAAAAGGCTTAGGTACTTCATGTTAGTCTTTGAGGAGAATAAGCTGAAAGAAATAAGAGCCCAGTTTGGGCAAAAAAACAAAAACAAAAACACACACTCAGACTCAGGGTGGGGCTGCATGAAGTTTAGGAATGGTCTCTGTGACTGGGTTCATTGTTGAACTCCTGCCTTCAGTGACGGCCACAGGCCAGAGAGGACGGTGTCCTGGGAGGGAGCGTGCCATACCCGAGGGGTGACTGCTCACGTAGATAATTGTAATGCCACTTGTGAGGTGGGAGAGGGGACTGATGGCAGGAGGGAAGGGTGGCCTATCGCCTGGAGGGTTCTAGAAGGTGGGGTAAGGTGACTGACTCATGGTTGAAGACCTGGGAGAAAGATGTTCCAATCATCTGTCCCATATCTTTCTGTCCCCCCCCATCCTTTTTTAATATTGATTTCAGAGAGAGGAAGGGAGAGGGATAGAAACATCAATAATGAGAGAGAATCATTGATCAGCTGCCTCCTGCACGCCCCCTACTGGAGGTGGAACCCACAACAGATGGGCATATGCTTTGACTGGGAATCAAACCGTGACCTCCTGGTTCATAGGCTACCTATGCTCAACCACTGAGCAACACTGGCCAGGCCATCTGTCCCGTTCCAGATGGGACTCCTAGGAAATAACCCCTGGGTCCCCTCCCTTCTGGTTTAAATCCTCGGTGGCAGCCCCACCTCCCTGTCCCGCAGCTGTGATGCCGTGGGGCTGGGGCAGAGCGGGCAGGCGGGCGTGGTGTCTTCAGAGGCTGCCCCAGCCGCCCAGAGGTCACAGAGGCTTTGTTCTGCACCAGCCCTGGCGGAGACCTGCTAATATTAGTAAAATTGGGGGTAACTTCCCCCAAACCGGGACTGTATGCTTTTCTTTCCAATGTCCAAATTAGTGTTCAGATGAAATTGAAGGAATACCACTCTGTAGTAGCATTTTATTAAATTTCAGAGATCGAGTCCCTCACATTTACATGGGCCTCCTCAGGCCATTCCCAGGGCCTCTGGGGGGGCAAACCCCCAGTTAAAACCTGTGGCCGCACGTGCAGGGCCGCGCTGCACTGGTGGCTCCGAGAGCGTCAGCCAGCTGGGCAGCACTGGACACGCTTCTTCAGGTCCCGACAGGCAGGGTCACCATTCACATCGCGGAGCCCAGACCCCCTGAACGTTCAGGTGAAATGTCGGTGAAGGGTCCCCACTAGGCCCAGGGCCAGGTCCAGCCAGCTGCCTGCTCCTGTCAACAGACTTCTCTCCGAATCATCGATCGGCTGCCTCCTGCACACCCCACTCTGGGGATCGAGCCCGCAACCCGGGCATGTGCCCTGACCAGGAATCGAGCCGTGACTTTCCGGTTCCTAGGTCAGTGCTCAACCACTGAGTCATACCGGCCAAGCAGTAAGTTTTAAAAATAAAATTGAGGTTACTTAGCACATTTCATATGGTAATTATATAGCATATGTGTGTGTATATATATTTTTAATTAAATCATGGACTCTGTAATTGTTAGTCGAAGTAGTTGCTAACTGAGTGGGGACCATCCTCAGCACTTCACATCATTAACAGGAACTGTCCATTTTCATTACAAGGAAAAAACTTGTCAAGTTTAGAGTTAGACATCGAGGCTCAGAAAAGTTACATTGCTTGACCAAAGGTGCTGCGCCTGGATTAGATCCCGTCTTGGGACCCTGAGCCTAGAGCCTTAACCGTGTAGTCATTAGTGGACGCAACCCCGGTCCTGCTGCCGGGGGGGAGGCCTGGGCAGGGGGTGGCCCCGGGCGCTGGCCCCGAGCGTTGGCCCACTGTCCACGCGCAGACTCAGTACGTGTCTCTCCTTGGACTTTCTGGCCTCCTGTATGCCCTGGCACTTTTATTTATTGACGTTTTATGTGTTTGCTTTTCAGAAAGAGAAGATACAGAAAAAATGTATTCCTATGTAACATTTAGCTTATCAATAGAAGAAGGAAACAGGCCTGGGGCGTTACATATTCAATCCCAGCCGCCCCACAGGCTGAGCGCCCAGTCGGCTGGCCACCTGGGTTTGTTTTTTAAGTGACCAGGGACTGGGTTCTTTACTTCTTTAACCTTTGACTTCCTGTGCCCTGAAACTGAAAGTAAATTGTGAAAATAATAGGAAAACAGAACATCTGTTTCCTTTGCTTCATTCGTGTGGTGGTCAAATGGCTATTGGGAGGTTCTCTGTTAGCAGTAAGCATGTCAGGAGGCAGGGAAGTAGGTTGGTTCATTTGTTCATTCATTCATTCATTCATTCCTTCATTCCCAATTTGAGCACCAGCCTTCCAGCTCTGGTTAGGGATGGGGATGCAATGGGAAGCCTTGGTGACATGGAAGCCCATAGGGGACAAACCTGGGACAGTCACCCAGAACTGTAGACTGCCCCCTGGCTGCGGAGGGGAGGGCTGGGCTGGGGCAGGTGGTACCCAGGTCCCTGGGAGCCTCACGTGCTCCGTCTGGAGGAGGATGGTGGACTCGCCGTGGTCTTCGTGAGGGAGCGTGCGGGATTTTCGTTCCTGCAGTTGGGTTTCGGAAATTGTGAATTTAAGTCTTTTCAAATGCTGTTACCTGCCAGTGCGTGTCTGCAGCCTGCTCTGCCGTGGGTGACAATGGCGCGCAGTGGGCTTTGGTGAGTGTGGCGACTGTCACGGAGTCCTCATCTCGTTCTCTAAGGACGAGGGAGAGTCCCTGTTTTTGTTTGTTTTGACATTTTATTGACGATATCCAGTGGACCACCTATGTTCTGGGGTATTTTTTAACAAATGTTTAACTATAGTATCTGCTTTTATGTGATAGTTTAGTAAAGATCCTGCATAAGGAACAGTGGTTTCCTCTCATACAGAATGAGCACAGCTAGGTGGTGCACAAACACTTGTGTTAAATTTCTGATCAAGGAAACTGTAAGCCCCACCCTTCTTCCTTCGTCCTTCCCCCCCTCCCTCCCTCTCCCAGAGGGAGCTAATACAGACTTATCTGAATTGCAAACAGTTTCATTTTATGTGTGGATTGTTCTATTATGCATCCCAATGTGAGTTGTTTTGTATGCAGAATTTAACACTCTTGTATATATATTTTAAAATTCTAGTCATTTGTTAAATATCAAGTCAAAGCATCCTGTTTAACGAAGGCAAACCCCCACTAAAGCTTTAATCAGTTACCTTCCCAGCTTGTATTCATTGTATTCATAGGATGATAAGAAAACTTACATCAACATTTTGCTCTGACAGTAATTGTGAGAACAAGTCAAGCCAGATCGTTGTAAGCCGCTCTGGCCTGGTGGCTTAGTTGGTTGGAGTGTCGTCCTGTATATGAAAGGGCTGTGGGCTCAATTCCCAGTCAGGACACATACCTGAGTTGAGGGTTCAACACCCATGGGGCTATGTACAGGAGGCAGCCGATTGATGTTTTTTCTCTCTCTCAAATCAATAAACATATCCCCAGGTAAGGATTAAAAAAAAAATCTGTATAAGCCAAAATCTACATAAATTACAAATTACTGTGTGTCCCCTTAATTCTCCCCAAAACTGTAGGTTTTAGTCACTTGTTTGTCAGGGATAAGTGGATAGACTGGCGATCTCATATGGGAGACCTTTCCGTCTTACGTACACATGGGTGGGAAGCTGGGCTGTGGCATTTAAAGGGCTGTGTCTGCCTATTGCTAATGCTGTGTGTGTGGTCCTGGTGAGTGGCGTCCCTGACAGTCCTCCCGCTCTAGGCCCTTCACCCTGCTCTTCACAGGTGCTGCAGTTAACATTCTGGAAAGCACTTTCTCTGGAAGCCATTCACTCCTGCCTGGGGACGGCTCACCTGGGCATGGACCACCCATGCTGGGGGTTGAGCCAGGAGGGGTCTCGTGACTTGCCCAAGGTCATGCAGTACTTGCCCAAGGTCACGCAGTACATCAGGAGCCTGAGTTAGCTTTCCATCCTCTGCTTCCGCAGATTGAAATCCTGATGTACAAAGAGTCTCATTTCACATACGACGTCTGCGGCTCTCGGTCCTAATTACAGAGTGTCCAGGACGAGGTGGCTGTGCTGATGAGCCTAGTTTGTGCAGCCTAATTGCGTGTGTTAGCGCATCATTAAGTGGAAGCGTCTCCTGGGATTGCTCCCTATGCCGTGCGCTCGCCTGCTGCTTGCTTGCTGACACCACAGCCTTTTGTCTGTGCTGGTCGGGGGTCTGTGGGTCGCCCCGTCCGTTCTCTCCTGGGTCCGGCTTCATTTTAAGTGTTGGGGGGGGGCCTGTTTCGTTATTTGCTTTTGTTGCTCTTGTGTTGTTGTTTTTCTCTTCATTGTGTTAGAGATTAGATTGGAGCCAATTTGTTTTTATATTTACATGTTTATTTTTTCCCAAAGGAGTGCTTCCAAAATCAGATTTTTCATGTTTAAAAGTGTGTACATTGGGCATTTAATATATGTTGAAAAGTGAGCCAGTGAGCCCAGTGTCTGTTATACATTTTTTTTTAATTTTTGCTGCAAAAGCTTTGTTTTTTCATTTGGTCCAATGCATGGGAGAGGGCTTCAGGGTGGTTAAAAGAATGGCTAGTAGTTTCAGGGAGAGGCTCAGGCAAAAGCCAGACTCAGGGGTCCATAGGGGCCCCTTAAGGCCTCTGGGCTCCAAAGGCTCCTGGTCCTGCTTGAGGGTGAGCCTTTTGAAGAGATACTCTCCCAGCCCAGCCTGGGGCCGCAGCCTGCGGAGGTGAGTCAGGTGTGGCCCATCTTCTTGATGAGTCTCACCTCCTCATCCAGGAAGTCAGAGATGAGGGTTTGCGTGGGTGGGAACCAGGGCAGGCAACTCCAAGAGGGCCTGGTTCAGGTTCCTCTCGAAGGCCAGGGCGGCCTCCATGGGCTCTGAGTTTTGCTCACTCACCTTGGGAGGCTCCAGCACATTCTGAAAGAGAATGGGGCCACTGCATTGGTTTTGCAACTTTAAGAGATGCTCAGCGCCCTTGCACTTCTCCACCAGCTCCCGGACGAAGTGGTCCACGCTCTCCAGAGCCGCATCCTCACGGGTTGAAACAGAAGCCCAGAGAGAGGTAGGTGCGGGAGGCCTGCAGATTCAGGGTGGCCAGGCAGGTGACCGCAGCCTCCACCTGGGTGGAATAATTCTGACGAATTTGGGAGCTCATGGTTGTGGGGCAATAAGGAGTTAAGGTAGGAACCACCCTGTGTGTGGGCTGGTCCCGGAGGTGGTTCTGCAGGTGGTGACTGGGTGAGACGCAGGAGAGTGGCGGAGGCTGGAAGAAGGGGCGTCCCTGGGTCTGTTCCGTCCAAACACTGTTGAAGCAAGAGACACATGCGGGACCGCCCAGCGCACTGCCTTACATACTGTTTTTATCATTTGTCATTATGACTAGTGTTTACATTGCCGTTTAAGGGCTTACGATGGCAGCGAGTCCGTCCTCGCGAGGCCCGATGTACAGCTGGGAGACATGTTCTTCCAGACGCTTGCTTCCTGACGTCACATCACACCGCTGGTGCCAGCCCAGCGTGTCCTTTTCCTACCACTGTCCGTCCGTCTGTGCCCTCGTGTCACCCTGTCCACCAGCTCCGCCGTCTTGTGTTGAAAAGTCACGCATGTAGGACCTCAGGGACAGACAGGCAGTTGGCATGACAGGGTAACAGGTTCAGCTGCTGAAATCACACTTCATTGAGGGGGTTAATGTGTCAGCGCTTTCTAAGAACGGTACTGACCCAAGGCTCGGGTAGCGCCTCGGTGGAGCGGCTAGCGGTGGTGGTGAAAGGAGACTCTCTCCTGTTCCCTGAAGTTCACTGGCTGAGTCCGTGAGGCGGCCGTGACCCCGGCTAGGTGGCGGCCCTGCTGTCGTCAGTAACCTCAGTGTCACTGGCCGTCGTCGCCTGGTGGCTTCTGACAGGGTCGAATCCCATGAAATGAGATCTGCAGGCTGCCGCCAGGAGCCCCGCTGGCCCGCGCTCAGCCTCCCTCAGTGGACTGCTGCCTGTCAGGTGCTCACAGGGGCAGACTCCCAGAGCGGCGGGCGGGCTTCCTGAGGAAGGATGCGTGGGCTCGGTGGGTCTTTCTGTCTGTGCTGGAGCCCTGGGTTATGTCTGGGTGGGAGAGAGCATGACTGGTTGATAGCGATTACTTTTATAAAACCGGATGTCCATGCCCCTGTTACGGTGCATTCGCAAATTCGCTTTATTTCTTACCCTGAGAAGCTTCACCTGTAATGGGGTTAAATCACAAATTAAAATAATGACTTAATACCAGAACTAAAATGCAAACTTTTGGTGTAGTAAGCCATATATTCAGGGTTTAAAAAGAAAGGGGGAGGGAGGGCCGGGGACAAAAACTACTGAGTTAATTTTTTTGTTTAATTAGTTTGAGTTCACCATCCGGGAGCTGCAAACACACGTGTACGGTGCTGAGCACGTGGCACATTCACCTGCACCCGGACTTTTCAGACACGCAGCACGTCGGGAACGGGAATGGGAATGGGGCTACCACAGCGGCGTTTCTGGACTGATTTTGGAATTGGTTTGTGGTAGGGATCCTGGGGATCCTGGTGGTTTCAATGTCATTGATTTGTCACAAGTAAGAAACCAGCCTGTTTATTCGTAGGAGGTCTTTGTCTGGAAGTTACCCCTTTAAGACTTTATTTCTTTTCCTTTGAACTGCTCGGTGGACCCAGAGGCTGGACTTGCAAAGACGAATTACCTCCTTAGAATACCAGTTGATTTGCTTAAAATGACTCATCGGTAAAGGGATTACCTGAGTGATCAGTGTGGTCTGCTCCGCGGCCTGCAGCTGCTGCCTTAGCAGTGAAAGTGGATCATCCCTCACTAGAGGGTGATCCTGTGGAAGGAACCATTGCAGGGGAAGGCCTTTTGGTTCGTTCAGAATTAACATAGGAAGAGGTCTTCTCACATCTAGATAAAGATTGATGTCATTACGGACGAGACAAGCAGTAGTGGCTTATTTCATAATGCGGAGGACGAGGGTGTTAATAGCAGCGTGGGTGCTTTCTGGCATTTCTTACCCGAGTCGGGTTTTTCATGCTGTGCTGCTGATGCTCCTGTTTTGGCTCAGAGGGCCTGCGTTAACTCTCACACTGCCGACGCCAGGTCATCAGGCACACTGTTTAGTAAGGGCCCTCGGTTTCGATTTGCATGTTGACTCCTATCTTTGGCTGAGAATTAATTTTATTGATGACATAGAAAATGGTTTTTTTAGCACTTTCCTGCGCGGCGGCCTCCTCGCCGAGTTTGGCCCCAGGACTCCTCCTAACGACGTTAGCCAGCTTGAATTAGCTCCACGTGTCATTAATGCATACAAATGGCTTTTATTTTTGTTCATAATCTGCTCATAATGCCACGGCATTGTGCTCTCACTAATGTTTTTAAAATGATGAAACGGCTGTGTACTCGCTGACCTGTTTAACCCTTCACAGAGTTCCCGACCAAAAGAATATGAAAATATGGCTTAACTAGGATAGAAGTAGTTGCCCTCTCTTGCTGTCAGTTTCAAAGTCTTCTCTTTATTTTATGACTTTTCCCCCTTATAGAATGTGGACATAGCCAGGCTGTGACCTGCACTCGCTGAGGAAGTTCCCCTACCTCCTGGGCCAGCACCAGGAGCTCCGTCGGTGGGAGGGCAGGACAGGAACCCTCCAGGAGGCTGGCTTTCGAGGAAGGAGCTTTACCTCAGGGACTCTGGCATATATGTATATATATATGACACTAACAATCTTATCGGCCCTGAATTAGGGGAAAGTAAACTGTGAAGAGTATATTGCAAACGTGTTTGTCTAAAAGAAAAATAGACTGTGAAAACTTTGATGAGTAAGTTGGATTTTGTGAGATTTGCCAAAGAAAAGAGTTAAAGGATATGAAATGTGGAAATAAAAACCGCCCAGCGGCTGTTACTGTTAAGGCCCAGCATGTGCGCGCGCCCATGTGCGGGCACTCATGTGTTTTAAGGAATGGATTGCTGGGCACTGGAATGGTTTACGTCCTGCTTTCCCAGATAGTGCTTCTACAGGACAGTAGCTTATCTTTGCATTGCATTCTGTTGAGTGAATATAACAATCTTTGGCCCAGTCTTCTAGACAGTGAATGTTTTCCCCTATTTATTTGTTTGTTTTAGGAAGAGTGCTTTAGTGGATGGCTCTACCTAAGGCTGGTCTTCAGGGTACACCTCTGGGGGCAGGGGGACCGCTGGCTGTGAGGGACACAGCCTCACAGCATTCGTCCTTGCCGAGTGCCTTCCGGGGGGCCTGGTTGCCTTCTATGCGCTGGCCACCCTGGGGGATTCACTTTGTATATCTAGGTGCTCCTGCATTGGGTGCATATATGTTTACCAGGGTTGTATCCTCTTGTTGGATCAATCCCGTTAGTATTATGTAGTGGCCTTTGTTGTCTCCTGTGATGGCCTTCATTTTAAGTCTATTTTGTCGGATGTGAGTATTGCTACTCCAGTTTTTTTTTCTTTTCCATTTGCATGGAAAAAGTTTTTTTCCATCCCTTCACTCTCTTCCTCTGTGTGTCTTTTGTTCTGAGGTGGGTCTCTTATAGACAGCATATAGTTGGGTCATGTTTTTGTATCCATTCAGCTACCCTATGCCTTTTGATTGGAGCATTTAATCCATTTACATTTAGGGTTATTATTGATAGGTACTTATTTATTGCCATTTTAATTCTGTATGCCTAGGTTTTTCTCTGTTTCTCATTACAGCAGTCCCTTTAGCATTTCTTGTAATGTTGACTTGATATCTTCATATTAAAAACTTTTCACTCGCACAGCCAGCATGGCTCAATGGCTCAGCATTGACTTATGAACCAGGAGGTCATGATTCGATTCCCGGTCAGGGCACATGCCCGGGTTCGATCCCCAGTGTGGGGCGTGCAGGAGGCAGCCAGTCAATGGTTCTCTCTCATCATTGATGTTTCTCTCTCCCTCTCCTTCCTCTCTGAAATCAATAAAAATATATTTAAAAAAATAAAACCCGATAGTGAACGAAAGTGCTCCTTTAAGTCACAGTTATTTTTAATAAAATATAAGGCACCTTAATACTTAGCGTTTGGGGGTGAAATGCAATCCTGTAATCAATGTAAAATTATTTCGAAAAGGCTGTTTGACAAAAATGCATCTCCCAGACTGTTCTCTTCATGTAACAGCCTGTGTGGAAAATAGATCTGAGATTCAGTTTGCTTTCAGGTACCCGAGTTTGTAAGTTAGTGAGCTGCCACTAGGGGGCACTGAAAGCGCGCATAAGGATGATTCTCACTGGCATATTTTTCCTTTTGCTGTCACTATGGGGAATACAGACATAATAAAACTCACTGGCTTAGGAGATCAGTTAGACCTGTGATAAGATGCGGCCCACAAAGCGTGTGAAGTTCCTGGATCAGCAGCACATGAATGCAGAGGTGAAGAAGGTTCTTTCTTTTTTAAAAAAAATGTATTTTATTGATTTTTTACAGAGAGGAAGGGAGAGGGATAGAGAGTTAGAAACATTGATCAGCTGCCTCCTGCACACCCCCTACTGGGGATGTGCCCACAACCAAGGTACATGCCCTTGACCGGAATCAAACCTGGGACCCTTCAGTTCACAGGCCGACGCTCTATCCACTGAGCCAAACCAGTTAGGACGAAGATTCATTGGAATGGGAAGAACACAATAAAAAGAGATGAAATGATATATTCTGTTTAACTACCAGTCCCTTCCTCCCAGTTGCTTTGCATGTAATGTTACAGAAGAATCACAGGAAATTTGGCAAAAGATACGCCTTTCGAAAACGGAGCATAGTAACCAGGTTCATTATGTAGCCTGTCCTCTTTTAAATGAACCCACTGAGAGTCCTGTCGGCCTGAGCAGCAGCCCAGGCCCCTCACTTCAGGGCCTGCATCTTTGCTCCGAAGGCAGGTGGTCGCAGGCCTCCCGCCGACACCTGGGCTGTGTGGGGTAGCTGGGTGGAGGCATTGCCACAGCCTCTCTGCCCAGCTGTACCCCTTCTTGTGTGGGGGCCCAGGTGCCTTCTGGTAGTTTAGAGACCAGGAGATGAATGCCGAATCACACTGTCCCGGGCAGAGGGAAGGGAGCTGATCAGGTTTACAATGGCCGGGAGGTGCCCAGGCCCTCCGGACAGTTAGCAGCTGCCCCTCCGTGAGCTCGGGACGGGTCGGGCCTGGTGCAGAGAGGAGCCTCCGATACACGTATATACATTAGCCGGGGTCTAGTCTCCTAGCTTCCCGAGGGGTTTTTCCTTCTGTTTCTTTTACCCCTAAGGTGGAGGGCGTCTCCCTGCTGCTGTTCATTTCTTTCTTGCTTTTTCCTTGAATTTTCTCCTACCAGATAGTTTCCCTTAGAAATTGTAGCATCTCAGACCAGAAAACCTTCTATTTCTTTTTTTGGAAAAGGGAGACTAATTGCATGTTTGTACCTCAAAGGAGAAACATCAAATCACAGACCATTCTATACAAATCGCTTCTTTTATCAGAGTCTGCAAATACAGTTTGGGGAGTTCTCCTGTTTTCAGTCCTCAGAATAGCAGAAAGGCGGCAGAGTGTTGCCAGCACGAAGGGGAGTCAGGTGCAAGTGGGACAATTTCATCAGAAAGGAAGTCCGTCCGCCTGGAGGGCAGCTTCCTCAGGCTGGTCTTCGAGTGCCAACCAGGTTCCCCAGCCCCTGAGAACGAGAACTTGGAGAGAGCCTGTGTGGGTAGAGCAGTGGCCCAAGTTCCAGATGTTTCTCTTGGATTCAGTAAACTTCACTGAATTAAGCCACCGGCAGGTGGGTCCGCAGCCCCTGCAGAGGGCGGGCGCGGGCCTGCGTGGGGTCGGGGACAGTGACTACAGCTGGATCTGTATTCATCGGAGTTTCACGATGAGTTTTTATGGAAGAAGAAGAGCCTGCTGCTGAAACACACGAGGCTGATTTTCACGGTGAGTGAAAATTCCTACAAAATCAGATTAGAAGCCTTAACATTGGACCTGTAATTTCTGGGTGTTTCACTCCTCTGGGCTCTTTGCACACGTCTTGCGTGGTTCCTGCCAGAGCAGTAGGTCAGTAGGTCATGTGAGGGTGACTGTGGGGAAGCCACCCCACCTTCCTCTCCCACCCTTTCTCCTTGGCAGGCTCTTCCCCAAGTGGTTGTTAAAGAAATGCCAACAGTTAGTGGTCCCAGTTCACACTGCTGTGTAGTAGGACAATTAGGAAGCCCTTGAAGAAATGTTTTACAAAGGAGATCTTTCAACATCCTATATCATAAAAGCCTAATATGCAAATTGTCCCCTCTACGGGAGTTCGACCAGGAGTTTGACCAGGGGGTGGGGCTGGCTGTCCAACCGCCTGCAGCCCCTCCCCCTGGCCAGCCCTGCCCCGGCCAGCAGGCAGTGGAGGTGGCAGGCTGCGGGGGGGGGGGGGGGGGGAGGGAGGCCCCCACCAACAGCTGGCAGCGCTAGGGACTCTCCCTGTGTACAAATTTCGTGCACTGGGCCTCTAGTAATATATAATAAACTTAATTGCTATAAATTGATGGCAAAAATAAGGGGAAAGAGTTGAACAAAACCAGTGCAATGGCTAAAGGACAGCTCCACGTGCCAGCGCTCACCTGGTCAGGCGGAGGATGGGGGTGTGAGCCGAGGCTCAGTGCCAGTGCTTTTTGTTCTGTGGCGTTGCTATTGGACCAGGGTGGACAAAGTGTCCACAAACTTGCACCTGAGTGAGTCCTGCCCTGGGAGGCGGAGGCTGTGCCCTCGCTGCCAGGCACTCCCACATTCTTTCCCTGGAGTTCCGCTCCTCACAGTTGCAGCTAACAGCCACTTCTGTTAAAATATGCATTCCTGTATATTGTATTATCTGTTTATGCATATAAACAAACATTTTTCCTAATTAAAATAACACCTGTTTGTAAAAATACAAAAAATGAGAAAGAAGCCAATTAAAATCAATGGTTCTTCCACCTTCTAGTGGTAAACACTTTACTGTATGCCCATCTTGTCAATTTCAGTGCTTTTCAAGCAAAACTGGGACTCTATTCCAGTGGTTGCCAACTGGTGGTCCGAGGACCTCTGGTGGTCCGTGAGGTCTGAGAAGTTGGCGACTGCTGCCCTATTCTATATCATTTTAATGATCCTCTTTTAAAAGGCCCGAGGATAGTGACTGATCTTTACGTTCCTCTAGGCCAGTGGTTCTCAACCTTCCTAATGCCACGACCCTTTAATACAGTTTCTCATGTTGTGGTGACCCCCAACCATAAAATTATTTTTGTTGCTACTTCATAATTGTAATTTTGCTACTGTTATGAATCGTAATGTAAATATCTGATATGCAGGATATATTTTCATTGCTACAAATTGAACATAAAGCATAGTGATTAATCACAAAAACAATATGTAATTATATATGTGTTTTCTGATGGTCTTAGGTGACCCCTGTGAAAGGGTCGTTCGACCCCCAAAGGGGTTGCGACCCACAGGTTGAGAACCGCTGCTCTAAGCTGTGTTTTTATGAGTCTTCTGAGCTGGCATTGGCCTGCCTGGACTTACCCACCCCGGAGACCCCCTGCCCTGGGTTCATCCTGCAGCCGTCTCCTGAGGGCCAACGGGAGGCACGCATGCTCACCTGCTCATGGCATCTTAGGCATCGGCACCCTCAGTTCTGCAGTTCCTGGGCCTGCCTGGAGCACCCAGTGCCCGGGAGAGGAGGTGACATGGGACGAGCTCCCGGGTGGGGTGGCTCGTCTCCCCGCTGTCTGTGCTCATGGGGACATTGACCTGCTGGGCTACCCCCCTGCATCCCTGATCAACAGTGAACTGTGCCCATAATGGGCTTCTGGGTAGACTCGGGCACAGGAACAGGTTTGGAGTCTGTCTCCTTGGTGCATAGATTCCTCGTGGGAAACCAAGGCATTGACATCATTAAGTACCTACATTGGAAAAACTTTACAAAGGACCAGATAGGCTTGTTTAGACCCCCGTTTTTGCTAGCAAATTACCAAAACTAAGCCAGCCCTTTATAAAGATTCACTTTCAAATCTCATGTTAATTTATCAAAATGTAAACTCTTCTAAGAGATTTAAATAGAAGCTTAAACTAAGGACAGGTTTTAGACACTCAATCTTCTCAGAATTTTATTCAAAGTACTTAGAGAAGCTGGTGGATGTGGGGGGAATGCCTTTGGCAGGATGCTACGGTCAGTGCTAGGAAGGTAGTCTGGAAGTCACAGACTGCAAAGCTTAGAGATAGCTGAGCCTTAGGGGCTCGGGGGGCTGAAAAGTGGTCCTCCAGACAAGCACGTCCTCATCCCAGAAACAAAACAGTACCTTTCCTGGGAAAAGAGGGTCTTTGCAGACGTGTTAAATTCAGGCTCTTCCGATGGGCCTGATGCAGCCACATAGATCCTTGTAAGAGGGGGCAGAGATTTGACCACACAGAGGAAAGAGCGATACAAGGGCAGAGAGATGGATGATTGGAGTGATGTGGCCACAAGCCAAGGAATGCCGGCTGCCACCAGGTGCTGGGCAAAGCAGGACCTGTACCTTCCCTCAAGCCTCTGGAGAGAGCACAGCCCTGTCCGCAGCTGGTGTCAGCCCCATGGTACAGATTGTGGACTTGTGCCCTGAAGGACTGAGAGAATAAGTTTCTGGTGTTTCAAGTCACCGAATTTGTGGGAACTTGTTGGAACAGCCCCAGGAAGCTCCTACTGATGGAAAGGGGCAAGGAAGACCCTGGGGAGAAACTCAGTCCCCGCCGCTGTGCCTGAGGTGGAGATGCAGGAGATGGGGCTCAAACTACTACTGCACATGGGCACGCCTGGATGGGCCATGCCACCAGGAGCACATGGACCTGCCGCAGAGCCCAGCAGGGTGACCTCCGGCTTGTGAGGGGTGTGCACAAGTCTGGCTGAGGGCAAGGAGGAAGCAGGCCCTGGGTCAGTGGACTGGGTGACCATGGGTTCCGTGGCGACCAGGGGCACGTGGAGAGCTGGGAGCTCTGTGTTGTGTTCCTGGAGGAATGACCCGGCCCGGAGGGGGCTCACGCCCGGCAAGTCAAGGCTGGTGGAGGGGGCGCAAGCTGCTGACGGTTAGCAGTTCCGGAATTCCGGTCCCGCATCTGGGTTACTTGCATCTGGTGCAACCTCGGAGGCTCCTGTATTCCTGCTTCCCATACACTCCTTCGCCCACTTGGTCCTTCCATCCCTCACCAGCCTCACCGGTGACCTGGTCTAAATCCAGCGGCCACATTTAGCCCTCGTCTTGCCCTCACCTTTCGACCTTGACACAGGCTCTTTCCTCCACTTGTCCTCCCTCGGCGGGCTCCTCAAACAGGACGAAGAGCCCTGTCATTGGCCCGACACGTGCTTTATGCTCAGCAGTAGGTGCTTCGCTGTGCAGCGGAGAGAATCAGGTGGTCAGGCCGGCGTTGGCCGTGTTGCCCTCAGCCAGTATTTATTGAGTGCCGTGTGTGCACAGCCTGCTTGCTCCGGGCTGGGTTCCTGTCTACAGCCCAGGAGTGCCCTTCGAGGTATTTACCCTCAGGGCCACGTGGCCTGACCAGCTGCAGTGGAAACTGGCCTTCATCCATGTCGACCTCACAGCTGGGTGTTTGCCCCAACTAGCCTCAGGTCAGGAAAAAAACATGGTGAAATCAGCGCAGCTGGTACGGGAAAGTTTGCAGCCGTTAGAAAAATATTTGCATGCCACTGGGGTCAGAACACTTTCTCACTTTAGCTCCCTTGTATTTTGGATTTTATTGTTCAGCCTTTCTACTGGTTTAAAAACAAGTGCAATGAAAGTAACGCAGAATCATCCAAGGTTTCCAAAACAAACCACAGAGCTCAGGTGGAATTATTTAGCGGTTCTGTTCAGAAGGTGGCTGAAGGAAACGAACCCCAAGGCCCAGGTGTTTCTTGGGAGCTTGCTAATGACCAGACACGCCGAGCCCCTGCCGTTTCTCCCGGCACACTTGGTGTTTGATTCCGCCAAGGCAGCTGTTACTGAGCTGCTACTCACCCATGGGCTCCTGAACCCGATAGATCCCGAATCATCACCTCGGATGTTGCCGAGTTAATTACCAGGACACCGTGGCTCCTGGGTGGCCCGTGGGTAACTCCAGGTCCGTGTAGCTTCTTATCACATACAACTCGGCATCGCACTTCCTCGGTTTGACCGGCTGTGGAATGGGGCACCTTCCCATCACCTCCTTCTAGGGCTGCTAGTGACGATGTATTTGTAGCTTGGAGGGTTTTAGAGTAAACACCTGTTATAAAGGTCATGGGAAGCCTCGGAGGTGGTGCTACCCACATAGGGCACAGCTGGAGGCAGCTCCGAGCGGGCAGGCAGGGGCCACCCTCAGGCCGCTGGCCTCCCAGGGCTGTGAGCTGGTCTGACTGCCCATAGGAAGGCCACACTGCCCTTCTGGGCCTCTCGCTCCTCCCCTGTGCAGTAAAGGTGCTGAAATGGCTCTATCCTGTCTGCTTTTATCTGATGTAGGAGAAATAGCACTAAGTCTGTTTTTTTCATCCTTACCCAAGGATATGTTTGATTTTAGAGTGAAGAAGGGAGAGAGAGAAATATCAGTGTGAGAAACACCGATCCGCTGCCTCCCACCGTGACCAGGGATCAAACCCGCAACCTTTTGGTGCTCCAACCAACCGAGCCACCCGGCCAGGGCAGCACAGTCTTTTGTAGCCCCCTTTCCCTCTTGTTCTGGAAGCACATCGACTCCCTGTCAGTTCGAACGCTTTTAAATAATAACACCGACTCGTTAGGCATGGCTCTCAGGCCAGGAAGTCAAGTGCACGGCTCCTCACGGGGCCCAGTTAGAATCCCCGAGGTGAGTGGTGGGTCTCTGGGTAGTTCCTTTACTAGTTAACTGAGCGCCTCTCTGTCCTCACACCTAAATACTAAATCCCTCTTTAAACATGGCCGCAGTTCACTGAAGCGGTTTTGTTTTTTTGTTTTGTTCTGTCTTGTTCTTCCTGTGTGAAGATGAGTATCTCTCCCCTCCTGGCCAGTTCAGTCCATCTTTTTCCCAGGCTCCTGGGCAGAAACAGGCGGCATCAGGAGGCAGTGGTTCCTGGGTGCTCCCCATGCCTCCGTCTTGTCACACCGACTCGCCGTCCTGCAGTGGAACAGCCGACTCAGGAGCTGCTGTGGATTGTCTTAAGAAGAAGCTTTAAATGACGGGCTGTGGGGAGCCGGCACGGCCATGGCATACTCAGCCCCAGGGCACCTTATGTGCCATGCCAGCTCAGCCTGGTTCAGTGACCCTGAGTGGGGAGGTGAAAGGATTGAGAAAAGACAGACAAGAGAATGAAAGCTGGGTCTCGGTGGGACACTGCTCCCTGATGAGGAGACGACAGCGCCCACAATCCGTGTCTTTATTTTATAGCAGATGCCACGAGGCAAAGTAGGGGCGTGATCACGTTGTTTACAGCATCCTCGTGAGTTTCAACCTCACTTAACTACATGCACCTAAACTCTATCACAAGGCACGTGGGGCTGCGTGTTCGGACCATAGGTTCAAGCTTACAACCACAGCCGTTGGCTATGATTGTGCTGGGAGGGCAGGGCCTTGCACGTGGCAATGAGAGGACCCTGTCCGTTCATTAGTCCGAGGCTTGAACCTGGCCAAAACACTGTACCCGCGCCCCACAATGGGCACCTTTTCTCTAGATCAGCCGTGGGCAAACTACAGCCCGCGGGCCGGATCCGGCCCGTTTGAAATGAATAAAACTAAAAAAAAAAAGACTGTACCCTTTTATGTAATGATGTTTACTTTGAATTTATATTAGTTCACACAAACACTCCATCCATGCTTTTGTTCCGGCCCTCCGTCCAGTTTAAGAACCC
Organism: Myotis nattereri; assembly: GCF_964212035.1. Taxonomy (NCBI): domain Eukaryota; kingdom Metazoa; phylum Chordata; class Mammalia; order Chiroptera; family Vespertilionidae; genus Myotis; species Myotis nattereri. The sequence continues at coordinate 33,606,150 of NC_138082.1, forward strand.
ATTGTGGCCCTCGAGTCAAAAAGTTTGCCCACCCCTGCTCTAGATACTGCTTTTCCCCTCACTATATGGGGCAAGTCTAATGAAGAAACCACGTCCAGAAAATCGTAGAGCAGAAGCAGCAGCTGCCCCATCGCCCACCACCCTGCCCGAGGCCTGGGCTGCTCTCGGTCTGCAGATGAGAGCGTGTCCACCGAGGACAGCAAGGCCTGTCACAGTGGGAAGCCCGCCCAGACCTGAAGGCACTTCCTGTTTCTAGAAAGGACGGCGTCCGCAGGACCCAGTGCTTCCTCCCACCCTTCGGTCATTCTCCCCGAATCAGCATGGGTTTTTGGCACAAGCAGGCTAACGGGAACTTAGGACTCCAAAATCAAAACCTTCAAGAGCACAGCTTAAATGTTGCTGCTAGTAAAGCGATTGAGGTTTAAGGTGTAACATTTAAATGGAAATAACACAGATTTCATTCCCAGTCAAGGGCACATACCTGGTTGCAGGTTCGATTCCCGGTCACAGCCCAGGTGCATGCGCAAGGCAACCAACTGGTGTGTCTCTTTCCCATGGATGTTTCCCTCTCTTTTCCCTTCCCTCCCTCTCTTCCACTCTCTCTAGAAAATCAATGGGAATTAACCAGAAAAGAGTGGTGGGTGGGTTACAGTTCCCCACTGTTACACTTCACCACCTTTGGCCTCGTCCCAGAACCCACCATTGGCCGCGAAGGCCTCTCCCTGTCTCTGAGTGTGGGCCAGCCTCTCCTGCATCCGGGCGTGAACACGCAGGCCCGGAGTCTCGCCGTGGGCACAGTGACCGCGTCGGACGATGACAGAGGGCTGAAGTGAATGATGCCTGTGACTTGGCTCAGTTACCAACTACAGAAGTAAAACAAGTCTGGCAAAGTGTTTGCACTTGGACGTAGGTGGTGCAGTTTCAGGTGCTCGTTGATTTGTTACGTTTCTCTGTATGCTTGCCAATTCATGATGAAGTGGTTTGGGGGGGGGGGGGCGGTCCTCTCCTGGCTCTGCCCGGCTGCTTTCCTCCCCACCTGACCCCTCTGACCTGGACAGTGTCACCGCAGGTTTCACTGGGCCTTCGGACGGCTGCCTGAGGGGAGGTCTTCTCTGAGCCCCAGACGATCTATCGGCCATCTACTTGCTGTCTCCTCTCAGGCGTCCCAGAGAATCTCTCTGTTACTCGGGTCAGACAGCTGGGGCATGTGCTGACCTCACGCCTCCCGCCCGAGTCCCCTGTCACTAGGTTCTGTTGGTTCAACTACACGTCTCTGGTCACATGACCACCACCAGGGCTGTGGTCTGAGCCCCTCTCCTGCCCCTCCCACCAGGGCTCCCTTCTGCAGCTTCTCCTTCATAGGTGCCCCATCTCCTCCATTCCTTCCCCCATTGCAGCCAGATTCACGTCTGCACGTCCTGCTCTGAGGTGTCCGGGCTGCTGTGTGCCTGCCCCTGTCCCCACCCAGCCCCCCTCAGTTCCCAGCTGTCCTTCCTCCTGCCCCCTCTGTCCCCAACTCCTTACTCTTTTTAATCTCAAGACCCGCTCCAGTGGCACTTTCTCAGGAAATTGTTCTTCCCTCCTCCTCTCAAGTTCAGTTCTTAGATTGGGACCCTTCCGTCTGCAGCCGTGGTGCCTGGTCAGCTGCCCACCAACCGCTGTGCTGCCTCGCAACCTGGGGGAGGTGCCAGCCTCCTCAGCTGGGAAGCCGGTGACAGTAGAGCAGCCACAGTGACAAAAAGTGGGGTTCAGCAGCTTAGTGAGGATGACCTGTCTAATGGTCTGCCTCCTGCCTAGATTAGACCCTAGACCCCCCAAGATCAGGGACCATGTCTAGATTCAGATCAGTGTCCTGGCATCGTCATCTTCGCTGTCACTGGCACTATGGGCTCCTCCCAGTGAATGTCCCTGCATCCTCATCTTCGCCGTCACTGGCACTATGGGCTCCTCCCAGTGAATGTCCCGGCATCGTCATCTTCGCTGTGACCGGCACTATGGGCTCCTCCAAGTACTTCATGTCAATCAAATGACGGACAGGCAGACCTCACTTTATTGCATTTCACAGATTTTTTTTTTTTTTTTTACAAATTGAAGGCGAAACCCTCCACCAGCAAAAGGGTGACTTGCTTTATTGTGGTGGCCTGGAACCAAGCCTGCAGCATCTCGGAGGTATGCCTGCATTCCTCACACCCAGCTGATGCCCCACCTCCATGAGTCACATGCAGATAAGGAAACGGAGGCACAGAACAGCCAGGCCACTTGCCAACAATCTCACAGGCCATAAATGGCAGAGCTGAGATGGGAACCCCTGTTGTAGAGACCGCTTTTGTCGTGTGGCCAGTAATGAATGTGTCCCAGAAGTCTACACAGTGCCAGCAGCAAAAGGCTGCGGGAACGTGAGGTGTTAGCGCTGGAGGACGAGAGATCCTTACAGGAACACTGATGAGTCGAGTTGCTTGTTTTTAAATAAAAGCCTTCCTGGGATACAATTCACATACCATCAGGATTGCCTATTTTCGATTTCTAGGCTTGTTTTTGTCTTGGCTGTTTGCCTCACCTCTTGGGGGGTTTGTAATCTGAAAACAGTTTGTGATTAATATTGTCTGTATTAAGTAAACAGTTCTCCCCATGGCATATTCCCCTGAAACTCCTTACATAGCGCATCCGGCTGCCCTTAGAATGTGTCACATCCAGGCAGGCAGTTCTCAGAAACGTCAGGCAAGTCACAGTAGGGCCACTAGGTGGCAGTGTGGTCATGGCTGGAGACACCCTGCCCTGGCTTCCTTTGCAGACTGCAAGTGTATGTTAATGTGCTACATCCATTTTCATTTGAAAGATACAATTAATTAAATTAGGCATGCAGTGGATGTGGTGGGAAACGGGAAGCTCATGGCAGAAGCACGGTCAGCCATCGAAACAGCGCAGCCCAAGTGTCTGACCCCTTGAGCTGCTTTGTAAATTGGTACCTTATGGAAAACTACTCTATAACGGTGTTTCCTTAAAAGCTTGGACGGCACCATGTCATCAGAGAAAACACGGTAAAGCTGTTCACGTGAGGCTCAGAAAATTTTTGTCTTCACGTTAGCCTGACGAGGTTTCTGAGAAAGCAGCCAGCCGCCCCTGCCTACCCCCAGGTCTGCATGCAGTCGCTTGTACCTGATTTTATTTCAAGCTGATAGTTTTGTGGGGCTTTATTTTTTACAGCTTTAAAAAATAAGTTGAGAAATTTAGGTTTTCTAAAAAAAATGAATAGCTAAAGGTAACCGCAAAAGATATTATTGGCAGATGCAGCAAAAAACATATTTCCACAGAAAATTGGATTTTGCACATAAAACTTAGTAATACTAATAAAGATGTGTCATTACGGGTTTTAAGCCAAATAAGCAAACTCAAGGAGCTGTGCTGTCAGGGTGACTGGCGGTGGTGTTTATTTTTTTGAGACGTGTAAATCAGCTTTAGTTGGGCCATCGCAACTCAGATTTGCTCAAATTATTCTTGTGCCTCCTGATGGTGGGTAGAGCACTCGTGCCGCATAATTTACAGTCCTGTGCAAGGTGTGTTTATATTTAAGCTGTGCAGCGGTGTAGCTAATGAGAAAGATAAGAAATTTATAGTCCTCGGTGATTGATAGGATTACTGCCTCGGCATTAATTGAAATCCAAGGGATCACAGCTGTGCGGGCTTAAGTTGGGGGAAAATTACTTCAAGTGCCCTGAAAACTTTCAGATTCACTTCCGAGCATCTGAAAGATCATTTTCCTGCTGTCAGTCTGGCTGGTGGTAGAAACAGTTGCTGCTTGCCAGGGCGTAGGTAATTACACTGAGATAATTATGGCATTTGCTCTGTAACCTCCCTATAGTAGGTAGCTGTAAGTGTGGGGGGGAAATTAAATACTGTGGCGTTTTTTAAATGGCTTTAAAATTTTACATGTATAATAATAAAATTCTCCATGGCTACTCTGTTAAATATTCTCTGAACTATTTAAGACATTAGGGGGAAAATAATAATGGCCGAGGCAAGCCTGTGATATTTGTCATGTCTCACGATTTGCACTGGTTGTATTTAATCTGGGTGCCTCTAAAGTAATCTCGGAGACCTTTCCCTACCTGTCATTTTTTAATGTACCATTCTTGTTGAAGCTCAGTCTTGTGAAAACGTCTAAATTTCCCCATTAAGTGCTTAAAAAGTAATAAAACTAAAGTCATTAGACTTCACTCATCAGAACCGTATCAGGAGAAAAATTCTTAGGCGCCATAAATCTGACCACGGGTGCGACATTCATATCCCCGGATTCATTCCCTGGAAATGGACATTTGAAGGTAAATTGCTTAAGTAGGACCGTTTAAATTTTTAATACAATCTTATTGTAACTGTTGGCAAATGATTAAAGTGCAAAGGGGCCTCACGTGTTTTGTGAGATTTATAATAAATGCCCTGCGATGCCTTCCCTGCGTTGAATTACAGGTAAATGCTTCCAGAGGCCGGAGCGGCGCCGGCGGAGAGCTGAGCCTTCCACGGAGACTCAGTCATGCCTCCTGGACGCAGGCGTCTTTCCAGCGGATGCGGGTCATTCCCGCACCTGGGAGCTTCGGTGGCAGGGGGTGTCCAGCGCTCCCCTGAGCCACCATGTAGCCAACTGAAGCTGTTTTGAAAGCTACACAAATAAAGTTGACTGTTTCTGTCACCAGTTTGCTTTTGGGGGACGCATATCTTCTCACAGCTCTCTTTTTCCGCTGCTGGAGTGCCTCTGGCAGCCAGTGGCACAGTGTGGGCCCCTGGACCGCTGGTAGCTGCTGTTGACTGTGGATTGTCGTTCAGGCCTGTGGTTGGACAGAGCGACCAGCTCTTTGAGGGGCACAGGTGGAGTTGGCGGGCGCCCTCCGGGCAGGGGCTGCAGCTGAAGGTGCAGACCATGGACAGCGCCATCTTCCGCTGCCTCTGCACTGACTCAGAGTCCCTGTTGGATGGAGTTCAGCACATTTGAGGGATGGCTGTGGCTACCGTCCCGGCAGACCCCCGTCTCATTGCGCTTAGATTGCTTGCGCTTCGCAGGTGTGTTTTATTACAAATTGAAGATAAGACACCCGCCACCACCAACATATTATGACTCGCTTGATTTTGATACTCACTTTGTTGTGTGGGCTGGACCCCCAGCCCGCAGTGGCCCCTTGGCCTGCCTGCAGGCTGTCCTCTCTCTCGCTCTGCGTGTTCTGACCATCAGGAGCCTGTTATGAAGACAAAAGCAATACCTTTACCGTCTTTTCTCATTTCTATTATTATTATTATTATTGTTATTGTTATTATTTTGAGGAAGGAAACAAATACCCAGACTTTCTAAGCTGTCTTCAGCGTATTAAATTTCCTGGGCTGTAACTTGCCTTTTACTGAAGTGTCGCACCCACAGACATACTTCGAGGTTCTGCAGTGAAGAAAGAGAGTTCCTTTAAAATGCTTCCTCTGATTCTTGAGATAGATGCTAATGATTTGGATTATTAGCTAGCACAAACTGGAGTTCTTCCCATCTCTCCATGTTGGGGTTTTTCCCTCAAGCTGAATTTCAAAAGCTTGACTAGGAGAGTTTATATGTGGACAGATAATGCCATTAGTACCTAAAGCACAATGGTGGCAGTATCAGTGGGAGAATTACAGACACTCCCCAAGACATCTGCCTTGTTTGAATAACTTAACGAAACTCACAGTCGGGTCCTTCTTTCTCTTTAAATATCACCCTTGAGTGGCGTTGAAGTACAGTGTGTTGCGTGATTAATTGTCACAGTTTCGACACAGGTAAACCTGGCCAGGTGTTGGGGTGAGGTGCCTTTTGCTCATATGCATGGCGCGCTGTGCACCTGCAGGGATGGGACTGGCCTCCAGGGCGGCGCTGTCTGCTGCTGCGAAGTCCAATAAAGTGTGTGTGGTGTGTGTAACCTTTTAAATAGTTGGGACACACATAACTTTTGTGACCTGCTGGTGTGTATGTAGGTTGAGGAGTGAGAATCATCTCTGCTATTCTGTGACTTGTTTGTAAAGCGTCCATCAGGGTTGTTGTTTTTTAATGCCATTTAAAAATATATATGTTTTTATTGATTTTAGAGAGAGAAGAACAGAGAGAGAGAGCGAGAGAGAGAGAGAGAGAGATCAATCAGCTGCCTCCTGCCAGGTCTCCTACCAGGGATCGAGCCTGCAACCCGGGATGTGCCCTGACTGGGCATCCCCCTGGCGACCTTAATGTATGGAACGATGCTTAACCACCGCACAGGCCAGGGCTTAATGCTTTTTTTTTTTTTCTGGTGAGTTTGAGCCATGATGTCACCAAGGACAACATTCCTCGGTATTTTGTTCATGAAGGACATTGTCTTAGGGTGGATTAAAGTGAGACTTCTGGGTAAAGAGGAAAGGGTTTTGAACTTGTGGTCTAAAGAATCATTATAATCTTTCACCTACAGCTAACACATATGCTCCCAGTCAGATGCATTCAAAAATAGGCTTAATGTTCTACAACTCTGGGCCCTTTCTCACCCTTATGGGACCAGAGACGTTAGTGGTAATTAGGAAGGAGATCACGTCTTCCCCAGGGATCGGCGGGCAAGGCCGTGAAGGCCTGTTGTCTCCCTGGGAAGAGAAGGGTGCTGACTGTCCCTCTCGCCTGTGACTCTCCACTTTGCTGCTGTGGTGGAGGGCGTGTGAGAACGCCTTACTATGGGTGCACCTACAAAACGTGACCTGGGCCCGGCCAGAGGGGCCCGGCCAGAGGGGCTCGGGGTGGAGGTCGACCTATGAACCGGGAGGTCATGTTCGATCCCCAGTGTGGGGCGTGCAGGAGGCAGCCCATCAAGGATTCTCTCTAGTCATTGATGTTTCCCTCTCTCTCTCTCCCTCTCCCTTCCTCTCTGAAGTCAATAAGAATATATTTAAAAAAACAACAGCATGGTGCTGAGGGAAAGAGGCACACGTATAAGAGTACAAAATGAACGCTTCCGTCTGCCTGAAGTTCCACAGCAGGCGAAGCTAATCTTTGGCATTTAAAAAAACCTGTGGCTGTGAGGAAGGGAGGGGGAATGTTGGGGAGGGGCAAGAGGGACTCCCTGAGGGGGTGGACATATCCTGAATCTTCATGGGGACGCGAGTTAGGTGTCATTGGTCGAAACTCGTGGAAGGGTACAACTCAGATTTTTACATTTCATGATCTGGACATTTATTCTCAAAAAGGGAACCTTGAACAGTTAATGAATGAGAGTTACTTATGCCCAGGCTGAACTGTGTAGGGGGAAAGTGAACTGATGTCTGCAACATTTAAAATGCAACAGAAAATAGATGATGGGCAGATGGTTGTATATCTCTCACAGCAAGTTTAGCAACATGTGACAGCGATAAGGTCCAGGTGGTGTGGAAATGGCGTTCACTCAGATCCTCTCAACTTTTGTGCATGTTTAAAATTTACATGTTGCCCAAGCTGGATAGAGCGTCGACTTGCAGACCAAAGGGTCCCGGGTTCGATTCCAGGCAGGGGCAAGTACATTGGTTTCAGGCTCCTCCCCGACCTGGGTCCTGGTCAGGCTCATGCAGGAGGCAACCAATCGATGTGTTTCTCTGACATCGGTGTTTCTCTCTGTCCTTCCCTCTCCCACTCTTCCTAAAAATCAATGGAAAAATATCCTCAGGTGATATAATAACAAAATAAATAAAATTTTGCATGTTAATAATTTAGGGGAAATGAAAATAGTTGTTAATCCATTTAAAGTATTACTGTAGGTATTTTACATTAAGATGGGCTCATATAGCCCTGCTGGTTTGCTCAGTGGTTAGAGTGTCAGCCCACACACTGAAGGGTCACAGGTTTGATCCCCAGCCCCGGGACACATGCAGGGGGCAACCAGTTGATGCGTCTCTATTACATCAATGTATCTTCCCCCCACCCCCCAACACACACACTCTCTAAGAAATCGGTGGAAAAAATATCCTAGGGTGGGAATTATTTAAAAAAAAAAAAAAAGATTAGCTCATATAAACTGATTTCAGTGTGAAGAACTTTCTCACTGGGAGAGATGTGCGGTATTATTATGAGCTCTATGTTTTTTTAATGAGGCTTCCCAAAATTGAAATGCATCCTTGATTCTTTTAAGAATTTCAATAATTCATAGAAATTGGAGGTAACCGATAGGGATAGTATGACTTCGTCACTGTTACTAAATCACAGCAGATTACAAATTCAAAAATCAATCAGTATTCTCTGCTGAAGTCTAATTAACACTTAAACATTATTAGTCACAAATGTGAAATCTTGATCGGCAATGACCTCGGGTATTCTAAATGTAAATAAAGTTAGATTTAGATCCCTTTTAATTACCTGAGATACTGTGAGTAATTACCGTGGCGATTGATAAACTTAATTTCTTTTTAAAGGAAAAAAAAAACTTCCTGAAAGTTTCTCTGCGCTATATACTTAACTCTTCTGTAACCTTGATCCATGGGGGAAGAATGGTCTCAAGCCCTATATTAATTCTATAGAATGTGTGTCATTTCTTTACTGGGGCTCTCAAATTCATGTGACATAAATGCCTGCTATCGCTATAATATCACAAAAGGCGAAACTCACCCAAAGGAGTGTTATGTTTGGAAGGGTGGGTTTCTGGGGATGGTGCCGCTTAGATAGTAATTGAGGGTGTGGGGAGCGCGTTCCTGCGAGTCTGTGCACAAAGGCCGTGAAGAGCGGGTGGAAATCTGTTCTGTCATCTCATCCTTCTTCCTAATTGCATCACAATACATGGCCTAATCCAGCCTGTGTGTCACTGTCACCTCTCCGAGGCCTCCGTGCTGGGCCACCTGCGGCTCGTCGCTCAGGAGCCGGGAGGAGAGGGGTCCTTTTCCCAGGCTCCAACCAAGATGTCGTCTCCCCCACTTTAGGGAGAAAGTGTCTTTCTTGTGGAGATTGTAGTAAGGATAGCTATATTTGGAAATAGGAAAACAGCTTCAGTGGGAATGGGTATGTCCATTCTTCTTGCCAAGTACAAGGTATCTGAAGGAGACGTTCCTGTGACAAGTGCGGGGGGGAAGGGGGGGGGGTTTTGCACCATGTCTGAACGCCCTTCTCTGGGGAGCAGGTGTATCTTAAAACAGGAAGGAAATTAGACTGATAGATTTGGTTAAACAGGTATTAATCAAACTATGTCAATTTTTTAAAAAAGAAAACCAGTGATTATACTTGACTGTATTTGTCTCAGGGTTCCTGCTTTCAACATCCTTTTACAGCCTTGTTATGTCTGATGCAGTCTCTTATTTAGGACGCTTTCCCTCTCCCATTCTTATCGGCATCTCCTCATCTTTCTTTACATCCGCATGCCATTTCTTTCGCTTGGATAATTTCACACCATCAGTTTTGTGCGCTCCTCATTTTTTGTGGCATCTCTTTTTTTTTCACGATTTAAATCCCTTTCCGCAGCCCCTTCTCCTCCGTCAGCCCCGCCTGCGGCACCACAGGCATCTCTCCGTGGTCTCTCCTTCACGTCACTCATAAGCCCTGTGAGCATATCTTGTGACCCATCTTTGGCCCTTTCAAGACATCGTGGGTCTGAAAGGGGAGACCTAAGCCTCCCTGGTGCCGAAAGTCCAGGGGGCCCCGTGCGGCCTAAAGTGCTCCAGGGTGAGCCTTCGCCTTCGGGGTGTCAGGAACCTCCGCTCGGCAGCCATCAGCCCGCTCTGCGAGACAGCGAGACAGCTTGATGAGTCGAGGAGAAGTGACAGGTTCATTTTTCCCCTCTGTGTTTCAGCCATTTATCTTTCAGGTCCTCGCCTGCCATCTAATTGTATTGCCAATTTATTGGGGGCCGCGCCGCCTCGTCTGGAAAGTGCTGATTTGCATCCGACGTGAGAACGAGTGAGAGAGGAAGTTAATCCCCTCCGGGCCTGGGGGACAGGTCTGCGCTGGTCCCTGTCTCAGACCGATAGACGCTTTCTGATCGGTGTCTGTGTCTCCGTGTTGACCTGGGCCGTGGTGAGAACCTCATCTCACCCTCGTCCAGAAAACTCCGTTTTATGAAATATATTTTTATTGATTAGAGAGAGAGGAAGGGAGAGGGAGAGAGAGAGAAACATTGATTTGCTGCCTCATGCACTCCCCCTATTGGGGATTAAGCCCTCAACCCAGGCATGTGCCCTGAGGGGAATTGAACTGGTGACCTCCTGGTGCACAGGGGGCCATGCTCAACCACTGAGCCACACCGGCCGGCTGCTCCGCTCTTTGAAAGGTCTGTACTGTGCGCTTTTTGCACATCTTTCTACATTTCAGATCACCCTGAGCTGTTAGCTGCTTTCATCTCTGCTCACTGTGTTCAGGATCATTTATTCAGTGACGTGGAATAACAATGCTGAAGGTGAAGTGGGCTGGACGAGGTGGGGCTCAGCCCTGTGTCTCACCGCAGTGTGAAGAGAAGAGAAAAGCTGTCCTACCCTGAGCTGGTGGGGTCCTGAAGGAGAAGCCCTTGGTCCATGAGGTCCAGGGGACCAACTGGCAGAGCTGGGTGCCTCCTGAGGGTCACTGCTCAGGCGCCAAGCAGCACGAACTGGCACAAGGGTCCCCAGGCCAGGACTCGTCAGGAGCGCATACCCGTCCCAGTGTGGCGCCCTGCTTCTCTGGGCGATCGCCCAATCCATGGCTCTTATGCACAGTCCAGGCACAGTTGTATTCTTTCTAAACCTCTGGTCCAGCGTCCTGGACAAGGAGCCAGAGACACAGAGCAAGTCCCTCAGGCTGGGCTGGACCTGGGTGAAGAACCCCCGATCCCTGAGCATAGTGAGGGCCTGGGGGAGTGAAAGATGTTACATTTGGGCCGCAGGCAGAGAGGGAAACCCGCCAGGGCCCCCACTGGGAAGGAGGGTTGGTGTGGCAAGGTCTCGGACGAGGGTGCTGGACTCAGGCAGTGAGTGTGGTGCTGAGGAGGGCCAGACAGCATGTGTGAGCGGAGGGTCAGGCTTGGAGGGTCCCCGGAATGTCCGGGGCTGACCGTGCGCTGGGCGTGCTGTTGACGGGAGCTGTGGTGGAGTCCTGGGACCTCCGGGCCGTGCCCTGCACAGCACCTCCCTTTTCTCCGAGGGGAGAAATGCTGATTGAGGGTGGGGCCCAGCAGCCCGTGCCCAGACTGACGGAAGGGCGTTTGACAACATGGTCTTGGGATGAACTGAAACTTCATTTTCAGAGGAGTGGGTGTTTGCAGTCCTCTGGGTCTGGACAGGGTCCCTGTGCCCTTCAGAGGCCTGAGACCCCACAGGGTCAGCGTCTTGGTTCCCACTGCCCGTCAGCCCAGTGTGTGGCACTCGGGCACCCCAGGGCAGTTGCACTTTGGGACTCAATTTTAAAGGACATTTGTGCCGTGAAGAAGGGGACGTGCATCTCCTGGGAGATAATTTGATGTCCTTGTTGCCACAAATAATAACTTGTGGCAACAAGTTATGATCAGAATAATCATCCTTGAGTCCACATATAAATAAACGCCAGATTGCCCGGCCAGCGTAGCCCAGTGGTTCAGCATCGTCCCATGCACCAGGAGGTCACGGTTCATTTCCGGGTCAGGGCACATGCCCCGGTTCCAAGCTCGATCCCCAGTGGGGGCGTGCAGGAGGCAGCTGATCGATGCTTCTCTCTCATCATTGATGTTTCTATCTCTCCCTTCCTCTCTCTCTATAAAAAAATCAATAAAAACATTAAAAAAAAAAGCATCAGAAAGACCAGCTTTTTTCCCCCTTAGTTTTATGTTCTCTCACTTTCTCTGAAAGGAAGCGGGAACTGCAGCTGCCTGGAACTGTAGACGTTTCCCCTCTTTTCAAATTCTGGTATTCCTGTCGGCAGCCGTGACTTTGCCCATCCTGAAGGTAACTGTTTATTGCAGCCGGCGTTTCAGTCCCGGTTAATAGGAGCAATTAAACAATAGCTTCATTTCCAGCAAATTAACAACCGTAATAGGTAATTGTGACATAAATGAAGATAAATTTGTTTTAATACAAGAGATAAAAAGAATACAGACAAGAACTGAATCTCAGATTAAGAATTCAGACTCCATTGCTTTGTGGAAGTTGAACGCTTCGCTGGAAGAAATTAAAGGGAGCCTGGGTTTTTTGCCATGTCCCGCCTTGGGTCACAGGGCTTTTTCTTTTCAGTACCATAGCAGTGTTGTCCGAGTGTGTGTGCCGGTGCATAGGTGAGTCCTCCAGGATTTCCCCACCAAACCCTTTCTCCTAAAGACTTGCAGGGGGCCTCTCAGGTTCCCACTGACAAGGACCCAGAGATGCACAGAAGAGCCTTTCCAACGAACTTCGTGACCTGTTCAAGGTGTAGGACGCCTGTCCGTCCTGGTTAGTAGCAGCTATAATCAGGAACTGTTCTGGTGGCTGATGGTTTGTTTTGTGGAAACATGCACATGCTCAGGTCAGATCCGTTTGAGGACCATAGACATGGTGTCTGTGGGAAGCGGGGCTTTCGAGGGGCAAGTAGGCCGCGGGAGGGCGGCTGAGGATTTGGAGGGAGTGGCAGGAACACTGGCCGCCTTGCTGGACGAGGGTCTGAGTTTCTCCTGCTGAAGTGAAGGTCTAACTTTTGTTGAGGGACAGGGTCCGGGCACTTTCTCAATACGGTGAGTGTCCTTGGGTTTCAGGAACCGTAACTCCGTGTAGGTTACATGCCCAAATCGGCTTTGATGGATTGTAAACTGGGGTTCAGCCAAAACGACATCACTGAGTTTCTGTCACCTTAGAACTTCCTTTGGTTGCTTTGCATCATCGATAAAACAGGTGTACGGGTAGAGTCAGAGCAGTTTCAGGTATGAGAGTCTCAAAACAATATCACTGTGCCTCTGAGCCCGGGGAGCCAGGCTCCTGAGTCCAGACCCTGGGACGTCCATCACAGAGCACCCCCTACCCCAACACACACACACTCTCCTTCCTCCAGTGTCCAGATAGGGATGGCCTGCATCTTCCAAACCAACCACGTGTCCTCCCAAAGCGTCTTCTCACTTGTCCTGGAAGAGTTTTGATGGCCTCCTGGTGCCTTAAGGATCGAGTCCACACTTGTCACTTTTCTTTGCAAATGAGATTCTTAAAATGTATTCCCAGTTCCCCTGTGAATCTTCTCCCTCACCTTCTCATACGTTCTCGCCCATCCCCATTGGGGAGTCTGCGTTCCTTCCGTTATCCAGGTGGCCAGGGCTTGATGAGGGCCAGGTGCATGCTGGCCCTGGGAGTGCAGGGAAAGCATGGTGCCTGGCGTTGGCAGAAGAGTCGGCGGCCGGTCACATTGGCCCATTGCCTCGGCACGTGAACTGCCTATTCTCTGATGGGCAGCACCATCTGGCAGGATATACAGGTGTGTCGGTGCCAGGGTCCCCGAGTGTGGTCCCCATGGTTCACTAATTGTCATAAGGCATCAAACAACCCAAGAGACCTTCAAGCACACCGCCCCCCCCCCCGCACCCCGTTTTCATTTTGTTAGTGTTTGGGCACAGCCTCTGTACTTGAAACAGAGACAGTATGGAAATAAACCTAGGAGATGGGCACGGGGTTACCACCATACAGAACACACCCTTTATTTTAACATTCATTAACTTTGAGAAAAAATCCACTTCACATTTCTTTTCACTCCTAAGTCACAAAGTCAGAACTCATAATTTGGTAATTAATTTCTTCTTAATTAATAAGATAGTTTAATGATCACTCAACTGTAATTTAAAACTGAGTTGAGACGTTAGGGGATCTTTTATTTGTTGCTGGAAGATTTACAGTCCCTGGCGGTTTCATTATTTATGGGTGTTCGCCTCTCAGCCCTGCCCCCGCCCGGGCTCAGAGGGAGAGCCCGGTGGATGGTGCAGGACACGCTGCCTTTGGTGCTGGCACCAGCGGAGGTGGACCGGGCGCACCTGGTGTCCTAAAATGGAGTAAAGTTGGAGTCTCAAGCCAGTTGATTTTCACAAATGTGTCTGTTATGAAGATGACAAATATTGTTAGATTTATCACTCATACTGAAGTTCCTGTCTAACATTGCTTGCTCAAACTGTGGGTCTCCCACCCCCACCCGGACTGGCCTCCGGGGCTGCCTGCAGCTGTTCCAGTAGCTGAAGAACCATCCTCTCCCTCACATTTGGCTTCATTTACACCTGTCCACTTGGCATCTAACTGTGGCTCTTCAAGTCTGCATGCTTCTCCCCAGGGCCACCCTCAGCTAGCACCCCCCACCACCCCCACAAGGCATCTGCCTCCAGCACAGCCCGAGGCGTCCTTGGGACTCGCGGAGAGCCCTGTGCGGAGAGCCCTGTGCGGAGAGCCCTGTGCGGAGAGCCCTGCAGAGTCCGGAAGACGCTGCGAAGCTCATGGAGCAGAAGTTGATGTCGGAAAGGACAGAATCGTGCAGAACGTTTAGAAGCAGCTTATCACTTATATCTCCAGGCTCCAGTGGACTGGGGGTGGGGAAGGAGGGAGGACCGGCCATTTTGGGGCCCTGGGGACCTGCACAGGGAGAAGGTTGGGTGGTGGAGCTTAGTAAATGATGAGTGAAGAAAGGGGATGTGGGACAAGGGACCCCACCTCGGCCCATCTCTGGTGAAGGGGAGCTCCTTGGATGGAGGGTGAGGATTTTGCTCCTGGAGTGGAAGCTGCTGAAATTAGAGACCAGGTGGTGCCCCTCTTTTCCTGCCCTCCCCCCCCACACACACACACACACACGCCTTTCCCGGCTTGCAGGAGGCCCAGCGGAAGTCCTTATGAATTGATTAATTCGAGTCAGTCATTTAATCCACAGAGGATGTTTTGCTGATTAAATTCACTAACATTTATTGGACTATGCCAAAAATGTCATAATCATTAATGAAGTTAAAAAGCTTGATTTGTGCTTAATTTTGGATAGTGTGGGTGCCAGCTGGAGCCATGCAAAAGGAGTCTCAGAGGTGACCCTGCCCTGGTCCAGAGCAGGAGGCAGAGCCTCATGTGAGTGGTCACGGGCGAGTCGTTTACTGAGCAGTTTCTATACACCAGGCTCTAAGGATTCAGGGCGAGGACTAGAGCTGCATCCCTTCATCAACATACCCCTCTCCGTGTCTGTGACGTGTGTGCACACATATGTATACACACTGTGTACATGTGTGTATGTGTGTGTGCCTGTATACATGTCCATGCACACACAGCTGGGCCTAGTCCAGGTACTGGTGAGATGCGGAGCTGGCCACATTCGCACCTGTGTGTGTTCGGGGTTTGGGGTCCACGGAGCAGTCTGGATGGGTAGGACAGGAAGGCTCCCAGGGCGGCGGTGCTGAGGCTCTTCGAGGACTTGGCCATGGGGAGATGGAAGGCGTGTTCTGGGCGGGGCGGGGTGGGGGGCAGCTGGAGTTACAGGCGGGCCAGGGGCTGAGGCAGCTGTGGGACTTCTGTCTGGTTGTATGTAGGCTGTGGGGCTGGGAATGTGGGGACGTGGGGTTTCAAAGGCTTCCTTGGCCAGCGTGGGATTCTGAGCCAGTTGAGAAATGAGACCAGAGACTTGGGCCCCAGGACGATCCCATCATTACTAATGGATTGGTAAACAGCCCTGGAAGATGAAGGCTGCCTGGGCTTCCTGTGGAGCAGTGGTTCTCAGCCTTCTGGCCCTTTAAATACAGCTCCTCATGTTATGACCCAACCATAACATTATTTTCGTTGCTACTTCATAACTATAATGTTGCTACTGTTATGAATCGTAATGTAAGTATCTGATATGCAGGATGGTCTTAGGCGACCCCTGTGAAAGGGTCGTTCGACCACCAAAGGGGTCGCGACCCACAGGTTGAGAACCGCTGCTGTAGTGGAAACCAGGGTCCCCAGAGGTTCGCGGGCCTTGAGGAGCCCACGCTGTCCCCGGAGCTGCGGGCACTGGGAAGGGATAGGCCGCTCCTCCCACGCCCGCTGGGCGTGTCGCCCCTCCCGTGTGCAGGAGGACCTGTGATGGGCAGGAGTGTCAGGGTTGTGGGCATCCCACTGCGTGGAAGGCAAAGCACTCACCTCGCGACCAGGGGCGCCCCTTGTGTGAGGAGGTTCAGGGCGTCTGCAGGATGGGGGGCTGCTAGACTGTAAGCAGGACGATTGGCCGCATAGAAGGCCACCTGCAGCACTTTCCTTTGGGCGGCCGTGGAGGGGACTGGACTGCTTTTGGTAACCAGCATGGAAAGGTGAGGTCTTGGGTGGAGGCAGTGGCCGTGACGATGAACTTGAGAGAGATTCTGGTGGTAGACTCTACCATCCGTCATGTCTCCTACTGAGTGTGTGACGGGGGAGGCTAGTCAGTGGAGGGGGAATCTGGAGAAGCAGGTCTGGTGGCCAAGGGAGGCTCGGGCTGGGCCCTGTGGACGTTGAGAATCGTCTCCCTCCCTCTGCCCGGGAGCTGCGAGTGGTGCTCGGAGACGCAGTTCTAGAATGCAGGGAGCCCAGGCTGTTAGGTGGACGTGCAGCCTTGGACATTGAGGTGGAGAGGCTGCGGGGGAGGGCATGGAGATCAAACACGGTGAGAGAGGGAAGCCCAGAGTCCCCCACAGGGAAGAGCCAGGGAAGGAGGAGGAGGAGCTGTAGGTGGGGGAGGAAACAGGAATGTGGGGGCCGCGAAAGGAGGGAGGGAGGCAGGACAGCAGGGCACCTGCAGCGACGCCCACTGCTGCCCAGCGGTCAGGTAAGATGCCCCCTCCCAGCCATCACCAGTGACCTTGGTGATGCGGGCTGTGTCCAGGCTGAGGAGGTCAGGAGAGGGGGAGGGACATCGGGGACAGTCCAGCTGCTTCCGTGAAGGCAGATTGTGAAAATGGAGTTTAGCCGGCATTGGCTGAGCCCCTCCTGGGCCTCTTTTATCTGTTCCCCAAATAAACTTCAAGGATCATGGAGAGAGTGAGAGGTCAGAGAAAGGGACACATGGTCCCTGTCCTGGATGTGCTAGGATCTCGTGGGGATGCTGGCTGGGAGATAGGGTGTCTCCTGGCCCCGAGGCAGTGTCCCGGGGCCGGGGGGGGGGGGGGGGGGCATGCAGGCCGCCTGCTGTGGTCCCCTCTGCCTTGTTGTTTGCATCTGTGGCCTGGCTCAGGTCAGATGTGAAGGGGGGAAGAGGCCAGGGCACCGTGTGGGGCGGGCCTGCTTCCTGGTGTAGCCGGGCCTGTTCTTTCCCTCCGAGTGGGAGTGATGGGAAAGCAAAGCGAAGCAGGATGGGCACCACGCCAGGGTTTAATGAGGTCTGATTTGGGAGCTGAGTCTCAGATTTACCACTAATTAAAGGGTGCCATTTGTCATCTATCCAATGGAAACTTTAAAATTTGTGGAGATAGTAAATGTCTAACTCACTTTGCTTGTTGCTTACATTTAAATTGAAGGATGGAAATACATACATGAAAGTGTACCTAAGGGATTGGCTTTAAAAATGGTCTCAAATGCATGACCCAGGTCAAGCAGGGGCCCTTGCCAGCCCCCAGCGGCCCCTGCACTCTCCCCCGGGCACTGGCGAGCTTCATTTTGAAGCTTATACAGTGTATATAGATACGATTGAAGGGGTTAATTAAGGATATCTGTTATGGATTACCTAAATCAAATGCAAAATGGTGGGAGGAAGTGACCTGAGACAGCAGTGAGCATTAGTGTGGAAATGCCAGGGCGTTCGTGCAGTTGGCCGGCGTCAGCAAAACAGAGAACATTTGCAGTGGATGCTGCTGACATTGTGGCCACTTCGCTCCCCTGGCGACTGTGTAGGGACGCGGGTCACCAGAATCAGGGAAACATCACTTCTCAGTGGCAAGGGTTTCCTCTTCTTCTAAGTAACCTCACTGTTTGTGTTCTGTTTGAATCATTCATTCACACGTGTTTCTGTAAAATATGTAACATCCTCATTTGTTGAATGATCCAATGTAGACAAAACTCAGAGGTTATAAAAATGGCCCAGTCAGCATAATCTGGGGTAATATTATGTTTTAAGTCTATTAACGTTTAAATGTTCTGAATATGAGTAGTTAATGGTTCCAATTACAATAGAACAATGCCCCCACCCCACCCCTCACCCCAGGCAACAGGAGTTCCCTCTCCTTGGCTTCGGTTTTGGGGGAGGGGCTCACCTACTCACACAGTCCGTCTCATCTCTCATGTCTTGTGATTCACCCCGACTTTTGCAAGATCATTTGAGGGATGGGCCGGGGCACTGTCTTAGATGGCCGTGGTCTCTTCAGGTTGTAGAGCCGGCAGGCAGCTTGTGGGGATCCCAGAGATTTTCGTCCGCGCTGTGGAGAGGGTGCCAAACCTTACACAGCAGTTGCTTCATCCTCTCCTTTTCCTCTTACTAGTCCTCTTCTTTTCTTTTCTTTTTTTTTTAAAGTATTTTTTTAATTGATTTTTAGAGGAAGGGAGAGGGAGAGAAACATTGACATGTGAGAGACACATTTATTTGCTGCCTCCTGCATGGCCCCTACCGGCGTTGAGCCCACAGCCCAGGCACATGCCCTGACAGGGAATTGAACTGGCCACCTTCTGGTGCACAGGACGATGCCCACCCACCGAGCCACACGGGCCAGGGCCTTTTACTCGTCTCCTTCCTTCTTAAGTCAGATACTTGCATTGCCCTCCGTTGAGTTTTCCCTACTTTTGTGGGTTATCCTGTAGTTTTGAAAGAGTCTATTTTAGAACAACATACTTGTAAATAATTTCATTTCTTGCGTTGGGGTGTGGACATAACAATATGGGAAAATAGAACAAATGTGAGTTAAGTTAAAAAATGCCACAAGTTATGAGCGTGAATTTACCAAAAGTATTACCAAAAATGCTACCAGTGTTTTGTAATAAATGTGGTAGAACAATAATTAAATGAACAGGATTTTAACCCTTACCCTCTGGTACCACCCTGTCCGTGTTTGATGGGGTGGGAGGGAGACTCGCAGGTAAAAACGTTCTCGTGGCTGGTGAACTTGCTCTTGCGGGCCTCCACGGAGGAAGGATGGGACATTCATTTGACTTACCTTAGAAAGCTTCTCAGATCTCCCTGCAAAGAAAACATTTGCAGGAAATGTCTGCAGAGATCTCCAGATGCCCAGCCCTGTTAATTCTGACCTGTGTGCTTTTTAATGAGCTTTCAGATCAAAGTCACTCTGGCCTTCCAACTGCAGTAAAATAACATGCATTCGAGTTGATAATCAGAAACCCCCTTTTGCTCTCCTCCCTCCTCCAAAAAGAAGTAAATGGGCAATCCCCCAAACAGTCATGATTTTAACTTAATTTACTCCTGGTCTCTGGGATTTCAGCTCACTGGCACGACACATGTGTTGCAGCTGTTGGAATCTGATCTTAAATTTTATTTTTGAGTTCACATAATGATTTATAAAATCCTCTAATACACGTCTTCAAAGACCCCAGATCGATACGCCGATGGTTTTGAAATGACAGAGTGCCGCACTGTTCCTCTGTAATTTAAACATGATTAGCTGATGAAGGTTATGATCAATACACTACGGGAAGATAAATTAATTGATATCATCCTTTCAGGATGATGAGAGGCCTATTGGAGGTGGGCTGTACCTAATGAGGCTGGCTCTCATCTCTGGGAGCCATTTTTTACACACTGCGTTTTCACTTAATCATATTTATACTATCATTCATTTACATGGAGGCCATCAGCTCCGGACAGACTGGTTCCTTATTACAATTGTGTTCATTTGGAGGAGAAATGGCCTGCGGATGCCATGCGCTCCCTTCTGTGTTGTAACCTTTTGCTGGGGGCAGCGATGCGCTCCTGTGCATGGGTGTCCGCAAAAAAAGAGCAACTCTCTGGGCAAACACAAGGATTGAATATCATTGAACTTAATTACAGCTCGTCCCCAAAGACACACATCTATTCAAATAAAAGCTGCAGTTACTCTCCTGCAGTGACACCTATGGGTGTAGGAAGAGCTTTCTAATCGTTGACTTCCTTTCCAATTAAATCCAATATGCTTTATCAGCGAGCCTATTTGCTGGGACAAGTTATGGCTGGTTGAATTTAGATTCGTATTGATTAAGATTAACTTCCGATGTGTGTAGCAATATATTTAAATAAAAAAAGTCTTTGATATCATTACATGTCCTTGAATACAATTCTGTGAGACAGCTTGTAAAGTTGAGTGATTCTTTGGGCTATGCAAAAAAACAAACAGATTTTTTATTTTTCAAGATTTGGTTACATTAACCTGTCTTATTTAGGATTATTTTTGCCACAAGTAACTAAGGGTGGGGAGGAATCTAATTATTAGAATAACTTAAACAAGATAGGAGTGTGTTTTTCTGTTTTACACTCAGGTTTCTGAGGTGGTCTGTGAGGGCTCCTCCTGTCTCACACGCCACAGGTGTGGCTTTTGTCCCCAAGGGGGCCCCCAGGACCACAGCCAACATGTGCTTTTTAAGCAGCGGGAAGGAAAGACACAGGGAAGGCATGGACCAGGGGCAGCTCTCCCAAGAAAGATTCCTGGGCACAGCCACATGCCCCTTCTGTTGTCGGAACTTGTGTGCAGGACCACGTTCAGCTGGGGTGCAGGGGAAGGAGGAGGCTCCGGAAATGTCGCGTCCATGTCATGCACCTACTAACAATCAGGAATCCCATTGCTGCAGGGATAGTGGGTTACAGGGACGGGCTCCGGTCCCCATCACATTCTCTGCCTTTGGAAACCAGCCTCACGTGGACTTCTCTCGTCTCCCTGCCCACTAGTTGCCCAGAAGATTGTCGCCACAAGGAAGAAGCAGCAGCTGTCCATAGGGCCCTGCAAGTCGCTCCCCAACTCCCCGAGCCACTCCTCCGTCTGCTCCGCGCAGGTGTCCGCCGTGCACATCAGCCAGGTACGTGGGGCGCACGAGAGGTTGGGCCCAAAGGCACGCCTGAGCCCAGGAGACCGTGCCTGTCCACAGGGTCGTCCACCAGCCGTAGGTGGATTTTCTTTTTCTTTCCAACTTTCTGAATAACAGCAAGTTGGTAATTGGCTTAACACTTCCCTCGGAAACTGCTGGGGCCAAGTGGTTTTTATGGGACGTGTTCTTGAACATTTCCCGTCACAGCCAGTGTGCTGAGACGAGCTGGCCCAGAGAGAGAGGGGGCTGTGCTCGCTGTCTTTGCTGTTGATTTAAATTACCCTGTGTTGGCCCTGGTTGGGTAGCTTAGTTGGTTAGAGCATTGCCCCAGTACGCCAAGGTTGCAGGTTCAATTCCTGCTCAGGACACATACAAGAATTAACCAGTGAATAAATAAGTGGAATAATATCTCTCTCTCTCTCTCTCTCTCTCTCTCTCTCTCTCTCTCTCACTCTCTCCCTCTCTTTCTCTCCCCCACCCCCCCCCAAATCAATCCATTAAAACATTTTCTTAAGGACCCCGTGTTGGCCCTCCTTCCATCTGCCTGCAGGTGGGACAGTTGTGGATGGATGTCAGCAGCGCATCTCCCTGTGCGCCTAGGTTGGGTAGCAGCCCTCAGTTACAATTCCCATGTCCCTGAGGCCCTGTAGAAACGATCTTTCCATAGCAACATTTGCTCAATTATTTACTCAGAAGTAAATGAAATGATTGTCACTATGAAGAACCTAACCAAAACCCCTTAAGGGAACGTGGCTTGTTTTTCTTGCACTCGCGGTTTTGATTGACATTTCCTGGACAGGGGTTAGCCGCACGGGCACCTGGTAAAAGGAGGCAGCGCGAAGGCTGCCAGTTCCGTGGGGAGTCGGTCAGCGGCCGCATCTGCAGTCGAGGCCTGTGGAGGTTCTATCGCGAATGCTCACGCCTCCCTGTAGGCAGCTTTCGTTTTCTATGAATCTTGAAATACCTCCCTAAAGGTGTCACATTTTCCAGATGGCATTTTCAAACTGTGAGTGGTGGGCAAAACGGTGCTTCCTGCGTGGAGCCTAGAGCAGTGAAGTAACCACAGGCCCCACGGAGTCCAACCAGCGCCTGCCTTTTCAGCGGGAAGAGAAAGTGACTACATTTCACTTTCAAATTTTTAAAACTTAAGTGATAGAGGCTTGTTTTTCTGAAGTCACTTCTTAGACGAAGGACTCCGTGCAAGGGCGGGTGTGTCCGGAAGGAAACCGCGGCTGCCTGATGCCGACACCGGCTGCACAGCGAGGAGCTCCCAGGCTGGCGCGGGCGTCTCTCCGGGGGGACTCGCTGATTGTTCGTTATGACCCCACACGGGGGGTGGCATTCGGTTCCTGGAGTGTGTCCTTAACCAAACGTTGGTTTTGAATCATTGCAGACAAGTAACGGAGGCGGGAGTTTGAGCGACTATTCCTCCTCCGTCCCATCGACCCCCAGCACAAGCCAGAAGGAGCTGCGGATCGATGTCCCTCCCACTGCCAACACCCCGACGCCCGTCCGGAAGCAGTCCAAGCGCCGGTCCAACCTTTTCACCGTGAGTGTGATTTCAGAGATTTCCCACTAGGAGTCATCTGCCCACCAGATGGTTCAGTGATATTTGTGGAATCCAAACTAAAGTAATGAAACTAACATTGATTTCCATGGAAGTCTGAGAAAATTATGGGATGCAAAGATTTAGATAGTAAGCAAAATGGGAATTTCTTGGTGTGCAGGAAGTTCTGACCCATGTGTCAAAAATGAAGGGTGAGAACCCTGGCTGGTGTGGCTCAGTTGGTTGGAGCGTCATCCCAGACACGGTTACAGGTTCAATCCCCAGTCAGGGCATGAGGTCTGCCTCTCTCTCTCTCTCCCTCTCTCTCTCTCTCTCTCTCTCTCTCTCTCTCCCTCCCTCTCCCTCTCTTTCTCTTTCTCTTTCTCTTTCTCTTTCTGTCTTTTCTCTCCCTCCTTCCCATCCTTCCTCTCTCCCCTCCCTTTCCGTCTCTCTAAAATTAGTAAGAATATTTAAAAAAAGAGTGAGGGGTTTGTACAAAGATTATCTAGGATCCTGTGACTCTCTTGGTCTCTAGCTAGAGACTGGTCACATTGGGATTAGAGCGATGATAAAACTGCCCAAGTCCCCAGACGTGTGTGCCTGGCCTTTCCGGTGAGATAGAAAAGCCACACCAGCCCACCGACCCTCCTCGGCCTGGGGTGGCCGGGGACTCGCCTCTCCCGGGTCGGAGGCTGGTGGCCACGAGGCTGTCCGCCTGGGCCTTTCCTTAGGTCCTTGTGGAGCCTTTAAAAACGGTAGCTCAGCTCTGGCGCTGAGGCCTTGGAAGACGGACTCTGTGCTTGTGTAGCTTTCAGCAGCTCCCGGGTGGTTGGGGCGCAGAGAACCCCTCACTGCAGAAGTGCTGCCTGCCTGTCCCTCCACACGCCCAGCGACGGCACCCATCCGTCAGGGCTCCGAGGGACGGTCCCTCCGGGACTGGGTCCGTGCATGCGTTACATGTGCTTACCCACCATGCTTCCCAGCCGGTGGCTTTGCTCACGGGGACCTTTGGAAATTCCTGGGGAGATTTTGAGTTGTCACCACATGGGGGCTGGGACAGGGTTCCGCGCTGCAGGCAGCTGCTCATGGGCGTCGTGGCGACCAGGATGCGGCCGAACGCCCTCCGCTGCGCAGGCCCGCCCACAGCCAAGGGGCCGGCTCTGGTGCCCACGGTGCCCTGTTTAACAGTTGGACCTCCTTTGCTTGGTCACTGGTGATTGGATGCAGAGAAGCTCAATGTGCAGTCTTCCCGGTCTCGAAATCAAGGAGGACTCCCCTGGGGTGGCCAGGGGCCTGTTGTCGGACCTGCGGGCCTGTGTGGAGGGGCATTGATGTGTGCCCCCCCCCATGTGGGCAGTGCTTTTCCCACTGGACAGTGGTTACCGCCCTAGTCTGTTGCTGGCAGCTCACACCTTTTCATTCCTGTGCCCTGTGCCACGTGAGTTCTGACAGACGCTGCTGCGGGAGGGACAGAGCGGACCCGACAGAGCGGGCTCGGACGCCAGCCTCCACTGCCAGCAGCAGTTTGACCTTGGGCAGGTTACTTAACCTCTCTGAGCTGGAGACAGCAGCAGTTGTGTGTGGTGGGTCTGCTGGGAAGATGCAGTCTTTGGGCATTGTTTTCACTTTTTCCTCACGCCACTGACATCATGAAGTGACTTCTGAGAGTGGAAAGCAGAGGTGGTTGTGGGACAGGTGAGGAGAGGGGTGGCTAGGTGTCTGCGAAAAACAGGTGACTGACACGTGTCACTGTGAGTGCGTGAGGAAGCTGTTTCACCGTGAACCTCAGACACACCGCGCGTGACGGGCGGCGGGCCGCCCTCCCGGCTCTGTCCTGCACTCGCAGCACTTGCGGACACCAGGTCAGGGACTCGGGGCTGAGAAGGAGCCGCCTTACAGAACAGGCTGTGCCTCGCTCTTGGCTCGGTGGACTTGAGGCACCTCACCTGCTGAAGATGCGGAGAGGGTGGGCTTTGGGCGTGGACCAGAGCGCCTTCTGCACTTCTGCCCTCCTGTGAGGCAGGGCTGGAGGAGAGACCGTCCTCCCAGCTCAGGAGAGTGTCCAGGGACTGCGTTTACTGGCCGCTGGCTTTGGTTTCTGTTCTCAGAAAGATGAGGAGTTGGGCAGTATCTTTGAAAACCGGGCTGTGGAAGGAGCGCTCCAGCAGCCCCATCCCCACAGGTTAAGGGTGGCCCTGGAATGTCCCAAACGTAGTATCCGGACCCTGCCCACGGAGAAGGACCAAAGAGAAAACCTGGAGGCAGGAAGGTAATAGTAACTCAGTGAATGAAAAGTTAATAATAGTACCTCAGTGAATGAATGTTTCCTTTCCCTGCGCTGTCGGCAGAGCCTGCTGGAGCCTGGGGTCTGCAGAGTCTGCCCACATTCGAGAGAAAGTGGTTTAGAGAGAAGGCGGGGGAGGGGGCCTCGGGGAGAGTCCATGGACACACTGCACACGTGTGGGCCCTGCACACAGGCACCCTGGACGGGCCAGGTGCCCCAGGTGCCGGAGCCAATAAAAACTGCTTACCTTGCCTGGAAGTCTCCCTTCATTAGGTCCCAGGGAAAGTCTCATAATGCAAAGGTCTGGCCCTGGAGCTGTGCTTTGTCATCGCTCTTCTCTTCCTCGCTAAATGCTGGAAAGCACTTTGCTTGTGACCATCAGACAGAACCCAGCCGCACGGAGTGGTTCGCAGGCACAGGAGCTGAGGGGCAGAAAGGAGCTGCGATGGCTTTGCCTCGTGGCATTTAAGGAAACAGCTGGAATCCTGGGTTTGACGTTGGACAGAGCGATGGCGGTGGCGGTGATGGTGACAGCGATGTGTTCGTATTTTTAAGTTGAAGATCTTAGAAATATTAACTCCACTAGATGTCAGTGTCACCCAAGGAATGAAAAGGAGGCATAATATTTTGAAATTGCAGCAGTGAAGCAACTAAACTCATTGCTACCAGTGTACACCTGTTCATAAACATGTGGAATCTCAGAGACTCTTCTTCCCTGGTGATTGTTGGTAATTATTGGCCTCAATTGCCCCCCCCCACCAAAAAAACAGTGTGTATATGACAGTGTGTAGTAGAACGGAGGTGCCATATGCTGAACACTCTTAGCAAAAAACCGTGCAGGCTGGGATTGCCGTTCCCAGGCGAAGGGGCACTGTCCGCCTTTATTAGAGTGCTGGAAAGAGGCCGAGGGAATGAAGTGGTGCAAACATCATTCCACAGACACCGAGCTTATAAATTTGACAGCGTGGGCCTGTAATGCATCACGCTGGGCTAGGTGTTTCTGTTTGCGTATATGCACAATTTCACACAAAAATAAATCACATGCACTTTTTACAAAATAGCAGAAACTAAACTTCTCTGCTGTGGCAGGAGATTATGTGTTTTACTTGCGGTAGGAATTGTACTTTACTAATCAAAAGCTAAATTATATATTATTTTGCTTAACTTTTTTAAAAAATTATTGTTTGGGAAAAGAACGGTTAAAAGGCTATAGCGTTCAATTCCTGGTTCTGTGTTAGGGGTTCTTCGTACAGTTAGGGTAGCTTAGTAGCCCTGACTTGTGTGTGGGTGAGATGCTTTATTTGCAAGTATGTTCAGGCATATAGGAACGGAAAGCTCACAGACACACGCACCGTGCTGTGCGCTCCTCCAGTGCAAGCTGCTGCTGCGGGAAGTGAGCAAGTCGCTGGGGAAAGTCCCCCCCCACCCCCACCCCTGCCTCCCTGTCCGGGGAGCAGCCCGCCTGAACTGGGTGTTTACTGTCTGTGTGCATGCTTTCTTCTGACTTTACTGTGTCTGTAATTGTACATGGCATGCCTTTGCCTCTCTTCGAGCTTTGGAAAACGGTGTGACTTACATGGTATTTTTAAAAGCTTCCTGTATCATGCCAACACCGTTACACAGAGCCCCGCATGCCCCGTGACCAAAGATTGTGAGTACACGCTGCCCGGCTCATAGAAACTCACCGTAAAAATAAGGCACCAAAGCTGGTCGTGTAAGAAGGATGGTGTGGATGGCCACCGCAGAGTCCCACTCGTTGGGCTCGAGGGAGGAGGTTTCTGTTGGGCATGAGGGCTCTGCCGCGAAGCTCCTGTGGCAGGCGGTTGATGGGGTTTTCACGTCCTGGCTTCTTCCATCCCACGGGAGAAAGTTGATCATTTCTGTAGAGAGGGAGGTGATAACGAGCTCGTCACCACCTCTCTTCCCGCTGTGTTCGGTGTCTGCCCAGGCTAAGCAGTCACTCTGGGCGTGTTGCCGGCGTTCCGTGGTGGGTGCACAAACTCTTGTTAGGTTTCTAGCTGTGCGTGTCAAGCAGACGCACCGCAGTCACTCCCAGCACAGGCGGTGGGGACCAGCGCTGCCGCGTAGCTGACGATTTCACGGAGCCATTTCAGTGGGAACGCAGCTGTGCTCCTGGGGCTGTCGTCTCCGAGTTGGCGGCAAAGCTGGGGAGCGTCCTGGGGATGTGTGTGTGTGGCAGTGTTTCTGTCCAGCGGGTCTGTGTTAGTTTAGTGGTCGGACTGTGCTCAGCGTGCTGTAGCAAACGTAATCATGGGCTGAGATTCAGCAGACCCTCTGCCTGACCGCTAGCCACCGCTCTCTCCTGGAAATGTTAGTTTTAGGGCTCTCACCAAAATGTTCGCTGTTGGGGAATTTAATTTCCGCTTGTACGGGCTGTGCTTCACTCATGCATCCTGGAGAGTGTGATCAAACACGGACGGAGTTTATCTCCTCAGTCCCGCCTCCCCTGGAACCTGAGCGTCCTGCTCCCAGCGACTGGGGCAGATGTGCTGCCTCGAGGGAGACGTTAATGTTTTCATGTTTGTTTTGTTAATCATTCTGGTTAATAGTGAGTAATGAAGATGGATTTCCAAATTTATAAACTTCCAAAAGTACCTTTAATGATCTCTGTTGATTTCAATTTTTAAAAAATTAGCCCTGTGAGTATTGAGTCTTATTTTATAACAGGAAACCTCGAGTTCCAGCTTTCCCGTGAATTGAGATTTGGGAAGAAGAGAATTTAGGATTATTGCAAAGCTCTTACCACACATTATTAATTAGAGAAAAGTGAGTCCCTAACCCAGCCGTTTGGAATGAATAAAACTAAAAAAAAAAAGACCATACCCTTTTATGTAATGATGTTTACTTTGAATTTATATTAGTTCACACAAACACTCCATCCATGCTTTTGTTCCGGCCCTCCGGTCCAGAATTGATAAATGGCTCCGTTTCCCTTCTTGCCCACAGGGATAAGCCTTCAGTTTTAGGTCCTCCTGCAACTTTCTATGTGTTGCTTGTTTCATTTCCTCTTCTGTCATTCCGGGCTTTGACCGTCCCAGGTAAACCAGTGTGCAGCGCCTGGCACGTAGGTGTTGCCTGAGTGGTCGCCGGGAAGCACGCTTTCTCATGAGCACCTGTGCCCGTGGGAGCCCCACCTCTGAGCTTACATCAGGGAACCTTCTCCCTACATCCCATGGCGGCACCCCTAACGAAGAATCAGTGCCCACCCCACACCCCTTTGAAAGTGGGTGTCATTCCCTTGCCACGGCAGCACCGGTCACCACCGAGCCTGCTCATTTCATACATCATCTCAGATTTGAAAAGCACACGAAAATGTTTCTCCATTTTCAATATTGCGTGAGTAATGTTCCCATTGAAAAGTAATGGAGTGAAGTTGTCACTTGTCAGCACAGTTATTAAGGAGGACGAGTCTCAGATCTTTCTCTCATAATGAAATAAATCTGTCAGGAAGCCATTGCGCTCCGACTTCCCTGTGCGGCCGAGAGCTGGAGACGTAGCTGAGACGGTCCCCAACATCCCCAGGTCCCAGCCACTTCAGGTGTGGCTCCCGGATGGGGCACTGCCACCCTCCTGCTGGTCGCCAGCTCCCGGGCTGTTTACATAGCGTCAGCAACACGGCGGGGAAACTGTCCCAGGTGCTCAGCAAACCAAGCTGCTCATTTCCCCCCAAATACAGACGTCTTGTCAGAAAAGATATTTCAACTTTTTCTTCCCACTTGTTATATTTTTTTGAGGGGGGAGGGGAGTATACACGAGTTTGACTTTGAATTTGCTGTTTCCTCACCATGCGGAGGCAATAAAAGCATTAACGACACCTCGATACGAATCGAGCGTGTACCATCACATTGCACAGCTGAGCCGTTAATAGAATTTTTTTAATGCTTCCGACGTTAATTAAATGTGTGCGTTTATGTCGCAGGGTTCCCCAACAAGCAGCCAGGAGCCCTTGTCTCCCCGGCTGGATTAGCGGCAGCTTCGGAATGTGTTTTCCTGTTGGGCGTTACTTTTCTATATGGTCCATTGGTTTCTAGTAATTGAATTTTGAACTCTTTAAAAAAGAATTAAAAGATAATTTTGCAGGGGAAAAGTTTAGAAAATTCTCTGTGAGAGGACGCACCCGTGGAGACGAAAGAATCCACAGCCTGCTTCTGTGGTGCGCGTGCGGATGTCTGTACCCATACCCCCTCCCTGGCCTCCAAATACATGTTTGTAGAAAGTGCGCGAGTCTGGGCAGACCTGGCGCCATCTGTGAGCCGCAGCCCCGGCCAAATGCTAACTTTATTTTCGTTTTGCAGTCTCGGAAAGGGAGTGACCCGGACAAAGAGAAGAAAGGCCTGGAGAGTCGCGCGGACAGCATCGGGAGCGGCCGAGCCATCCCAATTAAACAGGTACGCCGCTGCCCTTCTTCCTTCCCTGCCGCTGAGACACACCACGTCTCTCCTGGCTGTGACGCTGGCGCGCGCGCCGAGGTTTGTTTGATGTGCTCTGTTGATGAATGTGGAAGTCACTCACTTGACATCAATTAGAAGAGGTTCCTGTGTGTATTAAAATGGGATCATTAGAATAAGAAGAGGGAAAATGTGACAACAGACCTAATGAAGTGCGGTCTGCCCGCCTGCATATGGAGCGCGTCCCGGGCTGAGCTGGCTTCAAAGGCCGCCTTTGTAGCTGGGCTTTGATTGGGCCGCCGGCCGCCGGCCGATGGGGGTAAATCAGATCTCCGCACAAGAGCCCCTTGTGAGCCCGGGAATAGCCCGGCGTGGCCCTCATTTGCTCTCGCAGACGGACATCTGAACACCGTTTCAGGCTAGTTTGTAACAACGAGGCAATTAGTTGCGATAATCATAGCCGGTGTGTCAGCTGTGCGCTCTTGTTTGTAATTTGCTAATGAAGGAATTGTAACTTTGATTAGGTTCGGTTTCATTTAGACCTTATTATATAAAGGAACATTTACAGCTGTAATGGGGGGCCTTAATTAAACTTCCTCATTACACAGGGGGACTGAATGCGAGCATTTGTTTTGGCCCAGGTTGCTAGCCTGGGTAGGTTTTCATTAGCCCAGAAACCAGACACCAAATTGCTTTATGTCGCAAGTACAACGGGCCTTCACATGACATCTTTTGCTGCTATATTTCCAAGGAAAATGAAGAGTTTAACTCGGCACTGTGGCATCTTTTAGTTGGTTAAAGAAGGCCAGTTGGTTTTTAGTGCATTCTGCCTGAACAAGGGAAAACCCGTGGGCAGGATGTCGGCTCTGCCTCTCATGGACTTTGCCATGACCGCGATGACCCTCTGGGCGGCCGTTCTCCGCCATCCCCTTCTGCCCGCACCTTGGCGGCTCTCCACAGCTATAGGAACCTGTGTTGGCACTGGCCACCCTTAAAGGGCCCGAGCCTTTCAGGAATGTAGCCGTAGCTGCTATGGGCGAGGAGCAGGTTAGGTGGGGGGAGGGGGTTTAGCACCGTGTTGTGGGGGGACCAGAGCAGGGAGGCTGCAGGGTTCCTCACAAGACACGTTCAGAGCCTGGGCGACAACGATGTGGACTGGCACGGGGCCCCATTGCTGGTGTGTGTGTTCCCTCTCGTGGTTCCCTCCCTGGGGAGGTCCACGCACACTCATTCTTTCTCTGTGTGCTCATTTATAAACCCAGCTCTCTGCATGACGTAATGGTAATGCGTGATTTTATGCTGTTGATACTGTTTTAACGAGAATTTTAAAAAGCTTTTGCTCTCTTACTCTCACTTAGTAATTGGTCTGGGGACATTAGAACTTAATACTAGACTGTTCCCTTCATTCACGTCTGCTGCCGACGAGGGCGGCTGCTCAGGCCAGCAGGTCCTGGGTCCCTGGGTCACTCAGCGGGGACCTGCTCCTCCTCAGAGGCTCGGTGTCCAGTCTGTGTGAGGAAGGACGTCGACCCGCAAGTGTAAACTGAGCCAGTTCTTGGAAGCCTTTTAATTGCGAATGTTCAAAACAACCTGGTGGACGTCTAACTCAGGGCTGCATTCCCGGCGAGTCGTGCACAGGGCTCCTTGTTCCTTGCACACCCCCGTTCCCCGCCCCCCAGTGCTGTGTCCACGGGCAAGCCCGTCCTGGAAACCCACACCTGGTAGGACGTCCAGCCGCAGGGGCTGCATCTGTGACATGGGGCGCTGGGCCAGATCCAAGGCCCTTGAAACACTGGCATGTGGAGATTGCAGAGAGAATGTTTGAATTCAGCAAGTCTGGATCTTCGCATCCTCATGCTCGACACCTGCCAGCGCCTCTCTGTGGGCCCCCCGGGTGGTGTGGGTGTGTGGACGGTTGTGTAGATTGATCTCACATGCTTGTGTGTCTGTGTTTATAGAGGCGCCGAGAACATTAGCGAAAGTCTGATTTCCTACTCACCCCCCCTCCCCCCACTGCCCCTCTCCCCCACCGAGGGATGACTTCAACTAGCGGAAAGGAAGGGAGAGGTGAGAGGAAGGAGCCAGAGGGGTGTTGCCGACACCAGCGTGTTCAGACACCTGACAGACCTGTTTGTTGAATAAAGGACAATTAAATTAGTGTTTGTTATTATCCTACTAGAGGCCCGGTGAACGAAATTCACTGGAAGGGGGGGCGTTCCTCAGCCCAGCCTGTGCCCTCTCTCAGTACAGAACCCCTTGGGGGATGTCCACCTGCCAGCTTAGGCCTGATCCCCCCCCTCACAGTCCTGGACCCCCTTGCTCCTTACCACCCGCCTGCAGCAGAGGCAGGAAAAGCTCCTGCCACTGCCGCTGCACTCTCCAGTCCTGAGCCCGCCTTCTGGCTGAGCGGCACTCCCCGTGTGGGAGCGCACTGACCACCAGGGGGCAGCTCCTGCATTGAGCATCTGCCCCCTGGTGTTCAATGCATGTCATAGTGACCGGTCGTTCTGCCTGTCCTTCCGCTGGTTGGTCGATTTGCATATTAGGGTGTTATTATATAGGATGAAGCACTTTGCATACAGCATCCAATTGAATTCCAAACATGGCCATGCTGGGTGGCTGTGTTTTCCTTATTTTACATTAAGCCCAGGGAGGGTAAGATGGGGCCAGGGTGGGGCCCGACTCTTCTACCCTCTCCACTGCCTCACAAGGAGCCCTCAGAAAGCAACCTCGTGTGTAGCGTGTGACCCTGACCTCGGACAGAATGCCTGTGCTTGTGTAGGAGAAACTTCTCAGACTGCGCCTGCAGGGCCGAGTTTCTCCAGGGACAGCGCAGGGGCGCTCGTGGCTCTTGGGGGAGGGGGAGGAAGCGGCCTTTCACCCATTGGGAAGCTGCTGCCACAGGCGTGCCCTGTCCTCCTCACCAGCAGCACGCGCTTTGTCTCCACACTCAGCCCTCGCTCCAGCCCTGCCGTGCGTGCTGCCTGCCCCCCCCTCCCGCCCGCCCCCCCCTCCCCCCCCCCCAGTTGGGAACCTCCGCGACCTTCATGGGGCTGGTCACGGTGCTGGCTGGGGCAGGCCAGTGTCTGTGATCATGGCCGTCTTTGTGCTCCTCCCCACGGGGGCCTTGTACCGATGGGTTGGGACACAGACGAGGCCGTCTTGAGCACGCTCCCACCTGCCTCATCCTACAGATGGTCTGTGTCCGGTGAATTACATCACGCCTCGCAGCCTGTTCACTGTGAGGACGGAGGCTCTCCCCAGGTGGGCGCCAGCAGGCCACGGCAGGCAGCGATCTCCTCTCTCCCTTGTTCCCGGGGAAGCTCTGCTCATCAAGAATATGACTTATTTTCTGCAAAATAACTTCATTTCCTGAGGACCTGGGCCCACCTCCCCCTTTTTTGTCCTTCCTGAGGCCTTAGAGGAGATTTGGTTCAGAGTGCCTTCTTTCTTTCCTAATAAGATAAGTCTACTGGAATAAAAATTAAAAAGCAAAGCAAGAAAAAGAGAAAGCCAGAGGCCCACTCGGCGGCGAGTGGCCTGTCACGTATGAATTTTTCATTGCTGTGGAGAGTTGTACATACATAATCACTTGATTGCAGTGGGAGTTGGGGAGCTCCTATGGTGTCATTTGCATAAATCTTGTTAAGTCAATGGCAGTTAATGAAGTACAAATGAGCCCGGAGAAGGTGACATGCAAATCATGGGTGGCAGATGGGAGGTCTGTTTGGGGGACGGCAGCTGTGTGCTCTCCTTTCTTCCCTTCCCTTTCGCGTTTTTTAATCTCTATATTACAGGACAGATCCACAGCCCGGGCCCTGGCCTCACCCCCTACCCCGCAGACTCCCGGCCAGAGCCAGGCCCCGTGACGCTCACTCCCTCCGAAAAACAGACCCAGCAGCCCTGCCTCCCCTCGCCCCACACTTACTAACATACGCTCCAGTATATTTGCATTTCTAAAATCTTGATCAGTGTGTCCTGTCATGCTTACACAATTGAAAAAATAATACATATTTCAGAGTTGGCGGGGACAAATAAAACACCACTGAATCTTTTGAGGGCAGGATGTTGTCTCATGAGATTTGAGTGAAAATGAGTAAAAAATGCTCTTTGTTTTTTTAAATATATTTTTATTGATTTCAGAGAGGAGGGCGAGGGAGAGAGAGTTAGAAATATCAATGATGAGAGGGAATCATTGGTCAGCTGCCTCCTGTATGTATGCCCACAACCCGGGCATGTGCCCTGACCTGGAATCAAACCATGACCTCCTGGCTCATAGGTCGACGCTCAGTCACTGAGCCACTGGCCGGGCTGTTTGCGTTATTTTATGTCTGTTATTTTGTTTCTGTTTGGGAGCCTGTTCTTCTTCCATAAGACAGGCCATGGTGGTGCTGCCCAGGGTGGGGGTGGAGCCGGGGCACAGGAAGGGGCTGGGGCCGCCCTGTGAAGGAGGCTGCAGCAAAGACCCTCCCAAGTGCGGCCCTCTCAGAAGCCCCGCAGGCCTGATCAGCTAGTGCGTCCCCTGCCCGGCAGTTTGTTCTTTAAAGACTTAAGTGCTAACGGGACTCACAGAGAACTTTTAGAGATTTATGGACAAAACACTATCAGCTTACTGCTTTTGGAAGTTTTCAAATTTATTTCATGCATTGGTTGATAATTCGAGAGAAGCGTGTCTGCCTTGCCATGGACAAAATTCAGGTAAAGAGGTGTATGTGGCGAGACTTGAGCTGTGATGTCAGCCGGGATGGTCATTTGGGTCACCCACTCTGTCGGTTCTGGCTTTGCCGAGTCAAGCCAGGGCGCACTTCCTGGGACCTTGGGCCTCGCGGCTCTGTGGGGCCCGGTGAGCTTCTCATTTTCACGATGCCCCATGATACAACACAGGCGCCCACTGGCTCCCCAGGGTTTGTCAGAGTCTTAATTTTGACCTTGAACGCGGATGTTGTGGCCACCTCCCGAGGACAGTCCATGAGAGCAAAGGTTTCTCACAGCTGCCTGCATCCCTGGGAAAGCCCTTCCCAGGCCGGGGAGGACGAGCAGCGGTGGGACTCCCCGAAGCACTCGGCCCCGTCCTGTGACCTGTTTTGTAGTTGTGCGCAGTTTTGATTCTCAGTTGAGCAGAAAGAAGCAATTGCCAGTTAAGTGAAAGGAACCTCTGGAGTTAATCCCCTCGGCCGGCCTGCCGCAGGCCGCTGACCTGCGCTGTCTGGAACCTGGGCTCAACGCGAGGGCTGGATTGTGTGGCGTCGGCAGAATAAAAGCCACCTAATGACACTCACTCGAACGTCTCCGGAAAGAGTGACGCTGCTCACAGCCGGTTGGTCGACTGCTCAGTGTCATGTGCTTTCATGGAGGAAACAAACTCGAATACCCAGCCGGAACTTGGAGAGAGATGGGGAGGAAAGACGGGGTGGCCGCACTCTTCGTCTGGGGGACACGGGAGAGTTAATACTGCAGGTGCCGTGCCTTCTGCTCCGCATCTGTGGCGGGACCGTGATGAGGGCTCCTGTGTGCTGAGCAGAAGGTGAGCAGAAGGCGCCCTGGGAATAGGCTGTCCACCCGTGTGGTAACCAGCTCTGCCCGGGCACCGGGGCCCGTTTAGAGCCCCAGCAGCAGGTGATTGACTGGCACGGCCCCTGGCGCCCTGAGAGCTCATTTACCTCACTTGGGTGAGCAACTCCCTGCGAGCATTGCGGCCAGCCTGGTGCAGGCAGACACTAAGCCAATTACGATTATTAACTTAATGGGTCAGGTGGGTGCCTCACATGCCCTTAATTCGATTCCTCAAACATCCTGTGGTTGGCAAAACAGTGGCGGCTATCCGGATGCTTCCATGGGGGTGTACAGTCGTCCGTCTGTGAAGGAGGAGGGCACAGCCTCCCATCCTCTGACGCACTTGGCAATGTCGGTGTATGGCCCTGTGGTCTCTACAAAACACAGACATGACATGAACCAACATACAGAATCCATCCTATAAATATAAACCTGAAAAATTATTTAAAATATTACCTCCCTTGGTCCCGAAGTCTGCCAGAGAGAGATACAAAGTAACATATGCTGAAGTGTTCGACACGATATAAACTGCCAGCAAACAGTGTTATTTCCAAGAGTGGACGTTCACTTCAAAATATAATGTGTCCTTTGTATCCATAATCCAGAAGCAGCAATATCTGACTAAGTGATGCATTTCAGCAAAATGTTTATTTTCTTTAAAAGTTCATACTCTGGTTTCTCTTCAGATCGCATAAATCTTTCGCCTTTTAAAAGTTCAATGATGATGATGATACCCAATTCCTTATGAGCTCAGAAATAATAAACTCACAAATAGAGGATCGTTTCTCAAAGCTAGCATTGGCATGTATCGCCAGAATTTATTTGTGTCTTGTGGAGTCAATAAGATGTTAGGTTTGGGTGTTATTTCCCATCAGACTCAGTCAGCTTGTAACAGCCATACCCCCACCTTGTGCAGACATGCCTGGTACTCTGCCAGGGCCTGGGGACAGAGAAGAGATGATGAGCAGTGAAGACCCCAACCCCCGGCCTCCAGTACTGGTGGGTAGGGTTGCATGGAGGTGTGTTGAAGAGCCCTAGGAGTCCCAGGAGCTCAGCAGTGGTGGGGTCTAAGCCAAGATCCGTGGCTGCCTGTTTGGAGAACTCCCTGGAGGGTGGTGATCTCCTCACATCAGCTGACGTGTTCCCACACAGCGGTGTGCGGATGGGAGACCCGGGGCAGCTCAGGGCTCTAGGCTCCCCAGGAGAGGATGCCTGCAGGCAGTGCCCTGAGGGCTGGCCAGAGTGGCCTGTGTTGTTCCTAAATCTGAGGATTTCTTCACTTATCTCTGTCCCTGCAGGGTTCATGATGAGTAGTTATAATCTGTCGTAGTGTTCGTGGTAAACCTATGTTTATGTAGAACTTAGAGTGCCAGAAACTGCCGGACTTCATGCTGTCATCCCCCTGAGCCAGGACATAGTAGGTACGATGGTCCCGTTTCACAGATGAGAAAAGTCAGGCTCAGGGAGACGATGTCAGGGGCCCAGAATCACAGTGTGTGGGTCTGCTAGGGCTGCCACCGCAAACACCACAGACTGGGCGGCGTGCACAGCCGAAGTGAACGTTTCCTGGTTCTGGAGGCTGGACGTCCAGGGTTGGTCCCGGTGGGACCCCTGTTCCCAGGTTGTAGACTGGGCCTTCTTCCTGCGTCCTCTGTGTGTGGACACTCCTGGCGTCTCTTCCTCTTCTTACAAGGCCACCAGTCACTGGATTAGGCTCCCGCCCAAATGACCTTATTTAACCTTGATCACCTCCAGGGTCCTCTCTCTAAATAAAGTCACACTGGGTTTAGGGCTTCAACATAGGGATTTGGCAGGGGGCACAAGTCAGCCTGTAACACAGCTGGCGACTAGTGAGCTAGGACAGGCACTCCGGTCTGTGACCCCGAGAGCGGTCTGTGCCTCTCTGAGCAGATGTTCTTCTGCCTGAGGCCTCCAGGTTGTGCAGGGTAAGGCCCTGGATTCCTGTCAGCGTGTTGGAGAATCAAAAGAACCTGCATCATGAGGTTGGTCTATTCAATAGGAAACACACAAGATTCAAAACGTTCTGATTTGAGGCTTTCAACTCAAATCCTTTTAAGTTGCACTGACCTGTTACTTGGAATTAGACTGTTGCTGGCACCCTTCCTGCTAGAACAGGGGTGGGGAACCTTTTCTCTGCCAAGGGCCATTTGGATATTTATATCATTCCAGGGCCATACAAAATTATCAACCCAAAAGCCACGTTGCTATGAATAAAGCTCCTTGGTTTATTGAATTTCAGGTCCCACCTTCAGTTTTCTTGGCAGGGCCAGACCAAATGATACAGCCAATGGGCCGGAAGTCGCCCCCACCACCACCACCCCCTGCATTAGAAGCATCTAACGCCCCCTTTTGCCATGCTGTGTAACTGTTAGGATACCTTACTCCCGGTCAGTGGAGACCCTTAAGATTGATTTTTAAAGGAAAAATGAAGCACCAATAATCAGCCAAAGTGACTTCACTGGATCTTCTCCATTGGGCAAATTATCTTCTAGCTTGTGTCACTGTAATCATATGACCTCACTTAATTCTCTGCCAGCCCCAGAGAGGTGTCCGAGGCTTGGGAGGTTAGTCACGTCGCCAGGGTTAGTGAGCTAATGAGGGTGTGGAGCTGGGATTCAACTCTAGGAGTTCTCTAGATTATGTTTCTAGACAGTCTTCGCTGTCCATTCATCCCTGATCTAATCTGTGCTTACAATGACCATCTTTTCTAAACCAGATCAGAAATCAAGTAGCTGGTCTACTCCTCATGGGGTCCCAGCCCGACACCGTGTCTTATGTGGGGGCCATCCTTGAAATCATGTGCTGTCTGGCCCCTGGACAGCGTGGCCCTCCCGCGATGGCCTGGCTCACGAGATTTCAGCCCCCGACTAGAAACAGAGTCACTTGGGGCCCTTTGCATACACATGGCTCCCCAGTTTTGGAGGGTACTGGTCCCTTTAATCTGGGCTTGTCACATCTGCCCATCTTCAGGGCCATGTCAATGGGCTCCTGTTTCAGGAAACTTACCTTGTCCCCGAGGCGACATGGTGTCTTCCTCTCCTCCCTGCCCTGACACCTGGGCTCTTGCTGCCACCTTCCCTGACGTGTGGATGTGTGGGTCCTCCCCACACCTCTGTGCCCACGTGCTTCCTGAGAAAGCATACTGGGGGGGGCGGGGGGAGGTTCCCTCTCCCCTGGTGTCTACAGGGCAGGGCAGGAAGGTGGGAAGTCGTGATGGCAATAGATTGGTTAGTGTGTAAAATATTTGTGTTGTTTTTTTCAAAACAAATTTTATGTTTGTTTAAAAAAATAAATGTAGCCCTGGCTGGGTAGTTCAGTTGGTTAGAGCATCATCCCTATTCAATGTTGTGTGTTCGATCTCTGCTCAGGGCACATACAAAGAATCAACCAATGAATATATAAGTGGAACAACAATTCAATTTTTCTCTCCCTTCCTCTCTAAAATCAATAAAAAATACATTATGTTTGTTTGAAATGTATATGTATATATGTATATATACACACATATATAAAGATATATTTGAAGAGACAATAATTTGTAGGTTTTAATAATTTTCTTTAAATTTACCTGTTTCATGTAATACATAGGAGACTATATTTTGGTGAAACACAAAAAGTACATCTTTTAATCTTCAAAGAATAAAACCTTTGTTAAGACCAAGAAAACTGGTTTCTTCTCAAACTTCTCTGCTGCTTTTCAGTGTTCATGCATATGAAATTTCATCTAAACAAATATTTTCATTATGTAATTTTGTTTGTAAGAATTGTTTATGTCAAACCCATAAAGTTTAGTAACTCTGGACTGTTTTTACAATAACCAAATTTTTACCCCATTCAGTCTACATCAACCACAGCCCTTCTTGATTCTAGTTAGTGCTAAAAACAAGAATATGATTATCGTCAAAAGTTCTTCTGTAGCCCTGGGCTAGTGTGGCTCAGTTGGTTGGAGTGTTATCCCATACAAGGTTGCAGGTTCGATTGCTGGCCAGGGCACATGCCCAGGTTGTGGATTCAATCTCTAGTTGGGGCATGTACGGTGGGGGGGGGGGGGGGGGCAGGCAACCACTTAATGTTTCTCACATCTGTGTTTCTCTCTTTCTCACCCCCTCCCTCCCTTCCTCTCTCTAAAATAAATTTTTTAAAAATTCTTCTATAGAAAAAAAACTTACATTGTTTTTAATATGCATAAAATTAATTTTGTAGAAAAGTATGAATATACCAGCTATGCAAACATATGAGTAACATAGAAGAGGTTGGAAATAACAAGAAGCAAATAGACATGGATGGATATTTGGCTTTTCTTTGCCCATACCTAAAGTACTAGAAATTTAAAACAATGAGAAATCATTTTATACTTAGTTTTGTAATTAACAACAGATGATAAAATCCTACTCTTGGCTGAAATTAGGAAAAAACAGCTTAGGAAACGCATTGCTCTGTTACTAGCAGTACACACAAGACATAAAACATTTTATTCACTTTGTCCCAATAATCTCTTTCCTAGAAATTTATCCCAAGGGAATAATTCTTCAAGAGAAAGGGGAAAAAACTTCAGTGTATGAAAACATTCCTAGCAGTTACTTATCATATTAAAACCTGGGAACTGCAAATGTCCAGCAAACAAGGAGTTAAGTTAGTGATTGTCAGCTACATATTCCTTGGTAGACAGCCACTGAAATGGTCCATTCTAAGACTTGTGGAGGTGCACACATGTTTATAAATAATAAGTGAAAGCATAAAATGGGATTTTATAATTAGAACATGAACATATTTTTGCATTTGGTTTAAAACGACGAATAGGAACACAAGTGAATGGGGGGAGGGATTATTGGAGAATTTAAAGAATCTAACATTTGTGATCTAAGTTTTAACTTGAAGAGAAGTTGTACAGATGGTACGGAGTTGCCATATGCCCTTCTCCTGGCTTTCCCTAGTGCTAACAGAGTTCCGTCACCGGGCAGTTTTGATCACCAGGCGATGGCAGAGGGGACAGCTGAGCTCACCTGCAGACCTTAGTCCACGCCCATCGGGATCCGGGCCAGGACGCTACTGGCATTGGGTGGTTTATCTGCTTGCTCAGCTCCACTCCGAGACAGCTCCTCAGCCTTCCTGCCTCATGACCTCAGCACTAATACGAGTCCTGACCAGTTACACTGGAGAGTGAATTTGCACTGCCCCATATTGTCTCTTGCATAGGGTTATGCATTTTTGGCAGGAACACTCCAAACTGTTACGTCGTCCTCAGTGCCCTCAGCACTGGTGGCATTCACCTGGTTGGTTGGTTGAGGGGCGTCTGCCGAGTTTCTCCATTGCACGTTATCATTTTTCCCTTTGAAGATACTGATGAGTATCTGAGGGGAGATACGTTGAGACTGTGCTGATATTTTCTAAAAACATTGTTAACAGTATAAATTGTATTCAATAATAAGTAGGTTTAGAAAATGAAAACAACTTTTTTTTTAAACAAATGTGCATAGTTTTAGAGTAAAGTGCCCGGGTACTGTGTGTGCGCGCGTGCATCGGTGTGCATGTGTGAGGGAAGAAAAGCCTGTTTTCCCCCTTGTACCACGTGAATTAGGAGTCTCAGTGCCACGAAATGCCTTGCCACGCAGAGAACTTGAAGGGCAGTTGTTCCATGTAAACCTGTACATTTAAGTACTTCTCGCCCTTTAACATAGTAGTATATGCAACTCAAATCCATTTCACAGCCTGAGAGAAAGGGCAGCTAAGATTGTTCCATGTGACTTGTTTTTTCAATGGTCATTGATTTATCATCTGAGAACAGGCAGGTAAAATGCTTGTTTAGCTTTCCTGTGTTGGAGGGAACGGACAAGTGGGGGCAATTTTGGAATTTACTGGGGAGGAGGAGCCCTGGGTGAGGAGGAAGAAGAGTTGGGGTGAGGAGGAGGAGGAGCCTGGTGAGTTGAGGTGAGGAGGGGGAGCCCTGGGTGAGGAGGAGGAGGGGAGTTGGTGAGGAGGAGCTGTTGGTAGTGAGTGGACCTGGTGAGCTAGATCCAGTGAGAATAGGTGGCAGTCCCCAAACTCAAGGGTGAGTGGAAACTCTGGGCCCTGGAGGGTGGACACATGGTCGGTTCTCAGTGAACCCCAGGGAATGAAAATAGCTGTCCGTTTTCCTTTAAAAGTGGGTCAGTTTGTTCATCAAACAGCACGAGTGGCTGGTGCTACTGGGCGGGGGCGGGGGGGGGGGGGCTCAGGATGCTGCTACCCTCCCATCTGCCAGGGTTTGGTCTCAGGTCAGTTTTTGCATGAAAATTGTAATTCTGCTCAGGAGTTTATATGATTTTCTTAAGTAATTCATCTCAGAATTAAGAACATATGTTTCTGCAATATATTGACATACAGTAATTCTTTATATTAACCATCTTTTCCCCTGTGATCTTCCCTTTTTTGCCCAAATGGCCAAATACTTTCCTCATGTTGGTTGTGGAATTACAGTGCCCTGGCACAAAACATGCTGTCTTTAACCCTCACTTTACGTAGAGGGAAACTGAGTCCCAGAAGGCTAACGACTGGCCTGGGGCCGCACATTATTGTGTGCCGGGTCCCGGACCCATCTTTTTTTACTCCAATGATCTTCCCACTATTAACGTCGACATTGTGGGCATTGTCTTCATCTTCCAGCTTTAATAAAAGTAGAAATAACGAGTAATGATATTTTGATTGCATTATAACCAGACATTTTTTTTCTAAGTTTTGTGCTGTTTGATCTGACTGCTTACAAATGAGGGAGAGCACAAATAAAGGTCATGACGTTTGAAAAGGTCTGGCTCCTCAGGGTGGGGAAGCGGCTTTGGCGCATCCTTTATCCAGCAGGCTCCGGTCCCCACCAGCCCTGCGAGGCTTTGGGCGGTAATCTTTCCGTTTCACAGATGAGAAAGCTGAGGCTCTGCTCACAAGCGTTCACAAGCCAGTGTAATGCAAAGACAAGATTCAAACACAGGTCTGCCTCTCTCCAAAACCCGTGGTCGTCTGGCCCACTGCTGGGCTTCCAGTGTGACTTCATCGGGTAGATTAGAGTCCCGGGCACAGGGCACACCCAGGGCCTGCTCAGAGTGGACGGGTGCCTACACCGCACCAGGGCTGAGGGGCCTTGGGTTGGTACTGTGTGTGTGCGTGCACATGTGTGTGAGTGTGCGCACGTGGATGTGTGCGTGTGTAAGGGCATCAGAGCTTGTTTTCCCCTCTTGCACGGGGTGAATGAGAAGGCCTGGCCCCACGGTGCAGCCAGGCCTTCCGGTCTCCTTCCCCGGATGCAGAAATCGCTAAGTGGATTCCACAGCAGTTGCTTGTAATTGGAGTATCTGGAATTCACTGTGGTTTTAATTAGTTGATTACTAGTTCTTTCAAATGTACTGTACTCACTGTGGGTCTTGCAAATTGGTAACTGGTAGCTACCGGTATAATTAAATATCGTGGAGCACTTGGCTGCGGCCGCACTGAACTGTGAAGAAATAATGCGTATAGCCAATCAAAAAGAGATCCTTGTAAACTCATTTGCAGCGGCAGCGCGTGTGAGGGCCATCACAGAGATGCTTATTGCAGGAGAAATTAAAGATACAATTCTGTGCGAAGAGGCAATATAGAAATTAGTTCCCGAATTACTCGTTAATTGATTTGGTAATTCCCTGGGGTCCGCATGCTCTTTTTCTCCTCCCTTTTTTGTTGTTGCATTCAGTTAACAGCGACTATTCCCAGAGCAATAAAAATGTTTTTCACACTTAAGATTAGATATGTGCTTACCTCGGACTGCCCACATTCATATTTGCAGAAGCAAATAAACATATATGCCTTAAACACAGCAGGCACACTGCGGTTTTATGCGCTCTCATCAAGGTAACCAGTGCGTTGGAGGGCCTGGGTAATTTCAGCAGAGGGGACGCATTTCTGCGGCTCCTGTTTGAGGGAGGTTCCCCTGATTTTTTCTCCTAATGTAAACCCTCCTTTTATTATCTACAGAGGAGGAGATGGTCGACTTGATTTATGAAAGTCTTTTCTCATTGTTTGCAATTCAGCAAGAATAACCATACAAAAGACCATTTGTAGAAACGTGCAAATTGCTCCTAGAAATGATACTGGGAGAAAATGAGGCCGGGTCCTCCGCGTTGAAATTGAGTGTGGATCCGAGGGGCACAGTGAACCGGGGCTGGGGGAAGCCTCTGGGGTCTGCTTCCCATCCCATCCCTTTCTGCTCTCCACAGCCTGGAAATGACATCGGAATTATGCACCTATTTGTGCTGGTTAGGGGAAGGGGCTGAAACTGCTATCCTTCTGGGTTTCTGAAAGGACGCTGGCGGCCTTTGGACAGCTGCAGGCACGGTGGCCTTGGCGTCGCTGCGGATGGCACATTTTTAATGTCTTGTTGACTGTGCTTATGGCCCAAAAAGCAACATAAAAGACATTTTGAAAAATATCATTACATTCCTTTCAGGCCGGTCTGTTATTGTTTCTGCTGCCCTCCCCCTCGGTCACCTACATGCATAACTGTCGTTATGCTTTTGCTACAGTCAGGGCAGTTGATGTTTATTTCAATGTCAGCTTTTAAAAATAGGTGGTAATGCTTTGCTTTTCGTCAGGAAAAGCAGAACACGTTTGCATTTAGCATTGACTCTGTTAAGAAGCATAAAGTTGTGGCGAGAACTCCTTCTTTATAGACTTGACACACTTATTCCCTGATCTTCCAAGTTCAGTCTGTTTGCGTGTTGGTCAGTGCACACGGGAAAGGTCACGTTTAAGGTAAACTGTGGACGCTGTGCAGTCACAGGTGCTCCAGGGACAGGAGAGGCAGGCGGAGGCATGAGCTGGGTGGCAAGGTGCTGGCTCCAGTAGACAGAACGGGAACCCTCGTGGGACCTGTACTCCAGGTGGCGCCCTCCCAGCTGCCCCGTGGCATTGCCGTCCTTCCTTATTGAGGGGGCTGGTCAGGGAACCGTAAGGCCCTCCTCTGCCTGCGGGGAGGTGCGCTCGGGCAGGTGGGGCATCTGACCAGGGTGAAAGAAGCCTCCTCACCATGCACTTCGGGTTTCTAATTGCGTTTTTGTGTGAAGTGGCTGCTTCATGTGGCTTGTTTTTCTATTGGTGTCTTCATCGCTGGCCTGCTAACCTCATTATTAAGCACGTTGGCATTTGCTTTGATGTGCGTTACACACTTTCCTCGGTTACCGTTGATTTCAGTGTGATTAGCAGTGATTTCTGGCTTTGAGAAGCTGCAAAACTTTTGGAGTTGAATCTTATTCCCCTTGTTTTCCTCCTTTGTTAATTATGCCTTAAAGGTCTCTCCTCCCAAGGCCTCCATAACTTCAGCCTTTAACTGAGCAGATAGCCAGCCTTTCATAGATAAGTTTATTCATCTCCTGCCACCGTTACCCAGTGTCTCGGGCCTGGCACTGCCCAGGACATACCCCCGAGTTAGTTCTGCTGGTTTGAACGAAGCTTTAGAACCTGCAGGAGACATCCCAGTGGGGGAAGGGGCTGTCCTTTGGGGGTGGGAGGACTGGTTTGCAGGTGACATTGGAGTGCAGCCTGTGCTGGTCCACCCCTTCCTACTGTCCCCAAGGAATGGGAGGCCGATAATCGGGGAAAGGTGTTGGTTTTCCATGGCGGCGAAATGAAGAGCATGTTCAGTGGAGAAGGTGAGACAGTGGAAGTAGCACTAACAGCCAGCGGTCATGGAGGACTGCTGGTGGGCCAGTGCTCTTGCCAGCGCACTTACATGCCCTGTGGCCTGTGGTGCGGAGGAACCCGGGCTGCCTGTTTGGAGGAGGTGTCACTTGCCCAAGGTCCCCCAGTTCATAAGTCCTGGGTCAGGGTGCCCAGGAGCCAGCACAGTGAGCACATGCTGGGCAGTGCCCAGAGGCAGGGATGTGTAAGCTGGGGGTTATCTGGCCACAGGGTCAT
This sequence comes from Myotis nattereri, assembly GCF_964212035.1. NCBI lineage: Eukaryota > Metazoa > Chordata > Mammalia > Chiroptera > Vespertilionidae > Myotis > Myotis nattereri. The sequence continues at coordinate 33,650,716 of NC_138082.1, forward strand.
CTGGGTCTCCGGCTCTACTGTCTCCAGAGCATGGCTGGAATGATCACGTTTAGGCAGAGGCCCTGAAACCCTGGGGTACAGGACTTGGTGGCTGAGCTCTGAGGGGCGACCAGGCAGAGGGGAGACTGGCCTTGCCCAGGGAGGAGCCGCCTGGGCCCCGAGGGTCCCCTGAAGGCCTCGGCGCAGGGGCCAGGGGCCAGGTCGCGTGCTGACGCGCTGAGAGCTGCCTGGGCAGGGCCGCTCCGTTGCTACCGCAGCAGCCTCAGCCAGGCCAGAGCATCTCCATGCACCTCGGGCAGTTCTGTGCGGAGCCTGATGGGCTGGTGGCCGTGCCCTGAGGTGGCAGAGGCTTCAGAAAGGCTGGCTTTTAAACACATGCCTTTGCTTTTCACATGAGCTCCCAGTTAGGGACACCAGTGTCATGATTGGAGCAAGTGTCCATCTGAGCTCACTTTGGCCATGTTTCTATGTTGTGATAGTTACAGAAGACCGCACAAACCTTTCACTGGCTATTTCAACATGTTTCAGACTTCATTAGCCACAACACATAGTTAAGAAATGCCTTATGTTGTGACGTAGTGTGTGTACATGTGTGTGCACATGTATGCACACATATGTGTAGTTAAAGTGAAAGTTCTGTGAAATAATACTTATTCGGTGCACCACACTCCAACCTATTCTCTTTTGTCCTGTTTTTCTAGAAAGTGCTCATTGCCACCCACCAAAGTGATTCAGGACCAGCTGCTTGGCGCAGCTCATCCTGTAAAACACCGTCCTAAGTAGCTTGACTGTTGGGCTGGCGTCCGCCTTAGCCCAGGCTGGCCCGCTCAGGTGACTGGCCGGCTCAGCCAGGTGAGCTGCTCTGTTGAGATTCACTCACAGGTTCAAAGGGCTGGAGGCGTCTGGGACGGAGCTGGTTAACCTTGCTGAGTGCCCCAAGGCCGTGAGCACCAGGAGGGTGGGCGGAGGTGCCCCATCTCTCCAGGCCAGACCCCTCGTTACAGCTTCTAATTCACATGTTCTATGCTGGCCTTGAGAAAACATTTTATCTGGAATGTCAGTTTTGGGGGGCACTGTCCCCTGGAGTGGGCATTCGTTTTGCCCATTAGTCATTTTGCAGACTGGCATGGAGGAGGTCCCCACGAGACATAGGAAAATGCCATTTAAATGAAAGGTCACCTCCGAATGGAAGGCGCTGAAATCAGGCAGGCAGCTGGCGAGAGGTGTGAAGGGTGGGGACTTGGGCAGAAGCTGAGGGTCGGCTACAGGGACAAGGGTGCGGCTTCTCCGACGTGGGGGAGCCCGTCCGGACCGCCAGAAGCAGGTGGTCAGACTCCTCGTCCCACCTTCTAATCATCTGCGTGGTCTCACCAGAGCGTGCGATTCATTAGCTGCAGTGAATGGTAATGACTTTCGGGAACCAGATCAGGAAGAGACTTGCTTAAACCTTGGTATCACCTTCCCTCCTCCTAGGCTTCAACCTTCGCTCCCCTCCCACCCCAGGTTCATCTCCGCCGTCTCACTCCCCTCCCCCTGGGTTGCAGGATAGCCTCCCTGGAGGGACAGCGCCCCCACCTGTGCTCCCCCTTCACCCATGTCCCACACCGAGGCCAGAGGCTGCTTTCAGAAAATGGCACTTCTATTCTGTCACCTTAGCGTAGCCCCCTCAGTGGCTCCCCACTGCCTGCACCAAGATGTCCAAAGCCCTTGGCAGTCCCAGAGCCGCCACCCGACCCCTGGTCTGGTTCCAGACAGCACCCCCTCGTGGCTCCCAGCCACCCCAGAAAGTTTCTCAGTTTCCAAGCACATTGTGCCTGGTGCCTGCCCACCTTCCACAGAGAGGTTCTTCGGCTCATACTGTGTTTCTCCACCTCCTGAACGTCCCAGCTTAAGATGCTGCTCAAAACCTGCCCTTACCTGAGGCAGGGCCCCTCCTCCCATGGCCCTCTGCCTGCTCCTTTATTCTGTTACCTGGCCTGTTACTCCCCTTTTTCTTGAGGGGAGGTGGGTGGTGCATGTCCGGCTGTCCTGGTGGACGGGAACTGCTGGAGGGCTCTGGGCCCTGGGCTCTGGCCCTGCCTGCATGGAAAGTTCCATCACCCAAACGTCCTCATCAGTATGAGTGGAAGGTGGAGGTAGGAAGGAATGACTAAGCCACCGGCCGCATCTCGGCAAGACAAAGGGGGTGGCTGAGAACTGCCAGCCCGCGGCTGCAGCGGCCCCGCTGTCGTGTGATTATGAACCCATTGTGAAGACATTTTGGGGATTCCACCATATTTTGTGTGGTTGCCAACAAAATGTTGACAGTTGTATTGTGGTTAATAAATTCATTTAGATTTATAAGCATTGTTTACAGAACCTGTTCGCCTGCTGAAACTCTAACAGCATCTGTTCCTTCTTACTAATTAACTGCTAATTACGAATGAGCTTTGTGTGTTTGTCAGTGTAACTGGCTCATGCATTTTGTAAGGAACATTAACAAATTGATTTACATAGCGGCAGAGCAATCGAAAGAGTAAACTGAACAGCAAGCCACGAAGCCCTTTAGCCGGTTCTGACGGAAGCAAACTCTGATGCTGTACACATCGTCGTCCGCTTCTGTTCCCTTCATTCTCTGTTAAAGGTGCCGTGATCAGGAGCAGGGGCGAGTGGTAGTTAGAGCGCTGCTGACGCGGCCCGAGGGACCCGCAGGGAGCGATGGAGAGACAAGCGAAAGGCGCGGTCCCTGGGAAACGCATCGGGCCTGTGTGGGAGTGTGGGATTGCGTCAGAACCCTGTCACACGCAGGGTGCGGCACGTCATCGTCACGTAGCAGAGGGACCGTCTCAGCCTGCAGGCAGCAGTGCGCTTGTGCAGGAATCTGGGCTCTTGTTCCATCACCATTTTTCTCCTCGGGTTCTCGGATTTCAAACAACATGGATGCGCATCACGTTTTAAGAGCAGGCATTTAAAATTAACCAGTTTCCACGGGCGCTTCCAGAAGTTCAGGGCTCATCGATTGTGCAGGGAGATGATGGAGGCAGCCAACCCCCTGCCTCGCAGAGGCGGCCTGTTTGCATCCTAACGGCTCCAGAGAATCGGGCCCCTGGGGTTTCCCCTGAAGCTGCCTCCTGGGTGGGGGCTGAGGGACCGAGAAAGGAACCCGGGCAGGAGAGATGCGAGCACAGAAAGGAGGGAAGCAATGCCGGCCTCGCGAACGCTCAGTTTTCGAGGTGACCTCTGCAAAAAGTTCAGAAGGCGTCCGTTCGACTGCAGGTCAGGAACTGGCAGGCGGATGGAGAGTGAGTTCCAGGGTTTTGAGAACAGGTTAAATGTGAAAACAGTGTTACATTAAAAAAAAAAAAAAAAAAAAAGCCCTGGCCGGTTTTTCTCCGTGGTTACAGTGTCTGCCATGGACTGAAGGGTTGTGGGTTTGATTCGGTTAAGGGCGCATACTCAGTTGAAGGCTCCATCCCCAGCCCTGGTCAGGGTGCTTGCGGGAGGCAACCAATTGATGTCTCTCTCACATCGATGTTTCTCTCTCTCTCTCTCCCCCTCCAACTCCCTCCCTCTCTCCCTTCCTTCTACTCTCTAAAAATCAATGGAAAAAATATCCTCGGGTGAGGATTAACAAAAAATATGTTTTAAAGTCCTAGTGTTTATTGAGCTGGAACGTTTAATATAAAGGATCACAATACAAACACCAGTGGTCGGAAGCAGGGCTACTTGGAAGATCCCCAGATCTGCGCTTTGTAGAACAAGACTCTGCTCACCGGCTGTGCACCTCAGGCACCCCCTCCTAACCTCAGCTCATCTGTAGGATAGGAAAGATCAGACAGCCCTTTCCCAACATCATAGATACCCTCTGTAAAGCAGGCGGCAGATAGCAGCAGCTCAGGAAGAGGCAGGTACCCCATCGTCAGTTCTGCACTCTATAAAGATAAACACATGTAAACACACATTCAGCATCATTACATCACAGTAACTACATACGGGAGAAGAGTCGTCTTTCTCATCAATAAGTTTATTGCACGTGAAAAGTTTCCGGGAGCATGAAAAGGTAGCTGGGGAGCACATGCAGGGATTGTTGGGACAGAGTGACAAAGTTGTTTTACAAAGTTGTACTGTTTGTGTGACATGTTCCACTGATGGCTGACACATCCGATGAGTGTCATGGAACGTCATTGATGAAGAACAGGTAGCCATTGATGACTATTACTAGAGGCCTGGTGTACGAAATTCGTGCACTTTGGGGGGCAGGGATGACCCTCAGCCCAGCCTGCACCCTCTCCAATCTGGGATCCCTCTCACAATCCGGGACTGCTGACTCCCAACCACTCGCCTGCCTGCCTGCCTGATTGCCCCTAACAGCTTCTGCCTGCCAGCCTGATCACCCCTTAACCACTCCCCTGCCATCCTGATCAATCCCCTGCTGCCCCAATTGCCCCCAACTGCCCTCTCCTGCTGGCCTGGTCGCCCACAACTTCCCTCCCCTGCCGGCCATTTTGTGACCACATGGGGGTAGCCATCTTGTGCGAGGGCATGGCGGTCAGTTTGCATATTACCTCTTTATTATATAGGGTTATTTTTAATATATTTTTATTGATTTCGGAGAGAAAGGGGGAAAGGGAGAGAGATAGAAACGATGATGAGAAAGAATCACTGATCGACTACCTCCTGCATGCCCCCTACTAGGGATCAACCCCTCAACCTGGGCATGTGCCCTTGACCAGAATCGAAACCAGGACCCTTCAGTCCACAGGCCGACACTCTATCCACTGAGCCCAACCAGCTAGGGCCAGTAAGGGACAGCACGGACAGTTTTGTGAAGTTGCTGTAAGTTTTATACAGTAGGAGGAAGAATAGGAGCCAGGCTTTCTGGTATATTCATCCTTCTGGCAGTTTTTCCTGTGCATGAGTGTTTAGAATACTTACTTCAAAATAGTTTGCTCCAAAATATTGAGAAATGATTTAATTAACTACAAATAAATTTCTGGCAGCATTTGCTGCCTGTGTATGTCTGTGTTAGACGCCATCACTCATCACAAAAAGAAGATGATTGGAAATAGATACAGTCTGTACTCCAGGAACGCGAAACCTAGCAAGAAAGCGTGTATCTCAGTAACTGTAGTGTGTACCTGGCTCTGCTAGTTGCTGAGACAGAGGGTTCCAGGGAAACCAGAGGGGACATGCACGCTGGCCCTGCGTTTTATACACTCCGTCCTCAGCTTTTCATCATTTGCCAGAGATGACCTTTCACGAACAGAAGGCCTTTGCTCTTGGAACTGAGCTGATTAAAGACTTAAAACAACAACACATAACTTAGTGAACATAGTGTTTTGGACATAGAGTGAAAATCCAGTTCCTTAGACTTTCTAGTAAAATGTGCTACTCAGGAATTCCAGTTGGAAATATAAAGCTACTCTTCAAGCTACTGCCAATGAGCTAAATTTCTTCCAAGAGACACATCGTTAATATTTCCGTATCTAGCAGATGAACCCTGTTGGATAATTAGTGTAACAGAGGTCTAGATGTCAAAAGACTCCCGCGTGGTCTTTCCCTCCCCAGGGACTTAGGTCTGCATTGAGAATGAAGCAGTCTTTGATGGGAAAAGCTTATACATGATAGGATGAGTTGGAAATAAAGTGTCCAAGAATACAAGGCAGTTCTTTTGCATTTAAATAACTAGAGGCCTCGTGCACAAAAATTGGTGCACTCGGGGCGGTCCCTCAGCCTGGCCTGTGCCCTCTCACAGTCCGGGACCCCTCGGGGGATGTTTACCTGCCAGCTTAGGCCCGCTCCCTGGCCTAAGCCGTCAGTTGGACATCCTTAGCGCTGCCGAGAAGGCGGGAGAGGCTCCCGTCACCGCCACTGCGCTCGCTGCCATCAGCCCAGCTTGTGGCTAAGCAGAGCCCACCCTGTGGGAGTGCACTGACCACCAGGGGGCAGCTCCTGCATTGAGTGTCTGCCCCTTGGTGGTCAGTGCGCATCACAGCAACTGGTCCTTCCTGGTCGTTCTGCTTTTAGGGTCAATTTGCATATTACCCTTTTATTATATAGGATTGCACAGTAACTTTCAATCTCAGAGGTATGTCTTTGGGTGTCTCCAGGCAATTCTCAGCCTAAGATTGTTCCCCAGAGTCCCCGGGAGTGTGACAGACCAGCAAAACCTAGTGTTGGAGGAGCCAGCCCCCACGCTCTGTGAATGGGGAGGATTCTTTGAAACGGTTTTCCAGCCAGTGCCCTCCCACCCTCTTGAGAACCAGCCCTTTAAAGGAACCTGAGGCAAAGATGGAGGAGGCTGCCGTGCTCCTGCCCGCCCGCGAGTCCCAGGAAGAGGTGTGTGTTCACACACGACATGCTTCCTTATTTGCAGATGATCATCATTTGAAAGACGTTTTTGTAGCTTGATTTCCACTCGGAAATAGATGTCACCAACGCAGGGTGAGAGAAACTTATAAAGAATTATGAACTTCTCTTTAAAATGAGAAAGTCAATGAAGGGAGGCAGCATAACCAGAAAAGGGGAAAATTAAAATCTGAAATAATTTATGAGCAAAATAATTTTCCAGCCAAGAGTATATTAGCTGTTTACTCAAAACATTGGAGAGGCACGTTTGTAATCAGATCCCGTTGTGATCTTCGGGGAACTCGCCGTCCCCCGCGGCCCCGGGTTTTCCATTTCCTCCTCTGAGACGCGGGTAGGCCAGCCGCGAGCACGCCCCACTGAGGCCGCACACCTGTTGGCACCAGCCTTTCCCAGCCGTGAGCCACTGTCCAGTGGCAGCAATTCCCACGGCTTCAGCTATTGTGACACCGTTTCAGCCTAAGAAATGGCTTAGGCGCGCAGCATGGTGTCGTGTACGTAGGGAGAGAGGAAACCCTGCCACATGTTGCCTTTGCGCAGAAGCAGTTGGAAACATCCCCTCTCTCTATAGCCTCTTTCTCAGCTCCTCCTCCACCTTGTTGGCCATGGGAGGGATCAAATCTCAACACGCATTGGCCCAGGTTCTACTAGCAATTGCCCAGCGTGCGGGGCATCAGCGCCGAATGGCGGCTGCTCCGGGGCCCGGTTAGGAAAACGTGGGCAGGACAGTGACCCAGGTGAGAGCCTGGTGGGCCCGGGACGGCTGTGGCTGCCAGCGTGGAGAGAAGACTGAATGGGAGTAAACGGACAGGACCGGTTGGCTGGATGTGGAGGGTGAGGGAGAAAGGAAGAAGGAATGACGCTGAGATTTCGAGCGTGGTCATGTTCACAGAAGTGGAACCTGTTGTGAGGTGAGAAACAGGACGGGAGGAATGGGACCACGGGAAAAGCAGTGAGTGCAGTTTTCCACGTCCTGAGTTTGAGGAGCCCCTGGAATAGCCACAGCAAGCCACCTGGTGCCTTTATGGATGAGGGACGTCTGGGCTGGAGTGATCATCGATACAGAGACAGCAGCCGAGGGCATGCGCATCTGTGACATCGAGGAGCTGCACGGAGCGGGGAGGATGTCGGGCACCCGAGGAACACCCGTGTCATAAGAAAGGGCCAGCGAAGACGACGAGCCCGTGGAGAAAACCAAGAGATAGGCCAGAGGAGCGAGAGAAACGCTGAGAGATGCCGTCTTAGGGAGAATAAAGCACTGCACCTTTTAAAGAGGGCGTAAAATGGGAAGGGGACTCGGCAGTATGCACAGGGTTAGGGGACAGTGAGGTCATGGATGAGAGTGGTGATGGAGGGAGCCAGGAACAGGCTGTCGAGCAAAGAGCAGGAGGGACGATGCCGGACGGTGAGTGTAGACACTTGTGGGGCCCTGACTCTGATGGAAAAGAGAGAAAAGGGTAGAAGTTGTTGATTCACGTGGAATGATAAACGCTGCAGGAACGAACTGTTGTGAGTTCCTGTTCAAAAAAAGAGTTACCGACAGTCTCACTCATTAGGAAAACCTGACCAGACATACATTTATTTTAAGAGTCCTTACCTGCTTGTCATCTGGCATGTTTCCGTCATCGCCCATGTGTATTAAGCCTGGGCATGCTGGGCACTGTGACTGGCTTTACGTTGAAGATACTGCCTTTCCACCAAGGGCGGATGGCTGCCAGGTGCCTCTGGATTTTTCTTCCTCCTGTTATTGTTAAAAGACTAAATTATTCAAGCATGCTTCCCTTCTCACAGACTCATCCCTATGTCACTTCCTCATGATTCCCCATTTCCTCACCCCTTCCTCCCTCAGAACCTCTGGTCCGCTTCCTTCCGTCACTGTTGGTGACATCGCCCTCCACGTTCATCGGTATGTTAAGGAGCATTGACCCTGAAGTGGGAAGCACCCCCACATTTAAGATAAACGTGTGGCCCCCACTCTGATGGTGATGACACCTGGTCTCTTCCACAAGCTGGAAGCTGGTGCTTGCTCCCCCACACCCCCCTGGGGTTGGGCTCTCCCCCGATTCTGTCTTTCTCCTGCGTGTTTTAGAGCAGGAAGTCCCACCCACTTGCTCGCAAGCGGCTGCAGCTGAAAATGCCCGGCCCAGAGCCATCTCCTCCGTCCAAGCACAGACCAGCCGCTCTGGGGCTCGCGGATAGATTCGGGATCCGAGAATGTGGATGGGGGAATCGTCTTATTTCTACCCACCTCCCTGAGAGTTCCCATTTCCTTCAAATCTGAATATAGGCAACGCCCCGGGGAGCAATAGCCGAGCTTGGGACCTTGTCGCCCACAGAGCTGGTGGCCACTCCCCTGCACGTGGCCGTTGTCACGGCATGGATGGGTGGCTCCCACACGCACGCTCGGTATCCAGGAGTTAGATCTTCCCTGAGAGGCGTGGTTACCACTGACATGCTTTTAAGATGTTTTGACTCCAGTGTTTGGCTCTTTGGTATTCCTGTGAATTTAAAGATGTTCTTCTTAGAAGGGACCCTTTGGGAAGCACCAGGAAAGACGCTCCCTGGCAAGCCTCCCCCTGGATTCGTGGTTTCCTGCCTATCAATTCTGTAAACTGACAGGGTTTCCCTCTCATGTGTAAGACTGCGTATAGATTGAGGCTACAGGTCTTCAAATTGGAATGAAATGCCTATTGTCCTGACTCTCGTTCTCAGTTTTCCTTATGGAGCCAGTCAAGGCCAAATGGATCTGAAGGTGCCTGTGGTGCCCCAGGCTCCCACCCCTGGGACCCAGCCCAGTAGCTCCCCTCCCAGTCCCTGCAGCTCCCTCCCTCTCACCCAGGCTGTCACCCTCCATGCCCTCCTCCCCCGCACCCTCCCCGCTCCCCTGGGCTCTCCCTTCCTCGCCACCAGGACATTGTAGAATTGCTCCTCCTGCCCTGCCTGCACCTCCATCCCCACTTCTCCACGCTGTACCTCTGGGCCCAGGGCATGGCGTTCCCACTTCCAGAGAAGCAGTGCCCTTCTCTCCCTTGTACAGCCTGATGCCTCTCCAGCTCCTTCCCTTTCTCTTCTCTTCTCTCTCTCTCTCTCTCTCTCTCTCTCTCTCTCTCTCTCCCCCCCCCTCCCCCCCTCTCCCTCTCTCCCTTTACCCCCTCCCTCCCTCCCTCCCTCCTCTCATAACCTCTGGGATCTCCTTCCCCTGCTCTCACCCACACTTCCCCAACTTTGGGCTTCCAGCTCTTGGCACCTCTCTTTCCTTGGCACCTCTCATTAAGGCGATGACTCTCCAAAAACCATAGCCTCTGGGATCTTTTTGTCTTGTAAGGACAGTCATCTCTGTGACCTTCCACCTGACCCCCAGTGGCAGCGGGCAGCCATGGACGGGGGCTGCCTGTGGCCAAATGAATAAAAATGTTTAATGCAAGTTGCAAATGTTTAATGCAAGTTACAGTGCATTCAAGGGGCCCAGCATTCACTTGAGTGCCATGGGGTGGGGCTGAGGGTTCAGTTCATGGGGGAGGCAGCCATCACTCACTTCCTCACCCCTCTTACCATCACTCACTTCCTCACCCCTCTTACTCTGGTGCGTGTTCCCAGATGGTTCTAGCTTTTAAAGGAAGGCAGGAATCTGGGTTTGCATGTCAAATCTTATCATTTTTAAATGGTGGCAACTGATTACAAAAAATGTGAAGCACCTGGCAGACCAATATAAACACGTCTGTAGGCTGGGCACTGGCCCCCAAGATCTCCGCCTGGGCCCTCGCCCCGCCTTCCCCAGGACTCCACGCATCTGAGTGCAGCATCCCAGGCGGGGCTGCCCCGGTTCCTGGTTCCTGCTCCTGCCTCTGCCCCAGCCTCTTGGTTCTAGAAATCTTTATTCCATCGCGTGCCCAAACCTACTTCCGTCTCACTTGCCCGGTGTGGTCGGGATTGTGTCTGCAGGTGTGTCTCTCTCCGGAAGCCCGTGAGTGTGAAAGCGGCATCTAAATGCACTTTCCTAGACAGTGGGCAGTTTGGGGCTCAGACTCAGGGGAGAAGGATTTGGAGAAAACCATGGTGGTTCTTACCCCGAAGTTTGCAGACCGTGTGAAACCGGATGGAATGTGAGAATCAGCGTGTCCCTCTTCTCAGAGGAGGCTCCACAGTTTCCCAAAGGGCATACCCCCTCCCCCGCCCCCCAGCCCACGAGGTAAAGGACCACAGACAGGTTGACATTTCCCAGGTGGAACATGTTGAGCAAAACGAGGAGGCAGAGGCCCCGGTGCAGTCACCGCAGACCAGAGTCCAGCTCAGGGGCACCTGAATCCAGAGGTTGGCAGCAGGATTGTCTCTGAGACTTCAGGTTTCAGGTGGGTACCCGTCAGAATGGGGGCTTTGTAATCGAGTCAGAAACTGGGGCAGAAAACTCAGTTTCGCTCAGAGGACATCATTGCTGAGAAAGGAGACTGGAACTGAGCGGCACTTGGTCTATCTCTGTCTCCCCCGGCCTTTGCCACTGGCCCCGTAGTCTCAGCCCCGTGTCTGTCCACGTGGCTCTTGCTTTCGATCTCTTCGGGAGAAAACTGAGTCCGGGTGGGAGCGATGTTTTGCGATAACGTGAACGTCCTCGTCAGTTATTTAACTTGAAGTCCATTCTGTGTAGAAAATGACATCTTTGAAAAGACATGACCGGGTTACAATGAATCATATTTATCGTAAAATTGCTCTAGACACAGTAATCTAAACTGTCATTTTATCAAACGCGAGAAATTTCCAATATTTTTGAATACTCGTGACGTAGGAAGTGCAACCCGCACTTCCAGAGAGATCCCTTCTGCCCTTCCTGTTACGGAGGGAGGGGGAGGGACCCTGTCGTCACCTCACCCTTCCCCAGCACGGCGGACGGAATCTGCACTTGGTCATGAGTGACGGCTAGAGTTACGCTCAGGCCTCCGACAGCGGGAGCGGTCACATTGCCGGGGCCATGTCAGATGTGGGGAGAAAAAGAGGAAAATCTCAGCAAAGACTTGGATTTTGCAAAAAGGGGGAGATAATTCACAGTGAAAGTAATCATCCCCTGATGGCGTGTCCCCTGATGATGACTGCTCCCGAGGATAGCGGTGCTGGGCGGCTCCCTCGTCGGGAGGCTCTGGGTGCTGACAGGTGCCCTCCCCTGGGCACGCAGGTAGTGTTCCTGGAGCTCCTCACAAGCAGAGGGGGTGAGGACCCCAGTCACACCTGCTGGAGAGTTCTGTCTCCCCCTCCCCCAACCCCCGTAAATGTTCCAAGGAGTATCTCTCCTTTGGGTCCCCACGCTTTTCCAGCGTTGGGGAGGGTTTTACGAGTGAGTCCGTGGCTGGCTCCCCCCATGTCTGGGGTCCTCCGTGGACAAGAGGTACCCTGGCCATGTTGCTCCTTGAAGCTCTGAGTGAAAATGACTTTGTTCCGTGGCGCTATGTTAAATTGGCTGGTTAATTCTGGTGTTATTTACCCTGTAATTCATTAGTTTCACCCCACCATTGGCAGCTGACAGGCTGTAATTTCACGCCTTGCAATAAAAGATGTCTCATAATCTGCTTCATTTAGCAGCAAGAGAATTTAATGAAATTAACTGCAGTCCTAATTATGCCAGTGAATACTAAAGACCGCCATCGCGCTTTCTCGAGAAAGGACGAGGTCCACCTCATGAAGGATTTAGCATATAATTTCCTGGGAAAAGTTGCAAATGTCTTCCTTCTCCAACAAGGGCCGATTATGACTACACATACAACTAGCGTTAACTGTTTTTCTGAACGTCTCCCCAGCCTTCGTTGTTTCCAAACACATTTGGGAGGGATTCCTCTCGGAGGGGTGTGGATGACGTGAACGGGCGAGCATCCAGGCCCCCGTCAGCGGCCCTCCCTCCTGTGGTGGCCCAGGTGAGGGCTGGGTAGCAGGTGGTCAGCGTGGCTCTAAGGGCTTCCACCCCAACACCCTCCTTCGCCCTGTCTGTCCAGGCTCAGCCTCTGGGCCTGTGACTGGCTCTGCTTGGAGGATGCCCACTGCCTGCTGCTACCTGTCGGGCTTGGGTTCCTCCTCACCTGCTCGCTCACTCTGCCCTGCTTCAGGCATAGGTCTCACCTGCTCCACGGTCCCCCTCCCTCTCTGCCCCCGGGTGTGGGGAACAAAGCGGGTTCTTGACACCCTAGTCCATGCGCCCTCCCTCCTTGAAATACTCCGCCTCTGAGCAGCCTTTGCTGCCCCCCGCCCCTTCACTTCACCTCAGTGTCCTTCCCTGGCTCTTCCTCGGGGACAGGACGAGGCAGGGAAAGGAAATGAGAGGGGCGAAGGCTCTGAGAAGGCCCGGGGTGGGCACACCCACCTGTGTCTGCTCCCGCACACCTGTCTCCCCTCCCGGCCACCCCGAGCGGTCAGCAGCGCCTCTTCTCGATGCAGAGGTGACCCAAGCAAGCACAGGCTCGCGCAACCGTGAAGAAAACACACGCTGCTGCACAGGAGCCAAAGGGGAGAGACTCAGGAAGGAGGGACCTCCTTCCGACCCACGCAGAGAGCAGGTCACACACCTCCGTGAGGCGTAACTCCTCTCTTCCCGGCCACACTTCACAAATGAGTGGCTTCGTCAGGTTCTGAAATCATCACCTGCCCCGGCCCGTCGCCTGGCTCCTTGGGCTCCCGCACCTGCGTGTTGTGGGCTCTGAGGGCTCCTCCTCGCACACGCACACGCACACGCACATGCACATGCCCATTGGCAGTGAAGTCGTTCTCGCCAGCCTCAGCTTCAGAGGCCGAGTTTGAAGCACGATGCTGGGACGTTTCTTCTTTAGTATTTGAGGCTGCTGGCGGGGAGGGCTTTGTGGCCGGTGTGGGCCAGGGTGACTGACCTGCCTGGGGTGATGGGCAGCTCTGTTTAGGATTGCTGGGCCCAGACCCAGGGTCTTCCAGCTCACACTGTGTGCCCCCGCTCCCCCGCCCCCGACACAGCGATGGAGGGGCTCCCGGGCAGTGTTGGCGTTCACAGGACTCTCCTGAGTCCAAGAGACCTGGTCTCTAGGCATCCTCCCCGGGCCGGCCCACCAGCCTCTCCAAGATCTCCGAGCTGCGGCCTGGCCTGTAGTCGGGGGTGCTCAGGAGCGCCCTGCAGACCCGCACTGCTGAGTGTCCACGTCGCACCCACTGGGTGTCCTGCCGCTCTTCACAGTGAGGGCGGGAGCGGGGGAGGCAAGGCTCGTGGGCACATGAGGTTTGCGCTTGGAGGACACGCAGAGGTGAACCCCAGGCAGGGCCAGCTCCAGGCCCCAGTTCCCCATCACTCACTTCCTATAAACTTCCCCCTTCCCCATGGGGGCACCATGCGGCTTTCAGAGATTTTTAAAAACATGTTTTTATTGATTTCAAAGAGGAACAGGGAGAGAGAGTGAGAGAGAAATCGATGAGAGAGAATCATTGATTGGCTGCCTCCTGCATGACCCCCACTGGGGATTGAGCCAGAAACGCCGGCATGTGCCCTGATGGGGATTCAAGCTGTGACCTCCTGGTTCCTGGGTCGACGCTCAACCACTGACCCACACTAGCCGAGCACTTTTCAGGATTTTTAAGGCAAGGTGTGCTGCCCGCTCTTGTCATTGCCTTGCCAGAGTATCCCTCAGTTTCCCCACCTGGGAGCATTTGCATCCGTGGCCAGGATGGCGGAGGGGGGCGGGGGTGGGCAGTGTGAGGGCAACAGAAGCAGAAGGGGCTGCAAACACTCCCGATCGCTCTCCCTGGAAGTAACGGCTGGATGGAAAGAAGGAGCTGGGTGTTTGGATGCACTGCCAGCGTCTCCTCGGCAGTAGCCGGGGGTGATCTTGGCCACGAGCAGGAAGGAAACCTGAAGTGTTTCTCTCCCAGACCCTCCCAGCTTATTAAAAGAACTTATAGACATGAAAATACATTAAAGTGGGCAAAGTGAGAGGGTGAGAGAGATTAACAACCTTCGCTGAATGGAGCCCATTGATGAGAGGGGCCTGTGAGCCGCCGCCGACGCGGAGACGGGTGTCGGAGCTGAAAGGGAAGGCCGGGCCTGTCCAGAGTTTCGGGGGGAAATGGAAATTGAGAGTTAAAAATCAGAAGCGCCTGCGTGTTCGTTTCCTCCTTTCTCCTGACTGGGGAGCCGGGCTCGGGAAGAAGAAAGACTGTTCCGCAGCCGCTACCCAATTCCAGCCCAAATTAAAAGATCCGCGTGGCAGGCAGCAGAGACGGGGTTGGGGAGGGGCACGCGGACACAGTGTTGATCGCCTGGCATCTGGGTGTCCCTTGTAACGCCAGGCCCAGCGTGCAGAGGGCCCGGGCTGTGGGGAGACGCCGCGGCCGGCTTGACAGGCCCCTGACAGGAGCCGGGCCTTTGGAGCCCCGGTGAGGAAACGGGTGTTAGCGCGTCTACAGGGCAGCCAGCGCGATGTCGTGCGTGTGCGCCCGGAAAGTTAGCCGTCAGTCAGGTTTTATCTCTTAATGAATAGAGACTGCTGAAGTAAGGGTTAGGTAATTGAGTTTATAATTAATTAGCCAGAACCCTCATCAGATAAAGCAGTGGTGAGGAATCTTTTTTTATGTCCTTTCTCTCCCCGGGGCCTGCCCTTCTTTGTCCTTGCCCTGACTGCCAGCACTTATCTCGGGCCTGGGGCCCGGCCGTCAGCCCTCCCCCTGCCGGCCAGCGCCGAGGGGTGGTCAGCCGTGCCCGCATTGTGCTGGGAGGCCCGCAATCAGCCCAGCTGTCCGGCCGTGATGAATTAGCGGTGGGAGTGAACACAGAGCTGGACTCCAGATCGGCCGATAGCGCGCAGGCCGCTGCTGTTTGTCCCCACTTCACTGCCGCTCTGATCTTTGACACCTACGAACAAAGAGATTTCAGAGGCAGAGAAGAAAACGGGGGGCTCCTCCAGAAAGTTGGGCAACTTACAAAAGAGCCCTCAATTTCTATAGCCCAGCAATCCACTCCACAAAGGGAGGAAATCAATGAGTTTCTAGTCTTTCTTTGAGGACCTTAAATAAATAAGTAAAAATCCCATGTTTCAGAGCTTTGCGTGTTTAGGGTACATGCCACGGTGAGAACCCAAGGCATCAAAATTAGCCATTGTGCAAAGGGACCCCTTCCCTGCGTCTCACAGACTGCATTGGGGGGACCTCCTCCTCCTCTGTTCAAAGACTGGAACTCTTACTATTTGTTCTTTATTCTGAATTAGAATATTTCTGGGCTTGTAATGCCAGCTTCCTTGTGATTTGGGTTGTTCCTCTAATTAGCCCCCAGGCAGGTACGGATAAATCTCTCAGTCCCGCAGGCGAGGGGATGGGGTCTCTCTTGGCATCTGCACTTTCTGCTTGTTGTCCACAGCCTGGGCAGTGGTTTTGTTGTTCTGTGTCCGCAACATCAGGTATCACTGGTCGAGACCCTTTGTAATGATGGGGACTCCCAAGCCAGAATGTTTTAACAGGCGATGCGACTGAGTGATGATTTTGAATGTTAATGAAAATTTAATCAGACCGAATATATTATTCAGCCTCATTTAGGGAGCAAAGCGTGCTAAGTGCCTTCACAAGTGCCGAAATTTATAGAACAAACCAGTTCAGTTTTGTCGGGGGTGAGATGAGAAACACAGGGACCGATGGATTGGGATGGGAGAAAGGATGGTTGTTAGTTCGGGGTTTGAGAAATAAGTGTAGACGGCTCTTGAAGTAACTTGGGACATAATGTTATGAAGCACAATCCCTACAAGTGCGCTATCTTCGTCGCTTCCACTGCAGAAGGCTGGCTGTGGTGTGAGCCATACCTAATGACTCCGATTTTTTAATGAAGCAAATATGGTCAATCGGCCAGTTGGGGGCTTTCTTTGGAGAAGGAAAAGGAATTAGATGGGTAGGCTCATAGAATGATTGAGACCACAGTGTGGAATTCCAATTACTCAGCGAGGGAACGTGGAACTGCCCTGTTGAGCAGACATCCACCCAGCCAGCCTCCCGGAATCTTCCAGAAGTCTTGAGGTCACCTCCAACAAACCCATGACAACGCCTTGTCAAGGCCCGAGACAGTACAGGCTGTCCCTTGTTCAAGGTCACAGACCAGGGACAATGCACAGAGCAGACCATGCTCCTCTCCACGTCCCGTAGAATCGTGCATCGTGGTCCCATCGGCAAACCCTCGGCACAAAGCAGAAAGGATGCATCCTACCCCCTCGCCCTGTAGGTGGCATGTGAGGTCCATTCTCTAGGTCAGTGATGGTTAACCTATGACACGCGTGTCAGAGGTGACATGCGAACTCATTTTTTTGGTTGATTTTTCTTTGTTAAATGGTATTTAAATATATAAAATAAACTAGAGGCCCGGTGCACAAAAATTTGTGCACTGGGGGGGAGGGGGGATCCCTCAGCCCGGCCTGTGCCCTCTCGCAGTCTGGGACCCTTCGGGAGATAATGACCTGCTGGCTTAGGCCTGCTCCTGGGTGGCAGAGGGCAGGCCCAATCCCTAGGTGCAGCCCCTGGTCAGGCTCAGAGCAGGGCCGATTGGGGAGTTGGGGCGCCACCCCCTGTCATGCACAGAGCAGGGCGATCGGGAGGTTGTGATGCCAACCTCAGTCACACACAAAGCAGGGCCAATCAGGGGGTTGGGGCACTGCCCCCTGTCACTCACAGAGCAGGGCCCATCAGGGGGGTTGGGGCTCTGTACCCTGTGACGCACAGAGCAGGGCCAATCAGGGGGTTGGGGCGCTGCCCCCTGTCATGCACAGAGCAGGGTCGATCAGGGGGTTGGTGCGCTGCCACTGTCACACTCAGAGCAGGGCCAATGCGGAGGTTATGGCTCTACCCCGTCACACAGAGCAGGGCCCGTGGGGGGGGGGGGGAGGGGGGTTGGGGCGCTGCACCCTGTCACACACAGAGCCGCAGGGTGATCAGGGGGTTGGGGAGCTCCCCCCTATCGGGCACAGAGCAGGGCTGATCAGGGGGTTGGGGTGCCTTCCCCTGTCACTAACAGAGCAGGGTGGATAGGGAGGTTGTGGCCCCGCCCCCTGTCACACACAGAGCTGTAGGGTGATCAGAAGGTTTGGGCGCTGCCCCCTGTCACGCTGATCCCAGTGCCGGGAGGCCTCGCGGCTCCGCTGATCTTGGTGCTGGGAGGCATATTACCCTTTTACTATATAGGGTAGAGGCCTGGTGCACGGGTGGGTGCCTGCTGGTTTGCCCTGAAGGGTGTCCTGGATCAGGGTGGGGGTCCCCACTGGGGTGCCTGGCCAGCCTGGGTGAGGGGATGATGGCTGTTTGCAGCTGGTCACACACCCTTCAGGGTGGGGGTCCCCACTGGGGTGCCTGGCCAGCCTGGGTGAGAGGATGATGGCTGTTTGCAGCTGGTCACACACCCTTCAGAGTGGGGGTCCCCACTGGGGTGCCTGGCCAGTCTGGGTGAGGGGCTGAGGGCTGTTTTCAGGCTGGGGGTGACTGAAGCTCCCAACTGCTCCTTTTTTTCTTTTTTTTCTTTTTTTATTCTGGGCCAGCTTTAGCTTTGAGGCTTGGCTGCAGCTCTTAGGCCTCCGCTGCTGAAAGTAGGTTTCTGGCCTTTGCTTACAATGTTGCGATCCTGCTGGCTGAAGCCTGGCAGACTAAAGCAGGTTTCTGGGGTTTTGTTTAGCTTCTATATTTGTTACAATGTTTCTTAAGCTGCAGGCTCAGAGGCCGGCAAGGCAGGCAGGGAACATTGGAGTCCTCCGTCACTGAAGCAAGCAAGCCTCATGTTAGTTTCAAGCTGCCTGGCTGCCGGCCGCCATCTTGGCTGGCAGTTAATTTGCATATTGTCCTGATTAGCCAATGGGAAGGGTAGCGGTCGTACACTAATTACCATGTTTCTCTTTTATTAGATAGGATATCAAAAATATACATCTTTGTTTTACTATGGTTGCAAATATCAAAAAATTTCTATATGTGACACGGCACCAGATTTAAGTTAGGGTTTTTCAAAATGCTGACACACTGAGCTCAAAAGGTTCGCCATCACTGCTCTGGGTGCTGTCAGACGGCCACTCCTGTCAAGTTCACCTCCCAGTTGGTTAGTCTGCCCTTCTTCTCAGAGGCAGGCCCAGCTAGCCTCTCGTCCGACCTTCATCTGCTGTTGGCACCACAGAGCAACCCCTGCTGCGCCACAGAGCAACCCCTGCTCCACCACAGCTGGTGTAGATGTGGGTGTGGCCACAGACGCCTCCATGGGAGTTAGCTTGGGGCCTGGACTCCTGGAGGGACCAGGGGCCTGGATCCCACCTGGTGCCTGGGCCTGCCACTGCCACTTCCTGGCCGTGGTGTGGAAGTGCCTTCACCTGGCCAGGTTTTACCTGTGTCACCTGTGAAGCTGAGGGAGCGCATGCCGAGCAGGTGGAATGAGTCTAATGGTCGGGTCTCAACAATGCCTGGTTTCCCCTCTGCTTTACTGTCTTACCATTATTTTTTACATCTGGATGTTCATGGAGCAAATGACAAGAAACAGTTCTCTCGTCGTCTTTCGTTTTGGAGCCAGTGTTCTGTAAAATACCCCTGGAAGTCAGGGCACGTCCTCGGCCGAGGCCTGGGACGTCAGGTCGGCCGAGCTTGGTGACACATCCACCTTCAGAGGAAGACCTTGCCGTGTTCCTTTCTGTGTTCGTTACTCCTGAAATCTCCACATCAGTTATTTTAAACTGGGATGACTCATGGATCCCTACCTGCATTCGTGAAGGGAAAGAAAAGCAGGGAATGTTTAAAGGAAGAAAAGATG
The DNA here is from genome assembly GCF_964212035.1 of Myotis nattereri. Lineage (NCBI taxonomy): Eukaryota > Metazoa > Chordata > Mammalia > Chiroptera > Vespertilionidae > Myotis > Myotis nattereri. The sequence goes on from NC_138082.1 coordinate 33,669,806, forward strand.
AAGGTATTCCTGTGTGATATTCCGCAAACCATGTCTGGGGCCACCATGCACAACGTGATGCTGTTGCCTGGGTGCTGCTGTCCATGGGGAGGGGCGTGAGGAAATGGGTGAGGCGTGGTCAGCTCAGTGGTAGGTAGAAGTCCACCTGGAAAATGACCGCCTGTATATATCAGGGAGTCAGCAGTATGGCAGGCACTTCAATTATCCTAATGTGTAAAAACCCAGGGTCCGTAATGACCGGCCCAAGGCTCAACCCAACGGCAGTCCTGCAGTCAGTGCTGTGGTGCAGCGACCCAGCACTGACTGCCAAGGGTGCTGCGGATCAGGCCCAGAGAGAGGCCGGGAGAGAGAGGCAGGGTCTGATCTGCAGCCTCCATGGCAGCTGTTGATCAGCCATTGCCTCTCTCTTTCTCTCTGGGCTTTGCCAGCAGCTGCGCCTCTCTTTCTCTTTGGGCCTCCACTGGGACTGCTGACCAGGCCCGGAGATGCTGACTGGCATAGAAACTGACCAATCAGAACCAAATTGGCCGGCAGGGGAGGGCAGTTAGGGGCAATCATGCAGGCAGGCAGGCAGAGGCAGTTAGGAGCAATCAGGCAGGCAATCTGGTGAGCGGTTAGGAGCCAGCAGTCCCAGATTGCAAGAGTGATGTCCCCAATTGGAGAGAGTGCAGGCTGGGCTGAGAGAACCCCCCCTCTGTGCACGAATTTCGTGTACGACGCCACTAGTCTATATATATAAAAGCCTAAGTGACCAAACGACCGAACAACCTGTTGACTGGTTGCTATGATGCACACTGACCACCAGGGGGCAGACGCTCAACGCAGGAGCTGCCCCTGGTGGTCAGTGCACTGCCACAGTGGGAGCATCGCTCTGCTGACTGACGAGTGCCAGACGTAGGGCTCACAGCTGGCCGCCGCAGCCTGGAGACCACAGCGGAGTGACAGCAAGCCTACCCAAGTGGCGGCCGGCAGCTGGGATGAGCAGGAGCAGCAGGCAGCGTTGGATTGCCAGTTTCGCCCGATCCCCGCAGGCCATGCCAAGGGACCTCACCAGTGCATGGCCCCTAGTTCGTATATTATTTTAAGTAAATGTTTGCTGAAATTCTCAGTTCTCTTTGCTATCCTTTATTTACACATTACCACTATTTTCATTATGAAGTTAATCACAGATTTATTAGTTTGCAAAGTGAATGCTGAGCTTATTTTACCTTGGATATATTCTAAAGTTATAAAAGTTGAGCTTTACTAAATTAAAAACAGTGATTCTAGGCTTAGATATAAATAGAGTGTTAGTCTTCCTTCCCTTCAGCTTCATTGCCCTGAGCGTCTGGTTTTTATATTGCAAGTACACATCTGTTCAGACCTGCTCTCTTACAGCCATGATGATGGGCTCCTGGCAGGCTGCGTGTCTTCAACGCAGAGGCCATCCGGCTGAATTGGAGACGGGCTGCTGGTGAACGGGTAGCCAGGCATCTGGGCGGGGCAGGCACCCTCGCCCATGGTCCAGTGGAGACAAGGCTGTGTCTCTCGCTTTGGTGGTCGCTCGCTGCGTGGAGGCTGCTCTGCAGGGACCGGCCTTGTCTCAAGAACCGAGAACAGGCTCGATTTTCCTCTCAGTGTAGCATCACTAAGGCTGCAGCGCATTCCTTTACCCTCATTCCGATCCCTAGTGGCTCACAAGAATTACTTGGGTTGTGTCTGAGAAAATGCACCTCGCCTGGTGTCAGCAAAGAGATTTGGTCGGCGTCCGAAGCATGGCGCGACCCCAGGCACCTTCTGACTCGGATCTTTGGTTTGGGGCCATGGTTTGCCCTGTTCATTCTTGTGTTCTGTGGGCTGAGCCCGGGCACCGAGACTCCTGTCCTTTCCTCATCAAGGGCAGCAGGAGACCCGCTCACACAGAGGTCTGGAATGGCTCCTGTTAGTCATGAGCAGCCCCCTGGGGACCATCTGCCAGACCAACACTGTGCCAGTCCCTGTGCCTTGAGGCACAAAGTGTGCAAAGGCAGGGTGATGACCTTGACTTGGGCCAGGTGTTGACCCAGAGGACACAGGCCTAGGTGGGAAAGAGTGAACTTCCCATGCAAAGTCAGGAACCTGTGGCCGTGAGACTAGGGTTTGGATGTAGGACAGCCACCAGTGGATGTCCCCTGCCAGCGATACCGCGCTCCCTGCTCCAGGCTGTCCCCTGGAGACCTGCAGTGGGGGTCGGCTCATGCCGTGAGCTCTGTATCTGAGGAGCCACTTGGTTCCTCTCGTGTGGTCTGGTCGGGCATGGTCCGTGTGAGAGAAGAGCCCGAAAGGACATGGCTGTAGATGAGCAGGAGGACACACGTGCAGTCATACCCTATCTAACGGCGCAGGCATGTTTATGTGGGAGCCAGGCCTTCCGTGGGGAGCGTCCTCCTTGGAACCCAGATCCTGAGTCCCCAGTCAGTATCTGAGTTCATCGCAGTGAGAGGGTGTACCTTCCTGGGGTGCTGCTCTCAGGCCTTCCCTCAGCGCCTGCGAGGACACCCCAGTCATGGTTCCCAACCCTCTCTGTCCCGACCCTCCTGGGCTGCGCAGAGCATGTCCGTGGGGAGAGCATGTCGCCCTGTTGCAGCCTTTACTTTTAACACAGAAGCTAGAGTGGCTGCACGAAAAACACGACAATGTTGCGTATCACACACATGTCCGTCTGTTTCTCCAACCTGCACCATGCGTGAGTGACACAGAAGAGCGGCGCCTCAGTGCCCAACTAGCTTCGGACAGCAGCAAGTACAAGGTCAGTTTCTGATAAGAGAGACTAACAGGCAAGCATGTTCTGTGTATGCTTGTCACTGCTTTCCACCAGCTCAGCACAGAAGTCATCTGGGTGTCAACTGAACATAAAAAGTTTTCCAGCCCGACCGGCATGGCTCAGTGGTTGAGCATCTACCTATGAACCAGGCAGTCATGTTCAATTCCTAGTCAGGCACATTACCGGGTTTCGGGTTCAATCCCCACTGGGGGGCTTGCAAGAGGCAGCCAATTGGTGATTCTCTCTCTTCATTGATGTTTCTATCTCTCTCCCTCTCCCTTCCTCTCTGAAAACAATAAAAATATATTTTAAAATCAATAAATAAAATGTTATAAAAAAAGAAAGGTTTTGCAGTTAAAAGCAGTAAAGAACCAGAAGTCTGCTGAAGTTCTTCCTCAAATACGCCTTTTGATCTGCGCCATGTTTTCTGCTGTGTGAGTGGATCAGGTGAGCCGAGCTGTGATTGCGCTGCGGCCTGGGTGATTGGTGCTGCGGCCTGGACCATCTCGAGCATTCTCATTGTCAGGACTGCATAAGTGATGATTGTGCATCCTTTAATTTTAGTGCTGTCATTTTGGGGAAATGCTGATCTTAATTGTTAAAGCCTTTAACTTTCTGTAAGTTCAAATTGAATGTAATTCAGAGTGTGTAGCAATCTTCGTCAACACAGCCCATCGTCAACATTACTGCAGAGAGGAAACTTGAGCTGGGCAGATAAAATTGTAATCCATTTAATTTTCCTTCAGTTGCTTGGCAGATTACTATTCATTGCCCCAACACATTTTATCCAGGGTTTTGGTAGCATTAGTTAAAAAATGAAAAGCTAATGCTGTGGAACATGAACAGAACATCTTTAGAGAAATATATTCATCACATTTTCAGCAGCAGAGTTCTAGGATGCTTTCTACCAATTAAAAGCAGTTTTCCTTGTGAAAGATAAGGCTTCGTGTTGTTTTTTATAACGACATTGAGCCTTCCGGTTGGCAAATTGATAGGCAAAACGTATACATTTAGTTGAATTTGTTAAAAAATCTAGTCATTGAGGGGGAATTACTTTAAAACTGGTCAAAATTAAGAAAGCAGACCTTTATAAGTAGTTATTATGACTCTCACCCAGAGATGATAAAAAGCAATGAATAGGAATTACTCCGCAGTGAATTATATTTTGTGAGCACAATTATATGTGCTCGTGACTCAACGTGCACTGCCCCTTTGTCAGAAGTTATAACGTATCCATCTACCATGAAAGGCCCATGTAACCTGAAAGGTGGTGTCTCTTCATGCCGATGAAATTGATGAGCTGATGAGCTGGGAGAGACTTACTCATATTTTAATGCCAGCAGTAACAGTCCTCACACCCCAAGAACAGGGGCATCAAAGTTGGTGGTAGCAAGGAGTATTTGCCGCTGTAATTGACAAATAATACCCCTCATAAATACTGCCAGTCTTTTCAATTAGTTTTCATCTAAAATTCGGGCTACAAAATGATGGCCTGTCAACTGACAATGAATGGCAAAAATTAATAAATTGTCTTCTAAATAGAATGGACACTTAAGAAAAATTGGGCAGCCAATTTAGCACAGCATGAAGCGGGGGGAACCTTTTGTACTGATGCCCGGCTCTAATGTTGCCTCCGTCTTTATTAATGGTGCTCGGCGGCGGCTGACAGTTTTGTTGCTACTGGCAACTTTCTTCATTAAAATTAAAGCCAGCATCAAATTCCATTAGCCGTACTCTGGGCACCTTGCATTTTCTTATACATATTGTTTCTTTTATTAACTCCCTCTCCACCCACGAGAAGTTTTAAAAGAAGTTAAACGGGAGGGATTATTTGCCAAGGCCAGAGAATTATTCTCTGTTCTCAGGGAAGAATGGTTGGTTGTTACTTGCCCTGGTAGCACCTCATGCTAAAATCTGCCAGTTTCTTTTTTGTTCCTTTTCTTTTCAAAATGGGACCATATTCCCTCAATAAATACCTTCTAGTTTATTTTTTTCTGAGCAGTTTTTTGTTTGTTTGTTTGTTTTAATTCTGGCTTGCCCCTTATTTCCGACTGTACCTTAACACAATAGTAGCCTGAAGCTGGGTGAGACTTGGATTTGTCAGGATTGCCTTAGCATTATTTTACCCAAAGGCATTAGTTTTATCTGTAGAACAAATTTCAGCCTTTGAAGGAAAAAATATCTGAGCTTTGTGCTTAAGCAGCTCAAAGCCCGACATGCCTCAGCCCGGATTGCTGCCTCTTTGGGCAGCAAGAAGTAATAGGTCAGCCCTGGCTGGTAGCTCAGTGGGTTAAAGAGCTTCGTCCCAATACACCAAGGTTGCAGGTTCAGTCCCTGGTCAGGGCACATACAAGAACCAACCCGTGAATGCATGAAGGAATGAAACAACAAGTCGATGTGTCTCTCTCTGAAATCAATTTTTAAAAAAAATGTGTTAAGTAACAAAACAGTTCAGATTCCAGGACAGCTCAGGTCTGGCCTGTGCACGTCCACCAGTGAGCAGGGCTGTGTGGCTGCGTGGATGCCTCTGCAGAAAGAACTAGACTGGGATCACCAACCACATGGGGACTTTCCTCCCAAACCTGCCTCTTAACTGCTTGCTTATGCCTGAGTAAAGCTAAGTTTAATGGCTAACCTTTCTCTCAGTTGTTTTTCATCTTTCGGGTTATATCTCACACTGCAAGAGACCCAGATATTCATTAAAATAAGAAAAAGTTAGGTGCTATGCCACGAAGGGAAAGGCATTATACCAGAAAACCAACACGAAACTTGAGCACCCTGGCAGTCAGGGCAAAAAGGGAAATACAGTTTTGAGCTCTGCTGGAAGTTGTAATGGAAGTGTGCCTTCTGCATTTTTGTTATCCTGTTTTAACTGACTTGAAACCATGAATTTCAATGATCTTTTTGTTTCGTTTTTGCTTCCAGGAGATAACTACTGAAATCATTAAATAAGAGTTAGCTTTTTCTAATCATATAGGTTTTCATTCAGCACTGTTTCTCCATACCTTCTACCCTCACATCAGAGAGAAATATGAATAGTATCTAGGGTATTGTTAAGTAAAAGAGAACTCCACAAGTGAATATCCTTGTCTGTCTTATTCTTAATTTTGTATTTTTTAATGTAGAAAGTGACTGAATTTCCAAACGTCTCATAATGAACGATTGCGGCTCTCTGTTTGCAGAGAGGTGGTAGTACTAGTACTGTTTTTCTAAAAAACATTTCTGACATTTCAGTAGTGAATGAATCTATCGAATAATTGCAGGAAGCTCTGTTAGCCAGTCTTCGTGAGTAATCTTAAATAATTAAGTGAGGAACGACCTGTCAAATTGTCCTTCAGTTCATTGCATTGAAAAAGATAAGTATTCGCTAAGACTGTCTTCTTTCCCAAAATGTAGATATGCAACTCTTTTTTTTTATTAAATTTATTGGTGTGACATTGGTGAATAAAATTACGTTTAAAGTATACAGTTCTGTGATACATCATCTGTAGGTTGCGTGTGTGTGTTCGCCACCCAAAGCCGAGTCCCCTCCTTTAATATTGTTGGTGTGTTGATGGGTTCATGAAATGAACAGCACGGAACCTCTGCACATGCGTCCGGCCACTGAACCTCGGAGGGCTGCCCCCCCCCCCAATATCTGAGCCTGCAAAGAGACAATTGTTACTTGATGACTGAACCCACTAATATGTTACAGTAAATGGGGCATGAAATACAATACTTTATATATAGTATATACTAAGTGATTCTTATATTGAAACAACAAGGCCATTTTTAACTTGCTGACACAATATTTGCAGTGTTTCATCATTAAATTGTCCTGATTAACACTCAGCTTCTGGAGTGGGGCCTTTGGAGTCATTTTTTGAACGTGATGAATCAGAGGATTTTTTTGAACGCCACTCCATCCTCTTTTTTGTCTTAGATTTGGAAGACTTTGGAGTGAAATAAGGAATGGCCTGTTTTATGTGTTCATTTTCATAGTGTATTCTTTTACTGCTGCTAGAAATCTTATCCAGATTTTTTATATTAGTCGGTGTCATAGGCACCCATTAAGGAATGCGTTTTTTATTGATGGTGACAGCAGTCTGTCCCTGTCACAGCCTCTGAGGTGGAGTAGAGAAGACATTCATAGAGGATGTTTGGTAGAAAGGAAGCCCATGCAAGCCGTTCCACGTGCACCGTCACCTTCCCAGGCTCCCCTGCCTGTGAGTTGGGGATGTGCATGCCAACGGCTGCCTTCGCTTTCCTGGGTTTCAGATCTGTCCAGACAGATGAGCTGGCTGCGTCTGGAGAGACTGTCCAGTGGCCTGGTTCCTGCTCGCCAAGGGCATGATCCCGGGGATGACCCTGACCTTTTCATGCAGACCTGTACTGAGAAGCACACGTGCACTCATTCGATCCCAATTTCAGCCGCCTGCCATTTCCTGGGTGAAACTGATCCCCTTGGCCGTGGAGTGCAGGGTGGCTGCCTGTGCTGACAGTAGGATGGGAGCCCACGGACAGCGTGGACTCAAATTCGGGTCCTCCTTCTCCCTGCTCATATGACCTCGCACAAGTATTTAATCTCAGTGACACCCTGTATCATTCATGGCAATGGTTATAACCACTCCGTCATTTGTTCAGTCAGTAAGCCTTTTTTTCGCGTATTTGCCAGGTTACAGGAAACAAAAAATGGGCAAGAGGAGAGCAGTCCTGGCCCTTGTCAAGCTGGTGGCGCAGAGCTGCGGGGCCAGCCGGGAGGAGCTGCTGTGGTCTGGATGTCCGGGCAGCACCGTCACATAGAAGCAGAACGGAACCCTAGTTGTTGTTTTTTGTAGCCACATTACAAGGAGTAAAAACACACTCAAAAAAGCAAGTGAATTAATTTTAATAATAATATTTTATTTAACCAAGTATATCCACAATTTAATTATTTTAGCATGTAATCAGTGTAAAAAAAAATCATTATTTTTTCACTTAAACCTTCAAAACCTGGTGTGTAATTTACACTCACAGCAGGTCTCAGAACTGACCACACGTGAGCCTCGGTGGTCACACGGGCTCGTGGTGACGCATGCACAGAGCAGGTCCAGTGCAGGGGTCTGAGCTGACGAGGATACCCAGGGGGAGGAGGGGGAGGCCAGGAGGGTCTCCTGGGCCCGGGGAGCACTGAGGTATGGGGGAGTAGCTGCCCTTGTTCGGTCCACAGTGCCTGGGAACCCTGCAGGGGGCGTGACCGGAGGCTCCTGCTGGGCAGGTGGCGAGGGGCCACCTGTGGGGACCAGGTGGTGCTGTCCACCCTGTGGCTGAGGCCCTCGGGGGGGGGGGCTGCACCCTGAAACGCGCTCTGAGCAGTGGCAGTGTTCAGGAGTTGGTGGGTGAGCAGTGGGCAGGTGTATGGGAGAGACCAGAGGGGAGCAAGAACAGTGTGTTCCATGGAGAGCACATTAAAAAGTGTTGGTGAGGGCCCGGCTGGCGTGGCTCAGTAGTTGAGCGTCGACCTCTGAACCAGGAGGTTATGGAGGTCATGGTTCAATTCCCTGTCGGGGTACATGCCTGGGTTGCAGGCTCGATCCCCAGTGTGAGATGTGCAGGAGGCAGCTGATCAGTGATTCTCTCTCATCATCGATGTTTCTGTCTCTCCCTCTTCCTTCCTCTCTGAAATCAATAAAAAATATTTTTTTAAAGTGTTGGGGAGGGGACAGAAGGCCAGTGTCCTGTGCAGAAGACCTGTGGTGGTTTAGGTAGATATAAACGTCTCCGTAGCTCCATAGCACTAGCTCCGACACCCCACCCCCACCCCCGCGCAAGCGTGCCCACGCTCACACGCACTGTAATGCGCAGTGGTCATAGCACGTGTGGTCTCCAGGATGCTGGCTGGGCTTCGGGGTCACTTGCCTGAATAAGAAGCAGCTGCGGGATTTTTACTGTTGCTCATCCAGAAATTCCTCTCTCTCGCTGTGTCCTTGCACGGGGTGTTTGTATTTTGTGATGTGTCCGCCATCGCATGAAGGGGTTGGCTGTCCATCCCTGGCCTCACTCTGGGACCTGCCTGGGCTTCCTGGGCAGGTGATTGAATTCAGTCTAATTTTCTTTCACTACAGGAGAAATCTCACAGGCTCAGTTAAGTCCGTCTCCAGACCAGGGAGAGAGCCCCTTGGGGGTGTGTCTGTGGTTCTCACCTCCAGGGCAGGACTGGGTGGGAGGCCAGGCTGGGCGCCGGAGGTGACAGAGCGGCCCTGCTCTGCTGAGCAGCCCGAGTCCCCGAGGCAGTGAGTGTTGAGGGGCGGCCCGCGGAGGTGTCACCGCAGCCATTCAGTGCTGACACTGTCATCCCTGCCGCTGGAGCCTGTCACAGACAGAGGCAGGGTGAAAGGGAAGAAAAATGAGGCGATCAAGAGATGATATTAACTAGAAACGTTACGAGGGATCCCCAGCGCACTGGAAATTTGTTCTTAGTTTCCATTTTTTTCTTCTCTTTGGATGAGGGAGGTTTTTAAAAATTCATTGTTATTGTTTTAGCATCCCAATATATAGTCGTTTCATTGGTTTCTTCTGCCCACGTTTAGACTTCATTTGGTTCTGGTTGGGACTCAATTCCAGGCCGGCCTCCCGTGAAGTGTGGCTCCCAGCAGCCTTCCTCAGAGCCGCCGTGGTTTGTGAAGACGGGAGAAAAACCCAGCCAACTTCCCTCCCCACCACGATCCTCCAGCTTGTTATTCCGTTGACTCGGTATTAAATTGCATTCTGTGTCCATCATTATTAAAATGTGAAGTGTGTCGGTCACAAAGCATACATTTCGGGGCAGTTAGCTGAATAATTCTTTTCTTTATTATCCCAAATTACTGCTGCGCTCTGGAGAGGGGAAGAGTTTAGCCAATTATTGCCATTTGAGCTGGATTTGTGGGTGATTAGCTCCTGGTCGAATCCAGTCCGGGCCAGCGCTTTGAAGCCAGGGCCCTGTGATTTTCTCAGCGGTGAGGTAGGAAGAGACGCGGCTAATGACAGGAAGGTCGCGCGGGTCAGCTGACCTGTGTGTGGCGCAGGTTTGGGTTTCGCAAATAGGGCATCGACAATAACAAGTGTGTCCCTAACCCCGCCGTGCATAATCGCGGCTTTATAGGATTGCTGGAGATGCTGACAGCTCAATTAAAGTGTAACCCTTTGTACCCTACAACCTGGCAGAATGACAGAAATATCACTAACCAGAGAGGGGAGGGGTCGAGAGGGAGCTGGTTAAAGAGCCAGAATCATCTCCAAGTCCCCTTGCCCTCCCAGAGCAGAGCAGGCTGGAGAGAAGCCTTGTCTGTGGTATGATGGACCCTCTGGAGGAGGCCAGGGCGGAGGTAGCGCTGTTTTGTGTCTGTGTGTGTGTTTAAGAGTTCAGTTGGGGGGTGGGGGGGGCTCCCTGCTGTTGCTGTGGAAACGCTTTAAACCAGATAGAACATTAAAAATGCCGAAGTGGCAGAGCCCGCGTGTACTAGCCCATTGGTCCGTGACTTTTTTACCAAAGCTTACATCCAAGCATCATGTATGTGAATCTGCTAGGTTTCCATCTGGGGAGGATCTAGGGAGACAAGTTAATTGGGGTCATTTTCTTGCACACAGTGAATTGAAGGTCCTGGGGGTTGGGACCTCAATGTATGGATTTGGGAGGGGACACATTTCAACCCGTAATTCCTTCCCTGACTATCTGTTTTAAGTTTGCAACCCCACCCACTCCTTATCACCCTTCCAGTGGTGGGGATCATCGTCCAACACGCTGTAAGTATTGTGTTCTTCCCCCAGGAAGATAGCCCTACTCTGTCCCCAGCATAGAGAACAGTCTTGTGGCACATGGTAGGTGCTCAATAATTACCAATTGAATATATTTACTCATTCGAATTCATTGTGTCTTCTTTCTCCAGAAATGATTTCCTCCAGGATAGTAACTAAGTAGCAGTTCAGTTATGAGACCCAGAGGCCAACAGTGCCTCCCCTGCCGCCCAGCTCTTTGCTGGGGCTCTGCCAGCTCTGAAACCACACGGGGACACAGGGCTATGACCTCGTCCTGGGAGCATGATAAACAGAACACTGTCGTTGTAGCAACAATGGCCGGGATTCTGATCATTCATTTTTTTAATGCCTTGGAAGTACAAAAGTGACTGCATTAAAGTTAAGTTTTGTACTTTCAGTTTATGTTTATGATCCTTACAAGAAGATATCCTCTTTTCTCCATCCCTTTCTGTGCATGGCATAATTGCATTACACAGGGATTTTTTAATTGGTTACCAATAATAATAATAATTGGTTAATATTATTGGTTACCAATAATAATAATAATAGGACCAAGAGGACCAGTCAGAATGAACATTCCCGAGATGGAATCCTGGCCCAGCCGCACAGGCCCGGATGACTTTGCTGAACTTCTCTGTACTTGGTTGGATTACCTGTAAAATGATGGGGATCCCAAAGGGTCCGCTTCTCACTTGCATTTCTCTGTTGATGGGTATCAGGTCTCTTCTAGAATTACGTGGGTATCCTTGGTGCTAATTTACTGATTGTTCCTGACCGACTTCTTTCATGTAAGAGTATTTTCCACACCTTGAGCCGAGAGCTGCTGTGACCAGGGTGTTCCCGGGCCTGGCCATTCTTGTCACACTTGCTTCCTCTGTGCCCTTCTGCGCCCTGGACTGTCTGGGTCAGTTAGCCAGGCTTGGCTCGGTGGCCTGTTAATGGAGTGGCAGGATGTTACTCCTTCCCCCTTTTTATTTTATTTTTATTATTTTACTTTTTACTTTTAGGTTTTCAGTGGACTGCTTTGATATTTAGAGATGTGGGGACTTTTGGAGCCATTTTAGAACTAGAAATCTCTGTACATTGGGATAGTCATTTCGGGACTGACCCTGTGCCAGGGACTGGAGCCAGAGCCCACTCTGGCCCCCTGGCCCCCAGAACTCCCAGTCCGTGGAGGGAAGCCAGTTGTGCCTGCTTGGGGTGTGCTGGATTTGAGGTGCCAGTGAGTTACCCAGAGAGGGAATGAGAAGCGAGGACTTGAGAGAGTGGGGAAGTGACAGCTGAAGATAGGAGTGTGATTCAGGGGCCTGGAGGGCCTGTGTGGTGAGACCCAGGTCGCCCACCTACTGGGCTGGGGCCACAGGTGTGCTGAGGGAAGGGCCCTCTGAGCTATAGCAGTTACCACCTGTGCCAGCTCCTTCTGTTAGTCTGCTCCAGCTGCCATAGCAACCACCACGGCCTGGGGGCTTACACCACAGAAATGAATTGTCTCACAGTCTTGGAGGCCGGAAGTGCCAGTCCCGTCTTCTCCCTGTGTCTCTACATCGTCTTCCTTCTGTGTGTCTGTGCCCTAGTCTTTTCTTAAAGGGATACCAGTCACACTGGATTAGGGCCTCATGTAACCATAATGAGGTCTTTAAAGGCAGCATCTTCAAATACAGCCACATTCTGAAGTGCTGGGGGTTAGACTTCAACGTAGGATTCAGAGGATGTAATTCAGCCCCTAACAGCCGTTATCTAAGGGTCCGATGGTGCCTGCTCAGTAAAGGCAGGGGAAGCCCTGAGCCCATGACTGCAGCTCAGGATGGCGGGCATTAAGGATACAAGAAGGACATTTCAGGGAGAAAGAACAGAATTTGCCAATTTTAAATCAAGTGATGGCTGCTGGTTGCCTGTACATAGTTTCAGATCCTAGAGCTGGGCCCACAGTCTTCTGTAAAGGGCCAGATAGCAAGTATTTTAAGCTTTGCAAGTCACCTGGCCTTTCCTGTAACCACGGCCCCACCATGGACAGGGTGAATGCAGCCATAGGTACAATTGAATGTCGCAGTGTTTCGATTAAACTTTATTGACAAAAAGAGGCAGAAGGTGAGATTTGGCTCACAGGCCAGCCGGTGCAGGCTGTGGGATTCCCAGCTCTAGCGGTCGGTAGTGGAGGGGCGGGCGTGGAGAGCTGGTGAGAGGGAATGAGTGCAGCCCGGGACTAGGCATCTGACACTTCATGGGGCTTGCTGACGCCAGCACTTGTCCCCTGGCCCGCTGCGAGAGTGAGGGAGGGCTGCCAGGAGGCCTCTGTGCCGACTCTGCCCCCAGACAGTCACTTCAGTGGTGAATTTCCACTCCCTCGGGTCCAGGCATGTTCTTGAAAACGTGTATTTGTTAAGTGCAAGGCACTGCTTAGCGTAATGAGGGAGCAGGTATCGGCTGGTGCGTTTTCATTCTGCAGGAGCGGGAAGTAGGAGAGATGCCCAGATGGACCTTTTTCCACAGGGAGCCAGAGACGGGGAGGGGTTCCCTGCTCCTGAACCAACAGCCCCTCTGCTTCCCCAACTTTCCTCCACCTACCACCCTCCAAATACGCTTTTCTAGTTTGTTTGGATTTTTTTTAAGTCAGTTAATATCAGCAAACCACAAGTTAAACACATGATACGGGGGAAATCTTGATTAGAATAAAAGTAGTAAATGCAGCCCTAGCTGGTTTTGCTCAATGGATAGAGCATTGACCTGCAGACTGAAGGGTCCCAGGTTCAGCTCCCATCAAGGACATGTGTACCTCGGTTGCAGGCTCCATCCCTAGCTCTGGTCGGGATGTGGTGTGGGAGGCAACCAATCTATGTATCTCTCACATCGATGTTTCTTTCTGTGTATCTCTCCCCCTCTCTTCCACTCTCTCTAAAACTCGATGGAAAAATATCCTCGGGTGAGGATTAACAACAACAAAAGTATTAAATGCAAATGTGAAAATCAGGTGGTCGGTGTTCATACTCTGGATCTCAGGGAATGCTGCCGACATTTTAGAAATTCGCAGTCCCCTTTACCTGCTGTCATGAGAATCTGTTCGAGTGTCAACGCCAGGGGTCCTCAAACGACGGCCCGCGGGCCACATGCAAATACAAATATTGTATTTGTTCCCGTTTTGTTTTTTTACTTCAAAATAAGGTATGTGCAGTGTGCATAGGAATTTGTTCATAGTTTTTTTTTTAAACTATAGTCCGGCCCTCCAACGGTCTGAGGGACAGTGAACTGGCCCCCTGTTTAAAAAGTTTGAGGACCCCTGGTCAACGCGAATCCTACGGTGCTGAGGAACCACTAGCAGGTGTTCCTTACAGAACAAAGAAGGGCTCCAGCCTCAACCTCAGGTGTTGTTTCTTTAGAAGGAGAAGCATCCAACACTTCTGAACTCACGTGGATATTTTAGGCCATGAAAAAACCACTGTCTTTTTTTAAAATATATTTTGTATTGATTTCAGAGAGAAAGGGAGAGATAGAAACATCAGTGATGAGAGAAAATCATTGATCAGCTGCCTCCTGCACAACCCACACTGGGGATCGAGCCCGCAACCCAGGCATGTGCCCTGACCAGGAATCAAACCTGGGACCCTTCAGTCCACAGGCTGATGCTCAATCCACTGAGCCAAACAGGCCAGGGCAAAACCACTGTCTTTTGAGCTTGGTAATTAGACAGCTGTTGGCACCCCCAGCTTGGTGTCACTGCTCAGTCCCACCCACACTCCCCTCGGCTCCCGGTCAGCGCGTGCGTGGCCTCCAGCAGCTGTTGACCCAGAGCTCCGTGCTCCCTGGATGTGCCGTTCGTGATCCCATCTTTAGGGAGAGCAGTCCATGGCCATCGTGGCTCCCTTGCCAGGTGGGACCCTGGCCATTAAATGTCCCCTCCCTGTGTCATGATGACCTCCCAGCTAGCAGATGCCAACACCACCTGGTCCCTCAGACACATAACAGGCTGGTTCGCCTGGTAGAGACCCCGTCGCTGATGCAGTCAGTAAGTCTTTGTTGGTAAATAATTGCTATCGAGCAGAGTTTTAATATAAATTTATGAGTGGTGTTTTATCACACCTCGGGGCTGCAGCGAGCGCTGAGTGATGGATTTCAGATCGCACTTACATTCATTACATTAACTTTGTAAGTTATTTAAAGCTTGCACACTTAACATTGCTTTTGGCTTCCAGTGACCTCTTGGGACTAGGCAAGGAATACACATGACTAATAAGGAGATTGCAGCCAGAAGACAATTCTGCTCTTTGCTCTGCCGTAGAAAGGGTTCCTTGAGCAAAAAAAAAAAAAAAAATTAAAAGCCAGAAGTGCCTGCCTGGAATCTGGTGTTTTGGTTGTAGATCATTAAAGTTACAGACTTTCCAATGTGAGGGTAAATTAGGTGGTAGCAATTAGATCCGCATTTGCCATTTCCAAGTAAGATCAGAGGAATAGTTGAGATGTCACAAAGCCCTTAAATCTCTTACTGTGCAAACAAGTGAAAGATGCTAAACCTTGAAAGTTGGTCTGGAGGTGGAACCACCTCCTCTCCTGCCGCCATGTTTACTGTCGCTGGTAATAAGCCCGCAGGTGGTGGTTTACAACCATCGCCATCTCGTTATCTCTTAGGAGTCTGTGGGCCGGGAGTGTGGGCCAGCACATGTCTGCTTCCCAAGGTGCCTTCCAGGGCAGGGCGTCCAGGGTCACTTCCTCTCTCACGTGTTTGATGTCGGCCGGTCAGTGGCAGTTCTGTGCTCCTGACAGGAGAGCTCAGTGCCCCTCGGGTCTCTCTCTTGCCAGTCTCTGCAGCAGAACCCTCCTCTGATCTCTCACAGTCTGCTGGGCTCCCAACGCATGGAAACAGGAGCGGCCAGGCCTCTGAAGGCCTTGGCCGGAGTGGTCGCAGCGTAATTTCACCACATCCCATTGGTTAAATGGGCATAGGGCCCAGGACCACACCCAGGAGCTGGGCTTTTGAGGGTCATCTTTGGAGACTGGCTACTTCCGTCTGACCTCGCACATGCAGAATACCCTCCCCCCGTCTCCAGATTCACAGTCTCATCCCAGCATCCGGCTCAGACTGGAAGCTCAGGGTCACTGTCTGCATCAGATGCATGTGTGGATGAGGCTGCTCAGCTCTGATGCTTTCATCTGAAGACCAGGGAGCTTGAGAGCCGAGTTACCTTGCGCGCGCACACAGTGCCACAATGCCGACACAGACAGGTGACCTGTGGCCCACAGCACCTCTGAGCCCACCGGGCACATGTTCTACCCTACCCTGCTCTGGTCACAGGGAGTGTGTTTTGCTCGGGGCGGGGGCGGGGCATCCTTCCTCGCCCTGGGCTCTGCTGTCTGGGCCGGCCTTGCTTTTCCATAAGGTGTGGCCTGTTGTCACATCTGTGTGGCTTTCTCAGCCTGCTTCCTGCTCCAGGTAGGTCAAGTGCCTAAAGTGAAAAGATTCATTTTGAACGTTGTACCATTTAGTCATACGTGGCATATAATTCCTTTAAATATCTTGTGGGTGTCCTTTGTATCCAATGACCGTCCATTTCATTAGACAAGCCCATCCACAGCTCCTTATCTCTAATATACAAACTCTATTGGAAGGGTCCATGCGTTCCTGCCCTCAATCCTGCTGCGTTCTCATGGGGCGGCGTGTCCGGCTGCCAGACCTTTGGAGGGGTCTGTATTCTGACGTCACATCTACTGACACCCCCTGGATTTGATCTTCATCCTCAGGCCAGTTCTACTGGCAGGAGAAGCTGGGGGCCAGAGATGATTTTTCTCATGGTTCAGCCCAGCATGACTTTTAAATTGGAAACATTTTTTCTGGTCCTGCTTGGAAACTCTCCCCGGGGTTATTGGAGCCAGCAGCCAGGCTGCTGGGCATCCCCGCGGGCAGCAGGCCTGGGACCGTTCTGCTAGCCAGAGCACAACTCGACTCTGTCTCCGTCTCCAACCTTGGGTAGCACTTTTCTCACGCCCCTCCAGCCTCCACTGCAGCTACGTCCTCACCAGCCTCAGCCAGCGCTGGTGCCAAGCCTGTGGTTTTTATTTTTATTACAGCAATACAGGATGCTAGCTCTGTTTTTCTTATCTATTGTTGCCTAAGGATCTACCCCAAAACTTACTGATTTGAGAAAACTTATTATTTCTCTTAATTTGGTGGTTCAGGACTATGGACAGAGCACAGCAAGGCTTATCCAACAGAGCTCCCCAGAGGGGAGCTGCCAGGGTTTCTGTAGGTTCCAGCCCAGTGTAGGTAGCATCACTCCCTGTGGTTCTGTTGGTTAATGTGAGTCTGGGCATTTCCAAGTCAGGGTGGGATGATTTGCACAGGGCCACGAATACCACAACTCATGGTGCATTGGGAGCCATCTTGAGACCAGCTACCAGGCTGGCTGTGTGTGCTGGGGGTAGTTACATAAGCTGTCTGTGCCTCAGTGGCCTCATCCGTAAAATGGGGATAATCCTAGCCATGACCATCAGGTCCGCTATAAGCCTGCAGCAGGTTCATACTTTAAGGCTCTTAGAGCATCCCCTGGCTCGCAATGAACCCAGTATTGTTTTGAAATTTTAAAAGTTTACAAACAGATGTATAAGTCACATGAGAGTCAAATAAAGCATTAACTATAATTAATGTCTGCACTGTGATGGCGGGTCAGGGACAGTCTTAAGCAGGAGATCGGTTTTACATCTTCTGAAGTGGCATCTGAGGGATAGACTACGGATGCGTTGTGACATTCTGCCGTGCAGTTTTGCCCTCGGTCACACGAGATCAGAGAGACTTAGAATCATAAGGGCCATTTCCACAGGCCGAAGGGAACTGCCCGCAGTGTCTGCGGCAAAGAGCCTCCTGGCCTCTGTCAACTTCTGGCTGGTGGGATGGCAGCTTCACAGCCTTTCAGAGTTTAAAATGAGCTGTTTTAGGGTTTTCCATTTTCTTGGTACTTAAGAGAGAAACTGTGTAAGTCCAGGAGGACAGAAGCATGGGACCTCAGTCTGACGCAGCGAGGCCCTGTCCTGGTCGCATCGGTAAATGTTTGTCCCAGGGCAGGCCATGGTTCACTCTCTTCCCTGGGCACCTTGGGGGATGCTGTGTTCCGAGGAGAGTAGCACAGTGCAGTGGATGGAGAGGGCAGGATGGCTGGGCCTGGCGCTGCCCGTCAGCTAACAGTGACTTTACCTGTGTGGCTCAGTCTTGTCTGCACCGAGGAACCGCATAGCTCTGCTACCCTGACCTGCTGCATATGGGGAGCAAGTGATGTGTAGAAACACGTCAGCGGTGTTAGCGTTCAGGCATCTAAGGAAGCGTGCCTCTGACCTGGCCCAGCGGGCAGCTGGCACCTGAGCTCAGAGCAGCTGTGATGTTGGGGACAGGGCGGCCGAGCTCAGTTTCTACAGTCTTTTGGGGGTTCAGGGAAGAGGTTGGGTATAAACCGGCTTGGCCAAGGGTGGAGAGCGGAAATGCGGCTCCTGGGTGCCAGGCTGTCCTTCGGGCCCCGCTGACTTTCGCAGCGTTTGAATAGTACACGTAATCGAGGTGACCCTCTACCGGGAACCATAGAATTAAGATTGTCAAGATTTGGACTGCCTTTCACCAAGAGATTATGCTTTCCTGGCACCACAACAAGGCAGCCTGCTTTAGTTCCCCTCTGACGTCACCTGCTCACATCATCTCCCGGCTGGAATGTTCTCTTTATCCCTTAAGCAGTATGTCCTTCTAGCCCTCACTGGGGAGAGGCCTGTGGGTGTGGGGTTGGCTCCGGGCAGCGCCCACAGCGGGCCTCCACATGGGGCCCTGGGGTGAGGCCTGCGTTTCCTGGAGTGGGAGTGGCAGGGCTTTCTGAAGCCCCAGCAGCTCTCAGCCACCAGTGACACTGCAGCGACCCGGGCCCTGGTGGTGGTGGAATTCGCTCTGCACTGGGCCGGGAAGGATGGAGCCCACGGCAGAACTGGGGCAGACTTCGCGATGCTGAGTTTAGAGATCGTACGGTCCCCCTGGGAGGGCAGTGTAATGATTTGGAGCGACTGCATGTTTATTACCTCGTCCCTAGTGTGACTGCCCCGTCCCAGGGGCTCTTCCTGGTTCACGCAGTGCAGTTGCACCCCTTGGTTTGCAGCCGCGCTTCCTGGGGCCTGTCCGCTCGTTGGTCTCGGGGCCACGTGTTGTTTAGATTCTCAGAAATCAAGGGATGCCATGTTTTGCCACATGTTTGTTTTTTAAAAATAAGAGCTTGCAAAAAAGTCAAGAACCAAAGGTTCACTGTTAGTTGCTTCCAACTTTTTGATATTTCCCCCCAGAAACAATATTTAAATGGTGATCAGAGTCCCAAACCAGCTCACAATCCATTCATTCTATTTGTGACATTTGGCATAAAAAAAAAGTATTGTCACAGTGCTGGTAACTAATTGGACCTTGAACTTAATTATCACATAAAGATGCTTGCTTGATTTTTTCCCCCCCGTGTTGTGGTTCCTGGGGGAGTAGCAGGATTAGGAGGCAGTACAGCTCCCAAGGGCACTCAAGGGCACCTCTGCTTCTTCAGGGTGTCAAACCCTGTTTCTTAACCCACAGCGTCCCTTCAGCCTCCGTCCGGTGAGTTAACGAGCACCAGTGCTTTCTCAGTCAGAATTACGATCCTGTGAGTTCATACCTGGGCAGCGAGAGGAAGAGCGAGGGCGGGGGCCTTCTGTTCTCCTTGCTGTAAGTGGGCAGGAGGCAGGAGACCAGAGATGAGAGCTGAAGCTGACATTGCCTGAGCGAGGCAGGCGTGAAGCCCCGAAGGGAAGGAACGTGGGAAGTCAAGGTCGTGGGCCCGGCAGGGGTCGGTGCTGGCCATTGGGCTTCCTGACCCAGGGAAGGGCCCAGCTTTGCTGGGAATTGGCAGTTAAAACAAGAATCCATTCTCATCACCATCGAAGGAAAATTGGAGCTTCATTGTGAGAGTGTCCAAGTTTGAATGCTTTTCATGGGCCCCTAATATGATTTCATTAGAAATGGGTTCAAGTAAATTACACACGATTCATCTGTTAAATGCTGTCGCTGTGTTTGCAAATGGAATTTCATTTTTAATAAATTCAAAATACAATGTTCTCATTTGCCAAGATTGTAAGGTAAGAATACAGTGAATGTCTTATTTGTAGGTGTCCTTTTGTAAGCCATTCCTGTAGGTGTTCCTGGGGGCTTAGAATAAGAAAGGTACACTGTCTCACATCACGGCGGTTTGTTTTACATCTCTTAGCATCAGTATCACCATCTCAAGTTCAACAGGCACATCCACACCAAAGGAGTCTGGCCGAATATATACGTTGTATATAAAAGAGGAGAAAACCAAATCACTGAGCTAAAAATAAGTGTACTTTCCTTTTAAGATCGCAGTTAAAATGAAAGTGTAAAATTTTTTAGAGTCCGCACATGACCTTACTAATTTATCCTTGGCTCCCTGTTCCTCCCAGGGCATGTTGCTGAAGCGAAGCGGCAAATCGTTGAACAAAGAGTGGAAGAAGAAGTACGTCACCCTGTGCGACAACGGTGTGCTCACCTATCACCCCAGTCTGCACGTGAGTATCGCCCCTCAGCGCTGGCAGGCGCCGCCTCAGCATGGACACTGTGGGTGGGGGTGGGGGGTGCTCACGGCAGTCAAGCCCCCGTCTCTGAATTGAAGTCGGCTCTGGTCCTGCTCCACCATAAGATGAATAATGTCCCTCACGATGTCCGACCACGCGTCTCTGGCTTCCTCTCCCGAACGGTCCACCTGTGGCTCTCTAATTAATTCTACGGAGAATCTCAGTGGAAGGCACAGATGAGAGTACAAAGACAGGCGCAAGTAGTCAGAGAGGAAGGGGGAAGAGACTGTCTCTCTGAGAACCGAGAATAAGGGGCACACGTGCATGGGAGCCTAGGGTTCGCTCTGAGCAGCTGAGGTCAAAATAAGTTAAACGCAATCTGTGACTCGGTTTTTATTGTCAAATAAGAATACATGCCCTAGCCAGTTTGGCTCAGTGGTTGGAGCATCACCCTGTGGACCGAAGGGTCCCAGGTTCAATTCCGGTCAAGGGCATGTACCTCGGTTGCAGGATTGATCCACACACCCTTGGGGCGCATGCAGGAGACAACCAATCCATGTTTCTCTCTCATGTCGATGTCTGTCTCTCTCTCTCTCTCTCTCTCTCTCTCTCTCTCTCTCTCCCCCTCTGTCTCCCCCCCTCCCTTCTACTCTCTCTAAAAACTCAATGGAAAAATATCCTCGGGTGAGGATCAACCAAAAAATAAGAACACATCCCAGTTCCTAAGGCAAGAGAAGCTTTTCTGTCTGTGTTAATAAAATCTGTTATATTGGTGATTTATATGAGATGAAAACAGAAGTAATCTTATTATTGGGGTGAAATGCAGACATTCTACCCACAGTGAGTTTCTTTGGGGACCCTGATAAAGGCAGAAGATGGGGTGTTAGTTCCATAGCAGCACATTCCATGAACCTTGCATGTGCATCTGTCTTGATTGAGATAAATGTATAGATTCTAATATATAGTGTTAGCTGGTTAATTGATTGCATCACTGTGTTAAGCTTTTCATTTAAAAAGGTAAATACTTTTAAAATTGTGCAGTTATTGATAAGAAGTTGGAAATAAACAGATTGAAGTAAATGAAAATCACCCCAAAATACCACCTGGAGAACATGACCACTAGCATTTTGGGGGCGTGCTTCTCCCTCCACGAGCATGCGGGCACCTGTGTAAGCTGACTGGCCCCCACTCCTAGGCAATGATGAATCATACGTGCCTTCGCATGTCGGCAAGGAAATGGGCTGTGTGCCCCGATTCTTAGTGGTTATAGAATGTCCGTCGTGCAGGTACATCCTGGTTGGTTTAACACTATCTCCAAAAGGGCCATTTGGCAAATAAATGCACTTTGAGTTATCTTTACCAAGTAGCTAATCAGCGTCTTCTGTCCACCTCGGGGCCCGTGTCCATTTCCCTCTGACACGTCCCTAGCAGCTGGCCTCCTGAATTGCGTCTTGTGCTTTGGGTGTATGTTGCCAAATTCCTGGGAAGAATATTGGTTTTATCTCCTCTGGCGATATGTCAGAGGAGACTTTCCCACCGCACCCTCATGAGCATTTACCTTAAAAATAAATTGCATGTTTCCCAACATGACAGGTAGCAAGTGGCGTCCTTGCTTGGTGCACTGCCCCCTTGTCTTGCAGCAGTGGCTTCACCTTTCGGAGCCGCGCTGGAAGCCAGTGCCGTCAGCATCCCCGACGTGTTTCTGGTGGTGGCGGGAACCTCCCAGGTACACGTTCTCGAGGGGACCGAGGAAATTCCTGGTGCTTGGTTTATTTGGGGACGAGAGTCGGGTTGCTTCTCCAGGTGGCCTGCCTCAGACCGGTGCTGCCCGTCCAGGTCTCCAGCCCCTCTGCCCCAGCCCCTGCCCATCAGAACCCCACAGCAGCACAGTCTTCTCGGGGTTCTCTCCCCAGCGCTGCTGCACAGGCGGGGGCGAGGCGGGGGGGGGGGGCAGGGGGGGGGGCTGCCCTCTCCTGGCTGAGTTCTTCCCAAGACCCCGTGAGAGAGCAAAGGTCTAATTGTTGACCAGGTTGCTCTGTGCCACTTAGAGAGAGAAGTGCAAGCAAAACATTCTTCTTGCTGGACTCACTGGGCAGTAAAAGATGAGATCTGAGTGATGATGCATTTCAAGGCCCCTCACTGTCACCCGCTAAGCCCAGACGTGGCCACAGGGACCTTGGCCGCTTCCTGCCAAGGACAAAAGTGGCAACAGCTGTGTGTACAGAACATGCCTGTGGGAGGGCTAGGGCCTCCTTACTTTTCAGTCCAGCCTCTGGCTTATGTAATCACCATCAGTCCCTCAGAAGCCCTCCGCACAGGCTTTGTCTTGGATGCCCTGGCGTTTGCCAGGCCCATCCTTTCTGTACGTGCGCACGGATATTATTGGAATGTGGAAAAGGAGCACCGTGGGGCTTCGTTACATAATCACATGGCAAGCAGGAGCCCACGTCATTGCAAAGTGCAATCCAGTCAACGCCAGGGTCCTGGGGCTGAAGTTATGGACGCAGGTACAGAGCTGCCTAAGGAGCGGCTGAATCCACGAATGATCGGAATCACTCGGAGGTGGGGAGGTGGGGAGATGGTGTAACCTTCATCGTCAGCCTTCATCGATTCTGCTTTCACCTCCTGCATTGTGGGCAGAGAGGAGGAGACACGGCACAGGAGGCAGCTGTGCCGGTGGCTTTCAACCCCAGCTGTCTTAAAGATCAGTGGGTGCCCACGCTAGCCACAGGGCGCGGTGGGGCAGGGTCGCCGAGCATTTCAGCGGTGCTGAGTGGGGGATGCCCTCAGAGAGCCTACACGTCCGCAGTGTTGTGTCTCTCGCCGAATGTGTTCACCAGCTGTCTGGGGTGCACCTGGGCTGCCCCCTTGTCAGAAGCTGGAGCCCAGGAAGTTCAGGTCACATGTCCATCCCTCTGCACACGACAAGGCCCCTCCTTGGAGGTGGTGCCTGCCAGGGACATTGAGCACCGGCTGCACAGTGTCTGGAGATCTGGGCAAGGATCCTTTCCTGGGTGGGAAGTTGGACGGTGCTGTCTTATAAAAGGTCGCTTCATAGTCCTAAAGAGTAGGCGAGTCTGAAATTTTTACCCAAAACTCTTAGCAACGAAGCTAAAGGAGTCAGTTGGGCTTCTAAGGAAAAGCCTATTTCAAAGTTAGAGCTGTTGGGGGACGGCAGTCACATGGACAGACAAAAACTTACCAGAAGAACCCAGTTCACGAGGTTCGTCTTTCTCTCTCAAAATGCTGATGTGACGTGAAATAAAGCCTACCCCCAGTGAGATGGCAGGTGGAAAGCTCACCCAAAACAACGAAGTGCTCCCAGCAGGGTGCCCCTCGGCTGCCCAGGCCACAGGACTTCAGTGCTGAGTCCCGGGCACCCAGGGACAAAGTGGTCACCCTCCCATTAGCACCCACCAGCTCACCTGCTCCTTCAACTCCACCTGAGATTTTGCAAAGACAACCTGAAACGTTTAAATCAGACTAAAGTAGTGAAAAGCAAGACCTCCGAAGCGCCTCCGTGGTGTCTGTTTTTGTTTCTCTGGGAAGTTTGTCTACCGCAGACCTTGAAACAGCCCCGGGTGCCCGACTTCCCTGGGGGATACATACGACTGTCCCGTGGTTTTGTGACACTTAGCTGGCTCCCAGTCGGGCCGGCGAGGGGCAGCCTGTTCTGTGGACTTAAATGCGAGCCCCAGGGAGCACCTTGATAGAAAAGTGGAGGGATAATGAGAAAGAGCTCGGACCTCGGGGCTCCACAGCTCAGCATCGCCGCCCATTCATCTTGCTTGTCACGGGAGCAGCCGTGAGGGCACGGCTTGCATTCCTGCTGACAAAGGTGTGTGCGGGGGGATGCCTCAGTGCACCTGGAAGAATCAGGTCGTGGCCCCAATTGAGCCAACGTCTTTCCAGTGCCCTTGTCAGGAGAGCTCTCCTGCACTTCATGAGGAGGTGTGGCAGGTGGACAGTCCACCTCGCTGGCCCATCTGGCCTGGCACACCTGGGTGACGCACCTGGCTGGCGTGTTCTTTTCCACTTTGTGTTGCCTGAATTGGAAACAGCTGTGACCCTGTCATTTCTCCCTGACTTCCCTTCTTACAAGACCTTCATTTCCATTCCGGCCTTAGATTCTGCATGGTGTTGATGTCTGGGGTTTTTTCACATCAGTAGAGTCAAACTCGAGCTCTAAATTGTCATCAGAGTGCTGATTTCAGTAAGTTTCATATCAGACAGAAAATCTACTTCATTAGTGATGCAAACTCACGAAAACAATAATTTCCTAAGTCAGTGTTCTGAAAATAATTCAAGGAGAAAGGGAAGGGATACCTGTGTTGTGAGAACAACTCTTGTTTGTACCCACGCTGGTCATCGTCATTCAGAGTACACACTCCTCACGTAAAATAAGGACGTTTTACTCGGGGATCCAGGATTCACAAGAACCTGTGATGAGCACTCCGGCCAGCTTCACACACCTGCTCCGGTGAACCTTGAGGTTCTTGGGGTGGCAGGCATTGGGTTGTCCTCGAAAAAACCCTTTGCTGGGGTCCAACCCCAGCGGGTCCAGGGGTCCCCAAAGGTGTAGACGGAGTCGGTGAAGAAGGAATGACACGGAGACAGCGTTCAGTTGATCAGCAGCCTAGCCAGGATCTCTAGCCAAGTTCTGGTCAGGATCTCCAGTGAAGTTCTGGTTAGGATCTCCAGCCAGGTTCTGTGTCCATGTTGTCTTGCTAGGTTCTCCAGCCAGGTTCTGTGGCCATGTTCCCTCGCTAGGTTCTCCAGCCAGGTTCTGTCCAGGTTCTCCAGCCAGGTTCAGTCACCAGGTTCTAGTCAGGTTCTCTTGCCAATTTCTGTAGTCAGGTTCAGTCCAGGATCTTTTGCCATGTTCTCTCGCTAGGTTCTGTCTCTAGGTTCTGAGGCCAGTTTCTGTCCAGGATCTTTTGCCATGTTCTCTCCAGCGAAGTTCTTCTGTCTCTAGAGAACGTTCTGTGTAGGTTCTGTGCCTAGGTTCTGTCTCTCAAGTTCTGTCTTCTTACATCTGTATTTATACCAGTTGATTCCAATCCTATCAATCTCTATTACAAAGGTTAGAGCGTTTCTTATCTCCATTCCAGGGAGTAAAGATTATGTAGCTTAAGCATGATTGTTCATAGTTAAAGTGATTAATTACCCGCCTGGCACTTAGTTAAGAGGTTTTATTCCCTCCCTAACTTCAGGGGAAAATCCTTACCTGGGGAAACAACCTTTCTCAGGGACCTTGGTTAAAACACATAGTGCCAAGAAGGTGAGCAAACATATTAAGAACAGTATGCCATATATGCCAGGTCCCTTGAAACAGAAAGGATGGACCGGCTCCCGGCAACCCTTGGTTGTTTTCCCCAGAACTTTGCAGAAGTCAGACTAGCTTGAGCCTAGACCAGTGGCCGGCAAACTGCAGCTCCCGAGCCACATGCAGCTCTTTGGCCCCTTGAGTGTGGCTCTTTCACAAAATACTGACTTCTGCGCATGGGCCACGAAGTTTCAATCACATTGTACATGCGCACCCGCACGTGGTATTTTGTGGGAGGGCCACACTCAAGGGGCCAAAGAGCCACATGTGGCTCGCAAGCCGCAGTTTGCCAACCACTGGCCTAGACAATAAGATGGACAAGTTCACAGCGCCGATCTCCAGGCGAGGAGCCTTCTGAGTCATAGAATGACTGACGACCCTGAGAAGACAGGCCCCCCTTTCTTCCTGGGAATGATGTCACACGTGTCCTGTCTCTGCCACACGCCTGCAGTCCGCATTAGTCATTCTGTGATGAAGGATTATTTGATCTTGTTTCCCTTTATAAGCCACGGGGCTAGAAGCTGGGCTTGCTCTGTGTGTTCCTTTCCGGTCTGGCTTCTGGCCTTTGCAGCTGCTGTCCAGGTGGGCCTCACGCCCTTCCTCCGGGAGAGGGCCTGCCCACTCCCAGGCACCGTCCCTGTCCGTGCTGCCCTGGACAGCATAGCTAATGGGGGGCGAGGACTGGCCTGCTCCCCACTCTTTGCCCAGTGTGTGGTTGGTACACAGGTCAGGACTTGTGGGTCACGTGGGATCCAGTCATGTGGCTCCTGCAGCACCTTAGAACCTCACCGCAGATGGTCCAGACTCTTGTTTAAAAATTGCAGTAAGATAGGGACCGAGAAAACTAACCACCTCCCCAGCTAGACCTCCCTAAGGTAGGTTCGCTTCCATCGCCTGGGGAGAGCACACGTGGCCTCCAGAGCAGCATTCCCTCCTAATGCCTCCCTGCTGCCTCGATCCCCGGTGACTCCGGGTGACCAGGTGCAGGGGCCCTGGTCTGGGCACCTGCAGTTGTGGCTTCCGATCCCGGCGCTGCCCCCTCCCCCCCACCCTGCTGGCCTGGAGGTGGCTCTGAGCACTGCAGCTGCTGGGCTGGCTTCCCTTCTTCCACGGAAGTCCCCGTCCCCACCTTCCCTCCTCCCAGGGAGGCCTCTGAGGTCACCCTTACCAAGGTGGTTCCCCGAACCCTGCCTCTGAACTCACAGACTTGCCGTCTGTGTAATTCCGCCAGAGCGGTGCCCCGCCCATCACTGTTCCAAAGCCTGTTCACTACATTGGGCAGCGGTCCTTCCTCTGATGCTCCTACTCCACCGTGTCATTCTCATTATAGGGAGAGAAGGTCTCCAAGGGGAAAAGGAACTTAAGGTGGTTGTTGTGGGGTTTTTTTTGTGTGTGTGTTTTTAATTGTGGTAAAATACATATAGCATACAGTTTTGCAGTTGACCACCTAGACCATTTTTTAAATTGTTTTTAATTGTTTTTATTTTTTTAGAGAGAGAGTGGAAAAGACAGAGAGAGAGAAACATTGATGTGAGAGAGACACATAGATTGGTTGCCTCCTGCTCGGGATCAAGCCTGCGACTCCTGCAACCGAGGTATGTGCCCTTGACCAGAATGGAACCCAGGACCATTCAGTCCATGGGCCGATGCTCCATCCACTGAGCCAAACCAGCCAGGGCTGGGCCATTTTTAAGTGTATACTTCAGGAGTGTTAAGTATATTCCCACTATTGATCAGCCATTCTCCAGAACTTTTTTTTTTTAAATATATTTTTATTGGTTTCAGAGAGGAAGGGAGAGGGAGAGGGAGATAGAAACATCAGT
This sequence comes from Myotis nattereri, assembly GCF_964212035.1. NCBI lineage: Eukaryota > Metazoa > Chordata > Mammalia > Chiroptera > Vespertilionidae > Myotis > Myotis nattereri. The sequence continues at coordinate 33,697,053 of NC_138082.1, forward strand.
GATGAGAATCATTGATTGCTGCCTCCTGCATGCCCCACCCTGGAGGATCAAGTCTGCAACCTGGGCACATGACCTCCTGGTTCATAGGCCGATGCTCAACCAGGGAGCCAACGGCTGGGTAGGATTTCCTTCCTTTCTGAGGCTGAAGGATATCCCATGGTATGGACAGACCACATTTTATTGAGCCCTTCATCTCTGGGTGCACAGGTGGCTGCCTCCTCCTCCGGGCTGTAGTGTATGCTGCTGCTGTGAGCGAGGGCGTGCAATATTTCCTTGGAGCTTGGGGTTTTTATGTGAAAACGAGGACACAGGAGAGCAGTCGAGGACGGCTGGAGCTCAAAGACATCCACCTTAGCAGGGCCCTGACCGAGCTGCTGGGAGATGTGCAGGGTCTGGTCATGAACATGCAGGATTATGGAGTTGAATCACCTGGATGGTGGTCCGGAGCCCATGGGAATGGAAACACCTTGCTCGCGTGGCCATTCCTGTTTGCCAAGTGCCGGGGTGGGGCAGCGCTGTCCATGCCTGAGCTTCGGGTGGCCAGGAAATCATTTTGGCGTTGATCCAACTAGGTACAAGAGTATGATAAGTTGCTTCTCCCAAATACCAGTGCCTTCAGTCCCGTGGAACCATACTGCCATGGTGGTGTAAATATTTTCAGGGACCATCTACAAGTTTTGTTAGGAAAGTTCCTACTGAAAGCTGATGTCTATTATTACACATACACCAAAAAGTCAGGTTCTCTATCAAAATCTTATTTCGGCCAAGGAATTCCTTCTTGACTTTATATAGCCCTCAGGGTTTGGGAAATATTTAGAATTTACAGATAAAAGGGCCAACATGCTTGTGCGTTGTCTTGATAACACAGTGAATAGAAGTAGGGTGAGACCAGACAAAATAAAGTCTTCACATCTCTATAAATTAACCGCATAGCTCAGATTTTACCTAACCCATTTTTACTGCATTGAAAAGTTCTCTCTTTTCACGTCTCTGGATTGAAAGAAAACGAAGTATCATGTATATGTATGTGTCTGTAAGTGCACAAAGTTAACCACGAAGCTTATGAATTTGAGTCTTGAGCATCTAGTAGAGCCGATGGGACGTTGCCTTAGCAACATGGCATTTCTTCCTTTGTGCCCAATCTGTGTCATTTTGTTTTCCAATTTTGGGGCCTTCTGAGTGTTACTAATTGTGACCGAAAATTCTTGCAAAAGGTAAATAAATCAAAACCATCCATTTTCCCCACTGACAGTGAGTCACTACCGAGAACTCAGTGGGAGAGACTGGACGTGGGGGGGGGGGGGGTCCTGAGGGAGTGTTCTTCCACTTCTGCTAGGAAATTGAATTCTCATAATTGTATTTTATAAATATTTTCCTCTCTGGCTCGTAACCTGATTGCCCGCTTGTTGCTAAGGCCTTGCAAGGAAGGGCGAGGTGGAGGTGGAGGGTCCCTCTTCTCAGGTGTGCCTGTGGCCCCGAATGGAAACCAATCAAGGTGCGATTTATGTTCATTAAGTGCTTGTCAAAACTGAAAAATTTTCTAATCAACAGCAATCTAGCCTCGGCCCCCTCGATGGCGGGGAGAGCCGCCTCCTCGAGCGGCTATTTGCCTGTTACAACTCTAGGCTAAAATCCGCTGATGATTACATTAGGCTAAGCTGCGAAGTAAATGAACCGTGTCTTATTTAGGTGCCGGGAGCTGCAGTGTAGTCCTGCCCCGCAGGGCTCTTGATAGCGCTTTATGGCTTTAAAATTAGTGCAGCTTCCCATTTGCTGCAGGGTGCTGCCTGTTATGCCTTTGAACTCAATAAGCAAAGGGAAGGCGCCTTTTGTTTTCCCCCTTCGTTTTCCTCCCTTGCATCTCAGCAATTTTGTTTTGCATCTTTTCCAGACGGCATTTTGCAATAAAAATGTCTGACTACCATATACATGCCTCCCCCACAAAAGGGCGGGAGGTGAGGGGAGAGGGGGAGAAAAAGTGGAAAATGTCACGTGTTTGCAGAAGACCATTTTTCCCCTATTCTACGAAGTGAAAAACAGCTTTGCAGGCCATCCCTGATGGCTCATCATGTCAGAATCTGTTCCCACAATGGGAACGGCACCTTCTGCTCAGGAAGTGCCCACGTAAGGTCCGAGGGCAGCGCTCCGGGATTCCCATCAGACAAGAGTAGTCAGAGCTAACGTTTGTAGAATGAACTCGGCCTTCTTCCAAGCACTCCCTCTATTATCTCAGTTAACCGTCACAGCAGCCCCACGAGCGTAGGTCTGTTATGAGCCCTTATTTTTAAAGATGTGGAAATGGGGACCGAGAGTGACTAAGTGATGTCCGTCGCCCGCAGGTGTGGCTCCGAAAGGCCTGGGCTTGGACCCCTGACGAGGTCACTCCGAAGCCCAGCTCCGGCCAGGAGGAAGCTGACTGTGTTTCTGTAGACTTGCTTAGTTTAGGAAACCAGAACATTCTGTTACCGAATGAATGGACTACTGTGCATCTGAAATGAACCTGATTGTATTATTGCAAACCTCCTTGGTGGGCAATAGTGTTAGGGAAACAGAATAACACCTGTAAAAGCAAAGCATGAGGGGAGGGGGGATAAACAGCAAGACTTCTCAACAGGCCGGTGAAGGTTTAAAGACTAGAAGAAGTATTTAAACGTTGTGATGGGCAAGAACTGAGGTGGGCGTTTTTCTGTCCTGCGTTGGGCCGCATGGCAGAAGAACAGGCCTCTAGTGATCATCAGTGCTCTGGAGGACAGATGTGTACGCAGATGTGTATTTCTTCTGTCTTAAAAATCTGTCTTTAAGTGTTGCATACTCCAGCAAATTCACCCAGAGGAATCTCAAGGGTTTTTTTGTTTTGTTTGTTTTTAAAATACTTCTTTAAATTATTATTTTAGAGAGGAAGGGAGATGGAGAGAGATGTAGAAACATCAATGATGAGAGAGAATCATTGATTGGCTGCCTCCTGCACGCCCCCTACTGGGAATCAAGCTGGGCATGTGCCCTGACCAGGAATCAACCATGACTTCGTGGTTCATAGGTCCATGCTCAACTACTGAGCCATGCTGGCCGGGCAGGAATCTCAGGTTTTAAAGAGCTTCAGACAGACCTAGTATCACTATGGTGACAATTCCTGTATAACTCAGAATTTCCAAGATCCGCCTGTTTCAAGCCATCTGTGATTATTAAAAGTCTCCTGGCCCAGGAGTGACACTGGCTCCTTGACATTCATTGAGGTGAAGTTCCACTCCCGCCTGCCTTTGGAAGAGGTGCCCGCGGCTGAGAAGACAGGAAGCCATGTTCGTACCCCACACATTCGTTTTGGGCAGCCTCAGTTCCAACACGCACGGGCCAGAACTGGTTATATTCACTTTAACCTACAGTGAGGACAATCTTTCTTGCTGGGGAAAGACAAGACACTAGGTCAATCCAGTCAAAAAGCAAAAGAGGCCCGGCCGACATGGCTCAGTGGTTGAGTATCAACCTATAAACCAGGAGGTCACTGGTTTGATTCCTGGTCAGGACACATGCCCAGGTTGCAGGCTTGATCTCCAGTGTGGGGTGTGCGGGAGGCAGCCAATCAATGATTCTCTCTCATCTTTGATGCTTCTGTCTCTCTACCTTCCTCCCTGAAATCAATAAAAAAATATTTTTTTAAAAAAGGAAGCAAAAGAGATTCACAATAGAGTGGGAATTGTCTGCTGTTTTGATTTACATGATAATAACCTCTCTCCCCCCAGCCCCCACCCTGGCTACTGTTGGACTTCAGCCCATGTTGTAAGAAGCCCACAGGCTGGAGGACTTGCCTTGGCTGTGGGTTCGGAGCTCTCGGTCGGTCGGTGAAGCCTGCCCACTGACCCTCACGAGGCTGAACCACAGCCATCTCTCACCACGTTGCTCACCAGGCCCAATAAAGCACTTGTTAAGTGAAGAATCAGATTTCGGCCACATGGGACATGGGTGTGCCAGGCACCTCCTTCCTGTGGTGGCCACACGTCATACTGACGTGTGTTTACATGCACTGTCTTTAGGGAGCCCCCTCCCAAAGTGAAGCCCTGGAATTCCATTGGCTGTCGTGGGAAACGCTGTGGTTTCTCCTCTAGAGGGCGCTTCACTCGGAGGCTGCCTCCTGCCGCACCACTGGAGAGCAGGAGAAACGGGCTCCTTCGAGATACCTGACCTGGAAGGACAAAGCAGGAGATCTGTCAGAGTTCTACAATATTTTCGTAGTGACTTTAGGGCATCACTTTCTTCTGTGCCGTGGCTATGGGCAAGGCCAGTGTTTGTTATTCACAAGTGCTGGGCTTGGGCGTTCGCTGGGTCTCTGTGGATGGATGGTACTCTGTCCATTTTTATAGATTAGTTTCCTTTGAAAACAGTATTAAATGGGGTTTGGGAATCGCAGTACATCTAACAATGGTGTCTCTTGCATACTTTTTTATTTTAATCCCAGAAGCAAGGGTTTTTAAAAATAGAACTTGTACAAACTACTGCTTCGTCTTTGAACGTGGGCGTTCATGAAGTACCAGTGAAAACGGGTGAGGAGTCACTCCTTCCCCCAGAAGACACAAGTGTGAAGACCACTCCTGATTTCTCCACAGAGGCCCAGGTCTGTGCCCCCCAGATCCGTGCACAGTCGCATGCTCAGAGCCCTGGCAGTTCCGACACTTGTAGTTCTCAAACCTGCGGCCTCAGGACCCCTTCACTGTCCTAAACACTGAAGCGCTTAAAAGAGCTTTTGTTTCTGTGCATTATACCTGTCAATATTTATCATGTTAATTAAAACAGAAAATTTTGAAACAGTTATATAATTTAAAATAGGAATAATAAACCATCAATTATGTAACATTATTCCATAAATAAGATGTTTTATGAATAATATACTTTCCAAAAGAAAATCGTGAGAAGTGTCATGTGCATTTTTTCGAAGCCCTTTGCTGTCCGGCTTAATAAAAGACAGCTAGTTGTCATGTCTGCTGGCGCTTCCTTTAATCTGTTGTGATATGTTGTTTTGGTGAAAGTGTCTGCTGATACAGTTATTTTGTTAGAAACGGGATGAGTTTTTGGCTAGCCGTTTCAGGCCACTGTGCATGTTCTTGGAGGCCGCTAAAGCTCAGAATGCAGTGCGCATCCGAAACCGTGTCACTAAATGTTCATTCTCTGCCGCATTGGAACCCCTAGAACTGCCTTGCACTGTGAATCCTCTTGCGCTCACACATCGGTCACCTCAGAGGTGTGTGTAACTGAGGTATGCGGAGTTCAAAGGGTGACACCCTCATTCCGTCGTGTCCAGAAATCACATTTGTAGCACCACCACCCTTGGCGTAACGTCTGTCTCATTTGGAAGGTGTCAAGCTCATGGTGAGACATACAGGTTTTGAAAATCCTCATTGTCATGGGAAAGCTCAAATTTTATCATTGGCCATAAATACTGTTCTCAAGAAAATGCCTGCCAAATACTCAACACTGAGTAATTGTAGTTAAAGTCTGACATGGTCGTTCTTTCAAGTAAAAAGGGGCTAGTTCAGCTCACAACTCACACAGCCGTGGAGATGCTTCTCTGCAAGGTAACCCTCAGCCTTCAGGATGCAGCCGGAACACTCTGGTGCTTTCCAGGTCCCCACCCAGGAAATTAAAAATTAAAAAGGCATGTACTCAAGGGTTGAAATTTTTTAAAAATCAACTTGGGGGGGTGCCTTTTTATAAATTGATTTTAGAGAGGGGGAGAGAGAGAGAGATTTGTAGTTCCACTTATTTATGCATTCATTGGTTGATCCTTGTATGTGCCCTGTCCAGGTATTGAACCCGCAAGCTTGGCATATTGGGATGATGCTCTAACCATCTGAGCTACCCTGCCAGGGCCCTGGGGGGTTCTTAACATTTTGAAGTGAGACTGTTCTTGTTTGTTTGTATTTAAAGAGGGTTGCCATGAATACAGAAATGAGTAAAGTAGCCCAGTTTGGTCCCACTCATGCTAAGGAGCCCGCAGGTTTAGCCACCATCACTTTTGCAAAGTCAAAGCAACTTTGAACACAGTAAATAAGGCAGATAGTGTCTTGGAATTGTTTTAAAAATAGTGTTTAACTTGTAGCTCCCCCTCCACCCCCATAGTATTTCCAGGACCACAATTTGAGCACTGCTAAGGTAGATAATGCAAAGAGGAAAAACCCAATTAGATTAACCATGGTAAAAAAAAAAAAAAAAAAAAAAAGCAAATGTCAGTATGTCCTAAGTTATCTAACTTAGACGAGATATTTATTATCGGGAAAACCTAATTGGAACTAAGATTCCATTATTTTTTCCACCATTTAATTGTGAAAATGAAGTATCTTCATACTTTTTAGAAGTGTGTGTAAAATGGCGTGTTGTTGATCGCACCACCTGTGCGTCAGAGAGTAGACCTTCGGTGCATGTCTGCCTTTGAGATGCCAGTCCAGCCGTCCGTGCAGTTCAGTTCAGCTTTAATTCCTTGTTAACTGCCTTCGGTGCCCCTGTGAACACATCGGGCAAACCATCTTTCACCAGACAGCCACCGGTAACGTCCGGACGGGAGGCAGTGCGAATCGATGGAGTAAGAGTATTTTTAGGGACTGTTGATGGATTGCTGTATTCTGCGCTTAACTTGAAGTGCCAGATGCCCCAGAGCTGACTAAGATGAACTCGCCATTTACTGAGCACTGTATAGACTGTGGAGACACACGCATCTCCCCTTGGTGGTTTTGGGGAGAATGCCTGCGTTTTTTTAAGCAGCCTCCTGCGGTACTTCCGTGTGGACTCTGGGCCATCTCCTTGCAGAGCACAGTGTTATACAATTGACAATCTCCCGGTCCTGGTGATGTGTAACTGTGAGGTTTTCGGACAGCCTTGGACAGCAGCCTGTCCATCAGTTCTCCGTGTGGGGGGACCTGGTACACCCAGGCACTGATGACTGACCCTCCTGGTGGCAGCCCCACGGAGGTGGCAGCAAGCTGGAAGCTATGGCTCTGGGCTCCTCTCACTTGCTAGCAGGTTTCTCTCACTGCAGCTCATTTGCATCTGGGACATCAATTAGCATGTTTGTTGAGGCTAATTGAATGAAACTCAATCATAGCTCTTAATTGCTTGACTATGTGAAAAGAAATCACATTAATGCAGCTAATTAAGTGTACGGCAATAGATGCAACATAATTAGGAGCGAAATGCAAAAAACAAGGGATGGCGAAGGTGCGGAGCCTGGGTGCGGGGGGACACAGGACGGTGGCGGAGCCATCCGCGCGTCTGGACGGGTCCCTCTGCTCCAGCGCCTGCTCGGAAAAAATAATCCACATGATGAGCATGGACAACTTGAGAAGAAAAATGCAAATAGGTTTGCAATTACTACTTTTTCAAGCTGTTGAGGGGCAGGAGATGGCACCTCTGGGGGGCCTGGCTCTTGAGTGGGCCCTGGGGACTTGTTAAGTGCTGTTTAAAAGTACTTGGCTTTGAATTACCCTCATGCCTTGTTAAAGGGTTTTTTCCCCTTTTATCTTCGATCAGCATTTTCTACAAGGAACATGGAGAAGGAACATGCATTTGCATATCAAAATCAAGCTTGCTGTCTTTACTTTACCCAGGGAGTCCCTGCCTCAGACCCATCCAGCTGCACAGCCCACTTCAGAGGATGGGGGACAGGGTTTCGTGGTTGTAGCTTTAATTCCTCTAGTACCAGGCCCAGGAGAAATGAAAAAGATGAGTGTATTCTTTCAGAAACAGGAAGCTCAGTGTCATTCCTCGTGGGAGAAGCTAGAAGCCATGTTCTCGCGGCTCCCTCCTGCCACCTGTTTCCGGAGCTCTGCCTGGAGGGGCCTTTATGGTGTAGGACATGCCTTTAGTACAGTTTTTAAAAACTGTGGTTACGTGAAATATAAAAATGGCCAAATTTATATTCCGATTTCCCCCCCAGCTCGTTCTTGTGAAGTTTCAACGCCTAAATAACTCAGGCAAGAGAACAGATCCCCGGCCCATGCTGGGCTCGAGACAGATGTATTCTCTTGGCGCGTTCAAACCCAAGGAGTAGGCTCTGCGTAGATTTCTATAATAATTTTGAATAAAATGTCCTGGTTATTGTATGTTGAAACGTGCCCATTAAAAGAGCCCTGCTGAGGCTTAGTCACTCTCTGATTAGCCTCATTTTAGAGCCCATAAGCAATAAATGCTCAATTACACTCCTGTTATTGTATTTTAATTTGTTAAGAATTGGCATTAAAGAAGAAAGTTATAGCAAGTTGATATTTTTAAAGGAGTAACTATGCAAGAAGGAATTCATTATTTACAAGCCTTAACTTTGGTTTTGAAACTTGGCCTTGCCTGTTTTTGGCAGGTATTAATAGAAGTAAATGAAATAGGCTTAAGAATGACCTCTTTAATGACCTTGACTTGTAGCCCTACACTAACCAAAGGTCACTTTCTTTGAGGTGCTTTTTGTTCCCATCCTCAACACAGGGAGCTCGACCACAAGTCTGCCTCCATTTCCTCCAGCCCGCCTGTCCTGCAGCCTGATTTAATGATAATAGCTTTCTTACATCTTTGGTCCACATCCTTTCAAACCCACAGCTTTTTTCATAGTCGGTTATATTTGGGGGAGTTTTCCAAGCATCTTGATCTCCATGTGAAGTTTCCAGTCAGTTCCCAGCTGGACACAGCCTCCCTTCCTCAAACCCACAACTGTCCTCCAGGGTGGCCGTGGCCGACCACCCCTCCTCACCAGCTTGCCCCGGGGACATTGGGGTGACCCTCCCTAAGCCCCCTTGGAGCTGAAGTGCACAGCTTGGCCAGCCCAGGGAGGGCATGGCTGGCACCACTGAGGCAGGCCCAGCTCACTCCCCTCTGTTGGCCCCACTGGGGTGCAGCTTCTGACCCCTCCCCCATGTATCTGTTCCACAGCCCTGCGGGTCCTGCCTCAGCACAAAGAGCTGCCATTGGAGGGCTGTCCTTAGGAACATGATTGCTTCCACTAAACAAACCAGTGGGTTTTCCCCTTCATGGTCTAAAGGGAACCCACCAAGATCCTGCAAGGACCAAGTCATCGATCCCATTTCCTGCGTAATCTTAAATCCTGTGAAATGTTATCCACCCACGAGCGGTTCAGAATGTATCCCTTTCTGATGAGTGCTATTGACTTCATAATATGTCTACAGAGACACGGGCTCATTGCCCCCCAAAATGCAAGAAAGCGTCGATAACTCCTAATCTGCCAACAGGCCGCTCACCCTGGCTCTCAGTGGCCTTCTCCCCACCGCCCCCTCCAGGCAGCTTCAGCCTCATCGAGATGTTTAACGGCATTGCCCTCTGAGACAGAAAGGTCACTGCACAATAGTTCTGCTCCGTGGAATTGTGGGTAAACAGTCCAGGAGGGGCCTGGTTCCCCGTGTGCCGTCGCATAAGCAACAGTTCAAACAATATGACTTATGTCCATGCTCATTTTCTACAGCTGGTTCTTGTCCCCTGGGATGGGCCCGTCTGCTTTGTTTCCTCATCTCTCCAGGATCTGGGTTAGCGCAGGACTGGGAGGCAGAGCTCCGACTTCCGTATAACAGGGAGGCCCCCTGTGCTAGGCAGAACAGGGCCTCCTTATTTTCGGAGCATGTGCCACAGGGGAAAGGGCTAGGATTACAGCTCATGACATCCGCTAGAACGTCTTGTCCCAGTTGGTGGAAGGTCTGCTTTTTAATCTATCTTGGCTGTTTAACGTTTGAACAGGATTACATGCAGAACGTTCACGGGAAAGAGATCGACCTTCTGAGAACCACTGTGAAGGTCCCCGGGAAGAGGCCCCCCCGCGCCACGTCGGCCTGCGCACCCATCTCCAGCCCCAAAACCAACGGCCTGTCCAAGGACATGAGCAGTTTACACATCTCACCCAATTCAGGTAAGCTTAACGCAGACACACCGGAGAAGGCGTGCGCCGGCCGCTGTCCGTGGTGCTGGCTGGGGACACGGCTGAGCTTGTGGGCTCGCTGAGGCGTTGGCCATGATGCTGTAGATTGAGGTCTAGAAGCCTCATCTCCTCCACCAGTGACCCCTCCCTCTCCCCCGTGGGTTCTGTGACTGCACATGGTGGCACTCGAAGTCCCAGCTGCACAAGCCAGCCCACGAGGTTGTCCGGAGCCAGGTGGTTGCTAGTGCGATTGTGCACATGATTGAGGATTTAAGGGCCTTCGTAAAAACACGAATGAATGGTTAAAGGATCAAGGCTTCGTGTTAACTAACCCATAGGGACCAAGTACGTAAAAGAAAAATGGCCATGTGGAACGAGATTTGAAGGAAACCCTTGGACCCATGGAGCATTGAAATGCCCTCAGCTTTATGTCATAACTGTTGGTAATTCTTTGACACAGCATTCGTTGTCTTTACTCTCCTTTGAGGAAGCACCTTCTCAAAGTTAGATGTGTTGAGACCTACCTGGCAATTGCAAACCATTCAAATGCCATGGTTCCTTGTTGGTTAAGAGTCTTTGCAAACAGTGGCAATGTGGCTTTGAGCTTCCACAATTATTTGTCGGAGCTTCCACAATTATTTGTCGGAGGAAAGGTACAGGGACTGGTCAAGCCCTCCCACTGAACTCAGCGTCCTGCAACACAGGGACCTCTCTGAGTCTTTCTCCATCAAAAAGCCCCTCTCTTCCCTCCAGCTGGTCTTCCCAGAATAAACTTGTGTTCTGTGGTGGTTTCTGCATGTGTCTCTGCTTCTTAAGGACGCCGCATGTTCCTCTCTCCATGTGAAATGCTCCGAAAGAGGAAAGGTGTGCTGACCCCACAGTTTGGCATAAATAGCATCGGTTGGGGAAAGCAGGATCATAAAAAGGAGCGAGAGTCTGGGGTCCATGAACCGGGCTTCTGCTGCTTGATGCCAAGGGGCACGGGGCAGGTAACTGTCCGTGCGTCACTGCCACATCAGGCCGACCTGGTCTGGCCTCTGTGCACTCACGGATGCGGTGGCAGGTGAGGTCACACGGAAGTGCCAAAAAACTCAGAAAGCACAATACAGACATCACTGCTACTACTCATCAGAAGAACCGGGGCCTTCTGCTCAACGGAGACCTTGGTTCATTCCAGAAGGGGGGTTGTTTTGCCTGGTCTCTGTGACCTGCTGACCCTCCTTCCAAGACATAGGTGACGTTTTTCCCTCTTCAGGATGGTGTGCTCACTCTATGGGGTAAGAAGAGGGAAAAGACGTGCTGAGAAAACACTTTTGCTGTCTTTGTTACTTTGTATTTATTTAAAAATATTTATTGAGCACATGGTGTGTGCCAGGAATTGGATGTGCTGTGGGAAATGAGTCCCTGAGCCCTAGAATGAGGATTAGTCACCTCATAACCAGCTGGTTTTCCTTCTCCTTCTAACCCATCTCGTCACATCTGTCAGGATGGGTGATTCAAGTCAAGAAACATTGATAGAATTTTTAATGCTAAGCACAGTCCAGGACTCCGGGACACAGAAGAGGTAAGCCCTGCCCTCAAGAACGGCACCCTTTGGTGGGGGCGAGACAAGTAGACAGGTAAATATAGCAGCTCACAGCGGGAGTGCACCCGGGGAGGGAGACCCAGTGATGGGGTGTGTGAGCAGGGCTGTGCTGGGGGTGAAGCGAGGCGGGACTCCGCCAGGCACCCTGGACGCAGTGTTGCTTGCATGAGATTTGGAGTCTGAACTTCTTTATCTTCAGATGTATGATCAGCTGCCGCTTGCGTATGGAAAGTGTAATGTTGGGTAACAAATAGAAAATCCAAAATGCCGTGTAACCTTTATCCTATCCCGTGGAGTCGGGTATGTCATGGCCTCTGCTGAGGGAGGGAGTGCGGTCCTCCTAAGGCCAGTGTTTCAGAGCCCAGTTCACTCTCTTTAAGACTCTTGCTGTGGACGAATAGGGGTTCGGGGGTACAGTTGAAATCCCTTTGCCATGGCTGCACCCTCAGTTTATTACTACTCATCCTTTTTTAAAACTATATTTTTGTTGATTTTAGAGAGAAAGAGAGAGGTTGAGAGAAATGGAAACATCAGTGATGAGAGAGAATCATTGATCGGCTGCCTCCTGCATGCCCCTTACTGGGGATCGAGCCCGCAACCCCGGCATGTGCCCTTAGCCAGAATCGATCCCAGGACCCTTCAGTCCGCAGACCAACGCTCTATCCACTGAGCCAAACCAGCTGACCCTGAGCCAGGTTAATCCCCACGCAGGAAGCCTAGCCGATTTCCCTCTTATTTGGCTCACAGGCAGGGACGTGGAAGTGGGGGTGGGACATCTGCAGGAGCAGGTACGGCTTCAGGGGAGAAAGTGCCTCGCAGTCATTCGTGGCAGCGAGAGATGTGGCTCATTCCTCTTAAGCATGCAGGTGACGCCATCGGCTCGTGTCCAGGAAGAGTGAGTGACCCTTCATTCTATTGTTCAGAGGGTGTGCCCTCACGTGAAAAATCCCAACACAGCAAATTTAATTAGAAGTAAATTGATGCTATTTTTATGGTAAGGGATGGACTCTTAGCAAAAAATAGGCATTAATTATTTTTGTTATTTTAGAGCTATTTGCCAAAGAACTGGCATGGTATTTCCCCTTATCCTCACTCTCCCTCATTTGAGTTCTGCTGTTCTGTTTTAGAGCTCTGAGTTAACTAGAAGTGTTTCTTTTTTGCTTTCTTTTTTTTGTTATTCATTTTTTTATCTCAGTGTTATTGAATTGGATCAGTGTTCTGTACCTTTCTTTCCAGTAACTTTTCCGTTCACATAGACCCAACACATGCATGTACCTAAATCTTTGTGCATAACACTTATTATTGTCTTAAAAGTCCGTGTGTGGCTGTGGCCAGTGGTTAGAGCATAGGCCTGTACACCAGAGGGTCATGGGTTCGATTACTGATCAAATGCATGTACCTGGGTTGCAAGTCCCATCCCCACCCTGGGTCAGGGCATGTGTGGGAGGCAACCGGTCAATGAGTCTCTCTCACATCCACGTTTCTCTCCTCCTCCTCCTCCTCCTCCTCCTCCTCCTCCTCCTCCTCCCCCCTCCCTCCCACTCTCTCTAAAAATCAATGGAAAAAATATCCTTAGGTGAGGATTAAAAAAAAAAGTCCATATGTGAAGTGACTCAGTCAATGGGTATAAGCATTTATAAGGCTCTTGATTCATATTTCCAAATTAATATCTAGAAAGGTTGCATATGCAGTGACCTTCCATCCATAAAGTGAGTGCCCATTTAACCCCCACACATTTGCTAATATTGCTATTTAAGTATCATTTTTAGACTCTCTGCCAATCTGATAAGCGATAAAAATACCCCGTGCTTGGTGTATTTGGATTTCTTCAGTTAGTAGTGAGGTTGAGCATCGCACGTGTTTATTGGTCATACTTGTTACTTACATCGTACTTGTTTAGAGGTATCCCTTGCCCGTTTTTGTACTCGGTGCTTGTTTTTCCTTATTGATACGTAAGAACTCTTGGTACAGTAAGGATATCAACACTTTATAATATTTCCCCAATTTCTTAGTTTTTTATACCTCATGGTCTTATTTACATTTAGAGGTTCCCCCTTTTTAATATATAATCAAGTCATGTCTTTTACTTCTCTGGTTTCTACTTAGAAAGCCTTCAATCATCTTGAATTCAGAACATAATTCATACATGTGTATTTCTGAGTTTTGTCATTGCAGTGTTTCTTTTTTTTAGACATATTCAACTTTTTATTATAAAAGTTTTCCAACATACTGAAGAGTTGAAATAATAGTATAACGAATGACTATATACCTTCCAGATCCTTTAAAAAATTTTTAATCACTAATCCACCTTTAATTTGTTTGAGTCTAGTATATGTGATAGGACATCTAATTAAACTTAATTCAAATAGGTAACTAACTGTTCTTTCTCTCTTTGGTGAATGTTTCCCTTCCCTCTTTATTCTATTGGCCCCCTTTATTGTAAACTAACTCATTTAATTAAATGAGTTCTGTGTCTGCGCTCAAGAATGTATTCCATTGATCTGCTATTCCCACATTGTCTGACCTGATGCAGATTCACCACACTGGCTTTATCCTCCAGTTTTTCTTGGCTATTGTCATGCATTTGTTTTTTCCAGTAAACTTCAGAATAACTTGAAACCCACTCCTTCCCCTTAAAAATAACCTCATGTGACTCCAATTGTCACTGCTTTTACCCTGTCAATTAATGGTGGAAAAACATCTTGACCACAGTTTCCTATCATGAAACTCAATTATTTCCCATTTTATTCAGATTTATTTTCTATCCCTTAGTAAAGTTAACACTTTTCTCATTTAGCTCCTATCTGTCTTGTTAATCCATTGTGTTAGTTTATAATTTTTGGTGAAATTATAACTACTATCGTCAGAAAGATTTAAGAGATTAGTTATTGTATCCATAAAATGAAACAAACAAAAGGTTGAAAAACCAAGGGGTTATTGAAAATTAAAGAAAAAAGATTGACTAGGTAAGTTAAATATTCTAAATAACATGGCTAACAACACTGTGGGGAATCTAAGATATAACAGAAGAAAATATGCTAGAGGTGAGGAGGATGTGCTGGGGCCTTCCCGTCTGAGGAGTCGGGCACCGAGATGGATGGGGGAGGAGGCTCTGTAAACGTAGAGAACAAATGAGGTAGGAGAAGAGGCAGGTTACCTACAAAGGAAGGGAACGATGGAATCTTCACCTCTAACAACACTACTGCGAGATAATGGAAGAGTTCCCTTCTAAGGATCAATAACTTTGAACCTGGAAGCCTATGCAATGGCAAACTATTATCAATCAAGTGTGAAAGTAGAAAAAAAAGACTTTCAAAAAAATTTTTTATCGCCAAAACCAGTTTGGCTCAGTGGATAGAGAGTCGGCCTGCGGACTGAAAGGTCCCAGGTTCGATTCCGGTCAAGGGCACGTACCTGGGTTGCGGGCACATCCCCACTGGGGGGTGTGCAGGAGGCAGCTGATCGATGTATCTCTCTCATCGATGTTTCTGACTCTCTATCCCTCTCCCTTCCTCTCTGTAAAAAATCAATAAAATATATTTTTTAAAAAAAATTCTTTTATCTTTATTGGACGTATTTCAGATATCCCCTTTCTTTCCCTCATTGGACCCGCGCCCCCCCCCCCCCGCCTTCAACATGCTGTTGTCTATTCATGGGTTATTATGCACATATGCATATAAGTTCTTTGGTTAATCTCCTCCTCCCCCCCCCCCCCACACTTGTTAGATGACAGAGATATAGAACACTTTCCTCTTGGTAGCTTTTTTGGAAAAAATTGCTTCAGCATCTACTCCAGAGGGGGAAAAAAAAGAAGAAAAAGAAAAGGAACAGAAGAATCCAAAAGTTATTTATTTATTTGGGACTGTTGAATTTCCCTTCTCCATCTCTTCTTCCCCGTTCTCCAAGCTCAGTCATTCAGAAAGACCATGTAGTATCTGCTGTTTCCGTTCCCCAGGCTCAGAACTGACAGTGCCTTTCTAATGGGAATCAATCCGAAGTCCATTTTAGAGAATCTACCCACCTGTAACTTCAGGTACCCTCCAGAGAAGGCAGTCAGATGTCCAAGCAGTTTCTGACTGAGTTTTTGGCCGGCCACTCTGGCAGAATGATACCCTCATGTGACAATTATTTTGACATTTAAGTAGAGAGCAGGAAAACACAACAGCCTCAGGAGTCAGAAAAACTAAATTGAATCCCACACCCCATCTTGGGACCTTGTGCAGTTGTCTCTCTGCACCAGCTTCCTCATCTTTAAAATGGGAAGATGGCACCACGTCTGTTCTTGGGAGGACCACACACCGGTGCCTCTCCAAAGCTTGGCCAAGGTGAGTGAGTGTCCAGAGCTGCATCAGGCGTCCATCAGTCACAGCGGGGGTGCTCGTTGTTAATGAAGAAGAGGAAGGAGGACAGCAGAGCAGTTGTTTTTGAATTGATTTTTTAAATGCCGTAACGTCTGTGTATAAAGCCTCGTGCAGACACAAAGGGTTAGGCTTAAAACCCATGCCCCCCAGCAGACAGCATTCCCCTGGGATGGCAGCGACCGGGCAGGCGGAGAAGTGTCCTTGGGGCTTTCCCAGGTCCCCCCGAGGCCCAGGGCTCCAGGTCTGTGCATCCCTCACCTCTGTTCCCGCGTCCTGATGGTGACATTGCACTCCGAGCCGACAGATACCTCCTTGTCCCTGAAGTGGGTCTTTGTTGGCTGTTTGCAACTGTGACTGTGTGTTTATCCTAACCAGATGGACGCTTTGTCACAGGAAACCTTTCCTCGTTCCCCACCTCTCCCCACTTCAGGCCCCCGGTGGTTTCAGAACGGTACAGCCTTCAGGAGGGCTGAGGCTGCGTTTGCAGGGGTGGGGGCGGGATCTCGATGTGTTTTGAGTATTGAACTGCCATTGACATCTAAAGTCTCAACCATGCTGTTTTCCTCCACACTTCAGTAATCAGGACATCCAGCAAACCCATAAAAAACCAAACTAATAGCATGAATATTCAGTGACCTAGAATACTAATTATTGTCATGAATATTAATGCGCTCGGACTTGCTTTTTCCTCTCCTCTTTCTCTCCCGTCCTCTTTCTCCCTCTCTCCCTCTCTCTTTTTTTCCACTTAGCCGGCTCTAAAGATGGGTCATAATGAGAGCATTTAAGAGGGAGCGCGCTCTCCGCCGTGACAGGGACTGGGTAATAAGGAGAGCTTGATTAACGCGGTGCACTTGGGGGAGAGATGAGAGGCTTCACGTGGGCCTGTTCGGGGGAGGCGATGAGGCACCGGCGGCTCTGTTGCTGCTCCCGGAGATTAATGAGGCCTAAGAGTGCATTAGGAACAGTGACAAAGGTTTCATCTAATGGGCTCAGTCATTTTTCCTTTGAGTGACAGACGCACAGAAGTAATTGGCTGTGCAGAATGGCAGCTCATTGGCGGTACTTAAGGATACATTATCCCCGTTGTGTGGCCCGCAGAGGCTGTTTATCAAAACTGCTCACACTGCAGACGCCGCGTCGCTAAGCTGCTGTTACAGTGGTAATAGCTATTAAAAAAAAAAAATAACGCAACATCCAAACCCGATCTGTGGTTGTCTCATAGAAACAAAGTTTTTCTTTGTTTAGTTTCAAATGGTCTAGAAAACATTTTAATAACTCCGGAGTCTGTTCCGTGTACCGATGGTCTGTGCATGTCCCCGTGTGTCTCCTCCTGGTTTGTGGAGTCCCACGCCTCTCGCTCGTTAGAACCTCAGAACCTGCCCCCTCGCCCCGTTTCTGCCCGGCCCCCCGTTAATTTCCCACACTGGGGACTTTGTTTACAACATTGAGTCCTCTGATGTATAAAGCGGGTGTGTTTGCTAAATGCTTTTCTAGCAGCTTGGTGGCACGTTTGCAAAGGAAAGCCTTCCTGGTGGTAAATTATTTGGCTGCAAAATAATCCAAAAATCAGTATCATATGATGATAATCTGCTTTCATAAACCAGGTTTTATTGGAGTAGGTGTCAGTGGCTATTTAAAAAGTTTTTATTTTGGGCGGAGAAAATAAATATTTTGTGAGGTTTCTCTTGGACTGAAATTTCAGGAAGTTAGGTTCATCTGAAATTCAGCTGCGGAGTTGCAGCGTCTTCAGCTTTTACGACAAATGCAATCTTACGGTCAGCTATTTCTGCTGCTACATCTCTCCCACTGAGATTTAGGCAAATTTGTTTTATATTGTTCCCATCATTAAATTGTAAGCTCTTTGAGGCATAGACCATTATTTCTCTTTCTTTGTTATCCTCTCCCAGTTTTGTGACCCAGCAATTATTTTTTAATTAAGTTAATATTTGTATCCAGTTCGACGTAAGTGATAGACACTGAGGATGAGTGCCGTCTGCCTCCCTTCAGACAGCAGCCCCTCCGTTGCACCTTCTCTGGTCAGGATCGCCGGGCACAGTGCCAGCACAAATCAAAACCACACTGTCCAGTTTAAGGAAACTCTGAATGGAGTGTTCTTTGCTGAAAGAACTGACAAGAGCAACTTGATCCTTAATGATTTCAATTAAATGCATAAGAGGGGTGTTAGATACTGAGCTGTGTGCATCTCTATGAGAACAGGGTCCCTTTGAGTAAGTGAAAATTGCTTCAGAAACTTTTTTTTCCCTTTCAAAAAATGTATCTTTGGCCCTGAATATATGTTTGGCTCTGCTAAGTGGTTAGAGCACTGGCCTACACACCAGAGGGTTTGATTCCCAGTCAAGGGCATGTCCCTGGGTTTCGGGTTCGCTTCCTGCCTCCCTTATTGAGGCGTGTGCGGGAAGCAGTCGATGTGTCTCTCTCACATCGATGTTTCACTCTCTCTCGCTTTCTCTCTCTCCCCTTCCCCCCCTTCCCTCCCATTCTCTCTGAAAAGCAATGGTAAAAATATTCTCAGGTAAGCATTAACACAAAAAACAAAATAGTATGTTTGATGAAGAAATAGTGTTTCAGGTGTTGGCATCATGCTTCATGGGCAGCGTGGGAAGAGCAGCCACAGGAGAGGTGGGTGCTGAGCTGGGGCTCTGGGAATAGTCCCAGCCGCCTCAGGGAGGTATCCAACCGCTGGCCCGGCCTCGGCTGGAACCTGGGCCCTGGGAAAGCCCTTCTGCATGGAGTCAAGTCTGTGATTGGTCTGCTTGCTTCACTCCCATACCCACGTCAGTAGGAGAATTGGTGGAGGAGAGCAGTCGTGGCATTCTGCTATCGCAGGCCTTGTGCCCAGTGCTTTGCCATTACCCGCCCACAGAGGAAGTCCGTCTTTCTGGGGAACAGCTAGTGAGAGCTCACACCCCAGCGCATCCCGACCCACCACATGAAGCCCACCTTCACGTCCTCAGCATGGACGCAGGCGTTCCTCGCTGCTCTCAGCCTACATGACTGCTGTACCTGCTCCCAAGAGATGATTCCATAAGGACTGGGAGAGGGAAGTTGAAGCGAGCTCTTCGGAGGGAGGAGCCCTGTGACCACCTTGGCTTCCTCCCTCAAAGGGATTAGATAATTCAGTAGGAGCCAACAAAGCTCCCCTCAAAACAGTGCCGTCAAATAAAAATGAATTTTGTGCAAAACACACCTATTGCATTTATCATAATAAAGGACGGACAGTGTTTGAAAGATAAAATGATCATGCATGGAAAACTAAATAATTGAATTGATTTGTTGGGGGTATATAACCAAATAAGAATCTAGAGGACAAGATCTGGGCTCCTTGGACTTTGTTCTATTAGACATTATTACTTGAATGCCATAATCGTGTTTTATTGCTTAAAAGAAAATCCTTAGTTTTATCCTCTTTTTGTGTAATGTTGTCATACCTTATTATTACTGTATTGCACACAAATTCATTCTTGCAACCCATGCCAAGAAATGGATTGTACCTAAGTACTCAGGAGTGTTGCTGAGCTGACCCTGTACCGTAGATGTTCAGAAATGCCACTGGGTGGCGAATGTTTGGGCTCACACAAAGTGAGAATGACTACAAGACTAAAACACAGACGTGAGGCAAACAACACGAGCAGCTTACACACCAAGAAACACCTGCGCGAGAAAAACATACATAAAACAGACTTCTTAGATTGTAAAGTCAAACAAAATTAGCAACATCACCCTTTTAAACTTTTACTAAAAAATAGACTAAAGAGAAAAGGAAAACTCACTGTTGGTAAAATGAAAAACCATGAATACCTGCAGAGCCTTTGCAGTTGACAGGGTAGTTTATGTAATTGAAGCCTTACACCAACTACATGGGCATATTATTATCACCATTTCATTGTTATTATTTTCCATTTTACAAATTATGAACTGAACTGTTTTTCAGATGCCAAGTTCCATCTTTTTGAGTCCACTGGGCATTAAGAAAATTAATTAGAAGCATATATCATGAGTCAGAAAGATGCTAATGCTGTTTGACCCAATAATAACTCTTCTGGGATTCTATCCTAAGAAAAATGTCTGAAAGTAGAAGATGTCCTTTGCAGTATTGTTTATAATAACGAGGGACTGGAAACAACCAAAACTATCCAGAAGTAAAAAAAAAAACCAAACAGTAATAAATTATCTACATTTATCAGTAAGATGTTATATACTATTTAAAATTATTATGATGATAATGGAACAACGTGGAAAATGGAAGGAAATGGAAAATATCAAAGAAGTATAATATAGCCCTTGCTAGTGGGCTCAGTGGTTAGAGTGCTGGCCCATGCACCAGAGGGTCTCAGTCAAGGGCACATACCTGGGCTGCAGGTTGGATAGCTGGCCCTGGTTGGGGTGGGTGCTGGAGGCAGCTAATCAATGTGTCTCTCAAACATCAGTGTTTCTCTCTGCCTCCTCCCTTTCTACCACTCTAAAATTTTTTTTAAAAAATTTTTAAAAGAAGTGTAATATAAAATCACATCTTTTCCATAGTCTTAAGAAAAATGAATGCTATGTTTAATATAGAGACAACCTATTAGATGGAATTTTTGTAGACTTCTATCTCATTACTTTTATATCTGTATCATTTTGTAAGATAATCTTTAAGAAATTTATATGACAAAAGACTCCCATTTTTCCCCTTTGGCATCATAATTAGAATAGGGAGAAATCAGAATAAAAGAACTGTTTCCACATTTCAGGAAATAGCAGTGCACTGTCTAGTTCCAGGATTTTAATTCTGAGCCTGGCCGCCGTATTGTATTTGGTAGTAATTACATTTCCCCTTGCAACTGCGCCTGGAATCTGTACATCCCTTTTTTCTCTGGTAAACATGCTGTGGAAAATGTTTTACCAAAAAAAATGCATTGTAGTCTGAGAAACACAAGATTTCTACTTCAGTAGATGTGTTGAAGGGCACTTTTACAAAACAAGTACCACATAAGGCAGAATCCTGGACGTCTACGTCTTTAAGAAGAGGCTTATGTGTCCTGGGAGACAGTCCTCCTGGCCTGGAGTCCTGGTGGCCAGGAGGGAGGCCGATTTCCAGGGCAAACAGTGAGGCCAGTGGGCCCTGCTCAGGGCACTTAATTCATTTGGATCTCACTTTTTATGGTAGTGTTGTGAATTATATTCTTTTTGGGGTCATGATTAGAGGATGGGACAGATGGTGAAGGCCTAGTTAGAAGTGATGTCGCGGTTAGAAAGGTCTGCGCCATCCAGTCCTGATTCCGGCAAACCTGGTTTCCCGGTTTCGTGCAGAGCAGGGCGTGGTGCGAATGTAGGTTTGCAAGCTAACCTCACACTCTGAGCTTGTACAGCATTGGAAGCTACGTGGGACTGGGCATGGACCTACAAAAGCAGTCATCTCCGTATGTTCCTAAGGGTGAGGCCTCCGAGGGGAGAAGGGAGGGTCTATCCATCATAGTCCTGTAGTTATGATTTTTTAAATTAAAGCTCCACAGTGGAAATAAATACTTGTTTTACACTCACTTGCTCTTAGAGTCCTCAGTGGGTTTTTCTCCCCGAGTATCTCAATGTACATGAACTTCAGTATCACCTGTTACTGAGAGTCACTGATCTTTTTCAGGCAATAAGTCAAATGCCAGGTATTGTTTCCTAGTTCAAGGTCATGTCTGGTTTGTGAAGATGGACCCAAATCAGACGGGGCATTAAGCAAAGTGTTGTATTTTAAAAGAAATGATTGTTGATGAGCCTTTACTTGAATGCTATGAAAAGCCTATTTCAGAGTCTTTTTTTTTTTTAAGTCTGAACAGGCTATTTTTAATATAATAATCCTATCGCTTAAAAGAGGAACACTGGCTTTGATGTCATTTGGTGGATGAAAACATTCTTGCTCAATAGAAAACCAGCATCTTCTTCATGCTCCTTTGAGATCAGTTCAGGCAACACACTGATGTGCATTCAGATATAAATGCCGTATTCACTTTGAAATGCAAATTGTTTAAAGAAAAATAGCATATGGTGGAGGTAAGTACCTTTTCAAATCAACTCGTACACTTCAGGGCTATGCGGAAAGCTAAAAGTATTCTTTGGGAAGAATCTGGGGCTTTTGACAGAAGGAAGCGGCTAATCAGGGCGGCCCAGTGCGCACACGCACGCCCACATGAAGGGGATGGCCCTGGGCCTGGATTAGCATGGTAATTGGGCTGCCCCCTGCGAGTCCGGCCAGCAGCCCCAGCTCCATGGGGTATCTGAGGAGACACTGTTGCTGAGCTCAGGAATGGGCCAGGAAGTCGGCCTGTGTATCACAGTAACACAGATCGATTGGGGGCGTTGTGGGGGGGATATTGAGACAATACCAAAGAGGGCCCGTTGTGATCTTCTTCCTATGGACACCAGTGTCTCACACTTTGTAGGGCTGGGCCATTCTTGGGAGAAACTGTCTCCGCCCGACGTGACTCCACATCTCATACTTCCTGACCTAACCTCTGAATTCACAAGCCATTCAGGTGATCTTGTGGTGTTTTGTTTTGTTTCTTTTTTTGGGCGGGGGGAGGGGGGGTTAAATGTTATTGATATAATGTACACAAAGAAAGTGCAAAATCCTAAGTTATAGCTAAGTGAGTATACAGGTGACCAGCCCACAGATCAGAAAGCAGCAGGTGGCCAACAGCTCAGGAAGGCCCTGTGGACCACCTCCTGCCACTGCCCACACCTCCCCCCAAACACACACACACTCGAGGGTGATGGCCATCTGATTTCTCACTACAGATGAGTTTTGCTTGCTGATCTGGAACCGTTGGATGGGAGCATAGCAGTTGGTGCTCTCTTATTTGTCTTCTTCTGCTCCACATCCTCTCTGTGGTCCTTTGTGGCCCGTGTCATAGTCCATTCTTGCTGGGTGTAACATTCCATCGTATGGATACACTTAAGAGGTATCGGCGGTGGATGGACATTTCAGCCATTAAATACCACTGTGAACAATCTTGTACGTGTTCTCTGGTGGATGTGTTTATGCATGTCTGTATGGTTTTAGTTTGAAGAATATGAAATAAAAAGAGGAATCTTGAGTCCTGGCCCAATGGCTCAGTTTGTTGGAGCGTCATCCCTTACACCAAAAAGCTTGCTGGCTTAATTCACATACCTAGGGCTGCAGATTTGATCCCTGGTCAGGGCACATACGGGAGGCAGTTGACCAATCTTTCTCTCATTGATGTCTCTCTATCTTTGTCTCTCTGTCTCTCTCTCCCTCCCTTCCTCCTCCACTTTAAAATGTATCCTCAGGTGAGGGTGAATAAATAAATGCATAAATAAATAAAAATAAGACTCGAGAGAGAAACATGGGCTGTTCTGTGAAGGCCTCCCATCAGTTGAGTCAGCTAGGAGAGCAGTGGGGTTGTCCTGGGGTAATGTAGCATCCCCTCTTTCCATACTGTTCTGTATAGGGTGGGCCAATTCCAAAGTCTAGAGGGATCCACGAGTCTTTCCTGAGCTGTCCAGCAGGCATGATTCCCTGCTGCTCACACCTTCTCACGGCTCCTGTGGTCCTCACCTGGCATTTTGGCCACATGCAGACTTGTCTGGTACTTTCTACTGGACTAAATGTAGCTTCCGTAAGGACGGGACGCTGTCTCCTTCATTGTGCCCGTCCAGCAGGGGTTCAACGAGGTGAGACAAGGGAGTCCAGGAGGTCACTGTGAGGAGGTGGCAGGTACGGTGAGGTCTGACTTACCCTCCTTGCAGGGGAGCTGCCTGCCTGCCAGTTTCTGGGACTCTGAGACTCCTGGGTAAGGACAGGTGACAGTTCCTGGCAGCAGTAGCAATGGCCAGAGCATCCGCATTGCCATGTTCCCCCAGGGGTAACGTCGGAACACTCAGCAGTTACTTCTCAGGAGAGGAGAGGACCTGCGGTCAGGAAACCTTGCTCTTTATAGTGGGACACGATCGGCATCGACTCGGGCCAGGCTGTTCCCAGCTTGCAATCCTACCCGTGTTTTGGTCTGTAACGCCAGCCTGCTGACCCTCCGGACTTGTGAGGCTAGTGTGGCTGGGTAGCAAGCGCTCAGGTCTTTTGTTAAACGCACTTCTCACTAACCAGGGGTCAGAATTCCATTTAACTGGTCAATTTGAAGCTTCCTGTCTTATTGACTGTTGACGGCCACGTGGATTCTAGACCCCCAGCTGTTCCGCCTGGCCCAGCATGGCGGCCGCCTGCAGCACAGGGAGAACCTGGCGGCATTTAGAACTGCGTTTAGGCACCACTGTGTTCAGGTGGTCTTGATCTTGAGACCTTTCGCGCTCAGGAAGTCAGGCAAGTCATGGGCCTCTTTCAATGGGAACTCCAGCTCCTCCGCTTAGCTGATAACTATTCATGGGCAACGACTTCCCATTCGAGGAACATGGTAGCCCTAGAGAGCTTAGAGAATAATGTGGTTTTAGATGTAGCATCTCCCTTCGGTGCTCGGAAGTGAAAACTCCCTGGGTGGTATATACAGGTCAGCATTGCCACACGTATCTAGGTTTAAAAAACGAATTGAGGGCAGTGTTACCTGACCAGGTAATTAGTAACCTTCATTCAGAAACAGAAATGAAATTACCCATGAGCCTTTGCTGGCCACGTGCACGCATGCGTGCATGTGTGTGTGTGTGTGTGTGTGTGTGTGTGTGTAAAAATAAGCGTCAGAAATTCTGTCATGAAATACTACAATTAGATTTTAAATCTGTATAGTTTTTAAAATATTCACATGCCTGGCCATTGTGGCTCAGTGGTTGAATGTCAACCTATGAACCAGGAGGTCAGAGTTCGATTCCCACTCAGGGCACATGCCCGGGTTGCAGGCTTGATCCCCAGTGTGGAGTGTGCAGGAGGCAGCTGCTCTCTGATTCTCCCTCATCGTTGATGTTTCTATCTCTTTCTCCCTCTCCCTCTCTGAAATCAATAAAAATCTATTTTAAAAAAATTAAAATATTCACAAAACATTGGGGGTAGTTGGGTTTGACTGATGGATTTCTCAAGTTGGTAGAAATGCCTCAAAGTGTGCCTGCTGGCCCGCGACTGCCTCCCTGGGTTGGGTGCTGCCCGGGCCTCCCTGGGCCAGCACGACGGCTTCACCTCATCACGCGCCCCTCTATGGATCACTGGTTTCCCTCCAATTTAAAACATGTCTCTATGTATTTACATTTATAGACAAGTACCTGGTTGTGTGTCTCCAAACTGTATATTTAAGGCAGAAACTATTTCTTTCCCCTTATACTTTTCTATTTTCAGTTAAACAGTTATATTTCTGTATCATTACAGTGGCTTAGCGGAGGGTGACAGTCCGAGCTCAGGGACTGGCTTAGCAGTGGGTCCCGGCTTGTGTGTACCCTCTTGTTGTTTTCCCAGTTCTCTTCGCTACCTTCTCATTTAACTCTCATCCACTCTAACAATGTTAGCAGTGTCCTGACGCCTTGGTCTGCAAGGAAGTCTGTGGAAATGGAAGGGGTCTGGGGGCCCCAGGAGGGGTTTGGGAGGAGCCTCATCCCGAAATCAACTCTGATTAGTGGGTGTGGGGATCAGCACCCCCCAGGGGAAGAGAAGGCCCAAACCACACCTTTTCGTTCAGGAGGTTTTGTTGTTTTTTCAAAACAATTTAGAGCTTAATTGGTTCTAAAGTAAAACAGTTGGAGGACGGGGGTGGGCACACGGTGCAATATCCAGGTCTTGTATCATAGAAATGTACACTTGAGACCTATATGATCCTATTAACCAATGTCACCCCAATAAATCTAATAAAAATATTTTTTGAAAATAAAACAATTGGAGGAAAGTGTAAAAAAGAAACCTAATCCTTTGAAGCTCTGCACATAGAGCTAACAAGCTCACTAGCAGCAAGGTGTGGTTGGCGGGGTGGTAGAGAAAGGCATGGAACCTAAAAGTAGGGTCACCAGAAAGTGATTCATTTTGAAGTGGAGCAACTAATGCAGATCCCTAAGTTACAGTGGAAACTTTCTCATCACCCTCCATGTGCGCCATGGAGTGGCTAAGGTTGTTTTTCCTCTGACTTGTCTTTTCAAGGTCAAGGGTAAACTCGCCTGGTTTCCTTGCACATGCATCCAGGAACTTTGGTTTGTGTTGATTGTCAAGTATATCTTCACTGTGGACACAATTCTCTGGCACCAAAACGGACTCCCGTTTGGCGGTCATTACCACACGGCAGCTCCTGCAGGGCCCTCCTTGCTGGCTTTTTCCTAAAGGAGGTCTCCTGTCTGCACCTGGGCTCCATCTAGAGACGGTTGTGCCGGGTGTCTCTGTGTGGGATTGTTTCGGGCGCAGTCATCTGAGGCATTAGCCCCTCACCATGCTTTGCCAAGCACCCAAGACTCACTGCCCCTCTCGTTCCTCTGAATACATATTGTTTTGTGTGGAGCTTCCGCCTCCACGTAAGCAGGACGACAGCTCTCTCATCGCCAGGGCCCACTGTGCGCAGGTGCGCAGGCCCCTTAGACTAACTGGAGCTGGCTTCTGGGGTCTGCAGTCCACAGCGTGTTCACCCGACTTGTTTATTCCTAGGGAATGTCACTAGTGCATCTGGGTCTCAGATGGCCGGCGGCATCAGCCTGGGCTCCTTCAGCAGCCGACCGGACGGCATGCAGCAGCGGTCCTACTCTGTCTCCAGTGCCGACCAGTGGAGTGAGGCTACGGTCATTGCAAACTCGGCCATCAGCAGTGGTAAGAGAGGACGCGGCCCCACGGACCCGCGGCCACCTCACGGCCCTCGGTTGTAGGCCAGGGGCTGGACTCGGCACCCTGAGCTCTCCGCATTCCGCTCTGTAGCAGCACGTGGGGCAATATGTCGGCCCCGCACGTCTATTCTTCCTTGATGGGCTGTGTCGCCCATTCAGCTCATTTGTTCCTCTTTGATTCAGGGAGGTGTAGCTGTTCATATCCACTTGACAAATTGGGAAAATGAGGCCGCAGGCAGACAGGGCAAGCAGCTTCCTGAGGCTCACGTGAGGACAGAGCTGAGCGATAACGGCAGACTTCACGCCCTGGATCTCACTTTCTGCACTCGGCTCCCTCCATCAGTGCTCCTTTTGTATGTTTAGGGGGCTTTCCATCAAAGGAAAATGCACAAGTCATTCTCCAATATTCCCAGTAGATCCTGGAAATCTTGGAGCGTCTCCCCCTTTTCTGTGGGCCCAGCTATTTGGGAAACACATGCACTGCCCTGATGGGTGTGCGCCAATCAAGTCCTGCAGCGTCGGGCTGCTGGCTTCCTGCATCCTCTCTGCCTGTGGCATTTTGCCTGTGGCCTGCTCACTGGTGTTTAAAGAATTCCCACCGTTGTATGTCATCTATCAGACAGGGCTTTCAAGTAATTTTAGCATAATTTGTTCTAATTAAAAGATTCAGCGTCAGGTCTTCCCTGTAGACCCACCAGCTGCTGCTGCAGGTAAACACCATCCATATTCTGGTGAGTCCACACCAGGCCTTAAAGGAAGACGTCCCCGGACCCAGCGAGGAGGACATGGGGAGTCCGTAAAGGCCGCTCCCGGGAGGCCGTGGCAGGGAGGGCCTGGACAGGCAGCGGCTTGGTTTTGAAGTGGAACGTCCCGGAGCCAGCACCCAGCTCTGGTGCTGCGGGCGAGGACAGGGGTGGCCTTCACCCTGCGAAGGGGCTCTTCCAAGCTCTCTGCTTTCATCTGAGATCATGACTGTCCCTTGAGAGCCCTGATGCGCAGGATCCTCCTCATTGTAAATGACTCCCTTGTGATGGGGCACCTTGCATTCCCAGCCATCACCTGCCCGAGAGGCCTGGGGGCCTTCCTGTGTCACATCAGCGCCTCTGTCATTGCCCCACCTGCTGCCCAGGAGGCCTCTGGAGGCCCCTCACCTCCTGAGCCTCTGCATTCACACCTGCGGCCTGGGGGTCCTTCCCCCCTTTGCGTTGTTGCGAGGTGCGCAGCACAACACCTGTTTGCGTCTTCCGTACTGAGCATCTTCTATTGTTATAGGTGTTACTTATCTTAAAAGGAGCAGGCAGTTCACGGATTTAATTATTGAATTATCAGATACTTGGAAAATGCATTGATTTTTTCATTTAGTGTTAGTATTACTAGCTGATTGGGGTTATGCTGTCGCCACCATCCGTAGAGGTGGCTTGTACCTTGGAGGGTGGGAGGAACTCTTAATCCATGCCCCCCCCCCCCCAAACCCCGCCTTCTAGTCACCAACACTGCCTGGTTGTAGAGGGACAGTTTTAGGTTCTGCCCCCTAGGTGCTGTGGGAATCACAGAAAAAAAATCCAGAAATACCACAGAAGTCTTATTCTTACAGTTATTCCCCATTGGGAAGAAGGAAGGTTAGAAAAACAAATTTCTAAAAAAGGGCATCACCCCCAATCTTTGCCTTCCCTACATTCACAATATTTTTATAGAAGAGATATTGGAAGCAGCACATTAATCTAAAGTCCAATCTACTTGGGCTTCCGCACAGTTCTTTCCTGGACGAAGGCTCACTGGCTTGCGTCCCTCGCCTTCATAGCTCTGCGCCTGGCTGCACCTGTGTGCCATGCGCTGTGCCACCAAACCCTGAAAAGACGCTATTTCCTGACCTTGGTGTGGTTGGAAGTTTCTTCCCACAGAAGTTGATCACACCCGTATTTATAAAACACCTGTAGGAGAGCAAGGTCGCCTGTGTAAGAATGCTGTTTCTAATTTGCAGAGTGATCTCTCATATATTAATGCCCTGGGGTCACCTTTCTTAATTCATGTAGTATGTTTGCTAAAGACTAGTTAGGCTCCCCAATGTTAGGGAGCAAGGAGATGAGAAACCCAAGTCTGTGCCTGGTACCAGCCTGCTGTGGGATGTGGACGGGGAACTTGAGAGAAAGCCTGTTGAAATGGTGCCGGTAGAGTTAATCAAGGAAAACTAACCAAAGAGCATCAAACTTGAGCGAAGCTTCAAGAACCAGGCGGGCTTTTTTGTGCAAAGCCACAGGAGGAAGTTATTATAAGCACTGAGGCAATTTGGACAAAGACTTGGAGCGGAGGCCCCAGGAGGTGGGAGAAGCGAGGAGCTGCAGTAAAATGAGAGTGTGAGCTGGACAACAGCAGGAGAGCCGAGAGGAGAGGGGTGAGCAATGAGAGCCCCAAACATCGTCTTGTAACTGACAGCTGACATTTTAAATAGAAAAATCCAGTGATGCCACAGTGGTAGTAATAGGAGCTAATATTATTGAGGCTTTCCTGTGGATGATGTCATTTGATCCTCAGGGAGTAGACACCTGCAGGCTCCTTTTACTGGTGGGTAGATAGGTACCTAAGAATTCAGTATCACTTGTCCAAGGTCACACCCTCCTAAGGGCAGGGGTGCAAATTCAAGTGGCCTCTTTCCAGATCTTAGCTCCACCTCACGGAGCAACTCACGGTGTGCTTCCTAGACAGGCGGCAGCAGCGCCCCCTGGGGGACAGACTGGAAATGCAGGTCCTTAGGTCCCATCCAGACTGAATTTAAAATGGGAGGGGCTCTCTGACCTGTGTGGGAACAAGCCCTCGGTGCACTGATGCTGCCTGCTAAGGTTTGAGAACCACCCTCTGAATCAGGGGTGGGGAACCTTTCTTCTGCCAGGGGCCATTTGGATATTTATAACATTTTTTATGGGTCATACAGAATTACCGACTTAAAAATCAGCCTGCTCTATTTGGTCAAACAATTAATTAACTCCTAGCACCTTAGCAGGGCCAGACCAAATGATTTTGTGAGCCTGATATGGCACACGGGCCGAACATTCCCCGCCCCTGCTCTAAATCCTGCTTTTCAAATGGTCATAGGCAGCCCCTGGAAAGTGGCTAGAAAAGCGGGGTCCCAGGCTCCCCCAAGATTTACCGGATCAGAACAGCATGTTACCAAGCCCCATAGGTGATTCCGGGACACCTAGGGGTTGAGAAGCCCTGTCTGTCTGCGGTGAGGGTGTCTATCGTCCTGGACTCCGAATGGCGCCGTCCCTGCCTTCATGAGTCGCCAAGGGGCCAGACCTGAGCCATTGTTAATGAATGTCCAGGCACAGGATCTGACGAACGACTTCAAGAAAACGCATTTATGAATGGACTGCAAGACCTCAACTCGGGCACCAACACTCCCTTCCGTGCTTGGAAAATAATCACAAAAGACACAAGCAGGACGGAGAGCTTTCTGCCACGCTCTTCCTTTGTAAGTGGCAGTTGATGCAAACCCCACCCTCTCTCTCTGTGTGTTGTTTTTTTTTTAATCGTTTTTATCTTTTTCCCCTTAGTCTTCAGTTTGGATGTTGGAGTCATAAAAAGCCTACACTGTGCTAGCAGCAGGGACAGGAGAAGCTAAGCAGCTTTTGAATTCAAATGCCCATGAATCAGTGAATATGCTTTTATTCTAAAACATCATCATAATAACAACATTGGGATGCCATTTTTCTCTGCTCCGTGGTCCACACTGAATTAAGACTTTGGCTCCCGAGAACTTTGCCAAGTCCTCCCCACTCAGGCACAGGTACCCCGGGGGTCTGTCTTGTAAGCAGCTGTGAGCAGCTGGTAATGAGGGCGATCACTTTGTAGTGCGCAGAGCACAAAAGAGGAGGCTCCGGGTAAGCGAAGGGGGGACGAGAGGAGGCCCCACTGCTTTATGACTATTGCTGTTGTGAGGCTTTGCATTTAAGTACCTGAGGTTTAAAATTAAATGTCTGATGTAATTTGGCGTTGCTAACATGAGACCTGCATCTGCCCTCCGAGAAAACCCAGACAGCTCCGTTCAGGGTTTCAAATTGGCGTCTGCGGGCTCGCAGGCAGCGCAGAGGACGGGGTCCCCCCCGCAACCGAGCGCCGCGTGCGGCTCGGCGTAATTTTTTAAATGCAGAAACATATTCATCTTGGGCTTCTGCATTGAAAAGGGCTGTTCCCATAGTCCATGAAAAATTAATTTTTTTACATTTTTCCTCACTCTCCTAAGTGTTTGACAGAAGTAATTTTTGCAGCGAGAGGGAATAAAAACTGGTGGCTGTAAATTCCTGTCCTGGAACCCCTTGTGCAGATTCTTTATGGACCCGGAATTGATCTACATGTCAGAGCCTGTTGTGGTTCAAACTGTTTATCACCGTAATGGCCGGAGTGCGCCCGGGAACACCAACTTATAATCCCGGGTGAAAGAAATCGGTGTTTGCAGTCAATGAGGGGCAGCTGAGCTTTATTGATAGGTTCAGAGCAATTATCTCTGTAGCAGCTATTGGCTGGGGGTTTTCTTGAATCTTATTGGGAGCGTGTGATTTCTTTTTATTATTAATCACTTTTTCTGTAGGTGATTTTCTCTAGAAGCACTAGCCCAGAGTTAGCTTTCCTGTGTGCAGCAGGGGACCCCTGGGGTCATCTGTAGCACACCTGGCTGTCATAGCTCACTCCAAGGCAGTGCTTCTCAACCTTGGCTGCACATTAGAATCACCTGGGAATCTTTTTAAAATCCTGATTTCCAGAGGATGAGGCCCAGAAATCAGGATTTTAAAAAGATCCCCAGGTGATTCTAATGTGCAGCCAAGGTTGAGAACCACTGCTCCAAGGCAAAACGCCGGTTAGATGCATCATACCTGTGCTGCGGCCCCCTCCAGGCGGGACTCTGTGAGTGCCAGCCTTGGCCCCAGGGCCTCAACTGTTGCTGTTGCCGTGGCAGCCAGGCGTCCCCGCCTCTTGACTGGCAGGTTGTTCTGCTGGCCCCACCCCTCCGCCGATTGCTTCATTCCAACTGTTCATCTTCCACACTGACTGGCCATCATCGCCAATATATCGCATTGCTTCAAGTGACTCTCACGCAGCCCGCCTCCGCCTGGCCCTCGTCCAGCCTTGTCAGCATCAAGTATAAAACCATATCCATCTCGCTCCTCTCCGGGGAAGATGTGTGCGTGCTCACGCGCATTTCCTTCTGACCCTTTCATCTCGTGTCTTCCCGTCAGAATCTGTGGTTACCAGACAGTGGTTTGTGACGCTGAAGCATTTGAGCTATTGCTAACGTTGACATATTGTTTCCCACTCTGAACATGCTTTTGTGTGGCTGTTTTAATGACAGGCTAGAAACACAGGTTTCCGCTTTGGCACTCACTGTTGTTTCTCCCTCCCCATGGAGCCAGCATGTGTTTCAGCTATGGGTCCCCTGGCTGCTGTCAGTTCATCAGTTTTTGCTTTTACATTTGAGCGCTTTTTTCCTCCTTGGATAGTATGCTGGCAATTTTAGTATGTGACCAGCAGGTGGTGGTAGTGTGACCCTCGCCAGGAGGCTTGCTATTTAGGAGG
Organism: Myotis nattereri; assembly: GCF_964212035.1. Classification (NCBI taxonomy): domain Eukaryota; kingdom Metazoa; phylum Chordata; class Mammalia; order Chiroptera; family Vespertilionidae; genus Myotis; species Myotis nattereri. The sequence continues at coordinate 33,729,196 of NC_138082.1, forward strand.
GTTTTAATGAGGGGAAAGAGGAACCCCCCCACACGGACTGCCTTTGTTGTTATCTGACTCTGTGGCAGGAGCTCGGCTTCTAACTCTCATTTCCCGAGAAGCATTGTCCCTGTTGATCACTGAGGTAAGAGGCTGAGAAACTTAAGGCCACACTCCTAATAAGTAGTTAGAATTCAAACCCAGGTCTTTCTGATTTCAACGTTTATCTTTTATGCTCTGCGTAAAAGAAATGAAGACTTAACATGAAAACATTGTATTTTAAGAATTTGATTACCTTTTTGTAGAGCTTGCTTTTCAAGGAACTATAATATAGATAGACATTTCCCTCGTCTCGCTTATCCTGAACTTTTCCTTTATCACCGGTTCCCCCCAAATCTTGGCCGGCGCGTTCAGAACCCACTCCCTGGGGTTTGTCATCAACCTTCCGCTTAGCTCAGTGTTAAAGGGCCCGTGGGCTCTCATCTCTCAGCGCTGGGCACTCCCTGTCTCAGCCGCGGCGTCTGTTCCTCGCCAGCTAGTCGCCTAATTAAAGGGATGACCCCGGCCCCTTCTCTGCTCAGAGCCTGCTTTCCTTTCTCCGCATGCCGCCAAGGAGACAGCAGGAGCTTCCTGGGGTACCTGGCTGCAGGGGGTAAGGGTATGTTTTTCTTCCTCCCAATCAGGCTTTGTACTTTGTACTTTGCCTCCTTAGTTCCTTCCTATCAGCTATTTCTAGCAGCAGGTGCTGACCAGGGGAACTGCTGCCCTCCACATCAGAACGGGGAGCAGTGCGTTTCATGCCTGAAGGCCAGCCATTCTCATTTTCCCTGGCAGAGTCTAGAAATCCTTTTAAACAGATGGTGGAGAAGGATACTGTTGCCAATTGCTGTAACACCTGGACCACATCGCTCAGCCCCTCTGGCCCTCCGTAGCTTCATCTAGACCAGTGGCTACATGCCCCTTCCCCAGGACATTTGATGGTATCTCAGATGTTCTTGGATTATCACAGCTGGGAGGGGAGGGGGCATGCTACTAGAATCTCGTGGGAAGAAGGCGGGGAGGCTTTTAAATAATCTAGAGTGCAGGATGGCGCCTCCCAGCAAAGAGTGATCCGGCCCCAAGTGCCAGCAGTGCTGAGGTCCTGAAGCTCTGATCCAGACGATGGAGGCTCCGGCTCTGTGGTCTTCTACCCACTTTCCCAGACTTCCTTTTCTTCTCACTTTCATGGAGACCTGGCTTACACTGTCCACCTGCTCGTCTCCTCCCCAATCAGAAGGGGTCGCCCTGCCCCCACTTTCTACCCTATTACCCTGTGTCGTCTTGTCTGTCTTCACTAGAACCTCCTCAAAGAGGAATGGGCCGCGTGGTGACGGCTGGCGAGGTGGGCTTGTAAAATGAGCTCCAAGGCCTCTGCCTGTTTTAAGTGATAAAGTTCTTTGTCTTTTTCAGGTTAAGTGTTTTTTATAATAAAATGCTTTGGTCGTGCTCCAGGATCTGTTTCCCAGCATACCTGGTGCCCCTGAGACGAAGCATGTGGACTGGGATGGCTACAGCTTCCAGCACCCACAGGGGCCATCACAAGCATGTTGAGCATGTTTAAAATAATGACTAGCGTTTAAAACTGAGTTTCCTACCTTAGATTATCTCAGCCCGTTTCAGAGTAAACCGCGCTAAGTTCAGTAGGAATGATCTAATTAGGTGCATTTCCTAGCAGGTATTTTATTTCATTTTTTCCGCAACTATGCGGACCACCTGCTGTGTGGCACCCATGGCCCTGGCCGCGTTCCCGGCCTCTAGAGGGGAAGCAGGAATGACCATCCGTAAACAAGTTGAAATATAGGTAGGTACTTTGTCTGGCGGAGACAAGTGAAATGAGGGTGAGCGCTGGCTCAGACACTCATGTTCGCATTCTGAAACCGAGGCTGGCCGGAATGCGTGAATTACCAAGCATTGTCCCAGCTGAGACTGTAACGTGTAGTAGGCATGTTATCACGGGCAGTGGTGCCCGGGTATACTTGGAAGTGGCCCCAGAGAAGACAGGCACTATTTGGGCCATTAAATGCTGTAAGAGCTCAGAGGCTGGAGGGCATGTGCTTCGCTCAGGTCCTCAACGTAGGAATCAAATAATTACTTAAGAAAAGTCAATCATACTGTCAGATCCTTTACAACAGCGGTTCTCAACCTGTGGGTCGCGACCCCTTTGGCGGTCAAATGACCCTTTCACAGGGGTCGCCTAAGACCATCCTGCATATCAGATATTTACATTACTATTCATAACAGTAGCAACATTACAGTTATGAAGTAGCAACGAAAATAATTTTATGGTTGGGTCACAACATGAGGAACTGTATTAAAGGGCCAGAAGGTTGAGAACCACTGCTTTACAATTTCTCCTCACTTCCTATTACAGAATTTATAAATACATGCAGAAAGGGAAAGGCCTAAACGATTTAACATTTTCAGGTACCAGGAAGAAAGGAATAGAAGTGAGGGTGGGGGAGGAGGGGTTCTGGAAATGTAAGTAAGAGAGAGAGAGAGAGAGAGAGAGAGAGAGAGAGAGAGAATATGAATGAATGGATACAGCTGACAGCCAGCTTTGTAGTGGTTGGTCAGAGTTATCCTCAAACGCTCCGTGCATTTTCTCTATTAGTGTCTGTATATTACCTTGGTTTTACATCCTTAAACTTCTTCCCATGAATATATCTTTCATTACATCTTGGCTTTATTATCTGACAGATAAGATTATTAACAAAAAGCGATATTAATATTAATTATACAATGATACTAAAATTTTTATATCATGGAGAAACAGATGGTTATTTTAAATGACCTAAAATTTTACTCTTTTATATGAAGAAACAGTTAAACATATTTAGTTATAAATGCTATTTTAATTGAGACATTATTTCTGCCGTGGGACTTTAAAATCTTATTACAATGGCATGGCAGTGTTTCCATGTATATTTCAGTGTCTCTTAAAATGTGCACGTATTTACAAGAAAACAATTATAATTACATCTAAAACACAGTTTGGGGGCTTAATATTATTGATAAGTATGTCATACATTTCTCACACTGATCTTTCTATTTGGCTGTAGTTCAAAAATTCAGGTCTAGCCCTGGCTGGGTAGCTCAGTTGGAGTGTTGCCCCAATGCACCCAGGTTTGATCCCTGGTTAGGGTACATACAGGAATCAACCAATAAATGCATGAATAGGTGGAACAACAAATTGATGTTTCTCTCTCTCTCTTCCCCTCCCTCTTTCTCTCCCCCTCCCCCCCCCCTTACTCTCACTCTAAAAAAAAATCAATAAATTTAAAAACAAAAACAGAAGAATTCAGGTCTAATATGAGGGTTGCTCTCTGCAGCATTTGACCACGTTAACAGCCCTGTCGGTTATGTTTTCCAGTGGGCACTGTTTTTTCATCGTATTTGTCAGTGAATCGTTCCTAGCTGGACTCTGAAATTATCAGAATAAGTATGCTATGTTAGAAATATTTTCTCTGTATAGTATAGTTGGAAAACACAGTTGCTCTCTGCATTTCACAGTTTTAAGCTTGGTTGTCTGAGATTGGAAACGCCACATTCCAACAGCTGTCGATCCTCCGTCCATTTCACATCAGAAACGGCATTAATGCAAAAGGAAAACAAGCACTTCCGCTCTCCAAAGAGCACCTGGGCGTCTTCCGACTTGCTTTTCTTGGACCTCAGCACGTCTGGAAAGCCTGTGTCCAGGAGCAGGGCTCGCTGTCTCTGAGCAGGACGCCTTCATGGTGGGGTACAGAGGAAATTGAAGTCTGGGGGCACATCAGGCCCCCATCAGTCAGCACCAGCCAGACACGGGTCAGGCCCCCAGATGAGATTTGTGAAGCTGCACATCCACCCAGGCCACAGGCTCTGGAAAAATTACCATCACGTGAGACCATCTAAGGCAGCCACGGGCCGGGTTATTACCCGAGCCAGCACCTGGCTCTCAGGCACCTTTCCTCTGTGGGCTCCCACCATACGGTGAACCAAAGTGCAGTACAAGTTCCTGGATGAGTATTGTTTTTTAAAAAAGAATGTACTTGTCCTTTCAAACAATATTCCTTTTTTCCTTAAAATTGCATTAATTATGTTCTTTTTCATGTTTAAATTCTTTTTCTAGAAGCATCAGTAATAAATGTACTGTCTAAAAGTGCTCCCAGCAAATGGATATGACGTTACGTGTGGCTGGGACACAATATGACATTGGTGTCCGGTGTGTTAAGTCCACCTGTTTAAGGCCCACCTCTTCCTGCTAGCAAAGGGCTGACTTCCATTTCCCTTCCTCGATTTTTGCAATAACAACTTTGCATTTTTCCTTGATTATAAAACATTGTAATTTGGAAAAATTAAAAGTGCAGAGAAGCTTTCTGCTAAAAACGAAACAAAAACTCCCACAGTAAAGTATTAGTCTGGGGGGATATATCCTTTTCAGTGTATCTGTCTGTGTTCTTACTTATTTCCAAAAATTGGATTATGTCGTAACTGGCTTTAACTATTAACATGTTACGTTTCTGCTCTATCTAAAAACAGTTCAGAAATGGGACACAGCGTCTATGGGATTGGTTAAATACATTTTGTAAACTCCTACCAGGGGATAGCATGGAGCCAGGAAAAGGTTGCTTTCTATGTAATAACTTGGAAGATGTTTATGTCAGTGCTAAGTGTCATTGTCCTACAAACCAGCTGCAGCATCCGTCTCCTGTGATCCCACCACAGGGCCTTGTCACGTGCTGTGCCGGGAACCTCTCACCTTATACATGAGGCCTTTGTGGCCACAGCCCTCTCCGCTGCTTTCTCCATACCACTTGTCCCTTCCTAACAACCTGCAGAAGTTACTCAGTGATTTTATTATCTGTCATCTTCCCTGAGTATCTTACAGCTTCTTAAGGGTGAGGACGCTGTCTAATCCACGTCTCAGTTCCCACAGCCTAGAGCAGGGTCTGCCCTGTGGATGTTCCCTCTGATTTTATAGAATGTCATTATTTACCACGTGCTGGCTTGGATTCAGCACTTTCTATACCTGGCCCATACAACTTGGTGAGGTGGAACTATTGTCCTTATTTTTAAAGGAGAAAACTGAGTCATAGAGAATTAGAATCACTTTCCCAAGGGCACACAGCTGGCAGGGATCAGGGGTGTGACCTGCAGATGGAAGCCCAAGCCGTGTGCGCCCACCTGCACAGGTGTCTCCATGTCACCATTCTGCCTTCTTCCTTCACCTGATTGCCTTGGATACCACGAGTGTCCCAGGCTCTGGATCTGCTCATGGGCTTACCCACTGAATTCCGTTCTTGTGCCCCTTTTCCATAGTAAGCTCATAAGTGCCGTGCTCTTCTCATTAGTATCAGCATCTTCTCGCTTTCATTTTCCACTCATCCTCATCAGGTAAGTGCCAAGTCTGTTCAGTTGCCCGAACGCACATGCCTCCTGGCGGGGCCGAGTTCCCCGGCCAGACCGCACCTCCCTGGCCTGCAGGGTGTCCCTGTCCCATAGACCACCGCCATCCCAAGGTCAGAGACACCTTCACCTGTGAGGAAGTCCTGAGATCTAGAATTGGAAAGGCACTTGGATTTCATGGAAGAAATGATGTATACCTATTTCTTCCTTTTGTGAGCCAGAGCCAGGGAAACAGAGGGACACTAAAAATATCCCGGAAGCTACTCCCGGCAGCCCTTCCCTGCTCGGAATTGCAGAATGGGGTGTTTGCTGAAGACCATGGGAAATGGGGAGAACTCGGATGTGTGACCTGGGTTACACCCCCGTGGGCCTGGAAAGGGAAGGAAGACCCTCTCTCCAGTCTCCCGCCCAGAGGACCTGGAAAACCTCCCTTCCGGCGGGGACTTGGCGTCTCCCCCACCCCGGCCAGCGATGGGCTCCCAGGAGACAGCCAGGGCCCCGGCCACCTGTGCTGAAGGACATCACAGGTGTGTGGGCAGGAGCCATTGGCCAGAGCATATTCAAGAGACAATTACGGATCATCGGAGAGCTTCTGCAGGCATGGGGAGAAGAGAAATACTGTGTTCCTGAGGATTGGGGTGGGCAGGGTGGGAGGAGGCTTGCGTCCTGACTGCAGAGGTTGGTGGGCAGTCTTCCTTTTCACCTCCCTCCAGGGGACAAAAGGCACCGGCAGGAAGAATGGGAACCGGGGTCCTTTGATGAATAGCAAGCTACAGATCCACCTCTGGGCCGGGGCTGTCGCTCTCCCACTGACCCTTCCCTCAGCCACAGGGGACTGGGCTTCTGCTTAAGGAAAATGGGAAAAATGTCAGTTATTATGTTTGCGAACACAATCCTATCTTTCATTTTATTTTACAGCAATTTCCCCAAAGATCCACCACAGTATCCTATTGAACTATATTGACAAAATTGTAGCCGCGATAAAGAAAACGCTTTAAACTCAGAGCAAACCCATCGCAGGATCTCCACGCACTTTCTTTTATCGTATTGTATTATTTTTGCCAGGACAAAGCCCAAATTCCAAGATAGCTGTAGAGCTAATATGATAAAACTATTATGGTGCAAATGAAGCCAGATCCTTTTATAAGAGAATGTTCTAGAGTTAATGCTGAATCAGTGGTTGCTTTTTGTCAGGAGTAAGTTTAATCTTAAACACCACCATTACACTTTGAATGGCTTCTCGTTCAGAAAAATGGAAAATACTAAAAAAGAGCCATTCATTTGGCCACTATTATTAAGCTATTGGAAAAGGCTGTACTTTAAACAACACTTCAGAAACCAACCGGTGTTTTTTCCTGCGGTTTTGAATGAAGATATTATTCGTGGCGTCTTCATCCATGGGGTTGTTGGTGGAGACAGTTACCCGAGTATAATATTTGACAGATTTTCGTCTGCGTTAAAATTACGTGTCATGTTACAGAGTTTCCAGCATCTACCGGTCGCAGGCGTGTTTTCGATTTGAGACTGACAGGAGGTTGTCATGAGGTTCGATAGCATGAAACACTTGGGGGCAGGTTTTCAGATCGGCTTTTCTGTTTTTATGAAACCGCTCACTGGCCTACAGCTGAGCCATCGTGGTGATTAGATTTCCTTTGAACTGTGTTCTTCTTGTCATTTTTAGAAATGACTGCAGAGTGGGGTTGAGATGTGGTGCCCATATGATAATCATTAAGCCAGGAATAGACATAAACTGGGATTGTCCCAGGCAGAGCCGGACGGGCCCTCCTCTCGTTAAGGTGGTTCCTCTAAGCACCTCAGATGGAGCCTTTGTTTCCCCCGGGTGCCACCCACCAGCGGAGTCCCTTGTATATGCCAGAAAAACCAACAGTGTCCCCGTATCCTAGGTGACAGGGCTCTTCACGTGCCTCCCACCACGCCAGCCCGCCCTCCATCAGAGCTTAGAGCCCTCGAAGTGTGGGAAACTGTCCGGCTCCGGCCAAGGAGGAGAAATCTTAACTAGATTTGGGGTGGAAACAGACAGTCCACTGTGATCTGTTCATTTACTGTCTGATTTGGGGAACCTTCTGTCATCCTACCTGCTACAGAGCTGTGACCTTGTAAATACTGGGTATCCCAAAAAATGTATACACACTTTGAATCGTTAATTCCAATGGGTTACATCTGAAAAGAAAGATACATTGAGCTATCAGCTCTTAAAGGTGTGCGTATTTTGGGGGACACCCTATATTTCAAATACACTGTTTTAATAGTATAGTCATCTTCCATTGACAGCACACCAGGTTGATTCCAACATTCAAGGAGCAGGCGACCTCCATGTCTCTGCTTCTTCACGCCAATGAGCGTCTGCAGAGGGGCTCGCCGGCCACCAGTTAGGACGCGAGTAGGTTGAGGACGTCCAGTTTTCAGGCAGGGGAAGTGACAGGGTAACTCCCGCCCTGGAATCTACATGAAATATGTAGCACAGTCATTTTTTATTAGCAGCAGGTTAACAAAATTTTAGGAAAGAGAAATTTTCTCTTTTCGGGGGCTGTTGAAGAAGTCATCTCATACTTCAAAAAAAAAAATCGTAGAACAATTACCCTCAAATTTAAAGGTGGGGGCTTTCCCCCCATATTTTCATCAAAAATGTTTATTTTTTTAAAGGATTATACAGGTATTAAACAGGTACCGAAGGCAGTTCATGATGCAAATTTACGTAAATATATTTTGAATACCTTTTAGATCCACACCGCAATCTGTAGCCTTACATGTGACTATGTACTTACAGTTGGATTCATCTGTTAGGTTTTTGCACTGTTAACTATATCTGGTTTTTAAACCCATAATGCCTTTCTGTTGTATTTACTGCTATTTCCCCAGGCCCCAAGAGAGCGCCTCCCACAGGCAGCACTAGGTAGTTATTTGTCCAGTCAGTAAATATCTGGTGTTTCAGCGTTCCATCGCGCAGGCGCGCGCACACACACACTCGCTCCCTCCATATGTAGTCATGGTCACACTCCTAAGTGATGTGCTTCCTCCCCTGTGGTCCTGAGTGGTTGCCCTAGTTGAGTTCCAGGGCTCTCTGTGTGAGACAGCTCTGGGTGGACTACCAGTGGGACCCAGCCCTTTGCAGCTTCCCCGTGGGCTGGGTGGCTCAAGGAGTGAGGGCGTCCGGCCCAGCAACCTCAAGCCCCTTGACTGGGGTATTGTTCAGGCCCAGGTGTGGCGGAAAGGAATGGGGTTTCTGAGACGTGCGGAACCTCTCTTTCAAGTGGCCAGGCCTTCCGTTTGAGGCACCTGATACCTCGGTGCTGTCACTCACGGCTCTGGCTGTGGCGTGCCACCCACCGTCAATAAAGGCTTGGGAACCACAGGGACCCCTTTCATTAGTCAGACCACCTGTCCCATGGTTTAGGAGAAGGTCATGAAATTACATAGACTGAACAAGAACTTTTTTCAAGTATTATTTCAAACGTGCATGAGATATTATTTTTATGACTTTGCAAATTAGCCTTTGATTTCATTTAAAAAAAACACACCACCGTTGACTTCAAACATGGCAAAAGATTACACATGATGCCTGAGGGGACTGGAGATCTTTTTAAAACGGAGATGTAATTTATCATTTTCCAATGGTAATAATGTATTCTCCAAAGTGCCCCAAACTGTGAGGATTACTATTAATACAGCCTTTTTTAAGCTGGTATTTAAATAATATTTTAAACCTCTAGGTCTTAAAGATACACTTGTGCATATGCTAGGTCTGTGTTTCCTCCAGCATTCAAAGGTCCACCCAAATTCATGTTCTTTTCTTTGTGCTTCAGTCTGTCTCGGAGCATCCTTTACTGAAGGACCTTCTCACTGAGCACCTTTCTTGGTGCTTGGTGCCTGCTGGGCATGGCACACAGGATAAGCTAAAAATCAGAGAGGCGCCATCACCTCAGGGAAACGCCCCAGAACCACATCACAGCACCCGGGGTTCGGTGTGTGCGGCGCTAAGAAGAGGGGCAGCCTCCTTGGCACAGGCTTTAGGAGCCTGGCAGTGTGGGTGCCTGGGCAGTGCTGGCAGGGGAGGCACAGAACTCCCAGGAGCAGTGCACAGCATGTTTCCAGAGCCCACAGAGTGTGTCTGTTGATGTCCCCTCACTAGGATGCACCATTCAGCACAGCAACTATGTTTTATTTACTTCTGTTGTTACAGCTCTGGAAGAGAGCCTAGCACTGGTGAGTGGGTCTGTCTGTCGTCCGTTTGTCTGTCAGTTGGCCTGGCACCACACTTAGGTCACAGTTGAAGAGCAGTGCGGCTCAGTGTGGATGGCCTGGGACCATGGCCTGTGCACCCAGGTTTGGGTTGTGCAGGCCAAGCATCGGTGTTCCGGAGGGCTCTTCTGCCTGTGAAGAAATTGATTTACTGGTACAAGCAATGAGTCACCCAAAGCCGCGTGGCCAGGCTGGCAGTGTGGGTGCCTGGGCAGTGCTGGCAGGGGAGGCACAGAACTCCCAGGAGCAGTGCACAGCATGTTTCCAGAGCCCACAAACGCTCATTTCCTGGGACCCATATCTTGAAAGCTGCCCTAACATAGTAATTCTAGATATTAAAATATACACAAAGGTATTGATTTAAGGCCAAAAATCTGAAATTCATCTAAGCAGTAGGGACATAATTAAGCAAACTAAGACACACTCTATTCATTATGATGTGAAAAAAAATATGGATGTTTTTATCTTTGACATTTCACCTTTGGTCGGTGGGATGAGATGTTAACTAACTGACCTGCTTATTGTAGTCTGGGTTTTTGTACGCAGCTTTCTTAAACCGGCGACACCATCGCTCTCCTTTTCAAACCACGTGATGCCAGTAGATTAAGGGCCAGAATGTGCCATGAGGAAGCAGCCTTGTGTTGGTGTTTCTGTCCCTGGTGCAGAATGAACTGGCCGAAGGCGTTCAGCACCGTGGACAGCGCTGTCCGTGGCCTGCCCTGGCGGTTCGCCTTCCCTGCCTCAAGCAGGACAACCTGTGCAGCAGTCTGTCCGTCATTTGACTCCTGTGACTTGCAATAGAAACAGCCAAGTTTCTGAAGACTGGACATTTATGTCACCAAAGAGGGATCATACATTTAGTTAACTTCCCTGTTTAGTTGAGTTTTCCTCAAGACATTCTTGGTCTTTCCCCAGCCTCGACGCAAAACAGAATCTTTTTGTCACTTGGCAGCCATGAGCACCAAACCTGAGAAATGGTTTGGCTGATTATGTAAAAAGAGATGAGGCTGGGGAAATAGGAATCTCTTGAAATGATTTAAATTCCACCTAACTGTGCCGCTCAGAGCGCCCTTATGTGTCTCGGAGGAGTCCACCAGATGAATTTAAACAGTGTGCAGCTTGCATTCGGCTAGCATTTAACTAGAGAACAGTTTCATTTTTGACCCTTAAGTAGAAAATCTCACTTGCATACTCTTACGGGTTTTTTCTTGGCATGTTCCCACCTGGACTTCTTACTACATGTTCTTTGTTTCATCTCTCCCCTAATCAGAGGACTGCATTTGGTGTGAGCTGGCCATCAGGCACGAGGAGGAACTAAAGGGTCTTGAGGACATCTGTGTAGTGGGGAGAAGGGAGAGCGGAGGAGATGGTGGGTGCAGAGAAAACGGTGTGCACCAAGATGGGGAACGTGGGCCTGTGCTCACTCACCGGGACAGGGAGGGAGTGGGCAGCTCCCACAGAAGGTCTGCAACATGGCCTGGGCAGTCCCCTCTCAAACTCAGCTTTGGGGCTCAGTCTTGCATGAGGCCTTCAGCTCTTACTTCTGAGTGTCCCCAAGCTCCTCCTCCTGCTCCATCCCCGCATCACACCGGACTGTCCAGGCGACGTACTTTGTCTTCCTATTGATTGCTTTTCAATGTTGAATGAAATGACCCCTCTCTAGTGTTTTCCTTAAAAAAAAAACACCAAACAAACAACAACAAAAAAACAGCCTCATTGAGGTAAAACTCACATGACATACACTTAGATTATTTCAAGTGTTCAATTCAGCAGTTTTCATATATTCACAGAGATGTGCAGCCCTCACCATACTTTGGTGAGGTTTAGAACATGCTTACTGCCTCAGAAAGAAGCCCTGCACCCTAATGAGCGACGGAATCTGTGCGGTTTCCTTGTAAGGCTTGGTAACCATGGGCCGTGAGTGAGGGCTGCATGTAAATGAAGATCAGGTTTCCTAAAGTCCGGTCAGTGCTGCTCCATTGAGAGACATCCGCTATAATTAGAACGGCCCGCGTAGGCACTGCTTCTCCCCCGATTCTCTCTCCTCCCCCCTCCCCCATTGTGTCCCTTTCCTCCCCACTTCTGCGACTCCATCTAACCCTGTGTTGTCTCTTCCTTTCTCACACCTGTCATCTTCCTCGCCCCCCATGGTGTCCCCGCTGCCCCTTCTCCTGACACCATGCACCTCTGTGCGCACCGCGAGTGGCAAAGGGAACCGGACAATGTGCCCGGCTCTGAAACATCTTCAGAGATGGGGATTCAAGTCCGCCTCCTCCTGCTGAAAGCGCCGTCAAAAGGCCTGTGAGAAGGGCGAGGTTTTGAACTTCACTTCACACTCACCTTTTAACAGAGGCCGGGATGTTGTGATTTCCCCGATGGCAGAGGTGGCCTGTCCTTTATTTACCAGCCCGCACATCTCTCAGCTTCAGAAGGAACAGAGCCCCCATTCAAGGTCCAAATCAGCTCTGCGCAGTGGGCCTTGTCTCGGAGGATGCGCGCTTTAATTTCCCAGCCTACCGTGGCTTCATCTTGAATTTGTAGAAGGTCTTAGCTCTCAGCGGATCCCCTCCCCCGCCCCAGCCCTGACAAATAGCACTGAGTTTGATCATTTTGAATTCTTTTAATACCCACCCCCCAAAAAAGATTTTTGCTATTATTTCTGAAACCACCAAATGAGTGAGGGTATACGTGAAAGGGAGAAAGCGAATGCACACACCTGTCTTTTCCCCCTTTTCTTTTTCATAAAGATGCCTGCTTCTTGGGACCCTACGTTGAAAGCATCTCGTATTTTTAATCAGCACGTAGGAAATCCACAGTCGGCCAACCCTCCGGCCCTCAGCAGCTCCTCCAGACAGTGTGGGTGGCTCCCTGGCACAGATTCTCAGCACCCCCTCCAGCCAAGCCCACAGGGAAGAGAGGTGGCAGGCGTCCCTCCAGAGGGCCCAGGGCTCCCTGAAATACAGACTCCAAGTCTGGGGAGTGGCCACCTTCGACCTGGGTAGTCCTGGGGACGGCTCAGGAGGGGCAGTGGCAGTGGTCACAGCACTCGCTGCGGCCATCACGGTGGTGGGGACAGTGCAGAAGGATGCCTCCCCGCAGATGCCTTTTCAGACCGCAGAGCCGGTCTGTTGGAGCATCAGCCGGGACATCAAAAACCAATTCACTACACCTGGCGGTGCCGGCGATCGCCGAGGCGAGCTCCCCACAACAGTTCATCAAAACGGGCCAGCTAATGATCGGCTGGGCAGATAATCAGAGGAGAGTTAATTGTAAGGTTCGACATGGCATCTTGTCAGCAGAGATAAGTTGTCACGTTTTCCACTTGAGCTGAAACTAAATGATTGTAAAATAAGTTATGAGTGTCCTTGGGCCTGTCTGCCGGAATGATAGCTAAGAATCCATTCCTGGCCCATCAGTCTCGGGCAGGCTGCTTGATATTTATGCGAACGGAGTGTTATTTTATCCCTGCAGTCATGCTTGTCAGCCTCCCGAGTGAGGAGTGGGCTGCCTCCCGGACTCATACTTCACGTGCCGCAGCTCGGAGAGGCTGCAGACTGCTGTCGTTACTGCTTGGATTATATATATTTTGGGGTGTGCGTTGAACATTGATGCCCGATTGGGAAGAACTAATGGCTGACGCCCATCGCGCGGGATGGTAGTGGACGGCCTATCCAGCTCGGGTCTACGTGGCCCTGTCAAAGCCGAGATAGGTGTGGAGTAACGAGGTGCTTGCTTTTTTAATTTGGCATGCCCTCTTTCTCTTCACCTCTCCCCTCCCACAGTCCACGAACCACCATCGTCACCTGTCCCGGTGCCCAGTCATTGATACAAAATGAAACATTATTTGCAGGCCGTCAGGGGGCGTGGATGGCGTCGTTGCCGGGGCTGCGGCTGGAGCTCATTTCCGGCGTCTGAGGCTGGGTTTTCAGCCTCTTCACTTTGAGGGATCTCTTGTCAGGCAGGGGGTCGTCGGGAAGGGAGAAGCACAGTGTGGAAGCCTCGTGCGTTTGGGTCGCTCCTATTTTAAGATGAGGAATGTTAGCTGCTCCTGGGAGCCAGGGGCATTAATATCCCAGCGCCAGCTCAGGCCCCGGTTAACTAGCAACAGTGGCCGTCTCCGCATGAGCCCCAGGCCACAGTCCCTGCTGGCCTCCTGCCTCGGCCTCCCTGGCCCAGGACCATATTCCTCCCTGACCTCTGCCGTAATTTGCTTCCGCGATCGCCTTCTCTGGGTCACGGTTGTAGTTGTATCCTGGCCACAGCCAGCCCGCCCGGACCCGCACGCTGAGCGCCCTCTAGGTGGACAAGTGGTTTGGTGGCAGCTGCCTCTCCTCACTCAACCATCCACTCCTGCATTGTGCCTGCTCCCCGTAACCCGCCCACCATGGCCACCCAATTCAGAGTGGCCCCATGCTGTTTGCTGTTCTTCCTCCAGCAGCAAACTGAGAATCCCATTTCCAGGGCCCCGGCCACAGTGCGTAGTTCCAGGTGTATAGCAATGATTTGATGTATATAGGGAAGTGCTCCCAGAGTAAGTCTAGTTAATACCCATCACCACTATTATAGTGTTTTTTCTTGTGATGAGAAATTTTAACATCTATTCTCTCAGCAACTTTCAAATCTCCATTACAGTATTGCTAACTACGTATTACATCACATACAGAATTGTGTTGTGTGGACTGTGATTACATGAACTGCACCGTAGTGGTTTTATACCTGGAAGTTTGTACCTGTTGACCACCTTCAGGATCCTTCAGTGCTGAGTGCTCTGGACCTCCATCCAGCAGTCTCATATGTATTGTGTAATATGCTTTATATTCCAATAGTAAATGACTTGTGGGGCTTGATATGCTCTTGGAGGAACGTGGTTTTCGTGGTTTGACATGCTGACGCTTGCTCTGTTTTGCCTTTCCGGTCCGACGCAGACACGGGGCTGGGCGACTCCGTGTGCTCCAGCCCAAGCATGTCCAGCACCACCAGCCCCAAGCTTGACCCGCCCCCCTCCCCCCACGCCAACAGAAAGAAGCACCGAAGGAAGAAAAGCACCAGCAACTTCAAAGCCGACGGCCTGTCAGGCACTGCTGAAGGTAAGGCCTCCCAGGACGTCAGAGTGGGTTTGCGACTCGGAAAATCAACCTGTGCGGTCACCTGCCCCGAGAAACACGTGTGCAATAATGAGGTCCCTGCAGGTGCTTCCTGTTTACAAGGTGGCGCCAGAGGGCCCTTGGGACTCCTCATCCCTGGCTGATGTGTGGGCGTATCCACCAAACAGTTGTCTTCCTCCTGGCAGCTGTCGCCTGGTAGGTGGTAATGCTGGGGTCCCCGTCGTGTGCCGGTCAGTTCTCTGGTCTTTGGGCCACCTGGGCTGAGCGTCCACTCCCACTGAGGGAGACGCACCTCTCCTGATCAGGAATCTTCTCTCCTCTGGTCGGCTCTGTTCTGCCGCCACCCCTCCCACCAGAGCCGTGCACACTGACGTGGCTCCCGTAAGGCCCAGGGGCCACAGCTCCTGTGGCGGCTCCTCCGACGTGTCAGGTCCTCAGTTTTTGTCTGTGACGCCAGGCGTGACCTTCCTGCAGCGGCGCCTTCTGCCGGGTTTACAGGGTTCCTCCCACAGATACAAGTGGGGATACACACACACACGCACACACACACCCGCGCACGCGCGCACACGCATGCACTAACAGACCACATTAGAAGAGGTGGAATTAATGCAGTTTTCATAAGCAAGTTAAAGACATACCTCAAAGGAAAAATAAACTTCAAGCATTGTTGGGTAACGTGACGTACTACTTGCGAGGCCAACCAGGGTTAACGGGTCTGTTTGCAACAGGGTTCCACGAGCCCAGGACTCCCGCTAGAACATAGGTGCTTCTACCTTCTCTGCTCCTCCCTCCCTCTTTCTACCTGGTTGGCTGTTCACCATGAGATGTGGCAGGAATTGGCCCATTGCCTCCTAATATCCAGAAATGAGCCTGGAAACGTGCAGTGCACGGGTGAGCAGGGGGAGAACAGAGTGCCTGTGTGTGCGCCGAACGTGATGTCTGCCACAGTTCTGCGAGCTGGGCCGTGGCGTCGTTCCACGTATGAAGAGGAGCCTGAGGTTCAGAGTGTCGAACAGCCTGCGGGCGCTCACGGTGGCCCAGCAGGGGCGCATCTGAAAGCCCTACTTCCTCCCCAGGTTTCCTACCAGTGTGCCTCCCATGGGCTTCCTGCTGACAAGTTCAGCCAATGAAATCCACTTTTCTCCTGGGGTGATCAGTGGGGAGATTCTGTTCGGTGAGCACTGCTGAGAAGTAACGATTCCAGATGAAAGTGCCCCCAGATGCCACTGTGCTTCCCTTTGCAAACAGATTTGGCCACAGATGCTGAGAGGTGACGAGACGCCTGTAAATGACCGTCGGGCAAGAGCACCTGCCGAGCACACGGCCACACCCACGCTGACGGGGGGAGGGAGGGGGGGGGGGCGGATCCGAAAGAAGCATGGCCTTTGACCCGAGGGGTGGCATGGGCCGCACACACCTGCGGAGAGAGGGAGATGGCTTCAGGGAAAGGCCTGGTCCCGTTTCTCAGGTAAACTTCTTACTGTGTTTGTGGTGTGTTTCCAACCAGTGAGGTTGCTCAGAAGCACCACCTGGAAGATTCTGTCAGTCCGCCTGTAACTACATCCCACACACTGACACTAATTATCCCACCCACCGCCGACAAGGTGAGAACTCGGAATGAGATGCAGCCTTAACGTGAATTAGTAGCAGCTGCACAGCCAGCCATTGGTGACTGAGGGAGTTGGAGAAGGGACCGTTGGATGCCCATATTTCCAGCCCACTTTCGAGTTACTGGGTCTGCTCTGTGTGTTTCGAACAGTAACCTCTGACACGGCTGAGATGGATCATCCACCCGAAAACAACTGTGACATAAATAGAAAGGCTCCCGGCGCCACAGAAATACCCAAATTAAAAATCCCAGCAGTGCCTCAGGCCTGCGATGAGGAATGGTCACACGTGTCCCGAAGTTCATCCCGTGATCCTAGGGGAAGCCGACCCCCTCTTTCTAGTTGAGACAGTGTTGTCTCAGTCACACCAGGGCCCTAACATCCTTCCCACAGGAAATACAACAGTAAGTTCTCTGTGAAAAGAAAATGTGTATTTCTCCCCCAGGAAGAGCTACCTACCAAACCATAAATGAGTCGTTTTTCTGAGACAAGCCTTGTTTCTAAGACATATCTATGCATCTCTGAAGTCGTAATGCACACTACAGTTCAGGCCATTTTTGACTCAATGATATTAAGTCTCAACAACGCTTAACTTCTTCAAGTGCATTGCATAGCCACGTACATGTCAGCATTGTGTTCTTGAAATTAAAGCCAGTTGTATGTGTTTTATTGTTAGAGGATACCGTTTAATTTTAAGGAAATATTTCTGTTTCTCTCTTCTGCGGGCACTGTTACCACCTGTATTGTCTGTTGCCCATGGTTGTGCTGGAAACTCAATTGCAGATATAAAATGTTTTATAGAAGATGTCATTAAGTGGTTGAATTTTATGGGTTTTGACATACCCCTTTGGAACAAATGACTGCATTTAATTATCTTTAGAGTATAAGAAAAAAAAGGTTCCACTGACAGTCAACTGGCCCAGTCAGAGCTCCAGGGAACACGTGGCGTCATTGAGGGGAGTGAACCACAGGCATGTCCACAGAGCCATGGGCATGCCACAGGGGTGGTTATAACCCCAGGGAGGTAACAGGGAAAGGAGGGGGCAGAAACCGTGAAGACCTGTGGCCTTCAACCAGGGATATGTCCAACTCGTGGTGGCCCAGAGGGAGAGGGGGCCCAGGGGAGGCACCCTGACCTCACTCCCCCTGCCTCGCGTCTCCTCCCTGTCCTGCTCCTTGACCAAACCCAACTAGGAGCCAAAGGGCACAAGAATCCCTGGTGCAGGCCACGCACGTCTCTCTCCAGGGCAGAGAAGGAGGGAAGGGGGACCAACCACCAGCATCTGGGGAGGGCCCGGGTCCCCCCTCTTGCCTTGTGCAAATCCCTGGGGAACCGTGCTGCTGACCCTGCTGCTCATTGTCCATTCACAGCAGACCCGGTGCCGCATTCGGGCCACTGTCCCCGAGGGTGTGGCGGAGCTGGGTGCCCTTCCCCAGCCGAGCGCAGGGTCCAGCACTAAGTGTGTCTCACTGTGGGGCGTGCACAGTCAGAGAGCCAGAGGCTGACCACTTTCTTCTACTTACAATTTTAAATGAATGGAATAAATCTGGTCAATTACAGGAGCAGAAACTACGACTGAAGAATTCCTTTATAAATAACTGAGTCCATCGTGGCGACTCGACAGGCTCATGCATATGATGAGTCATAGAGAAGACATTTGCATGATCAAGCCCTTCCCTGGGCTCATATGTAACTGTTGGTGTCATTTCCGGAGCCAAGATGTAAAAGTAATTCAGCCCCCTCCGTGAGGAAGTGTGGGTGCAAGCGAGGGCCATGGATTCTGCTTTCTGTTGGTGACATACGTCATTTAAACAGAAGTGACTCGGAAAGGTGGCTGGATGCCGGCTCTTCCAAGACAGACCTGAAGCTGTTGCCTTTGGGCGGGTGAGGGGTGCTGGCCGTGAAAGGCCCCCACATGTCCCTCACTGGGCATTTGCCCCCCCCCCTTCTGCCTGCTGGGAGCCTCCTCAACATTTAGATCTGTTCTTAGTCTCTGAAAGTATGAGTTTTTCAAAGACTGTGGCCCTTTTTGTATTATTATGCAACTTGGTGATGTTTTTATGCAGGAGAATTAGACTGGCCAGAATGTGGGACAAGGCATGAAAAATGGTGAGGGTGGTATTAGCTTAAAAAAACAACCACCTCCTCACATATCACCTGTTCCTACATTATCCCTATTTAATAGACCATTGGCACTATTGACTATTAAAACACCAGTGCTATTCTTGATTTTAAGTTGGATTTGATTTGCTCAGAGTTACTCAATATATTTAAGAAAATGTACGTTCAGATCTGGACACAGTCTCCATGGTGATGGCAGAGCATCAAAGCAAATGCAGGCATTGGTGAGAAGGGTGCTGATGGGTCTGGACTGGGGTCATGGAGGGCATCCTTGAAGGGAGTTGACGAAGGACGGGGGCATAGAGGCGGCTGGCTGGGTTCAAAGGATGGAAGGACAGTCCTGACTGTCCCGGATGGTCCCCATGGGCCTTTTTGGGATCGATGGGGGGGAGCCTCAAGGAGATGGACGTTGGCTCAGGTATTGAGAGGAAAGCTTTGTTAGAGCCAAGACTGCCCTGAGAGGCAGGGGGCCTTTTCCCTGCAGCAGGCGCAGCCCTGGCCAGGCCACCGCCATGGAATTCGGGTTCTGGGAGGATGATCGCACCAGGGCCCCTGTTTGTGTCCAGAACCGGGTTGAAGGTGTGTGCCGGCAGAGCTCTTGGCAGTGGGGTCCTGCGGACGTTTAGCGACAGGCATCTTAGGACATCCTCTTTGAATCGTGAGGCGTTCCGGCACCTTCTTATCCAGAGTCCAGTGGCGAGGTTATCGAAGCCAAAACAGAACAGCCGTCTCCACAGCCGCATTCTGTGGTCCCGAAGCTGGTGGCTCCTGTTCATCTTACGACATTCATGCAAGTTGCATCGAGCGTTAATTCCCCTGCGTTCCCGGGAAGCGGCGGAAGTGGGGAGAGGTTAAGTGGCGTTCTTGTCCAGGGTCAGTTGCTGGGAGGCGCCCGAGCCGGCGCTGCATTCTCTGCCTCCGTCTCTCTCCGCCAGGCAGGAAGCGCGTCTTTGAGGTGTGCGGAGCGGCTTTTGAATCTAGGAGTGGGGCCAACGGCGTGGCTTTCTTCATATTTCTCAGATTCCATGTAAAGACGCTGGCTTTTATATGGCTCCTCACACCTAGAAGTTGTGTGGCACAGATCTTCCTGTTCAAACACAGGCCAGTCCGGGCCGACGCAGGCTGATTATACACAAGCGTGTGCAGAAGTCCTGTTGGGGGTTTTTTCCTCTTGGATTCCCAGTGTTTGCTCTAAAGGCCTCAGGGGAACCTGACATATCTTTCCCATCACCAGCCATCCCAGGCTTGTTCGTCCTGGGTCTTTATGGAACCAGTGTGTCCGGTGGGTCCTGGTGGACAGTGAATTATTATCTTAGAGTGGGGAAGTCACACACTGGCCTCTGTCCCTCACGCCGGAACAGGAACGGCCCATCCCCGAGTGATCAGGGGAGGCCCCGAGCCTGTTTACAAATTCCATTAACTCCGCGTGGCCGAGGTCAGCGCGGGCTGGGGTTTCCTTCCTGCGTTCAAAGGAGACCCTGACGTTGTGAGTCGTTTTGGTCTTTCATCAAATATCAAGCAGCCAGCACAGAGGAAACACGGTGCGTTTGGCTCCAGGGGAGACACCAGAAATAAAGCCCAGCGCCTCTGCCCCAAGGCGCTCGGAGCCTTGAGAGGAGACTCACGGACAGCGTGCCTGGGGTTTCAGGCAGAGCGCGGCAAGGCCTGAGTGGTCCGGGAGCCAGGCAGCACCACGTTGGGTTGTAGAAGTGACGGGAAGCTAACCTGTCGTGGAATTTAATCTTATTTCCTGCGGATGGAGTGCATACTGGCCCTCATGGTGGAGAGAACGCAGCAGGAAGCATCACGTTTACAACACCTTTTTAAAACACCGACGCGGGTGTTAAAATTAGCTGCAAACCGCAGTTTTGTTTTCACTTAATGCTAAGAAACAAAGGTAGCTGTCCTTCACTTTCTATTAACTAGTTAATAGGCACTTGGGAGAGAAAAAATAAAGAATTCCGCACGAGGCATTGCAGTTTTCTTTTTTCTTATTTACATTATGGTCCTTATGACAAGAAATTGATACACAGGCACGTGAGGCTCCGTTAGGCTGTGACATGGGGCTGTGTTAACCGCCGTGCAGTGGGGGCCTTGTGGGGTTACCTGGGGAGCTTGTGCCTCAGAAAGGGAGGGCAGTTTGTGCCTTTTGTTATTTGAGTCTCCTCGCTGTGCCGTCCTCATCTCTGCCCTCCTCGGGTGCAGGTAACACACTGGTTACTGCTCGGTGTGCGATGGCCTACACTTGATGGGCAGGAAGTCAGGGCCAAGGAATTTGTTTAATTTTGTATTATCTGAAGGCATGGCTGGAGAGGGAGAGAGGAAAAATGTATGGAAGCTGTGCCAGCACCACTCCCATGCAGCCCTCTTAGATTTCCACTTTCTGATGCTTGCACAATGCCAGCATGGCAGCTACCTCGAGTGAGAGGAGAGGGAACGAGAAGTCTCTAATCGACTCTGTGAAAACTCCATCGTCCACAGTAATTTTTGGTAACAGTAAGCACTTCTTCATTGAACGTCCTTGTTATTAAAGGTTAGTGCCTCTGACTAATTGAACTCAGCAGTTAATCATAGTGAATGGGAAAAACCAAGAATGGGAGCACCTTCCAGGAAGATAACGCTCGCACACAGTAACTGTTAGGGAGCCAGGAGCCTGGCCGGGTTTCTTTGCCCTTGAGCTGGAAGGTATGGGAGGCACCACCTGCTCTGGCGGACTTGCCTGCTGCCCACGGACCAGACCCTTTTTCCAAAGAGAGTGCTCCATGTAACTCCAGCTTCTTGCTGAAATGGAGTAGATCTGGTTTACTGCAGACATTGACGTTGCAGATGGGGCACAGTTGACTCGAAAGCCATCCTGCAGGGTAGAGTCCATCCAGCACAAACACACACGCACCATCCGTGCGCGCGGGTCTTTGTGGGAGTCAGCAGGTCGGAAATAAACAAAGATGAGTCAGTCTCAGCGGGAGAAGCTGGAACAGAGGACTCCCATCATGACGAACCGACAAGGAAAAGAGGATTTTCAGTGCCTTTTTTTTCTTTCTTTCAAAGTAACACACAAACGAAAGCGTCAGATTGAGTTCCGTGAAAGTGCCTTGATCACCTGCTGCATGCCGGCGCTCTGCCTGGGCTGTCTGGGAAGGGACCGCGCGGCCCCTGCCTTCAGGATGCCCACTGTCCATCCGGTGGGGAAAGCAGATCCTTACACACGCCGTGGCTACATGGGCAGCCTGTGCGGGAGCCCAGGGCACGAGCACCTGGAATATGACGATGGGATGAAGAGCCACTGGGAACTCCAGGGGTGCCTGGGAGACGCCTGATGAAATGGGACAGACTCGTCCTCTGGGGTCTCCTGCCGTGCAGACGGTAGACGCGCCTTCAGAAAATGCAAGCCGGCACCAGCGTTCCTTTCTAAAACCACACACAGGCCCTGCACCCGAGTGCCTCTTACGCTCCCTACACACGGAGATGCCTTTTCCGCTGCAGGGCTCAGTCAGCAGGAGTCAGCACAGCCTCCGGCACCATCCCCTGAACTGAGGACCCCACACTTTCCTCTGGGTGGCCTGGGCTTGGGGTTCTGCCTGGTTGGGGAGACCCCAGGGAAGCTGACTTTGGAGGATTCCTAGATAACCTCGCGAAGTCATTTTCTTGACGTTCTCAAACTATTAGAGCTGTCGACCTGTTTGGGTGTCACTAGAGTCAGCGATGAAATTGAGGCTGGGTGTGATGGGATCCCCACCCTCACCATTTTGTCTATTATTTCCCATAGGTCCCATCTCCAAATACCATCACATTGGGGTTAGGGCTTCAACAGATGAATTGGGGGAGTGTAAACCTTCAGCCCAGAAAGCCTTGTAGCTTCCTATTCCTGTCTGTGGGACTAGATGTGCCCACGCCGTGAGGGAGGAAATGATTTCATAGACTCCATCTATGGAGGTCCCATAGCCAGAAGAGGCAGGGCCAGTCCTGGTGAACTGGCGTGTTTCTTACGTCCTGATTGCTTGTGTACTTTCTCTACTGTTACATTGCTGCAGTCATACAGAATGCAAATTGAAACTAGCGTTCAGGAAAAAATTGTGCCGATGTGTCCAAATCTCAGGTCTCCATCCGTGCGCTCTCCACTAGACACACACATCCAGGGACTCCAGGGAACCCGGGGCCTAGGAGGCTTTGGTCTTCAGGTGTCCTGGCCAAGCACTGCGTCTCTCCTCCCAGCCCTGGCACCACTGGAACTCAGCCGTGTTTCAGTCCCACCTGGAGGGTGCCAGTCCTTATGCTGAGGATGTGAAACACAAAAAAGAAGATGGTGAATAAAAGCAAAACTTCCTTCTATGTAAAAGGAATGTGCAAAACATCTCATGTCTCATTCAGCTCGGGCAGCCACAGGAATCCCAGCCCAGGGGGCTCAGGCAGCAGACATTTATACCCCACAGTTCTGGAGGCTGAAGCCCAAGATCAAGGTGCTGGCCCATTTGGTTTCTTCCACAGATCACATTCTCTTAGTGTTCTTTCATGGCCTCTCCTTACTGTATGCAGAGAGAGGGAGAGAGAGCTTCCTTTGCTTAAGAGGCCACTAACTACAGCCTGAGGGCCCCACCCTCACCATTTTGTCTATTATTTCCCATAGGTCCCATCTCCAAATACCATCACATTGGGGTTAGGGCTTCAACAGATGAATTGGGGGAGTGTAAACCTTCAGCCCAGAAAGCCTTGTAGCTTCCCATTCCTGTCTGTGGGACTAGATGTGCCCACGCCGTGAGGGAGGAAATGATTTCATAGACTCCATCACTCAAGTGGAAAACAGCCCTATGGATCATGTCTATCCTCCACCCAGGCCTCCCTCCCCAGGGTTGGGTCCCTTGTAGGAACACGTCATTAAGCATGAAGGGAGGAAGCCATGATTGACTCAGTGCTCTCAAACCTCATTGCATCCCTCAAACAGGAGTCGCGTGGGCAGGTGGGGAGTGTTATCTCCAATTCACAGATGAGGAAAAGGGCTCACTGAGGTGAAATAAGCCGCCCACAGTCGGCAGGTGAGTGCAGATTTGGGGTCTATGTCAGGCCTCTGGGACTTGGACATCTGCTCGTCTCGCACCTCCTGGGAAGGGCATGGGCACTTGGCCGTAGAGGGCAACCCTGCAGGGAAGCTGTGCCCGCCACTGCCCAGCATCGTCCTGAGGACTCGGAAGCAGTAATTTCTTCCAGTTTTGAGCTCAGCCTCAGCCCCCAGGGTCCCTTTTGTGCCATGGCTTCTGTGCAAACAGTGTTTCTCTTCTCGTGTGTGTGTGTGAGTGGCTCCTGTACAGACAATTAGAACATGCTGTGTTAGGGGACAGGCATGTTCCTGTCTATGTTACGAGGGTGCGTGTCTCCTGAAACTCTTTGAACTTAAGGACATTTAACTCGGATGCAACGCATCTGAGTTTTTATGTTCGCCTTTTGGGGAACGTGGGGGAGGGGAGTGAAGAGTTTGATGATGGAGGGAGGAGGGGAGCAGTGGGTTGAGCCCCCATCATTCACCTGAGCCCTTCATACCGATGTAAGCATTAATTAGACGTCTGCCAGCCCCAGTCAGGGCGTGCTTTCGTGTCATCGGGGTGTGTGTTACGAGAGCTTTGGAGCCACTGTGTTTCGAGACAGACTGTTTATTTAGTAATCTTGGCTGATGCCCCCTGCCCTCCGCCTCCCCCGCTTTCTCATCTCAGACATCTAACAGGCACCAGGTGGGAAGCCCGGGGTGTTCTCAGCGATGAAGGAAGCGGGTCCTGTGAAGACTTCAGCGGGCGCGGCCACTCACACACACGCACACACACACACTGCGCAACAAGGGCTTCTTTGTACGCGGGACACAGAGGAAATTGGCCATTTGTCTGTGGGGTAATGGGCTTTGCTGGGATATGAAAATCTCTCCAGTGGTTGCATTCAGCGACATCATATCCCAGTGCATGAAAAGCCACGCGTGCACACAGTTTAATTCCATTTAATTTTTTTAAGGGGGGGAAAGAAAGCAAAGGGAAATGTTTTAGTTTCTCTTAAGCTGATTTCTCTCTGCTTTTTCTTGAAAGCGCCTTTCTAGTTGCCACTCAGTGCTGTGATCATTATCTGCCACCTCGTCGCCTTGCTGCCTCTGCACGCAGTAAAATACAAAAGAGAGGGAGAGGGAGAGACCGGGGAGCTTGTGAAGTATGACTTCCTATCCCAAGACTCATTGCCCGCGATTCGTACCGCTTGACAGTAATGATCTTGTTACAGTACTCTGGACCTTGAAGAGATTTCACGAGGAGAGGGAAAGGACGGGGCTCCGTGTAATCAAGTGGCGCTGAATATTCCACGCGGTTTTGATCACACACTGATTGGGCACAGTTTTAGCCCATCTTCTAGTCAATTACACATGGCCCTCGTGCTCCTCGGAGAGTCCGAGCCCTGATGGCTGTTGTCTGGGCTCGGGCCGCCAGCCAGGGGTTTGAAGAGCCAGCATACCGCCATCTGGGATAAGTGCTTTTAGTTGGAATTGATCACCTTTCTTTGGCTTTTGCTTAATAGCAGACTGCCTTTGGAGGGAACCACAGGTGAAACATGGGCGCCGTAGCCGTGGGCTGCATCTGAACTCGTCGGTTCTGAGGCTTCCCTCGTTTCCACCTGATTTCTGTGTAACGACAGGATGATACCGAAGGTCCTTCGTGGCTACCGCTGACGAGCACTCGTGTTGTGCGTCGAAGACAAGCTCAAGTATATGCACCCCATGGTCAGGCTCCCATGTTAATTAATCCAGGGGAGGCTCTGGGCTACGAGGGGATAGACCTCTGTTGGCTAGCTCCATCTTGGGGGAAAAAGAGACAACACACACACACACACACACACACACACACACACACACACACTAGTTCCCTGGAGATATTTTCATCTGCAGGACAGTGGGTGATGCGTGCTTCCTGCAGTTGACTGGCTGGCTGCCTTGCTGCGGAGCAGATGCTGTGGCTGGGTCTGGGCGCACTCTGCCGCCCTGTGCCTGAAGGACTGTTACTCACAGTCCCTCCAGCTCTTCACCTCCCATTACTGAGCTCAAAGCCTAATGCAGAATCTGCAGGTAGGAAAACTCCAACGTCCTTGCTAACGTTTGTGAGCAAAACTGAGGACTCTGACACGCCAAAGCAAGTATGCGATGTTTCCAGACGCCTGTTTTGAATCCACCAATCACTGGTGTTTAGTGACCTCCAATTATTGAGGTGACGTAAGAGATGGGAACCCCAGCATTTCACCGCTAGGCACCTCAGTAGTCTGATTTGACTCTTCCTAATGAGCCAGACAGGTAGCTGTGTTCTTGTGCTTGGTTTTCATGTGGATCTTGCTTGCTTTCTGCAGTGGGAATGATTTTCCTCTTCAGCTCTCTCTGCAGAAGCCATGATACAGTTACTGAAGGCAGGGTCACTACACAGTCCGGGGGAAGGGAGGATGTACCGAAGGCCCTAACTTTATGTTCTGTGCACGCGCACGCGCGCGCACACACACACACACACACACACACACACACAGAAGTTGCTTTTTTATTTCTCAATTTCATGAAAGTAAAGAATTTTCTATCACAGTTTAGATTTAGCAACTAGCCCAGTGGTCGGCAAACTGCAGCCCCTTGAGTGTGGCTCTTCCACAAAATACTACGTGCAGGTGCACACGTACAGTGCGATTGAAACTTTGTGGCCAAAGAGCCGCATGTGGCTCGCGAGCCGCAGTTTGCCAACCACTGGACTATCCTTTAAAAGAGGAAATCAGCCCTTGCTGGTTTGGCTCAGTGGATAGAGCGACGGCCTGCGGACTCAAGGGTCCTGGGTTCGATTCTGGTCAGGGGCATGTACCTTGGTTGCGGGCACATCCCCAGTAGGGGGTGTGCAGGAGGCAGCTGATCGATGTTTCTCTCTCATCGATGTTTCTAACTCTCTATCCCTCTCCTCTCCCTTCCTCTCTGTAAAAAATCAATAAAATATATTTTTTTAAAAAAAGAGGAAATCAATGACAAAGCAGGAAATCAAAATTGACCATCTATTAGCAATAATCACTTCAACCAATTATTGACTCCTTGCTGCGTATCGCCACTGATTGAATCCTTCTGTGTCCTCTTGTAACCGTCACGGTTGTTTTCACAGTGACTGTCCCCAGCCCTCTCTTCGGAAGGCTCAGTGTGTCTTTTTATTGATCTCCCCTCACTCCAAACCTTGGCTTCTCTAGGACTTTTCCTGAGGATTAGATTCAAGTAAAATAAAGGATTTTATAATAGCTGTCAAAAGGCTATTTCTTAATTTCAATAAGTTAACATTCAAGCCATTAAAAACTTGTCATTTTACCTGTGGCTATGTTTCAGTAGGTCGACAAGATGTGCTTTTACAATTGGAAAATATCAAATCCACAATTAGCCGGTGATTCACGTTGTAAAGGCCGTAATTGTAAAAAAGCTGGCTTTCATGTGGTGCTCTGTTACAGCCTGGCAGTTCTACCTGAACAGGTGAACGCGGCACTCACATTTAAAGTCAGTAAACTTGAAGACATGATTTCATTAGTGAACGCAGAATACTCTTGTAATTAAAGTGTAATTACTCTGAACAGGCCAATTAATTAATGCAAATAGATTAAGATCAGCAAGTACTTTCTTGATTTCTCTTTTTTCTCCCTCAAAC
Source organism: Myotis nattereri (assembly GCF_964212035.1). Classification (NCBI taxonomy): domain Eukaryota; kingdom Metazoa; phylum Chordata; class Mammalia; order Chiroptera; family Vespertilionidae; genus Myotis; species Myotis nattereri. The sequence continues at coordinate 33,756,359 of NC_138082.1, forward strand.
ATTAGTTCATTCCTCACCCCGAGAAGGAGGGAGAAGTTCATCTGGCTGCAATAAGCTTGTTGGTGGGTCTGGTTGGTGGGAGCCACCACTTGTGGTTGGCATTTTGAGGCAACTTCCCTCCTTGTTCTAACAGACGGAGGGGTGGGGGATGTAGACATGGTTTGGCCCTGTTTCCATTTGGGCTGCACAGAAACACCCGCCCACGTGCACATGTGGAGGGAAGACCCGAGCCAGCCCGGCGCCATCTCCACACCCACACCACCGTGCCAGCAGTGGTGCCAAAAGCCAACCCCGGGCCATTGGTCTGCTTCCCTCTTGGACATATGCAAATTAACAGGTTGCTATCACCAATGACTTGTTACCTTCTATTTCCTATCACAACCAATGAGCTTCGTTCACATAGGAGAGTTATTTTTTTCCCCCAAGTTTTTTTGCTTGGAGAATTCGAAGACAGAATTTGCAAGCCATCCATTTACAGGCCAAGTCTAGTTCTTGGGGTAACTTTTTCCCCAGACCAAAAAGTATTTCGTATTATCCCTTCATACTGTCCAGGTTGGCACATGGTGTGGAGACAATGGAACATTCTACCAGTGCTCCGGTCTGAAAGGTGCTCGCGACTGCAGGTGGCTGCAGGTGGTCGTTATGGGAGGGACCTGGGAGAGGAAGCCAGCCCTCAGGAGACTTGGGGCTCCGGGATTCTTGAGCATGTGGTGACCCGGGAGAGGTGGGTGTGGACCAGGTGCAGGCTGCAGCAGGGTCTCAGACACGCAGGAGGACTCGAGCTGCTGAGGGGAACAGGACTCAGACGCCCACCTGGGCAGGGGGTGTGCAGGCTACGGGCAGGCGATGGCAGGTGCACACCTGGCCCTTCCTGGGGCCCGCCCCTGGCTTCCAGCTCTTCTCTGCATCCTCCCCTTCCTCAGATCCCTCATTCTTCTTTCCCCTGTGTCGTTCCACTTTCTCCTTCTTCCTCCATCCTAGACTTCTTTTTCTCTTCTCTCCTACTTCCTCTTTCCCTTTTTTCCCATCCACACCTTAATCTGCTTCTTTTTCTCCCTTAGTTTCTGATTTTTGAATTTTATTGTGGCAAAATATATCACAAAATGTGCCATTTTTAAGTTGTATGCTCCAGTGACATTAACAACAATCACAGAGTTGTGCAGCCATCACCACTAGCTCTTTCTAAACCTTCTTTCTTCATCACCCCAAACAGGAACTCTGCCCATCAGGCAGTGTCTCCCTGCCCCGCTCCCAGCCGCAGGGACCTCTCACCTGCTCTGTCTGTGGATTGACCTGTCCTGGGTGTCTCATGTAAATGGGATCATAGAATATCTGTCCTGTGTGCGTGGCGTTTCACTGAGTGCTGCGTTGTCAGGTTCGTCTGTGCTGTAGTCCTTCTTGGGGATGAGTAATATCCCAGGTATGGATAGACACATTTTGTATGTTTACCTGTTGACAGACACCTGAGTTGTTTCCACCTTTTGGGCTCTTGGGTCATTGAACATAGGCGTGCAGCTACCTGCCTGAGCTCTGTTTACCATGCTGTGCAGTATATGCCCAGGAGTATGTTTAGCTTTTTGCAGAACCGCAAACTCCTTCTTTTCTTACAATGCCGCCTGATTCCTTTTTCCTTCATCCATAATGTGGGATTGAAGAGGCTCCTGCAATTGAGTGAATCAACTACTTGGCTCCCTCTTAATTATAAGAATAGAGGATGTTAACATGTTTGTAACTGCTTTCCATTGTTCTTTTGAAAAATTCTAATATTTTCCATTAAAGCTTCCTTTATCGGTATGTGAGTGGCGAAGGGGTCCATCCTTGCCCTGGTGAATCAGCGCACGCTGCCTGAAACTCCGCGGAGCGGCATCGCCACCTGCTCCTGGTCAGGAACTTGCTACAGCTGAGGTCCGTGTTCTCTGGAGACCAGAGCTCTGTCCTGAGTGGCAGGCCCCGGGCCGAGCCAGTAGGCGGGCATTGCTCGCTGATTCAGTTTCTCTGCAGAGCTAGGCTTTCCCATCGCCTCGGAAATGCTGGCATTTTTTTCTGTAACTTCCCAGTAATGAGTGGCCTGGTGGGAAATGGGATCGTAAGGACAGAGATGATAATTCCTTTTTTCTGCCGACTTCACTCTGGCCAAGATTAGCTTTTTACGTTTCATTTCAGAATGAGCATCTTAGCGTCCATTCCCCTTCATTTGCCTCTTGTTTATCGCCGTGGTCCACGCACATTTCCAAGGTCGGGTGTCACTGTCACCGCCCTAATTCTCATCTTCAGAGGCTTGTCCAAGAGATGACTTCTACCACCTGGTACTGATCGCATAATTTTGTGGAAGGGTCCTTTGGGCGAGGCAGTGGGGATCCCCCAATTCTCCTTCATCTTTTCCTTTATTTGTTACAAATTTTGAGTTAGGTCTTCGGGGGACACAAATGACTGGTCTCACTTCCCTCTGCAGTTGTAGAGTTTCTTGGTTTTTCTGTTATTCTGAGCTACCGCCCCTGAGGCCTCCTCTCTGATACCCTTCAAGGACAGCCCTGGGGTTAGCATCATTAGTGTAAACACGGACCTCCAGGCACACACCGGATCTTAATTAATACCAGTTACCTCCAGGGCCGCCTCCTCCCCTGGGAATCTATGCAGCTTCCATTCACATTAATAACTTACTGGTCTTTCGCTACCTGGTGGACACTGTTATGTGCTTCTGAGATGCAGAAATGAGCTGGAGGCAGCCCAGGGGGTGGCGGGTGGGGGGTGGCCTTCCAGAGACTTTGTAAGGGCAGGATGTCCTGAAGGAAATCCCAAATCCTGAAGTCACACCTCAGCTGGTGCATGGGCGGGACCCAGGAGACCAGGTGATGGCATTGGATGGTCCGAGGCTTGGTGGTGACCTGCTCAGGGGAGAGGTGGGCTGACGGGAGACTGAGCCAGCGGAAGGAGCTCGTGTCTGGGGCATGGGCCTCAGGGCAGGTCCTGTGTTTGGCAATGAGGGGATCAGAAGGCTCCTGTGTGGACATGAGGATGTGGACTCTGAGAAGCTATGGGCTGTGGGAGATGTGAGAGAAGCTGGGGGGTGGGGGGATGACAGGAGAGTAAGGGTGTGCCAGCCTCACGTGTGGTGGAGAAAAGACTGAGGATGAGGAGGCTGGCATGACAGGGAAGGAGGCCTGGAGACGCTGCATGTGGGCCTGGAAGAGTGCAAAGGTCAGGTCAGCTGCCCGCTGGTGCGGACACAGCAGACAAGGGGGGGCCACGTGGTTCCCTGGCCTGGAACAGAATGAGAGAGACGCCAGCACCCAAATTTAAGTACTCATTTAAAGCCGAGGTTTGGATCCAGCTCACCCGGGGATCCTGGGCGCCAAGAGCCAGTGGTTTGTGACGGTGGGAGGGACGCATGTCCCCAAGGCTAAACTCCCCAGGATGTGGCTTGCACACCGGGACCTGACTGCCCCAGAAGACATTCCTGTGACGTTGCCTCCTGGTAGTGTCCCACTTGCGCCACTATTAGAAGCCCTGTCTCTTACAATGTTTGTGTATTTTTTCTACTTATATTATTGGAGTAGACAAATTACAAACATATAAGAGCTCAAATATTGCGGCCTGTTTAGCTAACTGAGCAACCAGTTAGTAGTTGAGTAGCTGCTGTTTTCAACACCTGTCGTGCCCCTGGGAAAGTGCCCGTCCCTCCGCCTGCCCGGCTCTGCCCTGTGTCCGGGCACAGACCCGCAGGCGTAGTGTCTGCGCTCGGCAGCCGAGGCCCCAGGGAGCTGCCTCCCTGACCCCAAGGCTCAGGGGGCAGACAGGGTGCAGCCTGGGAGGCCTGTCCCTGCTCCAGTGTCTGGGGCCTCACCCAGAAGGCGTCAGTCGGGAGGCACCTGATGACTGCCATTCACATGTCTGGGAATTGGTGCATCTCTTGAGCCCTTAGCTACAGCCATTGGCCACACATGGCACACGGCCGCTCCCCGTGCCCAGGCTTCCTCCCAACAGGATAGGCAAGCGCCGTGGGAGAGACACGTAACCGAGTGGAAGCCACGTTTCCCGTGTGCCTTAGCCTCCCACCCGAGGGCCAACACAGTCACCGTGTCCCACCTCAGGTCCCGGTGTTGCACAGCCCCCAGCGCTCAGTGCAGAGTCGCAGCACCCTAGAGCAGCACTCGGACCCAAAATACTGCTGCATGATGGGGAATTCGTCACTAATGGTGACTAAATATATAATGTGTCAGGCTTTATTTTATTTTTAATTGTCATACATTTCTTCTGTCTCCTTTTTTTTTTCATTTAGTAGACACATCGGTATACAGCTATTTCAATATCTTCTAGCTTGTTCCCCACATGCAATTATGTTCCGATTCTTCCAGGATTTATCCTTTGCAGCCAGCACAATGAATCGGAACGTTGCACCGTTTTTAAAAGTGGCTCAGAGAACCGCCAAATACCGAGGAATGCTCAAGAACAATGGGTCTATTTTTATGCATATTACTCTAACCATTTAAAATGAAGAAGATGAAATACAGGAAAGTTTTTCAATAATTTCATTCTGCATAGGGTTATTCTCAGCGGCCGGGAATGGCATCAGAAGTTTCCCGACAATTGGAAGAATTCGAGAGCGTTTGATTCAGCATTCCCCTTGCCGGGCTCTCAGAATGAAGGCAATCACACGGGGTTATCGCTTCGTGGGTAATTAAGGCATTTCACCCTGCAATCCCTTATTCTAATGAAGAAGAAGACATTTCCCTCTGACTGAAGTATTTCTTGTTAGGGTTTTATTTCTACTCATTGCTCCGACGTTGGAAAATGTTCCTTGTACTTCTGATTGTCTTCTGTAATATCTTTTTGAATTGTGAGTCAGGCAGAAAAAAAAAAAGTGAAGATTCTCCACAGATTGAAACTTTAAAAAAAATGCGTAGAATCTCGCCGCCCATGAAAGTGAAGCAGCCAGCATTGCACGTGTCCAGATTTTCATTCTATTTCATTTCTAGTGAATCTGCTCACTCCAAGTACAGACAGGCAGGTGGCCGTGGGTGGGAAATGCGTTGAGGGTGGCAATAATGACACCAGGCAGGCCTGGGGTGGTTAGGAACAGGGCTGGGAGCCACGCCTGGGTTTGAACTCCAACTCCACCTCTTAGTGGTGGGATGACCTGTGCAAGTTCCTTATCTTGTCCTGCCTCGGTGCTCTGAGCTGTAAAATGGGCCGATCTTGCTGTCTGTCCTCTAGGACAGTTGTCAGGATCCAGTGAGCTCGTCCATTTCAAGTGGGCAGGGCAGATGCTGCCTGAGGCCTTTCTTGGGATTCAGTTTGTATCTACCAAAATACTATTGGAGCCAATCACAGGCAACGTATTTGCAGGTTACATTGGTTCACCCAAGAGGCTCGGTGGTACTGTGTCCTGGTTTCTGCGATCACTTGTTAAATTGCGCTTTTCAGATGGTGTAGACTAGCCTTGGGCAAACTACGGCCCGCGGGCCGGATCCGGCCCGTTTGAAATGAATAAAACTAAAAAAAAAAAAAAAGACCGTACCCTTTTATGTAATGATGTTTACTTTAAATTTATATTAGTTCACACAAACACTCCATCCACGCTTTTGTTCCGGCCCTCCAGTCCAGTTTAAGAACCCATTGTGGCCTTCAAGTCAAAAAGTTTGCCCACCCCTGGTGTAGACAGTAACTGTCGGAGGTTATCCACTAACTAGCACCAGCATTGTTAAGCTGATTTGTCAACTCGCCCAGACCACCCCAGCCCCTAGCGTCCTGCCCACCATGGGCGATGGGCATAGGTGGCACCAGGGAGAGTGGCCACCCTGCTGCACTTGGTGCTGGAGGAAAGCTGTTTCCACACAGAAGTGGTGCGTTGCTGCAGGGTCTCTCCCTCAAACCCTTCTCGGCCCCTTGGCGGTCAGTTTCCATGGTTACTCATGCACCGCACCGTCCCTCCTGCCCCCACGGAGACTGGAGAGCCCATCTAGGCGCAGTCACTGAAAAATCTGCAGTCATGACCACCATGAATATCAGCGTTTCTTGGAAAAGTGGTAGTAAAGGTTATCCTTAAAGCAGAACGCCCTCTAGTGTAGGGCATAGAGTCTCATAGGGAGGGCCCAAATGACTTGGACAAAGAGCTCCTACCCTCCGTGGCCACGGCAGGCTGCACCGAATTCCCAGCTTATACTTGTGCCACTAAAAAGCCTGCTCCTTACGGGGCGGGGTGTGTGCAGGGGGTACGGAGACACAGTGATCATGGTCTAGACGTCTTAATCAATAATTGCCTTTGGCCCAGGGGCAGCTTGTGTTATGTGAGGTACAACTGAAACATTTCACATGGATTAGTCCTGTCCCTTCAACTGACTGAAAGCCGGGAAGGCAGGAGACACGTACTTACACGTCGCACAAGCCCAGCACTGTGCGTGCCTGTGACAAGCACTGACGAAGGCGGGGTCGCCAGGGAGAGGAGGAAGAGCGCCTCCGCGGGCCCACTGAAGGTACCGGTGGATCTGTTTTGCACAGCGTGGCTTCGTGTGACATCAGCAGCGTCTCCCACAGCCTGTGCTGTGGAACAGGAATGCGGCACGCTGCTCTGACAGGGAAGGGTAGGAGAGGCACATCGTCTGTCCACCAGCAAATCGAAGGTTCTGAGAAGCCTTCTGTTTAAAACAGTGGTTCTCAACCTTCTGGCCCTTTAAATACAGTTCCTCATGTTGTGACCCAACCATAAAATTATTTTCGTTGCTACTTCATAACTGTCATGTTGCTACTGTTATGAATCGTAATGTAAATATCTGATATGCAGGATGGCCTTAGGCGACCCCTGTGAAAGGGTCGTTCGACCACCAAAGGGGTTGCGACCCACAGGTTGAGAACTGCTGGTTTAAAACAAGTGAAAAAATAAATAAGTAACCTTGTTTGATTTGTTTAAACTCTGAGACACAAATACCCATGGCTGTGCCCTCTGCCCGGGCCCTTCTGGACTCTGGCGCTGACCTCGGGACAGTGTTCTGTTCTGTAACCCGTTCTGGGCAGTGGTGGCAGAGAGGGCGCTGGCTGCTTCCTCTGCTTTCCCACACACCCACAGCCCTGCCACCTCCTCCCTCCCAATTTGAGAAGAACTCGGGGAGCAAGTAGTGTGTCACTCACATGGAAACCGGAACGCCCCGAGAGGCATGTGTGTCCTGGGTGTGTGTCCAGCTTTGGGAGGTCATGAGGGCCCTTGCGGCTCACTCCCGACGGCTCCTGCGCAGACGCTTCCCCGTGGCTAAGCCGGATGTGCGTTCCCCTGGAACTCGAGGCCCCTTGTGTCACCTGAAGTCCTGGAACGCACTTCCTTCTGGTATGCATGCGTCCTTTTTAACCACGTGGCTACGTTTTCTATTTCAACACACTTCGTGATCTTGGAGCACCCCTACAGTCTTTGTTTGAAGCCACTGTATGTGGCATTTCCTCTGTGCCTGTATTTACCCAGTCCTGAAAGTTGGTTCTCTTTAGGCGTGTTACCCAACTCTTCATCCTATATAATAAAGAGCTAATACGCAGTCATCGCGCCCTCACACCCTCACGCCGGGGGACCTGAGGCTGCGCTCCCCACCTGGCGGGCTTGACGGGGGACCTGAGGCTGTGCTCCCCGCCTGGTGGGCTTGATGGACATGAGGCTGTGACCCCCGCTCTGCGGGGCTTGACGAGAGTGGGGCCAGCCGGGTCTGGGTCTCACACGATTTTGAGGCCCACGTGGGTGGGCAGGGACTTGACTCTGGGTCCCACGGCACACCCCAGACTCTGACAGGAGAGAGATTTTCATATACATTTTACTAATTTTCTGTCATCTCTGACACTTCTATTATAGAGAAAGGGCAAATAGCAATATTAAAATATTTCCTCTAATTCCCTTTTAATGTGCATGAATTTCGTGCACCGGGCCACTAGAGCTATAATAATTGTCAATGGAGATAATGTAGTTTATAAAATGCACCTCAAACTCATTTCTTTTCATATAACTGAAATCTTTTACTGCCTGTGCTTATGTCTAACTTGAATTTACCAGGTGTACCGGTTAATAATGCAGATTTTGTAGTCAAAGAAAACACGGTAATTTCAAGAGAAACATCAAAAGTAATTACTTTATTCAAAGTAATGTCCATCGCTAGCTACACATTTCCCCCATCTTTCAGGTAATTTGTGAATACCGTCCCAATAGAACTTTTCTTGTTTTGAGGCAAACCATTCAGAGACCCAATTTTCCACTTCTTTGTATGTTTTGAAGTGCTGCTCAGAAAGGCGTGTGCCATCCATCAGAATAAGTGGTAATCTGAAGGAGCAAGGTCTGGTGAATACAGTGGGTGGGTTCATACTTCCCAGGCAAGATCTCTTAACGTGTCTTTAACTGGTTTTGAAGTGTGTGGTGGTGCGTTATCATGAAGCAAAATTACTTTGCCGTGTCTTCTGGGATATTCTGGTCATTTCACGATCAAAGCATGGTTCAAGTTGATTATTTGTTGTCGGTAGCGATCAGTATTAAAGGTTCCACCTGGCTTTAGAAGCTCATAATACACCACACCTTCCTGATCCCACCAAACGCAGAGCATTGTCTTCTTTCCCAAGTGATTTGGCCTTGCAATCGATGTTGATGGTTGACCTGGATCAACCCATGATTTTGTGTGTTTGGGATTCTCAAAATAAATCCACTTTTCGTCGCCAGTCACAATTTGATGCAAAAAAGACTTTTTTTCGTGCCATTGAAGCAACACTTTACTGATGACTTTTTGGTTTTCCATTTGTCTTTTATTCAGTTGATGTGGCACCCATTTTCCTTCCTTTAAAATCTTTCCCATTGCTTGTAAACGATCGGAAATTGTTTGCTGAGCAACGTTTAATCGTTCTGCAAGTTGTTTTTAGTTTGACATGCATCTCTATCCAATAATGCTTGTAATTGTTGGTCTTCAAGCTTTTTTGGTTGATCTGGACGTTCTTTGTCGTTCACATCAAAAGCATCACTTTTAAAGCGTTTAAACCAGCGTTCACAAATATCTTGAGGGTGGAGCATGTTCACCATAAACTTCCCAAAGTATACAATAACTTTCAGCAGCACTTACCTTCAAAAATAAAGTAATGAATTAAAACTTCCCACAAATGCTCTTTTTTGGCACGAAACTCGACATTTTTAAGCGTAAAAAATATCTATGATGTTAACACCTTCAGCAGATTTGACATATGAAGTTTTGAAGCTTTCTGCCAATACAACAAAATAGCACACACATCAAATCGCATATATATCAACATACGTGTAACTCCATCTATTGAAAAAAATCCACATTATTAACCGGTACACCTAGTACCTATTGATATGACAATTATATAGAGGCTTGTTCCTTTCTGCTCTGAAAGTTGAGAAATAGATCTTCTTCTTCATCATCATAGCTAATAGTTATTATTTACTCTCTGCTGAACTATAGACTAATTGCCGTCTGTCTGCCTTATCTTATGTAATCCTGGCTTGTCCCAGATGGTTTCTATGTTACGTGAATTTCTCGGGGAGAAAGCATGTTGAACTGATTGGATTTTTACCAAAACTAAAATAAGAGTCACCATCCAGCACCATAGAGATACCTGTGTTGTTTACAAATAAAACCTTTAGTTTACTTTAAGCCACACTACCTAGGACCCTCCCATTGGAAAAAGGGGGTTGGGATCTATGAGGAATCCTACACACTCCATCAGGAGGCAGGCAGGCAGTCCCTGCGCACAGCAGCCCTGGGCTGCCGGATGACAAACCACCTTGATGGGCCAGTTTGATGCAACAGACCAGATTTGAAATCCAGAAAACTCCAAGCTGTCCCGAGCCCCTTGGAAGTCATTTGCGCTTTGATTCCATTTCTCTGTGTGGGGACCTTGCTCCCGCCAGCTGGGCCTTATCTGTCTTTGTTGTTGTTGGGCTTCTTTTATTCTCTGTCTCTTCTCTGCCTCGCCCATCGCCAAAAAAGATCCATTGTGCAAATTGATTTGGAGATCAGCCGTGATGAAACACTGGAGCTTCCCGGCTCGGCCGGTGCGGTGTTATTAGCTGTCCTGATTACCCGGGTGCGCGCGCCGGGCTGCCACAGGCTCACAGGTGTGCGGAGATTAACGGGGGCCTTCCAGCCGTTTGTCACACAGATGGCAGTGCCAATAAACCGAAAAACGATCAATCATTTTTCTAAAGATTGAAACCTTTTATCAGTTGTGTCAGTTTCATTATTCAATAAACGATTAGGAGCAGCCGTCCTTTATTCACCCCGCGTCCTGGTGAGGGCTGCTGCGGGTGGGGCGCCCCGCACCTGCACTGAGGTGCACACGCCTTCAGCACGCACCTGTCCAGAAGGGGCACTGGTCACTGCTGCTGGACAGATGAGAGAGTGTCTGATGTGCATCTTCTAATTTTTTTTAAGTCACACCGTGACACAGTTCATTTCTGCAGCAGTTGTGAGATTGGGTGGCCTTTTTTTTCTTTTACCTCTCACTGGGCCATTTACTAATGTTTAAAGTAAATTTGCCCTTTCATTTATTTTTTATTCTTTAATTCGGTATTATTTTATGTTAGTTTTAGGTGTACAGTGTAGTGGTTAGACACATATAATTTATGATCCCCCCTGATAAGTCTAGAACCCACCTGGTACCATACACATAGTTATTACAATATTATTGACTATATTCCCTATGTGGTCCTTTACATCCCCATGCCTATATTATAACTACCTCTCTGTAACTCTCAATTCCTTCACCTTTTTCTTCCAGTCCCCCAGTTCCCCTCCCTCTGACAACCCTCAATCTGTTACCTGTATCTATGAGTCTGTTTCTGTTTTATTTATTTTATTCTTTAGGTTTCACATATAAGTGAAATCATATGGTATTTGTCTTTCTCTAACTGACTTATTTCACTTAGCATAATACCTTCTAGGTTCATCCATGCTGTTGCAAATGGTAGGATTTCATTCTTTTTCATGGCCAAGTAATATTCTATTGTATATATGTACCATAGCTTTTTTTATCTACTCATCTATTTTCTTTAAGTTTTTTTTAATTGATTTTTAGAGAGAGAGGAATGAAGAGTGAGAGAGAAACATCAATATGAGAGTCACATCAGCTGGTTGCCTCCTGCACATGCCCCTGAACCGGGCCAGGGATTGAACCTGCAACTGAGGTAGGTGCCCTTGATAGGGAATCAAACCTAAAACCCTTTAGTGCCAGAACCGATGCTCTAACCACTGAACTATCAGCCAGGGTAAGATCTGTATCCTTTAATGTCAATGCCAACTATCTTGATTAAAGAAGTAGTGTTGGTCCTACTTGCACCCAAGTTGGTGATGTAAGCATGCGCCTGCGCTGGAGCCATAAAGCCCGGTTGATCTGGAGGAAGGAAAGGGCAGAGCCACCCCTCCCAGCCTGGTCCCGGGGTCGTCTGTGTAGACAGAGGTGAGTGTATGCTGACACCATGACTAACAGGAAGCAGAGGCACTTTAGAATGTTGCTGAATCATGGTCATCAGAAGGGCCTGCAGGCTTTTTTTAATTAGGACCCACTGAGAGAGATTGATCTTGCCATTTTTTAAAAACTTTTTTGCCCAAGTTTAGTTTATCATAAAACATGATTCTGCCACTAGCTACAAGTAGGAGAGGCAAATGTCACTGAGTTTGCTTGTATATCATGGACACCCTGTGTGATTATTCTGTCGGGGAGGGGCATGCATGGGTGCAAATAGATGCACGTGTTGCCTCTAATGAAGACCTTTTAAAATATTACCATTCTCGAAATAGTTCTGAATGGTATTTCTACTGCCTTCAAAAATATCTCCATGCTGTCTTCAGATCAATCTTCTGTATTTTTCCCCTGTATCTGGGACTGCGGTCTCCGTGGTGACTGTGGTCTCCCTGGTGACGTGGCATCTGTGTCAGGATCCTGCACAGTGTGTGGTTAGTGGCGTCTCACGTGCTGATCCCTGCTAAGGTGACCCTCGTGGGCAGGCAAGGGGGCCACAGCACAGAGCCCCGCGGCCCCCCAAGGCCACCTGTGCAGCTGCCAGGTGGGCAACGTTGATGCCCAAGCACCAGCTCTCCCCACCCCTCACTCTCCTCTAGGCTTCTGCCTGTCCTTTATCTCACCTTGCACCAGGGACTGCTGGGAGGACGGTGTGGTAGACACTGACCAAATGGTCAAATTCAGTCATCAACCCACCCTGCAGCCAGGTGCCCGTGAAGGGGGACATCCCGCACACTCTGTAAAATAACTTCCCTACCCCCGACGATTAGAAAAGAAATAAATAAAAGAAAACCCCCAAATAAGGCGCACATAATACATAGTCCGTATTCATTCACGAAACTGGTGATTGAAAACCTCAGAACCACCAGGCTGTGAACTCACTACATCTGTGGAGTAAGTCACTGTAATACTTCTTTCTCTTGCCATGTATTTGGGGGATTATATATGATGGGCTTTGATGAGAATAGCCAATGGGCACCTCATGCCTTATGCCCAAGTGAAGTATATCTATTTGGGACAATGTGTTCTGGATGCACCTGTGATTGCAAACTTGGATTTTTTTTGTATACAACCATATTGCTGGTCCTTTCTGTTTAAGAAACGCTGCTAATTCTGTCTCTTGATTAAGGCACTTGAGTGTCTTGAAGTTGCTCCTGAGTTCAGATTTTCCTAGAGTTGATAAATCACTGCAGGTGCATCTCAGTGAATCACGAAGCCAGCTTTGCATGACTTTCTTTCTTTTTATTAAACTCTGTCACTTTTATTGAAAAGATGGTTCTATTGTGCTGATTAGAAGCTGAGATCTAAACTCAACATGAGTGCCAACAACTTTTTCTCAATAGATCAAAGCTCATTTTCTGGTGATTAAAAGCTAATACTGGCAATTAGCTGGAATATTGCTCAAACATGGTACGTTTTGGTCAAATATATACACTGTAATCCACTAAAGGAAAAGCAATTTCAAGTTCAATGATTCCAGGTAAAACACTAGCAGACAGTGCGCTAGCTTGAAGAGCTGCCGGGGGGAAGTACTGCCACTGAAGAACATTAGTTAGCAAGCATACTCTGTTCACAACCATAAATTACATAACCTCACTGCCAGTGAGGTTAGCTTTGAGGTTGAGAATTTCGGTAGCACATGGGACCCATACTGTTTATGCCCCTCTGAGATTTCAGAGTGTCTTTAATTTGTAAAAGTTGACTTAATGATTAGTAGCATGAGTGGTATATTGTGATGAGATGGTAGTTCTTGCTGCATCTATTCCAAGCTGCGGAATACTCCTTTTTTTGGCAGAGTGTTACTCCTGACATTTCATCCTAAGAAAACAATTAAAATGATGGGGAGAAAAAAACTTAGATTCCTGCCCAAAGATGCCTATAATAGTATTTTAATAGGTTTTATTTTCTAGAAAAGTTTAAAACATAAAAGAAATTGAGGAGATAGTACAGGCAGCCCCCATATGCTCCTCACATGCACACACGTGCACAATTCCTCTGGTTTACATCTTTTCTTAGTGTGGCCTGTTTCTCACAATTAATCAGCTAACATTGGCACACCCACATTAACTAAAGTCTACTCCGTTTGGATTTCCTTCGTTTTTCCCTAATGTCCTCCCGCTTCTCCGGGACCCACTCTGGAGGCCACCTGACATTCCGGCGTCATGTCTCCTTAGGCTCCCTTGGCTGGGACAGTTCTTCAGACTTTGTTTTCGATGACCTGGACAGTTCTGAGTTCTGGTCAGCTCTACTGTATGGTGCTCCTCTCTTGGAATTTGCTTTTCTCTGGATCACTCTGGAACCTTGGGTTGCTGAGAGGAAGGCCACAGAGATAAAGGGCCATCTCATCACCTCGTGTAAACGGTACACACTATCAGCATGACTTAGGCCTGTCAGTGTTGGCCTTGGTCACCTGGTTTGAGGCTGTGTTATCAGGTGTCTCCTCCCTCTCCTCCCCTTTCCCCCTTCAGCGTGCCCTCTTTGGGAGGAGGCCTCTATGCACGGTGCGTAGGTAAGGAGTGGGGAGTTACGCCCCCTCCTTTAGGGTGAGCTGCCTACATAAATTTGAAATTCTCCTGCCAGGAAGATTGATCTCTTCTCCCCATTTATGACTTTATTCAGTCATTCACTTATATCAGTATGGACTCCTGGATATTTATTTTGTGTTTCTTTTCTTGCCCAGTTGTTCCAGCTTCGGCCATTGGGGGCTCTTTCAGTTGGCTCCTGTGCCTTTTTGTCGCACCCCCATCACTGTAGTGTTTGCCTCTGTGTGTGTGAGCTCACCCTTGCTTTCTGGACCTACACGAAGCTCCAGGACCATCTTGCATGTTTCCTGCCCCAGTCCTAGAATCAGCCGTTTCTCCAAGGAACCCGGTTCCTTTCACTCAGCGGTGGTATTAGAAACCAAGATGCGGGGGCTGGGCGTGCTCGTTGCTCCTGGGGTGTCATCACTTCCTGGCCCCCTCTGCAGACATAGCAAAGAAGAGAAACGTGTGTGTGTGTATATATATACAAATGTGCATATACATATCTATAGATACTTATGTATGTAACCACCAATTGCTACATTAAGCTAAAAAGAATATAGTATTTTTAATTGCATAAAATTGGAAATAACTAAATGTTTAATAGTAAGGAATGGCTACAAGTATGTTATGCTAACTCCACAATGCAACTGCTCAAAGGGGCAATTTTGCAAATTGTGGTAACATAACCCCTTACATTCAAAAGTAGTCCAGGTCTCTGTCAGAGCTGTCCCTGTAAGTGTGAGAATTATGTGTGTATGTGGGTACTAGCTTTAAATCGGCTAGATTGGTCATGGTTTATTTTTAATACTGAACTAATATGAAATGAACTTTGCTTTTGCAGAAATATTAAAATAGTCTTCCAAAGTGTTCTGGCTTGAAGCGGAATACCATTGGCATATCGAAATTATTTTTAAATTAAAGAAATGAGATGGTTGTTACTATTTTGTTGTGTCCACTCTTGCACCGTGTTTCCAGTCCCTCCTAGGATAGCAATGACCTTGTCTGCTCATTGGCGATAACCAGGGAACGTGCTGAAAAGTTGGCCCATTATAGCCCAAGCAGTTTTGTGGGGAGAAATCTGTTAGCGTTTAAAGGACTGCATTCCCATTACAGCAAGAAGAATCAAACATTTAGAATTCTGTTGCTTTCCCACTCTGATCTTCGTCCGGCTACATAAATGCCCTGGATCTCATCGTTCTGTGGTTCCTCAAGCCACAGATCCGAATGCTACTGGGAATTTCCAGTCAAGTCCTCCCTAAATGCAAAAGGTTAAAAAGTACTTTCTGGAAGATGTTTTCGGTAGTCTCAGATTCAGATGGCCAGAGGGAAAGGGGACGTGATTGACTGACTAACCCTGAAATGTGTCATTTCTCGGGGCGGTGGGAGGAAGTCAGCCACAGGGAGGGCAGATGAAACGCACTGTCTGCGTGGCTGCGGCTGGTGGTCCAGTGATCACAGCCCCTCAATTACAGCCCTGCGCGGAGCGCGAGCGGCCGTTGCAGAGTAATTGTGCCTTTGATTAGTTGCCTTAACTGGCCATCGCCTTTGAAATATGATAGCACAATTTGAAGTTTTATTAAAAACCTATTTTTTTCCTGAAATTGTCGAGAAAGATTTTGTGTTTAAAAAAAAAAAAAATCCTACAGAAGCCTGCAATATACTCTATTGGAGGAAATTGAGAAGACATAAGAGAAGAAAGACAAAAGAAGAGACGAATGTTTCCCATTATCACTCATTCCCGTCTCGGGATCCTGTGGTGGTGGCGGCGGGGGCGCCCGCGTGCCGGGCCTGCAGTGAGAACACAGCTGAGCCTCGCGTTTTCTGAGGGAGAATTCGGTCTGCCGTTTGTTTCTATTTTGAAGGACAGCCACGCAGTGATCAGGGGGAAGTGACAGTGTTCACTGAGGAGCGAGGCCTAGAATACGAAAGCAGAGTATTTCTGGCGCTGCCACGTCATGGCCAGTTCCTGTTCTAACCTCATCCTACACTCGGAACAGAATCAACCCCGAGGCCAAGGAGCCCCGATTTCAACTTCTTAATAAGCCCACCCCCCAAAAAACAGTTCTGCCTTCTCCAAATGAACAGCTACTCCGTGAAGACAAGGAGAGAAGTCTCCACGACTTAGGGATGTGTTTCTGATCTCCACCTGAGAACATGGCAGGCTTATCATAAAGGGCATGTCCCCCGGCAGTCGCCTCTCCTTGTAGCCCTGGTGAAAGGTGGACAGTCTTGGTGCTGGACGAAATACCCAATTAACCTGGGTGCACCTGAACCCACGCCCGGCGCCCAGTGTGTTTCCGGGCCGAGAGGAAAACTGCTCTCTGCCTAATTGGAACTTCTGGTTTTATGGCGTATCCTGGAGTTTTTACTTAGTTTTTATTTTCACTGTTTCCCAGGGTTAATGGCATTTTCTGTAAGTGTCTGCATTAGCCCACTCTGTAGAAGCCCTGGCGGTTTGCAAATCCAAGAGCTTTAAACGAAGCCACCGACATGGAAATTGTATTTGCTGTAAAGGAAGCCATTATGAGTTACTAGAAACTGAATCAAAAGTTTATCATGAAGAGGTGATTACTTATTTCGGAGTTTTACTTCGTCAGATACTCATCCTTCCATTCTTGGGCCCCGATTGCGAAAAGGACCCTGGTCTTGCTGGAACCTGCCAACGACCAAGTTAGGCTGCTTCCTGAACACACGTCCTAGATTGGCGTGGCCTCGGGTTTTGTTTAATCCTCTCAAAGGCCCTTTTAACGGATGTTTCAACACAACGACTTCTCTGTGTGGCCGCCTCTAGGAAGCCCCTTCACAGCGAAAGCAGCGAGTTCACGTCCTGTGCGAATCTTCGGGGCTGTGTCTTATGAAAAACGCCACGGCCTTTTCAGAGGAGAACAGAATGTGTACACAGTCTGGTCGAGTAAATGAACGTCCATGAGGCCAGCACAAAAGAAATCCCCGATCTCTAACCTCGCAGTGAAATCGCCACGGACAGAGATCACAGCGATACGGGAGCACTAAACTGGAAGAGTCGGGAAACCACAGCGGAATCTGCTCCTGCCTATGCCTGTCCTGGGGGCGGGAGGAGGCGTTTCCCACTCGGCGACCTGGGGCCAGCGTCAGTGTGAACTGCTCCCAGGAGCACAGGCCTCCCCTCTGCTGCACAGGCAGCCTTATACCGACGGCATCCTTAAAACAAATAGCCACACCTCCGAAGTGGACAGGGTCGTGCTGCCTGACCAGGTTACCACATGGCTTCTCTGAGAGGCACAGGTGTGCACCCTCTTGAATGGATGGAGGGGGTATTTGTTTTGTTCTGAGACGTGTTAGGAGTGAGTGGCACCCAAAAAGACCCTGTTCGTTCTCAAAATTGACTCTGGGGTCTGCAGAGCCTCACCTTGCCAGCCCAGTTGGCCCTCACCCTCGGACATAAGTGGGGTGCACAGGGTTCGGACATGCACCCTCCTGGCTGTGTTGTCCTTTCACCAGCTGCCTGAGGAACACTCAGTCAACAAAGAGCTGCAGCGGAAGGAGACCAGAGGTGACATTAGTGTAAGCCCTGGTCTCCTGGTGCGGCGCGGGAGGAAGAGTTGAGAATAAAACCCTGCTCGTTGGAGCGTGCCGGCAGACTAAGGACTCTTTTTAGTCCATTTATTAAGCGCTGGTCGGAAGAATCTCGTCTTGGAGATCTGTCTGTGAGTAGTCCTCAGGCACTCCCATGCTGTAAGGAGGAAAACAATATTTTGCTTAGAGAAACAAAATAGAAATTCTCCTTTAAAATAAAATTTTAATTCACTCGTGATCATCGCATGAGCTCTCAGGAAAAGCTGTTGCTTCCACCAAATTCGGCCACCTGCAATAATTGCGAGACGTTAACGCTAAGTGATTCCAGCAACTCCTGCTCAGCACAGCCGTGATTTGCGAGTTTTCCTCGCCCTGTCTCCTCTGAGAAGGCCGTGACTGGGAGCAATTACGAGGGGTGAGCGATCGCGCCGCTCCTCATTCTGTCCACCAGACACCGACGCCGTGCAGAGAGGTCTGTGACTTGGCCTTCCACCAGCCTTTCTCCTTGAGAACGTCGCTCTCGCTCAGGCTGGACGGCCATTGAGAGGCTCTGCTGCCTTTGCCCAATAACAGGTGAAATTCTGGTTTTAAAATAATAGTTTTTGTGAAAAACAAATAACATTAGTGACAAAAGTCAAAATAAGTCAGCCTACTTTTAAATGGAAGAAACTATATTCCTGTAATTTTTTTTCCAAAAAAGAAAAGAATTTCTTAAAACAAAGATTACCCATAAAATGTAGTTTTTTGAGCTCGTCTGCATGAAGTCCTCGAGAATCACTGCCTATTTCAGAGGCCTGAGAGCCAGGGGGTACCCCCGCACGTGGCTCAGGTGTGTGGTAGCCAGGCGGGACCGGTATCCAGCCAGCAGCCTCAGGTTGAGCACTCCCGAGTCCCTTTGGTGCGATGCCTCCGTTTCCCTTAGAGGTGAATCCAGGCAGCCGCGTCGCACACAGCCTGAGGTTTTATCGATGATCATACGATTGTATTTTCATGTTGAAGCTTCTAACCCAGTGGACTTGGAGCAATCAGTGCCCCGGGAGACGAATGCTCGTATCAGGACCTTGGCATCAGCCAGGAAAAGTCCATTTGTTTTAGGAGAAGAAAAAGGCATGACATTCTGCACATTAAAATTGATTATTTCATCAATAGGTTAATAGAAAACCAGGCTGCGAGTTCACTTCCTGCTTATACTTCCATACAGTAATGGGAGACCAGGGCATGAAAAATGCAAGGCATAGCGAGGGCCAGAGAGGGTTTTCCATGGCGCTTCCCCCTCCCGCGCCCTGACCACACTGTGCCTATTTATATGTAAATGTTGCCGGCAGAGGCTAGTTTTCCATGAGGAGCAGGGCTCTCTGACTGCTACTTTCTGGAACTTGTGAATTATGGGCCAAGATGCCAGGACTTCAGCTATCGAAATAATTAAGGGCACAGCAAAAGTGTCCGTTACCCTGAGGAACCTGGTAACCCTCCGCTGAACGTGTCTAAAGGAAACATTTGAAAACTGCCTAGTTCGGTTCCTTGTAGGCATGACGTTTGTACTGGTGGGTACCTGAAGGCCCTTTCCCAGGTGTGCTGTTCCTCGGGACGGGTACCTTATCGATACCTTGAGGATGTAAGATGAGGGGCACGTCTCCACCCATGAAAAAATTAAATTTAGACGCATACACTGTAGACGCCTACTCGTTTTGAGATTGCATTTCTTATTATTTCTTGTTTTGAAGCAACCAAGTCATTCTTAGGTGTTTAGTTAAAATTTAACTGTTTCTCTTTAAATCAGGTGACAAGTAAATGACAGCTAGCTCTTTTTCTCACCATTATATAAAATTTGCCTCTGAATGCACAGAACTGTGCTGCTTCAGAATTGCATCTGCTTCCTTGAATGTCCACATTTTGTGCATGTATTTTCTATCGTCACTCCAAAGAAACCCAATACGCACCCAGGCACTGGGGGTTCGCTTCCGCAGCAGAACTGGTCCTGGAGACCCAGTCCTCCCCCAGGTCATTGAACTGGGCACACCGGAGCCTACACCACACTCTTTGAGGTAAACCCCACCGCAGGCAGGAGCAGCCAACCCGTCCTAAGTGAGGAGCGGGTGGGCGTGAGAGAGCTGTCCCCTGCCCAGTGCAGGCCGCGTTTCTGTGCTGTGAGCGTCAAGACTCCTGTGCAAATGCAGGCACCTGCCTCCCCAGGTGTGCACGGTCATCCAAAGAGCCTCATGGGAGGGCTGGCCAGTTTCTCTTCCCGGCTGCGGACATGGAGAGAGACAGGTGGTCTGGTTAGGGTCCTTCACGGGTCTCACGTCCTGAGTCCGGGGCGGGGGGGGCGGTGCAGGGGGTGAGGCTGATGAACTGAGACTGTCTCCCCAGAGGAGCATCGGGACCGCTCACCCCAACCAGTCACTGCACAGTGTCAGGTGTGGGGTCCGCCCGTGTTAGATTGGTTCTGCCTTTGACTTCCCAACCCAGGGTTCCTCCGTGGGTCACTTGCTCCTCTCTGGGTAACTTGGTCTTTGCTTTTTCTTTCTGATGCTTCCTCCAGTGAGCTGAGCGCTTAAGGAGGCACGTGTGCTCTTGGGGGTCCTGGGAGCTCCATCCAGAGCCCCCGGCAGCCCTGTAAGAAGGGGCCTCCACCCTTCAGCAGCAGCCAGGTGGCAGCAGGGTTTTGCTGACATGATAACTGTCCAGATCCGAATGTGCTCATATGTCTGGTCGGGGAGGTGGGGGGCGGGGGTGGGGGGGCTTCATCTTTTATCAGCTGAGTGTTAAGACCTCCGTCCGCAGCACATATAGGAACTGCCCATCACCAGGAGCTCTAGTTTGACATGCTGCCAGGTTTTGCCAAATCAGAGGGCTCATGGCTACTGCCATCATAGCTCCTTCGAAAGATGCCACCAGTCCCCAAGGAAGAGGCCAGCTTGGCACGGTTGGAAGTAGCCACGTGTAAAACCAGGGTGCCTGGCCTCCTTGCCTGGGCGTCTGTTTGATTCTGTGCAAACCTGATGACACTGGCAGGCACGCCTCTGTCCTGCCCAGGTTCCCTGTGCTACAGGCTGGCAGTGGGGGGTGGGGGTGGGGTGGGGGGGAGGGACCAGCAGGGACCCACCAGCACCCACCGCCCCTCCGGGAACAGATGGACGTGATGTCACGTGCTACTTTGACATTTCTTTTCTCCCCTTTTCATTTGATTTCTTCTCCTTTTTGTTTTCTGTCTTTCTCCCCCTCTCCCCTTTCTGCTCTCTGGATGCAGCCAAACGCAAAGCATGGAAACTAAACCGTGTTGGTAGCCTGCGAAATATATACAGCAGCAGCAGCACCAACACTGAAGGTAACGCCAGCGCCCACCCTTCCGCCAGCGCCCACCCTCTCCCGCCCCCCCCCCCCAGACATGGAAATGCAGCCCGAAGCCGCATGCACCCTTATTGTGTTTGCAGACTCATTCCTGTGGTCTTTCCATCTTTTTGTTTGTGTGTTTTATTTTACCATTCATGTTCCTTTCAGCTTACTTAAATCCTGACCTTTCCCTTCAGTCATAGAGTGGTGATGTTTAAATTACTTCAGAAACCTATTTCCTCCTCTTTTTTCTTTTGCTTTATACATGTGGGCACTCAACGTAATATTTCCCAAGTTATTACAGTTTTTAAAAGTGTTAGTATCAGGTGTAATGATCTGTAGCCAAACACAATAGTGCGCCGTGACATTTAAGCAACAGTCTTAATTTGTTTTGTGGACGCATTCTCTGTAATGCTCCGCGCAGCTCTGATCCGGAGGCCCGGCCCGGGTCATTTGCATGGGCTGCTATTGCTTGTAAATTCGGTATATTGTTGTGTTTCTAAAGGTCGTCCGGTGCCAAAGTTCACAAATTGACTTGCGTTGCTTTTTTCCGCGAAGACAGCCGTCATTGCTTTTGTATAATAGCAGATTGAATTTCCCTCCCCACCTTCATTTGAACAACACAATTATAAATTGCCTTTTTTTATGATTACAAATGTCAGGGGTCAGAATTATTCTGATGCCAAGCAAGGGACCCCCTCCACCCTCAGCCCAAGCCCTCGCGCAGGGGGCCGGCGTACATTATGTGCGATGCAAAGCAGGTCACAATCCAGCGATCTCGGTATAATAGGGGGACATTTTTTTTCACTTAAGTGCGAGCCAAATGGGTCAAGTAATCGCGAGCCGGCGCCCTCACACTAATTGACTTATTTGGGGATGATTATAACTGTAATATTTTTCTTAATGTCACTGTTTTCTGGGCTGTTGATTTTAGCGATTGCCAGGCGGTGGCATTAAATCTCTTGTAAATTTTAAATTGCACGGTATTTCTGTAAACAAGTCCCCCTCTTCACATCCCAGTCATTAACCTCTGCTGATTTATATCGCTGCCCTTCTTTTCTTCCTTTCACAATTGCTCCGGTCTCGCCGCTGAAAGCCCTGCTCTCGGCCAGGAAAAAAAAATGAATCTGGAAAACAAAACTACATCTTCATGATGCCTTGTTAAAGACCTATTTTTTAATCATAATTTTTTTTCATTCCTCAAGGGGGAATTGTCATCCGATAAGGTACCAATGGAGCTGGCCCCCCGAGGTATCTTCTTTCAAAGCATTCGTTCAAGAAAGATAAAGCGAGAGAGAAAAATAATAGCATTTTAGCAACAGTCCCAACACCTACAGGACCAAGTATCTTCTTTTGTGGTATTTTAAAGGGTATTAAAATGCTCGTTCACTATTTTTTATTGTTAGTTTTTCAACTGAAGGTACAAATCATTTCTCTTCACTGTGTCCTTATCAGATATGTTATATTTTGTATGTGTATGCATTTTCCACAACAAATTGGCTTATTGGCTCTCGGCCTTAAAAAATGAGTCATGACATTCGGCTTCACATGTAGTTGTATATAAAATTGGGGGGCAGGAAGGAGGCAGACACTCCCCCTGAGACTGCTGATGGGGCCCCTGGAGACACTGGTGGGCTGAAGCTCATGACAGGTGTGACGATTCGCAGAAGTGGGAACTTCTCAGCCTTGATCGATCAGGTAACCCACCCCTCTGCCTGCCCAAAGCCATGGGTGGGGAGGTACCATGACACGTGCCTCTCTCTAAAATCTATAAATACCAAGTAACACTGCCAACTCAGAGTCTCCAAGGCAGCCCTAGGTCTGTTGGAGGAAATAATGCCCCAGAGCCAGGCCTCCCTCACATTGTCTCCTCGTATCTGTTCAGTGTTCAGTTACATTTATGAACCTTCAATTAAGCGACACGATCATTCTTCATTTAGTTTGAGTTTCTTTTAAGATTAATATCTGCACGCACACTGTCTCATTTCATACGGCCTTTAATAGTATGTTATGAAACTCATATAATTGCATAAAATAAATTATCAAAGGGCCTCTCTGATTGCCAGTCTCTGGATGTATGGCATCACATATTCTGTCTATAAAATGATTCTCTCTGGACATTCACATCCTGAGATTCTGACTGTTACTGTAACCCGAGGCCTCGAGTGTTGCACCAAATGGACCCCTCCCCAGATGGAGTATTTTTTAAAGTGGTCCACTCAGTACCCAGAAACACCAGTGACTGCAGAGTGTCACTAAGAGCCAGGCCCTGTCCAAGGAGCCTGTCCACTGGTCGGCGTTGTCCTCGGTGCAGCCAGTGGGCAGGGGGGTGGGGGGGGTCCTCATCCCCCTTTCCAGACGGGGGAGTTCAGCTCAGATCCTACGGGAGTGGCCTGGGGATGGGCAGGACCGATCCGAAGCCCTTTTTCTCTTATGACCGCTCTCTTCTGGCCCTGGGACTACCTGTTGTTTATCTCCACAGTCCCCTGCCCACAGGTGTTGTGTTGTTCTGGAAAGTGGGGCGTTGGCAGGTCACTCGACTTTCTGCAGAACAAGCAGTAGGTTCCGGAGGCAGGACATGTGCCCAGATCACCACCTTCAGGACCCAGACCCCACGCTGCGTGTGTGGATGTCAGGCGTGGGTTCGAGCAAGTGATACCCAACTAATTAGGGAAACGCACATACGAGCATAGAAAACAAACAGAGATATATTCTCTTTTGCTCTTTTTCTGTTCATTCGGGCTGATTATCCCTGATACCAATATGGAAACATAATTTGTATATATTACAGTGCACTAATTCTTAAATCTTTGTGACTTGGTAAAAATTCAGCTGTGAAATCTTTGTTCCTTCCATGAGATGCAACTCTGACATTTCCATCTCGGGAGCCGGTGATGGGGCGGAAGGCACATCTATGGTGGGGTTTCCCAGTGCTTAGTCGCCTCCCAAGACCAGCATCAGGAATGCCCGCATCCACGGTAAATGCTTTTCTATGAAAGAACCGAGAGAACTGGGCCGAAGGGCGGACGTTGTGCAGAAGGAGCCGTGGGAGGGAGGCCTGTGGGAGGGTGGTGAGCACACTGCCCCCACCCCGCGTGGCTGCGGGGCCACCGGCGGGCGGAGGAGCCGCGCTGCGAGTTGGGTGAGCCGATGGACTCTCTGCTCACAGGAAAGCATCTTCAGTGCGTGTCATAGGCGTAAATGGGTTCAGGAAAGATGCACTGGGAACAGGGGCATCTCTTGGGGTGTCAGGCCACCCACATTATAGTTGACACCTACACCCAAGTGTCCCCATTCAGCCCAGTCCAGGGAGGTCCGTTTCTGTGGAGCTGGGACTTGCCCCAGAGACAGGCCTTTGAAATCTCTGTTTTGGGTGCCTCCCTGCCACCGCCACAGAGATGGCCTGAGGTCCCCGGACACTGTGTCCCAAACAGGCCTTGCCATGGAGAGTCGATTCTTTGGAGAACAGCTGTGGCGGGCACGGCTGCGGGCTTCATGCCAAGTCAGTGCCCACACCTCTTCCCCCAGTGGGTAGACAAGACGTGCCTGTTCACCTCAACAAAGGTGCACAGGTCTTTAAGAATATAGCTCGCCGGTGACCGCCCGCCCACTGCCCAGTGCTCCAGTCACAGCTTGGAGACCTCACTCGCTCAGGTTGAGTTCCACAAATCCCAGCCGTGCTCACGCGCTCACACCTGAGTGGAAAGCCCACCGAGGCCTGGGCTCCTCTCCCGACTGGACGCTGGGTCTGAGCAGGTGGAGAGGGGAAGGGCTGGCAGGCAGAGATCCGATGCAGAGCGAGGGAAGGTGTGTCCCGAAGGGCCCAGGTGCCCTGGGCTTCCTGGAGAAGGAAGCTGCCTTTGACGCAGGGCTCAGCACAGGCTCCACGGCTGTGACACCTGGCAGGAGCCATCGTTTCCCGGCATCCTGCCCACTGACTCTCCAGGTACCCCTGTGCATCCTCCACGTTTACAAAAGGAGAAAACAAGGCAGGGAGATGGGCAGTCAGGGGCCCCAGAAAAACACGTGAGGATCAGGCCAGGCCAGGCACGGGGGTCAGAGCCGCCACCCGAACCCGGCCGTGGGCTCAGCAGCAAGCATGGAGCACGTTTAGGCTTGAGCACCTTTGGGGCTGAGACACCAGGCAGACAGCAGCTCTTGCCTAGTGGGGGTGACCGTCGAGCTGTCCTTCTGCGGGACTGCCTGCAGGGTGTGAGCCCAGCCCCCATCCAGGTGTCCCAGCCGCCTTCCCAAGGCCGCGCCTGCCTGTTGGGCTGCCTTCCACAACCCGACAGGGGTCCTCTTCACTCACTCATTTCATTCTTTCAGACTGTGGTTCTTGATGAGAAATTTGGCAAACCTTGTGCTTGTGAGTGGCCTTGTGGTTTCGAGCCCAGACCCCTAAGACAGGCGGTCTTGGTCCAGTTCTCACATCCCCATCTCTTCACCTTGAAGCGCACTCTCTGTACCTCGGTTTCTCCATCTGTAAACTAGGGAGATGACGCCTACAGCAGAGGTTGTGATGACAGGTCTGGAGTCACTGTCCAGAGGCATGTAAGACAGCGCCTCCTGCTGGCCACTAGTAGTACTTACCTCATGCCGGGAGTGCCACAAATTGCTGTCACTCAAACGTTTGAGCATCATTTACGTAACAGGAAGCAAATTCAACACAAAATGTCCTAAAGTAGTAAGAGGGGGATTTAAAAGTGAGCTCTTTCCCCCCGGACTTTTAAATCTATCCTTCCCAGCTCCATTTACTGTCCTGAACAGAATCGTCAGAGTGGACATTGGCTCTGGACTAACACAGGCCTGGATCGATCCCAGCTCTGCCTTTGGGTGGTTCCTGGGTCTCACCTTCCCCCGCTCGGGGTTCCTTCTCCAAAAAGGAAACACTAAAACCTGCCTGGAAGCATAACTGAAGAAGCTGAGTTGAGCTGCAGAGCCCCTACCAGAGCCGGCACAGGTGGCAGCGACCACGGAGGTCCTTGCAAAATCGTTATAAAGACCTGATTGATAGGAAAACAACTCCAAGAGCACACCGTATCTGTGGCCATGTTTTAAGCCTGGTGAGTGTGTCCGTCCAGGGCAGAACTGGCCAAGGCAAGCCCTGGTCCATGTGAATAGCAAGGATCAAGACCTCATGCAGACAAAGTCAGACTTGGGAAACCCTGTCATGAGAAATGACTCCAGAGTTGACTTTTGGGGGAAGAAGTAAGTTTGCTTGTTTACCCAGCCCTCGACTTTTAACACCTTTCGTACCGCTCACGAGCTTTCTCGTGTTTCACGCGCCATCTGTTACGGACCTTAGATGTCAACACACTGTCTTGTCCACATCGAATGAAGCGATCTCATTGGTGGAAACCGTGCCGGTCAATCTACGAAAAACTATATAATTGCACGAACCCAAAAAGCATTGTAGTTACATTGTATTTTAGTCATTCAAGTAGTCTTCGTCTTCAAGTTCCTGGCGCTTTTAGAAAATGTTTTACGCAGTACCATACGTTAAAAAAGTACTAGGAACTTTAATTGTTTAATTGTTTTTGTAAATAAAAATGTTATAATTATTGAAAAACAACACCTAAAGTGCATTATGATCTGTAGTTATGATTATTTAAATAACGTGCAGTTTGCCCAAAAACGTGCCGTCCCTGGCGTATGCCTTAGAGATTTCTATGCGGTACGAAATGTGTTAAGAGGATGATATTGATCCTCGGAGCTTGGAGCAGCACCTGGGGCGGATGGACTCCTGCAGGGCCACATCTGATTCCCACGCTGGGCTCTGAGCAGAAGACGAAGCCCTAGGCCTCGCAGCATGCCGAGCCCACGCCTGCCTCTGAAAAGTGACGGATGGGAGCTGGAGTGAGCACAGATACAGAGCCCTGCTCCGTGACTGGATAGAGTAAGGCAGGTGCCTCTAGCAGATCTCCCTAACCCGAAAGCCTGGCCCTGACCCCTCTGTCTTCCACATCCTGAATGTTCTCAGT
The DNA here is from genome assembly GCF_964212035.1 of Myotis nattereri. NCBI lineage: Eukaryota > Metazoa > Chordata > Mammalia > Chiroptera > Vespertilionidae > Myotis > Myotis nattereri. The sequence goes on from NC_138082.1 coordinate 33,783,249, forward strand.
GGGCACCCGATAACTTATTTTTTCAGGAGGTTTTAGGCACCCTCCTTCATGGAGGAAAGGTGTGGCACCCAACCGTTCTGGAAGCCCAATCGAATAGGATGGAGTTTCTTGCCGCCTGGTGCCCAGGCTGCTGCCCCCACTCTTCCCCGGTGTTAGGGAGAGACAGGCCCCCTTTGTGTTTCCGGAGAGTCTTCCTGTGATGACATTTGCAGCAGACGTTCCTAACTTCGTGGCCTGCCTCTGGGGACTGGCATTCATCCTGCTCTTGTCCTACATGAAGCACAGCGTGACCCTCTGCTGGACTCAGGCTCAGCAGACCCAGCTACCAAAGCCACAGCTTGCAGAAGTATGTACCCGAGAGCCATGACCTGCACGTCTTCATAATGGCCAGAAAATGTATCTTTTTCTGTTTGTGTAAAATAAATAACTTCTCAAGTGGGAGGAGGGAGTGTTTTTATATCGTGTTGTTGGGTGTGTGTTTTTTCTTCACAATCTGGAACCATATTCTTCAGGTTTCCTTCACGTTTATCTTTTCCTACCAAAATGAAAGGAAAATTGAACATGAATAAAACCTGACTTTTTACATTATGGTGGATTCCGGCTGACATCGTAAATGCGTGTGGTTTTCACCATCACTGAGTAAAATATCTAAACCACATGCCTATGTATTACATGCTTTGAGAGAAGAAATACTGAAGTATTTTACAAAATGGATGGCTAAAAAAAATTAGCATAAAAGCCCGGGGCTGTGGATGTAGCCCCGCGTAATCTCATAGGGCCTACATTATTGTGCTAGACCTAGCAGATACCTTCCATCTCAGTGGTGGTGGTTACCTGGAGAATTGGGTTAAGAAGGATTCTGCGGCTGCATCAGGCTCCCTGGGATCAGGTCTGAATGTCTTTCCCAGCCAAAGAAAGTGAGGAAAACACACCTTCATCATCCCAGCCCACCTGGGGCTTCTGGCAGATAAGCTGGTGTGAAGAGGGCAGGGTGGCCTGTTCGCAGGGCCCAGCTAGGGGATGGCAGGAGAACCAAGTGTGTGCAGAAGAGCGGACCCCAAAGGTGGGAGCCCTCAAGGACGTGAAGAAAATGTTGACATGGAGATGCGGGCAGAAACTGGGAGAAACCCATTGCTAACCCTCACTTGTTAATGAGAACAAAACAACCTCGCCTTGCTGTTAACATGTCCATCCGGGCACTGGCGTGTCTCCTAAAACAGGTGCCCTGATTCTGTGACAACAGAGGGCGGCTCTTCCCCTGTGGCTCGGCTGCCATATCGTAAGATCATTTCTAAATGGTGACCCCCAGAAGCCTCTGGGAGTCTGGCGCCTGTCGGCCACCTCTGCCGTGGACTCGTCCATCCTCTGCGCTGAATGCAGTCCTGTCACACGGTTTAGGTGACGCATTTTCACCCTGTGTTCAATCTTACATGTGTCAGGAAGAACACTTAGCCGTGTGGATAGAAACGGGCGTCAGCGTTTGGGTGCCCGGTGTGTAGGGAGCCTGGGGCTGGGATCAGGGAAGCCCTTGGACAGCGGGCCTCTGCAGGCACACCGAGTCCTAAATTCAGAAGAGACCAGAGTCTACCGCAGTGTCACTGCACACGTCACGCCTGCCTCTCACCAACGCTGGTGAGCCATCCTGCACCGGTTTGGCACAAGGTCTGGATCCTCGTGGCCTTGGCTAAAGCACCAGGCAGTCCTCCTCTTCCCTGAAGACAGGCGGAGGCATCTGTCCGTCTCTTCTCCGCTCTCACCGCTCCCCCAAAATGCATCCTTGTCAGGCGACTCCTGTTGAAAACAACTTCCAAATGTGAAACAGTTGCAGCTGCTTTGAGCCCTTTAACCCTTTGCAAGGATTCCGCAAAAATAATTGATGACTGATTGGCCCATTAACCTTTAAAAAAAAAAAAGTTTGACAGCCCGGCCTCGTGTAATGAGGAGGGCTTCCTTGTGAAACCAGGCTGATGGCTGAGTTGCTTGCCCCTGAAGAGGCGAAATTAGCCCCACGGGGCCTCGTCTGCATAGAAACTGGACGCAATTAGTGTAATATCCGGTATTATTAATGTCGTTGGGAATAATTGGGAAGGTTGGTTTCGACAGGTTCATGGTGCTAAAATACTATTATAGTGGACCTTTCCACAGCTAACCGTTAAACACGGAAAACTGTTTAAATCCCTGTGAGCCCAATCACAAAACTTTATTAAACAGCCAGGCCCTGGAATGTCACGCTGGGAAACAGCACGCTTCTTTCTTTCTGGCCACGGGGGTGGTGGGACTTTGATTTTTCACCATGGGGGGGCCCGGGGCTGGAATTCCTTGGATCCCCGCGTGTCTCTCCAACTAAGAAACACGCTTTTCACGTGGGTGTCATCAGAAATTTCTGCAGCCAGAATTCCATTGAACGGAATGAATTAAATATAAGCCGCCGGAATTGTCACTAAGAGTGGGTTTGTATTAGTGAGATGAAACCACTCGAAATGAGACATGACAAGGTACGTCCTCGCCGTCCGAGCACTCATTCTTCACGTTGGGAGTGAGGTCAAGAGAGAAGAGAAATGCCGGTCTGTCTTCCTGACTGATTGGCCTCAAGCTGCCAATTCTTGTTTTCCTCGTTTTCCACCCAGTTGCTGATCCCTGAAATAGCGTCGCAGAGCCGCTTCCTAAAAATGTGTTGGGACCCCTCTGGCCCATCGGTGATCTGAACAGCTTGTCCAGCCGATAATCGTTCTTCTTTGAACATGTTAATTGCTGTCTCTACAGAAGAAGGGAAGGTATTTGGGTCCCAGGATCTCCTACTATTTACCTGAGTGTTGTGGTCACTGCAGTGGTACGGACGTGCTGGCGAGGATTAGCCTACAGGTTGTCCAGGTGGTGGCCTGAGGAGAGGACAAGGCAGCAGGCTGGAGGCTCCCCAGGGGAGTCTTTTCTCCATGGATTAGTCAGGACTGGGGTTGGAGGTGACAGAAGCCACTTTTAAAAGGGTTTAGGCCAAAAAAAGGAGGGGACAATGGGTTGCTCCTACAGCCACGGGAAGGAGGCTGGTGGGGTGCCAGTCTGTGGTCAGCAGCGTTCTCGCCTGGCACAGGTGGTGGCCTTGATGTTTCCTTCCCGTGGAGGGAAGAGGCACCTGAACCTCTGGGAAGAGGGGAAGGGGCGCTGAGGCCCCAACTCAGATGTGATGACCTGGAGGACACTCAGATCCTGTGTCCCCTCCCAGAGCAAAGCAGAGCAGCCAGGAGCGTCACATGCTCCGATTGTCCTGGTGTGGGTGGAACTGTCCCTCCTCCCCAGGCTGACTGCTAACTGGTCAGGAAGCCGTGTACCTAGGAAAGTGGCCTCTGGACAGTGCCCAGCTTATCACTGCCACACCCATTGCACCGTGTCACCGGAGCCACGCGACAATAGGAGAAATGCTCCCCAGTAGCCATGCGTCACACCCCAGCATTCTCCAGACGTGGCCAGTTATAAAGATTATGACGCTACTGACAAGCTGGTGAGGGATATTTGGGACAACTACTTCTGAAAGAGCCACCATCTTGCCCTTCTGACATCAGGGGTAAAGAAACATATCAGGGAAGTGGAGAGACCCGGCTGGCTCCCAGGGGACACCTCAGGAGAGCACCTTTTCTTAATGTCCCTCACGGGGACATTCCTAGTCTGTGGAATGGTTTTCTTCTGAGAACTGGCCAGGAGCTGAGGTGGCTCCGCAGACCTAGGGCTCCGGTAGCCCCATGCTTTCTGGGATCACTGGATGCAGGACTTGGGGTTTCCCTCTGGCACCTTCTTGTAACTTTATTTGTTGAGCCACCGAAATGTCTGGTCCGTAGGCTAGCTTTCGCTTTTGCAGGCATTTATCACTTAATTCTCACAGTTCTGGGTTTTTGACTCATGGGAGGGAGAGGGTGGGCTTGCGGCTTGGAGTTCATGCCTCATACAGGTCAGTCATTGGAATAAAAAGTGTGTTTTGTAGGGAAGGCCCTGCCACACATCTTACCGGCTGTATGGCTGGGCAGACCGAGGTAGAAGGAAATGGAGAGGAAGGTGCAACAAGGTGGGGGGAGGGGGGGCATTGGTGAACAGTGTTGTCACTGATCAGATGGCAGTGGGAAGAGGGAGGGTGTGGAATCTGGGTGATTTTGAATTTTATGACTAGAATTAACATTTTAATCAGTAACAAATCGTGAAACCCTAAGAGGAGCATTTGTGGACTAAAGCCAGTCTGGTGTGTGCCTGTTAATTTGATGTGAGAACCAAATATTTGAAGAGTATCAGTATGTGTGCATTGTTTAAATCATTTTAATTTTGGGGTCAGAGAAACAGACGTGAGAACTGTCCCATGTCAGAAGTGATTCCAGAGCTAGAAAGAAATCTTCAGTTGAGCAGAGTAAACAGATGGCAGGCCTGCCGCGTGCCCCCTCCTGCCCCAGGACAGACATTGCTAATGGATCACCTTCTCCTGCTCCAGGCGGAGTTAGGAAGGAGAGGCGAACCATCGTGTGTCACTCCCACAGGAGCTCAGACTTGACAGAGCCCTACCGATCACCTTCAAGATGCTGAATTCCCTGCAGGCTCCCCTGACAGGGCCACACGGGGCTTGAGCCCTCCAGGGAGTGCACCCCAGAAGCTGTCTCTTCCATCTGGGGATAGCTCTGAGGCGAGAGAACCCCCTGAACGTAGAGACAGAAACGTTTAGTGGCACCGAAGGTGCCGGGAAAGGAAAACTGTCCAGACGTAAAAAGAACAAGAGGTGGGGGGTGGGAGGAGCTTGATCTGAAGGTGATGGAGCAGCCATAGAGTAGGTGCTGGAGAGCAGTGCCCTTGGAAGTTTGCAAGAAATGAACCCACAACGGTTTTGCAAAAAGGGGCGTCCACCTTCCCTACGTTCGGGACCCTTCAGAGCCAGTTCCACAGATTTAAGGACAACTCACCAGGAGGTGACCTTCTAAAAGAGCAGCAGTGCTGGTTTTACATTGAACACAGAACCATTAACATCAGAGCTTGTGAAGATTTCACGCAACAGTGTCCCAGCCCCATTTCCTGGCAATGCGCGCAGTGGCTTAGGGAAGGGGTCCCCCAGGCCTGGCTGGCGTTAGGGAGGACATGAGCATCCCCTTCCTGGGCCCCGGGGTCAATGGAGTGAGGTGGGAGGAGCCTCCCAGCCAGAGAGTGAGGGCTGCTTCCCTCCTGAGACTGAAGGGAAGGAGGTGAGGACGGCCGGATGTGGTTGTAGTTGCTTCGGGAGGAGCTGAGTGAGCATCCATGTCTGGGGGCCGAGGGCTCCTGGTGAAGTCGGGTCTCAAGAGCCCAAGAGCAGCAGGGAGCACAGCAGAGGTCAGGGGCCGAAGGTCAGGGGTTGTGAGGGGTGAGGGTACTTGGGAGATGGGCAAGAGGAGCGGAGATTGTGGGAGGCAGAGGCTGGCCCAGTAGGTGGGTGAGCCGAGTGGCCATGGTCAGATGACTAAGATGATAATTAACAGACGCAGCGGTCAGCTAGGCAGGTCGGCGGGTTCTTATCCTTATTGATAACGACTGCTCACCAGGTGACGCGATGCAGTGAGTTCACAGCCCAGTGACTGGAAACTTGGAATCAGATGAGATGAGGCGCCCAGTAGTCCAGCGGGAGAGTGCCTAGCGGTTATTCGTGGCGGGTCTTGCTGCTTGTATGTGCCGCCTCCTCTCTTGCTCTGTGGCAGGGACAGGTAGTGAGGCATTTATGGGGTGTCCCCTGAGTTAGCACATGTCACTTAGCCAGTGGGAAACGCTCCGAAGCGGGTGGCCTTTCCCCTGCTGTAGGGGTGAGGAAAGGGGCCTGGGAGGCTCCAGGACTCGCCCGAAGAGCCCGATATGGAAAGCGGCCTGGCAGGATTTGATGCAAGTTCGAACCATCCTGGTCCAGGCTGTCGCCCATGGGAAGGCTTTAATTCCATCGTCTCCAGACGAGGAGAGACAGTGGGATCCCAGCAGCCTGGAAGGGACTTCCTGATGGAAAAGAACAGAAACCCAGGCACCCTCCCTGCTGTGGTGCATGTGTGGGTCTACACACACATGCAACCAAGACCCCAAAACTGTACCCGGAGATTCTCAGCACTAACTTAGTTTCGCCCCACAGGTGTGGATGGTTGGCATAAGTTACAGGGCACGTTCCTGTGTTGCTTCTGCTGTGCCCATCACAGAGACGCTGCCATCGTACACGGATTTTCCTTTCCTCACCCCCTGGGCACTGAGGGAGACCTCGCTGAACCACTCTGGCTGCGGAACCAGACCTTGAGTGTTTGCCGGTCTGTGGACTCAGCTCTGCGCTGTGGTGGGCGCGGTGGAACCCAAAGGCACCTTTATGACTGCGGACTGGCGGAGGGCCCGTGGTCACATGAAGCTAAACTCTTCATCCCCACCCCTCTGTTTCAGAGCAAGAAGAAAACTTTGAGTTTATCATTGTGTCCCTCACTGGCCAGACGTGGCACTTTGAAGCCACCACGTATGAAGAGAGAGACGCGTGGGTCCAAGCCATCGAGAGCCAGATCCTTGCCAGCTTGCAGTCATGTGAGAGCAGCAAGAATAAGGTAAGGCCCCAGCCAGTGTGTCTTGGTTAGTTGGGCATCGCCCTATGCCCCATGCACCGAGGGGTTGCTGGTTCGATTCTCGTCAGGGCACATGCCAGGGTTACAGCTCAATCCCCAGTGGGTGGCGTGCAGGAGGCAGCCCATCGATGTGTCACTCTCATATCCAAGTTTCTCTCTCTCTCTCTTTCTGTCTCCCTTCTCCTCTCTCTAAAAATCATGTTAAAAAATCTTTATGATAAAGGTAAGGCCCTTAGGAAGCTGCCCCCCAAAATCAAGGGCAGCTGCTCATTAAAGGGGTGTGGAGGCCTAATGATGCCCAGGGGAGCGCAAAGCATCATTGACACGTGACTGACAAGATCCTAGTCCTCTAGTTTCTAAGCAAAAAGCTAACTGGTAGAAAAGATTGGGGAAGACTTTGTGCCAATACGTATCAAATATCATGTCAGTCTCGTAGCTTAACCATGTTCCTAAGGCCATACATCCCATTGAAATCTGTATTCTCTCAACTAATCCCAAATCCCACCTTTTTATTGCAAGTGATGGAATCTTTGGGATTCTTGTCGCTTTTGTGGCCACATTTGTTATTTCAGGCAGAACATACTCAGGAAAAGAATGCAGACAGAAAAGATGCACCCTTCTGTTCTCATAAATGAACAAAATTCAAGTCCCTGTCAACTTAGACACTGACTCCTGATACAGACGTAAACAAAAGTAAACACATGGGCGCATGAGCACATACGTGAGCACATGTGTGAGCATGCAGGAAGTTGTCCATTTGCTCAGCTCTGCCATAAAGTCTTTTTGTGTTTTTTTTCAGTAATTAGAGGTACTTACTTTGCATTTGTGTAGCCAGGAGAAGCTAAATGACTTCACTCTGCATTTTGTAGACCCTGCCCCGTGATATTCCAGGAACAAGAGTCATTCTTCCCATTTTCTTCTTCCCAACAGGGATTTCTTCAACCTCATTGTTTTAATGCTTGGATGTTTTTAACTCCTTTTCTGGGGCATTTTAGAGTCCTAGAGAACATTTTCAAACTATAGTTAACTCGAAACTAAGAGAAAGGATATTGTCCACCGACCTGCAGTTTCATTTGTAACAATTTAAAGAAATTTCTGCCCATGATTTATGTGCAGCTCTGTCAGGGGAAGGAGTGTATCTCTCAGAAAGATGGAGTGTCTTATTTTATTACCCTCTTTACCCAGGGTAAACCAGTCATTATTATTATAATGTAATTTGCTGCTCTTTTTAAAAGTGGTTTTATACCAAGGTGGGCTGAGTCGCTGCCTCTCACTCTCGAGCATCTCAGCTTCATAGTCACGGCCACAGATGTGCTCCCAGAGCGAACGAAGATGCCCGGTCTCCTCGCCAGCGGGGAGCCGCGGCGCGTGCCACCCACCGAACGTGGGGATGAAGTTTCAGAGCAGGAGTGCGGAGAGCCAGGGTTGTTGAACAAACACATCTCCAAGTTCAGTACAAAATCATAGCATCTCGGTCAGACGGAATCAGAGGATCTGGAAGCATGTCGCCTTTTCCCTCACACCTGGCCAGCTCCTGTCCGCTCGCCGTGAAACTCGAGGCATCACCTTGGGGCCTGAGGCGCACACCAGCCGTGAATGCGGCCCCGTTTCTCCCCCTAGACGTGTGCACGCACAGGCAGGCGCTTTCCCAGGCGGACTCACTGAGCGGGAGGAGGGAAGGCTCACGCCTGGGCGTGGCTTAACAGGTGTGCGCATGTGCACATGGAAGTAATACCCACAAACAGTAGCTTGAAGGCAAAATACTGACTAGTTGAGAATGAGCTACAAGGTGTCTTAGCTGCCTGTGGATAATTCAGTAGATAGCAGGTGGAGACAAATATATACACCCATGTGCTGCAGAAATGATACAGGGAGAGAGAGAGACAGCCGACACATCCCTGCTTGTGTGTACACGTGCGCGCACGGGCACACACACACACACTCGAGGTGCCAACATACTAGTAAACAGTTAAACATACTTTGAATACCTGGGTATCTAGCCGAAGGCATAAAACCCCAATAAGGCATGGTGCTACCTAGACAGTAGCAATTAATAAATTACATTATTAGGTGGTAAGCAATAAATTATTTCATACCAAACATGAAGATAGTTTGACTTATGAAGAATTCTTAAACAAAAATCAAGCTTATTCTAAATTTCCTCTGAACTGTAGTTGGCTTTTACCATTACATTAAATGTATGCGATGTAAGCCTTAAGAACGGTACCTATTCCTTTACCTGACGTCTCGACATTCAGGAATTGATCCTCAGTGAATAATCCGGGATTTGTGCAGAGCTTTAGCACTCTTTACAATGGAGAAACTGGGACCAACCTGAATGTCCATCAGAGTGAACGTCGTAAATAAATTACCAGAAGTGGAATATCATGCAGCCATTTAAAATGGTGATGTTGTACGTATTATCACTTACTGCAAACATATATCCAAAAAGAAAAAAGGCAGGTTAAGTAGGGTAAATGGAATATCTGATGATGATTATGGCTCTAATCTCAATCTAAATAAGACTAAAGTGACTAACACTTCTTCCAGGAGGAGGAAAGCAGAGGGTGGCCACAGAATAAGAGGCAGGAAGGAGAGAGAACAGAGAGAGCTGTGGGGGTGGCAGTGAGGAAACCTGAGCTGTAGACCACACGATTTTTTTTATGCAGAAGTCCTGTCCTCTGTGAAGTGCTACTTGGATGTTGTCTGTCCTGATGGAGTCACCAGCGGGAGATAACTTCTTTTCTCAAGAAAACACACCATGGGGGGAGGATGAAGAGGGTAAAAGGGCCACATATATGGTGATGGAAGGAGAGTAGACTTTGGGTGGTGAGCACACAATGAAATAAGAAATGATGTGTCACAGAATTATAAACTGGGAACGCATATAATGTATTAACTAATGTCACCCCAATAAATTCAGTAATAAAAAAATGAAAAAAAATAAAAATAAATAAAAATAAAAATAAAATGGTGATGCTGGAGAAAACAGGGCCGCATGGAGAGACGACAGTGTCTCATTAGGCAACCTGGCAGGTTTCAAAGCAATATATACCATGTGGCTTGTTAAGAAGCACTGACCTGTGTACAGATGTGCTTAGGGAAAGACTGCAAGAATAGATATCAAAATGTTAATAAAACTTAATTGTGATGACCCTATCATAGTTTATAGATTTTCATGTTCTTTTCCTCCTTCGATGTTGTCCTCACGTGCTTAGAGAAGACATTCAAGTGTGAGTTTAAGAAGAACCACGCCCAGCCACTGCCCCACTCCTCCCTGCCCCACACAGGCTAGTGACTTTGTTGTAGCAACTGAGACAGTTTGAGGAAACATCACGGGTGGTGTGGCCGTGGTCTCCTGGCCAGGAATCATGACGTTTGTCTTAACGATGCCGATGAAGCCTGACCCTTCTCTTATAAGCGGAAAACTTGTTTTTCATTCTGTACTCTTCACACCAAGTAGACACACGGCAGTGAAAGCACATTAACCAGTTACGTTCCCCAGGCGGCGGGTTGTCCCCGTTCCGACACAAAGGGTCCAGCACATGCCTTTGTCGTCATGTCTCGTAGGATCATTCTCACCCAATAAATCTTAACATGGGGGTGCCCTCACAGCGCCTTCTCAGCGTGACTTTTTCCTGAAGATACTGGAAGAGGAAAAATTGTTTGAAATTGCCCTCCTGCCATATTTGCTCACAATCTGTTTGAATTTTCTTTGGTGTTATGAGTAGACATCTGTGTTTCTCTCAGGTTTCTCATATCTTGCATTTGTGTGTCTTCTTGTATGTCCAGTCCCGGCTGACGAGCCAGAGTGAGGCCATGGCCTTGCAGTCGATACGAAACATCCGAGGGAATTCGCACTGTGTGGACTGTGAGACCCAGAGTAAGTGGGCGCCGGGGAGGCCTGGGCCTCCGCAGTGGAGAGGGTCAGATTGGGTGGGCCCCCTGCGTCTGACTTTTTTAGTTCCTGTGGCGCTGTAATAGTTGGTGCTACCGGAGGGCCCATTTATGGGGAGAAATGTAGAGCCTGAAGGTCAAGTTACAAACACAGCAGGTTGCGTAGCCCGATGCAAGCCAAGCTCTGGCTGCTGCAGTTACTCAGAGAACAAGGGGAGGTGGAGGGGCTGAGATCAGAGACCAGTAGATGACCCATCAACAAAGACTTCGTTATTTTTAAGTCAAACTATCCAGTTTGGGTGAACATGCTGGGAGATATCCCGTCCAGAGTGACGAAGAACTATTTGGCAACGTACATAATGGCACGGACACCCCTCACTTGGCTGTGCCCCTCCAGGAACTAAGCTGGGGTCAGGGGGCAGATCTAGCTTCAGAGGTGTTCCTCACAGCGCTGTTTATAGAGCAGAACCTCACATCGCCAATGGGCAAAAACGAGGAACTGCCCAAACCGGCGATGGCAATTGTCTGTTGGGTGGGAAGTCCCAAGGATTTCCAAAGCCAGATATTTCAGATTAGCCACCAACATGTTCAATTTTGTAAGACACCTTAGATAGCAGCAAGAACTGACCAGGGAGTGTTTTCAAGCCAGACCCCAGGGAGGGGTCTGGATGTGAAGCCTGACTGGCTAGTGTTTTGTTGCTGAGATGCCAAGGGCAGTGCATGAGCAGTGATGGTCTGATCCCACGGGGCCCTCCGCTCTTCTCCCCACAGACCCTAACTGGGCCAGCCTGAACCTGGGAGCCCTCATGTGCATCGAGTGCTCAGGGATCCACCGGAACCTCGGCACCCACCTCTCGCGAGTTCGATCTCTGGACCTGGACGACTGGCCCATCGAGCTCATCAAGGTGATGTCGTCCATTGGGAACGAGCTGGCCAACAGCGTCTGGGAAGAGAATAGCCAGGGGCGGACGAAGCCCTCGCTGGACTCCACAAGGTAAGAACACGGCAAGAGCCCTAACCGGTTTGGATCTGTAGATAGAGTGTCAGCCTGTGGACTGAAAGGTCCCAGGTTCGATTCCGGTCAAGGGCATGTACCTTGGTTGCGGGCACATTCCCAGTAGGAAGTGTGCAGGAGGCAGCTGGTCAATGTGTCTCCCTTATCGATGTTTCTAACTATCCCTCTCCCTTCCTCTCTGAAAAAAATCAATAAGATATATATATAAAAAGAACACGGCAAGGGGTGTGGTTTTGGGGCATTTTGCCAACAGTTGGACACAATTAGAACTGCCCTGGCAACCTGTAGGGGTGCTGCTTAGACCAGCACAGAGATCTGTATTGAAAATGGGTCTTCACAGATGTGGCCAATTTAAACGCCTTCATTGTTTATGTTTGTTTTTTCACCTTGGGGATTCCTCTCCCCTCCTAGAAATGTATTAAGCTTCTAAACTTATGAATGCATCACTTTAATTAATACATTGCTAATAGCAGTAAGCTGCACCATTAAGACCAATTATGAATTTCTGATTCTTTAATTTTGTTATTTTTAGATCTTTGATAAGCATCTACTCAATTGACATACACACACAAAATAAGTGAGTTCATGGTAACAAAATATATTTTATTTCCTAAAATATATTTCTAACTTGTTTAATCAGACAAATTTGGCATAATCCTCATTAATGTTAATTGTTACCCAATGTAAAAATCGCATTTATTTTGAGGCCATTTAGTTTCTCGTCTTCCACTTACAGCTATGATAAACCAGTTTTGAGCACACATGCATATTTAATGCACCTGAGGGGTGATAGAACGGCTTCCGAGGGAGCCTCATTCCCGGAGGCAGGACGGACGCTTCCCTCTCCGGGTGTTCGGTTCTGAAGTCAGGTGTGGGGTTCCCTCTCAGCATTCACATCTCAGGGGTGTGGAGGAGCAGGGGGAGGCCATAGGTCTCCCAACCTGAGCACTTTTTAAATTATTTTTGCTGTTGATCAGACAACATGAAAGTCCAAGCAGCGGCCATTGTGAGGGCAAGCAGTGGGTCCCTCCGCTGGGCGACAGTGACGCTCCGAGTGGGTGGGCTCTGGGTCGTTAACACTGAAGAGTGAATTTCTGGTGCCACCTTGGGTTCACTTGGGAGAATGAAGCCGGTGCGTGAGCAGTCCCGCTCCGTGTGTCAGGGCTGCTGCGGGAGGGCGAGGGCGAGAAAGGGTGCGAGGGGCGTGTGTCTCCCACAGCGGAGGTTTGCTGTGTGAGCTCTTGGAAGGTGAGTTGCAGCTGGTGATGAACATGGGCAAGTGTCTTACAGGCTGAACAGAGGGTGCACTTTCAAAATGTATTTATGTTGACTTAACATGAATATGGACATCAGCCTGGTCACCAACTAGGAGCATTCTGAAGAGATTAATTTTTGTTATAATATTTTTTTTGTAGATATAGTTTCCTTGGAAAATATTTAGGTCTGAAAATGAAAAATGAGTGGAAATTGGATTGAGTACAATGTATGAGCACAGAAAAACAATTAAAATGATTAAAATGGGTCAGAAAAAATTAACCTGATGCATTTTACCTGTTTCTATATAAAAGAAGTATATATTCTGTGGTTCATATCATGAACTTGAGAAAAGTTTGTTTTTTCATCTGTCATAATTAGAAGCATTTAGAATGATTGGAAACAAGGATGTGGGTTAATTTTTTAATGGTAACTACTTGACATCAAGGTTATCTTCTCATAAGTGCAGACTGTGTGGGGGTGTTTTAGATTCCGATTCCTGTGTGTGAGTCAGGCCCTTGAGTGTGTCAGTTCCCTCCTATCTAGTGTCACGCACATCACATCTTTATATTTTAGAGTCGTATCAGAGCCTCCCTTCCTCGCAGAGGGGGTGGCTGCCGTTAACCCCCATCCTGGGCTTCCCTAAAGAGCGAGCGGAGCTGGAATTTCTCTCCAAGGCCGGGCAGGGGGGGTGGGGGGGTGTCACCTGGTGTTTCCAGGTAACTTTGGGAATTCAGAAATCTGTACATTCTTAACAAGATAGGCACCTATAAGAATTGAATGTTTCTTTGTGCCTTTAATAATTTTCCCAGGGAGTTTCATGTTTAATTAAATTCAGCAAATACTCTTGACCACCTTCTAGAAAAGAAGTGATAAGTGGTTCTTGTAATTGTCCTGTGGTCAGGGGTGCCCTTGGGGCCAGACAAGGAGGCCAGGGCTGGGCCAAGTTCACAGGACAGAGGGGTTCTCATAGCCGCTGTGCTCCAGGGAAGTCTCGCTAGAGAAAGAGCATCCAAGCTGGACTCGGGAATGTGGGGTGATAGCCAGGCCTGGGGGTGGGGAGGGGGTTAGGCAAAGGCAGGAGTGGGAAGCCCTAGGGCGCCCATTGGGGTTAAATGTGGAAGTCAGTGTGGGGGGCAGTCTCCCACGGGGCTGGTTGTGGGGATGGGTGGTGCCAGAGCCGAGCCGAGGCCTGGGGGAGCCTTGGGGGTGGGAGGGTGGGTAACAGCACCTGAGGGGTGGGCAGAGGGTGAGTTGGTGGGTCTGTTTATGCCTCCGTGTATGTCTGCTTTTCCCAGAAGGACCAAAGGCAGGCAGCAGCGTCATTGGGAGGGATGGCGACGAGGCAGGGAGGCCGTCGGAAGGCGTGGCCCTGGGGGAACAAGCCGTCCTGCATACCCTGTGAGAAATGAAAGAATCTCATCCTGTTAGAACACACAGTCACTCAGACACCCCCACCTGCCCTGCCGCCTGCGGTGTCTGCTAATAGACACGAGGTACTCCAGGTCTGGGCTAGAATCTCCAGGACTCTGGTCTGTGATCTGGTCTGGATCCTGCCTCTCCAAGACGGCAAGGAGACACCCCCACAACCCACCCCTTTGGTCTCCGCGGAACCCATGACGGTCAGAACAAACAGCCGGAAGGGTCTCTCATGTGGCCCTAATGGAACCCTAAAAAGCACTATTTTAGTAACTGTATCTCTAGCCAAGGAAGACCCCAGGGCCATCCTCCCGTCTCATTCTTTGTTTCCTTGAGAAGCTCTGGTCCGTTCGAGTTTGTTCAGAAGATTCGTTCTGACAGTGGGATATAATTAGGAGCGTGCTTTCCTCCTGCAAACACACGCGCGCGCGTGCACACACACATACATATACGGGGTCAGGACCGTGGGGACATAGAACACAGCAGATCCTTCTCCAGGGAAACAGCCACTCCCCAGAACCACCGAGCCTTGGAGTCGCCCAGTCCTGCGGGCAGGGAGTTAGGGAAACAGGTGCCTCCGCCCAGCGGACAGGCCGTGTGCTCCTGGTCCCTGCACCCTGGTCAGGCGGCCTCGGCCGGCTCGTAATTGGTTCCAGAGATTCTCAGCCACCCTGAGCACTGCCGGTCCAACCTCACCAGCACTGTGATCAATCGAAGCTGACGGCGGCGAAGCCGTATTGACTTCCCATTCCTAAACCGGGGAACCATTAGTCAAGAAAAGCATCTTTTAATTACTCCCAGGAAGAAAAAAAAAAATCTTTTTGGATGGATTCTGCAACAACTGCCATTTTTCCCAGTGCACTCGATATGAAATGTATTGTCGCGGGAGGGGAGAGGGCGCCCCGCGTCCCCCTCTGTCATGGCGGTGTAATTTGGAGAAAGGAGCGTGTTCGCGAGGTCGATGCCGTAACAATTAACTCCATCTGCGGTGGAATCCGAATTCTCCTCTCTAATTGCTATTGATACCATTTAAGCACACACTTAAAATATTGATTTTAAATGCGGAGTAACAGTAGACAACATCAGCTAGATTGCAGAGGCTGCGGAGGGGCAGTCTGCTGTCCGTAGGAGCAGACTTAGGACGCACAGCCTGTGAGCTTGTGCATCACACCACGTAGTGTGTGGTTGTCCGTAGGTGGCACTGGGGCCCAGAGCACCCAGGCCAGAGGAGTCACCAAGCTCCTTAGAGATCCTGTTTGGAGTGAAGGAATAATTCGCTCAGGTAGAGATTAGTAACGGTCAGGTGCCTGTGTCTTGAGTGAATGAATGAGTGTGACAGGGCACTGGTCAGCGTGGGCACACCTGTCAGGTGCTCTGCCCCCTCAGTGCCTCGTGTGTCCTGAGTGAACGGGGGCTTCAGCGTTGCCAGCACACAGCTAGGACATCTCAGTCCACCTGTGCGTCCTCTCGCCCTCGGCCACGCGCGGGGCATCGGGGACTATCAGTCTTCTCTGTTCCCAGCCGTGGTTCACTTAGCATTTAGGCTTGACTGCAGGGAACAGCGTGTCCTGCCAGGACTGAGCAGAGCCCTCTGGTGCCGCTTTCCTGACCACTGTCCTTCCTTCCTCTCCCATCTTTGTGACTCTGTCGCAGCATTTGGCCCGTGTGGGTCCACAGGGACCGGCTCTGAGGCATTTCAGCGCAGGTAGCCTGTGTGCGTGGCGATTCGGGGAATCAGAGCAGCCCCTGTGTTCTCACATCCACGAAAGAGGCTGAGAGAAGCCCCCCAGTGGCCTCAGGCCTTCCTCTGATTCCACTGGGTCAGTATGCAGTCTTTTCCCTCTTGTAGCATCCTTTCTCTTCTTGTCATTATTTATCAGTTCACCCGCACGCCTAAACTCCCTTCCTGTCTTTAACCTGTCAAAGGATGTCACTTCAGGCGGAAGACTTGGGGCGGGGCTGGAGGTATCCACATGGGAGAGACAGGTGCACACTCCCAGACCGAGCGGTCTGCCCAGTGATCCGAGTGATCCGAGTTCGGCCCTTTTGATTCTGGAAGGCCACTTCATCTTATTTATGCACATGGAGATGTTGAGAAAGGGGAGATGTATCCAAACTGAAAATAATTGGATCCCCACCGCTAACTCTGAGATATTAAAAGCAGTACCACTTGGCCACGTCTTTGTCTCGTTAGGTTTGATCATGAGATCACAATATAGTAATCTCGGGCTCAAATTTCTGGCATAGAGACGCCCCGTTCCAAATGGGGCCTCAGGGAACACGAGTTCCCACAGCCCCAGGACTGTCTCATCTTATTATTTTTCGACAGTTCTTGGCCCTCCAAGGTCAATGTTTTGTCTCTTTTGAGTGTTCCTCTATGCTTGACACCTTTTTCTATTTTCTTTCTTTAAAGGGGAAAAAAAAAATGGGCAGGGGAGACATAGGCAAAAAAAAAAAAAAAGGACTTTGCCATGATGACCAGAGCCCATCTGCAGTTGGGTGGCATCTGCTCCCCACATGTCACTTCCCTCATTAACAAGCAATTGAATTAATTAAATGCTACTCAGAACACGTATAACAAGCTACCGGCAGTGTCCAAATTAGCACTGATAATCAAGGATGATTTCCTTTATTATCCTGCTAAGTGATGTGCGGACTCTGATCTCCCTGTCTGCCCTCATCTATTTACATACCCCCAGCCTCTGCCTTTGGACGCGGAGGTTATCTTACCTAGTTAATTTGCCACGATCACCGAGCATGGCCGATGGATGCCCTGCCCCCGCGCCAGCGCCACCACGGCCCCCTCCCCCCTGCCCTCCCCTAGCCCAGCCTTTGTAGCTCAAGCTCACTGACAAATTAAAGGCCACCCCTGTGGTCTCTCGAGTGAGTAATAGAGGCAGAAATTTCATTTTGCAACTGGCTGATTTAATGATCCAAAGGGTAATTAATGGCCTGATTATCTTAATGTTAAATATGTCCGGCAGCAATTACTGTGACCTCCCGCTTGTCAAGGTCCGGGCTGTGCTCTTCTTTCAATTAAGTTCTCTGGGGCTTAATGGTATGAATAAACTCCTCTGATTCTATCATCCCGGACGGACGCGGAGGGTTCAGGGAGCTGGGGGCTCGTCTGGAGTTTTAATCAGCCTGTCTTCCACTCCTGCAACCCGAGTTAACAGTCACAACAAGGGCAGCTTAACTTTCCTCTTCCCTGCAGACCGCACCCCCCCCCCCACGCTCACTTTCTGTTGTTTTATTTTATTCCGTGTCTGGTATTTATTTCAGCGCTCTGAGGGAGAATTCTGTTTGTGGAGGGAGCCGCTGTGCTCCGTGAGGCCAGTCTCTTCCAATATAAATTATCATGTGAGCGCTGTGGTTTTCCTGTTTGACAGGCTTAATTAATTGGCAGGAGCCCCCGAAAATGACAGTGCCACTAATTGCAACTCAGAGTGAATTTCTGTCATCGTGGTGCGCCTGTCAGCGGGCATGCCCAGCCCCAGCCGGCAGAGCTGTCCAGCCTCCCAGCCAGACAGGGACAGGGTCCTGAGCAAGCAGGGACAGCGGCAGATTCTGGGGACCTGGGGGGTTGCAGGCAGGCGTCTGTGTGCCGGCCTGACATTTGCTGCCAGTAAAGTTGATACATCCATGGCCCTGTAGATGCAGCAGCTGCTCGGGGATCTCAGATTTTACTTAAGATATTTTAGTGACTTCTCCTAGCAAGCCAGCTTGGAGTCAGACTCTGAGCCATGACTCACTTAGCGACCGGTCAGGACTGGATGGTCCTCATTAGCACATCGCTAAATAGGCTTGAATTTACCAGAGCTCTGTGCCCAGATCAGAAATATTCCCCTATAAATATTAAGCCAATTAGGAAAATGTACAAATGAGAAGTGCAAATTAATGAGCACTGCCTCAGAAATGATACCTACGGATTACAGCTGGCAACAGAGACAGCCATCCGGCAAGCCAGCGGCGGCCGGGAGCCTGGCGGGTCCATGCTCAGCCGCTGTGCTCCCGACACAGCTCTCCGTCTAGACTAGTGCTCATTGTAAGAAAGGCGAACTTTAGAAGATTCTCCATAAGGTTGAGCAAAACAGGACCGCTTCCTAGAGACTGACTGCCCCTCACACTTGCCTTTGAACCAGACGGGCAAACAGCTTCTTGGGTGAGGGTGGCCACCGCTGCCTGCAGACCCCCGGCATCATTTGATCTTGTGAGACCAGGTGTGTATGGGAACCAGCTTTGCATCCGGGGCTTGAACACCACTACCATTTCCTCTCTGAAGTGTAGCCATAGAGACTATCAAAGAGTCTGGTTTTTGGGTTTGTTTGTTTTTTTTAAAGAATTTGTATTGTCACTGGTAGATGAAAATGCACGTCATCAATAAGCATAGCTGTATTCTAGGTGCCCTGACCACGTGTGGGCCTGTCATTTGCGAGCACATGAATGTAACGGTACGGGAGCCTGTTGAGACTTGAATTACATGTTGTGGAAGACATTCGGAACACGGGCCTGTAAACACTCTCAGAACAGCTGCCCTGTAGACCTCCACCAGTGGGGCATTCCCAAAGGGGCATTTCTCCCAGGGCTGTCTGATCATCGTGCACCAGAAACTCGCTCTTCCGAGGGTCCATTCCGCTTTCTCCTTCCTGAGGCTGACGGGGACAGGAAACAACCCCGTGTCCAGGGTTCGCAGTGTGCTGTGTGCTCTTCCTTAGCACAGAGCCATCTTGTGACATGGGAGGAGCCCGTGTTTTAGGGGAGAAGAATGTGGACTTAGGGTCCTTGAGTCATTTTTTCCAGGGTCACCCAGGACTGTAGGACAGATCACCTGACCCCGGGTGTCAGTCCTGAAACCCAGCCCTGGTCCTGCTGCTGCTGCTGCCCTTTTTCTGCTCAGCATTGTGCCCAAATCTGAAGGTCAAATCTGAAGGTCACTCATGGCATCTGGAGACACCATTGTGTTTACCAGCATCCCTCCCCTCCCCTCCCCTTGACCCCAGCTCAATTTTTAAATAAGTCTTTATTGTTGAAAGTATTACATATGTTCCCTTCCCCCAAAAACACACTAACCCCGCCCCCCAAGCCCTCACCACCCCCAGCTCATATTCTTATTAGCCATCCTATCTCTGTATATATAGTGTATTTACAAAGACACATATATAATTAGTGTACATAACTGCAATATCTTTCCAATTACAAAATTCTAGAAGCCTCACTCCTGGTAACTTAAATAAGAATAGCAAAGCATCATTTGTTTTAGTATCTATTCATGTGGCAAACCTGATCTTTTCAGTTTCCCAGTCATTCCAAAGTCTTAATTCTCTGTGGTCGATGCTTATCTTAAGAGCTTCTACAGAAAACAGTGCCGAGAAATCTAAATATCTAGATCGACCCACATAGGCACGGGGTTCAAGCCCCAGCTTTTTACATAACCAGGTCCTCCCACCCGCACTCCCTCCGAGCATGTCCCTGACCCAGCACGGCCTGGTGAAGCGTTCAGCGTGCATTTCTCAGCCTCACAACCAGGGTTATTATCTGCATGATGGAATGTGGAGCTGGGCCAGAGGAGTTCTAATTTGGTTGCATGGCCAGCATTGTCTGCAATTCAGAATTTTAAAAAATCAGGGCATTTTCTTATTTGTAAGATTCAACTAGCCATTATTTTCAACCACTTACTCATGTGAATTTAATGCTAAAATGAAACAATCTTTATGAAGTTTCCTGGGATCTTTTTTGTCTGGAAAACTCAACCAGCTTTGTGCCTGGGTCCTGCATGCTGACAATGAGACAGACAGGTGGTGCATGTCCTCTTAGGTGCTGGGGAAGGTCTGCTGATGTGGAAGATGCAGTCCATGTTTACTGTGCATTGTATCTGTAGGGTGGTTCATTGCAACGTAAGCATTACCTAGAAAGGTATATTCTCAGCTCTATTCCAAACCCACCCAATCAGTATCCCTTAGGTAGAGTCCAGGAGTATGTTATAACTCTAGGTCAGCGGCTCTCAACCTGTGGGTCGCGACCCCTTTGGGGGTCGAACGACCCTTTCACAGGGGTCGCCTAAATACATCCTGCATATCAGATATTTACATTACGATTCATAACAGTAGCAAAATTATAGTTATGAAGTAGCAACAAAAATAATTTTATGGTTGGGGGTCACCACAACATGAGGAACTGTATTAAAGGGTCGCAGCATTAGGAAGGTTGAGAACCACTGCTCTAGGTGATTCTTATGCACATTAAAGTTTGGGGAGCACCTGTCCACACCAAGCATAATAATAAACAAATATCCACAACCCTGCCTAGAGTCCTCCTCCCTGACTTCACCCAAGTCCCTGGACTTTATTCCTCATTTCTTGAGACCTAGCTATGTGTCTTCTTTCTTTACCGCTCTCATGTGGCCTTGCATCTCCAAGGTACCATCCTAGCAAGTGCTGCAACCCGCTATGATCAAATGCCATTTTCCCCAGGAATGCAAGGTTGGTTTGATATACAAAAATTGATCCGTATCATACAACACATTAATAGAATGAAAGACAAAAGCTACATGATCATCTCAGGAGATGCAGGAAATCCAGTGGACAACATGCAGTAATACCCTTTCATGATGCAAACACTCAGCAAACTAGGAATAAAAGGAAACTTCTTCAACCTGACAAAGGGCATCTTTGGAGAACCCACAACTAACATCATCCATAATGATAAAGTATCCACAGTCAGGATAAGACAAGGATGCCCACTGTCACCACTTCTTTCAGCACTGGTTCAAGCCAGGGAATTCGGCAAGAAAAAGAAACCAAGGGCATCCAGATTAGAAAGGAAGAGGTAAAAATATTTGTAGATGATGTGTTCGTGTGTATAAAAAATCCGAAGGAATCCACAAATAACTATCAGAGCTAATAGATGAGCTTAGCAAGCTCAAAGAATACAGGATCAACATACAAAAGTCAGTTGTGCTTCTATACACTAGCAATGGACAATTCAAAGTAAAAAATAAGAACACAATTTCAATTACAATATCATCAGAAAGAATAATATGCGTAGGAATAATTTAACCTGTATACTGAAAACTACTTGAAGATGACCTAAATAATTGGCAAGACATCTATCCTCATGGGTTGGAAGACTTGACATTGTTAAGAAAGCAGTATTCCCTGAAGTTAATGTATACATTCAGCACAATTCCTTTCAGAATCACAAATGTGTTTTTTTTACAGAAATGGACAAGCTGATTCTACAGTTTATATGGAAATTCCAGGGAGCCCTCTCCACCCCCCCCCCCACCGTCCCCCAAGATTGGCAAAACAATCTTGAAAGAGAATAACAAAATTGGAGCACTCGTATATCTGAATTAAAAAACTTACTGCAAAACTATAATAATCCAAGATTATTGATATTGGCCTAAGGATATACATATAGATCAATAAAATAGAATTAACAGTCCTGAAGTAAGCCCATACATCTATGGTTAATTTATTTTCAACAGAGATGCTAAGAAAATTCAATGGGGAAAGAATCATCTTTTCAACAAGTGTGGTGGAACAACTGGATATTCACATAGAAAAGAATGAAGTTAGACCCCTATCTCTTGCCAGATACAAAAATGAACTCCAAATGAATCAAAGCCCTAAGTGTAAAAACTGAAACTATAAAACTGTTAAAAGAAAACAGAGAGAGAAATCTTTATGGTACCTAAAGCATGAGTGACAGAAAAAAATTGATAAATTGACCTTCATTAATTAAAAAAATTTAGAGCTTCAAAGGACAATACCAAGAAAGTAAGAAGACACAGAATGACTGAACATTTGAAAACCAAATGTCTAGTAAGAGTCTAGTATCCAGAATGTATGAAGAATGAGTTTAATTCTGCAATAGAAAACAAATGACTCAATTTATAAATGTGCAAAATCTTTGAACAGACATTTCTCTAAAGGAGGTATACAAATAACCCACATGTAAAGATGCAAAATATCATTATTTATCAGGGAAATGCAAGTCCAGCCACGTTGAGCCACTGCTTCTCACCCACTGGGATGGCCACAATGGAAAGGCAGTGGCAGGTGTTGGCGTGGCTGTGTGACAGTTGGAACCCTCATACTGCCAGTGAGAATATTAAACAGCACAGCTACTTGGGAAAACACCCTGGAGGTTCCTCAAAACATTAACCGTAAAGTTACCATATGACCCAGTAATTCCTCTTCTAAGCATATACCTGAGAGAAATAAACACATGTGCATACAAAAGTTGTACATTTGTGTTCATAGCAGCATTCTTCACAATAGCCCCAAAGTAGAAACAGTCCAAATGTCCATAAAATGAAAGTAGCCCTAACTGGTTTGGCTCAGTGGATAGAGCGCCTGCCTGCAGACTGAAGGGTCCTGGGTTCGATTCCGGTCAAGGGCATGTACATTGGTTGTGGGCACATCCCCAGTAGGGGGTGTGCAGGAGGCAGCTGATTGATGTTTCTCTCTCGTTGATGTTTCTAACTCTCTATCCCTTTCCCTTCCTCTCTGTAAAAAATCAAAATATATTTTTCAAAAAGAAAGTAGGTGTATAAAAGGTGAAATACCCACACAGCGGGTTATTTAGACACGGAAAGGAATACAGTACCATGCACACTACAACATGGGTGAGCCTTGGAAAGATCACACTGAGTGGAAGGACCAGATGCAGAAGGCACATATCACATGACTCCCACTTATGTGCAGCAGCCAAACCAGGTGGATCCACAGAGGCAGGTGGATAGAGCCAGGGTGGGGGGAGGGGCAGTGGGTGGGGGTGTCTGCCGAATGGGTGGGTACAGGGTCTGATCTGGATTTACATGGTGGTGATGGCTCTATGGCCTTGTAAATATACTAAAACCACTGGATCATACACATTGAAAGGATGAGTTGTATAGTATGTGAATATGTCAAAAAAAATTTAAAAAGGTAAGAAGGAATTTTCAAGGAGAAGAGATGGGGAGGGCATTCCACCAAGACAACCTTCTGGGCAAAGGTGTAAACCGCTCAGGGTGGCTGAAGCCGAGCTGGGGAGAGGTCAGCCCAGCTGGCATGCGGTCCCCTCGTTTGGCACATGAGCCCGTGCAGGAAGGGATCCGGCATAGTGCTCAGGGCAGGGTTTGCATTTGAGCCAAAACTCCCTGACTTGGAGGGAGTGAGACCAGGTAGAAGGTGGTGCCTCATGTCGGGAATGAGTGAGTGTGAATGAGAGATAATCGCCGCCAGGTGCTCAGGGCCTGTGAGGAGCCTGCGAAAGGCCAGGCGCAACATAGCCCTGGCCTGGAATCCACAGGGCAAATCGACGTCATTTCTCTGTTCTGACACTAAAGGAAACTGGATTCAGTCGCTCAGCCTGTGAAGCCAGAATTGAACACCAGTCCTGCTGACTCACAGACCTCTTAGGAGGCAGCCTGGCCAAAGGGATGTAGGACATCACACCATCAGGACTCACCCAGCCTGGAGGCCTGGAGAGAGACGGCATCTACCGTGATGATTAGTGTCCTCTCTTGGGCCATGGGGCGCATGGCAAGGTCTTTAAATGACAGACGACAGAACAAACAAAAGGTAATTTCAGTCATAAAACCCTGACCGTTTGAGGTTCTGCTAATAAAGGTGTCAGGTGCACACAGTTGTGACCAGGGACACTGACAAGGTCGTTAAGCTGAGGCTGAGCCCTGCGGGTCCCATCGTGACTCTAGAGAGGGATCCCTGGGCTTGGGGACAGAGTGTCCAAAACCAGCAGGACAAAGCCAGCCGCCCCTGGCTGTGAGCCCTGATCTCCGAGACATTGCTTGAGTTCCTGGAGAACGGGGACAGCGGTGGCAGCACCACTAGAGCTTCAAATAAGTGTCATCTGTAATGGATACAAAATTTCACCCACCTGGGGTCTGGAAGATGGACGTTACCTGGGGTACACATCACTCAATCTTAGGGATGCACTTGCATAAAAAAAAAACCAACTCTAACGTGCGTGATCTAACACAGCGGCTCCGGAGGATGAAGACAGCCCTGATGACCTGCCTGTGACTTCTGAGGACCACCCAGGCCGGCCTCATGTCTCACACCCATCCTCACGATCCTAACGAAGTTAGAGATGCCTGTTTAAATCGGAGAGAGGACACCGGGCAGGGCAGGTGCTTGCCTGTGGTCTAACCCAGGACTTGGAGGAGGCTTGTTATCCAGAAGCTCCTAAAGGAAATGGGCCACGTGCTCATGAGCATGGAATTCGACATATACGTGACCAGGGTCCTTGTGCCAGTGCCTCTCTCTCCTGTGCTTTCGGCTCAGGGAGTGTTTGGAAATGACCTTGGGGGTGGACGGTTGACTGGCATTGAGTCCTGAGGCCTGGGGTGTATGTCCCGGATGGTCCTAGGAAAGGAAGAACTGCCCACAATGCCGGTAGCAGAAGAGGCCTGAGTAGCACAGAAGAACCAGCCAAAAACCAGGCCACGCCGCTGCCGAGGGAGCCGGAATCCGCTCTGTCCCACAGTCCTGTGTGGCCACAGCTCCCCTGAGCCAGCAGAGCTGTCTGCCCGTCTGCCTCCCCCAGACTGCCCACCCGACGACCACCAGCTTTATACCCCGGCCTGTCCCCCAAACACAGCCCAGCACTGGCCAGGTGGTGCATGTACCTGCTGACTCATTTCCAGAAAAATCAGCTGCCAGCTTCCCGAAGCCACTCCGGGTGGGCCTCCGGGAGGGCAGGGGAGACAGTGGCGAGGTCATGATTTTGTACTTCCAGACAGTGCTTTCGAGCAGACAAGCCTCCTCATTAAAGACCCAGTGACAGTTTCATTAGACTCGTCCTGTGTCCTTGATCGTAAGTCCTCTCTGAGCCATTCCTTCCACACCAGCTGCTGGGAGGGAGCAGCGGGCGTAGCAGGGCCCCCAGTGAGAAACCAAGGGCGCTGGGCCTGTTTGGGCGACAGGGCAGTGCAGGTCCCTTAACTTCTCCCGACAAAGTGTCCTCTGCAAAGGGAGAGGTTGAGTGGAGACCACCAGGGAGCCCTCGGCACAGTGTCTGCAGTTCTCTCTTCCCTCCCCCATTTATTTATAGATATATATATATATATATATATATATATATATATGTGTGTGTGTGTGTGTGTGTGTGTGTGTTTGTGTATATATATGTGTGTGTATATATATATGTATGTATATATATATATATATATATATGCACCTAATATGCAAATTGTCCCCTCGGGAGTTCGACCAGGAGACCAGGAGTTTTATTGTTCACTATGACGTGCACTGACCACCAGGGGGGTGACACGGAATGAAGGAAGACCCCGGCCAGCAGCCAGAAGACCCCAATCGGCCCTGATCGCAGGCCAGGCCTAGGGACCCTACCTGTGCACGAATTTCGTGCACCAGACTCTAGTCAACTATAAAAGGCTCAACATCTCTTTGGTGGGAGTAAGACTGACTGTACAATAAAGACTTCCCTCATCCTTCATTTAACCACCCCAGCAGTCTCTTCTGAAGGCAGCGACTTCGTCATCGGGCTGCGGTGTAGACGTTGAGGAGCTAATTCACATCACACGCTCCAGGCAGTTAGTGGTCAGCTTCCGTCTGGCACGCACAGCACAGGCTGTCCTTCATTTTCAAAAATGTAAACTCAGCCATTTCACATTCATTTTAAAAATTAAAAGAGTCCATTTGCTCTTACTAAGTAGTAGTCTGCATAAAATCCAACACCTAAATACAGCAGGTGCTCTCTGAACCAGAATCAACATGTGAAAGCATTATGAAAATATGCATCAAAATAGTTGAACAGTGACCAAAAATTACTCCAATGCAAAGCACTCCCTCTGATGAGCTTTGTATTTACAATTCCCGTTTTCATTTCCTTAACGGCGTCTGTGGAATGACCAAGACCTGAGTCCTCTGTGAAGAGAGCCAGAGGCAGAGACCTGCTTAGGACGTGGTTTCATTGCTGTGCAGTGTCTGGAAGAGGCAGGTCTAAGCCACAGGAAGCAGATCCGGCTGGTTTGAGGTGGAAATGCAGATCAGCTGCAGTGGACAGACAGACACAGGGATCTTCAGGGGATAGCAGTGTCATAAAACTGAGTTATGGCGATGGTTGCACAGCTCAGTGGATTTACTAAAAATCGTTGGATTGTATGCTTAAAACAGGTGGTGTTTGTGGTGTGTAGACGATACCTCAATAAAGCTGTGAGGGAAACCAAGGCCTCAGCCCTGGCCACACACTGAGGGGCTCCCAGTTTCTGAAGAAACACAAGACAAAAAGGAGCTGCGCCCGTGGGGGTGGAAACCGCAAGGGTCCCCTGCTGCAGCTGTCGTGGTGAATGGTGTCCCAGCCTGGGACGCGGACAAGGAAACGGAGCCCAGACCTCTTTTCCTGGATTTTAAAGTCTTTCGGGTAAATATGGAACCTGCTGGGGCCTCCTGGAAATGGCCTGAGGTCTCCCTGCACGAACCCACAGGGGGAACACTTCTCCTGGGCTCCTGTCACCTCCTCACGCTCCTCCCAGGCCTGGGAGGTGTCCCTGCATCTCTGACAGCTTCCGAGTCGGGCCTCTGACAGTGGGAACAGCCATGCGAATTGCCAGACGTGTCGTGAAGATACCGTCATTGGTTGTAGGTTTGAAAGCTTGTGTCGGGCTAAATGGCTCAGAATCTGAAATTTACTTGGAGAAGAAAACCAATCAAGGTCCTCAATGAGAAAAAACGGCAGCAGCCGTGGGGCAGAGGAAGGCAGTGCTGTGGTGAAGTCTGCACACGGCCTCGGGCACTGAGGAGGCCGCTCCGCGCTTCGCCAAGGCCCCTGTCCCGTAACGGCCCTCCTTCGGACGTCCTTCCCAGTAAGATCTAGAAAATGACGTTGTTTCCACAATCAAGAGGCTACTATGTGGGGGTTTTTCAAGTCTCAAGAACATCTATTTCTTGAATGTCTTAACCATGTGGTGAATGGGCCATAAACCAGCCAGACCTGCTCAGCCCAGGAACCAGGAGGCTGAGTCAAAGCTATAACTTCCAGAACGTTCTCCTGGGGAATTTAATTCTGGCAAGTGTTAACAAACAGATGTTTCTGGAAAAAGAGGTGTTTGAGAACTGAAATAAACAGAATGAAAGTGGCCTCTGTCTGGTATGCACAGCTTCCCAAACCAGGAAGGGGCCAAGGCTCTGTGCTGTGAACATCCTGGCCAAGCGCAGTGTTTCCCAAACTCACTGTACAACGGAACCCTTCCTGAAGAAATCCCTGCTCGAGGTGAGGGCCCGCCTTTGGTGGTGACTGTATGCTATGGACTAAAATACATACAGGTGCACGCATGCACCTGTGTTCCACCCCCAGTTAGTGTCTGTATTACAGGAAGTCTTTATGTACGCAACATTTCTGCCACGAAATAATGCTCTAAACAGCTTCAAAGCCTGTGCTAGGCTAGTGTTGCATCAGGAGCCGCTTTCCGTGTCATTGTGCTTGTTTCGGAAAGCATTCTTTTCAGTGGTGTCCCAGTAATTCATCCCATGATTGAGTCAGCGCTTCATCATTTGCCTGTGGACATTGGGAATATTTGCAAAGAAATACTGAAAGCATGCTGGAGTGTGCATGTTTGTGGCTTCATCTTGGGGGGCTTATGACTCATTGTTTTCTAAAAATAGGTTCCTAAAAGGAGCCTAACTGGGTTAAAGGTTGTAGACTTGAGGAATTTAACTAGTGTCATTGCAGTGGTCTCCAGAAAGGTGCCCTCGCCACACCACCCCCACCCACGCCCAGCCGGCATCCTTCCTTTTTCTCTTCCTTCTTCACCTTATGCCCCTCTGCCCCTGAAGCCAGTCCAGGTATCATCTCCAGGCTCAGCACCGCTTTGCTGGGGACACTTCTCCACTCACTAATCTGCTCTATCAGTCAGGGTTTCCAGAGGAACAGAACCAGCTGTGTGTGTGTGTGTGTGTGTGTGTGTACGTATGTATGTATGTATGTACATGTGTACGTACACACGTGCACACAGAGATTTGTGTTAAGGATTTGGCTCATGATTGTGAAGGCTGGCAAATGTGAAATCTGCAGGGCAGGCCAGCAGACTGGAAACTCAGGCAGGAGTTGATGCTTCAGTCTTGAGGCTGAATTCCTTCTTCTTTAGGAAACCTTGGGTTTTTTCCTCATAAGACCATGAACTGACTGGGTGTGGCCCACTCCCATTGTCAAGGGTGGCCTTTCCTTAAAGGCAGCTGATTGTAGAAGGTGTTAACCGTTCACAGCAATGCCTAGATACCTGTTTGATTAAATCACTGAGCGTCACAGCCTGGCCAAGTAGACACATGAAACTGACCATCGCACCTGCCATGACTCCAGTTGCCCAGAGAGTTCCATCCCAGCGGAAGCCACAGCTGTCCCTCCACACCACTGACCTCACAGCCTCAACCTTCTTATTAAAAAAAAATGAGAACAACAATTCCTGCCCTACCTCCCCACTAGATGGTTGTGAAACTCACAATGCCGTCACTCTGTGTCACATTTGCATACCTCCTATAGCGTTCCCTCCACTTGACTGGGAGCCCGTGTGTCCAGATCGGGGGAAGGTGCTGAGCAGTGGCCAGGCAGACGCCATTCTTCTTGGTCAAAAGCCGCCAAATCCTTAGCGAAGGCTCCTCCAGCAGAGACGCAGGACTTCTGCCCGGAAATAACTTCCCAGGGAACACATGTGGATGGTAGAAAAATGTCCTGTTTCCGTCTGCTTAAAGTTCTGCAGTTTTTTGCAGGGCAATTATCTGTATAAAATACTTTTTCTTTTTAAGTAGGATCCTATCGCTAATGAAACCATATTTTGAACATGAAATTGCTACAAAAGAGAAAAAAATGTCATTATCCAGAAAAGCAGCAATAGCTCACGCATTTGATGGTCTAAATAGAATATTCCTCTTTTAGGGGAGATGAAAGCAGCCCCCTCATATCAGCCTATGAAATTATTTTAGAATTGAGTTTTAATCCCTGGACCGAGGAAGGGGAATGGAACCCTCACACACAGGATCCAGGCATGGGAAGTCAAATCTGAAATTTAGAGACAGGCTGTGTAGGAGATCAGGCCTGGTCCGTAACCCAAAAGAAACATGAAAAAAGGGTGTTTTAATGTTGGAAAAAGGCAGCTTGAAAGGTAAGGCTTCCTTCCTGCCGCTCCCCGGTGCCCTTTTCCCCTGATCATGTTAGCTGGACGTCCATTTCTGTAAGTTTTCCCCCTAGAACAAACCTATCATTTTTCACCACGGGATATTTACAGCTTCAATCAGCGCCAGATCCAGTTGGCTTCTGATCTCATCGCTGGAAGTTATAGATGCAGATATTATTTGCACTGCGGTTAATTATGGGGCAATCAAACTTTGGCTTTTCTACTGTAATTTCCTCTGCCAGCTAATTTAATTAATCACCCCCAGCTCAGCTCTTCCAGCTGCGACCAGCAGGGTCATTAATTAGGCATGTGACGGTCGCCCAGACCAGGCCCCGCTTCCAGCCTGCTGCCCATTTGATCTCAGGAAGGGAGAGCGTTTCCAAAGCACCCAGGCCGGATTAGGGGTGGGGGCCCCCATCCTCTCCAGAGGGAAGACGGCTCCCACAGGCCCTCAGCCTGCCTCAGTGGTGATGGAAGGAGCCTGGCCTTCCATCAGGCTGGCTGTGCATTCACTGAGGAATCTGTGGTCCCTGTGTTCCCAATAAGGCAGACAACTGTGAAGAGCGAGCCTGTTCTGTGAGAAAGCCATCTCCCTTGCAGGCTGACTCTTCCTCTAAGGGAAACACTAAAGGACTGTTTTCATTTTGTCATAAGAAAGTGACTTTTTTGGTCTGCACCCATCAAAAGGATGCCTAAATGCTCCAACTGATGACATTGCTTTGCTTTGAAGAGCCTGTTTTCACGCAGTTACCAGCTTCCCTTTGCTGCTTGGAAAATACCCATTCTGAGAAATCATCATTGGAATTCCATACAAGAGTGTGTGTGCGTGTGTGTGTGCTCGCGCGGGCGCGCGCACTGTATGTAGAGAAAAATTCACCCAAATTTAAGAGCTTTCTTATGATTATTCTTAAGTAGGATAATCTTTTCTTAATTATATGGGGGTTTTTTTACATAATATATTACATAGGATGATTTCAATTAATATTTTAAAGGAACTGGATATTTAGTCTGATTTTGTTTTAACAAAAGAATAAACTGATGAACAGGTGTTCTCAAGAGCTGTAATAAATCATGCTAGAACAAGGGATGCCTCTTCTAAGATCTTATCCAGTGCCCTGCCCTCAATTAAATGAATCAAAGAGATAGATGTGAGGGTAGGAACACACACAGGCACACGCACACCGGCACACACAAAGGTTCCAGTGCGGAGGGAAGTGCGGTGAAGCTCAGTAATTAAAGGGGCAATCACAGGAGAACTCACAACCTCTAGGGTTGGACCTGTCTGTTCAGTAGGACCTGAAGTTTCCCCATCATAAACCCCAGGCCCAATAACACCAAATACCCCTCCCTCCCGACAGCGTGGGGCTGGGGTGAATGGCCTGAGGGTGGCTGGCGGGAGCTGTGCTGTGCTATACCTTCCTGAAGAGGGGGCTCTGCGTGGCTGCCTTCAACTTAAGTGTATTCAGTCCTGATGGCCAGCCTGTGACCCGTTGGCATGCTAAAAATTTATTTTTATTTTTAATTTTTTTAAATTGATTTCAGACAGGAAAAGAGAGGAAGAGAGAGAGAAACATCAATGATGAGAGAGAATCATTGATCGGCTGTCTCCTGCATGTCCCTTATTGGGGATAAAACTGGCAACCCAGTCATGTGCCCTGACCAGGAATTGAACCCGTGACCTCCTGGTTCATAGGTCATTGCTCAACCACTGAGCCACACTGGCCAGGCAGCATGCAGAATTTAAATGCAGGCTACATTCGCTCATTTCATGCTGTAAGGATTGTTCTGGAATGAATTATAAGTGGAGGTTTTCCCCTAGCACTCCTACTGTGCTACTGGGAATGGGGAGATTCTTGAGAATTGTCAAACAGTCAATGCCAGTGGCTTCTGTGTGTTCCTATTCTCAAAAAAAAAAAAAAAAGAATGTAGCAGGTAAAAAAAAAAAAAAACACTGATTCGTTTTGAGTCTTTTTTTTTTTCCTGGAGAGAAACCTCTATATGGGTTTCAATAATTGAGAACCCCGAAAGCAATCTGCCTTCCTCTTCCTAACTGTAATAGCAGTTGTAAGAATGTTTGTGTGTGCAATACTGCCTGAACCAGCCCGCAGAGGGAGGAGCCAGGCTTGCTCGGTTCTTCATGGAGTGCTGTGTTGCTGCAAACTGAAGTGCAAATGGGAAAGTTCTTATTCCTGTGGCCCCTCCCGGGCCCGTGGGTGGGTCTGTTTGGCAGAGAATCGTCCTGCCAGGCTGGTTTTGTCTGCTGCCACGTCTCTGATGCCAACCTCAGTTTCCCCGAACTTAGAACCACAGCCCCCCTCTCAGCGGCTAAGATGGGCTGGAACCCGTCCCAGAGGCCCGGCGGCTGCGATGGAGCCCGGCTTGCTCACTCCTGACTGCTTCTTCCTTTTTTCTTTTTCATTTCTGCCTCACCTCCTGACAGCCTTTACTGTCAATTAAAAAAAAAAAAAATACAGCCCTAAAGAGATCAGGGGTTGGGGGCAGGCCTAGGGCGTGACCGGCCCCCAACGGCACCCTGCGGTTTTCCAGGCCTGGGATGGGGCCCAGCCAGCATGCTTTGTGAGGGCCTGCCAGCCCTGGGAGGGGGCTCCTGCTGGGGACAATGGCTGTCCGTCAGGGATACAAATCCCAGATCCTGGCCTTGGGTTCATCAGGCACAAACCTGATGGCAGTTGTCATCTCTGCTGTTACCGCAGCCAGAGCAGGAGAGGGCCCACGCCACTCCCTGCATCCTTAAAACCTGCCCTCATCGGCCCCTTTTTTCTTCCTCCTGCTTAGAAACAGGCTGACAGTCTGAATGTTGGAAATAATTGGATTCTAAATTCTAATTCATCTGTAAAGTATTCGGTGATTAAATTAGCCTAATAGATATTATTTCTTGCATGCTGCCTAATTTTACCCTGATCGCGTCTCAGCGGCTCTGACGTGCCCCCAATTTACTATTGACGTGAAATTCTCAGAAGGCGAGACGTAACTGCCTGCCTCCTTCCGCCTGTTTTCCCAGGTTAAAAGTTAAACTGATTGATGCTTGGAGGGCATCGCCCTCCTGCTCAGGTGCAGCGGCGCAGTGTGTATCTCTCTTCAGGAAGAGCGGGAGAAGGAAAACATTTCTTATGTGTCATTCTGGGTCCTCTTTCCTGTTCAGAAACTGACAAACAGGCCTCCAAGACCCCAGGGAGCACTTCCCTGTGGGCTAAGTGGGTTTTTTAAATTGTTGGAAATTGTATCACAGTAAAACTGTAATGTCACTTGTAACATGGGTCTTACAGGTGTAAATACAGTCCAAAAAAAAATTCCAAACATCTTAAGAAGCTATTTCAGCCAGGGCATCTCAAACTACTTTTTATAGAGCTGGCTGAATTCTTGGTCAGGAAAAGAGAGTGGGGGAGGCATGGCCTGGAGTTACAGATCAGGAGGCATCTTATCCACTCTTCAGCCTCATTCCTTTGCAGGAATTTAATTTCTTCAAGTATGTGCCGCTCCCCTCCCCCACCCCTTCCCTGTCTCCCTCCAAAAACCTGCAAATAAAGTCCAGGACTCCCTCCCTGATTCCATAGCTGGAACCAGCTGGTGGGTTTTGTGTGGCGATGGAGCAGGGGGGGGAAACTTTTGGCAAACACTGGGGGAGCGGGAGGCGGAGGTAGGTAAACTCAGGAAACTGTTTTCATGAGTAAATGAAGGAAACAAAGGCGCTCCGCAGGCACCGAGGGGACGCGCGCTCCCTCTGAATAGCTCCCCAAAAACGGAGCTGAAAAGGAGGAAGGCCCATTTGCTTCTGGGAATCCAATAAATTGTTTCAGGAAGTGAAAGTCTGTCCCGGCTAATGGAGCCCTGATTGACAGCGCTTCTCATTATGGAGCCCATCAGGGGACAGGCATTCAGAGCTATTTAGGGGGAGGTGGGAGTGAAGGAGCAAGAGCCCAAGGGGGGAGCGTTCTGTGTTTGCTGGAAGAGTCCTGCACCCGCAGTGCCCCCCTCCAAGGAAGGCCACAGGAGAAGAGAAGGGCATGGTCCCGGAGCATTCACCTTTTCCGCTGTGACTCCTCCCGCCTGCATTTCTCATAAACCTGAGGTGCCTCCCTTCCTCCTCCCAGGAGAGCCAGCCCTGCCCCAGGGCCCCTGCTGGCAGCAGGCCACTTCCTGGCTCGTGCCCACCGGGGCCTGTATCGGGATAACACGATCACAGGGGTGTTTCAACCGCTTTTCTATGTACATGCGATGCCGTGGGTTGTCTGTTAAGGACAATCACAGGGGCATTCTCTGTTCCATGACCACCAGAGAGGTGGTCAGTTTCTTTGTCCAGGAAGGAACAAATCAGGGGTCGTGGCTGAGGCTAACCGGGTTGATGAGGGCTCTGGCGGGAGGTGGGAGACCAGTCGCCTCTACAGGGAAAGGGCATTAAGACTGTCCTCTGTGGTGGAGACCCCCCGCCCCCTCTCCAGCCACCTGCTCCATGGTGTGGACAGACCTTCAGGGCGATCAGCCTGCACAGAGGGAAGTGACCGGATGTGGCAGGTACTTTACACATCGGCACCAAGCTCAGGCCAGGGTCGGGAAGACGTATAAGAAACACTCACTGTCCCCTGGCCCGATGGACAGGTCACAAGAAACTGGCTGCCCTGAGGTGCTGATCTGACAAGACCTCCCTTCTGGGGCAAGAGAGACCCTCTGTGTCCACAGTGGGACGCTCCCTCTCCTGGGTCCCGGCCTCGCCGGCCTCAGGGACCGCCTTCCACTAAGCAGCGTGGTGAGACTTGAAGTGCTCTCCACCCTCTTAGGTGACCAGTAAGTGGCTGGGGGCCTGTGAATTAAACTCACAGCAGCTTGACAGGAGCCGAGGCATACACATTTAGTAACTTCTAAATTTATGTGCACGGGGCATCAGAGAAAGAAGTGAACACCAAAAGGATGGTAAGATTTGAAAGCTACATATCAGCTTCACAGGGGAGGACAGGGGGAAGGCCATTATGGCAGAGCAAATGGCTTTTAGGAAAGATAAATGGGCCCTTGGGAGATTAGAGGGAGACAGGATAGCATGTGACAGAGTTTGTGTGGGCGTGGTGCCGACTTCTCACCTCCTCTCCTGTGATCATGGGCATCCCCCTGGCTGGTGAAGATCCCAGGCAGGGGCTTTATGACCATCGAGTTCTTTTTTACTGAGGACCGGACCTCAGCTGTCTTCAGCCCACAGTGGCCCTTAGGCCCGAGTGGTATGTGTTGATGGTGTGCATGGGGGTGAGGAGCCCTCGGACAATGGACAATGTGTCCTTTATTCACCTTCTGTAGAGTCCATCAGTGCTTTCACTTTGAAGTTGGCAAGAGGCATTGTCGGTGCTGCGCCCTGGGGCAGTTTGGGTGAACGCTGAAGAAGGAGGGGGTGGGCGGGAAAATGGAAACACCCATTAAAGTGACCGACACAGCCCATCCACGTGGCTCAGCGGTCGAGCATCGACCTATGAACCAGGAGGTCACAGTTTGAGGCCCAGTCAGGGCACATGCCCCAGTTGCGGGCTCAATCCCCAGTCTGGGGCCCGCAGGAGGCAGCTGATCAATGGTTCTCTCTCATCCTTGATGTTTCTCTCTCTCCCTCTCCCTTCCTGTCTGAAATCAATAAAAAAGATACATATTTTTAAAGTGACCAGCACATGTGCCACAGCTCTCACCCCTCCCAGGACGTCAGGTGCTTCAGGGGCCTGTGGTGTGGGCAGGCTTTCCCAAACAGGCTGCCTTTCCGTGGCGCTGTGGGCGGTGGCAGATATTGGGGTGACCACCTCTGTGAACTTGAATATCCGTTGCAGCCACTCCCAGGCTGCCCTCGAGTGGTGGGTTGGCTGACGTTTACAGTGTGTCGTGCACTCCTAATCCTAAACTGCAGGAAGCTGTTCATTTTTCATCTGAATTTAGCTACACTTTAAG
This sequence comes from Myotis nattereri, assembly GCF_964212035.1. Classification (NCBI taxonomy): domain Eukaryota; kingdom Metazoa; phylum Chordata; class Mammalia; order Chiroptera; family Vespertilionidae; genus Myotis; species Myotis nattereri. The sequence continues at coordinate 33,818,482 of NC_138082.1, forward strand.
TTTTGTAAACAGAAACCCAGGGCTGTAAAAGCCAAGAGGCCTTGAATTCTCTGTCTGGCCCAGTTTGTTTTGTCCCTGTGACTACAGCGGCATGCCAGGACTGGGGTCCTTCCCCCATTGCGATGCATTTTGTTTTTTTGATCCATCTGCCTCTGTTCACCTGAAGCCCAGACCCAACACAGCGCGGCGCCAACGCCTGGTGAGTGCTCAGCTGATATTTCCTGAAAGAATGAATGCTTAATAGGGCATTAGATGGCGTGAGAATCAAAGCACATTCAAACAACTCACTTCAACTAAGAGGAGAAATGATGTTTCAAAGGACAGAGATGGAAGGGACGCTGGCACCCGTCACTTGGAGGAGTGCAAAGAGAAGGGTGGGGGCGTCCTCAGGGTGCTGGGGAGACCGGGACATGCCCTGGAGAAGAGGGTGTAAGCCAGACCTCTTCCAGGGGTGGCAATGTCCAAGTCCACTTAACATGTCAACACAGGTGACTTCGTCTCAAAGAGCATGCACTTCTTTTGTGATTTCTTTTTTTTTTTTTTTTCCAAAGAAAACACACAAAATTAAAGTCAGTTCCGTCCATGGCTGTAACGCTGAGAGTCCCCCAGGGCAGAGCTGCGTGCTTCCTCCCTGTTCCAACAGGGTGGGCTTACCGTGTGCTCCCAGGCTCCACGCGGCCGGGATGCTGACGCTCTGAGCAGAGGTCCTTCCCAGGGCTGCCCCTCCCCGGCCTCAGGGGCTGGCGGGAGAGCCTCAGTGGCCTCTGTCTGCACAGGAAGCCCGAAGTCCCGAGTGAACCTTGTTCCTGACAGATGTCATGCTCATCTCAAGTTTTTGTTTACCCCTGGAGAACAAAGAGAAGTTTGCACAGAGGAAAATCGAGGTTGCTAACCAGAAAGGCCCTCTGGAAATCACAGATTCCTGTCCAGTCAGCATTAATATGCTGCTTCTCAAACATAGAACCGGGGGCTTGAATTGCAGAGCATCGGCAATAAAGAGCGAGTTTGTGGGATGATAACCCGATCGGCATCCCTGCCTTTCGAATGGCTGACGAGGTCTAATTGGCATATAACGCCCTATAAATTTATTAGCGGGCCTCGCCGCTCATTGGTGGACCATCTACTGTTAAGCACCAGGAAATTACCAATTTTCAGGAGTTAGTCACTCAAGTCCTACTATCACTAGGTTAGGGAAAAATCCACATTGCTCGTGTTATAAATCAAGTGTGTGCCCTGCACAGCAGCTTCCAGCCGCAAAGAAGCCACTTGGATGGGGACGCTTGGGGCGGCGAGCAGGGAACAGATCGTATTGACCATCAAGCCCACTGCTTTGCCTCACCCTTGCTCCGCAGGCCCCTCGAGTTCACAAGGCTCTCCCGTCCGTCAGTCCACCAGCCCTGGGCTCCAGCTGCTCGGGCCACCTCGGGCTGGGGAGAAATTTCAGCTTTGAGGCCCTTCTGTCCAGGGCTTTGATGTTCTCCCGCTGCCTTCGGCCCTCAGGCACAGCTCGCAAAGAGGACACCTCCACCCTCTGCTTTCAAGAGCATAATAGAAATATTCAGGAGCAGACATAATTATTTCAATTACTTCTCTCTGGTGTTTGAGACACACTCAAGAGTCACAAATTAGAAAATAATATTCACATGTTTCTTCTAATTGGTAACAGATTAGAGGCATTTTATCTTTTTAAATAATTTCCAAATGTGCCCCAAAGAGACTGGTGGGGAGGGGGGAGGACTGGGAGGCAGGCGTGGAAAAGCAAGCACCGCTCTGCAAGGCCAACAGCAGCCCCCTTTGGCCAGGACCTCGGACTGCGGGGGGGGGGGGGGGGGGGGGGCGCTCCTCCTGCAATGTGTTTTCAATTGGTCGGCTGTTTGGTCCTGTCATCACTTTCTGAGGAAGGTGAGCAGATATGGGGCTGTGTGTTTCCTTACTGACCAACTTGTGAGCTTAAACCTTACTTGTAAATACTTCGATAAACACATCTTTGATCCCTGTACACTGTCCCTTCGGCCACGTTTTCTACACACACACACTTGCATATCTGCCCATTTTTGCGTCCCATCAACGTCCAGGAACAAATTGGAAGTCATCTGTGCCTCGTCTGCCTGGGGACTCGGGAGGGACCAGGGCAGAGGCTGCACGCTCAGGTCGTGTGTCCGTCCCTCATGGTCCTTGAAATGCAGGAATCACATTCCTCTTAATGCCCAAAGGTCACAATTCCAGTTTGATAATGGGGTTTGGTTTTACCAAATATTGTTTTAAAAATTGGTTGCTTCTGCCCTGGAAAGCAGTTTGGCTTCTTATAAAATTAAACATTGCACCTCCTAGATGCCCAGCAGCTGCTCTCTTGGGATTTATCCCAGAGAAAGGAAAACTTAAGGTCACGTAAAAACCTGTTTGCTAAAGTTCAGAGCAACTTGATCGGGAATAGCCCCAAACCGGAAACAGCCCAGATATCCTTGGGGGGGCAGCAGTAAGCCAGCTGCGGCCTAGCCATACCCTGGAACACGACTCAGCGCTGAAAAGGAGTGCCCTGTGGATACACTCAGCAGCCTGGTGCGTCTCCAGAGAACTCGGTTGCATGAAGAAAGCCAGTCCCCAAAGATTACACGCTGGATATAATCCCATGACAGCACCTTCTTAAAATGACAAAATTACAGAGCTGGAGAATAGATTCGTGGTTGCCAGGGGTTAGGGATGGAGAGAAGGTGCGGGAGGGGGTGTTTGTAATGGAAATGTATCTTGACTGGTGATGGACAAGGGAACCTAAGGGGATAAGATTGCCTGGAACTCAGTACCTACACACCCAGGTGCAAATGAACACGGAGAGCGGGGAAGTCGGACCAAGATGGGCGGATGGATTGCATCAGCATCAGGGTATCTTAGTTGTCACCTCGTACTATAGTTTTTCAAGATGTTACTGTTGGGAAAAACTAGGCAAAGGGATACATGGATCTCTCTGTATTAATTCTTCAAACTACCTGTGAATCTACAGTTATCTCAAAATTTAAGAATAAATAAGAAAATGAGCAGTGGCTTCCCTACAAAGAATTGGGGCTGCTTAGGGAAGCGATGGACTCCAGATCTGAGAAGGTACAGGGCAGGCCCGGCACCTGCCAGGAAGCACGAAACCGTCAGGGACTGAGGGTGACAGATGAGATAGGACAGGAGGCGGCGCCAAGGGGCCCAGCTGGCCACACCTGGAACAGTGTGAGCATCAGAAGGAATAACGCTGCTAACAGATTATATGACAACACGTTTAGTTTGTGTAAAGACGGTGGGTCTACAGTGACACTCCAAAAAAGGAGGTTGGGGATGGGGGGTGCCCTTCTTTACAGAAAATGCCAACTAATAGACGGAGGAGCGAGGGGACTGGGGAGCGTGTGTCTTGCATTAGAGAAGGAGCCGGGATCATCAGCTCAAGGATGGTGCCGGGCAGGTTCCCGCAGCAGGAGCCTCAGCATCTCCAGGTGTCGGCCCCCAGATCACTTGTTATGAGGGGAGAAGGTCCTGGACGCGGGACAGGTCTGCGGCCACAGCTTCCACCGTGTGCTCAGATTCTGTAGTGAGTCCTCCCCTAGTCTACACCTCCTGGTGTGATGTGGGGAACGCACGTGCCATCTACGTGCTATTCTCGCCACAAATAGGTGACCCTCTGGAATCAGACCAAATGCTATTGGGGAACCTCTACAAGGGAAATGGCTTGAATTCTTCAAAATATTAATGTAATGGAAGTTGAAAAAGAGGGGAGGGCCTTGAGGTGGCTGTTAGACTGAAGGAGGTGCGAGAGGGGGGTCACGTGTTCTTTACACGGTGTTGGCTGAACAGGTGGTTGTAGTGTCAACAGCTTCACCACATGGCCCTCAAAAATCATAGTCAGCTTTCTCCGTGGCCTTCCTCTGGGGGGCAGAGGGGGGGAATCTGCCTCTCTGTGCCCGCCGCCCGCGCAGCTTCTCCCCTGCGAACCTTGGAGGAAGTTCCTGAGGCCCCGGCTGGGCGGGCGGGATGGCTTCTGCACGTGTTTCTCCGTCGCGAGTCTGTAATTGTCTTCAGCCGTGTCGTGTCGTCTTCTCTGACTTTGCCGTTCCGCCGGGGCACACCTTAGCCATGGAGCGCGAGAGGGTCTGTGGACATGAACTGCTCTTTGCCACTTTGATTTTGGGTGTTTGAGTCTTTGAATCTCATTTTCATTGTCTCAAAAGCCACGTTAATAATACATTTCACGTTTGCAATGTGGTGGTCCAGTGCTTGCAAATGGAAAGCTGAGAAGAAAACGGATAGCTGCGAGTAAGAGCTAAAGCTTTGAAAGGATTTTCGAGTCGCTTGAACTTTTTCAAAAGTCCCTGGAATTGTTCAGGCCTTAAGTCTGTACTGGAGCGATTTAGGTGGTATCAGCGTCTGTTCAACATGGACACTGCTGGCCTGTACAACTTAGATCTTACTTATTCCCTGTTCTTGAGAGAAAAGCACAACCCTCCACCCGCTGATCGTCATTAGGTGGGTTTTCTTACCACTAAGTGTGTAAAAACATCTAGCCCTCCTGTCCCAGGAGAGAGAAAAAAAAAATTTGTTAATAGCTAATTTTTTTGAAGGACAACTATTCTCACAAAAGGAGCCTGAGAACGCCTACTGCCAGTCCTGTAAGATAATGCCACTAAATCAGATGGTATTCTCTCTCCTCCTTTATTGGCTTGTCACTTGGGGGAGAGAGAGAGAGAGAGAGAGAGAGAGAGAGAGAGAGAGAGAGAGGTAGAAAGGTGACCAGATGCAGCACGTCGTCCTGAGAGACTCCTGGGCTGGAAGGAAACAGCTGTGCAGGATGTTTTGGGGTCCCTGGGGAAACCCAGTGTGACCACATTACTGATGATGGTGTGATTGCGAGCTCCTTGGGTACTAGCATGGGCCATGGAGATGTGCCACCCAGCGCCAGAGCATCTCACAGTGCGGCCCGTGCGAGGGAACAAGGGAGCACTTGATCTAGGGGTCTTTCTAATTGTGGCAAAATACGCATAGCATAACATTGACCGTGTTAATCAATTTGAGTGTACAGTTTGTGGCAGTTAGTACGTTCACATTGTTGTGCCACCATCACCACATCATCTCCAGGACTTCTCATCTTTCCAGACTGAAACTGTCCCCACTAAACTGCTGTCCATGCCTCCTGCCCCTGGCACCCACCCTCCACTTCCTGATGAGTTCCACTACCCGGGGCACCTCATACAGTGTCTGTCTTTGGGACTGGCTCGTCTCACTCAGCATCATGTCCTTCCTCCCATGCATGTCACAGCCTGTGTCAGGACGCCCTTCCTCTTTAAGGCTGAGTAACTTCTCATTGTATGGATGGGCCACACTGTGGTTGCTCATTCATGTGTTGGTGGCACTGGGTTGCTTCCAGGTTTGGGCTCTTGTGAATAATGCTGCTTTGAACATGGGCATCCAAATATTTCTTCCATATCCTGCTTCCAGGTTTGCTGTTTGTGCACCCAGAAGTGGAATTGCTGGGTCATATGCTAATTCTGTGTTTAACTTTTTTGAGGAACCTCCGTACTTTCCCCCCACATTCTGGATTTGGGGCACATTTAAATAGTATGTGTTGGCTGCCTTGATGGAATCCTTTTTCCTGAAGGCCTCTTTTAAAGCTCTCAACGCCCTCACATGTGAGGGTAGAGAGGACAGAACGTGGGCCTGGGAACAAAGAGCCGCCCTGGTCTCCGAGCAGCAGCCAGCGGTGCAGCTTTGGGCAAAGCCCTCTGCACGGAGGGGCTGGGGTTTCCCAGTTACGTTTGGGGGATAGAAAGAAGATAGCTGGTCCTTACCTTTGTTGAGTTAAGGACATGAATCAGTCACTTGTCTCCATCATTTCATAAAAGGTCATGTTGGCATCCAGAGACAGGAAGGACATGATAGAAAAAGAACCTCCCCACAAACTCATGAATGTGGGTGTATGAAACCTCACTGCGTGGTGCATGTTTTGCCATTTGTCAACGACTGGTCCTAGCTTCGCCACCAGATGATACGCGAAAGCAATTGGGCCGTCCAGGACCAGCTGGGGAATTCGTGGGCCCCAGTGCCCTTGTTCAGAAAGTAGCAGGAATTTCAAGATGACAGCAGTAGGACGTTAAACCAAGCCTGGGCCCTGTAGGGGTCACACTCCCCTGAAGCTGGCCTTGGGCAAGGGAACCCTGGGGCCTTCTCTGGCCACTGTTCAAGGACACCCTCTCCAGGAAAAAGCTGAACCAACAGAATTTCAGTGTTTTGTTGTCAAAGGCAATGACATTGTGTCTGTTGTGGAAGATGAAACATCTGACCAGTTTCTGCCTCTTGATCCCATTAGTTAGGTAGAGATTGGTAGTTTTAATGAAAGAATGAACTTGAGCTTGTTAAATAACAATGCTTTTCTCACACCAGGGAATTCACGTGCTCACTCCCGTGAGTCATTCTCCAGACCAGCTTCACCACTACATGGCCAAACGGAAAAAAATGGTCCCTAGTAGATGTAGACATTTGGGTTTGACATTTTCAACATTAAAGATTAATTGGAAAAGAAACCCCAGCTGGTATTCATTTGTTGGGTTTTCTCTGAGAGAGAGATCTAGCCTTCAGTAGATTCTCAGTCATTGCATTGGAATGGAGTTCGTCTTGGTGTTGAGTGGTTGTTGGGAGGGTGAGCCACACTGACCACTGTTCCTGTTAGTGTCTTGCAGTGCGTTTCTGTGTTTTCATATTTTGAAAAAGCTAACATGCACATTCATTGTTAATGTCTTTGCCATCAGCATGCCCTCTGGAATTTTTTTCCTCTTTTCAGATCTGTTTCATTGTTGTTATTATTGTTTCATTTGGCCCATTGAGGAACCATGTGACTATTCCAAACCCCCTCTGCCCCCGAACACTAAAAGGAAAACTACATTAAAAGGACTCTTTATTTTTCAGAATCAATAGTCTTATGTCTTTAAAGAAAATAATAATACCAAGGGCAGTATTTCTTAGAGCCACCTGGCAGTTTTTACTAGAAGCCTCCTCAGAATTCTCCTGTCCATCACGTTCCAAGCGTGTCTCCTCTGCAGCCTCCTCTCTCTCCGTGTGTGAGAGCCACTCAGCCCGCAGGGTTTAGGGAAGCCACCAGGCCGTCGGCCCTCTGCCGGTGCTCCATCTTGCCCCTCGATCTTGCCTTTAAGAAGAGGCTCCGTGTGCGTTTCTGCTCGCTGGTGTTTAATGGGCACCGGTGCACATATAGCCAAAGCTCACATGCATTTTGCAGTATTCCGAGGAAAAGGGCCATTTCTCTTCCTTTATCTGTTTGTGATGTGATATGTTCCAAAGCCGATCCCATCAGCCTGTTACGGTGAAGTTCACTCGCTGTGATGGGCCCCTGCCACCCGGCTGCGGCGGGGGCCGCCGGGAGCACCCGTTTCATGCCACGCTACACGGATCTGGGACCACCTCACTTGACTGGCTCAGGCTCCCTCTCACTTGGCACAGATTTATCTCGATTTATGATTCAGAACAGTTGCTCGCGTTTTTTCCTCACACTGAGTTGCCAAACCATGAGTGTGTGCGTGGCTGCTGCGACTTAGCTGCAATTACTATGTAAAAACACTAGATTTGCGAATTAATTCAAAAACTTCAGTTGTCAAGCTAGCATTAATAAAGGTGCAGGGTAATAAAGGTGTCTGTGCTAAAATCCCAGTGAGATAAGATGGTCTGTGAGTGGAAAACGACAAGGAGGGGGTGCGGAGATGGTAAGAATGTGTGTGCATTGAGGGGTGTAAGTGGGGATTATTTTTTCCTTTAACTTCCCGATCTCATTGTGTTGTTTTACAGCAGGTTAGAAAATGGGGGGAAATGTTGAAAATAAAAGAATCTTGGCTGCCTCTGGAGCAGTCTCGGTGCTTTGCCGTTCTCCGGCAGCATAGCATGCTTTCAGAGTGGCTTTCATGAGAGTTAGACTTGCTCAACTTCTCTCAGCACCCCCTCTCTCCTCCTCCCACCTCCCCTAACCTGGCATCCGGGGACTCCTCCCCTGACCTGCCCCATCCTGTCCATCTCTTGGAAACAGCCCCAGGCCCGACCTCCCCTGACCCCCACCCACCCTTTCTCACCTAAGGTCTGAGCCGGATGAGCTCTAGGCTGGGCTGTGATTTCAGGGACCAGAGAATAAACAGCAGATTCTTTCATTCTGGGGTTGGTTGTCCATGAATGGCCCCTGAGAGAGCAGATGGTGTCCATGCAGCAGGGCGGTGGGTGAGCTCTTGGAGGCTGCGTGCTGGGGCAGTGGGTCCACCCTCGTGTCACCGTGCTGGTGGCACAGAATGGCAGCTGTGGGTCGTGCAGGAGGAGGCCAGGAGGACCCGTCAAGCTCAGGCTTGAAGACTCCAAAGGGTCCCAAGCAGATGGGTGTAAACCACGAGTGGGTGGCTTCCCTGGGGTGCGAGGTGCTGTATGGATCTCTCTGTCCAGACGGAAAGCTGAGCTGAGGTGTTGCTTTGGGTGGACCCGGTGACGGAGGCCTGGTGGACATCGGGCAGTGACAGGCTTCCCTTCCGTCATTTACAACTACCTTCTGAGCAGATGCCTCCCCAGAGGGGAGACCGAGGCCCCGGAGGAGGTGGCGCTGTGCCCGGAGCCTGGCCAGCTGCGACCCTCCCAGAGAGGCCTAGGTCCATCCTCCCGTGAGCACCTGGCCATCGTAGGCACCTACCACGGTGCGAGCTTGAGCTGATTCTGCTCACTCATCAGCCCCATGTTTCCTCACTGCCCGGCCAGTTCTCGCCTGACGGCCCCTGTATGCCTGCCTCGGGCTTGGAAGTAAAATCCTGGGGTTGCCTGGGAACTTTCAGGGATGATGCTGTGTTTGCACTGTTGCGTGTGTCTCACTCAGCCTGGTCAGGTTCCCACGGGCAGGTGTCGGGAGGTGGCCAGTGCTAATGACATAAAGGAACAGAGCGTCAGATCTCACCTTGAACCTCTGGCTAAGGGACAGAGGCGGCGGGGACCCAGCTCTGCTCACGGTGACTGCTGCTCTCAGCCACAGCTTCTGGGACGCGGCAGAGCCACAGGATGTGCACCTGCGCACACTCAGTCCCCCTCCTGGGCGGCCCCAGGTGGCCCCCGCCCCCAGGTCCACCCACCCCCATACCTGAGGCCGGGCAAGGTAACTGTGACTCAGAGAAGTAATAAGCCTAATAGGGTTGACTTTATTTAATTAATAATGATCCTGTTCTCTTCCTCTGAGCTCATAAAACACCCTGCAGGTTGGCAAAAACACTCATAATATTGATCAGAAGTCAGGCGGGATATTTATTTTGTTTCTGCCCCATGAGCATAAATCCTTGTCCGTTGCCTCCTGCTCTCCTCGTGCGGGATTTACAGTGGCCAGTTTCTTAAAAGCTTTCGGTAATTAAAAAATAAATAGCCATCGGGCTTTGTTGACCATCCTCCGTCCGGGGCCTGTCCTCGAAGCCTGCCCCCTTAGCAACGCCGCCGAGGGAGAAGGCATGCGTGCCAGGGGCAGCCAACTGGCTCCCGGGCCGGCCGGCTGCCCCGCAGAGAGGAAGCCCCTGTTTTCCTAGCATATTGTTCCAGCCCCTCTTCCACGCCTCCCCTCCCAGTTCCTGTTTTGCTGGAGGCAGAAAGACACTTTGGAAATTCCTTGCTGCTAGCTCGCCCTTTCTTCCCTCTTCCTCTCCTCGGTCACCCTGTCACTTGCACTGGGCTCCTCCAGCTCCCCCCTCACCCCAGGATCACCCCCACTCCCATGTCCTTTAGAGGCGATGTTGACAAATCCTCTCCCACCCTGAGGCGGGGGTGGGTGTTTCCGAAAGGAACAATGAGACAGGTGACAGTTACAAAAAAAAGTTCTTGGCCTTTTAACATTTGGGGGAAGGGACACCCATAAAAATGAACACATTAGATCTGACACTGGGGGGCTTTCGGGAAGGGCTGTTGCTGCTCAGTGTTTTGTAGAAGCGTCCAGAGGAAGCCTTGTTTGTGGAGATAGGAAGGCAGGCGAGGCCAGGACCACCAGGGACCAGCCCTCACCACTCCAGAGGCGTCAGTCCCACTTAACCCGCCAGGACCCGTGGGGCTTCTGGCTGCTCCTGTCTTTTCCCAAAGCACCACAGAACGTGTCTAAAACCAACCAGAGGCTTTGTAGTGATTTGTCAAAAACTTTCCTTTCTGGGAATCCAAGCCATTAACCTCGCTACCCCTTGGCAGCACGCTGAGCCCTCCCTGCCAGACCCAGATGCAGCTGGTGGCGCTGAGTGTGGCGGCGTCCTTGCAGCCTGGAAATGCACCGTGTCAAGGCACCGCCCGGCCTGGTGTGGCTCCTCCTCGGCTTCTCCGTCTCCGGGAGGGTCTGTGAGAAGGACCCACCGCACCGGGCGTTGTCAGAGTGAGGCCAGTGCTCATGCCAAAGGTGCGGCCCCGTCGCTGACACAGCGAACGTCCTTAACCCCTGGCTCTGACCCCAGAGAAGGTGTCCTGGTGTAACAGTGCCGCCATTGCCACAGTGATTCTCTGTATAAGCACCTGTCCGTTGATTGACCACTGGAAACCCTCACGGGGCTCACGCAGGATTGTAAATAAAGATGGAAGAGCGATGAGAAAGGCAGCGGTCTGTTAAAAAACAGCAAACGCTGTCGAGGGCCACGGCCCAGGCCACAGCGTTTACACTCACGTGAGAACAGGAGGGGCCAGTTCACACACCAGCCACGTGATGGCTGGCGACACCAGCCCCCCAACAGCACCCCTTCTGTTACTTGCAGCAGATCAACCCTCACAGGGGCCTTTGTCGCCATGGTCATCCACAGTGTCACAGGCCCTGGTGGCATTCTCGGCCTCTGGACACCTCCATCCCAGACCTCTTCTGCCTTGTAAGTGACCTTCATGTGTCCCCTAGAGCCAAGTGCTGTGGGGTCTGCCAGCAGCAGAAGCCTGGCCCTCACCCAGGACTGACCCTCATGACCAGAGACTGACCCGGCTCGGCCCACACATGCCGACAGGCCACCCCTGGTGCCACAGGCACTGGAGCACAGCCCTGCTTCCCCACAACCCTCCCCTTGGACACTTTATTATAAACATCACTGCCATGGCCCCACCGCCTGCCTTCATGATCTCCTTGTCTACGCTAACCTTGATCCTTCACCCGCTGAGTTTATCTCCTCGCTGTCTGACATTCATAGTCCCCGGGAGTGGCTAGCACCACAGTGGGCAGGATGGGAGCAGGGTCAGGGCACGCTCAGGCAGGCATGGCCAGAAAGCCCTCCTGTCCATCCCAACATCATTTCCCCCACCCCCCGCCTGTCCATCCCAAGCAGGTTGGGAGAGAGCTCAGTCCCTGCGGCCCAGCCACACAAGCCCCAAGCGTGTCCTGAAGGCCCTCAGGGACCCCAGCCCTGTCCTGCCTGGATAGAGCAGGGTCCCAGGCCTTCCAGCCCTGCCGCCCTATTTCAAGAAAGGGGAAAACTGTTGTCTCTCTAAGTTCTCCACCCTCCCCTCTCTGGAACTTGGAACATATTGACACATCTCTTTTTCCCGTGAAGCCTTGCTTTTTTTGTCAGAATTTCTCCAAGTATGGCCACAGGTGAGCGTTTTGCTCAGTATTTGGTGTGTGGCTTCTTTGTAAAAACATGGAAGGTGCTCCAGGGTCCCTTGAAGAGCCCGTGTTATCAGGCATTGTCTGTAGCAGTTACTGTCGTCACCCTCAGCGTTGTCACAGCGAGCACGCCTTGGAGTGGAGACGGCCTCATCACTGGCCCTCGCGGCATCGCCTGCGCCAGCAGGTGCCTGCATGTGCCAGGCACGGAAGCTGCAGGTTGGAGGTAGGCTGTATCCCAGGGATCATCTTTGGGGGACACACAGAGCCTTGGCCATGCCATCACCCCTCAAGGTCAAGTGTGGCAAAGCCTGGTCTGTTGGGCTGCAGGACCCGAGCACCATCCGAGCCCAGCAGAGCTCTGAGAGCCTCAGTGGACACACAGCTCCTGCTGCCTTACCCACCCACCCCCATCCTCTGATCCCCAAATCCTGTGGCTCACACACCACGTGATCTCTTGGACGGGGCCCGGGGAGGAGGGGATACACCTACAAAATACCTCTGTTTTAGGCAGGAAGAGAAGAAAATGTTTACTCCCTTGCCTTCGATTGTGTCTTTATTTGGGGGGAATTTGCTCAGTGTGCCTGTCTTCTGATTAGTTGCCCGTTCTCTCATTTTCTCCCGCTCTGTGCGGTTGATTTATTTAAAGGTGTGTCAGCAAGGGGCTCAAATGAGGAGCCAGCCTCCTCCTTCCTGCTGACGGCCGGCCATGCCAATAATTCATTTTTTAGCTCATTAGCTAACAGGGGCTGTGAGCAGCGGGCCTCCGGGGGATTGGAATGAGGGGAGGTGATGTACTGCCGGCTCCTCTGCTCTTGAACTGGCCTTCCTTGGGGGAGATTAAAGCACAGCCAAGACAGGGAGTCCCGGAGGCGAGACTGGGACATCAGGGCGACAATGAGGGTGTTTGTGCTTCTGCATCATGGCTGCTTGGGGCGAATGGTTTTAACAGAATATTTGGTTTTAGGCAGAAAAAGCATCTTTGTTTGCGTGTCCACCTTTAACATGTGAACTGTTGGCACAGAAACCAAAAGAGAATGACAGAGAACTGGAGGCTTAAATAGCAGACATTGACCTTCTCACAGCTCTGGAGGCTGGAAGTCCAAGGTCAAGGTATCGGCAGGGTTGGTTTCTGGTAAAGCCTCTTCCTGGCTTGCAGATGGCAACCCCTCGCTGTGTTCTCACATGGTCTGTCTCTTCCCTGTGTGCACACAGAGAGACAGACGGACAAAGAGAAAGAGAAAGAGAGGTGTCCAGTGTCTCATAAAGCACCAGTCCCATCAGATTGGGTCCTACTCTCATGACTTCATTTAACCTGAATTACCTGCTACACACTCTACCTCCGAACGCATTACAACTGGGCATCGGGGGGTCAACATTTGCACTCGGGGAGGGAACATAACTCAGTCCAAACTTCCAGGAAGACTTTAGACATCTCAAGGCTGTAGGCAAGGGCTGGCCAGACTTGGCCAAGAGATCCTAACAGCCAGGGGATATGTGAACCAACTGAGCACCCCTCGCCCCAGTGCCTCGGGGCCTCCTGCCTGGGAGGAGGGGTGGCCCATAAGACACGGATGGGTTTATCAAGGCCCCTGGCCAGGGCCCTCTCTCACCCTGCCAGGCACGGTGACCATGGGAAGTTCATTTGTACAGACAACTGGGATTTAGAGACCGAAGCATCCCACAGGCACTTCGGCCCCACCCGCCGTGTAGACAGCACGGCTGTGTCGCACACACAGCACCCCAGAGGCGAGCTCTTACCTACCTGATAGCAAAGTGACATTACAGATGTTATTCTTTTCACTCACAACACCCTCCACAGCTGCCCTGTGCAGAGTGACAGCTGTGGCCAGCACATCGTCCAGACACGTGGCCTCAACATCCACAGCCACCGTGCCTGCTGTAGACATCACTGCGCCCATTTTATGGATGAAGAAAGGCAGACCAAGGAGTTAGGGAGGTTGCAAGAGTCTGCAGCACGGAGAACAAAGCAGACACACGAACCCCATGTTCTCTAATGCTGATGCCACGGCTATTTCCTCTCCCTGTGGTCTCTGCAAAAAGCACCCTGATTTCAGCTTCCCCTAGTGTGTCGGGGGCGGGGGGAGGGGGGCAACAAGCCCAGGAAAGGGGGTCTATGTATAGTAATAGTACCCAGAATGCCCACTGGAGTCTTCTGCCCCTGTGGGCTGGATTTCAGCTGCAGAAAAGAAGCACCTGGTGCCAAAACCGGTTTGGCTCAGTGGATAGAGCGTCGGCTTGCGGACTGAAAGGTCCCAGGTTCGATTCCGGTCAAGGGCATGTACCTGGGTTGCGGGCACCTCCCCAATAGGAGATGTGCAGGAGGCAGCTGATCGATGTTTCTCTCTCATCTATGTTTCTAACTCTCTATCTCTCTCCCTTCCTCTCTGTAAAAAATCAATAAAATATATTTAAAAAAAAAAAAAAAAGAAGCACCTGGAACAGCAGGGAGCCCAGTGGCCTGACTTCTCGGCTTTCTGTCTGCCTCTTGGTGTCTGAAAATACACCGAAACATTGCAGTCCTGTGGGATCCAGAAGTGGGATCCACAGCACAAGAAGCTCTGGTGAAAAGCTGTGGTTCTGTCCAATAGTAAAAGCCACACCTTGATCAGACCTGGGGGTGTCCTAGTGGAGGGGGAGGGGCATGGGGCAGGGAGAGGCAGCCCACCCAGAGGCCACCTGGAGGCTCTGCACCTGCCTGGTCCCTTGCAGTGCCCTCGGGCGTGCGTGTGTCAGCCTGTTCTGCAGGTGTTGGAGGTGCTGAAGCCCTCATCAGGAATAGTCACCCTGCCCCCCCCCCCCCCCGCAGGGTCGCAGGTGGGCCAGCCGAGAGGCTAACGCAGCCCCTCCGACGCCCTGCCCCTAGGTCCGTACATGTACACACAGTATTAGAGCCTTCCCCTGGTAAGGTGCCCCAAAGAGCCAGCATTTTTAGCCCCACCCAACCCAGAACCACCTTTAAACACTGACTTTTCAGAGCAGAGCACACTTTAAACAGGATGCTCATTCAGACGCGGGTTGTCGAGTTCAGTGAATTCAGGTGAACTTGTCTGTGGGGTGACGGCCACCCCGCACATGCCCCACAGGAGAGGATGCAGAAGCTGTGGGCTCACCCTCATTCTTTGGGGCATTTGAATATCACAAAGAAAATGGAATCATTGCGGCTCGGACTAGATTTCCACGTTCTGCTCTTCGGTTCATCCCTGGGTGACTGGCAGTGAGGATTAAAACCAAGCAGAGCAGAATAAAACAGCTCTGATTTTAATGCCTACCCCAAATTAGAGTTAGCAAATTGGAACTTGAAGACCTGGACGTATCCTTCACCACTGTTGCTTTTCATCTCATTCACGTCTGGCTCTTTCTCGTGGGTGATTTATGAAATGCATCAACATATGCTTAATACATTTTAAATAAGGTTCTTAAATAGCTTGAGCTCGCGGTGTGGCTGGGGCGTCCGACTCTCGCCTGCGCTGCTGTCCCAGGGACGTTGCCCATGTGCAGGGGCCTGTGTTTTGGCCCAAGTGGAGACAACACGCCTGTCCCTGCAGGAGCCAGGGCCGCGTTTGGGGGTGCTGGGGCGGCTGCTCAGCTGCAGCCCAGAGTTCGGCCTGGAAATCTCCACATGGAAAGGGTCAGGGGTCACTGTGGGGTCACTCGCACGGACCAGGAAGTGAAGCACAACTAATCCTGACTCACTGTGGAGGGATCTGTTTGCCTAAGTATTTAAAGCAGATTAGGGCTCACCAGACACTACCGCCAGGAGCAGTGTCAACACGGGTAAAAGGTGTAAACAAGGCTTTTTCCGTCCTTCGGAAGGAAAAACGTCCGGGTAATGAGTTTTCTCCTGGAGAGCCGGCCCTCAGTGCCGTCTCCCTCGCTGGGCCTGGGCCTGGTTGCTCCGCCGGGAGAATGCTGGGTTTCGGAGCGGTGGTGAGCGCTGTGCCTTTAAGTCCCTGTGGGCAATTGCAGCCACTCCATATCTGCAGGGCTTTCCTTCTCCTTTCCGGCCTCTCAGAAGCATCTGCCCGGACAGCGCCCCTTCCCCTGCTCCCCTGACCCTCCTCACCTGAGAGCTGCTTGCTTCTGTCTCTTGCATTTTCCTGCCCTCCGACCTTTTTTTTCCTAACAGTGCTGCAAAGTGTTGAGAGCTGCTGAGCTATTTTCAACTAAAACCACACGCCACCTGGTAGCCAGGGAATGCCAGTCAGTGGCCGGGGTCCCATCCTCCGGGTCACCATAAACACACCTTGCTGTTGGTACTTCCTTTTCACCCTATCCCCCCACCCCTTTCTCCCAGCCCTCCTCCCGGGGTCACAGGCAGTGTCCTGGCCCCTTTGGAGGAGGCGTGAGCGTTGTCCTCACACCCACCCAGCTCCTGAAGCTCATTCTCCATGAACTGTGCTGTTGGGGGAGGGGCCCCAGCTGCCACTGTGACTACAACCAAGGCTCCACCCCCTTCCCCAACCTCATCCCTCCTCCGCACCCCTAGCCCAGCTCTGGCTTGGCAGCTGGTCCTGTCTCCTCGCCTGGGCCCTACGCATTCCCTCACTTAAGGAGTCAGGGACGTGATGGCAGAGTTGCTCAGGGTGACGGGGGCAGCTGTGTCTTCTCTAACCCTCCCCGTTCGCCTCTGCCTTCCATACGGGGTTTGTAGCAGTGGGCTCTTCACTGGAAGTGTCTATGTGGTTCTCAACCTTCCTAATGCCGCGACCCTTTAATACAGTTCCTCATGTTGTAGTGACCCCCAACCATAAAATTATGTTCGTTGCTACTTCATCACTGTAATTTTGCTACTGTTATGAATCGTAATGTAAATATCTGATATGCAGGATGTATTTTCATTGTTCGTGACCCACAGGTTGAGAACCGCAGGCTAGAGCCCCAGGAGACCTCACTCCTGGGAGGTCTAAGAGCAGGTCACACCCGGTTGGGCGGTCCACCACTATCCTGCCCCACCTCCAGCCCCGCGCCCTCAATCCTGACTCTCCGTTGTCCTTGCGGGAGAATGGCCCTCCATGCGGGTGGCACCGCCCTGCCCTGTGCCCGATGGGTGCTGGGCCGGAGCGGGATTCCTCAGGGGCACAAACTCTGCAGGGAAAGCAAAGGAAATCAAGTGAGAGCTCAAGGCATGGACAGGGCAATGCTAAGTTACACTGCACTGACACCTCACGGCATCAGAACCGCCTGCCGGGCTGGTTGAAACACCCTCCTCTGCGGTCCTGATTCATGAGGCCTGGGGACCTGCATTGCTACCAGTTCCCCCGGGGTGCCGGTGCCGCTGGTGGGGTGCCCCACTTTGTGAACCAGAGGTGAACCTCTCCCCCGGGCCTCCCCACGCTGGCAAAGACACTTGTCTCCCATTGTTTCTCTTCCCCTTCCACGCTTCCTGGTGAGCAGGGTGCCGGGACAGGGGTGCCGCCTCAGTGGCCCTGCCTGACTGTGACCATGCCTGCCTCTTGCAGGGAAGAGAAGGAGCGGTGGATCCGGGCCAAGTATGAGCAGAAGCTCTTCCTGGCCCCGCTGCCCTGCACCGAGCTGTCCCTGGGCCAGCACCTGCTGCGGGCCACGGCCGACGAAGACCTGCGGGCGGTCATCCTGCTGCTGGCACACGGCTCCCGGGACGAGGTGAATGAGACCTGCGGGGAAGGCGACGGCCGCACGGCGCTGCACCTGGCCTGCCGCAAGGGGAACGTGGTCCTGGCGCAGCTCCTGATCTGGGTAGGTCGCCCGATTGCCCGGCCAGGGGCGGAGGCACTGTGGGCACCGCGGGTGCCAGCCTGGATGTGGGCAGCATTAGCAGTCGGGAACCCAGGACTCCGTGTGGAGGCTCCTGCCGTGAGGGCTCACCTGTGTGAGGCCTCCTGAGAAAAGGCAGGAAGGAAGTCAGTGGATGTGCCTTCTCCGGTGGGAACTCTTCGTTCACCTTTTTATTTTTAGGGTACCCGTTTGGGTCCATCATGGTGGGTGGGGGTCTCTTGTCTTTGTCCACACACACACAAAAAAAAACCAACAAAAAACTCCCATTATTTTTTAGGAGGTAGGGATAGACAAGAAGGATAAAAACTGAATGGATTACAAACGTTGGGGTTTTTCATTCACATAACACAAAAATAGTAGACCCTAAACTGTGAGATTTGATGTGGTAGGAGTTTGTCAAAGGGCTTTGTCTGGGCTATTCTGATTAATTTTTATTGGGGAAAATTTTTAATTCCCAACAAAACATTTGTCATGAAGCTGGAATGGGGAGAGAATTAGATGCCCAGATATCAAAATCACTCAAATGTTCAGCTTCACTGTAACAATTGTGTGTTAGTCAGTTCGGGCTGCTCTAACAAATACCACAGACTGGGGACTTCAACAACAGAAATTTATTTTCTCACAGTCGCCGAAGCCAAAAGTCCCAGATCAAGGTGAGGGCCAGGTCGCAGATGCCTTCCCTCCCTGTGTCTTCATGGGGCCTTTCCTGTGTGTGAGTGCATCCCTGGTGTCTCCTCCTCTTCTTAGGACACCATTCCTATTGGATTAGGGCCCCACCCATATGACCTTCATTACCTCTCTGAAGGCCCTGTCTCCAAAGACAGCAGCACCTTGGTTCTCGGACTTAATTCATTCCAGAAGGCTGTTCGAGAAGCGATTTGTTCGGAAACCAACTCATTTTTTCCCATTAAAAATAATATAAATTGAATTAATCTGTTCTAGACCCCCAAATGATTGATTCCCTGTTTTAACCTTTCTTATATACAGTACATGTCTCACGTACTGTTTAACCTATAAACACACACTTCTTTTCTTCATTTATCAAACCACCCCTCCTAGCCTCAATCACTTTCAGCACTTGGTCCAGGGGTGTCTTTCAGATCAGCGTGCAGTCTTTGCTTGTTCAGATATCCCTGCCTCCGAAATGCCTCACTGGCTCATGCTCTTCCTTTATCCAATCAACAACAGTTTTTCACTTGCCTGTGATCATTGTTTCTTTCACACCCTTAGCAACGTTAGCACTCTTGATGGCCTCTTCATGTTTTAAACTTGTGCTAATTGTTGATTTGCAAGCAACAAAAGGCAGTCTCTCCTTCGTTGCCTGAGAAACGCCTTTTGTCATGCTGAGGTATCAGCATAAAAGGGTTGTCAGGTCAAAAACTGAAGTTTGGTTGACAACCGAGACATTTTTTTCTGTGAACAACTTGGTCAGGAACCGAATTGTTCAAGATGGGAGACCTTTGAGAAGCAAGGTTTGACTGTACAGTCACGTTCTGAAGTGCTGGGGTTAGGACTCCACCCTATGGACTTGCGCGGGGGAGGAGGGAAGCAGAGTTTCATAACAAATTGCATACCGTCTTTCCCTCCAAAAGTCCTTTTAATTGCATCGCTCCATGCTGGCAAGAGTCCTAAATACTGTTGGGAGTGGAAGTCAGTCCACCCTTTTTTAAAAATATATAGATTTTTTATTGATTTGATTATTTTTCTTTTCTAGAGAGAAGCATCAATCAGTTACCTCCCATATCAACGTTTCGCTCTCATATGCATGTTTCAAACAGGCAATTTTTGGTGCATAGGACTCCGCTCTAAACAACTGCGCCACCTGGCCAGCATCGGTCCACCCATTTCCTTTCTTTATTTATTGATTGATTTTAGAGAAAGGAAGCAAGAGAGAGAAAAACATCGATTCATTGTTCCACCTATTTATGCACTCATTGGTTGCTCCTTGTATGTGCCTGACCGGGGGTTGAATCTGCAACCTTGGCGTATCGGGACGAGCTCTAACCAACCGAGCCTGGTGGCCAGGGCCGCCATCCTTTTCAAGAGCAAGAACCACGGAAGTGTTAGTGCAGTGCGCCTCGTATCTCCCTGTCTTCTCAGCATCTAGTAATCAGAGACCCTGAGAAACATCCGTGTGAGGGCGCACATCACAGCACAATGTATGCCAGTGACCGTGTTACACGGAGCGCATGGCAGCCGAGGGCAGAGCCCGAGCTAGTTCACGCGGAGGAGTACCGGGTGGCTATAACCTGTCATGCTTTTGCATAATTTTTAATGATGTGAGAAAATGATCCCAGTACAGTGTTCAGTAAAGGGGAAAAAAAGATACGCATTACTTGTGTAAGTTTTACCGCAATTACACATTTAGACCCAAAGGAAAACCATTTGAAGGAAATACGCGGAACTATTAACCAAGATTATCCATGGATAGGTTATAGGCGATTTTTTCTTAACTCTTACGTATTAACTGTGTGTGACCCACAGTGAAAACAAATTGCCTCTGAGATTTTAGAATGATCGTTATTTTGTGTTTACAATTGCAAGGTCAAAACAGACATAGCAAAACTAGAGTCACCCGTGGTCCATTTCAGTTGCACAGAGGAGGGGCTTTGAGTTGCAAAAGCACATTCTTGCCTGGAAGCATGCACCTCGGAGCCAGGTTGTCCTCCAACACCGGGCAGGCGGTCGCCGTCCTCGGCTGCCCCGGCCTCCTCCCCCTGGACACTAACATGGCTCTGTTGCCTCCGCAGTACGGGGTGGACGTCATGGCCCGCGACGCACACGGGAACACGGCGCTGGCCTATGCCCGGCAGGCCTCCAGCCAGGAGTGCATCGAGGTCCTGCTGCAGTACGGCTGCCCCGACGAGCGCTTCGTGCTCATGGCCACCCCCAACCTGTCCCGGAAGAGCAATAACCGGAACAGCGGCAGCGGGCGGGTGCCCACCATCATCTGAGGGGCGTCGGCGCCCCCCGCCCGCCACCCCTCCCTCTTCCTGGTGGTCACCTGCCACCCACCCACCCTCCCTCACCCGCAGTGAAATCACAGAACCTGGACAGTCCTCACGGAGGCGAAGACGAGGCCCGGAGGCTGCAGGATCGATCGTTTCCACGAACTCCCCCACTCGACAAGAGGAGCGACCGGCTGGCCTCGGTTGGTTGATGATAGCACACGGCGCGGGACCCGGTCCCGTGGCCTAGAGACAGAGCTCGGCACAAGGGGCAGGGATGGACAGAGGGGGAGGGAGGCAGCAGCAAGGAGACGGGAACTCTCCTTAACTGGCGGTTAAGCACATCAGTACATTTCACCTCTACCGCACGGAACACTTGCATCCATCTCATCTCTTCTCCGAGGAGCTTGACGGCATAAATCAGGAGCAAGCCGAGTTTGTCAGGTCTGAAGCCCCTATGATGGTGTGTGTCAAATCAGTTGTAGCTAATCTGTCCCGGGAGAATGCTGGCTTCATTACACTTGTATAGTTGAGTTCTTGCAGCATTACCGCTGTTTAATAGAACATGATTAGTCATCACCGGGAAGAAAGCATATTAGCCGAGGAGGCAGTTACGCAGCACGCTCCGGTGATTGCCGCGATGTGATTGCAATACTCTTAGAAGCATCATATTATCCCAGACATGTTCTTCCGAGCCCTTGGAGCCCTCCTTTCTAAATTCACTGTCATAATTTAGTATCTGTTTAATTTTTCAGTCCAAAGAGAGGAAATCAGTTGCTGAGTAGTATTTGACGGCAGTCTCCTTGGTGCAAAAACAAAATGGGAAAAATAAATAAGAGCAACTCAGAAATTCCGGAGGAAATCACGAATTTCAGCCGACAGTGACATGCCGGGTGCATTTAGGAAGCCGGGTAAATGCATAAAAAGCTACCCCCACCCCCACCCCCCGAACAGGAGAGAGATTTTATGTCCTTTTGCCAAGGTGGACGTCTGGGTCTCAGTCACTCCCGGGCCACGGTGCCCAGGTCGCACAGGCTCCCGTGTTGCGTCTTCAGATGAGATGTGTGGAAATGTATTGGAATAAAAGAAGTTCATAAATATGCATTGATTTTTGTACAGACGAATGGCACCTCTGTTAATTTATAAATGGAACTGGATGTGAACTAATAATGTGCAACTAGTTGAGATAAGCGGGTTACAGATCATTGTACATGGAGAGTGTTCGCAGCGGTAAACACTTCCATTAACGTGATATACAGCTTTGAAAAGGGGGCGCATCAGAATAAGATGGTAGTGCAATTTGCTTATTAAAATCGAGAAAGAGAAGAAAAAAAAGGCCCAAGCCTATTAGAGAGTGGGGAGGGGGCATGTGAGCCCTCACTTAGATCTGAGACCGCTTTTGCTGGCCAGGGGGAGGGGCTCTGCCACGCAGGGCACAATTTCCCAAATGCCAGACAGACCCGGTGCTTGGCAGTGGTAGACGGGGACCCCCACCGATGGTTCTGTGGCACAGACCGGCCCACAAGAATCCCTCAGGCTGACTTGGTGGCCGGGCCGTCCATTTCAGTACAGCCCCTGAGTGTCATCATGGGATCAGGCTGCTTCAGGCTTCAGCCACCTCCAGCATGGTGGCTAAACACAGTAACGCAAATCCGGACACCCTGGGTTAAAAAGGAAAGGGGCGGGGTGTGCCCGGAGTCCAGGGGCAGTGTGGCAGGGAAGAGGGTGGGAGCGTGGCAGGGAACACGGGCTGACCCGGCCCAGGACCACAGGACCACGTTCGCCCGGCAGCCTCGGAACATTCCTTGCTCCCCTATAGTAAATCTTCTATTTTGTAAGAGTTTTTCCTCTTCTTTCACTTTTTTTTAAAAAAATTAAAGTGGGTGGGAATAAATAAAGCTTTATACAGAAGTTATATGGAGGCCAGTGTTCCGTGGGCACCTGTAAGCTCCCTTCAGCTCCGGGGAACGTGGCCGTTTCCACAAAGGCCAGGTGCAGACAGCAGGCCCGGGTCCCTCCGCCGAGTTCAGGGCTGTGCGCCGCCGCTGTGTGGTGGTGGTAAACGTGAACAGGAAGAAAAGTCGTTGCCTGTTTTTGAAGAAGCAGCACTGCCCTAACCCAGCTCCACACACTTAGCCTCCACGCAGCCGCTAGCACAGACTGTATGTAGTGAGCACAGATAGAGTATAAATGAAATTCTTAAGTTATTTCATCGTAGTGAGTCCCCACTGTAGGGATGCTTTATCACAGTGAAGCCTTCTGAAAGGAAAGGGGATTCCTCGTAAGGCTTCTCTGGGGATGTATATGAGTATGTACATATGATTATATGTGTTTATAATATAATATTTTCCCAAATGACTTGTTTTTTCACAGCCTTTCACGGCCCGAATGCTAGATTGGTTCTCCCCCTTCCCTCCCTCCAGCACGGGGACCTCACGGTTCCTCCTGGGAAAACTCGGCCCCTCTTCTGCTCTTTTCAGTGACGGTGGTGGCTCCAGGGGGCAGCCTGCTTTCTTGAGTTTGGGCAACAGAGGAAAGGCATCTGTGGGTCCCCAGGGTTTTGTTTCCCGGCCCAGGTGACGGGGAGCTAATGTTTGTATCTCGGTATCAGACTAGAAGCCCTTTGCCGACAGCGCTGTCGACCCATCTGAGAGCCTCACTAACCCCCGGGCTGGGCAGCAAGGACCAGGCTGGTGTCAGGAAGAACAGTTTGGGGCGGGGCCTGAGTTTGCATTGTTTGTGTCCTTGTGCGTCCTATGAAGTGACGGTGCCGTGAGAACCCACACGCCCTTCCTGCTCAGAATTCACGTTTTCCCTTGGAGGAGAAACCGCCGCTGGAGAAGGCAGGCGGTCACTCGTGAGGGTGGCCGCGGTGACCTCGCTGGGTTCCTTCCGCGGCGAAGAAAACCCCGCAGAGGAAGTAGCCTTGATTCTGACCCGGCGTGGGTGAGCCTTGAGGACCAGGGTGGACAGGCGGTTTCCGAAGCCCAGAACCCTAGTCGTGGTCCCCTGTCCCTTTCATTTCCTGTCCTCCCAGGAGGTGAGCAGCCTGAGGGTGAGTGAGTGACGTGCTCACGTGTCCTCGGTGCCCCGGCAGGTGCAGTTTCCTGTCGCCTGGTGAGCACACACCGTGTGTGATTATCCCCGACAGCGGCGATGGCGGCAGGTGCTTGCTGGTCACAGGGCTGTAGGGCGCAGAGCGGGCAGCTCTTACTGACCTGCCCGGGGCTGGAGGCCCAGGTCAGCACCTCCCTGCGGGCCGTGAGTCGGGCAGTGCAGGGCCTTGGCCCCTTCCGCCCCTCTCCTGAGGAGTCCGCTTGGACCGGCCTCTGCCATCCAGCGTAGCCCCCGTCTGTCCCAGTTTACAGAGTCCTCACATATGCAGGGTCAGTCCCCACATGTGCAAAGAAGCCGTCACTGACCTCATAGGGGAAAAGCAGGCCCAGCGAGACAGCCGGCCCAGGGTCAGGCCGCCCGGGGTCACCGCTTCGCTGTCACACCTGTGCAGCCTCGGGCGCGCCTCCAGCTTCTCGCACTTTCCTCATCTGGCACTGGGGTGGCCTGGCAGGAGGTGGTGACATGTCAGACCAGCGTGGCGAATGGGAGCCCGATGCCCAGCCAGGGGCTGGATGCTCAGAGATGGGTGTGTTTATTAAGAACTGAGAGGTGGGTAGGACCAAAGCCAGAGCACAGGCCCTGAGAGCTGCCCGAGTTGGCGCCGTGTCCCCGGGAGCTGGTGACGCACCTGTACTCCCCTCCGTGTGAGCCTCTGACCCTCTCTCTGCTGAGCCTGTTGCTGCTCAGAGGCCCCTGCCCCCGAAGGCCCTCTCCCCAGGGGGATGAGCCCAAACTGCCCAGTTACCATCCCGGCACCCCTCTTCAGTCCGAGATTGATCTTCCAGAGGCAAAACAAGGGTGGAGCCTTGCCCTATGCCACTCGTAATGTTGCCTTAGGCCCAAGATGACACCCTGTCCCCTGCTCCTCGTTGTGTGGCTGGCGTGGACAGGCCCCTCCCTTCAGATGCCACCTCTGGGCGCCACGAGGCTGCTGTGTCACACTCCTGTTTGGTCCTCGTTTCCGGGTCCTTCTACCTCCTCTGAACGTCGGGGCCTGCGGAGGGCACCCTGGCTGGCAGGTGTGGCTCTGGTCACTGCCACCCTCGCTGTCTCCTCTCCCTCCCTGGGCATCACCTCTGGGGCTGCCTTCCCGTTGTTCACTTGTCTTGTGCCTGCACCTGGCGGTCGCATCTTCCCCCTCGAGTTGCCAACGGGTCCTGTCCATCCCCCCTCCCAGCTTCGCTCATGGATTGACATGGGTCCCCATGGCTCCAACTCTGCCAGCCCTTTCTCCTTGCATTTAGAATGTTCTGGAAACCAGGAGGACATCCACATTCCCGCCTAGGGAGGCTCAGAAGCCTGGCAACATGTAGCTGCTCTAAGAGTGTGGTGAGGTCCCAGACACGTCCCAAAAGGCAGAATCAGAAACAGATCCGTTACTCCATGGACTGCTTCCCGCCCCCACTGCTCGCTCTCTCACTCTCTCTCTCTCTCTCTCTCTCTCTCTCTCTCTCTCTTTCTCTCTCTCTCTCTCACACACACACACATACACACACACACACACACACACATACACGCCCACAAGGCCAGTGCGACTTTCCTAGAACTCCCCTGGGTTGTACTTATGTCCTTCAAGCACACACATTGAAAAGCAGCTGGGAGGGAATTCAGCTAGAATGTGCGGGCGATGCACATCTTTCTTCCGCAGGAATTAGTTTATTTCTGACCCCTCCTCCAGCGTGGGCAGGCTTCGCACCTTGTGGGCCGTGTGTCGGAGTGACTTTCACCCCCATCCTTCACCAAAAAGCCAAATAAGGGCCTTTGGCATCAAGACTTGCGTTTTTGCCCTCGGCCATGATCGCCATGTCTTTCTCATCTGGGTTCCCCCCTGCTCTCTGCGGGAAGCTGTGGTCAGTGAGTCTGGTGTGGGCCACACCCCAGGGCGGCCAGGCCAGGGCCCAGGTGTGCTGCCGAGAGGCGGGTCCGCCCCCTCTGCCCTGTGTCCTGCACTGGGGGCCTGCCTTTTAGTCCCTGTGTCCGACTCCTTCCCAGAGAGAGCGGGAGCCCTGGGGGCGACGCCGGCACTGCCAGGAAGCAGGCGCTGAGCCCGGGGTGCCGCCCCCTCCGTCACTGCAGGCGGTGCAGGGTCAGCGCGGCCTGTTAGACCCCTCCCCTCTCCCCTCGTGAGGAGAAAGCAACAATGTACACATCATTTCAACAACACGTGTTCTTCCCCTTGGAGAAGCAATGCTGTCCTTCAACCGTCTTTTAAACAAGATCAATGGATTCCCTCTTTAATTTTGGAAGTCTGCTGCTTTTTTAAAAAAGGTAGACTGACCCTTTTTTTCCAGTTTCGGTTTTTCAGTTTGCGTCCAAGTTAAAATTAAGGGACATTTCATCCGTAGAGGATTCTGTGAAACCAAAACGTCTGTCTGTAATCCAGGATTTTTAGATCTCCCAGGTCCTAGAAGAATTTCAGTTCCACCAGCCACCGTAGATTTGAAAACCTCTCCCCAACTCGCTTCCATTAGGAGCTGCTCATTTGCTCTGAAATGACAGCATTTGGTTCTGGGGTTTGGCCTGGAGGGTAAATGCTCTTTTGTGAGGCCCTCCTCCCATCAAAAGGCTTTGGTGCCAGGGGTGGGCAGGTGTGTCCCACAGAGCCCGGGTGGCACTGGGGCTGGGTGTCGGGAGGCGCTGTCTGGTGAGACCGACGCGGGCCTCCAGGCAGGTGTGTGTGCAAGCGAGATGCCTTGTGAGTGTGCGAGGGGTCGGCTCAGGGCTGGTTTTTCCTTGTGACCTGGCATGTGGCACCTCCGGGGAGTAGAGATAAGCCATGTGTGCAGACAGATCTGGAATTCTGTCAGTGGGAGGTGTAGGGCCTTTGTCTCGAGATGCAGGTGAAAGAAAGGAACCAAAACAGGTGTTGGGGACTCTCCCAGGGGAACAGGCCCCCTTAACACCCCAGCTGTCGGAACAGCTGCCCCCGAATCAAACTGCCCTCACCTCCCCGAGCCAGTCGGTGAACACAGTGGCTGGGAAGCGGGTGTCTGAGCTGGTTCCAGAACTCTTGTAAAAGGAGCTCTCTCACCCCCTGGAAGCTCACTCGGTGAGTGGTGGTTTATGTAAATTAAAGGAGTTTGGGCGCAGTACGGACTTCCTGGGTCTCCCCTCCTCCCCGCCCCCCCCCCCACCCCCCGGTCATCACACCTGTGTGTAGAAATCCCGAGTGATAGGCTCCCCACCTGACATTCCAGAGTCGCCGGGCGCTGTCTGTCCGGCCTGGGTCCTCGGGAGTGGGTGGCCAGAGGATGGGCCCAGGGTGGGTGACCTGTGGCCGGACTGGGAGCCAGCTCCCCGTGAGCACACCCTGCACCTCCCGGCCCCACCCCTGGGGTCCCGGCAGCCTTCTCCCCACTGACTTGGGGTGCACAGGCGGGCTGGAGTGAGGATTGGGGCCGTTCCCGTCGACAGACAGCGGTACGTTAGGAGCTGCTCTAGCACAGGCCACGCGTCTCAGTGTGAGAAACGATGCCTCTGGGACCATGAAAAGCATCCCGGTTTCCCTCCCCGCCCGGGTTTTGGTGTCTAATACGTATCAAGTTCTGGAGGTTGCGACCCGGTCCGGCCTGGGCACCTGCATGCTGAGGAGGGTGCCGTGTGCACTCGATCCGAGGGAACGGGCTGGCTGCCCCGGAAAGGGCCGGAGGAGTGGGCCACGCCGGCCACAAACACACCACGTGGCTGCGGGGAGGGGCCTCCGGGCCCAGACAGCCCCCACCCTGCTGCCCGGGACTCTGCACTGGGCCCTCCTCCGGCCGCAGGTGTGTTTCTGGACCCGCAGGTGAGAGGTGACAGCCGAGAGGCGGCCTGGGAGGGAGCGGGCCGGGAGCACGCGTCCCTGTTTCTGTGAATAGCCGTGTATGGGAAGCGGAGCAGCAGCCTGGGTCGCCGGGGTGGCTGTCTTCTTGGTTTGGGTTGTTTTTATATTACCTCATTCAGCAAGTTTATGTTTCACAATGACTCAATGACGCTTTATTTATATTGTTTGTACGGTAATTAAAACCATCGACAGACATTTCATTTTGCTTGTTGCTCCATATGATCTTGTTTTGATTAAATATGCCAGTTTGTATTTTCCTGCCTTGGGATTTCTGTGTCAGCTGTACAGTATTCTAAGGGGAAAACAGAAAAAGACAAAAGTGTAAAGTATGGAAGAGGTGGCTAGAGTAGAGGCCTCTTTCTAATAAAGAAAGACTATGGCTACTCGGCCTCCGCGCAGGGTTCTGTGGTTTCTTGGCGGGGCGGAGGAGGGCGGGGCCGGAGGGGGCGGGGCCGGAGGGGGCGGGGCCGGAGGGGGCGGGGCCGGAGGAGGGCGGGCCGGAGGAGGGCGGGGGGGGGGCGGGGGAGGGGGGGGGCTTTGGTCACTTGTCATGAATGCCCATTGGGTTTCTGTTCCCACGCGAGCACAGGGGGCTTCGGCTGCTGGCGGGAGGGGTCACGCTGGGCCCTGCAGCCGCGATGAGGGGCGATGAGGGGCTTGGAGCACACGGGCCCACTCATGGCTCCAGGCAAAGATAAGTTACCTCTCTTCAGACTTGTTCATTCACAAGAGACTCCGAGAGGTCTGGAAGCTCCAGCTGCTGCTTCTGCCCCAGAAATAAAGCCACTGATGGATGCTACTAACACTATTATTATTAATATCATGAATTTTTTTATCAGACAAAATACAGGGAGGGCAAAATAGATTTACAATTGTGAGTATTCAAAACACAGCTTATTCTTGTACTATTATTTATTGACTAGAGGCCCAGTGCACGACATTCATGCACTGGGAGGTGTGGGGGTTCCTCAGCCCGAACTGCACTCTCTCCAATCTGTAAGCCCGCAGGAGAGCCCTCTCCAATCCGGGAATTTCTGTCTGTCTTCACAATCATATGAGCGAATTGTCTGAGATCCCAACTCAGTTTGGTTTGTTGCTCACAGAATAATAGAGGCATTTTTTTTCTTTGCTTCATTGGTGGAGATTTCCTGGAAGTTTTAGGATATCTTCCCTTTAATTTTTCCTAGACACTCTGACTTTACTTATGTCTCTCACCTTTGCTTTCCCTCCATCCCCCACCGCAACAGTAACTTGCTCCAGGCTCACTTTGCTGTAGTGTCTAGGAGATCCGTCTGCCACCAGAACGATTCCCAGCATTCCTGGTGCTCCCCACACTCTGGGCTTCCGCTTCTGGTCCTAGGGCTGCTACCAGAACTACTATTCCCAGAATTCCTGGTGCTCCCTGTGCTCTTGGTTTTCCCTTCCTGCTCTTTCTCCATCCCATGGCCTCCCACTCTGCCAAGTCCTCCAAGCTGCCAGTTCGCCCTCTCTGCTCTTCGTCTGGCATCTTGGTGGCCAAGTTCCCCAAGCCACTCCACTCTCCGCTATGCTCACCAGCCAATCAGACGTGAGTATGCAAATTGACCAGACGAAGATGGTGGGTTAATTTGCATACACAGGCGCCAGGTGGAGAGCAGAGTGGGAGAGCCGGCGGGAGGGACAGTCAATTTACATGTTTCTCTTTTATTATATAGGATTGTATTATTTTCATATAAACAACTGTAGATCTCCTTTTGCCCCACCCTGGATATCATATCTTTGCCCCCCAAATTAGAAAAGTATAAAGGAGGTAAAATTCACCCAGATGCCCCTTCCCCCCCCAAAAAACACACCACTGGCCTCTTTCCTGCTCTTGACTCTGCCCACCTTCCCTTCCCTTCCCTGGGACCCCACTCCTTCCTCAGAGAGGCTGCCCACTGGGCTCCCTCCATCCCGCGCCTGCCCTTGCCCTGCTCCTTGACCTCTGCTGTGCCTCTCTCTCCGAGACAGTCCCCCTCCTGCATCTCCCTGGCGCTCCAGCCCACCCTGCCTGGGGCCCTTGGGCGCAGAGGGTCCAGGGACACCAACAGCTTTCTTTGGGAAGTTCTGCTTTTCAGGAAACCAAACCCCTTTCCACCTGTGACAGGCTGAGGAGGGAAATGCCCCGGGGGCACTGGGGGCCTCGCCACTTTGCGCCAGGCTGTCCTGGGCCCAGGTGGCTCAGTGGAACCTCCGTGTGGCTCCCGTGCCACGGCGGGATCCGCTTGTTGATATGCAGGGCTCTCTCGGGCCTTTGTCATTCCAGTCCCCCGCCCAGGCCTGCAGGGTCCCCTGGTGCCCTGACCTGCCCCCACCTGCGGTGCGTGGGGCACACTGGTCACAGCGCAGTTGTGCGGGGACAAAGCCTTCCGTGCTCGCCAGCAATGAGCGCGGGAAGTCCCCCGCCCCGCCGCCCAGCGCGTTCTGAGAAGCTGCCAAGCCTCCATTTATCACCGCTCAAGTCCGGTAAGGCGCCTAATTGGCCCATAAATGTGGTCCGATAACCGCACCTGACACCCAGAGACACTGCAGGCAATTAGCACTTATTTATTTGCATATGGTATTGACCAATCTCCAGCTACTCGCACTCTCAGGATCTGTTTATTCTCAGCACTGGAGGGAAGGAACCTCATTACCGCAGCACAAAGGGCACACCACCCACACACACTCCACACTTCACACACAGGCCACATGTACACACCACACAGCCACGCACCACACACATATACACACCATACATATACACTCCACACACACATACACACTATACAAATACACTCCACACACAGGCCACACATACACACACCACACAGCCACGCACCACACACATATACACACCATGCATATACACTCCACACACACATACACACTATACAAATACACTCCACACACAGGCCACACATACACACACCACACAGCCACGCACCACACACATGTACACACCATACATATACACTCCACACACACATACACACTATACAAATACACTCCACACACAGGCCACACATACACACACCACACAGCCACGCACCACACACATGTACACACTATACATATATACTCCACACACACATACACACTATACAAATACACTCCACACACAGGCCACACATACACATACCACACAGCCACGCACCACACACATATACACACCATACATATACACTCCACACACACATACACACTATACAAATACACTCCACACACAGGCCACACATACACATACCACACAGCCACGCACCACACACATATACACACCATACATATACACTCTACACACACATACACACTATACAAATACACTCCACACACAGGCCACACATACACATACCACACAGCCACGCACCACACACATATACACACCATACATATACACTCCACACACACATACACACTATACAAATACACTCCACACACAGGCCACACATACACACACCACACAGCCACGCACCACACACATATACACACCATGCATATACACTCCACACACACATACACACTATACAAATACACTCCACACACAGGCCACACATACACACACCACACAGCCACGCACCACACACATGTACACACCATACATATACACTCCACACACACATACACACTATACAAATACACTCCACACACACATACACACTATACAAATACACTCCACACACAGGCCACACATACACATACCACACAGCCACGCACCACACACATATACACACCATACATATACACTCCACACACAGGCCACACATACACATACCACACAGCCACGCACCACACACATATACATACCATACATATACACTCCACACACACATACACACTATACAAATACACTCCACACACAGGCCACACATACACATACCACACAGCCACGCACCACACACATATACATACCATGCATATACACTCCACACACACATACACACTATACAAATTACACTCCACATTCCACACATACACCAACATACACACTCCATACATATACACTCCACATACATATATGCACTATATAAATACACTCCATATACAGGGCACACGTATACACACCATACATCCACACACCACACACATATACACACCATATGTATACACTCCACACACACATATACACTACACAAATTACGCTCCACATTCCACACACACACCAACATATACACTCTACACATATACACACTATACAAATACACTCCACACATAGGCCACACATTTACACACCACACAGCCACACACCACACAGCCACACACCACACACCACACACCATACATATACACACTATGCAAATTACACTTCACACTCCACACACACACCACACACATACACTCCATATATACTCCATACATATACACACCACACACACACACATCCCACACATGCACATACACACCACACACACTAGCAGGGAAGACGGGAACTTGGCATTGCACTGTGCCTAGCTGAGGAATTCTGTGATTAATTTGTGTGCAAGGCCATCTCTGGCGAAATTCTCAACAGATCAGATACCCACGTGGCTGCCCACACTATGCACTCTATCCAGGTAAGTGTGACTGGGCAGGTGGGGAGGAGGCTGGGGGATAGAGTGGCCTGGGGCCTGTGCCTGGGTGGTGTGGGCTTTTGAAATGCAAGGAGACCTGGTCGCTGTCATTCCACTCCATTTATCTTGGCTTTGCCGAACCCCATTCCGGTAAAGGACTCCCTGAAGATAAGGTGTTGCCCTGAACGTTGAATTCTCCAGAGAGCGGGGCTGTCATATTGCTGTTTATCAACCTGATGTTATGCTCATGGCCAACACTGCATACTGGCTTGTTTCAGGCGTGGGCTGTACACCCAGGTCATCTGGGTTTCCCAGGTCCTCTGAGTGCTCATCTGTGAAATGGGTGTAATGACAATATTCCCCTTGGAGGGTGGTGAGGATTAAATTAGTTAATATTTGGAAAGAACTTATCATTATCACAGAAAATGTGGGGCATTTGAATAAGCAACGCGATCCATAGCACGAAGATTCCCCCAATCTTACGCAGGCAGGAAACATTTTTCAGGAGATGGAAAGATGTTTATAAAGCACAGTGCGAGTGTGTGCAAGAGGCAAGTTGTCATACAGTATGTATGCCATAAGTCCTGTTTTGGCAAGAAAAATAATATTAGACGGACATACATGTTTGTGTGTATATGCATAGAGACACTCCCAAAATCAAATGGTAAGAGGTGTTCTCGCTGAGATTAATCTTGTTTTTAATTTGTTCTCTGCTTATCTGATTTTTCTGATTTAACTGAACAGGTATTACTTCTATAGCTATTTTTAAAGCACAGAAAATGAAATGGTTAATTACCAACCCGCCCCCCAGCCCTGAGACAGGAACTTCACATTTGAATCTGTGTCCTTTCAGCTTCTAAAACATACAAAGGTACTTCTATTTGAAAAAAGTAAAATAGCATTCTTTAACCTGTTCTGTAGCCTAGTCTTCCCTTCACGTGTTGTTTTGAAATTTTTCAGACCTACAGAAAAGTTAAAAAACAGTATTTCAGGGAATACTCAGAGAGGCCTCATTTGTATTCACCAATTGTTAACATCGTAGGTAGGTAAGTAGGTAGGTAGATAGATAGATAGATAGATAGATAGATAGATAGATAGATAAAGGATAGATCGGTGATAGGTAGGTGATAGATAACTAATAGATGCTTGGTAGAGGATTGATAGACAGCTAGATAGCTGGTAGGTATAAATAGGTAATGTACACACACACACACACACACACACACACTATGCTGAACCACTTGGAAGTAAATTACCAGCATCATGATTTTCACCCTTAAATAAATAAGCACAAGGACTTTCTCTGTCGTAACTACAAGACCATTATCACTCCCCAGGCAGTTCCCACGGCTGTGATATAATATGCAGTCCATATTCAAATCTCCTCAATTGTCCCAATAATGTCTTTTATAGCTGATTTTCCTCTCATCCGAGATCCAATCAATAATCACACAGAGCCCTTAATTGTCATGATAACCTACTTCTTTAAACTTAAATGAGCATGAACAACTTTTCATGTCAGAAAAAAGCTAATACGATTTAAACACTCCCCAGCCGGGAGGGAATGAGGCTGCCAGGTTCCCAGCATTCCACCAACACGGTGCTAACATTTATTTTATTGTTTTTTTCCAATTTGAAAGGCAAAAACAGGACCTCTGAGTTGATCCACACTTTAACACTATTGGGGTTAAAATGTTATATGTTTCATGACAATTTGCATTTTGCTGTGGCTTCTCGTGCGCATTCTGTGCTCACTTCTTTTGGAGGGCGGTCTGGACCTTTTTCTCCGTGATGTGCAGACTCGCGGGTATTTGCCTTTTACACAGCACACATTATAAAACTTTTCTCATTGTTTCTTTTTTGAATGTTATGGCTTTTATGTATGGAATTTGAACACTATGCCATCAGCGCAGTCTTACCTTTATGATAACAGGCAGGTGATTGCCTTAGTGCTGTGCTGACAAAGTCTTCCTCGCAGAGATTTTACAAAACCCAGTTCCTCTTTCAGGACACTTCTATTATTTTGTTTGCTTATTTGTTTGTTTTTTGTTAATCCTCCCCCCGGGATATTTTTCCATTGATTTTTAGAGAGAGTGGAAGGGAGGGGAGAGACAGAGAGAGAGAATCAACGATGTGAGAAACATTAATTGGTTGCCTCCCACACATGCCCCGGGGCCAGGGTTTGAGCCTGCAACTGAGGGTTGAGCCCTGCAGCCCTTAGTCCACAGGCCAATGCTCTATCCACTGAGTCAAACCGGCCAGGGCAGGACACTTCTATTGTTTTGTGGTACTTCGTTTCATTTAAGCTTTCCATTCATCTTTCATTTGTGAAAATTTTATTGTACCAATTCTATGTATTAAACAATAGGGTGGAGTCTTTTATTTTCTTTTATTTTTTAATATATTTTATTGATTTTTTACAGAGAAGAAGGGAGAGGGATAGAGAGTTAGAAACATCGATGAGAGAGATCGACCAGCTGCCTCCTGCACACTCCCCACTGGGGATGTGCCCGCAACCAAGGTACATGCCCTTGACTGGAATCGAACCCGGGACCCTCCAGTCCACAGGCCGATGCTCTATCCACTGAGCCAAACTGGTTCAGCAGGGTGGAATCTTTTTAAATGTATGACTCATAAATTATAGAATATTCACAGAACAGACTAATATTAGTATCAAAAAGAACAAGTTAGACTACATGTACTGACATGGGAAGGTTCCATGATATTCTGTCAAATAAAAAATTCAAGTGGCAGAGCAGCGGGTAGACAGGTAGCATGTTACCCCAGAGCGGAGGTCCTATGCGCTTGTATGCGTGTGTGCACGCACATACACACACACAGCATTCTCTGTCGTCCCTCTTGGTCTCCTTTGCTGGCGGCTGCTCCTCCTCTTTGACTCCCAAACGTTAGGAGTCCCGGGACTCAGTTCCTGACCTGTTATACTCTCCACCCACAGGACCTTCCTGAATGATTGCATCGAGGCCCAAGGCTTTCAATATTTGCCCTTGACTTCCAAATTGACATTTCTAGACTTGCCTCTCTCCTGAGTTCTAGACTCTTATGTCCACTGCTGGGCAGGTACCTAGATGTTGTATAGTTAGGAATGCTTTGGGCCACAAATAATAAAATATTCAAGGAACAAAGGATTATGCATTAAAGACATTTCATTGTAGGACAGAATAAAATATTTAGAGGCAGAGGGCTGGTGCTGTGGCTCAACAGTGTTATCATTAGTTTAAGAGTAGGTTCTTTCATGCTGCTCCACTAGGGTTAGCAAGCTACCTCACAGTCAAAAGATGGCTGCCACAGCTCCAGAAATTGCATCCATGTCCCGGAAACATGCCCAAGGTCAGGCAACTTATATGAAAAAGCAAGGCTAGAGGTTGGCCTGAGGCCTGAAAACCCTTGAAATGTGATGGCTACATCCCAAGGGGAGTGGTCTAAGCTACCCCTGGGGGTGTGCATATGTGCACACGTGTTCAATTGCAACCTGATGCAGCAAAAGATTAAAAACAAAGGGAAGCATTCCCATGCAAGTCAGGAAGAAATCAAACATGTGCATCATCACCACTACTATTCATTATTACGGGGGGGGGCGGGGGGGAGGGCGTCTAGCCAGCGCAATAAGACAAGGAAAAAACGGTATAAATACTGGAAAAGGAGAAGCAATCCCCACATAAGTCAATTGCATTCTGAAAACATCACTATTAAACAACTAGAAATTGTCATGTAAAAAAGGGCTCCCATTTATAATAGCAATCAATATTTTTAAATACCTAGGAATTAACCTATGTAAGGTATGCATGAAGCCTATAAAAAATTATCAATCTTTATGAAAGATGACAAGATCTGAAATACAGGAGATACAGACTCTGAACATGCATGGTAAGACTCGGTATTATAAAAGTGTTTTCCCTCCCCCTAAATACCTATAAAGTCAAGGCATTCACCATCAAAATTCTAAATGGATTTTTCAAAATAACTGGAAGGGATTATTCTAAAATTTCTTTGGAAGAGAAAATGTAATACATTAGCTAAAAAAAAAATTGTAAATGAAGTTACCATACCAGATACCAAGATAACTAGAGAGATTAAAGAGGCAAGGTGTTAGAGTGAGGAGTGTCAAATAGACCAGAGTTATATCTAGGTTCTAAAAATATGGGCCATAGATATATGGGAATTCAGAATGTGATAAAAATAACAATTCACACAGATGGAAAAAATAAACTAATAAATGGGGAGGGGGCAACTGGGTATCATTTGGGGGAAAGTATGTATAGTATAGACTCTTACCCGCCATGTGCAAACATAAATTCCAAATAGACGAAAGCCAGATGTAAAAGCTGTCAGCACAGCCCTGACAGGGCAGTTTCATTAGTTAGAGTGGCGTATCACACAAGGTAGCGGGTTCGATCCCTGGTCAGGGCACAACAAATCTCTCTCTCTCTCTCTCTCTCTCTCTCTCTCTCTCTCTCTCTCTCTCTCTCGTCAATAAATTAAAACATACTAGTACAAAAATACTAGAAAATATGAAATATTTTAATGATCTTGAGCTAGAGAAGGCTTGCCTCATCAAGATATAAAAACCAAAAGCTTAGGAAACTGGACAGATTTGACTACATAAAAATGTAACACTATGATACAATAAAGTGCATTGTTTTTCTCTTCTTATGGTTCTCTCCCTCACCCCAGCACTTTAATCACCAATAGGAACTACAGAGGATAGAGAAAGAAACACTACTTAGACAAATTAGTCAAGAGGCCTTCAATAAGAATAGTCACCTGCCGAAACCGGTTTGGCTTAGTGGATGGAGCGTCGGCCTGCGGACTGGGGGGTCCCGGGTTCGGTTCCGGTCAAGGGCATGTACCTGGGTTGTGGGCACATCCCCAGTGGGAGATGTGCAGGAGGCGGCTGATCGATGTTTCTCTCCCATCAATGTTTCTAACTCTCTATCTCTCTCCCTTCCTCTCTGTATAAAATCAGTAAAATATATTAAAAAAAAAAAAAAAAGAATAGTCACCTGAAGCCTTAAAAAGTCAATGTCACAAACAGAGGGTGTTATTCTAGAATAAAGAGAGGCCAAAATTCATAATAACCAAATGCAATTTATGAACCTTGACTGGGTGCTGGTCTTTGAAAAGCTATCAGCTCTGAGACAATTGGAGAATTCTGAGTATGAGATGGATGCTGCTGGAGAATTACTGTTACTTTTCTCAGGGGGGGCGGTGATGTTTTCTGTTTTGTTTTGCTTTTTAGAGAGGAAAGACAAGGGAGAGAGAGAATCATTGATCGGCTGCCTCCTCCACCTGCACTGGGGATTGAGCCCACAACCCGGGCATGTGCCCTGACCGGTAACTGAGCCTGACCTCCTGGTTCATAGGTCAACACTCAACCACTGAGCCACACTGACTGGGAGAGGGTGATATTTTTTTGAGTGATGTAGGCAAATGTCTTTATTCTCAGAAAATACAAGAAGGATTTAGAGTTGTTCAACCACAAATAATAACATATTAACTACTGTAAAATGTAGGCAAAGTGTATATAAATGTCCACTTGCTATTCTTTTAATGTTCCCATATGTTTGACATTTTTTGAGGTAAAAATCGGGGAATATATTGAATGAGATAAGATGTGACAATAATTGGTGTTTCGGTAAGCTGTGAAAGTGAGTGATAAAACCCATCACCCCGTTTTGAGAACTAGAGAATCACCAGGCCGCATGGGTGTGTCTCCTGCCAGAGGGGCCATGATCTTGAATTCTGTGCTAATTATGCCCTTGCTTTTAAATAAACAGCTTAGCCATACACCATGTTAGCTTTGCTTGTTCCTGAGTCTTATAAAACTGGAATCCTATTTCCCCCCACTCACTCAACAGATTTTTCCAAGCTGTGTCCGAGGTGTGCGTCATTGAAGTTCATGCGTTTGTATTATTCCAGAACTGGAGGCCCGGTGCACGAATTCATGCATGGGTGGGGTCCCTTGGCCTGGCTGGCAATTGAGGCCTATCAGGGGTCTGGCTGGCCTGGGGGAGGGGCCCCAGGAGGTTGGCCGGTCACGGTGAGGGGCGTGGGAGGTTGGCTGGCTGCGGGGGAGGGAGGGAACGTGAGAGGTTGGCTGTGGGAGCGCACTGACCACCAGGGGGCAGCTCCTGCGTTGAGCATCTGCCCCCTGGTGGTCAGTGCGCATCATAGCAACTGGTTGACCCATCGTTCAGGTCGTTCAGTGGTAAAGGTCGCCTAGGCTTTAATATATATAGATGTGACTGTGCCACAGTTTACTTATTCCCTCTCCTCTCTCTTGGCCTGAGGTTCCAATGAGGCTGCTAAGAATATTCCTGTACAATCTCAGCACATCTGCTCACAGGCTCCTCCAGGTCCCTGGCCTTCACCTCCCCTCACGCACCTCCTGGCAGGATTGGAAAAAACTGTGTCCTGCTGCAACTCTTAAAGTGGAAATCTCAATTTTTTATCATAACTTTCAGAGTTGAAAAGGTTATGTTTGGCACATTGTAAATATTAACATTTAAAAAATAATTACATTATCTTTTAATTTTTTGAGGTTTTCATTGTATTCCAACTGCACTATACCTATCTAGCCCATTTTACAAGGACTATAGAAAACAATAAGGAATTTTGTCAAAGATATAAAGCAGAACTAGGCCCAATCTGATGGGTAACGGCTAATAAATATCTCATTATTTGCCTCACTTCACAGATAGCTCTTACAGCTCGTCAAGCTAGAGCCTTTTACAAAATGTGTCCAGTGGAATACAAGCACGTAGCAATTTAGTATCCATCACCATCCTATTTAAAACTCCGTGAATGGGCTCTTCAACACTCAGAAATCTTACATTGTTCCATTTTTTTTCTTGAAATCATACTTTTATTTCATTCTCCCCACAAAATTTTATCCTAATAGTTGTATCCTTAAAGGTCTCTTATCGGTCACCCTGTTATACTCCTCTGCGATGCAACTAGGTACCTAACATGGGTGTTGTGTTCACTTCCTGGGCCCTTATTTCTCCAATTGGTAAACATTATTTCTAATGACGCAGCAACTGATAAATAGATTCGTTCCTCTACCCTGCCATAGAGAACAATGAATTGGAAACTACCTGACTTGCCAAAGGTTTATTAAACGATCATTAGTCATTCACTTTCCAACCTTGACGTCAGCATGTCTTTGTACCTTTGTCTGGCCGTCAGAATAGATTTTACAACCCGGGGTGATGCACCAGAGAAAGGGTTGGGCGTGGGGGAGGGGGGCTTGGCGGAGGGAGCCTTTGTGCAAGCAGTACATTTGGAAGTTTGAAAAGATTCCCTTCAAACCGTACGTTTTCTCATTGCCCCTCAGCAGCTCTCACACACCCCCACGAAGACCACTGTTCTAGAATACATACCGGAAAGGACAGTTGCTGGGTGGCAGGATCGCTGGGTGTTAGTGTGTCGACTTCACCAAGTATCAGGCACACTGTTTTCCAACATTGTTGTCCAGTTAGCTTCCCACCAACTGGGTGTGAGAGTTCCAGGGACGCGCCCTCCACCTTTCTGCTGCCACGTTCATTTTGGCCAGACTGCTGGAGGGGAAATGGTATTTCATTGTGGCCTTAAATTTCTTTGATCGTAGATGAGATTGAGCACATATTCCCAAATTTTCTTGTCAATCATGTTTCTCATCTATGAATTGCCTGCTTGTGTATCCCCCCCCACACTTTTTTGGCGGATTAATTCGTGCTTCTCTTTCACTAGTATTGTTCTTTATGCCAATTTCTTGCAATTGGCATAATTGCAAGAAATAATAGTATTGTTCTTTATGCCAATTTCTTCTAGTTTGTGGCTCTTTTTTAATACTCTCATTCGTTGAGCAATGCATTTTGCAACCTGTTGAAGAAATCCTTTCCCTTTGAAAAAAAAATGTTCTTCTATATCTGCTTCTAAAATTTTAAAAATTTTGTCTTTACATCAGCATCTTTAATCGACGCATAATTGATGTGTGTGTGTGTGTGTGTGTGTGTGTGTGTGTGTGTGTGTGTGTGGTATGAGGAAATCATCCAGTTTCTTTTTTTCTTTTTCTGGAGAGATAATCAATTGCTTCAGCACTACTTAATGATTGAAGACTCTGTGATCAATCAGGTTCACCTATATGGATGGGGTGTGTGTCCTGGGCCATTCCCATGCCAACACTACACTGCCTGACATTCCCAGGCCCTTACGAGGCTGGATATCTTACAAGGTATGTCCCTTAGTCCCTTCTTCGCCCGCGTCATGGTTGTTCTTAACCCAAGTTCTTCAGAATCGTCATGGGGTTTTGGTTGAATCTGCTAAGCCATTTGGGGATAACTGGCCCATTCATGACATGGACTCCTTCCATCCATAACCGCCGTATCTCTCTCCATTTGTTCTGATGATCTAAGTTCCTTACATTTTTGTTGTTCTAAAATGTCCTTCCACAAATGTGTTTTTTTCCCCACCTCCTCTCCATCCTTACGTCTTTTATTTATTTTTCTTATCTAACTGCTTTGGTTGGAACCTCTACTTACAATGCTGAATAAAAGCAGTGATAGTGGTTATCCCACGCATTTTTATAGTAAAGTGAATTATTTGTCGCTTAGCTAATTTAAAATAGACTGAGCCGTCGCCCTACCTCCAGAGCGTGGATTCCTGTCTCTTATTCACGGCTGCCTCCCCAGCCCCTTGAAGAGTGTTTGGCTTGTGGTGACTGCTCAATCACTGCTTACTGACTGGGAGAACTTCCTCCAACCACGGATGAGTGCCCACCGGGTCTTACACCTTCTTTAATATTATAAATTCTTGTATTATTTTTATACTATAAACTTTGGTACCTTAAAGAGTGGCATTAGTGCCCTGGCTGGTGGTTCTAACTGGTTAGAGCACCAGCCCGTGCACCAAAAGGTCTCGGGTTCAACTCCCAGTCAAGTGCTTAGCCACCTCTGTGGCCCCATTGTCCCACCACTCTCCTTGCCAGTTTGCTCCAACCACAGCAGTCTCGTTGCCTGGAATGCTTTCCCCGCAAACCTGTGTCTCCTTTGCTTCTTTCTAGGAGCTCCCTAACTGATTCCTTATCACAAAGTTGTCCCTGACCTTCCTATCTCATTAGCACCTCCCACCCCTACCTCCTAGCTCTGCCTTGTTCTCCTTCCTATCACTGAGATGTCTTCTAACACCTGACATCACATTACATTCATTTATTGGTTTGTTTCCTGCTAGTCTCGCCCCATAGAAAGCAAGCTCCTTCCTAAGACCAGAAAAGTGTCTGGCCGGTAATAAGTGCCCTGTAGTATTCGTGGAATCAATGAGTTTGCTTTTTACTTTCCATGAATTGTCCTTCCAGCCCTTTTCCAATTCCTTTTCCTTTTATTCTAGGTTTTTACGTGGAAACATACTAATCCAACTTGTCATGCTTCTGACAAGTATTTTTCCCCAGTTGTTTTTTATCTTTTTCACTAGAGGCCTGGTACACAAAATTCGTGCACTGGGAGGAGGGGATCCCTCAGCCTGGCCTGTGCCCTCTTGCAGACTGGGACCCCTCAGTAGACATCCTTCTCGCAGTCCGGGACCCCTCACTCCTTACCACCCACCTGCTTGCTGCTCTTTACCGCTCGGCTCACTGCTCCTTAATGCTGCCACAGAAGCGGGAGAGGCTCCTGCCATTGCCACTGCACTCGCCAGCCATGAACCTGGCTTCTGGCTGGTCAGTGCTCCCCCTGCAGGAGCGCACTGACCACCAGGGGGCATGTCCTCCATTGAGCGTCTGCCCCCTGGTGGTCAGTGTGCATCATAGCGACCAGTCGTTCTGGTTGTTCCGTCATAATGGTCACTTAGGCTTTTATTATATAGATTGTTTTATGATCTTTTCAATAAATAGGAGCTGTTGTTTTTGATGTAGACAGCTTTGCTATTCACTCCTTGTGTGCTCCCACTCAGCAGATAATTATCCAGGTAATCCTCTTTCCTAGGTTTTGAAGGTTTCCTTTCATACACTGAACTCTTTAATCCGTCCGTAATTAATCTGTGGGAAGGTGGGAGGTGAAGATCCATTCTGTCTTTCCCCCCAATTAGCCAGTTTTCCCAAATACCATATATGCAACATTTTTTTTTTTTTCTCCTGAAAATTTATGGAGTTTTCTTTATCATAGGTTAAATTTTCATATATTCAAAGTCTATTTCTGAGTGATGTTATCTGCCTATTACATAATTTAATCTAATGTAATCTACGGCAGCCAGCCTGTCTGGGTGTAAAGCTTGGGCCTTCCAGGTGCTAGCAGTGTGACCTTGGGACCGTACATAAACCTCTCTGTACCTTGGTTTTCTCATTTGCAAAATGTGGATGACAATAACACAAAATTGCCACTTTGTAGGTCCAAAAACTCTAGCAAATACCAGCAATGTGGTAGGGTTCCTAACAGAACATAGCGCAACAACATTGATCTTCCAGGTTTTATTAATTTCAATTATGTGTCTTAAATCAGACAGGCCTAGCTATATGTGCATCTTATTTCTTTAAAGAGCTGCTTCACATACAAGTGTTATAATAGCCCAGCCCCAGTGTATAATTTGAATGAATATCTATTTTCTGTGAGTTACCCTAAAAGTTTTAAACAGAATGACCTCATAGTTTCTAAAAAGATTATTATTAAACGTAATACCTAGCTCACAGGGCTGCAGCGAAGATTCAACTGAGTAACCAATGTCAAGGGCTCAGAAGAGGGCCCGTCGCCCTCTAATGGGCCTGAGATGTGTGCTCTTGTTACAGCAAGTGCTCCTGCTCGTTATGCTTCTACTTAACACCCCCAGCTGCGCTCATCCGTTTCTTCTTCCAGATGTGCACGAGGATGGCTTGGTCCTGTTTCAGACACTGCTTCTGGGATTCTGATTGGGACTGCATGGAGCTAATCGGGTCACCTGGGAAGCGCTGACATCCTGACAATCCTTGTCCTCCCACCAGCCACACACGGGTCTCCCACTGACTCAGGTGCGCTCCGATGTCTCCCCACAGAGTTAAAGGGACAGGGCACGAGAGGCAGGAGCAGGGCGTGGGGTCTGGTCTGGAGGGTCTGACCAAGGGCTGGAGGGGGACAGAGGCTCAGCTTACTAAATCATTATTCCAAGACCACGGCAGCCCTGCCAAGAAGAAATAATGTCGTGAGAAAATTTCCTGCAAGCATCATCCAGTTCCTCCAGCTGCAGTACAGGAAGCACCCAGAGGTGGCAGGCTACTGGCGTCATGTTACCCAGAAGCGGTGGGCCGGGCTTAGGGTCTCCAAATTAGACCGTAACCCCCTCCATTCCTTGATGGTCAAGTGGCTGGAACTTCATAGGGTGGAAGACTATTATTATTATTATTATTATTATTATCATTATTATTATTATTTACTCTTATTATTCATTTTAAGAGAGATTTCAAAGGCCCAAGTGTCTAGGTGGAGGCTGGGGTCTCTGGGTCGCCAGAGAAGACCACCCCCAAAACATTGGAGGGCATTTTGGCCCTGCGCCCAAGGGAGTGGGCTGTTGAACCAATTAAGTACGCACTGTGCAGCCTTTGCAGAGAGAGAGGTGCTTTGGGAAGAGAGAGAGAACTCCCACAAGGTGGGATTCCCCTGCATCCATCCTCAGCTCAATGCCCCAGAGCCCACGGCGCTGGGATTCCACAGCGGCTGCCCAGCAACAGCTGGCTGTGACCGCTGAGCTCGAGTGGGTGAGATGGCTCCTCCCGCTTCCAAAGAGGATGAGGCTTACCTGGGAGCAGGAACTCTGGGGTGAGAGGGCAGCTGAACAGAGGACCCAGGGGGCTCTGGGGGCACTGAGCCCTAGACAGCTGGCCAGGGGCACAGGGAGAGGGCCTGGATAATGCTGCTCATCTCAGGGCCTCCACCCAGGCTCCTCTGCCCTGAGCACTCCTCGCCCATGCTGCCTGGGACCACGGCCCTGCCCTGAGCCTCAGGGCACGCTGACCTCCCACACTGGAACCAGCTGCCTTCCCCCTCAGCTCTGAACCCCAAGGGTGTGTCCTGCACCCGGGTGCCTGGGGGGTCCCCCCTGCCCAGCATGGTGGCAGCGAACTGTTCACACTGAGGATGCCTTCCTTGAGGACACTGTGGCTGGCACGTGCCTGGGTCATAGCTCTGGCATCCAGGGCACAGTCCCACATCACAAAGGATTGTCCTGCCCCAGTGCCGAACAGCCGGGGTGGAGGGGAGCGCGGTGTCAGGTGGCCCGGGGTAAGG
This sequence comes from Myotis nattereri, assembly GCF_964212035.1. NCBI lineage: Eukaryota > Metazoa > Chordata > Mammalia > Chiroptera > Vespertilionidae > Myotis > Myotis nattereri. The sequence continues at coordinate 33,862,536 of NC_138082.1, forward strand.
GGAGGCGGCCTCCGGAGGTGCGCTCGGGAATCCGGGCACCGCTGCTGTCCCCTCATCGCGTCCCGTGGCCTCCACTTTGCTGCGAAACTGCCTTCTGGAGGGAGAGTGATGAGCCGGAGAATGAAAACTCCTGACTACAAATGTGACTTTGCAAAATGAGGCCGAAGATGAATCTGTCTTCACTATCATTCATTAAGGAGTGTCCTTTATAAATCCCAAATTAACAGTCTCTCTTTAAAGATGGGCGATTATCATTCTTTTCTGGCAATTCATAGCTTTCAAAATGCTAAAATATGAAAATTATCAGGGGGAAATTCCAACCTTGGTCACGGAAAAATGGAAATCCACTTTGGCACTAGTGATAAACATTTTTTAAATTATCAATATTCTTAAAAGTGATCATTACACACACGTGTGTTAAATGACTGCCTACGTACATGTGTGTTAAATGACTGCCCGCGCACATGGTGTTAAATGACTGTTTTGGCAATACAGCTGTTCTATGTGGTCACAGGAAGCTCGGATTCTGGGTTCCGGTGGCACAGTGACCTCGTTATTGGAAAGCCGACCGGTTAGCCTGGGGCAGGGGTCGGCAAACTGCAGCTTGCGAGGCACATGCGGCTCTTTGGCCCCGTAAGTGTGGCCACGAAGTTTCAATCGCACTGTCCGTGCGCGCCCACACGTGGTATTTTGTGGAAGAGCCACACTCAAGGGGCCGCAGTTTGCCGACCACTGGTCTGGGGGTTGACCCAGCTCAGAGAGTCTTTGACTAAGGCTGGCGACCACGCACAGTGAAATTCTTATCTTAGTCCATGGTGCTCGGCTCCTGCAGCTTTCGGAATGGTCCCACTGGGCACCTGTGGAAGGAGGCGGGCGTCTGCGCAGAGGAGGAATCATGGAAATACAGGCAGTCCTCGGTTACATGGGACTCAACATACGTCGTTTCGTGGTTACATCGCCATCTCCCCTTTATTTATAATAATAATAAAAAAGTTCCATCATTTCGACGTATGTAATTATGTGCTTTATGTTTATTTTATTTATTTACCACAAGTAAAGGTCAGGAATTGTTATCTTTCTTTCAAATTTTTTTTACTGCTTCGCTTCATTGCTGCTGTGTGTGTGCTCATGTGAGTGACGTAGGTGCTTATGCAGGTGGGTCCTGACTTATGGCGAACATCGCCTGACGTTGCGCCGTAGGAACGGATCCCGACGTAACCGAGGACCTACTGTATTAGGAATGAGGAAGGCCTTTCTGAAAGGAGACGCCGTCATTACTCAGGATTCACAGTTATTCACAGAGAACTTCCCTGCCGGTGTCAGAGCACACTCCTGCCTCTGCCCCAGGCCAACCCCAGGGACCCCGACTCTGGGTCTAAGACATCACAGCAGGTCCCAGCACGCAGCACATGTGGGTCATTGAGGCCATTTGGTTTTATGGGAAAAACCGGGTTGAGATGGTCCTCATGGGCTGAAGAGGTGAGGAGTGTCCTACGGAGGCATCTCTTGGCACAGTGGTCACCAGCCCACATGACTGTCTCTGCCCCTGGACTTCGGGCTGCTTGCGGGCCTGTGTGCTGAGTGAGTGAGTGAGCCCGAAGCAGCTTTGATCGGCCCCCGCTGGTGCTGACGGTGAAACTGAGGCTGGAGAGTTCAACGTCCGAGGCTGAGTCCACAGCCCGAAGTGGGCTGCTACCGTGGCTTGACATCATCATGCACTTTGTCTGTGTTACATCATTGACCTCCCAGAACCCAGGATGTCGTGAAGGCTGGACCCCTGTGCCAGGCAACCAGGGGAAGAAACAAAGGGTCAGATGGGGGAACTGGTTTGGTCAAGGTCGGTCACTAGGATCTGACACCCCTCCGGTGCCTTCTCCCGCAGGACCTACCCAATTTCAAATAAACACATGGGCTCTGCTCAGAAGAGAAGAATAAAGGGAAACTTGAAACAGGGCCAAGCGTCCCCAGGCCCCCACCCCACCACCCCATCGCCACCAACAAGAGCATCGAAGTTCTGTCTCCCCATCCCTTTCCCACATGCAGCCTCCATCTCCCATCCCTTACCCAACAGGCCCCTGCCCCCTGGGGCTGGAGTGGGTGCCCCTGGCCTTGGCCTCAGCACCCAAGGCTTGTGGAGAGAGACGTCAGTTGGGGGTGGTCCAGGCCTCCTTCCTGGGGCCTCTCCCCCTAGATCTGGCTGCTACTTCTGCCGAGGGCAGCCTCATCCTTGGCTCCCCTGAGGCTGTGAGATGTGAGTGGCAGGTAAAGTGCTGGGTACAGGGTTGGCCTCTCCTGGCTCTATTTGCACCCTAGGCCCCCACTACCTGGCTGCCGTGGTGGGAGAGGTGACCCGAAAGTTCCACACAGACCCACCCATTGTGGCTCCTGCCAGCCTGGCTGCACCCACCCCTGCCTGCAGGGAGCCCCATTCTCTCAGGATGGGGGTCAGTCCCTCCACGACGCTTTTGTCATTCAGAGCCAGGGCTGCGTTCCCTCCCTGGGGTCAGGCGGCCACTTCCAAACTCCTCAGGCGCTCCGCTCCCTGCAGAGTCCCTGCAGAGTCCCCGCTGCACCAGGTGCCTCAGTGAAGGTCGGGCTGGGGCGGGAGAGGGGGAGCGGGTGGGAGGTGAGGGATCTGAGTCAGCCGAGCCGGGCAGGGGGCAGGCTTAATAGGATCAGATCTGTGTAATCCCATTTCAGCCTTTGTCATTTGGGCAGCCGCTGAGCCCGAGCTGGGGGGCTGGTCTTTAAGAAGATGCGCGGCCACACCATACAGGGACTGGCATGACAAAGGCCAAGAGAGACCTAGTGGCAGGGGTGGGGGTGGGGGTGGGGGATGGGGGGGGCAGATAAAGAGATGAAGATTTGGGAAGGGTGGGGGGTGCGTGCCCAGTGTGGCGTCCACCTCCAAGACTGGGCCCCGCCCCAGGCTTTACCTTGGACCCTAGACAGCTGTCTGTGAGCGTGTCTTTGTATGGGGCCCCAATTTCACGTTCAGGGCCCAGGATCCTTACCTCAGCAAGGTCATGCAGGGAGGGAATCCAGAGGTTTGGGCAGCCCCTGGACGGTCCACCTGCCTCCCTCAAGCTGAGGCACCCTGTGCTACCCGACCTCTTTCCCTGCTCCATCGAGGCCCCTGCAGCCCACCGCGGTTCGGGCAGGCGTGGTCTGGCGGTCTCTCTGTTAGATGCCCCGGCCTCAGTTCCCTCTCCCTAGCCAGGCCTGTGGGCAGGCGTGTATCAGGGCCTGATCCAGGTGGGGCACGAAGGTGGGACTCAGCAGGGCGGTAGAATGGGATCCAGAGCCCATACACGTGTGTGGGGGGCATCCCTCGTGGTGGAGGCAGGGGTGTTGGTGGTGGACTGCAGGGTGCGGATTGGTCCAGACCCCAGGAGAGCTCAGAGGCCGGGTGGGGTGGGGGATGACCTGAACTGCAGAGGGGTCATCCCAGAGACCAGAAGGGTGTGGAGGTTGGGGTGTGTGGGGAGAGTTCAGAGGTCAAACAGGAGGATGTGGTCTGAGTGGGGTGTGGGGGCCAGAGAGGAGACCCCACCCGGAGGCCCCTCGCAGGGGAAAGGAGTGGGGTAGAGCTCAGAGGCATTTGCCTAGGGCTGGGGCTGGGGTTCCTGTCGGGGGAGGTGCAGAGTTTTTCGGCTCCTCCAGGGGGTGGGACTCTTGGCTATGTGGTGTCTAGGGGAGCAGAGAAACTGGGCCACGCAAGAGGGGAAGGGCACACACACCAACACGCTCACACTCCCACCTCCACGCAGACCCTTGCTCATCAGAGCCAGCTCCCCCAGAAGAGGTGCGCTCCCCAGGACTGTGGGTGTGAGCTAGAAATCTGAGCGGCTTCGCAGCTGGCTCACACTGGCGGAGGAGCCAGCGTCCAGGGGCTCCTCTCATGATCTGGGGTAGGAGGGTCCTAGTCCCCAGATTGGGACTTGACCCGCAGCAGCCTGGAGACCCGTGGCACCTCTTGCCCAGCCAGCACCAGGCTCCCTGTGCAGCGGTGCCAGCAGGCTCCCACGCTACCACTCGGGGGGCTGCAGCGCCTCCCGATACTCTGATACTCTCGGCCCAGTTTCCCTGGCCCCAGGCCCATGGAGGTGAATGCACACCCTGACCTTTCCCCAAAGCTACTTCTGAGCTGCTCAAATAGGCAATCATTTTTTATGATGTAATTTATAATGTATGCAGGTTGTCTTCATACATATGGTGTTGCTTTTGTGTGTCAAGGTTTCAGGTGCTTTATTACTCAGACGGTGTGATTTGCATTCATGTGCAGTTACGAAGATCATATTTCTCCAGTTTGCACCATAAGGGCCCGAAATGAAGATGAATGGCGCCTCCCTTCATGGGGACCGAGGTTCCCCCCCTAAATCCCAGAGCCCGGGTCACCCAGAGCCCCAGCGCCGAGCTTGGGGGAAGGAGGCCCTGGCACACCAGAGGGTCCAAGCAGGCCACCTGCTCGGGCTGTGTGCATCTGAACAGAGGCCCGGGGTCTCCGGGGACAGAAATAGGGGCACATGCATAGGAGCCCTCTTCCGAAGGAGGACATTCGGCCGGCCACATGAACACCCAAGTCTCCCACAGGTGAGAAGAGAGGATGCTGATGAGTCTGGGCAGGACCTCACCAGCCAAGTCACTTCCGACCACCGCAGGGAGCTGGGAAGGCCCCACGGCCAGAACCAGGTGCTGACCAGGTCCCGAGGCCAACAGTGTCCCTCCTGGCTTCCTGCACACCCGGAATCCCCTGCCAAGGGGGTTGGCACAGCTCCGCTTGGGACTGTCCCAGGGCTGGAGGGAGCAGCCGCCACCCGGCCCCTCTGCTAGGCCTGCCCTACGCAGCTGAAAAGATGAAGCTAATTACATCAGAACAAACAGACGCAGGATGGAGGGGGGACACTGACCCCGAAAGAAAGGGCATCGTGGAATGCAGGTGCTCGTGTCAGCTACACATGGAGCGGGGCAGCCTGGCGCGCAGACAACCAGATTCCAATCCGATGGTCCTCCGAGGTAAACACGGTTGCGAAGGCCCCCACTCGCTCCATTTAGCTGAAAAGGCCCCGAGAAAGATCCTCCCATGAGGCTGAAGACTAGGACGCGAAAGTTGGACGCAGAAAAATGTACTAAGTCTCCAAAACTCCGGCCATGATTGGGGTTGGGGAAGGTCCAAGCACTGGTGGCCCCGGCCACTCACTGCAAGGGGCACTCCCAGCCTCTTCGGAGCTGGGGGAGGAGGTTGCTTGACATCTAAGACCAATCTAAAGAGGGGCCCTGCCTGGGAACTAGAGATGAGGCTGCTGTTTTTCAAAGCGCCCTCTTTCTCTGGAAGAGGGGGGAGGGGGCTCCCAAGGGAACTAGGGCAGGAGGGTCACCTGGTCAAGTAGCTGTTCCTGCGGGGGAGGTGCTCAAACCCCTGTTTGGATTGGTAAACACGGGTGGGAGCAGCCCAGAGGGCCCTCTGCACGGTGGGAGTGGGGGCCCAGGTCCATGGCCTTCCCAAGCGTAATTATTTGATCTGCAGATGTAAGTGGAATTTATTGTAACAACAAATATAGTGATGTCAAAACCCAACCTTGGATTAAAGCCGGCAGCCAAAGGGGAAGTGTATTAATTTCCAACAGCATCTCAGGCCAGAGCCTATTAGAACAAGCGATTCTTCAGGCCCCCCCATCAGAATTAATCATTGGGAGTTAATTTGAAGCTCAGACAAGTTGCTGTTAATTTAGTGCAGGGAGGACGGGATGGAATAAAAAGCTGAGGTGCTGGCCGAGCCTCGTGGGTCTCATTAATCAGCCAGCTGAGACGGCCTGGCTTGATTACAATTTGCAAAAAAATTCATTAGGGCCCGGGCGATTGACAATTTTTCTCTCTGCCTGTGATGTGACTCATTAGGCAGCCAAATGAAAGCCATGATGACGGCCATGATGACAGCGGCCATCAAGTGCAGCTTGTTTATCTTCCTCCCCTTGGCCTGTCTCTCGGCCTGGCCTCCTCTGGGGGCTCTCCAGGGCACCCCAGGGGTCATGGATTTGGGAGGAGGGTGACATGCGGAGAGGGCAGGAGGGCCTGGAGCCCTGGCCCTCTGCTCCACCTGCTTTCAAAGGGCAAGGATCATGCAGCTGGGGGAGGAGGGAGGACTGGGCCCTGGGGTGGGCTCCCTGAAGGCAGCCCCCCCAATTCCTAGGGAGCTTCTCTTTCCCTCAGAGGTGCATAGCCAAAGCTTCAGGTCTCTTTGGCCTCCCTCCCTGCCAGGACTTTTGGAGGAGGGAAGGGGCTACACCTATCCTGGCAGAAGTGTATATGGGGGCACTCCAGGATCTGCAGGGGTGCCTCGCTCTTAATATGTAGACCCATCAAGAAGGGTGCAGCTCCCCAGGTCCTACAGTGGGAACTCTGGGCCACGTGCCAGTTCTGCTGGGGGTGCATCTCCGGCCTGGGACTGGCTGACCCAGGGCGGAGGGTTTGAGGGGGGTCCAGTGGGGCTGGTGTCTCCACCTTGGCAGCAGCCGTATGGTCAGTAGAGACCCGGTATATGATGGAGCAGAGGACACCAACCGGCTATGCGGGTGTGCTCAGGGACCAGGCCTCGCCAATCTTGCTCCAGGGCAGGAAATAACCACCTGCAGGCCTCAGGAAGCTGGGTGGGGGACAGCAAGGAGCCCTCGTGGCTCTCCGCACCCCCCAGAGTTGGCCGAGGCCCTCTGAGGATTGGCCAGTCCACTTTATTGTGCTCTAAACCCAAGCCTGAGCCATTGACCGCCATGGAGAATCTTGGAAACGCAGTGGGAAACGGAGACTCGGTTGCGCCTGGCCTTCACTTTGCACCTTAAATTCGGCGCGGAGGCTCGGCGCCCATGCCCCTCCGCCGCGGGGCGATGGCGTGCTGTAAGCAGTACACATTAAGTCAATGTTAGTATTGACCCACGGAGACGCTTTCCCCGTCTTGAGCCGAGGACCTCGGTGGGTGCTGGCGATACCGCTTGGAAACCCTCTCCGGGCCTCCATTCCGGAGGCCGCTCTTCCCTCTAGACTGCGGGTTTGGAGACAGCCAGGGCTCCGGCGCCGGGCGCTCACCGCTCACCGCTCACCCTCGTGCGCCCGCTCCACGCCCCTGGGCCACCGCGTCCCAATCTGATGGGCCTGGAGGCTCGAAGCTGGTCGGGCGCTTCTGGGTCCGGAAAAGAGCCGGCGGAATGGGCCGGGCTCGGGGCGCGGTACCCGAGGTGGCCTGGGTGGGATTGGGGATGCAGGCACGCCCCTCTCGGCCCTGCTGGCCGCCAGCTTTTAGGAATCCCCACGGACCAGCCCCAACCGGCCCGCGCTCCTCGCTCCTTCCCCCTTTGTGCCGCAGGTCGGCCCCAGCGCCCTCGGGGTGGGGCGGTGGTCGGGTCCCGCCCCCTCGCACCCCGCCCGGAGAGGGAGGTGCCGGGCCGCGGGCGCTCGAAGCCCGCTCCGCCTCCTCCAGCAAGCTGAGCGCTGCCCGGAAGACCGGCGTGGCGGGCAGGGTTTCTGCTCCTGTCGGAGGATGACGCCCGAGCCTGATTTACGGGCGCTCAGCCCTGTCGGGCGAGCGAACACCGCTTCTTTTCGGGTCGGGGATCTTTGTAAGGAAACGGGTTTCCTCCCTGGATGTAATCGACTTAGAACATCAGGAGTTTGTGCAAAGCCCCCAGTACCCCCAAACACTAGCTCTCCCTCCTCTGGCCGCCCACCTCCTCCTCTGGCCAGTCCGCCTGCCCCCTAGGAATGGAATAGGCTGTGCAAACAGGGGGGTGTTAGATTTCTAAGGTGAAAATTTGGTCTTCTTGAATTTATTGCCCAATTGGAGCGCCTGCTCCAACTGAAAACCCGGTAAAGCACCGTGTGGCTCGCTTGCAGCCAGTCAGCATGGGCCAGGGGACGTTTGTCCGGTACTGGTTCCAGGCCGCTGCCGGCCACACGCTGTGGGTGCCCCCAAACCGTCAAGTCTGGACGCACTCAGGAGACCCAGGCATTGATTGGTCTTTTGTTTTCCCCCTCTCTCTCTTTCCTTTTTATTATCCACAAGACTGAGATTGTTTAAATGTTATAACTTATAAGAAAATAAGCTACATTGAAATAAATTAAACACAACGGAGACGTGCTTCAGACATGGCTCAGGTAGGATGTGCGACCCCCCGGAAAGAACGCCAGGCAAAACCAAAGCAAAGCAAATTCCCAGACGCCCCCAAACGCCTGCTTCTCAGTCAACTAAAAAAGCCAGAACAGAAACAAAAGTGTCAACCCCAGTGTGTGCTCTCGCATGTCATGTTTACCTTTGGAAAAGTATGGACAGGTGGTGGCTGCTATGGGTGGCGGATTACAGCAGAGGTTTTGTTTTCTTCTGGAATGTGAGTGGAGAATATTACTGGGTGGTTTGGTCCTATATAACTTTCAAAATACTGCAGCTGAGATCCAGTCTATATAGATATCTATGTACAAAGTAGGGTAGTATAATAAATATTTAGTGTGTCTTCCACGGTAGCTGTCGCCCCTTCGAAAGCAGTCTTTGAAGCCTGTGTAATGAATAGACTCTCACTTTACTTGGGGTGTCCACAGTTGGGGTGCTTCCCATGAGGCACAGCCCACCCGGGGTTCCCTCCAGCAGGGGCCTGTGGTGTTCCTGCAGAGGCCAGGCCCTGGCCTCCCTGGGCCCTCACGGCCGGGCCTGCTCCAGCTGCTGATGCTGACTTCTAATCGCGAACCTGCTGACGTGGACGGGTATGGGGACCACGATCTTGGGGTTCCGGGAGGGCTCCCCTGTCTTGGAGTTGGCATTGCCGGCCTTCACACGTTTCCACTTAGCCCTGCGGTTCTGGAACCAGATTTTCACCTGCACCTCGCTGAGTTTGAGGGCGTGGGCGATCTGCGAGCGCTCGGTCAGCGACAGGTACTTTTTGCAGTGGAATTCCTTCTCCAGCTCCAGCAGCTGCTCGCTGGTGAAGGCAGTCCGCCGCCGCCGGTTCTTGCCCGTGGACGTGGTGCTGCCCGAGGCGCCGCCGCTGGGCGGGGGCTCCTCCAGCGCGTGGCTGGGGTCTTCCTCCTTGTGAGCCGCCTGGCCAGGCAGATTGTCATCCGAGCTGTAGTCCAGATCGCTCTCCAGCGAGAAGCTCTCCTCCTTGCCCTTCGGGTCGTCTTCCACCTTTGACTCGTCTTTCCCTTGCCCTCGGACAGCCCCGGCTGAAAGCAAAACCAAACGGGGTTTTATTACATTTCGCACACCGGCCTTCCTTCCCCCTTCCCGCCGTCACTCGGGCATTTCCCCCTGAGCGAATGGTCTTTCTATGACAGTAACACATTGTGATTTCCTGGCCTTTGCGGGGGCGGGCGCCTTGGCGTGAGAACGCTCGGAAGAGAGGAGGAGACCGCACAAGCGAGGGACTCGAGGCCCGAGTGCCTCCTGGGCACCCTCCCGGCCTCTGGCAGCTTAAGGCCCGAGGAACAGGGAGAGTGAAGCCCAAGAGAGCTTCCTCTTTGTCCCCCGTGGTGGGGGCCGGGTGGGGGCTGAAGGGAAGTTCAGGGCTCCACCACCCCAGGGAAAATTTTGTGAACTTCAATTTCGTCGAAGCCACAGTGGGCACTTAGGGAGGCGTAGGTCCCACGCTATGCATTTTTGGGAGACATAATGCTCATCAAAGGGAAGTTTGGTAGCCCAAGGAGAGTCCCCAACAGACACCCCAATACACACAAGCAGCTGCACAGCCTCCCGGGAATCCGATTGTCCAAGGCAAACAGCAAGCCCGGTGAAAAGGTTTAATAGGTCTGGGCACCCCTAGGCACAAGCACTGTTGAGACTCGGAGCCAAGGCGACTCCCCTTAAGGCTGAAACCTACCCGGGACTCACGCAGGGCGGGGTGGGGGGTGGGGGGTGGGGGGCGGTCAGGGGCGAGACTTCGTCAAACTCAGCGCCAGACGGATAGGCCGCCCGGTACAGCAGCTGGCCCGGGGGAGCTAAATGCCACCAACCCCCCAATCCGGAGACCATGCATGTCGCGTGGCTCTAAAATGCCTCCCTTCCCCGCCCCCGAGTCCCCGCGGCTCCGCTGGGCCGCGTCTTCCCGCTCTTGGATGGGGGTAGCTAGGGCGGGGGCTCGGCCGCGACCCTCGGGCCCCGGCGGGAAGCTGGAGCGGGCTCGTCCCCGCCTCCTCCCGCCCCCGCGCCCGTGTCGCGCGCGCCGCCGACTTACCAAGAGACGCCTGAACCGCCTCGGCCGCAGAGAAGGCGAGCAGTGAGCCCTCCTTGGCCAGGAAGCCTTTGCCGTCCTCAGCGTCGGCCTGCAGCGCCTCTGCCTTATCGAAGTTGCCGCTGCCCGGCAGAGGCTGCGGAGCGAACTTGCGGGCGGCCGCCGCCTCCTGGTGCTGGGGAGATGCGGAGAAGCCACCAGGCAGCGTAGCCATGAGCGTGGAGGTGAGCGCCATGCCCTGCGCCAAGCTGGAGCAGAAGCCGGTGGGCAGGCTGGGGATCTGGTGGTGAGGGTGCGCGGGAGGCAGCGCGGGCTGCAGCGCGGCCTGGGGTAGCGCGGGCGGCGGTGGCGGCGGCGGCGGCAGCACCACCGGCCGGTAGGGCATGAACATGGGGTAGCCGGTGTAGACGAAATGGCCGGGGCTGGGCTGCGGCGGGCTGCCGATCAGCGAGTCTATGCTGAAGGCGGTACTACTCCCCAGCGGGCGCTGCATCATCATCAGCGACGGCGGGAACGTTGCGCTCATAGACGCGCTCGGGAGAGACCAGCGAGAGGCGAAAAGTCCCTGCGCCGCGCCGCCGCCAGGAAGCCCGCCGGGCACCTGCAGCACAGTCGGGCAGCGGGAGCAGTATCCGGAGAGCAGACGCCGCTGCCCCTCAGTCCTGGACCCGCTGCATACCCAGCGATTACGGGTGGCAAGCGGGGTGAGGTCGTGCGCCCCGGAGCGAAGAGAGCGCCCGGGCCCCGCAGGCTCGCTGGAGCCACTGCCGCCGCTTGCCCGTCGAAGCCCGCGCGCGTCGCGACCGCAACCCTGTGCCCCGGCTCACAGCCGTCGGTGGGTCCGTCTGTCGGTCCCGCAGTCCGTTGCCTACCGCGCGAAGCTGGCGCACTTGTCTTCCGCGGGCGCCGCCAGCACCTTTAAATCGCGCTCCTCTTTCTCATTCACATTTTGCCTGCTGCCCAGCCGGGCTCGCGTCACGTGGGGCCTAGCGCCGCCGCCCATTGGCTGCGCCAGGAGGGGCGTGGGAAGGTTGGGCCCCGCCCCTTCCACCAAGGCTGGCAGCCAGCGGGCTGCAGGCACCACCAGCGGAGCGCGCGGGCCCGAGAGCCTGAGCCTGTAGCTCAGCGAAAACTTGAAAGGGGCGGTTGGCACCCCCAAGGCTCGAGTCCCGCGGCCCGGCAGCCTGGTCAAGGCCGCCTTCAAGGGCAGCTTCCGGGGCTAGGGCCCGCCACGGCTAAGCCGAGGGCGTTTTCTTTTATAGCTGCATTGGAACAAACCTGCTCTCGGCTCACCCTAGCTCTGGGTGCTGCTGCTGCTCTAGGGGTCCCGGCGAGGTTCCTGGAGTTGGGGGCATGGTCCTGCTGCTTCAGATCTGCCCCTGGGGCGCTGCCCGGCAGCTGACAGCCTCTGCCCGCCTTGGGGAACCCTGGGGGTTGCTCCTTGCGCCCCGACTCCTGCACCGCCGGGGCGGGAAGGCTGCCGGTTCCCTCATCCCGCGCTGGGCCCTCCCCTGAGCGATCCCTTCTCATTTTTCATGACATTCTTAATCATCGCACCTATTTACACACTTTGCCCGTGCGCACCAAAATAACAGCCACGATAATTATGATAATAAAGCGAGTCCTTCATCTCCTCCATCCTGGGGGAGGAAGGGGGAGTTACTGTGCCTCCCGATTGTATAACGTGAGATTATCTTGATGAAAGCTTTATGATGTTTGCTCAAATAAAAGCTGCGTTTTGTAAATAGGCGCTAATTAAGCACGTTGAGAACGGAGGGAGCGCTCACCCCGGCGCCGCCGCCCGGTTTCCAGCGCGAGGACTCGAGGGCGCGCGGCTCCTCTTTGCCTCCTGCAGAATGGAGCCGATTCCCTCCAGATGTCTCTCTCTCTCTCGTCTCGACCATGGTAAAACCCCAGAATTTGGGAGTAAGAGAATTGGCTGGGAGGGGGTGGGGCTAGGAATGTTTATATCCTTTACTCCAAGATAAAACCAAAACTTTCAGCTTTCGTGTTCCGTTTAAGAAGGGAATCATTTCCTCTCAAGGGCAGACCATGCAAAGCGCGCCGGCGCGCTCGGGGGCTTCCACGCGCCTCCGGGGCCTGGGCTCCAACTTCCCGGGTCTAGATGTGCAAGTACCGGCTCTGGAGGAGAGGCGCGAAGGGCATTGTTACACCGGCCATTAAAAATCAGGTCACGCGGACGAGCTAGTGGTTGGGGAGTTGGCCCGTGATGGGTGTTGGACGTGTGTTATGTATCACTTACAAAGCACATTTAATTGGGAGATAAAGATAAATCGATCTTTATGAATTTATCGACCCGATTCTTTGAAGCTCTTCTTTCTCTTCCTTTCCCTAGAGCTCTCATCCCAAGGGCCCCGGGGGATGTCTTAATCCCAAATCACCTCCTCATCCACGAGTCCGGCTGGACACCCACTGCCCATCCGAAGGGTCCTGGAGGGTGCTGAGGAAACTCCCTGGCCCAGCCGCCAGCCGCCCTCCTCCTCGCCACCTCCCCCACACACACACCACCACCACCACCACCACCCGGACAAAGACGTCTGGAGCGCGGTTCCCCACTCCAGGCCGCAGTAATGGATGGCTCCGGCAGCAGGAGGTTTGAAAAGAATTCATTAGGACGCTGCCTGTGTTGCCTCCACTCTCTTGAAGCCCAGACCCTGTGGGGGAAATGGATTCCTGTGAGGATCCACCGGGATGCAGATATCTGTGGGGTCTCTAAGCTCTACCCCTCTTTATCCACTCCTACAAAAGAAGAAAAGGAAAAGAGAAAAAACTGAAGCCTAGGGCAAAAGGCTGATTTCTTTATGGCATAATAAATATTCCCTCTCACTATGAGATAGTTACAGTCACAGAGGTCCAGGTCTCGTAAACTTGTTTTTCCAATACTAGGGAAACCCCCTGGACTCCTGGCTTGATTTACATGGCTACAGCCTTCCCTGCCTGACTCCGCACCCCGGTGTAGGCTGTTACTCATGCACTTTGCTATTTCTCAGTGAAAATATTGTTCTACGGACTTACCTTCCGAAAGCCAGGAATCCCTTTGATTATTTTTGATGACAATTCTGCATTTATAGTTGAGCAAGGAGATTTAGGTCCGTTGAATTATAGCTACACTTGAAATAATTTGATGGCATATTATTTGCATCCATAAATTGCTGTGCAAAGTATTGACTGCAGGGGTTATAATACTAATCTTCTTTTATTAGTGAGTTCAGAGAATCCTCATCAATATGAATTTTATTTACTAGTGTGCTTTTTCTCGAATGCAGTGCAGTAATATTTTCTCATGTAATGCTTAACTGCTTAGAAAACGACTGCTCGCGTCATAAAAGGGTCCTTGTGTTTTGCAGTGATTAACAAGAGTCATTCCGGGCACCTCAGCTACCTGCACGGCGTTTGGAGGATGGGGACTGCGGATAATCAAAGCCTTTAGCCTTTTTCCTCCGCTCCTCGGAGAGACATATGGGCAGCAGCGACAGGTACATGGCTCATCTAGCCTTCGGATTCCTACCTGCTCTGCTCGCCACTGCCTGAACTGCGGAGCCCTGGGCGCCTCAGCTGGCCCCGGCTGCGCGGGAAAACCACCCAGAGCAGATCTTTGCAGCTTTGCTTTCAGAGGCCTCTCTCCTCACTCGGATTAGGAAGAATGACCGACGCACTGCACCAACAGGAGAGCTGGGTCCTCCAACTCTGGTTAACTTCAGCGAACTTTCTTCCAGGGAACTTTCCTCCGGGTTGAAGTTGGCCCAGCCCCGGGGCACTTTCCTTGGCGGGTGCCAAGCTGGTGTCAGGATCGTTTTAAGCCACTTGAAACCTCAGACGTCAGTAAAAGGGATGGTAATTAAGTTGTCTCCACGCTTGGGGGCTGTCCCAGTCAGCGGCGGCCTGCAGGTGTATGCAGGCCGAATAAAGTACTGACCGCACTCATAAATGAACATCCACGCAACAGACCCGCGTGGACCTGCCGAGTCGAGCTCGCTGGAGGGAGCAACGCAAATCGCGCGCTTCCGGGCTACCGCCAGGGGCGAGGTCGCGGGTGGGCGTGGAGAGGGTGGCAGCGTGGGAACCCCGAGTTTGGGTCTCGGTGGGTGCGGAGCAACCCGTGGGCCTATGGGGCCCGCGTGCTCGCCCGCCCGCCCGCCCGCCGCCCAGCCCCAGGCGACAGGCTGGTTTCTTGGGTAACCGCGTTGTTTTTATTTATAGGGACTTTGAGTGGCCTGATCATTCGGTCATTGCCTCGGCTCTTGCTGCTGGCAATAGCTGGGAAATAGCTTGGGATGGGTTTTATTTATGGAAGGGCAATTGGGATTCACACCCAGCTAACCCAGAACAGTCTTCCCCCCAGCCCAGGACGCACTCACAAAGGGGTGCTTGTGTAAAATTCCCCTTCAGACACACCAATTTGCAAGTAGCAGAAAGCATTGAAGCCTCATTTTTTAAACTATTTTATTCAGCTTTTTTTTTTTTTTAATCTGAAAGCCCAAAATAGACTCCATGTGGTTCTAAGTGAAGTCAGCCCTTGGCTGGCTTTGAAATAGCTCCTGCAATTATGTAAAAGAGCCATTCACCAACAGGACGGAATTAAAAGGGATCTCGCCCGCTTCGCTTTCATTGCCAACCTCTCATGTTTGACTTTTCAAAGCACTTCCAACACGATGTCTTTCTCCAGGACAAAAGGCAGAACAAAAAAAGTCCCCAAACTTGTAAATTGAACGTCAAGGGGACTTTAAACAATTTAAAGCCCATAAATAATGATAAAGGGGACTGGCAAAAAAGGCAAACCCATTCAATTAATGGAGTTTCCCAAGCAAAGATCAAGTGGTTTATAAAATAAAAGTCTTTGCTTCATTATTCCGCTCCTTGACCGTGCAGAAGGCGGGACCCGGTTTGTTCTAAAGCGCCCGAGGAAGGGACGGTGTGCGGCCACATTCTTATGTAGAAAGTTTTGCTTTTTGTCCCCCACCCTGACAGTAGCACAAACAAAACCGCCAACCTGAAGCGTGAGGGGGAGGGTTCTTTTATTTTTTTTTCTTTTTTCTTGCGTTTCCTCGGGGGAGTAGGAAAACGTTCTCTGCAGGCATGGGGGCGGGGAAACGTGACCCTTCACACCTGCGCTGCCCTCCCCACCCCCGCGCGGAGGGGCAGGCGGAGCCGCAGTTGCTCGGCCGGCCAGCGGAGTCCCCGAGGTACCTGGGGGCCGGGGTGGGGGGTTCCTGCACCGCGCCGGCACCCCCCGGGACCCCGACGGCGCACCCAGGCGCCCGCTGCGAGCGCTCGGAGCCCGGGCTCCCCCGCACCCCACGCCAGCTCCACTGTGGAGCGGGGTCCTAGTCCCCTTTTGGAACATCCCTAAGGGAGTTCGTGGCCACTGTGGGGGCTGGATCGCCAGGCGCCTTCGCCCTGGAACCCGCGCTCACTCGGCAGCACCCAGCCCCGGCCAAGGGGGCTCCTCGGCAGGGACTGAGCCGCCTGCCCGCCTCGGGGGGGGGGGGGGGGGAGGGAGCATCTGGCGGAGGCCGGCCCGAGGCTGCAGTTGAGGGCGGAGGCCTGGGGTGCAGGCGTGGAGGGGTAGCGAGGGCACTGGCCAGAGTCCGGGAGGCTGCGCCCGTCCTCGAATCCCAGGCCCTGGGGTGCTGGAGGTGGAGGCGCAGGCCAAGGCGCTTCTCACGCGGCTCTATCTCCTCCATCTGCCCCCTCGGATTCCCGCGCCCCCACCTTTCGCGGACTTCAAACGCACCCCGGCCACTCGGCGCCCGACTTTCATCTCTCCGCACAGCAGGCATTGTTTGCGGGCCTTCACAGATATGCTAATCCCGGGGCCGCGCGAACGCTGGCCTGGGAGGCCGGCAGAGGGCACGGAGGGGTGAAGGGGTGCGCCTGCCCCGGCTGGGCCTTGGGGACCACTGTATGGACGGCCCGTTTTCGCCCGCCTTATCCTGATGCCGGTCCCAGACTGGCTACAGCCGCGTTCAGTGGATGATGAAGTAGGACGCATCGGACCAGCGACCACGGCCAGGGCCCAGCCGTGCGCACTTCCCAACTCGGGAGGACACCGTGTGTCGGGAAGAGCCTGGCCAGGGACTGGGCCCGAATAGGACCCTTCCCGGAAATCCAAGGGAGCGCATCCGCGGGCCCCTGGAGGGCTCGCCCCCCTGCAGGGTGTTGTCTTTTTAAAGAGGACGGGCTTACCGCGAGTTCATCCTTTTAACCCTCCAGAAACCACACGGGAGGGAGCAGGAGGGTGTTTGGATTGACAGCCGCTCACAGGAGGCTCCGCTTCTGCGGGGACCCAACATGAAGCTGCAAGTGCTCCTGACAAAACCCATTTCTCCTTCCTCCAGACACACCTGCCAAGCAGAGCCGGCGTCTCCCGCGGTCACAGCGCTCTCGGTTAAGAAACCAGGCAGCCGAAAGGATGTCACGGCGGGGCAAGGGTGTGGGTGCAAGCAGAAGGGAAAGATGCTGGCTAAATGGGGCGGGAGGTTGGATTTCCGGGGAAAAGTCGCTGTAAAAAGTTGGCTAGGCAATAAGCTCGCCTGGGGAACGCAAGGGTAGGGGTATGTTTATAACTGACCAGCCAAGGACAGCTGTGACTCCTAGAAAAGCTGCTCAGAGGGACTGTCTCACAGGACAGACGTTTCCAAGGAGAGGCCAGGAGGGTGTGTGTGCTGATGGGGTAGGGAGAGAGCCATTCTATTAACAGTGAAACGCAGATACCAATAGATGCCACTCCCCTCTAAAAAGGTAAGCAGGAACACCCGAGGGACAGTCTCACCGTCTCCAAATCCGTTGGGGTGGGCCCATTCTACATTGGAGGGAGATCCCAGTGTAGATCTTTGGTTCTTGTTTGAGGGGCCTGTAAGCCATTGAGAAGCAGAGCCAATGAGAAGGGCCCAGGGTAGAGGCTGGCCACAGGACTAACCCCCTCCCCCTCCCCCTTTAGGCTCTTTGAACCCTCAGCTACCAGGTGCTCCCTTGCTCACTGACCTGAGGGTTGGTGTAGGTCATGGGCCACCAGGGGGTGAGCCAGTGTCCTTTAATGAGGCGTGAGAAATGAAATGGAGACAGGCACCTGCATCTGTCAGGCTGGGACAATCCAAAATGGTTCCCCAGTTAAATCCTCCACAACCACTGTCCTTACCGCTCTCTGCCCCTGCCTGAGAAGGGACAGCCTTGTTTTTAGGTCTCAATTGTCCTTACTGCCTCAGGTCCCCTCCATATACAGCCCCTACGTGGTGGTGACCACAGGAGAGATGGAAAATGGTGACCTCCTAGGCCTTTGAAACAGAAGAACCTTTGAATGTGTTCCATTTGTCATCTGGAAAAATACAGAGGTTGCATGATGTTGCTGCCAACAATTATATGCTCCTTATCTGTGCAGCCTGAGATCCCCAAACCTTAGAGAAAGAAGGAACCAAGGGCAAGGAGAGAGAGCAAACTCACATCCCGAAGGATTTTCACTGAGGGACCAACCTGCTAGAGTGGGTGCAGGCCACACAGAAAGGAGAAGGAGTGAGGAGAGGAGTTATTTGAGGCACCGTGGGAAGAGTCCAGTCCAGAGAACTTCAGAATGCTGTCCCCTCTCCCCACACCTCCCTAGGGCACACTTCTGGGGTTTGTAGGAAATGAAAGCTTTATGCCTGGGGCATGTTGCCCCTGTGTTTGTGTTGAGTCTTTTTCTTTCTTTTTTTTTTTTAAATGAAAGAGTGTTCATACTATCTAGTGTTCATATTATCTAGTATTTATTCTTCACAACTCTAAAACACCCCTGAAAAAGGGGAAGTTACTCCTGTAGCTTCTTCCCACCTATATACTGAGGGGGGGGGCATGCTGGGGTGAGTGCTCCCCATGGGGGGCACTGCTGTTGACACCATAATAAGGGCTCCCATGGGTGTCAGATGCCTGTTCTGACCAGGCCACAGCAGATGGTCATCAAAGACAGTGTCATCCCTACACGGGGCAAGTGAGGCTGCCTCCTGCAGGCACCTGCATCTCAGCTCTCTTTCCTAGTCTCTGCTGGGAAATGAACCAAAGCCAGAAGCAGTCCTGCATGCCTCCACCTGGACAACCCTTCTGTTCCCTGAAGTCTGAGACAATAATGAACATGAGCTTCAGAAGGAAGTTGATCGTGATGGCTCATAGTGAAGGGCCTTGGACACCTGTGACCAGTATGATGCCTCCCCTGAGCTCAGGGATTCCCCCCTCCCTTCCTTTTGAACCATCTCCCCTTGTTCGTTCGTTTGCTTATTCATTTGCAGCAGATAAGTACTTTAGAATCTATTTCTTGCTGTGCCATTTCTAGCTTATCTTGTGGTTACTATAATCCCGCCTTCTCAAGTTCCTCTCAGACCCACTTACAGTGCAAACAAAACAAGAAAACCCCACAAAACTAAAGAGATGAGAGATGTCTTAAAGGCAATTTCGTTCTAACCCAGGGGTGGGCAAACTTTTTGACTTGAGGGCCACAATGGGTTCTTAAACTGGACCGGAGGGCCGGAACAAAAGCATGGATGGAGTGTTTGTGTGAACTAATATAAATTCAAAGTAAACATCATTACATAAAAGGGTACAGTCTTTTTTTTCAATAGTTTTATTCATTTCAAACGGGCCGGATCCGGCCCGCGGGCCGTAGTTTGCCCACGGCTGTTAACCCCTCAAACCTTCAAATTTAGTTCATTCAGCACAGTGTTATTTATTTGGACATTTATACTTTAAAATGTAATAACCTAAATAATTTATTGTACAAGCCAGATTTTACATTGCACATCTTCATTTTACTGTTCTAATGAGGTTATCTCATATCTGTAAATAGAACTCATGTAAGTATTATATATTTTCATAAATTAATGAGAGAGTGGCAGGAAACAGTTTTATTTAAGGCTTTACTATTTCAAAAGTATTAGCCCGGCCCTAACCGGCTTGGCTCAGTGGATAGAGCGTTGGCCTGCGAACTGAAGGATCCCAGGTTGGATTCTGGTCAAGGGCATGTACCTTGGTTGCGGGCACATCCCCAGTAGGGGGTGTGCAGGAGGCAGCTGATCGATGTTTCTCTCTCATCAATGTTTCTAACTCTCTATCCCTCTCCCTTCCTCTCTGTAAAAAAAAAGAAAAGAAAAGAAAAGAAAATTTAAAAAGAAAAAGTATTAGCCTGAAAAGCACGTGGGTGTGGAGAGCGCTCAGGGATGCAGAGCGCCCCCTATTGGCCGTGTAGAGCCAATGGCATCTGCTGTAGAGCCTGTTGAGACTCCGTGGTTCCAAGAAGCACACGCCTGCGGACTTCCCCTTTATCGCGGAATTACAAGGGCCGAGACGTCTATCTTTTTTATGCCTACAATTGCACAAGGAAAAGATTCCCAATTTCTTTTCATTGTAAACGTCCAGGCCACAAGAGAAGCCTTTGTCACAAACGAAGGTAAAAACACCAGACCTCCATGATTGCACATGAATACCATCAGATTTCGGACATAGTCATAGAAAACTCACCTTGGCTTTCTTTAAGACCCACTAAGGGTCTCCTGACTCTGACTCACCCTGAACAGGGCCTGGAAGCGGATGGATAAGACACCCTCTGACATCTGAGTTTGAGGGGCCTGGGCGCACCGCTGAGCTTACCGTGGCCTCTGCTATCCCATCCACATGTGGGTGGGAATCCCGGCCCTCTCCCACTAGCAGCCCGACGACGTTCCTATAACGCAATTAATATTATGTCATGGTTGTGGCAAGGAAGTGAAGTCACTCACGTAGCACTCCAGCGGGGCTCCTGGCACAGAGGCACGGGGAGGCTAGCTCAACAGCGAGCACGCCAGCCGTGCTGGAGGTGGAGGTGCCGGGTGGACGCGGGGCCGCCAGGGGCGCCAGCCGGTGCGCTCCGAGGGAGGGCATCAATTTGAGGCAGCCTCAGCTCACTCGACTCTCGAGCATTAAGAGCAAACCGCGGGCCGCCCACGGATCTGGACGCGGGCTAGCTTTTCAGAACGCGCGACGCCTCCCGGGAAGAGGCCCCGAGTCGGGTCCAAATCGTCCCCGAGGCGTCCTCTGCCGTCGCTCTCAGGACCAAGCTGAGCATCAGAAGGGCGGAAGGCACTGCCTTCCAGGGAAACAACTTCTAGGTCACTTTAGAGGATTTTATTTAAATAAAAGATCTGTTTAGGTGCTAAACAAACAAATCTCAAATACATCCCTCTTTGGGGGAGGGGGGAGGCAACTGCGCACTTTGGCCTCTTCACTCCGAACTCCGTCTCCAGGGATCCCATAACAAGGCACCGGGGGCGAACGTTTGAACACCGCGGGGGGGAGGGGGGAGAGGGGAAAGGGGGGAGGGGGACGGACGAAGCCAGGGGGCCGGACACAAGCTGCAGCAAAGGACCCAGGGCTGACCCGCCCTCTCCCCCGTCCCTTCCCTTCCGCTCTCCAGGCAGGACGTTAGCTCTAGGGCGCCGCCTGCGGGTTGCCTTCGAGATCGGCCCCTCCGAGCCGAGGAGCGGCTCTGCCCCGACTTTGGCCGAGCGGCCGAGCGCCAAGGTCCATGCGGGGACCGGTCCCGCGCACGCCCCGACCTCCGGCCTCTGAGCAGCCGGGGCCTCGTTTCCTCGTCCCTGGTGTAGGGGGCGCTCTTTTACCCCAACTCAGCTTTCCCCTCCTCTTTTTGGTGGGGCGGAAGGAGCACACATTTCCAATTTTAATGTGGCCCAATTATCTCGTTTGCACGACTTAAAATGTTTCTCTTTAACTCATTTCAATCTAGTAAATATACTTCAGCAAGTAGCTAATTTATCAAGGATGGCTTCGCCTCGGAATTTGCATATAAAGAGAGCCATGGGTGACCCAACTCCGGCTGCACCAGTCGCAGGCAGCTAGGCCTCCTCCTCCGGGTGGTACGCCTGGGTTTGTCAGAGAGGCGGAGCCGGAGGCCACGGTCTGCGAGGACACTGGCGAGGTCAGCGGGGAGGGGACGGGCCCTTCCGCTGAGTGCGCCCCCCCCGCCCCCCGCCCCCGCCCCTGCACTGCCCCGAGCCCCCGCCCACTCTTCTCCCGGGGAGGGGCGGCCCCTGGGTGCCACCGAGGCTTGAGCGTCCGGGGCGCATTTATCCCCAAGTGCGTTTATTAAATCGTGTGTGGAGATAGATGGACGTGGATACAGGAGAGGAAATCGCAGCGCTTAGTTGAGCAATCTTCTGGCTTTAAATTCCGAATAAAAGTCTCAAATATTCCCGGGTCAGGGGGGCACTGTCTCATTAAAACCACTCTCCTCCTGAAACTGCAATGCAGACATTAAAGTGCAGTATTTTTCAATTAGAGCTGACGAATTCAATCAAAATTCCATAGATTAGGATGAAATGAGGCATGGGTCATTTACAGGGGAATTTAATTGCCGAGCCATTAGACAAATAGTATATTTGCCATTCCCGCGTTATCCATCATTTTCGACATCAATACCGGGGCCGCATCTCCTCGTCCCGCAGCCGCCCGGCGTCGGCTGTAAACACTCCCTTCTCTGTATCTTCTGATTATATCTGATTTCATTTAGGGCCACGGGGGATTATAAATGTTCACGCAATCAAGTTCATTAGGACTTCAAATCGCATTTCTGATTGGGATCGCTCTGCCGCTGTCCTCCCTGCGCCTTTCAAACCCCAGGACGAGGCTTTCAAAACATCTTTTTGAATTTAAAGCTTCACATCCTTTTGTCTTCCGACGCCCGGGCCCCCGCCCCCACCCACGGTCCCCCGCGCCTCGGGGCTCCTTCCCTGCGGAGCAGCCCTGAATCCCGACGCGTCTAGAGCGAGGCTGGGTGTGGGGTGGGGTGGACCTCCGCGGACCCCAGGCCCGACCCAAGCAGGCCTCCCATCCCCCGGCGCCCCCCCCCGCGCCCCCCCCCCCCCCGCAATGCTGGACCAAGAACCCACCGCGAGGCCGAGGCCGTGAGGCGCTCAGGTCCGCAGACCTGAGCAGAGCACGGGGTGGTGAGGGGTGGGAGGCGCCGCGGGGCGGGAGGGACGATGAACCCCGCGTGTTCGCGGATCGCGGGTGGGTGTCAGCCCCATATCTCTCCGCCCCCTCCCCGCTCCCCCGCGCTCTGGGAGTCCTGCAGCCACAGGCCTCTGGGCCACGATTGGGCCTGACCCTGGGCACTGATGGCAGGGACCCCCTTGCGGGCTGATCCCCTTCACCCCAGAGGCCCTGGTGGGGTGGTACCCAGAGGAGCCATCCCACCTCTCAGCAAACCCGAGAAACAAAGGAACAGTCTTCTAGGGCCAGCCCCGCAAGAAAGGCTCGAGACATCCCTTCCAGCACAGTTGAAAAATAATAGCTTAATATTAACTGCTTCTCATAAAAACATACTTCCACCGAGATACAGTGAGAAGAAAACCCTCATTTCACCCCCGTGCTTTGTGCCCATCGCTGTTAGCTGCCTCAGTAATTTAATTGGAATGAAACGTGAGAAATGTGTCATTTTTGAAGCATTTATGCATCACTTCCTAGAAATCTCATTGTGTTAACTAGGAGCCTACTGCGTTCTGTTTAGAACCCATAATCACATTTTTATGTGTCTGTATTACGAGTTAATGTGACCTCCTGTCTTTAGCAGATTAAAAAAAAAAAAGTTCTCTTTCCATAACATCCGCATGGAACGCTGGCTTGCAGAAAGTACCCGAAACCCTGTTTCCCCAAGGTTCTCCCAACTCACCCACTTAAGGGCAGGGGGAAGAGATGCGAGCAGAGAAGTGCCTGCTGGATGAATAATTACACACCGAATTAAAACCCTGCATTAAACGTCCTCGACAGCAAACACTGCGTTCTCAATCATGTTTATTGCTTACAAATTGCATTACAAAGAAATCTACTCTTTTTATTGGAGTGATTAAGCAGAGTGTGAGGGCTGCAGAAGTACCATTCCGAAAGATTAGAGGGAGGCAGGCATCCCGGCTAGTTCCACGGCCGCGGTGACTGTGTATAATTTTGTTAGAGAACACATTTAACACAGAGATGAGGATTGGACTGTCATTGCGGCATCATAAAAGAATCAACTTAAAATTATATTATCTATAAACACATTGCCTATAAAACATTCATATTTAATACAAAGGAACTAGGCAATTCCGTAATCAATATTTTCATTACTCAAATTTTATGATAGCCGCACAATTCTATATGACAGGTCACGATTCTATAGTTTCTCTATACTCTCCTCCTCCTTATCATGCGAGTTAAAATCTTGTTTTCTTTAATTCTGGGATGAACAGGTTGGTGAAGGAAGGGTTTGCCTGTGGTGCCACCTGCAGGGCTCCATGAAAATAAGTGTCAATACTGCAGTCCTCTCAGGCTCTAGAAATGTAACCTCAGGCTTCTTTTCTTAAAAAAAAAATATTTATTTATTTTATTTTTTATATATTTTTATTGATTTCAGAGAGGAAGGGAGAAGGAGAGTTAGAAACATCAATTATGAGAGAGAATCATTGATTGGTTGCTCCTGGATCCCCCCACTGGGGATCAAGCCCACAACCCAGGCATGTGCCCTTAGCCGGAATCGAACCTGGGACCCTTCAGTCTGCAGGCTGATGCTCTATCCACTGAGCCAAGCCAGCTAGGGCTAAAAAATATTTTTTAAAAAATATATTCTTACTGATTTTAGAGAGGAAGGGAGAGGGATAGAGAGATAGAAACATCAACGAAGAGAGAGAATCGATTGGTTGCCTCCTGCATGCCCCCCACTGAGGATCGAGCCCACAACCCAGGCATGTGCCCTTGGCCAGAATCAAACCTGGGATCCTTCAGTCCACAGGCTGAAGCTCTATCCACTGAGCAAAACCGGCTAGGCTAGGGCAACCTCAGGCTTCTTTTAGCAATTTAATTAAATCAATATTTGCTTTGAAATAGATGATGACAATTTCAAGAAAAATCCTGGAATTTGAAAACTATGCTTAAGTCAAAAAATAAGATGATGTACTGATCACAGCTGAAACTTTGGGGCTTCTGAATATTCCAAGAGCACAGAAAAAGATTTGTCTAAGGGATAATTTATTCTTGAAATAATGGAATAAAAGATGCCATATTCCTGGTTTATCACTTGGTCCTTGGGCAGCCCTTAAGAGATGAGAAGCACTTGGCGAGCTAATGACATCCGCAATGGCAGTGACTAAGCTTCCTCTCGGATGCCCGGCGTCAGGGCAGGTCGCGGGAGCCGACCAGCTCATTCTCCAAGCCTATATTTTACACCATTTGGGGAGAGTGTTAAGTGTTCTTTGCCAAAGTTCAACAGCCTGCCCCTTCAACCGGTGTCATCAGAAGGAGATTTCGGAAATTGGAAGTGTGACGATTAAATACAGTTACTGGTATTAGCAAATGCTTCTTAAAGAGTCAGAGGTTTCGATTTTCCTCACAACAGGCTGAATTGATGATGATCATGTAACTGAAAATTCATTGGACACAAAATAGGCTGAAAAGAGAGGCCTAACGCTGTGCTCAGAATTTTAAACGTGATACGTCTCAGGGTGCTGCGTCAGAGGGTGACTGCCGGCCTTCCTGCTGTGCTGGGGCGTTTCCTCCCGTCTGGGGGGCAGTCAGGATGGAGGGAGGCAGACCTCCTCAGGTCCTTCGTTGGTGTAGAACCTCAATTGTGTGTTTGGGAATTCTCTGTGGTCAGATGACAAGTAGTACAAAGATATTCAACAAAAGTTGGAAGGGCCCAGCTGGTGTGGCTCAGTGGTTGAGGGGTGGCCCATGAACCAAAAGGTCTTGGTACGATTCCTAGTCGGGCACATGACCGTGTTTTGGGCTCAATCTCCAATACTGTGAAAGAATAGAAAACATTTTTAGAGCCTGTAATAAGAGAAATCCCCAGGTATAGTTTGTTCACTGGGAAAGAAGTCAGCCAGGGCAATTCTAGCTTCAAAGAGGAATGTCTTTTGGAGGTTTATCTCAAGTACCTTCCTTCTCTCCCTCCTCCCACTTCCCTCCTCCCCTCCCTTCTCTTAGTCTTGTCCTTCTCTCCTTCTTCCCCTACTCCCTCCCCTTTTTCTCCTTCTCATCTGGATGGAATGATGCAAGTCCCCTTCATTTTAGAACCTCCTAATACATGCAGCGTAGAGTACAGTTAGACACAGTCATTAAAAACAACATATTTTTGAGTTAAAAATTTTTCTTTATTAATAAAGCAAATTGCTAGCAATTCAATTCTGAAAAACTAAATATGAGTCTTTATTCATCAGATTTTCAGAAATATAATGTTAACATGTTTTCAAAGAGTTCTACTTTGTTCTAGGACTCCAAACATATTTAAACTTAATGCATTTCAGAAAAACAAGCAAACCGTTTCCTAAGGTGTGTGGGAGAGACGGGATGGGGTGGCTGAAGCAGGGATGGCGAGTTGCTCGCTCAGATTCAGATTTGCAAAGTTCAGTGAGGACAGAGCTGCTCAGGGCTGTGGCTGCAGTTCTTATCGGTTTTGCCCTTTTATTTGTCCTCGACAATAACACTGCTTTGCTTTTCCATATTTCACAGTCTTTCTCCCAATATTAGGCTATTTTCTTCTAATAATAGTGAAAACAATCATAGTACTAGAAGGAACTACTTACCAAGTTCTTTTTCTGGACCGGCTCAGTGGGGCCACCCTGGGGGAAGGGCGTCACCCCAGCCATATTCAAGAGGCACAGACACCTTCATTTTCCAGGTGATCGCAGCTGGTTTGGGTTAAATGGCTCTTCCTGTTCAGCAGAGCAGCCTGGATCAGAAGCCCATCTCTAGGTATCATCTCGGGCTCCTCCCCGCCCTCCAGGACGCTGCATCCCTTTCCAGGACAGCGCCACCCTCCTGGAGTCTCACTGTGGCCAGATCTGCTCACCTGCTCCATGGTCCTCGTTGCTTGTCAACAAGGTAAGAACCCTTGGTCTTAAAACCAAGGCTCTCCCATCTGCACTCCTTTCAGTGACCCTCCCTCCAGAGGACACGGTGCATGTCATTGTACCTCCTGCCTGGCACTGCCCCACACCCCTGCCTTTTCCATGCAGTGGTGACCCTGTCTGTTTGGGAGGAGCGTGAGGACAGCCATGTTCGTGTAGCCTTTTCTAGGGCAGGTGAGTTGTTGGGCTCAAGGGACAGATGTGGGTGGTCAGCTGAGGGCTCTGCTGCCCTGTCACTCCCTTTCAGACCCTCTGTGTTGAAATCTGACCATTGGCCAAGCCAGGGCTCAGCCAGACTACCCCCATCACAATGCCCATCTCAGTGTCTGCCCCCTGCTCACCCTCCCCTCCAGTGGGCCTCACTCATAGTGCACACAACACCTTGCCTTATCCTGCAGTATTTGTGGGTATAAACGCCCCTTCCAGACTGCAACAATGGGACGAGGTGCCCTGCCCCCTCTCAGATTGCTCAGGAGTGCCTTGCATTGGTTCAGACTGGACGAAAACAGAGCCACTGCTGTCTTCAGAGGAGGGCCACAGCAGTCTCTCTTATAAAATACTAGAGGCCCAGTGCACGAAATTCGTGCACTTGGGGGTCCCTCAGCCCGACCTGTGCCCTCTTGCAGTCTGGGAGCCATCAGTTGGACATCTTAGTGCTGCTGTGGAGGCGGGAGAGGCTCCCACCACCACTGCTGCGCTAGCCAGCTGGGAACCTGGCTCAGGGCTTCTGGCTGAGCGGCGCTCCCCCTATGGGAGCTCACTGACCACCGGGGAACAGCTCCTGCATTGAGTGCCTGCCCCCTGGTGGTCAGTGAGCATCATAGCGATTGGTCGATTTGCATATTAGCCTTTTATAATATACGATGGTGTCTAATAGCAAACTTGAGGTCAAGTGAGGCCAACCAATCAGGAAATGATTGCCATTGAAAAGATAGTTTATTACTCATTCCTCAGAGATGGAAAAGGCCTCGCCATGGGGGCCACACAGGGAGGCACCAGGGTTGGTCAGAAGTGGGGGTGTGGGCAAGAGCCTTTATTGTGGTTTCCACAGAAAGAACGGGTGAGGCAGGATAGACGGGTTAGGCTTAGGCTTAGGCTTAGGGTTAGCTACTCAGAATAACTTCAACGGGCTCTGGGGCAGAAGGGTTGCCTGGTACCTGGCCCTGGGGTGGCTGGTGTCCTGGGGCATGAACACCCAGTGAAGGAGGGGCTGGGGTGTGCGCTCTGGATGGGTTTGCATTTGAAAAGCATGCTGGGCTGGCAAGTTGTTTACTATCTCTAGGAATTATCATCTAGGAGTGATAACCCTGGTGGGGGGGCGGGGTGTGAGGGCAGAGTCTCTCCAGAGTCATCAGAGCCCCAGATGTCAAAGCATCAGAATTCAGGAAATCACGTGACTACAGTCATAGACCGTCGGAGCATCTCTCCTGTTACAGATGCTTGGGCTGAGCTGAGCGCAACCTCTATCAGCCTGTGGCTTCCTGGACCACGCCCTAGAGCTGGATGGGTTGGGTTTGGTGAGAATGTCAGACAGAAGACCCGCATGGGGTAAACATGTCTGGCTCACAGCCCCTCCAGCATCCATCTGGGGAGCCCTGGGCCCCCTGCGCTGGGAAGCACCAGTGGGCTCCGGGGAAGGGGCTTTTATCATGGAACCGATGTCCTCCCTCAGTATGCACATCTGTCATGTTTTGGGGACAGTCTTTCCAGGTGGCCGGGCTTCAGGATGAGGGGGCATTGTCCAGGAGGCAGTGGGTCCCCCTCCCGGGCAGGAGACAAACCTCGCAGCAGCAGGTATACCTTAGGCACTTTCTGATACAAGTCCTATGCGATGCATGATGTCCATCCTCACAAGCAACCTGAGAGCCAGTGGGGGCTCTTACCGCATTCCCAGGTGGGCCTGAAGCTCAGGCAGGTCTGCACCGGCCAGTGGGAGGTCCCACCAGGCCTGCAGGTCCCCACCAGGGCGCTCTCACCACCCAGCCACCACAGAAGCAAAGAGGAGACCAAGAACAAGTCCAAATGCTCTGGTTTTCAGTGCAAAACACCCTCTGGCTCCAAAAGGAGGTAGCTTTGCAGGGTCGCCGGCAAGGGTAACAGAGGCACGAGGCGGAAGCACTGTTTGCCAAACTGTCTGCGAATGGCACAGCGGCAGAGGTGCAGCAGGCGGCGCGGGCTGCCGGCCAAGGCGAAGAGAGACTGGTAGAAAGGCCGGTGTGCCTGGCAAGGAAGGCGGGATGGGATGTCAGTGTGAGACAAGCGGATACACGGGAGCCACACCTGTGGACTCAGGTGCTGGCCGCCCACCCTGGTCTGGACACCAGGTCCTTGGGCCCTGCCGTCCCTCTGGTCAGCGTGGGACTGCTCCTCCTGCTCCTTGTAGGACAGCACCCCGACTGTAACAGGAGCTCCTGGCCATGTGAATGCTGAGCGCCCACAGGAAGGCAGAGGGACTCAGATGCACCTCCCAGGTCGCTTCCGCTTTCCTTCTCCAGAGGTTTACACCCACCTGGAGAGGAGAGCAGAACGCCTGGCAACGCACAGAAACAGGTGGCGATTCTGCCCCAACACGGAAGGCAGGCGGCTCTCTCACCTGAAACACCTCCTCCGGAATCACCTCCCTCCAGGACTCGGACACGCGGAGCTGAGGGTAGGCGTTGAACAGCACCTCGATGACTGCAGGGGCTGGCGCGCAGGCCTGCAGCACCTGTGGGAAGTGGGGAGGCCACGTTCAGGTTGACTGGGCTTCGGGTCCAAGTGCGGAAAGGGCAGGGAGATGGAGGTGTGTTCACACCCATGACTGTCTGTGTGACCCCACTGTCCTCAGTCCCTCTGGGAACAGGGGCGATCACAGTGGCAGCACAGCTGGGCAGGTGAAGGGCTGCAGGAGTGAGTTCACAGATAAGCACAAGGCCGCGCTGGGCAAGGGGCCCTGTCCCGCCATCGTGCAAATCTGGGCAAAGCGCTCAGCATCCGGGTTCAGGAGCAAGTGCGGGGGAGGGGCGGGGGGACGGGGGTACTCTGGAGAGCTGCTCAGGGAACAGCATGAGGTTCTGCTGGGAGCGCGTGGCCGGGACAGTCATCCCAACTTCTCACCTCAACTTTCTAATGTCAGGACGGTGGCGAAGAGAACTGCTTTGCTGTGGAGTTTCCCCTCTACTTGGCCCTTCTCTTTTTTTCACAGCCCCCACAGTCAAAAGACTCCTGTTTTATTATTTGCAAATTTAAAATTCATCAGTTTTATCATAAAGGTGGGAACACTTTGCTTTTAAAAAATAAACTTTTTTTGTTGTTGTTACGAAGAAATTTGAATGGACACAAAACTGGACCCAATAGTATGATAAGCCCCCATGTACCCAGCATCATCCCATGGCGAATCCTGCCCCATCCACCCTCAGCCCCTCTCCCTCATATTATCTTAAAGCAAATTCCGGGCATTCTGCCATTTCACCTGCACATATTTTACTGTGTCTCCTAAAGGGCCCTTTAGAAGAAATATCTACACAGTGTCACTATAGAGCCTGATAAATTAACAAGACTGACTTTCTTAGTGTCATATAGTCAGTGTTTAGCCGAAACCGGTTTGGCTCAGTGGATAGAGCGTCAGCCTGAGGACTGAAAGGTCCCAGGTTCGATTCCGGTCAAGGGCATGTACCTGGGTTGCGGGCACATCCCCAGTAGGAGATGTGCAGGAGGCAGCTGATCGATGTTTCTCTCTCATCGATGTTTCTAGCTCTCTATCCCTCTCCCTTCCTCTCTGTAAAAAATCAATAAAATATATTTAAATTCACAGCGCTCTCTTCAATGCCATTATATTAAAAATAGTTTGTTCGAATAAGAATCTAAACACATGAGGTTAGTTGATATGATGTAGTTTTAGAACTTTCTGTTTCTTTGCTGAAGAAACTGGGTTATCTGTCCCGGAGTCTCTCACTGTTGGGGTACTGCGGGTGTGTCCCTGTGGGTGCTGGAATGCGCTGCTCCTCCGCTGCTTTCTGTGAGTAGCTGGACTTGGAAGCTCCATCACATTCAGAGTTGATCTTGGGGGGGTGGGGAACCGCATAGTTCTCTGTTTTTGAGGCTTGAGATTTACTGAGTGTGATACAACTGTTCCTTGTATTTTTTCAGATTGAGAAAAACGGAGTTCAAGCAATTTTTCTAAGACCAGGCAGCAAATACCTACAGCAGACAACAGTGAGAGCCAGCAGCTAAGTCCGGCTGCACCATCTCCCTGGGCTCCCTGAGCACAGAGCCAAACAGGAAAAGGTACCGTATTTAAGTCACTCGGGATGGCCGCTCCCTTACAGCCTGTCCAGGTTCCTTCACATCTAAAACTCCTTTAAAAAAGAGAAACAGCCCTGGCTGATTTGGCTCAGTGGATAGGGCAGTGATGGTGAACCTTTTGAGCTCGGCGTGTCAGCATTTTGAAAAACCCTAACTTAACTCTGGTGCTGTGTCACATATAGAAATTTTTTGATATTTGCAACCATAGTAAAACAAAGACTTATATTTTTGATATTTATTTTATATATTTAAATGCCATTTAACAAAGAAAAATCAACCCAAAAAATGAGTTCGCGTGTCACCTCTGACACGCGTGTCATAGGTTTGCCATCACTGGGATAGAGTGTCGGCCTGCGGACTGAAGGGTCCCAGGTTTGATTCCGGTCAAGGGCATGTACTTTGGTGCGGGCACATCCTCAGTGGGAGGTGTGCAGGAGGCAACTGATCGATATTTCTCTCTCTCATCAATGTTTCTAACTCTCTCTTTCCCTTCCTCTCTGTAAAAAATCAATAAAATATATTAAAAAAAGAGAAACAAAAGTTCATAGGTCTTTTGTTCAGAATAAACCCTATATTGTGTATACTCACTTTTTATGCATTTAGACAAAACATTAATATATCTAAAAATGGGCTAATACTTTGTATATTATTTTGAAACTTGATTTTTGTCTACTCAAAATTGACTGTGAAAATGATAAATGAGCATCATTTTAGTGGCCATATAATATTATTTTATGAATGGATCAACATGTATTCAGTGAAATTAACTACCCTAAGTGGCAATGATAAACAATGAACAATCTTGAACATAAGTCTATCTCTTGCTGTCCCAAACCATTCTTAGGTAATAATTCTACCCCCTTCCTACATTGAATTCCTGGAAGGAGAAGTGCAGGGTCAAAGTGTAGGTACATTTTCAAACTTTTAAAGGATATTGTCAAATTGTGAGTGTGTAAATTGTTACACTTCTTAAAGAATTGAGTATGAGAATGCCTCTTTCTCCCTGCCCAAATCATCTCATTCATTATTTAAATTTGATAGGTATAAGATGGAATGTTTATACTTGTTTTGGTTGACCATTTGTCTTTCTTCTTTTCTGAATTGTTACATTATGTCTTCTGCTCATTTTTTCTATAGTGTGTTCCGTCTTTTCATTGATTTGTAAATACACCTTATTTATGAAGGTTATGTTTCATGGAGACAATCATTTTTGCAAATAATGGTATTTTCTCCTCACTATTCATATTTCTTATTTAATTTTCTTGTCTAATTACATTGGCTAGAGCTTCAAGTTCAATGTTAAACAA
The DNA here is from genome assembly GCF_964212035.1 of Myotis nattereri. Lineage (NCBI taxonomy): Eukaryota > Metazoa > Chordata > Mammalia > Chiroptera > Vespertilionidae > Myotis > Myotis nattereri. The sequence goes on from NC_138082.1 coordinate 33,894,252, forward strand.
AATTGATAGCAGGCATCATTATCTTATTCTTAATTTTAATAGGATTGTCTGTAATGTTTCATCATAAATATAATCTTGGATATTAGTTTCAGATTGATACTCTGTTCTAAGTTAAGGAAATATCTTTCTATTCCTAGGTTACTACAACTTTCAGGATTTAACTTTATTTTTTGCCTTTTTTTTTTCTTAAAGCAAGTTGATATAAAAAGATTTTCCAATATTGACTCACTTTTGCCTTCATAAAACAGACTTTATTTGCTATTCTTCTAGTTATAATGGAAGATTTAATTTACTAAGATTTTTGCATCTCTTTTAATAACTAAATTTGGTTAACAGTTTTAGTTTTTTGAGCTATTTTTGTCAGGTTTTAATATGTTAACTTAGTAAAAGTACCTGAGAAAATTTCTTTTTTAATACCCTGATTTTAAAAAGTAGGTAATTATTGAATTAAGAAGACATGATTGATCTTGCACTTGATATTATCTAAGCCTGTCATTTAATTGCAGATAATAATTTGATATTTTCTATTTCTTCCCTGGTTACCAGCATATTTTGTTTTCATTTCTTCTTGAATCAATTTTGTGAGTCTATATTTTCCTGGGAAACGATCTTCACTTTACAGACATTTAGCGTTGCACAGGTATCAGTGAGGGTTCCAGCGGGAAACAGAAGGCATGTCTGATATAGGATGATTTCAGGAAGGTGCACTGATACAGGGGCTGTTGAGCTCAGTGTGAGTGCAGGGGAACTGCCAGGGATAGCACATGAAAGTGGAGCAAGCTGGTAGCAGCACTATTCCATTCCTGAGCCAGAGGGTGGAGATGGGGTGGGCTGTCCTCCTGGGGCAGTGATCCCTGGTGGGGAACACACAGCCAGCCTGCAGCAGACAGCAGGCCCAGTGAATACATCCTCTGACCTCACTTTCCTCCCCTCCCTCCTGCAGTTGAGAGATGGCACTGGCCAAACCCAGCAAGGCAGGGGGCAGGAGCCTGGTCTGTGTGTCCCTCTATCTGGACAGGAGATATCTCCTATTTACATCTCCTTTGGAAATGATTTTGGTATTTTCATTAGTTTTACAACGTGCCTTTCAATTATTTTTCTCTCTTTTCACTGGGTTGTATGCTTACCGCCTGTCCGTTAAGCCATTCATTCCACAGATATTTACCAAGCTCCTACTAGAAGCTAGGAGTGTGTAGGTCTGTGTGATACAACGGCAAGCCCTGCCTTCATGGGACTTTATAGTCCCAACAACACAGTCCAAACACTAACAATAATGTGCAGTGAGAGCCACAGCCCTGCGGAGGTGCTAGAAATGGCACCTAACTCAGACCCGGGCTTGCAATGGGGTGGTGAGTTGCTCAGGGAAAGACTTCTGGAAAAAGTGACATTCAAGCTTAAGATCTAGCTACAGAGTAGGAGCGACAAAAGGTTATGGAGAGTTCTGGGGGCAGGAGTGCTCTAGGTGAACACATTTACCAAACGTGGAAGGTGAGAAGGACCAACACCTGTTGGCTGGCTCATGAGAGTAGAGACCAGAGATCGGAGAGGAAAGCAGGGTCAGATCATGAAAAGTGTTGTCTGCACACAGGTCAGGCCCGCTCCAGCCACAGGGCCACAGACAGGCTGCTCCAACCCCAGACATCCACGCCCCACCTCTCTCAATTCTTGACTCAAAGTTCACCCACCCTCAGTGCCACACCTAAAACTGCAGCTGCTTCTTTCTTGAGGCCTCATCACTTCATTGGTCCATTTATTATGTTCACTGCTTACGGTGTCTTCCCTTTAGAATGTAAGCTCCATGAGGGCAGGGTACTGCTTTTTCATTATCCACTCCTACCGCCTATCACTCAATAAATATTTGTTGAATAAATAAAATAAAGAATGCTTTTTATTTTTTTTAAAATGCATTAGGAAGCCTTGTCTTATGTCTTGATATCTGCAGGTGTCTTTCTTTCACCATCAAAAGGAAAGCCATCCTGGCTGAGGTTAGAATCCTCTGTCCAAACTTTTCCTTTAAAAATCTGTAGACGACATGTCGTTGTCTTAGGACAATACTGCAGCAGAGAAATCTGGGTCCAGCCTGGTTTTCATTGCTGTATGGATAGCTTTTCACATTAGTTCTTTGTCATGAACACTGGGGCTGACTCCCCAACACCCCAAATGATTTGATTAACCCAGTCATGGTAATTCCATCCTTTTTGACGGTCATGGGTCTGGGGCAGGGCATATCCTGCCCCCCTTCCCCCCGCCCCCTTCCCGCCTCACCCCAATGTGCTCTTGCCGCGTTGACACTTCTGCTAACACAGCTGCCACTAGCCTGCCAGCTCCTGGAGCATGGCCCTCTCAGACACCCACTGTCCTCTTCTGTGTTGGGAGAACCATGCCGTTAAGATGAGGGTTCGCACTGCACCCCCAGATCCAGTCGGGTCACATACGGATGGAGCTCCAGGCAATGCTTGCTTCCTCAGGCTGCCCTGGCGTCCAGCGACCCTCCGATGGGCCCACTCCCTTCTTTCTGCGGAACGTGAAATGCATCCCAGTGGCTGCCTGCAGCGCCCCTCCCCCGGCCCTCCCCCTGCAGCAGCGCCCCTCCCCCGGCCCCGGCCCCGTCGGTGGGTCACAGACTGTGACAAAGCCTTATTGCCTGTCTCTGGGAATTCATTTCCTGTCTCTCCTCGGTTCCACCTCTCTGGGGCTCGGGGCCCTCCCCACGCCCTCCGCGCTGTGCCCTCGTGTTTGCCAGGCAGCTGGCTGCCTTCATTATTTTCACGCCAACACAGTTTAAAACCTCGGCGGCCTCCGCGCGCCTGCGGAGGGGCGGCCGCCACATCGCTCTGACACGCAGATGTCGTTAGGGTCCGCGCGCACCCTCTCCGGCTAATGAGGCGGCAGAAAGAAAATTAAGGGGAAAAATCACACAGGCACATTGCTCTAGATGTAGACGGGAAATAAAATGAGCAAGAAAAACAGAGGCAGCCATTTATGCTTGCTCCTCCCTCCTCCCCCCCGCCCCCGGGGACAGGGTGCGGCGGCCCTGTGGAGACAGGAAATGGAGTCCTGGGTTTTGATTATTGCTCCCCCAGGATTTGCCCCCTAAAAGCCTGTGTCATGGGAGCAGGGTGAAGCCACCTTACCGAATTCTGTAATTGTGTATAAAGAAAACATGAAAACTTTACACCTGGATTTTCAGCGTGGGCAATGCCCAGGAGGTGAGGCAAGACCAGAGCTTTGCAGATGTCTCTAGAATCTGTCATTCTCGTCCGCAACCTCCATCGCCCCTCTCTCTGCAGTCCTCACCTGGATGGCCACCAGTCTGTGGGGCTTTCCCCAGCCCCTACCCCAGCTGTTCTCTGCACCTAAGCAGAGAGCTCATTTGATTATGTCACCTCCCTGCTTAGCATGCCATTGATTCCCATTGTTCTCCAGACAAAGGCTCAAACCCTGAACAAGGGCCCTGCCTAGCACCCGCCTCAACTGGCTCCCTCCTGCCTTTTCCTCTCCAGCGACTGGGTCCTCTCTGACGCACGTGTGGCAGCTCCCTCTGCCCCCAGGACATTTGCCTGGACTGCTCCTTTCTGCCTGGATGGCCTTTCCTCCCCTCCTCACATAGAAAGGCTTCAGCCTTCAGGTCTGGGCTCACTCAGCATATGCGGGGGGAGCCTGTGGAGCCTCCTCCCCACCCCCCAAGCTAGGTCAAGCCCCCTAGTTGGCACTTTCAGGGTGTGGAGGGTCTTTGCTCTGTACCTGTTCTCACCACAGCAACATCACATGGGTGTGTGTGTGTGTGTGGTTGTCTTACCCTCCTGAGGGACAGTGCCATGAGGGCGGGTTCAACACAGTAACTCCAGCACAGGGCTTAGCAATGCCTTAGGAATGTGTGTTAAATGCCTAAATACATGCTTCAGGGGTGCCCGTGGGAAGCATGGCCTATGTGGTTTGGGGGACACAGGACACTGCTGGTGTTGTCCCTGCACCTCCTCCACTCGTGGGCAAGTTCGAGTGTGAATATTTATAGCCTCCGCCTGTGCATTTCCGCCGGGTGCTGCTGGCCTCTGCCCCGTAGGTAACAAGGCACAAAACAGCACAAAACAAGGAGCAGGGGTGAGGAAGCAGAGTGCGTTAAGCATGAGAGCTGACTGCAAATGAGAAGTGCTCTGAGGAGGGGATCCCTTTATATAATGAGGGACTAGGGGGCTTGACCTAGCTTGGGGGGTGGGGAGGAGGCTCCACAGGCTCCCCCCGCATATGCTGAGTGAGCCCAGACCTGAAGGCTGAAGCCTTTCTATGTGAGGAGGGGAGGAAAGGCCATCCAGGCAGAAAGGAGCAGTCCAGGCAAATGTCCTGGGGGCAGAGGGAGCTGCCACACGTGCGAAGAGGCAGGAAAGAGCGGTCCCAGGCCATGGGCTTCTGTCCTGGTGCTACCTCCCAGCTCTGGGACTTGGGGAGGTCCTGTCCCATCCCAGAGCGGGGCTGACTTACCCTCCCACACCCTCAGGAACGCTGTTTCTGTTCTGGGGCCCAGCCCAAAATCTGCTCTTCAAACGCATGAATCTGGCCTCCAGGTGAGAGGCAGGAGAGAGAACCGTGAGCAAAGCCCTTTATTCCAGACCAAGCTTCCAACCCACAAGCTCAGCTAGTGCAGTGGCAAAGCAAGTTTGGACTCACATTTGTGTGTGTGTGTGTGTGTGTGTGTGTGTGTGTTTCTCTGCCCTCCTGTCTGCTCTCCCCCAGGCCAGCCCCACCTGTGCTGACAACTTCCAGAATTCAAACCTGGCCACTGCCTGCCACCTGCCCTTGTGCCCCCACCCCTGACTGGTGTTAACTAGAGGTCAGTCAGGCAGAAAGGCCTGGCATTGTCAACACGCTTGCTTCCCAAGCAGTGACACCACTTTGATTTTCACCGCAGAGCACTGTCCTCGGCGCGGTGGATGCTTGGAGTCCGCCTGCTGCGGCCATGGTGCCTTTGTCTGGGCCTGAGGGAATGTGATTTATGTCATAAGCTCGCTGTGAAACCTTTTGCCTCAGTAATTCCGAGCTCCGTGGGTATCTCTTTACATCTATTTCAAGACCAGCTGCTGCCCACGGACCGCGTGCTCTGTGACATTGCCGGCGCCTCTGTGCACCCCTCGCCACGGTGTGGAGGCTTGCCTGCAGTGTATCTTTGTGGCCTGGTTCAGTGTGTTTGCTGCGCACTCCACGGGGCTGCTGAGCAGAGCTGGTCTGTCCCTTTGATGTCTCGTGTGGTGATTAGACTCCTTCCTGGTGGAACATGCAGGTGGCCTGGGTGGAGGAAGATGCTGTAGCCAGGTTTCCAGTGTGTGCCCTGGTTGTCCTGGACCCAGGCTAGAACATCACAGGCACTTGGAACTTGGCTCAGAGGACGCCAAGTATGGTAAATGCATTTGGGCCGCACCCTGCTCCCAGCCAGGAGTGCCATGGGCGCCCCCTAGAGGTGCGGTCGACCTCAGCACAAAGGACTCAGATCCCCATGTCCATTTCCAAGGACTTAACAGCAAGTGGTGTGCCATGGAGTTGCTGGAATCTCCTTCATTCACTCAACATTGAGGTGTGCAGCGGTCAGCTCTGTGCATGTGCAAGGAAAGCAATGGTGGCAATGCTTTTTGGTGAAAGCCTCAAAGTATTCTGATTTCTCAAGGAAACTCTAATTCCTTCTACAATTGCTGGGAGAGTCAGTGTCACTTCTAGGAGCTGAACACTTCTCATAGCATTTTGACCCCCATTATAGGACCCTCCCCCCAAACCTAAACCCAATTTACACCTCCACTGACCATGCTCTGTTCCTGTGTGGCAGACCCAGGATAGGGCCCCTGGAGACCCAGAGGGAGAGCCACTGTGCTTTGCCCTTCATGTCAAGGTCAAGGTGGGGTAATTCCCACAGCCCTGGAGACAGAGTTCAGGTGTTAGAGGTCTTATCCTCAGGGAAGGTGCCCCTGGGGCTGCACCTGAGACTTGGAAACCTGGGTAAAGAATCACTCAGAGTGACTTCAAGGCCAACAAAGGATTATTTGTAGTCACTGCTGAAATACACTGATATTTTTTCTTTTTGTTTACTTTTTTCTTTTTATTTATTTTTTCTTTTTTTTTCTTTAAAATAATTTGCCTCCGCCCTAGCCAGTTTGGCTCAGTGGGTAAAGCGTCAGCCTGTGGATCAAAGGGTCCTGGGTTTGATTCTGGTCAAGGGCACATACCTTGGTTGCAGGCTCCTCCCTGGCCCAGGCTCTGCTCGGGGCTCATGCAGGAGGCAACCCATCGATGTTTCTCTCTGTCTCTCCCTCTCTCTTCTACTCTCCCTAAAAATCAATGGGAAAATATTCTTGGGCGAGGATTAACAACAAAAATAATTTGCCTCAGGTATTTTTCACTGGTGGCCCATCGCGTAAAGCCTGTTTCTTTTGCATTCTTTATGCAATTTCATATGGTGATAGTTGGCGTGTGCATCTTGGTTTAAGGCAAACACCGTGTGACCCGGAGGGGCAGCGAGTGGGTCTTGTTTCCATGTTATGGTTGATGCACTAAGCCTGCTAATATTGGGACATGTTAAAATGCAAATTAGGGAGATAACAGGTAAGTGTGATAGAATATAAAGCTGCTGGCATTCCCTCCCTTTCCAGAGCCCACCCTCCTGGAGCCACTGTATTAGTAGAGTGCCACGTGAGAACCACGTGAGAACGGCTCAAAAACAATGTGAGAGTTAGTACAAGACACTTGTCATAATGTTTGTCAAGGAAACGCTCAGGGAGCCGTTTGGGTGGGCTTCCCACTTTTCACCTGTGTTTTTACAGACACAAACTTTACTCTGCGTGCATCTACAATGCAAAGTTAGCATTTGAGAGAAGTGTGTGAATCGCGCTATTTCAGACCATCTAGAACACTGTTCTTTTGGATGACAGCCTTTCACCCATTCAAAACTTGTCAGGCATGTCTCTTGCCTCTGATTGGTGAGCGTGGGGAAGAGGGACATTTTTAAATTAAGCACGCCCACTTTTACATCTAAAGGAATGACTTCCCTTCGGTGAAGTCTTTTGGGAAAGACAATCTCTTACTCCAACCAATATTTTGGGAACTTTTCATTTGGAAATATTTCCCGTCTTTTGAGTATTTTCTCTGGTGAGAACGCATTATTCTTCCTCTTTATTATTTCAAGCGAGGTCTGACCCATGGGGAAGGTGACAAACCACTCAGAGGCAAGCCTGCAAAGCGGGGTTGAGGTCTCCACAGCCCTGACTCTGGAAAAGTCCCCTCACCTGGCTGAAACCCAGGAAGGAGAAACACCTGCCTGGTATTGCACAGGAAAGCATGAGGAGGAAAATGAGGGAATTTGCAAACGTGTCATTAATCTCATTAACAAGGTTGGGGATTTCATTTCAGATCAAATGCCAGATGCCATAGAAATCGATTTTCATTGTTCTGAAAATGACAAAAGATGAGCTGCCAAAATAACTTAAGGCATGACAGCGTCAGGGAAATAAGTGTGCGGAGTCCCCAGGTGACTACTCTGAAAGGACACACGCTGGCATGCTTGTTCACACCCCAACCTCTTTCTTTCCTAGTGGCTGGAAGCCACTTTTCCGGGCCCTGGCTCCTCAAAGTATGGTCCCAAGACCAGCAGCCTGGGCCTTACCTGGCAACTGTTAGCAACGGGGACTCTGCCACCCAAACCCACGGAGTCAGAATCTGCCGCTTCCCAAGCCCCCAGGGGGTTTCTGAGTCCCCGGAAGAGTGAGAAGCGCTGCATGCAAAGCGTGGGGTGGGAGGTGCCCGGCCACCTCTTACCTTGGGGAAGGCGTCGGGCCACAGGGCGGGGGAGCCGTGGTTGAGCAGCGCCTGCACCGTGCGCTGGGGTGCGGCCTGGGGCGCGCAGGCGGCCGCCTGCAGCACGCGGGCCAGCGGCGAGGCGCCTCCGTAGTCCAGCGCGGCCGCGTCGGCGCCGTGCCGCAGCAGCAGCAGCGCCAGGCCGGGGCGCGCGTGGCCGCAGGCCTTGTGCAGTGGGCTGCGCTCGTCCTCGTCGCGCGCATCCGCCGCCGCCCCGCGCCGCAGCAGCAGCGCGCACAGGCGCAGGCCGCGCTCCTGCTCCTCGGGCCGCAGCGCCGCGCCGCACGCTGCGCTCAGAGCCGTCTCGCCGTGGCCGTTCCTCGCGTCCACGCGCGCCCCGCGGCCCAGGTAGAGGCGCGCGTGCTCGTCCAGGCCGCGCTGCGCCGCCACGTGCAGCGGCGTGTCCAGGCCGGCGCCGCCCGCGCGATGCACCGAGGCGCCGTGCTCCAGCAGCGCCTGCGCGCACCTGCGGGGAGGCCGGGAGCGGTCACCGGGTGGGCAGGGACGGACACCCGACCCCCACACCCTGCCACGGGACTCGCCACACCCTGGCTGCTGTTTCGGGGACTTCGGACACCCCAGGGGGACAGTGGGCTCCCTGAAGAGGAAGGATAGCCGCGGAGAAAGGACGTGAGTTCAGATCTGTGCACAGGATGCGGGAGTATAAACTGAGCTAGGAAAAATAAAAATAAAAAAAAAGCCCGGCTGGCGTGGCTCAGCAGTTGAGCCTCGATTTATGAACTAGGAGATCACAGTTCCATTCCAGGTCAGGGCACATGCCCGGATTGTGGGCTCATTCCCAATAGGGGGTGTGCAAGAGGCAGCCAATCAATGATTCTCTCTGATCATTGATGTTTGTATCTCTTTCTCTCTGAAATCAAATAAATATATATAAAAAGAGATATGGCAAAACACGGAGAACACCAGGCCCACCGGTTACTGAATGGTGGACATGGCTAGGAGACTTCCTGAGTCTATAGCAGAGTGTAAGACAGGAGTAATTCGTAACTGCCTGGTGCTACCGTGGGAGGTGATGTGGTTCAGATGACAGTGCTGAGGTACTATTTACCTGGGCTCTTTGTCACACGTGGCAATTGAGGGCCTGGCAGTCACGGTTCTAAGGAGCGTCCCTTAGACTGTCAGGTTCTTTCTCAGCCACCATGTGCCTCTTCTGAAACCTCAGCTTCGGTGACAAGTGGACAGGGTGAGGCAGGGCTTGCCTTGCTCCCATTGGAGGACTCCTTCCAGCCCTCCAGCACTGACAGAGACTGGCATTGGGGTGTCCCCAGGGCGCGACGCATCGTGAACACACCGCCATGCCTGGCTGTGGGATGGCCTTTGTTTCAACCAGGCTCTGCTGAACAGAATGGATTTTAGCTGTGCCTGGATTTCCCACTGGCCTCCTGGGCCTATAGTTCCCTTGGGAGACAGGGGTCTCCCCCAGAGGTGGGCACCTTCTGCTGCCTCCAGGTCCACCAACTGGAACCCAAGACTGCCCCCTCCTCCAGGCACTGAGGCCTCTCCCAGGACGGCAGCTTCCTCGGGGCCATCCACACCTGGGAGAACTAAACCCCTCAACCTTAGCTCAGGCGCAGGCTGCTGACCAGGCTGCTGGGCCTCGGGGCCCCAGACACGGGTGGGAAACAGTCCTCTCCAGCCGGAATGTGGGAGGACAGTCACACAGCCCCTCCTCCATCCTGCTGGCCCTTGTCCTTTGAGGGCACTGCCAGAACACCAGCCCACTGCAGTGACCTGCTCCCGGGTCAGCTCCTGGGCATGGCCATCCATGTGTTTGCTTCCCCTCTGGAGGCTGACGGCTCAGCATGCCACCTGCAGACCACAGCCTCTGGTCCCTGTTGTCACCCACGCCTGTTGGTGCCCTTCTTATCTCTGCTCTATTGAGACTTGAGTCCTTGACCCCTCATTCTCTTAGCTCTTCCTGCCTTCGTTCCTTCCCTGGGCAGCACTCCAGACACTGTCTTCTTGGCATCCTAGGTTCCCTTGAACAGGGGACATGGCTATCCCCGTGCCAGACAGCCAAATCCAACCTGGAACCCATGTGCCATCCACCCTCTCCTTCCCTTTGGCCGCTGAGTGCTGCTGGGAAAACACTCGTGGACTGGCCTCCGGTCTCAGGTGGGCCTCGGGGGCTTTCGGTTCACATCGTCCAGTGCTGAAGGGCAGCTCCTCATCCCGCCCACAGCAGCACCGCGGCCGTCACTGCCATCCTCCAGCGGTGCTGCGGCTCCTCTCCCCCTCTCGGTGACCTCCTGCAGCGATTGTTCCCACCTTCTCCACCTGAGGCCCTCTCGTTCACCTTGCCCCAGGTGCAGTCCTCTTCTGCTCCCTGGGGATCTTGTCCTTTGCCTTTTCTCTGTCCTACCTCCCCCCACCCTTCAGTTGGCCACCAGCCCTGTTGACTGCATCACCTATAATCACTGCTTTTTCCTTCCTTTCCATGGTCACTGTGCTTTGTGGACACCCAAGTCATTTCTTGCCTGAATGGTAATGACAGTCTCCTAATTTGTCCTCTGCTCCAATCTCACAAGCTCCATACCAGCTGGAAAGAGCCTTTCCTGTGGGAATCAGATGACATGTGCCCCCTGGAGAGAGCCTGGTCCCTGTCCCCAGGACGCGGGACACCGAGAGCCCAGCTCCTGCGGGCCTCACTGGTCTCATTTCCTGAGGCTCCATCCTTTGCTTCACCTCTATCTGATCAGGTGCTCAGATGCATCCTGGCAGCTCATGCCCCCGTGCCTGTGTGTCCCAGGAAGGCAGACACAGTTCTATCTCTATGTCCTCTGCCTCTTGGGCTCCTGTCACCCTAGTGCCACCAGCAGAGGGTCACGACGCTGTGTTGTCATATGCCCTGTACATGAGTGCCTGGGCGCAGCGCCTGTGGTACCGTGATTCAAATGTTCTTAGACCATTAGCCCTGAGTGTGTCAATGGGGGGCTATTTACCTCTGCTTCTTGGTGCCCAGCGCAGGGCAGCCTGCTCTCGGTTCTCCCGAAAAGCTCGAACAAATGCATTTCCTTAATGAGTAGCCAGTTACTGCTGGCTTTCCTGTTACTTGCCTCCCTGAGCTCTGAACACAATCGTCCATGGAGGGTTTCCAGCTGCCAGCGGCTGCCGTTAAATCTGCTTATATTTCTACCCAGGGATGTGCAGTGGTTCTCATTCTCTCTTTGCATATCTTTAGCTTCCATATCAGCAGTGTCTTGAGAAGTGGTCTGTGTTGGGTGGAAGATCTTTATAAACAAGTACAATTTGATGTGAAATGTCCTTTGGGACAGTACCAGCTAAGAGAGGATGCAGATTTCAGCATCCGAGTACTTCAGACTGGCTTCCTCCTTGCCTCTCGGGGAGGCATTTCAAACAGTGCAGCAGGTGGTTACAAATCAAGGCTTCCGTCTCATTCTTGCCACTGAGCCCGCACGAGCTTGAAAACAATTACAAAACATTTGCTTCTGCCTTTTTTTTTTTTTTTTAAAGCAGCCCCGCCTTCTCCAGCGACAGCCATAGGGAAATACAAGTGGTCCTCTATTCCACACCCACAGCCTGTCTGGCTGATGGACCAGGTTGCAGTTGGCGACGGGGACACCTTTCAGAAGAGCAAGGACAGTGTCCCACCCCCTGGAGGGCTTCGGATGCCTGTTCCATTTTTAATGAAGAGCCTCTAATTGGCGAAACCTTGGCACTTTCTTCCAGCAGTTAATGATGTGAGCTGCAGACCACAGGCACGAGAAAAAACAACACAACCAATTGACTGGGGCACACCTCTGCTGGCACACACTGGGCAGTCATTAAAGGCGAAGGTGTGGGAGCCTGTTTAATGACACGGAAAGCTATTTGCAATAGTTATGTGAAAAGATCAGGCTACCAAGCAGCACTGAACAGTCCTATTAAAAACCGCACCAGATATGTACACACATAGACAGCAAGCCTAGAAATATACGGGCCAGCGTGTGTTTACCTCTGGCTGATGGGTGCTTTTATTGCCTGTTTGCCTGCCTGTATTTTCACATTTTCCAAAAGGAATCAGAGTTACAGTTTGAAAGAGGCACGACAGAGGTTATGAATAACGAAACCATCCCCCACCAGCCACAGCCACAGCCACAGCACATGGATTCTGAGAATGTTAGCTTAGCTTTCCAGGGGCCTGGAATGCTCTCAAATGTTCCATTGATCTGCCCAGGCATAAGCAGCGATTTCAGAAAGGCTGTACGGCAGTGCCCATGAGAAGGCGAGCCTAGAGGAGAGGGCAGGGGTGGGTGGGAGGTATTCAGTGATAAGCAGGGAGACAGTAGCCTTCTCGGGACTCCTGGACCTGACCTTGTATGTGTTCGTGTCCGCAGTGGGAGAAGTGGCCCAGCGGGGAAACACCACCCAGGCCCATGCAGGACTGCGGGTGCCCCAGCTGCGCCCGAGCCCTGTCCTCCTAGGGGAGATTTTGTTAGATTTCCTGCTACCCTGATGGACAGGCAAGCCAGGGCGGCCTGGAGCCACTGTAGGACAGTCACGGTCAGAAGCCAAGGGTAGGTTCCCATCTGAGGACGTCAGAACAATTCGTCCTCCTTGTCTTTGATAATGACCGAGATGACAGGCTGTTTCAGGGGCACGAGGTTGACAGTACACAGAAGAAGTAGCTTGAGCCAAAGGCAGGAGTTAATAGGGATGAGCCCATCAAGGGCTGTTGAATTAATGTCATTTTAACTTATTTCTGAAGGGGGAAGTAGGACTCTAGCTCACACTCCACACACTGCTCCCATCCACCGTCCAGCATCTTCCTGAAGCACCGGCTTCCCTGTCACCTACCAGGTGCAGAAGGTCCATGTGAATGCCCTGACCTGGGCTTTCCTACTGTCCCCCTCTTCCCCGTCCCTTCCCCACCGTCTGCCAGGCCTCCCTGCATCCCACGAGACAGCCTCCTAAGGGTGTTCCTTCATTCGCCTTCCCTTCGTCCATCACTCTATTCACACAAAGCCCTCAAAAATGGTATTCCTCAGCCATAACTGGTTTGACTCAGTGGATAGAGCATCGGCCTGCGGACAGAAAGGTCCCAGGTTTAATTCTGGTCAGGGGCATGTACCTTGGTTGCGGGCACATCCCCAGTAGAAGGTGTGCAGGAGGCGGCTGATCGATGTTTCTAACTCTCTATCTCTCTCCCTTCCTCTCTGTAAAAAAATCAATAAAATATATATTTTTAAAAAATAAAATAAAAAGTGGTATTCCTCAGACGCTGGTCCTGAGCTGGGAGCTCACTGCTTCGCTACTACTTGATCTTGTTATTTATTTATTTTTAATGTTATCTTTAGTTCTTGCAACAAATCTGCATTGTAGGTAGAATCTACAGGTGGGGAAATTGAGAAAGACCAGGGACTTACATGAAGTCAAATAGCCAGGACATGGCATAGCAGAGGCCTCGGTGGCTTTGCCACCCGCTGACACTTCCCACTGATATTATTGGTGACGCATCTTCTATGAGCCAGTCACCGTGCTAGGCATTTTCCCTGTCATCTCTAAACGTCCATCCATTCATTCGAGAACATCATCTGTGCTCCATTCAACAACAGCCTTTCAAGGCAGGGAGAAGTGTTTCTACTCTGAGTCCTCCACACATTTCTGGACAGACTCGCTGACAGGACAGTGAAGACGCTGGACCTGGTGCTGTGGGGCAGGGGCTCTGGGAAATCTCTTTTAGATTTACAGAAGAGTAAATAATTCAGTCACTTCTTGCCCAGTCCTGCTGGCAACCCTGCCCAGCAGATTTCATTCTCCCCAGTTTTCAGTTTTTGCTGTTCGCTCAGTGACCTTAAGGGTAGGGAGATGACGGTGACCCTCCAGCCAGCAATCTTCTTGGGGTGGAACCCAGCTACCACTGGACAACAACCTGGTCCAGCAATCACTGAGTGAGCAGTTTACAACAGTGACACGGAACTATTGAAAATAAGGCTAAATCCAAGATTCAAAGAAGTCGCTTCATTTGTGTGGGGGAAGTGGACAGCGCCCAAAGCGCTTTGTGAGGTCTCACAGGCATCTCTCCCGAGCAGCAGCTCCACCCAGTTGCTGGAGTCCTTGGACCAGTGGGCTGCCCTGCTCTATCCTCATGTGATTGCTGCCTGAACCCCTCCCACTCGTAGACCACGTGCCCGGGGAGAGTGACGGGTGTTGGGAACCAGTCTTGTTCAGTCATCACTGGCTGCTACTCCCCCCTCGGAGTTGTCCTGAGGGCAGGCGGGCTGGAGACACTGTCCTGTGGCAGGGCGGCTGGAGCCCCAAGGCTGGGTCGTGGATGCAGGCAGAGCATCTGTCTGGATGCTGGGCAGGTGCCAGCCTGTGGGGGCAGGGGACACGGGGGAGAGGCTTGGGAGGAAGACACAGCCTGTTTTCTAACGGAGCCGTGGCAAGAGGCTCCCTCCTGCGCAGTCACCAGCTGGCGCCTCATGAAGGATGGAAGCCACCGCCCTGACTTTGATGGAGCAGCAGTTCTGCCTTATTTCCCTGGACCTTCTGCAGAGCGAATCCTCTGGGGACCTGTCACCCACTCCTTTCTTTCTGTATTTTCTTCTCTCTCCCTTTAACCACTCCCCCCTCTACCGGAAGCTAAGCTCTGAGACGATCAAGCATTAATGTTTACAACTGAAATGGCTGCTGTGAGTGGGCAACCCTTACGTGAAGAGGGGAGGTTGTCCGGGGCACTGGCTGCCATTTAATTTTTTTTTTTCCTGAAGTGTCAGATGGTTGTGGCTAGTGATATTTTGGGCACATTCTCCCCAGATTGTAAATGGAACCCTGCATGTTGGTGAACTAAAAAATGATTTAGGGAATAAACGTTGAGAAGTCAACTCTACCGTTTGCCCTACTTGCCCATGAAGTAGCACCTGACTTTCTGGAAGCTTCTAGAAGCAGAAATGGGCGACCTTTTCTTCTTCTGGTCCCAATACAGTGGATCAAGAGGAAAACTGGAAACATCAGGGCCAGAGGGGAGAAGAGTCAGGAAAAGTGATAGGGGTGGGGGTAGATTGGGGGGAGGCTTTGACTTGGACCAGAGAAAAGTTTGATGTATTTGTATTTATGTATTTTTAAGGGAGCTATAATTTGCATACAGATACATGCATAGGTCTTAAGAGTACAGCTGTGTGAATTTCTACAAAGCAATGCACCTCTGTAACCAATATCCTAATCAAGAAGTGCCATATTTCCATCTCTCCAGGAAGTTCCTTGTGTTTGCTACCAGTCAGTCATCCCCCCACAGGCTACCTGACAGCGGTTCTCAACGTGTGGGTCGCGACCCCTTTGGCGGTCGAATGACCCTTTCACAGGGGTCGCCTAAGACCATCCTGCATATCAGATATTTACATTACAATTCATAACAGTAGCAACATTACAGTTATGAAGTAGCAACGAAAATAATTTTATGGTTGGGGGTCACCACAACATGAGGAACTGTATTTAAAGGGCCAGAAGGTTGAGAACCACTGGGCTACCACGTTCTGATTTCTCTCACAGTGGTTTAATTTAGTTTTGTCTTTTTTTTAGAACTTTCTACTCTTTTTACCTGGCCTCTTTCGCTTAACATAATGTCTGACATCCACCCATCCATATAGTTGCATACAAGAGTAACCCATTATTTTTTATTTCTGGGTATATTTAATTGTATGGATCTACCACAATTTTAACATTCACTCTCCTATTGATATTGGTGAACATTTGGGTATTTCCATTTTGGCTATAATAAATACAGCTACTATGGGAAAACATTTTTAAATAAGTCTATGGACATATGTTTCTCTAGAAGTGAAATTGCTGGTAGGTGTATATTTAACTTTAAAAGAATCTGTCGCCGAAACCGGTTTGGCTCAGTGGATAGAGCGTCAGCCTGCGGACTCAAGGGTCCCAGGTTCGATTCCGGTCAAGGGCATGTACCTGGGTTGCGGGCACTTCCCCAGTGGGGGATGTGCAGGAGGCAGCTGATCGATGTTTCTCTCTCATCGATGTTTCTAACTCTATATCTCTCTCCCTTCCTCTCTGTAAAAAATCAATAAAATATATTTAAAAAAAAAAAAAAAAGAAGCTGTCAAACAGGCTTCCAAAGTGATGGCATCATTGTATATTGCCGGCGACAAGGTGGGAGGGCTCCAGGCCCTCCACATCTGGGCCAGTGTTGGCCGTTGTCATCCTTTCTGACTTTGGTCATGCTAACAGGTGTGAAATAGTGAATATTTCTTTGTGGTTTTAATTTGCATTTCTCTCATGACTAATGATGTGGAGCACCTTCTCATTTGCTCTTTGACCATTTGTCTGTTTCCTGGCCTGTCTGAGGCTTTTGCCCGGAGGGTGAAGGTTGGATTTGGCCTGGAATACTTCTTTTAATTCCTGACCTGAGTGGTGGGAGTTCAAATGGGACTTGGCAAGTGAACAGAAAGCTGAGCAATCTGCCTGAGATGCTAAGAAGGGCAGCGAAGGGGCAAAGCCAGTGATTGGCAGCGTTTGGAAGGCGGTGATTGGGGCCGAGCAGAGCTACTTCCTGACTATATACAGCTTTTGGAAAATGTTAGGTTCACAAAGGAGAGGCCATCTTTCAGCACTGATCTCTCCAACGACACTGGGCTTTTGAGCCTTGCTCTGACTGTTTTCATGGTGTGCCACCTTACTGGCAAAATAGGGGCCCTCCATGAACCTTGGTTTTCTAGTCTGTAGACTGGGCATAACCGCGCCTTACTGGCCTGCTGGGAGGAGCGTAAGCAAGTAAGACCCTTGCAGGTGCTCAGGAATTTGAAGCACAAATATCAAAGCGTCTAATGGACAGCCCCTCTCTGCACCTCGTGCTTTAGTATTCCACACGATGCCTCAGGCTCCCACTGAACCAGGCCACGTTTTCGCCCCTCTACTTGAATAATAATTCAATCACCCTCCTGGGACACGGAAGAATGAACTGCTTTTTCTTTCTGTTTCTCTCTATTTTATTTTTTATTTATTTACTTATTTATCTTTGTGAACTGCTTTTTGAGTTATTTATCAAGTCCGGTGAGCCTGGCGCCTCAGGCAGGTAAACTTCCTGCTATCAGGGAGATGCTGGGGTTGCGGCTGCGGTGGGGACTCTGAGTAGTTCCTTCCCCTGGACCTGTTCCTCCCTTGACTTTCTTGCGAAGGAAAAGCAGTACTTCCTTCCTCTCTGCCCAGATCTCAGCCTGCCAGGTCTGAACTGGAAAAGAATTGCCCCATGACTTTCTTCAATGATCCCCCCTTTCCTCCCAGGATAGCTGCTTTCACAGGCCCAACAGCGGCTTATGAATGGTTTTTCATTCAGTTGAATTGACACAGCTGGGGCAAAAAAGGTATGCTTCATACTCGTCTGTTCGTGGGGGAAGCAAGCCCGCCTCACTTCGGCTTAAATCAAGACAGTGTTAGGCCAGAATAAGAATCGGCGCTCTGCTAATTCCTTCCTCATTTTAATCATCTCAGAATGTGAACTAGGGTCAAGGAGAGGAACCAGGTAATAAATAGGGCGAGGCCGGCATGCCGGCTACTAAGGTGAGCAGTAACTTTACTGGAACTTTTTTCTTTCTGGGAAAATCTCTTCAAAAGGCTCGTAGATTAAAGCTCCAATCTCCCTTTTTGTGTGTTGAATTCTGAATTCAGAAGCTTGCTGGTTGGAAGGAAGCACAGACAATTTTTTTTTAAGTCCCAGGAACTCAGAGACTCAAAGGTTTGAAAGTCCTGCACCCACGGTGAATTGCCGGCTGAAAGGGGCCGGAGCAGAGCCGGGCCCCGAGGTGTGGAGACCATTGTCATCAAGAGTAAGAGAATGAAATGGCTCTGTATGTAGGTCAATGACCCCCTCTCTACTGAAAGGTAAAAAAAAATTAAGGATGACCTACAATCTACCATGTAGAAAGGAGCTCTTTCTTGTCAAGGTGATAATGTTTATACTACGTGAAGCCAGACCTCCCCGGACTCTGACTTTGGGGGGACTCTCGAAGCTGAAAAGCGCTGGTCAAAACCTCAAGCCCTTTCTGACATCTATTAACTTTTTATTCTTCAAAGTAGTTGGCTGTATCATTGGAGGCGTGGCCCATGGAATCGGGCAGCATTTTCATTCTAATCAGTGAGATGGAAGGATTCTGCCTGAACTTCTGGTGTGTTCGTCACTTACCTTAATCTTTCCCCCAATAACCAGGATTTAAATGAGCCAAGGCTGTCAAAGTAAATGGATAGATTCACAGAGAGGGACCACAGACACAGAAGAGAAAATGAGAAGGAAAAGAAGAAAGAGGGGGAGGAGGAGGAAGACAAAAGAAAAGCGATTTCCCAGAGCCCCGTTTCAATACAAAGACACTTCAAAAGTCCTTATTAAACAGTGTCCCGGACCTGTGTGATTTTTGAAAATCCAACCGAAGCTAGGAAATTAGCCTCTTGCATAGTATATGAGCCAAGTAGCTGTCATGGTCTATGTAAACCTCAGCCCTTACGATGCCCAAATGTACTGACCTGCATTAGGGACATTGTCAGGATTCACGCTACGTATGCTTCGAATCTGTGTTGCATTTTCATTTCTTAATAAAAAGCCATATTTTCCCAATACGATCTAAGTGGGAGGTTGACGCTCCAGGCGTGAAGCCAACTTGATTTTTAAAACTCTCTTTATTTTTAAATTATTTTAGATTTACAGAAGAGTTGCAAAGCTAATACGAACAGTTCCCAAATACCCTTCACCCAGCTTCCCCTAAAGTGAACCTCTTATAATATGGTACATTTGTCAAAATTAAGAACTTAACATTGGTTCAGTTCCAGGAACTGAACTACGTCAAGATTCCCTACAGCGCCAGTTGTCAGTACCACGTGGTGCTGTGTCACAACAGACAAATACGTCGGTGAAACAACAGACCGAGGGAGGCATGGCGCTGCCATGGAGCCCTGGGGAGCTGGCATGTATCCACGCGGGCCATGCAAACAGAGGCTTGAACCACTGCTGATCTGTGTCCTGGCAGAAAACCCATGATCCTCCTGGGTGGGAGGCTGGCAAGGAGCTGCTCAGGGGCCGAAGGCCACTCGCCTCCCTGTGTCTCCTGGGAGGCGTTCCGGAGACAGTTTCTCATCGCCTCCTGGGTTCTCATGAGGTTTGAGACTTCCTGCCTTGCCCCGCTCAGAATACAGCTGCGGACTATAAAACCGCTCAGCTGAAGCCTAGATTTGGCTGCTTAGCAACGGGGTCACTACGACTCATATTGTCACCAACTGGTCCCTTTTGTCTAGATGTGGTCCTCTGTGGTGTGTGGGGCAGGGAGCGTGAGGAATTGGCACCTTTGGCTGTTCTCCTCTTCACTGTTTATGGAGGAGATAAATGGTCTGAATCAAACTCGGGACTTTATCTGTTGAACCGGTCAGACCTTGCCCTGTCTTGTGTGTACTGACAAGAGTCCAGAAATAAACCCACACATACGTAGTCAGTTGATTTCCAAAAAAGGTGCAAAGTCAATTTAGTGGAGAAAGGAAAGGCTTTTTTGACAAATGGTGCAGGAACAATTGGATAGCCACATGCAGAAAAAGAAAAGAAAAGCTTCAATCCATCAATCTATACCTCACACCATATTCAGAAATTAACTCAAATTGGCTCATAGACTTAAATGTAAAATATAAAATTATTAAATTTCCTGAGGAAATGTAGAAGGACATCTTTGTGGCCATGCATTAGGCAAAGGTTTTCCTAGATAAGATAGCCCTACACAAATCCTAAAAGAAAAAAATTGATAAGCTGGATCCCACCAACATTAAAAACTTCTGTTCTTTAAAAGACACTTTTAAGAGAAGAAAATAGAATCCAGAGATGGACAGGCCATATTTATAAATTGCATGCCTGACAGGGGACTTGCATCCAGGGAATGTGAAGAAATCTCAACGTTTAAGAATAAAACAAACCCACTTTTTAAAATGGGTACAAGAGCCCTGGCCAGTGTGCTCAGTGGTTAGGACACCAGCCCGAGCATGGAAGGGCCATGGGTTTGACTCCTGGTCAAGGGCACATACCTGGGTTGCAGGTTTGATCCCAACCCCAGTGGGGGCACCTGCAGGAGGCAATCAATTGATATGTCTCTCTCACATCAGTGCTTCTCTCTCTCTCTCTCTCTTTCTCTCCCACCCCCTTCCCTCCCTTTCACTCTCTCTAAAAATCAATGGAAAAAATATCCTTGGGTAAGAGTACAAATAAATAATAAATAAAACGGGCACAATATTTGAAAAGGCACGTGGTCACCAAGGAGGACCTATGGGTGGCAAACAAGCACATGCAAAGGTGCTCAGCATCAGTTGTCATTAGGGAATGCCAGGCACAGCCACCCACGGGTGGAGTGCCTGCAGTGAAAGAGCAACCCTACCCAGGACTGCGAGGGTGCGAAGCAGCTAGACCGCGCACACGGCTGGTGGGCCTGCACAATGCACGGCCACTTTGGAAACCAGTTCGGCAGGTTTATAAAAGGTTATCTTTCAATCACATCATATGACCCCGGCGTTCTAAGCCCAGGTACTTCCCCAGGAAAAATGAAAGCATATGCCCGTACAAAGCCTGGCACACAGATGGTCATAGCAGCTTTATTCGTAACAGCCTGAAGCTGGAAACAATTCGGTGCCTTTCAACACACGAATGGAGAAACACACCATGGAATACCACTCAGCAACGACGACGAGTGAGTTATGGACACACACAACAATACGATGAATCTCAAAGTAACTATGATGAGTGAACGAAGCCAGACAAAAAAGAGTGCATTCCACTTATATAGAATTCCAGCAAATTCAGACTGAACTACGGTGACAAAAAGCAGATCAGTGGGATAATGGAGGAGGGGGGTGGGGGCATAATAATGGGGCCAGGGAACCCTTTGACCGGGATGGGTGTGGTCAGTCTTGATAATAGGGATGGTTTCATGAACGCACAGACGTCTGTCTAAATTTATCAGATTGTACACTTCAAACACAGGCAGCTTATTGTATGCAGTTACACCTCCGTAAAGCAGGTCCTAAAAAGTACATTGGAAGAACGCTGCTTCCTTCCGCCACCTCCAGGCCCCTGGTGGCCTGCTGCCTTGCTGAGTCCCCGCTCTGAACTCAGGTGACATGAGCAGGTGGGGCCCCGCCTTGGTGACCCAGAGCCCAGTAGTAAGCCTGCTGCACTTCATATGGTGATTTTACTTGATCCTCACCACAGAGACAGAGGCCAAGAAATGACAACCCCCAGGGCAGGGGCTGGAACATTGTGACTAAAAGAAATGTCAAGATGACGCACTGCAAGCCGAGAAACCGAACATGAATCCTGTGCAATGACATGGTGGCTCACAGCTTCTCCCGGGCCTACCGGACCCCGTGGGCACAGACTCTGCAAGGGCAAACGCGGGCTTGGACGCGGCAGCTGTAGAACCTCCCGAACCCCAACACCTGGGCGGGCGGTGGGCTGGGACCGCGGCTCCCCGAAAAATGCCAGGCCCCGCTCGGCTTCCTAGAGGAACTGCGGAGCCCCGCCCGAGGAGCTAGCCATTTATGTCACACTGTGACAATTATTCTGCATAAAATTATCATTAAAAACTCTAATTTTTCAGCTCCCAACCCCGCCAGTGGCCTTTTAGCATTCTTCAGCACTGCGTCTGAGGGCCGTGATCACCCTGCTCATTACTCGGTGTGGCGCCTCCCCCCTCGCGCTCGCAATCAAGGCTAATTACACCCGCGCGCGGGGGCAGGGCCGAGCGGGGTCCAGGGGCCGGGAGTGGGGGCGGGGTCGGAGTCCCGAGTCCGGGAGTCAGGGTCCGGCGTGGGGCCTGGGGTGGAGCGGGCGGTGTGGCCGCTGTGGGTTCTGATGGCCAGCGAGGGGCCGCGCAGGCCAAGGCTGGGTTCGGGGCTTGGGTGAGGTCAGGGCGCGGGAGGTGTCAAGGGTCCCAGTCCAGGCCCAGGCGGCACCAAGGTCCGGGGGACGGGGCGGGGCCTCTGGGTCCTGGGGGCGGGGCGTGGATGGAGGGGCGTGGCCGGCGACGGGGGCAGTAGCCCCGGCCGGGTCCGGTGGGTGGTGGGTGGCCGCGTCACTTACCCCAGCGAGGCGGCCGAGCGGCAGAGGTGCAGGGGAGCCAGGCCTTCGGCGCTGAGCAGGTCGGGGTTCGCGCGGTGCTGCAGCAGCAGCTGGGCACAGGCCGTGTGGCCCCCCAGGCAGGCCTCGTGCAGGGGCCCACGGCCTCCGGGGCTGGCATTGGGGTCGGCGCCGCGACCCAGCAGGTGGCTCACGCAGGCCGCATGGCCTCGGGCTGCGGCGATGCACAGGGGCGTGGTGAGCTCACGCGTGTACTCCAGGGTCCAGAGACCTGGAGGAGGGGGGAGGGGGAGGTAAGGTGAGTGGGGAGCACCGGTGGAGGCGGTGCCCATTAGGCTGAAATGGGGTGAAACCATCTCTTGAAATTAGGTACCAGGAGGGCGTGTGGGGGGATATATATACACAAAGTCGCAGAGGGCTGGGGCAGAGAAAGCCATGAGATCCAGGCAGGCACACAGATGAGGGAGAGGGGGCGGGGGTGTCTAGGGTCAGAGAGATACCAAGGGAAAACCGAAGTGTAGGAAGAGGGGCGGCGGAGAGTACACACACACGGAAACAGAGCAGGGGAACAATGGGGGTGACGGTGCCATTGGAGGAGAGAAAAGATGACCAAACAGGGTGGGCAGCGGGACAATTAAAAAAAATATATTTTTTATTGATTTCAGAAGGGGAGGGAGAGGGAGCTAGAAACATCAATGATGAGAGAAAATCCTCCATCGGCTGCCTCCTGCACGTCCCCTACTGGGGATCGAGCCGGCAGCCTGGGCATGTGCCCCGACCTCCTGGTTCATAGGTTGACATTCAACCACGGAGCCACGCGGGCCAGTCATTGTGGGACAATTTAAGAGAGGAATTCACATTTTCCAGGTTCTGAATGAGGGGTAGCTTAAAGGAGGCAAGTGAGCTGTGGATTTTTCTGGAATCCAGCTCTCTCTCATCCAGCCCCTAATGTACCCTGTATCATTAAGAGGAGAAGGCAGCAGACAAAACAAACTGACCCACAGCACCCACGTTGCTCAAGAAAAGGACTCGGAAAGTTTAGGCCCCTTGGAAGTGGCGAGTTTCAGAAGCGCACTTTGATGTGGTCGGCCACATTCGGCACAATTCTGGTTTGTTTCTTTGCGCTTTTTAGGGTTTTGTGTGCGCGTGTGTGCGTGTGTATAGATTGCTTTCTCTTGCAGGATGAATGGAGCGGTGCCATACATTTTACTTCTCTGAAAACTTTGGGCTTTCAAAAGGCCCGTGGAAGGTTGTTAGCGGCCAGGAGTGCTCGTGGAAATGGAGGAAGCAGTCCCTGGCGAATACACTTCAAGGGACAGGATTTCACATGGCAGGCATGCCTTCTGATAACGATGGAAGAATCGATACCGTGTCTGTAATGAGCTGCGGAGGAGACCCTTTCACAGGCCACCTCCTTCCTGGGACCCATGCTGCGCAGTTCTGAAAGGCCACTCATAATTACCTTCCTGCAGAGTGCCGGCCGCCCCGCATCCCCTGGCCCAGCCTGGAGGTTGTTGCATGCTCCGTGGGATGGTGTGGGGGCCCGTGTCCTGGTGGCGGATGATGGTGGCCTGAGGCCCAGGGGATGTGACTGGCATGGGTTTGGACTGCTTTCCCAGTGAAGACTGTATCTGATTGGGAGCCGGGAGGATGGGTACAGTCCTTGATGACAATGACCTACATTCCTGTAGGGCCAGCCCCCGGTTCTGGACTCCACTCATTTCTCTGCAGAAGGAAACCTACTTACTGAGGGGCCAGGAAGTGGGTGCTCCATTCTCCAGGGCCTGCGGAGTTCTCAGCACCCCTCCCCCTCCTCCCAGCAGCTCCATTCACCTGCCCCAATGCCCAGGTCTTCCCATGGAACGATGGGAAGGGGCCGTGGTGGGCATTTAGCTCAGCCCTAGATTAGGGCCAGCTTCCTTGTCCAGGCCCTAGGAAATGGTGCTGAGCATCTAGCCTTTAAGAGAACAGGGTTCTGAGATAGTTCTTGGGATCAGAAAGCCTGAATCAGCTTCCTATGACTCCCACCCGGGTCCCGGTTCTGCCAGCAGGAGGACCCTGGAGGCAGGCTTCTCCCCATGGGCACGTCCTTCTAAACATCAGTGCCATTATGCCAGGGCCTTCCTTGCACTCGAGCTGGGATGCTGTACCCAGGGGCCAGCCACTGAGGCCCTGCTTGGTGCACCCCCATCCCCTGGCCCTGGCCACCAGGAAGTCCTCACACGAGAAAGGGCAGAGGTGTGGGGCTGCTGGTCCAGCTGTGAGGGAAGACAGGCAGCTGGGCTGGAAGCAAGACTCCAGCGGCCCTGAGCACTGCCCACCCGCTTCTAGCCTGCACCAAGGCTGCGGCAGTACCACTCTCTGGGCTGCCCTTTCCCCGCTGGCAGCTCACGCCCCTTCTCTGTCCGCACTCCCTAGTTGCCTGTCAGACAGGTGTGCCATAGGAAAACACAGATCTCAGGGCCGGGAGACGAAGGAGGGAAAAGGAAGGAGGGGCAGATTCAGGCCATGGGTAGCATTGGTGTCTAGTTGAAATTGCAACATTTGAGCATGCAAGTGTTCAGGGCGGGAGGTATGTGACAAAAAATAAACATCCATCAAGCATTCAAACAGTTGGCATTCTTGATTGAATTGCCACCCAGCCCTTGGCGGAAATGTGCACCCCATCTGGACCAGGTGAAGGAGAGGAGGCCCAGGCTGCTCCAGGGCCCCCTCAGCTGGGAGGTGGTGCGGCCGGGCAGGAAGGCATCTGCCTCCCACAGCCCCTGCCCCCTACTGGCTGCTCTGAGCAGCTGCAACAGTACAGTGGTTGCTATCCACCCACTCCCCCCACGCCCTGTGAGGTATAAACAGAAGTGAAGACAGCATTAGTGTTGATGGGAACAGCAGGGAACTTTGTGAGAACAAGGGTCCACTCTGTGCCTGACACCCTGCTGGGTGCTGTGGGACACGCAGTGGGGGCAGAGAACATGCAGATCGTGTTTGCAAGGAATGCACAGTTCACCGCATGTAAGAGGCAGGTGGGTACAGAAACAATGAGCAGAAACACTG
The DNA here is from genome assembly GCF_964212035.1 of Myotis nattereri. NCBI lineage: Eukaryota > Metazoa > Chordata > Mammalia > Chiroptera > Vespertilionidae > Myotis > Myotis nattereri. Next base: position 33,919,210 of record NC_138082.1, read on the forward strand.
GGGGCCACTTCCCTAGTCACTGTCCCCTGCGGTGAAGTCTGCTCTCCCATCACTTACACATCCTGCACTTGCTCTGCTTATTTCGGTAGCAATGCTAATTCTTCGCTATTTCATTTCTCTAAGCATCACCATTTTCCCATGGTCTTTCCCTCAGACTGCAATTAGATCCGTTTCTGAAGGACTTGTCCATACACAGCTATACCTGGTCCAACGTGAGCTTGTACTTCACCTCAAACTGGACAAGTCTTTTGTGCCTGATACCCTTTGTCACGGGTTATTTTGAGAAGGGCTGGGACACTGGGGTGAGTCCAGGGATAGGAGCCATTCCACCTTCGTTCTACGCTAAATTTAGCTTTCCAAGCACGGTATTTGTCAACAGCACCCTACACGTCCAAGCTGGATTTCAGTGGGTAGGGAGTAGTAGTCCCAAACACGTGGTTCTTCGTGAAAGCTTTTAGACTAGCTCACGGTAGACGGTGCTGGTCTCACAAGTAGGACGTGCGGATTACTCCGGGAGCAAGGCAGAGGTGTCCTTTTTTAAAAATTAAGAACAAGCATAGCTATATGTGTGACTATACATTAAAACACAAAACATAAAAAATAAAACAAACTAAAAACCACACAACAACAAAAACACCCTCCACAAATACCTGAAAACCAATCCATTCATCCATCTATTTGTTCAGAAAACCAATCCATTCATTCACCCATTTGTTCAATAAGCATTTATGGACTATAATGTTCTAAGTTGTGTTGTTAGGATTCTGAGACAAAAACCAAAAAACAAAACACAACACAAAACAATAATCCTGCCTTCAAGGGTCACACAGGAAAAAACAGTGACCAGAGGACCCCCAAACACAGGAGTTCTGCAGTCTTCCTTTCCACGAGCCGGGCCAGGTTCTTTAGTTATGGGTGGGTAACACTGTCCCCTGACACAGTGCTGTTGGCTGCGCTCCTTGCCTGCTGCACACCAGGCCTGCCCGTCCTACCTTGCTGGGATCAAGCCATTTTAATCTCACTTTTCTCATCCTCATCCTTCTACGCTTAGTCAAAGCCAGTGCCTAGCCTTCAAGATACAACTTAAATGCCATCTTCTCTGCCTATTTCAGTCCAAATAAACTCAACTTCTTCCAAGAACAAACCTGTATATGAAGTTGCTGAACAAGTGTTGAAATCTTTGATAAAACAGAAGAAAGAGCAGAAGACCAGAGTTTTATGTTTCAAATGGGAAGAGAACTTGGATTCTCCAATTTTAAATTGACACCAGTCCTGGGCAAGGTCCCTAAATGGAGTAGGAAAGAGATGGGTTGGGGGTATTTAGAAATGGAAGTGGGGCACTTGGCACTCTGGGGGCCACTAGGAACAAGTCAGGGTGGACACAAGGAATTTTCTTTTGTGATGAGGTCGCTTCCTAGATATGCGGAGGGATGTAGGCATAGTCATGCACATTTCAATCTGCAATGGAAGTTTTCATGAAAACCTTTTAGAGAAGATGGAAAAAATATGGGTCTTTCTTTAGGAAACTCTCACTTAAAACCTCACACTGGAGAAACAATACCCATGGCGCCTGCAGAGTGCTGGTTCACACCTTGGCTGTCAAGTGGAATCACCCGCATCCCAACTTGAGTGAGTCCAGCGTGACAGGTTGGTGTGATGGGTTGGTGTGATGGGTTTGGTGTGATGGGTTGGTGTGATGGGGTTGGTGTGATGGGGTTGTTGTGATGGGTTTGGTGTGATGGGTTGGTGTGATGGGTTTGGTGTGATGGGTTGGTGTGATGGGGTTGGGTGATGGGGTTGGTGTGACGGGTTGGTGTGACAGGTTGGTGTGATGGGTTTGGTGTGATGGGTTGGTGTGATGGGGTTGGTGTGATGGGGTTGGTGTGATGGGTTGGTGTGATGGGTTGGTGTGATGAGGTTGGGTGATGGGGTTGGTGTGACGGATTGGTGTGACAGGTTGGTGTGATGGGTTGGTGCGATGTGTTGGAGGGAGCAGCCTGAGCAGCAGGACTGGTGTAAAGTCCCCAGGTGCTTCTGGCACACAGCATGGCTGAGGACCGCGGTGCACAGGGACGGGTGGAGTCTGATTTCAGCCTGAGCCTGCACAGCATGCTTGTCGATGATCTGAGTGAATGCATGGAAGGGTGGGCCTCCCACTGGTGGGTGACGTGGAGCATGACACAGTCAGGATCCCTAAAGTGCTCAACAGGCCAGAGCAATGGGCTGTTTGCATCAGAGCCCCAAACCAACACTCAAACCCCCAGGCCCTTGGGATCCTGTTGTCCTTGTGAATCAAGTGGCTGACGCTGCCACTCGCTGTTGGGGCTCCCCTGCTGCTGGCACTTGAGGGAGGATTCTTTTCCTTGTGTTTAAGTTCAGAGGTGAGGTGTGCTATGGATGTGTTGATGTTCCGACCCAAATTTAGGTGGCATCAGCACAGCAAATTATTTGACTTTTTAAAAAAACGTTGAAAGCATGCCTGCACAGTTGCTGGTGTCGCTTTAAGTTCCCTCACTCAGCGGGACCCCGGCTTTGCAAAGCCTAGAGCCCTGCCTGGAATCCCGAGAGCCCCGGGCTTGCTTCCTCACGTGTCCCTGGACCCGCATCTGCTTGCCCCCACGCCAGGGCACACAATTAGCTTGTTTAATTTTTTTGGTTTGTTTGTTTGCTTTCAAGCTGGCCCACAGACAGCATCACTGAGTGAGTCTGGCAACTCTACTGAAGATGTGAAGGTCTGCCACGGTGTGCGCAGCGTATCACCTCCTCCATCTCTGCTTTCCCTTTGGTGCAACCATGGAAACCTCCCCCCTTGCCCTGTCAGGGTGGCTCATGCATCCTCAGGCCTGGCCATGTCGCTGCTACTCCCGAGAGCTGGTCATGGAAAATTTTCTGAACAAATACAGCGCCCTTCTTGAAAGAGAGAGATTCTGGTGAATATAATTTTCTCTAAACCAGTACGTTTAATACTTTTAGTTCTTTAGATAAACTCTCAAATGGTGCCGATTGGATGGAGGATGAAAGAACCTCATTTGTTTAGCTGGGCCACACTGGAGTACAAAAGAAATGGAACTGCTGGGCCTTTCGTTGCAGAGGGTGGAGTGAACGGAGAAGACAAAAATCCCAGCAGGAGAGGACAGCCAGCTTTCCTCTGGCGGCCCAGGGAACAAACTAAACCTCTCACCACTAGCCAGGTAGTCCAGGGGGTTGGAATATAATTTCATAAAGAAAATTTTTGGGATGTAAATAATAAGCATAATATTTTGTCTGTAAAAGACATAAAAACTGGTTCTCCAAGCGGAGGCTTGTCGTGTAGGTAGCTAAGGAGAGGGAGTTTTTGCTTCTGGATCTAATGAGAGGAAGAGAGTAAAATCCACCTTGAGACGATATGAGATGTACAAATGGTCGTGTTCCAGTGGTAATGATTGTCTTCACGCACTACCCAGGTCTTGGCATCCTGCCAGGGAATCGGCGGGCGGTTTTCTTTTCCTCGAGAGTGTTTGAGATGCGCTCTGCCCATGTCTGTGGAATAACCCAGCTGAGCTCGAAATACGGGATGGGCTCAGGAGGTTTCTCCATGAAGAAAACTTTCCACAGGTTCACACCCTGAGATCCAGGCTGCAGGCCACTCACATTTCCTTGGGGAATGTGTACTTGGGGACTGGTGAGTGTGTGGGCTCTTTCCTGGGCCATCGGCAAATGTGTGCTTCCTTCTGGGGCCAGGTGTCCAATAGACGGACAAGCCAGGGCAGGAGGCCGGCCCCCGTGGACATCGGGAGATTCTGTGCATCTTCTCCAATAGGCCGACATTCGTTGTTGCGCTGGCCATCGTTGTGTTTCCTGCACGAACTGTTTCTATAGAAGGCCGTGTGCTCACTCCCTCCGGACCAGCACTAGCGCCCGGCACAGTGGCCCAGCTCTAACAGGACATGTACTTGCACACCTTCTTCGATTCTCATTCTCCCTATTTAATTTCTAAAGGCCATTCCTCCTTCATTCCTGCTCCCTCCAGCTTTTCGTTCTTTTTTTTCCTTTTTTATTGATTTCAGAGAGGAAGGGAGAGGGAGAGAGAGATAGATACATCAACAATGAGAGGGAATCATTGATCGGCTGCCTCCTGCACGCCCCACCCTAGGGATTGAGCCCCAGCCCAGGCATATGCCCTAATTGGGAATTGAACCATGACCTCCTGGTTCATAGGTGGACGCTCAAACACTGAGCCATGCCGGCTGGGCTCCCTCCAGCTTTTTTAATTAAAAAATAAAATAGTAAGCTGGACAGGCAAGGCTCTGAGTTTGCCCCATACACAGAGAGATTAAAAATGTTCAGGTACCTCCACCTCTTTCTGAATCACAACGTTAGCACAGCACACCTCATTGAACTCAGCATTAAAACATTTACTTCCTCAGATCAAGCGCCTCTATTAATAATGACCTAAATTGTCTGCACTGATTTCGTGTTATTAAGAAATCTCATTTCCATCCCGTGCAAGAAAACAATACAGGGAGGAAAAACACCTCTCGAACGTATTTTCCTGCAAAACAACAAAGCCACATCTCATTATGGATGCCATCCTCTCTGAAGGTCAAGTGCTGCCTTTTTTTAAAAATATATATATTTTATTGATTTTTTACAGAGAGGAAGGGAGAGGGATAGAGAGTTAGAAACATCGATGAGAGGGAAACATCCATCAGGTGCCTCCTGCACACCCCCTATTGGGGATGTGCCCGCAACCAAGGTACATGCCCTTGAGCGGAATCGAACCTGGGACCCTTAAGTCTGCAGGCTGATGCTCTATCCACTGAGCCAAACCGGTTAGGGCAAGTGCTGCCTTTTCAGGGAGGCCCAGGAGGGTGCATTGGAAGCTCAGAAACAAGGGTGCCCTGTGCCTGCAGTCCCTGCGGCCCAGTGTGAGACAGAGCGGCTGAGCCCTGGCACATGCCACGTACACAGCCCTGGGAGGACGCTTCCCGGCATGGGGGACGGGCGGGGAAGCACATCATCGACACTTTCCCTGATAAGGCCGCGGAGTTTCTTTGCAACTGTCATGGGGATTTAATTACATGATAAAATTGCAGCTCCTACCTCTTGAGACAAATTGCATGTTCAGACTGATTGTTTTTTATGAGTCTCACACAGGGGAGCAAAATATCGCTTGAAGTTGGATTGGCCTGATGGCTATGACCTAACCCTCTTTACGTCCCTTCTAGATACGAAACGTTTCCTATCCTGCCACGAAGGAGGGTGGGCTCCTGGTGGGATCTCCCAGCTGCTTGGCAGCTCTGCATGGAGCCGAGTGAGGCCAGTGTCCTGTGGTGGATTCCGAGACCATTCTACTTATCTTTCTGTTGGCAAAATAGGAAAACCTTGAACTTGTAATAGAACGTAGGAAATACACATTATAATAAGTATAAGTGACCATTGAACGTATGTACTGCTTGTAATTTTAATAATTTAAAATGCAAGTTAAAATAACAAGAGATCTTTTCCTAAGGAAAGGCAAAAGATTTTTTAAAAAAGCAAGTTTGGAAGAGTTTGGTGATACTGAGGCTCTCGTAGTTTGCACGTGGAAGGGTAAATTTCTATACAGAGGGGGAATATTCTCTCTTGAGTTTACATGTACAGGGCATTGTTCATGCATAGAAGCCTGGGTAGATAGAGCAGAAATCCTCGCCTTTAGGGAGGGGAGACACATGGGGCAATCATTATCCAGTGTGAGGGATGAAATCACTACTCGGGAGAATGATGGGTGTGATGATGAGGAAGCAGGTAAGGTCTGAGAGTGACAGGAAGGTCACAGTCAGCAGAGCAGCCAGATACCCCGACACGTGTTTGACTCCTTTCTCTCATGTCGCCTCTGCTCCCAGTGTGCTGAGCTTCTGGAATCTGTACATTTATATCTTTCATCCAATTTGGGAAATGTTTGGTAATTATTTCTCTAAACATTTTTTCTGATCCATTTTCTTCCTCGAACTCCAGTTGAGTTTCCCAGACCTGCTCTATTGCCCACAGTCCTGTTCGTTTTATTTTCAACCATCTAACTCTCTGTTCTTCAGATTGTGTACTTCCTGTTGATCTGTTTTCAGATTCGCTGACTCTTTCTTCTGTCATCTTCAGTCTGCTGCTGACTGAACAAAGCCCATTGTTGACGAGAACAAAGCCAGCCCTAGTTTCAAGGGAGGTGGTGCCACTGCATTGCCACAGAGACAATTAGTGAAGACAGCTAGCTGTGTCTCCTGACACCAGACTCTCCCCCTCTATCCTTCCCATGTATGTGAAAGTTTTTTCCCCTCCAAATTAGACAATCTCATTTCATTGCTGAATGGCTCCTCATTGACTCTCCAACAAGAGTAACTGCCTATGTCTATAATTTGTGACCTCACACAATACAGTCCCCACTTACTTGCCTGGCTTTTCCTCTCTCTCCTCTGATTTGCACCCCCAATTCCCAGGCATGCCCACTTCCTTGTGCAAGGTGGCATGCCCACATCTGTTCACTCTGCTGCCTTTAGCAGGAGCCCCTTCCTTTCAATCGCAGACTGTTAAAAACACGCTCATCTTTGAAGGGTCAACCCAGGAGATTTTTAGTGTCCTCCATATACTGTTCGGCCTATTAATATTTATTATATACCTACTGTGTGCTAGGATATGGTGAATAGGACACGCCCGGTCCCTGTCCAGTATTCAGTGGCTGGATTGGGCATTAGAAGACGATGGGCGATGGGATTGGGAGGTAGAACCAGGCTGTAGGAAGTGTGTTTGCCATTCCCAGTTCACCTGGAGTGTTTGTCCCAAGCAGAGCCTGTGGCTGCAGGAGCCACCACCACCCTGGAAGGGAGGCAGCCTCTGCACTGCACCCTCATTCCCTTTTGTCCTTTCACACCTCTCCACCGAGCCTGGCAGTGATGCTAACAGAAGTATGTCATCAGCAAACATTACTTCTCTATTAGCTTGTTTCTCAGTTTTGATTCTGAAAATATCCTGATTTGGTCTAATTGCAGTTTCACTGTGTTCCTTAGGCAGCGAGGTTTCGGATTGGAGAGAGCAGAGCCTTAACCCTGCAGGATTTTCTTCCTGCTCATCTGCTTTGAAGCTGGACCATTAGCTCTAAGGCAGGCATCTCATCTCGTCGCAGCGATTCAGCCTGCTTCTGGGGAAAAGAGAGCCCAGGGTGTTTGGTAGGAAGAAAAGCAGCAGCTTCATTCTAGGTGGCGGGAGATATTTTTCTATATGTAAAGCAAGGGCTGCTACTGGAATCATTTTATTCCTAAATAATTTAACTATATTCAAAGATAATCTGATGTTATTGTAGGAGAGTGTATTTCTAATAAATTCCACTTGATCTGGGTGAATCAATTCAGGCAGCGCATAATTGAGTCTGTTAGCAAGGACTTTAGCAAGAATTTTGCAATCAGTGTTAATTAAGAAGATGGGACAATAATTTGTGCATAATTCCAGATCTTTTCCTGGCTTGTGAATCAAAGTAATAAGAGCAATGCTCTGGCTGGTGGCGGGATACTGTCATTAGGTGCTGATTTATAAGTACTTAGAAAGGTTTAATTTCATTTTGCTTGGAGCAGGGTCTCCCTGCCCCCACACTCCTTGCTCAGGGTGTGCAGGCGAGATGGCTGAGAGCTTTCCTTTCTCTTTTTCCCTGTCGTTGATGGCCTCCTGCTCCCCATTTCTGCTTTTATTCTGCAGCTGAGCACCCCACTCACACACATGTTTTTCTTGATACTCTTATTTGAAGTCAGGGACTCATGTTATTGATATTTTGTGTATGCGTGTGCCTGCCTGTATGCATACATGTGTGCATGGGTGCACATGTAATACACACACACGTGTGTGCATGTATAACGTAAAACCAAAGGGTTGTACACAGTTCACGGGGGACATTTCTTCATGGGTCCTCCTGCAACACGTGTCTGGGTGGGTGGGTATCAAGAGCCCTTGACTGCAAGTCAGGAACACACCTGGTTAACATGCTGCTCCTGACTGGCTATTGATCAGTAAGGGAACAGATGTGAGCCTCAATGTCCCGCTTGTAAAACGCAGCCATAGGATACACTACAGGCATCATGGGAACCACGAAGAGCACTGGGCTCTACCTCCTGTCGGCTGTGGGACCACAGGGTGTAACGCAACCTCTCTGAGCCTCATTTAGCCCCTTGGGAAATGCACGTTGATGACAAGTCCTCCCTGAACCGTGATTCCTTACTCTGCCTCCACTCAGGGCTCATTCCACTTCTCACATGCTCTGCTTTGGGGACTTATTCTCCCTAATAACGAGGACAGGGCTGGCCCTGGGCCATGCTGTTGCTTATCTGGAGCATTGGAGCTCATAAACCAGTCTCCCCAGCCTTCTAGGCAGTTCGTTCCCTGCCCAATTGGCCTGCCCTTGAAGGCGGGGCCGGTCCACACAGGCCAGTTCGGATGCACCACACCTGTGAAAGCAGCGGGGTGTTGTTCACTCCGCAAACACAAGTCATTGGACCTGGAACCCTAGCTGGTCTGATTTGTAAAGACCCTGAGAGATGGCCCACTTTTTCTTTTTCTTTTTTGTTAATCCTCACCCAAGGATATTTTTTTCCATTGAGTTTTTGTTGTTGTTGTTAATCCTCACCTAAGGATATTTTTTCCCATTGATTTTTTGAGAGAGTGGAAGGGAGGGGGAGAGACAGAGAGAAACATCCATGTGAGAAAGACACATTGATTGGTTGCCTCCTGTATGTGCCCTGACCGGGCCTGGGGCTCGAGCCTGCAACTGAAGTATATGCCCTTGACTAGAATCAGACCTATGATCCTTCAGTGTGCAGGCCAATGCCCTAACCACTGAGCAACCCTCTAGGCCTCCATTGATTTTTAGAACGAATAGAAGGAAGAAAGGGAGGGGGGCAAGAGAGAAAAACATTGATTGAGAGAGACATTGATTGGTTGCCTCCTGCAACCCCCCCCCCCCCACCCAACTTGCAACCCAAGTATGTGCACTTGACCGGGAATTGAACCCTCAACCCTTTGATGTGCGGACAGATGCTCTAACCACTGAGCTACTGGCCAGGGCTGGCCCATTTGTTTCAATGAGAAAATTAGTTCAGAGAGATGGACTGGCAGGTTCAAGACCATACAGGAAGTGGTGGAATCAAGGCAAGAACCAGGTCACTTCACTGCTATTCTCTTGCCATTCCCATTATGACTCATGTCTCAGAGCCACTCACAGTGGGCATGCTCTTGTCATTGGTGCCACGGAGTCCTCTAAGGCAGGGGCTGTGCTCATGTACCTGACATCTGACTGCTGGTCTGCCCCGGGTGAAGGTCCTCCCCACGAGTAGGCCAGGAGCAATGGCTGTGGCTCTAATGTCAGGGCTGCTTAGCGTCAAGCCTCTGGGGCGAAGGTTGAATGAGAAATGGAATTCCCAAAATGACCCGGTCTTGGCGTGCATACATGTGCCTGTCACGTGTTCACACATGCTCATGCCCCACCCACCCACGCTGCTGGGTGAGATCTCTTAATAAAAATCCAATTAGCATTTCTTTAACTTGCCTCCAGATGCTCAGTACCATTGCCCCAAACACAACACAATGCCCCTGGTTTTCCATTTCCATCAAGAATTCAAGTAGCATCTTGACTTGTATATACTGTATCAGCAGCAAAACCATGGAATGCTGACATCCTTAATAATCGCAATTAGTAATCAGTTGTTCCTTAAGTAGTTTGATTACACCGGTTACCAAATTGTACGGTCGATGCATTTGGGGGCAAGAAGAGTCTTGCCACCCCTCCCCCAGCCGTCCCTGCTCCCTCCCCGTGTTCTCAGTGGTTGCTGAGCTGACAGGCACAGAAGAGAGGCAAGGACAAACAATGCGACTGTCACTGATATTAAGCAGCGGAGGCTTGGCATTAGCAGGAAGGAGAACTAGATAGTGCTTTGCCAAAAGACTAGGCCCAGAAGCGCCTGTGGAAAGGCAGTCTGTGCCCGCTCAGCCGAATGATCACAAAGGAGATGGCCCGCCCGTGCCAGGCGGGGCACCCACAGTCTGAGCTCCCTCTCAGGACGAAGACTCCGTGCCGGGGGCTGGATACCATCAAGGGTTCGGCAAGGATCTTGCCCTTGCAGAGGCTGAACTTGGGTGTGAAATAGTCAGTGGGTTATAAACATTAGCCGGCAAGGCCGTGTGCTCCTGTAACTGAGAGAGACGGAGAGCGTTAAGCTCTGGTGAAGGAGGAGGGGAGTCTGCAGGCCGGGTCCGCAGGAGTGGCCTTCCAGGGGAGGTGGCCCTGTGTGCGGGTCTGGAAGGTCAGGGTATGCTCTGGCCTAGGTGAGCAGAGGGCACATCTGACCAGCTGGAAAACAGCACAATACAACTAAAAGTAACCTCAGGTCAGGGAAAATATTTTCAGCAAGTATGACAGAGTGATTTTATATATATGTTACATGAAGAAGTCTTTCAAAAGGGACAAAAAGCATACAAAGAAATGGGAGCTATTGCCCATGGACCTGAACAGACAAGCCACGTGTGAAGAGATCTACAAGAAAAACAAAACCCCGCGGACGAGACTGCCCTGAGCAGCAGAGAAGCAGAGAAAGGACGCGAGCAGGCACGGAGAACGACCAGGGCGCACACATTAAAGTGGAGGTTCAGTACCAGCTTTCATCAGCAGCAATGTCCAGGGTGTGGCAAGACACGGGCACTCATGCTCAGAGGGAATAGAAGTCCTTTCAGAACACAAGTTGGAAACTTTTATATCCTTGTTGCAGTAATATGGCTCTCAGGAATTTCTAATATATAATATAACCCAAATCAGACAAAAGCCCTAGGCATGCTAATAAAGATGCTAATTACAGCATTATTGATAGTAGCAACAATGTACACAGAGCTTCCCCCTCTTGTAGGCATTTGGTTTACGTATTTTGTGATGAATCACCTCAGTCGGTGACTGAATTAAGATGACTATGAAGCACCGTGAAAAGTACTTTAGATACAGTAACTCTAGGCAGCAGAACACAAGATTATACCTCCAACCTGGTTCTGAGCAGGGTCGTTGACTTGTAAAGGGACCAGCAATGAAGACAGGCCCCGTGTTAGGATGGTGGTGCCTTGGGCTCACCTTTCTCTTTTTAAGCGTGTTGTATGGGGCTCTAACGGTTGCCTGTGTCACACGTGGATATCCACAGTCTATGCTACACGTGTGCGTGTAGGGATGTAAGAATCACACAGCCAAGAACTGTCATTTGCTTTTTCAACCGTCCTCCCTCCCAGCTCCGGGAATGGCCCACCTGCGGCCTGTCACATGCACACGTGATGGGTATAGTTTCAAGCACAGGAGACTGGTTACCTAGGAGCACCCCGGGGGGCAGCTGGGCCGAGGGGTCTTTCATCCAGTCGTCGTTGGCCAGTTCTATCACGGCGTCCACGTGCCTGACCTGGGTGCAGATCACGGCGCGCACCGTCTCCTCATCCCTGGCGTCCAGCGCGGACTTCAGCCTCCTCACCAAGTCTGAGCTGAGCGGGTGGTCGGGGAGGCAGTCAGAGCTGGACATCGTAATGGCGTCTGCGTGTTGACCAAGCTTCTTTTCTGCTCAGCCGAGTCCAGAGTTAGCAGCTGTGGTGTGGGGACGCTATAAATAGAAGAAACAGGCTTGCGTTACCCCCACCCTCCCCCTCCTTCACAGGGAGGCGGGATTCATCTCCCTGAGGCCCCAGGAGAGACTGTTCTAGAGAGGGGCAGTAGATGTGTTGGTGAGGGGGTCGGGAACAAGAGGGGGCATATTTGAGAAGGAAGCTCCCACCGGTGCTGTTAGACCCCGTCTTCTTTGATCAAGAGAGAGACTCTACCTGAAACTCTAAGGACTGGGCTTGGAGCCTCCTTCTGTGGAAGGGGCACTTCAGCATGTCCACCGACGGCTTCCTCGCTTCATCTGAAAGGAGAGTCGGCCTGGCTATAAACTGGACACACTCTGAACTGGAGAGAATGTAGGGAAATCTTTGGTTTCCAAATTCAGAGACCGACTGGCTGGTGTCAAAAAGACTAACGCACCACGTAAGTGAGCAGGAAAGAGTAACCTGTGTTGGCGATGTCTCCACACCCCTCAGGGCTGGTAACTTGGCTTAAAGTACCCGATTCCACCACCGTGGGAGTACAACGCCCCTCGTGTGGTTTCTGTGCATTCCGGGGGCGGGGGGTGGAGGCTTTTTTCTCACGACCTCTATTTCTGTTGGTCCTGGACCCCCACATTAACCGGGGCACAGAGCCCAGCTGCCCCAGCACTTCCCTGTATTTTGTGGTGACCTGAGGGCCCAGGCTGCGCCATATAGCTTTCAAGAAATTAATACACTTTTGGATTCTTTATTTTTATTTTTATTTTTTTATTGCTTAAAGTATTACAAAGAGTATTACATATGTCTCCATTTCCCCCCCCCCCCACCCTTGACAATCCCCTGGCCTTCCCTACCCCCCAGTGTCTTATGTCCATTGGTTATGCTTATATGCATGCATACAAGTCCTTTGGTTGATCTCTTACCTGCCCCCCTCCTGCCCTCCCACCCTCCCTGGCCTTCCTGCTGTAGTTTGACAGTCTGTTCGAGGCCGCTGGATTCTTTTTTGAAATGAAATATATTTGCTATATAACATTGTGTAAGTTGAAGCTGTGCAGTAATGTTGATTTGGTAATTTACTTGTTGCAATATGATCACCATGTAGTGCTAGCTAGCTCCTCTGCCACCTCACATGGTTATCGTTTCTCTTTTGTGGTGGGAATAATTAGGATCCAGTCTCTCAGCAAGATTGGTGTTTATAATACAACTAGAGGCCTGGTGCACGAAATTTGTGCAGGGGGGCGGGGAGGGATCCCTCAGCCTGGATTAGGAGAGGGTGCAGGCCAGGCTGAGGGACCCCACCGGTGCATGATCAGGGCAGGGAAGGGACGCAGGAGGTTGGCCAGCTGGGGAGGGACCACGGGAGGGCTCCAGGGCGTGTCTGGCCCATCTCGCTTAGTCCCCATCTGCGGGACCCCAGCAGTAAGCTAATCTGCCAGTTGGAGCATCTGCCCCTGGTGGTCAGTGCACATCATAGCGAGTGGTTGAGTGGCCTTAGCATATCATTAACATATTATGCTTTGATTGGTTGAATGGATGACCACACACTTAGCATATTAGGCTTTTATTATATAGGATATTGTTGTCTATGGTCACTACATTGTGCATTAACTCCCTAGGTCTTATTTATCTGCTAGTTGCCAATTTGTGTCCTTAAAAACGTTTCCATTCCTCATGTGGCTTTTATAGAGCCTCCTCTACCATGCACCCCTATCCTACCACCTTTTCCTTTCCTCATCTCTCCTTGTGATGGTTAATTTTGTGTCAACCCGGGTGGGCCACAGTGCCCAAATATTTGGTCAAACATTATCCTGGATGTTTCTGCAAAGGTGTTTCTTTGGGATGGAATTAATATTGAAGTTGGTGGACTCTGAGTAAAGCAGATTACACTCCATAATGTGGGTGGGCCTCATCCAATCAGTCGAAGGCCTGAATAGGATAAAGACTGATGCCTCCCAAGCAAGGGGGCCTTTGGACTTGCACTGCAATTTCTCCTGGGTCTCTAGCCTGCTGGCTACCCCACAGGTTTTAGACTTATCAATCTCCACAGTTACATGAACCAATTCCTTAAAATAAGCCTCTTTTTCTCTAATACTCCCCTCCTTCTCCCAGCTCCCAGGTGCCTCTATGCAGGTTCTGTTCTAAACATTGACACTTGTTGCAACATGTCTGGCACCTGCATTTGAGGAGCTAGCCCTGGGCTCCTATCTATGTCTGCTCTCCTTCCTCCTACCTCACAGAGCCTGGGTCTTCCTTGCTGTGACAACATGCCCGGCCCCTGTGATAAATGATATTGAAGTAAGTCAGTAGTGCCAGTCCTAGACTCCTTTGCAACCCAGTTCTGGCCAGTGAGAGTGGGCATGGCTTGCTCTGGTGCCTGTGGGGGATTTTCTGCTTTCCTGATGGAAAGGGACACATGGCTGGCACCTCCCTTTCCCTTCCTTCTTCCCTTGGGCCTGGGCATGGTGTGTGGAGCTGGGGCAGCCCCATCACAGTGATGAGGTGACACACTTGAGATGGAGGATCACTACCTAAGGAGAGTGGGGCAGAAAGAGGGGGCGAGATGGCTCCTCGATGACATTTCTGAACCTTTGCCCCGGTTCTGGGCTGCCAACCACTGGACTTCTTGTCTGTATCCCGAGAGAACTGTCTAGGTGCTCACGGTGAGTGCAGTGGCAGATGCTCCTGGCTGGGAGGGTACTCTGTTCACGCTGCCATTAAACTCATGGACATGTCCTGGCTTCAGTCTAGAGAGAGGCCGCAGAGCTGGCTCAGCCTGTGCTGAGAATGTGAGTTAATCCCCCGAGGTTTCCATGCTTTGGTTACTGGACTCCTGCCTTCCATGATTATCTCACTGTTGGTACAGGGACAGCAGCCAGCCCCAGAGTCCCTGAGTGGAGGAAGGATGGCTGCGGCCTGAGGTCATCAGTGAGCAGGCAGCCAGGCCCCTGAGGGACTGCCTTCCAGTGTCACAGGGATGGAAAACAACCCCCGATGGCCACGTTCCTGGAATCACTGGCCGCTGGCTCAGCCTGGAAAAGAGAGATGAACCCGCTGGCTCAGTCTTTGGTTCAGGCATTAGGCCAGCTTGCTGAGAGTGTGGCTGGCCCCTGGTTCTCTCTTCAGCCAGAGAATGATGGGTGCTGAGAGATAGTTTTGAACCTGAGTTTCCAAGCACAGATGCTTTGCATTGCAGCATCGCATGCCTTACCTTAGAGAGAAATTTGACACCAGCACATTGGTGTAAACACAAAGAGAGGGGAGCAGTGACCACCGGAAAAGGGTCGGAGTCTGGGCAAGGCAATTTAAAGAAATAAACCGGGGACCGTTAGCGATTGCTACCCAACTTCAAATCAGAAGGGAGGCGAAGAGGAAGCACTTGTGAGGCAGATAATAAGATGACAAAGCCTGGAACAGCGGCGCTCGCTGATCTTAATTACCAAGCGATCTGCTGGGTGTTTAATCAGAGGCACATACGCTATGCTAATTATTCCGGCTAATTTCGTTATAATGCAATTCTTTATCAACCCTGCTATGTATAAATTAGGAATTGAAATGTAACTAACACAAATTATATTTAAGGCAACATGAATTTCTCTATTCCAGTGTGAAATCTTCTAATCTCTATTTCTTTATCTTTTCTTGTTTGATTAGCTCATGGGGATCCTCCCCTCCCCCACGGCACCAATATTTCCCCCTCCACTTCTTAGAAACCTTATATTTGACTTTCTCCTTCTGCGATTGTCCTTGAAAGGTGCGGAATACATTGAAGCAATCAATGGCAGGCGGATCCCGGCTTTCCCTGGGGCAGATAGAGGTCACTTCATTGTTCTGCTTTAATTTTTCAGCAATCATCGGAGGGTCCCCTAGTTCACGTATTCTCAGTGACATATTGATTGTGACTTATGTCAGGTTATGTTCACAGATGTGTTTAGGTAGAGGACCGATAACACAGATCCCCACCGAGAAGCACGAGTATTTTGTGGAAGTTTTAATGTCGCGTGCTTTGCCGCCCACGAGGTCAGACTGGTGTGGAAGTCGGCGAGCTGTGCAGTGCCCACGGGCGTGCCCCCGAGGGCACCAGCTGGGAACTTCTCGAAAGGATGCTCTCTTACAGGATAGAGACCGTCTTTCTAAAGGCAACAACCAACGCCAGATTTAATGCTGAGACACAGATGGTTACTATGGCCAAGGACAATGCAGTCCAGCCAGCTATGGTCACTTCTCTGTTTCATTTTGGAATCAATCGAGAGGAGGAGGCGTCAGACAGAGGGGCTCAGAGGGGTTCATGACTGACAAGGCCACCGAAGCAGGTGTCTTCAGATTGGAAGCCAGAGGACTTGCCGTCAGTCCCTGGATCAGGCACCACACACACCCTTGGCAGCCCCGAGCCTCCTTCCCCACCTCGCCCACCAGGACTGGCCCTTCTCAGGACGCAGAGAAACCAAGACGACCCTCTCCTCAGACAGGCAGACCCCAGAAGAATCCAGAAGGGACTAAGCTATGCAAGCCCCTCCCAGAGGGCCTAGTAAGGTCTTCCAAGGAGAAAGAGATGAGACTAGAGGGAGGCTGGGCGCAGCACACGGTACAAGTTCATGCCTATGGACGCACAAGGCCAAGGGGACCTCTAAGAGTATTCTACACATTTTGAGAAGTTTTAGCCAGTACAAAGCCAGGGCAAGAAATAAGAACGATAAATAGCTTTAAAAAATCAAAATGATCAACCATTATCTGCAGACGATACCTGTATAAAATCCGAGTGAACCAATGGAAAGATATTAATTAGAACTTCACAAAAATGTTCAGTAAGCTAGCCTACTGCCCTCCCAAATGAGCAAAATTAATAGTTTTCCTATAGACCAGCAAACTTAGAGACCTGGACAAGGTGCACAGGAGAGAGTCCTGGGAAATAAGGTCATACCAACGTTCAGGAAATTCAATAAAAGAAGAAGAGAGAAAACCTGCCTTGTTGATGGCAAAATACATACCAGAGCTACAATAATTCTGAAGGGCGATGATGGCAAAAGAAATGATGGAAAATTCACAGAAGAGAATAGAAAGTTCAGAAACAGAAGTAAGAAATAGGTTTAGGTTATAAAATAGCAGCATTTAATTCACGAGGAATGAAAGGATGTTCTATAAGTGGAGTTGGGATAACTGGGAACATACAAAGTTAAATCTGTCATATTATGCACCAAAGGATGTCCCAGATGATTAAAAAATTTAAATAATGAAGATGAAATCACATAACCACTAAAGAAGAACAGAGATACAGATGTTATTACCTGGTGGTAAAGAGGGCTCCCTAAGTATCAAAACAAAGACAGATTCTAGAAGATGATAGATTTGGCCAAACAAGCCATCTTATACCTGTAAATATCAAAAAACTCTAAAAACAAACATTACTTGTGAAAAACAGCCCTAGCCGGTTTGGCTCAGTGGATAGAGTGTTGGCCTGCAGACTAAGGGGTCCCAGGTTTGATTCTGGCCAAGGGCACATGCCTGGGTTGTGGGCTTGATCCCCCCCACCCTCACCCCCAGTAGGGGGTGTGCAGGAGGCAGCCATTCAATGATTCTCATCATGGATGTTTCTATTTTTTTTTCTATCCTTCTCCCTTCTTCTCTGAAATCAATAAAAATGTGTTTTTTTAAAAAAGAAAAATACAACAGAGGATCACACCTTCCTATGTAAAGGGCTTCTTAATATTCAATAAGCACAATTTTGTCTCCAATGACAAAAGGGGTCAATGACATTTACAGCAATTTCACACAAAAATATAAGCTAACATGCTAATAGGTCTCTTAAAGTAATGTTAAACTTCACTGATACCCAACAAAATGCAAAGTAAAATAAGACAGTAAATTGACAAAGCTTTAAAAATGTGCGTGTTTGTATGTTGAGATGACTCCAGGGGAAGGAGCATTGACATGCCTTCCCGATGGGTATAACATTTCTGGGAGGCAGAGAGTGTAGCCCGATTTGATTTTTTGTAAACTATGTACCTAATTATGATTAGAGAAAGATTGGAAGGATGGATTCCAAATAGTAACAGTGGTATCTCTGAGTATTTTTAAAATCTGCATTTTCACAGAGTTCTACAATAAAAAAATTTACTTTGGCAATCATTCTGAAAAAGCTACTTTCTTTGTTCCTGGCATCATCATTTATTATAGTGAGAATCTGAACCTACATATCCAACAACTGCCATATGACACATGCACCTGAAATAAGCGGAGAAAAAAGCGTGAGGCAGGGTGAGGTGGGAGACTCACAGGCATCGGCCGGAGACGCTCCTACGGGCGGGGTTCCCGGGCTCGCAGCACTCGGAGCCAGCCCGCATCCACCAGCTGCCGGCGAGGCCGGGCCTCCTCCACACTCTTCCAATCTCTGCTCTGGGAAGGAGGGTGCGACAATGAGTCCCGTTTTACCTAATAGTTAATTTAAACAGGGCGAGAAAGCTATATTTGTTTCAGGAAGAATGCACATGTGAGAGTAGTTTAGAGAACTTTGAGGAGCATGTGAAAGACGGGACTTCCCGGGAAGGTACAAAGCGGCCCTGGAGAGAAGCGTGGAGTGGGGTGTGAGTCCCAGAGAAGGGGGTTGAGGAGTGGATCGCAGTGGGCCGGGGTCCTAGCATTGTTGAAGCTGAGAAACGTCATCTGGAGGCTCGCAAGCCGTGTCCGCAGAGGGGTTCTTCTTTGGCTGGGGCCGCTTGCAGGACCCCCACAAACTGGAAACAGCCCAAATCTCCAGCAGAGGGAATTGGCTAATAAATGATGGGGTGTTGATTCAGGGGTCCCCACAGCCGTACGCATCTGTGATGACAGACTTTTAATGGCCCGGAAATTTGTTTTCAGTTTATTGTTTAGTGAAAATCTGTGTTTAAAACTGCATATTGTGATCCAATATTTGTAGAAAAAAAAATGTATGAAGTATTTTATTTTATTCTGTTCACTTACCTGCATGATATTTTTCTATAATGAGCATGGAGAACACATAATAGATGTAGTTCACATACAGTTTATAGACAGAAGTAAAAAAGGAGAGAATGGTTTTCAGGTCAGCAAGACTCAGCTCTAAAATGACTGAATGAACCTATACGTTCAAGAAAGTCAATGAGCAGGGGGTTGGTCAGCAAAAGACAAGAGAGGCAAGATGCTAACAGGCCTCCTAACCCTGCCTAGGGTGACGTTCTCTGGCTGCCCAGAAGGAAGGCCCACCGGCAACACCAGCTATTTTGTGAGATGGAAGCTGGAGGCCACCTAGCCAGGTGCCATCGGACGCGTGAATCAGCTGACTAACTCTCTAGAGCAGTGGTCGCCAACTGGTGGTCCGCGGACCACTGGTGTTCCATGAGGTCCGAAAGGTTGGCGACCAATGCTCTAGAGTGATTATACGGGGTCAACTCACGTGACTGTGGAGGCTGAGAGATCCCACGATCGGCCGTCCACACATGGGGGCCCCGGAGAGCTGGTGGTGTAGTTTCCGTTTGAGTCCAAAGGCCTGAGAACCAGGAGAAGCAATGGTGTAAGTTTCAGCCTGAGAGGAAAGAAAGCTGATGTCCCAGCTTCACAGCCAGGCAGAGAGCGAGTTCTCCCTCCTCGGCCTTTCCATCCCATTCGGGTTCTCAGCAGCTGCAGGAGGCCACTCATACTGGGAGGGCAATTGGCTTCACTCGGGCTTCAGGTTCAAATGCTAATCTCACCTGGAAACACCCTCAGACTCACCCAGAACTCGTGTGTAACCGGGTATCTGGGCCTCAGAGTTGAGCACATGCCTGTTCTCGGAGGTAAGCACGTACAGAGAGAAATATTGAAAGCGCTACAGAGAGGAGCGTGGACATGGAGCAGAAGGGCGGGAGAGCAGGACCCTGCCTGGAGCTGCAGGGAGGAGAAGGGCCAGATGCCCTCAGGACGGAGGGCAGCTTGTCCCAGGCCCAGCGTGGTGGTGGAGGAGGTCCAATGCAGTCTTTCGTTTGGGTGACATAACAGTCAAAGCCCTTTGCTGAGAGAGGGGGAGAGACGACTGGGTGGAGAGCTTGAACGTGGGAGTGAAAATTAGCAATACCTGTGTGGTTAATGGGACAGGGAGCTGATTAGGAGCAAAGAGAAAACTGTGTGGCGGTGAGAGCCCGAGAGCTCTGGCCACCTGCCTAGAGGAAGCTGCCTGCCTCGAGCCCATGACATGTCTGCTGTTCTTGGATCCTTCACGAAGGGTTAAGGAGAGACAGGGCCTATCTTTCGGTTACCCTAAATCCACAGGATCGTTTTAGGGAGCCCCTAGTGTAGGCTGCCAGGGCTAGTAGATCAAGGTTTCTGGTTCTAGGGCAAACGAGATAAGGATGCACAAATGGCACATGATCAGCCAGGACAGGAAGTGGCGGAGGGGGTGGGGAGATGACTGTGATGGCAACCAGAGAATTCATGGGCGGTGGCTTTCGAATGGAGTCTTAAGGAAAGGGCAGAATTTGGGTCGGTAGAAAGATCCCTCTTGTGGGGAGCAGGCACAGCCATGGCATACTCATGCCAGCTCAGCCTGGTTCAGTGACCCTGAGTGGGGGCAATGATAGGCTTAGAAAAGACAGATAAGAGAATGAAAGCTGGGTCTCAGTGGGACGTTGCCCCTCTGATGGACAGCGCCAGCGCCCACAAGCCATGTCTTTATTTTATAGCAGATGCCATGGGGCAAAGTAGGGGTGTGATCAAGATGTTTACAGCATTCTCGTGGGTTTCAGTCCCACTCAACTACATGCACCTGAACTCTATCACTCAGGCAGGTGGGGCCATGTGTTCGGACCACAGGCTCAAGCTTATAACTCTAGCTGTTGGCTATAATTGTGCTGAGAAGGCTCTGCCCTCCAAGCTGGGACTTGCACGTGGCCACGAGAGGACTGTGCCCTCTCATTAGAGGCTTGAACCTGCCCAAAGCACTGTAGCCGTCCCCCATACCCTCTCAGACGGAGGGAGAGAGTGAGCAAAAGGATGTGGAGGGACCAGCAGGTGGCTAAGTGCCACAGGAGGTACCGCCAGGCCAGCAGGTGCCGCGGGAAGGGGGCACAGGCTAGCATGCAGGGTCCCACAGGCCAGGGATTGGATGTTGATGAGCAACTGTCCAATGTTTTAGAGCAGAGGTTCTCAACCTGTGGGTCGCGACCCTTTTGGGGGTCGAACAACCCTTTCACAGGGGTCGCCTAAGACCATCGGAAAACACATATATAATTACACATTGTTTTTGTGATTAATCACTATGCTTTAATTATGTTGAATTTGTAACAATGAAATTGGGGGTCACCACAACATGAGGAACTGTATTAAAGGGTCGCGGCATTAGGAAGATTGAGAACCACTGTTTTAGAGGAAGCGTGTGAAATGACCAGGATGGTGTTTTAGAAAGATTAATTTGGCATAATTTATAGGAAGGCGAGGAAGGGGAGCCTGGGACAAAAGAGAAGGCTCCAGGGTCACAGACATCTATAAAGGGTGACTAATGATGGCAAAACAATGGGATTAAACGTCTCTGTGATTATGCATTTAAACGTCTAATTTTAAATCCAGCACCTAATTAAGCATAAATTATTTTGCCATTCAAATGTATTCTGGCTCGAAGCTCCCTCTCTGTTGGTGGTGAGAGGGGAGGAGGGCGGAAGGGAAGGATCTACAAATCAGCAATCGGAATTCTCTGTGGCTCCCACCAAGGGTCCTGAGGGCACAGAGGTTCCCAGGTGGCTCCTCTTCCCACTGCGCTCCTCACCCGCCCTCCTGGCTGCTTCGTGCCCCCTGGGGGAGGCTGACCTTTTGGATGTGGCTGGTTGTCAGCCTGCGGGGACAGCCAGCGTGGAGCAGGCAGGGGCCTGCGGAGCACAGTGCGGAAGGCTGTAGAGTGAATCTGAAGCTCTCACAGCACCAAGCATTTCCTGTCCCCAGACAAAGTCATCTGAGAAGTGAGGAGGGCAGGGCACCTCCGGGGTGGTCCAGACTGCCCAGGGAGAGTTGGGAGGAATCAGAAGAGGGAGCACAGACAGGAGGGGGTGCTGGATTCATACAGACATGTAAGAGCAGCATGTGTTTGGTTCTGTGGTCCTAGCCTCTCTCAGACTGATGGGCCCAGAGGGTCATGGGCCATTGCCTCCCTCTACCAGCCACCCTCCGCCTTTGTTGGGGGAGGGCGGTGTGCCTGGGAGGAAAAGGGGGCTCACTCTCCTGGTACCTTGCCAGATGACCTGGAGTTGCAGGGACCTGGGCCACCATGACTGGGTGGTAGTCCATTACCCCAGAGTTTGGGACCACCCAAGGGTGGAGGTCAGGGCAAAACAGAGAGTTACCACATTTAACCATCTGCTCAATGCCTTCCTGTTCCCAGCACTATAAGGAGGTGGAGAGTGAAGACGGCAACACCACACAATCCCCCTCCTGAGGCTTTGTCATGTGATTGGCAAGGCAACTGGACAACTGGTCATAAACGTAGAGAATGCTTTTGACACAGCAGGTCAAAGGCAAGGCGAGCAAACACCGAGAGAAGGGCAGGAGAGGGCCAGGCAGATATCAGGGAGGAGCATCCTCGGCTAACGGACCAGCAGGTGCAAAGGCCCCTGAGCAGAGAGCATGCTAGGTGTGCCTGGGGAACAGCCATGCTACCACTGAGTGCTGTGAGCCAGGGAGCGAGTGGGGCTAGGTCGTGGAGGGCTCACTGGTCATCGTAAGGACCTTGGCTCCTGCCGGGAGAGATGGGAAGGTACGGAGGGTCTGAAGCAGAGAGGTGACTCACCTGGCTTAGTTGCTGAGCTCAGGGTGGGCTGCAGGGGATGATGGGAGAACCTGGGAGACATGAGGTTATTGCAATAATTCAGGTGCCTCAGTTGTCTCATCCATAAAATGGGAAGAACCTGGCACTTTCTTGTGATTGATACGAGAGCAGTGCTGGCCCATGGCCAGCAGCGTTGCTGGGGGCACCCGATTGAGCTGACCCACTGCTGGCAAACAGGAGAACAGTCTACTCACAAGGTCACGAGAACCAGATGCCAGGCTTGCTCTTTCCTGAAGGTTTGGGGGTGAAGGCAGGGCTGCTTCTGAGCAGAGACCTGCAAGACCAGGTCAAAGCGTGTCTGAGAGTAAAGGACCCATTAAAAATGAGAGAAACATACATAACATGAAATGTGCCATTTAAACCATCTGTAAGTGTTCAGCTCAGCGGCTGCAAATACCTTGGCTGTTGTGCAACCATCACCCACAGTCATCTCCAGAACTCTTTCATCTTCCCAAGCTGTCACTCCGTCCCCATCACACACTAACTCCCTGTCCCCCACCCTTATACTTCCTGTCTCTCACTCTGCCTGCTTTAGGGACCTCATGTACGTGGGCTCATACAGTATCTGTCCTTGCGTGGCTGGCTCGTTTCATTCAGCATCATGTCCTCAAGGTTCACCCGCGTGGTAGCAGGTGTCAGAATTTCCGTCCTTTTTCAGGGTGAATATATTCTACTGTATGGGCGGGGCACATTTTGTTCATCCATCTATGGCAATTGGATTGCTTCCCCTCTGGGCCACTGTGAATAATGCTGCTGGGGATACGGGTGTGCACACGTAAGGAGCCCGCCTGTGCCTGGCCTTCCCTGTGGGCCCCTGCCCCCTGCTCAGAGGGGCCCCACAAGTGCCTCTTCCCAGAGCTGGGACTTCTCTAGAACAAAGCACTCACTCTATGCACTTTCTCAAACACCCTGGTGTCTTGCAGAGCAGAAACGACTGTGGTCAGAAGCCGTAAGCCAGCAGTTCCTTAGTGTCCATTTCTACCCAAATAGAAGCACCGTGCAGCTCGCAGCACCGGGTATGGGAGTCAGCACTGGGCATTAGGACTAGGACACCACCCTAGCAGAGCCTCTAGGACACACAGCATGGAGTGAACACACCCACCCCCTAACCCATACAGATATCAACCTGCTGAGGAGCAATATAGACAAATATTCTTCCAGAGCCTTCAGAAATCTGGCAAACAATGGAGGCTTTGGCTTCGGTGTTTGGCAATCATTGTTCGTAAGTTCAGCTGATTTTTGTGGCTGTTTCTGTACATCATTTCATAGATGTTGGTGGAGTCGCCTCTCCTTGGCAGGGATACAGACTGACTGTTTCTCTGGAAGCAGCACTGAATTTTTTAGCTAATTAAATTTAGTTAAAAAAAAGAAAAAAGGGAAAGTGGGCAAAAGATAGGAGCAGCTTTTTCACCAAAGAGGAGACACAGATGGCAAACAACCACATAAAAAGATGTTCAACATCGTGAACCATCAGAAAAATGCAAATTCAAGTGGCATTGAGAAACCACTGCACGCTCATCAGGCTGGCTAAAATAAGAAATACTGACAACACCAAATGCTGACGAGGATGCAGAGAAACCCACTGCTGCTGAGAATGTAAGATAGTGCTGCCATTCTGGAAAACAGTTTGGCAATCTCTCTCTATATATAAAAGCCTAAGCGACCATTCGACCATTTGACCATTCAACTGGTGGGTATGATGTGCAATGACCACCAGGGGACAGACGCTCCAACCAGTAGGTTAGGTTGCTGCTGGGGCCCTGTCAGCCCCGAATCTGGTTCACCCGCACCAGATTCCCTTTCAATGTGCACGAATTCGTGCACCAGGCCATTAGTTTCTTATAACAGTAAAATGCAACATCCGTGGGCCCAGACAGTTTACACTGGGCATTTATCCCAGAAAAGTGAAAGTAGGTACACAGAAACCTGTAGGCGAACATTCCCAGCAGCTCCACTTGTAACACCCCAGACTGAAAAGAACCCAAACGTCCTTCAGCAGGGACATGGTGAACAAATCCCGGTATGTCCATGCCGTGGGATGCTGCTCAGCAGTGAAGAGGGTCCCGTTGGGGACAGATGCAATGCCCTCGCCCTCTCTCTGATCGCCAGAGCATCAGTGGTGCCTAGAACAGAACTTGTGAAATTTTATGTGCATGAGAGCTGCCTGGGGGTGAAATGAGCTGCAGATTCTGATTCAGTAGGTCTGGGCTGGAGCCCGGGCTGCTGTATTTCTGATAGCATTTTTGGGTCCAGCTGCACAGCATTGTTTGAGAGCTTGTCAGAAATGTGGAATCTTGGGCCCAACCCTGACCCACCGACAGGGAGTGTGCATGTCTGCAGAATCCTCAGGAGGTTTTAGGGCACACCCAACAAGGAGGCCATGCTCAGGGAGGCAGCAGTGCGACCCCTGCAGGCGCCCAGAGCTGCAGGCGACCATCCTGCAGACACCAGGTTCTGCCAGGAGCCCTCAAGTGCCCCGGTGCCCGTGCAGGTGCTTCCAGGCCAATCTGGATCATTCATTCTCTTTCCTTCAGGCCACCCTGATGCTCCACCCCCCCTTCCTCCTCCCCTCCCCTCCCCGGCGGTTGGTTTCCTGGCTGCATAAACGCTCCCCACCCTGCTGTGGGCCCCTGTGAACTCTTCCCTGCTAAAAGGCATCAGTGTGCAGTGGCCCATCTCCCCACCTTGTGAGCTCTGTCCTCTCCCAAGTTCCAGGGACCGCAGGCAGAGAGGTCTGCGGGGCCAGGCAGGGTCTGAGGACATTTCATTGACCTCCCGCTGCCCCGGGGCATTCTGGAGGTGGCCACGCAACACCCACTGCATCTGTCTCAGCCGCCGGCACCCCTCCCCTTCACGGAAATCCGCCCTGGGCTCCCGGGGGAAAGTGCAGGGAGAGACCATTTGGCTCATAGAATCTGGGCAGAGTTTATTGACCTAATAATGCCAGCAGGACACCTGGACGAAAGCACTGTGGTGTCCTCAACTTGTCTCTAAGAAACCAGCCTTCAAGAGGATTTATTGGCCCCAATATACGAGTATCTCCTCCATTCTCCTGGTTTGGCTTCCCCTCATCACCAAGACAATCTCCATTCCATAGGCTTCACCAAGGCAACCAGGAGGAAGGCTTTGAAAAATGCATGCTATTCAAGGGGCCCCAGCTCTTCCTCCCAGTCAGTGGGAGTCATTAGGATGTAACGTTTCCAAATTATATCTGTCAGCTGAGATGCGTGTGTGCGTGTGCATGTGTGCGTGTGTGTGTGTGTGCACGTGCACACACATGCGCCTGGAGATGGCAGTGAGATGGTTTGGTAAGGTGAGCGTAGCAGTCATATTGTAACATAATTGGCCAAGACAGAAAGAGAGTCACGGGCATCGCAGATTTATTTAGCTTCGGGGAAGGCATGTCAGATCCCTAGTTCTGACAAGGAGAGAAGGAGAAGGGGCAGATGTCAAGTTTTCTACTCTCTTTCATTTCCTCCAAATCATTTGAATATTAAGCCTGTCTGGTTAGCATTACGCCTCTTAAAACATCTGGCGTTTGGCTCAGCCAGGGTGGCTCAGTGGTTGAATGTCGACCTATGAACCAGGAGGTCAGGGCACACGCCCAGGTTGCAGGCTCGATACCCAGTGTGGGACATGCAGGAGGCAGCCAACCGATGATTCTCTCTCATCATTGATGTTTCTCTCTCTCCCTCTCCCTTCCTCTCTGAAACCAATAAAAATATATCTTTAAAAATGTGTGTTTGCAGTCTTCATTCGCTAATATTACTGTGCGTAAGTTGTCACAGCGGTTAAAGTAGGTTACGCCCGCTCCTCCTGCATAACCCTTTCCCTCTGCAGCCCCTTCTCTCCACCATCACAGCCCACACCCTGGAATAAAGTGGGGTGTCTTTAGGAGGGCAGGGGAGCGTGCTTGCATCCGTCTTCCCTTGACTGTCAGAGTGTTTGTCCTCAGAATGGGGTCTTGTCTTCTTCCCATGATGCACATGCTATACAGTCCCTTGGGGGTCAGGCCTCAGGAGGATGGCTTTAGATGGATTTGTCTATTCTTGGGTTCTTGGGGCTAGGGTTTGCCTCTTCAGCTTCTCGCAGGAGAAGAGCCCCATGGAGCTGCCATCAAGCATCTCCTCTCCATCCTGGGTGCACCAGTCATAGCCTGGTGGTGGGAGGGGGTACAGGCAGGGGCCAGTCACTGTAGGTCTCTGCCCCTTGAGCTAGCTGCCCTGTATAGCACTTTCCAATTTTTGAGGGACCCCCCCTTTAAAATGCCATTTGCAGAGTGTATTTTAAGCCTCACTGTGAATTCTCAAGATGGTGACTTTCTAGCTCTTGTAGTCGAAATGTTCACCTCATTTTAAACACTGTATTTTAGCCCTGTCCCATGTTGTTCAGTGGTTAGAGCGTTGGCCCAAGCATCCAAAGGTCGAGGGTCAAGGGTGGGGTGCATGCAGGAGGCAACCAATTGATGTGTCTTTCTCGCATTTATGTCTCTCTCTCTCTCTCTCTCTCTCTCTCTCTCTCTCTCTCTCTCTCCCTCCCACCCCCTCCCTTTTATTCTCTCTAAAAATCAATGGAAAAAATATTCTTGGTGAGAATTAAAACATATTTTATTGTTGCAAGAACACGTAACATGAGACCCACCCTCTTGACACATGTAAGTGTTCGTTACAGTCTTGCTGACCACAGGCCAGCGTTGTACCGCGGATCTCCAGAGCCGATTTGCCTCCTTCACTGAAACTTCATGCCTCTGATGAAAACCCCAGTCCCCTCTCTCTCCACCCATTGCCTCATTTCCATTAAACTTGGATGTTTGCCAGCAATCCAGCTCAGCATCCCACAGCATGACGGGCGCGACGGGGCAGGTTGCCTCTGTGACCATCAGGAGCAGGGCTGAGGCGTGCACACGTGCCCAGCTCCCTTCTGCAACCTTCCAGGGAGCTGCCTCTCAGAGAGGTTCATTCCACCGGGAACGAGAATTCGACGGAAGCATTTGGCATTTATGTCAACCTTGTCCTGACAATGGCTTCCTTGTCCCTCCTCCTTCCCTCTCAGATCTGGGGCCTTTTAGACACACAGCAAAACGAGCATCATGGCTGGCCTGCTGTGCCCATTGGAAAGAGGCCTGGGAGACGGTAGAACCGTTGGCAGCGTTGGAATCCCTTGAGGGCATCTGAGACTTCAGTGATTCAGAGAATGTCTCCAAGGAGGTCCTGCTGTCCCATGTGCAGCCACCTGCCTCAGCCAGCTGCTGTGATGGCAGAAATGATTGACAGGCATCCTCCACTGTTCATGACCCTGACAACTCCCCCTCTGGAGGCCAGGGCCCCTTAGTGTATGACTTTCACCCCCCCACTCCACTTGCTGTGTGCATGAACTTTGACCCAGCTGGGCCACTTTTGGGAATCTAGCAGATATAGGGGAATGAAGCTAAGCATGAAAGGGTATTTGTTGTGGCGTAATTGGCCGTGGCCCAGCGGTCAGCTGATAATAATACTGCTGTGAGGTTAAGAACCCTGAGGCCGCTGTGGAGCTCAGCCGGATCTTCCTTCAGGAAAGAATGTGCCCTCCAGTCGCCAAGGGAACAGCCAGCAAAAGCCACGGGTTGATCTGTCTTTTAAACCAATCCTCCCGGGCAGCCCCTGGCTGGTGACAGTCATGGATGGAAGATGTCACTGGGGAGGACCACATGAAACACACAGGAGGACAGGTGTTCCCTATCAGACAGCGGAGGGTGGGGCTCGGACGGCAGCAGCGGAGCTGTTGGCTGAAACCTTCCTTCCCACGGCCTCTCCCTGTGGCCTTTCCCTGGGCCGAGTCCATCGGTTCTCAGTGGCTCACACACACGCCATCATGAGGTTGAGAGATACCTGTGCCTTGTACAAAATAAGTCTAAAGGAATTGCTTGTTCAGTGAGTCCCTTATCATTCTTGGTCACCCTTCCCTCCATCTTCTGCCTGTACCTGCCCTCCTCCCCGATGTCCCACGGTCCCAGGAGGAGACATCCCTGCACGCACACAGAACAGGCGTGATGGCAGGGACAGGGGAGACGTGGGTGCACCCCACAAGGCTAAATACAGGCATTCTGTAAACGTCTGCACATCATTTACTCATTAGAGAGGGTGAACAGCTTATTTTCTAATAATAAACATACTTACTCAGGAAATGACACACCGCCATCTTTGAACTTAGAGTAAGACATTCCTGGAGCAGAACCTTCCATGCTCCTAATCTGGAAATCGGTGAAGAGCAGTGCTCTCAAATGTCCACTTGAGGGCACTGTGATCCCAGCGTTGTTCTGGCGTCCCTTTCAACTGGACCCCCTGGGCAGGTGCCTGGCCCGTCCACCTCTTTGCCACTCTCTCTCCCAATGTGCTCCTTGAGGAACGAGAGACGTTCCCAAGCTCCTCAGGGACGGAGGCCGGGAGCCCCGGGACTGGCACGTCTGTGCATTGACGTCCTTGGCCACTAGAGAGAAGCGTTGGTGCCGATTGCTCTCCGCAGGCGTGGTGAGCTCTCTGGGGCTGCCCAGATGGTGCTGATCCCAGTTTGATCAGTGATCCGTGGGAGAGAGGCTGGATCTCCCTTCCTCACAGAGCCCAGGGTCTGGGGGTGGGGTGGGGGCGGTGCGCCTTGGCGTTGGCCGGTGGAAGCCAGACCCACACGGTAGCAGCAGACATCCTGTGTGGTGAGGTCATCCTCTTAGCATCGGTTGACCCCTGTAATACTTCCCATGTTTCCCTTTCCCCGGCCCGGAGAAAAGGCAGGAATGGGCGTCACCGGGGCCAAAGGCAGCCCAACCCGGACGGGGCGTTTGGAGGGTGGCACAGCCCGGATTCCGCAGGGGCAGCCTGAGCCCTGGCAGTCCTGAGGGTCGGTTCTTTCCCCGGGGAACGTGGCACCACCGGGCTCCAGGGACCGACACAAAACCTCCGTCATTCCATTTTCTGGCGCTCGTTATCGTGAGCATCATTTCATCCTGGCGCCACGGTAATCCGTCCCCGCGTGCGCGTGAGTATGCATTATGCAAGATTCAAAGTCGCTGGATGCGTGAGGAAAAGAAAAAGGCTCTCTGCATAGGGCAGAAATAATTTGCAAAACCAACTTGGGGTAGAGTGTTCTCAAATGAACCCCAGTCGTCCCCCGGCTTTCAGAGGGCCAGGCAGGCACCCCCTTTGAAGGGCCCGGGAACAAAGGGCCCTGGCTGGGTGCATTATAATTTGCTCCAACCAGTTGCAAAGTACTCATATTTTCGATGATGTGAAGAGAAATACTAATGTCGCAGGACGTGGGCATTGTGCTTGGTATAAATACACACACAAAAGCTAAGTGAGGGTATTTGGGATGTCTTGTTGGGGAGGATGTAATTAAATTTGCCTTTGAGAAGCCTTTGAAGTCCGTGGCTAACTGGCTGATAATAAAGGTAACACTCCCCATCAGCTGGTCTGTCAGTGGTAGAATTCTCGCAAATTGGGAAAGTTGCTGAGGCAGAATCAATTAATTTCCACTTGGAGTAAAATCTGTCTTTCAAGTGGTGGGATGTCATCCTGCTTCGGCTGTGGAGGCAGGCACCCCGCTCTCATGCGTGCTCCGTGAGCAGGGGGAGCCCGGGCCCCCCGAGGTCAGGGCCGCTGAGCACAGCCCCGCTGTGAGCCAGGGAGCTCCAGGTTCCTGGTTAGTATCAGCTTCTGCTCAGGTCAGTCCTGCTGGAGCGCCCACCACACAATGAGGTGTCCCCACCCTCTGTGCCCCGTAAACATGGGTAACGCACCACATGCCCCTGGTGGATGGCATTGGAGGTGGCCCTGCTGCTCCACACCCAGCGGACAAGTGTTGCAAGGGGTGGTTCTGCAAAATCACGGTGGGTGTAGGGACTGCCTGAGGTCTGGGTCCACAGCTTTGTCCCTATCGCAGGCCACAGGTCTCAGAGTCGGGGTGGGGGGTGGGGGGTGGGGGGTGGGGCCCTGCCTGGCACCCCCAGCTCTGGGCTGGCCCTTCATCGTCACATCCTTCTGGTCCCATGTCTTCCAGTGGCCTTGCTCTGCGTCCAGTCTTCCCACTGCCTGGGGGTCCTGCAGGCGTGAGGGCTGCTGTGGCAGGAGGAGATGGTCGCGGTTAAGCAGACCTGGGCTCAGAAGCAAGACCACATAGAGGACGTGAAATTGGCACCAGCCAGACTGTGGGGTTGGCAGCTGGGCAGGAATGTGGGGGGGGGGTTATTAGGGACCCCCTTTAGCTCCCTGGATGTCTTCTATGATGTAAGCTCACATGTGGACACACGATCGTAGGCCTGGAGTGTGACATGATGCCCAGCCAGGCCTGCAGGGGACAGTGGCTGCCGACGGGGCTGAGGTGGGGTGTCCAGTGATTAAAAGGGTGGCCTCTCCTCCTGTTTCTCCCCTGAGTGTCTGGTCTCGGATCTGGTAGGGCGATCATGTCCTCTTCTGGACCTTTGTTGAGCTGTGCTTGCTTCCTACATTTTTCATCATTGCTCGATTCCTTAAAAGTCACATTTTTCATTGTTTACCACGTTATCCACTTTTTAAAAACCCACCCTAGGATTCCAGATAAGCTCTCTGAGGATGTGTAGAGATTAAAGTTTTAGTACAAAAATTAATGTTAAAATTGGCAGCAGGCGGAGATGCTATAGAATTTGCTTTGCTACATCTTTTAAATCCGAGGAATATCTAAAGCCATTGTCTTGCCAGCAGCCTTTCACACGTGGCGCTGTCATGGCCCAGCCTCCATTTGCAGATGGCGATTTCCTTTCTTCGAATTTGCACTGGCTTGTCATAGTTTTAAAAAATGTTTTATGCAGCGCCAGCAAGAGGCGAGGCTGGTGCGAAGAGCCCCACCGCGGGGTCCCCTGGGGCTCTGACCAGTCAGTGTGTCATGGACACATGTGGCCCCTGCCCTTCAAGATGAGGCGACCTCTGACCAGACAGGGCTCCAGCGCTAGGGCTGTCACTCTGGGGTGTAAAATAAGGGGAGGCGCCCCAGCTCTGAGCCCTGCTGCTTACCCTCCCCAGAAGCACCAGGTCTGGCCTCTTTCAGGAGGAAGCTCTGGCCACGCTGGCTCCATGGCTGTGTGCGGGCTGCACGTTTGGGGGCGTGGGAAGGACTTTGCCCGGTGTCACTGGGAGCCTCCTCCAGGATGTATTGGAGCCCAGTCGTTTGGGAGCTGTGGTGAGCCTGGCCGTGGCTCCCTTACCACAAACGATGACCTTGGTCATGGTCACAGTTGGGGGTAAGGATGTTCAGATCTGTCATCTCTAGGAAGCTTCTGTCCTCGGGGCCGCAGGAACTTGGAGGTTGGAGGACCTTAATGGAGTTCACCCCATCTTTTAGGAGGAAATACACACGGCTCCCCCGGGGAACACGGGACCAGCCCCGGATCACCCGGTACACAGACTCCTTCTTGCTCCTTCCTCCAAATCTTGTGCTTGTCCTGTGGTGTCAGAGCAGCTGTGTGACTCTGAGCAGGCCCCTGACCTCTCTGGGCCCTGCGTGTAAGTGGGGATAGTGGTTTTGGTTTCTGGTGGAGAGGCACTTCGGCTGCTCTCCAGGGCAGCGGCATCGGCCCTTCCTGGCCCCCACCCCCATGCAGCTGGGGCAGCGGGGTCTGCGTCAGCCTTTCCTGCTGCAGCTGAGTCTCCCCGACTCCCCAAGGAGCAGGAAGCGGATGTTTTCAGCGCACACTCACTAGGTGTAGACAGTAAACACCGCCCCCCCCCACCCCTGCACTCTGGGGCCCAGAAGCACCTGCTGAGCATCCTCCCTGTTTGCTGCTCTGGTCCCACGGCCCCCGGTGGGCCTGGGGCTCAGGGACCCTGGGGCCACGGCATATGCTGTCAGCTCTATTGAGGAAATGGGGCTGTGGGAGGCATATGTGCATCATGTGCAGTGTGTGTATGCATGTGAATGTGCGTATGTTTGTTACATATGCGTGTTTGTGTAGGGTGTATGAGTGGGATGTGTGTATACCAGTATCTGTGTGTGTTCCCATTGACATGTGGTGTATAGTGTGCATTTGTTGCATGTGTGTATGTGTACACGCAGGTACATGTCTGCATATGTATATGTGTGTTGCGTATGTTATGCGTTTTGTATTGAGCATGTGTGGTGTGTATACATACATGCACATGCATGGATATGCATGCGTGTTCGTGTGTGTGACTGCACGGGTCCAAGGTCACAAGGCTGGTTTGTGAACCAGGACAGTCCAGCTTCCAGGACTCTAGAGCTGTCTTTCCAGCTCCTTGGCTGGTCTCCCTTCCCAGTCAGCCTGGGGTGAGGCCCGAGGACAGGGCGCAGCAAGGCCAGCCAGGGGCTCAGGGTCCCTACAGGGAAACAGCGAGTGAAAGGGTTGGAGATGGAGAGTGGTGGGGGTCCCCACAGAGAGGCCCCAGCTTGTGCCTCACCTGCTTCTCAAGGGACCCTTTGCCCAGGCCCTGAGGAGGCGGGAGCTCCCCTCCCGGGCCCTCCGTCACCGCAGCACAGCGAGGGCCTTTCCTGACAACAGAGACCAGGCTTACAGCACCTGCCCCGCAGGGCTGCCGAGAGCGTGGGCCAGGCACTGTGCGGAAGGCCCGGGTCCTGGCTGGTTTCCTCCTCGCAGCAGCCAGGGAGGCAGAGGCTGAATGCGTGAGCGTAGAAAACGTGGTGTGTGCAGAGCCGGCCAGGGTGAGAGTGGTGGTGACTGGCCTTTGCTTAACACTAGACTTAATTTCTAAGAGGCTGAGTCCTGAGGCCGAAAGAACGAGCTTGCTTGCCACTGGGCGGGGACGTGGGCTCCTTGGAGGAGAGAGTCTGTCGGGTTCCACCGACAGGCCGTGCGGCAGATGCCTGATGCTCACGGGGAAGGTTCTGGCGCTTGGAGACACAGGTTTGGGCCCACGTCCCTTTGGTTTTCCGAATCTCACCATTTAGGTGGCTGCCAGCTTGTCTGCGTTGCTTCCTCTGCTTTTGTTGGCACTAGCCCGTGCCTCTCTCCCATCAGAATCTTCACGTTCATCACCGAGCCGATGTCCTGCCCTGCGGGTGATGACGGCAGGGGCATGACAGCGGTGACGGCCCCTCCTTCAGGACATCAGAGGCCACGCCCCGCGGTGGTTTGGGTTCCCTGGTGTCAGTCCCGTGAAGAGCCAGGGACACCTACCACAGTGACTGCCTCTGTGGCGAGCGTGGGCGTATGTTCGGAAGAGCCTCCCACGTCGATTCCTCAGCGTCGGGTGACCTGCCGGTGCCAGTCCTGGGTGGAGGTGTTCAAGCCGCGGGTCTCGGGCAGCTCTTCAGGAGCACCTTGCCACCAAGGGTTCGGGACCTGGAGCCAGCTGGTCCCCGGGCGGGGAGTGCCGACCCCACCCCCAGTCCTAATCGCACTCTCATCAGGTTTCATTCCACCGAACGCTCCATTAACGAGGGTTAATGACATTAATTACTGTCCTCTTCACTCAAGAACGTGCTCGAGAGGAGCTAATTGTCACACAAGGGCTCAAGCATAGCTCGGACTCGGGCAGAACTCCAGGAAGAGCACGTCTCTCCTTCTTGGTTCCAGTCCCCACCCCACCCCACCCCCCACCCCACGCCAGCTCCTCCCTTCTCTCGTCTCACATCAGAGCTGCCGCTTCCCCTGTCTCCGTGTCAGTGCCAGGGAGCCGCAGCCATTGTCGCATCACTCTTCCAGGGACCCTGCCCCACGGGTGGTGAGGGAAGGGGCACCTGTCCTGTGTGAGGCCGTGAGGAGCACCTCTTCAGAGGGCAGTCTGGCCAGAGCTGCCAAAGTTAAAAATCCACAGGTAATTTGACCCAGTAACATCGCTTTTAGAAATGTATCCTGCAGATCCTCCTCCCTGTACATGCCCACAAAAGAGGATGTCTAAAGGAATTCACTGTGGCATTGACAGGAGAGCTAGAGGGTGGGCACAACCTAAATGTCTGCCCAGGAGGGGCCTGGCCGAATCGATTATGCGCTTTCCATAAAGTGGGGGATTGTGTAGCTCAGATAAATCGAGGCCAATCTGTGTGCGGATACGCAACCACCCCCAAGATATATTATTGAGTGAAAAGAGCAAGGGGGTAGGACATGTGACATTTATGCATAAAAAGTGGAATATATGTCTCTGTGACTGTATATGTCCACATATCTATACATCCCTGCCACCCTCACCATATAAATGCCACAGGTGCTGGGTTGTGGCCTGTCAGAATCTTGTGGAGTCTGTACTGACATACAAGGGGGTCTGCTCAGCACAGAGTGGGTGGCATCTGTTGGCAGGGGGAGGATGGGGCAAAGCCCGCTGGGGAGGGAGGCAACATCATGGCCCTTGGAAACCAGAGGGTGGGGATGGCTGGCGTGACCCATGAACCTGGTGAGAAAACTTAGCTATAGAATGGGCACGCGGTCACAGCTGGGAGAAGACAGCGCTACCAGTGTGATCACAGCTCAATATGAGTGGTCCCTGAGAGAAGAAGCATGCTGGGGCAATACTGAGGCCATCTTTCCGATGTTTAAGACTCAAGTTACATGTTTGAATCCACCAGTCACACTAGCCATATGTAGTGATTTAAATGCAAATGATCACTAACTTAAAAAATAAATCCAGTTGCAGCAGCCGCAGTGCCAATGCTGAATGGCCACACGGGACTATTGGCTACCCCCAAGGCACAGCACAGATCCAGACCACGTCCTCCCTGCAGGAATCCTATTGGGTGGGCTGCTCCAGCGTCCAAGCCTCGGTTAAAGTTTTGTTATTAATGACCGCTTATTCAGCTCTAGCAGATTTGTATGGGTTCTGATAAAGTATACTTGTTATTAAACTGAGACCAAGTTCAATGGTATTGTCTACTTTTTAACATTTTCATAATGTCCATTTCCTTATAATATTCCATTTTTATTATCCAGATCCTATTATTTTGCAAAGAATATCAAATCCTAGAGTCTTGAAGTTCTCTTCTTGGGTCATAACCTTGGGTCTGATTCCCATGATGAATGATGGGAAGGGTGTTGGTGCTGCTGCCCAGGAGAGACCAAACTGCTCTCTGAGGTCAGGGTGTTAAGTCTGTCTCTCTCTCGGGTCACTCTGGGCCTTGGCCAGAGACAGTGTGAAGTGGGCGGGGGGGGGGGGGGGGGGCGGTCAGGCCCACCGTCCTGAAATTGGGGTCCTGTGGTGTGAGAGGCAAGTCCATGGCAGGGCCCTCGGAAAGCAGCGCTTGTTCCGAGGACAGACTCGGGCGCTTCCTGGTGCGCTCAGGTGTGTCCAGAGCATGTGGCCTGCGGCCGCCTCCCTCTGTCCTACACGGCATTGGTCTCCCGCACACACACAGCTGAGGGGCATGTGCTGGTGGCCAGGAGATACCTGGAACCACTGGTGGTTCTGAGCACTGAATCCCAACCTCCTGGGAATCCAGGAAAACTGTGACATCTACTGTGGTCTACAGAGGAGGGGACTGTACCACATTCTGTGGTAGAGCTAAATCTCAAATTACATTCATCCCACCTCCATGTGAGTCTCCTTCCTGTGCTCTCACCACAATTGAGAAATGGGTGTATCTTCCACTCCTTTCATATTAATATAAAATTCAAATTTCCCTTTGAATCCTTGTTTTTCTATTCTTTATTTGGTTTCTTATTCAGCTTTAAAAAAATTTATTTTACTTATTTAGGTTTTCTCTTCTCCACATTTATCCTATTTTTACGTCATAGTTTTCATCCAGCATTGGCCTGCCACTGTTCCGGTGCTTTGCAAGAGTAGTAGACAGGGAACTAAAGAGCAATTACTTCAGTCCCAATGTTCTAAAAGTCTGAGAACTCATGTTTTTACTTCAGGAAAATTCTCAGCAAGTACTTCTTCAAATTATTGTTTCTCTGATATTTCTTCTAGGAATTCTGTTAGTTGGGTGTCATTGTCTTTAAAGATTCTTAACTGTAGGTTATAGATTTTATCTTTTTATTTTTCTGTGCTGTCTTCTGGGCTAATTCCCCCAGGACCGTCTTCCAGTTCACTAATTTGCTCTTTGACCATGTCTAGTTAGAGTTCACACCTCTTTTATTTTTTTCATTTTATATAAATTACTATATTTTTAACTTCTAAGCTTTCTATGATATTTTTCATACTTATCTCTTCTTATTCTATTTCTGTATGATTCTGGGTCTTAGTTTCCCCATCTTCAAAGTCAGAAGATTGACACAGTTAAATTTAAAGTTTTGTTTTCTTTTTGTTTGTTTTTAGCTCAAGCAACCAAATTACTGAGTCAGTTAAAGGACAATAGAATTTTATTCCATTATAAAAGGTCTATTAATAGAGCAAAGAATTAATTTATTAAAATATGTGCAAGAGAATATACATTATATATGGATTAATAAAAAGCTAGTGTTCTCATAATAGATTCTAGTTACTTACTAGTTGTCAAATTAGAGTATTTCCTAACTATCAAATTTTAAATTTGGCAACTAGTACTGATGAGATGAAGTATCCAACTTGAAAACGTCATGGAGTGTGAAGACTGAGTTTTGGTTATGTACAAACTTCACATGGACTAAGGAACAATTACAAGCTCTAGAAACAGTTGCCACGGACAGCTAGCCTGGTGTACAGCCCAGCAAAGGTCTAGCCAAGCGAGTCAGAGGCTGAGGAGCTTGCGACATCAGCGTGGGTCTTCTTCAGACTGGAGAGTCGGGGCCACCATCATCCCCGAGAGAGACTCAAGGATGGCTCCTCAGAAAGGCATTACTTTTTCTTCTTTTTCTCCTTTTTCTCTTTTTTCCCCTTCTTTTGTCCTTTATCCTTTGCAGTTCCTGTGTTCCCTCCCATCATTGCCAAGGCACGCTTTTTACCCATAGGGGTTTTGGCATACCAGTTCTGAAACAAAACAAATATTTAGGAAAATGTCAAAATGACACGAATGCACTGGAATACTCTTAAAAAAACAGAGAAGATCTTGCTAAGATGGAAGGGGCAAGCTGCCATTAAACTTTGGGCATTTAATGTATGTTTAATACAAATTCTTTGTCACTGGTATTTCTATACGATTTGGGGCTTCTACTCAAGGAGTTAATGGATTCAGAGAACCACAGGCCGAATCTAACCAACAGCGCTTGCTGATGAAGTCACCTGTCTCCCACGGGTCTTACTCTATCCCGGGGTGTGGGTTTTCTTGCGATTGTGAATGGCCCCTCTGATGCACAGAAGCTGCTAGAAGCTGGACTGGTGGCCGTGTTGCACCATGGGAGATCAGACGAACACTCTAAGGGAGATCACTGAAAACATGGCAGGAATATTGGAGCCAAAATATCAACAAAGCAGTGAATTAGCTGCACTTGGGCCTGTGATGGCATTTTCCTCAGCCTTCACATTTTGTTTGAAACCTGAGGAACATTTGGTTTATAAACTTTGTAGTAGTAATATTTCTTTCTTTTTAAAAAATATATTTTTATTGATTTCAGAGGGGAGAGACGAGAGAGAGAGAGAGAGAGAGAGAGAGAGAGAGAGAGAGAGAGAAGAGAAGAGAAACATCAATGATGAGAGAGAATCATTAATTGGTTGCCTCCTGCAAGTCCCAGGCTGGGGATTGAGCCTGTAACCTGGGCCTGTGCCCTGACTGGGAATCAAACCATGACCTTCTGGTTCATAGGTTGATGCTCAACCACTGAGCCACGCCGGCTGGGCTGTAGTAGTAATATTTCACTGAATGACTATACTATACATTATTTATCAATGCTCTAGTTGCTGACATATAGGTCATTTCCAATTTTTTATTAATATGAGTGATGTTGAAATTCACAACTTTTACATATCTCCTTATACACATGAGAAAACGTCTCTAGGGCACATACATAGAAATAGGATTCCTGGGGTTGTAGGTCATGAGCATCTTTAATTTACTTACTATGTTCAGACTGCTCTCTGAAGCAGCTGTGAGTGGGAAACCACCTCAGTCTCTGTATGTCTTGAGATGTTATTTTCTCCTGTCTCTCGGATGGGAGCTGAGCTGGATATAATTTTAGGTTGACAGTTGTTTTTCCGCAGCCCTTTGCAGAAATGACCTCAGTGTTTTCTGGCATCTATTGTGGTCAGAGAGCTGTCTGATTTCCTAAATGTTGTTTCTTTGTAGGTAATCTGGTATCTTTTAAGACTGGTCTGTGGTCTTGTTCTCAGGTTTCCAATAATGGATGTAGGAGTAGATTTATTTGTATTTGTTCTGCTGGTCCCTTGGAGTATATTTTTAATCTGAAACTCATGCCGTTAGTTCAGAAAAATTCTCAGCGAGTATTTCTTCAAAATTATTGTTCCTCAAATTATTTCTTCTCTTGCTTTCTTCAAAAATCTTCTCTTAGTTGGGTGTAATGCCTTTAAAGGCTCTTGATTACATTTCATAGGTGTTAGCTTCTTGCTTCTCTGTGCTGCCTTCTGGGCAGTGCCCAGGACCATGCCCCAGTTCACTAATTCGCTTTTGACCATGTCGAGTCTAGAGTTCATACCTCTTTTATTTCCCCCATATATGTTAGTGACTATATTTTTAATTTCTACATTTTCTTTTTGCAATTGTTTTCATAATGATCTCTTCTTATTCTATTTCTCCATCTTTGTTTCAAAACTTTGTGTATACCTCTAATGGAAAGTTATGCCTTCATTTATTTTCTTGAACATCTGCATTTATAAATTTCAGTTTTTTCAGATTATGCTTAGAATTAGATTTCCTAAAATGTTTGGGATTTTGATTTTCAGATGCATTCTGGGTAGGAGGGTTTGCTTTGGTCTCTTCCTCTCTCGTTACTCCCCCCCCCCCCCCGCCCCAGCAGTATTGCAGTTGTTCCTACCCAGGCCTCTCAACCCAGATGCAGAATTTATAATGATGCGATGGCGTCTGGAAGCGGGTCCTCCTGGGTGATATGGGGAGATCAGAGAGCCAGCCACAGACGCAGCAGGGCTGCTACTTCATCTGCCACGACTCAGTCTCATTTGTGTTCTGTGCCTTGTTTCTCTCTCTGCTGCACACCAGGCTTCTGACTGCTCCTGCATTGGAGACTTTTCTTCGTTTCTGGCGCTTGGGGATCTTCTCATCCTTCTTTGAACTTTGGCTAACATGTAAGGGGAGGTGGCCAAGTACTTAGGTGATGATTCATTGGGACACAGTAGAGAATATGGGTAATGGAATTGGCTTTTAGCTTTGGAATAAGGTTTGAATTCCAGTCTCCTCCTTTCTAGCTGTGTGACCTGGAACAAAAGTCCCTTTGACTCTTGCTTATTTTTTTTTTTCTTCTGTAGCAAAGTGCCACAAACTTTGTGGTTTAAAACAGAACATTATCTTCTATTTCTGCAGGTCAGATGTCCAAAATGGGTCTCCCTGGGCTGACATCAGGGGTCTGCAGGCCGTGCTTCCTCCTGAAGGGTCCAGGGGAGGGCAGCTCCCTCCCCCTCTGCAGTTTTCAGAGACCACCCGCTTTCTTGGCTTGTGGGCCCCCCTCCGTCCTCAAGCTGGTGACACTGGGCACCCAGGTCTTTCTCCTGTTGCTCTCTCTCTGGTTCTTTCTCCTGATCCCTTCCTCTTACTTCTGATGATCACAGTGGACTCCCAGGGACAAGCCAGGATAGCGTTCCCATTGTAGGGTCCACTACTTAGCAACCTTAATTTGACCTGCTCCCTGAATCTCCCTTTCCCAGGTAAACTCACATATTCACATGCTTCAGGGACTAGGATATACATGTCTTTGGGGGGGGTCACTATTCCGCCTCCCACATATCTCCATCACTCAGTTTCCTCATTTGTAAAATAGGGGGCTAAATGAGTTATAGAGTGTCTGGCACATAAGTAGTCAATATGTATGAGCTAACAGTATTCTGATTATTACACTGCTACCACTCAGTATTTCCTCCATCATGTCTACGGAGCAGGGACAACGCGTTTGGAGGCTCCGTGAGACCTCAGTCTGACACGTTGTCAGAGCACAGGTCAGGTTTCTCAGGACAGAAGTGACCGGCTGGTTACAAGCAGCTATAGCCACAGTGTCACATTATTCAAGAGTGTGACAGGGCCACTCCATCTATCTATCTGCTCAGGAAACTTGCCCCTAAACAAGTTTGTTGAACAGGCAGATGGGGCAGGCACTGTGCCCAGCCCTGCAGCTATGAATGGGCAGCAGAAGTGAATTTGGGGCGGGGGGGAGGAAGATGGTGGTAAAATGATATAGTTTCCTTAAACAATGAAGTGACCAAATATGCCGAGAACGAATGTGAAAAGCCTATGTGTTCTCATCCCAGGGTATAAAATGGTAGCACTTACTTCTCTTGAGTTGTATGATCAGTTATATGGTAGTTACTGGGCCCCAGGAACCAAGGGATCATTTTGCAAAGTGGAAAACACAGCTCAGAGAATGCATAGGTACTTTATCACCCTAAACTTGGCTCCTCCAAATAAGGAAGAAAATGGTATTTTAGAAAAAAGGAAAAGAAAATTTGGAATTTCAGAGAAAAATATGATATATCCCTTGAAGAGGGTAAATATTTATCATTAATACCAGCGAGGCTTGAATAGTTAACAAGAATAGGAATGCAAATGCCTGGCAAAAACTCAGCTTGGAGTGGAAATATCTTTTTCCATTTTTGCTGGCACGTGGTTCAGCAAACTATGGCCCATGAGCCCGATCTGGCCTGCTGCCTGTCTCTGCAAATAAAGTTTTATTGGAACCCGGCCATGTCCATCATTTACCTACTGTGGGTGGATGCTTTTGCGCCATGATGCAAAATTGGACAGTTGTGACAGGGACTGCATAGCTCCCAAAGCCTAAAGTAGCTGCTGTCGGGGCCTGTATGGGAAGAGTTTGCCAAGCGCCGTGCCAGGTCATCCTCCAGGGGATCGGCATTGTGACCATTTCCCACCTTCCCTTGAGGCATTCGTGGCAAAGCAGGAGGGAAACACAGTTTTCGAGTGGGTGGGATGGGGTTACAGTGTGCGGGACTTTTCCTAATCTCAAGCTCCAGAGCCTGCGGTGAGGGAGAATTCAGATCCTCTTTCTAACGGTGGTGTGGCTGATATCGGGGTGGGCAACACTGCATGGGTATCATTTTCCTCCCTTGTCTTCCCACTCGGGCAAGAACTATGTGCAGGCCCAGAAAGAGGACACTGCATTCCTCTGGATGAAAAGCACTCTGAGGAGTGCCCGCTGCCTGGCTTCGGGGGGCAGGCTGCTAATGAGCTGGGATAAGGAGGGACATCGCCTCTGTGACTCCTCTGTGATTGGGAAGAGCTGGTTCTCCAAGTATCCTCCAGATCTAGGGAAGTCTGAACATCTCAGAATGTATTCCAACATTAGAAAACTAAATTTTGGTGTGTTCTCCCAATAGGTGTGATTTCCTATTGCTGGTGCCTGAAAATTCAAGTGGACCACGGCAAGTATGGGACAAAAACAGCATTGTTTGTAATAGAGGGAATGGTCTTCTCTATGCAAGACTTGTTCCATTGCCTGAAATATGAAGTAAAAACCAGTGAGAAACAAGACAGGGCGTGTGTGCAGGTGCATGTGTGCAGGCATATGTGTACATGTGTGCATGTGTGCAAGTGTGTGTGTGTATGAACCCAATAGTATTGATGCTGCTACTCAATTCTGCAGTCTGGCTGCTAATTTATAAGATCACGGACCATGATGTTCTTAAAATTTGGAAGGCACATGTTTTACTGCTAAGGATGGAAAGATTTTGTGACCCACAAATTCCATTGCATATGGCAGAGTTCAAATTCCTGCCATTCAGGGTGGGTTGGCTGCTGAGACCTTATGGGCTCCATTTACCTTAAAGCTGTCTTCTTCCTCTTGGTATATGGGGTCCATGGTGCTGAGAGCCCCCATGAACTCCATGGCGATGAGCGGCTTCTGCTCCTGCTGCCGGAGTCTCCGGTCAGTGAGCACACTTCTCACCACCCGGACGATGTGTCCCTGGGTGAAGCCATCGGTGACCTTCGCCAGGCAACTTATGTTCAAGGCACTCGTAATGACTCCTCCATGGCGCTGAATGATCTGCTGCCACAAAACTGTTGTTTCAGAGACGGTGGGAAAGACAGAGAGAACAGAGAAGGCAGGATTAATCCGGTTCTCTGCATAAAGCTGCGTTGCCTGGATAGGCTCAGGTTCCTGTGGGTGTGAGACACCTTGTATTAAATAGAGCAACTCAACCCTTATTCTCTGCCCCCAACAACTGTGAACACACGCAGCCTGACTGACCTACCAGACGGGAGCCCAGCTGTTCTCTGGGTGAGTGGGACCCGGGGCAACCGAGAGATCTCAGGACACAGGGTGTCGTGGACATGAATTTTGAAGTGACTCTTGAGGTTTACTTAATGTAAGAGAATGGATGCTACACTCCAGTGGAGATAACGCTACACTTAGAGAACCATGCCCGTTCTGGAAAGACAGGGTGTGCATGAGGGTCATGGTAACTGGTGCACCCGCAGGCAGATGGGAGGCCATCGGCAAGGCCACCTGCCTCAGAGCCGGAAAGATCTGCTCAAACATCTCTAAAGCATTTCGACCTTCTTGGAGGAATATTTAAAACTTTTTACAAAGGCGACCGTTGCCACCTGATCTGAGCACCGTTGGGTCTATGAAGTGTCCACGTCATCCAACCATGTGGATTCGAAAAAGCTCAGTGAAACGCGAAGTTCTAACTACTGCCAAGGAATGAATGATGGCCAATGTCACTGTGACCACATTGGAGCCTGGCGTTGGGGCCATGAGTTATGCCAACGCTTCACTCCACTGTCCTCTTTGGCGGGGGTCCTTGGCCCGGTGGTGAGCTGAGGTGCTGGGAGGGGACACTCTGCCACGGGGCCTGCCGATGTCTCCAAAATGTGGAAGGTTAGGCTTCAAGGGTGGAGAGTCAGGGCAAGAAGTGCAGCCAGGGCTCCAAGGACCTCAAATTGGCCCCTACAGCAACATCTCACTCCCCGGACCTACTGCCTGCTGGGTGTGTGTGAGCTGGAGCCTGCCTTGGGGTTCCCTGGAACATGGCGGGAGAAGGCTGCGTGAGAAATCAGGATGTCTGCCGAGCACCTGGGAGACTGCCGTTCTCGCGCAGGGCGGGCATGTTGTTTCTGTAGCTGCATCGGTGTTGTTTTAGTAATAATAATAATAATAATAATAATAATAATTATTATTAGTCATTCCGGTTCCAAAGTTCCCTACTGCTCATTACACGTCAGTTATAGGAAATCATGCAAAATACACTAAAAGCTATTTCCAAGCTACTTGTGTAAAGACAGATTGCAGAGGTAGGAAGTGCCCTTATCAGAATATGACTGCTGGTGGGTGAGACACCAGAAGCCACAGCCCATGGTCAAAATAAACCACCACAGACAGACAGCACCGTTCCAGGGATCTGGTCTATCTCCTGCCCAAATTCATGGCATCTGAAAAAGTGCAGCAGCTTGGAGTGCTGACTGGACGCCGAGAAGGGAACGCATTTTATGGGTGAGTCTCAGGGGTAGTCCCTAAAGCTGAGGACCGGTGGATACTCCAGGCTGGGAACCCAGAACTACTTCAGCCATGGGCACCCATGGGCCAATGCCCACCTGCAGCACAGAGCGGACTGGCCAAGGGCACCAACAGCAAATACTCCGCACTCCCCCTGCCAACCATTAGGCTCCGACAGACCCTGCCATCCGCCTTCCGACATGAGGAATGTCTACAAGTAAAGATTCATGAACCGTGGAGCAAAGACCTACACGGACTCTGGTCTGGCGTGTACGTGTAAACACACCATTGACCATCTAAGTGTATGATTCTTGGTACTCGTGTAGAATTTGATCAAGATTCCTCAAGATTGGTTACTTCAAAGCTCACCAGTGTCTAATGGAGGTGCAGTACGGGGCTCTGGGGATGCATCATGGTTACCGTGGGAAATGCCCTCTAGCCCAGAGCCATCTCTATACTTAGAGCCCAGACCTAGAGAAAGGGAAAGGCAACCAAGTGACGTCCTTTTCGTGTTAGATGAACTGGACGTATCAGCCTTTGAAAGAACAGCCTCGCTGCTTTGACAAAGCCACCGGCTCATTCTTGACCTTAACTAGCTGCTGTGGGGCTGCGAGGCGGCCGAGGATGGTGAGTCACAGCCTGGGGGGCGCATGGAGGCTGCGGGAGCCACCAGCAGGCTGCTGAGTCTTTAGTCCACGGAGAACACAAGAGCAGGACAGGCCCAGGGCTGACAATGAGCGTGGCCGTGGGGACTGGGGCCAGGGAGCGGAGGGCGGGAGGGCTGAAGGCAGAAGAGGGGCCCTCACGACCGAGCGATGTATTACTTTCCTCTCCCAGATGCAAAAGGCACCTTAGTCCTCCAGCTAATGGACCCCCCCCCCCCCCCCCGGACTAGAAGGGACCAGGCATTGGGGCTTCAGGTCTCCTCTTCTGCTTCTGAATCCAAACTGATTCCACCCTGGCTGGCGCTCCATGACACAGTAACTTAAAGTTCGTGTTTATTTGGGATTTCACAGAAGGATGAGGGGTAAGTAATATACTACGGATGAGCTTCTGG
Organism: Myotis nattereri; assembly: GCF_964212035.1. NCBI lineage: Eukaryota > Metazoa > Chordata > Mammalia > Chiroptera > Vespertilionidae > Myotis > Myotis nattereri. The sequence continues at coordinate 33,964,123 of NC_138082.1, forward strand.
CCGCTGCAGCCTAGAAGTCCAGGAAAATCAGATGTGGGCAGGACTCACCCGAGCAGACACCAGGTCCAGGATGGGGGCCTGTGATGAATTGGGCTATTAGCAAAACAGACCCCAGGGAAGAGAGGCAAGAGGAGCAGCATTAGGAAAGCAGAGAGAAGGAAGCCCAAAGGGATTTCTGGGGACCAGACAGGCATTAATCAACCTTGGGGCGGGTTTTCTCTGCAGAGACATTTGGGAGGAAATAGCTTGATTTGGGGCAAGAAAGTAGATACTGAGTTAGATCTGGTAAACCTTAAGGACTGCGCTTCCTTGGGCTGACCCGCCCTTCTGCGCTCCACCTAGTCACTCCTTGATGCTGCCTCAAGGATGTGACGGTGGGACTGGGACTGCTCCTTACCCCTTCGGCTCTGGGCCGGGAGATGGATGGCTGAGCAAAGGCCCCCATTATGGATTTGCAGCCTGTGCGTTATGGGCTGGAAGAGACCATTTTTGATCACTGCAAAGACAGGAACATTCTTTCTGTGAGATGGATGTCCCAGCCGCGGTGGCTAGGAACACTCCGCAGCCACTGGAGGAAATGTTGGGCAGCATTTGTGATGCCCGAAAAATGGCGGCCTGAACAAATCACCCCCAAGAAGGAAATCCGTGAGAAGTGTGTGCTGTAGTGGACAGAGCTCTGGGCCCACGACAACTCCCGTGTGCAGGATGGACACCTGCCCACAGGTACGGGACGCTTTCTCCTCCCTCCCCCATTATGCTGTCTTGAAGAGACTCAGGAGGGAATCTGCAGATCTAGTCCTTAGAGGTGACTGGCATTTTATTAAAAGAACACAATTGTCTTTTTTGTACATCAAATAGCTCCACTTTTAAAGAGCCCATGGTTTTGTCAAACAATAGAAACTATTCAACCCAAAGTGAAGGATAACACCCTATTTTATTCCACTAAGATAACTAATATATATATATATATATATATATATATATATATATATATATATATATAGAGAGAGAGAGAGAGAGAGAGAGAGAGGAGAAGAGGAAGAGGAGGAGGAGGAGGCGGAGGAAAAGGTGCAAGAAAGGACACCTGACCAAGGGGGTGAGGAATGAGTGGGAAAGCTCTGATTAGGCCAGGAGCATGGGGCCCTCCACACGGAGTCAGTGGGCTGACACGGCTGTGCTCACCCATTTCTGTGCTGACGCTTCCTTGGCTGGACTGCACACCCCTCCCCCCTGAACCTTGTGGGGCCATGCGACTCATTCTGGCCAATGTAATATGGGTGGAAGAGCAGTTGGCCTTCCCGGTCCGGTCCCTAAAATCTCCTTTGAGGCCGTCCATACTGTCTCTCTCCCTTTCCTTTGATGCTGGTTGGATGCAAAGGACTGAGTGGAGGTCCTAGAAGATAAAGAAGTCACCAGATGGATGGAGAAGAACTGGGACCTGAGTCCTCCTGTACTTTTTGTATAACATGGATTTGTGAAGCCAGGACCTTAACTTATCAAGACAGAAATGAGCGCACATTGCAAATGGGGTGGCTAAGCTAGGAGTTTGTAATAGGTGGGGAGGAGAGAGTTGTGCTTTTAGCTGACCAGGAGTTCAAGACCAACCAGAAAGGACCCCATATCCCCTCTATTTTGATGGTACTACTGTGACTGGCTAAGGATGAATAGAAACTAAGTCTGACCTAGTCATTTTTATAATTATCATGAATACTAAACACCGCTACCATGTCACCATGGCCACCGTCTCCTCTACCTCTCCCGCCACTGTGACCCCCATCATCTCCATTACAACCACACTGCCACCCCCATCACCATCTCGACACCGAATTCACCACCACCACCTGCCACTGCGGGAGGTGAAGGTGACCCCTCAATGAGCCACATGTGCGGTATTCACACCTGTGTACCTACTGCCCTTGAATGTGGGCTGGCCCTGAGAGTGGCTCTTGACCAGTCCGAGGCGGTAGAGTGACTCTGTGTGACTTCCGATACGGGCCACAGGAATCCTTCCACATCTGCCTGGACCTCTCAAAATGCTGCTCTTAGGATGCTCCCCCTGCGACCAGCGGCTGTGCTGTGCTAAGCCACACGCAGAGGATAGGTAGAGGCTGTCTGGGCGACAGCTGTCCAGTTGACAGCTGAGCCAGCGATGGCCAGTATCAACTCCGTCAACTCCAACCACCTCGGAGTTCCAGCCTGTCCAGTCTCCCGATGAGCAGAGCCCCACCTGACATCTGACAGCAAAGTGCTGAGGAGCTCAGGGAGAACTCCCCAGCTGAGCCTGTGGGCCTTCAGGACGAGAGCAGATCGTGTTGTTTTCGGCCCCTGGGGAGGTTACTTACAGCTGCAGAGAGCCCCCCTCCTCAACCCCACGGACTGCCTTCCTCCCTCTCCATCACCAAGCCCATGCTCTTCTGGGGTCAGATTTGGTGCTAGACATTCTGCCAACCACCTCTGGCCAGGGCTACAATGGCCCGGCCCTGAGACATAACCATTCCCCTGCTCTGCAGAGAACACGGTGTCTCAAAGTCAACTGAGGTGTCAAGGTCACCCCACTGTTCCCTGTCTGAGCCCGTCCTGGCTCTTTCCAGTCCGGCCCCACTGCCCTCAGGGTCTCTTCCTCCTATTGTTCCCATCAAAAACGTTTCAAAAGAAGTGGAATTTGAATGTATCTTTTCAAGAATAAAAAAATTGAAAAAGTAAGCTTCTGTTGTATTTAGTGTTTATTTTAAGTGAGTCAACATGTTCCTAGACTCACTCTTCAAGACTGAAAAAATAGCAGGAGTGACCCGGTGTCAAGAAATGGTTTTATACGAGAAAGACACCGTCACCGTGGGTACAACACGAGACGAGTGACCCCAGTCTACCCTTCATGAGAAACATCTGCACCCATGAGGGCTTTGTCACGTTCAGGGCCCGAACTGATCGCTGCCCAGTGTCCTTAGCTCTCGGGTAAAAAGAAGTGTGTTAACAACAGAGCAGAGATGCATGTTTTGCCCTTGTGACCCAGCGATTTACATTCGTGGCACCGAGCTCAGCTGACATCGGTGCGCACGCCACTCTAGGGACATCACCGGGCGATGACTGGGTGCCTGGGCCACCCTCCCAGCACCTGACAGCCCAGCCTCGGCCACTGCTCAGGGGCGGCCGGGGTACTTGCCGTATCTGGACGCATAGTCTGGTCTGGGAACCAAGATGATTTTTTGGTAGACTCTGCAGAAAGACTGAATTTCGGCATCGAAAGGGCGGCGTGTGGTCCCCACGATCAGAACCCTGTCGTCGGGTTTCAGGAGCTTCAGGATTTTGGGAAGATGTTTTTTCAGGCGTTTGGGTTCGTTCTGGGGAAAAGAGAGGGGAGACAATGAGCCACAGGCAGAGAAAAGGGAACCGGAAGACCCTGCAGCCTAGGCAGGGCGACACCAGCTCGCTAAGCACGGCCGCCCCCGCCTGGCCTGGGTGCCCTGACAGCAGGCGCTTCCTGTCCTCAGCCTCCGGCATGCGGAGTTGGAAGGGGTAGGAAGGAAGCACCTGCAAGGCATTCCAGCACCTCGGCCCTGAGAACGGGAAACGGCGGTGGGGTTCCCAGCGCAGGGGCGCTGGCTGGGATTGACAGTCTGCCTGCGGGGCTTCGCATCCCCTGAGCTGTTCCGAAGGGGACCCCGAGGTTTCCTCTGCTGGCCGCAGGGAAAGGAGGGATGAGGTCCTGGATCTCACGTCTGAAAACGCCCGGTTACGTGAGGGTGAAGCTGCTGCCTCGGAGGCAGTTCGGAAACCGTGTGAACCTGCGATTTTAGCGGCAGCTCAGCACTAACCAGGGAGAGAAGCAAGACGTGGCTCAGGGAGGACGACCTCCACCCCAGGGGTCAGCTTTGGCCAGGTCGCCACGGAACCACGGCTCTAAGTGAACCTGGCCAGGCCCAGGGCCGGGGGAAGGGAGGAGGAGGACGCGGGGTGAGCAGTCTGCGCAGGGACACCCAGGCTCAGTCTGGACCAGTTCTGCTCTCAGCTGGTTCAGGGGCAAGGGAGGGAATTACAACACGAATGCTGAGCTAAAGACCACGCACGGCTTCCCTGCAGCGGCCTGTGGACCCCGGCAGAGACCACACCTGTGTCTGGTCCTGTGTGTCCGCACCCTCCCTGCCTCCCCACCCCCCCTCCCCCCAACCCCCCCCCCCCCGCCCCAACCCCCGGGCAGAGAGAGCCCTGCCTGCAGGAAAGGCCAGGCACCCAGGGAAGGGAGTGGGCGTTTGATAAATGCCACTCTCAGGAGGAAAGTGAAGAGCAGGTGGGGTGACAGAGCTGGTACGGGGGTGGGGGTGAGGGGGGCAGAGTTGTGCTTGATTTGTGGGGCCTTTGGGACGATACACTGCTGGGCTCTAGAACCCTGCTCCATGGCAGGCCCACGGGCGGCCCAGTGTCTCTCCGAGTCCGGCCCCGCGGAGCTGGGAGTCAGGCCCAGGTGGTCACGCTGCTCTGCACAGCGACAGTGCACCCTGGAGGGCAGGGGAGCGGAGCAGAGAGGGGAGGGAGGAGCCCTCCAGGGAAGGCGGGGGCGCCCTGGGTGGGCGGCTGGACTGGGCTCTGGGCACAGGTGTCCACTCCCGTTGTGAGGCTGTCGGCCACGCCGTGGCCGCGTGGTTGCTCACCTTCTTCCTTCCTGCTTGACTGGGAGAAGGCCAAGTTCTCTGTCTGGTTGCCCAGGTGCAGGGAGAGCCTGGGCCGGAAGAGCAGGACCCGGGTGGAGGGGCTGTTGGGGGAAGTCCGATGGAGGCTGCAGACACCTGGGGCGCCCCAAGGACAGCACAGGGACTCAGTTCTCCCTAACCATCCCCCTGCACTCACCCATTCCACCAGTCAGCTGTAAGTCTCCAAGGGTAATAATAGTAATACTAGCGTGTAGCCCCCCCTGAGGGCCGACTGCAGGTGCTGCTCTTAGCACGCGGTGTGGGCTCAATCACTTAACGCTGGCGACCCTTGTGGGTGTGAAGGGGTGTCTCGCGGTGGTTTTCGTTAGTATCTCTGATGGCTAACGAAGTTCAGCATCTTTTCATGTGCTTATTGGTCGTTTGCATATCTTCTTAGGGAAAATGTGTAGTCAGATCGTTTCCCCACTTTTTCCTTAAGTTACTTGCCTTTTTACTATTGAGTTGTAAGAGTTCTTTATGTATTCCAGATACAAGTCACTTAGCGTATATGATTTTGTAGATATTTTCTCCCATTCTGTGAGTTGTCTTTGCACTTTCTCGATGATGTGCTTTACAGCAAACATTTTTTTTTTTTTTAGTTTTGATGAGATACTATTTAATTTTTCTTTTGTTGCTTAAGCTTTTGGTGTCCTATCTAAGACGGGCCACATGGGAGCTTCCCAGAGTCTGGTGGGAGAACTGATCCCAGGGTCCTGGCAAAGGTAGAGACTGCCACTCTGTGGGCATAGAGACCCACTTGCACAGTCTGAGCCCCTTTCTAGCAGCCTAGTTGCCATGGTGACTATGGAGCAGTTCTTCCTGTTCTAGGGCAGAAGATGGTATCGCTACCAGTCCTGAAATGACAGGGACATCTGAACTTAATTAGCCTGTTTAGATATCAAATGTTGATTCTGGGCTGTGTCCAGAGTGACATTCCTGCTGGTGGTGAGACGCAGCCCCACTGGGAGGGCGGAGTGAAAGGTGAGTCCATTCAGTCAGTGCTCCCCTGCACTCGGGCCACCCCTGTTCTGGTTCAGAGCTGCATCCATTATGCAGGATGTCCTCATGCTCATCCATCACACTAGCCAACATCCCAGTCCAACATCCCAGTGCAAACTCCACAGCTGTGCCCCTGCCGTTAGCCTGCAGCCTGCAGCCTGCAAACCTGGCATTGTGGGCAATTTCAAAGGAGTGCCCAGCATCCCCACAGCGATGGCAGTGTGCTTTTCTGCAGTCAGCTCCTCAAAACCACGGCACAGCCAGCTCCAAGGCCGGCCAGTCCCTCCCGGAGGCCCCACTGCGATGCCGGGAAGGCTGCTGCGAGATGAAGGAAGGAAGGGTAATGGTGCAGAAAAAGCAGCCCAGACAGTGCCTCATTCCTCACCGCCTGTGCCTCAAACACTGCTGACCGGCTGTGCTGCAGCCACAGAGGGTGGAGGACGGCTCTGCTCCCAGCAGCAGGAGGAGGGGAGGGCCCTGTGCAGGCCCCTGGGCAGGGGTGCGGTGTCCGGGGAGCCATCCTGAGAGTCTAGGCGTGGAAGGGCTTCTCCAAGGTGTGGAGGACAGGGGTGTCATGGAGAATGTGGGGATCCTGGAGCCCCGCACCTCTGGCTCTAAGACGAGAGGGCCCCACGGCGGTTTTCAGGGTGTGGTCGAGTGGCCCCAGGGATGAGGATGGGGGCGGGTGGACAGACGGAAACCAGGTGCTGGTGCTCAGGTGCGGTCCAGGTGGGGAGAAAGGTGTGGCCTCTGCATCCAAACAGATTTGTGTCCTGGTCCCAGGGCGACCCCCGCCATCTGTGCGCCCCTAGAGCCTTCGTCCTCTTCTGCAAAACAGAAGGGCCGCTTCCCTGACACAGAGGCGGTGCCCTGGGGCCTCTGCGGCTGCCGTCCTGGTGTCCGCACGCTGCCTGGCTCTCCTCCCTGCCTCCCTGCTTAGGGCTCGGAGAGCCTCATGCATTTGACCTTCATGCATGAGTGACCTTCACTGCGGTGGAGGCATCCGGGGTGGAGTCAGTCCCTGCAGGCGAGATTTTTCCCAGTGTGATTCGGGAATCCCTCCCGTCCAGGGGGCAGCTGCCGGGTGCTGTTTGTGCTGTGGCTGGGGGTGGGTGGGGCAGCACGGCCGCTCCGGTTTCTTTGCAGGTGGAATTCTTCTCTGTGCCTCAGTGCCTCTGGGATCAGGGGAGCCTGTGGGGCAGAGGCCGGGACGGGTGGATTCCTGAGGTCGCCGAGTGATGCCGTGAGGAGCCGAGCGGTGCCTCGTGGTGGCTCTCCTCTGTGATGCAGCTCGGCATTCGGTGGTCACCTTCAGAGCGTGGCTGGCCATGCTCATGGCTGCCCCGGGCCCAGAGACTTGGCTGAGGGCAAAAGTCAGAGCTGGGGGCCTGGAGAGCAGAGCTGGCCCATCCCTGGCCCTGAGTCCCTGAGGCAACAGGAACCCCTCAGCCCTGCTCTCCAAGGGGCAGGCCCAGCACCCCTTGGAGCCCTGCTCTCCTGGGGCGGGGTGGGAGGGAGGAAGGGGGCGCTGGGGTTGGACCCCACTGTGCTGGGGAAGGCTCAGGCCCCAGCTGGCCTTGTGATGATGGGGCTCAGGGAACCTTCTGCTGTGCTCATCAGGCGGCCTAGGGTTCCCCCCAGGGCATGGTCCATGGTTGTCAGTGCAGTGAATTCCTCCCGCGATAGACTCTTCCAGAGCAGAGGTTAAGGTACTTGCTTAGGGACACACAGCCCGCTAAGGTGAACACAGAGCCGGCCAGGAACCCTTGCTTCCGGAGTCCCCGCTGCCCACCGTCCTCCTGCTCCCCAGGCTGCTGTCCAGTGGGACGTCGAGTAGCCCTTGCCCATGAGTGAGACAAAGCGTCCGATGGCATCAGGTGGGTGGCAGCGTGGGTTACACACCGCCCGGCATTTCTCTTCAGATTTACTGTCTGGTTCCTAGTAACCCCAGCCTTGCGGTTGGCCTCTATGTGGGTTTTTTTCACATGTACAGCTTCGCCAGCAGAGGGAGCTAACCACTAGGTTCGCAGACTAAATAATAACCGAGTCCTCCTGAGTCTCTAAAATGACAGGCCAATCAAGGCCCCTGTGGGGAAGGAAAGATTGAGCTTTCATTCTTCATCCAAATCATCCCTACCTGCTAACAGGGATGCATAATACATAAGGATCCAAAGTGATTAAAATCCTTACGAATTTAATCAGGAATTCGCAGTTAACCACTATTTGCTTTGGAGCAAATTGATGTGGAATAACAATCATGTATATCTGCACATTTTTTTTTAACCTGTGGGAAATCTGTGGTGATCTGTGGGGGGAAGTGCGGGGGTGGGGGCCATTGAAAGGAGAGAAAAGCAGGAAGGAAGCAATTGAAAGAGGGCTCCCCTGGAGGCCCGGGCACTGCTCTCACAGTCCCATTGATGGCCTTTGTCCCTAAGTTTCAGGCCCTCTGCTATTTGTTGTTATGAACAATAGGAAGTCCTAATAATAACCCCCGTGTGTGCCTTTTGCTCTAATGGAGCCGAGTTCCCTAAAACGTGCCCTCCCTCTGATGCAGGTGATGGGGCTTTAGCTCCCCTCTCCCTCCTTCCACACAGCCCTTCATTTGCTTCTAAACGATGCCTCATAAAATCAGCCCGCTGCGTCCTTTCAGACACGGACAAGCACTGAGGGCCCAGGGAGAGGGCTGCGCCTCCCCGCCCCGTTTCCTTCCTCCCTCGAAAAAGCAAGACCTTCTTGAGAAGGAGAGGGAGCCTGGGAAGGGGCCCCTCGGAGAAAAGCAGAGCCCAGGCTAAGCAACGCCGGGGGAGCCTCACCATCCTCTCGGCGCTGGGTACTCTCTTGTAGAAGGTTTTCTCCGTGTCTCCGATCCACACCACGGACGGCTGGAGCTGTCGGGCCACCTGCCAGGAGAAGGAAAAGCCTCGGTTGAAAACGCTATTCCGTTTTGGGTGCACGCTTGACCCCAGGGGACAGCAGGACCGGAGGGCTCCTATGTGGGCTCTCGGGTGGCGGGGTCTGCCCCCCTTCACTGCAGGGTGGGGATATTGTGAGGGTCCCGTCCCACCTTATGGGCAGGGTACACCCAACTTCAGCACCTTCTGCTCCAAGGCCCCAGGCCTCTCTTCCGTCTGGCTTGAAATAAGCCAATAGTTTTCTACCGCTAACAAACGGGAAACCGAGCCTTGAGTGTTAATTCCAGCCTGCCCAGGCTCATTCAGGTTTGCTCAGGGTGGGAAAAGCCATCTCCGTGCCAGGGCCCCGCGATGCCATTGGCTCGTCTCGCTTGGCTGCATCGCCGTGGCTGAGGTTTCGCCGGGAAGGTGCCCTCCAGACGGGCTGGAGCTTTCTGGGCTGGTGAATAACTGCCACACACCCACCATCGCTTCACAGTGCCCCCGTGATAGCAAAGCCTGGGTAGTTTTGCACCCGTTTGTGCTTGTGCTGAGGGCGACAGACAAAAGCCGCCCGCAGCCCCAGTGAGTGGCGTTACGCGCTCCTATTCTGATGTTTCTTTGAGCACCGTTACGGCAGCAGGTGTGATTTTAGACCAAGGCGGGTGTTCCATCAACGATGGGAAAAGCGCCGGGAACACTGGCGGCGGCCTCCCGGGGCCGTGGACCAAGGGGAGCGGACCCTGCACTTTCAAACACCAGGTGGGTTTCCCGGGGTCCCGGTGCCCATCCGACACCGGGCTGGCCGAGTCCACAGGCCCCCACGCAGGACGTCCTGAGAAGAAACAGTCCCAGCCAACCACTCTTTGCTAGGTGTTATTTGTTAGAACCAGAGATTTAAGAATTCCAAACTGCACGTTTTAATCCAGTCCCGAGGCCGAGGAGCGTGCTGTGCAAACAGCGGCAGCTCTGGGGCAGGCGTGTGCCAGGCCTGGGCCACACACGTGGCACACGGCCTCACATGCATGGTCAGGGCCAGCGTGGACCCCGCATGTCCTCCTGCAGTAACTCCTTCACCCTCCCTGCTACCCGGTGAAACAGGTACCAGTATTACCAACCCTGTGTACAGACAGGGAAGCTGAGGCTCCGACATCAAGGGACCTGTCCAAGGTCACAGGCTAGAAAGTGACAGAAGCTGGAGGCAGGGCCTGCAGATGGCGGCCACACCATGGGCCCCTCATGTACTTGAGCCACACACCTGAGTACAGTGGGGCCTTGATTTACGAGTTTAATTCGTTCTGAAACTGAGCTCGTTAACTCAAATTACTCTATCAACTCAATGTAAATAAACGGCCGAGAGACAGCTGGTATCTCAAAAATCTCGTTAGTCGGGACACTCGTAAGTCAAGGCCCCACTGTACCCACCTTGCCTCACCTCCCCACATCCAACAACCCCAAAACCTGCCCAGTCCCTAACCTCCTTCCGCTCCATCATTTGTCCATTCTCTCGGCTCCTTACCAGGGTGGCCTGCCCGCGGGTCAGGGTCCCAGTCAGTGCTCCCAGGGCAGCCCGAAGGGACCCCTGTTCCCTAGAAGCTATTCTGAATTTGTTAAAAGCTTCCCTAATCCCAGCCTCCAAGGAAAAGGAGAAAATGAGATATCGTGAGGGAAAGGCTTTAAGCTTCATAGAAAAAAGGTACTTTACTATGACAGAGGCAACATCTTATTCTTTTCAGTCCCTCTGAAAAGTATCCGTTTTAGACCCAAAACCCATGGAAAAGCAATTTTCACACAAACAGTCATCTCCGTCGTCTCCTGTCTCGGCCTAACTCGTGCTCCCTCCTCTCCTACGTCCATTTGGCGAGCGATGGATTTTCCACGGTTTTTATGTGTGAGCTTCTAGTGTCTCAGTCCAGCTTTTCTTAATGGGAGCGGCAGATGTGAGCACCAGGATTTCAGGGGTGCTGTTCTCTTCCTGCTTTTCGCACAGCGAGCCACATGATGGGCTGGGGATGCAGGAGTCAGTAGCTCGGGATCATCTCGAAGCCGTGGGTCTTACTTCTAGGCCCCGGCTCACAGTGGGGTTGAAGTACCGGCCACAGCACTCCATTAAACACGAATGTGACCGATCGTTCCCTGAACCGCTGCCCTCCCCGAGCCGGTGGGGGACGCCACGCTTCCTGTGCGCCAGCCGCACCTGCCCTGGGGCACACAGCCCCGTGTGGAGGGCGGCGCAGGTGACGTGGTTTGGAAACGTTCAATTATTATCAAATGAAACAGAAAACATTTCCTCAGCGAGTTCTTTGATGACAACAATACGGGGAACGACCCTTTACCAAATGCCTCCATGTCCAGGACACTCACTCGCCACATGCCACAACGCCAAGCTTGTCCACGCCTTGTCCCTCTCACAGATGAGGTCACTGAGGCAGAGAGAGGGGTAAGCCATGTGCCCACCAGCACTGGAGAAGCGGTGGAGCCCCGAGTGAGACCGGGTCTGCCTGGCACCCCCCAGGCCGGCGCCAGGACCCACAGCACCCAGCCACGCCCCATGGTAGGCAGCTGTCTGCTCCATAGAACCCGGTTACTCTCAACACATGTCCTCTCGCCACCTTTCATCCTGCAGGAGAGCTCTGAAACCACCTCTGCTGCGTCCTCCGAGCTCGAGGCCCTGGTTTCTCTGGCCTTCCTCAGCGGTGAGCTGGCTGGAGGATGCCTGTGACGTGCTCGGTGCTGGGCAGAGAAAGCAGGCATGTAACACTGGGCCTCCAGGAGGAGACCTCCCCCAGGAAGGTGACCTTGGAGGGAGAAGGGCTCATCTTCCCTGTCCAAGGACGGATGTGGGAGGGACAGAGGGCTGCTGACTCAGGCAAGGGACAGGGGACGCTGCAGAAGCAGCAGGCAGACAGGCTGAGCTCTGAAACATCTGCCAGAAACCCGGCGCTGTCTTACTGTGATTGCAAAGCTGCATTCAGTAGTCAAAACCTCAGAGTGCACTTCCAGACTGCCGTCACCCACCCACCACCCTCTCCACGGAGAACCGGCGGCCCCGCGTTCCCATCCTTACAGGCCCTTCCGACACCGGACTGGGAAAATGAGACGGTCCTGCCTGCGCTGCTTGTTTTCTCATTCGCTTAACAAAACGTATTTGTCCGACATCGCTTCAACCCGCCGCCCATGACGTACTGATCTAAGTGTTGCTGAACATTCGGGTGCTCCCCTTCTTAAGTCAAACAGTGCTGGTGGAGGGGGTACAGGGGGAGCAGAGAGACATCTATAATACTGTCCACAATAATAAAAGAAATACATAAAACAGGTCAAACGGTGCTTAGAGAAGAGCGCTCTGGGCACGAGCGGTCTTGTCCTCAGCACGATGGTGGACGTGACGCTGCTGGTCCGAGGGCTCCTGCGTTCTTCATGCTCCCACACGGCCGCCAGCCTGCCGCCTGAGGTTCTGTTTACTCTCCCGCCCTAAGAATGTGGGTCTGTTTTTCCACTTTTCTCCTCAATGAGTATTAACAACAAAAAACTCTTTACCTATTTATTAAATGACAAATGGCTTCCTTTGCTCTTTTAATTTTCATTTAGCAATGACAAGGCTTCACTGAAATTACCCACAGATAGTCTGAGGTCATGGACAATTAAATGTAATTAATGCATAATTGAACTTTTCTGAAGTTACGTGGGTCGTGTGCTTCCGCTGCCACTAGAGGGCTCTTCAGTCCTACCAAATACGCGGCTGGTTTCAGTTTCCTGTCTGTTCTGGGATAAACACCAGTTCCCACTAACACCGGCCTTTCCCAATTCCAGGAAGTTCCATGAAAGAACTGAAGACTCCCCATCCGTGTCGGTTTTATGGGTTTGACCTTTCGTGTTCTCCAAAGCAGCACTACCCAGTGCTGGGCATCAGACCGAGATCCCAGGATCAATGGCTGAGCATTGAAAGCCTGTCTGTGTCCAGTTAACAGGATCTGCCCAAACGACCCTTGGACGCTTTGGAGGTTCTTTCTGAAAGGCCCTATTCTGCCTGCCATGGAGACCCTAGGGAGAAGCTGGCTACTCTTTTTACTAAACTGAAAGTTTACTAAACTGAAAAGGACAGACCATCCACCCACCCATCCACCCACCTATCCATCTATCCATCCATCCACCCACCCATCCCTCCATCCATCCACCCACCCACCCATTCATCCCTCCATCCCTCCATCCACCCACCCACCCACCCATCCCACACATATCTGCTGAGCATCTGTGAGGGGCAGGCTCCGTGGTGGGAGGCAGGGATGTCTGGGACCAGGCAGACATGGCCGCTGCACGGGAGCGGGGGGCACAGGCCACCAGGGATGAGCTACTGTGCGGGGAGCAGGGGTGGGGGCTCACTTTCTTGGACTGTAGTCACTGGGATTCTGTTTAAATACTAATATCTGGGGCATTCTGAATTCCCACTATTTTAGAATAATATTTTAAATTTCTCTTTCCTGCATTACCTTCTGTGAGATTGTGGGAGTTACCTTAAGTCCTGACTGGGTGTCAGTTGGGATAAACTGCAAATGACTAAGAGCCAGGAGCTCGGCTGGGCTGATCCTGTACGGAAAAAGGTAAACTGAGGCAGAGGAGAGGAGGGGGCTGGGGATACAGGTGACGTGGGGGAACTAGACTAGTAACAGGGACAGGCTAGTGCTATTGCTGACAACCAGGCTGCATTCGAGGGGAAGGTGTGTGGAGGTGACAGGTGCCAGGCTCACAGAGCATCGGGTTTCCTCTGAACCTCGTCTCCTTCTGGCCCCCTCCCCAGACTTGATGCTGGTGTGGAGAAGCACAGGGTTCACGCCCGTGTGCGAGGCCATACTGAACTCCTCCCGGCACCTGCTAGCCTCAGTTAAGCAGGCCGCCAAGCCAGTGTTGGGTCCAGGCCACATGGCCTGTGAGTCTGGACAAAGGGAGGCCATGGTGCTGGCCCTGCCCTCGAGTGTTTCCAAATTGGTTAAAAATTCTTGAATGCCTGTGACATCGACCCTGGTCCCAGGCTCATCCCCATGAGGCCGGCCACAGCAGGAGTGAACTCACCCAGTGCTGACAGTGATTTACAGCCACAGAGCGCTCTCCCAGGCCTGCCCGAGAGACCGCGCCCCAGGCAGCCACCGCCTGTGCCCTCCTCCCTGCGGAGCCCACCCCGTACTGCTGCTCAACTCTGCTGTGATCCAAAAACTGCCCTAAAATATCACGTCTATGTAAACACACACCTGAGGTTTGATGCCTACACGTGCGCCCTGCCTCAACCTGAAACTGCACGACACAGCGCCAGGTGAGCCCACTCAGGACCTGCGTCGCCAGCCCTCCCTCTTTATTTTCACACCTGATGCTGCACCAGCGGGTAACCTGCTCCCCCCACCCCCCCCCTCCTCCCTTCCCCCTGCTCCTCCCTCCCCATCTCACTTGGGCAGCTCTTGCTTTTGGGTCCGGTGTAGGTCTCTGCTTTATCCTTATTGAATTTCACCTTGTAAAGGCAGGACTAACACATGTATTACATTTATTACACATCTGTGTGTGTGTGTTTAAAACTTCATCCACAAATGGCAACGCCGCCTTTGTTTGGGTTATTAGCCTGGAGAAGTCTCCATGCCCGACTCCTGGCCCAGGGTTGACACCAGCACATCTGGGCGAGACCCTCTGGTGCGCTGCCATGGCTGCTGGCCGAGAGCCCAGCGAGGAGCCCGGGGGGGTGAGGTGGGGTGGCACCGAGGCAGAGCAGCACCCTAGCCTCCCTTCGTCCAGGCTCCCAGGCCCCGTGGCCTGGATCCGACACTGGCTTGGTGGCCTCCTTAGCCCATTCTCCCGAGAAGGACATAAGAACCACTGGGCAGAGAGAAATCTCCAAGGTCCGAAACTCCGGATCAGAAGTCCCTGCTCCAGCCTCTTTCCCTGGGCTCCACTGGTCTGCCCTGGCCGTATCCGGGGCAGCCTGGAGGGCAAGGGAGGAGTGATGGCGAGGGGACCCAGGAATAAGTGGGGTCCTGGTGGAGCGCGCCAACAGGACACATGGCTTCCAGTTCCTTCCCCTTTCACGCTAAAGTGCCCACGGCCGACACTTTAACCCAGGAGTGTCACCAGGACACAGCGCCCCAGGGCAGGGCTCAGGGAACCTTCAGTGCCCTGGAGGCAGCGGAGGCCAAGGGATTGATGGTGGGAACAGACCTGGGCTTAAGTCCAGATGCCAGCCCCTACGCTCCTTTGTAGTTTTTGGTCAAAGTAAGCACTCTGAGCTAGTCTTCTTGTTTGCAAATGAAAACGTTAATCTCTGCCCCATCAAGGGCTTGGTCCCATGAAAAGCAAAAGCGTGTGTAAAACTCCTTCGTGTGCCCTGGACTCCTGGCCAGAGGTCAAGATCAGTCCTTCCTGCTCGTCCAGCCTGACTTACTCTCGTGAAAACTCAAGGAGGCCAAGGCTGGTTGAGAGATGGCCTTGCCTTTTGTCCATGAAATACTTATTAAATATTACTCACCACATTTCTCAGCTGGTTAGATGACAATATTCCTAATATTTTCCCACTAAAGAGATGTATATTCTTCTCCACAGATAGCTTTAGCAGAAGAGAGAATTTTAAATAACAGTAACCACATTTCTTAAAGGAACCCAGCTTGTTAATCCATTAAAGCTATTGTGTGTGAAAGAAAGGAACCCTCCAGAAATACTGAAAACAAAATGGATTTGAATCTGTGGTTGTGAAACGAATCAGAGATGTGTCTTCCCAGTGTGTTTTCACGTGTGCAGGGTGCTGGGTGCGAAGCAAGGCCGCCGGCCAGAAGTGACCGTGTGAACGGCTTCCTAACGGGTGCCATCTCTGCTCTGCAGAGGTTAATTCAGTCCTAGGAGTTCTGTACCAGAAGAGATGGCGAGTCATCAGGCCTCCTGTTATTTCACCTTCTGCAGCAGCTGCCACAGATCCATGCTGGCTGCCCTCAAGCCTCAGCCCCCGGGCCATGGCTCAGGGGACACAGGAATGCACGCACAGCACCTGCCGGAGGTTTACCAGCTTTCTCTCGCTTAATTAAAAGTAAATACCTCTCCGCAGTGCAGATAGCTGTCTGTCACTCATGCCGGGAGGCAGTGTCCTCACAGCACATGGTTGTAACTGAATGACTCCTACCCCTGGGCTCTGGGTCTTTCATTAATCAGTTACACACACGGCAGAGGTGGCGTGGCCTCGGTGGGTGAGGGTGCCATTCCACATTTTGAAAATTTGACACACAGCATTTTGTCGTCCGCATGTCAGTTTGCAACGATTCTAAAAAAAAATAAAAATGCCAGCATAGCTTATTGGATAGCGAGGGGAAAAACCTCTCAGCAGCAGAAACAATTTCCTGAGCATGAGGACATCATGGTCATGCCATGGGCTCTGCCCTAGAATCACACTGGGAGCACTGAGCCGTCTAGTGGGTGGGAGGAGACAGGCTTAATCCAGCCCAACTTCAATGAGAGCCTGGATGAGGCACTTGTTAAACCTGGAGGCGCTGGATGCAGACTGTGGGCTCATGTGGCAACACTGTCACCTGGGAAAATGACCTAAATGCTCTGCGCCTCAGACCAGGGAATAACATCTGTAAAGGGCTGAAGAAAACACATGGCAGCCCAGAATTCTATATCTAGCAAAACTATCCTTCAAACAATGGAGGCAATGTAAAGATACTCTGAAAAATAAAATGAAAACCAATTTTCCAGAAGACCTGCACTAAAATAAATATGAAAGGAAGTTTTGCAGCTAAAAACAAAATTACAACAAATGGAAAGTTGGATCAACAGAAAGGAATAAAGAGTACTGCATATGGGAAATATGTGACTAAAGGTAAAATACTATTTTTTCCTCTTAAACTCTTTAAAAAACAAATGACTAATGCAAAAATAGTAATACCTTATTGTAGTATTTATAACATTGCTAGATGTAAAACATATGATAAAAACATATAGGATTATATTGTTGTAGGATTTGACATTTTATGTAAAATAGTGCAATATTCACCCTTTGTAGACTGTGCTAAATTAAAAACGGCTAAAATAATCTGTAGAACAATCACTAAAAAATAAGAGTTTTTGCTTAAGTATGTGATTGTTTAATCACTGTGCCATATACCCAAAACTAACACAAAAAAATATTGAATGCAAACTGTAATTAAAAAATAAAATTAAGAAATAAGAAAGTGGTATTGCTAAAAAGACAATAGTGAAATTCAAGTAAAATACTAAAAAGTACCGTGTTACCCAAAAGAAGGCAGGAAAAAAGAAAAAGAAGAGAAAAAAAGGGAAATGGGATAAATGGAGAACAAACAGCAGAATGGTAGACCTAACCCAACCAGATGAATAACTGCATTTAACGTAAATGCTGCAAGCATTCTATTAAATGGTATATATTGTTAGACTGAATAAGAAAGCAAGACTCAACCATACCCACAAGAAATTCACTTTCACTATACCGACATTGGAAATGAAAGGGGATCAAGGAAGCTGACGAGGCTCTGTTCAGATCAGACTGGGTATACTTCAAGACAAGGAGTGTTACTAGAGACAAAGAGGACAGCTCCTAACGATAAAATAACCGATCAGGGAGACGTAACAGATCTGAATGTGGTGCCTCTCATGACAGGGCTACAACATCCATGGGGCAAAACCCGACAGCTACAGGGAGAAATAGAGAATCCAACAATTCTAGTTGGAGCTTTAACACCCTCTTTCAGAGGTGACAGGACAAATAACAAGAAAAATAAGAAAGTGAAAAAGCAAATCACAGAGAAAATTTGCAATATGTTATATCCGACAAAGAACTTGTATCCAGACTAGATGAAGAGTCCCAACAAATCACAAGACCAGCAGTCCCATAAAAACTGGCAAATGACTTGAACGGACATTTTAAAAAATAAGTCAGACAAGGGTTCCAAGAGCACATGAAAATGGTGGTTACACAGCTGAGTGTATTTTTCAAAGCTCATACTTAAACCGTATACTTAAGATCAGCGCATTTTACTGTACGTAAATTTTACCTTGATAGAAAATAGTGCAGGAGATAAAGAAGGACATAGGTTTGAATCCCAGCTTGGCCACTTGACCTTGGTCGCCTTGGACAAGTTGCGTCACCTCTCAGAACCCCAGTTTCTCTCTCTGTAAAACGGGGACAAGGATGAACCCCCTCACATAACGATACAAAGGTGTGGAACACCTAACTTGTTTGAGGTGCTCTGTTAAATAACTCAATGATCTTCCTCTATTCCCTACCCACGGTCCTCTCCTGCCTCCTAGCTCTTCCAATTCTCTCTCCATGGATTCTGTCTGGACCAGCAAGGGAGGGGAGGAGAGCGGGGAACGTCCTACTACCTCGCCACAGGGTTGGGCCCATGTGGCCAAGGGAAGAAACCCCACTGCCCTCACTTCCTTACTGTGTCATTGGGGTGAGAGGGAAAAGAAACTATTCCTGTGGGCCACTGTTGACAACAACCATTGCCTTAGAGCCCCCTGAGCACCGATGCACAGCCAACATCTAGCCCCAAGTACAGTGCTACACATCTGCATTGGTATAGTAAAGCTGCCTTATTCTAGCCACTAAAAATGCATTGAACAGCATAAAGTTAAACTTGAGCTATTCAATCAAATAAAAATAAAATTCTGTGAAGTTTTAATATTATATATAAATATTCTGTATCAAAGGGCTTTAAAACTTGGTAATCTTTGTGTTATATATGTATGTTATTTATCAATTTATGTATCTACTAGAGGCCCGGTGCACGAAATTCATGCACTCAGGGGTGGGGGGGGGGGTCCCTCAGGCTGGCCTGCACCCTCTCATAGTCCAGGAGCCCTCGGGGGATGTCAGACTGATGGCTTAGGTCTGCTCCCCAAGCTGGCTGTCAGACATCCTTAGCACTGCTGCAGAGGCAGGAAAGGCTCCCGCCACCTCCGCTGCGCTTACCAGCTGTGAGCCTGGCTTCTGGCTGAGCGGCACTCTTCCTGTGGGAGCGCACTGACCACCAGGGGGCAGCTCCTGCGTTGAGCACCTGCTCCCTGGTGGTCAGTGTGCATCATAGTGACCGGTAGTTCAGCCATTAGGTTGATTTGCATATTAGCCTTTTATTATATAGATCTAACAAATCATCTATCATTTATCATCTATCTATCTCTCTATCTAACAATCATCTATGTATCTACCTACCTACCTACCTACCTATCAACATCATCTACAGACAAACTATATCAGAGAATCATTGCTTTCAGGGCACCTCCTACCATTTGGTGTGGCTCATTCACTGTGGGGATGATACAGTGGAGGCTCAGGGCGGTGCAGAGCTTATCTAAGATCGTAGAACTGGGCGGTGCATGGACCTTCTAGTGCAGCGGTCACCAACCTTTTGGACCTCACAGACCACCAGTGGTCCACGGACCACTGGTTGGCGACCGCTGTTCTAGTGGGTGCTGAGTGTCTGGGTGGGGGTGGCTCAGGCGGACTTCCCTACCCACTGGCCTACGATGTAACTGAGCATGGACATTACTGGGGTCGGCTTGGCTTCCTGCGAGCTCCCCTTACTACCTGTGTGAGGAGCTGACGTTCAGAAGGTACTGGACTTGGCAACTCATGCATGTGAGAAAGGACCCCGAATGCAAAGGTAGATACCATTACTGGAGGGAGGTGGGCTGAAAGAAGAAACTGTGGATTTAATTTCCAAACAGAGGTGCGAGCATTTCAGAGAGGGTTCCTGTGGCACAAGGAGGCGGCCTGGGGCACAGTGGAGTGTTTATGCAGACAAAGACGCTGTGGCTAATGGTTGGATGCTCAGCCAGGTGCAATAACTAAGACGTTTGCAAGAGGACGCAGTAGGGACGTTGGAGAGGGATGTTCACGTCAGCCTGAGGAAATGACCTACCGGGGCCCGTGCTAGTCGGTTTAAGGGGACGAGCTACAGGAGAATGGGAGCCGGGAAATGCGAAGCACCGCCAGTACCTTGAGGACCACGTGTATCATCATCTGCAGGCCGTTTTTGCCCGGGTACTTCCCGGCAATGTTCTCCGCGGACAGGTTGAAGAGGTTGGCGCCCGTCTCGCTGCAGATGGCGTGGACCAGCATTCTCTTCCCGACCCCTGACGGCCCGACCAGCAGCAGCGACTTCACCAAGGGCGCGTGCTGGTGCACCTCCGGGGAACCTGCAAGAGGCAGAGGCCCAAGCTCTTAGCCCGCCAGGAAGCCGGAGGCTCGCAGGCCAGGCTTCCTCGGGGCCACGACCCCACACTAGATGCCCGCGTCTGTGACTCTGATGACCGCGTCCACAGCATTTCCGCCTCTGCTGCGTCTGAGGCACTTTGATTTGTAGTCAAGGTGGAGCCGTGGGGTCTCCTTGGGTATTTGACACGTGGTTTCTCCTCCATCCCCCATCCTACACTTCCCCCCAAACTCATAATTTTAAAGAACATTCCTGCAATAACTTGCATCTGGCATTTTTTCGGGGGGTGGGGGGGAGGAAGGGGATGGGGTTCCTCTGCTTGTCAGCAGCAATATCTCGTCCTTTGGAAGCTTGGGAAGAGGATGTGGGGATGGAAGGAGGGTGGGTGGGGGGAGGACTGCCGAGTGTCCGTTAGCGATTCTTAGGAGACCAAGGGGGAGCCAACGATGCCGTGGCCGGAGCCGGACTTCTTTCTTCTGCCTGGTTTCCCACCTGTCGAATCATCGTGCTGTCACTCAGAGGGCCACCCGTGCCTCAAGCTCTCACCACACCGTCCATCTCCTGCGAGCACAGACGGCACTTAGACTTGAGCATCTCCCACCATCCTGAGCGCCCGGGGAGGGCCCGGGCACTGAGTAATGACTTCCACAGGGAGCGGAGCTGCGGCCGGGGAAGGGCTGTGGTGCAGGCAGCTGTCCCTCTGGTTTGCTTTTGCTCAAGCACTGGGCACTTTCTGAGCAGCTATAAATATATCAATATTACAATTACTATTGTGCTGTCCCTTTTTTCTTTTTTTCGTGTAATTGCAAAGGTATTGTGAACGTACCAGCTCATTGGAGACAGTTTTTGTGGTTCCCTAACATACCCCACATAAACTAGAATGTCGTTTTGAGAAGTTCTCTTTAAAATGACATTACGCAGGCATGCTTTATCTGTGTGAGGGGTGGAGGCCCTGCTTTCCACCACAGGAGAGCGCGCCCATTCGCGGGGTCTTCTCAGCAGCTGGGCATTGAGGGCTGCTTGGGCCCTGGTCCCCGCTGGCAGCCTGTGGGGGTCCAATGTGAAAGGAGTCAGAGATTGCTGTAAAAAACGTTTTATAGCTGAGCGGACATGATGAGAACGGAAGGCAAAGAGTGCTAAGACCCCTGAGAGCCACAGAAAGTTCAGAGAAGAAACACATTTAACTGGGGGGTGGCTGGGTGGCTGGAGGGGGTGGGTCAGGCGGACTTCCGGGAGGAGGTGGCGTCTGAGCTGGCCTCTGAAGCACAGGTAGAACTGGAACTCGTAGTGAAGGGAACGGGTGGGAAGATTCCAAGTGAGGGGGGCGCAGGCCTGCTGTGGGCAGTCAGGTGGGTAATGGGGGAGCGGCAGATAATTCTGACTGGTGCTGTGACTGGGCAGCGAGGAGGTGGGGAGGGAGACGGATGCCAGCTGCTGGGGCCCTGGAAGGTGGTCAGGGTTGTAGGTTATCCAAGGGTGCTGGCTGAGGTGGGGCGGGAGGGGTCCTGGGAGGGGTGGCGGAAGACTGCTGAGGGGGGAAGGGGGCGGGGTGTGGGAGACCTAGGAGGAGGTGCGGACTTACTCCAGGACACTGACTTTCCAGGAGGAAGGGGTGGTCACCAGGGTCGCTCGGAGAGGAAAGGAGGGGGGTCTGGGAAGGCCTCTGCACCTGGGGCCTCGCTGACTTTGGAGCCGCTGATTGGCCAGGACACACCTGCCACAGTGTCCACAGCTCCTCCTGCCCATCTGAACGTTCAGTGGCAGTTTTAAAAAAATACGGAGAATTATATAGAGACAGAGTGAATTTCCAGGCGTTTCGGTTTGGGGAGGATTGGAGTCACGGGGCCAGTGTTCCACGCGCTGAGCCAGCTCTGCTGCTTCCTGACCCTGGGCTCCTGGAGGCTGGACTGGAAAAGCAGGTTCGTCGCCATGGCCACCTGACGCTCCTGCTGGGAAGCGACTCAATTCCTGTGCAACTCCCACAGGCTGTGCCGCTGTTCCTGCTCCGAGGGCGCCCTCCTTCCTTCCTCTTCCCCTCCTGCTCCGGGAAGGTGACGTTTCCAGGAGGGAGGGTGGATGTGGGGCAGGTGTGTCCTGAGTGGGAGGCTGAAAGCTCAGACCTGGTCCTGGGAGCCCAGCCCAGAGGCCAGCAGAGCCGGTGCTGGAGGCCAGGCATGGACAGTGGCCTCGACCTGGGTCCTCGGTGCCCTCTGCCCAGTGGCCGGGTTGGTCAGTCCTGGCAGTGGTGACCTGAAGGCTCTGGGCCAACAAACACATTCCTTTTTGTGACTTGACACCATTTTAGATGCTGGAATTTAGATGAAGCACTGGGAAGGCAGACATGAACACATTTCTCTATTGGCCTTGGTTGTGCAATGCATACATGTGCACAAGCGCGTACACACACACACCCGTCATGAGAAAGATGTCGGCCAGCCTTGGGCCCAGCGAGGTCAGCAGCCTGAAGGGGCGTCAGTTCCTCACTGACAACGCCCGTCACCTGCACCAGGAGCCGAGGATGCAAACACACCCTCGTCCCCCTTGTTAGGAGTTCCCTTAAAAGCCCGCCAGCTCCTGGTCTCTCAGCTCCAGTGCCTCCCGTGACACTGTGATGACGTCTGAGGACTAGTCTATTTATTTCATTTACAAGGACCCATAGATATTATATACGTACTGTGTTGATCCCAGGTATTGTCTATTTGTTTATGTTATATATATTTTATCTGCATCAAACCCAAATTCCATTTATTACTTCTGACATTCAGTTAAAAGAAGAATGCACTACTTCTTGCCAATAGGTTTAAGTTCTTATTTCAGTCAAAGGAGAACAATATTCTAAGTGCTCAAACCACTCTCATTTCATTTTAAAGCAAACTGCTTGGCCAATGTGGCTCAGTGGTTGAGTGTCAACCTAGAGTATCACCGTTTGATTCCAGTCAGGGCACATGCCGGGTTGCAGGCTCGATCCCTGGTAGGGAGTCTGCAGGAGGCAGCCAATCAATAATTTCCTCTCATCATTGATGTTTCTCTCTCTCTCACCTACTCTCTTCCTCTTGGAAATCAATAAAAATATCTATCTATCATCTATCTATCTATCTATCTATCTATCTATCTATCTATCTATCTATCTATCTATCAGCCTAAGCGACCATTCGACTATTCTACCATTCGACCGGTAGCTATGACATGCACTACCAGGGGGCAGATACTCCGACCAGTAGGTTAGCTTGCTGTTGGGGTCCAGCTGATCGGGACTGGGTGAGATGGGCTGGACACTCCCTGGAACCCTCCCATGGTCCCTCCCCGGCTCCGACTGTGCAATGGTGGGATCCCTCAGCCTGGCTTGCACTCTCTTGAAATCCCAATCCAAGACCCCTCGGGGGATGTCGGAGAGCCACAGGCCAGGCTGAGGGGCCCCACTGGTGCATGAATCTGTGCACTGGGCCTCTAGTATAAAAAATAAAACAAATTAAACAATCAAGAAGTGATCTCTATTTCAGAATGGTGGTCGGAGAACAGCCTAGCTGGGTCCCTGCCCCTGCCCCCATCAACTCAGGCCATACACATATTAAAGTCAAAAAAATAAAAACAGAAGTGAGCAGCAGCAGCAGCAGCAGCAGCAGATCTTTCTGTCACAGAGAGCCCTGCCTTTCCGACACCTCTGCACACACTGTGGAACTCAGGTCCCTGTGTCTGAACAGCCGTAACTGAGTCCCACTCAGCAGTGACACCTGTCAGAGCCTTGTCCCTTGGATTCATGGAACACCTTGACCGACTCTTTTAAGGACCTGGTCACAGAAGCCTGCGTGTCAGGCAAGCGGAACCTGGGCCCTTTGCCTAATCCAAGGCACTTTAATTGCAGGTGCCTGCATTGGCTGGTATTTCCCCAGATGATCGCCCACAAGACCTTCCTGGGAGTGCCTTTCAGGGTGCCCTGGGATACACCATAGAGATGAAACTCTCCTCACTCAAAGCTCAGGAGGAAGAGTTAAGCCCCAGTGCACGGTGATGACAACGGGAAACATGGTCAAAGCCAGCAGGTGGTTGCTGGCCTCTAGAATAGTTCCAACAGGCTCGTGGGGTCTTTACCTAGTGGCAGGACCCCATACAGTGCGATGAGCTGTCTGACATCCAGGAGGGAAGGCATGGGCTCTATGGAGACCCGGCGAAGAGTGGCCCCCAGGTAGCTGTACTCACCTGGGGAAAGAAACAGAGGACAAATGAGTGGGAACTGCTGGTTGGAGCTGGTGATTTTAGCACTTGATGCAGATCTAACATTTCTAAGCAAATGCAATCCTTGATGGAGGGTCATTCTGAAGGACACGTTTTCTCAGAGAAAGGCTGGAAGAATTTTCCAGTCTCGAAAGCATACTGGGGTAGTAACTGAGCTATGTATTGACTGTGACACTAACCTCTTCATATTAAAAACGAAAGTAACCTCCGAATATTGGGCTTGTGAAGAGGAACAACGTTTTAAAGCAAGGGACGTACACAGGAGACTAAAAGATGCAGGTTTTGTTTACTTTATACTCCAGGAGAGTCTGACGTCTGCACACACAGATCGCCAGGTGAAGTCCGCACTGGAGCGGTGAAATCTGACTCTGAAACACACTCATTTGAAAGGAAGGACACGAGTCTAATTGAGGATAAATAGAAACATCTCTTTTTGAGGGTAGTACTCATTTACATTTTTAAAGGATCACTAAAGGAATAAGACTGAAATAAATCTTTACAGGATTAATTAGAAGGCATCGAAGGGCTTAATTGTGAGGAGTCATAAATCTGAAGTGTTATTTTCTAACTAATCTAGAGAAGGTCACCATGAAAATGAGCTTGGCGGTCTCATTTGTGGAGGACGGACCCTGACATGCTCATAGAGTCTTGATTTGTAGCAGAATCTGAAGTAAAAACACTACATGATCATTTCTTCTGACTCTTTCTATAACAAGTTCAGATCTTGCCTAGCTTTTGATATTATATATGTAGGACAAGTATACATTTATGTGTGTATACAAAAATACTGAAAAAAATGCTTGTGTGCATATAAAATATTGAAAATATCAAAAGCTTTAAAGCATTTTCCATACTAAGAGAACTGGAGTCAAACACCAGATGACTCTTGCTATTTTGTTGTGGAGGGCAATCTCGCAAAGCCTCCACATGAAAAAATAAAGTCCTTGGTAAAGACACGAGGATGGGTGTGCCGGTGGGGAGATGAATGATAACGGAAGTTTCTGCTTCTGACCCTGTGCCTTTTAATGAACAGGTAATCAACAGAACAGTGGTGAATTTCACCGTCACTGGGATTGGGAGAGAGCCTGTAGTCAGCGTTAAATCCAGTCCTTATTACTGTAAACATGACATGAGCGGTGACGTGAAAGTGACCCCCATGTCCCTGCTTAAGTAAATCCACACTGATATCTAATTCACCATTTTTTCTAGAAGAAATTGACTTCAGTTAGATAATTCATTTAGGCTGAATTAGTGGCTGTGGGTTCTGAAAGAGAGGAGGACACAACGAGCCAGGGCCATTTGCCAAGTGATGAAATGCATTCTGAAAGTGTATGACCATGTTTGCTGTCACCCAGCATGGGAGCCACATGCCTATGTCACCTGCCCAGCCAGGACTCAGATGCTAACTCCTCCATGGGGAGGAGAAGGAAATGGAGGTGAAGAGGTACTTGAAGTAAAGGGCAAGGAGACCTAGTACCATGAAAGGAGGAGAAACAGGGACTCTAGGATGGATTGGATTGAGTCCCCTTAACCTTCCTAGGTTGAAGTCCTAACCCCCAGCATCTCAAAGGTCACCTCATTTGGAAGTAGGGTTGTTGCAGGTGTAACTAGTTAAATGAGGTCAGGAACGTGGGTCCTAATCCAATCTGACTGGTTTGGCATACAGGAGAAGGCTACCTGAGGAGGGACACAGAGATCAGGTGATATAGCAGAAGCCAAGCAACACCAAGGGCTGCCAGCACACCAGCAGGGACCAGAGGAGGGATGAACTGATGGTGTCATTCAGGCTGCGGAGCCCGGGGGCAGTGGGGCATCCAGACTGGAGGACCAATGGGGCCAGGCAGCAGGAGAGAGGAGGGGGCTGCAGCACAGGAGCTGGTTCTGCCTCAGTGTCTTCGGAAGGAACCAACCCTGTGGAAACCTCGATCTTGGCCTCCAGAACTGTGAGCCTGGTACGTTTGTTAGAATGTCTTGGTGTTGCCAAAACCGGTTTGGCTCAGTGGATAGAGCCTTGGCCTGCAGACTGAAAGGTTCCAGTTTTGATTCCGGTCAAGGGCATGTACCTGGGTTGCGGGCACATCCCCAGTAGGAGATGTGCAGGAGGCAGCCGATTGATGTTTCTAACTCTCTCTCTCCCTTCCTCTCTAAAAAATCAATAAAATGTAAAAAAAAAAAAAATGTCTTGGTGTTGGTCAATGGGAGTTGATATTCTCAGGTACACAGTGAGATACTTCACTATGTGGTTTGCATTTCTGTTTTAGGAAGCTTTTCATGAATAATAACTCTTGGTATTTGTTCTGTTCCTTCCTTCTAGCTTTCTTTTTTCAGGATGTCATTATCTGTATGTTGGATCTTCTCGGCCTATCTTTAGTATTTGTTACTTTCTTTTGAACCCTTTTAATCTTGCTCTTCATTTCCAATTTTTTAAAAATTTTTTTGTCTTTCACACTCTATTTCTCTTAAAGCATTATTTGTTGACTTTATCTATTATAATTTGTTTTTTTCTAAAATAAATTTTCTCTTTATCATTAGCATTCCTTGAGTTTTGTCAACTCATTTCTGATTTTTTCTACTTCTATTTTATAGATTCTTACATATCATCTATAATTTTCTTAATTTCTATATTCACTTGGTTTGAAAGAGTAGGTGCCATATATGTCTACTTTATCGATCTTTTTTGTGATATAAATTTGTTCCTGTTTTTTCTGTTTTTATAGAAACATTGCATAAGCTTTGCAATGAACATTTTCCATTGCTTAAATATATGGTTAAAGAGAGTTCAGGGTAGCTTTTAATGTTTTACAAAGCCCCCTTTCTGCTGTTTTCATTTATGTTAGAAGTATGGTGGCTTGCTTTTTCAGATGTCCTTGTCCTGTGTCCCTCCCCCAACTTTTCTGGACCTTCTCCTTTATCTCTGTTGGCCTTGTCCTGCTCAATTGTAATTCTAGTCCCAAGAGTTTCTTGTCAGTATAAGGCAGAGGTGGGCAAACTTTTTGACTCGAGGGCCACAATGGGTTCTTAAACTGGACCGGAGGGCCGGAACAAAAGCATGGATGGAGTGTTTGTGTGAACTAATATAAATTCAAAGTAACCATCATTACATAAAAGGGTATGGTCTTTTTTTTTTTAGTTTTATTCATTTCAAACGGGCCGGATCCGGCCCGTGGGCCGCAGTTTGCCCACGGCTGGTATAAGGTCATCTTGGAAGGGTGCTGTGGTAGGTCACTTTTAAGAGTGAAGAGAGGTTGGATTGCTCTAGCCCAAGCATGTCAAACTCAAAGGCTATCATGGGCCAAATAAACGAGGCATGCAGACTGTGGGGCGTGAGTTTGACATGCTTGCTCTAGCCGCTAGGTACTCTCCTATTTTACCCCTTTGCACTCATCTGCTTCTGAGGTGGGCAAAGCCCTCTCCACTGGCGCTGTGCGTTCCAGTGAGTGCTTGCCATTAATTTGGAGTCCTCTGTTCCCTGTCTCCGATGGCTTGCACTTTGAGACGTGAGGGGAAACCTTGGCATTTAGTGTAAATGTTTTAGTGTAAATGTTGCCCACAGGTTTTTATTTTTGTGATCCAGGTGTTGTGTCAATTTTTATGAGGGGATTGGGGAAGACTCTCTGCCATCTTTTTAAACTAAGTGTCTTCACTGGAAAAAAGTAAGGAAAATGTGGAAAAGACCACAGGGAGACAGCCCTGGTGGCAATTCGAAGAATTTTGTCAGGCTGGGTCATTTTCATTGGAGGCCACTCCTCAGTGGCTGATCTCCTCCACTCTGACCTTAGGCATCTGAAGAATGCTGCCTGGAAGTGGACAGAGATCATGGAAAAATTCCAACAAGTAAGAAATTAATAAGATGAGAAACAGGTCCACTATTTTTTTGAGACTCTACCATGTGCCAGGCACTGTACCAAACGCTAGGAATTCAGTGGAGAACAAAACAGACGTGATGTGAAGGAGGAAGAAGGCAAGGAGGAGAGGACTCAGAGATCCCAATTTCAAGCCCAGAGTTCTGTTAAAAATATCATTTTTTTGCCCTAGCTGGTTTGGCTCAGTGGATAGAGTGTTGGCCTGCAGACTGACAGGTCCCAGGTTCAATTCCAGTCAAGGGCACGTGCCCAGGTTGTGGGCTTGATCCCCAGTAGGGGGCATGCAGGAGGTCGCCAATCATCATTAATGTTTCTATCTCTCTCTCCCTCCCTCTTTGAAATCAATTAAAATATGTATTTTAAAATGTCACTTTTTTCATAGGCACAGAATTAACATAATCAAGGGAGTCTGGCAAAAACCCTATAGTACTTGAACAAGAAACACATAAAAGAAAGAGAAACCCAACACATATTCCAATATGCCCTGGTAAAATTCTTACACTCGTAGGAACTATGGAGACTCCTCCACGGCCTCAGGAAGGAGGTGTGACTTTTTTTCAAAGGGATTAAAGTGACCTTTTTTTTTTTTTTTTTAATCAAAGGGTGACATCAGCCTTCTTGCTCCCACAGACCCAATTGGGCCATTGGATACGTAAGAATGAATAAGATGGAATTGAATTATAACAGTATTTAAAAAAGAAAGAATCCATGTATTTACACTGATACCACAACTTTACAAGGAGGTTTCTTCCTAGAAGAACAATACCTAATAAACATAGGGGTGCTAGACACAGAACACCGCCACCTGACAGCCACCATGGCAACAGCGGACGCAGCGAAACTCTGCAGTAGAGGCAGACACCTTAAAGCCGGTGAGGAACAGACTCTCCACAGCCTCAACGTACCTGCCCCCCAACTATCCATTAGTGAAAAAGTGGAAAACGAAGCTTTACAGGGGAAACCTGGGGAACAGCTCACTGGCCAGTGATTACACTTATCACCCGTGAGGGACAAAGTGTCACCGTGTGTTCCCCACGTGAACTGCCGAGAAGGTCACAGCGTCACCTGAGCAGCTTTCCTGTTACACGTGTCTCAGGTGAATCAAGTCGTAAGAAAACCGTCAAACCAATTCAGTCGAATGACAGTCTGTGAAACAGCTCTGGCTGTTTAAAAAGGTAATTCTGTGAAAGACTGGAAAATGCTGGAAATGGTCCTGGGTTGAAGGAGTGAAAGGAGACTGAAAAGGGGTGACCAGCATGTCCCTGATCCTGGACTGGAGTTTGGATTGAAAAAGACAGACACTTCTACAGGACATTGTGGGACTGCTGGTGAAATGGATTAGTAACTAGATATTAACTGACAGCATCATATTCATGTTAATTTTTTTTTTTTTTGTTAATCCTCACCTGAAGATATTTTTTCCATTGATTTTAGAGAGAGTGGAAGGTAGGAAGGGAGACACAGAGAGAGAAACATCGATGTAAGAGAGACACATCGATTGGTTGCCTCCCACACACCCCCAACCAGGGCTGGGGACTGAGCCTTGAACGGAATCAAAGCCAGACCCTTCGGTGCTCGGGCGATTCTCTAACCACCCAGCCTCACCGGCCAGCGCAATGCTAAATTTTCTGAGTGTGACCATCCGTCTGTGGTTATGTAGGAGAATTTCCTCGTCTGCTATGGACACCTGACACTGAAAGTGACATCCGAGTCAGGGGGTGGGATTGCGTGAAGTCTTTAAGCTTTTACTTTGTTATCAGGTCATCACATTTTTTAAAAATTAAGGAAAAAGCATTAGTTGAATTGGTGATGGCAAACGTCCCCCCCACCTTCCTCCTGACTCCGCCAGTGGTGGCCCCTCTGGAAGGGGTCCTCCTGGAAGGACTGAGTATGGAAGCACCAGTGTTGTCCCCTCAGCACCCCTTTAGCCATGAACGCATGAACACGTCTCTGTGTCCTCACATCCTCGATTCAGCTTCTACCAGAAAGAATGCCCGGGGAACCTCGCCACCAGGTTTTAAAACCTGCCTCTGCAGCGACAGGGGCGAGAGCTGGACCCATTAGTTCACAGCGGAGTGAATTCAAATCAATTCAAATCCAACAAACACTGCGAGCCACAGTGGGCCAGGTCGGGGGTTGGACAAAAACACAAATGGAACAGACTTTCAGCTCTCGGGGACTCAACACCCCGGGGTGGCCTAGCGGCCGCATGCATGCATTCCTCGCCACACTTTACCGATGTAGTCGGAGAGGTTGACTTTCAGAGTCTGGACCAGGAGCCCTTCCTCCACCAGTTCCTTGTACAGAGACTCGATGGTTCTGGGAAGGGAGCAGACGGTCGGTTTCATGAGCACATACGCAGGGGCAGCAGTATTTCCATTAATCATCACGTCTGCAGAGAACTTCAACCAGATCGATTTCAAAGTATGTTTGTATATGTGCAAACAAATGGGTTTTTGAGGCATTTCTACAATTTTGGGATAAATTAGACTTTTTAAAAAAACAATACGTTCACACATTCATGTATATAGCAGATGTTTCCCAGGAACACGAATGGTATCTAAGGACCAGCTATAACACCTGCTGTCTGTCCTTCCATCGGTCTTCATGATAGCACAAATGTGAATTAGAAATTACCCCAAAACAGTAACACAATGGACCATAGCCATATAGTCAGTTAGCATTGGCAAGCTGTGGTAGATCATTAATCCTCCTCAAAATTGATGTTTCCTTTTAAGCCAATAGCATAATCGTTTACAGGAAATATGTATAAAGAACAAAAGACTTACAGGGGAAATGATTCCAGTCTAACGTTCTGAGTGTGATGATCTTTCAGGAGGATATTATACTTTTCCATAGTGTTTACAGATGTCAAAACCACTTCCCTAAGAGGTCCTTGGGCATACAGCCAGCACACGGGTAATTTATACTAATTGAGGGAAAACATGGAGGTACTATGCCCCTTGATGAATGAGACTCCCCAGTGAAATTAACTGGGGCCCGAATTCAGATGGGTCAAGTTCAAATATTGTTTGGCAGAGTCCTTGGAGGTGTTTTGTCTTTTCCCTTTTCTTTCCCAGGGGCCTTACTCTTTCTTTAGATGGAGGAGCTGTAAATGTGACGATATGTAAACAGCTCCGTGGCTGCTCGAGGACCCAGGTTAGTGTGGATCCAGGTTAAAGACTTCAGAATATCAGGTTCAAGCCAAATACCAGTGGGATGAATGTTAATTCAATGACCCCAGCCTTTGATTGACTGGAATTTTATTCCACCAAGTATATTTAAAGCATGGTGCACTCAGCTGAGAACGAAGGAGGTTTTAATTGTGATGGAATTTGGGATAACAGGATCTGACCTATGTCAAGGAAATATCAACTGCAGACGTTTAGCTTGAATACCTTATTTAATATAAGCATATACCATGCACAAAATATTAACATGAAATGAGATTCTCTAAAAGAATGGAAACTCTATATTAAGAACACAAACCTATATTTGAATATTGCCAGTGAAATAGACTTTTGCTATAGAATACATTTTCACCTTCAAAACTACCTTAAGCTATTATAAAAATACTGGATTAAGGTTTCTATTAATTTGATGAAAAAGACATTTCTTAGAGTGTCTCCATATGTCCTCAAAAGTAGGATCAGGACGCTATCGTTTAAACAATTTCTAAGACCCTCATGAATTTTAAAACGTAAAAAAGGTCCCATGAGCTCAGAGGCAACGGCCCAGCAGGTGCCTTCCGGGCCCATCCTCCTGGTGCATCTCCCAGTAGGTGCTGCTCCTTGTACAGGGTGCACGGAGGCCTCACTGTGCCCGTGACACCCACGGGGTGTGGGGAGCCAGCAGGGGCCCCTTTGCCAGATGGAGGCTGAGGACTCAGGTGTGCACGATCCTCCTGTGGGTGTCTCCCCGCTCCCCCTCCACGTGCTTTACAACAAAACAGGGCCCTCCTTACCTGTCAGCCGTCAGGTCTTTATCCTTCCCCCTTCTCCCTTTCTTGCCCTTATTTTTCTGGAAGACAATGGGAATATCCAACAGGTTAGGAAAAACAAGGAAGCAGATTGATTAACTCTAGAAATCAGCTAAGGGAGCTGGTTTCCGGCGGCGGTGGGAGGGAGACACGGAGCAGTTAGCAGGCTGGCTCCGTGAACGTAGGAACTGGCCCCAAGGCCCCACGTTGCCCAGCGGACACGTCCCTGGGTGGACAGAAAGGGAGGGCAGCACCGTGAGTCCGCACGGGGCCACATTCCCATCAGGCCCTGGGCATTGTGATTCTGTTTCTCTGGGCTCTGACACAGGGTACAACAAAGCGTGAGAGGGCCGTGCACGCAGGCTCGCAAGCCACGCATGTCTTTGGCACCCAGTCACCTCTCTGTTAGCACCCAGTCTGAAACCAGGAGCCCACAGGGCCGGGCAACTGTCCACCTCTGGTTCCCAAAGGGCTCTGCCTTCAGACTCGGGACAGCAGGGAAGGCGCGGAGAACATGATCTTTATAACGGGGCCTGTGGCCTCTCCACTGTGATGAGAGCACCCGCTCCCAGGAGCAGGTTAGGGTGCCTCAGCACAGGCACAGTGCTTCCAGCCGGGCCTCCTCCTCCTCTCCTGCTTCATCTTCTCTCTCAGGCCGCCTCAGGCGACCCGTGATCCGTGCCACACGGGACTGACCGCGGGCCCTTTCTTAACGCTCTGCTCTTTCTCTCCTCCCTATTTCCTCATTCATTCATTCATTCATTATTTTCATTGCAGTATAATTTATGTACAATAATGTATACCCAAGGCTTCTCCAGAACTCTGATGACTTAAAAGGTTTTGTGCTACAACAAGGGAGGAACTCAAGAAAGAGAGAGATGGCCCCGAGAGGCAGGGCCAGTGGTGTCATCAAGGGGTTGCCAGCTGATGAATGTGAATCGATTAATTTACAATAAGAAATAGAACTGTCCAGGGAAATGGACCCTGTAGATGTCCCCCTGGCCAGAAAATCAACATGGAACGATAATAATTTCGTATGAGGCTGCTTGGTGGGAACGCTGCAGACCAGCGGCTGTAAATCTGAGCTTCCCACGATGCCCTCCTCGGTTCCATTAATTTGTTGGAACGGCTCACAAAATTCAGGGAAACATGTCTATTGAAGTATATTGTAAAGAATACAGACCAATAGCCAGGTGGAGAGACACACGGGGCGAGGTCTGGGAGAGTCCTGAGTGCAGAATCTCGGTAAAGTTGGGGTGTCACCCAGTAAAGTTGGGGTGTGTCATGCCCCTGGCATGTGATTTGTTCACCATCCTGAACACTCTCCGAGCCCCGCCCTGGGGTTTTTATGGAGGCCTCTTCACGTCAGCACAGTCAATGACCCTCCCCCTTTCCGGCCAGCCTCCCTCCTCTAGAGAATGCAGGTGGGGCTGAGAGTTCCAGGCTCCTCATCATGGATTCTCTTCCTGGGGACCACCTCCCATCCCGACCCATCCAGGAGCCTGCCCAGTGCTGCCCCATCAGAACAAGATGTTCCAAGTGCTCCTATCACTTAGAAATCTACAAGGGTTTCAGAAGTTCTTTGACAGAAGTAGACAGAGACCAATATATATATATTTTCTATGACCTCACAGGGCCCTAGGAAGGAAACTTTAATTACTGGGATCCAACTGGCTACTCCGAACCACTGTGAGAAGGATCCGTGGCAATTTAACCCTTTGCGGTCGTATTAAATTTGGACACGGGTGTTGTACTGGTTGGAATTAATTTCCATTGAAAGAGCAGTGATACATAACATGCAAGATTATGAAGGATAAACAAGATTTATTAATTCTTTTTTGGAACTACGTCACTACTAGTAGAATCACTATAAACGTTATCACTTTCTACGTCAGAGTCAGCATTCAAGGTGCCAAAATAAACTCTTTGTTACTTTCAGATTCACAGTACACTTCTTTCGGTAACTTTCTTTTTGCCATTTTGGAGTATTATTTTGTAATATCTTAACAAGCGAGAATGCCTAATTACAGTTAAACATAATTTGTAAAGCTTTATTTGAAATTCTGCGAAGTATCTCTGAAGCTTGTCGATTTCTTCACTCTCAAAAGGCGACTGACTCGCCACGGTGTTTTGCATGGCGAGTGTGGAACAACCGCGTTTGTTTATATTGAGTTTCGATATCTCCGATTTGTCAGGGCAATGTTTTGGTTCGTGACAAGGTCGCTTAGACACTTAAGAGCTTTCGGAGAAATTATGAACTGATACATGAATGAATAGAGTTAAGATTCATACGGTTCCTTGCTGTGGTGGCTGAGAGCAGACATACGACCGGAACGGTAAAAAAGCTTTGGTGGCTGAGAGTAGACAAACGACCGCAAAGGGTTAAAATTCAATTCATCTGATCTGCCCCCACCCCTCCAAAGAAGCTGCTCATTGCCATCGGCCCCCCACCCTCACAGATCTACCTACAGGGAGAGATGGGTGGGCACGTGAGGCACGTGCCCTGGCTCCTCTAGTTCCCCTCAGATCATTGGGGCCTGGGCGATCAGAACCCACAAACCGAGGGCTAAGCGGTAAAACAAGGCAGATTCAGGGAGGGGAGGCATGTTCCCCCGGAAGCAGAGGGAGAGCATCCTGGCCACACCGCTGGAGCCTGGGAAAGGGGCACCTTGTCAGGGTTGGAATCTGCCCTCGGCCTCATCCCCCACCCCCCACTCATTCACTACTCACATTTTTACCTCCTTTCTTCTTTCCTGCTTTGACCGGAAGTTCCTTTTCTCTGTTCACGGCTAGTTTGATGTTTTTCAGTTCCTGTCTCATCAGCTCATCAACCTAGGTGAATACAAGCACACGGCTTTTAGGTGACTTGCATGCCTTGTGTGTCCTCAGTTCCGGGTCGGTCATGAGGAGGACGGTGCTGCCATGAGGGCGTGGTGTCAGCACGCCAGCAGTGTGGCTCTACCTCAGCGGTTCTCAACCTGTGGGTCGCGACCCCTTTGGGGGTCAAACGACCCTTTCACAGGGGTCACCTAAGACCATCAGAAAACACATATAATTACATATTGTTTTTGTGATTAATCACTATGCTTTAATTATGTTCAATTTGTAACAATGAAAATATATCCTGCATAGCAGATATTTACATTACGATTCATAACAGTAGCAAAATTACAGTTATGAAGTAGCAACGAAAATAATTTTATGGTTGGGGGTCACCACAACATGAGGAAGTATATTAAAGGGTCACGGCATCAGGAAGGTTGAGAACCACTCCTCTACCTGAATCCGGATCTCCAACTCCAGCTCCTTCCGTTTCTCCTCTTTGATCATTTCCGGGTCGTAGTCCTGGAGGAAATTCAATGACTCGTCTTTATTCTTCCATATTTCTATGCTCCAGAAGGACAAAGAAAAGGAGAATGAGCATTTCTTTCAACATGAAGACAGATAAGCAGCTCCTGCAACAGAAAACACGCGTTTACTTTCTACACGCAGGTTGGGCGGGCCCACTTCACTGCGGGGACCGGCGACTCAGCAGGAAAGCTGGCCGGGCACAGCCAGTCTGGATCCAGGTCTGGCAAGGGCAGAAGACCTCGAAGGCTGGAATGGGCCCGTGTGGCGGGAGTGGGCATACAGGAGGGGGCTGGCAGCCGGGGCTGAGTTTTTATTATTTGAAATAACCACTCCCACGAGTGAGAGAGGCCAGAGAGGCCTCCCCCATTTCCAGAGTCAGAGCACGAGGAAAACAATGGCGTAAAACATCTATATAATCCCATTGGTGTGAAAAACGCCTTCAGTCATAAATAAATGAACGTCACCTTTGTCCTGAGCTCTCCGGAAGGTGAGTTTGCGGTTAGCGTGTTGGGTGTGTGCACTGAAAGCTCAGCTGGTTTGCTGAAACGTACATAAGCTTAAATGAGGAGAATTGGAGGTGGAGGAGTAATAGCATGCTTCTTCTTATGTGTTTAAAGTTGTAAGCTTTCCCCCTTGAAAATACTATAAAAGGTTTAAATGTGTCCTATTTGTTAACAGTAAATATCTGATTAACTAGTAACAATAACTAATGAGAATGTACTATCTACTTATAACAACTCTTTTCTAACTTATATGATGACTAAATCTTCTCCAACAGTGATTTATAAATGTTTCGATAAAGCAAAACTGCTTTGTTATTTATTAACTTTGCTTTTCACTTAGATACTAGTTTTACCAAAATCGGGAAGCAATGCATTCAATAATGAGAAGAACACATCAAGAAAGAGCACGTGCTGATGTGGATGCGGGGAGGAGGGGACCCTTGTGCACTGTTGGTGGGATGCAGGCAGGCACAGTTGCTGTGGAACACAGTATAGAGGGTCCTCAAAAAGAAGTTAAAAATGCATCTGCCTTATGACTCAGCGACTACACTTCTGGGTAGATATCCAAAGAAATCCAAGACACTAATTCAAAAGAATATATGCACCCCTGTGCTCATCGCAGCATTATTTACAACAGCTAAGCTATGGAAGCAACCCAAGTGCCCATCAATAGACAAGTGGACAAAAAAGTGGTGGTACCTATACACATGGAATATTACTTGGCCATAAAAAAGAACGAAACCTTACTATTTGTGACAAGACAGCGTGGATGGACATAGAGGGTATTGTGCTAAGTGACATACGTCAATTAGAGAAAGACAAATACCATAGGATTTCACTTAGATGTGGAATCTAAAGAACAAAATAAGTGAACAAACAAAATAGAAACAGACTCATAGACACAGAAAACAGACTGCTGGTTGTGGGGAGGGCTGGGGTGGGGACTGGCTGAAAGAGATGAAAGGAGTAAGAAGCACAAATTGGTAGTGACAACAAAGTCATGGGGATGTGAAGTACAACATGGGGGATATAGCCAATAATATTGTAATACCTGTGTAGGGTGCCAGGTGGAAAACACATAAAACATTTTTAAAAAAGCAGAAAGGGACACAGACTTCCACAGAAAGGAAAGCATGACGCGGTTACTGAGGTACCAGCAGTCGCCCGTCGGGGCCAGTTCCCGGCGCTGTAACTGTAACACAGCCATGCAGCCCGCCGACCGCACCTCCACTCCATTCACACGGTCCAGGCCTCGTTTCCACCGAGACGTTGCCTTTCTCATGACACTTCTGCACAGGGCACTTCTCAATCCCTTCAAGAATGTCACGGACATTTGTAAATGCGGCAGCCATTCACTGCCCTCCAAGGGCAACCCCTGCCCTGCTCCCCGCTCCAGCAGAGAATGAGCCTTTATCTGAGACTGAAAAGCAGGCCAGGCGCTTTCACAGGTTAGGGGGTGAAAAGGGAGGGGGCTTCATCTCAGCGATTAAAATGCTAATGTTTGCTCTGAAAAGGAAAACCTTTGATTTTTAAGAAAAGAGATCTAAGACAGGACATTTCATTTCTTTAAGTTACTGAGGACCTGGCAGATAACACACAAAGTACCACACCACCCGCCCAGGGGAGTGACACCGTGTCCTGCTCCGGAAGGGCCACTGGGCCTGCTTTGGTTTTAGTTTTCATTTTTTTGTGTGTTTTTTTTTGCCCTAATGGAAACAGATACTACACAAAAGGCATGGATAGTCTCAAGAGCTTTCCTGGAGCTTTTCCTCGGTTAAAAGACTTGGCTTCTCCAGGAAACGTTAAGATTTTCCCCAAATTAATTTTTCCTTTTATCAAAACAACGCATGCACATTGTCTTCAACAAAGTTCGAGAGTATTAAAAGATTATGATGAAAAATTGTCTGTCCACCTCCAGGACATTGCCTGATGACATTCATTCCCATGTTCATTCACTCATTAGAAAATGCACTGAAAAAATTCAGATGTATTCACTGAAAAAATTCAGATGTATTCATAAATCTGACTTATTCAATGCTATGTAATGTATAAGTACTTTCTCCACAAATGGTTAAATTTGGACTTTATGGAACCTCATTACCAGCCAGGCTCTGCCCTCGGAGTGGCCCTGCTTCCAAGGACCTGGCTTCCCGCTGCAGGAAGACAGTGAACACACACATCCAAGTCAGATGGGGGGAAGTCAAGCTGGGTCATGGTGGGCACAGGGTCAGGCGGGGAAGGCCTGCAGGGACAGGCATTCCAGGCAAGGGGAACAGAAGGTACGAGGGCCCTGAGGTGGAAGTGTGATGGGCTCGTGGGCGGAAGAGCAGAGCAGCCCAGGGGAGCAGGGTGTGAAGTGATGTATTTTCACATGAGCTTTGGCTGTTTCTCGGGTCTTCTCCCGGTGTCTAAATAACATGCTTATAGTGCTACCTGTTGATTTACCAATGTTAGCTACAAGCTCCTGACTTCTTATGATGGTAGATGAAGATTTTTGCTCTCTCCCACTTTTTCTCTTTCTCCCTTGTTTTCAGAGGAGAAGCGAGCCAGGCCTTCCAAAAGCTGGGGAACTGTTGCCCGTGTGTGTGCAGGACAATATCTAGATGGACAGGGCCCTGAAATCCCCTTCTCAGGATGCCCTGGAGGACAGGCTCCACCTCAACGACGAGGTAATGAGAGGATGAGGGAGTGGCAGTCAGGAGAAGCAAAGGAAGGCCCGAGGATGAGGTGCCTGAGCCCTGGGAGCCAGGGCTTCTGGTCAGTTACCTAATCTGTTGGAAGGCAGGGAAAATGAGCTTGAAGGTCTGAAAGAATATGAAACAAGTGAGGGTTTAACTTACACAAGCTACCGAGCATATGGCACTGTCCCCACCCCATCCACCGCCACCGTCCAGTAGGCGTGTTGCTGGCATGTACCACGCTGTACCTCCAGGTTGGCAAGGTGCCAGGCACGCGGGAGACAGCCAATGGTGTTGAATGGATGTTTTTGATAGTGACTGCTCCGCTCTGTTGTTGGTTAAAGAGTGGATGAACTCTCAAACCCCAATGACAGCAGGTCTATCAGCACCTGCCGACAGGGGGCAGTGATGCTCACCTGTCCTGGTGGTTGTGAAGAACTGAAGTCAGCATGGGAAACACTAAGCTTTGCATGTTTGGAGCCCCTAATAAGTTTAAAATTACCACCCCCTCCCCCCCCCCACCTTCCTCCCCAGTTAGAGCAGCTCCCAGTCCTGCCAACACTGTCCTCTCCTCTGGGCTTCTCCCGCAGGTCAGCCTTTCACGCAGAGCAAGACCCTCACTCTAGTGCTTTGTGAGAAAATTTTAGGGGTACACGACACTCTTCCTTTGGATAACTGGTATATCAAACCTGTAAGGACACTGGGATTGTGGCTGAGGATGAGGCTCCATTTATTGGGGTAAAACCATGAGTCGATTTAATAATATGTTATGTAACCACCAGCATGGGTGTTGTCCAGACAGGACCAGAGTCAGAAGGAGGCGCACATGTGCCTGACGCCGGGGAAACTCCACTTCACTCCCTTGTTGCATTTCTGAGAAATTCCGAACTACCACCAACCAGCACCAACGACCAGAGTCCCCGTGGCCAGTCATTCTGTGCTGGGGTTTATCCCGAGGGTGGAGTGGGCCCAAAGGAATTAGACAATTGTTCTTGTAAATCTTCGTGGAAACATCTGAAAGGCCGATCCGCACGCTTGCAGCTCCGGCTGGATGTGGCTGTGCTAATTATGAGAACAGGGACAAAGAACGGTGTTGTATTCGGGCACAGGTCTCACAGGGCTAATACTTTTGCTGTATGGATAGTATCGGTTTGTCAAACCATCCAGGACATGGCTTCCTTCCCTTTCATTACAGCCAGAGAATGTGAAGTGTTGGGAGTCCAAACCCAGAATGGAGGTTTGGATTATGTTCTCATCCTATTTTCTCACCCACTATATGCCTCTTCCTTACCCACTGTATGCCTGGAAGGCACTCAAAAGAATCTGAAAATAGAGGTGGGCAGGTCTTGCTCTGAGCTGCATGCTCGCAGCCTCTCCTGACGGGGCGCTGGGTGCTGGGGTCAGGGGTCTGCAGGCGGACAGAGTGACACCTCAGTTGTTGCTCTCATTCTCCAAAACTGACCTTTGTATATGTTATTTCCTTCCTCCATTGTTTGACGGAAAGCACTGGGTGACATTTTCCACGGCTCATCTTCCTCCTGTTAAGCAGAATGATATTTCTGTGACTCGCAGGCACAGTGCATCTGCCGAGACCGGACAGAAGGGGTGCATCTGTCGTGACTCCTGCCCGCATCGTCCCTACACAGACTCCTCCCTGGGCAGCACCCCTGCGGGCCGCCGGACTCAGGGCATGGATGGTTCGGGAGATGTAGCTCCGCTGCTGGCTCATGAGGCGCCCTGATACCCATGCCCACACCGGTCGCCTCCCCTGCGGTCCCCACGCCCTGAGTTTGGTCCTATCCCCTTCCTCCGCCAAGATGCCATCCAAGCCCCACCTGGGCTCCAGGGCAGAGCCAACCATCTGCCTGAGCACCTGCTGACCACACCATCCTGGGTCCCTGCACTGCCTGCAGGTGAGGCTGAGCCCTCACCCTCTGGAGAAGTCCCCTCTG
The DNA here is from genome assembly GCF_964212035.1 of Myotis nattereri. Lineage (NCBI taxonomy): Eukaryota > Metazoa > Chordata > Mammalia > Chiroptera > Vespertilionidae > Myotis > Myotis nattereri. Next base: position 34,004,455 of record NC_138082.1, read on the forward strand.
CCCTGCGGCTCCCCCTGTGACAGCCCGGCTTGCAAACCCTCATCTGATGTTTCTGAGCAATAATGTTTGTTTATACCGTTCGAGTGACAGGTGTCTGCAGACCACTCTCATGGCTGTTGTCACCCCACAGAGGGAGGGGAATACTGTGGTGGACGTTATGTCCGTGAGGAGGTTTCCTGGGCCCCGGGTACTCCCTCCACAGCTGAGAGGCAGCGCGGCTACCAGACAATGAGCACTTTTCCCCAGCGTGGCTCCCGGAGGACATGGGCGTGTCCCTCCTTTCCGGACACCATGCACCCAGGGCCGGAGGGGAGACCTGTGAACGGAGCTCACAGAGTGAGGGGCTCCGAGGCGGAGGGGGTCGGGGTGCTGGGGGTCATTCATGGAGGGCCTGCCTGGAGTCACAGCTCACAAATCATGCGGGGCTGCTGAAGCCCAGGAGGGAGGCCACCTGCCTTGCAGAACCTGGGGGAGAACTTGAGCCCAGAAACACCAGGGGCTCAGAGCCCAGGAAACAGCTGCCCACCTTCCAGGACCCACAGGAGACCCAAGCTCACTGGGAAGGTACCTCCCTCCCCAACCCCCATCCCCCCAGTGCCCAGGGCTGGCCACCGCCGCTCCTGGCTACCCTACATCCAGTCATTTGAGAAAAGCCTGCGCGGTCAGCAAGAAGACCAGTGTTGGGCAAAGCATGTCCTTGGAGGAAAGAGCTAATGTATGGCCACCCGGGAAATTTGAAATAACTGCAATTAACCTTCTCTGAGGTCCTATTCATCTCTCTCTCTTCTGGTGTCACTGAGGACTCATGGGTCTTTGACATTTTTTAGTCAATGTATTGCTAACTATTATTGCCATTTTTGTTTTGGATACTCAGATGTCCTAGTTAGCCTCTGGGAGCCCCTATAGGTGAGAATATCGCCTTTATGAGGAGGAGGAGGAGGAGGAGGCGGAGGAGGAGGAGGAGGAGAGGAAGAAGGAGAGGGATAGGAGGAGGAGGGAGAGCAGGAGTGGAAAATTCCTGTTAGATCCGGGGCAAATGTCCCCTCCTCTTTGAAGCCGTCCTGGATTCCCCCAGCAGAAGTGACTTTCCCCTTGCTCAGCAGGACGCTCTGGCGTCCTGGCGTCTGTTTCTCTGTACGGATTACTGGCTATTCACATGTCTTGAGTGCTCGCTTGGAGCAGGGTTCCATGTCGCTGATGTTCTGTACCCTGCCTCAACTCCGCACTGCATCTGGTCCCAGAATAGGTGTTTAAGGCACGTAGGTAAAAGTGAGATGGATAGGTCTATCTGTATGACTTTGTTTCTGTAATAAATATTAAATTCTTGAGGGGAATGCAACATGGAGGCCAATTGGGGAATCTGATCCTGGCCGCAGAGAATGATGGGAGTGCAGATACTCCCAGATGTTGGGGCGCAGCGCTCCACGCGGTACCCACATACCAGGCGATCACGGAGACACCTTTTCACTGCAGGAGAAAGCATGATGAAAGTGCCTGTTTTCCTCTGGACGACGTTCTTCCTTTGGTCGACAGCCCTTGAAGTTTATTGGGCCTATCCCTTTCTTTGGTTGCTGTTTTCAACCTCATTTTGCTCATTTTGACATTTGTAAGTTACAACTCCGACCTGGGGAGGGGATGTAACTTACAACCCAGATATGTCCGCTTGACCAAGAATGGAACTCACTGTCCTTAAATGTGTGGGCCAATGTTCTAACCACTGAGCAACACTGGGCATTCCCCCATGAGCAAACTCCTGAATGGCTCAGAACCCAGGCCACACTTGTCCTTGAGTGGCCGTGCCTTGCCCTGACACCGTCTCCAGTCTCCCCGCCTCTCCATCCTGTACCTGACTGGCCTCCCTGCCTTGGTCACTTCCTCCCTTACAGTCCATCCCACAACCTGGCCGTGCAGCACAGATCTTAGACTATAACTAGCTGAACTCCAAGCTGCTCAAGTCACTGCCCGGAGCTGACTCCTCTCCGGAGGCACAAGGCTCCGCCAGCCCCCCCAGCCCATCACCCCCTGTACCTTGGCGGCCCCACCCGCCGCACATCCCTCTCTGAAGCTGTCCTCTGGTTCTCTGGCTTGGAGATTGCCTGGAACCCGCCTGGAACCCCTCATCCTGCCTCCAATACTTGTCCTCCAGGGCCCTTTCAATAGCCCCCCTGCTACCTTTGCTCATTTGTAACATCTCAGGAACATACGAAGCTTTCAATCTTCTCCCTGTGTGACATTTTGAAGAGTATTTTCTGTTTATAGAGGTTAGTGCAAATATTCAGATAATCCTATCAGCTTTTTAAAACTATGAGGTCTTTCCTAGTTTCCTGATTATTACACATGTGGCTGGTGACTGACAAGCCACTGAGTTATGAGATACCAGAGCATAGTCACAGCTCTGCCCCGCGATACAGGCCGCGTGAGTCAGTGTCTGTGCACGTTCAACAGAACCAGTTCCTCTCTCCAGGCCTTACCCTCCCACCAGAATGAGTAACAGATGTCATTTTTCTACAGGTCAAAATACCAACTCACACACGGGTTTCGCTGGCTGGTCTCAGGAATGCTTCCAGACACTTGGGGGTTGATTCTAGAATACTTTTATGGGGCCCTAACCGGTTTGGCTCAGTGGATAGAGCATTGGCCTTCAGACTCAAGGGTCTCAGGTTCGATTCCGGTCAAGGGCATGTACCTTGACTGCAGGCACATACCCAGTAGGGAGTGTGCAGGAGGCAACTGATCACTATTTCTAACTCTCGATCCCTCTCCCTTCCTCTATGTACAAAATCAATAGAATATATATTTTAAAAAAAGTCAATTGGAAAGATAGTCTGATCTCTAAGAAGCATACCCCCATAACTTAAATATACCAATTTTTATTAGTGATGACCATTTATTCTTTTTATAATCATACTGTCACTTTGGAGACCTGTACTTTTCAGGACTAAATTCATTTCTAAATGATTCTGCAGGATGTCGCCTCTCATTTGCAACTACATTATAAATACTGATGTACTCAAACTTTGCTTTTTGTTCCAAACTGTTCATCGTTAAGTGGCTCTTTAAAAAAAAGTTTTTATTGATTTGAGAGAGAGAGAGGAAGGGAGAGGGAGAAAGAGATGGAAACATCGATGAGAGAGGAACATCATCGAACGGCTGCCTCATGCAAGCCCCATTCTTGGGATTGAGCCCGCAACCCAGGCATGTACCCCGACCGGGAATCGTGCCGGCAACCTCTTGGTGCATGGGTCGATGCTCAATCACTGAGCCACACTGGCCAGGCCTTAGGTGACTCTTGAATAGCTAGTTAATAAAATACCATCACTCAACACAGACCAGATTGCGTAGCTGGTAGTACTTTCAGATTTTTATGAAGCGAGCTTCACTCACAGTGAATTTTCAATCTGCAAATGGCAGGCGCCCTCAAGCATGTCGAGAGAAGAGATGCTCAGAATAACACTGAAACTCTTCCAATTGTTCTTACTCTTGGGGGCTGCTTAAACCTCTCTTACCAAGCGAGAGGAGGATTATTAAATCAGCGTTCTTGTGTGAGCTGTCTTTTTTGGGGGGAGATGAGGGAACAGTTTGTAACTTTTGGGGTGCAGGCAGATTAGCAGGGCAATAGGTGGTCTCACGAGTTGGGTTCCCTGGAGATACTCAGAGGGTTTACTGGGAGCAGCACCCACAGGAGATGCGGGGAGGGAGCAGCGGCTCGGGGCCCAGGGAGAAGCTGACGGTTACACAATTACAAGGAGCTCTCCGCTGACCCCACAGAGAGCCAGGAACTGGGAGAGCCCTTTGGAGTGGCCCCAGGGAGGTGAGGGGCTGGGCCTTGGTACTCTAACGTGACTGTCCTTGGATGCAGCTGCCCTGGGGGTGGGGGATGGTAACCTCAGGTGGATCAGCTCCCTTCGATCCGGAGGTCAGAACATTCTGGGCAGTTGGGGACGGAGTGCCTGGGTCTGGAAGGGGACGCCCAGGGGGCCCCCCTCAGCATCGAAAGGATGGCAACCCACTGTCGATCAGCCTAAACAAAGGGGGAAAACCGCTGGCTGACAGCGTGATTTCCTCGGAAAGGACTGACTGCCATCTCAGCAGACCTGAGATGATCCCATGGAGTCAAAGCAAAAGAGCAAAAAACTCAACTTTCTAAAATTCCAAATTCCTTACCTTACTTTTTTCTTTTGGTGCCTTCTTTTCCTTAACTTTTTTGACTGGCTTTTTTTCTCTTTTCTTCTCCTTCCTTCTTTTTTCCTCCTCTTCTTGGTTTGCAATAATATCTTGAATAACCTGGTAAAAAAGAAAACAATGGTAGCATTTTAATGGACCTATCACGAGGAGGACGTTTTCTTGTCTGGATGGAAGTGTTTGCTGGTCAGTCTCGGGTCTCTGCCCGCTCTGGAACGGGTGGCTGGCTCCTCCTGGGACATCACAGGGCTCTCGCCTGCCTCTGGGCGGGATCATCAGTGGGAGGCAGCAGTCGGGCCTCTGAGGGCAGATGGAGAGAGGTCGGGCGTTCTGAGCCCAGCTCCTCCCCAAGACAGTGCTGCTCAACTCTGAGCGGCTCCATGACACGAGGGGATCGAGGCTTCCTCCACACCCGAGCCACGAGCCACAGCCTCAGTGCCAGGCCTGGCCACACCTCTTCCCCCAATCCCAGTTGGGGACGCCTTGTTTCTTGCAGGGGCTCCGATGGTGACAGCTGCTCTTGCAACAGCATCACGTTCCCGTAAATGATCACGCGCCTCTTCTCAGAGTTGGTTTCTTCCAGCTGTGGTTTACTTTGTATTTCCTGCAGTGACCAAACCCGTTTACTCCTCTACAATTAAAATATTTGTTAAGTAGTACCTGGTTCACACAGGACCAGCGTCTTCGAAGAATCAGTAAAGGCTTCTAACATGCCATACAATTCAGTCCAATACAACGGATGCCTGAGGAGCTCTCACTCGCTGGGACGGAGAGCTACGGACTCTGGGAGCTGGGAGGGTGAGGATGATACGTAGGACACACATCCTGTTTGACCCTCAGGCTCTGCTCATCACTGGCCATGGGACTGAGATGAGCAACATACCTGATCTGAGACTCAGTTTTCTCAGCTCTAAAACGAAGTTAACACGTCCGTCCACAGCACTGGCAATATGCCAGGCCCCCTTCTGCGCGCTCTACCGACTAACTCCTTTACTCCTCGTCTCAGCCCTGGGTGGCGCTGTCATCACCCATTTTACTGATGAAGGAACTAAGGCACAGAGTTCAGTAACCTGGTCAAGGACACACAGCTAGTGAGCGGCTGAGCTGGGATTAAACCGGTGCTCACCAGGATGCATTTCGTCATGTAGGAGAGAGGAGGTGAGACGAGAAAGGATATGTGCAAACTCATCCTATAGTATGACATGTGCATAGTTAAGTAAGAATAACACTCTGCAGCTTCAGGATACATGCATGTGTAGTCTAAGCGTAAAGAAACGGAAAGGAATAGGTTTCAAAGGCTGACACCTCCCCTCTAACGTGCTGTGCTAACCCATCCTCCTGGGAGCAAGGCCACCTGATTATGTCTTATTAGTATTTACCCAAATGCTCAGTTTATTCTCTAGTAATATATATGTATTTAAAATATATTTTTATTGACTTCAGAGAGAAAGGGAGAAGGAGCAGGGGAGAGAGATGGAAACATCAATGATGAGAGAGAATCACCGATCGCTGCCTCCTGCACGCCCCCTCTGGAGATCGAGCCCACAACCCAGGCATGTGCCCTGACTGGGAATCGAACCCTAATCCCCTTGTTCATAGGTGGACACTCAACCACTGAGCTACACTGCCACTCTAGTATTATATTTTTGATGTTTATTACTTATGTTGCTCTTGCGAGCTTAATTCACACCTTTTAAAGTATGAAAAGCAGCTTTATCATGAACAGAGCAGCCATTCTGGCACCATCTGGACTTAAAAAAAAACCTAAACAAAACTATAGTCATGTGAGTTTGCATTCTAGGAGACTGCGGTGGGGTGAGGCCCTGAGAAGGGCATTGGGGAGGTGAGAGGTGACGTATGTGTTGTGTGTATTTTTTGGTAATAAAAAGGGTGTCTTTGGACAGGATTAAAAGTCTCTTGTCAAAATAGCAATGTTTTCCTTGGGGATCGAGTTCACCTCAACTCGTAGAACCAAATCATGGCTGCCCATGAGTGTTGTATTCTGAAGCACTGTGGGGCATGGACAGTTTTTGGTTCCTGGAAGTTTAGAAACTTTCAGAAATGCAAAGACTTTTAAAAATACATAAAAATGTGAGCAGTTGCAAAAAGGATGAAATCGTTATGTGTGGAGCATACAATCCAGCATATCTTCTAAAGCCTCATCAGTTGTGTTGTTTTTTCATTTAGTTTTTGAATAGATAATACATTTACATGGCTCAGAATTCAAAAATAACAAAAGAGCATGTAGCGAAACATTTCCTCCTGTGCTGTGAGCCAGCCAACAAGATCCACTTTAGAAAGCCAACTCATACCTTGGATATGCTTCCGGAGCCATGGTAGATAGATACATGAAAACGTGTGTGTGTGCACACACCCATGTACAGAAAGCAACTAACATCGTCTGCCAATCATGTCCATGAAAAATGGTATGTGATTGTGGTGGTCCATCTTTTAAACCAACACTGAATTTATTTTGCTCATGCTCTTCAACTATAGCAAAATCCTCCAAAATGCACACATATGTACACACACGTACATGTACTATAAGCATATATTTGCTGTGAAACCATCTCCATAAATCAAGTTTAGAACATTTCCAAGATCCCAATAAGATTCCCTGGTGTCTATTCATTGTTAATCCCTTTTCTCTCCCCTCTCCTCTGTCCCGGGCCAGCATTAGTCTACTTTCTGCCTCTACAGATTTAATGTTTCTGGACATATCATATAAATGAAATCATAGAACATGTAGTCTTTAGGGTCTGGCTTCCTTCACTTAGCATGTCTTTGAGGTCACCCATGTTGCAGTGTGTACCAGATGTTTGTTCCTTTATTTATGGCTAATACTCTATTGCATGGATTGACCACATTTCACCTCTCCATTCACCAGGTGATAGACATTTAAGTTGTTTCAATTTTTGGCTTTTGTGAGTAATGCTGCTATGAATATTTATATACTAGCATATAAAAGCCTAAGCGACCATTACGACCGAACATCAGGTTGACCAGTCTTATGACACGCACTGACCACCAGGTGGCAGACACTCAATGCAAGAGCTGCCCCCTCATGGTCAGTGAGCTCCCACAGCCAACTTTCCGAGGCTGGCCAACTTCCCATGGCCTCTCCCCCCTGCTGGCCGGCCCCCCCATCGGCTCCAATCAGGGGTGGGGGGCAGCTGGCCAATCTTCCGCGGCCCCTCCCCCCGGCCGGCTGGCCCCCCAATAGGCCTCGATCGCCAGCCAGGCCAAGGGACCCCACCCATGCCCGAATTCGTGCACCGGGCCTCTAGTTCATGTATAATTTTGTGTGTGTGTGTGTAGACATATATTTTCATTTCTTTTGGATAGAGTCCTAAGTGAGGAACTTCTGGGTCATTTGTAAATTTATGCTTAACTATTAAGAAAGTGACAAACTGGTTTTCCAAAGTGGCTGCCACATTTTACATCCCCTTCAGCACTGTATGAGGGCTTCCTTTTCTTCACATCCTCAACATTTGCTGACAGTGGCAATTATTCCAGGAGGCAAGAATCTTTTTGATAATGGCCATCCTGGTGGGTAGAAAATGGTATCTCTTTGTGGTTTGAATTTTGTTTTCCTAATGACTAGTGATGTTGAGCATCTTTTCATGTGTTTATTAGCTGTGAACTGTCTATTCAAGTCTTTTGCCAAGTTTTCCATTGCCTTATTTATCTTCTCATCATTGACAGGTGTAAGGGTTCTTTGTATATTCTGGTTACAAGTCCTTTATCAGGTGATTGTTTTCAAATATCTTCTCCCAGTCTGCTCTTGTCTTTGCATTTTCTTAATGTCTTTTGAAATGCAAAAGTTTTGAATTCTGATGAGGTTCAATTGATCAATTTTGTCTGCAGTGTAGCTTTAATTTGCATTTCTCTTATATGTGTGAGGGTGATTATCTTTTCATATGCTGAATACCTTTTATTATGTTTCAAATCCATTTAGTTTTCTGTTCTGAGAACTGTTTGTTCATATCTCTTGGCTGTTTTTTATGTTGGATTATTCATGTTCTTATAGAGCCATGGGAGTTCTTTATATATTAGAAAAATCATCTCTCTCTATGATACTTACTACAAATAATCCTCCTAGTGAGTCCTCTGCCATTTGACTTGACTTGGGGTTGGTTCTGCCATGCAGGTTAAAACTATTTTTTGTGTGTAGTTGAATTTATCATTTTTTCTTCTATGACCCTGGGATTGTTCAACAGCAGTAGAAGGTCTTTCTCACCATGAGGTTATGACATATTTCTTCCTTGGCTTCTTCAAGTCCTTTTGTATTTTTGTTTTGTGTGACATTTAAATCTTTGATCCATTTGAAACCATTCTGGGATAAAGAGATGATTTAATATTCTTCTTTTTTAGATGACAACCTGGTTATTCTAATACCATATATTAAACTAGAGGTCCGGTGCATGAATTCATGCACAGGTGGGGTCTGGCTGGCCCGCCCTGGATTGGGACTGATTGGGCTGGGCCTGCCGGGGGAAGGGGACTCAGGAGGTTGGCCAGCTGGCCCCACCTTCTGGTCAAACTTCTGGTCGAGGGGACAATTTGCATATTAGTCTTTTATTATAAAGAATGGTCTTTTTTTTTCCCTTATACAAGAAAGGTGAGGTGCCACATTTATTATATAACTATCTTTAAATATGTACTTGGGTATATTTCTTGAGTTTCCATTCTTTTCCTCTGATGTGTCTTTCTAGTCATCTGCTTATACCAATGGTCCTCTAATGACATGTTTTCATACACAGCAGGGCTCATTACTCCTCATTACACTTTATTTTCTGAATTTTACTAGTTGTTCTTGGTTATTTACTTTCTACCTGAAGTTTAGAATTGGGTTGGTCACACTCCCTGTATCCCCTCCCACCCATGCTCCAACATAATGCTCCTGGTATTTTTATTGGGTCAATGACATTTATAGATGATGCTGGGGAGAGCTGAAGTATTTATGATGTTGAGTATTTCTACCTAAGGACACTGTATGCTTTCCCATCTTTTTGTTTGCATCCCTCAGAATATTTTAAACTCTTCCTCACATAAACACATATTTAAGTTTACTCCTGGGTATTTTATGTTTGTGTTGTTGCTATTGTAAATGGGCCCTTTTATCATATTTCCTATCTAGCAGTACCCACAAAAGCTACTGCTTTCTGTACATTAATTTTGTAACTCCCTCATCTGATATCTCATATATGTTAAAGTAGTTTTTCAGTTCATTCTCTTTGCTTTTGTAAGTATAGAACACATGTTCAAAGGGTGATCATTTTGCCTCTTTTATTCCAATCTCTACATCTCTATGTTCTTTTTTTTTTTTTTTTTTGTCTGTCAGTAACCCATAGATCAGATGGGAGAATGATGACAAAGGCCACCCTTGTATTTTTCCTGACATTAGTGGAAATGTTTCTAGTGAATTTCACTAAGCATGACATTGGCTTTTTTTTAAATATATTTTATTGATTTTTTACAGAGAGGAAGGGAGAGAGATAGAGAGAAACATCGATGAGCGAGAAACATCGATCAGCTGCCTCCTGCACATCTCCCACTGGGGATATGCCTGCAACCCAGGTACATGCCCTTGACCGGAATCGAACCTGGGACCTTTCAGTCCGCAGGCCGACGCTCTATCCACTGAGCCAAACCGGTTTCGGCGACATTGGCTTTTGAACTAAGATGGAAATATTTTGTCATGATAAAGAAGTATCCGTATATTCTCATTGTTTTGTTTTATTTTTTAATATCAGGAATGGATGTTGAATTTGCCAAATGACCTGTCAGCATCCACCGTGATGAGCTTATGGTTTCCATGTTTGGCTCTCTTTATATGACACCGTGTATTCACATACATCCTGAGATTGAACCATTCTTACATTCTGGAATAACCGTGCTTGCTTGATTGCGGTGTGTTGCTTATTTAAGGTGCTGCTGGGTTTTAGTTTGCTGATATTTCAGTTGAAATTTTTGCACTAATACTCATAAGGAAGACTGATCTGTGGTTCGATTTGTACTCAATCTTTTGGGGGCTTAGTATCAATGTGATTATGCTCTTTTCATTAAAAAGTATTTGTACTGTTTTTATTTTTTACAAATATAAACTTGACTACATGCATCATTAGAATGATGAGGCTCGGTCTACCTCTTCATCCTGCTACAACTAACATTTGTAACAACTGCTAAAGCTTCCCGAAAGCTTTCTGCGTGCCCAGTTCTGTGTTCAGTACAAGTATCATCCCCTCTAATCAGTGCATCAGACCCAGGAGGGAGACACGGCGTGGGTGTCCTTGTGCAGATGAGAAAACCGAGATGTAAGGGGACTAGCTTGCCTCAGGCTGCAGACCTCGCATACGGGGGCCGTGACGTCACCACACCAGCCCGACGCCTCCGTCGTCTGCTCTGCGGTCCCTCTGTGTTATTTCAATTATTAACCAGGCATCCTCAGTTCTCTCTTGTTTTCAGTTTGACTCGATGTTAACTCTACTTTTAGATGTTTCCCCGGTACAATTTAGACATTCCACTGACATTCTTAATCCTATAATTGTTACCTTTCTAAACTAACATGCAACGTGTTTGGCTGCTTGCCATGGGCTTTCAAGACAGGACCTGTGCCTGATGATTTAGCTGGAGGGACAAGACCTAACCATAACGAGTGAAATAACACCAGTCCAGACCACAGTCACTCAGGTAGGGCTTGGTGACCTGCCAAATAAGGGGGTGGGTAATAAGTGTCCACGGAGTTCAGAGGAGAAAGACGGGAGTCCTCTGGGGGTGGAGGGAAGGCTCTGGAAGCTGAGTTGGCTTTGACAGGGAAGTGGGGGAGACCTGTGTGCTGGACTCTGAGAGCTCCTGCAGGGGTGCACAGAGGACAGACAAGATGACCAGAGCCCTCCACAGCTGCACAGTCCCTACTGAAAACCAGTAGCCCACTTCCTGCTTTGGCAATGCCATAAACAAGGCAAACATGAACAGCTTTTTCAATGTCTGTGGCAGGGATCAGTGCATTACACTGACTGGGCCAAATCTGGCCTGATGCACATGTTTATAAATAAAGTTTTATTGGAGCACAGACATGTCCATTCATTCACATACTGTCCGTTTTTGCTTTCATACTATCATGGCAAAGTTGAGTAGTTGTAGTAGAGAATGTAGGTTCCATAGACTCAAATATTTACTACTTTTGTCCCTTTATGGAAAAAATTTGTTGATCCATGGAAGTGTGTCTTATTATTTCCTTAGTATCAATTTCTTCAATAATATTTATGGATCAAAGGATATATAGATTAAAATTTTTGATATTTACTTAGTCCATTTCCCATAAAAAATGTTATGCTCATTTATGTATCCAGCAGCAATGTATGGGAGTGTTTTTTTCCCTCACATGCTTAGAAACTTCAGTTATTATCATGATTTCAAATTTTTACCAATCTCATATGTGAAAAAGATACAGAACCATTTTCATTTTTAAATTTCTTTGTTAGTGGCTTGTAAAATTTCTGCTATTAAATTTCTGTTTGTATTCTTTGTCGTCTTTTCTACTGAGGTGGTCAGATTTTTCTCAATACTTTCTAAGAACTCTATATATGAGAGATAATTATCGTCACATGTTATCAGTCTATTCTTTTCCCATTACTGTGATATTTTAATTACTTTATGTTTATAATTTGATTTATATCAAGTGGGGCAAGTTCCCTGTGGTTATAGCCATTTTCACACATTTTCACGTATTTATTCTTCCATGTAAACTGGAGAATAATTTTGTCAATAAAATTGTTTTGATTTGCTTGGCATTGCATTGACTGTATAGAACAGTCAAAGGATAATGTGTACTTGTACTTTATTGAGTCTTTCCAGGGAAATAATTTACCAGTCTATAGCTTCAAGTCTTCTTTTAATTTCTTCAGTATAGTTTTTATAAATATCATTTTGTATAATATGTTAATACAATTTTTAAGTTTATTGTGTTTTCTAGGAAGATGATCAGATAATGTAAAAATAATGATAAAATTATCACTCTAAAATAGTTATAACTCTTTTTTTTTATCCTACTGCATTAGGTAGTAAGAACTTACAGAAAAATATTAATTAACACTTCTTACAGAAACCATTTCTTTCCCTGAGTTTTCCTTTTGAGGGCAATGCCTCTAAAGCTTCCCTGATGAGAATCATGCAAGTCTTCTCTTGGTTTCTATGATGCTCTGAGAGTAAGGACATTTCCCTATCTCTAGTTTATTAAGGCATTTCTAAGACTAACTTTCCACGTCAGTTTAGTCAGATGCCAGGGAGATGACCAAATAGCACTTCTCTGGAAGAACATCGATGTGGCAAACAGTGGAGTCTGGATGGGTGAGAAGGACCTGAGAAGGAAGGTGGGTGGACAGGCGCCGTGGAGGGAGGAGGGGCCTGACATGGACAAGGGTATTTCAGGCGCAGCAGCCTGAGGGTGAGGAGGAAGGTGAGGGGGTGTGGTAGTGACTGTGGTGATGATGGAGCAGGAGACGAGAGAGGTGAGCAGGGACATGCACAGAAAGGGCTCCTGAAATCAAGCCGCTCAGAACTTACTAATTTGAGCACCATGTGTTGTTGCATCTCGTTCAAAGGCAAGAGGGAGGAAGGTTAGTTCATTCTGAGGTAAATTGCAAAGTACGTGCATTGGTGACCTCATGGCAGACCTAGTCATTTACATGTTCCATCTTTGCAGTGGAGTTGCTTGTAAAGGGGGCATCAAAAGAGTCAGGAGACTGGGTATGAACTAAATATCTTCACTTATCTATTAAACATATTTAAAATTACTTTTGCAAAAAGTACCATGAAAAATGTACGTTATTAAGTCTTATTGTGACAATTGACGTGCAACAAAGTTGAAAAATAACCAAGATCTGCCTGGCTGATGTGGCTCAGTGGATGACTATCAACCCATGAACCAGGAGGTCATGGTTCGATTCCCGGTCATGGCACATTCCAGGTTTCAGGCTCAATCCCCAGTACGGGGCATACAGGAGGCAGTTGATCCATGATTCTCTCTCATCATTGATGTTTCTATCTCTCCCTCCCTTTCCCTTCCTCTCTGAAATAAATTTAAAAAAACATAGTAAAAATAAATAAATAAAAGTAACCAAGACCTAATAACGACAAACCAGCAACTCCAAATTTAAGGAAATAAAATCACGGTACATTTACATTTTATTTTTCAGAATATTTGTACCTGTTGTGGGGTCTTGTTTGAAAAAATGATAGCGGAACCTCCTTCTTCTGCTTTAGGGTATTCGGGGAAGGCGCCAGTTAAGTTCCTGAGGAGGAAGAAAAGGCAAATTTAATAGAAAGGATCGCAGTCCTCTGTCATTTTCCCCCTTAGCTGGCTCTGCTGATGCTCATTTAAATAAGTGCTAGTTATTCAGACGGGGCTGCCCTGACCATCCGGGGCCAGACCCGAGGTCTCGCAGGAGCAGGAGGGTCTGGGACCCGCAGGAGCGGCTTCCCTCCTGCAGGAGTTGTTACTCTCTCTCTCAGGCAGACTGGATGCTTCGTTTTCTTTTTTCCCCCTTTAAATTATTGAGCTACTCTGTGCTTGAGTTAAGAATCAAGACAGAAGCACAAATCATTTCTTCCTGTTTAAAGTTTAGGATAAACACAGGAGTTTGAAACTAAACAGAAGGGTGGAGGTGTCACAGTTACAAATGTAGTAATAGTGCATGAAATACACACGCATGCTTTAGGCTTTAGTAAGTCTAAGGGTCTATATTTTATGGGTGCCAAGTAGTAATTTACTTTTGCTGTAACCATATAATTTCCTACATTTTGAAAAGCAGGCTTTGTAATTTAATGTTGAGGAATTTCAGAAGGAATGTGTAGTTAATACTCTGACACAAATGTTATGTTTACTCAGCATATAGAAAGAGAAGATGGCCCAATTAGTTCCATCAGTATAGAACCCAAGGGTCCGAGGAGACAACCATGTTTAAAATGACTCTATAGCAGTGGTTCTCAGACTTTTGGCCCTAGGAACCCTTTACATTCTTTTTTTGTTGTTAATCCTCATCAGAGGGTATTTTTTTCCATTGCTTTTCAGAGAGAGTGGGAGGGAGGGAGAGGGGTAAAGAGAGAGAAAAAATCAATATGAGACTCATCGATTGGTTGCCTCCTGCATGTGCCTGGACCAGAGGTGGGAGCAAACCCGCAACCCGGGTACATGCCCTTGACTGGGAATCGAACCTGCATCCCTTCGGTGCACAGGCCGATGCTCTAACCACTGAGAGATACTAGCCAGGGCCCCTTTACACTCAAACAACTTTTCAGTATCCCGAAGAGCTTTCTGAAAATGTGTTATTGCTATTGATATTTACCGAATTTTATAGTAAAACGGAGACATTTCTAAAATATGTATTTTTAATTAATTTAAAAATTACAATAATAAACCTGTTATATGTTAACATAAATGGCATTTTTAAAAAATAACATATTTCCCCAATGAAAAAGTTTAGTAAGAAGAATGTGACTGATTTGTGTCTTTGAAGTCACTTTAAGGTTTGGCTTAATGGAATAGCTGGATGCTCCTATCTGCTCCTATGTTGAATCTATTGCCATACGTTGTTTTGGTTGAAGCTTAGTAAGAAAACCTGGCCTCATGTACATGCATAATTGGAAAAGAAAGAGCGATTTTTTTGTGTTAATCCTCACCTGAGGATTATTTTCCCATTGATTTTTAGATAGAGTGGGCGGGAGGGAGAGAGACAAAATATTGATATGAGAGAGACATATTGATTGGCTGCCTCCTACATGCGCCCCCACAGGGGCCGGGGAATGAACCTGCAACCCAGGTACGTTCCCTCGACTGGGAATTGAACCTAAGACCGTATAGTGCCTGGGGCGACACTCTAACCACTGAGCACACTGGCCAGAGCAAGAGAGGACAATATTAATAGCCTTTTAGGTAACAGAATACTCCACTTTTGATTCTATATGACTCAACAAGTGGTAGCTTCCTAAAGGTTGGCTGTGATGTGGAATCTGAAACCACATCAGTGAACTGGCCTTCTCCATCACGTGAAAATCCATCTGCCCATCTTGAGTGCTGGATATGTCTTTTGCCCACGCACAGTTTTGTAACATCAGGTCTTGGTCACTGGGTTCACTGCATTATGCAGATCTTCCCAATGTCGATACATTTCCTCTCATCAAAATCACATTCATTAACAACCTTCTAACAAAAAGGCTAAGTAATGGGAAGCTCTCAAACTCATGGAGGTCCTATAGGGTTTTGAAATTTTCAATTTTCTCTAGAAAGCTCAAATTTTACTGTTGGCCACAGATACCCTGGGTTGTTTTCTGTTAGGCTCATTTGGTTCATTTTTGAGGGAAATCTCTCCCCCAAACTCAACTCTGAATCACCAGAGTTCATCAGTTGTTTTTTAAATAACAGGGACGTCCCGTAAAAAGTGGCTAGCTCTCAGCTTGTGACGGTGGTCACACTTGGTGTGCAGTGGAAGGCATTTCTGGGCGCTCCTGGCTCTATCTCACAGAATATTAAAAAGCTGTGTATTCAAGGGTCAAGTCTCAATAACTGAGTTATCCCTTACTGCACCCGCCGGGGTCGTTAAACGAAACCATTTCCAAGGCCGGTAGGTAACGAGGAGGACCGTGGTGACCACAATGGGGGTCTCTGCCTGCTCCCTGCTGCTCCCCCCACCAGTGTGCTTTGGTGGGAATGTCAGGAACCATTGCAAATAAGTCATATGGAAAGAGTTTGACTTTTAGATCCTGAGAAGATCTTGGAGACCTCAGAGGTCACCCACTTTAAGAACCGCTGCTCTAGAATGTCTCCCCGAGCCACTGCTCAGATGCCCCCATGGCGGTCGGCTCCCTCTCCCCCAGGCAGCCCCTCCATTTCCAGCCCTCCGCTGTTACGAAGTCCTTTCTGACACTGAGCCAACTGCAACCTGACTCCTGGCTTCTTGTTTGACCTTCTGGGGACACACAGAATTTGATTCTTTCTCTTCCACATAATTGCTAGTCAAACATTTTAAGACAGTTATGTCATTGTCTGGACGAAACGGCTCAGATCTCTTGAATCTTTACTGTTGGGCTCATTTTGTGGGAATGTGACTCAGTTACTCAGTGTCTAAACACAATGCAGTGTGTGTGTGTGTGTGGGGGGGCAGTCTCTGGACAAATGCACTAACACTGAGGATGGTGGGTGATCACACAGTGTGTGTGACATTCTGTCTATTGAGCTACCATCATCACAGCTACTTGGGTGTCTTCACACACTCACCCAGCATCCACCCATCCACCCATCTATCCATCCATCCACTCATCCACTTACCCACCCATCCATCCATTTATCCATCCACCCACCCATCCATCCATCCTCCACCCATTCACCCACCCACCCATTTTTCATTAATGCATTTATTTGTGTAGTCAATCAACAAATATCTGGTTAGTACCAACTCGATTCTAGATGCAATGGGGGAGACAGCGATTGAACATTAAAAGATGCTGACCTTGCCCTCACGCAGCTCACATTCCACATCACATGGCGCAATATTTGGCTGATGCACATGCTTGACCGCAGACACTACTTGTCCACAAGATTCATAGCTCAAGCCTCCTTAACTTGCCTGACCATGTTTTGTCTCGATCTGTAAATCACTTGGCCCAGCCGGTTCCTGGTTAAAAACTCGGATTGCACGGAGCCTACAAACAAGAGCACTCTCTTCTTCATACCCAGTGCCCTGATTCTGTTGATGCCACCTTTACAAGCAACTCCACTGTACAATTTTATTTCCACATTTAAAGCTCGAATGGTTACATCATAGTAGATGTAACCGTTTATATAAACTAAAAACTAAAAGAATTTACATGTTCCAGTTTTACAGTAGAATTCTCAACTTTGTCCCACACCAATAGTCACAAAGACGCATATTAAGTCACAGTAAGACTTAATAACATACATTACTTTTTTCAAAAGTAATATTAAATATATTTACTTTAATAGGTAAGTAAAGATACCTGTTTCTTCTTAGTTATAATAGTTTAAACAATTAATAATCTGAAATTGAATTAGTCTTATCTTGAAAGAATGTAAAAACTGCTGCAGGGCACACATTTAAAAGATAAATTTTAAAATTCATATCCAGAAAATAACAGTGTAAACTGATAGCTCTTCACCTTGTGCTCAGGCACACGGACACACACACACTCTCACACACAGCATTTCTTGTGCTCATACCACTCCAGTCTGTCCCTCCGTGGCAAGGGGAACTCCCCCACAGCAGCGGCGCCCTGCTTGGTGACATGCTGAGGGCACCCTGGCTTCGCCCTGGATGGGACTCTGTCCCTGTGACTTGGTCACTTGGAGGATGTGAAGAGAAAACAGTTTTTGCATTTTCTTGGCTGTTGGGTGTCACCCCACATTTTCAGTGTGTGGTCTGGCTGAGAGGGGGCTCTGGTTAAGACAGGGGCACTGCCTTCCCCCTCGCAGTCTGGGTGCTCAGGACTAAGACACAATTGATCCCTCACTGCTCACCGGAAGGAAGCTGCAGCTGACGAGTGTTTCAGTGCCCGGGGCACAGCGCACTGAGAAGGTGTGAGACCTCCGGGGAGAGACGCGTACTCTCAGACATGAGCGAATAGAAACATTATTTTGGCTCTCACAGTATTTCTGACACTGACTGCTGGGGGCTGACAGCATCCCTGCCGGTGACAGTCCATCTGGGGACTTTCAGGAAAGTAACTGAGGACTTCAAATTATGTGGGACCATGGCCTCCACGTGGTATTCCCCTGTGCCTGGCTCAACTCCCCCCTCCCCCCACTCCTCTCTGCTCACCTGGCTCCTGCTGCTCCTCCATCTACCTGGACCCCTGGGCACCCCCTCCTCAGAGAGAAGTTCACTCTTAGAGGTAAAATACTACACCCAGTGTGTCCTTCACTTGCTCAAATGTCATCGCATCCACGAGGTCTTCCCTGACTATCCTATATAATAAAAGAGAAACATGCAAATTGACCATCCTTCTGCTACGCTCACCAGCCAATCAGGAGTGAGTGTGCAAATTAACCCAACAAAGATGGCAGGTTAATTTGCATACACAGGCGCTAGCGGAGAGCAGAGCGGGAGAGCCGGCAGCCTGGGGGGACGTGGCTCCCTCGGTCACTCCCCCAAGCTGCTGGGCGGAGAGCAGAGCAGGAGAGCTGGAGGCTTGGGGGGACATGGCTCAGTGACTGAGGGAGCCATGTCCCCAAAGCCCCCGGGCGGAGAGCAGAGAGGGAGAGCTGGTGGCTTGGAGGACTTGGCAGAGTGGGAGGCCGTGGCATGGAAACAGAGCAGGAAGGGAAAACCAAGAGCGTGGGGAGCACCAGGAATTCTGGGAATAGTGGTTCTGGTGGCAGCCCCAGGACCTGAAGCGGAAGCCCAGAGTGTGGGGAGCACCAGGAATGCTGGGAATCGTAGTTCTGGTGGCAGACAGAACGCCTAGACTATGGCCCGTGGGCCAGATCCGGCCCGTTTGAAATGAATAAAACTAAAAAAAAAAAAGACCGTACCCTTTTATGTAATGATGTTTACTTTGAATTTATATTAGTTCACACAAACACTCCATCCATGCTTTTGTTCCGGCCCTCCGGTCCAGTTTAAGAACCCATTGTGGCCCTCGAGTCAAAAAGTTTGCCCACCCCTGTTTCAGATGGTTGCTGCTGTGTCCCTCTGCAGCTTGAAAAGTGCTTTCAGAAACACAAGGATCTTGCCTACTGAACTGCTGACACAAAATCCTCTGCAAAATTATTGTTAACTGTGCTGCTGCCTCTGTGCCTATACACGACTTAAATCATGGCTTTCCCTCCATTATTCTTTGAATCTTAATTCTAAAACCATTTGATTATCTTTGAACTTCCATCATTTTGCAGATTTACAAAGGCAGTGTGCAGCCCGCCTTCTATCTGCCTTCATGCCCCCCAACAGGCGAGGCCAATGCAGGCTCTTCACTGGGTGCCAGAGCCTGCTGCTGGGACCGGTGGTGTAGAACCTGGGCCCTGCCACGTGGCTGCAGGGCGATAACTGGAGGGTGCGTGTGAAGGCTCTGGTTTCTACAGAACGAGACAGGAAAGGAGAAGCAAGACCGTGAAAGCCACACAAGAACACCAGGTTTGAGGACTGGGTGTGGAGCCTGGCAAGTCTGTGGAAGTATCAGTATCCTGAGTTCAGTCTGCATTTAGTCACCCACAGGCCAGTGCCAGCACATCTCAGGGGATCACATCTTTTTGAAGCAAGAATTCAGCCTTTGGGAACAGAACGCTGTCTCTGTGTCATTCCTTCTTCGCCGACTCCGTCCACACCTTTGGGGACCCCTGGACTTGAAGTTACTCATTAAATCTATTCCCTAAGAAGTATTTAGAAACATTTGAATATGAACACTGAAGATGGACTTTATAATCTAGAAAATTTTAGACTCTGCTTAACATTTTTCAAAACGAAATGGCGCTGCTCTCTCAAGTCCAGATGGCTTCTGCAATATTGTAGAAGACAGAGCCCCAGGAGCCCCAGGCACATCCCTGGCGGAGAACCAGTCTCCTAGGTGCTGGGGTCGTCCCCCTCTCCAGGCCGACGGCTCTGGAACCTTGAATTTCTGTGCATCCAGTTCCTTTTATGTCTTCTTGTATCTTTCTTAGAAATTTTTTTTTTTCTACAGTTGGAAAATTCTGACCTTCCTCCGGGGGGGGGGGTATACTCTCCATTCTGCTTTCGACTACCCGTGGGCTTTAACAATTAAGCAACCTACTTACTGCAACCATATTTTTTCCACCCTTATTACTGTTTTCCTTAATTTATCACGCGCCGTCGGTTTCCATCTCTGTTGTCAGGTCCTGGGCTCTCTGCTTTGTTCCGCTGATCTATGTGTGTGCCTGTACATTAGTATCATGCATCCGCCTCATTTTTCTTTATAATATACTTGAAAATACAGTGCCATTTGTCCTTCCTTATTGTTTTTCTTTTAATCCCAATGACTTTAATAACTATGTTTTCAAATTCAATAACTAATCCTGTTGGGATTTTAATTGAAACTGTGTTCTCTCTATAAATTACCCAGAGCAGACGTGTCATCTTCCCCTTTAACCGGAAACTCGGCAGGGCCTGCCAGCTATTGAAGAAGTTCGTCTCTCCTTCCTATTAACATTTATAGGCTTTGTACGGGTTCATGTGTTTCTCTTTCATAGTAATTCTATCATTGATTTAAAAAACATTTTTGAACACTTAAAAATATTTATTCCTCTTATTTGTTAAAATGTCAATATTTTAACAATAATTTATATTATGGCACTAACTGTTATCAGGGGCAAAGCCCATTCATATTGTTCTTTTCTTTCATGGGAAGGAATCTAGTATTTCCTCATTAAGTATGTAGCTCTCTTTTGTTTTAAAAAATAAATGTTTCATTCATTCATTCATTCATTCACTCATTTAAAATATATTTATTGAATGTCTACTAGGTGGTGGGTACTGTTGTAGTTTATTATGCTAAGAATCAACCCTTGTCTTTCTGTTTTTAAGTTTTTTAAATAAGAAGAGGGTATTTTATCAAATGGTTTTTCTGCATGAACCAAAAAGGTCATATTGCTTTTATTGATGTATAAAATATTGCATTTTCCTACCATTGAGCTATTTATATTTCTGGGAACAGTTACTTGAGGTCTGATTTGTTCCA
This sequence comes from Myotis nattereri, assembly GCF_964212035.1. Classification (NCBI taxonomy): domain Eukaryota; kingdom Metazoa; phylum Chordata; class Mammalia; order Chiroptera; family Vespertilionidae; genus Myotis; species Myotis nattereri. The sequence goes on from NC_138082.1 coordinate 34,025,341, forward strand.
CTGGCAGTCTCTAAGCACCGTCTGATGGAGTAAATGACGACGGAGCCAGAGAGCAAGCAGCCTCCAGCCTTGCTTCTCCCAGCTCCCCGAGAGGGACAGTCCTGGGAGCAGAGCCATGGAGGCCAGTCTCCCCAGAGCTGGGATTCCCGTGGATGGGGCATCTGGGGCGGGGTCCCAGTTCCTGCCTTGAGCTGGCAGGTGTCCCTGAGCTGACTGGAGCATCTGGGAGCCCAGCTGTCCGTGGCCACAGGACAGTGAGCCCGGACTCGCCGTGCTGGGGTGAGGGGAACACAGCAGGACAAAGGGCTGCCCCTTCCCTGAGTGTGTCCTATACGGTGGTAACTTCCACCTGATCCCTGACTCTCCTGCTGGCTTTGATGAGGCCAGCTGCCATAGTGACAGCCCACCTGGGAAGGGGCTGGGGTGCCCTCTGGCCAACAGCCAGCAGGGAGCTGAGGCCCCAATCCGAATGCTCCTATGAGCTGCGCGAGTGTGGAAGCAGAGGAGCCCCCGACCACAGGCAGCACCTGGTGCAGCCGGTGGGGCCCTGAGCAGAGCACCCAGCTCAGCGGTGCCCATGCTTCTGCCCACGGGAACTGTGCCATCATCAGTGGGGGTTGTGTGAAGACACTAACTTGATGGTCATAGTGTTACTCAGCAACAGATGGTGAATATCCGGCCATCACATCAAAACAGATTTTGAGAATAGGGTCGGAGCAAGGTGATGAGTTAGGAGGCTACTGGGGTCCAGGCGAGGGTGGGTGAGGCTGAACTTGACCCAGCTGTCAGTGAAGACGGGGGTCTGCAAAGTGGATGGGTTTGGGCATATTTTAAAGGTGGAGCCAATGCTATTTTTTGACGGACTGGGTGTTGGGCTGAGATTGGGTGGGTGGGTTCACATACACTGGGGAGGGAAAGGCCTTATATGGAGCCACTGGAGGGGTGAGATGCCAGCATAGTTCTGGACATGTGGAAGCTGTGCTGTCCCACATCTGGACAGCTGGGTCTCCACATCTAGAATTTAAGAGAGCAATCTGGACGGGAGATTTGCCTTGGGGAGTCAACAGTATGATGGAACTGAAGGCCGTGGGCCTCACTGAGATTACCACGGGGTCAGAGAAGGGAAGCAGACGAGGAGGCAAGACCTGAGCAAGTCCGAGAGCCGTGTCCAAGCAGATGCACGCTCTGAGCAGCTCAAGAACTTGCAGGCTCGGCTACACCGCCCAGCAGTTTCCCCGGGACTCCAGGGCACGGCCAAGGTCATGGCCACGGAAAGCATATACCGCTGGGTTCCAGCAACAAAGCCCTAAAATAAGGCCTTAGATGTGAGACAGAAGCACTAGGGGGGCTAGACGTGTAATGAAAATAGTACTTTCCTGGAAATGGAGAGACCTGGGGCTCCTGCCACTAATTAGCGACGTGATGTGAGCCAACGGCGCCACTGCAGTGGGAACCTGGCCGGCTTCCCTCTCCGCCACGTGGTACAGTGCAACAAGGTTGATTCATTCAGTTACTGAACAATAAGTGTTGTGTGCCTATTAGCCAATTTCCAAAGCTCCTTTCAGCTCTGGAAACTCTAGGATTTGCATGTGACAAAGGCTGGTGGGGGAAGGGCGATGTTAATTTCTCACAGAATCCACTCAGTGATTCATGTTACTTTCTTATAAAAATGCCTTCCACACAGCCATCTGCCTGTCTGTTCTTTTACTGAGGCAGCCTGAGGAGAAAAACACCCGTGCCCTGTAACTCTCAGTGAGCAGGTCCGAGGTGGAGAACATTTGGTAAAGTGGGGGCCTATTAAAAATTTATGCATATTGTCAAACATTTTTGCACAAATGTGAGAATGACTGGCTCCAGAGTTGGCGGTGATTTAGAAAGCAGGACCACTAACGTGATACATTTCCCCCCCGAGGCCCGACACTGCGCTTCAGCGGGTCCTACCGTTTCAGACACGCAGGACAGAGATTTATCTGTGTTTCATCAAGTATGAAAAATATATGGATGGAGGGGTTTCCGGCTGGTACCCCCCAAGCCATCCCGTCACCTCTGTTCATGTCAGCAGGCTCATAAATTCCTCCTGCGTTCTGAAGAGAGCAGCTTGTGCCACTGCACAGAAGCCCCCAGAAGTGTCACTCGCTGCCTATAAATTCACTGACACTCAATAAAGGCAATTGGCTGCACATGGACTTAGTTACCACGGTCCTCCATCCCTCAAAGGAGAGGAGGAAGAAGGCGTGTGTGGAGCATGGCAGTTTCTTAGTGGCCCATTACACAATCTGATTTATCCCGCGATGTGTCTACTTATTAGCGGGCATCACAAGCAGTTACCACTCAGACAGAAGCCCCCTTCTTGATCTGAAGGTGTTATCTTTGTGCCTGCTCAAATCCTACAGGAACCGCCCTGCCCAATCCCCGCCCACTTTTATCTTATTAGAACGGACAATATATTACAGTTCACTATTGTGATTGGGTTGAGAAAATAGACAGCCGCTTTAATTTCACCTCTCTGTCTTAAATACCTATGTGTAGAGAAAAATTAACACCCAGGCAAGAGCACGCCTTTAGGAAGGAATGGAAAGATTTTCCCACTAAATAGGCTGCCATCCGTCTCTCTGCACAGACTCAGTTCATAACCCCAGGCATTACTCACCCACCAACCTTCCCAGTTTAAGGGAGGCGTCATTCCCCTCTCTAACTCAAGAATCTAGGAAGCTTAGAAAAGAGGAGGAAAAGGGCACACTAACAAAATGTTCAGATATGTATGTTTCAAACTCACGTCTCATGTGCTACTTTAAGAAAATAATCCTATGTAATAAAAGGGTAATATGCAAATTGTCCCCGGACCAGGGTCATCCGTGTCTCCTGGAAGCTCATAAGAAACTCAAACTCTACTCCAAAAACACAGGCGACAAAAGCAAACATGGACCAGTGGGGCTTCATCAAACGCAAAAGCTTCTCAGTAGCAAAGGAAACAGCAAAATAAAAAGGCAATCTACAGATGGGGAGAAAGCATTTGCAAGCCATCTATACAATAGAGGGTTAGCATCCAAAATATATAAGGAACTCCCACAACTTGATAGCAAAAACAGAAACAAAATAATAACACGTTTTTAAAAAATGGGCAAAGTAACCTGAACAGACATTTCTCCAAAGAAGACATACAATTGGACAACAGGTACAAGGAAAGGTATTTAGCCTCACTGATCATCAGGGAAATGCAAATCAAAGCCACAGTGAGATGTCACCTCACGCTGCTAGGATGGCCACCATTGGAGAGATGGAAGACCCGTGTTGGTGAGGGGATGGAGAAGAGACCATGGGTACTATTGGTGGGAATGTGAGTTGGTGCAGCCACTATGGAAAACAGTATGGAGGCCCCTCAAAAAATTAATCATAGAACTACTATACGATCCAGCAGCCCCACTTCTGGGTATCTACCTACAGGAAAGAAAATCAGATCTTGAAGAGTTGAATGCAGACTGTGAAATAACAGAAAAACCACATATTAGTCTCTGCTCCAGTTCCTGGCACAGAGCTCCTGGAACCCTGGTCATTTCCTAAGTGATAAGAGCACAAGGAGCTAACGTTTGAACTCTGACCCCGGTTCCTGACACAGGGCTCCGAAACCCCCTGGAATTTCCCGGTGACCGGAGTGTCTTTTGCTCTAATGAGGCAAAGTTTGGTGGGGACTGGTCACCAGGAAGATGGAGCAGTGATTAGAAGCTAGGAAATTTCAACCTCATCCTCTACCTTCCAGAGAGGCGAGAGGGGATGGGAATTGAGTTAATGATCTATCATGATCACATGAGGAAACCCCCATAAAATCCCAAAAGTGTGGGTTTAGGGAGCTTCTGTGTTGTGGAGTTTGTTGTCCAGGTGCTGGGAGGGTGGTGATGTAGGACAGGGCGTGGGAGCCCCGCCCCTTTTCACGGGCCTCGCCCTACACATCTCTTCCATCCGGCTGTTCATCTTCGTCCTTTATCACATCCTTTTATAGTAAACCAGTGAATATAAGTGTTTCCCTGAGTTCTGTGAGCCATTTAGCAGATTATCAAACCCAAGTAGATTTTTGTAGAAGCCGTGATTTATAGCCAATCAATCAGTAGTATGGGTGACATCCGGGAATTGGTGTCTGGCACCTGAAGTTGGGGGGCAGTTTTGTGGGACTGAGCCCTCAGCTGGTTGGCTTTTATAGGGCAGTGTCACAGGAATTGCTTGATGTGTGAGTGTGACAGTAGTGTGTGGGGAAGGGAGAAAACAAAAAAGAGTGAGTTCTTTCTTTCTTTCACACACACCCCCATGTTCACTGCAGCAGATAAGAGATAGAAAAACCCTAAATATCCATTGGCGGTTATATGGGTAAGGAAAATGTGGTATATACATACAATGGAATGTTATTCAGCCATCAAAAAGGAGAAAAATCTATCTGCCTGGCTGGTGTTTCTCAGTGGTTGAGCATCAACCTATGAACCAAGAGATCACGATTCGATTCCCAGTCAGGGCACATGCCTGGGTTGCAGGCTCAATCCCCAGTGGGGGGCATGTAGGAGGCAGCCAGTCAATGATTCTCTCTCATCATTGATGTTTCTATCCCTTTCTCCCTCTCCCTTGCTCCCTGAAATCAATTTTTAAAAATATACTTTTTAAAAAAGAAGGTAATCTTGCAATTTGCTCCCACATGGATGAACCTGGAGGACATTAAGTGAAGTAAGCACAGGACAAACACTGTATGACACACTTACATGAAGAACCTAAAATACTCAGACGCATAGGAGCAGAGAGGAGAAGGTTGTTGACAGGGGCGAGCAGGGGAGGGCAAAGGGGAAGTGCTAGTCAAGGGTTCAAGTGTCAGTCATACAGATGAGGAAGCCCTGGACACCCGCTTGCTACCCAGCATGGAGCCCATAGTCAATAAAAGGGTCGTGTGAGTGAACAAATTAGCTGGGAGGACAGACCTTATGTTAAGCGTTCTTATCACACACAGAATGGCAAGTCAATACAGGGTGTGGGAGGTGACTTCAAAACGCAGCCTCTCAGGTCCCACCTGAGACCCACGGCCAATGAACTCCGGGGCTGGGCCCAGAACTCGGTGCTTGACAAGCTTTCGGCTGATTCTGATTTGGGCCCCAGTGTAGAAGCACCACAGTCTGGCTCAACATTCAGGACAGTATTATCAGGATCTTCAGCATCTGCTGTCCCCCCTGGCCCTGAGCAGGGTCAGGGAAGACGGGGTGAAGGCATCACAGCCCTGTCCCCCGAAGGCTTGCCATCCAGAGGGGAGGAGAGAGGCACGCTGCAGGGAGCAGCAGTATCCCCTGGAACAGACCGTGGGCCGCAGAGAGCGAGTGTGTCCACTGCATTTGCACACGAGCCCTGGGCCTGTCTTTTAACAGGCCGGCGCCTGGAGAAACCGCAAGAACCTATAGTTGCTGCGTGTTCTTAATCGGGTTTACTGCGATAACGGACATCAAGATAGGCGACTGCTCGGGGGGTGCACCTGTCCCACGGCCTCGGCGGGAATGCTGGGACCTTCAGTTCCCATCCCTCCTCTCCTTATGGCCCCCATTCATTTTCCACCAAAACAACTGGCAGAAAAATGTTATTCGCCTTCTCATCCGAGTAACCTGCACGTTCACATCTCCACCGAAGGACCACAGATGCTTCTGAGAATTTACTGAAAACATTGCAGGAGGAATAGGAAATAATGAGCCCCTCACACACCTCCCTGTGTGCGCCCACCCCTCTCCCACCCTCCTCTAAAACTTCTTTTTCATCCTGAAAGTCACTCATACTCCATGTGGAAAACTTGGAATGTAAAGGGAAAACCGAACAAAGCCACGGTCCCCCTACCCAAAGGCATCCATTGTCAACATGCTGGTGGCTTCTTTTGATGTCTTACAAGTCCTCAGAGAACAGCTCGGAGCCGCCCTCGAGACCCAATTCCAGTTCCACACAAAGCCCAGGATTCAGTCTGCCGGTAACTACCCAAGTTCTTAGCCAAGTTCCCTGACTTCCCTAAGCCCACTTTGTCGTCTACAAAATAATTGGGCAAGCCAGCTCCTCAAATCCCATCATGCCCCTCTCCCTTCCTTCTATCTGCGCAGAACCCACCCCAGCTCCGTGTGGAGGTGCTTGGAAGCAGGAGAAAGAGATGGGGTCAGGAACAAGGGGAGCCCCGGGTTCACAGGTTGTAGCTAATGAGTCCCGTGGCCTTGGCCATCGCCATCCTTCCCACAAGATGACACAGTGCACTCCGCGGTGGCGGCAGTCGGGGCCCACAGACAGGGCTGCGGCTGGAGTGCTCAGAACGAATGTGCTTTGGGGGCACTGTGCCTTTTAGAATCAAGTCCCGTCTCTCAGGAGCCTCGAGCCCCGGAAAACCTTACTCAACCTTTCTAAGCCTTGGAGTCCCATAAGGGCAACCGTGGGACGCACCTGGCACCGTCCCTCGTGTACGAGCAGTGGAGCGACCCGTGGCATCAAAAGAGAATTTTTTGTCAGTGTCCACAGGAGTGAACAGCAATGGAAGCCAGGCAGGCCGTGGTCTAGGAGCGACCCACGTAGCCTCCCACGTGTGCAGGAGACATGAACTCCTATGTGTGGAGACACACACTTCCACGTGTGCAGGAGATATGTACTCCTATGTGTATAGGAGACAGCCTCCCATGTGTGCAGGAGATACACACTTCTCCAAGAAAACAGGAAACCTGACATTCTCCTTCGCGCCAAACACACCACTCACTCCAGCCCATTCCTGCCTTGCCCAGTGCCTGCTGGGCTGGGAGCACTCCTTTTCCCAATGGCCATCAATTCTGCAGTCCCTCCAGGGATTTGGGGCTGAAATTGGCACAACCTGGGGGGCGGGGTGAGACAGGAGTCCACAGGCCCCTAGGCCCACCTGCCTTAAAACGACAAACCTTGACTTGCAGAGCTGTATGCAAAGGGTAAATCTGAAAATGAAAAAACAAAACAAAGCATTCCAAGACCTCTTCCAGAAAGAATGTCCGTTTGCGGGTGATCTTGGACATGTCACGCCCCTGCCCTGGGGACTTGAAGCACATTCCTCACTGTCTATATTTTGGTTGCCTGCTCTGTTATTATCCCTCAGTTTTATCCCCCTCTCACCCCCACCCCTCACAGCCCTTTCTCACCCAGCCTCCTCCCCGAGACTGGCAACAACACAGCGTTTTGGAAAGACACAGTTGTGAATAGTGAATAGGAAGGCCGCAGACGCAGGGATGAACCGCAAATTGTGTGTCTGAGAATGAACGCCTTCCTACACGTGGAACATCCTCACTGAAGATGCAGCCTGTGCTGCACACTGTTCAAAGGCTTTAGAAGTATTGATCTACATCATCCTTCCTTGCAGTGAGAGCTAGTAATACCAATACCCTCACTTCAAGATGAGGAGATGGAGGCACAGGTGGGTCAAGTAACTGGTTCAAGGTCACACAGCAAATGCTAGAGCTGGAATTTGAGCCCAGGCAGCCTGGCTCTAAGAGCTCTACGTGGTGTGTGTGTGTGCGTGTGTGCGCGTGTGTGAGATTTATAATGGATTTTTAAAATTATGCTAACAGAATAGATACCATTACATCATGAGATTAGAAGGCAGTGGCATTTCAATTCCCAGCAAGGCTCACCTGCTGAGGACCTCAGAGCCCTTCCTCTTAACCATCACTTCTGATTGTGTGTTGGCTTTAAAAGTGGAACAAGGCTACTTAATTTCCATCCCTTTCAGATCCCTTAAGATTCCATGGATGGAAAGGGGCCTGCGGAAGAAGGACTGGCACGGGCCAACCCGGAGCCATCGGCCTGTTTGGGGACTGAAGGGTGAGCGGGACGTCAGGCGTGGGTCCAACAAGTGAGCAACAGATGCAGCTGGGAGGACGGCAACGCTCCATAGCCGACCCGGAGGCCTAGGACCCGCCCTGGTTTCCAGAGCTGATGGCCACTCAGGTGGCTCTGCTCCCTGTGAGGGAGCCAAGGGGGAGCCCGGAGCCTCTTCAGAGACAAGAGCCCACGGTCCCACGGCCTGGCTGAGGGCAGGCGGCTCCCTGGGCTGCAGGTTCCCCCTCTCACCCTAAGGTGAGATGACACTTTATTACTTCCTTTTTGATGTTACTTCTTTATTTTTTATCTATCTGTCCATCTATTTTTAAATCTGTATTACTTTATTGGGATAATATTGGTTAATAACATTCTCTAATGCAGCATCGGTATATTGCCTTGTGTGCTCTGCACCTGAACTCTAGTCTCCTTCCATCACCACAGATTCAACCCCTTTTACTCTCTTCATCCTCCCCCTCACCCCCTTCCACTCTCATAACCACCATTCTGTTGTCTGTGATGATACTTTAAATGAAGCTTATTGATGGATCTTGAAACTGAAATGATGGTTTATAACAGGACCCAAGCCAAAAGAAATAGCAACTGTAGCAGATGTTTCTCCAAAGGAAGTGTCCCATGACTGTGCTGTCCAATATGGTATCCATAATAGCATGTGCCTGTCTACACTTAAATTTAAATAAATTGAAATTAAACAGTCCGATCTTCAGTGTCCTTGACCGCCTTTTCAGTGTTCAGCAGCCATATGTGGCTCATGGCTACTACCCTGGAAAGTGTGACTCTAGACCAGTGATGGCGAACCTGTGACACGTGTGTCAGAGGTGACACACAAACTCATTTTTTTGGTTGACTTTTCTTTGTTAAATGGCATTTAAATATATAAAATAAATATCAAAAATATAAATCTTTGTTTTACTATGGTTGCAAATATCAAAAAATTTCTATATGTGACACGGCACCAGAGTTAAGTTAGGGTTTTTCAAAATGCTGACACGCCGAACTCAAAAGGTTTGCCATCACTGGACTAGAGTGATGTGGCCACAAGCCGAGGAATGCTGGCAGCCTCTTGGAGCTGGAAGAGATGAGGAATAGACATTCCTCTAGAGCTCCTAGGGGGAATGCAGTTCTGCTGACACTTCGATTTGATTTCAGACTTCCTACTTCCAGAACTGGGAGGAAATAAAGTTCTAGTGGTTTAAGCGACTAAGTTTGTGGTAATTCATAACTGTGACAATAGCAAATTAATAAAAGGGGTAAATTAGTTAATGTGTTAAGCACGTAGAATTCCTGGCACACAATAAGTACCCAATAAATATTATTATTATCATTTTAAATTAACACTCACCTAACATACCCAATCACCAGAATGACAAAAGAGACCAGGGGTGAATTACAGGCGATATACCCCCACATTTGAGTCCGACTCTGGGAGGATGAGGAGGGGCGGAAGGTGAAGGAGAGGAAGCTGGCGTTTGCTTGATGAACTGAAGTGCTCTCCAACCGAAACCATGTTTCCAAGATTGAAATATTTGACAAAAACCGTTATTTCAAAAAGGTTGGCCTGTAGGAAGGACAGTGAGCTCAGATGCCCACCTGTCCAGAGATTCCAGGTCCCTGGAGCATCAGTGTGAAGCGCCCTGGAGGTGACTGCAGCTGACAGCCTGCTCCACGGGAGGGAAAGAGACCTCAGAGTGTGGCATTGGCACGGGAGAAAGTATCTGCCATGCTCTCCCATGACTGTACATCCAAGAACGTCCCAGAGCCTCAAGTGGAAAACCATCTGAACCCACTGGAGAGTTGGGTTAGGTGATGGTGCACATTGTTTAAAAATATATAACCAATATTAATAGAAAATAGTATTTGGAGAAAATCTCATCTGAAACAGGAAAAACACCTATAAAGTTCAAAACCTTAACAGGAAGCTTGTGTGGCCTGAGTCTTTATTTGCAGCTTCTCATTCAATCCCACAACAACCTGGCAGCAGGTACTATCGCCGAGGGTCCGAGCAGGGATGCCCAGGGAGCAGGGCCAGCCTGGCCGCAGTGAGTCGTAGACCCTGGGCAGTGGGCTCTTAAGGACTGTGTATTTCTCCTCTTCTGTGTCTTTTTCTCTCTAGCTTTCCTATCGGCCAGTTAAAAAATAAAAGGCAAATGACAACTGGAAAGTCATTATTGCAATGATATGTTAATAAAGCGTTGGTATCAGTAATATATATATATATATATATATATATAAATATATAAAAATATATATACATATATATATATATATCCTATATAATAAAGAGGTAATATGCAAATTGACCAGGCTGGCAGGGGAGGGCAGTTGGGGGTGACTGCGCTGGCAGGGGAGGGCAGTTGGGAGTGATCGGGCTGGCAGGGGAGCAGTTAGGCGTCTATCAGGCTGACAGGGGAGTGGTTAGGGGGTGATGAGGCGGCAGGCAGAAGCAGTTAGGGGCAATCAGGCTAGCAGGCAGGCGAGCAATTGGGAGCCAGCAGTCCCGGATTGTGAGAGGAATGTCTCCTGTATTGTGAGAGATATGTCTGACTGCCAGTTTAGGCCCTGTGGGATCGGGCCTAAACTGGCAGTTGGACATTACCCGAGGGGTCCCAGAATGGAGGGTGCAGGCTGGGCTGAGGGACACCCGCCTCTTCCGCCCAATGCATGAATTTTGTGCACCAGGCCTCTGGTATATATATAATTATAATTTAGAGATCACTTAAAAAGGCATCGCAAGGAGAAGCAGATAAATGACAGGGAAGAGCTTACTGAGATAGTATCCTCTCTTTTCAATTGACAAAAGATTAAAAAGATAATAATTCATTAACTAGGGCATCCATGCACTAGGCTGTTAAGCAATCATTAAAAACCTCTTTTGAAAAGCATTTTAAGGACATGGGAAAAAACAATTTAAAATTTTTAAACATTAGAAAAAGAATCCATCAAACTGCAATTAAAATGTATATGCAAGAGGGAAAGACTGGAAGGAAATTTACCCAAAATTTTACAGTAGCAACCTTTGTATACAAAAGTTATATATGCTTTTAATGTTCTTCTTTAAATTCCTCTGTCTTATGAACTTTTTGCAATGAGCATGTATTACTTTTAACTCTGGAAAAAAAGACTTCCTTTAAGATAATTTAAAAATTGACTTAAAAAAATCTGGGTATAACCCTTTTTGGCAACTGTAAGTATTAAATAGATTAGCTAAGAATAAGCATTTAAAATTGTGGGAGTATACACGAATTGTAACTTCTAGAAATTCCCTAAGTTGCCATCGTGTGGCCTACTGGAATTTAGCCTGAGGGTTGATCATGTTTCATGTTTCAAAAGACAATATTTGCTTTTTATGTGTCTTTGATTTACAAGAGCAAGGAAAAGGATTTTTATCAAAGTCAATCAGATCAATGTAATCCAATTAAGAAGATAAATGCACCCTCGACCTTACATTCCTCCAAGAGAAGAACCACTACATCTTTGTGAATTACACGCAGCAAAGCCCTGGGAGCTGCTCTGACTTGGCCTCAGACTGTCAGGTCAGTGACCCCAGGATGAACATTCTCAAGGGGCCGGCCAGCCAGGCCTGGATCTTCAAAGGGAGCCCAGAGCCCCTGCACTGTTGGGAGGGCCGCTCCCGGGTGACATCAGGGCCTGCAGAAGTCTCCCATGACCCTCCCAGACCTCAGGTGGGAGAAGCAACCCCTGCCTCCCTAGTCTTTAATCAAAAGATGATTTCCAACCGTGCCATGCAGGTACTGCATTCATCACTTTGAAACATTAGAGTGTTTTAAAATTTAAATGTTTATTTTGGATTATGCCCAACTCATTGCTTGTCTTTCTTCTAATATATTTTTAACTAGGCTTTTTATTATAAAAGTAGTGCTTATTGAAAAAGACTTCAAAAGCACATGAGAATATAAAATAAAAGCCAACATCACCACTCTAGTTTGCAGAGGTAGCCACCCTAACAGTTTCTAGTGTATCCTTCCAGAAGATTTCCATGCACATACAAACATACAATTAATAAGTTAAATGTGTGTATGAATAGATACACTGAGTGGCCAGATTATTATGACCACCTGACATTTGTAGGCAAATTGGCCATACATTGCATTGTATGGAATATGGAAGCCAAAGGCCTGTTCGAACACCTTTGCTGTCTGCAGTTACCAAGATAAAACATCTGCAATTTGCACAGGAACACAAGGATTGGACAGTTGAGCACTGGAAAAAAGTCATGTGGTCTGATGAGTCACGTTTCCAGTTGCATCATGCAGATGGCAGAGTGAGAATTTGGCAGAAGCAGCATGAAAGCATGCACCCCACATGCATAAGTACAACCCTTCAAGCTGGTGGGGGCAGTATTATGGTTTGGGGCATGATTTGGGCCCTTTAATTCATGTGGAGCAACATCTGAATAGCACAACATACCTAAGTATTGTTGCTGATCAAGTTCATCCTAACATGTTGATGGCGTATCCCAATGGAGATAGTTTCTTCCAAGACAATGCGCCATGCCACGGTGCTCGTATTGTGCACACGAGGGAGACATTACCTTGCTTAGGTGGCCCCCACAATCACCAGATCTCAATCCAATTGAGCATTTGTGGGATGAAGTTAAAAGAGCCATCAGGCAGCTGGTTCCACAACCATCAAATCTCACAGAACTGGACAGTGCTATTCATCAGGCATGTTGTCAGATTCCTCGCATCACCTTTCAACATCTCGTGAAGTCAATGCCAAGAAGATTGGCCGCAGTACTGGAGGCAAAAGGTGGCCCAACGAAGTATTGATGGAGGTGGTCATAATAATCTGGCCACTCAGTATATATATATATATATATATATATATATATCCCATATTCAAAGGCTGTTAAATCGCATTGTTTACCCATATCTTCAGAAAAAATCACTTCTACTGTCATGGTAAACAACCTGCTTCTCTATTTATAATGGTCTGGCCCTCTAGCAACTTCAGTGCGAAAGTATAGCTAATTTGCCTACAAACGTCAGGTGGTCATATAGTCTGGCCACTCAGTGTACATGTGTGTGTGTATACATTATATATTTTAGCTTATTTGGGGTTGTAATTGTACATAGTGCTTTCTACTTTGTTTTGTCAAATAAAAATAAATTTGATTTTAAAATGTCTATATATCACTGGTAAATATGTTCTCCCATACAGTGGGTTCCATTTTCATTTTGATGTGGGTTTCTTTTGCTGTGCAGAAAATTTTTATTTTAATGTAGTCTCATTTGTTTGTTTTTTCCTTTGTTTCTTTTGCCCTACGTGTTGTATCAGTAAATATTTTGCTACATGAGATGTCTGATATTTTGCTGCCTATGTTTTCTTCAAGGCTTTTCATGGTTTCATGAATTACATTTAAATCTTTTATTAATTTTTAGTTTATTCTTGTGTATGGTGTAAGTTGGTGATCTAGTTTCATTTTTTCACATGTACCTGTCCAATTACCCCAACACCTGGGAAACTGTCCTTACTCCATTGTATGCTCTTGCCTCCTTTATCGAAGATTAATTGAGCATAATGGATTGGGTGGATTTCTGGGTTCTCTGTTCTGTTCCATTGATCTAAATGCCTGTTCTTGTGCCAGTACTGGCTGTTTTAATAGCTTGATATCTGGTATTGTGATTCCTCCAACTTTGTTCATCTTTCTCAAGATTGCTGCAGGCTACCCAGGCTCTTTTTGGGTTACATAAAAATTTTTGGAGTGTTTGTTCTAGATCTGTGAAATATGCCATTGGTATTTTAATAGGGATTGCACTGAATGTCTAGATTGCTTTGGGTAGTATGGACATTTTAATGATGCTAATTCTACCAATCCATGAACATGGTATATTCTTCCACTTGCTTATATCTTCTTTTATCTCTTTTTTTTCCAACATTCTATAGTTTTCTGAGTATAAGTCTTTTACCTCCTTGGTTAAGTTTATTCCTAAGTATCTTAATTTTGGTTGTTGCAATGGTAAATGGAATTGTTATTTTCTCTTTCTGAAAGTTCATTATTGGTGTATAAAAATGCCAATGATTTCTAGGTGTTAATTTTGTATCCTGCTACATTGCCAAAATCCTCCTTTCCGATTTGGATGGCCTTTATGTTTTCTTCTTGTCTGGTCACTGTGGCTAGAACTTCCAGTACTATGTTGGATAAAAGTGGTAAAAGCTGGCAACCCTGTCTTGTTCCTGTATTTAGGGGAAATGGCTTTAGTTTTTGCCCATTGAATATGATGCTGGTTGTGATACATCTGATAAAGGATTAATATCCAAAATACATGAAGTACTCATACACCTCATACAAGTCAACAAAAGGAAGACAAACAACCCAATCAAATGGGCAGAAGACATAACTAGACACTTCTCCAAAGAGGACATACAGAAGGCCAAGAGACATATGAAAAAATGCTCAAATCATCAGAGAGATGCAAATTAAAGTGACAATGAGATACCACCTCACACCTGCCAGAATGGATACCATCAATAAATCAACAAATAAGTGCTGGCGAGGATGTGAAAGAAAGGAACCCTAGTACACTGCTGGTTGCAGACTAGTACAGCCATTATGGAAAACAGTGTGAAGTTTCCTTAAAAAATTAAAAATGAAACTGCCATTTGATCCAGTGATCCCACTTCAAAGAATATATCCTAAGAAGTCTGAAGCAACCAATCAGAAAGAATATATATGAACCCCTATATTTATAGTAGCATATTTACAATAGCTAAGATCTAGAAACAGCCCAAGTGCCCATCAGTAGATGAGTGGATAAAAAAACAACTGTGGTACATTTACACAATGGAATACTACACTACTATAAAAAAAAAGAGAGAAGGATCTTTTACCCCTTGAGACAGCCTGGAGAGTATCATGCTAAGTGAAATAAGTCACTCAGAGAAAGACAAGTATCACATGATCTCATGTATATGTGGAATCCAGTGAACAAAATAAACTGACAAACAAAATAGATCTAGAGACATGGAAGTGTGCAATAGACTGAGGATCCTCAGAGGGAATGGGGAGGAAGAGGGAAGAGATCAACCAAAGAATTTATATGCATAAATGAATAACCCCTGGACACAGACAATAGAGGGATGAAGGCCTAGGGAGGGGAAGGAAGTGGGAAGGAGGAGGGTCAACGGGGCGGAAAAGGAGGACATCTGTAATACTTTCAACAATAAAGATAAATTTTAAAAATGTCTATATAAAAGTAAAGCATCATGCCATTGACAGAAAACATTTCTGTGGACACCTATTCTCTGAAGTCCCAAGAGAAGGAAGAGTTCCTGATGGCAGAAGTTCATGAACATTGGGCATGTCATCCGCATTAACTATAAAAATGAAAGTGTTCATGATAATCCCACAAGATTTAATCAGAAGACAATTCATTGGAAACAATGCCTTTCTCCCTAGATTTCCATGATCCCACAAGTCGTCCTAAGATTATTTCCTCCGGAATAAAAATGAAAGACCGTGACACCATAGGCCACACCATTCACTGCAAATACCTGCCCTGCATGTACCGTTCCGTTCTCAGCCAGGTGTGTGAATAGGCCGGCGGCCACAATATAACAGACTAACAAGGATCTACACAGAGAGGCCTAAGTGCTCTGCGTTTCCTAACAACCTCATGATGCGGTACGAGTCTTGTCCTCCTGTTCCAGACGAGGAAACTGACCCACAGAGAAGTTAACCACACAGGTCACTCAGCTATTTCTCCCAAAGCAAGGCTCCACACTGCCTGGAGGAGGAATGGGGGTGTGGCGCATGATGTTCAAGTCCACGAGGTCAGGGAAGCGTTACAGAAACTGTGTTTCAAGAAAAAGACAGCAGCAATTGCATTACAAAAAATTAGTTCCTGAATTCGTAACCTTGACATTTCACTTTTCTACAATGAAGCCGAAAAACCTCGTGAATCTACATCACCATGCTCCTGTGCAGAAAACATACAAGAGGCAGTCAGGCGTGGTCTCTATGCCACTCATGCTCACCTGCATTCGATGATCCAGTGCCGGATCTGGTCTCGGAGGTTCTCCTT
Organism: Myotis nattereri; assembly: GCF_964212035.1. Taxonomy (NCBI): domain Eukaryota; kingdom Metazoa; phylum Chordata; class Mammalia; order Chiroptera; family Vespertilionidae; genus Myotis; species Myotis nattereri. The sequence continues at coordinate 34,041,234 of NC_138082.1, forward strand.
GATGTCTGCACCTTCTATTAGTTGCAGCTGGCTCTTGATGGTGTCCAGGGCGGTCTTGTAGTCCTCTTCATGCTTCATCTGCAGCTCATCCCGCAGGCAGGTCACCCTTTCAGCCTGGATTATTGTAGCGCTGACTTCATTAAACAGAGGAGGCGGGTCCTGAAAATACAAGCAGAAAGGTTTGAGATCAGAAAGGTTACAAAGCTGCTGGAAAATATTAGACATTGGGGAATTAATTATCCCAATATCTTCAACGGTGTATTACCAAAGGCCCAGAGAAATACACGCAGGACACAAGAATCAGATTTGGCGGGAACATTTGTCAATGTGATTCACTGCCCTGGGGAGGAAAGATGGTGCTCATGCCACACCATTTCCCAGAATCCAATGGGAGGTGTAAGTTAGCTTGAAAAAATGCATATTCAGTAAACCTTAAAAATAAATCACCCAGCCCTAGCTGGTTTGGCTCGGTGGATAGAGCATCGGCCTGCGGACTGAAAGGTCCCAGGTTCGATTCTAGTCAAGGGCATGTACCTTGGTTGCAGGCACAGCCCCAGTAGGGGGTGTGCAGGAGGCAGCTGATCGATGTTTCTATCTATCTCTCTCCCTTCCTCTCTGTAAAAAAATCGATAAAATATATTTTTTAAAAAATCACCCAAACTATAGAAAGTAAACTTTTTCTGAATCTTCTTGGTTAGTGGGAGAACAAAGACTATTGAATAAGAATATATTTGGAGCAAGCCAAAAACTGTGAAGAGAGTGTGAGTGCTCTGATTTCAAGAAAATCCAACATCAACCCTGAAAACTCTGTTCCATTGCTAGAGACCTCCAAAAAAGAAAATTATCTGCTGACCCAGACACTCACTGTGATATTATACCTTATTGTCAGAATGTTCTTCCCCAAAGTCTGCAGATTAGCAAGCCAACAAATGCCTGTCTATTGAGCACCAACCAAGTGCTTAGCCATGGTCCAGCATCCTGAAGGGTGTGGCCAGAGAAAATACAGAACAATGTCAAGACTTAACTCCTATTCTTTACAATCCCTAGAGAAAAACAGTTGGCAGGATAAGAGTGATGCCTGACATAGGCTAGAACAATGGCCAATAACCTATGAACGTGCTATGTTGTGGGTTTGGGTGGGAAGAGCTAAAAGGGACCTGGAGAAGGAAAGCACGCATGGGGCTCCTGGTGCCAGGAATCACACCTTGGGGAGCAGGGACACAGTCGTCCTTTACAGGAAGACCCTGAGCTCCAGGGAGTTCAGAGCTTCAGCCCAGGTCACTTAGCAAATGGAGGGCCAATTCAGGGGTGAGCTGGAGCCAGCCCGTAATGGCTCATGAGATCTAACTGATGCATTTTCAGGAATTTTGCAAGCTGGCTGTTAAATCGCCATTTTTTGAATGCTAAATTTTATAAACTTATAATTAAATCAGTTATATTGAAAATGAAAGTCATTAATACTAAAAATCTCAAGACTTCTTAGCCGTTTTCACTGGATTTTACTATTATCTATATGTTTGACATTATGCATGTTCATCGTTTCTCTATGCTGAAAGTGCCATGTGATGGTGGGTGACTGTATGTAGCTTCCAACTGTGTTCACTCAGGTAGGAGCCTGAAGTTGGCTACAGAAATTAGCAAACGCTGTAAGTCAGAGCTTCAGATATTGTTCTGATTGAACTGTCTAGACTTAAGATATAGGAAAATAACAATGCAGATAAATATAAAAATGTGCCATGTCTGTATCAGCTACATTGTGACTAGCCAAGAAGTTGAGGAAATAGTCTTCCAGCCCCAAAACTGTAATCTGATTCAGCAAAGGGGTGTCCAACTTTTAAAATTGATGGCTGAGTGAAGCTGCAGTTTCCTTTGGTTGTCTCACTTTCATCTTATTAAGGCACATGAAGGTAACAATCTACGTCCATATCAGAACTATACTCATTCATCAGATGCAACCCCTTATCATCCAGACAACAGACAGAAGAGCTCAGTAACAATCAAGGAAAGTGTTCTGAGAGCATCGATGGCTAGGTGAGATTGGCAACAAAGAGGAGCATATGTTTTATTATAAGTAGTAAACTGTATGTACACAACCTTATATCAATAAAATGATATACGCATACATTTTCCCCAGAGAGCCTTGGTTAAGCATTACCAGTGCAGCACTGGGTACGTCCAAGACTAGAACCCCGTTGTTCTTGAAGGTTCTCCCACCACTCACCCGTTATCTGCATCCTACCCACTGCCCACCTTCTGTAGGCTTTCCTTCCCAAAGAGGCTATAGGGTATGGAATGGGCAAAGAGCCTGCAGAATCCAGGGCAAAGCTAAGCTCAAAAGATTTCTGTTGAGTCAGAGCATAAAAGGAACCTCTCTTCCTGGAAAAGAGAACAGCATAAGCCAAGGCACTGAAGTGGAAGGGAACATGGCTGTGGGTCACGAGGAGATGAGCTGGAATGGGGCACAGGAATTAGCAATTCTAATCATCTGTCATACCCATCAGTGGCTCTTAACAATGTCTGTGCCTCAGAGACCTCTGTCGGTCTGGCAAAGCCTAGGGATGTCTTTTACGAATAATGTTTTCAAATGAATAAAAAGAAAATAAACAGATTTATAAAGGAAACCAATTATACTGACACACAGCTTTATCCAGTAATGACTAGACTGGGGTCCTGGGTCACTGAGAGAAAGACTACAGAGGTAAAGTGCCATTTTTATCATGTCATATCAAGAGGGCAGACTATCAACCTGCTAACCTGGATCACCTGGCTTACGTGGTATCTTCCAGGTTTCCCGTTCTAAGACCACTGCCCCCCTCCTCCCCACCCCCTCCACACTGTCCTCTGGTAGGAAGTCACTGTGCATAGCCCCTGCTTAAGGAGTGGGAGTTACGTCTACTTCCTTGAAGGTGGAGAACCTGAAATTATTTGAAAATTTTCTGCATATTAGATTGGTCTCTTCTCCCACATTTATTAAATGATTCAATAATTTATTTATATCAATATGGACTCATGGATATTTCACTCGTACTTTGGGTTATAATCCCAATATCACTTTATTATGTTGTTTAGATTGTCCCAGTTGAGCGGTTGTGACGGAGACTCTATGTCCTGCAAAACCTAAAATGATGAGGAACAGGAAGGAGGAGGAGAGAAGGAGGAGGAGGAGGAGAAATTTATAAAAGGGATCAAAGCAGCAGAGGGGACCACTTCCTGAGCTTCTCCTGCGCTTGCTCCCTCAACAGAAACAAGCTCGTAGTCCTTGCCACAGTCCTGCTGGGCAGGTACTATTATCACACGAGGACATGGAACCAGAAAGTCGAGTCAGTGTTCCCCAACGCACACAGCTGGCACGTGACGGAGGCAGGGGACAAGGCCTAGCTTGTGTGATCCAAAGCCATGCTCTGGGATTTCGGGGCAGGGCGTCTGGGTTTAAGTCTGGGCTGTGCCACTTGCTACCTATGTGGTTTCATACAAGGCCCCAACTCTCTGAAGGCTCCGTCTCCCCCTCTTTAGGATGGGGGCAGCATTAGGCTGTGACGACTGAATGGGACCCTCTCTGGAAAGCCCTGTCTGGAGTCTGGCATGGGTGGGGGTCCTTGGTGCAGGTTCACTGTGGGGTCAGTGTGATTGCTGTCCTTGCACCAGCGGCACCAACATTGGGTGCATGGAACCCAGAGAAGCTAGGACGCTCCCTTGTAGAGAAATTTCCAGGATAAGAGAAAAATATTAAAGTCCATTTTGAAAGCTGTGAAACCAGCAGATGACAAAATTGAAGGTCTTGTTTCCATGGATACAACTATAAATTTCAATCAATTACTGGGGGAAAATGGTCATCTTAAAGACTCAATTCATGTCATATACTAAAATAAATTCCAAATGAATGAAACAGTTAAGTGTAACAAGTACACACACACACACACACACACACACACATCACAACCTCCAAGAAATACCTATGAACCCCTGGGAGTGATTTCTCAACTTGAAACCACAATCCAGATGTTGCTGGAATTCATAGTCCACTTAATGACACAAAATCAAGTTAGAAAGATGAAAAGAAAATCACACATATAGGAGTTTATAAAAACATGATCAGGAAGTTGAAGGAAATAAGCCAATTGTCTACATTTAGTATAAGAAGAATGTGTGACTGTTATGACAGGAGAAAATGCCAAAACTACTTTAAATCTGAATCTAGAATGAAAATTTTAGAATCCTTTTGAAGAACAATCTTAAAAACAAGCTAAATTGCCTCACTGTGCAGGTGCTCACAAAGGCAGGACTTTATATGATACATTTGGTGTCACTATAAAGAGATATAATCATATAAAGAAGTAGCCAATTCTTACACCTCCCAGGTAATGCTTCCCCTTCCTAGTGCCTATGTCTTATAATTCTTCTACAGATTTTCCCCTCATCTCTCCAAGGACTATTGTAGAACCCATTGTTTTCGTGACTATGTTAAAATGGGTCCCTGCTACAAAGGACCCAACTTCCTCCATCTGTGATGAATGTGTGAAATTGAAGTCTTGCATTAATGTTATGATTCTCACAATCAATGAATCACACAAACGGCTTCTGCCCCCCAATTACATCCTTCTTATGGTGATTTATGGCAAATTTCTTTCACAGACGTACGTATACAAACTATAGTTTAAACTGGGCCTTTTCCCGGGTTATCCCTAAAAATGAAGTAATGAGTAGTGACTCTGATGCGTGTCCTGTCCATAGCTCCCCATGTGCTGCTTGGCGGACTTCCTCCCGCTCCATGACCTCTGAGCGGAACAGGGAAATCTCCCAGCTCCCATGGGACTGCACTGTGTCCCCACGTTGGTTCACTGGAGTCCTTTACTCATGTTCACATCCACCTCCAAGGTGGAAATGGGGGCCTGGCCACCCATTGGACAGATGAGGACACGGAGGTTCAGAATTGAGTTTCCGAGTCATTCTGCATTAATGAACAAGCCATGAGGTTTCCGACTCCATCGCTATGAGGTCCTCCTGCTACACCAGGCAGTGCTGTTCACCTGTGTGTCCATGTGTGTTTCTCCCTAGAGACGCCCTCCGACAAACATACACTTGGGGTCATTGGCAGCATCTTTCTCTAGTTGCTTCTGAACGTAAAGGTTGTCCTCTCTTTGGGTCTCACATTAATGAGCAGCTTTTCCTTGGGGCTAAAACATCTTTTCCTCCTCGGCAAGCCCGGTCATACGGAATTCAAATTCGAGAACTCATCGTCACATCAACAGCAACTCATTTAAAAATAAATTACGAATATTAAGGGGAAATAGGAAGTGAGATAACATACGATGTATTGAAATACATTAGTGGTAGAATTACGCGTCTTAATGAAGGCTTCCCATGTGAATAAACCATTATATTTACAAGCTTTCCACAGTTAATGACCTGGAACCGGATAACGCAACCTACGCTGATGGAGAGGTCCTCCGTCAGCAGAAATATGCATATTAATAATTGATGCTGCTGTAAAAACAGGACATCGGGGGATGCTTCCTGGGTTTGTGGGGAAATAGGACTCCATGGTCCATTAACTTGAAATGCTTAGCTAATGTTTCATGGGCTTTGTCTTAAAAAATCCGTGTTCAAATTAGTAAGAGAAAATGGACATTTGTCCAAATGGAAATCTGTTCCATGTATCAGTCGCAAATGCACTTGCAAATAGGTGGTTGGGCAACCTTCTGGAGAGGCCCAGGGTGTTGGGGGGTTCGCTTCTTCATGGTGCTTTGTTGTCCCTGAAGGCGAAGCCAGAACAGTGAGGGGAAGGGGGCATCTCACGAAGCAAATGACCGCCTTGCGGGGTCTCGTGCTGTGGCCAACCCAGAGATGAACCCGCGCGCCACCTCCTGGGAACAGCAGGCAGTGCTGCTCATTAGGAAGCTCTAGGGCCCAGCTCCTCAGGCCATGGGGCGCCCCCGCCCCCCTCTGACTTTGCAGGGGGGGATGACCGCCTCATGCTGCGGAGGGAACGGCGCTGCAGTTGCTCCATTTCCTTGGTTGATGGAAATAAGCCATTTTGTTCCATCATTCCATTTTAGAGCGATGTGTCTGTATTTATAAACCTGTGCTTATACCAGTGCACCTCCTCATAAGGACAGAGCCAGCAGGCGTGGCAACAGGACCGCAGGGAGACCCAGACCCGGTGGCTTCCTTTGCCCTTGGCGCCAAGTCCAGTTACGTTATGTCTTTAAGTGAAGATGCCCCAACTTGAGTGGGTGCCAAACTATTAAAGGTTAAAATTTTTCTAGTCCGTTAGGTCCGATTTCTAAAACTTTCTTAGTAGTTTTAAAATGTGCGTAATTAGGAGCTGTGCTAGAACAGAGTCTGATTGAGCTTATAATTGATTAGTGGAGGAAGCTTAATCTGTTTCTTGGGTCCTACTTTCTTTAAAAATGTTTTAAACACTTTAATGGCATTTACAGGTTGCAAAGCACTGTTTTTAGTGGCTGACCAACATTAACTATTTTATTTATTATAATAGCCTTATGTGTAGGTACTCTTGTTATTTTCATTATAAATATGAAGAAACTGAAGCACAGAGAGGTCAAGGAACTTACCCAGGGTCACACAGCAAGGAAGTGGTAGACTGGGGCTTTGACTCAAGGCATCTATTTTTAGACTCTCTGTTCTTAGCCTCTATGCTTTGCCGTGTTTCTCCACTGACAGATTTCTTATAGCTTAAAACATTTTGTCTGAAAATATTTTTTATGGATACTGTAAGTCAGACCTTTTAAAAAATGTGCCTTTGTCATTTCAATAGCTATTGCTGATCTGCCTCACAAAGAGGTTGACATGTTCCTCTCCCCCTGACAGTTTGATGGAGACTGTGTTTCCAGACCTTGCCAACATTGTGGCATTCACCTTTCTGGTCTTGGCTAACTTCAACAGGTAAAACTAGCAATTAAAAAAAGATTTACTTTTATTTTTTAAAAATTGACTTTTAGAGAGAGGGGGGAAGGGAAAGGGTGAGGGAGAAACATAGATGTGAGAGTGAAACATTGATGGGCTGCTTCCTGTATGCCCGCTACTGGAGATCAAGCCGAAACCTGGGCATGTGTTATGACCTGGAATTGAACCAGCAACTCCTCAGTACATGGGATGACACCCAACCAACTAAGCCACACCGGCCAGGGCAAAATGGCAATTTTTAAATAAACCTTTTGAATCATGAGCGATATGAGCATCTAAAGCCATGATTCTAAGCCACTGGAAGAAAAACATCAGCTGGCACTTCCCCAGCGCTCACTGTGCACAACATGCAAGACTGTTTTGAATGCTCTCCAGAGGGCAGTGTCTTTAATACATAGCACACACCGACGAGCAGGTGCCAGGACCATTTCCCATTTGCATGTGCGGAAATCTCGGCCCCGAGAAGCCAGGCCACCACCCAAGTCCACACAGCTGGGCAGTGGTGCGGCCGGAACGTGAGCCCAGGCGGGCCGGCTCCGGAGTTCTCGGCCTCAACCACTCTGCCTGGTCCTTGAAAGGACTCTGCGGGCCCAAGTGGAGATGAATTAGGGCAAACACCCTGTTTGAGGACGTGCCTGTAGGAATCCTGGGGTCAGGAGGCAAGAGGGAGAGAACACCTTCATCACTGAATTGCTGATGACCTGAGGCCCGGGCGAGGAGAGCGCAGAGGAATAATAACAAAAACAACCTCACGTCAGACTACAGGTTTCCACGTCTCTAGACTAAAATCCCACTTAACAGAAAAAACAAAACAGTGACTTTTCCTTTTTTAAAACCTCTCGAGGTGGGCTTTTGAGTTCCCAAAGATGACTCAGGGTCCCCCTGACCCTCTGATCGCCTGGCTCTGCCTGTCGGAGACCCACATGTTTGCACCGGGATCACAGCGAGCCTGGTCTGCGGGCCGTTCCCGGGCAGCACACACAGGGCGCGGTGTGGTGGCACCTGCTGCCTTAGGGGCCCTGGGCACCTCCCTGGCAGCCAGATGCTCAGCTGCATGCTAGACTCGGGCCTGCGCCACTCCAGCTCCACTGCAAATGCCTGAATCACAAAGGCCCAGGTATTTCCTATTTGGAAGCCAGTGGCCTGCGTATTTGATGCAACAACTTGTTCTGAAGTGTTTCATGTTCTGCAACACAGAAAAGTTATCACACTTCTTGGTACTTCGCACTGTAGACATCATTCCGTTATCATGACGACACACTGATGTTCCACGATGACCGACAGCAGCCGCCACTCCTGGAAGGGTGTCTTTGTCACACACCCCCCCCCGCCCCCCCCGAAGCCCTATCGGCTCTCCTGTCCTGCTCTTACAGCAGAGGGGACAGAGGCTCACAGGGAGGGCAGGGGTGTCGCTCAAAGCCCCCAGCTGGCCACCTGGCTGCCTGCTTCCTTGTCAACACAGCGGAGCAAACCCTTCAACACCTGTGGTGGATACGGCCACTCATTTATAAGGTGCTGCCTCCCCCCGGGACATTTAGGGAATGGCTCTTTTGCATTTAAGACATTAAAAAAAAAATCTAAAACAAAGCAAAATAAAATCCCATAAATCATGGCATACCCGTTCATTGAGAATAAATTTCTTTCTATCAAATGTCATTTGGAGCCAACTATCCTATATAACATAAGCCTAATATGCTAAGTGTCCGACTGTTCGTTTGACCATTTGACCAGTCACTCTGATGCGCACTGACCATCAGGGGGCAGATGCTCTGACCGGTAGGTTAGCTTCCTGCTGGGGTTTGGCCGATCAGATCCCAGTGGTCCCTCCCCAGCCCCAATCATGCAGCAGGGGGCGGGGTCCCTTGCGGGACCCCTCGGGGGATGTCTGCAGGCCAGGCCGAGGGACCCCATTGGTGCATGAATCCGTGCACTGGGCCTCTAGTAATCCATAATGCACATGGCCCGCTGGACGCCATGGCTTCTGGTTGATATTAACGTGCAACCATGAAAGCGTTTCATTTTGATTCTTGGCTCATTTCAGCTTTGACAGCCCTTTCCAAAGAGGAGCCCACGGGTGCTGAGGGCTGGGGAAGCTCTGGGCGCTGCACCGCCTTCCCAAAGGAAGCCCTGGAGGGAGCGTGCCGGGGGCCCCAGCACCTACTGGGGGTGATTTGTTCGTAAGAAATAAGTCTAATTCATTGACCTAAAAACAACCTAGCACCCAGCTTGCTTTGCGTTGGGATCTGAAAGTGAGCAGGCCTTTGCGGTGCTGTGAGGGTCCCACTGATGCATTTCGCAGTGACAGTTCTTTCTCTTTACTGCGCACCCCCCCAGTGTTCATTATAATGCAAACAGTGATAGCTTCAGGCTAACACAGAATATATGATGGTCATGACTGTAGGACCAATTATTTCAAAGGGATCCACAGAATGAAATGTATGACATTCATTAAGTTTCCCTCTACCTGATCCACCCCATTGCCTCTGCCAATTAAAATAACTGCACATGAATTTTTAGAGTGCTATTTATTTTCCTTTGTAGATTTTAGAATATAAATATTTAAAATGGCAATATCAAAAAAAATTTATATGTCAATGGTAAGAAAAACATTTGGCCGGGAGTGGAATGATGGCATAATGATGTTTCTTGCTCTAATTCTGGTTTCAGTTACTAAATAGTCACCCCTGGAAACATGCCAAGCTTCCCTGACAGATGCATATACAGTTTTGATCAGATAAGTCACTGGTTTCCTCACTGACATAATATAACAAAATGAAATAAGGGAAAAATGAAATTTTAAAACAAGCAGACACTATCTTAATTAGTGATAGAGTGGAAAATACATTCAATTGGAAACGTCTTCAATTTGGGGTAATGAATTTTTATGGTTATCAGCTAGTGAGCAGAAGATACCATTCTTAATAAATTGAATCCATATATTTCACAATGGTGTAAAATTTCAATGAGCATGCATACCACACACACATACACACGTACACGCACACGCAGAGGGGGAAGAAAAGTCACCTTTAATAGAAAACAGATGAGTTACTCTCTTTATATTGTCCAAACTCTGCACTGCTGAAAAATGAATAGGCATTTTTTATTTGAGCTGAGCAGATACAAATGACAAAGTAAAGCAGAAAAAATCATAATAAGAGACATTCTATCTTTCTCTGGGATCAATATAAGATATTAAGGCTTCAAGATGGAAAAAATATTGTTTGGCCATTCCCTAAGTTTCTGGTGCATGAACGTAGTAGATGGTCAGCAAATGCAGGCTGGGTTAAATTAAATGGAAATTGTTGAATTAAAACTGCTGCTAACACAAAATTTTATGTTCAACTTAGATTATCTGAGATTAAATCTTTGACTGTGAGTTTAATTTTTAAAGTAGAAATTGGAAGTATCTATTGTTTTTATTGTGATGTCTCATATCTGCGTGTCTATTAAGGATGGTGTAGAGGAATGTCAGCTCATTCCCTATCTACTTCCCCACATACACCACACAATTTGGAGGGCTTAGGAGAAAGAGTTGATAATATTCCATGGCCATTTACTTTTATTTTTAAATGTGTACTTTTTTCCCCAGTTAATGAAGCAAAATTCAAACGCGTAGGAAAATACAGACAATTATGGACAAAAAAATATTTCAAAGTCCCCACATTAAAAAATGAGCAGCCCCAGCTGGTTTCTCAGTGGTTAGAGCTTCAGCCCTGGGTCGCCAGTTGGACTCCTGTCAAGGGCACACACCTCGGTTGCAGGCTTGATCCCTGGCCCGGTCCTGGTGAGTGCCTGTGGGAGGTAACCAACCGATGTGTCTCTCTCACATCAATGTTTCTGTCTCTCCCCCTTCCTTCCACTCTCTCTAAAAATCAATGGGCAAACTATCCTGGGGTGAGGATTAATGAAAACCAAACCAAAAAATAAATAAATAAATTAATTAACATTATCTGAACTCGGTATATTTTCTTTCTTTGCATGTGTGTGGATGTGCGTATATATTTAGATGAAATCGTATTGTTGTGTATAATTCCAAATCCTGTATTTTCACTTTGAGCACTGGGCCACCAAAAATTAGTCATAAACATGTTTCTGATGGTGGCGTGGTACGACATGAATGTAGGTCCACCGTAAATCACTTAACTACATCTCTACTCTGAACACCAGAATTGTTTATTTCCAATTTTCATTAAAAAGGACACTAGGAAACTTCTATGCACAGACATCCCTATTCTGATAATTTCCTTAAGCTAGCACTAGAACTGGGGGTGAAGGATGGAAACATGCGAATGGTCTTGCACAGCCGGCTGACTGCCGTTCAGAAAGGCCGAGTGGGTCTCACGCATCGGGTGTGCGGGTGAGCACCGCCTCACCTTCCTGTCAACAATTATAACTTGAAACACAGACACACCGTGCCCTCCTCGGAGGCCTTTGCTGGGGATGCCGACCAAGGAGGAAACGCCCAGCACAGACAGAGGCTCCACGATGGGCCAATGATCCTCGCCTCCTGGTGCTCACACCCTCCTGCCCTCCCCTCTGCCTGAGTGTGGGTGCCCCTTGACCTGCTGCTAACCCGCCCGACAGGGCAAGCGTGCGGCCTGCCACTTCTGTGATGTTTGCAGGAGAGGTAGCACCTCTCCCTCGCTGGCTCTGGTGACCAAGTTCTCACATGGAGGGCCCCACGGCACTGAGCCGGGGCTGTGTCCGGCTAACAGGGGGCCGGAAAACGGAGGCTTCCATCCGACAGCCCACAGGGGCGGAGTCCTGCCCCCCACCGCACACACTGGGAAGCAATCCTCCCCCGGTTGAGCCTCAGAGCGGATCCCAACCCGGCCAACACCTTGACTGCAGCCTGGGAGAGGCATCCAGGCAAGCACAGACTCCCGACCCACGGCAACCGAGAGAACACGCCTGTGTGTGAAAGCTGCTCGGTTGGGGGTAATTTGTGACGCAGCAGTAGGTAACTAACACACCCTTTCAAGTCTGCGTCAGTCATTGTCCCCCAGAGGCAGCAAGTCAGTGCAACCTGGTCACCACAAATACTAATAAAGACGAGTGCACTGCTGACATCAGCCTGAACAGCATGTGGTGAGCAGCTCAGCACCTGTGTCCATATCCAGCCGGGCGGGGGGGGGGGGGGCGGGAGGGGCAGGGGGAGGTGGAGGTCCACAGATTCTAACAGAGCCGGGTGCGCGGGGCACACCCCTGCTCCCCTCCCCCCAGGCAGGCTCTGTCAAGTACAGGTGATTCCAGTTTGTCAGTCACTGGTTGTTTATTTTTCTTTCCTCTCGCCCCTCAAGGAAGACTGGCGAAGGAAGACTCAAACCGTACAGGTGCTATTGTCTTTCAGAAAAGCGACACATGTTGTGTGCGTGTGTAAGTGAACTTACCATGCCCAGGAACACCATCTCCTCTTGTCTCTCTCTTTCGGTTTTCTTATTTTGGTGGAAACCTCGCCAAACCTAAAAACAAAGAAATGGTTACTTGTTTTGTATATAAAAATATAAAAGGGAACAGTACCCTCCTGTTTCTGCCGTACAAACGCACGTGCCAAAGGACAGGCTGTGCACTCAAGGTCGTGCACGCGAGTGTTGATGGAATACATTTTCTTCTGCCATCAGAGGCACAATCTCTAAGAAAGAACGAATCACAGAAACGGTTTATACCACTGTCTGAGGACACAACCATGGACCCTAAGGTGGGGCCCTTGTACCAGCACAGCCCTACTGAACAGGGGGTTCTGGGGGCAGCCCCTCCACTCAGGGACCAGACTGGATCCACACTCACCAAGACCCTGGGAGGAAACCTGCTAACCTCAAACCCCATCCACCCAGCAACAGCCTCACACCTGTCAGAATGGTTATTACAAAAAAGACTAGAGACAACAAGTGCCTGCAGGATGTGGAGAAAAGGGAACCCTGGTCACTGTTGGCGGGAACGGAAATGGGTGTGGCTGCCATGGAAAATAACATGGAGGTCGCCAAAAAAACAAGGAAGAAACAGAACTACCACAGGATCCAGCAACCCCACTTCTGGGTATAGATCTAAAAGGAATACAATCAGCACCTCAAAGAGATATCTGCACCCCCACGTTCACTGCAGCATTCTTTACAACAGCCAAGACAGGAAAACACCTTAAGTGTCTGTTGATGGCTGAATGGATTAAGAAAATATGGTTTACAATATAATGAAATATTATTCAGCCATAAAAAGAAAGAAAACCTGCTATTTGAGACAACATGGGTGAACTTGAGGGCATTATGCTGAGGGCGATGCGTCAGACAGAGAAAGGCAAATACTGCATGATCACACTTACACGTAGGTTCTAAAAATACTGAACCCACGGAAACAGAGAGTGGATTTGTAGTGGCCAGGGGCTGCGATGGGGGTATAAGTGGAGGTGGGCAAGGGTACTAACTTCCAGGTATAAGATGAGTGGTAAGTTCGGGGGATCTAATATACAGCATGGGCACTAGTGTTAATGACACTGTATTGTACCCTTAAAAACTGCTAAAAGGGCTGCTCTTGAATGTCCTCGCTATAAGGAAAAATGGTAATTGGGTGAGGGGATGGCTGTGTGAGTTAACCTTACTGTGGTCACTGTTTTACAACATATTCGTGTATCCAATTATGACATATATCTTAAAACTCGCACAATGTTCTATATCAAATACATCTCAATAAAGTTGGGGGTGGGAAGAAATGGCCTATAATTGTCCTTAGGGAGATTCCCCTATCTGGGTTTCTTCTAGATTGCAGGAACATGGGACTAGATCTAAGGGAGTTAATTCATAGTTACAAAAGAAAATTTCTGCAGTCACGTGGGGAAATACAATGGCAGCGTTGAACTGCACAACTCAGCTGTGAATTCAAATGCTTATTTAAAACTTCATATCTGCATAGAAACCAGACAGAAGATAGCCTCTTATCTGACCCTTCTCCGCCTCTTGCTGCCATTCAAACACAATAAGGGGCAAGCGTCCGACTTCCCTGCTCCAGCTCATGCCCTTGTACTTCCTTTCTCTCCAGCCTAATTCTAATTTGTCACATGCTGTGTTTTGCATGTTCCTATAAGCAACGTGGTCTGTATTTGAAAAATGACAGGGTATAAATCTGACTGAGAGGAAGAACCCTCAAGGCCCGCTTTCTAAAAGGGCACCGAGGCCCCGCTCACTGGCGCTGGTCGCTGGGACCCTGTGTGCACCGTGCTGACGGGCACAACACCTCCTGTACTGTATGTCCATGTGTCAGTGGGTTTTAAAAAGTCATTAAAGATTTATATCCTCACTGAGTTTTCAGCAACATTCTTTCCAACAATTATCAATGACTTCAAAAACGTGTGAAGAAAATGCCTAGACCTATTTATAATAACATTTAAAAAACAGGACCAAGCTTAGTTCATGGTTTCCCCAGGGTAAGAAAAATCAATCTTTCTGGAATTTCGTCCGGCTCTACTACAGGTAAGATTTTGGAATTCTGAGGTTCAGAGCTGACCGCACCCTGGTACGCATCCCTGGCGTGTTAGACACCGGATCCCCAGGACTGAGAGCCCTCCCCATCCCATCGCACCTTCTGGATCCGCAGGGCCGCTGCCCCCACGTCTGCCATTTTCTCGCCGATGAGCTTGGCTTGCCTTGCTCTGTATTCTTGGAGGAAGATCTGCTTCATGAACAGTGCTCTCAGGCGACCTTGTCGTGCCCTCTCCGCAATCTGAATTAATTTCACAGCATGTTCTAGGGACATGGTCTTTATAGATAATTTCTGCAAAAAACATTTGAGATCAATCAATATTTAATCATGTTAACTATACCAACTGACCCCAGAAACATCACAGGCATACTGCCAGCCCAACCCTGCAGAGTTGCCAAACTGCTGAGAAAGAGTGTGACGTCCGCTCACTACTAATCATCTTCCCCATGACTTATGTATATTTTGATAAGATGCCATACTCGTGCCGTGGTCCCACATGTAAGCACCCCTTCAGCTTTCCTCTACCATTCCAAACAAAATACTAATTAGCTCCACATTTTAGGTTGGCAGCAAATTATACTAAGAATGCCAATAAAATGGATTTAATGAAACTTGAAATGGCTATCAATGTTCATTAACTTAATAGTATAACCATGAATTAAAAACACATCTCTAGCTTGACTGGTGTGGCTTAGGGGTTGAGCATTGTCCTGTGCACCAAGAGGTCACGGGTTTGATTCCCGTCAGGACACGTGCCCAGGTTGCAGGCTTGATCTCCAGTAGGGGGCGCTCAGGAGGCAGCCAATTGATGTCTCTCTCATCAGTGTTTCTATTTCTCTCTCTCCTCTCTCTAAAATCAATAAAAACATATTTAAAAAAAACCTAATACAAACAAAAAACAAACACATCTCTGGGAATTTAAAACATAAAATACACGTGAAGTAAAATGCTGACTTTAAAATCCATTACAGAATGATCTGGTGAATATAACTAATGCTAGAATTACTGGAGGAGTTTTAACTTTATATATGAAATGTCCTCCAGTATCTACAAGTTTTCATTTCAAAACATTCAGACATGACGGGCTGGTGCAGTCCAATGCTGTCTTTGGAGGCAAAGTCAGATGAGGGAATGTGATGTTTTGGAGGAAAGAGGAGTAAGAGCAAGGCTGCAGAGGCACCCAGAAGCCTGCATGTGTCCAGTGAGGGCTCAGGCCCTCGGCCTTCAGTTTTCCTGGGAGGGAAGGGGAGGCTGTGCATGTGGTCTGGCTTGGGCAGAACCTCATGCATGGATGGGGCAGATGAAGGGGCCACTGGAATCAAAACTACCCACGCCCAGGCTGAGTCCTTGTCCAGGCCTCAGGGTAGCAGTGGCCATGATATCAGGATACAGCACAAGACACTGAGGTCCCAAGTGTGGCTGCTCCGATTCATCACCCGGGGCCATCACTTCTCTGTGTAATGGCGTGTATGCGCACGGGTGTGCACATGTGTGTGTATGAGCAGGAAGGACAGCAAAAGGACATGTACTGAGAACCTACAGATGCCAGACACTTTCCATGCACATCCTCATCCAATCAAGGCAGGCATTACAGTGGCCACGCAAGGGTGAAGGAGAATGAGGCTCCAAGAAGTAAATTGATTTGCACACATTCCCTGGTTGGTAAGGGGTGGAGCCCATTTGAAGGAGAGGCCCCTCCTTCCTCTAGAGCAGTCACCACTCCTCAGTGTGGGCTGGTTCCTTAGAGGAAGCAAATTCACCTAATAGTCCCCAGAGTTCTGTGTTCAGTGAGCTCTCGTCCTTCACCTTTGCAGCGAGCACACATTTTCAATAATGAAAGAGCACGTGTTAGACTGGAATGAATGTTATTCAGGCTTTAAGTCAGAAGATGTGTGTAAAAGCACTTAAGCAGATAGCAGGTGCCCAGCAAACGTTAGCTCTTATTGTATTTATTTCCTTTAGATTCTGTACTGTCTGTTGTTCTGAAGGTAATTACAGTCCTTACTGGCGACTTCTAAGGGATGGAGTAGTCGATGCGACAAAGATAGAGGCTCTGAGAGTAAATATTAAGCATTACAAATGTAGGAACGGACAATCATTTTCATTTATCAGAATTCCTCTTGGGGTATATATTGCATATATTTTCCAGAAATAAGCAGCTTAAGATGAGAGTGGGGGTCCAGTGAGGCCCCGAAGGGCATGGTGACATCAGTCAGATGCCCAGGGCTGGTGCCAGAAGCCAGGAGTCTTTTTTATTTTTTAATATATTCTTACTGATTTCAGAGAGGAAGGAAGAGGGAGAGAGATATAGAAACATCAATGATGGGAGAGAATCATTGATCGGCGGCCTCCTGCATGCCCCACACTGGGGATCGAGCCCACAACCTGGGCATGTGCCTTGACTGGGAATCGAACTATGACCTCCTGGACCATAGGTGACGCTCAACCACTGAGCCACGCCCGCTGGGCAGAAGCCAGGCATCTTGCTGAGAGTGAGCACCTGTGACCCAGAGCTGAGCAGTGTCAGGGCTGGATGCTGAGGGAGGAAGAGCCTCCTTGCTGCTGACCCACACAGAGGAAGAGGAACTGGGGGAAGGGGGAAGAGAAACAGCAAAGAGGAATTTTTAGGGTTTTCCTGTAGTATGTGCAATGTAATCTCCCTTCTCTGCTCCCCTGTGCAGCCTTAATTCTGCTCGCTTGCCAGTACTCTGGGCTCAGGAGGGGATGGGAGGGGTGACTAAATGAAGGGCTTCATGCAGATTGAGCATGAACTGAAGGGCAGACTCAGGGCTCCAGGGGTGAGGATGGCTAGATGACCCAGGCAAGTCAGCCCTGGGACCTACTTCCAGGAATGTACAATGTGGAAGAGGGGTCAGTTACTTAGGGGACAGGCGTGGGAAGGAGAGTTGTCTCCAACTAGGGGGGGTCAGGAAAGAATTCCTGAGGGAATGAGTGTCATTTGGATAGGCTGGGACAGAGGGAAGAGAGGGAGCCCGCTCTGCCCAGGAAGCAGCTCACCTACTCAAAACGAGAGACAGTATAAAGCTGGTGAACCCAGAACACGTGATCTCGCCCCATCACCACTCAGCATGAACCTGGAGTCAGGCTGGCAGTACCCAACGGGGCCTGTGTGTAGGGAGACGGCACAGGCGAGGCATCCTGGGCACCCTGGTTGGCACTGGCAGGGGCGGCATAGCTGCCAAAAGTGTCTGGTTCGCTCTGAACTTGAGGTTGTGAAGGTCAATCAGCTTTTTAGAAAGTGTAGTCATTTTTGAGTTCCGTGTAAGTTATCTCAGCCCTCCATTATTTTATATGAACACCATTCAGCTTCTGACTTAGGCGAGGGGAATTTGAGATGAAAAAATTAAACCGAGTTGCTCATCTACACAATCTTAGAGGTGCCGATTTAACCAACAGTGTATTATATTTTGGTCTCCATTTCTAAGTTCTTGACAAATAATAGTTATGAATCACCAAAAACTTCTATACTGAGTAACAAGGGGAGAAAGGTACTGCTCTCCTCACACTAAAAATAATCTAATTGCTTTTCAATTAGGAGCATAAAAAGCAGAGTTTGTAGATTTCTACAGAGTAATGTGTGTTAAGATGATATACGAACCATTTCTTGTATGTCTAATCCTGTTTCCGCTAATATTTGAGCAAGGATTTTCTCTCTTCCTTTTATTACTTCCAACTTCTCCTTCAAAAAATACTTGGGTATGGGAATATCTAATTGTTGCTAGAGAAAGAGAAAAAATAAGCAAAAGAGCATTTTTGTCACAATTCCAGGACTCATATCCATGTAAAATATACAGTAAGAATATGACAGGCTTGACTTCCCATCCTCATTTCAGAGACGATGAGGCGGTGGTGTGAGGAGAGTTCGTTACTGCTAAGGAGACACAAATAAAGTCAAAAGGAAAAATTGTACCCATATTCCTTGTTTAATCATTACAGTAAGATTTCAGTAATTCATATCAGTTAGGCTTCCATTAACTAATGAATTTCTTTAAAGAAATGTAATATCATCTCAGTCTACTTAGAATAATAATGCAAATTAGGATAGCAAAATCTTGAGCTGTAGAGATCTTTGAGTTAAACCTAATAATTTATCAGTAGCATCATCAAATAACTTGTTTTATTTTTACCCAAATTACTCCATTATAAAAATCACTTACAAAATTAATTTGCATTATTAGGAAACTTGTATTTTATATAATAAATATAAACTTCTATTCTTCACTATGTACATTACCTAATATTTCAAATTAGTAGAGGTCAAATGAGTATTTAGCAGTCTGAGCTCAATAATCAGGAGTGTACAAAGGCTATTAAAGGACTTAGGTGGGCCCTTGACCAACTCCATTGAGAAACACTGTTGGATACTCTTGGACACTCCTGGCTGGCTGCCTTCTGGTAGACCAGTTGGCTGGGGAAATCTAAGGTTCTGATTTTCAGGATTAACTGTCCTTTTCCCTATTCTGATGTGAACTCACACTCTCTGCCCTAACCAGGAATTTTGAACAGGCCTTCCCCTAAATAAATATTATAGCATAAAAAGGTGTCTTTTTAAGGACTTAGTGGGATGGGATCCCCAGAACTTCTGGGAGGTGGCAAAAGTTTTTGAAAACCAAACCTTTAGGCTAATGGAGTACTGGGGTGCATTAAGCATGCGTTTCTAGGGTCCAGTGGGTGAGTGTAGTCCAGGGACAAAGGCAAGTCAGGGGAGAATGATTATATTTTTATTTTATGTTGTGATTTTTATCAAGATTTTATTTATTAGCAAGCATGTTCAAGTGTTGTACTTTTCTCAAGTATTGTGTGTTCTCTCTCTCTCTCTCTCTCTCTCTCTCTCTCTCTCTCTCTCTCTCTCTCCCCCCTCTTCCCTCCTATTAGGGAAGTCTCCTGGTTCTACAGGTCCCATCAAATAGTTGGGCGCTGGCCCCCCAAACATAGAGGACTTTAGTTGGGTGCTGGCCCCCCAAACATAGAGGACCTGCAGGCTATGCAGATGACAGAGCCCAAATACCAAGGATGCTAGTTGGTCTGGGCTTCCACCCTGAAATACAGGACTAGTCCCCACAGACATTTCCAGAGGTTAGTGTGTCTCCCTGATCAGGGCACTATTTATGAAGTCCATGTAACTGATGTTGGATGCACCCTCTAATCAGTTGGATCTCAGTGTCATCACATGGTCAGTCCACATCTTCCAGGACTGGCAGAAAACACTGTTGAGAGTTTCCTGCTATGAAGGTTTCCAGGAAGATGTCACTTATTCTTCATCTCTCTCAATGCTCAGTGGCTCCATCATCTATCCCTCTAACTTCTCAGTGACTCCATCATCTCTCTCAATGCCCAGTGGCTCTATAATCTCTCTCAATGCTCAGTGGCTCCATCATCCATCCCTCTAACTGCTCAGCGGCTCCATCACCCCTCGCAGTGCTCAGTGGCTCTATCATCTCTCTCAATGCCCAGTGGCTCTATCACCTGTCTCAATGCTCAGTGGATTCATCATCCCTCTCAATACTCAACGGTTCTAGCATCCCTCTTAATTCCATGGCCTTCAAGAAGATAAACCAGCTGCAGCAGAGTACTGATGGAAGTAGTAAGAAAAGTAGGGAATGAATTGAACAAACCTGCCATATAAATTACATAAATTTCTTATTCCTTAAATTTGGGAATATTTATTTAATATCCTTAAAATTAAATTGATAAATTCAATCACTGAATATGACTGAATGACTATTTCATGTTTATCCTAAGTTGTTCTTGATATTTTCACAGGGGTGAGTAAAGTGCATGACCTAAAAAAGCTTTAATTCAAGCTCTTATCAATAAATGCAATAAACATGAAGATTTTCAAATCATCTTCAACATTTTCATTCATTTCAGTTATTCTCTTCAGTCTTTAGGCCATTCTGATAAAATGCACTACTAATGCTAGGAAAGTCTATCCCAGAAAGAAACATAACCTTTAAGGAAGCCCAAATATTTTCAAAAGGAAGAAACATTAAACCCCATGTAGAAAATTCAACATTTTCTCCTTTTATCTTTACTTTAAGGAAATCATTCCTTTCACAATGAAGCCTGAGCTCACGGGGCCATGAAGCTGAAGGGTGGGATCCACTGGCCCTTGGAAGACCTAGCCAGACAGAGTGTCAGAAGAGACCCTGGAGTCTGGCAGCAAAGGTCAGAGGGTAGTACAGGGGCAGAACGCTCACAGGAAGACATTGCGGCCACAGGTGGGAGAGCTCCAGGGCCTCAGAGAGGGAGGGGGAGCCGGGAGCCCTTCTTTGGTGCCTAAGGCCTGAAGATCTACTATCACACATCCTCTGAGTCACCAATGACCCAAACAATGGAGGAGATGCATCCATCTGGGAATAGGGAACCAGCAACCAAGGCTGCTCATCTAAAAGATGATGGAAAAGAACCCAGAGAGAGATTTCCTTGAGAAACAGAGTAGAGACACGGCTGATGGAAATGGGAGGGTTTGCACCACAGCATATCTGGGAAGGGGTCAGCCTGCTCCATTTCAACAGGCCAGGACAGACACCATGATGACAAGACGACAATAACCTCAGTGTCCAACAGACCCAAAGACTGTGCCCCAAAAGAAGGAAACCCAGGCCGGGCCCACGGCAGTGTGGTGGAACTGAAGGGCTGTGCTTCAACTTCCAACACCACAAATAGCAAGTAAATCTGTCTAGACAGCCTGGAGAATATTGGTCACAGGACTGCACATCTTATTTAAAACCAAAAGAAACTAATAATAAAAGAGAGCTGAGTACTTACAGGAGCCAACTTTAGATCCTGTAAGATATCATCAAAATAGTGGAACTCAGTTAATTCCAGTTCAACCATTTCGTTCTTCAACTCCAGGATGCGACCCATCACTCCGTCCAGTATTTTCCGGATCAGTATTCGTTTCTGCGGATGAACGATCTGGTCATAGACATTCTCCAGGTTTCTAAAGATCTGAACATATTTTATGTAGAAGGTGGCTAACATTTGGAAGATGGAAACTTGATTTCTGTGTGGCTCTACCATCTTCTGAGACTCTTTATCAAGCAAAGAATTGAGGGCTTCTTGGGTCTGATGCCACATCTCATTGTACATTCTGAGAAAAGACAGAGAGTCCAGATAATGCAATAAGCAACAATGACTTTGTCAGGCATACAGACTGGGCATCTGGGATAACAAAAGGTAATATCAGCAAGTGTGAGCTCAGAACACTGCATGTAGTCACAGGCTCTTTAGATAATTTATGTCCTGTTTGGGTGTACATGTGATTGTTAGATATGACCACTTCTACTATTATCATCAAATAAATAAAGAAGCCTTTTATTGATATACTATACCTATAAAGCCAGTGTTGAAGCTAGTTAACTGATTTGTCCATATATAGAGATGGTGGTGTATAAATTGGACCAACCACTTTGGAAAGTAACTCGGGATCCTCTTGGAAAATTGAACACGTGCACACACTATGGAGGAACAATTATACTGCAGAGAAACTTGTAAATCTGCATCAAGAATGACCACAATAACATTTCCCTATAATAGCAAAGACCTGGAGATAACCCAAGTGTCCATCAACAAGAGACGGGCACATAAACTGCAGTATATTCACCAATAGATTACCACACAGCAGTGAAAAATGAGTGAATTACAGCTGTAAGCACCAACCAGGAACCTTGCAAACATAATGGAGAGTGACAAGCACAGTGCAGACGATGGCTGGGAGGCTGACCTCTAAAGACTGCCTTAGCAGGCTCCCTGGCCCCAGCTTGCAGCTGGGTGAGACAACACAGTTGGGAGCCTCCAAAGGCTTGGGATGGTGAGGGCCCCGGCGTTGCCAACCCCAGGACACCACACTACCCCTGGTTGGCTTCCCTGGACTCAGCTCACACCTTTGTCACCGGTCCCTTCATTAGTCCCCTGTGCTGCTGATTGCGTCATTCTCTTCCTGTCTGGACTTTGCCATTCATGGCAGAAATGTTTTATAAGGCATTTTGGGTGATTTGGGCTTTGTATAATATCTAAGAATCAGGACTGAAAAGCGAACTGAGGTTTGGTGTGTTTGGGAAGGAGCTTATCAACTGGCGGGCTTCACCTGGGGGTGAAGGGCTGGGCAGGATCCTGGCCACTTCCTGGGGAAGAGAAGGACCCAAGAATGTTGATGTCTGTCCAGGTGTCTATCTGCCCGCAGAGCAAGTGGGTCAAGGGGGCTGAGAGTTCTCACTCCTCCTTGTGCTCAGTCTGGCCTCTCCTATGCCTGGCGTCCCCAGGCGCCTGCACACGCCTCCTCTGCCTGATGAGAAGCCCAGAGCTGCTCTGGGTTGAAGTCCCTGATACAGATCTGCAGCCAGTCCTCACCCGCCCAGCCCCGCTGAGAAGGACCGGACCTCCTCCCCTCTTCCCAGGGCTCTGCCCAGACCTGGCTTGCTATCTCCCCGGTTGCTGGCCCCTGTCGGTCTCTGCCCTGCCTCTCCTTTCTCATTCAGCCTCCTTTCCCTCCTCCTACATTTTCCTGACATCCCTTGTCAAATGCTCCAGTGTCCCCTTGGCCCTCATGCGTTTACAGCCTTTTAAATCTGTTATTGCCATTTTGGAGGTGATTTGAGAGGAGGTGGCGAAAAACATGCTCCTTCAATCTACTTTTTTACACTGGGAGCCCCTCCTCTACCTTCCCAAGGTCATTGCGAGGCATCCCCTCCATCTGCTCTGCTCTGGCCCCACTGTCTGCCCTTCCTCACGCATGCTCTGCACTTTCCTATGAGTAAGGAGTTGTGAGCACCACTGATTGAGCTCGGACCACCTGCCACCTTCTGTCCTACAGGTCATCCTGGAGACATACCCCCAAGGGGGCTCCTATCACTCCCACCACGGTCGGGGGAAGGAGACGGCTTGCTCCTGAGTGACGGACGGGGCCAGTGCTGCACCACCGGTCCCCGTGATGTAAGCTCAGACCACTATCCAAACTGACCCACCTCGGCATCTACCAGAAATGAGGGAGCCACTGCCACCACTAATGCACAGCTGTGATTCCTGCCTGGATGGGCAGACACCACGAAAACTCAGATTTATGGCTCCCAACACCCCACAGTTCCACCCCTGCCCCTTTCCCAGGGAGCTTGGATACTGCACATTGCCCCTGGCACTCCAGCCACAGGGTTCAAGTGCCCAATTTCTCCAAACTTAGAAATGTTTTAAAAGCGTGGCCGTGCAGAGCACTCTGCTTGGCGAACTTGTCAGGAAAGAGAAGCTGATCGTCAGAAAGTTAGAATCCCCTTTCGCCCAGGACGTTCCACTCCACCCATCACGTGGGGCCAGAAACCAGAGCTGTTTACCGGAAACAAGCCCACAAAGACCAGTAACAACAGCAATGTCACCTGCCTGTTCAAAACGTCGGGGGCGGCTTGGCACTTCTGCTTGTCAGGCCTCAAAAAGGCAAGCAAACAGCAGAGGAGGAGAGGAGGCAGAGTGAGCAGGGACCGGATGCATCGTGGATCAGAATATACAGAGGCTTATCAAATGTCTGCCCGGAGAATATAAAACTGCGTAGGGTCCAAAGAAGCCCAGACTTTCGGCCTGGGGGAGGGGGCAGCAGGCCTAAGGGGCTCCCCTCCCCGACCTGACGAGGCCACGGGCTGCGCATTCCAACAGGCTCAACAAATGTTCACATAAAACAGGAAACCCGCCCGGTGCGTTCTGCGGACTAAATAGGGTTTAGAAGAGCCTAAACCTGTCAGGACAACATTACAGGAGGAAATTACAGGCTAATGCTGTTTAAACTTGGATCTGAATCTCCACTTAACAAACAGAACACGGCGCCAGATCAAAAGAACCGTTCCCTGCGACCAAGGAGGGGGGTCATCGCAGGAACTCAGGAGAGTTAACCATCAGGCTGAACTAAACGCAGCGACAGAATGGTAAAAACCAGAGATGACTTCCACAGATGCCTAAAGATGCCCAATAAATTTTAATTTATGATGCGCGCCTGATTAAGAGCATTATCTGAACGCCCCAGAGATTAGATGATGATGACTGCTTCGACATCCTAAATCCAGAGACCAAAAATGATTTCGGCCGAGAAACACACCTAGAAAAACAGAAGTCTAAAGGATAGGCATATAGGAAAGGGATTCATAGAAAAGATTTTAAAAACTGCTTGTACATTGCAAAATCTAAGGAAATCAGTAACAAAAATATAAGAAGTCAATTAGTACAGCAAAGTAGCAAGATGTGGCTAAAACCCAGAGTAAAGCTGAAGAAATGTCCAGAATGCTAGCTGCAGAGCAGACAAAAGGCAATGTCTGCTCCTGCCCTGAGAGACCAAATAAAAAGAAAGCAGCCTCCTGAGCCTGACGCACAGATTTCATATGACCAAGAATTGGGTAACCATAGACTGCAGACTCTAGAAATAATTTTAGTCATAATTTCTGTATTGGGGGAGGGGGTTGGAGTTGATGATAAAAGGCATCTTATCAGACTTCAAAGCATTGAACATACTGGTAAGCATTAAGGTTGTGCAATAGCGAAGGATTCTGCCCGCATAGGAAGCTGGCGGGGTGACCTGAACCCCACAAAGCCCCAAACCCATCGACAGCAAGGGATCTTGGGTAGAAGAGGCTTCCACCAGAGGAACCACAGCCAAGTGAACAGAATGGAACACTCCTAGAATTTAAGAGCACCTAGACGCTGCTTCAGAGCAAACCCAGCCAGGGCCTCGTCCAAATTCACCCAGGGTCAGAGAAGCAGAAACCCTTCCAGGGCCGTGGCGGAGCCGACCCCTCCCTGGAACTTTTGGCCAAAGGCCATCCTGGTGGCTTGAGCCCTCAAGTCCTGCTATTTGGGCTGCAGCCCCTTCTTCCTCACCCACTGTCTGTCCACTGACCCTTGTTGGAGAGACCAGACAAAGGTTGCTGGTTGATGGGGAAATATTAAGTAGCTAATTGAGCATGCCAACCCCCTTATCCTGGAGACTGACTTTGGCTTCAGTGCTTCCTATGTGTGTCCAGTGGCCACAATCCCTCCATTCCCTGGTCTGCCAGGGGCCTGGACACGGGGCCTCAGCCAGGCCAGCCTGTGGCGCCCCCACCTCCCCCTCAGCCCCAGACCGGCTTGAGCCTCATTCCACCTCGCTTCCAGGAGGCGCAGCATCCTCCAGGCGGTGCCCATGAAGAGCACATTGGATAAGGCAGCGGTTCTCAACCTGTGGGTCGCGACCCCTTTGGCGGTCGAACGACCCTTTCACAGGGGTCGCCTAAGACCATCTGCATATCAGCTACTTACATTACGATTCATAACAGTAGCAACATTACAGTTATGAAGTAGCAACGAAAATCATTTTATGGTTGGGTCACAACATGAGGAACTGTATTTAAAGGGCCAGAAGGTTGAGAACCACTGGGATAAGGGATGCAGAGAGATGACTTTTTCATAAGAGCATTATTGAGCTATAATTCACATACCATAAATTCACCCTTTTGAAGTGTACAAATCAGTGGCTTTTAGTATATCTCCAGAGTCGAGCAACTATCACGTTTACCTCATTTCAGAACAGTTTCATCACTCCAGCCAGAAACCCTGTACCCGTTAGCAGTCACTCCCTGTTTGCCATCATTCCCATCTCCCCGGCCCCTAACAACCACTCATCTAATTTCTGGCTCTACTGGTCTATTCTGGACATTACACGTAAGCAGAATCAGATGCTAGGTGGTCCTTTGTGGCTGGCGCTTCACCCTGGCACAGTGTTTTCAGAGTTCATCCATGCTGTAGCCGGTCTCAGTGCTTCGTTCCTTTTTATTGCTGACTAGCGTTCCATTGCATGGACACGACACATTTTGTGAATCCGTTCATCAGCCGCTGGGCACGTGGGTTGCTCTGCCTTCTGGCTCCTGTGACTGACGCTGCCAGGAGCATTCCTGTGCCGTTTTTGCGTGGACATGTGTTTTTGTTTCTCCTGGATATGGCAAAGTGGTGTTTAAAGGCAAAAGCGCTCCAAGTTGAAAATCAGAACCTGCTTCCTGAGTAGCTGCTCTGAGGCAGGTCACTTAACCTCCTTTGCCTTGACTTCCTCACGCTGGATACGGACGCCTGCCCCGGGGCCCCCGAAGGATTACTGCGGGATGGGAGAGCAGATGTGGGAGTGTTCTGGAAATCTTACATGTGCCTTGTAAAGAGAAGGAACTATTTTATCCAGGAGACTACTTAGAATTGTTTAAGTACATGATTGGTTTCAGGCTTGAGAATATGACCTAGAAATGTTATAGATATTGAAGTCAGGGGGACTGCGGGTGGAGGAGACTGAATATGACAGTTGAAAAAGACCAGATTGTAATATCCATAGCCTGGCAGTGTTCCTAAACTGGAAGTAGGGGTGTGGGGCTGAGGAGGCATGAATATTCAGGCATACCGTGGACTTCGATAGAAAATCTAAATACTGCAAAATGGGACTTCTCACCAAGTTCTATTACACACGGCAAACCTTCACTTCTTCCACTGTTATCTAGCTGTGAATTCTCTTTCTGGAATATTCCCTGAGCCTTTTTGTTGTAAGGGAGGCCTGGCTGTCCCCTAAGGACACAGTGGCCCTCTGGGGGGGAGAGAGGAGGCGGGAGGGGCTCCCTTTTCCCCACCAGCAACTGGGTCAAGGGCCTTCCTTGCTCCTTACTGCCCCCTCCAGACCATTCTCCCTCCTCCCCCAACACGCCCCAGCTTTGAACCCCATTTCATCAGAAGGTGTGGCCCACTGTCCCTCAGTGTTGCCCTTGTCTACCATCTACACCATCTTTCCAGGCCCCCTCCAAGGCATCCACCCACTGCGCTGCATGTTTACCGAGACTCCGCCTGCCCTTTCACCGTGACAAACACTCCTCTATCTGAAGCCAAGGCCTGGACTGGTCCTGTGCCCCCTCCACCAGGATGTCACCTGCTGCTCCCTCCTCCTCCCATAGCATCCTGTTTCCTTGACCACTGGGCCATTCCCTCCAATGAACAAACAGGCTATTGTTTCCTATCTTTAAAAAATATCTTTTAAAAAAGGTCTGTCTCCCGGTCCTATTTCCCTGCCACCCACTTACAGCAAAAGTCCTTAAAAACTTAGCTGTGCTCACTGTCTACAGTTTCTCTCCTATTCTCTCCTGCACTCACTCTAGGGAGTCTTTCTGTTCCATGGCTCCACTGAAGGTCAAGGTCACCATTGGACTCCGCGCTGCCAAATAAATGGTCATTTCCCAGTTTTCCTCTGACTTGTCTCAGCAGCATTTCACAGTCCGTTACTACCTGCTCTGAGAAACATTTTCCCCCTCACCTGGCTTCCAGGCACCATGATTTCGCTTCTTCCTCACTGAGCATGATTTTAACCCCTTTGTTCAGTTTCTCCTTTTGTCCCCAACCTCTTTCCATCACAGGAACCAAGCTTAGACCTCAGACCAGCCATGGGCAAACTACGGCCCGCGGGCCGGATCCAGCCTGTTTGAAATGAATAAAACTAAAAAACAAAGACCGTACCCTTTTATGTAATGATGTTTACTTTGAATTTATATTAGTTCACACAAACACTCCATCCATGCTTTTGTTCTGGCCCTCCGGTCCAGTTTAAGAACCCATTGTGGCCCTCGAGTCAAAAAGTTTGCCCACCCCTGCCTCAGACCCTTTTTCTCTTCTGTCTACACTCACCCCATGCCTCATTAAAGACCACACATATACACCAACAGCTGCCAGCTTATATTTCATACACAGACCCCTCTCCTGAACTCAAGACTTAAATATTCAACTGCCGACTTGATCTCCATTTGATGCCCAATTGGCACTTCAAACTCAACATGTCAGAAACTGAACTCCTGTTCTCTCCCACCCTCAATCTCTCTGCTCTTATTTCCATGCCGAGAAACCAGGGTTAGTAACTGCACAGGCTGGGGCTACAGTGCCTGGGTTGGCACTCTCTACTTTCTGTATATGAGTACTTAGGCTCTTAGCGCCTAAGTTTCCTCATCTGTAAAATGGACATAATAGTAGCAGCTCCTACATTACAGGGTGTTGTGAAGATTGAAAATTATTCTATTTCAAGCACTTAGAACAGCACCCAGAGTCAGCACTATAATACACGTTTGAAGTGGTCACTACGAAGACCAAGGAAATCGCCGCCGAGCAAGTGCTGATGCAGTGCGACCCCGGAGGCTGGTGCTCTTCAGGGCTACCTGACTGGTGTCCTTGGGAAAAGCCAAGGGGAACCATCTTTCCTGACTTAATATTGGGACCTGGGTGTTTCCACAAAGCACCACGTATTACTCTGAAATACTATCAAAAAAGCAGGCAACGTACTGAGGTTCTGCTTCCTACAAAATACACCAGCAGGATCTAGGGAGCACACCAGGGGGCCAGGAAGAGGCAGTGCCAGGGCAGGAGGAAGATCTATGAAATTCCTTGTCCACAAGAAGCTGATACTGTAGCCTGAGGAGAACCTTTATTTGCTAAAATGTAAAAAGGAGGGGTAAGGGTGGGAGAAGAAAAAAGCAAAGAAGCAGCGCAAGCCACCTTTTGGTTTGGAGAAGCCCACCTTCTGGCTTTGGCCCAGCAACCCATTACTTACGCGTTCGACATGGCTGGTTACTTTCCCTCTTTCCCTCGCCCGCTGGGAAACTCTTCAGTCGTCCTCCTAAAGGCCGGCCTGGCTGGAGGGGTGTGGACCAAGGAGCTCAGGGGGTGGTCCTTCCGGAGGGAGGGGCAGGGACCTGGAAATATCCTCGCACTTCTGGCAAGGAAAGGTGACAGCCAGGGATGCTCAACCACTGAGAGGGGAATTGGATGGATCCCGCGGCGACCCAGAGCTACTGGAACTTTACCGTAGCCACCAGTCTGGACGCGAGGCAGAACCTAGCAACGGAGAAGCTACGCCTGCGCAGTGCCATTCCTCTAAGGCCTGGCGCGCTTCCGCCCCCGCTGAGCGCTATGCGCCTGCGCCGCCCTCTGCTGTTTCCGTGGCAACCGCGCCGAAGGACGCTGGGGCAGTCCCAGCAGGAGCCAGCAGATCAGCTGTTGAAGCCCAGGCCTCTCAGGAGCCCCAGGGAGGAGCCGACCCGCGGGAGGACCCGCCCAGCGAGATTTATCCGGGTCAGCCGCAGGTCCCATCCACCAGCGCGTCATCCCGTTTCCATCTACCTTCAGATATGTAGCCCTGGACAAGGCATCTGATTGTTGCCTCAGCCTTTCCACCTGTAAAGTAGAGTAACAGTCATTCCTTCGTTCAGAACGTGATTGGGCATCTGCTCTGAGCTAAGATGGGGATACTGGACAAACACAGACGCTCCCTCCTGGGGCTTAATGAAAACGAGCCGCAGGTGCGTGGTAAACGGGACAAGCTACGTGGGTGTCCGTTATTAGCAAGCCGCTCCGATTGCTTTCTTTGCTCTTCTTTTTTTTTTTTTTTTTGTAACTGTTCAGATTTATTTGCAAATTTTACACTCTGCAATTCGTAGAGGAATACATTCAGAACTCATGCAGCCAAAAGAGCGTGGTGAGAAAATCCATGTAGAAATGACGGAATCTGGGTGACAGAGCCCCTCCCCCACAGTGAATAATGCAATGACTAGAAAAGTAAAAACCAGCGAAAAATAAAGGAGCGACCTAACAAAAACATTAAGTACAACTTCATGCCAAAGCTTTCAGAAATGGCACTGCATTACAGAATGACATCCACCTCACCCCCACCCCACCTCCTTCCGGAATATCCCTCCTGGGGAAAGAAACCAAGTAGACAAAATACGGAGAATTCTCACCCATAATTCTGATGGAAAGAAGACACGAGTCTAAGAAGTGAGATGAAAGGGTAGAGTACCAAAACCCCCCAGGAAATATGATACTCATGTGTACATCAACATGTTTTCAAATGCAAGTAATAGAAAACCCAGAGTCCAAATGGCTTAGACAAAAGGAAGTTTTATAATCTCCCTTCACAGCAAGAATAGAGGTGAGGCTGTTTCACAACTGATTGTTCCAGTGGCTTAGTGATATCATCAATCTTGATGGTCTTTCCATCTTTTGGAGCTGTCTCAGGATGCTGGATGCCACCCTCACACTAGTTTACAGCATAATTAGGCAAGTTATAAGCCCATCGCTCATTGGAAAACAACTGGGTGCTTTATTAGGAGGGATGGACTTTCAGACGATGAGAACTGTCAGACAACCAGTGCCAACCCTTCGTTTCCTAACAGTGTGACTAGAAGCAGCTCCAGTGACATTTCTGCACCTAAGTCCATCTCTATAGAATGGGAACACCTGCTTGTTACTCAACGTGTGGGGTGGCTCCTTGGCTGGTTTTTCAGCTGCCATGTGCTAGAACCCCGGAGGGCATGGCCCTGTGTGTGTACTATTCGGGAGATTGAGTTTCTGAAAAGTTTTACTGGAAACTCAGTGCTTGAGCACTGTTGATAGTTTTCTCGTATTCCTTCCTGAATGCAGTGAGGAGTGGAGTCTTGCAAAGATGAGTTTACCTAGCCTGTAACGAGGTTGTGGTAAGGTCATCGACGAGCCTGAGTACCGGACTCTGAGAAGTGACTGCCGTGATCCCATTGAGGTTTCGTGGGACTTCAAGGCACACCGCAAAGGACGTGGCCTGGACTTTGATCCAGTTCCTCCTCCATCCTCCGGTAGGCCTGGGGCACCGTGGATAGCGAAGGCAGGCTCGATCAAAGGGAAAAGGTGTACAGTTCAAATAGAATGTGAAGGCCCTCTCCTCTGAACTCACACGTGAGAAGCATTTCCCAGGCTTCTAAGGATAAAAATATCACTCTACATAAGAGGTGTGCGTTAAAATGCCAGGTGTGAAGCTCTCTGCTGCAACATCCGCCTTTTAGGTCTGGAGAATGTACAAAAGCAAGTGGATGAGGTACTGCTGCTGACATTCCCACAATTAACTGGGAATAAATAAAGCCTGGGTTTTGTTAACTCAGCGTTATTAAAGTGCACATTGGTAGATCTTTGGTGTTCAAAGACATGACATTCACAGTCTTTCTAACCAACCCCCCAATGTCCAGGACAGGTTACAATTTGTAATGGGGACAGTTCCACTCACCTCGAAGGATTGACATAAGGATTAGATGAATAATAATGCATGCAGAGCTCTTGGCACAAATTAGAGCCCACACGCTATTGTGTGGCAGCTGGTCCCCTAAGCTGCTTAGGTTGCCTAGGGGTCTGCTCAAAATTCACATCTCAATTAGCAGGATTCCTAGTTTGGGGTTCAGAGAAATCTTGGGAGATACCCCAGGTGTCCAAGGTCTGCTCCTCGCAGGATGTGCAGCTGGGCGCTCACAACACAGACACCGGCTTAGCAACGACGACTTCAACAGCTGATAGCTGCCTGCCTGATGGACTGTGGCTGTACAGCTTGGCTTCCCCCCAGTCCGTCACAATAGCAGCAAAGGGGACTCGGGCCGGAAAATGAGTCTTATTGGACAGATGTCATTGAGAAAATGCTAGTCAACTGAATTAAAAGGGATATGAGCAATCTGTACATCACCTTCTGGATGGAATTCCAAAGAAAACAGATTATACAAACACCAAAGCTATTTTACGTCAAATAAGCATCACTTCCACTGGGAAATGAGCGTGTGTGTGTGTGTGTGTGTGTGTGTGTGTGTGTGTTTCTTAGAGCGGCCTTATTATCTATAAATAAAACTGCCCCGTGTGAGAAAAAAATAAAAAGGAACTAGCCAGAGGCAGGATGTTTTCGATTATTATTATTATCCTGCCTTTTCCCACAAACACAGAGGCAGCTTTTGTAAGCCAGGTGCAAAGGAGGTCACTTCTCATTGTTTTAACACCTGCTGTCTTTCAGAATGAACACGGCTTCCACCAGCCATTGATCAATTCAGTCTTCAACCCACCGAGAATGACTGTCTCCTATATTTTGATAATACTTCTGAATAACGAACGTGTCCGTCCAATTTCTGTTTTGTGTTGTTTTGTCGTACCACTTCCCTCCCCTTTTGCTGTTTTCACAGTGCTTATAATAAAACAATAGTTCCTGATTCAAGGGGCAGAATGCTGATAACAGCTGCATTGTTCATGAAACAAAAGTGATACATTCATGAGACTTACTTAGAGACTTGAATTGCTTATGGCCCTGAGTATATCAGTAAAATGCAGTTTAACAGCAGAGAAAATATCGACTGAATCTATTAATTTACCATAGGTCGCTGCCAGGTGTAACAGAAATATAATCTTGATTTTAAAAAAGCCGGTAGAAGGTCAGTAAGAATTTTCGCGCGCACACTGCCTCCTCTGTCTGCCTGTCAGTTTTCCCTCTGCGTGTCCTCCTCTGCTTCCTCTCTCCCTAGCGGTGCAGTGCCTCTGAGAAGTGGCGGTGCCCTGGAGCAGGACCAGGGTACCCGAGGCCCTCACAGCAGATGACCAGACAGTGGTCGCTGGCAGACTTTCCCACGGCTTCTTACTGCTCAGATGGCCAGTGCGGCCTGTGGGTGCTGGGAGAGCCTTAGTATTGGGTCATGGAGGGCATGTGCCTGCCTCATGCATCCCCATGGAGTTGTTTACTTATAATTTTTATGCCTTAAAAATTGTTTCGGATGTTTTAGTTGCCCTAGTACATAAAATGCAGATAAAAATGAGAGCGACAACTTTTAAAATACTTTTAATTAACATATAAGTGCAGGAAAGTGTGCAGCTCTCAAGCAACCAGCTCAGTGAATGTTCCCCATTTGCAATCACCCGTAGGATAGGTACGTGGATTAGGACGCAGAAGAGCAGCAGAATTCCAGAAGCTCCCCTGCGCCTTCCAAGTCTCATCCTGGGTCTCCTTCCCCAAGGCAATCACGCCTGCCCGACACCAAAGATTATTTTTCCTCCATAAAGGAAGAGCTTCTATGCAGACTCTATGGGAAAGGAAGTACACAGTGTGTATTCTTTTCGGTATAGCTGTGGCCAGCTTACGGGCGTGAGACGCATCGGTGCTGTTGCTTGTAGATGACATGGTTCTCATTGCTGGGCAGTCTTCCTGGTCTGAAGAGACCACAGTTCACTTGTCCTTTCTACAGTGGAGGGGCGGCTGCTCCCAGGCTGGGAGCAATGTGGTTGTGATTGATCTCGGACGCACTTTTGTGTGCGTGCATGCCCCTTGCTGGGTCAGAGGGTGTGTATATGTTCAACTTCAGCAGATAAGTGGAACTTCGGTTCTGGAACTTAATGTGTTCTGAAGGCTGTTCGAGAAGCGATGTGTTTGGAAACCAAATCATTTATCCCCGTTAGAAACAATGTAAATTGAATTAATCTGTTACAGACCCCCAAATAATTCCCCATTTTTACTTTTCTTATATACAGTACATGTCTAATCTACTGTTTAAGCTATAAATAAGTACTTTAAAAACAAAAAGGTCATGTATGTAATGAAAATTTAACAAAAAGGAAATGAAATGTACCCTTAGCAACGCCCTTAGTAACATCAGCACTCTTGATGCCTCTTCATGCTTTAAAATTGTTCTCATCATTGATTTCGCCATGCCGTGCTCCACAGCCAGATCAGACACTTGCAATTATTTCTTTTTTAAGCTCTATCATTGTCTCCCCCATTTGCCTTTGCCCAAATTCTGTACTCATTTTACTACTGAATAGTAATATAGTTTCCAAATCACACACACACAGGAAGGTGACCCTGGCCAATTCACCCAGGCCTTGACACAAGCAGAAATAGAGGCAAGCCCACTCCGACTTCTGTGTCTGTGGAAAACAGAATTGTATCCTCATCAGATCATTTTCCCACAGATGAACGTCAAGGATTTAATTTGGCCAATGCTTGTCCTAGCCAGCCGTGGGCAAACTACCGCCCGCGGGCCGGATCCGGCCCGTTCGGCTGTTCTATCCGGCCCGCGGAGCCGAAAGAGCGGAGGGTTCTCTTGCTCTCCCCTCCGCTCCTTCACCAGCAGCAGTGTAAACATGTATTAGTTCACATAAACACTCCATCCATGCTTTTGTTCAGGCCCTCCGGTCCAGTTTAAGAACCCATTGTGGCCCTCGAATCAAAAAGTTTGCCCACCCCTCTGACTGACTCATGGGGCCGGGGCTGGGGCCGGTGTGCCGGGCCTGACTGTGAGGAAACCAGGCTTCTCTCAGAGTCTGAAGACATTCAACGCCCTGCTGGCCGCGGGGGAAACATGGGCCTCTTGATTTGTATTGGAACATGGCGATAACAGCAGTAGACAGGGCCCCACCTGGCCTGCCCCAGCCTTCTGTCCTCCCAGCCAGGTTCAGGTCTCTGAGGCTCTTGCATTTCCTCTCATTCATCCTGATGCCTTTTTAGAGGAATATGGATGGTGGCTCCACCCCCTGAGTCTCAGGAAGGGCAGCCCTTCTGTAGAGAGCCAAAGGATGGAAGTTTAGCTATTCTGCCCCCCAAACTGCTGCACAAGGAAACTAGACATGAGCACACATTTCAAGAAATGCCTCGATTTGACCTGGAGAATTGAAAACAAATTTTAGATATGAAGAAAAAAGAGAAATGGATCGAAATCATAGAAGATGTCCTCTGTATTCATTTTCTATTGTGTGCAACCAATTATCACAAACTCAGTGCCTTTGAACACCACCCAGTTAGCATTTCATTCAGAGGGTCAGAGGTTGGCTTACCTGGGCTCACTGCTCAGGGTCTTGCAAGGCTGTAGCTGAGGTGGGCTGGGCTGGGTCTCTTGCTGAGCTCTGGGTCACCTTGCTGGGATCAGGGTCCCCTTGCTGTGCTCTGGGTCCCCTTGCTGGGCTCGAGGTCCCCTTGCTGGGCTCTGAATCCTCTTGCTGGGCTCTGGGTCTCCTTGCTGGGCTCTGGATCCTCTTGCTGGGCTCTGGATCCTCTTGCTGGGCTCTGGGTCCTCTTGCTGGGCTCTGGGTCCTCTTGCTGGGCTCTGGGTCCCCTTGCTGGGCTCTGGGTCTCCTTGCTGGGCCCTGGGTCCCCTTGCTGGGCTCTGGGTCTCCTTGCTGGGCTCTGGGTCCTCTTGCTGGGCTCTGGGTCCCCTTGCTGGGCTCTGGGTCTCCTTGCTGGGCTCTGGATCCTCTTGCTGGGCTCTGGGTCTCCTTGCTGGGCTCTGGGTCCTCTTGCTGGGCTCTGGGTCTCCTTGCTGGGCTCTGGATCCTCTTGCTGGGCTCTGGGTCTCCTTGCTGGGCTCTGGATCCTCTTGCTGGGCTCTGGGTCCCTTGCTGGGCTCTGGATCCTCTTGCTGGGCTCTGGGTCTCCTTGCTGGGCTCGGGGTCCTTTGCACGCTCATCCAGGTTGGTGACAGGATTCAGTTCCCTGCAGCTCCTGGAAGCTGCCCTGAGGTCTCAGCCCCATGGCCCTGTCACACCAGCTGGAGTGCCTCTCTCTATGGGCATGACGACGGAGTCTTACAGAGTGTAACCTGATCAAAGGAGCCACTGACGCATCCCAGGCACCGTCCATCTGTCCACACTCAAGGAGAGGGGTTTATACGGGCCCACCCATCAAGGTGTTGGAGTCTTGGGGGCCTTCTTAGAAGTCTTCCTGCCACAGGCTATAAAATCAGGTGGTTAAAAGAAACCACTTTGGCTAATAAAGGAAATAATGGATGGACATTATTGGGGAGAAAGGTCACAAAGTCCAGGTTCTATAAAGTGGAGAACTGTACTCAACCTATGTCCTGTGTGGGTTGTTGCAAGACTGACTGCGTCATGCATGCAGAAAGCTCCTGCAGAATGAGCCTGCTCTGCAATGGAAGAAAATTAGAGAATGCACCTGCTAGTGTGCTTGTGTGTATCTGTGTATGTGTGTGTGCGCGCCTCTGTGTGTGTCTGTATGATTGTGTGTCTGTGAATCTGTGTGTGTCTGTGTATGATTGTGTGCCTGTGTGTATCTGTGTGTGTGTGCCTCTGTGTGTGTCTGTGTGATTATGTGTCTGTGAATCTGTGTGTGTCTGTGTATGATTGTGTTTCTGTGTGTCTGTGTGTCTGTGTGTGTGTCTGCAAGGGCTGTAAAATACCCCACATCACGTGCTTCTGCTTCCCCACCCACAAGTGAGCCCCTCACCTTTTCCACTCCTGAGGCGCCATTGCTTCCTAAAGGAATGAGACGCATTCCACTCGCCTTGCAGCTTCTCTTGTTCTTTACATCCCTTCCCCACAGTTCAGAGCGAGCACCTCAATTATGTCTGCGTCCACTTCAGTGTCATCCAAAAGTGACAATAATTCCGGCATCAGTGCAACACATGACAGGGCCGAGTGCAGTCTCCACTAAGCGCAGGGGCCGCCGCTGTCCTGCAGGGTCCTGAGAGCAGATCTGGCGGGTCCCTTTATCAGGTGTTGATTGTGTGTCTGCGGTCAACCTGGAAAAACAGCATCCGAGGTCCCTGCCTCTTAGAGATGCTTCTGTGTTAAAACAAAGCAATACCCTCCGAATAGCCATTAATACGAGGCTTTCACAATGGCACAGAGACCATTCTGAACTACGTTTGCTTTGCTGTATGAAAAGGCAATGGAACACAGAATAACAGTTCACAGTGGCCTCCAGGGTGGCCTGCACCACCCGGAGTTTCTGACCTCACAGGTGGAGGGGAAGCTGGTTTGCAGGTAGACCTAGCGGTGCGGTGTCTTCTGACCTCATCACGGGGCATGGGGTGAAGATACCATCAGCAGAGCAAAGGCTGCAAGGAGGCCTATTGCTCTTGGCATAAAACAAATGGCAGTGTGGGCACCATAAATCCTCCCGATGAGGGAATTATTAGTGGCACGGTGACCTGGTGTGAACCTGTAGCAAGTTAAGGGGCATTATTGACCGCCTTCGCAGTCTCCAGGCTCAGGGAGGGCTACCTCGCACTGAAATGTAAACACTCCAGGCATTCTTCCAATAACAGCCTTCAACCATCTCTCAGCTCAGACGAGAGGTTCCCTCTTGGTTGGGTGTTGATGCCCTGCTTAGGAGTAAATGTACACCATGCGTTCTCAGCACGCTGAGTACGGAATCTCGGCTGTTATCAGCCCAGGGCTGTTTCTTATCTCCTCCGTGAAAGCTTAACCAAACAGGCACCAGCACAGGGCAGTTTTCTTGCTTGTCTCAGAGTCTTCTTCCTAGAGAGCCAAACTGTAATTCCGTTTCTTCATCACCAAGTGGAGACCTTTTATAACAGACACATGGTCCTTCTGGTTTTGCACCCAAGAGAGCTCCCTCTCCCCCTGCTCCCGTCTCCCCCTGCTCGCCTCTCTGTCCACATCCCTCCTTCTCCTGTGACCTTCAAAGACCAAAAGAGCCCACCTTCGCCACCATCTCGCCTAGCAGCTCCCCAGGGCAATCTCTCCCTCCTCTTACCTCCTGCAGGGCTGTTGTTTATTTTATTAGGTTGTAAATGGCGGAGAAACCACCTCAAATTGGCTTAGGGAAAAGGGATGTTTATTGGCTTCTAAACCTGGAAGCCTGGGGGTTAACAGTGTCTCCACAAACTCAGTCAGATGCTGTTCTCTATGGCTCACCAGCATCTCATTCTCCGAGGCCAGTCCCAGTCCCTGCCTGGTGGCTGGGCGCAGAGGGCTCTTCTGGCCCAGCTCCAGTAGGCCACGATCCGCCAACGTCAGATACTAGTAATTAAAGAGGAATAGACCTAGAGCATTTTCCTCTGGATTACTTTATGTAGTTAGTTGGCCTATAAACGAACAGCTCTTGCCCCATGTGATCAGCAGGTCTGCCCCCTCGAGTGTTTTTCCTGGGCCCCGGGAGGTGCCCTGGCCACTCATGTTATCAATGACTGAAAGCAATGCTAACTGGTGGGTAACTCAGACAGCAAATGAGCACTTGTTATGTAACGTTATTGCTGCACGTTGGAGAAGGTTCTAGCAGTCTCTTACTGAGCTGCCTCACTGGCAGGAAGGAGAAAGCCTCACCTTCTCCCTGTGACGCCCCCACGCCGCCGGTGCACACGTGCCTCGTGTCCCCGACGCGGGTTAGTGTGGTGACCGCACAGCAACACACTGGGCAAAAGGGCACCACCAACCTGAAACACACAAGCAAAAGCTGGGCTTCCGCTTTAAAACCCTCGGTGTGGGCTCCGTTCCAAGCCTGAGAGGCACGGTGTTTTCAGTACAGCCTCTGATCCGCGGTGAGGCCGGCCGGCTGCTCTCCAGTTTACAAAGAGGAAATCATTTATTTTGTGGATTTTCTAGGAATATTTAGTTTGGAGAAATGAGTTCAAAGCGTTTGCCCAAATAACATTTTCCCACACAAGCAGAAAACTAGAACTGACAGCACCAATTCAACGAAAACCATTCTTTTACCACAGTGAAGGCGGCCCCTTTCACACTAGCCAGTGAACTCAGCTGGGGTGGGAACGGGAGGAAAGGCTGGCATCCTGTCTTCACTTTGAAACATAAAAATCTGAGGGTGCGTCCACCCTTCACACTGACCCATGTTCGGACCGGCCTCCTGCAGGCGGC
Source organism: Myotis nattereri (assembly GCF_964212035.1). Taxonomy (NCBI): domain Eukaryota; kingdom Metazoa; phylum Chordata; class Mammalia; order Chiroptera; family Vespertilionidae; genus Myotis; species Myotis nattereri. Next base: position 34,080,075 of record NC_138082.1, read on the forward strand.
AGCTCTATGCATTGTCTGCTCTTGGCCTTCAGACCCCTCCAAGAAGACAGGAAAGAGCAACAGAGAGGAAAGAGAGGAAATAGGAATCAAAGAACAAGATGGCACACTCAGACCTTGTCAGTAAATGCACTAAATGCACACAGTGGGAACCCCTGGCCAGGCTGTCCACTGGAGCGTCTTGGAAATGCCCTGGGTTTCAGCCTCAGCTTATAGCGGTCTGATGGGGGCCTCGGGCACCCCACCTGTAAATTACTCTTTAGTTTTGTGTTTTCTCCAGAAATAAAGCCCCGGATTCCTTCAGCCATACTCACTGCCTACACTGCCCTCTGGACCCCACCAGGGCTGGGCCTCGCCTCTGTGCCTGAGTCCTCATCCAGAAAATAGCTGGTGGGGAGCATTTCCCTTACACAACACTCAGGGCTGTTTTCAGGACAAAAGAATATCAAATGGTTTTACATAGCATTTTATACTTTAAAGCACTTTTATAAGCACGTTTTGTATATAGCCCATGTAGTCCTCACACCAATGAGGAAAGCTTTTTAAAAAAATTATCATTGTGTAAGTGAAGGTCATATAATGTTCTCAAGGTCAGAGGGCTAGGACCTACCCCGAGACTTTCATACTCTAGCGCCTCACATGACAAGAAAGAAAGTCATATAGCACGTTCCCACTGGAACCACATGGTAGGAGGAAAGAATCGCCCGCAAACTAATTTACCCCAAAAGAGGGATTTCTTAGGAAGATTCCAGGACATACCCAGAATCCCAGGTTACCTAGACCTCAGAAGGGCCAGAGTTCCAGAAAAACCTTGGGAACAAAGCTGCCCTCTCGCCCCAGCTCACTGTGTGTGGGGCCATTCCCTCCGCAGGTCTGTTCTGTCCTCCACTCACTCCTCTTTGATTAGACTTCAAATCTTAACCTTGGCCTCTCAATCCGCTGCTTTTCACAAGTACTAAACACATCCTAGATAAAACACAGCTCACATGGGAGTATATTATTCACTGAAGAAAAACACCAGGCTGGACAAAAGGGAGATTATTATGTGTGAAGTTCCAATTCCTAATCATTTTCCAACAAGGTGACATTATTTTTCACACCAAATTTCATATAGAGATTGCCACGAGTTTTACTCAAAAGTCTCAGCTCATTTGTTTTTCTAATAGAATCTTCTCAGTATAGAATAATTACTGATCTTCAATGCTGAATATTAAATTGAACCCACACATGAAAAATGGGTTGATTATGGGTGTGTGTTGTTGTTTTTGCTAAAAGGAAATATAATTAGCAAATATAAACAAGGCTATAAAAGAGTATTGATATTATTTAGAAAGTTCCCAAATGGGCATCTGAGAAGATGGTGATACAAACAGTTCCAGGAGCCTTCATCTCCCAAATTTCTCTATTCTGTGGACAAGGACATTTGAACTCAATTGAGAAATGATGGGGTTGACTTGCCTCAGGCCTTCCTAGGCTGCTCTTAAGCAACGCACAGCAGGGAGATGAATCCCTAAGGAGCTGAAAAGCGAGAGTCTGGCAGGCCTAGTAATCCCAGCTCACACTAGGGGAAGGATTACATGAAAAATGACAGAACATATCCATATTGCATCGATATCCACACACATGGATAAGAAACACATCGCATAGTTGGTGACTAACTGGGCAGAATGATGAGTAAACATTTCCATAAGAATATCTGCAATTAGTAAATAAGGTGGAAAAATGTTCGCTCCCACGAGTCATCGAAGGACATAATTAGATGCTCCATCTCCTACAGGAAGTGATTTAGGCCATTATGATGTGTTTCCTTACTTTTGGGAATTTCCTAAGAGGACGGACTCCATCTACCAATTACTTTCTGTAATGAAGCAACATCCAGGGTCAGGAAACAGCCAGAAACACTGCCCCGTCGGCCCTAACGCAGCCACCACACAGTCAGTTTTGAAGATTATTGGCAACATGAAGATATTTCTATCAGGATTTCAAAGGAAAGTTCAAAAGTCAATGAGAAACTCAGAGTGGACCAGGTTCCTGATACTCTCCAGTCCCTAAGCCTCCCACATAGAAGTGAGGACAGCGAGTGAAATCTGGCCAGTCTTCCTGGAACCAGCCCTGGCGCAGGCCTGAGGGTGATGTGGGTCTGGGCACATGAGCTTGAAAGGGGCCATGGGAACTCCAGTTAGAAGACAGGACAACTATCCGACGATCCAGGGAGAACGGTAAAGTAAAGGGCGTGGGATGCCCTGTGGAAGGGGAGACGGGAATTAATGACCAGCTTGTCGACTTTGCATGAGAATAAATCAAACACCCTTAGGCATAAATAGTGGCACCTGAAACCTTTGTAGTCACTCATGTGCATTCTTTCCCCATGTAGGTACATTTTTAAAGATAATAGGACCGGGAGAAAAGCCTTCCTTGCACCATTTGACGTATCCGCTCCGGGCAGGAGCCTGCGTCCCAGCCCTGGCTGCAGGAGGAGGGGTAACCGTGGGCAGGGCCAGCTGCTGCCCCAGGCTGAGGTCAGAAGTCACCTGTCAGCACTCCCAGATCACATCCCAGCCTCTTACTGAGCCTGCTCACAGTCACTGTCTCCCTTCTTTGAAGTTGAGAGCGGTTCTTCCCTCCTCCCCTTCCCCTTCCTAAATCCTTCAGACGCCCAGATACCATCTATGGACAAGGACTGCGCCAGCTACGACCCCATTCTTCCCACCGAAGGAGCTTAAGTCCTAAATATAAATGGAAAGGAAACGTCAAGGTAAACACTACCTTGATCTCATGGAAAGTCATCTTCCCAGGGTCTGTTGACGAGTTTCTTTCTCACTGTCACCAATCAGCACCTTCCCAGGCCAAGGGCCCCAGGCGCTGCATCAAAGCTAAGCAGATGGCCGCACCTGTGTCAACAGGTAGGGCTCCACAAAGGTGGACGGTGCCATGAGGCACCTCCAGTGAAGGGGTCTCACACCAGGTGACGCGGTCCATATATTTGGCCTGCTGGTCCGCAAGCCCATGTCTAATGTCCTTTTTGAACATTTATCCTTCCGCTGCCAGCACCTGGGGTGGCACCTGAGCCGGACTGCCTTGTTTTAGCACCTCTACCTTTTCCACTCAAGAATTGTGGCCCAGTGTCCATTTCAGTGAATGTTCTCATTGTGCTCTGTCCCAGACTGGGTTCCTGTGGTAGATCCTGAGATAAGGAATTCGTGCCGGTAGGTTGCTTGACTGGCAATCCCAGAAAGCAGTGACGAGGCTGGGAAGTGAGACTGAAAAGAGATAGCGCTCTGCACTGCACACCTGCTGTGTGTCAGGCACTTTTATACACATAACATCAGAGAGTCCCACTGCAGCCCCGCGGTGGTACCTTTCACTCTCCCCGCGTACAGATGGGGAGACAGAAACTCGGACACCAAGGGCCCTACCCCGGGTCAGCGGGAAGTGGTACAGTGGGACTCCTCCCCGCCTGTCTCTCTACATCAGAGGATCTTAGCGGTCCTGCCCCAAACGCTCCCCATGGCCCTGGGGTAAAGCGTGGTGTCAGCTGGCGAGCATCTAGGGCTCATGACCAGATTCTAGAAACGCTATAAGTGGGATAACCCACATTACCGCTGCGATTGGGGGAATGGAGAATGGAAGGTCCATCCCGCTCAGCCGGCCTCAGCCCTAAGTGAACCATCCATGAGGAAGCAGGCACCTTAACGACTTTGGTTTTGCTCCGAGCAAGGATTCTTAGCCTGGGCTGCATGACTAGACCTGGGGAGAGGGGCAGTGTCTGAGCCTCCTGAGATGGTCTGTAAAGTTGTGAGTCTTTTCTGGGAACAGGCTCATCACTTGTATTGGAGTCTTAATGATCCATGACCCAAACGTTTCCCAACCTCTTCAGCTGGGCCATCCCAGGTAAACACCCCTATGACTGCTCTGGAAGCAGCAAGACCCAACTAGCCAGTCCTTCAGAATGGCTTGAATCCTCGAGTTTTGTTCTTTTTTTAAAAAAAATGTGGTCTGCCTTTAATTTTTACGTTTTTGTCTTTTTGCTACTAGTATTTATGAGCCAGCAGCAGTTATTTTCCATGGAGAGCTACAGGGAGGGAAACGCAGAGTAATTTAATGATCACACTGTCTCCCCCTCCTCCTCCACTGTTCCCTGCACTTTCCCCAAAAGGTATAATTTCCTTATCAAATTTACTTTCTTTCACTGACACACATTCATGCTCTTTCAAGCAAGTGAATGTGCCTCTATGTGCCTCTTTTAGGAAATCAGCACTTGCAAATTATACCTCTTTCCGTTGTCAGGCTAGGAAAAAACCTATTAAGAAAATATTTATGTTCAAAGCAGGTATTCTAAAAAAAAAAAAAAAAATGCTTCTTTTAAAAATAATTCCCCAAACAACTCTTAACAGGTTTTGATTAAAAGGCCCTTTTTGTTACTAGTGTGAAAAGCAACACAAGCAGACCCCACTCCCCTTTCCTTGCACGGGGCTCACTCTGGGGCCGGACCCCTGGGCTCGGCTTTCGGGAGCCTGCTAATAGCCGAGGTGGCTGTAATCCTCAACTTGATGAACTGTGACTGAGCGTGTCTGCAAGTCATAGAGCTTTCGATGTCCCCCTGACAGAAAGCAGACACAAGTGACCGGAATGAAACAGCAGCATAGTAATGATGTATTTTCCCAATTGGGAATAATGACCGTGTGGTCCAAAGGATCCAATCAAGCCAGGGACTGGCTCTTTCCAGGGTCCTAGGGGAAGCCAAGGGCCTTCCATGGGGGTACTTTTCCCCCAACTTAGAAGGACAGCAAGACCTTCACCCTCCCCCTTTGTGAAATCAAGGGGAACACTGGAAGCGATCATTGAAGAGGGCGGGGGCGGGGGTGGTGGGGGCGGGAGGGGTTGTGTTGGGAGGGGCAGTCCTCGCTGTTTCTTCTCTGGGAATGGCTGTGGGCTATGACCACGCCTAGTGCACCTCTTAGTCCATAGACGTGCTTCTCTCAGAGGTGACAGGAACCAGGGTGTGGGGCTGCCAGGTGAAGTGCAGGGTGCTGAGTGAAGTTTGAATGTCAAATGAACAATGAATACCTCCTGGTATATAAGTATGCTCCGTGCATGTATGTGCCATGCATGTCTCAAATATCGTATGGGACATGAAAAATTCACCTGTGGTTTATCAGAAACTTAACTGAATGTCCTGTATTTTTGTCCCGTGAACCTGACAACCCTAGCCTGGGGCGAGGGAGGCCCAGACAGGCCATGATGGATCGAGCCCCAGAACAGCCTTAGAGCCACCCTGGGGCTGCGCATCCTCACTGGTGTCGGCCTGCATGCCACTCCTTGGCTCCAGCCCTTGCCAAAGACAAGGGTCCCTGTTTCAAAATCCCTGCACTGATCACGCAGAGGCACACTGCCTCTAAGTGTTGGAGCAGTTTCTCACTAGCTGTAGTTCCATAATTGCCCCAGAGCCTTTGGACTATCTCTTGGGTCTTTTATGCCATCAGAGCAAATTGGCAGCAAGAAGTTTATAATCCCGTTGACATGTGTTTCGGGTTAGGGAGGAGTGGTACAGATTTTGTTCGGAGCAGCATTGTGGTATTGCCAGAAGAGTTGCATTTCAGTTGGAATTAAGTTTGCATGTAAGTGAAAAGGTCTGTGACATTTCTTATCCACAATGTAAACCTTACAGGAAAGCAGTATTGATCTGGGACACCCCTCCTGTATGAGAATCCAGTGGGGAGTTTCCCCCTGCGAGTGGGGGTGTCTTGTATATGCTCAGAGCATGCTACGATTCTAGTACTCCCTGTCATGGTTTCTGTTCCCTGTGGGGGACATTTAGTTATCCACTGGGGACTATTTGTCCAATGCCTACAACATGCATGTCTGACACACTGGCGTTACAGAGAATATAGTTCTTTCTCTCTAGGGGTACACATCGATTGTGGAAGACAGAGAATAAACGATTACAGAACCATGTGATAAATGCTTTACTCAACCTAGAAAGAAACCAGGGAGTCTTCCTGGAGGAGGTGCTATTTGGAGTGTAAAACTCTGAGTGGGAGCCGCCTTAGCGGATAGGAAAAGGAGGCTGCTCCGAGGTGGGAGGAAGAGTCCATGCCCGTGGGGGCTCCCAGGGGGCAGAGCTGGAGCAGTGGCAGGCGCCACGGCCGGGCTCCTGTGTTGTGGACCCTCGGGAATGGTAAGCAACGGGGTGTGAAAGCAGAACCACGTTGTTTCAGTTTCAACTGAGACCCCAAGAAATGGATGCCACAGTCCAAAGTGGAGATTGAGGCCGCCGTGCCGAAGGTGGTGAAGACAAAGCTGTTTCGTTACTCCTGTCTCAGCCCCGCATCGGGGCCACAGAAGAGAAGCTGCAGAGGAAGAGCAGAGTTAGGGATATGCTGTGCATTCCAACCCCTCCCCAGGGCGTGGACGGCTGAGTCTACACGGTGCAGGACCAGAGATGAAACCCCGCCCTCCAAGTGGGTGCCCCGCCTGTAGCAGGCATGGGCTGGCAAGGAGGAGGGATTTTCAGTGAAATCGCAGATACTGATGAAGTCATTACGCTTACACTAACATTTTAACTACTGACTGGCCTGGGCATGTTTACTGGTTGAAAGTGATCAGAATAGTGACGGGAACGGTGCCACTGATTTTCACCCTGAAGATGAGAAAGGTGGCCTACAGAGAGTGGTGGAAAAGCAGAGGAGGGTGCAGCAAGGGGTGGGAGGAGACGTGACCCCCAAGAAGCCCGGCATCTCAGGGGGCTGGCGTTCCTTGCTCACCGCAGTTCCTCAGGATGCCAGTCTTTGCTTCCTCTGGGTTTCATGGGAAGCCCTGTTCTTTCTATTCATTCTTCTTTTATGGAAGCTTAAGTGAGGTTGAGCGGGCTTCCACTTTAAGGCTTCTGAAGGGTAGAAGATAGACACACTGACCTTCAGGGGCTCTGTCACCCCAAGAATTGGGACTCTGTGGCTGATGGTATCACTCACAGCTCTGACATGCCCACACTGCTGGGTACCCACGGCCCCTCCTCGTCACCCTGCCTAAGAATACGTCCAGGCTCCCTGCTCTAGTCGCCGCCTCAGGTCACACCAACACTCAGCGCTCCCATCTGATATTTCTTTAGCATTTGTGCACCCACCTGCAGGTCTCCGGATCCCTCCCTCAGTGCTGTGCTTAAAGAGGGAAAGTGGCTATTTACACATCTCACACCTGTGATCACGGAGCCAGGGGGCCACAGGCATCTAATAAATCCTTCGGGGAGGATGTTCATGATATGGCTGCGAGGAGGGACAAAATATCAGAATTCCAGGAAGGAAGGAGTGCAGGCAAATCGTCAGAAAGAGAAGCTGGCAAGCCGACACAATCACTTTCTCTTGAGTGCAGTTCAAACCAGTCAAGGTCAGGAAGTTCAGCTGGGCCTGGTGGCCCCCTCCATCCTCCATCGAGGCTTTTGTCTTCAGCAGCCAGCAGGGCATGGGGAATTCTGGTTGGACCTCAGTCTCAGTACAACAGCTTTTTAATGCTCTGCTTTACAGCTTGGTTATAAAACAGGAGGATTTCATGGCATGTAATACGGGTTTCTTCTCTCGGGGGTGTAGTAAGGTAAGACCCCTGGGAAGCCTTTATAGCTATAATGGGGGGAGTTCATCGGGTTTTCCAAGCCAAATACTCTTATATTACTAGAAAGAGGAGTCGTGTTTGTTTATTCAATTATTTGCATGGTTTAGCCTATCCTTGTTGAACTTTGCAGACACACGGTGAGATGAGAGCTGAAAAACCCCAAGTTCCTGCATGTGAGAAAGGAAATGAAGTTATTATGAGACAGCTGCTCTCAGGTCTTTTCCAGCCTCACTACAAAGCAGGGAGCCGCATTTCAACCACAGGAGTTTTGCCTCCTTTTCAGAGATTCATTCCATGTGTGATGGGGAAAGCACGCCACGGTGCCTTGTGGATTGTGAAGCACCAAATGTTTTAGTGCCACGTGTGGATTTTTCTTTGTCTCATGAGAAACTAGATACCTGGCTAAGTTTGCTGCCTTTCTGATATGAAGATTGCTTCTTTTTCTTAAAAAAAATTTTTTTTATTGATTTCAGAGAGGAAGGAAAAGGGAGAGAGAGATAGAAACATCAATGATGAGAGAGAATCATTGATTGGCTGCCACCTGCGTACCTCCTACGGGGATCGAGCCTGAAACCCGGGCATGTGCCCTGACTGGGAATCAACCGGGAATCGAGCTGTGACCTCCTGATTCATAGGGCGATGCTCAACCACTGAGCCACCGCGGCCGGGCTGAAGATGGCCTCTTACCGAGTTGGAGGTAAAATGGTGACATTGATGACTGGTATGCCCACAAGAGAAACAGGCCTCTTTCTGGCTCATTCTGGCAGGCTGGCCTCTCTGGTCACCCACTGAGGCCACTGGGCTCCATCGGCCAGTAGTCTTCCCGGTCTCTGTGCAAGGGCGGGGCTAGGCCATGTTATGGTAATACTAGTACACAGCTACTGTTCCTCTACAGATTTAATAAAACGTGTTGTCAGTTCTTGGGGGTTACAGTGAGAGTTAGATTTAAGGGAGCAGGAGTGTCCTTTGAGGTCTGCTATGAAGCGCAAGGACAAGCTGTCCCTTGACCTTGGGGAGGGCGCTCGGGCTGCCAGCTTGGCCACCCTCCTGAGTGACAGCAATGTGTTTTCTCATTATTTCAGACTTCGGCAATGATGAGTCTAGAAATGCAGAGAGCATAGCACAGTACAAAGAAAATAAAAATTGTCCAGAGCATCCCCACACAGATAATGACTGTATAAAATATTATACTTATTTTTTTTCTTTTTAACATAATTCAAATCTATAAAAATGTAGGCACAGTTACTAAAGTTTAAGTCCTAAGAGATGCTCCAAGGAGACACAATTTGTCCCCAATTACTAGTATCTGCAAAACAAAACATAAAGACCAAGCCCCACAAATATATGATCAGAACTGGTTTAGATTTGGCCACAAGTTCATTATTTAATTGCTCATCCTTTACTTTGCATATCAAATCCATTTTTTTTCTAAATTTTTAAAATTTCTTCCAGAAATAGAACCTTTAAAGAAGTGCCTTTAAGGAAGGTTTGTTGCTTTGAAAATTCAATTTCTCATAGTCCAAAAGATTTATTTTTTACTGTACAAATGCATAATACTTTATTGTCAAAATGCTGTTTGCGAAATGTCGTTGAAAATCATTTTAAAAATGAAATGCTTCCTTGGGGTGATGAAAATGCTCTGAAATTAGATTTTCGTGATGATGGCAGAACTCTGCAAATTTACCAGAGACCTGAACTGTCCACATGAGCAGGTGAACTCTGTGGTTTTAGGTCATAAAAGGCTTTTCTTTTGCATTCATTCTTAACAGAGGACTATCCTGGGTGTGCAATTCTGGATTGATGGCTACTTTCTTGGAGTGTATTTCCTAAAGGCAATGAACAACAAGGACCCACACACTCATGCTATTCTTAAAACTTTAACTGTAGCATCTTTTGCTAAAAAATTAGAGCTGTTTAACAAGATAAAGGACCTTAATTTCTTCACTTCAACTTTGGGGGGAATCTGAGGCTGCTGTGGTGAGTTATTGAGAACCCCTGGAAGCTCTGATACACATCATCTAATGCCAGATAAGCTCTTCTCTTTTCTAATAAAAATGAGCTGCAATGTTTTCTCGGGTTGTGGTATTTCTGCCCCTGCTCTCTCCCTGTCAGAGAGAGGTTTGTCTGAGTCCACACCTGCCACAGAGCAGCCTTCTCCTCCAATTCCAGCCTTGTGGGCTCCAGCTCCACTCTCCCTGCCCCGGTCCCCACCTTTCAGGCCCGAGGGGTGCAGAAAAGGGTGCTTCCGCCTCTGCTGGTCCCAGCATGCTTCACAGTCCTTGGGGGTATCTGCACGCCGGCCCATACCCCTTAGGAGTCCCTGCTCAGTCACCCTTTGAGCATGCCATCTGTCCGCGTGGCCTCTGCCAGGAGGGTGTCTGCAGGGACCCTGTGTGCTTCCTCAATGACAGCAGGCTTTCCTCCTCGGGTCCCCACACACAGCCACAGGCCCATTCCTCCCAAAGGCTCCTCCCTACCAGGTGTCTTGACCAACAGGTGGGTCTGGGTGACTTGGGAGGCACGTTGCAGGAGGTTTGAGTGATTTCATTTGTAACTAACGGTGGAGTGAGGATGTCCATCATGGGGGCATCCTCCTCCCGTGGCTGATTTCTGGGTGTGAGAATAAGAAGCAGGGCGGTCATCGCCGGTGCCAGAGGTTGGTCCCCAGATCGTGCTGCAGCTGGAAGGGAGCGAGCCACTGCTGACGCGCCCTCCTGGCTGGGGCAGGTACAGTGCCCAGTGCACCCCAGAGAGAGCCTTTGAACGTGGACGTCATGTCTTGTGTTTGGTAGAAGACAAGTGGTGGTGATCCACGAATCATCCCACTCATTTCCAGAGCACGGATGGGTTCATAGTGATTGCACATCATCACTTTCTTTCATGCAGCCGAGGAAGTTGCCGCCTCTCCATGTTCCCGACATGACCGTGCGTGCGTGGTGTGACGGCTGCCAAGGACTGGCCATCAGGGACGCCCACTGGCCTTCTGACAAGTGTCCCTTGAAAGTGGACAATCAAGGCGCCAGCTCTCCAGCAGGCAGCCGAAGCTCAGCGGTGTGGTTCCTACTTCGTGCCTGTCCTGTCCCGTGCCTGTGCTCACGAGAGGGGTGGCTGTCCTGGCCGGTGTGTGCACTCTGGGGGCCGCAGGGGAGAGGTCAGTAAGCCTTCCCCGTGCCCACACCAGGGTCCCGTGGGCCGGGAACATCGAGCGCTGCTTTGCCAGATGAGGTCCCGGCAGGAGATGCTGGGGTCAGGCAGGCACCCCCTGCCCACACGTCTGCCAGGCCAGCGTGCTTACCCACAGCCTCGGGTTAAAGACAAGGTCTTGGCTTCTAGCCGTGCAGTCAGGACGGGCGTGTCAACATTCCTCCTGTCACCGGGCAGTCAGTGCGTGCTGACGGATGGCATCGCCTCTTGAGAAAAGTCCTGCCGTTTGGGCTTTGCTTTGTTTCAGGCGAAATGTGCCCAGACTGGTTCCAGGCAAGGCGGCTGATCCTAAAACAAGTGACCAATCCCTAACCAGGCGAGAGACTGAGGGACTCCCAACAGCTGGGCAAGGCTGTCGCAGGCAGGGTCCTCTGGGAGCCTCGGCTCCCTCCTCTGTGGCAGGTAAGTAATGTCCATGATCCTCTCTGCAGGGCTGTCACTAGGGTTCAATGAGGTAAACGCAGCGTCGGTAAAGGGCACTCAGTAGGTATTTACTTGTTGCTGCCATCATTTCCTTTATTGTCAATAAAACCGCCCGACTTGTCACGTCCACCCGCACCTGGCTGTCCCCGGGCCGCTGCACTGGCCCGCACCTGTTCACCACCGTGGCTGCAAGCCCGGGCCCTGCTCCGGTGTCTCATGGCTGAGCCTCCACCTTGTGTCAGGTCCTCATCTCACAGACGGTGTCTTTTTTCCCTGGGGGGTCTCCACCTTGGTTCGCTGCCCACCCCTGCACTGTGGATGCACCTGTCCTCCGGCCTCCATCCACAGGGCACTGCCCACCTCAGCGTCTCACATCCGCTGAGGGCCAGTCCCGCAGGGGCCCCGGTAACACGAGGAGGCGCTGTGGGACCCGCTCCGCTTCTCCTCCCTCCCAGCACTCAGGCGCCTTCCCAGGCCCCAGGAGGCTGAGCCCTCAGGCTCCGGAGCCCCAGCGGCACCTCTGAGCTGAAAGTGTCTGTAGCCAAGACCAGCCCTGTGGCCCAAGAAGGAAAGTGTGCGCCTGGCCCCCGGGAGGGATAGGGGGAACGCAGGAAGCACCTCCTGTGGGCCCCTGAGGCACAGCAGCCCCTGATGTGCGGGGACCGTCCTGCCTGCCATCTCCCAGAGGCCACTCACTGTGGGAGAACGGGATCCAGGGGCCTGGGGACCCACCTGCTAACTGACCTCACAGTCAAAACAGGCTGTGCGGGGACTGTCTCCTGTTCTCTGCCACCGCCAGGTAATCCACAGGACAGCTTCGAAGTGGCAAATGGAGTATTTGCAAACAACAGAAGCGTCTTGGGCTGTTTGAAATAATGTTTCTCTCACTGTTCGTGTCGACTGCCTTGATTTATATTTTAGCCCAGCTCTCCCATCACGCCCAGCCCTTGGTCTGCCTGGATCCCGTGCCCTTGGTGCACCAGGACCTGCCAGCCTGGACCTGTCCCAGCAGAGCCCAGGCCGGCGCTCCGAGGCCCAGCTTCTGTCCCACCTGCCTTGGGACTCGGGGGCCAGCATCTGGACTCTGACCTTGCTTCTCGTTATCAAACTTTCCCTTCTATCCCCTAACCTCGGTTTCTTCCCCTGGTGGAACTTTCTGCTGTTTCCGGTCCCATACCCTGACTCACAGGACTTACATCTCCACTCGGCAGCCCAGGGGACTTTCCAAAGCAAAAATGGTGATGATATTTTACAATGGAAACACGTGAAAAGCGGTGGGAGAAGGAGGGAGACCTTCCTAGGGGGCGGCTTTGTGTCCTGAAGGTGGGCAAGGGCGACAGGAGGGGACAAATGCTGGGGAGAAAGGGTGGGTCTGTCCTTGATCTGTGTGTAATTCATTCAACTTGTTTCTAACTTGCATGGCGAACAGAGGAGGAAAACTAGTAAAATCAGAGCAAGGGAACATAGCCCCTTTGAAAACCACTGGGAGGTCCTGTCCTCCCCGTTCCATTGTGTGCCTGCTGCCAACTGTGAAAGGCTGCAGTGACCCCAAACAGCTCCTTTTGGAGGGTGGAAGCGAGGGGGTAATTTTATTTGGAAAAACAGTAAATGTCTGCTATTGTTGAAGAATTAGAAAGATAAACCACATGGCCCTATCAGAGTAGAGGGGTGCTTGTCCACAAAGGGCACATGTACGAGGCATGCGTGTGGGGAACCTGACAGAGTGGGTGAAGGCAGGTCTGCAGCGCCCAGGGGCCCTGGAGCAGGCATGAAATTGTCTGAAACATCGAGGAAGTGACACACCAGGTAAATACCTTTCCTTTCCCGTTCTGATTTCAACTTCCCCTTTGGCACATGCTTGGGGGTTTCGAGTGGCACAGGTGTTTTCTCTTTATAATGTTGTGTTCTTTTCTTAAAGGGGACCACCCGAACTGAGTCAGCCCCACCTCATGGAGAAGGAGACAGAGTTGCCCGGTGTCAGTGGCTCTGATGTCACCAGTTGCCTGTATGAGGGTGAACAGCAGGGTAATATTTCCCTCTTCCTGTCTGCTGCCGAATCCCACAGAAGCCAGAGTGTCCAGGAGCCCATGGACCCGTCCACTGGGTCCACCTCGGGGCAGAGGACAGGTGGAGGAGGGCAGAGTGTGGGTCTGAAGTAGAGAACCGTAGGTCTCTGCACCCATACATCTCCTACTTAAAGATAGCACTGGTGACGCTGGGCATCTGTATGTTTGCAGTCCTTTAAAGGAGGCAGAAAAACTCAGGCATAGAGTAGCCAATAATGAAAGCCAGAACATTGAGAAAACAGATCCCTGAGGGTTGTGGTCAAGGAGACTGGCTGGGCTGAAAAATGAGCTGCAGTTTGGCACAGAATCCCAGGTTCAATTAAAGCTCAGATAGAGAAGCATCCAGCGACAATCTGAGATGGGAAGGCAAGTTCTTTTCCTTCGGACGTGGTTGAGAGTCCTTCTGTGGCCAGCACAGGGGAGGTTCATTCCCAAGATTCTTATATAAACACTAGAGGCCCAGTGCACAAATTCGTGCACCAGTGGGGTCCCTCGGCCTGAACTGCAGGATTGGGTCAAAACTGGCTCTCCGACATCCCCTGAGGGGTCCCGGACTGTGAGAAGGTTCAGGCCAGGCCGAGGGATGCCACTGGTACACGATCAGGGCTGGGGAGGGACGTGGGAGGTTGGCCAGCCTGGGAGGGACCACGGGAGGGCTCCAGGGTGTGTCCAGCCCTTCTTGCTCAGTCCCAATTGGCCAGACCCCAGCAGCAAGCTAACCTACCAATTGTAGTGTCTGCCCCCTGGTGGTCAGAGGTTGAGCAACCTTAGCATATCATTAGCATATTATGCTTTGATCGGTTGAACAGCCATCTGACTGACCGGACACTTAGCCTATTAGGCTTTTATTATATAGGATGCTGTTTATCTATAAGGTACATATTAATCAGAGTCAACATTTACAGAAACAGTGTCAAAGAATGTGGGATGGGTTATAATTCTCCACTGTTTTAAGATTGCACAAGGCCCCTGCACCCATGAGGGAGTGGTGGGTTCTGAACGGGAGGGAGCAGAGGTTTCATGAGGAACAAGGTCGGGGTATTGGTCAGGGTCCAGACCAGAGAGAGAAACCGCACAATAACTTGAACAGGGAAGGCTTAATGTAAAGTATTATTAACTATAACAGAGGGTTAAAGATGGTGAGTCAGAAGTAACGAGAACTCTAAAGAAGACAGGATTGGCAGACACAAGGTGTAGCCAGGACCCCAGGGCTGAGACCCAGACTTCACTGAGGATACAGCCAGGGCTTTCCGTGGCAGAGATGTTGCCATGGTGACACACTCAGATCTTACCAGAACTCGGTCCTTAGGGTACCAGGGAAGGCTGTTCATGGGGAAATGTCTCATCAGAGGGCACCGAGGTTTTGTACAAAAATCCCACCCAGAGGTGCTGGGGGAAGCGGTTGGCTGCTGCTGGGTACCATGAGCTGAGGGAACTGGGAAGTTCCTCCTGCCATGTTTCTCTGTTCCCCTCTACTGACAAAGCTGAACATCATGCCAACTGGCAAAGTAAACGTATTTAAAGGGCGCATGTCCATGTTTGCAAAACAGGCAAAAAGAGTGAATTAGTAGCTGCGAGGCAATACATACATGAGGATCACAGCAGGGTTTCACTAATGTCAAGTTTGGAAGGGACCTAAAGTTCCTATTGAATCCCGAATCCTCTCATCCCATCGAGTGGTTGCCAGGCTATGAGACATCTGTGGCAAGGGAGCTAAGAACAGTCTGAGACGGTCCCTCCGCACATGGAGGCAGCTTCTACCACTGGTTCTTTTTCTGGGCACTTATCTACGTCTCTCACCTGACAGCTCTTCAAATAAATACATGAACTGGGTCCTTCTGCTTTGCTTCTTCCCCGCCTCTTCTGCCTCTTGTAAACGACACATCCTTACGACCTCCCTGGCAATTCAGAAGCCTTTCACTCTACCACGCATGGGCATGAGTGCACCGCCTTAAGCCTAGGCCTCTCTCCAAACCTGTCCCAAGTGCTCACAGTGGAGCAGGAGCTGGCCACGCCTAACTGCCCCTGTCTTGTTGGCCACAGTGGCTGACCTAAGGAGTCACTCCTGACCTATGTCGGAAATGGGACTTTTCAAACTGGCGCTAGGAAAGAGAAGTCTCCATTCATCAGTCTTGGTGATGAACCCAAGAAGCTGTCTTCCATCCTGATTCTAGCCAGAGAGAACACATCCAGGAAGAGAGGTGGAGATGGAAACCAAGAGAAAACCCTAATGCCATCAGAGTCCCTGGTTCCTGGCAACCTGAGGCCAGCTCCATGCCCTCGTTGCCTCAGTTGGGCTAGTTGAGCCAATAAATCCCTCCTTTTTGCTTGAACTAGTTCAAGTTGGATTTCTGGCAATTACTAATAAGGAACATCTTAACTTGAAAGGAAAAATGAGGCAAGAGCATCACTGGGACAGGCTTTCTGTAAAGCGAATATAACTTTAAGTAGAAACTCTGGAAATCCATTGTTAATGATTTTTAAGAAAAGTGTATGATTTTGAAAGTGAGATCTTGGTCTGCCCCATTTCTTCCTTTTTCTTTCTGAAAAGGAAAAATGAAAGAAGGAAGGAAGGAAGTAAAGAAGGAAGAAAGGGTGTCTAATCTGAACTCACATGGCACTTTTAGGCTTTTTAGAGGTCTTTATGAACATAGGTGGAAATTAAAATGTCTAACTATTAGCATATATAAAATTTGTAATCTTGAAATCCATATCCACTGAAATAATTGTATAAGATATACTCAAATATTTCTTCTTTGTCTTCAGGTTCAGATATTTTTCAACAGAATCGGTGTTAGGTTTTGAAGCTAAAGTCTATATATTGAAACTGGAGGAGTGTGAAACGACAATACTGTAGAACGTTGTCAAAGTTTCAGAAAAGTGAGGCTGCGGTTTGACCCACTGTCCTTGGTATCCCATTAGGCTTCCATGCTTTGATTCGCTCTTGTGGGAGAAGTTTCCTGGACTCGCTCAGAGATCAGAAAACATCCTTTTCTGTGTCAAACTTGACAATGGAGTGAAAGTAGAGAAAGCAACGCTTCACCCAGAACTCTCTATTCAAGTTTATTTTCCTCTTCTTAAACGTAAAGGCTAAAATGAAAAATTTCAAACATAGAGAAGAGCAAGTCATGTAAAGTCTACCTGGGTGCCACCAATAAGATCTAACAAATGTGGACATTTTTTTGCCTGAAGAAATAAAAATAGTACAGAGATGGTGTAGATGCCCCTGTGTATCCCACTGGATCCCATTTCTCTCTCTCTCCTCAGAGGTACTAGTAACTGTTGTCTTCAAGTTGGTGGATGGCCTTTCTCACATCTCCATAGGCAGGGATTTTCACGTTAGCCTTCCTGTTGGGTGCCCAGCAGAAGGGCATTGTGATTCTAATTTTATTTTTCCAATGACTAAGGAAGTTGCCCACTTTTCATGTTTATTGACCATCTAGATATCCCTCTGTGTGAAATACCTATTCAAGCCCTTGGCCCAATTTTAAGGTGTATGGTTTTCCATTTTCCTAAAACATTTAACGTGGGCCCTTTCCTAACTCCCTTCCACCCCCCAATTCTATGAGGCAGAAGGCGAGAGAAATGTGAAGAGGGCAAACACCTCATTCAAACATGATGTTCGTCTGAGTTTATTCATTCAGTTGATATTGATGAGAATCCACTATGTGCTAAACACCGTGTGTCACGATGGGGACACGGCATTGAACAAATTAACAACATTCTTGCCCTCAAGGACTTATACTCTAGTGGGGAGAAGTTGAACAATAAACTGTTGACTTTGGATGGTGATCAGTGCTATGAATATCACCAATAAACTGTTGACTTTGGATGGGGGATACTTTGGCTAGCGCGGTGAAATAAGGTTTTTCTAAAGAAATTATATTAAATCTTACATCAGAACAAGAGAAAGAAGAGCCATATGACAATCAGTGGGAAGAGTATTCCAGGAAGAGGAATTGTCAGGTGCAAAGGTCCTGAGGTAGAAACAAGTTGGCCTGAATATTACTAAGAAAGTATGCATTATCTTATTGGGACCAAAACTATTATAATAGATGCCATGGATGATTAATTCAGTGTCTTGCTGTTTCCAGATCCCCTGACCTCCAGATATTTCTGTGTCCCTCCCCCACATTTAATGTGGGTTTACTGCCCAGACTTGTGACAGGAATGGGTCTTTGAGAGACTGACCTGGGATTAGGAGCACCTCCACCCACTCTGGTTGGCAACAGGAAGTATCTGGGGGTTACGTTCCCCTTCCCCACCCGTCTAGCAGCCCTGGTGCAGTGGTTGAAGGATCCAGCTCCCGTGCTTGGAGTTGGGGTAGATTCAGGGTGTGTTTAGGCTTCAGAAAGTCAGGAAGGGCCAGGCTGCAGCCGAGGTTTAGCCAGAACTGTGCCACTGGCTGTCTTTCCCCCATCCATCGTACGTTTCTTCTGGGAGCAATGCCTTCATGAATCTGTTGCCCCTGAATTCTCATTCAAGGGTGTGCTTTTAGGGAACCCAACCTAGTGCGCCTTCTACCGTTGCTGTGAAGAGTCCATGAAAGAATGTAGGCAAAACACTTAGCGGAGAGACCGAGAGACCGGCCGAGTTAATGCTCACATTTAGCTTTGATGATGAAACCTTTCAAGCCTTATCTGTGTCCATCAAAGGTCACAAGCCCTGAGTTATGTATCTTTTCTCATCCTGAAAAAGAGCCCTGTGTCCCTGGGATTTGGCTGGGGCCAGAGGCGAGGCTTTGCTGGGACCTGCCAGGTGCCTCTACGCGAAACCCTTTCATTTAATTCTGAGAAGTACCTGGCAAGAATAGAAGGTTCTATTATAATTTTTTTTGAAAAAAGGACCTAATATTAAAAAAAGCTAAACTGCTTTGGGAGACATGGTGTGGAAGGTGGGGTTCCGAGGCATCCCTGTCTGGAGTCTGGACAGAGCCCAGGCTCTTGGGAGTCTGTGTCTACTCCTAGGTCCCTCCCCGGAAGCAGCATCGTGGTGGCTGTCATTCAGAGGGAGGTCCTGTCCTAGCTGAGAGGACTCCCACTAGGCCCAGCCTCTAACGCGGAGGCTTCTTGCCAGGGGCAGGGCTCCAGGGGTCCACCAGCCTTGTGTGACATTCTGAGGTTGTTCCTGGGCAAAGTCCATCTCCAGTCCCCAAGCCAGGCTGCAGCTGAGTGTCTGGGTCACAGCTGCGGACACCAGTATCCATGCTGACTCCTAACTGCGCACTAGCCGCCCAGACCCGCCTGGCCCTCCAGGCTCCCAGAGCTTTTAAAGTGAGGCCAGTTTGGGGCAGGAGGCTGAGTCAGGCTGTCACACCTGCACGCAGATCTGATGCCGGTGGGGTGGGCGCGCCTGCTCCTGGAGCCTCAAATCCCAGGTGCAGATTACAGAGCCAGGATGGCCTGGGAGCCAGGCTGGAACCCCTCCCGGCTCTCTCTCACACCTCTCACACTAAGTGCGGCGCTCGCAACACGCAAGGAAACCGAGTTCTGAGTCAGCTGGGTCAGCCTCCCTCCTGCCTCCTTAGAACTTCCTATAACCAAACTCACTCCTCCTAAACTAACCACTGCGACCCTCCCTACAAATGAGAGCCTTCCAAAAGCTGGGGGAGTCTTCCCGGGGGTCCAAGAGGCATTTCAGGTTCTGGGGCGATGCCATCTTGCTCCCTTAGGAAGCACTGCTTACTTACCCTCTCATTTGCCCCAGAGAGGGTAGGGGCACTCAGGCGACGCAGACGCGGGAGGGTGCAGGCCCCCTCCCAGGGCGCCTGGCGCGCAGTGGCGCCTCCCGCTGTTGCGAGTCCCGGATCCAAGTCCAGCGGCTGCCCGGGCCCCACCCACAGCCCGGCCGCCCCGCAGAGTAGGGACTGAACTGGGTTCTTTTTTTACAACTACTTTGCATTTTCCTTCCTCCTCGGTTAGCAAACGCATCCTGTCGCAGGTTTCTCTCCATGCTGTTTCCTTTTCAAGAGAGCACCCTTGATTCGAGCAGATCGAAACCCATTCTGTATTTCAGTCCAGGAACAGATCGCCAAGTTCACAGACATAGACAGGCAAGCCTGTGGTCAGTGTCACAGAGGAGCCCTCTGCTTGCCCGCGTCGGGGTGTGGGTACGTGCCAGCAGCCTCCGAGGCAGGGTCGCCGCGAGGAAAACAGGACCAAAAAAGTGATGAATGAGCATTCGTACCGCCTCCCCTGCATGCGGGGAGAGGGGGAGGGTAGGACGTGGGGGCAGGGGGGGGGGGGGCGGCCGGGGTGTGCGGAGGGAGCCGCCTGCAGTTTTCCTGGACAGCAGCTTTTTCTGGGAGCTGGAGGTGGACCCTCTGGTGCCCCTGGATCCGGCAGGGACGGGGAGGGCCCCTGGGAGCAGACCCCCTCCGAGAGCCGCCGGAGAGCAGGTGTGCCCCCAGCTCCCTGAAGATTTCTCTAAACAAAATGTTGCTTTTGCTAAGGGCTTTCTCCACGCGGAGGCCTCCAGCCGCAGGGCAGTTTGACTTCCTCGCCCCCCAGCCCCGAATCTGGCTGTCTGCTCTTGTTTTTAGTAAAAGTATAAAAAGAATCTGAAGTTTTAGCTCCGGAGGGGAAAAGTGGAAACACGGCAAGTGACACGCGCGACTCTGGCTGCTCTCAGAGAACCCCACTCCAAAGCAGAAACCCAAAGAAAGCGAAGGCTGCACACGCATGGTTTAAAAGTGAAAGCTGAGATCGTTGCTTTGTGGTTATTTTTCTAAACAGGGCATGAGAGGCGAGTGCTCTGTGGAACACATTTTTAGGTTTAATTCCCCCAAGGACAGAACTTTTGCCACACACTTCTAGATACGAAGTAGATTTTAATAATAATAATAATAATAATAATAATAATAATAAAGTGTTGGTTAAAGTTACCTCAGGAAAAGACATCATCAAAAAGACATTTTTTTCTACCCTTAATGTGTGCCTGGTACTGTGTAGGAGCGTCAGAATACCATTTTGCTTAGGTTTTCAAGGCATTTGGGCCTAAAGTAATTTATTTTAAAAAAAAAAGAATAAAAAAGAAAAAAATTCAAATAAAATCAATTGAAATCTATTCTACAGGTTCTTTCCCCCCACTTTTGGGGGTTTATAGGATACCCATTAATTGCTCCTACGAAAACTGTGACTTCTGTTTTGAAGGAATTAACAAAGAAAACCCAGGCTGAATAAATCAACACCCAGGTTCAGAAGTTCAGAGCATTTGTCTGGGAACAAAGTCTTCCCAGAGCTGAGAGGCATTCAGAGGCAGCTCTTGGTGTTAATGGGAATGTTAAAGATATACCTGAGACCAGATAAATATTTGACGATTTCACCAAGCACTAAGGTTTCTTTGCAGTTTTTCTTCTGCTGACACATTTCCCCCCCATGGGGCCTGGACCTTGTGGCTTCATTACACTTTGCAAATGAAGGAAGGCGGGGGTTTTCCAAGAGTGCGCTGGTGTGGAGGAGCTTTGCTGGAAGCAGCAGACCGGGCTTTACAAAGAGGGGTGTGTGTGCGTGCATGCATGCATGTGTGTCTGCATTTGTGATGGGGGTGGGGGTGGGGGTGGCACGGGGGGAGGGAGGGAGGGAGGAAGATGTGGGTTACAAAGCTGCCATCTAGAGGCGCCTTCCTGCAGTGTATATAATGTGAGTCTGCAGCCCTGGAACTCACAGTTCCTCCAAACTGCTCAGCCCCGAAGGCAGGCAGGGAGCGTAGGAGCCAGGGTAGGAGCCAGGAGAGCGAGCCCTAAGTGAGAGACAGCGGAGGTAAGGAAACTGCTCCCTCTTCAGCCGTGGTGGGAAGGAGGGGAGGCGGCGGGCAGGGTTTCTGCTCCTAAGCTGAGTGGTTTGTCAGAGGCTTCTTTCTCAGGGCTGTGATGGGTGCTTGCGATCGCGCAGGTCTGCCTTCTGAGAGCCCGGCTGCTTGTCGCATGGCTGCGTGGCTCAGTGTGCCTACCACCGCGGGGGGGGGGGGGGGGGGGCACCTCTCCCTGCAGAGAGTAAAAAAGGCAGTTTTCTTAGGTCACTTGTGGAAGGAACTTCCGTGTGTTGGTTGGGTGTGGGAATCTGGTGTTTATTTGCTGCTGTGGGGACTTAAGCTCCAGTATGCTGGGGACTTGGGGAGACTGCAGACTGTTCATTCTGCTTCTCAAAGTTGGCACAAGGGTCAGCTTGGCACCCCGCTTCCCTTCTGGTACATCAACTGCTCAACAGAATCGGCAGTCCACGTGCAATCCCAGAAAGATGTACACTTTGTTCAGAGGCACCCTGAAGTGGAGCAGAAAACTGCTGAGAATCTCGGATGGTCCCGAGTGCATCTGCATTCAGTGCCGTGGGGGATCACCGGGTCCCTGGAGCCGGGGAGCTCTGCGGCTGAATGTGCCACACGGCTCTGCCGTCTGGTCTCCTAACGGCATCCTTGCTCATCTAACCTGAGCATTTCTTGTTCTCTCAGAAGGTTAGTCCAACTTCAGCTGGGGAAAAGAGTCACAAGTCTAGGATTTTGTCATGTAAATATACTCTTCAGGTAAAACGTAAATTTTGCTCGGTTTTGTTAGTATGCTCAAATATTGAGGGGGCATCTGAGAGTAACAACTTTGGAGCGAGGGCAAAGATGGGTGGTTAACTATGACTTGTAATTTCCAGACGGAAGGAGAAGTTGTAAAAGTCAGACTGACTGTCTCCCTTGTTCCCTTCCCTTCCCTTCCCTTCCCTTTCCTTTTCTTCCTTTCTTTTCTTTCTCTCTTTCTCACGATTCACTTGGTTACAACAGAATAATTACATTTTCCAGAAGTGGAAGTCACCCCCCAAATGGCTTACAGCCTTTTGAAGGTATTTGGTACAGGGACACCCCCTGAAACTTCACTCTGCAGTCTCAATGTGATAACTTTTCCTTCTCTTTTTAAACACAGACGCTGCCTTTGTGTGCCTTTATTTATGCCAGGAAAATGCCAGATCCAATAGGCTTGCTTAGAAAAGAAAGTGGAGGCTGCTGGTGTCTGTGCTGAACCGTCTGTAGATTTTTAATGGATAAAGCGTTGCCTTCCTTCCACCAGCATGAGTTTCCCGATGCTCAGCCTTCTCTGAGGCAGAGTTGCACACGGAGCTCTGGCTTGGAAACAATTTACTCTCCCCCCCTGTCTCTGCCATAAACACTCCAGTGTACACACAACTGCTAAGCTTGAGGCCACAACCTCCTGGGGATAGAAGGGGTGGGGAGTGGAAAAGCAAAAGAAAAATTGAGAAAAAAATGCAGGTGGAAAGGCAAAAAAAAACTGGAAAGTGCCTGTTTTGCTGCCCGTGTGATTTTTTTAAAGGGCAGCACATCACAATCACAGTTTAAAGAAAGTTCTGGAAAGGATAGCTGAGGCAGCATGCCTGTGCTAAAGGGAGTTGGGACTCTGGAGGTGAAGTCATGCCCTGTTAACAGCAAGTCCTGAGAGAATGGAGAAGGTATTATGGTTTCTAGTCAGGCCCAGAACAGGCCAAGTATAGACTTTCTGAATTGAAGAAAAAAAAAAAGCCAAACAAAAAAAACTATTTACGCAGGAACAGTGGCTTTTTGTGTGATTATTCCAGTTATGGAGGTTCCTGTTTTCCAGGCAACACCAGGGAAGTTGGTGGCAGTTTCTCAAACCTGAGGCCGAGAGTCACTCTAAACCCTGAGAGTAACCGATGGGAAGGAAAACAACCTTAACGATTTCAGGGCGAGATTTTCCCCCGTGATTTTGCAGAACATGAGCGGAATTGGGAGCTGAAAAGTATTTGCACTTTTAAATTAGGCAACTGAGAAGCTTAATTTTACTCTTGGGAACAAAAATGGTACTAGAATGCCTTCCAAGTGGGCAGGTGCAATTTAGAAACTGTACTTAAAGTCCAGAAAATTATAGCTCCAGGACACATATTTGCTATTAAAATAATGACAACCAAAAAAAAAAAAAAAAGGAAAAAGAAACAGGTATGGTTCTCTAATCTGGACTACCTGAATGCTCTCTGCAGGGGTATTGCATGCTTTTTAATGTAAGAATCTACTAATTTAGAATTGGAAGGGGGGGGGGAGCCCATTATTGCTTCATTATTAAAGTGATGGGGGAATTGCATAATTTTGTAGCCAAAATTTTGCTGAGCCAGGAGTAGGTCTGTAAGCTGACCTGTGTTTTCCAAGTGCCCGAAGGGTGGAGAGCTGTGACTGTCCCAGGTGGCCTTGACCTGCTATGGGCTAAGGGGCAGCGTGGGGACCTTTTGTGGGGATCTGTCTCAGTTTGAATAGAAGAGTCTGAGATTGTGGAGCATTCTCCTGGGAGCCCCATTGTGTGTGCTGGGCGCCGTGAGTGGCTCAGCCTGGCTGACCTCCTGCTGCCCGGACCCAGTCCTAAGCTGGGTGGGAATTAGGGCTCTAGTTACACTCGGCCAACCCAGGCGGCAGCCTTTGTGACTCGGGGCCTCTGGGTCTGCCTTGCTGGGGCAACTCCACTTCCCTGTCGGGCAGCTGAGCACAGCAGGCCAGATCGGGTTTCTGGATGTGGGGTTCATTTTATCCCCCAGTACTTAAGTGGATGAGGGTGCCCCCAGAGTTAACATGATGCATGACTGAGGACCCCCGGAATAGGTGGTCTATACCTGAATTAGGGTATGGCCTTTGCTTTCCTTCTTTCTCTCTATTATTTTTCCAGTTCTCAAGTCATTCAGAGCAATTCTTTACTTGTGTAGATGATGGTCACTCAGGGTCACTCTCTCTCTCTCTCTCTGTGTGTGTGTGTGTGTGTGTGTGTGTGTGTGTTCCAGTCGGCACTGTTCTCTGTTTGTTGGGACTGGGGGACAGACCGCCGCAGTGAGCTCTGGCCACAGGAGCTGCCGGGGCTGAAGCCTTCCGGGACTGCCCCATAGATTTACTGCGGGTTTGGTAACAAAAATCTCCAAAATGAAAACCAAACCTGTCATGTGCAGCTGCCTCATGGTTCTCTCGGCCCAGTGGATCCTCCTCATCTAGGCGCCGTTCAGAGGGGTGGGCTTTCACAGCAGGCCCGAGCACGGTTCCCCCGGATAGAGTCCCTGGAGGAGTTGGGAGAGAGGTAGCTGCCCTGCCTCAGGCTCCAGGTGATCTCCTCTGGGGACAGCACTGAGTTGCTCCCCAAACTTCAGTTCTGGGAGGACACCGTCCCAAATCGCAGGAAGCTGTTAGAGAAGGTCCCCGTAGGCAGAGGTCCTGAAAGGGCCAGAGGGCCAGGGGCCCCTGTGACTGACAGGTGCCCGAGACCCTGCCTCGCCTGCCGTATCTTACTTGCCCCACTGGAGACTGGGAGCGCCTCCTCCCTGAGGTGTCCTGCCTCCAGCCTGTTCTGCACCCTGCCACCGCAAGCCTACCCGGTTTGTGTCACCTCCATCCTCAGAAGCCTTCTCTGCACCAAAGCCACTCGCTTGCTCAAAACCCTTGTGTCTTCTGCAGGGACGGGCCCAGCCTGACCCCTCACCCCCACCAAGTCCTGATTCTTGCCTCCAGCTATTCAGCCAGGTTCGCTGACCCTCTCCTTTCTCCTTGAAGGCCCCACAGGCCTCGGGAGTGGAAATCCCTCACCTCCTGCCCCAGGGCGGCCCCGACCTCTGCTTCCTGGCCCTCTAGGTGAGCTGGTGAGCCCTTGGGGGCAGGGCGGTGACCATGCTGGCTCGCTGTGCCCCAGAGTACAGCCCCCACAGAGGAGGCTCCACAAACATTTGGGGGCATGAAAAGGGGGGATGGTATCTCCGCTCAGTGGGGATTTCAGAACAGTCGCTTCTGGATGCCCATCTCCAGTGATGGCCTCAGATCTCTGGTCTCAGTGGGGCTTGATGAACTACTGATTCATTGACTATTGATTCATTGAACATCGGCTTTGGGCCAGGCGACTTTGCAGGCTTGTCTGAGGGTGAATGATGTGGTGGCAGGAGAAATGCACACCAGGCCAGGACGCAGCATGGAGATGCCGGCCTGGGTGGGAGAAGGCCGGAGAAGCAGGGGACGCGTTACTTGGGATGGGAGGGGCTGAGGGGTTAGTCGGGGAGGGTCTTTTGGTCTGTGATGGGAAATTGCAAACATATTGAAGATGATTTAGGTGAACCCTAGCCAGACCCTGAACACTTGGCAGTCCATCCTGGAGGGAGTGACTGTTGGCCGAGAAGGGACAGTTTGCTGCAGCACAAATCGCCACCCCGTGGGGACGCTAAGCTTGGAGGCCTCTGATTCTGGCTTGCCCCCAGCCCCCCGGGTGAGCTTAGGCAAAGCATTTGGATGCAGCTGAATACCTCAGGCCACTGGCTGCTGCTCACTGGTTGCCAAGGATACTTGGTGGGAGAATAATGAGCCTGAGAAGTGAGAGGCACGTCCCCAGGGACGTCCTTGTGGGACAGAGAGGAGCCCTTCCACCACGCGGGACATCGGTAGTAGACGAGGCCCTTGCAGACCCCAGACAGGGAGGGCGGCAGATGCCGGCCCTCTGCAGGCCCAGGACGAGCCACTGTCCCTTGGGGCAGATGGGCCATGTGTCCAAGTGCAGGTGTGGGACGGGAACTTCGTGGGCCCTAGGAGACTCGTGAGATAAAACATGGGAAGTGTCAGGAAAGAGGGAAGGGACAGCGACCTTACTGCTTTCTGTTCTCACTTGGGTGTCTGTGGTCCAGAAATGTGGAATGTGAACTTTATTGTTTTCTGAAACATTCCTGCCTCTATTAAAATTTACATAATTATTTTATTTTTCAATTACTGTTGACATCCAATATTATATGAGTTCCAGGTGTACAGCACGGTGGTTAGACATTTATATAACATATGAAGTGATCCCCCCAATAAGTCTAGCAACCACCTGGCACCATCCACAGTTATTACAATATTATTGACTATATTCCCTGAGCTGTGCTTTATATCCTCATGACTGTTTTGTAGCTGCCAATTCATAGTTTTTAATTAAAATTTACATAATTCTTAATGTCAGGTTTCAAATAAGTCAGAGGTTTATAGTGTCCAAAGTGCAATCCCAGCTTTGTCCTCTCGCCCCACCCTCCTGGCCCTAAGTTTTATACATAATGTGATTGTTCTTGTGCCTTTAAGCACAGACATTTAAATATAAAAATACACATAATGTTTGCCCCTTTTTACATGAAAGAGACCGTGCTCTGTGTATGTGTGCGGATCTGAGCAGCATAGTAACTTTCCACATTCGTAAGAGTCGGTCTCCTCTTTGTTTTCATAGCTAAATTATATTCCACAGTGGATACGCTGGATTTATTGAACCATTTCTCCATTGATTGGCATTTTTGCCTTCAGATTTTACTAGCATGCAACCTGCACGTCAATAAACATTCTTGCGTGTACACTTGGGAACATGCGAATCTTTCGAGAGGAGGAATGTGTGCACTATGAGGTCATGGAACTGGAAACATCTTTTATTCTATGCCCATTTTTTTCCTCCTTTTAGGAACACCTGACAGCCTAAGTGTCTGCAGTGGGGCTCATGCCCTGGCCCCTCTTTGGTGTGGGCTCAGAGTCATAGGGCGCAGGCAATGGGTAGCTTTGACTGACACCATGAAGTTGTTCCTAAACTTCAGCCCCTGTGGGGAGCCGATATAGCATTAAGCCTGGGACTGACCTGCTGGCAAAGTCACAAACAAGTCCCAGCTTAGAGGGCACAGTCCTCTTAAGCATAATTAGGCTTGACCTTAGGAGCTCCCTAGATCTTATCTGGGAAGCTAGTGGGCTGAGGGAAGTGCAGCAAGAACAAAAAAAGTGAAACTCACAACAACAGTGTAACTATGGTCAAAACAAGTGAAACTCACAAGAACAGTATAACTATGGAAACCACTACCTTGTTTACCTCTGACTATAAAATAAAGGCTCAGCTTGCCTCGGGGTCTTTCTCTGTGGCCTCAGCCAGGCACAGGAAGATCCACGGAGACTAAAGAGAGCAAGAGAGTTCTGAACACTGTCTCCGTGTTAAACATTCTTCGCCGACTCCGTCCACACCTTTGGGAACCCCTGGGGCTGGACCCAGGCAAGCCCCAAGAATGGCTGGTTCATTCCGAGGCTGGTGAGGGCATCACCTCCAGGTCCTGGTGGTTACCAGCCCCACCTCTGCCTCCCAGCAAAGCAGAGCAGCTGCACTGGCCAGTGCAGAGGCACTCACACGTGTACACCGGGGCTCTCAGCTCTGTGTCCTGGACAAGGTGCCCCCTGCTTTGGCTGGAGTGGAGCAGAGATGCCGTGCAGGTGGTCAGGGAGCTCACGTGGCCACAGGAGTTCAGTAGATGCTCCTTCCCTTCCTCCACCCTCAGACTTTGCTGGGCACTTAGTGGCCAGGCCTTAAACAGGCATCTGCGTAGACAGTTCATCGTCTGCGTTTCATGCCTTTGTTCATATTAGGCTCTGAGAGCCTCCCTTGTTAAAACTTAAGCCGATGATTTAGGCAGATTCTGTTCTCTGGTGGGGTCCACGCTGTCAGTGTAATGGCATGAAATGAGCCTGCCCTGCCCCCCCACCCCCACGCCAGGCCTCCCAGACACAGGCTCAGCACCCGGGCCTTGCTGAGAGTGCACACCACACAACGGGGCCAAATCATAGTCTTTTCTCTGGACACACCCCTGGCTCCCCACACTTAATGCATGAAAAATACCGAGATGGCAAAGGCCAAGCGATTGGGTGGCATTTCCCCGCCCGGTTTCCCATTTGACTCTGCGGAGGGTTCGAAGGCTGTGCTGTTTCCCACCTCCTTTCTCTGTGTTTCCCTTCCTGCTCTGACCACCAGAGCCTTCTGCGGCGGAGGTGGGGCACTGTGGTTCCCAGAAGAAGGCATGTGGGCCTTTGGCTTCACCTCCTGGGCTAATTGGTGATCAGTAATCAGTGATCAATGATCAGCGATCAGCAGGGCAGCTGAACTTCACAGTCCACCCACTGCTGGACGATCCCCACTGTGCCACCCGGGAGAGGACGGCTGCGGGGAGGTGTGCCTGGTCATGAGTGACCGTGGTCACTGCATCAGCCTTTCACTGCCCAGCCGGCAGAGGCAGGGAACCCTCTGGCAGCAGCGAGAGGTGCAGGGGAATGGAGGGGCCCAGAAGGATGCATTTGCCTGCTGATTTCCTGGGGACCGCACACAAGAGACAGGTGTCCCCTGATTTTGTACCCCTGCCCGTGAGTAGGTCCGTCTGTCCATGCCTGAGTGAGCTGGGTGTCTCCTGGGGTGAAGAAAGACACGGGGGAACTTGGCATCTGCTCAGGCTAACAAAGGCCCCTGTGATCGGCCCAAACCCCAGGATTTATGGCTGTGGCTGAGGCCTTGTAGGCTGTGCCAATGCGGGCGGAGAAGGAGCCCCAGCCAGGCACCAGCCGAGTGGCTTTCCGGTCCCAGGACCCAACCCACCTCTGTCTGGCTGCCTGGCTGTGGCTTGTCTGAGCTCCTCCATCAGCAGTGGGACACTGAGACCTGGGTAGGTCACCTGGAGGGGAACCAGTTGCCTCTCACAGCCCAACAGGGGAGAACTCCCAGAAGCCCACAGGCAGCCTCTGGTGACTGGGATTCAAGGGTAGGTTGCCTGCCCCGGGTTTTGAGGCTGAGGAGCCAGCTGGTCCGGGGAGGCAGCAGAAAGTCTCATTTCTCGGGGACTCTGTCCATTTATCCCGGAGGTGAACCGACTGCGCGTCTTTGTGTTAGCTCCTGCATGTCTCCATGGCGGGGACACCGATTACTTTGCCTGGAAGAGTCAGCTTCAAATATGCAGCAAGAACTAAGCAAGGGTATGCTTTTCACTAAAGGGAGGGGGAGGGCAGGGAGAAGTTTTAGCGAGCATGTGCTATGTGTTAGATTCTGCTTTAGGGTCTTTAGTTCCAAGGCACCGGTGTCCTGAGAAGTAGTGGGAAAACAGGTTAACTTGTCTCAAGTTAGTGAGGAGCCAGAATCCCATCCCGGATG
Source organism: Myotis nattereri (assembly GCF_964212035.1). Classification (NCBI taxonomy): domain Eukaryota; kingdom Metazoa; phylum Chordata; class Mammalia; order Chiroptera; family Vespertilionidae; genus Myotis; species Myotis nattereri. Next base: position 34,109,298 of record NC_138082.1, read on the forward strand.
GGGAGTGGGGGGGCAGGGCGGGGGGAGGGAGGGGGTCTGCTCTCAGGGGGAGCTTTTCCCAGCTATCTCTTCATACCGTTAGCGTGGCCACCAGGGCACTGACCCACGGATGAACCATTGACTTCCCTCCCCAGGGAGTTCTCATGTGTGACCTGGAGTCCACTTGGCAAATAAACTTGACTTGGTCAGTTATTACCTGGGACAGGTGAGAAGGAAGCACCAGCACCTAACCCTCACCACGGCCCGTGCTTATTTTCATTTTACGTCTCCTCTCATAGTCACGCGGACCCAGGGCCGTGCCATGGAAGGATTTCAGGGCCCTGCGGGGGGACAGGGCAGTGGTAGAAGACAGGCCCTGGCAGCTCCCATAGCTGATGAATTCGTGGAGGAATCATTGCCAAGCACAGTGGTATCTTGGGCTGGATCCTCCGTGGGTGCTACATGGGGACAATTCAGAGTTGGCCTCATGTCAGGTCAGCGGGAAAGACAGTTGAGAAACTCGTCGGCCCCTCCAGGAAGGCAGCCGGCGGTGATTTTTGTGCTTCGGGTCTTGGCACACATTGCTCTTGAAGCAACTGGGCAGATAAAAGATGGGAAGCCAGGCGCTGGCCCAGCGCTTGAGGCAGCTGCTTGGGCGCCCTGGGTTGGGAATCATACAGCAACACCAGAGTCTGCAGGCCTGGAGCTCGGTCAGGCTGCAGGGTGCTCGGCATGCTGACCACGTTTCCAGGGGTCTACACGTCTGCAGATGGGGGCGGCAGGAGACCTGGGTTTATGTGCTGATTTTGCAGACGGGTGAAAAGCACCAGTCCCATTTTTAATGCAAATTTGGAAGAGAATCTGAATCAATTTCATTGAGATACCAGAGCAGGGCACTGGTAAGAAACAGATCAATTCTGCCATTTTTTTTGGGTGTAGGTGAAATGCCTCCACTGTCCACTGAGAGCCAGCCGGCCATCCGCATCAGCTGCCTGACATTTCTCTGGCCCCTGGATTGTGCTGATTTCACACCCTGGGCACAGCCAGGCTGGCGATGTCTTACAAACACAGCCGTGGAAAGATAGAGAAAGCAAGCACTGTGTCTTTGAGCACCATGTGGCTTTAAATTCTGGGTGTGTTTGATTTTGTTTTGCGGGGTTCTGCTATGGTTGTTTTCTTTAAAAATTCTACAGAACCGGAGTGAAACAGTTGCCTGTCCGGGCGCTGAAAAAGCATTTTGACTGAAACTTGAATGTTTCCTAACGAAGCGATTTTTCTCTTCCATCTTTTTGGTTTGATTTTTTTCATGCAGGCCACTTGATCGCTGCCCTCGACACCATGGATTTGCATCTGTTTGACTATTCAGAACCAGGGAACTTCTCCGACATCAGCTGGCCATGCAACAGCAGCGACTGCATCGTGGTCGACACCATGACGTGCCCCAACATGGCCAACAAGAGCGTTCTGCTCTACACGCTGTCCTTCATCTACATCTTCATCTTCGTGATCGGCATGATTGCCAACTCCGTGGTGGTCTGGGTGAACATCCAGGCCAAGACCACTGGCTATGACACGCACTGCTACATCTTAAACCTGGCCATCGCCGACCTGTGGGTGGTGGTCACCATCCCGGTCTGGGTGGTCAGCCTTGTGCAGCATAACCAGTGGCCCATGGGTGAGCTCACTTGTAAGATCTCTCACCTCATCTTCTCCATCAACCTCTTTGGCAGCATCTTCTTCCTCACCTGCATGAGTGTGGACCGCTACCTGTCCATCACCTACTTCACCAACACCTCGAGCCACAGGAAGAAGGTGGTTCGTCGTGTCGTCTGTGTCCTCGTGTGGCTGCTGGCTTTCTGCGTGTCCCTGCCCGACACCTACTACCTGAAGACTGTTACGTCAGCATCCAACAATGAGACCTACTGCCGGTCCTTCTACCCCGAGCACAGCGTCAAGGAGTGGCTGATCAGCATGGAGCTGATGTCTGTGGTCTTGGGCTTTGTCATTCCTTTCTGCATCATCGCCATCTTCTACTTCCTCCTGGCCCGAGCCCTCTCGGCCTCCGGCGACCAGGAGACACACAGCAGCCGGAAGATCATCTTCTCTTATGTGGTGGTCTTCCTGGTGTGCTGGCTGCCCTACCATGTCGTGGTGCTCCTGGACGTCTGCTCCATCCTGCACTACATCCCCTTCACCTGCCAGCTGGAGAACTTCCTCTTCTCGGCTCTACACATCACACAGTGCCTGTCCCTGGTGCACTGCTGTGTCAACCCTGTCCTCTACAGCTTCATCAACCGCAACTACAGGTACGAGCTGATGAAGGCCTTCATCTTCAAGTACTCGGCCAAAACAGGCCTCACCAAACTCATCGACGCCTCCCGGGTGTCGGAAACAGAGTACTCTGCTTTGGAGCAAAACACCAAGTGAGGCCCAGTCTCGGGATTCGTGTGCTTGCTTTCAGCAGGGCTCCCAGCTGCCTGGGGGCTCAAGACAGGAGCAGCGTGCCGAGGGGGAGGCGTGCACTGTGCTTCCTCCCCGCCTCTCTCATGCCTGCGTGGCCGTCACGTGACTGTGACCCTGACAGTGCATCACGCAGGGCTGTGCCACCAGCCGATGCCACTTGTCAAAGCCGGTGGCCGGAGGGGCCTGCCTGCACTTCTGTACAGTAGGACTCTCTGTGTTTCCTGAAGGTTTTCTATGGTGATTTGTATTTAAATGCTAAAACTTTATTTTCTCACTCTTGACATACCTTATAAATGTATCAGAAAGTTTAAATATTTTAAATGCTGTATGGGAAGTATAACGCTGACATGTAATCGTGTTGTAGTTTTAATTAGCTTGACTTCGGTTTTGACTATGGATGACGTTGACTGTTAGCTGTTGTGAAATTATATATAAATATATAAATATATACATCTGTGCCAGCCTCGGTGGAAATGTTTTATTTACGACAGTTTTCTATCTGGGTGGCGCTTTGTACTGGCATGAGGTGTGCGACAAGAACTGCTCAGTAATGCAGTTTCTGACGTTAATAGTATCTGTAAACTTATATTGAAATAAAACAAACAAACAAAAAAAGCAAAACTGTTCCAGCCTTCAACGCTGTGCATAAAGCAAACGGCGTAGGTCAGAGAATTCGCTCAACCTGTAAGTTATTGTTTTAAAAATAAAGATCATTTTGTTTTTCCTAAAAAAGGCATTTGAGTCTGTTTTAAAAGCATGTTTGGCATTTAGGTGGCATGTATGATAATAACTTACAAGTACACAGCATATACAGGTCAACATATAATGAATATGTTTTTAAAAGAGTACTACCATAAAGGCAAAACACCAAATGATGCCAACTTGGGTGAAATGGTATATAGAAAAAAACATTTGAATGCATTGAGTTTTTTAAAACATTTATTTAAATTTCACATAACATGTTTGAAGGAGGGGAGGTGGCTGGGAGGTGCAGCTGTCCAGACAAAGTTGGTACCAGAAAGTTCCCGACTGCTCTTGGCCCAAAGGGTTCAGGGCGCAGCACTGACGGGTCCCCAGGGCTACACATCACGGCCCTTGAATCTTCCTTGCTAGGGTTCTGTGACTTAAAGCCTTATTTCCTTCCTCTGTTCAGGAAAATCTCTTCATTTAAAGACTAGCTCATCAATGACCTTGTTCTTGAGGCCATGCAATGACTGAGTTACCAAATCAACCTACATTGCTAGTTAGAAAGAGCACAGAATGGCCGATTCGGTTGAGCCCTCACCACTGGACACGGGCCACATCAGTGGCAGAGACATCGGCCACAGGTTCGTCTGGGCAGGAGCTCAGAGAAGGCCTGGCTCGCCAATGCTCCCTCATCATGTCCAGGGTGACGGGACCGATTTGCACAGAGAGCAGCTATCTGCCCACGCAGAGGTGGCCTGGGACCAGGAGCTGTGAATGCGCACCGAATGGGGTTGAGGGGATAGTTGCTGGCTGCAGGGAGATCCCCACAGCTCCCCCCTGGAGGTACGGGCTTTGCACCTAGCTCAGCGATGTCTCTGGGTGGACACAGGTACTGAGATTTCAGTTCTCTGGGGCGATGGTTAAGAGCTTGAAAGGGCCTATCCAGTTTTATGGAATACTTCCCCCCACTGCCCCCAGCACGGGAACTCCCTAGAAGGCTCCTCCACAGCCTGGATGGCACACGCACACGCAGGGCCCGCTAGGATCCCAGATCTTCATTCCAGCAACCTGATACCCAGTGATTCGGGTTGGGGAAGGCGTGAGAGGAAATGGACTCATTGCAGGCAGTTTGCATTTGCAGGGCTGTTTTGCTTTCTCCTTCTGGTGGCTGATGAAGGCCCAACTTCACACAGTGCCAGCAGAGTCTACTTACCTAACACACCTCTGCACTCTCACACGCGCCCATGCGGATTCGTTACCCTCCATGTGACTAACACACGTTTCCTGGAGATGATGTCCATGGTCACGTCCAGGACGGTCCTACCCAGGGACTGGGTCACAATGTTGAGGTCCATCTCCTAGAATCCGGGGCTGCCGGAGTGTGGGCAGCTGAGTGTGTGGTCCAAAGAGCCGTCACTATGAATGTCCTGGGGAACTTGGTGAAACCTCAGTTTCCTTGTTTATGAAGCCAGATGTGCTAGTACCTGCTTCCTAGGGTCACGGTGATGATCAAATCCCGCAGTCCCTGTAGGCCGCCCTCAGGGTGCGGGACACACCACTGCGTGCTCAGGCTGCACCCGTCTGTCCACAGTCTCTCAGCACAGAATGCATTTGCTTTGCAAGAAACAGTGCATTTCAGGGAAATAAAGTGACAGCTCTCTGCCTGTGGGAAGCGACTAGAGGAGTAAGAAACATCTGCCTCAGACAGTGGTTCTCAACGGGGGTGACTGTCCCCCAGGGGACACCTGGGAATGCCTGGGGCCATTTGTGATTGTCTCCACTCGGGATGGGGTGCTGTTGGCATCTAGTGAGGAGAGGCCAGGGGTGCTGCTGGACACGCCGCACAGGACAGGCCCACGACAAAGGCTTCCTTAACCCCAAGGTCACCAGAGTTGAGGTTGGGAGACCCAGTTCTAGGATAAAGCCAACCATTTAGACAGAATTCTGGGCGGTATTCATCACCTTTGCGATGTGCTCTGAACAGGAACTTCGACAATCTCAGGGCTGAGGGTACATCCCAGGGTCCCTAGAGCCTCATTTTTTTGCCCCTAACCTCTGCATGGGTATATGGATGAGATCTACACCAATATTCTCGTTGTGCCTGAATATTTCAATGACAAGTATTTGTTTGGTTCATCAACAGTTTACATAAAAGACATGCTCATGAAAAAGGTACGTGCAGATTAAATGGTAGTCAAACTTTAAGTGTGGTTTGAACTTTCGATTTAATGTTTACCATCTTCCCTTTAAAAGTCCCCAGCAAGAGCATCGTGGTCCATGGCCGGGCGGCACCCGAAGCCCGGGTGACCGCTTCAATTCTGCTTCTCAATAGCTCCACGACGTGGGCAGTGTTTCCACTGTGAACTTCAGTTTGCTCACCCTCACAATGACTTCCCCACCTCCATGGAAAGGCGGCCGCAGAGGTCAAGGGGAGCGTGTATGCCAATAAACACTGCTGAGTGAACGAAAAACAGGATGAGCGAGTGCTTAGAAACCGTGGCGGGCGGGCCACACCGAGGTCCCTGAGCACTTCCCGAGCTTTTTGCATGTTTCAGCCCATCCGGCCCAGTGCTTAAGTGGCACGCCGTGTGGGAGGACGTAGCATCAGCATACATCACACCTCGTGCGTTCAGGCTTGTCTGAAGTCCACCAATGGGTTACGCTCACCTGTGTGTTGCTGTGGGTCACCGCATACATGATCTCCATCTAGATGCTCAGGTCCTGCTTCCCAGGGATTGGGATACTTGGCCGTGGAGGGAGCACTTGTCCTCATGAGAGAGGCCTGGTTATCGGTATGGTATGTGGAGAGCGGTGGGTAATTTTGGTGTTTTTCTTATTTTCAAAAGCTTCCTTTTTGTTGGCTTTTCATATGCTTATAACCTTAGACCTTTCCATGTGGGATTCAGAACGGCTGCCAATCATGTCGTTTCTCAGGGTTGGGGGTGGGGGAAGCAGTGGCTTCATTAGCCATTTGTCACAATGTAATGCCCAGAAGCAGCAGAATGGGAAAATCTGAATTTCCATAGTGATTTCTGGAACTAAACTGATTAAAATAATTCCCTATGTAGGTCGGAATCTTCCCTTTCAGCCAGAGCGCGTCATGGTGGCGATGGCATTAAATCTGCTTGGATGACTCCGAATGTATGTTGGCACGGCAACATGTCACGGGGCGAGCCGCGAGCGTGGTGGTGGTGGTGGCCGGGCCTGTGTGAAAGGGCCCGGGGCTGCGCCGCACCCGCTGGATGTGCTTCCTGTTAGCCTTTCACAGGCAAGAGTTCGAGGCTGAGCTTTTCATTCCTTTTGCAGAGCTGCGGTCAATAGGAGGGCCGCGTCCGGTCTCCCCACCGCTGCATTGCTCAGGGGCGGTGTGAGGAGTGCGGACTGTGATTTGTGCGGTGCAGTAAAGAGCATTTGAATTTTGTGTGGAGCCTGAAGTATTGATGGAACATTGTCAGTTGCTCAGCTGTGCAGCTGATGAATGTCTTTCTCTGTGTTTTTTTTTCCGCACGCGTACCCGCTCCTTTATTCACCCATCCAGGTCTTTGTTCATTCAATCACGGAGTGGACAAGCTGTGTTCAGCACCCACTGTGTGCCAGGCACTGCACTTGTCTCTCTAAAACAGCAGTTCTGAACCTGTGGGTCGCGACCCTTTGGGGGTCAAACGACCCTTTCACAGGGGTCGCCTAAGACCATCGGAAAACACATAAATAATTACATATTGTTTTTGTGATTAATTGCTATGCTTTAATTATGTTCAATTTGTAACAATGAAATTGGGGGTCACAACATGGGAACTGTACTAAAGGGTCGCGGCATTAGGAAGGTTGAGAACCACTGCTCTAAAACGTCAGAGATGGCTCCCAGCCTAGAGGGGAGATGGACGGTGAGACGTAGGGAAATTGTTACCGGGCAGCATGGCGAGAAGCGTCTCTCTGACTTTTACTGGCAATGCCCAGAGCAGAGAGGCAGGAGGGGTCAGGGGAGGCTTACAAAGAAGGCCCAGGGGACAGGGTGTGGGTGACACCTCCAGACAGCTTCTGGATTGCCGTCTCTCATAAGTAAACGCTTTAAGGAAACGGGGAGGCACCTGAGAGGTGTCCATTAACGAATAACGAGGTCATAAATCATTGTGTGATGGGAGCTTAATTCCAGGTGGGAATCCAAGGTCATAATGGCGACCTCTACCCCGAGGACAGCTATGAGGCTTGAGGACAAGCACGTGAGGGTGGACAGGGCGACAGTGGGGCATCGGCACTATGCTCTCACAGGCTGTAGAAGGTTCTGCTGGACCTGTGTTCCCAAAAGGACCGGACAGTTCTGCTCACCTCTCCTTGTTCTGCTCCGTGACGCCTGCTGCGGGCTGACCTGGCGGGTGTGTGCAGCGGTTCACAGAGGCGGCAGAGAGAAACTGAGGGACCTTATGACTTTGACTGGATTTAGCTTTAAATTCTAGCTCTAGAAATCATAACTCTCTCTACCCCTCAGAGACCTAGCCTTTCCCCCAATAACCAGCAACCACCGAGGCAGCAGAAGACAGCACCAGACCTGACTAATGTCCCAGGTCAGGCCCTCCGCAGGCTAATGATCGCATCTTCACCTGAGTTCCGTTCCATCTCCTGAGCCTACAGGTGGAATGACCCTCTGGCTACTTTCCCACGAAACCAGACAGAGGGACCCGGGAGCAGACCTCAGAGTGTCCTCAGACCTGCAGAAATGACTCATCACCCCCTCACCTCCCACAGTCAGCTGCCAGCACCCCCTGGGCCCCTAACCCTGGTGTCTGGTGACTTTGCCTACAGAATCCGTCCCCTTCGCGCCATCGGAGCTCGGGCTTTGGCGCATCACCTTCCACTCTCCTGATTGGTGGCTTTCATGATAAAACGGCCAAGGTTTCTCTGCGGTAGTTCTCAGTGTCAGGTGTTTGGCTCAGCAGTGCTGGGTGGACGGGCTTGTTCTGCTCGGTAACAGGAGAGACCACATGTGAAATGCTGGGCTCTCCGGTCTCACCCAGCTGGCCATGACCCAGTGCTTCCATCACTTTCTCTCCTCCCTCCACACGCAGGAGTCTTTCAATGTCTCCTACATGCAAACTCAAGCCAGACCGTGCCAGGGGTGGCAGGGGAGCCCAGCACCCGTGTGCCTCTGCTTCTATTTCCCCACAGGTCACGCTTAGTTCTCTATCTGGAGGAGGAGGGTGGCCCCTGACTGTGAAGTAGGGGTGGGCTATGGGATCTATGATCCCCCTTCCCACTGGTGGTGCCTGTCCGTAGAGCCTGTCCCACCAGGTAGCCTTGGCCTCTGGCCTCAGGTCAGCCACCCTCTTCCGAGTCCCACAGGCCACGGAGGTGGCTGCTCCCTCCCTGATGCTGGTCCCGGGGCCGCCTCATTGTCCCCGATGGCGTTTCAGCACCTCTTACCGAGGCCCCACACTGCTTTCTCTCTACATCACCACGGTGGGCTCCTTGTTCCTGGCTGGACTCAGCCCTTTCCTTTACCTTGACAGTCTCCTGCTCTCATAGGGACGTTCTCGACTCCCACCCATCACTCCCACTGCTTTACGCTTGGTATTTTTTCTTTTTAATAAATTCCAGTACTTGTCACCGGTATGTGTAAAGGTCCATGTTATTCTCCATGCTGCCCATGTAGAATCCTGTGACCCACAAGGCCTCTTCATTAGCACTCAGGGCTCACGTCCTGCTCGATGGGGACAGAAAGCAGCGGCACAGACAGAAGGCCCCTGCTCTCCAGGCTGCCTGCTGGCCGCACGCTGGGGAAGGAGGCACACCCGGGAGGGTGGGTGACTCAGGGAGGAGGAATCCACAGGGCAGGCCCCAGCGGTCAGTGAGTAATTAGGCGTGGTCACTGGTCGCCTGCCTCGGGGCTGACTTAAGTCATCGTTTTGGACTTTCTGCTCAGCTCACTGTGCAGACCCTGCACATTTGTCAATGGTTCGAGTCCGTGTCGGGTAAAACAAACCATGAGCTGACTGGCCTCAGCCTCACCCTGGGGATGACCAAACCTAGGAGCCCCGGCTGGCTGCTCGACAGTTACAGAGTTCTGCGGGGCTGTGAGGTGTTCAACTCTGGAGCTGCGGGCACAGCACTTGCTTTCTGGGAAAGAGCAGACACAACCAGGGCAGTGTCTTGGCTGAGGTTGGCCCGAGAGTGCCAGGGATGGATCTGGGCCCAGTTAAGCTCCGAGCTGCAGGCACCCAAATACCTGCACTAGGATGGAGGATGGAGGATGGAGGATGGACGATGGAGGATGGACGATGGAGGATGGAGGATGGAGGATGGAGGATGGAGGATGGAGGGAAGCCCGCCCTCTGCATCCTGGTGGCATCTGGCCATCTCTCTGGGCCCGCCCGCCATCGCCCGGGTGTGCTCCTGAGAAAGGGCCTCTGTGTCAAGGTGTGAGACCAGCTGCCTCACCTCCCGGGAGCTTCACAGGCATCGAGTGTATCTGAGGCCCCAGCGTGCTGGGCACAGATGCCCTTTAGCTTTGCTGTCTGTGGAGCCCTTTGCTTCTGGAACATGAATTTCTGGCCTGCTGAGCTGGCTCAGCCTGTAGGGCTAACAGGGCAGGGTTTCCAAGTCTGGCCATGAGGAGGCATTTGGGGAGGGGGGGCTGACTGGGGGGGGGGTGACGGGGAGGTTGATACACACATTCCTGGGGTCCACCTGTGCATGTCTTGGTCTAGGAGCTCTAGGGTGGACCCCATGACCCATACTTTTAAAAACATCTCAGGCAATTCGGATTAGCCCTCGGGTTTGAAGGTGGACTGACGTGCCCACAGAGGCATTTTCAGTGGCATTTTTAGTCTGAGCATCCCCAAGGCCAATGGAAGAGAGGGGCCAAAGGCGGCACAAATCCGTCTAGACCGCCCTGAGGGTGGGAGTCAGGCTAGGCAGGGCTCCCGGGGACTGCCATGAACCTCACAGGGTTAAGCTTGGCTGCACAGAGGAATCTGAAAATCAGGGGAGTAAATTATGTTTCATAACTGACTGACCTTATCTCATCTTCCAGTTAAGTTTCAGGTTGTTAAACTGCATCCAAACCTTCTCAGCTCACCGAGTACTTCCTTGTAGAGAAAACTCAGGGGGCTGCTAATAATACTTCGCATATAAAAATTATTTTTATGCCCCCACCCCCCCCACTCTCACTGTGCCTCAGGGGTTTTAAATAGCAGACAACCGAGAACGGGGTGTGGTTGGCAGCTCTGAGGTCATAGGTGAGACAGAGCACTCAAACAAAGTGCCCAAACCTTATGCTTTGGGTTCTAGTCTGGCTTTCACTCCCCATTGATCTCAGGGTGATTTGGGAAAAGTTATATACGATCTCAGCGCTTTGGTTCCCACAACTACACTGTGGGAATACTGCTGGTATCTTCCTCGTGGGCTTGTTTTGAGAATTATCTCCCAGAAAGGGTACAAGCTGTACAGCAAAATGCTGGATACGTGGATGTACTCCTGATAGGGTGGGGAGTCAGCAGACGATATTTGTCCCTCTGGGCTTTCGTAGTGCTGTGCCCTGACTCCCTTCACCTCCTGTCCCCCAAATAAATGTGAGCCCTGAGCCAGAGACCAAATGTCTCTGCACCCCGGTGCCCAGCACGGTGCCTGGCTCTGTACACAGCTGTCGAATAAATAAATGAGCAAGAGCCAGAGCTTTTAACTCTAAGCCCAAGCTCAGCACACTACATTATGCTGCATTTAGAAGGAATGTAGGTGCATTCAGAAATGATAACAGATCGGAGGCTGGAATCCACAGGTGCTCATCTGGCAGGCGGTGGCCTGGGACCTGGTCTTCCCATGATGTCAAATGCTTTTCTGCTGAGAGACCTGAAAACAAACATACTAAATAGTCTGAGGATTTTCTTCTTTGTGTGTGAAGGAAGAAGAAGGAAGATCTCCATGTGCTTTGACTTGTAACGCTGTAGCTGTCCACACAATGAAAAACAGAACGTGAGAAAGCTCCTGTGTTCTTGGTGTGCGCAAGCAGGAGGTCCTTGCAGTGGGGCCTGCGCTGTGGGTGTGTTGGCAGCTCCAGCCATGAATGCCACACACGGCCCCTGAAGACCATGGTTTGGGTGGCCACCAGGTCCCCATGCAGAGCCCAAATGTGACCTGAGGTCTGAGCCCCTGGCAGCGAGTGAGAGGGGGAAACACCAGCCAGGTGCTCAGGGCTGGGCCGAACCTCTCAGAAACATCGTCTCTTTGTCCCTGCGCTGGGCTCTGGAGGGCGGTGTTTTTATCACTTCTGTTTCATGCATAAAAGAACTGGCACGTGGAAAGTAAGGGGATGAGGCCTGAATTTTAATCTAAGACCACTTAGCCCTGAGGCCACCCCCTGGACATGCCTCCAGAAAGAAATCGGTCTGGGCAGCCAACATCAGGGAGCCAGTGGGCATGCTCAGACAGGCACTCAGCTGCCCAGAGCAAGCCTAGCCCTGCCAGAAATCCAAATCCAATGTACAAAAGAATGTTATCTTTTCTTCTCTTTGTTTAGAGCTGTGGATTTGAGCATAGGACCTTGAGTCTTTGGTTTCAAGAACAGATGCACCTGATGGAATATAGGTTTATTTTACAGAATTTACCAAACTCACAGGTTACACAAAGGCCAAACAAGATTGCAGGGGAGGAGTATTATCTGAAAACAGAAAATCAGGCCTGTGGGGTCCCACGCAAAGGGAAGAGCAGATGCAGAGGTGGCTTCAAAACCTAGCAAAGGACATCAATGTTGACTTCGAGGTTCATTTCTCCTTCTTCCTTTCTGATGCTCTTCTAAGATTGACTTCAGGTTGTGAAATGGACAATTCTTTCTCCCGACACTACATACAAATACTGATGGCCACATGCAGAGAGAGAAAGTGGGCTCTCAGGGGCTGGGCCACTGCCGTGAGGAGACAGTGCCCTTCAAAGGCTGGGAATCCCACACCACGGGGCTTGTTTTCGGTGTGAGGGCCTGAAATTGGATATGGCTTTTAGGGGAGGCCATTCGGAGGCCGTGCTACGTCGTGCGGCTCTTTTACGGAGAGGAGGCCAAGCTTCGGCAGCATGTCTAATTACAAAGCACGGTTTTGCTCTCACCCTTGGTCATCTCTCTAATGGCCATTCGCTTATGCGCGGGGCCTACTTTTGGTGACTTGATCTAGAAAACGCCCATAGACTTGAGTGCTCAGCAAATGGAGTGTTTGCTTTTATGTCTCTCTGCGGTTGGCATCTTATTCAATCCTATTCCAAGAGAGCCGCCTCCGCACCTCTGTGGCTCCAGGGCCTCGGGCGGCACTTGGCACCACAGCAGGCCTGGAAGGCTCCTCGGCGTGGTGAGTGATCGGGGGTGTCCAGGGGACGGCGGCTCTTTCTGGGGACACTTCCATGGGGAACATGCTGACAGGTGGACCCACTTCGATTTTAATTCAGCTCCAAGAAACTGGCGGAGGCTGGGAGATAAAGACCACTGGGGTGGGGTCTGGCGCTGGGCCAGATTCAGTGTGTGCCACAGCACCTTGGTCCTGTCCCTCTGAATGTCCTGCTGCAGTGAGTGCCAAATGCTACGCCGGGACCCGGCTCACTGATCCTGCCAACTCAGATCTGTGAAGCAGAGTCTCAGCAGGTCAGACCTTCATTCTGAATTTCCCTGGGGTGTCTCACAGTCTGGCTCAGGAAGCAGGAACTGCCCGTCCCCCAAAGCTGGCTTCCTCTGCCTGCCACGTGCTCACCGCTTCCTTTCTCCAGCACATTCGGGTTCAGAGATGGCACGGGGCTGAGGAATCAGACACACCTAGATTTGAGTTCTCCCTCTGGACAAGCAACTGGGCCTCTCAGCCTGGATTCTCTCCCCTAGAACATGGACTGCCTACTAGTATCCATCTCAAAGTGTGTGGTCAGTGTTCATCGCGACAGTTCTGTGACAATCTCAAGCGCACAGCCAGACAGGGAACACCTGCCTGTGCGTGCTGGCTCCCCTCCCCGTCACTGGTCTGCCTTCTTTTCCAACCTTGCTCCAGTGCTTGACCTGTTAGTGAAGCGACAATCGAGAGGATGTGTGACAGCAGGCCTGGACAAAGCCGGCAAAGCCCTGCGCCCACAGAGGACCCCGCACGCAGGAGGGGCTCTGAGGATGGTTATCAGATGAATCGACGGATTAGCTCAGTTTCCCCGATGGTGAGCTTGGCAGATGTAACTCACTTGGCTGCCGCCCATTGCTCTGCAGTCTTCTTGGTGCTCTTAAAAAAATTCCTTCCATGTCATCACTCTTCTTATACAGATTTACGGGGGTTGTTCATTCTTAACAGTGCAAATGCAAACGTCCTTTCCGTGTCTATAGCCCTCTGTGGTTAATTTCTAAAACCCCACCCTGTGGTTGCATGCATAATATTTGAGGAATTTACATATTTCTAAAACTTGGTAACGGTGGGGAAAACAAAAAAACAACAACACATATTTGGCCCCACCTATGATGACTCAATTCACATAACCCTCTGTCTCAGCCAGGGCCTGAGTAAGGAATGACCAGGCAGCATTCCCTAAGGTCAATATATTTGTGGACCATCACCAAGGCAAAGGTTTGGGACTCCATCTTGTCTTAAGGGCCCGGAGGGCTTCCTGGAGTAAGCAGAATTCTTCTTGGTACCTTAATCAGAATTTACTATACAAGCTCCTTTGGGGCAGCTGTCCACACTGTCCCTGAGCACCCAGCCCCTCGACACTCCCCTGCTTGGGTTGTAATCTCAGGTGTGGCAGAGAAGGGACAGCAAAGAATAGGAGCCACGTCCACCTGGGAGCACCTACCATGAGAATGGGTTTGGGTTTGCTTCACTTCTGTGTTCTCCATGACTATATTTCACCTGAAAGGAGTAGGGCAGTGGAACCATTAAACAGGAGACCATCCTGCTGTCCCAGGGTGTTCAGGTCCCCACACAGTGCCCAGAACACAGGAGGAGCCATAAATACTTGCTCAGTGAGGGAGGGAATGAACGAGATACACTCCCTCCAGGGGACACAGAGACTTCACTCACTCAGCCCCAGCTGATGGATTTATGTGCTTATGTGAAACTCATAAATGTGGCCAGGACTCACCACATGGACCCTCAGGGCAGGCTGGGTTTGGAGAGCAACTATCTGTGGGTTCCTTAATGAAAACCAAACAACGGAAATCAAGCCAGGACTCACCAGCGACAGCCCGGGGAGCAGACTCCTCTGTAATTACCGGCAGTGCGTCTGCGAGGAGCAGCAGCCGCTGGGGGCCAAGCACTGGACAGACCTGTGAGTAACACCGGTTGGCACGCACACGCTGGCTGTCTATGCCGTGCCTGCCCACGTCCCGACAGCCTCGTGATAGGGACGTGGCTCCAGGGAGGCGATGGGGAGGGAGGCTTCCAAGCAACCTCAGACTGGTCTCCCTGCCCCCGCCTCCACCCCAGCACCTGGCATTCACTCGCAGAAGAGGTCGACATGAGCGTTATTTGGAAAGGTTTCCTTTTCCTACGGAGAACAAAACTCACAACCCAGAGGTACTTACTTTGGTCTTGCTCTGCAACTCTTGAAAGACTTTGTCTGTGCGACCAAACACTCCGTCTCCACTGACTCCATTAATCAGCCCTGCCCTCCACGTGGGCGCGAGAATTGATTTTTACCAGCGGGAGCCAGAGGCGGGCATTGGGTGTTGCTATAGTAAGAGAAACCTCACGGGCTGTTTGGCTAGAGAAAAATATTGCTGTTTCGGTCACCCGTGTTCCCTGACAGGCCTGTTCCCTCCGAAAATGTTGCCTGGGGACACTCATTTTACTAACATAACACCCAAACTTCGAGAGGTAAGGCCAACTTCACAGATTTTTGAAAAACAAAAAAGTTGTTTTTCAAAGTCCCCAAATGGCACACCCGAACAATTCCATTAATATAAACACTCCTTCTGAGATGGCAGTATGTAATAAGGGTTCCCTGAATGACTCTTTCTCCAATTAGGCTTGAATAGATGGAAAAGCCCTGAGAACACTAGGGACTAGGTATGAAGAATGCACAGACCACAAAGACCCTTCTCTCCTGGCCCACAGCTGCCTGGGATGGAGGCTGGAGAGAGGGAACCATGTGGGCCCAACATGGGCAGCCGGAGCTGCCACCAGCAGAGACCTCGGCCGGCCTGGAGGTCGGGTGAGCACCTCGCTCTTCTCAGTCCAGGAGACATGCTGGGTAAGGTAGGTTCTCATTAATCCCGTGGACGTGAGCATTCGAAGACCCACAGGCGGTCTCCTCCTTATAACTGGAGCTTGGCGATGCCCGGTCACCAGGGTCTGGGAAACAGGCCCTTGGGTGTGAGCCCTGATGCTTGGGTCCTGGCCGAGCTGCCTGCTGTCACACCACCCAGCAGTCCTCTCAGGTGGGTGCCTTTCCCACCCCGGCGTTCCTTCCACACTTACAGTTCCGTGTGCCTCTTTTCAAGGCACCTTTTTCCTCTGGCACCCAAACATTCACCATGGCGAGCATTTTCCAGACCTTGGAGAAAAAGGGGACGATTTTACTTTGCTCTGGGTCAGCGGTGTTCAGGGGACAACATTGCGTAGTGGCCGGGGGTTGAATGGGGAGTTCAGAGGTCGGAGCTGGGCCTCTGTCAGCCTGGAGACCGCTTCCTGGCTTCATTTTCTGTCATTAGCATGGAGGGAACAAGCTACCCATCTAAAGATCTGAAGAATGTATTGCGGGGGGAGAGGGGGGTGAGCACGGGCATGGAGGGAAACTGCCAAGTTTCCAAAAATGCATTTGTCATCAAGAAAACCAGCAAGAAATTTAGCAGACGAAGCGAGGGTGGTTAAATATCTGTCTCCAGACACGGCAACTCCTTTAGGGGCTCCTTTATGGAATATCTGTGGCTTAATAAGGCCCAGGAGACAGCAAATGGCTGGTTACAGAGTTTAATTAATCAACAGGCATCTTCTGCCCCTGGAGGCATTTCTTTAAAACGTTGGGATCAGGGCCTGATGATGAGATAACGTGCCATGAAGACGCCACGCCTGCAACTGCTCTCTCGTGCTTCTCTTCAGCACGCCTGGGAAGCTTTAAAGATTCCAGCAGGCTGCGTGCACGTGACAGGAGCACAAGGTACTCGAGGGGCACAGTGACCTCTGTCAAATGTTAGGGACCTGCCAGGGGTCACAACTTTGCAGAACTTGTACCTATAAGTACATCCAGGCACTGCCCATCCACCTCTGGCCAGGGGCCAATTCGCCCCGGGAGAAGTGTAGTGGAGTGGAGAGAGAGTCTAGTGATTTCTGACTGCTTCTTTGCCTGGGTGAGCCTCCAGCTTGGTTTCCGACCTCATGGCCAGCTCTCCGGGTGCACCCTTGGTTCCCTCTGGCCTTGCCCTCCCTCATCATCTGTACTGCAAGGTAGATCAATTGGATGGCCAAGAGCACCTGCGGTTATTTGACTTTAAATGAAAGAAAAAAAAAATTCAGTTTGTCAGTGGCACCTCATTTGAAGTGTTCAGCAGCCACGCAGGGCTGGTGGTTTTCCCACAGGACGGGGTAGGTTCAAAGAACATGTCCTTCACCACAGAGGGTCCAACTGGGCAGCACTGCTCACAGCATCCACACTGACTCTCCCCAGCCCGGGACCTGACAGAAAGCCCCACCCCGTCCCACCCCCGGCTGCTTGCTGCTGGAGAAGACATAGGACCACGCAGACTGGTGCCACCAAGCACATGGCTTTCCATCTCGGCGAGTCTCCAGACACTTGGCAACCACGTCCTGCTTCAGAACCCTTCCTCTCCCTTTCCTGCCAGATGTGCCCGGCTCTCCTCTGGCTCCGGAAACTCCTCCTCCAGCTCCTATCCCTGACTCGAGGCAGAGGTCTTTGCCTGTCACACCTGGAGAAATCCGGTGGAAGGAGGACACAACCTCCATTTCCTTCCCAGCATCCACACCACACACCCTGGAAGCCTTACTCCTCTCCTCTGGCTCCTGGCCCTGCAGCCGCTCGGGGACTTGGTCGCTCTTCTTTCTAGATGTGGGGTTAGTCTGTGTACCCCGTATTGGTTTCTTAGTGGCCACAACAAAGCGGCACACACTGGTACTGCACATCCACAGACGTTTATCATCTCAAAGTTCTAGAGGCTAAAGGTCTGAAATCGAGGTGCCCGCAGGGCCACACTCTCCCTGGAAGCTCCGGGGAGACTTAGTCCCATGCCTTTCTCTTGGCTTCCATCCTTGGGCTCAAACCCAGGCGTTCCGGCCGGCAGCTGCCTCCCTGTCCTCCTCCTTACAGGGCGCTGTCCCCGTGCCTGGCTTCACACAGCTGTCTTATAAGGACTCCTGTCACATGAACCAGGGCTCACTCTGCTCCAGCATGACCTCACCTGCACTCATTACTGCAACCATCCTGCTCAAAGGTCACATTCTGAGGTTCCAGGACTAGGGCCTCAACATACCTTTCTGGGGAAGATACAATTCACCCAGAGCATCCTCCAAATTCATGATTCCCTCTGCTCTGTGCCACTGGGTATGACCCCTAGGCCTGTCCCTGTCACTGCCGTCTTGCTGGATCCCTGGGAGGAGAGAGGCATCAGGCCTGTCTTTCCATCCCTCCTGCAATGGCACATTCTCAGCAGCACATGACCCCTCAGGCACAATGCCTGTTGGGCACCTTCCCTTCCACGGTCCGGTCCCCATTGTTGCCTGTCGTGGGCATCCCTGTTTCTTTCTCTCTTCTGTTCAGGTCTGGATGTTAATGACTTTGTCCTTGGAGTCTCAGCACCCCTGTTAGTTCCCTGCATGTGACCTCCACCATCCCCATTGAGCGTGCGTTTTCTGCTGGACCTTGCAGGAGACCCCACCTCTCAGCTGTGCACTGCATCCCCTGGTCCACAGACGCTGCCTTGGGCTTCTCATACAATACACATTCTATCAAAAACAAAACGAAAGACATCTAAAACTCTTCCCTGGAGGCGCGGTTTCCTTCACATGGCTGCCCCTCTTATTTTTCCCTTACCCCAGCCCCCAAAAGGCTGTTTCCTCTTGCCGTGTGAGCTGCCTCGCATCGGCTCTGTCCAGCCATACAGTCCGCTTTGTCCTGTGGCTTTTCGCTGGTGAACGGCCACACCAAATGCTGCTTCCCTGGGCGTGTCTACTCAACATGGTGCTTCCCTGCAGGCTGCCTTCTGCTCTGTAGCTCTGCTCTGTCCTTCTCCATCGCTTTGGTTATCACTTCTTTCCTCCTCCTTGGTTACCCTGCTCAGGCCACCCTAGAACAGTACCACAGGCTGGGGCCTTAAACAATAGACATTCATCTCCTCACAGCTCTGGAGGCTGGAAGTCCAATCATGGTGCTGGCAGGGCTGGTTCTGCTGAGGCCACTCCCCTTGACTTCCCTCTGTGTCCTCACACTGTGACATGCTCACCTGGTGAACCTATGCCTGTGCACATTCCTCTTCTCATAAGGACACTGGTCAGGTTGGATTCCACTCAAATGGGCCTTATTTTAACTGAATCACCTCTTCAAAGACTCTGTCTCCAAATATGGTTCCATCCTGAGGTGCTGGGAGTGAGGACCTCTGCACATGCATGTGGAGGGAGTGGGCATGGTTCACCTGTAACAGATGATCATATGTTGGCCCCAGGTGATGTCTGTGGGTCAATGGACCCCTCACTCTGTGTGTCCTGTATTTTTTTTTTTTTAAAAAATCAAGCTATTGTGTTTGTACCAACTTTGGATTTTGTGGAAAGTGGCTACAGTGTTTGGACAGGTTCAAGCCTTGGACTGATGAGAGGGCACAGTCCTCTCATTGCCACGTGCAAGTCCCAGCTTGGAGGGTAGAGCCCTCCCAGCACAATTATAGCCAACAGCTATACTTGGGAGCTTGAACCTATGGTCTGAACACGTAGCCCCACCTTCCTGAGTGATAGAGTTCAGGTGCATGTAGTTGAGTAGGACTGAAACCCACGAGAATGTTGTAAACATCGTGATCACGCTCCTACTTTGCCCCGTGGCATCTGCTATAAAATAAAGACATGGCTTGTGGGTGCTGTCGCTGTCTCTCAGAGAAGCAGCATCCCACCGAGACCCAGCTTTCATTCTCTTGTCTGTCTTTCCTAAGCCTTTCAGCCGCCCCCACTCAGGTTCACCCTTGGCCGTGCTGTCGCGGCACAGGATTTGACATGCGGAAATAAATAAAAAGATAAATAACTAAATCAATGTTGTCTCTGTTTACTCATGTAGGCCTAGATTTTCAAAATAAAACTCCTGTCAGTTTTCAGGTGAGACATCACCAAATGAGAGACGAGCCCTGAAAGCAGGTGGGAAAGACCTACGCTCCCAGGCCATGGGCTGGAGTTGGGAATTATGGGAGAAGGCGCTCTTGGCTTCTTTGTGCCCCGGACCCCATGATGATGGCCCTAACGCTTCGGATTCCCACATATGAGGAGAGCTTGTCACCTCTCAGGCTTTCGGCCACCTTCCAGACTGTGTTCCTGTGACCTCGCATGTAACACGCCCGGGTGCTGCTGGCTGGAGTGCGGTTGTGCTCGGGTCCGAGGCCTGATTCCTCAGGGCATAGCAGGATGGGCTTTCCTTTTGATGTGATCTGGGATGGATTAAAAAGAGGGAGTTTGTGTGTTTCTGATGGAGACAAAGACTGACTTCATATACTAACATGCGCGATATCACAAAAGAATGGGAGAGCTGCTCTCCCACCATGATGGCTTCAAGTGCACCCCAAGCACCATGAGGCTTCATTTAAGAGAGAGGAGAGTGATGCCTGCCAGTTCAGGAATTTTGGGGTTAACCTTACATTGTATATGTACACTTAGTTTAGAAGTTAGTGCCCAGGCCCAGATTTCATATTCTTACAAACAAAACATGCCCAAAGGTACACAAGTAGAACCTCCTGACCCCCTGTGGTCTTAAAGGGGTAGAATTCGGAATACAGGTCAGGGGGCTTTCTCAGGACACCATGACAAAAGCTACCAGCAGCTGCAAAAGCCCACGGCAAACAAAGCTCATGGCGTGTCCATCATGACAGTAGAGATGAGGAGGAAGCCATGCTTTGCACGGAGAGGGACAGGGACAGCTGCCGACAACGACTCACTGGGAGGAGGTCAGGGGGCCAGCAGGGCCTGGTGTACCACCCAGAGTGGAGGTTTTCCATCCCGGAGTGGGCATCGGGGTGCGTCAATAAAGAAATCCTCATGTTTTTTGGCTCCACAAACGTTTTATTAAAACAATGTCAAGTTGATTATGAGCCTTTGGCCCTGGACTTGGCTCCAATGCAAGTGCAGAGAACATGAAAGTTTAGTTATTCCTTTAGCCCTTTGAAAGCAATCTGTGCTCGTGCTCTGGTCTTGTGATGTAAGCTCAGTGGAATTACAGGTCAAGTGCCCAAAATTATATAACTAATTACCTCTGGCTTCAGTAACAATTATTAATCAGTCCCAACCTCCGAGCTTGCTCCTCGGTGGATGGTTTGAGTGAACTAATTAGGTCCAAATTTATTTTGCTAACAATCTCAGGCGGGCTGTGCCCCGGGGCCATGCACGCCTCCTACTGCACGCCCAGACCCGTGGGTGTCAGGAGGGGTGGAGGCTGCCCTGGGAAGTGAGGACGGACGAGCAGTGACATTGAGTGAGAGGAGCTCTTAAGAAGTTGGGTCAGGCTGGGGGGACAATACCAGTTGGACAGAAATATCAGGGATGCGTGTTGGGGGCACCCTTGGATGTCAGGGGCAGGCACGGCTCATCCTCCTGGTTCTCCTACACTGAGTCTGGCTGGTGTGGCTCAAAGTCCTTTTAACGCAGTGTTCACAGAAGCCACTCTGTCAGCTGAGGTTGGCCCCAAGGGGGACACTTACTCACCACCTTGACTCTAGGGGACCAGCACTAAAGAAGCTGAAAATTGGGGCTCTCCCGTTGGGTCAAATGTGGGGTGGGGGCTGGGGACCAGACAATGCAGACATTGCCTGCTGAGCACTTAGATTCTGGTCTTGGAAGCTCATTGCTCCTTCATGTGTCTGACCATGGTGAACACTTGCCCTGGTCCCCCTTCTGGATTAGACCGCATGCTCCTGAGGGCAGGGCTGTACGTCACTTACCTCCGTCGTCTGCAGCAACTACGCTGGCGCAGGTTCCCAGGACATGCGCACCAAGCACCCGGAGGAGATGCAGTGAGCAGTCTACTCATGGCATGCAAAAAAGTGGTTGATTATTTACTAAAGTTTGTCTCCCTTTGTAGCCTCCAGAAGGATAGTTTGGGAATAATGATTGGTTTCTGCTATGAATGGCCTTGTGCACAGACACTAAGGCACTGCTCACCTGCCACCTTTCTGAAGCCGCCTTCCCGCCAGGGGCTGAGCAGCATGGGGGTGTCGGAGCTAAGCTTTGTGTGACTCCTGGGAACACCCTGATCTCGTTGGCATCCCCTGAGGTCCACAGGCTCAGGGATCAGTCACACAGATCGAAAACACACCCGAATTCTGAATTGCTGTCTCTACTTCCCCCTGAGGGAGGGCTAGTGCTGGGCCTTGCTGTGGCTCACACCCAGGGTGCTAGGGTGTCCTGAGGCCTCCCTGTCAATCACCCTGCATCTCCAACCTGACCTCCAGGCAGCACTGCCTCAGTGTGACATAAGAAGGCTGGCTGGCTTCTGCTTGCCCCCTCCCTGCTCTGTGATCGCTCTGCTCCCAGCACCTGGCTTAGGAGACTGGCCTCGTGACCACAGCTGCTCCCACCCCCGCGCCACAGAACAGCTGTGCCAGAAGCTCCAGGCTGTCCCCCAGTCTGTGCTGCAGAGCAGAGGGCACCAGCTGGACTCTGCTCTCCGAAGGGGCGGCCTCTGAGTGCTGCCGTCCTCCCTGGAAGGATGCTGGACATTGAACCTGGGCTGCTTGTCCATGCTGGTCTGGCCAGGGCAGCCTCGCCCTCCTGGGAAGCCTCACCAGCCCTTGCTCACTGGCACCCTTTGCGGCTCCAGTGGGTGAGCCCCTCTGTGCTGCCTTTACCAGCGCCCACAGAACAGTGGGACTTGAGGAAAACCGGCAAGCCCCATAGTCATGGTCCCTGCTTGAGCGAAGGTTATGAAGGCCCAGGAGGACAGTGGCTTCTCCCAGCTGGGAGCACAGAGATTCCTGTGAAGGAGTCTGGTGACTCTGGACTGTCCCCCAAACAGCTCTTTATTGCCACCTTGTCTTCTCCCAAGGGCCCAGGACTCTATTGTGGGGTGTGGGCATGTGGGCCTGCAGGGCGTGGGCAGGCCATGTGGGGGTGGAGGAGGGAAGTGATGCCTGGAGGACTTGTTTCCAGCCCAGGGCTGGCGACTAGGGTTTGTTCACTGAGTCCCTTCTCACCGTTATCATCAGCATCTGCAGATGAGGAGGGCGGGCTGCCTGCAGGTGCAGCTGGTCCCTGTGGGCTGGGAGGAGCCGCTGGCCTGGCTGCAGGTGCTGCCTCAGTGTCTCTAGCTCCGCCCCGCCCACCTCGGGAGCCCTTTAAGCCCAGCAGCAGCCGCTTGACACCCACCAGGTCTCCCAGCCTGACTGCGCTGCTGGTCCCCCCCTCCAGCCTGGAGCCGAGACCATCTGCCTGGTTGTTTTTCTCCAGGATCCTCTCCAAGGTAGGCCTTTCCAAGGTCATGTTTTGCATGGCAAAAAAGCAATGCTGTTAGCAACATACTTTTATCTCCACTAAAACAAAGACACCATCCTTCTGCAGAAGAGAAGATTATTTTGATTACGTTGTTAAAACCATTTGTTTTACTTAAAGAGGTTTTTGTGTAGGGAGGTAGTGTGCGCAGGTGTGCCTTCCAGCAGAGGGGAGGAGGGGCTCTTACAGTCCACAGAGTGGCGTCACCCAGCACACCGCCTCCTTTAGCAGGCTCCTGCGTCTGGGTGTCCTTTCTACTGACCCTGGGGAACACCCCCAAACATGAGGGGTGGGGGCAGTGGCGACTCCCTTCCCAAAGCTCTCACCTAGGTTCCCAGGGCTTCGGGTGTGAGCACCTGGGCTGGCTGAAGTTGACCCCCGCTGAGTTTCTCTTCCTCTACCCCACGGCCACCTGCACTGGACACCCCTGGTTTTCATATAAAGCACCATTTCATGAAATGGCCAGATTCCGAGCATCTGTGTTTGTAAAACTGTGATCCCCAAATTCTAAAAGTCCGTCATGCTGTGCTGTGTGTACCCCACGCAGACGCAGACAGCACGTCCTCGCCACAGCTCCGTCTTATGGAGAATGTTTTTTCTCCCTCTTATTTGAGAACCAGGGCTGTGCAATTACCCCGTCCTCTGTGGCAGCTGCCAGAACGCTTGGAGCGAGTTTTGTGGAGGCCGTTTATCTCAGCAGAGTGTTTCTGGTAAAAATATTTGCCTCCCCACCTTACTCTTTTGACTCTTGTGTTTTTGTTCATGCTTCAGTAGTTTTGGGATTTATTGCATCTTTGTGTAAATTGCCCCAAACCTTCTCTGGAAATCGGCCACTTTCTTCTGTCAGCTGAGTGGGCTGGCTGGTGGGGGGAGAGGGAGAGTCCAACATTGAAGAAAGACTAGGCCCGGATTACCCAGCAAGAGCACCTTGGAGTCAGACGTGGGCTCCCCTTCCTTCGTCCCTGGGAGCTTCAGTTTCCTCACCTGGGAAAAAAATCATCAACAATAAAGAATTTAAATTAAAAAAAAAATCATCACACCATTTGCCTATCCCAGGGCCTGTGGAAACGGGATGCGAGGTTTTTAAGCTGCGGAGCCTGGTGCACAGCAGACTCAACAGATGCTTATGTTCTTTTTCCGAGTGGCCTTGGGCTGTTCTGACCAGGACTGGCCTCCTGGGTGTGGCAGTCATCACAGGGCCTGTGCTCAGAAGGGCCTCCACCTTGAACCTTAATCATTTTATCCCTGAACTTGGGTTTGTAAGTGAACTCTGCTGGGACTGTGATGTGGGCCCCTCCCCCATGCACCCAGCTCAGCAGTCTTTGCTGCCCTCCGCCCCTGGCGGAGCCCTGGGTGGGCCCAGGGTGGGGCTGGGCACAGTAAAGTCTGCAGTCACCTGCAAACATCCCTGTGTCCAAGCGAGAGTGACCTGCACAACAAATAAAAGCCAGCCTGGTCGGTGGGGAGAGAGCCTGCGGAAGGGAAGAGACAGCCTCTGAACCAGGGAGCCGGTGCTCCCCGTGCGCTGGGCCCTGCGGCTCGGGCTGGCTCTGGTCCCATGGCCTCTCTGAGGTGTGCGATGTCGGCCCCAGGAGAGGAGGATTGTGTGTAACTGGGCTCCCTCCCTTCACTTCCTAAGGAGGGAAGGAAGGAAGGAGGGCGGACTCGTGCCCGAAGGCGGCTGTGACCAAGTGCCCCACACTGGGTGGCTTCGAACAAAGTGAAGGATCTCACAGCTCTGGAGGCTGGACGGCCGGAATCCAGGTGCTGTTAGCAGAGGAGCAAGGCGCCAGGTGTTAGCCTTGGTGCAGCAGCCCAGTCCCCGAGTTCTGGCTGAGAGAATTCCGAGCCA
Organism: Myotis nattereri; assembly: GCF_964212035.1. Lineage (NCBI taxonomy): Eukaryota > Metazoa > Chordata > Mammalia > Chiroptera > Vespertilionidae > Myotis > Myotis nattereri. The sequence continues at coordinate 34,133,904 of NC_138082.1, forward strand.
AGACTCAAACTTTCAGAGAAAGTTTATGTAGAAAGTCACAGAGGTGGAAGAAGTGAGCCGTAGAAGAAATGGGCTCAGGAAACAAGTTACAGCAAAAGAAGAGCCCTTGGAGCTTAGGGGAGGGAGGGAGGGGGGGAGGGAAAAGGGAGAGAGGGGTAAGTATGCCTTGAGAGAAGAAAGAGGGAGGAGAGAGAAAGAGAGCCCCAGAAAAGAAGGGGGTGGGGAAAAACACTGGGAAGAACTCCACAGAGAGAGGAGCTGGGTTCTCCAGGCTAAGTAAGGGCTTTTCCCTGAGGCCTCAGGGGAGGGTCCCAATAGAATATCCAGCCGCTTTCTTGTGTCTCCTCAGGGTCACGGTCTCCACTGATTGGTCAGCCCCAGGGGTGGGTCATTAGTCATCGCAGATGGCCCCAGTCAGCCACCTGGTTTTGCTGCTTTTCTGGGCCTGGAGCTGAAACACAGCTGAGGAATAGATGTTATCTGCAGGGCTTAACACTTAAGGGAGTGGTCCTGCAAGGGCCTATGGTTTTGCCCCTTGCTAGGCACCTGGGCTTCCCTCCCTGGTGACCTCCTGTACCTGGTCCATCCTTCCTGCTCTGCTCATGCCCATCTAACTGTCTGCTACATTGTCACGGGTCACATGCCCTCTGAGACCTGTCAGGGATCCTTCCTGGTCTCTCCCAGCTTCAGGGGGTATCTGGCAACCCTGGTGTCCTTAGCCTGAGGCTGCACTCCAACCTCTGCCTCTGGACACATGGCCTCTCCCGTGCGTGTGTCTCTTCTCTTCTTGTAAGGTCACCGGCTGTCCTAGTATGAGCTGCTGTGACAGAGCACGTAGGCTGGGTGGCTTACACTCAGCAGGAATTTATTTCTCACAGTCTGGAGGCTGGGAGTCTGAGATCGGGTCCCTTTGCAGTCAGGTTGCAGTCTGCCTACTTCTCATTTTATCCTCACGGGGCAGAAAGAGAGCTCCGTGGCTCTCCAGCTCTTCTTACAAGGGCACTAATAAAATTCACGAGGGCTCCACCCTCATGACCTGTTTACCTCCAAACATTATCTCATTGGTATTACGGTTTCAATATGTGCATTTGGGGGGACACAATCATTTAATCCATATACTGACCATATTGGACTCAGGACCCACCCTGATCCAGTATGACCTAAACTTAACTTGATCACATCGGCAAAGACTATTTCCAGATAAGGCCACATTCACAGGTTCTAGGTGGCCTCAAACTTTGAGGGGTGCTATTCAACCCAGTGCAGGTGCACATGGCAGTTTAGGACCTCAGGTAATTCCTGATGGAGGATGAGTGAGGTAATGCCCCAAAGGCTCTGCCCGGCGCCTGGCACAGGGCGGCCTCTTTTCTTCCTCCCTCACCACCGAGAGCTTCACCTGGGTGGCACATAGACAGATGGATGCTTGGCGTCCAGGGGCAGCCGATAATGACTCAGGAAACGCAAACACGTTGGCCTTGAGGTCTATTGCAGTGAGTTGGGTGCTACCTGTGGGTGGGCATGAACCGCAAGAGGCACCCACATTTGCCACATTTTACATGAATGCCTTTTGTTCTTGCACCCAGTCAACAGCTGTTTATTGGATTTGCACTATATTCTGGCACATGCCAGGGGCTGGGATGCAGAATGAGGGTGACAACATGAGGAGGGCTCTCAAGATGGTGAACTGTACTCTCTGCCTGGGAAAATGGGGGAAGGGAAGGTCTGGTGAGTGAGTGAAAGGCTGTGCAGAGCGTAGCCTGTGGGACCACCGGGGCCACGTCAAGGTGGGGAAGCCTCAGCGTCTGTTCAGGGAATGGCACGCGGGCCCCTGAGCTGCTCATGGGTGCAGGTTGGGATTTGAATCAGGGAAAGGAGTGGAGACCAGCCTCCACAAGCAATTACAGAAGTGGCTGGTTAACAAAGATTCAGGGTCCAACCATTAGTATGATAAATAGGTGGAAACAACCGTGACATGCACCATGAAAGGGACAGTGACACAAACAGGTGTGTCTCCACAGCGAAGTGCCCTGCTGCCATGAAAAAGAGTGAAGTTAGTTTACATCAGAGACAACAGGAAACCCAAGCCCTGCTGTTGACGGGATAGACCAAACTGCAAAACAGCGCATCATCTGGGAGATACACGCATGCAAAGAAAAAAACCTCCCAAATATAGATTTCTAATGCACTCGCATGTGTCAATAGCTGTATGTGCGTACAGCTCAGCAAAAGGCTGGAAAAGTAAACCACAAATTATTATTGATGGTTATTTCTGAGCAGCAGGAGGATTGTGGTGGGGATGACGGAGAACTCCCTTATTTTTCACACGAAGTTTGTATTCATCTCTTTATTCCTGTGCTGGGGCCGGGGTGTGAGCAAAGTGCTGCACAGCCCAAAGCTCGAGAGAGAGTGAGCCTCACTCGGGAGTTGGGAGGGATACTCAGAGGGCTTGTGAGTACAAGCCACACCCTCTTACATTCTGAGTGTCCTCTTTCAATCCCCCAAACTTAGCTCCCAGTTTCCCTGCTCTTTGTCTCTAAGCCATGGCGTGCCCTCATTACTGAGATCTGTTCTCTGTCGCTGGATTAGCGTGGGTGTTAGGCGGCAGCTGCAGTTCCCAGACTGATAAGGGAGGCTTCTCCGATCTTTGCTGCGGACCGGCGTCCTGATTAGGATGCTCTTTGCCTCCTTGCATCGTCGGTGGAATCCCTCTGGGAGGGTTTTGCCTGGTACCGTAAAGCTCATGGAATGTACACAGCGGAGGCCTGAGGTCTGGGTCTGCAGGAAGACCAGGGTGAGGGGATGTGTTAACCACTTCTTGATTGGCAATGAGCTGGTGCTGCCTCGAGAACACAGATGATGAGGGTGGTGGCAGGCGCTGGATTGCCAGAAGTTCGAATATGTGTCCAGGGGCCCGTAGCTGGGCAGGCGTGGGCATCAGGAGACGTGCGCTCAGAGGGATCTGCACAGAGATGTGGTTGAGGTTTTTACTTCCACAAAATAGTGGAAGAAAGACTCTTCTGCTGACATAAAGCTGGAAGGTCTATGAGTGTGCTGGATGACATAGTCAGGGGGATACTAGGTGACACGTAGAAAACGGAATTTCATAAGCAAAATTGACTTGGCGTCAAAAATACCCATTGCGTAGGTACAAGGAAAATGTGTCTGAATGATGCAGATAAGAGACCAGGATACTGGAAGGTAACATAATGGATTTAAAGGTGAGTTATTCAGCCGCAGGCTACATTCACAAATGTGTAGAATGGGGGACGAAGATGCAGAAAAAGACCTGGTTATCTCATTCATCTCCGGGCAGCTCACTTTCTGAGAACTATTTGGAAGAAGTCATTTCCAAGGCACCCTGTGCTATTCAAAGAAAGAACTGTCTAACAGCAAGAGCTGTCCCAGGATAAAGTAGGAATCCTCGGAAGAGAGTGAGCTCCCTGTCGCTGGATGTGTGCAAGCAGCCTCTGGCAGGGAGGCACCCGGCTGTTTGTGTCCTCTCTGTTCCTAACAGGGGCACCACGCCCAACTCAGACACGCTTCATATGTTTGCCTAGTTAGTGAATTGGTGAACATCGAAAATCTGGAGAAATATTAGATGGACTGGGATGTTCCCTCCAGGCCTGGATACTACATCGTCAAACTGTACGTGCCTCTTCCCCTTGAGTGTGTTTTAATCCCTTAATTCCTACAAATTTAATGGATTAAAACACATTTTTCTTTTAACGTTCCGGAGGTCAATCTCAGTTTCACTGGCTGAAGTCCAGGTGGGCAGAGCTGGTTCTTTCTGGAAGCTTTATATCACCTGTTTCCCAGCCTTTTCAGCATTTAGAGGTGCCCACATTCCTTGGCTTGTGGCCCCTTCCTCCACCTTCAAAGCACATCACTCCAACCTCTGCTTCCGTCCCAGACATCAAATTCTCTCTTCTGTGCTCTGATCGCCCTCCTTCAATTTCTCTATCTTAATCCTTTGCAAAGTCCCTTTTGCTAAAAAAAAAAATTCTCAGGTCACAGGGACTGGGGGTGGTGGTACATTATATTGGAGGCAGCACATGTTTGGGGAAGGGAGGAAAGTGGAGGTAGAGAAAGAGGGAGAAGAAAGAAGTCATCAAGTTCAGAGGATCATGACCACCTGGTGACCAGCAGCCTGGGAGGGCGGGGATGTTGGAGGGAGAAGGTGGTGGCCAGGGTGGAGGAAGCTCAGGCTTCTGTGGTGTCCTCCGTGCCTGGCATATGGTGGAGGCTCAATAAGGATTTAGTGGTGGATGAATGAATGAATGAGGGTGTCGCTACTGACTGAGGAAAGGACGGTCCCGGGTCAGCATCTTCCCAAGGCCGGGCTCAGTAAATCCCCATGGGAAGCTAAGATACGGGCTGGGCGGGACCTAAACCAGAAATGAGATGGGCCCCGCAGGGCGGCCCGCCACCTGCTCTGTTTCTGAGGCTCCGGCCTTGGTCAGAGTGGGAGCTTTGTGTAAGGTTGCATTGAACCCAGAGAAAAGGTGAAGGCATGTGGACCAGCATACTGATCTGGGTTTGGCAGGCAGAAGTGAGAACGCTGCGAGATCTGAGGCTTTGGGTTTTGTCCCACTTTCTGAAGGAGAAGATGGGAGCTTAAAAGAACTGAGCAGTCATTTCTATAAGCCAAGGAACAGAATCCATGCCAACAAGCAAAGCGCTATTCTTCAGAAACCTTTCCTGTTTCTGAGGCAGAACCAAAATGCCCCCGCTTTCCAGCTGTGACCCAAGGCCAAGGGCAGGCCTGGAAACTTGGGGTGAGCTCTATTCCTGGCCATCTTTCCTACTGTTTATCGCTGTTTATTCACAGGAGCTGCGGGCATTATCTCTGCTTGCAAAACAGACGTGGAGTGAAATGTTCGGCATTTTCCTAAATTGCTGCTGGGGCGGGCCAGGAAGAGTGAGGGCGCTGGCTTTCTCAGAGGTGTCCAGGGCTTTGCAGGGGGCACAGACCCCCGGATGCTGCAGGCCTCAGAGCTCCGTAAATTTTTCTGCCCGGTCAGGCACATGCCCATGTCGGCCTCCTGTTAAGCACTTTGATATCAGATTTCTTAGAATTCTGAGAAAGTTATTTATTTTTCAGAGCCTGCAAGTTAGTGCAATATGAGATCTCTGTAAGACCATTTCCTCTAAGCAGAAGAGACCCCAGGCTGTAAGTTCGTTCACTGAGTGGGTCATTCATGCATGTATCCAGTTCCTAGGGTGTCTACTGTGCGCCAGGCACTGTGAATTCAAAGATGAGGAGGGTCCGACTGTCAGCTGGAGTTGGTGGGTGACAAGCATGCAAGCAGCCTTCCTCGGGCTCCGTGAGATTGACACAGTCTGCACACAGTGCTCAGGAGGCCTCCCACGGGTGGGCGTCGGGGGCAGCTTGATGGAGGCTGAGCAGTTTGGTTTCCCAGGTGGAGGAGGGGTGAGTGGAGCACCGGGCCCATGGGAGGAAGACAGCAGCCCAGCCCAGCCTGAAGGTTTGTTCAGCTGTCAGTTCAGGGCCCCTGGTGGGCTGGGCAGAGAGGTCGTGGGGGGGCGGTGGCAGCAGGTGGGGAAAGATGGTGAAGAGCTACAACTCTTTCCCCCCCTGCAAGTCACAGGATGACAGCAAAGATATTTGAACAGACAGCAGCATGGGGCAGGGTGACAGGTGGGTGACAGTGAGAGGCTGGAGGCTGGGAGGACGGGGTGTGTCCGGCTGCCCCGCAGTCCTGCGGGGACCATTGCTAAGCAGAGGGCACGGAGGGAGAGGACGGCCTTTGAGGCCCTTATTTATAGAGTGTGCTCTGGGCTGAATTGTGACCCCACAATCCACATGTTGACGCGTAGTGAGTGGAGTGTTCCTCCTCTGGAAGCAGCCCGATTTATATTCGTAACTGAAACGCTAGCTGCCACCTCTTGCATGGAATGCATGACAGGACTGTGGCAGGACATTCCCAGTGGTACCTCACACACAGCGGCCCTGAGGGGGAAGCACAACACCCCATCCTGCAAACGTGAGCTGAGTGTAGAGGGGATGGGGGTGGGCACAGGTGGGAAAGGGGGCGCGCGCAATGGGAACCCAGATCAGAACCCGTGCTCTTCCTGCCATGTGTGCAGCCGCAGGGGACTCTGGTACCCAGCACCTAGTAGGTGCGCAGACATGGACAAGCCTGGAGGACGGGGACTGGTGAGAGCTGCCCGCAGCACGCCAGGGGGCTCGCCGGCGCTGTCCCTGAGCTCCTCGGCAGAAAGCAGGTTCCTGCTTGGAGTCCAGAGGGCTCAGGATGGGGGAGGCACCCCTGTCCTAGCAGGGTCATCATTTGTCTAAAATGGCCGTTCATCTCCAGGGGTCATCATGGAAGCTACTGGGAGCTTTATCCTGGTGGAGGGTTGGGGGTGGGAGGGCTGTTCAGGGGCCACCTGGACAAGGGAGGCCTTGGGTGAAGGGCCTCTCGCCTCACACTTATTGAGGCCGAGTGAAAGTGAGAAAGAAAGGATTAAAATGGATAACCTTCAAGGATCTAAGAAAAAGAGGGCAGCCTTGGTTCGGGGGCCTGCGGCCTCAGCCAAGTGCCCAGGCTGCTGGGAGCTCAGCCTGTCATGCACTCAACCACTGCTCGGCACTGAGGATGGAGGGGTCGTCTGTGCCTTGGCCTCTGTTCTTGGCTCCCCATGGCCCTTCCTTCTCCTTGGTGGCTGTTCCCACCTGGGTCTGCTTTATTCTTGACATGCTGGCCAGTGTGAGACTGCTCCCGCTGGACGCAGAGCCCACACCTTCCGCTCAAAGTCCTGCAGGATGATGCCTTCTGAACCTGCCTTATTCCCCTCTGCTCCACCCTGGTGTCAATCACTGGGTGCAAAGTTGGGTGAGCCGTGGATTAAACTTTCCAAGGCTGTGTGTGACAAGTACTTTGCCAGAACCAACTTCGGATCCAAAAAGACCCCATGGGCTGGATCATGTGCTGAACCGAAGGTGCTGACATGTGGTCAAGACGGGGCTGCCTCTGCCTCCCAGAGTGAGTGCCAGACGACTTCTCTCCATGCCTGGTTATGACAACCCGAAGAGCCCCACTGTGGCCAATCTTTCCTGTTGTGTTAGCTAATGGCACTTACATAAGAAAACACTGACACACATTCCTTTTTGAATTGCTGCCGGGAAAACGTTGGTCTTGACTCAAGGCCCAGTATGCTTCCATTCACCTGTCAGGGGAAATCCATCATGTTTCCCTTTTTGCATTGTCTTCCAGGAAGCTCTGTGCAAAGCTTGTTCACATAGAACCACCATCATATCTCAGGGGCCTGGAGGAATTAGCTCTGTCTTTCTTCGGTAAACTTGCAGCTTCTCCATTTTGCCTGTACTGTGTGTTGTTTCTATGTTTATTATAAGATACTCAAATATCTTTATAGACAGATGACAGTGGTTATTTTAAAGTCTTGCCTGAAGGTACAGAAAAGCCCAACTGGTGAAGGACAGTTGGGAAGGGATTGGTTAAGCAACAGTTCATCTGGAAATGGCCTACGACAGTCAGCGGCTGTGAATACAGAGTGAGTCAGGACACTGGTGTCTGCCCAGACGCCTGGGGCTCTGAGGCGGAAATAGCCCATCACATCAAGGCTAGGGGGGGTTCTGGTTCCTTGGAGCTGTGCCCTGGTCAGATCACATTGGCAGGTGTCCCTGGGTTCCAGGCTGGACTTTGAGAGGAGCGGGGACAGGCTGGTGTGTTCAAGCTGATGGCAGCGTTGGTCAGGGGATGAGGACTGACAGGCGGTGGTACATGTGGACGTGGGCTGGATGGGTTCTATATGCTTCCAGACCAGGGGTCCCGGGCAAGGAGCAGAAGGTCATAGCACCTAATGTAAATCAGTGGTGATGAGATCCCACAACAGAGGCATCCAAGAGGGTAGTGTGGAGGAATTTTATACGTAAAGTGGGGTTCAGCAACTAGCTCTGAGACTCCATTACTCCACATCCTATTGACGAACTGACGTGGGAAACCTCCACAGATGAGCCCTGACCCACAAAGGTTCCTGACCCACCAGGGCCTTCCTGGCACCTGAGCGTGGGCCCTGTTCTCCGTTTTTGGGATTCACCACTTTGCTTCACAGCCCGCTGTCCCTCTGCTTGGTGCGGGTGGGAGCAGGTTCCGGGGAGCAATGGGACATTCAGGACCCAGAAACCTTCCTGGGAGACGGGAGATGTTTGGGGGAGGGGAGCTGGGCTCTCAGGTTGAGCCTTTCCTACCAGTGGCGGGTGCGCCTGCTGGAAGTAGAACCTGGGCGTGCTCTCCAGCTTTACCCTGAATGTCTTCTGGATGGTTTTGGCCTCAGACAGGATCCTACGCTAACAGTGTCCTGCCCTATTCCAGGGACTTGGCCTTCTTGTGTTCAGGAGGTGGGAGGGAGCGTGGTGGATTTATGGTGCTGACGTCCGGAGTGGGACTCTGAAGCTTGAGATGCCTCCCAGGATGTCACTGGGACATTCCAGGATCAGCGCTAGAGGTCGGTGCAGCTTTCAGGGTGCAAAGCTAAGGCAGCCATAGCCTCTTATCTGCAGGGAGGTCCCAGGGCCCCCGGGGAGGCAGCCTGGGGTGGGGGAACATGGTGATGAGGAGTTCCTCACTAGAAATGTTGGGTGGGACAGGGGTCCAAGACAAGCCTGCTGTGTGCCACGCACAGGTAGGTATTCCTATGCCTGCGGAGCCCAGGTGGAGGGGCTGTGGCGTGGAAGGAGGCCAGTGCATACTCAGGGAACCAAGAGGTGCCACACCAGGGGCCACTCACACCGGATGTGAGGCGGCCCAGAGCTGTGCCACGCGGAGTCCCAGTGGTCAGGATCAGGGGTGTGGCTCAAAGAGCTAGGGGTCCAGATGAGGGGCAGTGAGTGAGGGGGATCACAGCAAGAAGGGACACCTGTGTCCTTCAGGTGGGGACGAGGCTGTCCAGGCGGGCGGGGCCCAGTACAGGCGTCCACTGGTCCACTGTGCTGGCAGCGGGACAGACGCCTTTCCTCTGTGTTGCTGAGTCTGTGACTGGGGCTGTCAACAGCATCCTGACCATTTGTTAATAATCAGGGAACCGGTCGCAGACAGGCTTCCTGACGCTGATTTCCCTTTAACAATTTCCAGCTTTTTAATCCAATTCCTCGGCCATTCTGGAGTGAGCACTTAGAGCCCTCAGGAAGGGAGCTGGCAGCCATAATAAAACTCAGAAGGAGGAGAGCGGGAAGGAAGCAGGAAGCCAGCGCGAGGATTAGAGCGGTTAAACACCACGAGAGAGCAGAGCAGGTGGAGGAGCCTTGGAACGGGTGGGCCTCTCCTTAGAGACGGCAGGTCTAGGGAGGAACTGTGAGTTCCCAGGCCCCCCTAGCTGGCACCCCTCATTGCAGCATTCCACCCCACGCTCTGCCCCAGCACACACTGAATCAAAGACTTGTCTTCAGTTCTGAGGGAACCCTGTCCACGGCTCAGAAACCATCTCGTTGGCCCTTGATTGGATCCATCTCTTGTGAGGACAGAGCGTGGACGGGTGAATAAAGGCCTGCAGGAGAGGGACCCCAGCAGCCCCCTTTTCCCAGGACCCCACTAATGTGCCATGGCCTGGGTGCTCGCTGCTGGGGACAGCTGAGCCTTTGAGACAAGAGGGCCATTTGTCTCCGTCATCGGTTTCCAGGAGAGCGCCTTCGAGGTGCCAGGTTCCCAGCGCCTCCCTCTCGAAAGGAAAGCACCTCAGAGTGGGCAGAAATGGGGGGCAGCGCCTAGGGGTCACTTAGGGAACCTGGCCGGCTCCCAAAGGCGGAAGCTGCAAGGTGGCAGGTCCTGGGCATTGCCAGCCTCCAGCTCAGCCTGGCTGGGCTCTCCGTGGGCAGCTGTTCTCAGGGCGGGCCATGGAGGCAAGACGGCCCATCAGAGGCAAGGGTCCTGGTCAGCAGACTGATTTCCCTCAGGGGCCCATGGGTCTCCCATGTTTCACGATGGGCCTCAAGGGTGAGGGATGGGCTGGGGTACAGAGACAGGCCACTGAGCAGACCCTCCCTTTTACCGACTCAACCAGAGGCCCGTCCTTGGCTCAGCTTTATTTATTGCAATTTGATGTGGGCTTTTTGGGGTCAGAGAAAGGTTTCCTACAGCTTAACGAGCGTTTGAGACCCTCAGTGTGGCTGACAGAGCGTTGAAGGCCGGCCTGGATGCCCCGCCCCTGCCACGCCTCCTCACCTCCATGTGACCTCGTGCCTGTGACCTCGTGCCTGTGTCCTCAGTGCCGTCCCCCCACTGAGGGATCCCTCACACTGTGGGATCCCTCATGGGAAGCCGTGCCTGGCTCATGTCGGCCTCTGATGAATATGTGTTACATGACTGACCAACGTAACAGGACTCAGGGACCCAGGTGTGAAGCTGGCCCCATCTCGATAAAATGATTTAACGCCTTTGAGCCTCAAACCAGGTGTAATGGACATCCTCAAATGCCCTGCTGTGGTTTTCCTCCCTGATGTTCAGCCTGAAGTCAGAAAGAAAGCCATTTAGCTAGTTAACCAACCCAGGAGAGGCCCAGGAGAGAGGCCAGTAAGTGTCTCCCTGTCCCCATGTCTCCCAGGAGCAAGCCTGTCCCTGCAGGTCACTGCCTGGTGAGCTGGGCGGGAGCTATGCTGTGCAGGGGTCACAGCCCCTAGGTCAGATCAGCCCCAGCCGAGCCAGGCCCTTGGCCACCAGCCCCCTCCAAGGTCGGGTGGGCACTTCAGCCAATGGGTGGCAAACTCCTCCTGTGTAGACTAGTTGGAACCTGACTCTGGGATCCACAAACGCCTTGGATCATAGGAAGGCCCTCCACGGGGCGACACGTTTACAAGAAGATTGGACCAGTCAGTGTGAACTTTCCTCACTGGTTTTTATGTTATTTCCCATTTGCTGAGCAAAAGTCTGTCCCTAGACACACTGTCTCCATCTCCATCGGGTTTCCCCATTTCTATGACAGCTGAGGGTTGCAGTGGGACCTGGGGGAGCTGCCCAAGGACCGACTCATGATGCTGGGCGGGGTGGGAGGGATGTTCAGAACTGCCGTGGCCTCTGCTGCTTCCTGGTGTGGCCTCCACACGCCCACAGCTGCACCTCCTTCAGGCGGGTGTGCACCTGCCCACGTGCATGGCAGGTCTTCCCCTTCCCTGTGTGGGTGGGGGCAGGGCTGCACAGGTTGGAGCTGGTCTCATCCCCGATGCCAGGTTCAGGAGGGGGAGCCTGCATAACCCCAATCTCTGTCTCCGTGGTCATGGGGCCCCTCCCTGTGTGTCTGTCCCCACCATAACTGGATATGACCGCATCTTAATTTAACTAATTACATCTGGAAAGACCCATTTCCAGATCAGAGCAGAGCCTGAGGCCCTCCTCCTGAGTCCCCCGCCTTGCGCCCCCTCTGTTTCTGACCTGTGGATGCTGACAGACTTGGGTGGGTAGGGTGGGGAGACGGCATTTGGATATCTCACCTGCCTCTGTTTCTGTCTCACTCTGACCTCTGTAGAGGCCAGTGTGTCCTCCCCCGGCCTGTGCACAAGCTCGCTCAGCTCCAGGAGAGGGGCCCCGGCGGCTGCTGTGGAGGGGCTGCAGGAGGGGCTGGGTGCCGAGTGCACCAACTCCCAGCAATTGATACCTTTTTGAGTCTGGTTTGACTTAAAGAAACTGAGTGTGTTATTTCCTGGGGAATGCCATAATAAACTCCACAAATGGGGCAGCTAAAAAAAGCAGAAATGTGTTCTCTCACACCTCTGGAGGCTAGAAGTCCGCAAGCCAGGTGTGCTCCCCCCTGAGGTCCTAGGGGAAATCCTGTTCCTTGCCTCCTCCGGCGTCTGGTGGCTCCAGGTGCCCCTTGGCTTGTGGCCACATCACTCCAGTCTCCCCTCTGTCTCCACACGGCCTTCGCCTCCTTCCCCTGTGCCTTCCCTTCTGCAAGGACACTTGTCATTGGACTTAGGGCCCAGCCAGTGTGATCCAACTTGATTATCATCCAAAGACTTTCCAAATCAGGTTCCATTCCCAGGTTCCAGGTTGTGGACACACCTTTTGGGGGAGCCACCATTCACCCCACAACACTCAGCCTGGAAGAAGTTGGGTGCTTTTGGCTGGAGCTGTGGCCTGCTCTGCTGAGCCTGCCTGACTTACAACCTGTCCTAACTGCCCAGGGGAGTGGCTGCAGCCCCATGCGCAGTAGTGACCTGTTTGCCCGCTCCTGAGTCCAGCCCGCTGGGTTCCCCTACCCCCGATGGACCTCAGCCTAGCCAGGGTGCCTTTTCTGGTGACTCAGAGCCTGACACAGAAAGGCTGTTCTGCTAGATCTGGGGTGGGCTGTCTGGAGATAGCACTATCTTAGGTACTTTCCTAGCCAGCGTCACTGGGCGGGGTGAGCGAGTCTTTGAACCTCTGAGGTCAGAGGTCAGGCAGCCTGGTGTGTTCACCAATAGCCTGAAGGGTTAGGAGCAAGGACCCCAATGTTTCTTCTGTTCCCGCAGTCTGCACCCCGACTCTGCTCAGGGAACACGGCTCAGGCCTTACACAGAAAGCGGCCAACCAGGGCGGTGCCCCAGCTGCCCCAGAGGCCCTCAGTGGACAGGAGCCTGTGGGTGTGTTACCGGGAGGCAGAGGGAGTCCACCAGATGTCCCTTTATTCTGTGCACAATGGCCCTTGACATGGCAACGATCCATCAAGGACTCCCCAGCACCCCAACATCGGCCGTGACACTGCTCTCCAGAGGGCCTTGTTCTCACCACTGTTATGTGCTCCTTTTGGGGGCAAATAGCTATGTGACTCCACTTTCCTGGACAGGCTGCGGCCCCATTCAAGCCCTCGCTGCACCCCATTGTCTCAAGGGTTTGTCTCTCTTTCCCTTTTTGTGTATTGTTTTCATTGACAGGCATTGGTCTTGACCACAATAAATTATGCTTTTCCCATTATTTTATTTCTGTGTTTGCTAAATGTCCCAATTGTCACTAAGAAAAGGGTTTTTTGTGTTTTTTTTTTTCTTTTTAAAGTGTGGCCAGGGGAAATTTATAAGCAAAGCCTGAACTGAGGGCTGAGTGCCATTGACTGAATTTCTCCCTGTAGTCTTCTGTTCAAATTCTTCTTCTCTTTGGAGTTTTCTCTTGATCGCAGCTTATATAGGCAAACACACTGAATTCGGGGTCCTTCACCTCTGAGCGGAGTTTTAAAATTCACCTTTAATGCTTTACTGCCCCCAAAGGGAATTTTGCTTCAAAGCACATTGTTATAATCTTTTTGGAACTCAAGATACGTGGGAAAGGTAAAAAGTTAACATTTTTGTAAATGGGCTGTTCTGTATGACTTATGGCCGAGATAAAACGGGCCCTGTTTTTGCACGAATGGAGGAGTGATAGCCGTGAGTTGGTTTGGGAACGGGTTTAAACAGCCTGCACTGTTGGCTTAACCATATCTTTAAAACACCAGGGGATAATGAGCATCTGCTCCGTGCCAGACACCGCGCTTGGCCCTCAGAAACACTATCTCATTTAATCCTGCGGCCCGATGACGTGGGGCCTTTATCTGCACTTTGCAGGGACGTCTAGCACTTTCTGAAAGTCCTGCCTCGGATCCTGGTCTCTCAGGCACCAGTCTGCCCAGTTCTTCCCTGATTGTAACTCCGCCTGTGCCACTTTCATCTGTCCAGTGTGTGGTCCTGAGCCCCAGCCTACTGCTGTGCACGGTGCATGTGTGATCCCGCTGTCTCAGGCTCACAGGTCGGGAGGCGGTCAGAGCGAAAAATCGCAAGTGACTGTGGTCAGGGCTGCGACAGAATCCACACTGAGGGCACCTGCTACCCCCGGTGGCCAGGCAGCAGCTCTTAGGAGGGACCATGAGCGGGACTTAATGGGGCAGAAGGAGCCGGTGGGTGGGTGTGGGGGATGGGTAGGCAGCAGAGGTAGGGGGGGTAAGGGGTCTGTGAGAACAGGGAGGAGCAAAAGAGAGTTGGAGATGGAGTTTGCAGGATGTTGCAGACCAGGTGAGCACTCAGCGTTCCTTCCCAGGGCAGGGAGGAGCTGGGCAGTTTCAGTGGGCGAGCGACTTTCAGAGGCTCTCCATCAAAATCAGACATTGTGCTGGGCAGGTGGGCGGGCGGGGGACCAGCTGGTGATGGTACTTCATCTCCAACACCGGTCAGCAAGTCCTCACCTTGACCATGAGAAGGGCTCAGAATGACTGTGGGAGTTCCTGTCGCGCTGTTCACGTTTGCCTTTGGAGGGGCTTTCAGGAGTCCTGTCAGAGGTTTTGTAGCATGTCCTCCAGTTTGGGGTTTCTGCTGTTGTTCTCATGGTGAGGCTGGGCTGTGGGTGTCGGGGGACCCCACGGAGCTAAAGTGCCCTTCTCATCACATCCTCTCAAAGGTGTGTGCTCTTTTTATTTATTTATTTTTTTTAAAATATATTTTATTGATTTTTTACAGAGAGGAGGGGAGAGGGATAGAGAGTTAGAAACATCGATGAGAGAGAAACATCGATCAGCTGCCTCCTGCACACGCCCCACTGGGTATGTGCCTGCAACCAAGGTACATGCCCTTGACCGGAATCGAACCTGGGACCCTTCGGTCTGCAGGGCAACACTCTATCCACTGAGCCAAACCGGTTAGGGCGCGTGCTCTTAACATGACGTGTCCCCGAGGAGAGGTGGAGCCTGTCGACCCTGTAACTCTGGGCCGAGTAGACTGGCAGGCTCTGTGGACAGGTGTCTCCCAAGGAGCCCCGGCCTGGTGTAGAAGGGATGGAGGCACACAAAGGCAATTACATACGAGCATGGCCCGTGGGCCTGGGAGGTACCCAGTGGCCGAGAGAGGCAGGTAGGGTCACGGGGAGCATAAATGAACTGATCTTATGTGGTGGGAGCCTCAGAGAAGGCTTTATAGGTAGGATGCCTGAAAGGGTTTTGAAGGATGAATAGAAGTTGGTCAGGCAGGTGGTGAGCAGTGCAGGGGGGCAATCAGCAGATGAACAGGTGTGGAGCCCCGAGGCTGCGGGGTGGCGGGGATCTGTGGTGGTTTTGCATTTCTGAGACACAGCCTGGAGATGGGACTGGAGAAGGCCAGTGAGTCACGTGAAGGTACCATGTGGAGGAGGGATTTGATGGGGAAGTGGGTGGTGGGAGAGCAGGCAGGAGCTTACAGTGAAAGTCTGCACAGAAGAGGAAGGGGAGGACCCCAGCGAGGGCGGGGCAGCTGGGAGGAAAGGAGTGGGTGCTTTAAGAAATTAGAAGACAAGTGGAATGATGTGGGGAGTGGGGGCCGGGCTGAGACCTGAGGGGAGGTGACACTCTCCCTCCTTCCAGCTGGACAGGTAGCCGGCAGTATCCCCGCCAGGACCTATAGGTGAAGAGCAGGTTTCCAGGTGCGAGGAGCCTGAGGAACGACTGTGTTTGGACAGTGGAAGGAGCTGGGCGTGTGCGCCTGGGGCTGGGAGTGGGATAGGACCTGTGGGTCACTGGACTGTGCATGGTGGCGGGGAAGGGGGAGTCTGAGGCCCAGAAAGCAGATCCTACAGCATGAGCATAAGAAATGGGTAGGAACAAGATGCACGGGGCATCAGTGGTGGGGAGCTAACAAGCTCTACGAAGATGCAAGCACACCACAGCACCGGAGTTCAATCAGTGCCGTCACCATGGCTTTGCCACTGAAGCATTCATCTCACAGGACCCGAGATGACTCCAATCCTTTGACCACGTTCTGGGCTCTTTGCTCTTTCACGCTTGGGCGTCTTTGCAGAAGAAGCTGCACCACTTTAACTGAACCCTAGGATCTGTTGGACACCACTCAGCCTGGCTGTCTCTCACCCGCACCATGTGGAGATCCACACACTCGGTGACCTCCTGCTGGTTGCAGAAGCGAAGACCTGGGCTGATGTTGAGTGAAGTCAGGAGGGAACTTGGCTTTGGCAGGGCTTGTGGGGAGCTGATCAGGAGCACCAACGTCTAACGGCAGCCCGGGCCGAGGACCAGGGTGGCTTTCCGCTCTGATTTCTCTGGCCTTGCGTCCTCATGTCGGTGTTAGCATTGGAGGGATGGCTCCTCCGCGCTGTTTGCACCCCAGAAATGGCTCTCCTTTGTTTCTCTATCATTCTCTTCTCAGCCCTAAATGCAGGTGAAGGGTTATAAGCTTGGCAGGTTAATTAACTTTCCGAATTTCTCATCTCTCCCCCTTCCCTCTCCTTCTACGTGGCTCTGATGTGCCTGTCCTGCTCTCGTCACATTTCCTGCTGTAATTCCTCCGGTCTTGGATCAGTGGTCTGGAGATCTCGGGCGTCTCTTCCCAGCTTCTGTAATTTTTCCAGAGGCTGGTTGGTGGGCCTCCTCTCCAAGCATCAGGCTCAACTCACCAGAGGCAGCGGAGTGGAGCCCTGGGCGCTGGTGACAGCTGACATATTCCCCAAATGCTGATCAACAATTCACATTAAATGAGGATTTATGATCGACCCTCATCAATTAGGGCCGCCTCTCGAGTGCCAGGTGAGGCCCTTGCCCGCACGTCGTCGTTCATCAGCACGGGAGGTGTTCTCGCTTATTCGGGCGTGAACAGCAGCGCGTGTGTTGTTAGAGCCGCACCTTTCCGTTCTGTGGCCACTGTGGCTGGTGTCAGTGTCGCAGGCCCTGGTCGGGCGGGCGGCTCCCTGCTGGAGGTCACACTGCGGATGGTGCCCTGTGTTCTATGGAGAGACAGGGTCCACCTGAGCACACTGGTTCTAGGAGGTGGGAACCCACACCATTTCGGGTGCTCAGCTTTGCTCTGCGGTGTCATCAGAAATCTCACACTCCCACTTACACCACAGCTCGGCACTCTGCTTCTTGCCAGCTGGGTACCTTACCAGTCACTGAACAGTGACCCTCCCAAATATTTCCATACCCCAACCCCCACACCTGTGAGTGTGGCCTGATCTGGAAGTTGAGTCTTTGCAGTGTAACTAGTTGAGGATCTTGAGAAGAGATGATCTTGGATTAGGATGGACCCTAAATCCAATGACTAGTGTCCTTATAAAAGAGGAGGAGACACAGAGAGAGAAGGCAATAGGGAAACTGAGGCAGAGACTGGAGGGATGCAGCTACAAGCCACGGGCTGCCTCCAGCCTCCAGAAGCTGGAAAGACACAGGCAGGACATCCCTAGAGCCTTTAGCAATGGCATGGCCCTGCCACACCTTGATTTTGGGCTTCTGGCCTCCAGAACTGGGAGAGAAAACAATCACTGTTGTTTTGATCCATCTGATGTGAGGTACTTTGTTACAGCAGCCACAGGAAGCTAATGCTCACTGTCCTGTCTCCATGGGGAAGGCATGGAGATGAGTGAGACAACCCATTAGGCTCAGAGCCTGGGCCAGACTGGCATTATGATGCTTTATATTCCTTCCACTCTGCTACCGAATAAGTGCTTTGACCCCCTGCCTGGGCTTTATGGAGAGGAGCCCCAAGAAACAGGCTGGGGGTCCCTTTCTGGCATTCGCTGGGGGAACTTGCTGGCCCAGCTCTCAGTAATGTCTACTAGGTAGCAGACTCTTTGCACTAGGGTGGGGAAAACTATTTTCAATTCTTGATTATTTTACCATTGGATTGTAAAGTATTTTTTTCAGGGTGTGTGTGCGTGTGTGTGTGTATATGTGTGCATGTGTGTGCATAAGTGTGTGTGATGGTTGAATCACCCCTATATAGGTTCATTCTTTCTCCACAAACCCTATCAGCCTTAGGAAATCCTGCATTTAAAAGACACCTCCAGGAAGCATTTTCTATGAGTTTGGAGAAGATTCTTGGGTGTGCAGGACATGGTCTGTAAGCGGCTTCTTTGTTGCCATGCGTGCTTGGCACTATGGCCCTCTCCTCCACGGCTTCCTCCATGGTCTCAGAAGCATCCACCAGGGTCATCTTAGGAAGCCCTCCTCTTGACCCATCTGCAGTGCTTCCTGGAGCTGCGTTCCTCTGTGACCACTCTCGGCGTCTGTACTCCCTTCTCTTGTTCTCAATACTCCTCCATTACCTTCTAATTACCACATTATTGTACACATCTTTTTATAGCTGGAGTTCGCATAACATTTAAAATTATTTTACTTCTAATAAATTTTAAGTTGCATATGGACCCCCAGCTTCCCAGCGTTGACTCTGACCCAGAAGATTTCTGCACCTCAGGTGTCTTGTGTAAACATCCTCACATGAGCTAATATCTGGAGTGTTAGAACTGTGCCCGGCACATTGTATGTGCTGTAAACGAGTTTGCTAATGAATGAACCGCATAGCAGTGTGATCGGGAAGCAGGGTTTCAGGGCTGATTACAGACACACAGAGTCCACATTTCCTCCAAGATGATCTAATGGAAAATCCCATCTGCTCAACTGAGGCGAGGCACCAGATTTCAAAACCCAGGATGTTCTTAAGAAGGGGATGATTCCATAGTAAATACTGGAAAATATTCCTAACTTCCCTCCAGAGAGAAGCCATGGAAAATGACCAATTTCAAGAAAATGCTGTCAAATGAAAGTGGAATACAGCATTTTGCTAGAATAATTTCAAATAAGTGGATTCTTTCCAGTCGTTATTAATTGTATTCCTATAGGGCACCTCATTAAGAGTGGTGCTCATTTACATATCTTTATTAATATTCATGAGGCACTCTGGACCTGCTGGGCAGTCCCGGGATGGCAGGGATGCCCCAGTCTCTCCTCTGCAGGATGGAGAAGTCATAACAACATGGGCATATCATAAAAGGCTTTTAGAATAAACTTTAAAAAATGAGGCACTCCACCATGGCTTTGGCATTTGTTTCTTGATTGCTAGCATGATGCATTGTGTGCGAGGAGCTCACTTCATAGCCCTTAGGACATTATGTACCGAGACAGAGCTGCAGGTGCTGTTGGAACCGGCAGAGCCAGCGGAGGCTCCGGGAGGAATTCCACCTGGAAGAAGCATGTCCTGTCCAGAGGGCGGGGTGGTCTGGTGGAGTCGGCGCCGGAGAGGGAGCAGGTACAATAGCAGGGCTCTGGACCCAGGTGGGAGTCCAGGCCAGAAGGCAGAGGGTGGAGGCCTCCTGGAAGTGAGCCAGCAGACAGGAGCAAAGGCCAGGCGGGAGCCTTGGGCACAGGGCAGAGGACTGAAAGAGTCTAGTACCAAGGCACTCTGAAGCAGGCCCATGTGGGGGACCCAGTGTCAGAGGTGGGTAAAGGTGGTGACGTGGCCACAGGAGGAGCTGGAGCCTGAGCTGGACAGGACAGGGTGGCAGCAGCACCCCGCCCTGGAGCCAGGTGGGCTGAGGACCGACCAGCTGACAGAATGGGCTGCAGGGGTGGTGCTGGCTGAAGTTATGGGTTGAGAGAGTCTGGAAGGGCATCGGCTGGTCTTTGCCGGCATAAGACTGAGAGTTCTAACACTGTTACAGCCACTCTTCTCCAACTGTGATCCCTTTTGGTCTCTAAGTGAGGTACACAGGACAGGCTGGGGTGCCTCAGCAGGGTCAGACTGGTGAGAAACCATCTGAAGAGGGCTCCAGCAACTTGCTCTGGATGGAGGCAGGTGTGGGTATGAATCCCAGCTCTACGCGTTGCCAATGTCATGGCGTTGGGCTGTTATTGACTCCTCTGGGACAGGGCTAATCATAAACACTTGTTAGAAGGATGCATGAGATAATGTATGCAAAGAGCATCTGTGGTTTTGAGGGATGAAGCCTGGGAAAGTCATTTGCAGGGATGCGTTGGCTCTGTGCAATCAGTGTGATGACCGTGGCCATCTGCTCACCCCACAGTGTCCTGGCCGCCACAGCAGTGTTCCTTAACTTCCAATAAATGTTTTTTGAGTCAGCAACTTCTTTCAAAGCCTGATGAAAGCTCTGTGAGCCCACTCTTACATTTTAGAAGGAACTTCAGAGGATTCGCAGATACCTGAGCTGAGAATTCCTGCTCCTGAGGACGGGGCTGCGTTGGTGAATGTCATTTTATCTGTCACGGTGCTGGCTGTATGCATGTTCTACACAAATGTTTGGACATTCTAAGTTACAAAACTGACTTTATGCATCTGATGCCCACTGTGTCCCACACAGTGATTAATCTGCCGAGTTGGACCGTGTAGGGCACAGCCACTTCTGACTCTCCGGGGAAGCTCTGTGCCTGCGCAGACCCTGCTGCTTGGGCATCGTGGGGCCCCTTCTCCTTTGAGTCTTGTTGAAGCCACTCCTTTACCAGGGAGGACATGCACCCTGGGTTGCATCACAGGTAGACATCAAGTTACCTGGACTTGGCCTATCCCCATCTGTCACTGTCCTTGGGTCTCTCTTCTAACTTCTGCTTTGCACCCTCCGTCCACCCCCATGTTTCCTTCTCAACAACGTTTGGGTGGGAGTGCTGTATGGGACAGGCAACACATGAGATAGATCGACCATCAATGAAATAATGTGCATCAGTAAAATAAATAATAAGGAAGGTCTTTAAGAATGGATATATAGTTTCCAGGATATATTGGTAAGTGAGGATATGTTGTTAATGTGCAAAAGATTGTTAGAAAGGAGGAACATGTGAATACATTTGCATATATGTGCAAAAAGAAACCCAGAAAAGATAACGTAGAATTTAGGGGCATCAGTGACCTGTAGGGATTGGGTAGACACACATATGGAAGGGGGTGAGGAATAACCTATGATGCTGGTTTGAATGAGAGGCAGCAGAATGGAACATGCGCACTTAGTACCTGTCCCCAGCAGTGTCAAGGCGCGATGACATCTCAGTTCTAAGGAGCATATCTGGCCCCCAAATCTTGGTGTCTAAATAGCGTTTCCCGGGGAAGTGACAGGACCAGCAGGGAAGGCACAGCTTGCTCCTGGAACATCTAACTTCCTAAACCAGGGCAGCGCTCATGGGCTGATGGGCTCGGCTGCCAAAAAGAATAATTATGTGCTACAGCAAATCCACCTTTCTGGCATTCTTCCCCAAAACGTTACTAAGGAGGAAACAATCAGGCAAATCCAGAGGCCAGACCTTCTAGAAGACAAATAGCCTGGAGTCTGTTCCATGTCATGCAAACCAAACAAACCAACCAAAGGGTGGCGGATGGGGGCGGCTCTAAAATAAAAAGAAGTAAAAAACATTAAAAACAAAAGAATGTCGTGAAAGAAGCTTAATTGGGTCCTGGGGCAAAAAGTGAAACCTCTGCGAAAGGCACGCTGGGACAACTGGGGAAAGCTAGTGTGGGCGGTGGGGCGAGCCGAGGAGACTGTAAAATTTGTGTCTGTCCTTAGGTTCAGCCACAGCCCTGGTTGCCTGGGGAACGCTCGCCCTTGTGCCGAGCCTCCACCCTGCAGCGTCCTGAGGCCTCGTCCATCACCCACATGGATGGGAGGGCCGGTGACTAGTGAGGAGGGTCCCATCCCAGCCAGGACCTGCAAACAGGCTGCCTTTACCACTGTGCTGCCATTTACACCCCGCTTCTTTAAGGGGGAGCCTGAATCCCCCTTAAAGAAGTGGGTTGGATCCATCCTCTCCGTTCAAATTGTCCAGCACCTGTGCGCCCCGGACTCCTGGACCTGTGGAAGGAGGCATTCCTGGTGTCTCTGAGCCCCGCTGGCCAGGCCACAGCTATCTTCTGAACGGGTGGGATTCTGGCTTGTAAACCTCCGTCGCACGTGACTTGGTCCTGCTTTTATCTTTTTTCATGAAACATCCTTTCTTTGCTTTCTCCACAGGGGTTGGGTCAGGAGGGTCAGGATGGGCAGAGAATCAACCTGGGGAGGGAGGGGTTCATCCTGAGACCTGGAGCAGACCATTCCGCTCCTCAGGACCCCGGCTGCCAGAGGGTTACCTCAGGTCCGGGGACTCGGTGCTTCCTAGGGAGGGGCACCTGCTGAGGACCTTGTGGGACATTCAAACACAAGAAAATCGCGAACACCCCACGCCCGCTGGCTCCCAAGCCTGGGCGCTCTTCCTAGCAGGGCTGGCGGGGCCTGCACACGTGCACCCTGTGAAAGGTCAAGTCCTCAGCGAGCACGTGTCTGGTGAAGAACCAGCAGACCAGAATGAGGTCCACAGAGCTCCTTCCAGAGGAGAGGCGGTTAAGTGGCTCCCAAAACATCTCTGAGGTCAGAAAAACAACGCCCAAGGAGCTGACGCAGTGCTGGGCTGCAGGCTTCCTCTGAAGCGCGGCTGAGTGGCCCCAGAGCTCCGCCCTCCGCTCACATCTGGTGTTTTCCTGGTGGTGACCCCGCCACCCCAGGGAGGGACTGCTCTCTGGCCGGCCCCGTGCCTTCCAAAGGGTCACTGGAACCTGAGTGGCAGTGAAGGAAAAACAGCCGGTGGGATGACAAATGGGTTTGGTTTCAAAGAAGTCTGTTTTCTCCCCGGGGCGGGGCGGCCGCTCGCTGGCTCTGCCGCTGAGTCATGACAGCTCGGGCCCTGGGTCTCACAAGCCGCCTCTGGGTTTACTTGAATCCTGCCCTTTCCAAGAAAAAGGCCTCGGCTGGGCCTCGAGGGCTGATTCCCTTCAAAATAGGGGAGTAAACAGCTTTGGCATGTCACCGCTGGCTTTCCCGAGAATCCCTTGGATTTTGGATCTTGTTTCTTCTATGGTTTCATCACTTTAAAATTCCGCAGTCCAAACAGTGAGCTGCCTCAGAAGACCTATATGGAGCACCGACCTGTGCCCTGCGCAGCATCTCAAGCAGCTCCTCTCGGGCCCTTCCCCGAGGAGCCCAGGTGCGGGTCACCGAGGGTCACTTAGGAGGCACTTGATACCTCCTGGGTTCCTGTGTCCTGACGCTCCCAGGCCCGCCGGCCGCTGTCACTGGCGCCTACAGCCCTGGGAGGCACATTTCTGGCCACTTGATCTCCTGAATGACTTTGAGATGTTGGTTATTGTATGGCCTCGGCTGATGCCAGTTTTCCTTTTCTCACCGAAGGCATTCAGCACATTAGTGCTGCTGATGATATGTTAGGAACATTTTCTGAGAGTAAAAAAATCTGAATTTATTCTGTGTAACTTCCACCGTGACTATTAATGTGACCTAGGACATAGCTATAGTGTCCAGAGCTACACTGACTACACCCTTCGTCACGAGTTTTCTCTTAGCCTAGAGAGCTCGGCATTCCTGATGTGGCCCTTTCCTTTCTTTTAAGCTGGACAGTCCCATAGGAAAGAAATACTTCTGAGGAAACGTCACTGGGTAGGTAACTCACGACTCCACGAGGGCCCAGGTAGCCCGTGACTATCTCTTTTTTGTCTTCACGGCGACTCCTACCTTACCCATTAATTGAGAGGAGGACCCTGGCGTTCTCCCTTGTTTATCTTCTTTGTAATAATGCATGGGGTTTGTTTTCGTCTGGATAAATCAGTGTGAGCCTCACTGTGCCCCCACTGTGCCGTCCAGTGGGATTCTTCTCATTCCAGTCAGAAGTCTATGTTCTGATTTTCTGCACATGAAACGCATTCCCTCGTCTCATCCCGGCCCGTCCATCACGGTGGAATGCTCCTGCCCTGGGCTCTGAGGAGAAAGCCCAGATGGGACACCTGTTGAACACACTAATTTTGTCAATTAATAACCAGAAAGAAAATAATGCAAAGAAGACAGACAATGATTCATTACTAGTTATAGCACAGAGCCATCTTGGTATCACATGTAGAGTTCAAGCTCAGTATATTTGGAAACTAAATAGAATTTTAAAAGTTTGTGTTTATGTGTTAGACGTAGTTCATATGTTCAGAGAGACCTCAGAACTGTCAGCCTCAAGGAGACCCTGGCAGAGACCAAAAATAATTCAATTTTGCATCTTGGGTAGCTTTGCTCTCAAAATAAAATCTTCCCAGTGGTGATGTCATTTAATTACTAATTAAAGCAATTATATTCCCAGCTTGTCATGTTCTAGAATAGTTATTATTAGGACCCTAAAGTTGGTGGAATTCACTGGATTGCTTTGGGCTGACCGCAGAGTCCTGAAAGCAACAACCAAAGTTGTCCTTTGAGGCAAGCGGACATGAGCTCATGGCTGATCCCCCTGGGGTGACTGTGGGAGACAGGATGAGGAGCAGACCCAGTGACACAGACCCTCCTCCGGTCCCCCCACTTCTCTGACTCACCTCAACCCATGGCCAGGGCATTTTGCTAATATTGGTAGTTTCTGATTTGTTTATTTAATTTTTCACTCTGGTTTTTAGGAAACTCAGCTATGTTTAGTAACTATTTCACATCAACTTCCTGCACTCCCTGAAGGTGGTCCCTGGTCGGCTCTGATCATGAATTCTGGGTTGCATTCTGGAAGTGTGTGGGGACCCCAGGGCCCAGCTAGCGGCCGGCCTTCACGCTCTGAAAGAAGAGGAGGGGAGCAGGGCACGTTTGGATGAAGAGGGACAAAGGGAACATTCTGGCAGCGGGAGGTAGTTCTGCAAGTGAGCCTTGCTGGCAAGTGCCCCCATCCCACCCCTCTCCCCCGCCCCAAGTGCCTCCAGGTCTCCCAGCGTGCCCTCCCCCATGCCCACTGTTGGGATTTACACATGGACACACAGCTATTATTCTCCCAGCAGAGGGTCTGGCTGGCCTTGCTTGTGAACCTTGGCTGGCTGGACTAGGGCTGAAACCTAAAATAATGTGTGGTTTTATGACCAAATTCTTGAATAGTTTTATATGTATTTGTAATGGGAGATAAGGTGACTACAATAACCCCGTGCCCATAATTCTTCAGAAACATCTGTTTTCAAAATATTGTTTTACCCAGAGGATGCCACCTTCAAATAGTTGAAGCAACTTCTAAAAGGGCCGGACTGTCAAACTTGAGTTTAATGCATGAATTACAGTTGAACCCTGCAAACAAGATTCACTCAATTGCAATTCTTTGCTCAATGACTGGACTTCTTAAACAGCCTTTTCCAAGTGTGGTCCAGGACTATTTGCTTTAGAGCCATCTAGAAGTCTTCAGACTGTTGGGCTTGCTCCAGACCCACTCAATTAGAAATTCTCTGGGTAGAATTTGAGTCTAACAGGCTCCGAAAAGATATTCAGGCAAAATAAAGTTGGAGACCCACCACATGAGGGGTGGGCAAGCATTTTTTGTAAAGGGCTGTAAGTACTTTTTAGGTTTTGTGGGCCATTGGTCTCTGTGACAACTAAACTCTTGCCATAGATCATATGTAGACGAATGGGCCTGGTTGGTTCCAATAAAACTTTATTTACAAGATAACTGGTGGGCAGATTTGGCCCTTGGCTCTCGTCTGCCAACCTTGCACTATGAGTTTAGAGAGGGGAGACTGGATGGACCTCGTTTGCCCCTGTACCGATCCAGAGACGTCTGCATCACAGAACAGGCACCAATAAACATGGGGCGAGGCCTAGGTGAATGCATGCTTACAATGCACACAGACTTTTCAAGGTTTTCTGGTAGTAGAATTTTGTTATTGAGGTAACTTTGATTTGTCACATTAAATAAGTTTCAGGTGTACAATATTATAATTGGACATCTGCATATACCATATCATGCTCACCGCCAAAGCCTAGCTTCCAGCTGTCACCATGCAGTGGGCCCCCTTCCCGTGTCACGGTTGCTCTTTAGTTTATACAAGTAGAGTGCACCCTTTTGGTGTGCGGTTCTACGAATGCGGCAAATGTGTAGTCATGTACTTGCTGTTGCAATCAGGCATGGGCAGTGTCACCCCCTCCCCGAAGCCCCTTGAGCTGCCCTTTGCAACCACACAGATCTGTTCTCTGTCCTAGAGTGGGCCTTTGCCAGAAGGTAAAATAGATGGGATAGCACCACAGGCAGCTTTGAGTCTGGCTTCGTCCCCTTCAGAGTGTTTGAGATGTGCGTGTTGTGTGTTTCAATAGTGGGTCCCTTTCACTGCTGGACTGCACCCCCTGCTGTGTATGTGCCACAGTTGTTCATCCACCCCATTAGAGGGAAACTTTGATTTTTTTTAAATTAGAAGAGAGGTGCTATCAACACTCATGTACAAGTTTTTTGTGTGTGAACATACATACCATCAAACTGTCTTTGACAGTGGCCCTAGCTTGTGTTCCTTTAGCGATGCAGGAGAGCGCCCGTTATTCCGCATTCGTGTAGACACTTGGTGCTGCCAGCTAAAGATTTTAAATCATTCTCGTCAGCATGTGTATCTCATTGGTTTTCATCTGCCTGTTCTTAAGTAATCTTTGAGCATCTATCTTTCCATGTGCTTATTTGCATCTGTGTATCTTCTTTGGTGAAGAGTCTGTTCTAATTTTGTTTTTGTTAATTGGGTTTTGTCTATTGTTGATCTTTGACAGTTGTTTATAGATCCTGAAGTTCATTGTCAGTTATACAATTTGTAAATATTTTTTTTCTTAGTAGGTGGTCTATTTTCTCATTTTCTGTTGCAGAACAAATGTTGTAAAATGTTGACTGTGTCTGGTTGACCCATTTTTTTTTCTTTTAGGATTGAGCATTCACATTCATATCTAAGAACCTGTGCTTGACACGAGGTTGCAAGTTTGTTTGCAAAGTGCTCCTGCTGGTGCACTGGAGCTGAAGGAAGAAGTTGCGGAGCTTCTAAGGGCAGATCTCCCTCAAGCTATCCACACAGAACTGAATGGAGACGGACTGCGTGGACGGTGGTGCAGACAGCTTCTGGGATGCGATGGCTGCTGCTGAGTTACTGGTAAGTACCGATGTAAGAATTGCAGGTGAAGGGAGAATCTGAATGTGCACTAATTAACGGAAGCAGCTGAAATGATCCATGTTCCTAACGATTGCATGAAAAGTCTGTGCCTTGGGAAAGCTTTGTCACAGCCAGAAAACCTCAGTCAGGGTGGGGAGGCCGTGGCCCCTGGGGAAACGGCACATCCTCCGACCTACATCAAGGACAGAAAGCGTGTTTGCCAAGTGTCTTGTTTATGAGAGTGTTGACCCTGTCATAGCGCAGGAGTGGCTCCCCAAGCCCAGGACAAGGTGGGTCACATGTGTGGAGGTTTGATGCTTCTGACCCCTATAAAATACAAGCCAAAGTTCTCCCAGAAAATTTCAAAAGAATCCCTGGCTATTATCCAAGGCAGCTTACTTTCTAGGAGAGAAAAGCTCATGATAACGAGTTGAGTGCTCTTTTGGCCGAGAGACACCCACTCAACTTAAGAAATGACAGTGTTTATCTGAGACAGAAAGGACTGAGGAAGAATTTTAAAGGTTTCCAGAGAATCCTTAGGTCCCTGCTGCTGCGGGAGGGGCATCTGGCAGACACCCTGGAGGATGACCAGGCCCTGAGGAAGCAGGAGCACTGGGCCATGCTGGGTGGAATTGCGGGGTCCAGGGCTTGGGGCAAGAGCTCCTGCCATGTCGGCCCATCCCCAGGAGTCAGCCACTCACTGAGCACAGGAAGGAGGGACTGGCTTTTGATCCAACCTTCTGGGCTCTATCCTCACCTCGTCCCCTTGTCCCTTGGGCGGAGGTTCCAGGAGTTCCAGGACCAGCTCCTGGAGAGAGTGCGCTGTCCTTTCCCAGATTCCAAAACGGGAGGAAGGAACTGCCCAGGAGTCCCGCCACGAAGGGAGAAGAGCGCCCTGACCCAGCCCTCCCCAACTAAGGTGCAGAGACGCACCTACACAGAGCGCTGTCCACACAGCCTGCAGGCAGAAGTGTGTCTGCTCCATGTTGCCCCCACCTTCCCAGGAGGCTGGTTCTGAGAATCCAGAGCCATAACAAGCAGTTCTCGCTCTGCTGAAATAATTTGATTTTTTTCCTTTTACCTGCTGTTAGTTTTTATTGGCTCAAATGGAAACTTGATAGGATTTTATTATTCTTGGATCAAGTTTTACAGTTGCAGATTATTTAAATGTGACTCACAAATGAACTGATTCCATTATATATATTTTTGTAGAGAGTGTAGTTACAGTACCTTAATTGTGAACAAGTCAACTAAAATCATCCAAAAAGATGGCAAACATATTATTTGGTCTTTCTTCTGAAATAATTTTAAAAATCTCCTATTTTGGTTCTTATTGCTATTACTTAAATAATTATACGACATCTACATGAGGACTTGATAGAATAATTGTTAGGATGGTGTTCTATCAATAAATATACATCAGGTGAATGTGGTCTTTTAAATTGTTTCCATCTTATTTGATTCCTAGGTGGTACAACAGTATTTTTGTTATTGCTATTTAACAATATGTTATATGGACCCAGGAATAGTAAATTTTTGTCTCTCTTCTGAAATAATATTGAATTTTCTCTTACTTGATTTTGCTGCTAGAGTTCAATGATTATACAACGCTCACAGGGAAGTTCGCTAGAATTATAATCTTAGGATAGTGTTTTTAGCAGTAGCTTAGGTAGAAGTGACTATCCCCAGCGTGTTGCTTCCTTTGTCTGTTTCTGATGGTCTCAGATTGCATTTCAGTTGTCGCTATTTGAGAAAGCCCGCAACCTGAACTTAGTGAGAATTTTAGGTGAGCTGTTTCACAACTGGGGATGTTTGGATCTCAAAATTTATTTCTGTTTACCAAAGGCGAATTTGCCTAGTTGTCAGATGAGCTAAATACGTTTTGGTTCTTATGAAACAGTTTTGGAACCATTGTCGATGGGCACAGAACCCTGGCCGCGGTATTCACTGTGGATGTTGGCGTGTAGGTGGGGAGAGGGGTGGGAGACCTTCCAAAGGGCCTCAACATCTACCAATTTCACCATTATATCTGGGGCACCTGCTTTGGGCAGGTGAGGAGTGAGGCCCCCATTGGTTCCCTCCAGGAAAGCACTTGAAGGATGCAGGGGAAGAGGAAGGAAGCGGGGAGAGGAAAGAAGGGGGGAGAGTCAGGAGGTGAAGAAAGAGGCAGGTTCGGCCCCACCCAGCGGCTCTGTGTTGCTGGGGGTGCACCCGCCACCACCTCCCAACAGCGTTGAAATAGGGCCCTTCCCTTGGATCCGTCACACGACTGACTACTCACCATCGACAGGGCTCTCGACTTGTGTTCATGCCCAGAGCAATAAACAGCTACTTTATCACTACCCGGAGGTTCCTCCTGGCTCGGAGGGAGGATGAACGGTTAGTTATCCCTAAAGAACTAAATCCATCCAGTGCCACAGTGTAGTCTGAAATCTCACCACAGAAGAGGCTGCTTCTCCACCTCCTGCCCGAAACTCCAGCGCTTGCCCCTCTGTCGGCAGCATGCATTGCTCAGGGGGGAAGGGGCGAGGCGAGAGATAAACTGTCTATTCTTTCTTTTAGAATACACACGCCAAACGCTCTGGGTCATCGAGGAGCAGAATACCTCGGTCACATGACCTCAGGTTTGCCCCCAAAATGTCTCCATTCAGCTGTGGAAACAGCATGGAAATGGAACCCACCTTCCAGTTCACATGACCTAAGGCTGGTTGGGACACTTCTCAGTTTACAAAGCACATTCACATGCCACTGCGTCTTGTTTGAGCCCGTACTAGTCCATGGTGAGCCCTTGGACTTGCAGAGAGAAATGCATTACCACACCTCTCCAGCGAGTGGGTTTTCCATCCTTAGACAAGGTTGGGTTAAGGCTTTAGGTTTAATGTCAGGAGCTGTCTCTAGATGCATCTGTGTGGGAACTTTGGTTTAAAAAATAATCGTGTACCAAAGTATTTCACTTTTGACGGGCTTTTAGGAAACTCATAGCTAAGTTTCCTATTAACTTGTGATAATAAGCTCACGTCTACTCCTCCACATCTTTAATGGGGTCTCTGTTCTTAATTGTCCTACTTTTCATTATGTTCAATCACGCGGGGTCTTTGAGGCATGCGGGGGGGTTTGGATTGGCTCCAAAGGCGGTAGGAAGCCATAAAAGGATTTTGGCAGGGAGATGACTTGATTGACTAAGAATGTAAACGGATGATTCTGGCTGTCACTTGTGGAGTCGGGTAAGAACGGGAAGGGAGAGCCTGAGCAGGAGATTGCTGTAGGGGCCCGGAGCAGGGCAGCGGCGCAGGAGATGGGCAAGGGTGGACATTGTGGGATTAGAATTGGTAGGACCTAGTGATGGTGTGGCCATGGGATGAGTCCATAGAGATGGGCTCATGGACGGTGAGTTAGTAAGGCAGGAATGGAATGCCGGAGGGAGTTGGGAGAGTATGGGGGGGCATTCACAAGGGCCCTACTTCATGCCAATATTCTGGACTTCCATTACCTGTGATATGCAGGACGAGGAAGATGATCAATCAGAACAGGAAGGGAGCCTGGTGTCCAGTTCTCAAGGATACCAGGGCCACGTGCACAGACGGGTGCTCCTGGTCACGTTGCTCTGGATACATGAACAGAGCAGCATGACCAGGGCAAGGTGCCCCGGTGGGAGGTGGGTCTCCTGTGCTGAGCTGGGTGGAGAATTTGCCCACTGTGACCGGGAAGGAAAACACCCTGGTTGTGGTGGGAGGGGCAGGGCCGCCCTCTGAGGTTACCTTGGTTATCACTCACCCGCCCTTCCTTTTCCTCTCTCTGTGAGAAGATAAGGGGCCACTGACTCAGTCTCTTGGACGCTGCCTCCTCTGGCTTATCCCACGCCCCCAGCTGAGGGGCCCTCCCCCGGGGGGCGCTCCTCTAATTGTCTGGCAGAACCAGGCATTTCGGTTGGGGCCACGGAGCGACCGCCATGTCGCTCTGATATCACGGTGGCTGCCTCTCTGCTCTGTGACAACGTGCCCTTGCCACATTCCTTTTGGGGGAGACTCCATTCTGTCTCTCGCCTCATGTAAGTCCAAGGCTGCCAAACAGGTGTGAGGAACGGGGCACCAGGAGGGCATGAGCTCTCGTGCCCCCTTTGGCGGGTCCCAGGTGAGCAGAGACCTCTGAGTTACAATCCAGCAAGAGAGCTCGAGGATGTCCCACACCCGAGCATGTCACCAACACAGCCACATGGCATTTGCCCAACAGCATTCGTCAGATAAACATCTGTTTCTATAAGATTCTGTCTTCAGTTTTACTTGGAGAGCTTTCCCAGCCTAATTGCGTGTGTCAACTCCGTGGCTGTAATCAGTGCTCTCAGGTTAACCTTCCTGAACAGTCAGATGTCGATGGCTTTACGGCCTGTCTCAGGGAGCCTGGGGTTACTCTAGACGAGAATGATTACCGGGCGATGGAACTGAACTCCGCAGCCTGCTGACCTCTCCCAGCACATTAGCGGGATGGAGTCTTGGCACCGCCTTGCCGCTTGGCTCTCGCGCAGCCTTTGTACTGAAAGTATGAGCAACAGCGGACACGTCTAGCAAATCACAGAGTGACCCGGACTGGTTCCAAGTTGTAAGAACTGCGTGAGTTTGCTTAAGAGGGAGGCCCACAGTGAGCTCTGAGTGCATCTCTGGGAGACGAACTGAAATGAACCCAGCTTGTTGGTCATCAAGATAAAAGCACGCATTGGCTCCTGGAAATCCCGAAGAATGAATGGGCGTTTTTCCTGTTCCTTTTCCACTCCCTTTAGCTGTTTCCCACCTGCAACGGACAAGAGGGGGCAGCATGAGTGGGGAGGGGGCTTCCAGGTGATTTGGGGATGTTGATGTTCAGTCTTTTGATGTGTTTTATGAAAGGTCTTTCCCTAGCCTTTCTCTGTTACTACGGAGTTTCTCCTCCCGATGGTTAGTCCTGGAGTTCCCGTTTCCTCAGCTTCCCCCTTGGCCCTGGGGCGTCCGAGGGGAGTAGGCATCACCGTAACCCTGAGGCCACCATTTCAGGCAAAGGGGTCGTTTATTTTAAAACCAGAAAGCAGTGGCCCTAACGTTCCCTAACGTTCCAAGTCAAGCTGTGAAACCACTCTATTTTTGTTCTCCCTGCCACTAAAGATAAATCTAAGATTATAAAAATCATTTCTTGAAGGTAGGGAAAGCGGAATCAGTGGTTTTTGGAGACGTTATCACGATTCAACTGTAATAAAGAAAAGTAATGGGTAAAAGCAACCCTGACATGCAGTAAAGATTGGCCTCATCATCAAGGCTGGGAGGGGCTGAAGAAAAATAAGCCCGCGCCCCCTCTTCTGCGATAAAATCTGGCTGTGTCTGATGCTGGGCACAGTGTGCGCCCTGGGGATCACGGCGAGGAGCATTACGTCTCCTGCCCTACTTTGCAGCTACTCTGTCTCTTATTTTAAAAAAACAAACTCCAATGTGCTCAAACCCCCCTTTGCCTTTTTCAGAGCCAGAGTGTCTGGTTCCCGTGCCAGAAACGTTCTTAGCCCGTTGGCATTGATGAGACAAGAGTAAATAAGGTGCTTCGGGCTGTGGCAGGGGGCGTGGCGCAGAGGAGACTCGGCCCGGGTGCCAGCGGCGGCTTGCCCCTGCCAGCGAGGGCTGCGTGCTCCGTGCTCAGATATCGGCAGAGCTACTCGACTTCACGTCGCCACCGTGAAGTTGGCCGATGCGCAGGTGTTTATTTAAGGATGGAAACTGGCCAGTGCCACAGACAGGGCTGTCCCTCCACAGCCACCCATGACGTTGCTGACACGTGCCCGCCAGCACACCCCTGTCTGGTCTGGAACGGACGACAGCTGAACACAGAGCCCTCCTCCACCACTAGTGAGCCAGGCAGCAAAATGGTGATTTCTGAAATGCTCTGGACCACGCAAAGGCTTGGGGGTGGGCAGGGACTGCGGGGGCTCGTTTATCAGGAGCCTGTGCAGCCGGGATCTCTCACTCACACCCGGTTCTCGAGTTCTGGACCGAGACGCTTTTCTCTCTGGGTCGCTTTCCTGTGCTGAGAGTGGCCAGGCCTCTAAGACAGAGACAGATAACTCCGGGACAGCAGGAGGGCCGAGGGGCAGGAGGTGACGAAGCTGGTTCTCACTCAGTCTCCACACGCAGACACGTGTGGCTCTCGCAGGGAAGGTCCAGGTGGGAAAGTTTTAGGAATAAAAACAGGAACATGTTTAAAAGCTGTCATTTTAATCCCAGCAGCTGATCTGACCTGTATCAAAAAATCAAGCTAAAAAGATGTTTTTGAGAGGCCGCAGGACGGCAAAGTGGGAATTATCTCCTTGGCTTTGCATCCAGGGCGTTGGGCTCCCAGAATGAAATTTTCTGAGCCCCTGCAACACAGTCAAGGAAACCCCGAGGTTCCCTTCATATGCTTCATTTACTATGTCTCCAGCTCCTGCCTTGTGTCTTCAGCTCCTGCCTCGTGTTTCCTGCAGCTGAGTTTTTGGCCCCAGCAAACTTCACGCTGAGCTGAGGGAGAGGTGGGTCAGAGAGGGATGAGGTTCCAGGAAGCCAGCCTGCGAGACGAATGAAGGCCACGAATGAAGTCTCCCTGGCACTACCCCGTCCCCCACCCCCCTGCATGGTCTCTGTGTCCCGTCGGGTAGGCAGGCTCTCACCGCCAGACTGTGCATCCTGCCTGAATTGGAAAAAGAAAAGGCCAAGCATCATTTTAAAGTTTAGGACTGCAGTGGGGAATGTGTGTGCGTAAATGGCTTATAAACAGCATTTGCTCTCCCAGAAACTCTGGATTGCCCGGCAATAAAAGCAGGGAGCATCCTCGCTGGGCTGAGAGGGTTGGAGTGTCTCTTGGGGGCGCCTTTGAAAGACTGCCCAAACCGCAGCCCTAATCACCAAGGCACGTGGCTGACATTTAGCAGCCTCCTTGGACTGCGGGAAACTGGGGCACAGTGTCCCGCTGGAGCACTGCCCCGCCCCCCTTCCCCTCCGGCCCTCAGCCACTGCCCTGCTCCCTGGGCGGTGTTAGCTCCGCAGCCTCCCCCGCAGCACAGGGGCCAGAGCTCACCAGGCTTCCGAGGGGTGGGGCGCGGGAATTTGGCACAATGGTGGCTGTTGGTATAATAATGATGTTTTACATTAATAATGCTGCTTTTATCAGAGGGGTTCTTAAACACCCTACAAGCTTTGTTAAGTAATTGGAACAAGTTACAACAATTTAATTGGTCTATCAGTGAGCGTGGTTTCTGGGTGAATCACGGGGGTTTTGGACCACACACAGTAGCGGGATAGTGATCATGGATGATGGAGAGCCAGGGCCCCGCCGGCCTTTGGTCTGAGCTGAGAAAACCTGGAGACCAGCTGCCTCCGGCTGTATCTGCGGTGACAAGTGAGTGATGGCCACGAGGAACAGGAGATGGAGGGAGGCGGCCAAGGCCTTTTACACGGCCCTGGATATATATACACTCACACACTGTCTACAAACCACACGGAATCCTAATTTAAAGACAGAAAAAACCCAACAGGACAGACTATGAGTCTCGAGGGCAGAGGCTCACTCAACGGGGCCTAGAGCCCCAGGGGCCTCCAGCTCCTCTTGGGTGGGAGCCTTTCCACCTGGGCCTGCACTTCACTTTGAGGGTTTTGTGAGGGAGCTGAGGGGTCACCAGGACCCCGTGGCCCTGGCCCTGCCCCTGCTCTGACTGTTCCACCCACTGGACTTCTGTATCGTAGGATCTCAGCGGGAAAGGTTCCACTGTAAAGAAAGAAAAATACGTTTGGAGACC
Organism: Myotis nattereri; assembly: GCF_964212035.1. Lineage (NCBI taxonomy): Eukaryota > Metazoa > Chordata > Mammalia > Chiroptera > Vespertilionidae > Myotis > Myotis nattereri. The sequence continues at coordinate 34,168,295 of NC_138082.1, forward strand.
TGACTGGGCCAGTGTCTGAGATGATAGGTGATGACCAGAGAGGGTGAGTGAGCGGTTTGAGGTCACACAGCTAAAACTGGCCAAGCCGAAGTAGGACCGAGCTCTCTGTGCTGCGGATGGCGGTGCTGGTTTCAGAAGGGAGGATGACTCCTTCAGGGGCCACAGGACTGTCCTCGGATGGTTTTCTAAGGAAGCGCCACTTTTCCTTTAAGTTAAAGGATGGGTCCTGAGCGATGGGGAGGAGGGTGTGGGTGCCTCTGCGAGCTCAAAGCGGGGAGAGAAAGTCAAAGGCAGAGACTGGGATGCAGACTTGAGCTGCTCTGACCTGGCCTCTGTGGAAATCCAGCACCACCCCAGTGACCACGTGGCACCGCCTACTCAGCTTGGCTCTGGACAGGCACCAAGCGAGGCACTCACATGCCTACTTCCCTGTCCTCGCTACACCCTGCCAGGTGGCGTGCCGGTCTCCACTTTGCTGCTGAGTGGGTGGAGTTTTAAGAAGCTGAGTCATTTGTCCACAGATTTGCAGTGTTGAAAACTGTTCTCTTCCCACCTGCCCACCCACCCACCAGGGAGAAACCTTGGACAGTGGCCAAACTCCAGCCACTGATAAAATACATCCCTACCAGCCATCGGCTCCTTTAGGGCAGGCGGCAACCCATTTATTCTCTCATTCTGAGTGCCTGTCCTAGCACTGACGCATGGTGAACACCTGATGAAGGGGCCTTGGATTTAATCGACTACGTCCTGTTTGACCTTAGAGACTGACCCCAGCTGGTTCTGGAGCTCAGCGACCCTGTACAATGTAACCTGTGATTGCATTTGCTGGGGGGCGGGGTCTTCACTACAGTGAAAACTCCTGTAGGCAGGACTTCTGTGTCCTAGTGTGGCTCCCTGGGAATAGGCCCAGAGCCTGTGAAGAAAGGCAGCCCTGCCCACTCCTTGTCTGTGGCCAGGTGAGACCCTTCTCAGACGTCCAGCCTCCAGAGCTGTGAGATAGGAAATTCGTGTTGATTTGAGCCGCTCTGTGGTCATTTGCTACAGCCGGAACAGGAGCTAAGATGATGCCCCATGGAATCTTGTGATTAGGTTGCTGACAGTCCTCTGGGTTTTTGAAGGAGTTGAGGCAAGAGTGGCTCCTACTGTCTGTGATGGGGCAAATTTTGCCATGGTGCCCCCCTGCACAGAGGTGTCCCCTGTACATGCCTTGAGAGGCCCCAGGCATCAGGACCACATGGGTTCTACTTGTGGCCACTATTGATCCCAAGGATGGGCTGGGGTGAAGGGAACAGTGGTTTCTCCTCATCCCGGTCCTGACAATCTTCTGAATTACAAATCCGCTGCCCAGAGGCAGCCCTGCCATTCCCTACCCACACCCCCATCCTGGGAGTTTAGTGCCCGGATGTCTCCCACACGCTGTGCTGGAGGAGGGTTTGGCTTTCCCTTGCACACTGCGTGTTTGAGTGTTTTAGTATTATTCCCCCCCCCCCCCACCCTGAGTAGCAATCTCTCTTCAAAGATGAATCCAAATGGTCAGCTAGAGAGACAGGGACACTGCCCCCACTTTGTGTGGAGCCCCCACCTTTACAGCTGGTGAGGCTTCCAGAGCTCGGTGCTGAGCCTGACTCGCAGAAATGTGTTACCTGGTGTCTCCACGGGCTGGCCGTCTCCTGGGCCTTGTCATGCATCTGAGCCTGGACGCATGGCAGATTCCTTACACCAGCATCAACACCTCCCAGTCATTTCCTTATCAGGGAGCAGGAGTCCTCTGGCCAGCTGGGAATGCCATCATGTCATGGAGACGCTGATGGCTTCACAGTGCTGGACACTGTCCTTCCCACAGATCTGGTGGCCCATATGGAGGGTGGGGGTCTTCATGACATAGGACACGTCTGGGCCAGAGTGAATGCCCTGTCTAATTCCCTGTTCCTCTTAGCACATCCTCCTTCATGGCCTCAGGATAGGCATCTGTCCTGCTTCTCTGGGTCAAGGGTGGGGGGACCCAGCCAGCACCACCACACCAGACCTCCAGACCCGGGCACCTGGGTAGGAGGACCGACACCTGTGCCATCTGAGCCCCTGTCTGGGTGGAGGTGGAGCTCCGCCCGTGAGAACGCACTTGCTGAGTGGCTGAGGAGCTGTGAGCGTCCCAGGGACACTTGGAGAATTTTGTTTGGGCTTCGCTGCATTTGCAGCCTCCAGATCTGAAAAGAATGTTTGTGTCAGCAGCAATGACGCCCATGATAGGTGGGCTGGAGCCATACCAAGGAGCACTTGGACAGCAGGCTCACCCAGAAGACGATGGGTGAACTTCTGACCCGAGCACACCCAGTGGTGTCACTCATCTGGATTCCCTCCCCATCATTTTTCTTTATGTCATTTCACTTCACAGCCCAAGCAGTTCCATGTTTACCTGGGTGTGCAGATGTGCACATGTGTGTGCGCAAATGGGTATGAGTGAGTGAATGTACGAGTGTGGGAGTACATGCAAGCATGATGTGTACTTGTTGGAGTGTGTGCATGAGTGTGTGAGTACTTGGGTGTGTGCACCTGTGTGTGACGTGTACACACATGATTGTGCACATTTGAGTGTGCAGTGTGCGCGTGGCTGTCAGCTGTATACCTGCCTCATCCCACCGCCCTTCCAAAGGGGGAACCATCCTGTTTTATTGTCACATTCCTCAGACATTCAGATATGGGCTAGACGTCACCACACCTTGGCTGGGACACCAGTGCCCACGGAGGCCCCTGTGCCAGGCTGTGGAAGGGGAAGAGCAGCCACACTGGGACCGCCTGGAGCAATGAGGGGCATGGGCCCTGTCCTGGGGGTGGGGGACATCAGGAGGACAGGGTGCTGTCACAGGCTGAGTTCATGCAGGCAAATAACACTAAACAACATGTTCCTGGTACTTCATGGTTATCACTGTTTATTGTGCCACATCCTTGAGGCAACCTGATTAGTTATCCAGCGACAAGCTGTGGGGGTGCCATGAGCTCCAGGTGACACACTAGCCAACATGCTGAAGAGCAGGACTTCCCAGTCATCTGCAATCACTGCCCAGGTGGCTGGGAAGCCCCACAGGTGCAATGATGGGACACAGAGGGCAGGTGGAAACCTGCACCTCAAAAAGAGAAGCAGCTGACATTCGTCCGAGGCCCCTTCAGGGAGGGCCTGGTGGTCAGTGCTTGAGAGTATGATCACCACCGGTCCCCACGATAACCCCTGCTTCATGAGCTGCTGGGACGGGTTTGGGGGTGGCTGCCTAGGGAAGTCAGGAGAGCAGGGTGCTGCTCCCCCTGGGGGACCTCTGGCAGGTCCCGGGCATTTGGAGAGTTCTCTCACTCATTGAAACCCTGGGTGGGACTGGGCCCTCTTCCTTGCCCCTCCAGCGTGAGGCTGATGCCTCCTGAAAGCAGAGCTCTCTTCTGATGCAAATCCAGTGGCTGAAGTTCATGGCCAGGTGAACCAGTAGTTTCTTAAATAGGCATTCAATGTTTGTCGGACTGTGCGAGTGTGCTGACTTCAGAGAGCAGACTGTCCCCCGTTCCGGAGCCTGGTAGTGTGACCTGAGTGGGGGTGGTGAAGGATTAGAAAAGACAGACAAGAGAATAAAGCTGAGGCTGGGTGGGACACTGCCCTCTCTGATGGAGAGAGACAGTGCCACGGACTACAAGCCGTGTCTTTATTTTATCGCCAGATTCCACGAGGCAAAGTAAGGGTGTGGTCAAGATGTTTACTACATTCTCGTGGGTTTCAATCCTACTCAATTACATGCACCTGAACTCCATCAAGCCCACATCACTCAGGCACATAGGGCCATGTATTCGGACCATAGGTTCAAGCTTACAACTATAGCTCTTGGCTATAATTGTGCTGGGAGGACTCTGCCCTCCAAGCTGGGACTTGCACATGGCAATGAGAGGACAGTGCCCTCTCCTCAGTCCGAGGCTTGAACCTGTCCAAACACTGTAGCCAATCTCCACAGTGACCCACACTCAGATTTGCTGTCCTGGCCACCCCAGTGCAGAGGCCACGAGCTGGGAGCACAGTGTGCTCAGGGAAAGCTAGTGGGTGCACCACAGATCTGGTTGTGGGCCTGACTCCAAGCCCCACATTTTCCTCTCGGCCATGTTGGCGGGCATGTTGTTCCCATCCTAAGATGAGCTAGAGCATTAAGACGGTCTTCTCATTTGCTGAAAGCATATGGTCAAGACAGAACCCTGAATGTGTGCTTTGTGGAAATCACCTCCTATTTTTATTTTATTTTTATCCCCTCCATTTACTCATCCAGAAAACACGTGACTCCTATTTTCACTGCCATCCGTCAGGGGGATTTAGTCTCCTGGTAAGCATATCTGGAAACATACCTCCAAGTATTTATTTGGACTGAAGAATTAAGTCCGTGCTGAGTTTAAACACAGGACACACAGGGACTGAGGTTTGCTGCTGGAAACAGCCAACGGCATTTTGGGAGCATAAAGTCATTTTCTTTTTCCTGTAAGCAGGTGATGGAGAAAAGGCTGAGGCATCGGTTTGATTAAATCATGTTGTTCCAAAACATTTCTTCTTGGGGATGAGTGAGGGCTCAGGCCTTAATTTGGGGCTATTTCCTTCCAGGAATGCACGCTTTTGGCTGCATTCTCACTTGGCATGCTTTGGAGAAAAGTGGTGATTTGAAGAAGTGGGTTCATGGGATCTGTGCTGTCATCTTACAGATAAGGAGCCTGAGGTGCAGGCAGGGGCTTGAGGCTCCCACACAATTAGTTCACGACAGAAGCAAGACCAGACTCCAGAATCCCAGCCACGAGATTGGTTGGGATTTTCTCTGCACCCCGCTATCTCCCCTGACCGATTTCCTGACATAGACCAAACACTGGCTGCTGAGTTATGGGAAATGCTGCCTGTTGTGTCCTTATGAAAGCTCTAAATCATAATGCATGCTTTGGGGCAATGCAAAAGTTTTGAATTTGCAATTTGAAACTTCCTTCTATCGCAAGGAAAATCATGATTTCTTTATGTGTGTGGACTTTGACATATATCTAATTGGACTGTAGGCAGAGATCAGCTCAGAGAAAAAAGTTCCGACCACAGGCGGTTCATGGTTGTCGTTTTGCTGCGGGAACTCCGAGAAGGGAAGCCTGGTTTCTGTCCATTTCAGACACTGGGTATGGGGGTGATTTGGGGATCTTTAAACCAATTTACATTCAGTCATATTAATTGCAGGAAGATGCAAACAGGCTAATGGACCTTTATTTTTATTTTGTTCTTTTGCTTGCCTCTATAAGGCAGCAATTTAAAGAGTAGAACAACTAAATGGAAGATGTGGAAATTTAGCCAAACAGTTGGCTCAAATAATAGAAGCCTTTCATGTTCTCTCCAGAGCTCCCTATTCATGCAGCCTGGTGCCAAGCTTGGGTTAAGTTACAGCCAAGTATGTTGTCTTTGCCCATTCAATTTATTCTTGGCAAACTTCAGAGAGTATTTATAATAAAGTCCCATTTTGAACATTCTATTGCCCCAGTAGAGTTCTAATAACACCGGGTATTTACTTAATGTCTAACTCTCGGAGTTCAAAGCACTTTACAGACATTCCTTCGCTGATCTTAATATCCCTGCAAGATTTACAGATTGTAAAAGTCAACTGAGGCACGAAAACGTGCTTGAGATCACCCAGGAAGACCACGGAACCCTCCGGATTAATCCCACACCCTGCGTTTGGAAGTTTCTGCACCTCAGATGGCAGCGCACCCCCAACCGCCTACCTCGGTGCTGTTGACTAGAGAGCGTTTGTTTATTTCTCCATGGAGATCTTTCATTAGGGAGAGGAGAAAGCCCACAAAACACTTCTGTTTGTATGTCACAGCATTAATTAGGCAAAGTATCTTTCACATACTCTTTGGCAAGGAGGTGAGCATTTGCTAACTGAAGAATAGACTGTTTGGAAGGCGTCCCAATCAGACGAAAGCAATGGTATCGATTTTTCTGTGGCCCCCAGAATAGATGACACTGCCCTTGGGGTTGTGGGGGGAGGGGGGGTGGGATTGCAGGACTGTGGTGGTGGATGTGGAGAAGCCGTCAAAGGCAGGTGTTCAGATATTTCTGTGGCATCTTCAACCTGAATAGTATCACCATCCAGCTCTCCGCTGTTCCTGGGTGCGGGCTATCAGATGGCTATTGAGCCTTTTCTTGGCGCTTTTCATGATGGCCAAGTTGTAGTTCTCTTAAACTTTGCAGTGTGACTGAGGTGCTGAACATGCCATGTCAAATGTGTTGAAGATGATTACATGAAGGAGGCAAAGTCTGGAGTCCAAGTGTGGGCTTACTGGCCTGCGTGCCGGTCAAGAGGTTTCCTCGTGTTCCTTGCATCGCAACAACGGGTATGCTGCCATCTGCTTCTCTGAAACAGTGTGAAAAGGTCACCTCAAGGACATACTCTGAGAAGCACAGAGGTGGCATCTGCTCCAGCAGCCCTGGCACGGGGTGGGGCAGGGGCTTTTATAGAAATGGCTCTGGTCTCTACAACCTGTTTATCTTAGGCCCGACCTGGGGTCCGAGGGTCCTCTCCAAGAGTTGTTCGTAGGAATCAGGATTGAAGGCTGCTCTGCCATTTTCCATGCTGCTCCTGACCTTCCCCTGGGGCATCAAGTGCTGGAACAAACAGCAGCTGGGGCCAGTCACCCGCTTTGGATGGAAAGGCACAAGGGGGTCAAGAGGCCGACTCTGGAGCTGGACTGACCCAGATGTCGGTGCTACTCAGCAGCTATATAACCGGGAACAATGCACTTTGCTTCCGTGGGCCTCAGTCTCCTCGCCTGTGATATGGGGAGACGAATACTAGTACCTGCCTTGTGAAGAGTAAATGGGCTGACATACGGCAAATGCTTAATTCTGTTCTGGGCGCAGAATTAGGGCCTCACCAGTTTACTAGCTGCTGGTTATCACGCCCGTGAACCTCATGGAGTAAGATGAACAGCGCAGCTTCTCTCTGTCTCCTTGAAACTGATGGCACAGACACCAGTGAGGCAAAGACAGCTGGGGCAGTGGGGTGAGCACTGCGTCCTGGTGGGAGCTCTGTGACCAAGAGCACCGAGGACTTAGTGCTGGATGCAGTGAGGGGACACAGGGTTCAGCATCACCGCGTCTTTCCCCAGAAATCAGTGAGGGGCGTGGCATGGGTGGGAGGTGTCCCAGGCAACCTCATCCTGCCCCGGCCTGGGAAGGCAGGGCTCCAGGTGAGACTGGGCCGCACAGACATGCCTCTTGGCACCAATTTGCCGGTCCCCAAAGTGACCCTCAGGGAGGCCACACGGAAAACCAGCTGATGTGCAGCTTGTGTTTAAGTGGCCCTGCCTGTCCCACCTGTTTTCATGTTTGTGACCCACCGTCTCATTCCAGGTGAGCAGTACTTCTCCTGTTTGGCAGGTGTGGCGGCAGACAGGGCCAGCCAAAGCCACATAGGTCCTGGAGTGGCGAGCTGGCTGGACGGCCAAGTCTGGACAACTGGGGATCCATGTGAGAGTTTTGTCAGCAAGAGGATACACCCGGCAGAGACCGAGGGGTGGGCCAAGGCACACTCACGATTAGGCCTGTGCGACCCAGCACCGTCCCTATCGGCTGTACGTCTGGGCATGTGCGAGGGTGCTGACTGTGTCCGCACAGAGGAGGATCCAGGGGCAACTCCCACTGTTTTCGGTCAGATAGCGTCCAGACCCACACTCACCTGTGAGAAGGTTCTGCAGCATGACGGAAGGAGCCGACACGTGCAATCATCAGGGAGAAACATACACCGGTGCTGCAGGAAGCAGAGGGAATGTGGAAATCTCTCCCCATTTCCTGGGCTCCACACAGTGAGAGGTGGACTACGGCCAAAGACGGAGATGGAAAAGGAGACGGTGACGTAAGGAAAAATGGTTAGAGAAAAAGAAAGCCCCACGAGAATGTAAGATGGGGTCAGAAAGCAAAAGTCCGTTGGAATTCAGAAAACGGAATCGGGGGTCTGAGGAGCTCCTTCAGGAGGAAGTGAGCGCGCAGGGGAGAGGTGAGGAGCACTGAGAACCTAGAGCAGCTGTGGGTGAGGGCGAGCAGGGCCTCCATGTGCCGATGCCCATTGTTCCTAAGAGAAAGACCAGCACCAGGAGAGCATCCTCACTGACTGCGAGCTCTTCCCCCTCCCCCTGCCACCCCCTCACCTTCCTGCCAAAAGCAGCCGCAGCCGCAGCAAAGCACTTGAACCTGACATTAGTGAAAAGGGACGTGCCTGAGAGGAATAGCAGCGGAAGCTCATCCTTTGGTTTTGAAGAGGTTACTTCAGGGAAAAAATGAGAGTGAGGGTTTAAATATCGTAATTAATAACTGCGAGTGGAGAGCTGAGAGGCATCTGGTATGCTCTCCGAAGGGAACAGACTACCTGCCCGGGGACAGCTACAGAAATGGACTAAATGTTAACTATGTCTAAAGAACTCAGTAAATGACAAAGAGCAGAAACAGTGCTCTCCACATTCTTTCCGCACAATGCAGTGGACTCCAGCGAAGGGATAAAGATAGTAAACAGGAAACCGTAGCCACAGGAAAAGGGAAACAAAGCAGGCCGGAACAAAGCGTCCCTACATAACTATCGGGTGCAAGGTGCCATCGAAATCGCAGTGACAGACTGCTCAGATGCATGATGCCGTGCAAAAAGTCCGCCTCGGTGAGGAATGATGGATCGAGGACGCACTGACCCGCACAGTGCAAAAGGCCTCGCCGAGGGGTAGCCTGAGGCCATGAAGAGATTTCTATCGACACAGAGTGATGCCCTTGATATGTTCTAGGTAAGAAAGCTAGGTTTACAGAATCATCCCACTTTAAAATTTGTTTTTAAATTAAATTTATTGGGGTGACATTGGTTAATATGGTCATATAGCTTTCAGGTGTGGATTTCCATGTTACAAGATCTATATATTACACGGTGTGCCCACCACCCAAAGTTAATTGTCTCTGTCGCCATATATTTGTGCCTCTTTTACCCATCCCCAAACCCCTTCCCTCTGGCAGCCACCACACTGCTGTTTGTGTCCACAAGTTTCGGTTTTATATCCCACATATGAGTGAAATCACATGGTTCTTAGCTTTTCCTACCTGGCTTATTTCACTTAACATAATATTCTCAAGGTCCATCCATGGTGTTGCAAGTGGCAGTATTTCATGCTTTGTTATGGCTGCGTAGTATTCCATTGTGTACATGGACCACATCTTCTTTACCCAGTCCTCTATCGCAGGGCACTTTGGCTGTTTCCATGTCTTGGCCACCGTGAGTAATGCTGCAGTGAAGAAATAGATGGCTGTGTTTTCTCTGTGGGTGGTAGGGTAATATACTTATTTCTTTTCTGCTTACGGCTGTTTTCTACTCTGGATGGGCATGTGTAATTAAGTATCAAAGTAGACAAACATCTATAGACAGAAGAGGGGCTCAGGTGAAGATATGGCATCATAACTAAGGAAAACACGCAGTGATTTCATGCGGAACCATGAGAGTATGGAATTCACTGTGTGGGGCGCTGCCTGTGTACAATCTGCAGAGAATTTACACTCCAGATGCACTTACTTAGATACATTTCCATGGGCACTTACCAACTTCCTCTGATGGTTGTCACTATTTTCACCACAACAGTAATCCGCTCACTGTGTACAATCTGCAGAGAATTTAAACTCCAGATGCACTTACTTAGATACATTTCCATGGGCACTTACCAACTTCCTCTGATGGTTGTCACTATTTTCACCACAACAGTAATCCGCTCACTGTGTACAATCTGCAGAGAATTTAAACTCCAGATGCACTTACTTAGATACATTTCCATGGGCACTTACCAACTTCCTCTGATGGTTTCCACTATTTTCACCACAACAGTAATCCGCTCACTAACTGCGAAAGGATCTCGAACCGAGCTGGTGAAGTTTAACGAAGTTGGTTCACGAAGCTCAGTGGCATGTGTAAACAAGATGAATTCCTCCGAGCGTGTTCTGAATGATGGCTTCGGGGTACGATTCCCTGTGACACCCCAAATATAGTCTAATCGCTGGAGATCTGACTGTAGATTAGGTGACTCAGACACACGGGGTTGGAGCTGCCCTCCAGCCCCACAGTAATAACTCTGTATGGCCCTGGAACAACATGCCAGGATGAATGCTGCCACCACATCAGTGAATGCGCCCACCATACGGCACCTGTGCCCAGACAGTGCCCACTCTTCCGTACCCAGCATCCAAGCCATGAATGCATGAGTGACTGGACTGGGGCTTTCCCGCACCCAGTTGGGCCCATGAGAGGCTGTCCCCATAATTTGGACTTGGGACCATTGAATTTAATTAGTCTCTGTTGGTGCTTGGCTGCAGGGGGTGGGTGAGAGGGAGCTGGGGAAGCCATGAGCTCACTGAAAGAGAGGACCCTGGACTGTGAGGAAGATGATTCTTCAGGGGTGCAGAGGATCCGTGGCGAGAGAGGATGGGAGGCAGAAAGAGACAGAGGTGGGGGAAGGGAGCCAGGACCATACAGAAGCCCCTCTGAACTTGCCACCCAGTTCTAGGAGGCAAACGTGGGCCCTCCCTGCTCATTGGGGTTCAGTTATACTGATCCGGTGTCAGCCCCACAGGCAGTATTTTTGCCTGGTGTCACAGTGATGACTGGATGCAGTGGGCCAAGAGGCTCATCAAGGTGCTGGCGGTGGTGGGGACATTTGATCCAGTCCCTGTAGCTCTCCACCAGGGTCTGCTGTACTTCCATGTGGAATTTCTGTTACCATCCACACCCCACAAACCTGCAGCTGGTGCAGGAGGGGATTCCTGAGAACGAGCGTGTAGACAACATCCGTGAGCGAAATAACTGGGTGGATAGAGTCCTGGGGCTGTTCCCGTCTGAGCCCGTCGGCCCTGTTACTTTGGGCTACATTGTTATTTGGTTTGATTTACTGGAATTGACTCAGAATAAGGAGGGTGTGGATCTTTTTGGAAGGAGATGTTATTATTGTCTCTATGGACTTGAGAAAAACAAGTGAACATAGAGACACCTTGATCTGCCAGTGCCCATAAAATGAAGTTGGCTTCTTTAAAAACAAGAGAAAGCAACTATATCCATCCCAGAATTTGGGGCTGGTGCTTGTCCTAGAGAAGGAACTGCGCTGCTCCCTGTAAGTGCAGGACGGGGTTCAGTTGAGTTGTGACTCATGTCTACCTGCTAGGTGGGTGGGCATCATCCCCCCTGTCTTGCAGCTGGGCGACCTAAGCGGAGGGCTGAGGTGACCTGCCCAGGATGCTCGCTGTGAGTGGTGGGGGGATATTGCATTATTAGAGCGTCTCTCCAAAAAAGTCTCTCAGTCTACAGTTAGAGACAAAATGGCAAGCCGGTGTATGGCGTGTTCCGACTTCGGTCTCCTGTTTCTAAATCTCTTCCTGGTGGTGAACCCTGCCCACCTGGAGCTCCCTCTCTGTCCGAGCTCTTCTCCCTGTGAGAGCAGAATGAGGAATGTCCTCGTCATTGCCCATGCTACGGACCGTGCTGCCCAAACCTCAGAGCTCCCTCGTCTTCCTCTTCTGCAAAGTGGAGACCAGAGTGTCTGCCCTCGGGATTTCCGTAGGATTAAATGAGAAAATTCTGTAGACCTGCGGCATGGTGCCCGGAACATAAACATTCAATGCTTAATAGATATCAGTAATGATACTCCTAGGTTAATAATGGTCATGCATTTCAGCCACTGTTTTGCATTTTGAGCCTTTCTCCTCTACTGGGATCAAAAGACCCCTGGATATGACATGTAGGCATGTGATATGTGAACAAAGGGACCCCAATATCACTCTGTGAATAAGCTAATCCCCATGTGACAGCCAAAGGGCTGCGTGACCCAGCACGACCCCAATGTCATAGCTGTTGAACGGTGGGCTGTGCCCGTGCATCCCAACGGAATAGGAAGCCAAGGCCCAGCCTGAGAGTCAACCCGGTGGCCAGCCGCCTCGCTGCACCTCTTAGAAGGTAGAAGCATCAGAAAGCCCTCCCACCATGGCTGCAGGAGGAGGCTGTGCTGGGCCCTAGCAGGAGGCTGGCTTTCACCGTGGGGGCAGATGTGAACCTGGGATGGGGCCTGGGGCGTGTCTGCTGCCTCCGGGCCCTAGCCCCACAGCACTCCTGCCCAAGCCATCTCCTTGGCTGCTGTAGAAGCCCCTTACTCTGTCCAGGCCCAGAGGTGAAGCCGTTTCTAGGCAGGAAGAGGGAAAGGAGCTGTATCTGCGTCACTTGGGCCTCTCTGGGTGTGTGCAACTTGTCAGCGCAGAACAGGGTGTCCTCACCAGGAGCTGGCGGTCCCAGGGCGGTGGCCACAGCTGGAAATCAGGGTGGAGGGCAAGACCGAGCAGAGGCTGGGTCAGAGCCAGGGAGGGCCTCATGGGGTGTTTATGGAGAAGGAGGGGTGAACTCGGGCTTCAGATGTGGGGTGCCTGGGCTGAATCTTCAGATGGAAGATTCTGGGACAGAGTGCACAGGGTCAAGGGCCTGGGGGTCTGGTTGGTATGACTAGTGTGGGTGGCAGGTCTCCTGCAGGGACTGCTCTGGGGCCCCAGTCTGGGCCAGGGCTGAGCCTCCCAGAGGCTGGGCAAGCTGACCTGCTGGGAAGTCTGCTGAAAGCTATGAGGCGGCTCCAGAATATGACGGCTTCTCTTGGGGGCTTTATGTTGGCAAAGACTAAGTCTGCACGTTGCATGTAGAATAAACATGCAAAGGGGTCTCTGGGTTTTTGTTCCTTTCTCATTGCCGAACCGCAGGCATCAGATCCCTGGGTTTATCTGGGCTCCAGGGTCCTGCCTCTGCTCCTGGCTCCGGCACACAGGCCTGTATCAGACCTGAGCATCTGCCCCTGTGCGCTGCCTCCGCCCTCCTTTCTGGTCTGTGGTCCAGGTCATTGAGGTCCAGGGGCTGTGGGTGTGTCCTGTCCGGGAGGGGGCTTTGCACTTTCACGAGCTCCACTGAGACGAAGCCACTGTGAGTGGTTCCGTTTACCAAATGATGTGTGAGCCCTGGGGCTGTCTGTCCTGAGAATCTGGGTCTGTAAGAGGAGGCCAAGCTGTAATTCCATGTATTATGGAGACTGTTGATTACAGAAAACTCTTTTATACTCTTCCTCTCTGCCCGTTCCCTCATCTGTGAAAACAATCACAGGGTCCCCACTTATCTCCTCGGAGAGTTCCTGAATGCTGTGGGAATAGGAAGATGTTTGGGGACTTAATCCGGTTTCCAGGGTGATGTCTGGACTGGGAGGGGCCGTGAGAGGAAGCTGGGGGTGGGGTGTTGTGGGAAGGACTTGGAGCCCTGACCTCAACACAGAGGAGGCAGCTGCACCTGAGAAAACGTCTTATTGAGGCTCCCGATGCATCTCTCCGGCCTGTGTGGTACCTGCATGGCACCTGCATGGCACACTCCTCATCCCCTGGTGCTGCTGGGCTCCTGAAGGCTCAGGAGACCTGGGGCGGATGCCAGGCCTGGAGAGGGGCACTGCCCTTCTCTGTGCACCCTGGTGCTGAGGATGGCCTCAGGGGGGAGCTCCCAGGTGGGGGTCTGTGGGGTGGGACAGGTCACGTTCCCATGTGGAGAGAGCCCAGAAATGCTCATTTGGGTCAAGCATTTTGAACTGGTTTGAATCCAAATGAATGCATAGCCAGAAATATGACAGGCATTCATATTCTAGAAATACACACGGAGGCTAAGTAGCTCGGGGACCACCCGGCAGACGAGCTCAATGGCGATAGACACTCCACTCACGTCCCGATTCCCTTCCCCAATTCTGGGATCTGGGGAGTTGTTTTGAACATTCTGCTTAAGTAAACGTATTCTTCACCAGCAGGAAGCAAAGGCACCCATGTCGGGCATGGGCACCGCTGTGTGCCCACAGATGGGAGGTGAGACCCTCTCCGGCTGCCTCACAGAGCCCCTCGCCACCTAAAAGAAGGTTTGGGAAGGCCTTGGAATCAGGGGATTTGAGGGCAACAGCTGCTTCCAGTCCAGAGGAGCTAGGTCCTGTCCGTGCGGGGTTGTCTCATGGGTCGAACGCAGGCTGGAGGAGATGGTCTCCCAGATGACTTTGAGCTGCTGACTGTTCTTGGTGCCTGTTATCCAAGTGCGGCTGAGCAGGTGGGTAAGAAATGCCCACTGGAGTGGGGTGCTGGGCGTCACTGGAAGAGATGCCCTCCATGTAGTGTCTCAGAGACGAGGTGCAGAATAAAGTGGGCAATGTCGTTGGGAGCAGGCGAGCGTGGGGCTGCCAGGGAGCCTGACCCGGCGTTCATTTCCGGGAGGTGAAGCAAAGTATAATTCAGAGGGTGCTTCCGGAGTGGTTAACTGTGAATATTTTCTTAAAAGCTGACATTTATCGAAGGCTGTTCCACGTGAAAAAAAAATATATGTATATGAACATTAGGAAAATGAGACTTTGTTCGATACAGCAGCAAGTCCAAGGCCAAAAGGCTGGGCTGGGTGTTGTGGTTGAGCCCTTGGTCACTCTGAGCCCAAAGCCCTTGCCCGTGAAAACCCTGTATTTCATGTCACCAAATCAGGAGAGCCGGGCAATCCATGCAGTGGTGGGTGTTCATGTGGCCCAGGGACTGTCCTGTCCTCGGCTGGGACATGCTCTCCCCATCATGCCCCTCACTTTCTCAGGGGGTGCTCTGTCCCGGCTCCTGTGGCCACCGGCCCACATCTGCTGGCACTTTCTGTGCTCGAGGGGAGGACAGTGGGCTTTGCAGCAGGAGCCAGGCCTCTGCAGCGAGCTCTGCACGATGCTCAGACTGCCCCCATATGTGTTGATATCCCATCTAACTCTTAGGGGACATTTTGCTTTCCTTTTTTATTCCCAGATTCGGGAGATGTTTTGCCTCCTATGGGCCTGTGTGGTTGGAAAGGATGTCCTTACACTTTCCTTCAATTTTTGAATCTGCTCATCTATGAACTTTTATAAGGTTTATCCTATAGGATTTATGCCAGAATTGTAGAAAAAGATCAATACCACATTGAGATGTTGGGGATCCCGACTCAATATTTTTAGCTTTCATTGCCTAAGATGAGCTTGCAGATCCGTTCGTCTCGGCTGTGAGCTCGCACACGGCATTCCCTGGTTAGCATCTCTCCAAGGGAAGGAGCCCCAGGCTGAACACTGGCTGTTGGAGTCAATTAGCGGGAAGGCTTGTCTGTTTTCAAGGGCTGTGTTTTGGAATGCCTTGTTCCTGCATTTCTGCATTCCACATGAGCAGAGGGAACCCTGCAAAACCTGTCAGTCATGACAGTAATTGAAAAAGAAGAATGTTTTCTTTTATCTCGGATTTGAGCCAAGACGTGGGCGGGAACCCAGCCGGGCTGACTGCATTCACTTACCGCCTTCTGCGGGACTGGTCCCCTTCCTGCTGACTACGTACCCCAAGGCCATACATTCATGTGTGCACGTAGATTCTTGGAATAAGAGCAGGGAGAGACCTCAACCACATCTAGCCAGAGAGCTGCCATCTGGTCAGTGTGCCCAGGGAAGACGGAAGGGGCCCTGGCAGGTCAGAGCCTCCGCCGGGCTCTGCTCCTCTGTGACATCGCCCTCGTTCTCATAACCTGTGGAATCATTATTTGCATTTTGTAGATAAACAAAAAGACGGAGTTGGAGTGACTTGGCCAAAGTTGAAAGGTAGCTATTTTTAGCCTAGGATTAAATGGTGGTCCCTCAAGTGCATTTATTTATTTATCCACCTATCTATCCATCCATGCATCCACTCCCCCAATTCATCCATCCAGCCAGCCACCCATCCATTCATTAATCCATCCAACACGTGTCCATTGAGCTCCTTGTCTGGGACGGGTGGCAGACTGCAAGAAAACCTGGAAGTCCTTCTCCGTGAGGACACAGGCGACAGGCAGGTCTACTCTGCACCCTCTCATTATCAAGGTTTCCTGGGGTTGGGGTCACCTCTGTTTTCTTCTTGATTTCCCTTGGGGAGGGTTGTCTTCTCTGATAAATCAGCTCCGGGCCTAGCATAGGATGAGTTCCAAATACCAATCTTTCTGTGCATTGATCTGCTGTGGATGGAACGGTTGGGAGTCCCGCATGTGGAAACTTCAGCAAGTGACCTTCACCTACAAAAAGCATTTAACCCAGCACCAGCATTTAGCAGGCATTCTCCTTCCTCCCAACTCTGTCCCTGTGCTTACCGGGAACAAAGGGATTGCTACTCACCTACCTCCCTCCCCTGCGGCCAGAATTTGCCCACCCTCTCCCTCAGTGTGTACAGGTAATCCCATCGACTCTAGCTCAGAGGCGTCCCTGCCCCAGCCTGTGATCCCCACACCGGGGCTGATGCAGCTTCCTGGCTGGGGGTGGCCCTCAGCCTCTGTGGGGAGGATGACCCAGCCGGCTCGGACACCAGAGGGACATCACCAGCCAGGTGAGGCCTTGGCAGAAAGGATCTTTCTCCTGCTCTCCTCCTTCCTCCTTTATGGACTTTGCTCATAGAGGGAGGTCTGAGGACTTGGATTTGCCCTTCTGGGCCCGCAGTGATGCCTCGGCTTAATCAGGTGGCCAGTGGCTACAGCTTCTGAGATTTCTGCAGGCGCCGAGGGAGCCACGGCCCAGGTGACCCACCTGGCTGGAGACGGGAGGCTTCACTGAAAGGTGAGCAGTGACTGTGGGGTCTGGGGCACAGCTGGAGGGCCTCTGCCCGCATGCGCAGGGTCAGCCCTCTCTAGCTGCCTGCGAGCCCACCACTGGGCAAGCCTGGAACAGGAGAGCCACTGAACCCTACAAGCCGGGGAGGGGATCCCAGACAGGAGACTGGATAAAAATCTCCTGGTGGTGTCAGATTGCTGGGCAAGAAAGAGGTCTGAGGGGGAGCCTGCTGGACAGGAAAGCAGGGCTGTGGGAGAGGTGAAGGCTGGCGCCTCCCATGGACCAAGCCTCCCCGTAGGGCCCAGTGGTGGCTTTTGGCGGGGGGGGGGGGGGGGGACCTGGGCACCGACATTCCTTTGGTCTGGAGCAGCCGGTGGCTCAGGGCCACCAGGGCTCATTCCACACTGACCCCAGTGTCAACTTCCCTGCCATTAGGGCCGCATGCCAGGGACCTTCTCCTTTGGAGGAGGAAGGTAGCAGATTTCAAAAAGGGCAGAGAAAAGAAGTCAGCCCTTCTGACATGAAATTCTCGGTTGAAGCCAGGAAAGGCGAAAGGGAAATTTATAAAAAAACTATTGCTTTGGGAGACTCCTAAGAAACCCAGTTCCACTGGGTAGGAACCCCACAAAATGCTCAGAGCCTGGGGCCTTGGAAGACCAGAGCTGTAGAGGCCTTCCATAGGAATCTGGGGAGGGAGGATTCCTGTAGATAAGAGAAAGCTCAACTGCTCTGTGTGTTCTGACAAGTAGGACATCCTTTCTCCTTCCGGCCTCTCTGCAGCATGTGACTCACACCATCCTTTTTGAGTCTCTGTTCACCCAGATCTCTGTGCACTGACTGTCCTGCTGTCCCTTGCTGGGGTCCAGCCCCAGCAGGTCCAGGGGTCCCCAAAGGTGTGGACGGAGTCGGCGAAGAAGGAATGACACAGAGACAGCATTCAGTTGATCAGCAGCTTAGCCAGGATCTCTACCCAAGTTCTGGTTAGGATCTCCAGCCAAGTTCTGTCTAGGATCTCCAGCCAAATTCTGGTTCGGTTCTCTCACTAGGTTCACCAGCCAGGTTCTCCAGCCAGGTTCAGTCGCCAGATTCTGTAGCCAGGTTCTGTCTCTAGGTTTCTGTGGCCAGTTTCTGCCAGGATCTTTTGCCATGTTCTCTCGCTAGGTTCTGTCTCTAGATTCTGTCTCCAGTTTCTGTCCAGGATCTTTTGCCATGTTCTCTCCAGCGAAGTTCTTCTGTCTCTAGGTTCTGTGTAGGTTCTGTATCTAGGTTCTGTGTCCTGTTGTCTTGTTACATCTTTATTTATACCAGTTGATTCCAATCCTATCAATCTCTATTCCAAAGGTTAGGGCGTTTCTTATCTCCATTCCAGGGAGTAAAGATTATGCAGCTTAAGCATGATTGTTCATAGTTAAAGTGATTAATTACCGGCCTGGCACTTAATTAAGGGGTTTTATTCCCTCCCTAACTTCAGGGGAAAATCCCTACCTGGGGAAACAACCTTTCTCAGAGAGGTGACCTTGGTTAAAACACATAGTGCCAAGAAGATGAGCAAACATATTAAGAACAGTATGCCATATATGCCAGGTCCCTTGAAACAGCAAGGATGGACCGGCTCCCAGCAGTCCCTGAGGCAGAGGCGAGACCCAGACTTGAAATTGGAATCCACACACCATTGCACTTGGATCTTGGTCAGTGTGAGAAATGCATGAGGCAGAGGCAAATACCCCTCCTACATTCCCAGCACCAAGAGGTGCCCAGTGCGTGGCGGTCCCCACCCTTCTAGCCTCTCATCACTTACCTCCCTGGGCCTCATGGTCATCAGATGAGGAATGGGTTGTCCACTCCCATGGCCAATGCCTGTCCTTCAATTTGAGGATGTCTCTGTTGCAGAAACAGACTCATGGTGCTACTCCTATCTCTTTTATAAGGTGGCTCATGATCTGGACACGCCATGGATTAGCAGATTCTCTGTTCTCTCGCTTGAAAACAGGGGCTTAGTTGACTTCTGGGTCTACTGTACCAACCAGGCAGTCAGTCATCTTTCTTTTAGAAGTCCATGAACAATCCAAATTGTTACATGGTGTTTCTGCTGGGATATCAATCTTTGGAGGGTGGATATGGAGTATGGTTTGAGTTATGTTTTCTTCTCTCACTCACTGGGCTTTTGGCTTACGTCAGCTGTGTATTTGGCTTACTTGAACCCGAAAGGAACAGGCTCTATCTGAACATTTTAAACTGACATTTTGCTGGACACCTTCAGGTGTCAAAATGAAACAGAATTAACCTTTCTGCCCTGTTCACACATTATAATTACTACCACATTCTAATATTTATGTACACTGCGGGGTGACCATATCTTGAATGGCTGAAAAAACCCACTCTGCCTCCGGTCTGTCAACTGGCCGGTATTTTCCTATTACGCGTGGTAATGACAGGTACCATTATTAAAGCAGAGCTGACCTTTTTAAAGGAAGGCCCAATCAAATGTCACATCCAGTATTGCTAAATGGTCTTGTGAAAACGCATTCGCACAGTGACAGCAATCTTGGGAGAAGCCATTTCCCAAGAAAAGCCAACTCAGGATCCCGGGACACCTCGCTGGGCTTGAGTTTCCTCGATCAGATTACGCCCTGGCTGCCAAGGGGACAGCAGATGACAAACCAAAGGAAGGCCTTTCTGAGCTGGAGGAAAAACAAACAAAATATGCAAGATGTTTATATTTCCAACAGCTCAAGTATGTGTGTGTGTGTGCACCCCCCTCCCCACCGCAGAGAATATACACTGTTTAATAAGTGCTTGCAGTCCTGCTGCTTCCTGTGCATGAGGCCGCAGTGTAACAATGGGATCACATCTGGAACGGTGCAGCAGGAGAGCGCACAAAGCCCCGAAACCCCTCTGCTTCCTTGGAGCCTGTCCCAGCTCCTTAGAGTGACCGTGACCTCTTTCCCTGCCCTCCCACCCACCCATTCACCAGGTTGTCTCCAGCTTCCCCTGACATACCTGCCCCAAGAAATGCACTTTCCTTCTGGTGTCATACTACAGGAATGCTGGTGTATCTGCAGGGAATCAAGGGAGCAGACATTTTCCAAGGAGTGGCCTTGGCATCCCAAAGAAGACAGCAATCCCGCGGGACATTTGTATCCTACACTGGGCTCTACAGTGATCTCAGTCCTCCTCCATCCTCACTGGGCTCTCAGCTCCCAACAACACTTCAGTGGGGGTTCTCTGAGCTGCGTATTAAGGAGAAGGTCTCAATCTGTAGAGCCGACAGATGAGGTCCAAGGACCTGTCTGTTCCATAAAATGATGGGTCTGAGAGTTGGGTCGCATCTCTCCTTGCCACCTGTCTTCCTCTGAAATGCCCAGCCACTTGGCCCGCCTGTCTCCAGGGAAACGCCACCCTTCTGGCCTCCCTCCTCTCTGATTATTTTGTTCTGCTGATGCCCTTGCTCATGTGAACCTATTTCCTGGTTCCCCAGTCAGAAATGATCTCACCCCGGGTCTCAGAGCTGGTAAGCAGAAGGTGAACTTGGAAAAAGCTGCCCACACACTTTCTAGGGAAAAACATCAGAAGAAAACAAAGCATTGATCCAATTGCCTTGCCTGGCGAGGGGAGCTGGGAAGATCAAGGATGCAAAGTCTTCCTAGCTTGCACATCCACTTGTCTACCGCTCAGTGACTGATTTGTTTGTCAGACACTCACTGGGCCTCCAGCAGGTGCCAGACTAGGAATATCGTGGTGAGCAAAGCAGGCTGCCCCGTGACTCATGGAAAGGCAGATGTTGGATCATCTCACACTCATGTGTGCACACATACACTTTAATTACAATTATGGTAACTGCTCTGAAGGGCAGACTCTCCTCTGAAGAGCCAGGGAGGAGTTTCCTGGAAAGGGTGTTTTCTGACACTTAAAGGAAAAGTGAAATTAACTGGGTGAGAAGAAAGAGGCCACGCCGGCCGCAGCAGGAGTGTGCACCAGGCTGAGTCAGAGGGCAGGGCCAGCCAAGTGCCGTGTGGGCCCCATCTGCCCACTCTGTTTTGTCAGTAAAGCTTTTTTGGAATGCAGCTACACCCACACGCTTATGTACTGTCTTTTGTGGTTGTTTCAGTGTTATAATAACAGAGTTGAATAGTTATGACAGATCCTATAGGCCACTGAACCTAAAATGTTCACTGTGGGCCCTTTATAGAAGAGGCTGACAGTCCCAGCTCTGGAGCAAGGAACAGTGTGGCTGGGGGCCCCTGGTGGGGCAACAGAGGAGGGGCAGCCTATAGGCCTCACAGGGGCCAGAGGCCATGAGGGAGTTTGGCTGTTTCCTGAGCAGCAAGGGGGAGAAGTCAAAGGTTTGGAGAGAGGATTAGATTTGGGGTTTGCAAGGTTTATACTCTTCACAATTCTTAATGGTCACTCTAGGCTTGCTTTTCTTGGTTTATAGTAGTTACTCAATGAATATTTGCTAAATGAATGGAAAAACAATTGCAAAGGGTTTGAGCAATAATCAGATTTAATAGGAATAGAGTAATATCTTAAAGCCATTACTCCAAGCTACTTATTTTTAGAAAGTGTGCATCCTATTAAAAAACATCCTCAAATCTCTGTGTTAATACTTGTAGTGACTTTGTATTTCAATATTTTACCTTGAAGCATACTAGCTCTATAGAGGGAGAGAGTTATAATGACCATTCTGTCCCACATTCACACTTGAATTTCAAAGTGCTTTCTTTCCACGAGAAGCCTGTCCGCCAGCTGTGGTGGGTATGAGCCAGAAAGGTAGAGCTGGAGGAGGGAGTTTGGTCTGGTGAGTTCACCTGCTTAGTGGGAGCGACTGTAGAGTGAGTCCAAATAAAGGTGTTAGTTACCTTCTTAAACCAGGGTGTCCTGGCCAGAAAGTTCATGAATACTCCAATCTGACCATCTGGTCAAACTGAGAATTAACTCTTGCTGAGTGAGTCCTGGGGGCCAAAGAACTGCTTTCTCAAGGTGCAGATGCACACACACATAACACTTACTCTTAATTGCTTGTCTTGTGTTGGCCAGTGTGAAGGTGAATTTTGTGTGTCAACTCGACGGAGCCACAGGGTGCTCAGACATTATTCTGAGTGTGCTTGGAGGGTGTTTCTGGTTGAGACTAATGTTTGAATAGGAGACTGAATAAAGCAGATGGCCTTCCCAGTGTGGGTGGGCCTCAGCCAATCATAAAGACCTGAATAGAAGAAGAAAGCTGAGTAAGAGGAAGATCTTGGGCTGGAGCATCAGTCTTTTGACTTCCAACGTCAACTGAAAGTTGACTCTCCTGGGTCTTGAGCCTGCTGGCTGTGGACTGGAACTACCCCATCGGCCAGCCTGGGTCTCTTATTTGTCACCTGTAGATCTTGGGACTTCTCAGTTTCCATAATCACATGAGCCAATTCCTTATAATAAAGCTCTTTCTATATATGTGTATGTACATGTGTATGTATGTGTGTAAGTGTATGTGCATGTGTATGTGTATTTATGTTTCTCTAGAGAATCCTGACTAACAGGTAAGTGTTTTCATCCATTACCACCTTTCTCAGCTTACTGTTTGCATTTTTATTTTCATAATGTTTTCCTTTAAGCTGACTTATTTGTGTAATACATTATGTTAAAAGGGGAATTTAGTATCGCAGCCTGAAATTGAAAAGCACTATCACATACCAGGAACGAAAGCCAGAGAATGCTGTCCCCTCTGGGCTCGCCCCTGGAGGCCTGCTCCCTTTCTCCGCTGAACAGGGAGATAAGCAGTGTGGGTGTTCCAGACAGACTAGCAACAAAGAGATGCAAAGGCAATAAAGTCCTCACATGTGATTTATGACTGGATGCCTGAGGCTGGTCCCACGCTAGTAGAAACAGTGGCTACTCCCTGTCCAGTGAGCTGACCCATAGCCTCAGCTTCCTTCAGGATGGAGGTCAAGAGAAGACCTGGCAGTTCTTACTCTTTCTTTTAATAAAAATCACCAGGGGAGTTTGTTAGAAGCCCTGATTCCTGGGACTCCCTCCCCAGAAGTTCTGATCTGGGAGAGGCTGGGAGTTGACAGGGTCACAGTGTTGGGGTCACCCTGGTGCCTGAGTTTTGGGGCTGCATTCTGGGAAGCACAGCTGAGACCAGGTTCGTGGCAGGTCTGCTGGACAGGCCTGGATGAAGGGTTTCCACCAAACAGCAGCATATAGCTCCCAACCAACCTGAGACAGCGCCCTGGATTCCTCCTTATGGGCGTGGTTTGGAAAAGTAATCTAAACACTGAATGTGCACACAATTCCATCCACTTATAAGAGGAATTTAGGTTTGAGGCACTTTATTGCCGAATTCCAGGAATGAGAAATTGCCATTGACTTCTGGGATACCCAATAAATTCAGGCAATGAGAACTCAGCAGTTTCCTGCCCACTAGGGGTCTGATCAGTGGCTCATCCCCCGCTCCATCCTGCAGTGGGCTTAATGGTGGTCCCATAAAGATGTGTCCATATCCAAGTTCCTGGAACTCGCAAATATTACCTAACTAGAGGCCCAGTGCATGAATTTGTGCACGGGTGGGGTCCGACCTGCCTGGCACCAATCGCTGGATTGGGGCCAGGCCTGTCAGGAGAAGGAGATGGTGGGAGGTTGGCTGGCTGGCCCGCCCTGATCGGGACTGATCAGGGATGGACCAGCTGGGGGAAGGGGCCACAGGCAATTGGCTGGCAGGCCCTGCCCCCGATTGGGGTGAGGGGACTGATTGGCAGTGGGGCTGGTTATGGAGAGGGGCAGTGGGTGGTGGGCCAGCCAGCCCCACCCCCAATTGGTGTGTGTGGGGGCAAATAGGGGGCGAAGCTGGCTTGGGGGAGGGGCTCCATTGGGCGGGTTCGCTGGCCACAGTGGGTGTCATAGCAACCAATCATTCGAGTCATTACGACATTCCAGTTGCTGGCTTTTTATATATATAGATATGGTAAAAATGTGATGAAGTAAGGATGTTGAGAGGAGGCACTAAACCCAATGACGGGTGGTCATGAGTGATGCAGAGGGAGCGCCCACACACACAAGAGGGGAGGCCGTGTGAAGACAGGAAGATAGAGTGATGCTGTCACCTGCCAGCGAATGCCTGGAGCCACCAGACACTGGGAGAGGCAGGAAGGACTCTCTCCTAGAGAACTGGGAGGGAGTGTGGACCTGCCGACACCTCGATCCAGGACTTCTGGCCTCCAGGATGGCTAGAGAATACATTTCTGTTGTTTTAAGCCATCCTGCTTTGGTAATTTATTATAACAGCCTCAGAAAATGAATACACAACACAGAGCAGGATCCAGGAATGACACTCAAGGGGCTGCTGATATGACCTTCTTTAAACAAGGCAAAGCTCTTGGTTTCCCACAGGGAGAGTCAGACTGAATAGTTGTTACTCATGGAATATGTGTACACACATGCGCGTGCGTGCACACTCCTCATACACACACAGCACACACTCTCACACATGCACACAGAGTCACACATAGCCACACACTCTCTTCCACATGCACACAAGCAACTTTTCTGTTCTCTCCTCTCACCTGGGTAGGTTTGGCTGAGCTGGTAGCCCCGGCCTGTGCATCCTTCACAGACAACCAGCCATGGACCGCTCTCCTCTGCCCCAGGGAACACACAGACAAGCGGACACCGTTCTTATCTGACTCCGAGAGGCGTTTGGGGCCAGAGCTGGGCATAGCCGCTCACTCAGGAAGGGTCCAGAGCAGAGCTGCCCAACAGAAATAGAATGTGAGCCACTTACCAAACCTTAAGCTTTCTAGAATTTATATTTAAAACGTTTTTAAAGGTAAAGTGAATTTTAATAAGATATTTCATTTTACTCAGTGCATCCAAAATATTCTCCTTTCTACATGGACCCTGTATAAAATTGACCAGTGAAATGCTTTACATTCTTTTTCCTTGTATTATGTCTTTGAAATCCAGTGTGTGTTACACACTGCCTGTGCATCTTGGTTTGCAGTAGCCGTAGTTCAAATGGTCAGAAGCTCCGTTTCTAGTGGAGAGTGCAAGTTAGCGCTTGGGCAGCACCAGGAGGTGGGCACGAGGGGCTACTCCGACCACTCTTGGCTCCCGCAGCTCTGATATTTGATCCATGTGGTCCCTGGCAGCGCTCCCTGGCCAGTGTTTCCAAGGAAGCCAGCCTGCGTGTGCATTTGTGTGGGGTTGCGGTTTGGGGTTGGGGCCCCACGAAGGCAAATGAAAAAAGAGTTTCCTTAAGAGCAAAGTAGACAGGAAAGTTAAAATGATGGCCAGGGTCCAGAGATCCGAAAATCTTTCTCCTGGTTTGAGTGAACTCCTGGAGCGGCTACAGGATTCCATCTGGGTTGAGGTCTTGAGTCCTTAGGTCATGAAATCTTCTAGAACAGAATTCCTTCAGGAGGCATCCGTTCGTTGGGAGCCCTGGAGAGCCCAGACTCTATGTGTCTTTAGAGAGAGGATGGGAAGAGAAATTGGTTTACCTCACTTCGAATGGAAAGTTAATTGCTTTTTAGAAAGTTGTTTTCAGCCCAATGAGGACCACACAGAGGAAAAAGCAGCACTGCCCTGGGATGGGAGTTGAGCCAACGGTGACAATAGCCGTCTGCTTTTCCGAGGCTGATGGACGTGGAGGGCAACCCGAAGGCAGGACCATTGTGTGCACTGACAGCTGAACAGCAGGCTGGAGGAAGAGGAGGTTGCGATGGCAGTGGGATGCCATACACCCTTAATCCGTCACAGAAATTTTGAGGGAATCAGGCGCCAGACCAAACCCTTAATTGTTGGGCACTCGCCGTCCGGGCTGTCTGTACTCGTTGGATGCCAACATGGCTGGGCATTCAGGCCAGGGCCGCCCACTGGAGGGTGTGGTGGCATCAGTCCCCAGGAGACGTGGGAAATATGATGGATAGTCACCTGTCCACAGTGCTTGTCTCATTTATTCAAATTAGCTGGTGCCCAGAGCTGCAAAGAAATGGATCTGGACTCAGACAAAGATGGATTGCAGTAAAAATGGAAATTACAGCCCAGAAAACTAATATCATCAGGCCACTGGGATTTTATTAGCTAATCATGGCTATGATATTGGGCTTCTGAAAACGTTGCTCTGATTGAATTTTCGCCTTGTATCCATAAGGACATGTCAGGATTCGTGTTTAGTGACGCGGGGAGGGAGTGACATAGACTGTAATGAGCTGTTTCACGCCTCCTCTCGGAGGTTTTTGTTTTGTTGTTCAAGTATCACAGAGTTCTTGCCGTTGACAATACCTCAGGTCCTAATAGTAGACGCAGTGGCTGCTACCCCCCAAGGCCAAGGTCCAGCATTACTCAATGTCTCAGGGACCGCTGACATGTCATCCCAGGTGTGAGGTGCTGGTGCTCTGGGGGTTCAGGCAGCGCGCCCAGCCTAAGAGAGGAAGCAGCATGGATGGCAGCCTCCCTAGTGTGAGCACAACCTGGATCACCAGGTCTGGGCTTTTGCCCTCAGCCATGTCTTTAGCACCTGCCTCAGGGCATCTACCGTGAGCTTGATTTCATCCTCACTGTCCCCCGAATCTCAAGCTGATCCTAAGCCACGCCTCCCTGTGTCTCTGCTGGCTTCTAAGCCTGCACTATGTGACACATCCTCCGGGTCCCCTTCTGAAATCTGCCTGCAGGTTCTCTTTGCCTGGCTGCCTCCAGCACAAGGAGTGTCTTTCATTTGGCGCCTGGGGCTTCCCCAGGGGCAGACACTACTAGGAGCCCATTTTTCAATGCAGAGTGTGGGGAGTTTGAGTCCTGGGGGCGACTTTCAATGGGTGGGGACTGGGAGGGGCGGCAGTGGGTGAATCCTTCACCTGAATCCCTGGAGGGACAATTCCACGCTCTCCTCAGAGGGTCCCAAGCAAGATCAAGACCCGGGTTTCCTTTGTTCGTAACATAACCTTCTGTTGACCCTCCTTGTTTCTCACACTCCCGGGGCCTTCTCTCCAGTTCCCTGCGATCATCGCCATGGTGATCCAGGTGATCACAAGGACTTTTCTTAGCTCTCAGCTTTCTGGGGGAACCCAAGCCAAGCACCGGCTAAGTCCCAGGTCTCACCAAGGGCCTGAAAATCCACGACAGCTCATTCTCGCCCACCTCCAGGACGCCAGGGACTGTGCGGAGAACTCTGTATGCCTTAGTACCTTTAGTTCTCACCAGCCTTTCACACAGCGGGCACCATATTTATATCCATTTTACCCATGAGGATATGGAACCACAGAGAGGCATAAGAATTAACCCAACCACGTTACACAGAGAAAAACTAGATTCAAACAGTCTGGATTTGGTGCCACTACATAAAATATAGCCTCCACAAGTAATTTTTTTTAAGTGAACTGCCTTTGCCTTGTGCTCCTTGAACCTAGGAGTGAGTATCTGAAATGGAATCCAACCTCTGCTTAGAGATAAGATGAAAACAAGGAGACGACGGTGGATCTGAATTAAGACGAATGAAGGGCTGGCCCACACGTGCCCTTAGTCTGCTATTTTTTAGGATAACGGAAATGGATTGAAACCCAGAGAGACCGGACCCCCTGCAGGACCCGTACTTCTTCCTCCGGCAACATATTAAAGGCCCTCCTGCTTTCTCTCCGGGTAACGTGATTGTGCTGATAAAATCGTTTATCATCGTGTGAGCTGCACTGATTCTCTTATGAGAGAATGTGACTGGAGGCTCTGAACGTGGCTGATCCTGACCCGTTTTAATTAGGGCTTCCAGAGCTGGGCACGGGCTGGCGGCGTAAGTCGGAATGTGACTCCAAGAGTGTTTAACTCCTCCTTCCCCTGACAGACAGGATGGAAGAAGAGAGAGAGAGAGAGAGAGAGAGAGAGAGAGAGAGAGAGAGAGAGAGAGAGAGAGTGAGAGAGAGAGAGAGAGATTGTTTATTTTTCTGGGAAATAGAAAGGCTGCCATCAACAGGCTGGGATGAGATGGGTTCCTGCAGATTGTGGGCCTGTGACATCTACACCCTAATGAAGCCAAACCCCCACCAGACCTCCCTGGGACCCCAGAACTACTGAGTTTATAGTCTATTTTCACCTGTCACTGTTTCTCAAAATTTAGCCCAAGGACCATTGCAGGATAATTGCCTGGTCATCGCTGAGACTGATCTGGGAGTTTTGCATTGAGCGCCAGAGTTTTAAGGGTGCCCAGGAATCTTCATTTTCCTTAAGTTCCATCCTTTGCACGCATGGTGCAGCCTAAGCATGCAGTTCACAGATCTTCTTGTTCACGGTGATGTGAAATGTGGGGCCCGAACACGCGTGTCTGCAGCATTCAGACTGCCGGAAGCCAACGCTGAACGCTTTGAGCTTCTCCATTTCATTCCCATTGTAGCCAATGTAGCACAGTGACCACATAAGACATTCCTGGGCTTCCCCTCTGTGATCTTGTTTCCCTCCAGGCTGGGGTTCTTTGGCCACCAGAAGTCAGCAGGGTCTGTGTAGCTGGGACCATGTTTCTCTCCAGGCTGGGTTCACCGCCACCAGCTTTTGTTGATTTTCACAAACTCAGGACCCAGCTCCAGGCAGGCTGGGCTGCATGCGCCAGGCCCACGGCTGTGTCTGGTACTTCTCAGCGGCCACATGGAGCTTGTACAAATATGCCTGGGGTAGAGGTTTAATTAACATGGCCTCGGTTACTGGCATAAATAAACAAAAATTTGTGTGTTTCCAAGAGGAGTCATGCATGTCCCCAGGCCCTTCTTGTGCCCGATTCCAACAAACCTTAAAGTTGGGCTTCAAGTAAGAGGTAAATGGCTTACTTGACCAGGGGATCAGAGCCAGGTCAAAGTCGAGGTCACCAGGGTCCTGATTTACAACCCACGAGGCAGAGAGGGGCCATGAGAAGGAGGCCTGGATGGCCAGAGTCTGTAACCAGAGGTTGAGCCTTCATGCAGGGCAGCAGGGGCACACTGGGGTCAAGGTCAGATTGCCGGTGACCTGTGCTAGTTGGACTCTTGGACTCTGAGAAAGAAAACCAACTTGAGCTGGCTAAACTGGAAAAGATAAATTTATTATCAGGATATATGTTGTATAAACTATTCAAACACATATATAGGGTATTATATTTAAACTAGAGGCCCGATGCACAAAATTCGTGCAAGAGTAGGCCTTCCTTCCCCTGGCTGCTGGCACCAGCTTCCCTCTGGCACCCGGAACCTGGGCTTCCCTTGGAGCCCTGGCTTCTTTCGGAAGGTTGTCCGGAAGGATGTCCAGTCTAATTAGCATATTACACTTTTATTATTATAGACAGGCTGCAGAGATGAGGCACAGCCTGAGCAATACCGAGAGTTATTTCTATTCTTGTTGGACTCGATCAGCCCTTTTTTTCTCCTCCTTCCTTCAGGCACTTCACACATATAATAGAGTACTATATTTAAATGTATAAAATGTATGTGTAAAGCATACCACCTATGTACGTTGTATTTTTCAAGTGTAAATGATAAACCTGTATCCATTAACCAGTTCTGATGGTTTTAGATACGACTCTTTAATTTTGGGGGCTTTTCCTTTGAGCTCGCATTTAAGTTTTCAGATGCACTCGAGGGTGCCATGGCGTGCGTGGAGAGTCACCCGCCGCCCGTCAGGTGGAATCTGATCCCCTTCAGCCTGGCGGCAGCTCCGTCATGACGGGTGATGATGTATGGCTGTGCCACGGCTTGTTATGTCACGTCTGTTGATAACTGTATAATTAATTTGATGCCATTGGATGCGGCAGCAGGTGAGACAGGTGAGAAATAAAAAGTTGTCCATGCCCCACGGAGCACATCTGTTTAATGGCATAATTCAAATTAATCCCAGCGATTCTGTAGAAGGTCTGGAACTGCTTCACTAGGCGTTTCACCGACGTCCTCTTGTTGGCTACATGCGAGGCTCCGCTGAGCGTCCAGAGTGGTGGCTCCTGAGCCCATTCCCATGGAGCACATTTTAAAAAAACCTTTTTTATTTAAAAAAAACCAACTTTTAGAACTAGTCAAATTGTAAAATTATACACAGAGTTCTCAGTACCCTCCCTATAACTCCCCCAAATGTTACTCAGGGGACAATAATTAATCGAGGCAATCACTGCTGGTCCACCTTTATTAAGCAACATACAAACCCTTTGCCAAGTTTGCTGCTTGTCCTGTGACATCCTCCCTCCGGCCAGGACGTGGCTGTCATGTTCTGTGGTCATCTCCCATCTGGGATGTTTCCTTCCGTCTTTGTCTTTTCTGACCTCCACATATTTTCAGGAGAACGGCCTGTTTTTGTTTTGTAAAATGTCTCTCCACTTGGGTTTTTCTATGTTTCCTCACTATTAGACTGGGGTTCTGCATTTTTGACCAGAATATTAGTGAGCAACAATACCAATACTTATTTCTGTTACTGTTGGCTTCTCTAAGCAAGGGCTTGGTCAGCCCCCTTTCTCCTCCCTCCTTCATGTCCTTCCCACTTCCCCGGATGCTGCAGGCTCACCACGGAGTCCTGGGAAACAGCTGCCCCACGGAGAACCTGCGTGAGCACTGGGATCCCCTCCCCCACCAGGTGAGCGTGCTTAGACCATCTAGTCAATCTGTTGTGGGTGCTGGTAGACAGCAAGGTGACAGGCTGCAGCGATGGGGCACAGCCGGGGCTGTCCATCTGTTATGGGAAGACATGTGGCATCATCAATCGGGGGCAAACAGGGTCACACGAAGGGGTTCGCTTACTCCCTATGTCACTAAATTTTGGGGTCACCTTGGGACAAGTCACTCTCAGAGCCTCAGTTTTCTCATATCTAAAATGGGAATATTATCTTTCTTGCAGAATTGTGAGGAATATAGTGTTGTGTGCAATTGAGCCCAGTGCCGGGTACCCAAACATGCTGAGTGAACGACATGCGTACATGTACATCCCATTATACCCATGCATGCTCAGTGCATATGTGTTTACGTGTATTAAGCATGCACGTGCCTGATGCCTCATGCATATACCTGCCCCATACACTGCAGCAGATAAACTCTTGAACCACTGATTCAGGTAGGATTTATGAAGGAAACAAAGCAAAGGGAACAAACATTCATTAAAATCTGATCGTTCTTGTTTCTGCTTAATGCCGTTTTCCTGAGCCATCCGGGAGCAATTTATTGAAAATCATAATTGTGCGTTAACCATGGCAGCTTGTCGCAGACCCCGTCTCGGACTAAACAGCTTGGAGAGGGGCTGTGCAGTCAGCACCCAGCGGCCCTGCGGCTTTGGTTACGGAGACATGGTTCCCTCGGGTCTTTCAGGATCGCTCAGGAGAATGAATGCTGGTCCCCAGAAGCGAAACTCGCAGGAGGAAGGGAACAAACAGCACCAGTGAAGCACCTCTGCGTTCAGACCCAGCGGAGGCAGTTCAGGGAGACGTCAGCCGAGGAAGGTGTCTTCCCTCTACCTGGGCCCAGGGAGGGTCCCCGGGACCTCGAGAAGGCTGCAGCGCCATCCCCTGGAAGAACAAACACCACCTGCCCTTAGGAGAGGCCCTGCCCAGGTGGCTGGGCTCCCGGAGAGCTGTGACTGTCCCCGGTGCCCAGTGTGGCTGTAGCTACAGCAGTGCAGGTGGAGGTGGGACAGTGTGGGGCCAGGCAGTTGGATTTTGGTGTCTGGCCAGGATGGACCGATTGCTGTGGGCCTCGTGCCTGGGGTTCAGCCGAAGGGGACTGTTTCTCACCCTGAACTAGGATTCAGTAGGAACAAACCGAAGGTATCAGTGCTGAAAAGCTGGATACAAATGGGGAGCCTGGGAGGCGGGAACACAGAGAAGGAAACGAGCAAGGGCTTGACATTGTGATTTAATGCAACTGGAGGGAAAGGCCGAGGCCCCCATTTTTCATGCGCGATGTTCCAGGTCTCCTGCTGGCAGGTCTCGGGGGCCGGAACCTCAGCCACCTGGTTCCACGCTGGGGCGCCCTGCAGTGGCCTTGTGGCCTCAGCTCCTCTCTGCTGGCACCCCGCCCTGTCTTTTCGTGCCCTGGCTCCCTGTGCCGCGGTCCCTTCTGAAAGTCTCCCTGAGAGCAGGCTGGTTCCTTTCCCCATGAGCTCAGCTCAAAGCCCTGAACACCTTTGGGGCAAGAGAGTGGTGGCTGAGTGGCCGTGAAAGATGAGTGAGTGACGGATGAGGCTGCATGGCCCTGCCCCGCTCCCACCAGTCCTTTCACACGTTTCCGTTCTGCGTCACTTGGTCTATCAAGCACTTCGCATTAGGCAGCCTGTCCACCTGAAGGACGTTGTATTTCCTTCCTTCTTTGTTTCTTTTCCGGTCCCCTCCCACCCACCTACCCATTTGTCCTGGAATCTACGGTCAACTCGTCATCACCAAGAAGGGGTGACGTCCGGAGTGCAAGGCTGCAGAGTGAGAGTCACGGGGATCGCCACTTCCCTGAGTTCCTGTCCAACGCCTGCTGCTGTGGCCTTTGGCTCATAAACACCAGGGACACATAAACGCGCAGTTCCTGTGACCTTCCTGTACAGCGGTCGTTTGTGGAAGAAGAGGCTGTCATAACGTCATAAGCTTCTTCTTTTGAGTCACTTCCGTCAGTCCCACTTGTGTTGTGAGGGTCAGTGGACCAAGGGGGCAGGATGGTCAGACCTTTGGCCTGTGTCCTGGGGAAGGCGCTGGGGGGAGGAGCACCTGAATCTCATTGTCAAGGTCAGAGAAGGTCAGAGCTGAGGGAACGCAGGACCCTTGGGGGTGGGAGGAAGCAGGTCTGGAGAGGATCGGCCAGTGGGCTGGGCGGGAGGTGGTGGCAGGACAGGAAGCTGGTCAGAGCAGGCATGTTTCCAGGAGGAATCAGAGGGCTTGTTACCCGGACGACCTGCGCTGGGAGTCCTGCCTCAGTCTCCCCTACATGATGCCAGCACCATGCCTCCTTGGAGCTGGTGGGATCTTGGATGTGGGACAGGCGGTGTGTTTGTGCCTCCCTCAGTCTCAAGCGCGGTGTAAGTACTGCTCTGTATGTGGTTAGCACCCTAGCCTAGACCTTGACCATGTCCTGGCCCTGCCTCGCCGGCCTCTTGGAGCTGAGCATCCATCATGAGCTGTACCTTAGTGAGAACAGGCAGGATCAGGCAGGGTCCTCTCATTCAGACCAGAAAGTCAAGGCCCAGGGCACGGTTTTGTTAAATATACATATTTATACATATGCACACACACGTGTGTGTGTGTGTGTGTGTGTGTGTGTACCTGCTCATAGAAAATACTCTAGAAATAAAAGTAATAAACCACAAAGGTAAAAGTTACTGCACTTGGTGGTAGAATTTTTTACTTTATTTTGCATTTAAAAATTTTCGTATAATAAAAAAGGAGCAAGTATCATGGTTAAAACAAGCTATTAGAAATTAGGTTCTATATTGGAAAATATTCTAGGTGTGCTTAGACAATTTTTAGGATGTAGTGTGGTGAGACTGGGCTCAGGGATTGACCCCCCTGAGTTCTGATCCTGCCTCCCTCACTGACTGCGTCCACCTGTGTGTGAGCTTGAATTTCCCAGTGCCCAAGTGTCCCTAACTGGAAAGTAGAAATAATAACAGCACCTCCCTGACAACAAATGCTGTAACAGTCTAGAAGTGAGTTTATATTTCTGCATTAAATACTCCTTATTAACATAGTTCTAATTCATTAGGTTTTAAACAAATTTTCAACCACTAATAGCACATTTAAAAAATTCCTTCGAACGCTAATAGAGAAGAGGAAAACTGGTGTGAGTGTTTATGACCTTTTATTCCTTCCTGAGAAAAATGGCGGAGGGCAAAGTTGTGAAAAGGAGGCAGTTGCTCAGTGAGATTAGAACCTGTAATGTCAGAAACAGCTGCTGGGTTGTGAACTTAGCAAGGAGCTTACTCTGCTCCCGTCTGGGGCAGGGGAGACCAAGCGCACAGCAGGCTGGCTGGGGTTCTCGGGTCATCCGAGGCCGTGAGCTCAGCTGGCCAGCCTGGCTCCATCCCCGGGCCGCCGTCCCTGGAAGTCACAGGACCGAGGCCCTGCTCTCCCGCGCTGGCACCTCCTCCTTCCCACCTTTAGCTCCGCTAACCCGGCGAGGGGCGCCCCTGGGAACAAGTCCCAGGGCATCAGCAGGAAGCTCTCTGGCATCTGTGCTCACACAGGCTCCCTGCTGCTGCCCAGGTCACAGTGATGTGCACCTGGGGCTGGTGGGTTTAACAAATAAAAATAGAGGAGGTCTAGTTAAATTCAAATCCCAGGCAAACAACAGATCCTTTCTTAGAATAAGTATGACCCATGCCCTACGCGGGGTATACTTACACTAACACAAATTGTGGGTTGCGTCTCTGAAATTCAGTCTTAACTGGGCATCCTGCACTTGACCTGGTTCCTGGCAGCCCCAGTGCCTCCCAGATCTGCAAGCCCACTCTGAGGGGTACTTATATAGCACAGCACAGCATGTGGGTGGGAGGGAAAGGGAAAGATGTCCGTTGCAGGTACAGGGGGAGGACTAATTTAACTGAGTCAGCAAATGACAGCCCAGGGGCCAACACGCCCCCCCCCCCCGCCCCGATTTGTAAATAAAGTTTTATTGGAATGCAGCAGGAGCATTTGTGCACAATTGTCCGTGGCTGCTTTTAGGCTGCAGCGGCAGAGCTGAGTAGTGTGACGGAGACAGTGGGGTCCATAAAACCAGGAATACCCCCCGTCTGCCCTTAGCAGAGGAGGTGGGCTGACCCCGACTTAGGGTAGCGATGGAGGAGAAAGGGCAGCCTCCCTTACACATACTGAGACAGGCCCCATGCATACACTGTGTCGGGCTGCATCCTCCCACCCATTTCTCAAACTGACCCTCCTCAGAGGGCACAGACTCTGGCTCAGTGTGGTCTGTGCTCTTATCCAGGCTTCCTAAGACTAAAGACACAGGAGGTTGTATAGGTAAAGGTCTCAGAGAATCCGCTCCCCGAGGTGTCTAGCCAGGATACTGGGAATTGGCGCCAGTGGGACCCAGGCCTCCCTCCGCCTTCCCAGGTCTTTGCTTTTGGGAGCTTCCTCTCCAAATCACTTGACCTCAAACGGCAGCCTCTGTTCCAGAGAGCAAGGGTGATCAGGCTGGTGTGAGGTACCCTCCTCACCGTGTCTCTGTCCCCTGCACTGACCCTGAGAGAGGACAATCTAATCTAGGCCTCCAGGACTCTCAGGCCAGGGGCCCCAGGCAGTATGCTGGCGCCAGCAGGCAGGGTGGGTACATAGGGCGAAGGGGCTCATGTCAGGACAGTCATGCAGCCTGTGAGTGGCCAGCACCGTCCTCAGAGCACAGACCCCAAACACTCACCTTCTCCGGCAGGTAAGGGCCAAATCACGGTGTCCCACCTGCCGGGTGAATATAATGGGAAGGAGGCACAGTGTAAGACACGTCCCTGTCGCCGAGCCTGACTTCAATTTAACCTCAGCAAACAGCACCAGCTACAGAGGGCAGCCCATCACCAAGTGCCCTTGTCCCAGAAAGGCCCCTCCAGGTTGCTTTGCAGGGGTCAGATTACCAGGACAAAGGGCACGAGTGTTTAGGGCCAAGACACGTCGCCCTCGGACAGACCCATGTCCACTTAGGGGCCACCCCCAGCAAGGGCTAGGTCTGTTCTCCTCAACCTGGGGGTCATGGCACATTCTCTCTCTTCTTTCTCTGTCCAAAAGGCAATATGAATATAAACCGGGGAGCAGCCTGGACCCGCGCTGCCCCTGTTGTCCTGGCCCTCGGTCTCCCTGGAGCAGCTGGCCAACTGCACGGCTGAGTCTCTGGCCAGGGCTCCTGGATGCCTGGCGGATATAGAAAACCTCTGCCTCGGCTGGAAGGAACACCGGAGAGGGAAGAGGGGCGGGCGGTTTAAAGGTAAAGAGAAGGCCAGTGTATGACATTAACACCACGAGAACACGTGGGGGCAGCTTCCTGCCTCAGAGACCCAGGAGCCCACCCACGATGCCCCATTTGAGAGGAAGTGACTAAAAGTGGCCAGTTGACGTCCTGTTGGTACCTGTCCTCCCTTCCTGTGTGTCTGGGTGTCCCAGACAGAGGTCACTGCAGGGGACATTTTCACCCTGAGTCACCACGGGCAGGTCCCATAAGAGTCCAGAGATCCAACCTACACCTTTTCAGTTCAAACCTCCAGCCTCCTCTGCACCATTTAGAACCCATGGAGGAAGGAATTCACTCCCTCACTCTTCCATTCATTCTTTCACTCACTTTTGTGACCACGTATTTGGAACATTATATGTGGAGAGCGGCTATTGTGTTTGGACAGGTTATGGTCCGAACCCTTGGTCCCACGTGGCTGAGTGATATAAGCTGCAGGAGGTGCAGCAAGGAAACAAAGCTTGATCAGGTGCATGTAACTGAGTAGATTCGAAACCTGTGAGAACATTGTAAACACCTTGACCATGCCCTTACTTTGCCTCGTGGAATCTGGCTATAAAATAATGACTCAGCTTGCAGGCCGTGGAGCTGTCTCTCCATCAGAGAGGGTGGCGTCTCACCCAGCCCCAGCTTTCTTCTCTTGTCTTTTCTAAATCCTTCACCCATGGCCGTGCTGGCTCAGCACATATGGCACCCAGTGAGGCCTGAGTACGGGGGAACTATAATTGTCAGGTGAAAGGAGGCTCCCTTGAGGCATGCAGAAAGAAAAGCAAAAGTAAGGTCAGAAAGCAAAAGTAGGGTAGCGAGCGAGGTTTGGTAGTCGCTGGGTGTAAAACATGGGCAATTCAGGATCTCAGGAAGGGGATCCCTAAAACAATGCTTAGTGAAGCATTTTTAAATTTCTTAAGTTTTGTTAGGAACTGTAAAGCACAGGATGGAAGTCCTGGTCAGCGGGACGCTGAGAGCCAGGCCAGGGCATTTTGTTAAGGACTGTCTGCTGTGGTCTGTGGCTGATGACCTCAATATGAGTTTTGACTGTTCGATGACCTGCTAGCTCCCTGGAACTTTGGGTCTGTGTGAGATGTCAGATTCCGAGTTGGAGGTCTCCAGCTCTGCAGGGCCGAGGGCTGCTCACTTCCAGAGAGGACTCCATGCAGCAGCGGCTGAAGAAGCCGAGGAAGGAACTAGACTTCCACGGGTGTGGACGGGGATGATTGGGACTGGTGCCGGCTCAGGCCCAAAACCAACCGTCCAAGCAGCCTGCTCCTCAGAATCCAGGGGCACCAGCCTTGCATCAATGATATCTTCTCATCAACAGCATCTTCGAGAGGAGCCAGAGCATGGTCAGCAGCCTGAATGCCAAGGCCAACCCGCAAAGGCTCACTGACCTGCGGCAGCTGTGGGGCCTCCTCATCAAGGAGATGATGGAGAAGCGGCACAGGCGGCTGGAGGAGGTGCAGGGGACCCAGAGAAGCTCCTTGTCCCTCCGTTCAAAAGACTGAGAGTTGCCCCGATGATTGTGATGTGGAAGAAGACAACGAAGACTACGCAACGGACCGAGGTACCAACAAGGGGTCAGCTGAGGAAGTTAGCAGGTAGAAAAGCAAGAAGTGGAGCCCATGGTTCTGGCTATGCTAGCATTGGTGAGCTGCCAGTCTGCTGTAAAGTATTGCGCAGTCAAGTCTGAGGACTCTGAGTAAGATATACTCCAAGTGCAGCAAAAGAAACTTTCATTTTGGAGAAATAGTCCTGAAAATGTTAACTTGTTTGTAGTTTGGTTTCTCTTATTGCTGTATTACAAGTTTGTAGTTAGGTTTACATTACTGTGTTTGTTGTTTTGTTAATAGCCAGAAGTTTGTTCTTGATATCTTGGCTATGCTGCATAATTTGCCTAGAGCTTTTGATGATGTAAATGAAAGTGTTTAAAAACAGAAAAAAAGGGGGGGAGGGGAAAGGGAGCTGTGGAGAGTGGCTACAGTGTTTGGACAGGTTATGGTCCGAACCTGTGGTCCCACGTGGCTGAGTGATATAAGCTGCAGGAGGTGCAGCAAGGAAACAAAGCTTGATCAGGTGCATGTAATTGAGTAGATTTGAAACCCATGGGAACGTTGTAAACATCTTGACCACGCCCTTACTTTGCCTCGTGGAATCTGGCGATAAAATAAAGACTCAGCTTGCAGGCCATGGCGCTGTCTCTCATCAGAGAGGGCGGCGTCTCACCCAGCCCCAGCTTTCTTCTCTTGTCTGTCTTTTCTTAATCCTTCACCACCCCCACTCAGGTTCACTGAAACCGGCTGTGCTGCTGCGGCACAACTATACATTTTTATACAGCTTGATTTCGTCCATTTTTCTAGGAATAATTGTTGTGGGTTTTTTTGTTTTGTTTTTTCCTTAAGTAGCAAACTGGAATCTTACCCAGATCCCAATGTATTGAACAGAGAAGAGGTAGGTGGTGACCTTCAGATGGATATGACTCACTGGGTTCATGTATGTATGTATGTGTTTGGAAACCTCCATAGTGTGCAGGACTCTGAGGTGCCTGGTGGTCTGTGAGGCCATGGCTGGAAATGCCCCCGTCCTCGCCCCTCCAAACCCTCCCTCCGGGTTGAGGGAAGGTGTCCTATTTATTTTAGCTGAATTTGCTCACTGAGCCTATGAGGGGCACGTGGTTGGTTTTAATAAGATTTCAGCTGAATTTCTCAGTAGCCACAGGTACTAAGGGTGGATCCTTGGATTATCAATCCTTGTTCCACCCTCATTTTTGTTGAGGAAAGACACTGAGACAATCAGGCGTCCTTTCTGTGCAGGTTCCCCCGGATCCTGGAACCACCAGGCTGACCCAAGAAGTTCGTCTGGGGCCACGTCCACAGTGTGAGAGCCTGGAGGCTCCCTGGGCACAGGTGGAAGGAACCTCGGCTCCACCACTGATGTGTTCTTCCCTGAAGCCAAGAACAATGACAGGATCTTAGAGACGCAGGTCCTCCCACCATGGGGCCCCATATCAGGGCTCACTCACCTTCCCAGGAGCGCTCCTCTGTGCCAACAGCACCCAAAGTAGGTGATTTGTTGAACCTGTACCCACATCCCTGTTAGCACTGACCCTAAAGATTTAGGAAATCTGTCCCAACTCTGTGGGGCGTGCCTGCCCTCCCAGTGTGTAAAGAGGGTTGTCTCGTCCTCCTGAGGTCGTTTCTTTCCTACGGCGTCGCCATTGGCATTGAGGACCAAGGCTTCACCCTCCCCTCTTCCCTGAGGAAAACGGAGCCTCCCATGAATGTTGACAGTGATACTTTCCTGGGAATGACACCTAAAGGCCCGGGGCCCAGGTGATGGAGTTACAATGTCACTTTCCAACATTTTAACTCTGCCAATGGCACTGCAGGAATCCCGGGTGTGGAGGAGGACACTCGAACATGCACTGTGGGGGGAAGTGTCTTTACAAAGCGTGGCATTTGAAACAACATGAGTACAGTGATACTATATGAAGTATGCAAATTCAGTGAGCCTCTGTTCTCCAACAGAGTTATGTGATGTGTATTATGTAGTCACAGTACAGAGGCAGAGTAGAGGAATGGCTGAGATACAGCTCAGGCGTGCGCATCTTCTCTCTTCTCACTTGGGTGGTGTCAGAAACTTTAATCCTCTCTGGTTTCTACACCCTGGTATTTAATACAGTGTTAGGGTGGGCTCCGTAGAAAAACAGTTCCCCAAATGCTCTTTAATATACGGTTTCTGTGGTCAGAAGAGTTTGGGAACTATCACATATTATAGCCTCCTCCTGGAGATTCATAATTCACATTGCAGTATTAAAAACTACAAAAAAAAAAATGCTGCAATAAGTATACCGACTTCAACTGTGTTTAATCAGTGATTTATAAGCTTGCTTGAGCACCGGGCTCCTTTGTTATTTAATACCTGTTACCATCCTATGGAATTACCACTCCACCGGCTGCTCCTTGGGAAACGCGACGGCATAGCTTTCTCATGGATTAAGAGCGTTGCTTTGTTCCCAGGTTTCTCAGTGCAGCGCGGTTGCAGGTGGCGTTGGTCACAGTGGGACCACTTATGGCGGCGCCGGGCAACGTACCTTTGTAACTTTCGTCAGCATAACCAGACTAATCAAACTGGAGGTCAATTACAAAACTTTCATAAAAAAACTTTATCAGTGGTACTGGTTTTAAACGAGGAGACACGATCCGCAGTTCAAGTTGATATTAACATACTGAAAGTTTGAATTCCTTTTGCAAAAGAATTCATTCAGCGATCTCTGCTGATTTTCCCCAAGGTGGGCTAAAAAAGAATACAGGATTCTGAGAGCACCCACCTGCCCACCCCCGTGTCCTGCTGCTGACTTCACCGATGGATGGAAGCGCTCGCCTGTGCCGGTCAGTAGGGAGCTGGGCTCTCCTCTCTGTGACCAGCAAAGCTCTGCCTTTGGGCTGCTTGCTTCCAAGCAAGGATGCGTCTCCCTCTGGAAAGGCCCGCACTGCCACCGTCCGGACAGGTACACTTCTCTGCCCTGATGCCTGTTCCACACCTTCGCACCTCCACGCACCTCCTTTTCATGCCAAAAATCATGTTTTATCTCCCCCACAAAAGGAAGGCTCTTAGAGGGTAGGAGCTGTGTGCCTTTTACTTTGTGGAGCTCCCCTGAGCATGCAGTGCAGGATGGAGAAGAGCCATGTGCTTGTAGCCATCTGTAGTAAATACTTGCAGAGGATGCAAATGGTTTTTATTTGTCCCTGTAAACTGCATTTTGCATTTTGGCCAATCTAACCCTTAATTTAAAAAATATATTCAGACATCATATCCATCTGAAGGCATAGCCAGTTCCCAAACTGTGCTATAAAATAGGTTATAGTTCCCTTTGCTTCCCCTCCACCAAAGGTTAGCTCTAGTGTTTCTTGCCTGGTTGGATTTCACGTTTGTTTGTTTTTCTGGCCACTTTTCTGTCATCTCAAATTCCTAGTTGTGGGTATAGCCAATGGAGTCACGAAGTACTTACTGTTCTGTGAGTGCCAAGATGTCACCAGTGAGTGACTGCCAGCAGGGCATACACTGCGAGTGTCTTCTCCAGCTGGGAGGATGTGCTTCGCTGTTATCCAAAACTCCAGTTCCTCAGGCCATCAGGTGAGAGAATGGGGAATTGATAAATGTGTAGACAGACGGATTGATGGGTACATGGACAGATGGGTGGATAGGTGGTTGGGTGAATGAATGGATGAATAGATTGATGGATAGGTGGTGGGTAGGTGGATGGATGTATAGATGGATGGATGGATGAGCTGGTAGATGGATGGGTGGGCAGAGAGAAATTCTTACAGCTGGAAGGGGTGTTAGCTCAAATGCCTTCTTTCCCAGTGAATTTTTGTGGCCGACCAACCATAATGTGGACACTAAAGTCTGAGTGTTTTGGTTTGAACCCCAGCTTTGCTGCTGCTTTACTTTTGAGAATTCATTTCCTTCTCTGAGAGATCAACATAATAACAGCATCCACCTCTGAGCTTCCTGCCAGACCTCAGGAGGCAATTAACACAGTGTCTGATATATGAGGAAGCGCTCAAAAGTGATAGCTGTTACCATTTGGATAATTGTTATTTATAGTTGAGTGAGGAATTGTCCAGGGAAGAGTGAGGGAATCACCTGAGTCTCACAGGGCCAGTGAGATCATGAGAAACAAGGTCTCCCCGGTTCTCAGACTGTCTTTTCCTCTAAAATCGTGTCTCTCTGGGTCACAAATATTCAATGGCCAAAACCCAAGGAAAACAAGCAGAGATCCAATTGGCTGGCCACTGAGATCATGAGAATGTACCCATATGTCTAGAGTCTACCGGAAGTATCTTCATTTGTTCAACAAATGTTCTACGTGCTGCCATGTGCCGAGCATGCTGGAATTCAACAGTGGAAACAAATCAGAATAAGGCCATGCAAAATCCCTTTCTTCATGGAGCTATATTCCCATGGGGTTTCGGCATAAAAAACAAACAAAATGAGCAAATAAGATATGTAAAATGTTCAATTGTGATAAATGCTAAGGAGAAGTAGAAGAGTAAAGGAGGATGTATGTCAGTGTGTGTATGTGTGAGCATGTTGAGTGTGTATATAAGTGTGTGTGTGTGAGCATGTGTGAGCATTTGCATGTGTGAGTGTGCATGTGTGAACACATGTTGAGGAAAGTATGGTTTGGGAAAGGAAGTGATGGAGGGAGCCATGAGAAGTCCTAAAGGAAGAACATTCCAAGCAGAGAGAAAGGCAATGCAGGTGCTGAGAGTGGGGGAGAGCAGAAGTCAGTGTGGCTGGAGAAAAGTGGGGGGAGAGCAGTGGACAGGAGGAGGGAGTGGCAGGGGAGCTTTGGCCTTTGGAGGGACTTTGGCTGCTGGGTGAGGTTGGAAGCCAGGGGAGGGATTTAGGTGTTAGCAGGCGTTTGACCTTAGTAC
The DNA here is from genome assembly GCF_964212035.1 of Myotis nattereri. Taxonomy (NCBI): domain Eukaryota; kingdom Metazoa; phylum Chordata; class Mammalia; order Chiroptera; family Vespertilionidae; genus Myotis; species Myotis nattereri. The sequence continues at coordinate 34,210,266 of NC_138082.1, forward strand.
TAATATGTTAGTTTTTCATTAGGTCTATTATTGCCATGCTTTCCCTTCCTCTTCCTTTATAAAATCACTTTGCGGTAAGATAGGTATTTGCAAACCAAAGATCCAACAAGGGACTTGATCCAGGCCCCACTGGTTTTTGAGGAAAGACACCAAATCCATTCAGTTTGATTGTAACTGGCACCAGGAACCCTGAGCCTGCCCAGCCCCACCTAGCCCAGCTCACTCTGCTGTGGGAGGTGTTATCTGAGGCCCTACTTCCCTCCCCCAAAGGCCTGGGGGCTCCCCCTGAGGCTGCTGGTAGTGAACACCTGGAAAGGTGGGTGAGATGACCCTGGGTTGGGGGAGGAGGAGCTCCTGAGATGGGAGGCTGGCTGGGCCTGGGGTGGCCTGTGCCCGAGGGATCCCAACTCCTGAGGCAGCTTCTCTTCAGTTAGCCACCCAGAAAATTGAACTTTCCAGAACCTTAACTTTTTCCCCTAGAGAACTGTCATTCCATGTTCAAGTTGCCCCACCCCTCAGCAGTGGAGAGGGCTGCACCTCCAGCGGCTGCACGCTCATCTACTTGTCTCTCAGCACATGAAAGGGGGTAAGTCCTCCATCAGTGGTCTCTCTGCTGCTCGGGGCTCCCTCACAAAGCTCATGGCTGCAGCACTTAGTGAACCAGCGGAATTAATTAACCTGAATGACCAAGTGGGGCTGCAGATGGGACCCTCGGGCCACCCCCTTTCACTCTGCCTGAGTGATGAATGCATGCTTTGGCTTTTCTACTTTTCCGAGTCATTTTGTTTAATGAGTCTCTTGGAGGGGCATTGGGTTGGATTTATGGGACAACCAAAACCATGTTCCGTGACCTCTCCCTCCAGGCAGAGGCGAGGGAGCCCAAGATGCCAATGCATCGGTGAGACTGCAGCGTGTGTTTCTGTAACGATACAAGTTGTGTTTTCTCCCTCTCCTCCCACCCCCTGCCTCCTAGGGGAGCCTTCGTACCTAGTGTCCCGGAGGTTAGTAGACGTTACCTTAGGAACTGATTCCATTTCCTCCTGAACATCCTTTGAAAACAATTTGGAATAAGACACTTACCTCCAAGACAGTCCACAATCCAAGAACGCAACCATTTGATGCCATGTGCTAATAGTAAGATTGTAAGGATAAAAACATGCAGCATCTTACCAAGGGTATCAGTGTGTCTCCATAGAGCAGTCTACATTGCAACAATGACCAGTCATTGCATTGAGTAGTGCTCTTGCCAGGAAGCCCTCCAAGTGCTTGTCCTTTTGTCTGAAGACCTGCAGACCCCCAGGAGAGGAGGCTCATTAGCTGTGGGAAATACCCAGGAGCCCCTGCAGCAGGGAGTGGCCCTGGCACTGACTTAGGAGCTTCTGGATGCTCATGTTTCCAGCATGAATTTAGTTCCAGGGACAAAATGACCTTGCTTATGCTTTGGGCATAAATGATGAACAGTGGATGACAGGATAGGAGAAGGTCTCCTGGGAAGAGCAGGGGGCAGGGGAAGGAGCACAGAGCTGTGGCCCTGGTTGAGCAGAGGACACATCCCCAGTGGGAGGAGCAGCATGAGGACTCCTCCTCCTCTCACTGGGCTTTTCACCACCACTTATATAACCTAAGGTACTGGTCATGGCTGCTTTTAACAAGGTGTGAGCTGCTTTCAAAAGTGGCCTTTGATCTAGGGTCTAAAGGGTCTCTATCCCCCAAAGTTAATGCCATAAGTAAATCAGAAAGCAATTGGGTAGAAAGAGGAAGGAGAAAACCACAGCCATAGAACAGGTCATTCCTTTGGGATGAGCACTGAATTTGCTTCTGAGCATCTCTGAAAACAAAGGAAAAAATGAGGAAAAATTACCTCATGATTTCCATGATCATGACTAGGAGTATTTTTGTTTTTCAGGTTTGGCTAAATGTTTTCTGGCAGTGAATTATTAAAATAAGAATTGTCATGGACTTCAACTGTGGGACAACACTGGATGGCATAATGAGAAAAGGCTTAGGCAGTGTTTTTATATAGAAACTCTAGTTTCCTATGACTATTTTTTTTCTTGTAGTAAACCTGTAAGAAAAAAGGTCAAGCAGTAGCATAAAAGTATAACAGGATCCTGGATGAGGTTAAATTTACGTGGTGCAAGTATGTAGCTTTTAGCATTCTAACTTGATGCAATGGTCAAATGTGAGAGGAGTGGGGAAATGAAGGCAGCACAAGACTGATCCCCACCTGTGGGGACTTGTGTGGTCCTTCCCACGAAGGGCTCCAGACCCCAGTTTCATGTGTTTGGTGGAGAGAAAGTTGTGCCCTTGGAAGTTCAGAGGTGGTGGTGACAGGACTGATCTCTCAACCGTGGGAAAAGGAGACGAGGAGGCTGCTGTCCTCAAGGCGGGGAAGGTCATTGCAGGCAAAATTGAAGATTTTCTTCAAGGAGTGTCCTAGGAACTGGTATAACCTCAACTCTCTCCCTAATGAGAGCCCAGAGTCCCATGGTTTATAGGGTCGGGCAGAGAAAATTTGGACCTGGAAATCTTCAGAGGAAGTGTTACTGCTTGCTCTCCTGGGGAGCCCAGGAAGACCCTTGAGACCCTTCTCTTCAGTGTGTGAGCAGCTCCGGATGCTGGGCAGTCACCAGGGTGATGGACACAGACATGTTGGACTTGCTTGTAAACTCGCTGAGTGAGGACCTGACTCTTAAACTCATTGAGGAATGACTAATTGAGTCTTGAACAGTGTTTGCAAAGACCATGGCTAGAGCTGGGGCGGTTCCATGGAAGCTGTTCTTCCTGGCGGTGGTTAGATCTTTTGAGGTCACTGTCAGTTCATGATAATGAAATTATGTCCTCGGCAGGAGGGAGGAGGCTTATCTCCCTCCGTGTTACCTTGGGGACATACATCCAGTTCTTCATAAGCGCTGCTAGATGATTAAGACACAAGCTCCTGGGGAAGGATTGGAGGAGAAAAGCAACTGCACCTGCTCTCACTCTGCTTGCGACCCTGACCCTGTCTGTTGGGTCGCCATTCCTGTCTCTCCTCATTTGTGTCACAGTTCTTAAAACGGACCTCTTGCCAAAGCCCTCGGAGCTAAGGAATTTGATGATGGTTTTGTTGCGCTCCAATGCTTTGGATTTTCATGTGCTTCAAATTACTGAATGACAACACCTTGCCTTCCTCAGCGACATGAAACAATGTCCTGCTACCGAATGCACTCCCAGGGCCGACCCAAGAATGTCCAAGGAAAATCACTGGAATGTGTTTGGCAAATGCAAAAACGTTTCGGAGAAATCATCAATGCATCCCATTCACAGATGTTCCTGCGTGTCAGGAACTATAGACTATAGACGTTTATTAACTCTAGGCGTTCCTTAAGCGCTTCATTTTGACCACAAGCATGAAGTTGCTGACCATCAACCGTTCTCTGGGAGCCCATCACTGCACAGACATCTGAGTCAGCAGCACTCAGGCCCTCAGAACAGACCCATTGGCTGGGAGTCAGGAGAGAGGACTGTGCGTTTATCAGGGCTTTAATGAGGCCTAGAGATTCTTCTGTGCCAAAAATAGTAGAACAAAATACAGTATGGTCAAAGATGCAGAAGTGGGGAAATCCCTTCATTCAGAAAAAAAGTGCAGTAGCAGAAAGAGAGATACAGAAAGAGGCGCTGGCTGAGGCTTTCTGAGGCTGTTTGCTTTAAATATATCCTTTGCTGCTTGTGCAGATTCCCACTGTCACTGGACTAAGTGCCTTGAGGAATAAGAATGAATGGAGCGTTCACAGAAGCCTGGGGGTTGGGGCACTCGGTGCCAATGCCAAGGGCGCCTGCAAGCACCAGGCCTCCCCCATCCCCACACCCAGGTGCCCACACTTCTCAGGAGGATGTTCCTGAGCACTGAGCTTCTGGAATGGAATTTAGCTTTTAACCACGATTGTTATTTTTCTCCAGCTAAAACCTTGCATTCATCAAGCCGGGTGGTCTATTAGAGCACAGAGGCCTGGAGAATGTGAATGATTTACAGAATTCGCAGACATTTTCACCAAAGGGATAAGCCAACATGTGCTTCAATTCAGGGCATAGATGTTTGTTATTCAAAGATTATTCTTAAGGACCATGCTTAGGTCGCAGGATAGCGTCTTCAAAGTTTGTCAATGATTTAAAGAAATATATTAGTGTGAATTTCTGTGCCTATCACGTCTTTATTATTGTTCCTCTTGTCTCCAGGACAGCTTTGGAAAACTTTCTGAATAGTCCTCCTAAGAAGTAACTCTGGGAAAGAGCCACATGACTATCTGAACATGCACTGTCATAGTCATAGATTTGAGGGGCCAACACACTTCTTCCTGGCTATAAGGGTTACTTAAGTTCATGTTAGAATTTGGAGCTATACCTTAGTTCTTCTAGAACGGCAAGCACAGGGTTAGAATTTCCTGACATTTGGTGAACAGCTAAGATGGCCTTGGGGAGTGGGGGGGAGGCGGGGAGGGGGGGGACCCACTAACAAGGAGCTAACAATTGCCAACTCACAAGGTCCAACTGACAAGGAAGGTATTTTGCTGAGAAAGTGCCATCCAGGGACCCTGAAGAGAAGGAGCAAGGAAGGCCTGGCTGTTTACACCCTTGTCCCTGTGCGGAGACACACACGGTCACGTCCTGATGGGTCCCAATCCTATTGCAGTGATGAAGCTGCTGTTTCCTGGTTGGGTGGATGGTTGTCACACTGATATCGCTTGGCTGTTGAGTGTCCTCATCACTGATGTTCTTTATCTGATATAGGAAGTCCTGGTGTGTGACCAGCTGAAATGTGGGATGTCACTGTGTCGCATCAGACCCTTGGTGCCCGCAGACCCTGGGTGGAATGTGCTGGGTATGGCATCAGAAATCTGAGTAATTGGCAACGAGTCTATAATGGGTTCCAGATGCTCCTCTCTTGGAGTTCTCTAACCTGATTATTCGCATGGAATTCCCAAAAGCAACGGGTATCCCAGGGAAGCCCACATTTGCAGTTGATCTCTCACGGCCCTTTGCATTCACCTTGAAGCTAGGACCTGGTCACCTGCAGATGACCTTCAACAGGGCAGCCACATGCCAGCCCCAGGCTGTTGGGTGAAGTTACCGACTGGGGGTCTGTGCCACGTGCTGCTGTCCGGCTGCTGCTGGTTTGTTTTGCCTTTTCTCTATCATCTATTTCTAGAGTCTCTTCAATCAGTCCAAAGCAAAAAAAAAGTTCCTTCCCGTTTCTGTACATCTGGAAAACAATCTATTAATCACCTTAAAATCAGCTCTCAGTCCTCAGGTATCTGGAGTGACCACCTAGGTCAGGACCCCGGGACCTCCCGCACTGTTTTCCGGGGCAGGAGTGCCCCCAGCAGCGGAGGTCTCATGTGCAGGCCCAGGCGCTGAGCCCACTGGGAGAAAGGCATTCAGTGGGTGGGGCAGACCACCTCTCACCTGTCACAGCTCTGGCAGCTTGCTTCACTGTCTGCTGTGATTCTGTTGGCATGGTGTCCCCCCTCCACCATGCAGACAGATTCACAGGGACGCTGTGGAGTGGGGATCAGATCCACTCTTTTCTGGGTTCCGTCTCCCAGGCCTGCAGCAAGGCACCTGGGTGGGATCTCGGGCTCTGTAGGGGCCACCACTCTTCGCTCCTGCACCGGGCTCTGATCTCTCCATCCTGAGTTTTGCTTTCTGGATTCCTGGTACAGACACCCTCAGAAGGCTCATCCAGAGGCCGATCTGACGCCCCTGTAGCCACGTCCCCTCAACCATCTTCCTCTTTAATGCAGTGTGTGCCGACCTTGGCTCACGGGCCGTTCAAAGCAGCACCGCGTCGTGATGAGGAAATATCAGCATTAAATAATTTCCCTGGGCTTCAGTTCCCATCCCAGCCAAGTCCCCGCAGGCCCCCAGCCTCCCAAGCCTTTTTGCTTAGTCTGCTGTTTTATGTCCAATTCCAGGGTCTTGCTTGATCCTGCCTGTGAGCATCCCTGCCCCCAATTCCTCCTTTGAGTCCTGGCCATTGAGCCAACGATATTTTAAAATCACAGAAGCTTAAGGCTGGAAAGCATTTTGACAGGTCCCCCAGGCTGAAGCTAAATGCCTTTTCTCCGATTTTGCTGAGTGGAGCCAGACAATAGCGGAGCGCCTGGGGTTCCCCACAAGCTGGCTCTGGATTCAGAGGCTGGGGCTCCTAGCTGCAGACCCTCCCCTGAAGCTGGCCTGCCACCGGCTTCTCCGGGAATGTCTAGCATGAGCGAGGCAGAGCATGAAGGTATATAAGGCCGGGCTCCCCCCAAATGTTAGTGGAAACAGCAGCAGTGCCTTGCATTAAGCAGGACGGGGATTGCCTTGTCCTCCAGAAGGCAGAGCCTGTACCGTCAACCCATATTTCCAACAGCATTTCCAGAAATAAAAAGAGGAAGAAATGGTACAACCAGATGTTCTAGTTGTGACTCGGCTGGTGATGTGATAGTTTCAAGCCCTGATGGGGAAGCTACACTCTAACACTTTACATGGAGATCCATCTGACTTTTTAGCATGTGGTTGACTGATAATTTTTTGCACAAACTCTTTTGATATTTGTACTATTGCTTTATTCCTCTGATATTTATGGGCCGCACTGGTTCAGTGGTGAGCAGGCAGACATGCTCCATGCCCATGCGGCTGTCACAGCTCAGCTGGAGGCAGAAAGTCCCAATACCACAGGCCAGCGTTGGGCACAATTGTGGGAAGCATCTTTAGGGAAGGAAGGCAAGCTTGGAAAGTAATAATGGGGGCAGGAAAGGCTTCCTGAGGAGGGGATTTCACATGGAGACCTCAAGGTTACTAAAAGGAAAAGGAATTCCCAGGAGAGAGAAAAGCTTGTGAAAGGGCCCTGAGCCCAGAGGATGAGAAAGAGCAATGTGTTCCACAGGTGGGGGGAGCTGGGACAGGTAAGGACATGCACCTTCCCAAGGCCCCCTGGACCTCTTTCAAGAAAGTCTGAGTCTTGTTGTTGATTATTATAACACTACACATTTCGTTTGAAATACGATGTGAGAGAACATACAGTGACATATAGCAGAATACAGTAGGGTATGGGACAAATAGAGAAATTGAAGTGAAAGGGAAGGAAGGTGAGCACCTGGAGCTCTGGGTACTCTCAGAGATGAGTCCAAACTGGGCTCAGAAGTTCTGAAAACAATGGGTTCTATGGTCAAATCCATTTGGGAAACATGGCCCTCTTCATCCCAGCTTCGGAGACCCACAATGCACATCTACACACGAAGAGCATGGGTTTCCTTGTGGTAAAGAATCTGATTAACTGACTGTCCATCTCTCTCTCTCTCTCTCTCTCTCTCTCTCTCTCTCTCTCTCTCTCACACACACACACACACACACACACACACACACACATGCGCGCGCACGCCTGGGGCACTTTTTTTTCTCTGCTATTTCAACAATGAGATGAACTGAATATACTGTTTTCAAACCTGATTTCTCCATTCAGTAAAACATCACAAACATTTTTCAAGCCATTAATTAACTTTTCTCAAACATCTTTCTTAATAGTTGCTGCATTAGTATTCCATTTCATGGTTGCACCATAATTTATGGCCCCAAATCCTATCCTAACATATTTAGGCCAACCCTCATTTTTCTACCTATAAATAAAATGGATGAACAGCTTTGGAGCTAAATCTTTGCCGACATTTGTGATTATAACCTCAGGATCTGTCTTGTGTAGTGACTTTTCTGAATCAAAATGTATAGGGATTTCTTGGTTCTTGATAAATACGTGTCACCATTGTTGAACCTTTGCAATAATTTAAGCTTGTTTTTTACTGGTTATTTTGAAATAATTTTAGATAAACAGGAAACCACCAATAGCACAAGGAACTCTTCCCTGAGTTACTTGAGAGAGTGCTGTCGCCGGGAGCCCTTCACACACACAAACACTTTGCTGTGGGTTTCGTGCAGACAAGGCAGCACAAGGGCAGCACAGACAGCAGAGAAGTCAGGAAATTAAAGTTGATAGATTGTATTCTTTGATTCCAGACTCCTTTCAACTGTTACCAGTCATTCCGATAATGTCCTTTAGCTAGAGCAAACTTAGTCAACTCGGGCTACAGATTGCATTCAGTTGTCCTGTCTCTTTATGTTCCCTTCATTCTGGGACAACTTCCTAATCTTTCCTTGACTTCCATGACCTTAATGCTTTGGGAGATGACACCTGAGTTATCTTGGGACACGGCCCTCCATTTTGGTGTATCTAATGCTTCCTCATGATGATATTCAGATTACTCATATGTGGAAAACATCTTAGACATGATGCTGTGTTCTCTCCCAGGAGGTGCCCAATGATTTTGTTTGGTACCATTGCTGGTGATGTTGGTCTTGATCACTTGGTTAAGAGGGTGTCTACCAGGATTCTCTACTGTGAAGGTGCTTTATTCCCTTTGTAATTAATGAACATTTTTGTGAGGAGATATGTCAATATCCTATTCTCTTCAAACTTTTACCCACTAATTTTAGCATCCACTGATTTTTTTTTGATGCTATAGTAGTTGCCAAAAACGGTGATTTCCCAATTCCATCATATCTTCTGTATTTATTAGTTGGCTTTCAGCTCTCACAAAGAGCTTTCCCTTTTCCCTATTTATTTATTCATGGATTCCTATGAGTATAAACTTCAATGGGTTATAATGTATTAGTACTATTCCTCATTTTGATGTTCAAAGTGTACCATAAATGCTAGTAGCCAGCACAGCCCACTCTACCTGGTATCTAATCCTTTTGCTATTCCCCTGCCACAGGGTAAGCACTTCTGTATTTTCTGTGACAATGAGTTGTCTAGCCTCCCAGCCTTGAAATCAGTCATTTCTCCATGAGAATGGCAGTTAGACACCAATGTCTGGGTGCTAGGTGTGCTCTTAGCTGTTGTGGTGTTGCTGCTTTATGTCAGAGCTGGGACTCATGTGTCTGTGAGCTCATAAGGATACCTTAATTCCAATCCAACACCACTGAGTCCATCTCAGCTTCCTTCCCATGATCAGAACCCCATTATCTCCTCTATATTTTCTTATTTTACTTCTCTTACATAATCAATCTCAGGGGTTGAACATTGACCTATGAACCAGGAGGTCACAGTTGGATTCCCAGTCAGGGCACATGCCCAGTTGTAGGCTCAATCCCCAGTAGGGGGCATGCTGGGGGCAGCTGATCAATGATTCCCTCTCATCATTGATGTTTCTATCTCTCTCTCCATCTCTATTCCTCTCTGTGAAATCAACTTAAAAAACCATTTGAAAATGTAGACGATGAATAAGAAAAACACCAACGATGATGAGACCAAATAAAAGTGAGAAGCGGGGCGGGGGGGGGGGGGAGGGGGGGCTGCGGGGCGTGTACCTGCATGTGCCTTTCACCTTACTGTCGGGAGAGAAAGTGTGTGCTGCTCAGTGCGATGGGCTTGGAAGCAGATGTCTGAGCCCATTGTTTAATGTGGTGACAGCCACGAGCATAACCAAACCAGAGACTGTTCCGGGGGCGTCTACAGGATATCGGATGGGGAGGAGGAGGGTGAGAGAGATTTTCCCTCTTCATTTAATTCCTTTCTGGAGTCTGTAAATCATTGTTTACCAAATGGATGTATTACTTTCATAATAATAATTTATAATGTGAGTTAACTACAGGATATATTGCTGGTATAAAGTGTGTGTCATTAGGCATGTTGGCGGTGATGTTTGCAGGAAGAGGTTCCCACCAGCAGTGTTGGGAAGGGATGGGTTCCTGAATCCGGACAGAGAAGCCAGCATTAGAGAGGTGGGAAGTCTCCTCTGGGGGAGGGTGGGGGTCAGGGGGGCACTGTTCTTCCCCTGGGAGAGGCTCTGGGTACTCTGTGGGATGCTCTCAACTGTTCATCTGCGGAAGAAATGGGCATGGATTGGTGATTCAGAAGAGGTTAGTGTGGGTGGTGGGGTAACCGCCATGAAGACTTGAGTGACAGGTAAGCCGTGGGCAGGAGCAGTGACGTTGACCAGATGGCTGAATGCTGAGGTGTCCAGGGCCCAGGTCTGCTTATCCCAGAGGCTGAGGTTGAAGATGGTGAGACCTTGGGCAATGAGTCCTGAAGGCTCCATATCAGTGTGCTAACTGGACTGCAGTCCCCTGAAGTCCCAGGGACCAGAGGTAAACGCAACTGTGATTTTCTTAAAATGAGGACTCAGGAGTAGGATTGGAAAGTCAGGGCCCATTGTCCCCTAAAGATCTCCACTGCCCCTGGTCCTGAGATTAGGAGGTGAGTCACTGCCGAGCACCCCAGCACCCCAGCCTCTCACCTCTCTGTCCCCCTGTCCGTGTTGCCATCGTGTCCCTGGTTTCCTGGCAGGTGCACAATAACTTGCAAGACCCTGACAGTGAACGAACGCCTCAACTTTTACACCCGAGTGCCACTGTCACCTGATCCTGGACTTGGCCCCGGTCACTGTGGTGAGAACTCATTAACTAGAGTCACAATGCGATGGAGAAACGGTCCCGTGCCTTGTTGTCTCCTAAACAGACCCGTGGCTTCAGTGTGGGGACGAGTGGCTCGGGGTTTAGGCACCATGAGGAGTGCGTGAGGGCTTATTCACCTGGGGCGTGTTTCCTCGCTTTCCCTGTTTTGGAGATCTGCAGAAAGTAGATTCCTTGAAGGTTTGGGGGAAAATAATGAAAATGGTATAAAAACCTTGATATTTTTTAAGAAAATTCAGCAGAGCACTTTGCCTCCTTCTAGATGCGGCCGTGCACGTGGGACATTAGATTCCCCAGGGCTCGGACATGTTTTTAAGATAAAAGCCTCGCCTACGCGGGAAGGAGGTGATACAAAACGATTGGCTCTGCTTTCCACGGAGTGAAAGAAATGGAAGACGGCACATGAATGCCATTTGCTGGACAAATGGTGACAAGGTCAGCTGACCTTCGCGCATCAAAAACCCCTAAAACTCCATCAGTTTCTAAATTTGCTTTAGTAAATCAGCGAAGCATAAAAAAATCGATGTATAGGTCTTAAGAATTTCTGATTTTTAATTATTTTACCTAGTGCTTTCGTCCCGCGCTGCCTACCCATTCTCTTGGAAGGAGGAAGACCTTGTCAGTCACTGAAGGAGATGACAGCCCAGACGGTCCGCACAGCTCACAACAGGAATGGCAGCCCGGGATTCCACATGGATTGGGAAATGTGCGCATGCGGTGTCTCTTCAGAAAAATCACACTGAGCTACGTGACATCGGTGTTTCTCCTGAAACTCCAGGCGTGGGAGTGCACACCTGTGCTGTCCTGTTCAATCTGACCTGCAGCGGCAGTCAGGGCACAGACTACTACAGTGGCCCGCAGTGCCCTCCTGCACCGCTGGGTGTCAGACGGGCAGGTGCGTGTGGCCCTTGTCCTACCCAGATCAGAAGTGTGGCCCTTGTGGTTGCCATGTAGCAGCCCCATGAACTGCAGGCAGGATGGTGACAGTGATGGTGTGGGTGCGGGAAGATGGCTGACATTGCTCAGATCAGCCCCCCTCTTCCACACAAGGTCCCAGACGATGCCAAACCTTGCGTAGGTGTGCCTCCAGGTGCTCCGGACAAGGGCCCTCTCCGCCAGTCTTTGGGCCTCTGCTTTCGTTCTCTGCTTCTCCAGTTTCCTCTGCGACAAGGCTCGGGAAGCCACAAGAAAAGGCCTGTCCCCACCTCCAGGTTGTGTTGCAAGTGCCTCTGTTCCCAGAGTCACCCCAAGCAAATTCAGCCAGGTGCAGCCCCTGTCACCACCCCCGCACCTTTGTGCCATGCCATCCAGGAGAGCTCCCAGGGAGTGGAGGCCGAGCCCTTCCACCCTCACAGAGATCTCCCGGAACAAGCTGGGGGCAAGAACGACTTGCACGATCATGTCCCAAGTGCTGTCCATGGATTCTCTCTCTCTCCCCCCTTTCCTCTGTCTCTTGCCCACGCTTTCAAAGCTTTCCAATATTTGTAAAATTTTCAGTTTCTTTGTTTTTGTGAGTGTGTTTTTTAATTTGTAAAAATAGGACAACCCAGGCTCTCTGGCCAGCTTGGTAGAAGCCTGGGCCTGAGATGAGCTGCCTGCACTGGCCGCCAGGTCTAGATGCCAGGTCCCTGTGTGGACCCCTTTGTATCTGCAGCCGCCACCGGCACCATGAAGAAGCCTCATGCTGGAGAGAGCATGGGTGTGGGCAAACCCGTACCTGCCAGCACGTGGCTGAATCCATATGCTGAGAAAACCAGGTGGAAAAGACCCTCTTCCTAAAGTGTTTTTTGGGGAGGGGAAACACCCTCAGGGGGTTGGGCACCAGCTGCAGAGACTACAGCAAAGCTTCCGACATCCCCCTGTGGACCTTTATGGTCAAGAAGTAACCTGCAGGTGTTTGAATATCCAGCTTAAAGCACCTGGAGGCCAGGTGATGGCCAAGCTGGCTCTGGCCTGGCTCTTGCTGGCTTTGGGAAGTGCGTCTTCGTCAGCACTTTATTGTTCCATTAAGGACATGGTTGCTGATTTTCTGAGCGCAGCCTATGATACCAGCACCAGTCTCTGCTCAGCCACTTTCTAGACTTCCCAGGGAGCCTTTATTCTCATGACCCATGTTATTTGATCCCCCCAGCTCCTCTTTTTGTTCTTAATTTCTCTTGTTTACAGTGAGTTTAATCTCTGTCATGCTTAGGGTTTAGTGGGACAGATCCGCCCCTGCCCAGGCCTGGCCATGTGACCACATCAGTGAGGCCCATGACAGGGGCTTCAAGTGTGTCTACCTCTTGAAAGAAGAGAGTCTTCAAAGCCTTAAGCCTTTCCCCCTAAACAGTCTTTAAAGGGCATCAGAGGCTGGAGTGATGGGGACCACCCTGCTACAGGATGCCCCAGGTTTAGAAAAGGAAAATTAGTCCATTTCTCCAGTCGGTGTGAGCCTGTGAAAAGATTTAGAGCGGTTGTATAAAAGCTTTGCACTTAAAAAAGCAAGAAACATTTGATCCATGTGGTTCGCGGGTTAAACTCAGACTCCCAGGCACCCGAGTGCTGGGTGGTGGTTGTGCACGTGCAGGTTTGTGAGTGTTTGGGGACATCAGAGCAGGGTCGTCCATAACGCTGCCCAGGGTGCGTGAGTGGGGTGCGAGGCACTGCCCCCTGCATTTCAAGGCTGTGTCCGTGGCTGATTGTCCTGCTTCCCCCTGGAAACGGGTAGTGGGCTCATGGAACCAATGCTACAGTCCTCGCTAAAGGCTGCTCTCAGGAGCCCAGCGAAGAGGCTCCAGGGAGAGAGGAGCTGGACACGGAGCTCAGCGCCCTCGGACAAGGAACTCCTTGTGCTTATCCGTCCAAAAGCAGAGCTGTTTTCACACTGGTGACTTGAATTTAATTCAGCCTATTGAGACTTTTTTTTTAAATTGTGGTAAAATATACATAATATATATTCACATTTTGATCATTTTTAAGGATACAGTTCAGTGGCATTAAGTACTTTTACAATGTTGTGCGACCATCCCCCCCATCATCTCCAGAACTTCTTCATCTGTCCCAACTGAAACGCTTACCCATTAGTCCCCCCATCCCCCCTCCCCCCAGCCCTTGGCACCCACCATTCTACTTTCTGTCTCCATAAATGTGACTGTTCTGTGTATAAGTTGAATCAGGCAGTATTTGTTCCTCTGTGACTGGTTTATTTCACTTAACATAATGTCCTCAAGGCTCATCCATGTTGTAGCATGTGTCATTTTTCAGGCTGATTAATATTCCACTGTCTGCATGGACCACGTTTTGTCTGTTCATCCATCGATGACACTTAGTTGCGTCCACCTTTCGGCTGTTGTGAATAATGCTGCCCTGAATATGGGTGTACAAGTACCTGTTCAAGCCCCTCTTTCACTTCTTCTGTGTACACCTAGCTTATACGCTAACTCTATGCTGAAATTTTGAGGAACTGCCGTATTGGCTACATCATTTTACATTCCCATCAATAGTGCAAAGATTTCCAATTTCTTCACTTTTTTGTAAACACTTTCTAGTTTCTGTTTTGTTTTTTGTTTGTGTGTTTCTTAATTATAGCCAGCCTAGGGGTATGGAGTGGTCTCTCAGTGTAGTTTTGATTCACATTTCCCTAATGATGGATGATTTTGAGCATCTTTTTTACGTGCTTGTTGTCTGTTTGTCATGTGCTCCAGAGAAATGTCCATTCGAGTCTTTCGCCCATTTTTTTAACTGAGGTGCCTCATTGTTGTTGTTGAGTTGTGGGAGCTCTCTGTAGATTCTGGATCTCAGTCCCTTATCTGATGTGTGATCTGCAAATATTTCCTCCCATTCCCCAGGTTGCCTCTTCATGCTGCTGATGGTGCATTGATGATGGCCCAGGAGCGTGGGTAACTGCCGGTGTCTGTGGGGAGCACGGGGAGTTACGGGGTGGGATGTAAGCAAAGCCAGCCTGGATCCCTGGCCATAGAGAGATTTTCATGTGCTCCCAGGCCTCTCGGAACAGTGGCGGGGAGCTGGTGGGCAGGTAAACCCTGGCATGACTGTAATAACAGAGTCTGTGGGCTGCCTCCCTCACTGGCCAGAGGCAGGGACCCACCCTCCGTGCCCTGGAAGCGCCCCCGCCAGGCACCTCTCCAAGCTCTGTCCTGTGAGTGAACCCATAGAGCACAGCATCACATGACTCAGTGACCGTGGCGCTGAAGTCGTGGGCCCTGGAGGTCTGTGACCTTGTTTCTGGGCCTGCACCAGCCATTAACCCAGGCTCCCCTGCTGCCGCCCACCCCCGCGGCTACCTGATGCTCACACAGAAACTGGAAGCCCTGAAGGTCACAGGTCACAGGTTACACATGAGAGAATCTATCTGGGGAAACTGAATCGTGGCATGAAGTAATGCCTTCCAGACCTCTCCCCCCTCCCCACCTTCCTACCTTCGACCCCAAGTTGCAAGGTTAACCTACCAGCTTGGCCCACGCAAGCCTGTGGCCCTGGGCCATCCACGGAGGCTGTTGGGAAGCTGAGCTTTGGAGTCAACCCTGCTGCCCTCGAGGACTGACCCGTCCGCTGCTCTGAGACTCAGGGGGTCTTCTCTCTCCTCCTCCCTCTGGCTGGTGCCCTGGTCATGCTTGGGGCCGGCGCCAGGCTCTGAGCTGAGCGTGTTGAATCGGAACCCCCCACTCCCTCTTCGCCTCCGCTGGGGGTGGGTCTGCTGACAGGAGGACAGCGCTGGAGATGCCAGGTTTGCATGCGAACACGGAAGCTTTCCCCTCAGCTCTGCACCACGTTGTGGAAGAATGGCTTTGCCCCAGGGCCTCTCTGGCCTGCGTAGGTTTCTCTCCTGTGTGTGTGTTGGGGGGGGGGGGGGGGAAGGGCGGGAGCAGGAACAGGCACCAGACCACAAACAGGCAGGGGCCATGTGGGGAATGTGATATTGCCACCCAAGACCCCTGAGTGCTGCCGGCTTTGGAGGTGAGCCCTGCCCGCCTGTAGAGCCAAATGACCAGAGCGAGGCCGCCAACCCACAGGGACGGAGGGAGCCAGTCCAATCCTGAAGGATTTCTTTCTAATGGAAGCCAGACCGTGGGCCCAGCTCCGCAGCCCAGGCTTCTGTCCCCCAAACATCAGAACGGCCTCTTGTCTGGGGGTTTCCTGCAAAACCCTAGCCCCCAAGGCCATGCTCTGCCACTGTGCCTGGCACACGCGGCTGGAGTTAGAGGCATTTTCATCCGATGAGCAGATGCTGTCAGTGCCGGGCAGGGAAGAGGCAGGAGGAGCAGCTTCCCGGGAGGAAGGGCCTGGACCTGGGAGGACATGACGGGAGGGGGGGGCGGGGAGAGGGGGGAGGGCGAGACAATGGGATCAACCAGAACACAATGAGGGGCAGGCAGGAAAGCAGAAAGGGAGTCAGCTTGGAGTCAGAAGTCCAGCCCAGGGCTTAGACCTGGGCGCTTAGGTAAGAGATTGCATCTTCATGCCCGAGTGGGGTCCTTTCCATGGGACCCCGGGTGCCATGAGGGCAGGGGTCTCACTCATCCTGTATCACCCACACCAAGAGCAGTGGCAAATGCCCAGGATGAGGCCCGGATTGGGGTGGGATGACAGGGCAGATGGGAGGAGAAGTCCAATTGTGAGGAAAGTCCAGGCAGTGGAAGGAGGGCCCCAGGCAGGTGGGCTCCCATCTCTGGGGTGCTCGCCTCAGAGACGGGGACAGAGAGAGAGACACACAGGAACCTTAGGATGGAGCGTCCCCCAGGGGACGCCCGGGTCAGCCACATCTAAGGTAGAGTGCTGACCACCACCAGGCGTCTACACTGGGCTCTCAGGGGTGTTGCTGGGGGAGGGCACAGCACCTTTCCTTTGGGTGGTTTACTCCCTTGTTCTCCAAAACCCTTAAGGAGGGGTAGGGTTACCAGGTCAGAATCACTGTCCCCCACTTACTGGCTTATTTTCTGGGACCTGGACCAATAGGAGCTGAAAAGGTGGAGCAAGAGACATGCCTTCAGGTTGGAAGGTACAAATCCGTGCTCCTGGGGTGTTGACCCCCAGGTGTGGCCCAGGCATGCTGAGCTGGATGGGGTGTGACAGGCCCCGAAGGATGAGTCCCCACCGGGGCAGGTCTGTGCAAGGAGGAAGAATGCAGGAAACGCCACTGCACCTGGCTCGCCCGATTCCTGCCCTTGTTCTAAGCGGCCTGCCCAGGTGGGGGTCTGGCAGAGTGCGTGTGTGTGTGCACGTGTGTGCCCTCTGCTCCCTGTTCTTCCTCATCTCTGAGATGTGAGCTTCTAAGAAGTCAAACGGGGCCCAGAAAGACACTGTCATGCAAGAGAGGAACCAGAGGACCCTCCTCTCCCGCCTCCAGAGGCCGAGATGTTTGACCAGCTGGAGGGGTGGGGAGGGAGGGCATCCTTTTCACCCAATCCTCAGAGAGTTTGTCTCCCTCCCTGTCAGGTTCCCAGACTAGTACACCTTTCCAAGTTCTTTGTGCACATGTGACGACTCAGATGTACCTTCCAGAGAGCCCGGCCCACCCACGTGGAGGCAGGCTCTGCCTGCTTTCGGGGCCTTCTCTGTGCCGGCTCCTGCTCGGTGGGAGGCAGACACCCCTGCACGTTGCCTGGCATCTCCCAGGACAAGGAGGACAAGTCCCGGATAGTCCTCAGGGGCTGGGCCTCTGACCCCATGAATGCTCTCGCTCAGGACAGGCTGGCGATCTTTCTACAAGAGAAACAAAGCCACGGATGGCGCCTGCATTTTTGTCTTAAGAACTCCCACCTCTGAAGAGGCTTGGGCCTCCTCAGATCCAAGGGGAAGGTCCTGAGAAGTTCACCGGCTGCACTTGGATTAAGAACCCACCCCCTGGCGAGTCAACTCTGCACCCAGTCCCTCAAGACCCATGCAGATGAGGGGCAGGGAGGAGGGTGACTCTGGTGGGGGAGACATGACCTGGGCCCCTGGGCATGGCCGGTCTGATGAAACTTGGGCAGCGTCCCTTTCCTGGGCACAGAGAAGCCTTGGTGGCTGCTCGACGCCAGTTACAGTGCCAAGGACTCGACAAGATTAGTGTGAATGCGCTGCCCTCATGGAGGAAATTGGATACACGGGCCACCCCAACAATGGCCTTTAGAAAGCGTTCCAGAGCCCCCAATGCCTTCCAGGATGAATTTGAAATGGCTGCCGAGGAGATACAGGGCGAGGCGGCCTACAATTGGGCTGGGTTTTGTCTATTTCCCTCCGTCTTCTCACCCCTAGCCATTGTGTGAGGGCAGTGACGGAATAGCTCCAGGAAGGGGGTGGAGAGGCATGTGGGCACCACGTTCCCGAGGAGATAGGCAGGCTTCTGAGGATGGGCTGGGCCTGAGCTTTCTCCCTCAAAGACCTCAGCATCCTTCTGTGGGCCACCCGTCACCCACCACCTATCCTCAGATCCGTTCATTAGCTCATCCCCTGAACAAACTCCTCCTTGTCATGCCAGCCGGGGCCACAAGGCTCTGACAGCCTGCCTGGTGAGCATATCTGGGCCCTTGCCTGGCTCCCCTCTCCCTCCGCTGGACCCCAGCCTGCCCTGGCAGTGCACAGACATCCTTCTTGAAAGAGCTGTGGGGATGGCATTGTCCCAATTTAGACTTTCCCTTTCTTGTTGACATCAACATCCATGGCCATGCTTCATACATCTGCAGTCTGGTGGGGATAGAAGGGAAAAGTTGGTTTTAATTTATGTTTTTGCAACTTAGGGTGTTTGAGATCCATGTTCTGTGGTACCAACAAGTGAGAGGGAAAACTGACTTCAATATTTTTCTTATTATAGATGCTCATTGAAGCCGTTCGGAAAATACAGCCAAGTGTGAATAAGCAAATTAAAACCACTTGTGGGAGCACAGTTAATCGCTGTTGACATTTCGCTGCATTTTCTCCATGCTTTCATCCTGCATGCCGTGTGCTTTAGAGCCGCGTTTACAGACAGGGAACGTGCATAGCAATCCTCTGGCAATCAGGCCGAAAGCCAGAGTCTGATTCACCTTTGACCCCTTGCCTGAGCTTCAGGTCACATTGATGCTGCTGGTCTGGTCACCACGACTCTGAAGACTGAGGGTAGAGCTCAGGCTTGGAGTCCGAGCGCGGCTCCTATCATGCACAAGTGCTGGAGAGCAGCTTATTTGACCTCTCTGTGCCTTAGTTTCCTCACCTATAAAATGGGGACAGCATCTGCCATGTAGAGATTTCGTAAAGAAGAAATGAGAAAAAGTATGCCAGGGTTCATCTCTTGCCTGGCACCTCGCAAGTGCCCAGGAACTTGTAACTAAATTGAAAACAAGCCAATGATTTCCAGAACACCGTAGTCTTTGTAAGGCCTGACATGACAGGCTTGCTTTCACTTGACATCATATGGTGAGCATGTTTCCAATATTACAAATTCTCTGAAAACATAATATTCAATAACTGTTTCTTAGTGGCTCCCACTGTGTTGATGAATCATAATTTATTTGAACATTTAAGATGTGAGAATAATTGTTTACTTGTGTATTTCTTGTAATCCAATAAAACCCTGTTAGCAAAGCCGCTATTTGAAGGGCGAGGAGAGTTCTAGATTGAAAAGAAACTGTGCTGTGTTTTCCTCCCCTGGAAACAAGGGTTACAGAACATTCTGTGAGAACAGCCGTAGCAACTTACAGACAAGGATCTTTTAAGTTCCGAGGGTTCCTGGCACCCCAGGGGCTCTTCACAACAATGATAGAAATAGTTATAGGACCAAAAGCCCCCACACTTTATAGATCTAATAACAGAAAGTACAATTAGGGCTTTTCAGACAAAGAGGATATTTCATGACTTTGTTCCTGGTGATGACGAAAATAACTATTGAGAAGAAACCAGTGAACTTGGGAAGAATCTTGACATTTTAAGAAAGAATTTCAAACATGTTAGGACCCTTTTGTACTTGGAGATTTTTCGCCCTCGGTTTCATTGGCAAAGACATTTCGTGGAATTTACGTTAACCCTCGAGAACGATGTTGATTTGGAATCCTCGCTGGCGTTTGATGAGGGTCCCTTCCTACTGGGCTCAGGGAAGCTGCTTTGAACGGGGTGTGCACGGCCAGGCTGCACAGGGAGAAGTGCGTGCAGGTCAGACCTGTGAGTGGCTGCTGCGTTCAGGTCAGACACAGACCTCACCTGCGATGGAATCGCTTTCCTAAGACCAGGGGTGCCTCTGGGGACAGCAGCTTTGCCTGTCGCTGAGGATCAATGTTGTGGCTTTGAACCTTTAATGAGGATTTTGAAATGTCATGTCGGACGGTGTAACTGGAGAGAGGGATGGCTTGTGGCCTCCGTTCATTTTTGTTCAAAAGGTCACGCACAGTTGTGGCTGGGACCCTTGCAAATCTTTCTGCTGAGACCCATGCCTTGCAGATATGAATAAATCATCACAAAAGACCTGTGGGGAGGAGCCACTGTTCCTACCAACATCCGTGATTCTCCCCACAAACCACACCTCAACACTGTAAACACTGTGGTCTGTGTTCACTCTGGGCATCCCCATCATCCGCCACCCACAGGCCTGATGAGTGACTCACACCTTCCCGCTAAGCCTACCTCTGCCCCACACACCTGCTATGCCAGGTAACCTCCTCAGCATCGATCAGGGATGGAGCCCAGCCCCAGAGGGACCAGAGAGGGACCCCGAGTCATGCTTCGCTCTGTTGACCCCAGGTTCCTGCAAGGACTGAAGGCATGTTTGACTTCTTCTCTCTGACCTTCCAAAATAAGCTGTTTTTCAGCCCTTCCATGCCTATAGACCCATTGCATATTCATCCATCTGACGCTATTCATTTTTTATCAGTGATCATGTTTATCCTGGGCAGTGTTGCCAGGACAAATATTATTTCATTGATTTTAACATCTGTTCACATGAAATCTGATATTCAAATTCACCCCGTCTTGTCCTGACAGCTAAAGGGCCCCCGGGACAGTCACACCCACGTCTGTAACCAACACAAGTTATTTCTGCCCTGCGGCTGTGAGCATTCCTCTGCTATTTTCTGAAGCAACGCCTGCCTGCTTGCTCCAACGAATAAAAATGGCACCAAAACAGAGAGATAGCTCTCCACCCTTCCTCTCACCAGGGCTTCTACCCACCAGGGCCACTGTCATGCTTTTCTGCATCTGAAGGATGAACAGGCCACACCCAGGGACCTAGACTCAGGACCACTCCTATCTTAATGCTGCAGCATCCGACACCAGGGTCCTCCTGCAGGGCAGCCCTGGGGGGGATGCACTCGGAGGCAAGGAAGGCGACTGCATGCCTGAGAGCACCTCCCAACAAAAGGGCCGTGAGAGGTGACAACAGTCATTTCACTTAGTCACCGTGTGTCCTGAGCAGGGAGTGATTTATAGCATCGTGACCCAGCCCTGTGACCTGGATGTGAATGGCCCCTTGTTCCATTTGTTCGTGGGCTGTTGGTCATCTGGCCATCCCCAACCCCAGCTCTGGGAGGAAGGACAGTGCTGTCCCTGTGGCAGGCTGAGACCAGGATGGAACAAGTCCCTGGTAGGAAGGAGCTGGGTCACCTACATACAGGGACGTTTTGCTCCTGCAGCTGCTGGCTGTCCCCCCATCGCAGAAGGATCCACTGACACAGCCTGAGGCTGGAAATGTGTTTGTTCCAGGGCGTGGTCATCCGCTGGACCTGTCGAAGCTCAGTTTATAGGAGGACCAGCTTTCTGAGGCTTGGCTCCAGTGCATCTTGAAAAATGATATAAAAATGACGCAGGTGAGAAAGGCCGTGCCTAGAGAAGCTGTGACCTCTGCTTCCCTGCGTGGAAGGTGCCGGTCTGCGGCCTCTAATGACCTGCCCTTCTAGGAACTGCCGTCGTCCAAACGGGTCCTGCAGCTGCTGCCCCCTAAGACCGTTTTCTCTGTTTCCCCCAAGGTCCTCTGGGGCCGCCTATGAGTGGAATCACGCAGTATTAGTCTTTTTGTGACTGGCTTATTTCACTTAGAATCATGTCCTTGAGGTTCAACTGTGTTGAGGTATGTCTATGCATCTCCTTTTATTTTATTTATTTATTTTATTTATCTTAGATGGGGGAGGGGGGGGGAGAAACATCCATCGGTTGCCTCCTGTATGTGTCCCAACCGGGGATCAAACCCACAACCTGGGGATGTGCCCTGACGAGGAATTGAACCTGTTGGTGTACAGGACGACACTCCGACCGAGTCCCACTGGCCAGGGCCCTCCTTCCTTTTATAGCTGAGTACCATCCCACTGCATGTATGGACCACATTTTGCTTGTTCGTGCATCTGCCCAGAACACTGGGGTTGCTCCACAATGACCTCTTAGAGATGCTTTCAATTCTTTGGGGTTTACACCCAGATATGAAATTGCTGGGTCATATGGTAGCTCTAATTTTTGTTTTTTGAAGAATTTCCTTACTGTTTTCCAGAGCGGCTGCATCTTACATCCCACTAGCAGTCTACAAGGGCTCCAATTTCTCCGCATCCTCGTCAATACGTGTTGTTTTCTGGTTCTTGATAGTAGCATGTCTAATGATTTGTGACGTTGAGCATCTTTTCATGTGCTTATTGGTAACTTACACATCTTCTTTGGGGAAATGTGTATAAGTGCTTTGCCCATTTTTTATCAAGTTTCTCAGGTTGTTTTTTGTTGCTGTTGTTGTTGAGTTGTAAGAGCGCTTTACATATTTTGGATATTAACCCCTATCAGATATATAATCTGTAAGTATTTTTCCCGTTTTGTCAGCTGACTTTTCACTTTATTGATTGTGCTGCAAAACAACCCAAAACACACAATCAATAAAGTAAAAAGGCAAAAAAATGTTAAAAACTACATCAGAAGTTTTTAATTTTGATGTAGTCCAATTTATCTATTTTTTCTTTTGTTGTCTATTATGCGTTTTTAGAAGTAAAAACTTCTTTGGTCAAAATATATGAGAGCCAGACTGAAAGGAAAAAGCACCTCGTGGTGACAGATTACCTGTGACCTCCAGAGGCTGCCGCGGTAACGGAGAAATCGCTCTGAGGTGCATCGGGGGAACTGTCTGCCTGCCTCTCACAGGGATGAGCGGCCTTCAGCTAACATTCCCGTCACACCGCAAATCCCACAGGGCTCAGCAGTCATAACAGCCTGAGCTCAGCTACGGAGACTTAAAAGAGCAAATGCCCCTTGTTTCAAACCACAGACACCTGGCCCACCGGGGAGCCTGGCTGTGCTTATTAAAGACCATTTCCATCCATCTAGGCACACCATACACACACACACATGCACTTGCAAACACACACGCTAACTCACATATGTGCATGCACATACTTCACAAATACACAAACACACATGCACAAACACACATTTGGATGTAACCTGTCCCCTAATCCTTCATTCTTTGAATGTAAAGAGGACCAGATATACCCGTCCTTAACTATCATTGAATTTTTGAAAGTTTTATGTCCTACACAGTATATATCATGTTTCTATCAAAACAGAAATTCTATCTAAGACCGGGGCTCTAATTCCAAGATTCATTATAGCCCCGATTCTGGGACTTAGCTATTTTGCATTCACCATAGAAAAGGGTCCTCACAGAAACAGGGATGATTGTTGGTGTCCTCCCTCAGCCCTCCCACCCCACACTCTTTCTCTCCCTACAGCCTCCACCAGAGTCAGCATTTAAATCCTAGTGGCTTCACAGTCATAGAACCTGGCTAGTCACCAGACACCTCAACTCAGCACCCTTCCCTCCACCTTCTGTCCCTCCCTCCACAAACTCCTATTTGTGCAGGTGATACCACCTGCCTGGGGGGACTTCACAGGCATTTCTTCTCCAGAGCCTAAAGCTGCCACTTCTGCAAAGTCAATGCCGTCTCTAGAAAGTTCTTTGCGTCTCTCCCCCTTTCATCACCACTCCCATTGCCTTAACGCAATGTATGGCCTCCTTCCCAATGGTTGGTCTGTTTCCCTGCCTCAGGTTCCTCTGCCTCCCCTGCCTCTCTTACCACCAAGGGCTTGCGATGATCCTGACACCAGCTCTGCGTTTATCACTGAACTGATTACAATATCAAGGTTTGGGGTTTTAATCACTTCCCAAGAAAGGCCCAAACCGCTTTGCCTGGCTGTCAGTGCCGTCCTCATGTGAAGGAGACAAACACCTCCTCCCTACACAGAGTTGGGGTGAGAGTGAGCCAAGGTGCCATGAGAATGAACAAAAAGTCTGAGCCAGAGAACTCATACAACTTAACAAAAGAAAGATAAACGATCCAATCAAAAATGGGCAAAGGACCTAAATGGACACTTTTCGAAAGAGGACATACAGAAAGCCCAGAGACATATGAAAACATACTCAAAGTCACTAATCATCCAAGAGATGCAAATCAAAACAACAATGAGGTACCATCTCACACCTGTCAGAATGGCTATCATCAACAAATTAACAAAGGACAAATGCTGGAGAGGATGCGGAGAAAAAGGAACCCTCTTGCACTGCTGGTGGGAATGCAGACTGGTGCAGCCACTGTGGAAGACAGTATGGAGTTTCCTCAAAAAGTTAAAAATGGAACTTACATTTGATTCAGTGATCCCACTTCTAGGAATATATCTCAATAAATCAGAAACACCAATCAGAAAGGATATATGCACCCCTATATTCATAGCAGCACAATTTACAGTAGCTAAGATTTGGAAACAGCCTAAGTGCCCATCAGCAGATGAGTGGATTAAAAAACTTTGGTACATCTACACGATGGAATACTATGCCACTATAAAAAAGAAGGAACTTTTACCATTTGCAACAGCATGGATGGAACTGGAGAGCATTATACTAAGCGAAATAAGCCAGTTGGACAAAGATAAATATCACATGATCTCACTCATGTGGGATATAATGATCAACATAATTTGATAAACAAGAATAGATCCAGAGACAAATGGTAGGGGAGAGGGAGTTAGAGAGCAACCAAAGGACTTGTATGCATGCATATTAGCATAACCAATGGACACAGACACTGGGGCGGTGGGGGCTTGCCCGGGGTTGGAATGGCTGGGAGGGAACATCAACTGGGGGAAAAGGAGACATATGTAAAACTTTAGACAATATAAAAAAAAAGTCCAAGTCAAAATGAGGAGGTCCACTGAACTCCAGGGCAGGTGCCCTGCCCCACCATGGGGAGATTTCCTCAACTTGCTTTCCTTTGTCAAATACAAATATGCTTCTCAGCTCAAGCAAAGGAGAACACAAGAACGCCCAGTTTGTGGGTAAGCAGGTGGGTGACCATGGCCAGGTCTCAGTAAACTCATGGCCGGGGAGGATGTGGCAGGTGCTTGGGAGGTGAAGACCAGGGTTCTTACTTTAACCAGCAAATTCAATTTAGCCCGAACCACATTAGTCAGCAACCTGGTGATGGTTTTGCTCTACCTTCTTCCTTTGAAATAGCTTATTATACTAAGTCCGTGGTCGGCAAACTTCGGCTCTTGAGCCACATGCGGCTCTTTGGCCCCTTGAGTGTGGCTCTTCCTAAGCCTTAGGAGTACCCTAATTAAGTTAATAACAATGTACCTACCTATATAATTTAAGTTTAAAAAATTTGGCTCTCAAAAGAAATTTCAATCGTTGTACTGTTGATATTTGGCTCTGTTGACTAATGAGTTTGCCGACCACTGTACTAAGTGAAACAAGACAGTCAGAGAAGACAAATACCCTATGATCTCACTTATATGTGGAATCTAAGGAACAAAACAAACGGACGAACAGGCATGGCTACATAGAACAGATTGACAGCTGTCAGAGGGGAGGGGGTTGGGACCCTGATGAAAGAAGGTGAACAGATGAGCCAAAAACACATGTATACATGACATATAGACACAGACAACAGTGTGGTGATAGCCGGGGGGAAGAGGGTGGGCTAGGGGGGCTGGGAAAGAGACTTTGCTTGGGGTGGTGGGAGCCCGATGCAGTGGGCAGATGATGTTTTACTAAGTGGTACACTTGAAACCTGTACGGTTTTGTAAACCAATGCCACCCCAATAAATTCAATTTAAAAATAAAAGAAACAACCCGCCAAGGAGTTATTCCCCGTGGGGCAGAAGTACGGATTTTGTCTATTTAGAAAAACAGGAGGCTAATTGCGTGCTGCTGGGCTAATGGCTCTGCAAGGGAGAAATGAGGCAATGGCTTAATAGATTAACCAGATTTCCGACTCTGCTCGTTCTATTTGATCCGTTTGCACGCACACTTCAGAACATGGAGCTGCAAGAAAGCTGAGCCGCCGCCGTGTTCACCGAGGAATGCAGCCTTTATGGTTCTCGTGTTAAAGCAAACACGGAGTGAGCGGCTGCCGCAGAAACCCCAAGCAGAAGGAACTGTTTACGGGGCAATAACATTTCTCTCATTTCCCACATCTCTTACATTATGTATTTCATCGTTTTCGAGGAGCTCCAAAGCCATTGTTTCCTGGAATCCACGCTGCTTTTGGGTTCTGGGTACAAGTATGCCTTATTTAATCAGGAATGAATTCGTGTAGCCCTTCAAGGCCCCCGTCAGGAGTTGAAATCATGGTCAGGAAGGGCAACTCCTCCAAGAAGCAGACATGCTATGCGCGTGCCCTTTGCAACTGATGTCATTGATTTGCAAAGTGATGTAATTCAAAGAAATATTGGGAACTTTTGCAGTGACCCAGGCCTCCCACCACATAGCTGACCTCCACAATACTTGGCCTCGGGAGCTGTTGACAGACAGTTTGAGCCGGTTATTCTGAGCCCCTGCTCTCAGAGCCCCAGTTTCCATTGAGAGGCTGGCCAGTGGGACCTGGCTTTTCTAGATGATGTCTACCTCATCCGCCCATCCACACGCTCACTCAGCACACACATCCTGAGCTCTATGACTGTGGACAGAGCACCAACAAATGGTGATTTTCTGTAAGAAACCTGTGGTAATGAAGTCCAGTGTCAAAACAAATGCAATTGCTTCGGCAAAGTCATTGGCATGCCTTGCTCGGCAAAAATTGACCACCTGCACGGGTATGACAGTGGCCCGGCAGAGCGCCCTGCGCGCCTTGCTGAGTCTGGGGACTCGCTCTCCTGTGGGCGGGACAGTCCCGAGCTCAGCCTGGGGACTTAGAATTCGGTTCTTTATGAGATGGGATGGATTGTGTGAAGGGGGCTCTGAGTCAGCAGCTCTTTTTGGTCCACTGCAGTGAGGAAGGGAAATGAAAAAGGGACCCCGTGGTGACATTTTAATTTAACACTACTTGCTTGTTGAGTTTGATCAACTAGGGTCATAATTCCTGGGTGAATGTAAAGGAAGAGGGAGCCAGGATCCCTCCCCTGACGGACCAAGGGGACAAACACAAATGCTGGGGACACACCTCCTCTAGGACTCAATGAGCAATTTGGAAACCAGCTTAAGTAAGATGCCATCAATGTCCCTCCTGCCTTCGCTGTGACCTCTTCCCCTGGTGCTGCCTGGACTGTCTTTCCTGAGCCTTGTGGATAATGAGTTTTCGAGGGTCAGTGTGTTGGGCTGTGCTTGTGCCTTCACTCTCTGCTAAAGGCATGCGCAGCAGACTCCTGACATCCTGGAGTCGTCTGGATAAAACCCATCAATCACCCGAAGAACTCTCACACCGGGCAGGCTGTAGGGCGCATCAAGTCCCATTGTCCCAAGTCACACAGCTATTAGGGGACATCAGTCCTTGAACCCAGAGTTCCCTTACTCTGCACACAGCAGCCGGGATGGGGAACACAGACAAATATCCTAATAATCCAGGATGATCTCTCCATCTCAAGGTCCCTGACCTAACCACACCCACAAAGTCCCTTTTGCTGTGTAGGGTCAATGTCCTTAGGTTTCAGGAATTAAGATGTGCACATCTCTGGAGCCCATTATTCTGTCTACCACACTAAAAGAAGACCAAAATGCACGAGTGTGGTGGTTTTAACATTTGTCCACAAACTGATACTCCTCCCTTCAAGAGATGGAGCTTAATTCCTTTCCCTTCGCTTGTAGGTCAGACTTAGCGACTCTCTTCTAACAGATAGAAGGTGGAAGCAATGGTTTGTAACTTCTTGGAGACTAGGTCAACACTTTGAGACTAAGTCATAAAAGGCATTGTGGTGTTTTCTTTGCTTTCTATTAGGTCACTGGCTCTGGGAGAAGCCAGCTGCCATGTTGTAAGGATGCTCAAGCAGCCCTGTGGAGAGGCCCACATGGTGAGGAACTGAGGCCTCCTGCCAACAGCCACTTGGATGGGCCCTCTTAAAATTGCTCCTCAGCCCCATCAAGCCCTCCAATGACTGTAGTCCCAGATGACACCTGGATTGTAACCTCACAAGAGACCCTAAGCCAGACGCACCCAGCTGGTCCACTTCCAAACTCCTGACCCACAAAATACTCTAACATAATAAATACATTTATTGTTTTAAGCCACACAGTTTTATGGTAATAATCTGTATAGCAATAGATAACTAAGACAATAAACTATTTTAGAATCCTGTAAACAAAACGAAAAACACTTTATTTTGTGCTTTGATAGTCTTTGAAACTCTCTTATCCAATCAGGATCCCACACTACCCCGAGGGACAAGATGAGGAGAGTCTGATCCCAGTAACCCCACCCTTGGGATCATGTTCTCTTTAGGACCTTCTCCAGTTGCCATGGAGCCCAGCACAACATATGTAAATCGGTGACCTGAGAATCTGACTCACAGAACAATCCAGAAAGTACAGTTTCAAGTGTAATTTCATTAGTGAATTCATTTCTATCTTCTGGGTGTGTCACTTTTACATTTTCTTGCACATTCCATTTCTCTTATCTCCTTTGGCTGCTATTATAAGTGTTATCCAAGTTTCCTAGCTACCAATGGATCTAAGTCTTTTATTATTTCCTTTACTTCTTTAACAACATTCATAAGCCTTGGTCTAATGGTGCTCTGGATTCTGCAAGTCTTTGAGATCTTCCTGCACATTTCTCCCCCTACATGGAGGACCTAGATGACACGGCTGGCTCACCATCTGAAGAAGGTCACCTTGCCTGCCTGAGCTCTTACTGCTGTTCCCATGGGCTAGATGTTTGTATCAGTCAGGATCAGATAAACTATGCTGCAATAACAAACAAGCCAAAATATCAGTAGATTTAAAATCTTTATGTCTGTTTATTTCTTTCCCCTGACTCATGCCACATGTCCATCACTACTTGTCTGGGACCATGGGCTCTTCTCTATCTCATGGAACCAGGCTGAGGGAGTCTCCAGCTTTATGTTTCCACGATTGGCAAACAGAGGAAAGGGAATGTGTTGAAATAACACATTGGCTCTTAAAGCTTCTCCCTGGAAGTTAGATGTGCCTCTCCGATCACATTTCATTTGCCAAAGCAAGCCATATGGCCTCAGCTAACTTCAAAGGGGATGGAGAAATGCAATCCTAATATGTGCCTGGAAAATCGGGAACTGGAGACATTTGATGAATATCAGCGATGTCTGCCACCTTTGGTTCTTGGCCTGCCTGACCCCTTCCTAAGCTCTCCAAATTCTGCAGACAATCAGATAGGAGTCTTTTAGTTGCAACTGACAGAAATATAATTAAAGTTGGTTTTAAGAAAAGATAAACCCATTGGCTTATATGACTGAAAGTTCCAGTGGGAGCAAAACCTCGCTTTAGGGGAAACTACTTCCAGATATCCCAGCAACAGTTTAGGGAGCTGGTCTCCAGTGTGGGGTTCTGCTTTCATCTGTGCTGTTTTCATTCTCAGATGGAGTCTCCCGAAGATGGGAGCTCCAGGCTGCAGGCAGAGAGGCTCCTTCCCAGGAAGAGCAAAGTCTCAGGGCTGGTTCTTGGTTTGGCTCCTGGGCTGCATACACCAAATCCATCACTCTGGCTGAGCAGTTGTGACACCTAACTGGCCAGGCCTATGTCATAGCCTTTGCCTAAGAGGCAATCAGCCTCACATGAACTACCTGGCTTGAGAGTGAAGGAGGGGTGGTCCCAGGAAAGAAGTCAGTGACCTGCAATCTAAAGAGGGTGGACAGATGGACATGTCAGATATTCTCTGGAGGTATTTTTCATGTGTTTATTTTATTCCCACAAACAGTTCACATGGCCCACACCTCTCCCACTATTCCTATGGCTGTGCCCCGGCCACCAGAACCCAGGTCTGATTTGCTCTGGGTTGCCCTTGGTGGCAGTCAGAGAAGCAAAGTGACCCCAACTCATCATGTCAGCAGGGACAAAGCCAGGGACTTGAGGGCTGTCTTTTCTTACCTAGATGCAGGTATCATACCTTCTCAGGGCATCAGGAGCAACTGGATTAAAAAATGAGCCACAAGACTTTAGAAAGACAAATCTAAGAAGATTTTTAGCAAATGGCCATTATGAAAAACTCATGCACTTCCCTCCTCCCCAGCCCCTGCCCATCTAACATTGTAGATGGAGACAGAATTCTATTGTGAGCAACTAGAAAATTACCCAGATAATTAGGATGGAGAGGAGTGCCGGCCCAAGGTTAGTCAATGACACCTACGTGGCAGTAGTTTCCAAAAAGCTATGGTCCATGTGAAAAGTGGGACATATCACTTCCTATGAAAAGGGGAAGATGAAGCGTCTCCTTCAACCACAGCCCTGGAGCTGGATCCAGGGCAAGCATTTAGAAATGACTTTCCAGTAGATGGTTTATAAGCCTCCTGGGAGGAAGGTGATCATTTGAAGCCAGCGGGAGTTCCTCGAGGGCCAATCACAGGGGATTAGTCCCATTTCCTTGTTTTGACAGGGAAACTGGACTTACAGAGCGGAGCCGTCTGCAGACATCATATATCTAGATCGGAACAGCATTTTGGAAAAGTTTCTCATGCGATCCTTTGGAAGGATAAGCTGAGGGATCACGCTGGATTGGCCCGGGATTAATGGCTGCATGGAAATGGGGCTGATGGCTCTCAAATTAGTGGGCTGCCTGGCTTCCTGCTGAGCTTCCATTAATCCTGCACGTGAACTATTCCTGCCCATAACTTAGATGACACTGATGGCACACGGGGTAGGATCATTACAAATATGAATGCCAACAGTGACAACAGCAGCCACAGCTGCAGTAACACATATTGTGTGTTCACTGTTCTGGGCATTGTGCCCAGGGCTTTCCATGGAGTATATTATCAGAGCCCCAGAATCCAGTGGGGCGGGCAGTCCTATTTCCCCATTTTACTGGGGAAACAAGGCCTGGCACTGGGAGGAAAGTAACTTGAGGAAAGACAGCTTAGCCCATCTAAACCTAAGCACTTTCAACCATGTGCAAGGCAGGTGGGGAATGGGTATTTGGAGGGGGGACAGTTGGTTGTGTTTCCTATCCAGGAGGTCCATCTAGGGGAGGGGCCCAACGATGGAGTTTACTGCAGAAGGTCTTCTCACAGCACACCCCCCTTGCTGGCTCCCACCTTGATCCTGGTTCAGGAAGGGCCCCGACCTCACATTAGGCCTTCGGAAGGAGGCTGGGCAAGTGACAGCCAGTGCCAGGCCTCCTCCAGGAGAGTAGGGACTTGGGGGACAGAAAATGATGTGGGACCCATGCCAAGGCTGAGGTGCAAACTGTGCTCCGATGGCCCTGGTGGCCGAAGCAAAAACAAACGTGAATCCGTTATCAGGTGCCAACGCTTATGAGGAGAAAGCAAATGAGTGCCTCGGGGAAGAAACTTCTCCTAGGGTGTGTGTGTGTGTGTGTGTGTGTGTGTGTGTGTGTGTGTGTGTATAATACCATTTCTCACATTGGGCATCTTAAGAGAGGAACTACACAATGTCCTCAATAACTCAAGGCGTTTTCTATGTCATCCCTACATGTGTGTGGAGAGTTTTATGGCAAAGTGCAACTCCATGACAAATGAGAACACAAGAAAATATAGGCTATACTTCACATGGAAAATTCTAGAACATGTGGAGGACTGGATGGACTCCATGTCCTTCAAACATTTCTCAGTGGGAGCTCAGGTCAGAGCTGCTCTGTGGATGAGTGATTGCCTTTGGGAAGTGCACTGAACCCGGGGCTTTTGTGTTCTTGGTTGAGGTCAGACTCCGTTCTCTCAGAGAGCTAGAGATGGTCACGTTGCACGTCTGCTTTTGGGAACCCAAACTCTCCACTAGAATGAGCTGAGGGGACTAGGAACACATGAAGAACCACTGGGATGATAAAGTTCTATTCCCTATAGAACACTGGGGAAATTATTTTAGCTGGGAATTTTTTGTGGTACAAAAATTGTAGCCAAAGGAAAAGAAATCTTGGTAATATTACCATGGAACCTCAGTCTCGATTGCATATGATTTCTCGGTGAAACCAGCAAGAAGAATTGATTTCAGAATGCACCGCCAGTGGCCTATGTCACAACATTTTGGGAGCACATCTGCTGGATGGAGTTTGAGATGAGCTGACACCACACTGTGACCTCTGGCAGTAATTAACCCGCAGGACTGGTCCCAGCCTGGAGACTGCCTGCAGCGCTAACAGCAAAACCCCGTGGGCCCATGGAACAGGCACTTGTCCTAAGCCCTCCAGGCAGGATGGTGGGCAGCCAGCGCTACTGAGAGCCATTTTGAGGGGGGGGGAGGGGGGCAGGGGGAGCACACAAGCCCTTTTTTATGCCATTTAGAACTACATATTGATTCGCCATGTGACCCGCTCACTCAGAGGTGTTTAAACCCCAACCCTGAGTAAGCACAAATCCCAGAAGACGCTGGGAGCACATACCACTTTACCCTGCCACCTGGCACGGTCCTCTGTCAAAGGCTGGGGACAGGCTGTGGAGCAGCATCAGTGTGATGTTGTTTGTGACAGATTCTTTAAAAAGGGGCTCCCGAGTACAGACAGGCTGAGTGAGAACCGCGGCAGCCTGTCCAAAGCCATGCAAGCTGGACCAGCGGTCTTGATGTGAGCTTCATCTTGGCGTCTTTGTAGCCGTCTTTGCTCTGAGCGTTAATTACTTGTGTACCACTCAGCCCTATAGCAGTTCTTCATATCATGCCGTATTCATTCTTCTCCATTTCATGTTTCCTTGAAAAACAATGAACAATCTTGGTCTTTTCATAGAGAATAATTGCCCATGATTTTGGAAGAAAGCAGGTTTTGTGCCAAATTTAGAAGCTCACGCGATGCTTACCCTGCCTGGTTTGCGGCAGCTGCAAGTGCTGCAGGATTATCTGGAAGCTGAATCTGCATCTCTAGTTGAGGGGACCCATTGTGATGCCTGCAGCTCTTTGAATAGTGCCCCGCCTCGCTGCAGTGTGAGTCCCAAGCAAACCAGTCCCCTTATCAGGTTGAACCCAGGCAAAGCAGTCACTGTGCGCTCCACTGAGTGTGCCCGAACTCAGGACCTAGGGCCGGCGGAAGAGACAGTACTGTGGTCATTAATGGACCCCGTGCACCATCTCCAGTTCCCACAACACCCTGCAAATTGGCTATAAGCTGAATTGTGACCCCTTAAAAAGATGTGTTGGAGTTCCAACCCCCAGAACCTCAGAATGTGACCTTATTTGGAAATAAGGCCTTTACAGGGATGATCAAGTTCAAATGAGGTCCTGGGGTAAGCCCTCATCCAGTGTAACCAGAGCCCTCAGACAGACACACAGAGGGAGGACTACGTGACAGACAGAGAGAGGACTACATGAAGAACCACAGGGAAAATACCAGGTGAAGACTGAAGTGATGCAGCCACGAGCCAAGGAATGTCCAGAGGTACCAGCAGCTAGAAGAAGCCAGGATCCTTCCCCTACAGACTTTAGAGGGAACGAGGGCCTGCACGCACCTTGATTTTGGACTCCAGCCTCCAGAACTCTGAGATGACCAATTTCTGTTGTTCGATATCACCCAGTTCTGGTACTTTGTGACAGCAGTCACGGGACACAGAGGGATGGATGGATGGAAGAAGACCTTAAACAGCATAATTGTTCCCATTGTATAGCCCAGGAAGCAGTAGAAGACATTTCCCCAGGCTCCTATAGCTGCTGTGGCGGAGTGAGTCTGAGTCTGAATAGGCCTTTAGAGTTGCCCGGTGCCTGCCCTCCGAGGCAGGGATGCTGCCATGCCTGATGCGGCCATGCCAGACCTGAAGGATGCTGCTCTGGAGGGTGGTGGTGATGAACGTGACATTCCAGTACCTCGCTGTGCTGCACGCACACACTGCTTTCTTCACCTTTCTCTATTTATTTTGTGCACAAACTCAGACACTATGGACAAGCAGACAGGGCATGATTGTAAGTGATGAAAAGCCCTTCCTGGATATTTTGGCCTCTGATATCAACCAACACACAAGGGATGGATGCACTGAACATCCACCTTGGAGGACTTGGCAAGAGCCGGCAGGTATGTTGCTGAGAGACGAGAGGCAGAGCCCCCAGCAGAGTGGAGGGACAGTTCAGCCCTGAGGCGGGGGGGGGGGGGGAGGAATCGGGAGGTGGCATCAGCCATTGGCTGTGAGTGCAGGATTGCAATAGCAAGGTGACATGTCAACATCATTCCTGCTCAGAGCCCAGAAAAGTCTGGGTTCAGGTGCTCATGAAAGCTCTGGTTCCAGCCGGACGCCATGGGAGGGCTCTGTGCTGTACGTCACAGTGAAGGGTGCTCAGCACCGTCTCATGTTTCCGGCAGTTTCTTGGTCATGGCAGCCATCTGCATAGTGGTGCCCTGTTAATCCACATCCCTGTAATTGTAACCATAGATTACAGACATTCGTCGCATGGTGCACAAGGTGGGAGATGAAGAAACTGCTTCATGCATGCAAATCTGAACGGTTTGTAGTCCTGGATATAACGATGGGGGGTGGGGGGACGGGTGAGTTTCCAGATGTGCTAGAGAGAGATTTTCAAGACGTACAGTCACACCATAACACGTTCTGATGAATTCTTCAGAGATGAAATATGCCTTTGATTAAGGAAGGTTTTTTTCTCTCCCTTTTTGATTAAGTCCTGTGTGCATTGGGGTCCTCATTTAGTCATGATGGCGTATGCAGAATGAAAGGATAAAAACTTCACTTTGATTTATGATCATGGTTATTAATTTCTGATGCAGCTTTTTGGTTTGGATTATTTGGGGGTGGAGGGATTCGGCAACGTATCTGAGAAGCCTGAGAGATTTACTGGCATAAACATCACAGCTGAGGTCTAGCCGTAAATAACAAAACTTCTAAAAAGAAATATTAAATCCCACATTCATAGTAGGTACAGGAAGAAACTTAAACATGTAAAAAGTTAGTGCACACAGACGGGGGTTTCTGCACAGGTCACTTCTGAAGGGAACCTTATGTGCAGGGCATGGACTCACGCTTCCTTGTTTGATGTAAGACCCTGATTCCAAACTCTTGTCACTAGGACAGGGTCCTGGATCCTGGTGCATCAGAAGCTAAGACCATTCCTGTGCTTACTTTTGCTAATGACCAGCGTCCACAGGATATAACTTTGATGGATTATTTTCTACCTCCTCATATAAAAGGCACAGTCATGAGCTGCCTGCGTCAAAATTTCAATTTTGAGTGCATGCTGTATTCATAACATTTTCAGTCTGGACATGTTATCATCATAATTAGCTGGTTAATATTAATAAAAGGAAAGAAAACGAACAGGAGGCCAGACATGATAAGCACAGCCATCTTGGCAGCTTCATCAGGAAGCTAAGCTTCATGCTCTTCAGGGAACCACTGGTCCATCCCTTGAAGTTCACTAGGGGAAGGGAAGGGGTCAAACAAAGGGGGAGATGGGTGCATGGGCAATGAAGTCTGGATGATGTAGAGAAGTGGCTTGCCTGTCAGTCTAGCCTGGGGAACAATGGATGGGCCAGGCGGTGGACCCCATCAGAATCACGTGCAAAATCTTGGAGAACTAATTGATTAGTTCGCAGAAGCTCCTAGTTAAAATCCCCAAACAGAGAGTTCCCTCTCTCTTGGGCTCTCTTGTTCACTCTCGCTTGTTTGCTTTTGTTCTCTGTTCGCTTTCCTGCTCCATGACCCACACTCGCCCATGCGCTGGCCTCTTCTCTCTCCATAGCCACGTGGCCTTAAGCAGCTGCATGGTTCTTGGCCATGCAGACCCCACATGCAATGGACTGCAGCTGGGACACAAGCTGAGAGAGCCAGATGCTGGACTGGACTTTAATATGGAGCAGAAATTCTGGGCAGTGGCTTTAATCCTGGCCCTGCTGAAGACAAGACTGGGCTTCTTCCATGGAGAGACGGACAAAGATGGGATCTTGGAGGAGAACCCCCTTAATTTTACATCATTAATAAAGCTCTTCATGAAATCCCATCTTCCCGTAGGGGCCTCAGGAAATTCTTTTCCTTGAGGCACCCCAAAAACTACACTTCCACTGATAACAGATGTATCTGATGACTCCTCTTTTGTGGCTTGGGCAAGCAGCCTCGAGGTGGGATGAGGGTGTCAAACTGGCCTGGCAGGAGAGAGGTCAGACCTGGAGGATGTCGGAGTTTAGGGGATGCTGGCTGCCCAATGCAGCAGGGCCAGCTGTCCACTCATAATGTCCGCTCTTCTCAGGGTGGTCTGGCTGATGTCCGTGGTCATGGCATGTACCTGGCATAGGGTCTCTGGGCAGAACTTGGGGTGGATTCACAATTCCAAAGAAATTCAACTAGAGCCCCCGGCACATTCAGAGAGCAGGTCTGGTATCCAGGGATGGGCTGGACGGGTTGCATGTGGGGATGTGTTTGATAGACCAGATCCAGAACCTTGACTGTGACCCAGATGCACTGGAGGTGGAAGCCAAGAAGAAACAAGCTAAGCAGAGAGGACTGACAAGCTAGGCAGATGTCGGAGCACATGGGGGGCGGGGGGGGGGCGTTGTCAGGGAAAGAAGGCTCAGTTTGGGGTTCTCTGCCTGGTTCATTCAGGACGAGAGATTTCACCAAATACCAAGAGTTGAAGGGACCCGACGAGTGAGAGGAGAGATCTATGCATCGGGACAGAGGTCTATGTCTCCTCTCCCACGAGGGTTTACAGAAATGCCAGTAGTACCGTCACCAGAGCAATGGCAGGAGCTGGGCGTGCACATCACAAGCTGCCGAATGTGCTGCCGTCCCCGTGCCATGAGTCCGGATGGAGCTCTCTGCCAGCTTTGCCCCATCTCCTGCGATGGCTCACCCTGAGGCTGAGCGGGGTCCAGCTCTCAGGGCCCTTCTCCCGGCCACGGAGGAGCTGGGCAGCTGTTCCTCTCCCCACCTGGCACCGGGCACTGATGCCTGGAGAACCTTTGCCCCTCTGCTCAGCCAGACGTCCATCCTCAACCTTTCAGAAAACTGGCACGTGTGATTGTCCTTCATCGTATGTGAACCAGAGTGAGGCTGGGGGTGGGGTAAGAGGGCAGGGGATTGGGGGGGTATAAGGCTGTGAAAGCCGGAGGAGCTCCCCACAGCTGCCCAGGGTGCATCTCAGAAGAGGGGTCTGAGAGCACCGGGTGCTTTGAGTCAGCCAAGAAATTTCGGGGGGAACGCCCAGAGGAAGCAGAGCAGGGGAGCCCAGGCTCCTCAGTTTACCTGAGGTCGTGGCAGCAAGGCCGGAGCCCTGCCCCGGTGTCTCTGCCTGTTTTGAGTTGCTGCCCGGAGACGCTGACTAACCCCATGCTCGGACCACCGCTGAGGGCGGCGCTGTGGTGTGGCTCCCCAAGGCCCGCCAGCTCCGCCCTGGGAGCTACCTCTGTCCAGAGGAGGAGCAGATCTGTTTTCTCTGAATTGTTCATGTGAACTTGATCTTCAAGGGGAAAGAAACACTTAGGAGCAAGGAAATAAACTTCTAATCATTTCAAGCAGTTAATCATAACACTACAGTCCACTTCCCCCAGCCCTCACCTGAATAGGTTAACTCTAATGAAACAACGATTGCAACTAAAATTTAGGCAAATCATATTTTTAACCAATTTTTCCATGAGCAGATGAGTCATAGCGACCATCATTCAGTCAGAATTGTCAACCCGAGCGCCGTGGCTGCTGACTTCTGACCACTTTGCACTAAGACAAATACATTCAAGGCTTGTGTCTTCCATCTGAGGCATATTCGGTGTGGAACTCATTGCAGTAATTAAGATTTGTGGAGGGTAAATTTTAGAAATAGGAATCCTTCAAGGTTTTGTTGGACACACGGGAAAAGGGTCATTGTTGACCAGGGGGATGAAACCAAGAATACGTGCCTCATGCCTCAGGCCCAGGATGCGCTTTCCCGATGCTGCCTGGTGCCATTGGAGAGCCTCAGAGAAACCTCTCACTACTCCCGCACCACAGGTGCACACAGCACAGGCGCACAGGACAGGCACACACAGGACAGGCGCACACAGCACAGGCACACACAGGACAGGCGCACACAGCTCAGGCACACAGAACAGGCACACAAGACAGGAGCACACAGCACAGATGCACACAGGACAGGCACACACAGGACAGACACACACAGGACAGGCACACACAGGACAGGCACACACAGGACAGGCACACAGGACAGGCACACAGGACAGGCGCACACAGCACAGGCGCACACAGCACAGGTGCACACAGGGCACGCACACAGGACAGGCGCACACAGCTCAGGCACACAAGACAGGAGCACACAGCACAGGTGCACACAGGAAAGGTGCATACAGGGCACGCACACAGGACAGGAGCACACAGGACAGGCACACAGGACAGGCGTACACAGCACAGGTGCACACAGGACAGGCACACACAGGACAGACACACACAGGACAGCCACACAGGACGGGCACATGCAGGAGGGCTTCAGGAGCAGTTAGCAGTGCAGGGACCTGGCTGCAGGTTAGCAAGACTCTGAGTGGCTGACCCTGCTCTGGCCTCGTGTCCTCCTCGGCACCACCTTCTGCTCACCCCTTCCCAACCCCGAGCTCATGGGCGACACACTCTGGAAAATGAAGCCTGTGCTCTCAGTTCCAACACCTCTACTTGCTCCCTGCGTGCTCCAGGGGCCGGGAGACAGAGCAGCTTCTCTTCCCTGGAGCTCCATCCTCTGCTCCGTGAAGCTCGCCGGGCATCACCAGGCACCGGCAGCATCTGTTTAACCAACCGTCCATCCACTTGTGCTTGGACAAGCTGCCGTCATCTCTCTGCAGCCCAGTGAGGCTTCCCTCTCCACCTGTCACGTCGCCATCCACGGGAAGCCCAGCTAGTCCTCGCTGGGCACTGCTCCCACGTGGCTGGGGTCCTCGGGCGGCCTCCACAATACCCACCCGTCCCAAGACCCGAGATCCTGCTGCAGATAAAAGGCTACTCTTATTAGTGGCTGTTGGAAACACGTGTGCAGAGTGCCCCCTCCCCCCCCCCCCGCAGCTCCACCCTCAGCCATACAGATTGGACTTGGCACACAGGTGCTTTGTTCATGAGGATGGTTTAAGTATGTGGCGTGTGGGAAACTGTGCCAAAACCACAGAGTGA
The DNA here is from genome assembly GCF_964212035.1 of Myotis nattereri. Lineage (NCBI taxonomy): Eukaryota > Metazoa > Chordata > Mammalia > Chiroptera > Vespertilionidae > Myotis > Myotis nattereri. The sequence goes on from NC_138082.1 coordinate 34,249,149, forward strand.
ATCAGCTCTTTCTGAGGAAAGCGTCTGTCTTGCCTCCTCAGGAACGTGCGGCAGGTGATGGACACGTGGAAAGAAACCGTGGCTCTGAGATGGCGGGTCCGACAACGGTGCTGTATCCAGCAGCTCGTCAAGGATGTTTGATGAGCCTCCCCTGAGAACAGCGATCTCGCACCTCCTTCTCTACCACATAAATAGGTTACAACAGGCCCTGGGGCGTGTCTGGAATGAATGGAGTATAATCAGAAGGAGCTGCCCCTGCAGAGATGGGCCCAGAGGAGGTGAGTCAGTGTGAGTCAGGGTGCAGGAAGAGGGTCAGGCGCAGGGGGACTCGGCAGGCCGGGCCGCTGCTTGCAGAGCACAGGACAGTGGCCCAAACCAGCTGGGGTGAGCAGGACTGAGGGAGGTCGGACAAGGGAGCCAGGAGCAAGCTCAGTTGTTCCAGTTACCCCCACCATCTGGGCTGGCCCACGTCCTGGGGCCAGAGGTGGACATAGCCCAGGGGATGAGCCCAGCCACAGGTGGAAGCAGGACCCAGCGTCCCCAGAACCATGGTCCACTCTTGAGCCAAACCCACTCATTTTTCTATTTTTTCTAGAAAGGACACACTGAGAGATTGTCAAGCACTTTGCTACAAAAACATGACTTAGTCCCACTCCTATTCTGCAGTCTACCGATGCTCTTGTTGTTGTTTTAAAAGAAGCTACTGCAGCCCAGCTACTCTGCACAGGCTGACACAGGGCCGAGCGACCCTCACGCCCTGTCCACACGCCCTGACACCTCCTCCATCACCCGTTACAAATGCTCGTGTTCCAATGTGACTCCATAAAACCGGGACGTGAGCGCAATCTCACACACTGCGACCACAACCGTGTTCCAGAAGCTACGCATCCAATACCAACACTGGGAAGGGTGTAGCGAGGCCAGCGCTTGGCCTCGGGGTTAGTCCTCTCAGGGACGTTCTTTCCCTTCCCTTTCTTTCTCCCTTTTTTTCTGTATAGTGAAGCATTTCACAAATGACTTTTGCTCTGCTTCTATCATGAAAAATAAAAGAACAGTAAACAAAACAGCGGATCCTGAACCACCCCAGAGGCCAGGCCTTGGACCTCACCAAGCAGACGGGTGGGTTTAAAGGCATTTCCAAGTCTGCGGATGCTGGTGGACAGCGTGTCACTGGTGGGTCTCCTGGGAGTGACCCAGACTCCGGCCTGATGAGGGTGTGCCCCAGTTTATAAGGCCCCCCCTCCCCAGTCTGGCCTTGGACATCTTCCCTTTCACACAGATGCCAGGAGAAAGTGGCCCAACAAAAAGATCCTCCCTTCCATTAGGAGCTGTTTTGCTCATCCCTGCCTCACAGGATCGTCGGAACTCACGAAGTCGGGTTAGTGACTTCCACTACTCTGTGTTGCAAACGAGGCTCAGCGGAAATATTAACCAGAGGCTCCAAATTAAAAGAGGGTTTGGACCGGGGAAAGCGTGCACTTTGTTTACAGTAAGCACCTTTGCATCCATCACTGCCGTTCTCATTCATTTGGCCCTTGTTATGAGCGAGACAGTATAATATTTCATCGGAAAACGGCTCTCAGCCACTCGTGCACAGTCATGAGAAATTAGGCTGCAAATGCCATTCTCCAAACTAATTTGATTTAGGCTTAAATAGAGAAAAGTCTGTGCGGTGCTGCAGTTTTCAGTGTGGAGGAGAGTCAGCTGGTTCTCTTTGCGACCTGGGAGGCCTGGGCCCTGGACCTGCGGGGGCAGGGAAGGCTGCTGTGAGGCCCGGGAGCAGCTGCCCTGGGGCGATGCTTCCCTCTTGGCTTAAGGCTCACCCTTCATTTTCCTTCTGTTAACCCACCCTATCTCCCACAGCGTCGGGGCTATCCATGCGGCAGCCCTCCTCGCACCCACACCTGTAGGGGGTTTGGAGGCACCGGTCCCTCTGACTTAACTGTGGAGGGTCAGGGGATCCCCAATCCTGGAAGACAAAGCAGCTGTCCCCCACTTTGGGGAAGGGGAGATGCCGCCCGTCCTTTCTCCATAAACCTGAGGCCCCATGGTGAACTGCTTAGTCAGTTCTATCCAGTTACAACTCCTGCCCCGGGAATGAAGTTGTCCTCTTAGATACTCATCCATTTGGCTGTGTCCATGGTGACAGGGAGGAGAGGAGAGTGAACCCCGGTGTGCTGGCACGCTGGCGGGGGTCACCTTTTGAAGCTTACTATAGGTGGACAGGCCTAGCCCGGGCCTGGTGACACCTGCTTCCTATGCAGCCCCAGAGGTGTGGGGTGGGTGCTGGGTCTCGGTGCTGGCAGGACACGGAGCTCCTGCCTGAAAGGATAAACAGAGAACACATATTCTGCCGTTTAGAGAGAAAATGTTTTTTGAAAATAAATAATGCGTTTTTAGTATTTCCCTGTGTATTTGGTTTGTGGCTTAACTCTACAAACAGGAAGTGGATGAATAGCAGGATGATGAAGGCCCCGTCTGGGTCTCCCAGCCCAGGGTCTGTCAAGCCCTGAGTCTCTCCAGCCTGAGGCAGAGGGTTCTGCAGATGAAACCCCAATAACAGTGCACAGCACCGATTCATTAAGGCGGTGAGCCACAGGGTCTGGGGAATGCGGGTCCAGAATTTTAATGAAGACATGCTCCTGGTTAAAATGCCGATACTAAAAACACCCCAATAAAAGTCAAAGGCTTGCACACACAATGTTACAATTATTTCTCTACAGCGGAAAGGGACCTTTGAGGGTGGCCAATTGGATCATCTAATTTTTCAGAAGAACTGCTGTGCGGGGAGGTTTCCTGAGAGAATGTGGGCAAAGGCAGAGTTTCTGGCATAAAAACAGCTCTGTTCCCGTTCAAGTTCAGGCAAGGAGCTGGCCACTTCTCAGCACTCACGAGTCAACGAGAATGACTGAAATGGTCGCTTTTCGGTGAGCAAAGTTTTATTCTAACCTAGTTACCCCACTTCTCGAAATTGATCAACACTTAACCACAGTGATTGGACCTGGGAGAAGCTGTGAGGGAATCTACTCACGGCCTACCTGTTTTTATGAGCCATAACCTGGATGTCCAACCAGGGACTTCTCTGACCCTTGGGATGTGCTGGAGGAAATGGATGAAGTTATGCCTGCTGGGTACCCAACCCTCAGGCTCAGGGGCTGACAGGCATCCCTTCCTCCAAAAAGACACGGCTCCAGCCAGGAAGCATGGCTGCCCAAGTTCACTGTGAGCTACTGAGCCCTTGCTACCACGGGAAATGTGGGCTAAGCTTCCCGTGAGTCTCTGGTCACAACATTCTCACCAGCTGTTCCATATGTAACCTTGTCTTACCCGTCTTTTGTTTAAAGGCACCTTATTTAATATGCGCTTCTCATAAATAACTAATTATATATCGTGTTTCTTTATAATAAAACGCTCGCTGAGAAAGACCTAACACTTGCAAAACCCTGGGCAACGGTGACCATACATTTCTCTGGCTTTTAGTTTAGCCTCACAACAATGCCTTTGCCATGACATTTTAAAAAATCAGTCATCATCTCATGAATCCGCCAGTGTAGCAGCTTTTCCATTCTCCACGGCTCTCGAGCGTGCTAGGTGTCCCTGAGCCCTTCCCAGAGCAGCCCCCAGTACACAGGGGTTTCCTCCTCGGTTTGCTCCATGCTCGGCACCCTCACTCCCTGACACTGACCTGGCCAACCGCACCGGCACCCAGGCCTGAGCGAAGCGCACCTAACACATGTCTGCTCCGTAAGGCACCGCACAGCCCTCTCGAGCTCAGGGATACCGACTACCCCCAGTACCTCGGCACTGCACTTGGGGCACGTGAAATCACTGCCAAAGGACACAAAACGCAAAGCAATCCCCCCAACTTGGCTCTCTGTGAACCTCACCTGGGGACAGGCTTTTGGACGACTCATTCCCGGCTCTGCACCTGCCCACACCTGACCACCGGAGCGCGTGAGTGGTGAGGTTGCCCTCAGAAACACATTTTAGCCAGAAGGTGAATTTGCAAATGTGAAGTGTTCGAATGAAAGGGATCAGCAATAATTAAAACTGAACAGATCAGCTTTTTTTTTTTTTTTAATATATTTTTATTGATTTCAGAGAGGAAAGGAGAGGGAGAGAATGGTAGAAACATCAATAGAGAGAATCATCGATCAGCTGCCTCCTGCACACCCCCTACTGGAGATTGAGCCTGCCCTTGGCCAGAATCGAACCCGGGATCCCTTAGTCCACAGGCCGATGCCTTATCCACTGAACCAAACCAGCTAGGGCCAGATCAGGTTATTGGATCTGTCGTCTGCCCAGGTGGAGCCATTCTGATGACATTTCTGATCATCTCCATAAATCACGTGGATCCCAATTCACCACACCGGCGGTTCCTGAACGGAGGGCTGGTGTGCTGTCCACTAGGGAGTCGTAACCCATAAAATTTAATGACGTTTAATATGTTTTATGTTAGAGAGCAGTAATTTTCAATCGAAATCATTAGGTCTGGGTTTTATTTTTCTGAGTGAAATTTTGTGCATAAAGCGCTGAATTAAAGCAAGATGGGCTGAAATCCGAGTGCAGCCTGGTGACAGGGGCCTCTGGGGGAGCTTCACACTTGGGGGGATCACATTTCACTTCCCTTGGCTGCAACCCCACCCAGCACCTGGGAAAATAGCCCCCCTTCTCCCACCGGGCAGCCCTGCCTGCCCAAGGGCTGCAGAAAGAGCTTTAATTTAATTAACAGAAAACAGCATCAATAAACATTAGCTCAGGGAGATTGTCACGGTGACGCCAGGGCCTCAGGCGACAGCTGTTCGGGACACACCCAGCGCCGGGCTCCACAGGCGGGCGAGCTCCCTGACTTGGTGCCTCTCTTGTGTGGCCCTCTGCAACCTCCGCCCACCTGTCCCAGTCCCAGTTCCAGTCCATGGCAGGAGGTGGAAGAAGGTGAGAAGCCCCCAGCAAGCACAGCCTCCTCTTCCTTCCACCCCCCGCCCCCCCTACCGAAGTCTGCCTCACCCAGGACAGCTGACACAACCAGGAGTCTCCAGCAAGCACCAAACAGAAAAAGGAAGGTAACACATTTGTCAACAAAATGCTTCTTGCAGATCCTGGCTTTATTGTGACAAGCTTCCTGCTGACCCTAGCTGATGGGGTTTGGTGATGACAGGAAGGAGGTGTCACCTGTTGTCAGCTCCAGTGCCAGAGCAAGGGCGTGGCGTCGACGCTGGGTCTGCTCTGACCACCGAGGGCCCAGCAGGAGAGCGGGAACAGCTCCTTACGAATGAATGCAGTCCCAGCTGCTGTGTCCCACATCTCCCCAGGATGTGTCCACGGAGGTTCTTGGACGCCACAAGGCGCTACTCTCACGTGGTGGCTTATTGTCGTCACAGGAGATTCTGCGCGGGGACCTGGAAGTGAGTCTTCCAGCTCATTATTGCTCTTTAATGGCAATTCGGGTGTTTTTTCCCTCTCACAGCTGACATTGGCACTCACAAGTGGTTGTAATATATTAAAACAACATTATGAGAGAAGCCACAGAGCGCTGAGCTCTGCGTGTCTGTGCCTAGGAAAACAGCAGCCCTGTGTGACTCCTTTGGCTCAGACACCGGCGCGTCACAGAGGCCGCGCTCGGGATGCCGGTGAAGGTGCGCGTTCCAGAAACAACAAGCCCAATCCACTTGACACATGGGGACGTGGTGGAAATGTAACCCAAGCACCTTTGCGAGTGTGAGGTGGCCGGGCAGCTTAGCCCCCGCCGCTGTTCCTGCGGCACCTGAAGAGCAACGTCTTCCTAAGCCACCCGAGCAGGTGGCCTGCGGGGCTGCACGGCCAGGAGGGCCAGGTGCCCTGGGGCAGCTGCAGAAAGGTTGATAGCGGCTGGTGCAAGGAGGCGCCCACCTGCTCTGCAAGGAGGTTCCATCCCATCGGAGAACACGGCTCCTATGTCTACCTGCACGACCCTCTCCTGCTACCTCCAGACTTCATGAAGATACCAAAACACTTTCCTGGTGATTGACTCACTAAGAAATGAGCTAGATAAACATATAATACACAATATATGTTCTATATTCCAGGCACATGCGCGTGCGTGCACCCAGCCCTTTCCTCTGAGACGGGCTTTGCATCTCGGCTCCCCTGCCCACTGTCTGCTCCCCCAGCAGCCTCTACCAGGCAGGACCACAGGCTTAGGTGTCAGGGAGCAGGGACTCAGAGCCCCAGCTCTTTGTGGGAAGGCCTTTGTGGTTCAGCGGCAGGAAGCTGTGGTATTGAAACTGGCTGCGTGTTGAGAATAGAGGGTGATATGTCAATATGGGCCTTCCATGCACGTGAGCCTTCCTGAGGAGGCCAAGGGAAGGCCTGGCCTGCAGGCTGCGGCGGGTGACCCTGGAGGGCCTGCTGGGCACCGTGGGGGTGTCCAGGTGGCCATAGGGGCAGCAAAGGGGGCTGGGACTTATCGGCATGTACACACAGGGTAGGATGGCTCAGGGTTAATACCCCCTGTGTTCGTCACACACACACACATAGCTTATGCCTGGAGCTTTCCCCATTTAGACGGGGGCATTGGCCTGGCATTGCCCCCACCAGGAAGAGAATTATACACAGAGAAACCAGAGGACGCCTGTATGAATGTGTTTGCTCCAAATTAAAAAGCAGGGGCGTGGTTCAGGAGTGCTGGCGAATAGGGTCCTTGTCTCTGTCCCCTCTCCTCCTCACAGAGTCCAGATAAGTGCCTCTACGGACGAGGTGATGAGAGAGCACCTCCTCTGGCGGAGTCCCTGCTGCTGTGGGCAGAGATAGGAATCCAGTGAGGTCGGGGGTCCTGGGCTGGAAAGATCCCTGTCTTCCTTCCCAAGGGGTTCCGGGCAGAGAGCAGGCCTCAGAGAGAAGACAGGAGGCCACGTGGCACCAGAGACCAGGCCCATGGCTGCCAGGGGGAGCTGGATGGGTCCTGCTGAGCCCTCCTTTTTGGAGACAGGGAACCGTGTGAGTGGAGGGCTTGGAGACTTGGTTGAGGCCACGCAGATGGGCAGGGCAGAGCTGACTAAGCCAGGCCTGCTTCCCTGCGATGCCGACGCCTGGGGCTGCAGCCTGTGGCTGTGGAGTGTGGAGAGAGGAGAGGGGAGGCCGGGAGGGGAGGGGAGGGGAGGCCGGGAGGGGAGGGGAGCGGAGGGGAGAGGAGTTTTTTTTTCTGCCAAGGGCCATTTGGATATTTATAACATCATTTGCAGGCCATATAAAATTACCAGCTTAAAAATTGGCCTGCTATATTTGGTCAAACATTTAATGAACTCACCCCGAGTGCCTTGGCAGCCAGACCAAATGACTTTGTGGGCCTTGTACGGCCCGGGGTGGGCTGGATGTTGCTCACCCCTGAACTACACGAATGTGTCCCCACACTGTGCGAGGCATGCTCAGAGGACGTGGGCTGGGGGCAGGGCCAGGGCCAGCAGGGAGGCCTGGCCAGGATGGAGCAGGGGGGAGGCTTGGGGCAGGGCCAGGGCCTTCTGTCCAATACTCACCTTTCTCTTGTCAGTAAGGACAGGCTCCAGCTACCTCCTGCCCATCATGAAGGGAAACTTTCCTGTCTCTCCACGTTTCCCCTGGAAAGTGGGAAAAACCCTTTTTATTAAGCGCCCATAGGACAAACACGTGAGCACAATCCCTGGGCGCTGGGAGCAGGTGTGGGCTCCTCGCAAATGCTCACGCGCTCTCAGCTTTGAACAAGGTGTCTGCATCCATCTGGTGACGACATCATAAAAAATCCTTATCTCCCTTCAGAGGGTCCCTTCGCCAAACAGGCCTCTCAGGGGAACGTGTCCCGCCCGCAGCAGATTGGGTTGGGAAGGACACCTTTAATCAGCTCTGTAAACAGAGGGTCCGGGTTAAAAGAAGAGCTCCACCAGATTGAAGGTGAGAACCTGTTAATAACACGCTGTGAATTAGCCTTCAGGCCTCTGATCTTTCAGAGGAGGCTCCGGACAGGAAGGTTCGCAGCCTCCCGTCCTGCTGTCCTGTCCTGCCGTCGGCCTCGCGCCTGGGAGAGCAGGAGAAGGAGAAACGCCTGACGTGGACGTGTGAGCCTCGGGGTGCGGCAGAGGGATGGTCAGCATCTCCTGAATTTCAAACTGAATGGCATCAATTTGAGGATTTGTCACCAAGAAAACTGCCTTTTAGTGTGGACACGGGAGGACCTGTGAGCCTGTCGACATTGAGCAGTGACACCACCTTCCCGCCTCCTGTGACACCACCTTCTCCTTAGCCGAGAGGACACGAGAAAAAACAAGGTTGTCATCCTGAGGAGGATGTTTTTCCTAACCTTTCTGTGTAAGGGTCCAGTTTCTTTCTTGAATATCAGGAAATAAAATGTCATTTTAAGAAGGGGGCATGGCATGCAGTCCCTAAATTAGGCACTTTGTTCCGGCTGCCAGGCATTTCAGAAATATTTGTTTCCTGAGAAAGTGCATGAAGATGAAACAAAACCGCTGTATTTAAGGGCAGATTGAAGGGTCCCTTTGAAGTCCCATCTGGGGAGGGCAGCAGCGAGCCTGGCGTCCTGCCCCTGTCCCTGCTCCTTTGTCCTAGCTTTCCCTTCCCTGACGGGGCGGGCTCTGCCTCCGAGGGTCTCCTGCCTCTCTGGATAAAATGCAGAAAGCTGCTCTCGGGGTGTGTTTAATGGAGGAGGAAATAACTAGAAGACCGGTTCTGCTGACGGCACTTAGCACTGTCTGCGTTCGCTTTCCCGAGGAGTCGATTCTCTCTGGCAAAGTCGGCATCCTGGGTCGGGAGTGTGGGTTAGACGCAGGTGCCTGCAGATAGGATGGTATTTGCTGGACAATTAAGTTTGTTTTCAAAGACTCTGCACATGTCAGTGTTGCCAGTCATAAGGAATGAAGTTAGGCAGGTGGTATCATTTGGCCAGGTGGTCTTTGTTGATGCAGCACTTTTGTTACCTGATAATTAAGCCAGGCCAGCTGAAGGCCTGGCTGTCCCCTTGCCCCAGCCTGCCTCATGCTGTCCTGGCCACCTGGCCCTCCCTTCTCACCCTGCACCTGTCTAAATCCCGCGGTTCTTCAAGGCCCAGTTCCGATGGCCGGCGATCATATGTCACTCACACAGCGGTTGACGCCATTGGCCTTCCCTTTTGAAGTGCCCCCATTCCCTGTTTGTAATGCATTCTTATTGGTTTACTCCCCCTTTGTGGATATCTAAAATAATTTGTATGTGATTTATTTATTTAGAAGGCCCTTCTTTAGACAGAGATTGTATCAGTATTCATATATTTTTTCTTTTGTTTGTTAACTAATTGATTGATCTCTATTTTACTTGTGTGTGGTTTAAGGTGAACATTGACCTTTGTTTTATTTTTTAACCAAGGAACCAGTTCTCCTGGTGCTTTTGGTAACGAGTTGGCCTGGCTTTTACCGGGCTGGGTGCATTTCTCTGCCAGCTCAGGTTCCCAGTCACACTAAAGCCTGTCCTGAATCCACCTGTGCCGTGATCAGCCTCTGTCTACCTGAGTCAGTCCTTCCGGCTGTAATCACCTGGGCTCCTGCTGGATCTGTCCGCTAGTGTTGACGGCAACTTCTTTCCAGAGTTTGAAAAATTGTGATGGAGCTTCTCGAATTCCCCGGCGGAGTTAATTTTGCAGCTGAGTGAGTGAGTGAGTTCCATGTGCATTCCAGGGGGCTTTGGGGGCAGAGCCTCGGGGCCGCTCTTGTTTCTACCCGGGAACCTCCCTTCCAGGATCTGGCTTCTCTTTCCTGTCTTCCTAAAGCAGTGGCTCTCAACCTTCTGGCCCTTTAAATACAGTTCCTCATGTTGTAACCCAACCATAAAATTATTTTCGTTGCTACTTCATAACTGTAATGTTGCTACTGTAATAGCTGATATGCAGGGTGGTCTTAGGCAACCCCTGTGAAAGGATCGTTCGACCGCCAAAGGGGTCGCGACCCACAGGTTGAGAACCGCTGCCCTAAAGGCTCACAATGTCCTCTGCTCCCTGTGGGCTGTGGCGCTCTGCCCTCCTCATTTTCATCTTTGGCTCTCCTGTTTGCTGCTACCCCGTCCCGTAGGCAGACACACCTGTGCCTGAAAGTCCTGTTAGCGCATCCCTCATGACATACCCTCTCCTTTCTGGTGTGTCTTCTACAATCTTAGGCCCACACCCAGCCTCATGTCAGGCCAGCACTGAGTCTGCCTGTAGAACCCTAAATGTCTCTCCCTTCTGGCCTTTCCTTTGTGGCCCTTGCCAGCGCCCCACCTCATCATTCCATCACTGCCCTTGTTTCTTGGATGGTCCCTGTCGTTCCTCACTGTATTGTCCCATTTTCTGCTCACTGACAGTCACCTGTCCACAACACAAGGTTTTTCACCTCACTTCCTTGTGGAGCCCAGATGCTGTTTACATACACACATACACACACACACACACACACACAATAAACATACACGTAAAACGGAAACAAGTGTCACAAAACAACAGTTATTGCGTGCACTGTCCCCTGGCATTTCTGTTCTATTAGCTGCCGTACCACACGCACTTTATAAAACACTCACTTGAGGGGCAGGTGGGATAGACCCCTTGGTTCTGTTCCCTGCCCTCGGTCACCTCTTCTGCACGAGGACTTAATCTCCAGCGAACACGGACCACAGCACTCCTTCCAGAAATGTGACATATGGGTAGATGCTCAAACATTCATCCTCTGCGTATACCCACCTCCAGCTAACATTCCTGCTGGGAACCCCTAGTACCATCATGGCCCCAGCTCCAAGATCCCACAGGGAGTCTTCCCTACTGCCCTGTCCTCTAGCGTCCCCAATTACCTTCTTCATTAACAACCTACACCTTATTTTTTAAATTAAAATAATGCATGTTCTAATATTTGTCAGAGTGTAACTGTTGGACATGGGCTATTGTGACATAGTAAAGAAGCCCCCTGGCCTTTGTCCCCATTCCTTGTATAGAGTTCCAAACCCCTTGGGATTTTCTGAGCCATACCAATGTCTCTGCTATTCACAGGGACACCTTTAGGCCATACCTGAATTTATGCTAATGAAGTGGGGTCCTAGATCATTTCAAGGAGGAGCTGTCCAGGCAGGAAAGACCAAGCATGTGATAGGAGGGCTGGAACTTGAACCATCACAGTAGCCCTCTGGGGAGGGGAGGGAGAGGGCTGGAGAGTGTGTTCAACCCTATGGCCAGTGAGGTATCAATCAATCGTAGGTGATAAAACCCCCAATAAAAACTCTGACCTGGAGGTGTGAGGGAGCTTCCTGGGTGGTGAATGCATCAATGTGTTGGGAAGGGGACGAGCTGGGATTCTGGGACAAGCGGGCATGGGAGCTCTGGCTTCCCCTCCCAGACTTCACCCTGTGCATCTTTCTTTCTGGCTTTACTTTGTAGTCTTTGAGATAAAACTGTAATCACGAGTACAATGGACGCTTGAACACTGCAGGGGTCGGGTGCCGACCCACCACAAAGTTGAAAAATCAAAAGTTTAACTTTTAATTCCCCCCAAACTTAATGATTACGAGCCCATGTGGAGCAGAAGTCTTCCTGATCACAAACAACACGGTGTGTGTGTGACGTGTGTTATACACTGTGTTCTCACATAAAGAGAGCTAGAGAAAAGAACATGTAAAGAACATCACAAGGAAGAGAAAACACATTTAAAGTACTGAGTGTATTTATTGCTGCTGTAAGTTTACACGTAGTCTATTTTAGGCTGCATGGTTTGCTTTCAAGCTTCTTCAAATTGTTGATTGAAAAACATCTGCGTACAAATGGACCCTTGCGTTCTAAGCCATGGTGTTTAAGGGTCAGCGCTTTCCTGAGTTCTAGCAAATCATCAAACATGAGGTAGGAATCATGGGGACCCTCAAATTCATAGTCAAGTGGGACAGAAGTTGGGGTATCCTCAGGATCCCATGGGCAGCTGGCGCCTGAAGTGAGGGCAGTCTGGTGGGGGACTTGCCCTTTCACTTGTGGGATCGGATGCTGACTCTGGGTGGTTAGTGTCAGAATTGAATTGAACTGTGGGACACCAGTTGGTGTCGGAGAATTGGTTAGAACTGCAGACATGACAATCCTCAGAATGTTAATAGGCACGGTGCTTCCAGGTCTCACAGATCAGACCTTCTGGGTGGGGGAATCCTCATTTTTAAGGACCATTCAAGCGATGCTTCTACATATTAAAATTTGAGAGCCAGGGCTCTCCGTAAAGCAGACTTGTGAAATATAAGCAAGTAGAATGAAATGAAAAGTAAATCAACCCTAATCCCATGAGAAAAACATCTCGGTATGTTCTTTCACCTTCCCACGGAAACTGATTTTATTACGGATTTGATCACACCGTGTATTCAGCTTTGGGTTCTGCTTTTCCACTTAACATTCTGTCACATCAGACATACTTCCCTGGCTGTGGTGTACTCTTTTAAAATATCAGTAATCGCTTTTGCAAAAGAGTGTGTTTCCTTAACCACGTGTCTCTTTGGGGGGCATTTATAGCACGGCCCATTTGTCACTGTTGTGAATTATGTCGTGATGAAAATCTCTCTCTCTCTCTGAAGCTTTCCTGGTATTTGTTTTCACTGCCTCGGGAGTCCCAGAGGTTAGAGGACTTGGTCTGTCACCACAGATGGTCCCCAGCTCTGGGGCAGCACTGTCCACTGGTAACTTTAAGGTCCCTTCTCTGGCAACGATGTTTATTTTCACAAGCTTTGTTAACTTGATAGGTCAAATGGTATGTAATTATTTTAATTGCATTGATCCATCCTTCGTGCTGTGGGAAATTTCCCCAAGTGTTTGTTTACTAATTGCATTTCCTTTTGTGACTTCTTGGTCCATGACCCCCACCCCTTTTTCTCCCAGGGGCGTTTTGCAGTGAAATTAACCCTCTGTCTGCATACTTACCACAATTACCTTTTCTTTACCCATTCACTCTGAAGTCCTGGTTATGGTCCTGGCATTTAAAAATGGATCTAGTCAGAATCCAACAACTTTTCCTTTGTCATTTCTTTTATTGCTTCAAAATATGAAAGCTCCTCCTTCTCAGGAGATTTTATGATTGATGTTTGCTTTCTTGTAGCTTTGCTGACGGTTAAATATGTCCTTCTTGAATCTATCTCAGATACATCTTGGTGTGTGAGAGGAAGTAATCTAATAAATTATTCTTTTAATGTTGTTGTTCAAAAAACATGTACTGACGGTTCTTTCTCTTTCCCTCTGATGTTCTGGGAAAGTTGCTTTATGGTCCCAGCCACTTTGTAGGACAACTGTCTGTTTACAGCATGACCCACGGGTAGGGCTCTGTCATGGTCGGCAGTGTAACCCCAGAATCAGCGGAGCACACAGGCCTTCTGGGGAGGTTTTGAATGAGAATTTAAAAGTACACGTATGTGAGCCTGCGAGCCAGCTCCTCCGAAGGGCCATGATGCCTGGATCCCGGAGAACCTTCCTGGTCTTAGTGAAGCACATGCCCTCATGGAATTAATCATATTTATTCTTTCCTTCATATTTTGCACATGAGATTTTCCCCAGGAGCATCTCAGTCCATCGGTATGACTTGTCTCTAAGCTGTTATTTTTACACTGCTTATGTGAAATGGCCATGTATTTTTAGAAGTCCTCTGTGCCACAATGGAGGGAAATGGTGAGGTCTTGGAGTCTGCTGATTTCATTTTCTCGCACACGGTTTGTGGGTGAGAAAAAAACACGCTTTCAAAGGCCCCGAGGCCCCAAACTGGACTTGTAGCCTCCTCACTGGGACCAGTGGACAAGTGCCCGGTTTCCACCTTCGCCGCCCGGTCTCACGCCTCTTCGCGCCCCCACCCCTGAGTCTCTTGCACTTTCGCCCTTTGACTGGTGGGATTCCCAAGCCTGCCTGGACAAGGTCAGGTTTCCATTTCTCTTCTTTGCTAAGCCTAGAAACACAGAGACCCCTGCATCTGCCGCTAACCCTGGCCAGCTGTTTCATGGGGAGCCTCCAAAGGCTGGTGTCCCCAGAAGACTGCAGGGTCTGGCCCTTCTCTGCCCACTGGTGACCTGCAAACAACCCTGCTCACTGGCGGCTGATGGCAGGGCCTGGGCGGAGGCGAGTGACAGGCCGCAGCCCTCACTCTCGGGGTCTCCAGAGTGCACTGTCTGATGTGACTGTGCCCGGTTTAACCTGTCCTTCCTCTGATGTGTCCTCTGAGTCTGCATCCCCCTCGCTGTCCAGGTCGTCAATGGCTTCAGTCAGCCCTCTGCTACCATCAGCACAACCTGACTCTGTGACAGGCGGGTTTTCCACAGCCGAGAACAGAGAGGCTGCACCCCATACCAGGCACTGAATCCGAGTTTGAAGGTGAGGAGCGAGTGTATTTTGAAAAAAAAAACCACGTTCTGTGTTTAAAGTTGTGATAATGAAATAAATTGCAAATTGTTTTGGTAACACGGTTATAAGAGCAAGATGGAGAGAAGCACCCTGGCTGATGGAGAGTGGCAGGTGCCTGCACAGGCGTGGGGAGGACTGTGGACACCCCGAGACCTGAGTGCCTGAGACGGGGGACAGCACACCCCTGTCACATTTATCAGAGAGGATGGGGGTGAGAAAGGCCGAGGGGCATTACCTGAGCTAATCTCCCCGTCTTTGTGTCTTTGTTCATTCATGTATTGATTCGTTATTGCAATGATCGATTATTGCAAATGCAGCTGAGTGCCTACGATATTCTAGAAACGGCTAGGATTAGGAACACAGAGACGGACAAGTCGTGGCCTGTGTCCCAGGGGAGGCACCATCCAGCCCAGGAGAGGCCTGCAATCAGCTGCAGGTCCACTACGGTGTGGTGAGGGCTGGATCACAGAGAGGCTGGGTGGGCCCCTAACCCGGTGGGCAGGTCTGGAAGCTTCCTGACAACCCAAGCCGGGCCCTGAAGGACGGGCGGTGTGAGCAGGTGGAAAGGACGGTGAGTGGGGTTTCTCAGGAAGTCTGCAGCCCTGAGGCACGGAGATAAGGGCACAGGGAGTGAAAAGGCACTTATTCGGGGAGGAGGTGGTGGGGAGAGACAAGCTCCCCCTGCTCTGCTAGGGAGTGTGGAGTCCCGAAGTCTCCACAGTCCAGTGGCTGTGGCTGTAATTGGCATTGTTTGTATTTTAGTTTTTGTCATTTCTGCCAATGAATGGGCTCCCGCTCAGACTGCTGCCGCACCCCGACCCCCAGCGCTCCCTGGGGCCTGACTGGTCCTCCTGGTGGGGAGCTCAGCCTTACCTCCCCCTCCCCGCAAGAACGTTTCTCAAGGACGGCCATAGGCATGCGGCCTTGACCTGGTCCCAGCATCAGCACAGCTTCCTGCACGCGGCAGGCTCGGGAAGAGTGGCTGCTCAGAATTCTTCACGTGGACTAGCTTCCCCGCCGTGCGCATGTGCTCAAGGCAGAGAGAGCACTTCAGACAACAGGAACCTTTTACACATACTTTTACTTACTTTAGCGGATTGCTTGAGGTATAATTGACACAGAAAGGGCACATATTGAAGTGTGCATTTGATAACTGCTGACAGTGTTACACACCTGTGAAGCCACAGCCACACTTGACGAGGAGATATGTCCACCGCCTCCGGAGGCTCTTCCCGGTCCTTCCTCATCCCTCCCTCTTTCCTGTGACTGCCCCTCCGTCCCCAGGCAGCCACTTGTCGTGCTTCTGTCACTACGGATTTCTTGGCATTTTCTTAGACTCGAGGGGAATGTGATCCCATAGTACACATCGTTTTCATCTTGCACTGTTCACGCGGCATCATTACTCTGAGGTTCGTCTAGGCCAGTGGTCGGCAAACTGTGGCTCGGCAAACCGCGGCTCGCGAGCCACATGTGGCTCTTTGGCCTCTTCAGTGTGGTTCTTCCACAAAATACCGGCTTCTGCGCATGGGCCACGAAGTTTCAATCGCACTGTACGTGCGCGCCCGCACTTGGTATTTTATGGAAGAGCCACACTGAAAGGGCCAAAGAGCTGCATGTGGCTTATGAGACATGATTTGCTGACCACGGGTCTAGGCTAAAGGATCATGTTCATTGGGGTTCTTTCCCTGTTATTGCCGAGTGGTGATGTGCTGCACAGACCCCACAGTTCCTTTCTCCGTTCACCTGTGGATGACACTGGGCTGTTTCCAGCTGTTGGTTATAACAACGATGCTGCCGTGAGCATCTGTGTACAAATCTTGCACGGATATTGCTTTGTCCTCTCTTGGGTAAATGCCCAGCAGGGAAATGCCTGAAGCACAGCAGGTGTAGGTATAGCTCTTAAGGAAACTATCAGGCTGTCTCCAAGGTGGCGGAGGTGTGCACACTCCCCAGCAGCGTATCAACACTCCGGTCACCCCCACCCCACACCCCCCACCCCTCCGTTTGCAGGCGTTCCTGGCTGAGCACACACCTGTGCCATTACCCAAGCCTGATGCTGACAAATTCCAAAGCAACTGCGATTTCTCAGGCACTGAGAGGCCTGGGGATGGGAGTGTGGGTAATATTCCAGCGATTACTCATGGGTGCACCCTGCCACGGCCCCTGCAGGGGCACAGCACCGTTCCTCACGCTCCTGTCTCCCAGCCCCGCAGCAAGATGAGGCGTTACATCCGTCTTTAATCTTTTCCAGTCTAATAGGCAAAAACACATCTGGTTTTAAGTTTGAATTTCTTTGTTTATTAACAAAGCTAAATATTTTCAGTGACTGCTGGTCATGCGAATTTATTATTCTAAGAGCAACACGCTGTCATGCTTTAAATTGTTTTGAAAAGGTTCCCATCTTATTAGGGGTTCCAATTATTTGTCATACAGGCTGAGAATATTTCCAATGTGCTGTTTTATGTTTAATTATGTTTATGGGTTATTTTAATTTGTAGACGCTTTTTACTTCCGGGTTTGAGCAGGTCAATGAATGGCTCCTTCATGGATTCTGATTGGGGTATTATGCTTACAGAGGCCAAACCAGTTCCAGATTTTTTTTTCACTTACATTTTCTTGTAGCTATTTAAAATATTTTTTTATTATTTTATGATTTCATTTTAAAAGAATCTTTCCATCTTTAATCCAGCTGGAATATATTTGGCCCATCAGCTGAGATAAGGATCTTAACCAAACAGTTACCAGTTATGTCATCGCCCTATTAACTAATTCAGCCTTTCAACAGTTACTTGCAATGCCATCCAGGTAGGAGGGGAAATTAGCACTCTCTTAC
Organism: Myotis nattereri; assembly: GCF_964212035.1. Taxonomy (NCBI): domain Eukaryota; kingdom Metazoa; phylum Chordata; class Mammalia; order Chiroptera; family Vespertilionidae; genus Myotis; species Myotis nattereri. Next base: position 34,266,347 of record NC_138082.1, read on the forward strand.
TTGGGTGACCTGATGGCTATCTTCAAATATGTGGAGTCCCTGATGTGGAAAGAGGAGCAGACAGGCTCCATGTGGGTGGAGAACAGAGCGTGGGGTAGTGGGAGGAGGGGAAGGGGACAATCCCAGGAGCAGGGCAGGGGGGAGGGGAGGGGAGCACAAGAGCCCTGTGTTCCCCAGGAGGCACCAAGAGAATGGAACTGAAACCGCCACCTTGGTAAGGTCACCTCCATTCTAGAACTGACCGAAAGCTCCCCTGGCCATCCGGGAGGACTCCCCGGCCTGGCCTGAGAGTCCCTGACCTGTCAGTCTTGGGCAAACCAGGACTCAGAAAATTCTCTTCCCACACTCGGCATTAGACATAGAGAAACCCAGGACTGGCGAGGCTGAAACGAACCAGACAAGCAGACCCTTCTGACGTGGTCACACAGAGGCAGTGACCCTTGTGTCCCTGGCCTCGGGTCCCAGCGGGCACCCTGGCCAGCTCTGCCTGTGTGAGAACCAGCGGACAGACCCGTGCTGGGTGCTCTCTCCCGTGGTATCTGGGAAACTATTCACTCTGTTTATTTTGGGCTAAAACATTGCATTTTATTTGTGTGTAGTTGTTTAGCAACAGAGAAAAATTAGGAAGTCTAAACTTAACAAACGCTAAATATATCATTGTTCCACGAAAATATGACGTTTATTTGCCCACCTGGCAGGAAAGTGCAAGCAAGAATATCCCCAGGGCCCCACAGGCAAAGAAATGGCCTCGCTTTTCTCACTGGAAGCATTTCTGGGCCGGAGCCTGGCATTTGCTACATTCATGCAATGGGGTCAGTTATTCCGTCTATGCAGAGGGCATGACCTTGGGTCCCTAAAAGTTCAAAAGATAAGGCAGCATGCTCTTAGTTGGTGTTCTCGGCAAAAACCAGGTGGCCCGGCTGAAGCTGACGTTTATCTGAGAAAGACCAGCAGCCCCAGGGCCTGCTCCCCAGGTCCCCTGTAAGGACACGGCCCATGGGCCAGCTGAGGCCTGAGGTCATGGGAGCCACGCTGAGCCTTCAGCAAGGCCCTTGTGCCCATGGAGACATCTGTGGCCAGGACAGAAAGCACAGGTAGAAGGGCCTGGAACTTGGTAAAGAGGAGCACCCCCAATACAACGCTGATGACCCACCATGGGGCACTGGGGAGGGGGCCTGGAGATGGGACCCTGCTTTGGAAGTCTACCCTAACTTGAGTGGATTGGTTCATGTTCACCAGTCATGACTAATGTTGCTCTAGGCCGTCTGGAGTGGGGGTGGGGGATGGAGGGGGATTAACATGGACCACAGTGGTTAGGAACATGGACCCAGAGGTGAGTCTGCATCCCATTCCACTGCTAACTCGCCCGGTGTGACGTGGGCAGACTGCTTGGCCTCTCTGGGCGTCCGCTTCCACTCCCCTCACCTGTGAAATGGGCTGATCCCAGCAGCTCTGCCACAGACCTGCTGTGACCATTAAATGCCTTGTACATGTCCCGGGCACACACCATACCATCTATGGGTGTGTATCTGTGTGTTTCATGGCAGTATTCATTCAAAACTTGTACCAGGTGCCCGTAGGAGACCAGGCAGTGACCTTGATCTCAGGAGCCTCCCATTGTCTTTGGGGAGTGACCTCCCGGGGCTCCATCCCCAGGGAAGGCAGAGACATTGAGTCACTCTCGCTGGCTCCAGTGTCCTGAAAACAAGCAGAAATTCATAGGTTATGATTTCCTGAATTTTTCTTGCATTTCCCACTTGGACTAAGCTTTTGGAGGAAATAGGTCTCTGGGTCAGACCCTAAATGACACGGTGCAGGAACGTGCATTTTGCTTTGGAGACAAAGAGAAACGGAGATGAGGACTGGCCCTGAGCAGACTGCCGAGTAGTACCCTTGTGAGCGTGTGTCTGTCCCCAACACTAGGCGTGAGTTAGTCCTTAACCCCTAGAAGAAACAAGCTTTGCTCTATTCCTAGGCAGGGAAAGCAGACTCGTTTTTTTGTGGGTTGTGTGTGCGTATGTGTGTGTTAATCTCCCTCTAGACTTCCTGAGATAGATTCCCAGGAACTTCAGAGATTAGGTTTCAATTTGCATAACAGCCCCAAATATGCAGGTGTCAGCCTCTGGAGAGGAAGCCGGCCTTGGTGGCCTGTGGGCCTATTGTTTAGACTCTTTGTCCAGGCCTGGGCTCTGTGGTTGCCGACATCTCCCACCGGATCCAATTCCGTTCTGTTTCTGCCTCCATTCCCCTCTGGCTGCCTCTGAACTTGGTCGGTTGCATGTGGTCCTTCCCCTTCATGACCTCAGCTCCCCTGCAAGGACGGTGGCTGGGACCTCCTCTAGTGTTGCTAGATAAACATAGGACACCCAGGAATTTCAGATCCTTGGAACGGACTTATACTAAAACGTTATTTGTGTTTATCTGAAATTAACATTTAAGTGGCCTCCGATATTTTCATTTGCTGAATCTGGCAGCGTCTTCCTTGCTTTGAGCTACAATGGAGAATAGACCAGCCCTAGCCAGCCCCCAGGACACAGGCCCAGTTCCAAGGGGGACTCATTCCACCTCAGGCCCACAGCCCACTTGTCCCTTCCCTGTGTCCAGTGAAAGGACCGGCCTTGACTGATTGGCCAGTCACCAAGGTGGGAGTGAGACCAGCTTCACTTCTAGCAACACTGGCTCGTCCCCCGCTGTTCAACTCAAACCCGGTATAAAACCGGCTGTGGCTCCAGCCCAGATGACGGACTCATTTTTATTAAGACTGCGTGAGGTTCCAGACAGATGAGTTCAAGGTGTCTGCATGGCCCCGGATTCAAATATCCTCAAGAGCCAGTGCTTTCCCAGACTGTTCTTCAGACATTAGGCCAGGCTTTCATCTCGCAGACAAGGATCCTTCCCAGGCTTAGGATGTTCCCACAGAGCTGTGCAAAGTGGGAGTCCGGCCCACAGAGAGAAGACCCGCCTGTGCGGACACGTGGCCTGGAAGGCTGCAACGCCCAACCAAAGCAGAGAGAAGAGACTTAAGAAAAAGCGTTTGCTCAGGGGTCTTCTCACTGGGAACACAAGTTACCACAGAGCAATCAGGGGACTGAAAGCCAAAGGAGGATCCGGCCAAACACCCACCATGATCCCAAAATTCAAGTCAGCAGGAGGCAGTTGAGCAGATGTTGTGATTAATGCCAATTACAGACGCATCAGCTCAGCCACACCTGCTATGACGTCTCAGAAATCAGCCTGGCCAGAGGCCTTCCAGGTGCATGTCTCACTGGCATCATTTATATCTAGACCGGCATACAAAACGCAGACCTGAGACCAGACACAGGGAAGCAGGCCAGAGGGAATGTTGGATGGGTTGGAGCCACATCAACTTCCTTGGTATCCACAGAGGATGTGCTCCCACATCCACTGCTGTGCGCCTAATCCCACGTGGATTTATTCCTACTTGAGAGGGGAGAAGTGGCTCTGGGAGCCCTGTGTCCATTCACAGGTTAACAGTTGGGTTTAGAATAATCCTGTTTGAATACCATGGTTTCCAGGTTTTGTTTAAAACATGGGGCCAGGGAGAAGGTAAGCTCTTACCATTAAAGATAAATGGGGTCTTCATTCATCAGGTTAATGGCCCAGTTTCTGTAGGAAGAACTAAAGCTAGGAAGCACTTTGATGAGAGGTGGGACTCCATTTAGTCAGGGGCGGTTAACTCAGGACAATGAGGAGGCCACGCTCCTTTCACATTGAAGCAGCTGTGCTACAGAATTTCACAGGGGAAGTGCCTGTCATCTGCACGTGTGGGCCCTCTGTGGTGCCACTCCGGGGACTCTGAGTCTTCTAGGGAGCCTGGGAATGCACGAAGAGCCCATGAACATGCCAAAGGCACCGGTGGCAATAGGGAGGGACAGGGTTTCTCCAGCGCCAGCTCCATTGGGATCTGCAAAGCAACTCAAGGCTTCAGAGGAGGCAGGTGTTTCGAAGACATTCCCTCCATCCCACCATCTGTGCTACCTGGGGAAGGTCCAAGGGAAACCCCACATGGAATCCACTGGGGCCGCTATCTGGAGAACATCACCGTTCCCCTTCATCCCTTAATCCAGAGTCAGGGAAAGGTTCGTCTCCGCGTGAGGAAATTTGACTCAGACACCATTCTGAGTCTGCAGCAGCCGTACTGCTTTGTTTCTGGCATTCAGAGCCGCACAGCTCTTTGAGGCCACCAGCACACAGGCAGGCCAGCGAGTAAGGATCCCAGCACTGTGATGGGAGAGATTCCGTTTCCTCCCTCTGAAAATGGGGCCGTCACACCTTCCTCTTAGGTTTGCATCAGGGTTGAGCTTGATAATTTAAGTCAAATGCCTGGCCCTGGGGAGTTCAGTAAATACGCAGCAACTGTTAGAATCCAGAGACAAAGGCCACTCACTGTAGACTGGGGGGTGAGCAGAGGGGACTCAGGACTCAACAGGCTGGATAATAGATATTCAGAAAGGAGGCGACAATGGGGAGAGAGATGGCAAGGCCCTGTGGCAGGCCCAAGCACAGGACAGTGAGGGAGCAGCTCTCAGAACTCGGAGGCCACCTGGCCCATAGCATCAGCACCCTAAGGGCTGGCCTCCTTTCAGACAACCATCTCTGCATTGCCATCCCCATGGCTGAAATCTCCTGCACCCAGATGTCTGCAAAGATGGCAACCTTTGTCTTTCAAGAACAGCTGAGAAGTCCCCTGTGCTCGGACTCATGGGTGCCTTATATCAGCTCATCACCTCACCCCTGCTCCTGTCTTGGGAGGCTGACCGTGCAGGCTGTTTAGAACTATATCCAGGATTTAATTTATTAGTGTGGTAAGATGACAGACACAGAGACTACTGCCTGGAAAGAAGAGGATGGGGCACACCACCTGTAGGGGGCACACCAGGCCATGCAGGGCCACATGGGGAAGCACCAGGGTCAGTCAGGAGGCAAAGGGAGCCAGGGGAGGGCATGGGCCAGAGCCTTTACTGCGGTTTTGTGGGATGATATGGAGGAGGCAGGATAGATGAGCTGAGCAAGCTTAGGGTTGGATAGTTTGGATAATTTCCATGCATTCTGGGATATAGGGGTGGTCTCTGGTTGTTTGGTACCTGGTCATAGGGTGATTAGGGCAGGGAGAAGATTGGTCTGGTGTGTGAGGGTTGAATAAAGGAGATGATTGGGGCTATGGACTCAGGACTGCTTGGTTGGCATGCTTGCAGGCACGTTGTTTGCTGTCTCTAGAATTTAGCTAGCCCTAGGGGGGGACGGACAGTCACTTCCAGGGTCCACAAAGCCTCAAGATGTAAAAGCATCACAAAATATAGAAGATAAAAAGCATGATTGATACAGGCTGCAACCATGGGCTCTGGTACCCTTTGCTTTTGCTGGGGGGTGGGGGGCAGCCCTGCAGGAGACAAGGGAAAGCAAGCACAATTAGGGTGTTTGCTCACCTGTCCGCTCCCTGGAAGGTCACCCCTTGACTGAGGGTGCTCACTGCTCCTTGCAGGGCAGCTCCTCTGCATGACTTTCTCCTTGTGTCTGTCAGCCAGCCCTCCTCACTTCTCCTGAGCCACTGCATCACTCCGTGTGAGCCCCCAAGGCCCCTCCCAACTTGTGGGGGGAAATATTTTAAAACTCTCTACATTATCTTAATTTGAGTGTGCCCTCTGTTTCCTGTTGGGACTCTTACTAATACCAGAACCCATCCCAGAAGCAGACCTCAGACCCTCACAGTAGATGGGTCTGTGCCAATGTAGATTCTAAGATTGGATCACTCAGATATCAATGACCACAGAGGTACCCTCCCCACTGGGGACATGATTAATGCACAGCACGTGGCAGCATCGTGATGATTATATTATCATCATGTTATCATCTGTGGTTGCATGGGGTGAAGTGCAGGTGGGAGGCAAGCACTGGGAGATGGAGTGGCTGGGGCACTTAGTCACTATGGCAACAATAATGATTATGAAGATTATGGAGTAGTCGGGCTTCTTCTCACCACCTGGGGAGCGTGCAGAGAGAAAGAGAAATTAACTCTATGAATATGCAATTAAGAACATGCATGCAGAGTCAGGAATCCTCTTCTGCAGTCTGGAGCAGACATGGGGGAGGTCCTGGGCCAGGCGCTGGTGATAGGGTTGCCGAGTGAAGCACCTATTAAAAGCTCAACTAACAGGTCTCAACAGGCCTCCTTCAGGTAAGAGCAATGGGAAGGGAGCCATGGGTATGAGATTTGGACATTTAGGCACATCAGCCATCATGTCCCTGAACCCCCTTTATCAGCATAAATGCTCCCTCTGTGAAAAAAAAACACACAAGAGTAATAGCAGCCCGACTATTCTAAATGTGGCATGCTATCCGTGTCCTACTTCCTCCTGGGACTGCCCATCACACCTTTCCGAGAACACTCTCCTCACCTAATGCAGAGTCTCTCCTCACCCAGTTATTCCCCATCAACTCGCTCTGTTGCTTTTTACTGTCTTACTGTGCCAAGGCTGCCATAACAACAAACCATATAGTGGGGGGCTTACCCAACAGGAACTTCCTTTCTCACAGTCCTGGAGGCTGGAGGGTTGATGTCTGGAGAGGCCTCTCTCCTTTGTTTGAAGATAGCCACCTTCTCACTGGGTCCTCAAATGGCCTCTTCTCTGTGCCACGTGGCGAGAGGTCTCTGGTGTCTCTTCTTCTTTTACAAGGAAAACCAGTCCTATAAGATTAGGGCCCAACCCTTTGACCTCAATTAACCTTAATCACCCCCTTAAAGGCCCTCTCTCCAGATTCAGTCACAGGGGAGTTAGGGCTTCAACATATAAATTTGGCAGCGGGGGTGGGGGGGTGGGGGGGTGGGGAGAGACACAGTTCAGTGGATAACACCTGCTTAAGAAAGAAAAATGATCAAAAAGTTGTCCCTATTTTTTATATTTCATGTTTGTGGCCTGGAACATCAGCTCAGCTTCATATGGACAGAGCCCTTCACTCTTTCATCTCTGTGCTTGGAGCAAGGCCAGGAGCAGAGCAGGTTCTCATAAATATCACTGGATAAAGGAATGGATAAACAAATTGTGTATAAATAGCTATACTCCCTTGCAGGATACTCCAAACTCCACCAAAGGCCCTTGACCTATGGTTAAAACTTTACTGGAAGTAGGAAACCACATTTCTGATCATGGAGGGACATGAGAAAAGCAATTAAGAGAGTCAGTATGGCAACAATACGAGGATGGACTGAAGAGGAATAAATGAGGTGGTAAAGGCCATTGAGAAACTATTAAGCTAAACCAGGTGGGTGGAGTTGAGGATCTAGACCAGCCGTGGGCAAACTACGGCCCGCGGGCAGGATCTGGCCCGTTTGAAATGAATAAAACTAAAAAAAAAAAAAAAAAAAAAAAAGACCGTACCCTTTTATGTAATGATGTTTACTTTGAATTTATATTAGTTCATACAAACACTCCATCCATGCTTTTGTTCCAGCCCTCTGGTCCAGTTTAAGAACCCATTATGGCCCTTGAGTCAAAAAGTTTGCCCACCCCTGATCTAGACCTATGGCTATGGCAGTGAATGTGAGAAAGGGGGATACATTTGAGCGACATACAAGGAAGAATTGAAAGAAGGAGATTAATTGAAAGGAGAGAGAGAGGTAGCAGCAAAAAGCTACAGACAACTGAGTGAGTGATGGATGCCTAAGAAGACATCCTGAGGGTGGACCCAGGGCAGTAGGGAAGGGTCTGCATCAGCCAGCACTGGTGCACTGCTATACCATGCTTTCTTACCTCTGGTTTCACCATGGCCATGTGAAGAGCTGAATGTAGACTTTGATCAACATTGTACTGACAGCAGCTCACGTCAAGAGCATGCCTCGACTATCCAACTTCTCCTGTGGGATGCCCCTGGAAGCTTGGTTGGCATTCCTGCATGGCATCTCTGAAGTCTGTAAGAGCTTTTACCTCATAGACCAATCCTCAGCCACAGGGGGATGGGAGATGGTGGATGATGCTTCTCCCTTCGTACCTTGGGTGGACAATTCTGAGATTTTTTTTTATCCTCTTCTTATACGTCCTGTTGTGGTGGGCCAGCTTCATATTACATTTTAGAGTAAATCACGTTGATTGTATTGACTTGTCCTCCTTCCCTGTTGCCTCCCCAGACCTTTACTACTATACCTGGGTGACCCCAACATAAACTACCTGCCCACAGCCCTTCTCTAAAGCTGTATTTTCAGAGGGGAAGGGGCCATACCAACACGAGTTTCGGTTGGTGGGAGATCATGCAGCTGGTTTATGATACAAAGAGTTTGATATAATCTTTTGTTCATACTCTCTCAAGTGCTTACTCTGCCCCTGGTGCTACACAAACCCATGTACATCTTGACCATCACAATAACCCTATGAGCTGAGTAGGGCAACTCTTATTCTTTATCCCATTTTAGAGAGAATTGTCTCAAGTTTTCAGTGTTCATGACCCACACTTGACCAATACTTTCCACCCAGTGCAATACTTTACTCCACTGGGGTGTGCAGGCCTCCAAATCACCAATGAGCTGATCCCCCCAATTAAGCTGTGCTTCATCCAATGAAAACAGATGTAGAAACATAACTGATATCCTTAGAAGAAAGTTCTGAGCCCAGACAATCCTTTGCTTTTTGATTGCCCAGGCCAGTCATTCTGGCCCTTGGTTATAATTATCAACCCCCTTATCTATATTGCTCTGCATTCATTCTGTGTCTGATCATTCCTGTGAGATAATATGCTCACTGAATGCTGGAACCCTGTCCACCAACTGAAGGTGATGAAATCTTGGAATTCAAACCAATATCCCGCTGTGATCATTTTGAAGACAGGCTAAAATAATGCAGGGCTGATAGGCAGGTACCAAAGTCATGGGCTTGCTGTCTCTGCTCTGAATCATTTGTAGTTGACCTCAACTACATTAGACTCAAACTAACTGTCAGATCTATCTGACACTAAAAATCTACTTACACTGTAATTTTTACCTTTTAAGCATCGTGGAGACAGCCTCACTCAAAAATATTAATATATGAAATAAAACATATCTTCTAACTATGTCTCATAAATCCTAAAGGAGGGGAGTTCTTGTGAGCCTATGTGTGTTGGGGTGTATGTTAATAATATGGAAATGAGTATTGAGAAGGTCAGCTCCTGGGAGATCTGACTGTCTCCATGGTGACATCTCAAATGACCCGGGGTTGGGGCAGATCCCACTTAAGCCCAGCAAAGCAGGTCTGCCAAGGTCCCTGGGAACAGGTCAACAGGAGCCAAGTGCACAGGAAAACCAGCCTGGGCACAGCCCGAGGAGGGAGCAGCTGCCAAAAAGCACAAATTCCATGACTTCTTCTCACTCCTTTCCATGGGAATCTGGGTTTGTTTGGGAAGTTGCTTCCTCATATGTCTGAGCTCTGGCCTGCTTGCTAAACAGACCCAAGCACACCAATGCAGACGTGGCCTGCTTCCATGCTTGGAAGTAGCCTGGCCAGTCCATGTGGTGGCGTCCCCAGGATCTCATGGCATCTGCTTCTGCCAAGTCCACTGCTGTGCTTGTAACAGACAGGATGACTGGTGTTGACGTGGGCCTATTTGTATGACAACTACACCTTGAGGAGCAGATAATTGAATGCTTATGGGGCGGGAGGCGCTTTTCACTTACATTTGTCATTTTATTTAGTGTTCACAATGCAGTGACCTTGTTGTTCACTAATGGGGTCAGACAGTTTGAGCACCTTGCTCAAAGTCAGCAGACAGAATGTGGCAGAGCTGGGTCAAGCTCAGATGTGTCTTAGTCCAAAGCCTGTTCTGTATCCAGAACAGATCAGAGGTTCCCAGGACCATGTCTTCTAGTTTGATTAACTTGCTAGAGCGCCTCACAGAACTCAGAAACATTGACTTACTAGATCACTAATTTATTATAAAAGAATATAATTCAGGAACAGCCAGATGGGAGATGCACAGGGCAAGGCGTGGGGAAGGGACAGGGCACTCTCATGCCCTCTCTGGCTTGCCCCTCTCCATAGAGCACCTCCACTTGTTCACCACCCTGGAAAGTCCTTCCTTCGGGGGTTTTGTGGAGGCATCATTACATAGGTTGATTAACTCATGGACTATTGGGTGATTGAACTCAATCTCCAGTCCTTTTTTCTTCTCTTCCCAGGGATGTGTCTGGGACTTGGGGGATATGACTGAAAGATACAACTCTTTAACTGCAAGGTTGGTGCCCTGGCAACCAGCCTCCATTCTTAGATGATTCTGGGGCTTTTCCAAAGTTCCTTTATTAATATAATAAGCTAGTTTAAGCACTCTTCACACTTAGGAGATTCCAAGAGTTTTAGGAGCTCTGTGCCCAGATCAAGACCAAGACCAAGACCAAATATGTATTTCTTAGTATAAACCACATATCACAGAGGCTTCTCTTTAAGGCATCCAACAGCAAAACAAATACGAGAATCCCAACTTGAAACTCACCCTCTATTACAGCCTTATAATTTTAACATGATTTAAAGATTTCCATTAAGCCCTTCCCATCCAGACTAACAATTTAAGGGGCAGGCATTAGGGACCCTGCTATTTGGGCAGGATTTTTTTTACTTGACTATAATACATAATTTCTATTATAGTTTCATATCATATTTCATTTTAAGGTATACATTTTTTGCTACAGATCCATTTTCCACATATGTATTTATGTGGTAATTTTCATATTTATTCTTAGTTATTTCCCTCCCATGGTTCCTAGTGCTGGCCTCTGGAACCTCTAGCTGGTCTAATGACTGACTCTCCATGTCTGTGAACCTCATGGCTGACCTTTGGCACATGGAGAAGGCCATGGACAACTCAATAGTAGTGAACCCTGTGTCCTCTGTTCCTTCTGGTGTCCAGGCTCCGGAAATCTTCCCTGAGATCTTGGGTATTATCTATGATGCCATGGCCTGACCTCATGACCATTTCCTCCAGAATGCTTTCATCTTATAGAAGAGAATCTGCATTTACCTGCACTTGAGAAGCTCCTTAAAGAGCTGGTGAAATTATCTCACCTTGATGATGGTTAAAATGAGGGTCATGCTAAATACAGTCAAGGTTAGGTGTTGAGGTATTTTGTTTCCAAGTGTACTGCTAGTGATAATTTGCTACTGACCAAGAGGACCTGGTTCTATGCAACATTTTAATTCCAAGCATTAACCCCCAGGTCTTACTATGACCAAGAAAAGCCATGTTGTCAGTGGAAGGTGGATCCTGTTTAGCAGGCAGGTCTGGGGGGAGCATCTTCTGTGGTCCTCAAGGGAAGAAGGGCTGCACGTCTGGTCCCACCATAGCAAACGGGACAGAGTCCTGGTCATAGACAGGGTGCCACATGATACATCCTGTCCATGATCTTTAGATGAGTCCTAAGACCCAGCCCAACTCCTCTGACCTCTCTTTGGACTAGGACTCAACATAGGCCAGGACTGGGTCAAACCAGGCCCGAGCCTGGCATCTGGTCCAGCCGTATTTATCACAAGAGGAGGTGATACACGGGCAGTTGGTGCCACTGTCTTCAACCACTTACAGTTCCCAATCTGCCTCTTCCACCTTCTCTTTTAAATGCCTTCTCTCACTTGCTCTATTTGATCAGCTTCCGACAGAAAGTTAGGGAGAATTAGGGATGATATCTTATTTCTCTAACTAGTCAAGAAGCCACCTGCAACATCCCAGGGTAACCGGGCATATCTTATTTACTTCCCTTGGCCCATGACCAGTTGCCATGACCACCCTGGTCCTAGGTACCATGTCTCATCATGGGACTGGACCCAGAACTTAATGTCTTCCTTAAGGCTCTGTCCACAGCTGAAGGCAGACACACCTAGTGTCATCTCCTGGGTACCCAGGGGATCATGTCTTGGATTTTCCGATGAGACGAGGTTCCTGGCCAGCTAGGGCTCAGACCACTCTGTCTATAATACAGATACCAGTAGTAGCTGCAACCACCCCTATCAACAGTTATGGTGTGCTTCTAACACCCCAAGCTGGGCCATGACTGTATACACCTTAACTCCTTCAAACTTTACAGCAGTCTTAGAAGTAAGGGTCAGGTTTATTTCCATTTGACAGGCAAGAAATGGTAAGAGTTCATATTTATTCATCACCTCCTCTAGTTACTTTGCTAAGTGCCTTACGTATATTATCTCACTTGACCCTCACATTTGCTCTGTGAGATGAAAGCGTATTTCACGGATGGGACCATGGAAGCTTGGGAGGAGGTAAATAACTTTCTGGTGGCTACAGAGCTTGTTAGCATCAGAAGCATCTGGTGGGCAGTCTGGCTACAGAGCACCCACCAGAGCCACCCAAGACTCAGGTGGATCACATTCCGCTGAGGGTGCCAGCCCAGCCTGCCTGATGGTTCTGCTCCACCGTGCTCTCTGAGATGACCCTGCTGTGCTGTGAGTAGAGAATCAGCCTCCTAATGCAAGGCCTTCAGTGGATGCGGGCTGGGCGATGCTGGAATGTGGAGCTCAGGAATGGATGTGCTCCCTGCTTTTGGGGAAGCGCTGCTTGGCTAATGCTTGCCCAGAAAGCCTTGGAAAATTAGAGCATTGGAAACACAGTGGTTAAGTTCCATCTGTAGAAGTGGTGGTGGTGGTGGGGGGGGGGGTAGCAGGAGGAAAGGGCAGAATGGCACAAGAGAATTTTTACATAATAACAACCATATGTCTTACAAGAGTGGGAATGGTTTCCCCTTTTTGCGCAAGGACCCTGGAAAACTGCTTCAGGAAATTAGCCTCAACCCCTGATTAAGTTAAACGAAACGTGTCAGAAGGCAGATGAAGTGAAAACGGCCCTTCCACATCACGTCTGACATTCCTGACCATTAACCATATTAAATGGACAGAGATACTCTGTGAGACAAAGGAAATGTCAGAGTGTCTTGGGTGAAACTAAATTCTTTGAAGATCAGGTTGTTCATTTTTCACAGAGCTCTCTAGGTAGACTTGACATTCAATCCCACACTGACTGAATTATTAGGAAGAAAATTCACCTAGAAAAGAATGTGCATTATTTACTGGCATTTGGTCTTAATTTTAAAGACTGTGGTAAACAATATTAAAACACTGATCTGCCCACCTCATGGAAGCATTATACCAAGACTGTGTCCAGCATAATTTTCAACACTCACGATATGCACTATAATTTGTGCCTTTAAAAAGTACCCCCTACTCAGGAAACCTTGACCTTGAATGAATAACAATGACCATATTGACTTCAGTCCCCCCATCATGTGACTGCTACATACACTTCCAATTTCCTAAGCATTTCTTTGTCAATGGGCATCAGACAATGGGCACTTAAAGCGAAGCCATTTCCTCTTCAGTTTCTTGCCTTATTATTCTGATTAGGCACTACTTGAAGACTGGCACTACTTGAACTTTCCTTCTGATCAATGTCAAGAAAAAATTGGCCAGCTCTTGCTTCTTCTCTTCCCTTTTTTCCCTCCTTCCAAACCATAGGCTTCTGGTTGAGCAATCCCTAAGAATATTTTTAACATGCTGGGGAAAGGGACTATTACTGAAGGAGACCAAAGCAGTTCTGAAGAGTCTGGGAGCCGGGACCAAAGTACCCTGTAGGCACCAACATCAGAATCAGTGCTCCGGGGCAGCTGAGAACCGTGACCCAGGACTGCAAGGGGAAAGCTTTGAACCTCAAGTTTGAAAATGGAGTCATTTTTGTTTCTTGAAGACCAAGGACATCTGAGCAGGCATCTCATCTTGGGCACACTGTGTGTAACAGACCTTTATTGGGGCTGAATTTGGCTTTGAAGTGATCCCACCTTTCCAATGGCGGAGTAAGCCTTATGCAGACTGAGGTTCCGCCTTTTATTTTTCTCATAGAGACAAGTGATGATTTGTGACATGTACCCATCTTCTTCAATCAGCAGTTCCCACCTCTGTTGACGCTTGCCTGGGTTCAACACCAACAAAGGAGCGCCCACTCCCTTCTACACAGCCAGCCCCTCTGGAATCCGAGGAGCCCACGTATCTGCCTTCTTCCATGGTCCTTGCTTCTGAGCTGTTATCAGACATACTCTCTTTCATGACATTGACTTTGTTTTGCTTCTTGAACTTTTCTGCTATCTCCTTGGGATGAAGAATGAGTTCTAACCCACGAGCCTGGCATAGATTTACACTCGAGAGTTGAGCTATCAAAACAGCCACAGCAAAGGAAAAGGAGCCTTGCGCTCTCTCCAGGATGAATGATGGAAAAGGCTCACTGGCAAATCAAAACATCCTGCTTCCCAGCACATTCCAGGCTCATTCAATTTCCACGTGGTGACAATTCTGTGAAAGTAATGTAGACAGATAATTATTTTCCCTCTAGAAATGACTAAAAATGTGAAGATAGGTGACATGTTCTGTTTTTATAATAATCAGTATTTTGACTGATATTTTAAGCAAAAATGTCACATTTCTTAAACCACCCCCACTATCCAAGTAACTTCTAGATTATAGCATTTAGGATAGCACAAATTTTCTCTTTCTCCACTCTCTTTGTAATTTTTGATATTGTGTTTGAGACTTGAACAGTCACATCTAAACTGTCATTAATTCTAAAGAATATGGACATTCTTGCTTAATATCCTTGAAAAGAAATTGATGTCTGAGGGCAGATTCCCTGAACATGGCCTTGGGTAACTATTGTGTGCTGAGTCACCACTGCATTGAGAAGTCTTTCCCCAAGTTCATCTTTCCATTGTCCTTGCCTCACACTGCTGATGCCTCACCTTGGCCTGGAAGAGCCCCTTATGGCTGAACAATGATTAATTGATTAGAGTGCAGTCACATAGACCCTCTTTTTGTCTTCATTTCCAAGAAGTTGATTACCCTAATTTTGTACAGAAAGAAACCAAAGCTCAATGAGAAATGCTGTCTTGTGCAAACCCATACCACTAGTAAGAGGAGGCAGAGCTAGAATCCATGCCTCGGTGTCAGTCTGGGCACCTTCTAGCAGGCTGCACAGGGCTGTGGCATCTCTTGAGGCCATTTATGGTGGGACTAATTTTTATACCTTTGAAGCCCTCCCAGAGTTTGGTTGAGGACTATAGGTGCTTAGTTAAGTGTTACTGGATGACTGTAAGAACCCATGAGAAGAAGTCAGTAGTCACATTCATGAAAATGTCATAGTCTTGTCAAGCAAGATAAGCACTGAAGATACCAAAGTTGGAAACATCAACAGAGGTAATACTGAGCTTCCAGACCTTCCCTGCTCTCACTGTGAGATAAGGTTGTCAGAAAGATGTCTATGGACCCTTAGACCTAGTCTAGTTAAGTGGGTGGGGCAAAAGTGGGTTTACAGTTATTCATGTAGAAAATAATACAATAGTTAATAAACAATAACGCAAGAATAAACCCTGTTTCACAGACTCACAACTGTAAGTCTACATTTGCCTTACCCTGCATGCAAGAGCTTTGAACCCTGAGTATTCACAATTAATGTCTAAAGCATGACCTAAGTACCCAAGATCTAAGTACATTTTTCAATTTCTGTTCCCCAAAGAATGAAGAAACAATGATTTATAATTGTCCAGCGACATTCTTCTCTCCAAACTAACCCCCCCCCCCTTTTTTTAACTTATAAAATGAGGACAGACACAGTTACCTCATTTATCTTGTTTTCCAAACATTTGACCCTGTGTTAGCTCCTCTGTGCACCAGCCTTACAATGTGCCCTTCAGTTTTGGAGACTAATGACAGCCCAGTACATGCTAAATATCATTTAAAATTGTCTTCATGTCAATAATGCTTTCCTCCCTCTTTCCAAAAGAACATTTCACTATTGACTCGTACTCTACTACTGGCCGGAAATGAGCTCTAGATCTTTTCCAGGGATGAGTATATTTGATGTGTTCATCTCTTGATCCTTAATCACTACCCTGTGATCATCCCACACCCAGGCCTGTGTTGCATTGTTTCCTGTTGGCAGTGGACAACCACAGAGCAGCCGGGACCATGCCATTTCCTTTTCTTTTGATATTCACATCCATATTGCTCCAGGTTGTATGTGCAAAGAGTCTCTGTGGCCAGCGTGGCGAGCCTGGTGGTGTTGGGAAACTCAGAGCGTCGTCAGAGGGTTTAGGAAAATAGCCTGGGTGCTGGCACCAGGAACAAAGGGGAGTGAGGAAGTGGCACAGGGCTGACTCTCTCATTGACTCATCCCGGGTTCCGTTTCTCTCCTTTCCCAGCTCACTTCCCATCAGAGTAGAAACTCCCGCATGGTTCTGCGCAAGTGGGGCTTTCCTAGACCCAGTCAGGATGCCATCAACAACATACTTCTTTCCTCTAATAGCGTTCAACTTACTGTCATTTGAGATTCAATTTAATATTGTGTCACTTGGATGGTGGGAGCAAAAGAGCCTCTCTGGCCGGAACAGAACCCGCACTTGTCCATACTATGCTCTGCCATGTTATTCATTCATTCATTCATTCATTCATTCATTCATTCATTCATCCATCCATCCATCCATCCCTTCATTCATCCCTCCAATACACTTTGGGAACTCCTATTGTGTGTCAAATGTTATGCTGGGTTCTGTGTATGCAGAATCCTGCCTGCAGAAGTTCATGGTCAATGGGTCCCCAGCAAAGTCTTTGCAGGGCCTTCGCTTGCCCTAGCAGAGGAAGCAGATGTATCTGAAACAGGTTTCCATATGGAACCCAATATCTGATTCCATGCTGTCTGGACAGGATGTAGATTACAGCACATTATAGCAGACTGAGTGTGAACCTAGGAGCCTCATCAGACCTAACTATGTCACTCACTAAGTGGGTAAACTTGGGCAAGCTACTTAACCTTCTAATCTATAAAATGGAGCTAGAACTAGAACCCCTTCTTTAGAGTTGTTATGACAATTTATCTGAAGAACTCAGAACTACCACACATAGGAAGAATCACCTTACCCTAACCACCCGCCTACATCTTTTATTACTGTAAACAAAACAAAAATAAAACCCTCTACCTGTCTAATCTGGATGTAATATTCTGTACAAAGTGACACCTTATAAGCAGGCCCTGTGTTTATTAGATAAAGCTCTGAACAAGAACTAGGTAGTGAAAACACAAGTTATGTACAGGTAGGCAGGTGTTAACGCAACTGACCCAGTTGGGTCCGGGAACCTGACTCGGAGAATATAAGGACCTCTTTGTTTCCCACGGCCTGTGGAACCCAGGCTACTCAGGGGAAGGATTTGTGGCATGGCTCTTGTCATTGTTTTGGGTTTTGGTAATAAAAGAGTGAGGCAAATGTTCCCTAAAATGCAGACGACTTTTTTCCTTTTTGCTCACTGCTGTTGAGGTTAAGCTGAAAGCCACGTGCCAGGAGTAACATCACCAAAGGAAGTGTGTAGGCAGTTGTGAAGTAGGGATCTGGGTGTGAAAGGGAAACATCAGAACAGTCACGCCTCCTGGAACGAGTCAGGACACGCGGGGCCTTTCACCTCCTGCTCACGCGGGCCATCTGTCCAGAGGTGTCCATGAGCATTTGGCACTTGGAGCTGTTGATGGACCACGGAGAGATCAGATCCAAGGCCCAGGGCAGTCCTGGGATGCAGGTGCCTCACCCTGCATTCAAACTGCATTTTGTGAGGATGTGTAACCCCAGTGATGAGGTGGTCTGGATGTGTCATTCTCTGGGGGCTTCCAAAATCCACTAGTTAATCCATGTGGTCCACTTCATATTCTCTCCTTCCCTTTTTTCTCTTCTTCCTTCCTTCCTTCCTTCCTTCCTTCCTTCCTTCCTTCCTTCCTCCCTTCCTTCCTTCCTTCTTCCTCGCTCTTCCTCCCTCCACCTCTTTCTTCTTTTTGTTCTTTTTTGTCCACATTCATTCATTTATTCTTCTCACCCATTCACTGTGTTGTTTAGAGAATATCCTTAAGCACCTACTACTCTAGTAGGAATATGAAGCAGTTTTATATATTCTCTCTGGCTAGAATTGGGAGGGGCATATTCCATGTTCTAAAAAATATTGTGTGTGTGTATATGTGTATGTGTATGTGTTCATGTGTGTGTGTATGTGTGTTCATGTGTATGCATTCGTGTGTGTGTGTGTATGTATGTGTGTGTGTGAGGGGGGCGGTGTTGAAAAGAAATTGCTGAGTTGGAATGAGACAGTGAAGGGGAAAAGACATCATGAGTTTGGTTCAGAGCGAGGATAAAAGCTCTCATCATTTGAGGCTGAGATTACAATATTAAAATCAGCACAAAAAGCAAGTCTTCTTTGCGAAAAGAAAGCTTAGATTCTGTATTTCTCAAGCGTGTTGGCAGAGCCCTGGCTTTTCTTCTTGGCCACTTACTCTGTCCCTGTGTCATGGGTTTACCGGTGAGTCAGGAACTTTCCTCCTGACATCTCTCCATAGATGGCCCTGTGTGTAAAGTTCCCCAATAAAGCGAGCCCTGCTTTTCATCTGCGTCCTGTCCCTCTGAGGGAGGCTGCTGCGGCAGAGCTGGTGCAGATGTAAGAGGGACTCACAGCGCTTCGGTGCTCACTCACTTGCTCCAAGAGTTGGCCCGTGACTATTGAGGCTTCCCTCCTGCGCTGCAGGGTAGGAGGCCCTGGTCTACATCAAGGGGCAATTTGCTACAAATCAGGACTGTTTCCTGGCATTTTTCCTCCTCTCTCTTAACCTTGGGTCATGGGCCCTCAGTATGTTTCACGCTTGCTGTACCGGCCTCTGAAACCTGTCAGATGGAACCGGCTGGCTGTGCATCGCGGAGCCTCCACTGGGAGACCCGGGGACCACATGTGGCCAAGCGGCCACTGAAAGGGCTGCTTCTATAAACAAGCTCAGAGCGGAGATCGTGGAGAGCCACCGGCGATAGACCCCTTAATTAGTGAAGTTCAAGCCCACCCTTGTGTTCTGAGAAGTTGCTGAGTACCTGGAGGAGGGGCCTGAGGAATGTGTTTACAGCTAAGGAAAGGTGACCCTTCCTGTCACTCTCCTGCCTCTTCAAACAAGCAAGTCCTCCCCTGTGACCTCGGGCATCTCCTCCCTCCTGTCCTTTGAACCTGTTTCCATGCACTTTTGCCCCCGGAGGACATAGGCCAGGTTTCTGATTTCCCTGGTATGTGCTGGATTCTCTTTTATGATAAAAATCCAAACATCAGAACCCTTGACTGGACTAGGCAGGAGAACCATGGAGCCTGCTACCCTCAAGGAATGCTCACTGCCAGGTGCTCCCCAGAGACCCGCGGATGCCTGCTGGCCTTGGAGGCCTTCTTCACACCCTAGGAGTCCTGAGAAGTGCATACCATTCAAGTGGGAGAGAAGGCAGGCGGGCCCTCCCACCTCTGCTCTTTCCTCTCCTTCCGCTCCATTTGTGGGAGATGCTTTCTGGCAATCCTGTGTTAAGCAGCCGGAGACTTCATTAGAAGAGTAAGATATGGATTGAGTTTATTAAGCTGTGAAAAGTGTTTAACAATAACAATAGTGTTGTTTATCTTACAGCTGCTGCCCAGTGACAAAGCTGGAGGAGTGAAAGCCTCAAGGATACGCCAAGGTCCTCTGAGATGGAGCCAGAACTCAGGGTAGAGGACGAGGAAGGCCTGGACATCCGGGGAGGGAGGAGGCAGAGCAAGGGCGGACAGAGAATCCCAGGACCCAGGAGAAAATGCAAACTGTGCCTGTGGTAACGGTGAGCAAGCCTTTCCCCCAATGTGGGAGATTTCCTCCACAGTGTCCCCGGTTCTGGGCCCAGCTCAGGGTATACCAAGCATCTTCCTACAGTTGTATTTTAGGGGCTATTGTAGCAGCGTCTATAAAGAGCATAACATTCCTAATTGTCCCCGAAAGCTTGAAGGTTAGAATGACCATTGCACACAAGTGTCAGGTCACATGTTGTTCCCGCCCTTCTTCAGAGCTTCCAGACAGAGCCGGTGGGCGCCTGCCTGTGATGCCTGGGCCTGCCCGCCAGCCGGCCTGCACCACAGTTCACGTTCACCCAGGCACCTGGTGAAGACGAAGTTGATGACGGAAGAGTAAGGATGTGTCCTAAGTGGGGCCTCAACCTGCTGTCCAAACCGCCTGCAGCTTTGCTGGAAGAACACGGCTGTCTGTCCAGCTTCCTCCATGTTGTGCAGTGTGGGAGGAGGAGCAGGCTCTCTCAGGTCACCGCCGGGTTGTCTGAGCTGACCAAGGCCTCGGTGGACAGAGTCCTGAGTGTTCTCTTGCCTTCTCTCCCGACCTCCTGGCCGGCCAGCAGCTTGCTCGCCGGGGGCCATCTGAGACTCACACAGGCCTGCCCTCCTCTGTAGCCTCCAGCTCTGCATGGTGAGGGCGTGCAGAGCCTGTGTCCTCCTCTCAGGACAGCAGACTCAGACGCTCAGCTGATTCAGGGGAAAAGAAACCCATCAAACCTGCCTGTGTGCCTCATGCAGACCCACCCCAATTCACTGCTGTGTTTTGGTAGAAACTCTCACTGCATGATCACTGAGATAACATGTTTTATAGGCAGTCTCTGCTCTTTGTTAGGGCTTCGGCTCCTCACGATGGTGTTTGCAGAACCTGACCAAGTGATAAATTTTGCTTATTTTAATCCCTTCCTTTTTTCTGCCAGAGGTTAATTGTTTGGTATTCTTTGTTAAACTAACACTTTTGATGGGTTAAGAACCACTAGGGCCACTTAAATAAACAGACTCAGGTAAGCACAGAAAGGCTAGTGTAGAAATAAGCTTTAACTTGAGGCCTTGGGCTGGTATGCTGGTCAATTGATATTGAAAATGACATGTGGATTCGCCTGGAGAATTAAAAAATACACAATAACTGCTAAAAAATGTTATCTTTCTTTTTTAGGTAGAAGAAATAGATTCCTTGATATTTAATCTTCCTGAATTATTAAAATAAGCCCTCAAGTAATGTTGTACGACCCTTCAAATGCACTGCTCGCACTGATACTATTTGAATTTAACATTTCACATAAGGAAACTCAACCTGTCTATATACAGTGGTTAGGAAAAGTAGGTTTACAGTTGTTTGTATAGAAAATAATACAATAATTAGTAAGTAATAATATAAGAATAAACTCAGTGTTTCGCATACTCACAACTGTAACCTACTTTTGCCTCGCCCCGTATTTCTCTTGTCCCATTGTTCACAGGTTTTAGAATCTAGGTCACAAAAGCTTCATCAAATGATTTGGGAACTATTCCATTTGTTTCTATGCTCTGGGAGAGTTGCGAGGACATGGGAATTCTGAACTCATTTTAGCAATAATTTTACAGTAAGAAAGTAGAATAACAACCTATGTTCAGGAAAGTAAGTTTAGATGCAACCTTAGAATAATTTAGAATAGGTAGTTTCTTCTCACAGGTTGGGTTCTTCTCCTCCTCCAGGGTAGAATTTGGAGTCCAAGGTGGTTATTAGGGACTAAGATGGATGAAAGGAAGTGGAGGGAGGAAGTTGAGGAATAGTGTGAACTGTATGGCAGGCCCTCCAAACCTTGGCCAATCTGGCCTTAATTGTCCAGCAACTCTCTGAGTTTTTTTATTGTCAGTTCTCAAACTTTCTTGTTTTCTGAAATATTTTGCCTACCCTGAGATATTTAAAATTCCATATAAATTTTAAAATAAGCTATCGCTTTGTACAAAGATGTCTGCTGATAATTTGATTTGGATTGTTTTAAAGCTATAGTCTGAAAGAATAGGTATCAATGATATTGATTCTCAACAATCCATCAAGACATTATATCTCTCCATTACTTAAGTCTTTCATTTCTCTCAACTGTATTTTGTAATTTTCATTGTACACCAACACATCTTGTTAAATTTATTCCTAAGTCTTTTGTATTTTTGATGCTATTGTTATTATCTTTAAAATTTCAATTTCTAATTGTTTGTTGTTAGTATACAGAAATACAATTGATTATTGTATATTGATCTTACGTTGTCAACCTGGCTAAAGTCATTCATTAGTTCTAGTAGTTGGTTTTGGGTTGTGTGGTGTTTTATTTTTTTTTTTTTTTGCTACCTTAGGAGTTTCTACATATATAATTACAGTTTACTTCTTTCATTTTATTCTAAATTTGTTCCCTATAGTCGAAAAAATAAATCCAAATTCACCATTGAGTCTAAAGTCCACTGTGGAGTTATCTTAGATGCTCTTTATCAATATTAGAATGGTCACTTGATTCCTAGTATGCTGAGAGTTTTAAAATATGAATGGGGTCAAAGTAAAGTCCAATGATTTTCTATACTCATTGAGATTATTACATGTTCTGCTGTTTTATTCTGCCAACAGAGTAAATTCCTTTGATTGATTTTCTTGTATTCCTGAAGTGAACCCCACCTGGTCATGGTATTATCTATACTAATAAAAAGGTAATATGCTAATTAGACTGGAAATCTTCTGGATGACCTTCTGGACGTCCTTCCTGATAAAGCCGGGCCCGGGCAAAGCTGCCCGCAGTCCCGGGAGCCTGTGGCTGTGGCCGGCCCTGGTGAAGCTGCCCCTGGTCCCAGGAGCCTGCGGCCGGCCAGAGGGAGGGAAGCCTGGGTCTCGGATGTGTAGACCAAGGCAGAGGTGGTTAGGGGCAATCAGGCCATCAGGGGAGCAGTTAGGGGCGATCAGGCAGGCAGAGGTGGTTAGGGGTGATCAGGCAGGGAGGCAGGCAAGCGGTTAGAAGCCAGTGGTCCCAGATTGTGAGAGGGCTGTCTGACTGCCAGTTTAGGGCAGTTGAACATCCCCCAAGGGGTCCCAGATTGGAGACAGTGCAGGCTGGGCTGAGGGACCTCCCTCCCATGCACGAATTTTGTGCACTGGGCCTCTAGTTTTAATATATTGCCAGATATTATTTCCTAAGTTGTTTTTAAGATTTTTTTCATGAGGGGTATTGGTTTATAATTTTCTTTTCTTATAATATTTTCTTGAGCTTTGGCATAGGGCCAATGCTGGCCTCATAAAATGAGCTTGGAAGTTTTCCCTTCACCCTCTATTTTCTGAAAGAATTTGTCTGGGATTGGCATTATTTTTTTCCTTAAGTATTTCATAGAATTTATTAGTGGGCTCACATAGGACTGACATTTTCTTTGAGGAAGACTTTTAAATTAAATATTTAATTCCTTTATTTAATATAGGGTTATTGAAATATTTTTATTTCTTCTTGCATACATTTTGTTACTTTATGCCTTTCATAGAAATAGAATTTATCTTTTTCTTCTGTGTTACTCTATTCATTGTCAAAAAATGATTCACATATTCTCTTATTGGCCTTTTAATATCTGTAGGACCTGAAATGACATCCCCTTTTTCATTCCTGACATTAAGAATTTCTATTTTTTTTCCTTTTTTTAGTTGATCAGTCATACTAGAGCATGCATATTTTTTCAATATGGCAGACTCGGTATTATTAATTTTTTCATTCACTTTATTAATTGTCACTCTTATATTTCTTTCCTTCTACTTTCTTCAGGTTTAGGTTGTTGTTGTTTTTTGTCTTATATTGAAAGATTAGGTCATTTATATTAATCCTTTCTATGAGCATTTAAAGGTTAAAAAAAAATTCCTATATCCCCAAAATTGTGCTAGTTGCATTTTCATTTTAATTTAGTTCAAAATGTGTTATAATTTCTTCTTTGGCCTATGTGTTCTTGTGAAGTGTTTTTTTTCATTTCCAAATATTTGGATATTTTCCAAATATGTTATTATCAATTTATAATTGAATTCCACTGTGGATTTTTTTAAAAAGCAAAACCAACAACACTATGATGTCAAATTTTTAAAATATATTGAGATTTATTTTATAACCAAATATATTGTCTATGTTGGTGAATGTTTCGTGTGCATCTGAATAGCATGTTATTCTGTAGCTTGCGTATTTTGTAGTTTTGACTTACAGTGTTCTCTGAAAATCAATTAGATCAACTTGGATAGTAGTGTTTTCCAAGTCCAGTGTATCCCAATTTATTTTCTCCTCTTTCTTTTTTTTAAATTTATCTTTATTGTTGAAAGTATTACAGATGTCTCCTTTTCCCTTCCCATTGACTCCCTCCACCCCAAACCCACACCCAGGCCTACAACACTATTTTCTGTGTCCATGGGTTATGCATATATGCATGTAAGTTCTTTGGTACTGGTTTTTTTCATTTACTAAGGGAGAGAAGTGTTAAAATCTCCAAATATAATTATGAATATGTCCATTTTGCCTGTAAGTTCTGCCCACTTTTGCTTCATCTCTTTTGAAGTTCTGTTATTAGGAACATGCACATGCAACACTGCCTTCATCATGACATGACTCCCTCTGATCCTGGCAATATCTCTTGTTCAGAAGTCTCTATCTGACTCTTTTGTATTTGCTTTGCGTGGAACATCTATTTCTAGTCTTTTCCTTTTAACCCATCCATGTCTTTATACGTAAAGTGAGTTGTTGCTATTGTTTTGTTTTGTTGTTTTATAGACTTACACTTAGGCCATGCTTTTTCATCCAAGCTGAACATTATTTTCAGTTGGTATGTTTGCATCAGCACTAACAGAACTTTCTCAATGATGGAAATGTCTCTCTCTCCACTGCCTAAGATGGTGGCCAGGAGCCATGTGTGGCTTTGAACATTGGAAATGTTCCACATTTTATTTTGTTTTGTTATAATTAATTTTCTTGTGTGTGTGTATTATAACTTTCTGCTTCTTAATGTGTCTAGTAAATTTTAATTAGATATCAGAAAAATTATAAATTGTTTTAGTGTTGGTGTTTTTTTTAAATAAGAGTGTTGGCTTTGTTCTTGTAGGAAATTAAGCTCTTTGCGAATTAATTTGTCATTTCTTGAGATGTATTTTAAATATTTTTTTATGGTTTTCTTCTAGAGCTAGTTTAGTCCATTACTGTGACATGACCATTCTGAGGTCCCTATGGAAGACCCTGCTCTGGGGCTGGCGTGAGTCTAGAGCTTCCTGGCTCTGTCAGTACCGCTGGGCACTGTTTGGCCTGTAGGTTCCTGGTACCTTTTCTGCACCTGGAAACTCTTCTTTGATAGAAGAAACTCTGCACCACACCCAGCCCATCTCCCTGTTTTATCCCTCCATGCGCCTAGGCTAGTACTGTTTGCAGTTCATCACCAGCACTGTGCTCTCCAGACCTCCTGCTGTGGCTAATGCCATTCTATCTGCTTGGGATGCCACTGCACTTGACCTTCTTGACCTCCATGACAACTTCTCGGAGACTGACACACCACATGGCAGACACTTCAATGTCTTAGCCAGCAACATTTTCCAAATCAGTAAATAAAACCAAATGAGTCATAGTCTTACCTGGCAATGGGCAACTCCTTTGTGATGGCCCAGATATGGTGGCCAGGTAATCCCATGATGGTGAGTGACCACTTCCTTCTCTTCTCTGCACAATCCCACTTCTGTCTCTCGTCCCTCCCTCAAAATTCATTCTCACAGCCACTTGTGTCCCTAATCCTAACACGGAAGGCACTTAATAAAATTTGTCCAATGGATATAACCGTAAGCAAATCAACGCCCATCCAACAGTTCAGAAATCCGCTGATTACAGCATTCCTTAGCTGGAGGTGACCACCAGTGCACGGGCTTCCCAGTGTCAGGGCGTGGGATGTCTGTGAAGAGCAGCCCCTAACCTCGCATGCTCCCCACATGCCAGGAAGGCGGTGGGGCTGTAGAGGAATGTCAGGCCTGTGGTGAGGAGGTGCCATGCTGGAGAGGTGGGGGGTGACTGGCCCACTTAAACTGTCCAGACACATCCCGCGATTAGAGCCTTATCGTCATGTGACTAGCTCTGTAATGAATGTGCCAGAGCCAGGGATTGTATTGCATGCTGCAGGTCTTAAGCTTTTTACTGAACAGGCCCACTTGCTGGCCAATAAGCATTTTCCTAACCAACGAATAAAACTAAATGAGGAAATGGGCTCTTTACCTAGTGGGATAAACAGCTCTGCTTTGCAGGGATTGTGCCTGGAGGTGTCCAGATGTTGGGGAGGCAGAGACTGGCAGTGGTGACGCAGATGGCTCCCCAGATGCACCAGGCCCTGGCCCTGTAGTCAGACAGGCCAGGCGTTTTTACTGGCTTTCCCTCTCTCTGTGGAATTTTGACGTTGTTTGCCAGAACTGCCTGCATTAATCAAACCGCCGTTTCTCAGAGACATCGTTTATGTTTGCTGGAGCCACAGAGGCATTTGTGGGCATTATTTTTACTTTCCAAAAGTAAACTCTGGGCCAGAGAGTGAAATGCCATTGGTCTCATTTCATCGCAAAGTCCCGAGGACAAGTTCTGGCCCCTTCTGGATTTATATTTGGTCTCGTGACAAAGTAGGAGGAAAGAAACTGGAGGGAATGTCAGGACATGAGGACAGAAATATTTCTGGGTCTCTAAGGCATCAGAGCACCGATCTCCAATCCCTCTGCAGGGACCAAGGCACCTACTTCTATGAGGAGGATTTGTCGTCTTATACTCATCACCCCACAAAAGTTCAAGGCATTTTTATTTAGCCAAAGGGCACGATGGCATTGAGTTTGGGGACCGGGCACTTTCCAACCAGGTGCAAAGGATACTGGTGGTTACTTGCTTACATGGCTCCCAAATACCAATTTAACCAAATTATGTGGATAATCCATCCCCGTTTATTACAAGCGGCTCTATTTTATTTCAAGATGGAATTCATTATTTCACCAGAGAATAAAAGTAATATATAAATCCTGTGGGGGGGGGGGGGGGAGGGGTTAAGGGAAATTGAAAAGGTATAAAAATAGAAAATCAAATCATCTATAAGCACGCAATTTAGACATAACTTCTGTCTACATTTTGGTATTTTTTTCTTTTTTTAGATTTTCCCCATGACCTTTAATATTCTGTGAGAATGTAATTTTTATGAATTTGTAATATTCTCTATTATGCTTGCACTTTAAATTAGTTGGCCATTCTTCTACCGTGACTTAAGTTCTTCCTATTTTCCTCACTCTTATAAAGAGGACTACACTGAACATTCTTGCACATAAATCTTAGGCCACATTTTTTTATTGTTTTTTTTTAGGGAACGTTTCTGCGAAGGACATACAGATGGCCAGCAGACACATGAAAAGATGCTCCGTGTCACTAATCATCAGAGAGATGCAAATTAAAACCACAAGGAGATATCACCTCACACCTGTCAGAATGGCTATCATCAATAAATCAACAAACAGTGCTGGTGAGGATGTGATGAAAAGGGAACCCTCGTGCACTGTTGGTGGGAATGCAGATTGGTGCACCCACTGTGGAAAGCAGTATGGAGTTTCCTCAAAAAAAATTAAAATGGAACTGTCTTATGACCCAGGGATTCCACTTCTGGGAATATATCTGAAGAAATCCCAAACACTAATTTAAAAAAATATGTGCACTGCTATGTTCATTGCAATGTTATTTATAATAGCCAAGACCTGGAAACAGCCCAAATGTCCATCAGTAGATGAATGGATAAAAAAGCTGTGGTCCATATACACAATGGAATACTACTTGGCTGTAATATAGAAGGAAATCTTACCTTTTGCGACAGCATGGATAGACCTGGAGAGCATTATGCTAAGTGAAATAAGCCAGCCAGAGAAAGACAGATACCATATGATTTCACTTATGGAATCAAATGAACAAAAGAAACTAACAAAATAAAAATAGACTTATAGATACAGAGAACAGACTGGCAGCTGTCAGAGGAGAGAGGTTAGGGGCTGGGTGAAAAAGGTGAAGAGATTAAGAAGAAAAAAAACACCACCTCATAGACAGACAACAGTATGGTGATTACCAGAGGGGAAGGGAGGTGGGGGGAGGTAGAAGAGGATACGGGGGGATAAATGATGATGGAAGAAGACTTGACTGGGGTGGTGAACACACAATACAATATACAAATGATGTATTATAGAATTGTACACCCCAAACCTATATAATTTTATTAACCAATGTCACCCAAGTAAATTCAATAAAAAATAAAGTAAAAAGAGAGACCAGGAATCAGAACACACTGACTCTTGCTTGATCATAATAATGGAAAAAATAGGTCTGCATGGTGTTATATTAAGTTGTTAATTTACCAAGAATAATAATCGGACCTATAGAAAAGACCTCCAGACTCTGGTCATGTGACTTATTTTTTCTTGAAACGTTCAATAGACATGAAGTGCAATAGACAGTCTTGCTGCAGATATAGACAAGGTTCATCCTTTCTTACGTTTTCTGTTTTATAAAACAATGGTTTTCAGTTTGGTAAACTGGACTGTGTTGCATGAAAAGAATCAACAGAGCATTGGGCCTCTAAGAACACAGGCCAGTCTCATCTGAGGGTGTGAGTGACCAGGACATCTGGGCAGCCTTTGCCAGAAAATTGCCTCAGATGGGTTCCAACATGGGGCACACGGACGCAATGGATAAAATGATGTGAGTAGCTGTGTTATGTTAACCCCAGGTTATCACCGACTCCACAGGGCTGTGATTTCCCCTTTGGCCAGTCTTTCAGTTAAATCAGACCTCACCATCAACAATGGACTTGTTAGCGTCCATGGCATAGGTTTGCTTTCTGATCTTGGAATTCCTAAGTATTTATGTAATTTCCCTGCTAACTACGACAAAAATAAATAAAACACATTCCCCGAGTGAGTGAAACAAGAAAGACAAGCAGAGAAAATGGCGTGCACACTCTTGGAGAGGGCTCTGGTCAAAGGTCGGAAAGCCCAGAACTATGGGTCCCTGAAGATCCAGGGGCATGTGGCCGCCCTCTCCACCCTGTGTTTGGGAGAAGCGTTTGGATGAGGCACTTCGCAAATGTTTCTGTGTAAGGAGCTGTGTCAGAACGGAGGCCATGGTCTGCATGGCCGGATGCGAGCCAGGAAATTGGAGTCAAGGCAGCGGGAACGTTGCTCCTGGCTCTGTCTCTCGTCAGGCCTGGTGCCATCGCTTGTAAATCTTGGATGATCACCTACTGTTTTGAGGCCCCCTGACAGCAGGCTTCAGCGCAGACATCGCTTCCGTGTTTCTGCTAGAGCGCAGAATCCTTTTCAGGGGTGAAAGAGAGCCAGGCCAGTGGCTTTTACTATTAAAGGATTTCCCCCCATCGATACCCCCTTCCCCGAGTTACTGTCTTAGAAAGGAGAGGACAGGGAAGCGCCACACGCTCCAGAGGTCACATCTGATGGCGGCGTCCTCCAGCTGCTGGTGCTTAAAAATGCGTCTGTTTGCTGATTCATTATTGTAGGTGCTTGGAGTACATAGGGAGGAAACAGACCAAGCCCCTGCCCCTCCTGGCGCCTACATTCTATGGGGAGGCAAACAATAAACACATGAAATAAACGAAGTAGAAGTCAATTTTCCTAAGTTGCAGGGTGATATGTTCCATGGAAAATACAGAGCAAAGTGAGGGGAATTCTGCCGGAACAGAGCAGCCCCGCCGCCCCATTGCAGAACTAGTGGACAGGGACCCTAGGACAAGGGAATCCCCAGGGGGCTGCCTGGGAGCATGTGCACAAAAGCCCGGGCACAGGCCCTGGAGTGAGTGAGGGTGGCCACAGTAGGCCCACAGGTGAGAGGGCCTTGGTACGTGAGGGGATGGGCGGTGGGTTATTGTCAGGACCTGACCGTTGTTCTGAGAGTTTGGAGCTGAAACGCACACAGAGCCGCTTCCAGGGTGGCTGTGTGTGGCCATGTGCTGGCGGGGCCCCTGCTGGCACAGCCTCTCCCTGGGGAGCTGGGGTCCTGAGCCAGGGGCCGCTGGAATTCCTCTCTCTGGACCCAGAGACCCAGGCTCCCTCCTGGGTCACATTCTGCCTGTGGAAGCAGCAACGTGGATGACTCACAGGACCATGAGTTACAAGAACCACAGCCTCGCTAAAGTCACTGACAGGGAAGACGAGTTCCCTTCTCCCAGGCTGTGCTGCCCCCCTTCCTGCCAGCTGGGCTTCTGCGGAGAGGGTCAGTGGTCCCTTGTCAAGAAGTGAGCCATGTGGTCCCTGCCTCTCTCTGAACCCTGGTGGCAGGCTGGGGGGGCGGGCGGGGGGGAGGGGCTTCAAATGATATTCCCCAAACTTGAGTTAATCTTTTCATGAAAGGAAGAAATACATTTTATTTCATATTGCTTTATACTTTTTTTTTTTTTTTAAAGCATCAGGTCTTTTATCTCTAGTGTGACTGTGGATGAAATATCTCCAGCTTCACATTTCAAGGTAAGTCTCCTTCCAGCAAAAGCTCCTTGGGAATAAAAACCGGGAAAGCCCTCATTGTTGTGACTGCACTTTCTGTTTCTGTATAAACACGTCCCTCTGGGCTCCGTCGGCTCCTCGAGTCCCAGCGTGTCACGGTCACTGCTGGGCTGAAAGGTCTTGCCTTTAGCTTCCTCGATAGGCCAGAGAGGTTAACAAGTTAATAAAATCCTATTTATCAGACTCCGGAGCCCATTTCCTCTTCCCCGTGGCTCATGGTTATAATTATTTTTTATGGACTCTCGACATTTCTTTAGATCTGATTTCCTCAAACTCCCCCCACCCCATTTCCTGAGAACCACAGCCCAGAAAGAGGGAGCGGTTGGGTCCGTGGAAAGATGTCTGTTACTCATTTCCACCTGGTGGGACGAGGGTCAGTCTGAAGGGATATGTTCAAATAGCCACGCCTTTCGCTTGTGCACATTCTCTCTCCTTCCGGTGGAGTGGGTAGAAAGCTGGTATCCCCAGGTAGCCCAGCCCCATCCACAGCTTAGGAGACTGGGAGCCAGCTCTGATCTGTTCACGTTCCAGATTCTTACCTGGAAATTGAAGCAATGGTGTTGGGACCACATGCGTATATGAAGATAAACTGCAGTCATTTATGGGAGAGTGTTTTGGAAAACAGCAGCAAACATAAGAAAACTAAGGAATGGTCTTGGTTACTTTCGCTGTTGTAGCTTCCGTCTGCAATGTGCCGGGGGGGGGGGGGGGGGGGCGGGGAAGGGGTGTTGGGGCTAAATTAGCTAGTGATGACTCCTTTATCCGCTTTGCTGACTGAGCCTGGGAGACCCAGCATGGCGTCCCAAGGTGATCAGCTGGAGGAGAAATGAGGATGCCAATCTCTGAGCAGGACAATTGGGGAGGTGCTGAGCCCTGGACTGGAAGCCTCGTCAGGCTGCGGAGCTCCTGGCACGGGCTCCCTGGGCTGTGGGAATGGACACAGACGCCTGCCCCAGGCCCAGCTTTTGTCTCAAAAGAAATGACCAGAATCCAGCTTTCTACTCTGGCAGGTCACCCATGCCTCATGCCTGTGGCCTTTTGACTCCCTTTAGGTCTCTATGTTAACTTGCCTGTGTTCCAACTTTGGCCAAGAAGGTTTTATGTAAAAATGTACAGTGAACGTGTGTGTATGTGTGTGTATGTGTGTGTATGTGTGTGTATGTGTGTGTATGTGTGTGTATATGTGTGTGTGTGTGTGTGTGTGTGTGTGTGTGTGTGTGTGTGTGTAGGACTGGGGTCTCCTCAGCAAGCCAATGACTGGGATTTCTTAGCCTCTGCCTCTCGAAGACGGCACTGAGTGACCAATGAGATACAAATGTGGAGAAAAACATAGTGGCCTGGGAGCCATGCCGGTGCCTGGATAGAAAACCTGACGAATTTCTGTTGGACCACGTGCAGAAGGGGATGGAGTAAAGGAAAGGAAACTCCCACACATGACTCCCATCAGCCAGTCCACCAGGGGAAGAAGGGCCGATACCCCAGAAGGTCCCCGGGACCAGTCACTGACTTGGGTGATCAGGGGCTCAAAAAAAGAGTGGGACAGGCAGGGGGCAGGTGCCAAATGCAGATTCTGAAACACTTGCACTTGATGGTGAAGCCAGGTGAGCCCAAAAAACACAGAAAGGAAACAGTGCAGCACCCAGAGTCCCAGGCAGCTCCTGACTCCCCGGTCCACCCCTGTGCACCTCAGCTCCCACGCTCTAAACTCTCCTGCCTCAGTGAGGAGCTAGCAGAGAGAAGCTGCAACCCATTGACAAATCTCCCCTTTCCTCCACCCCAGGGTGGGGAAGGTCCAGCCCGTGGACTGTCTAAGGCCTGTGAAGTCATTTGGTCTGGCCCTGCCAAGGCATTAGGGGTGAGTTAATGAATTGTTCGACCAAATACAGCAAGCTAATTTTTAAGTTGATAATTTTGATGGCCCGAGAATGATGTTATAAATATCCACATGGCCCTTGGCAGAAAGGTTCCCCACCCCTGCTCTATCCGAACCTGGAAGGAACTGGGCTGAGACCTAAACGCTAACTTCAGAGTTTACCTCCACCCAATGCTGTGCAGGTATAAACTTCCCTCTGCAAGGATTTAAAACCAAAACACCAACCACAACTAAGCAGGCATGTGAATCTATCAATTAATTTGGCATTTAATATGTCAAAGAAAGAAAATTACATGATAAATAAAATGGCAATGAACTTGTCAGATGAAGTTGAATATATCTTAATTAATTTCACATGCACACACTACACATACAACCCTTAGTATATAGGAATGCATTGGCAGTCTTTAATACGCTTTTTTAAATACCAAAACACAAATCCTTGTCATGCTTAATGGTGACACATATAGTCATTCAAATTAAAGTCTGGGCAATGAAATACTGGTAAATGGCTATATTCACTATAAAATTACTTAGCTTCGAAAATACTAAACCAATATAATTAACTAGGAAATTATTTGAAGATTATGTAATTGCATAACTAAAAACACAAAAAAGTCAACTGAAGAGATTATTGGAATTGATAGGAGACTTCAGTGAGCTGTGTGGTTTTAAAATTAATAGACAAAAATCAATAGCTTGTCCTTACTTGAAAAGTAAACATTTACAAAATGCAACAGAAGGGGGACTCATTTATAATAGCAATAATACTTGAACAGCTAAGAATAAATCTTATGAGACGATTGCAGGATTTATATGAGGAAAGTATTTTAGTCTACTGAGAGAGATAAACTCTACTGAGGGGCACTTTCTGTGAGTAAATGACATAACATGGCTTATCATTGGAACGGCAGATTCCGTTGTGTACAAAACTAAATTACCCTAAATTAGGGTATGTAATCCATGAAATATTAAGTAAGCCACCACTAGGATGCTGTGGGATTTCACAGCACAATATTAAATTACATGTGGGAAAACAAGCGTGTGAGCTTGATCAAGGGATTTGTGGAAAAGCACGGTGATGAGCGCTATCTTTTCCAGATCCCCAAATGTTTAGTTATTCCAGGAAAATCAGAGCACAGGTAGACAGAATCACTGAGCTGATTACACAGGCCGGCATCGGGCTGAGATGCCGATGGACTGCGGTGATTTTCATGGAAGAGGCGGATGTGTCGAGGGAGGGAGAGAGCGTTGGGAAGCTGGCCTTGTCCTTGGGGGAAAGCAAGTGGCAGAGTCCCGTGTGCACTGTGACACCACCGTGGAAACACGGCAGCCAGAGATCACACATTTTATGGGGAAATTGATGGGACAATGATGACAGCGAAGAAATCTTTGCTGGGGAGGTGGGAGCTGGTGGTGGGAAGAAGGAAGGAACTGTCTACGTTACTGAGTTTGGGAGAAAATGACTTTCGGTTTTTGAAAACAAAAAAGACATACATCTTCAGATGGATAACCCAAACAATATGAAAAAAGTATAAGAGGAAAAATAAGGTTTGTTGAACATGAGCCTAGAAATGTCACAACAGAGAAATATACTTGCAGACAGACGGATAGAAATGGTCTCATAAGCATGGACTGTACTGTAAAATGCTGCTTATCAAAAGCGCACTGACGTTAACTTTAAGCAACTGCTGGATTACAAGTGTTTCTTTGCCTCTTCGCCCTGAGAAAACAAACTGGTTTCTAAAAGCCTCCTGGAAACTTAAAAATAATGGTGATAGACCATTCATAGGTTATACTCTCTGCATGGTTTTAGTTGCATGTTTCAACTTTTCGCGGTTCCTATGAATTCGCTGAAAAAGCTGACAGAATGAGTGCCGCCCTCCCTCCACCCCGCCTCTCGCCTGCCCACCAGGTTTCAGTAGCTGTCTGTGCTTTCTGGGGTCTACAATCTGTTTGGTAGCCGTAATTCCCAGAATGGCGTTTTCCGACTCTGCATATAAACTTGTGCTCTGTTCGCCAGGAATTTCGTATTCTGTAGCATTTCCTTGAAGAGAGATTTCTTGACTTGGATCTGTGGTTTGGTTAGCTGGGGTTCCAGGAGCAGCTCACAGCTGCTGTAGCTGCTGTGTTCTTTAGGTGTGAGGATGTGCAAGCCTTGCCTTTGTTTTTGGAGAGCAAGTGATTGCCTACAAAGGATTGGGCGAGGCTTTGGTTTTCCTCCACAATCCTGCAGTCTCCCCACCACAGGAGGGCTCTGGGGGGAGAGGGAGGGAGGAGGAAGGCGGCACAGATATGTCCCTTGGAATAACATTCTTCAGCCAAAAACACTCTGTGACTCCCACATGGTTCTTTGTTATTTACTACATGCATTAAACACATACACACACACCAAATACACACAATATTACTGAGAAACACACTGTAAAGGCTATATTATATGATTATTATTCTTATTTTTCTTATTCTTAAAATGTAGTAGCTTCAGCAGGTAACAAATATTTATCTATCAGCATCCCTTTGTTCTGCAATATGATATGCTTGTCTACTATGCAAATTCAGGAATGTTCTTATTTGGGGTAGTTTTTTAAAAAAATCTTTAATATTTTAACATTTCTATTCTCTTATTCATAATTATCCCTGCTTTATTTTTCTATTGTATTTTGTACAAATCCTTAAGCCTGTCCATTATGTCCTTGGCAATATTTTGTATCCTTCTGGTAAGACTTTTAATAAATTTTAATTAATTTTTTAATTTAAAGGAATTATGAATATGATATATGTGTGTAATGAAAACAAATTCAATTAATACCAAATGTTGGCATATATAAATCTGTAGCTTTCATGACCGCATGCTATTTCTTTTGGTGTAAATACAAAAATTATTTATGAACACTTCAGTTTCCCTGCTTCTCCACCTCTCATATTTCATTTTTAAAATGTTGTTATTACAACTATGGTGTACACATGTGCAAGAATATGTAGGACAAAACTCTGGAAGTGGAATTGCTGCTGAAATGCCACAGGTTACAGCAGTGGGGACACGTGGCCGTGTCTGGAGACACTTTGGGCTGTCACACCAGGGGACGGGGCTGCTCTGGCATCTAGTGAGGAGAGGCCAGAAATACTGCTGGACAGCCTGCTGGGCACAGCGCGTGCGCGCACACACACACACACACACACACACTCCCAACGCAGAGAATGATCTGGACACAATGTCAGTAATTCAGAAGTCAAGAAACCCTATCCTATGAATATAAGACATCAGCACACACGTGTTAGGCTCAGGTTGTGTGAGGACCCAGTTAGATGAGAGAAGCCCAGGGAAAAACAGCATTTGGTTAGGACTAGAGGATCTATAAAAAGCATGTAACAACACAGAAGTGAGAAATAATTTAGGGGAAAATGAGGACCAGACATTAACAAAGGAAGTAATAAATATATTAGAAACATCCCAGAACAGAAATAATCCAGCAGTAAACCTATGAATAGTGTAGGGGGTCTGGCATTAAAATGCACTAATAAAAATAATTCTTTAATAACTAAAATGTGTTAGGTCGAGCCAAATGAAAGTGCCCTTTTGTAGGTAAAAAACTGTCCAATATTGGCAATTTCATAGGAGCCAACCTGACATTAACTGCTTACTCTTTGATAAGGAGTGGGCTAAGCAGTATAAGTACATCATCTAATTCTAACTAGTTTCTTAAAATAGAATGTCAGGATTCAGAGGGCCACCTGTGCTCTCAAAGATAAAGCCTGGTGCCAAAGATCAAAGAGAAAATAAGTGTCACGTTATCTGATGTTAAAACCCACACTCCACATTCTTCATTGTGAAGCGAATATCCACATAGAATAAAGAAACAAAAAAAAGAGATGAATAAAATTTTAAAAGTTCATAGAAGAAGAAGAAGACGGGCAATGGGGGTCCAACATACAGCCAGTGGTGCCTGTGATGTGGAGATAGAACAGATCAAACAGCAGCATATTCAGAAGTCACTTTCTGAGGGAAGAGGGAACTCCATCTGCTGCCCTAGAGACCTCAACGCATTCCTGGAACATTTTAATAGAGAAAATAGATCCTGAAACATCCCAGTAAAATCGGTGAGCTCCAAGGATGGAGAACTAATACCACAAGCTTTCAGACAGGAAAACTACACTTTGCCTAAAGGAGGAGAAAAATGAAGCACCGCTGTGCTTAGACTTCCCCACAACACAGCTCTGTTACACAAGCAAGTTCAGGGAAATTTAGGGGAAATGGGAGCTCCAATTTTTGTATCCAATGAAGTTGTTTTTCATGGATAAAGTCAACAAAAAGTCATTATCAAAAATGAAATAACGCCCTGACTGGTTTGGCTCAGTGGATAGAGCGTCAGCCTGAGGACTGAAGGGTCCCAGGTTCGATTCCAGTCAAGGGCATGTACCTTGGTTGCGGGCACATCCCCAATAGAAGGTGTGTAGGAGGCAGCTGATCAATGTTTCTCTCTCATCGATGTTTCTAACTCTCTATCCCTCTCCCTTCCTCTCTGTAAGAAATCAATAAAATATATTTTTAAAAAAATGAAATAACTATCTCCTGAAAAAACTAGTAAATCATATTTAAAATGAAGGGAAACAACAACTTTGACAAAAGAAAAATATAAAAAGGCTGGTGGGTGGTGAGCACTTTAACAGGAGTAAATGTTAATTATGTTTATGAAACATTGTAAAAGTCAACATTTTTGCAATAAGAAATTTAAAGCAAAATTGAAAAACAATCCAAATTCTACTAAAATTTCTGTGCTTATTAGTGAAAAGGAAGAATGGGTTGAGATGTACATACACTGATTTCTATAGCAGAAAGGAAATAAAGTATTTTCTTTTTAGAATTTTGTTTTGGGTGTTAAAAATGTTAATGCTGTCTATCCATATTATTTGAACAACAAAATTAGTCATGAGGAGAACTAAGAACAAATTATATGGCTCTTCATTTATCACAAGGTGAAAAACTACTGATCATAAAATGAAAGATACAAAAGGAATAGAAAATATTTCTTTGAAAAAGGGTGGGAGCATGGATATCTGAGTATGTGAAAACGTGTTATCATAATTCCATATATCGCCAGATTTAAAAAGAAAACATATGGTCATCATAGTAGATGCAGAAAGAAATTAAAAAAATTTTCACATGTGATCAAGTCACAACTGCTAGCAAAGTAATAAGTAAAGGGAACATTCTTTACTTGATGAAATACATCAACAAAACAGAAATCATCCAATTTAAGAGTTGAAACATTAGAACTTATTCTAAAATGAAGAACAAGAAAATGTTGTCTATCATCACTGTTTCTAATTAATATTGTACTGGAACCCTAGAAAGTACAAGACAAAGAAGAGAGTCTCTGCCCCCTTACAAAAAAAAATCCCCAAACTAAATAAAATGTAGAGACTGGAAATAAGCAGGGTGATTACTCCCGCAATCACAAATTAGACAAGGTAATTACAGCAGAAAAGTCTCTGCCAACAACACAGCAAAACTTACAAGAGTCTGGGAATAAATCTAACAAAGGATGAGTACAGCTCTTATTGAGAAAATTATAACCCCACTTAAAATAACTAAGTAAGTGGAAATGCATTCTGTGTTTGCAACTGGAAAGGCAACTTGAGAGAGATATCAATTCTCTCTAAATTAACTTGTGAATTCCAGGCGAAACCCCCTGGGGTTGGCAATGAAACCTGACATTAGCTTTTATCATCAAATCCATGTGGCGGGTAAAGGGCTGAGAACAGAGAGGATGCTCTAAGGAGGAAGAGTGTGAGGGGCAGGGTGGGCAGGGGAGATTTCATAACACTGCAGTAATTAGAGCATCCAAGGACAATGAGGTGAAATACAGATCTGACCCTACACCCCATGAGACATTTCAGGTAGACGAAAGAAATAGTCTAAACAGTCAAACATTAAGCTTTGTAGAAGGAAGAAATAGGACCATAGCCAATGTTGGTGAAGATGTGGAGAAATGGTGACATTTCTGTCCTGTGGGTGTGTGGGGGAGGATGTTGCGGGGGGAGGGGTGTGTGTGCATGGGACAGTGTCTCTGGAAGACAGTCTGCCTCTTCTAGGGGATTTGGTGATGGGTGCTCCCTACATTCCTACATTTCACTAACTCAGTCTAGATCCCACAGAAAGTCTCACACATACAGATGTTCATTGGAGCATTATTTATAAAAGGGAAGAATAAACAAAACCCAAATGCCCATACGTGGGAAATAGATAAATTATGCCATCTATAACAATAAAAGCATAATATGCTAATTAGACCAGACATCCTTCCAGACGACCTTCTGACCGAAGCCAGGGCTATGAGGGAAGCCCGGGGTCCCGGGTGCCAGAAGGAAGTTGGTGCTGGCAGCCAGGGGAAGGAAGGCCTACTCTTGCACGAA
Source organism: Myotis nattereri (assembly GCF_964212035.1). Lineage (NCBI taxonomy): Eukaryota > Metazoa > Chordata > Mammalia > Chiroptera > Vespertilionidae > Myotis > Myotis nattereri. The sequence continues at coordinate 34,304,841 of NC_138082.1, forward strand.
TTTCATGCATCAGGCCTCTAGTATTCATACAATAGAATGTTACACTAGTCTGAATGGGCCTATATGGAGGAGAGCAGGATTCGAACAGAAACTTCAACTCTATGGATAACGCTGTGTTGTTTAAAAGAAGTAGTATCTGAAGCCAACATAGAAAATGTAGTTGAAAACACAAATTACTGTGTTGACAGCTAGCATCATTGTTTCTCTTGAGGAGAAATGTATCTGGTTAGGAAAAATGGGCTTTATAAACTCTGTTAGGTCTAGAAGGGGAAACCCAGACAGTGTATTTTGGGGAAAAAGACGTTTGAAAGAGAACTCCATACTATTAAACGGTGATTAATTTAGGAGTGTGAAATCACAGAAAATATTTACTTAAAAGCTGAGTGCTCTACTCTGTGTGATATTAGAACGGTGGATACATTTGTCCAAACCCATAGAGTGTGCAGCACCAAGAGTGACCCTACTGCGCATGCTGGACTCTGGGGATGACGACGTGTCAGGGCAGGTTCATCGGCTGTAACAAATGTCCCATCTGGTGAGGATGTTGATGATGGGGTGGCTGTGTAGGGGCAGGGGGTAAATGGGAAATCTCTGTAACTTTCACTCAACTTTGCTGTGAACCTAAAAGTTCTCTAAAAAATAAAGTTTATTTAAAAATCCAAAGTTCAAATTTGACACAGTAAAGAAAAATTGAGTCTTTTAGTTCAAAGATTTAAATGTTTGCACATCTCACAATGATTACTTCAACAACTAAGAAAAACAATTAAGACATCTCAACTATACTAAGAATGAGAAAAATACAAATTACAACACCATTTTACACTGACCACATTGTCAAAAAAATGTGATTAAAATGACATGACGCCCCATTGGCGGGAGCTTGGGGAGCAGACACCCCCCTTTACTGCTGCGGAATATAAATGAGTGCAGATTATCTGGAGGGCATCTAAACCCTGGGGGACATTCAAAGCCTTGAAACTGCAATTTCACTTTAAGTAAATTAACCTTAGCCAAGGTCATAGATGTGCAAAAATATTTACATAAAAAGGGGTATGTTGTTTCTTAAGTTATAAAAGTAAAATATAGGAGACATCTGCATAGACATCAAAGATAGAAATGTATTTAAATAAAATATGCTATATTAATATGATGAAATATGACAAATCACTAAAAAAATTTCAAAAAAGGTTCAATTTTATGGAAAATGTTTGTGACATTGGTAAGCTCAAAAAGTGGATTTCAAAACAGTATTACAATTGGACTCCTATTTGTATGTATGTGTGTGTATCATATATATGTTTGGCTACACAAATACACACATGTAGAAGGAGAGAAAGGAGTGGAGGGAGAGAGAGAGAGAGAGAGAGAGAGAGAGAGAGAGAGAGAGAGAGAGGTGAATAGAATAGACCAAAATGTTAAATGTGTTCATTTCTGAAAGGTTTAACATAGTTTCTGTATTTTCCCACCTTTGTAGAGTAAACACATATATTACTTTGATAGTGGCTTGAAAATACAAAGGAAAAATACCTCCAGTTTGGGGAGCCAGAGCCACCCCGAGCCTTGCTCACACGACCATAGCTGTAGGGTCAGAGCCCTCCTGCCCCAGTGTCCGTCCGTCTACTCAGATTCCAGGTGGCAGGAGTAATTCAGAATTCTCCCCTCCGAATCCAGCCTTAGTACCACAAAACCATCCAGATGCATGGGGGAAAGGAGAATGTTATTATAGGTGCATGCAAGCCAATCAAGGGGTCAGCAACATCCTTGGGCACCACAATGGTGACATTCTCCTCTGTGAACACGCTGCCCGATAAATAACTGCACATGCCTCACGTCACGTTCAAGTTCCTTGGAACTAACAGTGAGAAGTAAATTAGAATCCCACCAGGGCTTGAACTGAAAATGAACTACTGGGGAGGAATACCATTTTGTTGTGAAAATAAAAGTACTAATTTGATAAGGAGATTAAGGGAGTGAACTGCGGAGAAGGGAGGTTTCCTTGTTAAAAATTTACCATCGTTAATGGGATTCATTAATCACCCCACCTGCTATTTCTGGTTATAAAAATAGAAACCAAGAAGGAAAATTATGGAGGTCTTACACCTCTGAAATGTTCTGAGACCTTTTAAGGATTTGGCCATTCAGCTTTTATTCTTGGCAAAGAGCAAAGGTGCATTAAAATATAAACTTCAGTGAGTATTTGCATACACATTTATGCAAGAGTCTATAAGGATAACCGGCAGTGCACAACATTTAACCCCCTGGACGTGTCCCTCGCTGAGGAGGCAGGAGCTGTCTTGCTCACCTGCTGCGTGGATCCTATCTGTTCTGCAGTTAGTATGCCGACAGTGTATGCTGATGCTAATATTTCATTCCCTAGCTCTATGGGTCATCTGCCCTTTCTTTCTAGAATTCAGTGGAGGAGGAAGACATTTATTTGAAGCTATAGCCTATATTGTAAAACTATCAGATAAGGAACAATTTGACATGCTTTTTATAAAAAGTGGGTGTTTTGTTTTTCAGCACACTGAGCACCTACTCGGTTCCAACCTCTGTTCCAGGACCTGCAGTTAGAGACATGCTTAATACTCCCCCCAGCCCCCAAAGAGTTCCTTACCCAAAGGGACTCCCAAAAGTACAATTCAGTATGGCAAGTGTTTAAAGCAGTGATTGGCATGTTCATTCTGCCTGAGGCCGTGATTTTGGTTTATGAGAGTCATTAATGCTTTTCACGGATAGTCTAGTTCTTCCAAGTGCAAGCTAGGGTTATACTGCTCTTCTCCCATTTAAGTTGGTGTGGGCAAGTGACTTGTCTTGCCATGGTCATTATGGAAGCTCAGCCTTCAGCTAGGTTCCTGAGTGGTTAAAAGGACAGAGTCCCACTACTGACCACTCTGTGTAGACTGGTAACATGAGCAAGAAACAAGCTTTAGTTGCATTAAGCCACTGAGATTTGGGGCTGTTTGTTACTACAGCATAGCCCAACCCTGATGACTGATACATGTGGGATTTGGAGAGCTTGACCAAACACAGAAGAGCAGGGAAAGTGGGAATAACAAGAGCAGGCACCCACAGACACAAAGCCCTTTTCCTTTGCCTTAACTGCTCTCCTTTGTGTCCTTGTCTGCTCAGTTAATTTCTCTTCCTTTCTTCATGGACTGTTGGTTAAACATTGTGTACTGACCATAACCATCTGTCTCTTCTTCCCAAACTATACTAAAATGTCAGCAAAAAAATAGCAAAGGTGCGACTTTGCCAATAAAAACAACAGAAGACAGGAAACCTTACCAGACAATAGATATCAACATGATTTTGGATGATAAAAAGCAGATGGAAGAGACATCACCTAAAGCCGGGGTCAGCAAACTGCAGCTCGCGAGCCACATGCGGCTCTTTGGCCCCTTGAGTGTGGCTCTTCCTAAGCCTTAGGAGTACCCTAATTAAGTACCCTAATTGTTATTGTTAAAATAACAATGTACCTACCTATATAGTTTAAGTTTAAAAAATTTGGCTCTCAAAAGAAATTTTAATTGTTGTACTGTTGATATTTGGCTCTGTTGACTAATGAGTTTGCCGACCACTTGTCTAAAGGAATTCAGAGGGGAGAATGCTCAGTAGTAACCCAGTTCACCCTGCAGAGCCCCTGAATGGCTCAGAATGCTTGGAGTGGTGCTGGTGGGATGGTACAGGCCTGAAATCAGGGGCCATAGAGAGACTAGACAAATGGAGGGCAGATCCCCAATTCCCCCTGCCTCCACCTACCAAGCACACACCGGTGCCTATTTCCTCCAAGAGGAAGATAGAGAGGTCCTGGTCTTGGGTGCACCAAGCACACAGGAAATCTCAGGTGAGAGTCATCATTTAAATGAAAATCTTCATATACAACAGTGAGAACCCTAGTTCTCGTTCCCATGTTGGCAGCCATATGCATGCCCCCCAATAAAGAACTCTGGATACTGACATTGAGGAATCCCTCAGTGAAAGCAATGAAGATGCTTCTCTCAGACTAAAGGGACTCCCACCTGTCGATGAGCTCCACTCATGCATCCAGGACTTTCTGCTGGTTTGTCAGTGAACCACGTTAAATATCAATGATGGGCAAAGACCACGGACATTTGAGGGACACCTCCAACTTGGAAGCAGAAAAGACAGTGAAGCAAAGGCGTGAACAAAAGGAGGAAACCAACAGTGCAGCAACCAGAAGAAAAATTCCAAACAGACAAATGAGAAGTATTTTTGAGAAGTAACAGAAAACATTGAATCCATAACACAAACACAGGATGTCCCTAGAAAATCGAAAAATTAGAGAAATGAAAAGGCTCTGGGGTATTAAAAATGTGAGCCAAATGTATAATAGAGTTGAGAGCTCTCTGGCAGAGATTTGGATTTAGGTGACCACATGGAGGCCCAGAAAATAACATGAGGGAGTAGATGTTCCTGGGTAAGCAAACGCTTCTTGAGCAGGACAATGGCTAAAATGAGCAGATGGCAAATACCAAGTGTTAACAAGGATGTTGACACGGCCAGCAGAGTAGAAAGGGACACAGCCACTGTGGAAAACGCAGCTTCTATGAAAGCTGAGCATAGACATACTTTGTGATCCAACATTCATTTTCTTTCCTGATTGTACACCCAATAAAATGTGAACACATGCACTAGAAAATACATATATGAGTGATTGCATGGTGTTCAAGGTCAAGAAACCCAAATGTACACCATTGGTAGCATAGATATATTTCTGTACACACACACACACACACACACACACACACGCATGCACGCACACACACGCACAATGGGATACTCTGCTTGGTTCCCACCTGGGCCCAGCAAACATTACCTGCTTTGCTCTCCTGCACCTGCTCCTCTGCTGGTGAAGTTCCAGGACACAGAGCTTCATTCTCAAACCCAGTGGGCCTTCTCACCTCAGAGGCTGTGGGCTCAGTGCCTGTAAACTGACTTTAGTTCATTCAACAAAAGCAAAAGCTATACTATTTTTAGTTGAATACGGTAACGAATCATTACTGTGCATGTCTTCCCTGCACCAACATGGCCATGTCAGGACCACTGGGAGAGCCTGAACTTGAAGGTGCGCTTCTTCATGATAAAGTGATGCAGAAAATGGGCATTGGTCAAGCACCCATAAACTAGGAAAATGTGACCTTTTAGATTTTCTGTGTAGAGCCTGCGGTTATGAACCCATTTTACTAGTAAAGGTGGGCAGGCCCTTGTTTTCAACCAGCATTCTTTTCAGGGCCTCTCTGCCCCTCCCAGGACTCCTCCCCTGCTCTTCCCTCACTTTCCCTCTGTCCTTTCCCTTCTTTCCTCCAGCCCACGCTCTGATGGAGACCATATAGAGAGAGATGACAGGGAGAGTTGCAAGCTAGTGTTTATCTGCTTGTCATCTGTCAACAGTGACTTTGACTGACCCGGAAACCCCAGGGAGCCACTCGAAGGGCCCTTGTGTGTGGTCTCCCCAATAAACTTGGAAACAAAGGAAAAAAGCCTTGGCGTACTTAAGGGGGCCTTTGAAACAGAAGCTGATGTTGACCTGAGTGTGTCCGGAGGAAAATGCATTTGGTGTCGATTTGGGGGATGTGTGTTGAGTCGGAGCTCTCTGCTCAGAATTCCTGGGCTCTGCATTTCTGCTCTCCCACACCTTGATCTCAAATTCTTCTCCATACGCCTCATCATTTCAGCAGATAACTTTTCCTGGCCTTTAAAGTGCACTTGTCTTTGTTCCCACAGGGGAGAGTGTAATCAACAGAAATCAGACCTGTTTACTGTGCAGAAAACATGCCAAAATATTGTCTACCCCTGTGCAGACCTGGAGCCCGGTGACTCCAAGCACCAGTGTGGCTAGATGAAACTAACAACAAGAATAATAATACAGGCCTAACCAGTTTGGCTCAGTGGATAGAGCGTCGACCTGCGGACTGAAGCGTCCCAGGTTCGATTCCAGTCAAGGGCATGTGCCTTGGTTGTGGACACCTCCCCAGTCAGGGGTGTGCAGGAGGCAGCTGATTGATGTTTCTCTCTCACCAATGTTTCTAACTCTCTATCCTCTCCCTTCCTCTCTGTCAAAAATCAATAAAATATATTTTTTAAAAAAGAGAATAATAATACAAGGTCTCAGTAGTAGGTTTAATGACTATTTTCCCAGGACACGAACGACTGCTTGAGTGGGATAAATTGCCTGGTTGATGGCCTTATGCAGACCATCTTGCATATCAGCTTCAGTTTGTATAACCAACCAGATGACCATTTCCCCTCTCCTTCCCTCCTCACGACGCCCTTTCCTTCTCCCAATTCTTGTTTCCATTCGAAGTGGGAGGGGCCAATGGCCAGAACCTGAGCGATGGTGTTGGAAGTCCTCCTGAGAGTACCAGCTGGACGATTTACCAACAGTGTGACCCTGGGCAGGCTTGGTCTTCTTCGTAAAGTGGAGACAGTGTCAACCCTGATGACCATGGAGAGTTGTTACAAGAATCAGAGTATGCGGGTCTGATGGAGCACTCAGAGAAGCATAAATTACTACATAATATGAAATTTTAACAGTTCTTAAATCTCTATTCCCACCCTTCAAATAGATTCAAACTTTTTAAGGTAAGGGGCTAAGTCTTATTCATTTTTTTCTCTGGAGCATCGCAGACATCCGGTATATATTTGCAGAATGTAGTCATCAGCTCTGTCAATCCGTTGAAATGTATCCTTTGCTTGACAGGAAAACAAGCATCCCCGTTTCATGATTCACTTCCCTCAGCACTTAGAGCTCTTGGGTGTTTTCTTCTTGGTTTATTTATTACTTGCTCGTCTTCTTTCTCCCCCAACTAAATTGTAAAGTCACTATGTGCCCAGAACATAGTAGGCATTCAATGAGTACTACTCCAATCAATTAACTGGAAAGTCTTTCATTTTCAACTCACCATTTTAGAAGCAGTAGGTACCTTTGCAAATGCTCAGTGCATACCCCTCTTCCATGGAGGATCTGCTCATCCAAGCTCATCCCTGATCTGCAAGTTTTTGGAAGCACGTGTACCACAGTACATCCCCAATGATGGGACGGCTGCCACATTCACTTGGATCATTCATCAGACCTCTTCTTTTTTAAAAAATATATTTTATTGATTTTTTACAGAGAGGAAGGATTAGGGATAGAGAGTTAGAATCATTGATGAGAGAGAAACATCGATCAGCTGCCTCCTGCACGCCCCCGACTGGGGATGCACCCGCAACCACAGTACATGTCCTTGACCGGAATCGAACCTGGGACCCTTCAGTCCACAGGCTGACGCTCTATCCACTGAGCCAAACCGGTTACAGCTAGACCCCTTCTTTTTTTTAAAAAAAAAAATATATTTTATTGATTTTTTACAGAGAGGAAGGGAGAGAGATAGAGAGTTAGAAACATCGATGAGAGAGAAACATCGATCAGCTGCCTCCTGCACATCCCCTACTGGGGATGTGCCCGCAGCCCAGGTACATGCCCTTGACCGGAATCGAACCTGGGACCTTTCAGTCCGCAAGCCGATGCTCTATCCACGGAGCCAAACTGATTTCGGCTAGACCCCTTCTTTACACAGGTTTACCTCAGAAAAATATTCTCTGGAAATGAGCTGGCAACTGACAAAAAAAGAGAAAAAATGGAATTATGAGATCATTTTTTTATGTCTGTCTGGCAAAGGCGATAAAGGGAGATACGACTGAGTGTTAGCTGAGCCGAAGGAATGTAGGGCGCTCACGGCAAAGAGGGGTGTTGATTGGTTTAAGTTTCTGCAAGGTAATTTGAGAATTTGTGGCAAAATCTCCTTAAAACTGCATACATTTTGACCCTGAACTTCTACTTTTAGACATGTACTAAATGGTATGCATTTTTCATTCTTCATAAAAATGGAATTCCAGGCCCATGCCATGGCCTTCTGGAGTTTTGATAACAGTGATTCACTCCAGGCTTGTGGGATCATGGATAACATTTTTCCTTCGTTTTTTTCTACAGCTTTTGTATTTTCTACAACAAACATTTATTACGGGCAAGATAAAAATTAGTGTATAAAAGGAACTGGATCTTCCAAGACTCAAATTTAGCCTTTGCCATGGCATTGTTGACAAATTATGCATTATTGACAATACAATGAGTGTCTGCAGGATACAGAACGCAGATACTAAACAGAGAATATTAAATATTTACACGATGCGGAGGCCAGGGCGGACAGCACACACATGGAGAGGCCAGAGGGGATTTGATGTTTACGTAGAGCCAGGCTGAAGGAAATTGTTCAGGAAGCTGGGAGGCAAGTGGGAGAAATACTTGATTGGGAAGGGAGTTTGTACTTAAAGATGCAGATCGCAGCTGGTTTACTGCGAGGGTTTCCTAAAGTTTATCTGAAGCTGACTGTTCCTTGCTTAGACTGGAGGTTTCCAGGGCCAGAACCCGGACTTTGCCACCCTGGTTTCACTCTTCATATCTTCCAAGACCTGAAAAGAGCAGTGGGTGGGAGATACGTTGTGGCAGGCTGGCAAGGGTGGACCCGCTGCAGGCCACACCCACGCCACAGCACCCAGGACAGACTCACTCATTGGTCAGAACACTGGCCAACTCAGATGGAGAACCAGAGGTCACTGAGAAATTAGAACCAGAGAACAATGGTTGATAATATCCATCCACTTCAAAAAAAAGTATCTTTTTCAGTATTTCTGTTCAGCTAAAAAGTTTTTTTTAATCAAAAACATCTTGCATATGGTGCCTGCAACATAATAAATACCCAACAATTATTCGTGGAATGAATGAAATGGCTGAATGAATGAGTGAACAAATGCAGTTAGGAAGAATCATCAGTGTTTGGCCTACTGTTTGCTATTATCCACAAAAGTAATATAGTGGATCATTATACAGTGGCTCCTGAAAACTGCACCCACTTTTTTGAGTTCCTACACTACCTGAGGCCCATCTGTGGTTACATTCTCAGAGGAAGGGAGGACTCACACGTAGGATACTTGGAGATGGACAAGGATCCTACATAATAAAAGGCTAATATGCAAATCGACTGAACAGCAGAATGACCGGTCGCTATGATGCACACTGACCACCAGGGTGCAGATGCTCAATGCACGATCTGTCCCCTGGTGGTCAGTGCAATCCCACAGGGGAAGCACCACTCAGCCAGAAGCCCTGAGCCAGGCTCATGGCTGGTGAGCACAGCGGCAGTGGCTGGAGCCTCTCCTAAGCTGTCAGTTGGACATCCCCTGAGGGCTCCTGGACTGTAAGAGGGCGCAGGCCGGGCTGAGGGAACTCACACCCCCAAATGCACGAATTTTGTGCACTGGGCCTCTAGTTAATAATAAAGTGATGTGAACCAAAATTTCAGGCACTAGAGAAGCAAGTGTGGGCTGGAAGGGGCAGAGGTTTTGTAAAAGAGGTAAACTTGGGATGGACCTCAAAAGAATGGCAGGACTTGGGAGCTGCCAGGATGAGGAAGTGCCCAGGAGATGGCAGGCAGGGGGCAGGAGGCAGGGGGCTGGGAGGCAGGAATGGGTGGAGCACTCAGGGGAACAGGCGGCCGTAGAACTCTTGCTAAGAAGAGTGGAACCACATCTGAACCTGATCCATGACACAGGAGTAAGGCTGTCCCATTTATTTTTATCACACAGAGAGATCCTCTGTGCCCTGGGGTTGGGGAGAATTTGAACTGTGGTCATGTTCATCCTGGTGCCCTCAATCCCCCGAGGTTGGGTCACTGCTCGTCATGGCCAGTGTGCAGATGTTTGCCACCCACGCTGGCCCAGTCCAGGTGGTGGCTGCCTTCCTTCCAAGCTTGGCACCAGCTTCCCCTCCACCACCCTCTTGGGCATGGCATGACTTGCTCTGCCTCAGTGGTCCTCAGTGAAAAGCTGTCGAACCCTCTGGAAACATGGGGTAGGGTTGTCCCGCTCCTGCCCCCTCTTGCTAACTGGGCTTTCACTGCCTCTCTGTCAGCCTTGTAGCTCCTTCCCTCCTGGACAGGCTGGCCTTTTCCTGGCCAGCCAGTGCCTTCTGCTGTCACAGGTGACATCACCTCCTCAGAGCGCTTTCTGGCGCCACCGTCCTGTACTCATGGTGTCCTGGGCCTTACCCTCTCTCCTCACCTCTGTCTCCTTTGCCACAGGACATCCACGGGGCAGGGACTCTTACTGTTGGCCCCAGGGTATCCCCAGCACTTAGCTCAGAATTACGCTTGCAGTAGGCACCCAGGAGTCCTAAGTCAGGTAATGAGCAGGGCCTGCCTCAGGGTTGCGGGAGGATTAAATCAAGTCATGCCAGGGAAGGACTTGGGAGGCTTGTTGGGAGGAAGTCGTGCTGATAGTGGCCCAGGTGTACTGAGTATTTCCTGCAGCAGATGCTCCTCCACATGCTCGCCCTGCTGTGTCTCCGTCAGCCTCTCACCCTCGCTCCGCCAGGCAGGTTCCACTATCTCAGCCACTTTACAATGCCGGGGGCAGAGCCGGTCAAGTCCTGGCCCAAGGCTGCCATCGTGGAAGTGGTGGAATCTCTTCTTGGCCCTGTGTCCTGCCCCCTACATCCTGGGCTGACCCGACAGGGTGATGGTATGGGAGGGGGCATAGCAAGGCCCTAGGAGAGGAGAAACCCCTCTCACAAGGCAGCAGAGATGGCAGGCCAGTCACAGCTGCTGCGAAGGAGAAGGTGGACTTCAGTCCAGGGGCTTCTGTTGACTTTGTCCAGTTAGTGGTGTTGCTCCGTATGAGGTGGATGGGGCTGGGGTGGCCGGGCAGTTGGAGGAAATGATGAGGATGAGAATTAGAATGATAAAAATAGCAAATGCCTCTCTAGAGAGTGACCGCGTGTCCACTCATGCCTGCAATCTCAGGATGGTTATGGGGAGTGTCCCCCTCTTCTCTCATCTTGTCCTGGTTTGCACCCTGCGTTTAGAGTGTCTGCCACATGTCATGTCCTGCACACTGAGCATCACAGACACCTCTCTTCACATGCACATCAACCATCAGCAGTGGGTGCAGTGACCTGGAGGAGTGAGGGGGGTCACAGGGCAATGGTGACCTATGATGGCCCCAGAGGGGCCACAACTCACAGCGAAGCTCTCACCACTGTCTCAGCCTGTGGGGTGGGCTGGGGTGAAGGCAAAGGAGCCCCGAGGCAGGTAGAAAGCTGCAAATGATGAGGACCCAGAGCATCACAGGAAGAGTAAATGTGGAGACATCTCTAGGCCTCCCTCTCCACCCTCTGGCGTGGTGGAAGCTGGTCAAACGGGCTATCACATGGGTCAGCCAAGTCAACCCCCACTTGCAACACTTTTCCTATACCCATATCACCAGCTCCAATAAAGTGAGTCATGGGTCGGCAGGTTTTCCTCCCTGTCTCCCCTGGGCCTCGGCAAGGGCAGTAGGGCAGGGGCAATAGTACCGGGCATGCAGAGAGTTTTGGTGAATCCGCGGTACAGGCAGTGCGTAATTTTCCTAACGAAGGATGACTCTGACAGGGATGAAGTTGAATAAACACTTATTTATCTCCCGATTTTATAGGACAGATGGAAAAGTATTTTTATGCTCAGGCAGAAGAAATGATTTTAAAAGCCTAAGTGTGTGTGTGTGTGTGGGGGGGGGTAGTGTTACCAGATCGTGCTCGGTGCTGTGTTATTAACCAGATGGTGCACCTGTGCGGAGCACCTGGGGACTGACTGCGCACCAGGTGGGGGCGCTGCCATGGGGTGGGGAGGGTGTGGAGGCTTAGTCCCTGCCTGCACGATGCAAGTGAGGTACAGTTCATGATGACATCGTTGTAGGGTGTGCAGGCTCTGCATTCATTTCATGTTCAATTTCTGGAAGAGAGGAAAATTTGTCTGTAAGTACGGCTCACATGCATGTGCAACACCATTGACTTGCATACATGCTGCATGGGCAAAGAGCGTGGGAATTTGTCCCTGTCACCCTTGACTCTGGCGCCTGCTGCACCCAGCAAGAGCCAGCAAGCGGGAGGGGCATGATCTGACATTAATCCTAGGGTTTTCTCATGTCACTTGCACTAAACTATAAAGTCCTGACTACCATCATGGGAAACTAAAATGGGAAACAGCGCTCATTACAATGGAATCCTGGCTCGTCTTTGGAGCAGAAGTATTCCTCTTAAAAATTTCTCCAGTTCAGTCCTGATGCCAGCGCCCTGGCTTCCTACTTTTCATTTCGGAATCAGTGTGTGTGTTTTCATATTCCTTGCTTTTTTTTTTTTTCAATTGCCCTCTAGACACAAATGCATCCCATCAGAGCTAAAAAGCTGCAGAGACAAGAGCAGATGGGTCTGAGGACCCACAGACAGGACCTTGGCCTGTGCAGTGTCCCTGGGGAGAGGCCCCCTACGCAAATGCCCCTGAGGGTGCACCTCCCTGCTGCTCCCTCCTGGCCAGGCCTCCTGTCCCGTGGAAACACAGGAGGAGTTGGGCCGGACTCTTTTTCATAGTCACACTCGAGTGGGTTAACCTCTTAACCTCTTTCTTCCCAGGGTCGGTCCTCACCCAGGTCCTCACGAGGATTTATAATTTTATTTTATTTTACTTTATTTTATTTTACTGTGGTAACATGAGATCTGCTCTCAGCAGCTACTACGTGTACAATACCTGTTGTTTTCTGTAGGCGCAGTGCAGCACAGCAAAGCTCTAGAAATTATGCAGCCTGTGTAACTGAAATGCTACACCCATTTTTAGCAAACCCTGCCGCCCTCCCCAGCCCCTGGCAATCACTAATCCACTCTGCTTCTCGGGGTGGCGAGTGCGTATTCCTCACTTAAACCAAATCCCCAGTATCTGTCCTTCTGCGGCACCTGATGTCACTCAATCTCGCGTCCGCCAGGCCTATCCATGCCATTGCCTTGGGCAGGATTTCCTTCTTTATAAGGCTAAATAATAGCACATTGTGTATATAGTACATGTGTTTTAGGCATTCATTCATCGGTGGGTGCCAACAAATATGAAAAGATGCCCAGCACCTCTCGCCAGCACAACCCGAAACATGAAAGACAAGCGCTGGCAAGGAGGCGGAGGCCGGAACACTCATTGGGCAAGCAAAGTGGTGCTGCCTCCACGAACATGTTAGAAATAGAATGACCGTGTGATCCAGCAATCCCACCTCTGGGTACCTATCCAAAGAGATTGGATAGTAACCAGGCATGGGAACTCGCTGAGGAGGTGGCAACACCAGGAGTTGGGGTGCCAATGAGCTTCTCCCTCTTCCTCCTTCTTCTTCCTCCCCCTGTCCCTCCCCCTCCTCATCCACCTGGCCCCTCCCTGGCTCTGCCTCCTAAGGGAAGGGCTTACCCCAAGATGAGGGCATCTGCCTCCCAGCTGGCCTGTCCTCTTCCCACAGGGCCTTGGCCTCAAACAGCGCCTGCCCACTGCTGCCAAAAACGATTCTGTAAGGACTGATGCTTAATGATGCAGAACTCTCCATTTCCTACCCTTGATGTGCCACCCTATTCCTAATAGTCCCCAGGACCCTGCTGACACTGAACTGGATCTCTCCCCAGAAACTCTAAACCCATTCTGACATCACCCCCTTGCCTCTGCTCCCTAACCCGCCCCACCCCTTCCTCCACACCTGGACCCACCCATCAGGAATTCCTGGAGTTTCCTCCTCCCTCCTCTCCAAAAACCCTGGGACCCAGCATCTTTGAACTTTTACAGAATTTGCATCTGTGACAAGTTACTTGCTGTTTAATTCTGTGCTGTCATATTCCTCCTGTTGATCTTGGCTGCGAACCGTGCACTTCTTGGTGGAAACTCTTTGTTCTGTGTCCTGATTCATGGTCTAGCCCCGGAGGACGCACTCTGAGGAGAGGGCTTCCAAGCTGAGGTCACGCGAGCTCCGGACTGTGCTCTCTTACTTCTGTGTTTTCCCAAACCAACCCTTTTTAAATTTAAATGAATTCATGGTTAAAAGAATTTTTATCACCCTAGCAATGGGAAGCTGGCATCATACGGCTTGCTGTCGGCAGAGGTGGCTGCGAAATGAACTCCATGTAAGCAGAGCAGTGCGGCCAGACTCCACCTCCCCACATCTGAGACCGGCTCTCTCCGCAGGAAGCGGAGCTCCCCTGTCAGAGGTGTGTGCACGACACACCAGGAGCAAACTCAGACTGTCCTTGTGCTCAGACAGGACTGAAAGGGAGCGACTCTCACTCTGATTCCCATTCAATCCAGAGTCCAGTTATCCACGGTTCAGCCCACTCAAGACTCCCTAATACAGATTCCAATCACTACCATTTATTGTGCAGTTTTCAAATAACAGACCTATGTACTCTCTCATCCAAGCCACCCGAAGGTTCCCCAAAGAAAGCACTATTGCTACCCATTTCCCAGGTGAGATGACTGAGGCACCCCAGGATAGAGCAGCTTGTCCAAGGCCCCACAGTAGTAAGTGGCCGAGTCAGGGGGGTAGCAGCCATCCTGAGTTTCAAAACAGAGATTGTACCACAGGGACTTCCCAGGATGGAAGTCAGAACCACAGGGGGCTACAAGGCAGGAGGTCTGGGGGCTCCATGACTCCAGAAGATGCTGCCTAAACAAAAGAAGTAGGAGCCACAGTAGGGCTCCCCTCCCTCTGGACACCCATCTCCTGCCAGGCTCCATTGGCCGAGCCCATGGGTTTGCAAGCTGTAGGAGCCAGACTCCCGATAGAGAGTGGAGAGGGGTGGGGCAGGGGATGGGAGATCCCTCTGAGACCTCCAGGGCCCAACCCTGGGTCTCCTCGTCACGCACTACCGTGCAGTGGCTGACTGATGGATTCCTCTGAGACATTCACTGTGTATGTTCTCCCTGCTCTGAGAACAGAGGGCTTCTTTGTAATGCCCAGCTACAGTGATGTTTCCTGGGCTACCTGGAGCTGCCTGAAGACACCCTTTCCTGCTTGCCTTTAAGTTTATTGAAAACATGGTGTAAAGTGTCCCAGACTAGGAGAGACGAAAAATAAATGCAATCCTTTTCTTGGATTAGGAACGGGGCTGAGGTCCATGGGGCCGGCAGACAGGGGCTGCCACATGTAACTCCTGCTTGATGCCTAAGACATTCTGATGGGGACCTTTAAGCATCTGGGTCACCATCAGACCCTTCATGGTGGCCAGGGTCCGCAGGAGCATGAGCAGAGCTGCCAGACCACACACATGACAGATTGGATATCAGAGGCTCTTCTCTGGGGCTGGGCCCACACAAGTCCAGGAATATGACCCAGGGGCAGGGGGATTGCGGGGGGCGGGGGAGGTGGAGATGGTAGGAACGGTCTCAATTCTCTCCAGGCTGGTGGGTTGCCCATGTGGAGTCAGATCCAGATTAATTTGGGGAAAACGAAGACAGGCTCTTTCTTGCAGGCCTGAGCACATGAAATTCCCAGCTGCCAGGTGACATAAAAATGAGGGGATGATACGAGGCCAGCCCCCAGCCTCTGCCAGCCTGAGTCCCTGTGGCCAGAGGTTGATGGGTGTGTGTTAATGGAGCACTATCTGGGACCCTGGGCGAAAAACAAACCCCCACCTTGGCCGGCGGGGGCGGGGGGGGGGGGCGTTAACACAAAACTGGCAAAGGGGCCCATCCTGCACGCAGCCTGTTACCAAAGGGAGGGCTGCAGAGCTGGGAAACACAGCTTCCCACTGAGACTCCTGCAGCAGAGGCAGTGGGAGCAGAGGAGGTGGCACACCTGTCCCTGATCACAGGAGAGCTGCCCGGAGGCCGGATGGGCAGGCCTGACGTGCTGTCATCCTTTGGGCACAAGGAGTAATCAGACTTTTGCTCCAGCCCCGCCTGGGCGGGGGCAGGACATCTGGGGTCACTTGGATTATTAAAAATCAAAACGAATTTTTTCTTTTAATCATTTCTTTTCACAACGTCCTTCAGGTCATAGGCCGGTGCCCGCATCGATGTCCCCTTTCATTCAGCTCTAATTGAAGTTCAGCAAACCACGGACACTATTCATGCTTCTTGCACTGAAACGCTCAAGCTGCACTGTTTCCAAAGAAGCAGCCGTGAGAAAGTAATAGGGTCTCCTGAGAATCTACTTCCTGCTTCTGGAGAAAAGAGCGTGTTATCAGCTTGTATCGTGCTCAGTAAATGCCTGTGGGTCAGAGGCTGCTGTTCCACTGAAGCCCCTTGCCTCCTAAATTTCCTGGAAGCACTTATCCTGCAGGGTGACCTGGGTCCCTGCAGGGCCCCACAGTCCCTGAGGGAGGCTCCCAGCCCAGGGCTCTGACGCCCACGACCACAGAGAGCAGCAGCCCCGGAAAGGCAGGCCGTGCCCGTACCTGCTCAGTCTGTGTGTGCCACCGAGACCTGATGTAGTGGGCGTGGCCGGCCCTCTCTGCCCCTCTGGGAGGCTTGGCTCTTAGATCCTGGTCCGTGATCAAGAAGAGGGGTGACGGCCATTGCCATGAGGGCCCAGGAGGGAAGTTCTTAGGCCTCTCAGAGTGAAGGTTACATTCCAGAAATAAGCAGATACCATCAACGTTTGGCTTTTAACGTGTTCTGTTATCATCTGACATCATTCCTGTGGCCTATTTCATGATTTTGTAGAAATATTCAAATTTTGGGGAACTCTGGCTTACCAAGCTGAAACAAAGAAATGGGTGGGAGTCTTGGGCTTTTCAAGAAAAAGAGCTATGAATGGAGCTGCCAGGCCTCTGGGTGGTGACCCCTGGGGTTCCCCCTGTGGTGTTTATAACTTTAACTTTCCTTAAGGTCCATGGACAAACCTGTGGTTTGTGGGTTAAACCTCAGGTGGGCATTTGCATCTGGGGAGAGGAATCACTCAGAAATGTCTCAGGGGCCATGGAGAACAAAGGGAGAGCATCTACAGTAGGAACAGCAGCCCTGAAAGGAGTCTTTTAGGCTCAGAGAGATGTGAGGGGTTCTCACTCTCTGGTCTGTCTCCATTTGTACTTGAACTGTGGTCCGCAGGCCAGGCCACTCTGAACAGAAAAGCCACCCCCACCCGCACACACTGATTGGGCAGCTGGACACTCGGCCCATTGTCCGTGGGGGTTTCTGAAGGACATCGGTCCTTTCCATGCTCTTCTTGCCATTCTCTTTGGTATGTTAACGTCTCCTTCTCTTTCAAAAGAATTTTGTCTATTATTTCACTCATGCAAATAGAGAAATAGAATTCAAAACTATTTGCCTATGTATTAAATATTTATAACAATTAATTGGAATAAGAATGCCCGCTCTATAGATAGCTCAGAGAGGGGACAGATAACCAAGGCACGCGAAGGCTTTTATAAACTGTGGAATGCTCTGCGAACGCTGTGACTGATGTTTGATCTCGTCACCGCATTCCCCACGCTGAGGGACACTGATGTCACCCCCATAGGGGCAGAGTTACCATGGACCCACCAACAGAATTCCACCTGAAAGACCAGGGCCGGAAAAGGCTTCCGTGAAGTCCTGGGGTTTAGCATCCAGAAAACCCCGTTTCATCAGTGCCTTCCTTACACAGTTACCCCAGAAAGCCGTGTTTGAGGAAAATCCTCTAAAACATAGGAAAGAGGGGGAAATGGACATGTGACCCTTCCGTGTCATGCTAGCAACACACCTAACAATTTATTCTTTTTAATATATTTTTATTGATTTTAGAGAGGAAGGGAGAGGGATAGAGAGATACAAACATCAATGATGAGAGAGAATCATTGATCGGCTGCCTCCTGCATGCCCCCTACTGGGGATCAAGCGGGCAACCCAGGCATGTGCCCTTGGCTGGATTTGAACTGGGACCCTTCAGTCTGCAGGCCGATGCTCTATCCACTGAGCCAAACTGGCTAGGGCAACACACCTAACAATTTAACAAGCCCACCCAGGGAGCATCCAAGCTCTGGGAGAAAGTTGGTTTTGTTTTGTTTTAAATTTGTTTTAATACTATTGATGTGGGGGTAAGACAATGTATAGAGTGATAAAGGTGCAAGCTATTTCTGTCCAGTGGAGAAGATAATCAAGTCCAAATGCAGGTTTGTTCTTTGTTTTTTGTTGTTTTGTTTTGCGTTGCTTTCTTTGGGGCCCTGTAAGCCATGACCCATTTTGACTCTCACTCTGCAAGCTTATTGATCATAGTCTCTGCCTTGGAACCGGTCTTTTGCCATCTGGTTCCCTCATTAATGAATTAAATAAATCTTCAAAACATGCTCACTATATATTTGTACGAGTTATGTTTCATAAGCTTTAGAAAATAATACCCTGACAGCTGTGTGGTGGTTTTTAGAAAATAGTCATGGTCTTTGTGTGAGATTTATAGCACGGGATCCTGACTGGAGAAGGAGCTTTCACACGCATCCCTAAATATAAGCCAGTAAACAAAAGGACTGCCCCGGGGAGTTTGGAAAAGTCTCAGTTGGCTTGGGAGAAAGTCAAGTCAACATTTTTGCTGTCATGGGCGCTTGCTTGTGGTCAAGTGTCCATGACAGTGAAATTGTTACCCACACATCAAAAGTAGTTCATGGGCAGCAGCTGAAAGGACTATTATTTCCAGCTCTTGAATAAGAGTGAAATCATAGCTGGTCCTCTTCAGTTGTTCACCGAGTAATTATTTAGTCATGGTCTCCTCTGTCCTTTCCCCATAAAGTTATGTTATTCTGGAAGAAAAGCAAACAGTGAAAAGGAAGATAATGCAATAAAGAGCCCCACTTTAGATCTTTTCTGTATGAGACAGTTGACTTTTTTCCCAGGAAAACTCAACTTACTTGTGGTGGCAAATCCCAACGGGGGAGTTCCAGGAGGGCGATGCTTCAGGGAAGGAATTCAGCGGCGCAGGTGCGGGGTCCTTTCCGGCTGCAGGTGAAGACTGGAGAGCTTCCCCAGGGCTGTTCGGCTGGATACCGCAGCTGTGTAATTCCCAGAGTCAGGGGTCAGCATCAGCCGTGCTCGCAGATTAAGCAGACCGTCCTGAGTGCCAACTGTCCCACATTCATTTGGAGAGATCTAGAATGTTTTTTATACAAAGTATTGGCTCCTTATGAGTTTATGAATCTTGTGATAAATAAAATATATTTCCCCCCTTTTTAAATATTTTTTTTATTAATTTCAGAGAGGAAGGGAGAGGGAGAGAGAAATAGAAATATCAATGATGAGAGAGAATCATTGATGGGCTACCTCCTGCACGCTCCCTATTGGGGTTCAAGCCTGCAACCCGGGCATGTGCCTTTGACTGAAATTGAGCCCGGGACCCATCAGTCCACAGGCTGACACTCTATCCACTGTGAAAAACCAGCTAGGGCTAAAATATATTTTCCTTCTGAATTCTCCTAGGAGAGAGAGAAGGTAGTGAGCATCTCCCTAGAAATGTCCAATGACTCAGGCCAACCGAGTGCTTAAGACAAGTGGCATTACAGTGAATTGTGGACACAGGATGGCTTCATGACCAAGATGTGCTCATACATTTCTTATTAATGAAAAACAGCACAGAGATGAGAAGTCGAGGTGGGAAGAGAGTTCAAGAGACCACCTGGCGAGAAGGGCTGTAGGCAGGGAAGAGTTCCATTTTGTTTTGTCTTGTTTGGAGGTGAAGTGGAGTGTTGGACAAGGGCTGGCTAGGCAGCTGAAGGAAAACAGGGAGGAAAATCTGTCTCCGCCCATCCACGTCACATCATGAAGGGCTGTGAAGTCACAAAATCCAGTTTAGAGCCCCTGCTTTGTCTCTTCCTCCTGTGTGACCTCAAACAATTCCCCAAACTTCTTACGTCTCAGAGCTTGCAACATGGGATCTATAGGACCTGGTTTAATAGCCAGCCTGCAGTAAAGGAGGAATAATGTTTCTCCAACATCAGGGTGAAATATACTTACGATTTCATGACTCAGATGGATGCTTCCTTCTTCTGTCTAAACTCTTAACCAGAATAAATAAAAAACTCTTGAGATGACATTCAACCTACAGATAAAGATGAGCATTTATAGAATCACAAATCTTGTTAATTGTAGCTATTTAAATCCTCACAAAGTTGGCCTTTGTTTAAGATGTTTATAAAGTGGATGAGAGAAACAACAAACGTATATTTCACTCAGATGGCTAGTCCCTCCTTTCCTGAGGTGAAGGCTGGAAGTCAGGCCATGATCGCTAACTTCCTCAAGGGCACGGAGGCCAGGTCCCTGCTGGCCCAGAGCTTGCTGCCCCAGGTGCTAAGGTCTGGACGTGGTCTCACTGGATCCTAAGCCACATCACTCCACCTCCCTCAGAGAGCCATTGCCACCAAGACCTTCACTGCCTGGCCAGCTTCGAAGGCTCCACTCTTTTCTTAGCAACAAGTTGAGTTTCAAGCTTTGGCCACTAGCACTTGGCTCCACTGGCGGTCATCACGGGTGATCTTGGCATTCCACTTTCTTCAAAGCAACTGGGGTGGCACTCCTTGCCAGTGGCTCTGGGGAGGACGGTTCTTCCTCTACCAGCGCTACAGGTTGGCCGAATCTTTGTGTTATGAGAGTCCCTAGATACAGAAACTTGGTCAGAGAACATTTGAAAGGTCTATTTCTTCAGTCTAACCACAATTAGCTTTGATTTGTCTGTTACTCTCTCTCTCTCTCTCTATCCACAGACAACTGCCTGGGTCTGGGGTTATCTGAAGTGGACCCTGGAGGGCCCAATGGGTTTAAACCTGGAGAAAAATTCACAATTAAAACTTACTGAGAAGGCAGTGAAAGTCCATGTCTTTCATGACTAACGCTGGAACTTCAGAAAGAACCACAGTGGTTTTCTGCACCCCTGCCAGGAGGGTGACAATTCCTTCAAAGGAAGATCACTCCATTCGCACTTTCTTCAAAAGTGTGGAGTAAATACCTTCAAAAAACTTAGTTCAATCAAACTTACGAAACAGCCATGGGGCAGTAAAGATTTAAGTACAGATTGAACATTTGGAGTAAAATTAAGGAAACGTTTGTGAATTTCTGAGAAAAAGTTCAAAGGTGGTTTTCCTTTTCGAATAGTAACCACCTTCCTTCTCTTTGCTGTCATTGTCGTCGTCATCATCATCATCATCATCATCATCACCACATTGGGTAGACCATTTAGTATCAAAGTTAAATGGAAATGAACATCTATATCTATGGTTACTGCTTTAATATATGTTAATTATTATTGCTGTTTTATTTAATATGCTGTATTTTTGTTCTACTTCAGCTGTCATGATTTAAACAACCTCTTTATAGGACTTCCATTGGTTTTGTGGTAACATAAATTTTCCAACATAATTTTCTTCATAGAATCTACCACTCCCCAACCAATGACTCTCCAATGAGTAGTGTTTTAAGAAAATCTTCACATTTTGCAAAAACCTGTTGTGCATACAAGTGGTACCATAACACACTTGAAGTAAAACAAGTGTATTACCTATCACTATGAACAACTTTAAATATTTTGTTGAGAAACTACTTAATAAAATGCATATTTAATTAAGAGAAATGTTAGACAATTAGGGGAAAACATTAAAATTGGAAAATAATACATTTAACAATCGCCTGTTAATTTGTAATATATGGCTATCTTGTGCATAGATATTTTGACAGTTAATAAATAATATTATCAAGTGCAGGTATTTTTTTAGTTTCTAGAAATCTTAAAACTTGCATAAAGCACTCACACAGTAAAAGAATAGATCACTTATCCCAAGATTAATAATTATTTCTCTCGTAAAATATTCACCACGTTTGTACAATTTTGGATTTTGGATTAAAAGGCATAATTTGAGCCACAATTTTGTACTTACTGTAAGAAAGTTATATATAAAATCATTTTAGTAAAAAGAATAACAAAATTCTTTGGTGATACTTGTTTTTGAGGTGTGAAATATGTGGTTTTACATGGAATTAGGATCTGTATTACCATTGTGTTTTTTTTTTAATGGCATTTATGTAAATTAGGTTTATAAATTTGATAAAAGGCAGGGCCATCCAAAGACAGTTCCTTATCAATTTTGACTTTCTTGTACTGACAGGAAGTTTTTACTTAAAACAACAACAAATTTTAAAACCATGTAAATATTTGGACATATTCTGAAACAATAATAGCTAACACTTACGTAGACTATGATACCTACATTAACTCATGTAATCCTCACCTCAATTCACCAAGTAGATATTATCACCATCACCACCACTACCACTATCACCATCATCACTGTCATCATCTTCATCATCATTATCTTTACCTTCTTCTTCTCCATCATCATCACTAATTTAAAGATTAGGAAACCCATGCACACAGAATTTAAATAATTTGCCCAAGATTAGCCTTTGGCATGGAAGAGCTTGGTGCAGTCCCAGGAGTTCTGGCTGCCTAGTCTGTGCTTTTAGTGCTTACTCCACTCCAGCTTTTGCAGGTCCAGCTCCTGGGATGTCTTTGCTGCCTAACGTCCCTCAAGTGCTGGTGCCGACGTCACAGCACTGGGAGGATGGCGGTGGTGCCTGTCAGCACTGTCTGCAGACGCCGTGGTGTCTACTGCTGATGGCCTTGGACAGTCTACTTCCTAAGAAAGTCAACATCACTGGTCACACAACTGAGTTAAATATATACATAAAACTTTGCCCTGGAATGCGGGATGGGTATTTTGGGTAGTCGGCACTGAATGCTTTCTGCCAAATGAGACATTCACTCATTGGTGAGTGTTTGTTTCCATTTATGTTTTCAAATTACAGGGTTTTATTCACAACGAGACTATTCTTGACGGTGTGGTTGAGTTTTAAATGAAGCCTGCTGAAAACAGAGATTAGAACTGGACTGGCCACAAGCATTTCAAAAGTGGTCGTTTCCTCTCTTTCTTTTGTTTTTAGGTTATTTTAGGATCGAAACATAGAAAAATGAGTGACAAGCCAAGGTATCAGCTCCCTCTAAATATTACTTCTTTTTGTTTTCTCTCTTTTTTTTAATGGGTGTATAGGGCTTATATAATTACCTTACTTATTCATTTTTATTTAGCCAAAAACTATGTGTATCCATTTATTATTATTTTCTTTTTAAAATAATGTTTTCTAACGCTCACATCGTCCTGATATGCAAGTCGCTTTTTGTCTACTTAAAGGCAGACAGTTCTCATCCACAGTTCTTTGTCACAGTTTACAATATAAGTTATATGGTTTTCAATAAAAGTACTCATGCTAAGTCCAGATCAAGAGGAATAGGACTATTAAAGGAATTTATCAACAACAAAAATCTAATTTTTAAGCTCTTGACATAATTTCACACATGGATTTTTAATTTGCAAATCTATGGTCCACAAAATCTCTAATTCTGATTGTCACTAAAATCTATATCCTTGAAATAATAATGATAACAAAGGTACTTCTTGGATGACAAGTACTGTTTTAAGCATATTAAAACTAGTATCTCATTTAATCTCACTGTAACTCCATGAAGAATTGTTATTTTCAGAAATACAGAATGGTTAAGTAAGTTGTTTAGGTTATATAGCTATTAATGACAGGTCACAGAGACATGGGAAATTTGTAGTATTGTCATTTTGATCACAAGACCTTTTATTGAGCACCTGTATAACTATCCCAATGTTATAACTGATAGGGTCTTGAATGCTAAATGAAAAGAGTTGGTAGTTGAGATTATAGACCCAGGATGTAGAGAGTATGAATAAGGGATGCAAACTCCTAGGGTGACAAAAGGAATGAGATATAGAATGCAGGTCGAGGGTAATTCTTTCAGGAGACAACTCATCTTCCGTGGATGAGGAGAAGGAAGCAAGGACGTCAGTGAGTGTGCTGATGCCCATGTGAGCTGTGGAAACAGGAATAAGTTGAGAGAGTTCTGAGGCTCCTTTGGTACCTCTCAGTTGAAGCCAGGATGATCTTTTCAAAGTGGAGAGGCAAAGGAGGTGGAATCAGAGTTTGGGAAAATTGTAAAGAGTTGAGAAAGCTGCCCTCACCTTCTGCAGAATGTGGGAAGGGACCCAAAGGCCACACAAGAGGGCTGGCCAGGAAGCTGAAAGTGCTGGTTGATCCCAGAGGCTCACAATGCTATGCAGAGGAAAGGTGTGTGGGGTCATGACCGGCCTTTGCTGGGTGAGAGAAAGAGAAGAACAGGGTCTAGGAAGGCTAAGTTGAGAGTCTGGCCAAGAATTTGAATGTGTATCAGCCCAAGATCAGGGCTGGATGTCAGAACAGTGGAAGTTGGGAGAAGGGGAACAGGGAAATTGAGAGAGGACCAATGGATCAACTTCTGGGAAGTGTTGCTGAGTCAACGAAAGGAAGGGGAGTTAAAGTAAAAGAGGCTGGGATGATGTCCTATTGTGGCCAGAGAGCTCCCAGGGTAGAGGAATTGAAGGGTTCAGAAGTTGAGACACTCTAGTGACAAGTCTAAGATATGGTCCTGCGGCCAAATGCACGAAGAGGAGTGGGAAGTATATGTCATTGGGTTGAGGAGCTAAAAGAGCAACATCCACTTGGTCAATTCCAATGGATGTGTAAGTATCCAGGAGAAAGACACATCTTGGAGTAGAAAGGGAGGCAATACCTGGTATGACCACTTCCTGTGAATATGGAGCACTGACCCAAACTGGATAAATGATCAAGAAAAGGAAGGATAGAAAGTGGTAGACAAGATGGCAGAATCTTCATGCACAAGAGCCTGAAAGTGGCCTTGGGAAGGGGGTCTAGGAGAGAAACAAGGTTGCAATAAACAAAGGAGGGGAGAGGGCCCTTTAGCAGAGGCTTCCCCCTGAGTGCAGGAGTCAGAGGTCCTAGACCACTGGGGAGCAGTGAGGAGCAAGGCGGGTGAGGAATGTGTGTGACCAAGATGTTGTTAAGCCTGCAGCATATATAAAATGTCAGGACTCTCGTACCAGCGAGACTTACGGAGTCATGAGTAATGGAAAGTGTGTTTCAGTTGTCAAAATAAGTGAATAAAATACATTTTATGGGGTGTTATTTTTAGTTTTATTCAGCCAGATGTCCCAGCTGTACATTGCTTTACGTGCCTGTATTTCCTACAAGCGTCATAGACTCCATTTCCTTACAGTCTGGAAATACCAAGTTTGGCCTCTGATATCCAGAGTCACCTCTCCTACAACCTCACTTCTGTGGACTCTGGACAAGAGAATCGAGGGAACACAATAGGCTCCCGAGCAACCCAGACAGATGTCACCAAGTCCAGGAATTGTACCCATTGAACGTTAGTCACAGCCCATTTGAATTTAAGGCAAAACTTTAACAAAGATTGGTTGTTGGGGTTCCTAACCCAGAGTAGTATTGCAGATCCTGCTGCTAAATGATGAAGGGCGGAGAGGGACCAATAAATCAACAGGGTCGAGTCACAGAGGGGCCAGGAGAGGAAACCTGAGAGGCTGCCACATCCCGGGATCACGAGGAGCAGCTGAAGAAGGACACGGGAGCGCTGGGAAATGAAGCGGCATTCAGGCCGGACTCTGAAATGACTGTAGAACTCTATTATAGCACACAGTCTGCTTCATCTGATTCAGGGGCCTCTGGGGTGTGACCTTGGAGCCTCCTAGCCCATTCCTCCCCCCTTGGTGTCAACTTCCTCCAGTGCCCCGTGTCCCTCCTGCAGATGCCAGGAATTGGACCATCTCTTATAGCTGGCACCTCCAGACTTCCCAACTCTTGAGCCAACTGCCCACTCAGAGTACTTTTTCTTTTCAAGGGTTTTTGCCAGGATTTTGAGCCAGAAAAAAATAAAAGAGTGACAAAACACATACATGGGGGAAGTTTCAAAGATCCCGTTCTCAAATAATGTGGTCAATAAACATTTGTTGGGTAAATTAATGACCTGTTTAGGATGAGCTCAGACTTCAGCCCAGCTCTCACAGCCTCGCCCTGAGCCAATGGCCTCAGCTATCTCCTGGAAGTTGCGGTGTTTTATTTCCATCATGCTTTGGACATTTCCAAAGCATGATGGAAATAAATTGAGGTGGAGAAGCAGATTGAGGTGGAGAAGCAGATTCTCAGTGGAAGCACAGACTCCTAAAATGAGGCTGGGGACTCTGGGGCACTTGCATGTACGTGTGTTCCACTGGGTTCCCCTCCCTGTTGGCTGCTCCCTTGGGACCCTTTCTCCAGCCCCCAGTCCTGATGACCCCTTTGTGATCCAGATCAGTAGGTCTGTGAACTGGCTCCAGAACTGAGGGCATCACTGGCTGACCCATAGGATTCCTAGTGAGTTTCCTGACTTGGTCCATTTTAGTTAGTCCCTGGTGCTAAGAATAACTAAATAGAAAATAATGTGTAAAGCAGCATTTTGCATGGTCTTCAGTTGCAGAGAGTTGACTTGTATGGCCCTTGTGTCCCAGACTCGTGCAGAATCGATGGGCGGTGACGTCATTCTCTGCAGCTTCCTCCCTCTGTCTCGGACCACTCCCTGTACTGAGCTGCTCAGCTCCTACATTAGTAAGATGGATTTGTCACCACTAATTCACCAATAACAATACATTATTAT
Source organism: Myotis nattereri (assembly GCF_964212035.1). Classification (NCBI taxonomy): domain Eukaryota; kingdom Metazoa; phylum Chordata; class Mammalia; order Chiroptera; family Vespertilionidae; genus Myotis; species Myotis nattereri. Next base: position 34,331,253 of record NC_138082.1, read on the forward strand.
TCATTTTTCACCATTTGACTTTTGATCACTTCCTTTTTTTCTAGCACTATAAGATGCTCTAGACTCGTCTTATATGTTTCTGGCCCCAGCTCTAGAATCAGCCCTTTCTTCAAGGAGCTGAGTTCCTGTTATTGGAGACGGTGTTACAGACCAAGATCTGTGTGCCAGGTGTGCCCATTCCTTCTGGACTCTTTCACCAGAAGGGGCTTAGAAATGTGTGTAAGCTAACCCAGGTATATACACATATCTATCACTGCTTCTATAATTATCCATCTGTACCTATATTAGGCTAAACATGAGTTCATGCAGACGTTTCCAACTCTAATCCCGTATCATCAGGATCATCTATCCTATCCCCGCTGCGTGGCTTATCTCTAATCTCCCTCTGAGTGAGAAACCCTGCTCCCGCCATTCGCCATCCACTTCCTGCGCCATTCAATTCCAGCATAGGGTGGAGCGGCTTCAGAGTGGTGAGCCCTGCTGACGGACTGGAGCGTAGCTCCTGTGTGGAGTTACCCAGGACAGTGCCGCGATTTCCCTCCGCCCCTCAGTGAGGTCGATTCACGCATTTGTGAGGCGGCTTGTTTTGTCGCTGCTTGCCTTCTATCCTGGGGTCCCCTGGCTTCCTTCAAGGCTGTGTGTGTCTGGTTGACCTTTCTCAAGCTCCTCAGGTTGCTGTGCAGGAATCTTTGAGAGTGACATCATCATATCCCAGCGAGCCACGCTTAAGAGCAAAAGCCCTTTGTTATTCATGTGGAGAACAGCTTTCCATGCAGACGAGTGGTGTCGTCTGATCGTCCTGGGTGCCAATCATAAACACAGTTGGCTGGGCTGTTTCAAACAGTCACTAGGCGAGGAAGATGTTGTCACTCACCTCGGCCACCTGCTCAGCGCCAGGAACAGCTGAACGGGGTCTGGCAGAGGGGCCAGCTTATACACGTTCTGCCCCTTTGATGGACTTGTTTGGGGAAAATGTTCTAGTGATTAATGAGCCATTTCCTTACTGATACACCACACCTGTCACCATTAACAAATGACTCTAGAACAGCCGGGCGGAGCTCCACCCTGACCCTGACCGACCCTGACCGTGTCGCAGGATGGAGGGGGCAAGCCAGGAGGGGCTGGTGTCAGGGGTGAGGTCAAGGCCCGCAGTGGACAGCCCTGGGAAGTGCCTGGCAGGCTGGCGGAGGAGGTGAGCGAGGTGGGGGACTCAGGGAGCCCACAGAGGGGCGGGGGGGATCCCTGGTGGCAAGACTCAGAGCCTGTTTCTTTCAATAGCTTTCCTCCCGATGGCCCTGCAAGCAGGAGTTCCTTCTTTAAGAACGAGTGGGTCCTCCTTTGACTCCTGACAGTGTGCTTTGTGCCTCAGCGCCTCTGGCTTTACCAGGGCTGTAGTGGGCCCCAGAGACCACCGGGGGCTCCGTCCTAGCACGTGGGACAAGAAGACAGAGAGCTGACAGCCCCTGAATAAGCTTGTCTGTGGACTCCGTGTCATCACCCAGCACCCAGGAGGACTCCCTTCAAGAGGTTATTGTGAGGGCCAGTGCTCTCTACTGCGACAGTCCCCAAAGGGCCCTCTGCTTGTGCATGGGGCTCACAGGTGGGGTGATCTTTCCCCAAGGAAAGGGGTCAGCGAGCCAGACTGGACCCGCACCGAGCTCAGGTGTCCTAGCATCGGCTCTGTAGAATCCCCTGGGCCACCTCTGGGCATCTGACCTGATTCCCAGGGCTGAGAAGATCCAGCCCCCTCGCGGCTGGAGGGAGAGGATCATTTCCAAGGTCCCTGAGCCCCAAACAGCTCGGAGAGGCCTGCGCCAGGGAGTTAGCAACCCTGCAGGGGAGGCGAGCACGGCAGGAACCCAGGAACCCACTGGCTCTTCCCTTCCCTCCTGTGCATTCTTCAGGTCTCAGCTCAGATGTCACCTTCTCCAGGCAATGTGCTGTCTCCTAGCTAAGAGACAGCCTTCCCTCAGCTCCTCCAATGTGCATGCTTCTCCTCAACACGGGGTGACCTGACCGTGTTGTCTGGAGAAGCCTCTGTGGTAACCTGCAGACCAGTGGATTCCTAAAGACGGGACGAGTTATCACATTCCTGGAGCCTCCTGCAAAATGCACCCTCACCACGAGGCCGGGAGGAAGCTGTGGATGAGGGAATGATCCCCATGCGCCTGTGGGACTGCGATTGGCCACAGGGCCTTCCCTTCTCCTTTATAGAGAGACCCCTGCCCACTCCCTTTTGTCGTTGAGGAAGAATTTAGGGTGATCATGGGATGACGCCTTCCTGGGGATACTTTAAAGCACACAGATGGGAACCAGAATTTAGGAAGTAACCTCCAGTGCTTTTCAAACTGTGGGTTGTGAAACCAACCAAGAAGTGGCGGGCACTTGCTCAATGGAATAGAATGAACGCAGTGCAGGACACAGTAAGATGATAAGAGAAATAGAATGGATATGGCAGGATAAGGATTGCTGCATGAAGCTTTCGTTTCAGTTACATTATCAATCACGCAGCCGCAGGCACACACTCAAGTTCATCTGTGGGACAGACGCCAGCATTCACTTTCAGCTTCAGCCTGGATCTTCAGAAAGCCCGTTAGCTCTGGGCCTATTTCAACACCATTTCTGGCTCCTCCAGCCTCACGTGGACCAGGATAGGGTGATCCTGTAGGTTATTATACTATCTAATGAGTTCAACAACAATAATAATATGGATAAAGCGTAACATTCAAATTTATTGTTACCATATAAATATTCACTTCCAAACATAGATAACCATTCTAGATGTAACCCAGAATAAAAACAAAAACCTCCTTGTATACTTTACATTTTAAAATCCCACCAGTCCATGGAAATATAAATACATATTTAATATTGCACTCCATGCCTAGCAGCAATTTGAGGTGAAATGATGGAGGAATAGAGCTCCAGACAAAAGGTCATTCCCTGAAAAGGGATAACCTGGGGCAAGGAGGGGGGCACTGGCCTGCCCAGAGTGTCCAGGGGCCTGGGCAGTTTCCAACCCAGCTGTGGGACGAGGGCCCGTGGACAGGAGCTTGGCAAAGGAAGGGTAGTGTTAGGGCTCAGAATCTTGGACACTTTGCTGGGAGGCAGGGCTAGGAACATCCTGGTCACTTGGGATGTGAACTCATTTGTTATAAGTCAGGTTGCCTTGTAAACAGCTATTGCTGATCCCCAGAAGGAAAGCGAGTCTGTCAGGATTTGGCTTGTGCGGGCCCATCTGCCTCATCCTGGGAGGGCACAGGAGGTCAGAGGAAGCTCTGAGCCAACATGGGCCCTCAGGATCAGACCACGCGTTTGCTTGTGGCACTTGGGGCTTTGTGAACTCACAGTTGGACACACGAGCTGGATAATCACATTCACATGGACCGAAGTGCAGGAGAGGCAAACAGGTCCTGCAGAAGGTGAATCCAAGGACTTCTTAATCCAGTCCATCTGTGCGAACTGCTCATGTGAGCTCTCCAAGGGTTCAAGTTGGGTGAATTCACATAATTCCACTTTCTTGGTGACTTCAATCCTGGATCAGAGTTTTTATCTCCCGTTTATGTTAAACCTATTCTGTCTGTGGTTCCTCACTGACTCTGAACTTATTCTTTATCTTCATTGTTTACTCCTTGTCCTTTAACTTCTTCCTTCGTTCCTGGTTTGCTGATCCTCATCTGCCTACTCGGTCTCACAAATTTGCAAGACTCTGCAGTTGCCAATAACAGGCGTAGACTATAGCTAACTAAAGAAAATAGTGTTATACAGAAAAAAATAGGGCATGTCTCACAAAATAGAAAGAGAGCCAAGAGCCAACATTTGGACGGGTTTAGGTAGTAAGAAGGAATGGGTAGGCTCCTCGGGGCTCAGGCCTCACGATGAACAAGTCTGAGCCAATTTCTGATCTTGAACCACTCAACTTGATGGTCAAACGACAGAGAGAATCAAATTTATCTGGTTTGGACCATGTTCCCACATCTACGGTGTTGGATGCATTTGGAATGGTGGTAAAAATGAAAGATGGTGGGTCTCCAAAGGAGGATCAAGATCCTATTACCCAGATAAGGATAATGGACACTAGGCAGTAGGACCAGGTCTGTCCATCATATTGCCTCTGGAAAGACACAGACACAGTGAAAAGACAAAGTCCCCACCCCCACCCCAAGCAAGGGCACATCTGAAGGTACCCACAATCCTCCCCGTTGAACATCACAAGCTCAAGTTGATAACAAAATGTCCTTGGAGCCAATTTGTGCTAACGTGTCATGGCAGGGTGGAGCTAGGCTGATGGATTTTGTTTATATGAATGACCATTTGGTAATCCTGCAGCCACACTCCAGCTATTGTCTCACAGGATATGAGATAAGAGTGGCATGTATCAGGAAGGGCGAGTCTAAAACAGAATGTCATGTTAACCAGGAATGAGATAGAGAAAGAGTGGGGTTTTGAACAGAAATTATGAACCTCAGCATCTCTTCAAAGCCCAACAAGACAAAGACCAAGGTCAGTTTTGAACTACAATGTTGTCCATACTCCATCCTAGGATATATCTCTCTGTGCATCACTGCGTGTGTGTGTGTTTGATCCCATGATACGTGATCATTTCTTCCACAGCAAAGATTCTTACTCACATCTGTATTTAATATACCCAGCAGAATAACGGATGTATAGGGAGCTCTTATTGGGTATTTGTTGAATGAATGAATGAGGATGACTCAGAGGCCAGAATCCATGGTCATAGAGCATGAGCTGGGCCTTCTTCCGCTTAGGACATGCTGGGTGCAGTGCCAAGAGGGGTGTGGAGTCAGAGCATCGCCCAGCATGTTGGCATCCACATGACCCTGAGTCAAGACAAGGTGTTTCTCCTTAAAGGGGATCCAGGAACTTGAGAATCACAGGCAAACCCCACATTCTGCAGTGCCCTGTGGTTTTCTCCCCTGAAGATCCCCAAGTGTGGGCTACTGTTTTAATTTTCAGGATGCAGAGAAGACTCTAAAAGCAGCGTTATTCACAACAGCCAGAAGGGCGAAGCAATCCATGTGCTCATGATGAGCAAGCAGATAAACAAGATGTGGTCTGTCCACAGGATGGAATATTACTCAGCCTTAGAAAGGCTGCAACGCGGATGAATCTTGAGGACACCATGCTGAGTGAGATAAGCCAGACACAAAAATACAAACACTGCACACTCCCACTTATATGATGTTCCTGGAGCAGTCAGATTCATAAAGACAGGCAGTGGAATGGTGTGTGCCAGGGGTGAGGGATGGGGAGAGGGTGCTGATGTTTAATGGGCACAGAGTTGCAATTTTGCAAGATGAAAAAGTTCCAGAGATTGGAATGTGAATGTAGTCAAAACTACTGAACTGTACACTTAAAAATGGTGAAGATGGTTAAAAAGGGGGGGGAGAGAGAGAGAGAGAGAGAGAGAGAGAGAGAGAGAGAGAGAGAGAGAGAGAGACAAGAGAGACAAGGAGCTCTGAGATGTTGACTTCAAATAGAATCATAATATCGGCTCTGGCGATGAAGAAACCAAAATGACTCGCAAAGCCAAATTCATCCATTGGTGTGAGCTGAGGGCTCCCTTTCCTTCAAGAGTCATGGGCAATTAGTCCCATTCTCCTGACAAGGCCACAGTGACAGCCCCAAGACCCCAGGCTGCTGAAGGTGCTCTGCCGCCTCTGAGTCACCTGGCCCTGCTCCATGTATGCACAGCACAGAGGTGAACTCTGTGTCTCTCCAGGCCTCACAGACCCAGCAAAACCAGGATAAGGTGATTTTAAGCAGTCTGGGGTTTGGGGAGCACAAGTGTGACAGGAAGAGTTTCCTAGCCAAACTGTGATGAACTGTACTGGTAGTAACACAGGAGATATCACCTGCCAATACTGGGGTGTGTTGGCCACCCCATCACCAACAAGCTTCGCTGGCACCTCCACTTCCCAGCCTCTGCCCCCTTCTCAGACTCCTCTCTCTCACGCTTCCTTTCCCTGTTGTCCTCATTCTCCCCTCTCTTTTGGAAAGCAGTGCCAGCCTTCCCTGGAGTGACAGGGCAGCTCTGTCCTCCTCTGGGGCCCCAGCACCAGGGTCACGCAGGACTCCAGTGGTCCATCTTTAGGCCACAGTGTCAAGAGAATCTTCCAAATAATACTGCTTCCCCACTTGAATGGAATTCTAGTGACCCATATTTTGTGCTGAAATAACACAAAATCATCCACGTCATTGCTGGGTTGATGCGATGTAATAACAGTTGTTGGGAAAATTAGCTGTCTAGGGATAGGGGAGAAGTCATACATTCAGACCCATATCTCCCATCGAAGTAACAGAATAAGTTTCAGATAGGTAAGGGAGTCAAATACAAAAGCAATCCATAGAAGTCAATATTTTATCTAAGCTATTAAGATGAAAAATAATGGCAGAAATAATAAAATGAAACTGGATAGGCTTAACAACATAAAAATATAAAACTCCTAAAAAAACAGGCAAAGGTTAAAGGCCTTGGAACAAATCTATATCAAATGTGACTGGCTTCTTCCTTTTTCTCAAGTAGCTCAGACAAGCCAATGAAAAGAACAGCAAGGCATTGAGTATAAAGGAAGGTCATGATTAACCCACTGCTCCCTGCAGATGAAAGACCATCGGAGAACACAGGGCTCCAATTCACTTTTCAAAGCCTACCCAACTCGACATCAAGAAGTGGCTTACCGTCTATGGAATTGTCAACAGATCTTACAGACAATCCTCAATGCTGACAAATTGGAGTGACATGGGAGAGAAAACTGTCTCAGTTTTCATGGAGTTTTATGTTTCAACAAATCTGAAAAGCAACTGGGCAATAATGACCAACAGCCTTACAACGTCCATTTGGGTCACTCCTAGGACTCTCCTAGGTGTGCACATTGGAAAGCTGAAGTATGGACCTACTTTTACCAGTTTTCTTTGTAAATATGAAAATCTGGCAATCATTTGGATGGCTAATAGCATCTGGATGGCTAAATAAATTGGTAGAGCTATGTAATGGAATATCATGCAGACAACTAAAGCTTGTTTGGTGGATTTAAAGGACAATTAGTCAACATTATTTTAAAAAACAATGTTAAATATTCTATATGTATTGAGATATTTATTTATAGTAAACATGCATTTATATTGATAATATTTTGAGTAAAAGATTGAAGATATGTTGAGTCATTTGGATATCCACTGGGGAAAAACACACCATATAAAAATCACTTCCAGATTTACTATAGATTTAAATCTTAAAAGATGAACAATAAAGAATGTAGGGGGAAAAAACACATTTTCATGAACATGAGTAGGCAGAATTCTCAAGCAGAATACAAAGAGTACTGAACCATAAAGAAAAAAATAATAATAAGACTAGCATATTGTTCAACATGATGAAGAGAATACAAATGCGGGCCACAGGATGGAAGGACACATTTCCAATGCATTTGTCTAAAAGGGATTCATAACCAGAATGTATAACGAACTACTAAGATCAATAAGAAAAAGGAATAGCTTAGTAGGAAAGTGGACAAAAGATTTTTTTAAATATGTTTTTATTGATTTCTAGAGAGAGAGGAAGGGAGAGAGAGAGAGGAACCTCGATGTAAGAGAGAAACATCGGAGGTTTTCTCTTGTATGCACCCCAACTGGGAATGGAACCTGAAACCTGGGCATGTGCCCTGACCGGAAATCAACCCTGCAACCTTTTGATACACAGGACCACACTCAATCAACTGAGCCACACGGGCTAGGGCTGGGCAAAAGATTCGAAAAGGCAATTCACAAATGAGGCATCCAAGTGGCCAATCAACATGTGAAAAGGGCAGCTGAAATGAAAATGATGAAAAAATAAAGCCTTAGCAAGACTACACATAGAGCTACCAGCACGCTCACATAGGTGGGTGTGTTTATTGCTACAACCTCTTGGGAAAACCATGTCTGCTAAAATTGACCACAGGTGTGCTCACTCTTAGGCGCACACCCAGCAGAAAGGGACACACCTGTTCACCGAAAGATGTGCACCAGAGGTGCTCACAGCTGGGCCTTGCAAAATAGCCCCAAACTGGAAATTACCAAAAGGGCCCAAGTGCTTTATAAGTAAATAAAGTGCGTTACAACCACAACAGAGAGTACCATGCAGCCACAAGAATGAGCAACTGGATGTGGTGGAGTGGGTGACTTTCAGAGACATAAGGCTGAGTACAAAGTCCAGCTCCAGAAAGGAGCAGACTGTATGATTCCATTCATATAAAATTTGGAAACAGGCAAACTTAATCTGTGTTGCCAGACCCTCTATGAAGTACTATTACAGACACATGAAAGGAGTAGACTCCGTGACCTTGAGGAGCTCCGGAGCCCTCCCCTCCTCCTTCATGTCACATGAGAAGAGCTTAGAGGCAGAAGAAGCAGGTGCAGGTTCTTAGTGGCAGGGTGGCAAGTGGAGGGGCTGCCCCGGTGCCTCTGGCTGGGCGGGGGGTGGCCACACCTTGCCCCACTGTCTGCTGAGGCTCCCGCCAGTGTGTTGAGAACTAGCTGTTTCACGTGGTCCCAGAGGATGGAGAGACCTGGGAGCTCCGCAGGTCCCCTCACTCACCTTGGCTCCTCTCAGAACGACCGTCCCACTTTCCTTTCCTCAGGTCTGGGAAGGGCAGATTCGAGCCATCCCTGCCTGGGAAAGGAAGGAAACGGTTTCTTTGGGAAGGAACCTGCCTCTGATTGTCTTCCCTCCCTGTGACCTCTTCTTTCAAAAGTACTGGCCTTTTCCAAGGTCTGGGAAAAACTGCCAAGAAAAGCTCAGGAACGCCTTCTTTTAGGGCTGACCTTTCCTCCCTTTCATGTGGCGAAGAAACCCCTTTGAGGGCCGCATGGCGTAAGCCTTTTAATTGCAGAGCTAATAGAAACCAGAGCAGAAGGATCCACCGAGAACCCTGGCTGGGACTCATTACGTGTTCAAAGGGACGCCGGGTCCCTCTCCTATCTTGTCTTGGATCAACTGAGTGACGTGTGTGTTTACAAAGGGCTCTGCGGACGAGATAGCACATTATCACTCCTTCCCACCCCAGTCTGGTGGAAGCAGGTTTACTCAAAAGATTATTAAATCCGAACTCCCAGACTTCTGGAAACTGCTCTTGCCCTGCTTATGGCCCTGCACAGCTGGGATGTCTAAGGGAGACCAGAAAGAGTGGTCTCAGACAGCATCCACTGAAGGGGTGAGCCAGACGGGCTGAGTGATTCAGATGCATGTTTCTGACGGGAGCCAGACCCCAGTGTGCACAGCACGCCAGTAGGGTGGGAGCTCAAATTAGCTGTGGAGAAGCTCAGCTCAAGTTCCTAGAAGAGCAGGTCCAACTCAGGAATTCAACAGTCCCTACCACGTGTGGCGCTCACACTGCCCTCCCGGCTGAGAGGAATGTAGCTGGCCTTCAGATATGAGGTGACACAGGTCGTCATCAGCTTTTGAGCCAGGACCTGGCTGATCTCAGGGTGGCCGCCGCCAGTGACCAAGCAAGACTATCATACAAGGACCTGGACATTTCCACGGGCCACGGGATTCCTCCAGGGAACTCGCTATTGGGTAGGCAGGGGAGATGCCAGCTCTGAGCCACAGCTGAAGGATCCCCTGCTGCTAGGGCTTCTTCCCTTTTCCTTTCAAAGCCATTATCCCCAACAAGCCTAACCGTGTACTCCCCTAACTCAGTCTGAGCATTTGTTTCCCAGAGGGTTCAACAGATAGATCACATACCCAGATTCCCATGACCCAAAGCTCTCATGCATGCCTTCACCTGTCCAAGAGAGGCCATCTCCTGGCCCCCTGCAGGAGGTTTGACATAAGGATGGGATCCACAGTGGGGTGGAGCCTGGGGCTGTTTGGCGAGCAGCAGGAATGGTTCAGAGAGTTGGGAAAAGAGAATCTTCTTGGAATTTGGCCCCATACAGATTCTCAGCCACCATGTGGATTCATAGAGATCATTGGCCAAGGGTGGGGTCGGGCAGGGCACTATTGTATTGAGTAGAACAGCATCCCAGAGATGTCCCCTTAATGGAGAACTCATCTGAACATATTGTCTGATCCAGGGGGTGAGAAACAGTGTCCATGACAAGCCCTACTGAGGGAGGAGATGTTCCAGAGTTTTCACAGCCCAGAAATACCAGACTGAGCCAAAGACCTTAGACTGGCCCTGGTCAGACAACACTTTGAAAGATGAAGAAGACACTTCTCATCACCCGGTTTGCTGAGCAGGCTTCAAACATAACCAAAATGCCCGCTTCGGAGGACCAGGAATCAAATGGTGTCCACTGTGCCTGTCCCTGCACCAGCAGGGGGACCCGCCCCAGGACAGTCTGAGCTGATGGGCACTCAACACTCCCACCTTCATCTGCGTAGGAGGGCATTTTCCTGTAGCTTATCCTATAGCAGTGATGGCGAACCTATGACACGCGTGTCAGAGGTGACACGCGAACTCATTTTTTTGGTTGATTTTTCTTTGTTAAATGGCATTTAAATATATAAAATAAATATCAAAAATACAAGTCTTTGTTTAACTATGGTTGCAAATATCAAAAAATTTCTATATGTGACACGGCACCAGAGTTAAGTTAGGGTTTTTCAAAATGCTGACACGCCGAGCTCAAAAGGTTCGCCATCACTGGCCTAGAACAATCTAAAGTTGCGGTTTTCTCTGAGAGACCCCCTGCTGGTTTCTTTCTCTAGGACACCTCTAAACAATGTTTGGTGAACGTAATTACCTTTTTAAATGGTACTTGGAATTTTAGAGGGTTTTTACATTGAAATTCAATACATCAGTGCATTTAAACCAGGTTTCCCTCATCTTAACCTTATCTTTAAAATCTAACCCTAACCCTAACCCAACCCCAAGGCTTGTTTCTTGAGCAGGAGCCTAGGGAAGAGCACATATTCCCATCTCTCTACTCATTGACATTTTTTCATGTCTGTCATCTGGCATGTTGCTCTACGAAAATATGTCTCAAAACCAAAAAACTAATGGTTTTGTTTTATTTTTATAGTGGGTGGGTTGCAGAAAGCCAGGAGGAAATTCTGTTTTCTGGATTGCTTGTTTTACTTGGAAAGGAAAAATGCCTCTCTAATGGGTGTCCTTGGAGGCGATCAAAGCCAAGAGAAAGCACTGCCAAGGTTAAAAGGGTAAATATTTCAAAAAGCAATATTCAGCACATTATTTTCAGGAAGAATGCCTACTACCACCATAATTATTTATTAAGCTTTGGAAGTCTTGGTCATTGTAGCATTATAATAATATAGGAAACAGAAGAAAATGAATGCATTTGGGGAAAAGAGAAAAATACTCCTCACAGATGACACCAGGCAGGGACATGTTCGCATTAAAAAATAATGGGGGCGTAAGTAGAAATCTCATCCACAATAGCATCAAAAATACTACATACATAGAAATGATTTTGAGAAAATATGACGCATAAAAATAAAACCCCAAAGTTCTATCAGAAGTCATAAAAATGATTTGAGGGGAGAAAAATGTTTCTAGATGTAAAGATAAATAATTCAAACAGAATTTTATGAAGTTGGCAAAAATATTTTGAAATTTATCTGAAAGAGCAAATGGCTTGGACTCCCATAAGACAGTCTGAAAAAATAAGAGTAATGGGGGTGGGGTGTTTATTGTGCTAGCAGATCTTAAAATACATTTTAAGAGAAGTGTTAATTAAAACATTACAATTTTGGCTTAAACCCTGAGACAGGGATCAAAATCATGCAATATGTAATCCTTGAGTTGAAGGCAATCACACCTAGGAAATGCAGATGGTCGCCTATGGAATTTACATTTTCTAATTGCCACATTTAATACAAGTAAAAGGGAATAGGCAAAACTAACTTTAAGCATCTATTTGTTTAATCCAATATATAAAAAAATTATCACTTCATGTGATCAATCTACAAAAAGTAAAAGATCTTTACTTTTCAGACTGTCTTTGAGACGTGGATTCCCCGTGTCTCACAGGCTCAGCAGCCCCAGCAGCTATCACATTATCGCAGCGTAGATTCCAAGGTTGCATGCTTTATATGTGACTGAACAAGTATCAGGAAAACAGTGAAGAAGGGAAACAGATCTTCAATAAATAGTATGACAACGATTTGTAAAACCTAGATGTGGATCACAAGGAAACCACACCATCTGACACAGTAAATTCTAGGTGGAGTAGATCAGAAACTATGTTTAAAAATAGGGAAGCCACAGTAAGGGAGCAGTGTCATGCTTTGTGGACCTGGGTGGGAGACCTACGGGTTCTGTGACAAAAAGGCCGGAGGAGGAAGGGAAGAAGGCAGGAGGGGACAGAACAGGAGGGGGCCTGTTCACTGAGGCAGACCCTGGGGAAGCTGCCAGGAACCCAAGACCCGACAAGGCAGATAGAAAATTTCCAGGGTGTGGATTCAGAGAGCTGTGAGGACCAGTGACCCTGGTGGGGTGAGGCTGTGCAGCAGACATTTCCAGGAGCGGGTCCAATTCAAAGTCCAGAAGGGTGTTGGCCAGTGTTGGGTAATCTGTGGGCAGTGGACAGGGCCTCACCCATGGAAATGGTTTTCTCTGCAGGAAGGTGGACTAGCTTACAAACAGCCAGGCACAGGGGGACGACACAGCTGAGCAGGTCTTCCCTCTCTGCGGCTGTGAGAGTCCGTGTGGTATGAGGCAATGCTTACCCGTGAAGGCCTGTTGCTGAGGAAAGCTGTGCCTATGTCAGGGTCAGCCTGCAAGAATGTTCTGATTCTTAGCCCCTTCCTGGACCCACCCCTTTCTCTAGTGCCTTTGCACAGTCCTTCCCTCTGTGTGGTGGCGTCCCTCAGAGAGCCACCTGTCCTGGCCAGCCCAGCTAAGTTAACACTACTGCAACCAGCTGGCGGCTCTAACTCAGCGGTTTCCGAACTTCAGTGGTCAGCCTGCATCGGAATGGCCAGGTGGTGGGGTGTGGACTCATTAAAATGCAGGTTGCTGGGCCCTGCCCCAGAGCTCTGACTGGGTAGATCTGGGTGGGGCCTGAGGGTGTGCATGTCTAGCCTGCAGGTCCTTGCTGCCCCTGCTGGCTGGGGGCCACCATGTTATTTGAGAGCTGTTGACCAAGGCACAGTCTTGGGCCATCCCCAGGACCCCCAAGTCTGAGTTTCCCCGAGATCCCCAGGGGAGTTGGTGAATCCTAACTCCCCCCGTGGAGGACAGAGCTTTCCTCATTTTTCTGTACATTCCCAGCACCTGGTAAGGACATGAGTGAGCCTGGGGCTGAGGCAGACTGTCCAGCTTAGAGAGACCCCACCCTGGACCTGCTTGTCAACAACAACACATGTCACCGTGGGTCACTCGGCACTTAGGGAAAAACCAACCAGCATCCTCAATGACCTCTGAGGTTATGGAAACTCCAGAAAGTGTTCCATCATTTTTGTACCCAGGCCACTTAGGTAAAATTCAAACCTGAGTCAACAATAGGAGTAGTTTTGCAGGTGTCTTTTCACACCCCCTGTCTAAAAGGAAAGAGGGGCATGTGGGGAGCTGATTTCCCAACCAGGGGCATCTGCTGGTAGACCTAATGGAATAGGTTGCCGCCTCCGTTGTCTGGGTCCCACTCAAACCTTGGTTTCTGTTAACTTTTCCATCATTTGGTTGTTGTCAAAGTTGTTTGTTTGTTTTAATATATTTTTATTGATTTCAGAGAGGAAGGGAGAGGGAGAGAGTGATAGAAACATCAATGATGAGAGAATCATTGATCGGCTGCCTCCCGTACACCCCCCACTGCGGGTTGAGCCTGCAACCTGGGCATGTGCCCTGACTGGGAATCGAACCGTGACCTCCTGGTTCATAGGTCGAAGCTCAACCACTGAGCCACGCCAGCCAGGCCAAAGTTCCTGAACCGACAGCGATTTGTTTGCCAAGCAGTAGAACTCCCAGTCCCAGGACTGGGTGCTCAGTGAGCTCCATCCAGCCCCGCCAGGCTCACCTCCGCCCACTCCTGCTTCCCCCACACAAAGCCCTTTCTGCAGCCGAGCGGGCCGCCATGGACTGCTGGGCAGACAGAGAGCAGACAAGACAGATGAGCACATCTGGCAGGCGAGGCCCAGAACTGGGTGATGATGAGAGTTCTCATTTGGGCAGATGTAACAAAACCCTTCTGCGGAGGGGCCGGGCTCTGTATCAGTCAAGCGAAGCCGCGAGTGAAAAGGGGCGAAGGTCAGCTTGATCTAAAAGCTGTGCAGCTCAGATGTGCAGCTAAGATGTGCCAGGACAAGTTTTGTAGAATAAACACGTGGAAGATGATCTAAAAGAGTCATTATTACACGTTGGTTATTGATAAGCCCTGAGTGGTCGTGGAGCCGCCTGGAGCCGACTCAAGGGAAAAGCACCTCAGGCCGCGTCAGTCTCCTCCCTCCTCAGTGACCTCAATCCTGCCTGCTGTCCCCTTTCACTTATATTTCAGCTGCTCTGCTCCATCTCATCTCGAGGTATTTCTCCTGAAAGGTGCATTTTTAGGGCAGAATGTGGGTGGGGGCGGGGGCGGGGAGTGGCAGTGGGGAGAGATTGCCAGGTAGGAAGGTGTTGTTTGTGTTCCAACCTGAGGCTCCTCGTTCAGCTCTTGCTCCACAGCCCCTTTCCTTCCTACAGCCAGCAGCCAGGGTGAGCGCCCAGGAGACAGACAAAGCCCAGGCCTGCGCTGGAAACATCGGCTCCTGGCCTTTGTCTGCCGAGGCACCCGGGCTCCACACTCCACACGGGGCTGCTCACCCACGGGGTGTGTCCCAGAGGTGGGAGGAGGAGAGGAGAGACAGAGCATGCCCCCGATTCCCCTTCTTAAAGCTCACCTGGGGTCCTCAGTGAGGGGCATCTGAGCTGGGGCTGCTGCTTACCAGACATGAACCTTTGTCTCCCCAGACAGGAAGCATTTGCCCAGGGCCCAGGGGTACTTCTTCCTGGAACCACCTTTCATCAACATTCCTTTCATCGGACCCTTGCCCACCTTTACAAGCCACCCGCCAGAGACCCTGAAGGACACAAAGCATTCTGGGCAACACAAGGGACCCCTGCGGCAAGTCTTGTGCCCTGGGTGCTGCACCCTTGGAGACGGACTTGGCGTTCAGCCCCTCCCCGAGCCCTCTCCTGGTTTGGCTTCCCTGGCAACTTCCCAGGAGGCTGGCCACCTAGGAAGCGACTGTCTTTGCAGTGGGCCCAGCGCAGCCCCTCCTGGTAAGAAAGCTCTGTGCACATCCGTCCGATGGTAGCCAGGTTCCCAGACTCTGCCCCCAAAATTCCGAGTCTGCCCCCCTCCCCTGACCCCGGTCAGCTCCGCGGGCGCATCTGCTCTCAGGGTTTCTTACTGTCGGCCTCATGCGGCTCCACCTCACATTAATCATCCCTCTGCTCGAATTCTTTGAATTGAGAATTTCACTGAAATCCCCAAGGTCTTTCCTTACACAGGGGCTTAGTCACTAACCCCGCAGATGTCATGAACTTCCCATCTCTCTCCTTCCTGATCCGAGGCAGATGTGAGCATCCACGCTGCATTCTCACAGCTCCGCCTCAGTGCATCCCCCAGCTCCTCATTCCAGACCTGCAGCTTCGTTTCAGACCAGCAGATGATTACAGGTTTGGCTCGTGCGCCCACCTCCCCACGCTGCCTGACATCACTGCAATAAACTACTCTCCTCGGAAAAGGGGCTGCAGAGCCTCCAGCCTGAGGAGCCCTTGTGTTTCCAAACTCAGAAAACAAGTTGAGGGAGGTGACAGGAAAAGAGCGCTTCTGCTTTCAGACTTATTCGTGGTGGAGAGATTGTGTCGTCCCTGTGTGTGAGTGTGTGCGTGCGTGTGAGTGCATGTGTGAGTGCATGTGTGCATGTGAGTGCGTGTGAGTGTATGTGTGAGTGTGAGTGTGTGTGTGAGTGTGCGTGTGAGTGTATGTGTGAGTGTGTGTGTGAGTGCATGTGAGTGCGTGTGAGTGCATGTGTGCATGTGAGTGCGTGTGAGTGTATGTGTGAGTGTGTGTGTGAGTGCATGTGTGTGAGTGCGTGTGAGTGTGTGTGTGAGTGTGTGTGTGTGAGTGCATGTGTGTGAGTGTGAGTGTGCATTTCAATCTGCGGCTGTTCTCGGATCTTAGCCGCATGGGGCAGTCACCTGGAAGCCCTAGTGGGCACTGTGGTTCCGGGAACCTAACACTCATCCCCAGCTCCCTCTCTCTCCTGGCTCCCCGTGGAGGCTGAGAGAGGCACAGGCTGTCTTTCTTGCCTCCTCTCAGTGAGAGGGGACCATGGGACAGAGTTCCAGATGATGCCACTGTCAAGCCTGTGTGGGTGAGGCCGTGCTGAGGTAACACACCTGCCCTGGCAGATCAGTGGTCTAACACAGAGGGTTGACTTCCCACGCAGGTGGCAGGCCCCTGGGGGTCCTGGGGGGGGGGGTGGTCTCTGCTCCCCACGGTCCTGCAGGACCCAGCTGAGGGAGGCTGGGCCATTTTGCAGATGCACCATCTGGTCCCAAGGTTGCCACCCAAGGGGAGAGGAATGTGGAGGGCGTTTCAGGCTGTCAACTACCTGGCTGTAAAGTGCCGAGTGTCAACTCTGCTCATTGGATAAACTCATCACATCGTCTCAGCCTAACTGCAAGGAAGGCTGGGAAATGTAGGCAGCGACTCTTTGGAGTCCTGGGTGAGGGCTAATTGTTCAGGATGTTAGGGGAAGAGCACGGGTCTGAGGGTCACTTCTGGAAGAACTTTGCTTTCTTGATGAAAGGGATGAGCATCGCCAAAACCCTCTCCTGCCCCGGGTGTGGACTGTGACACAGCAAACCAGCATCTAAGACTGTGGAGCGGAAAGAGCTTTTGGAGACACTGCTGAGCTGCTGTCTGGCCCTGGCCTGCTGACTCCTGACATCCAGTTCTGTGAGGAACTGAACCCCCTGGTTTAGGCCACAGCATGTCCGTAGCTGCAGGCCCTTCTCCGCCCGCAGAGAGCACCAAGCTCCGGTCGGCACAGGCACTTGCTGCTGTGGCCCTGCTGCCCAGAGCAGCCTCCTCCTCCCTCTGTGTCCCATGGGTGGGGGAGGGGGAGGGGGAGGAGGTGCCAGAGTCCCCCACACACCTCCCAGCCCGAGGCTGCCTCAAAGCCCACCAGGACCCTGTGCGGTCCCTTTGTTACTGTCACCCCTCCTGTCCCTGATCTCCCTGCCCAGAGGAAGTGGGACTCCTCTGGCCCATTTCAGGTCACTTGGTAAAAGCTAGTCGGGCAGAAAGTTGGGGAGGGGGGTGTGTGTCTGGAGAGAGGGCTGCCCAGCAGATGAGGAGAACTGGGTTCCAGCCACTGCTCTGCCAGGTGCTGGGCCTGACCCCATCCAGCACCTGCTCAGGGGCCAGTTCCCCATTGGACTAATAATGGATCAAGATACCTGGGCTACTCCTGAGGCATCTTCTACCTTTAAAAGGTGTTTCTTAGCAACTTGCTCTGAAAATCAGGGACCTCCCCTGACTTTTCCTCAACCTCCCTGAAGTCTCACAGAGAAGCCAGAAGGTTCCAGAACTTTCCCCTTTGACTTTGGAGACACCGACCCCGAGAGGCCGCGGCTTTCCTCTGGCCCCAGTTCCTCTTTGGCGGTGGAAGTCACTGCAGCGGGGCTGCTCTGCCGCACAGACAGCTCACTGTTTCCGTGTTTATTCTGCAATCACAGGCAGGAGTTTCAAAGGGGACAGAGCAGCAGGTCAGGACCCTGTTCAGCACACACACCCGTCAGCCTCTGGGTGTGTCTGTCGGCAGCTCTTGCACAGACGTCCCGGGGCCACCACCACCGTCCCCAGTTTCCAAATAGCGCTGGGAGGAGGTTTACAATGAATAGAAGGGAGTTATCAGGGAGCTGTCCCCTGATATCTTCTGTCTGCAGGAGTTTGAACCTGGTACCCAAAGCCATAGAGATGTATTTTCAGTAATAAAGACTCTCTAAAGAGATAGGCCTCCATCCCTCCCTGGGGGTATGGGGTGGGGGGTGTCAAATGAACAAGAATGTGAAGTGAGTGCTTTCAGTCACCAGGTCGGTACCCAGGATCCCAGGGGTGAAGAGGACACGTTTAGGGTTATCCCTGCAGGTGCAAGGCTGGATTTGTCCACCTGCCAGAGCATTGGCATGTGCCCTGCTTCGTGGGTTGACCTGCTACTGACTTTCCTTCAGCAGATGGTGCATATGAACCCAGGGATCAGGTCCAGAGAACACCATCTTGAGAATCTAAGTGGCAGGAAATGAGACATTGTGTGTGACGGAGTTTGCACAGCACTCAGCACAGGGTGGGAATCCTCGAGATATCATTCCTCCCCTCCATAAACGTGTTAAATGAGCCCGTTTCTGTGGTAGTCTGACCATTAGGGAGGAAGAAGGTAGCTTTGCCTCCGAAGACGACAGCAGCACTATCTGCCAGCTCCCGGGCTCTGTTGTAACATGGCCTTGCTAGTCCCCTCGACTCTGGGCAGGACCCGAGGCCTTGCTTGATCAATTAAATGGGACAGACATGAAGCTGTGCAGCTCCCAAGGCTGAGCCCAAGGAGCCTGCCGCTTGGACTTCGGAATCTTTGAGAAACCGACCTTTCCTGATACCATGCGATGGGGAAGCCAAAGTTAGCCCGTGCGAAAGAGTGGCCACCAGGAGCACCCAGACACCAGACCTGTGAGCAAAGCCTCCCAGGACCGTCCAGGCCCTTCCAGGACCTTCCAGGACCTTCCAGGCAGCCACTGACAGCAGCCTAACCGGTGATCCCAGCCAACACCCACAACCTGAACACACTCATGAGCTCAGCATTCACATCAAGGAACCAGACATCTCCGGCACCCAGAAGGCGCACTGGTGCCCTTTCCCAGGCTCGCCCCACTTCCACCTCACACGGGACAACTCTCTTCTGACACCTAATAACATTGATTCATTTTTCAAGATTTTTTTCAACTTTATATTGATAGAATGAATGGCTCACATCAATGGTTCCTTTTGTTGGACTTTATGTGTGTGAGTTTACCCATATGGTTGTAGTTGTTATTTGTTGATTTCCATATGATATTGCATTTATTACCGTGAACATATTTTATTGACCTCTCCTGCAATTAAAGGGCACTCGCTTAGTTCTGCTCTGCCCTTGCTTTGTGACCGTGGCTATCATTGGAATGTGATCATCTCAATTGGAAAGCAGGCCTAGCAATAGTCCTACCAAGCAAGATGTTGTGCTGAGTGAGCAGCTAAATGTTGGACCATTAATCACCTGTGGGGCAGAAGGAAGCCTTCTGTGAATGTTAGCTGTCATCAACACCAAAATCACCACTGTTGCCACTGTCACTGTCATCAGCACCGTCGTCACCAGCATCAGCAGCGTCAGTATCGACATCAGCATCACTCTCATCACCACGTCGCCACTGGCATTTCGTCTTAGCTGTCTTTGGATTATTAGGCCCCTGCTCTGCTGCTTTCAAGTGTGTGGTATGGTTTCCTCACGTAGAAAGTGGAAGTAATAATGATCTTTTCCTACAACCTTTGGAGCAATAGGAGGAGTCAAATTCATTAAAAAAAGCTTTATCAAGTATGATGCCACCTATGAAGATCCAAGGTCACCGTTTCTCTGATTTCCCTCGGAATTCCCAGGCTCTCCAGCATTTGAAACACATTTTTAAAGGGGAAGCAGGACAGCGTGGCCTGGATAGAGAAGGAGGTGGAGACACGGAGAGCGACAGAGACTCCTGGAGGCAGTGTTTCCTGAGAGTGTCACTCCGAGGGAAACCCCAGGACAGCTCTCCGAGGTGGGAGTTACGCAGTTATTAACCTCATTTTGCAAATGAGTATAAGAAAGCTCAAGGAGATCAAGGAATACATCCATGATGACCGGACCAGTAAATCACAGGGCCCAGGGCGGCGTCATTCCCAGCCCCGCGCCTTCCCCAGCCCAGCACTCCACTGCTGGCGTCCGGAGTCCTCTAAATCTCCAGATCCAAACAGTCACTTCTGCACAGCTTGAAAACCAGAACTTAATCCCCGTGCCCGTGGGAGTGCTCTCAGAGCAGAGATAACTGCAATATATCCTTGTGTCTACTTTCTGTGCATCTCCACTTCCACCTGGTTTGGAGCTATAAGTCAATCTTCCAGCCACTAAGCGAAATTCCCAGGGTGCTCTTAAGAGACAGAAATTCCAGCAGTAAATAGCAGAACTGTTAGACCAGATTAAACTTGCCAGAGTGATTTGAGTTGAGCTGAGAAAAATGGAGCCTGTTGAAATGATATGCTATCAGCCAACAGTAACATAACCCTGCAAACGAACCTTCCCCCTTTATTATTCAACACGCAAAACACGTGGTAGGAAGGGGACTGGGCCAAACTCTAGCCATCAGCAGAGGGTGCGGACAATGTGAGCTCTACTTAATGTACTTCTCTCTCTCTCTCTCTCTCTCTCTCTCTCTCTCTCTCTCTCTCTCTCTCTCACTGTCTCTCTCTCTCTCTCCCTCCCCCTCCCCCCTCCCTCCCTGCCCCCAATAAAATGATCATGTGGGGAATTCCCTGGTTCTGACATTTGACTCTGTCTGGATGGTGACTAATGACAGTGCGGGCCCTGAGCTACAGGTTGGGATGGAGGGGAGGAAGGGAGGGAGCAGACATGTGATAAAGGGGCGCATCACAGACATTGGGAAGCAATTTGGTCTCTACTTTCACTCCATTTTTCTCGTAACAGCTTAAAAATGGAAAACAAATGCTGTGGGGGACTTTCTTTTTCTAGGGAATTGATACAGTTAAAAAAACCCAAAACACCCCACTATGTGCTTGCGCAGGTCAGTGTTTTTTGTTCCGACTGAAGCAGCTGAAGTTACACAGCCCTCTCGGGGCCCCGAAGGCCTCTTTAGTTGAGGTCAAGGCGAACAATGCTGAGCAAATACTGCACACCCTTGTCTATTTTTGCTTCTCCTGTTTCTCTTTGTTTTCGGGAAGGCCGTGCCCTAAGGTGCCACAGTGGTAAGCATGTCACCCTAGAGGAGGAGGGGAAAACTGCAATCCTATAACCAGTTGGGTGATTTAACTGTGACACTTTTGGACACCTGGGCCACTGCCCATTCTGCAGGGAGATCCTTGTTTTGTTTTGTAACCCGCATTGGGTGTTAGCATAGCTTAGGGAGACTGACAGGTATTCATGCTTTGTCTCAGAGCCCTCAGCCAGAAGCCTCCCCACGGGTGTGAAAAGGTTTTTGGACAGGCTGGTGCTTGCTGGGAGCCATCTCTCCGGGCCTGACTTCTTCTCTCTCTCCTGGAGGCTCAAAAGCCTGTTCCCCCACCCCCACCCCCAAGTCCTTTCTGTGGAAAAGTGCTTCTAAAATCTAAACTTACGCCATTTTATGATTCACATCGGCCTCTGTCCTACATACTTAATGTCAGATCATCCTAGTACTGGCAAGAGGTAGAATTTATGTGGAGAAAACCAGTAAACAACAGATGGTGGATGAGATCCTTTAACCCTTGTCTTCATAGGGATTATTTAACCCTTGAGTGGCACCTTTATTGCACTTTCCTCTTTTAAGAAACCTGTAGCAGCTATTCACCCAGCTGTTCATTCATTTGCAAACCTCTATCCAGATCCTAGAAAAACAAAGCCTGTTAATACTGGGGGGAGGGTGGTGGACACACTAGTTTTCGGGCACTTTCCGTAGTGACTTCCTTGGGCATGTTCTAAGACTGTCCCAGCGCGTGTGGCACGACTCCGTTAACAGGCTCCTTCTTGGTAGAGATGAGTCAGTAACTAAGGGTCATTAAACCACCCGCCCCCAAGGAACACTTGCCGAGGGCACTGCTGCTGTAGGAGCAGCTGCAGCAGGGTTGCCCAGTGTACAGGTGAGGCGGTCCAGGTGTGCAGGTGAGGCGAGCAAAGCTGGGTGACACCGTTGTCCTGGCATCTGCATCTGGAACTGAGGTCTGGCCCTCCAGGGGTCCGAGGCCGGGGGGGGGGGGGCGCTACTCTGGGGAAAAAATGACCTTTGTGCACTCTGAGGCATTCTGGGAGGTGAGGGGCTGGAATTCTGCCACCCCTCCATGAAGTCTGATGTCACCCTGAGGGAAGGGCTCTGGCTGTCACTGCTCGTCCCACAGAGAGAAAACTCTCTACCTAAGCCCTTCATAGGTGGGGACAGAGGCCCATCCCCCACACCAGCAGCAGGTGAGTCTGGAAGCAGAGGGGCCAGCAAGGTCCCCACAACAGGCAGGGCTGCTCTTGTCAGCCATCTTGGCGTTGACTGAAAAACTGAGGAACGCCAGACAGATGCAGAAACTGAGGCTGAAAAAAACAGGAAGGCGACCCTCTGATTTCCTTTCCCTCACACAGCCCCCTTGTCCAGGAAGGACTATCTCCCCTCATGTCCAGGTCAGTGGGTCCTCCTCCTCAGAGGCCTGGAGGATCCTGGGAGGGCAGTGTGTGTGTGTGTGTGTGGTGGGGGGGGGGGGGGGGCAACAGTCCCAGGAGTCCAGGCACAGCTTGGATGTCCCCGGCTGTCCAGTTCAACACAGGAGATCTGATTTTGAGCGACCTTGCAGACACTGCAAGGCCCAGGGTACAGCATATAGTCCCGATATGACAAGTAGAGGAGCCCACTCTTCCACTAGGAGGCACTGGAATCTCTACCTCAGGGGACAGTCAAATTCGGTCCTAAACCTTAGAAGCAAACGTGCCTGCCATTTGCTAATGGGCTTAGCCAGCCTGCACAAGGAAGCCACGATTTCTCCTGAAATTTTAGGCACAAGGGAGGATTTTGAACCCAAGCAAACAGCTGAGCCCTTAGACCTAGTGGGCGATTTGGAACCATGTCAGCCTCCCTAACGTAAAGGAAACCGATGCAATGCAAGTCCACGTGGGAGACCACACACGGATAGACTTGGACTTTGTGCTGCCCCGGTTTAAAGCCATGTCCTGGGCTCTGGCTCACAGAACATGTCTGTCCAGGAGTGTTTATAACAACTAAAGCGACAGATTCTCGCCCATTTTCAGAGCCAATATCTACCTTTGAAGAAAAGCAGGTCCAACCCTTGCCAGAGGGAGGCTCAGTGCACTTGGGTATTTTGTTAAAAGAATGTCCTTAAACTGACACCCCTTAAAAAACGCTGCCATGTTTATGTTAGTGGAGAAATGTCACCATTGCCGCCACCATGTCAATAATTTGGTTTGAAGCTATTGCAATGCTTCCTCTCGTGCAGATTAGTGGGCGTGGCACAGGTACCCCTTTCCTCGCCTCACCTCCTGTTTCTGTTGACCTTTCTTTCTTTTTAATTTTGGAGAAAGACACCCTCTGTGAGCTCGGCCTCTGGGACAACAGCAACTCCAGCTGTGCGCTCTGGATCCTGAACACAGCTTCTTGTTGACCCCTCTTCACCCTGGACACATGTCCTCAAGTTCATCCAGGTGGGAGTCAGCCAGCCATTGGTCAGGACACAGAAATACGCAGCACCCCGCCAGGTCCTCCTGGCGACCCTGTGGGTGGCAGCTCACCAACAGCACCCCGTTGCCCAGACCTCAGCCTGCGGGCCAGCGAAGGGAAGCAGCAGCGCCTCTTCCTGCGAGAGCCCCCTCCCCAGCCCCGGTCGGCAGCCCCCACGTTCATTGTTCATTTAAGAAGCTGCCTGAGACTGTTTGGCGCGGTCCCTGGAAACTGAAGAGGGTGGGATAAGGATAAGCAAAGCTTTTGCTTAATTAAAAGCACATTTATAAAAGGTTAGGCCTGGCAGGAAAACGATGACAAAGGCAGTTAAAATTGTAAAATCAAGCCATCCTCTCTGGAGAGATTTCTTCCAGACCCGGGTGCATTCAGGAGGCTGGGTTTTCTCTTCCAGCAAAGCCCGAGCATCTGAGCGGGGTGAGCCAAGTGTTAGCTCCTTCGTTGTTTTCAAACAAGTGGAACGTTTTCCCCCCCAAATGCCCCCACCTCTGCAGCCATGGCAAGAAGGAGGCATGCGAGGCACGTGCCTAGACTGGACCGCGTCCGGAAGCAGGGGCGGACGTGGGAAGCCAGGCTGAGTCTTTGTAGGAACAATGGACCTTTGATATGGCTCTAGTCAGAACAGCTTCCTTCAGAAGTCCCGGGATCACTGCGGCAGATGAAGGAGGGAAAAGGAGGGATGGAGGAAAGGGAAATTTGAGTAGTGACTTGATAGCCATCTTTGTCCCTTTGAACAGGAACTGTACCAATTCTTTGTAATTCTGGAGGGCAGACCCAGGGCCGATGGGGAAATTAAGGAGAGCAGACTTCTGATTAACAGAACTCCCCAGCAACTCAAACTGCTCAGATGGGAAACGGGCAGTTCGTGGGCCCCACCCCTGATACTGAGGAGGGGGTCCTACAGTGGGGACAGGGGAGTGGGACTAAATTCACACCTGCCCGTGATCTAAAAAGTCTTTGAATCCACATTGTGGCAGGATGCCCCATAGAAAATGTGGATGGCTCAGAAGGTTGGAAGACAATTGTTCTTGCACATTTTATTGTTTTTGTCAAACCCATTTCTGAATGAGGATCCATCTGATAAAGTGAAAATGGTTTAATGCTCTCTGCAGATCTTAGAAAGTCCTACCGCCTCGGTGAATCATTACACTCTCCACACTTCGACAGCTTTCTTGCTCCTGGTGCCAAGAAGCAGAGTCAACTGAGGGAGAGTGTTTCTTAAATAACACTGGTGTTTCCAGTTGGCAAAACATAGCTTCTTTTTGCTATTAGAGAAATTGATTTTTTCCAATGTGATTAATTATGTCCGTAAAACAGAAAATCCATCAAAGACAAAATATTTTTCCCATCCGAAAACACAAATTCCTACCATGTCATTGACTACGTGTGACAGTCTATTCATGGTCACCTTATGTCCACAGACATATCTGGGCTCAATTTCTACTCTGTCTTCCCCAAGCTCTTGGGGGATGGATGACCTACGACAAAACCAGGGGAACACTTGGTGCCATCCCGCTGGTTCTTGAGAACCGAGATGAAAGTTTATCCTGTGCCTGCTCTGTGGAGAGGAAAGCAAAGAAAGATGATTCCATTTCCAGTGGGAAAGGGACCTTGCTGGCAAGTCCTATTGGCCTTACCTTCCAAATAAATCCAGAATCCTAGCCCTTGTCCCCCATCTACCACTAACTCCCAGGCCCAAGCAGGAACAGATTTGTGCAAAGGTGCCCCATAGGATTGTGGGGACACAGCCTATAACCACTGCCGTCTTTCACCTAGATTATGAGGTTGCCTCCTAACCAGGCTACGTGCATCCACCTCATCCCCTCTTGGTTCCTCTAAACACAGCGGCCAGAGTGATCCTGTTAAAACCCAAGGCGAATCTTAGGACTGCACAGGTCCAATCCCTCCAAGGGCTCCCATCCCAACCAGAGGAAAAGCCCAAGCCTTCCAGTGACCTCGAGGCCTGCACACCCAGCTCCTCCGTACCTCTCGAACTCACCCCAGCCCAGCTGTACTGACTCACTGTGGCTGGTCCCTCTGCAAGGAGTTCTTTCTCTGTGGGCATCTCTGTGGCCAGCTCCCTCTCCTCCTCTAGGTCTTCAATGCAAACATCACCATCTCAGAGGAACTCTTCCGACCATGCTTGTTAAAATCTCAGCAGGCCCCTCACGTCCCCTGCCCCTCTCCCCGGCTTTAGGCTTTCCATAGCACCTGTCACCACTGAAATACAGCACAGCCGACCTAGCTGTCTTGTTTTTGTCTGTCTCCCTCCCAGGGAAGCAGCAGTTCTGGAGGCAGGACGATTGTCTGCCTTGTTCACTACTGTATCTCCTGCCTGGCACTGTGCCTGGCACATCGTAGGGCCTCATTCGATATTTTTTCAATGAATAAGTGGTTGAGTGTGTGGGTGGGATGGATGGATAGAAGGATTAGATGGATGGAAAGATGGATGGACGGATTCCCTCCCTCCAACTCCGAGACAGCACAGCGAAAGGGCCTGAACTTGAGAATCCTGGGACCACCAGCGGAGATCCTGATTCTGTGGGTTTGGAGCACGGCCTGGTAATATCGGTGTAATAAGGTCCCCAGGGTTAATCATTTAGGTGAAGTTTGAGTTCAAGAAATGACAGAGAGGTCTGCAAAAGGCTTGCTATGGGCCCGAACACCCCGCAGAGCGACCTGCGGCGTGTGGATTAGTCAGGGGAACGTTCTCCAGAAAGAGCGGGGTTTGAGAAGAGGTGACAGTGGTGGCCTCTGCAGTTCGAAGAGCATGTCTGTCATACGTCTCCTCCAAGCTTTCTCAAACTGCGGACACGACGACCGAATTCCACCTGGAAAAGCCGTCGGGAGAGCAGGCACTGGGGTCCCCTCCTCCACAGTGGAGGTCACTTGCCTTCTCACTTCCTCGACAGGAAGGTGATGGAAACTTGGAGCAGCCCAGCTTTCTCACAGCGCGTCAAACCCCTGCCGCCTGCTATAATGATCAAGCCTCACGTTACCAGCACCTTCCATGCTCCCAGTGTGCCACACTGCCTTGCCGGAGTCCCTCCCCGTCGTGTTCTGGGGATCACTCTCAAGCTCCGCTGTAGCCCATGCTTTCCTGTCTCACAGCACCTGTCTACACAGCATCAGGAAGGGTCTGTGCAAGCAAATACCCCGTCTTCTTTCATCGCCGAAGCTAAATGAGTGCACGCTCAATAAGCATTTGCAGACAGAAAGGAGGGAAGACAGGGAGGGTGTGCAGAGGGAGCAACAGTGGTGTAGCAGAATAAGACCCAAAGCACAAACTTAGCAGAGAAAGTTTCACAACAGTGGCAGAGGACAATGAGAAGAGGGCAGAGAGCCCTCCGGTATCACAGTGTCACCCTCCCTTTCATAGTCACGCCCGTGGCTTCTTGCCGCAAAACCATATTGTTTTTTGGCAAGGGGGCTTTCTCTGGCTGCAGAGGCAGGCATGGCTGAACACTGGTTTTCAGGATCACCTCCAAAGCTCATTATTTGCACTCAGATCTCGGTCATGGGGTCAGCTTCCGGGGGAGCCCAAACTAAGACAGGCCCCAACACGAAGAATTGAAAGCCACGTACGCTGACATGCAGCATGTAAACCGTTGTGACTGTCTCACGGTCGTCCCAAGTGGTTCTAAAATGTGCACAATTATTAAAAAGCTTTCATTGACTGGGGAAAACCTCAGACCTGGGATAATGGCTGACCAGTTGTAAAAAGAGTTTAAAGCAATTGCATGCTTCCAGCTGCACCCCAGACAGGGCAATGCTTTCATTTCCTGTTCTGTGCAGATTGATTTCTTGAATTCTTATTTTCATTGATCTTTTTATACTCTTCTGCTGTAGGAACAGCTCACATGTGCAGCTCGGAGCCCTTTTGTGTTCAACTGGGCACATGAGATGACCAATGTCCAATCTGGGAAGCGGCCCCTGTTGGGCGGGCGGGGGAGGGGGGGTGGAGAGAATCAAATTAATATAGAATGGGTTACATTGTAAGTACATGGGCAGTTATGTAATCTGATTTTTTTCAATATGAAATGACTTGTTAGATAATGACACTGAGCCTCAAGCTGATGTCATCCCTGAGGGTCTCTAGACATGGACTCCCTGTTTTTACCTTCACAGCTTACGTCCCTCATAGAGTAACCACCTCTAACCATCACTGTGTTCCTTTCCAGAATGTCACCTTCTGGAGAGCTGACACAGTGTCACCATCTTATCCCCACAACCAATCTTATGCCTTGTGAACAATCATGAGTGAAGGATGGGTGGATGGATGGATGGATGGGTGGATGAGTGGATAAATGGGTGAATGAATGGATGGATGAGTAGCTGGGTAAGTGGATGGATGGACAGACAAATGGATGGATGGATGAATGAATTTCTGTTGGTTTTCACTCTGTCCCATAGGTATCAGGAAATCCTTTTACCAAGAATCTTCCTTAAGATAGTCATATTTTTAAAGGATACTTGGGAGGGAGATATAAGTTTGTATTTGCTTTATACAGTTGGAGAGTTTGCCTTTTAATGAGATAGTTTAACACTTTTATTTTGTTATATTGACTGATTTGCTTGGTTTTACTTTTATTTTATTATCATTTGTTTTTTGCTTAGCTTTTAATTCTGTCATCTTCATTTATGATTTCTATTTTTTAATGTTTCCCTCATGTTTTCAATTTATTTGCTTTCCTGCTTTTTGCCATACTGCTGCTAAAGCAATTCTTACTCTCATTTTTCTTTATGATTTATATATTTACTATTTATTTATAACAATAGTAATGGCTCAGCTTATAACATAATGTCAGAAATACATGGTGATATAAGTTTTTGATCAATATTTATAAGCTGCATCTCCTAGCTCCTCCATGTAGGATGAAAGGGTTAGCTTGTAGCATATGTTCTTTTTTTCTTTTGCCCTAATCCCTGCCCAAGATTTTGTTGACGTTGTTGGGAATTTACAATGCGGATTATTGTCACTAATTTTTTTTTTTTTTCTTGCAGCAGATCATTTCCTTTCAGCATAGCAATGGTTTTACTTTTACTTTTGCAGGCTGTAGGGTCCGGTTGTCAATGTTCACTCCTTACCTGTGTAGCTCACGCAGCGGGATTTGCACCTTGCTTTCCCACTGTTGTCTCCGTATTTGCTCACCATTCAGTTAACAAGAGATCCTCTCTCAGCTACTTTGCTGTAGGGAGTGAGAGCCGTCGGGTTCTGGGAATGGCATGACGTGGCCGCAGAAAGGGACCAGACTTGGGGACTTTGGGAGCTGGAATCCCATGTTTCCCATCTCAACTCAGAAGTTGGGGCTCTACTGACTGATTTGTAGAGCGAAGGAGACCGAATGCAGCCTGTCTGTCTTGTTTGGTTTTGGAAAGCGACCCGCGTTTCTGAAATTTTACAATCTTTAAATTTTAAAATCTTTGAAACAAAGATACACCTAGTTATATGTTTCTCTTCAGAAAATCCCAAATGCAAATAGCTTGACTTTTCTCTCCTAATTATAAAAGTAGTAAACGTTCAGCCTTCTGCAGGGGCCGATCTGCTTACTCCTCTGATTAAAAACTAAACTGAACGTGCATGCTTTCCTACTCACGTGTTCTCTCGTCTCTGGAGAACGTCCCCAGATGTCTTTGAGATGCCAGATGGCTCTGCTGTCCCCAGTTGCTGAAGCAGGTCACCTCCATGGGGAGGGACTTCCTTGAGCGAACCCCTTCCCCTGAGCCCTGGTGCTGTTCGGACATCTCACGATTTTCTGTTTGCTGGTGTTCAGGGGAGCAACACGATTGTCCGAATCGTTGGTAAGCTCTTTTAGCCCAAGATGTGGCACACAGAGAACATGTGCTTTCTCAATGATGGTCTGAGCACACTGGGCCCAGGGGCAGGTGCACCGCGCTGGTGGGAGGCTGCCTCTGTCAGAGGCCCCACGATGTCAGGGTGCAGCCCTCGCAGACAGCCCACCGTGAGAGGGACCCCTTTACCAGCTCTGCCCTGACCAAGATTCAGGTCAACAGGAGCCCCACAGCACTGCCAAGATCCTGCCCATCGCCCGCCTCACCTCCAGGCCTCTGTCCAGTCTGGAACTTTGTGCCCAAGTAGCTCCTGGGAGGCGGCCCAGTCAGGAGCAGCATGGGGTGGGGGTTCATAATTATGCCTGAAGGCCTCCTTTTAGTGTTTCCTGTGGCTCCCCCATGCACACCCCCTTTCTCACCTCCTGGAAGCCTCGCTGATGTTCAGTTCTTCACAGGGTCCGGCCCCTGAATGGACCTGTCCTCTGACCTTCTGGGCTGTGCCTGCCCCCCCGTGATTGGAAACACCAAGGCTAAGGCCTAGGGGGGCTGGGGCCTTGGATTTGGGCAGACACCGCGCGTCCTGGAGGAAACCCCCCCGAGGTTTGTCCTTGGTACAGCTCTTCTCTGAAACAATAAGTGCATCCTGTGTAGTTTTTAATTCTCCTATAAACACAACCACTATCTCATATTCCTGGCTAATTCTAAGTGAGACCGTTTTGTCACATTACGTGTCTTTGAGAAAGAGGCCACGTATTTCTGCTTTCTATTCCCGTCAACACTCGCCCTGCTGCAAAGTAAGGCATGACCCATGCATACCACTCTTTGGCACTGTCAAACTATGGGAAGTACAAAATATAGGAGTGTTTGCAAGACAGATATTTGATTGTGATATTTTACTCTTTCTTCTAGAGAGTTTGAGAGAGGTCCTGACCCACCCATCATGCGAAGCAATTATTTCTCTGGACAGCTTCCTGACGTTCCCAGGGAGAGAACGATGACGGGTAATTAGGGGGACGCATGCCACAGGTCCTCCATCCCGACATGGCAGGAGGGTGCTCGCAGCACCTCATTCATCAGCGCGTGTTTTCCTGCCCCAGCCAAGTACACAGAACCGCTCGGCAAAGGGAGAAAGAGAAAGGGAAACCCATTCTTCACCTTTTCCAGAAATGTATTTTTGTTTTGGTCAATTTCCCAAATAAATTATGGTCTTGTCTTACTTTGCTGCATTGGTGGCATTCTCCTGAGCATTACTTATTACATTTAAGAGCTGTGCAATGCCCAAACATACTTAAAATGTTAAAAAAAAAAAAAGAAAGAAAGAAAGAAAGAAAGAAAGAAAGAAAGAAAGAAAGAAAGAAAGAAAAAGGGGGGCGATGTAGCCAAATAGAATGCTGAATTGTTTGCATTTTTCCTCTGGCTCCAGTTGGCATTGAATCATCGCAACCTTTCCATCCACGGTGCCTGCTTCGAGAGGCGGCACAAATCAACATTTCAAGAGTCTGGACGCTTTGTTTTTTGTACCTCATTAGGCATTTCCCGTGTGCTCTGACAAATGCTTCTCTCAGCCGGGAATTCCACATCACGTGCGCACGCCCCGGTTCTCCTCAGCAGAATAAGTCTCAGGATATACAAGCTAATGATGCCTGTGGTTTAGAAACGTTATTGTTATTATTTGTGCCGGACATTTAAAACATTCTGTAGACAGGCTATTAAGAGGATGCTGAGCACGGAGGACATTATTAGACCTTATTACTGGTTATTGCACCCAGATGTTGTGCATTTCAAGCATCCCAAAGGATCCGCAGTAACGTCGGTTACCTAGCATCTCACTTTCCTGCAGATATTGAATCTTAATTTCCCTCATTAAAAACAAAGCAGGAACACTGAACAAGTGGTGTTCCCTGGGCAAAACTTGAGTTTTCACTAAAGCAGCATCGTTCAAGTAAGACTTGGGACACATTGAAGAGCAAAATAGCGCTGCCCTGACCGGAGTGGCTCAGTTGGTTGAGTGTAGTCCTGTGCACCAGAAAAGAGGTAGCTGGTTTGATTCCTGGTCAGTTCACATGCCCCAATTACAGGCTAGGTCTCCAGTAGGGGGCATGCAGGAGGCAGCCAATCCATGAGTCTCTCTCATCATTGAGCTCCCTCTCCCTTCCTCTCTCTGAAGTCAATAAAAACATATTTTTTAAAAAAACACACAACATAGCGTTCTGGCTACTGTCGGAATGTCCGACCTAGAAAATAAGGTGTGTACTGTGGTCACATTTTAATTTTATAGACATTCCTAATTGGAAAGGAAACTAGTGATGTATAAAACCAGGATGAAATAAATCATGCCAGCAAACATGCAGAGGAACAATTTTAAAGAAAACTTTTATTTCTAATACAAATGGAAGCAAGGCACAACAAACCTTGACGAGTGGCAACATGGACTGAATTCCTAGCTGGGACCAGTCAATTGGCTCATTGCAATAGTTAAGACGCATCATGGGGAAATTACAATTTGACCAGCAACATGAATCCCGCTAGTTCCATTAGATATTAAACCACATTGTACAGCAAATAATTGAAATAATGAGGAACTACTTTTAAAAAAGGCATTTAGAGATGCACAATACCAAACAAAAATAAGATTATTATATATGAATTCAACATTTAATAAATAAGCATTCCATTTAGGGAAAAGAAGAACTATATAATAAATAGCATCGGGATGGCTTGTGAGGAATTTGGAGAATAGTAATCTAGACGGAAACCCGGTCTGGTCAGTAGGAACAGGCTCTCTTGCCTGTGGCTTCCTGTTGGCTGGGCTAGTGGAGGGAGACGCAGGTCACAGGAAGGAGGAAGGACAGTGTGTACAGGGTGGCTGTTCCTGTCCTGGTCCTCCAGGCCAGATGGCTGCCAAAGCCTGCTTGCCTGTCCTCATGGCCACAGCTTGGCTCCTTTCCATGCAGCTACTCATGTCAGGATCTGCCCACTCACCTGCCCTTCAGGAGCAGGCATGAAGAAGATGAAGTGCTGGCGACAGGTGAGGGCAAACCAGGACGAGGCCTCGGAGGAGACAAGACCAGACATGCAAGGATTTGGATGGGAGTCAAGATTGCACCAAAGGGCCATCAGTAGATGAAAGGATAAACAAAGTGTGGTCTGTCCCTACAAGGGAATATTATTCAGCCTTGAAAAGGACAGAAATCCTGCCACATGAAACTCAAGGACAACACACTGAGGGAAACAGCCAGTCACAAAAGGACAAATGCTGCATGACTCTACTTATGTGTGGCCCTTAGAGTAGGCAAAATCAGACAGACAGAAGGTGGAACAGTGCGGGAGGCATGGGGAGGAGGAGTAAGAAACAGTTTTTTAATAGGGACAAAGTTATAGTTTTACAAGATGGAAAGTTCTGGAGATCTGTTGCACAACAATGTGAATATACTCAACACTACTGAACTGTACACCCCATAATGATTAAGATGCTACATTTTATATTATGTTCTTTGCCACGATAAAAATATTTTTTTAAAAAAATTCAGAGGGTACTGTGGGAGAGTTTTAAGCAGGTAACAGCCACACTTGGATTTTTAAATATGATTACTTAAAGGTAACCTGACTCTACTCCTAAAAACATTAAAAAGACAAATTCCTTGAAAAGGTTAATACAGATACCTCTGTGAAGGAGACAGCTACCAGAAAAATACGCAGAAGGAAATTACAAAGTCATTAGTCATGGAAAACAAACAAATACAACCTTTGTGAAATTCAAGATCCCATTCATAAAAGACTCAAGGAATCCTATATAATAAAACCCTAATATGCAAATCAACCGAATGGCGGAACAACCGGTAGCTATGTCGTGCACTGACCACCAGGGAGCAGATGCTCAATGCAGGAGCTGCCCCCTGGTTGTCAGTACACTCTCACAGGGGGAGCGCCACTCAGCCAGGAGCCGGGCTCATGGCTGGTGAGCACAGTGGTGGTAGCAGTAGCCTCTCCCACCTCTGCTACAGGCAGGGGATAAGGAGTGAGGGGTCCCAGACTGAGAGAGCCCCAGACGGCAACAGGGATGTCTGACTGCTGGCTTAGGCCCAATCCCTGGGAGGTGGACATCCCCTGAGGAGTCCCAGACTGCAAGAGGGCACAGGCCAGGATGAGGGACACCCCACCCCACCCCCCAAGTGCACGGATGTCATGCACCAGGCCTCTAGTTAAAGTAATAATAAATAGAACTATTTGCATGTGATACCATTATAAAACACCTTGCAAAATTACTGAGGAGGTACTCAATAAATTGTTACTGGATGAATGAACAAAGCTATAAAGCCTTAATAAAACATTTTAAAAAGGCAAATAAAATGGAGAGACTTTGTGTTCTATTCTACAGGTATAATTTGATTCCAATTCAAATGTAGTGTCCTTTTTTTATAATTAAGACAAATGATGGTAACTTCATTGAGCACAATAAAGTCAGTGGGGGTGGGAGTGGATTTCCCACAAATCTGGGGAGGCGGAAGTCCCAGAGCTGCTTGGTCTCTCTTGTCCTACACAGGGGGGAGCTGAGATGCTTCATGTTTATAACTCTGTCTCGTTTTTCTTAACAGTCTCCATATTGTATAAGCTCCCTGTTCCGTGAGACCTGGGGTCTTCCATATGAGGGTTTATTAAAGAATATTCCAAACAGAGAAAAGTGATTGAAGGCTAGTCTTTTCAGAAAACACAGAATTAGCTCCTGTAACAATATTAAGAAACCAAGTGGATTTATTAAGAATTGGAAATAAAGATGACTGGATAGAATATGCATAGCAGAACAGACCCAGTATAGCATAGTATCACACAATCTTCTGAAGACGAACGGGTTGAGACGAATTGTAATACAAATAATGTTGGGATAATCCACTACCAATTTGGAGAAAAACTAATTTATATTCATACTTTATACCAGGATCCCCAAATAAAGGAGGTTTAATCATTATAAGCATGTTCATTGAGAAAAATCAGCAGACATATGTAAGATAAAACGTTTACATGCATTCCATCAACAAATAAAATTAACAGTAATGTTATCCTTTGAAAATAGTCATGCACATTTGGAAGGACTTAAAGACCCTCACAAGAAAATGAATTAAGGCCAAGTACCAAAATTTATGCACACAAACGAAGGTAAAAATAAGAAATCAAAACTGGAAAAAGAAAGAAATATAAAAGCCAATGTGAAGCATGATTTTAAACTTAAGTCAGAAAAAATAGTTTACATATCACATTTATGCTAGTGAAATTGGGATGAAGCTAACAGACACACATATGTCTATGTGCATATGTGGGTGATGTATAGTTATAGCACTGTAAATTACTACAAGCCTTCTATAGATGACCATATTATGGCAAATTAAGTGTTAACTTACTTTTCCCATTTACAGACATTCATAGAAGAAGCATTTAAAGGAAATGACTATATAGAAGTTATAAGCTATATATTTAAAAGGCAATTGTCACCCTGGCCAGTGTAGCTCAGTTGGTTGATCATTGCCCTGGGGGCAGCATGAAATGAAGGGAGGCCCCGGCCAGGAGCCAGAAGGAAGGCCCCGATTGGCCCTGATTGCCAGCCAGGTCTAGGGACCCTACCTGAGCATGAATTTCATGCACCAGGCCTCTAGTACTTTATAAAAAGAACCCATATTTCCATAGTGTGGTTCTATTAACAGTCTGCCTGTCAGGACTGGGCCCTCTTAAATGTCAAAGTCAGAATGAAGATGTCCATTACCTGCATATAAACCATGGGGTCTTGGCAGGCGATTTTTAAACATCCAAAGAATTCCAAATAAAAGCAGGAATCTTACCTTCATTTGCTTAAAAGAGTTTTCTTTCTTCTCATTGTCTCATTCTTGGTCACAGATTCCACTGGATGTCAAATAGAATGTTATTTTCCACTTGGGGAGACATATGGCTCAGTGTGACTTTAGCCTTTCAAACTGAAACCTTGGGAGCCAAGTTCCAGTCAGGAAATGAATTTTTATAGCACCATTAAAACGAAGGAGCGGGAATACTGTGAAATCCTTAACGATCCTCAGCTTAATTAGATACCCCATCTTCATCAGTCAGATGGGACAGCCTGCTGGTCTCCAATGGCCCTGGAGGCTGTATTCATCACCCATCCCTCCACCTGAGTTCACGCTCCTGTAAATGCAAACTGGAACCCTTTACTGTAAACATCGTGTTCTTTAAGGGAGGCACGTACCATTGGTAGAACAAACACTTCTATATTGCACATCAAACAGAAGGGTTTTGGACACATGTTTAAGTTCATAGCATTCAGGTTTGTTTTTCTAGCAAGAGTTCCCTTCTAAGTATATGTTCCTTGTTTGTGGGAGCGCTGGGTTTCTCCAGGCCCTCTTGAGATGATTCCATCATAACCAGCTGGGGGGAGAATCAGTATAGAATCCTCAAACTCTCTATGAAATCAGCACTTAGAATGTGTTTGGCGTGTGGTTAGCACTACATAGTTTTCAGCTATTGCTGTTGTTATTATCATCATTATTATGGCTGTATGTGATTTCTGAGACCTGCCAGCAATGGAGAATGTTTTGGAGTAAGATCAATGGGCCGAAATCGAACGTTTTGGGAATGGTAGTGTTTACGGGGTGGTCCCAGAAACAGTGACCCGGGATGAAGCTGAAGACCACAGAAAATACATGGCAATCCTCTGAGCGAGATACAGTGCACGGCTCTGGAGAATAAACTCATACAATATCCGAGGTTAAATATATCGTGGGGTGGGATTTAGGTTATAAACAACACGGTACATCTGGAGTTTTGTCATGACTGGGTATTAATTTTAAGTTGGCAAGGTGACAGCTGGGGAAAACTGGAGGGGGTGGTGAGGGATTTAGAAGAAAAAACTTCTGTTTTTTAAGAGAAGGTGAGAATGATGAAGGAATTGCTTTGCTCGTAGTTTGATAGATTAAAAAAGTGGTTTCCATTCTCCCCCTCCCTCCTGTAGCCACATGTGACTTTAGAGTGACCTCCGCTCTGATCTTGGACTCAGCTTGGCTGAGATGGGGGTGATATGAGCAAGCATGATGCAAGCAGAGGCTTGGAATGTGCCTGTGTGACTGGTCTCACTGTGCCCCTCTGTGGCCACATAAGAATGGGCCGGGCTAGGCTTTCATAGCATAAGAAGCCATGGACAGAGCCTACAGGCTCCAGTTGCCCCAGCTGAGGCCACCCTGGATCAGCCAGCAGCCCATGGAACCAGGACATGGCTCCCAGCCACAATCAGTGGGACTGCCTAGATGGTGACGTCCCCAGACAAGACAGGGATAATCGCCCATCTTACTTCCTAAATATTCCTAAAATCTGTTGACATCTCCTCATCTCTGCCTTATCACCCTGGTTCATTCATTCATTGAAAAAACTGTTCAGCACTCATTCTGTTCTAGGCATTGAACCAACTGCCAGACGAGCAAGCCAGGCGAGCTCCCTGGAGAAAACTTGATCTCTCTGCAACTTCTCTAGCTCACCTGGAGTACCATCTCCACACTGTAATCAGAGTGGCATTCAATGCCCATATCCCATCACATCCTGCCCTGTTGAACGCTCCCGTGGCTCCTCCTTGCTTTTAGGGGGAAAATCCTTAACATGGGCCCTGGGTCCTACCCCTTTGGCCCCTCTCCCACCACACTCTCCTTTGATCTCCACATTTCTTCTTAGTAGGAAACTTTGTACCTTCTATTCCCTCTGTCAGGAATACTGTTCCCTCCAGTCCCCAGATGGTTAACTCACCCTGTGACAGGGCTAACAAGTTCGAGTTCCCTATAACGGGCTCTTACAATGTGGGGCTCTGCTTCTGCCTCCTACTGAGTGCACTTGATGATGATTAGATCTGTGCCTGTGTCCCCATCTCCTGGTGTATAAACCCCATTTTATTCCCAGCATCCAGTCCCATGCTCAATAAATATTTATTACGTGAAAGATGGACATCATTTCTGTTTCAAATGTGAAGAAATAAGAACCCAGAAGGTTACATAACTTACCCACTATCATATATTGGGTACATGGCGAATCTGAACTTGAACCCAACATCTCTGATTTTGAGTCCACTTTCTCAAGCTTTCTTATACTGCCAGAACCGCACACTCAGAAGGAGCCAGCACCTAAGTCTCCAGGCTCATGGTAGCCCAAGTAAATGCCTTCATCTCAGCTGCCTGGCCAGCAGTCAGCCAAGTGTCAGGACACAGGGCTGCAGGTCAGCGTCCCAGGGTCTGAATTCCCTGTGTCCACAAACTGCTCTGCACCAGGGGCTCCCAGAGAATAGGGACGTTTCTCTTTGTTTCAACAAACTTCCCTGACCTTTCATTTTCATCATCTAAAAGAAATCGGGACCATGTAGGAGACCATCCGAAGAATGCCCTTGTTTCACGGGGCCAGCGCTCTTGAAGTGGCTGTGTCTTTGTTGGTGCAGAGAAAGGCTGCCGGGCCCTGATTTCTATTAAAAGTGGGTAGTTAGGCCACCGTCCCAAGGCGACTAAGGAAGTGATTAATGTCCTGACACGGTGATAGATGATAAACATAATAGAACTTGAAGGAAATTAATGGTATTTTGAATCTTTAATAATGGTACATCCCGTCGAAGGGAGATATCTCCATCACAATGCAGTGCTTCTCAAAGCAAAGGGAGCTTTGGTGACAACGGAGCACAAACTTCGCACGTATGTGGACAAGGGACAGAGAGAAACAGAAAATGGAAGTCATTGCATTTGTCATAGTGGTGGGACTGTGCTTGAGTCTCCTCTTCATTTCCTTTAACATGATCCTAATGGGAGTTGGGGCCGTAAAGGTTCATATCAACATGAAACACCAGGTGGAATGCTGTCTTCTTCAAAATATACGTGTCCTTTTCATGGGACGATAAAGGTTAGGTTAATGCACACCCTTTTTCTTTACCTCCAGCCACAAAACCCTGTCTGTTGCATCCGCCCCTGAAGCTGCACGCAGAGCCATTGTTCTTGAGGGCTTTCCTTTGAGGGGTTGGGAAAATGCAGGTTCAGGCCAGGAGGAAAGGGTCAGATGTGGCAGAAGGAATGCCATCAGGACAATGGGGCATTGTGGTGCCCGGGCCTGATTAATCACCTTCATCTTCAGGGAGGCTCTGAAGTAGAGCTGCCGGAGACACGGCGAGGGGAGGTCGAGGCTGCCTCCGGGAAGGGAGGCTGTTCTGAGTGACTCTGTGTGTCTCTGCTGTCACAGGATTCATGGTCTGGGAGGCCGTTCAGGCAGGCAGCAGCCTTTAATTAAATTCCTACCACTTCACACCTGGCTCATTTCACCATGAACTGAACAGAAATATTATTTAAGATCATAAATAAAAAGCCTGAGAAATGAACGATCCCGGGGCGTCAGCCACAGGAGAAGGCATAGCTGATTTGTGCAGGAAAGCCC
This sequence comes from Myotis nattereri, assembly GCF_964212035.1. NCBI lineage: Eukaryota > Metazoa > Chordata > Mammalia > Chiroptera > Vespertilionidae > Myotis > Myotis nattereri. The sequence continues at coordinate 34,369,931 of NC_138082.1, forward strand.
GTGCTCAGCAGCAGGCCCTAGGGAGGCCCCGCTAGTCATTTCAGGGTCACGTCTAAGGACCTTCCCTGCCCGAGTCTGCCAATTCGTCACGGTATTGCTTTACAGTGACGCAGTGATCCCAGGGTGCCAGCCCTGCCTTGCGGGCGTTCAGTTTATCACCTCTGAGGGGCTGAGAGTGACTTTCCGTAACAACCTCAGTGTTAAAATAGTCCCCTAGACCTGACTTTCACAAGGACCAAGGGCTTTGCTCCATTCAGATGACCTTTCTGAAACAATGACCAGGTTTTATTGGCATGAGGCCAAACCAACCAGAAGGTGACAGACAGTTCGCCCAAGTTCCCTGACTCAGTGATATCAGATGTGCTGACTGTTCATTGCCTGACTTGTCAATTTTGCCACCGCCCCCGGGAGTGCCATGCCAGGTACCATATGGGCACACACAGACTGCTACTCTCCCTGCCCGCAAGTCTGGCTCCTGAGCTACAAGTTTGGTTTAAAGATCTGTTCACAGAGCTGTGGCAGAGACAGGACCCGAGGGAGACCGGTGTGTGGAAGGTTCTTCTCCCGGCCCTTCCCCAGATCAGCCAGGCATTTTCTGTCATTCACAGGGGACCTCAGGGGACAGGGTACTCTGATGGGATGATAAGAATCAAGAGGAGAAAAAGTTCATCTTCAACAGGGAGTACACTCTAAGGAGAAAAACAGATCGAGAGAAATTTCTCTGTGAATGACACTGGACAGTTTCGGGGCCTCCTTACCCCCCATTAACCAGGGAGCTGTCAACCTGCTGTGACAAAACGCATGCACGCATGGAGCCACACGTGCCTGACGGCCCTCAGCCCCATCCCTCCAGCCCTTGTCTGGGAAAGCTGGGATAGTGATGTGGCAAATACAAAATACAGAGCAGAACTGTGTTCTGATTCCAGTTTGGCCACTAGGTGACCGTGAGCTCTGCAGGCTGGGCCTCGATGTCCCCACTGAACAACCGCTGGGCCGATGACAGCTCCATCCAGTCAGTCTCACTGCTCTAGGACAAGTCTCCATGGTCAGGGGTCGAGGGGTCGGAGGGGTGGGGGTGGGGGGTTTCTAATGTCAAAGTCATCTAGTGTGTTCTTATTTTCTTATACACACAGTTGCTTTCAGGGGTGCATCTCAACCTGAGCTCATAGGGATCTTGCTTTGCGGGCTCCACTATAAAGGAAATCTCGAGACCGTATTCTCAAGGGGCTGCAGATCTGGGGGGAGAAATCAGACAGAAGCAGAACAAAATGAAAGCCAACCCCGTGCAGTGGAAATGGCACAGTCAGGACCCATGGGATCTGTTAACTGCTAGTCTCCTTTCCTCTCTGGGCCCCGGTCTTCTTGCCTAATGAATGGGCAGCTGGAAAACAGACCCCCAAGGCCCTTTATGGGACACAAATAACTGCCCCAAACATCACACTCTGGTAACAGGGACGTGGAGAAAGGTGTGTGGGGGTGGTATGGGCCACACGGGGGTGACTGAGGCAGGACACTCAGCGTGGGTCACAGTGGAAAATGGCCACAGGGCAGGGCCATGAAGGCCACCAAAGGCCACTGGAGGAAGATGACCTGGAAGGCCCAGTTACCCATGGTTGCCAGGAGCATGGCGGGCCCACTGCAGGGGGCACAGGGAGGGAGAGACACTGAAGGGGTGAGATGCGGACCCTTTCCCGTGAGCACAGCCACCTTTCTGTTTTGTCTCCCCGACACCTGGAGCCTGTGGAGACTCAGAGCGGGGAATGCTGGGTAAAAGTGGTATTGCCAGGCCCTCCATAACAAGACCACTAGGTGGCCTTGAGCATCCACCTGCCTTTGCCTGAGAGGCTCCTGGTGCCACCATCATCACAGTGCTTCCAAAATGTGTCCTGTATTCAGAGGACCCACAGGTAGAGGAGACCAAGGCAATGGGCGGGAACCCCAAGGAACCGGCCTCCTAATGGGTGTCTGCTGGCTGGGATTGCTGCCCTAATTTGCCATCCTCAGGAGCATAGAGGTTTAGATACAGCACAGCCTAGTCTTGTCTTTTTGATTTTTCTCAGAAAGGACAGTAAGATAGAATGTCTAGCTAATTCTCCCAAGGACACTGGAACAGAAGGGGGTGGGGGGAGGGGACTTGTTCATTCATGTTGGATTTTATCAATTTTCCCTCCACAGGACATTCGGCAAGCGACATCTGAATGGGACCCAGTGACCCTCCTGTACAATCATGTGCCTGCTCTGATTAAAGGGAACAAATGCCGCCCAGCCAGAGTGGCTCAGTGGTTGAGTGTCAACCTATGAACCAGGAGGTCACAGGTTCGATTCCCAGTCAGGGCACATGTTCGGGTTGTGGGCTTGATCCTCAGTGGGGGGTGCGCAGGAGGCAGCCAGTCAATGATTAGCTCTAATCATTGGTGTTTCTATCTCTCTCCCTTTTTCTCTGAAAATCAATTTAAAAAAAATATTTTTCAAAAGAGAAAAAATGCCCTTCCCCATTATTTTATGGGGCTTGTCATCCAAAATGCTCCCAAGAACTTATACATTCTTTTCTCTGGGACACTATCATTTGATGGAGTCTTCACCTCTTCCTGTCACCTTGCTTTTCTAAGTAAAGGTGTAATAACCACAGTGATGATGAACTCGAGGATGGGCTCTCTCCGTGTTTGGCGCTACATTATCTGCTTCACCTGCACTCTCTCCATTAACCTTCGTAGGAGTTCATTTAAAGATGTGCTGGCTGGGGCTGGGAGAGGTTTGGACAATTTGCCTCAGATCAGCAGTTGGTAGCGCTCGGAGCAGGACCAGAATACAACTGGAGCCAATATCGTTCACCTTCTCTTTAAATTCAGTCTCCCTTTTTTGTTTTCCTATAATCCAGAAAAACATTCTTCAATTGGTTGATCCCCCCAAATATATATATGCATGTTTTACTTCTCTAGCGTTTTAAAATCTAAGGCCGTCTACAAGTTCTACATATCAGTAATGATTTCATTTCCCTGAATGGGAGGTAGCAATATTTTCATTTGCAGGTCGTAAACTGAGTCAGACAGAATCAAAGCATGTCCCTTAGGCTTACTGCAGGAAGGTAGCCTCATTATCTTAAGAGAGAGAGAGAGAGAGGGCCTCTCTCCTTCGTTGGCGTGCTCAGAGCTGCTTTCATTACTTGGCTCCATGGAAGATTTTTCTCCCAGGTGTTCTTAATTTGGCCATTATTTTCCATTGCACATGAGCCGGTCAGGGCTGTAAATATCTGACTTCAAAATTTTCCATCGCTTGGAGAACTTTACAGTGGTTACTTCAAACACTGATTCAGAATTTTCTCCGCTCCTTTACGGCTGCTCCATAAATTAGGGACTTGGTAGTTGAGCTCTCACTGGCTCTGTGCACCATTTTTCTCAGACTTTGATGTCTAGAAGTTCACGGTGCTGTTTATGTCTTAAGCACGTATAGGGATTTTTCTTAAGCATATAAGCATAGCTCTTATGAATGAATGTTTTCCCAGTTAACTTCTCTTCCACCTTGGGGACTTCATGTTCAATGTTAAACAGACCTGTGCCAGCTGTTTTTAGGGTTACATCTGATCCAGCACCTTGGGTCTGGGTCATGCTTGACTTACCCATCTCTCCCATAAGAAATGCCCTTAGACCAGCGGTTCTCAACCTGTGGGTCGCGGCCCCATTGGTGGTCGAACGACCCTTTCACAGGGGTCGCCTAAGACCATCCTGCATATCAGATATTTACATTATGATTCATAACAGTAGCAACATTACAGTTATGAAGTAGCAACGAAAATAATTTTATGGTTGGGGTCATAACATGAGGAACTGTATTTAAAGGGCCAGAAGGTTGAGAACCACTGCCTTAGACCCTCCCTCTCTCACCATTAGGCTGAACCTGGGCCTCACTCATCATCCCTTCTTCTCCACCCTGTCCCACAATCCTCCTCAAACAGTGTCCCTCCTCAACCAGGGTCCTCCCCAACCAGGTTCCTCCCCAGCCAGGTTCCTCCCCGCCAGGTTCCACCCCAACCATAGCCCGACCCAACCCAACCACAGCACACTCTCTCCCCCCATCAGGGTTTCTCCCTACAATGCTTTTCTTCCCCCAGCCTACCTGCCCTTGGGTCATTTTAATTAATATGTCCTAATTACCATGTTAATATTAATACATCATGATAATCAGTAATAAATCAATTTTGTGTCTTCTAAAGACATTCACATAACTAATCTGACTTTTAAAAAATTACATTCATTTGAAGCTATACAGATTTTTTATTTTGCACTTCTTTACCAATTGGAAACTATAAAAGACAACTAAAAATATCTTTCCATGTTTGTTCCTATAAGCAATTGTTTCATTCTGGGGTTCCATTTCCTATGGCAAGAAAATAACATTTTTTATCTGGTAAAAAAAAAAAATTAGAATGCTTTCATTTAAATCATCAGTGGATATGAAAAAATCTCACTGATGCATCCAGTCCATCTTGCTAATATAGGAATTTTGTTGATGATCTGCTGTCTAACATTTTTCTTAAGATGTTGATAAATAACACATTTATAAATGGCTCACATAATGCATTTTTAACAACTTCCTTGGGAAATAATTTTATGTCCCCATAAGATTCTCCTGCCTCTCATCCTAAATTCCCTTTTGACAGATTTGATGGCTCAGTAGGGTGATAATTTCATTGAGTACTTTATGTTGCCAGCGTGTAGTGGCATAAAGGGCCGTGAAACCTGAGAGCAGGAAGGGACCTGCAAGGTACAAAACCACACGGACCACCCGGCCGTTCCCGTCTCGGGGCAATTCAGACGAAATCGGATATGTTTGCTCATTGACGGGAAAATATAATTTTAAATGGGAAAGATTCATTTTGGAGAACAATATATTGAGTGTGATTTGGGGGGGAAGGTCTATCAGTGTTGTCTGTAAGAAATGGTCATCTGAACTGTCCACTGCTGAGTCTGCTGGGCCATCTGGTTTCTGGCGGTGACATGTGAATTGGAGAGCTTCGACCCCAGGACCGGAGCAGCCGGGACTTTCCTGATTCTCTGAAGTGCGCCCTGGACTTGAAACTAATAAACCCTGAGGATCTGGTTCTTCTGGACAAACTCATGAACAAGTTGGATAAGTCGTGACTGTTGGCTGAGGCCACCATCCATGCCTGCTCTTGCCCCCTTTTAAGGAGGACCCTAACAGAGCTTATAACTCGGGTCTCACCCCCACCTCATGCATACCTTTTTCTCTTTTTCCCTGGAGGGTGCTTTCCCCTTCCCCCTTCTCCTCCTCCTTTTTCTCTTCCTCCCCCTCCTGACTCTGGTGTTCAGCCTTCTGCCTGACAGCCCTCCCCTTCCTTTAAGGACCTAAGTCACCCTCCTCCAGGCCATCTTGTCACTTTGTTGACTCTCTGCTTAGAGACCTGATTTCATGTACTGGGGTCTCTCCCCTAAGAAATGGTGACTTCCATGTCAGGATAGGGACTGCCCATGTCATGGCCAAGGGCTGACAGTGAGGGATGCTCAGTGAGCACTGCTTGTGCTGATGGCTGCGGAAATGGCTCGGGCACCGACTCACTGCTCCGTAATTCCCCAATGTGACAAAAGGCATTTGCTGCTTCAGAACTCTGAGCTAAAGTTATTTTGCAGGGTCCTGTTAAGATGACACAGCAGGGTATGGAATAATGAGTCCTTTTATGAAATTATGTCTGGAATGCAAAGTACCCAATGCTCCAAAAATTCACTAAAACTCTTACTCCGAAAGTCAGCTGTACTTGCTCCTCATGGTCAAACTTTCACAGTGCCTTTGCCATGAAGCAATCCGAGTCTATGGAACCCAAGGCACAGGCATAAGCTTTCTTAAGGTAATAAAACCTAGGGCCGGCCTGGGATGAAGCCGACGGCAGGGAAGAAGGGGGCAGGCTTGGAGAACAGGGGGCCCCGTGAAGCACTGAGGGGAGCTGGGGGCCGGGGAGGGCCTGCTCAGGGTGGGGTGGAATACCTGGATCATGTAGTTGAATGTGCAAAATTTAAATTCATCATCATCAGGCTCCGCCCTCTGGAGATTTGAGACCCTTCACATGAGCAGAGAATTAGACCTTTGAGAATTAAACCCTTTAAAATCAGGAACCTTCTGCAATTAGGCTTTTAATAAATATTCAGAGTTGATGGTGATTTTTATACATTTGCCAAGGTCATTTAAGCCCAAGGAACTTGAGTTCAATCCCAACTGTAAGCAGTTGCAGTTTTGATGCATTCAGTGTGTGGGAAATTTGTTTTCCCTCTAACTACACTGGTTTGCTAAAAATATTTCTGTTAATAACTTTTTAGTAATCTCTTGAGTACTGAGATCCTGGGAACCCTGCCTTTCAGACACATGAATGGCTTTTTAACCGTGTTTTATCTTCCATAGGAGCCTTTTCATCCCTTTATATTATCTCTTCTCGTTGCTTCCTTAGAACTTCCTCTTTCCCCTTTTCAGTTTTATTTGTCATCAATATGTCTCTTTTCCCCACAAGATGAAGGGACTTTGTACACTAAGAACTAAGCTCCTCTGTTACTAGCTGTTGATAAAGGTGGGAATGTGGTGTCTGATGATGACATTTATCTTAACAGAATCCATAGTTTACAATAAAATTCTAGACATCAATCCAGTCCAGGAAACAGTGAAGCACAGTTTATATTCCTTAGCCTTTTCTTTCCATAAAAGATGCTCAGGGTCCATTTCAGTGCACGATCATCTGTCTTCCAAATCCCACTGTTAAATGATTTCCCAGCGTCGCACTTACCAAAGGCCGTATGCCTCCCCATGTCCTGGTGTTATTGGTGGGGTGCCCTCGGTGTCCCCACCTATTACTGGTGGAAGTTGAGTTCTTGGGGGTCATGAGGTAAAGAATTTCCTGAGGCCCCCATGGGAGGATGGGATTTTGTGGGAAGCTTTACTGATGATGTAAAATTAAAAGGGTTCCCTTCCAAGGTCCCGTCTCCCTCCATTTTGCCGTGGAAGAAGTCCAATCTTGCCTTCAGCAGGGCCAGGAGTAAGGCCATGCCCAGAGCTCCGCTCCATATTAAAGCACAGTTCAGCCCAGCCCAGCATCGGGCTGGTTGGCAGCCAAGCCCGAGGAGCTCAGGCCCGGCTTTGGTGCCAACTCCCCTGTCTCCACAGAACCTATCTTCTTTAGACCTCAGGTAGCCTTAATCACCTCCTTATGTCCCTGTCTCCAATTCAGTCACATGGAGGATAGGACTTCAACATACGGATTTGAGGGGATGGGAGGGACATGCTTTAATCCACAGTACCCTCACCTCAAACAGCCTCCGGCCTTGAGACCTCCTGTGTGAGTCAGTCCTCATGCTCCCCAAATTCTAGAGGACAGGGGTCAAGGATCCCATTGAAAACCACTCACCTGGCTTTAGATGTGTAAGAAGCATCCCCTGCTCTACACAGGAGTGGTCCCACTTAGCATAGCAACAAACTCCCAAAAGGAGTCCCAGCTCACCCTCCTCCTCCTACCTGGTCCCAGCTAACATAGGCACAGAGGATGCTGGGCAGGGCCTCTGCCCTCATCACCTCTGCCTGGTCCCTCTCCAGTGGCCTCTGCCCTCATCACCTCTGCCTGGTCCCTCTCCAGTGGCCTCTGCCCTCATCCCTTTAGGGAGTTGGTTCTGTTGGTGGTGTGCTGTTCTCTGATAAAACTCTGAAGCAGAGTGTCTCGCATGACTGCCCCGTGACAGTCACAAATATCTACTAAGTGGTAAAAGCAGATTATAAAATAAAATTTATGGTTTCATATCATTTTGCTTTATTAAAGTAAATATGTCTAGAAACCCCTAAAAGACATTAAAACGGTGTGGGAAGTAGAGTTTTAAGTGATTCATTTTCTATTTGCTTCTTTGTATATAACAATTGCTTTTTGCAATGGACATATGTTCCCTTTGTAATCATAGGAAAACACTGAAAATGTTATTTTTCAAAAATTGAAAGTAAAATATAGAAAAGACTACGATGCCATTAGGGTTATATTAGTCAAATTTGAGTAGTTTCCTTGAAAAGGGAAATAATTCTCATGGGTTCGGGTTCCTATGGTTCACAAATTCTTTCATTATAATGTTTCTTTCTTAAATATGTACAAACATAAAGCTAGCTATAACCCCTTCTTCACTATCAATGGGCATTTACAGAGGACATACAGGAAAAAAGGCCTTAAAAACAAATAAAATGCAAATCAATGATATTCATTAGGTATGACTGATTGCATTATTTCGCTAAAATGGAATCACTTGTTCTGGGCTTAATAGTAGAAAAATGTACCAGTGGCTTAATGTTTACTTGTCATTGCCTGGAATGTGTTTTATTGTTTGGTTTGATGGACCACTGTTGGAATCACCAATATTATCATTGTTATAATTTACCCTTTTTATTTTTTTATGCATTCTCCTAGTTAGTTGTAACTGCCAATCCATTATGTTGACAGTCCAATCATTTTTAAAGTGCATTCCAAAACGCAATAATGAGAAATCAAAATGTGCCATTTAATAAAAACTTACTCGTGGCCCATCTCCTGCTACATTTACTGCTAAACGACTGTCACAGTTGGTTCTGTGTGAGGTGTACGAAGTCGGCACTGGGCAGAAGCGTCTCTGTGAGGGGAGCGTGTAGGGGTGGCCATGGCTCAGGTCCCCCGTCTCCGCCAGGTGCGGTGATGAATCTCAATTCACCCACCACTGCCTGTCTGACCGCTGCAAACCTTTATTGTGTACGTCAATGGGACTTCCGATTTGGGTGGGGCCGCCATGTGACTTTAATGCTAAGTATTAATTAATCCAGACAGTCAAAGAGAGTCTCACTTTGCAATCCTAGGCCTTTAGATTATGTCACATCGAAGTCTCCCTGTGTGAAATAGCTTAGGAAAGTGAATCTCCATCTTGAAAGTGGCCGTGAGGGGGGAGAAGTTCTGGTTGTGCTGCTGCCTGAAGGATGCGAGCTGAGCCGGCGGTGAACAGGAAGGATGCTGCCGTGCGGCACTGGGCGTATTTTGTGAGACCACAGGGCACTGACACGAGGACAGGTGTAAATGTGGGCCCCGGAATAACATGGAAAAGCGGTTTTCCGGATAATCCCAAGTAGGTCTAGGTTCATTGTTTAAACGTATCATTAAAATGGAAAGCAAACATGTAAAACACTCATGGAGAACTCGCAGGCTGCTGTGAAATGTCCACAAAACTCATTTTCTGAGCCGCCTCACCCCGCACCATGGCAGTCCTGGTGTTCCGTGGCTCCCAGACCCATGACTCCAGCCTCCGCCGCTGCCAGCAGACAGAGGTTTCCGGAGACTTTGCCTTGAAATTGCCCTCTTCTCATAAGAGCATCAGTCACACTGGAGCTAGGACCCAGCCCCCCGGATGACCTGTCCTGACTGGATGGCTTCTGCAATGACCCTGTTTCCAAATCAGCCCACTTTCGAAGGCTCTTTGTAGACATGAATTTTGAGGGGACACCCTTCAACCTGGTAAAAATGCCAGTAAATAGTTCTTGAGCACCTGCTTCACATATAAGAAATAAGTTTATGTCTCTTGATTTCCCAAAGTTCACGCTCCAATGTGGAAGTTCAGAGAAGCAGACTCAGGCCCTCTTAGCAGAAACAGCAGCCCCATTTCAAGTTGCTGGAGAACATATTATGCTGGTAAAGCTTTAGTCTTCCTGGCATGCTGCCCCTTGGGAGTAAAAGAATAGAAGAAACTTTCCCTCACTCCTCATTTGGTGGTGTTTTCTGGGCACTGAGATCTGTGATTTGCATATATCTTGGGGGACATGGTTTCAACATTCGTTAGGACAAGATCCCTGCTCTGAACTGCTTATCAGTGGTTAATAAGGGGTGAAGAGCCCCTTCCCAGGCCTGGCTCTCAACTCAGGCAGGCAGGATAGCCCCACCCCACTGCAGGGAGGGAATTCTCTTCCATCTTCTCACTCAGGAACTTTTTGCAAAGAAAGCAAGAAAGAGAGTTGCTGTGTGTGGGGGGGGGGGGGGGGGGCGGGGGTAGAGGAGGGAGGGGGGCTGTAAGGAGAGGGGAAGGGAAGGACTGTTGTGCAAATGGAGCCTCTCAGGCAAACTCTTCCCCTGCAAATCCAGGGTTTCCCCAGGGGACAGAAAAGTAAGCCTTCCTAGAGCCCGGCGGACAGACCCCTGGCTCCTCCTGCTCAGAGGGTGTGTTCCCTCTGCCATGAAAAGACACTCAGCATCGCCAGAGGTAGGCTAGACTGCATTTTGAGAAGAGGGAGGGGCAGATGAAACAATGTTTTCCACTTCAAAGCTGGGTAACATCAGGCAGAGTTTCCAACACTTTTATGATGTTTGCTGTGTCTTGCAAACATTGATTATTTATTACACGATGTTTTTCTTTAAATTGACTCACTTGAACGTTTAAGTAATTTATTCCCATCCTCGACAATAATATCCATGAAAACAAAAACCTGGTTTAATGCTCCAGTTAGATGGTTGTATTTTCTTGAACTCACATTAAAATGACATGAAAAAAATATTCATCTATCTGCCACGTGAAGTCCTCTGGAGTATCAGGCATAGAGTGGGCATGTGTGGCTCCTACTCGCAATCATATGCTAATTTTAACGCAGACTAATCTCTTTCTTCGAGGAGCTCCCTATCTACTGGGGGAGGAGACAGCAATCAGCCCCGTTCCCAATTCATACATAATTACAGTCGGAGAAAAGTCCAGGGAGCCCAGAGGCATTCGAGCACAGAACAGGAAGTCCTGACCTGGTTAAGAGGTAAAGCAGATCGTGCCTAGAAAGCCCTTAGGAACAGCCCACCACCCATGCTCATTCACTGGGTTCGATGAGGAAACTGAAACTCCAAGATGGAACCCTATCTATCGTTGGCTCAGGCTGGGCTACAGGCATTGCAGGGGTCCAAGAAAGAGCCCCACCCAGACTGTCTGTTAGCAAAGTGGATTGTTCATGAAATCACCCCATGTACAGGGTCACCTGAAGTTTAATGGAGCTTCTTTTAATCAATGTCTTTATCTCTACCTATCCAATTAAGGAACCAGTTTGCCATATAAAAGAATGTCTGGACTGTGTGGACCCTACAGTTGAGTAAGTTACTACACTAATATTCAGTAAGGGTTGACCCAGTGGAGGACTTCGGTTACACAGCAACGGAAGGTGTATTTCAATAAAAACCTGGGTGTGGCATCAGCTGCCCAGTGGAACGCCATGGAAGCAGTTGGAGACGTTCCATCGTCGGTTATCTAACTGAGGTTGCAGGATGATGGATCTGATAACACAATAGTGATTTAAATATTTATTTTTACCGTGACATATCATTTTACTTCAAAACATTGCCTGGGTGTTCCCTTTTTGCTGCTGTAATCATGCAAATGTAAACATTTGGGATATGAGTAGATGACCCGATGACTTTGAAGTTTGTAATATTTTTTTAAATGTCCCTTTCTTTCATGAAGGTACAGGAAATGCAGCGCTTGTTAAAGCTCATAGCGTCCATCCAAGGGGGAATTTATCATATTTAATGACTTTAGGGTTCGCTGCTGCTGAGTCCACATTCTCTGCCATCAGCAGCAGAGCCGGGAAAGGAAATCACAGAGGAACCTTTGATGTCAAAGAGAAGTAACTGGGATGGCAGGGAAGGAGACAATGGGGTCGCTTCCTCAGAAAAGATATGAATTCATAAACCAGGACACAGGGGTGGCCTGGAAGCCTGGCCTCGATGCCAGAATTCAGTGTTTACTTTATAACAATATCAAATAAGCGTCCCTGGTATTAACATCATACACTAGCGCACTTTCTTTTATTTCCTAGGGTAGATTTAATCCCTTTATAAGAAGATGTAAGTGAACCTACTCTTACAGGGAAAATCTAAAAACCCAACACGTTAGCAACCTCTTTTTTCAAAGTAAGGATTTTGGCTCAATGCATGTTCCCAAAGAAATTTGATGACATGAAACTTAGACAATTTTCCTAGCACTTTTTTAAAGGTTCATTATTTAAGTGATGTTGTTAAGAAGCCGACTGATAAAAACTTGTCTAATTTGGGCAACTCGCATAGAGGAAACGTGTAATGAAGCTTGAGAGCTGCAGGAAGACCCGCCCCTTCTCTTGCCACGTTCTCCCTCGTTCACTTATTCGATCAGTGAGCTAACACTTGAGCAAACGGGTTAGCTTAGGAGGTTTTGGTGACCATGTGCATGCTGCCTGCCCTACTCTGCCATCACCACCTCTGGCTTCAGGTTGACGCAGACATACCTGACTACCACATGGAATGCACAAGCCCATGAGAAGAGGAATGTCCTCAATGGCAAGAAAGGTCCATTGCTGCTGGGAAGCGAGCGAAGTTTTGGAAATATAAATAAAAGCATTAAACAGAATAGAAACCAAAGCTCACTGAGTCAACACACTTCAGTGCATAACATCACAACACCGAGCAGTGATTGATTTGCAGAACTGTTCTGTCTCATAAAAACAAGGTTAAATTAGATTTGTCTCCTCTGTGTTCTGTTTAATCTGCTATATTTCAAAGTCCCATGGAAGAGTATAATGTTTAAAATTTTGCTCATAAAAATTAGGTTCAATTATCTGGTAATTTTTCTTGGGTGAAGTAATGCATTCTCAAAGTTGTTAAGGACTGAGGTACTGCTGAACTCTACCCTGAGAAGTTAATGACGGGTGCTGTCCACCCCTAAAACATTTGCATGAACCGAGTAAAGTCACAAATGGTGGCGGACACCCGCCCTGTGGAGGGTGATGGGAAGTTCTCGGCCACAAGGGGACTGATCTTTCCAAGTTCCCAAAAGGAGCTCCAAGGGGAGCATGTTCCGCATGACCTTGGAGGAGCTTGGGGGAGAGGGCTAGAACAGGAGTCCCACCAAAACATCAGGGAACGAGCAAGAAGTCGTTCCTTCAAGAAAAACAGGGAGCCTCTTGCCATAAGAAGGGGGAAGCCAGCAAAGAGCAGACGTACTACAAAGATGATGCAAAGTGATTTTCCAGAATATTCTGCCCCCCCCCCCCCTGCTTAGAAGAATCTTCCCTGAGTGCCACACTTGAGCCCAGTGACCTTCCAAGCAAAGACAAAAGGGGAATCTCTATAAAGGACAGAACAAAAAGAAGGGTGAACCCATATCATCCTTTCCCCACAAGTAAGGATGGCAAACCTATGGGGTCAGTGCCTGCAAGGCTGAGCTCAAGGGGAGAGGCCACAGGTTTGGTTGACAGGACTGCCTGGTAGACTAGATAGTTCTCCAGCCAGTCGGGCCCATCCACCTGTAGACTGAAGAAAGGCCCCTGCTCAGGTGACCGGAGAGAGGACAGTGCTCAGGAAGAAGTCTTCAGGGTGTCCCCAGCCCACTCAGTCCTCACACTCACTGAATAGTCCTCACAGCTCTAACGCTCTGACTTACTTTTGAGAAGATAAAAGCCATCAAAAGCCAGGGACTTAAAACATATTTGAAGAATCACCTTTACCATGTGGCCTTGGGGGTGTTTTGAAACCCTCCGTGGGCTCACTGATTTCAGAGAGACAGCTGGGCATAGACGCTGCGTCCGCCTTGTTAAGTGGAGGCCGTGCCCAAGGACAGGGCCAGTGCTGCCTTGCCCAAGAATTTGGGCAGAAGGGAAATGCTCTGCTGCTGGAGTATAGAGACGGTCTGTCAGTCAGCATGAGCCTCACGGGGACGCCACGGCTTCCTTCCACGCGGGTTGTTTGTCATCTCAGTGACACAGCATCTGAGCATGTGCACAAATACAGTCTGCTGTCAAATCCCAGAGGATGTTTGTGATAATGACGGGGCCCAGGAAGCCAAGACATAGGGAGACAGACCCTGACAGCGTTTATCCCGCACTCTCCAGGGACGACAGACATTCGATACGGTGGCGCAAATATTCTGGCTGATGTTCTCTAGCGTGACATGGGGAGGGTCGCAGCTCTCGTGACCGCCCTCACCTCCTCGGACTCGATGCTCACCTCCCCCCTTTGCTAGCACCCTTTGACTTCCCAGGTCCCTAATCCTGAGAAGGGGGTCCTAGCAGCAATCTCTAAAAAGGAAATATCACCTATGAAAAATTAGCAAATCAACTTTTTGGTTTATTTCATTCATTCATGCCATCAGTATTTATTATAATTTTCTATATGCCAAATACTGTTACAATTTGATGGCATTCAAATTTGAATTGGATACAACTCTAGCCCTCAAAGAAGCTCTGCTAACACGTCTCCATCGTAGAGACCTTTATAAACCCACAGTACTGTCGTCCTGTGGCTAGAAGGACAAAGCAAAGGCCACCGAGCCAATCTGTGTGGGCAAGGACCCAAGCTGTGAACCCTGAGAAAGAAGACACGTACTAAGAAGGGCTCCTGGTGGCTAACTGGCCTCAAATTTTTAAAACAACAGAGCCTAGCAGTCATTTCTGCACAGGGCCTTCACACAAAACCGCATGTCAGGGAAAAGTCTCACTGAATGCCTGCCTGCACCATGTCTCTGCCATCTGAGCCAGCCCTTATTAAGCAGTTCCTGGAATCCTATTTCAACCAATAGGACCCAGGTTCCCCCCCATCCAACCGAAGCTGCTCAGCTCTGACCAACCAAAGTGGTTCTAGTCTTACCAATCAGGACAGAGCCTTTTGGACCAATCAAACTGTGAAGATATGGAGTATTCGTTTGCATGAGGAGAGACCGGTCATGGGCCAGGGGAAGGGATTTCTGTCCATATAAACCAGCCCCCCTCTGGCTCAGAGAGCTCACTTTCCCTTTCCACGAAGAGTGAAGACTGTGTCTCCCTGGCTGAGCTGAAACACCAAGATGTCTCGCGGGACATGGCCCCATGGCTGCCTCACAGCCGTGCTGTTTTCACAGCTGTGCTGTATCACAATGGAGCGGTTTTACACCGAATAAAGTTTCCTTCTTTGCTGCACCCCAAATTGAGGACTCCTCTTGGTGTTAAACTGGTGCCAACAACCATAGGTTGACAAATTGAGGATTGGATTCCTGTAGAAGGTGTTGTCTGGGCTGAGTCTTTAACTCAGCCCATCCTTTAGTAGGTAAAATAAGAGAAAAGAGAGCAGCATAAGAAGCATAGATGTATGTTATATAGTATAGCATGTTTGAGAAACCTCAAGAATTTTGGCATGGAATTTGAAGTCATGAATGGTGAGAAATGTGTGTAGAAAATTACATAGGAGCCAGAAGTTTGTGTGCAAGAGCTTCTCAATAAAGTCTGGTGGACTCCATGGTGGGGTAGGCGGAAGGCAGTGAGCCAGGGGGAGAGATTGGCGCATGGCCATTAGACATAAACTTTATTGGGAGACAGAACAGAATCCCCGAATGAAGGCTAGATCCACATATTTATGAAAGGGAAGCTCGGTGTCACAAACAGGTCATTTCTCCTAAAGTCAGTCCAACACAATTCTAATCGAAGTTTCAATGGGCTTTTTTTTTTTTTTTTTTTTTTTTGGTGGAACTCTGGAAACTGATCCCAGTTTCTGTTTCAATGAAGAACTAAGAGGGACCGTTGAACTAAGAACTAATGAATATGAATACAATCCCCCTTGAAATTAATATGTTCCAGGACCTCAGAAGGTGGCCCTATTTTGAGTAGAGTCTTTACAGAGGTAATCAAGTTAAAAAGGGGTCGTTAGAGTGGGTCTTAATTCAATGTGACTGGTGTCCTCATAAGAAGAGGGAGTTTGAACACAGACACATATAGAAGGAAAACAATGGGAAAACACAGGGAGAAGACAGCCATCTACAAGCCAAGGAGAGAGATCTGGAACCTTCCCTAAGGGTCTCAGGTGAAACCAACCCTGCTGACACCTTGATTTTGGACTTTTGGCCTCCAGCCCGTAAGAAAATAAATGTCTGTTGTGTAAGCCCCCACTTTGTGGTGCTTTGTTATAGCAGTTCTAAAAAAATGAATACAGGGGATGTTGTCCAGTAGTAGATATTAAAATGTATTATAAAGCTATGTAATTGAAACAGCATTATATCAGGACAAACAGACCAAAGCAACAGAACCGGACATCCAGCTTCATTAGAAAAACAAAAGTTTAAATCTGACAGTAATACTAAGGATGACAGGAGGCTCTCCAGGCACTTCAGAGGGCACCTTGTGGGCACCTTGGCAATGCAAACAACACTGATGATGCACTTACCATTGGGTGCAAATCCTAGAAGAATGCTCTTGTGCACAAAAGGCATCGTTACCTTTAATCCTTTTGGGTGGTTATTGCTGAGACTTGGGGGGCGGATCCTTAATCGCACATGCCAATCAGTATCCAGCTGCATCCTGAGGCTGATGCTTTGCCCACTTTGGAGTTTTCTCTCTGCAGCTCGCTCCTCCCTAATGTTCTGTCCTGTGAGCTCCACCCACTGGGATTTCCTGGGCTCTCAGCTCTGTCTTCTCAATCCGAGCTCATCAGGCTCTGCTAGGGGCCTGCCTGTAACCATAGCCTGGAAACTCTCCAGGCAGGAGGATTGGGTGATTATTGACTTGCTAGTTCACAGGACCACTGTCATCCATCATCTGATGTCCACTGTCTTGAAAACCATCATCTCATATATTTTGTCTGCTTTTTGGTTGTCCAGACAGGAGGGTAAACCCAATCTCTATTATGCCATCAGGGCAGTTAGAGCCAGTTCATTTGATGGAATGGAATCTCACAGCTTTAAGAAATGAAGTAGATTAATGATTAGATTTAGATACATTAACATCAATCCTGAAACTTAATATCAAGTGGGGGAAAAAATCAAATTCGAAGAATAGTATATTCTGTCTGAAATCACTTACATATTTTGAAAATAGACAACATTGTCCTGTGCATGATTTTGCAGACTAAAAACATACAGGGATGGATAGGAAAACCTAACTCAGTGTAAAGATGATGGTGCCTCGGGGAAGGGAGAGTGGAGGACAGGACCAGGAAGGAAGAAAAGGGGGCTTGAACTTTACCTGTGATGTCTTATTTTTTAAAAAAAATAAGAAATATAAAACAATCATGTAAGCATGTTAGCATATTAGCATTAGTTTAATCTGGTGGTTGACTGAAAAGATATTTATTAAGTATAATTTTTCCATATCTTCAAATTATCTCATAACTGAAACTGCCCCTCATTTAGGTTATTGGAAGCCTCTGCTGTCAAGAGTAGACATTTGAACATGCCTTTGGGGCCCACTGCTCCTTGCTCGCATTTGCATAATTAAAAAGCTCACAGAGGAAGCTTCTGGGGGCGGGGTGAAGAAGACCCTCATATAAGAATGATCTCGCCAAGGTAACAGAGTTCCAAAGAGGTAAGTTGTTCTGGGTGATCTTTAGAGATATTTTCAAAGTGTAAGCAGAGTTCCAACAGTGCATCTCTGCAGTGTTTTCTTATAGAATTTTTTTAAAATATTCATTTAGACTAAACCATGCACATAAATTCTTGTTCATTCGCTTGCTTTTAGGGAAATAACTATGTGTGGGTGTGTGCCTGTGTATGTGTGTATCCTGTTCATGAATGTGTGTGTGTGTGTCCTAATCATGTTTGCATATGTATGTATATGTTTGAGGATGAGTGTAGGTGTCTGCATGCATGTGTGTTGGACACCTGTGTGTGCATGTGCATGCCCGTATGTGTCCTGTCCATGTGTGCATGTGTGTGTGCACAGGGTGTGTATGTACATGTCTCTGTGTGTACACACATGTGCATGTGTACATGTGTGAGTGTATGAGCATGCATATGTGTGCATGCCACATTTGTCCTGTTCAGGGATACAGGAATAGAAAATCTCAAAGACTTAGGAAGGTTTGTAGGCTCATCATCAGGACTATGAAAAGGAATAGAATTTGTGTGATATCTATTATGTCATACTTAATATTAATTAACCCCTGATACATGTATTAATGTTAGGACTACTCACGATTATCTTGTTGAGTAAGGACCGCGCTGGACCACAGCCCTGTGAGTAATGTGAGGTTTCCCTTAAGAGAGCAGAGAGCCCCACTGTAAATGGAGTGGGGAGGGGCAGATCCAGGCACAGCAATGAGGATTTACATCATCCCTTTGTGGAGCTTTTGCCAGTTTGACTTGAACTTGGAGGCACAGAAAGCCCAGCTGGAGGGCTTAGAATGTAGTAATATTGGTGGCAACTCTAAGCATGGCTTGTAGTATTTTCCCTTTGTTATTCCTCAGATTTCCGTAAGTCCTTATGAAATGTGACCGCCCAGTCTCTGCTATGCTTGGGGAGTTAAGGACCAGCACAGAGGGTGGGACCCTGGAAGAGGCTCCGCTGGGGCCACGGGGAATGGTCTTGGGAGGCACAGGGCAAAGGTGCCAAACGCATGGCGAGGAGGCCACACGGAAGATGGTGGGGCCCACTCCTGAGCAGAGGACGCAGCTGCCTTGGGCTATTTCCACGTGACTTGGAAATCATTGACGAGACCCCTTTCCAGTAGTTCAACTATGATGGGTCTCTCACAACATTCATATCTTGTTATTGATTGAAATGGAACGTGAGATTTTATTTTGTGGTCAGGGAGTGGTGCAGAGCGGGGGCAAGTATCAGGAAGAAACATCGATCTGGGTTTGAAAGTCCTGACGTTCTATTTTCTTGCTCCACAGCAGGGAGTCCCAATCTTTTTTTCTCTTTCTGGACAAACTTACTTAGCAGGGTCAGGCGGCTGAGCTCTCAGTCCAGCCTCTTCTCCTCAGGAACCGAAACCCCATCCTTCCGGTCACAGGGGCGAGTGCAGGTGACGGGAGGCGATGTCATCTTACAGATTCCCGATTGGCTGCAACTTTCACAGCAGACGCTCATCCCAGGGCCTGGCGGCTGCTGCCAAGTAGCTTTGGTGCTTTAATGTTAGTGGGAAATTTCTGGTGCCCTGGCTTATGGCTGCTCTGCGCTTATAGGCGAAGGCAATGAGGAGGAAGGAGGTGGGGAGAGGAAGTAAGTGCTGATGGAGAGCAAGGGGCCCAGAGGAGCTGGAAGGCAGAGTACCAGGTAAGCATGCTTCTCAGCCAAGGTCACAGATGTGAGGGCAGGTGACCGGCTCTAAACCATTCAAACAGAGGACACATAACACAGGTATCGCTCAAACAGAGACTGGGAGGCAGAGCCTGTACCCAGGATGGCAGGCAGCATGGACATCAGTGATGGAGGCAGCTGCCCTCGCAGGGCTGGGAGGTCTCCAGCCTGAGCCAGCCCTGTGGGGAAGCACAGGGTCCTTGTCCTCCTGCCCACCAAACTGATCAGGGGCCTGGAGGACAAGGGAGCTGGGGGGTGGCCCCCTGTGAGGTTGGGCAGAGCAGAGTAAGGGCAGGGGATGGTTCTAAAAGGGCTGTTGCTAAAGTAAATACAGAAGCCCAATTACATTTGAATTTCAGATAAACAACGAATTGTGTTTTCATCTAATTATGCCTCGTACAATATTTAGTACATAGTTATACAAGAGTTTATTCATTGCAAAAGACTAAAGCTTCATTGCAGGAAACAAGGAGCATTAAGGAGGGAGGGAGTTAAGGAGTTAACACATCAGAGTCTTCAAAATACTTTCTAGGATAGCCCAAGATAAATGTATTCCCACGGAGGTTGGACAGGGAGCCCGAGGCTGGGGGTTGGGACTCTGGCTTTGCTCTCAAGAATTCCTGATAATGAGTCATGTCCCTGATTGAAGCCTGAAACCAATTAGAGGTAAAAATGTGCTCGGCCTCAGAGTGTAACCAGCCCTAAGTGACGTGAGGCATCGTTCTGAAGGACGGGGAAGAGCAAGCTCCGTCCGGGACCCCTCTCCACCTTGCTGCGGTGGAGAGAGGCTCACGGACTGTGAAAGAGTTAGAGAAAACTCGATCCCTCCCTGGTCCAGGAGGCTCTGAGAGTTTGGAGTGGTGGCAGCCGCTGCCTTCTGTTCCTGAAGAGGAAATTGTGTGAAGACAGGTGCTAACTTTGGGGTACTGGATCACCAATGGGTCTACACACACACACACCCCGGAGGCAGGGAAGGGCGCTTAGAAATGGCTCACACTGCCCACCCCACCTGAACGCCTGGTACACCTGCTCTTACGGAGCTGCGGAAATACCTCGACGTGGATATTAAGTGAAAACTGAATTTTCTTCCCAGCCCTCTCGTACCCTTCACTCTCAGGATCTTCAGAAACACAGCATGAAGACGTGGAGACTTTTTGAGCACAATGTAACATTATAATTATGCAAGATGCCCATTATTGCTGTTATCTGCATAATTAGCTGGTTAATATTAATAAAGGAAAGAGAGCAAGGGAGAAGCCAGACATTATAAGCACGGTCATCTGGGCAGCTTCACCAGGAAGCTACCGTGTCATGCTCCCCAGGAAATCACTGGTCCGTTCCCTGCAGATCACTGGGTGAAGGGATTGAACAAAGGGGGAGATAGGTGCATGTGCAGTGAAGTTGGGGTAAAGTAGGGGAGGTGCTTGCCTGTCCGTCTAGCCTGGGGAACAATGGATTGGCTAGGTGGTGAACCCCCTCTGAAGCATGTGCAAAATCTTGGAGAGTTAATTGGTTAGCTTGAAGAAGCTTCTGGTTAAAATCCCCTGACAAAGAGTTCCCTCTCTCTTGTCCTCTCTTGATCCATGACCCTCACTCGCCCATGCGCTGGCCTCTTCTCTCTCCAGAGCCACGTGGCCTTAAACAGCTGCCTGGCCCATGGCCATGCAGACCCCACACACAATGGACTGCAGCTGGGACACAAGCTAAGCTAGCCAGATGCTGGACTTTAATATGGAGCAGAAATTATAGGCAGTGGCCTTAATCCTGGCCCTGCTGAAGACAAGATTGGACTTCTTCCATGGCGAGATGGAGAGAGATAGGACCTTGGAGGGGAACCCCCTTAATTTTACCTCATCAAGAAAATGTTCCATGAAACCCAGTCCTCCCATGGGGGCCGCAGGAAATTCATTTCCTCAAAGCACCCCAAGAACTCCACTCCCACCCGTAACATTGCCATGAGAAGCACTTGATTGACCCCTAGAGAGTTCACGTGGGAGATCAGGAAGGGCTGGAGCACCTTCTGATTTCTGAATCCTTTACCTAGGAGACCCCCAGGGCCCATCACCCTGGTTCATGCTCTGAAAGGGCCTATGGCCGCTGCCGATGGAGCCCAGGACAAGAGAATGGAGAGAGGAGAACGGGAGAGAAGGGACACTCTGGTTCCCACTGTGTCTGTGGGCCGCACGGCAAGGGGTCTCACACTGTGCATCATCTTCCAGAGCGTGTGAGGTTGAGATGATACATATTGTCTGTAGGTGACGTTGTTTCCTTTTCGGTAATGGATATTGTGAATACAGCCCAGAGCTTTCCTTAATTATCTGTAACGCTGGCCCCTAATATAGGAATTGCCTTGACGTGTCCCCAGTCTTGGCAGGACTCGCTGCCCGGCAAGATTAGGTAATGCTGAAAAATAAATCCAGCCAGGCGATCTCCTCGCCCGCCCGGTTTATACAGCTTGGTTCTCACAGCTGTTCGTGAAGGTGATCTTGTTACCACCGATCACTTTCACTTTTCCAGAAACAATGATAGTGCCTGAAATAGGGAAGTTTATAGACTGTGTAGAATTCAACATACGGTCGACAGGAGGCCAGGCCTCTAATTCAGCCACTCTGTGTCCATCTCATCCAGCAGCAAAATGGGGAGAAACGGACGCCGATTATGTGATCCCGGGCACACACCACCACGGTGAATGGCGAAAGGGCTGAAAACTTGCTTCTTGCCAAGTTTTCTCCCCTATGGTCTGAAAAGAAGGGGCTTAAAACCGTGGAGAAGAAATAATTTGTTTTCTAAAAACCCAGATAACTGGTAAGGAGATCATTTTATCACCCAAAGAGTAGTTAACGGGTTAGGGTCTTTGTTTATAGAACCTCGGATGTCACATGACAGGAGAGGAATTTAGTCCTGGGAGTTGCATTCCAATGGGTCTGCTTAATGCCTAGGCGTTATGGGTCCTCAGACACAACTTAGCTGGCATGCCAGGGGAAGCCGAATCCATCTGTGCTGAGCCGTGGAGCAGAACCTGGGGACCTGCGTGCCTTCCCGGCTGGGTAGCCTGCAGGGGGAGGGGCTGTTGGGCATTTGGTCAGCAGAAGGGGATTCCCCTGAGCCCTGGCTGGAGGCGCGTCCCAGCCCCTGCCCAGAGGGGCCTGGCAAGGGCTGTCCGCTCAGGTAGGCAGGCATGCCTCCCGCTTTTCAATTCCACCCGAGGGAGATGTCAAATCCATGGATGCGCACAACCCTGCCCAAGTCAGTGGCCTAGAGGACAGCAGACCCCACCCAATCCCCAGCTGGGGACGGGGTGGATGGGGCTCCCCTGTCCACATGAGGGCAGCAGAAGCTGTGGTGTGGGAGGCAGGGACAAACCCACGCCACTGCCTCTGGCGCCGACTGCTGCTCCGCGGAGGGAAAGCAGGTATCAGGGCAGTTATAAGAGCCTGAGCCCTTCGCTGGTGTCCTCAACAATGCTGTCAAAGTCCCCAATAAAGTTAAAAAAAAAACAAACTAAAGATCAAAACTCATCTATAATCCCACCGTGCAGGGATAACCACTGGTAAAATTTTAGTAAAGCAGGGTATAGTTGAATTTACTGTTTTCAGCCTGCCCTTTTTATTCCAGCACTTTATTTTATGCCTTTGGTTGTTTTTCAATATTTAACATGCGCAGAAGGCTCATTTTCTGACACGTTTAAATCCATCTCTCCATTGTGTGGGCTTGAAGCCGACTTCATATTAAGCTGTATATATTCACACCGAGATACATAGATCTTGATTTCAGCAAAGTCCACTGCTAAAATCATTCCTTTCATTTTGGTTTCCATGTTTCTTCCTCTCACCATCAAGGTAACCCTCAGGATGGCTGCATAGCCACGTGTTTCTTTAGCTCTGCCTTATTGTCTGCTGAGTGTTTTCATGGGGCCGCATGTCAATGACCGAGTGAGGCAGGTCTGTCCCGGGAGCCGTGGGACTGAGTCCTCTGACCAGCCACACATCCATGGTGCCCAGAGTGGACGGTCCTGGGAATAAAGCTCACAGACGGTGGCCTCACAGTGCTGGTCGGAATGGGCGGAATACACCCACCCCCCTTGGCCATGTGAGGTGGGCAGAATTCATTGAGGATCTTTCACAGAGCACTTGAAATTAACATTTTCATTATACATATACTCACACACAACACAACAAGAGACTAATGGGAGGAAAAATTCTGCGACAATTTGTTCTTCATGTGACTTTCCACAAGGACATAAAACACACCTGCCTCCACCTCCCACTGGTCTGGGTTCCTCCCTGCTGAAGAGCCCCAGGTGCGGGTCCCACCTCCATCCTAAGGCAGTGCACTGGCCCCGAAGCACCTCGCTCTGGTGACTGGGGTGCATGGGACCCTGAGAATGGTGAAGGAGGATAGACCTAAAAAGCAAAATAGGCAAGTGTGTAGAAGTAGAATAATTTTTGCATAAAAACCAAACTCCTCCCTATCTCTGGAATTTCTGGGTTGAGAGACGATCATAAGATCCCATCCTGAAGGGTGCCCTATGGAGTCTGGCGCTGCCCCTCTCCAGTATTGGGGCGGAGAGAACGTTCATCGGTCTAGGAAATCGGGGGCATGCGGTTTGTGTCTAAGTGCCGGGAGCTTTTCCTTCCCAGGGGGTCAGGAGGCTGTGCCCTGGTTCTGGACTAGACCTTGGGACCTCACAGGATTAGGTTGCCTCGATCAAGCCGGTAATACTGGGAAAAGAGAAAGGGACGGAATGCCCAGGAAAGTCTCAAATTCCTTTTGTTCATATTTTATTTTGTAAATTGCCAGATAAGAAAATTAAATTCCAGTGAAACGACACTGGCCTAGAATCTTTTTGTAGTGAGCGCCCCCTTGTGGTTCACCTTTCCCATTTTCCCAAGGACTCGAAGAACCTCTGCCCAGGCTTCAGGTACGGCGGCCGGCCTCTCCCCACCACCCCTGAACAGGTGTGCCTCATCTTCCCACCTGCGGGCTCAGACCTGCCTCAGACCGGCCTCTGCAGGCTTGTCCCACTCACCTTGGGCTCAGGTGACTGCTGTGCTCTCTCAGGTTGAGATAGACACTGCCCACCCACCCTCTGCACCACTTGCCCATTTTGACTTAAAACCACCACTCACCACGAAATTCCCTGAGTCAGAGGACGTGAGGGGGAGGAGGAGGCAGGGACGAACTTACTACCAACATCCAGGCACAGGTGGCACTAGGCTCACCTTATCTGACTCATCCCTACAACAGCCCTTTGGGGTAGCAATTACTTTCCCCATTTTACAGATGAGGAAACTGAGGCTCAGGAGGTTAAGATTTTGCTTATCTTGAATTTCTCCAGATAGTGTCAGCCTGTTAACTGAGGTCATTTTGTCATAGATACTCCAATCCTATCAGCTTATAACTTCCCTCAAATAAAGGCAGCACCCAGCACCCCCACAGAGACCCCTTGGTAACACCTGGCTGCTTCAGGGCATCTCAGCTAAGCTCTCCTCACTGACATCTCTGCTGCTGCGTTCTGGGGGAATGTTGGGGGCCAATGCCCGAGGGCCCAAGTGCCCTGGGCTCTGTCAGCCCTCTCCATGATGCAGCCAGGCCGTGCTCCTCGCCACGCCGGGCAAAATGTCCCGTCCTCCACTGGGCATCATGCACGGCGACCCGGGTCTACCTGAAGTCTGCTCTGTCTCACTCTGCCCAGAGCCCCTCTGGCTGTGGCTCAGACCAGGGGCCGCTCAGGGCACAGACGCTGCTTTCCGCTTTGCCTGTATTAGTTTTCTACCGTTGCTGCAGCAAATCACCACGGATGTGTCTTCAGCGCAGACCTACGGTCTGATGCTCTGTGGGTCGGAAGTCCAGGCCCGATCTCATCGGACCAGCGCTGCGCCTCTCAGGAGGGCCCCTCTCACCTCCACGTGAGGGCCGCCACCGTGACCCTGTCCACTTAAAACAACACCATTGCAGGCCGGGGGTCCATGCGCCGGGCCACAGAAGAGAGAAGAAGTGATAAATAACACTCAAAGTTTGACTTTTATGCCTGGTACCTTCCCCTGGAGATTCTGTAAATGTCTTTTATTCCTCTGTTCATAAATTCCTATGATAACAGCTTTATTTGGGAATGAATCCAGATGTCCGTTATTCATGGAATTACACTTTCTGGGGGTGTGAGTGCCCTCCTCGTTGTAAGTTACAATACCTTGGGAGCTACCTCAACTCTTTCTGGCTGCTGGGATAACAGGTTGGTATTGCTAACTCACAGGCATTGCAGAATTTTATCTTAAAAGCATTGATGTAGTTTAAAAGGTTTCCGATTTAAACCAGGTGAAAATTGTGTCCTGGGAGAATCTGATTTATACTATGATGGGTGCTTTCACTAGAGTAGCATCTTGTGTCCTGCCTCTTGACTCCACCTAAAGGACAGGCATCCCTCGAAGTGCACAAGCTCTGGGGTGGGGTTTCCCGGGTTCAAATGTTGGCTCCGTCTCTCCCTGGCGGTGTGACCTCAAGTTGCATAACTGCTCTGAGCCTCGGTTCCCTTGTTTGGAAAATGGAGACAATAACACCCACTCCATGGGGCTGTGGTAAGGATTAAATGACAGGGTGCAAGCGAGGAGCTGAGCATGGTGATTGGAAAATAGTAACAGTCGTGGCTGACAGGAGGCCCCGCGGTGTGCCAGGCGTTGCTCCGAGCACTTGACATGTATAACTAACTCACTGAGCCGCTCCACAGCCCTGTGAGGTGGGGCCTGGCGAGTGCTCGTCATTGTTGGTTGACTGGGACACCTAGCACCCATTCTCCCTACTTCTGGAGACGCCATCCAGACTTGGCCTCTAAGCACCTGTTCTCTAGTCTAGGGTTGTCACATGACCTGGGTCTAGCCAATCAGAGCATTTCACCAGCATCACAGTGACTGTCTATTGCTGGGCACCCAAGCCAGTGGGACTACCTCCTGCTGCACTTGAACCTAAGATAGGAAGGCGGGAGCCGTTGTAATCCGAGGGGAGGGCCGCCTGCCAGTGCACCAACATAGAGGAAGCGGAGACAGCGGCTGGACAAGGAAAGCCAGGTTGTGTTGACGTGAGTGACCCCACTGACTTGGGTAGCCGGCCCGCAAGCGGCTCCTAGGCCGGACTTCTCCATCGCCTCCTCCTGGGTGAGGTCTGACGGGCATTTCTGCCTCACCTCCCTGGGTCTGTCTCTGGGAGACCTCCTCTGTGCTCCGCTCTGTGCCCACCCAGCTTTCAGAAGAGCCAGCCCCTAAGTGTCCTCCCAGGACCTCAGTATTTCCACGTGTCCTGTCAAGGCTCTGTGGGCTCAGCATCCCTGCTGTCTGTGTTGAGGCGGGGAATGACTCCTTAGCCACTTACTGTTCTCTTAGCCACCAGGGAGGCCGTTCATGGATACTTGTTGACGTGATTTGAAAATTGAGTGACCAGACCTCCTGGCCTGGGCAGGGCGGCTGCCTAAATGGAAAAGCAGCCGTGCCGGCACCTGCAGGGGACAGCGCCTCTCTCTGGTTGTACCCTGAGCTCAGTTGTCACTGATTTGTGCGTTGGGTCTGGGATCTGTGGCCCCTGGAAGACTCTACCCCCGCCCGGTGGGTCAGCTGGGCCAGGACGATCCAGTGATCCTTCCCCACCAGCACAGACTTGTGAGGGCACCCCAGCAGCCCCACAGACCCCCACCCGAAGCACAGGCCAGGTCCCGCCCACTGCCGCCACCACCCAGCGGATGCAGAGGCCTGACAGGGGCATGGGAGCCTGTTCCAGGCCACCAGCCTACCCACTGGCCCGGCCTCCCCCCGCCCACATGGTCACCCCATTTCCCCTTCATGCCTTTCCCACCTCTCATTCTTCATCACCACCCAGGCTTTGCCAAACTGGACGTGAAGGGTGCAGTCCTCCAACCGCCAGCCATGACTCACACAGCAGCTGCAAGCTGGAGGTCCCCAGGGCCACACTCACTCGACCAGCTCTCTACAAACCCAGGGGTCCCCACAGTCCCCCACGGGCTTGATAATTCGCTGAACTGACTCACAGTACTCAGAAAAGCATGAAACGTACAAGGACAGATTTCTTACAGCAAAAGGCTATGTCAGAACCAGCCAAGGACAGAGACCCGGGAGCAGATCTGGGACTGGGAGGGTTCCGAACTGGAAGCTCCCAGGTCCCGGGATGCCACACCCTGCTGTCGCTGCTGATGTATGACAGCATTCACGGTGCTGCAGAGCCAGGGAGCTCCCCGGAGTTTCAGGATCCGGAGATTATTGGGGTTTTATTACCAAGGCAGAATTGATTGAATCATCACCTGCATGATTAAATTCCACCTCCAGCCCCCACCGGCCCCCAGATGTCGTGCTGATAGCATGTGGCTCAAAGCCCAACTCTCTAATCACATCGCTGGTCTTCCTGGCCCGGCCAGCCTGCATCCCGAGCCATCTCATTAGTGCAGAGTCTGATGGCCCCCATGAGTCAGCTCGTTGGCACAGACTTCCAGGTGTGGTCCAAGGGGCCCACCAGGAAAGCAAAGACACTCCCATCACTCGGGAAATTCCAAAAGTTTATTTACCTCCCAGGAACCAAGGATAAAGGCCAACCAAATCCCTTCTTATAGTCAGCTACTGACACCCCCTAGGCAGGGCACTTACATTTAAATTCTTCAATTAGATATCTATTTAACAAAATAGCAAAATCAAAGTCCTATCATACACATAATGCCACTTCAGCCGAGCCACTTTGTGGAAGTAATTTTATTTTTTCCCCAACCCCACCGTTAAATCTGTATCGAATGCTATTGAAGACCATCTGCTCTGCCTGAGCTACATCACCGGTCACTCTGAAATCAGGAGGCTTCGCCAGCTTGTCCCCTGGATGGGGGAGGTGGAAACCACAGTCCATCCACGGCTCAGAGACAGTGGCGCATGGTGCCTTCTCTCCCGTCGCTGGCTTCCTGGGAACCAGCCTTCAATCTGAAGGCCACTTTGGGTGGGAGAGAGTGGAAATGAAGGACTTGAATGATTTTAAAAGCCCCTCCCCATACCTCCCACCCCTGGCCAAGAGAATCAGGCCTTCTTGTCTTCCCCGGGAGCCAGACCTGCCAAAGAGACCATGATTTCCATGTCCTGGATCATGACACCCTCTGACATTGCTGGATGCCCCGGCCATATTTCCTGTCAGCTCCCCATCTTTTGTGTGATCCCCAAGGGAGAGAAGGTAGAAGTTGCCAGTCAGCAGAAAGAACTGGCTCCATTCACTCCTGTGTTCTATTGACGAAGCAAGACGTGCGCCAGCCGAGTTCCATGCAGCTCCCTCATCTGTGCAGGGCGAGTGATGGGTTGGTGGCACTACCTTTAGAGTCAGTCCTGCAGCTCAGATCGGCATTCTTCATCCCTTCGCAGAGCTGTGTAGCTCTAGAGAGCATTCCACTAAGAGTAAGTGCCACAGTTTAAGTGTCAACCAATCTTCCATCGATGCCCTAATGAATGAGATTGTGTGTATTCTTTGTTGTACCCTTTGAGGTGTCTTCAGGATGAATTCCTAGAGGTGACATTGTTTGGCTGAAGGGCATGTGTTCATTGCCCAGGACTATCACAACAAAGTACTACAAACTCTGAGGTTCTAACCCCCCGAGTGGATTCTCTCACAGTTCTGGAGGCTAACACTCCAAAGTCCAGATTCGGGCAGGACCATGCCCTCCAGGAAGGCCCTAGGGCAGTGATCGGCAAACTCATTAGTCAACAGAGCCAAATATCAACAAGTACAACGATTGAAATTTCTTTTGAGGGCCAAATTTTTTAAACTTAAACTATATAGGTAGGTACATTGTTATTAACTTAATTAGGGTACTCCTAAGCTGGCCTTTGCTAAAAACGTCCCCAATCTGATTGAGGTACGTTCGCTGAGGTTGACCCCTTCCAACTCTCCCATCCACACTCATCTTGTATACTTGTTTCGTCTGTCTCCTTTCTGAAAACCGACTTCTGCGCATGGGCCACGAAGTTTCAATCGCACTGTACATGCGCATTAATTACACGTGGTATTTTGTGGAAGAGCCACACTCAAGGGGGCAAAGAGCCACATGTGGCTCACGAGCCGAGGTTTGCCAACCACTGCACTAGGGGAGCATCCTTCCTCACCTCTTCCAGCTCCTGGGTTGCCGGCAATCCTTGGCTCATAGACACAGCACTCCAATCTCTACCCCAGCTGTCACCTTCTCCCTGTATGTCTGGGTCTGTTCTTAGAAGGATACTGGTCATTGGATCAGGGCCCATCCTAATCTAACACAACCTCATCTTAACTTAATTACATTCTGCAAAGACCCCATTTCCAAACAAGGTCACAAATGCAGGCTCCAGTTGGACATGAATTTGGGGGGATGCTATTCAGCCCAGTGCTGTGAGTGTATCTGTAGTTTGGATGTACTGTGTCATGTTCCCCTCCAGAGAGGTACTTCGTTGCTCCTCCACCCCCAGCAGTACATAGGGGCACCTGTTCTCACCCCCGGCAACACGGTGTGTTGTCCAACTTTTGATTTTTCGCCAACCTGATACGTGAAAACGGTGTCTCAGTATCTGTTTCTCATTAGGGATAAAGTAGAACATTTTTTCTTATGTGTTGATGTGTACATTTTGTGGGCGGTCTGTTCATATCTTTCCCATTTTCCTAAAGGGCTTTGGTATATTTCCCTCGGTTTTTTACCTGAAACTCACCCAGGACTTCCCTCAATCCTTTTCCGTTGCTCATTTTTCTGTGACGCGGTTTTCATGACCATTTAGAAGGAATCGTGGCTCGCACCAGCTTTTCAAATCCTCAGAGCCCCCTCGCTGTTATTTGTGGGGAGTGTTTTAAACATACGGCAGCTTGGATTCTGAAAGTTCCTGGCTCTGTGTCCTCCTTCAGTTGCATCTGGACCCGCTCTCCTGTTCCTCACTGTCTCCTCTCTGAGAAATGTTTACTCCACTCCCAGCATTTTCTCCTGGGCTCGGGGTCCCACCCTAAAAGTAAGTCCCTGTGGGTCCATCATGAGAGTCAAGTCTGAGCAGCTCCAGCCCTTCCCCTTCCCCCCAGCTTCCCCTGGGACAGCTGCCACACCCTCGGGGAGACCGAAGCTTCATCAGCCCAAATCCTCCTGTGCTTATAGTGACAACCATGGCTATTTGGGGTTTTCCTCTGCTTGGGTCATTCTGATGCACTGCTACTTCATCTGCTTTTTCATGCAGACAAAAACACACGTGTCTTTGTGCTTCCGTGGTCGGCTCCGTCTGCTTGTATTTTGAAGTTCTCTCGAACACCTTGTGACCCGGTTTCATTGTAAACGGTCTCTGAGGGTTTCCATCTCGCTGTCCAGTGGCTCTGGCCTCTCTTCCAGGGGGGTTTAGAGACGCTGAGGAAGGAGACCACCACCAACGTGGCCGTCTGACCTGGCTCTCCTGGGTCTTTTGGAACTCTTCGTATGTTTCTGAAATCGGCCCTGCGATTCTGGTCTGTATTAAAATATCATCCTCCAAGTTGGATTTTTCAGTGTTGCATGTGGGATTTCGGGCATGCATAGGAATCTTTTCAATATTTATGTGTCGGCTCATTTTATGCCTTTATTCGTCTTTTCCTTTACAATGTGGATTTTGAGTCATAAAGAAAAAGCTTCCCCCACAGAGGACTTCACTGGTGTTATTTTCTAGAACTGCGTGGCTTCATTTTTTGCATTGATATTTCTAATTCACTTGGAGTTTACTGTTGTGTATGGGTTGAGTGTGGTTATTTGCTTCAGCATCATTTATTAGAAAGCCAATCACTTTCCAGCATTTGAGATGTCACCTATATCATAATATTTCCCATACGATTGAATAACTGGAACAAATAAAATGGATATTTTAACAATGTTGGCTTATTTACACAGCCTTGTTCCCCAGAAGGATTTATGCAGCTCCCAGTGAGGCCAGATTATATACAATGGACTAGGATGGCACTAATAGGAAACCTCATTGACATGGTGTACTGGACACATCTTACCATTTTCTACAGATTCTTCTAACTCTCCCTCATTGACATGTTACCTTTTGTGTTTTACAAAAATGTAAAATATTAAAAATCGGACATAGAATGGCTCCTATGCAAAACACATTATGAAGTAGGAGATTTATTTGTCTAATGGCAGAATCGTCTTTCAGGGGATGTGATCTGATTAACCAGCCAGATTCTGTGACATCCTGAAACCGACTCCCCCATATTTCAGATTCAGGCCGAAGCAGACGATGCCAATACCCTCTCACAGTCTATATTATTGCTCTTGTATCCTGCGTGTATTTTTCTGGCACACATAAATTTGTTGATCGTTTGTTTTTAAGAAAAATAGAAAGGGGCTTGTCAAAAGCACAGCGCCCCAGGTTTCCATTTGAGAAAGTAATTTTGAGGAGGAATTAACTGCCCTGAGCTAAAAACCCAGACGAAATAAGCCTGTATCTAACTGCTCCACCCAGGCCTGTCCACCTTCCTTCCACAGGAGGGAAGTTAAGATCCTACACAGTGCGGCTGCACCCCCTGGTGGGGAGGTCTGAGGTCGCTCCCAGGCGGTCCCCAGACTCCTGCCACACCTGCCTTTCGCCCTCTATTTTGAAGAGAAGAAAACTCAAAGTTACTTCTTCAGAACCATTTTACCTCCAGAAAACTTAAGTATAATGTTTGATTTATCCAATATTTAAAACTATGTGTCTTCAAACCCTGTGTGAATAAGGAACATCCCAAACTAGCCTTTCCCGGCTACTTTCATAGCATTAACAGTAATCTCCATGAATTAGCCCAGACACGGACTAAGACTGACCTCACTCAATCCTCAGAGCAGCCTTGCAGAGCAGCCTGGATGTTACCTTGGTTTTACGGGTGCAGAGGGAACTCACGGAGGAGATGAGGGGCTCACCTCATCCCCTGCCCTCCCTCTTCCCGGCTTTATCTATAAACCCTGGGCACCTTCCACAGCCATTATTTTCTACAGCTTTCTTTATGCCTCCAAACTTCCCCTAACATTTATCTGCCCTTAGCTCCAGGCCCTTTCAGAACTTTTGCAAAATTGGTTTTATTATTACTTACTCTACTTCTGTGCAGTATGCGGATGTGTTCCTTGGATTGTGCTGAGATTACAGCATTGACATAGCTTGAAAGAGAAGGTCTCTTTCCTTTCAGTCCTTCCTTAACGCCTACGGTGGGCGGTGCTAGAAGGACAGGTGCTAAAACAAACACTGATGTTTCAGAAAACCTGTGGCCGCTTGGCAGCGTGGGGGCTGCCTGGAGGGAGGCAGGTGGGCAGGTCTGCAGAGCGCGGCATCCAAGTCGGTGGTCCCGGGCGGCTGCCCTCGGATGTGGGGTCCCCCACGTGGAAGGACAGTGTGCCCTTCCCAGAGCGGGGAGGACTGACGGATCACGTGTGGGGGCAGAACCAAAGCTCCGCTTTGCACCTTTACGTTTGCGTGTGTGTCAAGCCTCAAAGAGGAGAGAGACATCGACTAGCCCCCAAACATGGCCCGAAGCCCTCCCCGCCAGGGTGTTTGGTCAGGCGCACACAGCAGAACTTCCCTCCAGGCCGGGCCAGTCCTCCAGAGCACCGAGAGCGCCGGCCAGAGCGGCGGCGACCACTGCCGGGCAACCGCGACGACCTACGACGCGCCAGGACCGACGTTGCGCCTGCGCAGGGGTCCACGCTGCGACGGCGGCTTTACGTCATCACTTGTGCGACGCCCCGCCGGACAGCCTGGGGTCTGCTCTTTAGGAAGGTGCAGGAGTGGGACCGGCAGGGAAGATGCCCGTGGCCGTCATGGCAGAAGGTGCCTTTAGTTTCAAAAAGTTGCTAGATCAGTGCGAGAACCAGGAGCTCGAGGTAACCATTCGCGTAGCGCGGGGAGAAGCCGCGGGGTCTCCGGGCCCCGGGCGGCGCTGGTCTCCAGGGTAACCGGGCCCGGGGCCTGCGGGTCGAGGACGGGGCTGGGCGTGGGCGCCGGGAGGGCGCGGGAGCTGGGCGTGCGGAGTCCATCGCCCTGGCCTGCTCGGATGGCCAAGGACCCAGGCCCAGCCGCCCGAACTCGCTGGGAGCTTTTTGTTGTTCGTCTTTAGCTAATGAGCCCGAAAATCTTGCTCATCTTTGCTCCTTACACCCTCCACTGTGCTGCTCGTGTTACTAAAACATGTCCCCCCACCCCCGGTGGCGGGGGCAGGCGGAGGGATGTGGATTTTGTTCAAGACGTGTGCACGCGCGTACACGGAACGAAGGTGTAACCATGGGAACCTTTTTTAGCTCAGGAAGCCCTTGTTGGTCCCATATGTTGGCAGACGAGTTTACCGATTTGTCTTCAATAAGAGGTGAAAGTTAAATCATCCAGCTATTAAAGTTAAGGTTTTATTTTAGAAAGGCACTTAAAAAAGCATGTATGAAAAAGTTAGCCAAAGGAGACAACAGCTGCTTGCTATTAGACACAATCGATTTTTTAAATGAATGAAAGTTGAGTGAGGTTAGAAATGTCTAACTCAACTGTGATGTTTTTCTGTTTGTTACTCATTTACTTAGATATTCAACATATTTGATACAATGGGCAGAATCATCATGCTTTAGGAATCTGTTGGAAATACTTGCTTCTTATAATAGTAAGGTAATTTATATAAGAATTTGAGACCTGAGAAAAGGATCCCATTTAAATATTCCCATTCAAATAAAGACACTGAAGAGATAAGTCACTGCCGACAACACATTTCAACTTAATACTCTAGGTTTTAAAATAAATGTAAATGAGGTCATTCTCTTTCATTTTGGCCTTCTAGGCACCTGGAGGAATTGCTACACCCCCAGTGTATGGTCAGCTTCTAGCTTTATATCTGCTCCATAATGACATGTAAGTACGTTTTACTAAAGCTAAGAGCAGCAATTTCCTCAAGGTTATAGAGAATTCATGCATTAAAATACCATCACTAAAACATGGGCATGAGGAGCTGTATCTTTTATTCTAGTACTTAATACATCTGTGTCAAATACTGAATCATAAATTATGATGAGGCTGAGTTATTCTAGACTACATTTGTTTTACATACACCTAAAAAGCACTCCAGTTTGTTATTAGAAACTACAATGTCAGTTTCAACTTGCTGTAATCCTATTGATCTTTTTTTTTTTTTGTCTTTTTATAAAACTTTCTTACTAGCTTCATTTATTTAACTTCACGTGTAATCAATAAACCGAGAAAAATTGAAAGGGAAGGTTGAGGAGATTAAGAGGAATTTATTGCCAATATGTATGAGGTTTCTTGAAAGCTTTCTGCTTGTTATTTTTAATTCATATTTGTTGAAGAAAAGTCAGAAAGCATGACTGCAAAGGGGTAGGAGGAACTCAGAGTTCTATGACCCTTCGATGACTACTGTTAAATTGTGTTTTATTCTTCTAAAATTTTTTTCATATCTTTTAAAAACCTAAACCGAGATTTTTATCACACACATATCACATAAATTATGTTTCATTTATTGTAATCTTGTCATCCTGTGTTTGTTGTAGTTCAGGCTCCCAAACTCTTAAAAACTGCCTTGAAGTTTTGGTGGCTCTGTGCCCACTGGTGGGAGGAGAGATGACAAGGAGAAAAGCATGTGTACTGTATGTGTTGTCAAGGGACACCAGGGAAATTATTTAGGCAGTTCTACTTAAATCTTTGTGCTTTTAGTGTACTGTTGCCTTAATTTAAGATCTGGATTATTAATTAAAATTAACTTACTACAAATGGCAAAATATTACTTTGGTAAATATATTTCATGTCTTTTAATTTGGAAAACTACTATTACTTTCCCTGGACAAATTCATGTAAAACTAAATTTCACTTTGTATTTTATAGACTATTTTAAAGTATACTTCTGTATGTTCATATTGGGATCTAGAATTTTAAACATTTACTGAGGTGTTTTTTTTTATTGCTTATTTTTTCTTGGGGGTGAAAATTAGGAATAATGCAAGATATCTTTGGAAAAGAATACCACCTGCTATAAAATCTGTAAGTATCCTTTCTATTTTTCTACTTTAATACAGTAACAACATTCATTTAAATGGTCATCTCATAAAAGTTTGTTTTCTTTCCCATATAGTTCACAGAAATTGTTATTAAACCAGTGTTAAAGTTTAAAAATAGATCTTCAAATTCTTCTAATCAGAAATTTTAATTTTCCTTGGATGATATAGCAGTCTGTATACTCAGCTCCTGCTGATCAGATTTCTTGAGACATTTCATGTGTCACTTAACCAGGTAAACAACTGAGCCAGTTTAGATAAAGGTCTGGTGTCTGTTGTTTTTTAACTGATTTATGCAGCTTTCTATTATGGGACTTGTTTGAACCTGGTAATGTTTATAAGGATAGTCTAAAAATGATGATTACTCACAAAATTAAGATTATTTTTGCTAATTAAGACTTTAGGTTTCTTATTTTGGGTAGGAGATTAGATGAAATAACCTCTTAATAACCAAAGTGGAATGAAGTAAATTTTTGCTTTCAAGCAATTCACTGTATCTAGCATAAATGTGAAGTGAAAATTTCAGAAAATTACCAAGAATCCACCCAAAATCCTTTGTTGATTATCAATATTCAGCAGCAGACCAAATTAGTATTTTCACTCCTTCTTATCCGGGTCATTCTGTTAATGCTCCTCCAGCTTCATGGGCTTAAAAAAAGAACAGCCATCAATTATGTGCATGATGTTACTGGCAACTTTAGCCTTAGACATCTTAGATTGGCAGTCTGTGCAATTAGCCATTTTGCTATTACTTATGTCCTAAAAATATATATATATATTGCCCTAGCTGGTTTGGCTCATGGATAGAGTGTCGGCCTGCGGACTGAAGGGTCCCAAGTTTGATTCTGGTCAAAGGCACATGCCTGGGTTGCGGGCTCCATCCTCAGTAGGGAGCGTGCAAGAGGTAGCCGATCAATGATTCTCTCTCATCATTGATGTTTCTATCTGTCTCTTCCTCTCCCTTCCTTTCTAAAATCAATAAGAATATATTTTAAAAATATATATTTATGTATATATATCAGTTATATAGTCTGTGTATTACATACATGTATTAATCAAATACAAATACTTCTTTTGAAAATAATACTTAAGATAATTCTAAGATTTAGTTCTTTGGACGGCATGCTCATGCCTTAATTTGCTATTACAATAAAAATTTATATCAGCCCTGGTTGGTGTGCTCAGTGGTTAGAATATCAGCCCAAGCACCAAAGGGTCCTGGATTCGATTCCTGATCAGGGGCACATGCCCAGGTTGCAGGTTCAATCCCACATGCAGCCAATCAATGTGTCTCTCTCACATTGATGTTACTCTCACACTCCCCCTCTCCCTGACCCTCTTCCTCTCCCTCTTTTCCACTACCTCCCTCCCTTCCACTCTCTCTAAAGATCAATAGAAAAATATCCTCAAGTGAGGATTAACAAGAAATAAAAATATATCAAACATAAATAGACTTTACTGTTCATAGTATTTTAAAACCTTTTTTATAGTATTGAGCTAAAAGGTAATTACATCTCTTAAAAGAAATGTTGAATTGTTTTAAGATACAGTTGTTAATGAATCTGTATAGTGAATATCCTCAAAGACAATATTTATTGCAGGCAAATTCTGAACTTGGGGGCATTTGGTCAGTAGGACAGAGAATCTGGCAGAGAGATTTCCCTGGAATCTACACGACCATCAACGCTCACCAGTGGTCTGAGACGGTCCAGCCGATCATGGAAGCACTTAGAGGTAGTGTTGCTTTGTGGTTAAGAATCAAATTAAACTAGACTTGTTCCC
This sequence comes from Myotis nattereri, assembly GCF_964212035.1. Classification (NCBI taxonomy): domain Eukaryota; kingdom Metazoa; phylum Chordata; class Mammalia; order Chiroptera; family Vespertilionidae; genus Myotis; species Myotis nattereri. The sequence goes on from NC_138082.1 coordinate 34,406,763, forward strand.
TAAGTGCTGCAGTGTTGAAGTAAGGCAGTGGTGTGTTTTAAAAATAGATATTTTCTGCTAATGGGGCAGTTTTCAGAACTCTTTCTTCCATTTGTTATAATCATGCTGCTTCATTTCATGTTGCTTGTGATGACATCGACAGCTCCGGGCATCACTGTCTTTTAATTCTAGATTGGAATTGCTCTGGTCAGGTTTTTTTGCTACTAAAATGAAATCTGGTAATACTCTGATAACTTCAAGGTAGGGGTTTAGATTTTTTAAACCAGTTTTTTGAAAGTAGAGACCGTGCTTTGGACTTGGTCAACCTCAGCCTTCCATAGGTGATGTTTCTAACTTCTAGATTTTATTACTAATCAATCCAGGGCATAGATGCGCAAAGATGAAAAGCCTGATGAAACATAATGAAACTCATCCCTGCCTCCATCTTTCCGTTCCCCCACCCCCAACACTTGCTTCCAGTCTTCCTGGTTGACTCTTTTATAAATTCATACAATGAACAGAAGTCTTTGGGTTGATCTAGTCTCACAACATTTGGACAAGAACAATAATGTCATTTAATTACGCCTTTCAAACACGTCAGCCCTTTGTCACTCTGCCCACCCTCTGCTCCCGCACAGAGGCAACGAGGAGACGGGCCTTCGCCCTGGTCTCTCAGGCCTACACCTCCATCATCGCGGACGACTTCGCGGCGTTCGTCGGGCTCCCTGTGGAAGAGGCTGTGAAAGGTATGGTTGGCCTACTTGTTGCTTTCAGGGAAAGTGGGAAATGGAGGTGTTTGCTGTGCATGTTTTTTAGAGAGATGACATGAAGCACGCAGCCCAGCACCCAGCAGGGCCGGGCAGCAGATGCCTTGATGGCAGGCACAGTATGTGAATACCCACATGGTCATTACCAGGGCAAGTGCCAATGCCACCAAGTTAGCGAGAGAGAAGAGTTGACCCATTGCTCATTTAGAAATCCCACTTCACTCTGACTTGGTGGACTCATCCCAGCACCCCTTTCCAGCCCATCTTCTCCCTCACGATTTTACCGGTCCCTCTACCCTGGGAGCTGGCACCCACTCCTGCCCGCTGGTCCCCAGATGTGCTTCTGCATTTTTGTTTCTCCCATGCTGGAGTGAGATAGAACATTGCACACGCTGTGTGGCACTGTTTTATAATGATTGACGTTTTCATTCTCTGGCAAAACGGAGTTCCATCGAGCATCACATCTTATCCTTATATGCCCAAGGCCTAGCACAGCTCTAGACCCTTAGAAGCAGGTTGATGAAAATTCTCAGAGGAAATCTTACCATTACTTACTCAAGCAAGCATTTATTTATTTGACTCTTTTCTGGAAATCCAATAAATGCTGTACCCCAGAGTCCATACTGGGTAGAAGTGTGGTCCCACACCCGTGCCAGCTATGTGACCTAGGACAAATTACCAGAATTCCCTAGTTCCGTGGTCGGCAAACCGCAGCTCGTGAGCCACATGCGGCTCTTTGGCCCCTCGAGTGTGGCTCTTCCACAAAATACCACGTGCGGGCACACACGTACAGTGCAATTGAAACTTCGTGGCCCATGCGCAGAAGTCGGTATTTTGTGGAAGAGCCACACTCAAGGGGCCAAAGAGCCGCATGTGGCTCACAAGCCGCAGTTTGACGAGCCACAGTTTGCTGATCACTGCCCTAGTTCATTTCCCACATCTGTTTAATTATGGTTGCATGTGCACTTCAGAGAGCTATTACAGTGATGATGTAAAATCCTGTAAAAGCACCTACCATGTGCCTACTGGTCAGCTCTCTGTACATGTCAGCTGTTCTTTGTATGGTTCCATCACCTTTGTTATTACTGATACAATGGTTACATAAAGTACCATGTAAGTTTTTCTTACATCTGTTTTTAATAACTGATCATGTTAATACCATAGTACTTTGTAGAAAACACATCATCTATTAGTGGTTATACCAGCCTGATAAAGTGAAAGGAAGCTTTGATCTATCTCACAAATGTTTCAAAATTAAGATTACATGAGAACACTGTAGCATTTCTTTCTAGTAAAACTGCACGTGACAGGTTAAACTACATGTGTCAGGTCTCCCGAAAAAGTGATGCCATTGAGAGTAAGCGCTCAAGATGAGCTACAGAAGGGAACCCACACGTTCACTCTTACAACCACGTGTATTATTATCAATACCAAATAAAGAATTTAATCTCTTTACAAGGTTAGAACTAAAACAAAATAAAAACTACAAAAAGTTATTTCTTCATTTTTGTGTTAAATACACATTTATAGGGATATTGGAGCAAGGATGGCAAGCTGACTCCACCACAAGAATGGTCATGCCCAAAAAGCCAGGTAGGTGGAGCTCTTCACCCGTGTGCACAGCATGGAACTCCCTGGGACCGCTTTAGTTTTCAGACATTAAATTTGAGTAACTTGATATAAGATTCTGCTGTACTAGCAAAATGAAAATAAATCACATATTAAATACAGAATGACAGACATGTAGGGTGGAAAGGATCTTAAAAGTCACCTAGTTTTACCTTAATTATTAAAAATGTATCTCCTGTACAAAAAACTATTTTACGTGGGTGTTTTATAATTCCTGTTACAACCTAACTTTTACTAAATATTAATCTCCCATTCTTTCATTTATGGAGCCATTTCTAACTGTTTGTCCTTACTGTCTAAACTGTTGCCTTAGGAAGTTATTTCGATACTCAGATGTTCCCCTTTCCTCTTGTACTTAGACACGTAGACTCTTCTAAACAAGACTTTCAGTGCCTTCCACCTTCACACAATCACGTTACCTGGTCTTCCTTTTAAGGCTTTAAATTAGGTGCGTTGGCTGCACTGTCTCAGTGTGAGCTCCCAGCCCCTACGCCTTCCTCTCTGCTCGGGCCAGGCCCGGTCCTGCCCTGGTTTCCTTCCCCTGACCAGGAGGCTTCTTGCTGCCCGGGCGAGAGCGGCCTTACTGCCCACCCACAGCCCCTGCCGTCTGTTCAGCACCGAGCTCCTGTCTGACGCTGCTCCACAGTCGAGTGTCGCGGATGTCAGGGTGCTCAGCCCTGCGCGGTGCAGGGGGAAGCCGGCCCGGCGGTCTGGAGGACTAGAGAAGCGAGTCAGAGGGCAGTGGTATCTCTGTTGACGAATAGTGGCCGTACATGCATATGGCGTTAATGCGTGTGTGTGTGTGGAAATTCCTTGTAATGACTTCTGTGAGTGGACTTTATGTTTTGCTTATTTAGTTGCAGGGGCCTTGGATGTCTCCTTTAACAGGTTTATTCCCTTATCAGGTATGTATTCTCATGCGCTCATTTAAATACATTTCATTGTTCTTCATTTTTTTTTTTTTGTAGTTTTTATTTTGTTTTAGTTCTAACCTTGTAAAGAGATTAAATTCTTTATTTGGTATTGATAATAGTATACGTGGTTGTAAGAGTGAACGTGTGGGTTCCCCTCTGTAGCTCACCTTGAGCGCTAGTGCCCTGGGCCCAGCCGTGGGGCCGCCTTAGTGTCGGGAGGGGGAGCCGTGATGGGGCCTCAGCAGCATCCCAGCTGCCACCTGCCACCTGAGAAGCAGAGTGGAACCCTGACAGTGTGGTCTTTGTGTTTTCCCTCCATCGACACCGAAGCCTCCCAGAGCAGTGCTTTCGCCCGGGAAGCACTCGGTGGTTCATCCGTGGAGTTACATGTCACGTGGGTAGGGGTCGTTCCAAGGAGAGCTGTGTTCTCTTCAAAGGGATGTGGCATGTTAGCTTCAGTAACAACACACCGACGGGGCTTTACTCCCTGTTTGGGAAAACTCATAAAGTTCAAGACTTCTTGGCTTACTTTTCAGATGTGCAAAGTCAGGGCAAATCTGAGAAAGTTTTCTTTTTTTTTTTTTAAATATATTTTATTTATTTTTTACAGAGAGGAAAGGAGAGGGACAGAGAGTTAGAAACATCATTGAGAGAGAAACATTGATCAGCTGCCTCCTGCACACCCCCTAACTGGGGATGTGCCCGCAACCAAGGTACATGCCCTTGACCGGAATCGAACCTGGGCCCCTTGAGTCTGCAGGCCGACGCTCTATCCACTGAGCCAAACCGGTCAGGGCTGAGAAAGTTTTCTTAATGTAAAATTGAAGAGGCGTGGGGAAGGGGGGGTGCAGAACCAAAGCTGTGTTACTCTGGACACTGACTTTGTGACTCTTGCATACCCAGAGCCTGCCCCAGTTCCGCCGATCCCCAATGAACAGCAGCTCGCCAGGCTCACCGATTACGTGGCTTTCCTCGAAAATTGACGCCTCATCTGCTTTACGATGACACCTCATCAGCGTTCCGTATCCTGACAAATGTAATTTTGTATTTTCAGTTTATTGGATGGATTAAGCACCTCGGCGCTCCATACTGAGTATGTGATAAAATACAGATGTAATATAAAGCATGTTATATATTTGTCCTTGCACATCATGCTGAGTAGTGGTGAGACAGTTCTCCTTTGGTGGCAGCTGGCAGTGTGGGTGAGGCTGCCAGGACGACGCAGTCAGCCTCTATTTCCGGGACTCGTAGGTGCAGCCCCCCGCCTCACGCAGCATAGTGCATGGCAGCGTCTGTCCCACCCGCACCCGGTGCTATCCCATCCGGTTTGAGGAAGGCTGTCCCCGGGGGCGTTGTCTGAATTGGGGGTGGTCCTGAGGCACCCTTTTTGGAGAATATGCTCTCTTTTCTCCTCCGCTCCCGCGAGTCACTGATATAGGATGATGAGGAACAAGAGACGTTTCCTTAGTGAACCAGATTGTTGGGTTCCTCCCTGAGTGAGTGCATCCGTTGCTGGCAGTGGAGGGCTTCCCGTGGAAGTGGGACTTGAGACACTTTAGACGCTTATGAGAAGTGTTACGTTGTGCTGTTTCTTCTCAGAAGGGGGAAAGGTGTATTGGGAAGAAGCTGTTGAGATGAGTAACACTTCGTACTGCTGTACTGCCGCCTGCTGGGTGCTGTGTTTCCCCCTCGGTTCAGTTCTGCCTTTTGGAAAAATACTGAACAAGTCTTTCATTTTTCGTGTGATAGCCCTCTGAATATTTGAAGTTGTTTATTGTATTTTCAGGTTAAAACACCCTTGAGTTCATTTATTTTGCATTTGTTCAATAAATATTTAATTGATTTCTTCAACTGTTTCATCAAAGGCAGTTTCTAGAAATTTCACTATCCTGGTTTTTCTGTTGACATTCTAGTTTATCACTGTCTCCCTTAAAATAGGAGTTTCTTAATTAAAATAGAAATGACCTGTATAGTGGCAATTACATGAACTCCAGTTTCCACTCATTTTAAGAGATCTGTTCACAAAATGTTCACTTTGCATCTACGGTTATAAGAACAGCACTTGAGTTTCTCGATGTTACTAGTAAACTAAGAGCCACAACTGATACGGTGCCAGATGTTCACAGCCCCGTCAAATCAAGGCTCCATCCCTGGGGAGCCCATCGAAAGTCAACAGGCTATTAAAAAATTGTCCAGCAAGTTTACACCCATTTTGTCATTTTCTAAGTTTTGATAAATGTTTTCTAACACACACGTGCCATAGAAGGAGTGCTTGCCAGGAGGGCTTGTCAGCCCGAGAAGGAATGACGGGGTGGGATGGCAATTGTCCTCAAGTGTCGGCCTGTCGCCTAGCAGGGTTGTTGTGTTCATTGCTTCCAACAGCAGAATCACGTGAAGGTTAGAAAAGACCAGCACTGTCCAATGGAAATAGAAGGTGTCACATAGGGAATTTAAGTTTTCTAGTGGCCACAATAGAAAAGTGAAAAAGGAAAACATGGAATGAATTTTAACGTATTTTATTCAGCCCAGTCCAAAACATCAGCTCAACATGCCATCAATATCAAAACTACTAATGAGGCATCTTACATTCTTTTCTTCGTGCTACGTCTGCCGTCCCACGTGGCTTTCACTGCCAGCGCAGCTCAGTTTGGACCAGCCACGTGTGAGAGAGCATGTGACCCGGCAGGTCTGATGTCTCAGACACAGAGAGGCCTAGCAGTCAGATGCTGCAGCCCAGTTACATAACCGCTCACCAGGGCTGTTGGGAGAATGCCCAGCGCTGGCTGCATTAGGGACAGTGACCTGGTCCCAGGAGACACGAGCAGTTGCCCAGCAGTCCTCTAGCTTTCAAAGCGTTGGGGGTTTTTTAAAACAAGCTGCAAATAAACTGCATTGAAAAGCAGGGGAAAAGGCATCTATTAACTCTGGGCTGGAGCAGCTCATGAATTGGAGTGTGTCCTTGTCAGTTAGTGCTTTGCCTGGGTTCCTCACGGAGCCACTGACGGCGCTGCCGCTGGCGGAGAGGGAGGTCTGCCTTTTGGATGGAGCTAATAACCTGGGGCAATGCAATCCTTTTTACACTTAGGCAAAGCAATAACCTTCCGCCGGTGCTGCTTCTCTCAGTGAAGGACGCATTCAAAATGTCGTGTGAAAGCAGTGTAATTTTAGCTAAAGCTAAAGCCAGGAGGGAAAATTTCTTCATTTAAATGTGATGACGTTCTCTTGGGTCAGGTGAGACAGTGGGAAGCCAGGATTCCTTCACACGTCTTTTCAAGTAAAGAGTGAACTTTGCTCATCACCTCGTTGCGCCCACCTGAGCAGGGCATCTGCGTCCTGAGCATGAGTCATGGTTTTCCTCCTGGATGGGGCTGGAGGAAAGGGTTGTGTTCTGAATAAAAGGAACCAGGCCATTTTCCACTTGAGTCACATGATGGAGGGAATCGCCAGAAACCAGCATTGATTTAATCATGTTCTCGTGATCCGTATGCCTGTGCCCGGCCTCTGAGAGGAGCAACCCAGGACAGCCAGCAAAGTGCCCCCATGCACGACAATCCATAGGGTGATAAACACCCACCTACAGGGGTCCCGTGTCCCTTAAATACCGTGACTGAAAAACAGTTGAGGGGTGAGGCTGGCGGTGAATGGTGTCAAAGGAGAATGGCCCAAGAAATCCCAACTCCCGTCTGGCACCCATATGCCTGTTGGATGCCGCCCTTAAAATCTCGGTTCCTAGCAGATTGTACTCAGGACTGGACCCATTTATTTCCCCGTGACACACAGACTGGATGGAAATGTGGGAATGTGTCCTCCGTGGCTTTAGTTTTGCCTGCAGCACTTTTAACATGAATCCATTTCAAACAATCAGCAGGCTTCAGTTTTTAGCATCTTGGCTAAATATTTGTTTGGATGCCATGCCTGTCATGTGGCCCGAGCTGCTGTTGTAGGGTGGGGATCTGCAGGGGGCTGTTCTCTGTGTCCACCATCCTTCCCTCGAGGTAGCAGAGGGCTCTGATGAGAAGCAAACACAGGGTTAACACTGGGTTGCCAAAAGGAAATGTTTCAGCCAGAGCCAGGCCTTGTGGTGCAGCCACTCAGCACCATCCTACCTCCCCACCACTGGGTTTTCTGACCCACCTAAAGGCAGTCTGCAGAGAAGTCATTCTTCACGGCTGGAGAAGTGCCACAGATAGCAGTGCTTGATTAGACAGCAAGTTTCAAAGAGAAAACAGACATCTTGCAAGCCCTAGTTCAAAATGTTCAGACCACAGCAGCGAATGTAAATACCTCAGGAATCTCCTACCCATCTGACCAGTCATGTTTCTCCAAGGGGTTGAGTGACAGCCACACACCCCCTCCTGGGCTGTCTGCCATCCGGGCTCTGCCTATGCACCTTTGTCTGAGCCTAGAGCAGCCTCCCCCAGTGGCACAGAGGGGCCTGTGGGGAGCAAGGATGTGTGAGTTAGGATGCTGAGGGGCACCTTGTTTCGTGGGTATAGCGCTGGTGTGCTGAGTGGAGGTCTGAGGGAGTCGTACATCCCTGTCCCCAGGTCTCCCCTGCTTAGAGAGATTGGATAAAACCAGCCTTCATGTTACCCGCCCACATTACTGCAAGCTGGCCCTGCTCCAGCACCCTTCCCCTCCCCATGACCTCTTAGTCTTCATTCATGAGAGAAACCAGAAGCTGCAACTGAGAACAGGGACTGCCACAGACACCAGCAATGTCTCCGCCCAGGTCCACAGCTCCTGCCTCCTTCCTGCCAGTGGAGCAGAGGCTGCCTGAAGAAACTAATCCTTCAATTTACTCCAAAATATGCCTAGAACCTTCGGCACTTGCAAACCCATTCTGAAATTAAAAACAAGTAACTGGTCCGGCTGGTGTGGCTCAGCAGTTGAGCATTGACCTATGAACCAGGTGGTCTCTGGTTCGATTCCTGGTCAGGGCACATGCCCAGGTTGTGGGCTCAATCCCCAGTGGGAGCCGTGCAGAAGGCAGCTGATCAGTGATTCTCTCATTGATGTTTCTATCACTCTGAAATCAATAAAAATATATTTAAAAACACACACACAAGTAACTGAAGGTTTGCCCATTTTTGAAAAGCATTGGTTTAGACTGAACTATCTTCCGTGTCTAGTTTGGTCTAGACACAGCTGGGAATCTGGACACACTGCCTTCCTGTCGGTCCTGGAAGGACTGCAGCCTTCCGACACTGACAGCCACGTGCCCAAGTGGAGAAATGGTTTCTTCGGCATTTCCAGAAAAAGGTAGACCTGGTGTTTTTGTTTAATTGACAAAGTTGGTCTTCCACAAATGAGATTTTGTTTCTTTCAAGTTGGAGGTTAACCCTAGAGCCATTCCACTGTTGCCCACATTCAAGGTGTGCTGGTATTTAATGTAGACACACATGCCCATGAACTTGTGTCCACACCTAAAGGCACAAGAGGACCCACCGACAAATAATTTACCCAAATGTATTTGTCTCACTTGCCTTTCCCACCTACAGATCCTCCTCCTGTCCCTGCACTTTTGTTGCCTGTCCCCATCGAAGTGCAGCCCGCCACGGGCACCCTCCCTGGATGGACGCCCTCGGAAGGGCAGGGGCAGGGTGCAGGTGTGTGCTCACAGGGTGGGGAGGGGCTGCTGGAGCACAGCCTCTGGCCCTGCTCACCCGAGACCCCTGGCTCTGCCCACCCGAGACCCCGGCCCTGGCTTCACTTCAAGGGCTATAAGGGATCCTGTGTGGACCTGGGTCCACACATGGGCTGCAGGGCCTGTGAAGGTCATGGACTTGTGTGTAATGATGGGACCAGGGCATGTGACTTCACTGAGTCATGAGGGGACACAGGTGGAGCGCCTGACCCCAGGCCAGTTCCTGGGTGGGTGGTTCACACTCACCTGGGCCCCAGCCAGTCAGTCCTCTCCACTGGGGGAGGCTGAGGCCTGTCCAGGACCTCTGGGTCCCTGCCCCACACCCACCCGAGTCAGGCCTGACTGGTCTGCAGGCATCCCTGGTGTGAAGGCGGAGCTGGGGTCCCCGTGAGTCCCCTTCCCCTCACGTGTCCGCACTCCACTCCTCTATTAAATCTTGATTTGTTTTCAAGCTCACTGCCCCTCCATCCTGTTCTTTTTCTCTCTCCATTTCCTTTGGAACTGAAACCGAATATTATAAAACTGAGTCTAAAAGCCACTTTTCCTGAAACAGTTCTGTCTGTGTCCCCCACCAAAGCTTCCACGGGAATGCTTTCTCCTGCTCCCAGGTGTGCCTGCCGCCTGGGACAGCATGCTGTCCCTGGAGAGTGGCTGGAGCTGTGTCGTCTGCCAGGGTGGCTGGAGTCACATCTGACGAGCTACAGGCCTGACCCCAGCCTCCCACCCTTGCTTGGAGCCGAGGCCTGTTCTGAGCAGTCCCCAGGAGAAAGTAAGGATGTGGGTCGCCTCCCTCCTGCAGAGGCCTCTCCTGACTGCTTCCCCTGGAGCCGGTGTCCCGCAGGTGGGCAGTGCAGGCGTCCCGCAGGTGGGCAGTGCAGGCCACGGCAGGAAGGGGGAGGCCCCAGAGTCTCAGGGCAGCTGGGCTGGTGAGAGGACGCTGCAGACGTGGTCTCATCCGACCTCACAAGTCACAGGGTCCAAGCTCCTTTGGGAAGCAGTTAAACCTAATTTCGAACATTCCTGGCTGCTAAAACGGTCTACTTTCCCCTTTGCCTTAAAACGTATTAAGGCAAACGTACAGAAGTCAGTAGAAGGGTTGCTGCCCCTCGCCCCCTCCTGGGATCCTTGCCTGAGCCTCAGATGAGGCCTCCACAGGCTTTCCCTGAAACTGCCCTTGTCCTGGGTTTTCTGAGCCCCTCCAGCTGAGGAAACACCCCCAAAGCTCCTGACCCTGAGTCCGAGGGATCAGTTGGAGGGGTGCTGGCTGGCTCCCCTTTCCTGGGGACAGACACTCAGATCCGCTTCCTGGTAGGTGTGGGTCCGGGGTCCGGCGGGGAGGGGGGGCGATGTATGTGGGTGGGGGCTCAGTGCGAGTGCTTCCTGGGCTGGGCACCCGGCCCTGTCCTGCAGGGAAGCATGCAGGTTCCAGGACTCTTCCTCCCATCCTCCTCCCTCCTCCATCCAGGCGAGAAGGAGCCTGCATTTCTCTCCCACCCCGTCCCCATTCCCACTCCAGGTCCTGCTGCCCAAGAAAGGCCTGGAGGGAACCCAGCAGCTTGAAGTGGTTAAACAAGAGGCTGTGACTCATGGAGGCATGAGGTGGCTGGAAGGGGGAACGAACCAAGTGCCAAAGCCGTGATGTGGCGCTTCCTCGGAACCAGTGAGGGAGGGCGCGGAGGGGAGTGGGAGCTGGACCAGGTGAAAGCAGGAGTGTGTGGGAGAGACAGAGGCCGTCTGTGTGGGGAGTGTGAGTGTGAGCTTTATCTCCCTTTCGCTTCCCCCAGATTGCTTTCTCAGGGCGAGGTCTTGAAACAAGGCTCTTTTCACTGGCACCTGACCCAGCTCAGTCCAAGGACACTGGTTGTCCCCCTCCCCCTCCCTGAGGTTGTCTGGTGAAGTCCCCTGGACAATGGAAGTAGTTACCTGAAGACAGGCCTGGAATCCCAACCTCACCTGCATTAGATGCTCAGCAGGAAAACAGACCCCTATTATGAGGCAAACCAAAGGCATTTTGTGACTACCAGAACTTAAGCTTATTTGTCCAAAACCTTGGCTTTTGTCCCCATTGTTAAGGATGACACCCTAGATCAGTGGTTCTCGCCCAGGAGCAGTTTTGTCCCCGGGGCTCACTGGCAATGCCTGGAGATATTTGAGATTGTCATGATTGGATGTGGAGGGCTCTGAGGCAGGGGGGCTGCTAAACTCCCCGCAGAGCACAGGGCAGTGCCCGCCCCGAAGAATGACCTGGCTCATGTCATTAGGACAATCTCTGTCGTTGCCCGCTGGTCCTCTGGCATGAAGAACCCAAAATGACAGTAGTCCCAACCTCAGTGTCATTCTCCCAGTGCCCCCTGGTGAACTTAATCCAGTTTCAACCACCTTAAAGGACACAACTCCCTTGGGGGAGATCAGATGGTGAGAAGTACTGCTCAGGACTCAGCGACCATTTCAGCTGCAGGCTTAGCCAGATGTGGCAGCTGGGAGACACGGCCCCGCATTGTTCATTGTCCTTTATTGAGCTCTTTCACATTACCCAGCTTGGGAGTGGTGTCTGTTTCCTGCTGGGACCCGGGCTGGCACTACATCAACCACTTCCACAGGTTCCCAATGCACAGAGCCCAACACATTTCTAGTAACAGGAGGCAGAGCCCAGGCCTGGGGCTCCGAACCCTTGGTCCAAGGGTTTCTGTTCAACGTGTGTGTTTTCCAAAGTTGTTGCACCACTTACACTCCCGTGAGCAGCGTCAGGAAGTCACAGTTGTTCCATGTTCTTGCCAACACTTCGTATTGTCTGTTTTTAAATTTTTATGATTGTAGTCCTGGTGCATGTGTGGTATAATCTCACAGTGATTTTCATTTTTGCTACCCAAATGACCAATGAAGTTGAGCATCTTTTCATGTTTATTGGTCATTGGATATCATTTTTTTTTTTGCAGTCTTTTGCACATTTTACTATTGGGTAGCTGTTACTGTTTTACTATCATTGATTTTCAGGAGCTCTACATATGCTCCAGAGACAAGCCTTTGCCCCACATACATCATGCAAGTCTCTGTTCCCATCCCGTGGGGTTGCCTTTCACTCTCCACGTCCCCTGTCTCATCGTTCGTATCCTGAAGTTTCTACTCATCACTTTTCTAGTTTATTTCCATTGATTCTTGAGAATAATCTGTCCTTTTCCTTATATTTTCTTTTATTTTTGCTGAATTTTATTCCTAAGCACATTTTTCTGGTCCCAAAAGGACCTGTGGAAGACAATATTCTAATCGATTAAATGTTAATGGGTCTTTATTTTGCCTTCAGCTTTCATTGGTAATTTAGCTGGTCTCATACTACTCCGAGAATTCTCTCTCTTTCTCAAAGTGCATTAGTTAAACAGTCATGAGGAAAGAATATCTCATCAAATCTCACTTTGAATATGTATTTTAAACGTCTTCACTTGGGTTCTTTTCATTTTTTACAGTTTCTTCTGTTTCTTAAAATACCTCTGTTTTCTAGAGATTTGATTTCCCCAAATGGGCTGACTGGTCTCCGTATTTTTGCCTGCAGAAACTGGTGAGTGTTCAATGCTTTTGAGCCTTACAGAGGGAAATCAATCCCGGATTGATTTGTTTTTAAGTGGGGAATTTTAGACTTCTTGACCTCTTTCTGTAACCTGATGTGCAAGTAGGAACTGTGGTTAGAAGAAGGTGGCGCAGACCTGCGAGTCTCATGCTAGAACAGCCGGCCATCAACTGGGGCCATCTACCGTCAGCTGGGGACACGGAGCCTTCGTCTCCCAGGGCCTGCTGACCAGACAGCAGGAACAGCTGAGGCAGAATGTCCGGCTCTGCTCCCAGAGCCGCCCGCCCCCCCCCCCCCCCCCCCCGCGACCTCTCCCTTTGGGCCGTTGTCTATGGTGAGGTTGATCCCAATGGGGCTGCCGCGGCGCTGGAATTCACCCCTGAACCACCACATCCGCAGCCCCCGCTGGGAGCTTTAGTGGCGGGTAGGATGGGCCACCTCTCCCTTATTTCAGTTTTTTTCTGGTGCCATTTCTTATTATAAATCATCAGGATTTTAGGGGCTTGGATGGTGCCTTTTCCTAGTTCCCAGGAATCATGAAGATTTCCCCCTCTTCTGTTAGGTGATTGGGGGGATTATTTGAGTAATGGACAAACTACAAAAGGTTAGAATGTCCTCCTGAGTGAGGAGCGTTAATGGAGGCTCTGTGAGGGAAGGCATCTGTAGGTTCGAGTGCATGCCAAACCGCAAATTCGGGGATTAGGGATTATGGTAAAACACACAGCCAGCTGGAGGGTCTCCCTCATTAGCTCATTTGGAGTCATCAGTAATTTGCATCTTGCTCAAGCACTGGACATCCCTGGCTTAAGTACCCACAATGCTGAAGCCAGCCTTGAGCCCCAAGGGCTAGCTGACCTGCCTCTTCATTCCGCTGGAGGAACTCCAGAGCGCATCTCTGCAGACGCCTTGACTGTGTGTGTACTTTTGTGAGAGTCTCAGGCTTTGCTGAGTGTTTCTGTAAATGCTCATTTGGGTTCTTTTGCAATCAAGACAGCAGGTCCAGGGTTTGTGTAATTAGTTCAGCTTGACCTCTCTCCAGTCAGCACTGTTGACTTTGGACGACGATCCTCTTCATTGCTCACCCCCAAAAGGCAGCGCCTCTACTGGCTGATTGTCCTCCCAAGGCTTTAAAATAAACTCTGTGCTGTTTGTTTGTTAGTTTTTAAGGTTCAGTATTGTTAAGATAGCAATTTCCCGGAGTGATTAATACATGACATTCCCAATAAAAGATTTTGAAATCCTATAAAATCATGCCGTCACTTTTTGGTTTGTTTCTTTTTTCTTTTTATTTGGAAACAACTTCAGTCTTACAATACAATTGCAAAAATAGTACAGATGTCCTCATCTTCCAGCCTCTACTAATGTGAACATCACACATAACCAACAGTACACTTCTCCACGCCTGAGGTTAGTGCTGACACGGCACTGTTAAGCAATCCACAGACCTTATTCACAGTCCACCACTGTCCCACCCAGGTCCCATCTTTGGCCAACGACCCCATGCGGACCCTGCACTGCATTTGGCTGTCCTGCCTCCCTGGCCTCCCTCGTCTGGGACAGTTGCTCAGTCCCTGTGTCTTTCACAACCGTGACGTGAATGAAGAATACAAGTTGATATTTTGCGGACTGTCTCAATTTCTGTTTGTCTGACATTTTCTCATGACGAGACTGAGCTGATGCATATTTGCCAAGGATGCTGCTGAGACAGTGCTGTGCCCGTCATGCCCGGGGTAGATGAGGCCCACATGTCCTGTTACTAGAAATGGTCATGGTGATTTGGTGAAAGTGTGTTAGGTTTCTCCACGGTCGCCTCAGTATATTCCCTTTGTAACTACTACGTGGGGAGAGACTTTGAGACCATGTAGCTGTCCCATTCTCATCATACTTTCCCCCACCTTTACCATCCTTTGAATGATTTTTGTCTACAACAGTATTAGTATGTGTCAGCCAAATAGTGATTGTCTATTGCCATCTTTCTTTCTACATAGATTAGCTGGAATTTTACTGTGATAACGGTTCTCTCACTTCTATGTATTTACTCAATTATTTTGTTGCATTAATATGGACTCATGGACATTCAGTGTATCCTAGGAGCTATAACCCATTACTATCATATTTTGTTGCTCAACTCGTCCCAGATTTAGTCATTGGGAGACCCTTCAAGCTAGCTCCCGTTTTGACCTGACCCCCTCATGTTGGAATCACATGCTTACTTTCTTTCTGGCTAATCGTGAACATTTCCTGGGCAAGCCCTGCTGGCATCGTCTCTCCAAGGAGCTCTGTTCCTTTCATGGGAGAATTCTACATAGAACCCAAGATCTGGGGACCAGGTGTGTTCATTGCTGAGGGGTGCATCGCTTCTCAGCCCTCACATTCGTCATTTAGGTTCATTCCCCCATATTCTGCGTGTGAAAAAGGTAAAATAGTCTCCATTCCTTCTACCGAAGCTCTCTGTCTTACTCCATGCATTGAAAGTCAGAGTTCAATACTTCTAATTACTCCCCCGCCCCACTTTTGTGGTTTTGTTTTGTTTTTGCATTTACATATCAAGGCACAGAGTGGAGGAGACCAGGGGGTGGGAGAAGCCTCCGATGTTTAAGTCAGTCCAGTGAGAATGTAGCCACAGGTCATAGATCAAGGTCAAGCGGACTGGCCTGGACTCTGGCCTCCTTGGCATGGGGACTTCGCAAAGCACATATGGCTCCCCCCACCCCCGCGCCTGCCCCCCAATGTCATCTTGTTTCCTGGAGACCAGCTCGCTTGCCCATAAATGCTGTGTCATCTGTGGTTTCTTGACACATGGGTTCCAGGACACTCAGGTGGGTGGGAGAGTGGGCTGCGTGATCCTAACTGGCAGCTTGGGGCTCCCTCGCAAGGCCAAGGCCACTGACTCATGATCCCACAGGCCATCTTCTCCGTGGTGCGAGGGCACTGCTGGCCAGCAGCCCTTAGCCGTGGGTGGGAAGACTGCCTCTTCAGGACAGAGAAAACATTGTACTTTTCACTCAAATGTCCTTTCTGGCCACAATAAAAAGGCAGAACTCATGTAGAGTTTCCAGCCGCAGGCACACGCCCAGCCTCTGCCTCTGGGTCCCCGTGTTCTCCTGGGAGGACTGCAACCCGGGGACAAGGTTGCAGGTGTGAGGTCAGAAGGGCCACAGCTCCCCCACCCCCACCCCCGCCTGCGCACCAGGCTGCCTCGCACCCTGCTCCCTACTCTGACTCAGCTCAACCTGCAAGAAGCTTTCTCTGTGAAACAGCTCCGGTCTGTGGTTCATGGTGGAAAGCCCCTAGCCATGCCTCTTTCTCCCGAGTTCCCATGGACAGCGACAGAACGACAGAACGGGTGCTGCACTGGGGGCTGCACTGGGGCTGGAGGGCTCACTTCCAAGTGGCTCATTAGCATGGTCAGCAGATTGGTGCTGCCTACAGGCCCCACCCCTCTCCCTATGGGTCTCTCTGTGTAGACTGGGCTTCCTCACATAATGGTGTCTGGATGTAAAGATGAATGTTCTAGAAGAGAGAGAGAGAGAGAGAGAGAGAGAGAGAGAGAGAGAGAGAGAGGAGAGAGGAAGCTGTGCCTGTTTTATGACTTAGCGCAGGAGATCTGACACCATTAGCCCTTGCCACACTCCTGACCAGGGCAGTCACAGTGTCTGCCCAGATCTGAGTAGAGGAAACTAGACCCTACCTCTCAGTGGGAGGGTCCAATCACAATCACACTGTGAGACTATGGGGAATGGATCACATATATATAAAATAAACACACGTCTTTGGAACATACAGTCTGACCCAGTATTGCTCTTATTAGAAATGGAGAGAGCAGCTTTTCACCACCTTTTGTCAAAAATTGCTGGCACTCCCAGAGCGGTTTTGTCTGTCCCATCTGTGAACAGAGGTGGCCCTTTCTTGT
This sequence comes from Myotis nattereri, assembly GCF_964212035.1. Taxonomy (NCBI): domain Eukaryota; kingdom Metazoa; phylum Chordata; class Mammalia; order Chiroptera; family Vespertilionidae; genus Myotis; species Myotis nattereri. The sequence continues at coordinate 34,423,174 of NC_138082.1, forward strand.
TGGACTCTGAGCTTGATAAAGACCGTCTGGAAATATTTATAAAAATGACAAAACTGGCTGGGTTGGTGAGGTAGCAGAAAAAACAGAACACCAAAGAACAATTTAAGAATTCATCAAATTTATATCATATTGCAACATTTCTTGCACTCAGAAAACCACCTGGCTGTCGAAATCAGTGACATAATTGCCCATGATCTATGGCTTTGAGGAGGAGGGGGTGGAAACACGGCTCCGGAAGTGGACCTTCCTCATGTAGATTTATGGCCTTCACTCCTCAAGCCTCTGACCCCATTCCACCCCCAGCTCTCAGCACAGGACCTGCTTCCTTTCCCTGGAGATGGTGGGACCCAACCTGGGACTTTGCAGCACGGAATCTGCATGCCAGCTGTGTCTTCCTTCATCCCCTCTGCTTCCCCAGGACAACGGCAGAGCGGCCCTGCCCTGACCGGCCAGCCTCTCTGAAGCCCACCCGCCTCTCCACTCTGAGGACCCGTGACCTGTTGACTTTCACTCTCACCTGTGTCTTAGGCATGTTGCTTTTATTGTTTCTTTTCAGCATTTCATGCCAGGCTCATCTTTAAAAGCACAAAATCACCATCACCACCACTATCAGAACCACAAGCAGTGGCGGCCCTGGCACTAAGCCATGGGTCATGACCTCTGAGACTCTTGGAGATATGGAGGGATAGGGCCTGGCTCTCAGACACCCTGGTTCCACAGCCATCTCTAACTCTGTGGTTCAGGGGCACACCTGACCTCGGTGTCACTCCAAGCATCCTTCAGAAGACCACAGGACAGGATCTGCCACAGCCAACTCGCATGGAAAGGAGATAGATGTAGGTAAGCATGAGTGCTGTATCTGCTCATTGACCGTCCTAAAGGACTTGCAGAACCAGAGGCTCTTAGGAAGTAAGACTGTCCTTTCCATGGAAAGAAAACCATGATACCTGAAAGATAAGATTAAAGTTACCTATGGATGAAGCAGAACAAGAAATAGCGTTTAAACTTTGAGAATGTGGTAGCAGAATGAAATGTGCGTAGGAGAGTTGAAAGATAAAGTCAAAGAAGTTTCTGAGATAGAAGGAAAAGAGAGAGATGAAGGAGAAGAGAGGAAAGACAAGATAGGAGGAACGTTAGAATGGGCTGGGTGCTCTCCACTTCTCCTCCAGACCCTGGACCCTCCTTCTTCCCCTTCTCTGCACCAGGAGCTGGCCTCCAGGGCCTCCCCCAGGGGACCCCAGGCCCCTGGCTTCCAAGAGGAGATGAGGAGGACGGGACATGGAGGAGGGGCTGACCACATCTCACCTGCAGCTCCTCTGGGTGGGGTGCCTTTTCTACACAACTCGCCCCTCTGACTCCGAAGCAGCTCTTCCTCCTTCCTCTGGGGCCACAGCCCCACTGTCACAGCCCAGAGCACTGCCGATGTCCTCGCAAATTCTCCCTTTATCAAATCCTCTGCAATTGCCTTAGTCCGAGCATGCCCTCCGTTGTCTCCTGAGGCCCTAGCTAATCAGAGCACTAGAAAAGGCGCTGGAGAGAATGGGGAGGAAGAAAATTATCAATGACTATCCCTAAGAGGGTTTTCCAGAGTTTACAATAGGAATCCCAGATTGAGAGGCCCGTTGACTGCCAGGTGCAGCTAAGGGGAAAGGAGAAGAGGAAAGTGGTCAAAATCAGGATGGAGATTCCCAAGTGATATTGGACTCTTCCTGGTCGATGTAAAAATTCAAAGAAAAATCCATGAAGCTAGAGTTCTATACCCAGCTGAGCTGTCTTTCACTCTTCCTGACACTACTACAGCTGTGTGTGACCAACAAAACAAGGGTCCTAAAGAAGAGAGAGAGGACCTAGAATTCAGGAAAGAGGGGTCGCAATACAGAACAGGGCAAAGGAGATGGTAATTTCCAGAAAAGTGGCCTCCAGGGGGACTAATGGAATGGTTAGATTTTTTTTCAAAATATTTAAGCATTTGGAAAATATTTCTGGGCATCTGACCAATCAGATGGATCATTTGCTAAAAGTAGTGATAGATATGTAGAACACCAAAACAGTAAAAACTGATGCAATTGTTAACTCAAGGGGAAATGTCTTAATCACATCTGCAAAGTCTTTTTTGCCATGGCAAGTGGCATTTGCAAATTCTGAAGGCTAAGATGAGGACATCTTGGAGGAGCCATTACTCAGCATTTGGTCCTGTGGGTCTTGAACACAAATGGGTCATGAAAACAACTGAATGGATCCCAAATAGGATTCTCAAAAATAGAATGGATTGGAATAGCCAGAGGCATGATACCCCGTACTGGTCTGTGCTGCTTCACAGAACTGTCGCAGTCATGTCTATACACACATCTGCCCACACAGCACAGGTGTGGACAGGGTTCCAAGGTTAAAAGCTGGGCAAAAGTGGAAAGTTACTGGTGTAGAATTCCGGATGGCCTACTTTGCATAGAGCGGTGGTCAAGAGGGGAGGATTTGGAGAAGGAATTTGGCTCTGACTTTCATTGGCTGTGGGATGTTTGGTAAGTCAATTAACCTCTCTGAGTTTGTTTCTTCTATGATAAAACAGTGCTAATCATATTATTGCCCAGCTTGTCGTGAGGATGAAATGAAAGCATGTGAGACTCCCATAACTGTGGGACAATGTAGTCAGAGCAGTCAGTGTTCAAGGTTATTATTGAACTAGAGACCCAGTGCATGAAATTCATGCACTCGGGGGAGTCCCTCAGCCTGGCCTGTGCCCTTTCACAATCCGGGAGCCCTCAAGGGATGTCTGACTGACAGTGTAGGCGCACCACCACCGCTGCACTCTCCAGCCATGAGCCTGGCTCCTGCATTGAGCATCTGCCCCCTGGTGGTCAGTGCACATCAGTAGAGTGGCCTTAGCATATCATTAGCATATTACGCTTTTATTGGTTGAACAGACAACCAGTGACCGGACACTTAGCATATTAGGCTTTTATTACAAAGGATTGCCTGATGAAAAAGGTCTGAGAATGGTTTAAGTACTTGCAGTTACCCACTTCCACCACAAGATGGCAGTGTTGCTTCAAGGGGACAAGGAGGCAGCTAGAAGAAGGGCCTGACTTCAAACTTTAAAGGGCCAGGGTGTCCCTAACTAAGAAGGGTTGTCTTCTGGAAAAACTAGGCTATTCTCACTCACTTCCTCCACAATGGCAAAGAGGCGTTTCCTCTCCTCAGAGCACTTGCATGTCCTTTTCTTTCTTTTTAAAATTTTTTTATTGAAACCATTACACATATCCCCTTTCTCTCCCATTGACCTCTTCTAGCCCACCCCCATCTCCACCCCCGGCCTCCACCACGCTATTATCTGTGTCCATGGGTTATGCATATATGCATACAACTTCTTTGGTTGATCCTTCCCACCCTCCCCTGCCTTCCCTCTGAGGTTCAACAGTCTGTTCCCTGCCTCTATGTTTCTGTACCTATTTTGTTCATCAATTTATTTTGTTTATTAGATGTTACACATGAGTGAGATCATGTGACACTTATCTTTCTCTGTCTGGCTTATTTTGCTTATCATAATATTCTCCAGGTCCATCCATGCTGTTGTAAATGGTAAGAGTTCTTTCTTTTTTAAAGCTGTGTAGTATTCCATTGTGTAGATGTACCACAGCTTTTTTATACACTCATCTGTTAATGGGCACTTGGGGTGTTTCCAAATCTTGGCTATTGTAAATCGTGCTGCTATGAACATAGGGGTGCATATATCCTTTCTGATCGGTGTTTCTGACTTCTTAGGATATATTCCTAGAAGTGGTATTACTGGGTCAAATGGGAGTTCCATTTTTAATTTTTTGAGGAAACTCCATACTGTTTTCCACAGTGGCTGCACCAGTCTGCAATCCCACCAGCAGTGTATGAGGGTTCCCTTTTCTCTACTTTCTCACCAGCACTTGTCATTTGTTGATTTGTTGATAGGGTGAGCCATTCTGACAGGTGTGAGATAGTACTTCATTGTCGTTTTAATTTGCATCTCTCAGAATATTAGTGACTTTGAGCATTTTTTCATATGTCTCTTGGCCTTCTGTATGTCCACTTTGGAGAAGTGTCTTTTTGGGTCCTTTGCCCATTTTTTAAGTGGATTGCTTGTCTTCTTTGTGTTAAGTTGTATGAGTTCCCTGTATATTTTAGAAATGAACCCCTTATCCGATGTATCATTGGCAAATACGTTCTCCCATGCAATGGGCTCCTTTGTCATTTTGTTGATGGTTTCTTTTGCTGTGCAGAAGCTTTTTATTTTGATGTAGTCCCATTTGTTTATTTTCTCTTTTGTTTCCTTTGCCCCCGGAAGCTGCCTGTGGCTAGCACAGGTGGAGGTAACCCAGTCAGGGCAGCAAGGAGCCCGCAGTGGCGCCTCCTCATTCACCGTAGGCCAGGCTCCCTGGGCTGGGATCCCCAGCCTTCCCAGGAACACGCCCTTCAGTCTGCACAGCACTCCCAGCAGGAATCTTGATTGTGCCCATTTTACAGTGAAGGAAACTGAGGCTTACAGAAGTGAGTGTTTCCCCAAGGTTGCAGGGCCAGCCGGTGCTCAGAACCTGAGCTTAGGGTGCGGTCCCGGCCCCTCCATCTCCCTGTCCCCCTCCGGCCCAGGGCCTGCTGGCAGCCAGGGCTAACAAGAAAAGGACCTTGGGACTTCAGGTTGTACTGAAGGCCACAAACTTTATTTTAAAACAAAGCAAACAAAAAACACCCCTGAATGCTTAATTAAACTGGAAAGTTCTTTTTACATCTGCATGACAGGAATGAAGCCGGCAGCCAGCAGCAAATCCCAGAGAACAGTTTTCCAAGGATCAAAGGAGACTCTGCAGGGACATCTGACAGCCCCTCGGTTCCCTCTTTCCGCAAACTCCAACCTTGTAATTAGACAAGAATTCTGACCGTCTGTGCCCACAATGGCCCTGAAACGGCCACTGAGAGGAACGCTGGTCAGCAGTGAAGACCACACGATGTTCTGTGGTTTGTGTGTGAACGGAGCTGCCAGGAGCACAGAAAACAGGGGCCATAAAGACCCATAATGCCAGCCCTGCGCCCACGCGGGGAGCCCTGGCGTTGGCTGTGCTTCCTTTGGAGAAACCCCCGGGGCCAGCTGGTCTCCTTGCAGCCGTGGAACGTGGAGGAAGTGCAGCAATTGAGAGAGTGAGCGGGGCATCCGAGCAGCTGGCCGGCGGGCCCACACGGTCTGTTTCCCGGTGACCGTGGAAACATGAATCAGAAGCAGGGCCTCCGTGCAGGGGCTCACGGTGTGAGTCAGAGGCCCGGCTCTGCGGGGGCCGCCCCTCCCCGTCACGTCCAGGGACCGGTTTGTCACTAGACGTGGAGTTTCTCCATCCTCCGTTCTCATGCTGCTCAGGGGCCCAGGCCTACGTGCTCTGTCTCTCTCGTTTAAGAAACAGTTGTTGCTCCAGGTCAGCAGCGATGAGCTGACGGAGCACTTCCTAGGTGACAGCCTGTGTGTGGAGTAACCTCAGATCCTCCCGGGGCAGGGTGCCCCTCTACCCCATTCTCAGATGCAGAGAGCGAGGTTGAGGTTCCCATGGGGGCCCCCTTTTGATCCTGCCATGCACCGCATCCCAAGCTAAGTGAGCACAGCTTTCAAAGTGCTTCTGAAATGACCCCCTGCTTCCTGCATCGGCCTTTTCCTGGGGTGTGGGCTACCCCTGAAGGACCCTCAGCCTGGGGCAGCGGACACAGGATTTCTCCAGCCTCGCACAGGCCTCTCCGCGTCTCTGTGCTCAGTGTCCTCCTGGCCTGGCCTGGCCCGCTCGGCCACGCTGCCCAAGTGAAGAAGGGAAGGAGTCCAGCCTCTCGGGGGCCCAGGGAGGAGCCCACAGCGTCCACCTCCACGTGCTGAGCCCCATGTTCAGCTTCTCGTACACGTATCGCCATTGGGCCCACAACAGCCCTAGTGATGGACGCTGACACTGTCCCCGCTCCCAGCCCGGGAACTGAGGGTCAGAGAGCTCCAGGGAGCTGGTCATGGTTACTCAGCCAGTAGGTAGCTGGTCCAGGAGTCGAACCATGGCCTCAGAGTTCATAGTCTTATTTAAATCTTACAGTCCTTCCCTCCTCCCTCCTCCCACCTCCAGGGCTGACTGTGCAGGTGGCAGAGAACGCTGAGCCCTTTGCGTAGGGAATCAATAAATGTGCTTTCTGCCACCACTCTGCTGTTCTACCGCGGTCCTTCTTGCTTCATTTGGCGTAACGCAGAGGGATTTCGTCTGCCGGCTGGGCACTCGGTGCCACAGCGAGCCTCGGAAGCCTGGCCTGTCCCTGTGCTGTATAGGGACAGCCACCCGGCACAGCTTCACGGTAGACAGACCCAGCATTGGAGCCAGTTCGAGGGCTCCTGGGTGCTGAATGTTAAAATTCAGGAACTGTGAGGCATTTAGTTGTTAATCTCGGCCATGACTGTAAATTAAATCACACATCTTTACAATTAAATAAATTGTTATCAGCAAAAATAATAAATTCCCCAAATGTACCACTTCTTAATTATTTTTATTACAGTTTACTATTAGCTATTATTTATTTATTAAATCTTTATTACTACATAACGGTGTGATACTGGGTATCTCTTCCCAATTCTGTTTTCAGTGATATCATGCTGAGAAAGTATTTACACCATGGGAATTGGTGAACATTATAATTAGGTGTTTTTTGTTTGTTTTTTTCTGGAGAGCTGGTTATTGAACATTTATTGGTGCCCATTGGATAATAGCATATATGCAGCATCTTTCGTATTCAAAGCAACATGTTCAATACCATCCGACTAAGTAAACCTGGAACCCTAAATCTAGACTTTTGGAAAGTCTAGTTGAAAGGTACAGAACTGTAATGAAGATGGGAGATAAATAATCCTGAGAGCATTGCTACCCTTGACCTGGGGAAGGGATCCCATACTCACACAGCCCTGGAAGTAGGCTCAGGTTGGATATAGTGTGATGTTCTCTCAAAATTTCACTGGCCAAGGGGCAAAGGCATTGAAAAGAGAGGAGAGGAGACAGATTCAGAAGAGAAGAGGTTTACTAACAACAGGGGGGCAGGAAAGGAGAGGGAGGGAGTTGATGCAGGAGGGAGTGCACTCGCGGAGGACAGCTCAGTATGGCTCCCAGTGCTGCTGGGCTGTGGCTTCTGCTGCTGGGTCTCAGCACAGGGCAGAGGGGATCTTTGTTTTCCAGGTTCCCCTGTGGCTGGCACCGACTTGCACTGATTGGTTCAAGGTTTGAGGAGCACTCACAGGGCTCACATTTCTCCAGTGCGGAGCAATCTGACTGGTCCTCGCATTGAGTTCACTGGGAGGAGAGTGGACTCCGTCTGAGGTCCTCCCTTTGAATTACTCCAAAGGAAATGGCAGGTGGCTTTTCTGTGGGACCACCCAGGAGGACTGCCTGACCCCACTCTGAACATCACTGGGTGTGCGTCATGAGACGCACCCGTTGTTGGAAACTGGGCGCACAGAGTGGTAAGCTGGGTAATGCAGCGAAGACACTCTAACACAGGAGCCAGTGATAAATGGACGAGGGGCTTCGCAGCTGGGGGCGGGGAGCCTGGGCCAGGCCCCCGGGGGTGGCTGAACTGAGTACAGGAGGACTTTTCTTCAGAAAAGAGAACGCCAGATAACAGTATGGGAGTTCTCCTGGATGCCCTTCTTTAGCTTGTGTTGTTTTGAGAGACAGCCTACTTTGTACAGTGCCTCACTGCGTATTCCCAGGCAGTTTTGATGACCTATTTCAGAAGACAGCAGAGGCCTCGTGTCTCCTGGGCGTCTTCGGAGGGAAGGGAAGATGTGTTCATCTGCAGACACAAGAAGGGGACAGAAGCCTGCTGGGGCAGGGACGAGGCTTCCACAGGAGGTGATGGCTGTCCGGACTCTCTCAGGGGTGGCTTTGGAGGGGCCCGGGAACTCCTTCCCGGGTCAGAGAGTCCAAGTGGGAGGGCTCAATCGTGATGATCAGCACGGAGGGGTGCTTTGGGGGTGAGGTCCTCAGAGATCCTCCAAACTGCTCTGTGGGGACTCGGCAAAGGTCCCTAAACATGTGAAGGAGATGGAGCAACAAGGTTTCCATGCCAGAAGACAGAGTTACAACGCTGACCGGGGAATGGCCAGCACACGAGGCTGTGGCCCAGCTCTGGCCAGAACCAAAGGGAGGAGCAGCTGGGCTGAGGTCAGCGGTCCTGATGGGACCACGGGGGCCTAGGCCAGCCTCGAAGCCCAGAGCCCCAGCTGTGATGGAGCTGAGGGCTATCTGGAGAGCAACAGGAACTGGGTGGACTGTTCTCACACCCAGCCCGTGGGCTGGGTCCCGGGCCCATTGTCTAAGACAGCGATTTACAACCTTTCTCATCTCATGGCACATAAGCTAATTACTAAAATTCTGTGGCACCCCAAAACATGTATTTTTGGCCAATCTGACAAATAATAGGTGTCTTTCTAATTCATTCACACCGATAGCAATTGTGGTGTTGGCTGTTGTCATTGTTTTATTTGACAGTCTAAGGGACAGAGAGAGGTCGGTGCCCCTGCCTAAAGTCAGGCACTGCATGTTTTAAACATGCTTGTGGCACACAGGTTGAAAACCACTAATCTAAGACACTGACTGCGGTTTTCAAAAGATGTACACGCATGTGTAACCTTTGACCTAGTAACTCAATCTCTGGGAGCGAGAGGAGCATGGAATGCCCTTCACAGCATTATTTGTAACAGCAGAAAATAGGAAAGAATGATATTTCTAGTAACCAAGGGGGGCCTAAGTACTAGTGCACAGTTGCTGTGAAAAACCAGATTTCTGGAGACTACTTCATGGCACAGGAAAATGCTAACATGACGTGTGGAAAAGGGATGGACAAGAGAGTCCAAGTGGGAGGGCTCAATCGTGATGATCAGCAAGGCTGTGAGACAGGCCTGTGAAATGCACAGAAAAAGGGAAATACTCCAATATTTTTTAAATGTTTTTCTTTGTTCTAAATTATGAGCGATTCCTACCTCTTTTTCTACTTATCTTCTTCTCAGACTGTTTTGGAAACAACCAAGATAAGGATGAGGAAGAGCCATGTGTTGGGTGAAGAGGGGAGTTTGGAAGGAAAGGACTGGGGTTCCTCAGGGAGGCTCCTGACAGAGGCGCCCAAACAAGGGCACGTCCTCACTCTTTGCCCAGTCACCCTTGGTGGGCCACCCCCAGGTCCTGGGGGAAGTGGGAGAAGACACACCTCTAACTCCTCGTCTGTAACTGAGAACCGCCCTGTGCGGCTCACTGGGAAACTTGGATCAGATGGAGAGTGAATACTCGGCCAACATCACATGAGAAGTGTTTGGGAGGAGTCAGGAAGTGCAGCGATTTAACCACAGGGCTTCACCTCGCTTCCCTTTGGAAACACGTTAGCTTGTGGGGGTGATGGAAATGCCTCCTTGAGGACTGGGAGCTGGAAGGAAGGGACGACGTGTCCAGAGGGAGGAGGATCTGGCCAGGCAACGGCAGGAAGGAAGACATTTCAGAGTAAAGAGCTGAAAAGTGTCCTCGCTCTGCAAGCGGGTGGCCTTGGAAAGGGGATGGGGGGCGGGAAGTCCCCGGAGGGTCTGGCTCAGGAGCCAAGGCAGCTGGACACTCTGTGACATCTGTGGCCGTGTCCAGAGGAAGAGTGGCCAGGCTGAGGCTCAGGGACAGCCCATGGCTTAGGTGCACAGTTTAATAAGGTTTTCTCAAAGGATCACCTGACCTCCAAATGTCTGCCTGGCTGGGCTGTCCCAGGGTCTGAACACACACACACACACACACACACACACACACACTCACACACATACACACACATACACACACTCACGCGCTCACACGCACTCACACACACACTCACACATGCACACACACACACACATACACACACTCGCACACACACTCACTTGCACACACACATACACACAGATAAATTTGATGAACTCAAAATTAAAAACTGTGTAAGAAAAGACAAACCAAAGAGGCTCCTTTGAATGAAGTCACTGGAGACCCTTTGACATGTGACTTGGAAGGTCACACAAGTCATCATTTGGAGAAAGAGGGCTGAGGGCATGTAGGAGGGATTGGTGGAGACCCAGGGTGGCCCTTCCGTGATTTCAGTACAGTGACCACTAGGGTCAAATATAATACTTGAGGGTCTAATGATGTTTGAAAACCACTCACCAATTGTTGCTAAACTCATTTTATTTGATAGTTTTGTTGGGTAGTGCCTTATCTTAGAATTTGGCCAAAGATGAGAAGTAGTATCTCTCTTTTTTAAGATTTTTAAAAAGATTTAATATTTTGCCCTAACCGTTTTGGCTCAGTAGATAGAGAATTGGCCTGCATGCGGAAGGGTCCCAGGTTCGATTCTGGTCAAGGGCACATGCCTGGGTTGCTTGTAGGAGGCAACCAATCAATGATTCTCTCTCATCATTGATGTTTCTATCTCTCTCTCCCTCTCCCTCCCTCTCTGGAATCAATAAAAAAGAATGAATTTTAAAAAAGATTTAATATTTTAGAGAAATTTTAGATTTCCAACAAAATTGGGGGGGGGTACACAGATACCTGTGCCCTCACACAGGCACAGCTCCTCCAATTATCAACATCACTCTCCAGAATGGTACTCTTGTTTTTTAACCAACGACGAGAGCCTACTTAACATTAACTTGGATTTCCCCCAGTAACTAGTGAGATATATAGAATGTCCTTTCAAAGGTTTATTAGCCATTTGGGTATATTCTGATATCGATGGATGACTACTTGTGCCCTTTGTCTATTTTTCTATGAGGGTGTTTACCTTTTAGTCTGTCTGTCTGTTTGTTTGTTTGTTTAGGGTGAAAGGATTTCTTTCTAGGATCCCAACACTGACCCTTCACCACACCCCCAGTGGTGCGTAGAGCTTCTCCTAACATTGGCCTGTCTTTCACTGCACAGAAGTTTTCAAATTTATCTTTCTTTTTCTTTGTGCCCATGTCCTTTAAGAAATGCTCCTTCATCCTACAGTGATGATGAAGTTTTCTGACCCTCTCTGCTGATAGTTTTCCAGTTGTTCTTTTCATATTTAAATTTTTAATCCAATTGAGTAGCCCATTGCCCTTCCTCCGTTTTCTAAAGGGCCTGTTTCTTCTGCACCAGCAGCGAGCACCATCTCGGCCCTGCGTCCCGTTCCCCATGCGTGCATCTGCCTCGCTCCTGGTCCTGCTCCGTGGACACATTTCATTGCCCTGAGCCCGCACCCGCTGTTCATGCTGGAGCTGGATCAGAGGCCTCAACACTGGGTGGGGCCAATCCTTCCTTTTTATTCTGTTTAAAGGCTTGGCCATTTGGGGCCATTTCCTCCTTCACACAGATTCTAGAACCAGCCCAGCGTGTCCCATTCACTGAAAACCCGGGTAGGACTTTTACTGAGTTGGCATTAAATTTACCTGTTCATTTGGGGAGAATTTGAGTCTTCCTGTGAGTGAATATAATCTTTCTTCCTATCTTTTGTTTCTTCCCTCTTCGTTTATGTAAAACATATTTCATATTCTCCAGTAGCGTTGTACTATTTTCTCCATAAACAGCTTGTTTGCACTTATTCCTGTGTGCTGCAGTTTTGTCACCGTGAGCAAGAGCAGTGTTTCATTTATTGATTTTGTGATTTTTTTCACTGGTAAAGAGGAATGCTGTTGTTTTTGGATAGTGATTTTATATCTGAAAACCCTGCTGTATTCATGTATGAAGAATAACCATCGCCTCCACCAACAACGGCAATTTGGTTTTTTCTTTTCCAATATTTTACCTCTTATTTAAAATTTCTTTTGCTGTGTCAATGTCTGGGGCTTCCAGGAAGATGATAAATAGAAGCAGTGATCGCGGGAGCATTTTTCTTGTCTCCAGCATTTAAGAGGTTGCAGGCTTTGAAAATTATGTGCAACGTCCGACCTCCAAGCCCTCGTTTAATGGAAAACATCTCCCTTTCTCTCAGACGAGCCCAGGACTCAGACGCTCAGCGCAGGGACACGTTGGCATCGACTTATTTTTTGTTTCTCCTCTTTGCATTTCTCCTCTTTCTCCTAGAGCAGTGGTTCTCAACCTTCTGGCCCTTAAAGTACAGTTCCTCATGTTGTGACCCAACCATAAAATTATTTTCGTTGCTACTTCATAACTGTAATGTTGCTACTGTTGTGAATTGTAATGTAAATATCTGATATGCAGGATGGTCTTAGGCGACCCCTGTGAAAGGGTCTTTTGACCGCCAGAGGGTCGCAACCCACAGGTTGAGAACCGCTGTCCTAGAGTCACTGGGCTTTTTGGGGGGGCGGGGGCGGGGAGGGGTTCAGGAGAAGCAGGCTTCTGTCCTAGGCATCCCAACCCCAAAGGGGGCACTGTCGTCATTCAACACCAACTCTTAGCTCCACACCCAGGCAAGCCTCAGATTTTTCCTACATCAAACACTCCCCACCACCTCAGCATCCCTCACAGCCCTGGCGCCCAGGGAAGGTGACTCCTTTGACTTCAGGTACAGGAGGGAGGATCGCAGCATCTCTCCCGGGGCAGACAGGAGAGCCCCCGCCCAGACCACTGTCTCCAAGAGATCTTCCTGTGCATGTGTATCACCCTTGCCGACTCGCTAATAAATCCTTAGCCTGACATTGCATAGGCTGCAAGTAGATGGGTGACGGGCTAATGCTGGCATCAGGACCTTTGGACACTCCTGCTTCCAGCAGGTGGTCAGCACCCTGGTCAGGCTCTGGGGGGCCGGTAACCTGTCTTCTTCTCAGCCTTCGGAGCCTCTGAGGAAAGGGGAAGATGACAGGAGAAGCTGCACTTAGCATTCTGCTGCAAATGGCCAGAAAGACTGCTTGTCGCGTGTTCCTTCCACAAATTTGTTGGGTAATGAGAAGACTATATTCCCAATTTTAAAATCAAAAGCACATTTGAAGACTGAGCATATTTACTTGGCAATATTTTGGCATTTGAGTAACGTATTAAAATTTGGCTTTAAAAATTCCATGTTGTGAAAAGAACTAAGATGGAATCCAATTTGAGCAAAGCCTTGAGCTGGAGGACACCAAGCGCGCGCTCTCTCTCTCCCTCTCCTTCTTTCTCCCCACCCCCACATCCACACCCTGTGAGACCACAGCAGAACTCAGCCATCTGCAAACCAGGAAGAGCACCCTCCCCAGGAAGCGGAGTGGCTGCACCTTGGTCTTGGACTTCAGCCTTCAGAACTGTGAGAAAGCCGTGTCTGTTGTGTAAGCCGCCCCATCCAAGGTATGCTTGCTCCAGCAGCCTGGGCTGACGAACGCAGAGGAGGAGGGATATGTGGGTCATTCCCCACGTGTACTCACTGCTTTGTGAGTGAAGCCCACCAGCTTCTACCAAGCTCCTCAGCTCTTTCCTGCCCAGCAGCTGGTCACAGGGACGTCAGGTGTGCTCTGTAGACACAGGAGTGTGAGCTGTGGTGCAAGAAGCTCCCCCTGGGGCCTCCTCACCCAAGCCACACCCTCCAACTCAGTGTCAACCCAAGGCATTGCTGCTGTGGGGTGAGGAAGGTCGCCTGGCCCTTGCTGCCTCTATGCTGGCTCTGGGTCCCTGTGCAGGTCACTCCCTTTGAGTCCCTGCAGGAAGGAGTCGTGAACTGTGTGGTGACTTGGTGGGTTGGTGGCTTGGTGCACACGATGGCCTGGAAGCAGCTGGTCCTGGACCGGGGGCTTGAACGCTGGCCGTCTCTCGTGTGCATCCCAACAGACATGACTAACATCTGGCGCGATCCGACAGTCTGAGGCAAGTAAACACAGCTCAGGAATGGAAATGTGCTTGGTTGACTCACCCAGGAACCTGAAACTTCAGAAGAGCTGCTCTTCTCAGGAGCACAGTCTGATGGTGGGAAACGCAGACATAATATCAGCCAGGATGTGATGCGGTGAGCGGCCCCACCTGAGTCAATCGGCCTGGGTAGGACACGTCATCCAACGCGTGCAGAAAACCTGGCCTTTGAATGCATGTGGAATGTTTACTAAGAGGGCCTTACTCTGGGCCCTGAAATAAGTCAAATCAATTTCAAAAGAGTGAAATTGTAATCTGTTTTATAATCACAGCAGAATTTAATTAGAAAATAAAAGATCTAGAAAATTTCAAATATCTCAAAAACAGGCAAAATTGTCCTATGCTGAAGAAACTAGAACTGTGGTTGCCCTTGAGATTAAATGAAAGGGACACGAAGCCACGCCTTGGGGGGCGGAGGGTGCAGATGGTCTCCATCTTGGTGGGTGTTGCTTACACGGATGCATATGCATTTACAAAAGTCATTAATTGTACACTTAGGTTATTTGTATTTCACTGCGTATAAGTTTTACCTCAATTTTTAAGAAAGGTAACAGAGGCATCCTCTCTCCTTCCTTACGAACTGTGACAATGACACTGGACACAGAGGGAGACCTATGTCTTTATTACCATGTTGTCTCAGCGTAATTATTACACCCCCCTTCACACCCAATAAGCCTGTGGCCATCTTGCCTTTGATGGTCCGTTTTTGTAGGGTAAAGGTGGGGTGCCCCTGGAGGCAGGAGAGGTCAGGCTCAGGTCTGAGTTGGACATGAGACTGAATTGCTATGGGAGAGGAGGGGGGCTGGACTATTTTGAGAAATGGTTCATTTTGGGAGACCCAGATCTCAGTGGTTTCATAACGATTATTTTGGGGCCTTGGTGCAGGGAAATTTGGGCATGTGTTAAAGACAAAGTATTGGCACAAAATAAGACAAAATTGGCACAAAACCATCATGGCCTTGTGCCTGGGGTGTGAGCAACCGCAGATCTGAGATTAGAAGGGGCCCAGGGAAAGAGGAGAGGCCAGGATTCAGCAGGGAAGGGCCAGCTGAGCACATTGTCAGGAAGACACGGGCCCATGAGCAGCCCCCAGTCAGAGAGAAGTGCACGATGTGGGAAGTGGGAGAGGGGGTCAGAGCACATGCCTGGAATGTTGGAGCAATACTTTACCTTCCAGACTCAGTTCCCCACCAATTTCCCCATTTCCTCATCTGGCCCCTGGCCCCATTTGTATAAAGCACCAGGATTTCACTTACTTTCATTAGAACAAATGAAGGTACTGCAGGCTTATTGTACCTCATTATACCATTCTTTTCTCATTAACCTATAAACAAATTGAACACAACCAATAAGATCATAAACATGATCTCACACGGGCACTGAAATCTTGTGTCAGCATGAGGTTGTTATACAGATGGTCCATATATATGCTAATTTTATTATATTGTCATTGTCTCAGGTTTTACTTGAGTAACAAACTACCACCCAAACAACACTTATTTAAGAGCTCATGATTCTGTGGATTGGCAACTTGGACTGAGCTCAGTGGGGCGGTTCTTCTGCTACTCTCGCATGGCTGCCTCAGGCAGCTGCAGTCAGCTGGGCAGCATGGCCTCCCAGATGGCATCTCTCACATTTAATAGTCAGCTGGGATGATGTGTGAGCCACAAGTCTCCAGCATCTACCTGACCAGCCTGTCTTTTTCACGTGGCCATTAGGTTCCAAAGACAGCAAAAAAAGACAAATCCTAATGGACAAACACTTTTCCAGCTTCTTCTTATGTCATAGCTGTTAGTGACCCATTGGCCACAACAAGTCCCATGACCAAGCTTAGATGAAAGAGGTAGAGAAATAGACTCTACTTCTTAATGGGAGGGGCTGCAAAACTTGGCAAGCATACTTTTTTTTCAATGTACCTAAGTTATAAAATCAAAATCTTCAAATGAAAAAAAGAACATTTTGTAGAATATTTGCAGACCCCTGACAACACTTTCTGAGGGCCCTGTAAGGAGTAGCCTGTATGAAGGCGAGGTGCCCCAGCCGTGGAGGAGAAGTGGCACAGGAGGGCCAGGCTGCCCGCCGGGATAAACAGCCTTCCCATCAAACACTTTCCATCTGTCCCATTTCCTTTATTCCAGAAGAGCTTGTCCAGCACATGGGTTTGCTCTTCTCCTCGGGAGAATCTTAACTGCGGAAATGAAAGAACAAAAGCAATATGCCCTCGTTCAAGTCAGAAAACAAGCTGGTTGCTCTTCAAGAATGTTGCCCGGAGCTCAGTCCAACAGAGAGCTGTACATGACTGATGCACCACATTTAGCCCGCACAGTAAAGGGCACACCGTGGGGAAGGAGATGGAGTGTGGCTCAAAAAGGGAGTCCCACTTGGGTTAATTTAGGACAGGCATTGGTCTTCCTTTCTAGAAGTGGAACTTGGATGTTGACTAGGAAAATTTTGTTAAGCAAATGGAATTTAACCGAATATTCCAGAGAAGTACTTTGATTTCCCATACATCCTAGGAAAGTGCACAAAAACAAGCCCACCGGGAGCACCCAGAGGCACCCCTCCACCTCCACGGGTGACCCAACACCTGTTGTGTGTAGAGTGCAGAGGTCAGGCTCCGAAGTCAGGCAGATCTGAGTTTTCATACAAACATTGAGGCCTGCATGTGTTGCCTTTAACACATTTCTTTAGCCTCCTGAGGTTCCTTTCTCACCTATAAAATGGGGACAGTTGTATTTTCACCCCAGGATCTAATGTGTTAATTCATGTAAAGGCCTCACAGGTCACCTGACACTCAAGACAATCAACTTCAAACCCCACTGCTGATGAAACTCAAAGCCTCCCCACCCCTGTTTTTTGTTAATCCTCACCCGAGGATACTTTTTCTATTGATTTTTAGAGAGAGTGAAAGGGCAGGAGGGAAGGGGAGAGAGAGAGAGAAAGAAAGAGAAACATCACTGTGAGAGACACATCCATTTGTTGCCTCCTGCCCATACCCTGACTGGGACCAGGGATGGAACCTGCAACCCAGACTAAAGCTTACAGAGTAAAAGCTTCCCGTGTTCTTGGCCGGGAATCGAATTCATGACCCTTAGGTACACAGGCCGAAGCTCTAACTACTGAGCACATGGGCCAGAGAGAAACTCAAAGCCTTTTAAGTGAATCATATTTTATTACTAAGAACTGAGGACTGAAGTGCTTATTGCTTCTCAGGTCGAGATGTGGGAAGGAGCAAGAAACAGATTGTGCATGTCTCTGCCATAGAATTTTATTGCTGCTTCTCTTGATGAACCCTCACCTCCTCAGTGCATGCCTTTAGAGGCAGCTGCTTGAAAAGGAACACTCACCTTCCCACTTTTCCAAGGTACATTGTTATTTATATAAAATGTAATTATAAATAGCATCAAAACAAAGGTGCTCTTTATGCTGGTAAATTTTAATTGGGATCCTAGGGAAGAGATTAAACATAAATTAAGATGATTATGGCTAACAAGCAAAGTTGGATTCTTCTAGACCAGCGGTCACCAACCTTTCGGACCTCACGGGCCACCAGTGGTCCACGGACCACTGGTTGGTGACTGCTGCTAGACATTATTAATTGCTGGTTTTAAGCAATTTGAGCATGGTTTGTTTGGATGAAGATCTTTGCATGTCTCTGGTTCTTGGATTTGTTGAGCTTCTTACATCTCAATTTTCACCCAGTTTTGATAATTTTATTTATTATTTATTAAACTAGAGGCCTGGTGCACAAAATTTGTGCACTTGGCGGAGGGGGTGGGGAGGGTTTCGTCAGCCCAGCCTGTGCCCTCTAGCAGTCCAGGACTCTCTGGGGGATGTCAGCCTGCCGACTTAGGCCTTGATTGGACCTAAGCCAGCAGGCAGACATTCCTTTCACAGTCTGGGGCTCTCCCAGTCCGGTTAGCAGAGTGCTCGGCTTCTAGCTGAGCAGCGCTCCCACTGTGGGAGTGCACTGACCACCAGGGGACAGCTCCTGCGTTTAGTATCTGCTCCCTGGTGGTCAGTGTGTGTCATAGCAACCAGCCGTTCCACCATTCAGTCGATTTGCATATTAGGGTTTTATTATATAGGATCATTTTTTTCCAATATATGTACAATTGGGGTCTCCAAAGGGGACTTTTGATAAGATCTTTTTGCTTCCTCCTGGAGAAAGGGGGGGGGCAATAGGGGACACAAATGGAGGCAGGTGAGTGCTTAGGACTCAGATGAGAGGTGGCCAAGTAACACTGGCCAGGGAGAAGCTGATGGGGATGAGGAAACTTGGACCCATTGGAATATTCCTAAGGTACAACCAGTGGTTTTTGTAGCCATTGAGGTGAATGCGCTCACCCATGGGAAAATGCATTTGGAAGAGGAGAGAAACTAGAACCAAACATCCAGGCATCTTGATATTAAATAATCATGCAGAAGATGAGCCTGCAAGAAAGTATAAAGAAGTGTGCATAAAGGTAGGAAGAAACCAGGAGAATATGTTACCACAAAAATGAAGGAAAGAACGCAGCTCTCAAACCCTGAGTGGTCAAAGGGGAAACAGATGCCTTCCTTCTACACCATCTTTCCACCCAATATTCAAACCTGTTCTTTCTACACTAAATGCTTTGTAAAAATTGTAATAGAGTGGTTGATTGTACATGTTCATTTTTTCACCCATCCCTCCACCACCATCCGCTCTGGCAACCATCACCTTATTCTCTGAATTTATGAATCTGTTTCTGTTTTGCTTTGTCTGCGCATTTGTTTTTGGTTTTGTGTTTCTCTTTTTTAGATTCCACGTATAAGTGAAACCACACGGTGTTTGTCTATCTCTGTTCCTTTTACCCTAATGCCTTTTCAACATATCTGCAGCCTCTGTCACTCTTTGCATCTCTCATTTTCTAGCTCCCTCCACTCTATTCTCATCTTCCTCCCTTTATTCTCTCTCTATCTTCCCATTTCAAAAAAAAAAAGCTAGCTCAAAAATGTTGTCCGGTTTTTTTTCAAATCATAGAAATCTTTTATTCAATTCACAGCCAACAATACTTGTAGAAAAAAATCAATACAAAATTAAATTGACAAGGACTAAAGCTTCACAGAGTAAAAGTGGTTACTGACTAAAATTTTGTAAGAAACAAATCTTCCTGACTAAATTTAGATGTCCAAAATTTGACAGAAAAATTGGACTTGGTATAAATAATGGATAATGACCACAGAAGGAAAACTTATAATGGCAAAAGCAGTGACCGTTAAAATAATAATAACTGAGGACTTAGATACTGATTTTTGTTATAAACTCTTCCTAATACATGAAGGAAATTGACCTTGATGGAAATTATTCCAGTAAAATGGAAATAAGCAAAATAATATTCATTATTTTGGTGTACAGAAATTTGGACAAAAATTAATTGTATCTAATGGACTTTACTTGAGAAAATAACTATTTCACACCAAATTCATCTTGGGATCCTGATTAAACAGTTTCTATTTAAAGTAGCCTCAGAATAAAAAGGTTTTGAGGTCAAAACCCCATTAACCTCAATTTATTTGCATGAAATTGTGCGAAATAGTCTTATGACTTAAAAGGCTTTTTGAAGGTTACCTTTCTCTTTTCATTTCTAATTTTGTTTATATGTGTACTCTCCTATTTATGATTAACATGTGAGTACACATGTTAGCCATAAGGTTAATGTTAACAACTTGGAAAAGGAATTACACTCATTTATGCAGATGACGTTTTGTGTACAATAGGAAGCTGAAAATATTTCTTTGCAAATAAATAAAAATTAATCCGTCCTTACGTGCACAAAATATTTTTCATGCACGAAATCAATCCCATTTAACTGATATAATTACATTGAAAATGTGCAAGCCCTGTCCTAGAGACAGCCCTTTAAGAGCTTTTTTATTGAGTGGTATTCTCAGTGAGCTAAGACCTTGCGGAATTATGTGGATGAGTTTTAACTGTCCCTCTTTCAACAAGAGAAGGGCAGTGGCCTCCTGGGCTGCAAGCCTGGGATGCTGTTTTCTCTCTCATTTTCTCCATGATTCACTGTATTATTTCAGGCAAGCAGCTCTGTCTGAGCCTCACTATCTCGCCTTTTTAGAGAAGCCAAATCGCACTTTCCGGATCATCTCTCCAGAGATGTGAGGGCCCAGAGGCCATGTTTGGGTCCTGTCTAGAGAAGGTGAACATGAGGCCTGAAAGCTGGCACCAGGAGGGAGGGGCATCCACTGTGACTTCCTGAGGTGACAGTGGGGGTGGGAGAATTTCTCCCTCATTGGTAACTGAATCCTGGAGCCTGGTGGTGAGAGTCGTCGCCAAGGAAAGGAAGACCCTTAACTGCCCTTGGGGTTGGTCCCCTGGGACATTGTTCATGGTGATCTGTGGGTGTGGACGGGGTGCAGGGTGACGAGAACGGCCCTGGCAGCTCCTCCCTGGTTATCGGTCGGGGTCACCTCTGTGGGGTGTCCTTCAGGATCTGTAACTTAATCTGTCCACATTTTACCATTCTCAGGATCAGAACAGAAAGCTCCCGGACTTGGCCCCAGTTGTAAAATGGCAAAGACGTGGGGTCCCAGGGCCAATGTGGCTCTCCTGTCTGGGATGTCTCATCCCTTCACTGAGGGTCACGTGGAGGTCAGCCAGGATGCTGCTGTTCCAGGCTGGAAGGTGGTGGGAGGGGCAGGCCCATCCCCGAGCAGCACGTCCCTCTGTGCCCTGGACCCCGAGCAGGTGGCATCTCTCACAGCCGTCCCGTGGCCCCACGCAAGTCCAAGGCAGCTCCCTAAGCATCTTGGGTGGTGCCTCTGTACCTAACGTCACTTCTGTTTTTTAAGGTGTCAGACAAGTTGGAATAAAATTCATCATTATCACAGAACCCTAGAAAATAAAAAGTTTGGAGCTCACATTCAAGCTCAGGAGAGGCTGAGTCTTGTTACTGACTCCCCTGTTGATGAGAGAGAGAGAGAAGGGTCTGTATTTAGAACCCCGGTCCAGCTGGCTGCACGGCGTGAATGCCTGTCTTAAACACACAGCTGAGCTCGCACGTCAAACTGTTTGCAGAAAAGTGCAGCTGAAAGTTCACGCGTTCTTAATTGAACTCGAGGAAATGGCCTGCTCTGCAGAGCACTCGTGACTAGAAGCCTGTGCAGTGCGATGCTGTGGACGTGGAATCTGGTTTCCTGATGGCAGTTCTCAGCACGCCTCTGCCCCCCCCCCCCCCCGAAAAGCTGAAGCCCGTGGTGTGAAAACGAAGGAGCTGCCATATGGTTGTCTTATGCCTGAGGATGAATACTGGAAAGATAAATAAATAGAGGAAAAGATAATAATTTTTTTTTCAAGGAAAGTGGAGAGACAAAGGCTTTGGAATCCTTTCCTAAAACAAGACATCAAGGCTGAGGAAGATTCAGGCTGAGTTCATCTCAACAGGAGAGCATTCTTCTGCTTCACCTGGGCCGTGGTAACTAGGCACCTGGGCCACGGTAACTAGGCACCTGGACCATGGTAACTAGGCACCTGGACCATGGTAACTAGGCACCTGGGCCATGGTAACTAGGCACCTGGACCGTGGTAACTAGGCACCTGGGCCATGGTAACTAGGCAGCTGGACCATGGTAACTAGGCACCTGGGCCATGGTAACTAGGCACCTGGGCCATGGTAACTAGGCAGCTGGGATATGGTAACTAGGCACCTGGGCCACGGTAACTAGGCACCTGGACCATGGTAACTAGGCAGCTGGACCATGGTAACTAGGCACCTGGGCCATGGTAACTAGGCAGCTGGGATATGGTAACTAGGCACCTGGGCCACGGTAACTAGGCACCTGGACCATGGTAACTAGGCAGCTGGACCATGGTAACTAGGCACCTGGGCCATGGTAACTAGGCAGCTGGACCATGGTAACTAGGCACCTGGGCCATGGTAACTAGGCACCTGGGCCATGGTAACTAGGCAGCTGGGCTGTGGTAACTAGGCACCTGGGCCACGGTAACTAGGCACCTGGACCATGGTAACTAGGCACCTGGGCCATGGTAACTAGGCAGCTGGACCATGGTAACTAGGCACCTGGGCCATGGTAACTAGGCACCTGGGCTGTGGTAACTGGGCACCTGGGCTATGATAACTAGGCAGCTGGGCTGTGGTAACTAGGAACTTGGGCTGTGGTAACTAGGTGGCCTAGTTACCTGGGCCGTGGTAACTGGACACCTGGGCCATGGTAACCAGGTGCCTGGGCCGTGGTAACTGGACACCTGGGCCGTGGCAACTAGACACCAGGGCCATGGTAACTAGGCACCTGGACTGTGGTAACTGGATACCTGGGCTGTGGTAACTAGGCACCTGGGCCATGGTAACTAGGTGCCTGGGCCATGGTAACTAGGCACCTGGGCTGTGGTAACTGGACACCTGGGCCATGGTAACTAGGCACCTGGGCTGTGGTAACTGGATACCTGGGCTGTGGTAACTAGGCACCTGGGCCGTGGTAACTAGGTGCCTGGGCCGTGGTAACTGGACACCTGGGCTGTGGCAACTAGACACCTGGGCCATGGTAACTAGGCACCTGGGCTGTGGTAACTGGATACCTGGGCTGTGGTAACTAGGCACCTGGGCCATGGTAACTAGGTGCCTGGGCCATGGTAACTAGGCACCTGGGCTATGGTAACTAGGCACCTGGGCTGTGGTAACTGGGCACCTGGGCTATGATAACTAGGCAGCTGGGCTGTGGTAACTGGATACCTGGGCTGTGGTAACTAGACACCTGGGCCATGGTAACTAGGTGCCTGGGCCATGGTAACTAGGCACCTGGGCTGTGGTAACTGGACACCTGGGCTGTGGTAACTAGGCACCTGGGCTGTGGTAACTAGGCACCTGGGCTGTGGTAACTGTGCAGCTGGGCCGTGGTAACTGGATACCTGGGCTGTGGTAACTAGACACCTGGGCCATGGTAACTAGGTGCCTGGGCCATGGTAACTAGGCACCTGGGCTATGATAACTAGGCAGCTGGGCTGTGGTAACTGGATACCTGGGCTGTGGTAACTAGACACCTGGGCCATGGTAACTAGGTGCCTGGGCCATGGTAACTAGGCACCTGGGCCATGGTAACTGGGCACCTGGGCTGTGGTAACTGGGCACCTGGGCCATGGTAACTAGGCACCTGGGCTGTGGTAACTAGGCACCTGGGCTTTGGTAACTGGATACCTGGGCTGTGGTAACTAGGCACCTGGGCTGTGGTAACTGGGCACCTGGGCCATGGTAACTAGGCACCTGGGCTGTGGTAACTGGATACCTGGGCTGTGGTAACTAGACACCTGGGCCATGGTAACTAGGTGCCTGGGCCATGGTAACTAGGCACCTGGGCTGTGGTAACTGGGCACCTGGGCCGTGGTAACTAGGCAGCTGGGCTGTGGTAACTAGGAACTTGGGCTGTGGTAACTGGACACCTGGGCCATGGTAACTAGGTGCCTGGGCCGTGGTAACTGGACACTTGGGCCGTGGCAACTAGACACCAGGGCCATGGTAACTAGGCAGCTGGGCCGTGGTAACTGGACACCTGGGCTGTGGTAACTAGGCACCTGGGCTGTGGTAACTAGGCACCTGGGCTGTGGTAACTAGGCACCTGGGCCATGGTAACTAGGCAGCTGGGCCATGGTAACTAGGCAGCTGGGCCGTGGTAACTGGACACCTGGGCCATGGTAACTAGGCACCTGGGCTGTGGTAACTGGACTCCTGGGCTGTGGTAACTAGGCACCTGGGCCGTGGTAACTGGACACCTGGGCCGTGGTAACTAGGCACCTGTGCCATGGTAACTGGACACCTGGGCCGTGGTAACTGGACACCTGGGCCGTGGTAACTAGGCACCTGGGCCATGGTAACTGGACACCTGGGCCGTGGTAACTGGACACCTGGGCCATGGTAACTAGGCACCTGGGCCGTGGTAACTAGGCACCTGGACCATGGTAACTAGGCACCTGGGCCGTGGTAACTAGGTGCCTGGGCCGTGGTAACTGGGCACCTGGGCCGTGGAGAATCACACAGGTTTTTTCAGCAGGTCCATTTCCAGTGCTGCTCTGTGCTGATGTCCTAAGGAGGCCACACCGGGCACGTGGAGCACTGCTGTGGACACAGGCCTCTGAGGGGTGACGAGAGCTCTGTGTGCAGGTCCACTTGGTTCTTTATTCCTATGTGTTCACAACTAGAGCGGGACAATACTGACTTCACCTAGTGGACAGACACCTGTACCTGTCAGAGGCACACATACAGCAGCAGCCCTGTGGAGTGGAAAGCATCATCTTGGTTTTAAAGATGGGCTTTGGCATTCTGAATGTCTGGGCGATTGTTCACAAATGTTCATGTTCCTCTCCTCCCATGCTCCCATGCAGCCTCAGGAGGAACATACTCCCATGTTTTCCTCACGTTGATGCTGGCCATGGCCATGGGACACGCTTTGGCCCACAGAACGTGAGCAGAGGTGAAATGAGCACAAGTCTTCAATGTGCTTGTACAATTTGGTTTGACTCTTAAGCACCAAGATCAGCCATCAAAAGAGCATCCCATGAGGGGTCACTGTCTCTCTAGCCTGGATCCCAGATCAAAACATGTGCAGCAGACCCAGGTTTCATCCAAAATCCAGAGCCAAGCCCAGATGACCCACAGCCTGAACCAAACCAGGGCTGACCAGCTCCATTGCATTAACATGTTGGTTCATGAGCATGGGAGTAAACACTGAATAAGCCATGGAGTTCTGGCAATTTGTTATGCAGCCTTGCTGTGGCAATAGCTGACTGATACAGAAAGGTTGTGTGATTCACCAAAGTCAGGGAGAAGTTTGAGTCCAAGCATTCAGTCTTTCTCATCTCCACACCCCTTACTTTTCCAATTCTACCATGTAGGGCAAACAGTGTGGAGGATGGAAATCAAGATAAATTGAGGATTCGTCCCCTCTGTAGTACAGCTGGCCACTGAAGCTTCCAGAAGGTGAAGATGAAAGAGGAACATTACACAGGAGCTGATTCAAAAGAAGGGTTTATTAAGAAATCTCCCCAGATTTAGACTTTCAGAAGATGTGCCACAGGAATTTTTAGCTTCATCTCCCCATTTAAAAAATTACAACCAGGCAGATTCATGTGCTGCATCTGTGAACCTCAAACACTTCAATACGTAGATCTGTTTGTGTTAAACTTGGCTGAAAGACCCGTTCTCAACATTGTAGATAAAAATCCACTAGCTTAAGTGTGACAATAGTAATATTTCACAGAAGAAAAGACATTATAAAACATGGTGACCGTGCAGGATCTGTCTGTCCAGCCGCCTGGAGTTGTGGTTGCTGAACCCCAAGCCCTGAGCCCTCCCCTGATGTCCTGCAGGGTGGACGGGGTGGAGGCAGGAAGTCAGGAATGTGGAAACTGCTGAGTGAGTGTTTATGCAACTGAGGGTGGACTGATTAGTTTGTATTTGCATTTCTGTCTGTTACGTGGGTGCTTCTCCTCTCTCCTCTGCTTATGACAGTGAATTAAATAGGAGACTTAGCCCAGCCAGCATGGCTCAGTGGCTGAGCGTCCACCTATGAACCAGAAGGCCACGGTTCTATTCCCCGTCAGGGCACATGCCCAGGTGGTGGGCTTGATGCCCAGTAGGGGGCGTGCAGGAGGCAGTTGATCAGTGATTCTCATCATTGATGTTTCTATCTCGCTACCCCTCTCCCTTCCTCTCTGAAATCAATAAAAATATATTTTAAAAAGAAGTGATTTAGGGAAGCACTTAATCAGCAGAAACTAAGTAATAAAATCCTAAAGTTTAGCCTGGGATTTGGGGAGGGGCATAGGTGTCAAATTCCTATCCTCTTTATCACTTAAAGAATACAAATTTATTGTTAAAAGCAAAAGTATAAATAATATCTTTTTTTAAAAACATAAAGCTCTTTAATCATGGTAGAATAACAGATGTCCTTAATCGTCACTTTGACTTTTTTTATGCTATTGGTAAATCCTATGAATTTTTAGAAAGTGTTTCCCATCTGAAAAAGAAACGAAAAACCCCTCCTGTGCTCTGCAGTCCCTGGATTCCCACCATTAAGCCGTAGTTCTTTGGAGACTGAAGTGGAATCTCGTGTTTAGGGCCCATCCATACACTTGGGCGCTGTGCTGGGGGCTTTGCATGCAGGGGACTCCCTTCCTCCCCTACACACACACACACACACACACACACACACACACTCACTCACTCACACACGGAGCCCACGACGCCTGCTGGATAATCTGTGTCTCTAGACAAGGCTCTGAGAAGCGACTTCCCCAGAGATGTAACTAATGCGTGGCAGGCTCAGGACTGAACCCAAGTGTGTCTGCTGCTAAATTCCATGCATTCCCCACAAGGCCAGACTGCCTCCTCCCAGGCTGTTTCCTGCTCCCCAAGTCCAGGAGTGAGCAGGAGTGTCTCTGACCTTCGTTCGAGGAAGGACAGGGAACTGCTGGGGACGGGGCAAGTGTGTGACATACAGTGAGGACCTCCAGCTCAGGCCATCTTTCTGTCACTCGCCCCGGACTTCCCCTGGTTCACCTCCCCTTCTCTGTCTGTTTGCAACTTGGGGCTCCTTTACCAGCTTATCTAGTGGAGGGGCAGGGTTGGGACTCAGCCCATTTTCCTTTTGGTTAGAAATCAAATGAAAACCTTGGTGTTTGGAGAGGGGATTTGTGGGTAAAGAAGTTAAGCAATAGCAATGAGAGGCTGAAGGTTCTACTGCTTCCTTCTCCGTCCGCCTTTCATGAGGACTTACTCGCGACTTAGCTAGAGTATCACAGACATGTTTGTTCAAATGAGCTCTGACTGTTCAACTTTGAGGGGAAATTTGATATTCCCTGTAATTTATTTTTCCCAGGAGGATGCCAATGTCAACAGCAGCGATGTTGAATCATCAGAGACTTGGCAAAGGGTCATGATCAGAACTGAAAATGAACATTTTATCATTTTTTCTAACGACTTCTGACGCCACATTTTTCTGGTATTTATATGATTATAATTTCTAATTGATCAATCAAAGATGGGAGGATTATTCTTGATGGTTTGTATTCCCTCCATCTTTACTGTCCAATACATTAGCACACCCTACCCATGCTCCCCCAGAGCTCATGTCTTCACTCCTCTCTGTGGCTGAGACTGCCTCTTGGTCCCTGCCATCAGCCTCCCCCCTAGATGAATGGGGACTTTGGTCATAGTGGTGCCAGAACAATAGGTTCTAAAAGGGACTGTGTCCCAAACCTAAATGTATGGTGACCCACTAAACCCACCTCTTGCGGACTCCAATTCCAGGCCACATCCTACATGTGGTCTCCCAGGCCTGAGCACAGGCAATAACACGGCTCCACCTAGTGAGTTGGTGGGGAGGCTGCCCCCTCACAGCAGTTTGGGGCAGTCAGTGCACCTCGTGGTCTGGAGGGAGGTGTGGTCAGCACTCAGGCATCTCCAGGCCCGTGTGTTCCCACCTGTCAGTGTGGCCTCCATTCTGAGGCCTCTATGGGGAACCGTGGACAAGGCCCTTTCCCCCACTCTGCTGGGTGCCTTTCCACCCAACACCTTCCCTCTGTCCCTCAACACAGCCAGTCTGCTCTGTGTCGACCTGGCGCCTGCCAGCACCTTTCCCTGGGGAAAACAGGACCCTGGGGGGAGGTCCTCTTTCCGCCTTTTGCTGGCACCATTGCATCAGGCATAAGCCTGCGGTTTGGAAGAGGAAAGGAAGATAATTAGCAACCATTGAACTTGCCTCTCTTTCCTCACTAGCTGCTTTTCCTCATGAACTTCTTCTCCGCTTTTCCACACGTGCACATTCTCGGGGAGGGCTTTGCATCAAGTGACCAGCAGTGGCTGCTGCGCTCCTGCCTTGCAGAGGACCACACGCAGCCAGTGAGGGAGCGGGGACCTGGGGACTCTCTAGGAGGATGGGTCCAGCCCGTTTCAGTAGGAACGTTGTCTTTACTGCAGCATCAGTGATAACTCTTCAGGCTTCTAGAAAGTTCTATGGCATGCCTCATGAGGCTTCACAAGGTTCTTTGGCTTAGGAGGATGAAATTCACTTTTAAATGCAAAAATAAGTTTTCCATTTCTTCCTGGTCTAGATTAATTTGGCCAAGCCTGAGCTCTTTCAAGCATTCAACTTCCTTGGAAAAATATTGTCACCAGGAAAGCACGCACCCACTATGCCCTGCTCTGACTCACTCTGGCTCTGTGGGCGCTCTCCCCAAACTGTGGGAAATGCAGTCTGGGGGTCCCGCCTTGGCTGGCCCTCTGTGTGTGGGTGCCCCTTTACAGGGAAGCAGTGAGTAGACAAGACGCCTGGAGTAGAGGGAGGATTGGGGGCTGCGTCACCCCCTTCGCTGCCTCTTGGCCACAGACATTCTGCTATTGTAACTGACAGTGCACCCAACCAGACATGTGTTCCTAATTTTTCATTCACATCCCACTTCGCAAGTGACTGGAACTTCCCACTGGGGGCTGAAACCACAAGCTAAGGACTGCTGAGCTAAGGAGTAGCTATTTTGGATTTGAAGATTCTCAACCCGGAGAATGGAAGTATTTATATCTTGGCACTTGAGTGAAGAGTTGAGTAGTCTTCTGTAGACAGTGTGGGATTGATATCCCCTTAACCCTGGGAGCCAGACAGTATTTTCTCAGCTCCTTCATGGAAGGCTCCCAAGGATTCAGCACAGGGACAACAGGACCAGACCAGCTGCCCGAGTTTCAGGGAAGGGAGGAAGTTCAGGGGCAAGGGGCTCAGAAGGCTCTGCCTTGGAGGCAAGGGTCTTCCACGAAGCTTCCACGAATCTCGGGGACCTGGTGCAACACGCTTAGCTCACAGGCCTCAGACATGAAGCCCATACTCACAGGCCCCACTGGCCAGATCCTGTCCACTTCTAACAAACAGAGGCCAGCTATGCCCTTTCGTGGGCTGCCTGAGTTCTCAGGCGGGCCTTCCTGTCACATCCATTTTCCTCGCCACGCTGTGGATGACATTGGTGAACTGTCTCTTGCATGTGAAGCCTGAGAGCTCACCAAAGAAAACGCCAGGCCTGACGCAGCCCCTTGGTGGGCAGCACCTGGCAGGGGTACGCTGGGTGGCCTGGGGAGAAATGCAGCTCAATTGGTCAGAAAATTGGATTCATAGAGGCCTTCTAGGGGTCAGGTGACTCCCCAGCCCCAAGGTATGAGTGAGCCATGGGGGGATGGGTAGGATTTTCTAGAGAGAGTAGTAAGTGAAGTGGCAACTCTTCCCAAGGTCACTCCTGCTCTGCCGTCTGCACACCACTCACTGCATCTGTCTCCTGAGACTGAGGAAGAGGTAGCTTTCCCCAAATGCATGGAGCATTCACCTGGCGTGTCACTCAGACGCATGAGAGCTATTGGTATCACCTGCATCCTCCCAGCTGCAGGAACTGAGGTGTGGGGACGGTGTGCCGCTCACCAGAGTACACACATCTGGGTTGAGATGGAGCGGGGAGACTCCGGAGCCCATGTCAGTAGGTGTCTGAGAACATCTGGAGGAGAATGCTGCGTGGGGACCCCTGGGTGGGGCTGGACCCCATGCGGGAGGAGCTCAGTCCTAGTCCTGTTTTCCCTCTACCTTCCGGACCTCTCAGTTTCTGACAATGGCTTTCCCCCTGTGTTCCCACAACCACCCCTAAATACAAGTCGTCTCCAAAGCTCTATCCTTGGCCCTATTCCATAGGATCCCTGGGTTGGCATCCTGTAGCTTCTATTGTCACACTCAGACTTGGTGGCTTAAAAGAACACACACATATTCTTTTCTAATTCTGGAGGCCAGAAGCCCATGCAGCATCGCTGAGCTAAATAAAGTCAAGGTGATGGCAGGTCTGCGCTCACTCTGGGGACTCCGTTTGCTCATCCCCCAGTGTCTGTGGCTGCTGCAGCACTTGGCTTGTGGCCACATCACTCCAGGCAGCCTCTGCAGTCATGCCGTCCTCTTGGCATCTGTGTGCCACACCCTCTCCAACTCCTCTCATTTGGGGATTGTCCTGGACCCCCGCACAGTCCAGGATAATCTCTCCAAGGCAATGCCCCTAATTCATGGGCCAGACCCTTCACAAGCTAACAACCATGGGTCCTGGGCATCAGGATGCAGACAGCCTTTGGGGAGCCATCTTTCAGCTTACCTCAACTCCAGATCTTCACCCTTGACCTTCATATTGGAATTGGAGTCCGAAAGAGGTGGGTTTAGCGGGTCAGATCTTCTCCAAAGCTTCACCCTTGACCTTCATCTTGAACTGCAGACCTACATTTCTAACAGCCCACCAAACTGCCAAGGTCAGGGAGAGGGGGGCTCTGCACCTGCCGCAGGCCACGCCCTCTGTACAGTCCCATGCCATCCATCATTCTGTCACGGTGACCCGGGAGGACCAGAGCAGGTCAGCCTGCACCCTGCCAGGTGACCCAGGCCTGCTGTATCCTTGCTTTGTTTTTCCAGTCTCTGTGTGTGGCGGGAACTGCCTGCAGGCTCCGTTGTGTCCTGAGGGTGCCATGTGGAATCATTTCCTTGCTCAGGCGCATCTGGGGAAGCACCTCTCTCCATGAGTGGTGACACGTTTGATATAAGACACAACAAAGGCACCGGAGAAGCAGAAGATCAGAGGCAGCAATAAAAACTAGCTCCCTCCTAGAATGGAGCCTGTGTCGGAGGGACCAGTGAGAAGTCACCTGCCACACGAGTCTCCAGCCAGACTGGTGTCACACGTGCTTTGTGACGACGCCTCTCCCTGACAGAGGGGCCCTCGCCAGGGGCGCTCAGCACAGGTGTTGCAAATGTGGGTCCGGTCACCCTTGTAAGCGCTGGGTAACATCTGGACAGCAGCTCTGCTGGCTCAGCCCCTGGCCAGGAAATGAAGTCTTCTGCAGGGGAGGGGTCTGTGCACACAGATTGGGTGGGGAAGAGGCCCCGGAGCTGCAGACTAAGTGTGTGAAACGTGACGGTTCTGTGACTTCTGGGAGCTGCACATGAGGAGGCCACAGCTGCCTTGGACAGAGTTAGGAAACTGTCGGAATTCACACGACAAAGGAAGGCCCAGGAAGCCATGGTGTCACCTCCCTGGCGTCATCAGACCAGTTTCTCTTTTCCTTTGGCAAGAATCAGATGTTGCTTCCAAAGGTAAATGGAAAATGCTTTCCATTGAGCCTCATTTCGCTTGTTCCTGAAACTGCATCAATGGGAACAAAACGTTTGCTGTCAGACTTCCTGGTTTCCACGTCCTCATTCTTTGCTAACAGAATGCACCACAAGCGAGCTCAGGCTGCAGAAGTCACCAAGCCCACCGTGTAGAAAAGCAGTTATTATGACAAACGCTTAGATTCCCACGGAGCTTTAAGGAAAACACGCCTGTGCTTCCACCATTGGCCTCTGGGCTCTCACCCACGTGGGAGACCAGCACCAGACCCCTGTGATTAACAGCTTTCCTCCTTCATGGCGTCGGCGAGACCCAGGGTGTTCCACAGAGACAGAAAACCCAGTTCTGCACCTGGGATAAAGTCAAAGAGCGTACCTAGAGGATTTTCGGTTTTCTTTTGTTTATTTCTTTCTGATTTAATTTTCCATGATCCTAATGTAAACCCAAGTGTTGAGCTGACACAGCTAATTTCTGGAGTCCGGACCCTCCTCCAGCACTGATGGGAGTTCTCACAGACAGTTACAATAGAGCAAGACAATGAATGGGGAAGGGAGCCACCCTACAGCCTCGCCCAGCGAGACGCTGGCTTCAGGCCTGTGCTAACCAAAGGCCTAGAACAGTAGCCAACTTCAAACCCATATTGAAACAAATCAGAAGCTCTTTTGATAATTGGTTTGCAGCACAGGGGAGAAACCCATAAATGTGGGTGGAGAGGGGAATGTTTCATGCTGTGTTAAAGTGCAATCTATTTGAATTGGCTGCACTTTCTGAGGTTGGCCAGACTCTGCAACTCCAGAGGCCGGAACACAGCTCTCATGATTGTTAAGAACCAGCAATGACACCCAGTCAAGTCTAAGCTTTGTAATAACATATGGGAGATGCGATCTGTGTGCATGGCTATCCAAAGGGAGAGTCTGGCTTTCTTCCTCTTCCTCCCAGCCACCAAGCTGCTCCTTTGGTTCCCTTTTAGAAAACTTTGGGAAGGTTTGAGGGGATTATTCAGGGCCTTTGTCCCTTGTCCCCTCATCTTGTCTTGGGGACAGTGTCTCTTGGCTTGGCTCCGAACACCTGCAGTGGGTGGGTCTACTAGACGGAGTCTACAATGGTGCTCACCTGAGTTACCACAGGAACCATCTGGGAGTTTAATAAACTCTGGGCCTGGGCCCCGCCTCCAGTATTTCCGATTTACGTGGTCCAGGCAAGGCCTCGGTATGAGATTTTTGACGGATTCCAGATGACCTCTGGTGGAGCCAGGGGCCTGGACTCTCCGTCTATACACGCAGGGTTCTTCCTCACACATAAAGAGTGCCCCAACACCATCACATCCAAGGAGCACTCCGATTCCACTGCGTGGCAGCATGGTTCACCCGTTTAGGCCGAGTCGGGTCTATAGCAGCTCCCAGGGCTGAGGGCTCCGGACCTCTCAGTCCATGGCCCTCCCACGGCCCAGTCTTACTTCTGTATCCCTCATTTTACATTGCTTTTCTTCAATAGGGCTCCCGAACATGTATCAGCTTTGTACCCCACAAAAGAGTCTTTAGGGCCATTTTGTTTGTTTATTGATACCATTTATTTCCCTTTCAATTTTTGTCAAGCATATTGGAGCAGATATAAATGAAGGTAAAATAAAATTATCTCTCCTATTCTTAATCTATACTGATCTAAAAGATAGTTGTTTGTTTAAAGCAATAGTAGTAACCATGCATTCGGTTCTTATATCATGTGGGTAAGAGAAACAAGTGGTAGCAACAGGAGGGAGCCATTGGAGATACTCTGTCGTAAGGTTCCTACACTCCAGGTGATGTGGTGCGGTGTTATTTAAGGATGGTTGCAGATTATTTAAAATATATATTGTAAGTCCTAATGCAAGCACTTTAAAGGAAGTATGAATGACAAACACAAGAGGAAATAAAGTGGAATCACAGATAATGCTCAATTAAAACCAGAAAAAAGGGGGACATAAATTCTAGAAAGACCAAGTAGATGTACTTTTCATTAGTCCTCTAAGTCCAACCAAAACCCTGGGTGTCATTTGTAAACAAACGTAAGAAGACATGAAAGGTGGAAAGAAGCGGGCAGATGGCTAGAGACCTTGGGACCCAAAGTATAATATGGCAGGAATTCTCTGGGTGTCCAGCTGGGTGCTAGAGAAGCGGACAACCCAGAAACGCTAATAGGTATAGACAACCCACCAACACCAAATACTATTCTCTCTAGCCAAAGGAATGGGGCAGCCTAGCAACACAAAACTTGTAGACAATAATCACTTTGCTCCAGGCAACCAGACACACACACACACACACACACACACACACACACACTCACACTCACAACCTGTGGCACTACTCCACACACACCAGCAAAGGCTGAGTGTAGAGCCTAGGCTTCCCTTCTCCAGCCTAGTGGAAGCCTCCTGTCCTCCCACCAGTGGGATGGAGTCAGAGAAGACCAATAGGGAGCTGAGCCTTGCACTCCCTCTGGCAGTAACAGGACACATTCCCCTCCCCACTGGAGTGGTGTCATGGGAGACCTAGTGTAGACTCAGGACTTCTAATACCACCCAGAGGGAATGAGGCCATTTTGTGAGTGGAGGCCACATGGAGGGTGATAACTGGACACCCCTATTTTCCCAGTCAAGGAGGTAGCAGTGGAGACAGGGTGGGATGCTGGAACCCCCACTTCTACCCAGCATAATGATGCTGCAACACTGCCACCTTTCATAAAATAATACCTGGAATGTTCTGATTTCTACCCAAAATCACTCACCATCCAGAGAACCAGGAAGATCACTAATTGAATAAAAATAGATAACAGCAAGATGACAGAGATTAGGATTATCTGACAAAGACTCTAAAGCAGCCATCATAAAATACTCAAGTAGCAAACACATGTCAAACAAATGCCAAGAAATATAAAGTCTCAGAAGAGAACCCGAACATGTAAAACTGACCCAAATGGAAATGTCAAATGTGAAACCAGCGTTCTATTCTGGGACCAGCCCCGAGTGGTCCTGTGTGGGGCTGGATTTGGGTGGCAGGGACTTTGTTGAAGATTTACATGTCTATATTCTTGTCTGTAATTTCTTCTGATGTCTTTGTCTGGTTGTGGTATCAGAGTAATACTGGTCTTATAAAATGAATTGGATAATGACCCATCATGTTCTATTTTTTAAAAGAATTTGTGAAGGACTGGCGTTCATTTTTTAAATGTTCAATGGAATTTATGGGTCAAGCCATGCTGTCCTGGAATTTTCTTAGTGGGGAGATTTTGGATGAATAATACAATCTCTTATTTGTTATAGGTCTGCAGAGACTTTATATTAATTTTTTATTTTGTTTCAGTAGTTTGTGACTTTGTAGGAATTTGTCTTTTAGGTCAAAGGATTCCCTTATAGCATATTTAAAATTTAAAATTCTGTTAAAGACAGTTGTAATGAGACCACTTTTTATTTTAGTACTAGAGGCCTGGTGCATGAAATTCGTGCACTCTGGGGGCGGGGGGGTAGGGTCCTTTGGCCCAGCCTGCACCCTCTCGCAGTCCAGGAGCCCTCAGTTGGACATCCTTAGCACTGCCGCAGAGGTGGGAGAGGCTCCTGCCACCGCCACTGCACTCACCAACCGTGAGCCTGGCTTCTGGCTGAGCAGCACTCCTCCTGTGGAAACACACTGACCACCAGGGGGCAGCTCCTGCATTGAGCATCTGCCCCCTGGTGGTCAGTGCACATCATAGTGACCAGTCTGTCTGCTGTTCGGTTGATTTGCATATTAGCCTTTTATTACATAGGATTCTGAGACTTCTCTCTTTTTTATTTTTTGGTCAGCCTAACTAATCTGTAGATTTTTTGGGGTTTTTTTTAGATGCCCTTTATAGATTGAGAAAGTCCCCTTCTAGTCTTAATTTTCTGAGTTTTTTGGTGTGTGTTTTTCTAAGCATGGATGGGTGCTGAATTTTTAAAAATGTTTTTTCTGCTTCTATTGAAATAGTTCACTCCTCACCTACCACAGTAAGAAGACAGTAGGTTTGACAGAATAAATACTATTGAACAGGACACACGTAATGACAGTAAGGGCTATTATTTCACTGTAAATATTGTAGTGGTGTTTTACTTTTAACTTGTGTGCATGGTTTAAGTCTTTTAAAATAGTTTTAAAAGAAAGTGTAGAGAAACTAAGATGGCGGCATAGATAAACACCGGGAAATAGTCGCCTCCCACAACAATTGACAAATATCCCAAAGGACGGAGCAAACATCGTCCAGAACAACAGGAAGGCTGGCTGAGTGTAATTTCTACAACTAGAAGAAAAGAAAAGCACGCTGAGAGCCAAAGGAGCTGCGGAGGCTGAGTGCAGAGGTACAGCGGCGGCTCGCGCACGCGGAAAGGGGGTGGCACCTGAGGACGCGGCTGTCTTTTTGAATCACAAGCTCCTGACTGCTCTGAACTCCGATTCTGGGAAGTCTCTGGGGACCCAGGACTCATACGGGGAGAGGCTGCTCTGTCAGGCGGCAGCGGGCGAACTTGAGGGCGGATTTCCCTCAGAGGTGCTTGCAGCCGTTACCGGGACACTGAGACGCGCGACTCCGGATGCGGAGAATCAGCCATAGCTTCTTTCTCCGCCCTTTTGACTCCCTGAGACCCCGCCCCACCCAGGCTGCAGCAGAGGCTTTTGCATGTGAATGTACCTAACTACAGCCCAGCCAAGCAGACCCGGAACTTCCAAGAGAAGGCCCAAGGCCCCGCAGCGGCTTGCATTGCTTCACAGCTGAGCCTCTCCGTGGCTCCGGCTGTGTGGCCTCAGGCAGGGGCTGAATTAGCACCTCCTTAGATCCAGGAGCCACTGTACCCAGTGGTCAGAGGGGGACCATTCTCCCACTTCAGACACAGCTGCTTCCCACAGCCAATTGACCTGGAGGTCAATTCCTCCCAGTGATCCTACAACAACCAAGGCACCAAGAGTGTACCAAGAGTGTCCACCCCAGGTAACTGGGGAGGCTGAGCCACTGGGCCCTACAGGACACCTGGCGCGCAGGGCCACTCTATCAACACAGGGAAGCAGCCAAAATGCGGAGACAAAGAAACAGGTCACAATTGGCAGAAAAGGAGGAGGGCAGACGACTGGATATAGAGTTCAAGGCCACGTTTATAAGGTTTGTCAAGAATTTTATGGAAACCGCCGATAAATTTAATGAATCCCTCAAGGAGTATAGTGAGACCATGGAGGACATGAAAAAGGACCAACTAGAAATTAAGCATACACTGACTGAAATAAAGAATAATTTACAGAGATCCAACAGCAGACAAGAGGATCCCAAGAATCAAGTCAAAGATTTGAAATACAAAGAAACAAAAAATACCCAACCGAAAAAGAAAAAAGAAAAGAGATTCAAAAAATATGAAGATAGTGTAAGGAACCTCTGGGACAACTTCAAGCGCACCAACATCAGAATTATAGGGGTACCAGAAGGAGAGAGAGGGCAAGATATTGAAAACCTTTTTGAAGAAATAATGACAGAAAACTTCCCCCACCTGGTGAAAGAAATGGACTTACACATCCAGGAAGCGCAGAGAACCCCAAACAAAAGGAATCCAAAGAGGACCACACCAAGACACATCATAATTAAAATGCCAAGAGCAAAAGATAAAGAGAGAATCTTAAAAGCAGCAAGAGAAAGACAGTCAGTTACCTACAAGGGAGTACCCATCCGACTGTCAGCTGATTTCTCAACAGAAACCATGCAGGCCAGAAGAGAGTGGCAAGAAATATTCAAAGAGATGAACAGCAAGAACCTGCAACCAAGATTACTTTATCCAGCAAAGCTATCATTCAGAATGGAAGGTCAGATAAAGAGCTTCACGGATAAGAAAAAGCTAAAGGAGTTCATCACCACCAAACCAGCATTATATGAAATGCTGAAAGGTATTCTTTAAGAAGAGGAAGAAGAAAAAGGAACTCTTACCATTTGCCACAGCATGGATGGAACTGGAGAGCGGATAAATACCACAAGATCTCACTTATTTGTGGAATATAATGAACAACATAAACTGATGAACAAGGACTGATCCAGAGACGGAGAGGCTTTGATTGGACTGTCGGGCCTTGGAGGGAAGGTAGGGGAGGGTGGGGGCAAGGGGGAAGGATCAACCAAAGGACTTATATGTAAGCATATAGGCCTAACCAATGGACACAGACAACGGGGGGGTGAGGGGATGAGCGGGGCGGGGGGGGGGGGGGTAGAGGGTACACATATGTAATATCTTAATCAATAAAAAAATATTTAAAAAAAAAGAAAAAGAAAGTGTAAAATAACATGCACGCTGTGTTTTTATAAAGAAGAACCTATGTGAATATTAATGATCTCTAAATATATCCCTAAGTTCAAAGCGATGCAATAAAATTCCAGTGGGAATTTAGCAGGCTGGCATGACAAAAAGAACAAACGAGGGAGAAGAACTAAGAAAAGTTGAGGGTTAGGGAGAAAGGAGAGTAATCAGACTCACCCTGTCAGATACTCAAATGCATTGTAAAGCGACAATGAAAGTTAGAACTGAACTTGACTAGAAGACAGATCAATGGAATAGAAGGTGAGTCAAGAATACAAATAAGCATATGAGAATGTAATTTATGATGAAAGTGTCATTTGAAATCAGTAGGAAAAATGAATTATTCAACAAACATTTTGAGGACATTTGTAAAAAAAAAAAAATCTGGATCTTTGGACCATTCTTAATATTAAAATAAATTCCAGATGGATAAAATATTTCAAAGCAAAATATAAAATCGTAAAAGAATGAGGAATTATTTTGAATGAAATCATTAATAATACTCAGTAGAGTGATTTCAAAACAAAAAAATTATAAAGGAAAAGAAATGGATTCAAATATATAAAATTGTTATTTAGCAAAAAAGAACAGTTAACAGAACTTTGCATCATCAGTGATATATTAAGGAAAAATCTTTGCAACATGTAATAGAAAATGATTAATTGCCTTAACAAACTGTCAGTTTAATAAGAATTTGAATGATTAGCAAATGATTCAATTGTTCCTGTTAAATATTTTCCCTAAGTTTTTAGAGAGTTAAAATGTCAAACTCAGGTTTCACTACAATCTTTTCCTTCGTGATTTCTTCTTTTACTTTTATAAATAAAGTCCCTTCCTATTTTGAAATTAACATTTCCTTGTAATTCCTGTTTCTTAAGGGAATTATGTTTGCATGGAGCTCTCTATTCCATTTAGAGTCTGCTGTGGTTTGACATAAGGTAGAAATTCAAAGCACTTCACTTCCGAATTGTCACTTGCCCAGGACTGCCTGTTGTGCAATCCTTCCCTCCCAATTGATAAGGACGCCGACTCTATCATGTGACTTAGATGAGTCTCCACAAGTTGGACCCATGCTTACATCTGCATCTGTTTTTGTCCACCGAACATCTCGTGGTGATGAAGAAAATCTTCATCAGGGAAAGACCGAGCTTTGCCTCAGGTCACACAGCTGGTGTAGGGTGGAGTGTGGGTGTGGGCCCATGTCCATCCCCAACCCCCAGCATAGTGTTCTTCCCCTAAGCTTCGCACCCTCTCAACCAGGCTTCCTGTTAGGTGGGGAGTGATGAGCCCACCCGTCCCCCCCAGAATACCCCACCCCCTGTTCAGGAGGAGAGGGACCTATCTCTTCCCTCACCATGTTTGTGGAAGGGAAGAGTGTGACTTTGTTCTGATTCCTGGGCTCAGTTAGGTGAAGCCGGGTCCCAGGAGAGAAGGTCAGTCTGGCTGAGAACCAGGCCCTGCTCCCTTCCCCTTCCATAGGGGCCAGGGCCCACCTTCAGGAGTCCACCTACCTGGCGCTGGACTCAACCTATCTCAGTGCTAGACTTGACCTACCTGAGTTTAAATCCCAGTTCTGCTGCTTCCTACTTGGGTGACCTCAGTTCTCCATCTTGAAAATGAGAAGAACAAGAGTGCCTGACTCTAGGGATTTTGTAGAGATTAATTGCATTAACCCATGTAAGGTGCTTAGCACAGAGCTAAATAAATGTTACATGTAAAGGTTAATTTTTCTAATTCTATCCAGCTGAAGGTTGGCATCTAGTCGAATTTACAGTGTTTACTTTAGAAGACACATCTTTTTCTGTTTAGTACTGAAATTGGCATCTTGGATGCTTGTTATCATCTCTTAACAAAACACCCTACTGAAAGTCACACTGTCCCTCCGCTCGTGTGGCCAATGAATTATGGATGCAGGTGGTTCGCTGACTGAAGGGGGAAAGGAATCTCCATGACACACTTCTTGTTGAAAATGCACTTGGGAAATGAGCGTTTGCTCATGGAGAAAATATTTTTTGCATCTCATTGAGTAAAGAAAAATAACAGACTACAGAGACAGAAGGTTACTATTATAGCATTTTTGTCTCATGAAAAACTGATTGGCTTCACTACCTATTGATTAAACATCAATGCGCAGTTATTCTCTAGACAATAAAAATCCTGTTATAAAGTAACCGCGCAGGCAAAGTTCATTTATGGTCAGGGCGGCTTCACCAAAACAATAAATCCCAGTGTTACGATTCTCAACACCAAGTGCCTGCAGTCTCCTTGGGGACTTGGTTCTGATTAGAGCACAAATTGCTCTCGCAGCTACCATTTCCTACTGCTTCCTCAGTTTCCCTAAAACTCAACAATCTGAGAGACAGGGTGAAGTTGGGGCACATTTAATTGTACACCTCTCTGCCCAGTCGCGTACGGTCCAGATGTGCCCAGATGTGTGAGTGGAGTCTGCTCTCAACTTATCTATTAGAAAGGGAAGCAACAACAGGGTGGATCTCTGTGTTTGAACACGGGCTGATATCACCAGCACACTCCCAAGAAATGCTTTCCTGTGCTCAGATAGGCAAGCAAAAAAGCCCTTCTCCCTGCCTTGTGTTGCTGTCCTTACTGCCTCAGAATATTCAAAGGGCCTTTCTCATAGCCTCCACCTAAAACTTCCCTCCTTCTAGATCACCTTACTTCTAGAGAATTCTGTTAGGAGATTTGTTCCACATCCGTCCCTTTTATACTCTGGTTCTGTTGTTAGCCTTAATGGTCTTCTTGTAGGTCCAAATATAAAATATATAGGCAACAATATCAAAACCAATAATTGCATTCTACAGTAAGATGCGTGGCCACACGTCTCCAGCCAAAACAGGATGGAAGAGCTCTATAGAGTCATGCGAACTTTTGGAATTGACTGAAAGCCATCTATTTGTATGTCCTATGCCTTGCTCACATGTCCATCTGTACACCATGCACGTTGGCACACATTGCACACCAACTTTTCCAAGACAATTAAAGTGCAAGGGTCAAAAAGAACTCAGGATCCTAAGGGCTGGTCTCATGACAAAGCTCCAAGACCTGGCTCCTTCTTGAATTGCTGCCAGGCCCTCATCAAGTCTGGGCTGGAAGTACCCAGGAAGAAGGTGGGCCTGGTCTAGCGTGCCGTACGTGGGCCACCCCAGTCATCTTGGCATCTGAGATGGACCTGGATTCAGAGCAAATAGGGATCTATTGAAACCTTGTGGTGACACTCCCTGTGCCCTGGCCAGATGTCTGGGCACCAGCCTCCAGTTGCTGTGATGTTGGCTGCTAAGGACTCACTGCTGCCCTTTTCCAGAGAAGTATCCTTAGGACAATGACAGCTTCCTGGCCCAGAAGGTCACACGCACACACAAGGCAGGCAGAGGCTGATTCCTAAGTACAAGAAAAGGCCAAACCCCTTGCCCACAGTGGGACCAACTCTGGTGTGGTTCTGATTCACATTCCAGTGCTCCCCGCGGGAGTAGCAGAAGCCAGGCTCCAGCCAAGACCACATCCTTGCTCGGCCCTTCCCCCTGCCTTGTGCTGCTGCCCTCACTGCCTCCCCGCTGACAGTGCTCCCTCAATAAACCCCTTTCACATGAGTCCCCTCTCAGGCTCTGCTTGAGAAAACCTTCATCTTTCCACAGATCACTGTGCCCATATAGCATCTCCCATATAGACAGTCAAACTCCCC
This sequence comes from Myotis nattereri, assembly GCF_964212035.1. Classification (NCBI taxonomy): domain Eukaryota; kingdom Metazoa; phylum Chordata; class Mammalia; order Chiroptera; family Vespertilionidae; genus Myotis; species Myotis nattereri. The sequence continues at coordinate 34,464,174 of NC_138082.1, forward strand.
CCAGATTGGCAGGGACATTGACAATATTTGGACCTTCAAGATGACTGGAACAGCCACTGTCCCTTCACCCTCTGCCCTGCAGTAGAATTATCATCAACATTCACCAAACCCAGGAATAGACTACTCAGACTCGTAGAGCAGGAAAAGAAACACTTCATATGTAAATGGTAGCTTTAAAAATGCATTCAGATATTAATAATGCAATGATATTTATTTATTCAAAAGCATAGAATGTGAGGAAGCTGAAAATACATTCTACAAGAAAATGTGCCAATCCACAGAGATCCAGGGCTCCGAGGTACCACTTGAGTTCATGACCATTGTGTAAAATTCTAATGTGTGAACGTTTGAACTTTATCACTGGCTACAACTGCTATAAATGTTTTCCTCGAAGTGACAGGCTCACTTCATTGTCAGCAATACTCTGTGAAATAGCTATGTCCAAATAGCCATAGTTTGTCAGTTTTTCTTTCAAATAAATATGATGTCCTATGAGGGGGAAAAGAGATTCGTTCAGCTCACAACTCAAGCACTTACACAAGTGTTCTTCGAAGTACCCCGACTTTATATTTCGGTATGCTAACATGCTGTAGGTGTAATTCTTACTTTGACACTCGGAATATTCAAAGGACAGCCCTCAGGGATCAAGACTGAGTAAAAGTGATCATCTGCACGGCGGCAACCACGGCAGAAACAAGGTCCCTGGTGGAGTTTGACGTCACAGCCCAGACTCCTGCGGAGGTGTTGGCAGGTTGTTTTTACACATCAGGGAAAACGTCAACACAGTGGGAAAGGTAAAAGGTATTCTAGTGGGTCTTTTTAAATAAGCTTTGTTATTGTAGAGCACTTTCAGGTTTATAGAGACATTATTAGTACAGAGAGTTCCCATGCGCTCCATACCCATTTGCCGTCATTATTAACATCTTGCATGTGGTACATTTGTGACAACTAAGGAACCAACACTGAAACGTGATTATTAAACAAAGTCCCCACTGTATACAGATGTCCTTAGGTGTCACCTGATGTCTTTTTCTGTCCAGGAGCCCATCCCAGACACCACACTGATTTAGTTGCCATGTCTTATGCTTGACTGTCAGTTTCTCAGACTTTCCTTGTGTGTGTGTTGTTTTTTTATTGATTTTTATTATTTATTTTTTAAATATATTTTATTGATTTTTTACAAAGAGGAAGGGAGAGGGATAGAGAGTTAGAAATATCGATGAGAGAGAAACATCCATCAGCTGCCTCCTGCACACCCACTACTGGGGATGTGCCCACAACCAAGGTACATGCCCCTGTCTGGAATCGAACCTGGGATCCTTCAGTCTGCAGGCCGACTCTCTATCCACTGAGCCAAACCGGTTAGGGATTTTTTTATTGATTTTTAGACAGAGAGGAAGGGAGAGGAAGAAACAGAGAGAAACAACAATGTGAGAAAGACACATCAATTGATTGCTTCCCACACGCGCCCTGACCAGGGCTGGGGATTGAGCCTGCAACTGAGGTATGCGTCTCTGACCAGATCGAACCCAGGACCCTTCAATCTGCAGGCCAAAGCTCTATCCACTGAGCCAAACCAGCTAGAGCTGGGGTCTCGTTTATAAGGACAGTGATCCTATTCACGAGGGTTCTGCCCTCATGGCCTGGTCACCCCCCAAAGACCCCACCTCTAAATACTATCACTTTGGGGATTAGGATTCAACATAGGACCTTGGGAGGGACACAAACATTCAGCCTGTATCAGTAGTATCACTAGTTAACTGCCCCATCTGGACAGTGAGAGGCGGGATCCAGTACATAGATGTTCCATCCTGCCCACAACCTGACACTGACTCCCGCTCAGGTTTCACGTGTCCTCTTGGAAGGTTTCATGGTGAGGAGCGCCCGGTCTCCTATAGCACATGAGCTTAACCACACATCTGACACTGGCTGCCTCTCCTCTGCGGAAACACTTTCCCCAGCACGTAGTTTGTCCTTGGCAGCACTTCCCAGCGGCAGTGCTAATGCACAGGGTTTGTCTGGGGCTCCTCTCCCTAAGGAGCTCAAGCCAATACTGCAGCCGCTGTGATGGGGGCAGCCCGCCGTGCTGCTGCCGCTGGTGGGAGGTGGGCATTCAGACGCATATGCCTTGTCCCGGTCACACACATCGCCCAGAATCCTTGGGGTGCGGGGCTCCCCCAAGCTGGCTCTAAGTGTCTTCCTAGAAGTGACTTCTTTTCATGGGCTCCCTTGGCAAAGCCTTGCACACATTTTAACTCCATTAACTTCATCCGTTAGTTGAGTCACACTTCAACGTGCTGTGGTAGAGAGTCGGTATAACGGCTTTTGTCTCAGTTTCTCCAGGAAACAGCTTCCATGCCTACACACATTTTGCCCGTGGGGAGTCATCGGCTGGGACAGCCAGTGATTGTGACAAAGTGGAACCAGATGTCCAGGGAGTTTCCATCTGGGAAAACTCTCAGAGGTCTGACTTTCAAACTCTGTTTTTCATAAGGAAATGCAATTTTTGAAATAAAATTTTATAAAGAAAATATATAAAACAGGTCCAGGAGGAGTAATTCTGACTAAGAAGCAGAGAGGCATCCCCCAGCCCATCTCCCAAGGTATGAGCATTGAGTTTAAAGCACCTGACCCACCCCTCTGATGACTATGGTCTTCTCCATAAAGGCCACTGGAGCAGGAATGTCACTGGAGCAGCTGGCCCCTGGGTGCAAATTGGGATGGGCCATGGGGAGTCAGAGTGCCTCCCGGTCAGGCCTCTCCCCAGGGGAAAACCTTATCTGTGGCATAGCCTCCCTCCAAACGCATGACCTCTGGATGCCTGAAGTCACAGAGATCGGAGGCAGAAAGGGTCTGCATCATTTTGGATTCTTTGGTTACAAGCAACAGAAATGGACTGACTAGCTCAATCCAAAAAGAAATTTATCAGACAGATACAGGGTAGCTCACAAAATTGGAAAATAGCTAAAGCATCAGGCTCAGAAGGGGAGCCAGAGAAGTTCTAAACACCGACATAATGGACAGTGTGATCTGGTGTGCACACAGGTGAACAGGTCCCATGTGGAAGAAGTGCTGCCTCCAGAGAAACCCGAAGATTCTTGGATAGCCAGCCGACTGCCAACTACAGGACCCACAGGTGACTGGACTTATTGCTAACAAGGTCACTAGAAAACTCAAGCTTCTAGTCCCCCCACTTGTTGCTCTGTCTGTCCCTACAATGCCTCAGCCTCATAGGTAGCACCTAGATCATTCGGCAGTCAGGTATGAGAAACTATCCTGGCCGAGATCCATATAGCTTTCAGCTCTGATGTTGGCCATGTGACCTGCTCTGGAGTCTCCTGCAGCCTGGACACTCTTCAACTCTTCGCTCATGTCATGTTGCTGTCTCTCCCAGCTGTTCCTGTCCCACCAGCTCCCCCCCAACCCCCAGCTCTTACGCTGCACCCACTGTCTCAGCAGAGAAACACTTCTCCTCCCACAAGGGCCCCACTGATTTCCGATCTCCTGTTGGACTCCAAGGCTGTCATTTCAGGCTGCATTTTGGGTGGGCTCACCTGGCTATCATCTCATACGTTGAGAAAATCAAGAACAAAAAAAAGAGTGAGTAGGTTGTATGGCCAGGCACTAGGGAGCATGAACAAAGGACCAAAGTCCCATCCAAGTGAAGAGCACAGCCAGGATGTGGTGGCCTGAGTCTGGTGTTGGAGCAAAATGGTGGGTCAGACTGCAGCAGGACCATCGTCCACATCCCACAGAGGTAGACATACTGAGTGAGCATCAAGGTGTGAGTCCAGGCTGACGCCTTGCCTGGGGGCTTGGGCAGGCAGAGCCTCACTGTGAGGGAGCTTCCCGCCCACCTCAGCACCAGTGTCACTCACTGTCTGGAGAACCAAGGACGTCTTGCTCAGCCGTTCCTCTGGGGACCCTCTTGTTTAGGTTGCCACCCCCCATCTTAGCCAAAGTCACTTTTCTTCATGGCCAGGCAGTTAGGTTGTCATGGAAACCTTTTATTTGATGCCTAAGGAATAACAGTGCTTCAGAAAGATCTTCCTTCTCTCTCACTTTGGGTCAAAGATCCTTATTTAAGACAACATAGCTGAGAAGGCTCGGCTGTCACCATGCAGCTCAGAGGAGCTGTGATAGATGATGCAAAGGTTGGAAATGATGCCAAAGAAACAAACATGGGTCAGCTCGTGAACATTCTGGAAAATGAAGCCAAGGAGTTTGTCTCTTTTCGCTGGTGCTAAAAAATGAGAAATCAGTAAATATTTGTTGAATGGATAAATGAGATGTATTAGAATCAAAATGTAGGTAATATTAGTGACAAGAGTGACACGGTGGATACTACAGGCGAGCACTCTGGTTCTGAAACAATTGTTAACACCTGGAAATGGGAGGGAGGCCTGGACTGGGGCAAGTGCAAATGGAGCTGAAGGGTGGGGTAAGGTGGACAGACCTTTAAGTGGAATTGAAAATTGACTGTGGGGAAGTAAGAGGAGCAATCAAGGAGACCTCCAATGTCATGAGGCTAACAAAATGTGACAGTTTCAACAGCAAGGGAGACTTGAGGAGAGAGATGGATTTGGAAGATAATGCATTTGGTTCAGTCATGAATGTGCCATATGGAAGTGTCATGGCACACCAAGAGCTCAGGAGAGAGAGAGGCTGTGTCAGAAGGGCACATGGCAGGAAAGTGAGCAGGAGTTGCAGAGCTTTCGCCATGCCTGTCCCGTGAGTCCACCACATCCTGACCTCGGCTCCCCCACTGCCTCTGTCCTATCTGTCCCATTGTGCGGTTGGCTGGCTTGAGCTGTGAGCCCACCCCAAGAAAGAGTGCCTAGCCCAGCTTCCTCCCAGCACCCTCCCCTGAAGCAGAGTTTGACTCAGAACTTCTGCACAAAAATTTTATGTGAGATGAGATCTCAGAGAATAGAGTGAAGGACCAGGAAGAGCAAAGGAAGGAGAATAAGTCAAGTAGATGTGGAGCTCATTTTAGAGGTCGCTGCTGTGGGCAACTGGTGCTCAGCCCATCCTGGACCTCAGCACACAGAATGCCCTTAGAATTGAACCCTCAAGGGTGAAAAAATAAATCATTTGTTTATCAACCCCATGCCACAGTGGGCATCCCCAAGGGAGTGTATTACCACTCCTACGCTTCTAGGCTGCCTTTGTATGTGTGCCACATGGGAACCAGCCACATCTGCAGCGCTGGAGAAACTCCAAGGCAGAAAGTGAAGGATGTGGGCTCATGCTGGAAGCCAAAGATGTCTGCTAAATGTGAATAGAAGCCCCACAGAGCTGCCCACCACAGTCACAGCTGGAATCTGCAGGAGGGGCCTGGAGGCATCTGAGACACGAACCCCTTTTACTCCTCAGATCCACTCCTGCCCTACATTACATCCCACCCAACCAAGATCAAGATTTTAAGACTCAACAGACACGTTCGTGGAGCCAGGTACTGTCCCACTGTTGCAGTTGACCCAGAGACCTTTATCACCTCCCTCCTTCACCATCCTTCCCAGATCCCTCTCTCCTCTACCTAACACTTCAGCTGGTCTAGGTTGGTTGCCTGATCAGACAGCCTAGACCAGGGTGGGCAACCTTTTTGTGAGTGCGTGCCAAAACCAGCAAAATCTCTGACTTAAAATTCTTCTGTGTGCCAACCCTTATTTTTTGAGAACATGTTACGCCTACTTGATATCTCTTAAGGTGTACATATGTGGAGAACCTTGAAGAAATAATAAAATTCATTTGAGCGACAAAAACACAGTATATGATGATGAAAAATACATTTATTTTTTAATGTATACATGTACACTGATAGTCCAACAGAAACTTTTATGACTCCATTTGATATTATCAGGGGGACTTTTCTGCTGCATCACTGATGACAGACATTTTACATCAGGTTTATATTTTGTGACCTTCAGAGATATGCACGAGGTACTACTTTCATATATCAGACTATTCCTATTATGAGACTTAACAAAATTCATCACTGAGAACAAAGATTCACAAGCGTATGTGGATGAAAACATGGAGAGTAATGCTGTTGCAAAGTTTTTTAAACAGAAAAATTTTCTAGAATGGCATTCCAAGCCCTCAATAGTTTGTTTTCGACACTATTGAAATTGCTCTTCCCCTCTCTTGTCAATCCATGTCTATGGTCTTTAAGATAACTTATTATGTAAAACTACTTATTTATCTAAGATGCACCTACACTGAATTTATCTGAAAAATAAAAAAGTCGATATTAAGAAAAAAATTGTAAATGGAAGATTATAAAAGAAGGTTTCGCGTGCCAGCATAAGTTACTGGCATGCCATGTTTGGCACGTGTGCCAGGGGTTGCCCACCCCTGGCCTAGACCTTCCCCTCTGAAGGGCGTGAACACTTGGCTCCCTTGCCTCTGGCAGGCCATGGTGGCTGCAATTGCCTGTTACTGACATCACTGGCTTAACAGTACCAGGAAAGGTTCCAGTGAGCCCTGTGAGCTCCAGAGGCCCTTCTCTTCCAGGAGCCACCCTGGCTCCTGTTGACAAGAGTCAGTGACCCCTCCTTACTTGCTTGCTGACCAACGGCCATGACTGGTCCAAAATGAACACGCTGTACTCACAGCTCTGAGCCAGTGAATTCTGTGTCTCTGGGGGAAATAAGTTCCAGGCCTGCAAATTATGGCCTATTTTCCATCAGAGCCTGAGAGTAGGAAGTGCAAATCCCACAGTGGATCACTGGGGGTGACAGTGTGAGAGGCCACCCCACTTCCACCCCTTGGTGACCACACTTGTATGTTCTAGCTGATGGGGACCACACACCAACTGTGAGCGTAGTCCATATGTTACAACCTGGGCACGACACCTCCCACAAAACAGAAGGCCTCTGCCTCTCATCTGTTGAGCCAGATAAATATGTGACATGGTATTGTGCTATATGGTAAGGTCTTTTGGTCTGAAGCAATGTGTTGTGACATTGTGTGTCAGAGGAATTGTATGTAGTTGTCAAAGGAATCTATGTGGTGGAGGAAAACTATATCCAGACCAGGTGTTCATCTCAGCAAAGATGAATCACTGCCCTTCCAGGTGTAGGGATATGATGGAGTCAAGACCTGCAGGTGCCTGGCTCTTATCCTGTAGGGATAGTGCCAGAGGGAGGGCTCAGCATGGAGTCCTGCTGCTGACAGTCTAGACAGTCATTGGTGGTGGCAGCATAGATAAGCCTGGTGAGAGTGAACTCACAAGATGGGCCCATGAAAGGCCTCCAACTTTACCCCCGAATGACACTGAGGGCAAAGGAATCTGCATGTAAGTACTGTGCTCTAGTAGATAAAGCTGCTTCCCGAGTATACAGCTTCACATCAACAATGAACTGGACAGATGGCAAATGGTGGGAACCTGGGTTCTCATGCTGGAGAAGGAATTCACAGATAAACAGGGAATGGAGGTGGCGATGATTCACGTGGGAATAGATTTGCATTGGAGACATCAGTATGGAGACTCGTGTTTAGTTTAATATAGACACAAATATTTACATACAGAATTATTTACTGGTATGTATGTATACACGGGTTACCATACACATGTGTACTTTTTTGCTCTGTTGACAGAGAGGGCCTAAAAGACACATAACAGCCGGAAGCAACGAGCACAGCTAGTTCTCAGGTCTTAGTTTACGAGACCATTTTCCAAAAAAAAGAACCAGGACTCCTTGGAGAAATGGCTGGCTCTCGGGTGGACAGGAAATGAACAAGATAAGCCTGAGTGTCTTACTTTGCCAGAAATAAGGAAGTGATCAGACATGGAGGGAAACCACACCGACAGGCGTGTATTGAAGGGGCTCAGGAGCCAAGCAAAAGGGCTGGAAAAATAAGAGCAAAAAGTCAGGTGGTACTGTGTTATGGCCCAAAGTATAAAATACATACCCATGATTCACCATGATATAAACTGGACAAGTAATAAATGGGTTAGAAGTGAGACAAATCTCCCCTGTAGAATAACTTCAAATAATTTATGAAGATATCCTGCCCTCTGGGAGGTGGATGTGACTCCCCACTGCTGAAGTCTGGGCTGCACATGGTGACTTCTTCCACAAGAAGGGATGTGCAGGGACAGAGAGTAGCTCTACTGTGGATACTCTTCAGCCCGGTGATCAAGGTCATCAGCAGTCATAAGTCACACTGATAGTGTGCATTCTTGATACAAAGTGATGAGAATGGCCCCTCTCCTTCTGTGGTCTTCCTCTTAACCCAAAATCCCAGTCTTATTATAAGAAAGCATCAGACAAATTCCAATAGTGCAACATCTTTCAGGACACATACCCAGGCCTCCCCCAAACTGTCAAGGTCACCAAAAACCAGGAACGTCTAAGACACTGTTGTTGCCAAGAGATGTGATAATTAAGTATAATGGCACCTGGGTGGGCTCCTAGAACAGGAAAAGGATATTAGGTATATATATATATATATTTGAAAAAACACACGAAAAAACAGAGGAAATCTGAAAAAAGGTATAGACTTTATAATGCACTAATATCAATTTATTAATTATAAAAATCCACCATAGGTCTGTAAGATGATAATAGTAAAAGAAACTAACTAGGTGTTGAAGGTATGGGAACTTTATGTGCAATTTTTTATAAATATGAAGCTGTTCTGATGAGTAAAGTCCATTATTTAAAAATGAATTGTTGTTACACAAAACAACGTGGCTGAATCTCAAATACATTCTGGTAAGTGAAAGAAACCAGGCTCAAAACATCACAGACGCTAAGCTGCAGGTCCACGGCTTCCCCACCGGACTGAGCCTGGCTGGAGAAGTGACGCTCTGAGTCCCCAAACACACAGGTGGGCGGAAATGCTTGCTGAATGGAGGCGTTTGCAAAGTATGGCTCCCAGGGAAAAGCAAGCTGGCCCTACAGAGAAGTCACGCAGTGTTTGATCAAAGGGTGGGGTTGAACATGACTTACTGGTTTTCGAGAGGAAAAACACACACATGCCAACATCAGTCAATGTTGCTAAGGCACCAAATTTCTATTTTAAAATTTCGTGTGGAGCCAAGTATGAGTTTCACCTCCATAAAACAAAAGGAAGCTTATATATCTTAGATTCGGCGTATCATGCAAGTTCGAAGTTAATAAACCTGTAAGCGTAACAGCCTGCAGGAGGTAGGACAATGGAAGTGGGTCAGGTGGGCAGAAGCAGGGTCCTGGCAGGACTGCGCCCATTTCCACAAGCTGGTCTAATCTTTCCTGGCTTTGCTCTCACTAATTAGTTCTGTCCTTGATGCTTGTAACCCTACCTGGGCCTCTGCATCCAAACCCCGCCTCTGAGCCTGGCACAGACCCTGCCCTGTGCCCCATACCCAGAGAACCCCCAGGATAGCTCTTGTCCCTTCTCAGATCTCTTCTCTTTCCAGTGGATAGTGAGCCCCGTGGGACAAGCCCAGCGACCAGCAACATGTGATTTTTGAGTGAACAAATGAATGAATGAAGTGAAAGAATGAATGAAAGATAAAGGAGTTAGTTCTGGATCACCCTTTTGCCTCAGATGCCTTGGCTGTCCATCCCAAATTCTCCTTTCTCCTGAAGTCATTCAGACTTTGGAATCCTGACACTGTCCCCCAGTGAGAAGCAGAGCCTAAAGGCATCATTCTGAAATCAGCCACCCCAGCTGCTCCTTCCCCACCACTTCTTAACCCCTGTAATCTCGGTTCAAACTCAATTTTCCCATCCGTAAACCTGACGTATGAAGAGGACTAACCTCATGAGGCCATGGTACCCAAAGTATGTGCCAAGGATGTCACTGCAAACTCACAAAGGCACCAAGGGACACTTCAAATTCTCAAGGAATCATGGAGATGTCTGCCAGATACACAAGGACTCTCGGTGAACCCTCAATGGATGGTCCTGAGTGGCATAGACCCAACAACAGGTAATGGGTTGGTGTTTCTCTTGTTCTAGGGGCCCTGGGACAACTTCTGAGAAAGGTTGGGGATCCATGTCCCAGGGTTACTGTGAGAACTTAATGACAAACTACAGGACACATTTGCTACTTGCTCGGTGACCCACAACATTAGTAAGGATCCTTAATTACCCCCATTCTCTGGACAAACTTCATCACAGGATTCTACTGGTCATGTAAATCATCATTTAAATGATGATCAAACTAAAATTTAAGCAACCAAATTATAAATAATAATTCAACTTTCCTTATTTTCCCTAATTACAAATTAGAATGACAGAACAGTTTAAGAAAAAATATCTACGTGGGAATGGGCAGGCAGAAGAACTCCTCAGGGCGTTTCTTATAGGAAATAAAACCCACAGCACCACCCAGACTTCCTGGGGCACAGACCACAGAGGAGAGTCAATCGTCCCTGAGCCCGCTGCACTGGAAACGCACACCAGAAATAGCCTCCGTCCCATGAGAGAAACCCTCTGGACATAGACCATTCCAAACAGGAATTTGAATAACTCGCTGATTGTTATTAACCCAAATGTCAAGTGCTCTGCTTCTAAAACACCAAATGTCCTAGAAACTGTTAATTCCATTACCTTTTTTAAAAAAATGGATGTCTTGTTTGTTTGTTTCCAAGGTATCCACCATTACGTTCACTACTGTTTTTAAACCAAATGCTGTGACTTGGTCAGTGATTAATAATATATAAATGGTATGGGCTTGGGTGGGAGTTGCCATGTCATCTTTACAAGAAGATGCTCAAGAATCACTACAGCCAGAAATTAGCTCTTTGTTCAAAGGCACAAACACCAAACAAGACATGCTGGCTTTTTCTTCCCAAAAGTGTCAAACCAAGTGCATTGTTGAGTCTATTCTTTTAAAATGGAAAGACTAAGCACATTCAGTTACTCTGGAGTCCTGCCTATGGTCCGAGCCCCTGAGGAGTGTAAGCAGGAGTGGATGGAGCCGGCCACTCACTTTCCCTGCAGGCTGTGCTGCCTTGGTGTTCCAGCTGCTGCATCTCTTTTGTTAACTGGACAGAGACCCTTTCTTTTCACAGGCCAGCAACTTCTTGCACCGGGAGTACCAGCCGTGGGAGATAAAAGCCTTAGATTCAGCCCTAGCCAGTTTGGCTCAGTGGATAGAGTGTCAGCCTGTGGACCAAAGGGTCCCGGTTCGATTCTGGTTGAAGGCACATGCCTGAGTTGCGGGCTGGATCCCCAGTAGAAGGCATGCAGGAAGCAGTCAATCAGTTATTCTCTCTCATCGTTGATGTTTCTCTCTCTCCCTCTCCCTTCCTCTCTGAAATCAATAAAAATATATTTTTAAAAAAATTAAAAAACAGCAACCTCAGATTCAGTTCGAATCTAAATTGACCTTAAATGGTTAGCTTGTGTTGTAAACACTCAAACATTTCCAAACAGCAGATTCTTCTATGATAAACTGTAAGTGTGAGGAGCATGCAGACTTCAGAGATCTGAAAACCTCCACTCCAGCCTGATGGTTTTATGTTATTCATCATCCAGTAAACCCAGACGTCTTGAGCCCATACAGTCACAAACACATACTAAGGGTTGGAGCACGCTGTTATCTGGGATTTCAGTGCTAGAACCAGTTCTGAAATCATTGCCTCTGAAAAAAAAAACACTGGAAGTTGTGCAGTCACGCAGGGAGCTTGTGTACCTTTGCTTTATGACTTGCGTCATCAGAACGTAATGATGTTAAGGGTGGGTGTCGTGCCCTCCTTTCTTACTTACTGCTGTGTGTCCAGTGTGTGCATAGCCTCAGGTCGGTAGTGAATGCTCCATAAACAGTGGTGCGATCAATAGTGTTGGGAAGCAGGTTCCAAGGTGATCCATTCAGGCCTGCATGCATCGCTTCATTTAACATGCACAGCACTCTACAGGAAGTTAATATCATCTCTGTTTTGCAAATGATAAAGCTAAGATTCAAGAAGGCAGGGCGATCACCCTAGATCACCCAGCCAGCAAGCACCAAGCACAGGCCCGGAGCTTGCCACATACTCAAAGCTCAAGAGAGCTCTGTGGACATGAACAGAACCATCCCTGCGGGACCACACATCTCCTGGTTCCACAAGTACTAGTATTTCCCATGAGTTAGGGTCTAGAGCTTGTGGAAAGCCATAGCCAGAGGCAGAGGAAAAGGGGTAGGAATATGGCGAGGAGGCTGGTGGAAGGGCAACCTCTCCCCACATGACTGGGAATTGGAAGACACATCTCCCCAACCACCTGTTCATAACCTATTTCTTTTTTGGAAAATGGCAGGATCTGTCTAGATTGTGAGGGGTTCCCAGGGCTGGGGTCTCACCATCTCCTAAGAAGATTGGCACACTCCCATAATGCACTGAGGGGCCCAGGAATGAGGCACAGTGGGGTCTCCCAGAAAATTCTCCAAATCCCACGGGAACTGTGCTTGCCCCCATGGGAATGGCAAAGCTCTCACCTGCCCCTTCTCCCTCACCGCCCACAGTGGACCCACACCTGAGGGCCAACTTCCCTCCATCCCCAATCCCGACCCACACGGAGTCTTCTGCCAGTGGACTTCCAAAGCCTTGATCACACACTGCCCTTTCCGCTTTTCACAGACCACCTCGGGGAATAATGTCCTTTAAAAACATAGCCATCGCCCTAACCAGTTTGGCTCAGTGGAGAGAGCGTCAGCCTGCGGACTGAAGGGTCCCGGACTGAAGGGTCCCAGTCAAGGGCATGTACCTTGGTTGTGGGCACATCCCCAGTAGGGGGTGTGCAGGAGGCAGCTAATCGATGTTTCTCTCTCATCGATGTTTCTAACTCTCTATCCCTTTCCCTTCCTCTCTGTAAAAAATCAATAAAATATATTTTAAAAACAAACAAACAAAAAAAACGTGGCCATCTTTGTCCTGCGGGTGGGAGTAAGGGAACGTGGTGTTGTGCACATCTCACAAGCTGCACATACCATTGGCAAGAGGAATCCGTGGCTTATTGCTGCCACGGTCTTTCCAGGGTGGAGTTCTTGACCAGGAATTTGGGAGCAAACATCAGGTATTACCATTCCCGAGTTCGAAGGAATCCTAGCCTCTCTCATTGCCAGTGTGGACACGGCCCAGAGCAGGCAGGCAGCTCCCAAGCCTGCGCGGTGAGTTCACCAGGGGGGAAATTCATATTTTCCTCCTGGCACACCACACCCTCATCTTCCCAGAAAAATCCCAGACGCACTGGGAAGAATGACAAGGCTGCAGAAGGCACGTGGATGTGAACTTTCTGGCCATCTCCGGGGAGATGCTGTCCCCTCTCGTTTCAGTTCGCTCGCCTGGCACGCGCGGTCTGTCCCCAGCTCGGGAATGGGCACAGCACACGCATCCACGTTTTCTGCTTCTGATTCACAAAGCAGATGAGAAAGGGGCTGTGAGCTGATCGGAGTGTGCAGACAGGACCTGGGGCAGTTCAGGCCCATGAATTCAACAAACAACACAGCTGCCTTAAAAAAAAAGTGACAAATAATATTTTATTTAGCAGGTGGGAGAAAGTAACACCAGCTTCCCTGGGAGAAAACTCCCAGAAATCCAAATCAGGTCTGTGCCGGCCTGGCCGCCCGTGAGGGGAGCTCCCACCTGGCGGTCCCGACGGCGGCCTCAGAGGCCCGCTGTCAGGAGTGCAGGGACTTCCCAGTTCATATCCGGTACAGCTGTGTGGGCTTCGCTCTCAACTGCCATCCACCAAGAAATTAAAAGGCAACTTTCCTTTGAAGCCCTGGGCTTTTTTCTTCATTTAAGATTACAGCTGGAGGTCAGAAAAGGAGACACGAGGATTTCACAAACACGCACGCATCCTCCACACCCCATTGTCAATGGTGACGGCCCAGATGGCCGACCGCTGGCCACGCTCAGACCTGCACGCGCTCGGCGGATGGGCGCACCGCATGTTCCTGAAATGAAGGGATCTTATGCACCCCGCTGACGGATGCTGAGGAAAAGAAAGCCTCGGACAGCCCTTCCATCGTATTTTGTGAGGCTAGCCTAGAGATCAGAGCAGAGCAAAACACACGCAGGAATCACAAGTAGAGCCCGTGAGGAATGTTTCCCATGGCAGCCCAGTGAGCACCAACCATGTTGCCTATTCAAGCAGAACTGAATTTTACGTTTTTCAAACTTTCATTTTTTTCTCCTCAAAAGATTATAGTCGTGTGTCAATTACAGCTCAAGCAGGAGACAGAAACCACATAGCAATTTAGACAGGGAAAGTCGAGTTTGAAGAATTAAATAAAACAGGGGACTGGCTAGTAAAGAGTAAAAAGACCCCTGAGGAACATGGGTCCGGCCGGCAGAGGCCACTCTTTCCCTGGGGCTGAGGTCCAGCACTCAGGGAAGTCCCGACCCCACCAGGGCTGAGAAGGCCCAGGTCTGTTGGAGAGGGCACAGTCCTGTCTCATGGGATAGCAGAGTGGTTGCTGTGCTGTGAACCAGTAGAACTTGCTGGAAACCAGCCTCTAGGACTGGCTGGAAAGGTGTTATGAGACCGTGTGCTGATAGAGGTACTGCTGTCACACCACAAACACCACGAGGGAGGTGCAGGGGGCTGCCGTGGCTGCCACAGTGCATGAGCAGGCGCCAGGAGACTGTCCTCGCCGCAGAAGGCGCAGGACAACCCCGCGTGTTGCAGGAGCTGAGCTTCTGGGAAGCCACACACAGCAAGGGAGCCTGCCAAGAGGACACGCTAGACCCACCAAGGAAAGTCCCTTCCTCTGGCAATGTCTCCCCAGGGGCACTACTCACAAATATTGTGATAAATGCGAGCAAGGGAAAGTATTTAAAGGGTCCAGAAAGGGTAGATTTGGAGCTGAGAGGCAACAAATTGGCTACTCAGTCCACCTCTTTGGCTACTCAGCTTTCATGGGCACCTTCTGCACAACTGTAACTACTGTGTAACCACAAAGCAAGTCAATATTTCTTCCTACGAAGTACAGCTATACAGCTATGTGTCTCGTTCCCCAAAATGTGGAGGCACGCCATCACAATGCTTGCATTGATTGTTGGCTATTTTCACCATTTCTCAAATTCAGTCACAGTCTGAGTTTTTTGCATAAATTATCAAATTAATGTCCAACAACTTGTACATAAAATGAAAATGGGGAAAGGTGTTAAAAATGATTAACATAGCCTCAGCCAGTGTTCCTCAGTGGTTAGAGTGTCAGCCCACATACCAAAGGGTCTCAGGTTCAATTCTTGGTCAGGGCCAAGTACCTGGGTTGCAAGTTCCATCCCCAGCCTGGTTGGGGTGCATGTGGGAGGCAACCAATCGATGTGTCTCTCTCACATCAATGTCTCTCTCTCGCTCTCTTTCTCCCCACTCCCTCCTTTCCACTCTCTTTGAAAAAGCAATGAAAAAAAAATTTCCTCAGGTGAGGATTCACACACACACACAAATAAAAAGAATCTATAATAATAAAAGCTTAATATGCTAATTAGACCAGGCAGTCGAACGATCTTCCGGACGTCCTTCTGGATGAGCCACCATGGTGGGAGCCGAGGCAGAGGTGGTTAGGGGCAATCAGGCAAATAAGCAAGCAGTTAGGGGCGATCAGGCAGGCAGGCAGAGTGGTTAGTGGTGATCAGGCAGGGAGGCAGAGTGGTCAGGGGTCATCAGGCAGGCAGGCAGAGGGGTTAGGGGTAATCAGGCAGGCAGGCAGGCAGAGGGGTTAGGGGTCATCAGGCATGCAGGCAAGTGAACAGTTAGGAGCCAGCGGTCCTGGATTGCGAGAGGGTGCAGGCCAGGCTGAGGGACCCCTCAACCTCACCCCCCTCCTCCCATGCACAAATTTTGTGCACTGGGCCTCTAGTACTTATATAAAGAGCAAATAGAAAACATACAAAGCGCTTCAGTCCTGCTTCTGTCATTGGTCATGAAGTCTATCGATGTCCACGGCTTCTTTCTCCCACTAGCTCTGGAGAGGCTGCTCTGGGCTCTCTATGTGGTAGACGAGCCCAAGTCTTCACTCCAAAGGGTATGAGTCCTCGGCCATCCTGTCTTTCCTTTGGTTTCTCTAATTTTCCATTAAACTTTAACATTAGTTAGTTCTTACATGGAAGAACTAAGAGGCACTCAGAAGATCCCCTGGTTCCAGACTCATTCCTTGGAGCCCCCACGGGGGTCTCAGCAACCCCATCTACCAGTGACAATCAGAATCGAGAGTTCCTGCCAGAAGACTCACTCTTTTCGGCTGTGGTCCAGGGGCATCAGGACCTCACAATGCCCATGCAGGTCTCTTCTTCCAGTTGAGTGGAGTCGTCATCATGTCCCTGATGGAAGCTTTCTTACCTGGGAGCCTGAGACCTCCACGCCATCAGGACTCCAAGTGCCAGCATGTCAGCTTCCTTCTCGGACCCAGAATGGCTACGGTGGTCTCTGATTCTAAGTGCATAGGGACCCCCCTAAGATAGAGTCCTGCCTTTGCATAATACTGATGTTGTTCTTTCAGGGATGCAAGCAGAACAGAAAATTCACAGGAAGTGAATATGAAAATCACTCAAGAACACTTCGGATTCTGAATGTCATTCACTGATGCTGATTTTTTAAAATTTCAAACTTGTGTGTTCCCCCCTCACATCACCATCGCCTGTAAAAGGAAACGCTGAGGGGGCCTCTGTCCCAGGCTCTGTGCTTTGATGCCACGTTTGCCACCTATTTTATCATCGTCATCCCACCTCGCGAACAAGCACCAGACTCCAAGTTTTGCAGAAAACCAAAAGGCTCTCAGATTCACTTATTTCTGTAACCATAGTTTATGTCACAACTTGGAAAAAATCACATAAGTAAAGGCAAAGTAAGGTCAAATTTTAAAATATGGTTTAATAACTGCAGACTTCTGGGAACATTTTTATGATTCTGGCCAGTGATCCTGACAACCATGGCTCCGAGTTGCCTTTGGTGGGAGTGGTTCTATCAGCCAGGATTTGGGTAAAACGATGTGGGCTGGGCTTCCACAGCCACATAGACTCTTGAGGAAAGGGGGGGACTTAAAATGACCTCGCTGGGGGAACTCCTTTGATGCCTGGGGACGTCATTTACTGATAAGTCTCCGAAGCCTGAGGATTCCCTGGGAAAAAGTGTTTCTCATTCTGTTTCCTGTAAGAAGTAAAGGAGGAGAAAGTCAGGAAAAGAGGGAGGAGGGGGAGCAAAAGATGGCAGGCAAAAGAAGCAGGATTGCTACATGTGAGATATTTTCTGACGCGTTGCTAAGAATTCCCGTCTCCGAGAGATTGGATCACTTCCTAGGAGTGGTGGAGCCATAAGTTATAACCTTCATCTGCCAGTGGCTTGCTCGGTGGGCTGGCAAGTTGGTTTCCCCTCCACATCCTGCTGTTGGTGTCGCACTTTATAGGGGACTGACTATTCAGGGCTCTGCACAGTCAGCTCTTTCAGGACCACTTTCCATAAAACCAGTGGTTCTCAACCTTCCTAATGCCGTGACCCTTTAATGCAGTTCCTCATGTTGTGGTGACCCCCAACCATAAAATTATTTTTGTTGCTACTTCCTAACTGTCATTTTGCTGCTGTTATGAATCATAATGTAAATATCTGATATGCAGGATGTATTTTCATTGTTACAAATTGAACATAATTAAAGCATAGTGATTAATCACAAAACAATATGTAATTATATATGTGTTTTCCGATGGTCTTAGGCGACCCCTGTGAAAGGGTCTTTCGACCCCCAAAGGGGTCGCGACCCACAGGTTGAGAACCGCTGCATAAAATGATTAAAAACGAACATAAGGTGAAGTGGGGAGGCAAAAGGACAAGTGGCTTCCAGGCTAGCTCACTAAGGAATTTACGGTTTTGTACCCTGTGGGGTTTGACGGCAAAGCAAAAAGGGGAGGAAAACATGGGTGAAATCATGTGGTTCTTGACTTTTTCTAACTTGTTTTGCTTGGCATGCTGTCCTCAGGGTCCATCCATGTTGTCACAAGTGGCGTATTTCATCTTTTCTGTGGCTGAGTAGTGTTCCCTTGTGTGTATGCACCACATCTTCTGTGTCCAATCATCTCTGGGTCGTTTCCATGTCTCTCTGCATCCTGGCTTCCAGCCAGACCGCCCACAGGGGCTGTTTTGCTGGAGGACATGCGTCCATACTGCTCAGTCCAGTTGACACTACTCATCCCACATCTTGTTAGACGTTTCTGTTGTATTTGGCATTGTTGATGGGATCCTTTCTCTTTCAAACTCTTGGGCTTTGATTTCCGAGCACCAATCTTGTGGTTTTCTTCCTTCTCTGACAAATCCTTCTAAATTCACTCTCTTCCACCTACTCCATAAACATTACTATTTCCCAAGTTTTCCCTCCAGAGTGACCTCAACCACACTCACAGTTTTAGTAACTATCTGTACTGGCAACTCCTCACATCATATCTCACCTCTGATTTCAATTCAAACAAATATTCTACTAGCCTGCAGGACACTGAATGCATCGTCGGTCCCCAAACCCATTTCTCATCAATAAATGTCATCGCCATGCATCAAAGGAGTTCCCCGAGCGAGGACATTTTACACTCCTCACTCACACACGAAAAGGGGGAAGAAAACAACAGCTTATTTCAAAACACGCGTGGAGAGACCCCACAGCAATGGGACTACAGGACAGAACGAGCGTGGTGGGCGATGGCAGCCTCACGCATGAGCCGGCCCTCGCTGATGAAGAGCTAGTTTCTGACACCCACCCTCAGTCTGGCCTTCAACGATAAACTGAACCCTTATGTTTTACAAAATAACAAAATCGGGCATCTGCTCTGAGCAAGGACCTTCTGAAGCTGTGGCCACCCAGAGTCCTCAGGGATAAGTAACGGTTTACTTGCTCCCCGTTGGTGGATATGAGTATATACCGTCTTTAGGAGGGAACAAGGGATGATAGCTGGGTGTCCAGGGGACACCACAGACCAGAGCAGGGTCAACAGCCTGTCTGTAGCCTCTCCCTTCTGGGATGAGCAGTCATGATGGGAGTGGGCTGGGCAGGAAGAGCCCAGAGGCCCTTCCATGGCCAAGAAGATGCAATACACCTGTTTCTCCAGCAGAGGTGACAGATCAGCTCACTTTGCAGCAGTTCTCCACCTGTGGGTCGTGACCCCTTTGACGGTCTAACGACCCTTTCACAGGGGTCGCCTAAGACCATCCTGCATATCAGATATTTACATTACGATTCATAACAGTAGCAACATTACAGTTATGAAGTAGCAACGGAAATAATTTTATGGTTGGGTCACAAGATGAGGAACTGTACTTAAAGGACCAGAAGGTTGAGAACCACTGCTTTAGAGGTTACTCCTGCACATCTTGAATTGGAGAACAAGTCCAGCATTTGGAAGAACTATTGAGGACCCCAGCCTGTGATCACATACATTAAGTTTGGCCAGCTTATGTTAAATTTTAAGATTATTCTCAATATTTCAGACCAAGCCACTTCTCAGACAGCTGGGCCTTCTTGCACGCAGCTCCAAATGTTCTGTACTCACAAAGAGTCTCCCTGACACTGGGAATAAATATGGCTTCCTGGGAGCATTATTTATATCTGGACCCTCTCCAGTTATTACAAAATGCTGCAAACTATTATAACTTCTTCTTTTTTCTTATAACTTGGACTGTAAGTTCTTACCAGGATTCTATCACACTGACAGCAGTATTTCAGTTATGTTTACATTTCTAAATATTTTTCTCTGTGCAGAACATATCATTTCTGCTGTGCTCAAGCAGCACTCTTTAATGAAATTGCCATTATGTCTGGGTGATTTTTTCACTTAATTCATATACACATTTCCCAGCCACATCAGTTATTCAATTAAAATTAAAAGGGCAAGTCAGAGAAAGGCAAGTATCACATGATCTCATTTATATGTGGAATCTAATGAACAAAATAAACTGATGAACAAAATAGATCCAGAGACATGGAAGCGTGTAACGGACTGAGTAATCACAGAGGGAAGGAATAAGGAGCAAGGAAGAGATTAACCAAAGAACTTATATGTATATATGCATAACCCATGGACACAGAGGATAGAGCAGTAGGCCTGGGGATTGGGTGTGGGGTTGAAGGCATCATGGGGTGGGCGGAGGGGGTGGGGGAGGGAGGTGAGAGGGACACCTGTAATACTTTCAACAGTAAAGATAATTTTTTAAATTAAAAATTAAATTTAAAGGGCCTCTTGAAATTTTCCTTCTTTATTATTTATTAAATTTTCCATGATACATCTTTTCCTTATATTGATCATAGATCTTATCTTTATAATTTGTTTCATGCTATCATAATTTGAATTCATTTTGCACAAATATACTTGTTAAGGGAACATAGAATTTTTTTTTTTTTGCACATCACTTGACTTGCTCTGATTTTTCTTCTTGGAACTTTTCTTGTTCTTTTATTTTTGTATTTTTAATAGGGCTCAAGAGAACATATGAAATATCTTCTCATTCTCCTTTTTACTGCACGAGAAACAGTTTTTAAAAAACACAAAATGAAACATAAAAGGAGGGCCATCAAAATGACCCCTAGAATCAAGGCTAGGTTGTAGAATTTGGGCTGCTTTTTATTTTCTCTTTCACGTTCTTTATTCTTCCAGTGTTCCTCAATAAATATTTATTACTAATAAAAATATTGTTAAAAATACTTTTTACCTCCACTTCTTTATAAAAGGAATGAAATGGCCTGGGAAAGGACACAGACAGCATTTGCATAACCACAGGAAACAAATTCTACTGTTCAGACGTTTACAGGTTTTCTTTTCATGCAATAAGTAATAGGTTGTTGTTCAGCCTCTAACTCATGAATCTCACTTTTCTGTGATATTCAGTCCTTATGCTTCATCGGCAATAAAATGATCAATCACTTTCTTCTGGAAGGTCCTTCAGACCCACCAGTGTGGTGGGAATTTATATACTTGATCCTCATGCACACGGGCAGAGTCTCTCACTCGTCAACCAACCGGCAGAAACGCCTGCAAGTTGCTTTATTCAGGAACAAATAGAAAGGTGAAACGGTTCTATTTCTGTCCCAAGTGACCTCAGGCAGTTTCTTTGGTAAAGAGTCTGTTTCTATGGAAAAGGTTTGCAGAGAACTCTGGGGCTGCCCAGCTCAAACGTGGTGCCCTTTCTGGAATCATGAGGAATGGATGATGGTGCGTTTGGATCAACTTGAAAGCATCGTCTGCCAAAGAAAATAACTCGGATGCTGTCATGTCGGGCAAGGCATTTGCCTCTTCTGGAAGTTTCCAGACCTCCTCTCCTATTATCAGAGACAACCCTTGGCACCCTGACCCAGCTTCGGTGCAGCCGGCTGCCCTGTGAACAGGAACTCAGGGACCTCTTCACTGAGCAGTCACCCCGAAGCTCCTCCTTTAGTCAGGTCCCAGGACTCTGTGAAGACCCGGCTCTCCTCTCTAGTGCCTCCCCTGCCCCTGTCCCCACTCCCCTCCGCCCCTCTGGGACCAATCCTCTCCAGCGCCCAGAGACCAGGTCTGCCTTCCTCTGCAGGCACAGTCTCCATTCCTGTCTCTCTTTCGCACTTGCCTGCTCTGTCCCTCGTACTGGGTCCTTCCGGCTGGTTGTGGGGTCCCTCACCCACCTGACCGCTTGTTTGCATGAGCTCCTGAGAAGGCAAAGAGCTGGGGCTCTGGGGTTGGATCCTGGCTCAGCCCCTCAGCGGCCGTGGGGTCTTGGGGAAGTCCCTCAGCACCTCTGGGAAAGGGGGTAGTGATGGGCCCCGCCCCACAGAGTCACTGTGGGAACAAAGGTGAGGAAGCTCAGAGCGCTGGTCCCTGTGTCTGAGAGCGCCCAAACCTGCGCCAGCTGGAAAGAACGAAGCAGCCAGCGTGTACTGAGCATCTAGTTACGTTTCATATAGTTCTAGTTCATTCCTGTAAACCTCCTCTGAAACGTTACCGACAGGGTAAACATAAGACTGAGGCTCAGCGAGTTCCAGTGACAAGAGCTGATGGGGTTGCAGATACACCTTGTGCCGGACTGTGCTCCTCTCTGCTTCTCTGTGCCCTTCCATTCAATCAGAGGACGGCTCCAAACACAGTGTCCCCCAGGCGCTCTGCTGGATATAACTAGACACAATAACCACCGAGTCATTGGGTGCAATTATTGTTTATCCACTTGGCTAATAAATAATCACAGCCACGTAAAAAAAAATCCCAGTTACTGAATATGTAAATGCAGCCACGAGGAAGCACCCCCGGGGTGATAGTTGACAAGGTGAAGGGCAGTGGCCTCCTCTAGTCACAGTTCACCTTCCGAGGTTTCAGCTCCACGGTCCCAAAGTAGTAAATAGAAAATTTCGGAAATAAGCAATTCATATGTTTTAAGCCGCTCACTGTTTAAAACATACGAGCAACTGGCTATCAGACCAGTTGCCAGGAAGGGAAAGTGAGAGGCAGCATTTAGATAACTTTTATGACAGTATGTTGTTATAATTGTCCCATTTTATTATTAGTTATTGTTAATCTCTTCCTGTGCCTAATTTACAAATTAAACTTTACTATAGGCATATTGGAAAGGAAAAGTATAGTCCCTATGGTGTTCAGTACCATCTGCGGTTTTGGGTGTCCACTGGGGGTCACAGGACGCATCCCCTGTGGAGAATGGGCTTCCTCCCCGTGAACACAGGCTCGGGGGCTGCTGAGCTCCGGTGGCCTGCCCCTGGCCTTGGCATCTGTGAAAGGCTGGCTGCAAAGCTGTAAATGGAAGTTTGGCTTCTTTTCCAAACTGGGCACTTCACTGCCAAGTGGGGAAGGAATTAGCCTCCTGGTGCCAGCTGGCCGGATCCCGGGAGGCCACAGTGTCCAGTCTGGGAGAGGAGAGAGCGCGCTCAGCCCTCACCCAGAGGTCAGGCTACCCAGGCTTGCGAGCCCCTCTTTCTGTGTGTGCTGGCAGGGAGGAGCGGGAGTCCCGTAGATGGGAGAGGACCTGGCAGGCTCCAAGGAGGCCACAAACTCAGAAAGAGGTTTCCTCTTCCCTTGGTCACAAAAGGAGGCCGGTGCCTGTGTCCGCCAGCGGTCACACCCTGTGATCACCGAAATGCTGACCTGTGTTCATTTGTGACCCACCTTCGGGAGAACAATTTTATAGAAAGAGATGTGCCTACTACACGTCGCTTTGTATGTGACCCAGCAACGCTGCCTTAGAGTTGCTTTGCCGCATATTTAAACACCGAATGGGCGGTGGCTTCATGTCATACATCACATTCGCATCCTCACGTGTGTACTGAGTGCTGCTCCCGCTGCCCGGGCACCTGTGACTTCAGACTGGAGGGGAGACCTCTCATTTTATCTCTTACTGCCTCTCAGATCTGGGCCTGGTTCCAGCTATCCCATCACCCTCCCAAGACCTCCGAAACCCCAGTATTGGCACACGTCCTCCATTCCTCCGGCACAGAGAGTGGGAGGAGACCGGAGACCCACACACAGGTCCGATGGGGCAAGGCTGTGCAGTGAATGGCAGGAAAAGCAGGAGACGGCAGTCATGGCCGCTGAGGGAGGAGGTCTTCAGGTGGTCAAGGGCACTAAAGCCACGGCAGTTTAGGCAAAATGACAGCAGCGTTATACCCATGGAGTTTGGCGGCATGGAGGGCACAGGTGATCTGGGAAAGAGCCACTTCAGTGGGCACAGAAGCCCGACTCTAGCAGTTATTTATTCCAGAGCCTAGAGGCCACAGGTACCTGGAGAAGTTTGTGGAATTAAAGAAACTGGCCGCACATTGCCTTGCTTTTGTTTGTTCTTTTAGGTAAGGGGACCCTAGAGCTCATGTTGTGGATGGAATGATGGGAAGAACATGCTGATGGTGTAGGAGAGAGAGACACCTGTAGGATCCAGGGTCGCAGAAGGAAGAGAGGAAATGACTCAGAACTCTGATGGGAGGGGAGCCGCTGCCAGGTGAAGGTGGGCACAGGTCTGCCCGGGTGCGGGCAGGGGGACCATGAGGGCGTGAGTCCTGAGGCGGCACCGTCAGAAGGGCCTCTCACTTCAGGTGCCGGCTTTAGTCAGAGATGGCTGTAGACTCATTCATGTGATCTGAGCCAGAAACCTAACCTCAGATGAAGTGAGAACAGGAAGAGCTTTTGTCACTGAGATGTCATTGCCCACGCTCACTGGTGGCTCCAGAGCAGTGGTTCTCAACCTTCTGGCCCTTTAAATACAGTTCCTCAGGTTGTGACCCAACCATAAAATTATTTTCGTTGCTACTTCATAACTGTAATGTTGCTACTGTTATGAATCGTAATGTAAATCTCTGATATGCAGGATGGTCTTAGGCGACCCCTGTGAAAGGGTCGTTCAACCGCCAAAGGGGTCGCGACCCACAGGTTGAGAACCGCTGCTCCAGAGGAAGCTCTTCACAGGGTCCTGTCCGCATTTCTCCTGGCCTCTCCCATCGAAGCTGGGCATGTGGCAGGACCAGCAGCCCAGCACTGGGGAGAGTTAGTGCAGGCTTCCGGACGCCACTCCAGTCCACTCACTGTATGGAGTAGGAGAGAGAAAAGTGAGCCAGAACAGACTAGATGTAAATGTCTGCCCTTGAGTTAAAACCTGACATGGGTTTCCGTACATGTTCGCCATCAGAGGACACTGGACAACTAGCATTGGTCATGTGGGGGCTGAGCTGGCTGGGAAGACCCAGTACACCCTCCTCCCTCCCTGTGTCCGATTAAAGTGTCCCATGAACCACAGAGGGAAATGTCTTCAGCAGCATCAATACGAACCATGAGAATTGCCCCCAGCTGTGTCCTGCAGGAGAGCAGAAGATCCTGTGGTCACCCACACCAAGGGCTGAGATTAAAAATTGGTCCTAACGAGCCAGCTGACCCACAGCCTCTGGGTGAGGTCCCTCCCACAGGCCCGAGCCGGGAGGAACTCCCTCTGGATGAGCTACATTCTGTGCACTCGATGACCGAGATTTCTTATTTCGGCAACATAATCTAGGTCATTCTTTCAATGATTTTTCATCTCAATTTCATTTTTAAACCCCCATAGCAGATAGAACAGGGTCTCCACACAGGACTACTCAAAGCTATGTGTCTATCCCACCATATAATAAGACCAATAATTCCTATATTGCCGACCGGATCAGGTTACCAGAGGCATGAGGGAAATTACTACCAAGAGGCTTAGCAAATGTGGAAGTCCTCCGGTATTTAGCCCTTTGTGATGGCCTGTGTAATGCCTCCATTAACTAGAATTCATTGTGATTGGGTTTCTGATTCATTTAATTGGGGGGTTATTCAAATAATTTGTTTCTTTCAACCTATGCTTTAAAATATCCTATATAATAAAGATGAAATATGCAAATGGTCATTACGTAACGACCGGCTGTGTAACAACCAGATCACAGATTAGCAGGAGGGTGGGGCAAGGAGCTACAAGTGAGTGGCAGAGAGCTACGAGGGGGCAGGGCAGCAAGGTGTGGGGGGGGAGCAGAGGGAGCAGGCAGCGAGTTACTGGCACACAGATGTACACAGGGCTATCAGTCTATAATGTTTGTGCACTTTCAATCATTGGCAACACCATCTTTGGGCAGCTCTTGCTGAGTGGAGGGACATGGGACACAGGGCCAGGTGTGAATGGTTGGAGGTGAGCTGGAAGGATGCTGGCATCATGGAGATGAGTGCCATGGAGACAGGATCCTTAGTGCAATGCGACTTCCCTTCAGTAGCCACACAATAAATATCTGTTACATGAAGCCACTCCTGATATTAATCTTGTTTTTATTTTTTTCCTTCTAAAATAGAGAATAATTAGTAATGCTGATATTCTAATAAGTTGAAATAATTTAGGTTCTTACCATCTTCAGGAATTAATACTTTTCAAATGGAAAATCAGAATATTCAGAAAATGACCGTCGATTACCCTGTCCACAGAATCAAAGGGTAAAGTGAATTAAGACCGTTTAAATCAATGAATCCTAATATCTGGCATTATGGCAGCAAAACCCAGAGGTTCTCCTGGGCCTGGGGCAGGAGTCAGGGTCTGAGTGGAAATGTGGGCGTGAAGTTGGACATCAACAATGGGCCACGTTAATGATGAAGACGAGAAAAGTCCAGACAGAAAGAGTCCCCAGGAAAGCCATTCTAGAGGAAATTTGAGGGGCCTGAAGAAAATTGTCTGCATCTTCTAATATCATACAGTCAGCATCATAATGAAATTACCATAACTTTGAAACAGTGGAACCAGGCAACAAAAGCCTTGCCCTAAGTGTACATGAGAAAGGGCCCTGCCTTGGCGTCAGGGTCACTGAAATGTCCGTTTACTAATAAGGGTTCAATGTAAAATGCAAGTCATTTTGCTTCCAGACTGGTCTCAGGCACCGAGAGCGTAAGCAAAGACAAATGGTAAGACTGTGGCTGGGTCCTTGGCACCTTCCCCGGGGAGCCCCAATGACCACAGCTCAGTCAGGAGCTCGGCCACTGCTGCAGGGTAGGGTTTCTCAAAGACAGGCAGGCTTGGAGGTGAGCCCAGGCAATTCATGTCCAAGTTCCTTGACCTCAATTTGGAAATCACTCATGTCTCATCTTACAGACAAAGAAGCCCACACACAGGGCACTGGATTATAGGATCTAGGCATCTAACCACCATTTAAATGCCAGAAAGCTCACTAGATTGGCAGTTTCAGCTATGTCTACATGGGTAATAGCACATTAACTTGTGAGCAGTGCACACAGTTTAAGCTGTGCCTACATGGGTAATAGCACATTAATTTGTGAGCCGTGCACGCAGTTTCGGCTATGTCTACATGGGTAATAGCACATTAACTCATGAGCCGTGCACGCAGTTTCAGCTATGTCTAGAATAAAATTATGGGACACCTCAATGCTTAGGGTTTTATTATTGTGGTTTTTTAAAGGAAAAGGGGGATAATATATGGATCATAAAGATTTACTTTCAGTTCCTTTGCACCCTGCACATTTATGTCCAACACTTCACACTGAGCCTTTCTACGTTAAGGAGCAATAAAGGCGATGGGCAAGAATCTGTTCCGAGACCACGGCTCTGCCTCTGAATGGCTAGTTGACTTTGGAAATGCTACTTTGCCTCTGAGTCTGTTCCCTCAGCCTCACATGGTCATTATGAGAATTAAATGTGATAATTCAGGGGAAGTGCTTAGCTCAATGCCTAACACAATAAACACCCACAATTTTAGTTGCAATTGGATAAATATTGTTTTTGTTTATTACACTATTATTCTCATCATTATTCCATCAGAATCACTTGCGTCTAAGCAAGCATATAATCAGGTAACTGCCTGTCTTTGTGTGCCTTATTCTTCGGGTCTGTCCAAAGCCCAAGGCACATTCCCTGGTGACGTTCAGGCCCCGTTGCTCATTGCCGTTTACGAGGTTTGAGAGGTGAGAGCCAGCTCTGCTCTTGGAGCCGGCACAGCTCTGCACAGACCTGAACAGTGTGTGCTTTCCCTGCGACCCCAGAGAGAACCTCTCCATCCTGCCTCTCAGCAGCCTGCGCTGCCTGTCAGCCTGGCCCAGCTTTGAGGACAAAGCACAGTGCGTTAGCATGAGGGGCACAAATGAACTTTCACCCCACCGCGCTCTCTGGGTCTGTAAAAGGATTTCTAAGAACCGTTTCATTTGTAGCCGTCATTATCACGCTGGCCGATGACACATGCTAGCTTCCCTTGCCATGGCGCACATTCCAGACCCAGACCCAGGATTAGTCAACTTTCCTACAGAGGATGAGATAGTAACTATGTGGGGCTTTGCTGGCTACACACAATCCTGTTTCACCATCTTCTTTGCTTTTTTCCCACAGCCCTTTAAAGATAGACAACCGGTGGACTGCACGTAAATGGTCTCTGGGCCAAAACTGGCCCACAGGCGACAGTCCCCGACCCCTGTTCCAGATCCCGGTTTTCTTTGTATCAGACAGCTTGGCCCTGGAGGAGAAGACACATTGAAGTTCTTCTCTTTTCCAGATCACACTGAGAGGTCGTCTCCTTGCAGCGGCAGGAAACGGGGCCCTTCAGAGATTTAATCAGAAGAAAAGAGGCGTTTCGTTGCAGTGCATTCTGAAGCACACGGTGTATCTTCACACGCGCTCGCGCACATATGGTCTCCGTCTTCCACGTGAGTAGAAACATCTGACCTTTTCCAGCTCGTTTCCCTGGGAACAAATGTTAAAACACAATGTATATTCTCAACGAGCTCCAGGCTCCTGGCTGATGCAACGTTTTACGAGTGGACCCTGGAGGGTGTTTCATTTCCATTAGTGCCTGCCTGGCCGGCTGTCTCTCCCACCCCGTCCTCTCTCTGTGTGTCCCCTCGGTCACATGTGCTCTTCCTGTCTCCCCCCTCCATCTCCTCCCTCCTCTCACCGCCTCTTTGTGCGGCTCACTCTGCGGCCTCGGAGCCGAAGGGCCCACATCTGGTTTCCATCCACCGCGCTGTTTCACTGAAGCCCGGCCGACCCAGGTTTCCTGTTCATAAATCATTACTCATCTGGAACGCACTCGGGACCACTTCGGGGACTGTTTACTCAGCGCAGCTCCTTTTTTAGAAGAAGTTTCCCTTCCCCAGCGTTTCAAGTTGGCTGCCATCTTCTCCGTTGATAATTTTCTCAATTTATAGTTTTGAAAAGTGAACAAAAGGGGAATTCACTTGGATAAGGCGTTTGAACAAGTTGCATAAAAATTAGAGTTGGGTAAAATGTAGGAGTTTATAATACTAAAAGTGGTGAAAAAACTGGAAGTACACATACTGTACTGAGGAGATGTGATATTTGATATTTTAAATAAACTTTTCGGAAGTGGAGGTCGTTAACACAATCATAGCTTTGTGCCAGGTCGTGCTTGAACTCATTGAATTCTCTCAAGAGCCCTACCAAATAGGCACGCTTGACCTTACTTTACAGATGAGGAAACTGAGGCACAGAAAAGGTAAGTAGCTTGCTCATGCCGCTGGTATGCGGCAGTCCTGTGGCAGGTCCCAGACAACCTGGCACCAGAGCCCATGATCTCAAGTGCCTGATGTGGTTTCTTCAACGATATGGCTCAAAATTCGGTATTGTCTCTATCCTGATCTTTATTTCTTCAGTCTCTCTCTTGCTCTGAAAATACCTTTTTTTTATTGGTTTGATTTCTTTAATATAATTTGTGCCACTTTTACTGTGTTAAGTGGGGTGCATAAATCATGGTGAAGGATGTACACGTAGAATAAAAGAAGAAAATTATCTTCTATTTATTTTTACAGACAGTATCCAGATGGTATTTAGTCTCTTGTCTCATACGCCAACTTAAGAATCATCAAAAATTCCTCTATTGCTTAGTGGAATATTATTCATAAGCAAAATATTTATAACTAAGAAAAACCAGAAATTCGTTATCAGTAACTGATTCTAACATAGGGAATTGGCTCAATAGAGGTGGGGTGATAGTCCTCCAGGTCTCTCCATCCGGGAAGGAGAGCTGGCAGCTGCTGTGATCCCCTGAGGCTCGGATGGCTTGCCTCCTGAGCCTGGGACTTCATAGTACATGATAGCAAATCGTGCTTTCCTGCTGTCCATGCACTGGGTCATATGAGGAGCGGGTAAGCAAGTACTTGACCCAAACCGGGCAGCTGGACCCCTTCACCATTCCTCAGAAACTGGCGCGAGGGAGTCCCGTAGCCGTGGATCTGCATCCCAGTGGTGAAATTTTTGGACGCAGGTAAAACAAGCCATGCGTTAAGAGGTTCCACAAGATGGAGGAGGAGGACACTGATGACTATTGGGGATTTTGTGATGGCTGGGCCAAACTCACCCATAGAGCCTGTTTTTCATAATAGTGATTGATGGTGACTGTCTTTTTACTGAACACACACAATGTGTCAAGTGGGGTACTAGATACTTCACTTGCAAGAATTCTAGAAATAGATATTACTATTTCCACTTTATACATGAAAAAACTGACTCAGAGAGGCCACACTGACCCAAGTGGATTGATTTTATATCGATGCTGTAACAAGTACCACAGAGGTAGTGGCTTCAAGCAATGTATTATTTCACAGCTCAGGAGGTCCGAAATTCCAAATGGTCTCACGGTGAAGATTAAGGTGAGGCAGGAGCTGAGTCCCTTCCCGGGGGCCCCAGGAGAGATTCTGTTCCCTTGCCCTTTTCTTCTCTAGAGGCTGCCAGCATTCCTGGGCTCATGGCCACCTGCTCCACCTTCAAAGCCATAGCACTCTCTGCCTTGCTCCCATTATGATACCTCACTGACTGACTCAATCTTCTGTCTCCTTCTGCCTCTTTGAAGGACCCTTGTGATTGCATTGTGTCCACCCGGATCATCCAAGATAATCTAGCGAACGTAACTCCCTTTTGCTATATAATGTAACATACTCACGGGTTCTGGGGATTAGGACATGGACCTCTTTGGGAGGCCCTCATTCTATCTACAACATCGAGGTTGCATAGCTAGCACCTGGCAGAGATTACAGTCAAACACGAGCCTGACTACAAAACTCATATTCAAAACCATCCCATTCTCCAGCCTCTCATCTGGTTTCCACGCTGCTCCTTCTGCCCCTTGAGTGACTTCCTGAGACCCTGGAGCATCCCTGCATCCACAGCCTCCTCACTCCTTAAAGTTCCAGGTGACTTTCATCTCTGCTGTGGAGCCTCTCCTGAGTAAACTCTCCCACAGAGCGTCCGAGTCCTGCAGTCAAACCCCCGTCTGCAGTCTTCCAAGTGTTTGTAGACTCTGGAATAAAGGACTGGCTGGTCTCTGTGCTGCACACCTCATCTTCGGCCATCTAGTCATCTGGCTTTATGACTTAGAGATAAAGAGAACACAAGTAATCTTTCTTCTGCCAGAAAGCTTTTCACATCTATGAAGGTAATGACCAATGACCTCTCACCCCTCATCTTCTCATGGCCACGTGGAAAAGCTCTGGTTCTTTCAGCCGTCCGCAAGGCCAGGACACATTCCCCTGCACACACTACAGTTTACCAGTGGCCCCTTACAGAGCAACAATTCCTTAGGTCAATATAATCAGATCTCCACTTAGATACCACATTTCTATAAGCCATGTGAGGGCAAACTATCATGGTCTATCACGGTGTTTACTCAAATTTAACTGATACTAACATGAATTAGAAGCATTAAGATATTTGCAACATGCTACCACTGCAATACTATTTTTTATCTTATATTGGGAGGTAGTTTATTTGTGGGATTTGGGTGTGCAGACCCAAATAAAAAGACCTTACATTTATGCCTAGTAAACTGTATTTTTACAGAGTCAGCCCCTTTCCACCAACATCTGATCGCTCCCCCTCCCAGTTTCATGCCATTTATAAATATGAAAATCATGACTTATGTGTTTCTGTCCATGAACAGTTTGGAATTGGGTCAGAGCTCTATAACAGAAAGATCAAAAACCTTTGGGTTACTGAGTCAACAATTCCATTGGACCATCAGCCAGTTAGTAATTCACCTCATTCTACCAGCCTCCACCTCATATTTCTCCAGCGTGTCCACAAGTAGATCATGAGAAGCTTGTCAAATGCCTGATGAAGAACAGATGGTGCCCTGTGTCAACCACATTCCCAGCTAAACTTATGTGAAAGAAGGAAATGAGATCTGTGGGTAGTGGCAGCTGGAATTAGAGGAGTTATTTCTCCCAAATCTTCCACAAAGTGAAATGCACTGATAGGAATGACTGCCAACCTTACACAAAATGACAATTATAACCTTTAATATTATGGAAATATATAGAATCAACGAGCAAAGTCATATAACCAGCTCTGCTTCCTATGCCTGTGGACATGTCCCAGAACATCTTTGGTGTCCTATCAACGAAATAAACACAGTCAGCTCTTCCTGTCTCTCTGGGTTGTGGCATCACTTTAGCTGAGATAATGAACATTCGCTATAAAAACCACAGACATGCCCTCCAGCTCTGTGTATCTGAAGCAATCTTGACATCATCCAAGCACACCTTTCCTATCATCAACCAGCTCAGGAATGCCACACATCTGGCTGCAAACCTCAAGGACGTTCTACATGCAATAACTTTCTTCAAAATGCACTTACTACTTAGGGACAGTTTGGAGGTGAAGAACAAATCATATAGCTGCAAGAACAATTCATACAGCTGAAAACGAATAGAATAGCACTATTCCCAAGAGAAAGTTAATGTCACTTTATTTTAATAGAACAAATTTCACACTTCACAACCCAATTTGTATTTATGACATAGCGCTGGCATCTTTGGAATGGTTCATCCAAAGAAAGACATTAGCCAGTCACATTGAAAGGACACTTCTCAGGTATGTTCTGTCACACCTGGTGGTTAGTGCCATTCAATAACCAAAGAGATGATAAGCACAGAGGATGAGAATGTGTTTTCTCCCCTTTCATTTGAACACGCAGAGCAGTTAACTGGAGGCGTGTGAAATGTGGTGAAGCAAGGATCATAGGCAAAAGACCAGCATTCTTCACTCATCTCTTTACGCCTTTGAGATAAAGAGAACACCTGGCCACTCCAAGTCTCAAAACTTAATTTCCTCATCTGTAAAATGGGTTCTTTGTATCTTCTTTACCATGCCAGCTTCTTCTTCATAGTACCTTCTTCATCATTCCACATTCTTTACCTTTGTACTTCTTCACCATCTACCTTCTCTAACATCTTAAGGAAAACATTTGTTGCTGTGTTAGTCATGGAAAGTCCTGTGGTCTAGCCTGGCTTTAATTCCCTTACCCCTCACAACACTACTGTACCTTCTCCAACTTATACCTTCTCCACCATCATACTTCTCAACACTACTGTACTTCTCCACCATTCTACATTCTCCACCATCGTACCTTCTCAACACTCCGTACCTTCTCCACAATTCTATCTTCTCCATCATTCTACCTTTTCCCCCATTGTACCTTGTCCACTATTGTACCTTCTCTACCATTCTACCTTCTTCATCATTCTACCTTCTCAACACTACTGTACCTTCTCAAAACCATTCTACCTTCTCCACTGTTGTACCTTGTCCACTATTGTACCTTGTCCACCATTGTATCTTTTTCACTACTGCACTTCTTTATGGAACTGTTGTGAGGGGTAAGTGAAATAATGTATATAAAATTACCAACTCTAAAGCCAGGCTAGACCACAGGACTTTCCATGACTAACACAGACACAAATGTTTTCCTTAAGATGAATCATAGATAATTCATACAAGACCAGCTTCTGTGGATGAGTGAGTACTGCCTTTGATCCCAAGCTCACCATTTGTCATGCTGTCTGAGCTTTCAGTCATTATATCACAATCCCAAGCACATTGACTTGCAGTTAAAATAGAACCTTCTATGATGTATAAGCACTGCAGAATAAACTGAGCATGTTTGTATTTCCAATAACAAAATTCCAAACTTAAGTAATTTGCAACAACATGGGTAGATCTGAAGGGTATTATGCTGAATGAAATAAGTCAGACAGAGATAGACAAATACCATATGATTTCACTTATATGCAGAAACTATAAAACAAAATAAACAAACAAGACAAAAATAAACTCACAGATACAGGAACAAATTGATGATCGCCAGATGGGAGGGTGGTTGGCAGGATGGGTGAAAAAGTGGAAAGGATTAAGAAATACATATTTCTAGTTATAAAATCAGTCATAGGGATATAAACTACAGTATAGGGAATTTAGTCAATAGTATTTCAATAACTATGTATAGTATCAGGAGTACTAAACTTACCAGGGAATCACTTCATAAGTCATTTAAATGTCTAATCACTATGTTGTCCACCTGAAACTAATACAATGTTGACTGTCAACTGTAATTAAAAAATAAGAAATTATTTTTTTTAAAAAGTAGAGTGCAGCGAGACCATTCACTCTTACCTTACATTAACATACCTTAGTTATTGATAATGAGGAAAAAATAATATTATATAACAGTAAAATATTTAAAGTGAAAATTATACTGAACTGTACAATATAAAGAACATTCCACAGACCTTAGCTCAATGAACAGCTTTTGCAACTGGGAAGACTGAAGCTTAGAGAGGTTAGGAAGCTTCCTCAGGGCCACAGAGAACTTCAGAGCCAACCTGGGGATTCAAACCCAATCTGTCCTGCTCTGAAGCCCTGGCCTTTCTGCTCTGAGCCCGGACTCCTCCCAGTACAACAGCTGCCTCCAACTCTAACTCACCTCTTCCCTGTTCCTTAAAATGCCTACCTGAATCCACACCACTATTGTCTCCCTTTCTGGTTTTTACCAAGAGGACTCGGGCACCAGGCTAGCTGGAGGTTAGGATATTAGCTACACTGAGACATGGCTGGAGGAAGCCAAGGAGACCTTGTCCAGTGTCCAAATGGGAGAAGTGTATTCAGACGTATCCAAGCAGATTACACCATCTAAGGATGAGCTGTCAGGTTGATCCAGAAGTAGATGGGCTTCCTCCCCGAACAAGTGGAGATGGTGCTCCTCACCCACCTGGCTCAGGTAATCTGCAGACAGAGACTGGAGCAGAGGAACCAAGGCCCCCATTGTCCTAGAGAGAGCAGGAGTCAGGCAGGAACTGGGACCAAGGCCAGGAGATGGTGGTTGGGGCTGAGCTCTGGAATCAGGTGAATGGCAGCCCCAGACAAGAAAATAAGAAAGTGCTGTCACACCACATAGTCTCACTAGAGGCTGGAGAAGCAGGAATTGGACATCAGTCAGAAGAATAATTCAGGAACCTGTGGTGATCGGCCAAGGATGCTGACATGTTGCCTGCCCTGGTCAAAACTGGCACAGGAAGAGTGAGAACTGGCCCCCCAAGGAAGGAGCCAAGGTGAGTACAGCTAGGACAGGTTGATAAAGGAGGGCTCCGTGCTCATCCTGCCCCCGTGACCCTCTTCAGCTCTGCCCAGTGAACACTGTGTTGTTATTATTATTATATTGAATTATATGTTCGTTTATCAACCAAGAGCCATTGAGTTCCTACAATAGGCCAGGTGGGATTATACAATGTAGCTGAAGCAGACATGATTGTGTGGTTTTTGGTTTTCTAATTAATAGACTTTATTTTTTAAATATATTTTTTATTGATTTTTTTATAGAGGGAAAGAGAGAAAAACATCAATGATGAGAGAATATCATTGATTGGTTGCCTCCTACACATCTCCTACTGGATATCGAACCCACGACCCGGGCATGTGCCTTTGACTGTAATCGATCCTGGGACCCTTCAGTCTGCAGGCTGATGCTCTATCCACTGAGCCAAACCAGCTAAGGCTAGACTTTATATTTTAGAGCAGCTTTAGTTTTGTGAGAAAACTGACCAGAAAGTACAGTTCCTATGTATCTCCCTTACTCAGATTCCCTATGTTAACATCTTGCATCAGTGTGATACGTTTGTTACAGTTGATGAACTTGTTTGATTGAGGTTCCTAGCAAAGGAGGAGCCTTTTCCTCCATCAGTGAGGAGTCTGAGCCCTTGGTGGTCCCACCTCCATGTAACTGTGCTCAATCCCTGCTCCTGGTGATCCAGGAGGCACCACGGGGAATCCTGAGGTGTGCATCCACACTCCTCTGCACCCAGGTTGGGGAACATCTGGTTTGAGACTGGTACCCTAACTGACATGGCTACCTGTCACCCACTAGTATGACAGCAGCTGTTTCCAAAGTAGAGCCCTTATGTGCTCAACGGGGTGCGGACGGGCTCCCAAATCACGGGAACACTGCTGTGACTCATCAGTCCAGGCTTGTCACAGCTCCTCGAGGCTCGCTCACACCCACAGTTTAAGCAGAAAGCTGTACTGGATCAAAGAGACCCAGCACGGCCTCCCAGCTGGTCCCCATCTGCCACCTCCATGTGTCTGTCGTATGATCAACCAAAAAGTCTTTAAAGAAAATAAGCTAATAGCTGTACAAATAAATTTAAAGATACAAGCCCTGAAGTTCACAAAACGATTTTCAAAGAAATAAAAAGAAGTAAACAACGTAAAAAGTGTTTCAATTTAGAAAGGCAAAATGAAGTAGCATAGACTGAGGTTATGAACCTCCAAGACGCCATTGGAAAAGGTGAAGAAGTTGCCCGGGTGATGCTTTGAAATGATTCAGAGGATAAAATAAGAGTAATGTGAAGGCTAAGGGTTATGGAACGCTGCTTAAAGAACAAAGAGACAGTAGTCCAATAAGATGGCAGGTCTAACGCCAATGCTTTACTTGATAAAGTAACGGTCCACATGACCACTCTGACCTCTGGCTTAGTGAGGGGCCCAGGCACAACCCTCAAGTTTGGGTCAAATCAGATACTTGGCTTCCTGCCTCACCAAGGAAGGATTCGGAAGCCAACAGCCTTTGTAGTTGAGGCAAGTATGCCCTCAGAAGCACTGTGTCACACACCCCAAGTGTCCCCAGAGAGGTCCCTATGGCCTTCAGCACCTAGAAGCCAGCGTGCACTCATTCGCTCACTGTTCTGTGGCTGTGCGCTGAGCGTGAGGCTCTGTGGGTCTGTGAAGGACATGCACAGGGAGACTAATCCACGCCCCGGCTCCCAGAAAACCGGGAATATATGAAAACTACCGAAACCCAAGTGTTTTTACCCACTGGCCTTCAGCCTGGATCTGTTCCCATCAGCAGCGTGTTACTTTGCTTTGGTTCCGCACCAACTTTGAAGTAGTCAATGTTATCGAGTTACTTAATTTTACTCCAAATCCATGGGCTCATAGGGGGCGATCCATTCATTTGGGGCATGTCACTGGCACAGTCCCCTCCTGACACCTTTGCACCAGAGCTCCCGGCCAGTGGGTGCGTCCTTACGCCACAGGTCAGGCACACAGACCCGCTATCTGAGATGGAATCTGCATCAGAAAGGCACTGGGGTGTGCTGGGGGGAGCAGTACTGCCATCTTCAAGGATGGTCACAGGTATTGGGGAGACTGCAGCGAGGGAAATGGCAAAGAGGTGGGCAGGTGATAGCCAACAAGTGGAAGAGAGTGGTTTCCATGAGGTGGGGGAGGGCCGGCTACTCTGGGAGGTGGTGATGAGGAGAAGGTGGCAAGCCCTCCTCTGGGCGGCATAGCTGAGATTCTGCGGCTGGAAGAGGTACTCAGAAGGCACAGTGGAGAGGAAGGAGGAAGTGGGCGCAGAGGCTAATTAGGAGACTCAGCTGGTGATGGTTGATACTCCTGGCCCCTAATAAAAGGGAAAGAAACCTAAGCTCTGGGGTGCGGGAATCAAGAAACAAAAGATACAAGTGGCACAATGGCACCTTCCCATGTCCCTACCAAAGACATGCTCTCGGTCTGGGCGTCCTGCCAGTAGGGCCGAGGCTGGGGCAGATGCTCTGCTGTGCCGTGTCTGCTCCCGACCCTGTTTTTCGGCACTAGCTGGCCATTGAGAGCTGAGGCTGGCACAGAGACTTTGGTGCCCGGATGACCTGAGATGCTGAGACACCTGAGCCTCAGTTCACAGCACCAGGGATTTCC
Source organism: Myotis nattereri (assembly GCF_964212035.1). NCBI lineage: Eukaryota > Metazoa > Chordata > Mammalia > Chiroptera > Vespertilionidae > Myotis > Myotis nattereri. The sequence continues at coordinate 34,501,571 of NC_138082.1, forward strand.
CTGAGACAGGACCTTGGGGCGCTGCCTTGCAGCTTCAGCTGTGGTACCCGTGGTGTCTGAGCCAGGACCTGGGACCGCTGAGTCAGCCACACTACATACGCCCCAACCGCCTAACGTGACAACCAAAACTCACCTCGCTTCCGGTGATTAGCTGACCCTTTTGCCCTTTGTTGCTCTTTTGTCCCTGCTGTGGTTTCTTGAGTTAGACAGGCCTTCTGACCAGGGGATTGTCAAGGGCGGGGGGGAAAAAGGGACACATATGTAATACCCTTTGTAATACTGTAAGCAATAAAAAATAAAAAATAAATAAAATTAACCATCATGGTCCACCCCTTGTCAACCCATACTCATCTCCTTAAACTATATTCAATCTCCAAATAAATACCATAATGTCATAAAAAAGAAAAAAGAAAAAGACAGGCCCTCTGACACCAGGAGGTGGGACCTCAGGTAGGTGTCAGAGAAAGGCCCTGGGCAGGAGCAGATGTTCCAACAGCAACTACTGCACTGTTTTTGGACAGGAGTGAGGGAGGGCATTTGTGAGCGTGGCAGCAGAGAGGAAGTGTGTATTGGGAAGAGCAGCAGTAGATATGAGTTCAGCAAAACGTAAAGCCACATAAATAAAAGAAAAATGCTGCCCTGACCGGGTGGTTCGGTTCCTTGGAGCGTTGTCCAGTGCACCAAAGGGTTGCAAGTTCGATTCCCGGTCAGGGCGCATATGGGAGGCAACCAATCAATGATGTTTCTCTCTCACATCGATGTTTCTGTCTCTCTCTTCCTCTCTCTCTAAAAATAAATAGAAGCACATTATCAGGAAGGATTTTTAAAAAGAGAAAAAGAAAGTTAAGTATTTTAAAAATGTACATTATCTATGAAAGTCATTCAATAAGTACAGAAATCTTTAAAATAGAAAAATAAATACGTCCAAAAGAAAACTAGCACACTGGCAAGACAGACACTCAGACTGTGCTGAGTTTGTCCATTTAGCAACTGTGACAGACTGCTCTGAGCCCCGCTGGCCTTTCTGCAACGCGAGCGGGAAGCAGCGTGCGGGGCGGGGGAGCATGCCGTGGGCCAGGCCTGGAGAGCAACCTCCGGCCTGGAAAAGCCAGCGTGTGTGTTCCTCTTAGACTTCTACAGCTGTTTGGGACACATTCAGTTTGCTTCAAATTTGGACTTCACTGGCAATTCAAATAATTGAAAATAATGCAATATAAATTCTCATCTATGTAATTTATGTATACAGCAAAAATGTAATGAAATGAGCACATCCCTAGCAGACATTTCAAAGAGGAGACATTTCAAAGAATGTTGGTTGGAATGCAAATTGGTGTGACTTTTCTGGTAGGCAATTTGCTGACGCAGATCAGCAGTGCTGTATAATTTTGCCATATATCCTATTCTTCTCATTTGTGCTACGGTAACAGTTAACCGTGTTAGCATCTGCACGAGAGGTTGCTTATCACTGTCTTCTTTCCAGTCGCGGAAACGTGGAAACAGAGCAGGTGTACTCGCCACCCAGGCCAGCCCTCAGTCCCTCACTCTGTCCCTCATGGCTCCCAGCCCTCACTCCTCCCGCTGCAGGGGCCCAGCCCAGGTCAGGGCCTTTCCCTCCTCCTGCTACACTGTTCATAGCCTCCTCTCTGCCTCCCTGCCCCCATCTACATAAGCCTAACAGTTCATGACAATAGTCAGTGGGGAGTAGATTGCCCCGCTTTACCGAAATTAAATGTTTACTCAATATCCTCTGACTTTGTTGTCTTAAACATGAACCCTTTTGCGTGATGAGCGGGGCCCTTCAAGACCAACCTTGTCTCTGTCATCTCAGGAAGGGCCCACAGTAACAAAGTTCGCATTCCCTGAATACTTCCTCCCCCAAAGCCTCAAGCAGTTGCCATGCTCAGTCCACACTGAGCAGGGACACCCCTTCCTTCAAGACCCCATCTGTCTCCCCTGAACCCCGGGGTGATTCAAATATGCTCTCCTCAACTCCCACTCTTCTTAGTCTCACCTCCGTAGGAACAAATGTTACCTCATGTTTGCTTGCCTGTTTATCTGCCTCTAAATGCTGGTTAAGAGCAAGGGCGAAGATGTTCCATGTAGTCATCCCTAGCGGCTTTCCCAGGGCCTGGTTGTAGGGCCTCCCGGGGGTGCACGTGCCTTTAGCAGAGCTCAGCCTGTTGCATTGGCCTGTGTACGAGGCTGGACAAAGACTATCATTCCGTCGTCGTCCACGCAGAGTCCGCAGAGCGGCACCCTGGTGGAAGCACTCACACACACCAGCATAGTCTTAGACGTTAAAACTCACGAATGTCCCCGCCTTCTAGCATGGCTGTTCTGCAATCTGCTTGGCTTATGGAATGAACAGATGTGCTGAAGGCCAGTTTGAGGAGGAGGACCCGGTCTGGACGTCACCCCCAGAAGCATCTTCCTCCAGGGGCTGCATCGATGACCACGTTGTGGGCATTGGGCCCACGTTTTAGGTCGGTCTCCTCTTCCCTTGTGGCCCTGACTGCCCAGCACACCCGGGACGCTCGCTGCATTGCACCAGGTGCTGTTTGTTCTCTATGAAAACAGTGCTGCTGAGCACAGTGACTGCCCTACAGCGCCGGCAACTCCCACAGTCAGGCCTGTGTTCGCAGTGAGACCTCTAGACCTAGATCTGCTCCTCCTGGGGTAGGGGGTTTGGGGCGGGGGGGGGGGAGGGCGGGAGGGCGTGTTTGGGGGAGGACTACTTTCAAGCTAAAGCTTCAAGGTTTTGCACAGTTGTATACAGCCGACCAGACACCGCAGCCATGGCTTTCAACCCCGTGCCTCTAAATCAGAGGTGGCAGACTGGTGCCCAAGGGCCAGATGGGCCTAGAGGACGCATATTTGCATCAGTGTGTTTTGTTAAAATCTTCAAACCTGAATGCCTGTAATGTGGACATTTCCCCTGTAAGCCTCAAGTCCCAGCAGTGCCCCCTCTGGCCTTACTTATCTATGAATCTGTGTGCCCTTGAGGCATTGTGTCTGTGTCCCCCTCTAAACCAAACCTCCTAACTAAGCTCCACTCACAAAGGACTGAGCCCACGGTGGCCTCTGAGGTGCGGCCACAGTGGCTGATCTGGCTGCGGATCCCATGTGCTCGGCGCTGTCCCATCCTGCCCTCTTCGGAAGCTGTCGTGAGGCAGGTGGGGACCCGAGGCCCAGGAGCCTAAGGAAGCGTGAGCTTCACTTTTGGGGCCATAACAGTGGGGAGTGGCCTGGGGGCGCCCGGCTAGTGGAGCACCTCTCTGAAAACCAAAAATTAATTTGGGGTGGGGTTTGAGTAAGAAATTCTGCCCAACAAGGAAGGACAGCGTCCCAGTGAGACCCAGCCAACAGCTCCTATATTTTCTCAGCTGATGGAAACGGTGGCCACGGCAGAGCCTGGAGAACTCTGCCCACTATTTTTAGCTCCTCCCTGCCACGCTGGCAGAGGCTGCCTGTTCACTCGATGGCAGGCGATGGGTTCCATGTGTGCGAGCTGGAATGGGGCTGCTGCTCCCCACAGGCCAGCGTCTTCCTTAAAAGGCAGGAGAAAGTCCAGTGGGAGGCTACAGGGACCAACCAGCGCGTGGCCTGGGCGGAGGAGGCACTTCCATCCTCCAGAGCCCTCACTCCACACTGAACTCTCAGCGTGTGAGCATCTTCAAGTGCAAATGCATCTTTATTTTGAAACTCAAATAAAGACAGGGATCTGAGCTGACAGATATGTGCATCTTTCCCCTGAGGAAAGATGATGCCTGCGTGAGTCATAGAACACTGTCTAAATTCCCTTCAGACATTTACATTACAAATCAAAGCTGCTGGGCCACTGGGTTAGAGTGTGAGGCTAAACAGACCTAGTACTCAGCTCGAGCCTTTCCCAGGGCAATCTCACAGAAGGAGACAGTTTTCTGAATGTAGTCCAAGATGGATAGAATACAATAGGAAGGACAGAATACAATAGAACAGAATCTATAATAACAAAAGCATAATATGCTAATTAGACTGGACCGCTGAACGTCCTTCCAGAGGTCCTTCCAGACAAAGCCGCAGCAGCTGCGAGGGCTGAGGGCAGGCAGCCATGGTGGACAGTAGTGGTGAGGTGATGGGTACAGTGCCTTCCCCTGATTGGCCTGGTCTCCTCCCACAGATGGAGGCCAGACTGCTCCCTGGGGGAGTGAGCCTAAGCCGTCAGTAGGACATCCCCTGAGGGCTCCAGGACTGTGAGAGGGGGCAGGCAGGGCTGAGGGACCGCCCCCGCCCCCCAGTGCACGAATTTTTGTGCACCAGGCCTCTAGTTAGTATATAGTCTAATTTGGGAGCTTAAGTCTGAATAGTGTAAAATGTGTGTAAGCTTTTATTTCTGGAAATGTTAATATTTACTTTTTGTTCTCTTGAAGCTGTGTCTTATCCTCAGTAGCCTCAAGCCCCTTGATGAGTTGGGAAGTCCAATAAACTCTTTATAGAGAGTAACTAAGGGCCACGCACTCCATTGCCAGTTCCCTCTTTTGCCCGCTGAAGTAAAGAGCAATAATATGGAGACATTTTTGAAGTCTTCCCACACAGCCCTAAACACAAACTCAATCATTATACTGTTTTCCAAGACGTTGTCCTCTGTCACAGCATTAGCTCTGGCCCTGGGATTAGGGATGTCCATCAGAAAGTCAAGAGGGTGGGGAATGCAGTGTGGGCTGGAGTGCTGGGCACAGACCACTGTTGTGAAAATCAAGAGCAGCAGAAAGAGGTGCTCACGGAAATAGCTGAGTTGATGGTCATGTCAGGGCTGTATTCTTGGCCCACAGACCACACTAGGCTGGACATGTCAATAAGCCCCATTATTCCAAGGGCTCCTCTTTCGCAGAAGCTATAGAGTTTGCTCCTTGTTGTTCTGGTTTTATTCCTTGGAAAATACCATGAGAGGTCATTGGTACAAAAAAAAGCTTACACCATCCAGTGGGCTACACACAGCTTGTTAAATGTCACGCACATACACACCGACACCCCCAGCCACAGACATGGTCAGCACACATCCTCCAGAGCAGAGCCCACTGATCCTCGGAAGGGAGATGGGCTTGTTTGTCAGTCCTCTTGCCAGTGGTTGGCATAAGGAGGCCTGGGACCTGAATCTGGCCCCTGGAGTGCTGGGGGCTGTGGTGGAGCCATTAGGAGACACTTTCTTGGTCCTGAGGCAGCCACAGACAGTGGTCTTCCTTCTCCATTAAATATTGCCGTGTCCACATGAGACCATCTTGTTACCATCCTGCGGATGGAGCCCACCCTGAAAATAGTAAAGAGAGATGGAAGGAATCTGAGTTCTTGACGACATCATTCTGCCATCTAACTCAGCGGTCATCAACCGGTGGTCCCTGAGGTCTGAAAGGTTGGCGGCTGCTGATCTAACTCATCAATCCCACTGCCCACACTCCGGACGTACTGAGAGCTGGGGATAAAAAATGTCCCTACGGGCCAGGCCAATTCCAGACTCCAGAGAGGGGTTCATTTCCTGGCCGCTGAGAGCATCTAATCCCCTGCCGACCCCACACGGATTCTCTCTAGACTCCCCTGCCCTGGTCTTGGCAACTTTCAACACAGTGGAGCACTATTTTCTTGAAGCAGTTTCCTTTCCTGCCCTCGGTGACATCTTCTCTCCCGGTTGTCCCTATTGCTGCCGCTGCTCCGTCTCAGCCCCTGCTGCTGTCACTGAGACCAGAGCCCTCTCCCGACTCCCTTCCTCTTCTTCACCCACAAGAGACAAGGCTCCCATCTGCTCTCACAGCTTAAAACTGGATAAATTGCCAAACTGCCGAATTCCTATCCCCAACCCCAACCCTTCCCCTGACCTTCCACTGTCTTCCCATCTCACCACGTGAAAGTTCATGCTCCCAAATCAAAAAGCACAGGAGAGATTTTTGAGGACCCCACCCACCTCTAAAAATAAGCAAATGGCACGCCAAAATGCCATTCCTTCCCCATTTTTCCTCATCACACTAGACATCATCAACCATTTAACTATATTGCTTACCCCCCTGTCCAATTCAGAAGCAAGGCTTATTGTCTCTACTTCCAAAGTAAGTTTAAAGTCATCCTCTTTTCTCCCCCCGCATGGCCAGCACCTGGTCTAATCCCGCATCTTCTCTCACAGTGTTGCATTTCCTAACCCCCGCCCCGTTTGCCGGGCCACACCAGCCATGCTGCCCTTTCGCCATTGTCCCAGACTCCACACAGCAGGCTCAGAAAAGCCTTGGACCCTGTGCTTCTCTCAGCCTGGAGACCCCTCCCTTCAGGTCATCCCATGGCTGGTTTCCCTGGCCTTTTGGGTTTGAGGATCTGGTGAGCTTATTAACCACCCAGGAGCTCATCAGATCCTCTCTGCCCCCCGAAGCGTCCTTGGTCATTGTGTGTTTGACACCCATCTTCCTTGCCACTGAGGTCCATGAGGGCAGGGAGTGTGCCCCGATCACCCTGCAGACCAGCGCCTCATACCACACCGGGAGCAGGTGAGGTGCTCAACAGATGTTTGTTGGGTGAGTGACTGAAAAACTTAATGTGTTCCAGTCAAGGTTCTAGGTTACAAATGATCAAAATGACTCTGATTAACAAGGACAGAATGTTATTTTATTGGGAGGATACTTGGTATCTTAGAGCAACAATGGGAAAACTAGAAAACCGGATTCAGTTCCAAAAATGGACAGGAACCAGGGAGCTGAGCAGCCAGAGCCACAGCCAAAATTCTCACCACAGACACTATGGCTCTCTCTGCACCCTTGGACTGCTGGACATCAGGGGGTCCTTTACAAAAAGTTTGCTGAACTCCCCGCCTCCGTCCCCCCGCCCCCCCAACACCTCCCCTCCCCCCCAGCTGATGGAGCGGTAGGCCTACAGCAGGCCATGGCAGAGCTCAGAATATCTGCTCAGTCCGTGAATCTCCATTTCTCCCCACCAGACTAACGAGGAGTGTAGTGTCTATTATAGACTCCCCTCTCTCAGGATCTCAATCTTGTGTCTCTGCTTCAATTCTGTGGGTTCACGTCCAAAGGCTGGAAGGCAGTGCTGCCTGTGCTGTGCTCCTCAACCCACCTCAGAGTTCACCTGTGGCCACAGCGGAAGTTCCAGGTGTGCAACAGCTCTCCACCTCACGGGCCCATGTCTCCCTGCTTCTTGGCCTAAGGACCTTCTCTAGCAACAGCCTGGGTAGGGAGTCCGAAAGGGTGAGGACTTAACACCCCGGGAAACCCCCGCAAGAAGATCAGAGTCAAAAGGTAAGCACCCAGGGTCCCTCTCCTCGTCACACTACCTCCCATGCCACCGGTCCCCAGCAGGATGGGTTTGCCGCCACCTCTGCTGCGCAACATTAATGATCTTCTGTTAGCTTCTCTCTGTCTTGCTTCTCAATTCCCTCTTTTGTGCTTCCCACATTTCTTCCTAAACAAACTATCTGCAACCAAAACTCAGTCGGCACCTGGTGTTAGGGAACCCACATGAAGGCTGGGTCAAAAATGACCGGGAACTCCTGGCACCAGAACCCTATCAGACACACTGGACTTATTTGAGTCTTTCAAAACAGAGATATTGTTTCTCAGGGATATACTAGAAGGCTCCACCAGTGTGTGTGTGTGTGTGTGTGTGTGTGTGTGTGTGTGTGTGTGTGTGGTGCTATTTCTGTTTCTAACATCTCCTGGAAAATGTGTGAACACTGCATTCAGCATTCCTCTGGAATGCAGACACGCACGGCTGCTGTCCTGTGCCAAAGCCCACGTCCCTTCCACTGGAGGACTTTTGCAACAGCGGCTTGAAGGTCTTCACAGACATCTCCAATGAAAGACAGGAAAACTGTGCCTGTTGTCCAGGTTGAGTATCACTTGGCAGGTGTTCCCACTATGCACAGAGGCCTTTTCTTTCTCCCATCAGCCACAGCCAAATGTCGTTGGGCTCTAAGGACTGGATTTTAAAATACTCCTTCTTTGGAGTTTTACTTTTTGGCAATTTTATGCCTAGTGTGTGGGTCCCAGAATCAGGAACGATGTGGAAAGGGGTCCTTGAACTGGCTCCAGGCTGAGCCTCAGGACCTCTGAAGCAGAGCCCAGCTCTGGAGTCCTGGTTCCCAACAAACAGGAAGACCCCCAGGGCCCCGATGGGGCTCAGAGCAGCTCACCACCAGCACTTTGACTCCAAGGGAAGGCGGGAGGCACAGGCAGAAGCAAGCTCAGACCAGGGAACTAAAGTCAGAGAAGGAGCAGACCCTGGGGCAGACCCTGGGGCAGCCCCTGGACGTGGCCCAGCGGCCTGGCACCACCAGCAGTGCCAGCATCTCCGGAAGCTGCGCCCAGATGAGTGAACCAGAGAACCTGGCTCCTGAGGAGCAGCCAGGCTCAGCTGGAAAACCGACAGCAGGGAACTCTGAACTAATCCCTAAAAATGAGTCACTGTGGGGGAGGAAGTTTAAAACTGACCTTGAGGGATCAGGATATTGGCTTCCATCCACGTTCACTCTGACTTTTTATGTAGAAAGTTGTAAAGGGTGGTGGGGAGGGGAGGAGAGTAGAAGGCCCTATGTTCACAAATCCAGCAAAGATGACAATGATAGGACTGAAATGTGCTAATGGTTGAGTCCTAACAGATGTCCCTATGACTTGACACAAGCAGGCCACCCTCTGCAAGCCCTACACATGAGCCAGGACATTGGCTTCTCCTTCAGATAAAGGCAAGGGGGCAAACTGGAAGGGGCAGGACAGAGGGACTCTCTGTCCCGAGAGGAACAGAAGGAGTTGGGTACATGCTGGGCAGGGTACCCTTTGTGCTGAGAGGAGACAGAGCCATAATTCACATCTGACTTCCAGGGAAACAGTCCGAGGGCCCTGGGAAATGTCAGTGAGGGTCCCGCAGGAGCTAACCCATGTTGGGAGCTCTGGGACAGCCTCTGGGTCATGGTGATTTGCCCAGATACAGCCTCCAGTAGGTCATAGCTGGATGAACTGGACACTCTGACCCTCTGTTTCATCATCTGTGAAGCTAAAATCATGACCGCTACCAGACAGCACTGCCTGACATGGAGCGTGTGAGTCACCTAATGCATCTCCTGACACACAACTACTATTGGACAAAGGTGAAGTGTGTTAACTGAGGTCACACTTGCTGCTACAACAGCCCAAAACCTCAGGGTCTTACCCCAGGAGAAGTTGAATACTTGTTCACAAAATCCAAAACGGGTGTTCTTTACTGGCAAGCCACCCTCCACACCAGCCAGGCTGGGAGTTCTCTGAGTCTTCCCCAGAAAGAACCGGGTGGACACTGGGGCCAGGGCATGCCAGTGCTCGAGAAGGATTCGGATTCCCTGGCGTGGTCTGGCAAAGGCAGTCTGAGAGTTTTCAGGGCAGAAGTCCACGTTTCGCTGAACATAGAGTCAGAACAGCTGACTCGGGGTTTGCTTTTAGTTTCTTTGTGGGAGTAAATGTGGAAAGCTGAACAGGACACAAAAATGATATCAGTTCTTGCGTATTTTGGATCAAAACATACCCAGAGCACACACTTCATTCCTCTGCTATTGCTCTGGTCTTGGCCGCTGCCACCTCTCACCTAAATTTCTGCCACCGCCTCATCGCGGTGTCATCGCCTCGCTGCTCTGGCATCTGGTGCACGCACGGCAGCCAGGGATCCTTCCACACTCACAGAAGATCACGTCAGTCATCTGGAGCAAGCCGCTGAAGGATGGCTTGCCTACCCGGCCACCAACGACCCCTCTGGCCCCGCCCTCCATCTTTAGAGCTCCTCCTCCACTGGGGGCACACTCCTGCTCCCTGCTCTTGGGGTCCTGTCTGACCACAGCTCTCCCCTCAGCTCTCCGCTTGGCTGCCTCCCTCACTGTCTTCGTGTGTTTCTCCAAAGTTGCCTTCTCAACAACAAGGATGGTCACGCTATCAAAATTTGATGGCCGCTGACCACAGCACTGTCAGCCTCACCTTCCCTGTCCCACAGCCGTTGTCATCACCCAGAGCAACACGTCATTTGCTTCTTCATCACATTCCTTACCCTTTAGCTGCCTCCTACCATGAGAATGTAAGACCCTCTGGTTTACTCGCTAATTTACCCCAAAAGCCGAGTAGCACATACCATGTGCTCCGTATCTGTCAAGTGAATCAATATCACCAACTGTGTCTATTGAACAAACAGACCCACGTGGAAATGGGACCTTCATGTAAAATTGGAAATCTGGGGTAGCTGAACCCATTGGTCACTCCTCCAGTCCATTGTGTAACCAACACTGGGGTGAAAGCAGCTTTGTAAAGGTCTAGAAAGGGGAGTGAAAGCCCTATAGCTGCCGGGGAAGCAGCGGTGGGCGTGTCCTTGTGGCTGAGTGGGGTTCTGACAACAGCCACCTTCCTTCCAGCAGTCCCCTGCCCTGCACATCCTGGGTGAGCGTGTGAGATGTGGCCACAGGTGGCACGTGTGCCCCAGAGCTCTCCTGAAGTCCAGGCTTCCTCTTGCTTGGGAGCTCCACCTGCTCACTGTGTAAGGCAATGGGAAAGGCGGACATGCTACAGCTCCTCTCGCCTAACATTCACACATGTATTGGTGTTGTCCTGTTCCCCCACTTACCTCAGTTCCAGGAGGGCTGCATTTCCAGTGCCCAGACCTATGTCTAGCACATTACATAGTCAACAAACATGCAGACAAAGGAATGAGTGAATGAATGAATATATGAGTGAATGAATGAGTGAACAAGTGGATGAATTAATGGTTAAGTACATTCATACAACACAGACTAAAACACAATTTCAGTTTATAAGTACTGCAATTCATGTATGAAAATATTGTCACGTTTAAAATAACTGATAGAGGTAACATGTTTAGTTTTGAAAAAAATTAAGTGTGGGAACATTTAAAGAACATTTAAATCACCTCACCAGAAATAGTCACAGCTTGAATTTTGTTGTATTTCCTTGCGGTATTTGTCTTTGCAAAAGAGAAACATTATTTGTGTGTGCATGTACATACATATGAATGAAATTATCATATTAAATATACAGATTTGTATTTTTTAACATTCTATCATAAACATTGACTGGTTATAGTAGTCTCTTGTTGTCCAGGATTTCCCTTTCCACAGTTTCAGTTATCTGTGGTCAACTGTGGTCCAAAAACATGAAATGGAAAATTTTAGAAATAAACAGTTCTTGAAGTTTGAAGTTGCACATGGTTCTGAGTACCTCACTTCATCTCATCATCATGTAGGCACTGTATCATCTCACATCTTCACAAGAAGAGTGCTTTCAGCACAATAAGATATTTTCAAAAAGAAAGACCACATTTACATAACATTTTTACAGTTCTATCTTACAGTCATTGTTGTAAATCTCTTACTGTGCCCAATTTATAAATTAAACTTTATCATAGGTATGCAGTAAAGGAAAAAAATTTAGTATATATAGGATTTGGTATTCTCCATGGTTTTAGGCATCTGCTGGGGATCTTGGAGTGTGTCTTTGTGGGTAGGGGACCACAGTAATTACATGAACCATTTACCAACTTATGGGGTAAACAATGGCTACCCATCTTTTTCTTTTGTTGGTGAAGCATGATGTATTTAAATATCCTCCTCTTGTTGGCCATTTTGATAATCTCTAATTCTCTTCGTCATTGCAAATAATGACAGATTAAATATCCTTGAACATAAATCTTCATACATCTCTGGTTATTTCTTTGAGATAAATTTCTACATGTGATGCACTGAGGAGAAAAGCTATGAAAACATTCAATGCTCTTTACACACATTGCCAGATGGGTTGTCAGAGATGTTTCACGTCATGAGTGATGAGGGTTACAAGACATTCATTTGTCAAAATTTATCAAACAGTACACATAAGCAGATGCACTTCATTGTACGTAAAGCTAATTATTTTAATGGGGGGTGGTGAATAGATTTTATGTGAACTGGGCAGGAAGCAAGACGCCCACCGTGCTGCCATCTCCTGGGCTTTTGTTTTCCTGGTTGAAGCGCCCACACCCGCCCAGGGATGGCTGGGCAGCTGTGAGGATGGAGGGGATTTTAGGCAGCTGCTGTGGGGAAGAGGAGGAGGAGGAGATGTGAGCAGCTGTGGGGCTGAGACAGTTTGTTAAAGGGCATTTGTATGAAGTCAGTCCTTCCTTGCCGTCCCCTCAAGGACTCTTCAATAAGACACCCACTTCTCACTAATGTATGGTGAAGGCAGATTCACATGCACTATTGAGGTGCCTTGGGGATGCAGTTTTCCTTCTGGGAGAATTAGGGGCATGGAGTGCAGTGTTGAGCCCATCGATAGGGGATTGGGCCCCGGAGCTCTCTGATTATTAAGTGTCTGCACAAGGCTGGTTTTGGGTGCCTGCTGGGTCCTGTCTGCCCAGAGGTGATCCCCGAGGGCCCTGCTCCAAGCACACTGCACTGAGCACACACAGTCACCACGGCAATAGAAGAGAATCAGGACAAGGTCACAGCGACCTTCAGAGGGCAACGCAGCATCTGTGAGGCGGCCACACTCTTCTCTCCCCTCCCGTGGGGAAGGCAGGGAACTCACTGCCAGTGGCAGTAGCAAGGGGCCCTCAACTGGCCCTTCCTTGAAGACAAAACCCTCAGAGAAGCACTCCCAGTTGGGGGCGTGGTCACCACCACCACCAAGGCAGGGGCTGAGACCAGCTGACCGTGTGCCTGACCACTGGACCTGTGGGAGGAGCTCAGTGGTTGAGTGGGAGACCAGTTGATGTGGCAAGGTCACGAGTTTCCTGTGGATTAAGTGACCCAAGAGGGTGGCTGGACTTGAGCCGACTTGATTACATTGTCCCCCAACAGGGTGATCTACTGGATAAAGACGCCCAGCACCAAGAGCCTGTGAGGAGGGATTCCCCCAACAGGGAGCTCCAAAGAGGGGAGGAGGAGGTTCACAAGCCAGATTGCCCAAGCGAGTCCCCACAGATGCTGCTGGGGGATCGATATATGCCTGAGAGAGGCAGCATGGGGCCCTGCTGCAGAAGGGAGCCCCGGGCAGGCAGGGTGAGAGAGCAGCACCCGCCAACAGGAGGTCAACCCCAGCTTTGCCCCAGGAGTCCAGTTAGGAGCTCCAGTGCAGCACTCTACCAGCCTGGAGGACATAGAGGCCTGCAGGAGAGAAGCGCTGGCCTTCTCCACTCAAACCCCCTCCACGGCCACGAGTCCAGCCTGTGCTGCAGGCAGGGGAAAGGCTTTGTGGACTATTTAGGATTGAAGTTTGAAAATGAACAGGACCCCTCAAGGTCCAGTAGGGATGCTTTTAGTAACCAGCATGACTGAGAAGTGACAGAATTCGGCTGAAGGGTCTTCACTGGAGCTGCTGTCAAGTTGTCAGCAGTGTGCCCACATACCAGAGTCAGGAGCAGGTACTGGAAATGCAGAGACGCTGCTGGGGGTTGAATTGTGTCCCCCAATAAAAACATGCGCTGAAGTTCTAACCCCTAGCACCTCAATATGTGACCTTATTTGGAAATACATGGCAGATAGAATTAGTTAAGGTGAGGTCACACTGGAATAGGGTGGGTCACTCATCCAATGTAAGAAGACGGCCTTGTAAAGGCAAAGACACAGGAAGAAGCCACGTGAAGACACAGGCAGAGATGGGAGGCTTGTGGCGGCAACCCAAGAAATTACCAAAAGGTAGGAAGAGGCAAGGAGAAGTTCCCCTGCAGATTTTAGGGTAGCTCGGCCCTGCCAACACCTTGATTTTGGACTTCCAGCCTCCAGAACTGTGAGAGAGGAAATGTCTGTTGTTTGAAGCTACCCAGTTTGTAGTAGTTGGTTGTGGAGCCCGAGCAAACAGATAGACTCTTTCCTGCTATGCCCCACCCCCCCACCCGCACCCCAGTGCACCAGGGACACTCCTTTCCCTAGCCCCTCTACAAGTGTGTCCTTGCTCCAATGGGATGGACTTGGGTGAGCCCGAGGGGAGGTGCACATGCACATTCAGGTGGAAGGGGCTGTTCCCATGGGGCTGGAGAATTTGGGTGGCTGTTGCTGAGAAGATCCCAGAACGCATGCTTCCCACCCAGGGCCAGTATCCATCTGAAGGGAATTCATGACCCCACTGGGCTCTTTGTCGGTCTCATGCTACAAAGGAGGCCCTTCGAAGGTCAGGAGGGTTGGTCTTATCTAGAGGACAGAAGTGGTCCAGGCCCTCCTGACTGTGGGAGCTTCTAAGGAGTCCCCAGAACTTTGCATTTCCCCTGAAACTGCCCTGATGTCCAACCAGGCCATCTCAGTCGCCATGGGATGCTGGTAAAATCAAATCCCTGATGTCATGGACTGTGGAGTCCTGAGTGCTCCCCCAGGCTCCTGCAATTCCCAGCAGAGGTGTCCTCCTTCCACTGGTCAATGCGCTTTGACTCTCTCCCACACGGACTGGGGCAGAGAGCTCCGCTTTCCACCAGTCCTGTGCAGGTGCGCTCACCTGGAGGGCACTGTGAGAACTTAGGAACCTGGGTGACGATTGCAGGGAGTGGTGTCTGTGGTCCCGGTCTTCTCTCCTGTCCCCAGCTCGACACACTCCTCCCAGCTCCCTTCTCAATAGAATAACTGACAGATTCACTGGGATCTCACATACAGCAGCTCTGCCCACACCCGGGTCCTGGGAGCTCTGTCTGCCAGGGGAGACATGGTCTCAAACAAATCCTGTCTCCTTTCTCCTTGGAATGTAGTGACCACCTAACAATGCATTTGTTTGCTTCTTGTGTTATGTCTGAAGACAGGAGGAGACAAAGGTCTTTAAGGAAGAAATTGAAAGACATTCTGCTTTCTCTTTGAGACTCCAGAAAAGGGATGGGGTGCCCTGGGCCACCTGCACATCATCTCTCAGCTACTCATGGGGGATAAAAAGGGGAGCAAACCAACCAAAAGAGGCCAAGAAGGAGGCCAAGGCTCTGGGGCCCCACCAGAAGTTAGAGGAGAGCATGAAAGCCAGCCTGATTCTTAAGACCAGAAAGACTGCAGGAGTCCTAAGCCAGGAATGTGGTCCAGGTGGTTGCAGTGTGCTGGAGCCCTGGGCCTGACCCAGCTGGTCTCCTACACTGTCTCAGAGAGCTCTCTAGCCCCCTCCACTGGAAACCGAAGGGTGGTACTCAGGACCACCAGCCTGGCCTCAGGGTGATTCTAGAAACAAGACAGCGAATAACACCAAACCCAAGACACTTTCCATATACTTTATTAAAAAGTTTCTTTGTATAAATTTCCTAAAAACTTTAAAATTAAAATTAGACCCCACCCACCCCTGCACCAAAAATTAAACAAAAAAAACACAACATTAGAGGAATGCCAAAAATATTCTCTATTATGACTTTCTTTTCACTCTTTAATGAAGGCATTGGTCCCTTAGCAGTGCACAGAGATTAAGAGATTCTGCTTCCTTCCAACCAGATGGTTTGTTAGAGGCTTTAGAAAAAGAAAGTTCTCTTGGACTCTAATCCAGGATTTGGGGAGAAAAATGGAAACATTGGGTAGTTGTTTATTCGCCAGAACAGGCTATCCATCTAAAGTCATGCTTAACTGGGAGGGGAAGAGACGAACCAAGCGGAAGGATAGAGAGTAGCTGTGAAGTTGGGGGCTATTTTCTAGACCTTATGTCTGCCTGGAACAGGCAGAACATGAAACTGCAGAGGGGATTTGAATGTTTAGACATGTTCACATAGACACCAGCAGTGGCTATTACACACGTTCAAAGTATACGTGGTCACTGCCTGGGGACCAGAGCATGGGCCCACAGGCACACTAGCACCATGTTGATAGGTCGTGCAGCAGACGGCTCCCCAAGTTCGAGTGTAAATCAAAGCATGAAATGGTACGGTGCCAGGGAATCAATACCCGGAGCTTCTATGAAGACGGCTTGGACATGGCTGGCTCCTTCTTCTTCAAGAGGTACGTGTCCCTGGTCGGCCATGCTTAGGTCCCGATCACAGCCATGACTTTGGGGTTGACAAGCCCTGAGCATCGACAGAGGGGGCGGGCAGACAGAGAGGAGGAAAAGCCATATTACTGACATGAAATGATCTCACAGCCTCTGGTTTTCATCACCCATTGCTCACTGTCCTGCTCAGCCTTCCCTGGCTGCCCAGGGCTTCTAGGCCTGGGGGTGAGGGGCTCTCCTTCAAGCCAAGCCTTCTCTTGCCTGCACCCCTGGCCAAGTCTTCATGCAAACTGAACACCCACCCCTGCCACCTTCGTAACATGGGCCCACGCTCTGGGTGAAGATGGCCTGTTTTATTACCAATCGAATCACCCATCGTAATGGTGATTTCGGGTGGCCCCAAGATCAATATTGCTTAGAGGAAGCACAATTACTTAAAGATGAGTAGATGGGATTAGTTATCATTGGTGTTATCTACAATTGTTCGTTATACTATTTCCCTAATAATCATGTTTATTACAATATTTTATGAATAACAGGGACTTCATAACATTTCCAATAGTGTGGAGTAATTGGCTATGTGTTTCTTCATTGACAAAAATACGAGGATATGAGGAAGTATTTAAGAAATATTAATCATTCAGAAAGTTCCTTTCATGTGCTTTATTTGAATATCTCCCTCATCTAAAGATACAATCTATTTTTTGCTTTATATCCACCATAATTACTGCAATTCAAATATCTTTAATAAAGGTGAATTACTGCCCTGGGTCTCTTATCTTATTTAGAACACCACAAACACAGAAGGAAGTCACTTACCAGGAGAGCAAACCTTCTCGCATTCTTCCTGTGAATCGAATCTGTTCTCATTTCCACCACACCCTCTATACCAGAACCTCCCACAGGTCTTGGTCTGCGCGTTGTGGTACCATTTCAACACAAAATTTCTGCACGTTCCTTCTTCTTTGGGCAGCTTACAGATATCTTTAACAACGAGAGGAGAAAACACATCATTAGAGCCCGTGAGTGACTATCCCCAGTGCCAGGGCCTGAAGGTCTCATCACAAGGCTGCTGGAGGGAGAAAGAGAAGAGTGAGGGGGAAACTCCCCACAGCTCCCCAAGCCTCAGTTTCCCCTCTGTCAAATGAGCTTTGTAAACACTCAGAGCTTCGTAAGCAACAAATACAATTGTACCGGCTAAAGGGCTCAATGAACTGCACTCGGAATCCCAATGTCAGCTCTCCTTCATTACTGGATAATTTAAGGCAGTGGTTCTCAACCTTGACTGCACATTAGAATCACCTGGGAATCTTTTTAAAATCCCGATTTCTGGGCCTCATCCTCCGGAAATTCTGTTTCTTTGTTATGGGGTGAGGCCACAACATTAGTAACAAAGAAACAGAATTTCCTGAGGATGAGGCCCAGAAATCAGGATTTTAAAAAGATTCCCAAGTGATTCTAATGTGCAGCCAAGGTTGAGAGCCACTGACTTAAGGTAAAATGAGCTGTTTCCCTTTCCAACTCCTGGGTCAGCCACTCTCCAATTCCCTCACCGCTGAATCCTCAGAGAAGAACCCGAGTTTTCCAACCTTGGAGTGTTCCACTCCCTGGCAAAATAACAACTAATACTGTCAGAATATAATTCAAAAATAAGGCTGTCCATTTCACTACAAGCCAACTAGATTGAAAATAAAAATTAAAGTGAAAAACTTATGAGTGTCTGTATGTACGTACATGAGTGTCTGTGTGTGTATGTATGCGTGTGTGCATGTGTGTATGTGTGTGTGTTCCTGTAGCCCAGTGCCTTTGTGACTGGCCAAATTAAACAAGTAAGGAAAAAGATGTGTTGACACTGATGTAAAATTCACAGCAGCAAAAACGCCGCAGAGCCAAGCGGCTCTGAAGGCAGGGGCATTCTTTGTCCAGTTAAGGAAGCTGATTTTGAGTGCACACGCCTGATGCGGCCCAGCTGCCCGCTGAAGCCGCGCTCGCAGAGCCTGGGAGGACCTCCCGCTCACACTCGGGAAAACGTCTGTTTACAGACTTCCTGGCAAACTGCAGGTCCCTGCTGGGAAAGAGAGGCACTAATGTCAACTGTTATCTGAGAGTCTGGAAAACGTAAACCTTTCCACAAAGATCCCTGGCGTGAACGGTGCCACATGTTTCCGTGAGTGCCTGACTGCCTGACTTACCAGCCCTCCCCACGCAGGGCTTTTACCCACAGCTGCGCGGGCCGCCCCCAGCAGAGGTGGTCAGCATGCACAGTCCTGACAGATATTAAGAAAGAAAAATGGAGCCTTAGGGAGAGACCCAAAGCTGGGTCTACTACATGATGGACCAGACTCCAAGGTACACAGGACTGAGGCTCAGAATCCCGTGAGGATCGGTCCCACGAGGCCCCGATCTGAAGCAAACCCGGGAACTTGTGTCTTCACGCTGGTGGGAATCACTTGGTGGGAAGCCCACCATGTGAGATGGTGAAGGGACATTCAGGTCCTGGGTTTGACCATTATGGCTCATCAGAACGCAGGACAGAGGCTTAGATTCATCCAAACAGACGCCTGGGAGCCTTGACAGCCACACAAGCCGCAATTTCAAAAATTCTTTTCTCTCTATCACAGGGAGAGAGGAGACCTAAGGGACAAATGTCTGGATTGAAAACACCCTCTTCTTTCTGAATCTGTGTCTCAGTCTTTAAAAAAAAAAAAAAAAAAAAAAAGAAAGAAAAATGAAAATGACCAGCCCAGCCAGATTCTTGTTTAAAGATTGTGCTGTTTATATTAACTAAACACTGTTTATATATTCTTGGCCCTTCTAGACCACACATAAGAGAGCCAAAAACATCCCCCAAATTGCTGCGTAGTTTACACCCAGTCATTTTCTCTCACTGAAGCACAGAATTTGCTAGAAACTTTACATTTCACATACTCTTTAAGGAGTAAACTTATCAATGGGTGAGAAACAATATACACAGATGTCGGTGACTCTGACGTTATCAGCCCATCTGTCCTGACCCGTGTCTTTGGGGGATTTCTATAAGCTCTTTGTGGTGTCTCTCAGCTCAAGCAGCTTGTGGGGAAGCCTCATGGAGGTCCCTCGGGAGTGGAGCTGGAGTGGCTAGGAGCTCAGGTGCCCAGTGCAGGGGACACAGGCTTCCCCAGGTCCCTTGATGCAGGACTCAGAAAACTGCTTATGAGCAGAAATCAAAGGGTTGAAACTTAAGTTTTCTTCTCCAACCCATCCTCAATTCCACATTCCTACTTCCACTATTTTCCATTTGAGTTGAAAATCATAACATTAAAAGTTTTTATAAAATCTGCCCTGAACTCCTGAATCATTCCCATACATTTACATCCAGAGGAGACAATTTCTTGTTTTTCAATCCATTTTTCCATTAGAAAGCTTTGAGGAGCTTGAAAAACGTGGCTGTCCCTAACACAGACCAATTTCTAAACTTGTTTTCAGAGGCAAACTATTCTAAACATTTTTTCAGTCCTCTAAGTAGTTCATTTATTTCCCTTATTATACATATATGTGCATAACAGTTTCACAGTTCCTGTACTGACTCAGTTACCTTCTTTCTTAATATGACTGAGGCTACATGTCATTATGGATTGTAGCTATATGAATCGATGATAGATAGATGATGGAGAGAGAGAATGAGAAAGAGAGGAACAATGTAGATGTATACATGTAAATGTAAATAGAGATATAGATTATAGATATAGACACATATCCACGGACATAGGGAAAGTCCATTGATGGAATAATGTATTCTAGCAACAGAGGAGGTTTTCACTAGAAAAAAAGTAAAGAATCAAGAAGCCTCTACTCCCAAGTATGGAGTCAGAAACCACCCAATTTTATTTGAACACAGATGAGACAGGGTGCAGACCCTACAGAAATGGTAAAATGGAGAAACAAATAGCACCTTAAAAACTTACAGTGGAAAGAGTAAAATGAGGAATCCTGGTAGATAACTGAAAAAATGATGTGCTGTTGCTGCTGACGTTGCAATACATATGGAGAAAGCACAGCTGCTTTCAAGTCCAGCACGGGACAGAGCAGCTGGGCCCCAGCAAACGCCCTTTATCATAGTCAGGTACAGAAATAAACACCAGAAAGAGCTACGCCTTCCTCCTCCTGACTGTGGCCAACACACTGAAAAATAATGAACTGTCCCCACTCTTAGGAAAACCTTGTGCTCTGGGGCCTATAAAACATGGAATTTGGACTTTGGATATTAGTAGCAACATCTTTTAGGAGAACACTTGAAAGCAAAGCATGTCGACTATGTCAGTCATCGGTTCCTCGAGGGTGAATGACTAGAGCTCGTGCTCTGCTCAGCGAGGGATTACAGGTCTGAGAGAGTCCCACTGGCCAGGAAAAGAAGCAAGGAACAGTGGCCAGTCCAGGAACATGCCCAGCTGGTCCCTGGTTAAACGTCAAACGTGCACTCACTTGTCTCGGGCACACAGAGAGTGGTATGAGAGACCGAGCCAGGTATGTGCTTAGGAAATTGGGACCAGAACACAAATCCCATGGGACATTTCCAAACCATGGGCCCTCATCTGCATGTCTTGTGTCTCTCTGAGCAGTTTGTTGTTGTTGTTGGTCCTCACCCAAGGATATTTTTCCATTGATTTTTAGGGAGAGTTGATTTTCACAAAAGAGAGGGAAAGATAGAGAGAAACATCGATGTGAGGGAAACACATCAGTTGGTTGCCTCCTGCATGAGCCCTGACCAGGACCCAGGCTGGGGAGGCGTCTGCAACCAAGGTGCGTACCCTTGACCGGAATCAAACCTGGGGCCCTATGGTCTGCAGGCCGACACTCTATACTGAGCCAAATTGGCTAGGGCCTGAGCACTTTTTATTAGATTGGATCACTGAATGGGTGACACTGTACTAATTGTAGCATCATAGGCCACACAAATCCACACTAGTCCCAATATGATAAACAATACATGGATTCCTAGCTGCAGCGCCCAAAGCAACTCCCATCCAATTTTCTCCAAGAGCCTGGGGATGGGCAAGGTAAGTTTCCAGGGATCGCTTGGAATATGCAGAATGAGCCCATGCTGGGCCACGCCAAGTGGATATGGAACTTTCCCCGTAGAAGTCATCCTGCTCTGAGAGTTAGAACCTCAGCAGGTGACAGAGTATCCAAAATGCAAGGGCTGTAACTGTTTGGGAGAAGGCCATACTGGGGCTGCTAATGGACCGAATGTTCTCACAACTCACCTATTTCATTCTCAGCCAGCGGTTCTGTGCTCACCATGAGATTGAAGGTTGAACTAGAGGCCGGCCTTGCTGGTTGTGGAGGTGGAGGCTGAGTTTCCCCTATAAAAGAAAAACACATGCAACTCGTAGGTAACTCAGACACTGAAGGACCAGGTAATCCTTAGGGATGAGGCAAGCTTGCCTCTCTGGATTAAGATAAGTGTGGGCCGCTGAAACACAGGGACCCAAGAAATCCGTACACAGAGTCCTGATGTCTGCTGTCTGCTAGTTCAATTCATCTCAACAAGCAAACAGAGCAAATCTCTGTTTGAACAAATCTTCTCATTTTCCAATGTAAACTCTTCTGTTTCTAGCCGAGAAAACAGATCCCTGGGGTGGAAGGGCCTTTGGACTCTTTATCTTTGTGGATTACATGATGGCTGGTGGGAATCCCCTTCCCTCGAGCACAGTTCTTTGATCTGAATAGCACTGGCCGGAAGAGGAAGAAGGTGAGCCTCCCCCTCCACACCCCAGGGAAGCCAGGGTCAGGAAGAAAGTGGGGGACAAGAAGAACTTAGAGAGGAGGTGGGGCATGAGTAATTTAGAGGCTGGAGAAGCTGCAGGGCCAGGCCTTGGGGCTGTGGAAGAGCCAGGGCAGAACCAGAGTATGGAGGGTAGGGGAGGGAAACTCTGAGGTCCTTTCTGCGGTGGCCAAGGATGCCTGTGGCCCCCCAGCTGGTTACTCCCTAAGGAGTCAGGGACCTTTGGTGGTGTTTTCTGTTCACTGAACATGGAAATGTGCTTCTGAAACACAGAGGTGATGGGCATCGAGCCCAGCCAGGTTACATGGGCATATTTCTTTCTCGCAGGGGAAGGGCGGCACCCAGGCCAAATGAATCTGGTTTCTTCCAGGACCCTGAAGGCAGGGCAAGAGGTCACAAGGAACCCCATCTTCCATTCATTTGTTTATAAAGGATTTTGTTTTAACCTTGTTATTTCAGAACAGATTCAATGAATATGAATTGTTCCCTGTATGTCCTGTCAACATTCATGTACAAGTCAGGTACCAACTTTTCTTAAATGGACCCCGTACTCACTTGTACTGAAACTTCCACGGTAGATGGCCTTAACCTGAGACCTCAGGTAGCAGACCACCACCACATGGTACGTGTGCCCGGCGTGCAGGCCCCCGATGGCGCGGTCCGTGACCGTGAGGTTCTGCTTCAGAACTAGGGACTGGTCGTGGGCCGAGGTAACGGTGAGGTCGTAAAAGTAAGGGCTGGGGGGCTCCGGCCTCTCCCAGTGGAGTTTGGCACTGTTCTCGGTGATCTCCAGCACCTGGACCTCTCGGGCAGCCTTGACTAGAAAAGACCAAACACAGTGTGGGGACAGATAAATAAAACCCCAGGTGACGGAGACAGGCAGGCAAGAGACGAAAGCTGAGAGATGTGTATCAGTAGACAGTTGACCAGAAAGCGAGATGAGTCAGGGAACCAGTTTTTTGTTCATGTTCCCGGGAAATATTGGTTTTCTACCAATGTAGATGAGATGTGAAATGATTCATAGTAATTAAAACTTGCATTATCCATCAACAAGGTACATAACTCCCCCTTTTTCCTTCTGACAGCCTCTCTTATTAAAGGATACTATGAAAATTCATGGTCCCGTGTGCTATCTGAAATGTGCTCACTATGGCGTGAACCCCAGGATTTTAAATATATTGAGTCATGAAACCTTAGGGCATGACATGAAATTCTTCTAAAGGAATCTGCTCTCTGTTCATAACATGAAGACTACTTCCATGACCTTTGTAGGAGCACATGCATTCTGCCCTCACCTTTCTGTATAGCTTGTGATACTCCCAACAGTTCTCAACCTGTGGGTCGGGAACAATGAAAATACATCCTCCATATCAGATATTTACATTACAATTCATAACAGTAGCAAAATTATAGTTATGAAGTCGCAAAGAAAATAATTTTATGGTTGGGGGTCACCACAACATGAGGAACTGTATTAAAGGGTTGCGGCATTAGGAAGGTTGAGAACCACTGTAAGTATCTTCTAACATCTTTTTTGAGGAAAAAATAAAATAACACCCTCTGGGCCTCATGGCTCCCCTCCCCTCGATTTCTCCTTCAGGCTGGAGCCTGCTTTTCCCATGGATAGGCCTGGCACAAGGCTCAGCCTGTGGGGTGGCTGACTGTCCAGGTTGCTGAGCTAACCACCAGGCAGCGAGGGGCCTCTTTTCTATGGGTATGTGCTTCACAGCAGGACAAAGTCCGCAATCACAAAACTCCTTGCAGATCTCCTGGAGTCGAATCATATGGGAGGCAGGTCTGGCTCCAGAATCCAAGCACAGCCCATGGCTCAAGAGCTGACAACAGGCTTTTTCTTTCACTCTCACTCCCTAAATGGGGCCCCAAACTCTACTTCTGCTTAGAACTCATCCCTTTTGCTTAAGATCTGGGTTTCCAGGAGAGCGGGGTCATGCCCGCCTGTGAACTTCCCAGAGAGAATGAACAGGTGTGGGCTCGGGTGGGAGTGGGGGAAGCGGGAGAGCCCTTTTGCCTGTTCTGTGTGGAGCTCACCAGGCTCACATGTAGTGAGAGATCTCTTTCTAATATAGAAAACAGGCCATGTTTTGACAATTCCCTGCTCTGACCAGCACCTTTTAGATGTACAAATCACACAGATGTATAAAACCCTGATCAGTGACTATATTTCAATGGCTTTGTAAACAGGCTTTGAGGGACCTGCCATGGACACAGGACAGGTGGGTGTCAGGGGGCAGCCCTCCCAGCAGCTTGCTTACCTGCGGGCTTCACAGTGGCTGGCTTGGTGGTGGCCGGCCTGGCTGCCTGGGGCTTGGGGGCCTCAGGCTTTGCTGCCACTGGTTTGGTAACGGCAGGGGGTCTTGCAGCTGCTGGCTTTGCTGCTGCCACTGGCTTTGCTGCTGCCACCAGCTTTGCTGTTTCTGCTACCGGTTTTGCTGCTGCCACCGGCTTTGCTGTTTCTGCCACTGGCTTTGCTGCTGCCACCGGCTTTGCTGTTTCTGCCACCAGTTTTGCTGCTGCCACCGGCTTTGCTGTTTCTGCCACTGGCTTTGCTGCTGCCACTGGCTTTGCTGTTTCTGCCACCGGTTTTGCTGCTGCCACCGGCTTTGCTGTTGCTGCCACCAGCTTTGCTCCTGCCACCGGCTTTGCTGTTTCTGCCACTGGCTTTGCTGCTGCCACTGGCTTTGCTGTTTCTGCCACCAGTTTTGCTCCTGCTACAGGTTTTGCTCCTGCCACTGGTTTTGCTGCTGCCACGGGCTTTGTGGCCACTGCAGGTCTGACTGTGGCCACCTTTGAGGCCTCAGGCTTGGCAGGCACAGGTCTTGCAGCTGCAGGTCTTGAGGCAGCCGGCTTTGAGGCCGGCAGGTTGACCACGGCCACTGGTTTGGATGTAGGACTTGAAGTAACATTATTCGGTGTGTTTCTGTTAAAACAAATTAAATTTTGCTTCAACCCATCTATAGTTTTGCCCACTATCTAAAATGGACAGGGACATGCCTAGTGAGCTATGCAAAGCATGCTGTTGTATTAAATGAATGCAGTCGTTTTATGTATTACATATAGGCCTGCATATCTCAAATCCCTTCTCTATAGAATCTGTGCCGCAGAGAACATACTGAACAGCATGGAAAGTAATAATCACTAAAAATGAAGCATCTATTGTACTATAAATACATCTGACATCTCTTCAATTTATCAAATAAAAGCAGGGTGAGAGTAAAGAGACAATAAATATTGAAAGGATGGTAATTATTCTTATTGCTAACAATAATAATCAGTTAATAGCTGCCCTCATTATAAAAAAGTGTCCACTCAGCAAAATGCTGTGTTGAGCTGGAAAATTATAAAGTCGGTGTATGCTTTCACTCCCAAGCTCATTGTGCATTTCAGTTGGTATTAAGTTTTGTATGTGTGATTTTGTTTTGATTTTTTTTATAATTTCTTGTTCTATTCGAGTCACCAAAGAAAACAACATAATTAAACACAAGGGCACAGACCCACCCCTTGATCATTTCTTGCCCTGACATGAACATTTGTTATTTTATAGATATATCACACTACATGTCATATGCAGTATATTTTCAAATTGTTATCATACAAATTCAGATATTAGATTTGTTTATTTTGCTTTCCTGGATAAGGTTGATCCAACTTTTGGGAATGTTCTAGAGCAGTGGTTCTCAACCTGTGGGTCTCGACCCCTTTCACGACCCCTTTGGGGGTCAAACGACCCTTTCACAGGGGTTGCTTAAGACCATCGGAAAACACATATATAATTACATATTGTTTTGTGATTCATCACTATGCTTTAATTATGTTCAATTTTTAACAATGAAATTGGGGGTCACCACAACATGAG
Source organism: Myotis nattereri (assembly GCF_964212035.1). Classification (NCBI taxonomy): domain Eukaryota; kingdom Metazoa; phylum Chordata; class Mammalia; order Chiroptera; family Vespertilionidae; genus Myotis; species Myotis nattereri. Next base: position 34,527,114 of record NC_138082.1, read on the forward strand.
GAACTGTATTAAAGGGTCTCAGCATTAGGAAGGTTGAGAACCACTGTTCTAGAGGAATTATAAAGGTAATTAAGGCTAGAAAAAGAGAACCTATGGACCAAGATCAACAGGGTAGTACCATAGCACCAGAAAAGGGCCATGGCTGCTTTAGTAATGATTCTCAACTAACGAGACTGAGATCTGCAGCATCCCCTCTGGGGACAAAAGCAAGAGCTGAGGGGCGTAAGGGGTGATGGAGAGAAGGGCGTGTAGGAGGAAGAGGTGGGCTCTCTCTCTCCACCCTGGAGGTCAGCGGGAGTAAGACATTCCTATTTCAAACATAATCCGAATCCACACATCATCTGGGTGCCATAGTCAGAACCCCCTCCTCCCCCAGAGCATGGCACACTGTCGCATTCTCTTGAAAGGTACCAATCGATGGCACATTGCTGCACTCGGTCCTGCCACCACATCCCCCTCACCAGGCTCTCTGTCACACAGCCACACTGCTCTCCCGTCTGCTCCTGGAGTTGGCACCACAGATAGAGCTGGGCATACAATCACTGAGCATGTGCCAGGTGGCCAGCATCACTGTGGGTACCACAGTCCCTCCCATCTCCCAACCTTCTCATTAGCCTTCGTGGTGGAGCATGCACGTTGCCTCCACTTGCTACCACCATCAGCTGTGTGATTACAGCATTAATCATTTTAAGAAGATCTGGAGGCCATTCTTTCCTGAAGGTATCCAATCCTTCCACAGGAAATCATTTCACACCCGAGATGGTTGATCGCTTGGACACAGGGCCTTAACTGCCCACCCTCTCTGTACCCAATGTGATGTGGCAGGTCCTCCCACCAAGTCCAGCTCCCACCCTCAAGTCTAGCAAGGCTGGCCTCTGGATATGCTTTGACCAAAAGAATGTGGCAGAGGTAACAGTGAGCCAATCTTAGCCCAGGCCCCAAGAAGTCTTGCACACTTCCACCTTCTCTCATGACCCTTCCCTGTCACCTGTGGACAAATCCAGGCTTCCCCACAGAGAATGAGAGACCTTGTGGAGCAGAGATGAGCCATCCAGCTGAGACCACCCTAGACCACCAGTCCACAGCTGATGAGTAGCTGACCACAAGCATATAAGTGAGCCCCGTAGATGCCAGAAGAACTGCCCAGCTGATCCCAGGCAAAAATTGCTAACCCACAGAATTGCAAATTAGAAAATATTGTTGTTTTAAGCCACTAAGTTTGGGGTCATTTGTTATGCAGCAAAAGCTAACAGATACAACAGATTCTTCTAAAACGGGGATGGGAAACCTTTTTTCTGCCAAGTGTCAGTTAGATATTTATAACATCATTCTTGAGCCATACAAAATTATCAACTTAAAAATTATGCTGCTATGACAAAAGCTCCGAGATTTGTTGAATTTCAAGTTCCACCTGCAATTTCCTTGGCAGGGCCAGAACAAATGATATGGCCCATGGGCCGGACATTCCCAACCCCTGTTCTAAAAGAATGTCATACGTGACCTTAGGGAAGTCACATTTTCTGAATTTTTATGTCCTCCCCCCATAATGTTAGTCCTTGGAGGACCTCGGCACTTCCCCTAGCACTGTAATTTGTGGGACAATTATTATAATCACTTACACTTGTTTGTGACCAAATTTCACAAGAGTCTTTGCCGGTTGGTCCCCTTGGAACCAACTGCACTGTTTTCTGATATCAGGGGACAAGTAAAAAGCATTTTCACCTAGAGAGAAATAGAAAAAAAAATATTTTAAATGTATGCAAATACCTTCCAAATTAAAATTAATATGCTAATGAGTTCAATGAATCACATAGTATTCAGTCCATAAATATTTGTGGACTTAATTAATTCTTCCAGACAAGTTAAGTCCAGTGAGTTTTGAACATTAAGTATAATGGTACTTGATCCATAAAACATATTAAGCCAATATCTTGTATTTAGCAATATTTGGGTGATTTGGTTAAAGATTATATTTACTCAATGTGATTAGGAAGACAAGAATAAGAGAAAACTCAAGTGCAGAACTTAACAGTTCCAAACCCTCAATCATCAAACTATAACCAAGTTACTTTGAATATTTTCTCAATGCTGTGTTTAACAAGATTTTTGTTTGTTTTTCCCATCTTCTGAGGTTAGTGACAATGGCCTGGGTGAACTTGCTGCCTTACCTTTGTTTCAGATGTTCTCCCCTAAAACTTTTGGGGCACAGGCTTCACAAAAGTGAATGCTGTTTTCAGGGACTAGACTTTACCTTAAATAATAAACTCTCCATATATGCATGTTTATTCATACTTTATACATCTCTCTCATATGTTAAATACAGTGTACCTTCCTGTGACAACTCTGGGCCCAGCACTGTGCCAGGCTCAAGGGGACACAGTGAATGAAACACTTTCTCACCCTAGCCTTTTGGTTCGGTGGGATAGAGCGTCTGCCTGAGGACTAAAGGGTCCCAGGTTCGATTCCGGTCAAGGGCAAATGCCCAGGTTGCGGGCTCGATCCCCATTCGGGGGCATGCAGGAGGCAGTCGATCAATGATTCTCTCTCATCATTGATGTTTCTATCTCTCTCTCCCTCTTCCTTCCTCTCTGAAATCAATAAATATATATATATATATTTTAAAAGGAACACTTTCTCCAGGACCAAGCAGTCCTCTGTGATCATAAACCCATCAATGGATGACCAATGGGCCATGCCATAGATGCAGTAAGTGTGGCATCCTGATTAACAACAAGCAAGCCTTGGGAGTGGGGAGCATCCATGGTGAGCAGGGGCAACTGGAGGTGAGTTTGGAAGATGAATGTGGAACTGCTGCTGAAGCAGAGGTGGAGAGCACTCTGGGGAAGTCACATCAGCAAAGACCCAGAGGTTTCCAAGGGCTGGGTTGGTGGCAAGTTCTTCTAGAAGCTTCCATGAGCCTGATCAAGATATACTTCTCGCCCTGACCGGTTTGGCTCAGTGGATAGAGCGTCGGCCTGCGGACTGAAGGGTCCCAGGTTCAATTCCAGTCAAGGGCATGTACCTTGGTTGCAGGCACATCCCTGGTTGGGGGTGTGCCGGAGGCAGCTGATCGATGCTTCTCTCTCATCAATGTTTCTAACTCTCTATGCTTCTCCCTTCCTCTCTGTAAAAAAATCAATAAAATATATTTTTTTAAAAAAAGATATACTTCTCTGTGACATGCCATGATATTACATCATGCATAATAAATGTGCACTTGACCCATCTGCCATCTAGACTATAAACTCTCAGGGACACTGTCTATGGTTGGGAGGTGCTCAATGGAATTTGGTTGAATAAACAAGTGAACAAGGACAGGGTCTGTGTGCTCACTGCCAACCCTGGCAAGTTAAAGTGTTCTGGGACTTGTGGGTGTTGATACCTACCTGTTGAATGAATGAAAAAGTAAACATCATTACACTAGTTGTCTTTCCCATGCCTGTGCCCCTCCCCGCCATTGCCCAAGGGTGTGGGCTGGCAGAAAGCTTGGCCCATGATGCTGACTCAGGACTTACTGCTGACAAAGGACGGCAACAGCCTCCCAAAGCGCATGAGAGGCTCCTCGTTGAGCTCAGTGGACTTATCCACAAGCTTGAAGAAGACATCACTTGGCTCGCTGGCGAAGCTGTATACCTCCTTGACGTTGACCTTCCTGCCAATGCCCAGAATCACAAAGAAGTACCCCTTGCATTTGGCCTGCAGGATGGCTCTCTGGGCCTCCTCCAGCTGTTGCTTCTGTACCTCCCCTGTCAGCATCAGAACCACAATTTTCAGGTCCCGTGGGTTGGGTGCACTTTCAAAGACCTGATCTATGGTGTAGTCAATGGCACGGCCTAAGGCCCTGGTCCCCTGCAGCTGTGCCATCCTGTTGCCCAGGGCATCCATTAGCTTCTCCTTGGAGCCATAGTCCGTCAGGGAGAATTCCACATTTACAGGTGGCACACTGGCATTGCCCACGGACTCATAGGGTGCATGCTGCACCACGGCCACTCGGGCAAAGTGTTGGGAAGCCTTGGGGTCAGGGCTCAGGTCCAGCTGTCTGACCAGGTATCCTATGTACTTCTTCATCTCATTGAATTGGAACAGGGTGGTGGACTCAGAGCTGTCTAAGATGAAAGCCATGTCGATGTCCACATCGCTGCCTGCTGCTCGCCGGTCCCTAAAAGAAGGCCTCCAGCTGCCGAATCCACAGGATGGGTCAATGTTGCAGATGTCTAGAAAGAAGCATGGCAGCCGTTTATATTGGGACTTTGCAGCGAGATATGACCAATCAATCTGCTGGGAGCCCGGACAGCTGAAACTGTCACAGAACGTAGAAATCTAGTTATATCTTGTCAATATTGTTGTGGTCAGATTCCCATTTTCATCATAGAATGCTTACTAAATAAAACAAGTAAAATTTTGTTGGTATTCTGTGGCATTGGCATTAAAAAGGAAGGGAGAGAGGGAGGAAGGAGGGAAAGGATGGGGAAAGGAGAGGAGAAGGGAGGGGAGGGGAGGTAAAGGAGAGGGGAGGGAAAAGAGAGGGGAGGAGAGGGAGGAGGGGGGAGGGAAAGGGATGGGGAGGGAAGGGAGGGGAGGGGAAGGAAAGGGAGGGAAAGTATAGGGAGGGGAGGGAAGAAAGGAACCTTACTTTTTTTGCCACTGTTTGAAGAAATGTACTCTAGAAAGTCCCAAAGCCAGATAATTAAAATCTAGGCTCCAAGGTCAAAACTGAAGTAGAACCCATGTTCTCCTTCATTACCTATAAAATGAACCATTTTCCATCTAAGGGAAGCTCTGTTTTGAGGCTCTACTTTAAACACGTAAACTACCATGTAGTGTCTGCATGGTAAGCAACAGGCTCCATGAATCTCACTTAACTCCAGCCCTTTGCCCGGATGACAGTGATGTGCTCAAATGTCCCTCCATGGACTGTATGTTCTGCAGCTGCAACTGGACAGATGTGCCCATTGGAGAAGCACCTTACCCAAGCAAACGTGACAAGTCAAGACGTTCTTCAGGAAGTCCGTGAGGTCCCTCCTGGCGGGTAGGACCAGTGCGTGCCCCACAGCCGTGTTATTGATCTGGTCAAAAAAAAAAAAGGAAACACTCAGTAGGAATGTTCAAAATCAGTAACTATTGCAAAATATAGCTGAACAATAAATTAGAGCCACATCAATAAAACAAACTTCCCAGAGGCTCAGTGTCTTCTCACTGTTTTAGAGGGGAGGTTAGAAGAGTCACTGCGTTTAGTAGAAAAACACAGGTTTTCTTCTGCTGAAATGAGCTGGAGTTTGAATCCCACTCCTGCACTTTCTGCCGAACCTGAAGCAAGATTATTTAGCCTCTCCGGGGTTCAGTTTCCTCGGCTATAAAATGGGATGATAGTAAATTCTCAACAGAATTATTTGAGGGATTAAGTTTGGTAATGTGTGTAAAATGCCTGGTCTAGCCTCTATCGAATAGTGGGGACTTAAATAATACCATCACTTTCTGCAATAATAATAACTGGGAAGCACTAGCTTTGTTGCTTCATCTCTCTCCCAGGTCTCAAAAGGGATTTAATGACAAGGCAGTGATTAAATCATTTCCAGAGGATTCACAATTCCTGCCCACCACAGCACACCATCACTAATTGTTTATTTAATGAATAATTAAGTTCAATTAATGAATAATTCATTTTTCGAACTTGCTGAAACTATGTTGTTAAACACATGTGTGGTTCTGGGTCCCTCGGCCGACACAGCACGCCCCTTACAAGAGCACATGGCTGGTGGCCCATGCAGGATCCCACGCCCAGTGCTCTGTGCCCCAACTGGCCTGCTGTTTGGAGAATAAACCCTGAGAAATGTTGGCAATGACCCAGCTGCCTCTCGCTGACACAGGCAATGAGAAAACCATAGACTGTCCAGCTTGGAAGTACAAATCTTGGAGCCCATCTGAACCCGCCTCAGCTTCTACAGGTAAGTAATCTAAGCCACGGAGAGGTGAAATGACGTGACCACGTTACTGTAAGAGACCTAAAGCGAGGTGCTGAGTAGACTAATAACAGAGCCAGGGCCTCCTCACTCCTGGTCCAGCTCTCCCTTCGTGCCCGCCATCCACACCCTTGAACAAGAAGCCCAGAATTTACAATGAGAAAATAATCATTGATTAAGTGTAACAAACAAGTTATTCAAGCAAATGACAAGATTGCCCATGTCCATGTCACAAGCAGATCCTTGGGTGCCAGCCCAGCTGAAGAATGGTTTGAGCAGCAGTTCACCCTGGGGAGCTGGACTCACCAATGTCTGGGGAACTCACTAGGAAATGGAAGACCTCCAGGGTCACCCTGGGAGATTTCCTCCAACACATGAGGAGGGAGCCTAGGACCTGGTGCCGGAGCCAGAGGCTGTCCTAGAAACCCGACTAGAGAAGTTCTCAGTATATCAGTGTCCTCCAGGACCTTCTAGAAACTGTGGGTCATGGATACACCATGGGGGGGTGGAGGGGGGAATGGCATGCCTGAGAACCTTCCCAGAACCCAAGAAGGACAGCAGGAGGTGTCACAGAGCAGCCGGGCACAGACCTGCAGGGCGTTGATCAGCTGCCGGTCCTCCTGGCTGGTGAGGAACAAGGGCGTGATCCCGGCATCCGACAGCTTCAGCACAGCCTCCCTGAGCTGTGGGGATGCCCTCGTGGGCTTATTGCTGAAGAAAACGGCCACTTTCCTCATCAGGAATCCATTCCTCACTCGCTTGAACGTGTTTCTGGCCACAAAGGACATGGCAGTCTCCAGGCTCTGCTGCTTGGACGTCAGAGCCACCTGAAGGTTCTTGATCCTGTCCAGGAGGACGGACTTCTTCTTGGAGTCAGCAAACCGGATCTCCGTGGTCACCTCGTTGTTATAGGTGACCACCGCCACGCGGGCCCCCCTTGGGCAGTTGCTCTCGGCAATGGTCAAGTCGCCCACGATTTTCAAGAGCACGTCCCTCATTCGGCTAAAGGTATCTTGGGTGACCCCCTCAGAGGTGTCCAAAGCAAAGGCCAGTTCCGTGGGGAACACGGGGCACTCCAGGGGCCCTGGGAAGGGGGAGGGGTTTCAAAGACAAACTTTACTTACTGGAAGAGGGGTCTTCTTTCCTCGAAGGAAGTCACACCACTGAAATGAACTTACCATAGCAGCAAGCTACAAAGGAACAGAGAGAGGGAAAGTCACTCCACCATATGAGGACTTCATATGTCAAAATAAAAGTGTGCCCCTGACAGCCGGAAGCCATGTACTTACGACATTTATCTTTGATGCTCTGGACGAGGGCACATTGCTTTAAAAGGAAGAAAAGAAGGTGTAAGGACAGCAGACAAAAGACTTACAGACAATGACTTGTGCTGCATGCATGCAACTTACATCGATCGAGTCGCCTCTGTTGCCTTTGTGACCCTGAAAAACAAGGAAGGACAGGCTGACATGGGGGATGTAGGATGAAGGGAACAGTCTTCGATTCACAGAAACATGACAGAGGAAGCAGAGGTGGGACCTGGCTCATTCTCAGACTCCCTTGTACACTAGACTTCACGGCTCAAAGGACAAAGGGGAGAAGACTAGGAGGACAAAGAGTGTCCCCCTGGTGAAGGGAGTAGCTCCACAAATTCACATAAACAACACATATGAGCTTGAGTCCAACACCATCTCTCTGAGAGAAGGGCTTCTTTCCACCTGCTAGCCCAGTCCACCCTGTCCACAGGAGGACAGCAGGGAGCCTCCTACTTGCCCATCACTCCAGGTCTAAAGCACCTGCTGATTCCACTCAGGCAGGGACCCTTTGCTGCCCTCGTCATCACGTCCCAGCATGTGTCCCCCTTATGGCCAAGCAGTCGCCTCGTGGGCCACTTGGGCATCTCTCCAAGAGGCTGTTCCTACCAGCTCATCCCCACAGTAACTGGTATATTGATCTCCCATTGAATGCTTTATTCACTGAACACCCAACTCAACCTTCTTCTCCCGGGTTCACCCAGGGTAATCCCTTAACCTTCTTCTAGGAGTGACTTTCCATTCCTGAGTTATTGGTTCATTCTTCTTTGAACTTCATCAATGTCAATGTAAGGAGACAGGAGAGGGGGAATTCAAGGAAGGAAGCAAGGAGATTGGTAATGAAGAGATTTTATGGAGGGGCCACAGAGGGACACCTCCTGGCTTCAGGCGGCCAGGTGACGAACGGGTTCCAACTGCTGAATCGGTAGCTCGCTTGGGGGTTTTACAGACCAAAGGAAGTATTCCCTAAATCAAGGTCTGACATAATTATGTCCTCCCACAAGCTGCAATCAAGAGCTAAAATGGTGTGTTCTTTCTTTTGTTCCCTACACAAGCCTCAGACAAGGAAACTACACCAGGGAATCGTAGAGGCAAACCGCAAGTAGGCCCTGGATTGCAGAGTGCCACGTGCTCAAGAGCTCTTTTCCTCATTGTGGTGTCAGATGGGAAGTGGTTAAAAGGAAACAACAATAACAACAAAGATGCAGCACATCGTCTTTGTGAGAAGGAGATAGTGGAAAGTTTTCAGGGACCACACACAAGGCATCCACCCCACGGGCAGCTTAATGGGAACCGGCAGGTACTTACAGATGGTCCCGGGTAGCCAGGGTCTCCCTTCTGTCCCACTGTCCCTGGAGGCCCTGAATTTCCCTGCAAGGGGCAGAAAAGCACCATTCAGCTGTGGCAAAGGAAGGAACATTCGCAGCTCCCACCGTTGGAAAGGGGGGTGAAGATGATCTAACCCGACGCCCCCCATCACCACAGGGAAGCTCTCATTTTCAGGATTCCTGTGTCTCCAAGATTCAAATGTAAGGACACGAGACTCTCACAAAACTCATGTGCATCTCTCACAACTGTGCACTCTGGGAGGTTAGTGAAGGCAGATGCTTCCCTAAGAACCATGAATGAGACTGCCCAGGAATGCACAAGAAATCAGTAGCTGATAATTAATTAGGTCACTGTTGGTGTAGACAACCAATTTAATGTTTACAAACCCCACCTTCATTTAAGCAGTAACTGATCTAATTTGACTGTATTTACTGAGCAAATGAACAGGACAATTATGGTGAGTTTAATTACATTTTAGGCTAAAAATAACTGTTAGAAACTTTTACCTGTATCTAGACCACAATTTGTTCATTCAAGACACAGTGCAATTTTAAGGGGGTGAGTAAACATCCCCTGAAGAGAGGAATGCAGAACCAAACGCAGCTTAAGGAAGAGGAGTTCTATCATGATGGGAGGCGGGAGCACAGGGTCCTAGCCTGGCTTGCCTCTGAGCCCGGGACCCGCATAAACACAGCAGGCACCCCATGACACCCTGTTGCTTCACCATCTGGTGGATAAGACCAAATGTGAGCACACGGACTCTGACATTACTCGTTTTGACACCTGAGTCCCCCTGGTGCCATGCAGGGAGAGAACCATGGACTTATGACCCTTGAAATGTGTTACAGGAAGGGGCTCTCGGGGTCTCCCCAGAAGGAGGAAAACACAGCCATAGCCACAGGTGGTCCTGAAAACATGGGCCTTTGGCTTAGGATTCCTTTGCTCCCACCCCATGCTATCACTGGCCAGGTTGCAGGTGACAAAGGAGAACTTTCTCAGAAGTGGTGGAGGCGTCAGGGTTGGGCCAGCCTCCCACACGTTCTCATTCCTGTGGCAGCCACGGTCCAGGCAAACTTACCCTTCGACCTCTGATGCCTTTGGGTCCTGGTGCTCCCCCTGTTCCTGGGTCGCCGGGGGTACCCTGAGAAGAGAGCCAGGAGGCGGTACATTAGCTCTAGATTGGAAGGTGGAGCCAAGGGTTCTTGGGGCATCTGGACCACACTTCCCGGAGCAGCCAAACGGCTGACTTTGGTTACTTTCCCACTGGGTTACTAGTGCATGTGTGTCTTGCAGGCTTAGCCTTAGCTTGCTGAATCAGTAATAATAACATCATGAAGACACATCATTTTAAGGTCTACAAAGTATTTTATTGCATTTTCATTTAATCCTCAGAAGTACCATGACAAGTGCATACTGTCATCTCCATTGGACAGATGGGGGACTTAAAGAGTGGGCCTTCCCAAGGTCACTCAGTCCATAAGTGGCTGACCCAAGACTAGAGCCAAGATATTCTGCTTTGCAGCCCATGGACACACTAGATTCATACTAAAACAATGGCAATGTGTAACCACCAGGGGACTATTTACCTTTGGACCTGGGTAGCCAGGAAATCCTCTTTCTCCCTATAAAAGATAAATAAACGACTCAATATTTGGTCTCAATTTAAATTTATCTAAAATAAATTATTCCTGAGAAGAAAAAAATACATATATTTATAGAGTCATCAAGAGAAAAAATTCACTATATCACAATAAAATTTTGAGGAAGGGTTCTGTAAAAATACAATATGTCGGACGTATATACCTTTTTGCCTTTGCGTCCTTCACTGCCAATCCCATCTCGACCATCATCTCCCTAATTGTGGAAAGACAGCATTACTGCAGGTTACCATGTTGGGCATGCCATACCCACCTCTGTCTAAAGCCCTGAGCAGGGTCCTTGAGTCCCTGAAAAGTTCCCAGATCGAGGTATAGCTTAAGGCATTGTTCCTGTTCCTACACCATCTTCCAGGTGTGAACAAGACCATGTCTGTAAGAGGGTGGGCTTAAAGCACTCCTATGGCAAATAGTACTGGTGGGCCCACCTATTTACAGATCCACTATGGCTGTTGGTAAAGATACTGCTTGCAGGTGGAATCAAAGACTCATTGAACCTAGGAATCTTAGAGTTAAAAGGATTCTTGAAGGTCACCTTGACTCTGTGTATCTATGAATCTTTAATTCGACTTCAAAGCAAAAACACGGGACTCACTCTCCCATACCCTCCTGAGTGGTCTGTGCTCAGACCTTCTCCCCCCGCCCTGTGTCCCTCCCCTGCATAGATCATCCCACTAGACCAGTGGTCGGCAAACTGCGGCTCGGCAAACCGCGGCTCGCAAGACACATGCGGCTCTTTGGCCCCTTCAGTGTGGCTCTTCCACAAAATACCGACTTCTGCGCATGGGCCATGAAGTTTCAATCGCACTGTCCGTGCGCGCCCGCACATGGTATTTTGTGGAAGAGCCACACTCAAGGGGCCAAAGAGCCGCAGTTTGTGGACCACGGCACTAGACTATCTTCTTTCCGAACACCTCTTCCCGGACTCTCACATCTGTCCCTGTCACCTTCTCATAGCGGCTTTTAGGACTGCACACAATTACTTCAATCAGAAGTTATATGAAACATGCATCAATATCTCTAAAACATGCGTGGAACATGCTACTTAATTTACAGCTTCAAATGGACATCAACAGTGGAAGAGCCATTGCCCTCAAATTTATAGAAACAGAATCAGAAAGAGATTTTCTTTGATAGTTTGAATGGATTTTAAGTTTGACTTTTTTCCCTCTGCTTCTGAAACTAAGAGTAATGGAAATGGATTTTTTTAAACTTCAGTTCGCTGTAGAGAAGTTACATTCACAAGGAAAATATTTTAAAGCTTTAGGGATCATAAGACAGATCAACCTGGTCAGTTCCTCTAGTTTTTATGTATACTGGCTTATTTTAGGAAAAATTATCAACATTCTGCAGATTTCTTTTTCTTGCATAGAAATATATCCTACAAGATCATTTTAAATAACAATTTTTAAATGCGTTATCAAGGTAGCGATTTCTATTCCTGGGATGTCTCATTCAAAGGGAACTGTTTCAAGCTGGCTTAAGACCTGATCAAACCCAATTCCATTTGAACCCAAGGACGTGTATTTCTTTGCAGAAAAGCTCCATGTGGAAGCGCTCACAAAGCATTCATAAGCCCGAAGATGAGGCGGTCAAACCTTATTGGACATTTATTTGCTGGTTATAAGCAGCAGGTTTCACTGTTTTCAATCACATCCCCAATGACAGGAGAAGCAACTACTGAGTTACCTCTGTTTGGAAAGAAACTAATTTGCATGGGCAAAGGCTAGCCTGGCACAAGCCCCACCTCCCGCTTCCTGGGCGTTTCAGCAAAGAGCTAGCGACAACAGCGTATATTGATCTTACCGTCTCCCCACGGGGCCCCCGGTTCCCAATTCCTCCCTTTGGTCCTGGATCTCCGGGCTCGCCCTGCACACAAGAGAGAAAGCTGAGACACCTGAGGGCCCAGGCCCATTTGAAATGAGAGTCCAGCCCTATCGTTCTAGGTGATGCCACTGCCAACTTCAACTTTTGAATTTTGATAAAAATGATCTCTTCAGTGACAACGTTCATGTGTCGACTCCTGGAGAAGAATTGGGGAGGCAGGTGTGTGGCCTTTTCATAAACATGGCATGGGGACATGCTGACAGGGAGAGAGAGAGAGAGAGAGAGAGAGAGAGAGAGAGAGAGAGAGAGAAGGAGAAGGAGGAGGAGGAAGAGGAGGAGGAGGAGGAGGAGGAGGAGGAGGAGGAAGGGGAAGAGGAGGAGGAAGAGGAGGAGAAGGAGAAGATGATCCAGGGAAACCCAACACCAACAAGAGGCAGAAAAAAATAATTCTGGACTCCCAGGAACACATTTCTTTTGCTGAGAAAATGCTGTCCTTTCAGACTGGTTATGTTAAATTGTGGTTTTTCTCAAGGTTTGTAGAAAGCAGGTGCTCAGGTAGTCAGGGCTCTTAGATAAGCTCAACGTGGTCAGCAGAGCAGCAGTGTGGACCACTAATATTCAAACAAAGTGTGTTCAGCAAGTCTGGTGCTGTGCTATGTGCCGCCCCCCCCCCCCGCCCCCCAACACACACACACACCCGTTTTGATTGCCCCGAGATGCTGAACTGTGGCCACGGTTCATGGCAGGAGCAGATCAGACAACTACAGCTGTTGGCGAGCCCCGGCTACTGGAAAGCCAACCCACTGAACATGAGCCATGTGTTCCCTGGTGGCCAAGCGGCTCTCAACAGGGAGGCTGGGTGGGAAAGACCAGAGGGGAGGCGAAGGGATGTGCAAATGAAGCAGGTAGACAGGCTGGCAAATGAGGGAGAGGCTGCCTGGGGGGCTGGCTGGGCCTGACCTCCAGAAACCAGCTCCACCTTTGTCCAGACAAACCTTTCTTCCCAGCGGCCCGGTTCTGCCACGTTCTCCCGGAGGGCCTGCGGTGCCTCCGCTCCCCTGCAGTGGGAGAAGAGGAGTGTCAGTGAAAATTCGCCTTCCAAGCCTAAGGGTCTGAATCCCGCCTCTCCCCCAGTCCCCGGGGGTCAGAGCCCCAGTACTTAGTGCCACCCACGGTGCTGGAGACACAACTGCAAACACACGTGGCTTGTGCAACTCACAGTGTTAGTGTGACCCTAGGCCAGTTTGCACAACGGTGCCGTTTTCCACGTACATTCATATCCCATGTCCCTGACTGGAGGACAAGCACCCAGATTTGATGTGGCTTTTGTCCTTCTGCCTGTGGTTATACAGGTGTGGAGACCTGTGTGCACTTATCCGTTGAGTGAAGGAATGAATCGGTGTCCCGCATGTGGCACAGCCTAGTGAGCACAGGAATGACCCCACGAATATGGCAGAAACCAGCTCTCGGTTATCAGTAATTATTGCAAGAGCTCTGCCTCATCCATATTCCATCTCAGATTCTTGATTAATAAGAGCTAAAATAAATATTGGCAAAAAAACTAATGGTTTTAAAAATAGGTAAATATCAGGTTTCGAAGTTGGGAGGAGTAAGTACACAACGGCTCTCGCCGAGTTCCTGCTTCCACAGCAAAGCACATCTGTGCCCTTAGGGAGCAACAGGCCGGTTCGCTGCCAGGTTCAGTCACTGCTCTTTTCTGTAACAGATGGTAGGGTGGCTCCCACAGTATCCTATCGCACACCAGGGACAGCAGGTGTGTAGGACACCTGGTCCCAGCTCGGCTGTAGCTACATGTCCGCCCATCATCACTAACAGCTGAGATGTTGAATTCTGCAGTCACAGCAGATTTAAGGAACATCTTCTGTGCTGAACTGGAGGACGGAGAATTCCATCCACAAAAGAGCGAACCTCAGAGCCAATCTCCAGAGGCGATTATGAAACCATTTGTCATAATCTGAGCATTTCGGTGGATTGGGTTACATTTATGCAGTTTCACGCTGAGACCTCGGGGACAGGCACATCCTGCCTCGCTGACCCCAGCTGGCCCATGGTGGGAAGGAGCAGCATTGGGGCCTAGACGCGCCTGGGGCACCAAGGAAACAGGGTTCTTCCTTCCTCACATACACTGGCTGTGAGGGCTGAGGTCAACCCAGGGTCAGTGCCACCCAAGAGTCAGACAAAAAGGAAGGCCTGCCCTCAGCAATACCCCCCACGCAGCCCCAGCCTGCGCGGGCCCCGCGCGGTCCGCTTAGCCACACAGAGGGGTGGGCTGAGATGCACTTACCCGAGGACCAGGAATGCCTTGTTCTCCCATCAGGCCTGGAGGGCCGGTGGGACCAGCTGGACCCTGAAAGAGGAAAAGGCCAAGGTCAGTGCTGTGTGGAGGAGACACTCCAGGAGGAAGCTCAGATGACCTCTGCACTTTCCACAGAGCCCAGAGCCTCACTCCCACTGCCAGCGAGGCCCCCAGAGATCACACTTTGTCTCCACTGGGGGAGCAGCAGCCCCAGCCCAGAACAGGAATGGGGAAGCTAGTTTTAAAAAACACAAATGTGTATGCGATGTTCACGGCAGCAATGTTCACAGTCTCCAAAAGGTGGAAACTACCCATGTCCATCAACCAATGAACAGAGAAGTAAGCTGTGGTCTAGCCATGCAGTGGAATATTACTTGGCCATGAAAAGGAGTGAAGCCCTGTCCCATTCTATAACATGGAGAACCTAAAAAACATTATGCTCAGTGAGAGAAGCTGATTCCATGTACATGAGATGTCAAGAATAGGCAAATTCATAGAGACAGAAAAGAAACTTGAGCTGGGGATGGGGAGGTGAGGGGAGACGAGGGGTGACTACGTAACGGGTACTATGAGGGTCTCCTTTGGGGGTGATGAAAATGCTTTGAAACTAGACCGGAGGTGATGCTTGTACAACATTGTGAATGTACTAAACCCCCCTGAATTGTTCACTGTAAATGATGAATTTTGTGTTCAATTTTGTAAAATTTTCACCTTGATTTTTAAAAAAATACAAGAGCATCTGGGGAAATAGCAAAGGGCATGCAATCTCCCTGGGTACCAACCTGTGCACCTCTGGTCCCCTGCTCTCCTGCAGAGCCCGGCTGGCCTGGACCACCCCTGTTGCCCTTGAAAGAAGAAAGAGAAGTTGCAGGATGGGGTCAGGATAGTTTATACCAATGTCAGCTCTCTGTTCCAAAGTCCCATCTGGGTGAGGGAACAGGGCCATAATCCCAACTCTACGAGCGACTTCAAAGCCACTGACACAATCACCACATGGAGGCAGCTGTCACTCTGCTCTGTCACAACTATTCTTACTCTTGCCTCACCTTCTCTGCAGGATGGCTTTGGGAAATAAGGATGCTTTGCATATAGCACAGGTGAGAAGACTAAGATACAGAGACGTTGTGACTTGCTAATGACTGGATAAGTGGGCATGTTGTGAACGAGATGCCCAGGAACTGCCTCCTCCATCTGTCTTTTTCCCTTCATCGCCTCCCCCCACGACCCTGCCCCCACTGTCAATCATTGTCACAAGTTCATTAAAAGAAGCCAAGTTTGCCGAAACCGGTATGGCTCAGTGGATAGAGCGTCGGCCTGCGGACTGAAAGGTCCCAGGTTCGATTCCGGTCAGGGGCATGTACCTGGGTTGCGGGCACATCCCCAGTGGGAGATGTGCAGGAGGCAGCTGATCGATGTTTCTCTCTCATCGATGTTTCTAACTCTCTATCTCTCTCCCTTCCTCTCTGTAAAAAAATCAATAAAATATATTAAAAAAAAAAAAAAAGAAGCCAAATTTAAGGAGCTAGGAAAAGGTGGTAGCTGCTGATCGAGCTACAAGCCTTGATGGCGAAGGACGGAGGAAGTTTTAGCTGGTGGGTGGGAGGCGGGCAGGAGGCCAGTCCAGTAGAGCACATGGTGAGTGACATCGTGCTGACAGAAGAGGCGCCAGCTCCGAGGCTTACCTTAGCTCCTGCCGGTCCCCTTCGGCCATAGCCGCCCTGCGGGAGACGTCACACACACCATTAGGGAGACGGGACCAAGCCCAGACTTTGCCCGACTTAACCCACACATTCATCTGCCACCCACTGTGTGCCAGGCCCTGTCAGCCCCAAGGAAACTCCTTCCTGCCTCATCTCAGTCAAGCTTTGCCTCCACGCTGCCCTGTTAGTCACCCAAGTGGAAGTTATGAGAATTACGTCAGACCTGCCAAGCAAAATAATGACTCCTGGCTGCATAGTCTCAGCCAATTTCAAATAAGGAATGTGAAAGGGGAATGTCAAGCTGTCTATTTTTCTACCATTTTTTCTGACTGTCGGGAGAAGTCATCATAATACGTTAATTATCATGGAAGGGAGTCCCAGACTCTCCACGCCCTGCTGGCCAAGTATAACAGATCCTCTGGTAGGTGAGCAGCCAAGGGCACATGCGTGAACCTGTGAGCCCAGGGGTGCTTAGTTTGGGCTCATGTCTTGGCAACATCTGCATCTATGCTCTAGGGGTGACCCTCAGTCCAAATAAATGTGGGCTCGCTGAGTAAGTAATCTGCTAATTCCCCCATTGTGATTACTTCCTCTGTGGTGGGGAGGTTTGGGATGGGAACATGGGAACGTCCTGGATAAATCTTTGCAAGGTTAGGAGTTGTGTTCTGGAGACTGTAACAACCAGCGGTTACTGGGCTTGACCAATTGCTGCATCACCCAAAGACCACAGTCTCCACTCCCAACAGACCAGCCTGGGATCTTCTGGGACAACCGTTTTTGCTATTATTCACTGTTGTGGCAGCTTCTTTAATGGAAGACTTGGGCCTCTTTCCATGGACAACATATGGACAAGTCGGGGAGGGGTGGGACCAGGTCAATCCTCCAGGGTAGCAATCTGGCTGGCCCCTCCCAAAGGGGACAGCCTAGAGTATGTCCAGAGGCCACCAGTGCTCAATGACTCATTGCTCAGGCCAGAGGCAGCCTGTAGAAGCCCTAAGGGGCCGTGTGAGGAGCGAGGTAGCCCCACAGAAGGATGCGCTTTGTCTGGACCTGGGCCCGACACAGTGAGGTCCCAGGGAAGGATGAGGCCACACCTCCAGGCCTCATCCTGACGCTAAGGAGGCAACTGAGTCCACAAGAGCCCTTGACTGTATTGAATCCAAACCCAAGTGTCACCTGTGCACAGAATGAAAACGAATTGCATGCATGACTGTCTGTCACGAAAACCAGATTTGGCCCTGTTCACAAACAGGTGCATGGCACATTGTAACAATTGGGTAGCTCCTCGTTGCTTTTTCATTACATAGCTCAGCAGCATTATTCAAAAATAATACTCAGAACTATTAAGAGAGCATTTTCAAATATTAAGTCTTCTTCTGAATTTTAAAAACGAAATTATGCCCACAGCATGTCATCTGACTATGGATGTAGAGTCATTTCTTCTGAAAGCCCTCATGTCACATGCTCTCTCCAACCGTCCCACGGTTCAGCCCTTAAAACATCGTTACCACCGGGAACCAGCTGCACAGCCCCAGCCAGTCTCTGAGCAGAGACATGGCTGGGCATCCACCAGCGTCCTGAACTGGCCCCTGAGGATTACAAATTCCAAGCACTCTTCCGCATACAGGGACCATCTTCTCCCACCTCAAGCTCTGAGTACCTCTGGGCCCTAGAAGTTTCCAACTACTTTGTGTCCCTTTGGCTTTAGGTATGAACTCATCAACAAGAACAAAGATTAGGCATGCAGTGAGCTACTGCAGCTCATATTTCTGATGTGTCTTAAGAAGCCACTGAGAGCCTGGCCAGTGTGGTTCAGTGATTGAGCATCAACCTACAAACCAGGAGGTCACACAGTTCAATTCCCAATCAGGCACATGCCCAGGTTTCAGGCTCCCTCCCCAATGTGGTGCATGCAGGAGGCAGCTGATCAATGATTCTCTCTCATTATTGACGTTTCTATTTCTCCCTCTCCCTTCCTCTCTGAAATCAATAAAATATATGTATTTTTAAAAGCCACTGTGAGATGCAATTCTCTAGAAAACAGAGTCTAATTTCATTGATTGGGTTCCAGCAGGACACACACACACAAACACACACACACACACCATCACACACACCATCATACACACCATCACACACAAACAGTTATAAAACCAACAAGCATATGACTCCGTCAGCCTTCCTGCCCTCATTCCCTCACTCCTCCCAGATTCATGCTTCATTTGGATCTTTTAAATATTTAGTGGGATAAAACCTGGCCAAATTTCCTACAGCAGTAAAGATAATATTTTTAAAGCGTCTGTTCAGTGTGTTTTCTGGGATGGGAAGGAAGCAGGTCTGGGGGAGGGAGAAGAGACGGAGCATAGAACAAAAGATAAGAATGAGAGATTTCTCTAAGCAGCACGATTTGGGTGACAATAGTTTCAGAAATTTCTTAATAAGAAGTAGCTGAGTAGCTCTGCCCCAGGCAGGGTTTGGGGGTTTAGGATCTAGGTGGCACCCTAATATCAGGGAGCCTAAAGCCCTCAGAGACACTCACATCCTTGCCAGGATCGCCAGGCCTTCCAGGCACGCCGTCTCTCCCAGGGAGGCCCTGGTGTGGGAGAGAAAACGTGTGAGATTCTCCTCTGCAGAGAAGAGCGTCTAATGCGGCAATATTGCCCAAGACACCACGGGAGATGGGACTGATACACAGAGGGGGTCACCCAAGTAACTTTGTGGGTGCATCATGCTCAGGCGCATTCCCACAGCACAAGCCTCTGGCTTGACAAGCACTTTCTGTGAACATCTGGGGGTTGGAGGGCCTCTTGGAAGGGTTGCGCCATTCCCCAGCGGAGACTTCCTTCACGGGATGCACATGGGCTTCGGGGACCCTCTGTTCCCGACCTCTTAGGTCTACAGCCTGAAAGGCCACTTCCATGGCCTCTAGGCTGGGGACAGGCCCACGTGGGTTTTGTGTCTTGGCCCTCAGCACAGGGAGTCGAGGAACGTAGAGCATCGTACCATGGGCCCAATGTCTCCGGTTTCTCCTTTGGGTCCTCTCTGCTGGCTGTCCCGTCCTGAGTCACCCTGAAAACAACACAGGTCAGGGAATGAGCCTCATGGGCAGGAAAAGACACCTAAGTTTGCTTTAGGAAAAGAAAGGTGTTTATAGCTTTTCTCATCTTTGATTCTGTAAGTGCAAGCAAATGACCATCCCTGAGCCAGGCTTCTGTCCTCCTAGACAGGACAAGAGGGCCCGGAGCATCGTCCTCCCTGGGGCTAAGAATGATTGGCTGACCCATAGTCAGGGCCAGGGAGGGTGGGATGGATGCTGTCCGAATGGGATCTGTCCACTGGGACTGGTGTATTCATGAGCCTTGTATTCATGTCCTCACTCATATTTTTCCTGACCACCCGGTCCAGCTGGATTAAGAGTCCTGAGACCACATTTTAGGGAAATCCTCATGTCTTCCCAGGAGAGGCCTTGCAAACACTTATCTCCACAGCCACACAGCAAACACGTCCCCAGCAACCCCAAAGTTAGGGGAAAGGACAAACCACATCTTTTATCAACAAGTTTTAAAGCAGCATCAAAAGTAAAATTCCCCCTTTCAGCCCTCTGTTCCCACAGCCCTCTTCCCCAGACTCGGGTCTCAAATTGTCCATGAGGAATTCTTACCGGGTCCCCTCGAATTCCAGCATCTCCTCGTTCTCCTCTGTCCCCTTTAGGTCCTTTGTCACCCTAACAAAAAACACATGTGGAGCCTAACCATTAAATAGAACTACACATTTTTGTCTCATTCTTAAAATCCCATTCTTCAACTCACAAATCTAAATAGACCAATGTCAAGCATTTTCTCATTGGCCATGAAGGTAAAATGACTTCCAAATATTTACAATTTGTTCAGGTAATCCACAAATATTTATTAGGGACCCCCTCTGTGCAGACACTGGGATTTATTTACAACAAAACAAACTCAGTCCCTGCCCTGTGAGACAGTCTCCAAACAAGACAATATAATGTAATCTGCCACAGCTGCCAGGGACATAGGGATGCCAAGGATGCAGCCCAGAGGAGGTCAGGGGAGGTCTCAGAGGAAGTGGTCTTAACATACATCAGTGAGAGACCTAGTCCCTCGGTGACATGTTGATAGCTCCTCCGTCCCAGCAGCAGTGGAAATGCACCTACCCTTCTCCCGGGATTCCCTTTCTCTCCGGAAGAACCAGGCACGCCTTTGTCTCCCTGCCAAAGACAACGACAACATGTCATTCCTGGCACAGCGGCTCCCAGAGGCTGAGTACAGTCCCTGGAATCTTCAAGACCAAAGCTGCTAGGACTTAGAGCACAAAGTCACTTACATCTTCCCCGTTGAGACCATCCAGTCCAATTTCCCCCAATTCACCCTGCGAGGGGACAAGACACACAGGTGAGTGTAGATGGCTGTCAGACAAAGAAGAAATGAGAAACGCTGGGAAAGTTTTCAATAGAAGAAGGAAAACAAGCTGAGTACCTTCTCTCCTGGGAATCCTCGAGAGCCCTAGAAAGTAAGGGAAAGAGGACACATTAGCTCCTTTTGGAGGCTGGTCCCTGAGCCACAGGATAGCGCTGCCCCAACCCCAGTGAAGGCCATCTTGGCTGAAAATTTAATATTGGAGATTGATTTGTTTGGGTTGTCCTCTCACCATCGCATGGAGGTCATAAAACTAATTTTCCTGGACCTGGGCACTGGGTAGTTTGGCTCCCTGGCCAGGAGGGTGGTCCCTGAGAGCCAGGGACCGGGCCCCAAGGCCCCTCTGTGACTTTGCAGTCTGGTGACCTTCCCTTCACCACCTGCTCTCAAACTTCAGCAAATGGAGGAGAAAGTTCATCAGCCCTTGAATCCAAGTATTTCATGCAAAGGACCGGCAAGTGCAGTGGTCTCTCCCTTTCTTTTGCTGCCCTATCTCCTTGGCTTCTACTGGGGCTGAAGCCACGGGCACTGGCCTTCTCCCCACCCTGGCTCACGTCCTGTCTGTCCTCGTGATGGTTTCCTGGCGGCTGCCTGTTTCCATAGGAAACTATTTCTGCATTCCCAGGCTCCCTTCCCAGTGCAGCCTGCGCTCTGAACCCACCAGACTATGGGCTGCCTTCCCAGGAGAGGCCCCAGCGGCTGGATGCTGAGAGCGGAGAGACCCAAGCCCCACCCTCCCCCAGGCACTTGGAGAAACTGTCCACTTCTGCACATGCTGCTGACCCTTCCCTTCCCAGATGGGCTGATGCTGTGGTCCCCACACATGTCCCCCAGCCCACTATACACACACGCACACTGTACCTTTATTCCTCTCTGGCCGGGGCAGCCCTGGAAACCTTGAGTGCCATTCACACCAGGAGGCCCACGTTCGCCCTGTCAGGGGAGACAAAGGTTTCTGGTCACCATGTCTCCACTGAGTCCACAGCACGGTGAAAGCTCTGCCTTCGAAGCAGATTTGCTGCCAGGAATGCTGCCTGAGCTGAGGGACCTCAGCATCCCTGCCCCCCAGACCCGGTGCATAGCCTCCCTGGAGGAAGGGGGCCGCCAGGCACCAGTTCTGGGTGGGACCTGGGCCCCCCTAGAAATGCTTGGCCTGACCGACCCTCTGTGTGACCCTGGCTCCTGGCTCTCCAATGAGGCTGTTCCCAGCCCTGACGCTGGCACTGGGATCTGAGACCCCATGACCTCACCTGCTTCCTGTGGGGCCCTTTAATTCCAGGGCTGGGCCTTCTTCCAGAGTCTCAAAGCCTCTCAGACCATGTCTGTCCCTGGTACCGTTTCCCAAAGGCTCTGTACATCCTCAACTGGGCCCTGAGGCTATGGACCATCCAAACCTTCTCTGGGAGACTTGTCCTAAAGGGCATTACCCCGATTAAGCCTGATTAGGGTCCCCCTGTCCCCCGCTCCCACCCATTCCCATCTCTGCTTGAGTATCAGAGCTTAGCAGACACTGAATATGCCAGAAATGTTGGCCCTCTGCCTCCGAGGCACTAACCCCTCCCGGAGAAATGGAAAGAGTGGAAGCCCGCGCTCCGTAGCCACTCCTGTCACACTTGGGGCATCATGCTATTTCCATCATGTAGAAATCTGGGTAAAGTTAGAAATTTTCCTGGACCTGGCTGAGGAAGTTAGAAATTAATGTCTTCCCAGTGGGGTAACCAAACAGATTGTGAACTCCGAAATCCAACCCCAACAAGGGACAAGGAGGGAATAACAATTTCAGGAATAAAACAACTTCACTTACAGGTCCACCCTCGTCACCAGGATAACCTCGGTAGCCATCTTCTCCAGAAATACCCTAAAAGAAAGTAAATCAGTTCCTGGGTTAAATCGGTGGGTTTTGAAAGGGTCTATTCTATACGTAAGCATCTCCCTGATCCCTCTCCCTCCCTGCAGTACAGTAGTGCTAAAATTCAGCATGGCTTTAAGTGCTCCCCTGAACTTAACAGTTTTCTACGCATTATTTCAGTGAAATTACTCTTTCTATCAGGATCTTTAAGGCTCCTGATCTACCCAGAAATCCTGTCCATTTCCTGTAACTGAGGCAGATGCTGAGCATCCCAGCTGACCGTCCACAGTGAGTCTGCTTATTGGATCTTCTGTCCTATAACCTGGGCTCCCCCCCCCCGCCCCCCCGCTTCCCCATCTCTAGCCAAGGTCAGGACGGACTTCTGAAATCCAGCCTCAGGTATAAGAAAAGGACAAAGCTGCCATACCTTTGGCCCGATGCTGCCGATGGGTCCTCGGTCTCCCCTTTGTCCAGAGCATTTGCAGGGCACCCCACAGCAAGCTTTCTCAGCGATGTTGTCCTGCCAAAAAGTAACAAAAAAGTTCAAGTCTCAATAAGCCTCCAAAAAAACATAGATGTGCCCTGAAGGTCAAGATCTAATGTGGATTCCACGGTGAGATGCAGGCACCCCCACACAGCATCCACTCACAGACCAGCTTAGTGGCTTAGCCATCAAGATGGGGGAGGGAAGTTACTAGTAGGAGACAAAAGAGCAACCAAAGTAGAATCAACCTGATTCACAATGTCACTCAGGCTGGGCCTTATTTCTAGAAGATTCCAACTTACATAGTCAAGTTTCAAATGGCAAGTATAACTTATGTATTTTTAAGCTCCAAGGAGCAAAACAAAGGAATTGCAGATGGTCAGGTCAGAAGGTGGTTCCAAAATGAAGATCCATATGCTTTTCCTCAGAACCACAGTCAGAGTCATGGACTATGGCGCCAGCCTGGAGGAGGCCTGGGGGCAGTCTGGTGTGGGCAGACACAGGCAGTCCTGCCTCTAGCCACAAGCAAGCGACTCTGGGTCACCAGTGCCTCTATGGCCCATCACACACCTTGGATGCCCCTTCCCACCCCAGGCCTGGACTTCGCATGGTGAAGCACAGACCCAAAATCCATGCCCATCTACTAAACCCATGATGGTCAAATGTGCTTCTGACAATGAGCTTCCTAGTTTTCACTGTCTCCCACATCCCAGACTCATCCCCTAACTCAACGTCCTTCCACCAGTTTTCAAAAATCCTAATTCCTGTGCTGGGAAGAAGACAGAGAGAGGGAGGGCAGAGTCCATTCATCCCACGCCCCACTGCCGCCACCCCCAAAGGACCTCAGGGTCAACCACTCAGCCCACATCTCCCAGGGGCCCCACCCACACTCCCAGATCCCCGGCTGAGAGAGGCTGAGCTCCTGAGGGTGCGGAGCCCCAATGGCGCCTTCATTTGCTCCACAGGAAATTGGAAGGGACGGCAATCAAAGCACTTCTCCGCCCAAAAGTGATCCTCCTTTCCTGCACATTCTTGTTTCATCGTGCAAACTTCCTGAGGACACTTTCTGTTTGGGAACAGGCAATATCAACCCTTTGCCTTCTCAACAATTAGGCATGAAAACATTCAGGAAAGGGAGCCGAGGAAATGCCAAGGCGGCAACATCGCATGCCTGGGCACCCGGGGCCCAACTCATGGCTGCTCCAGCTCCCAAGTATCTCCAATTCCAGGACTCATACTTGTTATGGCAACAAGGCAGGTCCCAAGCGTATTTAATGGGTTAAATCACCCACCCAGAAGCCCCTCTCCCATCTCTCTGACTTCATTGTCTTGAGAAGACAAACGCTGTGGCATCTGCACTCATCTGTGTGTGGAGACGGAAAACCTCACCAGCTGCTCCGCGAGCTCGTAGTCCAGGTCCAGCAAGTTGAGCCTCAGGGGCCTGTTGTACGTGAACCCTCGCCCGAACTCCAGCTGCATCAGCTGCTCCAGGTTGGCCACACGCTCCAGGCCCACCAAGATCAGGGCTCGGACACCTGCGAGGATGGGCGTGTTTCCAAGGGCTTCCTGAGGCCCTGAGAGCCACAACGTCTTTTGGGGTGTGTGTGTGTTTTTTTTAAGAAAACTTTAGTATATAATTTGCCCTGTAACTGAACCATGTTTAAACAAGCTAGTCAACTACTCTGAAGTGCTTGGAACTCCTCAGAGCAATGGTCTCAGATGTGTCAGTAAGTCAACTGGTTAATAAAAATACAGGAAGTGACACCATGAAGCGTATGCATAAACTCTCCAACTCTGGTCCTACCTCACACAGATATAATGTGGAAAAAATTAAAAGTACCACATCCCCCAAATCAGGTCGGAGTGTTCTTATCTCCATGGCTCGGGAAAAAAACAAGCAATACACAGAATGTTCTTATGATAAGGTATGCTTCGTAAGTCCTTCTTAACCCCCTGGTGTGGACATCTACTTTTTGGTAGTCAGAGCTACCAAATTCCAAAGTCATGGACAGACAAATATTACATCCGGTAATAGGCACCGCAGCTTAACCAGTCACCCTAATTTGGAAAGTATGCTGTTATTTACTTTCTATTAAAGTATGTGTTTACTTCATGCTGTAGTCTTGTTGAGCTGTGATAACTGCAAACTGCTACAAAATTAATCCCTAGTTTATGGGATGTGGCTAAATGAAGCAAATCTTCATGTTCTTTTGCAATAGCACCACGCTTTCTAGATGTTGCACCACCTGAATGAGTCTGAGAACCTGCGGGGCCCGTGCCAGGACTTAGTCTGTGGTATGTATGGCATCCTTGGTAGCCCCTTCCCATAGCCCCAGGCAGGCAACTGAGAGCCAAGATGCCAAGGAGGAGCTCGCCCCAAGGACCCGGGAAGCAATTCCTGTCTCCCCAGCAGAAGAGTGTGTCTGCCTCCCCCACGTCTCCACTTCCCGTTTAGAAAGCCCTGGAATCTACCTTCTTGTCGAAGTTCCTCCGACGCCTTTTGTAAATCAGCCAGATCTCCGTCCACCCCATCAGTAAAATGAATGACCACCTGAAATTAAAGGGTGGGGGTGTCAAACTCCAGCCGAAATTAAAAAGAAGCATCACAGAGCCTGGTAAGGGAGCTTAGCCAGTTCAAACCCCTCAGGTTACAGTTGAGAAAGCTGAGGGCCAACAACCCCACGTTCGTAGCTCTCTGCTCTTGTGCAGTCAGGCAGGTGGAAAGTGAAGGGATTGCAGTGGTTGATTTATTCAAAAATACAAGCAGCGATGAAAATAAGAACAGTTATCTCACTCTCCTACTGATGTGATGTCGTTTCTAGGAATCGTGTGTGTGTGTGTGTGTGTGCACATAATAAATACATATGTATGTATACACAGGGAGAGAAATATGTATAGAGAACAGAACTATTTAATGGGTAGGACTATAAATATAAATTAACCACAAATTAAAGTTATTCAAACTTAATTTCTGATTACGAGGATTTTTTTAGAGCTTAAATAAAATTATAAAAACAAGGGAGAAATTACACTTCGGAATGTCATGAGTTGAATACAGGCATGAGCAACCCATCAAATGTGAAGAGTGTTTAGGGGACAACAAGGTGTTCCTCCTGACAAGGCAAGTCCAAATATGGCACAAGAAGCTGAACATGGGCCCTGCTCACCTTCACACTGTCGGGCGAGGACTGCCTGAACTTGCTCTGATAGGCCTTCAGCGTGTCCGCAGTGAGGACGTAGGGGTGCTGGCTGCGCATGTTCCGGAACTTCTCAAACAGCTCTGGCTGGTACTCGGCAAAGTCGAAGGCCTCCACAGGGCCCGAGGGCGTGTTGGCCACCACGGACACCCGCACCGTGGGCATCTGGCCGCCGCTGCAGCTGAGTCTTTGCATCTGGCTGATTCTATTCAGGATGATGTCCACCTTAGACTCAAGGCCTTTCTGAGTCACAAAGACATTCTGATCTCTTGAACCATCAAACCCCAGAATCACATCCAGATTACAGGCTATAAAGGGAGAAAGCAGGCAATGAGCTCTGAGAGGGGCTGCACAGGTGAGTTCAAGGTACAGGCACAACCCCAGGACATGAGCCAGACATCATGCTCAAGGGCAAAACGAGATCTTCTATGGATGAGCTTTGAGAAGAAATTAGACCTCTCTCACAGGGAACACCGGTGCTGACTGTTAGGAACCAGAACAGTGGGCCATTTTAATCTGTTGCTCTTTTCATGATATTAATCAATTTTGGCATGATATATAGTTGCTGTTTACATGCCTCCCAAGTTCCTGAACATGAGAACTCAAATACTCTGGTCTCACATAATTCATATAATAAGGCTACAAACAGAAACAAGGACCATCTGAATTATTTGGGGGATTAAAGAATAGGGAGAAAAGGTAAATCTTATAAGGGCATGAAAGGCAAGCTTCCACTCTTTGAAGAACATCCGAGACCTGGCTAGGTGCCCACCAGGACCCCACCCTCAGTGAGATGAGGAAATGCCTGAAGTGAGCAATGCTTAAGGAAGCCACAGGCCAGCGCCGGGGACCTAGGTCACCAAGTCACATCAACAAGACCGGATGGAAAACGTGCTCAGGAAAAGGATTACCTTTGGAAACATCCGTCACCCCCGGACACAAGATCTCATTCATGGCATCGTCCAGAGTTTCCAACACCTGCTCCTTCAACTCCGACAGCTCCTGGATGTTCCCCACACGGAAGGCCGTGGCGCTGTTGGACGCAATCTTCCCGACCTCCACTGAGTCGATGTTTCCCAGGCCCACCGCAAACACTTTGACACCTCTCTGGGTGAGTGCCAGGCTCGCCTCCTGAGCGTCCTCCATGGACTTCCCGCCGGTGATCACAAACGCGATCTGAGGGACCCGCTGATCCAGGCGGCTGCCTGCCTCCGGCACGAAGTGATTCAGCCGCAGGTGCTCGATGCCCACCTTGGTATTCGCGTGCCTCCCCCCTTTGTAGACCACCTTGTTGATGGCGTCGATAATCTGCTGCTTGGTAGAGAAGTCCTTCAGGAAGAACTCGTCGGTGGGGTCAGAGTTGTACTGGACCAGCCCCACCTGGATGGAGTCGCCCTGTCCATAAACCGTGTCCACGATCTCAGACACGAAGTGGAGCACCTCCTGGAAGCTGCTCCTCTGGAAGTTGATGGAGCCATCCAATAGGAACACAATGTCTGCTTTCTTTTTATCTAAGAGGGGCCAGAATGAAAAGGAGGAGGACTTTGGTTTCCATAGTCACGCATTAATAAGCAAACTATAAATTAAAATAATTGACATGACATTCCTGTAACTCATTCACATTGAACACCTTAGCTCAATCCCATGCCTCTACAGCTTCTGAATTCACAGCCCTCAACACATTATGCTAAAGACAAGAAGATAAAATGATAAATCACTGAAACAAAAAGGAAAGGACTCAAGAACTCATGAAACTGAGTCCCCATTATCCCTTACCAAATGGTACTCTACTATGGATTCAGTGGTCCATGGCCTCAGTTGTTTTAGGAAATACCATTGAACACTTTCCTCTGTTCAAAAACAAAGGATGATGTCTGACAGGAGTCAGGGGACATGTGCTAGAGGCAGAGCAAGGAAAGGCTTCAGATACAAATTGGAAAATGGGAAGCAGACCCCATGCCTTTGGAGGGTGGCCTGCCAGTATGCTGAGAGCTTCGTGGGACCCTGCTGAAAATCAGTGGCATTTGGGGTAATTTCCCAATTATATCAAGTGGTCAAGATCAGAGTAGAGAAGGTCATAGATTGGCCAATTTCAATGATGTTGTCCTATTCTGAGAGCCAACAAGCCTGTGGTTATCCCTCAATGCACCTTCATAGAACCTTTCAATGGGGCTACGTTAGCCTCACGGAAGCTCATGGAAGTCTCATGGAAGAATCAGTGACCATATGCTTTCTGGGATGTTTCCTTCTACAATTTCAACTGTTTATTATTCTGGTATTTACTTTCTAATACTATCTGCAGCAACAACCCCATGAGATGAAAATTATTCAAATAAATGCTATTTACATATCTCAGTTGAAAAACAATTGATGTCATACTCTACAGTCATGGGTTCCACAGTTCATACCTGTCCGAGGGGGGGAGGGTATGTCCACTCCCGGTGGTGCAGGTGTGACCCCCGAGGGTCCAAATGAGTTCATGATCCTCTCTTCTACACTGGGGAGATCTCTGAACTCTCGCACTGTAAAGACCAGTCTGGGGTTGTCGGTGATTGCCTGCAGCTCCAATCTGTCAATTTTTTGATCTCCAACCCCTAAACTCACAATCCCCGAGCTGCGTATCATACTTGAAAACTTAGAAACCTCATCCTGGGATTTTCCACCCAGAAACAGAACCAGGTGTTGGGGCACCCCGTCTTCTATCCGGCTCCCAGCAGACTTGATAAAGAGATTTTTTGCCACATATTCCAGAGCTCTGCCGGTGTACAGTGGAGATCCGCCTTTGAACCTCAGGCGGCGGAGGGCATCGAGCACAGTGGCCTGCGACTTATGGGTCTTCAGTTGGAATTCCGGGAAGACATCATTGCTGAACTGCACAACCCCAATTCTCACTTTATTGGGGCCAACGTTGAGCCTTCGGACAATCCTGATGATAAAGTCTCGGATGTGTGCAATGCCGTCAGACGTCACACCGTCGGAGCTGTCAATGAGGAAGACAATGTCAGCAGCATCGCTCTCGGCAGCTGGGGAGAAAAGAAGAGGAAAACTCAGTGTGTGGCTGGCACCCATCTGTCTTGATTTCTGCCTTTGCTTCTGAGGTTTGTATTGTATTCTGGACTTGGCGTGGTGTTGCACCGTAATATTAACATTAAAACTGTCACCCGAGTCATCGGTGTTTATTTCTTGGACTTCTTTAAATTAATCATTAAAACTGGGCCTTTTTTGCCTAAACAATATCCACTTCTTGATATATTTTAAGTCTCCAAGACTTTCTGAGTTTATTTGATTTTAATTTTGGCTTTGGGGTCTGAGTTACAACTAATTTCTAAAATAAAAGCAATATTTAGAAACAAATTCTGGAAGCCATAATCTACAGAGTCATGAACTGTTACCACCATAAAGAACTGAGATCATCCAGACCAACATCCTTGCTGTACAAGAAGAGAGAGGCAGCTGAGGTCAAAGGTCCTCTCCTCATCCATGGTCACCACTCAGCTGCTGAGCACCCAGGTAACCCCAACTGTTCCCCAGAGGGCCACTACAGCTCCCCAGGTGTTACAGTCATAGTATTTCTTTTTGTTCACATTTCTCTAAGGTTTATAGAAAGTTTTTATTTTCAATATTACTGTTTCCACTTCTTTACATGAGTCCATATTTAACTATAAAACCAATCAGAAAACGCTGTTTTCCTCTTAGAATTCTAGGTACTTCATGGATGTTATGTATTAAACTACTCATATGTTTCCACTCTACAAATTCAACCTGTCTTTTGCTTCATAAATCACTGGGCTACTTATAGTGGAAACAGCACAGCAAAAGGTGAGCAAGTCATGGAATTGAAACGTTTATACTAAAAAAGAGGAAATCTCTCCTGGCACACACAGCCAGGCCACATCAACACCAGGGAAAGCCACACTGTGGCCACCATGGAGCAAGATAAAAATGAGGTCATGCTGGAATCCTATGTGAACACTGACAAAAAAGAAGACAAAAATAACCAAACACCCCTCTATCCTGGCTCATAGGAATGACCACTGCTTCTTTACCAATTACAACTTTAGCCATAAGATTTAGCAAGACACCCAATCACAGAAGTACTTTAATTTCTTGACAACATCTGATCCTGGCAAAGTCCCACTTCCTTAAGCTTTCCACAGACTCACCTACCATAAGCCTGAGACCTATTTTAAGTCCTTTCTAACACTGAGCTATCCCGTGGTTCACCATCCTATGCATCTTTCCTTCTGGCCACAAGCAATAGGCCCAAGTGACTCAATCACAGGTGTGCCTTTATTTTAATTTAACTCGTCCTGAGGACCATGGATCTTTGAGCCTGTTATTTTGTTATATATTGAAAACACTCAGAGAGAAGCAACAATACATTCAAACCCACCGGGAGGAGGGTAGGGAGTGCGGGCCAGCATCTGCTGAATCTGCTCTAAGGTCAGGGTCGTGATGGGCGTCAGCAGCCTCTGCTCCAGGCTGGGCAGCTCCCGGAAGGTGCTCACTGAGAACACGTACTCAGGGCTCAGGGAAATCTTAACCAGCTCCTCCTGGTCCACACTCTTGGAGATGGTAATTGGTGCCACGCTATTCCGCTTGAGCTCTGCTGCCGCATCGTCCACCTCATCCCCGGATTTTCCAGACGAAATGAGGACCAGGAACTGAGGAACGCCCTCTTCAATCCGGCTCCCCAGTGGCCTCTTGAAGATATTTTTTGTCACATACTCCAGGGCATTCCCAATGTTGATCTGCCGCCCGCCCTTGGGCCGCAGCCGCCTCACCGCATTCTGCACCTCCTCCTTGCTGGAGTATTCATTGAGCAAGAACTCCACACTGGTGTCCTCACTGAACTGGATGACTGCCACCCGGGTCGTGTCAAAGCCCACATCCAGCGAGTCCACCAGCCTCTCAATGAGGGTGCGGATGTACTGAAACTCAGGGCTAGCACGTAGGGACCCATCAATGAGAAAGACCACATCCTTCTTGCTGCCTGCACCTGCGAATCAAACCGAATCAAACCATGGGTTTCACCTTCGTTGGCACCTAATTCTCAGCATTAACAAACCACCTCCCAGGTTGTCATGGAATCACCACAGGCAAAATATCCTAATTCTGAGTCCTAGCACAGCAATGACAAGTCAGGGAGGAGAAGAGGAACCAGCAGAGGATAAGGAAGGGTAACTAAGGGAGGCAGAGACTAGGCACACAAGACACATGTGTAGACGAAGTGGGGATGGTGTTTCGGGAAGGAGGGGGCCTCAGCAGTGACAGCAAAATGTCACTTATGAATTGCCCATGGGTTGGAGGGGCCTTGAGAAGAGCGCTCTGGGTGGAGTGGCAAGAGTGAGGGGCAGAGAGGTGGGTTCAGAGCCGAGTTGTAGGGAGTATAGGAACTCACCTAAGAGGAGACTAAGGCGCTGCTGGAGGGAATGCAGGGCACCGGGAGAGAGTGTTTGACAGAGAGAAAGCAACAGGTTTGAGCATGAAGGAAACCACCCTTCCCATTCTCAGTGGAGAACTGGTGATGCAGGAGAGAGAAGAAGCAGATGAGCAGGCGACAGGAGAGCCCGGGAGCAGAGGCGGGTCACCACGGGCACAGGAGGGAAGCTGAGATGGGGATACGGTGCTGGGATGACCACATGGTGCTTCTGGAAGTTCTTTCCAATTTACTTATATTTCTCAGTGAAATTGGGTTTCAGCCACCATCTCAGACTAAGCTGAGGGAGAAGAGCATAGAAGAAGTGGGTGGGGAGAAAAGAGGAGGAAGGATATAGTCACTTGAAAGAGGGGGAATGTGAGTGGGCAGGAATCCTGTTATTAGAGAAATATGGGCTGCACTTCTGGTAAAGGAGCCGCATGTTCCCAGTGCTGACATTTCCAAAGGGCGCTCTCGGGAACACTGGTACTGCAGCCGCGCTGTGCCAAAGGCTCTGGCCCCACTGCGCTGGAGGCACCATGCAAATCGATTAGGGGGGAAGCTCTTTCCCTTTGTTTACCTCACTGATGCCTACATTCATCTGGTGTCAAACCCTTTAGACGCCAGCAAGGAGAAGCTGACACCCACTCCCTCGCACTGTGTCCATCACCCTCGCCTCCCTCGTCCACCCAAAGGCATGTATCCTGCATCCCACTTTTCTCACTGGCTTTTTCTCCTCCCTTCCTTCCCCCTCTCTATGCCATGAGGCCATGGATGGTGTCCTGTAGAACGGGAGCCACAGGGAGAAGCCATGGCTGTCTCTCTACCACTGTGACCAGCCCCGCCCAGGGGCCCAGGGAGGACAGGCCCCTGCTGGGTATTTTTGGAGGGGGTGGCCACATCTCAGTCCCCTTCCTTCTCAGCAGCCAGGCTGCCATCATTTTCTAGTTTATTGTAACCAGGCCTAAGAAAACAGATAGGAAGGAGGGTATAGGGCAAATGCCGTCACACAGCCCGGTGGCCTTCCTGCCAGCTAAGACACTTCTCAGTACCAAGCAAATTCAAAAGCAATCCTCACACTTCAGCTCTAGAAACACCAACATCTCAGAGACTGTGTTCCAGCTTGACGAAGAGCCTGTGTTCTAACCCCCTCCCTGGTCATGGAAGGCTGGCCCTCCTCTGGTCAGTTCAGAACCACACTGAACTGCTGTTGTCAGTGAGGTGGCTCCGCCCTTTGGATACCTACACAACAGCCTTCATGCAGAGTCAGAGCACCTGCACTGACAGCGAGGCACATGCCCTTCCTCAGACTTTGGCCAAAAACATGAATCTTAGCATCTTCCCAAGTCTCTACCATGTCTGAGACCAAACAAGGTTCCTAATTCTTCATGGAATTAGGTATAAATAGAGGAAACAAAATGTGCAGGCCACAGTCCAAACAAGTAGCCCCAGATGTTTCAAGGAACGATGATCCAAGAGTCCCCTCCTTACCTGGCCTCGATGGAAGAATCAACTCTGGCTTCAACGTGCTCAGCTCCTGGCTGGTGAGCTGGGTCACCCTCTGGGAGATGTCCTGCTGGACATTCTCCAGCTGCCCGAAGGTGGGAACGGTCACGGCGAAGCCTGGGATGTAGGAGATGGTCTGCATCTCCGTGATGTCGGCATTTCCGATGCCGATGCCGATGGGCACAGCCCCGCCCCTCTTCAGGACCACCGAGGGGCCTCTCACGTCATCCCCGGACCTGTCTGCTGTGAGGACGATCAGGAGCTGGGGGACGCCTTCTGCTATCCTGCTTCCGGCAGAGCTAATCAGGATATTCCTCAGGACAAAGTCCAGGGCGGCCCCGGTGTTGGGGGTCGGCCCTCCCAGCAGTGCCAGCCTTCGAATGGCATTGACCACACTCTGTTGATCCATGTATGAATTCAGGTAGAACTCGGGCCTGGTCCGGTCACTGTACTGCACCACGGCCACACGGACTCGGTCTGGGCCCACATCCAGGCTCTCCACCACTCTCTGGACAAAATCCTTCAACAGAGAGAAGCCGCTCCTGACACCGTCAGAGCCGTCGAGCAGAAACACCACATCCTTTTCAGCTGAAACTGGAAGGAAGACAGCCCAAATGACTCACACAGGACATGAGAGGGACAGTTTCCTACTGATGGTGGTGGGCTGAAGAATGTCTGATTCAGAATCCCCAGAACTTGACTTTGGGGATGTCCTTATAGGTGGGAGACAAGAGGATCAGGTTTAGAGGAAACAGAGGTCAGAGAAGAGAGAAGGTACTATGCTATGGTTTTGAAGCTGGAGGAAGGAGCCGCAAGCCAAGGAATGCAAGCTGCCTCTAGGAGCGGGAAAAGGCCAGGGACCTCCAAGAGGGACACACTCTTGCTGACACCTTGATTTCAGCCCAGTGGAACTGGTTTTGCATTTCTGACCTCTAAAACTGTCAGAGGATTAATTCCTTTTGTTTTAAGCCACTCCAATTGTTACAGGAGGAACCAAACTCACCAGTTTATATAGATAGCCCTTTCATTTTAGAATTGTCCAAGGCTTGAGCAATAAACTTTCAAAGGTGTACTCAAGAAAAACACTGAGGGCTAGAGAGATCTGGATGGAAGAGCCTGCATAACCAATGACATTTTATACATGGACAGTTTCAAATAAATTGCTGCAAGTCATAGTGGATCAATAGGGAAAAAATGTAATCCAGATGTCCAGGTTATAATCCAAAACCAACAGTGTGTGGGAGCAATAGTCAATGTAGAAACTCTAGATTCTCAGCTTTTAATCAAAAGGATTGTAGATGAAATTAATTACTCTTTTCATTGCATTTGTATCAGCAAATGGAAAGTGGTTAAACACAAAGGCATGGTACTGTAGATGAAACAGTTTCATGCAGTGGGAATATATCTGTCTCTCATCATGCCTTATGTCCTTAGTGTAGGGAATGAATTCTAACACAGGGACACCCACGTAATATGATGGGGGGAGGGAGCAGGATATGAAGATGAAGACTGGCTTAGCTACATTATAACCAAGTCATGTGGCTTTTATTATGCATATAGTAAAAATTGTGTGTCTTGAAAGGATTTTTAACCACTAATATGTCTAAATTTTTATCATGTATCTTATTGTGAAACTAGAGACCCAGTGCACGAAAATTCATGTACTCGGGATGCGAGGGGGGTTCCCCTCAACCCGACCTGTGCCCTCTCGCAGTCTGGGACCCCTTGGGGGATGTCCACTTGCTGGCTTAGGCCCGCTCCCCAGGGGATTGGGGCTAAGCTGGCAGTCAGACATCCCTCTGGCAGCCCAGAAGACTTCAGGGGATGTGTCAGACATCCTTAGCACTGCCAAGGAGGCAGGAGAGGCTCCTGCCACCATCACTGTGCTCGCAGCCATCAGCTCAGCTTGTGGCTAAGTGGAGCTCCCCCTGTGGCAGCACACTGGCCATCAGGAGGCAGCTCCTGCATTAAGCGTCTGCCCCCAGTTGGTCAGTGCACGTCATAGTGACTGGTCATTCCTGGTCATTCTGCCGTTAGGTTAAATTTGCATATTACCCTTTTATTATATGTCCTTCCAAATAATCACCCTGATTCTCCTGTTTTGCCCTAAGCAGCAGTTAGGAAGTCCAAGTGAGGAAGGAAAAGTCATATTTCATTGTTCCTACAGAAATGATCGTTAGTCTTCCACCTTCCCTGGAAACCCAAGGACGGCTTCGATCTCAGGACCTGGAGCCAGCAGCCCACCATCAACCCACACCCTGGAGAACTAAGCTGTAGGCCCAACCAGAATCCCTATGCCATACCTGGTGAAGGCACTGTTTTCAGGAGATTCACAATCTGTGGTTGAAGTTCTCCAATCTTGGGAAGTGACTCTGCAGCCAAGATAAAGGCGGGGGATGGTACTACCAGCTCTAACTGGGCAGGGTCTGCGTTCTTGGCCTGTAACACGAAAGGCACCACCCCCCTCTCCTTCAGCAGGCGTGCCGGCCCTTCCACACTATCAAACGAGCGTCCCGCCACCAGCAACACCAGGAACTGGGGCACTCCATCCTCCATCCGGCTCCCGGCAGACTTCACATAAATGGATTTGAGTGCATAGTCCAGGGCATAGCCCACATTGAGGGTTTTGCCAGTCTTGATTTTCATTCTCTTCACGAGATTCAGGATTTCAGGCTTGTTCTGGTGCTGATTAAAATGAGACTCAACCCTGACATTGTCGCTGTACTGAGCCACTGCAATTCGGGTCCCATCTGGCTTCACATCAAGCTCATCGATCACCTTGTAGAGAAAGTCACGGACGACATGGAACTGGCCCACAAGATTGGCTGAGCCATCAAAGAGGAATAGAATGTCTCGCTTGCTTTCTACAAGAAAAAGGAGGTTAGGACACCATGAGGTTCAAGAATTTAACAGGCACCAAACTGACGTCAGCCCAGCACCACCAGCATTTGGTAACAGGAGTTCACGCAATTCATCTGACGATCACTGTACCAACAAGGGAGGCAGAAACCTCACCGACTGTCAGTAAAATGTCTGTTTCGGCCTGGCTGGTGTGGCTCAGCATCGACCCATGAACCAAGAGGTCATGGTTTGATTCTGTTTGGGGCACATGCCCGGGTTGCAGGCTCGATCTACAGTAGGGGCGTGCAGGAGGCAGCTGATCAGTGATTCTCTCTCATCATTGATGTTTCTATCTCTCTCTCTCCCTCTCCCTTCCTCCCTGAAATCAATAAAAAACATTTTTAAATGTCCGTTTCAAAGCAGTGCATACTTGCTAAGGACCAGAACAATAAGCCGGTCCACCCAATCGGAAAGCTTCTCAACAGAGCGAGACAAGGACAAGCCCACGGGGTTCTATTCTTGCACCAGGGGGCCACCACTCTAGGGCAGTGATGGCGAACCTTTTGAGCTCGGCATGTCAGCATTTTGAAAAACCCTAACTTAACTCTGGTGCCATGTCACATATAGAAATTTTTTGATATTTGCAACCATAGTAAAACAAAGATTTATATTTTTGATATTTATTTTATATATTTAAATGCCGTTTAACAGAGAAAAATCAACCAAAAAAATGAGTTCGTGTGTCACCTGACACGTGTGTCATAGGTTCGCCATCACTGCTCTAGGAGAACAGACAGTGTTTTCAAACTATAAACTAAACTATCAAACGTGATCCTTATTGTCCTTTTGCCTAAAAATTGACCTATCTCTAATGACAAAGGCTGATGTGGGTTAATTACACAAGGGTAACTGAGTTGACACATTATCAGCTGAGTCAGTGATCAGCTCTAACTGGATTATCTTTTCATTAAATTGGAGGTTATGGATGAGGACCAAAATGGCGTCTGTCATTGCTCTGTGGTCAGGCAGGCTGTCTGTCACTGCTTTCCAAGCTGCTGTGTTTAGACAACAAGAAAGGATGACCGCCCATATGGGGCTACAATGGGTAACATGAACATGATTTTCAGTTCACACAATGGGAATTCATTTGATTAGGTTCAGTCTTGCTACCTGTCCGTGTGATGTCAGCTGCAAGATCCAGTACTCCATATCTCACCACCAAATTAATTTGCAATAAGAACAACTATCCAAACTTCCTTTGGAAATCGTGTTACCGTCACATAAAGTGGCAGGCTTTGTTGGGTTTACAACAAATAATTGTCTAGATACAGCAGATTTTGAACATAACAAAAAAAAAAAAAGTCATATAAAGAAATGAACTGTGATTTCTAACCGACGCCAAGGCACCTTCATGTGTGACAGGAAACCCACCTCTATCTATCTACACCCTCTCACTTCCATCTGGATTTGCACCCCAGAATCTTCACAGGCATTGGGGGTGAAGGAGACAGCTTTTGAATAAACGGTGGCATAAGATGCAAGGAATGTAAGCTGAATTTCCTAGACTCGCTTTCATCAATGAACACCCTTTAGATAGAGAATGTGAACTTGCCGGTACAGTGTCTCAGACCCCCAATCAAAATATTCCAACCAAAGGGAGTCAGTCGAGTTTCTAGGGTTCACCATGCTCTTGAGTTCGGGTTGGGCCACCTGCCTGCCAGGGGAGGGAGCCCCGTGCAGTGGGGGAGTTTTACCTGGCTGGGCGAGTTGCACCTCCTCCACACCTCCACTAACATATGTGGTTAGGGGCTGAATCAGCTGCTGCGGCAAAGCTGACAGGGAGCTGAAATCATCCATGAGATACACCAGGCTCGGGTTAAAAGCAATCTGCTCAAGCTCGGCCTTATCCGCCTGGTTGGCTCCCACACAAAAGGTCAGGATGCCCTCTCGGGCTAGTGCATTGGCGGCTTGCAAATAGGAGTCCTCAGACCGCCCTGCCGTGAGCAGGAGCAGGAGCTGTGGGACGTGTTCGCGGATCCTGCTGCCGCCAGCTTCGATGAAGTGGTTGGCATGGACATAGCGCAGGGCCGAGCCCGTGTTCAGGCCTGACCCACCCTGGAGCTGCAGCTGTCTCAGGTGAGCAAGCAAATCTGACTTTGTCTGGTACGTGTTTAGGGAGAACTCCGTGACCGGAGTGTCACTAAATTGCACTAAACCCACACGAATACTGTCGCTTCCAACATCAAGGCTGTTAACTACGTTCATTACAAAGTCCCGCACATAGGGGAAGTTGGTCTTTCCAACGTTGAGCGATCCATCCAAAAGAAAGATGATATCCCTTGGGTTTACGTGAACTGCAGTGAAGCACAGAAAACAAAGTGAGACACACACATTCATGTGTGCCCGCAACCGGTGCACACATGCCAACACATAAGACACAAGACATCAGTGAGGCAAAGCACATCCATCTGGTAAAATATGGCAGAGGGGCACATATTTTCCTCCATAGTGACTGGTGCTATGAGGTATGTCCATAGCCAAGTTTATGAGACCAAGTTGGCTCACAGAGAGACACAGCGCCAAAGGCAGACTGCTTTCAAGCAACAAAAAGGATCCAGTCCTTGAACCAGAACATCCTTCCTAGGGAATGAATTCTGCAAGAGTGCTGTCAAATTCTATCTCACTCGTGTCTCTGAACCAGGTTCACAGCCAAGTTCACCTGGGTCCTTGGGGGTTCACCTCTACACATTCACAGAGATTTCCCTTACAGATAGGTTAGAAGTCTTAACCCAAGTTAACCTGAGAACATGAGTTCCTTATGACTAAAAATCTCAATACTGTTAGTCTGTTCTCATCATGAAGGATTCCTAGGGGCACCCATTTGTCATTTCCTACTGTTCTCTTTTCCTAACAGGGCATCACAGGATTGCCAGATGTTAATCCAAAAGGGTACCTATGGGAATCCCTCTGGGTGAGATCACAGAATCCTGGAAACATGTGAAAATACAGAGTCTACTTGCTATGCTTGGCTGAGGCTGTACACATGAAGAATCAAAAGTATAATTCTCAAATTAGAGTTTTTTCCCAACACATTTAGTACATGTCCTTTGAAAAAATTACTTCCCATCTCTTCCCTGGTGTCTCACTGAAATTTAAACCTAACAACTAATTTTATCCTATGTTCTATCAAATTGTACTTTGGCTATGAGAGGGTGGGTTAGAATTTTTAAGAAAATAAAAGAGAGGGAGAGAGACAGGCAGGCAAAGACAGAGAGAGAGAGAGAGAGAGAGAGAGAGAGAGAGAGAGAGAGGCTTTTAGAAGACCAGAGAGCATGAACAGAAAGCATGCACTCATGCAACATGGGTCCTACAACATGGGTCATACAACATGCAACATGGGTCATGCAACATGGGTTGTGCACTGAACACCCTTCCAGTGGTAAAGCTTGTGAGGTGGAAAAGCTTGTTTCCATAATATTAATCGTCACTGAGGACGGCGAATTATACTTATTCAATTCATGAGGTCATAGACTGCTAGAATGTGTTTTAAAATAACTTCCCACTGACAATCATATTAAATGAGAGATTGAAACAACCACTGGGTTTTTCTCTTCATGCCCATTCCTTCACTATATTTTGCACTTAAGGAAATCCCTTAAAGAGAGAGGAGAGAGGGTTAATGTTCTACGCTGGTCGGGTTCGAATCACTTAGAAGTGGACTGTGAGCTCAGGAGAGGAAGGTCCAGGCGACATGTTGGTGGTGGGAAAAGGAGGCCAGACAGGTGTCACCAGGAGAAACTGAACACTGGGACCTCACGAGGGACAGGAACTGAGAAGTGACCTCCTCAACTAGAAGCTTCAAAGACAGGTGGCCCTGATCTTATAATTCGAGTCAGATGGTTCTTATGACATTTGAAGGCGTACAATTCTCGTGTGACATCTTAAGACATGCAGTTGTGTCATAGTGCATCCAAGTCCTACAATTCCCTGCTCAGGGTAAACGGAAACCTGAAATAAAACTCATGTGTGGCTCTTGCTTCCACCATTTCAGAGTTGTCTCCTAACTGAAGACAAGTAAAACTTCCTTTTGTTTTGTTTCTCAAAGGCTCCGCCTGGAGGCACCCTGTGGTGTGTCTGACACCTCCCACCCCAGCCGTACCTTCCGTGGTTCCAGAGAGGGTCCTGAGAGGCGCCAGCAAGCTGGGCAGCATGCCCTGCAAAGGGGCAGCTTGGAACTCAGCCGGGGTGAACACCAGCGACGAATCAAAGGCCATGTCCGCCAACTCCGCCTGGTCGGCAGCCTTGCTCCCAACTGCAAAGCACAGGATGCTGCTCCTCTTCAGCTCCTGGGCCGGCTGGCTGACTTCATCTAGGGACTTACCGCCTGTAATCAGCACCAGGAGCTTGGGGACCCCCTCGGCGACCCGGTGCCCTGCCGCACTAGTGAACAGGTTGTTCCGAACAAAGTCCAGAGCGGCGCCCGTGTTCAGGGCCGAGCCTCCCATGGGCTTCATTCTCCGCACGGCGGTAATGACCTCCTTCTTGCTGGGGTAGCTACTGAAATAAAACTCTGGCCTCACAGTGTTTGCGTACTGAGCCACTGCCACCTGGATGAGATCCTGTCCAATTTCCAGCCTCTGGATGACCTTGATAATGAAATCACGGATGGCATTGAAGTTGGACAGGTCCAGTGCTGATGAGCCATCCACCAGGAAAAGTATGTCCCGCTTGTTGACTTCAATGACTGTAGGTAGCAATACGAGAAGGTGAGTGGAGCAGTCTTTCCGACCACATTCAACTATGACTCTACACAGTTCATTCTGTTCAAAGAACTTCCCCATTAGCTCTGGCTAAGGTGACGTCGGGGGCGGGCGGGAGCTTGTCCTTACACACACAGGAGAGTGAGAGCAGTGTCCTTCCCTGTGGGGTAGCACATCCCCCACCCACTCGGCACTTCTGTACAAAATTATAGCCCAAAAACAGATTCCGTTTCAGTAGCCACCTGTTTAACATGCTGTCACTAAAAAAGTCAGGAAGCTCTTTCCTGCCATAAATCTAAGGCTTGGGTTTGCGAGGCCAGAATGAGGCCAGAGCCCGGGTAATGGAGGAAGTGATCAGTGGGGCTCAGAGGCCCCCGTGGCATGATCGGGAGTTCATGAGCACCTACTGCCAAGTGCAAACGCTGAGAGCGCAAATGCCCGTTCCTTCCGCTCTAGTCTCCATGCCTTGGTTTTCCAGGCAGAGGGGGAAGTAACATACCAATTACTTGGCATCATAAAACTTATAAAAAGGAAACCAGTGTCAAAACCAGTCAATGGCACAGAGCATTTTCTGTCGGAGCCCTGTGCTGTGAAGGCACTAAGTCTCATGCTAACTGTGTGATTACTTAAAGACAAACCACGAAGCAAGGACACCTGGACAAGGCCTCTGTGCCCTGCGTGTCACCGCGTGGGCAGTGCCTGAGTCACAGGACCGAACACTTGAATCAGCCCACCACACCCCACCCAGAAACCGGCAGGGCGTCCGGACTTACAGGAACACCAGTGCTGACAGATGAGGCTGGAGGCCTCCACTTATTCAGTCATTATCTGGCCACAAGGAGCCCCTGTCACTCGAGTGGTCAGATCAATAATATGAAGCACTCTCACCTACTTGACATGTGACTACACTGACATTTATCAGCCCACACTCTCCTCTTTCAGAGAAAACACGGAAATGCACACTGACACCAAGGATTAGGGGCAGGCACACGGAGACCATGGCTTTGGTGCCAAGTTGTGGCGTAAACAATACATTTCAAGTCCCTAGCTCTCCTGGAGACCTTGCAGATGCCTGGGGTTCTCACTGTACCTGCTGCTGAAACACAGGAGTATCCCATGCCCGCCTTCTCCTTCTCCCCCTCCATTACTCCGTGGAGGACATGTATGAGCCATACAAACAGCCATATGCCTGCTTTCACACACAGACAAGGACAGCGAGCACACCTGGGTCCATATGCACTCACACACGCCCGCCCCCCTTATAACCACAGACAGAGGAGCTAATGCTGATACCCTGTGAGCAGTTTCCTGTGCTCAGCGAGAGGTGTGCACTGTATGTGATGGGTGATTAGAAAGACCAATCAGCATCCCCCACCCCCACCCCGTCCCAGCCCACTCCCGGCATCTGCTGGAGTGGCAGCCCCTTCCTCGTGAGATGCCTACCCAAGTGGAGCCTCTTGCTCTTGCACCTGGTTCTGCTGGGGCTGGGTTTGCAGTACCCTCGCTGGGAGGTGAGCCTGAGGTTCCACTAATCTGTTGGCTTCAACCCTCACCTCTCTGTTGACCGATACCAGCACGTCCCCCAAAACGCGGCTTCCCTGCAGCCCTGACAGCCCAGGACGGGCGACTGTCCCCGCACTGTTTCCAAGCAAATTCTCTTCAACTGTCCAGACCCCCGCCCCCTTTCTCAGGGCTGTCTCCTCTCCACCCTACTATTAGAATGACTTAGGGCTACTCTTAGGCTGCTCTTCTCAGTGACTCGGGGACCCTGACTTCTAATAAAGCACGTCCTCCTGTCCCCAGTGCCCGTGTCCAGGGCCACAGGTAGTCAAGTCTTCAGGAATGGCTCTGAAATCTCTCACTCACCGCCCCCTCCTGGCCTCATCCCTCCAGCTCCCTCAGGCTCCACCCTCCAGCCACACCTGAAGCCCCAAATCTGCTCACCCTGACTCCCAGTTGGCCCCTTGCTCACTCACTTCCCTCTCTCCATCTTCAGAGCCTTGGCCCCAGCTCCCTGGCCCTTCCCTCAGTCAGACACTCCCAGCAAGCTTTGCACTCTGCTCAAAGCTGTCCCGCCAGCACTGCCACACAGCAAACTCACAGGTGGGGGGATGCCCTCAGCTCCCATTGCACCCACCACAACCTCCCCTCCCTCCCCCACACCAATGACTCCATGTCTTCATCCTAATCAGCTTCTTGGCAGTTCGGGCCCCCAGTGATCTCTGCCTCCCTGGATTCACACTGCCCTCGCCCGGCTTCCAGCACCCTCCCTCTCTCCCTTTATCACTGACTGCTCCGCCAGGCTCCTTTCCAGAGCATTCCTTTCCTCACCAGCTGTACAAGCACAGTGCCTGCAGCCTGGTCCCCAGCCTGTCTCTCCCCATCCACTCCCAGACCTCTCCTCTCAGCCCACGAGCATGTCAGCCCCAGCGCCATGCTCCTCTCACTCACTCTCCGAGTACCCACAGTAAAGCTGTTCTCCCACCTGTCAATTATCGCCAGCCCCGCTGGGAGACGCCAGGCTCCTGTGCGCTGCAGGCAGCCACCTGGGACTCTCTCCCCTCTGCTCCTCACCTGCTTGCCTCCTTTCTTCATACCCCTCTCAGGCCAGCCTTCCCCAACAGCCCCATCTGAAGCTGTTGGCCCCATTGCTCCTACTCACCGCCCCCTCCTGGCCTCATCCCTCCAGCTCCCTCAGGCTCCACCCTCTAGCCACACCTGAAGACCCAAATCTGCTCACCCTGACTCCCCTGTAGTGTCCTCATCCAACTCTTCACTTGGGGAATATTTGATGTGGTCGCTGGTTTATAGTTTTGTCAACTATTTCCCCGTTATACTCTGATGCACCAGCAGCCACATTCGTCTGGGTCACCAGTCCTGTAACTCCAGGGCCTGGCATACTGTTGGGCTCATACCAGAGAGCCAAGAATATTAGTTGAATATTTACAAACTAATCGCAAAGATTAAAGATGATGTGTAAACGAGGAATTCACACTTAATCAGCTAGTTAGCTTGGGAAAACTGAAATGAGGGCAGCGTGCTGGCCCAAATAAAAATGTTTGAAGCTTTGCCTGGAACAGAACTATCCGCTCACCGAGGGTGATCCCTGCGCCCCAGCCCAGCATCACGCAGCTGGTGAGGGTGGGATTTGGGCTCAGAAGCCCGTTCACCATGGCGCTCCTGCAGTGTTTACAAAACCTGTGGAAATCGTGTGTTTGTTTC
Source organism: Myotis nattereri (assembly GCF_964212035.1). NCBI lineage: Eukaryota > Metazoa > Chordata > Mammalia > Chiroptera > Vespertilionidae > Myotis > Myotis nattereri. The sequence continues at coordinate 34,570,926 of NC_138082.1, forward strand.
CAACAGTGTGCAAGCCCGGAGAAACCTTAGCGGGTTGTATTCCCATCAGAGGGATGTCTGTAAATATCAAGAGGCTCTTCAGAATGTAATGCATCGATTCTAACTTACCTGCCCAACTACATGCCTGGAGACATTGTAACAAGATCTGATGGACAGAGGGTATCCACAGCTCATACCACTTGGTACACCTGTGTCTGCTGGTTCTTTCACTGCCTTGCACCAAGCACCATTGCATTCTTATTTAAATTCTGAAATCCACTTCCCACCTCCAACAGTTGTTACATATGTATTTATCAGACCTGGTTAGTTCTATATTTTTTAAATGGCTCCCATTGGACTTTCTGCCCAAGACCCTCATTTGAGTGTATGTCATCATCTCTCCATTCAGAAGACCTATTCCTAAACTTGACAGGCGCAGGGAAAAGTTTCTCCTAAATATTGCACCACGTGAGGGCTCTGTTATGCCTTACCTGTGGAAGCACACCTCTCCATACTCAGCACACAGAGGACTTAGGGGAGACAGCCCTCAGGGATCTGTGAGCACACCTCTCACATGCTGGCTCTCAGAGGCCAATGCCATTTCCCTGGAGTCATTTTCTCAGGACCCCTGGGGTCCACCGCTAGCATGACTGCATTATGAGGAGATGACACAATGATGTCTGACGTCTCAAAGGAGCAGGCCTGTTGAATTGACTTCACAGCCTGACAAGAGCTTTCCACTCACTCGTATATCTTCAGCTTTTAAGAGACCCCACCATCCCAGACATGAGTTCCAAGAGCCAGCTCACCTCCAGAGGGCTCGGCTGTGGTACTTACAGGTCCTCCTCAGGCGATTCATTCTGTGAGGTGCCTGCCTTCCTTCCACAAACACCAACACACAAAACACCCCGCAACCCCTCGGATGGTGAGAAGATCATACGTACCTTGTGTGACAATGGTTGGCGGTTGCAAGACAATGAGCCTTTGGGCCACGCCAACAATGTACGACAGTAATTGCTCCTGGAGGTCCCCAAAGCTACGGAATTCCGGGACAGTAAACACCAAGTTGTCATTGGTAGCTATGTACTGAAGCTCTGCCCTGGGGGCGGCCTGGGCTCCGAGGGCGAAAGAGAACACGCTAGCCTGCTTCAGCGCCACCACCCCGTCGTGGATCTCGTCACTAGAAGGCCCGGCACTTATGAGCACCAGCACCTGGGGAACCCCTTCGTCCACACGGCTGCCCCCTGCCCGGGTGAAGTGATTCTCCACCACGAAATCAAGGGCAAAGCCGATATTGGCCAACTCCCCACCAATGAACCCAAGGGCTTTGACCGCATCCAGAACCTGAGCCTTGGTGGGGTAGGTGTCCAAGGAGAACATGGTTCTGGGCTCATCGCTATACTGGACCACCCCCACTCGGATCTGCTGAGTTCCGACTGACAGTCTCTCAAGGAGATTGACAAGGAAGTCGCGAATGACTGTGAAATTGACACTTCCGGTGTTGTTTGATCCATCAATAAGGAAAATAATGTCAGCAGAGTCTTGTGCTTTAAAAGAAAGAAATGCAAAAAATGTGAAAGCGTTAGAACAAGTGACCACATGCATTGTTCAGTGTTCTGACATGTTTCTTTGGAAACCAATAAGAAACACGAAATAAGACAAACAAAACACATGTTGATTAGGGAACGTGGAATTCTCTTTTCGTTCTGCATTCGGAATGAATAAGAGGCAACTTCTTAGAAATGATGATGTGAAATAGGGACCTTTACCTCACATTTTTATCTGTGCCGTCTGTGTAGGGATCACATTCACTTTTCTGTGGGTGAAAATCATGGGTGCATATTCTAAAATTTTCTACTAAACTTGGAGGGAAATGCAGTTTCATGGAATTGTGCACTGCCATACCCACAGGAGCAAATGAAGGCGGACATTAACAAAGGCTCAGAGTTGAATTCTAATTTGGGGGTATTTCTCTTATTCTCCTCAAGTGATTGTAAGAATTTTTTATCCAAATCCACAGCTCCCAAATGGAATGTCAGATTCAGGGGCTGGTGATTCTTCACCCCAGTATGTTAAACTCTTGATTCTTGAGCAACTGTTGGTTCTTCTTTTTTTTTTCTTTAAAAACCAAGATGGCTGCATACATGCAACTTTGTTAATTTGAAAGGTAGACCTCAAACGGCACTTCAAGTTTTAATTTTAAAAACACTCTGATAAAATTTTGATTTGAATTTATTTTTCTCAAAAAATAATTAGTTGCGTAAAACTCCAGTGCAGGTCTGGGATTAGGCTAAATGTTGTGTTCATGTAGTTCTGCTAGTGCCTCTATATTCAGTCGCGTAATGCAGAACAATGTTAAGCAGAGTGATATGAAACCAGTCATGACATAATTATCCAACTTTGTTTTCATGACATCCTAAATTGCTTGCCTAGTGGGACCATGTTCATCTAATGAACCCTTAATCAGAATTAGCTCTGGGGTTATATTAATGGACCAAAAAAATGGCCAATATGAAACTTCCATTCCGATACTAAGAATTGGAATCTCATAGAAGCACTGAGCAATCAATAAATCTACAAACCTGAGTAGAATATTTCAAAGGCTCAGCTAGAATATTGAAATTACATTGATTTAAACTACAGGAAAAGCAAAATTATTCTGGTAAGAGTTTGTTTGATAACTTAAGTGCATGACAGAATAGGAAGAGATTCATATGAATATATATGACATTTACATTCCAAGATTTTAGGAACCTATATTTTGGGTATAATTATAATACTATCAATAGGACCATTTATTCTGATCTTCTTAATGACAGTGAATATTTTATATTTAAAACTATTTTTGTACCAACAAAATTGCTTTTATTTTCACTGCAGAAATGGGATATAAATCTTGTCTCAGGAAATTGAAAAGTTTTGCTACAGTGAAATTATATTCTCACCCAAGCTCTCTCACTATATAGGCTGAGCCTGTGACTGCTCAAATCAGAATGTCTCTCACATTTTTCTCAAATACACACAATCCCTGTCAACATCTTTGCAGATGAATTCCTGGCATAGGGAAAGATATTAACTTGGGAATATCTTATAAGATCTTTTAAGATTAACTGGAAATATAAGGTCTAATGAGCATAATTTTTCACTAGAGTAATTAAGATCTTGCATTTTTGATCATGGCATACAGAATAATTAAGACCAGGCCTTTGCTAAGAATGCGAAAACATTCAGCACTCTTTAGCCAAAACCTGGGATTCCTTAAGGATCTGTGGGAGGGTGGTACTAGCAGTATGACTGCAGAGCAGGCCAATGAGATATCTCACATCATCACATGACTTGAGGTTCTGCCAATCACATGGCAGAATTCCTCAACATTTCTCAGGCCTAAACCAATGACCCTGAGGGACCAAGGAAGGTTTGCCACATATGTAGCATAGGGAGACATTTAAAAGAAGAATCAATGATGATCCCAGAGTCAATAATAGAAAATATCATAGGATGAGGTATTTCTTACTAATTTATTACTTACTTTTATTGCCATTTGCAATGGTATAAATAAGAGCAATGAACCCTGAGGTAAAACCCTTGAATATTTCTCTTCTCAAAGGCTGAACAGCTGCAGGTCATAGAAAAATGTTGGATAATTTGTCATCACTGAAAAAACAACCTTGTCCTCTTATGCACACATGATGGGACACACACGGGCATGCTGTGTTATCCAGGAGAGCCGAAGCCTCAGGAAGACACAAGAGCCGGGTTCTTGTGTACAACAGGCACACCAGTGATCCATGGGAACGCGAAGGGTAATCAGCTCTACCTAGAAGTAAAACTGTGAACCTCTCTGGTTTTCTGCCTCTATGGCTCACATCTCGCATCCTCCGTGGCATTTTCTACAGGAAAGTTTCACAATGTCCATGGAAAAATCAAGGGCTCCTTCAACACTGCTTTCCTGAGCACGTGAGCATGGGCACAGTGCCTTCCTTACTCACGGGTTGCTTCCTTTTTGTTTTTTATTGCTTAAAGTATTACAAAGAGTATTACATATGTCTCCTTCTTTTAAGGTAAATTTAAAAGAGCACCTTTGCATTTCCTATGCAAATGCAAAATGGTTGATAGGTTCCATGAGTTCTTGAAATCTTTATATTTTTCAGAGAAAAGAAAGCTGGAATCCTCACTGAATATAGATCACGTTTAGCTTTCGCTTCAGTTTAAAGCTTTTGTGTCCTATATCCACTTAAAAACACAACTTTTAGAGCTTCATTGAGTAGAGTTCATTTAGAACAGTGGCAATCATTAACATTTTATACACACACACTCACACACACACACACACACACATATATTTCTGGGGAAAAGTTACCTGGTGGACACATAATGGGAAGAAATTGCCCCACCTCATTAGACATCTCTGGAATGCCTTCCTATCTGATTGCCTTTCCCCAAATGATAAGCAGAGAATTATTATTATTATTATTATTATTATTATTATTATTATCTTACTGTGGAGCATGCAGTGGGACATGGTTCTGGAGAAATTGCAGAGTGAAGTTAATTAGAAAAGACAGCATAAATGGATTAATAGTCCACCCTGGTGCTGCTCGTGGCTTGGACACTAGAAGACAGAGATGCTTTCTCGGCATAAAAACAAAGGTTTCTCATCAGTGTGGAAACATGCTGTGCTGATAGCTCACTTAGCATTCAGACTTTAATTATCTGCTCATTTATATAATGATTGAACATAAAGGCAAACACATCCACTCTTTTTCCTGATTTGGCCATCGATAAAGGTGCCCCATTTCTCTACTGATCTCCTTTATTATTTTTGACATAAATTAGTTATTTTACCTATACTCAGAAATGCAATGATCAGTGAATTATTGATTCTGAGGATAGTGTATCGAATGGAGTAGGTTATTTCCTTGCAACCTGGACTGTTTGGTTTGGGGTGCTCCTAAGGTCCCATGTTCTTTTTCTGTAATCTGGCAGGATCAACACTAGCACAGAAACGAAGCATGTCTTTCAAAGGAGAAGAGCATTTTAGTGTTAAGTAGAAATAATCCAGCCTGTCACTCACTCCTCTCTATTAGAAGTAAGCCCACTGGTAGGGCATTAGCCCTCTCATGCCATCAAATCTGAAATCATGGGGAACCATTGGGGCAACCATTCTATGAACAACCTAATGAAACACCTTGGGGTTGGTCAGTTTTGAAACCCTTCTCGTAACCAAGCTCTGCCTGTCCAAGACAGCTGGCTCCGTCCTCCTGACACCAAGCCTCCCTGCTTCCCTTTCTCTTCCCTGCCCTCCATCTCAGAGGACATGCGTCTCTCTCTCTCTGGAACTCGTCTCTCCCCTGAGGCCCTGGATTCCCCCTTAACTCCCTGCCCATGCTCCTAAAATCCTCTGTTCTCCATTGTCAGTTGGCTTCATGGACTAGTTCCCTCCATCCTTCCCATCACTGATGAGGAAGCCTAGCCATGGGTACTGGTCAAAATTGCCATGTACCGTACACTTGGCATTTTACTTGTCAAATCCCTTCCCTATTGGTCTTTTAGACACTCAGCGCTGCAGAGAGAGCTCACGGCTTGGCTGGTTAAATAACTTGCCAGCCAGTTCATTCTGCACATGCCCCTGTGTGATAACCCGCCAGTGCCGTATCAGCATTATCAGTACTTGCAAGTGGCACTGACAGGGCTTTTGAGTCAGGAGAACCTCTGTGGGCACAGCCATGGTTGTAGCACGGACATGTGAGAAACCAGACCCAGAGCCAAGGCCTAAGGGCCTCCAGCTGGACTCTAACTATAGGTCACTTACCTTCTAGGACTCAGTTTCCTCCAAATGGACTTGGACTAGATCATTTCTAAGGTTTCTTACAATTCTAACTCCATCAATTCTCCGGAATAAATTTCATGGAGCAAAAGAGAGGAGCTCTCTTGTTACCCTGCTGGACACTAAAGCAGACACCCTTCCTCTCTCCGTCCTCACTCTTTCCCACACGGAGCGTTCTTTAAGGAGACGGTCCCTCTATTCCCGTCACAAGTGGCCACACTGATGCTTTCTTTTGTGGGATGTGGTTTTTTGAGTTAAAGTGTAATTGTTTGATGTGGGTGAGTGCTTGGTCTCCGAAGGCGACTAGGAGACTATTCAAACCTTTGTTTTTAAACCTGCGAATGCTCATCTCCCTGATCCACCCACCACGGTTTAGCCATAGTGGTGCTTTACGGCCAGCAGGAGCCAAGCTTATCTCAAGGAACAGCAAGGCGGGCAGCAGCGTGGCAGCGTTGCCATTACCTGTGGTGTCTTTAAGGGTCTCTGTGCCTCCAGCCCTTCCTAGAGCCACGGATGAACGCACACAGGACACTAAATTTCCTACTATGTCATGAAGGGAGGTGAAATTCTCTAGGTTGAAAACATGCATATTGAACGGTTCGCTTGCTATTTCTTTTAAGGCTCCTTCATCTGCATCCTCAACTCCAACTGCAAACACGTTAACGTCAGCAGACTTAAGTTCCGCTGGGGGCAGAGCGAGGCGGCGGTCCGAGTGTCCAACGGTTAACACTACGATAACCTGAGGGACTCCATCCCTGGCCCGGCTTCCAGCAGCCTCAGTGAGATGGTTCTGTGTTACGTATTCTAATCCTGTTCCGGTCTGATTGCTTCCCTCAATATAAGACAGGTTGGAAATATGAGAGAGAACCTCTTGTTTGGAATGATACGTATTTAACAGGAACTCGGTATGTGGGTTGCCGTTGAACTTGACCAGAGCAAAACGGAAATCATTTTCTCCCACAGCTAAAGATTTTATAACATCATATAGAAACTCTCGAACAAGTTGGAAATGTTCCTTTCCAATGCTCCAAGAGGAATCCACTAGAAATATTATATCGGCAGCGGCACCATTTCTGACATCTTTAAAAAAAGACATTGGTTTAGATTTTTCTCCTGTTCAAGCACTTACTTCCTATCCGTGCAAAGCCTTCCTAAACTACATCAGTTTGCGCTATGCTCTCACTAAAAAATCCACACCTCACCGGCAATGCAGACAGGCAGGCTGACTTACCTGAGGAGTGGGGACCTGGACCTCGGGCTCAAAGGCTACGGTGCACAGTCATTGGCCTGAGTTCCCTACACAATCACTGATTGCATACTGCTCTGGGGCAGGTCCAGGGTGTCTTTTATCTCAAGCACGATTTTTGTGGTACTTTGAGCCCCAACACCTACTTGACCAGATTGGAAGGATAGCCTATCACAAATGAGCAACCATCATTTTATGAATTCAGTCTTCACTTTTGGGATCTGAAGCGGAGCCCTGATGAGAAGGAATGGTGAAAACGACTGCTTTCTTACAGTAACTAGCCTCCAATGCTTTGGGTAATTGCAAGAAAAATACACGTCGTAAATAAGTCTTCCTTCAGTGAAGATAACTTGTGTTACTGTAGAGAAAGGCAACACCTCATGTTTCTCAGATGGTTTAGCATGAAGAAAGGGACCTTAACATATTCATTAGGGCCAGAAAAGCCTTCATGGGTGTTGGAGATAATATCCCTCTCTCGAAGATGAATCCAGTGGGCCCTCATCAGTGGGAACTGGAGGCTGAGGGTGCGGGGACTGCCCTTCCGCAGCCGTGGCCAGGCTGGCTGATCACAGCTGGCTCCTGGTCGCTACTTACCTCGGGCTGATCTGATGCCCAACCAATGGTCCCCTTCCACTGAGGTGGCGCCCATTGCCCTCCATCTAACCACTAGCGGGCCGGGCTCTCTCAGCAAAGGAGAGGAGACCCAGTCATCCCCCGAGCTTACAATGCATGAAGCATTTCTCCGTTTTCTCAAACTCTGCAAGCAAATTCTTAACTGGGTTCATTCGGATGGATTTTTTTAAATAGTTTGGGGAAACTGGCTTTTAAAAGTTTAGGTGATTGTAAATGACAAATGTTTCTGAGTCCAGAACTGCAGAGACAGGGTACTACTCTCTGTGTTTTGTTTCCAAGGAAAACGATGTTTACTCTCCATGGTTGTCTTCTGGTTTGAAGCACTCAGAGACCAACAGGTGCCAGAAACATGGAAAAGCTGTTCCGATGGTCAAGTATTTGCGCTACAAACTTTCTGCTCCTGCTCTGTGTAAGAACCAACCACTGTTGCGCCAACTTCAATATATCAAACCCAAGTTCTAGTAAAAGCAAGCCGTCTCTCACTGGGTAGAGTGTCTGAGGTCTGTAAACTAGAACATTCTGCAATGATCAGCCTAGCTGGCTCCTAGAGGAATCTCTAAGCTCTACAGCAAGCGCCTGAGGGCTAAGGTCTGAAATCAGAGAACCCTGCTCCTTTTATAATGGCTTTAAGAGACAGTTCTGGACCTTACCTGCTTGTTGCTGCGCACGAGTTAATGAGAAGCCTGAGAGAAAAAGGCAAAAGATGGCCACCAAGGGCAAATGTCGGTGTTTCCTCATTTTGAGTTTGTCTAAGCACCACGTGTGAACCTGAAAGAGAAAATAGGGCAGAAGAGAATGAGCAGCGTTTGACTCTCAGATTACTACCCAGTGAATTAAGGACTTGTTGCTCTTAAGAAAAATAGTTTTGAGTGAATATGTAAATGAGACTCTTTGAATCTAGTGGTTGCATTACTTTGGTCATAGCTAAAAACTGTGCTACTTAAACTTTTTTCCTCTCAAACAGAGGCAGGCAGCAACAACGTGTCAGAGTAGGAGAGTCAGGGGTAAGGTGCCCACAGGCTCAGAAGTGGCGGTTTGGGGACACCCAGATTAACTTTGTGTTTCACATTTAGAGCAAACACCACTCCACCCCCCACTCCACTCCCCACCCACCCACCCCCACCCCCGCCAACACACACACACACACACACACACACACACACACAGAGCTTCAGTTAATGGAGGGAACAGATTTCACCCAGATCATGGCGTATGCAAACACAACCACAGCAGCTGGGACCACTTTGAATCTTCCCCTTATTCTCTATTAATATTTATACAAAATCTTAGCTATGGGCATCTCTCCCTGCCCAGGTCTCTATTGGACCCATGTCAGCAGTTTATGGGTATCTATCCCCTTGGAGTCCACTAACTACAAGTGAGGATCCATGTCCCTTGATGGAGAAGCTCACCATTTCCCTGGACCGAATGGAAAGATGGAATGTGTAGCTGACCAGGATTTCTTCAAAGAGGCTCTGTGAGAGGCCAGAACCAATTCCATCATCATCATGAACTTTCAGGGGCTAGTTCATATCATTGGCTATTCTTTCTGAGCATTAGGAAGTACTTGGGGTATTGAAAAATGTATAGAGTAGACTACAGTTAGGTGGGAAAAGCCCATTTGGTTGAAGAAACTTAAATACATTTAATCTAGAGAGATTGGGTTACCACCATAATTGATCTTTCATTGTTAAGGCTTGAAGATTAAAAAAAAGTTCTTGTGAATGAAAAGCAATCAGCTTCAATGTGAATGAAAAACCAGAAACATCTCTCTCAGTTTTCAAGTATATATCAGATTTTTTAATGTGATTCTTTTTCCATTACCTAATCCTAACAGTCCAAATCCTTCTAAATTGCTTTTATATCCCCCTACCTTAGGAATGGTTTGACTCTTCCTGGGAGAGCTAAGGGGAAACAAGAGCAAATGAGACATGTAGAACAGCTTCTGAAATGTCATCGCTATTGACAAAGGGAGGACGCTGACGAGACTCCACAAGCCTGGGAGAAGTGAGGACAGAATACATCACAAATTGAATGACCTAGACGAAGTGGGTAGATGTCTAGAAACACACAACCTACCAAGACTGAATTACAAAGAAACAGAAAGTCTGAATAGACTTAAAATGAGTTAAGAGATTATTTCAGTAATCAAAAATCTCTCAACGAAGAAAAGTTCAGGACCAAATGGCTTCACTGGAGAATTTCCCAAACATTTAAAGAAGAATTAATAATGATCCTTCTCAAACATTTCCCAAAAAAATGAAGAGCAGGAAACACTGACAAACTCATCCTATGAGGCCAACATTACTCCAACACCAACATCAAACAAAGATATTACAAGAAAAGGAAGCTATAGACCAACATCCCTGTAGAGATGCAAAAATTCTCAACAGAGCACTATCAAACTGAATTCAACAACATATTAAAAGGGTGATGCATGACCAAGAATTCCTGGAAAGCAAAGATGGTTCAATACATGAAAATTAATCAATGTAATACACAACATGAACAGAATGAAAGACAAAAAAAATACAGAAATATCACATTATAAATTCAACACCCTTTCATGATTAAAAAAAAACAAAAAACACTTAAACTAGGAACAGAAGGAAATTACCCTAACATAATAAAGGCCCTATATGAAAAGCCTACTGCTAATATAATACTCAATAGTGAAAAAATACGAAAGCTTTCCTTCTAAGATCAGGAATAAAGCAAGTATGCCCTCTCTCACCACATCTATTAACATAGTATTTGAATTCCTAACCAGAGCAATTAGGCAAGAAATACAAACAGCATGCAAAATAGAAAAGATGAAGTTGAATTGTTTCTATTTGAAGATGACATGATCTCATATGTAGAAAACTAAAGATTACACACAAAAAATAATAGTTATTAGAACTAATCAACAAATTTAGCAAAGTTGCAGCACACAAAATCAACACACAAAAGTTGGTTGCATTTTTATACACTAACAGTGAAGAATCTGAAAAAGAAATGAAGGTGCAAAAATCTCATTTGCAATAGCACTAAAAGAAAAAAAACACTTGGGAATAAACTTAACCAAGAAGGTAACAAACTTGAACACTGAAAACGACTAAGCATTGCTTTAAAAAAGGAAACACAAATAAGTGGAAAGAGATCCTGTGTGCATGTACTGGGAGGCAATATTGGTTAAATGACCATACTATTCAAACCAACATACAGAGTCAATGTAATCCCTATCAGGATCCCAATGGCATTTTTTGTAGAAATAAAAAAATGCTAAAATTCATACACAATTTCAAAAAAAACAACAGAGAACCAATTTTGAAAAAAGAAAAGAAAAATAAAGTTGGAGGCCTCACATTTCCTGATTTCAAAATATATTTAAAAACTACAGTAATCAACACAATATGGTACTGGAATAAAGACAGGCAATAGTCTCAATGGAATAAAATAGAGAACCCAGAAATAAATTCTCACATATACAGTCAAATGATCATTTATAAGGGTGCCAATGCTACACATGGGCAAAGGATAGCCTCTTCAAGAAATGGTGCTTGAAAAACTGTATAGCCACTTGCAAAAGAATGTAGTGAGACCCTTACCTCACACCATTTACAAAAACTAACTCAAAATGAATCAAAAATCTAAATCCAAGACCTGAAAATATCAAACTCCTAGAAGAAAATCTTCAAAACATTAAATTTGGCAATGATTTTTTAGTTATGACACCAAAGGTCCAGGCAACAAAAGCAAGGATAGACAAATGGGACTCAGATCAAACTTTAAAACTTCTGTGCAGAAAAGGAAACAATCAACAGAGTGAAACCCACTGCCTGGCTGGTTAGTATAGTCCCCTGTCTCCATGGAGGGTGACCCAACACTGTATCATTTACTCTCCAGAAATCCCTCAAAAAAAGGAAAGCAAATGCGGTCTCCAATTTGTGTGTGTGTTCCAGTAACTGAGGACATATGCTTCAGACCAAGGTAAAAGGACATTGTACATGTGCTTTTCTTGATTCTTTGTGTTGAAATTAAATGTTGGGATTTTTATTCGCAATAAGCATCCTACTGGGAAATGATTTTATGGGGAAATTGTCCACATGGTTTGAATTTTACTGGATCCTTTTGGAAATATAGTCTGTCCTTTGCAAAACAACCTATAATATTATAATTGGTCAACAACATTTTAACATGGAACCCACAGATTTCAAAGGATTTGACAGCTCCCCACAAATGTATGCAAAACTGTATGTATGACAGAGGGTTTTCTGGGGATAAAGTCTAGGTTACATGTGACTCTCCCACTCAAGTTCAAGCACCACTGTGTCAATGAAAGTTTCCGTGCTCATCTTCCAGGGGATTCCAGCTCAATTGCTTTAAATATCCGATCCAGACACAAGATGCAGGACTCTAAGTAGGATTCCAAAGTAATTCTGTAGTCTGCACTAGAGCTCAGTAAAATCAAAGTCATCCTAGGATGAAAGCTGGAATGTCTTTCTGAGACATTACGTACTTCAACTATCTTCTAAGGAAAATGAGAATTTTAAATTGGTTGAAAATTATATGTAAAGATTTTTATTTCTGAGATGTTAATCTTTAAGACAGCAATCCCCGAAATTAATTGCTTCCTATTGGGACACAGAGTAATGGAATAAATATACAGTGCTCAGGATCTGTCTTTTCCAAAATCTATACAGATATTGAAGAGAGGGGAGGGGAGAGGGAGAAGAGAGGAGGGAAGAGGACAAGGAAATCCATGGGAGGGAAGTGGTGGGGAGGGGAGGGAGGAGGGAGGGGAGGGGAGAGAAGGGAAGAGAGGGGAGAGAGGGGAGAAGCTCTTCCAACTCTGAAAATGAAGGGCAGGAGAGAAGTTTGTGAGCTAATGAGTTATCCAGGCTCCACTGATGACTAATAAACTCACATGATTTGGTGGAGCTGAATTCCCAGATGGGAAAAACGCCTTTGGCTCCACACACTTTTCCTGCCATCCACTTAGGAGCAGCCTGTGGCTCAGGCTTCCTAGCCCAGAGGATGAATATTTGTTAATGCTTCTGTTTGCAGTTAAATCTACTCTATTGTTCACCATGTCATGGAGTCCCAATTTTTTTAAACTGAAGTTCCTCCCAACAAATCTTAGAGAATTTTTTTTTTCATTTAGGTGATTGAAAGATGTCCACATCATCACCCCAAATCACCTGGCTTTCCCATTTTAATAAGGGGAATGAGGCAGTCCCCACCCCCTGTTATCCTCCTCCAACCCTCCTCCCGCCACACTAGGAAATAGAGACCAGTGAGTCCCAGGAATATTTACTGGTCTTGCAGTGAGACTTCATGCCAACAACCCAATCGCTGCTTACACCTCCCCCTTTCATAGCTGGGGAACTAAAATCAGGTGAGACAAAGTGACTCCCGACGGCCAGGTAGAGCAAACAGGACCAGCATCCTCACCAGAATGAGAACAGAAGCCTGTGTGTCCCAAGCCCCCCAGGAACCCAGGAAGCCCTAAGAGGCTGTGCCCGACTTGGCCCAGATAGAGAGAACTCCCCACGTCTCTTGGGGGAAATAGACTTCTTTGGTGGTGACAGAGCACAGAGTCTGTGTCAACAGAACCCGTTTGTTCACTGTTGTCCCTTCAAATACAGAACAAGCCGGCTGCTCGAGACCCTTGGGTTGGGTGGGGCGATGTGCCGCTTTGTGTCAGAGGCTCTGTCCTAAGGCAACAAATTTAATCATAGAACTTCAATGCAGTTTCATTCTTTCTGGCTCGCATTAGTAATTCCTCTTTTTTTCATCTGTCTCGTTCTCAAAGGCATCTTTTTGCTTTTAGTAGCTGCCCACTCGCAACTTTAAAAGATGCCTCGTATCACAAAGGTGGTTTTGCACGGCCGTTGGACTTGACTTTGTGGTCAGTCATAGTCCAGAGACTTTCCCAGGCTATTCTGCAATTCCGTGGGTTTAGTTTTCATGAAGTTTACTCAAAAGCTTCTCCATTTTCCACGTCTGGAAATCTTTTTTAAGAAAGACACACACATGCACACAAGGAAACAATTTTGAAACCAAGGCTTAAACACATCCAGAGCTCCCATGTGAAGTCATTTATTCGGTCTCCTCCAAGCACTGCCTTTGAAACTAGGCTGGACCTCCTATCAAGTGCTAGGGCTTCGGTTAACTCCTAGCTGTCCGGCTGAAATGGGAGCTGCAGAAATAGTCGGAGACCGCGGCGAGAGAGGGGCCATCTGCCTGGAAATGAACAATCGCGTTTCAGTAAACCCGAGGGTCCCGAGCTGGCAGCCCCTCCTCCTCTCTCCTTTTCTCACTCTGCTTCCCTGTCTGCCTGAATCCTGCAAAAAGAAGTCCCCATTCCTAGCCCCAGAGAGGAAGCTAAGAGGGGTTTATTGGGTCCATCTGTTAGGAGAAGGGTGGACATGATATATTACTGTCATTTGGAAGAGCTTTGGAGGATCCTCAAAAGCAAATGATTGGGAACAGCCCCTAGGAATCCCCTTCAAAGAAATACATCAGAACCTGCACTTCCATCCTAGGAAAATTCCCTGGATAAGAACTATCAGTGACAAGTTCATATCTGTAAACCGGGATCTACGTGACCCAGGCTCTGACTGTGTTTCCTGGGACAGCAACGTCGTAAGGCTTCCAATCCCCTGTGTGTTGACCCAGCCTCACTGCCCCTGATTGGGGTCCTCGTTAGACACGGAGGGGCTGACTCAGGTCTCCATCTCTTCCTGGCAAAACCAAGTCAAACAGTTCTGATCGTCAGCTCATGCACTGGAAGAGAGCGAGCGGCACAAACATGCAGGTTGGCATGTCCCCTCGGAAGCAGCCTCCTCCTGAAGGCCGCGTGAGGGTGTGCTGAGCACACGGGGTTCGCTTCCTTCCCCAGAAAGGCACCTTAGAGGCCCTCCAGCGGCACTGCCCACAGAGTTGGAAATTCCTGTGAAGACATAATCCCAGGGTCTGAGGCAATGACCAGCAAGCAGAAAGCTCCATCTCCGCTGTAGCTGGAAAAGCCTGGTGCCCAATGCAGGTGTCAAAACATTTACCCTCTGAAACAGAAGGCCCCGGACAAGGCTTCCCCCACTTACACTGCTAATTATGAACATTGGGCGGAAACTGGCTCAGATTAACGGTAAGGTAGAGGATGCTGTAGGAAATGGTGCAAAAACGGCACAAACACCCGTGGCATCCCAGCCCCGTGACACAGGCCGTTGGTGGCCCCCCCGGTTAGGGCTCGGTGCGTGTCCCCCTCGCTTTCCTGGCCACGGCCTTCGGGGCTGCAGGCCTCTCCGAACCACAGTGTCCCTTTGTAGAATCATTCAAGGTGGCTAAAATGTTCTCATATTCTAAGGAAAATTAAATATTTTGGTTTGTTTTCTGGTCTGATTCATGATCAAGTCTAAAAGAGAAACTTATTTAAAGTAGAGGCTTTAAAAAATTAAGTGGAAACATCTGATAAGATATCAACTCTGGACTGAGCGTACTGGCTGGAAAAACACCCCTTCATTGCTCTCTCCCCCAGTAAAGGCCAGTGATCGTCTCCCAGCCTCGCGTAGGTGGAGTGTGAAACATGGTGAACTGCCCAATGCTCATGTCCTTCCATCTGCCCCCCTCGGCTCTGCCCAGTGATGGGCTTCCTGCCGCCCCCACCAGCAACAGAGACACCATCCCCCCTCCACCTCAGGACCATCAAGGGCTCAGCTGAGCTGGCTCCAGCCCCAGTGCCGGCACTGGGCTGCCGGATCAACTGATGGAGATTCCAGAAGAGACAAACCAGTTTCCTGGAATGGCTCCCCCAGAGGCCTGAGTCATCTCCAGCTGCCGTGCAGTTTTTAATTTTGAAATGAAACCAGCCCTTCCTTCCAGTAGCCAGTTTTCATGCTCTCGATCCTTGAGAACTGGATGTATAGCACACACGAGGAGGGGGACCACAGAAGCATTTCCCGTGGCACTCTTCCCTGGCCCCTCCTCACTCAAAATGTCTCTCTGCATTTCCCAAGCCTTAGCTTTCAGGAGAACAGCAGGATCGCATTATGCTAGATGCAGCCAGACCCCTTCAAAAGACTAACAATTTGCCTTTGGGAGAGGGTTTGGCAGAACTTTGCGTATTTGTCTTATTATTCTTCTCTCCTTTTTCCTTTCCAGATTTTTTAACAACAATTACTTCTTTGCTAAGTAAACTTAAAATATGCTACTCCACAGACAGCAGTGCCTTTCTTCACAGGATGCTCAAGACTATACCCCTGGGGACTGTGCTCCCTCGCTAGTCCTGGCCCAGCCGTCTGTCTGTGGAACACACTGACGGGTGGGAGCGCCCAGGAAACGGTGACTTGCCTTTGCTACCGGATCTGTGACCTCAGCCCACGAAGTCACCATTTCTTCATCTGAAGTGTCAAGGGTATGAAGAAAGCATCAACCAAGTGGGCAATTTTCTGATTTTTTTAAAGATGTTTTATTGATTTTAGAGAAAGAGGAAGGGAGAGGAAGAAAGAAAGACAACGATGGAAGAGAGAAACATCGATGTGCTGCCTCCTGCACGCCCCTACTAGGGATTGAGCCTGAAACCCAAGCATGTGCCCTGACTGGGAATCTAACCAGCGACCTCTCAGTGCATGGGATGAAGCTCAACCCACTAAGCCACACCAGGCAGGGCTAATTTCCTGATGTTTTAAATAACCAAATGGAAGTCAAACTTACCAACCAGAGAGAAGGGCCTATGTCTTAGTATTTTTGTCCCCTCCCTGGACCCCAAAGTTCCCCTATGGAAGGCAACAGGGCTTATTAAACATCAGTGAATATGAGTACACAGAAGCCAAATAGAGGGTTAGATTTCTTCTCTCTGAGCCAAATTCTGTAACTCAGGACCCACACAGTGGATGTCTCAGGCTAACAACCAACCCTAAGTCTGAGCATAAGTAATCTATTTTTTATTAACAAACATTTTAAACGGGACATTCATAATTACAGTTTGTGTGCATTGTTCAAACAAGTTGCCTATCAGGGGAGACAGCAAAGTGCAGGTAATGGGAAATTTGAGTTACTGGATCAGTTCATCTTAACATCCCATCCAGTTCTAAATTTCAAAAATCCTACCCAGATACAGTGAGGCATGAATATGCAAACTTGCTTTGGCTCTGAAACACCTTACTGTTAATTCAAACTTTTCTTAGTAGGTTTGGGAAAACGTTTCCTTAAAAGTTCTTCTTTGGTGAATGCTCTTGTAATGGAATCATCTTAGAGTGAAGAGTACCCCATTTCAAGGCATAATTTCACCTCAAACCTGAGTTAGAAAAAAAGAAAATCTAAATTTACTTCTACTTCAGATACTGCAGTCACATCTTTTAATTATGTATTGAAACCATCTCTCCGTGGTTCCATAAGTTACCGCCCCAGCCCTGTTGAGATATCTACCAACTCTCCCTGCAGACCCAGAAACCCCACCCTAAGGACTCCATCACCACTGGGAGGTTTTTCTGGAGCTCTGAGGGTTATACCGCCCTCTAGAGGAAAGAAAGCCAAACTGCACTTTCAAGAACAGTTCTAACTCAAAATTTCATCTCCTTCCCAAAATAGACCTGTGAGACTAGAAGGTATTAAAAGTCATGTTTTCGAGAATTAACACAAGTAATTTCCGAGGGGAAGCTCTTTTTGTAAATCAGGATGGCGTGTGTGCTCCCTGAGTGTGTTTAGGGGACAAGCAGCATCTTTCCTGTGAAGGCAAGGATTATCTCTGGAATTTTTACATCGGAAAGAGAGAAACCATATCTAGAAACATCTCATTCAAAGCTGTCTGAATTGGCAGGAATTTTTCAAGCTTCCTTGCTTTAAAATTTGAAGCACTTAGGGTTTTCATTAGCTTAGCTAGAGCTACTAATAAAAAATGTTTTAAATGTCAGGTCTTGCCTCAAATCGCCCACTATCTCTGTAGGCAGGGGTGTGTTTTACTGCCCACTTTCCACAGCGAAGGCTCCATGAGAAGTCTGCTCCCACAGGTCACGATGGGAAAGCTGCCTGGGACACAGTCCCCTTTGGGCGGCTGGGGACATCCTAGTCAATGCCTGATTCTCCTCCAAGAGATAACAAATCCTCAGGTTCCTCCAAAGAGAACAGTGACAGAAACCAGTTTTCAAATAAAACCTTCGGCTGAAGTCATTAACATGCCTACAAGACAGTCTCACGCTACAGACGTGACGTGCCAGTGGATTTTAAATCCTAAATGTGGAATTTCACATAAAAGTGGGGGTGGCACACACCGCTGGTAAGGGCCACGCTTTGTCCCATTGTCGGAACACTGAGCGAGAAGACATAAAGCCCCGATGGCAAAAACTGTCCCAACTTTCACACGGGAAGGAGCCCCGATCTAAAGCTGGCTTCAGGCGGGGCGCCTGTGGCCTCCTAACCCAAAACTCAGGTCAAAGGGAGAGCCTCATATGAGCCACAAATTGATCATGGGTTGGTTAGAGGGGTTTCCTGCTACTTTATCATCAGTGATGTGTTAGGTTCTACGCTACGAGATCACAGAAGACACTATGATGGGAGAAAGAGGTACAGTGAATCCTGAACACTTTGGAAATAAAGGGAGGTGCAGAAAACAGACAGTCCTACCCAGAAAAATACATTTCTTCTATCAAAAATGTCCTTAAGACCCAAGTTTGAACATTCACCATGTCTCTGATCGCCTGAGAGCTGCAGGCATGGTGGGGTGGGGTGGGCCGGGAGAGCCGGGGCCCAGGACTAATATTCCAGAGGCCTCTCCAGCCACCTCCCAAGAAGGTGGGGTGGCCACACCCTCCAGGTCCGGACTGGAAAAGGGCAGGACAGCCACACTCCTCCACCCTGCTACAGCATCCTTTCCCAAGTCCTCCCTCTACCCCACGTCCTCCCAATGGTTTTCTCACCACCGTGAGCAGGCAATGAGACCAGTAAACCCATAATGAAACACCCACCTCTTAACAAAGAGCATATCCAGACCACGTGACCATTCCTAGATCTTGAATTCCCACAAAAGCCCCTCAGCTCCCCACCCCTATGCCTTCACCCTCAGCAACAAGCCTACACAAGAATGAAGCAAAACGTCGGTCCCATCTTTCTGGGCCCCCACCCCCCAGAGCTGGCCTGAATGAGGGAAGCCATTCAGGTGATCTGATCACAGAGCCAGTGTCCATCCCTGTGGCCAGCTCACTTGCCCAGCACTTGGTTCTCCATTCATTGGAAGAGCCGTGGGAAACTTCAACTTCTTTCCCTTTAGTTTTAACAGAAAAGGAGGGGAGGACATTATCTCCTGGGGGAACGAAGCAGATAACACATTTCCAATCTCGACGTAAATTAGCTCGGGTCCCCCATGGTAGGCCGTCTGCTTTTCTGAAACGTTCAAGATTTTACTGCCTTCTCAGCCACCTACTGGCTCTGTGGCCTCAGCAAGGGATTCAGCATCTCGGAGCGCCCCACTTTTCATCTTCGAAACCGGGGGACCACGCCCCAGAGGATCCCACCAAGAACCTCTCCCATTCTCTGTGGCCCAGCAGAGAATTTCAATGACGTTCAACAGCCACTGGGTCTCAGTCTAATGCTGGTTAGAAACACAAAATACCTGATTTTAAAGCCATCTCTGTTCAAGGTTTCACAATGGGTGGGCCCTGGGAGGTTGGGGGATCCCAGGCCGAGAATAACTATCCACGTGCGCTCTGAGCACCCTTGCAGCCCTAAGACCCCACAGCTCTCGAGGCTCTGCCTGGCATGGGGCAACACCCCTGCACTCAGGACAGTTTCTTCTTGGTGTTCAGAGCAGCCTCTAAGTCTGCTCCTTGGGTGGCTGGGAAGTGCTGATTTTTATTTCTTTTTATTTTTTTTGCATTCCCCAATATTCCATGAGGCCCTTCCCAGGGCCCCACCCCCGCCTCACTCCACACTGATTTCCTAACACAGTGAGCCCTTGAAACAGGTCCCCAGAGCAGGCTGGCAACTGTCAGGGAACACTTTCCATCCTGGGCGAGAGGACCGAGCCCCACCCTCCAGCCAGGGAACAGGCCTGGGCCTCCAGCTTGGCACCCGCCCCCCATCTGGGCAGCACAGGCCGGCCCGTGGCCCCGGGGGCCCTGCCTTATCCACTGGGCATGCCGCCCAAACACCCAATGCCTTCTCCCCGCCTGACCCTGCAGCTCCTTGAGCAACCGCGGAGGACAAAGGCTTCACCAGAGGCTCCTGAAAAGATGAAGCCCCGGTGATAAGGGCTGACTCTTGACTTGGCCCTGATCCTGGACTCCAACGTCTCCAGAGGCCCCCCAGAGGACACAGCTGTGCTCCACCAGGCCAGCCCCTGTGAGGACCAGGCAGAACCCCGCCTGCGGCACCTGGGAGGGCCCAGAGAGGCCTCCCCAAGGAGCAGCCCAGCAGGTAGCTCCTGGGTTCTCCCAAAGAAGACACTCCTGCTAACAAACAGATCCCACCGAGTTTCAGGAGAAGATCACCGCCAATAAATGCCTGTGAGCCCAGACACATGGCTGCTGGAGGGCACGGGCTGAGTCAGAGACCCCAGGGCCCCGCAGCCCAGCCCAGGGACCCCCACTGGCAGTCCACGCCTCCACTGAGTTAGAGAAACCCAGTGGCCACAAACCGAGAAAGAAAAATCAGCTGAATCCTCCAGAAACCTGCAACTTATAAAGAAATCGCGACGCTAAGGAGCGACCCTGAGACCACCTGGACATGGTCACCAGCTCCTAAGAGATCCCTTCTTCCCACAGACTCGCGGCCACAGAGGGGAGGTGCACTTACCCTGAGAACCCTGGAGAGGTGATGTCCCTGGGCTTCTGTGCTCAGCTCTGTTGGGTCTGGCGCATGTTCTGCCCACTCCCGGAGGCTCCCTTCCTTTCTGCAGGAGGAGCACTCCCCGCGGTCCCTGCAGGAGGCTGGAGCACAGAGGACTGAACGCCTTTGGTGGAAGATCGAGCTGCAACTGGCCCGGGTCCAGGGGTACAGTCAGGGCTTCCTCCAGCTCCTCCCCTCCTCCTCCCTTCCCCACCCCTCTCTCCCCCTCCCCACCGCAGGCCTGCCCCACACTGTAAATGAAAACCAGACTCCCTCTGTTGCTCCTGGCCCACTGCGGGCTGATGTCACCCTCTGAATACCGTCTTCACCCTGCAGCGTTCAGCTGGGCTCCTGCGAACCCTGACTCTTGAAAGAGAAATTCACCACTTCGACTGGTCACCTTTTGGGCCCGGCCCCCAGTGGCAAAGAGAATGAATTTTAGAATTTTTTTCTTGGGTATCCATGGTTTTCCTGCAATGTTTTCCAACACCATTGGAAAGGAAAACAGGAAATACAGTCGCCCCTCCACCCTCACCAGGCCCGCCCGCTTCTTCTTGAAGTTTCTGAATTGAGACTTCTCCTAATAACCTCCCCTTTCAAAGGGTACGACCAGCAATGAGAATCACCCGGTTTTCCGGTTTTCTGCTAACCGGAGCTCTGTCTGCCAGTGAAAAGGCAAGAAAGGGAGGCTGCATCTTTCTTTACAGCTCAGTACATAATGGTTCTGATTGTGAGGGTCAGGACCCCATGCTCCTCTTGCTCAGGGTTTCAAGAAGGTTCTTGAGAAAGAACTCGCGTTTCCACGGGGCTTTGCCCAGTTCACAACACTTTGATATAGAGCCTTTCTTTTACCTCAAACATCAGCACCCCAAGCCCCTTGCAATGGATGGATATGTGCCATTGTTTGCTTGGTGAGACTATGGTCCCATTTTACAGATGAGCAAAAGCCTGGATTAAGTAGCAGAGCTCAGAATTGAATTCTGGCCTCGGACAGTCCAAACTTTCTCACTGCTCTCCTGTCACGTGACACTGTGACAAGTCAGTTAACGCGAAGGATTAAGAGACACCTGAAGGATATGTTGGCTTTGAGATCCTTCCAAAGCCAAGTTTGAGGAGTAAGGACATCAGGAACTTCTTTTCACGGATTATCTCCTTCAAGTCCAGGGAGCAGTGAGACCACGCCCACTCCCCCCTGCAGCCCCAGGGCACCCTAAGGTTCAGCTCAGAGAATGTTGGGCTAAGGGACAGGGATGGACACCTGGATTGTGGTGATTCCCTGCTCGTCATCTGTAGATGAAAAGAAAATGAGCAGAGAGTCTGAGTAGGAACCACACTGCCTGTGTGATGTGAGGAAAGACAACACTCAAAATATCTGAGAGCCCACCCAAGCCAGTGTTGTTCAGTGGATAGAGCATTGGCCTGCAGATCCAAGGGTCCTGGGTTCTGTTCCGGTGAAGGGCATGTACCTCGGTTGCAGGCTCCTCCCAGCCCAGGCCCTGGTCAGGATATGTGCAGGAGGCAACCAATCGATGTGTTTCTCTCACATCAATATTTCTCTCTGTCTTTCCCTCTCTCTTCCACTCTCTAAAAATCAATGGAAAAATATCCCCGGGTGAGAATTAAAAAATTAAAATAAAATAAAGTAACTAAGAGCCCTGGCAAGATACTACGCTGAGTGAAATAAGTCATACAGAGAGCCCTGGCTGTGTCCTGTTCACCAAGAGGTTGCTGGTTCGATTCCCAATCAGGGCACGTGCCCAGGTTGCGGGCTTGATCGGGTAGGGGGCATGCAAGAGGCAGCCAATCGATGTTTCTCTTTCTGTCTCCCTCTCCCTTCCTCTCTCTCTAAAAATCAATTAAAATATTGTTTTTAATAGTGGAGAATATACCTCCCTTGGTATTGGGAGAACAAGATTTAAAGAAGCCGGACTCTAACATTTAACTGTAAGTAGTTGTTGATGACGTAGGCCCTCTCCAGCACTGCCCCTGGCGCCAGGAACCTCGGAGGCTGGTGGCACTGGGTGGCAAGCCTCCAGCATCCTCCCTGGTGCTCACTGAAGAGAGCATTTTGGTTGCTATGGTTTTCCCTCTCGTTACTGAGATTTGGAATCCTCACTGGACTGTCCCTTCCTCTCTGCCATCTGGTCCCAGGGGAAGCCATCTCAAATGTCAGCACAGGGTCTGCTTGGCCACCTGGGGGCCTCATCAGCCACTGATCTCTCCCTCAGCCTCCCCCTC
The DNA here is from genome assembly GCF_964212035.1 of Myotis nattereri. Lineage (NCBI taxonomy): Eukaryota > Metazoa > Chordata > Mammalia > Chiroptera > Vespertilionidae > Myotis > Myotis nattereri. The sequence continues at coordinate 34,593,653 of NC_138082.1, forward strand.
GGTGTTGGGTTGAACAGGTCCTGATGCCCCTCTCGTTTCCTTCTGCACCATTGGCAAGGTCCACTCCCGTCTCCCAAGCTCCCCGGTGCAGGCCCAGGAAGAAGGGTTGGGGGGGGGGGGGCGGTCCCTTAGACACACTGCTGGGACATGGGGAAGGTGGACAGGGGTGCTGGTGATTTTTCTGCTACTCTGGCTGGTCTTTTTGCTACTGGCAAACTCAATGAGAACCCCTCCCAGACCCACTCCGGGCTGGAAGCACCCACTACTCTAGCAGCCACTGTGGGTGTCGGCAGCTAAGGGCTCACAACGGCACCCTTTGGGGAAAATTCCCATTGGCCCTGGGAGCTGCCTCTCCTGGGGATGTTGGGATGAGTGTGGAAGGCGGAATCCTAAGGGAGGCTCCAGCTTTCCCAGTGCTGAAGGGCGTGGAGAGGGGCAGCTGGGCTCAGAACCCAGAGCCCCTTCCCTGGCTCCCGGGAGCTGAAGGGAAGCTGTGAACGGAGGAGCAGCAGCCAGACTCCACACTCCAGCTGAGGACACCACCCCTACCCTGGATCCCGCCCCCCAGCCCCCTGGATGGCGGCCTGCGAACAGGCCCTGGCACAGGCTCTCCAGTGCAGCCCCTGGGGAGGGGGGAGGGCTGGCCTGGAGAGCGCCCACCCCAGGGCCCACGGCCAGAGCCTGCGTCTGCCGTCATGGTCATAGACATCTTGTTGTGAGGCTGGAGGATCATCTTACTGGAGGGGGTTTGTGAGATTCCAAAGTCAGCTTAAAGTGACACGCTCCAAGGAGGCAGCCCCGCTATTTCAAGAGGTGGAGTGTGAGCACAACCAAGGAGGAGCCGAGCTTCCCACTGTCCCCGCAGCTGCAGGGCAGCTGGGACGCCTCCATCCATCCCTGGGCCCGTTCTCAGCCTCCTAAAGTGGCACAGGCCACAGTGGAAACCAGGCCCTCGTGCCTTCTTGCCACTAGTGAACCACAGGTCTTGGGCAAATCTGCTTCCTGGGCTCAGTTTCCTCATCGGCAGAACCCGTGGTAGCCGTCACGACAATGTCAGGACCTGTCCAGCACTGACCCCCGGGGGTCAGGCTGTATCAGTTATATGTGCCTCTGCCTGACCTCCAGCCCCAGGCTGCATGCTCTGAATGTCCACCCAGCCGGGCCCCAGGGCTGAGGATGGGAGCCTGTGGTGGGCTCGCTGCCCTGCCCTGCGCCTACACGGCGTCCATGCATTCTGCTGCGCTCCTTCCACTGGGCTCTCTACTGCTCAAATAATGCTGCAGCAGCAATTTTCTGAGAGTCTGCAGCTCAATGACATTTCCCCTCCAATCACCAAAGCACAGCCAGCTATGAAGGGAAATACAGTGCCCGTGGGGGACATCTGCTATGGCACTTGTCTAGACGGCACTACCCTTGGTTTGGGAAAAGCCCTTCCCCTAATTTCATCATGCGCTTCAAAAAGGAGCTGCCAGCTTCCTGCAGAGCCTCCGGCACCACCCCCACTGCTGGATCCGGGGTAGGCACCGGACACGGGACACGCGTGATGCAGCCGACCCCTGCCCCAATGTCTCCAGCTCGCGCCCACAGCCCACTGATGCTGGGACTCCCTGATATGACCCCAGGAGCTTCCATATTTGCAGCCATGTGAGGGAAACCAGAGGAGAGAAGGTGACCTTGTACCATGGATCCTGCTTCCAGACGGCTAAGACCCAGCCCACCCACAGTCTGGTCCCACACACCCATCTCAACTCTCCCTTTGATTACACGAGCCAACAATTGTTCTTTTTTTACACTAATTTGAATGAGGCTCCCCAGGCTTGCCACCAAAGCAGCCCTGCCTGGTGCCTTCATAACAACTGTTCACGGGGCAGCTGGCCACCTTCGGCCAGCAGATCCTCAGGCTGTGGCGATAATCACCGCTGCGGCTCCATGGTCATTCCCGCTGTTGTGAACGACGTCTTCATCTGGATTTTCTTTTATTTTTCTTAAACTATTTTTCTAATCAAACAGACGGGAAGTGAGGTCCTTGTCACTGAGTGGCACGTGAACACAGACTGAAATGGAAACAGAGACATTCAATGGCTTGGCTGACACTTCCGCCAGCAAGATGTGGGGGGAGGTTTAGCCCTGATGCTTTGACTCTAAGAGCTTCGGAGACACCCGTGTAACAGTATACATCCTCGCCAAGGAATGCCAAACGAGGGATTTTGTAATTACCTTGAATCAGTAACTTGTGGGGAACACGCGAGCCCCTTCACTTGGGGAAATGAGAAGATTGCTTTCAGTAGAAGTATTATGCCAGCTCTGAGCTGGCTCTCGGAAAATTTGTGTAAAAGTGCCCAGTTAAAAATATAGCATACTTCCCAGAATTTTGTGAGCTATAAAGCATGCTCAGCTGATTAATTTTAAGGGTGGCAAACCCAAATGTGAGACGGTCCAAGAAACTGTTTGCAGTTGATTGGAATTCAAAAATTTTAGCAAGGAGATATTTGGTTTTACAATTACCAGGCTACACCAAAGTTCCAATTTGACTCATTTTCTTTTTGATACATAAATTCCATTTGTAAAGGATGGGTGGATTGGTTCTTTCTTGAACAACCTTAGCCTCAGGATTGATTTTTCTCTCCGGCATAAAATCAAAAACGTCTACTCTTTTTAGCTTCACTGTCACCCTCTGCTCCTTCGTTTATTTAGCCAACGTGTACTGAGGGGCTATTGTGTGAAAAAGCTGCTCTTGGAGGTGGAGGTGACGCCCAGAGGAATCAGAGTGGAGACTTCCCTCCCTCCAGGGTGGGACCTCCCATTGCAGCCAAGACCTAGGGGCAAAGAAGAGGCCTGGGGACGCACGGAGTAAATGCTGGAGGAGGCCAGGAGAGGGCGCCCTCACTTCCACCTGGGAGAGCCCAGGGGTTCTGGGAGCTGTGACCTTTGGCTGAGGGACTTGAAAACTAGACATTTAAGATGCAGAGGCAGGTCACTCAGGAACAGGAGGTTCCCTTTAATTTTCAAGAGTGAGCTGAGGCAGACGCACAAGGATGCATTGGGAATCTGAGTCAGGAGGACGCAGGCCCCTAGATCCTGCCCCATGCACATCACGCCTCCTCACCCCAAGAGGCATCAGGAGGTTAGTTGTAAAAGCAGGAAGGATGGAGAGCTTGTGGTGGGCTAGCTCTCCACTTTAGGGACTCATCCTTGCCCTATCAGAATAAAGGAAGGGTGAGTCCCTAAAGTGACAACTGAAGGAGTGGACATGTTAGTAAAGTCTCTACATGCCCCGGCAAGCCCCTTGGCCCGTCAGCCTCCGTGGCAAGCCGCGGTCACCACACGCTCTCTGGCTCAGTGTCCTAGAACTGCTCTACCAAAGTGCCACAGTGGGAGGACTCCAACAGAGGTTCCATCTCAGTTCTAGAGGCTGGAAGTCCAAAATCAAGATGTTGACAGGGACACCCTCCCTCCAAAGCTTTTAGGAAAGGGCCTTCCTTCCTTCGTCCAGCTCAGGTGGCTCCGGTTGTCCCGTGGTTTGTGGCAGAGTCACTCCACTCTCTGTCTCTGTCGTCACATGGCATTCTCCCTGTGTGTCTCTGTCTTCTTTTAAATGTGTATTTTTATTGATTTCAGAAAGGAAGGGAGAGGGAGATAGAAACATCTATGATGAGAGAGAATCATTGATCGGCTGCTTCCTACACGCTCCCTACTGGGGATCGAGCCTGCCCTGGCATGTGCCCTGACTGAGAATCGAACCGTGACCTCCTGCTTCATAGGTCGACGCTAAACCACTGAGCCACGCCAGCCAGGCTCTGTCTTTTTTCAAGACAGCAGTCATATTGAATAAGCGTTCATGCTACCCCTGTGTGACCTCCTCTGAACTAATTACATCTGACACAACCTTATTTCCAAATAAGGTCACCATCAGAGTATGGACAGAAAAGGGCCACATACTAACCCTGACAAGCTCAGGGAAAGCCTGTGTGGCGGACTTCCTGAAGTCACCACACAGGAAATTAAAATTGCTAAAAGAGGGTCGTGGCAGGTAGTCATGTCCTAGGCCAGTGGTCGGCAAACTCATTAGTCAACAGAGCCAAATATCAACAGCACAACGATTGAAATGTCTTTTGAGAGCCAAATTTTTTAAACTGAAACTATATAGGTAGGTACATTGTTATTAACTTAATTAGGGTACTCCTAAGGCTTAGGAAGAGCCACACTCAAGGGGCCAAAGAGCCACATGTGGCTCGCGAGCCACAGTTTGTCCACCACGGTCCTAAGCTGTAGCTTCCCTGACAAAGGTCAGTCTTTACCTTAACTGAGCCTATCTGTTGTCTTTTGCATCTAAGATAACATGCCTCAGAGTAACCCCCTTTTCCAGACCATCTCAGGGAATACCCACCGCAACAGAGGACAAGACCACAGAACCCCTCCTTGTATCTTGTCCCCGCATGCCATCTCCACGTGCGTAAATGTTCACTGTTAGCTATCCGGTACCCTCCAGTGTAAAGCAGTGTGTGTCTCTGCTCTGGCTGGGTGGCTCAGCTGGTTGGAACGTCATCCAGTACGCCAAAACGTTGCGGGTTCAATATGCAGTCAGGGGTCATACCTAGGTTTTGGGTTCCATCCCCAGTTGAGGCGCTTATGGGAAGCAGCTGATCAATGTTTCTCACATCAGTGTTCCTCTCTCTCTCATTCTTTCTCTCTCTCTTACTTTCTCTCTCTCTCTCTCTCTCTCTCTCTCTCTCTCTCTCTCTCTCTCTTTCTCTCTCTCTCTCTCTCTCATGAGTATTTTAAAAAAGTATGTATTTCTCCATTTTACTCTTTATCCAAACCCAGAAATTTCCCCAATTTACTTTCTCTTGTCCCCTTAATCTACTACCACCAATGAGACACCAATGTGTAAAATAAGCTGCAAAACTGCCTTTCTCTTGAGCATTTTCTCAATCCACTGAGATTTTTCCTTCCCAGCAATTGTCTTCAGTTTGGCTCAAATAAACTTACAAAAATTCTCTACGAGTTTGGATGTTTCTCAAATTGGCATGAGGTACTGGGGGTTAGGACTTGGACATACTGTTTGGGGAGTCACAATTGAACCCATAATACTCTTTCAGCAGAAAACTGGAAAGTTCCTCCATGGAAAAACTCACTGGACCAGAAGAAAAGATGTTCCGATGCTACATAGAGGTCCCACAGAACAACAGGGAGGTCCTCACCCAACTGTGACAGCTGTTACCAACAGGCCCCATCCTTGAGCACAGAGCTTCAACTGGGTGTTTGTGTCCCATTCTTAAATACTAGAGGCCCAATGCATGAATTTGTGCACAGGTGGGGTCCCTCAGCCTGGCCAGTAAGGGGCCGATCAGGGCCATCTCGCCCAGTCCCGACTGGCGCTATGGGGGCCAGCCAGCCAGGGAGGGATCATGGGAGGTTGGCCAGCTGGGGAGAGACTGCAGGAGGGCTCCAGGGCATATCTGGTCCATCTCCCCAGTCCCGATCAGCCAGACCCCAGCAGCAAACTAACCTACTGGTCAGAGCATCTGCCCCCTAGTGGTCAGTGCACATCATAGCAACTGGTTGAGCGGTGGACCAAAGGGTTGACACTTAGCATATTAGGCTTTTATATATAGAGATGAGCAATGAGGGGAGCCCTTTAGGAAAACCCTTAAATAAGAAACAGAAACTTGCCTTGACCAGTTTGGCTCAGTGGATAGAGCATCGGCCTGCGGATGCAAAGGTCCCAGGTGTGATTCCGGTCAAGAGCATGTACCTTGGTTGCAGACACATACCCAGTGGGGCGTGTGCAGGAGGCAGCTGATCAATGTTTCTCTCTCATCGATGTTTCTAACTCTCTATCCCTCTCCCTTCCTCTCTGTAAAAAATCAATAAAATATATTTTTTTAAAAAAGAAAACAAAGAAACAGAAACTGAAGCAAACATATATTCGTTAGTTAATTAAAGAACTCAGAGGAGACAGAGATGGTGCAGGGAGCAGGGAACTGCTTCTACAGGGCAATCATGAATAGTCATAGGAATCCAAGAAGAAATCTTGCAGCCGTGAAACAAGAAACGAATTCTATTTTCTAACTGGGAATATTTACTGAATAAGAAATCTATTTAGAAGTGAAAAATACCAGAGCAAATCTCACTTATATATGGATTCTAAACATGTCAACCTCACGGAAACAGAGAGTGGAATTAGCAGTGGGAGCTGGAAAAAATGGGGAGATGTTTGTTGGTCAAAGATGTTGGGGAGGTGCTAGTACAAACCCAGTTATAAGTTAAGTAAGTTCTGGAGACCTAAGGTACAGCATGGCGATGAGATTTAATAAATCTGCACTGGAACCTTGAAATTAGATGGGAGAGTAGATCTTAATGTTCTCATCACACAAAACTGTAATTATGTGAGGTGACAGATGTTTTCATCATAGTGGTGATCATTCCCCAGTTAGACATATATCAAAACATCACATTGTACACCATAAGTATACCCAATTTTTATTTTTCAATTTTACCTCCATAAATCTGGTGGGAGGGAGGGGGAGGAAGAGGAATACCATAACAAAACTAAAACATTCAGTAGAGGTTTTGGAAGACAAACTTGAGGTAATCCCTCAGAAAGTATGACAAAATGTCAGAGATAAAATAAAACAAAAAGACAAGAAAATTGCAGGCCTATCCAGGAGGTCCTATATCTAAGAAATAAAAGTAACAGAAAGGAAGAAGAGAAAACAATAGGGAGAAAATTATCCTAATAATAAAAGCCTAATATACAAATCGACCCGTCGCTATGACGCGCACTGACCATCAGGGGCCAGACGCTCAACGCAGGAGCTGCCCCCTAGTGGTCAGTGCACTCCCACAGGGGGAGCGCTGCTCAGCCAAAAGCCGGGCTCATGGCTGGCGAGCACAGCGGCAGTGGCAGGAGCCTCTCCTGTCTCTGCTACAGGTGGGTGTTAAGGAGCAAAGGGTCCCAGACTGTGAGAGCCCCATACTGCAAGAGGGATGTCTAACTGCTAGCTGTCTAAGCCGGCAGGTGGACATCCCCTGAGGGGTCCCAGACTGCGAGAGGGCACAGGCCAGACTGAGGGACCACGCCCCCGCTGCAGTGCATGGATCTCATGCACCAGGCCTGTAGTTAGATAAATAATATGGGGGGGAAAAACAGAATGGAATGAACTAGAATAGAAGAGAACAACATGGAAGTAGAGTTAGAATTAGAATGGGACCCCTCCTGCCACAGGGCTGCCTTGGGTTTGTGCTTGACTCCCCGTGTCACCACTGGTGGGCACCCAACACCCTGCCCTGGGACGAATGGGACAGGAGGGGAGCATGAGGCCTAAGGAAAAGAGGACCAGACCCTTTGGGGGGAGAGATGAGAGACCACAGGGAGGAGGTGGCTGCACCAGGCTGGAGAGGATCGCAGGTGGGTGGGGACGCGCCTGAAGATGACACGGCAGTGAGTAAGGCTGGAAGCAAGCAAAGGCGAGCCAGCCACCAGCTGCCCACCCACTGCAGCCATGGAGTGGGAGGGGCTGAGACAGGAGCGGAGCAGACAGACTGCAGGGCAGCCGTTCACGGCGGCTGGACAGGCACACCCGTTTCAGTGCCCCCTCAGCCCTCCCGCCGGGGGCAGAGTGAATGGGACACTCACAGAGCAAGCCGTCAGCAAGGGCGGCTACTGATTCACGGTTTATAAGCAACGGTGAGGCCCTTTTTCCACTGGCTGCACCGGCCTGGATGCTGTAAACAGTCACGGTGGCCACGCCAGTGGGTCCCCACCACACCCTCTCCTCGTCGCCTCGGCTCACCTCTCCAGCTCTGAGCTGGGGAGGCGAAAGCTGCCCCATCCCTTACCCACACGGCTGCTGCTGCCGCTGCTGAGGAAGCACGGTGACACTTAAAAAGACACACAGACTGTCGTGGCAGCTGCCAGCCCAATTCTGAGGGGGGTGGGGGAGGGGCTGCCACCCTGTTTCCTAGAGAGTCTACGGAGGCTTTGGTCTTCCCCAGCAGAGTTCCAGCAGCAGCACGCCTGGGTGGGTGGTGGCAACAGGATGCATCATTGCTTCATTCATTTGTTCATTCATTCATTCATTCATTCATACAAGCAAGCCATCCCTGAGGCCTTTCATATGCCAGGACCTGCGCCAGGCTAGAGACACAGAACACAGACAGACACATGTGGCTCTCGGCTCCTTTTTAAGTTAGCAATGCCTAAAATGATTGAAATCGGCCGCATGACAGTGTGCTATGGGCACGTCATAGTGTTGTTTCAATGAAAGCACTAGAGCAGCCTGGGGGAGAGAGGAAAGGAGCCAGGGGTGCCAGCAGCCCCCTCTGGGGCTGTCCCTGCCCGCGGTCAGCGAGCAGATGAGCAGAACAGTGAGAGAACTTCCTAACTTCACCACCACCGCTCTCAGCCCGGTCGTGGGCTGCTCTGCTGATGTAAACGTTCCTCCCGCGCTCAGTCCCGTGACTCCTCCTGCAGAGCTCGCCGCGCTTCCTGTGCGGAGCATCCTCCCGGCGGTCCTAATAAGGAGAGGGAAAGATTTAACAAGTCCTTTTGCCAAAATGCTTCAGAAAGAGGCATGGAACCAAAACGGAATGGGGTCTACAGTGAAACCTTAACATTTGTCACTCCACGAACTCTGCCGTGAGTTACGACACCATGTGACGAAAGGCATGGGTTTTTAAAACCCCCGTCACTACCCCGAACCAATACAAGGAATTTACAATGTCACGATTAGCTATTTCCGCTTAGGATTCTTCAAGCATTCTGAGACCCCGTGACTTCAGAGGCACCCTCTAGGGCAGTGGTTCTCAACCTTCCTAATGCCGTGACCCTTTAATACAGTTCCTCATGTTGTGGTGACCCCCAACCATAAAATTATTTTCATTGCTACTTCATAACTGCAATTTTACTACTGTTATGATTGTAATGTAAATATCTGATATGCAGGATGTATTTTCAGGGGTCGCAACCCACAGGTTGAGAACTGCTGCTCTAGGGAGTGATGGACACAGGGGGCTCTGCAGCCTCCAAGCTCATCTTCACCTCAAAGGGAGCCCCAGAAAGTTACCCCCTTGGGCTCCACGAACCTGAACCCACAAAATGCCTTCTTAGGGAATTCTCAGCATCTTCAGGGCTAAGCTACAAGAATACATCACTAAGACCTTTTTCTACAGAAGATACCTCAAGATGAGAACTTTGTCTCAGAAGCCATATGATTGGTTCCTTCTATGACCAACTTTCTTGATCTTGATCAGGGAACCCCTTTTCCAGATGACCTTTTCTTTCCTCTTATCTTAATTACTTTTTATAAAAGGGTAAGTGTTACCCTGTCGACATGGCTCAGGTGGTTGAGCGTCAACCTATGAACCAGAAGGTCACGGTTCAATTCCTGGTCAGGGCATATGCTTGGGTTATGAACTCGATCCCCAGTGTGGGGCGTGCAGGAGGCAGCCAATCAATGATTCTCTCTCACCATTGATGTTTCTATCTCTTCCTCTCCCTTCCTCTCTGAAATCAATAAAAATATATTTTTTAAAAAGGGTGTGTGTGTGTAGAGTAGGAATCTCAATTACTTTAGGACAGAAATTCAGTATAGAAATGATCAACTATTTTATTTTACATAATTATGTATAATTATATATATTTTGTTATATTAACTAATATGTCATTTTTAAATGGTGTTGGTGTTTATCTCTTTTTAAAATATATAGATATATACATATATATATATTTGATTTTTTACAGAGAGGAAGGGAGAGGGATAGAGATTTAGAAACATCGATGAGAGGGAAACATCAATCAGCTGCCTCCTGCACACTCCCTACTGGGGATGTGCCCGCAACCAAGGTACATGCCCTTGACCGGAATCGAACCTGGGACCCTTGAGTCCGCAGGCTGACGCTCTATCCACTGAGCCAAACTGGCTAGGGCTAATATACCATTGAACTAATGATTCTCAGAAACCAGTTCTAAACAGTCATTACTGCGATGTTTTCTCTCTGGAGGTGCTGACGGATATTCGCAGCTTTCTGGAACCCTGTAGGATTTCAGGCCAAGGCCCAGCTGCTCAGGGCTGGCCATGTACTTCTTTCCCCACAGGTCTAAGGTGGCATGCCAGTGGGTAGGGAGGTCAGCTTCTGCTCTTCTCACCCCAACTGACTCCATACATCTCACCCTAGACTCCCAGGACAACTTCAGTTATATCATTTATACTAGTTCTAGATAGATAGAGAGAGAGAGAGGGATGGATGGATGGATGATAGCTAGATACTAGATAGATATGTGCATGTTTGTATGTACGTATGCATGTAAATACTTTCCAGAGACAAGTCTGGGGTTTCTGGTTTCTAGCCTCCCCCTCTCTGGCCCTGGCCCTCCTCAGAACCCTCTCCCACACCCTGCTTCCACAGTTCCGTGTGGTTAAGATGTGGTGAAAACCATGGGACCCAAGGAGAACCTCCCCACTTCCCTGCACAGGTACCGGCCCAGGGCCCCCTGAGCTTCCAGCATTTCAAGAGAAGCTGCAGATATTACTTTTTGTGCAAAATATTAATTTTTAGATGTCAGAGCAAATTTTCTTTGAAATGAAATACATCCTGCATGCCTTCTGTCATGACCTCTGTCCCAGAAGGGGGACCACTGGGGTTGCAGATCTGAGGACAGATCTCAGTCCTGTCTGGGCTCCTCGCCGCAAGGTAGGGTGCATGGGTGGTTGGGTGGGTGGTCTTCCAGCTCCCTCTCAGCTCCACATTTCTGATTCCTCCACCCCTCCCACCCACCTCCCAAAAAATCCTAACTTAAAGGTTCTAGCCTCCCCACAGTGTAACTTATTAGAGCATTAACTAAATTATGGCCACTGAAAGTTTAACCAACTACCAGATTTCCAACTGTTTTCCATTGACCCATATATTAAAATAGTAGAAGCCATTGGTCTCCGGAGGTTTCTGGACAACCCTGGATCCAGCAGAATGACGCACCGTTGTGGAATGTCACCAGGGCAACAGGCCCCAAACAGAAAATGTCAGCACTTCTGAGGAATAAGGCAGCATTTCTGGTCCACATCCCTCCACCCCTTTTTCCCCAGCTCCTCCCCTTTTCTACCACTGCTTTTAAGTGTTCATGTGTTTTCATTACTGCAATTTAAGGAGAACTTAACTCCCTAAAATGGCCCTTTCTGACTCACTGCATTGCCTACCATGATTGTGCTGGCCCCTTCTCTGGAGAAAGGCTCTGTTGAAGTGCCCACCTTGGAAAGGAAAGGAATTTGTGCCTCACCACCGGGGTCTGGTGCTGAAGGAGTTGTTCATGAGGATATCAAGGCTTTGCTCAACAGCCAGACTACTAGTCAGCCCCAGAGGAAAGCCAGCCCAGGAGGGAGCAAGGCCAATGTCAAGGTCCAGCCAAGGGTCTGTGAGCAGGAAGACAGATTTAGGCACCAGCATCATCCAAAGGAAGGCTTCTTCCCAGGAAAAGCCAGCCTACCCCCTCGCTGCCATGCAAGCATGTAAACATCTGCTAAATGAATACAGATTAGGAGATGCCTCTCCTTCATATAGTGTATAGTCCCTCTTTGTAGGATCATGGAGCAGAGTGGCCCCCGGAGGTCCAACAAGGTGGCTGTGTGCCCTGGTCTTCATCTGTCAGACTCCGCAGAGAGCTCCTTCTACAACAAGCATGTCAAACTCACAGCCAGTGGGCCACATGCCTCGCCCACTGATCATGAGTTTGACATGTTTGTTCTACAGGAACTAAGGCCAGAAAAGGGGGTGTGTCTGCAGTTCAGGAAGAGTGGTGTTTGAATGGTGCCCCCACCTCACCCCGCAAAAAACATGATTTCACCTCCAGAATCTCAGAATGTGGTCTTATTTGGAAAAAGGTCTTTGCAGATGTAATTAAGGTAAGGATTTTGAGAACATCCTGAGTTACCGGGTGTGCCCTACAGGCAATGAGTACTGCCTGCACAGGGACAAGAGAGGACCTGGGGGTCGGGGGAGGAAATGGAAACATGGAGTGATGTGCCCACAAATCGAGGAGCACAGAGCCACCAGATGCTGGCAGAGACGAGGACTGAGGGTTTCCTAGAGCTTCTGGAGGAAGCACGGCTCTGCCGCCACCTTGATTCAGGACTTCAGCCTCCAGGTCTGTGAGACAACACATTTCAATTGTTCTAAGCCATGGTGGTTGGTTACTGGTCCCCGGACACTATCAGAGGTAGAGGCCCTGGAAGAGGGCTTGTGGGGCCCTCGCCCAGGAAGGACATGAGCTCATCTGGGGCGTGGGAAGGTCAGTGTGGACACTGACAGTGGGGGTCCCTAACCAACAGTCACCCCCACACGGAAACCTTCCAGCAGATCCTGTGACTCCAAATGCAAGTATGTGCCCGACCGAGTCGAACACAAAGAAAAATTGACAAGTGTAGAGAAGAAGGGAACTCTGAGTTAAAGTGAGCAATACAGAGGGCAGAATCAACTTCTGAAACCTCAGAGAAATAGATAAAATAACGTATTCTTAAAACAAGTACACTGTGCATCCAAAGAGCATACATTCATAGCCTGTGGACACAGACACAGTGTAGTGACGGCCAGAGGCAGGGGGCAGGGGCTAGGTGGAGGTGTGTAAAGTCGGGGGCGGGGGGAATGGGGACATCTGTAATAGTGTCAGCAATAAATAAAAATAAAAAAGTAAATTGATTAATAATGACCACTTGACAGACATATGAGGATGAGAACAGGGAAAAAATGGTGACAGAAAACAAAACTGAAGAACTCTCCAAGAAAGCAGAAGAAAAATAAATGTACAGTGAAGGAAGGAAGCTACGTCTATTAAAGAATCAGTCAGACCCAGAAGTCGTGGATGGAGAAGGGAAATTATGAAGGAAATAACACAAGAAAACATCCCAGAATTGAAAGACTTGAGTCAACAGCTTGAGGGGCCTGACAGCAACCCTTAGCCATGGGGGTGACTCTTAAACCCCATGTTGTGAGAGGACGAGATGTGCTAGCTCCCCTCCTGTCATTGGCTGGGGGCTGCCAGGGAAACACAGCCTGGGCCTGAGAGCAGGGCAGAGTCACGGAGGCCCTGAAGCCCGCCAGGGCTGTCGGAGAGCAGAGAGCACAGTTTTCCTGGGAGGGAGTGCAGACGGCACACCTAACGCAGGGCTGCCAGGCCCGTCCCTGAATGCTCTTTTCTTCTGTTTTTCCTGCGTGCTTTTCTTTGCTCCTCTCCTTCATCTTGCCAGCTTTCCTTAAATGTCTGGCAGGTACTCGCTGGGATCACTATGGGGCGTGGCAATGGACGCTGCTTGGGGAAGGGATTGGCAGCTGGCAGACCTCACACTGGGTGATCTGCTGGGACAAACAGTAACTCGGGACCACGGGAGCAGTGTCCGGGGAAGGCATCAGTCCCTGTCAAACTGCCAGCTTGGCTCTGGAGTACCCAGTGCAGGCCATGCCAACTTCAAGCCTCCCAAAAGAACTCAGTGAATTTCTTAGAGCAGAACCTTCAGTGGCCTGGTTGGTCCGTTGATTGGTTGGTTGGTTGAATTTTCGGTGGAGGTGAGATGCTCTGGGAGCGACAGCAATGTTTAAATGTCAGGTGTTCTGGGGAGGGGAAAGTCAAGAGGTGTGCTTCCACTTGACCCCCATCCCAGGGCTGCAGCCTCCTCCACACCCAGCACCCTGAGTCTGGGCATCTCTGGGCTCTGTGAATTGACCACCCCCCTCGGCCTCTCCACCTCTGCAGGTGTCCACACCAGGATCCTCCACCTCTTCCCCAAATGTGTTGAAATCTCTCATCCTCTAAAGGATCCCCTTCCGTCTCATTATGTGTGTGAGTTTATACCTTTCAGCAATCCCCACACTATCCTTTAATGGGCTACAAGCTGGGGACTGAGACAAAGCAACAGGGTCCATCCCCCATCCTGACCTGGGAGCCTTGAGCTCACATTGTTCAAGCATGGTCACCATAAGTCTTCTCAGATCCTATTTTGGAAATAAACAAGTCATCATATTTAATAAAGAGGGAATATACTAATTGGCACTTACACTGTCTCAAAGATGGTGGCACCCATAGCCCACAGCCAATAAGGAGGGACTATGCTAATTGACTGCCACACCCTCAAAGATGGTGGCGCCCAGTCCTTCTCAGTTTGCGCTGCCGGCAGTGGCAGCAGCAGAGGTGTGATGGGGCACCGCCTTCCCCTGATCGCCAGGTTGCCTCCTGCCCCTGAGAGCTCCCAGACTGTGAGAGGGGGCAGGCCAGGCTGAGGGATCCCCCCACCACCGCATCCAGTGCATGAATTTTTATGCATCAGGCCTCTAGTATAACTTATATTTCTAAAACTGCAATTTTTCTCTCTTTTGATTGCTTCCTACCACCTTCCTCCTGGTCCTGCTCTGGGCTTCACCCTGAGCTCCTGTCCTCAGCACAGGCGCCCCCTTCTGATGGGACGGGGAGCCTGGTGAGCTCCACTCCACACATAGTCCCATCCAAAGAAAGGCTCCAGTGGCCCAGAGGTTCCTGGAAGCAGCTGTGTCTCTCAGAATTGCTCAGAACAAGAAAACTCCCTAGAAAGTCTCTCAGCCTGGTCCCTTTGCAGTTCTGTCCTATGGGTCTCCTGCCCCACAGCCTGTCCCTGCAGGCCCCTCAGCGATGCCCCTCCTCCCTCCTCCAGGCTTGCCTCCTGGGACCACCCCGCAGCTCAGCAACTCAGCAGCCAGCTGTTCGGCCAGCAAAGCCGGTGTCATCCCACCTGCCCCAGAGGGCAGCTTGGCTGGGACGCCTTGGGTACGCCAGAGATGGGACCATTCTGACCCACACAAGTCTCTAGTCAGGAGCGACCAAGGAAGTCACCATGACCAGTGAAGGCACGATAAGGTGGAGGTGAGATGCTCTGGGAGTGACCAGTGTCCACAGGAGAGGGCTGTGCCAGGGGAGGCAGGGATGGCATCCAGTGGAGGCCTTGATCCCCACCTGGAGGCAGGACCTGGGAGAATAGACCAAGGGGGCCAGACACACGACCCTTAGCACTGCCCCACGCCACACAGCCTCCCCTCATGGGCCCCGGTCAGTCCCGGCAGAGATTAGAGTCACACACATAAAAGTCCAACGCATTAGACTTTGTGTGCCCACACTGAAAGGGGTGGCATCCTGATACTTTTATAAATCCCCAGATCTGCTTATAATTGTACAGCACACAATTCATTCCATCACACAAAATATGACTTGAGTGAACATGTGAGTGGTGCCGTCAGATCTATCATGAATGCGTTCAAGATGAAAGTGATTCAAAAACACATCTGGCTTATTTCTGGACCATCAGTTGCAACTGAGAAAAATCTGTGCTACTGCCTGGGAGTGGCTGTGACCCCTGGGAGGGGGAGGTTTCTCAGCCTAGGGGCAGGCAGGTGTGGCAAGGTGGGAACTGGGTGGGGTTTGCCCTGAGTCCTGCCCCTCCCCAACCCTTCCACCCTCACTGCTGCAACCCTCCTGGCCCCAGACTGCCTGAAGCAGGAGGAGCTAGTGTCTTCTTGGGAACCCACAGCTGGGAAGAGTCCAGTGGGCAGGATGAGCAGAGTGCCCAGCCCTGCTGATGGACTGACCACCATGTGGATCGTGTTCTTTGGAGAAGGAAACACTGCATTTTTTCCACATATTAAGCAACACCCAGTCCTTATTCTCCAGCAAAAATTTCCACAGATGTTCCTTTGGGCTTGGTTGTTACTATGTTGGGAAGGCAGCTAAAATGGAGCAAAGGTATTCAGGAGCATGGGTAGAGCTGGTGGCTCTGCAGAGAAAATACCTGGGCAGAGCCAAAAGGTGAATTGCAGTGAGACAAGCTTAGCCAGGGAGGAGAGGGAGATGGGGGAGAGGAGATGGGTGAGGCGGGGAGAAGGGGAAGGGGAGCAAGGGAGGGAAGGGGCAGGGAGGGGAACTTCAGGGTATCAGCCTGAGAATAAGATGCAACATAGCAGCAGCATTGAGCAACCTCCGTGAGTGAACTTTGGAACCGGATAGGGGTCAAATGTTCTCCAGCCAAGGGTGGTTTTTATGTCCCTGCCACAAGACACTTTTCATATATTCCTGTTTTATTCCAGCAGGCTCTGTTGGTTCGGTCCTTTGGAGAAGCTGAGTCCAAGGAGACCGGGAGGCTGGGCTGACATCCCTGGAAGGAGAAGGGGAGGAAGAGCCTCAGACTCCAGCGCGGTTCTGGGAAAGTTTCAGCCAGGCTGGGAAGTCCTGGAGACAAAGCCTGTGCTGGAGGGGGCCCTCAGCTCTCAGAAGGGGCCTACATCAGGACTCCAGGGGCTGGGAGCAACCCTGGAAGGGTGGCCTTAGGACGTGAGAGCCCCCATGGGAAGGAACCCCATCCCAACTGCTAGCTCAGCCCCTGGAGCATTCATCGGGAGCATCCATCACTTGATGCAGCTCGCTTCCTGTCCATCAGCGTTCCTTCCACGGGAATGCCAGCTCCCTGAGGGCGGGGCTTCATCTTCTTCTGAACCTTCAGCCCTTAACCCTAGGCCAGACACTTGGTAGGTCCTCAGATATGTATGGAATGAAGGGATGCGTGGAGGGAGAACTTGGCTTAACAAATTACGATATTGAAACAGGAGTTGTGAAACCAAAGAAGCTTAACTCATCAAATTAGTGTCACTGTTCAGATTTTTTTCTTAATTGATATCATGTAAAAAAAATTACGTATTTGTATTAAAAATAAAATCGCCTGTGTACTCGTGGTGAGGGTAGCCCTCCACACCATCGGGCTGAGGACGCTTGCAACTTTACTCTTTTCAGCAGAGGCTTTGTGACAGCGACGCTACACATGGTGTTATTGTTATGCCTCTGTTAGGCTTTCCAAATAAAAACATTCCTCAGTCAAGGAGGGGGAAAGAGATTGGCTATCAAGGCAGGCAGCCTAATGTTCGGCTAAGGATACAGAAGTAGAGGAAAGCTTGGTATCAATGCGCATGAACAGCCTCAGGCCTCCAGGGCTGCTCAAACCTAAACACACTGCTGACTTCACAATGTGCAAACAGAGCCCTCCCCCGCCAGGGCGAACGCTATGCATTTAGAGCAGAATCATCAGACAAACCTGGAAGCCCTCTAATCAGAACCAGCCCCGAGAGGGCTTCCTGTGAGACAGGGTTACATTACGAGTTTCACAAATAGCTCCACTTTTTTAACGGAGGGGGGGGGGGGGTTGCAAAAGCATGTGTTCCTGACTCTAACGAAGCTTAAAGACGTTTTCATGGCACTTCAGTCCTGGATGGGACATGGAGTCCTTGAAATGCAAATGAGCTGGGGCGTCCCGATTGCTCTGCTTGGATGTGAATGACTGGTTACTTGCATGGCTTTTCATTTAAATAGAAGGCGGAGCAGACGGACGGTGGCCTCCTCCTCCAGGTCCCTGTCCCTCTGCTCCTCCTCCCTGGCTTCAGGCCGGCTTGGCGGACCCTCCCAGACACTCCCTTGAGGTGCCCTGGGCTCCCTCAGCAGCAGTGACCGGGCGATGTACCCCCCTAAGACACCCCTGCCACAGCTTCCAAATAACCGTGTTTCTCTACCGGCCTGTGGGCACTTTCCTCTGGTCCCTCTGCAGACTGCCCTCAGCAGCGTGTGTGCCATCGCCCATTGTTGCCCCATGTTCCCAGCAGGGAGATTGAGGCTCAAAGGCTAAGAGAGAGGCCCAGAACCAAGGACTAGGAGGCAGTGCAGGAATCCGGCCCACGCAGGGAGGTTCCAAAGGATTTTCCTCTCATGCACACGTCTTCCTTTCAGTCTGGACTTGCTTCGGAGCTGGGGGTGCTCAACCCTGAGGGGTCAGAGGCAAACAAAATGGGAATACGCCTCCCTGCCACACACAGACCTTGAGGAGCTCTGGATGCTGGTCCAGCACAGGGAGGGTGAGGAGGGTGTCCCTGTCCTCCCCTGCACCTCCACTTCTCCAGGGGCCACTGACCCCTCCCCTGAGAGTCACCCCTTGTCCAGGTTTGCAGCGCATTGGAGCCTCACTGTCCCCTGACCAGCATCTGGGTGGGTGATGAAGCTGGCGTAGGGGTTTCAAGGCCTGCGAACCCCCGGCCACCTGGACAGGACAGCCCCCTCCGGATGGCCAGGCAGGCTGGGCCCAGCGCACCCCTGACCACAGGAAGGACAGTTCCCTGCCGCTCCCGACCAGGCACTCATCCAGTACCTTCTGGGCAGGAGCCACATGGCTGAGACCGTTAGGGTGTCCTCTCCTGTGGGAATGGCTGGACAAGGGGCTCAGAACACTCACTGCCCTCCAGGAAGGGTCCCCAAGACAGGGGCTTCTTGGGCTGGCGAGGGGGCCATTTCAGGCCTGCCTGCGGCAGCAGCTGCTTGAGAAAATGGAGGGGGGGGGGGCGGGGCAGGGCACGGAGGTACAGGTACAGCGTGCTCAGGGCCCAGGTCATGGCTCCATCAGTCACCAGAAACGGTTACTCTCCCTGTAACATTAGAGTGACAAGTGAAGACCCAGACTCAGGGCCACATTGCTTATACCCCCTCACAAGCCAGAGGGCCCCACAGCGTTGGCATGGCTTGGGCAGATGGCGGGTGCCCAGCAGTGCTCCAGAGCCACCCCGGCCTTGGCCCAGGACAGTGACAGGGAGGCCCGGGCACAGGTGAGGCAGGAGAAGGAAGAGGCAGCCAGGCCCCATCCTGAGTCTAGAAGGCTCTGCAGTCATGTGGTCCTTCTTGTCCAGCCGGAAGAGAGCACCCAGAAGAAAAGGGAAATAAAACCCATCTTTGGAATGCCAGGGCGGGAGGTTTATCAGTATTTATTAAAAAAAAAAACAAAAAACTGGAATAGCATGAAGGTCTGAGGCCCATTGTTGAGTGGGGAGCTGTATTTACTCAACTGCACCTTGATCTTCCTTCCCGCAGGGCAAGTCTGTCTGCGGGACCCCTGGAGCCCCGGGAGGGGGAGCAGGGCAGGGCCATGGCCTTGACCTGCCTGCAGCCCCTCTCAAAGTGGCTCTTCCCCTCCCCCACCCTCCCCCTCACCCCCAGGAGACTGGTTGAATGTTGGTTCCATCCCCCTGTGTAGACCTCAGCTGAAGCACATACCATCACCTGACATACAGGAACCTGGAAAAAGTCCGGGAGTACGAGTGCGGCGGCTTCCATGGAATCCTTGCCATCTCACCCCCGTTCCCCAGCTCCCATACAGCATCCTCGAGGTGCACTGTAATCCGAGATTGTAAAAGCATTTTCAGGAACCCCGAGTGTTTCCTGTCTGGCACAGGCCGTGCTGAAACGTCCCACCGGAGCAGACTCAGCGGAAGTATTTGGAGAGTCGGCGGGATGTTCCTGTTAGGGCGTCAGAGCCAGGGCCACACACCACCGCCAGCTTCCTTTCTGACACCTGTCAAGTCAACTTTCCTCAGTGGCCGTGTGGGGTCCCCTGTGGGGCCTTCAGCCCCAGCTCTGCGGTGCCCTGGGACATGGGGGGCCAGGTTCTGCTCCAGGCCACCACAAGGACTATGAGGAGTCCAGCGGCCCTGACTGCAGTAATGTCATGGAAAGTTCCAGAAGGTGGGGCTGGGAAAGGGAGCCTGCTCTCGGGGTCTCATGAAGGCCCTGCCATCCAGTGTCAATACAAAAGATATGTCAGTTCCTTACAATAACTAAATTGCATCCCAATGCCCTCCAACCCAGCCCACATGCTCAGAGACAGACTTGCTAACTCGTCATGGCCCCTCGAGCATCCTGACCACTTAGTCATGTCTGCCTCCCAGAGAATAAGTGGGGGAGTGGGAAGTGCCTTGGTATTTACCATTCCTGCTCCAGCCCATTGGCTTGCAGAGCCCACAGAGCCAATCAAAACCTGTCACTGTCATAATTTCACCAGTTTCTGAAATGGCTAATTTTCCTTTCTCTAGGGCCAGCCTTGGGAAGAGTCACATGCACAGAAATGTCTGCTGGAAAATGCGAGTCCCCGGCTGTCCAGCCATTCCACAAAGGAAACAGGGATGCCCATAAGGGGAGCAGTCAGCTGACACCTGGCCCACCTGCATGAGCAGGCTGCTAAAAAAAGGCATGACTCACAGTTGGCTGGGAGGGCCCAACCTTAGTCCAGCAAGCCCTCTCCCGCCTTAAATGCCACCTAAGGCGTCCAGAGGAGCAGACCACGTGTCTGCCGGGGTGTAGAGCTCAGCATGTGCACACCAGGCAGTCGCAGGTCTGCCCAGACCCCCTCTCACCTAGTCACGAGGCTGGGGCAGGGCCTGAGAGCTCAGCACTCCTGCTGCACAGCGCACAGCCCGCACCATCTGGCCAGGCCAAGTCCACTCGGAGTCCCTGCGTAAACACATCCATCACTTAGGAAAACAGAATTACATTTTCCATAGCAATGAAATACCTCTCTAGGGGGTATTTCCAGAAATATACGCTCTGCACAGGGACAGTGCGGTTTTTGCCAATCCCCTAGAACAGGAAGTCTTTGCACAGTGTCATGAAAAGAAGAAAGTGAGTAAGAGAGGGAACCGGAGCGAGGAAAGTCCAGGGAGGTTCATGTTCAAAATAAACAATGTTTAGAATTACAGACAGTCCCTGATTTATACTCAGGCTGAGTTCCAGGATTGTATTTCCAAGTCCGTCGTTCGGACTGAGATGCACTTTCCCATAGAAACTGGGTTCAATGGTCATGTTGTTAACCCAGAGCTGTCTCTTCTCTGACAACGTATGGCATTACCAGTCAAACTTTCCCAGTTCCCTCAATATCATCGCCGGTGTTGCTTCTGTGAGAAAGTAAGTTCTGATGTACAGAGCAGGACAAAGGAGCCCCTCTCCCCTGGGGGTGCAGAGGTGGGGAAGGGTTCCAGGAACATGAGTGGGGCAGGGAGACTTGGTGGGTGGTCATGGCTTTGGTTCTGGCAAGATCCATGACCTCACCTAGCCTCTGTCACCTCACCTCAGAATACTTCCCACCTTATATTTTTGTTGGCAGGATTAAGTGGCAGAAAGTATGCAGAGCACATGTTACAGGGCTTGGCCCCAAACAAGAGCTTAACAAACAGTGGCCATTGCCATTACTGTTACCTTTTGTGTGCAGGAGAGAAATTGATCATCAAACCTGAGCATCTCAGGGCTTGAAGGGGTTCAGTAACTATTTCCAACAAAAGGCAGGACCACAACTGTTTTACCTGATATGATCCTGGCCCATGGTAGGCTCTAAGAAGGATTGGATGGATGGACGGGTGGATGGATGAATAGATAGATAGATAGATAGATAGATAGATAGATAGATAGATAGATAGATGGATATGTGAATGGGTGGATGGGTGGGTGGATGGATGGGTAGGTGGGTGGATGGATGGATGGATGGATGGATGGATGGATTTTATTTTCACCCATTTTATTATCACCCATGATTCTGGAGTTTGACTGGGTTCACCCGGGCAATGAACCCAATATCTGTTCCGCCTGATGTTGGCTGGGGAAGCTGTCATCTACAGCCTCAACTGGGCTGGAGCATCCAGCATGGCTCCCTCATATGTCTGGCCCCTGAGGTGGGGTGGCCAGGACACTAGGCAACTTACTCTCTGTGCAGGGCTCACCTCTCCCTCTCCACTTGGTGAGCTCCGCAGGGCAGCTGGGCTTCTTACATGGTATCATAGGGCTCCCCAAGTGGGACAGCACTGGCTTCCAGGCCTCCTAGGGCCTCAGTCCATGACCACCACAGCATCCCTTCTGCCACATTTTGCTGGTGCAAGGGAGTCGGGGCCAGCACAGGAGGGCATCACACAGGACGGTGCTGTGGACAGGATGTCTAATCCCCAGTGTGGTGGTATTTGGTGGGGATACCACTGAGAGGTGATTGATCCATGGGGACAGAGCCCTCATGAATGGGATTGGTGCCCTTATGAAAAAGCCCCTTGCCCCTCCGACACGGGAGGACACAGCAAAAAAACAGGAAGCTCTCACCAAACAAGGACTCTACCAGAGCCTTGATCTTGGACTTGCCAGCCTCTAGACTGTGAGGAAGAAATGCCTATTGTTCCTGAGCCCCCAATCTTTGGCATTTCTCTAGAGCAACTGAATGGACTAGGACAGGTGGGAGTATTAGCAGGTGTGGTTCCTTGAGCTGTCCTTGAAGAGGAGCTACCACCTTCGCTGAAGTCACGGTCCTCACAGGTCACTGGCTCTTCTCCACCCTGGGGCTAGCTAACATTGTTTGCAATGTGTGGTCTCCAGGTCATCACGGCAGAGGAGAGGAGCGGACAGGTGGAAGAAGTAACTCTAATGCTGCTGCCACATGACTTCTGCCCACACTTCACTGGCTGGGGCTGCTCCCAAGACCCCCAACTTTACTACAGGGAGGCTTGGAAATGTCGGGACTGGGCATCTATTCAGTTAGTCTTCATCATCTCTGCCACATCATTGAGTTCCTCTAATGGATGTTGGTGGGCACGAGCAGGGGCTCGCATTTGCTGCTGGCGGGCGTGTAAACCGGAACAGCCTGTGCCCAGCTCCTTGCTTGCTCCTGCCTGGGTGTGGAGACCACGCTGTGTACTGGGACCTTGGCTCTGAGACTCAGTGGGCACTACTGACCCACAGAAGCCGAGGGCTGGGTGACAGCAGGACCAGCCTCCCGTCCTCCTTCCAGAGTGTTATGTGGTGCTGGCCGGAGCAGAGAGGAACTCATTCCTCTGGAGGGTGGAGGCTGCTCGGGCGACTGCTGGTTCCCACCTAGTTACGCAGGAGAACACACAGTGTCCCTGTGGGAGGGAGGCAAACTTGGCCGCCCTGAGCAAGGGGACTTGTGTAGCCTTTTCACAACACTGGGCCCTGTTCAGGTCCCATGTTAGCACAAGGATGGAAAACCAGAGAGAAACCCAAGAACAACAAAACTGCTCAACCTATAAATGAAGGTGCAAGGAACTGGGATTAATTCACCAAAAGAACAAGAAACGACTCAGCAACAAATATCTGTGGGTGTCAAATGGACCCGGATTCGAGCACCGGCTCCGTCGCTTCATGCTATGGGGCATTTAGTCATGGTGCTTCGCCTCTCTGAACGTCACTCTCCTCCCCGGTAACATGGCCCGAGTCCCAGCAGCTCCCTCGCAGTGCTCATGTGACCGTTACGCTGGATCGTGCGTGTGCCGGGCCCGTGGGAAGCGCTCAGTAGATGTGGGTGGCGTTCTTGCTGTTGTTATTCCTGTTCTCAGCCTTGTTGGACTAACACGATGCCCTCCCCAAGGTATTAGGTTAATTCAGAGGGGAAATCGCTAGCAGTCGGTTGGTGACGGTGACAGATCCTGAGTGTGGCAGGGCAGGATGTCCCGAACCCCCGTCTCTCTCTCCAGCGTGACGCTGCCTCACGCCACACACCACGTTCCTGATGAAGGGCCTGCAGTTTGAACTGGTTAGGGTTCTTCTGGGTGAACTTGAACGAACATAAGCAAACTGGGGATGTACTGAAATCCAAAAAGGCACCAAAGCAGGGGGACCAGAAAGGGCAGGATCCAGCCTCTGGGAGAGGAGAGGACGCCAAGGCCATTCTCTGTACCCCGAGTTTCAGGGTCACGTGAGAGACAGCCTGGACGCACAGAGAATAAGTGTCTGGAATCATCACGCGTAGCTCAGGAAAGGCATCGCTGGGCCCGGGAGGACCTAACCAACGAGGCAGCGTTGGGCTTTCTAGAAACCCGCCTGGGCACAGTCCCATCAGTGTTGCCTGGAAGGGGCGCATGTGCCATTGGAGTGCCAAGGTTTCAGGCACAGGAAGGTTGTGGAGTGATTGTTATAAATACAAGTGTCCCCATGAATCCAGGGTCCTAAGTACAACTGTGTTCAGGGAGGAGAGAGGAAACCAAAGTGAGCAGAGCAGGCCAGCTGGGGAGCAGTAAGGAGCAGTGGAGCTTGTGGTGAACTAGGCAGGGCGTGACCCAGCGGGCTCAGCCCTATTCCACTGTCGCCCTGGGGGAATGCAGGCAGAGCACTGCCAGGCCTTCTGGTTTCAAAGAAAAGTTGGCCATTTGGACTTTTGTGAGAATCTTTCCGATTTTTAAGTGTGAGTAGCTAACACAAAAGCTGTAAAGCCCTGGGGGACCACAGGTGGCATGTTTTGGGCTGAGGGGTGCCCAGGAGCACACCACCTCTGCCCTCCCCCACCCTGACCCAGGGCTGAAGGAGGCACCCAGAACGCTGCAGACCTGGGATCACATGGCTCCTCGCTGTTGTACCGGCAGGAGGAAGAGAGGGCTCCAGGCAGAGTTGGTTATGCCAGAAATTTACCCTCCTCTCCCCCCTGAAAGATGAAAATTTTACTTAAAGAGGGTATATTTTTACAATATTATATTATGAGAATGTGCAAACATACAGCAAAGTTGGAAGAATTTTACAGTGAAAATCTGTATCTCCACCACCGAGCTCCTGCCGTTAATATCTTCCTGGGTTTGCCTGATCCCATACAGATCCATCCATTGCCTCTCCAGCGCCCACCTACACCCACTAGCAATGACCTTCCGGAGAATGGTGGGAGGAGGTTTTGGAAGGTGTCCTGGCCGTTTCCTGTCTTCTTTCAGCTTCGGATCCTGACTCTCCCTCATCTGCTCTGTCCTGAAGGGAAACAGAAACAGGCCCCATTGGCTTCTAGCTTCTGGGTGGGTTTAGACAAGGGCAGACATTGGTGGAGGGGACAGGAGGAGAGAAATCAGGGTATCTTCCTCTCTCTCTCTCTCTCTCTCTCTCTCTCTCTCTTTCTCACCCTCCTCTCTCCTCTCTCTTCTCTCTCTCTCTCTCTTTCTCCCCCTCCTCTCTCCTCTCTCTCTCTCCCTTTCTCTCTCTCTCTCCTCCCCAATTTGACTACAAGGGACCCACCAGCCCATCCCTCTGGGGTCCCAGCTCCCACCAGACATGACTCCAGCATCCTCCAGGTGACAGAGATCTGGGCTCCAGCAACACCTCCTTTCTTTGTCTCTTGAGGCCTAGGGAAGAGAGTGACTTCCTGCTCTTGCTAATGTCTTCATTGCCTTATTCCATATTTAGCTTCTCACCTCTTTCCAGGGCCTGTGGAAACACTCCCTGCATTGTGCTTCTATTTGAAATGAGCAGCGTGGATTCTGTTGTCTTGGTTGGATGTGGCTGGAATGAGAGGTTAGCAAGTATGTGGCATCCAGTCTCCTGGGAGGCACAGGCCAGGCTAGAGTTACAGGTGCAAGGTGTTTGCAGGGGGCAATGCCTGTGAGAGCGGAGGAGAGGGAGAGGCAATGCTGTGGGAGGAGGAAGCCTGGGGCTGAGGTGTAGGGGGTCTGACACTATCGAGGAAGGAAGAGGGTGGGGCTGTGCTGAAAACATCGGCCAGCTCTTAGAGGGTCCCACACTGGGTAGAAACAGTCAGAGTACAACCCTCCATCATGCCCAGAACTTGTCCAGAGCTGCCAACGAGAACCAGCCTCGGTTCAGACCCCGGAAGGGATCCTGCAGATGCTGAGGCCGGAGGCTGCCGTGAGCGCTCCTCCAGCTTTCTAGCAAGTTCTTTCTTGAAGGGAAATCCCAGTGGCCACTCCCATAGCCACAACAGCAAGCTACCCTTTTGTAAAAATTGTCTAAATAACATCTTGATTTCATCCTGCAGGAGCTCTCCTTGAGCTGAGAAGCTACAAGAATGAAGTCCAACCGCAAACACTGATGTATGCGGTCCCAGGGCCAAAAACTCCTCTCCAGGGACACTTCTAAATGAATAATGAATCATAGGAGTCACGGGGGATGGGGTGATGAGGCCCAGCTGGGATGCGTTCAACTATCTACAAAGCACAGAGGAATCTTTAACGAGCTAAATCTCATCCAGTTGTCCATCGGAACATGGGAAACTGTGCTGGAGACTGCCATCTGTAACCAGCTCCAGACACTGGGCCAAAACCCACTCCGCTTCAGCAAAAGCTATTCTTTTGAATCATATAATTTACACACAACAGAATGAACTCATTTTAAGTGTACATTTCGATGGGTTTTTGTAGATGTGTACACCTGTGGATATTAAAGAACACATTTTGATGAGTTTCAACAAGTGCATACAACCACATAGCCACCACCCAAACAAAGACAGAACCTGTCCATCACCCAAAGGGGGCTCCTCATGCCCCCTCTTAGTCAAAGCCCACCCTCAGGCCCAGCCAAGTACTCACCTAAACTGAATTCGATGTGTCTTCTCCGGAGTTTGGCATAAACGGAACCACATTCTATGTTCTCTTTGATGTCTGATGTCTCACTCAGCATGAGGTCTGTGAGAGGCACTCAGGCTGCTCTCTGTATAGTCAAGTTCGTCCCTTTTTACTGAGGGGTCGTCATAGTCCATTGTACAGATACCACATTTTGCTGACTCATCCACCTGTTGACAGACGTTTTTGCCTTGTTTCCAGCTGTGGGTGATTGCGCCATGAACACGTGTGCAGTTTTTATTTCTCTTGTAACCCATTCATTCTTTCAGCTTTTCACTTTGAGATCATTGTAGATTCACGTGTGGTTGCAATAATGCAGAGAGACCCTAAATGCCCTTCACCTAGTTTCCATCAGTGGCCTTGCACAACTATCGTACAATATCACAGCCAAGAAATTGACCTTGATACAATCCATCGACCTTGTTCAGATTTTAACCAGTTTTATTTGCACTCATATGTATGTGTTTAGCTCTGTGTGATTTTACCGTATGTGTAGATTCATGCGGCCACCACCCCAGAGAAGGCATGGACCAGATCCATCACAAGGATGCCTTCATAGCCACGGCCACTTCCCTCTCTGCCCGGTCCCCAGCCCCTAGCAACCACTAACCTACTCACCTCCATAAACGTGTCACTTCCAGAAGGCTACTGAAATGGACTCATGGTAATTGATGACCTTTGGAGTGACCTTTTTCAGGCATCAAAATTCCTTTGAGATCCACCCAAGTTATTGCCGGTACCAACTGTGTTCCTCTTTATTCCTGAGAAGTACTTCAAGAGATAGATGCACCATAGAGTGTGTCACCTTTCACCCGCTGAAGGACTCAGAGTTGCTTCCAGTTTAAGGCTGACACAAGTAAAGTTTCTATGAATATGTATGTGCAGATTATTTTGTGAACACAAGCTTTCAAATTTTTTGATATAAAACACCGAGTGGTGCAATCACAGAGCCAGGTATTGAGGGCATGTTGAGTTTTGTAGGAAACTGCCATGCTCTTTTCCAGAGGGACTATCCTTCTATATTTCTACCAGCAAATGCTTTCCCTCATTTTTGCCATTCTTATAAGCAATATCTCATTGTGGTTTTGTTTGCATTTACCTAATGACTGATGATATTGAACATCTTTCCAGGTGTTTTTACCATCTGTGTGTCCTCTTTGGGGAAGAAAAAAAAAAAAAGCAAGCCTGTTCATCGTGTCTTTAGCCCATTTTCTAATTAGATGTTTGGAGGATGTTTTACTGTTGAGTTTAAGAGTTCATTATATATCTTAGATACTAACCCCTTGTTGGATGTGTAGTTTGCAAATATGTACTCCTGTTTGTAGCTTTTCTTTTCACCCTCTTAATCTTTCACAGAGCAAGAGATTTTAGCTTTCATGCAGTCCAATTTATCCATATTTTTGCTTTTATGAACGGTGCTTTTGGTCAAATCAGGCAACTAACTCCTTGGTCCAAAATATTTTCTCCTATTTTCCTAAAAGTTTAGTGGTTTTATATTTTAAGTCTGTGATACGTTTTGAGTTGGTTTTAGTTTAATGTGTAAAGTTTAAGTCAAGGTTCATTTCTTTGTCCTCAGATGTCCAAGGGCTCCAACACTATTTGTAGAAAAGGCTCTGTTTCCCTCATTGGGCTGCTCTTACACTTTTGTCAAGTATCAGTTGGGCATTTTTGTGTTCTATTTCTGATTTCTCTATTTTCTTCCATTGATTTTTGTGTCTACCCAACTGTCAATATGATACAGTCTTGATTATGGTAGATATATCATAACCCATTCTTTTTTAAGAAAACAAAATAAATTGAACTAAATGCCTATGTAACTCTCCTCATATCCTTTGAAGATCCCACCAGAGCTGGGACATAAGTTGGAGACAAGAGAGTGGCAAGTATAGTCCTGAGCCCAGTCACACCTGGAGAACAAAGGGTGGGTGCAATCCTTGGGCAGGGGCATGGGAAAGGTTCGCGAGCCACATGCGGCTCTTTGGCCCCTTGAGTGTGGCTCTTCCTAAGCCTTAGGAGTACCCTAATTAAGTGGGTGGGAGTGGGGTAGGGCTCTAGGCCCAGGGAACTGGAGCTCTGGCAACCAGGGCAGGACATTTCAGCAGAGGCCCTGGCCAGTGGGCCTCAGGGACACAGAGCACAGGAGGAACTATAGGGGAGGGATGTCATCAGTGCCATCCCTCTAGCATTTATCTGCTACTTACTGGTAACCCAAGACTTTATACCTGAGGCATCTTCCCCGCTGGTAGGAGCCTCCTCCCTGATGGACAGGGAGTTGGTGGGTAAAATCCCAGCTCCCTCAACTCAGGCTGGGATAACTCCCAGGCAGGGCTCAAGTTGCCCACGGTGGTAACTGGCTTCATAATACTACACTTTATCACCTCAGTTCCCTGGGCTAATTCCCCTGTCCCCCATAGGGACTCCCCTGGGGTCTCCTCCAAAAATAAAGTATTTGCACCAAATGTGCTCAGGGACACAAACCGAGACAGGGCCCCAGAGCTGACATGGGGCTGGTTGCCCTTGACCTGCAGTCCGCTTGACACCTGGAGCCTTCACTGCTAGCCTGGATTCTTGCACACCAGGTGCTCCCAGCAGGTCAGACTCTCGCCTGGGGAAACCGCCCGTCTCGGCCAACAGCTTTGGCATGTTTAAGAGTTCATTATGTAGCCCGAACCAATATGCTCAATTAATATTTGACAAAGGAGGCAAGAACATACAATGGAGCCAAGATAGTCTCTTCAATAAATGGTGTTGGGAAAATTGGACAGATATATGCAAGAAAATGAAACTAGACCACCAACTTACACCATACACAAAAATAAACTCAAAATGGATAAAGGACTTAAATGTACGACAGGAAACCATAAAAATTCTAGAAGAATCCTAAGGCAACAAAATCTCAGACATATGCCGAAGCAATTTCTTCACTGATACAGCTCCTAGGGCACTTGAAACTAAAGAGAGAATGAACAAATGGGACTACATCAAAATAAAAAGCTTCTGCACAGCAAAAGAAACCATCAACAAAACAACGAGAAAACCCACTGTGTGGGAAAACATATTTGCCAATGTCATATCTGATAAGGGCCTAATCTCCAAAATCTATAGGGAACTCATACAACTTAACAAAAGGAAGATAAACAATCCAATCAAAAAATGAGCAAAGGACCTAAATAGACACCTTTCAAAAGAGGACATTCAGAAAGCCAAGAGACATATGAAAACATGCTCAAAGTCACTAATCATCCAAGAGATGCAAATCAAAACAACAATGAGGTACCATCTCACACCTGTCAGACTGGCTATCATCAACAAATCAGCAAACGACAAGTGCTGGAGAGGATGTGGAGAAAAAGGAACACGTGTGCACTGCTGGTGGGAATGCAGACTGGTGCAGCCACTATGGAAGTTTCCTTAAAAAACTGAAAATGGAACTCCCATTTGACCCTGTGATCCCACTTCTAGGAATATATCCCAAGAAACCAGAAACACCAATCAGAAAAGATATATGCACCCCTATGTTCATAGCAGCACAATTCACCATAGCTAAGATCTGGAAACAGCCTAAGTGTCCATCAGTAGATGAATGGATTAGAAAACTGTGGTACATCTACACGATGGAATACTATGCTGCTCTAAAAAGGAAGGAACTCTTACCATTTGCAACGTCATGGATGGAACTGGAGAGCATTATGCTAAGTGAAATAAGCCAGTCAATGAAGAAAAAATACCACATGATCTCACTCATTCATGGATAATAGAGACCATTATAAACTTTTGAACAATAATAGATACAGAGGCAGAGCTGCCTCAAACAGATTGTCAAACTGCAGCGGGAAGGCCGGGGAGGGTTGGGTGGCAGGAGGTAGGGGGGTAAGAGATCAACTAAAGGACTTGTATGCATGCGTATAAGCATAACCAATGGACATAAGACACTGGGGGATAGGGGAGGCTGGGGGACTGTCTAGGGCGGGGGGATAAAATGGACACATATGTAATACCCTTTGTAATACTTTAAGCAATAAAAAAAAAAGAGTTTATTATGTATCTTAGATACTAACCCTTTATTGGATGTGTAGTTTGCAAATATGTTCTCCTGTTTGTAGCTTTTCTTTTCACTCTCTTAATCTATTATTAGAATGCTGTGTTTTATTCTTATCTTATAACAGATGAGTAGTGTTGATAACTGAATGCTGCATGTGTGTCCCCAAGATTCATGTTGAACCCTAACCCTCAGAGGGACTGTATTTGGAGACAGAACTTATAAGGATGTACATAAAGTTTAATGAGGCCTCAAGTGAGGGGCCCTGATCCAATAAGAGGAGGGAGAGGGACCACAGATCCTTCTGCAAGCAGACTCCCCGAGGAGAGGTCACGTGAGGGCACAGCGGGAAGGCGGCCATCTCCGCCAGGAAGAAAGTGGTGGGAAACTTGACCTTGGATATCTAACCTCTAAAACTGAGAAAATGAAGTTCTGTTGTTTAAGCCACCCAGTCTGCAGCCCAAGTGACTAATACAAGTAGTAATAGAAAAGAAGAAAGTGGGGGGAGGAAGGAAGGAAGGAAGTTAGTTCATACTAGTGATAAGTCTTTTTAACTCGATGCAGCTGAGCCCATGATGGCAATCTTTAGAAAGACTAGCAGCCGGAGTCCTTAGCTTTGATAACACTCATAGGACCGAAAGAAAAGAACCAAATTAAACAACAGGGTGGGATACTAGACCCACTTCAGTTAAGATGGAATTGTAGAGAGGCACGGCCATCATCTTCCCTAGGTCTTTTGCAACAAACTCTCAACAAGTGAGCTGCTCAACTTGGAAACAAGCGCCTTGTCTGAGAGAGGGAGGGAGTGAGGCGTGGGAGCAAGGCTGAGCGCCCGGGAACAGCTGGCTGGACGCAGGGACACCCACGCACCTGGCGGGCATTGACACCTGCCTTGAGAAGCCCCAGGAGGAGTGCTTTCCAGCCCAACAGTCGTCCATTCCCGATTTGACACGAGGGACGTTTTGGCAGAAGTGCTGACTCCAGCAACCAGACATCTGAGATCATTCTGCCTGTGAAATCAACCATAGACCATCAAGCTGAAACCAGACACCTAGAGACGTGGCAAGCCCTCCAGCATAAGCATAAGAATAAAAACATTAAAGCGCTCAGGCCACCACATAGGTCTGCTCAATGACAGAGGCATCTGCCATTGTAGGTGCTGCAGACACTAATGGAGATCAGATGGCGCTGCCTCCTGACAGCCACCCAAGCACCTCGCAGTGGGCGCGGGCAGGGCTGCGTGGGCTCAATGCGGGCTCCAGGTCAGGGTGGGCGGACAAGTCAGTAGACACAAGTCTGTGGTGGCTGCTCTTCCTGAGTGCGCCCCTGGGCTGCAGGGCCAGCCGCAGTCACCCCCTCTGGCCAGGAGAGGGCACCAGAGGGCAGCGGGACTGAGCTGATAGCACAGTGAGTCAGGCTGGCCTGGGGGGTCTGTCATTAAAGGAGGGGCTGAGTGTGCCCAGGCTCAGCAGGAAGCTCTCCCAGGAACCTGGTGAAGCAGCTGGACACACAGAGGCCAGCAGACTCATCGGGCTCCTGCAGACTGCCCTCTGGGACAATGGTTCTTCCCTCAGTTCCCAGATGAGCCCCGCACCCCCACCTCCACCCCCACCCGGTAGGCACAGATTTCAAGGTCAGGCCTGTGACCCCAGGACTCGAGGGGAGCTCCCAGGGAAACTGTCTGCTACACTCCAAGGTCAAAGGAGGCACAGAGGGATCCTGCACTAGGATCCCTAGAGAAGGTGGAAGGGGGTCAGGTCATGGAGTCCTAGAGAGAAGAGTGACTCAGAGGGTATGTTTCTTACAGCTGAGGACAGTGGAATGAAGGAAGGGCTTAGAATAGAAGAAGCAACAGGAGAGAGCCTGGGCGAGCTGCTTTGGCCCCTACGAGGCCAGGACAAGAGTGTGGGCTTTGTTCTCAACTGGGAGCCCCTCACTTCACTGTGGGGCTAACAGTGTCCCACTGGGTGGGGCTGGAGCACAGGACAGACCAGATGCATACAATCCAGGTGTAAGGCAGAGGTCCCAGAGCTGCCTAGGCCCCCACCCCCACCCCACCCCTACTCCTACCCCCCACCCTCCACCCCCACCCCCTGGCAAGCCCCTCAGTCATAGGTTCTGGGTGTGAACAGACAATGAGGAGAGCTTCTCGAAATACTTCTCTACAGAGCCCTCACTCAATCGCCTAGAACCCAGGGCATATGTTCCCACAGCCATAGCGCAGGCCCCACGCCAGAAACCACACAACCCACGGATGATTCAGCCGTCAACACAGCCAGTTTCCCATTGTTTCCTAGGAAATGGCAGACCCAGGTCCCAGCCATCTGCCTCCAAGACCTAGAAACGATGTCTGGCCCCCTCCCCTACCAGGCCCCCTGGCCCACCCTGCCCCTGCCCTGCATCTGTGGCCTAAGTGAGTCTGCCTTCTGCTCTGGCCCAAGGAAGAGACTGGGCCACCTGTGTTCAGGCCAGAAGGGAAGGAGCTGGGAGTCAGAAGGATTTCCCAGCAGTAGCTGCTCATTGGGGGTGGGGAGGGAGAGGGCAGCCTGGCCTGGCCTCAGACCCAGTGGCTGTGGGGACGGCTATGGGAGGATCCCTGGAGGCCCGCGGACGCCTCTGCATCCTCCTGGCCCTAGGGCTGCGATGGGCTACAAGCCAGGATCTTGACTCTGGGATGGACTGGAGGGAAGGCCCAGCGCTCCTGACTCCCCCTCCCAGGGAAGTTCAAGGGCTCCCTTAGGGGAACTCCAGGAGCAGAAAGTCAGGATGCAAAGCACTGGTGTGGCTCCCAGTAGTCCTGAGTAACAACCCCGCCGGGGCATGAGTTCCTAAGAGACCCTGCATACCGGGACTTGGGCCACCAACAAACCAGGCAGGGACACCAAGAAATGAGAGCTTTTTGTAAAATTTGCTATTAAAAACAGTCTCAAAATAAGCATTCAAATAACTACTGTGGATAAAAGCTCTTATGGAGGGCTGGACTTCCCTAACGTCCTTCTGGCTCGGTCTGGTTTCATTCGGAATCAAACACGGGGAGGGAGCAAGAACAGGTCACCTGATGTATGCAGAGGTCTGGGGTTAAAGGCCCAGGCTTCTACTGGCTCAGGCAGCAGCGCGGTGTTCCCTGAGGGTCTCCTCGTGAAAGGGCTGGGGGCTCAGAGGCCCACGAAGGAGTTTAATGCAGCCAGGCGGGTGTCAAGGGGCCCCTAAGGGTCCCTGGTAAGAAGGACTGGGGGGCTGAGGGCCTGGATCCCAGGTCTTCCTGCAGCCCCACCGGCTCCTCCTGGGGTGGGGGCCCTGGTCCAGCCCCACCCCACGGGTCAGACGCGGAGGCGGGGCGCCTGCATGCTTGTGAGGGACTCACCGCCAGCAAAAACCGCATCCCTGCCTTTAATTGTGCGTTTGAGTTAAGCTCTCTGGCCACAAACGGAAAGCCTTTGAGTCCAGATCCAGGCTCAGATGGGGCGGTGGGCGGACTCAGGGGGAGGCGTGGAGGACGGAGACCCGCTTGTGAGGGGGTGAAAGGCGACCTCCGATATTATTCGCGCTGGACCGAGACCTCGCCTTGCATGGAGATCTCATTCCCGTTTTGCACGGAGACCTCACCCGCACTACACTGCACTTCACCAAAGGCTCGCCTTGTCCTAGGAGCTCAGACCTCAGAGCTCAGGAAGGGGCCCCGTGTTCAGGGTGGGAAACTGAGACCTCCCAGAAGAGGCCGGGCTCCAGCGTCCGCCTTGGGGGTTAAACGCCTGGCCCTGCCGCCCCTTTAGAGCAGGACGTTGGGCACGGCGCGCCCTGAGAGCCTCCCGCTATCTGCCGCTTTCGCCCTCTGTCGGTGCGGAGGAGTCACGGCAGAAAATGACCAGAAGTGGCTTGAGGCTGTCCTGACCATAAGGCGCTGTCCTGACCATAGGCTTCGTCCTGCAGCGTCCACTCTGCCCATTCTCAAGCCGATATCCAGGGCCGGATGTCCAGAGGAACAAGACATCAGTTCGGAGGCCGCCAGCCCTGGTGATGTCAGGGACCAGCCCTGGAGGATGCCTCTGACCTTCACCCTTTGCTGTATCCTCAGCAAAGGTAGACGGGGGTCAGCATGCAGGAAAGAGGGAAGAAAGGAGAGGAAGTTTCGCTGTCCTAAGGACAGAGGCTGACGGTCACAGCACACTGTCCGCTCAGCGTCCCTTCTTTAGTAGACGGCCTCTGGTGAGCGCTGACATGAGATGCAAGACTCACACATGGTTCCCACTCCCGGGGTCCCACACGTGCCTCAGTCTCCAGTCTTCCCATCCTGGGCAGAACCCTCCCACGCTCCGAGCCTCATGCCCACCTATCAGCCTTCCAGGTCACTTGCTCAGGGGCTGGTGAGGGGAGGGTCCTCTGGGCCCTCAGGGAACAGAGTCCTGGTGGAGTGTTTGGTCTTACGTAATACATCCGTTCTCTCACTCCTGCCCCATAAGCCTGCTAAGCTCCTTACTCCATGCTCTAGCACAGCAGCAGCATCTGCACCTCGTTTCCATTGCGCCCACACTTGCAGAGCTATCTCAGCAATGTACTGGGATAATTTCCAAGTGTCCTGGCCAGGAAAACAAGTCTTGAGATAAGGAGATTTCTCCCAAATCAGTAAACTCAATGCAGTATCTTCGAGGTCTATCTGTACACATTTCCCCTGTGTTTGGTGATACACAGTATCGAGGGCCGTGATTGCGTCAGTGAAAATGCCATTTATTCCCAGAGCAGGAACTTTATTCTCCCACCTGGGCTTTGCTGAGACCTGGCCCTAGTTGTTGTTCTAGAGGAAATAAGGAGAGATGGGGACAGGTCTTGGGAAGGCGTCCTATTGTAAGACGTCCATCTCAGGGGAGGTGTTCGCACAGTGTCTGGGCACCAGCACCTCTGGGAAGAGGAAAGGGGCTGCTCCGTGCCCAGAGGAGTCTGGGTAATCAAGGGGTTCAAACTCAAACTCGTCCACCCAAATGTCCCCATCCCAGGGCACAGGGCTCCACCTATCAGGACGTTGACTTTGGCATAGGAAACCTTTTCAGGGTGTTCCCGTTACAACTCTGGGGTCTATACAAGATTCCCAATTCAATTTGAATTTCAGATAAATAAATTATATTTTTTATAAATAAGTATACCCCATGAAATATTTAGAATGCACTTATACTAAAAAACAAAACAAAACAACTCTGTTCATTGTTTCTATAAAATTCAAGTTTAACTGGACAGCCTGTTTTTTCTTATTATCTGGAAAACCTACACTGGCACCCTTACCATTAAACTCTGGGACTGGGCATCAGCACCACCTGCCCTGAGGGGGCAGGAGAGGATTTCTGTAAACAGCCAGGATAACACACCCAGCCCTGCGTCTAATGCTTGCAGTTGCTTGGCGAGCCCACATGCTTAACCACACACACAAACTGCAGAAGGAAACACAGACAGTATTCATCATGATTGCCTCTGAGGAATAGGAATAAGCAAACCTGACTTTTCATTTAGACTGTTTATATTCTTTACCATATATCTTTATCATATATTACCACATATCCATTTTATAGATCTTGAAAACATGCTAATTTAAATAAATAAATACTAAAGTATAAAAAAAAACATTTTTAAAATCTACCATTAAGGCCCTAGCAGGTTTGGCTCAGTGGTTACAGCGTTGGCCCTTGGACTGAAGGGTCACGGGTTTGATTCATGTCAAGGGCACATGCTTCGGTTGCAGGCTCCAACCCCTGCCTGTTTGGGGCGAGTGTGGGAGGCAACCAATCTGCCTCTCGCACATCAATGTTTCTGTCTCTCTCTCTGTGTGTGTGTGTGTGTGTGTGTGTGTGTGTGTCTCCCCCTCCCTTCCACTCTCTCTAAAAAAAAAAACCAAACAACAAAAATAAAACGTATCCTCAGGAGAGGATTAACAACAACAATAAAAATCTACCATTAAGGAACTTACAGTTCCAATACCCACTTTGGGAAGACGCTATTAATTTTGCAAGCAATTGTGAAGTGTATGGTAAGGAAATGAAAGACCTAAGAACCACTCACAGGGGTTGTGGAAACGGGTGTAAGTTGCTCCCACCTCCAGGGTCTGCACAGACGGGTTGACGGTGTTTGGTTCGAGCCTCCATCCTAATGTGGTCCTGGGGCCTAAAATACCCAAGTTCACCTCCAGTGCTCCCGCCGGCACAACTGTCCTAGGAGGTTTAGTTTCCTCTCATAACAACTGTTCACCTAACAGCACTGGATTTCTTTGTATTCCTGTCCCCATGGTGCAGACATGGAAACTGAGCGTCAAAAGTAGTTCCAGGGGAAAGCATGTGCTTTTTGTTTAATTTTTAATTTTATTTTAATGGTAAGTGAGAGGAAGAAAGACAGAGTGCTCTTCTGCGCCCAAGTCCGGAGGAGAGAGAGAAGACGGGATTTGGAAGGAGGTGCAAGCCCTGTGAGCTGCAGAGGGTGGCTGCACCTGAGAAGGGCTGGGTGTGAAGCGCCCAGGAGCCAACGCAGGGCTCGGAGGAGGCCCAGCCCAGCCCAGGCGCGCGTCCCCGAGTGCGCCCCGCCCCGTCTGCGCGCGGGGCCTGACTCCGCCCAGAGCGCGACTCTGACTTGCAGGACCTTTCTTGGTGGGCAAGACTGGGTGCCCTCTCCGCGGAGGGGCTCCCGGCGCTGTGGGCTCCCCGTTCAGGGGCGTCCTGATGCCAGGCAGGATGGAAGGCGGTGAGGGGCACGGGATCTGCGCGAGGAAACCCTGGGCGCAAAGTCCCACTTCCCAGCTAGTGTTCTCACTTAGTTCTTGTCATTGTCTAAGGTTCTTTCCAAGCCTCCGTTTCCCCTGTGTAGAGTCGGAGTAAACAGCGTCCTCCCAGCAGAGATGGGATGGGGATTAAACGAGGTGCCGCGCGCTCCGCGGAACGTTCGGGCAAGCGGGCGTCCTCGCACTGACGGCAGGGCCCCGCGGCCGCATCGCCGGCAAAGTCACGCGACTCGCCGGCTGTGGGCTCAACCCCGCTTCCTGCCGCCGCCTTTCTCCCCGAAGCTGGCTTGGGGCGAGGAGCGAGAGGCCCTGCACCGGCGCCTCCCGCGCGGGCACTGGGGTTGCTCGGCCCTCCGCCCGGTCCAGCACCCCGAGGTGCCCGCGCTCCCGGAGCTGGGCGGGGCGCAGCCCACGTGACCCAGCGGGCAGCACCCGGACCTCCCCGCTGCCCGCCAGGCCCAGGCAGTCCAGAGCTCCTGCCCTGTGCCTTGCGCCCTGCTGCCCCCGTGCGCCCCGACCAGACGCCCAGGTTCGTCCAAAGCAGGGCCCGCACGGCCAGGGAAAGAGTCGGTGAGTGCCAGGAAAAGGGAACGGTTGGGCTCCGGTGCCCAGGACTGGTGGCCCAGGCTCCGGGAGGGTCCGCGGAGAAGTGTGCAGCTATAATGGTGTGGAAACGCCCCCAGTGATTCCCTGGCCTCGCTCCAGGCTGGTGAGGAAATCCTGCCCAGCCCCCAGAACCCCAAACCTCACCCGGATACTCTGGTCAGCAGGCCATTTTGAGGAAAACTGTGCTTTTAATTAGAAACCCTATTGGGGGTGAGGGGGGCTGACTGAACTGGGGCTGGGACCTGAGAGGATTGGCACTGAGCTGGACGCCCAGGGGCCCAAGGCTGCTTGGGTAAATACTTCCTCCTGGGCTGCTGCCCTGCACTGCAGATCTAGGGGTCAGGGCCCTGGGGGTGTCCTGGCAGGGGAGGATGCGCCCAGACCTCCAGAAGCCCCGGGTTTATCCGAATCCTCTTTCGTTTGCTGCCAGGCTCCATCCCAGCCCATCCACCCTGTTGTAGAGATAGGGGGAGAGTCTGTGAGCCATACCCTCCTTATAAATCCCCAAAGATTTCATAGGCTCAGACCTTAACCAAATTTAAAAACCCACTTCCTTTTCAGTTGGATTGGGGCCTTTAGATCTTTTTTGTCTTTTTTGTGTTTTAATCTTATATACATATTTCTTTTCTTTCTCAGAGGTTGGAGTGATCATGGGGGGAGGGGGGACCCCAGTAGCCCACTAGCCGCAAAGGCTGACTGCCCGTGGAGGTGAAATCCAGGGAGAGAGCCAGAGCCTGCGGACCGTGGGAGCTGAGCCGAGACATTGGCGCACAGGCGAGGACAGTGCCAGGCACCCAGATGAGCAGGCAGGGATCTTACTGATTAAGGCATTAGTGACGGAAAATTACCAGCAGCTGAGTGGGTCTGGTGGGAGATTGGGGGTTAAAGTAGGCAGGTGGGAAAGGTGGCTCTGGTGGCCATGGATGAGAATGCAGTGGCTGCTCCTGTGGTTGGGTCAGTCTTCTAGGTCTGACTATCTCATTCTTTTAGAAGCAACCTCTGGAGCAAGAGCTCTCCCCTTCCTCCCTCCTCTTACCCACCACCCCCCTTCTATTCTAACATCCGGGCATCGTACAGGGCTGGAGAGGGCCAGAGCGGTCCAGGAGCCCGACCGTTGTCCATGGTACAGATGGGAAAGCTGAGACCCAGGAACTTGTCCCAGGTCACAGGGCCGGCTGGTGCCTGAACTGGGATGGGAAGCCAGCTCCTGACTCTCAGCCCCCCATCGTCCTGCAGCCTCAGCCTGGGACCCATCCTTGCTGAGGACACTGGAGCTGAGGCCTTCGCTACAAACGCAGGACCTGTGTGCGTGTATAAATGAGGGACCTGGGAGGGCAGAGGGAGTGGGCAGGCTGCAGAGTGCCCACCCAGTGTCAGTGCTGGAGTGACCTCAGAGCCTCTCCTTGTGCCCCAGGTATGCCGGTGACCTGCAGGGTGGAGGGACTTCCCCTGGGAATGTGCTCATTTTGCAGCTGATGAGGGCTGGGGGATTGGGTCCTACCAATGGGCGGCAGGCCCAGCTCTGGGGGCAGCATTTGGGAAACAGCTACAAAGGTGAATGCAGAGATCCCACAACTGGCACCTGTGCGTTCCTTCAGGCGTGTCCCTGCACCTTTATCAGCAAGAACAGCACCTCACACCTAGATTCTGAGTCAGCGAGCATTCCTGCCACTCTTAGCTGGGCATTCAGTGAGGGACGTTGACTGGCTCCCTGGTTTTATTTGCTCAGGCGGTGATGGCTCATAATCACCATTGCGCCAAGGCTTAGGGAGCAGCCGCCCAAGATGTGGTGGAGCCAAGTGTCATGAAGGAGGAACCCCGCCCCGATCTCCCTTTAATTCAGCCAAAGGATGAACTCAAACCTTTAACAATAAAGACGACACACCACTGAGATTCTGTATTCTGGGTCCAGGATATTCATTTTATAAAACCAGTTCCGCTGTGTCTTTCCAGCGCTTTCCCCTCTGTGTCAGCCGCTCTTCTCTGCATTGTAACTATTCAGTCTCAAAGATGAAAAGTGTGATTAGCTCTGAGCAGTGGGAACAGGCGCAAACTGAAAGTGTTTTCTTCAGGAACCTCATGACTCAGAGTTATCTCCACCGAAATGGGGCGGAGGACAGATAGAGCCTGGGGGTTGGAGCTGCCCTCCCAACACGTGCATCCTGGGAGGTTCCCTGCAGGCCAGGCGCCACAGCAGCCCTGCACCCTCCGTGGGCTGCCCTTGACTGTTGTGGGTCAGGGGTACCAGCTGGAGATCGGGCCTGGGTGAGCAAGGAAGCAGGGAGTGATGGGCTGAAAGGCTGTCCCCTCCCTGAGCCCACATAGGCCCCGGGGCAAGGCTGTGCCTGGCAGAGGGGCTGGCTCTTCCACGTACTGCAATGTCCCTGTCCATGTCCCAACCTGAGGCAAGCCAGAGGGCGTACTAACAGCACTTTTCTAAACATAGGGGTTTTTTTTAAGCTTTAAGCATTTTGTTAATCTGCTAAATGGGAGGATAAGGTCACAATATATAAAGAACATGTCGAGACCGTTGGCCCTCAACCCCGGCTGTCGTAGGAACCGGGCCCTCGAAGCATCACCTCCCTGCCGCATGGCACAGCCTCCTCCGAGGCTGCGTCTGAACCTGGAGTCCCTCTCCCTCCAGTCCTCTCCCTGCCCCTGCTGCTCACCCTGGAGTTGGGCCAGAACCAAAAATAAGCACTTGGGTAAAAAATTTTCAGGTTCTCTCTAACCCATGAAGTAGTAACAGTCTGGT
Organism: Myotis nattereri; assembly: GCF_964212035.1. Taxonomy (NCBI): domain Eukaryota; kingdom Metazoa; phylum Chordata; class Mammalia; order Chiroptera; family Vespertilionidae; genus Myotis; species Myotis nattereri. The sequence goes on from NC_138082.1 coordinate 34,633,997, forward strand.
TGTGGTTTAGCTATGTGGGATGCATGTTTCAAAATGCATATTCCACATCACTGTTTTATTACACAGAGTGCCGTGGACACACATCGCATTCCTTAAGAACTCAGGCTCATTGTCGGAGCCTCCAAGGTGGTATTAGGCCGTAATGCCACGGTTCCCGTGGGCGCGGGTGTGGCTGTGTGCCCCATCTGCTGTGGCCGCCCGGTCACGTCTCAGCATGTTCCTGGCGGGCCTCGCTCTCGGCAGCCAGGAGCCAGCGTGGGCCTCATCCCCAGGAGGGGGATGTCACTGCTCAGCTGATGGTCACGCACCCTCCTCTGCTCTGAAATTAGGATTTCAAAGAATGAGCTTCTTAGGATACAACATTTTTTTTTCAAAAGTGGTAAAAAAAAAACAGAACTGAATACATCCCAGTCATCCATCAAATAACTTTTTGTTCCAATTTTTTTAAACCCAGAAACTGTGTGCTCCGGAAAGCATCAAAAATCTGTTTTGTTTTCATGTTTTCTGGTCCAGAATCTAAGTTCAACTCTACTGAGGACAGTTTGGATGATCCTGGCACTCAGGGCCCCTCCCCAGGGGTTCACAGTCAGACTGCGCTTGAGGGTGGAGACCCGGAGGGGTCGGGCAGAAAATGGAAGTTGCTTTCCATCAAGTTTAAGGCACAAGCCAGGGGACATTCTAGTCGACAGCATGGGATCTCTGTGGAAATTTTCATCTCAAGTGTACCCAAGTGCTGCTTGGCACATGTTACTTTTCATAATTAACCTCTTACGCAAGAAAAGGAAGTCTGTTCCCACAGTGAGCACTTCCATGGTCAGCAGCCTGAGGGAGATGCTCCCCATGTTCAGCAGCCGGTGGAATCTTCCCTTTGACTTGAAGGCCCCCCAGGAGAGCAGACGGTTGGTCCCTTCTCGGACATTCCCGGGAGGACGGATTTCAGGCCCCAGGGAAGTCCTGCTGATGTCACAGGTGGTTTACAAACGGTCACCACAGCGGAACCTCATCCAACAAATCATACCCCAGAGCAGGGCTGTTCCGGCTCCCAGGACCCCTAAGGCGAGACCCCGGGATCACACCTGGGGTCCCATCACAAAGCACGGCGTAGGACAGGGGGAAGGAGGTATCCCTTGGCATCATGACACTTACTCCACAGTGAAAAGAGAATTAGGAACTCGGGTCTACAGGTGTGAGGGTCAGGAGGCGGAAGTCGATCCCTTTTAAAAGCAGGGTGTGGGAATGCTACACAGGTTCGTTTCGTTGCCTGTTTAGCCCAGGTACCCACAGGCTGCCTGGGAACCCGGACTCTGGGTGCTGCCTGGTGCTCCGTGAGTCAGCCAGCATCGTGGGCTTCCTGGGCTGACGCTATGATCCTGTGATTTTCCAGGTGTGAGCCTGACGAGGAGCCACGATGGGGAAAAAGCTGGACCTTTCCAAGCTCACGGATGAAGAGGCCAAGCACATCTGGGAAGTGGTGCAGCGGGACTTTGAGCTGAGGCGGAAAGAAGAGGAGAGACTGGAGTAAGTGCGTGGGGCTGAGCCCACGGAGCCCGAGTCCGCCACACCCCGGGCTCACTGGGTGGGTGAGCGGCATCGACGGAAGCCAGGTGCTGGGAAACGCTCCTTCTGGCCTCGGTTTCCTCATAATTAAAACGAGGGCCCTGACTCTGCAACCTGACTTTTAGGTGTGCCTTAAGCAGTTTTATTTCAGCTTGATCCAGCTTCCAGGGTAACGTTGTCCCCAAACTGGGTGACGCAGGGACCACCAAAGTGCAAGAATGAACAGTGACAAAGGGGTAATGACTGGATCCATTCTGAAACGCCCAAATGTTGCGATGGAGGGGTTGGCGGTCGAGGCTGACTTTCCACCTTCCTTTCTGATCGCGTTGGTGGCCCCCATCCAACTGAGCGAAAGCCCACAAGCATTATTAACGCCCTCCTACCTTGCATGTTCCTCCCAACCTCTAACGCTTGGCTTCCACTGAGCTCCTTGTTATCTCCTCTGGGTATTTTGGGGGGTTGGTAGGCCTACTGAGAAGGAGACATTTGAGCAAAGACTCGAGGAGGTGAGGGAGTAGCCAAGAGAATGCCTACAAGGGCTCCAGGCAGCGCAGGGAGAGGAGGTCGTGGTGGCATCACGTGGGCTCCATGGACCTTTACAGGCCCTGGGTCTTTCTCTCAGGCCTCTGCTGACCTGGAGGCGTGTGAGCAGGGGACCAGCGGGACCAGACCTCCGCTCTACAGGCTGTGCGTTACTGAGCCGCAGTCACTTGTATTTTGAAGGGAGAGCCAGCAAATTTGCCTTCAGATTGGATGTGGGGTGGAGAGTATGGGAGGAGTCCAAGGTAACGCCAAGGTCATGGCCTGAGGAACTGAGAGGACGGAGTTGTCTCCTCACCTGGGGAAGGCACCGTTAGGCCAGGTCTGGGGGAAAGCAGGAAACAGAGCACAGTAATTAGGGGGGAGATTGTGAAACCAAGAAGCAAACATGCCCGTTCTTTGGAGATCACGTCCCTGTCCGGTGTCTATAGACACAGCATGTGGGCTCAAGGTCAGTTCACCAAGAGCAAATTGGCCAAAAGGCAACTTGCTAAGCAGACAACTCACCAAGTTTACCAACTGAAAACAATCAAAGAACAAAAGAAGTGTTTCCTTTTATATTTACAGAGTTAACAGAAATGAGTATTAGGTGGGTTTCTCTCCAAATAGGAGCGTCGGTCCCCTGGAAAGGATGTTGGGCAGGTTTGGGAAAGCCCGGCACCTCCCCTGCAGGGTCAGACCAGCGGGCCTCCCGGCACTGGCAAATGAGCTTGCCCAGGTCCCTGACATTGGCAAGGATGGAAGGCCATGGGGCTGTGAGACCAGTTTTACTAACTCCTGTCTGACCAGACTATTCCCAAGACACAAAGCCTCCGACCCCTCGGCCAGGCCTCAGGCTCCCCAGGCTGTGCCAAAGACGTTCAGAGTCCCCCTGGGGACACAGAGGCGTGAGGCCTTGGCCCCTCTCCACCGTGTACCTCCTAAATGGCTTTCCAAAGAGAATGTGTTTTTATTCCAGGGAACAGGGTTGCCAACAGCACTGACCTTGCGTGCGCCTTTCCTCTGAGCTGCCAGGAAGGAAGTTCCCTTGGGGTCTGGCTCCTGAGCCGCAAGCCCCCTGGCAGGCAGCTTCAGGAAGTGGAGGAGAAGGAAGTGGGAGGCCACCTCGCCTTTCACTTAGCCCAGGCAGATAAAATCTCTCCCTGAAGTTGGCGTGTTCGACCAGGGACTTGGGAGTGGGGTGTTTACTGTACAGGGTGTGATGTTATTCCTGGCTTCCCATCAGGTTACAGTGCTGAGCACCAAAGAATCAAAAATTCAAAGTTGTACAAAATTTGGACATTAACAACGTTGGCATCAGAAGGATTTAGGATGGAGTCTGGGCAGGGCATTGCCATGGGGACGTGGGTCTTAACTGTGGATGAACTTAGAGCCTTGAACAGGATTGACGTTTGTGTGAGAGAACGGACATCCTGATGCCAAGTCTGTTGACCAGTGCAGGGCTTGGGCTGTGAGCCATAGGTGCGGCCACTTCCCTGTGTGGAGAGGGACGGTGACAACAGAGCCTTTGCTCAAAGGGGCTCCTCCGTCTTTGATGTTCCAGTGGCATTGGCCTTCACTGTCCTTGAGGCCCCCCCTGCAGGTGTATGATGTGCTGGAAGGAAGCAGAGGGGGAGGGAGGACGATAAGTGAGGCTCCTGGGAGGTGATTCCAGCCTCTGGTGCAAGAAACCAGCTACTGAGAGCAGAAGGCCCTTTGGGAAAGCAACATTCCTGCTGCTCTTGTTCTGTTTAAATCCTTCCTTCCCCCGTGGGGTTTAGTTCTTGTGGAGAATATCAGCTAATCTGGGATGAAGAAACCTTGAGAAAAAACAAAGTGGGAGGAAGCACGCTCACTGATTTCAAAATGTACCACAAAACTACAATAATCAAAACAGCATCGCACTGGCATGAGCAGGTGTATAGACCAATGGGATAGAACAGTGGTCAGCAAACTCATTAGTCAACAGAGCCAAATATCAACAGTACAACGATTGAAATTTCTTTTGAAAGCCAAATTCTTTAAATTTAAACTATATAGATAGGTACATTGTTATTAACTTAATTAGGGTACTCCTAAGCTGGCGTTTCGTTCTCTCTCTCTCTCTCTCTCTCTCTCTCTCTCTCATCGAACCTGGGACCCTTCAGTCCACAGGCCAACACTCTATCCACTGAGCCAAACCAATCTACACTCTTCTCCTTTCTTTATTTTTAGGGCATAAGGCAGAGGGTTTTCAAGCGGTACCAAAAGGAGGGATAAAGAACTCTACTTCTCTACTTGGACACAGAGCAGTCCAAGTAACACCCCAGAGGCTTAAAATAGTGTACAAGTTGGGGAATTATGATGTGTCCCAACCATAAAGTGAAAGAAAGGATGGAAGGAGATGAGGTTGGAGACAGGGGGTCCCAGGCTGTGCTCACATGGAAGTCATTACAAAGCCTCTCTTTCCTACACTCCCTCTTCACTCTCTTTCTCCCTTTCACCAGGTTCACCTATTTGCTTTAAAAGAACCCCTCAATTGAAAATTGAAAACAATCCAGGCCTTACTCAGGATTTTCACCTTTATCCCGAGAACAATAGGAAACCATTTGGCAGACTTAATTAAATGAGTGGTCAGAGCAGGTTTGCTTTTTAAGTTTATTCTCGTTGCTGCATTGAGAATGGTCTGAGAAGGAATGGACAAGAAAGATTTGGACAGAGCAGTCAGGTGGTGATAGGCAAGAGAGATCATGGTGAACTGAAGTGGTGGTAGCAATAAGGTAGAAGGAGTATTGGACAGGTGTGGAAAGTATTTCTAAGGTAGAATTGATAGGCCTTGCTGATGGGTTGGATGATCTTTTACCCTCTCTGCATCCACCCCCTTGGGCATTTAACTTTGAAGTGTCCTCTGCCTCTGTCTCTGGACTTGACCATGTGCCTGGCTTTGGGTGATAGAATGAAGCAGAAGTGCAAGTATGGTGCTTCTAAGTCTACCACTCGAGAGGCCTTGCTCTTCCTTGTGTTTCTGTCATCTCCATGAGGACATTCCTGAGGTAGCCTACTGGCATGGAACAGATACGTGGCAGAGACTTGAAGTGCCCAGTCAGCCCAGTTGAGACTCGTCTAGATCAGTGGTCGGCAAACTCATTAGTCAACAGAGCCAAATATCAACAGTACAACGATTGAAATTTCTTTTGAGAGCCAAATTTTTTAAACTTAAACTATATAGGTAGGTACATTGTTATTAACTTAATTAGGGCACACACTCAAGGGGCCAAAGAACCTCATGTGCCTCGCGAGCTGCAGTTTGCCGACCACGGGGATAGAATAAGGAGCCCAGAAATAAGTCTGCACACATGGTCAATAAATCTATGACAAAAGAGGCAAAACTGGACCACCCTCTGACACCACATACAAGAATAAACTCAAAATGGATTAAAGACTTAAATGTAAGACTTGAAGTCATAAAACTCCTAGAAGAAAACATAGGCAGTAAGTTCTTTGATTTTGGTCTTAGTAATATCTTTTTGGATACATCTCCTCTGGCAAGGGAAACAAACGAAAAAATAAGCAAATGGGACGACATCTAACTAAAAAGGTTTTTGCCCAACAAAGGAAAATATCAACAAAGCAAAAAAAAAAAAGAACAACCTAATAAATGGGAGAAGACATTTGCCAATAATACATCTGCTGAGGGGTTAATATTTAAAACATATAAAGAACTTGTAAAACTTAACACCAAATTAAAAAAACAATCCAATAAAAAATATGGGCAGAGGACCTGAATAGACACTTCTCCAAAGAGGACATACAGGTGGACAATAAACATATGAAAAGATGCTCAACATCACTAATCATCAGAGAAATGCAAATTAAAACCACAATGAGATATCACCTCACGCCTGTCAGAATGGCTATCATCAATAAATGAACAAACGACAAGTGTCAGTGAGGATGTGGAGAAAAGGGGGCCCTCGTGCACCGTTGGTAGGAATGCAGACTGATACAGCCACTGTGGAAAACTGTATGGAGATTCCTCAAAAAATTGAAAATTGAGTTGCCATTCAACCCAGTAATAACACTTCTGGGTATTTATTCAAAGAAAAAAAACCCCACTAATTTGAAAACATATATGCACCCCTATATGTTCATATGTTCATTGCAGCATTATTTACAGGTGCCAAGATATAGAAGCAACCTAGGTGCCCATCAATAGACATGGACAAAGAAGATGTGCTACATACATACAATGAATGGACTGTTACTCAGCCATGAAAAAGAATGAAATCTTACCACTTACGACCGAACGGACGGACCTAAAGGGTATTATGCTCAGTGAAATAAGTCAGAGAAAGACAAATATCATAGGATTTCACTTACATGTGAATTTTTTAAAAAAATGAATAAACAAAACAGATACAGAGAGCATGCTGATGGTTACCAAAGGGAGGGCAGAGGGGGATGGATGAAAGAAAAAAATAATAAAATGAAACAGCCACCACACCTCACAACACCTCATTTACTGCTCGGGCAACACCACAGTGTGACTGCTGTGTTCTCCCCAGTCACAGACGAGGACGCTGAGGACCAGGCAGTCCCTGGCTCTAAAGAATATCAGGAATTGCTAACAGTGGGAATATGGGTGGGGCCCTGGCTGCATACCGCTTTGTATTATTTATCTTGTAAGTGTTCTGCAGTCATTCATGGTAGCTGGGTATTAAAAAGGCGTTAAGTGCACATGGATGATCATGCTTCGTGTTTAATGGCACATAAACACAAAGGAGCACCAGGGTAAGCTTCTTGAGGGGAGCATCGGCCGGTCGTCCCAGCTTCTTCACTCCCTCCCTCGGGAAGACGCGGAGCCCCGCGGTGGCCGGCCAGCCTGGACCTGGGGCAGAAGCAGGCCTCCACCTGCTGCGCTGGGGCCACGTACTCACAGCTGACCTGCGCCCTGCCTTCTCTCTGCTCATCTGAGGTCCTCTCAGTCACGCTCCCTGCGCTATCGAGGGGCCTCTAATCTGTGTTTAGAATTACTAGGTTTTCCTAAACCCAGAGAATGACACTGCAGAGCCGGAGCTGGGGACTCACGCCCCTGGGCGAGGATGGCAGCTTACCTAACCGATGCCTTTTTCAGGGGCCGGCCCACAAGTCAAATATTAGGCCTGGGAGTCTGCCCTGGAAAGGCAAACAGCTGGTGACAGGCATCTGTAACGTCTGCAAACAGGCCTGCATTCCTGAGATAATCATGCAACATTGCCCAGCCTGAGGCATGGCAGACCAAGGCTCACCTTAAAAACAAATAACAACAACGACAACAGTAGGAATTTGAAGTCACCATCAGACGGGCCACTTGGCACCCAGACAGACTCCAGGGCTGAATAGACAGGGGCTGGAGCAGGGAGAGAGCAGGCAGCAGGGCCCGGAGTTTGCGTGCGAGATCGCTCAGGAGGTTCAGGGGCTCTCTCGGTGCCTCGTTCACCACCACTGTTCCCTTTATCATTGTTGTCGCCATCGGTCATTCTCTTCAGACGACCTCAGAGAGCGCCAGCAAGTTCCATTCCCCACACTAATTCCCGACGTCTGCTCGGATGCCAGGGGCTTAGCTTCCCATCCCTGCTGTCCGATATTCACTGCACCAGGTCTGCCTCCTTCAACGGCGACCTCTGACAGGCAGGTTTACTGTGGTCGCCTTACTTTTAATAACTCTGTCTCTTCTCTGTGACTTGGTTCTCTGGCTACAGCCCCTCCTTGGGGTCAGACTGGCCCCTGGTTTCCCAGCCTCTGGAGGACACACACCTCAGGCTACTCTCAGGAGGGGCCGGGTGTGGGTTTTATATTTGGGAATCTCTCGACTAGGAGCGAGGCCTCACTTTCTTTCCCCTCAGCACTGTGGAAGAATAATAAGCCCCCCAACACATCCACGTCCAGGTCCCCCCAGCCTGTGAAAATGTTAGGTTACACGGCAAAAGGGAATTAAGGCTGCGGGTGCCATTAAGGCTGCTGAACAGCTGACCTGGATGTGGGAGGTGACCCTGGACCTGGACATGGGGAGGTGACCCTGGACCTGGACATGGGGGGTGACCCTGGACCTGGACGTGGGGACAGGTGGGAGAAAGGAGGAGGCTGGAGCACAGGAGAGCCATAGAGAGTCCCTGTGAGAAGAACTCAGCCACCACGGCCAGCTCTGTAGACCGAGGAAGGGCCAGACAGAGGATACAGGCGCCCTGGCAGCTGGGAAGAAAGGGGACAGGTCCCGGAGCCTCCAAGAAGGATCACAGTCCTGCCCACAACTCCGTCTCAGCCCAGGAACCCAGGTCAGACCTCTGATCTCAGAACTGTAAGGTCATAAACTGGTGTTGCTTCAAGCCACTACCTTTGTGGGAATGTGTCAGAGCAGCCACAGGAACCTGCTGCCCAGCCTGGCAGCAAAGCCATGAGCCAGCCTGACTTGGTTCCATTAGACGTAGCCTGCCTGCTCAGAACTCGCTGCCTCCTGTAACTGCATGGCTGTGTCCAGGTGTGTGTGGCCAACAAGAATCCGAAGGTCCGGCTCCTCTTGTGTCCTGGTCGGTGAGCGTTAGTGTGTTTTCAGGTGATCGCTGTTCTGTGGCAGGGCCGAGACTCACTCCCACCCAGACAAGCTGTGCAGAGAACAGCCCGCCCATTTGTTACCTACCTCTCCTCACCCGTGGGTCCCCGCCCTCAGTCAGCAAGAACTTGTAAGCTTGTGGGTTCCATATCCCAGGCGCTGCTCTGACCTCTTCTCTGGGTACAGTCTTCTCTTTAGAGCACCTCTACCCACCCCTGCTTTTGGCTAAGTCTGCGTGGGTGACCGGCAGGAGCCCATGGACCTCAAGGTGACAGAGTTGTTGAGGTCTTGGCTCCACACACTGTCCATTGGCTCCTGGCTGGTCCCTGATGCAGAGTGGAGGGTCGAGTCTGCTTCCAGGGTGGGGAATGGTCGTGGCCGGCACCCACACTGAGATCCTGACCCCCACCATCTACCCTGCATGCTATGGCCTCTTCGTACCAACCCCCAGACCCTGTCCGCCCTCTGGTCCTCTCAGCACCTCTCAGCACCGTCCTGCTGGGGCACGGTCTCAGGGTAGGGATTCACCCAATAGCCAGCACAAGTGCTGGAGAGCAGAAGTCCTGGCCGGGCTGGCCGGGCTGGCTGGGCTGGCCTGGGAGCTACAGCCACCACGCGGTCCTCCCCAGCTCCGTCCGCAGGGGTGTGCCACCAACCCCTGATGTCCTGGTCTGTCCCCAGTACTCTTGCACATTTTCACCACACTCCCCACTGGATTCAACCCCAAGAGGGGGAGAATGAGGACATGGGGGTGTGACATCTCCATGGCCCTCTAGCCTTCTCCCTCCACATGCTGTCACTTCCTCCTCCTGTCTTGAAAGGGAAATCCTTGCATCAAATCACTTGCCCTCAGAGGACAGCAACCCCTTGACACTACCTCCTTCCATCTCAGCCTGGCTCTTTATCTCCTGCTCCTTCATCTCTCACCCCAATTAGCACACCAGGCAGACTCCTTTCAAGTCTTCCTCGGTTTCTGACAGTGAATCCCTTTTGAGGTGTCTTCTATTCCAGAAGGTGGCTCTCACTTGTAGCTGCATGTTGGGCTTTTGCCTGCTGTAGTGCAGTGACATCTGGTCAACCGGTGTCGGCGTGTGGTGGCTCTGGCCCCACTCACCTCCTCCCGATCTGAAGCTCCAGGTGGGGTTGGTGTGCCCTGCGCTGCAGGCATCACCTGGGGTTCCTCTGCTGCACCCCCACCGGGCCTCCTCTTCCGTCCCCTCCTGCTCTCCAGCTCTGAAGAAGGGGTGTTATGCTTGAAAGAGTCTGAGTGGAATATAATTACACTTTCCCCCAATTCTGCACCTGAAACGTATCAGTCTCCAGCCACCCCCAGGCCTCTTCTGGGCTCTTATTTAAGAGGACTTCACATTCTGTGATGCAGGGTGCCTCCACATTCCCTCGTCTTTCTTCCTGCTGGGAGGGGCCCGAGGTACAGCTCTGCCTCGCAGGAGAAGGGGGTAAGCCAGGCCAGGTAAGGCCCCATCAGCGAAGGGTGGCCTCTAGGTTTTCTGGCTGATGCAGATACAGCAAGAGTGGAAATGGAGGCCACCGGATCCTTCCCCCTGGCTCCAGGGGCCTTGTGGTCTTCTGTTTGAGGCAAAGACTTGACCTTGTCCGTGCGGCTTTATCAAGACTGTGGTCAGTGGATGACAGCCTCCCCCTAGATTTTACAACCACTTGGCCTATGTGTGTGTGTGTGTGTGTGTGTGTGTGTGTGTGTGTGTGTGTGTTGCATATGGTTTCAAAGCCGAGACAAGAGTCTTATTGTTGTGTCTAACTTGGTGAGTATTTTCATAACCGTTGGGAGAGGGAAATCGGTGAGGTGCGGTCAACCCTGCCTGATCCAGCGCTGGTCTCCAGAGCTCCTCGGAATCCCTCCATTGCCCGCAGCCTCACCAACCTCTGGGGCCCCACCACTGTGCAGCCTTCTCAGAGGACAATGGCACCTGTGTCTGTCCAATTGTGTCACTAAGAACAGATTAATTTGATCTCATCTGAAACTAAAATATTACATCTGGCAGACGTTCTCTGAGATAGAACAAAGGGGACATGTCATTATCTGGGGGCACGTTTCCCAGGCAGCTTGAGCTGGCGGGTTCACCAGGAAGCTGTTACTGCAGCCCCGATGGTCTAGGACTGTGGTCCTCCTGGGACTCCCGGGTCGGGCCTGCTCCGGACACCCTCCAAGGGACCCATCCTAACCATGCTCTACAAGGACAAAGGTTGGAGTCAGCTCAGCTTCTCCCCTGCTGGGAGAGACCCAAACCACTTATTGAGGAAATGCCCGCTGGCTTTGCCCTCGGGACTCTGTGACCACAGCAGCTCAGTGACCCATCGGCGTTCTCCGCAGGGTGCCAGCCTGACGTGCACCCAGTGGGAATTGTCCTCAGCTCAGGGCCATTAGCTCAGGTCAGTGTGGCAGAGTGGACGTGACTGGCCGGGGCCTCACAGGACACAGGGTCGGCCTCACCCGCCATCTAATGAGCCTTTTCTCTGCATTCTCTGTGACTTCCGCTCTGTCCAGCTCATCGGCCGCTTGCGTCTTTCTCTTCTTTAACCTCCTCTTACATAATTACACTAGGAACAGATGGGTTCTGGAGAACCATGTGGCCCGACCAGAACCACCAGCCTGATCCACCAACCCACCCATCTCAGGCAGACTAGACACCAGACACTCACTCAGTCAACCAGGACACTCAGCTCGGCCCCCCAGCTCTGAGCTCTGCGTCAGCAAGCTCAGGGCTCCAGCTCAGAGCTGGAGAAGGAATGTGGGCCCAGGACCTTCAACCTGAACGTGGGCCGGGACCCCTGACCGCCTCTTTCTGTTATACTGAGCTACATGAGGTGGTGCAGGCAACGGTGGGACCTGCCCCAGCCTGTGACTCGGGACCTTTGTGTTTTGTGGCCGCTTTGACAACGCATAAAAGTCATGCATGTGCATCCTGGGAAAATACACAGTTGTGAACAGTCACAGAAAGGTTTAAATGCCATTTCATGTCTATAAAAATAAGTTCCCACCTACCCATATGCACGTTTGAATCCAGCGTGTTGGTGTGTGAGAAGGATCCCGTGTGTGCTCACACATTCAGAGACTGTTGCAACGAGATGTCCAACGTGCTCCTTGTTTCTGCTGTTTCACTCAGGGGCCTGAAGGGCAAGGTGAAGAAGGAAAGCTCCCAGAGGGAGCTGGTTTCCGACGCGGCCCTCCTGAGCGATACCCACTGTGCCCACTGCCTGCAGCCCTACAGGCTCCTGGAGGCCCCCAAACGGCAGTGCCTGGACTGCCGCCTCTTCACCTGCCAAGGCTGCAGCCACACCCACCCTGAGGAGGAGGGCTGGCTCTGCCACCCCTGTCACCTGGCCAGGTGAGCAGGGCCCGGAGATCCAGGGACCCTGATGGTTTTGAGGGGTGGCTTGTCCCTTTGGTGGGGTGAGGGGCTATCTGAAGAATGGTGGGCACGTGTGCGTGGTGGTTGGGCACAGCAGTGCTGCAGGCCTGAGTTCCATCTCTCTGCAGAGTCGTGAAGATGGGCTCCCTGGAGTGGTACTATGGGCACGTGAGGGCCCGCTTCAAGCGCTTCGGAAGTGCCAAAGTGATCCGGTCCCTCTGCGGGCGGCTGCCAGGAGGAGGTGAGGAGTGGGTGGAGGGAAGGGTGGGGTCTGGGAACCCGTTTTGCTCCCAGGCATGTTTTACTGTTTCAGGACCAAGCAGATTCCTTTGGCACCTGCGTCTGCGCACCTGTCAGTCCCTGTGCCTGGTGTTTTGATGGGGTTGGCTGCTTGCTGAGTGAGGTGCAGCCTTTTGCACCCTGACCGGGCCTGGCCCTGGGAAGTCCTGCATGTTGACATCCCCACCCTCTGAAATCGTGTTTTCTCAGAGCTCTGTAGCAAGTGGAGAACTCACAGCCAAGGTTCTCAAACTCGGCAGCTGATGGAATAGCCGGGCCTCGTTTGTGCTTTGTGTCCCCAGGTCCTCCCTCCCTGGGTGGAGTACTTGGAGGGCGACACATTGATAAATCTCCAAACCAGGACATTTTTAAGAGTGAGAGAGGCCTCCTGACAACCACGCTGAGACCACAGACCGGACTAGGAGGGCCCCAGCAACACGGGAGGGACTGTCTCCCCATTCTTGGGGGTTCTTTCTCCTTTCTTCCTCAAGCTGCTTCTTCCGGGCTAATAGCTTTGTCTCAGGCTGGAGCCCAAAAAAGTCCCACCTCCCATGCCCCCTCCGCCAGCCAGGAGCCAGTGAAGGGTCTCCCTGCAGCCGAAGGAGCTTGGCTGGCCCTCGGCAGGGCGCAGGGGCAGGAGCCACAGGCAGCACAGGAAGAGCCACACTGCAAAGCATCTGAAATCTCACCCCCAAAGTTGGCTGCGCGTGGCAGGAAACCACAGGCCACATCAGAGCCCTGAGGACCTGGGCCCCGCCATGGGAGGTGCTGATTGCCAGGGACCTGGGTGGGCTCAGGAATCTGGATGATGTAGAACAGTGGTTCTCAGCCTTCCTAATGCCGCGACCCTTTAGCACAGTTCCTCATGTTGTGGTGACCCATTTCATTGTTACAAATTGAACATAATTAAAGCATAGTGATTAATCACAAAAACAATATGTAATTATATATGTGTTTTCAGATGGTCTTAGGTGACCCCTGTGACAGGGTCGTTCGACCCCCAAAGGGGTCACGACCCACAGGTTGGGAACTCTGACGTAGAAGGTCACAGGGTCCAGAGCTCAATGAGTGAGGGGAAGTGGCCAGGAGCCTGCCAGTTTCAAAACTGTCCCTGAGAGCCAGGAGGTGGCGCTGTGGGGCCGCAGGAACCCGGCTTCCAGCCATAGCAGAGGCTCCTGGCCCCGGGGAGGCAGGGCTCAGGTCCCGACAGTGACCTCCCCCAGGACTGTCTCCCTGCCGGGGGCCCCAAAACACAACCCCCTGAGAAAGGTGCAGGGAAGGAGCACAAGGCTGGGGAAGCCGTATGGCTAATGAAAGTCGACAAACAAACGATGGCAGTCCCAGCCAGGACCTGCTGCAGGCCCTGTGCAGCTGTGGGGCGCCCTGGGCCAGCCGAGCGGCGGTTTCCCAGCGGCCCCAGGACTGGATGGCAGGAGCTGCAGGAAGCAGTGTGGGATGGGAGGAGCTGCCTCTCTCCTGTCCTTGAGTTCACAGCTCCCCGCAGGGCGTCTTTCTTCTCAGCCCCTCCTCTTTGGTGTAGGTTTGTCTGACAGAGCACATAGCTCACCCGATGTCCACGTAAGTCCTTCTTGCTCAAATGCTTTTATCTTCATTTCCACCTCCCCACCAAGAAATCTCTGCTTCATGTCAGGAACATGGGAAATCCTTTGGGTTTCTTTACCCATGACTCAATAGCCAGAGGTGGGTTCATATCAAAGCCTTGTTCCAGGTTTGGAGGGTTATGTAAGGGGCTGATAACCAAAGGGTTGTGGAGATCCTGCTCATTTCGAGCAGAGGGGCAAGGACACCACCCTGACCGGTCACACACACCTGGGCCTTTGGAAACCCATGTCCACATTCCCTCGATGCAGACAGAGTCCACGTCACAATGCCCTCGGTCTGGCAGTTTGATGTGAGTTCCAAGACTGTCACTCTTCAGAGAGGGGCCCCCAGTTGGCTGGCTGGTGCTCACGTCTGGGGGCAGAGGAGGGGCAGAGAAAGGAAGAAGAGGGCCCCGGGGCTGAGCCTCACTCCCTCCCAGCTGTGCCTGAGGCCGGGCCTGCTGATAAGAAACTGGGAGAATTGGTTTTTTGGGGAAAAACAAGACTTAGCTCTAAGCCTCCTTCAAGGGGTCAGTAACTGTGGGGTGAATACCTGCAGGTGTGACCCTGATAAAATTGATGCAGAACACTGGTTTTCTGCTGTGATGAGAACCAGCTTTAACTGATGCTCGGATAGGTCATTGTAAGGTCAGCAGAGGGTCTTGCCTGGATGTTTTTCGATGGATGGATGGTGAATGGAAAATGGATGGATGGTGGATGGTGGATGGATGGATGATGATGGATGAGGAAAGGATGGATGAGTGGGTGGGAGGGTGAGTGGATGGAAGGATAGGTGCAGGGGTGCGGGGGGGAGACAAAGGGTTTGCCTCCAATCTATTTCTCCCTAAATGGAGTCATGCAGGTGTCTGTTGCAGGTGGGCCTGAGCCAAGCCCAGGAGAGAGAAGTAGAGACAGTGAGCATTCCGACACGGATGGAGAGCTGGACACAGGGGCTCAGACCCATCCCCTTGGCAGCAAAGTAAGTCTTCCCCAACCACTCCCACCGCTCCCGGGGCTGCAGCCTTGGGTTCTGACTTCCTAAAAGTCTCAGTGCTCCCATGGCTCCGCTATAGCCTGAGCGCTAAGGCTCTGCCTCCCTTTGCCACGCCCGGACCATCTCTGCGGGCGATTCGCACCAGAGAGAAGAATGCTTTCAGCACAAGGTCACTGGCACCTGAGAAAGCCCTAGCAAGCTGTGGGTGGGCAGAGGCTGCAGAGAAGGCTGCCTAGGCCCGCAGACTGCCTGGCCCTCGGCCTCGGCCTCGGCCGCTGGAGCACGGTTGGGAGGGCAGGGGCCAGGGGGCACACTGGTGTCATCCTAAGGCGGTCTTTGCACCTTACAGGGACATAAATCCCTCGGACTCTGCGAGCTTTTTTGCTTTTTTCTAGGACAAAACATGAGCCTTGTTTTTATTGGTGTTTGTTTCTGTTTTCACTTATTTTTAATTTATTTATGGTGATAAAGACACGCAAAGTAACCCCTAGGGTTTCTGGGTAGGATGATGGAAGGGGAGCAGTTGAAGGGGAGCAGGCTGGAGGGGAGCAGGTTGAAGGGAGGGGTGGGTCAGGCGATGGTGAGTATAGATGGAGCCACTTGGAGAGAGACGCAATGCTGGCCAGGTCGAGCTGGCTGCTCTGGGGGGCGGGGGAGGAGGGAAGATATGCATCTGTTTATTACAAAAGTTTGTGCCACTTCCTAAGCTTCCAGAACACTCCCCAGTATCTGCACTCTTCCCTACACATCCATCTGAAGGACGGAAACCGTCAGGGGGTCAGAGCTAACCTCTGACCTTGCATCTAATGTGCACAAGTTCTCCCTCCCCCATCTGCCTCCCCTGCGGGCTCCCCTCTTTTGCCTAAAACCCCAAGGGTGGGGAACCCGAAGCCTACCTGCCCCCAAGGCTGCCACCTTCCGGGGCCTGTGTCCTGGGCATGTGTGGGCAGCTGCATGTCCATCAGCAGCTTCTGCTCGTCTCTGTAAGGGGTGCTGGGCTTGCAGACCCTGTGAGGGGTGGGTGGGCTCTGGGCAGACTTTCAGTGTGGCTTCCGAGCTGGGGCTCATCTGGTTGGTTTCAAGGGCCCACCCCACGTCCGGGGTGAGGGACGTCTGGTCCTCCCTGTCCACTGACCCTGACTCTCCTCTTGCCCAGCCTGTGCCCCCCAAGAAAAAGCGCCTCCTCCCCATTCACAGCCTGGACTTCGAGGCCGACTCTGACGACTCCGCGGGGTGTTGCAGTCACCCCCCGAGCCTGTCCCCAGTCCCAGCGGCCCCGGACAGCCTGCAGGTGAGTGGGCTCTCCTGCCCCACCCGCCTGGGAGCCTCAGGTCAGCGGCAGGATCCAGAAGCGTCACACCCTCCCAGGACTAGGCTCTCTGAAAGGCTGGGCTGGCAGCGTGGCTGTGGGGGGTGCAGGGCAGTGGAGTGAGGGGCATGGAGGGTTCAGGGTGGGTGCTGGTCCCGGAAGTAAGGCAGCGCCCCGTCACTCGGGAAGGCAGACGGAGGACCAGTGTCTGCCCGGAGTTGGACGTGTCTGGACCTCCGTGTTAGTTGCGGGGGTCACAGGCTTTATTGCCCAAACTAGGAGAGCCCTGCGGTGGAAGAGGCTGCCGTTAATAATCACAGCAGCAGTGTGGCATCCGCAGGGCCCACCCAGAAGCCAGGACACGTGGTCACTCGACTCCTTAGGTGTGTGATCTTGGCCTGGGGACCCTCCGTGAGGCTCCAGCCCCCACTACCTGGGAGGGCTGATGATCTCCCCTCTCAGGGTCACTCTCAGGACCAGCGGCTGTGCCCTTCACCCACAGGGCACATGCAGCTTGGGCACAAGACCCAGAGTGACGCCCAGCTTCAGCCCAACTCTGGGGGTCTCCTGGGCCCAGGCAGTGCCCGGTCACAGCTGGGGCAAGGCTGGGCCTGCCCAGGCTGATTGGCAGACCTCTGTTGAGGATGGGATAGTGGGGCAGGGAGCCAGCACCCAAGAGGCCTTGGGCCACGGGTCCTGCTCCAGCTGCAAATCTGGGGGGTGCAGTCTCCCTTTTGTTTGGCCTCCAGGGCCTGGGACGACTTCCTTCCTTCTCCCAGCCCCGGCACAGCCAAGCTGGAAAGGAGTGGGGGCATGTGGCTCCCTGATGCCCTCAGCACCCCCTTTCCTTGGGGACCGAGGGCACAGTAGAGGGAACCTTCTCCAGGCCCCAGGAAGGGTGGAGGAGGGGTATGGGGCTCACAGCCAAGGGGATGCCCCACCCCCACCCACTCTTGCCTCTCTGGCCTTCACACACACACACACACACACACACACACACACACTTCCTGCCCACTTGCTCGGGGCTTTGGTCTCTGGGTTTGGTCTATGCCCCGAGGCTGTCGGAAGTGTTTCTGTCGCCTTGTGTGATACCTGGCCCAGGGGTCAGGCCCCAACCTCCTCTGGAGACAGGATGCAGAATAGGCCATGAAAGCTCGGTTTCTGAAACTGAAGGGAACTGCGATGTAAGGGCCGGAGGGCAGGTGTGTGGTGCTCGGTCAGCAGATGACGCCTGGAAGCCCTCCGGATGTGGACGAGACAGGCCCACACGCCAAGGAGCTGCCCCAAGGCCAACCCTCCAGTGGTTGACAGGCCCCATGTGCTCAGGCCCTCACAGGTGAGCCCTGCACGGAGGAGGCTGCCTCCCAGGAGGCCATGGTCCTGCAGGAGGCTGATGCCAGGGCCTCTGGGTGCCACCCCCACCCAGAAGAGCAGACAGACAGCCTCTACCTTGCCGGACAGGATGCCCGTGCTGAGCTCTGCCTGCCAGGAGAGTCCTGCCCAGCAGCCCCGGGGATCGCTGCCACTCCTGGTAGGTGCCCTTGGCCGCTGTCTTCCAACTGGGTTCTGCATGGTGGAGGGGTTTCTGGAAACCCTGCCCACCACCCCAATTTGGGCAGACACACTGACTGATTTATTAGCACCACGCTCTAACCAACTGAGCTAACCGGCCAGCTGCAACACTGACTGATTTAAAGTAGCCCATTCCTTCCCTGTGATTGACTGGCATGTGCAGTCCTGACAAACCTCATGGACACCTGCTTCCCCTGGGCTCCATGTGCCCCTTGCAACACTCAGGTAGCCAGCATTGACCCCCAATCTGACCACACAGCTGCTGCTACCTTTAGTTTTGTTTTTGTTTTTTAGTTATTTTTTAGTCCTCATCCAAGGACATTATTATATTGACTAGGGGCCCGGTGCATGAAATTCATGCACGGGGGCGGGGGGTCCCTCAGCCTGCCTGCACCCTCTCCAATCTGGGATCCCTCTCACAATCCAGAACCACTGGCTCCTCAGTGCTCACCTGCCTTCCTACCTGATGCCCCTAACTGCTCTCCCCTCCTGGCCTGATCCCCCTAACTGCCAAACTGCTGTCCCCTGCCGGCCTGATCCCCCTAACTGCTCTCCCCTCCTGGCCTGATCCCCCTAACTGCCAAACTGCTGTCCCCTGCCGGCCTGATCCCCCTAACTGCTCTCCCCTCCTGGCCTGATCCCCCTAACTGCCAAACTGCTGTCCCCTGCCGGCCTGATCCCCCTAACTGCTCTCGCCTCCTTGTCTGATCCCCCTAACTGCCTATCTGCTGTCCCCTGCCGGCCTGATCCCCCTAACTGCTCTCCCCTCCTGGCCTGATCCCCCTAACTGCCTATCTGCTGTTCCCTGCCGGCCTGATCCCCCTAACTGCTCTCCCCTCCTGGCCTGATCCCCCTAACTGCCTATCTGCTGTCCCCTGCCGGCCTGATCCCCCTAACTGCTCTCACCTCCTTGTCTGATCCCCCTAACTGCCAAACTGCTGTCCCCTGCCGGCCTGATCCCCCTAACTGCTCTCCCCTCCTGGCCTGATCCCCCTAACTGCCAAACTGCTGTCCCCTGCCGGCCTGATCCCCCTAACTGCTCTCACCTCCTTGTCTGATCCCCCTAACTGCCAAACTGCTGTCCCCTGCCGGCCTGATCCCCCTAACTGCTCTCCCTTCCTGTCTGATCCCCCTAACTGCCTATCTGCACTCCCCTCCTGGCCTAAACCCCCTAACTGCCCATCTGTTCTCCCTTTCTCTCCATGCCTTCAAACCCCGGCGCAGAAGTGCTGAGAGCTCTCCACCAAGGCCCCGGCCCTGTCCTGATGCCCCATCCGGGCCGGGTGACACTGCAGGCCTGCGCACGCCTCCGCCATGGGGGCAGGGGGAGGCACCCCAGCAGCACCCTCATGTCCCAGTGGTGCAAGTCCCCACCCCCAGCTCACCAGCTCCTGTGCGTGCACAGCCTGTTGAACGGTGTGACTGGGACACCGTTAGGACCAATTAGCATATTTCCTCTTTAGATATATATATATAGATTTTTAGAGAGAGAGGAAGGGAGGGGGAGAGAAAGAAACATCGATTGGTTGCCTCCTGCATGCACCCTGACCAGGGCTAGGACTCCAGCCTGCAACTGAGGTACATGCCCTTGACCGGAATCGAACCTGGGACCCTTCAGTCTTTGGGCTAATGCTCTATCCACTGAGCCAAACTCCCAGGGCTCGCTGCCACCTTTACAGAGGACATTGTTGCAGGGTAGGGACATGCAGGTCTTCCTGAAATGACAGCCTGATGGTCACTGGACCAACTGTCCTGACTGGGAAAGGGCATCTCCATAGCTGAGGACTCGGGGTGCCGCTGGGGACCCAGGGTGCAGTTCCATGGGGGTGCCACCTGCCTGGTCCCCCATGAGTGGGGAGGTCTGTAGGTGCTGAGAATCCAGATTTGCTCAGTTGAATTTGTTGCCAGACAGTTTGCTTCCTAATGAAATCCCGAAGTGTTGTCTGTGCCTGTGGGGGTGCGTGTGCGGTCAGAGTCAGACTCCCTGCTGACGTTGGGCAAATAAGATCACACATGCAGCACAACCATCCACAAATGCAGCTTCGAAATGTGGTTAAGACACTGTCCACTTTCCATTCTCCCTTTTCATTCTATTAAAGAGACCATAATCTCATGATCCACGCACCCACTAGGACCCTGGAGGCGTTGGGTGGGGGAGGCGGGTTTTACCTCCCCTGATTAACAATGAGTAAGTGAATCTGCATCGACTGAGCATGCAGACTGGACACACTCATCCCCTCCCGTGGTCCCTAATCACCCAGGTTGCGGGCTCGGTGGTAAGGTGGGGCTGGGGGACAAGGTGGGGGAGGCACAAAGACGGTATCATGCTGAGAAAAGGCTCTTGGGAGGCCTGCCGTTCTGAGTCAAGCCCAGGCTGCACACCCACTACCCTGCCTCACTGATGCCAAGACACATTCCCCCATCTCTACCCTGGGAGCACGCCACAGGGACTGTGGTAAGAAAGGCATGTGTGGGAGTGTGATGGGCATATTATTGCTTTCCTACATAGAGCAGCAAACAACTGCACGGCTGGGATTTGATGGAATATGGCGTGCTGCTCGACCAAGCCGCTCAGCCCCCGTGCCTCGGTGTCCTGGTTATGAAAAGGGTTACAATGCCTAAGTCAGCCACCCTTGTAGATATTAAGTGAGAAGGTCGTACCTGTTAATTATTGCTGGTAACAAATTACACCAACGTATCAGCTTAAAACAATACACAGTCAGTATCTCGCTGTGGCCGGCTGTCCAGGCTTCATTATGTCCTCAGCACAGGGTCTCGAGGCTGAAACCAGTGTCAGCGGGGCTGGCGCACCCCCCTGCCGTACCCCCCCCCCCCTGCACCCGGGCCACAAGCTCATTCAGATTGTCAGCGGAACTCACACGGCTGCCCACAGCAGGTGCAGACATGACTCCTGCACACATGACTTTCCCGTGCAGTGTTGTATGCGAGGTGCCCTCCACATGAGGGTCAGCCCTGAGGGCCCCACCTTCACCCATCTCCAGGCGGCTCTGTGAGGGCCGGTACTTTTTGGTGAAGAGGTGGAGATAGTGAGCTCTCCCACCTGGGGCCCAGGATCCGCATTTCCAGCCACACCCCAGGTAACCCATGCACCGAGCATCTGCCCATCACTCTTCTGGCAAAAAGACTTCCTAAAGTCACCTCCACTCCTGGAAAACTTCTGGGACCCACACCCCACACGTGGAGCTCGGTGAGGTGCAATCACAGGGCATTTGCTTTGGCACCGTGGCTTTCGCACCATCTGGGGCATGGTGAGCACCGGGCCACCTCTGTGTCCTGAAGGTCCTTGCTGGAGCTTACTCTGGTTGAAGGGTCTCAGCCCCATAACGTCAAGAATATAATCACGTCTACAGCTGCTCCAATCTCTCATTTTTGCAGTAGAAACATGTCCATTGGCTTTCAGTTTCTCACCCCAAACAATCCAAACCCACTGTCCCTCCCCAGGGGCGAGCGTCGTCAGGAACGAGCAGCTCCCCTCACAGTGCCTGGCCGGCGTGGACACCTCGGATGAAGACAGCGTGCGGGCCCGCAGGGCAGCCTCCCACCTCTCCACTCAGAGCAGCCGGACCTCACCTGCGAGCCAGGTACGGGGCGTGGGAAGACTCCTGGTAGCTTCTTTGAGGGGAGCCCTTTCATCTTAACACCAAGTCATATCAGAGAAATTACAGCGTTCCATACTTTAAAGCTCTAAGATTGCACAAGCCTACTTAACAGAGGAGTGATGTCATCAAAACACATGTGTGTGTCCCCATGGTGGAGGGGTTACAGGAAACCCTGCCCACCACCCCAACTTGGGCAGCCACCCCCGGTCCCCTCCCCAACCCCAGCCACCACCCACCTGCCTTCCGTCTCTGTGGATTTGCCTGTCCTGGATCTCTCATCCAAAATGACTCTGGAATCATACAATACAGGACCCTTTGTGACTGGCTGCCTGCTGTTTCTGAGGTTCATTCACATTGTAGCAAGGGTCAGAACTTCATTCCTTTAAGAAAATTCAACTTAGCCCTCGCTGGTTTGGCTCAGTGTCTAGAGCGTCACCTGTGGACCAAAGGGTCCTGGGTGAGATTCCATTCAAGGGCATGCACCTTGGTTGCAGGCTCCTCCCAGGGTCGCATGCAGGAGGCAACCAATCAATGTGTTTCTCTCACATTAGTGTTTCTCTGTCTTTCCCTCTGTCGTCCACTCTCTCTAAAAGATCAATGGAAAAATATCCTCGGGTGAGGATTAACCAAAAAAAAGAAAAGAAAAGAAAATTCAACTTAAAGCACTTAAATCCTAAGTTAGTGAGAACGGCTCACATAGAAACACTGATTTATGACATAGCTCATCACAAGATTCCTTTGGGTACCACGGGTTCTTTTCACTGAAATTAAATCACAAGCCCATTTACAGTCAACTGATTAGAACAGGCAAGTACATTTTATTGGGGGAAAGGCAATCCTGTTTTAGACGAGAACATCGTGACCTACGAGGTTGATTCCGACTCACCAGAGTCTCTGGTGGAGCCCTGACTCCTATGGATAAAATTGCAGGATTGGGGCCGTTTTGTAACTGATGACTCTCGAAGCATGGATCCCAGACGGGGTGCATGGGCCCTGCTCTGGATGGAGAATCCTGAGCCATAGCTGGCCTGAGGCTGGTCTCACGCACATCTGCAGGAGCCTGGGTTAGTGCAGGTCCAGCTTCCTCTGCACGCTGGTGCCTGGCACAGGGCCCCCCGCCCCCGGGGCTCCTCCTAGGAGATCTGGAGGGTGCATTTGTGGAGCTCCCCTCCTGGGACCCATAGGCCAAGCTCTGGGCTGTCATGTGGAGAGGCTGGTCATTTGTTCAGCAGGATAGAGTCCTCCCCTGGGACAGAGACCTCCATGGGATAGAGACCTTCCCCAGAACAGAGACCTCCCTCCAGGATAGAGCAGTCTTTCCAACCCCAAGACTCACAGACATGGCCTGAGTTCTCCAGAGCAATGTTTTATTGGGGCAAATCTTCCTCTGATTGGTCACTGTCTCTGTACCCATGGTCAGGACTTTCTGGGTGAGGAACTTTCAGGAAAGACTCCCAAGAGGAGGCCAAAGATGGCACAGCATGCCGCACTCAGGACACTTCCACGGGGCTGAGGTGGCGGGGGCAGGAAACGGAGCCCCGGCACTTAACCCTCCCCACAGTGGGGAGTGAGCCCCCCACTCCCAAGAGCCGGCCCCGGGACATCAAAGCCGTGCTCAGGTTGCAGACACGGGTCGGTTTCCGCACAGGAGCCTCGCCAGTCCCAAATTATGGCTGTTCCTTTTAAGCATGGCCTGTGTCTGTGTGTGCTTGCAAGTTATAAATGTTGGTTTTGTTGCCCACAAGCTGAAGGCACCCGTTCATACTTGACGTCCGTACGAGTCTAGTAACATGATGACCCTGACAGTTGGGGCTCACACAGGGGAAGAGGCCACTGCCAAAGCCATGGCCATTTGGGGGGCCAAGGGGGAAGGCTCAGCAGCTGCATGGAGGTGGCTCCTGGTACCTGAGAAGCAGGTGTTGCATGGGCATGTCTGATGGTCCCAGTGGCTCTCAGTACCAGATAGAAACCCGGGGCTGTTCTGTCTGTGGTGGGCATGCTGTCCCGGAGGCCTCCCCTCCCCTGAGAGGCCTGGGTGCCAACCTGGCCTTGCTCAAAGCGCCACCCCAACCCCCGGCTCCTTTGCCGGCCTGCTGCCTTTCCATGGCTCTGTGCTACCCCCACTTCCTGCTCACCTCCCCCAACCCGAAGTGAGAATGGTCCCAGTTGTCATCGTGGGAAGTTTATCTTTCGTAAGTGACATCTCACAATGACACTGCTGGCACTGGTGGGTCCCGGCCCTCCTCTCCAGGCCTCAAGTGGCAGCCAAGCATCCTGACGCCTCAGGGGCACAGGCTGTCTGCTGGGCTCTCTGCTCCGTGGTATTGACTCTGAGTGCTGTCTCTTAGACTCTGAGTGCAACCAGAGGTGGGCTCAGTTACCAGGGCCACTCCAGGCCACTCCAGAGCGAAACCCTCGAGGTGACATTTCTCAGCTTGGCTCTTCCGCGGGCGGCTCTGCCCGCTCAGGGCTCTCGGTGCTGTGACGACCAAACTAATTACCTCCCGAACAATGCAGAGGGCCTTTCCACCGGAAGGGCCATTGCCTCTGCTAAACCCAGGTGAGCCTCGAGAGAGATAATGGCAGGAAGGCTGCGTCCGCTGGGCCTGGAGAAAACGGAACAAGCATTGATTTTCTCATGTCCCCGTCTGGGGACTAATAGCTTCTGGTGACTCAAGAGCCTGGTGATTCAAGGGATGAGGAAGTTGTATGTTTAGTCGCTTGAAGTTGTCTCCTGGCCCACCAGTGACCCGCAGCTCCTGCCAGATAATGAGTTTTCGTTTGATCGGCCTGGCCTCGTTAGTTCACGCCTTCCTGTGCTGCTCTGGACAGTAGCTGCCCCCGGGAACGATCCCCGTCGGCCTTTCAGGTCCAGCTCCCTAGTCTGGGTGAACCTGTCACCCCTCCTGCCTTGTTCATCTCCCCAGGGTGCACTCCCGGCTTTTGCTGGGTGTCCCAGAGCCCTTGGTGTGGGAAGATGGGTGTCTTGGTCACCCTCCCCGGGGCATGGCCTGGGTGACGGCCTCAGGGTTCCATCCACGGTCTGGGAGTTTGGTGCTTCCCAGGGGCGGGTGCTGGGTCTTGCTGGTGGGAGTGGGCTGTGTCCTGGCCACTGTTTCTGTTCCTCGGCTGCAGGGTTTTGGAATGAGTAAGCGCACGTCAGTGGTGGGATGTCTGCTGACCCACCTGGAGATAGGGCCCCGGAGCCCCTTTCTTAAAGGCGGTTTTGTTGTTAACAAAAGCGCCCGGACGCCCCTTTGTTTAAAGCACAAACTAAGAAAATAATTAGTAAAGATCTATGCACCCCTCGTTCACTGCAGCGTTATTTAGAATAGGCAAGATATGGAAGCAACCCAGGCGCCCAGCAATGGATGAGTGAATAAAGAACAGGTGATACATATATACAATGGGCAATGACTCAGCTGAAAAAAAAAAAGAATGAAATCTTGCAATTTATGACAACATGGGTGAAATAAGTTGTACAGAAAGTGTTGGCCAGTGTGGTTCAGTTGGTTAGGCATCGTCCGGTGCACAGAAAGGTCGCGGGTTCAATTCCCAGTCAGGGCACATGCCTGGGTTTCGGGCTTGATCCCCAGGAGGGGATGTGCGGGAGGCAGCTGATACCATGTCATTTCTCACATTGATGTTTCTCTCTCTTCCTCTCCCTTCCTCTCTCTCTGAAAATCAGTAAAAATATTTTTAAAAAAATAAGTCGTACTGACACCTGGTCTATGCGCTCAATGTCTAGAGTGGCAGCCCACACACCAAGGAGTCTCCGCTTCAATTCCTGGTCAAGGGATGCAGGTTTGATCCCTGGTCCTGCTTGGGGCATGTGAAGGGGACAATCAGTCCATGTATCTCTCTCTCATGGAGCTATTTCTCTCTTTCTCTCTCTCTCTCTCTCTCTCTCTCTCTCTCTCTCTCTTTCTCCCCCCCCCCCCCCCATCTCTCCCACCTTTCCATTTTCTCAAAAAACAATGGAAACAAATAGCCTTGGGTGAGGATTAACAAAACAATAATAATAAGTCATACAGAGAAAGACAAATACCACATGATTTCACTTATATGTGGAATCTAAGAAAAGAAAACAATGAACAAAATAAAACAGAAACAAACTCATACAGAGAACGAAGAGATGGTTGCCAGAGGGGAGGGGAGTGAGGAGCTGAGCAGAAAAGGGGGAGAGTAAGAGGTACAACTCCCAGCTGTAACATAAGTCTCGGGGTGTCATGTACAGGACAGGGAGCAGAGCCAGTAGCAGCCTCCACACCACGCACGCTGACAGACGTCCTAGCCCCGTTGTGGGGGTGGCTTGTCAGGTGTATTCATGGAAAATCCCTCTGCTGTCCACAGGGAACTAATACAATATGGCATGTAAACTACAATTAAAAATAAATGTGTAATAGATAAATGGTGGGTCTTCGATGGCCTGGTGGCATCAGGACCACCAGGAGGGATCGGAACTGGGCCCAGCACGGGGACTTGGGCAAGCTCACGTGGAGAGTGGATGGAGACACGGCTCAGCGGGAGCTCAGGTGTGCTCGGGGTGCGACCCCTCCCAGAGCCCGGCCTCTAAGTACGATGCGCACAGATGCCCCCTGAACCAGACCCGCTCGCTGCTCATTTCAGGGTCCCGGTGCCGGTGAGCCCACGGAGGCGGACGTGGAGGAGGAGACCCTGAAGAGAAAGCTGGAGGAGCTGACCAGCAATGTCAGCGACCAGGGGGCCTCGTCCGAGGAGGAGGGCAAGGACAAAGGGGCGGAGCTGGACAGGAGCACTTCCTTGGAGGACCTCCCCCGGATGACCCCAGAGGTAAGGCTGCCCCCCGCGGTCTCCACAGGACACGGGCAGAGGCAGGGCCAGGGGTCAACAGTCTGTAGCCAACCCAGCAGCCCAGCCCAGGGCAGACAGCTGACCCCTGGAGGTCAGTGAGGGGGCCCGACAAGGGCCGCAGAGTGCCCAGCCCCTGGCTGACCGTCTGCCCGCCCAGCTCCAGGAGTGAAGAGAAAAGAGGATGGTAGGATGAGGTCCTTGTTGGTGAAGCCTGCAGTCTCTCCTGTCGTAGGTGTGCACGTCTGCAGGCCAAACACACAGATGGGAAAAGAGCCCCCCTGGCCCCCAGGGCCCCATGCAGACCGCCAGAACCCCGGACGAGGCGCTGTCGCAGCTGGAGGACAGGGTGGCCGTGACGGCCTCTGAGGTTCAGCAGACGGAGAGCGAGGTAGCCCACAGCCTCGGGAGCAGATGGCTCCCCTAGACAGACAGCGGTGGGGCCCTGACAGTGTGACAGCAGGGGAGGGGCTCCCCAACGGCTCATGCAGAAGAGCCCCTTCAGCTTCAGAACAGGAGCTTGGGGGTCCCTGTGGGAATCACACCCCACCCCCTCTCGCCTCACCCCTGTCCCTTCCCCTTTGCTGTTGAGAGGGGCGGGCGAGGTTTGTAGCCACTGGAGGAAGATGCGGGCACTCCCCCTGCCCCACCCCATGGAGGGGCTTCTCTAGAAGCAGTTAAGATTTTAGGACAGCCCAGGGCTCAGGACCACATTCTGACCCGAGGAGCGTGGGCCCAGAGCTTGGGTGTAAGGGCGGAGGTGTCGGTGGTGACAAAGGTCAGAGGACAGAGCAGGCCTCCCAGGGGCAGTCACAGTGACTGGGCCCTGCTCAGCCCTCCCCCTAGGGACCCACAGAGAAGAGAGGGCCAGTCCCTCAGACTCTGCTCCCAACTGGGGGTGACCCAGCCCCTCCCCGACACCCATGGCACCTGCATGGAATGGGACCCCAGAAAGTACATCTGGGTGGGAAACACAGTAAAATCTTAAGGAGAAAACAGTAAAATCGGTGAATGAGGGCAGCTGCTCTTCCAGGACTGTGACCGGAGGTGGGACTCCTGAGTGACGTCTGTCTGCTTTCACTGATCCTCTAGGTGTCAGAAATCGAGGCCAGGATCGCAGCCTTGCGGGCTGCAGGGCTCACGGTGAAGCCCTCAGGAAAGCCCCGGAGGAGGTCTAAGCTCCCGGTGAGTGCCCGGGGCCTGGGTGCCCGGACTCCTGGCCAGGCCCACAGGGCCAGCCCAGGGCGTGAAACCGAGAGCCCCAGGCCAGCCATCTCCCCCTCCTTGAACTGCTGCCTCAGTGTCCTAGCAGCCATCGTGAGCTGTGCCCTGTGGGAGCTCTTTTTCATTTATTACTTGTTTTCTAACTGGAGAAAGTGCTTTATGAGGGACCCTCAGCTCCCATGAGGATTTGAAAGACACCAGGGGCACGGTTCAGAGTGCAGAAGCAGCATCTGAAGGATGACACCCGTGTGGGCATCTTAACACACTGCCACTGACATGGTGTGCCTAGAACAGGGGGTGGGGAGGGCAGCAGGGCCCCACATTTCTCCTGGGTCAGGTCGGGGATGTTCAGGCAAAATCACATGGTGAGGACACCTGGCCGAGAATGAAAGACGTTCCCGGGAGAGTCCCGGACGGGACTGCCAGGTAAAACACAGGACGCCGGTTAAAGCTCGATGTCACATATACGACGAATCATCTTCCCGTGTGAGTGTAGCCCGTGCGTACTGGGACATGCACTAAGAAATGACTTGCTGTTTCTCTGGAATTCAGAGCAGACTGGGCGCTCTGTGTTTTAATTTGCTAAACCTGGCCGTGCCCCAGTCCCAGAGCATTGAGGGGCCTGTCTGGCAGGGCCAGCGTGCCTCCCCCGCGTTCCTGAGCGAGTGCTGAAGGAGCACGCCGCCCCGTGTCCAGCTGGCCCGTGGCTGGAGGGGACACAGGGCAGCGATCATGTCAGGCTTCTTCCTTGTCCTCCAGGTATTTCTGCCCCGACTTGCTGGGAAATTGGGCCAGAGTCCCGAGGACCCACCTGCAGGCCCTTCCGATGGGGCTGAGGTGCGTGCTTCCTTCCCACCCCTAAAGGCCGGGCAAGGAGTGAAAGGTGGACCCCCCTTCTCCAGAGCAGGGCAGGTCCAGGGGGTGGTGGAGAATTGGCAAGCCTCGCAGGCTGGTGGCCTCAGACGCACTGAGCCAAGGGTGGGTGCGGGAGGAGCCCTTACAGCCCACGCCTCCCGATGTCGGCAGCTCCCTTTTATATTCTGGCACCGGGTGCTTACATGATTGACGGCATGCATTTTAATATGGTTAACGGTTCAAATACTGCCAAAGAGCAGAAGCAGTCCACCCGGTTACTTAGAATCTGGAAGAATGACAGGTCCCAAGTTGGCCCCCAGTGTTTCTAAGTTCCAGTCGAGTGAAGCCCAGATGTGTCTCCTTCCTTCCAGGTGATGGCGGGGCCCTACCTTCTGAGGAGGAAGTTCAGCAATTCCCCTGAAAGTCAAGGTAAGAGTCGCCTGCGTCCCTCCTCCCCGCAGGCAGGGATGGGCTCTGGAGCGTGGAAGCAGGGCTCTGAATTTCCACATCATCTGTGGGACACAGCACCTCACGCCCTGCACCTGCAGGACCCTCTGTTGTGATGGATTTCACAACCAAGGCCCTGAGGAGACACCCTCTCCTGAGGACGAGGCCCACGCCCTCAGGCCGGCTGTCACATCACAAAAGTAAAGGAAAGGAGTGGGGACCGCACACCAGTGCAAGGACCTTTCTATTGTTTTGCCCCCGGTGAACATTTTGGGCCCAGGGAGTAGGGTTTTCATGCCTGCTCCAAAGAGAGCGCTCCTTTGCACAGTTGCTAAGATGTGGGTGCTTTGCTGAAATTATTGAGTGCTGAGAAAACTTCTCCGAGGGGGAAATGTCCATTTTCTGCTACTTGGTTCATTTCTTGGGAGGCAATGACACTTGTTTGGGGTGAGTGTGTGATTAATAAGCCCGCCCCCATGTTTTCCCCAAAGGCAAAGATGACGAGTCCTTTGATCGGAAATCTGTGTACCGCGGCTCGCTGACACAGAGAAACCCCAACGGCAGGAGGGGCACTGCCCACCACAGCTTTTCGGTAAGGATTCATCCGGTTCTCCGAGGTGTCTTCGAAATTCTGTGACCTGTCAGGTTACTTATTGGTATTAAGTCCTCGGAGTGAAGAAAATTGGGGTAAAGTAACATGTAAACTTGGCAAAAGATTTAAACAAAAATCTTATGTGTGCATGTGTGTGCATACTCACCTGTGCATGCTTATTGTGCATGTGCATGCATCTGTGTGCAGACCCATCTGTGCATGCTTATGTGTGCATGTGTGTGCATACCCATCTGTGCATGCTTATTGTGCATGTGTGTTTGTGCATTGCAGAAACCTGTAATGACCCACCAGCCCTAAGCGGGAGAGGTTCTTGGGAACAGGACAGAGCAACAGAGCAGCCCGCCTTGCTTTCCCTCCCCCACAGCCATGATGTCCCCGCATCGGCCCTGCACTCTCCATTCTACACCATCCAGTGGAGAAACAGGAAGACACACTGTCCGTGATGGAACCCCACCTGTGAGATGACTATGGTCCTCAGACCTGCAGCTGCTCACCCCCATTCATTGACAACTTCCCAGGCCACCGGGCCAGCCTGTTCTGATCCATGAGAGACATCTAAGCTACATGTTTCCTTCAGGACAATGTTGTTTAAATTTTTTGAAGGACACACAGAAAACATATTCAGCAAGAACTTTCACTCCATTCACTGCTGCCTTTCTTATGTCGATTTCATGAATGGAACAGAAAGGATTGGCAGTGTGCATCAGAGTGTGGGCCCGGTGTGTGTGTATTCTGTGTGGGTGTAATTGGAGAAGGAAATTGGGCATCAATACAAGGAAGGAACTGAACCCATGATCAGCTGAATAATGAGAGAGGAATAGAGCCCCTGACACCCCCACACATATATACCTATTCTGCAAGTTCATCCGTGGGTCACAGACTGGGAGACATTACCCTCTGGTCAAGGGCAGAGCATACACATGGTAGGAGTGGCATATGATCAGTGCCCAGACACAGACCTGTGGGGAGAGGCGGTGATGGCAATGTACATGGGGCAGCAGCCTGAGGCCCAGAGGGCCAGGACCAATGAGTGGTGCCCGCCGGCCTCTTGCCATAAGCTCCATAGATGAGCCCTAGTTCACCATCTCAGACAGGCTAGGATTCAGGGCTACGTCTGGGTGTCTGGGTGGCTCTTTCAGTTGTAAGAGGAGCCCACTGTGAGCCTCCAGAGCTGCCTTTGAGCACAGAAACTAACCACATCGCCCCATCCCAAGCCTGGCTGTGGTTTTGTAGGCTCCCTGGTTTATTTAAACTTCAGATCAAATTTAAGCCTGTTTTGCAGAGGAGGACATGGAGCCCTTGGTGCGAGGCAGTGCCCTGGAGTTGCTGCTGTGATTTCTATACTCTTGCAGTAATGTTGGGTGAGCTTCAACCTGGCACTCTCAATGGGTGTCTTGTCCAATTCACATGGTACCCAAAAGAGGAAGATGGAGAAGTGATGCCCAAGGGCCTTTGATGATGAGACTTCTGACCTGACTGTGGGCAAGCCCCACCCACAGCTGCACAGATTCCACGCTGAGCCATTGTCAGGTCACCACAGGGGTTGCGTCCAGGACAGCTCCCGGTGCAAAGGCAGCCTCCAGGGGACGGAATGAGCCAGCCTCGGGCTATGCTGGGATTGGTGGCCCCTTCTCAGAACGGAGGCTGGTTAAAGGGTGTTGCTCCCAAGTCAATGCTACAAATGATTAAAAGGTTCCTGTAAGTGAAAGGGAGGCCAGTTTTTTATGGACACCCGTCCTTATTCACAAAGTAAACTAATGTCAAAGTGAGCTCCTAGGAGTCAAAGAAGAGGCAGTTCTGGCTGCCCTCCATGTCCCTGCATGTTCCTACAACAGGACAGGGGGTGCTCTGCCCCAGAACCTGCTCACGGCCACCTGTGCTCTGTTCACACTGTGTTTGGTCCATGACCAAGGTCTCCCTAAGGAGCTACTAATGCACAGAGCAATCACACAGTCATCCCTCCAGCTCCTCCAACACCTGCCACCACGGAACTCATCCATTCTCCCATCCACAGAGCTCCCATCCGAGCCACCCAGCCCTGGAGCCAGAAACCCCAGGCCCCAGACCCCAACCCTGCCCCTCCCTGCCCCTCATCAGACCACACTCTATCCTCTGTGTCTCCCAGACCACTCCAGACTTCTCAACTCCCCTCAGTCACCTCATGACTTTTTCCAACAGGAAAAATCTCTTGCTTTCCTGGGATAAACCTTACTTGGTCAAGATAATTAGGTTTTTAGTACATTGCTGAATTTATTTAATATTTTATTTAAAGGGGGTGGGGGAGGTAGAAGAGGGTAAAGAGAATAAATGGTGATAGAAGAAAAAATATTTTATTTAGGGTTTTTTACCTCAACTGATACCTTTAATTTTTCATCTCCCACTGCCTACAGACACCCACTGGTGAAGGCCCAAAGTGGTAGGGCACCAATGCCACTCTGTGACAAAGCTACTTTGCTGAAAGGGGTTACTGTCCCCCTACACACACAGGCACACGTGTATGTACACACAGGCATATGTGTGCCCACACACTTGTACTGGCACACGTGCACACATACACATGTGCACACACATGCTCCTCCAGGTGGCCCTGACTGTGCACACATCTGTGGGGACCACCCAGAGGGCCCGCCTCCAAGACAGGAGCACATCTCCGGACAGTGGTCCTTCGCCACGATTCGTAAGAAACACCCCTGAGCACTTGGCCACCACTACCGCTGAGACACCCCCAGTTCTGAGGGAATCCACCCCCAGTGACCTCACCTTGCAGCCACCATCACAGCCCTGCACCCACCCTCCACTGCCCAGGCCCCAGTCACTTGCCCTCTCACCAGTGCTCACAGACCCCAGGTCCGCAGGGAGCCTGCTGGCCACCAGGAATGGGCAGCCAATTCCCGGAGGGGCAGGTACAGCCCTGAAGAATTTCTGAGAAGTGATGGTCACATGACATGTCCTATCACAAGCCTACATGCCTGAGGGGGCCACCCAGGTCTCCTCCCCCAGGACAGGCTCCCTGACACTACACTCAACAGCACTTAGGGACCTTTGACATAATCTAGTCCGAATATAAATGAGTTAGGTGTCTAGATCCAAGTTAAATGGTAGAATATTGTCAGTTATTTCAACTCGAGGACATAACTGTTAAATGAGAAGAATGAGACTCAAAAACATATAAATATGATGAACTGACCCAGAAAAGATGTGGGAAACCAATAGAAGGAAGCACATCACCTGTGAAAACGATCCGCTTCTTTGAGTTTTATTGTGCTTTTTCTCTGTGTGTGTTTTCCTATTTTTCTACATGTGTTCATTTCTTTCCAGAGGTGTATAAATTGCTTTTACAATCAAATTCAACATATTTGTTTCCTGATATTAATAAACTTGCCCATTGAAAACATTAATGATGAAGACTTGTAAAAACCTAGAGAGGAACCGATCTTAAGCAATGAAATGGATGAGAGTAGTTTGTGCATGAGAATGTCGCCACGGAAAGCCACAGACTGAGGAGGCTCGCGGAGACGTAACACCGTCGTGTCCGGCGTGGCAACTTCTCCGTTCACCATGTGTCCGGCGTGGCGACTTCTCCGTTCACCATGTGTCCGGCGTGGCGACTTCTCCTCTCACCATGTGTCCGGCGTGGCGACTTCTCCGTTCACCATGTGTCCAGCGTGGCGACTTCTCCTCTCGCCATGTGTCCGGCGTGGCGACTCCTCCTCTCGCCATGTGTCCGGCGTGGCGACTCCTCCTCTCGCCATGTGTCCGGCGTGGCGACTTCCCCGTTCACCATGTATCCGGCGTGGCGACTTCTCCTCTCACCATGTGTCCGGCGTGGCGACGTCTCCTCTCACCATGTGTCCGGCGTGGCGACTTCTCCTCTCGCCATGTGTCCGGCGTGGCGACTTCTCCTCTCGCCATGTGTCCGGCGTGGCGACTTCTCCTCTCGCCATGTGTCCGGCGTGGCGACTTCTCCTCTCGCCATGTGTCCGGCGTGGCGACTTCTCCTCTCGCCATGTGTCCGGCGTGGCGACTTCTCCTCTCGCCATGTGTCCGGCGTGGCGACTTCTCCGTTCACCATGATTTGGAGGAGGTGAAGGAGTGGCCGCATGGTCACCTTTCTGTGTGGGAGGCAGTGGCTCACGCGCTACCCGGACTGTTGGCACTTGACTTTGCTGTGTCCCCAAGGCCGGTGTGAAGAAGGAAGGCTAATGTGTTTTAAAACCACTTGGCCCAAATGAAATTATATAACCCAGGAAGGGACAAATCACATCGCTGATGAGAGTTTAAAAAAAAAAATAGAGGAAAAGAAAATAGACAAAGACTCTGATGTCCTCTTGTGAGGGGGGCGGGGACCAAGGGGAGAGGGGGCGTCAGGGGGCTGGGCTGCTTCCTCCGGGGGCTATAAAAGGGTAGGCTGGCTCCTGCTGAGTCACACTCAGGACACTGGCCACGCTCGGCACCATCATGGGGAACAGCGGTGAGTAGCCCAGGGGACTGTCACTCTGCAAATCTCCCTCTGGGTCCGGGCTCTACGAAGGCCACGCTGGCTCTTCCGGCGGCGAGGCTGGCTAGCACTGGGTGGGAGAGGCAGGGGCAGGCAGGGGCAGCCACCCCACGGTTTATGTGTCTGAGGGAGGGCCACTCCTGCCTGCCCAGGGACCCTAGGACTCGAAGTGCTGTCCATGGTAAAGGCAAAGGGGGGAGGCCACCCCTGCACCCCACGGAGAATGCAGACAGGGAATCCCCCTGGGGATCAGGAGTCAGGCGCTGCTAACATTCTCCCGAGGTGCCCTCCATCCAGCATGAACCCCAGCCCCTGGGGAGGAGAAAGCAGCATCTCTTTACACTCTGTTCTCAGGGTGGCACCTCCATTTCCTGGTCGGGGTCCCCCACCCCCTGTGTGACACCCAAAAAAGAAAAGAGTGGCATTTTAAATCACCCAGGTGGACAGCACTTTCTGAATGGCTCAGGGACAGGCTGGAAAGTCAAGGTGAGCAGAGGGGTCCTCGCTGAGACAGACAGGGTGGGGAACCTGACAGAGGACCCAGCATGAGGAATTGCTGGACGGACCAGTTCAGGCAGGTCACTGCCTCCGCCCACAGGACAAAATGCATTTTCTGGCCCCTCTGCTGCCCGCAGTGCCCCTGTCTGTAGGGGGATGCCCTGTGGCTGGTGGCAGGTCCCAGGGGTCATGGGGACGGGGGTGTTCTTGGTACCGACATAGGACTCTGACCCTCCTACAATGCCCAGCTGTCCACTCACATCCTCCAATGGGCCTGGGGGCGGGACTGGACAGGTGGCAGGAGGTCCTGGGCAGAATGAGGGAAAGAACCCTGCACTGGGGTCCCAGCCCCTAAGCCTGGTCCATGCCTAGTCCCCAACCCCCAGCATTGACTCAGGCTGGGCTCCCTCCACCCCTGCAGCTCCTCTGGGCTCCTCCGGGCAGCTCCCCACAAACCTGCTCTACCCTCCCTGCCCAGGCCTGGGTGCATGGCACACAGCCATGCAGAGGCCTCTCACACACCCCCAGCTCCCTAACACAGACAGACTGACAGACTGAGCTGTTCCAGACAGCCTGCCTCTCTGCACCCACAGCTTACACACCTCCCGGTTCCTTCTGATGACACAGGGTCAGTGCCCCCATGACGGAGCCACAGAGGCTGACACACATGACCACCTCATTGAACACTCATTGTGCAGAGGACAGAATGGGGTCCTGAGGAGGCGTGGGACTTTGCCAGGCGGTCTGCTACTTCTGTGTTCATGCCCACCCAGCCCGGAGCAGAGAATTCACACACACACTCCCAGGAACACACATCCTCCCACATGCACACACAAGCTCATGCCTGCACATACCCCTCACATACCTGTGCACACACACTCTCTCACTCACACACGGCACTCACATTCCCTGAGGCTCCCGCTTTGTACACAGGCGCCCTCACGCGTGTTTAACGTTGCTCCTGCCCCCTCTGCCCCAGGCCGAGCCCTCCCGTGTGGGATCCCACCTCGAGCGGGGCCTCGGCAAGGAGCCAGGGGGCTGAAGGTGCTGCAGGCCTGGCTCCTGTGCCTGCTGCTGCTGGGCCTGGCCCTGCGAGGGGCAGCGTGTCCAGCCCACCAGCACTCCATGGAGACCCGCAGTGAGTGCCCACCCAACCAGATGTCAGCCTCCCTCACCCACCCCTGCACCCCAGAGCCACCTCCTAACCGGGGGCACGTCCTTACGAAGTGCCCAGCTCTGGGGGGTTGGCCTGTGTTCAGCAGTCCTCAACCCAGAGTGGCCCTGTCACCCGCTTCCCAGGGCCCCTGTCCAGCACACATTCCAGGGTTCACTTCCCACCACCAGGGTGGCCGGGGCTCCAGTATGCTTGGTCCCCTGCTGACACAGAATGGTGGGGGTGAGGAGGGGACTAGTCCTTGGTCCTGGTGTGAGTTTGAATTTCTGTTTCCCAAAGCCACCCCACACCGCCCAGAAAAGGTGCCACCTGACCATCCGGGTGCCCCTCCCCTGTGGGTGGGCACCAGCCTGGCCTGTGAGCTCAGAGCCCCATGGGGAGCAGGCAGTTGCACCCAACACCACCCAGTAGGGCACTGAGCATACCAGGGAACACAGATTGCGACTGACGCGCTTTTTCTCTCCAGCCCCGGACATCGACCCTGCCTGGTACACGGGCCGCAGAATCAGGCCTGTGGGCCGCTTCGGACGGAGGAGAGTGGCCCTGAGGAATGCCCCGGAGCTGAGCCCCTGGCACCAGCGGTTGGCTTCCCCCTGGAAGGAGGCGCTGAGCCCTCCCAGGATGGGTGACAACCCAGTGCAGGAGGAGTAACCCTGGAGCCTCCCCCCAACCCCGGCCCCCTCCGCCAGGGACTACTTTCCCTTCAATCCTAATAAAAGCAGCTGCCTCATCTACACGCGTCTGTGTGGTGACAAACCTGGAGGACACTCAGAGCCCAGCAGGGAATAAAGGAGCTGGAACCTTCTTAGTCCCCTGCAGCCCCAGTGCCCTCCACTCAAGCCGCCCAAAGGTGCCTCAGGCTGCGCTCTGCTCCAGCCCAGAGGAGGGCAGCATAGCCCTTTCAGCTCCTGCCCCTCTATCAGGCCCCGCCCCTCTACCATCCCCGCCCCTCTCTCAGCCCTGCCCCTCTCTCAGGACCCAACCCTCTCTCAGGCCCCGCCCCTCTCAGCCCTGCCCCCTCTCAGGCCACGCCCTCTCAAAGCCCCGCCCCTCTTTCATGCCCTGCCCCTCTCTCATGCTCTGCCCTTCTCTCAGGCCCCGCCCCTCTCTCAGTCCCTGCCCCCTCTCTCATGCCCTGCCCTTCACAGGCCCCACCCCTCGCTCAGTCCCTGCCCCTCTCTCATGCCCTGCTCTTCTCTCAGGCCCCGCCCCTCTCTCAGGCCCTGCCCCTCTCAGGCCCCGCCCCTCTCTCGCCCCGCCCTCTCTCAGGCCCTCTCTTGCCTCTTTACCTCCCTTGTTGGTTGGTACTCTGGAGGAGAAAAAGCATTATGAATTGCTTGTTTCCAATCAGCAGCAGGGAGACCGAACCTAGATGGCTTCCTGCCCACACTGTGTCCCTTTGCTACTTGTTTCAGATCGCATGGTGTCCCTGTCCTGCCTCAGATGTAACTGGCTTTGGGAGAGGGGAGACTCAGCCCCTTAACCTTCCTGAGCCCCAATTTCCACATCTGAATACCCCAAGACAGTACTACCCACCTCGTTTCTGAGCTCGGTGGGCACAGGTGCTGCTGCTGGCATGGATGGGTGCTCAGTGAGTGTGAACCTCACACCGCTAGGCCCTGCTTCCAATCCAGGGCTGGGGAGCAGGTTTAACCACTTATTTCCAACAGGAAGCTCTGCCTGCACCCTGCTGGCAGGGCCGCCAGAGCCCACCCTGACCACAGGACTCCTGCTCACCTAAGCTCAGTAGGACCCAGGGTCCAGGACCCAGAGCAGGACCCCACACCCAGCTGTCCCAGCTCCATTTGCGGAAGGTGGTCCACGGCTCACCAGCCAGTGAGAGGAGGCAGAGCTGGCCCAGACCACCCAGATGGGGCTGTGCCAGGGGCAGCAGCTGGGGGCAGGGGGGTGCTCTTCTTGTCAGGTGGAGCAGTGACAGGGTCACTGGTGGTGACCTGCCCCCAAGAGGGCCTGAGGGAAGGACCTTCCCAAAGTGAATAGGATGTGGCTCAAGCCTGGCTCTGCCTCTAACCCACCAGCAGGGGCAGCACTCAGCACCTCTGGGCTGGACACCAGACAATTGCAGGCTGTGGCCTTCTGTGATGGGCTGACCTGTATCCCCCGAGTCCGTATGTGGAAGTCCTAACCCCAGCACCTCTTATGTGTCCTTACTTGGAAACAGGGTTATTGCGATAAATCCTTAAGATGAGGTTGTACTGGAATAAGGCGGGGGGGTGGGGGGGGGTTGTCCCTGTGAAAGGGGGAATCGGGACACAGAGTATGGAGGCAGAGATGGTGATGTCCCACATGCCAAGGAGCACCGAGATTGCAGGAAACCACCAGAAGCCGGAGAGGCCGGGGGCAGCTTCTCTCCGGCCCCGGGGGAACCAGGCCTGAGGTGAGGCCTCACCTCAGGCCTCCAGGCTCCAGACCGTGGGACATGTCTGTTCTTTGACACTTTGTTAGGGCAGCCCTGAAACTCAACGTCTTCTGTCCTAGAGAGATGAAGACACAGACGATTTTATGTTTTCTACGTCTCCTCATTATGAACGTTTTCAAACATATGAGAACGTTTGAAAGTGATTACAGTGACCCTCACATGCCCGTTCCTTCGCTCCCACAGTAATTACTGTGTTCACTCTCACCCCCTTCTCTCTGCCCTTGGGAAGGAAGCTGCGGACATCACGACATCCCCCTACATAGCTCAGCACATTTCTCCCCCAGATAAGAACCATCTCCCACGTAATCACAAGATGACTAGCACCCTGCAAATTTTAATAGTTCCGTAATGTCATCTAGTGTGTAGTCAAAGATCCTCAAGGTTGCCAGGAAGTCTTCGTCATCTTTTTTTGTAGGCTCCAGTCTACAGCCACACCTGCAGTTCGTTATTTCTCTGTAGTGCCTGCTCTTTTTATTGGTTGTGACACTGACTTTCCGTCTTGTAGAAAGATCCACGCAGGTGATGGTTCCCTGTGGTGTTGTTATCCTGCTCTTCTGTTCCGTGTTGCCCACGCTGAGAGGTGGATTCGGCCACTCCCTGTGGGCACGGGTGCTCCCCAGGCTTTCTGAGGCATCGTGTCTGATGGAGGGGCCTGGGCCACTCTGACAAATGCCAGGTCCGACTGTTTATTTGCGGAAGATCTTCCAATTATAAGGGTTTTCTGTGCAACCACAGCGGTCCCTAGCCCAGTTTCCCAAAGAGCTCAGCCCCTGTCCCTCTCCGAGCCCCCAGTAATGTGAGCACCGCTAACATTCTCGCCAGTGGCAGCAGTTACATTATGGGCGGCACGTGGTGACTCTCCAACGCCTTCAACGCGTGCTCACCAGAGTCTTCAAGAGGATACATTTCTTTCTTATCTTTTTTTTTTCAACACCTTACAGATACTTTTTTAAACATATGTTTTTATTTAATTCAGTGAGAGAGGCAGGAAGAGAGAGAGAGAGAGAGAGAGAGAGAGAGAGAGAGAGAGAGAGAGAAGAGAGAGAGAAAAACATCTATGAGAGAGAAGCATGGATTGACTGCCTCCTGCATAGCCCCTACTGAGCATGGAGCCTGCAACCCAGGCATGTGACCTGACCGGGAATCGAACATGTGGCCTCTCAGTGCATGGGGCAATGCTCAACCAACTGAGCCACATTGGCCTGGGCTGGGCCAGATAATTTTTGATTCTCAAATTGTCCTAAGTGTAGGTAATAAATAAATTTTATAAGAAGCATGGGTCCCTGGGTCACCCCTCTGGGCAAAGGGGGCTCTTCCAGGGGAGTCAGAGGAGACACAGTCAATAGAAACAGGTCAGCAGGGTTGCTCCGAGGTGCCACTTACCAACCTCTCTGCATCTCCTGCCTCCACCACGTGTGTTCGCGTGTGCACACACACACACACACACACACACACACACACACACACCAGCTCTGAGAGAACCCAGGTCCACACCCAGGCTAAGAAGGGTTGGAGCAGCTTCCTGGGCTGCGTGCAGTCAGTGGACTCACAGACTGACCTTCCGGGACCCAGTGAAGTTCTGGAACCGTTTGTCCTGAGCATCTGAGCAACAAATGCCTGCCCACCCCATCGCCACCCTCCGCCCCCACACTGTGCTCCAGGACCACTGCCCACCCCCCCCCCAACACTCCACAAGTTCTGGGAAGGGCTGCGCTGAGGTAGGTGAGCACTGGCACAGAGAGCCTTCCATAATTGTGTCAGCCATAGTGGAGGCTGCTTCTGGCCTTTTCCTTTAGATTTCGGAGCGGGGGAGGGGGAGAGGGAGGGAATAGTTCCTATCCTTTTGTTGGACACACATTTGTTGAGCACCTAGTGTGTGTGTCAGACACTGTACCAGGCACTGGACACCCCCGAGAAGGAAGGACAGACAGAACCTCTGCCCTCACAGCAGTCCTCCACCATGCCCGAATAGTGGGTTCACCAGGGAGGCCTCAAAGCAGAGCTGCAAACCAATTTAACGAAAGCCTCAGTTGGGCAAGGGGTGCTGCTTGCCAGGCTGCCAGGTGATCCCAATGCAGGGTTGAGTCCCACCTGCCTCTTGAGGAACAGGACAGGGAAAGGGAAGATCACATCCCAGGTGATAGAGAACCCGGGCCCCAGACCACAATGCATCCAGCCACTGGCGGGGGGGGGGGGGGGGGGGCTTAGTGGAAATGAGTCCAGGGGCGTTTTAATAATAGATTCTAGCAAAGCAATGCTAGTTTGACAAGACGGGAGTAAAATAGACATCGATGTAAGGGCATCCTATCAATGTCATCCTTACTTCCATACTTCTGTCCCATCTATCAAAGCATCAGAAATTCCTCTGAACGCCTTGCATTTAGGAGTGAAGACTCAGGACCTGGGAGCAGCCTGGTTGGTCTTAACACATTGCAGACGGATCATGAGAATTCGCGTGGTTTCTGTTCTAAGGCTTGTGGCCAATCACGAGAATTCTTTTAAAAGATATTAGTTTGTAAGAACACGTAATAAATAACTTCAAAATGCAATGGGTATTTAATTTTAAAGCGTGCCTTTAACATTTATGTAAAACGTTTTTTGTACTCATTCAATAGAAACTTATCTGGCCACTGGGTAAAGCTAAAACTACTGGTCCGTTAAGTGATGGTAGATCGCCATCTAGTGGCCAAGGGAGCAGAGGGAATAATCTTGTGAAAAACTGTCCAACTTTACTACATGCAGTTAGAAACTGCAACACATATTAGAATAAGTCGTCAGATTTCACCTGTGAAATTGTCTTTAAAAAACATTGTCTAAGGTAGCCCTGGCCAGTGTTGCTTGGTGGTTGAGTGTCGACCCAAGAGGTCACAAGATTACCGGTCAGGGCACATGCCCAGGTTGTGGGCTTGATCGCCCACAATAGGCAA
Source organism: Myotis nattereri (assembly GCF_964212035.1). Taxonomy (NCBI): domain Eukaryota; kingdom Metazoa; phylum Chordata; class Mammalia; order Chiroptera; family Vespertilionidae; genus Myotis; species Myotis nattereri. The sequence continues at coordinate 34,674,911 of NC_138082.1, forward strand.
CCAGTCGATATTGTGGATGTTTCTCTCTCATCAATCTCTCTCTAGCGCGTGCTCTCTCTCTCTCTCAAAATCAATAAAAACATATTTAAAAACAAACCACCAAGGTATCAGGCCCTTTTCTTTATCCATCCCTTAGCTTTTCTCAAAGGTCATGACAAGAAAGCACCTTGGGACATCTGCTCTGGTTTTGTCTAGAAAGGTCCCATGGAATGTCTGTTAGAATAAGCACCAGGGCAGTCTGAATGGCGGGACGCCTGGGCTGTTTCCATCTCCCCAGGACAGAAGCTGGGTCTGCCGGAGCCCACTCTCTGCCATTAGGATAACGCCTGCCCAGGTGTGATGATGCAGAGAGACTCAGGCACCTGGCTGATGGGTGAGCGAGGGAGCAGCAGCCAGAACTTAGGAGGGAGGCTGTGACCTTTGGCAGGGACACAGCCATGCTGTGGTGACCTCCCTGAGATGAAGCCTAGACAATGCCAGGCCTCCATGGCGTGATCAGCCCCCTAGACCAGTGATGGTGAACCTTTTGAGCTCGGCGTGTCAGCATTTTGAAAAACCCTAACTTAACTCTGGTGCCGTGTCACATATAGAAATTTTTTGATATTTGCAACCATAGTAAAACAAAGACTTATATTTTTGATATTTATTTTATATATTTAGATGCCATTTAACAAAGAAAAATCAACCAAAAAAATGAGTTCGCATGTCACCTCTGATACGCGTGTCATAGGTTCGCCACCACTGCCCTAGACAATGCCAGGCCTCCATGGCGTGATCAGTCCCCTAGACAATATCAGGCCTCCATGGCGTGATCAGCCCCCTAGACAATGCCAGGCCTCCATGGCATGATCAGCCCCCTAGACAATGCCAGCCTTCATGGCGTGATCAGCCTCCTGCCAGGGCCCATCACCAACCGAGCCCCACGTGCGACCCAGGCCCAGGGGCCGGGCCGATGTCCCCATAAAGGGTGGATGAGAGCAGAGGGCAGACGTGAGGGGCCCCTAGAAATGCTGGTGCCCTTTAAATGCCAGGAAGTTCAAAGCCAATGGGATCGGAAGTTTTCCATGTGTCCCTCTGTCCATTCTTACCATCAATGTAGCGAAGTCACCCTTTTCAGATGCTAACAACATCCTGTTTAAGATTCCAAACCTGCTTACCCTAGTCCCAGAGGCAAGGATGAAAACCAACATCAACCCCCCAAAACAGCCCCTCTGACAGCTCCCCCTGCCACTGGGGCTCACCTCCCACAGCGACCTCCTGGCCTCTGTGAAGGGGACAGGCAGTGACGAGGCTGGTGTACCTGTGTCACCATCGGAGAGATGTCCTGTGCCACCTTTGTCACTGCCTGCTGCCTGACCTGCCTCCTGAGTCCCTCACCACAAGCCCCCTAGGGTGTGTGCGGCAAAACCCCCACCCTGCAAATGCACCAGAGACAAGGTTATAGAAAGCAGTTTAATTTTTTTAGAAAACCGCCACTCCATTTCCCCTGGCACTGCCACCTCCCGCTGCGCCTGCTCCGTCCTGTCCCCCTCCCAGAAGCAGGTGGGCCTTGCCCAGCACCAGGTCCCTGTTCCCTCTGACCCGTTTCATTCCTCGGAGGCGGGAGCAGCAGGGTGGATGAGCAGCCAGGCTGGGCAGGTGCACCCGGCCTGGGCACTGGGACTCTGTGTCTGGGTGCAGGCGGCGAGGCCATGGACACCGGTCCTCTCCTGAATGACTCCCACGGGCTTTCGGAAGTGGTTCTTCGGAGAGATGCCAGCTTCCGGGCACCCCCAGGAACTAGCCAGTGCGAATGGAGAATCAGAGTCAAGTACCACCGTCCACGTGGCGCTTCGGTCAGGCTGGGGGGCTCCTCCCCGAGACCCTCCTGGAGTGGCTGTGGCTGCCTCTAGCGGGCACAGCACTTGGCCCGCCCCGTGGGCCCCTGGTTTAGAGCCAGCCGGGCACCTCCCCGTGTCTGGTCCTCCTTCCTCTCCGCCCTCTGCAGCAGCTCTCGAGCTGTGAGCACAGACAGAGAGGGTGGTGGGGTGAGGGATCCCCCAGTTCTGCACAGCCCTGCACATCACAGACCTGGGGCCCCACCCCTCGCTGACATTCACCTGGAGCCATGAAGCTCGGCCCCGACTCTCCCGCTCACCTTCCAGTCCCTAGTGACATCCTGTTGGGTCCAGGACGCCAGCAAAGAAGGCCCGATGAGGCAGAGGCCGTGAGGGCCCCACCCCCGGGCTCCCTGGGGCCCTCACTCACCAATGGCGCTGAAGGCCTCGGTCACCTGGTGGTTGAGTCTGGCCGAGGTCTCCATGAACAGCAAGCTCTGGCTCTCTGCAAACTCCTTGCCTTCCTGAGGAAAACAGCCACAAACCCGCAGCGCTCGCTCACAAAGCGTCCCTAAGACGCTCAGTCAACACCTTTCTCCTCACCTATTCAACACCACACGTGGCTCGGTCACCATTGTCATTTGGGGGGTTGGTTTGGTTTTGTCTCCAGCTTGTGTGAGCCCTAAGTGAGCTTCCTAGCAGCAAGCCCCACCAGCAGGCGCAGCCCTGGAGCGGACTCCGTGCTGTGCATTGGTGCTCCTGGACGGGGCCCACCCAGTACTCGGGTCACGAGGGCTGGGGGCTCCCCATACAGGCCCCTGCCCACATCTCCCACAGCTCTTACTCCTCCACAGCGGGTGCTTTTAGAAGAACGACAGCTGTTTAAATTTTCTATCCTTGCTCAGTTCCTAGCAAAGAAAATTGACTTCTTCATTTGAGCCTTCTTCACGAATGTATTACACACAAGGAAAAATTCTGAAAACCCACATCTCTCAGCGTGGGTGGGTGTGGGGGGTGTGGGTATGCATGTGAATGGGTGCTTGGGTGTGTGCAGGCAAACACGTGTGTATGTGTGAATGTGTGTGTGTGTACCTGTGGATGTACATGTGAGAAAGTGTGTGCATACGTGTGGGTGGCTGTGCATGTGAGTGTTGGGGGTGGGGGGATTCAGGGTCACTCCTTTCTCCTCCTGGTGACATAATGACCCGTCCCCAGTGTTACCTCGAAGGTCACCTCCCGCTCCTCGCTGAGGTCTGTCTTGTTGCCAACCAGCATCACCACGACTTCTCCAGGGAGGAACTCCCGCTCCAGGTCCTTCAGCCACTGCTGAGCCTTGCGGAAGGAATCCTCAAAAAGGAAAAAAGGACCTCAGACAAATCTTATGGGCAGTCTTCATCAGCTATCCCAGGAAAGGAAAGCAGGTGTCCATGCCACACTGTATAAAGCATGCTATGATCCTATGGGCCATATGACAGATAGCCCCACCCCCACCCCCGCACCCAACCCTACCCCACCCGGCCTGTCCCATGAGGAGGACATCTGCTCGGTCTGGGCCACAGGGACCTCCTCCCCGACCAACAGTCCCAGGAGGCTAGACAGTGCCCTGCGGACCAGGTAGTGGGGCTCCTGCCCCGGGCCCCACGTAGCCCCTTCCCTCCCTGAGCAGGCCCACCTGCTTCCCAGCACTGCCTTCCCTTCCTGCTCACCTGCCCCGCCACCTCCCTGCTCTCCCCCCCCCTCCCCCCCGCAGGGCTATCCCTGCTCTTCCCTCTACATTCTGCTAGAACCTTCCTGCAGGAAGCCCCCATGACTCCCCCCGCGCCCCACCCTTCCAGTCTCCTGCTCTAGGTGTCTGCTCACTGGTATTTAGCATCTGCCCTGATGATATTCTGTGTGTGGGATGTGCAGCCAGGGCTGTGCCTCCCTGTTTCTTTACCCCCCCCCCCCATCATCAGTGGGAGTCCTGAATAGTGGTGCAGGGTGTTCTGGGAGGACCAGCCATGCCCTCCTAACCCATAACACCCCTAACCAATGACATCCGCAAAGACCCTTTTCCCAAATAAGGCCACACTCACAGGCTCTGGAGGCTCAGATTTGGACATAGCTTTTGGGAAACACAACTCTGCCCACTGCAGACACAGGGCAGGGCGAACACAGGCAGATGCCTTGCGAAGGGCGTGGAGACACGCCGGGCAGGTGAGCCTTACCTTGCTGGTGATGTCGTACACCAACAGCGCTGCGTTGGCGCCCCTGAAGTAGAGGTGGCAGACGCTGTGGTACTTTTCCTGGCCAGCCGTGTCCCAGATCTCAAACTTCAGAGACGTGTCACCCAACTCCACCACCTTCGTGAAGAACGCACCTGGAACCGGAGGCCCAGGGCGGCTTTATCTGGAGGACCCGGCCCCCACCTACTGTTCAGGCCCGGCCGGCGCGAGGCCTGGGCTCAGCGAACCCTCGGGGACACGTGCTTCCTGCCACCCACAGCCGGGAAGGCTGAGCAAACACCTCTTCTGGAAGGTGGCAGTTTCCATCAAGAGCCAAGTGTCAGAAATAACTGCTGCAGACACTTCATAGACGCACGGAGGCTTTGGGTGGGGACATAGGCTCCAGGGCCCTAACGCACAAATCTGAGCTTTGCTTGCCAAGGTGATGTGACTTTCACATAGTTGTTGGTGGCACCAACCAGAGTGTGTGGGGTGTGTCATACACAGAACAAGACAGGGGTGGAGAGGCGGCAGGAGAGGGGCTGGGGAGAAGCCGGCAGAAGGGGATGGGGGCTCCAGTCAAAGCTGCTGCCCTGTGCCCACCCAGACCCTGTGTGGAGTTTGAAGCCTGTTGGGAGATTCTTGAAATTAAAACTTTCACTACAAGGCAGAGAGTTAGCTTCTAGGGCTGCTGTAACTAATTACCACAAACTGGGCAGCTTAAAACCGAAATATATTGCTTCCATTCTGGAGACCAGAGGTCAGAAATCAAGGCATCATGGGGTAAGCTCCCCCCGAAGCTCTGAGAATCCTTTCCATGCCGTCTCCTGGCTTTGGTGGCTGCCGGCCCCGTCCGCGTTCCTGTGCTTGTAGACACATCACCCCCATATCTTCCTCCGGGTTCACATGGCCTTCTCCCCGCGTCTCCAAGTTCCAATGAGGTCCCAGTCAGTGGACTCAGGGTCCACCTGCAACCCAGCACGATCTCATCTCAACACCCTTAACCAATGACATCCGCAAAGACCCTTTTCCAAATAAGGCCACACTCACAGGCTCTGGAGGCTCCGTCCACTGCAGACAGAGGGCAGGGCGGGGCTGGGTTAGGATTTCAGCACAGAGCTGGTCACATCATGACTCTCTCATGAGACTCCCGTGGGGGAGACCGCCAACCAGGTCCTCTGCCGGCACATCCCACATTTTCCTGCTTGTCCAGGAGCTTGAATCAGATAAACTCCCTACGTGTCTGGACCGAATGTTTGTGTCCTCGCAAAATTCACAGGCTGAAGCCCAATGACGCCCAGTGTGAGGGTATGAAGAGGTGGGGCCTTTGGAGGTGCTTAGGGTTAGATGAGGTCCTGAGGGTGAGGCCCCTGTGATGGGATTAGTGCCCTTATGGGGAGAGACTCAGAGAGCCCCCTCTCTCTCCTCTCCCTCCCCTCGTGCAGGCAAAAAGAAGAGGCCACGGTGAGTGCAGTTAGCTGGCCGCCACCTACACACCAGCAGAAGGGCCTCAGGAAGAAACCTACCTTGCAGGCACCTTGATCTCGACTTCCAGACCCAAAATGGCGGTGCTTGCAGGCAGCCAGAGCAGACTGACTGGGTCAAACAGAGCCGCAGTCTGTCTCAACGTGGGGACGGATGGCTCCCCGCTCACGTGGGCTCACGGTCAGGAGGGAAATGGTGTTCCGTGGGACGGATGTCCTGAGGGTGCAGGCCGCGAACAGGCCTCGGAGGGGCTGTCAGCTGCACAAACTTGGCCCCCTCGCTTCAACCTTCTAAAGCTCGGCCCCCTCTTCACCATGGGCCAAGGGCGCCCTCTGCCCAGGTGGCTGTCAGCTGCCACACGAAGCCCCCTGCCTGCCCTCTGCTCTCCCGAATGAATCCGGAATGTCAGCCGTTAATCCACATCCTTCGTTCGTTTTCTACCACGTCGAGTCCCATTTCTGAATCTGATGTTGGTTGTACCTTAAAAGTCGTCACTGCCAGGTTGCACGTGGGCACCTCATCCATTCAATAGCCAAGCTTCCGACATTTCCCTTTTTCGTCTGAAAATGATGACAGCGGCTCCGCTTCAATCAATAGAAAGTCCCGACGAATTTTCAAGGGGTTTGGGGTTTTCAGTGCAAGTGGTGATGAGGCAGGAGTGACTGAGTAGGCACAGAAGACAGAAGCTTGTCTTCCCTGGAGAGAAACACAGGCCCTCACGTGGGCCCTGGGCGGGACTGAGGCGACCTTTACCCCTACCCCGTAGACTCCTTGTCTCCAACTCGGAAAAGAGCCCTCGTTTATTATCTTCATTTTCAGAAACCCACTGATACCCGCTATATTAGTGAACGAATGAGTGAGTGAGTGAGTGAGTGAGTGAACTCAGAGAAACAGATGGCTTGTCCACGGCAGAGTCCAAATTTGAAACCAAAGCTCTGATTCTGAGGTGGCTTCCCACCCCGCCCGCGGCCTCCCGGGAGGACTGGCGTAGAGAACATGCTGGGTTTCCTTATTTTGGGTGGGGATCGGGGTTTTCACTGCAGGTGGGATGTGAAGGAGGCAGCCCAGCAGACCACATAGACCTTGACCTCCGGGAGCCCTATCCTAGAGTCTCTTTCAGAAGAGCAGTGAGAGGGTCGGCCCTACTGCCCCCGCCCCCCACCCCCTCACCCCCTGAATCCAGGCCCGGCTGGTAAATAGTCTAGGCAGAAAGGGGACTGCTCACAGGTAACCTGCCCAGGGCAGTGCTTAGCAGAGGGAGGCTGGGCAGGGTGAGAGGCTGGCTTGGCCAGGTGGCTGAGCAGCAGAGCCTGGAGGGCTGCTCCCTGGCTCCTCCCAACACCCACTCGGACACAATCCCCACACCCAACTCCTGGGGCCAGAGGCCCTGACCTTAAAGCTCCACCCCTGCAGACTCCGATGAGCTCTGGAGGCTGCTGTGCCTCCCCACTGGGACCTCACCTCCTCCCTGCCCGGGCCCATGATGCCCGAGGCACCAGACAATATCTGCCCCATGTGCCTCTCCCTGGGTCACGCCCTGGCTTCTCCCCTTGGAGACTAAGAAAGGGTGTCGGTCCGTCACTTACACCCCACGGTTGGCAGGATGCTCTTGAAGTCGTTCTTCACGTATCGGAGAGCCAGGCTGGACTTGCCCACAGAGCCGCTTCCCAGGAGGACCAGCTTGAACACGTAGGGCTGCCCCGCCCCGGGCTGGGGGCGCCCGTCTGCCTGCGCCATGGCCTGTGGGGACACACAACGTCTGCCACCAAATAACCTCAGCACCTTCACCCCGCAGCACTGCCTCCCAGCGGAGGGCAGACAGTCTGGGATGGATGAAGACGGAGGAACTGATGGAGCTCCAGGTCACTGCTCCGCTCTGCACCCCAACTCCTCATCTGGAAAGTGGGGGGGCGAGCTCAGTGGTTAGAGCATTGGCCAGCTGTGAGGAATGTGAGCAGCTGTGTGTGGGAAGCGCGTCGGCGGTGCCCAGCAGAGACCATTGTACAATAAAGGGCTGCAGGCCCTGGGCCAGTTATCATATGGGCCGACTGTCCTCATTCCACTAATCCTCCCTTTTAAAAAATCTACTACTTTTTCCAAAAAGTGTCTGAAACATCTGGGAGGTAAAGTACTCTGTCTGTTCAGGGTGAACGGATTCAAAAAAAAAATCTAGCCACTGCTGGCTTGTTTGGTGGTTAGAGCGTTGACCAGCTCACCAAAGAGCTGCAGATTCGATCCAGCTCCAATCAGGGAGTATGCAGAAGGCAATCTCTCTCTCTCTTTCTCTCTCTCTCTCTCTCTCTCTCTCTCTCTCTCCCTCTCTTTCTTTCTCTCTCTCTCTCTCTCTCTCCCTTTCTCTCTCTCTCTCTCTCTCTCTCTCTCTCTCTCTCTCTCTCTCTCTCTCCTACCCCCACTCCCACCCCATCTATCATTCCACTCTCTTTTTAAAACAATCAATGGAAATATATACTCGGGTGAGGATTTTTTAAAAAAAAAAAAACTATCTAAAAGGGTTGGTGTTTCAAAAATATCTGTCTAAAAAATGTTGGTGTTTCAAGGATCTCAAAACACGTTACCTTCCTGTGGTTCGGGAGACCCCAAACCCACCCTGAGGTGCCCTGCAGGAAAACAGCTCTGCAGTCAAAATAAGTTTGGGCAAACCCTGCATATGTGTTCACTGTGGAAACTTCCAGACACAGAGCACATGGAGGGAAAGGATACCATTCTATGGACCTCATGCAGGGTCACCCCCAACCACCACGGCCAGCCGAGCGCATTTCACCCACGTCCCAGATCCCCCACCACAGAGATTAGTCTGAAGCAAGTCCCCGACATGCTATTATTCCATCTGCAGCTCTCAGTCTATATGCACGCACCCTTATTTCCTTTACAGTGTGTCTGTGGAGAAGGCAGAGCATCCCATGGCTTCCTAGCCTGACTTGCTGATTGTATCCCTAGGTCGCCATTGACTGTGTTCCTGCGAGCCCTGTCTTTTCCATAGTGTGGTGGCTCAAAACAGAAACCTGGTCAGATCACAGGCTATTTTTTGGAGAGAAAGCTTCGTGAGTGTGGTGGGCATTTCCCAGGAGGCAAACAGTGCGCGGGAGTCTCCTTGTGATGCTGTGACCACTGGCGAGCATTATCAGAGCCTATTGTTAGGGGGCTGCAAAACGATGGCATTTTTAAAAATTTTTAATCCTCACCTGAGGCTGTGTTTTTATTGATTGTAGGGAGAGAGGGAGGGAGCCAAAGAGAGAAACATTGCTGCAAGAGAGAAGCGGCCCTCAGTGGTCTCCTGTACTCATTCCAAGCAGGGATCGAACCCGCAGCCTCTTTGGTGTACGGGTCAACGCTCAACCAACTGAGCCACCCAGCCAGGGCAATAGTGGCATTTTAACACCATTTGTCTTTGTTTATTACATGGATTGCTTCCAGAAAGAAGGACTTCCCTAAAAAATATCCATACCCTCCCTAGGCAGTCACCTGGGTGGAAAAGAGGGAGGCCCCCCAGGGTCAGGTGGGAAGAAGGAAGGGGAGGAAGTTTGGAGAGGAAAGCGGAGGTGGGGTGAGGAGGGGGGTGGGGGGAGCAGTGAGCAGAGGACCAAGCTCCCCGGCGGTCCCAACAAGCAGCCACGGCCACAGACTGCCCTGGTCGCCCGCCAGGACAGACGAGAAGAGAGTTTGGGATGGAAATCTCAAAACAAACAGGACTGAGTCCTCGATTCCAACAAAGCTGTCCTAAATAGAACGTGACCGGAGCGTGGCGGGCCCAGCAGAGCAGGGGCACGGGCCCTCCCACGTCCGGGGAAGCGGGGTCAAGTGGCAGGTCTGGAACCCCCCTCAAAGGGACACTCTGGGGTTTCACCATCCAGTGTGATGCCTCGTGGTACCAACGCATGACGTTTCAGAGAGGGGTTAGGGAGATAAAAGTGCTTACATAAAAGTTTTCCACCCATGTTTCTCTAAAGCTCCCCATTATCTGCTGTGGAGACTAAAAATATATTACTACTTTTTCCTCCCACCTTCTCAGTTCTTCTGGCTCAGCTACTCATCCAATTAACAGAGACAGATTAACAGGAGGCTGGTTTCCAGCAAGCAGGCCTGGAGTCTTCCTGACTAGAGTGAGGGCAAAGGTTCTTAAGGTCGTGAAGCCAAGCCTCCCTTCCTGAAGCAGGTTTGTCTAAACCTCTTCAGGGTCAAAAGTTCTTTCTGAGTCTTTTCTTTCTTAATAAACAGCTTGAAATCCATATCCCAAAAGGTAGCTTCAAGATGGCAAAACCCTGCTTCCCTTCACTGATGAGGCTGAGGACACGGCTATGATTTCGTCCATTTCCTTCACAGAAGTAACAGTGCTTCCAATAACTAACGGAGGGAGCCCAGCCGCATGGCTCAGTGGTTGGGCGTCAGCCTATGAACCAGGAGGTCACGGTTCGATTCCCATGCCTGGGCTGGGGCTCAGTCCCCAGTGGCGGGCTTGCAGGAGGAAGCTGATCAATGATTCCTTCTCATCATTGATGTTCCTATCTCTCTCTCCCTCTCCCTTCCTCTCTGAAATCAATAAAAATATATTTTATAAATAAATAACAGAGGGAGGGGAGTGAGGAAGAAAGGGACGGAGGGAAGAAAACACAGGGTACTATGCAAAACAGGAAAAGGCAAATAATCCATCAAAACACCAATGTTTTGAAACATTTGCCTAAACTGAGAAATTTCTTGGAGCCTGAGGCAGAAGAGGAGTGACTTGGGAGGGAGCAGGGTCTCCGCCGAGAATTAGCAGGAGGCAAGCTTTAGGAGCAATCTGGTCTAGACCTGCCTGGGTCTGCCTGGTGGGTTGTCAGGGTGCTGGGCGCCCAGGACTCCTGAGTCCCACAGACCCACCGGCACGCAGTGAGGGTGCGGAGGAGCATTCTGCTCTCGGAGAGCCCACCCACCCGTGCAGAACTCCAAGCAATTCATTCACAGATTCTGACCCCTGGTAGGTAGAAAATGAAACCCAAAGGCAATGTACACAACCTGAAAGTGGGAAAGCACCTGAAAAGCCAGCTGGCTTCCGGGAATGAAATTTACAGCCCTGGGGATTCAGCAAGTCCAGACTCCCGGGAAGCCCGGAGAGAGATAACAAGAGGTCAGAGTTCAACATCACCAGAGAGTTTCCAACTACTCTCCGTCAAATACACCGGGACGGCCTCCGGGGAAGGGCTGTTGGTCTGTTCGCTTCTGTCTGTTGGGGGTGATACAAATCTCCCTCAGCTTGCGGCCTCCTCTCTGGTCCTGCAGCTGCCGACCTGGCCCCGATCATGTGTCCAGTCCCCATAAATAGCATTTAATAAAACAGACTTCATGGGGCCCAGGTCCTGCTCCTCCTCTCCAGTGAAATTATCTCAGTTTCAACTCTACCTTAATTCGTAGAACTAATTTTTTAATGACTTATCGCTCTTGCTGGGTTGTAACTTCTAATGAGATTTAATTTATATAATTATTTTGTTAATATCTGCTCCCTCCCACTGGGCTGCAGCCACTCAAGAGTGCACGGACTGTATTCCTGGGGCACACAGTAGGTGTTCCATAAATATCTCAGAAACGCACACGGACTCACTTAGCAAGAAGCCCTCATTGGACAGACGTGCTGTTTCCGGAGCATGGTTTGCACAGCCAGTCACACCAGGCAGCCCGGGATGTGGTGAGCTGGTACAGGCAAAGCGGGGAGCAGAAGGGCCTCCAGCCGCTCAGCTCCCAGTGGCCAAGAAAAGCAGCAAGTGACTCACTCCAAGGCCACCCCGTGAGGGTGCGAGGGTGAGGAGCGGAGCTTATTGAGCCGGGCTGCCCTGAGCCTCCTATGGAGCTGAGCGGGAGGCCTCTGGGGCGTTACCCCACCTTACTGAGAGCCAGCAGCTCCTCTAAGACAAACAGGCAGAATTAGGAGCCCAACGGCGGCCTTCACATCCACACGAGATGCACCGGGCCCTGGCGTGACTTCAGCCTGTCGGGAAAGTGCAGGGCTCGCTCCTGCATCCAGTCAGCGGTGCAATCCTCCTGCCGGGAACCGCCTACTGGCCTGGACTCATCGGCCAAAGACCAGCACCTCAGTAGCAAGTCCTAACTTACAAACTGCTCTTCCCCTGAACTCAGAGAAGCAGGGAGTAGAGCGATAGGTACCAGAGGCTGGGAGAAATGGGGAGAGTGGACAAACAGTACAAACATCCGGTTATACGATCAGTAAATTCTGGGGTCTAAGGTACAGCATGGAGTTTACAGCTAACAATACTGTATCTTATACCTCGAAGTTGCTGGGACAGTAGCTCTTCAATTCTCACCAAAGAACAGTACTTCAGTGACGGGCTGGAGATGTTACCTGACGCGATGGTGGTCATCGTGTTGCAATAGTGAATGCAACATGTTACGCCTCTTAACTTACACTGTCTCATACATCAGTTACACTGGACAGAGCCGGGAGGGGGGGGGCCCTTTTCAAAATGGAATCCTCAGGCTTTCTTTGCCTCCCGAGCTCGTACGTTGTTTCTCGCTGGAAGTTCTTAAGGCACCTGCTTAGGAGCAGATGGTCCATTGACTGGTGCTGTAATTTTACACAGAAAGTCCTGACACACCTGCAGCGATGCGTTCTCACACATCAACAGCCCTCAAGTTCTGCTTGCTACCTTTGTGTACCCGTTAATAACATTCTTCTTGAGTCAAGAAAATCTTTAGCCCAAAACATGTTTTAATTAACCAAAGTAGGTGGACTATGAATGCCTAGACCATTTCTGAAATTCCAGGTGCCTGTGTCTTTACTCCTTTGGCAATGGTACATCTTTGTTGAAAAATATGATTTTGCTAGCAGTATAAATACATCATGAATATGAAAAAATCAAATTACTCATAATCCCATGCCCTTAATACAACCAGCAATAGCATTTTGCTTACTTTCTTCTAGTTTGTTTAATGAATCATAAAAACAAACAAACCAAAACCCATAGCTTTAACATATACTTTTGTATCCTACCTTTCAAACAACCACAGCATCTATCAAAGGCAGTTTTGCACATTGCTACAAGTTATGTATGTTCAATGACCATGTAACATTCCTACAACTATTCTAATTTAATGAGCCATTTTCCTACCACTGGATCATCACTAGGTTTTAATTCTTTTCTGTAATGAATCAGCCTCAGTGAGCATTTTCATGTATAATTTTTGTGTGATTACAGTTGTAAGCTTTCGCTAATCAGAGGTTGAAGCCCTCTGTTCAGAGCGAAAATTGAAAACTCCAGGCCTGACCCCACCTCCAGACCTTAATCAAGGTGGGTCTTTGAAGTCTCTGTAAGGGAGAAGCTCCAGGAATGCAGACTGGGGAGCAGGGCTGGTAGACACCCTCTCTAGCATCTCCGTTTGGGGCCTTTCGTTCCTTACAAGCCCCCCTCCTGTCCACCACAGCCACAGGAAGGGCTGCAAGCCTACCTAGTTCGGGAGGACATTCCAGGGCGGGGCTGGCTCGCTGAGTCTCCCGTCAGGCGTCCCTCCAGTGACCCTCCCAGCACGGAAAGAACTGAGATTACTGTGAGGTTCCCGTCCTGACTGCGCACCTGGATCCTCCTCGCCGCGAGCACTTTACCCGCAAGGCCTGTCACTGCAATTTAAGCAGGAATCTCCGGCCAGGGCCCCGACCTCCCTGACCCAGGTCCTCCACGGCACCGTGGCCCTCAGTCCCTGAGACTTCTTCCCCTCACTGTGCCCTTGTGATCATTCATGTGTGGGTACACAGACAGACACACACAGACACAGACATACACAGACACAATTATCCACATACAGAGACACACACACACATAGAGACAGACACAAACACACATACACACACACGCAGACACTGCCAAGTATATAGACGTTTAAACAATGACTCACGTGTTCCCAGGCCTGGTCACTTCCCGGGAGCCTGACAGGCCATCATCACCGGGCCTGTGGGGCCCCTACCTGCCTCCCTCTGCCCTGGGGAAAGGTCGGCTTCCCTCACCAGGTAGCCGGCTGAGCGGTGGCCAGGGCAGCTGGGTGGGTGGAGGCTGGGCTCCAGCAGAGATGGGGGAGAAGCAGCCCAGCCCCCGCCCCCCGGCTCCTAAGACAGGCCACTTCCTTCTGCCAGGCTCCCAGGGCAAGGTCCTCTGGTCACGTGGCCACCTAGGCGGAGGCTGGACCTGAGAGCGGGCCCAGCAGCAGCACCTGGGCGCCCAGCCGGAAGTGAGCCTCCTGTCAGGGGTTTGTGTCACCCAGTGCCCCCAGTGCCTGAGCCTCCTGGGGGCCTCATTTCAGCTCCTTCCTCGGGCTCCTGGCAGCTTTGCCCACTCGGCAAAGGAGAGAAAGCAGTGAACTCGGTCCTTCCACGGACAGCAGGAGCCAGCTCCTGGGGACCTGCACCTGGAATCAGACGCCAGCCAGGCGGGCTGGGCCGTGTCAGATGACAGCTCCTGGCCGGGTGCCACCTGGGGACAGGGTGCTGTGCGTCTCTAATGCCATCTGCCAGCTTTGTCACCCTCCAACCTGACTGTGTTCCTCTGTGGAACCAGGATCTTGGGAGCCATTGCAGAAGCCCGCCTACCCCAGTGCCCGAGCCAAAGCGCCCAGGGAAGGCGTGCCACGCCCAGGTGACACACAGGGAACCAACACCTAGGGCCTCGGGCTCAGGCTCAGGCTGAACCCAAACAACCTACTGGCCCCTCCCCTCCTCGAGAGGCCCAGGGGCACCAACAGACACTGAGCTCAGATACCCAGGAGGCTGGGCTCCTCGCTGCTGTGGTCTCAGGGGTGCCCAACCTGCAGTCTGGGCAGCGGTTCCCTGAAACCTGCAGGGCCCTCCCACAGGCACTCAGCACGTCACTGCCCCTCTGTTCCCTCACCTCCCAGGCGAGGGCGCTGGGCCAGAGGCTCCCTGTGGCCACGGTGAGGTGATCGGATCTCAGCACCAGAGCCACCAGGAGAGAGAATCTGAGACCTCACCTTTCAGTCAGAAGACCCTTCCCTTGCAGACATGCCAACGGGGAGGGGAGACAGAACACAGGCGTCCTGACCATCACCCCACCCGGACACGGCACTGTGCACACCAGAGCTTGTCATGGGAATTAAGCAAAAATGACGCGTAAGCGATGTACTCGCATGGCACAGTTAGTTCTTGGTACTTGGCTATATGGACCTTAGACTTTCTCTCTGGCACTTTATCAGCTTTCCTGCCTCTGCATGAACAGGGGGAGTTCCCACTGCACCACCTAACCAGGCTGCTGTACAGACAGCGTGCTCTCAGCGTATCCCCCTTTAGAAAGAAATGCAAAATTATGGAATTTTGGAGCCAGGAGGGCCTCTGGGGATAGTCTGGTCTGAGCACCCTCCCGGTGTCTAAAGAATCTTGGCAACACCCCCACCCACGGACTCTTCAGTCTCTGCCCAAAGGTGACAGCGACGGGATCGCCTGCCCCGAAGCAGCCATGCACCTGGCTCCTTTCCAGCCATCCCACACTAGTCTTGTATAACTTTCCACCCAGCTCCCGCCCAGGCCACTCAGCCAGAGCCTGCTCCACTGTTGCATAAACATTTCTGAGCCTCTCAGAGCAGCTCTCAGGGCTGTGGCCCCCGCTGCGCTCAGACCCATGGCTTCCTTGCTCCTGTGAAGAGACTCCGAGTGGCTCAGATTGTTAACTAACGCATCTCCTCTCCAGCAGGCGTGCCCGGTGGCCCCGATCCTTGGATATGTGGGAAGAGGGGCTCCCTTCCTCCTTGGGGCTTCCATGCAGAGCTCTGGTTAAGGATGGAACTCGTAGTGTGATTGCTATCTGAGGTGCAGATCTTCCAGAATGCTCTTATCTGCTGAGACCTTGCAGATAAGCAGGAATGGTGGCCTGCCTTGCCCCAAACCTTCACCCTCGCTTATCTCAATGGAAAATTCCAGCAGGGATTTCTGAACTCCAAGTGAAATTCCTCCTCTCAACAGTGGGTGTGGTGCTTGGCTGCTGGCCAGGCTGGGCAGAGCAGGGCAGAGCGAAATCCAAGGCCAGCGGTGACAGGACAGGTGCCCGCACAGAGGCCACCCGGGGACACACGGCCCTAAATGAGCAGAGGGCACAGGCAGGAGAGACCCGCTCACCTGCCCAGGTGGAAGGGGAAGAAGGGTCAAGGGTTACTCCTCCCCGGAGGAGATGCTGACACCCGGATGAACAGACGAATGGATGGAGGAGAAACTTGCCCAGAGGCCAAGAGGAGGAAAGGCTTTCTGAGCCCCAGAAGCAGTGTGAGCGGTGTGAGGCCTGGCACGCGGCGCTGTGGGACGCAGGGGACGCTGTCACCGAGCACGGAGTCAGGGGTGGGTGGCCAGAGGGATGAGGATGGAGAGGCCTAGTCCAATTCCACGAACACTAGAATCAACGAAGACAGAGTACCTACCTTTCATTGAGTGCCTAGTCTGTGCCAGGCACGGTGTAAGTCCTTGCCTTAGAGCATCCTTCTCACAGCCACGCCACCTGCGGGCCACACCTGAGGGCCCTCTGCTGACCTCTCCCAGCCCTGCCCCTCCTTGTGGGTGAGGTGTTTCTATCCTGAGACAGTAGAATTCCCTGCCCAAGGAGCCAAATTCCACTTCCAGGGCCTGCACGCCTCTGCCCTAGGTGCACCCTCCCAACCAGGCCACCAGCATGTGTGCCCAGGGCCAAGGGACCAAGAGGCAGCCAACAGTGGGCAGCATGTGCAGAGATACAGGAAGACTTGATAAATGAAGACACTTCACATGTCCCAGACCAGAGACTGAACACCCTGACGCTGACACTTCCGCGGACTCCATTTAATGCAGTGTGAGTTAGCATCTCATTAGCATGCTTGATGAAACACCTGCACCACAGGCTGTGGCAGCCCGGCTATGCCTCATTTCTTGTCTCGGTGGGGTAATACGTGCATCCCTGCTTAACGTGCATCCCTGGTGAACAGCCCACAGAGCTGAGTACCAGCTCTCTCGTCCTGACTTCTGGTCAGGGTGCCTGGCCCATGTGCCTTTAATGTGGTCACTGGTATGGTTCTGCTCGAGTCTACCACCTTCTGTGCATGTCTATCTGTTCCCACTGTCTTCATTCCTTCCTTCCCCCTTTCCTTCTTTTGATCTAATGGAGTATTTTTAGTATTTCATTCTATCTCCTTTCCTGGTTTCTTAAGTCATTATAGCATATCTTTTTATTTGATTCTTTTTTAGAATTTCTAAATCTCTCCTGAAATTCACCATTTTCTTTGCCTGTTGTATGCACCTTTCCCAACAGAAGCATCACCATTTCTGTCATCGTATGTCACACTCCTCGTCTACTAATTCTAACAGCTGGTTAGTGTGTGGGTCTGATTCCATAGATGGTTTGTTTTGTTGTTTGTTTGTTGACCACGGGTTATGTTTTCCTGTTTCTTCATCTATGTGGGGACGGTCACTGTGTGCTAAACGTTGTGAATGGCGTTTTGGCAAAGGCTGGAGATACCCTCCCTTTGGGGGAATGGACACCCTGCAGAGACCCCTGCTGGGCGTGTGGACAGCACCGTTTCTGGAGACACACGGGAATGCGTGTCCATGGGCCCAAGAACAGTGCAGCCTCAACCCAGCTGTGGTCCCACGCTCAGCAGCAGCTGGAACTCGGAGAGAATGGCTCAGTTCTTTAGTTCATTGAAGCTTTTAGCTGCACTCAATGCTGACAATAAAATTACCCACATGCCCAGCAGGCCGGCACGCAGGAACCCTTGTGAGAAATCGGAGCTGAGAGTCGGGGGTGGGATTGAGCTCTGTCTGGATCAACATCTGAGGCCTGACTTCATTGTATCTAAGATCACCTGGGCTCCAGGCTATCGGATTCCCTTTTCTTTTCCTTTTTAAGTGGTTCCTCAATTTTCACTGGGTTTCCTGACTGTCCTCCCCAGGAAAGAGACTCTGGAACAGACCCACCCAGCACCCACCCAGAAGGCCCACCTTCCATTCCTGGGCAGCCTTGGGTAGCATGACCAGCAGCAGAGGCCACAGAGGGCGAGTGTGCGGGGGATGAGAGGGGGACCGAGATGCTCACAGCCACATTCAGAGGGAGCCAGCCGGGACTAAAGAATGATGCAGACAGAGGGAAAGCCCTGTCCTATGAGAAGTGGAAACACTATGCATATCAAGGTGCTGGGGCCGCTGTTACCAAGGACCACAGTCTGGGCTCTCCAACAGTGGGAGACTATCTCACAGCTCGAGATCCAGGTGTGGGCAGGGTTGGCTCTTTGTGAGGCCCTGAAGGAGAATCTGTCCGGCCTCTCCCAGCTGCCGGTGAATGAGGGAATGGATGGACACACTTTCTCTAGGGACTGACATAATTTGAGTAGACTGCATTTTGATGGTTGCCCCCACTCATCGACCACCCAGAAAAGAAAAAACAAGTTCTTGCCCAAGGCTGGGAAGCAGAAAGTTAATGATGATCCCTATACATGTGTGCCCACACAGCACACACAAACACAAACACAGCAATCATACCCTGGGATGTGCAGCCGGGTCTCGGCTCTTCTTTGTTCTCCTCTCCGTCGGGCACCAGCACGTCTTTGTCCCCTTATCTGGGCTTGCTCCGCATGGCCGTCCCTCCTTCTGGGATCAGCCCTGGCCCATCCCTCAGCCCTGTCCCTTCCGTCCCACGCCCACTCTCCTCCCCAAGGCCAGAGGCCCTCCTCCTTCTTTGGAGGTGTATCTCCCGTCTGTCCCCGAGAGGCAGCCGGAGGCTTTGGTCAACAGCTAAGGTGCTGAGCAAGGATCCAGAGCCCCCTCTCAGCGTGACAGGACTGGAGTCCTTGGAGAGGACACAGAGAGGGCTTAAGGGAGAAAATATAATTTTCCCCCTGCCCTTCTGAGTTCTGGGCTGAGGCCCCTGTAATAAAAGGCAGAGTAATAAGAGAAAACAAACTGAAGTTTATTCATATGTATACCTCATGGGAGACGCCAAGGGGACATCGGTCACTCCCCGGGTGGCCTAAGCCACGCGCTTAAATTCCATCTTCGGCTAAAGACAAAAGACAGAAAGAGCTCAGGTATGGGGAGGTCGCGGGAAAGGCACGGCAGCCGGGCAAGGCTGTTTGCAGCTTGTGCGCCTTCTCCGTGGATAAGAGTCCCTGCTGGTGTCGAGCCGTCTCCTCTCCCTGATTCCGGGAGGCAGACACCTTTACACTCGACGATCTCCCTCAGTCATGCACAGTGCTCTACAAAAGGGCAAGTTCTACTGTTTCCTGAGCGTCTCTGTTTGCTGTTTCACACAATAATCAGCTCAGACTGGTCCTCACGCCAAAGAGGCAGATGTTGGCTTCGTATCGTTTAAGACCTTCACCCTGAAGGCAGGAAAATCCTGGCCCCTGAGGCCAGGTGAAGCAAGGCTGACTGCCCGGCTTCCTCTGCTACTGCTTCTTCCCCAGGGAATAAATCCTATCTATCCACAAGCCAAGCGTGCCTTCCTGATTGTCCCGGAGATCCCGGGTGTTCATGTACCCGACTCTTTGCTCCGCTTGCCGCCGGGAGACCCACTGGAGGTAGGAGCGCGTCTTGCTCGTCCTGTTCTCCTGGCCGCGCTGCAGGCAGCAGGCTGTGTTCCCCAGCGGGGGCCCCGCACGTTGCCAGGCGCTGCCAGGGGCTGCGGTTTCATGTGGTCGTTTCAACGCTCCTGTTTGTATTGTGACTACATTTTACTGTAAGAAAAATGTTTCGTGGGGAGAAAACCATGTAATCTTTGTTCTGCTTGAGACAAAGCTGAGTTTTATAAACTGCTTGTAGCAAATTTTTATAAACTGTTCTCTGTGTGGGAGTGTGGAGCACAGGAAGCAAACCAGTAAGTAGCAAACTATTTTTCTATTATGTTCCTAAAATAGATCAGAGGCTGGCACAGAGCGCGGCATCTTGGCCCAGACCCTGAGCAAAGCCAGGCAATGCGGAGGACCCTCCGGGATGCTCTCCATTGTTTGGTTCTATCTTAATGTAGAGAAAGAATTTCCAGATTTTTCTCACGAGAATGTCTTCAGAGCAGTACTCAGCATAACAAAAACTTGGTGAAATGTTTCCTCTGCTTAAACATTGCCAAACCAAGGACACAGAATGCTCTTAAAAACCACTGTCAAAGAAGGAAAAAGATCTGCACCGTATGTGCCAATTTCCACTTTGCAGGCTGGGCGGAGTAACTGATAAGGGTGGTGTTTGGCTAATCAGTCCAGTGACTCCTCCAGGGGGAGGAGCCGAGTGAGCTCACTGGTACCTGTAGGTAGAGCAGCACCGGGAGTTTCTGCTCCCACATCTCACCAGATGCACAATGTTTGCAAACTGCCTGGCTGCATGGGAACCTGCCCGAGACCAAGATCACCTGTGCGGTACTGAATGGAAACAGACAAATCTAAACACAGCCCAGAATTCCCGGGCTCCGGGCTATAGGTACCCAATGACCATGAGCATAGCAACGGTGACAGGAAGAAGGGACCACGGGAAATGGGACTCACTGACAGAGGGGTAAACAAGACGTGAGCTTCATGACTCCCCTCACAGCTGGCACAGTGAGCCGACCCAGACTGTGGCCCATCGCCTCCTTATCTGCAGGTCCTCCTGTTCCCTGTGGTCGTTCTGCAGGAAAACAGCATGCCACAGGTATCTGGGTCCCACAGCAAGTGCCAGGGGCACTGATGCAACTCCTCCAGCCTCCTAACTCTCCCAGCAGACAGGTGCCAGATATGCTGGCCACCAGCATCCCTTCCTGGCCTCCACTTCCTAGAGGAAGTGACAGAGCGATGTGTGAGGCGGCCCCTTAAGTGGTGGTCCCTTCCAGAAGTCATTACATTAAAACTATGAGTTTAATGTGATGCCTGAGGGGTAAATGTTCTTCTGTTGCCTACTTGTGTTTTCGTTGGTTTGGTTGTTTTTCCATCATTGTTATCAAAAATACTCTTTTTTTTTTTAGCCCTAGCCAGTGTGGCTCAGTGGATAGAGCATCAGTCTGTGGACTGAAAAGTTGTGGGTCTGATTCCAGTCTAGGGCATGTACCTCTGTTGCAGGCTCTATCCCTGGTTGGGGCGATGTTTCTCTTTCTCTGTCTCTCCCCATCCCTTCTCTCTAAAAACCAATGGAAAGATATCCTTGGGTGAAGATTAACAAAACAAAGAAACAAAAAAAAACAAAAACAAAAAAAACCTCTTTTTTATCGAAGTAAAATCTACACATAATCAGATGCACAAATGTTAAGTGTGCATGGACTTGTACATGTATGTAGACATGCACACCAATATTCTATGGGGGTTTTTTATCTTCACCAGAAGATATGCCTGTTGATTTGAGAGAGAAAAAGAGAGAGAGAAACATCGGAGAGAGACACATAGATTGGTTGCCTCCTGTATGCGCCCCAATCAGGAATAGAACCTGAAATCTGAAACCTAGGCATGTGCCCTGACCAGGAATTGAAACCCCAACCTTTTGGTGTACGGGACAACATTCTAACCAACTGAGCTACCCAGCCAGGACTCTAAAATTATCTTCATCCATTATCTCCATTTTCCAAAAGTTATCTCATACAACCTCTCTGCCAATTTTAATATCTGAGTTATCTGTGAGTCTTTTCCGATTATTTTCCCTCTTGACTACGAGTCTCATTTTCCTGATTCTCCTTACGTATAGTAATTCTTCATTATATACTGGTCATCGTGGGGAATATATTTCAGAGATTGTGGATTCTATTATCTGCTTTTGAAGACTTTTGAATTTGGTTCTAGCAGGGAATTAAGTTACCTTGATCCTGCATATCACCTTCATCTTGTTGAGACTGGTTCTAGGCTTTGTTACAGTGATTGTGTTTTGATTTTTCTGTCCTAGCCCTTTGTCCTCAAGTGTTGTCTTACTCCAAGGCAGTGATTTTCAACTGGTCAGAGGTACTGACCTCTATTCCCTTAGGTTGTGAAATAAATAAATGACAACAGCCAACACAACAATAGCTGTCTGGTGTGAATGAATCAAAATTCTACCTATATTTTTGTCAGATCAACAAAAAAACTTTTTGGTGTGCCACGTAATTTTAGTAATTAGTTTATGTGTGCCATGAGATGAAAATGGTTGAAAATCGCTACTCTAAGGTGTATTCTTTCTGAGGTTTCAATAAAAGACTCAAGGTGCTTACTGAGCCCTTGGTAGGAATCGAATTTCTAATTTTATCTCCCCACACTGGGCAGCTGCTGAAATCTCTACACAACACTCCCAGGCTTCCAGTCGCTTTCTTCTGAGTGTCTTGGGGTCTCGCCCCACATATGCACAGTTCAGGATTCAGCCATGGGTTCTGCACAAGTTAGTATGCAGATGCTCAACCCGCTAGGTACCCCAGTTTTCTGGGATTTCCTCACTACATTTCCAGCTGCACTCACAGCCCCAGACCCTAACATCTAACCCCTCAGTCCAGTACGTCTCGAGTTCTAATCCCAGTGCACCGTGAAGATGAGAACATCCTGTGGGGAAGTAACTGTCTTAATTCAAAGGTTGAACCCACTCAAGTCCGTATCTGCTTTTGGTTCCTCTCCGGTGCCTGCACATAGTTGCTTCTTCTATATTGTTTGAGGTTTATGACTGCTATTGGCAGGAAGGTTACTATGATATAAGTGGCATCTCCATTGCTAGAATCTAAAGTCCTCTGTCACCTGTCTTTAAAAACAATTTAATTAATAGTTAATAATACCCACGCTAGGAAAAAATCAATCCCATTGTTAGTCTATAAGTCCTTGCAGTATTTGTCTTCCATAAGTAAAAAGAGAATTGGACTTCACGTCCTAATTCATATAGCACCTTCCAAAAGGGCCACATGCATTTTCTAAGCACCCATAGATGCATAACCCTGAACAAGACTCTCTGAGAGATGAAAAGATGATCTTGGTCCTGAATCTCAGGAACGCTATTCTGAGAGAGCCACTCAGAGCTGCTCAAAGGGGTCGGCTAAGGAGCTGGCACTGTGTACAGGAGAACAGACACCCTCAGCCTTTCTCCCCAGAGACACCCATGGCATGTAATTACCCTGAGAGTGACATCCTCCGGCCAAGGCACCTGTTTATGCAAAATTCTTGTCGTGGGGTAGCACTCAGTAAGGATGAAATTATTATGGTAACAACACTTAGAACAAGTAATTTCACAAGCCTCAGCATTTCCCTGCCCCTAGCCACAAACGACCAGCGACACGTTTCCCACCTGCTGGGGCTCTCCTCCCCAGAACCGCTGCAATAGCACTGTGGAGCCGCCCCGCAGTCTGGAGAGTGCGGTGGCAAAGTGTGTGGGAAGGCTACCTGGCTTTGGTAGCTAGAAAGGCTCCCAGGGGAGAGTATAGGCGGGAGTCAGAGGGCCTGTGGATGGACTTCTAATTATCACCCTTTAAAACTACTCAAATGTCCTGTTCATATGCTTTTTTTTTTTTTTCTGGAAGAGGAATCCAGTTTTCATCAGATTCTCAAAGACATTCACAATCCCCGAAAATGGAAAACCCACTGGCCTAGAACGCAGACTTTTTTGTTTTAATTTTTTTTAATTGATTTCAGAGAGGAAGAGAGAAGGAGAGAGATATAGAAACATCAATGATGAGAATCATTGATCGGCTGCCTCCTGCACGTCCCCTACTGGGGATCAAGCCTACAACCCAGGCATGTGCCCTTGGCCGGGATAGAACCTGGGACCCTTCAGTCTGCAGGCCGACACTCTATCCACTGAGCCAAACTGGCTAGGGCCAGACTTCTTTTTTTTTTTTTTTTTTTTTTTTTACCATGAACTCTATCACTAAGTATTTTTTAAGAGGCCCCCAAATATTTATATAGTTTTGTATAAATTATGTCATTATCATCATCATCCGTCACTATATCCACTTAAAATGAGGTGAATCATTAATGACAGGCAATGGGAACTCATGTTTCAAGTTGTTTCTGATGATTGCTAACTGTTCTCATTGCTAATACCTCACAGTGAGGTCAATGCCGCACTCCTCCCAGGAGTAAGGAAACCGTCTCATTTTCTTGTCTGCGATTTGGAGGAGTAACTCTGAGAATCTTTTCAATCCTTTGAAGCCATTTGTCTACTCTTTGAGTTTTAGCTAAGACTAGGTTATGTAATCCATAAACCCATTTCACCTGGTTCGTCCAGATACAACAGAATGTTCTGAAAATGATCTAATGCAGTGGTGGTGAACCTTTTGAGCTCGGCGTGTCAGCATTTTGAAAAACCCTAACTTAACTCTGGTGCCATGTCACACATAGAAATTTTTTGATATTTGCAACCATAGTAAAACAAAGACTTATATTTTTGATATTTATTTTATATATTTAAATGCCATTTAACAAAGAAAAATCAACCAAAAAAATGAGTTCGCGTGTCACCTCTGACACGCGTGTCATAGGTTCGCCATCACTGCTCTAATGGGAGAGAATGCCACTGCTGCCCGCAGGGGTGCCCTGTGACTGGCAGGTGGCCCCTTAAACTGAGGCTGTATATGAAATGCTAGTATTCGATACATAACATTCTTATTTTTAGTTTAAAATACATACTCAGGGACGTTCTGGTACGTTCTTCCTGTACCCCAATGGACAGGACGGTGATGGCTTTGTAACCCTTACCTGCTTCTCCTATTTACTTTTAAACCCACCTGTAGAGTATGGGAGGAAAAGCTCAGGCAAATTCATTCCTTTCTCAACGACTATTTATTGAGACCAGCTGCGGTGTCAGCCTCTTCCCAGAAGTTGGGGACACAGGGGTGGGGTGACGAGCCACAGAGGACAGGCATGTGAAGGAGACCTATCCATCCTCACGCTGATTCTGAACCCACCGTCAGGCTGGGGAGGGGGTGGGAGGGTGAGGCGGCCAAGGTCACAGGGCCTGGGAGCAGGAGAAGGAGCTGACCACCCTGGGCTGGACCCTGCTCCCAGCCAGGCTGTGCTGGACCAAGGCTCACAGAGCGCCAGTCTGAACCTCGTCCCTGCGCCCACCCCTCCGCGCAAACCTCTCTGGCACCCAATCCCCGCCAGCCCTCCACGCCCTGCGGAGGTCCCCGCGCCCCGGTACCCACAGCCCTGGGGCGGGTGGTTGCAGCGGGGGGTGCACCCTGCAGTGCTCAGGCCCTGGTCCCCGGACGCTGGCGCCTCTAACCCACCCCCCACCGCACCACCACCACCACCATCCCCGCGCCCCATCCTCCCCGGAGTCCCCAGCTGAGTCACTCTCGCGTCCCGCATCCCCGCCCCCAAACCTCCCAAACCTCCCGCCGGCTTCAAGCTCTAGTCCTGGTCCCGCCCGCCGCGTCCAAAACCCCTGCCGCTGCCTTGGTCCCCGCGACCAGCCCCGTCCCCGCGTCCCAGCCCCGTCCCCGCGTCCCCGCGCCGCTGACGCCATGACGCCGGCGGAGGGAGGGGAGGGAGGGGAGGGGAGGGGCGGGGCGGGCCCGGAGCCGGGGGCGCGAGCGGCGGGAGCAACGGGCCCGCAGCAGCAGCGGCGGCGGCGCTGCCGATGGACATGGGCACCCAGGGCGCGGGCCGCAAGCGGCTCCCCAACCGGGAGCGGCTGACTGCGGAGGACGAGGCACTGAACCAGATCGCGCGCGAGGTAAGAGCAGGCCCGTTATGCCCGGCGGGGGCGCGCGCAGCTGTCAGGCGGCTGTCAGTCCGTCTGTCCGCGGGCCTCAGCCGGGGTCTCGCGGGCGGGACGCCTGTTCTCCGGCAGCCCAGGGGACAGGCCGGCGACACTGACCCCTCCCCCGCCCCCGGCTCCCTTGGGCCGCTGCCCCCTAGGCGCGTGGAGCTGGGGCGCCGCCCCTGGTGCAAGGTGGCCCAGACAGCGGGTGGGGGACAGGCGCCCCGCTTTGTTGTACTGCACCCTGGGGGTGCTGTAGGCCCGACCCTGGAGGCCCATGGACGTCCCCAGAGGCCACATGGCCCTGGGGAATGGCCCGGCCCCTGTCGGTGACCGTTTGCAGTGGATTGTCACACACGGTGCAGCTTGGGCATGGGCTTGGGGTCAGTGTGACTCTTGTTTCTGGACCGAGCCTGAAACGGGGTCCAGGCACACAGGTTTTCATCCAAGTTTCCTGGGCAGAGTTTATCCTAGGGAGATGGGCGATGCACGTCCCAGCCGCAGGTTCACCGTGTGCAGATCTGTGCACGTGCCTCTTCTCCAGCGAGGGCGCCACAGAAGGTTGGGCAGCCCGTGACAGCTGAAAGGACGCCCAGCGGACTGGGAGCAGCTCCCTGGGGAAGGGGAGCCATTCCCTGGGCCTGGGGTGGACAAGGAAGCTTGAACTTTCAGGGTACACCCTTTTGTACCTTTTGAGCTGTGCAGTGTGTGTGTGTGTGTGTGTGTGTGTGTGCGCGCGCGCACGCGCGCGCAGGCAAGCCAGGAGTGCTCACAAGCTAATAAGGAACTCACACCACAGGTGCAGTGCAACCCTCTTCTACACCCTCTTCCACGTGCTGGGGCAGAGGAGAGTCCCACCGAGCATTGTTCTCAATGGAAAAACTTCCAGGGATGAGGCTGCGTGTCTGTGGTGTCGGGTTGCCTCCGTCAGCTGTTTATTGCGTGGACTCCAGAAGCAGTTCTTAGGTGTTTTCAGTTTATTGCTTTTATGGACACATGGCTGTCCATCAGTATTTGTTGAATATTGATTGAATACAGACTTTTGTTTTTCTCTCTATGAGAAAGAAAAGGGCTTTCCAGGCACACTCCTATTCATCCCTTAAAGCCCAGGGTAGATTTGGTTCTCTGTGAGGCAGAGCCTCCCTGCCTCCATCTGTACCTCAGCTGTTGGCCCTCCGCCTGCTGAGGTAGTCATGTGGGCTCGGCGTTGTTTGTCACCCCTGTAGAAGGTGACACCCAGGCGGGCAGTGACTTACTTTGGAATCCCCAGAGCTCAACACAGAGCCAGGCACATCGTAGATGCTCCTCAGTGCCTGGTACATTCATTAATTTAAAAAAAAAAAAAGGGACAAGGCACTTACAGTACACTTGGCTAAATATAGCTGTTTGCTAAGTGCAGTAGCTTGAATATAATCCCCCCCATCAAAGACAGGTATTTCTGTATGTATTTGACCAAAAGACCAAACACATTTCTCTGGGAGGTCAGTGGTCACCAATGATCATGGCTTCATCTTTCTGTCAGTGGTCTGGGACGAGGAAACAAGAATGAGAGTTCCTGAAGTCTACCTCCTGTCTGCTGGTCTTTATAAACACGGATTGAAAGGAAACGCCTTGGGTTGCTACTCCCTGGGTTGACACCCTGAGGTCCTGTGTAATGGGAACCTGTGGTCCGGCCCCCCAGCCAGGGAGGCACAGTTGGAGGTGACATTCAGATGTGGGATCAGACGTGGGATCAGACGTGGGCTTTGAAACTGTACACAGCTCCGCACGGACTGTGCCACCCCAGGGCAGAGAGCTACCCCCCCCACCCCCTCAGCCTCCATATCCTCGCTTCTAAATGGGGAAAATGAACCCCCCTTGGTGTCAGGATTAAAGAAAGCAAAGCGAGTAAGCAGGTAAATTGAGAGCCACCCCACACACATCCTCACAGTCAAACCAACCATGGATATGGGTGTTACAAATGCTAGCTGGAGGGAGCAGATGCAGTATTTTATCTTCTTCTACAAATTGAATTATATTTCCCAACTGTGAACATTAGAATCACTGTTCAAATAGAGTTCTTATGAAAATTAACAGAAGGGTCTTAAGTCCGGTACTTTCTTATTTGCTCAGTGATTGAGGGGATGCCTGCCCTGCTCCCTACACCCGTGCCAGGGAGGCTGGGAGGCAGGGCTGGACCAGAGGAGCCACCCCGGAGGGACTGGGTCAGAACGGGGCCTGACCATACACCAGTGGCAGGAATTGAAGGCAGGAAGAGATTTGATATAAAAGGGCATGGATATCGTGTTCTGGAGGATGGGAAATGAGAGTTACACTTCCTGATGGGACTAGGAATGGCGATCAGAGGTGGCATCCCAGAGAAAGTGGCATTTTGAGTTACTTTGTTGTTGTTGTGCTCACCTGAGGATACTTTTCCATTGATTTTTAGAGAGAGTGGAAGGGAGGTGGAGAGATAGAGAGACAGAAACATCGATGTGAGAGAGACACGCCCTGACTGGGCCCGGGGATCGAGCCTGCAACCCAGGCACTGTGCCCTTGACCAGGATCAAACCGGGACCCTTCAGTCCAAGGGCCGACACTCTATCCACTGAACTAAACCGGCTAGGGCTTTTGAGTTATTCTCGAAGGAACAGAAGCCCTAACCTAGACTGGCGTCTACATTGGTTCGAGTGCGGATTCCCCACCAGCCTCACTGGCAACGCGGGCATCTCTGTCCACACAACCTCTGCAGCTGGCTCTGCCGGGCTATCCTCTATGGGTGGCCTCGTCCTCGGGGTGACTTGCATCCGGCAGACTGGCTGCTATGTTCCCAGGCTGCCCCGCATGAGCCCACACCCCGTCTCTCCTGAGAGCTAGGATACGCGTTCCTGTCATATTTCCTAGGCTGCTCCTCACGGAGCTCTGTGACCAGGACAGTTGACTCAGTAGCCCACACCAATCCTTGTGGCGAGGGGACGGGGTGCTCTGCTGTGGCAGTCAGGCCCATCCGGGGACTGTGGGACTTGACCACCTGGAGCTTTTAGGGAGGTGTGGGGCCTGAATAAAAACTGCGGAGCACTGAAGAAACTGGCCGGGAGTGGGGGTGGATGTGGGTCTGGCATCCAGTAAAGGTGCACTGGACCCTAAGTGGAGAATTCTGGGCAGAGATGGTCACCAGTTGGGGGGGGGCAGGGCCCAGTCCCACTGGAGGCCAGATGGGCAGAGGGGATGACTCGCTGCAAGTGATACTTTCTATTTCTGCAGTTACATTGGGTTTTAACGAGGGCATGTTTGTAGGGAATGGAGGTACAACTGTCAACCCCTGTAGATGTGTTTGCAGGAGTAGCTTGCTTCTCACTGTCTGTCTGAGGTGGCATTTGGGCTCAACGTTGTCAGGACGAAGGTGCAGGAAGCACTCTGAGGCCGTCCCCACGGAAGCACGGGTACCGTTTCTCACAGCTGGCCGAGGTGTTTGCAGAGCAGGTGCATGTCGCTCCTGGCGCGATTAGCATCCTGTTAATGACTTCTGGTAGCTTCCCAAATCTCGCCTTCAGCACTCTGCCACTGAGTGAAATGATACGGCCCTCACGACACCAGAGGCCCTCACAGTATTCCTGCAAACGGAGAGCCTTTCCCCACACGCACACGAAAAGTAATGATGACAATGGTCGCAGTGTTCGCATCCCTCTGTGGCCACAGGCCATGGTCCCTGTTCCTTCCGCACCCACAATGCAGTGCCCTCCCCCAGGACTGGCCCCACTGCAACAGTGTCCTCAGAGCACATGATCCCCGCAGGGGTGCAGTTGGTGGCTGCCCAGATCCCCCTGTTGGCAAGTGTTGACTCCCTGGCCTGTGAGTGGCTGTCAGGGGTCACAGACGCCCCCTTCACTAGAGATGCTCCCATGGCCCCTAGCAGTCGCTTTGTGGGGGAGGGACATGCCACCCCAGCCAGGGGCAGCTGCAGCTACTGACTGGGGCAGTCCCTCCAGGTGGAGCCAGCTCTGGGGTGCATTCAGGCTCCAGAGCCCCCGTGGGATTATGGGATGGGGTGAGGGATAAAGCCAGCTGAGGCTACCTCCTCCCCTGGCCTTTCTGCTCCCCTCACCCCCTCTGCTGGCACCATCCCTTTCAAGTCCCTGCCTCAGGCTCTGCTTCTGGGGATCTCAACTCAGGACAACCCCCCTGCTTCATTCTGGGGAGTCCCATAAACATAGGTCACTCTAACCCTAAGTCCCCCGTGTCTTTCCCAAATAGCCCTCATGGATCAGCCTGTTAGAGGGACCCTGTCTCCTTTTCTCCTCCAGGCCAATCGGGGTTGGATGCATGCTCCTTCCAGAGCACCCCAAAAGCTGGCCCAGTGTGGGACCTCCACCACCTTCCTGGGCTCCCACAGATGGCCTCCTCTGGGGTCCTGACTGAGCCCAGCTGCAGGACGCACTCCAGATCTCCTGGTGCAGTCCCTGCCCTTGGGCGGCTGACACGGGCCCACATTTACCTGAAGGCAGTCTGGTTGCTACAGCCCATTTCACTTCGTTTGCGCTGTCAGCCTCATGCCTTTTTTCTGGATGAATATGCTTTCCTGTGGCTGGCCAACAGACCAACACCAACTGGATACCGACTGGACCATGTCATGCGATGTGGCCAGCAGTTTGTGACCAGAAGGGAGTGGGAAGAGCTGGGTTAGACAACAGTCTGCACAGATACTGCTCTTGGGGGCACTGACCTGCCCCACATCCCAGCAGGCACTCGGGGGACGCTGTCCCACCCCCCCAACCTCCCTCCCAATCCCCTTCCCCTCCCATCGCTCATCTTCCTCAGACAGACACACGCATCGCGCCACATCACCCACGGGTGATAGGAATGTGACAGGACAAGATTCCAGGGGACTTTTATCACCATCGGGGCTGTCGGGGAATTGCAAACCCTGCACCCGTGACCTTGGGCTGTTTCTGTGAGTCCCGGCAAGATGGCCTCGTCAGAGACGGACTCAGAAATGCAGCTGTGGGCAGTCCTGCTGGTTGCCATTGGCTTGGGCCCACCCTTGGCTATTTTTGTCCGAGAGCCAGCTGTCCCCTGTCCCTTTTCTGGGTGAACCTGGGGTGACTCACTGGTTCTGTGATTAGGGCTGTGATTTGTGTGTGGATGGCATGAAGAGGTTCCACAGCAGCATGGAAATCAGGGGACCTGGATTATAGTTGAGTCTGTACCCCGTGAGCCTGGTCAGGGGATGGGATTGGAAAGTGGGGAGACGGGAACTGAGGCTGCTTTTGAGGCCAAGGTGTCAGGTACCCCAGAAGCTCCTCTCCACAATTATATTAAGTCCCATCGCTGCAGGTTAGAGCATCTCTGAGTGTCTGACTGAGAGCAGCGGGCTCGGAGGTGCTAAGTGACTTGCCTAAGGTCACCCCATAACTAAGAGGCCCCAGTTCCTCCGCCAGGCCCCTCCTGCATCAGCTTTTGGCTCCGTCCACAGCCCTATTCTAGGCGGTGCCCTGCAGTCAGGCCGACGTGCCTCCCATCTCTGGGACCGTTGTCCCCAGCTGACCTCGGAGCCACCCGGCATAGCAGTTCATGGGAGAGTCCCATATTCTCATCTTCTTTCAATTCTCTCATCTTTTCAAAACTAATTTTTATTTAATTAAAATAAGAAATGTTTTTACCCTTGTCCCACATTCTCAGACCATCCTTTTAAAATATGTCACATCATGTCACTTCTCTGATTAAAGCTCTCCAGTGGCTTCTCATGCCACCTGGTAAATGCCATGTCCATAACGGCCTTGTGAAACTAACTGGTCCGGTGAGTACCTCCTGTTTATAAATGATATGCGTATGCACTGTGTATGGAGTTTTGAATTTCAGGTACTTCCTGGTTTGCGGGGTGAGGACTTGGTATTCGGGGGTGCAGCCCAGGCCCTCTCCCCACTTTCCTTTCTCCTCATCTTCATAGCATAGTTACATTGTGAGTTTAGGTTAATGAATAGTCGCAGTCAGGACACTGGTAGAGTCTGAGGCTAGAGTTGGAGTCCCTGGGTTCAAATCCTGATTCTGCCACTTGCTTCATGAACGGGAGCACTTTGTGCCTCAGCCTCCCCTGCCCCCTCGCCCCCATGCGTGAAATGGGGGATTTAAGAGTGCTCTTCTTCCAGGTGCTTATGAGGGTGGGGGAGCTGTCTCCTGCAAAGACCTCAGGACGATGACTGGCACATCGTAAATGCTGGTGGTGTCTTCCCTCGCACGACTTCCTGCCTTCTCAGGGGTTATTTCTATTTTTCCCCAATTGCTCTTCTATCTACATATCTATTATGTCTAATGCTTCACAAACGTTCCAACAGAACTCCTCACAATACGAGTTTCTGTGTTTTTAAACAGATCAGATCTATCAATTCCATATTATTCCTGCCTGGAAAGTTGAGGTGCTCAACTTTATCTGCCACTCCTTCTACTAAACTCCTCTGTTCTGTATTTAATTTCTCTTTTTAAAATATATTTTTATTGATTTCAGAGAGGGAGGACCGAAGAGGGAGAGAGATAGAAACATTAATGATGAGAGAGAATCATCAATTGTCTGTGTCCTGCACGCCCCTTACTGGGGACCAAGCCAAAAACCTGGGCATGTGCCCTGACCAGGAATCGAACCATGACTCTCACAGGTTGACTCTCAACCACTGAGCCACCCCAGCCAGGCTGTATTTAATTTCTAAATGTTTTTAGTTTTTTGTTGTTCTTCTTCTTCTTTGTTCCCTTTTTTATAGCATTTTTATATTCTTTCTTGGTTCACTACCACGGTGCCTCATCCTGAGGATTTTCTCTTTTTAGCCTGAACTTTTCGTCTGCATGATGTCTGTTTCTCTTCGTCCTTTGCCTGCTCTGGTCTCTGTCTGTCACCTTGGTGCCTCCCCAGCTGTGTGGGGATCCCTGGCTGTCCATTCAGATGCGAGAGTGAGGCACTAAAAACCTCCGGGGACGATTCCGGGGAAGGCCAGGAGGGAGATGCACAGGATTGCGACCAGGCCACACCAGTGGTGCAGGGGGGTGGCTGCAGCATTGCCACCAGGCATTCGGTCATTGCTGGGGGCATGGGCACACAGCCTGGGCCCCCTGTCTTCCAGGCCAGTGCCCTTCACCACAGTGTCAGTGTTGAAGGAAATGCTGCTCAGTGCTACGGAGCTAAACTTCTCTGTTTTGGTGCCTAAAGATAGAGTTTTGTTTTTGATGAAGGAGGTGGTAGGCATTGAGAAGAAAGTTGAAAGCTAATCTGAGCCGTATACCAGGGAAGCACAGTTCATCATATCTGATGTCCAAATGGGACAAACAAGGAAACAAGTCATTTGGGTAAGTCTTCTACTGAGAGTGGAATAAAATGTCAAATCAGGTGAGCAAACCAAGGGGGTTACAAAATGAGATTTTCATGGCTTCGGGCCTCAAGGATAACACATTTGTTTGTTTGGAAAATTCTCTAAGAACTGAGCTATACTTTCCACAGCACAGATCTGAATGCCTGGAGAGTTTGGGTAGGCAGAATGTGATAGGGGCTTGGCAGTGGGAAATCCTCGGGTCAGCAAGTATGCCGGAGCCAGAACTGGCCAGAGCTTCCAGGGCGGATTATCTTGCAGTGTGTCCACCACTTCTTGGCCTGGGGAGTGAATGAACGGTTGCACGTAAAGAGCCGGGAGATTAACGTTCATTATACTTTCACCTCCGTCACATAGCTGTCCATTTTTCTACCCTTATCCTGGCGTCCTTTTATTTTTATTGCTCACCTTCTCTGTGGCATCCCTTAGGCATGTGGAGGTTTTGGGTTGACACTCAGAGGTGGGATTCCATGTTGACTGAACAGCTGGTGTGACTCCTCCCTGGACGCCCTAAGACACGGCGTTAAGTCACCCCAGGTTCACCGAGAGCCGCGGCAGCCATGCTGGCTGGCAGGACCTCCTGTGGGGACAGAATGCTGTCCCTGTGCCGGGTGTCAGGGCAGCCGCTGGCCCAAGTGCTGTCGAGCACCCGAAAGGTGGCTAGTGCACCTGGGGAGCTGCATTTTAAATTTCACTTGATTTTAATTCATTTGCATTTAAAGAGCCACCTATGGCAGCGGCCCCCAGTGAGACAGCACAGCTTCAGAGCGGTGATTAACTCTTGGTTGACTATGTTGTCCTAGAGGCACAGCCTATAACATGGAATTGTTGTTGAGTCCCGTGGGGCTGCATGTCTCTCACCACCTGGCGTAGATGGGGAGTGACCTGATGACCCGGGTGGCCGCCGGAACTGACCAGCATGGGACACGTGCCGGTTAGTGCAGAGAACTCCACCAGCCTTTCTAAGCTGTGTGCCCACAGGCGCGTTAACATGTCCAAATCTCCTTCCTTTGTCTGTAAAAGAGGAATATTCGGGGGGGACAGGGGGACGCGGATCTTAGCCAGGCTGCCTGGTACCTGTGGCTGTTCCCTCTAGTGCAGCGGTTCTCAGCCTGGGGGTCGAACGACCCTTTCACAGGGGTCGCCTAAATACATCCTGCATATCAAGATATTTACATTACGATTCATAACAGTAGCAAAATTACAGTTATGAAGTAGCAACGGAAATAATTTTATGGTTGGGTCACCACAACATGAAGAACTGTATTAAAGGGTCGCGGCATTAGGAAGGTTGAGAACCACTGCTCTAGCGGGAGAGGCATCGCTGCTTGAAGGGTCAGGAGGCACCCCGAGGAGAGGGGTGAAACTCAGTCATCAGATGAGGGCTGGGAGGAGAGAAAAGGGAGCTGGCTGATGGAATTGGGGGGAAATACTAAAAGCAAGAAAAGGAGAGAGATCTGGAGGAACGACGTGAGAAAATTGCCAGGAAGTCTGTGCCTGCGGGGAGGGGTACAGACCACCGTTGGCACTGGGTAAACGAGCTCAGAGTCAAAGCTCTGAGTGCCGCGTGTGGGCCGCGTGTGGGCGTTACGTGGCAGACCTGTGGGCCGGCTTCTTCCCCATCACCGAGAAAAGGACCCTCTGTCTTCCATGAACCTTTTGCATCTTGGTCTTGAATTTAAGACTCAACAGCGAGATGCCACCAGGTGTTTTGAGCTGTTGTCATAGCCAGGCCTGGGTGCCGGCCTGCGGTTGACTCCTGGGGGTGTCGCTGGGCCTGCCTGCCCTCTCAGAAGCACCACACGGCCTGCGCGGCTCTCACCCGGGCCTGGAGCCCGCACCGGAGGGAAGCGGCCACAGGGTTGTGGTGAGTGGTGGCCGCGAAGTCTCCCGACTCTGCACTTCATTTCCCGGGTTTTCCTCCTCATCTTCTCTGCCGGTTTCCCAGCCTCGTGCGCTGGACATTCGGGCCGGATAACGCTCCGATGTGGGGCTGTCCTGTCCTCGTTAGGGCGTTTAACAGCATCCGGCTTCTACCCCCAGGAGGGACAACCGAAGCGGTCTCCAGACAGTGACGAACACCCAGGGCAGATGGCCAAGGAGGACGCTGCTCTGCGTGTCCATCACTTACGTGTTCGAGCCGCTGGCCTCAGGACCCACGCTGCATCCTTTACACGAAGCGCCTGTCGGGTGCACGGCTGTCCTCCAGGAGGCCAGGAAGTGGGGCTGACCAAGCCACGTTCTCCCTCCTGGGCTCTCCCCACGAAAACCTCCTGGAAGAGAGTGGGAGGGCCGAGTGCCCAGAAAGCTCGGTGGGGCAGGTTAGGGAAGCTGTGCCCTCTCAGGAAGCTGGGCATCCGCTGCCAATGGGACTGCACTCTGCTGTGCTCCAGAAGCTACTGCTGTGCCAAGTTGATGGTGGGCGGGGTGAGGAGAGGGAACAGAGGGGTGAATTGCAGGCACAGCAGTAACTTCTTGCTGCCTCTATGGACGATGGGTTGGCACGAAGGTGCAGGTGGGTGAGGGGGGGTCTTTGAGTGGCATCCTGTGGGGCCAGTGGCCCCTTTCTGCCTTTTGGAGACTCCCGTTTCCCAGTGATCCCGTGCGTGCCGGAGGCCAGCGGGTCGGTGCAGCCTGGCTCAGCTGGGCGCGAGCGGGGTGGAGACACACGTCTTTCTCTCCTGGAAAAGGCCGGGGCCCCACGGCGCAGGGTGCTCCAGGGACAGCAGGCCAGGGTGGCATCCCTGTGGTGGCTGCTGTGACAGCTGCTGAGCACCGCCTCCACCTGGGTCAGCAGCCACGGGGCTGCCTTCCGAGCCAGCGGTGTCACATCCCCATGCTGCTCATGGGCTCTGCCTGGCCCCTGTGGCCTTCACAGCAGGGAGTGGGCAGGAGACCAGGGAGGAGACAGTATTGTCAGGCTGCCGGGCCATTAAGCGAGGTGCTTCCACCGGCCCTGCCACCTGAGGGTGGCATTTCCTTAGGCGCCCACTGGGCCAGAGAGGGCAGTAGGCTGGGAAGGGGCCAGGAAGTGATGCTTCTGTCCATTTAAAAATCCCAAAGTGCAGGGAGCCCGCCATCATTCAGTAAGTGCCAGGGTGTGACCCAGCTCCCTCCCAGCTTCACCTCCTCCCTGAGAAGCCCAAGTGTGCTGCTGGAGGAGGGGTAAGGGGGGCCCCCTGCTCAGCCTCACTGGTGCGGGGGCAGGGCGGGGGGACTGGTGGCCCATTAATACCCAGATCCCCTCCTCCCAGGGAGGCCCACTACCCAGATCGGGGGCCCTGAGTGTTGGACAAACTAAAAGACCAGCGACAGCACATTTTCGCGGGATTAACAGTGTCCCCGTATCTCCTGCCAGGCACGTTGCATGTTGCTTTTGCCATTCACAGCTGAACTTCTTAAAATAGCTGGCCAGAGCCCAGGACGCCTGTGCTGTGAGCGTGGCCTCTCTCCCTTCTTCCTGTTCCTGGTGACAGAGCCTGAAAACCAGCCATGTCCCCGGGCTCAGCCCCATCCACCAAGGCCTCCATCCCTTCCCCGGTCCCCTGTCCCCAGGCTGCAGGATGAGACAGGAAGCGGCTACAGCCACATGAATGTCCTGTGTCCTGTCGCGATCCCCAGGGAGTGTAGACATCTGGCTTCCGTCTCTCTGTGAATCTGAGGAGGAAAGCACCCCAGACAGCAGCCATCTCGTTCACTGAGAATTCAGCTTCCGGATCCCTTCTGGGTTAGCACATCTGTTGTACTTGGGTTTGTGGTTTTCGGGAGCAGTGCCACCATTTTAATGTATCTTTTGGTTCCTAATCCCTTTGCTCTAACCAGCACGTGCAGTTAATGGGCTGCCCTGGGCCAGGTGGTGGGAGGGGCGCCGCGGGGGCCTGCTGTTCCATGTGGTTTAATAGGGACAGAGTGACAGGCAAAAAGCCTATTGTGATTTAACCAGACACTGTGTAGTGATAACTAATTCCACTCATCCAGTTTCGTATGCAGTGCTTAGGATTTTTAAATTATTTCAGAAAAGGATACGCCCAGCCCTCAGGAGGGCTTCATGCCCCGTCTTCGGGGGCAGGCAGCTTCCTTCTGGGCCCCCGGCGCGTTCACACAGAGGATCCATTTCTCCAAGAGACACACAGCACGGGCCAAAGTGGGGTCACTGTGCCACTGAGCCATTATTTTGAGTTAATAAAGCTATTGTAATAATCGTGACCTGCAGGTCTTTTTCCATACGAACAACTGTAAACCTACTGCTATCCTCCCGGTACAAGCGGGCCCAGCTCTGCCCCTGACCGGACTCTGCTGTCTCACAGCTTCAGTCTTACCTGTGGGGTGAGGAGAGCTCTGTGCGGGACTCGGAGATGACACACGTTGGCTGCCACGGTCTGGCCTCTCAGGAGAGGGCTCAGTCGCCTCCGGCCTCGCCTGGCCTACTGGACACCTCCCTGCCCACCTGTCTCCCACCCCAGCCGGAGGTGGGCTTCCTTCATGGGCGTCCCCAGCTGTCCTGTCACACCTGTCACGGGGATGCTGTTTCTTCTCCCCGTCAGACCCTGCCGTCTGGCCGCGCCGGCCCTGTTTCCGGGGCCCGTACCTCCATGCGGGTCCCCGAGAGCCTCCTGAGGGATGAAGGTGGTGAGCACAGTGGGCATTTCCCTGCAACATGGCGACCAGCATCTTCTCATTAACATGACAACCTGTGAATGTGGGGTTTCCTCCCCAGTAGCTTAACCTCCCTTTGCCCGAATTCCGTGTGAATCATGTGTCCCTCATCCTGAATCCTGACGCCCTCGCTGGCCGTCACAGGATCAGGAGACAGAATTGTCTGTCCTCGGATTGAAGACCCCGTCAGGACTCATCAGCAAGAGGCCAGCACCACCCAGAAAGCACACTCGTCCCCAGTGTCACCCTGGTCGCTGCCGCTGGGGCCCGGTCTGCGTTAGGGGCTTTGAAACGTTTTCTCCTGGCAGGATAAGACGCTTTTAGAGTGGGGAACAGCATCGTGGGAAACTGTGAAGCCAGTGAAATCAAACTTGCCTCCTGATTCCCACGACGCGAGATATTTTGCACACCCTTGCGACCTCTTTAGAGTCCGATGGAGCCACTGCCATGTAGAGGGCCAGGTGGGACTCTGGTCAGAGACTGGGTTGGAGGCCCCGCGTCCCACTTGCTGGCTCTGCCACCTTGGACAAGCCAGGTGGCCTCTCTGAGCCTCGTGCTCCCTCCCATTACGTGGAGGCGACACGTGGTTGTGAGGACTCGATGAGGGGTGGAAGCATGATGCTTAGAACGGGGGACTCCTGCCAGTCATCGGGGCATCCGGGCTCCTCACACACACCCTCAGGAACCACCCAGGGGGTCGTCGTGGCCACAAACCACGGGTGTGCTGTGGCCACCTGCCTGCCGAGGACTGTGAGACAGAGGTCGGCTCCAGCCCAGCCCCCACCCAGCCCCAGCCCCAGCTGCCTACGTGGGGGAGTGGGGGCTGGAGCAGGGTGCCCAGGGACAAGTCCTGCTCAGTGGTGACCTTCTGAACTAAAGAGGGTACACCTGCTTCATAGATTCACGTGAGGCCCAAAGGAGAAGGCATTGGAGATCGTGCCCACCAACCCTAAAGAGCTTGGCAGATATGAGAAAGCAGTGGTGTTATTGACAGAAAAGTGTAAAATAAATCCCAGACACCCACAGAATTCCGGCTTTTGCAGCTGCTCCTGGTCCGCGAGGCCGTGCTCTCCCACCAATGGCCGTGCATTTTCTTTAAGAAAAGGCAGCCTCTGTGTCTCTTGATGGTGACTTCGCTTCCTTCTCACATCGGAAGAGGAAGCAGGTTCGAGCCTAGCGTGTCTGTCAGGAAAGGTAGGGGGAAGGGGTGTGGAGGGAGGCGCAGGAACCATGGCCCCCTCCGGGCTTCCAGGCCCCGGGACCCTTCAGGTCCGTGTGGAGGTGAGGACGGAGTAGACTAGAGGCGCCATCACCAGGAGGACCCCAGATCCCCACAGGCCGGTCGGGGCTGGGCCTCCGGGGCAGACACGGGGCCTTCCCCAGCCTTCCCCAGCCTTCACTGACACCCTCGGCCTCTGACCCTGCGTCTGACCCTGGGTGAGGCCACACAGTGCAGGACAGAGATGCGTGGTGCCAGGCCCCGTCTCAGGAGAGCAGCTCCTGATATGTGCACATGTCGGGTCCTGTCCATCACAAAGGACATCACTGAATGGAGCACTTCGAAGGGCAGTGGGAGCCGGGCTCTTCGCCTTTATTGGACTTTGCCGTAGACAGCACCCCTTTGAGCACAGAGGCGAAGAGTGGCGTGAGTTACGCTGATATTCCCGGAGGCGGCAGCACGGCTTTCCCTGTCACCTCCTTCGATGAGCCGATGCCGTGGGTGATTCTGTTGTTTAAATGGTTGAATTGCTTGTGCCCGGCCTGTGGACTGTGTCACAGCCGCCCGAGCGGACGGGACAGGTGGGTGCCCTTACTCCCGCGTCCACAGCGGGAAGGCCGCTGAAAGGAGAGGTGACGTGCCTGACGGTCTGTTGGTCTGTCCTTGACGACTCAGTTGTGCTTTATACACATGACAGTTCGCAAGGTTCCGCTGGTAAAGCTTCCTGCAGTGACAGCTTTATTGTACGTCTGCCCAGTTATTCCCCGTGGTCACCGGGCTGCCACGGATTTGCCTTTTTCCATTTGAATTCTTCTCTCTTCAGTGCGGATCCTGGAAAGCCTTTGTATCATCCTAGGCCAGTGGGGTCAAGATGGGATGGCGAGCGCTCCAGGCACCAGGCCTGAAACAGCAAACGCTGCCCTCCGCTGCGTTAGACTCCCAGCAGGTCAGAGGGGAGAGGCTCAGGGAGGGGCTCATCGCAGCCTCCAGGGGACCTGCCCGGTAGCAGTGTCTTCTCAGGGCTTCTCACATCACGTCACAGCCGTGGTCAGGGGCCACGGTGACCTGCTCCCTGGTTTTCAGCGCTCCTGCCCTGAAATGGCACATCGTTCCGGCACGGACGGCAGGGAGGATGCCGGGCGGGCTCCTGGGGTGGATGTGAGGGCCTTTGTGCCACGTAGAAAAGGGACGAAGACCCAGGGACCTGAGCAGGGCTGGCAGGAGGAGGTGCCCTTCCCTTGGATGGCGGATGGAGTGTGGCCCGTGGGGGAGCAGGGGCTGGATTCCACCCTGTTAGCCCCAGGGCCGGGTCTGCACCTGAGCACGTCCTGAAGGGAAGCGGGGGGACTTCCTTCCCATCCCCGGGCAGCTGTGGCTGTAACTGTCCCAGATGCTGGCCCGGCTGTGTCTCCCGAGACCGAGTAGCATCCGCCTCCCTTACGCCTTCGTGGGGATT
The DNA here is from genome assembly GCF_964212035.1 of Myotis nattereri. Taxonomy (NCBI): domain Eukaryota; kingdom Metazoa; phylum Chordata; class Mammalia; order Chiroptera; family Vespertilionidae; genus Myotis; species Myotis nattereri. Next base: position 34,714,706 of record NC_138082.1, read on the forward strand.
TTCCTGAGAAGTCGGGCTGTTCTTGAAGTGGGAGCCAGCTTTGCTCGCGATGTTTCCAGACCTGGAGGAAGCACTTCCTCTTTTCTTTGATGCTCTGACAGACCAAGTGCTGCCTCTGACCACCGCGGGCAGCCTCACGGAGCCTGGGGCTGAGTCCGAGTGCGCGTGCACCGGCCACTGGCCCCGCTTTGCCGTCTGTATTTGGTCCTGATGTCATGCTCGTCTGTTCCCATGTTACAGTTTGTTTGAGGGACTCGCTGTTTCTCCATGAGCTGTGGGCAGAGGCCCTCGAATGTCCCCTGGGGCCATTGCACTAAGGACCCAGGAGGCCAGAAATAGCCATGGCCGCCCACCTCGCCTTCCCGGCAGCTGCCGGCCCCTCCTGGCCCCCAGGCCTCCTCTTTCCCTATTTGGGGGTTGTTCTTTTCTGAGACGATGTGGCCACACACCAGAGGTGTTTTATTCAAGTGTCCAGAGTGTCCGCTGCTGCCCATACAACGGACACCCACAGTTCAGAAGACACCCTGCAGTCCAGTCGCACGTCAACGTCCCTTCTCCCCCTAACATTTTTTTTTTTTGCGGTAAAATATACGTAACATAAAATTTAACATTTTAACGAGGTTCCAGTTCGCCTCTGAGGATGTTTGCTTTCTGAACTTGGAAAGTGACGGAACCTCAACTTTTCTTTGCCTCTCCTGCCTTTGGGTAGCGAGCAGTTGAAACCCCTTTTCTGAGAAAGCCCCGCACACCCTCATTTCCCCCGCCCAAGCAGTCCAGACAGGGGGTGGCAGGGGAGGTGGGAATCCAAGCCTCATGGTCCAGAGAGGGTTCCTCAAAGCAGGGAATGATGTCGGGGTTCCACGGAAAAAAAGAACCCCCTGAAATCTAGCAAGTTTATTACCTGTTACCTCATTTTCTCCATTTCCCGAACGACCCACAGCTTTTCAGGATTTTCTCTCTTTCTCCCTCTGGGTGTATATTGTGGTGAGATGTGTCCTTCCGGCTGCCCCCAGGGAATTTGCATGGCAGACGTGATGCCGACTGCAGGCTGGGGGAGGAAGAATGGGAGTTGGTGTTTAATGGGGACAGAGTTTCTATTGGGGAAGCTGAAAAAGTTCTGGAGATGGATGGTGATGATGGTTGTACAACAGCATGAATGTACTTAATGCCACTGAACTATGCGCTTAAAGATGTTAAAATGTTAAATTTTATGTTATGTATATTTTACCGCAAAAAAAAAAATGGTAGGGGGAGAAGGGACGTTGAGGTACGACTGGACTGCAGGTGTGCAGCGGGGGTGTGAGTGCCAGAGGGGAGGTGGGGATGAGAACGTGGGGACCAGAAAGAAGTAGAAAAAGAGAAAATGCGGAAGTTATCCTGCAGAGGAGTTTGGCTCTATAGAGCATCAAGAATTCATAAAAAAATGGTACAAGGCTAAGAAGAGGAAGCTTGCTTTTGGCTATTTCTCCATGGTGACCTCAGAGGCAACAAAAAACTCCAGTCAGGAAGCTCTGGCTTCAGCGTCGCTTTTAGGCGGGGCTGAGGGTGCCGCCAGGAGACTCTGGAGCGCCCACCACACCAAGCGGATGACCCGAAGCAGATGCCTTTGGGGTGACGGCAGCACTAAAATTAGATGTGGTGATGGTTGCACTTCACCGTCAATTTACTAAAAATCCTTGAGTGGTACACTTAAAGCAGATGCATTTTATGGTGTGTAAATTATACCTCAGTAAAGCTGTTCACACACACACACACACACACACACACACACACACACACAACTGTGCTTCCCTGGAATCCGTGCTTGTCCCTTACACAGAGGCCCTGCCCGCTGCCCGCTGTCCCCATTTCACCAGGAGAGGAGCGTGGTCACGGGGAGTGGGCTGCGCCTCCCGTATCTGCCGTCTGTCTGGGTCCTTCACAGTGCAGAACTGGAGAGCGTTCTAATCTAGACATGGTGACCTCATCGGAGGCAACTCAGTGGCCCAGCGAGTCTCGGTTCTACTTCTGGGCACCCATGAGGAAGACTTCCCTGCAGTTGGGGGCCATCGAACTGATGCCAGCCATGGCAGCTCCCTCAGCTACCAGCCATTCGCTGGCCCGTGGACTGGGCAGCCCTCGAGGAGTCTTGGAGGGTGGGCCCCGGCTTCCGCAGCCCCGTCTGTCACTTGGGACTGTTTCCACCCGGTGGCGTCAGCCCAAGAAGCAACAGAGGGTCAGCAGATAGGAACTCGGCAGAGCAGTCCCGCAAATAGCTCGGGGCCCTGCCTTCTGTTTCACAGCCATTCATCACCTCGCTCCTGTCTGCCTGCCACAGGCCCTGGTGCCATGAGGACATGCCCACCGGGGTGCTTATTGTTGGGGAGGCATGCAGGCTTCCGACGGAGAGCAGCTGTTTCCGCCCTGGTTCCGGCTGCATAAAGGGTGCATATTAAGCAGCCTCACTGAGCTGTCTGCTCAGATCAAACAGGGATGGTTGCTAAGTGCTCTCCTAGATTAATAGCATCAAATCAAACGATCAAAATAACTTAGAACTGCTAGGGTTATTAGAGATTATTTATCACCACCTCATTTCCTTTACTGAAAATGAAATTCAGAGGCCCCATGGTGCACCCAAGGACACACACCAACTTAGGGTCCTGACGCAGACTGGAGCCCACATTTCCTGGTAGCCCCAGGCAGGACTGTTCCTTTACATCAGGCCCAGTGCCCCCTGGTCGCTGAATTTAAAGGCTTTAGGAAGGTGTTCTTGCCATTCTGCGGTTCTGTAGCGTCAACAGGCCTGTCTGTTTAAGGAGGAGATCATTTTCCACATTTGAAATGAAAACCTGACAATCTTGGGAAATCCATGAATGACTGTGACTTAAGCTAGAAGCAAACTCTTACTCTAGAATGAAATTAATTTAGATCAAACTGTATCAGCCCAAATAGTGCATGGAGTTCTTATCCACATAATTTTTTAAAATTTACATAATTCTTTATTTTAGTGTATTTTATTTTTTATTAAGATTTTTTAATGTTTCTGAGGTATTTGGTTGGTTTCAGTGTTTACAAGTGTCTTTTTTAAATGTCAAAACTGTCTGACACATACAGAACACTTTTTTTTTTTTATTGATTTCAGAGAGGAAGGGAGTGGGAGAGAGAGATAGAAACATTAAAGATGAGAGAGAATCATTGATCGGCTGCCTCCTGCACGCCCCCTACTGGAGATCAAGCCTGCAACTGGGGCATGTGCCCTTGACCAGAATCAAACCTGGTACCCTTCAGTCCTCAGGCCGACGCTCCATCCACTGAGCCAGACCAGCGAGGGCCAGAACATGTCCTAATGCTAGTTTTTCTTTTACACCGTGAACCACTAATTTGAAAGCAGCACATGGTGGCCTCCCTCTCAAGGGTCCCTCAGTCTGAGAGGCTCAGGGCCGTGGGTGCGGCTCATGCATCTCAGTCACTTTAAAAAGCATTTTTTATGTATAAATCTACATACAAACTACTCTTCTAGGGCATAACCACCAAAACTAATTTTTGAAATTGCAGTTGCATAACAAGAGGTTACAGTGATGTTGGTTTATTTTTTATTTGAGAGGACTCAGCATCCGTCATGTTTTCATGGAGAGGATTTTTATGTTTAAAAGAAACATCGATGTTTGCAATTTTTCTAAGATGCTGAAATCATGGTGACGTAGAGGACTAAAATCCACACTCTTGAGCGCTAAATGGCATTCCGTTGGTTCATAAATTAACTACTAATCTGCCATCTTTGAAACCAGTGGGAGCGTGTGGGCAGGTGGGCAGGTGGGCCAAGCCCACTAATGAAGGAAGCTGATCGGCTTGCTGGACACACAGCACATGTCTCACTGCATGATGTGATCTGAAAAACCACTGCAAGCAAGGCAGGAGCTCAGCAAGGTGGCCTCATGTATGCTCAGAAACCAATGGCCGCCCTTTGTTCATGCCCCAACCAGTTAGAAGATAAAATGGAAGAGATGCCCCATTTTTAATAGCTGCAAAATACATAAAATACCAAGGAATAAGGTTAATAAGGAGTGCAGTTTATGTGAAGCAAACTTTAAAACAGTACATAGAGACACCAAAGGTTTCACCAGCGGGAAGGGCATACCATGTTCTTGGGTAGGGTGACTTAACATTATAAAAATACCAAGCCTTGCCCTAGCCGGTTTGTCTCAGTGGATAGAGCATCAGCCTGCGGACTCAAGAGGCCCAGGTTCGATTCCGGTCAAGGGCAAGTACCTTGGTTGCAGACACATCCCCAGTGGGGAGTGTGCAGGAGGCAGCTGATCGATGTTTCTCTCTCATGATGTTTCTAACTCTCTATCCCTCTCCCTTCCTCTCTGTAAGAAATCAATAAAGTATATTTTTTTAAAAAAATACCAAGCCTTCCGACGTTAGCCGACATAATGCAAGCCCCAGTAAAAATAGCAAAATGATTTCTTTTGGTACTAGACCACTTGGTCCTGAATCTTTTATGGAAAAATTAATAAGCAATAATAATGAGGAAATTCCAAAAAGGGCAAATTAATGGGAGTGGAGGGTTGAGCACTGTGCCCAGGGACAGCTGCAGGAAGAAAGACGACCGCGTTCTCCTGTTTGCTCAGCCCACCACCTGCCCCAGGCACCTGTGCAGCCCAGAATAGGAGTCACCCAGACCCCTTTGGGCACAACGTCAGATGTGGCCGCGGACGGTGTGCCTCGGGTGACACATGACAGCGTGTTTGCATTGGTTTCTGAGGCCGCCGTAATAAATTGCCACATTCCAGATGGCCTAAAACAACAGAGATGCATTATTCTCTCACCGTTCTGGAGTCCGGAAGTCCAAAATCCAGGTGTCGGCAGGGTGGTTCCTTCAGGAGGCGCCGAGGAAGACTGTGCTGCGCCTCTCCTCGCTCCTGGTGGGCGCCCAAAACCTTCCGTGCCTTCACAGAGCGTTCTCTCTGTGTCTCTCTCCACACTTCCTCTTCTTAGAAGGACACCGGTCATCGGACGATGGCCCACCCTACTGTGGTGTGACCTCCGCTTAGCTTGTGGCAAATGCAGAGAGGCCACTTCCAGATAAGGCCAGGTCACGGGCTCTGGGTGGGCATGGAGTTCTGGAGGACAGGGTCCAGCCTGGTGCTGCGTTAAGCACCACGTGTGTGGATTCGTTTTTCAGGGCTGAAATGTGTGGCACGTGTCATGTGCTCTTAAGCCCTTTTTTCAGGTCCAACTACAAGATGAATTTTTTTCCTTTCCCTTGTACTTGAAGATGTGTAACGGTATGTCATAAACTGACCTGAAATACGTGTTTGTTCTGCAGCGAAATCCGCGAATAATACCGTATAACTAGGGCAGTTTATGCTCCCATTCTCTATCTGGCTATTTATAGTGGAACCTCTTTTCCTCTGGGTCAGAGTGCATTGGTTAGCATTAACAACCGGAACTTGTTTAACAAAAACGACTAGAATTTGCGGTTTTAAGCAAAGCTGAAGACTGTGGCCTTCTGCGGAACGAGGAGCGCCATGACTCCCCGGCTTCCGATGGCGAGGCTGGGGAGGACCGCGCCGTGTCCTGGTGCCGCTGACTGAGGCTGGGGAGCTGGTGGTAAGGCAGGGAGGGGGACAGGGAGGGTTGAGTTTCATTCTGGAAGTGTCGCCAGGGCGGGGAGTCCCCAGGCTGGGGACGGAGGTGGGCAGTGTCGCATGCAGCAGAGAGACCCAAAGGGACTCCAGTAGAGAAGTCGCTGGAGCCTTGGGGACGGGAGGCCCCGGTGGCTCAGCCGGAGCAGTTTCGGTGCCGTCGTGGAGGGGGAGGTGGAGGTGGAGGGACCACATAGACTGAAGGGACCGTGGGCTGGGGCAGGGCCCCAGGTTGGGGCTGGGCTCACGGCAGAGACCATGGTTCTCTCGGGTGTGGCTCCATTTGCTCGTGTGCATCGTCCGGCCGCCACAGCTCTTGCTGATCGCTGCTGTCGGGGCTCCATGCTGCGGCTGACTCCCAGGAGCAGGTACGATTGTTCTTCCCTGAGCTCGGGAAGCACCTGGTATCCAACCTGTTTGCCGTTTGGGGCAGCATCTCAGGCACCTCCTGTGGGACACCTGGGCTCCGCCGTCCCAGCAAGACCACTTCACGGCGAGACGGCTGTTCTGGGAGCCGAAACCCTTGTTCAAGGGTGACTGGAATTTACCGAGTACTCGTTACAGGCCAGGCCTTTTGCTTTCATCTTCCCAATGCTACCCTGAAATGGGGGTGTGTGTGTTGGGTGGGGAGCCAACAGACTCAGAGGTCGCTGGCTGGAAAGTAAATGGCTGAGCCGGCCTTGGACACCAGGCACCCGGACGCCAGGGCGGACACTCCCCCTAACGACACTCCCATGGAGCCAGCACCCGAGGCCCAGGGGCCCGGAGAGGAGGCAGTGGGCTCCGGGGCTTGGATGCCTCCTTTGGAAGAAGCAAGTGATATTCTGCGTGAGGGCAGAGGCTCCAAGGAGACAGGGCTTTATTCTACATGGAAAGGAACTTTCCAGAAAGGAACACTGCTCTAAAATGGACTTCCTCTTGAAGGTGTGAGAGTCTGGTCTCTGGAGGTGTGTTTTGCTGCCTTCTTTGAAATTTTCTGTTTGAATTTTTCAATTTTGTGCAAATATCCTTTTATATAAGTCATTCCAAATATCCGCAATGGCTGGGTGGTATTCTCTCTACGTTTGTCAGTCTATGTACTCAGCCTGCGTCTCCTCTGCTGTAGTGATATGAGGACAGACCCGTTTAGTCATCTGCGTGCGTCTGTGGTCGACGCTGAAAGGGGGACGCTGGGCTCCAGGCTGCGAGCGCTGGGAAGCCTGGCGCAGACTGATGCCCGCCTCCTCGCCTTGTTTTCCAGCGCATCGCAGAGCCTCATGGCCAGGAACCTCGTTCATAAAGCTGATGGGAGGGGGGCGGACGGGGGCTTATCCCCGCCCAGGGCACTGTGCTGACTCTGATGGTGAAGTTTCTCACCTTGAGTGTTTATGATTTGAATGATCCATGAAACATTTAACTGAGCTTCTTCCTCCCTGGGAAGTAGCCTGCTTCTCTGCTTGTGGAATAAACTGCTCACGCTCTGTGGCCCTTCTGCAGAACCAGGAAGGGCGTGGCTCCAGCTCCCGAAGTTGACAAGACTGAAGTCTCAGAGTTTCATAGCAATGTTAAGGTAAAATACAGCAGTAATTTATATTTTATAAAATGAAAAATATGCTGATTTTCTTATTGACTGGAGTGAATTGTTCTCCTGATGTCTTTATATCTTAAAATAACTTTAGGAGCCTGAGATTTTGAACAAAACACATATAAATGAAATAACGTGTAACCTTCAAAACATAGGGATCCCAACTCCCCCGGCTTTTAATTAGAAAGCCGGCCGGGTGGGCATCCAAGCTTCACATGAGGATGAGTTGGCTCCCCGAAGTAGCTATGAGCCAAATATCTTCATTGGGTGCTTCGTTTACTATCAGCACAATATTTATTTTTAATATATAGTTTAATATATTTTTATTGATTTCATAGAGGAAGGGAGAGGGAAAGAGAGATAGAAACATCAATGCTGAGAGAGAATCATTGATCGGCTGCCTCCTGCACGCCCCCCTACTAGGGATCAAGCCCAGAACCCAGGCATGTGCCCTGACTGGGAATCAAACCATGACCTCCTGGTTCATAGGTCGACACTCAACCGCCGAGCAGAGCACACGGGCCGGGCTCAGCACAACATTTAAGTGGGAGTTTTATTCTGAGGAACTCGCTCCCTGCCGTGGCGCTTCCAGGAGGCACTGCAGCCATGAGACTGCTCTCCATAAACGTGCTTAACTGGAAGGCTGGGCGCATGGAACTGCGTCGCTGTGGGTTTGTGGAGGCTGTTAGACAGTCTCCGCTGGGCTGGGCTGGGCTGGGCTGGGCTGGACCAGCTCGGGGAGGACGCAGGAGCCCCCAGCCTGGGTGGGTGGACGCCCCACGCTCGGAGCAGGGACAGCCGCTCTTCGTTGTTCAAAGTTCCTCAGACTGTGGTCAGCACTGGCGTGCCTTGGGGCAAATTTTCTGTTTGAATTTTTAAATTTTGAGCAAATATCATTTTATATAAGTCATTCCAAATGTCCTCTGACTGCCTCTGACAGTCTTTGGATGGTAAATGCTGAGAGTTTCCATGACAACTCAGTTCTGCTCCAATGACCCCTGACCCCGAGTGTCTTTGGTTCATGACACCCAGGAGCCCCCAGCCTCCCGTGGAGATGCCTCAGGGTTCCAGCCACACGACTTGGGGCAGGCTATTGTGCCTTCTTGTGAATCAATAACCTTATTTGGAAAAGGGCCCTAATCCACGGGCTCGTTGTAAGAATTAAACAACGTGTCCGGACAGCGTACTGGGTGCAGAGCCTGGTGCAGGGCTAGCTCTGGGGTCGGCCCACCCCTGGGCGAGCACGTGCTGGTCTGCACGTGGAGCGGCTGTCCCAGGAGCAGCGATCACCGTCACTCCTGGTGCAGGCTGCTTTTCCAGCTGTTAGGCAGTCCCAGCTGCTGGGTGTTTTATCCCCTCTGAGTCCCGCTTCTCAGGCAAAATGTAAATGTGAAGTATGAGTGTGCGGGAACCCGCTGCTTGCCTCCAGGTGGCTCTCCTGAGAAGCAGTATCAGTCACACTCGCCTCCTGTTGTCCTTCCCACCACAGGTGAGGTGCTGTGATTCGTCTCAGCCTTTCTCAGTTGGATAGCACAAAACTGGTGGCTCTTTCTTTCTTTCTTTCTTACTTTCTATCCTCACCTGAGGATATGTTTTTATTGATTCTAGTGAGAGAGGAACAGAGAAGCATGAATGTGAGAGAAACATCGTTGCCTCCCACAGAAGCCCCAACCAGGGACCGAACCCACAACCTAAGTATGGGACCTGACTGGGACTCGAACCCGCCCCCTTTTGGGGTATGGGTGACACGCCAACCAACTGAGCCACCTGGCCAGGGCCGATTCTTATGTTTTGAAATTCTTTTTCAAATTGTGGAAACATTGCCTGTGCCCCTAAAATAGGTTCTCCACACTTCGTCTTATAAGACCTGGAAGCCAGCCGAGTGCTGAGCAGAAGGAGAGCTGGAAGCTGGAGTTAGGGGGACCACATGATGACTCCGCCCTGGGTAGACCCTCAAACCCATTCCACTCTTCCACAGACAGCAACACGATCGTCTCCTTAAACGGGGACTGGCTCAAACAGTGGCCAGCGAGCAGAAGCCTACCGGGCTGCCTTAACTGCCACCCGTGTGAGGCGTGTCCATCTGACACGCAGCCTCACAGTCACTGCCCTGAGTCAGCCCGAGTCAGCTCCTGGCAGCGGTGAGGAGCGTCTGGACAGATTGAATATGAGACAACGAATCGTCTAACGAAGCCCAGCTGGGAGGAGTAGGCTTCCTGAGTTCTTGGACAGTCGACAATGCGGGGTGGATGGTTAGAACTCTGAAAGGGAAAAGTAACGCATACTTTGAGGACTATTTGCCAGTTGGGTTTTGCACTGTCCGGTCCTCCTTCCGGACAAAGCCACAGTGTCGAGGGCTAAGGCAGAGGCGGGTAGGGGTGATCAAGCCGGCAGGGGAGGGGGGTTAGGGGCGATCAGGATGAATGTATGAGTGAATGAATGAATGAATGAGATTACACCGGCAGCAATAAGGGGTCTGGGGATGACTGTTAGGGATCATTCTAATCATTCTGAGGAGACATGCGGCATAATAGTAGTCAGTGCCAAGGGGGTTCTCTGAGGCGCTTTGAGGAGAGGATGTCAGCCCTAGCTGGTGTAGTTCAGTGGATAGAGCATCAGCCCAAGGACTGAAGGGTCCCGGGTTCAATTCTGGTCATACATTGGTTGCAGGCTCAATCCCCAACCCTGATCAGGGCATGTGCGGGAGGCAACCAATCGATGTCTCTCTCTCTCTCTCTCTCTCTCTCTCTCTCTCTCTCTCTCTCTCTTTCTCCCCCTCTCTCCCTCCCTCCCTCTCTTCCACTCTAAAAATCAATGGAAAAAATGTTCTCAAATGAGAATTGACCAAAAAAAATAGAAAGAGACGTCGGCTGGATGGAGAGTTGAGGGGAAGGGAGGAGGAACGTTGTCTAAGAAGAGGGCCAGCCGTGGCACGGGCAGCATTGGCTGAAGCCACGGCCCTGTGCTGTGCGCCCTGCAACGTGGTCTCCTCGGTCCTTACAGCAGCACCTCCAGCTCTTACTGTGCTTGCCTCGCAGATGAGGGTGGGGAGGCACTGATGTTAAAACCTTGGGAGGAAGTGCAGGAGACAGACTCCAGGGGGCGACTGGAGTTGTTTGGAGTTGTGGAGGAGGAGGTGCCTGTGGGAATTGCAGGCAGAGATGTCCTGCTGGAGGTGGGCGGAAGCTCAGAGAAGCCAGGATTAGAAATAGAGCTGTGGGGCTCAGCGATGCATAGGTCATGGACAAGTGGTAGGTCTGATAGAGCCCAGGGAGCTCTGAAGACCACCCAGGGGCCCTCACATGTGCCCCCTGAGTATGGGCCAGCGTGTGTGTTGTCTATTTTCTGTGGCATTTGGAAGTAGACCAAATATGATCCACGCAGGAGTGTCTGCTGTGTCCGTTAAATGGGAGGTATGTGCAAAGGCAGGGCCTTGGGTTAGATTTCCTGCGCTCCCTGGACTTGGATAGGGAAAAAAGCAGCATTTTCACCAATTATGAATGTGGGCCAGAAACGGCAGTGGGGTTAGAGTATGTGCGACTTTGTCACCAATAGAAACCCTGGGTGTTTTCATGACACGTCACAGTGGTCGCAGACAGCGGGGACGCCACTGTGTCGGTGTTACAGCAGGTGAGAGCGCTTGCCTAACACATGAATAAAGACACATACGTGTACTGGTTCTAAGCTGGTGCCCCTCCAGGCCCTCCTGTCGTGCCCATCCCTGAGATGCCGGGCCAGAGCGGGGCACACCTCCTCTCAGCTGGCTGAGCCAGCAGGCTCGGGGGAGGCGGTGGGGGAGAGAGGGGAAAGAGCCTGCCCCTCCCTGTCTGCTTCCTGTTTCTGGGAGCATCACCCCAGCAACGCTCCTCACCCCGGCAGCTGCAGCTGGTTCTGTTTCTAGTGTTTTCCACGCACTCAGAAACCACCACCATCCTGCAGCCTGTCAGAGCTGTCCCCCCCACCCCCGCCCCCGCCAGGTACCACAACCCAGCCCTAGCCTAGGGGTTCCCGCACTTGTCACCTCTGTGTCTCCTGAGTCCCCTTTGCCTGCTCAGCCATCCAGCCCGTGTAGCGGGTCCCTGTATTAAATTACTTCTGTTGTCCGGCCGGTGTGGCTCGTGGTTGAGCCTCCACCTATGAACGAGGAGGTCACAGTTGGAGTCCCGGTCATGGCACATGTCTGGGTTTCAGGCTCAATCAATGGAGGCAGCCAATCAATGATTCTCTCTCATCATTGGTGTTTCTATCTCTCTTTCCCTCGCCCTTCCTCTCTGAAATCAATAAAATCATATAAATAAATAAATAACTTGTGTTAACATAAGCGGTGTACTATCTTTTTCCCTGGCTGGTCTCTGATGGATACCGGATATCGCGATTTGAAGATGTATCTTGATAATGTGTTTCAGGATGATCCATTTCCTTTGTAACCCTATGTACTTTGTTTTAAGCACTTAAAGATGTTATTCTGAGACTGGCCACAGGCCTTCCCAGCCTGCAGGGGCACCTGTCCTAAGAAGGAACTGCAGTGCCCCCTTTTGCTTACAAGGCCCCCAGGAACACAAAACAAAAAGGTCATTGTTTTCCATTCATCCTTCCTTTCTTTTCAAATAAATGAACTTTGAGTTATTTCCTCCCCTTTAAAAATAGTACTTGCTCATTGAAAAAATATCAGAAAACAGAAAGGAAAATGGTTTTATTTTATCTATAACTTTATTATGACATAAAGACAACCATGGCTCTATTTTGATTTATTTTCTTAGAATCCTGGCTGTTGTTATTTTTCATAGATCTTATTGGGGGCGGGGTGGTCCATGTGTGCTCATGTACACTCTACATGGTCATAAGCATGTGCGTTCTATTACATACTTGCTATAAACACCGTCTTTATAGCTGGACAGGGCGCCATAAAGTTGATATCCCAAGGCTGACTTGGCCATTTTCTTATGATGGATGTAAAATTTTAATACTAAATTATTTTTACATTGTGGTAAAATATGGCCATTGTGGCCATCGTGGCCATTTAACCATTTCTAGGTGTACATTGAGTGGCATTAAGGACATTCACTTGTTCTGCAGCCATCACCACCATCCACCTCTAGAATTCTTTTATATCCTCAAATGGAAACTTTGTCCCCATTAAACCACAGGTCTCCATTCCCTCCTGCCCTCAGCCCCTGGCAGTCACCATTCCACTTTCTGGCTCTATGAATTTGGTGAACATATGTTTTTACTATTGTGTGTTGCTTTTCCAATAAAAGTTCATGGTAAAATGACTTACACGTATATACTAAATGCAAGCAGTGTTTGGCTGATGCCTGCCTGTCTTCTTTCTTTAAAAAAAAAAAAAAAATTAACTTAGCCACTCCCAGCATGGAATGTCATCTTGCCAGCCCTGGCTGTTCTTATTTTCTGAAGCTCTCTGAAAATTCATGTAGGATCCTGATGGCTAAAATCTTCCCATTTCTGTGGATTTCAAATGCAGATTGCTCATGGGAAGGAGATCATTTTTAAACAGAGACGTGCTCGCTCTGGTCAAATTCTCTGAAGGGTTCTTTCCACACCGGCGTTCTAATCTGTCGTGTGGCCAGTTGCATGTGGAGCCCGTCAGGGCTCGCGCCATCTCACTTCTGTTTTCTGGGGAAAGCTCCACGCTGGTGTTCTCTTCCTCCTTTTGTGGTTTTGCATAAACAGATGAGTAAATTGGATTTTTGTTAATTATTTTTTTAATTGTGGTAAAAAAAACACATACCATTAAATTCGGCATCTTACCCAGTTTTAAGTTGTGTAACTGTCACCGCCCTCGTATCCGTAGTTCTGTCCATCTTCCCAAGCTGAAACGCTGTGCCCATTGCACACTAACTCCCCAGCCCCTGGCCAGCGTTCTGCTTTCTGTCTGTGGATTTGGCAGTTTGAGTATCTCGTGCACATGGGATCATGTAGTATCTGACCTTTGGGCCTGGCTTCCTTCGCTTTCCGTACTGTTTCCAAGGTTTCTCCCATGTGGTGGTATGTGTCGGGATTTCCTTCCTTTCTTAAAGCCCAATAATGTTCCTTTGTATGGGTAGACCTCGCTGTTATTCAGTCATCTGTGGACGGACACTTGGGTTGCTTCCACTTATAAAAGACTAAATTTTTTTCTGTATTTAATATTAATTATTAGACTTTTTACTGTGAATTAACATACTGATTAAACGGGTACTAGAGTCCCTTTTTAGCATTTTGTTGGTTACCTGATGCTGTGAAGCCCACCTGAAACCTGTACCCTAGGCCCCTTGGAAATGCTTACTTGTGGCCGCCAGGGGGCAGCAGTTGAAATGTGAACACCTTCCCCAAGATCTACCAGTATGTTTCCCTTTGATTTCTCCTGTTTCTCTCTGCCCACACCCCTTTGCCTTCCTCCGGAGATAAAGATGCTAACAGGCAGAGTTCGTTCTACGATATTTTATTCTAAATGTAGGTCAAATATTTTAAATAATCGTAGAACATAAGAGCTCAAAGCTTTGAATAGTTTTGTCTTTTTGATACTCTCTTAGTTGTTCCACCCTGGGCAGAAAATTTCTTCTTTTTCAAAAAACTATGCCATAGGGGAGTCTCTTCACCCCAAAAAGGAAGTTCTTGAGCTTCTATTGCCCAATACCATTCTTTGGAGACACAGCCATACCTCCTTATCTGGCTGGAGAAGTTCAAGTTCAGCCATCTAGATCATAACTCAACCAGGAAGTGACTGGGCCTGAAAGAAAGTAATTGTCACAAAGTTTGAGCCTCTTGTGCTAGAAAAGTAATCAGATCACTCCTACTAGTGCCTTGTGACTTAGAATTCTAGTTAGTATTTCGGTCGTGTGGGTTTAACTAGTCCCCCCCACACACACACACTCCCCCCCACCCCACCCCGCCCAGGGTGCACAGGGCATGCTGTGGGTTCTGAGCTGCACAGAGGGAGGGCCAAATAGAGCCTAGAGGGCGGGGCAGGAAAGCAGATAGGGAGGGGCAGGTTGGTCTAGGACAAAAGTTAGCTCCCATGTCTCTTTGTAAATGATGACTGGATGCATTAGCTTTAGATTAAATGCTCTTCAAACTATTTTGTAAGAATGTGCATTCTTTTTTTTAAATGTTTTTATTGGTTTTAGAAAGAGAGAGAGAGAGAGAGAGAGAGAGAGAGACATCAATGTGATAGAGAAACATTGATTAGTTGCCTCCTGTACTCACCCAGGCTGAGGACGGAATCCGTTACCTGGGTGTGTGCCCTGACCGGGAAAGGACAATGCTCCAACCTCCTGAGCCCACCGACCAGGGCAAAAATGTGCATCTACACACCAACACCATTTAGCATGGTTCTTATTCAAACACTGATTACAAATAATCACTCACTTAACCCTTATAAACTCTATGCACTTAGTGCTGCTATTACTCACATGAGGAGGCTGAGGCAGAGAGACGGGCTGTGCCCCTGGCCAAGGCAACAGCCCGGGTCAGGCAGAGGCCGTGCTGGCCCCAGGCCCTGAGCTCAGTGTCCTTCCCTCGCTCCCTGCAGAAAACAATTGTATTCAACAGAACACGAATGCACGCTCCCTGCCTTCCGCCCGATTCCTTCTCCAGGTCTCTCTGCTTGTTTATGTCTTATTGATCAAAATTAGATTCTTCTAGCCCGTAGGCGAGAGCGTCTTGTTCTGAGACGTGTCACTGGTTTCCTCTCCGGTGCCGTGTGGGCGACCGACAGCAGGTTCTCTTTACAGGCAGTTTTGATGCTATTTAGCTTCTACCAGCCTGTCCTGTCCTGTGTTTTCTCAGTGCAAGCACTCGCCCACAGCCGCCGTGTCCCGTTCTTTCCCTAATTGCAGGGTACCCAACGGAAGGAGATGGTAGGCCAGGCCCCTGTAACGGGCTAGTAATGGGAGTTCTGCTGCTCAGACGGGACAGCGAATCAGCACTGTAACTCCTGAGAAGCAGATAAAATGTGCAACTACTTGCAGATGAGGGGCGTGTCTAATCCAAAAATCCAGCTCAAACTGAGAGGTCAGTGGAATACTTTGTAACGAATGATAGAAACAAAAATCCACAGCATCCCCATATCCCACGATGATGGGTGTTTGTGTGTGTGTTTTTAAATAACAGCAAGAAGGTAAAATTCCATTCGAAGGAGCATTTAGGACTAAAGAAATAAGCAGGACCCCCTGAAAGTAACATAATATTGTCTATCAACTGTAAGTGAAAAAGTAAAAAGATTAAAGGCATTTTCATTCCTTAAAAGAAAAAAAGAGAGAAGCAGGACCTCTATGAAGCAAACTAACAATAGACTGAAGGGCACATCAGGTTAAAAAATGGAGACAGAGCTACCTCAATTCTGAATGAGAAGGCCCACCGTGGAAGGGATGTGACTTACAAATATAATGTAACTCAAGTAAAATCCCAGTTGAGGGGAGACGGTTGGTTCAGAGTTTACCAAGTAAACTCTAAAGTGAATCTGGAAGACTAAATAGTGAGACCCGCCAAGGAGGTTTTGGAAAAGAATAGTGAGGGTGGTTTTCCACCTTTCCTGGAGCCTGCAGATTCTCTGTTCAAACAAAGGCTTACCTCCCTGTTCAGATCCTGCCGGCCGGCCGGCGGGTCCTTTACTGCTTCCAGAATAAAGTTCAGGCTCCTTAACCCGAGTAGCACCTGTTTGCTTTTTAGAGCGCATTCTGACGAGATCTAAAGGTGTTCTGAAAAGCAGTAAAATTCCCACGCTCCCGTCTCGTAAACACAGCAGCTCTTTGTTTCTCACATTTCCTTCTAGTCTTTGTAAACGTCGGTTTTCACATAATCACAGTCAGAACGTAGTTGTCGGGGGACAAAAACGCCACAAGCTTGGCTTTGCGAGTAGCAAGTGGGCAAAGCCAAAATTCTGGGCGTGAAGGTAGGCAGCTGCCCCGGTGAGGGCAACGCTCCCCGAGCACCCCAAAAAGTGCTGATGAAAGCCATAAACCTAATCCAAGCTAATTAAGTGACGCCAGACAGCCTACGGCTTCCCAGAACCTGTATGTAAACTGTAATCCCAGAGTCCCTTATTTTGCAGGAAATGTAATCTGTGCTTTAGAATAACCCCCACACGTGCGGCAGGTCCAGTGAGGGCACGTCTTCATGCCAGACTGGCCTCCCACCGTCACTGCCGTCCTGCCGGGAAGCTCAGGAAGCTGGAAGAGGTCCCGGGAGTGCCCAGAGCTACAAGCTAAGACGTGTCAGAGCGGGGATCCCACGTAGATTTCCTCCCAAACCTGTGCTCTGGAGGTGTGAGGGCTTTGTGCCGTCACCCCCATTCTCTGTGTGAACCCTGCAGGTGGTCTCCAGTTATCAGTTCTCTGGTCTTGTTGCTTGCAGCCCACCTCTGCGATCACACGCTCGGCCATGGCATGACCGTGTGGTCCCTGAGCTCAGCTTCCTGCCCACCCTGTGGCCCCTTCCTATTCCTGAGGGTAGGGTGCCCACCTTCCTGCTCTGCCTGACCCTGACCACAGTAACTAGGGGGCTCGGAGTTCTTAGATGCACTTGGAGTTCTTCCGGAGTGAAAACTCGGGCCACTGAGATTAGATGATGTGTTGAAGTATTTCCACCTTGACCACCACCTCTGTGCATGTTTAGCTATGGGTTTGCATGACTTACCTGTACAGGCTGGTCAGTCAACCTGCTTGTACAATGTGGGCACCTGGATAAAGGTACAAGCCCCTCCAGACCAGGGGCCCTCTATGGGGACCCTTTTGCCTCCCAGGGGACCTTTGGCAGTGTCTGGAGAGACGTCGGGTTGTCAGGACGAGGGTGGAGAGTACTGCTGGCACCGAGTGTGTGAGGACAGGCTGCTGTGGCTCAGAGCAGGCGTCACAGCAACGAATTATTGGCCCGAGAAGTGAGCAGTGCGAGGTTAAGAAGCCCTGCTCTGTGTTTATATTAGAGTTCCCTATAAAGTCTAGTCCCACATTTAACAGGGATGGTCCGTGGCAGTGGGGATAAGAGGACGGGCCCCAAGGCCATCTGAGTAGCTCAAGTCGGACCCCTGGTGAGGAGAAGCCCTTGGAAAGCTGCGGTGGGCTGGGGCCACCCCCTCCATGAGTCGAAGGCGGTCCCAGCTGCCCCGTGAGGTCGAGTGGAAGGGTGAGTTTAATGGACCTCTCTGCTGGTACTCGGAGATGACGTGGTCAGGAGTGGCTATTTGATCTCCAGTTATTCCAGAATTTCCACTCTCGGGCCAAGCATGTCTCTCCAGTCTGCTGTTCTTCGCTCGTCCTCAAACTCCCCTTGAAGGTCATCTAAAATCTTCATTTTTCAAAGGTGAGGCTTTTATATTCTCCTCTAACGGCTTCTGCAAAGGTACCGATGTGTTCATACAGCTGTTAATGAAGAAGGTGAACAACCGAACGCTCGTAATCTGGCCTCGAATGGTTGCTGGCTTTTCTCAGGGACTAGACTGCAGGGGGGACCCCTCACACTGGGGTGTGGGCATGTGTTTTTAGTTCTGTGCTAAAGTGTGCGGCAGTTGGGTTTTTTTTCCTTTAGGGAAATTCCTTTTCTTAGAGTGCTCTAGGGATGCTCTTGTCGGATTTGCACACCGTGGGAAGAAGGTGGCTCCCTCCCGATGTCTTTGTCTGTCTCTGAGTCAGCTCCTCTTCAAGTCCAGCTGCTCAGCAAGAGTGCCTGGTTTTCTAAACCTCGGAGTTCATCATCGGGGCCTTTGGCTTTCCCTGTTTGCTATGGTACCACAAGGCCCTGTGTCCCCCACACTTCCTTTCCGTGAATGGCAGCTGTCAGTCACAACAGCGGACATGGGTGGTTTCTGGACTTTCCAGCTAGCCGGGCGAGGGTCTGTGTCGGAGAGCTGACTGTGGGGAGCCTGCTGTCTGTCCCGGAGCGCTGCCCTCACAGGCAGGCTGACAGAGGCCCCAGCCAAACGAGTGGGTGTTGCTTTCGTTTTTTTATCATCGTTTTCTAATTCCATTTATTTATCTCTTCTCAGTGGGGTGCCCCGTTGGCTGGTGAATACAGTCCTCGAGAATAAAGCCGACTTTCCCAAGTCACATCTATTCCGATCAAAATCATTTAGATGTACGGTTCTGACAGCGCATATAGGTTGTTCTCTTTGGATGATAGTTCACTTGGGGGACTTTTCAGAGTGTTCCCATATGGCTGAGAAATACAGAATGCGTTTTAGTTGTTTTGTTCTCAGCAGTTTCAGAAAACCATCAGCTGACTCTTGCAGTGCACCGTGTTCATGAGCAACTGACTGGTTGGCCTGAGAAATGCCCTCGAAGGCGTTTGTGGCCATTTCCTCGGTGACGATATACGGGGGATGTTTCTGTGATCACTCTGGCCAGGCTTTAAGGACCCCCAGTTCTGAGGGCTGGATTGGCAAACGGGTACATTTGTTCTCCAGGTTGCTATGGACTCATACCTGGACCCTTTAGGAGATCAACTGAATTCCAGAGTAAAATATATCAGAAATTGTTCTCCATGTGGGTCAGATTTTACCCTGTGGCAGCCTTATTGGACTTGCTGGAACTCCATGGAAGGGTTCTGCTCAGGTTCTGAAAATTGTTCCTGGGCTGGGTCTGAGGCAGCCCTGTGACGGGTCCTTCCATTTCGGTTCCGCCTGCTGGTCATCCTCCCCCAGCTCCGGGCCACAGTCCCTGCTACAGACAGCACCTCTTGTCGCCTGTCCTCTTCTGCCCACTTTGACTTTCTCATCTCCATTTAGCTCAGAATCCTGGGAGTCCATCCACGCCCCCCACCCTGCTCCTGCCTCCCCGTAGTCACGGGTCTCTCTCGGGCCCTTCCCACCCCGCCTCACTGTTTCCTCTCTCCTTTGGACTCCTACTTCTCAACCTCCAAGCAGGCTCCGCTGGGTCTTTCTCATCCATCTTACAAACAGACGGACAAATGAACAAATCTCCACGCACCTCAAAACCCTCCCCAAAGCCGGCCTTCCTCTCGGGCTGCAATCCACCATGTCGTTGAAAATGTTTCTTTGTAGAATTTCAACAGCAGGACGCAATAGCCCAGGTTTTTCTGGCTGCAAACGCAACGCTTGCTCGGCCTGCTCTCTACACCTCACCTGCATTGTTCAGCTGCCTTGCTCACACCAGCCTCTGGGGATGTGGCGAGTGCTGGCTGCCAGGAGACACCTCTGTTCTCTGTTTCTCTAACCACCCGTCTGTCTTGGCTTGTTCCTGACATACCTCTTACTCAATCCGTGTAGGCATCCAAGCCTCCTTCTCTCCCAGGCCTGCTACCATGTTCACCGTCATCTTACACCAGTTCGTATTTCTGGGTAAAGTGCCCGGGACACCTGCACCCCGCTTTCTGCCACTGGCTCGGATTCAGTCCAATTAAAACTCCCACTCTTCACCTTCCTTTAAAAGTCCAAAGGGAGTTTCTTTTAAATCTAGATGAAGAAGAAGTGTGGTGAATTGCTGGGAGCTGAGTAGTCATTCCTAAAGACATGCCACTTTTATTTATTTTTTTATTGAGTTTTAGAGAGAGAGGAAGGGAGAGGGAGAGGGAGAGAGAGAAACATTGATGTGAGAGCCAAACATCAATTGGCTGTCTCCTGCACGCCACCCACTAGGGATCGAGCCCGCGACCTGGGCATGTGCCCTGACCAAGATTCAAACCGGCAACCTTTCAGTGCCCAGGATGACACTCAACCAACTGAGCCACACTGGCCAGAGCAAGGTGTGCTCCTTTTAAAAGAGAGCTTCCATTTCCAGTTGCTACAAAAATATGAAATAGTTGAGATTGACGAGCGTTAATGACGACCTATCAGTCCTCACTTTATTAGGAGAATCATCCATCATCATGTATGGGGTGGTGAGAAGGTGCCCCCCATACCCGAAGAGCCCCCTCATAGTCTGGGAGGAGGGGAGAGGGAGCACAGGCCATGGCAGGCCTAAGGATGAAGCGTGTGTGACATCCCAGCACAGGGGCGGGCTCAGTTAGCGGGAGCTGTTTAATGCTAGAAGCAAGCTCACTGGGCTTTTTACTCCCGGATGCCCTGTCCACTGGAGGCAATCAGGATCCTGGCCAAGGATCAAGTTCACTGTGGGCCTGAGCTGGGCCAGCTGACCATGGTGTATAGCTTTCTCTGCAGACTGCAGGAAGGGGCAGGCTCCCCCATCCGAGGCTCCTGCTAACGGCCCAGGTCGTCCTGGGTGTGGCCATTGCTTTGCCAAAGCCCTTGGTGCAGGCTAAGCCCAGGGAGGTGGCTGAGGACACTCCCAAGCCTGTCTGTTGACTGTTCCCAGTGAGGACCCCTGGCTGGCTGGGTGGGGGGAGGGGGACAGTTCTGTGTCAGGTGGTGTCCTGGACGCTAAGCCCTGAGGGCCATGAGTGGGGACCTGGGTTAAAAGCCTGGCTTCATTCTTCCCACATGTGTCTGTGACAAGTTAGACAACTTCTGTGAGCCTCCCTGTATGTGTGAAGTGCTTTGTAAACTGGGGTGCAGTGTGGATCTGGGTGATCATTTCACGAACATCTTTATAATAAAGAGTGTTTTTTGTTTGTTTTTTAAATATATTTTTATTGATTTCAGAGAGGAAGGGAGAGGGAAGAGAGAGATAGAAACGTCAATGACGAGAAAGAATCATTGATCGGCTGCCTCCTACACGCCCCCAACTGGGGATCGAGCCCACAACCCAGGCATGTGCCCGTGACCGGAATGGAACCCAGGACCCTCAGTCCACAGTTCGATGCTCTATCCACTGAGGCAAACCGGCTAGGGCAGCCGTGGGCAAACTACGGCCCGCAGGCCGGACCCGGCCCGTTTGAAATGAATAAAACTATTGAAATAAAAGACCGTACTCTTTTATGTAATGATGTTTACTTTGAATTTATATTAGTTCACACAAACACTCCATCCATGCTTTTGTTCCGGCCCTCCGGTCCAGTTTAAGAACCCATTGTGGCCCTCGAGTCAAAAAGTTTGCCCACCCCTGGGATAGGGCAAAGAGTGTTTTTTCATACTAGTCAAAGGACCCACATAAAGTAATAATGTAACTGTCTGCAGAAGTAACAAAGTAATAATGTTACTGTTCGTGATATAGATAAGTTTACTCTGCTGTCATCAACATGGCTAGTGACTCATGGAAAACAGATGTCCGGCTGTGATTTAGAAAAACGGGTTTGTGTCAGTTATCTGACTCATGGGGAGGCGGGGAGCCACCCTGCCCCGTCTGCCACGTGCTCTGCGGGAGGACCTCTGGGAGGGTTTGTCTCTGCAGCTCTAGCACTCAGAACCAAACCGCGGCAGGAGGCGAAGCTAGTGAACCTAGCAACCGACCAGCACCATGGAGACCAGTCAGCCCAGCTTGGGTGTGGCCCCAAATTGGTTAAATGTTCTGGCACTTGCTGGTTAGCTGGGAGTCTCATGTTCCCAGAACAAAATTAGACCATTCTATTTACCTTTTGTTCTTTTCTCAGGAAAGAAATAAAGTTTTATACATCAGAGAACTGCGTTTTTTTTAGATTTGGGACCTTTAATTTTTGTTGAGAAGGCACAAGCATGGAGGCTTTTAGGGATGCCCGAGACAGCCAGAGCTTCCCCAAAACCTCAGGGGCCCCCTTAGCACAGCGTCCCTGGGTGGATAGCGGCTGTGTGAACAGGTCATTAACGGCTTGGCAGCTTGGAAGGGCCAGAATGCAGGGTCCACCTGTTGGAAGTGGCACACTGACCACAGGAGACAAAACTGAACCTGTGGCAGCGACCTCGAAGCTCTTTACGAAGAGACCCCAGGCCCAAGCTGGGGCGGTCCAGCTGGGTGGTCACCTTCTTGCTGAACCCCCACCCCCCGCTGCTCACACCACACCGGGCTCTTCTGCTGACCTTCTGAGGATGGAAACCCGGGGCTGCTTGTCTGGTTTCCTCTCACCTGATACTCTCAGGGGGTTTTAGTTTTGCTTTCTTCAAGGTAAAGTGTTCATATTATTCTGCCAAGCCGCCTCCAGAGCTGTGAGAACGGGGTGAAAATGTGGTGCCCCTCCCTGTTTCTCACGCCACACAATGTCAATTTGCACAGCCATGCCCCTTCCTTTGGCTTCCTAGTGGATTTCCCCCAAGAAACCAAATTTGTGGGTTCCACCAGTCCCTCATTAATCATCCTCACAAGTGGCCTTGCGATCAGTTAAAAATAAAAAGGAGAGAAAGGCCTGCCCAAGAAGGGGGTCCTTTTCATTAGAGAACTATTTATAGCAAAATTAACACAGAAGGCAACTTTATTCTTGGGGCCCGGGGTCTAAATAATAAACCCAAGGAGCCCGAGTTCAGCACTCCACCCATAATATAGACCAGCCGTGGGCAAACTACGGCCCGCGGGCCGGATCCGGCCTGTTTGAAATGAATAAAACTAAAAAAAAAAAAGACCGTACCCTTTTATGTAATGATGTTTACTTTGAATTTATATTAGTTCACACAAACACTCCATCCATGCTTTTGTTCCGGCCCCCCGGTCCAGTTTAAGAACCCATTGTGGCCCTTGAGTCAAAAAGTTTGCCCACCCCTGATATAGACCAACGTTGGCCCTATGGTTTGAGACTCAGCCCCGGCATGGAACGGCTGGGCTAACACACGTCAGAATGTAGCTTTCCCGACTAGAACAGCGACTTTCAACCCGTGTGCCACAAGAATTTTACTGGGGGGGCTCCGCATCCCAGGGTCAGAGCCAGAAACTGGGCCAGATGGCCTCATTCCAGAGCCACTTAGCCCCTTCCCTATTTAATCAAGGGTTTACCTATTTTCCCTTAGATCGTCAAATAAAAAAATGACAACAGCCGACACAATAGCTGTCTGGTGTGAATGAATCAATATTATACCTATTTTTTTTATCAGATCGGCAAAAAAAAAAGTATTTTTTTGTTGTGCCGGAGAATTTTAGTGATTAGTTTATGTGTGCCATGAGATGAAAAAGGTAGAAAATCGCTCGTCTAGAAGCAGGTTAGAATAGCAGTTTTCCCTAATATGCTACACTCAATGGAATAAGACATCTCTTGTGCACCTACTATTATGATTGTATTGCTGGTAGTTTGTTCCTGGAACTGAAATTAGTCAGCTAGTTTCTGCAGCTTCTGTGGGGGCTCTGGGTTTGTTTTCCTCCTGGGCTGCCCAGTCTGTCCTGGTCATGCCATTTGAGCCCAGGACTGCCAGCTTCCTTCCTGCTGTGGAGGAAGGCCTGAGCACCTTGGGTGGGGACTTCCTGGGAGCAGAGGGAAGAGAGCGGGCTTAGAGGCAGCAAGGGAGGTGATGGGTTGCATGCTCACTGGCCTAGCTCAGTGGTCGGCAAACTGCGGCTTGCGAGCCACATGTGGCTCTTTGGTCCCTTGAGTGTGGCCACGAAGTTTCAATCGCACTGTACGTGCACGCCCGCACGTGGTATTTTGTGGAAGAGCCACACTCAAGGGGCCGCAGTTTGACAACCACTGGCCTAGCTGGTCTGCATGTGTGTGTCTCCTGTCCTCCATACATCGAGGGCACCACCATCATGGGCATGTTTCAGATAAGACTGGAGACGCAGGGGCCAGGTAACTTGCTCAGCATCCCATAGTAAGGGTCAGAGCCAGAAACTGGGCCAGATGGCTTCATTCCAGAGCCACTTAGCCCCATCCCTCCGTGGCCCCCTGGGGTTGGGGGGCATGCAGCAGTTTTCCTCAGGGACAAACGGGCAGGTAGCCGGGGCCTGCTCCATGGGCCCCGCTCTGGGACGGGTGGTCATAGGGTTTGGGGTGGCACATAGCTCTAACCTTTGCCTGTCTCGGTGGGAATATTCACACCAGTCTCCAAACCTTAATGGTTGGCTATCATTCTCATCTGCAAAGTTGTTACTCTACTAAAATTCAAATTGCTTTTTATGATAAATTCCCTAAGTCCTATAGTTGTTCATGTAGAGCCATTTAGAACCATTTTCTCCAATTCATTTGATTTCATAGAGCCAAGAATTGTAATCCATGAACATATTTAAAAGTGTTAGAGCAAGAAAATCAGGTAATAAAAGGCATTTCAATCTCTTTAAAATTCATTTTTATGGGCCCAAGGATGCTACCCGTCAAAGCTTGGCGCTGTTCACCTTAAGCAAGGTAGAAACCTGCGGAATTTCTCCCCCAGCGGCCACTCTGGGCCTTTCCTCCGCCTCTTTTCTGTCTCCCCTACCCCTCCTAGGTTAGGCCCTCCAGCCCTTCCTTCCCGAGCCCCTCCCCAGAAGCCAAGCCACGTGCGCAGGGGCGCCCTGTACACAGTGGGAAGGTGAGTGGGAAAGTCATGCTCCAACACGCTACCCAAGGTTAGGTGGGGCAGGGAGTGGGAAATTGGGGGGTTGTAACATTTAAATGTGAATTTGTGGTCTCTCAATAATTCGGGAGCGGCCTTTTCAGAGAATTAGGCCAAGCGACTCTGTAGGAAGTTCCCGTTTGGAGGCGGGGAGGTGGTTTTTCTGAGATGGGCTTTCACACACGTGTCCCCGGCGCAGGGGCTGGCAGGGGCATCCCAGGCGCCGCAGGCTCCGGGCTTGGCCAGAACAGGCAGACATTCTGTTAAATGTGAGGATGTCCCGTTGGCTCCTGCCCGAGCCTGGCGAGGACTCGCGTTGCCTTGTCTGCAGGACTTTTAAAGAAGGAGCAGCGCGCGTTCTGCGGCGGGCGGGGCGCGTGCTGGGAGGTCGGGTTCCAGACCCGGCACCCGGACGACTCCTCCCCACGCCCTCCCCGCTGGGCTCCTGCCCCGCAGGCCCTCCCGGCCAGACCCTAGACCGCACGGCCCCGGCTCTGAGCCACCGGATCCGCGCCGAACCGCTGGCACCGCGCCCCCGGCTTGCTGATAGGGAGGCGGGCGAGGGCGCACCGGCCCGGCATGCTTGCTCTCACCCCCGCGGGCCGCGCACTTTTG
Organism: Myotis nattereri; assembly: GCF_964212035.1. Lineage (NCBI taxonomy): Eukaryota > Metazoa > Chordata > Mammalia > Chiroptera > Vespertilionidae > Myotis > Myotis nattereri. The sequence goes on from NC_138082.1 coordinate 34,739,790, forward strand.
TTGTCCGGGAAGCCGGCCCCTTTCGGGGTGACGCGTTAACGGGGGTCCCCGGCCGGCAGGTGCTGCTGGGCTCGGGCTGAGGCTGCCAGGTCCGGAGAAGCTCACTTCGGCCTGAGTTTGGAGGACGTCACGGGGCACTAGCCTGCGGGAGCCGGCGGCGCGGACTGCGGGGACTAGAGTGGGGGTACGGAGGCAGCTCGCCCCGCCCCGCCCCGCAGGCCCCGCCCCCCAAGGCCCCAAGCAGAGCCCTCCCCGCGCGGTCCCTCTCCCCACAGCTTCCGTTTCCCACCGCCTCTCAACTCGCCCTCCCCGCGCCTGTGGGCGGGGCCGGCTGGGGTCCTTTATGCCCCCGCCCCCCTCCGCCCCCACCCCCACCCCCCTTCCGGTGGAGGCCGCGGTGATTGATAACCGCGCAGCTGGGTCGCGGGGCGGGGCGCGCACACAGGACGGGGCGGGCCGGTTGAGCGGTGGAGGTGGGGCGCCGATGGGGGGCGGGCCCGTCGGGGGCGGGGCGCGCGGGGAGTGCCGCTCCTCTGCCCGGGGCCCCCACCCGGGCCGGGGCCACCTGCGTCACGCCCATGCGGCCGCGCCCGAGCCGGGAAGCGGGGAGGGCGCCTCCGCCCCGGGAAGGGCGAGTCCGGTGCCGTCGCGGGTCTGTCCGTGGGCTGGAACCGCCGCGCTCGGGATGCAGCTGAGCTGAGAGCCTGCGCCCGCGGACCGACAGCCCGCGTTCCGAGTCTTCCCCGGCGGTGTGCGGAGGGGACTTGCAGCGGCAGGATGACCAACCCGGCGGCCACGCAGAACAAGGAAATAGACTGTCTGAGCCCCGAGGCTCAGAGGCTGGTAAGAGGAAAACATTGGGAAACTTTCGCGTCGGACTGCTAACGTTTGGTCCTTGTTGGCGCTCTAAGGCCCAGGGCAGCGGGCACCTTTGGCTGCGCTGGGGTGGGGGGGACTCCGCCTGGCTGGGGTCCCCTGAAGTGAAAGTCCCCACGCGAGGAAGTGCGGGTGGGGGCGGCCCTGCGCTCCGTTCAGTGCGTTCAGTTCCTCCTGCGAGGAGAGCAGGTTTCGTTGGACGGCGCCCCTCCCGGGACGAACGAACGGACCTTGGGACCGGTTCTGCCAGCTGTGTGGCTGGGCGGAGGTCTGAGGCCCGCGCTAGAGGGCCCCTCCCAGTTGGTCGTTTGGTATTTTACAAAACACAGCGCTAGGAGCCGGTGCCCAGAGCGGGGCCCTTGCCCTGAGGCTGGCGCCGTCCGTGGCCGGGCGGTTCTGAGCACGTACCCTGCCCTGGACCTTCGACCCGAGCAGGACTTCTCCACCTCCCCCAAGGAGCCCAGTCCCCAAATAGACTTTGGCTGGTCTCCTGGGGCCTGGGGGACAGGACCCTGCAGGATTTCACAGTTATCTGGCTTAATACCCACGGCTGTGGGGTATTTGGGTTAAAATCGGGCCGGGGTGAGGTGGGGAAGGTTCGTCATTACCCACTGTCCTGAGGCTTGTGGTTGGTCATGAATATCTAAAGGTGAGAGGATGCACTTTGGAAAAGAAACATGTTATGATGTTTAACGTTTATACTACAGAGAACTTGAGCCCAAAATAATCACTCCTTCACCAGGTAGGAATTAATCACCTGCTGGGTGTTTGTGGGAGATTCAGAATGAGAAGACCGCCCTTACCTTGAAGGAGTTTCCCAGTAGGTAAAACCAGAGAAAGGTATAGAAACAGACTCTGCTGAGTGCACACTTGGGAGATAACTTCCTTGCTGAGGATGGTCAGGTGGGTTTGTAGCGTCCATTTTACTGTGCTGCTTCTGGCACCTCACGTAGAGCTCCCGCCCTGGGCCAGACCTTCCCCCCTGGTTCCTACCCCTTAACCCAGTCGGTTTCTAGGCCTGGGAACCTGCAGAGGGGCCCTGGAATCCCCGTCAGGGAAGGGCCCTTGGAGAAGGAAGGGCGGAAAGCTGCCAGAGGCCGACGTTCTGAGGAGCCATCTAGGCAAGCCTTAGATGGCCAAGACCGGCGATGTTAATCCTGGGCGAGATTCTGGCTCAGAGGAAGGAACTCTGGGCGGGGACTTTTTAAAGAAGAAAAGAGTAAACGCGCGGAGAACGAGGATGTGAGGGAGGGAGGGACCTGTCCATCAGAGGAATGAGTAGAGAGAGCAAAAGTCTCCTTAACCCTTCACGGAACCCTGGATTGGGTCTGGCTGAGACGCCTGCTTCATAGAAACAGTGAGAGGGGAGTCTGGACCGGGCCCTGGGTGAGAGGTGCTCCATCCTCACTGGCCCACCATCCCCTCCTCCAGCGTTTTCAGTCCGTGTGCCGCAGACATTTGGAAGCATGCAGTACCTGACCGTTTGTTTAGTCAGGGGCACTGCCCTGCTTTCCCTTAGATTATCAAATAAAAAGTGGCAACAGTCCACACAACAATTGCCATCCAGTGTGAATGAATCAAAAGTATACTTACTTTTTTGGTCAGATTGGCAGGAAATATGTATTTTGGTGAGCCGCAGAATTTTAGTAACTAATTACGTATGTGCCATGAGATGGGAAAGGTTGAAAATCGCTGCCCTACCAATTCCAGGATCCAGTAAGTTCTGAAAACCAGAAGTTGTTGCTTTTTTGGGTAAGTGTGTGGCAGAATTCCTTTGGCAGTGAGACCTGCCCTGGCTGGTGGGCGACTTTTCAGTCTTTACCTCTGCGTGTGAACACGTCCCTACGTTCCTCTGCAGCCCCGTTAACGGACTTGGTTAAAGGCTGCAACTCGGGACTGTGGCAGAGTATGTGCTGGCGGCGTCTTCTGGCCTTCCTAGTTGAAGCCTAGACACACCTGGTCCGGGATTTCCAGTAAGCAGTTGTGAACCTGTGGGAGGGCTGTTTTCAGCAAGTAGTAGCAAACACCTTTGAGAATGGAGGGGGGCCGTAGAAGGGAGTCACCCCTAGCCACCCTGGGCAAGGCAGTGTCCGGCAGGAGGCCTCTGGGCGTTTCAGACGGCTTGTTTGCCGCCGAGTGTGTTCCCCATTAAGTGACCCTGTTGTCTGGGAACTGGGGTCTGCAGCGGGGAAGGAGGGCTGGGGGCCACCCCAGTGTCAGAGGAGAGCCGGGGCTGGCAGGAGGAAGCGGAATTGCCAAGCTCCACCTTACCTGGCAAAGGAAACGGCAGGATGAGGGCGGGAGCCCAGCTCCTTCATGGTAGTCGGTGCCAGCGTGGGAGGGGCCGTGTGGAAACCATGCACTTCTCCCACTTTTGTAACTTCCCGTGTTTGAGATGGGTTGTGTCACCTCTGGTGGCTTTCCACATCCTGACTAGCATGAACTGACAAACATCAGTCCTGTCCGGAGAGAGTCTTGTCTGGGTAGAGCGTGGGCACAGTCTGCCAAGCCCCATCCCACTAGGCACCTGTGCCAAGGTCCCTACCTGAGTGGGAGTGTTGACGAATGCAGGGACGAAGGCGGTGCTCTGGGGGCTGGTCCTGCCATAGCTCAGCTGGAGATTTTGAGTCCTGAGATCCTACGGTTTGTTTTAGATGGGTCACTTCCTCAAGCAGTTAAATTACAGAAATACTAAAGTTAGGTCTTTTCTCACATATTAAGAGTGTCCCACTAGGGCAAAGATGGAGACTAAATTTCCCTTTTTCTTTAAGAGCTAGTTTCTGGGCAGCCAGAAGTAATGTCACAGAGCGGAAGCCTCCTTAGTAAAAAAATTTTTAAACCCTGCAGTCTGAACTGCCACTTATGCTGAGCACAGGAAATCAGGTTATTTATAGTTGCAACACTGTTTTCTCTCGAAGTTGATGGGACTATTTACCTATTAGAGTGAGGTCCTCATCTCGTTTTTACAGGTCTGTGAGGTTGCCGTTGGTCTGTGTTTGCTCCTCAAAAGGCAATGTTCGAGAGGAATGCCTTACCCCTGAAAATCGGGCTGTGTGACTCAGAGAGGAAGCGTGTATGACCAGTTAGCTCACATGCCAGTTTCCAAAATCTCGTTCGTGTTTACGAATGTTAATCCTGGCGGCCTGGGGTCGTAGGTGTGAATTACTAACCTGTGAGGGAATACGCCTGGTATATCCTGCTGTCAGTTGGTCGTGGGGTAGGCAGGAGAGAGTTTTTATGGCCTCACAGTTTTAACTCTAGAGTTCGCTTTTTTGAATAAAGAAACTTACTTTTAAGGAATGGATTTACTAGGACTTTCATTATTCAAACTATCTAGAGAAACTTAAGTAAATTAACTTGTTTCTCCTAAATTAAACAAAGGATTACTTTGACTACATCCAAGATTTAATCATTCAGAATTGCGAGGCATATGATCGCAGACCACCACTGAAGTCCCCACCCCCCAGCCCAACTCCAAAACAAACAGGAACCCCACCACACAGGTGTGTATTCAGGTGTGTATTCCGAGACATTCATTCATGGGGGCCAGGAGGGAGGGCAGCCTTTCAGTGGTTTCCTCCTTAAGGCTGTAACTTAGCTTTAAAGCAGCTTTGCCCTGAATCTGAAGAACAACTACTTTGTAATAAGAGACATAATTTACCTTAAATGACTGTAGTGAGGATTCACTTTAAATTTTAACCCAAATCTTTCACTTTAATGTTTGTGTGGTAGAGCTTATGAAAGCAGCCTCATTCCTGTCCTCGCATCTTTTTTCTTGCCTGCGGTACCTGGGTGTGTAGCCTTCCTGTCTCTGCTGCCCTTAACCCTGAGCTGAGCTGAGCTCACCCTGCTGGGCCTGCAGCTGTGGTACTAGTCACAGTAGGTAGCATTTCCCAACACCCCCCCCCCCCCCCCAGTGTCTGCCTTGCCAAGTGTTTCCTGTGGCGCCTTCCCAGTCCTGGCCACCACCTCATGAGGCTCGGTGATCTCCACTTGCAGATAAAGAGGAAACGGAAAGGTCAGGGGACTTTCCCAAGTCCACACAGCTAGCAGGCAGGGGGCCTGTGACAGAGCTGGTGCTGATAGCTGTCACCACTGTGTACAGCGTCAGGCAGGGTCTCAGGCTGGAGGCTGCCACTGGCTTCTCTGCAGCTCCAGGCCTCACACGCAGGATCGGGGCCCAAGGGCTTCTTTTTCCTGAGACGGACGGCCCTTCAGATCCCAGCCCTTGCTCCTGAGTGCATATCGAGACCTCTTCATTGTATCAAATGCTTCATTTCTATTTCTGGGAGTTTTCAAAACTTTTCAAAACAAAGGAACACTCGATGGACTGAAGTTTTCTAAATAAGGAAGAGAATACTAGAAACGGGAGCGCGGCAGGCTTTTCTCCTTTTTCCAGTTTGTGTGCTGGGCTAACACTGTCACTGTCAGTCACTGTGTCAGCCCTCACGGGACCCCGGAGCTGAGCCTTTTCCCATGTGGCTGCTCCCTAACCCCATGCCACCCCGGTAGGCCCCCGGAGGGTGGAAATGATGGCTTCTCACTCTTCCCTGGCTGGTTCCGGGACTGCCATTGGATCAGGGAAGGCTGTCAGTAGTTGTGTCCGGCCTCCTAGAGGAAAGCGCGGTGCTGTGAGCGTCCGCCTTATTCTGAGAGGGAATATGCTGTGTGACGCCTTGAAGGGGTGGGATCTGCAGGAAACACCCTGCGTGGAGCAGGGAATGGGAAGGGGAGGAGCCAGATGCCTGGGCTGCAGGGAGCCTGTCACCTGGAGAGCCAGCCACACAGGTGGCTGCTCTCACGTGTCAGCCGCATGCATGGTGATGGGTGGCCATCGTGCTCTTGTCGGTAGTTCCAGCAGCTCTTGTTGAGACTGTTGAAGGAAATGTAAACACTCACTCTTCTCAGAAAAAAACTCGCATGTATTCACAGCAAGAGGGGGAAGTGATTTTCATCGAGGGTGATGTGCAGCGTCCCTACCCACCCTCAGGGCTGTGCTGGATGCTCCGAGTCATTGCACTCGATAAAGGAACATGAATAATTTCGTTCCTGGCTAATATAAGTTTGTTATTTCGGTATGTAGGGTACTTTTCAGAAGTTTGTTATTCTGAAACTTTTAAGAAGTTTATTCTGAGATTCCCAGCGGCGCCGTGGGGAGAGATTGACAGTGCGTGACCCCTGGTATGGAGATGATCTTTCAGAGGCGACGGGAGCACCTCGAGGTGCCCAGCCCTGAAATGAGGGCTGATGGGCAGAAGGGACGCAGTTTGTCCGAGCTCATATCATTGGTCAGTGGTAGAGCCAAGACTGGTGGCTCGGCCTTGAGACACCCTCTGGACAGCCTCCCTCTGGAAACGCCGGGCGAGGCCGAGAGGATGCAGTCTGGACAAAGGTGGCACCCGTTGCTTCTTGGGCTGTTCCTCCCGGTCCTCGAAGACCAGAGGGTGGGGTGCCAGGTCCTCGGGGCCCAGGCCCAGTCACGATCAACTTAGCGAGATAAGGGCTTCTTTGAAGGCTGCTGTTTTATCACAAAATTCCATGATAATTTTAAGGTGTGCTCCATAACTTACCTGAGTTGCTTTCGATGGAAACATAGTGTTAAACTTTAACAAGTTAAACTTTAGTCTTTAACTTTGTGTCCTTCAATTCTTCAAGTAAAAATGATAAAGTGTGTCGTGTTTATTTTGTGGCTTACGCACTGGCCCCCAGACCTGTGCCCTGAACCTGTGGCCAGGCTGTTTGAACGAGTGTGGCCGAGCACCAGAGGTCCGGGCTCCGTTCCATTCCAGTTTTAAGGCTGTGGTTCACGGCCCCGTCAGACCCCATGCCTCTTCTTTATTACACATTTTTTAACATCTTCATTATGAACCTGAAATGAAACTCCTTGATGGTAACATCTACCAGCATGCACAATACCATGCTAATAGAATGTTTCACTGTAACATTAAAAAGAAAGTAAGGTGCAACGCTGGAATGTGAATTTCAATGCCTAAATGCTGATGCAGCCTTCAGATACATCGTAGCTGCAGAACGTAGACTGATACAGACATGCTGTCCTCACACCCAAACAGCTGCCGGTGATTTGACCTCACAAAATTATGACTAACTCTTAGGAAAGTTCTGAACAAAATCAAGTATAATCTTCCCTTGCTTCCCTGTTGATTGCATTCCTGAGATAGTCAATGCAAGTTAAAACTGCAGAACACATTTCGAGTTTATGTGTAAGTTGCAGTTTGTCCATCTGAAAGTGATCAGGTGGTTCTTTTGTCTGCTTGATGGCCAGGGGGAAAGCCTCTCATTGTGCAGCCTGTCTCTGCAGGATGGTGCTTGCCCCCAAATGCCATTAGTACCCCCTCCAATCACTGTGCCTTTCCCCTCCTCCCCCCCCCCCCACACACACACCACTATTTCCAAAATACTCTCAGAGGTGGCACTCTCCCCATGACAACTGTGCCTTCCCCTGGTGGCGATGGTCATAAAGAAAGGCCCCCTCAGTGGGGGAGCTTACTGTGGCCGCCTAAGCGAGGGTTTGGGGAAGATGCGGTTTGAGACTGCAGTAAAATGCACCGTGGCAGCCGAGAGACATGGCGGGCGGTGGATACATGGTGCAAGGCCAGCACCGGTCGCCGTTTGGGCGCTGCCGGCTTGGCGAGTTCCCGTTCACACGGGTGCAGGGGAACACTCATCGCCCAGTCCCCTTGGTTGCTTTGAATAACAGATTATTTTTAGACTCGACTGCATATGAGGGGCTGGGGGTTTATGTAGAAAACAAAAGCTGGCGGCTGTTTCCACTTCCTGTAGCAAAGGCTGCTCAGGAAAGGGCTCTGTCACAGCCTTGTAGGCTCTGTGCACAGCGCTGTCTGCTCCGGCCGGGAACGTGCCCCGCATTGTAAGTCCCTTAACGCGGCCTGCATGTGTGGTCTCCGGGGTCCCAGGCTCGCCCTGCCGGGAGCTGTGTTCCTTTGTCACTACAGGGAGGAATCACATATGGACAGAAGTCCCCTGCTTGTTCCTGGAACAGAACAGGTTTTGTAACCACCTCGGGCACAATATTCCTCTCACAGAGACAGGAGTGAACTTAAAATGCATCCTTAAGCTTTTCCTGGGAGAGGGTAAACTATAGCTATGTCATGTGGCCTGAAGGAATTGTGCTTGTTTATCAGAAGAATTCTCCAACCTGGAGGCCAAAGTGGATGCGTACGGTCAGTATTAAGACTTCATCGAATGCCATGCGGAGGACAAACTGCTCATCTCTCCTTAGCCCCGCGCGGCATCATTTCCACTTGACATCTGAGGCAACACACCGGGGCGGCGGCCGTCACTGGGTCCCGCATGCGTGTCCAAGGCCCTGGCCTCTCTCCTGATCCAGGTGCTGGTCTTCATGTGCGCTGACAGTTCCCTCCCAAACGGCTTCTGGAACGTCGGCGCCAGCATCGCAGAGCCTGGCGGCCATGTGCACGTCAGCCGCGCGCTGTAGGTGTCCCCTGGCTCTGCAGGGCGGGGAGCTGGCTTCCCCAGCTGTCATCGTGATGCCTTTCCTGACCCCAAGGCTTTCTCAGGGTGGCGGCGATGGCGAAAGCACGTCTCAGCCCGTTTCTGTAGAGTCCAAAGTTGAGGCTCATGAACTCCTCCATCTTCCACATAGCACGTCAGCCCTGGGTAACTGCAGAGTTCAGAGCAGAATGAGCGCTGGTTCTCAGACAGCCGGTGCGGTGCCGTGGGATGTAGAATTCCATACTCTGAGTCCCAGGGAAGCTCCGAAGCTCAGGACAAGTAGAGACGGAGCCAGGAGTCCCCGACGAGGTGCGATGTGGGGCTCGCAAGGACGGAGCGAGTCTGCCTCCTGCCCTCACCTCTGTCCTCCCCGAGGGCCAGGGCTCCTGGCCCACCATGCCTCTGCTCTCTGAGGAGCATCATGGGGGCATCTGGGTAAACGGATAGAGCCACAGGAAGGACACGGATGTCCCTACGCAGGGTGCTGGGCAGCACTTCCTACCACTTACAAACCCTCCAGCACAGGCAGGAAGACGGTGTGACAGCAGCCACGTGCGAGCTCAGCGAGGGCACGGCCCGCCTCTGCCGGGGTTCTCCCTGCATCCTGGCCAGTTGCTTCTCTGTCTGTTTCTGCTTGGCCTCAGTCCCCAGCGGAGTCGGGCTCTCCCAGCTCCCTGACCCCCAGAAAGGAGCAGCCCTCTTCTTTGGAGGAAGCTGTTATCTCTGGAATTCCTGGCTCGGAGCAGGCCTGTCCAGCGCTGGTGGGACAGGCGTGCTTCTGATTGTTTATCCTGAAGCCTTTGTGTCCTGCTCCAGGGAAACCCACTTCCACGCTGTGGTTGGGTTAGACCTGCAGGTCATCAACCCTGGGCGCTGCGCAGGGACCAACCCGTCACTAAAGTGATGCCTGCTGTGCCCGTGATTTCTCTGCAGCGCTCTGCAACCCGGGCCCAGCCTGTGCCACTCCAGAGGACAGGTCACAGGGAGCAGTGTCTCTCTCCCCAGCCAGCCCGTGCGCCCCTAGCCGGGCCCCTGGCCGATCGCATCTGTGGCCTCAGTGGGCACTGGAGGGCTGAGGCTCAGATCTGGGCTTCTCTGTGCACAGTTAGCATCCCTCATACCATCGTGTCAGAGTGCTGTCATATTTGTCTGTGGTCAAGTAAAATGTAAAAGTGGAACTTTGGGGTCAAAGGTTCAGATTTTTAGAATTACAGTGAGGCAGCTTAGGTGATAAATGGTGTCTTCTCATCCCAACCATGTCCTCCATCCAAGGGGGCCTTACTTGAAAACCCAGGTCGGTAAAGCTCTGCTGACTGGATTCCAGGCCAAGCCAGGAGGGTCCTTGGGGGAGGGGCTGGCCGTGTCCCCTGTGTGTGTGTGGGGGGGGGGGGGGCGAGGATGGAACTCTGGGCTTCCCGGCCATTCCCAGCCGCACTGTGGGCGTGCCTGAGGAAGCCAGGGAGCCTGGATCTCATCAGAGGAGCCCTGGCTGGTCAGTGCCTCCATCGGAACAAAGAGGGGGCCAGAGTTTTCTTGGGTGGGGGGCACAGCACTGCACGTTGTAGCAGCAGAACCCCGGCCACCTTCCAGCAGCAGTGAGCTTGGTTTCGGTTTGGGGCACCTTCATTTTCTTCCTTCCTCTCTCCCTTCACCCCCTCCCTCCTTCTGTCATCCCTACCCCCCTTCCCTTCCAGGTCCCCCTCCTCAGGCCCCCCCCCCCCCCGCTTCCTTCCTTCCTTCCAAAAATGTTGCTATTTATTTGAAAACTGTCAGACAACCAGACGTAATTGGGATGACAGAAAGCAGAGGTCCCCACACTTGAGCCGGGGCATGGGGAAGCCCAGATGGCTGCCTCCTCCCAGGTTCTGACTCAGGGGGCCCGGGTGGGGCCTCAGGTGCTGCATCTCCGATAGGTCCCCGTGAGGCCTCTCCCCTGGGAAGGACACTGTGACAGCCATTGGTTTAAAGAGCCCACGTCCCACCTCCAGCCCCAACCACCGTCCGCGTACAGCCATGTGGACCCCAGAGTCCCCACCCAGTTTATGTGAAGGCAAATCTGAGCAAAACCCTAGCATTTCATCCTCAAACATTTGAATGTGTATCAACAAGGATGGTATTGGGCAGAGGAGGGAGGGTCCAGGGCCCAGACCTCAGGCTGAGGGGATGAACTGTGGGCTTGTGGCCACCGCCTGCAAGCAGGGGAGACAGCGGCCTAGGCCCCCAGGGCCGTGCAGCAGGCCCCTGGTCAGGAGCTGCTGGGGACCAGAGCCTGGAGAGCCAGCAGAGGTCGAGAGCGAGCTTGGGCGAAGTCGTCAATGGAGCGGCCGGCACATGCCCACTGACGGCTGGCTGGGGGGTGTCACGGTCCTGTGTCTAAACTGTTTTTTTGCACCCCGAGCAGTTGATACTTTGTCTCCTAAATTCCATAGATCTGTCTGCTTTCCTCCATTCGTGCCATCTCCCTTGAGGTTGGGGACTGGGGCGGGTAACACGGAGGCCATACCCCAACTCCAAAACCCCCGGGCTTGGAGGTGGGAGGTGTGTCCAGGTTTTGGTGAGCATCCTGTGCATGTGCCTCAGGGTGACGGCCGGGTGGGGTTCTTCTCCAGGGTTGTCTGGCCTCTGGGACCACGTGGGTCTCTGTGGGACCGTGGGCCCCTGACCTCCCGCAGTGGCCTCACAGCTGTGCCTCATCCTTGGCCTGTGGTTCAGCCAGCCCTCCCCCCCTCCCCCCGCGCTCATGTTCACAGCCTCGCCCATCCTCCCAAAAGCAAAAAGCAGTCTCTTCTCACTTGCTGGGGGCTTCCCGCTGCCCTCCCCGCTCCTGTTCCTGCACCAGCTTTTAGCCAGAGAGATCTTTCAAAGTCAAAAGTCAGGCCCTGCTGTGTTCCTGCTTAAAAGCCTTCAGTGGTTCTACATTCCTTCAAGATAAGGTTCCAGATACAGGAGCTGAAGGCTGGGCCTGGACCCCAGCCCTGGGGACTTCCCACCAGGCCACATGCCCTCGTCCCACACTCCCCGGCCCCGGCTCTCTCCTCTTTGCTCCTCAGGGTCTGGCTTAGGGCTCCGTCCCCTAGGAATCCCGCCCGACACTAGCATTGGGTTAAGTTCCCTCCTCCCCTCCAGTCCCACCGTAGCACTAGTCCCTTGTTCATGCTCACCAATTGCTTCGTCTGCATCCCAAGACTTTCAAACCGCACTTTGAAAGTCCTTCCCGGGCCGTGGGCAGTGCGGTGAGTTCCTGTGGCCGGGCTGGTGACCTGGGCTGGTGACGGCTGGTGAGTGGTGGCCCCCTGCAAGCTAAGTACAGAAAGTGAAAGTAGCATTTGGAAACTCTCAAACCCTCTGACATGGCTGTGACCTCAGCGTGCAAGTGTGTATTTTACACAAGTCGACGGTGATGGATTTGCCCTGCACCGAGGAAGCGCTGGCCTGAGGCCCACTGGCCCCTGAACCGACAGCAATTGGAAGGTGGGGCCGGGCTCAGGCGACTGGAGGGGATGAATTTGGGTTTGCATGTCACTGTGGCGGACCGTTGCCATCTTATATTTTTGTTCATGTAAAGACTCGCCCATATCAGATATATTCTCACGTGAGTGATCGTTATCTCCTGTGCTCCGCGCCGGGCTGTTTCACGTTCTTGGCAATGTCAGCGTCTTAGGATGAAGCGTGTGGCGAGGACTCCCGCGCTTTTCTTGGAAGCATCTCCGGCTGGCGTTGGGGCTATTCTGCTGATAACAGCCTCACGCTGGCGAAGTTGCCTGCGCACAGGTTTTGTGCTGCAGCGCCGACCCCCAGGTGCCTCGGGTCCTCGGCCAGAGCCCCACAAGCATGATCCTTGCCTCCTGCATCCTGAGCGCTTTGCTGTCCGCGTGTGAGTCACGTGGGTGCTTCACGAGGAGGTGATGGCCAGGATTTGAAATTGCATGGAACTGCACATGTATCTCCTGTCTAAATTATCATCTGTGGACCAAGTTGATCTGTCTTTGAGGTTGGCTGGCTGTGTCCTTATAAGGAATTTATTCTATAACTTGGTTTTGTTCGTGTGGTTCCTTTATCAACCAAGCTCATGTCCTTCAATCGGGGGTTGTCCTCAGGGACAGGACAGACATGTCGGGCTGGACATGAGGACCAGAGGGGACGGCAAACCGAGCAGAAGCCCTCCCCTGGGTAGCTGGGGTCTGTTGGGACATCAACACACTCCTGTCTCCCTCTGCCCCCTCTCACAGCCCCTTCCTCTTACATTCCACTCCCCTTCTTCCTCCATGCCCTGCCTTCTCTTTCCCCAGCCCCCCTCCCAGTCCCACCCCGCCCAGCTGGTGGGCCGTGGCCACCTGGTCTGGCCAGTGTAGACACTGAGCCCACAGGCTGCTGGGCGGTGGCTGCCCTCCGTGTGAGCGTCCTCCTCTCACTGGCCGGTCCATGGGTGTGGAGAAAGCACTGCAGCCAGTGTCAGTTTAATGAACCTTCCCTCCCCCTCCCCTCCGGCGCTGCCCCTCACACTGTTCAGAAAATTGAAAATGGCAGTGAGGAAACAAGTGCTGACACAGCTGCGATTTTGACACCTTGATTTGAAGGAACCACATGAACAAGCCAGTCACCGCTGACAGCTCAGCTATGGTCAGTTTTCCTCTTAGATGAGAATTTAGAAAAAAGATGAACTTAATTCAGTACAAGCCTGGGATGGGGTGATGGATGACCCTGACACCAGGACCCGCCGTCCGGACATGAGCCTGCCACGTGGGAGCCCACCGTTGGGGAGACCCTGTGTGACTCAACACTCGGCCACCTCACTGCTCGCTGGCCCACCCACCACCCCGGAAGCCTGGTGCCATCCCCAGTGGCCCTGTTTTAAGGTTCTTCGGGGAACAGTGGGACGGCTGAAAAATGCGTCTACAGATCTGGTAGAAGAATTGCGAGGGTAGCCCCGAAAACTGAGTGGATGGAAGGAGGAATGTGTTTGACGCCAGGGGACCTGGACCCGGACACGTTGTGCCACTCGCCTCCTGAGTAGTGGGTGAGCTCGAGGTTGCGCAGCACGAAGCAGCGTTCAGGTGCCAGGTTCCCCGGCCCTGGTTGGCCCGGGTCAGGCGTTTCAAATACTCGCAAGCAGAGTACGGAAAAAACAGCCACAGGCTGAAAGATAGGCTCTTCTTTAATGTAACACTTCTAACAGCTTTGGTCTTGGTCTTGGAAAAGATGGCTTCCAGCACTGCAGGTGTTGAAGGGGAAGCTGAGGGCAGCAGGCTTGTAGAGAGGTGACCAAACAGGAGTTCTGGAAATCTGGGTCACAGTCCCAGCCCCCCGCCCTCGGACATGTCTGGCAGCCTCTCCCAGCCTCCACTTCCTGCTCTGTAAAGGGAGGGATTGAACCAGTGACCCATGGTCCCATCCTGCCCAAATGTTTCGCTTCGTGCATTAATCTGTTGTATCTTCAAAGGAAGGCAGGCTGCCCGGTCCTGCCACTTATGGGCTGGGTGACCTTGGGCAAGGTACTCACCTTCTCTGTGCCTTAGTCCCCTCATCTATAACCTGGGGATGTTAACTGTATCTACCTAATAGGCTATTCGGTAACAGTAACTGCTTAATAGAGCCATGCGAGGAGCACATGGCTAATGTAACTAAGGCCCTTAGAATAGAGCCCGTGGCGTTTGGTAAGGGCTCCGTAAATGGCAGCAGTCGTCATTACTCGTAACTGCCACTACCACTGACCCTGTTAACTCGTACGAGTCTGCGATGCATTCCTGTATATTCGCTAACCTCTGAACAAGGTTTCCTTTCAGTAGCATCCTTGCTACCCAGGTACTTGGAAGGGGCCACCGGTCTGTGTTCTAACACAACTTCCGGTGTGTTTCAGGCGGAGGCCCGGCTGGCAGCGAAGCGTGCGGCCCGCGCGGAGGCCCGAGAGATCCGGATGAAGGAGCTGGAGCGGCAGCAGAAGGAGGTAATGCCGACCTCTCCCGGTTCTTTCCACGGGCGGTTTAAGGGTGGGTAGAGTGTGCGAGTGCGGGGGCACCTGTCCATCGGACACGGCTCATGATCAGCACGCACTGTGCCTGTGACTCCTGTTCAAGGTCAGGCCAGGGAGGGTGCATAGCACAGATGCCAAGCGTGCCTGTCCCTGCCGCCCGGCCTGCGGGATCCGGACAGCGCCACTTGCCTGCATAGGTCCGCCCAGCCCGGCTTTCTGGCTCTGCACTTCAAGCTCTTACTTCTGCGAGAATCCCGATCCCCTGAATTAAAAAGATGAAAGAAGAACAGACGATTATGTTTTTATACTAACTAAACTGTTTTGTTTAAAAATGTTTTTGCACTTTTTTTAAATTAAATCTTTATTGTTGAAAGTATTAGATAAGTCCCCTTTCCCCCCTCATTGACCCCTTATAGCCCTTCCCCACTGCCCACCCCAGGCCTTCACCACCCTATTGTCTGTGCCCATGGGTTATGCTTATATGTGTACAAACTCTTCCCACCACCCACCCTTCCCTGTTTTACACTTTTTAATAGGTTTCATGAAGCCTGAATCCCAAGTGTAGTACAGAGCACAGAATAAACGCCATGGACAATAGCCAGGGAAGAAATTGCCGCCCTCCCCCCCCCCCCCCCGGGAGAGCGGATAATGATGTGTTTACACACCTGTGAAAGGTGTTTGCTATTATTTTCATAGTCTTGAGCTGGAGCCAGAAGTCATATGGACAGCTGAGGGCTCTCTACCTGGCAGTTAGAGTTCTGAGTTTTTCCAGGGCTTTTCCATGACCTTGAGGTCATGGGGGAATGAGGGCGTCCCTCGCTAGGGGACCCTGTGCTCCTGTGGGCCACACCCTTGGAGACCATCCGCCCCAGGCCCCACCGAAGGCTCTGCTTGTTGAGAAAATTTGAGAGTGGTGTGTTGGAAAGAGCTGGCCAGCTGCCTTCCCCGGGGCTGGTTTGCGTACACAGTCTTGTTTGGTTCCCGCAGGCAAATTGTAAAAGTCCAGCCGATGTTTTAAAACTTGTGAGATTTCAGGAAGAAAAAATAAAATCTAGATTTCCAGTTTCTCTTAAAACCATTGCAGATTCCGCACTTTCCTGTAGGGTGAGGCTCCTGGGTGACTCTGGGTCACGCTCTGCCTGAGGGGACTGTCACTCCCTGTGGAGGTGTGTCCCTGGGGAGGGGCACGGCCAGAGGTGAGTATGGGGAGGAAAACCTTCCTTGTGGTTTGAGGAATAGGTAGAAGGTCATTAGAAACTCAAGCGCAGAGGTCCGGGTCCCTGAGAGGCCGCGCCCCGCGCAGCGTGCTGGGCAGGGACTGTAGTGTAGTGGTGCTCGTGCTGTGTTTCTGTGTGAATATGGGCTAAACAGGTGTTTGAAAGCAGGTTACCACGTCCCCGCCTTGCTGGAAATGCAAATACAGTTGGAAGCAAGTTCTGGTGTCCATGATACTTGACTCTGAATTAACTGAGTGCTTTCATTGTTTGTATTTTTTTCTCTTAATTCACTGGAAGAAGCGTGGGTTTAGCATTTTCTCAGTGCCCTGCCCCCTAGAATTGCATTGATCATTTTTAAGTTGGAAATAATGATTCGGACTTTGAAACTTCCTGAGGCCCGATGATTCTCTGGAAGCACCTTCCTGTCCATTATCTTGGTTGAGGGCAAGGACTGGAACCTGATCAGTACCCGCCCACGAACTCGGGGTGGGGGAGGGGGGTGAGCCTGACCTGGAGTGACTCTTGAGGTTCATGCAAAGAAGCATTTTCAAATCCGAAGTCAGCTGTTTGGCCTGGGACGTGGAGGAAGGAGCAGGTCTTGTTGAGCAGGCCGTCGTCACATACCTGAGAGGGTGTCGCCTGAGCTTAGGAGCCACCCTGACACCAGCAGCCTCTGCCCACATGGATGGACTCTGATATACATCACAGTCATTGGACGCCGCCCAATAGAATAGTTCTTTTAGCCTGAACTAAAAGAGCTGGGTATTTGAAAGGACAAGTTGCTTTTTCAAGCCACCTGGTGTCGATGTCCCTTTGAATACTTCTGTTCATTCAGTAGACACTTGCAGGCCCTGGGAGCCCCTCCCCTCTGCTCTGGAAATCAGAATGGCAGCAGGGGGTCAGGGCGCTCCCTGGGTGGGCAGTGGTCGTCTGGGCAGAGGGCCTCAGAGCTCAGGGTGCCCACACGGTGGGCAGAAGCCCATTCTCAGGATGCATCACCATTTGTGGAGGCAGGTGCCAGCACCAGGAACCTCCCACCCTCTCGGTGGCTAATGGTTTTGATTGGCTTTTCCAGTTCTCCAATAGTTCCCAGTCCTTTTTATATTAAGGTCTTAAAAGAGCTCTAAGAAGAATTTGCCCCAAGTTTTTGTTGCTGTGCCAGGTTTTGCCACGGTGATTGAGTTTCAACACGGGATCTCCCCTCCTCCCTTGAACTGTCCCCTGAGCTCTGTTGTTGGGGCTGAACCAACAGCTCAGGAGAGAGGGGACAGTGAGTCTTAGGGGCCCGACCTTCGGTGTTCGTGGGGGTGTTAGTCATCGTTTTTATAGCTTCTCTCACGTTTAAGAGAAAGTGACTTTCACCGAGTATACAGTGTAACATTTGTACAAAATCAAGGTGAAACTGAGTTACAACGTATATCAAGCATGTCAAACTCGTGGCCGGCGGGCCGCATGCCTTGACCCACCCACTGGGAGTTTGACATGCTTGTGTATGTACATATCTGTCTTCCAAATTATACATTTAGATGAAATCTATCCTCTCCTTAATTACAGACAGAATTAATTTAAATGTGCACTTGATAACCTAAGCAGGTTCTTGCAAAGTTCTTGATTCAGACAATAAAAATGAAGTGGAATTAAGCCAAGAAACCGTGTGTTTGAATGGTGTCCTTTACACACCCAGCCATGTTTCTCTGTTTGAGTCAAAGGAAGTCGTCTTCTGTTTCATTTTAATTCTACAACCCAAGGTAACCCTGCCTGTTAAGTCACGGCCCTTTAATTTTGGTAGTGCGAAAGGGGTCTCGGTGGCTGTCACACAGGGCCGGGCACCCCGAGGCCAGCGGGGGCCGGCACCTGAGCGTTTACAGGGCTCAGGGCCCATGAAGCCTGGCCTGCCCTCGGGTGTTTAGTACTTGCTAAGGATCTTGGGCTTTGCAGAGAAAATCTGATTAAAACCTGGAAAACCCGATTAAAAACGCCACCGTTGCCTCCCTCAGTCATACACACACGTCTCATTTCGTCCGTAGATGGCATTGAGATTTTGAAATTCCTCATCGTGACGGTGGGTTTCACTCCCATTGAAAAGACTTCAGTGGTTCACAGGGGCCAGAGGTTTTTGTCGATTCCACCGCATGGGCCGTCTCACACGAAGGCAGTCTGGTGATTTGAGTCCTCTGGGCACCCCGCTCCCCAGCAGAGATGCCCGGGACACGGGACAGGGTTTCCGTGCGTGGGATTGAGCTGTGGGAGGAGGGGGAGGGGGGCGTGGCCTCCCTGTGAGGAAACACCTTGGGTCACGTCACTGTTTATCTGTCCCGTGTGCATCGTGTGTCTGTCCGTGCTCTCACTCCTCACGGACGGGCAGGGACACCGTGAAGACGCCTCCTCTGCTGAACTTGAACTCCCACTGGGGTCAGGTTGCAGGCCTGGAGACCGGCCCCCACGCTGTGAGTGGTCGGGTTGTGCAGTGACAACCAGTGTGTGTTCAGGGGGAATCGGAGACAGGGACTCGGGTCAGCACAGCCCGTGGGGACCTTGCATGAAGGCAGCCGAGAGCAGGAAAGCCCAGTGGCACCTGGCAGGTGAGCGCAGAGCCGGGCAGGGGTGCAGGGTGGGGTGGAGGCCCGGCTTCATCCTGGGGTTCATGGCCATCACATGAGCCCAGCAGCGCTGACTTACACAGGCGACAACTTTGCTCTCACGCATGCAGGGCCTTTGAAGTAGGAGAGCACCACACTGAAAGTGTACATTTGAAATAAAACGTGTCTTTTACTGCTAGTCCCCGAGAACTGGGTGGGGCAGAGGGGAATGGCAGGGCCATCCTGGAGCCCGGGGGCGCCGTGTGGCAGCGCTGGGCTGGGGACTGTCGCTCACAGGCTGTGAGGGGGAGTCCGAGTCTTATTGGCAGGTGAGGAAATCAGGCCTTGGAGAGGCGGATGGTTTTACCCGCAGCCAAGAAAATGGCCAAGATTTCAATCTAGATCTGAAAAAGCTGCAAAGCTTGCAGCCTTCCCAGTACACCCTCTGCCTCAGAATCGGTGCATGCTCAGCAGTGAAAGCAAACAGAAACCGAGGGCAGAGTCGGCACGTTAACCGTGGGGTGAAACTGGCGGTGAGCGTGCCGGCACTCGAAGCAAAGGGGGCCGCAGGCGAGCCGCACAGTCCTGGTCGCTTCACAGGGGGAAGCACACCTTGCCAAACAAGTTCTTCTCTTGGTGCTGAACTGAAGGCACAGTCTCATCCACACAAAATAGGCCATTATATTAACTAGTCTCACAGAGAACATGGAAGCAGTGGCTGCTCTCCTGCTGTTTCGTGATCTGACCACGTCCGGGAGTGAGGGGCGTGGGGGTGTGCCTGTGTGTGCCCTCCATAACGGGCCTCGTCACCAGTTCAGATGGGGAGGACTGACTTCCTTAGCTTCGCTCTGGGGGCTGTTTAAGCGTTGTGAGGACTTGCTAAGGAAGAAGATATGTAGATGCTCTTTGGGAAATCCAAGTGAACCTCTTATTTCCCGTGAGAACCTACACTCATAGGAAAACAATGGTGATGCGATGACCAGGGTGCATCTGACTTGATAAACAGTTAGTTGGGGATACTATGTTTGAAATAGTCCTAACGGTGAGTGCACACACCTGTGCTCGCCCTTGTAAAACTAGAAATGCCAAGTTTCCAGTCCTACCATTCGGCAGTGCCTTGAACAATGCCTGACGCAGTCCGTGTTTTGTGGGCTGAGTGAGTGAGTGAAGCAGGTATCTCTTACCTAGTGATTCCTACAAGATTAGGAGAAACCTCTGAAGTAAACTGCTATGTCAACGTATGATAATAGGCTTTTCAAAGATACATTTCAGTTATATTCTAGGGCCACCCTGCTTAGCTGGAGGTTTCCTGGTGTTCTGTCGGTATCCACCGGAGAGAGAACAGGAGGGCACCGCTCTTTGCAGTTTGTGGGTTTGACCCATTCGCTTTCTGATCAGGTTTCTGTACTTTTCTGTTACACTTCTATTGCTGTGAGGAGAAATTTTAAATTGAGGACGAAGTCCTTTGTCCCGTTCATGGTAACAGGTTACAGACTTCTGCCTTAGAGTAATACCAGGATTCTCATGGAGACTCCGGTGAGCGCGCCGTGTTCTACTGATAGATCTGTAACGAATGTCAGATAAGTTATGAAATGACCAGTTCTTTCAATGAGACTTCAAACGTTGTTTAATTCATACTTTACCAATTAGTCACAGTCCCCCCCCCTCCCCCAATGTACCTCTACTCATACATATGGGTACTTGCAAAGCCTTTCTGTCTGGTGTATCTACTTTCTAAATTGGATTTTATATTTCTCTTCCTGTTTTTCTTGCCTTCTCTATAGATCTATCAGGTCCAGAAGGTAGGCTCTCCATTCCTGGTTTTCTGTTTGCATGCACTGGTTTTCTCCTGCCAAGGGCCTGGCCGCTTTTCAGAAATAATGCCTTTTGCTGAAAATACATAGAAGCCCTCACTGCTTCCCTCGCTGCTTTGTGTGTGAAGCGACTTCAGCGGGATGCTTAAGTCCCCACCTCTGTCTGTGAAGAGCAACTCTCCTCGGACGCATGTGTGTGTGCTGAATGCTTTCCTCATCTTCGTTTTTCTCAAGAAATCAGAAAACTGTTTCTTTGAGGGGGAAAAAATGAATTCTAGGACAAAATTAAATCACATTTCAGAATTTGGGAAATCCTTTGAAATCAGGTATTTAAAGGGAAAGATTATCCTTCCATATAATTTTATTAGAAAACGTTAAAAACATCAGTACACATTACCATATGTTAAGAGATTATTACCTTACTATTAAAAATCCTGAGTAGGAAAGAAAATGATGACCTAACGAAACAATTCTGTGGCTTCCTGTCAGCCTGCTTCTGTCCTAACATTGAGAGGGCTAATGTGTGGCTGTTTCCCAGTGTTTTGTAGAAGCAGCTGAGGTTCAGAACTACATGCACTGAGCAGGCCAGACACGGAAATTAAAGAGAAAAACACCAGGTGCATGGCCCTTGATTCAGCAGGAATGAAGGGAGGAGTGAGAGGTTCCCTGGGAGTTTATAGAACGTGTACACAGTCTCCCCATAAATGGGTTTCGTTTGTTACATATGACACCTATAGTTTCTTTTTATACACTTACTCACTTTCTAGGTAAAGAGCAACTATGTTTTTTCTTTTAGAGCGGCTAATAATTACATTTAACTTCAAAAGTTAGGACGTGGGGGCCCTTTCGACACACTATTTAAAGTGCTGCCCTTGAGTTCCTTTGCTACCTACAGCCCTGAAATGCCTTCCCGTCCTGCCCCATCCCCGTCTGCAGCAGTACCACCGGGAAGAGGGTAAAGGAATCACTTAAGTAGGCACCAGCATCTCTTGTTAGGTTTTGTGGGGTCTGAGAATTAAAATGTGACCTGAAGCTAGAGCCAGGCACATGTACAGTCTCGGAGCAAAGGCGGCAGGTAAAAGGAGGGCGGGAACCCAGGCTGTACCCCACAGAGCAGGCATGACTGTCCTCAGACCGACACAAGAGACGGTCGGCTGCCACTTGGATGCACTCATTCGCTACTCGCTCGAGATCGCTATTGTTTTCTTCTCACTCACCCACCAGTGAGAACTTGGCCAGAATGGAAATTTGTATGCGGAGTGAAACCGGTCCTCCTCGCAGAAGCAGAGACACATTTGTATAATAAAGATGGGTCCAAGGTCACTGCAAGGACGAGGACAGGGAGGCAGGGAGTGTGCTCTCCAGCCCGTTTGGCTGCTTGGAGTGACGGCTTCTCTTCTATGGAATCAAAGCTATTTCTGAAAGCCAAGCACCTTTTGCGTTCCTCTGGCCCTCCCTTCCCCTGCATGACTCACCGGCTAAGCTAACCCTACTAGTTCACCTCTGAAGTGCGGGGTGCTTCCTGGAGTCCGCTGTGCCGGCCTGCAAGCTAGCGCCAGGGCAACTAGCAACTGCACTCGCTGTTGGTTTCTGGGGTCTCCCTCCTTCCGCGGGAGGACGCGGAGACACAGCGAGAGTTCCAGCCGCTGTTTATCAGGCCACCTATGAACTAGATGGAAAGCTTTGGATACTGGTTCTCGTTTTTATCATGAAAAGAGCAATAGTGTGCAGGACTTGATAGAGTATTGGCAAAAAGAGTAATAGGAAAACATCTCAGAGAATACCTTTGGGATTTAAATCATATTTTGTGAACTTATATGGCCCTTCTCCTTTTTAAAAACCCGTTTTCTATCTTTATAATTAAGCCATAAGATAAAGGAGGTCGATGGCATTACGTTATACTTACCTGGAATCCAAGAGTGAGCGTTGGGCTAATATGAATTGAATGCACAACAGCTTCAAGCTGTTGGATTTTACTTAATTTGATGTTAAAACATGACTGGGAAGTGTGTAATTGTCTTTCCTGTCGCGATTTATAGTCTAGGGCACATCACTCATAGAAAAAGCTTTGGCTCATGTACTTTTGATACTGCAGTTCTGTACTGGTTGAGTTTTTAAGGCGTTGCTAAATTCTCCCTCCTGATTTTTCCTCTTCCAGTTCTCCACTTACACCACCTCTAAGCGGAAGGGGCAAGGCCGTTGGGGAGCTTAAACCTGGCCGCCCTTCGAAAGAAACGGAGACTGAACCCACTGTAGCAGCATCGGGTGGCGGTCCCTGTAAAATAGCCCCAACAATTCGTTTTACTCCTCACACCTATTGTTTACCCTTCCGATGAGAAGGTTGTACTGTGTAAAGAGGAAAATCACATCTACGTTACAGAGGTGTGGTTGGTAGTTCCTTGATTTTCTCTTTGGAAATTCAGGGCAAAGAGAAGAGTAAAACCCCGTTCTTTGAACTGTACCTGGGGTCCCCCTGCCTTTGGAATTGTATTTAGTAACAGGGACAGCCGGTCTGAATCTGCTTTTCTCACTTGGACCGACCGCCATAGTTTAGACAAGCCAGGTGGAAACATGGAGGCATTCGCTACAGAAAATCAGAACATAACTTGCAAACATTATTTGTTCCCTGTACAAAGGCCTCCCCCTCCGTAGCTGTAAAGACGCCCAAAGTTTGTAAGTTCAGCAGGGGTATCAGAGAGCAGGAACAAGAGCGCCAGAAATTGGGGGGCAATCGCAGTTGCTCCCTTTCTGCTACATTTCTGAGGCGGAGAGCCCTCGGAACCAGTATGGGGGCTCCATGTGCTGTGGCTCGGTGTCCATCCTGGTCTCTAGGCCCCCTGGGCCCCAGGAATGCATCGTCCTAGCTCCCTGGGCTTGCAGGTGGGAGCGGGTGGGCGGGGTGTGTCCCGGCTCCGCTGCCTCACTGCTTTGACTTGGCGTGTTCCCCGCACCGTGTGGCCTGGGCAGCAGCTTGGGAATGCATGTCACACAGCTCCCTTTGCATTTACCATTTCCCTTCTCGCCTAATTGTCTTTCCTTTCTGTCCGTAGAAATATTATGGGCTGTACACGAAATGGGGTGACATCGAGCAGTGGATGGTAGGCCTTGGATACGATTTTAAGAAACTTGCATGGTTTATAATTTGATTGTTACACAGTTTAATTACATAAATAGATTCCTGTTGCATCATAATTTAATCCCCAGAGATTTCCTGCCATTCCTCTTGCGTCTGGCCTGGTTGTTTACCTCCCAGCGGAGGCCTGGGTAGGAGGGCCCTGACCAGGCCTTTGGTCTGGTCTGTGCAGCTGACTCTTGGAGTGTCCAGGCCAGTGTTTGTGGAGGTCGACGCCCCCCTGGCCTCCTGGGGCAGAGTGCTGTCCACTAGGGACACTCGGGCCAGGCGTGTGTCCCAGGCGTGAGGACTCACCCATTTCCATCCTGCCTCCCGGGCTCTGGTTGGAACCCAGAGGCCACAATGATGCTCCATTTTCTTCTCTCACTATTGTGTTCGGCTGGCTGGTTACCCTCATTCCAACCTTTACCTGCCCTCAATGTTTGCCCTGCCCCCACCTCACCCGGTGTTCCCACTGAAACCCCTGTTCTCTGGCGAAAACATTCCTGTACCTTCTCACCATTTCCTAGAACAGCTTCTCCATCTTCCTATGTCAGTTGAGAGCTAGCTCACCCCTACCCTGTCCTTAGGACCCTCCCAGGAGGGTGTGGGTGGCCCACCGCCCACTGGGTGCTGCCCATGGTCCCGAGAGGACATGGCTTCTCCCGTCATTCATCCATGCACCTGAGTGTGCCCCCTCCTCCTGTCCTTGTCACCAGCCTCCTGGTCATTGTCACATACCTTTAGCACTTGAGAATCTGGCCAGTGTGGAAATGTCCTGCTAAATATCCCTGATACATAAAATAATCTAAGGAAACGTAAAATTTCTTCCTAACATCGCAGGTGCCTGCATAAAATACGAAAGGCAGTTCTGGAAATACAAGGAGCACACACTTCCACTGTTTAAAAAATGGTGAACTACAACCTTCACAACGTGTGAGCCATCGTTTTAGGCTTGTGTGGCACAGGCAGATGTCCTTGTAGCCAATCTCAGGACACCGTTGAAAGGGGTCGTTGGTTTCTGTGCCACCGAGGAAGAGAAAGGCTGCTAGTTATCGTTGTGAGCAGCTCTGTGCCGGCTTCCCGGTGTGGAAATGCATCTGGGAACGCACACAGTACACCAGAGAGCGTGCGTCCTTATGGCTCTTTCACGGACATGGTTTCTCTTCTGACCCCCAAGGGGAGGAGAGCAAGGCTCTGAATGTAAGGAAAAAAAGTGGGTGGGTTGACATGGACCAGACTTTAGAGGTTAGAAAAAAATTAAGGCTCGGCTTCCCCTCCACCACACACTTGTTTTGAAAGCCAAGATGAAATATGCCAATTATTCACGTGCTTCAATACCTCCCTTTGGAAGAAAACATTTCTCGCCGGCAATTTAAGTGAAGCCTCTAAGCAAAGGCAAAGGAAATGTGTGCCATTTATATCAGGAGTGCTGTGCGGAGGCACAGCTGGACTGTCAGAGCCTCCCTGTGTCCGTCTCTAACCTCACGCTCTCTCCTCCTTTGGTAGGAAGACAGTGAGCGCTGCTCGCGCAGATCCAGAAGGAACACCTCGGTTAGTACTGCATTCATTCACTACTTAGGCGTTAGGATGGAAATCTAATTTGTATTTTTAGTGATATATATATCACTAATATATATATTACCTCAATGATGTTTATTAAAGAAGTTAATACTGATATTATTATGTAAACAAAGACAATGAACTCAGCTTTTAGCATTTTGACCTAACTTTGGGGAGGGGAGAGTGTTGGAGAAATTTCTGAGTATTACTATATTCATAACAGTTTTAATGCTTCTTTTGCTATCGAATACCCACGAACACTTCACAAAATAATGTGCATCGAGGCTACGTCGTTGTAGACTCCGGTGAAGTAAATAACAGCACTTTAATAAAATCAATCGAAAGCCCTATCATCTGGAAACAGCCTGCTATAAACAGAGGCGCACAAAGCCCGAGCTGGCTTGGACCTCGGCTCAGGGCGAGAGCTTTTCGGAGGCTGCCAGTCGGCCCCACTGCTGTGGTGTCCGGCCAGCCGCCTCCGGTCGAGAGCTGGCGTGGGCTGCTTTGTGTTGCATTGTCACTTCATGCCTGTTCCATCCTTTCTCTTACTAGGCTTCTGATGAAGATGAGCGCGTGTCAGTGGGTAGTCGCGGAAGCCTGCGGGTCAGTAACCTGAATGCTTGCGTCTGCATGGTTCAGTTATGTCCCAGTCCTTCGCTTTTCACCCCTGCATTCACACGTCCCGCTCATTACCCCTTGTAGTCTTGTAGTCAATATCCAACTGACAAGATCTATGCAATGGCGGGGGTCTCCTGGTTGCTGTAGAAAGATTACACCAGCAGTGAGGGGCATAAGCATAGGCACCTGGACTGTGTCTTTCTCCAAGAGTGGAGGTCACAGTGTTTTTGTATGTCTGTCCACATCACAAAACTGCCACATCCTGGTGAAGTTGGCTGGGCGTGGCTGGTGGGATAAAGGCGCGTGTGAAGGAGCAGGCTGCCAGTCATGTGCTATTTGCACACACACTCCCGGCCGCATCTGAATCTCAGGTTCAGTAACTGTCGGTGGAAGTCATTCTTAGTGATGTTTCTGCGGCCGCCTCCTGTGGGAAGTGGGGCCGCCTGGACCCCGGGGGCCGCGTCTGCTCGCCTCCAGGAAACGCTCCTTTCGTCGACTTGGTGAAATCTCTTCATCACGGTCGCTTAGTGGCTGATAAACACAACAACATATTTTCCTTGAACTTTCCAAAAATATTCATAATTATATTTGAAAAAGTTGCGTGCTTTGGGAAGTGACGTAGGGAAACTGTGTTTTTAAGGCATTGAATTAATTTGCCAGTTTAGTTTACCAAAGGGCTGAAACTGCCCCTCACTGCTGGTGGTCATAGGGCTCCATGCAGCCACCATGTGTGACTTAAGGACCGCCGAGAGCAGAAGGCTTGTTTTAAGTCACCATGGCAACCAAATCAATGTCACACCTAGACTTCTTGTAGGGCACTAAAAATGCCTTTGATTCTGCTGTTCTAACAGTAAATTGTGAAGGGGCTACACTGTTTCATTTCTTTGCAGGTGCCAGAGGCAGATTTTAGAGGAGGAGTTAAAATTGCTCTAACTGCTTCAGATTTTAGGAATTCTAGCAACATCTGCCGTGGAAGTTCTCTTTAACGTTATGGGATTTGTGGTAGCTATCACTCTAACGTAATTCCTTTTGCAAAACATGAGCTCCTAGGAAGCATGATAAAAATACAGTTTTGTTAAGATGTCCAGTATTGCCCGTTTTCTGTTTTTGTTACGTCTGTCTTGGTTTTTAACTGGTTCTTGGCACCTCTCTTTTCTGCCGTTTTCCTGGTCCATCCTTACTCTGGCAGTCGCAGCCTGACCTGGAGTCTGGGGGTCCCTACGGCTGGGTGAGATGTTGGGGTGACTTGCCGTGTGATCCTAGTGGTGTCATGTGACAGATAATAACCGGCGGTGTCCTCACTAACCTCATGGGTGTTTGTCTAAAAAGCCGAGTGCATCTTTGTCAGAAAAGACACACATGCCACCCACCAGTCTCTACCTGGGGGCCGCGGGCCAGAGGCGGGTGCAGACCAGAGTGCTTGGTCTTCTCCCTGGAGCCTCCTGGGCGCCCTCTGACCCACCTGGTCGGGCTCTGGGCCCAGACTGGCATGCACACACTGTTTGAGCACCAGCGGTTTGCCACACACTGTGCCAGCAGCTCTGAATCCCAAGGGAAAAGATGATGTCTTGCCTTCAAGGAACTCAAATCAGATCAAGAACTGTAGTTCCTTTAAAATATTAAATTTAAGGTCATTTTATCTCATAAAGTCCATTGTTTTCTAATCTGTATCCATTCAAATTAAACATAAAACCGGGCTCCTTTGCCAGAAAGACCCCAGTCCCAGCAACAAAAAGAAGGCTTTTGGTTCAAATTCAAAAGTATCCTCTTACGTCTCTCCAGGAGTTTCTGTGCTGTCTGCTTTCCGAAGCCCATAAGCGTGAACCACACGGAAGAAAATCCCATCTCACCAGAAAGTGCGCTGGGCATGAACGTGGCTCGGTACTACGATCCTGAGAGTGGGTCGCACACCCTTCCCTTTGGGAACTTTTTTAGAAGCATTTGTGCTTTATTCATTCTGTTGCATTTCCAAATTATTTAGCAAATATCTGTGTTTAAAAATAGGTATTTTTATTTTTAAGTTGATAATGCCATCCACCCACCTAGCACCCTGGATCCCTGGAGCCTCCTAGTGGGGCTGCTGTCTCCACGTAAGGGCAGGAGAACTCCGGGGGTGGGTTGTCAAGGAGATGCTCGGTCCAGCCCAGCCTCGAGGTCCAGCCACTGGGGCCTGCTGTGGACAGTGGGAGGTGAGAAGCACCTCATTAGACTGAAAAAGCGCTCTTCCCAGCGTCTCCTGGGCCACCTTCCACAGTGACACTAGCTTTTCTGTGACACGACCATTTCTCGCCACCTTTCTATTCTTTAAGTTATTAAATGTATTGGTGACACGTTTCTAAATTTTTAGCCTTTTTCCAACTGAAAATGAATTCCTTTTGGGGCCCAGCCCAGGGGCGCGAAAGCGTGTATGTGTTGGTGACAGTCAGGAACACCTTCTGGCGCTCACTCTCATTTTCCGTTTCACTCCTTTTTACAACCAAGTTCCGGGCATTGGGGAGTGCACGCGGGAGTTTTGATTTTGCCTTTCTTCTTTTGTTCCCCATCTCTCATGCCCTTGAAGGCTAGCCGTCTTTTGCCTCGATAGAATAATAATCTCACATTGTTCATCAGAAAAGCTGACAGTTGAGTCGCGTGGGCAAGTGTGACGTTCGCGGGTGGAAGTTCGTGGGTGTTTTGCGAGCGCTGAGCGGTGGTTGTGCGCTTCCTGACTAATCGCGAGTCACGAGTTAGAGCGATGGGTTCTGGTGAAGCATTAATTTTTGTGTCTTCTCCTCTTTTAGAAAATGCTAACCTGTGCATGCCCAGTGCCCTCTCTGATAGCAGTGTGTCCCCATGTCTCTGCATGTAAGACTCACCCGGGGAGCTCATCCAAATGCATGTTCCCGGGCCCCTGGGTTCTGATTTCCTGGGCCGGGGCCCACGGTCCTCAGAGGCAGCCCAGGTGACCGCAGTGCAGGTGGCCTGCACAGCCCAGAGTGCGGGAAACGATTCCGTAGAACAGGCTGGTTGCACATCAGAGGTCTGACTTAAGGAAGTTCTGTCTGTGGACTTCTTATTCTGATTTTCAGCTCTCTTGACCCTACCACAGCACATAAAGCAGCCCCACCCATCAACATACAACACACAAAACCATCTGGAGGAGCATAGCTGGTGTCTCTCAGAAGGTCCAAGTGCCTGTCACTATAGAGGTGTGGTTAAGAGCCCATAGATTTGGGAACCTGTCCTAGGACTATATCCCCCATGACAGAATTCTCTTCCACCAGAAAAGGGTGAGTGTTCCCCAAAGCCCTCAAAGTAAGAGTTCCCTGAGTGGTCATGAAAGGCCGAAAGAAAAAGGGTGATGGGTGAGAGAGGACCCCTGCCCGGCCCCCACCCACCCTTGCTCCGTGCTGCTGGCCTTAGAGAATGAGACCAGAAGGAAGGCTTGCCTACAGCAGCCTGCGCTTCCTCAGCAGCGGCGGAGATGCTGTGTTTATATGTGAACCGTTTGTATTCCTCACTCATGATAGTACAGTAAAGGTTACCCGAAGTGGCTCCATGTTAGCCTTCATGGTTACATTTTTTCCAGAAACTAGCTTTTAAACAGATAGCAGGAGAATGCGCCTGAGGTCTGGAATATTCAAGTCCCTGACACGGGTTTCCGGATCACATACTCTTTGTTAGTGGAGAGAAGAAATGAGACTGAGTAAAATTCCTGCCCATCT
Source organism: Myotis nattereri (assembly GCF_964212035.1). Classification (NCBI taxonomy): domain Eukaryota; kingdom Metazoa; phylum Chordata; class Mammalia; order Chiroptera; family Vespertilionidae; genus Myotis; species Myotis nattereri. Next base: position 34,768,738 of record NC_138082.1, read on the forward strand.
CTAAATATTTTTTCTGTTACACTTATTTCAGAAATTTTAATATTTCCCCCAGAGTTTTCAGATTGAATGCTGAGGGATTTCTACAAACTCTGACCTAGAAACTTCAAGTTGGTCTGTTGTTGGGGTTTTTTTTTAGTCGTATCAGAAGTAAACACATAATTTTATAGTCAAGGTTCCGTGAATCTGGATTTATAATCTGTCCGGAAATTCGTTTGCTTATTCTGCATTAATGTCATGGCTGCAAAATATGGGCGAACGCCTCCCCTCCCGTTTTAATCAGATCTGACCCTCACGGTGGCCTTGGAAAGTATACGTTACTGTGCACAACTCCGCAGCCCAGGGAGAGGGCGTCTGGGATTCAATAACTTAAGGTCACATGACAGAGCTTCTGTTTGGAATTTGGACTTGTGTCCCTGACCCCTGGTATCTCCCGCCTTTCTTGCCTGCTCTGTGCCCTGGCCCTCCTTTCTCTGTCACAAGAGCTGGTATGTCTTTGTCACTTGACAGCTGTTAATCAGCAGACACGTCCTCGTAGATGAATGAGCGCAGCTTAGACAGCCCAGCGCGTTGGGTCAGGGGAACTTGAACTGGGAGCAGAGAAGAGAAGTGGCGGGCAATAATGAACTTGATCGTTCTCATTTTCCTGGAGGACAAATTATGAAATATGTCCTCAGATTTTATTTTTGGAGTGGGGGGGGAATAAGAAGACTGGGTGCATGAAAAACGAATGTAGAGGATAGAGGATGTATCCTACTATTTTTCCATGACGAACTTTTAAATTTCATTATAGATTGAATAGAAGCTGTATCTGAATTTTCTGAATAAAACTTCATAACGGGCCACGATTATCAGGGACTAACCCCGAACCCAGAACTGAACACTGACTGGCTCGGGCCAAACCATGACCCCCCTTGCCTGGCAGGCGGGCTTCTTGTGCGCTGGGATTTCCGCAGCACGGCCATCAAACTGGGAACGAGAAGAAACTGCCCGAAAGCTACTGCGCCCAGGCCCATGGGCTTCTTCCAGAGGAGGGATTTTGCCTTAAGGCTTAGATACCCTGTAGTTACAAGTGACACTGAGTGGACTTTCCTGGGGTGCAGAGGAGCAGATGGGAGGCGGAGGCTGTCCCGGGCTCTCACTCACCCGCTCCCCTTATACCTGGTTGGTTCTTCCTTGCTGATCTGTATCTATCTATAATCTGCCTTCATTTGTGTGCTGATGTCACTTTCTAATTTTCTTCATTGAAACAGACAAATGGTTACGATGGAGAGTTATATGGATCACAGCCCCTGAGCAGAAGATCTGGCAGGGTTAGTACAATACATTTGCATGGCACAGAATTCAAACAGGTTGCTGCGAAGCTTTTAAAAATACTGCTTAATCTAGCTGCTTTTGTTTCTGTGTTACACTGGTTCTCTTTTTATTCCCCCCCTAGCACATGACCAGAATGAGAGCTAATGTTTTTCAACTAGGAAACATTCTCAGAATGTTAGTCTTCTGACATTCTAAGTGGTAGCGTAAGAGATTCATATTGATAAGAATCCCTAGGTTTAAAAGGTCTAGAACTAAAGGTTAGCTCTTTCATTATTTTATGGCCCCGTATGTGTATATTATGTATGTTCAGCTTTCAAATATACTGAAATTTGACATTTCCACCCTTCCACGTTTCTAGTTGTAATTTTAAAGACGGGCAGAGCCTGTGTTTTCCTGGATACCAGCGTTGGAATGCTCACAGTGCAGGGTTGGAAGCAGAAGGAAGTCATCCTGGGGCGGGGGAGGGGGTGGAAGGGTTGATGACCAAGCCTGAGTGCGGGAGAGGAGCCGGGGAGGCCTAGGCATTTATCAGGGAGGCCTCTGTGGATTTCAAAAGGCTAAATTGCCTACATTTTTAATTGTTTCATGACCTGCTGCAGATCTGTCGTACATTATATTATGTAAACTCTTCCTGTAATTAATGTTTGCTTTACTTTCTTTTACTAGTTGTGTAACATAGCATTTCTTTAAATTTATCTTAATTATATTAAGCTATGTCATAAGTAGACTTAAGTTCTGTGGTCAGGTTTCAAAGGGGTCACCCAGCCCCACCTTAGCTTTCTGAAACGGCTGATCAGGTTTCCCCTCCTGCCTGTTAGGGATTGCATATACTCTGTCTCTTGTCCGCTTTTCTCCTTCCAGGCTAAGAAAAGCATCCTCTCGCTTACAGGCTGCCTTCCTACTTACGTGCTCTTTGCACAGACCTCCTGTGGCCTTCCTCCAGCCTGTTACGTGTTTCTTTACGTTTCGGTCCATTCTGGGACAGAGCACGTGGCCCACCATCGTGTCCTGCAGCCTGTGCCCAGCTGGCCCTCAGGACAAGAGCCACAGGGTCTCTGAGGGCCCCAGTCTGCCCGTCGGGGCTGTATTGACTAGTTTGCAGCTTTTTACCCTCAATGTATCGGTTCACCTTCATTGATCACGAAGTCTTATCGTTGAGAGTTGGAAATTGCTGTAGAAGCTCTTTAGTCTAACTTCAGGCCAATATCCCCTTCTTCTCTAGAACATCCCACATGTGTGGTTGCCACGTTTTGTGACAGGACAAGGGGACATCAGGCTCCGTGTTCTACAAATACAGCCAAATATTTTAATCCCTGGTTTTTATGTTGTTGGAATAAAAGTCTGCTTTATGCATTATTAAGATTTAAGTAATGCCTCTAGAAATACAAAAGAACTTCATTGTAAAACTGTGCACCGCAGAGTAAAATTGGATACAAAACTGATTTAATAAGTAATCAAGAAGTATGATGATTGAAGAACCAATAACCTACATCTACTGTAGCAAGCAGCGTGGCTGGGCAGATCCGGGGCAGAACACCTCCCCCCCCGCCCCCCACACACACACACATACACACACATACACACACACATACACACACATACACACACACACACACTGAGGGTGAGCTTAGAGCAGGGGTCCTCAAACTATGGCCCGCGGGCCACATGCAAATACAAATATTGTATTTATTCCCATTTTGTTTTTTTACTTCAAAATAGGATATGTGCAGTGTGCATAGGAATTTGTTCATAGTTTTTTTTTAAACTATAGTCCGGCCCTCCAACGGTCTGAGGGACAGTGAACTGGCCCCCTGTTTAAAAAGTTTGAGGACCCCTGGCTTAGAGAAAGGCTGGGTGGGTTGGGAAGCTTTTAGATGTGGGAATATCAGTGTGGGAAGGAGTAAATGACCAGGCTGAAGGTAGGAGTTTGGAAACATTCTACAGGGAACTCAGTCTCCATAGGGGGACCGTCCGCTTGATGGTTTTGATCCCCACCTCATGTCTGCATTTGTAGCATTTACAGTCGCCTCCCCATCTAAATTCTGGGTTGGTTTGGGGAGTTTTTAGAGTGTATATCCCGTAAAACCACAATGACAGCTGTAGGCCAGTTGCTTTCTGTGGATAGTGGTTCACAGATGGAAGGGGTGGCTCTCTCCAGCTGAGCGGGAGCCCTCAGGGCGCTGGCCTGAAGGAAGATTGCAGAATTTGCATCCATGGAGTTTTAGGTAGCTAAGAAGGTATGTAATACTGTTAAGTTTAGATAGCAGGTGACAGATGGTCCATCATAAGATTTAGTAAGGAATTACAAATAATACTAGAGGTGGGAAATTGTGAAAAACAATAATAGTTACACTGCAGGGCATCACGGAGACGTCAACACTGGAACGTGAACGATAGCTCAGAGCCTCTAGTGCAGCGGTTCTCAACCTGTGGGTTGCGACCCCTTTGGCGGTCTAACGACCCTTTCACAGGGGTCGCCTAAGACCTTCCTGCATATCAGATATTTACATGATGATTCATAACAGTAACAACATGACAGTTATGAAGTAGCAACGAAAATGATTTTATGGTTGGGGGTCACCACAACATGAGGAATTGTATTTAAAGGGTCTCGGCATTAGGAAGGTTGAGAACCACTGCTAGTGCCAAGAATTTCTGCGACAGGGCAGCAGGTCTCTGTCCTCCCTCTGAGGGAGGGCTGATGTGGTGTGGTTGTGTGCTCTGTGTTTGCCTTTGACCGGGACAGGCGGGCTTTGGGGATGAAGGTAAGGAACTGTGCATCACTTACAATGTCTTTGGTGCCCAGAACTCCACCTACAGCGGTGACGGCAGATCCTCTACTGTGTCCTCGTCCAGAGAGGAGAAGCTGGTTCGTTTCCATTTAAATCTTTCACATCCTCTCTCCAGAAACGACAGGTTCTATAGCATGCAACCTCGTGTGTGTGAATTCCACTCTTTTCTCTTTTAACATCTTCTTTACAGATTTTCATTTGGGTGGATTGTAAAGTCGGTTGTTGAGCAGTAATTAGTATGATATGTTTAATTCAGATGAATTGTGCTGGTCAGCTGGGTACAATGGAAGGAAGTATTTATGTGGCTGTTTGGTAGTTAGAATTAATCAGAAGGAAACAAAAAATAAGAAAGCTTGAACGTCTCTCCTCGAAAGTCCCCGGAAACAGAATTAGTGTTAGGGTGCATGCAAACTTGGTGGCAAGAAAATCAAATCCAAGTCCACTCTACACAGCAGAGTGCCTTCCCACAGATGTGCATCCGTTTTGATAGGCAAATAGTCCTCAATAGTTTAAGGGCCCTGGGAGGTGAGGCTTGCTTGTCCTAAGTCAGGTTTGTGTTCACAGCAAACACGGAGCTTGTGTAGGAAGGAGGATCACAAATGTTAGCGTTTACGTCTGGAACAGAAGACAGGCCCACCTGCCCGATACCCCTGTGCAGCGGGTGATGGGGAGAAACTCATTTTGCCAGGAAGTGTCATAACTAAGAAGTGTGCTCACCTTCAGGTGTAAACAGAGGGGGGAAAGATAGAATAAGCGGAAAGTAACCAGGTAGAGCCACAGCAGTCTGTCTCCTCGCCTCTGTCATGCCTGGTCCCCTCCTGCTTCCTGCTTTTGCCTCTGGTGCGGGGGTCGGGGGCCGGGACATTGCTGGCAGCCCCATCACTTGCTCTCTCACTTTCCAAACGCCCACCGCTGCCTCCCAGCCCCTGTTAGTAATCAACACTCCAGCCTCACTCCGGGCCCCTGTACCTTTCTTCCCCCAAGAGTTTTGAGTGAGCTGTAAGCAGAAAAATATGGGTGGGTTTTAACACCTTATTGAGTGTTAAACTATTGATGGGGTTTAACACTTTAAGAGTTTTGTGGGTATTATGTGCATTTTCTTAACTCCGGGGAATTGTTGCTATTACACAGAGCACTTTGTCCCTCAGAAAACTTCCTGCTCACTCTCCAAGCGGAGATGCTTGCTCTCCAATAGAAGATGGTGGTAGAGACCCAGTGCCCACCAGGGACTTATTCGCCACAGCTCAGCATGTGTCTGACTCACTCACATTCATGTAAGAGAAGAACCACATCCCCGGGGTGAAGTCACAAAGAGAGCTGGCCATTTGGAAGCATAAGGCTCGTCGTATGTGTCCCACCATCACGCTGCCCGGCACCCGTCACTCGCCCGCCCTCAGCATCTCCCCGCCCGTTGCTGGGCTTTTGAATTTCACTTAAATCGAATAACAGGAAGCTGTCAGTGCAGTATGTGGCACTGAAGACCTCTCTAAGGAGCATCTCCCGCCGGCCACGCCGGAGCAGACCCCGCACTGGACCGTGCAGTGTCCGGAGGCCCTTTCTCCCACGTGGCCACGTGGGCCCCGTGCTTTCAGCCCCGGAACAAGTCTCACCATTTGCGCCAAATACTAGGCAGTTCAGTTTCTTCCTGTCTAGCCCAGAATTCCACTTGCCTGCTCCGGTCATTTTGGTACCTCTTATTCAAGGTGTAGGGGGGCAGGCACAAGTTATGGGCCTTGAAGGGGTGGCGGGCATCTTAAGGTGCCACCCAGCTACCTGAACGGAACCACCTCACCTTCAGGGGCGGCCCTGTTCTTGTCTGGTTGGAGCACAGAAACGGAGCAAAGAACTTCCTCTCCCAGGGTCCTTTCGTTTGGGTAAAACATTTTATTTGGGGAAATTATTAATTTATAGAGTAGTATCCTCCAGCAATATTCTCTAGACCAGTGGTTCTCAACCTTCCTAATGCCCTGACCTTTTAATACAGTTCCTTCATGTTGTGGTGACCCCGCAATTTCATTGTTACAAATTGAACATAATTAAAGCATAGTGATTAATCACAAAACAATATGTAATTATATATGTGTTTTCCGGTGGTCTTAGACGACCCCTGTGAAAGGGTCGTTCGACCCCCAAAGGGGTCACAACCCATAGGTTGAGAACCGCTGCTCTAGACCCTTGGTCTCAGAATTACAGCGCTGACTTGGCCGTGTCTGCTGTGAGTTGTGGGTGCCTGCTTTGTGCGAATACCCAGGGGGCCACGCCAAAGACCATTTCCAATGAAATGTTCCGCTACAGAAAATAAAGGTTGATATCTCCGCAAATTCTTGGTTTTGAGCTTTTTCCCACCAAACTTTAAAAATCAGAACTCCAATTACAAAGACGTTCAACGCCCCCGTGGTCTTGCTGCCGATGGAAATAGTGAAATCTGGTTTGCCTGTGTGCTGATTCGGAAGTCCTGGTGTGGTCCCCACCGTAGTTCGTCAGTTAACAGACCGTCTTTATTTCCTTCTGATCGTCCCTCTGTCTCCCGCCCCCGGCAGTGCATGCCCGTTACCAGTTTGGCTGTAAAAGTGGTTTTGTGTGAATGTACAGTGCGGTGTGCCTTGGGGATGAAACGAAGCCACAGCCTCGTCCCCTCCGCTGTGTTCTCTGATTGCAGGGGCCGTCCTGCTCTGACCTCGGCCTTCCCCGCGGTGGCCTTGCGCCCCAAGTCCTGTTCGCCCAGAGTGGAAGCCGGGTCTGTCTCCCCTTCTCACGTCCCTGCTTCCTCCTCCTCCTTCCCTGTGTGTCATCCACGGCTGAGTGAATGTGTGGACACTCACCCTCTCCCACATGAACTCCCAGGAGCAGAGCCCAGCAGTGGTTTCCATTCACTGACTTGCTAAGGCTTTTCTCAACTGTTGAAAGCATTATCGCACATAACTTCAGACCTTATATAGAAAAGGGGGATTTAGGAAGAAGGAGGCTCTAGCGAATGGGTCTTTTCAAAAGCTCAGGGCCCCCAAATTGGTCTCTTGGGTCCCTCCTCCTCTTCCAGCAATTGTTCCCCATTTGGGGTTTCATTTGTTTTCTTAAAAAATATTTTTCTCTGGTTGGTGTGTCCAGGAAGCAATTTGGAAGGCTTTGGGGCATGATCGGCCTCCTCTGTCTCTGAGGAGGGGGGACAGCCCTGTTTCTTTGGCTCACGCTCCCCTGGCTTCCTGTTTGCACGGGCCCGCCTGCAGGCCAGCGGGTGCTGGGCCTGTGAGCTGCAGGGGGGCCCTGTCGGAGCTCCAAGTAGGGACCCAGTCATGGAGGCTGAATTGTCCTCTCCTTGTATTGTCCTGTCCCCCGCGTCGCTGGGTGACTCATCCCTGGTCATGCACATTCCAGGACTGGCCCGGTGGCCCTGTGCTGCGGGCTTTCCATGGCCTGTGCCTGGAAATGAGTCACGATGCTATTCTGGGGCTCAGTCTGCGGCCACACCAGCCTTCACGTCCCAGCACACCCTGCAGGGCTCTGGCTGGCCAGCAGCCGCAGGCCGACAGCTCCTTGTGTGTCGTGAAGGCTGCTCCCGGCACCCTCTGCTAGAAATAAGTGCACTGCCGCTCCCTCTCCCTGCGTGGACGTGTGTGGATTAACACTCCTCCATGCTTTCTTAACCTGGGGTTTGACTGCGGGTTTGGTTGCTCTTGTGGGTGTTGTTTACCTTGTCACCATTCTGCCTCATCCCCTCACACCTTCTTCCAGGAATACCTGGAAAGAAATGACAAGAAAATAGTCATATTTCAAAGATGCTGGGGAAGTATAGTGTTTTAAAGTTAACAATCATCTTGCATTTCTCTTTCCTGTAAACTTGCGTTTGTATCTATCAAATACACTGAAAACATCGACTTCTTCTAACTGTCGCACAACACTTTGGCTGCCATGCTAACCGAAAGTATCTGATTACCTGGCTTGGGATGTGTTGCCCTTTTTGTCAAGACTTTTAAAACCTGCCATTTACTTCCATCCTCCAGCCCTCCTGTCTGTACAGCGCTGCCCGGCCAGCGGGGAGTTCCCGGGTGCGTGTGCTCGCCCCCCCTCCAGGCCTCTCTGCCCGCCCCGTCGTGCCCCCACTGCGCATGCACGCCCCACCCCGCACACCTGCATCTGTCAGCAGCCCTGCTGGGATGACCTGCCGGTGACATGGCGCTCACACCTGCATGGTGTCTGTCACCTTTGGCCAGATCTGGGTTTTATTCTCCCCACAGCTGACAGTAACTGTCACCCGGCTTCCGTCCCCAGGAAGGCAGTGTTTGTCTAGCCTTGCTGGACAGGAATGGAGCAAGGTAACGTTTACTCAATTCATTGGCAGAAAGAAAGGCGGTTTTTTATTGCTTTGGTGTAACATTAACAGGTATTAATCCGTTGTGTGCTGTATTACCTTGGAAATTTCCAGTTTTAAATACAAGGTACTTATGTGAGTGGGAAACTTAAATATTCAAAGTGGCTATGCTGAGTGGTTAATAACTTTCTGAATCTCCACCAGATTGCACACTTGTGAATTAGACACGTCACTGGCTGAGCAAACCAGCTGTGTCAGGGGAAACGGGAAATGGGAGGCCCTTTGAGCTGGGCAAAGGCTGACATGGCCAGTCACAGTATTATAAACTCCTGTTACCCTTGGTGTTTCATTACATGGGATTTTCATGTTAATCAGATATTCTGTTTTCTAGTTCACACATTTTAAATAATTATAAAAATCAAACTGCAATCAATGTCCTATTTTGTTCCGAAGCCACTTCATATTAGAGTCATTTTCTAAACGCCGGGTACAAGAATGCCGTGATGAAAGTCAGGATATTTGAATGATCTGCTCAGCTAAATCTGGGCTCACAGGTTTTCACTCAGCGAGGCGTCTTTTTCAGAGTCATAGGTTGAAAGAGCCTACTGGTGTCAGCAGCAGCTAAACGTCTCTCCCTTGGGTTTTGCACATCCCTGCCCTGCTCCCCAGCACTCGCCCTGGGACGGTAGCTTTGAGCCCTCCCTGCATGCCTTCCCTCTCGGTGTCTTTCAGGACGCGCTCCCGGCATGTGCCGGTCTGCCTCGGCTTGTGTTGCGGAGTTTTCTGGGCGCCAGGAGAGAGGAAGGCGCCCTGTCCTGACAGTCTGTTTTCCACAGGCGTCTGTGTTCGGGGACGGCAGTCTCGGTGGGCCTCGGCGGGGAAGCGCCTCTGGTTCCTATGCTGTAAGGCGCTGTCTGTGCTCCCAGAGCTTCCTCCCGTCTGCTGCATGACCTGGGGGGCTCGCCCCGCCCGGCACCGTTCAGCCCCAGGGATAACTGGCCTAGGTCACAGGGAGGAAGGACTGTCTCGTCCCAATTTCCCATGGACGAAGGGGCATGGACAATGGGAATCACGAAGCCTGTGGGCGTTAGTTCCCTGTCCTCACTCATTGCAGTCACAGGGAGGAGACTGACCCGGGCTGAGCTTCATCAGCTCTTTCCCTGCCACAGGCAGACAGTACGTAAGTAGTGAAGGGGTTGGTCTTAGGAGGAGGAAGAGGACTCAGACAGGCCACCGGTTATTTCCACCTCTGGATCATCGAGGACGATGAACACATTCAAAGACTCAGAACATTACACGGATGCCATTTCCTCATTTTATTTTGCCTTCCCCCCACTTCAAAGGATTGGAAATGGTATTTCAGTAAAGGTGTGGTAGTTGTACATGAAATACTTGTTGAATGAAAAAACTGGGTGAGTGAATGAGTGGGTGATAGAGGTGAGCATATAGAGAAATGAACAGTCAGTCCCGGGAAGCGAGGAAGCTAATGAGCCCCTCCCACAGACCAGTGGAAACGGAGCATCAGCCCTAACCAGCCCTCCCCATGGTCAGCAGTTCTGCATCCCAGGGCACCCCCACAAAGTCCCATAAAAATGCACCACGCCCCACGTGCAATAAAATGGCTTCCTAAGAAATACTTGAAAGTGTTTTTTTAATTTTGCTTTCCAAAATGATTGGCTACTTCATAAATTAGTTACATAATCCAATTTTATGATTTTTTCTATTTCTCCAATCATCATGAATATTCAGAGATTCTTACAAAGTAACCAGTAACATCTACAGTTTTCTTTAGAATGTGATTTTTATGAATATTATATCTAATAATTAACGAACATCGCATTAGTTTTTGTTGACATCTAATGAGACATTTACCAATTTTATGTTGCATAACATCTTTCATGTGGTGGAGCCCGCTTTTCCCAGTTCTTAGGTATTTGTGTAGGCCATTACGAAGTTCATAAAGCTCATGGGTGAAACAGCTTTAGGTCATATGTGATGGATAAGTGCCACTAAATGACTTTCTTTTATCAGAAGAGACAGCATACTCATTCTTTAAGAGAACGAGACTTCCCCAACAGCTACGTTTCCTGTGGCCCAAGTAGAACTTCTGGTGTCTGGTGGGACGTGTGCCATAGATTCTCTTTAAATGCCGCCTCTGTGGCTGGACTTTTCTGGAGTAGCTGACCTTGGCCCTCAGAGGCAGTAGCTCCTGTATGTCCAGCCTCCGGTAGGACTCGCCTCGCGGGAGCGGCTTTCCTGGAGTGAAGGAAATGAAAGGCCTTCTCGTCCCTAAAATAGGGCCGCGTGTCCCTGGAATCCCACCATGCAGACAAATTAGAGAATAAGAAGAAATTCTTTCCCGGCTGAATAGTGCCCTCCCACGCGCGAGGAGCTCAGCACGCGTTTGTTTCTTCAGTTGAATAAGTTGAACCCTGGGGTCAGACTTCTCGGAAGAGATCTTGGGGCGTCAGCTCTGTTCTCAGCAGCAAACCAGCTGGCTGAGTGGGAGGAAGGTTCAAGAGCTCCCACCTCCCACCCCATCTCACCAGCCTCACGGTCCCTCTCCACGTGGACAGGGGGCCCCTTTCAGGGTGGGGCTTGGCAGAGCTCCCCCAGGCTCTCTGCCCAGAGAGTAGCTGTGGCCACTGATAAATACACACATCTTGTGAGCAAGTTCGGGGCCCACCCTCTCCAGAACCCCGAGAGCGACCTCAGAGCCCAGGCTGCCCCCAGCCTGCCCGGGACAGCATTGCTCTAGGAGGACCCCTCTCGCCTCCATTCTCCCAAGACGTTAGCCTCCACCACAAGACGTGTTTTCAGCTAAGTGACTTCATTAGCATGAGATTGAATGACTGGTTCTGGAAAGTAGAGCTGTTTTGCTTGAAAACCTGGCTGCTTTACGCCTCCCTTGCCATTACCAAGCCCTGTGCGTGGTGCAGAAGGACGCATGGCTGCGTGTGCAGTGGCTCTCGGTTGTTTGACACGCCGGGCAGCGATCAGGAACCGGGCAGCGATCAGGAACCGTGGGCGGTCTTTCTAGCAGAAGAGTGAGAGGCAGGCGGGGAAACGCCCACCGTGCGTCCTCCCTTAGCCCTCGGTGCCTGGTGGGGTCCGGGTCCTCACTTCCCGTCACAGATGACAGGCTGAGTCACTTTTCCAAAGTCTCATGGCCACCAGCCGATGGAGTCTGGACCGGAACTCAGATCTTTCCAACTTCCCTCAGCCCCTTGTGCATCACACTAACTCCCAAACAAAGGCAGCTCCGGGCGGCACGCGGACCATCGCGACAGTTTCTGCCTAGGAGTTGGGGCGGCTTGGGCTGGCAGTAAGCTCAGAACACTCTGCCTTCTCTCTGCACCCTGAACCAGGATGCGGGTGACAGGAACTGGCAGGACTTGTCTGCCGGAGGAAGTCTCCTCTCTCATATCTGCAAACCCAAAGGCGACGTCTTCTGCCTTAAGGTGCAATTAGGTATTTTCTTTTATTTTGCACAGTAAAGCTACAAGAGGAGGCTAGTGATGCTGTACATTTCTCGTATGTCCCGTATGGCCATGGCTCTTACATACCATTGTCGGTGCACCTGAGACACCGTCTTGCCTGTGAGTGTGTGTGACTAAATGAAATTTTTCATTCAACAAGTATTTTCTGAGTGCACACTGTGTGCCAGGCCTTACCTGGTCCCTGGGATTCAGAATGATATCAATGCCGTCCTCACCCTTAGGGAATCACATCTGCTGGGAAAACAGGCCCATGAAGAGCTGGTGTTTAAGATGACAATGGCGAGCACCCCAGCGCTCTGGCCCCTGTAATGTGCATGGGGTAACTCCTGCGGGTGTCCCGGTGGGTGCCCTGTGTCTGTGTCGGGAAGCGCCCCCCGCAGGGCTGCTCCTCTGGCCGGGCCAAGCCTGCTGGACGCCCGTGATCCCACCCTGCCGTGCTCGAGAGGAAAGTAAGAATTTGAAAACAACAGCAGCAAGGAAACATGAAACGTATCTAGGATGAGGACAGACGTGACCACAAATCGAAGTTGAGAGGGTGTGGCCTCCAGATAAGCTGGAGTTTTCCTTTCCCGGGAGAGGGTTTAGGTAGGGGACAGGCAGATCGATGCCTGTCTTTTGTCTGAACCTGAACTCTTACTGTGCTTCCACTTGGGAAGAAGGTAGAGAAGCCAGCATTCCCCTTGACCAGCCCCGGGCCGTGTCTGCTCTCCGCGCTCCGTGCAGGGCCGGGAGGCGGCTCACGTTCTCAGACGTCCTTCCCACAGCAGTGAGGCGGCCCTCTGCACCCACCAGGCGCGACTCCACGCCACGTCCTCGGGGGCTTTGTGTCACTTCCTCCTTACTAACCAAGCGTTCTGTGTTCTTCTGACGTGATGACGAATGGTTTCGCTCAGTGGGAAGCCTGCTCCATGCTCACCTCTCGTCTGCGTTGCACGGGGCTGCCTCTCAGCTAACAGCCCCAAATGGGGCCTCTATCCTCCATGCATCTCTGCTAACCTGTCCCTTTCTCTCTGCCTGCCTGCGGCCCACCGGGCTGTGCACACAGCCCTCGGAGCACAGCGGCCACCTCAACTCCAGCTCCCGCGCCTCCTCCAGAGCCAGCTCGGCGCGGGCCAGCCCAGTGGTGAGTGTGCCTCTGTCTGCTGCCTCTCTCCCTCCTCACCTGTCTGTCCTCTGTCCGCCTCCACAAGCCTGGACGCAGGAGAAGGTAGCAGGGCTTCTTTAATCTGTTATGTCTAAGTACAAACACAAGTGCGGGGGGCGGGGCGGGGCACTACCCAGTTTGGAGTATTACTATTTGGTGATCCCGGAATTGCATTGCAGAGTTTCTAAAGGACCGGGTGAGGGCTGTTTAAACAGCGGGGCTGGGAGGTGGATCTTACTAGGAAGAGGGAGCTTTGAACAGTGGGGGGAGTGTAGTCATGTGCATCAGTGTGTTGTTTTTTATTATTTGAAAACTGGAAGGATTGACTTAACTTTCTGTTTGACATGTTACTTGTTCGACCCGGGTGGTTTTTCCACGCGGTGTGGGCCTGACAGTCCGCGGCATCCCTAGCTGTGCTCGGTCCCCACCACCCCGCCACCCCCGGGGGTCTCAACCTCTTCAGTGTGTGCGAAACCACAGGATGCACTCCTGTTGGTCACTCGGCATGGAATGACCTGTGTTTTGCTTCGGAAAATAAGGGGCCCTACTATCTAGTCCCCATCCTTGGAGTGTCATCATTACGCGTTTCCCTGAGTCTTTGGAACATCAGGCACTTTCACCTCATCGGATGCTTTGTATGTGGCTGCTACACATTCTTTGAACAATAAGGGATTTATAGGGTGGTTTTGCCCGGGGACTCCTGGGGCTGGGGGAGGCTGGCCGTGACCAAGGGAGGGGTGCTCAGTGAGCAGGAGCGGGGCCACAGTAAACCCTGGACACAGGAAAGAAAGCTGGGCAGCGTGGGTCCGTTTTCTCCACTCCTCCATCATGGAGACGCTCGAGTGTGGTTCTGAACTCAGTTAGGCCGTGCTCCTGGCAGTCCGAGAAGAGGCCTGGAGCTGAGCTCTCCGTGGCACACGTGGCCACGAGCACTGGTGGCTTGTATGTTCTTTAAATTAGATGCAGTCTTTTAAAGTCACGAGGGTCCCTACCAAATGCAGCTGTCAGCTGCTTCTGGGGAAGCAGGCAAAGGGACCCCTGGAGACTGGGCTCATATTGCTGAATGGGGTGGGTGGGCGGCCCTGGTGCTCCCTCCCTGGGTCCTGCCTCCGTGCCAGTCACCTCTGGGCTTGCACTGGTGTGTTCCTGGTAGTGGAGAAATGTCCCTCTCCACCATTACCCAGCGGGGGTGAGAAAACAGCAGATGGGTCAAGGCGGTGGGTGTTAGAACAGAAGATGTCCCCAGCGTGGGCTGCAGGCACCACCTCTGTGCCCGTGTCACCTGCCCGCCCACCCTCACCGCCACTGGAGCCTCCCACCCATCCTGGAGACCAGGCGTGAGGGGACCAGGAGAAGCCGCGTCCTGAACGCACTCGGCCGGGCGGTAAGGACACCCCTCCAGGCCAGGTGCTCATCACTCGCCAGCACCCATCGGGCAGGAAGAGCGAGATACTCAGCTGTTCAAGATCATGTAACTTCCGTTTTTAAAATCTGGCAAAGCTGCTTCTTACAGATGTTGCAAAATGACCAAAGGGCACTATTTTCGAACTCAAATTCCTGCTGACTGAGGCCGGCACACCTGCCGGCCCCCAGGGCGAGCCTCCTCCCAGCTCGGCTCTTCCCTAGGTTTTCACACATCAACTCACCTGTGTGAAACCTTCCAACTCCTCGGAAGAAACATTCTCCATGGAAGTTAATGGCAAGCCCATCCTCCTTTTGGAAAGAAGGAGTCACAGCTGACCAGCGAAGTCTGTGGCTCCACTTGCAAAGGGCCCTGGCCCCTGAGCACACGGCATTGTAAAACCTGTGGTTATCTGACGTTCAGGTTTATTCAGGCATCGTGATGACGCCACAGAATAACAGGCTCAACCTAGTCAGACTGAAGAGACTGAAATCAGATAGAGATTTCTTTGTCAGAAGCTTCTAAATTGTGACAAATTTACTCCCATATCACAGGTTTAGTGGATGCCCATAAGCAGAGGGGAGCGTGAAATGTGCCTGGTGTCCCCAGGGTCTGGTGACCAGAGCTGGGTGTCCCTGCAACTGAGGCCCAGTGAGGTCTCCACCCTTGGGAGCTGTGGGTGGGGTCGCAGCTTTTTCTGCAGGTGCCATCAGGGAAAGAAGCACAATGGGTGGAGGGCCCTCACCGTTATAAATCTTGCCTTTTAACTGAGGGTCTGGCTGAGGAGACTTCAGACTGCACTGGCCCCTTCCGCCAGTTCCAAAACTCACGGCCGGGCGACCAGTTGAGAGGGACTGTGCAGTGACATTGTTTCTGTGACCCCGTTGCCCATTCAGGGTCAGGGTGCTGGCTGGGGGGAGGTAGTTTGGGGACACCGTGAGGAAAAGTCCTTTGTGCCTGGCCCCTGTTCCTGTGCTGGGGTCTCTCTGTGCCCACAGACTGTACTCTAGGGAGGTAGGCAGGCCAGATGGTGTATGAAGACCCTGAAATTTTACACCTCACCAGACGCTGTGGTTAAGTGAGTCTGCATAGTAAACTCATTTATAGGATGTTAGAAGGCTGGAGTTAAATATTTAATGTACTGCTTTCAGCATTTGTTTTTCAAAGGAAGAGTTGCCATAATTTAAAATTTCACAGAAGTATTTTTAGAAGTGACTCTTTCCAGTAGATTTGTAACAGCTGTGTTTTGTATGCACCCAATTGTGGCTGAAATCCTGTACGTCATTCCTAAACCTATTACTATGAGGTGGCCACACTGACCTACAGTGTTTAGTATCGCTCAGGAGATGAAAGTCATGAATGCAGTCGGCTGCAAGATATGTGGCCGCTGTCGCCCTTCCACGAATGAGACGTCCATGCTGGTGTGGCCGGGCCTGTCCCTGGTCTCACTGCTCACGTCCACACCATGTCGTCGGGTTCCGTTCATCCGCCTGGGCAGCAGCCATCATGCTGTTCCTTTGTTTTGACTCTTTGTATATTATTTCCAGAGATAAACTGCTGAGCTTTGTGTCAAAATTAAACACACCATCTGGGTTACGTTGTTTGGGGGAGAAAGGAAGGGACTGCTTTATTAAAGTGGGTGCAGCTGCCTGACAGCTTGGCGCACTGCCATCTAGTGGGAGCCCCGGGCACTGCAACAGCTTCATGCTGCTCTGTCCATTTCCCGGGGCTCCAGGTACTTGGGTCTCAGGAAGGCGGGCAAACACCACCCACCCCTTGCCACTCAGAAAGCAGACAGAACACATGTACTCTAATATGTAGAATAGAGATTGGCAGCAACAGTTAGGCATAGATTGGCTATAACTTTCCTTGAGAACGTCATTTTTCTACGTGATCTCTATTAAAAACATCAGTGTTCACATTCTGAGTCCATTACCTATTTCAGAGCAAAGGCCTTTTTAAAACTTTTTTAAACTTGTTTTAAAATTAAAGAGAAAACTATGATTTTAGGGGTTTTTTTCTTCCTCATTTGCTCTTTGGCGAATTACAAACACAATATTTGCGTTTTGGGTACAGGCGAAATGACGCAGAGCGAAGCTGGCCTAAAGTCCCTATGTGACCAATACTTGTGCTCTGTGTCTGTTCTTTCTTATCTTTCTTGCAAGAAATACTAAAAAAATAAAATGTGGAGCCCTTTTATAGGGACAGATACCTTTGAAGGTGAACGTGGGATTTCTGGGGCTTCACTTAGCTACACAGTCTTCGCCTGTCGCTGATGACCAGTCAGAAAAGCTACCACTCAACCACGAAGCGAAGCAGCAGCGGGCTTCTCCACATAGCTTGACGGTCTATTAAATGGGGCCGCCTTCTTCCACTAAGAGTTAAGTTACTCTTTTTATTTTCATCTCATTATTGTTTGTTCTGCAAATTAGCTTATTTGGGGGATTGAAGGCCTTGGGCCCAGCTGGTTTAATGAATTGATTTCCAGCAAACCGGGTGCTTGACAGTTAGCTTCTCCTTGGTTATTTGAAATGTTTTTCTCTATTGTTGAAAGTATTACAGATGTCCCCTTCGTTTTTCCCATTGACCCCCTCCACCCCGCCGCCGCCCCTCCCAGGCCTTCACCACTCTATTATCTCTGTCCATGTATGCGTATAAGTTCCCCAATTAATCACTGCCCACCCACACACCCACCCCCGCCTTTCCTCTGAAATTCATCAGTCTTTTGAAATTTTCAGTAATGTTATTCCCAAGTGGAGAGAAGACCCACCCCTGAAGGGCTAAAGTCATCACAGCTCAGAGCTGGGGTACAGGGTGGTGATATAGAACCCTCTCGATCGAGGCCACCTCGATTCCCAGAATATCTAGTCAGGCCGAGGTGGCACGCACATCTGAAAACATAACAGTTCTAGATGTGCACTCTTACACGTGCAGGTGGTGTGGCACGCGGCTGGAATGTCAGAGCTCCATAATGGGATGTAACTGCCAAGCTGAGTGAAAAGGGCGCCTGTGGGCAAGAGTTCTGGAAAGCTCCCATGAGACACCGTTTTGCCCTGGTCTCTGAAGGACAGCCGGCTGTGGGCACAGGAGAGTGCTCTGGCACAGGGAGCCCCAGGATCTGAAGCCCCACCCCAGGGCGTGAGGCCGGCCCGAGGGACATGGTCCCTGCTCTTGTTTCCCCTCCTGCTCTTCCGAAACTAAGGAGACTCAGACGAGAGCAGAGTTCCTCCTTGGAGGCCCAGGTGCGGGCGGGCAGGTGACAACAGGTGCTCTGGGAGCCAGATCCCGGGGTGAACTTGGGTCTGTCGAGCTTGGCCATTCTGAGCTGAGAACTGGTTTGGAATTGCCTCCTTTCGGAAAGACCGAGCATGTTGTCAGGTTTCATTCACCCCCTTGGTTGGTGATTAGCTGTCACGCTTTGCTGTGTCATTTTACTGGTCCATTCAGGCATCCTCCTCTCAGAGAGCAAGTTGAGGTGCAGGTTTGGAGGAGAGAAGGTGGCAGGTGGTGAGCCTTCTTGGTGGGGGACAGGCTAGTGAGAGCCTGCTGCCCAGCGTGGGCCCAGGGCGCACACAGGACGGGAAGTGGCCATGTTTGCAGGGCGTCACTGCCTTGACATCCTGACCAGTATTTAGCACCTGCGCCCGAATGCTGCCCCACAGGCAGCGTCACTGTCACAGTTCCTGTGTTCACGAGCCTCTCCGCATGGCCTGGGCCCCAGCTCCGTGGGGAGGTCTCAGCCCAGAGTCTGGACCGGCTGTGGGGCACGCATGCAGAGGTCTGAGGGTCCCCAGTCACTGATGAGGCTGACTGGCTCAGCCGTGCTCTGCCCTCACCAGTTCGTCGCAGTGGATCCCAGGCCTCGAATGGAAGAAACTCTGAGCTTCCGGAGGCAGATTGGAGACATGACGGGGAAAGCATGATGAATGGCGGCTTTCCCCGGGGAGTTTGGAGACGGCTGAGCACAGGGTTTCCTCATCCTCTGTGACCTTCCAGTGGGCTGTGGAGAGGATCCCTCTGTGTACCAAAAAAGGGAAAAAGGAAAAGAAACGTTTCTTTTGTTGGACACTGAGCAGAGAAAGAAGTAGTGCCATTGTCAGCGTGGCCTCTTCCTGAGACCTCTTGAGGCGAAGGGTGGCCAGGTTGCTCTTCATGCATCCGCGTGGCTGCTCTCGTCCCGTCCCACCGGGACGCCTACCTGCCGAAGGGAGAAGACGGGCCTTGGAACCACATACAAACAGCAAAGCTGAGAAAAGGCAAATGCTTGGGGCCCCACTTTTTACCTGGCAAAGTCTCCTGTACCTTCAGCCCCCCCTCTCCCGTGCCCCCCAACCAGCCTCCCACATCTGGCACTCACCTCCAGATGTTTGAACCAGAAGGTTCACACTGACCCAGTCACTGAAGAAACGGCTACAGCTGGCTCGCTGCTTTCTCTTGCTTCAGAGGCCACGCTCAGTGCGAGTGGAAATGAACACTCCGTGGTTGCACCTTCCAGCCCCAGGACCCCCATGTTCTCGCTGTCTAGTCACAGTGGCTGCAGAGGGTAGACAGGTGTGGGGCGTGCGGTCCCCTCCTGTGCGGACACAGACCTGCACACCGAGCTGCAGGAATCGGAAAGTAAACGGGCTCAACCGAGTTCCTGAGCAAGCTCCTCACCGTGGGCCTTCCTGCGATCGCTGTGTGGTTTCGGCGTCATGACGTTCCGGTGGAAACCGTAACAGTTGAGAAGCCTGGCTCCCTGAGCCGCTGTGGGCAGTGTCTGTGTTGCCTGGCATAGGCATATCAGAGGGTCTCATGGGCAAAGTGGTTTTTAAACTACAAAGGGAACTATTGTGTTACCATCTTACCCTCCATCTCAATTATCCATTTAAAGCCTATGTTTAATATTTGTGCATTTTCCTCTCCAGGTTGAAGAGAGACCAGAAAAAGATTTCACTGAGAAGGTGAGGAATTTCTATAAGCCTTTATATTATGTCATTAATGAACCTAGTGGGTCCCAAAATGTATGAGTAAAACTAACAAGAAAATACGTTGCTTGACCTTTAATAAAGGTCTTCACCAGTGAGTGAACAGGACAGTGTGGGCCACCAGCCAGCGTCACAGCCTTGGGGGAGGGGTCCCCGGGGGTCACTTCCAGTTTGTGCGTTAAACCCTCGGAACAGTGACGGATGGTAGGGTGAATGCCAGTTCCCGGCACCGTGGGCCCCTCAGTGTGCAGCTGTCTGTACTGGCTTCCGCAAGCCCACGGAAGGTGTTCCAAGTGGGAGACTGAATTCCAGTGAAGGTCCCGTGCAGGGAATTTGGGTTTTGTCTAAAATCGTGTCTGATTCTTGCCATGCTCTAGGGGTCTCGTAACCTGCCCGGCCTGTCTGCAGCCACACTGGCCTCGCTGGGCGGCACCTCCTCCCGGAGGGGGAGCGGGGACACCTCCATCTCCATCGACACCGAGGCGTCCATTAGGGAGATCAAGGTAAAGCTCTACTAATGACCCTTTATTCAGATCTGTCTCCAAGGGGGAAAAAGGCTTAATTCCTAAAGTGCCAGATGTTTTTTCTCAGTCCTGTCTCCTCTGCCTCCATAAACAGGTGTTCTCGTAACACCAAGACCCAGCGCAGACCTGGTCGCCCCAGGCGGCCGTCCCTGCCTGCCCCACCCCAGCAGGGCCCATCTGCACCCAGGCCTCTGCTCCCCCTCAGCTCTGGGGCACACCTGTGCCAGCACTCACCACGCTACACAGAGGTGCTGGGCCACTCTGTCCGCCTGCCCTCTGCACACCTCTGCCCATTCCTTCTGTGTCACACACCTTCAGGAGACCTCACCACGCTGTTCGAGTGGCTTTTTCCTCTTCCGCTGGGATGTGGACACTGTTCTCTGTACCATCCTCAACACTGGGTGTGAGACGGGAATGCAGTGCTGTTGTTAAAGTACCTGCATCTGAAAGGAGCCCACGCAGAGGGCAGGTGTGTCCTCCGAGAGCAGAGGAGGAGCTCCGAGCTTCAGATTTGGCTTCATCTATGGAAGCGCTTTCTAATAATTAAACTGCATAAAAGAGAACCAGCTGCCACGGGGGCTTTCTGAACCGCTGGGGGCCCGTTTGCCAGGGAGGCCAGAGGAGAGATTTAAGTCTCAGCGGGGGTGGACCAGGTCCCTCGAAAGTGCCTGGCGAGGCCTGTGCTTCATACGAGTATCTTTTTACTGTTCTTCCTAACATGTGCCCTGGGCCAACCCCGGGCCGCCTGCAGCTCTGTTCATTCCTGTGCTCCACTAATGCCATATTTGCTGTTTGCTGCAATCCGGGTTTGTCTCTGCCCCCAGGTTGTGAGCACCAGTCATTTGTTCAACAAGTGCTTATGGAGCATCGGGCTCCCACAGATGCCAGGCACAGGGATGTGGTGGTGAAGGGGACGGGCGGAGTGGGCCCGGGGCTCCGTGATGCAGGGCACAGGCGTGCTGGCTTCTGTCTCTGGTGTCGCACTGTATCCAGCACAGAGTAGAACTCTAGGAGCTGGAGTGCACCCTTAACCACAAGGAATATGTCTTGTTCCATTTTCTGAATCTTTTTTGCCTGTCTTACAAAATTATGCAAATATACCATATGAGATAGACCTCAGCTTTATAAAATCTTGTGACAATACCTGAATTTTAATCTTTGTAACATGGAAATTTCTTTTATTTTTCTCCAACTCTTTGGAAGGCAGCTATGCTCACCACTATACCACCAACGCAACCTTCTCTCCAACTCTTTAAAAAAAAACAACAACAGCCCTAACTGGTTTGGCTCAGTGAATAGAGCGTCGGCCTGCAGACTGAAGGGTCCCAGGTTCGATTCTGGTCAAGGGCATGTACCGTGGTTGCGGGCACATCCCCAGTAGGAGGTGTGCAGGAGGCAGCTGATCGATGTTTCTCTCTCATCGATGTTTCTAACTCTCTATTCCTCTCCCTTCCTCACTCTCTAAAATCAATGCAAACATATTGGGGAGGGGTGGGAGAAGAAGGAAGTCACTGCTCAGACTGTTAGAGGAGGCCGCCCAGAAGCAGGAAGCTCTTGCCTCTGTCTTTGTGGTCTTGTCCACCTCTCCCTTGACATCACTTGCCTTTCTTGCCATCCCCCCAGGAGCTCAGTGAGTTAAAGGACCAGATTCAGGATGTGGAAGGCAAATATATGCAGGGACTGAAACAGATGAAGGTACCAGTGGATGGAGTGTGGGCTCATGACATTAACCTAGCTTAACCTAAAAACATCCTAAAGGAGACGTTCAAAGCGCATGCTAACCCTACTGACGCCCCAGATTCCAAATGGGGAGAGCTACATGGTGTGTGCACGCTGCATGTCTTTGTGAAGCCTTTGAACCAAGAAAAAGCTACTAACACGTTTCCTGATTCACATCTTGTCCTCACGCAGCCCTCCTCCCCGGCTGAAACCAGGAGCAAGCAGACAGGCGAAGAGGGGTTTTTTGTTTTCTCCGCTTTCCATAGCGGTTACGTACACACACCGCCTTACTTCATCTGCCTCGCCACATATCTGATGTCTGCAGTAACACAGTCCCTGTGGCCATGCTTAGAAACACCCGAGTCATTTGCATGTTGTCACGCTGTACTGATTGGAGCAGTGTCTGAAAGCGCCTCGTGTTGGGTTTATTTGCGTATTAGGGCGTGGAATCACTCTGTTGTTCCAACCAGGACATTTAGTTGTCATTCCTGGAACAGTCAGGGCCTGTGTCCTGTCTTTGGTAGGCAGCCTTGGCAGACCACGATCTCGCAATAGAAGGTAGACCTGTCACTTCCCCGAGCTCCCCAGAAAGGACCCCCCAGTATCGCAGGGGCATCAGAGCAGAGGTGACAAATCACACAACGAATCGCTTTCATATTTGTCGCCTCTTTTTAAAAAGAAAAATTAAGACCCTGGCCTTTAACTCACAAGAAGGGAGCCAGTGAGGCAGCCCAGGAATCACTGGTCCCACCCAAAACCGTTGCCCTGGTTTGCGAGCGCAGGTGAGACCAGCACTGGCCCCTGACAGCTGACCAAGCAGCGCCAGCCTCCTTTAGCTTTAGGTGGCTTACAGCCGGGCGCTCTGCTCTCGCCTCCGAAGTCGCCTTCCCTGCTCTCTGTTTTGGGAGCTAAATGCCACTGTGCTCTCTCGGCTGCCTGCCCTCCGAGGGCGGGAGCCACGTGAGGGCCCTGCGTGCTCTCCCCTGGGCGGTCCTCTCACAGGATGGCCTCTGTCTTTCCAGGGCCACCCGCTGAGGCCTGTGTGCCTGGTGTAGTTTTCCTGTGGGTTGAGAATCTGAAATTCCACTTCATCCTTTCCTGGTTCATGGGTACAGACAAGGATCTCTGGTAGCTCAGGGCAGGGGTTTGCTTCTCTCAGAGAAGCTGGCGCGGTCCCCAGTTCTCGCCACGTCACTTGAACGATGACTTCAGAAACCTGTTGAACCGCCTGACCCACTCCAGGCAGCTGCTGCATCATGGGGTTGGGACTCACTGCCTGTGACCAGACCCTGTCCATCAGGCGTCTCCCTGGTCCTGTGACTGTGTAAACCATCTTCATCCCTGGGCACAGCTAACAACTAACTTCCTGAGTGCCGAGAATTTGATCACATTGAAAGGGAGGCATTTCTATGCGTTTGAAATTGCCGTGTGTTTCCTGTTTTGATCCATTTGCTCTAAGAAAGTCTAAATTTAGAGCTGAATTGTTTGTTTTTAAGAATGCCGGACTAAACTTTGTGGTTTTTTTTGTTTTGTTTTCTTACTATAATTTCAACAATATGGCCTGGCTTCTGCAGGACTCTCTAGCAGAAGTGGAAGAGAAGTATAAGAAGGCGATGGTTTCCAACGCCCAGCTGGACAATGAGAAGATGAACTACATGTACCAGGTCGATACCCTGAAGGACACGCTGCTGGAGCTGGAGGAACAGCTGGCGGAGTCTAGGCGGCAGTATGAGGAGAAAAGCAAAGTAAGCTTCAGTGTAGTGAGAACGGTAGAACAGATACGTAAATGTATGTACTTGTATATGGTGTGTACATATATGGTGTGTCGGTGTGGTTGTGTGTCGGGGGGGGTGTTTTCCAGGTTCCATAAAAGTCTGAGTTTTCTTTTTAATAATTTTTTTCATTTTCAATGCATGTATGTGTGTTTATTTTATTTTTTTATTGGTTTTAGAGAGAGAGGATGGGAGAGGGAGAGAAACATCAATTGGCTGTCTCCTGCAAGCCCCCTACTGGGGATCAAGCCCACAACCTAGGCATGTGCCCTCCTGGGAATCAAACAGAGAACGGAGAGCCATGTTGCCAGGTCTCTGGAGTGAGTCTTGTAAAGGGGAGGGTCTGAGGCGGGGGGAAGGGTAGGGGGGCGCTGCCAAGCTCTTCTGCTGCCCCCACCTTTTCTGTTTGGTCCCTGGAGGGCAGAGTTGGTCAGCCTCTGTTAAAGAGATAGGCTGACCAAAGTAGGCATATTTAGCCCCCTTTTTAACCCAAAGGGTATTCCCTGTCATATTTCAAAGTTAGGGATACTTTTAGTATAAATCCTTTGCAAAGCTGGGTCCTCACTGGGGCCCTCGGCACAGCCAGCTCCGTGGACAACAGCAGTCAGTCACCTTCACGGAGACCCTTCCTAGGGCATTATCTCCTAGAGAGGAGCCAGGAAACGCTGTCCGTTCCATCAACTGCAATAATTTTATAGTAAACCACAGGGTGTCTTCTAGAAAGTCCAGAGAAATGGGTTCATGGTGTTCAAAAGGCCTTGGACACTGTGCTGACGTGGTCCCAGGTCATGCGTTCCAAGGCAGAGGTAAGTCGAGGGGGCGTGAACTCGACCAACGGGAAACCGTGGCTCCCCCACCTGATGCCCTGCTCCTCGTCCGCAGGAATTCGAGCGGGAGAAGCACACCCACAGCCTGCTGCAGTTTCAGTTCGCCCAAGTGAAAGCCGCCCTGCAGCAGAGAGAGGAGATGCTCGAGGTGGGTAGCTGCTCCCCATTCTGCTCTTCTTGTGTCACTCAGGAGCATTTTGTTGGCTTATTACTAAAGCCACGGGTTTTCTGGAAACCGAGGGCTTAGGCTCATTCTCCATGCCTCGTTGATGGCGTCCTGTTCCTCCCATTCCTGGGTGGTCCTGTGTGTGTGTGAGGGAGGAGGTGGGGCAGACAGAGTAATGTGTCCTAATCCTGGGACCTGTGAAAATGTCACCTTCCACGGCAGAGGGGACCTTGTGGTGGGAGATTATCCCAGGTTTTCTGGTGTGTCACAGGGTCCTTACAGAAGGGAGGCAGGAAGGTCAAAGGCAGAAGTAGGGGGTGATGTGAGGAGGGGCCCTGAGCCACGGAATTGGGAGCCTCTAGAAGCTAAAAGAAGGGAGGAAGTGGATTCTCCTGGAGCCTCCAGAAAAGAACCCAGGCTGCCCACCCCGTGGCCTCCGCCTGTAAGACTCATTTTGGACTTCTGAGCTGCAGCACACTGTTAGAATACACTCTTAATATATTTTGTTTTCAGAGAGGGAGAAAGAGAGAGAAACATCAATGATGAGAGAGCGTCATTGATTGGCTGCCTCCTGCATGCCCCCTACTGGGAATAGGACCTGCAACCCTGGCATGTGCCCTGACTGGGAATCGAACCGTAACCTCCTGGTTCATAGGTCGGTGCTTAACCACTGAGCCGCGCTGGCTGGGTCATTTGTGTGGTTTGAAACCACTGAATTTGTGCTAATTTGTTGCAGTGCCAATAGGAAACATACAGGGTTATTTACCTTTTGGGCTTGATCAGAACTTTAGTGCCTCTCAGTAAGAAATTCCCCCAGACGAATTTCTTCCTGCGCTTTGGGACGCTGGGAGTAGAACCCAGAGCCCTGCTGGCCTTCGAGAATGAGCTCGGGATTAGCGAGAAGCTGCCAGTGCTTCCCTGTGTTTGCTGGCTCCTGGCGACTCTCTGGAGACACTGGGATTCCTTCCTGTTTAACCCTTTATCTGTCTCTTCCTCTCTGTTGCTGTTCTTCAGGAAATCCGACAGCTGCAGCAGAAACAGGCGAGTTATATCAGGGAGATTTCTGATCTTCAGGAGACGATAGAGTGGAAAGACAAAAAGATAGGGGTAGGGCTCTCAAATCTTTGAAAATCTGTTCAGACAAGCTGTATGCTTGACAAGTGTGTTGCTTTTAGGATCATTGGTGTGCTTGGATGTGTATGCATGCAGCCCCACGTGATGCAAACTCAATCATGCAGCAAATACGAACTCACTGGAAGTTGGCTTCCCACATGAACAGTCTCGCTTGCTCAGCATGAGCCGGCTCTGCCTGCCCCTCCAGCAGCCAGGGACTGACGGAGGGAGACACTCCATGAGGGGGCACTCGGGCACTCTCATGTGCGCATTTCCCCGCTCGTCTTGGGGCGTTTTCTCAAGGGGTCTGAGGAAGCTGTAAGGTGGCAAGTGCTTGAAATCTCCCCAGAGGGTCCTCAGACCCCCTCCTTCCCCAAGAACACAACAGGCAGCCCACCTGCCTGCAGGTGTGATGAGGGGGAAGGACAGGACCACTCACAGCACCTGCTGTGCTTCCTGGCAGTAGCTCCAGAACGTAGTGGCCCGTCATACCACATAGGTCTGGTGACGGTCCCCCAACGCTCGAGCAAAGTCATCAGAGCATTGACAGTATGACGCCACGCCTGTCTTCACTCTGATACGCTCGTCCATGCTTACTCGGGGTTTTGTGCACGTGCACGTGTGCATGCATGCATGTTGTGTTTGCTTCAGGACCACTTTGTGTTTGTCTGTGCCAACAGTTGCTGAGAATCCAGGTAGAGAAATAGTCTCAATTGCTAAAATACAGGGCATCCCCAAAAAATGTATACGCACTTTGAATGATTATAAAATAAGTGTTTTTCAACATACAGTACATTTTCAAAATTTAAAAGAATCTACAGAAATGAATAATATTTTTTGTCAACTCCTGTTTTCAAACTGATGACCGTTCTGGTCCAGGCACTGCTGATAAGGCAAAACAGTGGAATCACAAACATCCAGAATCATTTCGTTTGGTATTTGTGTGCCTTCAATTCGTCGACTGCTGCCAATTATCATTAATGTATCCCCATTGAAAAAAAGTCTAGTGTCACTTTAGGACCAATTTTCTTTGTTCAAAGCTTAGTCTGGCTTTACCCATTGTTTCAAATCAATTAAACCTGAAAATTATGTGTTGTCAGCTGTTAAAGTGTGTATATATTTGGGGGACACCCGGTAGTTGTCACGGGATTCTGCAGCATTTCCTCCTCTTCTGTATTTATGCCTCATCTAAAGGCCACATGTCCTCTGATAGTTCTCTGACACGGCTGTGAAACCGGACTGAGCTAGAATGCGATGCAGATGCAGCCCTCCGGTGCCTTCGTTCAGGAGCATGGGCAGCAGCGTTGCTCGGCTGTCGTAAACTGGAGGAGAGTTTGTTACTGGCATTTTGTTTGTATCTCTGAGCGTGTGATATCTAACGCCCTGACTGTAGCATTTTACAGAGTAGAAGCCTCTTCCTTACTCTGCTTCTGACGTCACCTGCTTACCTGTGTGAATTTCTCTCTCTCTGCTCCGCTGCACACTCAGGCCTTAGAGAGGCAGAAAGAGTTCTTTGATTCCATCAGGAGTGAACGAGATGATCTTAGAGAAGAAGTAGTCGTGCTGAAAGAGGAACTAAAGGTATGAAGCCCAAGAACAGCTAAAAGAGAAAGTCCCGGTTGCCACAGGGAATGCTGGGGTTCCCAGGAAGGAATGTGTGTGTGCGCCGGCGTTAATTCCTTTTATGTCGTTCTGTTAACCAATGCAAATCTGAGGTTAACTGACACCGAAGAGATGTGTAAAGCGAGTCCAGGTTCTGTGGGGTCAGCCCGTGGCCAGATGTTCACAAGCATATCTGAGCTCGAAAGCAACTCTGGTTTCCAAGAACTTTCTTATATACTGTGTCAGTACTTTCCATGCTCGTTAATAAGTTCTCCCGGGCCCTCCCCAAAGTTAGAGGGTGCATTTGTTTGTTAAATCAAAGGCTCAACTGTAGGGACTTCTCTAGCTGAACGTAGTGGGGCTAGGCTCATGCCATTTACACTTTGAGGCCCACTGGATTGTAGGAAAGTCATGCTCTGTCTGGGCCGTGTCCAGGGGTCTTCAGCTGCTGGCCGGACACCGAAAAAAAACTCCCAGCCTGCAGCAGTGGGGGTCAGAGCTCTGGGTGGGCTGTGAGCGGTGGAGGGGGCAGTGTTGAGGCAGGGACGGCCATGGGCTAATTCTTGCATAGTCAACGGAGACATGTCTGTGGCTGCTATATCCAAGGCTCAAGGCCACAGCAGTGAACCAGATGGCGCAGGCTTGAGCTCAGGTTCGTTCGGCAGATGGTTCCCCCAGGGCTGTGAGTGCAGGGTTGGGGATCCCTCCCAGGACACGAGGGAGCTGGGGCAGCAGATGAGGGTGCGGGGGGTGGGGGTGAGTCATCCATAGTCAAGGGAGATCCTGGAGTCATGAGGCACAGCTGGCTTTAAAATGTTTCACTATGGAGTGAGCGGAAGTTAAATTTATTTTAAATAATTGACTTTAAAGAGAGGGAGGGGGAAAGAGAGAGAGAGGGGAAAGAAAGAGAGAAACATTGATCGGTTGCCTCCTGCACCAACTCACAACAAACCTGCAACTTGGGCATGTGCCCTGACTGGGGATTGGACCCTGCACCGTGTGTGTGTGTGTGTGTGTGTGTGTGTGTGTGTGCGCGCGCGCGCACTTGCTCGGGACAATACTCCAACCAACCGAGCC
This sequence comes from Myotis nattereri, assembly GCF_964212035.1. Classification (NCBI taxonomy): domain Eukaryota; kingdom Metazoa; phylum Chordata; class Mammalia; order Chiroptera; family Vespertilionidae; genus Myotis; species Myotis nattereri. The sequence goes on from NC_138082.1 coordinate 34,796,963, forward strand.
ACACCGGCCACGGCAAGTTATAGTTCTTTTTAATATGCCAGACTAATTCCTTCCTTAACTTAAATGTCATCACTCCTCCCAGACATGTACACATTTCTTTCTTTTTCTCTGTATCTCTTTGTAAAGAATCCATCCGGGGTTTTAAAAGTCAGGTTCACCTTACCATGACTTGCTCGAAGCTTCCTGTGGTGGCAGCCTGCAGGCATCGCCTCCAGTTTAAAAGGGCTCCCGCTGAAAGCGCCCGGTCACCACACATCAGGACATGGGTGGGGCCTGCGGAAGGACCAGCCCTTGCAGGAGAGCCTGGATCTGTGTGTTGATAGAAAGAATAGCCACGAGGATGGTGCCCAGCTCTTCTTGACTCTGTAGAATTTTCCCCGACTTCAGGAAAAATAGCTTCTTCTGAAATTATTATTAATAGAGTTTAAGCTAACACCACTCAGTGAGTATTACGACGAGCCTGTTTTTGTTCCAGAAACATGGAATAATCCTAAATTCAGAAACAGCTACCAATGGAGAGACTTCAGACACCCTAAATAGTGTTGGATACCCAGGTCCTACCAAGATGACAAAAGAAGAGTTGAATGCCCTCAAGGCGACAGGGGACGGGACCCTAGGTAAGTCCTTGTTTTCCTGGCTCCTGTCACTCCAGACAGCATTGGCTCACCCTCACTGCGTTGTCAGGGTCGAAGCAGTCATCACTGCCCATTAACAGTCACACCGCATGCCACCTGTCTGTCTCGTCATGGAGTTCCTTGCGCACGATGTGATCACCCACGCGTGTTGTCTGGCGTGCACCTCTGACCAGTGCTCCCCATCCATGGCTGGGGATACATTTCTCTTGCTTCTCAGAGCTGCCACATGAGACTGTGAACACAAGGAAAATAGTCTCAAAATCAAGTGACAGTTTTGATAGTGCTACTTGTCTTTCCTCGGACATGTGCCAAGGGTGGCTTTTTAACTTACTCTGTTACGGAGTTGCCCAAAGGTGGAAATGGCAGAGGCTGTAAATCAAGTTAGTCAACCATTTTTGCAAGCCAACACGGCACAGCCTATGAGATGCTCTGAGGGGTTAAGGCGGCTGTGGACAGCAAGTGGAGGCTGTGACAGAGGTCTTGGTTGCCATTCTCAGTGTAGCACTTGAGAGGGACAGACAGCCATGGTGGAGAGGGAGAGGGACAGGCAGCCCTAATGGAGAGGGAGAGGGACAGGTGGCCCTGATGGAGAGGGAGAGGGACAGGTGTCCCTGGTGGAGGGGGACGGACAGGGGCCCTGGTGGGGAGGGGGAGGGACAGGGGCCCTGGTGGCCAGTATGGTGTTCTTTACCAGTGAGAATTGGATATATCTGCCCCTTTGTCAGCGATGACGTTTCCATGTATGTCACATTTTTGCTTCTGAAAGAATGTAAGTTGGGATTCCAGTAGATTGTAGGAATATCTGAAAGGCTCACCGATTGATATTTGTCAAAATAATTGGCCTGAGGATAACGCTTCAGAATCATGTGCAGCCTGAAGCTGCCACTGCATGTGGGGCCTCACTGGTCACCTGTGTGTCCCAGATTTAGAGTGAGGCCAGAGTGGGGTCAGGCCGCGACTGTGGTTTCCATGTGGAACCTTTCATCTTACTCCTTTTTATTTGTGGAAATGCAGAAACCTCAGGGCTCGCTTCCCAGGGGTGCCTCACTCTCTTTATGACACTGAAGGAATACACAGCTCTTTTAATTCTGTAAAGGTCGCTGAAAGAACATACATTGGTTATGTCCACCATACCTTTGTACTAGCTAGCTGAGCAGTTAGGAATTTGATCATGCTGCTCTTGTTCAAATACACATTTTACAAGTCCTGGATAATCATTGTGAAACAGACACTTAAGGAACCAGAAATACCAGTTTTATAAATGGTCTCCAAAAGTTCTTTAAACACTAACAGTAAAGAATTGTGGGCACTTCCCAATATATACGTCTATTTTTAACTTAAATACATGTAAGCTTTCATTAATATAAATGTACATTATAAAACCAGCACTGATAGAAATCTCTAAAGGCTGAAGCAAAACTAACCATAAATGGAAGTCCTACTACTTTCCCCCTTTTCCCCGGGTCACCGCACCCACCGTGGAGACCGCTGGGTCATGAAATTGTCAGGCTTTGACCTTCAGTGATTCGGTATCTTATATGCTGCGGTTCTGTTTGTCTGAAGAATCCAAAACATAACTTCATTCCGAAGCAGTGACATGTTTGTTAATGCATAATCTTTTAATTGATGAGTCATTTATTATTTAGCTAAGTGGTCATCCTAATGTAAGCGTTTCCCTCCCGCTGGGAGTCGCTGTTCCTTGAGGAACGGAGGGAAGGTATTTGGGGCACAGGCCACTTTCTCGGGGGACAGCGGTTAGGTGGAGGAGAGTGGGTTTCTTTTTATCTTGTCTGAGCTATTGGAAAAGAATCTTCCTCAAGACTCACCTCGAGGCTGAGTGTTTAAGACAAACTGAATGTTCCTTTTAAAACTGATGGGAGGTTGCCTTTAGGGCCGTGGGATCTGCAGTGCAGTTTGAGAGCTGACAATGTGTGAGTTGTCAGACGTGCATTTGGGAATGAGCATGGGGATCACCCGCCTGAAGGCCTTACAACCCATCATTTTGGATTGTTGGGCTGCCTGATCCAGAGCTCTTTCTAGTTGTTAAAACTTAACTTCACCTTTGAAAATCAGTTCACACAAGAGGGCACCAGCAGCCACTCGCCGGGAGGCGGTGGCAGGCCTTGGCCGGGGGCTGTGGGCGGGTGCGGTGGCTGCTTCGTGGCACAGAGCTGGCGGGCTTCCGTTCCGGGTGCCGCTGTGCTGACTCTCTCGAGGAGTGGGGCTGGGTGGGGATGAGAGCTTGTGTTTACCTTGTCGTGTATTTTAAGTGGTCACATCATGGGGTCCCTTCAATTTTCTCAATGGTCTTTTAGGAAAAGCCACTGCAGTGGAGGTGAAAAATGAAATTGTGGAGAATGTGGGGAAAAGAGAAATCTTGCAAAATACTGAGCAGGAACAGCACAAAGAGGACCCCGTGGAGGATTGTGTGGACGCTGAGGTCCTGCCTCCTGGTGGCAGTGCCGAGGACCCGAAAACCTCTGAGGACAGTGCCCCCTCCCTAGGAGCATTAGCTACAAAGGAGGGGCAGGTCCGAAGCCCAGTTCTAGAGAGCACGTCCTTCCTTGAACATGCAGAGCAGGTTGAGTCCAGGGAGCTCACAAGCACCCCAGATGCTAGGACTGGGGCTCCCCTTGAGCAGGCTAAGAGTTCAAGTGAACCAGCTGGTGAAACCCCGGGTCCTGCGACTGGGCAGGGCAGCCGGAATGCCGTGGATGTCAAAAACCACAGCGAAGAAGCTGCAGAAAAACAGGAACAAGAAGAGCAAGATGTTCAAACCAGTTTGGGAGAGGTTAGCACAAAACCACATCAGGAATCTGCTCCTGTGCAAATACCTGAAGTTGAAAAGGTGAGCAGCTCCCAGGGTGCGGTGGAGGCAGGGCTAGCTGGATTGGAGGAGCAAGCGGGCACAGTGGCCTCACGTCCTCCCAAGTGTAGCGATGGCACAGGGAGTCATGACACATGTGCAGTAGACGTCCCCACAGAGTTGGGCCCAGGTTTAGAGAAAGAGCTCACCAACCAGGAAGGGGCTGAACCCAGGGAGGTCCCAGTTCCGAGCACGGGAGCAGGGGGGGAGCACAGCGAGGAAGAGGATGAGGGGAGGGGGTTCCTGAATGAGAAACCAGTCCAGACAGAAGTCCCGGCCGGTCCCTCTTCTCCAGCCGCTCGTGCTCAGGAGGCAGCAGGTGCACGTACGGTAAAGGCCAAGAGAGAACCCAGTGAAGAAAAGAACGACCCACAGGGGGAGGGATTGGGTTCATCCCAAAAGAAGACGAAAAACAAGAAAAAGAAAAACAAGAAGAAAAAGTCACCGGCACCTGTAGAAACCCCTAAGGATGTTAAGAAAGAGTTAACATTTCAGGACCCAGATCTCAGTGAAGCTGAGGAAGAAAAGCAGGTAAAATCTCCTGATGAAAAATCAGGTGTGGAAACACAGAATGAGGTCACTGGAAATCCAAAACAGAGCATTGTGGCCGGCAGCAGTGACAACCTGGGCTTTCCAGAGGACCCTCAGATGGAGCTGGCTGGAAAACTGAACCACGAAGATGGCGATGGAAACGCCGAGGCGGGGAAAGGAAGAGCTGATGGAGAACTGTTTGAAGGTGATACCAGGCAGGCCTCAGGCTCCAGAGCCTGTGCTGAGGGATCAGAAGAAGGAGCTGTAAAAGCCGTCGCTGAAGGAGCCAGTGCTGCTCCCAGCCGCCCCCCAGAGAATGAAGACTTGCCAAGCAGCGCCCGGCTCGGAAATGGAAGTCCCTCCGAGGACGGTAACGCCGCCTCACAAACAGAAGGTACAGAGGGCTGTGTGATGTCCGAGGGGCCGAGCCAGGGAGTGAGAAAGGTTTTAGGTAGCGCTAGTCTAGAAAACGATGACTTGGCACCAGCAAGGGAGTCAGGGGACTCCCATTCAGAGCGCAAAGAGGAGACGAGGGGCAGAAGCGAGAAGGACAAAAGCAAAGAAGACTGCGCCTTGTCATAGGTCGAGGCTTGCTTGTCGGGCGGAGTCAGAGAGGGTCCGGGACAGCACAGTGAGTCCAAGCAACAGACTCTTGCCGTTTCCTCCGCTGGTGAGATCCATGAAATGATCTAGATGGAGGTAGACATGTGTGACAATCTGCCACCACGTTATCTACTACTCTAAGTTATAGACTGTTACTTGTAGATTTATATTTTATTAGGGTTCTCACCCAGATTAGAAAGACAGACACATTTGTTATCACGTAAGTTTTAACTGAGAGCATTCCAGTAGTATCAAATGATAACATACACTGTTTATATTTCTGCTTATAATCAAAATAAACATAGTTCACGCCTGCCTTAGGCTGATATGAATGTGGATATTCCTGACCAAATATATCAGCATCTAATTGAAATGACCAGATAGCATTCTAGGATTCCTACATCATGAGTAAATTAATTTGTCTTATTCAAATATATGTGCTTTCATATGTGCTTTTGATATGTACACGATAACCTGCATGGTATTTTATTTAAAAAGGAGATAAATGGCCAAACATCATGTAGGTCCCTGAGTGATAAGATTTGCACCTTAGGACAATAGCTCATCGTTTTAGGGATAATGAACATCTTAAAGTCCTGGGAGCTCTTACTTGCCTTTACCTCATATAAGGATTTTATCTCAGCTAATGCTTTGGACTTCATTGTTCATGATACCTGAGTTTATTTTATAGTTTTTTTTCTCTTTTTCTTTTTTAAAAAAATTAATAAATTTTAATTAAAGAAATTAAGTGGGAGGGAGGGATGGAAGGGGGGAGAGAGAGAAACATCAATGTGAAAAAGACACATTGACCCTGACCGGTTTGGCTCAGCGGATAGAGCGTCGGCCTGCGGACTAAAGGGTCCCAGGTTCGATTCCGGTCAAGGGCATGTACCTTGGTTGCGTGCACATCCCCAGTGGGGAGTGTGCAGGAGGCAGCTGATCGATGTTTCTCTCTCATCGATGTTTCTAGCTCTCTATCCCTCTCCCTTCCTCTCTGTAAAAAATCAATAAAATGTATTTTAAAAAAAGAAAAAGACACATTGATTGGTTGCCTCCCGCACACACCCCGACTGGGGCGGGGGATCAAACTTGCAACCCAGGTATGTGCCCTTGACCAGTAATCGAACCTGCACCCTTTGGTGTGATGGCTGACATTCTAACCACTAGCAACACTGGCCAGGGCTTATTTTATAGATTTTGACTTCATTTCATGCCAATTATGTATCCAAGTCACTTTACACACAGATTTTAAAAATTATTTTCTGGAAGAGACGTATGTTGAAATTGCATTTTCTATACAATATTAGGGTGGGGAGAATCATTTCTAAAATTTATTTTTTAACCTTAAAATTACTTCTCTTTCTGTTTGTCTAATCATTATTCAGAAGACCAATAGAAAACAGTACTGTTCTTCAGCAAACTGCTAATTAGACTATGACAGGATGTTTTCAGTAGCTGAATCACTTTTGGTATTTTGGTATAAATGTTTGCATTTGTTGTGTCTCCGTATAGTCTTATTGGAAAATTCTTGTTCTGGTTTTCCTGAACAAAATATATATTTTCTATATAAAAGAATTTTAAAAAATAATTGTAACATTAAATTGAAAAATAATTGTAAAATATTAAAATCACAAGGGAATGAACATTATGAATACTGTTAACACTTTATGAGAGTATATTACTTCATCGTACTGTTACAAGATATAATTGAATGTAAAAAAGACCAAAGCCTCAATAAAATTTGAGGCAAACTTGTTATCATGTATTTGAAATAAAGACATTTTTCTAGTTTTACAAGCCTGTGGTTCCACTCTTTTGGCTCCTTGGATTCTGACCTTGGCTGCTATTGTACCTAATTCACCTGTGAGGTTGTGCCCATTTCCAAGTTACTGATTCCCTGTCGGGGTCCCGGGAGGGACTCCCGCTGAGCACCCTTTGTCAGTAAGGACTGAACTTCTCTCCCGGCATCTAGACGGGCTGAAGTTGCGTCATCTGGGGAGGACCGCGGAGATCTTCCCCCCGCAGCCTCGCCTGGGAGCTGTGGCTCTGAGGAGAAAGATCTCCATTCCATGGGCCAGGACTTAGCGCGCTTTGAAGAGTGTGGTGAGAACGGCAGGTAAACGCTGACTTTCTACATAAGGGTCTTGAGTGGAGGGTGATGGGGCTGCCAGAAGCCCACGGGTGCCTGTGAACAGAAAAGCCTGAGGCTTGCTGGAGAATCAAGTCCAAGAGCGGCAGAGGAGTTGAGAGGGCTTCAGCTGATGTCTCTAACTTCGGCAAAGCTGCTTTCACACCGGAGTGCACACTGGGAAACAGCCTTCCTTTCCAAGGCCTCTGGGGCCTAACTCACTAAGTGTGAGATCGTTAAGCCACCTTACATTCTTTCCTCCCTTACCCAGGTTATTCCGCAGCACACCTGCGGACACTATGGTAAACTCCACATTCCTCCAGCCAGCCAGCAGCCTCCCTTAGTCACATGTTTCATAAGCAGACATTGTTCATCACTTCACATAGGAAAGGCCCTGTGCAGTGAACAAGCAGATAGGACCCAGCTCCCAGTGGCAGTGGACAGCTGAGAATTAGGACAGAAGCACCAAAGAGGAGAAGGACTCTGAAGAGTCCAACCGTTTCCTGGTCATCTTGAGTCTTCATTGTGAGCATCAGTTCCTCTGCTCCAAGTGTGAGATGACGGTGTACCCCAGCACAGTAACTTTTGCTCACAGTGGAGGCCCATAAATGATCAAGGAAGGGTTACCTTAGGCCTGTGAGGTTTAGCAAGGCACGGGGTATTCCCAGCAACCTGGAAACATTTCAGTGTCGAAAGATTCAGACTCGGAAAATCATCCAAGCACATCGTGCCAAGCACATCCCCAGGGGAACCTAGACCACAGAGGTTCCACCATAAGACAGAGCAGAGGAGCACATTGATCACAATAGCTCACATCGAAAAGCTGGGATATTTCTCACCCCAAAGCAGAATGCAGCTACTGTATGTAGAATGTGAATCTTCCTTCAGAAGTATAATTAAGTATCACTGTGGGTGCATGTAAAGAAAAGATTGGAATTATAGGTTGCAATTTTATAATATATGAAGGTTGGGACGTAGTAAAGTTTGTGAGAGGTTTTAGGAATGAGATGGATTGCACTGACTGCTTTCTATAAAGTTAGTATTTCCAGTTAATGACCTGATCATATACATTCCCACTGTCACAGGACCTGGAATGCTCTTTCTCGGGGGTTAGATAGTTTGGGATTTCTGTTTTCTTTCAATAGACTCCTGCCCCAGGAGAGCACCTTACCTAGTATGCCACCGTGAATACCACAGTAAGATGTACTGCAAGCGTCCAGACTCCAGAAGGAAAAAAGGGGTGTGTATGTGTGTGTGTGGGTGTGTGTGTGTTCATGTGTGCTTGTTCAGTGTGATGATCATACATAGGGAAAACTTTGTCTTTCAGGAGAAAAACCCTCTCTTTCCCTTTCACCCTGTCCACTGTCCTTACATCAAAGACTTAACATTTTTCCAGATGTGAATGGCTTCCGCTGTTCAATGGAACGGAAGCCAGCGGGGCTGGTGTGGACAGTTCCCATCTGAGCGGACCTCCTGGGCCCTGTAAACAGGAGAAAAAAGAATCGTCCTTAGCAACCTGTTTGCCTTTGACAGTAAGGAGGAGGTATTGTCCTGGCCTGGGGGCCTGGCCCAGGGCCGACGAAACAGACGCTATGAAACTGACCTGTGGGGAGGGAGTGGCACGTAGTGGTTTCTTGAGAGACCTCGGTCACAGCGCCAGAAAGAGGGACTGCTTGGTGATGTGGCTGCGACTCGTTGTGGACCTTGCTGTACCCGGGCGAGTGAGGTGACAATGTGAGGCCACAGGAACAAGTGACCAGAAGGGCTCGGAGAATCCAAGGCTCGTCCGGCTGCCCAGGGACTGGCTCTAGGCCTTAATTAGCTTTTTTGTTTCTCAAATGCACACCAGAAAAGGTGTTGGAATTTAGTATAAAAAGCAGATTTTTTAAAAGTGTAATCCTTACCAGTATTACTAAAATACCTTCAATGGCCACCCATTGTAACTTCCCACTATGAAAGAAAGCCCTACATTTGAGTCTTTGTGACTTCAAGTTCTTTATGCCTTGTTTCTGAAAACTGCAAGTCCAAAGTCTGTAAATGGGTTTGTTTGAAAATCGGGTGTTAGAGAACAATGGTGAGCAGTGCTACTAGGGTAGTAATAGGTTTGCAATGTTCTTGTTAAGAATTACAATAAGTATACCAGTGATGTAACACCATTCACTCAACAATTTAGACTGTTGGTTTTTAAAGCTATTTTTAAAAGTACTCATTTACTTCATATTAAATAATTTTGCCTTTTTCTTGTTTCCATTATCTTAAAACTATTTCGTTTCCATCTTAATTCTGCTTTAAAATTTCTCTTTCTTAAAAATTCCACATCTATTTTTCCTATTCTCATTATGAGACTCAAGGTTAGAGGATCCTTATTTTTTCCCCTAAGACTATTATTACAAATTATCATTTGTTTTTCACTTGCTATCTAAGGTATTTGAAGTCTCCCAATAGAAAAATAATAAAATGGTATAATAAATGAGCTTTAAGTCCACTTTCTGATATATTCAGAGTTTCTTATGATGCCCGGGATTTTGTACATAGGAATATAAAATAGATAAGATAAAATGAAAAGTGGTATTGAATAAGAGATCTGGGTTTATAACTATAAAATTTTTTTCAGTGTTGGGTGGGTTTATAGAAGGAAAGAATGGATCCTCCCTCAGAAGCAGTTTGACTGTGGGTAAATCAAAATGGAGTTCAAAAGGATCATGAAATAATCTTGTGCTCCACATTTTCTGGATTTGTTTGTTACTGTGCCTTCTAAAATAACAACTTGGGGTGTTTGGGAAAACAATTGGAGTGAGCATGTAACTTGGGTTAGAGTGGGGCTACATGACTTTTTAAAAGAAGACAGAGGTACATTTTATGTGAATTGTTTCCATTTCACGTGGCTGATCAAAAGCAGGCAATGTGAGAACGCTGGTCCCTCGGGTACAGGACCCTCCGGCCGGGAGTCCGGGCCCAGCTCTGAGGTCTGAGTTTAGGGTTAGAAAAGCAGCGCAGTGACACAGTTAGGGGCGACGCCCTGAGGCTGGGTAGTGAGCCCTCGGAAAGTTGCTTAGTTGTTCTGGGCCTTGGGTCTTAGGACGGAATAACAGAGCCACCCGCAGGGCTTCATGGGAGAGAGAGGCTGGTGGCCGTGCCTGGCGCAGAGTGGGCGCAGGACACACGAGCATCGCTCTCATCACGTCACACCCGGTTCTCCTTGTGTAGGATTTGGCCCAAACACCCACACTCCTTGCAGGCTGTGGTTCCCCCCTGCACTGAACACTGCATTCAGGGAGATGTTTAGGGAGATTTCTGGGTGCTTATATATATATGCATCCTGATATATCTGGGGTGGGAGGAAGGACAGAACCTAATTATTCCTGCATTCTTCCTCAAAAGAATAAAAGTGTTTGACAAGTGGGTTGGCACATATGTAGTCAGGAAACTATGATTTGTAGTCACAGTCAGAACTCCAGCCTGGGTGAGCCCATGAGAGAAATACCTCTGGGGGTACAGTCAGGAGGTGCGGGCTGATGAAAATGCCGGTGATGTGTCGTGGCAATGCCCAGTGTGTTTGTACCTTGCTAATGATGTTAAACCATGAAGCCTGTGAGATCTTGTGTTGCAGTGTGGTTTGGCCCTAGAGCCCTTGCATGCTAACCCCAAGTAGAAGATTAGCCCGTTTGCATGCGGTCGGACGCTGACGAGACAAGCATGTGCTGGGAGGTTGACCACCTCAACCCCCCAAGGCTGAACTCCTCCCCCGTCCTGTGTGTGGCCTCATTCGCGTGGTACGTGTTTAATACCCTCATCATCAGTTTCACTAACCTGAGTGCTCATTCTCCCGTGTAGCCGTCTGCTGACGGTGCGGTGCACAGAGACCCCTAAACCTGTGTCTTTCTGATTTCTTCAGACATTAGGTTGAGAAAGCTTGTTGACGAACGGGAGTGCTTGCTGGAACAGGTAACAACCTTTTACTGCTTTACGAGTTGTCGAGTGGGGCGCCTGAAGCCAGGAACCTTCCCATCCTTCCTGCTTGCTTTGTCCGGACCCCTAACGCACCACGCTTGAAAATAACCATCAAGCCAGCTCGGGCTCTTGAAATTCGTATCCGTCTGAAGTCAAAGGAGAGGTTTGGAGAGGAGGTCTCAGAGAGCCACGGCCACGTGCTGGGTGGGGAGGCAGCACGCAGATTGCTGCCTAACATGACTCGCCTGGTGGGGACTCAGTTTCAGCACCTCTGTGCCTAGGAGGCCCAGGTGGCCCTTCCTGGCTCCTTAGTGCAGTGGTCGGCAAACTGCGGCTCACAAGCCACATGCGGCTCTTTGGCCCCTTGAGCGTGGCTCTTCCACAAAATCCCAGGTGCGGGCGCGCACGTACAGTGCGATTGAAACTTCGTGGCCCATGCGCAGAAGTCGGTATTTTGTGGAAGAGCCACACTCAAGGGGCCAGAGAGCCGCATGTGGCTCGCAAGCCGCAGTTTGCCGACCACTGCCTTAGAGAATCAAGCAGAGGTTAATAGCACCCTGAATTGCTAACACTCAGACAAACATTTAAACGATTTTATGTATGCTCTCCTCCTGAATTCAAGAGGAACGGCAGCCTTCGAATAACTTGTCACCAAGTTACAAAATGGTCTGTGCCTGAAATTGTAAATATAATGGCATTTTCATTCATTGCACTTAGTTTCTGAGAGGAGTACTAACTGGCAGAAGGTAGTTTATTTGTTCATTTGTGTTCGTTCCTTCATTAAAGGAGACACTCCCTTTCTCATGGATTGTCACCTTTTTCTGCATTTCTCTGGGGCTTATTTATGTAACCTCTGTCTCGTTGGCATCCGTGTGAAATAGTTGCAAGGCAACATCCAGTTCTACCTATGGGTGTTTTCCTTTACCTGCTGTTTCCTTTGGCAGGCTCTAGGCTCAACTTCTCTGTCTGTTTGGAATAGAGGAATTAACATCCTTTCTCGGTGGGTGTTTCAGATTAAGAAACTCAAAGGGCAGCTGGCAGAAAGACAGAAGAATGGCAAGCTAGACACGCTGCGCCCTGAGGACGCTGTCTTAGAGAACGGGACAGACGTGCACGTGATGGACCTGCAAAGTAAATGTCGACCCTTGTGCGGGAGCAACCGCTCTGACGTGTGGGATGTTGTTGGCGTGCTTGTTTGGGAGGGGAGAAATGCCGTGGCGAGAGAAGCCCAGTGTTCCCCACACCCCGCCCCCCCCCCTCCCCAGAAGCCCTGATTACATTTCTCAGTAAGACAGAACAGGACGGGCAGGTGGGCAAGGCATGGATGTTTCTGTGTGAGCCTAAGAAGCAGAACAGGTGCCCCAAATCGTGCCCAGCGAGGCCACCATAGGATGTGCTGCAGGAAATCACTTACTGTGCTGGATACGGCTGCCTTTTGGCCTGCTGATTGCATGGAAAGTTAGAAGGTGTTTTTTTTCTATGCCAGTAAACTAGGAAGGGGCTTAAGGAGATACAATTAGGCCCAGTCTCCCCCGCCCCGCGCGCCCCCCCCCCCCCCTCCACCACCACCACTTCTTTACTCACAGGCGCACTCTCTCCTGGGCACTTTCCCAGCCTGGGTCCATAGAGAGAGCACCCTCCTATCTCAGCTCAGGAGGGCTGGGGGGGCCACGGGCCAGGACTTAACATATTTACAAGGCGATCAGGAAGTAAGGGCTTGGTTCCCAGTAACTATTGTTTCAACATTTTAAAAGCCCAAGAGCTTAACAAATTTTCCTTCTTTTTCAACCTTTAGGGGATGCCAACAGACAGATCAGCGACCTCAAATTTAAACTTGCAAAATCTGAGCAAGAGATAACTGCACTAGAACAAAATGTACGTGCACGCTCCAGCAGTAACAGGCACCTACACCGATGTGTGCGCGACCTCGCCCCTGAAAGGCTGAGGACAAAAAGAAGCCGACATTTTTAGAACTGAAAGTCAAGGTCCTCAATGTATTTCCAACACAGAGAGAACTTAGGGAAAGAAAGGGCGTTGTTGGGATTTGAGTTGTGTAACCGATACTGACCCTTTGTAAGAGATGGATTAGCTGTAGGATGTAACTAATGTGGCCACGGAGGGTTGCTGTTTCTTTCTTTTTTTCTTTAAAAATAATTTCTAAAATAATAATTTAATTTTTTTTTAAATATATTTTGTTGATTTTTTACAGAGAGGAAGGGAGAGGGATAGAGAGTTAGAAACATCGATGAGAGAGAAACATCGATCAGCTGCCTCCCGCACATCTCCCACTGGGGGTGTGCCCGCAACCCAGGTACATGCCCTTGACCGGAATCGAACCTGGGACCTTTCAGTCCACAGGCCGATGCTCTATCCACTGAGCCAAACCGGTTTCGGCAATAATTTAATTTTTTTAAAAAAATATGCTTCCTTCAGGGACGCCCTCTCGCCTGGCTCCTTTCCTCTCTCCCAGCCGGGCCGGCTCTCTCTGGTCCCTCGTGAGCACTCATGCATCTCGCATGCTGGGCAGTTGGAGCCAGCTGTGTCCTAACCAAGGGAGAGGTAACAGCAGGCACTCTTCCCCGCTCTATTGTGTACACGTGGGTGGAACCTTCTGGAGTTTTTATAGGGACAGAGTGAGGAGAGCACATGGAAAGTGATGAGTTTTATGAAACTTGCTTTGATCTCAGCAGAATGGAAGCCTCCGGCAGACGGTGCCATGCCACCCGAACCCTCCTCCTCTCACTCCTGTCTCAGCTCTTGCCTTTCCTCCTCCCTCTCCTGCCTCCTCACCCCACTCTGGGAGAGATCAGACTGGAGCAGAGGGCCTGGTGGAGTCTTTGCTTCCCAGCTCTGTTCTGCTTGGACCAGCCCGTTTTCCTGCAGATTCGTCCTGTAAAAGGGAACGATGGTGGCAGGGTATCAGCTCTTATGGGAGCCACGCTGTTGGACTAGGGCCAGAGAAGAAATGAGTCCCTGATAGGGTCAGTCCTGGGTTGCTCAAAAATAAAGAACAAATAGCTTGCTTGACTAGAACCTATTTAATAGTCAAGAAGGCTTGGTCGTAATTCTTTGGATGGTGTACTTTCCCATTTTATTAAATTATATCCTTTGATCTCAAGTGTAATAAAGCAATTGGAGGAAGAAAACAGGCCAATCCATTTTTGCAGCTGGTTTTTCCTTCCTCTTAGGTAATAAGGTTAGAGAGTCAAGTATCACGTTATAAATCAGCTGCTGAAAATGCAGAAAAAATAGAAGATGAACTGAAGGCTGAAAAACGGAAACTCCAAAGAGAGGTAACGGCTCTGGGCTGTTTCTAAGAAAACAAGGGGTAGCAATATTCTAGTTGGGCGAGCAGAGAGAGGACTTATGTGGGGGGATCAGCCACCGTCTCATCATGAGATCGAAGCTCAGTCTGATTTCCTACAGTTTCACTCTAATGTGGTACGTGTGAGTTGTTATTCTGCTTGGAATGTGCGCATTTCTTGGCTCTGGTAAGTCTTTTCTCTTGATTTTGGAAATTTTTTTAACCATAATCTCCTTATGTCATTCCCGATCCCTATTCTCTCCACTTTCCCTCTGGGAGTCCAGTAAGAGATCAGACCTTTTCATTGCAACCTCCCATGTACCCACTAAAGGCTGCCTCGTCTCCTTACCTCTCTCTCTGTTGCCTGCGGTATAGTTTTGGCAGGGATCTCCCCGTTCACCTCCCTTTGTTTTTCTGGTGTGTTCATTCCTGACACTTCCTGGTTGTGTGGTCATGCATGCTCTCTTTCCTAATTGTGTCCTTATTCTTTAAAGATTCCGTGCACAGCTGTGCTGTTTTGCACACCTGGCAACTGAAACCTGTTCAGTCTTTAGGAGTCTGATTCTGTGCTGTTTTTGCTTCTGCTGACTCCAGTGGTTTGTCCCTTCATGTGTTTGGTGTTTGGTGAGGTTCACTGGATTTTAATTTGCAGGAACACTCCAGGCCTGACTTGGAATTTCCTGCAAAGAGGGCTTGCAAGGCAATGGGGTTTAACCTGTCCCACGACCCGAGCCCCCATCTTTGAGGGTTTGGGATCGGAAGCAGATTGTTCCAGGCTCTGTGGCCCACGCTCCCGGGCGTCACTCGCTTGGCCTTGCGCATTCCTGCTTTGGTTTCTGCCTGGCTGCCCAGGGCTGCGGAGACCACCTCCTCCAGCGGGCCTGGGTCAGCTCCTGTTTGCCTTTTGTGACACCATGATCCCCAAGCTTGTTCCATGTCTGGGGTCTAGTTGTTTCAGAGGAGGAAGTTGCTCATGAGGCCAGGATCCTGAGCCTATTTAAATTTTTTTTAAATTTTATTTTATTTTTTTTATTTATTGCTTAAAGTATTACAAAGGGTATTACATATGTGTCCATTTTATCCCCCCGCCCTAGACAGTCCCCTAGCCTATTTAAATTTAAAAACGTGCATTCACACGTGCATGTGAGTATGGATGTGGGGATCGCAGTGGGTCCAGGTTAAACTGTGTTTCCGGTAGGACTGCGGCTTGGTAATCCTGTTATGTTTGGAGGAAGCCAGATCCTGAAAGCTGCCTCTCCTTGTTCGCAGCTCCGCTCCGCACTGGACAAAACCGAAGAGCTGGAGGTGAGCAATGGCCACTTAGTGAAGCGTCTGGAAAAAATGAAAGCGAACAGGAGCGCGCTCTTATCCCAGCAGTAAGCGCCAGCCCCGCACGGGAGCCGGGCTGGGCATGGAGAGCCTTGGGACGCAAGCTTTCTCTCCGTTCCTGTCTGGGAGCTGCCGTTTTTCCTGCTTCTGAGAGGACACCCGAGGACTCAGCCGCAGGAGCCCCAGCAGCCTCGACGCCTCCGTCCGCAGACCCGCAGATCCCTACCCAGCTGGGCGCCACCCACAACCTGCAGGTCGTTCGATAAGCACACTGGGCCCGTGGGGGTCAGTACCCGACAGCACGGCAGCCTCTTCATGCCATTTAAAATGGTCATCTGAGTAAAGATTAAAGTGGGACTTGAGTTTTCTTGTCATGTGTCTTGCTGAAAATAAGGGGAAATGTTACGGTTGGGACTTCCTTTCATGGCAGAATCTGCGATTGGAGCGGTTTCAGTAGTATCTCTTAGTCTACGCTTTTCACACACGAACACTGTGGAACCACAAGCCATTACCAAGCGAAACTCTTTCACTAGAAACAAGGGAGTGGTCTAGGCGCAAAAGTGACCTTAAGAAGACTCTTTACAGGCAACAAATGAAGCTTTTCTAAGGGATTTTTGCATCCGTTCAATCATAAGAGTACTTTTTTCCAGGGAATTCGGCAATAGCTTACTGAAAATGATAGCTTTTCATTTGCATTATTTAATCCTTATATTTGGAATTGAAGTTGTTAACTTCTTTTAAAGAATGTACTATTAGAAAAATTAAAAAATGAAAGGTTGAAAGACTTTAGATTGTGGCATTTTTTTTCCCATTGAGAAAGATACTTAACTATTTTATATTAATTGTTCTGTATGTTTGAGCTCATCCTTTTTATTTTTTTAAACATATCAATTCATTTTTCTTTCCCTGTTTTTTTTTTTTTTAAAGTATATTCACAGTGAATAAGAATAGTGGGGGTGGGGGTGGACTCCTGCAAGAATGTCAGCACTAAAATTTTTTTTAAATAATTAAAAAGAATAGTGCACCTATAAGAATCAGTGTTCTTAGGATAACAAGTAAACTGAAGAAGTCATAGATCAGAGTGGAGATAACTATGATATCTTCAGGGATGAAAGTAGAGAAAGTTTGGCTACTTGTTGATTTTTAGTGACTCTTTGTATATGTTGTTTTTCAAACAAAGCTGGTTAAGTAGGACAGTTTGTCAGAATATTAGCAAGTGCAAACCAAGAAAGACATACCATCCAACTGTATGCAGTGTTGGCACTTGGAGAACTCTGGGGTAGGGGACATGAACTGGGTGTATAAAGTTGAGGATGCGCTCACAACGTAGTGCTAGAGCTCACCTGGGTGCATCCCCAGCACCCACCGTGTGGATCCGGGACACAGGCTGCTTACAGCTAGGTGGGAGAGAAGTTGTGTCTCCTTGTGCCAAGGACAGTGTACAGTTCAGATCTCCTCCTCCTCTGTATTCTATAGATAAAATCATCCCATCACCAATACACATCCGTGCCCACAGACCCACTATAGCTGCTACGTAGTCAAAACCAATGCTTTTACCCAGAAACCTACTCTTCACTGCTAACATGAAAACCGCAACTCTCCACAACAGTGTTGTTTTATATTTACCTATGATTTGTTAGAGCAGATCTTACAATGATTGGCTTCAAAAGATTTCTAAGTTTGGCCCTAGCCAATTTGACTCAGTGATTAGAGCATCTGCCCTCAGATGAAGGGTCACAGGTTGGATTCCGGTCAAGGGCAGGTTCGAGGCAACCAATCTTCAATGTCTCTCTTTCACATCGATGTTTCTCTCTGTGTGTATCTCCCCCTCCTTTCCACTCTCTCTAAAAAAATCAATGGAAAAAAATATTCTCTGGTGAGGATTAACAATGACAAAAAAGATTTCTAAATTTGAAATTCTACTCAATAAGCATTACGCATTCCAAGTTCTTTGAAGAATACAGTGGATTTACTCAGGGTCCTGCCCAACAACAGAAACCCAGTAATTTGAACAGGGGATGTAACATGAAGAATGATTACCCTGCCCTAGCCTGTTTGGCTCAGTGGATAGAGTGTCGGCCTGGGGACTGAAGGGTCCCAGGTTCAATTCTGGTCAAGGGCATGTGACTGGGTTGCAGGCTCGATCCCCAGTAAGGAGTGTGCAAGAGGCAGCCAATCAATGATTCTCATCATTGATATTTCTATCTCTTTTTCCCTTCTCTGAAATCAATAAAAGTATATTTTTTTTAAAAAGACTGATTGACCTCTAATAAGGGATTAACTAAGAATGAAAAAGAGAGAAGATCCAAGGAAGGGACAAACTGCGATTGAGATCTGATTGGAGGCACCACCCACTGGGGGTGCCAGAGGCTGACGCCAGCAGGCAGGAGCCCTGGGCCGAGATGGGAGCAAACGTGGCTGGAAGCGGGCACCACCACACTGCACACCACAGGTGCCCAGTGAACAGGAGGAAGGAATCGGGAAGGGGGCCCTGCTTCCTGCACTGTCCTTTCAGCGCCCCCTCTGACCGCATTGGGCCAGAACATAAAGTAACCCACTCCAAAGGGGAGAGGGATGTCTACTTCATTGTCTTATCCTTAAGGGCCATTCCACAACATCTTCTATAAACAAGTTGAACCAGTAAAACATCCACATAGCTCACAGAGAATACTGATAACAGCAAACACTCTTACAGCGCTTAGCCATGCCTGCCAGCTAGACTCGTATGTTTTCACTCACTTGATTTCCGTGAACATGGTAAGAGGTAGATGCTGCTATCGAATCCATGCAGCAGGTGAGGAAACCAAAGCAGGGAAGCGAACTGGCCACAAGTCCCACAGCTGCAGAATCACCACGTAGGCTTGTCTCACCATTTCTGGGAAGACAGCCTTTCTTTCCCAAGCCGAAGAAATCAAACCTCCAGTCTCTACCTCACACCAGTCCTTACAGAAACAGCGAATCCCGGTTATACTCCCTGTATCCCAAGAGGTTCCAATCCCGTATTTAGGATAATGAGGAAGGAGGGGGTCTTTAGGTCTGTGTTCATCCCTCACTGCTGGCTTTCTGGGCCCACCTCCACCCTGGCACTCCCTGAGTCCCACCAGCTCTGCCTTCCCAAGACAGCGCCCGTGTACGGCTCTCCGCGGCTTGAGTAAGTCGTGTTCCCATTCCCAGGTCAGGTGTGCGGGATTTTCCACTGCATGAGCTTTTCTCCTTGTATTTAAACAACCGCATGTTGGCCCAGGGCAAGGCCACCTTTGCTCCCTGCGTGGATTCCCTTCACCTGCCTCAGACAGCATGGCATTTTGTAGATACTAAGAACAGCTGTTCTTCACCCACCACGATTTTGCTAAATGTGGTTAAGATACTGTGGTTTAATATTTCCATATCAGAAGCGTTTAATCCACTCTCTTAACAACCCAGGCCTAATTGGATTCAGATGCCATAAAAGAACAAGACAATTGCTGCTCCCTCCCCCGTTGGACCCTGTGGGCCATCTGGGGATGGGGTGGTGAAAAGAGGTGTCTGGCTTCTGATAAATAAAAGATCAGACCCAGAAAAAATTGCCTGAAAACCAAGATGTAACACAGTTGAGATTTAGCAAAGTGAAACTCGGGAGAAGGCAAGTGTAAATACATTAATATCACAGCAGTGAGAGCAAGTGGGAAGACAAAGTCTGTGGGGAAAGCTGACTTAGTCCTGCTGCATCCCATCTCAGAAAAGGGAGTTGCTGTGGCAGCGACAGCTCCAAATGCTGAGGCAAGAAAACATGTGATTACCCAAGCAGGCGTCTCATACCTGGAAACCTCTTCTGTGGTAGAAGCAGATGTCTGCTCCTTTTATTAATATAAAATTCAGCTTTAAAAAGTACATTTAATATTTTTGTTTTTACCCTGAACATCTCATATGTGTATATGCCTGTGTATTTCCATAATTTTATCAAAAATTACTTTGCAAGTTTTCTAGAAGATGACCTCTCCGGAGTTTATGATAATTCACTGAACATCGATCCAGGACTTACTCAAGCACTGGGGATGCAACGATCCTATTCCAATGAAGAATGGAGATAATAAACCTGTAAATAGCAAATAAATAACATTCCAGACCATGAAAATGATGAAACCAAGTAATGGAATAGAGTGATTGTGAGTGTGGTCGGGTATGTATAGGTGTGGGGAGGTTGCTGCTTGAGCTGGGTGGTCAGAGAAGGCTTTATGGAATAGGTGACATTTAAACTGAAACCTGAGGGATGAAAAAGTCCTGACCATTTGACTATTGAGAGTATCACTGTCCAATAGAAACATAATATGAGCCACATACATAACTTAAATGTTTTGTCTTCTATTTCGAAGAGTTTTAAGCACTCACCAGTGATTCAGCACATTTACATCTGTGTAGGAATGATTTTAACAATGGTATCCATGACGCTTTTTATAGAGACTGCTCCAGAAGACTGAGCACAACAATTTCCAGGTTGCATCTAAGCATTGGGCCTCGAATTCAAACAGCCCCTATTGATCCCACTCTGCTCCATTGTGAGATCAGTGGACATGTCAGTCTTGTTCAGCATCAGGTGCCCAATGCTAAGAACAGTGTCTGCTACACAGCACAGAAGAACTTGGTAGCTTATGTCCAGCTGGTGTGGCTCAGCAGTTGAGTGTCAACCTATGAACCATGGTTCAATTCCTGGTCAGGGCACATGCCTAGGTTTCGGGCTTGATCTCCATTGTGGGGCATGCAGGAGGCAGCTGTTCAATGATTCTCTTTCATCATTGATGTTTCTATCTGTTTCTCCATCTCCCTTCCTCTCTGAAATCAATAAAAAAAAGAAAAGAAATGGTAGCTTATGTTGCTTCTTCCTTGTTGTGACTACTACTATTACTATGAGTCCAGTGTTTCCAAAAGTGTTTTCATGGACCACTAATTCCTAGGAATGTCAGGGTTCTAAATAAAAAGAATTCTATAAACAATCCTTGGTGACACTTGTTAAACATTCAATGGGTTTACCTATTGAGGATTACATTCATATGAATGTCATCAGATTCCTTAAGAAGGAGATGGACCTGGTACCATTTCCCAAACTGTCCAAGGAATGTTTTTTTTCCCCCACAGAGCCCTCTGGGACCAGGACTCTACAGAATGCATTCTAAGAAAAAACTGTGCTAGCCACAGGCTGGGCAAACGCATGTGGGCTCCTAGCCTGAGTCCCCTGCTCCCAAGCCTGCCTCCAGATGAACTCCAGCATCTCTCCCGACAATGCTCTTCAATATCTTGACTCTTCACAGTCCAGAGGGTGACAGTCCACTCTTTTCCCACTACCGAAGGCCCTAGAAGTTGCAGATCTGGGTATTTGAGGCCATAGGTTGGCAGCACTGGCAGCTAAGTTCCAAAATTACCACTTAAAATTCAAAATGAAAATCTGCAGTCTTTTCAAAAAGCATTCCCTTTCTTCATACGGTCACATTGCCTATATCATTTTGATAGAAGATAGTGTGGAGACGGCACGTAGCCTCTACCAGGTGTCATAGATGTTACAGAGGTACAAGGACAGACAGGTCTCCTTGCCTAACTCACAGGGTGCCCACTGCTTCGCTCTACGGTATTGCCTTGCAGCATCCCCTGAGACCTCCCAGTGTGTGGCTTCTAGGCCATTAGTGCCGCACTCTTGCACATCTCAGCCTGTTCCACACCTTAGCCCCTGGTGACTTCTGCCTGATGCAGCAGGACTGGACTTCCTTGAATAAGAACTGCCTTAAGCGTTGCGCGCCATGGCCTGCCTGATACACTGCAGGACCTCAGCAGGTGTTTGTGGGATAAAAAACATCCGGAGCTCCTGAACAGAGGGTCAATAAGCAAAGGGCAGCAAAGTCCACGGGGGAGAAGATCCCAATTGTATCTCTCTCCATTCAGCTTCCCTCACACACACAAAGCGAAGCTCTGTGCCAAGTAGCGAAGAGGGGATTTCTATTTCCTTCTTCACATTTTTCTGCATTTTCTATATTAAACACATATTACTTCAATAATGTTAAAATATTTGTTATTTTTCAACAAAATGGCCATCTAAGCAAAAATCAATTAATGCAACAAAATTTTTGCAATGGAAAAAAAAAAACATACACCATGTATACACACACACACACACACACACACACACACACACACACACTGAGTGGCCAGAATTATTATGACCACCCCATCAGTACTTCATTGGGCCACCTTTTGCCTTCAATGCTGCCTTCTTGGCATTGACTCCACGAGATGTTGAAAGGTGATGCGAGGAATCTGACACCACGCCTGATGAATAGCACTGTCCAGTTCTGGAACCAGCTGCCTGATGGCTCTTTTAACTTCGTCCCGCAAATGCTCAATTGGATTGAGATCTGGTGATTGTGGGGGCCACCTAAGCAAGGTAAAGTCTCCCTCATGTTCTTGTACAGAAACCACTCCTGCACAATACGAGCATCATGGCATGGCGCATTGTCTTGTTGGAAAAAGCCATCTCCATTGGGATATGCCATCAACATGATAGGATGAACTTGATCAGCAACAATACTTAGGTATGTTGTGCTATTCAGACGTTTATAATGATCTGGCCCTCTAGCAACTTCAGCGCAAAATTATAGCTAATTTGCCTACAAACGTCAGGGGGTCATAATAATCTGGCCACTCAGTGAATATACGTAGTATTAATTTCAGAGAGTAAGAGAGAGGGAGAAACAGAAACATCAATGATGAGAGAATCATTGATCAGCTACCTCCTGCATGTAGATGGAGCCCACAACCTGAACCCAGGCATATGCACTGACCTGGGGTCATCAAACTGTGACCTCCTGGTTCATAGGAGATGCTCAACCACTGAGCCATGCCGGGGGCAGGGGACCATACACTTTTCAAGACAGGATAACAGTGGCTTGTGGAGCCTGGGACAAAAGGGAAAATTAGGAATACTGACTTGGACATTTTGTTCATCTCGGATTTTCATTATTTTTGGTTTTATAAACGACTGCATTAAGATATTATTTATCTTGGTAAGTTAGTTTTTTGGTGACCCCTTAAATTTTGCACCGAGGCAAATAAGTGCATCGCTAGCCCTAAGTCTTGCCCTAGCCCTGGCCCTGAGAGCGATATTTTAAAGGACGGAGGGTGGACACAAAGAAGGGACACGTGGCGGAAACCAGGGCGCAGCCAGGCGGTGGTGCAGCCACTGTGTGCGGGCAGACTCGGAGGGCGCTGGGCCCAGTGTATGCACAACACCGCCCAGCTTTCTCAGCCAGTGGCTTTGCACTGCTGCGCTTCCACACACGGTCTCGGCCTGCAAGGCAGAAAGGCTTCCAGGGCCGCAAGGCAGAAGACTTCCAGGGCCGCTCTGCGGACGAGGCCATCTTGCCAAACCCCCGCTCGCTCCCGCCGGCCGCACTAGCACAATCGCAGTGCATAAGCGCAGTTACATTGGCGCCTGCACGCCTGGCCAATTACGCCGCCGCCCTATTGGCGTCAGCCAATGGGAGCGCGTGGACGGCAGAGAGTGGGCGGGCCTCCGGCGGCTGTTACCCGTAGGGCTGCGCGGCTGCACGCGGCGTGACTGCAGAGGTGGTCAAAGCCTCACGCGGAGCGGCTGGGTCAACAGCGAAGGCGACAGCGCGGCTCTGAGGTACAACGGGCGAGGCGGACCCTGGTTGGGCGAGGGTGAGGGGAACGGTGCGGTGAGCGCGGTGGCAGCGGTCCGGGTGGTCCGGGCCGGTCCAGTGAGAGCGGTGGTGGGAAGGAGCCTTTCGAGGCCTTCTCGGTGGTCCCGGCCAGGGAGGCAGGCCGGGTTGGGGGGAGGGCTTGCGCCTGCGCCAGGTGGCCTTGGCGGCCCTGAATCCCCCCCTTGGGTGCCTTTATATTCGGTGCCAAGAGGGTCTCCCATCCTGGCTGCACAGGCACGGGGCAGACTAGCGCCGCACAGAAGTCGTTCGGAGCAGTTTGGGGGCCTACTCCCCCCACCCCCCGTAAAGGTGGGGTTCCACTCGTGAGCATATCGGTGCGCTAACCACGGGCGGGCACAGGAGGCACCGCGAGAAGTGGATGTCTGCTAATTACCCAGACGTGTCCCGAATGCACCGGAGTGGGAGGCGGCCCAGCTGACAGGGTCCTGACCTAATGCCAGAGGCCAGGGAGGTTTGCTCAGGAAAGGGAATTGGGGTGAGATCTGAGGTAGAGCAGAAATTACCAGTGGTTGGGGGCCGGGCGGGGGCAGAGGACACACGTGGCCCAAGTTACCACGGAGCTCAGGCCTTGGGAGGGCCTTCTAGGCGGCGCTAGGATTTTCGTCTTTATCCGAAGGACAAACTCCTGGTTGCTGAGTGTTAAGCAGCAGCGTGAGGCGATGAGGTTTGCATTTAGGGAAGACGATTCCGGCCAGGTGGGAGGTCATTGCCGGGGTCCGCATGTGAGTCAGGGCTGAGACAGACAGGACGTGGTGGGCGTGAGGGAGCTCCGACCCTGGGCTGGTTCCGGGATGGACGGCGCGGAGGGAATCATCTGGTAAACCGGACCTGGGAGAACAGCATGAAAACGGGTGCACACCGCGGAGCGGAATTGCTGGCTCCCGTGATCGGTCCGCGTTTACTTGTTAGAGAAGCCGCCAGACTGTTCTCCAGAGTGGGAACAGCATTTTCTACCTTCCCCAGCAGTGTGCGAGGGTTCCAGTGTCTCCGCAGAGGGCCAGCCTTCATTTTCCATGTTTGTTTATGTGTTTATAAGCATCCTAGTGGGTGTAAAGGGTATCTCATTGTGGTTTTGATTTGCAGTTCACGGGAGAGTAATGTGATCTTGCGTGTGTGTATCTTCTTTGGAGAGCTGTGTATTCAGTTCCTGTGCTCTTCTTAAAAATTGGGTTGTCTGTGTCTTTTTGTTGTTGAGTTGTATCCTTATATATCCTGGATAATAGACCCTTACCAGATATATGATTTGGAAGTATTTTTGTTACAGTAAAATTCTTACTTTTGTCAGTAGTTTTTAACCTTGGCTGTCTGTTCGTGTGAATCCTGCAACACATTGAATGCAGATTTGAAAGCACAATCAGATATGCGTGAGAATACACCTTGTTGAAACACTTTTTGAAGAAATTTTCAAAATGTAAATGCTCTTCTCACTAGTTTATTTTGAAAATTTCTTTAACTTAAATGTTATTTATGCTAAGAAATTGGTTTATTATTATATATGAATATTTAAAATTTTTGTTTTAACTTTTAATCTCATAGGTATTACTAGATATTACTCACATAAATATTCCTTGGGGTTCTCAATATTTTTAAAAATGCAAAGAGTTCCTGAGTCCAAAAAGCAAGGAAACCACTGTTCTATTCTAATGTCAGTTACTTTAATAATATGGCTTTCTTTTAACCTTACTCTTTATCTTAAATATTTACCTAACATTCCTAGAGTAGAATCATAACTGACTTAAGTATAATCCCTTAAGTCAGGGCTTAATAACTTCATATTTTTAATGTGGTAGAGAAGTCCATAAATCCTTTAAATTGCATGTGTGTGCATTTCCTCAGGGGAGTAACTGTGTGACTTTTATCAAATCTTAAGAAAGTTCAAAACCCCAAAGGTTAACCTGTAGCCGGTATCGTGGAAGTAAAAATATTAAAAGGCTATTAGGCCAAACTTTTTTCATTATTAGGGAGAATAAGCTTTTTGAAACATTGAATTGGAAGTTGAATACTTCCATTACAGATAATGCCTAAGGTTCATAGCTGTATATTTTAATTTGTATGTTATAGGCACTTAGCATTTACTATGTATAAATCTCCACTGCTTCACACACAAAAGCAAAATAATATAAAAGACAGAAAAGTATTCCTCCTCCTAGGTTCCTAGTTCAGCCAGTGCACCCTCAATGATAATGAGTTCACTTTTACACGTAAGTCTAGTTATCCTGTCTCCTCTCCTTACCTCTCTTTTACTTGGGGACCATCCATACTTACTAGTCCTCATAACTTGAGATGCTCTATTCTCTTTCCTGTTCCTTCTTAGTCTTTTAATCCCTACATGTGATTTAGCTTCTTAGATGTCATGATTTAGCTTAAATGTTACTTTCTTTGTAAGCTTTCCTTTACCTTTATCAATGCAACCCTATGTTGTTCACGTATTGTTTACATAATGTGATATTTGTAGCCCTCTGCAAGCATTTCTCTGGGAGCTCTCTGAAAAAGGATGGGGTTCATCCTCCAAGCCCCTAGTTCAGCAGGTGGGCATCCACGGACCCTCTGGGGATCATGCTCAGAACCCACCATGGGGCAGGAATGCCACTTCAAGGCCAACCCCAACTGAAGGGCTGAGGCTGCCCCGAGGGCCTCCAACCTCCCCAAAAGGAAGACGGCTCCCCAGCTGGTGGGACACAGCAAGAGGGTACTTTCTGGAGGGGTGACCATGGAGCTGGCACTGGCTGGGGCTGGGAGTAATCAGAGGACCTACCCCTCTGACTCCTCCTCCCCTATGTGCCTGCCACACAGCTGGCTCTGGGCACACAGTGGAGGAAGGTAGATTTCCAGACCCTTCTGCCTCCTGGTTCCCCTCTGTACTGGGAGCACAGATGTGGGAGCAGAGTCCCAGAGGGCTCCTTTCTTTATGACACTATCCCTCTCCCCCCACATCCTCTGTCCAGTTGCCCTCGTCTTGGATCTGCTTCCTCAGAGCAGCCAGGGCCGAGCTCCTGAGACAGGACGAGGGGTGACAGGCCTTTGCCTCAAAGCCTCACCAAGACGCCCACTGACAGAGGGGCCGGGGCTGGCGCTTCGGGGTCGGGTGATGCTGCAGACACTTCGCCAGGAGCAGCAGTGTTCCCACAGGCTCTGCCCAGGTGCCCTCGAGGGGGGGGGACCAGGAAGGTCTTTGCGTGAGTGGAGGACAAGGGTTTCTGCCCGCCCAGCAGACACTGCACCCTGATGCCTCCTGTCCCAGCCTAGGCCTCTCTCCACCACCTGAGCGGCCTTCACTGGCCTTGCTCAGCAGCACTGGCCCGACAAACCCCAGGGTGGCTGCTGAGAGCTCAGGCCCAGCCCAGGTGACTAGCTTAGGCTTTCTCGTGTGGCAGCTGGGTTCAAGGAGCTACTGTCAGTAATTTTTTAAAACACCTTAGGAAGTATAGTTTATTTCAGATGTACTCGTCAGTGATTTTAATGGTGCAACCATCTAATGTTTTGGAACATTTTCAATTCCTCAAGATCCCTTATGCCCATTTACAGCTAACCCTCTTCCTATACCCTACCTTAAAGGGCAGACACTAATCTACTTTCTCTATAAATTTGCTTTTTCTGTACACTCATTTATATGGAATCATAAAGTATGTGATCTCTTGTCTGACTTTTGTTTTTGAGATTAATCTACAAGGTTTCGTGGGTCAGTAGTTTGTTCCTTTTCATTGCTGAAAGATTATATGGATATACCATGCCATTGGTTTTTAATAAGTCCATAATTTGTTTTGGAAACATTTTTTTGGTGGCCTAGTACATTGTTTTATCTTTAATGTTCCTTAGAAATTTTGAAAGAATATGTCTTTGGTATTTAGTTTATTATCCCTATTATATTAGAATTTTTTACTATAATTGTCACTTTGTCAAATTCTTGTTTTTCTAATATTTTTAAATGTAATTCTGAATACAATAATAGTTCAATATTTATACCCTTCTAGTATATACATCCTTGAGAGATGCAGGCCACTACAGTGGTAAAGACAGCTGCTAACAAAGAGTACCACAATAATGGAGGAAACATCCAGAAAGGTAAGGGCTTTATTCTAGGAGGAGAGAGATGCTAAATATAATTGGGCTAGATAGTTCCCACTCCAGTGTTGCTACTCTTTAAACTTTCCTCCCAGTAATGTGGTTACTAAAATTCAGCAAGTTTTAAGTTGGCAACCTCACTCCAGTGATTTTTAGTGAATATGGGCAGCCTATACAGGGCCTGTCAGGGAAATGGAAGATTTAGGGAACAGTAGGTGAACCAGAAGAGAGCATTTCCATCCAGCCAGGCCTTTGGGAACTGCTGATAGGCACAGTTGTCTTAAGTGGAAAGTGGGCAGGCTACCTGTGCTACCCAAGTTGAATGTGATTTGACTGCACACAAATCTGAAATTTCTTTTTCTTTGGTAATGGTAGGAGAGAAAATAAGAAATGACAAGAGCATAAAAAGCAAGATAACTAAACTTTATATGCTTAGGATTGTACATGGTTTTAACTATTAAAAGGAGTGTAGAAAAATTGTAAATGCCATTTTAAGTCAGAATGGAAGTAATAAATTATTCAGCAAAGGAATTAATATAATTAACCATCCATTTTGGAAAAAATTAAGTTAGATTCCTACATTATGCTAGAGAGAAAAAAATCTACATAGTGTAGAAGGGCTGTGTTGTATACACACACAATAAATTATAGAAGAATGCTATTGTTTTCTTTTTAGAAGAATACTTTTATAATCATGTGGTAGGAAAGGCCACAGAGACAAAACTCAGAAGTCAGAGAAGAAAGGACTGATCCATTTAACTAAATAACCTTAATAACCATAGTATGATATTATAAAAAGTAAAAGATAAGCAATAAACTAGGGAAAAGTCCCATTATAAATAAGAAAAAAAAGAATTATCCAGAATATATAATGAACATATATACAAATCTCTTAAGAAAAATGCAATCAATCTATGAGTTTATAACTGAAGCTAATGCCACTTTTCTTAGCTCCAACCCCATATTTGTAACAGCCTATTAAACCAGCGATTTTCAACCTTTTTCACCTAAGTTAATATCCTTTGCTGATCTGACCAAAAAAAAAAAATAGATATAATTTTGATTGATTTACAAAAAAAATAATAATAGTAATTACCTACCCTTTTTGCTCCAAAGTGACTTTTTAAAAAAATCAAGTGCCTATACTTGCATATAAGGATTTCTGGAACCGAGAATTAACCAATCCGTCACCACCTTATGCAACGTGACCAGTAAGGTGCAACTCTATTAAGTAACCTATATATTTATAGTTCAAGACAGAGCATTCACACTGCATAGCTATTGTTATGTTGGCTGTTGTTATTTTTTATTTGCCAATCTAAGGGTAAAGAGATCAGTACCCCTGACTATTCAGGTATTGTATGTTTTAAAAATTCTTGCAGCACACCGGTTGAAAATTGCTGACATTTGAATCTGAATGTTTTATTGCTGACCTCAAACTCCACACGCCTGGAAATGAACTCAATATCTTCTCCTCCACACCTTAGCTTTTTTCCTTCATCTTCTAAATCAACTATTCTAGTTCCAAGTATTCCCATTCAACTGTAATACCAAGTTTTAAACCTTATCATTATTTTAGAGCAGAGGTCCTCAAACTTTTTAAACAGGGGGCCAGTTCACTGTCCCGCAGACATTCCACACATGCGCACTGCGGGCCCAGGACGAGTCGGCTGCTAAGCAGGACAGGCAGCGGAGGCAAAAACACCCGGCGGGCCGGATAAATGTTTTCGGTGGGCCGCATGTGGCCTGCGGGCCGCAGTTTGAGGACACCTGTTTTAGAGCAATGTTTAAGCAGGTGGTGGCCAATTGGTGAGTCATGAAATTAGTTTAGTTGATTGAAACCAGCTTTTAAAAAATAAAACAAAATAGACCAGAAAATACATTGGACATAGTCAGACTAGTTACTGTTTTGTAAAATGTTTGTTTCACTTATTCACACACATATGTATTGTCTACTGGATCTTGATATAAAATGTGTTTCTGATTGTGTTCTTGGGCAAAATATATATATATTTGAAAGCCACTAATCTCTCTCTACCTCATCTACCATTCCTAATCAAACACCAAGTCTTGTCAGTTGTGGAACATTTATTCCAGCCCCACATCTGCACTCTTGGTCTGTCTGCCTCCAGTCTGCACCTTCAAGTCTTCATTCTTATTGTTGCTCGAGGTGTCTCAACTCAATTTCATTCACATGACTGCCCTTTTCAGAAGCTTTCAGTAGTCCTCTGTAGCTTAGAATAAGAGCCAATCTCCTAAGAACATCATAAAAGGCCTTTCTTCTGTTCACAGCTCCGATCATTCCAGTAGAGCTATTTCACTCCAGACAAAGTGGCTTAATCTTTTCCTGAAAATGCCATATTATTTCACATAGCTCACTTTATAGGTGCTGTTCAATTTGCCTAAGATAACTATTGTGTTTCAAAAACACTTTTTAAATGTAAAGTTTTCTCTGAAATTGGCTTCTCTTTTCTTCTCAAAAATTTACCTGCTCATCATCACAGCTCTGTCAGCACTCATTATACCTGTATTACATTTATGTGTGCTTTCCTTATTTGTGACCCTTATGAAAGCCGTAAGTATTTGGATACACCACCCATGTCTTTGTTGTTGTTTTACCACTAGAATCTTGACCACTATCTTAACTGGGGCTACCATAACAAAATACCATAGACTGGGTAGCTTAACCATACAGAGATACTTATTTTTCACAGTTCTGGAGGCTGAAAGTTTGAATCAGGGTACCAGTATGCTCAGGTTTTGGTAAGGGCTCTCTTCCTGGTTTGTCAATGGCTGCCTTCTTGCAGTGTCCTCCACACATGGTGGGGAGAAAGAGAAAGCTCTCTGGCACTCATCCAGTCTTCAGGAACCCATCCTCATGGCCTCATCTAGCCCTGATTACCTCCCAAAGACCCCATCTCCAGTTACTTTCACAATGGAAATTCAGGCTTTATTGTACAAATTTTGAGGGAGATACAATTTAGTCCATAGTGACAACCACGGAGGATATTTGTCATGGATAATGTAAAAGTATTCCTACGTTGTGAAGAGCTTGAACCAGATCACATCTGTTATATTTTACTGTTGAGATTCTGTAATGTCCCTGCTGTTAACATTTTATTCTTTTTTTTTTAATCAGATGAGCCTTCTAATCCTAAGAAAGGAATTTTGTCATCTTCCAGTGGTTGTAATGAAGCCAAAGTGACTTTTAGTGATGATGACTGGGATTCCTTGGCACTAGAACAAAGAGCTAATGACAAAGAAATCAGCAATATTGACAACGTAGATTTACTGGAGCCATCTTTTACTGCAAGTACAGATGCTTACATAGAGAGTACTCGCTGTCAGTCAAGGGAGTTTGAAGACAGTATTGACTATGTTTTCTTGAATGAAACATACTCTATACTTTATTCAGAGTCAAAATTAAAGAATGAAAGTCTTACTCGTTCAAATTCAGAATTAGGTTCTGAAATACAGAAAAGAGAGATGTTTTTTGATATTTTAGAACATAAACTTAAGATTATTGACTTAGAAAAAATCAAGATTTCAGATGATGATTGTAAAGAAACTGCTGAAGATGTCCAGAAGTATGATACAGATGAAGACTCACAGCAGGAATATCATAGTGCAGAAGAACAAGAATATCTGAGTAACCACTTATCTCTTGATCAAACAAAAACATTAAACATATCTAATTTGGCAGTTGTTGGATTAAGAAGTTCAGGTTATGAAGTTAAACATGGTGGCAATCTAGAAGGTAATCATATTAAGTTGGAAAGTTCTAGCATCTCTTTAGATTCGATTGATGATTATGGACAAGAAGATTCACCTCATGTCTCCAAATACCAGAATTCTGTTATGTTAGGAGAATATCATAAACCAAAGCATGAAAAGTGTAAGGATCAAGAGACTAGTTTAATGTATCACACAGTATTTGATGAAATTATACTAAGGAATAGTCCTGAAAGCCAGGAATCTCAGTCTAAGAGTGGTTTCTTTAACCTTCAACAAGCATTAAAAACCAACATTTATACTGGCAAAATTAAAGCTCAAGTAACTGAAAGTAAAGATTTTTGTGGAAATGCAACTGTTGAAAACAAAATGTTACAACACCTTGAAAATCCTAGCACATTAGCACAGGAAAAAGCTTTAGAGACATTACTACAACCCTTTAAAGACTGTCAAACTTCCTGTACCTCTATTTGTGATGATTCAGTCATTTCTGCCTGTGGACATTCACATTATAAAAGCCTGCCGAGCATTCCTAACTCAGTCCTAGATTTTTCTGTTACTCCACCAAGGATTGGAGCCAAAGATAATCAGGCAATGAAAGAAGATCGCTCCCTAAAAGTTACTAATGGCAGTGCCACAAATAAAATGTGCTTTCATAGTATAGAAGGAACACATCCCAAATTTGCAACAGAGGCAGCTCAATGCACAGTCACAGTTAATCAGACAGTGGATGTTAGCACTGATTTCAGGGCTTGTTTCACAAACAGCAGAGCGACAAGTACAAGACCTTCTGTAGTATCTACATCCAGCAACACAGAGATAACAATGATGAATAAAAAACGCCCTGGTGAATGGCAAAGGGGGAAACAAAGAAGTGTGGGTTGTAATACAGATTGGTCATACAGTCAAGACAATGAAGATACACCAATGGCTGTGACAAAAGGATCGCTGGGAAAATCCCTCTCAGTCGACAGTTTCAAACCTAATGGAAATTTCTTAAATAAGGTAAAACCAATATAATTAATAATAGAATTTTATTTGACTTTATAAAGAGGCAGTGTGTGCTAATGTAAATTGAAGTTTAGCAGAGAATACTAAGGCTTTTGTGAGAAAATGCTCGATAAGGGAACAAGTGGATAGGTTGCTGCCAATCCTATCCTTTTCTGGTGGCTGCTGTTGCCACTAAGTCCATTAGTAATTGGGTTTTACATTTTACCAGTTTGGAACCTCAGATAGAACATGTGTTGTCTGGCATATAGTTCTAATATGATTTTAAATCATGTTTGCAGGATTCCCTGGAATCAAGAAAAACACCTGC
Source organism: Myotis nattereri (assembly GCF_964212035.1). NCBI lineage: Eukaryota > Metazoa > Chordata > Mammalia > Chiroptera > Vespertilionidae > Myotis > Myotis nattereri. The sequence goes on from NC_138082.1 coordinate 34,829,131, forward strand.
TATTATAGACTTAAAGGAACATCCTGAGAGGTAAGTTAGATATATAAGCTTGCAGATACACATGGGGGAAAAAATCAAAATAGTAATTTGCTTTTTATAGGGTACTCAACCATCTATCTATCTATATATACATGTATATATAGATATATAGATATAGATATATATGTATAAAAGCCTAAGCGACTGTTTGGCTGACCGGTAGCTATGACATGCACTGACCACCAGGGGGCAGATGCTCAGCACAGGAGCTGCCGAGCTGGGGTTCTTGAGTGATGCACCCGGAACCAGAGAGGAGGGAACCCGATTCCAGGTGCGTCACCCAAGAACTGCCCTCTCCAGTCTCAAAATCTGGGACCCCCTCAGGGGATGTTTGAGAGCTGGTTTCGCCCAATCCCCATAGGCCAGGCCGAGGGACACCCACCAGTGCACAAATCTGTGCACCGGGCCTCTAGTATAGAATAATAGCTTAAAGGAACTTAAGAGATCATCTGCTTCAGCCATTTGCCTGCATACAAAAAAATACTAGGATAATATAGAATGTGAAAGTTTTCTCACTGAGATTTCAGTCTCAATAATTCCTTTAGAAACTCATGGCATCTTTATTCAACCCAAATCCATACTGATTTAGTTACTCAATTTTCTTTCATTTGATCCCCTGTAGACCAAAATAAAATAGCACCTTTGGAAAATGTTATATATATGAAGAAGGAAATAGCTACGTTCACTTGGATGCTTTAATCTTGATTTTAATTCATTGTATAATTTACTTTGCACTTAATAGATACCCTTAGAATTCAGAACACTATGGTGAACTAGGAGGTGGGGGTAGGGAAAAGGGTTGTCTCTGAGAAGCCAAATTAGTTTTCATGCTTTGAAGTCATTTACTTTTTACTTCATTCTTCTGAGTTTAATTCGGTATTCAATCCTATAAAATTAAATAACAGAGTTGGTTTTCTGACACATCAGTATTGAGAAAAGTTAAGAATGGCAACTAGTAGCAAGAACTGTTATCATTCAGAAAATGTAGTGCTTTGGGGCTTTTTGATAACACAAAATATTTGCTTATGATAATGACAATTATTAAGAAAAAAGTCTGCTATGTCTGTTTTCTATTAAAAAGGTAACACATTTAAGAACAGTTTCCATCTAGAATGCTTATAACTTTAAAGTGTTGGCCAAGGCTTGATTTAGGTTGAAAAACCTATTGATTCTGGATAAAGTCAGTACTTTACTTTGGAATTCTTTTTCATAAAAGAAATTTTGAATGTGAGAATTATTTATTTCCTTGAGTTCTAGAAAGAATATATTTAGCTTTGACTCGACATTTCTGCTTTTCGTGGTTGTAATGTATTCCTATAGCCTTTCCATGTCTGGTAGGAATTGATTTAAACTTGACAGGGAAGTGTAAGAACTTAAAAACTGTTCCTAGAGGCACGCCATTAACAGGAAAATATTGGAGATCTTACCTAACCGAGTCTTTTATTTTAAAGGGAACCTCAACGTTGGAAAGAGTTGGAGAAGAATTTGCCATCAAAGTGCTGTCAGAAAACAATGCAGAGAGCCATCAAAGCAGAGTTGCACCTTTTAAATATTCACTATCAGCTGTGCCATCGCCATTGTAGTGATATCTACAAACTTGTAATGGAAAATAGGGAAGGATTACATAGGTGATTGTTAAATTTAAATCTGTGTCACCTTAGAAATTTATCACTAGCTTTAAATTCTAGAAAATTTCTTTAGTTTCATTTTTGAAAGGCAAAAGCAGGAGTAGATTATAACTAGATTTTAAAATATAGTACACTTGGATTTCATGAAGAGACAACAGTGCATGTTGGGATGATGAATCCAGTAAAAAGATAGATTTGATGTTTCTTATGAAGTCCAAGTATGGACAAAGTAAGTTGCAGGGTTTCGCATGACATCCCATCACATTCTCTCTGGCTTATATAATGGGGATTGCTGGTACTGCTTCTATTTTATCTTCTGTGGTTCATTTTGTTTTATTAAACATTTAAAAGAAAATATTTTAAGGATCTGATAGAATTAGAACTAAGTATATAATGTAATATTAGTGTTAAATGGATGACTTCAGCCTAAATCAGTTTTGTGAACTTAACTTTTGAACAGGAATTTGTCAACTAATTCTACTAAAAAGGAGCTGGGATCAGCACTACTGTCTGTTTTAGGAGACTTAAAAGTTAAATATGTAAGCTTGAAAGAAAAAGTAAACAAGGGCATTCCACTGGAAGAGCTGCCCCCTCTGTCAGTAGAATCAAAACTATTATCTACCTTCTCTACTTTTGCTTCCAGGGTATGTATGTAAGTCTTAGGAATACAATTTTTACTTTCTTTAGACAAAAGATTTTAAACTAAAAGATTTTTCTTCCCTTTTATGTCTTTCCAGCTAATGAAAAAAGAATCACATGTGTAAGTTAAGGTTTAATTTGATCTTAAAAATTGTTTAATTTAGTTAATTTTAAGTTTTCTGTTTTGGTCCTTATTTAAGACATTGACAAATCTTTAATGAAATGTTTATCTGTTTAGCTTTTCAGGAGCAGATTCTGAACTAGATAATCAGAGTACATGTGATGTTGATGTGTCTTCAAGCCTGAAAAAGACACACTCTCAAGTGAGGTTTTTTGGTGTGTTTTTTAGTTCATCAGTGTAAATCTGTGATTTTATGGCTTAAGTGAAGTAAACTATAATTAGAAGAAGTTCTTACATCCTTCTTTTCATTTAACTGGCTTACTTTGTGTACTGCTATTTGAAGGATATAACTGATTAGAAGGAACATATGTCCCAATCAAACAGTTGTCAACAGTATATGTTGAGATGATGACCATATAATGTATCCTTATACCAGTAGATTTGAGGATGAAACGTAATGATGTTCATATGGCGAGATACAAACCTGGACTGTCTCAGGCAAACCATGACTTATGCCCACCATCATGTTGACCCAGTGTGATAAAAACTAATATCTTAGAGAATTTGTTTCTTGAGGTAGAGCAAAATAATGTCATTCATTTTAGACAGGGCAAAGTTTTAATTCTTCCTTTATTAACATGATGGATGTAATTTTAATATGCTTTTCATAGGTTTTCTTGACCTCTCTTGGTCCCAAGGAAATGTTCTTCACTCCACAAATTGTGAAGTGCTATAGAATCATAAATTAGATTCCATTATCAAGTGAGGCAGTGGGGTAGGATAGCTAATGTTTATTTTTACTTTCTGACTTTGGTTTTAACCCTGAGGTTATATTATATGGGTAGTCTTATATAATAAGATGCATTCTCAAGCCAAAAGTGGATACTTAATTGGTTTACATTTCTTTCTATTAACATAAGTGATTAAAAGTAAATTACTTTAGCAATTTATTCCACTGTTGTACTCGACCCTATTATACACAAAGAATTAACAGATCTAAAAACAGACTTGGATATTCTCACATTTCTTACGTAGTTTACTTAACTTGTTTATTTCATGATATAAAATGTTCTAGAGAGGTTGTGTTTCATCATTGAAATGGTAGCAGTGGTATAACCTCATTTGGGGAAGAACAATAAATTATTTTTAAAACTAAAAGATGTAGATAGACATAATTTTTATGATCTAAGCTTTGGCTGTAAAACAATATCTTTAAAAAATGTTTTTTGATTTTATAGAGGATAGAGAGATAGAAACATTGATCAGCTGCCTCCTGGACGCCCCCTACTGGGGGTTGAGCCAGAAAACAGGGCATGTGCCCTGACTTGTAATTGAGCTCCTGAACTCCAATCTGTGAAATCTTGGTCATGGGTCGATGCTTAGCCACTGAGCCACACCAACCGGGCAATAAAACAATATTTTAAGTTGTGATCATATTTTAATACCAGTCTCATTAAATTAACAGGTTATGCCTGAAAGCCAGTGTAGTGTAGTGTGTCTAAATTTTAGTTACTTATGTACCATCTTCACAATTTTCCATAGCCATATATTGCCTGTAATATTACTTGCTTTGTGTTCTTCTTTAAACAGTTCTCCTTTTTAAATAAACTTACGTAAAGAGTAACTTATTTACTGGTATATTTGGGAAACATTACTTCCCATAGATATAAGCCATATTAAATACATAATTTAAATGTTAATATGGAAAGTACTTATATGTATACCTTCAATCATCTGAATTACTTCAAGAGTGTGTATGCCACACTTTGCTAAATAATGGTAGTGTTAGCATATAGTCACTATACACAGACTAGGGTCATTCAGATCCGAATTCTCATGAACTGTATGACGTTCAGTTTGCTCACCTGCAAATGTGAGTGGAGAATGATTTTGTTCTCAGAGTCTTTATTGTTGTGAGGGCTAAGGCCAGTGAATAGTGCCACCACATAGTAAGAGCACCATAACTATTAGTCCTTACTTATTTTCATTGCTTTTATTATTTTAATCCTCAGGTGTCTTTATTATCTGACAATAGTCATCCTAAACAAGGTACCTCACCCAAGGAAGATGGTTTAAAAAATGGTGATATAGATGGATACTTTAGTCAACTGAAACTTGATGATAAAGGTCAGTATAAAAATATATTGTCTTGTGTCATTGCCAGAAAAAAATGTGCCGGGAGCCGGTCCATCCTTGCTGTTTCAAGGAACCTGGCATATATGGCATACTGTTCTTAATATGTTTGCTCACCTTCTTGTCACTATGTGTTTTAACCAAGGTCTCTGAGAAAGGTTGTTTCCCCAGGTAGGGATTTTCCCCTGAAGTTAGGGAGGGAATAAAACCTCTTAACTAAGTGCCAGGCGGGTAATTAATCACTTTAACTATGAACAATCATGCTTAAGCTACATAATCTTTACTCCCTGGAATGGAGATAAGAAACGCCCTAACCTTTGGAATAGAGATTGATAGGATTGAATCAACTGGTATAAATACAGATGTCACAAGACAGAGAGAGACAGAACCTAGGCACAGAACCTACACAGAACGTTCTCTAGAGACAGAAGAACTTCGCTGGAGAGAACATGGCAAAAGATCCTGGACAGAAACTGGCCTCAGAACCTAGAGACAGAACCTAGCGAGAGAACATAGCAAAAGATCCTGGACTGAACCTGACTACAGAAATTGGCAAGAGAACCTGACAAGAACCTGGATCCAGAACCTGGCTGGAGAACCTAGCAAGAGAACATGGACGCAGAACCTGGCTGGAGAACCTAGCGAGGGAACATGGCTACAGAACCTGGCTGGAGAACCTGGAGAACCTATCAAGAGAACATGGACACAGAACCTAGCTGGAGATCCTAACCAGAACTTCGCTGGAGATCCAGAGCAGAACTTGGCTGGAGATCCTGGCTAGAGATCCGGGCTAGGCTGCTGATCAACTGAACGCTGTCTCCGTGTCCTTCCTTCTTCACCAACTCCGTCTACGCCTTTGGGGACCCCTGGACCCGCTGGGGCTGGACCCCAGCAAATAAGGTTTAAAATGTCCCTAGTGCCCATTCATTAAATCAAAGTAAATATTCTTAATTGACTGAATGGCATCATTCTGATTATGAATGGTATGTTCTTTTTGCATGTACTTGGCATCTTTAAGGTTACTTAATACTGTCTTTAATAATAAAAGTGTAATATGCTAATTATACCAGACATCCTTCTGGACAACCTTCTGGATGAGGCCACAGCGGCAGGGGCCAAGGCAGAGGCGTACGCCGTGGCGGGGGCCGAGCCCCTGGCACAGATTTTGTGTATCGGGCCTCTAGTATCTGATAGTGCCAAATAATAATACAGACTTTTATTCTTCTGGTTCATGTCTTACAATCTAAAAATTCTCTATCCAATTTGTATTTCTGCAAATTGTGTAATATTTTTTATTTTGTTTTCTATGAAAAAAGATGATCATTCCAAAAAGATCACTAATTCAATTTTTAAAGAAATAAAGAGCCGCAGTACTGTTTAATATCTTTTAAAAGACATTTATTGTTAGTCTGTGTAGAGAGATGATACAAATCTCTTTAATAAAGAATAATTTAAAAATCTGAAAAACAAGACTAGAGAGTGGTGTTAATTAAAGGAAAACTGGGCCCTAACCGGTTTGGCTCAGTGGATAGAGCGTTGGCCTGCGGACTGAAAGGTCCCAGGTTCGATTCCGGTCAAGGGCATGTGCCTTGGTTGCGGGCACCTCCCCAGTGGGGGCTGTGCAGGAGGCAGCTGATTGATGTTTCTCTCTCATTGATGTTTCTGACTCTCTATCTCTCTCCCTTCCTCTCTGTAAAAAATCAATAAAATATATATTTTAAAAATAAATAAATAAATAAATAAATAAATAAATAAATAAAAATAAAGGAAAACTGGGAAGCAAATCACTCAGACTGAAAAGAACTTTTTATTTAGGGACTGCTGAAAATCCCTTCTCAGAGAATCAGCTCCACCCCCATCCTCACCTGAGGACATGCTTCCATTGATTCTAGAGGGAGAGAGAGAGAGAGAAAGATCAATCTGTGGCCCCCGTATACACCTCAACCAGGGATTGAACCGGAAACCTGGGTATGTGCGCTGACTGGGAATCGAACTCACGACCTTTTGGCGTATAGGACAATGCTCCAACCACCTGAGCCACCCAGCCAGGGCCCTTCTCAGAGAATCTTTATGCTTGGTTCTCCTATTTTGCTAATAATTTATTTTTATACTTAAAACTAGTAATTGTCATCATGCTCAGAGGGCAAGCTTACATTATTCATAGCTACTTGTGTTCAATCTCTTAGATCCCAAACATAATCAAGAAACAAGTGAAGACTGGTTTGATGCTAAAGAGAGCCTGACAGGAGGTGACTGCTCAGGAATACAAGAAAATCAAATAGAACAAGACAAATGGGATCCAAACTTTACTTCTGGTTGGTTCTTAACAGTTTACTAAGAAATCCTACCCTAGCTCTATTTATTTATTTATTTAATCTTTATTGTTGAAAGTATTATATATGTCCCCTTTTTTCCCCCATTGATCCCCTCCAGCCCACCAGTACCTCCCCAGGCCTTCACCAACCCATTGTCTGTGTCCATGGGCCATGCATATATCCATACAAGTTAACCTGGTTTATTTTTAAAATAGTATTTACTGTCTTCTGTTATTGGGGGGGACTAAGCTGTTTTAAAATTTTATTTCAGTTTGTGGATTTTCTTTATAAATATAAAAAATGAGAAAATTAGCCATTTGGAGGTCATTTCTCTTTCAGAAAACTGCTAAAAGCTTAAATCTGCCCTGGCCAGTGTTGCTCAGTGGTTGGAGCGTCAGCTCATGAACTGGTGGGTCAAGGGTTTGATTTCTGGTCAAGGGCATATACCTCGGTTGCAGGTTCAATTCCCAGCCCCTGTTGGGACGTGTGTGGGAGGCAACCAATCAATTTGTCTCTCACATCAATGTTTCTCCCTCCCTCCCCCATTCCCACCCTTCTCCCTCTTCCCTTCCTCTTCCATCCCTTCCACTCTCTCTAAAAAAAAAAAAGGCAATGGAAAAAATACCTTCTGGTGAGGATTCTTTTAAAAAATCAACCAAGGAATGTATCAATAAGTGGAACAACAAATCAATCTTTCTCTCTCTCAAAAAATCAATAAGTAAAAAACATTTTTTAAGTATGAGAAAATTTAAATTACCTGAAGTGTCTCCAACCTACAATAATCACTATTAATATTCTTTACTATTCTTTTATGTATTTTATGCATATATTTAATACACATATATAGTTTTAAATAAATGACATATAATCTAGTTTTATTGCAATTACTTTTTTCCTTGCATTTTTCTCCATATAATTAACCACATACTGTGTATTTTTCTTACTTAATATATTGACTGCCTTCCCACACTCACACGTGAGGCCAAGAATTGTTTATGCTTTGTTCACTGCCTATCCTGAGTGCCCCTGGGGTATTTAATAGATATATTATATTACACTAGTACAAGGGGAGGTGATGGGTATGATGTACGTCTCTTGATTCCTATTCACTTACCTTTTCTATTGTGCTCCCTTCTCACCCTAATGTAAAAACATAAATTATAAAGGCAAATAGTTTCACTATTTTCTCTATACAGCACATTATAAACCAAAGAAATTATCAAGTGAAGTTAATGAAGAAGAGTAGGTATTATTGCCTAGAGAGGAAGAATTCTACCTGAATTGTAGCACCACCACTGATTAGATTTGTGACCTAAACTCCTAAGACTTCAGTAACCTCATCTAGAAAATGGAAATGATAACAGTTGTACCTCACAGGGTGGTTGGAGCATTACATGAGATGACACATAGAAAATGCTTGGCATAGTGCCTGGATATGGGAAGCACTCAGTAAGGGTTAGATTCTTATTATATATTGAGAATAAAAATTGTAATTATCCCATTATAAAAATTATAAAACATATAAATAAAAACTACTTTAAGAATTCATTCAACAAATATTTATTGTGTACATCTCTATGTGCCAGGTATAGGATTTGGTAGTAGCTTGAAAAAAATCTCAATTCAGTGAATCCTTTTTTATTTCAGACCAGGTTCTCTTAAAAGTACAGACTGAGCCCTGACCGGTTTGGCTCAGTGGATAGAGCATCGGCCTGCGGACTCAAGAGTCCCAGATTTGATTCTGGTCAAGGGCATGTACCTTGGTTGCGGGTACATCCCCAGTGGGGAGTATGCAGGAGGCAGTTGAATCGATGTTTCTAACTCTCTATCCCTCTCCCTTCCTCTCTGTAAAAAATCAATAAAATAAAAAGAAAATATAAAAAAAAGTACAGACTGAAAATGCAGTCCAGGACTTTTGAATAATCTATAATCCTAGTATTTGTGATTTCTAAAATAGTACTATCTAAAGCAAGTTCTTTGACCTCCCCCCATTCTGTGTGCCATTACTATTACACAGCTATATACCAGCTGTTGATATTGTGTGACTTAAAGGTTTTCTTGGTGTGGTTTTCCCCAGCAGAGTTATGTGAGTCAGGAAAGCCCGGGCCAGCATTAGGGTGGGCTAGGATCCTGTGTGCATTCCATGTCTTAGCACTTCTCTGAGCATAGACAAGTGAAGACACTGTCTTCATTAGGGTGTAATTAATTACTCTTAACTTACTGATCCATTTTTGAGCTACAAGAGACTTTAATATCAATGAATCCAATCACTTTATTTTTAAGATGATATGATTAATGCCCAGAAATGTTAAAACTATTCTCCAGGCTCTTGGTCTTCAGTCTAGTGCTGATATTTGCTAGTTATGACTTTATAATAAGTGTTATGATAATCTATATATATAAAAGCCTAAGTGACCGGCCGACCAGTAGCTATGATGTGCACTGACCACCAGGGAGCAGGCGCTCAATGCAGGAGCTGCCGAGCTGGGGTGACTTGGCACCTGCGGTTCTCAGGTAACGCATCTGGAACCAGAGAGGAGGGAGCCCAATTCCGGAGTGCGTCATCAATACCCGAGAAGCACCCTCTCACAATCCAGGACCCCTTGGGGGATGTCGGAGAGCCAGTTTTGGCCCAATCGCTGCAGGCCAGGGCGAGTGACCCCCCACCAGTGCATGAATCCGTGCACTGGGCCTCTAGAAAAAAAAAAGGAACAGTTTTCACTAAAAATATTGACATAATAATGGTTATCTTCCGTTTTGTGTTATGTTTTTCTATAAGCAGAAATTAAGAATGCTGAACCCTTACAAAGAGATAAAGGTTATTTGGTACATGTTGGCGGTCTCTGCCCTTCAGTATCTGAGGTATGCTAGGATTTATTTTTTGAGCTTTATTTTCAGATTTGTTAGGTGTTCATATTTTGATTATTTATTGTTGTTTTCTACCTTTCACAAACTTTTATTTCTCTTCTTTTAGGCTGATTTAAGGTCTCATTTTCAAAAATATCAAGTTTCTGAAATTTCAATTTATGATTCTTCTAATTACAGGTATATTTTCTAAATTCAATAAGTGTGCATTTGCTAAGTGTCTGCTGTGTGCCAGAGGCTCTGTACTAGACATTAACCAAGTGGTGACAGGGCCATTCTAGTAGAGCTTCCCTGACGCCAGTAAAGGGACACACGTGGACAAGCAGCTGCAATCATTAGCTGGTGCTGCTCTTCATCAGGTCTTTTTCATGGTACTTTTCACCTTGTTACTACTGACACGGAGCAGTTACTGGATGTGTGCACTTGATCTTGTTTCACAGTGGCAGTGGAGTGCTTTAGTCAAGAGAATGGGCTCCACAGCTCTGTGGCTGGGTTTAGTTCCCAGCTCTATCAATACTTGCTGCATAAATTTGGACAAATTACTTAATCTTTCTGTACCCCAGGCTCTTATAAAGTAAGAATAGTAATTCCAGTACCTTCATGGCTCTGAAACTGTTTTTAGTTAAATAAAGCAGTAAGAATAAAGCATGGCATGTAGCAGGTGCTCAGAAAACTGTACCTTTATTATTTTTATTATAATTCTTAGTTGATATTTTTATATTCTATTTTTAGGTAGATAACTTTACCATATGTATATAACCATATATATGTATGTTGCCACTTTCTGTTTTGTGACATTGCCATAACATTCAAAAGTATCAAATACTAATGCCGAGAGCTCAGTGGAAATACCTTTACTGTTTTATCACTAAACATGATAGCTGTTCATTTCAGACATTAAAACTTTATCAATTAAGAAAGGATCCTATTTGTAGTCGAGGTTGAAATTTATTAAAAATAGGTGTTTAATTTTGTCTTAAATGGAGTCACTTAAGACGTGCTTTTCTATTTTTATATTTTAGATATGCATCTCTTGCTTTAAAAAAAAACAATGATGCAAAGTCTGCTGCGAAAGAAATGAATGGGATAGAAATAAATGGGAAACCAGTAAATGTGCGACTTGTTAAAAGTCCTGGAGAATGTACATCGCCACTTTCCTCCAAAAGTGGAAGGAGAATTAGTTCGAATAGTTTGGAGAAAAGCACCAACAAAGACATCAGCTCAGCTTCCTCTGCTCCTAGATTGCCCAGAACTAGGCCAAGGCAGCTGGGATCCGAGCAAGACAGTGAATTTTTCCATTTCGACCAAGAGGTTAGTTTTCCTGGTTAGCTCCTTTAAATGGATTGTGTGTGCCACATTGAAGTAAGTAGCTGTGTAGAATAAATGACTCTAAAACTATCAATCTTAAAATGGGAATGAGAAAGTCATTCTGAATGATTTTTAACTGTGGATCCACCCTAACCTGCTTTTACACGACTCTAGTTCTCCTGAGGGAAAACGTAGATCTTTGCAGACCTAGCTACAGAAAAACCCATTTCCCTTTAACTTTGACTAGGTTCATTGCCAGTGCTTTGCAGTATTTTATCTCTTTATTTGTGGACCATACTACATCATTCTTTTTAACACAACCTTATCTCATACTTCTTAAAACCATATAATGTAGTCATTTAATTATATATGCCCTCATCTTTAAAAACCACATGGGACGTGATGAAGTTGCCTGAGCCACTCTTCTTTCTCCCAAACAAGTAGTTTATATACAGTGTCTTAATTTCTTTGTTTCTCTTCATCTGACTTTAGCAAAATGCCTGGCATCACTTAGGCATTCCATTGTTTTTTTTTATTTTTCATACAGTAAAATCTACTTTGTTTGGTGTCTGTGTGTTTACACAAATGCATATAGACATGTGGTTACATGTCTGTTGCATTTGTACGGACACCAAACAAGATAGTCAAGATACAGAATAGTCCATTCCAAAACACTCTCTTGTGCTCCTCTGTTTCCTCTTGCTATGTTTTTACCTTTTCCAGAATGCCATACCAATGGAATAGTATGTGGCCTTATTAGTTTGGCTTCTTCCACTTACTTTAGTGCATTTGAGATAGATGTATTGTGTTGTAGCAGCAGTTCCTGCTCATATTTTGACCATTTTTATTGGGTTGTTTATTTTCTTATTACTGAGTTCTGAGAGTTTTTTTATGTTCTGAATATAAATTCTTTACCAGCTAGATATGTGGTTTGCAAGTACTTTCTATACTTTTGTCTTTTCATTGGTTTAATAGTATCTTTATCAGAACAATAGTTTTTAATTTTGTTGAAGTACCATTTATCCATTTTTTTCTTTATTAACTTGTGCTTTTAGTGTTGGATTTAAGAAACCCTTCTCAGAAAGATTTTGAGTGAATTTGTATGTAATGTGTAAGATATGAATTGAGGTCATTTTTTTCTTTATTTTTGTTTTATGTATGGAAGTGTTCTAGCATCACTGTTGAAAAAGACTATCCTATCTCCATTGAATTATCTTTACACTTTTGTTAAAAATCAGTTGATCATACTTGTATGGGTCTATTTCTAGACTAACTGTTCTCTTCTGTGGATCTGTTTATCTATATTCACCAATACTACACTGTGTATTGGTGAATATAGTAAGCCTTGATATCAAGTAGAATGAGTCTTCCAGCTTTGTTCATTTTCAAAATTGTTTTGCCTATTCTAGTCTCTGACTTTCTGTATAAATTTCATAATTCAACTTGTCAGTATCTACCAAAAACTCCTACTTTGATTTTTACTGAGATTATATTGAGTCTATAAATCAGAGCAGATCCCTTTTTAGTAAGTGGATGAAAGAAATACTTGTTGGATAAGACAAAGGCATCTCTTCTAACTATGTCCTTTATTCCGTCCTTTCCATAACTCCATTCTTGGAGTTACCCCAATTCTTTTCGGTACTATTAGTGATTCCATTTCTTCATGCAGACTTTTCTTGCTACTTAGAGTCATCTAGAACTCTTCCTATCCTGGCAAGATTTTCACTTGACTTTTCATTCTTTTGAAGTTACCCTTCCTATTTGCCCTGTGTTTTTACTGCCAAACTTCCCAAATTTTTATCTCTAAAATTTTATTTTAACTGCTTTTTTCATTCTCACTAGTGACCTTTTTATTGGTCTTTCCCCCCATCGACCTTTTTTTTTTTTTTTTTTTTTTTTGACTACCTAGCCTCTTTGACTCTTTTTTAAAAAAACATACTTTTATTGATTTCAGAGAGGAACAGAGAGGGAGAGAGAGATAGAAACATCATTGATGAGAGAGAATCATTAATTGGCTGCCTCCTGCATGCTCCACACTGGGAATCCAACCCGTAACTTGGGCATGTGCCCTGACCGGGAATCAGTGACCTTCTGGTTCATAGGTCGATGCCCAACCATTGAGTCACACTGGCCAGGCAAGCCTCTTTGACTCTTGATTATCCCTTTTTCAAAAATCATTTTTTTTCATCTCAGTGACACTCATTTTTTTTAAAAAAATATATTTTATATGTTTTTATTGATTGAAGAGAGAGGAAGGGAGAGAGAGAGATAGAAACATCAGTGATGAGAGAGAATCATTGATTGACTGCCTCCTGCACACTCCCCACTGGGAATTGAGCCCAAAACCCGGGCATGTGCTCTGACTGGGAATTGAACCGTGACCTCCTGGTTCATGAGTCAACACTCAACAACTGAGCCACACCAGCCAGGCAGCACTTCATGTGTTTTTTTGGCACATAACCTCAGTCCACAGTAAGAAAGAATAAACAAAGTACAGTTGGGCTGCATGGGGACCTGAACTGGAAATTTGGGAACTGTGGCTTTTCCTGTGCTCATGTAGTAGACATGGTTTCTTGCCTTTACAACCCTGTATGTTCCATTCCTCTGCACATTGGCTTTCTCTGTCTGATCATGACTTTTCCTCCATGTGACTTTATTTTGCTTAATGTTAACTCTGCAGTATTATTCAGTTTGAGCTTCTATCATTTGATTAATTCATTTGCTCTATGTTTCAATTCCTCATTCTTTAGACAGGGAATCTGACTGACCCAGCCTGTGATTTTTGTGTTCGTCATTTCAGGTGCTGCACTCTTGCTTCAGTCAGCTGGGGCAGTGGCCATGGAGTTGGTAGAGGGAAAGTTATGTGGTACAAATAAGGCACCATGGGCCAGGGTAGGAGTATGTTGTCTTAGAGTATGTGGGTAGAGAAGTTTCTATTACCAGCTTGTTAAACTATACTCAAGTTCTCTTACCTTTCCAGCAATTTCTTGTCACCCTTCTTTTTCTTGGATTCTCAACATTTATTCATTTAGGAAATGTTATATACAATGAGAGGCAGAATAGTGATGACTAACAGCAACACATTCATAACCTGGCTCTGCCCCGTACTCATCATATGATTGAGCAAGTTATATCAACTTTGTGTCTGAGCTTCCTTGTCTTTTTTAAGAATATATTTTTATTGATTTCAGAGATGAAGGGAAAGGGAGAGAGATAGAAATATCAATGATGAGAGAGAATCATTGATTGGCTCCCTCCTATATGCCCCCCACTGGGATCCAGTCTGCAACACAGGCACATGTACTGACCGGGAATTGAACTGTGACCTCCTGGTTCATAGGTCGACACTGAACCACTGAGCTACACCAGCTGGGCCTGAGCTTTCTTATCTTAACATGGTGATAATAGTTTCTACTTCACAGATACTGTGAGGTTTAAATGACTTTAATACAGAAAATTTTTAGGACTGTGCCTGGCATGGCAAATATGCTCAATAAATAGTAGCTGTCGTTGTTGACCAGTAATTTGGCTCTTTCATGAAAATCTCATCCTCCCTGTGGTTTCAACTATCACTTAAACTGCTGTATCCCAAACATTTATTTATTTAACTAACAGTTACGACATGCCAACTGTGTACACTGTTCTAGACCCTGGGAAAGCAGCAGTGAACAAAACAGACAAAAATCTATGTTCTTGTAGAGCTTAAATCTAGTGAAGGAGATAAGGCAATAGCAAAGAAGTAAAATATCTGAGATGACATTTAATATTTCACATATCTTGTCCTGATTTTTCATCTGGGCTTTAAAGTCTCAGCTCTTCCTTTGTTGAACTTGGGATTTCCAGTGGTTTCATACAATGTATAGTGTACTTGCCTGGTTAATAGTAATTAATTGATTATTTTAATTTTGTCTCTTCAGTTGGATTATAAGATGCATAAGTGGAGAGGGTTCCAATTTATATCACTAGTTTTCTTCCGTGGCCTTTTCTGTCCCCCTCCCCTTTCCCTGCATGTGGTACATTCTGGGCATATAGTTTATGCTCATTAAACATTTAGTAAACAAGATGTAGATTATTTATAACTATCATGCAGACCAGTTTTCCTCTGTCAGGTTGGGTAAAAGAATTAAACTTCCATGCCCTAAGCCTAAGATAGATAGCCATTATATATAATGAATTAGCCTCTTTCCTAGCTATAGGAACTAGTTATGTCCTATCTTTAGGAAAGTTGAGTAAATAGATCTGTGTTCTGTGGCTCAGATGAGGAATCCCAGTCGAGAAAGACTGGTTTAGACATAACTTCAAATTCTTGATCACTGCTATAAGAAAATGTGTTTGCCATTTTTTTAATACATGGCCCTGAGCACAGCTCAAGGAAATCTACTTGGTATAAATAATCCCAAATCAAAGTAAGTTTCTTAAAATTTTTGATCTTATAATTTATAATTATTATCATTACTGTTTTAATTTTACTATTATAATTGAAATTTTAAATTTTGTTTTAATTAAATAATCTGGATTGTCTCTATGTAATGGTTACTGATTGTAAGAAACTTTTAAAATGCTTATTTAGGGTGTCAAGAAGAAGAATTGTAAACAGATTGAATCTACTAAATTATTACCTGATACACCTATTCGATTCATACCTCCAAATACGTTGAACCTGCGTAGCTTTACCAAGATCATGAAGAGACTTGCTGAACTACATCCAGACGTTAGCAGGTAATGACCACAATTATATTTTAACTGGCTGTAAAGTTTGAATGTAAGAATGTAGTTTCTTTCAGTAACTTAGCTGTATTTGGAATGCACAGATGCTTTGGAAAGGACAACTGCTCATGTATGTTTTTCTTTTACACAGAGACCATATTATAGATGCTCTTCAGGAAGTACGAATAAATCATAAAGGTTTTCTGAATGGCTTATCTATTAATACTATTGTGGATATGACTTCATCTGTTTTGAAAAACTCTGCTTCCAGTTAGAAATAAAAGAAGCAAAAGGTAAGTCAATTATATCTTTTATATTTAACCATTACTTCAAATTTTAAGTTCCTGATTTCATTTTTCCAAATGAAAAGAATATTATTTTTTAAATAATATTATAAAATAAAAAATAGACTGTATTAGCATTATTTTTTTTCTTTCATGTATTAGCATTATTAATGCAAATCCAGTTACCCCAAAGTTCAGTGACTTAATGTTTAACATCTCATTGCAAATCAGGATTCAGAAATGGCGTGGCTGGGTGGTTTTAGTGTAGGGACGCTCCTGATGTTGCAGTCATGATGCTGGTCTGGGCTTCAGTCATCTGGAGGTTTGACTGAGATTGCAGGATCTGCTCACTCGCATGGCTATTGGGGAGTCCCCTGTACCACCCACTAGGCTCATTGATTCACTAGGAGAACTCACATTATTCAACATAGCTATACTCATGGCTATGATTTATGACCGTGAAAGATACAAAGCTAAATACACAAAGGGGGAAGGGTTGATAGGGTAATGTCTGGAGAAAACCAGGCACAAGCTTCCAAGAATTCTTTCCCAGTGGAGTCACACAAGATGTGCTTATCTCCTCCAGTAGTGAGTTAGAACAGCACACATGAAATGTTCACCAGGAAAGCTCACTAAAGACTCAGTGCTCAGTGTTTTTATTGGGGGCTGGTAACAGGTACCCACTGCTTAGCACGTACCAAAGTCCTAGACTCTGAGAAGGAAAGTAACTGTTCAGTATAAACCATGTTGCTTATACAGTGCTGGCATAGTGGGACACTCCCTTCTAGGATCAATGGGAGCCCTCTTCAAATCCAAGTTCCTAGACACCAGCCAGTGGCCAACCTTGCAAGCAACTCTTTCTGAGGACACAGCAGTCTCAGGCCCACTGTGTTACCTCTCTTTTCCACACATGTACCAGTTAAGTACAAAGGCATGTAATCTTCGGGGTAATTACTTTAAAAGAACAATTTTGAAGAGCATATAAAAAATTATGTTGGGCCTCCCACCCCCCAAGTTCTTCCCAGGTTTCACTGTGAGTTCTCTGTCCCTTTGACTTCCTATCTATTTATACATAAAGTTCACCCACAAAATGGCAGTTTTTCAGTAGAATCGTGAATTACCCCAACAGTTAAACCCAATTAGCATTTGTGGGGGCCTTTGGTAGCCAGGAGCTATTAACTAGTGTGAAAATGCTCAGGCGCCCCAGAAAGAGAGCCCCCCATCCCAGCATGCACAGTGGAAACAGGAGACAGCACTGCAAGGCAGGGGGCCCCAACCACACCAGGCCCTCGCTCATGAAGCTCATTTAAGCCGCTGTCTCAGCAGACTCAGGTGAGAAGCCTGCTGGCAGCACTGGCTGGGAGGTGTAGGCAGGGCCAGCCACCAAAGTGCCCATCCAGGCCTCCAGTCCCTATTCAGGGAAGAGGATGAGGCATCTCTGCAGTTTTTCATTAGCATCTCTCCCCACCCCCCCGCCTCCCCCCCCCCCCCCCCCAGACTGGGCTTAGCCACCCAGAGTGGCGAGGGCAGGCAAGGCTGGGATAGGGCAAAAAAAAAAGAAGGATGTTGGGTCTTCACATACAAAAACTAACTCAAAATGGGTCAAGACCTAAACATAAAGAGATAAAACTCTTAGAAGAAAACAGAGGAAACACTTCACAACATTGAATTTGGCAATGATTTCTTGGATTTTACATAAAAACAGACAAGAAAAAGATAAATTTGACTTCATAATTTTTCTGTATCAAAGAACACTATCAGCATAAAAAGGCAGCCCACAGTTTGAGAGAAAATATAATTATGTATCTGATAAGGGTTAATATCCAGAATTATATAAAGAACACCTACAAATCAACAAAAACAACCCAATTAAAAATGGGCAAAGAATTTAAATAGATATTTCTCCAAAGAATATATGCAAATGACCAATAAGTACAAGAAAATGTACTTGTCACTAATCATTAGGGAAATGCAATAAAAACTGCAATGATATAACACTTCACACCCTTTAGGCTGGTTATTATTTTAAAAAATAAAAAGTATTGGTGAGGATATGGAGAAATTGAAAACTGCATTGCCAGTTGGAATATAAAATAGTGTAGCCACTGCGGAAAATGAAATGGCCGTTTGTCACGTTAAACATAGAATTACTATGACTCAGTATTTTCACTTCTGAGTACATACCCAGAAGAACTGAGGAAGCAGGGATTGAGATGTTTGTACACCTAAGTAGCATTATTCACAGCTAAAAAGTAGTTGTGGATAATTATTCCACTTACATGAGGTACCTAGAGTAGTCAAATTAATAGAGATAGAAAGTAGAATGGTGGATGCCAGGAGTTGGGGGGAGGGTGAGAATGGGGTATTTTTTAACGGGTATTTTTATAAATTATCTATCTGATAAAGGTTAATATCCAGAATTATATAAATAATTTCAGTGTAGGAAAGTGAAAAAGTTCTGGAGATGGTGATGATGATGGTACAACTTAAGTGATTTTCTGTAGAAGACATTGCTATTTTTTACCACAGTGGCAATCCAGAGTCTGAATAGTTCTCTGTAGATATATCTGTTGGCCTGTTTCTGTTATTGATCTAGTAAGAGAATTTAGTGATACATTTAGTCAAGGTATAGAATTTAATGGTAAATGAGTATATCTATATCTATATATGTTTATATATAGATACACACACACATATATGATAAATGAGTTTAATGACAATGTTTGGTTTAGTAGTAGAGTGTACTGATAACTATACACTTGTCTGGATGTTGGATTTGGCATAATGAACACATTTTATGACTGATACCTTTCTTCTTTTCTTGACCTATAGAATTTCCTTGGAAAGCATGAGTTCCCTCCTACAGAAAATGTTCTACAGCACTTAAGAAAAATTGTGGTAATAGTAAGATGATGTGATTAAATAGGCTTGATAAGTGAATTTGGGAATATGTATATATTTAAACTTCCAAAATAATTACTGCTGATACATGTAGTACATTTTTATGACTTCATTGTAAAACATTTAGATTTATTTTCGCTGTTTTTACCAGGAAGAGTGAACCCTTGCATGCTTTGGTAAAGTACTTAAATGTTTTTTTTAATTTTATTTAAAAATTTTTGTATTGAAGTTGCCAACATAATCACAAATGGTGGCAGTAGTATTTCAACTCAATGTGCCTGTTTCATCACCCAGTTTTAAAGCCCTTAAATTTAAATGGTCACCATATTGCTTGCATTCATTTGGTAATTCATTTAGTAATAAGTTCTTTCCTATTAGGTTAGAGTGTAAATTGGAACCATTTTCAAAGTCCAGTTGTTGTCTTGTCTTATAGCAGAAAATTCTTTAATTTCTTACTATTCAAAGTTGCAGTTTTACTAATAGTAAGATGGACATTTAAGTATGTATTTTCTTCACATGTTTAAAATATTTAGAGCATTTAATATTTAGTTGGTATCACTTGATTTAAAGTTACCCATTTAACGTTTATGTTTGATGTATTTACATTTAATAAAAGCAAAGTTTACAGTACCACTGCACCTGTAATACTTCCTGCAGGTTTGATGGCATTTTCCAAGTATAAATAACCTACCAGTGTTTATGTGGAATATACATGGATGGTATTTCAAAATTTTCCTTTCTAATGGGATTTTTTTGTTTTGTTTCATATATTAATTTGTCTTTAGTTATTAACCAGATCCATCCTAAATTTCTATCAGGAATTGAGTTCCATAATGTAAAAAAATCATTTTAGCCCTGGCTGATGTGGCTCAGTTGGTTGAGCATCGTCCCATGCATCAAAAGGTCACAAGTTTGATTCTTGGTCAGGACACATGCCGAGCTTGCGGGCTCAATGGGAAGCAACCAATCAATGTATCTCTCTCACATTGACGTTTCTCTCTCCCCCTCTCTCTCTTCCTCTCTCTAAACCCCAATCAAAACATATTTTAGGAAAAAAATAATTTTAAAACTCTATTAAATGAAACTTGAGTCTCATTGGTTTCAGCCATATATCAAATTAATAGAATCCTAGAATTGTGGAGATTTCTTCCTACATGTTAAATTACATGGTTATTTATATTAAAAGGCTACATTCAGAGTTATCATTGAATAAAGTTGAAACATGGACTAATCATCATTTTCTACATGGACTAGAGAAGTTTCAGGTAATTTTAACATACATTATTGCCACAGTGTGTGTACCCCCACTTTGGCATACAAAGAGAATTTTGAACTTCTCTAGAACTGTATTATTGGGACATCAAAGAGCACTTTAGCTATATCAACTGGAATTTACAGATATTTATGTTTGGAAATAACTAGAGACTTAGAACTAAAACTGTCTCACACACACACAAACTGGAACTAAAAATTTCCATTTGACTTTGCCTGATGCCAGTATTAATTCTGGTCAAAGGAGATACATATGTGTAATTGAGATGCTCAATACAACATGTTAGTTTCTTAAATAGTTCTCCAGCCAGTGTTCCGCTATTAGGAAAGAAAGCACCATAGTGTGTGTATAAGAGAGTTGTGAACTTCAAAGCACATGAACTTGAGAAACGCCCTTTGTCTTGTGTGAGAGAAACAGGAGAAATGGTAAAGGGCTTCCCTTACCAACCTTGCCTCTTTGTGGTTGAGCTTCAAAGAGAAGATGTTGCAAATGGCTCCTGCTGAGAGTGATGGAAGTCCAGCAGCCCCCAGGTGCCATGGGTGATGAGGACAGGCCCACCTCAGAGATGAGAGGCCCACAGCCAAGGATGGGAAGGGTGGTTCAGGCTGTGGGTGGAGGGAGAGTCTGAGCAGAGAGAAGCACGCTCTTCTAGTATAGGAATCCTAGTACAGGATACACAGTGGAACTGGCCCAGGGCTGGGCCCCACTCGCCTCCCCTAACCACCCGTGCCTTTCTCACACGGCATGGTCCCTGCACTGCCCCTTTGCTCTGGCCTGTAGTCCCCTTGCACACTCCTCCTCCCAGCCCTCAAGACTTAACACCACAGCTCGTCTGGTATAGCTAAGTGTCAACCTATGAGCCAGGATGTCACAGTTCAATTTCCAGTTAGTGCACATGCCCAGGTTGCAGGCTTGATCCCCAGTGTGAGGCTTGCAGGAGGCAGCCAATCAATGATTCTGTCATCGATGTTTCTATCTCCCTTCCTCTCAAATCAATAAAAACGCATTTTTTTAAAAAAAGACACCACAGTTGAGTCAGGTGTGTGGGCACGCACGTGTGTGTGTGTGTGGTCCCTGTATCGGGACATGCATGTTATCACTAGAGATTTGGGGAGGTTGCCTCACTAGCTTCACCAACTGAAAGGCAGGACCTGCATTTTCTGCTGACCAGTTTTCCACATAGTAAGGATTCAAATGTCTCTTGAATAAAGTGGGCCACGCAATGGTGGCAAGAGGGGCTAATCAAGTCAAGAGAGCATGTGCCATCCCCCACCATCTGATGCAGACCCTCCCTCAGGGCGTTTGGGGCCCCTAGGCCATAGATTGCTGGCTGGCTCGTGCCCTAAGCATGTGGAGTGGATGGACGACCTGGCTGTCAGCTGCCTCTTATTCTCTAAACTGACAGCAGGTGGCTCTGTTCCCTTTCATTTAGCATAAGGAAATGCTCTCACTCCGGACCGCTGTGCTCCAGGCTCCCTCCTTCTCGGCCACAGAGAAGTAACCACTGCACCAAGGGCAGTGGTTGGTTGATTAGCTCGAGCATAAATTTACTCACTTGCTCAGAGGTCTTGGAATAGGCTGTTACAAGAAGAACCATTGTAAGGGGAGACCCAGCCACCAACAGGCTTTGAGAGCTCCGCTGCCCAGGCCTAAGTTTAGGTCTCCCTGTCTGACCTGCATCAGGAAAGCTCCTTCCCCAGGCTTCCCCAGGGCTGTGTTGTCACCCCAGGGAGCCCTTCTCCGCTCACTCTATAAATGTGTTCACACAGACGCAGACTGACCACCTCACAAGGCAAATCTAATGCTGTCATCTTTCTACATAAGTTCAGAGTCAGAACTTGACCTGAGGCCTAGCAGTCTCCCGGCCTCTCACCACCCATCCTTCCTAGCAAGTCCCTCGTGGCCACCTTTCAGCCCAGGCAGAGCCATTCCCTCTGGCCCCAGGACCTTTGTGCACGCCTGCTGCCTCCCTCCTCCCCTGTGCCATGCTGTTCCTCCTCGCGTAGGTCGCACTATTCGCTCCAGTTTCTCATTGATCCTGTGTTTTTTTATTACTGTGACTCTTCCCGAGCGCCAAGCTTGGCCCCACAGGAGACAGTGACTGCACCTGGGGGCGGGGAGGGAGCGGAAGACTGGTCTTGGCCTTTGGCAATACAGGCACTTGTCCGTTTGTTCGGGGAACATTTCAGGAGCGCCCCCGCATCAGGGGCCCGGCCTCCCCAGGAGTCCTAGAGTGCATCCCCCTGAGGGTCTGGCAGCCGCCGCGCGGCACGCTCCCTGGGCGTAGCCCTCCGCTGGCTGGGCCCGCACTCCCGCAGCGCCGTTCCGGCGACACGCGTGGGTCGGGTCGCCTCGCTGTTGCAGACTCCTCCGAGCGCCCCGGCTGCAGGTGCTGGCCCGCCCGGCTCCCCTCTCCGTGACGCTCACCGCCGTCCCCGCCCGCCCCGCCGGGCTTCCGCCTCCCAGGGAGCCGCAGGGGGCCGGGCGGGCGCCTCCTGCTGATCCCGCTCCCGCCCCCGCCCTCGGAGCTGCGACGACTCAGACCTCGGCGGGTCTCGCGGCTGGCGGACGGGCCCGTACGTAGCAGGCGTCATGGCCCCGGCCCTGCGCGGCCTCCCGCGGCGCAGCCTCTGCCTGCTCCTGGGTGAGTAAGGCTGGGTCCCGGCTGCCCCGACACCCCTGCAGCCCCCGTCCCCCTGCCGCGCCCACTCGCCCGCTCCGCGCCCTCGAAGGGAGGCGAGTGCCCAGAGCTCCCCGGTTGCGACTGGCTGGCCGTCTGGGAGCCGAGGTCCCCGGGGCTCACGAGAGGCCCCCCGGACGTGGACGGGGGTCCCTGAAGGGCTGCGCCACCCTCTGGGGACCGGGACAGCTTGGGGCATTGCGGGGCAGGGAGTTCTGAAAGGCTCAGGGCAATTCTCCAGCACCCTGGGACTCACTGATTTTCAGGAGTAAAACTACAATGCGCGGGCCCCCTGCCCGCACCTCTGTGCCCCCGCGGGCTTCCTTAGGCGACCGTGTGTGTGAGAGCAGGCACCGGGCAGATCACCTATTTAGAAATCAGAACCACAGCCCTTTATCTAGACATTAGTGAAAACGGAAAGCCTGATTCTACCGTACAGCAGTTGCTGACTTGCAAATAAACCTCCCAGAGATGTCTTTGCAGAAGCGGCCAGCTGACTTGGGGATATTCTAAGAGGGACTCTGGGTGTGCTGGCTCCCTCTCCGGAGGGTATTCTAAGCTGAAACCCAGTGAGGACAGGAACCAGCACCAGGCTTGGCAAAATGTAGCAAGAAATTGTCGCCTTCACTTCCCTGTCTACAGTTTTCATCAAATGGTGAGAAACCTTTTTAAAAACGGCTTTAGCTATATGACTCAATTTGTGTGTTTAGGCACCATTTATTTATTCCTCTCCCAAGGATATGTTTGTATTTATTTTTAGAGAGAGAGGAAAGGGCGGGGGGGGGGGGGGGGGCGAGCATCAGTGTGACTCACCTCGATCGGTTGCTTCTCTTATATGCCAGGACTGGGGGTAGAACCCACAATCTTTCCATGCACAGGGACAATGCTCCAACCAACTGAGCCACAGAGCTATTTAGGTACCTTTTAAGAAAGCTAATTAAATAGGTCATTTAAGTGGAAGAATCCAGTGGCCCCTGGAAGGCCCCTGCAACCATTACTGGTTCTTTGGCCTTTCCCAGAAAGGGCAGTGTGGTCAGAAGCACCTGATGCTGCTGGGGAAGGGGAGACCCCCGTGCTATTTTTGCAGCTGGGGGAGCAGCTGGGAGCAGTGTGGCTTACCCTGGAGAGGGTCCAGGCCCTGGGGGAAATGGACTGAAGACTACCCAGGCGCTGTGCCATCCCACCTCTCGCTATTCATAAACCTTGCCAAGGAGGGTCAGATCCGCAGGAAACCCGCAGCATCAATAGAATATCATCTGAAAACTGATCTTGCCCCTTCAGTGTTTTGGCTGACGTTATGTAAAAAAGCAAAATCTTAAAATAATATTATCCTCTTCTTTTGTGTTAGGATTCATTTGGCTTGACATGGAACTTACTGTTTTGGTTTCCTGAGAAATGAACATTTCTCTTTAGCAGGGTTGTGTCCCTTTTTTTTTTTTTAAATCATAAATGTTCTCTACTCATGTGCCAAAGCTGCACCCTCTAAAGCAGTGGTTCTCAACCTTCTGGCCCTTTAAATACAGTTCCTCATGTTGTGACCCAACCATAAAATTATTTTCGTTGCTACTTCATAACTGTAATGTTGCTACTGTTATGAATCGTAATGTAAATATCTGATATGCAGGATGGCCTTAGGTGACCCCTGTGAAAGGGTCATTTGACCGCCAAAGGGGTCGCGACCCATAGGTTGAGAACCACTGCTCTAAAGCGTGTGTGAATAAAGCACTGCCTGATCCCATAAGAAGATCTTCTCTTGCCCTAACCGGTTTGGCTCAGTGGATAGAGCGTCAGCCTGCGGACTCAAGGGTCCCAGGTTCAATTCCGATCAAGGGCATGTACCTGGGTTGCGGGCACATCCCCAGTGGGGAGTGTGCAGGAGGCAGCTGATCGGTGTTTCTCTTTCATCGATGTTTCTAACTCTCTGTCCTTCTCCCTTCCTCTCTGTAAAATAATCAATAAAATCTATTTTAAAAAAAAAAGAAGAAGAAGAAGAAGACCTTCCTTGTTTACCAAGAAGGTGATACAATGTTCTGGTGAAAATCCAAAATCCTGTAATCTTAAATTATATTAGGTCTGGCTAACATTGTATCTTGGAAAAAACAAACACAACTTTATGAGGTTATTAGTAAGCTCATGTCATTGAGCTCGGCAGTAATTAGAATATGGAGCACGCAGTATTTTCTTCCCAAGCTGCGGCTTCAGCCAGATCTCCTTGGAGATGAAAACTTCACTACCCAGAATGGCATTGCAGGATTGTTTTTTTCCCCCCAAGTATGCTAGTTGTTAGGTTCAAGAACTCATCTGCAACAGTTTTACAATCAAGCTACTTTACTTATTCAATCTGCTTGCTTTCTGCACATGGTTTTTGACATCTCACTATTCTGGTCAGACCACATGCATTTCAGAAGTTTGTACGTAGCCGCTGGAAAGTTTTTCATCAATCAGAAAAGAGGGCATTTCCAGACAACGCAGGATCGTGCTGTGTGCGGTGTAAGCTCCTGATTAGAAGAGCCCACCGTCACTCAGCAGGGCGGGCCCACTCAGACTTGTGGGAACTCCTCTGACACCTGTCCTGGGAAGCATGTACCTTTCTTGGGGTCATGCTGGGGGCTGTGGGGTTCTCTTTGCAAGGCTGCTGTGGTCTTTGAGATATCTGACTTTGTACATACACAAGTATAGCCGTAACCTCCAGGGACATCCCAGTAAATACAGCCCATGTGACTGCTTCAGATGAAATCCGGAGGCACTGTAGTCCTAGAGCCCAGGTCTGAAGGATCTTACTTGCTAATCAGCTCGGTGTGTCTGTTCATGCTCCCTGAGGGGAGAAGCTTCTGGATTCTGTCTCCGTTCCACAGGCACACGCCAGTCACTGTACATGTGGTCAGTTCCAGGCCAGGGCTGTTGAGAAATGGTCCTGTCCACACGGATGCCGTAATCAGCAATGCGCCAAGGAAATGTTGAGTTAGAATCCTTCAGGAAAATGGCTCATTGAGAAAACTTCTTTCTCCTTATTTTCCCCCAGAATGAACCAATTTCACAGCTTCTACCCCATTCATACCCCATCCAGTGTGACACAGGAGCCCATGTGGATAGATTCCAGCCCTTGAGAGTGGAACCTGGTGGGTAGGCTGCTAGCATCCCCTCCTTCAGGAGCAGAACCCATCTTTCCTGAGGCCCACCTGGCGTGGTAGGCTCCCCTCAGTGGGCCCTGGCTGCACAGTCTGTTTCAGGGAGGGCATAGGACCCAGGCTGCACAGTCTGTTTCCTGCTGGAGCTGTGGGACCCACTCTCCCTCCTCTTGGCTGGGAGCCACGGAGGGGTGGGGACAACTGTCCATCCTGTGAACCAAGGAGGGGTGGGGGCACCTGCCTATGACCTGAGAGAGCTCTCCTGGCACCTTCTGAGCTCCTAGGTCAAAGCCATGGGGTAGACTTCTCAGCCCTGTTACCCCATCACGTGTGAGCTGGGTGTGCCCTTGCAGGACAGCGCCTGGTGGTGGCAGGTGCTCGGAGGGTCTGAGAAGGGCACCCCATCCTGCCCAAGAGCCTTTTGTTCACTGGGGACTCAGGGAATGCCTCCTGAAGGAGGAGGTGCTTTAGTGGAAAAGGAACAGGAGCTGGGACGGGGGAGAAAGGAGGTGGCCAAGGTGGCCGCTGGGACTTTAGCGCCCATGCCAAAGGCCTGTGCTGCCTGCCTCTGCCCTGCAGCTGCTTCCTGGTGAGTGAAGAGATACCCACGATGCTGACAGGACTCTGCCCTGTCCGCAGCGCCACATCAGAGGTGCCCTTGGGCCCCCACTCCCTCCCTAACCCCCCAGAGAGATGTCCTGGTCACCAGCCCTCCCTCCCTCCAGGACAGGGTGACCTTGGGCTGCGTAAGGTTTCTAGAGAACTCATCTGTTCTCTGTGAGGAGGGTTATGTCAACACAGCAGGACAGGAGGGCTCCCAACCTAAACAACCAGTCAATTCATTTTAACATAATGAAGTTATTGTCCATGGAAAGCTTTTCTTTCCTAAGATTGTCTTATTTCAGTGTTTTCTTTGACAGCGAAAGACATCACTTCCATCATCATTTAAGTGGCTCTGTTGGAGCAGGGCCCACGGGGACACGCTGACCAAGACTCCGCAGGGGACCTGGAGCCCGGGCCTGAGCCTCCCAGCCAGGCTTCTTACTTTATTCTCATGAGGCCTCACAGGGTCTCCTTTGTTTAGCTCCCTGATGGCTCCCTCTCTCTCTACCTTGTGGGTTCCTACAGTGGATTCTGTGGGACCAGAGGCCAGAACCCCAGCCATCCTTATCTCCCACCTGGCCCACATCCACTCTGCCCTCAGCTCACTGTCCTCCAGTCTCACAGGCCCCACCGGGCCACACGACCTCCACCCCTCCCAGGTGGCTGCCCACAGGGAAGCCTCCTCTGGCCACCCCATGCACCACCCTGGGGTGGTGACCCTCTCCTGTGCCCCTGCAGGCCCCCTCACAGCCTCCATCACACCACAGTGGCAGTGCCCCCACATGTGCCAGGCTTGAACCCCAGGTCAGCCCACCTCTGGGTCCCTCCTGTCCACAACTTCTGAATGAGCACAGAGTTTGCAGGAAGCAGTGACCCACCCACAGCCTGGGCAGTGCCCACCCTGCTCCTCAGGGCTCTGCACCCCATGCCCTCAAGGCTCACCAGGAACGGTCCTAAACCACACATCACTTGAGAAGGAAAAGGCAGCAAATGACAAGCAAATAATTGGATACTAACACCTGCCGTATGGTCACATGTCAACGGGAATGAAAGCAGTTTGCGCGTCACATCACAGGGAAGAGATCTAGAAAGCATAGTCACTTCAACAGAAATCTGGTGACATTGACACCGGGTTGGCTCGCTCCCCATGTGCCTTTTCTGCCTCTGGAAGGCTCCATGGGTCCGTTTGTAAGGCGGAAGGGCTGCCGGCTGGGTGGATGGCCAGGTAAGGGGCTCCGGGGAAGCTCTAAGCCATTTCTCCTAGAAACCTCTCTCTGTCCCACACAAGTGGTTCACACAGTGTCATCCCCAGGAGGGAGTTCTGGAAAGTAGAAGCCGGGGCAGCGCCCATAGGAGGAATGGCCCAGCTCGGGGTGAGAAGCCCTGCTCTGTGTAAACAGGTACATAAATGGTGCTGCTTATGCATAAGAAATAAGCCCAGGGCTCTGGCTGATCAGAGCCCCGAGGAGCCTGGGAAGAGCCTCTAGAGTAGACCCAGGGCATTGTGCAAAGGCCCTGATTCGGGGCTTGTTGGAAGCCTTTGTGGCCAAGCATTTGACCCAAGGCTGGGCTGAAGGACTCACCCTCTGGGCCAAGGTAGACAGCTCAGATTTCATTCCAAGGGCAAAGGGGAAACCTGCAGGATATGAAAGGGGGTGATGAGAGTTTGGTTTAAAAGCCTTGGGCTACTTCACAGTGTGGGCTGGGGTGGGAGTGCAGGCAGGGGACCAGGGGAGGGAGGCTGGGTGGGGTGAGGACAGAGGATTGAGATGGAAAGAGCGGAGATCCCTGAGAGTTCCAGAGGTGAAACTGAAGGTCGGCCTTGGGCTTGGGCCTGAGCAGTGAGGAAGGCGAGGGGGGGGCGGGGGGGGACCGGGATGGTCACCCAGGCTGCTGGCCCAAGTGGAGGGTGGGAGCTTAGACTTCAGGGTTAGACCCAGGGTCCCAGTCAAATTTAGATTTCAGATCAGTGACAAATCGTTTTAGTTTGCATATGTCCCATGCAATTGGGGAATCATTGTTTATCTGGCATTCAGATTTCAGTAGGCGTCTTGTATTTTTGCTCACTAAAGCTGGCAGCCCCATCCACAGCGGCCACCTCCCCTTGGACACTCAGAGACCATGGCAGGTAGACAGGTGTTGCACAAGTTCAGGGCACAGAAGAGGGGTGTGGTCGGAGAGTTTGCAGTGAGAGCCTCGGATGAGAGGGATGGTCCTGACAGGGAAGGTCCTGAAGTTAAATGATTCTTCCTTCACTTTGTAAAAACATTTGATGCATCTGGGATGCCCCTGGTTTTTGAGCTAAATGTCTGTTGGGATTTGGACGGTAATTGCACTGACCTATGAATTGATGGGGAGGATGAATATTGTGACCGCTCCTCTGCCTTTCTGGACCTGCAGATTACTGGTTCAACGTCTAGGAATCTTGTGGGGTTCTGGCTGCTCCTGTGAGTGGGACATTTTCCCAGTCTATTTTCTAACTTGTTGCTGGAACAGAAGAAAGCTCCTTTTTTGTACATTTGTTCTGTGGTTGGCCACCTCCCGGCGCTCAGTTTCCCACAGAGCTGGCTTCTTGCTTTGTTTTCCTTCCTCCCAACTCTTGGCTTTTCAGATAGGTCACCTGTAAGGAAGGCCTATCTCCCAGCCCCTCCCAATTTTAACTCTGTCTTCTGACTCTTTGCTGAGTTCCTGCATGCTCTGTGCGGGAATGCACACATGCAACCCCCGACGGCACGTTCCCATGGTGAGTTGTGATAGTGGAACCTTCTTTAACCCACTCAATGCTTTTTAAAGTTGTCATAAAATACACATAACATAAAAGTTACCATTATACAGTTCAGTGGCATTAAGTACCTTCACATTGTTGTCCCACCATCACCATCTTCCCAAACTAAAGCTCTGTCCCCATTAAACACGCACTCCTCATCCCCTGTCCCACCCTTCTGCTTTCTGTCTGACTCTGGCTACTGTAAGGACCTCATGTAAGTGGGACCATACAGAATCTGTCCTTTCATGACTGGCTTATTTCACTCAGAATAATGTCCTCAAGGTTCGTTCATGTGACAGGATTTTCTCCTCTTTTTTTTTTTTTTAACATGTTTTTATTGATTTTTAGAGAGAAAGGAAGGGAGAGGTAGAGAGAGATAGAAACATCAATGAGAGAAAAACATCATTGATAGGCTGCCTCCTGCACCCACCCCCACCCCTGACCAGGATTCGAACCTGTGACCTCTTGGTTCCTGGGTTGATGCTCAACTGCTGAGCTACACCAGCTGGACAGGATTTTCTCCTTTTTAAAGCTGAATAATATTCCATTATATGTATGGACCATACTGTGTTTATCTACTCATCTGTTGATGGACATCTGGATTGATTCTATCTTTTGACTATTGTGAATAATTCTGCTATGAACATGTGTGTGTAAATGTCTATTTGAGACCCTGCTTGCAGTTCTTTGGAGGCATATATCTACAAGTAGAATTGCTAGGTCATATGATAACTCTGTTTAACTTGTTCACAGCAGACTCTTCACAGCAAATGCACGTTCCCATTCCCACCAGCTGTGCACAGGGGTCCACTTTCTCCGTGTCCTCTCTATCTTTGTGCTGGTAGCTTCCTGGTGGGCGTGAGGCTCCCCTCGGGGCTCATCGGGTGGGATTTAACCTTGTCAGGGACAACACTGTGGTTTATCGTTTTTAGGCAGACATCATCTGACTCCACTGCTCTCCTGTTGGATGCCACTTCTTCTTTTACCTGACTTAGCACCCCATTTTCTTGTAGATTCAGGGGACATATTAATAGTCCCCCACATCTAGCACAGAGCAGACACCTCAAGGAGGGGAGGGGAGGGAAGGAACACAGCATCTCGAGGCCAGAGCCAGGGACAGTGGCTGAAACTGACCAGGAGGACCAAACACAGGTGATGGCCGGAGACTCTATTGGCTCAGGTCTACGTGGGCTAAGGAAGGTTTGCAACATGTGGGATGCTGACCGTCAGAGAGTGTATGCTGTGCGGGCGGAGGCGGTGGGGGTTGACCAGGCCTTGACGGTTGAGTAGGAGTTTTTACTGCATGTAGTTTTTGTTTTTTCAGTTTGTCATTGTCTTGGTTTTGGTTTTCCTTTTTCAGGCAGGCATGTGGCATCCTGGGGATTTGGCTCCCGGCGGGTGGCAGGAACCAGGGGGTGCTGGAAGTGGTGGTTCTCACCCTGAGGGCCCTGGCAGGGTGAGCGGAAAATGATTCACGGCTGCAGCCAGAACCTGCCGAGCAAGGCTTTCTCCGGAGGGTTAGGGGAAGATGTGCACAGAATACAGAGATAATAGTTTATAAAGTGTGTTTTTTAACCTGTGGACAATGTAGGGGAACGAAAGGCAGAAGATAAAGATCACCCATATGACATCACTCAGAGATAGCCCATTCTTGATATTTCCTTCACACTCATTGTTAAACAGCTTTATTGAGGTGTAATTGACATGGGATAGCTGAGTACATTAGAGTGAATATATTAGGGTAATCTGGAGGGTCCTGACATACGTGTACACCTGTGTGGGTTCAAGGCTGCGCGAATCGATATCCACCACCTTTGAAAGTGTCCTGCGAACTTGGTCACCTCCCCCTCCTCCCCTCTCCCCAGCACCCTCCCCCTTGTCCCTGCTGGACCCCAGGGGCCCGCGTGCCCTGTGAGGTGCTGAGGGTGGCTCACACTGAAGCCTCACAGGGACGGGCCGCTCGTTTTTCAGGCGGGATCCCTAAACTGAATCCTCTGGAAAGCAGTCCTGTAAGTTCACGGCGGGGGAACTGTCCCACTTCTCCACTAAAGAAACTGTGGCCAAGAGGGGAGCAGGCCTGCAGGAGCCTGTGTGGCCTCCTCTGTGCCGCCTGGAAGGTCAGGGGTGTCGTGGGTCCCTGCAGGCACGTGGGCTGCTCCTACCCCAGTTCCCCGGCACCAAAGGGGAGGCTCTGTGTTTAGCCCCCAGACTGGTCCCTCAGATCAGCGGGCCTCCCAGTGGAGGGCCCTCCCCCCAGCTCCTCCCGCACCGTCACCGGGCTCCCCCAGCTATAGGAGGAGGACTACGGGAGTTCTGTGGTTCTCTCTGCAAATGTGGAATCAGCCGCAGCAGACGGCCCTCCTGCCACCTGTGCAGACAGACAGGGCGGCTTAAAGTGAGGCCCACCCGCTTCGCACTGCTGGGCCCTCATCTCTCCTTAGAAACCCGGATGTCCAAGGTCTCCGTGCAGCAGCCCTTCGGCCTGGAGCCCCGTGGACCTGGGGGGAGCCGGCAGTCCTGCCTGTCACTGTGCTGAGGGATCCCCTGCCTTCCTCCGCCAGTGTCCTCATCTCAGGGCCAGTTTCCTGCTGTGGACAGAGGGGCCCTGTCTCTGAATTCCCGATGGTGCATGTGCCCGACAGCTCCTGTCCTGACTCACGGAGTGTGTCTGCTCACGGCCTTCGAAGCCATGATGAATGAATCCATTTGCAGTCCCACAGGAATGGAATCCAAACAGCTGGCTTTAAAACTCTGGGCAATTTTATTCAGCTTTAAAACTATACTGTCTCTCTTTCTGACCAAAGAAAGTGCATCAGGCTGGTTAAGAGAAGTGAGCTGTTCTCCTGCACCTAAACCACTATGGTTTCAGGCTCCCTGGCAGCTGGCCAGCCTCACCCACAGCAAGGCTGCTCTGGCTCCTCCAAGGCAGGGAGAGAAGTGGGGTCTCCATTCCCAGAGAGCAGGGTCCCACCCTGGGTCAGCAGGGGGACCATCTCAGAGCCCAGCCAGGGTCAAGGCCAGGGACTGGGGAGGGGCGGGTCCTGCTCTAGGGTGAGCACTGAGGCTGCCAGATAGGGCAGGCCAGTGGGGTAGGGGCAGGGCTGTGCTCCATGGCCCAGAGGTCGCAGGGAGAAATTGCCCAGAATGCACTGGGAGGGACTGGGGACAGGTGGAGGGGACAGCAGCACCCCTGGCCCCCAACACCAGCACTCCCTGCTGGTGACCAGTGGAGGTGCCCTGCCCTGCCCTACCCTGGCGACTGGCTCTGCTGGACGATCTGCCCTTCTGGGAACTTGGTGTCCTTGTGACAGGTCTGTCCGATGTCGTGTCAGCCGAGTGGCTCTGCAGAGAGCCCTGGCTGAGATGTGTGGTCGTCTTCATTCTCCCTAAAACCAGCCCTTCCAGACAGGAGGGGTCCCCCAAGCTCCGGACCTCCATGGACCAGTTGCAGGCGCCTGCCTCACACCCACACAGAATGAAGCTAGGTGTTGCCATCTTGTTCGTTTGATGCATATTAACATGCAGAGCTGCTGGGAGGACGTACATGTATCAGAAACGAGTGGCAGGTGACAGGGCAGCACAAAAGGTCCTCAGAAAAAAAGGAAATGTTCTACCACCCAAATGAGGTGCTGAGGAAGTGGGCTGGGCCCGGGCGGGGGAGGGAGAGGAGATGGGAGAGGAGGAAAGAGGGGGGAGGAGTGCAGGGGAGGGGGACCTTTGGGTCTGGGGTTTGCAGGGAAAAGCGTCCTGGTGGGGAGACAGGGTGGGTCGTGGGGCAGTGAGGGGGTGGGAACCATCAGAGAGGCCGTCCTCAGATGAGGCTGGACAGATGGCTCAGAGTTCTTTCCTGAATTCAGTGTCTGAGCCTCCTGAGCTACCCAGGAGCCCTGGCACTTCCCCTGTCCCACAGGTGGGCTTCCTTAGGGCCCCCTTGGTGGGGCAGGGGGAGCCGCTGGGCAGAGACCAGCATAGCCTGGGGGCAGTAGGTGAGCCTGCAGCCTCACCCTAAAGCAGTGATGGCGAACCTATGACACGCAAACTCATTTTTTTGGTTGATTTTTCTTTGTTAAATGGCATTTAAATATATAAAATAAATATCAAAAATATAAATCTTTGTTTTACTATGGTTGCAAATATCAAAAAATTTCTATATGTGACACAGCACCAGAATTAAGTTAAGGTTTTTCAAAATGCTGACACCCTGAGCTCAAAAGGTTCGCCATCACTGCCCTAAAGGGATATGGGATCTGGGAAGGACACCGCCTGCCTGCCCTGGAGAGGGAACAAAGCAGGCCTTGGGCCTGAGGAGGAGGAGGAGGCCTGGGGGTGGGGCCCGGGGTCCCTGGCCAGCCTGCCCCGCCTCCACCCCAGCAGCCTCCAGTGGAGCCGATCAGCAGTGCGCTGCTTGACCAACAGTTTTCATTTTTGATCGCGTGTTAATCAAGGCAGGAGGGTAGGACACGTCATGCCACAAGTTGTCAGCTTAGTTACAACCGGTAAAAATCAGACACAGGGGGGTGAGCCGGTCTGGGCTGGTGGTGCAGCCAGGTCCCCACCTGCCCTGGGATAGGACCCTGTCCTGCTGTGTCCCCACCACCACCACAGGCGATTCCTCCTCCTCACTCAGTGGACAGGCCTCGTGGCATCGTGGGTGAGGAGCCTGGGTCCAGCCCCAGCGATCATTCTTGCTGCCTCGGTTTCCACATCTGTGAAGTGGAGGCATTGGGAGCATGTCAGGGGCTGAGTGAGGATGCGTGTCAGCCCCTGTGCCCGGTATCCCCGCACATCAGATTCTCGGGACAAGTGAGACCCCATGGCAGCCCCCAGGTGCCTCTGGGACGGGAGCCCTGGACGGATGTGTGTGTGTCGGACAGAAGAGCCCGGGCCTGCAGGGAAGGTGGGCGGGAAGGCAGGGGAGGGCGGGCGGGGACAAGGCCGGAGGGTGACAGTCCCCACACACTGTCCTTGCAGTGCATCACCTCTTCATGGCCACCACCTGCCCGGACTTCGACTACGATGCCGTCTTGCAGGACGTCTGCCTCGCCCCATTCAAGGTGGACATGGAGGCCATCGGTAGGACGCTGTGGTGTGACTGGGGCAAGACCATCGAGTGAGTCAAGTGTGCCTACTGGCAGGAGGGACATGGCTGGGGGGACCTTGGGGCCCCAGGGCCTGGTGAGGGTTCTTCACCATAGTCCAGGGTGACGGACAGGCTGTGGTCATGGGTGGAGGACAGATGAGGGGGAAGGAGGGGTCAGTGACAGGTAAGTGCAGACAGTAAGGGGCAGGAGGTCCGTGATGACCTGGGATCCTCAAGGCAGCAGGAGACCGAGCGTCCTGTTAGGGCTGTGTCCAGGCGTAGATTCCTGTGGCCCATCCAAGTGCAGGCATCTGGGGACCACGGAGAGCGCTGCCCAGTGCCCAGGGGCCTCGTGGCCGAGTCTGACAGGCGCCGGGTTGCAGGGATGTCCCTGCTGGTTCCCCTGGTCCCCATAATCAGGCCAAGGCTGTCCTTCTGCCAGTTCATGGCTAGGAGCGCCCTGGGGTCACGGGAGGCTGTCCTTGGCTGGGTGGCCATGGCACCCCACAGTGGACAGCGGGCACTGAGCCTTCCCCTTCATGACTCAGTCCTTCTACCAAAACGCCCCTCTTCCCACCCCGCGGGCTGCATCCACTGCCTCCCTTTCACTCAGAGAGGTTGGGGCTTCTGTGCTCCTGGGCCAGGACCTCAGCCCCTGGAGCCCGAGCAGAACTTGGTGTGAAGAGGCAGGAGCCCTGGGACGGTGGGGTCCCCTCATTCTTGTTCTTCAAGGTCTCATTTTCTAAACTGAAAAATCAATCACGGGTGAGAAATTGGGGGCCGGGCAGGGTGTTAAAAATCAGAGCCGCTTGTTCTTGAGGCTGCTTGGCCCGTGCCTGGGCTGAGTGACTTATTTAGTTTAGGTCAAGGTTGTCTATCACTGGATCCACGGAAGAGGCCGTGCTCTGCGTGTCGTGTGCCCTGCCCCTCCTCTGTGTGAGCGAGGAGGTTTGTGCAGCCAAATGCAGGCTGTCACCTAGCAGAAGACGGGATAACGCTAGAGATGTTAATACAGAAGCAGTGGTGATGTCACTCGAAACTGAAGCCGCCACAGCAGGTTTCTGACAGTGGCTAGTTCGCAAGCAGGAATGAATATCACTCAGGCCCAGGAGAGTTGTCCGTCATCAGAGCCCAGTGGCGATAGAGCCAGAAATAGAAGCATGGGGTCGGGTGAGAGGGCCAGGAAATTCCTTTTATTTAAAAAGAAAATCCAGCCCTGGCTGGTGTGGCTCAGTTGGTTGAGTGTCACGCACCGAAAGATCTCCGGTTCGATTCCTGGTCAGAGCACATGCCCAGATTGCGGATTCAATCTCTGGTGGGAGTGCATGCAGGAGGCAGCCAATTGATGTTTCTCTCTCTCTCTCTCCCTCTCCCTTCCTCTCTCTAAAGTCAATAAAAACAATTAAAAAATAATTTAAGAAAAAGATAATCAAGATAATTGAGGGAACAAGGAGCAAAAGCCCTATTTCAACAGCATCATTATACCTAACATAGCATATGTTACATTGCATGACATGTGTTGCAATGTCATTACATAACCGATGTTGCATTACATGATGTGTTACATGACATGTTACATTACATGGCAAAGGGGAAGCAGATGCAGCAGAACTAAGGTTGCTCACCGCTGACCTTGAGGTGGGAGGTGATCCTGGATATCTGGTGGGTCCACTGTCCTCACAAGGGTTCTTAAATTGTCCCAGCTTCGGCCATTAGAGCGCTCTTGTGTCCTTTTGGGGGCAGTTCCTTAGGTGCCACGGAGTTGTTCCAGGCTCCTCTTGTTCAGTTTCTGCTCCAGCCCTGGAACCAGCCACTTCTCCAAGAAGCCCTGGCTCCTTTGATTAAAGAATGGTGTTTAGAAGCCAGGATGGGTAGATAGATGGCTAGATAGACAGATAGATGATGGATAGATAGATAGATAGATAGATAGATAGATAGATGTAGATACAGGTACAGACATATAGACAATAGATAGAGATATAGACACAGATATAGATATAGATCACACATATTCATACCAGGGACTTAGATGTAACCGAGGGAACCATGCAAGCATGCACCATGAGAATGTGGGTGAATCCCCCTTAAACCTGGTGTAGGAAACGCTATCTATAGCAGTATTTATTTCAGGGAATTGTTTTATGAGATGGTGGGGTCTGGCAAGTCCAGTGGGGGTACTGCAGCCTCGAGGCAGAATTCCTTAACTCGGTCTTAGAGCCTTTCAACTGACCAGTGAGGCCCCGCCCACACTATCAAAGATCATCGTCCCAAAGCCAGCTTATCATAGCTGTGAGCCATCTCCGGAACACCCAGGGCCCTGTGCGATAGAATAACTGGGGACCAAGGTGTGGCCAGTTTGACACGGAAAGCAGACCATCACCTTGGGGCATCTAGCATCAGAGCGACACTCAAAGGGAGGCCCAGAGAGGTGCCCTTGCCCCTCATTCCCACTCCCCAGCCCCATGTTGCCCATTCTTCCCCACATTCCTACCCATTTGCTATGTAACCAATCTTATTCACTCTGCCTTTCCTTCTTGTATTTCTTTTGCACAAATGAGTAGGTGTAACCATTTTTCTTATATCCCCCTCTTTGTAACATGGAGTATATTATACTATAGATTCTCTTCTTGCACTTTTTTTTCATTTGACAGTGTATCCTATAAACAGACCTTATCAGTGCAAAGCCTTCTCATTCCCCTTACATCTGAGTAATACCCCACGTGCTCAGTTTTTTAACCACTTTCCTAACAAGGGGACACGTAGGTTTTAACAACACTTCCCAGTTTTAGGTCGTGTTGAATGAAGGACTTTTTCGTGTTGTTGGAACTGTGTCTGCAGGGTCGAGACCTAGAAGTGGGTTTGCTGGATCCACTGTGAGAGCACGTGTCATTGCGGTCCAACACGTTGCCACCGAAAGGCTGTACCAGCTCCCTCCCAGCAGCCGGGGGGAGGGGGGGGGGTGACAGGGGGGCTGGTTCCCACAGCCTCACCGAGACTGGGTTTCCACACTTCTGAACGCTCACTGTCTGATGGAGAAATGGTCTCTCAGTGCATTCATTTGCATCTCTCTAATTTATGAGTGGATCTGAACATCTTCCATATGTTAAGGGCCACACACATATTTTTGAGACTTGATTGTGCCTGTCTTTCCCATTTCCATCCGTTTCTGACCCTTTTTAAAGCGTTCAGGTTAGAGGAGACGTCTGGCCTTCGGCTGCAGCGCGTGTTACATATTTCCTCCCAGTTAGTCGGCTGTTTTCCGACTCTCTGGTATTGTCGTTGCCACGTTATTGTGTTCGCGCGTCCTGGGCATCCGTCTCTTGTCGCCTCTGGATTGGAGTCATGGTTGAAGGGCCTTTCCCTACGCCCAGGTCCAAGAGGAAGCCACCACATTTTCTTCTCGAGCTTGGGCGGCCTCGGTGTCCCAGCCGGTCCCGGGCCTGCAGGAGTTGATTCTGCTGTGCAGGGTGAACTCTCAGGCACCGGCTCTTTGCCCAGAGGCTCCGCCCACTTGTCCTGTTTATTCAAAAGCCCATCTGGCCCCACCTTTGTTTCCAGGTCCATCTTCGTTCTGCACTGAATGTCCCTGCGCACCTTTCACACCGTCCCTTTCAAACTTCCTCATGTTCCCTGCGTCTGCAACATGGCTTTCTCCTCCAGAACCAGCGATGGGTCCGAACCGCCTCCTCAGTTTACTTAGTTACCGCTTACCTCGTTCCAAGACAGTTCGCAAAGCTGGCGTTTGCTGAGCACGTACTATGTGCGGGGCATAAGCTCTGGACGTACGTTACCTCCTTTAAGTATGAGGCAGCCTCAGGAGGAGTCAGAACTGTCGTCACCCCACTTCATCTGCCCAGGGTCACAGCCGGTTAGGGATCTTTGAATCCGAGGTCCCAGCTCTTGACACTCCCCGACGACACAAGGTGGTTCCCCTGACTCTCCGGAGGTGTGGGGATGCCCTGTCTTTATATCAGGTGGCTCTGTGGGAGGTGGATGCTGGCCTTCGCTGGCTGCCTCAGCCCCTGCCAAGGACCACCAGGCTGGTGAGGTCCACTTGCATTGGAATACAGAGCCTGCCTGGCACTGGAGCCATGGGCTGACCTTCCAGGGTCTTGGGCTCTTGGGGTGGACAGGATGGTCCAAGTGACCGGGAGGAAGAAGAAGAGAAGAGGCCCAAAAGGAGGCCCAGCGTGGGGTGGAGGAGCCGCGTGAATGGGCAGGAGGGCGTAGCCATGTTAGGCACAGTGTCCAACAGGGGAGCAGGGCCCCTAAGTGGGGGACGGACAGGCAGAGAGCCAGACAGTGGGGCTGGAGGACTGTGAGGCAGGCAGATGTCGGACAAAGGGTACCGGTGCTGGGAAAGACCCCGCTGGAGCCGAGTGCAGTTAAGGCTGTCGGGGGTGGGAGGCAGCAGCCCAGCGAGCAGGAGTGGACCGCTGTTAGGACCTGGGGTTCAGGACAGGCTGAGGGTGAGGACAGGAACTCCAAAAGCCAGGGCCACCCAGTGCCTGCTGCTTGAGGTCATAGCTGTCCCAGGGCCTGGGTGGGTCTGCAGTGGCCCTGGAAATGCCAGAGGGAAGCTTCTGGCTTAACAACAGCTGCCCATCAGAGGAGACTTACCTTCCCACTAAGTGGCGCGGATAAATGTGAGCCAGGTGACTTCTGCAGATGCGTGGGGAGGGGAGAAGCTCCCCTGTGGGGCGTGGAGGGGCTGCTGGGGCCACACGGTCTACCTCCTACGTCAAACTGGACAGAGGGGCCTGTGACAGCCCTGCCTCACTTAGGACATTGCACAGAAGCGTGGGCTTATTCCGTCCTGAGCAGCACTGCGCACCGTTGCTCGGAGATACAAGTATCTCCAGTGAAAGCAGGGCTGGTGAGAGCATTCGGGCCGTGTTCCAACACGAGGACAGCGGACACTCTTGAGTGGCCTGCCATGGGACTGAGGGCCTGCTTGCTTTTGCATTGGGAGATTTGTCATCGTCACTGCCTACCCGGTGACGGGAGTCCAGCGTGGTTCTGTGTTGAAATGGGTGGCGGGTTCTCCAGCAGCCCTGGGCTGAGGCCCTGGTCATGAGCCAGGCTCCAGGTCTCCTCTTGAGCCCTCTTCTCTCTGCCCTTCACTGCCCAGGTCCCTGCACCAGCTCCCTGCAGGGCAAGGGTTCAGCAGGGCGGGTCCGCTCTGTGCACCAGGCGAGTCATCATGTCCGGGGTGAGCTCATTCACTGCAGCCCGGGGTTTGCTAATGGAAATTCAACGTAATTGAATGTATTCACTGGGAATACAATCTAATTTGGGGAGCAGTGGAGATTAAGGAACAATGTGTCATCCAGACTCCATTTCCAGAGACCTCCCTGTGGGTGTCAGGAGGAGAGAAAGAGCAGAACAAGGAAAGAGAAGAATCTCAAAAATGGGAACTCAGCTAGAAGATGGTTGGTTTTAAAGTGACCACATATCGGGTTTTCTCCCCAAGACAGGAAATGCGGGTGATTCAGAGATGGAAGGCCCGGCTGCTCCTCCTCTTCCTGCTCAGCTGCGGGCTCTGAGCTGCCACCTCGGGCAGGAACCCTGTCAGAAGCATCAGAATTCAGTGAGCCCCAAAGAACCCACCTTTACCTTCGCGCCTTCCCGGTGCCCCTCTTCTCTCGGCCCTGAAGCCCCGGGCTTATCAATGCTGTGGTGTGGCCTCAGCTCCTGAAGCTTTGGTCACACTGTGCAGGGTTCCCAGGCCCAGGTCTCCACGGCCTGCTCCCTGGGGACTGCCTCTGCCCTGCTCACCCCAAGCTGGGCCATAAAGAGCCCTCCAGCCTGTCCAACAGCTGCTTTTGTTTGAATTCCAACAGGAATGGAGAGGGAGGCATCTTCTTCAACCACGGTGGTTTCTCTGGGGCAGTGGCTGTCACCCTCCCCGGGTCCTGCTGTGCTCAGGCCCCCTCCCCAGGTCTCAGCATGGGCCATGACCTGTGCTCAGCAGGCTGGTCACCAGAGCTCCGCCCAAGCGTGGCCCCTGCCCCACAGGGACACCTGCCTGCGGTTCCTTCTCGGGTTTGCCCCTCCAGGCATCTGCCTTGGAACTAGCCCTGAGCCCGTGAGTGCTTGGGCCACGTTCTTGTCGGGAGGGTCTGGCGCCGAAAGCCACTCCCCACCCCAGTGCGCACTGGGAAGGAGGATCCTTCTGGGGTCTCCAGAGCCCAGGCTCACACCCTCAAGCCCAGGTGCACAGAAATCTGGTGGCTGACCTTGGCCTCTTAGGCCTTCAGGGAGGGGTTAGGGCAACTACCCACCCATCCTGCACAGGCTGGTGTGCGAAGACCTCACTCAGCCCCTTCCAGGAAGGGTGCTCTCAGCTTCCAGGAGCTGGGGCAGGGCTGTGGGGATCCCCCTCAGCTCCCCAGCGGTGGCCTCTCAACACTTCATTTCACATCGGTTCAAGTCTTCCTGATGTGTGGGGCAGGCGGTCCTTCTTGCTGGTCCTCTGCCATGGACAGTAAAGCCTGAGAGGGCCTGAGCTCTCAGCAGCCACCCTGGGGTTTGTCGGGCCAGTGAAGCCCCGCTCAGGTGGTGGACAGAGGCCTAGGCTGGGACAGGAGGCATCAGGGTGCAGTGTCTGCTGGGTGGGCAGAAACCCTTGTCCTCCACTCACTCAAAGACCTTCCTGGTCCCTCCCTCGAGGGCACCTGGGCAGAGCCTGTGGGAACACTGCTG
This sequence comes from Myotis nattereri, assembly GCF_964212035.1. Taxonomy (NCBI): domain Eukaryota; kingdom Metazoa; phylum Chordata; class Mammalia; order Chiroptera; family Vespertilionidae; genus Myotis; species Myotis nattereri. Next base: position 34,870,307 of record NC_138082.1, read on the forward strand.
CTCCTGGCGAAGTGTCTGCAGCATCACCCGACCCCGAAGCGCCAGCCCCGGCCCCTCTGTCAGTGGGCGTCTTGGTGAGGCTGTGAGGCAAAGGCCTCTCAGCCCCTCATCCTGTCTCAGGAGCTCGGCCCTGGCTGCTCTGAGGAAGCAGATCCAAGACAAGGGCAACTGGACAGAGGATGTGGCGGGGAGGGATAGTGTCATAAAGAAAGGAGCCCTCTGGGACTCTGCTCCCACATCTGTGCTCCCAGTACAGAGGGGAACCAGGAGGCAGAAGGGTCTGGAAATCTACCTTCCTCCACTGTGTGCCCAGAGCCAGCTGTGTGGCAGGCACATAGGGGAGGAAGAGTCAGAGGGGTAGGTCCTCTGATTAGTCCCAGCCCCAGCCAGTGCCAGCTCCATGGTCACCCCTCCAGAAAGTACCCTGTTGCTGTGTCCCACCAGCTGGGGAGCTGTCTTCCTTTTGGGAAGGTTGGAGGCCCTCGGGGCAGCCGCAGCCCTTCAGTTGGGGTTGGCTTTGAAGTGGCATTCCTGCCCCATGGTGGGTTCTGAGCATGATCCCCAGAGGGTCCGTGGATGCCTACCTGCTGAACTAGGGGCTTGGGAGGATGAACCCTAATTCCTTTTTTCAGAAATGCTCTGCAGAGACCTACAGCCAGGAACCCTTTGTGGTGGGGGGACACTGGGAGCCAGGGAGAAGGTGCAAGCTCCCCTTTTCCATGCCAAGGGCTTCAGCTTCCCTTTATCCCCAGTGCTCTGTGTCTCCGGCCCTGGGCGAGGACAGACACTGCCCCAGACACAGTGGGAACTGCGCTCCAGCCTCCCGGGATGTCTTTTCCCATCAGATTATTAACTGCCCTGTTTTGCAATTTTGCAACCTCCTCCGTTTGGGGATGAAATCAAGCCTCCATGTCAGAATGTAAAAGGTCAGAAGCAAGCGGCACTAAGCAGATCCTGGCACAAGTAGAAGGAAGAGCAGGCAGGTGGACCACATCCTGGTGACGAGGGGGACGGTTTGGGGGAGGCTCTGCACAGCGCCTTCCACTCCCACCTCCCCCTTGGACACACTGCTTCCACCCTGCCCCCAGCAGCATGAGAACCCCAGAGCTGTCCAGGCTACGCACATGGGACTTCACTGGCCAGGGAGGCAGGTCAGGCATGCTCACTCGTTGGAGTTGCCCTCCTGGGACTGTCCCAGGGAAAGGGCAGGGCAGCAGGTGGTGGCACAGAAGGCAGTGGTGATGAAGGCATGCTCTGGGTGCAGCGTCTCTGTGTTGTGGTTTGTGTGCCATGGGGTCAGCCGGGTAGGGGACCAGAGCAGATGCCCTTCCTAAGGCTGGCCTTCGGCCCAGCACTCCTGCTCAATAGGCCATCACAGCATCTCCCAGGGCCCATCCTGCCATCAGTGGCCCTCCCCCAAGCACATGGGGCCCGGGACACTCTCGTCCTCTGTGGGGGAGCCTTCCCCATGCAGATGTGGACACACCCCCACCACCACCACCCAGGGTCTTATGGGACTTAAGCCTGGACACTGTGCACAGCTCCTGGAACAGATGTGTCTGAGGTCTGAGCTCTCTCTTCTCCTGGCTTCTTGTCTCAGTCAAAACATGGAGAACCCACCTTCTTACAAATACACTCCTTATGGGTAGCAAGGCAAGGTGAGTTTACCTTCACGGCCAGGGCCAGGTTGGACAGCCAGCTCCCTGGCAGGGAGGCCACTGAAGGGGTCCTGTCCTGATTTCTCAGTCCTATTTATGTTCAGCCGCTTCAGGTTTTGCCGTTGTAAATGAACTGCAGTGCATATAGCTTACTGCTGTTTTGGACTCATTTGTTTAGGTTTTTGTTGTTGTTGTTGTTTTAAGAAGTCTTGCAAAGGGGCCTACACAGCACAGGCCTTGAACATTCCAGGGTTCTTAGAGGTTTTGCCCAGTTGCTCTTTCGAATAATTTGACTAAGTTATATGACCAGAAACCTATGGAAATGTTTCTTTTGTTCGTGGGTCCATGAGCACTGAGTTTGTCAAGATCGTGTTCTTGCAGGCTGACATGAGAGTTCCTGTTTCGCCCTCATCTGCCCGCTTTGGCTGTTAGGAAGGTCGAACTGCTTTCTCCTGCAGCTGTTGGGACTTGTTTTTTCTGGAGTGCAGATCACCTGCTCATAACCTTTGCTATCTGTGTCCTGAGTCACCTTCTTTTACAAACTCTTAAATATTGCAGAGACGAGCCATTTGTCATGTTATTCCGTCTTCTCTGCGTGTGTCACTTGTGTCTGTTTTACTGATGCTTGTTTTTCGTGCTTTAGCTCCTTAGTGGTTCGGTTTTGGCGCGCTGCCTCCTCACTCCTCAGGTCTGTGATTTGATCACAGGGCTGTCTGCTCCACAGACTCAGTAGTGAGAGTCATATGGCCACAATATTATGTTCTGTTTCTACTTAGTTGCCCTGTGTTTTGGAATAATGTTTATCTCCTTAACACTGTGCGTAGTTACAGTAAGACAAGAATTAGGATTTATTTCCTCCCTATCTCGATTATCCTAACATATGTTAAATGATATTTCCTACCTTCATTGTCTTGTTATGCTTAGTTTAACACATAACGCATTCTTGTATGCATTAGTGTCTATTTCTATTTCTTTTTAATTCCCACCCAAACAACATGCATCCTGCTGTGTGTTACTCAGCTCATTTCTGTGTTTCCGGGTTTTTGTGTACTTGATAATGGGCTATTAGATTCTCTAATTCTAATTATATTCTTACTAGTAAGTAGCCCAGTGCACAAATTCATGTACATTGAATGGAAATTAATTAGAAGAAATATTTTAATATCACTAGTCACCCTTTCTCTGTAATAGAAGTATCACAGATGAAAGAAAATTAGTAAAATGTACATGAAAATAATATATAAATTGATTAATAAACAATAACAACATGATATAACAACGAATATTTTCCATGAAATTTTTACTGTCAGAATCTTCGTTTATCATTAATTTTTTAAAAATATGCTGGGTATTCTGGAAAATTTATATCATTTGGACAGACTTTGCCTTTGCTACAACATCGAGTAAATTTTCCATCAGATGGTTTTTCATCAGAGAAATTTAGGGACAAGCAAAATTGACATGTACCAGTCATTCCACCACAGTTGTGTTCAATAGTTGCATCTTCATTTACCTCATTTTTGCTATGAAGGCAGTTCCTACCATATTGGTAGTACTTGTCGATGACTGTTCTTCAGACATGCTCTGTCAATGACATTACTTTCTTTCTGCTTCAGAGGTACATTGTGGCAATAGTTGGTCTTCAGGCATATTCTGTCAACAATTTCGGCTTCAAGTGTCAACAAAAACGTGACGTCATTACCCAGCACCCACAGCCACTGTTTCCGGGCTGGGCTGGGCTGTGGGCCGCATTTTGCACCATGGGGTCTTGGCAGTGTTGGCTGCAGTTTGGTGGGGTGTTGCTCTGGGGTGGTGGTGGGGCCTGTATCCAACTTGGGGGAAGCCAAGTGTTGCTTTGTGGGCACCAGGTCCACAGTGCCGTTTCTCTGTGCGTGTCACAGCAGCTCCTACGTTGAGTGTCAGCCCCCTGGTGGTCAGTGCACATCATAGCAACCGGTCGGACGGTTGGACACTTAGCCTATTAGCTTTTTATATATATAGATAATTTCTAGTTATTTTTTCCAGCAGGTTGTTATGTATATATATTCTGCTGTTTTTAGATTCCATATTATTATGCTGCTGCTATCAACTGTGAAATATCATTAAATGTCTCCTTAATCATGTTTAATAGTTTTTGTATTTCTATTCTTTGCTTCATATTAACATTGAAATCCCAGTATTTTAACTACTTGAAGTTAACCCTTAATTCTTTTGAATCTTCCGAGGTAATTCTGTGTTAATTCTCTCTCTCAGAAACTGCTTATGTCGTCTTACTGTTTCATCTGGTGAGTGTTGAGCCTTGTAACAAAGGAAATTGTATTGTATTTGTCCTTTATGTTCAATCTTCAGGCACTCCGTTTGGGATCTTGATTTTTATCTTTCCACACTGATTTCCCCCCCCCCCCCCTCTTTTCTCCCTCCTGTTAAAACAGGATGTGTTTGCCTTTATCTTTTAAATGAGGTTAACATACCGGCATGCTCTTTCCACTCACTCACCCTGAAATGTGGAACACGGGTGTTCTGACGCTTGTGTTGGTTTCCTTACACCGTGAAACCGCATGCTTGGCGCTCGATGAAAGAGCAGGACTGTCTCTCTCAACCCCCGTCCCCACCCCATCTCCTCACTGACTTTAGTTCATGTTCTAAAACCTGCTCTTCCTCCCGTGGCCTATTTTGGTTTATTTCTTACACTGCGCTGTTCTGACTGGTATCAGTAACAGCCCTCGGGCCCACAGGGCTCTCTGTCACTTATCTTTGCGAATAGGCTGTTAACTCAAGCTCCTCTTATTGTTATCATGTTCCCTTTGTCATGTAGCTTTTCAATTCAGACAACTATTCTGAAGTAGAACCTAGACATAAGCCATGCAATTAATGCCTTCCCAGAATTCAGACATTTTTAAGGAGCTTTTTGCTGCCTTTGTAGCTGAGTGACAGCTCGGCAGGATGCTAAGTATATGCTGAACAACCTGGAGTTTGTGTGACTGTTGTTCAATTATCTCTGAGTTTTTATTATGTTATCAGGGACCCAGGGAGACTGACTTGTTTTGTAAATATGACCTCCTTACTGGTGTGGTCGCTCACAGGTTGCTAGAGCCAGGGGACTGGAAAGGGACTGGACGGGGAAGGTGTGGGGCAGGCAGGACCTGGCTGTGACTGTGACTGTGTATGTGGGGGGAGGGGGGATTCCTGTGGGCAGCTCTCAAGACACACATCCTCAGACCCAGGGCAGCCAGGACCTTCTGGGACTGACTGCTGCCTCATACCCCATCCAGTTTGTCCCAAGCAGGAGGGAGCCCTGGAAGCCAGGTGTATCTGAGGTTTGGCAGGGTCCCTGTGACACTCATTTCTCTGTTTCTTCACCATTCTGATGCACTGGGCTGCTCCCCGATCCAGACTTGAATCCAGGATGGTTTTGAATCACAGAGAAAGCCCCACGGATGTCTGGAAGGTTCTCCCTTACTGCATGGACAGGGGTTCACAGGAAGGCCGGAGGAGGGGGTGGCCTGCTCCTGCCACTATCTTGGCCATGGTCCTTCTCCTTTGGAAAGTTTAGTGAGGACACCTTGGCACCTCGAAGGAGTTCAGAACCAGATTTAACTTTGGCTCAGCAGCTGCTGCCTGAGGACTTAATTGGTGCTGGGCCAGTGGTGTGACTGCTGGGTAGCCCCTCGTGTTCCTGGGGGGTGAGCCCCAACAATGGGTGAGGATCGACTCCCAGCTCCAGCCCTCCACCTGCTGTCAGGGCTGCCCCTCAGGAACTGGGTCAGAGACTGCCCTGTTGGCTGGCATGACCTTCTGCTCAGGGGAAGCTGTCAGGCACAGCAAAGCCACAGCCACTGTTCCCTCTCTTGGTGACATAGTGAGGCGCCCTGGGATAGTGCCACCCAGCCCAGAGGTCACCTTCGTGGGTATCAGTCTGCCCGCTGTGCCAGTGTGGCCAGCAACCTCACAGCCTCCACGGCCTCAGGAGGGCCCCAGGGGTCCCTGAGGAATCCAGTGGGATCAGGGCGGCAGGCTGCCAGGCAGGGCGGGGAGAGCAGTGACCTGGTGGTGGGACTGAGGGGGCACTGCAGAAAAAAGCCCTCCTTCCAGCCCCCAGGGTGGCTTGCAGGGGTAGAGTCCCCAGGGTGTTAGTGTCCAAATATAACTGTCATGCCTAATCCTTGAGCTTGGACACGTGTGCACACCCATGTGAGGGTGAGGGCGAGGGACCTGGGCCCAGGAGGGAGCCCTAGACCTGGATGTCCGCACAGGGCATTGCGGTGAGGCCAGCCCACAGTGGGCGCAGCTGGGTGATCAGCCATGGTTCCCTGCCATCTCAGAACCCAGGGCTGGGATGACTGCAGGCACAGGCCCCACCTGCCAGGCACTCAGAGGACACCCCATGTCCCTTTTCTGTTGTCCAGGAGTGGCGGTCTTCCCAGGTCTCCCCAGCCGAGAGCTCCGTGAGAAACTGCTCTCTCCTCCCCAGCAGTGACACACCAGCCCTGCCACTGGTCTTCCTCCTCTTACCTCTAACCTCCCTGCTTTAGCATGTTCTTCCTTTTCAGAGAGAGAGAGAGAGAGAGAGAGAGAGAGAGAGACACCAGAGCCCCCTGGCCCAGTACAGTGGAGGCAGGGAGCCGGTTGCAAAGCCCTGGGTGGAATTTACCTGCGCCCTCCAGCTGGTGTACCTGAAGCCGGCTGTGTTGTTGAGTATTTATTGTGCACACGCATGCTGGGATTCCACAGACAGGGTGGAGCCCGCAGTTCCCCTGAGCTTTTTATTTTTTTTGCAAAGATGTCAGAAGTTCCTGTTCTATAACTTAAGGAGATGAGCTGTAATGGGAACATTGGAGAAACCTTAAAGTATACATTTCTGTGCACGCGCTCCAGGGGTCAGCCCTGGGCCAGCAGAGATGCGCAGGGCTTTTTCCGCGGTCTCATCAGACTTCCGGCTGGATCGGATCTCTCGGACCTGCGGTTTAGGGAGGGCTTGATGGCACCATATCCACCCCACACACACTCCCGCTGAAAGTCCCGGGGTGAGGAGTGAGTTCCAGGTGCACAGCGCCCGGGACACTCACCCAGGCCTGGGGGCAGTGTCCTAGACTGAAGTGTTTTTAATCTGCTAGCAAGACTTCCTTTTACATTTCCTGAGGCGACAAAAACAAAAGCTGCCCTGTCCGGTGCAGCCTGACAGCTCACAGCGGCGAGGCTGAGTGGGAAATGGCAACCTGCTCAGAGGCCCTCTGCGGAGGCTGGATGGCCTGGCACGCTCACGCCGAGCCCCACGCAGGCCGGGCCACCATGTGGCTTTCCGCCACCGAGGGCGTGGCCGGGTGAGCAGACTGCGCCGCCCTGCTTTGGAAATGCTCCTCTGTGACTCTTTTGGAAATCCTGGTTGGGAGCCCTGACACCAAAGTGGGAAATCACGTGGTAGAAGACAGACCCAACCACCTAGAAATTAAATACGCAGGTGCCTGGCTGTAAGGAAAATGCCCCCAGGGCTCCAGGAATAAATGCGGGGTTTGCAATTGGTTTGAGAGATTTTGGTCACATTAAGAACTTCTTCCTGATTTACAAGGTTGTTTCTTTTTTATCGGAAATGTTGAATTTTGTCAAATGCCTTCTCAACCTGTATTGAAATGATTGTGTGTTTTTTGCTTTGACATGCTGAAATGGGCTTTGACAGTCACAGGTTTAAAGCATTCCTGAAATAGCCGAAACCGGTTTGGCTCAGTGGATAGAGCATCGGCTTGTGGACTGAAAGGTCCCAGGTTCGATTCCGGTCAAGGGCATGTACCTGGGTTGCGGGCACATCCCCAGTAGGAGATGTGCAGGAGGCAGCTGATCGATGTTACTCTCTCATCGATGTTTCTAACTCTCTATCTCTCTCCCTTCCTCTCTGTAAAAAATCAATAAAATATATTTTTAAAAAAATAAAGCATTCCTGAAATAAACCTACTTTACAGTGTTCTGTACGGAGAGCTTAAGTTTGCTAACAGTTTTCGTAGGGCATTTGTGTCTGTTTTTAAGTGACAGTGGAGCACATCTGTTACGCTGAGGCACGTGGGCATGCCGTCTTCAGAGGTGTGGAATCTGGGTTTGGTTAATTTTTTTTAAATTGATTTTTGAGAGAGAGAGAGAGAGAGAGAGAAATATCGATTTGTTGTTGAATTTATGTATGCATTCATTGATTGATTCTTGTATGTGCCCTGACTGGGGATTGAACCCACAACCTGGTGTATTGGTGTATCAGGATGATACTCTAATCAACTGAGCTACCTGGCCAGGGCTTGGTTAACTTTTTTAAAAAACTGGGAAGCTCACTTTTTTTTTTTTCTATAATTCTAAGAATTGGAAAGAACTGCCTGGGTCTGCTGCCTTTTGAGATTGTAATTTTTAAATAACATTTTCCCCTTTTTTTCAGATAGTTTATAGTTTCCCCAAAAGTACCCCAATTCAAAAATTTTCCAATTTTTAACGTACATTTTTTGCATATTAATCTCTCATACTTTTTCTCATCTTCTATCTGTGGTTTTATATATGATGTTTTCTGTGTTTTTTTTAGATTAGACTCTCCAGAAATGTGTCCGTTTCATCATACCTATTTTTCTAAAGAATCCGCTATTGAATTTACTTATTTTCCTAGTTTTTTTAAAGAGAAAATCAATAAGTATTAGTTTTTAATCTTTTAAAAATAATTCCTTATTGTTGAAAGTATTATATATGTCCCCTTTGCCCCCCCCCCCATAGCCCCTTTTTAATCATTATTAATGCATTTAAATTAGTTGCCTTTTGGAGAGATTTATCTTTTTTTTTAAGTCTTGATTTGGATACTTATTTTTTTGTTTGTTTGTTTAGTAATAAGATAATTTAATTTTGTGCTGTTTGGCTCTAATCCATTAATTTTTACATACAGTATCACCATTATTTTTTTCTTAATAACCTGTAACTGGATTTTTAAATGATTGTTTGACCCCACAATTATAAGTTTTCTTTCATTTCTACAAATTTAATATTTTAAAATATGTCTTTTCCTCACTAATTTGTAGTTTTTAATACTGCAGTCAAAGAATATTGACTTACAGTTTCCACTTTGGGAATTTATTGAGTCTTGTTTGCTGCCTAAATAATAGGATCCTGGGCTTTCTGAAAAGATGGTTGATTCTCTGTAGACTAGAAACATCGCACATAGTCACTGAACCCGGTTTATTGACTTTATTTTTCACACGCCTTTATTCTAGTTTGTATCTCCTGAGCCTTGAGAGGTGAAGGTGCAATTCGCCAGATGTTAGAGGCGGGGCTGCCTGTGTCCTGTAGGCAGTGAGGACGCTTTTCTCGGTGTGAAATGTCCCTCTTGTCCCCCGTATGGTGCCCCTGGCCCACACACACTCGGTGCAGGAAAGTGGAAACTGGTGTTAGAAATGTGCGTGTGATCGCCCACCACCATGAGTCTCTTCTGCCTACTCCTGGGCACAGGGACAGGACCACAGGAGGGGAGGGGACACCCTGGAAGGGGCAGGCCCTAGGAGATGGGAATGGGGAGGGGTAACCTGTGTGTGCTGACAGCCCAATGTAGGCAGGACCAAGCTTCAGATAGGGGTGGGAGTGTCACAGGTATCAGATGTCCCAGTCGCTGGCTGGCCGAGGAGGGAAGGAGCCTGCGGAGTGTGGATGCCCCTCCCCAGGAGGGGAGGGTGCGGGGAGCCTCGGTGAGGAGATGGACAGGCTGCTGATGGAGGGGGAAGGCTCCCGGGCACACAAGGGGGGTCCTGGTGGGGGGTGAGCTACGAGGGGAAAGTTGGGGGAGAGGTGGGGAATCCCTGGGGATGGATGGACCTAGGAGAGGAGGCCTCTGGGGAGGGGCGCCATCTGGTGGCTGGGCCCTTTCTGCAAGGAGGCCGTGGAGTGGGGACGAGGAATCCTGGAGGGTGGTGGTGGGTATGGAAGAGAGAAACTTGGGCACCTGGGACTGGATACAAAGGGGGGTCCTGTCCTTGGGGCCCAGCCCCACCCTCCTTGCTCCTGGTCCTGAGTCCCTTTGGGGACTGGGCATCTGCCCCGCAGCATCCCAGCAGACCGCAATGTCGCCCACCCAACTCAGCCGAGGAGACATGAGAGGTTAGGTCCCGGCCCCGGCTGGCTCCGGGGTGAATGAGAGTAGTGGAGGAAGCCAAGCACCTGCTCAGGCCCTGCGGACATCTGCAAAGCCGGAATGGGGGTGCGCTGGACGCGTGCCCCCGCACTCCTCTATGTCCCAGCATTGCCGGCTTGGAGCATGGCTGCCAGCCAAGTGCCCCGGGTCCAGGGAGGGAGTCCATGGTGGCCAGGGGAGAACCTGCTGTGCTGGGGGAAGCAGAGGGCAGGGTGGGAGTGTCCCTGTGATGGGGGACATGCCCTGCTCCTGGGACAGGGTTTACCTCGCCCAGCTGGGGGCAGAGATAAGTGGGGGGAAGGAAGGAATGCGCCTGCTGGCTGGGCTCAGAGAGGCATGGGGTCTGCAGGCTCCCTGGGGAGGCAGGGCAGGGCCCCCAGCAGGCCCCTGAGCCCCAGGCTTGCCAGCAAGGGGAGGCCTGCAAGGCAGCAAGGGCTGTCACAGAAATGAAGAAGTGAGCCCTCCGTGGCTGCAAGTGCAGGGACATCAGTGTCCAGTTTGCCAGGGGCCCCTTCCCAGATAAGCTTTTTTATATGTAATTGTAAAATACTGTATGCTCACTGTAGAAAACTCGAAATCCCCAGAAAGGGTAGAGATGAGAGAACAAAAGTCCCTCCTATCACAACCCTGGGGTGGCCCGCCCAGCATTCTGGAGTGTTCCCCTCCTCCCAGAGCATTTTATGCTGAAACCACAATGTTTACACGCCAGGTCTCATATGCTTTCTTCTGCCCAACATTGTAACCTAGGTATTTTCCCACCTCTTACAAATCTCTTCCTCCATATCCGTTTTTTGTTATTGATCCTCACCTGAGGATATTTTCTTTCCATTGATTTTTAGAGAGTGGAAGGGAGGGGGAGAGACACACAGAGAGAAACATCGACGTGAGAGAGAGACGCATCAATTGGTTGCCTCCCTCACACTCCCTGACCAGGGCTGGGGGTAGAACCTGTAATCAAGGTAGTCGCCCGTGACCGGAATCGAACCCTAAACCCTTCATCTGAAGCTTATGCTCTAACCACTGAGAAAACCAGCGAGGGCCCTATATATCATTTTATTATTTTTTTTTAATATATTTTATTCATTTTCTACAGAGAGGAAGGGAGAGGGATAGAGAGCTAGAAACATCAATGAGAGAGAAACATCGATCAGCTGCCTCCTGCACACTCCCCACTGGGGATGTGCCCGCAACCAAGGTACATGCCCTTGACCGGAATCGAACCTGGGGCCCTTGAGTCCGCAGGCCGACGCTCTATCCACTAAGCCAAACCAGCTAGGGCTCATTTTAATAGCTATATTAAAATAGCTTATCAGCAATTTCTTTCATTGCTATCTTATAGTTTACTGCTTTTCATAATTGTAAATTTGCAGCAACCCCTTCTTACCTTACTTCTGTCTGCATTTCATGTTATTAACTTATGGTAATTCCCAGAAATAGAATTCCTGGGTCAAAGGGTATCCATGATTTTGAGTTTATTGATACATATTGCCAAGTTGCTTTTCAGAAAAATTTTACCAGTTTACCTTTTATTAGTAGTGATAGGAATGCCTGCCTCATTTCACTACACCTACCAGTGTTGAGTAGAAGCCAACTGTATTCCCAGAACTATTGAGCCAAAGGCACCATAGGTATTTCTGTGCTTGCACCCACCCTCACCCCTCTCTGTCTACCTGACACCACACTCCCAATGTCAGCCTGGCACTTAGACAGACTCTACGGGCCAGCCTCAATGGGTCACTTTTATCTTCACCTGTCGTACTGCCAGGACACCAGGTAGTGCCACCTGCCCCATCCCAGCAGCTATCTAAAGCTGCTGGAAGCCACCAGGGTGTGAATTCTCCCAGGTAGACAGAGCCAATAGTGATCAGATAAAGGGAACCAGAATCCCAGAGTGGTTTGTCCTCGAGTTTTTGAGGGCTTAGATACACATCGGTGAGTTAATAGAACAAGAAACGTATCCTAGCCCAGCTGGCGTGGCTCAGTGGTTGAGTGTTGACCTGTGAACCAGAGGGTCATTGTTCCATTCCCAGTCAGGGCACATGCCCGGGTTGTGGGCTTGTTCCCCAGTAGGACATGCAGGAGGCAGCTGACCAATGATTCTCTCTTATCATTGATGTTTCTATCTCTCCCTCTCCATTCCTCCCTGGAAAGAAAGGAAGGAAGGAAGGAAGGGAGGGAGGGAGGGAGGGAGGGAGGGAGGGAAGGAGGGAAGGAGAGAAGGAGAAAGATATCCTGTTTCAGGCTCACAGCAGTTGTCAGGAGGAGACAGTGAGAAAACGTCCACCTATTGGGCATCTGCTGTATTTTGGGCCGTTGACCCCATTTAGCTTGATGTGCCCAGTAACCCCATTAGGTGGGTCCCTGTGTCTTCATTTGGATATAAGGAGACCAAGACTCGAACAGGTGAGATGAGGCTCCCAGCATCACCTGGGATAAGAGGTGGACCTGGGATTTGAACCAGGTGGGTGGGGTGGCGGGGTCCAGTCTCAGATACTCCACGTCAAGGCCATTCAAGGGCTAGTTTGAGGACAACAGCAACCATGAGTGTCCCCAGAGCCTGTGGGCATCAGTGGACACCTTCTTGTCAGAAGTGAGCAACCATGAGCTGTGGTGCTGGAGCCGTGACTGGGGCCCTGGACGAACCGGAAACGCCCACCATCACCGTCCTGGTCAGGAACATTCCCAGCAAAGCTTGCCTGGGGGCCCAGAATAGAGAGTTCTGGCCTAAAAAGGAAAACTATTCCGTTACATGAGAACTAGAGAGAGGGTTAAATGAAAATGTTTTTCACAGCTATTTCGGGCCCTTAGTCAGTACTATGTTCTTTTGACAGAAGATTGTGCTCTGGAGGGATTCTTTTATCACAGACGTGCTGACAGAGCTCACGATATTTATTGACTGTTTCAGCTGTCACTTCTGTATAAATAAACAGGATGAAGAGGCCTGGCTGTACATTGGAGCTATTTTTAGACGGGGTGGCTTTGCAGGCTGGAAGGATAATATTCCAGGGAGAGAGAGCCTTATCCTAGAATATCCCCCACAGCACAGGCTCAGCCTCCGCACGGCCTCAGTGGGCGTGGGGGTGGGGGGGTTAGGGGGGAGGGTCTGAGGGTCACAGCGTCCTGGGTCAGGGGCTCCTTCCCATGCAGAGATGGCAACACCTCCTTCTCGGGACATCCCAGCTCCACTCCTCAAGCACAGAGGATGGGAGGATAACATTTAGGGTCGACTGTCACTGGGTCTGCAGAACACCAAACACTACCTGCTGGTTTGGTGGGTCTGTGGTGGGGAGCAGACAGTCATTCACACCAGTGTTTGTAACACGTAGCCCTGTGGTTGATCAACAGCCACACCAAGGGCTGGATGTAGTTTTCAACAACACCTGATACCTTTAGCACTTACATGTGCCAGGCACTCGACATGTTCTAACTCATTCTTTTCTCACAATGAGACTCAACCTGTCAGGACTTCTGTTGCTTCTTCCACTTGTGTTTTGTACTCAAAACATGAGTTCTTGTTCACGTGGGAAACCACACACCCAGTGGGCACAGGTCCTGCACAGCCTCTGTGGCCTCTGCCCACCCTCTCCTGCCCAGTCTCCTGCACTTTTCCCACTCACATGGTAGGGGGAAGCCCCCTGCACCTTGGTACTTGAGGTAACGGCCCAGAGAGCAGCCAGGCAGACAAAATAGTGACCAAGCGCCTTAGAGACGATAAGATTGTAGCTGGAGGCATGGGCCTTTGAAAGCCTCCCTCCGGCTCCCCAAATTGCTGTATGACTTCTGCTTCACTTAATCACTTTCTAGATGAAAAACAAGGAATGGTGTCTTTTAAATATCTTCATTTTGCCTGGCCGGTGTCATTCAGTGGTTGAGCACTGGCCTATGAACGGTTCGATTCCCGTTCAGGGCACATGCCCAGGTTGCAGGCTCAATCCCCAGTAGGGGGCATGCAGGAGGCAGCCGATCAATGATTCTCTTTCACCGTTGATGTTTCTATCTTTCCCTCTCCCTTCCTCTCTGAAATCAATACGAACATATATTTAAAAAAATAAAAATAAATATCTTCATTTTACGAGTTAAGGAGCTCTTCATTTCTTTGTGTGGGTCCAAAATTCTTTCTGTTCCCTTTTTTTTACTGAAGAATTTTAACATTTCTTGGAGCACAATGAATTCTCCCAGCTCTTTTTTCCTCTGAAAATGTCTTTATTTCAACATCATATTTGAAAAATATTTTTAACTGGGTGTAGGATTCTGGGCAGACAGTTCCCCCATCTCTACCACCAGTACTTTAAAGATGCCCCCATCATCTTTGCGCTTGCATAGTCTCTGGTGGGAAGTCAGCTGTGACTCATAGCATTGTTCCCTGAAGGTGTCCTTTCTCTGACTCCAAGATTTTTTTTTTCTTTATCTTGGTTTTCAGAGTTTGACTTTGACAGGTCTGTGTGGCTGTTTGTTTATTGTTGTTTGGGGTTTTTTTTGTCCTGTTTGGGGTACTTTGACCTTCTTGGGTTTGTGAATTGATGTCTCATTATTTTGGGAAAATTCTGTCATTATCTCTTCAAATATTCCTTCTTTCCCATTCCGTCTTCTCCTTCTGGAACTCAGATTACAAGTTGGGATTGATATTATTGAGAGTGTTGTGAATTTACCACAGCTCTTTTCTCCTTCTGTTCCATTTTGGGTCATTTCTACAGGCCTATCTTCACATTCACTAATTTATTCCTCAGAATGGGCTGCAGATTTGCCCACCAGAGGGATCACTGCCCTGGGCTAACATCTGAAGATGTTGGCTGTCCCACCTCTAGTCTGCCCTCAATGTGGACAGCCCTGGCCCAGGTCCCACCTTAGTCGCTGCCTACCCAGGGATGACCACCTGCTTTTCTCTTTTCTTTTCTTTTCTTTTCTTTTTTCTTTTCTTTTTTTTCCCTTTCTTTTCTTTTCCTTCTTTTCTTTTCTTTTTTTCACCTTGTTTGAAACTAGCCCACAGACTACAAGCACTGTGAGGCCAGCTTCAGTATTACTTTTCCTCCTGACCACCTGCTTTTCTTTTCTTTTTCTTTTTTAAAATATATTTTATTGATTTTTTTACAGAGAGGAAGGGAGAGGGATAGAGAGTTAGAAACATCAATGAGAGAGAAACATTGATCAGCTGCCTCCTGCACATCTCCTACTGGGGATGTGCCCACAACCAAGGTACATGCCCTTGACCGGATTCGAACCTGGGACCTTTCAGTCCGCAGGCTGATGCTCTATCCCAGGGGTCCTCAAACTACGGCCCGCGGGCCATATGCAAATACAAACATTATATTTGTTCCCGTTTTTTTTTTTTACTTCAAAATAAGATATGTGCAGTGTGCATAGGAATTTGTTCATAGTTGTTTTTTTTAACTATAGTCCGGCCCTCCAATGGTCTGAGGGACAGTGAACTGGCCCCCTGTTTAAAAAGTTTGAGGACCCCTGCTCTATCCACTGAGCCAAACCAGTCAGGGCTGACCACCTGCTTTTCTATCTGCAGGAGCTACGATGAGCTCAGAAACTGCACCATGTACGTGATGGAAAGGCTGGACTGCTACTGGCCAAACGCCGTGGTGAACAAGTTCTTCATCACCGTCCACCAGCGCTACTTCAGAAGCTGCCCTGTCCCTGGCCGGGCCATGCAGGACCCGCCCCTCAGCATCCTCTGCCCCTTCATTGTGGTGCCCATCCTGATGACCCTGCTCATGACTGGGCTGGTGGTCTGGAGAAGCCAGCGCACCGAGGGCATCGTGTAGGCCGCGGCCTGGGAACTGCCCCCATGCTGAGGCTGCGGGCAGGCAGGGAGGCCGGGGAGCTCTGGGCCTGGCCTGGGAATGGCTTCCTGGCCCTGATGTCAGAGCAGGCCCCAAGCCCCCTCATCCCACCTGAGATCGGCTAACAGGATTTCGGAGCGGCGGTGGTGCAGGCATTAACCTGGAAGCCCCCAGCTGGAGGTGAAGGCCACCCTAGGAAGGGGGCTGGTGCTAGGAGGGAGCAGAACTTAACGGTCATTATTTCTGGGGAGTCTCTGATGTGTTTGCTCTCACCTCTAGCCAGACTGTGGATGAGAAGACTGTGATTAAAAGGATGTCCTTGAATTTGGGAAGGGTCAGTGTTTCTGGCTGTGGGTCACAGTAGAAGCCGGGGAGGAACACTGGGCGCTTCAGACACATCTTCCCCTACAGGCGGTGTTGCTGGGAGCGATGGCGGTGAGGCCTGGGTGTGCGCTGAAGGTGCTCCACAGGGTCCTGAGGCCCCCGCCCCTCCACAGTGTCTGCCACTGGCTCAGACGACTGTGATGCACAGACATGCTGAGGCCAGGTTAGCTCAGTTTTGCTGAGCAACTCCCCCACGACGCCCCAAGAATGCCTCCCATCCCCCAGGTCCAGGCTCCCACCACTCTGTCCTTGAGGGTTTCGCCTGTTATTTCCTCTGGACATCCCTGCACCCAACCCAGCACTGCTTCCCCATTCAGGATTCTTCCTAAGCCTCTACGTGTAAACAGGCTTCTAGAAGGTTCTGGATCCCCTAAGGGAGCTCCCACACTGTCCCTCCCAGATGTCCTCTTTGCTGAACAACCTCTGAAGCGCCCGCAGCCCGCAGCCTGCCCTGCCCTCCAGCACCTCCCAGCCCAGGACCTGCCCCTTCTCACCCCCAGCAGCAGCTTCTCTGCATCAGGTCAGCTGGCCAGAGCCATTATGTTCTGGACTATTCCGCACTATCACACCACAGCCACAGGGCCCCCCATCCCACTCTGGTTAGGAAAGGGCACAGGTGTGCTCGCTGCAGTGATGGCCTCAGGGAACATGGGTTTCTGGAGTCCTCAGCACAGGACCTGGGAAGGGCTGTGAGCTACCTGCTAGACAGGAACCAGGTGGAGGAAGCTTCTGGTTGAGGCCCCGGTGTCCCTAGTCTTGGGGATCCAGGAGGTTTCAGAAGCGGGGGATGGCAGGAAGCAGCTCGAGGACCTCACACTGCACCCGAGGACAAAGGTGTCCCCACCTGGCCGTGGTGGTCACTCCTCCTGTGATTAGCTGCACATGCACCTGCAGAGGCCCCTGCTTCCTGAACCTGTGGGTCCTGCTTCCTCCAGTGCTGCTTCCTGGTCATTTCAGTAAACCCTCCCGCCCGGATCCACCGCTGGTGGCAGGGACTCCCACCCCCCACTCCCAGGGCAGCCCCATTGTCTCCAGGTGTCCACAGGTGGTCAGGGCCCCATGGGGGTCTGCAGGGCCCCAGCACCTCACCCAGGGCTGAGCAAGGATCCTTCCAGAACCAGTTTGAGGGCTATGGCATCTCCAAAGACAGGGCCCCTGCCTCCTATGTGCTTATCAGCATGTGTGTGTGTGTGTGTGTGTGTGTGTGTGTGTGTGGTTTTGGTATTATTAATATAATTGAAATTTTATCCTGTATAATAAAGAGCTAATATGCAAATGGTCATCGCGCCCTTGTGCCCTCGCGCCTTGGTGCTGGGGCCGAGGGATCTGAGGCCGGGCCTGGGGACCTGAGGCTGTGCCCCGCCCCCAGCGCCAGGGCTGGGGGACCTGAGGCTGCACCCCCTGCCCTGCGGGGCTTAATGGGGGTGGGGCCAGCTGGGTCTGGGTCGCGTGCACTATTTCAAGGGGCACATGGATGGGCAGGGACTTGATTCTGGGTCTCGTGGCATGGCCCAGACTCTGACAGGAGGGAGATTTTCATATACACTTTACTAATTTTCTTTCATCTCTGACATTTCTATTATAGAGAAAGGGCAAGTAGCAATATTAAAATATTTCCTCTAATTAATTCCCTTTTAATGTGCATGAATTTTATGCACCGGGCCACTACTTATAAATAAGAATATAATGAAAACAATCAACTTTCTAAAATAACTCAAAGTTTAGCTTCCTTGGGCTGTGGTAACAAATTAGCACAAACCAGGCAGCTTAAAACACAGATTTTATTCTCTCAGATTCTAGAGGCAGGAAGTCCCAATCATGGCTCTGGTGGGCCAGGCCCGCTGAAGCTCCCCAAAGGACCCCTTCCTCCTCTTCCTGCCTCGGGTCTCTGTTGGCACTCCCTGGTAGTCCTTGGCTTGTGTCTGCATCACACCAATCTCGCAATTTCACTGTCTTCCTGTGTGTGCTGTGTCTCCTCTTCCTATAAGGACACCAGCCATGCTGGATTTAGGGCGCCCCCTGCCAGTGGGACCTCATTTTAGCTTAACTCATTCCCTCTGCAGAGACCCTATTTCCAAAGAAGATCTTATCTGAACTTCCAGTGAACATGAATTTGGGGGCCAACTTAGCAAACTCAAGAGCTGGTGATACCTCAGTTCTCCCCTTTGTCAGGCTGTGACAGGGACAATGTTGGGAACTGCTAACAACCTGCTGCAGAAGCGGTTTCCAAAACCCAGCCTATCGGGTGACAGAACGAGGCCAGGAGCCCCAGAAGTTCCTGAGATAAATGCCTTGTCCCCCGTGCTGAGGGGTATGGCCCTGTCTAGGACCGGTTCTGGGTGGTAGCTGCTCTCGGCCCAGCCTGTGGGGGCCTTGAGTGGGCAGTTGACTTTCAAGGAAAATGAGTTTCTTTCTTTTTTTAACCCTCACCAGAGGACATGCTTAGAGGAAGCGGGTGCAGGGAGAGAGAGAAACATGTAGCCTTCTGTATGTGCCCCGACCGGGGATCCGACCTGCAACCTTTCGGAGCACAGGTGACACCCAACCACCTGAGCCACCGCGGCCAAGCAACCGATGAGTTTCTCAGATGCCTTGAGAACTGTTGCCGTAATCACTCTTCTGAGCAGTGCATTCTCCGGAGAGGTGCGGGCAGGCAGCGGGAGGGCCACAGGGTGTCTGGTCGGTGCTGCCACAGAATGAGCACCTGCCAAGATCACAGGGAATGGCGCCGATACCCTGGCTGCCTCAGAGAGCAGAGGCCGAGGTCAGTGGGGGAGCAGTGGGGTCCACGCTGAGGGTAGGGGTGGAGGAGAAGCAGGAGCTGCAGGTCCTCCCCACCGAGGGCACTGCTCAGGCCTAGTGTGCCCCTCCTGTGCTCTGTCTGCCCTTCCCCTGAGCCTGTCCCAGGGGCCCCCTGGGAGTACAAGAGGGATGGTGGTGGGTCACACCAGTCACACACACGATCACCCTCCCTGTCCCAACCCTTTCCTACAGGCCTTGAAGCTTCTGCCACCCCGAGTGCCCACCCAAGCAGGAGAGACCCGGGCTGGTGGAAGCAGCTATCCTTCCGTGGCCTCCTCTGACTGTCCAGGGACAGGGGCCTGCAGGGACCGCTGGGAGTCGCTGGGCTGGCTGGGGAAGCTGACGACAGCTTTCATTTAACAAGTAAGATTGAGCAGCTGGAAAAATGGCCCCCTCTCCAGAGCTTTGTCCTGGAAATCCAAAGAGAAAAATCTGTTAGAAGTCAAAGAACCCAACAGATGAAGGGAAAAGGACTTGGGAAGAGGAACTGGCCAAGGACATGTTGTTCCCAAAGCTGCTCCTATCAGCAGCTCCCGGGTGAAATCGCCCTGGAGACAGGGCATCATCCTCTGAGCCAGAAGCAGCTCTGAACTGAGCTCATCTTCACAGAATGGAGTCCCTGCTGGGGATGCAGCTGGAGACGCAGCTGGGGAGGGCACGTGGGGGAGGGGGCTGGAATCCAGCAGGGCCCAGGGCATTCCTTCCCAGAACTCCCTGCCCCTCCCCAACCTAGATAAACCCCTGGGATGAAACTTCCTCTTCAAATTAGAAAGATGGACCCAAAGTCTGCAAGTGTGTATTCCCAGTAATTTCCCTCCTAGGAATTTATCCCAAGGGCGTAGTTAGAGCCGGACAGCGGACTCATGTGGACTGATCGGCACCAGGATCACTTACACAGCAGTCAAGTGGAGACATCCTCAGGCCACAGGAGAGGACCTTCCCGTCAGATTAAATCCAGATGACGGGAAGCAGTTTCCTAAAATTACGTACATGGAGTTTTTTCTCACGCCATAGAGTTAATTGGGAAAGGCAGGTTACAAAATAGAAAAGCGAAGTGATCTCAGTTTTGGGGTGGGTGTGTGTGTGTGTGTGTGTGTGTGTGTGTGTGTGTAAGTGTGTCTGAGTTTGTACTGGTGTGTTAGTGTGTGTGTAAATGTGAGTGTTAGTGTATGTGGGAATGTGTGTGAGTGAGAGTGTGTGTGAGAGTGTGAGTGTGTGTTTATAAGTGTGTTAGTGTGTGTGTAAATGTGAGTGAGAGTGTGTGTGTGTGTATGTGTGAGTGAGTGTGAGCGCACTCCCCAGGCCATATCAAACTGGGGGATGATCATATAAAGTGACTCATAGAAACAATAACAGCACACTACAGCGTGGATCTAGCTGCCAAGTCACACTTCCCAGTAATGAAGGCGCGCGACACAGGGGTCAGGAGTCCCAGTGCTAGACTCGAACTTGCTGGGCCCGGACTAGATGCCTTCCCACCTGTGCGACTTTAGCAGCGTACTCATCTCTGATAATGTATGTCCTTGGGAGGGATGGCCTAGCATCAGTCATCCGCTACATCCCCAGGATGGTGTGGTGTCCAAGCTCCAGTGAGAGGCTACTTGCCAGGGGATCAGCGTTTGGAGGGTAGGGATGGAGGTGGGATGTAGAGGACCGTGCAGGAGCTGGGGGCTTTGACACAGCGAGGGGAAAGTGTGTTTAAGATGCTTCTCCATTTTATGAACAAATTCAGGAAAGACCTACAATACCTTTCAAGGCTATATTTGGAGGTGAACTTGGATCTGACTTTGGTTTCTTCTTCATGAGACTGTGCTGAGATGGCCCAGGAGGTTTCCTGTCTTTACTTGTGTTGGATGTTTCCTTCCCACGTCCCGCGTGGGTCAGGGTTCAGGACCTGGAAGCGGAGCCGCACAGAAATGACAGAGAAAATACACGAGATAATTTGGAAATATTGGGGGGCCAGGCGAGTAAGTCCAACTCAGGAGGAAGGACTTCCCCCGGTGCTCAGCCCTCACCAAGCTTTTATTGATTTGGGATACACCCATAGCATAGCCCTTAGGCAGGTGACCCCTGGCAACAGGCAGACTAGCCATCAGCAAGGATTTACATAATAATAAATGGGGAAGTTGCTTCAGCTACCACTGTCTGGACAAACAGAGGTGGCGCCTAGCTAGGGCTTCAAAGGCACCTAGCCTTCAGGGGGTTCTCTGTCTACGCTTATCAGCTAGTGAAGGCAATAAACAGTTTCCCACATACTCAGCTTCCATAAACGTGCCATGGGGATCAAGAGCTCCAGGTTAAGGGCAGCTTTAAAATGTTCCTGCCCTTCCCTCAAAGTCATGCCTCCTGGGCTCTAGTTGAATCCTAGCTCTCTGCCCAAGAAAAATGGTGAGGCAAGTTACTCGACACCTCTGGGCCCCAGTTTCCTCACCCGTGAAGGGGTGGCCATGGGCACTTCGGGGAGTTGTAAAGAAAGCCCCAGGTGCTGTGCCTGACACATACACTCTTCAATTTGGCCATGATGGGGCGTTTTCACTGAGGATCTGGGCCCCTGGTGGCTGTGGGTACACACGCATGCACGAGCCTGTGCATCTACTTTGCTCTCAGGGTGGTCCCCACCGCAGAGGGCAGGAGGTGAGGTGAAGAATCATGGTGATGATCATAATAGTAAGCATTCAGTTGGTGACATGTGGGGATTCTCTGCTACTCCCGGGCCCGTCTCATTCTGCATAGAACGGAGCTGTCTCAGTTTGGGCCACCAGCACAAAATGCCACAGACTGGGGGCTTCAGCAACAGAAATGTACTTTCTCACAGTTCTGGAGCTAGCAGTTCAAGATCGAGGTGTTCTTCTGAGGCCTCTCTTCTTGGCGTGGAGACGCCCGTCTCGTCTTCCCATGGTTGTCCCCCCGCCCGCCCCCCCCCCCCCCCGTGTGTGTCTGTGTGGCCCATCCCAGTCACCTTATTGACCTCTTCAAAGACCCTGTCCCTAAATACAATCACATTCTGAGTACCTGGGGGTTGGGACTCAACATATGAATGAGGGGAGGAGTGGACACAGCTCAGCCCCAACCGTCGAACTCCACCTGGTGGCAGTTGGCTCTGCCAGCAGCCAATTGAAGCTGTGCTAGAGCTAAAGGGTTGCAACTCGCCATGAATATTCATGGAAACAGCACTGTAGCCAGGCAATTGCCACAGAAATGTCACAGGTTGAATAAAAACCTGCTTCAAGAGGCATCGCACGTTCCTGTTGCGGGGAGCGAGCCTAGAGGAGTCAGGGGAGGGTCATGGTGTCGGTTTGGCAACACAGACTTTTCATTTGGTTTCGTGTTTTGAAAAATGGATGGTTCTCTTCTCCCCTGATGTCCGTGTTCCTCACATGTTGATTTTCTTTCTTTTTTCTTTTCTTCTTTTTTTTGGTCCAGAAAGGTAACAAAGAAATGAAGGGCTAAGGAAAGAGAAAGAGAAACATATTTTTCTTGAGTTAACTGGGTCAACCATTGGGAGGGCAGGGAAAGGGGGAGAATGTTAGGGAGTGTTGGAGAGATGCCTGCCCAATTAGCCTGCCCTGCGCAGCTGGAAAGTAGGTGAGGGAGGCGGGCCTGGGCCTGTATCCAGGGCATGCGATGAGCCAGCCACCCAGAGGGCACCAGGCCCAGGAGAAAACAAGGAAGGAAGTGTTTTACTCACTCCTGCTCTTCTAGCCTTCATCACTCAGGGAATTATGTCCATTTTGCAGATAAGGAGACTGAGGCACAGAGAGGCAGCAACACATGCCAAGATGTCCTCGAAATGGGTGCTGCTGCAGGGTTTGAAGCCAGGGCCCTCCTATCCCAGACCCCAGTATGTCACTCACCTGTGCTGGCTTCCCTGGTCCAGGAGAGTAGAGAACAGGAACTTGGGTTTGAGGCGGGAGCTATGGTTGCCTTCTGCTGTGTGTGCAGCAGCAGGTCACAACTGGGGTTTGCAGGTTCAAGTGGGCTGCCCTCTACAGGACTCCTCCCCTTCCACCCAAGTCCTCCTGGGCCACCTCTGTCCCTAGGGTGTGCCCCTAACACAGCAGCTTCATGACCAATCCCTCTGGGAAGCCATGAGATGGAGCTCATCTCGGGGAGCTCCTCCCCCCCCCCGCCCCCCTTCCAGGCTGCTGTAGCCCATGAAGTGCTCTGGTTCTCTCAGTCAACCAGGTTCAAGGACAGCTCTGTTCTAGCTTGGGAGAAGAAATGGGGGAGGTCTTTGCATTCTTCCACTCCACCTCTCTCCAGAGCTGACTGAAAGGCCTCCTGTGCCCCCAAGAAGGCTGAGAGCTGGCCTCCTCCAAACTGTCTAGGGCACCAAACACAAGCTGAGTTTGAAAAACTGTTCCAGCCAAGAAGAGCCTTAGGAGACATGACAAGTAAATGTCACATGGTCCCGGGGTGGGACCCTGCATATGAGAAGGACATTAGGGGAAACCTAAGGACATCTGAATAAAGCGCAAACTTGAGTTACTAAAAATGTGTATCCACATTGGCTCCTTGATTGTCACGAATGTGCCATCTGTATTATAAAAGGCCGGTGGCCCTAACGCTGTAATGACCAAAGACCTGCACGGGTGGGCGGGGCTATGCAGTTTCACCCGCTGAGCTTCTAGTATATTATAATGTCAGAAGTTCATAATAGGATGAACTGTGCGGTAGGAATATGTGGGAATCTCCATACTCTCTATGCAGCTTTCTGTAAATCTGAAACTGTTTTAAAATTTAAAACATTTATTTTTCATTTTTTACTGTTAACAGTATTACATATGTCTCCCATTTTTTCCTCCCTTTACCGCCCCCTTCCACCCAGCTCCTATCTACCCCCCCCCCAGGTCCTCACCTCCTTATTGGGCTATGCATATAAGTATGTAAGTTCTTTGGTTTATCTCTCCCACCCCCTCATGAAGGTATGTCGGTCTGTTCCATGCCTGCATGCTTCGGGTCTTATTTTGTTGGTCAGTTTGTTCATTAGATTCCGCAAATAAGTGAGATCATGTGATATTTGTCTTTCTCATATTGGCTTATTCCATTTAGCATAATAGTCTCCAGGTCCATCCATGCTGTCCCAAAGGGTAAGAGATTCCTCTCTCTCTCTCTCTTTTTTTTTTTTTTACAGCTGCATAGTATTCCATTGTGTAAATGTCCCACAGTGTTTTTATCCATTCATCCACTGAGGAGAATTTGGGCTGTTTCCAAATCCTAGCTATTGTAAACAGCGCTGCTATGAACATAGGTGTGCTGATTGGTGTTTCAGGGTTTTTAGGGTATATTCCCAGACGTGGGATCGCTGGATCAAAGGGCTGTTCCATTTTTAGTATTTTGAGGGAACTCCGTATTGTTTTCCATAGTGGCTACACCAACCTGCATTACTGCCATCAGTGAACGAGCGTGTTCCCTTTTCTCCACATTCTCGCCAGCACTTGTTTGTTGATTTATTGATGATGGCCATTCTGACAGGTGTGAGGTGATATCTCATCATGGTTTGTGTGTGTGTGTGTGTGTGTGTGTGTGTGTTCTGTTAATCCTCACCCGAGGATATTTTTCCATTGATTTTTGGGTGAAAGAGTGGAAAAGAAAGGGAAAGACAGAGAGAAACATCAATGTGAAAGAAACACATCGATTGGTTGCCCTCCTGCACAAGTCCTGACCAGGGCCTGGGCCAGGGAGGAGCCTGCAACCGAGGTATGTGCCCTTGACTTGAATCGAACCCAGGACCCTTTGGTCTGCAGGCAGAGTCCCTGTAGGTTGTCAAATGAAAATATCAGGCACTGTAATTTAAATGCAATGATGCAAAAATGACTGTGGAGGCGTTTCAAAAGAAGGTGATCTAAGTATCAAAGGTTTTGGAGAGACACTGTCAAAAACTGATCAAGTTGTTTTGCAAAAATGATCCTCTTTCTAGGGAGCTTCACCAGGCCTGCCAGGACATCTTGCCAGCAGCCCATCCTTATGGCTGCTGAGCCCCAATCAGTGCTTTTTTTTCTTATTCTTCTTTTCTCTTTTGTTTCCAATCAGTACTTGATGGATTCTTTGTTCCAAACATCAGCAGGTGGCACAGCCCCAGGGAAATGGTGGGTCCTGTCCCTGGCGCTGTGCCTGTTACTCAGCCTGTGACAGCCTGGCAGCCTGGGTCACTTGAAGCCACCCTGGGCTCTCTATAGGAGGGGTGGGGGTGGAGGGGACCAGGTACCCAAACCCCAAAGCTAAAGGACAGCTCCCGGCTCTAAATATACATCTGAGGCTTAAAGGACAAAGACTGGAGAGTGCTGGCTGTCCCTGGCAGTCGGGCTCCATGGTTACAGGTGCACCCCACACCTGGGGCAGGGAAGAGGGCTGGAGGCCCAGCTGCGGAAGAACAGCTCCCCAGCTCACTCTGGTTGTTGGCAGAGTTCGTCTTGTAGCTGAGTGACTATGGGCTGAGTTTCTTTGACCTACGTGATGTCAATTGCAAACAGGATCAGTAAGAAAGTGAACCCAACATGGCCCTCAATTTCCCAAGCAAGATTTCCATTTTCACTTGGCTCAGAGGGAGTCCTGTTTTCACTTAGCTTTTGTGTGGTCACCTTGGCTCCGAGGGCAGAGATGGTGCTGGCCCACAGCACCCCCATCACCGGGCCCCTCCCCCACAGACTCCTCCGCTGGCTTTGCCCACTGTGCTCTGCTCGGTCCACAGGCCACCCAACCCCTGGCCTCTGTCCACGGATTCCTCTCCTACTTTTGAGGAGGAAAGGGCAACCCCTGCACAGGACTCTGAAAGGCCAAGGAGAACCTGGACGTTCTCTGAGGACCTGGCAGAGGCCGGGGCTGTGCGGAAGCCTGGCCCTGGCAGCTGGGGTTCATTTTCAGGAAAGGGAGGAGCTGAAGAACCCAGTTCCTGGAGCCCCGGCCTTAGAGAAAAATGGATTCTGTCTTACCATATTGAAACGGAATTTTTGGACTGGAACCCGGATTCTTTGTCCACCGGAATCGAAGAATGAATCCACAGACAGAAAGTGGTATAGCAAAGGTGTAGATTTATTGGGAGTCAAGTATAGACTCCCACATGGGGAGAGGGAAAGAGTCCCACAGAATGGACTCTCAAGTAGGGAGGAGGAAAGGGTCCCACTGAGTTCCTTTTCCCTATGGCTTATAAAGGCTGCAGATCCTGGTGCCTTGGTATCCCCTCTGACTGGTCACTATTCCCTTAGACTGGTCACTATAGTAACTCCTGGTCTCAAAGGTCGAACCTCACATGGGACATGTGAGGTTCCCCCCCCACTCCATCCTGCCTTATTTTTTTCCTACTCCCTTTGGGTTTTCTTCTTCTCCTTCTGGATCAGTGGTTCTCAACCTTCCTGATGCCTCGACCCTTGAATACAGTTCCTCATGTTGTGGTGAACCCCAACCATAAAATTATTTTTGTTGCTACTTCATAACTGTAATTTTGCTACTGTTATGAATCGTAATATAAATATCTGATATGCAGGATGTATTTTCATTGTTACAAATTGAACATAATTAAAGCATAGTGATTAATCACAAAAACAATATGTAATTATATATGTGTTTTCTGATGGTCTTAGGCAACCCCTATGAAAGGGTTGTTCGATTCCCAAAGGGCTCGCGATCCACAGGTTGAGAACCGCTGCTCTGGGTGAAGGGCATGAAGGGTATGAAGGGCTTCCTTCTCTTTATTTTGTAAATATGGACCTTTTGCTGTTCCCAGCTCCCTCATTCTATGGAAATGTTCCTGTTGCAGCTTTTCGGCTTTCCTATTCTATGGAAATATACCTTCTGCTGCTCTGCAGCCCTGTGCTTCCTCCATGGTCCCCTTAATTTCCAAAATTTCTAAAATGCCCTAAACCTGCCCTATTTTACCCCTAAAATTCCTGTTTCAATATGCCCAGCCCAAAGGAGCACTGTTTGTGCCGCCCCGGCCTGTGGTCCTGGACCAGCCCTCTCTCAGGGTGCTCTTGAATTCTTCAGTGCCAGTGCTCCCCACACCACCTGCCCAGGAGAGATGCCGTCATACTGCTCCCCCTCAATGTCCTCCTCGCTCTCAGCTCATGGCCTGGCTTCCTATGTCACTGACACACCGAAGGGAAATGCCACATGCCCCCCACAGGTCCACCTGCATGAGTCACGTACCCCGCCCAGGCTGTGCTCCACTGAAAGCCCTGCCCGCCCTCCTGGCAAGGACATCCCTTAAGGCTTAAGCAATGATCCTCTTCCTCTCGCTGGCATCATCAACGCTCCCCTGTCTAGTGGGATGCTTCCTGACAGCCGCCCCTTAGAAGAACCTTCCTGTGACCCCTCCCCCATGTCTTCCTCTGGTGACCCCATGTTTCCATCATCCTTTAGAGTAAAATTACTGGAAGCTGTGTCCTAAACTGGCTGTCTCCCATCCTTTCCTCCGGGTTCCCTTGAAGCCACAGGAGGCAGGCTTTCAGCCCCACCATTTGCTCACTTGCTCAGCTGAAGTACTTCCTGCAAGGACACCGTGATGTCCAGGTTGCCAAGAGAGTGGCCAATTCTCATGTCATCGAACTCGACCAACTGGAGACTTTAATGCAGTTTTCTCGCCTCCTTGCAGCATTTTCCTCTTTAGGTTTCCATGGCAGCAAAGCGGCTTGTTTCTTGTTTCACTGACCCCTCCCTCTCAGTCTCCTTTAAGGGACTCTCCTCCTCTCAACATCTTCTAAACTTGAAGAACCCAGGGCTTGGTCCTTGGTCCTCTTCTCCATCCACACTCACTCCACGGTGACCTCAGCACCCTCGCGGATCTAAATACTGCCTATTTGTTGAAGACTCCCAAATGTGTTCTTCCTTCCTGGCTTCTTCCTGAGACTCCAAAAATGCACATCTAACTATCTTCTCAGTATTTCCATTTGGATGTTTGCTGGGCATCCCAGGAGACTCCTGACTCTGGCGAGGCTGTAGTAACAGGGATCAGATTTATTTACACTGTCACCTGGACAACAGCAACTAAACCAGACAAAATAGAGGAAAGGATGGCTTTCATACCAGACCTCACAGGGCAGTGATCTCTGAGAGGGGATAACGAGTAAGGTGAGCCCCACAGTGGCCCAGCTCTGCCTGGAGAGAGTGTCTAGGGAGGGGCCTGATGTAGAGCCTGACAGAGTCCTTGAGTTGAGGAGATGGAGCCAAGAGTCCAGGGAGACCAAAGCAGCTAGAGTTCTCAGGACAGAGTGCTGGAGAGGAGAGAGCTTCCCAGAGAGCGCTCGGCAACGCACCGGCCAGCACCTGTGTGAGGACACTACCTGGGCTGTAGCTCACCTCTGCCTGGGAACTGGGCCTGTTCCCACCAGCCACACCGGAACGGGACTCTAGATAGAGTGCACAGAAGGCGTTGGTCAGCAGTGGAAGTAACTGGCCCTAATGTGAGCACTGTTCTGCTCTTTTTTTAAAAAATATATATTTTATTGATTTTTTACAGAGAGGAAGGGAGAGGGATAGAGAGTTAGAAACATCGAGCTGCCTTCTGCACACCTCCTACTGGGGATGTGCCCACAGCCAAGGTACATGCCCTTTACTGGAATCGAACATGGGACCTTTCAGTCGGCAGGCTGACACGCTATCCACTGAGCCAAACCAGTTAGGTCTGTTCTGCTCTTAAAAGCAAGAGCCACGCCCTAACTGGTTTGGCTTTGCGGATAGAGCGTAGGTCTGCGGACTCAAGGGTCCCAGGTTCAATTCCAGTCAAGGGCATGTACTTTGGTTGCGGGCACATACCCAGTAGCGGGTGTGCAGGAGGCAGCTGATAGATGTTTCTCTCCCATTGATGTTTCTAACTCTCTATCCCTCTCCCTTTCTCTCTGTAAAAAATCAATAAAATATATTTTTAAAAAAACAAAAAAATGCAAGAGCCAGAAGAATCAAACTGTGTCAAAGTGACTTAGCTGTGCCCCAGAACAAAGCCCAAGGATATTTCTAGGAGTCAGAATATCCACCACTTGACAAGGGAAAATTCAATGTTGGGCATCCAAGCAAAAATTGCCAGGTATGCAAAGAAACAGGAAAACTTGACTCGGAATGAGGACAAAAACCAATCGATTGCAACTGATGGACAGTTGATACAGATGTTAGAATTATAGAAAATTGTTATTACTGGTGCCAGTAATGAATTTATCACTTCTCAGCTCCAGATTCGCCCTTTAACATGAGCTCTGTGGTTTTTTTAGAAATATATTTTTATTGATTTCAGAGAGGAAGGGAGAGTGGGGACAGAGATAGCAACATCAATGATGAGAGAGAATCATTGATCGGCTGCCTCCTGCATGCCCCACACTGGGGATCCAGCCTGCAACCTAGGCATGTGCCCTGATTAGGAATTGAATCGTGACCTCCTCGTTCATAGGTCAGTGCTCAACCACTGAGCCATACCAACCGGGCAGAGTGTATATATTTCTAAGATCGTGTCCATTTCTCCTAGGTTGTTGAATTTGGTGGCATATAGTATTTCATAGTATCCTTGTATGATCCTTTGTATTTCTGTGGTGTCCATTGTAACTACTCTTTCATTTCTGATTTTGTTTGAGTATTTTCTCTTTTTTTATTGGTGAGCCTAGCCAGAGGTTTGTGAATTTTATTTATCTTTTCAAAGAACCAGCTTTTTGTTGCATTATAATTTTGTATAGTATTTTTGTTCTCTATTTCATTTAATTCTGCTCTAATTTTCATTTTTTCCTTCTGACTTTGGGCTGCATTTGCTTTATATATAAGTTATAGCTATAGTTTTATATATAAAACTATAAGAATAAGGTGATTTTGGTGGCAGGATAAACAGCTCAATGGAAAATGGGCAAAAGATATAAAGAGGCCATTCCCAGAAGGAAAAGTCTGAATGGCCAAGAGACATAAGAAGGGATGCACAAATTCAGGGAAATGAAAATTAATGCATTCAGGGAAATGCAAATTAGAACCATAATGGGAGACCATTTCATACCCAATACCAGGAGGTTACTAGACATTCAAACTGCTACATACTGCTTATTGGCATGGCAAATAGTATAACCACCTAGAAGACCAATCTGGTAATTCTAGCAAAGTTGGAAATGTGTCTGCTCCATCGACCAGCACTTTCTCCTCTGGGGGCAGGCCCTGGAGAAACCTCTTACCTGTACCCTAGATTGCTTTTGTCAGTGTTTACTGCAGCTCTGTTTGTAACAGCAAATGATTGGAAGCAAGCTAAATGCCCAGCAATAGGAAATTGGATAAATAATGTGAAATATTCTTATATATGAATAATCTATGCACCTATTAAAGTCAACACTATGGATCTCTACATAGCGATATGCATAGATTTCAAAACATGGTATGAAGCCCAGCTGGTGTGGTTCAGTGGTTGAGAGTTGACCTATGAACCAGGAGGTCACGGTTTGATTCCCGGTCAGGGCACATGCCCGGGTTGCGGGCTCCATCCCCGGTGTGGGGTTTGCAGGAGGCAGCCAATCAATGATTCTCTCTCATCATTGATGTTTCTATCTCTCTCTCCCTCTCCCTTATTCTCTGAAATCAATAAAAATATATTTTTTTAAAAAGCATGGTATGAAGCTAAAAATACACAAGTTGTGCCCTGGCAGGTGTGGCTCAGTTGGTTGACCACCATCCCATGCACCAAAGGTCACTGGTTAAATTCTCAGTTAGGGCAGGTGCCTGGGTTGAAGGCTTGATCCCCAGTGGGGGGCATGCAGGAGGCAGCTGACTGATGTTACTCTCTTACCTCGATGTTTCTCTCTCTCACTCTCTTGTTTTCTCTTCCTTTCTCTAAAATCAATAAAAACATATTTTAAAAAACGTAAGTTGTGGAATGATAAGCACTTCTGTGTGTGTGACTACATGTATATTTACACCCAGAGTTGGACCGCATTTGTTCAATTTTAGGAGACAGCGCCAACTCCCAAAAGCCAACGCACCAGTGCTCACGGCCCTCAGTGGCCTGAGGGTTGCCAGTGCCCCATAGGCTGGGTATTTCCCATTCTTGCCATTTAAGCTATTCTGATGTGCGTGGAGGGCTGTCATGTTGTGGCTCCTCTGGCCTTTCCCTGATGACTAGCGAGGACGTGCATGTTTCATGTGTTTCTTGTCCTTCGAATCACCTCTTTGGTGCATGGCCTGTCCGTCTGGTGCTGGATTCTCTTTTGGGAATTTCTGCCTTTTCTTGTTGATGGATAGGCTTTTACAGGTTCAGGATACGAATTCTTCGTGGGATATACGTATTGCAAATATCTTCTTCCACTCTATGGCTTGTCTTTTTAATGGTGTCACTTGAAGAGAAATTCTAAATTTTAATGTAATCCAATGTATCCTTTTAGCCCTTTATGGTTAGTGCTTTTGTGTTCTGTATAAGGAATTTTTGCCTTCACTGGGGAAAGTACTCTGTGAGTTCTTCTACAAGGTGCTGCATCTTTCACATTTAGCTGTAGAGTCCTTATGGAGCCAGCTCTGCTCACACTGTGATCTAGGGCTTTCAGCCTCCAGAGCTATGAGACAATACATTTCGTTTGTTTAAGCCACTCCAGTTACCGTACTTTCTTCAGTCAGCCCTGGCCAACTAATACAATATACTGGTAAATATTTTATGATAGTTTGGAAACCTATCTCTAACTAAACAGACTATTTTATAAATATGCCATTGTACTACTCATGTCACCTTGCCACTCATTTTTCCATTTTATGATATACAATGGGCACTGTGAAAATTAATAAAAAGAAACCACACCAAAATGGAGTCAGGAGGCCAGAAGGGGGAGCTCTCACACAACCTGTCATGTCAGATACAGAAAGAATTGTCAAAGACCCCAATAGAATTGTTCACAGGAAAGAAGCATTAGTTATAGACCCCACAGGAAAAG
The DNA here is from genome assembly GCF_964212035.1 of Myotis nattereri. Taxonomy (NCBI): domain Eukaryota; kingdom Metazoa; phylum Chordata; class Mammalia; order Chiroptera; family Vespertilionidae; genus Myotis; species Myotis nattereri. The sequence continues at coordinate 34,901,952 of NC_138082.1, forward strand.
ATGGATGTCGTGTCTCCTACAAGATATCAGATGCCCCAGCAACTCAGCCAGTGAAAAACTGTCATCTCCCTGAACTATCCGTTGTCTCCAATGGACTTTGATTCAACCTCTCCCACTTTCTCCTTTTTTCCTATAAAATAACGTTCCTCTCTTTTGTTTATTGGACTTGGCTTATAGCTTTTACTATAGCTTGCTTGTTCTGAATTGCAATTCTGGCTGTTCTCAAGTAAACCCATTATGCTGGTAAAACTGACCTTTAGTTTTAAGGTCAACATCACTTTTTCATGCCTGGAGATCTGACAAACCTCTGTGAGCCCCATCCTTTATTCCCCCAGCGCCCTGTGGTGAAGACATAAGTGGCTTCCAAGCTGTCACTGCTGAAAATGCAGCAGTGATAGAGTGACATTTTCACCTGTTCCCCACCTGACATCCCCTGCGGCCTCTGAGCATTCCTCCAGAGACTAGCTGGGGCCTTCCCAGGCCTCAGATCCTACTCTCCCCTGTTAGCTGGTTCCTTCACAGGATGTGAGCTCTAATGTATATCTGCCATGGACATTTTGAGAGACATAAAGTTTGTAAAATTTTTTATCCTGTTTTAAAAAAAATTAACTGAATAAATTGAAGATCTAATTGGTTTTATTAAATTATTTGTAAACCAGGCAGCATCTCGTCTAGCAAGCAGAGAGATACTCTGAGGAGTTATACAAAATGGAAGGCTTTGATGAAAGGAAAGGAGCATGGGGCAAGGACCTCATGAGCAAAGAAAATTGAAAGTTCATTGAAGGAAAGAGTTCAGGGTGATGATGGTTTCTCATTGGCTGAGCTGTGGTGTTTTCCATTGGCTGGGCTTGTCGCTGGGCAAGAAGAAAATCTTCCTTCCTCCTGCAGAGGAGGTAAAGTAGATAGCACACCTTCCTGTTGAGGATGCAAGGCCCACTTTTTTCATGTCCGGAGTGATAAGGAATGGTAGGGTGACAACCCACTCTACAAGCCCTCCAGAGTCCAATTTTAGTTGAGGTTTCCTTTATTTTCACAATCCAGATCATGCCTATTTGTCATGAAGTTTAAATATTTTACTTGTCTTTCCTTCCGCCATTGTGAAATGGGTTTTTTGATAAACTTCTAATTGGCTATTGTTGGTATGGAAAATATACCTTTTTCTTTTTCTTTTTAGTCGGTCACTCTGTTTATCTCTTATTCACCTTTACATTTTTCAGGTGCCTCTTGGATAGTCTAGGGAGTTGTTTACATTGTCTCATTATGCTATGGTCATGTCTCATCCTTTCTAATAATCATCTTCCATTTCTGGGGAATGCCTTATTGAGTTAGCCAGAACTTCCAGAATAATATTAGGTAATAACAGTGAGGATGGATATCTTTGAATCTTCCTTCAGCCTACCGTACATGCCCTCTCCATCCTTTCTTCATCATAACCTGTGTCCTCATTCCCAAGGGCCGTTCTCCAGCCTCTCAGATGTGGGTAGTGTGTGCTTTCCCCGGCAGTACGTGTTGGGGACTGACACAAGCAGACCATGTTTTCCTGTAAAAAATGTATGTTCAGAATTTCATTGAATGGACCTGAATGTGCTGTATGTTTAGCACATGGAGGGGCAACTCTATTGCCACGTGGAAGTGACCTAAAACTAATATAATATCTCTAATAGTCACCATTTATTTCAAAGTCACTTTTTCTTCTTGGACTTTAGGAAGGCTTTCTAAGCATGATTCGCATTGCCTGTTTTTAAATGACCTGTCCAGGGAAGCCTTAAGCTTCTCCATATTTATTTTGCTAGTGAGTAGGAGCACTAAAATCATTTATTTTGCACAAGACCGGTCTTCCAAATTAAGGATCAATTGTGTTTAAAAGAGACCTTTGTATTGTGTTGCTATGAAAATAACATATAAACAAAATAAGTGACAGATTTTAAAAAGAGAGGAAAAGTTACTTGTAATTCTACCACCTGGACACAAAAAATATTCATTTTTGTTTATTTACTTCTAGTTTCTGCCCATATATTTGTCTTTTCCAGAGTTGTAGTCATGGTGTTTAAACAATTTGAATGTTACTTATTTCACTTGTTAAGTATGTTTGTGGTTTTACAGAATCTGTGTAATGATCAAGCTTAATGGCTGTGTAATGTTTCTGTAAGTAAATGAGCAGTAATTTAGTTAACCATTCCCCTAATGCTGAGCCTGAGGTTGCTTCCAAGTTCTATAACACAATGGAAATTTTTGTGCCAGAGCTTTTTCTGTTCTTGGCTTACTTCCTCAGGCCAATCCCTAGAGTGAAATTACTGGGTCAAAAGATTCGAAGGCTTTTAGGACTTTAACCGCCCAGCTAAGGGATTGTGCCAAGTCCCCCGATGCCAGCAGAGCAAGCAGCGGTCCAGGTGCACTCTGACTGATGACTCCTCTTCACAGATGTCATAGCATCGCTGTCACCGAAGTGCGGGTGTGGGATTTTAGTCATGAGTTGGGAAAGGAGTCACCAGAATGTTGGTTTTTCCCCCCAGTGTACAGGGAGAGAGAGCTGTGGCTGCAAGGGGGGGCTCTATCTGGAGGTGGCACTGCCTTGACATGCCAGGTGACTGCTTTGGGTGACGCCAGTGAGGTCTCAAGGGTTGCAGCCCAAGATGCAGATCACAGACACCACCCTGGACGTTACAAATGCTCAGAACATGGTTCGGCTGCTCCAGCTCGTTCCTGCCTTGTTCACTCCGGTGTTCACATAACTAATGGATATACATTTCAACGGTGTGGGGTTTTTTGGTTTGTTTGTTTTTTAGGGAAAACAGTGTTTTGTGGCATTTTGCCCACGGCACTCACTGAAGTGGACATCCGATACCTAGTGTAACAGAAAGTATAGGCACTACACAAAATATGAAACATGGGCAGCCGTGCATGGCTGCCACAGTGGGTTCAGCATCCAGAGTGTGCCACGAGGAGCCCTGGGTAGAAGGCACCTGTCTGGACCCTCAGCAAGACCTCCTGAATGCCCAGACCTTAGGCCGCCCCTGTGCTGCCAGCAACCTCCTGGGAATGCTTCCTGGAGATGACAGGTGCATTCGCTTGCTAGGGCTGCTTCTGTCTGTGCGATGTTCTCCCAGGGCTTTGCTGGCTCTGGGGCCCCAGCCTGGAAGGGGAAAGAATCACAGACGTGCAGCTGCAGGAAAAGGCAGTGGGATCTGAGGAACGGATTGTACGACCTCTGCAAACTTAGAGAAACTGAGGAGTTAGCTGGGTGAAGAAGGGGGAAACTGTTCCAAACAGAAGGAATACCAGGAGCCGTGCTCTTCGCTGGCCTTCCTGGCGCTGGTCTCCTCTCGGCCTGGCTCCCCGCCCACCAGCTCACTCAGAGCCAGAAGACTTTTTTAGAAAGAAAACCACACGGTCACTCCACTGTTTAAAACCTTTCAACGGGGCTTCTGGAAACACAATTCCAACTCCTTGGCTCTTTCCTCCCGGTCTGTGTGGTGGGCCTCATCTTTCAGACGGCGCATTCCTCCAGGAGCCTTGCCGGAGCGCTGCTCCCCCACCCCCGCCCCTTATCACCAATCACACAAGTGGACGTGAGAAGAGTTTGTACAAGTTGAAAGACTTTTAAAGCACTTTACAAAAGTGTAAAAGATGAAAGAAGGAATATAACCCAGTAAGACAAGAACAGGAAAGGGCCCAGCCACTCTGCAGCCTCCGCCACCGCACACCAAGGGTGGGTGGCTGTTTGCAGTCTGACCGCCCCGCCCTCTCACCCCCTCCACTGCAGGCGGTGGGGAAGGCCCGGTCTTCTGCATCCTGGGCACTGCGCTGGGCACACAGCGGGGAAGCGAACCGAGGCGGTCAGTTCCGGCGCAGCGCGGGTCTCTGAAACGCAGCGCAGGCCCCGCACGGGGCGAAATGAATGGACGCAGTAACAAGGCGCAGCGTCCCGAACGCTCGGAAGCGCAGGCTCCAAAGAGGACTGGAAGAACCCGCCCCCAGCCACCACCCGCCAATCAGCGAGGACCGAGGATCCGCCCCGCCCCCGGCCGCACCCTCTGCCAATGAGCGAGGCCCCACCGCCTTCAGCGCACGCAGTTGTTCGCCTTTCGTGCGCCAAATAAAGTTCTTCAGGGCTTTGAATTTTTTTTTTAAAGCGCCCGCCGCAGTCCCAGCAGCCGCGGACGAGAGGGGCCGAGTCTCCGCCCCGCCACTTCCGGTCGCGCCGCCCGGAGCCGGTGCGGCTGTGAGGGGCCGCGTCTCGCCGCCGCCGGCCGGCCGGGCATGGTGTTGGGCGCCGGGCCCGCCTCGCCTGTCTCGAGGTGCCCAGGTGAGGAGCGCGCGGCCCCGCGGCGGGCGAGGGGTGGTCGCGGGCCTGCGGTCGGCTCGGCTCCGCGGCGCTGCTGCACCAGGCGGACCCAGGGCGGGCGGCGCCGGGGCCGCCTCAGGCCGCGCGGCTGCTCCCGGGCGGGCGGCGTGAATGGGACCGGCCGGGGCCGGGGCGCTGGCCGGGCTGGAGGGGCCGCCCGCAGGAGCACCAGCCGTGCCGGGCGCACACACGGCCGCCCTCGCTCGGCCCGCCGTCGCGGGGGTGCTGCTGGCCGCATTGTCCCGAGGAAACGGAGCGCCGGGCGCCGGTCCAAGGTCACTTGGCCCGACGTGGCGGCGGGAGCGGGACTCGGAGGCGGCAGTCCGACGGCGACCGCCATGGAGTCGGCCCGGGACCTGACGCAGTTGGGGGCGGCCGCGGCGAGCTGGGAAGCTGTTCCCGGGGGCGGAGGAGAGGACGAGGGAGGACGGAGGACATCTTGGAACGATCGGTGCAGCCGGTCCCGGGTCCAGACCCGGTGCCGCTGGTGTGTACGCTTGGGCGTGGCCCTGCCCTCGGCGCGCCTCGGTTCCCTCCACTGGTCCCCGCGGGGTTGGGCCCGCCCCTGGCCGCATTCCTCCGGCGCGGGAGCGGGTCTGGGTGGATGGCCGCGGCCGGGGAAGGCTTCGCGGAGAAGCTGGAATCCGGGCGGGAATGTGTTCTTCCTGTGCAAGGAGTGGGATTGGGTGGCGAAGGGAAGGAGGGCATTCCGGACCTGGGCATCCCCGTGAGCAGAAGCTTCCAGAAATGACATGCTGGGTGGTGGTAGGGAGCAGGGAGGAGGCAGGCCTGCCTTGTGCAGAGGACTTGTGGTTGGGACGAGGCAGGGGCAGGGTGCAGGCGGGAGAGGTGCTCAGAGACAAGTCAGCACCCGGCCAGCTGCTGGGGGACTTGAGGGCCTCCGCCTGGACCTACCTGCCTTTCAGGTGGTCGGCTGCAGGAAGGGGCAGGCTTCCTGCTGAAGATAAATGGATTGCACTCCAAAGGCTGACCAGCCAACCCGAGGGACTCCGGGGCCTGCTGGGAGGTGCCTGGGCCTGGCTTTCTGCAGGAGGAGAGGGGGGTGTGGACTTGTTTGGGTCCAGCTCTGGGCCTCTCTGGCCGGAGAAGCTGGTGTGGTTGCTCCCTAGAGGCCTGCATTCAGTCCCAGCTTTTACACTCAGACGGTGTTTCATGGCAGGAAGAATTGTGAACCATGAGTTCCCCACCGTGAGCTGACTGGCCCAGTGTCCCTGCACAGGTGACACGGTCTGATTTTGCCAGCACTCGCAGGCGGGCTGAGTCCATCTTGCTTGATGATGGAACTAGTAAATGGCAGTCTGAAATCGAGTCCCACCCAGAGGAGGAACTGAAATGTGTGGAATTTAGAGACTGAGCGTGCTCCTTGCTGATCTGTTTCCGAAAGTGCTGGCTTAGAGTGTAATTTGCAGGAAAGGGAAGTTTAGTTTTTCAACCAGATCTTCAGGGTATGAAGCATACTGAAGAAGGAAAAGAGCATTCTGAATCAATTTGGAGCTGTTCAGCAAACCTCTTGGCAAATTTGAATAATTATTTTTTCTTCAAAGCTCTTCGTTTAGTGTTAATTTAGCATCTATGGACACATTTCCAAAATAGACCTTTTATCCCTAAAGTGACACGTGATAATGATATAGGTGGTGGAGAAATAGATGGTCATTATATCCTTAATTTTCTTAGAATGCTAGGGAAGTAAGTCTGTATTATCTTATGTGGAAGAGGAAACACCAGTGTTATTTTCTTTTATATGTTGCACAGCCAGTGCCCCGTATGTTTTATCAAGGACCACAAACTTGAAGATCTCAAGCCAGGAACCTAAGTGGAATTGAGTGTGGGCTTATCCCAGAGAGGAACTGAGTGTGGGGCAATAGGGTTATGAAAGAACTAAGCAGAGTCCTGAGACTGCAGGGGCACAGAAGAGTGCTGGTGTGAGCCTTTCTTGGTGCGGTGAGTCTTGCCAGGGCCCTCTGAGTGGCTCCCTCAGTGGAGGCCCACCCAGGAAGCTGGGTGTGGACCAGGCATGTGCTCATGCCCTGGCTTTTCCACGGGGCTCTTTCTCGTGACTTTCCTCATGTGCTGCCTGCTGAGCTCTATACGTGCTGTGCTTTTATTTTATTTCTTTCCATATTTCATTGCCACGGTCAGGTAGAGGATAAAAACCAAGTGCTTCCAGCCAGACCCCAAGTGACAGATGCCTGTTTTGGCCATTGTCCTCGGGTGGCCCTGACGATGTGGTAGGACTGATGTGCTCATTCTCGGTGCATGGCAGTGGGCTTGACTGGGAAGCAAGCCCTGCCTTGTGGTCCAGATCTGCTTAAGGGTGCCTGATGGATTATTCTAGGTGGGGTTCGCTAAGCAAGAGCTGTCTCTGGTAGCTTGTGGGCTGCAGCACCGAAAGGTATTCTCATTCTGTTCCCATTCCCAGTGCCCCCCCTTTTGTGAAGTTACTTTATAAACTGAACTGGGAGCCCCTGCTCTGGGTAAAGCTGAAAAGGCGTGCTCCTTGACTGTGGTCCATGCCTCTACATAGATGACGATAGATGGGAATGAAAAAGCTAGTGTTGGTGTGTGCTTTCACCTTTTTTTCAACTTTCTTGAGGTGTAATGTTTTAAAGTATACAAATTGCTGGATGGATTTATACCTTTGGAACCATCACCACACTCAAGGTAAAAATGTTCCCATCATCTCCAGAAGGGAAACTAGTGTTTCTGTGGTGACTGCTGCTGGCAGCTGAGTGACCTAGGACAAGCTAGTCCCCAGGCCATGGTCTGGGCGTCCACATCTGTAAAAAGTGCGAGTGGGAGTAGAAGGCCTTCTCAGATTTGAAATTCTCATAGCTTGTGAAACCTAATGTGTAGTTGAACTATCTTCTGAAGCATTTAGACCAGTGATTTTTTAAGGGTTAGAGGTGTGTATGTGTGTGCATGCACATGTGTGTGTGTCTGCAGAGGCCATAATTCAGAAGATATTTAATATGTTGTTTTCATGGTACAAATAATCTATATGAATAAAAGGGTAATATGCTAATTAGACCGGATAGACCAGATGTCCTTCCAGACATCCTTCTGGACAAAGCCACAGTGGTGGGGGGCTGAAGCAGAGGCAGTTAGGGGCGATCAGGCAGGCAGGGGAGAGCAGTTAGGAGCCAGCGTCCAGATTGTGAGAGGATGCAGGCCGGGCTGAGGGACCCGTGTCCCGCCCTCCCCCTTTGTATGAATTTCATGCACCGGGCCTCTAGTAGAAAATAAAACCTTACAGTCTCTGGGGGGATATAGAAGATAGTGTGAGAAACTATGTAATGGACTTGGGTTAAAATGGTAAAAAAATACTCAGGGAGGAGGGGTACCCTTATACATATTTTGCTTTTAAAGATCTTAGCCTCAACCTAAAAGTTCTGTGCTTAGATCAAGTTTTCCTCTGGAAGTTTTTAAAATTTTTATTTATGTATTATATACTTTTACTGATTTCAGAGAGGAAAGGAGCGGGAGAGAGAGAGATAGAAACATCAATGATGAAAGAGAATCATTGATCGGCTGCCTCCTGCCTGTCCCCTGCTGGGGATCAAGCCCACAACCCAGGCATGTGTCCTTGACTGGAATCGAACCCAGGACCCTTCAGTCCGCAGGCCGATGCTCTTTCCACTGAGCAAAACCAGATAGGGCCCTCTGAAGTTTTAGATCATTTTCTCTTGAAAATGATCAGAGTGGTATTGAAAGGAATTGATGTTAAGGTAATGCAGGAAATTATGGAAATATTGGGCTGGTGACCAATTTGTGTCCATAGTCAGAAGAAGCTCGAGTCCCTTTCCAGCTGTATCAAAGCAAGTAAGAACTAGGAGGCATAGCAGGTGAATGGCATCTTATGTAGAAATGGAGGGCAGGTTCTAGAGCAGCTGTCGCCAGCCGGTGGTCCATGAGGTCTGAAAGGTTGGCGACTGCTGTTCTAAAGGACAGTGATACCTGTACAGATTTAGTGACATTTCTTAAACCCTTTCTTCCAAGCAGTCAGGTGCGCATCACCTGTGTTGGTCTTTATTATTCTTACCTGTGAGCTCTCAGTGGGAATCTGAAACACAGATGGGTTGGAAGCAGCCAGCAAAGAGAATCTATTTTGGGGGCATTCGTTATAACTTAATCTTGATGTTGATATTGCCTAAAAATGTAAATAAAAAACAACAAATAAATGTGAACATGCTTATTAAGGTTCTAGCCCCGCCTTTCTTAAAGGAAGAAGGAAAGCAAAGCATCACAGTGTCCTCTCCTCACCAGAGGCTGACACCCCCCTGCCCCAGTCTGCCATGGGCCCAGCATGCGGGGCACACACAGGTGCATGTCCCTGCAGTGGGGAAGGGCAGACTTACATGGACAGTGGTGAGCCCAAGGGGAACCCGTCAGTGGAGGCTCCCCTAGACTGTGAGCTTGGGAGCTCTCTCCCCACCATACCCCAGGGCCTGGCACCCAGTGAGTGTTAAATCCCTTTTAAAAAATTTAACTCATACTTTAAAAAATTAGACTTGTAGAGGATGGTGTAGAGATTACCCAACTCTATTATGTAGGAATCCAGCCTTCATGTAGCTAATATGCTAAATTTTTCTACAACTAAAGAAAAGAAAACCACTTACATGGTTGTGGTCAGTCTCCAGCTGCTGTCTAGAGACTTGTTCTTAACCGAGCTTCCATCTGTCTTTCAGGGTAAAGGCAGCAGTAATGCTGACGCTGGCGAGCAAACTGAAGCGGGATGATGGTCTCAAAGGGTCCCGGACGTCAGCCACAGCCTCTGACTCCACGCGGAGGGTGTCTGTGAGAGACAGACTGCTCGTTAAAGGTGATGACATCCATGTGAGCTCTTTATATCCCACAACAACGTGAGGGATGGCTGGGGGCTCTGTTGGGGTGTGAAGCAGCCTGTTTGAAAATATGTTAAAGTGTAACCCCTTATTACTTACAGCCTGTGCGCTGTGGGAGTGCTGCTGGTGAGGAAGTGGATTAGAAACTGGTGTGTCTTACGTACTTGGAGTATTCTTTGTGGGGCTCTCAGGGTGCTGGTGGGAGGAGTAAAGTCCTGAGAGTCAGCAGGTCCACCACTCTGGTCTCGGCTGTCATTGTAGACTCCTGGGAGAGGGGTCTTTGTTTCTTCTGGACTTCTCAGCACCAAGGGAGGGAGTGGTATTGGGTAATCTCTTAGGATCCTTCTCCATTTAGTTAAGTCAAAGCCTGAGGAGAGCCTGTGCAAACAGTTCCCCTTGCAGAATTAACAGCACATTGTCCCAGAGCTGTGGCTCACATGCGTTTGTGCGCCATTTCTGCATCACTCATTGCACAGACTTACAGCGCTCAGGTGCTTAGGCAGTTTCCTAGGGTCAAGGACTACAGAGTGGAGGGAGAAACAGTCCCTGCTTGAAAGAGCTTATGACATGTGTTTTCATTTCTTAAGTGTGAGGAGCTAGGAAGCACTTGGTTTGTGAGTAGTTTGTTAGAACTGCCTGTGTTCGTATTCTTTTAGGCAGACACCGTGGGGGTGACTGGTATTTGATATCCTGACACAGTGTGGCAGGGGAGCCATGCGTGTGCATGCGCTGTGTACACACGTGCTGTGTTGGGCCTTCTCAGAAACAAAGCAGTGCTCAGCTTGGGAAGGAACGGGAAATGGAAGGCCTCAGGTTCAGGGGCGCATATTTCCTTGTTCTGCTACCCTCTAATGTTGACTCAGCTCTGGCTTATGCCTCCTGGTAGAGTAAGAATCATTTTATACATTTTGGCATTGCCTGTTCTGTCGGGGAGAGCGCTGGACTGCAGTGGGTTTGCTAAGCAGCTTTATCCTGTGAGGTCGTGGCAGCACCTCACTCGGGTGGGCCCTTTAGGACCTGAGTCTCTTTTCCGGGTGCTAGCCCAACGGTTCCATCTACAGAGGAGCAGGAGCCGAGCAGCACCTGGAAAAGGGTTTGATGTGTGTTGTGGTCCTTGGAGTGGACGGTGGGCACAACAGAGTGGCCCTCTGTTGGGCACTTTCTAGTGCAAATCTAGTGTGACCTTGGTTAATCCTTGCTGGGTGGTGGTTCATTTTGAAGCTGGACTCAGGAGGTTGAGAAACTTGCTAGGGCAGCTTTAGTGCAGGAGGACAGCTGGACCCACCTATTGGGGCAGGGCAGGCTCTTGGGCAGGCCTAGCAAGCAGGAACGAAGGAGCAGGACAGAAGTGCAAATGCAGAGAAGAGAGGCTCCCACACACATCCGGCCCTGACATAGCTGGGTAGCCTGCTGGGGCTCGCCATGCTGGACTTCGCCCCTACTCCAAGGGCAGGAAGTATCTTCCAGGACCTGCGAGGTCCAGTTCTGAAGGACAACAGAAGGCTGGAGTCAGTTCTCCTTGGATACACCAGAACCTATCTCAGAGCAGCTAGCACCTGGGAAAGAAACTCAGGTCCTAAAGGGCCCAGCCAAGTGAGGTGCTGCCGCCACGCCCACCCTCTACCATACTGACACCTTCACCACACCAGCTTGTCATTTGAACCCCCAGGATGGTTCTCAAGGATGTCCTCCAGGCCAGAAATGGGGAGTGTAGAACAATCCAGTGGTCTGGGCTAGGATCGAGGGCCACTGCCTGCTCTGAACCCTGTGAGCTGGGGACACTGGGGAGAGGGTGTCAGATCTGTGCATTTCCTGTTGGCCCCAACTCACGACAGCCTGACTGGGGAGCTAGTGCTTTCGGCCAAAGGGCAGTTGGTGCTGCGCTCCTACTGAACCTTTGTGGGGCTGTTGAGTCTGATGGTGTTCCCATCTCCCCAAAAAGCCCTGGGGCAGAATTGCTGACTTCTTGTCTTTCAGAAGGTGGCCCTTTTCATGCAGTGGGCGTATGTCTGTCCCTGTCCCTTCACTTGTCCACTCAGCAAACTTAGTGCCTGCTTGTTATCAGTCTACTGATTCTGACCCTCAAGGGGCACCAGGCAGGCTGGCAGACACTTTTTGCCTATGTTAGTCTTTGTTAAGTGTGGAGATTTGGAACTGAGCTGAATGAGTTCAAGCTCAGGTCTGGAATCAGGGGCTCTAAAAGGAATGAATCTGTGTGCAGCCTTTGTCCCCAGCTATCTCAGGAGAAAGGCTCCTCATGCCTCAGGACATTCACTGCCATCTTGCCAACCAGTGTGCTTGTTTGTCAAGCACTACCTGAGCACCCTGTGTGTGCCAGGCTCAGGGCCAGGTACTGTCGCAGGGCTGGGCAAGTCTGCTCATTCTCCGCCATGGAGAGAGTGCAGGTTCATCTGGTCTTTCTGTGCAGTCATGCTTCAAGTGGGCTCTGTGGTTTGATCTTTAGTTAGAAAGGAAAAGAGTCTCATTTCTCAGAAGGAAGTTGTGCAGCCACGGAATTGTGCAAGTTGCCAGGTGCCTCCCAGAAAGGCAGGGCCAGTGTGCGGTGAAGGTGTTAGCATCTTGGGACAGGTGAAACCTTAAGCCAGGGGTCCTCAAACTACGGCCCGCGGGCCACATGCAAATACAAATATTGTATTTGTTCCCGTTTTGTTTTTTTACTTCAAAATAAGATATGTGCAGTGTGCATAGGAATTTGTTCATAGTTTTTTTTTAAACTATAGTCCGCCCCTCCAACGGTCTGAGGGACAGTGAACTGGCCCCCTGTTTAAAAAATTTGAGGACCCCTGCCTTAAGCATTGTAAAAATATCTGAATTTCTTGTTACGGAACAGGTGGGGTCATGTCCTTTGGCACTAAGGTTATGCAGGGAAGGGTGGCTGCTTTTCCAAGAGGCCTCAACATGTAAAGCAGTCCACTTGTTTCTTTGGTCAGAGTCTTAGTGTACATGGATTCTAAGGTGGTAACTGCTGATGTTAATGACTAGTATTTGCCATCATCGGAGATGTAGAGAAACTATTGTCATTTGTGACAGCTCCCTGAGAGCAACACCGCGTGAGCCTCTGTGGCTCGTTTTGTCTTGTATACTGGGCTGAATTAGAGTACCTTATTGAAGTCCTTGTGCCCCCAGAATGGTATTTCTTTTTCTTTTTTTTTAATATTTTTATTGATTTCAGAGAGAAACATCAACAGTGAGAGAATCATTCATTGACTGGCTGCCCCCTGCACGCCCCCTACTGGGGGGGATTGAGCCTGCAACCCAGGCATGTGCCCCTGGCCAGAACCGAACCTGGGACCCTTCAGTCCACAGGCCAACGCTCTATCCACTAAGCCAAACTGGCCAGGGCTAGAATGGTATTCCTTGCTGTACTGGCTGTTGGACCAGAAGCCTGCAGATGTCCTGCCTGTGGTGGGGGTCATTGCTGGACTGGGTCTGAGGGCTCTCCCTGGTCCTGTCCACCTTCTTTGAGTGAGTCACACTGAACGTGGAAATGCAAGCATAGTGCTCATTTTAGGAATTTAAGTCTAGACTACAGTATGAAGTTGTTAAGTCTGTCTGTGTAACCAGCTGTGTATAAATATAGCTTGGTACTACAGCTGACAGCAGTTTCCTGTACCCTGGGAGAGTAGCAACTCAGAGGCCTGGACCCACCTAGGGCTTCTGGTGTATTGGCCTGGCAGGACCGCTGAGGGGGCAGGGTTTGCTGTGCAGGTTGTAGATCACGGGTGGGAACCTTTTTTCTGCCAAGGGCCATTTGGATATTTATAACATACAAAATTATCAGCTTAAAAATTGGCCTGTTATATTTGGTCAAACATTTAATTAACTCACCCCTAATGCCTTGGCAGGGCCAGACCAAATGATTTCTCGGGCCTTATATGGCCCTCTGGCCAGACATTCCCCATCCTGTTCTAGATTGTGGCAATGGTAGCACAACTCCAGATTTCATTAAAAATCATTGAATCATACACTTAAGTAGGTCTGTTTTTTAGTGTGTAAATTGTACTCACCAAAGCTATTGAAAAAGTCAGGAAAAATCTCCCCAGGTGATTGGCATTGCAGCCAGGGTGGAGAATCCTGTCCTAGAGTGAGGTGTCCTCCACCTGTGCCAGCTGTGTGGGGGCTGCTTCTGTGGCTCTGTCATCATCATGCCCTGGTCAGCACCTCCCCGCCCCCCTGGGTCCAGACCTCCTCTCTTCCCTTAGCACTACAATGTCTTCTCAAACATTTCACTTCCGTTAGGTGCCCTCTCCCTCAAATCCTCTGGGCACATTTCACTGGGCTTTTGTAAAGCTGGGCGAGCAGAACTCTCCTGACTGCAGATGGCATAGGCCCCCAGAGAAAGCCGGGTTCCTGTGGCCAGCATCTATCTCAAAAGAAGGGCCTCAACAACCGTTTCTTGCAAATTCTTATCAATAAAAAGTTAAATAATAGTATAATAAAATATATAAATAGAATTTGCCTTAAAAACATAGTTTAATTATATGGATAACATTTAAAGTTGTTAATATTAATGACTCATTTATAAAATGTCTGCTTTTCTGATACAATGAAATCCTGTGTGAACTGTTGGAGCAGAGCAAGGCCCTTGCCCCTCCCCATCAGAGGACCTGGTGTGGATGCCTCGGAGTGCAGAGTGCTGTGGTCCTCCACACCCTGCTTTCTTTCGTGAGCACCCTGCTCTAGGGTAGGGCAATAGTGGGCCAGTCAGGAGGCCAAAACTGAAGATCACCGTGGTCGGTATGAGACTTATGTTATTGAACTTCTCACGGGCTCTCCATGATGTTGTTTTGTTAAGTGCATATGTTTGAATGTACAACATAACACTGCCAAGAAGGGAGACTCCCAGGCTTGTATTTCACTACAAAATCTGGTCCTTTTCTAGTCATGGCCAGAGGATGATTAGGGTTACTGCTCTCCCCACGCCCAGCTCCACTGATTGGCTATAACACCCTGGACTGTGTTCCTGGCTCCCCTGCCCCATTCCACTTTGTGGATGCAATTCCAAACCCCTGGACTCCCAAGCTGATACATTTCGTGGGCCACATGTCCCTACCCAGATTCTTAATCAGCTGAAGTCAAAGGCCTGTGGGTTTCCTAAATTTTTAGCCTGAGAACAGAACCACCCGCCAATCTTCCCACTAATGCACTCAGCACTCAGCTTTGCAAGCACAGTGGCCTCTGCCCTCCCCTCCACTCCTTTTCCCATCCCTCCCCACATCACTTGAAGAAATCTTTATACCTATAGCATTTATATTTTGACCACTCATTTGCTTTTTAGTTTTTTAAATCTGGTTTCCACCATTCCACTTGCCTTCCTGCTGTTTTGAATGCCCTCAGCTGGGTCCATCACACCCACTGGCCATGCCTTGGGCCTCATTCCGCTTGGACCAGTCTGTCCTCTCTTTAATGAATCACCACATTTCCCCATAGTTTTCCACCTATTTCTTACTATTAACTTTCCCGGCTTCTTGTACTCTGCTTTCTGCTGAGGTTTTTCTCACCAGTCTCCCCACTTTGTTGGTCTCATGACCTCAGGTGGCATCACTCTGCAGGGGCTCCTCGACCCTGACCTTGGTCATGCACCCAGACTTCAGCTTATTTCTCCCAGGGCTTCCCCAGCCCTATGCTCCATCTTGGACTCCTCTTGCCCCACACAGCTGGCAGCTCCTTCCATGCTCTGCCCTCAATCACCCTGCCTCTCCCTGCCTCTGCCAGGCCCTTGCTGCCTATCCGAGTGCCCAGCTCACAGGTCACCTGGCCTTCACTGTGCCCTTCCTAAAGGCAAAGCTTAAGAACTTTGGTTCAGCCCTAACCGGTTTGGCTCAGTGGATAGAGCGTCGGTCTGTGGACTGAAGGGCCCCAGGTTCGATTCCGGTCAAGGGCATGTACCTTGGTTGCGTGCACATCCCCAGTAGGGGGTGTGCAAGAGGCAGCTGATTGATGTTTCTCTCTCATCAATGTTTCTAACTCTATCCCTCTCCCTTCCTCTCTCTAAAAAATCAGTAAAATATATTTTTTTAAAAAAAGAACTTTGGTTCAGAGATCTTCCTTGGCTGCTGTTGCTGCAGAATACAGTTTAGAATTCTAAGTCATGTTCTTGGGACCTCCAGGATCCTGGCCTCCTTTCCCGTTGCCCTGGCTGCACCACACTGCTATGGCTTCTGTGCCTGTCAGTGTTCTCTGCTTTTGCACATCACTAACTTACCTCCACCTCCACAGGACTAAATTCTTCTTGTTCTTTGGAGCCCACTCAAAACCCTCCTCCTTTTAGTCTCCACAGCTGGAGCGGATCCCAGTGCATTCTGTTATGCCCGAGGCAGAGACCACTTGCCTGCCCAGTTATTTCTGGGCGCCTCCCCAGGACCAGCTGTGTAGTAGCAGGATGGCTGGGGGTTTGTACCTCTGTGCTGGCAGAGGGGTGCTGGGCTTCATTGCTATAGTGACTGATAGAACAGACCCTGGAGGAGAGCATTGGGGCCAAGGAATGCAGCTCCAAGGGCATGGGCACGAGCACAGGCGAGGCCCCAGCAGAGGAGTTCTCTCATTGAAAAGTGCAGCACACAGTAGGTGAGCCATCATGGGAAGGCAGGTCTGAGAAGTTGGAAGAGACACAGGTATATAAATAAATCAATTTTGAGGGAAGGCGCTTCTATATTTGGGGGGAACAAGGTTTTAGAAAACAGTCTGTGACTGTTTACCTAGAGGTAATTTCTGTGTTAATGTTATGGTTTTCATTTTGAAAGTAAACTCTCAAGGGCCCTTGGCTGTATTTGGTGGCATCCTACATGTCACTTTGTATATTTGAAAGCAACTTCATGGCTTAAAGCAGTGGTTCTCAACCTGTGGGTCGCAACCCCTTTGGGGGTCGAATGATACTTTCACAGGGGTCGCCTAAATACATCCTGCATATCAGTTATTTACATTACGATTCAAAACAGCAAAATTACAGTTATGAAGTAGCAACGAAAGTAATTTTATGGTTGCGGGTCACCACAACATGAGGAACTGTATTAAAGGGTCGCGGCATTAGGAAGGTGGAGAACCACTGGCTTAAAGTCTAAACTTAAGTTCAAGTGTAGGGTTTGGTTTGTTTAGTTTACTTATTTTTTCCTCAGTTCTGGCAGAAATTGTGAATTTAGAGCTGGTAATTTCATGTGGAATAATTGACTGATATTAACAATAATCTCTTTGTTTCTACAGAGGTTGCAGAACTTGAAGCTAACTTACCTTGTAAGTATAGCTCCCCGTCCAACATTAATTCTGAAAAGTAATTGCATGGAGAAACTTGTGCATTTTAATAACATGTATTTCATGTATGATAGGAATATGCTTTAATTTTGTCCAGGCAGGGAACAGACCATTTTCAAGGCTCTGATAGGAGGAGATGAGTCTTTCTGACCGTAGCAGGCGGTGTCTCTCTCCTCACTGTAGCAGAGGTGCGTTTGGCTAGGTTTCCTATCTGCCCACGTCATCTTTGAGTGAAAAGGCCTATAAATCAATAATGCACAGCCCTAGTTTTGCTAGTGATGATGATGCACCATTTTGGTCCAGAAAGTGCTCATTTATCTTTGTGCATGAGGTAGGATGGCTGTACTGGCTGTTGTCACCAGGTCCCAGTCCCATGCTTGGTTCTCCCACTCAGACCATGTGCAGCCCTCACTCCTGAGCAGGCCTGCTGTCCAGGCAGTGAACCTGTGATCTGTGGCAACGTTCCTTTCTTAAGACCTTCAAAGTCTGAAAGCTTTGGCCATTTAAATATTTTTTTGAATTAAAACTTTTTCTCGTCATACTTGGTTAAAAAATTGTTCTGATACTGAGGATGTGTGTGATGTGGGTGAAATATTTTACAAGTGGGTCTCCCAGTCTGGGCGAAGGTTACAGAGTGCCCATCTGACTGGGGAGAGAGGGGGCCCATTTCCTAAAGCTGAAAGATAATCGTGGGGTACATCCTTCAGTAGTCATGAAATCAGTGTCTAAGGGTAAGTTCATATTGGTTTTTTTAAAGTATTTTTAATATATAGTATTATGGTTATAGTGGGCTGTGATATAAACTGTTTCTTATTGTGGGTCTTAAAAGTCATTGGATTGCTTGACCTCAAAATTTTCTTTTAGTCAGAACTAGAAGGAAGTATCTTGGGATTCTATTAAAAGGTTATCTTTCTACCTACTAAAGTATTTATAAATGATTTGCTTTCAACTGTTCCAGGAAAACAAACAAACAATCATGTATTTAGATAGGTTAGACAGAGCAAGATTGGCAAAATGTTGAAACTGGGTGAACTATTATACTAATAGTATAATAGTTCATTATACTATTCTCTTTTTTCCCTATTTTTTAATTTAAATCCTTACCTGGGAATCTTTTCGTTTTGTTTTGTTATATTTTTTGGTCAACTAATATTTTAGAGAGAGCGAGAAACATCAGTCAGTTGCCTCTTATACACACCCCTATTAAGGATTAAACCCACAACCTTTTTGGTGTACGGAGGCGACACTCCAACTGAGCCACAGGCTGCGGCTTTTTTCCTTTTTTAAAAAAATATGTTTTGATATTTTTAGAGTGATAGGGGAAGGGAGAGAAACATTGATGTGAAAGAGAAGCATCTATTGGCTGCCTCTTTCATTCCCGCTACTGGGGGTTGAGCCCACAACTTGGGCATATGCCCTGACTGGGAATTGAACTGGTGATCTTGGTGCATGGGATGATATTTAACCAACTGAGCCACACTGGCTGGGCCTTTTTTCCTATTCTTTTAAAATGTTCTATCTAAAGACATTTTTCTAATGAAAAAATGAAGTGGCCTTGGTGGTATTGGTCAGTTGTTAGGGCATTAGCCCTTGCACCAAAGGGTCTCAGGTTTGATTCACAGTCAAGGGCATGTACCTGGGTTACAGGTTTGGTCCCAGGCCCCAATCAGGGTGTGTGCCAGGGTGCATGCAGGAGGCAATTGGTTAGTGTGTCTCTTTCTTTCTTTCTTTTTTTAATATATTTTACTGATTTTTTAAAGAGAGGAAGGGAGAGGGATAGAGAGTTAGAAACATCGATGAGAGAGAAACATCAATCAGCTGCCTCCTGCACACTCCCTACTGGGTATGTGCCCGTAACCAAGGTACATGCCCTTAACTGGAGTCGAACCTGGGACCCTTGAGTCCTCAGGCCGACGCTCTATCCACTGAGCCAAACCGGTTAGGGCCAGTGTGTCTCTTTCACATCAATGTTTCTCTCTCTCCCCTTCCCATCCTCCCTTCCACTCTCTAAAAATCAGTGGGAAAAATATTTTCAGGTGAAGATTAACAGAACAAAAAGAAGTGATTTTCTTGTTTTCTTCTCCCATCATGTCTTCTCCCCCGCCCCCAACTTAAACATTTACACACATTTAGACATTTAATCAAGGACCACAACAACTTTCCATTTAATCACAGTTCATTTTGTCATTGAATATGAATCTTACAGATTGCGGTTTTTAACCCATAGAGTGTAGCTTTAGCTTTACCTAAAAATTTGGAGTAAAAATAATGAAAATTTATAATTGGCTTTCAAACCAATATTTTAACTAAATAGCTTAGATTTAACTAAATATCTTAGCTCTTACAGCTAAAATGTCAGATTAAAAAGGCTACAAGCTAGTTCTGGCTGGTGTGGCTCATTTGGTGGAGCATCATCCCATACACCAGAAGGGTGGTGGGTTCGATTCCTGGTCAGGGCACGTGCAGGGGGCAGCTAATATCTCCCTATCTCCCTCCCTCCCTCCCTCCCTCCCTCCCTCCCTCCCTCTCTCCCTCCTCCTCCTCCTCTTTAAAATCAAGTTAAAAAAATGTTTAAAAGGCTATGTGCTATATCCCTCTTTTTTCTTTTTCTCCCTCCTCTCACCCCCAGTTACAGTGGGGAGATCTAAATTAGTTTATACAAATAAGCCACTTACTGTGGTAGGTGCGAATGACTGGTGCTAGTTGAGCAGACCAGATATTTGACCTGGGTTCTTTTTCTGGTTTTCCTATGTTTAGTGAGCCTTTATCCATCCATGTGTTTTAATCTCCCTGAGGTATGGTTTCTTCTTTTCTAAGTAAAGTAGCCTGATTCTTGAAATCAGTGGAAAGATTTATATTGATAGTGACCATTTAAAGGAAAGAAAACATCTCAATTTAGAATTAAGTAGTAAAAGACAGTAGCAGGAAATCACATGGGAAAAATCACTGGTTTGCCAGTTTAGCACATTGGCACAATTATCAAACAAGCAAGGGGATCCAACACCGTTAACCTGGGTGTGTGTTTCAAGGTTGGCCTCATGGGAGCTGCCGCCAGCTCTCAGATCTTCCTGACATGCTATTTCTCTTGCAGGTACATGTAAAGTGCATTTTCCTGATCCAAACAAGCTTCATTGCTTTCAGCTAACTGTAAGCCCAGGTAATATTCTTATATACTTCTTAAACAGCAAGTTTTAAAGGCTGCCCAAACCTGTAATCTTTGGCTTGATTTGTCCTCTTAACTTTTTGAGTTTATGACACTAACGACCTTTCCATTTGACAACAAGATGTATACTTTGTGGTCAGATAGAGCCTAGTGCAGTGAATCTGAGGCATTCATTCCAGTAACTAGGGACAGACCAGGCCACAGTGAACAAGGACAGGTTGCTGATGTGTGGTGAGGAGTGTGCGCTCTGGAGTCTTACCTGGGTTCACATCCTGCTCTGTATGTAGCAGCTGTGGGACCATGAAATTACTTCCTGACCTCTCAGCCACAGCCCACCAGCATGCAGTGGGATGGAACGGCCCTATCTCCCAGGACGGTTGTGAGGATTACGCAGATAGCTGAGCGCAGTACAGGTGGACAGAGCGAATTGCCAGCTGTCCTCCTTGGGACTGATTAGTGTCTCAGCTCCAGGTGCCTGACTCCTCCCTGGTCACACTGGGCAACGTGAGGGAGGACTGTGCTTTTCGGTTCACAGTGCAGCTCCAAGGGTTCCAGGTTCCAGCACAGGCACCAGCATTACCTCAGGCAGTGGGCGTGGTGCCTATGGGAGGGAGGGAGGCAGGCAGGGAAGGGGAGGACCAAGGGAATTAACTAGAGGGAAGGGAATGTTGTGAAGAAAATGAGGGTGCTGTGTGTGGAGGATGGAGAGGGGATGAGAAACAGACTCAGGAGTTACTAGCTAATTTAAAAGTGAAAGAATGCAGAATTTCAGTAGGTAATTCAGATAATGACCCATAAATAAGCCCTGGAATTGTTTCCCTATAGGTAGGTAGATAGGTAGGTGTGTGTGTGGGGGGGGGGGGGGGGGGGGCGGAGAGAGAGAGGAGAGAGTTTTCCTGTAAGATGTTTTTTATAATAACAGGAGAAATCCCATTTTCAAAATCTGCTTGAAAAGTTTTAAAAGTTTATTGAATCTATGTGGTGGTTCTATAAACTGCTCTGGGACATGAATGTAAATTCAGTCTGGTACCATTTCCACTAAGATGAGTGGCACTAGGATAGATTAAACCTGAATGGGCTGTTCCATATGCCTGACGCCCAGAGATAGCCAGACTCAGGACTTCAAGCTGAAATGGCGAAAATGGTGACCACTCTTGGCCACCTTCATAAAACCCACTGCGTGTTCTGGTTTTAGTGAGGGGCACCGAGCACTTTGTGTTTCACGGTGACTCAGATCACCGGTGCAGGGTATTTTCAGAAATTGTCGTGGGGATGAAGACTGGCTCTCTGTTGAGTAAGCAGTCTCAGAGCTGTGTATTTGTAGTAAAAACATTGGCTGCCCTCTGCCTTTCTAGCCATTGTCTGTGGCTCTCAAGGATTCTGTGGCTGTGTCCTGCCCAAGAGTCCGCTTTGTGTCCTCAGCCACCTGTTGGACTTTGCCATGTTTATCACTATCTTACTGGAGTGGGTTTGTGTCAAGTCCAACCTCTGATTGTTTCTTTTTCTTTTTTGATTGCATTTCCTCCCCCCTAATTACATGGATGTTGTGATTATGTATATGACACTGTTTTTCATGTTCTTTCTGTTGTTCTTGAAAACAGAGCTCAATTGTTTGTTATAGTTTTGGTATTCTCTGTTGGATCAGATAAAAAAGGAACTTGTGTTTCTGTGCCTGTAACTGTGAGAATTTAGCATTTCTGTTTGTGACATGTGCATGTCAGGGACACAATTGTCGCCTGGAGCTGTGTCCCCAGCGTGCTCCTCACACACCGAGTCAAAGAGCCTGTGGCTCCTGCCCTTGGTTAAGAGAAGCAGGGCTGCTGTCTGCCAGCCCTGAACACTGGCCCGATAGCCTGGTTTTTTAAAGACTTTCTGGAGTCGCACTCTTTTTAGCATTGAAAAAACTGGCAGAGATGTGCCTAAGAAGTAGAGTTTTCAGGATGGATGAAGCAGATGGTGTTGACACTGGCTCATTTGCAGCCAGTAATCCTGGGGCCGAGTCTGAAAGCCCAGGAATGACTGTGATATCTCAGCTCTGGGTGCTCAGGGTGGAGGAGCTGCTTCTGCATTTGAAGCTCAAAGCTCTTTGACTGGCTCTGGCAACTTGATGACATTTCAGTTTTGGTGGTTTTTGGAGTGTCCCTCATGCTTGGAAATAAATGTGCTCCTCAGAGAAAACATGGAACTGAAATTTGGTGACAGAGGAAAAGAAATGAGTTTAGGAGAAAACAAAGTCTTCACATGGACTTATAAAAAAACAAAACAAAAAATACTAGCAAGTGAAACAAAACAAAACAAAGCAAAACCCCAAACACTGG
The DNA here is from genome assembly GCF_964212035.1 of Myotis nattereri. Classification (NCBI taxonomy): domain Eukaryota; kingdom Metazoa; phylum Chordata; class Mammalia; order Chiroptera; family Vespertilionidae; genus Myotis; species Myotis nattereri. The sequence goes on from NC_138082.1 coordinate 34,923,909, forward strand.
CTCATCTCTCCCCCACAGCCTCCTGTGAGGTTTGACACACTGGGCCTGCCAGGTCATAGTTGCCCAGCTGGTCTGTGGAGGTCCCTCAGCCTGCCCCACTGTGGTGTGGAGGCTTTTAGGTAGAGGGGGCTGTGGACATAATTATTATTTTAATTTTAGTTTTTCCTTTGTAAGTACATTTACTGGGGTATGAAATTACAAACAAAATGTACTAATTTTTTAAAAATATTTTTTATTGATTTCAGAGAGGGAGAGAGAGAGATAGAAACGTCAATGATGATGAGAGAGAATCATTCATTGGCTGCCTCCTGCATGCCCCCTACTGGGGATCAAACCCGCAACCTGGGTATGTGCCCTTGACCAGAATTGAACCTGGGACCCTTCTGTCCGCAGGCTGATGCTCTATCGACTGAGCCAAACAGGCTAGGGCTAAAATGTACTAATTTGAATTATACAGTTCAATGCATTTCAAAAAATGTATACCCCTTCTTAACCACAACATAGTAAAGATGTTTCTTTCCTCCACTCCCGAAGTTCCCTTCTGCTTCTTTGCAGTCATTTCCTCAGCCCCTACTGCCCACCCAAAAGTCCTTTCTGATTTCTAGTATCATGGATCAGTTTTGTCAGTTCTTACATTTCATATACATGGAATCTTACCTACTCATATATTAAGAGAATCTTATATATCCTATTTGTCTCTGGCTTTTTGCAGGTAACATGTTTTTAAATTCATACATGTTTGGCGTGTCGGTAGTTTGTTCCTCTTTATTTATTATATGAATGTGCCATAATTGTTCCTTTTCCTGTTGGTGAACATTAGAATTCTTCCCAGCTTTGGATATTACGAATAAGACTGCTATTAACATTCTTTTACTATCCTTTGTATACTCATACGTTTCATTTCTCTTCATTTCCACTTAAGAATGAAATCTCTGGGCCTAGCCAGCATGGCTCAGTGGTTGAGCATCGATTGATGAACCAGGTCACGGTTCGATTCCCAGTCAGGCCATATGCCTGGGTTGAAGGCTTGATCCCCAGTGTGGGGCATACAGGAGGCAGGCAGGCAGTGATTCTCATTCTCTCTCATCATTGATGTTTCTATCTCTCTCCCTCTCCCTTTCTCTCTGAAAAAGAGTGGAATATCTGAGTCATGGGAAAGATATATTTAATTTCTTAAGAAACTTTCTGAAGTGGTTGTGCCATATACCAACCAGCAATGTGTGACAATTTCTGACTCTCCTATTCTCTACAGTCCAACAAGAAGTGACATCTTAACGAGATTGAGTCTTCCAATCCATGAGCATGCAGAACATCTGCATTTACTTAGGTCTTTTTTACTTTCTCTCGGCAACATTTTGTAGTGTTAGTGTATATATAGGTCCTGCAAGCGCTTTGTTAAATATGTCACTAAGGATTCCATGTTTTTTGAAGTTGTTGTAAATGGTATTTTTTAAATTTCTATTTTACTTGTTATTAGTATATAAAAATGCAATTGATAATTTAATTTTTTTTTTATTGATTTCAGAGAAGGGAGAGAGATAGAAACATCAATGATGAGAGAGAATCATTTTCGGCTGCCTCCTGCACGCCCCTTCCTGGGGATGTGCCCTGACTGGAAATGGAACCGTGACCTTTGGTTAATAGGTTGACACTCCATCACTGAGCCACACCGCCGAGTAATGCAGTTGATTTTTTAAAATATATTGTCATGTGTCTTGTTACCTTACTAAATTCATTTATTAAATTCTGGTAGCATTTTTTGTTGTTAATCCTCACCTGAGGATATTTTTCCATTGATTTTAGATAAAGTGGAAGGGAGGGAGGGAGATAGACAGAGAGAGACAGAAACATCGATGTGAGAGAGATACAGCAATTGGTTCGTTCCCACAAATGCCCCGACGAGGGCTAGGGATTGAACCTGCAACCCAGGTAAGTGCCCTTGACTGGGAATTGAACCCGTGACCCTTCAATTCAAGCACCAATGTTCTAACCAGTGAAAAACACCAGCCAGGGCTGGGAAAGACCTTTTAAGCATAATACCAAATAAAGAAACCACAGAAAGACTGGCTTAAAAATGAAAGCTAGTTGGACAACAAAATCAAATGCAAGTAGCAGATATTAAATGTTTATTTTGTGTAAACAGCTGAGGGAAGCGATAAGATGTAGTATTGCTGATTTGTTCCTGGTGAGAAATAGTTTGGGGGAAGTTGAACCTTTGTTTTAAAGATGGGTTAATTTTGTTAAATTGTGGAGTTTAATTAACTGCGGGGGCATGTCCAGGCTGGTGCACATTTGTGCCCGGCGCCCTCTGCTGGCGGCAGCTTGCAGTGTTTACACCTGGGAACCCGGCTCACCTGTAGGTGGACTCTAGAAGAGGCAGAGTGGCTGGTGGCACAGTTAAAGGCATTGGCATAGTGCTGTGGGGTCTGCAGACCTGGGGAGTGGCATGGAGGTGCCACTGCAAACCTGGGCCTCCTGCATGCCCGCCCCCTAGCTGTTGACCAGGCACATTAATGAGGCAGCAGTTCTGTCTGGTTCAAGGGTGTGTCCCCAGGGCTTGGAGCAGTGCCCTGCACAGGGTCTGTCCTAGTAAACCTTTATTAAGTAGCCAGGAGCCATGTGCCAGGCACTGGGGGTTCAACAGTCACCACTAGCCCCTTACTCCATGGAACTGACGTTCTCGTGGGGAGACCAGCAGCAAACAGGTGACCACACAGCTTAAATAAGGCGTTGCCTGTCATGAGATGTGTTGAGGGGACATGCTGGGTGCTGCGGTGCAGAATAGGTGGGCCCAGGTGAGAGCGGGCTGCCTAGGTCAGGGTTCTGGAGACTGAAAAAGAGGAGCCAGTCTTCAGAAGGAGGAGGGCGTCGGGCCAGGGAGGAGCCAACAGTAGGCAGGCATAGTGGAGCGGTGTCTGAGCCAGGTCGGGCAGGATCTGGTGGCCTGACGAAGGACCCTGAGTCCTCTTGTGAACTCTTACTCCTCTGTGTTTGCCATATCCTAACATGGTGTTTGCTTTTGTTTCCTTTTTCTTTTTTTTTAATTTAAAGAATTTTTTGTTTTGTTTTGTGTTTTTTTGATAGATGAGGGTTACTACCAGGGTGGAAAATTTCAGTTTGAAACGGAAGTTCCTGATGCATACAACATGGTGGTGAGTAGCCTGTGCCTGAGCCCCCGTTTCCCCTTCACGTGGCTGGGTGGCCGTCACAGGGGCCGGCACTCCCCGGACTGTGTCCCCTGTTACCCACCCAGTCCTGGGACTGAGCATGAAATCCCTGATGTTTTGTGGTTAGTGTCACTCAGCAGCAGTATCTGGAGTCCTAGAGAGAGCCTTTTGTGAACAAGTGCTTGTGAGGACGCTGGGCAGTCTGCAGTGGGAGCAGCCCCGCCCCTCCAGGGACCTTATGCCAATTGGCAGCTTCACCGTTAGTGCTTGGATATTCCCTTTTCCTAAACTCATCGAGATGGCATATTTTCTTTATTTTTTTCCTTTTTGCCATTTTGGGAGGAAATAAATGTTTTCTAATTGTCATTTGAACTTTCATTTATTAAGTAGGATGTTAAATACTTTTTCTCCTTATTAGCTATTCATGTTTTTTATGAGCTGTTTTGTGCTTAGCCTTTGTTCTGTTGGAAAATAGTATGCGAAACTATTTTTAGTTTTCTTAGCTGTGCTGTAAATATTTTCCTTGTTTTTTCCTATCTCCTGTTGTTGTTCTATAAAAGTTTGTTTTTTGTCTCATCACTGCGGTGAAGTCTACTTTTCCTTCATGAGCTTTTCATGTTAGGAGATGCTTTAAAGAGGCCTACACCCCAATAGCTCATCTCCACTTCCTCCAGTGCTCTGTGGCTCTCACCTGTGTGTTTCCTGCATCAGGACGGAGCTCTGAGTGGGGCTCTCACTGTGTTCTAACGCTTAGCCGCTTGTCCACTGAAGAATCCCTCTCCCTGCACTGGCTGTCATTATTATACTCTTCGCCCTGTGATGAATGGATGCAGTGCCAGCCACTGGGGTGGGCGGTGGAACTAGATATTTCCTGTTTATCTCATTTTGAGGGTGTCAGGGTCTACAAACACATTTCTGTTTGGAAAGTGTGTCTGAATCTGGGTCCACGGTTCTCATGCAGAGGTTTCAGTTAAGAGGGCCATTGACAAGGGAGGTGTCTGTGGAAGGTGTGAAGGGACAAGGAGAAAAGGGTGCAGATGCAGACAGATATTTAAAGACAAGAAGTTAACACTAGGTGGGGTGACCATGTGCAGGCCAGGACTCCATGAAAGGGAGGGAGGGAACGAGGGAGAGAGCTCGGTTCCTTCGGGTACCGCACCGGCCAGTGATTGAGTCTGCTCACTGTGTTAACTATAGTCAGGTACCACTAGTTAACTATATTGTTACTCACTTGCCCATTAGGGAGAGTTACACAGCCTGGCCTCCCTGCTTCAGCCTGCAGGCCTCGCTGGAGTGCAGGCTGTCCTAGCATCTCCCTGTCAAATGCACTCTCATTCATTTGACGAAAAGCAGATGAGCATATTAAACTTACTCTGGACCTAAATCTATAATCCTCAGACATCTATATTTGCATAGTTGGATGAATCATTTTTTAGAGTCCCGTGATGTCTTAGTTTTTTGAAATCAGGAAGAAAATTCATGATGGTGCTGAGAGAGTATGTTTTTTAATATTTTTAAATTGATTTTTAGAGAGAGGAAGGGAAAGGGAGAGAGAAACATGCTGTGAGAGTGAAACATCAATCGGCTGCCTCCTGCACAGCCCCTATTGGGGATTGAACCCGCAGCCTGGGCATGTGCCATAACCAGGAATCGAACTGTGACCTCCTGGTTTAACCCCTGAGCCACACTGGCCAGGCTGCTTTTATAGTTTAAAAGAACAACATTATTCAACACACCACATCATGAACAATGTTGGACTGCCTTATTTCCCAGTACTCGTTTCATTCTCCCTGCTGTAAGTGTAAATGGACCAAACTTCCATCTAGGAAGATGGCAGTGGCATCTTCAGGAACACACACAGGGAATGGCACCACTTCAGGAGCAGTAACTTTCAGCCACAGCTCAGCAGCTCCTGAGGAATCTGTGGGGTCCTCTTGGCATTGGGCAGGAGCATTGCAGACACCCCCTGGAGTGCACGTGGGCTCCTCCTCACAGCGGGACCAGTCACCATCAGGCCTCGGGGCTTGTAGAGGGTTCTGTTGGGGGCACGTCAGGCTTTACCAGCAAGACCACATGTGGGTGCAGGGTGACAACACAGTCCCACATGGGTGATGTGAGCCAGTATCAAGGTTGAATGCCTAGTAAGGAGGAGAACGAGAGACGGGGGGGCACGTGGTGAGGCTGTGGTCTGTGACGTGCTTGGAGGGCCTGTGACCTCTCTCTCTGCATTGCAGCCACCCAAAGTGAGATGCTTGACCAGGATCTGGCACCCCAACATCACAGAGACGGGCGAGATATGTCTGAGGTGAGCCCTCTTCTTCCTGTCTTCCACATTTCTGAGCACTGTGTGTGAGCCTTGGATTTCTAGAAGGAAGATTTTGAAGCTGGGCCAGATTGGGAGGGTTGGGAGACCTCCCTGGGGCTTTGGGCTGCACTCACATCTGGCTGCTGCCTCCAGACCTGAGGCCTCCTATGCCCTTTGCTGGCCAAGGCTGTGCAGTGTCATGCAGCTGCCCTCCGGGAGCCTTTACCCTTTTCCTGTCCTGTTTTAATGAGGCCACATTCCCTCCACGTGGCTGATTTTAGCTAAGGGAAAAATGCCATTCATGAAATCTGGGAAGAAAATCTCCTTTCACTTCTGCTCTGGTAAACACTGGTCACCTTTGAAAGGCAGTGTGCAGCCTGTGACTGCTCCCAGCTGCTCAGACAGCGGATTCCTCTTCCTTTCTTACAGGGGCAGTTAGCACCCATTTCCCACTTTATATGTGGTGCCTCCTCTCCATGTCAGCCTTATTTTTTATAGTTAGAGTACATTTTATAAAAGCGTACCTGTTTAAAAGGCATCTTCCCTCTGAAGTGTCTGCCCTGTAAGTATTGAAACTTTCAGTTTCAGGTGATAAGTGGCATCTGGTCCAGCTTTCTCCCCAGGCTCTCACCTGTGCTCACGTCCCCTTCCTTGCTCAGAACTAGATCTGAGGAATTCCTCTTGTCACTTCTGCTGTCTTCTGAGAAATCAAATTACTAGCAGAGTATGACAGGAATTTAGCAGATGCTAGCCTGCTACAAAAGCCAGAAACATTGATAGGTTAAGATTAAAAATACAAAAACAAAATCCAAAGCGAAGAGCAGCTGATTACATTGTTTGTGAAAGTCCCTACCAGTCAGTATGAAAAAGGTGGACACCCCACTCTGGCCAGCTGTCTCGGTTGGAGCATCATCCGTGCACCAAAAGGTTATGGGCCTGACTCCTGGTCAAGGCACATACGTAGGGCTGCGGGTTTGATCCCTGGTCGAGGTGTGTACAGAAGGCAGCCGATCGATAATTCTCTCTCACATTGATCTCTCTTCCTCTCTAAAATCAATAAAAATATATCCTCAGGTGAGGATTTAAACAAATGTTTAAAAAGAAAAAGGTGGACATGCCCATGGGGACAGTAGGCATCAGCTGCAAACTAGTGGTGGCTCAGGAGAGAAGCAGGGCAGGAAGTGCTGAGGGTGCTCCGTCTCCTTGGAGCTGTTAGGTTCTGGTCAAGCAGCAGTATGATATAATTCAGCAATGCCAGGCTAATTTTCACCAGAAGGAACCTTGGTAATAAATTTTCAAAATATGGAAAGTTCATTTTTGTGAAGATGTGCTGACCACTCTGCTTTGTCTGTTCCAGTTTACTGAGGGAACATTCGATCGATGGCACTGGCTGGGCTCCCACGAGGACATTAAAGGTAGGTGCCTTTGACCACAGCCCTGCCCGGTGACCTCTCCCTCAGTAACCAGCCACCTGTAAGAACAGCCATGTCCTCTCTGTCCTGTGCACGCAGGAGGCCAGGCACACCCTGCCCCTCGTCTCCCCACCACCCACTACCGCCTGGGGCTGCTCAGGCAAGCACTCGCCCTTCAGTTCCTCTGTCCCCATTCTCTGCGGTGCAGGGGGCATGTCAGGTCATCAGCTCTGCCTTTGCCCTTTACCATCTTCGTATAATATATAATTGTTGTTTTTCCTTTGTATCCCCCTACCCCCTACCCTAGTCTTCTATAGTTGTCTCACCCTTAAAGGTGAGGAGAGTTGCCAGGAGTTGGTAGAAGGGGAGGAAAAGAAAGGGGAGGTGTGACTTCTGTGTGTCCCTTCTGAGCTACCTTGAGGTACACTGCACAGAGGAGGGGCGGCAGGACAGCGGTCGGGTCTGCTTTGGGGAGGGCTGTGGAGAAGGGAGCTACGGGGACTAAATAAATGGCCCACTTGCTTCTAACCATAGGCTTGAGTTGCTTTCAGGGCCGATGTCACGGTGCCTACGTGAGCCACCAGCTGTAGCCTCCCCTCAAGGCGTTTCTGCAGTGGTACCCATAGGACACCTAGGGCTTCTTCCTGGGCCTGTTCACTCTATCAGAAGTTGTCAGGCTTGGGCCAGTGTTCACTTGCCAGTGAACAGCTACCTGACAGTCACCATCATTGTTGACTAATGAGACGGTTCCAAACCATTGTCACCTTTGCCCTGTCTGTGTTGGGTCGACACTGCCCAGGAGAGCGCCTGCCCCATGCTGGATCGGGCAGCTTGGTTCCCAGCTGCACTTTACCCCAGACTCAGCACAAAGCCATGGCCATGCCATCTTCCCCAGTGACAACAACTCTGAGGCCGACAGTCTTAGCTGGGCAACGTGAAAGGGCTGTGGGTGTCAAACCAGCCTGTTTGCGAGGCCCTGAGAGCTGGCTGTACACTGCACATGCTGCCCCCTCTCAAAAGCAGTGTTTTCCCCACATGGCACCTTTGGCTTAGTCGTGCATGGGTGATAAAAGTTGCACCAACTAAAACGACTTCTAAATTTGGGCCAGATGCACAGAGATGCTGCTGGGCGCTGTCCCTCCGGTCGAAAGGGTGACGCTGAGCAGGATAGGACAGTCCTGGGCCCTGCCCTTTACAGGTGCCAGGCTTCTTTTCCCACTATGCTTCACAGACTAACTTTCAGGCCCCACCTTCTAAAATAATGCGCAGAAACCTGACTGTATCCATCATATACTGACTGAGTGGTTGGTCTCTCAGACACCCTCCTCATTCCTGTTCCTCGGCTCTCAGAAGAGGATAGTAGACACATTGCAGTGTCACTGCTCTTAGAGGACACAGGCCCAGAGACACGTGTGGGTCAGAGTGGCCCGGCAGGCAACTGCACCTGACCACACCTCCTGGTAGACAGCTGCAGACTGGTGTGCAGACCACTCTGTGGCCAGAAGGGACTGGCAGGTGTTGTGGATCACCGAGTAGGCACTTTGGGAGAAGAACACAGGGAAGGCATTTGAGGCCCTGTCCCAGAGTCAGGGGACAATGCAGACTTCCTGTGGTCATGACCGTGGCTCCTCATGAGGTGTGGTCTCTGCTGCCACGAGCAGCCTGGCCTGGCCTCTCACCACATCCTGGGCATGCCCTGCCCTTTTGGGACTTAGCTTCTGTACAGGCAGTCCCTCGACTTGGCAGGTGCTCCCTCCTGCCATCCCTCTTCCTGGCAGTGCCCCATGTCCTCTCCCAGATGAGTTCTCTGTGGGAACACGCCTGTGGAAGCTCCGTCAACACACCATCTGTCAGACCCCTCCACCAGCCTGAGTGCTGGTGTTCACCCCCAGCTCTGGCCCCAGGCCTGGCTCACACCTGAAGGATGGATGGACGGAGGGAGGAGTGGGTGTGTGGATACATGAGAGACAGCAGAGGGGGCAATTAAAATACTAGCAGAGTATCAGATGAGAATGAGAGTAGGCCTGAAACAGACAAGCCCCTTGAGCTGGTGAAAGGAAGGCCAGGAAAGAGTCTGATTGAGTCGCCCATCACAAGTCAGTCCAGAGAGAAAGTGGGTTTCTGTCATATTTTAATTAAAATCTCTGATCTTTGAATTTAAAAAAAAACTGTCTCCCTTGATTTTTGAAGTAACTAGAGCAAAATTATTAAGACTCAGTGGGATGGCGGGTGATCTGGTCCCCAAGAGGCAACAGATACCAAAACAGCAGAGTTTATCTTAAAGGTGGCTGGACTCTGCCGGAGAGTGACAGGTGAGCATACTGTGAGGTCAGGGTGTCCTGGGCAGAAGCTGCCTAAGGGCTGTTACCACCCAGGATTGGACTCGTCATTGCGGGAGGGCAGTTTCTGTTCTCTGATTTTACACTCACTGCTTGTAGCTGCTCACCTTTGAATTTCTCAGAGTCTGTGATTATGAGAGAAGTTTTTTTAATTCTGGTTTGGGAAAAACAAAGCCTGCAAAGATGAATTTTGATATGGTCCCATACATGTTTCTTATGAGTTTGAAAGACTGTGCACAGGAGCCTGAAACTTGTTTTCTTTTTTCCTCATTCCAGGATGTTGTTTGGGGATTAAACTCTTTGTTTACTGTAAGTATATTGACCAAAATCCCAAGCTCCTCTGGTTCCCCTGACTGCTGTTGTGAGCCCATAAGAATAACACTGGGATTGAAGACAGCACCATGTCCATACTGACCCCTCTTTCCTGTCTCACTTTTGTGAGACTGGCCTTGAGGGGGTTTGCAGTGACATGTGGGAGGTGACTGGGGGCAGAGCGTCCCCACTCCCCAGGCCAGGTCGGTGGCTTCAGTCTCCTCACATGGGGGTGGGTCCTCTGGCAGCACCTGGCAGCCACGCTCCGCCTGCTCTCACAGCAGCCCAGCCCATAGCCCTGTTCACTCCAACGTGTCCTGGTTTGAGTGAAGGAGGGTGTGCTCACCCATCTGAGGCTTTTCACAAACCCAGAACCTTTGAGTCATTCTCGTATTAGTGACGAGCTGCCAACAGAGTTCACTGTCTCTAGAAAACAGCTCATCATGGCAGGGCTGTAGGGCAGGAAGAGGCATGGGAAAAAGCTAAGACGGGCACAGCTGAAAGCTGGAATTTGGAATTTTATATATTGTTACGTTTTCCTTGGGGTTTTTGATCAAAAAAGAGCTTTAAAGAAATTAACTTCTTTGGAAGAAAGAAAAAAAGCTCTGCTACTGTTGGTAAAACCCTAAGGTCCCTGCATGAAAATGAGGCTGTCCAGGACAGCCCACAGGACTGGCTGTCGGAGGGACAGCTTCCTGGCTCATAGTGGATGTGCCTACAGAGTCACCCTGGGGTGCGGCTGCTGTCCTCAACCTGTCATCAGAGGCCACAGGCTTCTTGTTCTTGATTCAGCAAATAAAAAACAAACAAAGCCTCAAAATTAGACTCCAAGTTCCCATCTTCCTTGCCTTCTGATCTGATGTCACTTGGCAACACCTGGAACACAAGCAACCAGCGCTTGCTGATTTCAGGAGCTCCCTTAGTCTCCGTGGGAAGGTAATACCAATGGGAACGAGCATCTGGACGATTTTCTGCTGGGCCCAGTCGTTTTGCTGTGATTCTGTTTTTGACTTTCATGTAAGTGAATGAAGTGTTACTTCTGGAGCAGCAGGGCCTGAGCATGGTTGAAACTCTGCCTGGCGGCCAGGCCTCTTTGTCGCAGCCAGAGAGCACACGGGCCCACGCTCATTGTATCCTCCACCACAGCAGAACCGGCCCGAAACCCATCCTGCTTCCTCCAGGTGCCTTGGCCCTGAATCTGAAATGATTGTGACCAGCAACTCGCTGCAAGGGAATTAAGGGGAGGAAACAGTGATGGCTCCTTGGAGTTTTCTTTTTTTCTCTTAAAGAAGTCTGGTGTGACCTTCATCCCTCCAAGTGCTCCAAACCTCCCAAATTTTAAAGAGCCAATCCAGATTGCTAATTAAGTCAGTAATGGTTATTCCATCCAGTATAGTCATTTTAGGTCAAAGATGAGGTAAAGAAGATAAGGAATTCTGTGTGTTTGGTGTGGTCTTTGTACACACTGGGTGTCTTGTCTGATGTGTACTTTATGTTTTTACGTGTTTCCAGGACTTGGAGTTTAATTTCCCAACCGTAAATGACCATAGAGATTTACAGATTTTCTTTGTCACACCCATATTTATTTCCAAATCAGGGATACAGTCCGCAAATTTAATACTTGCTCTAGGAGGAATATGGTTGTCTACGATGGTCCTTCTGTGGCTTTGGAAAGCGGGGGCTCCTTATAAAACAAACCTTACTGTCCGGGTAGAGGAGGAACACTCAGTATAAAGCTCAGACGTGGCCCATCTGAAATCCCTGGTGTTGCTTGAGGGTGGGGGAGTAGCCATCCCAGGGCTTTCCTAAGGTAGAAGGGGGCTGGTGCCCCCACACACCCCGAGGCCTAAGGCACTGTCCTGCACTCAACTGGGTTCCAGGATGGGAGTGATGCTTGTGAAGGCGAATTAGAAGATGAAAGGAAACTGCAGTTAAGGCCAAATAGAAACCACAGACTTACAAAGGCAAAGTTGTTAATCACAAAATGAAGAGGGGATTCATTTTGAAAGAAAAAAGAGAATAATGGGACTTGAATTTGGAAAGCTCATAATGACTTTTTTTATTCTCCAGTTACCAATAGCATTAGAAATTAATGTGATGGCTGTTACCCCCATTTCCACCACATTTTGGACAGTTACATATAAACATGATCCCCCCTTCAGCTATTCATCACCATGTTGAACAAAGTACAGGGTGAGTGCTCCATATCAGAGGAGCTTCATGGTGGAATCCTCAGCTCCCTGGGGCTTCATTCTCCAGTTTGCTGGTCGGTTTCAGTTGCCTAGTTCTTAATATGAAGATGTATCACAGTGGAGTAACAGAATCTTTCCCTTGTTTATGTTGCATTTCTGTCTTTAAGGATCTTCTGAACTTCGATGACCCACTGAATATCGAGGCTGCAGAGCATCACCTGAGGGACAAGGTAGGCTGGGGACAGGAGGTCCTGGCTGGTGTTTGGCAAAGAGATAACTATGTCTCTGGACTAGATAGGCACAAAGTTGAGAATGGTGGGATCCAGAACTGGAATTTAAAGCAATTTATAATGACATATCACAATGCATGTGAGTGGTTTCAGTAAAGTGTTTGACCCAAGGTCAGACGTGTTTTATTGAGAGAGAATTCGTAGTCGAATCTGGTATACTGTTCCTTTACCTTTAGCAGCATTGGAATATAGAAGGGACCATGGGTGGCATGATGCCCTCAGTGCCCTCTGGGCCCCCAGCAGCCTCCTCACCTTCCACACCTTTCCCAGAGCTCTGTGAGTGTGTAATGAATGGGGTCACATTCATTACTCCAGTCTCAGTCCCTTTTCTTTAACTTTTTCCCTCCAAGTCAATGCATGAAGTGTCACTCATCTACTTTCAGAACCGTTCAATGTCTCATAAGCAGTTCTACACACTTATTCAGCCGTTCTCTTCCTGGTGGGACTCGGTTTTTCCCACTGTTTTTCCCCCCAACTACTACAGTAATGTAGTAAATACCCTTGTACACACATCCTTACAAAGCATGTGGACAGGGCCTGGGATCTGCGCAGGAGTCTGGGAGCCGGCCTGTGTGACTGCGAGGAGGCTGGCAGCTTGTTCAGCCTCGCAGGGGCCACGCCGATTCCTTGGAGTGCCCAGCATGTGTTCCATGCAGACTCAGGAAACTAGCGATAGGCACTTCAGGGAGCAGTGGGTTCTACAGTGGAACTGAAGGGTCAGGCAGAGGAGGGTGGTTTGGCAGGCGACCTGAGGAGGAGGCTGGGACAGCACAGGTCTTCAGGACAGGTGCAGGGTGGGACATGGCTCTGCCTCTGCCCACCTCTGGGCCACCCTGGCTGGGGGTTGCCTGGCAACACCTCAGTTAGTCCACTGCTGACTAGCCTAGCAGGCTGCTCCTGGGCCCAGAGCTTTTCAGGAGGCTTTGTTCATGTTGTACTCACTCCACTTGTCACTGCTGCTGACGGGCCCATCAGCGTGCGATTATTCCAGCGCTTGTGGACTCAGCCTTGTCAAGGGAAGACAGTGGTAACAGCAGGGCACATACAGATGGCTCTCGTTCTGTCTTTCTTGGAAGGCTGCTTCCTATTCTTTGTATGATATAAGGGCAGGTTTGCAATTAATAAAATTCTCCCCAGTCAGATGGTCCTAAAATCGGCCAAACAGTGATGCCTCCACTTGAAATCTTAGATGTGCCCAGACCGACCTGCATCCTGATGTCGAGTCACAATCATCGTATCTCTGCTCACTTTCTCTTGTAGTCATTGTTCATCCCAAGATTGACCGCTTGAGTACCAGGGGGATCAGTGGACAGTCAGTCTTTGTCCCCGTGCAGCGTGCATTCTAGTGGGAGGAGGCAGAGCAGAGATAAGCCATCAACATGGAAGGTGGGGCTGGGGGCCAGGGGTGTTGGGGTGGGGGTGATGGGTGTTGCACTTTATGGAGGATGTTCAGGGAAGACCTTTCTGTTAAGATGTGACTATAGATGTGATGTGAGCCAGGTGGATCTCAGGAAAGTTCCAGAGACTGACAGCCAGTGCAAAGGCCTCAAGGTGGGAATGTGCTCCAGGTGTTCAGGGCAGAGCATAGGGGCCACAATACTTGAGTAGGAGGGCAGTGGTGAATCAACAGTATCTGCAACCCAAGTGGCCCTCCCAGGTGCCAGGCATTGTCCCACACTCTTCCCAGAGTACATTTGTTCTCCTGACAACTACAGGAGGGAGGGCCTCTTGTTAGCCCTTATTCTCTAAGAGACTCACCAGGAAGGGGCAGAGCCCCAGATTTGAACACAGGGGGTCTGGTTGCAGGGCCCACAGGGGGACAGGGAGATTTGGGAGGCATAGAGGCCTGAGCACACAGAATCTTCTGAAGGTGTGGACTTTGTCCTGGTGAGATGATGAGAGCAAAGGGGATTAGGATTAAGCAGAGGCACCTTTGAGTGGAGGGTGCCTTGGGGCCTTCACTTCACATCCAGTGAGCTTGGGCTGTGGTTCCTGAGGAGCTGGGAGTATTGTTGGCTTCTGGGCATTGTGGTAGTGACCTGGTGAGAGTTTTCTAGGGGCTGTGGAGCCTCTCTGAGTGCAGCACCGTCCGTGGACAAGTGCGGGTGTCCTGACCTTAACCATATGGGCCTCACTCTCCCCATCTGCAAAAAGAAAGGTCTTGGGATCCCTTCTGCTCCAGCTGCTGTTCGTACTCTCTGCCCCCCCCCCCCGTACCCCTGGCACAGTGTCTTGCACATAGTGGGCACCCACAGGGGAACCAGCCCCACAGGTCTCTGGTGGCCCTGCCTCCTTGGCTGCGGAAGGCTGAACTCTCCGTGGGCCCTTGGCTCGGTGGCTCCGACTTGTCCCTGAGTTGTCACTCGCCCTCACTAACTTGCTCTTCTCGAATTCCACAGGAGGACTTCCGGAACAAAGTGGAAGACTACATTAAGCGGTACGCCAGATGATAGGAGGGGCGCCTGCAGCGTGGACTGTGCTAGAGGGTCATCTTCAGCTCTCGAGGGGGCCTCCATCCCAGTCCTCGCGCTCCCGCAGACCCACTGGCTCTGCTGGGTCCTGCGACATGTCCTGCGGAGGAACCTCTTCATGACTGCCCATTGTAGACAGAGAGTTCCGCATAAATACAGCAAGAAAATGAGTTTGGGCTCTAAAGAGTTGTCTGCTTACCTTAACATGTTTACTTTGTGAACCTGTACTGTATAGGCTGAGGAAATGCTTGAGAAGTTGTAATGAACTCAGAATCGGAGCTTGCTTCTTACCTTCCCCCAAATCACTTCCCTGCACAGCAATGCCAATGACCTGCCAAGAACTGGCAGGTGGGCGGTCCCAAGCCCGCTGCAAACTGTGATTGGATGCGCAGTCTCTTATCTCCTCCCACGAACGTCAGCCCTGCCTCAGTGTCTGAGGCTTCCCAGAATGCAGTCATTCACTGTAGATCTCTTACTGAAATGCGTATTTTATTTAATGTAAGTATATTTTGGAACAGATTTGTAATTTGTACAATTTAATGCTTTAATTATTTTTTTCTATTCTCCTTTAGTTTGTATTTTCATTGTATAGAGCAGACAGAAAGATGTTGGGTCAAGCAATTATTGAAGAGAAATACAAAGAAAATATGAAAGACATTATTCATTCTGTCCAAATGCAACGAGAATTTGGGTCTTGAAAACCAGCTCTTGCTTTCAGGTCTGGGTGGGACAAAGAAGTTTAGAACCCTGTGAGGCTGGAGCTCGATGATTTGGAAAAGAAAAAAAAAAAAAAGGCAGGGAACCCTTTGTCGCATTTGACCCAGAGGAACTGGCTGGAGTGGGGCCAGGTGTTTCTGAGGGTCATGTGCTTAGGACCTAGTGTGCAAGGACTATAGCTGCTTATCAGAGACCCAGACCCTTGCTCCTGAGGGACAGGAGAAACCTCGGGAAGCAGCCAATCAATGTCTAATGCCACTGAGACTACACCTGTGGCCTCTGAGTCTGCTGTAGTTCCAGGCCTGAGTGGAGGTGGTCTCCCGGGCAGTGGAGGGCAAGAATCGGAACAGCATACAGCCATGTTCGGTCAGGTCTGCACACTTCAGAGGCAGCACACCCAGGAGACCCTTGGCCCCGTGATGTCATATGCAAATAAATATCTGTATGGTTTTGTCCACTGCCTGCCTGCCTGCCACTCTCCAGTTTGACTGACAGCCTCCTTGCCTCTGGGTTTCCCATCTACATAGGCTGATGTGTGCTTTTCTTGATTCACAGTATCATCTGACCTGGAGGTCAGCAGGGGGGAATGTAGGCCATACTTCCTGTTTGTGACCAGGAATTGTGCCCATTAGACGGGGTTCCAGGACCACGTCTGGTACACAGAGGGGGAAGGGTCCGGCTGGATAAAGGGCATGGTGGCATCTGAGTGGTGCAGGCCTATCAGGAAGGCACAGTAGTCCTCATCCCAGGCCAGGCAGAGCCACCACAGCTCCTGCAGTTGTCATTGGAGCTTGTCAGTGTCCCCGGAACTCACTGGCCGGGCACTAGGCCATCCCGTCAGGTGGGTCAGGAGGTCAGCAGCAGGCCCGCCCACACACCTGATTTCTGCCCTGTGACCCAGGGCATGAGTTCCCTATGGGAGTCCTGGCACACGGGCTGTCAGGGCGGCCACAGGTGCCAATGCAGGTGGAAGAAAGGGTGCCAGCGCCTGTGGCTAAATGGACCAGACTGAAACGGGTTCCTGTTGATTCCAATTTCAAAATATCTGACATAGAAAAATGCTTTATCGGGGATCAAGTTTTTTAAAAATGACATTTCCACAGTACTGGACCATCCTTTTCTGTCCAGGGAAACCCCATCTTGCTAAACAGCACACCCAGCTCATCCCACTGTACCTAGTCTTTGCCCTCCAATTCAGTGGCATGGGACCCTGACTTCCAGGCCTTGTGGCTTCTTGGGGTCTCCCCACTCAGGGCAAAGTAACAGTTCTGGTTCCTGTCTGTGTGCCCCATCAACCTGGGGATCGTTGATTTCTGATCTCCCAGGGTTGGGATAATGAGCTTCCAGCCAAAAAGGCCAGCCCTTGGGCAAGTCCTTGAAAAGCCCAATTAAAATTCAACTTCTTGACAAAACATTCCTGAATTCAAATTCTGGCTCTATCACTACCCATGAGAACGTGGGCAAGATGCTTTTCTGTACCTTAATTTCCTGTATATAAAATGGGGATAACTACCTCCTAATAAGGGTGTCATCATAATCAGTTTGAATACATGGAAAGTGCTTAGGGCGGTGCCTGGCACGTGTGGGGTCCGCAAATAAACTTTTGAGACAGTTATGCAAGGGGTGGCCAGTCCATGGCTCCATTCGAGTTCAAAAATCTGGACCTTTGCCCTTAACACTTTCACAACTGACTTAGGGTTTATGGGTCCACGAATGTTGGCATGGCGACTTGACTGGCTCACCAACACATCCAGAGTAGGTTTCGTTCCTGTCCAGATGAAGGCGCTGTCTTCTGAGTCACTCCGTTACCCCTGGCCTCCCGCATTCCTGTAGGTCCTGAACCCACCTTCCCTGCGTCCCAAGCCTCTACTCCGGACCCCTCGAATCCATGCGCAGTGAAGGAGCCGAATTCCACGCAAAGCCACCTGTGCAGAGGCCCCTCCAGCTGGGGCAGTGGAAGCACGTTTTAGGAGACCCCGGGCACGAGGACGCAGAAGCGTGGCCCGCCGGCTTCCGTACCCGGCCCTGCTCCGGGCGCCCGGTCCAGCGGGGCGGTCGCAGGCGAACCCCACGTGCCGCGTCTGCGGCTTCTCCCCGGTCCACGCCGCCCTGGTGTCGGGCGCCGCCTCCTCGCTGGCGCCGGCGGACTCGCGCAGGGCCCTGGAAGGTGAGAAGCCGGGGAGACGACCCCAACCCGCGACGGGTGAGACTGGGCCTCGCTGGGATTCCCGCCAGGATTTCGCAGTTGGGACCACGTCCCCTGTGACGGGCTCGGCGCCCCGCCCCAGGGCCGTCACCTGACCGCGCTCAGCCAATCAGTATTTCATCCTCGCCCAGCCGCTGAAGTGAGGATTGGCCCGGAGCGCGCAACTCAGCCAATCCGGACGCGCCCCGGCCTCGCGACCCCGCTGCCCCTCGTGAAGCTCAGAGCTGACAGTTCGGGCTTCAGGGGCTGGGTGGGTGTGGACTGCGCCTGGGCCCGGTGAACGGGAGCGGGGTCGCGGCGGGACCGGGATGGAGGCGACCGCGGCACCGAGCAGGCATGCGCGGGGGCGTGTGGCGAGTCGGCCCGGCGGCGGCGAAGAGAAGAGCCCGCCAGAGAGGTGCGCGCTGAGAGGGAAAGGCGAGGGAAACCGCCGGCCGCCTCCTCCGGGAAGCTCTCCAGGCGCCGCGGCGCGAGCGGTTGGCGTGTCCCGCCCGGGGAGGTTATAAGGGGGGCGGCGCTGATCACTTGCGGGGAGGAGCCCCACGCGGGGCTGAAGCTCTGGCCGGCTGGCCACGGGGAGGCCTAGATTAGGGATGAGAGCTGGAGGACGAGCTGATGCGAGGCGTGGTCCGGGGAGGGCCCCGGGAGGGA
Organism: Myotis nattereri; assembly: GCF_964212035.1. Taxonomy (NCBI): domain Eukaryota; kingdom Metazoa; phylum Chordata; class Mammalia; order Chiroptera; family Vespertilionidae; genus Myotis; species Myotis nattereri. The sequence continues at coordinate 34,941,971 of NC_138082.1, forward strand.
ACAGTGCGCTGAAACCCGGGTGACGTCCTGGAGTCGGCCGCACCAGCCTGGGCACGCTCTGCTCGCGGGGAGGAGAAACGGCGGTTTCTAAGGCCCCGAGGGCGCGCGCACACGAGCCTGCTGGATCCGGGCCGGCGGGAGCGCGGGTCGCGTGCGCCTGGGGTGCAGGGCTTGTGGGAGCAGCCGGCGGCGCGTGGCCCCGCAGCGCCTCGGAGCCCAGGAAGCACTTGGGGGTGTATTTATTCTAAAGGTGTGGCGGATCTTGGAGGTTTGAGCAGGGGAGTGATGCAATGTAATTATATTGTATCGGGGCTGCTTTGCGGAGAGTAGGAATGGGGGTTGGGCAGGGGAGGAGGCAAGGAAAGCGATTGGGTCTCTACGATCATCTAGGAGGGAGGAAGCGGTGGCTCAAGTGAGTGAACTGAGGCTGGACCCGCTGGACCCGCTGATGCGCTGGTGTTGGGAAAGGAGGGATTAAGAAGGATGCCTCCCAGGCCCCTGGCCTGAGCACCTGGGAACGTCGGGATGAACTCGGAGAGAAGGGCGTCCTCCACAGGTGTCTTCCGCCTGCTGGAACCACTGGGGGAGGAGGGGAGGGGCGCGGAGCGAAAGTGGCATTTTCTTGTTTGTGAATCTTTGCCCTCCAGTTCAGGAATGTGTTAAATACTTGTTGTTTGGGTAATCCTCTTTACCCGAATATGAGGAGTAAATCAGACCAGCTCTTTCATTAGTCATTCTACTCTGGTTGGGACAGAACAAATGGGATCTGGGAAGATATCCCCTAGGGAGACGGAGTGGAGAGGAGATTCAGGGTGCCTTTTTACCTTTTGGTTATGAAACGAATGGAGTTTAGCTTGTCCGTAATATTGATAGCACTTTAAGGAAGTAGCAGGTAATGGAGCAGAGTAATCTACAAAGTGTTCCTCGGAAATTCAAGCCATAAATGAGCCAGGCGGCAGGTTGAAAAGCCGCAGCCACTCAGCTGACTCTAGTAGCTTGAGGAACTCTGGGACACTTACTTACAGGAAGTGAGAGTCAAGTGGGGCACCTGCAGCTTCACATCACAGCAGGACTGGGAGTGTCCTGATACTGGAACATCCAAGGATGGCTGGTCAAACTGCCCAAAGCCCCAAAGCCCTGTACCTATCAGGTCACTTTGAACAATTTATAGACAAGATGCTGCATTAAAACATTCATGGTTCAAAAAACAAAACAAAAACCAGGCTGTCAGACCAGTGGTTACTAGGGGGAGTTGTAAACGCACACCGTCTTGCCGTCTCTGGGTTTGGGCCTGACTTGTGTTGGTGGGAAAAGAAACAGCCTGGTTGTGCTACAGCCAGGGCTGCAATGTCGAGACCACTTCTGACCCTGCTTCCACATACCATCCAGGTCAGCGGTTCTCAACCTGTGGGTCGCGACCCCTTTGGGGGGTCGAACGACCCTTTCACAAAGGTTGCCTAAGACCATCGGAAAACACATATATAATTACATATTGTTTTTATGATTAATCACTATGCTTTAATTATGTTCAATATGTAACAATTGGGGGTCACCACAACATGAGGAACTGTATTAAAGGAAGGTTGAGAACCACTGATCCAGGTGTTCCCATCTCTCATGATGCATTAAAGACTTGGTCTTGCTGTGAGAAGAACACTGATTTTTTTTAAGCATTGTAGGCTTTACAAAAAGTAGACATAATGATGAAAAGCCACCTGAGCCAGTCAAACCTTAAATCAAGACTACTGAGAAGAAAGAACTGTCTGAGTTGATACTCAAATTTCAGGAGCACATCATTCAAGCCCCTAAACCAGCAGAATCAATAAAGAGGCCAGCCCCCGACAAACCAATGACAAATTTGGAATTAAAAGTATCTGCCTCCTGCCCGGCCAAGGTGGCTCAGTGATTGTCGACCAATGAACCAGGAGGTTGTTGTTCGATTCCTGTCAGGGCACATGCCCAAGTTGTGGGCTTGATCCCCAGTAGGGAGCATGCAGGAGGCAGCTGATCAGTGATTCTCTCTCATCATTGATGTTTCTCTCTCTCCCTTCCTCTCTGAAATCAATAAAAATATATAGATAGATATATATTAAAAAACCCAAAGTCAGTTTATCTTTTTGTGCCACCCATTTTGCTTTTGAGTTACCTAAGATTGATTATTCGTTTCTCCTCACTAATAGAACTGTAGTGTGTCCCATACTTGAAGAAGCTGGAAAATAGCTCATACATAGTTACAGTAGTTCTTAGTATAATATTATAAGCAGAGAAATATAAACTAACGTGTTCACGTCTCTGTTTCACAGTTAGTAAGGCAAGATGGAATGTCAAATTTTTAATTAGTTTTTTTCATGAGTCTGTGTTCCTATAGATTTTCCTTGAAAATCTTTAAGGAAAAAATGCTTTGCAATGTTTTTGCTCTCGGGGCAGTTACTTTCTGTAGAACGATTAATTCTGAGGTGTAGTAAGTAGTTAAAAAGGAATATATGCATTGATTAACAAATTAGAATTCGTTTGCAACCAATTGAAATAAAAAATTATATCAGTACCTATATTACTTGCCAAGCAGTATTATTGAAGAGTATAGGAAAAATTATAAATAAGTTTAGATGTATGAATTAAGTTAAAACTCACTGTTTTATAAGACTAAGCAATAATGTTAAATATCTTCTTTCCTGATTATAAAGTCTTTGTATGGTGTTGTGACTAAAGTGTATCTGAATTATAGCCTACACTCTCCTAAATTTTTTAATTATGTATAAAGAGAAGCTAAGTACATATCTGGCTTCCATGATGGTAAAATATATTTATAAAATTATAGATTAAAAGGCTTATGGAAATACATTAGAGTTTCAGAAGACTAAATATTTAAGCTTTGCTTCATGCCAACTACCTATTACATGTTACATAAAATAGCTTCATTGTTTTATAGGGTGTTTTTAGCTTTCATGAACAGTTTGACAATTCTAGATGATACAGCATTGATTATATATTGTACTTTATTAAGTAGGGATCACAGAATTAGATTGTTTATGCTAACTGAACCCATTAAAGGATAGGTTACTTTTTTTCAGATAGTGCAGAGCTCACGAAGAAAATGACAGATGTCATGAAGGGCCAAACCTCTGACAGAGCTGAATAAGTTTGGGCATGAATTATCCTGACATAGATTAAAATTATTATTTCCTAAAAACTAAAACAAAGTAACTGTGTAATAGCCATGATTAGTATTGTGTTTGAAACTTTGTGTGGATTGGTTCCAGTGGTCGGCAAACTGTGGCTCGCAAGCCACATGCGGCTCTTTGGCCCCTTGAGTGTGGCTCTTCCACAAAATACCACGTGCAGGCGCGCACGTACAGTGCAATTGAAACTTCGTGGCCCATGCGCAGAAGTCGGTATTTTGTGGAAGAGCCACACTCAAGGGGCCAAAGAGCCGCGTGTGGCTCGCGAGCCACATTTTGCCGACCACTGGTTTAAACATTGTTGTTGATTTAAAAATCAGGTAAAATAATTCCTAGTATCAGCCCAGATTACCTAATGTATATAGTTATGAAAATTTCTGAAGGTTTTTGATATTAGTAAGAAGATACACAGATAAATTTTACTGATGAGGATCTTTCTGAGAATGTGCCCTTTCTGTGACATTTACTTTGCCATCTTATAAACGGAGCCCCTGCTGTGTTCCCGCCATTGTTCTCAGTCCTGGCCACCAAGGGTGAGGAGAACTGGCAGAGCCCTTGCAGCTGACATCCTGTTACTCTCATAGATGCAGACAGGAAACAAGGACAGGTCTAGGGAGAAACTGCTGGGAAGGAGGGGGTGGGTGACTGCTGAGAGCCTCACCAGAAGGTCAAGTTAGAGCAAAGATCAAAAAAAGTAAGGCAGGGGGCAGTGGTCATTCTAGGCACAGAAACCCAAAAGTTCAAGGGGGAGAGCAGCAGGCCTGCCCCAGGGTAGACCTGCCGCCTGAGGGAGAGGAAGAGGGAGAGTGGGAAGAATGGGTGGGTGCAGGCTCACCCCCAGCCTCAGCCTTCACAGAAAAGTGGTGGAGTTAGAAAAGCAAGCGGGAAGGAAGGGCCTTCGGGACATGCCGCTTCCTAGGCTGGCCTGGGCCTGACCTTTATAGCAGTTGTGGGCAGTCCAGGCCCTGCGGTCCACCCGTCCTACTCAGGTGGGAAGAAGGGTAGGTGGAGGGCTCGCTGCCCTTGCTTTATTTGCTCCTGCTGTTGTGATAGACCTGGTGCACCTGTAATCCCACATCCCATCTCCTTTCTTTCCTCCAGGAGGGTTTACATGGACTATAACGCAACCACCCCCCTGGAGCCAGAGGTTGTCCAGGCTGTGACCGAGGCCATGCGGGAAGCCTGGGGAAATCCCAGCAGCCCTTACCCGGCAGGTAATTCTAGGAGATGCGCACAGATGGCAGATACGGGGCAGAGGCATCAGAGAAATGACACCACACAGGAGCACTTGGTTTTGAATAGATTTTCTGTGAACTGCAAGTCTAGCTGTAATTCTTGGCAGGTTTTTTTTCAAGAAGTCCAACTTGGTACGTTGACCCTTGTTGCTACCACAATCTTTAATGTTTAACATACATCCCTGTCTCCCTTTCTCAGATGAACAGGATGTCTTATTAAGAGTTATAACTGTACCTACAGCCCTTTCACGTATCTGTCTCATTTGATCCTTATAAAGTTTGCAAAATAGATCTTTTAAATCATCAGGATCGAATATAATCCTGGCCTTTTAAAAAATTGAAAAGAAAATTACTTTTAAATTCTTTAATTATAAATATTCTTATTTCTCATTTAGTCTCGTTTAAATGTAGAGTAGTGCCAGAACCGGTTTGGCTCAGTGGATAGAGCGTCGGCCTGCGGCCTCAAGGGTCCCGGGTTCGATTCCGGTCAAGGGCGTGTGCCTTGGTTGCGGGCACATCCCCAGTGGGGGGCGTGCAGGAGGCAGCTGATCGATGTTTCTCTCTCATCAATGTTTCTGACTCTGTCCCTCTCCCTTCCTCTCTGTAAAAAATCAATAAAATATATTTTAAAAATAAATAAATAAATGTAGAGTAGTGATTTTCAACCTCTTTCATCTAATGGCACATATAAACTAATTATTAAAATTCTGCGGCACACCAAAAAATGTATTTTTGCCCATCTGACAAAAAAGTAGGTATAATTTTGATTGATTTACAAAAATAATAATAATAGTAATTACCTACCCTTTTTACTCCCAAGTGACTTTTTTAAAAATCAGGTGCCTATACTTGTATATAAGGATTTCTGGTACCAAGAATTAACCAATCAGCTGCAACCTTAATATGTGTTGTGACCAATAAGATGCAACTGTGTTATATGACCTATATATTTATGGTTCAAGACAGGACATTCACACCGGACAGCTACTGTTGTGTTGGCTGTTGTCATTTTTATATTTGACAATCTAAGGGAAAAGAGGTCAGTGCCCCTGATTAAATAGTCAGGTATGGCACATTTTAAAAATTCTTGCAGCACACCGGTTGAAAGTCACTGATGTAGAGCATTAACTTGGAGGTTTTGGAAAACAATTTAAAATCACTAGTTCTGCAGCAGAGTTACATGACATTTTTCAGCTGGTGAGCAAAATCATATCTTTCTGATCTAATGTTTATTGGGGATAATAAAGATAAACTATCTTAACTGGATTACAGTGACCGAAGATAACATTCAAACAGACTACTGCCCTGGGATTTTGTAATACCTGGGTACAATTTTGCCGGCTGTCGTGGACTTTCTTATCCATTTACTTTTGTAATTCCATAGCAACTTGATAACGGAAAGCATTTTCAAAAGCCGGTACTAGTCATTCATTAGTATATTTGTTGGTTTATTTGGTACATGTGTCTGGCTAAACTGGACAGTTCCTTGTCCCTGATCTTTCCTTTAGTAAAATTGAGCTTTATGATACATTAAATGTGAGAATATGGAGAACAGTTAAATGCCAGTAAAAAGCAATTAATATGAAGAAGTTTGGGAACAAGCCTCCAGGGGAAATGATGTTCTTGGCCCAGTGAAGGTTGTCAGTGGGTTTCGGTTACCTTGACAGCCCTTGTCTCCACAAATGAAGAGCCGTAACTAAAAAATGCATCGCAGTTCACTTTCTGTTGATATTCAGGTAGAAATTCAGAAATATAAAGGAAAGTCACCTTTCTGATAGAATGACTTAATTACTGGGTTGGAAGTTCCCCAGGGCCCGTCCAGTGGCATCTCCTGACACTCTCGAGGCCAGCCTGGCCTCATGTTAGAGACTTGGACTCATCTCCAAGGATCCAAGTTCTGCTCCATGACAAATAAAATCAGACTTCTGTGAGCATTTTAACTTAGTCGTTCGGTCAGCATGCTTAACCTGTGCTTGCTCTGTGCCTGGTGGATACAGCAGCAAACAAAACAAAGTCCCTGCCCTCATGAGGCTTCCAATCTAGTGAGGGGGGCAGACCGTGAACCGACAAATGCAAGTGTGTTAAGTGAACAGGCTGTGGGCCTGTGAGACAGGATGGGCCCGGGCCTGCTGGGCGGGGCAGAGGGTGCTGCCTTTGTGCAGGATGGCCGGATCTCTGACGGTATGGCATTTGCACAGAGACGAACAGGACGCACTGCAGCTACAGGGAGTATACAGGTGACAGGAGGGGTGTGGGTGGGTGGGCATGGGGGTCCCGGGGACAGTGCCACATAGGGCTGTGGATGCCACTGTGTGGGCCTGGCTCCCACCTGACTAAGATGGCGAGTTCTGAGCAGAGAAGTGACAGCGTTAACCCAGCTGATAGCTCAATTTTGAAAATGAAATGTATTTTAATAAACACTGCCTTTATGGGATTTCATTTTGGGGGACACTATATATCTGTTCAAGTTTTGTTTGTTTGTTTGTTTGTTTTTCCCAATAGGACTGAATAGTCAAAAAAGTTTGGAGACTGCTGGTCTATAGACTACTTAAGTAAGAATGGTCATTGCAGTTTTTAGAATTCCCATCCTGGAGCCTTCCTTTCTGTGCCTCCTGACGCTTGGTCCTGGTTTCCTGGGAGCCAGTGAACCTGGGAGGCAGCTGGGCTGCATGACCCTGCTTGAAAGCAGGTGCTTCCCTGAGGCAGGGACCTCCTAGTAACCTGGGGACCTGCACTGTGAGGTAGGGCATTGAACTTTGTGCTGAGGGGTCATGAGTTCTAGTTCTGCTTATTTTTGTTGTTTTGCAGAGTGACCTTAGGCCTTCCCATCCTTTCATTCTCCTGCCTGGATGAGCGGGAGGCAAAGCGATGGCCACAGCCTCCCTGTCCTCTAGCGCCTGTAAGACGAAAAGCATGTCGCAGGGAATTTCAGTTCCCAGGCTTCCTCCCATCTTTGTTTCTGGCCCTCACTCGCTTCCTGGGATCGCAGTGGCGGTCCCTGACTCACCAGTGCCTCACTGCTGCCCTTGCACCGGGTTGTTTCTAGGTGGTACACGTATTGTGATTACACAGGCGGGACATGTCTCGTTTTAGAATTACCCACTCAGACCTCTTGCTCCTTCGTGGCTAGTCATTCTTTAAACATGTCAACCGCACTTAATGAAGTGACATTAATGAATGTCCATTTTGGTCCCTCAAGGTAGGAAGGCCAAGGATATTATCGATGCAGCTCGAGAAAACCTTGCAAAAATGATAGGCGGGAAGGCTCAAGACATCATCTTCACTTCCGGGGGCACTGAGGTAAGCTTTCTAAAGTCTCATCCTTTCAGCTGCAGTTTTTTGTTTCTTAAAAATATGTTTTTATTGATTTCAGAGAGAGGAAGAGACAGGGAGAGAGAGATAGAAACATCAGTGATGAGAGGGAATCATCAGTCGGCTGCCTCCCACATGCCCCCTACTGGGAATCAAGCCTGCAATCTGGGCATGTGCCCCAACCAGGAATCCGGGTATTTCAGCTGCAGTTTTAACAAGAAACAGAAGAGTGCCCAGCTGGTGTTGCTAGGTGGTTGAACATCAGCCTGTGAACCAGGAGGTCACCCGTTCAATTCCCTGTCTGGGCACAAGCCCACCCCCACTCCCCTGCTGTCCATTTCTCTCTCCAGGAGACCAACACTGGTAGCTTTGTGTCTTCCAGAGATAATCTGTGGGTAAAATGCAAATAGACAAGTGGATTTATGTAGTCTTTTCTCCTTCCCTTTGTACCTGTTCAGGGATTTTGTGCACATACAAGCAAATCTGTATAGTTTGTGGGATACTGTGTATAACGTCAGCTACCTCTTTACATTTAGCAAGTGTGTTGCTCTTTTGTTATCAGCCACAGAGCGTTCCCTTGGTGTTTTTACATCTGCTCGTGTTCCGTTGAATAATGTTGCATAATTTATTTATCAAGTCCGGTTATTGATACACATGGAAGGGCTCCCCAGCTTTTACTGTTACAAACAGCACTATAGTAAATAGTCTTTTACATCCATCATCTTGCTTCTGTACAAGTGCAGCTGTCGGACCAAGTCCATGATAGACTCTCTGAGTCAAAGGGTTTACTGATAGAGATGCCAAAGGGCCCTGAATGGAGGTGCTGGCTCACCTTCCACCAGCAATGGGCCTGGGAAAAAGAGTCGTTTTTGAAGATTTTAAGTTTTAAAAGTGCATAAGTTGCTTATGCAGACATAAACATGCAAAGCAGGTATAATTGACCAGAAATGAGTTCTGAGGTTTTTGAAAGTTTGAAACCCTCAGATCTTTGCAGTGGGGCCTTTCAAAGGGCGCAGCTGAGGAATTGACTTTTTCTTTCTGTCTTAAATGTTAGCCATGAGGAAATCCCAGTGGGAGAGGTTGCTGTCCCCATTCTCCCCTCAGGACAGTTTCTGTAAGTGGTTGTTTGCATGTCTCTGCAGTCCAATAATTTGGTGATCCACTCCGTGGTGAGGCATTTCCAAACCATCCACACCTCAAAGGGGGACACAGCCAAGTGGCACAGCCCAGTGGAGGGGACCACGCCCCATATCATCACCTGCACTGTGGAGCACGACTCCATCCGTCTGCCTCTGGAGCACATGGTGGAGGAGCAAGTGGCCGGTGAGTACCCAGCCTAGACCAGCAGGGACAGCTCTGCGGACCCGACTGGCTGATTCAGTGGGGAGGGGCCCCGGGGACATGGTGAGCCATCACCCTCCTGTGCTCGGGCTTCCTGGCTGTCCTCGTGTAGGGGATACAGCCTGTCCCTCCAGGCTGCCACCTGGGTGTCAGTAGATGCCATGAGGTTTTCCCTTAAAAAATGACAATCGGGTATATGCAGATGATGTTTCAGACTCTTGTATACAATAAATTTTTAAATAACATGTTTATAAAATGCTAAATGGTGCTTTTTATTGTTTGATTTTAATAAATTAAATTTTGGCTTCCACTCCTCTGATATGAAAAAGGATCAAATAGGCATCCCCTTCAGGGGGTCAGAATCAGGGGCTCTCAGTGAGGCTGGGGCAGGGGCCCGGCCTCCCCCAGAGCAGTGCCAGGCGGTCCGAGGGATGAGTCAGGCTTAGCCTGCAGTGATGATGGCCCTGTCATTATCACACAGAAGGAACTGGTCCTTCTTTCATTTTTCCTGTGATACCAGGTTAAGACCACTCACTTGAAAACATAAGAGCCTTTCCCTCCTCCCCCCCGCCCCCCCCTAAGACAGCCATGGTTAAGTCTCCTTTACATAAGAAGTGATTTCTTCTCCGTGTCAGCTTTCCTATTGAATCTGCCTGGAAACCTAACAGCGGATCTGGGAAAGCAGTTCTATCCCAGAGATGAAGGGCTGTAACAGAACTGCTGGGGTAGACCAGGAAGCCTTTGCGTTGGTTTTCCTGTGTGAAGGCTGGAAAGGTTTTCCTCCTCTTGGTCTTACCTGAATGCACCAGTTTAATTAAGGGGGAGAGGAAGGAAGGTCAGGTCTAACCTTTGTCTTAGGTTGCAGTTCCTCATATCCCTGCTGCCTTTTTTCTGTCTTACACAAGGAAGGGCAATTTAGTATACATTGTTATCAGTTACTGTTGCCTTTACCCTCTTATCTACACAAGTTACACAAATGTTTACAAAGTGTAAACATGTTCATGATAGAAACAATTGACACTTTATAGAAAGGTGTAAAGTACAAAGTAAAGTGACCCCCAGTCCTGTCCTGCTCTAGCCCACCTGGAGTTTCTCTTATGGTTCACATTTTATTTTAATTACTTCCAACTTAATACTTAATCACTTACAAACATAATCTCCATTTCAGCTCAAGCATGTTTGCTGATATCCCCACCCCCATATAAAATGAGATTTTGACCATTTCATACCCCCTCCACCTCTCCCAATTGCTTTCTTTACATATGTATATGTATATGTACATGTACATGTACATGTATATGTATATGTATATGTATATTGATTTCAGAGAGGGAGAGAGAGATAGAAACACCAAGGATGAGAGAGAATCATCGATCGGCTGCCTCCTGCACGCTCCACACTGGGATTGAGCCCACAACCCAGTCATGTGCCCTGACAGGGGAATTGAACTGTGACCTCCTGGTTCATAGGTCGATGCTCAACCACTGAGCCATGACAGCCAGGCCAGTTGCTTTCTTTATAAATCAGCTTTATGGAGCTGTCATTCACATGCTATAGAGGCCCTCAGCCCAAGTATCCACTAACCTGCATTCTGTCTCTAGAGGCTCCCTGATCTGGACTTTCATAGAAATGGGATCGTAATAATACGTGGTCTTTTGTGCCTGGCTTCTCTCAGCATAAAAACATTATGATTCATCCACATTGTAGCATGTGCCAGCATTTAATTCCTTTTTGTGGATGAGTAAATCTCATTTTATGTGAATAATATTCTCATTTTATTCATCCATTCATCAGTTAAAGAACATTTGTCATTATGCTAATGCCAGTATGAGCATTTGTCTGTGTGTGTGTGGGCACCTTTTCATTCTCTTGGGTGGGTACCTAGGAGTGGGACAGCTGGGTCTCTGCTAACTGTGTTTATCCTTAACCTTTGTTTCCAAAGTAGCTGCACCATTTTGCATTCTCACCAGTAGTCTCAAGGGTTCCAATTTCTCTATATTCTCATCAACATTTGTTACTGTCTGTTTTATTTATTTATTTATTTGCTTTTATTTACTTTTTAGAGAGAGGAAGGGAGAGGGAGAGACAGAAACATAGATGTGAAAGCATAATATCAATTGGCTGCCTCCCACACACCCCCTACTGGGGATCGAGCACGCAACCCAGTCATGTGCCCTGACCAGGAATCGAACTGGCAACCTTTCAGTGCACAGGACCATGCCCAACCAACTCAGCCACACCAGCAAGGGCTTTATTGTTTACCAGAGGCCCGATGCACGAAATTTGTGCAAAAGTAGGCCTTCCTTTCCCCGGCTGCCGGCACCGGCTTCCCTCTGGCACCCGGGACCTGGGCTTCCCTTGCAGCCCCGGCTTTATTATTATAGGTTATAGCCATCTTAGTGGGTGTGAAGTGGAAGCTCGTTGTGGTTTTGACTTGCATTTCCCTGTGGCTATTGCTGTTGAGCATCTTCTTCATGAAAAGACAGTCCTGGCCAGGCTGCCCTCCTTTTGCCTCCTGTCCGTGTCCTATAGCAGATGTGTGAGTTCTTTCCTTTCTCTCGGGCCCTCCCTGTCCTGGAGGCCCTGGGCCTGCCCCTCCTGTCTTGGGCATGTGGTGCCACCCACTTGCTGGGTGCAAAGCAGGGGTGCTCGGACACCAGAACCAGTCCTCTGCCTGCCTCAGTCATCAGCCCCGCCCAGCTCTCCGCGCTGTGCACCCTGAACTTGGATGGTCACTGGATCCATTCATACATTAATGTTCTGAGTTTGTTTATCCTATTCCTATTAGTCTAATGCCATTGTCTTTCTGTCTTCTTCCTGGGGATTCCTCAACATCCCTTACCCATAGGTGACACCTCTTACTTAGAAATATGTCTGTTCTCTTGTTTTTGAGGGACCTTGAGAGGCAAAGGGGTGTGTTTGTCTTTTGTTGTTTTTTGTTTTGTTTTTATAATCAGTATTATGTTCTAAATGTCCAGGTGGCCCAGGTTCCTTTGAAATACATTGCGACAGAGACAGATGAGTTGCCATAGCCCTGGGGCAGTGCTATAACTGCCTCCTGCTGTCCCCTCCGAGTGAGTGCCGGGTGTTTCTGAGCCTCTTTTCTGACGTGGGTGGGAAATCACTTCCCAGATTCCCAGATCAGTGGCTGCCTCTACCTGAGGCCAGCTCAGTCTGCTTTAGCAAAGACACCACGTCAGGAAGAGCAGCCTTAAATAAGGCTTATAACTGCTTGAATGTGTGTGGCCTACTATCCTCGTCCGCAGTCCTGGTTTTTGTAAGGGTCAGACTGATGAGTTAGCCATGGACATCACAGGAGCCCCCATCCTTGCCTGTGTCAGGCCCTAAAAGGCGGCAGCGATCGCCCTCGCTCCCCTGTGACGCAGCCTTGATTGGATTTACTGTCTTGGCTGCAGGGGGCGGGCGGTGTCGGAGGCTTCCATGCGCTTTTCTCCACCACACGAGCTCTCATCCCAGAACCCAAGGCACCAACTAAGTGTTTCCAGGTGTGTTCATGTTTGTGTTTGCTTTTCAACCCGAACCCTCCATTTAGTCACCCCACTGTTTTCCCTGTGCAGCGAGTGCCGGGAATGAGCGCTGGCTCAGCGCTGAGTGCGTGGAGGTCAAGTTCGTGGGTCCCTGAGATGCAGAAAGGAGACCTTCCACAGAGTGAACCCACCAACTGAAGCTTCAGTAAGGAAGCGTTCAAGTCGATCACCTCTGGTGGGATGACAATTCCTTCTTTATAGTTTTCAGAATGTTTACAGTAAATTACATTTGTCACCGTGGAAAATGTGTTTGTGGAGCTGTATCAAAGTGAACTGAAAAGGGAGGGTTCCTAACCTCGGTACTTGTGTCTTATGCTCAGCGGTCACCTTCGTCCCCGTGTCCACGGTGAACGGGCAGGCAGAGGCTGACGACGTCCTGGCGGCCGTCCGCCCGGCCACGTGCCTTGTGACCATCATGCTGGCGAATAACGAGACGGGCGTCATCATGGTGAGTCGCTCTTTCCTTTTACGCAGACCCGATGGGAAGGGGGTGGTCAGCCCCGCCAGTCCATCCATCCGCTGGGCTGGGCCTCTTCCTCTGCTTTCAATTCTGTAGTGTTGTTGGTCTGTCCCTGTTAGTGTCTCCTTACTTCTTCCATTCGGTTTTCATCAAATCCAAGCCACATACCCAACTGTTGATTTTTCCCCGTCAGCCCATCCCTGAGATCAGCCGGCGAGTTAAAGCCCTGAACCAGGAGCGGGCGGCGTCTGGGCTGCCTGCCGTTCTCCTGCACACGGATGCCGCGCAGGCCCTGGGGAAGAGGCGCGTGGATGTGGAGGACCTGGGCGTGGACTTCCTGACGATTGTGGGGCACAAGGTGCGCACGCAGAGGCCTGCTTCCCTCCTGGGGGAACATGGCTCCATGACCTGGAGGCTCACCGCTTACCATCACCTGTTACCCAGAGCACCTGAGGGCCCACTGAGAGCTGGGCCCTGGGACGCGGTGACAGCAACTCACCGCTCAGAGGACCTTACAGAAGGGGGCCAGCGACAGCTAGCGTGTCATTTGACGAGTGCCATGGCTGGGATAATGGGGCACCCAACCCATAGGGGCAGGAGAGGCCAGCTAGGCAAGGCTGTGGGAGGGCACTGAGGGCTCAGGTGAGGAAGACGCAGGTGGGTTAGCCAGGTGGTGTGTGTTCTCTGCAGCAGGGAGTGTCAGCAGACCCTTGTCAGCCCACTCAACCCTCCTCACAAGGACAGCGATGCGGGCTTCAAGAAAGTGTTGCTTTCTCTCACGTGGTTTAAAGTGAGGCTCCTGAAAGTAAAGGTTTAGTTTAGTGACGCAGCTTTAAGGCAGAGAGGGGGCCTGGCTCACTGTGGAGACCTTGGCAGTGCAGCGGGCCTGGGCCTCCCGTGCTTGGTTCTGCGGCTCAGGGCTCGCTGGGCTCCAGAGGCCGAGCGGCCGGCCTGGCACCACGGCACCAAAGCTCTTGTGTGATTTCTATAAGAAAACATGGACTCACCCAGAAATAGCCCTCGGTGATCTCTAGTTCCAGCCCTGTCCTTTCACAAAGGCAACCACGTGGGGTGGGGGTCGGGGGAAGTCCATCAGCACACAGCTGGGACTCGAGTCCAGCCTGCCCGCCTCCCGAAGGCTTCTGTGACCCCGCGTGTGCGGAGCGGTGACGAGGCACAGCTGCGGGCCTGCACGTTGCAGTGTCTCTGTGCCTCAGCCATCAGTTTTCATCCTGGGAAGGTCCTTGCTTATAATGACCGCCTTCTCCTTTCAGTTCTATGGCCCCAGGATCGGAGCACTTTACGTCCGAGGGCTCGGGGAACTGACCCCTCTGTACCCCATGCTGTTCGGAGGCGGACAAGAACGGAATTTCAGGCCGGGGTAAGGTGGAGGTTAGCGAGGCTCTGGCTGCTGGCGGGGTGCACCCCAGGGCTGGCTCTCTCTGTCTCCCGCCGCACAGGGACCGCACAGCCCCCTCACTGCTGAGCCAGCCCTGCTCTCCCTCCCAGCCCCCATTCAGCACTCACAGACCCGCAGGCTTTTGGAGATGAAGGACATCTCTGTTTCTTCAAAGCGTTGGTGCCTTGCCCTGGCCAGCATTGCTCAGTGGTTGGAGCGTCAGCCCGCACACCGAAGGGTTGCAGGTTCGATTCCCATCAGGGCATGTATTTGGCTTTCAGGTTTGATCCCTGGCCCCAATCGATGTGTCTGTCTCTCCTGCCCCCTTCCACTCTCTCTAAAAAAATCAGTGGATAAAAATATCCTCAGGTGAGGATTAACAACAAAGCATCAGTTCCCCTGTCACTCTGGCTCGGCCACTGCACAGGTGCTGCGAAGCCCCGCTGGCCGACGGCTGCTGTTCTGCCTGCAGGTGAGCGGCACGCAAACCCCTGGCTCCTTCCTGCTGCCCCTGGGTCCCCGAGACGCACAGGCCATTGCAGCCGGGGAGCGAGATGGGCCAGGCAGCATCTTGAGAAGAGTTTTCAATAGCTGCCAACACGGAGACGACAAAGGTGTTGGAATTTTCCGGTGAAGACTGTAAACGAGACACGGTGAAAATGCGTCAGGGAAACTGAACAGAGCAGAGGAAGTGTCAGCAAAGAAAAAGATGTAAAGTGGAAACTAGACCAAAACTACAATAATGAGAATAAAAGTTCATCTGATGGGTTCAACAGCAGAATGGAGGAACAGAGGAAGGAATCAGTAAACATTGAAAGATAGAAGAATAAGTAGAATTATCCAATCTAAACAACAGAAAAGAAATCGAAGAGTCTCAGGGACCCGTGTGACTATAACAAAGGATCCCAGTGCATTTCTGTGAAGTCCCAGAGAGTACAAGAGGGGGCTGAAAAGCACTTGAAATAATGGCTGAAGAATTCCCAAGTTTGGCAAGAGACATAGATTGCAGATTTAGGAAACTGAACAAATCCCAAACAGGACAAATGAAAGAAATCCATGCCACAATATATGGTCAAGCTTCTGAAAATGAAAGACAAAGAAACATCTTGAAATTGGCCAAGGGCAAAACTGACACCTTACCTAGGGGGAAAAATTAGTTTTGGTGACAGTGGATTTCCCGCCAGAAGCCACGAGGCCAGAAGGAAATGGCTGTACATTTGGCAGGTGCTCAGAACTGTTGGCCAGAATCCTGCCCAGCACACCTGTCCCACAGGCTCAGAGGGAAGTTAAGAGGTTCTCAGATGAAGGGAAACTGGTAGAATTTGCCTCTGGACGCCTGTGCTTAAAGGACTCATGGGCGTTCTCTAAGCAGAAGGGAAACAGTGAGGAGGAACCTTGGGACATTGGGAAGAAAGGGCTTGTGTTCTCTGCACTGGGAGTGAACATATGGGCAACCAAATAAAAGCTACAGTACCATTTGCAATCACTCAGAATACTCAGATGTAATGGTAACACAATCTGTACTGGACATTCATGCTGAAAACAGCATGGTGCCAGTGAAAGAAAGCAAAATCGAAGTAAATGGAGCTATGCACCTCGGTCATGGGTCAAAAGACTCAATATAGTAAAGATGTCAGTTCTCCCCAAATTCATATACAATTCCTGTCTATCCAATCCCAGCAAGGAGACCATTGGAACAAAATAGACACAACCAGACATATGCCCCATGACTTTTGGCAGAGATGGGAAAGCAGTTTTGTGGGGGACAGGCAGCCCGCCCTCACCTGGGGCTGCAGTAATGTCTGTCAAGGCCAGCAGCGTGTCTCCACCCATCCCACGCCTTACCCAGCATGACCTCAGAATAGACCCTGAACTTACGTAAAACGTAAAGCTAACACTGAGGGGGGCAAACAAAAACGGAAACAATTGCCTGGGCCTAGGACTTGGCAACGCCTTCTCTGCCCCAACCCTCTAGTGACGGTTCGTCCCAGCCATGGTGGGGAGGCGTCGCTGAGCCTCGGCCGAGGGAACAGTGAGGAAGAGCTCTCAGACCCCGCCCGTTGCAGTGGGGACCACAGAGGGGCCTGTGGGTCTGCAGTGGGAGGACGGTGGTTGCCCTGGTCCAGACAGAACTGTCACCGCGGACCCAGTGCAGGACCCGGGGGCCTGTCGTTGCCGCTGCTGGGCAGACAGTAGCCTGCACGAGGGCTGGGGGCCTGTGTGGCGCATGTTTAGAAAGGGTGTTGGTGTGATTTTTGTCTTTGTTTGAACACACGAACATAAACGGGACTCCTTCCTGGGACATTTGTCGGTTGGTTTGCATAGAAATAGGATTGACTCCCTGTCTTACAGGACGGAGAACACCCCGATGATCGCCGGCCTCGGGAAGGTAAGCCCGTGACCGTGGGCAGGTGGTGGGAAACAGCCTTCCTCTCACGCGGCTGCCACACTCACCGCACTCTGACCCCAGCGGTTCTCTGGGACCCCCGCTGGCTGTCCTGAGTGTGACTCAGTTCTGACACTGCCCAGAGGTAGCTCAGTCCACAGACGTGCTCAGTCCCAGGAGATCCCACACTTCAGACTCTGGTCCCAAGTCCAGGTTGTCACCCGGGCTTCTGACCAACGGGCTATAAATTGGAGGTTCCCCTAACTCCTCCCCCCATTCAATTAATTTGCTCGAGGGGCTCACAGAACTCAGATCGCTGGTTTATCAGAAAAGGATGTGATGAAGGATGCAGGGGAACCTCCCAGGGGAAGAGATGCAGAGGAAGGCCGGGGCTTCCACCCCCAGCGCCCCACGTGTCTACCCACCCTGAAGCTCTCCCAACCCCGTGCTGGGGTTTTTATGGGCTTCAGTGGGTCTTTAACTCCCTGTCCAGCCGGTCCTCTCTGGAGAAGGGGGGGTGGGGCTGAAAATCCAGGCTCCTGAAATGGCCTGGTCTTTTGGTGACCGGTCCCCCACTCAGCAGCCACTCAGTGAGGCCTTATTAGAACAAAAGATACTCCTGTCACCAGGGAAATTCCAAGGGTCCTCGATGTATCCCACTCTCTCCTCCATTCCCCTCTCCCGATGGAGCCTCCCGCCATCCACGCCCTTACTAATAGAATCTAGGCCAGGGGTGGGCAAACGTTTTGACTCAAGGGCCACAATGGGTTCTTAAACTGGACGGAGGGCCGGAACAAAAGCATGGATGGAGTGTTTGTGTGAACTAATATAAATTCAAAGTAAACATCATTACATAAAAGGATACGGTCTTTTTTTTTTTTTTTTTTAGTTTTATTCATTTCAAATGGGCCGGATCCGGCCGGAGGGCCGTAGTTTGCCCACGGCTGATCTAGGAGGTGCCCTTGACCTTGCTCTTACCCCGCACCTAAGGCAGCAGCCAGGCTTGTCTGTAGTCTCCACGATAATAGTGAGGATGTGCCTCTTGTTGGTTTCCATGGCCACCGCCACTTGACCAGGTCATCCCCATCCTTTGCTGACACCTGCCAGCCTCTTCACTTCTCCACACACTGAGTGGTGGGGGACCCTGAAGGTCGGATTCCCCTCCCAGAATCCTTTGCCCTGTGACTTGTGCTCAGGTCCCACCTGTCATGGGGCCTCGGTCCCTGACACTGCTCACTCTGCTCTGGGAGCACTCACCCTCCCCCTGGCCTTGTACCTTGGTGGCTGCTTCTTCCCGACTCTGCGCGCCATCGCCACACCCCTGCCCACCTGTCCCTGTGTGTCCGTCCGCCCCTCCTCTGGAACAGTAGGACGTGCTGTGAGGGCTGATGTTCTTCTTGCCCTATGGGCTGCGGCAGCTCTGGTGCGTGGCAGTTTCAGGAGGTGCCTGGTCAAGTAAATTCCTGTGGATCAAGTGCGGTGACACTCCAGGCACTTACCTCAACCGCCAGTCAGCCCACGAGTACTGTCTGCTGTTCCAGAAATGAGCAGTTTGAGGAAATGCCCCGTCAATCACCAGCAATCATCCCTCTGCTCCGTAAAGCTTTGTGGTCCTTTGCTTTGCAATAAGTGGACGCCATCCGTGTCCCTAGGCTGCTGAGCTGGTGGCAGAGAACTGCGAGGCTTACGAGGCCCACATGAGGGACGTCCGAGACTACCTGGAGGAGAGACTGGCGGTGAGCATCCCGTCAGCCCAGGGGAGCGGGTGTCTTGGGCCTCATCTCCTGCCCGTGGGCAATGAGAACGGGGACTCTCAGCCCCGGGAGTAGGTCATGAGACAGGAGCCAGAGTCAGAGCCCCAGAGAGGGACCCAGCAGTGGGTTGTTTTCCAGACAGAGATGGTGCCTTTAGTGACCAGTGTAGAAGGTTCATGTATGTCAGGAGTTTATCTCCTTGTTGGCTTTGCTTCCATAGCCAGTCTAGGTAGGTGCTTCCCAGTGAGAATTATTTGCTGTGTTGAGGTTGAGGTTGAGGTTTTGTTTCCCAGGAAAGTCTAAAGGTCAAGCAGGTGGTTGGGGGGAGGGGGGAGGGGGGAGGGGGCGGGACTTTGGAGCCCTCACTGAACAACTGAACATTTCATCGCTCTCCAGGCTGAATTCGGTGAGAAGAAAATCCATCTAAACAGCCATTTTCCGGGGACTGAGCGGCTCTCCAACACGTGTAACTTCTCCTTCCGGGGACCCCAGCTCCAAGGTGATGACAACCTCCTGGTCTCCAGGGCGCGGGGGCTGGGCTGGGCTGGGCTGGGCTGGGCTGTGGGCCGCTTGCTTAGGGCACAGTGGCTGTCCTGTCCCAGGTGGCCTGGGCTGTCGCCGTCCTGCCTCCCTGACTGCTTGGCGCTCCAGGCCCAGGAGGAGGGCGTGCGGGTGCTCAGCAGTCTTCACGCCCAGCTGAAAGCGGTTCGGGAAGGGGATAAAATGAACTACGTTTTAGGCTAGTTGATCCTTTTTTGCCAGCAAATTTTACAAGATATTTTATGAAGGTAAGAGAGAGTAGATCACCTTTAAAAACTGGCTGTGAGTAGGGAAAAGTGCAAATCCAGGGGTTTCCCTTGTTCTTGAGACGCTGCCCCATTCAGGGAAAATAGCTGTCCTGAGTCCCTGAGCCAGTCCCGGGGTGACCTGTGCTTCACTGGGAGAGGGGGCGGGCCCGAGGGAGCCACAGCTACAGCGCACATTCGCTTTTTGGGAGGAGAGGTCCTTGTTGCTTTGTCGTCCTGGGTCACAGAGAACGGGCAGCATCGCGGCTGCGTTAATGAGACCCTGGGCTGCGCTGCCTTCTCAGTGGGGCGGGGCAGACGGGCGTGTGGCTGCATCTCCAGGCTTGGTCACTGTGGGAAGCTCTGTTCCTGTCTCCTTTCTCGCTTCTCCGGGGCAGACTTTGTATCACTGACAACCTGTGTGAATGTGAACAGAACAGAGATTCTTGTTACTATTGTCGTCTCCGCCTGTGGAAGAAGAGGGGGCCCTCGGGCTTCATGAAGGCAGCTGCCTAGTGTCTTACCTTTAGAAAACGCAGGTTAAGTCTAACTTATTGCCAGGACAACAACTTACTAAGTGTGGCCACTAATCAGAATCCCAGTGTCTTACTAGGCATGGTGGGAAACGACATTTCTGAGGACAGTTTTATGAGCAGAGCAATGCCTGCTTCTCCACAGCCAGGGAGAGGATGCCTGTCCCCCTGCGGTTTCTCTCACCTCTGCTGGGTTGGGTGGGGGCCACAGGGAGGGGCCCCGCCAGGACCCTCAGCCTCAGGGGACCTGTGCTCTGTCTCCTCAGGCTGCTCGGTGCTGGCGCAATGCAGGACGCTGCTGGCCAGCGTAGGGGCTGCGTGCCACTCGGACCACGGGGACCGGTAAGTGCTCTCCAGGATGCATCACAGAGCTCTGCAGCCTGGTGGGACACAGGAAGCGACCCTGTGCGGGCCTCGGGGGGCAGGGCCCAGGCTTGACCAGCAGCTCTCACAGTCTGGCAGGGGTGGGGAGGGGCGGGCAGTGGGGCCAGGAGCCCTATGTGGCAACCGGACGGACTACAGGTCAGGAGCAGCGAGGCCAGGCCAGCCTGGAGGCAGAAAAGGGCTCATGGGAGCGTCCCTCACCAAGCTTTCAGGGGCCACTGCTCAGGGAATGCTCACTATGACCCTCGGGGGGTGATCTGAGAAGCCCATTTCTGAGATGAGGAAACTGAGACAGGTGGCCAAGCCGGCAGCTGCAGCCTGCAGTCTTGACAGCCACAGAGGTGGGTGGAAGGGACGAGGAGGGGCTGACAGCACAGCTCAGAAGGCACAGGTGTCCCGTGTAGCCCCTGGGTGGGTGGGAGGGGAAGAGGGTGGAGGCAGGTGCCCACTGCCCTGTGGGTAGAGGTGGGGCCCTGTGGTGGTGCCTCCTGGAACAGAAGTGAGGTCACCCAGCCAGGGAGAGCCGTGCTGTCACTGCCCAGCGTGGTCCTCCTCTCAGCTGTGACAGGATCGGCTGCAGGGATCTCCGGCTCTGAGGCTGGGTGACTGGAGGTGATGAATCACCCGTTGCCTGGCCCGTACACGATGGCCTGGATCTGGGGGTTCAGGCGCTGAAGTCCAGCAGCCCACACTGCCTTGCTGCTGGGCCCCTCGCCTGTAGGCGGCCTACGAAGGCGGAGCCTGCTTGAGGGTTTGAGGACCCCCCGCAAGCCTCACACACCCAGCTTCAGAACTGCCTCCGTCCATCAATATAGGCCGGACCATGTGCAGAAAGCCTTGTGCTGTGTGCTGTGAACCCCCAAACACTTGGTTACGCCACAGCCTCCAGCACTGTGGGTGCAAGACACTCCACCGTGTGCGTATGCGTGTGTGTGTGTGTGTGTGTGTGGGCGCGCACGCGCCCACACACACCTGTCTGTCTGCATGTCTCCGAGCCCTGGAAACCCTGCATGTTAGAACTGGGGGCTGTCCGTGCTCCGGGGCTGAGGCTCTGTGCTGGGAGAGCCACAGGACTGACTGTGCGGGACTTTCCGGCATGAGAGGCCCGGGGTCTGGAGAACCAGGGAGGCTTTGGAGCTGGACCTGGAAGACGGGTGGCCGGGGGATGTCTGCCGAGGGGGTGGGGAGCTAGCCAAGAGCAGAGGGGGCCGGGCCCTTCCCTGTCTGTTCTCTGTGACGCTAATGCTGGTCTCTTGCCCCTGCAGGCCATCCCCGGTGCTGCTGAGCTGTGGCATCCCCTTTGACGTGGCCAGGAACGCGCTTCGGCTCAGCGTGGGCCGCAGCACCACCCGGGCCGAGGTGGACCTCGTGGTGCAGGACCTGAAGCAGGCCGTGGCCCGGCTGGAGGGCCAGGCCTAGTGTCGAGGCCACCTCATAGGAAGCCTCCGAGGCCTGTGCCGGGGCCACCTTCCCTAAAAGTCGGAGTGGGCGGCAGCTCCCTCTCTAAGTGGGTCAGTGTGGAGCGGGTCCCCCGGGCATACAGGCCCGGGACACACACACCTGCGTGGGCCTATCGCTGTCACTGCTGCCCAGTGGCACGGGTTGAAGTGGAGACGCTTTGGCTGTGCCCACACTCCCCCTAGGAAGCGAGCACCCCCTTCATGGAAGGTGGCATTTTTATCAGGAAGATGAAGTCCTAGTATTTATAATTGACTAGAGGCCCAGTGCACGAAATTTCGTGCACTGCGGGGAGTCCCTCAGCCTGGCCTGTGCCTTCTTGCAGTCCAGGACCCCTCGCTCCTTACCACCCGCCTACAGCGGAGGCAGGAGAGGCTCCCGCCACCGCGCTGTGCTCACCAGCTGTGAGCCTGGCTTCTGGCTGAGCGGTGCTCCCAGGTAGAATGCACTGACCACCAGGGGGCAGCTCCTGGGTTGAGCATCTGCCCCCTGGTGATCAGTGCACATCATAGCGACCAGTCCTTTTGCCATTCAGTCGATTTGCATATTAGGATTTTATTATATAGGATTGTTGTTATCATGAAAATAGGAAAGGAAGCCTGGTCTTTGCTGCAATCACAGCCGCCCTGTATGTGTTTGCAGCCCTTTCGAGACGGCCAGGCCCGGGTCCCCCCATTCCCAGCCCTGCCCGTCACTCAGGACTCAAGCCTCCCCACCCAGAGCCCTCAGGGCCCTCCTGCCTTTCCCCTCAGATCGCTTACTCAGGGTCTCAGCTCACAGGACACTGAGTTGGGGGTGGCCAGGCCCATGTGACTGGGTTGTTCCCAAGGTGGAAACCAGTTCCTCCCTTGCTCAGCTGATTTTACCTGGAGAGGAATTCTGTCCTCCCAAATGCTCTGTGGGATTCTGGTACACTTCAAATGTCATGTCCACACAGACTACATAGGAACGACTTTTTAATTCACACTTTTAATGTGCAGTTTTAAGTCGCAAAGAACTACACGATGACATTGAGGATACAATTGTTGGGTTAAATAAACTAATAAAATATTCCAGTGCGTGTATTCCCTGTGGACACTTCTCTTGGGGATCCAGAGTATGAGCTGCTTATACAGAAACCCCAGCTCATCACTGAGTCGTCCCCCTTCAGCTTAAGACATTCACCTTGAGTCTGGCTGGCGTGGCTCAGTGGTTGAGTGTTGACCTATGAACCAGGAGGTCAGTTTGATTCCCGGTCAGGGCACATGCCCGGGTTGCAGGCTCCATCTCCAGGGTGGGGCATGCAGGAGGCAGTCGATCAATGATTCTCATCATTGATGTTTCTATCTCTCCCTCTCCCTTATTCTCTGAAATCAATTTAAAAAAAATAACAATCACCTGAGACTGTCTCTGGAAGCCCTGGGGAAGGCAGGTCCCTGATGAGCAGTGTCCCCCTCCAGGGAGGCTGTGGGTGCGCAGCTCCAGGTCTGGGAGGTGCACCTTGTGGCTCTGAAATATGCACCTGAGACTGTTAGCTGCAGCCCCTCAGACTCGGTCACTGGTTGGTGGGTGGGCTGAGGCGGGGCCTCCAAACCCTCGGTCTCCCTTGGGGTCTTCCTGTCCAGTGTCCACCCTGTGCCCAATGCTGGCCCTGCATAGTCAGCTGAGGGCCAGGACCCAGCGTAGGTTTCCAGGTGGGGAGACTCTTTGCATGACGATAGACCCCAACACTCCTGGTGGTAAGTTCCCCGGAACGGCCCCATTGTGGATGGGTCTGCCCTCCCGTGACAAATCTCCCAAGTGGCTTTCTCAGGCCAGCACGGGCTCAGGGCTGCTGCCTGGGCTGGGGGAGCAGGCGCTGGGGGCCTGCTGCTTTCTCCAGAGGATCTTGCAACTAAGCTGTGGCTGGATGTGGGAAGTTCATCCCAGCCTGAGACATATCCTCGGCCCTCGCCCCACGAGAGGAAGAGGCATGGCGCAGCGAGGGGCAGTGTCGACTGGCCGGTGCCCAGCCCCTGATCTCAACACGGTGTGAGCCCTTCCCCTGTACCCTGTGCCCTCTCCCCACCACGACTCAGCACAGCGGGAGTGGCTCAGGCAGGGCTTGTGGCCCAATCCCCAAGGCCTGCCCTCCCCCTTGCACCCTGCCGCCTCCCATCTGCCCTGTGGGCTGCTTATCGGGTAACCAGAGCTGGGAGCTGCGTCCACGCCTGAAACAGGAAGCCCGGGCCTGTGCGTGAGCCCTGAGAGCCTGCGGGTGGCTGGGCAGGAGGATGGATGAGCAGCGGGCGCTCGTGGCCGCCAGGGACGGGGACCTGGCCACCTTGGAGAAGCTGCTGGAGGCTGGCACCCTGGGCCCAGGCATCGTCGATGCCCTGGGGGCTGGCCTGGTGCACCACGCCACCCGGGCCGGCCACCTGGCCTGTGTCAAGTTCCTGGTGCAGCGGGCCAAACTGCCCGGCAACCAGCGGGCCCACAACGGGGCCACCCCGGTACACGACGCAGCTGCCACCGGCAGCCTGGCGGAGCTGTGCTGGCTGGTGCGTGAAGGGGGCTGCGGTCTGCAGGTGAGCAGAGGGCAACCCGGAAGGCAGTGTCCCTGTGAACAGAGGGAGGAGTGAGTTGTGAGCTAGACGGTCCTCTGCCCTGGGCTCTTTCTGTCAGGGACTCACCATGAAAACCTCACAGCTCAGTCTGTGCAGTGTCTCTGCCCTCCCCCCCCCCCCCCGCCCCCACCCCTCAGCAACACAAAGCCCTTGCAAGCCAAGGCCACCTCCTAAACCACCTCGTCTCCCCATCGCCCCCACCTCCCCACACAGGAGCGCCTGGCCTTGCCGGTGGGGGTCCCGCCAGTCCTCATCAGGCCTGGTCCCGGGGGCCTGTCTCTCGGGATCTAGAAAGGGCCCACAGGCACGTGCAGTGGGCATTTGGGCTCAGGAGCGGGAGCCCCAAGCGAGTCTGTGGCCCTGATGCTAGAGAGACGTCTCCAGGGTTCAAGGACGAGCTTGTGGGGGAATTTCTACCAGGGCCCATCCTTGCCCCGTTCCTGCCTGTCCGATACCCGTTCGTGAGGAAAGACTGTGAGAAAGCTCTGACAGAGCCGAGTGGGCATGGGGGACCCACTGGGTCCCAGGAGAGGGAAGACTCACTGGTCACAGCCAGAGGCTGCCCAGTCACCACCGCCAGGGGCAGCGGCCGGAGTGCTGCCTGTCCGTGCTGTGCCTGGGAGAAGGCCCCGGGCTGCGGCTCCCGTAGTGGAAATGCTCCCGGCCAGGGCCTGTGCTGGGGGTGGGCACTCAGTGGGGTGGGGTGGGGCCGAGGTCAGGAGGCCGCCAAGCCTGGTGCGGCACTGGTGGGCAAGTGGAAGCCTTTCTGACCACTCGCAGAGATCGGGAAGGGGCATGGCTGTGCTCTGACTGTGCATGGGGCAGGGCCACAGATTTTGACCCAGACCTGGACTTGAGCCCTGGCCCTGCCTCTAACCCTGAGCAGGTCGCCTCACTTAGAAGAAAGGGCCTCCCTGGCCTTGGAGGGAGCAGCGGGGAGAGGAGGGAACAGAAGCTTCCAGCAGGCGGGGTCCGTGGCAGGGTGGACCCCAGGCTGGCGCTGGCCATGGGTTCTGCCCAGCGAGGTGAGTCCAGACCTGCCACCCATTCCCCACCCTGCCTGTGCCCCGGTAGGACCAAGATGACTCGGGTGTCTCCCCACTCCACCTGGCCGCCCGCTTCGCCCACCCGGTGCTGGTGGAGTGGCTGCTCCGAGAGGGCCACGCAGCCACGCTGGAGACGCTGGAGGGGGCCCTGCCGCTGCACCACGCCGCTGTCAGCGGGGACCTGACCTGCCTGAAGCTCCTGACGGCTGCCCACCGCAGGTGAGGGGCTGGAGCGCCGCCTGTCAGCAGTCTGGGGGCCTGGCCCCTGGGGAGGCTGCACCCAGGGGCAGAGAACAGCTGGTGGGCAGGCACACAGGGACAGGACACAGGGATGGGCAAGCCTGGCTGTCCCCACGGCCCCACATGTGTTCCCAAGACCTTGCATCTCAGCAGTGAACAGCGCTCTTATTCCTGCCCCTCCCCGCCATTCCCACCCCTTGGTGAAGGCCTTTGGGACTTGCCTTGCGGATCTTCCCCAGAGTGTCCACGCTGGCCACGGAGTCTCTTAGACCCACAGTTTTTAAAGTAGTTTCTGCCATTTGAAAACTGAGAGACTTCACATTAAAACATATGCACACACATATGCACACATGCACTTGCACATACACACGCACACGTCCACACACACACACACACACGGGAAGGACCGTGCCCCAGAGGCCCACATCCCACTTGGCACCACTGCAGGAGCCAAGGTGACGTCTGTGTCACCAGGGGATAGGGGTCGGCCTTGCGTAGGGGGTGGCCCCTCCCTGCAGCGAGTCACTGGCCCTGCAGCAGGTGGAGGCAGAGGGGATTCGGGAAATCCCAGGACCTGCTCCAGTCCGTTCACACCGGCCCCAATGCCAGGCCCGGGTGCCCATGGATGGGATGGACGTCTAGTGTCCGGCTCACAATGTCCCCTTTCACAGGGTAGGCTCAGCTCTGAGTTCACTGACCTGCCCACTGCAGGTCCCTGGGCTGGTCACCCTGAGACGCCCCCTGCTGGCCAACTCCTGAGGCACACAGCTGGATGAGGAATGGGCGGAGCTGGTTTCCAGCAGCCAGAGCCCTAACCCCACTTCCCCGGCCTCAGCTGGTTCCCTTGGGCGGTGGGAAGCCTGTGCAAGCCTACAGGTGACTGGCTGGGACCCCTCAGCGGGTCAGGGAGCTGGAGCTGGCCAGTGCCAGGCCTCCCTCCCCTCGATCTGGGTCCTCAGCTGGATCAGTCCCACCCCCACCCCTGTGACCCCTGGCCAAGCGCCCTCTGAACCTCGCCCTCCTCCACAGCAGCGTGAACCGGCGGACACGCAGCGGCGCCTCCCCGCTGTACCTGGCCTGCCAGGAGGGCCACCTGCACCTGGCCCAGTTCCTGGTGAAGGACTGCGGCGCCGACGTGCACCTGCGCGCCCTGGACGGCATGAGCGCGCTGCATGCTGCCGCCGCCCGCGGGCACTACTCTCTAGTTGTCTGGCTGGTAAGGGGGACCGGGTGGGGACAGGGGAGTCCCCGGAAGGCTGGCCCCTGCTCCTGCCTACTCCCCAGAGTCCCTCCCAGCAAGCAGGGCCTGGCTGCGGTGGGGGGCACCCCCTGGATCTGTCTGCCCACCGCAGAACTGGGGACCCACAGGGCTGTTGGGGATGGGATGTGCCCGCCCATCGCTCCCAGCAGCGTGGGCAGCAGGCTCAGGCAGGGCCCGGGATGCAGCCTCGAGTGCACAGCTCCAGGCTGAGGCTGTGCACCCAGCATCAGCAGCCCTTCCGCACTCCCCCAGGGGCCTCCTCCCCAGCCCTTCCAGCAAGCCAGCCTCACTCCCCAGGGGCCTTTGCACGTGCTGCCCCCTCTGCCTGGCAGGCAGCTCCTCAGGGCCCCTCCACTGCCTGCCTGCCCACCTGGCTAGGATGGCAGCCACCCTGTGCCCAGCCCTCTGCTCTCCTGCCGTCTTTCCTCCATGGCACCAACACTCGACACACTAATTCTGACTTCTTTTTTTTTTTTTTAAATATATTTTATTGATTTTTTACAGAGAGGAAGGGAGAGAGATAGAGAGTTAGAAACATCGATGAGAGAGAAACATCGATCAGCTGCCTCCTGCACATCTACTGGGGATGTGCCCGCAACCCAGGTACATGCCCTTGACCGGAATCGAACCTGGGACCTTTCAGTCCGCAGGCCGACGCTCTATCCACTGAGCCAAACCGGTTTCGGCTAATTCTGACTTCTTTATCTTGGTGGTTGTATGTCCCCACCCTGGGAGGCAGGAACTCTGTCCGGCTGCTGCGTCTCAGGGCCTGGCATGCAGTCAGGGCTCTGGAGGTGTTTAGTGAGCAACTGTATGAAGTCCTCAGGATGAAGTCCCACTGCTCACCTGAGCCTCAGAGGCCGCCAGCGGTCACCTCCAGCCTCCCTTTTCCGGCACCTCCTGCCCCTCACCCAGATACTCACAGGGCCTCACCTTGGCACAGGCCAGGTCTCCTCCTGGGGTCCTCCTGCCAAGTGGCCCCTGCCCTGGAGAAAGCCCTGAGGCTCTCCAGTTGTCACCCCCCTGCCAGTCTGGGGCGTGTCCTCACATCCCCTCCCTGTAGGTGTGAGCCCATCCATTTCAGACCTCGGCCTCCCCTCACCTGGAGGATCCTGGGCCCGGGGTGGGTCCTGGTGTCTCTGGCAGCAGGGCCACGCATAGCAGGTGCTTCGCATATGAAGTGAGCCAGCAGGCTGTGTGGTGCCCAGGACAGGTGGGCAGGAGGGAAGAGGGACCTCTGAGCCCCCCAGGTCCCCCCAGAGGCTCACCCCAGGGAGGGAGCAGCTGGGGCCATGGGGCCCCAGACCAGAAAGGCCTTTCCAGATGGACTCCCTGCCCCCCTCCCTGTGGGATGGCCGGGGGGAGGGCAGCCTCCATCCAGCCTGGCCCACCGGCTCCAGGGTGGGCACCCTTGCCCTTGGGGTGCTGGCTGGTGGGAGGCCTCTGTCCCTCACAGACATGGCTGAGGGTGGGATGAGCCAGCAGTGCTTGGGCTGCAGGTGATGTGTGGACTGAACAACCAAAGCCCGTCCCCTCCCACAGAAGGAGCAGGAGGCCGTTGACAGTGGGTCAACCCCGTGGGCTTGTCTCTGCTGTTCCCCTGGCCTTTCCCTCGGGGTGAAAGTTGGCCGCATTCAAGGCAGGAAGAGGGAGTAAAGGGGGCACCCACATCCACCAGCCTCTTCCTTCAGGAAGGCAGGGTGTTCCTGGAAGAGACCCTAACGTCCTGTTGGCAGACTAGGTCATCCTGTCCCAAGGCCACAGTTCAGTGTGCCCATAGAAGTGGGTGGAGACCCCAGGGTCTGCCCCTCACATCCCCCCACGGCAGCTGGGTGCTCTGGACTAGAGATTACTGGTGCCCTCACAGAGGTGGTTGCCAGCAGGACAGGGCCCAAGCCACAGGATGACCAGGGTCCGAGTCCCACGCTCTGAGAGGCCGGCAGGACCCGCTGCCCAATGTCCCCCACCTGCATCTGTGCTGGGGGAGCTCAGGGCCCAAATGAGCCCAGTGCCAGGGGCTGTAGACATCTGTTTGTGGTCTCCTAGGTGCCCTCGAAGCGTTTTGCTCATTGGATGTGTGAAACCCGCCCTGGAGGTGTTCTGCTTAAGATTTGGGCTGGGGCGGATTTGGGGACTGGAGGCTCCCAGTAAAACCAGATCTCACCCCCCAAACACTGTTCTGGAGGTGCCAGGCGCTGGGATGATGACAGGCTGAGTGTGAGGAGCCAGCTCTGTCCCAGGATTTCCTGGGGAGTGGTGCCCCGGTCCCCAAGGTCACGTCCCAGGGCTCCATGTCCTCCTCCTGGTGGCCATCCCCAGGAGTGGTCACCCGAACCAGCCTCACCTGGCCCCTCTCCCCCCTTTCTCCAGGTCACCTTCACTGACATCGGCCTGACAGCACGGGACAACGAGGGGGCCACAGCCCTCCACTTTGCAGCTCGAGGCGGCCACACACCCATCCTCGACCGGCTGCTGCTGCTGGGCGCCCCCATCATGAGAGACTCCTGGGGTGGGACCCCCCTGCATGACGCTGCAGAGAACGGACAGATGGAGGTAAGGCAGCGCCCGGGGACTTCTGCTTAACTCATCAGTGAGAACTGGGAATTCAAAGTGACTGTATATCCACACACACATACTTACCCCCCCACGGGTGAGGGATGAGGAGGCAAATACACAGATGGACGGATGCAGCCCGGTCGGTGTGGCAGGCAGGTGACCGACTGATAGTACTGCATCAGACACAGACATTCTGCCTTTCTCTGGACAAGAGTCACTGTGGTACAGTGTTCTGCAACCTACAGGTGCTGCCTCAAAGGCAGTGAATGAGAGCAGAGGTGGCGCAGAAAGCGTGTGCCTGGGCACTCAGTACGGACTCTTACTCATTCGGGTGCCTTTCTGATGCTCCCCGATGTGCCCATTGGGCTGTGTCCTCTGTTCCACTGCACCTGAGCATTTACAGCAAAATGCACACTTGTTACATTATATCTTTTTCTCTTCACGTGTATGTTAGAGTTAGAGGGGAGTACTAATTATTTTAAAAGTATCTGTGCAGCCCGGCCAGTGTGACTCAGTGCTTGAGCATCGACCTATGAACCAGAAGGTTATGGTTTGATTCCCGATCAGGGCACATGCCCAGGTTGCAGGCTTGATCCCCAGTGTGGGGCGTACAGGAGGCAGCTGATCAATGATACTCTCATCAGCATTGATTGTCTCTATCTCTGAAATCAATAAAAATATATTAAAAAAATAAAAAGCATGTGTGCAGGTAAATTATAGCATACTCGTATATGGAGTTCGTTTTAGAATCCTGAATGAGGCGTCAGGAAACATTTGTGATAAAAAGGGGGCACTGGGACTGACATTAGGAATGGAGGGCCCTGGACTAACTCATGCTCAGGGTGCCTTCCAGCCCTGCGTCCTCTGATGCTGCTCGGTCTGGGGTGATAGTTAAGGTCATGGGTTCTGAGAGCCATTGCTCTGCACCCAGGCTGCCCACTTCCTGGTGTCTGAACTTGTGAGGCCTCTTATCCTTCCTGGTGCCTTGTTTCGTCTTGTGTAATACAGGCCCCTTAAGCCCCACGGGGTGGGGGAGCTGTGAGGAGTGGCCCAGGTGTCTACCCAAAATGGTGCCTGGCACAGTGAGGGACCAGGGGAAGGCCTCACTGTCCCATCTCTGGGACAAGCTACCTCCGGGGGGGTGAGCATGATGGTCCCCACAGTCCCGACTGTGAGAGAGCTGGTGAGGGGTGGGCGGTGGAGGGAGAGGTTGCTGTTTTTAATGTGTTTTATGTCTACAGTTTTCAAAAACCTATATGACATCATTATTTTTTAATTCAGTACATGAATAAAGACATATTCAAACATACCCACAGATCCTCCCCACCCCACTTTTCCTCTCAGGCCCATTCCTTCCGGTGACTTGGGACCCCACATGGAATTCCTTTCCCTCAGTCTGAGTGAATGTTTTAGATGGTCCCTTCGGCTGGGTTTGCTTCTTGTTTCTTTTTGTTTGTATGGAAACATCTTTATTTCATCTTTAGCACATTTTTGCTGGGTAGAGAACGGCAGTTTTTACATATTGGTGCTTTGAAAATGTCATTCATCACTTTCTGGCTTCCATCAAGAGGTCTGCATGGGGGTCACTGTTTGAAGATCATATTTTCCCCTCTGGTTGCTTTTTTTTTTTTAATATATCTTTATTGATTTCAGAGAGGAAGGGAGAGGGATAGAGAGTTAGAAACATCGATGATGAGAGAGAGACATCG
Organism: Myotis nattereri; assembly: GCF_964212035.1. Lineage (NCBI taxonomy): Eukaryota > Metazoa > Chordata > Mammalia > Chiroptera > Vespertilionidae > Myotis > Myotis nattereri. The sequence goes on from NC_138082.1 coordinate 34,973,142, forward strand.
ATCAGCTGCCTCCTGCACACCCCCTTCTGGGGATGTGCCCACAACCGAGGTACATGCCCTTGACCGGAATCGAACCTGGGACCCTTCAGTCTGCAGGCCGATGCACTATCCACTGAGCCAAACTGGTTAGGGCCCCTCTGGCTGCTTTTAAGATGTCCATTGTGTCTGGTCTTCTACTGTTTCGCTGTGATAGGACGAAGGTGGACGGCTCCTACTTGGGACTGTTTGGACTTCTCGAGTTGTGCTTGGTGTTTCTGTCTGTCAAGTTCTCAGCTGTTCCCTCTTCAGACACGCCCTCTGTATCCACTCTGTTGTCTCTCATTCTGCATTTTCGTCCTGGCTGTAGCTGCTGGATTTCTGTCTTCATCTTTCTGTCTGGCCGTGCTGTATTCTGGATTGCTTCTTCAAGCCCATTTCCTGTTTACCAGGTCTTCAGCTTCAGTCTTTAACTTGGTTATTATTTTTACTAGAGGCCTGGTGCACGAATTCATGCACGGGTGGGGTCTGCCTGCCCCAATAGCGCGGATCAGGCCAGGCTGGCCAGGGGGAGGGGATGCAGTAGGTTGGCCGGCCAGCTCTGCCCCCTGATCGAACTCGCTGTCAAACTCCTATTCCAGGGGACAATTTGCATACTAGCCTTTTATTACTTAGGATGTTCTCCACCTTGAATTAGTCATTTTTCAAATCTACATGTGTCCGTTTTTATGGTTTATCATTCCATGCCTGTACTTTGCAGCTTGGTCTTTATTTCTTTGAAAGTCGTAAGCCCGGTTGCATCGCAGTCGGTTAGTCTGTTTCTGCAGGTCTGTTTGTTCGTGTTCTGGTCTCCTTTCTGGTGCTCCTGGTCTTGTGGACTGTACGATACACATTATATTTGAGAAATGATTTTCAGGAGTCATTTGAGGCCCGGGATGTTGTCTTGATTGCCTCTGCCTGTCAGCATATGTGTGACTTGCGAGCCCAGAATCATCTGAGTCCATATTCCAGGCGTGAGGCTGCCTGGAGCCCCTGCATGATGGGGAGCGCGGGCTGGCTGGCCCTGGTTTACTCTCCTCCGAGGGGAGCCCTCAGCCTGCAGCGGCAGGTGGGGAGTCAGAGCCCACCTTCCGAGGCCCTGCTTTTTGCTGGTCTCCCTCCTCCCAGGAGGCTGCAAGGACCGCCCAGGTCATGACTTTCTCCTGCATCAGCTCTCTGAGTGCTGGGCTTATCCCTCCGACTCCTGTCTTCTTCTTGGCCTGCTGATTCCTCACTTGCTTGTTGCCTCTTCTCTGCTTCAGGACGGTGACTTTCATGTCTCGTCCATTTTCTGCGTTTCTGGGGAGTGGATGGGTCTGACCCACCTGCTTCTCTCCTCCCTGACCTGGGTCCTTCTGTCCCCCTGTTTGTGCGGCTGGCACAGCCACCTCACAAATGTCCAGACTTTGGTCTGTCACAAGTCCCTCTGGGTCCCAGCTTCTTTGTGGAAACGTGGCACGCCCCTCTGAGCGTTGCTGTAAAAGTGGAAACTGGTTCTGTAGTTACAGCCCAGGACGCCGGCTACAAGGGCAAGGGGCAAGGTCGGGGTCAGGCTCCATCCGAGCAGGGAGGGCCCCCGCCATGCCGCCTTCTTACCACCTGAGCCCTCAGCGAGTTCCTTACCTCGGTACCTGGGTTCCCATCCAGGATGGGGTGCTGGTACCTGCAGGGCTTGGTGCCAGGCAGGGCGGCTGTGCGTGCAGAGAATGCTGGGATTCTCAGGCAGGTTCCTCAGATGTTGGCAGCCTCAGTGTCCCACCTGGAGCTGGGGTGTGGTGCCAGCCCTCCATGGCGCCCGGTGGGTACTGTGGGATCGGCTTGTGTGCCGTGGGTCACATGTGCCCCTCCCTGCAGTGCTGCCAGACCCTGGTCTCCCACCGCGTGGACCCCTCCCTACGAGATGAAGATGGCTACACGGCGGCAGACCTGGCGGAGTACCACGGGCACCAGGACTGCGCCCAGTACCTGCGGGAGACGGCCCGGCCGGTAAGTCTCAGGGTCCCCAGTCACCCTAACTGGGGTGAGGGTGAAGGCCGTCCCCTCCGCACCCCCCCCCCCCCGACAGACCAGTTAGCTAGAAAGCTCTGTGTACACCATGTCATTGGCAGAAAAAAGGTTCCGGGCCAGGACTGGGCCAGCCCCACAGGTCAGCTAGCTGGGCGCTGGGACTAGGGATGAGCCAGCAGCCATGACTGGGCAATGACCAGTCCTGTGGCAGGGGATGTGGCAGGGGCTGTGACAGAAGCTGTGGCAGGGGCTGTGGCAGGGGCTGTGGCAGGGGCTGTGACAGAAGCTGTGGCAGGGGCTGTGGCAGGGGCAATGACCAGTCCTGTGGCAGGCTCTGTGACGGGCTGTGGCAGGGGCTGTGGCAGGGGCTGTGACGGGGGCTGTGACAGGGGCTGTGACAGGAGATGTGGCAGGGGCTGTGGCAGGGGCTGTGACAGGGGCTGTGACGGGGGCTGTGACAGGGGCTGTGACGGGGGCTGTGACAGGGGCTGTGGTGGGGGCTGTGACAGGGGCTGTGACAGGGGCTGTGACGGGGGCTGTGACAGGGGCTGTGACGGGGGCTGTGACAGGGGCTGTGGTGGGGGCTGTGACAGGGGCTGTGACAGGGGCTGTGACGGGGGCTGTGACAGGGGCTGTGACAGGGGCTGTGACGGGGGCTGTGACAGGGGCTGTGGTGGGGGCTGTGACAGGGGCTGTGACAGGGGCTGTGACGGGGGCTGTGACAGGGGCTGTGACGGGGGCTGTGACGGGGGCTGTGACAGGGGCTGTGACAGGGGCTGTGACAGGGGCTGTGACAGGGGCTGTGACGGGGGCTGTGACAGGGGCTGTGACAGGGGCTGTGACAGGGGCTGTGACAGGGGCTGTGACGGGGGCTGTGACGGGGGCTGTGACAGGGGCTGTGACGGGGGCTGTGACAGGGGCTGTGACAGGGGCTGTGACGGGGGCTGTGACAGGGGCTGTGACGGGGGCTGTGACAGGGGCTGTGACAGGGGCTGTGACAGGGGCTGTGGTGGGGGCTGTGACAGGGGCTGTGACGGGGGCTGTGACGGGGGCTGTGACAGGGGCTGTGACAGGGGCTGTGACGGGGGCTGTGACAGGGGCTGTGACGGGGGCTGTGACGGGGGCTGTGACAGGGGCTGTGACGGGGGCTGTGACGGGGGCTGTGGCAGGCTCTGTGACGGGCTGTGACAGGGGCTGTGACGGGGGCTGTGACGGGGGATGTGACAGGGGCTGTGACAGGGGCTGTGACGGGGGCTGTGACGGGGGCTGTGACGGGGGATGTGACGGGGGCTGTGACAGGGGCTGTGACGGGGGCTGTGACGGGGGCTGTGACGGGGGATGTGACGGGGGCTGTGACAGGGGCTGTGACGGGGGCTGTGACGGGGGCTGTGACGGGGGATGTGACGGGGGCTGTGACAGGGGCTGTGACGGGGGCTGTGACGGGGGCTGTGACGGGGGATGTGACGGGGGCTGTGACAGGGGCTGTGACAGGGGCTGTGACAGGGGCTGTGGTGGGGGCTGTGACAGGGGCTGTGACAGGGGCTGTGACAGGGGCTGTGACGGGGGCTGTGACGGGGGCTGTGACAGGGGCTGTGACAGGGGCTGTGACAGGGGATGTGACGGGGGCTGTGACAGGGGCTGTGACAGGGGCTGTGACGGGGGCTGTGACAGGGGCTGTGACAGGGGCTGTGACGGGGGCTGTGGTGGGGGCTGTGACGGGGGATGTGACAGGGGCTGTGACGGGGGCTGTGACGGGGGCTGTGACGGGGGCTGTGACAGGGGCTGTGACGGGGGCTGTGACGGGGGCTGTGACAGGGGCTGTGACAGGGGCTGTGACGGGGGCTGTGACGGGGGCTGTGACAGGGGCTGTGACAGGGGCTGTGACGGGGGCTGTGACGGGGGCTGTGACGGGGGCTGTGACAGGGGCTGTGACAGGGGCTGTGACGGGGGCTGTGACGGTAGCTGTGACGGGGGCTGTGACAGGAGATGTGACAGGGGCTGTGACAGGGGCTGTGACGGGGGCTGTGACGGGGGCTGTGACGGGGGCTGTGACAGGAGCTGTGACAGGGGCTGTGACAGGGGCTGTGACAGGGGCTGTGGTGGGGGCTGCCATCTACCTGGACCAAAGAAATCATGCTTCTGACTCTGGACTCCCATGGCCAGTGCTCCCAGGGGTGATGCTGTGTCAGGCTGAGGTTACCCACGGGTGGGAGCAAGACGTTGGGTTCCTGGTGAGCTGACCCTCATGAGGCCCAGCCTGCCCTGTCAGCCCAGGAGGCAGCAGCCTCCAGTCCCCCCTCCTGCCTGGGCGTGTGACCATGACCCTCCCTGAGCCACTTCCCAGTCTGTGAGGACAGGAGCCTGTCCTGCTGGCCCCATCCCCAGCACATGGATGGATATAAGGGCGTGGATGGACAGATATCATGGTGGATGGACAGATATGGGTGGATGGACAGACCAGTGGGTGGGGGTGGACAGATATGTGGGTGGAGTCAGCAGTTTAGTCGGCACGGAGTCAGGCTGCCTCCCACCCCCCCTTTCCAACCTGCCACTTCTCCTTGGTGGGCAGCCCTGGGATGGCTGGACCCCATGTCAGCTGACAGCCCTGAGGCCCAGCGAGCTGACATGCCCCTGTGCCGGCCGCGCGCAGGGCTGCTGTGCCTCCTCGTCCCTCAGGCCGTCAGGCCTCGTGCGGGCAGGGCTGCAGTCCTCCCTGGCCCTGGGCCTTGGGACATCCTCACCCGGCCACCACCGGCCAAGGTTCAGGGCCGCTCAGGTGCTCTGGGGACACGCCGGTGCCCTGGTTTGTCCTGGCAGCGTAGTTTCAGAAACAAGAACTACAGGCCTGCTGAAGCAGTTTGCTAAGCATTTTACTAAGCATTCGGTGTTTGGTTAAAGGTCGTTTCCCTGGCTTGGGTTGGAGGACTTGGTGGGCCTCAGTGAGTTGCTGATGTGGTGGGCGGAGCTTCACTGTCCATCCGCTAGGGGTGCCCGGCCACCTGGGTCCCGCCCGGCCCCTGTGTGGTCACTGGGTCGGCCTGGCAGCTGAGATGAGGAGGCTGGTGGGTGGCTGCTTGGCTGCCAGGGAGTAGGTCCCACCCTGGGTCCCTTGCCCGTCCCCCACCAGCCACGCTGCAATGCCCATGGCCAGGGCTTGTCCAAGCAGGGTCTCTGCCCCGACCTGCCATACCCCGCTCCTGCACATCTGCCAGCTCCTCCAGCCACTGTGGCCCACTCTCTGAGGTGGACGGGGCTTATGGGTGCTCTCCTGACACCTGGGATGTGGGGAACCGGCCCATCTCAGGTTACCTGGTAGTTCTTCGGGTCCTGGCTGGCTTCTTGGTGACACCACACGATTCAAGGCAGCAGATTCCCCAAACCAGCCTGGGCGACGTGTGCAGGCCCCCAACCGACCTGCAGGCCGGTGGCACCCACCCCATCCACACGCCCCACCTGTGATGGAGAGTGGGTGGGCTTGTCTGCCTCCTTCCGACCCACAGCCCCTCCGGCCTGCGTCTGGGCTGACGGCTGGCACGGCGCACTCAAATGCAGACCCTTGGCTTTGAGCTGGTGTGTCCAGTGAGCTTCAGGAGCCCGTTTGGGTCTCAGGGTTGGACCTGGGGCCTCTCTCTTCTCCCTCAGTGAGCACCGGGCAGCAGGGGGTGCTAGCCACTCGCCACTGGCTGGACTGTTCCCGCACCAGGACTCCTGCCTCACACGCCCAGGCGCAGGCTCCGCCCTGCGGGAGGGCGCCGTCAGCTGGGGGCCGAGGCCGGGAGGCTGATACAATATTGATGGAAACGCAATATCCAGAGGTCACCCACGCTGGCCTCTTCCCATGTCAGGCTCGGAGCAGGTGGTGAAAGCCACAACCACGGGTCCCCAGAGAGGCAGCCCGGGGACCGAGGCTGGACAGGTGGAGGCAAGACTTGCCCTGTGGGAGGCGCCCCCTTCGTGGGCCGGTCTGCAGGACAGTGGGGTCCTGCATGCTGCTGGGGAAGTGCAGGCCCTGCCTCGACCTCTCCACCTTGACTTCGGCCAAGTCCTTCTGCTCCCTGGGCAGCCCCTCTGCACACTGAGGGCTGGGGCAGAGGCTAGAGGGGCCCCCTGCACTCTGACTCCCTCTTCTGAGGCCGGGTGTGAGTGAGGTCCTGGTGGCAGCAGTTAGGAGCAGCAGCCCAGGGTGGCAAACCAGGATCCCCCACACCTCCATGGCATCCACTGTCCTACTTGCCCCTGCCCCACCCTCATTACCACCAAGATTGGAGCGACTCTGCCCAGCAGGTGGTATCTCTGAGCCTGGGTTTTCTCATCTGTAAAATGGGATTGAGGAGCCTAGTTGCAGGGTAAAAGAGACACCCACTGACCACCCAGCAGGCTCCATCCTCCCCCCGCCCCCCCGCCAGGTCCAGAAGGGTCCTCACACCCCTTCATTATACAGATGGGGAAACTGAGGTCCAGAGAGGGCAAGGCCTCCCCCGGAAGCCTCCTCCCCAAGGGAGGGGCCTGGCTGAATCTCAGCCATGGTGACCGGTGTCCAGCCCAGCTGCGGGTCATGATTTTGCCGGCCGGGTGGCATTACAGGCCTGTAACCCGGCTCGACAGCTGTCCTCAATGTATAATGCATGGTCGGCACAGCACTGCTCAAATCTCACCAAAAACACAGCAGAGGACACTGCAGGCCATGGGAAAGGCGCCAGCCTTGGGGCAATTGCCCAACCTGGGGGTAACATGCCCACTGTCAGGAGCCCACAGGTCGGGACCGTCTGCCGCTTCTTCCGGTCCTTGTAGATCTGGTTCCTGTCCAGGCCGAAGTGAGGAATGCAGGGATGTGGGATGCCCATTGCCGGGGAAACACGGCAGCAGGCCCCTGTCCTAGCTGCAACTCAGAGGTCACGGTGACACTGCAGTGACGAGGTCTGTGCCAGGCTCTCCCCTTAACTCCCAGCACCTGCAGAGTGCCTCCAGGAAACTGAGGGCCAGGGCACCACCCCAGAGCTGCTCCTTGGAGCAGTGAGCAGGATTCAGCCCCTGGGACAGGGTGGCAGAGGCCCCCCAGCTGCAGGTGCTGCATGGAGGCCCAAGTCCATCCCCCTGGGTCCCCGAGCAAGTTCTAGCTCCCTACCTCTTCCACTCTCCCCCATGAAGGGCAGCTGCCATCCCAGCTGGGCCCGCACACTGCCAGGGGAGGGGAGGTCTTGCCCCTCCCCCAGAGCAGATTCCATTGGGCTCTCAGGATGGCCAGGAGCAGGGCCGGCAGGCAAGCCCACAGCCCTGTCCTGGCTGAGTGGGGCCAGGCATTGGAGTGGCCCTTTGGTGAGGGCTCCTGCTCAGCCCTCCTCTGTCCATCAGCCTGTCACCACAAACCACTATAGCAGCAGTTCTCAACCTGTGGGTCGCGACCCCTTTGGGGGTCGAACGACCCTTTCACAGGGGTCGCCTAAGACCATCGGAAAACACATATATAATTACATATTGTTTTTGTGATTAATCACTATGCTTTAATTATGTTCAATTTGTAACAATGAAAATACATCCTGCATATCAGATATTTACATTACGATTCATAACAGTAGCAAAATTACAGTTATGAAGTAGCAATGAAAATAATTGTATGGTTGGGGGTCACCACAACATGAGGAACTGTATTAAAGGGTCGCGGCATCAGGAAGGTGGAGAACCACTGGTCTATAGCTTTGCCTCGGGGCCCGGCGTCTGACCGACCCTGTTTGCAGCTCCTAAGCCGGGCTCTGTCCGCCTCATGGCCGCTGGAAGAAGACAGGAGACTCCTGGGTCTGCGGCACCGGGTGAAGGGCAGCGTCATGTCTTGTTGGGTCCCGTTGCCCCCAAGTCCCAGGGTTGTGTGATATGGGCCCACATGGCTGCTCTGCGCACAGGAAGTTTGCATCACAGCCGAGGACCCCAGAGCCTGGGCAGCCCCGTTTTATAGCAAGCGGTAAGCAGCCTGCACCTCTGTCTGGGTCCCCGCTGCAAACACGGCCCTGAGAGACGCCAGGAAAAGAGCAGCCAGGATGTGGCATCCTTAGTAGGTGCTAGAGGCCCACCACCTGCCTCTTCCTCCACTGCGGGTGCCCCTGGGCCCAATCACAGAGCAGTGACTCGAGGGGCTCCAGTCCTGGCAGGAGCAAGGACTGGGGACCCAGCTCCGCCTTGTCCCAGCTGCTGGGCCCTGAGAAAGCCCCTTGCCCTCTGTGCCTGGGGCTGTCCTGGGGGTGGTCTCTCCCTCTCATGTGACTGGGATCTCAGGTGCCCAGCAGGGTCCGCTTCCCTGGGTCCTGCACTGTGGAAGGTTAAGGTGCCGGGTAAGGGATCCCACATGCGGCCCCAGCCCGCCTGGCCACCTGACACTTCTGCCTTCAAATATTCATGCGACGCCTCCCATTCCTGGGGGTAGCAGCTGTGACAGCCCTGACAGCCCAGGACACCACAGCTCCCTGCTCACAGCCCAGCCCCTACTCCCACAGGTCCTCCTGGCTCCAGGCGGACCACCCCCTGTGCCTGCTGCAGCTCCCCAACTGCTGTGCTCTGGGGCTCCCGGATTCCTGCAAGGAGCGAGGTGTGAGGTGGGTGGTGGCCGGGCAGACGGGGTTCAGGCTGTGTTCCTGTCCAGTGGCCATGGCGGACGGAGGGTCCTGGACAGGCGTGTGACTCGGAGCCGAGGCAGTGGGTGAAGACCTATGGTGAGGGCTCCCCGTGCAAGGCTCTGTGTGAAGTGAAAATGCAGGCCCCTCGCCTTTTAAACAGGAAGAATTTCAAGGCAGAGCTGGCCGCGCGTCACACCCAACTGCAGCGTGGGCCCCGGCCCGGCCACGCATCCCGCATGGGCTCATTTCACCAGGTCCTCGTCCTCTGACTCTCTCCCGCACCACCCAGGGGCCCACTGGCGGGAGGGGTGTGGAGCTGCGGTCTGCTGGCCAGGGCAGGGTGCTTGGAGAGAAGGCAGCATGCAGCCCTACCAGCTGAGACGGAATGGGGCAGCCTCATGCCAGGCGGCACCGAGGCACACTGGCCCTGCAGGACCCCAGGCGTCCACCAGCTGAAAGACGGGGCCAGACAGCCTTCAACTTTCAGCTTTAAACCAAAAGGCTCTGGGGTCCTGGGGGACAGCTCAGGTGTCCTCCTGGAGAATTTCTGTGCCACCTAAGTCGACACAGGCAGAGGCGAGAGGTGAGCACAGTCCTGCTGCTACAACACCTGCTGTGTCAGGGCAGCCTGCATGCCTGGGGCCCCTGCTCAGCCAGCCCCATGAGTCCACTCGGCCAGGAATCTTGGCTTCCGATGGTCAATGCCAAAGCTGAGGCTGAGCAAGGCTGAGCTGCGGGGGGGGAGGGGGGGGGCGGAGGGGGGTCGCGGGGTGAAGGCACTTCCAGGCCAAGGCTCTTTCTGGCTGCTCACCCGTCAGTGCTTGGGGGCAGAGCGGTGGCCAAGGACAGGATTGTGCCCTGCCCCAGACACGGGGCAGGTTGTGGGGGTGACGTGGGGGGTGACCCAGTAGCCCCCAGCATGGATTCCCAGACCCCAGGCTCCCAGGGCCAATCTTGGTGTCTATTTCCAGGCAGCCCAGGAGGGCAGCCTGGACACTGCTGGTAGGTCTTGGGCACAGTACCCCCGCCCTGAGGTGTGGTCAAGCGCATGGCCCCTGCTTGTGGCTAAAGAAGAGTTCCTTGTGGTTTCCCCCTAAGCCCAGGGGCCAGGCACTTGCTCTCCTCCGAGGGGACCATTCCAGGTGGTTCGTCTCAGCACAGAAGTCAGGGGCAGTCTGGCGGGGCGGGGGGTGGTGGTGGTGGTGGTGGTGGTGTGTGCGCACCTCTCTTGTGAGCACAAGCTGGACACCAGGTCCTAACCCAGCACTGCAGCTGCCGAGTTAAGCTGCCTCTAGAGCAGTGGTTCTCAACCTTCCTAATGCCGCAACCGTTTAATACAGTTCCTCATGTTGTGGTGACCCCCAATTTCATTGTTACAAATTGAACATAATTAAAGCATAGTGATTAATCACAAAAACAATATGTAATCATATATGTGTTTTCCGATGGTCTTAGGCGACCCCTGGGAAAGGGTCATTCGACCCCCAAAGGGGTTGTGACCCACAGGTTGAGAACCGCTGCTCTAGAGGGAGCCCATGAGCTGGGCCTTGAGATAGGGATTCCCTGGTGGTGGTGGTGGTGGTGGTGGTGGAGGCACTGGGGGGCACACTGATTGGTGGCACTCAGACAAGTGGGGGGGTGTTTGGGAGCCCTGGTCACCCGGTGTGGAGGGAGTGGAGAGGCATGGGGGGGCAGAACCTGGAGGGACACTTGACCCCCTCCAGGCCTTTCTAAGATGCACGAGATGGGCCAGAGTAGCCTGGACACCCTGCACCTTCACCTGGGCCTCCCGCTGACCAGGTCTATCCACCTCCAGGTGCCGCTCCTGATGACACCCCCACCCCCACCATTCCCCCCTCCTCCACTGTCGGCTGCGAGGCGCTCCCCAGAGGATGGAAGAGGGGGCTCAGGTCTCAGGAGCCCCACCTGTGAGTACACTTCTCCAGGGAGCACGGGCCTGGGCCGTGGGTGCCAGGAGCGGGCACTGCTGGACTCACCCCCGAGGGCCTTTGAGGGGGGAAGGGGAGGGGGGTAGCTGACTCCAGGCAACTGTGCTCAGGATACTCAGGACCTGGTTGGGGTCACCCCCTCCCACTGCCCAACCCCCAGCTTCTTCCAGGTTTCCTTTGTTGTCTTTGTTGTTTTAAAGTGAGACCAATTAAACAGCCTCCTGCCCAGTGGGCCCCTGGGGCCTGACTGCCCTGCCTGTGTGGTGATGGGCAGCCCCCTTGCTCTCTGAGCCTCCTAGTCCCGAGGGGAATCCCCTACAGACATGCTGCTGCTGCTGTCCGGACACCCGCAGGGACAGGGACACAGTCCTTACACTGCTTCCCACCCAGACCTGCATGTATCAAAATGGAACGGAGCGGCTGAGAAATGTTCGCAGGCCCCTACGTAGCGAGGCGGCAGCAGTTCATGGGGTACATTGTCGCCAGGCAGGACTGTGTGGCCCGGGTGTGATGCAGAATGTGTTTCTCATCAGGGTGGGGCCCTGGTGTGTGCCTCTGTGTGGGTTCAGGGGCATTGAGGGTGGGACAGGACAGGCTTTGTGGCTCAATGGGCGGCATCAGGTCCCCAGACCACTGGCTGTAGCAGGACGGGCGGGTGAGAACTGGCCGCGGAATGGGACGATCACAGTAAAATGCAGGCTCTCCAACCAGCCAGCCCCCGGAGGCCTGTGCACGCCCCTGGGTGCTTCTGGGAGAAGCGGGGCTAGTTGGATCTTTGGCTCCAAATCCAATATCCTTCAGGGAGGCCGGCGCTACCCTAGGTCCCAGGTGTTTGCTCCCCGGCCCTCTGCCCTGGAAGCCCCTCTGACTCCAGATTCCCCTTCCACCCAGCAGCAGCGTCTCTCAGCCCCGCCTGGCCTGGCCAGCCTGACCAGCCTCTTCCCAGGGAGCAGATGACCCACGCAGCCCCCCTGGGGATCAGCACCAGCGCCATGGCTGTCACTACGGTGCGTCCTCACCGTCCACATCTCTGTCTCCCATCTCTGTTCTGCAAACTTGTTTGCCCGTCTGCATGGCTTACTCTGAGCAACTTCTTCCCGGCCAGACACAGCAGAGCTGGAGGAATCTCTCCTTGCCTCTCACCCAGCGATTCCCCACCTGAATTACCTGCTCTTGTTCGCACAGGGGGCAGAGACAGCGGCCAGGGATACCCCCCAGGGCCTGGCCGCACTACAGCTGGATGGACTGCCCTCTGGCGACCTCGACGGGCTGGTGCCCACGCGTGATGAGCGCGGCCGGCCCATCCCCGAGTGGAAGCGGCAGGTGATGGTGCGGAAGCTGCAGGCACGCCTGGGCGCGGACCCTGCCCGGGAAGCTCAGGTGGGGCTGGGCCAGTGGGATGGGGAGAGAGGGGCAGAGCCAGGAGGGGAGGGGTGGAGCCAGAGGATAGAGGACGGGTGGGGGCAGGGGCAGGGGCAGGGTGGGGGCGGGGCGGGAGCTTTGTCCTGGCAGGTGAACATGGAAGGTGGGGTCTTGAGGCAGAATGGGTTGGCCCAAGGGAGGACCAGGAGGAGGCAGGAGTGGAACGAATGAGGGACGGTGGGCAGAGGTGAGGTCAGAGAAGGGACAGCAGATATTACAGGACTTCTCGCTGCAAGGCCTCAGGGGAGCCTTTGGAAGTCTGAGCGGAGCTGTGGCCGGTTGCTCAGTGGTTAGAGTGTCCGCCCGAGGACCCAAGGGTCACGGGTTCATTCCAAGGGTTCATTCCAAGGGTCCATACAGGGCACATACCTCGGTTGTGGTTGCATGTTCGGTCTCTGGCTCTGGTCAGGTTAGGTTTAGTGTGTCACTCTCACACCGATGTTTCTCTCTCCCTGTCTCCTCCCTCCCTTCCACTCTGTCTGAAAATCAATGGGAAAAATATCCTCTGGTGAGGATTAAAAAAGAAAAGAAAATCTGAGCAGAGAAGGGCTGTGGTTTGAGGTGGACTTTGGCAGGCTCCCTCTGCCTGCCGTGTGGACAGTAGTCCTAGAGGCCTACCCTGGAGGGACACGGTGTTGTCTGAGTGAGGTGCTCTGCACCCCTTGCCGTAGAGCAGCCCCTGCAGAACAATAACACCCGTCACGTGCGGCTATTTCAGTTCATTAACAGGAAATAAACGTCAAAGCCCCTCCCAGAACCGTGGCCCCTCCCTGCCCATGGGCTCCTGAGCTAAATACCCACTGACTGGCTCTCAGAACCTGGTGCAGAGCGTGCCTGGCACCAGATAGTTTAGGCCTCTTGACAACCAGGCGGTAGCTCACCTGTGAAATGGGCGCCTCCCCCAGGGGTTCTGAGAGGTAATCCAGAGGCCCGGCCTGGACCCAGAGGGAGCCCAGCTCAGGGTCCCTCCGTGTCTGTCCCCCGAAGACTGTGAGCACTGGGGCAGGGAGGGCCAGGGGTTCTGGGGTGAACCATCGGGAGAACCCAGAGCAGAGTGGCTGAGGCTGCCGCCCTCCAAGGCCGCCCTCCGTCACAGAAGGCTCTGGAGTTTGGCGGGAGGAACAGGAGGGCTCTGAGGAGAGAGATCCTTGCATTAAACATTGGGGAGATGAGGGGGAGAGATTAGGCAGAGCAGACACCCACCTTCTTTGAAGGGGAAGGCTGGGCCCCCACAGGGCTGGGAGACTGCCCTGAGTTTCAGTCCAGGCAAGAGCCAGCTGGTGTCCAGGGCTGGGCTCCTCAGGGGCACCGGGAGCAGGCCACCTCGGGGAGCTTGAGTCCAGCAGGAAGGAGCATGCCCTCCCAGCACCCGCTGACCGGCCCTCCCTGTGCCCAGGAGGACAGCGCGAGCGTGGGCCCCACGGAGCAGGCGGCCTGGCGGTACTCGCAGACCCACCAGGCCATCCTGGGCCCCTTCGGGGAGCTGCTGACGGAGGACGACCTGGTGTACCTGGAGAAGCAGATCGCTGACCTGCAGCTGCGGAGACGCTGCCAGGAGTACGAGAGCCAGCTGGGCCAGCTGGCGGCAGAGCTGCAGGCCCTGCTGCCCCAGCCCTTGGTTAGCATCACCGTCAACAGCCACTTCCTGCCCCGGGCGCCAGGGCTGGAGGGCGAGGAAGCCCCTGGCCCAGTGCCCGAGCCCTCGGGCCCTGAGGTGGCCGTGGAGGCCGTGCCCGGCGGGCAGCCCCTGCCCTTCTGGTGCAGCCACGTGGCGCGGCTGGTGCGAAGCATGTCGCTGCTGCTGAAGGGCATGAACGGACTGGTGCAGGGTGAGGAGAAACCGGCCGTGCAGCCCCCCCAAGAGGCCAGCAGGGAGGCCCCGGCCAGCCCCCCACAGAGCGAGGCCCAGCGTGAGATCCAGGAGTGCGGGGTGTCTGTGCGGACGCTCCGTGGCAACTTCGAGTCGGCCCCCTGCCTGCCCTGCATCCCAAACCTCGGACCCTGTGAGGCAGGGGCCCCGCCCGGGCAGTGCCCTAGAGGCTGCTGGCCCGCCCCCCCGCAGCCCCGGGGCAGCCCGATTGGAGGGGAGCCCGGGTCGGGCGACACCGAGGAGGCCAGCGACTCAGGCATCAGCTGTGAGGAGGCCCCGTCGGAGGCGGGTGCTGGGCACAGCCCTGACCTGGCCAACCTGCGGAAGGAGCGCATCGTCATGCTGTTCCTCAGCCACTGGAAGAAGTCGGCCTACACGCCCGCGCTCAAGACGGCTGCCTGCCGGACCCTGGAGGCCCGCCGCGCTGGGCCGCGAGGGCAGGTGGTGGCCAGGGCTCCTCCGCCGCCCTCCCCGCCGCCCAGCGAGGGCCCTCGGCTGGGCCACCTGTGGCAGCAGCGGACCATCATCACCCACCTGCTGGGCAACTGGAAGGCCATCCTGGCGCACGTGCCCGCCCGGCAGCTGCGGCGGCTGAGCCGGCGGCCCCAGGGCCTCCTGTCTCCCGAGCAGTTCCTGCCCCACGTGGACGGGGCGCCCGTGCCGTACGGCAGCCTCACGCTGGACCTCTTCATGCTGGGCTACTTCCAGCTCTTGGAGTGCGACCTGCCCGCCGAGGAGAGAAAGATGCGCCACCTGCTCTGCTTCGAGGTCTTCGAGCACCTGGGCGCCCACGGCTGGGAGGCCGCGCGGGCCTTCCACAAGGCCGTGACCGACGAGGTGGCCTCCGGCCGCCGGGCCTGGACCGATGGCTTCGAGGACATCAAAGCCCGCTTCTTCGGCGCCAACCGCAGTCCCGCCTGGGACACCGAGCCTGGCCGCAAGTCAGGCCTGACCCCTCTTGGGCCCCTGCCCCACACCACCAGCCCCAGTGGCAGCCCCGAGCCCGCAGCTCAGCGGCTGGGGTCCGGCTCCCAGCGGGGCAGCTTCAACAGCGAGGACATCTGCGGTTACATCGACCGAAGCTTCGCCTTCTGGAAGGAGAAAGAAGCCGAGATGTTCAGCTTCGGAGACTGAGAGGCCGGCAGCCCCTTCCAAGGGCCCTGGGTGGATTCGGTTCTCTCTCCTCTTGTCCTTTTTCATCCACCTGGTGGCCAGGTGAGCCCGCCAGGCAGGCAGGCACTCAGCGTGCTAGAGCCCTCCAGGCCTGCCCTGAATCCTTCCTCCTCGGCTCTGGGCTCAGCCTCAGAATCCTTCTCACCACCGGCCCCAAGAGGCCTCTCTGCTCTCCTTCGGCCCCGAAGTTGACCAACTCCTGTCCCAGCCCCAGGTCCCTCTGCCCGACTGTCCCCTGCGCACCTGGATGCCAGCCCATGTTCTCGTGGGTCCTCCTCCCAGTGCCTGCGTGTCCTGCCCCTCGGTTTCTCTGGGGCTGGTGGCCCTGCAGGGTCCGGCCTCGGTTTCTCCTGCTGAGCTCAGGCTGCCCCTCCACGTCCCCTGGCCTCTCTTTCTGGGAAATGCGAGAGGAGCTGGGGGGTGGAGGGTGGAGAGAATAGGAGCCAATGGCAGAGGCCTTCCTGTCAGAACTGCCCTCGGAATTCCCCGGGTCGGGGAGGTGCTCACACGGGTGCATACTGGTCACCCGCAGCCACCCGCCGACACACGCACCCACCCCGGGAGTCCCAGGGGGCCTGGTTCCCTGTGGGGCTCCTGTCCTCAGGTTGACAGCCCCGCCCACGCCTCGTGGCCCAGGCAGCAAGGATGGCTGTGATGCAGGCAGTGGCTGAAAAGGGCTCTGAGCAGAGAGGGGCACTGCCCCGCCCTCAAAGGTGAGCTGCCAGATCCAGAGAACTTGTGGGGGGCAGAGGGCACAGTAGCCTGGCCGCGATGAGGTTCAGCCTCTCCTGTGGCCGCCCAGGTGTCACTCACACCCTTCTCCATGAGAAGCTGAGAAAGGGGGTGGGTGCCCCCAGGGAGCCTCCGGTGAACAGAGCATCTCGTGAACAGGTGGTGCGGACGAGCCCCGAATGGTTTGTCCGGGCCCCAGGGCAGCAGGATGATGGGCCCCAGGCTGTGGGGTTTGCCCAGGGGACTTGGGGAGGGTTTCCTGCAGCTGTTCCACGGCCCCAGTAGGCAGTGTGTGGGGAGGGGCCTCAGGACTTCCTCTGGCTGCCACCTTCCTCAGAGCCCCTGCCCACACGGCAGACGTCAGTGAGGTGACCAGACCCAGAACAAGGTGAACCCCAGGGCTTCCCGGTGAGTTAGAAACACACGGGAGAGAGGGAGCCCTGTGCCCTCGCTGGCCGTAAGCGTGTGCAGGGCAGACAAGCACAGCAGATGAGTCGGATGGAACAGCCCTCCCAGCCAGCCCACTCGGGGTCCCACAGGGAGAGACACCTGGGAGATGTCGTCGGAGTGTTGGGCGGCCAAGGCTGCCAGGCCCGGAAGGAGGACGCAGATTTGCTGAATAAAGACTCCCATTCCTGGCTGGTCTTCGCGCTGTGCTTGCTGCCCCGGGGAGAGCTGCCTGTGCCCAGAGCGGGTCCCAGCTCTGGGTGGGCACCAAGACCCGAGTCCTCATCTCGGCGTCACCATCCTTACCCTGCAGAGCCTCCGCTTCCTCCTCTGCAAACGGGTGCAGCACTGACCTGCCCCCCAGGGTCACGGTCAGGTCAGACTGAGGTCCTGTGTGTGGGTGGCGGGGGCTCTGTCCTGAGACCACAGTGACACTTGCCCACCTGAGGTCAGTATTCAAGGAGCAGGTTCCAATGAGCAGAGCGCCAACCCTGGGCTCCCACAAACACCTCCCCGCTGCTTCCCAACTCTTGGCCCCAAAGCATGTCTGATGGAACCAGATGGGAGCTGCCTGGGGCTGCGTGAGCCCCGGGGGGGTGGGGGACTCCCAGGAAACGTGGGCATTCGATGACTCCATCCCTGTGCTGCCTGCAGGAACTCGTTGTTCTAAGGGCCGGGCAACAGAGGCGCCAGGATGTGGGGGTGGTGGACAAGGCCTGGCCGCAGAGGTGGTCTTCTGGCTCAGGTGCTCAGGAGAGCACTGGGCAGGGCCCAGGACACCTCACTGGGACATCCCTGCCCACTCGCTGTGTCCTGGGGCAAGTCCCTCCGCCTCTGGACCGAAGTTTCCCAGCAGGGGTTTGGACCAAGGCCAGCAGGGGGTGCCTCACAGCATCCTGGGTTCTGGGAGGACATGGGGTCGGGGTGGGCTGCCAGGAGAGGGGTGAGGTGGAGGCTCACACCCAGGTTTGCGGCCTGGAAGGAGGGAGAAAGCGCCTCAGTAGACACCCTGCTTCCTGGGGGTTTATATGAACGTGTTGTTCTGGGGCAGCCCCGCCCGTTCTGAGCCCCTTGGCCTCAGCTGGTGCTGGGAGAGCCGGTGCTTTTCACGACGTTCCAGGTGATTCTGATGCTCAGCAGCCTGAGCCCCGGCCCACTAGCAGCTCTTGTGTGGGGAGCAGGGTCCCCTGCAGCAGACACTGGCCCGATAGGGCCCATCTGCGGACCTCAGAGCCCCTGCCCACACGGCAGACGTCAGTGAGGTGACCAGACCCAGAACAAGGTGAAGCCCAGGGCTTCCCGGTGAGTTAGAAACACACGGGAGAGAGGGAGCCCTGTGCCCTCGCTGGCCGTAAGCGTGTGCAGGGCGCAGAGAAGAAAACCGCTGCCAGAGGCAGTGAGAGAATATCCCTCCTCGTGGCCGGAATGAACCCGGCACCTGTGCACCGATGCTCAGGTTCAACACAAGCCCACCTTTCCCCAAGAAGGCCCCAGCTGCCCTGGCTGGGTGTGCAGTGGTTAGAGCGTCGTCCTAATACACCAGGGTGGTAGATTTGGTCCCTGGTCAGGGCACGCAGAAGAATCAACCAAGGGTCCGGCTAGCCTGGCTTGGTGGTTGAGCGTCGACTTATGAGCAGTTCGATTCCTGGTCAGGGCAGAAGTGACCTTCCAAGTCTTGATATCAAGTAGGTCTCAAGACTCCCACCTTCGCTGCTCCCGTCTCCGGGGAAACCGCTGCCGTGTTGGGAGCAGCCCTGTGCAGAGGCCCGTGTGTGAGGAACGGAGGCCACCGGCCCCGTCCAGCCTTTGGTGCCTGCTTGGTGCCAGCAAAGAGATCCTGAAGGAGAACCACCCACAAACTGTGAGAGATCATTAATGTTCGTTGTTTTAAGACACTAGGCTGTGGGGTCATTGTTATGCCACAGCAACAAACACATACAACAGACAAGGAAATTTCAGATGGGAAGAGATCGTAATTATGGAGCAATCGTCCGTCCAACCAGCTGGTTCTGACCTCAGAAAACAGTCCCTCGGATCCACAGGCCAGAGGAAGGTGAGACACCTCCCCCAGAAGGCTCTGCCCTGAGATACACATGCTGCAGCACATCCTCGGGAAAGAAGGGAGTGTCCATAATAGTCCCGAGGACGTTGTCAGCTAATTGGGGGGGATGACCTATGGCCCCGTGCCCCAAATAAATCCCAGACGGAATAAGATACCCTGAGCAAATAAGGCCGTAAGACGCCGGCAGAGGGGGTGGGAGGGCCTGGTTGCGCCAGGAGCGGCTCGCGGCATGCAGGCGCCAGGCAAGCACAGGGACAGTGATACCTCCCGCGAGACGGTGCGTCACTCGCCCACGCGGGGCGACCCTGGGCTGCAAGGTGAGCACACTGAACTTGGTAGTCTCACTCTCCTAATCTCCCCCGGGAAGTAATCAGAGGTGGCACTATGCACCCAATCGAGTCTGTTCAGAGAGGTGACTGGACAGCGCCTCCAGCTTCCTAAGGGGTGGTGGGTCCCTATGAGGATGAGAGTTAAAATCAGGCTTTCCAACGACAGCTCCCATCAGCAGTGCTTGCGACGTTAGTGACCACGCCGGGCTCAGGCACCTGCCCGCAGCCACTCTAACGACAGAGGAAGGCGGAAAGGGCAGGGGCCGCTGTGTTAACGGGGTTGTCTGACTGGCTGCATTTTCTGCTTTATATTTTTCTGTGTTTTCCAAATTCTCCACAATAAGCATGTGTGGTTTTTGTCATGAAAAGAAACCAGCCACGTATTTTAAAAAACGGGCACCACCGAGTGGTGATCTGTTGATGAGGATCTGGTTGGAGCCCTGGTATCGAGTTTCCCAAACTGACCTGTCATTCAAGGGGCTGGGCCTCTGTCCCGGGAAGGTCTCAATTCAGTGCCCAAGCTGGGCGGCTCTGGTGACAGCAGCCTCTCATCAGAACCCTGTCCTCACTTCCTCCAGCGTTAGCCCTGGTGTTCTGCCTGCAAACAGGGAGGTGAGGGGTGGTGCCGGCACACACTGAGTTCTCTGTTCCCGCTCCACCACCATCCCCTTCCACGCTAATGCCCAAGGCTGGGGGGAGTCCTGAAACTGTCCAGGGCTATGGCTGGGCTGCGCTGGGCTGGGCTGCGCTGGGCTGAGTTTGGTTAGTCTGCGCTGGGCCGTGCTGGGCTGAGGAGGGCAGCATAGATCCAGGAAACCTGTGAGTGAGCCAGTGTGGAAGCGCCCAGGGAACATGTGTTAGCTATCACTCATTGCAGTCATGGAGCAGCTGTGCCTCCCACTGGACGGCACGCACCCTGAGAGCTCACAACCATCTCCTCAGCAGGCAGC
This sequence comes from Myotis nattereri, assembly GCF_964212035.1. Classification (NCBI taxonomy): domain Eukaryota; kingdom Metazoa; phylum Chordata; class Mammalia; order Chiroptera; family Vespertilionidae; genus Myotis; species Myotis nattereri. The sequence continues at coordinate 34,992,703 of NC_138082.1, forward strand.
AGGGCCAGCAGCCGTGCCGGTGGGGCAGGAGACCCACGCTCCCCTGGAGAAATTAACTAACATTGCCAGGAGTGAGGGCTGTCCCCCTGCGGGCCACCAGGCCCCTCGGCACTATAAGAGCATCAGCCAGCCCGCCTGGCGTGGCTCAGTGGTTGAGTGTTGACCCATAAACCAAGAGGTCACTGGTTCAATTCCTGGTCAGGGCACGCGCCTGGGTTGCGGGCTTGATCCCCAGTGTGGGAGACAGCCAATCGATGTTTCTATCTCTCCCTCTCCCTTCCTCTCTCTCTCAAATCAATAAAAACATATTTTTTAAAAAAGAGCATCGGCCAGTCCCTAGTGGACATTGGGAGGCCTCTGTCAGACTTGGCCCAACCTGGCGTGGCCCCTCACACCCAGAAACGGTTGTGTTAGTGAGGCCTTTGGGAAGGAAGGGGGGCTGACAGGTCCCTGCAGGCCCTCGGCTCAGAAGCTTTGCTCTGAGAGATTTCGGAGACCCTTCTCGGTGTCCCAGCCAGAACACAGGCGGCCTCGATGCGAGGCCCCCGTGACCCCCCGTGACCATGACCGTGTGCACCCAGCACTGCCACGAGGCCCTGCTGCTGGATTTGAGATGACCCATTTCTCGGCCCTCTTCGGCTCTCACACTAGTAAAGACACCACGGCAGCCCCGAGGCCAAGGCCGTGACACAATGGGGTCAAGGTCTCAGGACCCCGCGTCCCCGCCACCAGCCTGGAAGGGCACTGGGAATCCCTCCCCACCCGCCACTGAGACGGCCCCGCTGCCACCGAGACGGCCCCGCTGCCACCGAGACGGCCCCGCTGCCACCGAGACGGCCCCGCTGCCACCGAGACGGCCCCGCTGCCACCGAGACGGCCCCGCTGCCACCGAGACGGCCCCGCTGCCACCGAGACGGCCCCGCTGCCACCAGGGACTCCCGTGTGGAAGCCTTTGCTGACCAACTGCCTTTCTTGTGACCAGCCCTCCGTCCTGCTTGGCAGAGAACAAGAGGCACGTAGCTGCCTGTCAGTAGCCGTGGAGGAGCGAGTGCCGTCAGCCGAGCTGGGGCCTCTGGGTGCCCCCCTGGGTCCCCAGCACAGGCTCACTGTCCATCTCCCAGACGAGGAAGGAGGAGGGAGCCGCAGCCCTCAGTCAGCCCACAGGGAGGGCTGAAGCCCAGACTCACCCCCGTCCTGCTCTCCGTCCCGGCCCCTGGTCCCAGAGGCCTCGGCCTTGCTTCAGAGCGGACAGCCCAGGCGGAGACCACACCGATCTCCTCCCCCAGCGGCCCATCCCTCACCGCCTGCCCCCCCCCCCGCCCCTCCCAGTGCAGACACAGGCTAAAAATACCCTTTCGGCCCACGTGGCCGCTCAGCCCAGCAGGCCCTCCAAGCCCCTCGGCCAGCTGGCCAGTCCTATTCTCCGGCCGAGTCCTCCGCAACGGGGTGCAGGGGCCCACTGAGAGGTAGGTCCGGGGGCTCTGGAGCGGGCGGGCAGGAGGGGAGGGGGACTGGGAGATAGTGGGTTATGGTGGCAACGTCCGTGGGCTTGGCAATCACAGTGCTGGACACTTTGAGAGACTCCAGATCATGGTCAAGCCTGGCCCTCTGGGTGGGGTGGGGACTCAGACTTTCCTCTGTGCCCAGCAAGGGGGAGGCTGGACCACACCCCAACTGCAGCCAGGGCCACAGCGCCCCGCATTCGGCTGGAGCTGGATTAAGGCCCTTCCTTTGCTGCCCTGCCTGCTCAGCCCACCTCACCCCTGGCCCGGACAGGCACCGGTTGAGGCGCTGGGACCCTCCAGAAGCCCCACCCTGAGCTGTTACTGCCGGGTGGCAGGTGTCAGCAGACCATGCTCTGGCCCCACAGGAATGTGGTTGGGCACTCCCGCCCCCGGGGCCTGTCATGGTAGCAGTGGGCCAAAGGAACCCAACAATGACAGGAATGCAAGGCCTGGGGACAGCGGCTGGCCCACTAATCTCCAGCTCACCCCCCTTCAGAGGGCAGAGCTGCCATCACCAGCCAGAGGGCCTCCCTGGGGGTTAGGGAGGGGATGGTATCAGGCACGGCCCGCTGACCTGTCCTGTCCCGGCATGAGCCCAAGAAGGTGCTCAGGACCCAAGGTGGGTTCCCTGGGTCCGTCCCTGCTCTGTAGGATGGGGAGGGGCACCAGCGGGGAGGGGAGGGACCGTCAGCTCAGCAAGGCCTCCCCACCCTACGGGCCTGCATAGTTCCCAGCTTCTGTTTCTGGGGCTTTGTCCCCAGGGACGACGGCTGCGGAAGGCGCCCCCTGGTGGACAGACTGTTTCTCTGGGGTGCAGCTCCTTGCAGCTGTGGGTAACTCGGGAAGAAAGCCTCCATGCAAACTGTTTCCTTCTCTGGGGAGGCTTTCTTAGAGTTAAATATCAGAAGAACATAAATCAACATGCGCATAACTCAATAAGCCCAGAAGCGGATTTGCTGACTCGGACGAAATGAACACTGGGCTGTGACATCCCACTCCAGGAAGTTCACCTGGGTTTGTCTTTACCAACCTATACCCAGAGACGGCGGAAACCTGGGGAGTCAACAGAGGTTCCCCAGTCTGGCTCCCCCACTTCCTGTGGTGTGACCATAAACAAGTGCTACTCTGTGCCTCAGTTTCCTCATCTGTAAAAGGGACGCTAAGAGCATGCACCCCACAGGCAGGTCTGTGTGGCGAAGGCGTGAGCCACCCTTGGGATGTGGCCGAGCGCACGGGGGCCTGTCAGTGGGAGCTCCTGCAGGGACTGACCACACAAGCCCTCCACCATCAGCCTCTCCACCTGCAGATGAGGAAGCTGGGGCCAGAGACAGCCATGGCTCCCCCAGGACACCAGCAGGGTCGTAGCCGGGCGAGGCTCCGTGTGACCAGGGAGGGCGGGGCAGGAAGCCTCTCCATGTCCCCAACGCCCTCCCCAGCCATGCGGTTCCGGAGCAGGGGAAGCCGCCAGGTGGAGGGTGGGAAGGGCTGGTGTGAATGAGACCACCCGCCCCAGCTCACCCGCTTCCTTCTCGCCCAGGAGCTTCTTCCGGGGGCTGGCCGCGTTGGCTCCGCAGTCATGGTTCGGAACGTGGACGACCTGGACTTCCACCTGCCCTCGCACGCCCAGGACATGCTGGACGGGCTGCAGCGGCTGCGCTCTCAGCCCAAACTGGCCGACGTCACGCTGCTGGTGGGCGGCCGGGAGCTGCCTTGCCACCGCGGCCTCCTGGCGCTCAGCAGCCCCTACTTCCACGCCATGTTCGCAGGCGACTTTGCCGAGAGCTTCGCGGCCCGCGTGGAGCTGTGGGACGTGGAGGCTGCCGTGGTGGGGCAGCTGGTGGACTTCGTGTACACGGGCCGGCTGACCATCACCCAGGCCAACGTGGAGGCCCTGACACGCACGGCCGCGCGCCTCCACTTCCCCGCCGTGCAGAAGGTCTGCGGCCGGTACCTGCAGCAGCAGCTGGACGCCACCAACTGCCTGGGCATCTGTGAGTTCGGGGAGCAGCAGGGGCTGCTGGGCGTGGTGGCCAAGGCCTGGGCCTTCCTCCGGGAGAACTTTGAGGCGGTGGCACAGGAGGACGAGTTCCTGCAGCTGTCCCAAGACCGGCTGGCCACCTGTCTGGCCAGCGACCTGCTGCAGGTGCAGCCAGAACAAAGCCGGCTGGAGGCCCTGCTGCGCTGGGTGCGCCACGACCCACAGGCCCGGGCCGCCCACCTGCCTGAGCTGCTCAACTTGGTGCGCCTGGACGCCGTGCCCAGGCCCTGCGTGCAGCAGCTGCTGGCCACAGAGCCACTCATCCTGGAGTCGGAGGCGTGTCAAGCAGCCCTGTCCCAGGGCCATGATGGGGTGAGTGGGGAAGGGGGAGCAGGGAGGGGAAGCTCACACATTCCACCTGCGTGGGGATGGAGAGTGCACCACTCACCCCCAAGTACAGATTGTGCCCATGGGTGTCAAATGTAAGGAGAAGGGGAGCAGGAACACAGGCAGGCATGGCAGCCGGCTACCACCTGCCCCCTAGGAAGCTGCTTGAGCTTTTATGAGTGCAATTTCCTATCCTGCTGGCAGTGGGGCTGGCAGGCAGGGCAGGTCCTGATGAAGTGACAGGCCAGGGTGTGGCTGGGACAGGGAGCCGACAAGTCCACCTGCTGCTTGCTCAGGCCTTGCTCCAGAGGATGTCTCAGCAACCAAGTCTGGAGACAAAACCGTGCTCAGGCCAGGGATGAGGTGTGAGGTGGCCCTGTACCGCCAGGCACAAAGGCTGCCCCGGGATAGAGCCAGCTGGGGGCCCTGCCCCGTGAGGTAGTCGCCTTGTAATTGCTGGTGGAGGGAGGTTTGGGCCTCTATAGGAGGGGCCAGAGAGCCAGTGGAACCCTTAGATCCTGGGAGCTCTGGACAGTGGCTACTTACCAACTAGGGTGGGGCCATTTCAGCATTTCTCACCTGCCAGGGCTATCTGAGTTGGGTGTGCACATGGGGGCCCAGGAGAGCAGGGCTCCAGGTGCAGGGGGAGGCTTATGTGGGGGCTTGGGGACAGCCTGGGGTCAGTTCCAAAGGTGAGTGCAGGAACACCTCTGGCAGGTGCGTGGTGGCCACTGGAAGGAGAGCTGCTCTCACGCTCAGGTCACAGGGGCAGCTGCCCTACCTCTCGCTGTTCTGTGCTTTGATGCAGTCACCACACATATGGGCACGCGCACACACATGGGCGCATGCACACAATGGGCACATGCACGGGCACACACACATACATGGGCATGCACATGAGCACATGCACACATGGGCACATGCACACACATGTACACGGGAACACGCATGGGCACATGCACACGCATGGGCATGGGAACACGCATGGGCATGGGAACATGCATGGGCACACGCACATACATGGGCACACGCACATACATGGGCACATGCACATGCATGGGCACACACACAGAGGCCTACACACTGAACCTTACTCACCCACACATGTGCACCAACACAGAAACACACCTGTGGACCCCTGTCCCCAAATGTCAAGGCTACTTACCTACCTCAGAAAACACTGCCAAGGCCTGCCAGCGCAGGGACAGCCGCCACCCTTCCCTCTGACTGCACCCTCCTGGCCCACAGGCACTGCCTGCCCTGCCCCAGCAGCTGGAGGAGGTCCTGGTGGTGGTGGGCGGCCGGGCCCTGGAGGAGGCTGAGGAGGGCGCCGAGGAGCCCACCCCCCATCTCGAGAACTTCGCTTTCTACAACACCAAAGCCAGTGAGTACTCCAGCGTCCAGAGCTCCGCCTGCCACCGATAGGAGCCCTTGTGAGGTGCACAGACAACAGGCCCATCCTGGGCGTGCCTGGGCCTCAGGGGGCTGTGGGCGAGACTGGGGGAGGGGAAGCTGACAGTGGGGGGCAGGTCCCCCTTCAGCCAAAGCCCTCGGTTTTGTCTTTTAGGCCATGGGACCCCAATAAGGGGTTCTGCTGCCCAGACCACACGGTATGGGATGGGTGACCTGGCAGCTGCTTCCTCTTGGTGCCCTGTGCCTTCAGTGCCCCTGTGGCCTCAGGGTGGGGTGCAGGCAGCCTGGGGGGTGAGCACTCAGGTTCTGGATCTGCCCGAATGGGATTCTAATTGCAGCCTCTAAGCAGGTCACTTTACCTTCCTGGGTCTCAGTTTCCTCATCTGTGAAATGGGCTCCTTTGCACAGGGGCCAGCCCTGCCCTTTAGATGTGCCTCTCCTGCGAGGGGTGGGGAGGGCATATTGGCCCAGGCAGATCTTTGGGCAACACTGATGCAGGCTGGCTGGTGTCCTGGGGCTGCTGGGCAGGTCCCCAGACACCCCCATGGCGTCAGTGGCTGGCGGGCTTGGGGCCGGCTGTCCCAGGTCAGGGGCTGACGAGAGGGGATTTCGGGCCTGACATCAGAAAATGAGCTCGGCTGGCTCAGCCCCGAAGCAGCTGTCCCTCGGATCCCACTGGGAGGGTGGCAGGGGGGATGCTGGCAGGCAAAGGCCTGGTGACTGACTCCTGGGCAATCCCCATGGGGTGGCACAGACATGAGTCAGGAGGGCACACAGCCCCTGCCCAGCAAGGCCCGAAGTTCTGCGTGTTCTGAAAACTGTTGTCAACAATAAACAGACTTTTCCAAGGGACATCCCCAAGGTTATCTCTCCCACAGCCTTCTCTAAAACCCCAAAATGTGTCCACTTATAGGACTTAAATATTCCCACCTTTATTGTCTCATCTTTATCTTCTCAAAGCAATCCTTGCCTCAGCTGACCTCACGTAGCTCCACGAAGGCAGGTCTGACTTGGGTGCCTTCCTCTGTCCTAAAAGCTACCTTTGGCTGAGCAGTTGCTGTGACAGACACACGGCATCTCGTGTTGTCCCCACATCCCTGGGAGCTGGGTGTGGACCACTCTGCCCAATGCAGGCCCACGTCTGGTCCCCAGCGTGCCCCTGGCTCACGTGAGCACAGAAGGGGCTCAAGGCAAATGCGTGAGGAATTCGGGAATGAATGATGTTTCTGTTATAACCCACTAGCGACTAGAGAACAGGCCCTTTAACCCATCATCCCTCTGATGGAGGTGGGACCAGACCAAAAGGTCCATTTGGGGTCAGTGGGGTCAACTGCAGGGTCATGTGAGAGCAGCGTCTGGAGCCTGGCCGCCTCTCGGCTCACCCTGGGGCCATGCTGTGACTGTCTGGGTGCCAGGCTCCAGGGGGCCACCAGGAGCCGGGCCTGGCAATGCACATGGAGCACCAGGGCCACCTCGGACCCCGCCCCCTGGGGTGGCCCCCACTTCTGCGGCAGCGGAGACCCCCTTACCCTTTCGCTGGTGAGGGGACGGCTCTGCGCCAGGGAGCAGAGGAGGTGTGAGGGGCGGAGGCACGCTGACCCTGCCTCTCCTCCTGCCAGAGAGGTGGACGCCGCTCCCAGACTTCCCCGACTTCCACAAGTGGGGCTTCTCCCTGGCTGCGCTGAACAACAGCGTCTACGTCACAGGTGGGCAGACGGGGCCCCCCTTCGCTTGGTGGGATCCCACAGTTTAGTCAAGACTCTTCCAGAGCTTTTCATGGGGTGAAAACAAGGGCATTTTAGGGCCACACGTGGGTGCAGGGAACAGTCCCTGCCTGACGTGCACCCCAGGTGGCCTTGCCACGCTCCGCAGCCGGGTCCTCCCAAGACGGCACCGTGTGAGGGGAAGGGGTCACTGCCTCTCATATCGCAGAGCTTCCAGGGTGGGGGGTTGAACCACTGATCTTGCGCCCGTTTGTGGAGCAGGAGGGACCTGTCCGAGCCACCCAGCTAGCTGTGCCGCCGTGGTCCCACCCAGCCCGGGGTCCGGCAGCACGGAGGCCTGGCCTGGGGAGAAGGGAGCAGGACCCTGGATGCCCAGTCCCCACGGGCTCAGAGACCCCAGGCTGACGGGCACCTAAGGGACAGAACCTCTCCTGGCAGGTGGCTCTCGGGGCACCAAGACAGACACCTGGTCAACCACCCAGGCCTGGTGCTTCCCCATGAAGGAGGCAGCCTGGAGGCCGGTGGCGCCCATGCTGAAGGCCCGCACAAACCACGCCAGCTCGGCGCTCAACGGGGAGATCTACGTCATCGGAGGTAAGGCTGCCCGCCCCATCGCCCCAGGCTGCCTCCTGCTCCTCTGAGCCCCTCCCCACCTCTCTGCAGCCTGGCGGCCTCTCAATCCTGCAACAATGGCTCCCCACCCCCATGCCCTCACCTGGGACCAGAGAGCCCCCATGCTGGCCCCAGGGACGACAAGGGCACTGCCCCGCTCCTACCTCAGGAGCTCACCGTCTGGGGTAAACAGGACCCACGCCAGGGCTTCCGGGCAGGCTGGGCAGCAGAATTCCCCCTGGGCTGTGCCACTGGACATCCTGGAATGAGGCTCAGGCCTGCGGTAGCCAGCGCCGGGTGACTCTGATGCACTCCAGGGACCCAGGAAACAGGACGAGTCAGTCCCCAGAAGGAGACCCTTGAAGGGCTGGCCTCCAGCTGCCAGCAGAGAGAGCTACTCCCATCCCAGAACCTCAGGTCGGGGTCCCCTCCTCAGTACGGGGACCCACAATGGGTCCCTTTGCTGTCACCTTTGCCCCACCAGGCCCAGGATGGGCACCCACCTTAACTCCTTCCTCCCAGAGCCCCCTCAGAGTCACCCCGGAGACACGTGTGGTTGGATGAATATTGAAAAACAAAATGCATTTGTTGAGCAAGTTTCCCAAGGCCTCTGTAGGGGACCCACTGGCCCCGAGGCCACTCCGAATTCCTCCTGTGCTGGCCAGCCCCTCGTCCCTCAGAGCTTGTCATGCTCAGCCCAAGAGCAGAGGGCATGCACAGGTCCTGAGCCCCAGGAACTCGGGGTCCCCAGGCTGGCCTTGCCACCCAGGGCAGAGCCCAGTCATCACCACCTCCAGGCTCTGCGGGGCTGGGATGGGGGCTACCTACAGCCCCCACGATGAGAGGCCTGGGGGCCAGCCTCCTGGGGGCTCCCACCAGCACCCCTACACTGTGCCGGGCTCTGAGGGGTTGGGAGTGGCTGGGCTTTACTGCGAGGCCCCGTTACCATCCTGGAGGTAGGAATTCCTGCCTACGGGTGCCCACCTCCCATGCCACTTCTTGGTCATGTGGCCTTGGGCAGGTGCCCTCACCTCTCGGACCTCACTTCCCTCTGAGATGGAGGAAAGGCATCTGTCTATGAGGCCATGCCTCCCACTCCCCTCCCCTCCTGGGGCACGCAGGGTGGTCCCTGCCTCTCTACAAAGCCCAGGCCCTGCATTTCCGGGACCCTGCCCTTGGCCCCGCCCCCTGCAGCCCTGTCCCGCCCTCACAGGCACCACCCTGGACGTAGTGGAGGTGGAGAGCTACGACCCCTACACAGACACCTGGACGCCTGTCAGCCCGGCCCTGAAGTACGTCAGTAACTTCTCCGCGGCCAGCTGCCAGGGCCGGCTCTACCTGGTGGGCTCCAGCGCCTGCAAGTACAACGCGCTGGCCCTGCAGTGCTACAACCCCGTCACAGGTGGGGAACCAGTGGACACGTGGGGCCCAGGGGGGAAACGAGGGGTCACCTGCACAGAGCCACAGCCCCCACCTGACTAGCGGCCAGGGGGGCTGGGGGCAGAGTGCCCAGGGCAGTGACAGGGACGCCCAGCCCCAGATCTGGGAAGCTGTCTGGCGGCTGTATCTGCCTGGAACTGGCCTCATGGGCTGGAGCAGTGGCCTGGACCCACCAGGCCCAGTGGCAGCAGCTCGGTCTCTGCGCTTTGGGACAGAGTTTGGCTCCAGCTGGGCCATCTCCGGCTCGGTGGCCCTTCCCGCCCAATCTCTAGCCCTCTGTTCTGTCCCCTGGACAGTGGACATGTTCTAGGACCCATTCTGCAGGATGGGTGTGAGGGTCCCACAGGAGATCAGCTGGACCCAGGGTCAGGTGGGACCCCAGGCTCCCAGACCAAGGAGACGGGGAAAGAGGGAGGAGAGGCCCAGGGTGCCTGCCGGTGAGGGTGGGGTGGCCGCCAGGCCAAGGCCCTGCTCAGGACCTGAGGATGAGGCTCTGAGGGCCTCCTGCCCCTGAGCCCCTCACGCAAGCCCCCCGCACCCCTCCACCTGTCCAGAGAAAGTGAGGTGCGAGCAGTGGGCTCGGGTCTGTGGACCCCACCTCCCATGCACGGGCTCACTCGCCAGCTCAGAAGTGGGTGCTGACTTGGAGGAGCCTCAGACCCTGTGTCCCCACAGAAGCCTGGAGTATGATCGCCTCGCCCTTCCTCCCCAAGTACCTGTCCTCGCCTCGCTGTGCGGCTCTGCAGGGGGCGCTCTACCTGGTCGGTGACAACACCAAGAAGGTCTACGTGTACGACCCCGGGGCCAACCTGTGGCAGAAGGTGGGCCTCAGCCTTGCCTCCCAGTGTGACCCCCACCCCCCAGAACCCGGACACCACAGAGAGCAGGCCTGTGGACAGCGGGACCTGGGGGTGTCCCCACAGGGGAGGACAGTGAGGGGAGATGAGACCCAGCGCCTGGGCTGAGACCGTGAGATGGGAGAGCCAAGGACAGGGGGTGGGGAGGAGTACTGGTCACTCTGAGTGCTCTGACCCCAGCATGGGGCGGCCTGTCCTCCTTTTTGGGCGCAAAACCAGGCTCAGCCAGAAGTGCTTCAGCCACACTGAGGGCCAGGCCCAAGAGGGAGGGAGTCTCTGTCCACAGAGGTAGTCAAGCCAGGGTGCAGATTCCTGAGTGGTGGGTGGGTGGGAGCAGCCAGCTTCTTAGCACCCCCTTCTCTTCTGCCACTGGCCCAGGGCAGGGAGTGGGAAGTGGGCATCTGGAGACTCGCCCTCGGGGGCACCAGAGCCCTGACCCTTCTCCTGTTTCTTCTGGAGAAGGAGGGCAGTGCCCGGAGCCCGCCGTGGCCTCAGCACTAGTCAGTGCTGGGCCCTCCACCTGCCCTGAGATTCCCAGTCCCTGGAGCCCCAGGAGGTGGCTCTGCTTCCTGCAGCCGCCCCAGGCCTGGCCACACAGGGCCTCCGCGATCCCACTGCCCACAGCTGTCCCCTGGCGTCAGTGCTCAGCTGACCAGAGGCCCCATTACGGTGGCACAGCAGGTGCAGGGCACACGCTGCCAGGCAGGGCTTTCTTCCCGGGTCCGCTCAACTGGGCCTCGACTCACGCCACTGCTCTGGGCAGGGCCCCGGCCATGTAGCGGCACTTGCCCTCTCCAGGCCCGAGGTGGGTAGCGGGGCGGGGGGAGAGAATAACCACCCATCACTGCCTTCAGGGGCAGGCCACAGACAAACCTCTCCTTACTGCCATCCGGGCTCTTCCAGGAGCACCCACATCTCTCTTGGACCTTAGGCGGCTGCTGACCCTGACCCACATCCCTACCCAGGACACTCCTGAAGCCATGGGCCAAAGCCAGGGGTGCAGGGGCCAAGTGAAGGGCCCATGGAGCACGTGGCCCCACACATGTGTCTGAGGCTGAGGCCACATCTGTCCCCTTCAAGAGAGCAGCTGAGAATCAGAGTCTCAGCCCAGACCTCACCCTGGAGGCAGCTCCAGGCTCAGGACTCCCCGCCCCCTCACCCCAGCTTTCAAAAATTAGCAGATTTGGGCCCCGGGGAGCACTAGGGGGCTGGAAACATCACCCTGGGCTGGGAGCCGGAGGGAGGCAGGTAGTGGGGACTCCCCACAGAAGGAGCTGGAGGGGAAAGAGCGTCACAGGGAGCCAGAGTGACATCCCAGGTCCCAGGTGTGCCGGTGCCCTGGACGGGATGTTGGGCGGGGTGCTGGCATCCTCTCTGCACGTCCCCTGGTCACCACACTCTGGCCACCCACTGGACACTGACCACTGACCACCCACAGGTGCAGTCCCTGCATAGCCTGCACGAGAATGGCGCGCTGGTGCCGCTGGGTGACGCACTGTACTTGACGGGTGGCCGCTGGCAGGGCATGGATGGTGACTACCATGTGGAGATGGAGGCCTACGACCCTAGGAGGGACGCCTGGGTCCGCCACGGCGCCCTGCCCCGCCTCTGGCTCTACCACTGCGCCTCCACCGTCTTCCTGGACGTCTCCAAGTGGACCCAGCCCTTCAGCCCCATCCAGGAGCACTGAGCGGCTCCCCGGCACCCCCAGAGGCAGCCAGCTGACCCCCACGGGAGCACCCCGTTTAGTTTTGCTTGTTTGTTCACTCAGCGGGGGCTGGACTCAGGGCACCAGGGACATCAGAGGGACATGGTTTTGGTCTCCGCGGCCACCACACCAACTCTGAGCTAACCCATGGCCGCGGCTGGGACTCTGATGCCCAAAGAGAGGGAGAAGCAGCTCCCCGCCCACAGGGGTGTCTGAGACCTCAGAGGAAGGAGCAAGGGTCCGGAAAGCATTGAGAACTCAATGGGCTGGCCCTGGAGAGGAAGGTGCACAAATGAGGGGTGACACAGAGTGGCCCGGGCGCTGGAGCCGCTGGGGAGGGTGGGCAGCCTGGCCCCCAGCTGTGTGACCACGGCCAGCAGCTCCAGCTCCAGGGCCCCCTGGCAGCTCAGGTGGCTGCTGGCTTGCCCCCCCACCCACTTCTCGGCCTCTGCTGGTTGGCACCTGTTTCCCAAAGGCTGCTTCTGGGGACAAAGGAGGACCCCGCTCAGCTTTTCTGTGCTGCGCCCCTGGGAGGGCAGCACCCACTCAGGCACTGGAGGAAGGAGTCGTGTGCGGGGGACAGGAGAGGGGGTCCTCTACCTGCACAGGGGCTCCGGGGAGGTCAGCGAAGCCTTCTCAGGGGTGAGCAGGAGGGGTGCTCTCTGGCCAGGATTTCTATTTCTTGGGGTGGTTTGCATCCAAAGGCTCTTCCTCAGAATGGAAGTCCCCAGCAGGAGGCCATGTGGGGTGGGATGCAGGGAGTGGGGCCCGGGGGCAGGGATCCTGTGGGGACGTCTGGGGAGCCTCTCGGCACGTTTGTGGCCTGCTGCCTGCCAGCCTCCTGAGCAAGGCAGCGCCCGGCGGGCTCCTCCTGCCAGCAAAGAGCAGAGCTCAGGTGGTCAGGCCCCTGCTCCCTCTTATCCTGAATGTGGCCTGTCACCAAGGGGACAGTGAAGGGCGCTCACTGGGTGCTGAGTAGCCCTCCAGCTTCGTTACTGGCTCTGTCAGGGTCACAGGCCTGCAGGTCTGGGTCCTGGGCCCAGCTTGCTCCAGCCCCAGACAGCCTGGCCGAGGCCCTGGTAGTTCCAGCATCTCTCCCTCTGGCCTGGGGTTCCTCTCCAGGGCCAACCCATGGGCTCCTCCTTGAACCCCACCGGGGACCAGAGGTGCCCCCAGCATCCTGGTTCTGAGGGAGGGTCCCTGGGCCCCCAGCTTCAAGGATCAGACCCACTTTGCTCCCAGACCTGACTCCTCATGCCCATTTCTTGCGGAGAATGAGTTTGCCCTCAGGCCCCAGACACCGAGGGGCCTCCTGGGAGTCTGCTCCCAAAGGAACACCAGCCCCAGACCCAGGACCCCTATTCAGCTGGCAGCGTGGGTGAAAATGAGGGTGAAGGTTTCTGGGACCCTGGAATCTCTCTGTATGAAAATTCTGTGAAACATTTTCTAGTTATTGAAGGTGCTCAGCCAAGCGCTGTTTCAAAACCAAGACTCAGAGGTCGAAATGGACTTGCTTTGATCACAAACGGGTGTGTGAAGGGCTGGTGTCCTGGAATTGGACTTGCTTTCTGCTCCTGCACACCCTCAGCAATGGGGGCAATACCCGGGGTGGGAGCCCTCTTCTGATTGGCTGAGCTGCCCTTATTTGGGGGCTGGATCAGACCAATTATGTCCTTCAGGGTCCCTGGGGGAAACATGTGACGCCTCAAATTGACCAATGGGAGAGGGTTAATGAAGGGCAAGAGCTGGAAAGCCTCCCAGGCTAGCGGAGCTGTCACCACCCTCTGCCCCAGGGACAAGGGCAGAGAGGGCTGCCAGGAGCTGGGCCTTTGCTAAAGGAACGCACCACTGCCCACCCCACCTGCAGCCCAGCGGGAGGAAGAGGCAAAATAGGGACCCAACCTCACTCTCATGTTTGCCGCCAGTCTCTCCATAGCGCCTCCCCGACCAAACCCAACCGGAATCAGAGGGAAGTAGCGGCCAGCCTGAGGGGGCAGACAGCAGGCGGGGGAGGGTGGACAGGGTGCCCCGGGCCGTGGAAGCTTTGTAGCACACCAGCACACCCTCACAAGGTGCTCGTGTGACGGGACAGGTGTGATTCACACAAGGAACACCACAGAGCAGGCCAAGCCATCCTCTTCCCGTATCAAAGTCCTAGGGATGCAAGGTTTGGGGCTACTGCGGACTTCCAGAAAGGCGGGTGGACAACCTTGGAACACGTGCAAAAGCCCACCAAATCCTCAGGCTCACGAGGGTGAGGCGGGGAAACCACCTCCCCAGCACCAGGGTGCTCATGTCCGCCAGGTGCGTGCGTGCTGTCTTTCCCACAGACAACGTTGGGTAAACTGAGGCACCACCACCGGCCCAGCAGACCCCAGTCTTCAGTGACCACACGATGTCCTCCGTAGCCAGGCTCAGCATAGCCTCCTTGGGCTCAGCTCCCTTAAGGTCCCAGTGAGTCAGGGCCTGGGGATGTTTCCAACCACTTCCATCTGACTTGGGTTTTCTAGGACATCCCAGACAGGATCCTTTTACTGAGCGTCTTCCCTGGACTAGGCAGGGACAGTGATTACTAGAATCAGGCAGTTGACACTCCCATGAAAATGTTTGTAATTAAATGAACTGCTCACATGACAGTTCACTGTAGTCAATTTCAAGCACTGCTCCACTTGGTAGATCAACCAGTTGGCCCAGTGGAAACTGACTACAACAGGTTCTTTTTAAAAAAAAATTCTTTTCATTGATTTCAGAGAGGAATGAAGAGAGAGGGAGAGAAACTTCCATGATGAGAGAGAATCACAGATCAGCCTCCTGCACACCCCCTGCTGGGGACCAAGCCTGCAATCAGGGCATATACCCTGATCAGGAATCAAACCATGATCTCCTGGTTCATAGGTCACCACTCAACCATTGAGCCATACCAGCCGGGCAGCAGGTTTTGAATAAGGTTTCATTCAGTGTCATCCCGTTACAGTGTTGATGAGATGCCGTGCCAACTTGCCTCTTGTCTATGTTAGTGAAGTCCTGGAACCTGCCAGAGACGTTAGGTGAGGGATGACGGTACTGACCTGGAACCTGTGAGCGGCTCACGAGTGGGTGGTCCGAGCCACAGACGAGGTGAGGATGCTCCCGCTCCCGGGCTGTGTCACTCATCATCGCTCCCAGTGCAGGACACTCGCCTGAAGCAAAGCGTGGCTGCTGTGGATTCTCCTGAGCCCCAGCACCAGGCACAGAAGGGCGGCCAGGCATGAAGCTGATGAGTGAAGCATGACATGGACTGTGGGAGGCCTTCGTGGAGCAAGTTCTTCCCTGTGTGGAATGAACACCAGGAGCCCCCAGGGCTTCTCAGGACCAGGGGCTGGAGTGATTTTGGTCACGGCCAACTTGGGCTCAGCTCCCTTTGGTTCCCAGGTGAGCCACGATCACATTTAAGAATTTGATTCTTGCCCAGCTGGTGTGGCTCAGGGATTGAGCATCAACCTATGAACCAGGAGGTCATGGTTTAATTCCCAGTCAGGGCGCATGCCTGGGTTGCCGGCTCAATCCTCAGTAGGGGGCGTACAGGAGGCAGCCTATCAATGATTCTTTATCATCATTGGTGTTTCTCTCTCTCTCTCACTCTCTCTCTCTCTCTCTCTCCCCCCCCCTTTCTCTCTGAAATCAATAAAAATATATTTTTTAAATATTACTCATTCTCTGATAATTAAAAAATAATAATAATTTGATTCTTGCCAAAATGGCAAATATAGTCATGGATATCTACCCTTTTGCATTAAATTGAAAGGTGAACTAAAGTGTAATTTTTTAAATTAATCTATTAGAAGCATGATAATGTTACCGGTGAGACAATGAGACCTCATTTCCTGTCCTGAAGGAAAGATTTCAGTCAAGAGACAAAGTGCAGCAAAGGAAGGAAGAAGTTATTGCCGCAGCAAACGCACACTGAGGTGGAACGTTTATGACAGCTGGGGAAGGGAAACAAGGACGGGTCTAGCATAGAAGAAGCCACAAGAGAGCCTGGCCGGGCTGCTTTGGCCCCTGGGAGGTCAGAGGAAAGAGGGGCTGGGAGACAGGTTGGGGATAATCCTGGGGTGAGCTGCCGATGCCCATTGCTCCCCTGGTTGCAGGTCTCATGGGGTCCCGTCCAGGGATGAAGGGGGAAGGGAGAGGCACGGGCGTGCTCCCCTGGCACAGAGGGCAGTCATCTCTCTTGCAGGTGGGAATCTTAGGGGAGGTCTCAGGGGAGGGTCTCAATACAATATTCATCAGCTTCCCAGGTGTGTCCTTTCAGGGTCATGGTCTCCTCTGATCGATCAGCCCCCAGGGCAGGGGATCATCAGTCAATGCAGCTGATCCTGAGGCAGCCAAGGCGTAGCTTGTCTGGTTTTGCTGCTTTTCCCGTCCTGGAGCTGAAATACAGCTGAGGCCTCGGTGTTATTCTAGGGAGGAAAGGGTCAGGGTCTAAACCGCATGACAGCGATATGAGAGGTCCGGGGGTCTAAACCGCATGACAGCGATATGAGAGGTCCGGGGGTCTAACCCGCATGACAGCGATATGAAAGGTCCGGGGGTCTAAACCGCATGACAGAGATATGCTGGGGGAGGGAAGGTTACCTGGGGACGAGGTTCTTGTTTTCCCCGTCTTGCCCCTTGCTGGGCACCTGGGGCTTTCGGCCTGGTGACCGTCCCGGTTCACTGTCCTTACTCAGTCCATATCAACCTAACTGCCTATCACAATAACATTTGCAGAAAATAACCCAAGGGACACACCAGGCAGAAGCGGAAAAGGTAAGCGTGCCCGAGGACCCGTCCGGCAGGGGCTGGCTCCTAGCAGCTGCCCTTGCACCTGACAACAGCGGGAACTGAGTCAAGGTGCACTGACTTAGCTGAGTCTGGATTAGCTGAGTCTGACCTCAAGGTGTGGGGGCCGGACCTGGACGAGGTTGCACTGGGTGGCGTTGGGACCTTGGACCAGTGCAGACTGGAGCCTCGGTGTCCTCATCTGAGCAAGGGGGACACTCACATGATCTGAGAATTAGGTGATGTCACCTGCGGGGAGGGCTCTGGCAAACAGCAACGGTCGGCTGCCTGGACACCAGGAGGGAGGCCACACAGCAAGTCGGCTTCAGGCTCCCACCGTTTGGGGGGCAAAGGGAGCTTTTATTCCCATGACTTCACCCACAAAGGTCCTCCCTTGGAGGAAGAGAGGAGAGCGGAAACAGCTTGACTGCGTCAGGCCGCGGGGCCGCCAGGGCTGAGGCCGTGACATGAGGCCAAGAATGAGGATTAGGTTTCAGCCAGGCACGGAGGCGTGTGGGGGAGGCCCCTCGCTCAGCACCCCCGCCTTGGGATCTGTTCATCCCCCGTGTTGCCCCCACTGTGGCCCCGTGGGCTGCTGTGGGGAGGGGCATCTAGTGCCATTGAAACCCTGTTTCGGGGGTCGTCTGGTTGGGTGATTCTTTGCTAAGCCCTAGCCTCCTCTGACAGGCGTGGTTTTAGACACATGACCCCAGAAACACACGGAGGCCCACCTGGAGGCCCCCGCCCTCCGAACTCTCCTGCCCCGGGCCAGGCTGTGTCGTCACCTCAGATAGTGTTACAGGCGCTGCCCAGCACCAGAACCAATTGGATTTGGGTCCTCTGTAGGCCTGTGACATCACCAGGATTGTTCACTGTTTGGGAAAGTCTCTGTTTTCACATGGCAACGGCTCCGGTCCTCAGTGCCGGCTCAGGCAGCCACAGCCCCCCACTGTCAGGTGGAAATGATGTCACACAAACATCTTGAGGATCACGTGTGCCTCAAACTGGGTCTCCCTGTCCCCACACATTCCCGGTGTCACCAAGGGGGCAGAGTCTGAGCCTCACCTTCCCAGGGTGCAGGTTAGCCCAAATGGCATCTGACCCCGAGAGCAGCGTGCCTCGTGCCCCTGTGGCCAGAATCCCAGAAGCGGCTCCCCAAGCATCCGGCCTCCGTGCTGGGGGTGAGCATTGCCGCCTCCTTCCTCCTGGCCTTGGCTGTGTCAGCTCACACCTCATTTATGAGTGGTCCCCAGACAAGGGTTCCGGACCACCAGCTATTACCATGCCCACTTTACAGACCAGCAAATTGAGTCTGGGAGGGCCTAGATGTGCCTCCTCAAAGCCACACACAACCTTTGCTCCAGATGGCCATGCAAGGATCCGGCTTGCTGAACAGACGCACAGCTGGGTCTGGCCTGGGCTCAGAACATGCTCTGCCATGGCCCCCACAGCCTGGACCCTGTGTGAAGACACCCCCGTGACATGGTGCTGACGGCCTAGCCCAGGGACCTGCACCGCTCAGCAGCCCAGAAGCCACGCAGGCCTCACTCATGGCCCCACACAGCACCCACCGTGAACCCAGCTCACCCGAGAGCAGGCCCGAGGGCTCGTGTGCATCAACCCCAGCTCTCGGCAGGGAGACCGAGGCTCCAAGGAGCTCCCCGAGAGGCCGGCCACGAGTAGAGCCCCTTTCCTCTGCCATGTTGGGCTGCCCGAGTGGAGTCCCACCCCTCCCAGCGGGGGAGGCTCTGGGTTTAAGAATGGCCAGGCACACGTGTTTTCCCAGCTGCCTGCAGAAGGAAATCCCAAACATGGGGCACCTGCTTCTTAGGGAGAAGGCAGGGCCATATTTTCTCAATAACCTTTGAGCTGCCCTGGCCTCGGTGGCCCAGTTGGTTGGGCATCACTGCGCACCGAAAAGTTGCCAGTTCGATTCCTGCTCAGAGTTGTGGGCTCAATCCCCAGGAGGGTGTGTGCAGAGGCAGCCAATTTTTATATCTCTCTCACATCAATGTTTCTCTCTCTTCCTCTCCCTTCCTCTCTCTCTAAAAATCAATAAAAATTTTTTAAAATAAATGAATAACTTTGCCCGGCTGGTATGGCTCAGTGGTTGAGCATCGACCTATGAACCAAGAGGTCACAGTTCGATCCCTGTCCAGGGCACAGGCACAGGTTGTGTGCTTGAGCCCCAAGAGGGGGTGTGCAAGAGGCAGCCCATCAATTATTCTCTCTCATCATTGATGCTTCTATCTCACTCTCCCTGCATCTCTGAAATGAATAAGAATATACTTAAAAATAAAAATAAATACAAAATAAATACCTTCGAGCTGATCCTCTAGCTCATATCTCACACCAGCTAGAATAGGGAGGGCCCTAAAGGGCAGACTGCGTGTCTGTGAAGATGTGGCCGTGGCCTTGGTCTGAGCCCAGGCTGTGTGTCCCTGGACGAGCCCCCACCTCCCTGGGCTCATCCCTGGGGCCTGTGAGAAGGGATGAGGTGCTGGGTGTGGCCCTTCCCAGAGCAGCATCTCCTGGGCGAAGGAGCCCCACTCTCCCGGCCCATCGCAGGTTTCAGCCAAGAGAATCCCACCCTCAGCGACCTCTGGTCCCAGATAAAGTCTCCCCAAATAAAGGAAAGTGAACAAAATGTTAATACTCAACACAGAAGCACACGCCCCCCACACACAAACACATCATTACACGTCCAACACCAGGCTTCCCAACAGCCTTATCGTGCGGCCGGAAACGAGAAGCCACCAAGGAATCCTTCCTGTTTGGAGGGCTTTCCACCGACACCCTCTGAAGACTTGGGAGCAAATGTCCTGATTGTCATCAAACTGCTGAATGTGTGCGGGTGAAGTGAGTGCACAGACTGTGTCAAGTAAAAGTTACACAAGCCATGTTTCTCATGGCATTTCAATTGTTTTCATTCCACGGGTAATTTTTTTCATTGCTAAACAGACGAAGACAGAACTGCTCTGGGATCCGAATTTGCTTTGAAAGGCGTCCTCAGGGAGCCGTGGGCGCACACGCCTGGGGACACACGTCTTCAGGCCCGGCAGGGCAGTTTCTTCCTTAAACACCGCCCCCCCAAAACTATCATCACCCCACATCCCACAGGTGGAGAGTTGGGATCACAAGGGACAATGAACACCTAAGACCAGGCTTTTTCTACAGTGAGAGCATTTCCTGTTTGCCCATCTGGGACAGGAAGCCACCCCTGGGCAGGGCGTGAGGGGCTCAGCGGCAGAGCCCATGGGTGATGCCGGATTCCCCGGGACCCAGCATCACCCACGGCTCCTGCCCCAGGCTGTGGAGCAGGGCCGCCTGCTTTTCGTCACAGGTGCTGCCCTCTGTGAAGTAAGACAGGGTGAGGCCCCTGTCTTCTCAGAAGAGGTCAACGTCGTGCCCGGGTGTGGATGGCAGGACCGCAGGAGGTGCCTTCCTCGGCTGTGCCTTGCCCGGCGCTTGAACCAAGTGCACTGCGTGGCCACCGGGTGCTGGAGCCCGTGGCGGGGGCGGGGGGGCGGGGGGCAGAGAGCCCAGAGTGCTGCCCTCATGCCATTACCTTGGGGGAGGGGGGACAGACAGGCAGTGGGCATTGTGGTCGAAAGGGGCCACATACTAAACCTGACAAGCTGAAGGGAGGCCAGCATGGCGTCCCTACTAACTCAGAGACCAGAGACCGGAAGTGACCGCATAGGATGGTCTGAACTAAGAGGAATCATGGCCACGGTCACGTCCTAGGCTGTAGCTTCCTTGACAAAGGCCAATCTTTACTTGAACTCAGCCCATCTATTATCTTTTGGCATCTACGATTATATATCTTTGAACTATCAGAGTAATCTCCTTTTTCTAGACCCTTCAGAGCACAACTTCCCAGCAGAACAAGAGACAGAATTCTTCATTGTTTCCACATACGTCTATCTCCCTGTGCTGTAAATGCGTAAAGTTAACGATCCTGTACCCGCCCCTCACGTAAAAGAATTATGTGTCTCTCTGTTTTACTTTTTCCAATCCCAGAGATTTCCCCGATTTGCTTTCTCCCATCCCTTAATTTACCACTAATGGAGTTAATGTAACCCTCTTTAGGTCTTCTCCTTTAATCCTAATGCATAAAATAAGCTGTAAAACTGTCATTTTTTTCAAAGAATTTTCTCAATCTGTTGAGATCTTGCTTCCCAGCAACAGTCATCATTTTGGCTCAAATAAACTCATAAAAGTTATCTATAGGTTTGGACGTTTCTTACATCAACACTTGGAGTAGTTGCCAAAGCTCCACAGAAACCCACCCAGAACCACCCTGTGGATCCAACTTGGATCCATTGTGCCCCACCTGCTCCCTGTTTGCATGGGTGAACCTGGGTGAGCTTTTTTTTTTTTTTTTTTAAATATATTTTATTGATTTTTTACAGAGAGGAAGGGAGAAGGATAGAGAGTTAGAAACATCGATGAGAGAGAAACATCGATCAGCTGCCTCCTGCACACCCCCTACTGGGGATGTGCCCGCAACCAAGGTACATGCCCTTGACCGGAATCGAACCCGGGACCCATGAGTCCACAGGTTGATGCTCTATCCACTGAGCCAAACTGGTCAGGGCTTTTTTTTTTTTTTTTTTTCTTTTTTTAATGTTTACTAGAGTCCTTTGCTCATTTTTTATTTATTATTTATTTTTAAAATATTTTTTTTATTAATTTCAGAGAGGGAGAGAGAGATAGAAACATCAATGATGTGAGAGAATCATTGATTGGCTGCCTCCTGCTCACCCTACACTGGGGATCGAGCCCACAACCCAGGCATGTGCCCTTGACCAGAATCGTACCCAGGACCCTTTAGTCCGCAGGTTGATGCTCTAGCCACTGAGCCAAACCAGCTAGGGCCTGGGTGAGTTTTTCTTGGAATTCTGAACCTCCTTGCTTTAAGGTAGGAGGCCCTGGGCTATTCTTTAAAAAAAAAAATTCTCAAGGTGAACTAAAGCTTAAGGGTTGAGATGAGTCAGGGATAGGAGGAGAAAAATAAAGGTGGCTGGTTGTTTTTTTAATTTTGGCTTTTCAGTTGGAATTGCTTACTGAGAGGTCTGAACAAAACCTCTGGGAGATAAATGAGAACCTGAGTTTGTTCAGCTCTAAAAATAAGGGGCATTTACTCCCTCCAGTTTGAGTTTTGGGTATTCTTAGGTGACTAAGAATCTATGTGGAGGTGACAGAGGGTACCCCTCAAGACGACCAGGACCCAGAAGGAAACAAGCTGAAGAAGCTCCAGAGCAGCGGTTCTCAACCTGTGGGTTACGCGACCCCTTTGGAGGTCGAATGACCCTTTCACAGGGGTCGCCTAAGACCATCGGAAAACACATATATAATTACATATTGTTTTTATGATTAATCATTGTGCTTTAATTATGTTCAATTTGTAACAATGAAAATACATCCTGCATATCAGATATTTACATTACGATTCCTAACAGTAGCAAAATTACAGTTATGAAGTAGCAACGAAAATAATCTTATGGTTGGGGGTCACCACAACATGAGGAACTGTATTAAAGGGTCGTGGCATTAGGAAGGTTGAGAACCACTGCTCCAGAGGAAGAACTAGCTACTGCTCTGGGACAACTTACCTATAAACGTTCTTCCTTGTTACATGAAAATAACAAAAACATGGAGATCATCATAGACCAGAAGGCTATCACAGTCAACAGCTAGACTCAACAGCCAAAGGGCTCCCTCCCTGCATGGCGACCAGCTCTGCTGTAGACATGTTAGGTAAACAAACCAGAGATACTTACGAGCTCCCCTTCATTGATGTTCCACTGGCTGAATCTCTACTGAGCTCCCATCACACTCAGATTCCTGAGTTAGCTGACGGGCTTCTCATGAAGTTCTCCTGCTCTCTGCACCTAATAGTACTTTAACTCGATGTCACAGTTTTAACCCAGCAACTTTACTACCTTCTTTGCAGGGTGAGCATCCACTATTGTGTTTTGCTTATTAACTACCTTCTTGCTTTGGAATGGTTTACAGGAAACTCCTATTGATAATACTGACTTAATTTGGTTACAGATGGATCTTTGAAAGACGGGCAGGGGTGTTACTGAGCTGGATATGCAATAACTTCCATGTGGACATGGTGGAAGGTTCTTATTTACTTGAATGAGATCTGCCCAGCAAGCTGAATTAATTGTTCCAACTTAGGCTTGTTAATTGGCCAAATAAATAGCCAATATTGGCACTGATGGTAGCTATGTTTTTGCTGCAGCTTATGACTTTGGAATATTGTGGAAGCCACGAGGCTTCTTGTCTTCCTTGGGTCAGCCTATACAGAATGGAGAACGACTTACAGAATTATTAGATGTCATACAGCAAATGAGACAGTTGGCAATTATTCAAAATGGCAGGACTTTCTGAAGCAAAAGGAAATCATGCAGCTACACACAGCATTGAACAGATAAGTTACCCAGACCTGAGAATGCTTCTTCTGCCTGTTAAATAAGTGAAAGGCTGTTCACAGTTAACAGACGACTGCAGAAGAAAGAAAGAGGGCATGGCAACAAAAAGGGGGAAACTTTGAGCCAGACAAACAGATATGGTTTGGACCCAATCAGAAAACAATCTTACCTATAGGGGCCCGACTCCCTAAACTTCAACTTGTACATAAGCTAACTCATTGATGATTTCATGGAATAAATAATATTACTAAAAACCTCCTCCCACTGTAGCTGGTAAAGTGTATAGCAGATCCTCTGTCTGTCAAATCTACAGGTCCCAAGGACATTTCCCACTTCCATGTGAGGTATGATGATTGGATTTTATCCAAATGCCACCACTTCAGTGATACAAATATGTACTAGTTATGATTTGCATATTTTTTCTGGGTTGAGGCATTCCCTTGCAGGAGAGCAACAGTCCTAACAGTAGATAAATTGCTATTGAAAAAAAATAATGTCCAATTGGGGAATTCCCTCTGAGTTACACTGACGGAAGAGACTCATTCACTGGGCAATCCACCTATACCATTTGGCCTATTCTACAGAATTTTCACTGTGCCTATCGCCCTAGTCCTCTGGATTAGTGGAATGTACCAATGGTACAATTACAATTCAGCTAGGTAAATTTTCAGACACTTTTAATCTCCCTTGGCCAAAAGCTCTCTTTATGATGCTCTTTGACCTGATATCTACCACTTTGGGTAAACATACACTTTCTCCTTGTAAAACAGTTACTGGTTGCTTATGCATCTAAATGAAGGGCACATGAACCAACCTTATTAAAAAGAGACATTCGCCCTAGCTGGTTTGGCTCAGTGGATAGAACGTCAGTCTGCGGACTGAAGGGTCCTGGATTTGATTCTGATCAAGGGCACATGCCTGGGTTGTGGGCTCAATCCCCAATGGGGGGTGTGCAGGAGGCGGCCGATCAATGGTTCTCTCTCATCATTGATGTTTCTATCTCTCTCTCTCCTTCTCCCTTCCTCTCTGAAATCAGTTAAAAAATAAAATAAAATAAAAAATAGCCCTGACCAGTTTGGCTCAATGGATGGAGCATCGACCTGCCGACTCAGGGGTCCCGGGTTTGATTCCGGTCAAGGGCATGTACCTTGGTTGCAGGCACATACCCAGTGGGGAGTGTGCAGGAGGCAGCTGATCGATGTTTCTATCTCATCGATGTTTCTAACTATCTGTCCCTCTCCCTTCCTCTCTGTAAGAAGTCAATAAAATATATTTTAAAAAACTACTACTATAATAAATAAATAAATAAATAAATAAATAATAAAAAAGGATGAGTCACCGACATCAGAGATAGCTATCCGAAGGCATCAACAACACCTAGATTCCTAAAAATTGATGTTGATCATAAAAAAACATTCGTTTGATTGTCTTTACCTGTCCACTAATAATATTGGTCATTATAATAGTTACTAGAGGCCCAGTGCATGAAATTCATGCTGGGGCGGGGGGGGGGGGGAATCCCCTCAGCCCAGCCTGCACTCTCTCCAATCCAGAACCCCCTGTGGGATGGCCGATTGCCAGTTTAGGCCCAATCCCTGGTTGCCCCACACAGCCTGCTGTTCAGTCATTTGGTCGTCCCTCACTAACCCCCTGCCAGCCTGGTCACCCCACACAGGCTGCTTGTTCAGTTGGTTGGTCATCCCTCACTAACCCCCCTGCTGGCCTGCTTGTAGGCAGCCATCTTGTGAGGGTGTGAGGGTTAATTTGCATATCACCTCTTTATTACATAGGATACTTGTTCTCTGGGCTTTTCTCAAACCTGGTAGCCCAACTGTTAATAATTGCCGAAGGTGTATAAGATAATGTTTGTATTATCGATAGTATTTTTTTATGGTTTCTCTTTGGAAAATTTAGAAGGAATGTTATTACAGAAGGAAGGAAAGGGATGTGTGTGTTTTTGAGAGGAGTTAAAAGGAAGTAGTTTGTACTAATATTAATTCTGAATGAGTAAAAAGAGAAACTAAGAAAGACAAGAGAAGTTGTAGAAGACCAGTAGAAAAGGAATCTTGAGAAAGGAATTTTATGTGTAAATGTGTGGACAAACTGGGATCACATGACAAGTTCAGGGGAGGCCTGCATGGCGGCCTTACAAGCTCAGAAACTCAAAGAAACCACTTAGGATGGTTTGAAATTTAAACTTCCTAACTAGCCCTTGCCACTTTGGCTCAGTGGATAAAGCATCAGTCGGTTGACTAAAATGTCCCGGGTTCGATTCTGGTCAAGAGGCAATCAGTCAATGTGTCTCTCTCACATCAAGATTTCTCTCTCTGTGTTCGTCCCCCTCCTTTCCATTCTCTCTAAGAAATCAATGGAAAAATATCCTCAGGTGAAGATTAAACAAACAAAAACCTTCCTAACTAAAAGTGAGTCATTGCATGTAGTCATGCAGGTAGTCACGTCCTAGGCCGGTATCTTCTTTGAGGAAGGTCATTCTTTACCACCCTGGCTGGTGTGGCTTAGTTAGTTGAGCATTGCCCCATGTACTGAAAGGTCACCAGTTCAATTCCCCACAAGGGCACTTCCTCCTGAAAGGTATCTAGTTAGATTCCCGCTCAAGGCACATGCCCAGTGGGGAGTGTGCAGAAGGCAGCCTGTTGATATTTCTCTCTCACACTGATGTTTCTCCCTCTCCCTTCCTCTTCCTCTAAAGTCAATAAAAATAGATATATTTTTAAAGGCAATCTTTACCTTAACTGAGCCTGTCTGTTGTCTTTCCTATCTAGGATGACATACATTTGAAATGTCAAGGTTATTTCCTTTACAGACCCTTCAGGGCCCAACCTTCCACCAGAGCAGGAGACACAGAATTCCTCATTGATATCTTGTTCTCGAATATACCATCTCCATGTGCTATAAATGCTGATAGCTAAGGATCCTGTACCCACCAATGTAAAAGAACTATGTGTCCCTCCATTTTGCCTTATTATCCAATCCCAGAGAATGGATTCATGTAGCCCCCTTTACAGATTCCTCCTTTGACTGTAATCTATAAAATAAGGTGCAAAACTGCCACTATCCAGAGCATTTTCTCAATCCCTTGAGATTTTACTTCCCAAGAATTGTCATCAGTTTGGCTCAAATAAACTCATGAAAATTATGCACAGGTTTGGATTTTTCTTATGTTGACAAATGCTAGAACCCAATTATGGGAAGATGCTTACTCCCTAACCCAACAAAAATTACTAACTATATTAATTCAGATGGAAGCTGAAGTGGTTATAAAAACATGGTCCTCTATAATGCTGCTCAGGCACAGGAAATGTACATATGAAACTCTTACTGTCCTCCTAGCCTCTGGAAAATGTTAGATGGTAATAATAATTTACACCATTGTGTCCTTACAGCCTTGGCCCTGATTTATCCTTAAAGTTACAGTCCCCAATTGTACAACTAGCAGGAATCAGGTTAATAATGATAATGGCAGTTGAGTGCTTCCAATGGGAAGTAGATAGGCCATATTAAAACAAGACCAACCACAACAACACCCATTTCATGGTCAGATTGTAAAAACCAAAGAGATGCATGGTGTGCCCTCAGACTCTAAGTAAATATTATACTTGGTACAAAATGCAGGAAAGTGAGATGGCAGCAAAACTTAAATCATGATAGCTTTCAGGTTAGAAGTGATCCAGAGGGCTTTTCCTTTTTCTTTTCTTTTTTCTCTCTTTTTTTTTTGTTAATCCTCACCCAAGAATATTTTTCCATTGATTTTTAGAGAGAATGGAGGAGAGAGGGAAAGGCAGAGAGCAACATCGATGGAGAGAAACACATTGACAGGTTGTCTCCTGCACAAGCCCTGACCAGGGAGGAACCTGCAACCAAGGTACATGCAGCCCCCTTTCCGGACCCCTCCTGGACCAGAATCAAACCTGTGACCCTTTGGTCCACAGGCCGACGCTCTATCCACTGAGCCAAACCAGCTAGGGCCAGAGGGCTTTTTTATATTTCTTTTTAAAAAAATACCTTTTTATTATTTCAGAGAGGAAGGGAGAGAGAAAGATAGAAACATCGATGGGAAACATCATTGATTGGCTGCCTCCTGCATGCCCCCTACTTGGGATTGAGCCCCCACCCCGGACATGTGTCCTGACCAGGAATCAAACTGTGACTCCTAGTTAATGGGTCGACGCTCAACCACTGAACCACACTGGCCATGCAGAGGGGCTTTTTTCTTTAAAATGTTTTTATTGGTTATTTTAGAGAAGAAGGGAAGGGATAGAGAGGTAGAAACATCGAAGAGAAAAAAACATCATTGATTGGCTGCCTCCTGCATGCCCCTTACTGGGGATCTAGCCCGAAACCCGGGGATGTGCCTTGACTGGGAATTGAACCGGTGACCTCTTGGTTCATGGGTCGATGTTCAACCACTGAGCCACACTGGCTGGGCAAGAGGACTTTTTCTTCTCTTTTCTTTTTAAATATTTTTATTGATTTCAGAGAGGAAGAGAGAACCATCAATGATGAGAGAAAATCATTGATTGGCTGCCTCCTGCATGCCCCTACTGAGGATCGAGCCCTCAACCAGGGCATGTGCCCTTGACCAGAATCAAACTTGGGACCCTTCAGTCTGCAGGCTGATGCTCTATCCACTGAGCCAAACCAGCTAGGGTAAGAGGGCTTTTCTCTTAATGAAGGCCCATAACACCTGACTGCCTCCCATTTCTTTGTCTTTCCCTTTTGAGAAAATTTGGCGTTGACTTCCATCAGGTTTATAGTCATGCCCCATCCCCAGTGGTCCATTGTTCAGCAAGACAAATGATGGCACTAAGACTTCCTAGGAACGAGCCTTCCTAGCACCCTGGGAACACATTATCCAACCAAGTGGTTGGTCACCAATGCATCCTTTGGATTGATTTATGACCTAAAGAAGGAAGTGTGGGTGAAAAGGGGACTACATACCAAACCTGACAAGCTTAGAGGAGACCTGCATGGTGGGCCCCACAAACTCAGAGACCAAAGTAACAGATAGTCTGAACGTTAAAATTCCTAATTAAGAGTGGGTCACCCCAGTGGTTGTAACCCACGCCTGTCGCATCTTCCTTGACAAAGTCCATCTTTATATCCACGGAGCTCGTCTGCTGTCTTTTTGCATCTAAAGCCACACACCCTTGGAATGTCAGAGCAATCTTTTCCAGACCATCTCAGGGCACACCTGCCGCACCAGAGCAGGAGACACGAAACTCCTCATTGTGTTTCATTCTCTATGTGAGGTAAATGTTGTTAGCAGCCCTGTGTCCACCAGTGCAAAAGAAGTATATGTCTCTCTGTTTTACTTGTTATCCAATCCCAGAGATTTCCACAATTTACTCTCTCCTACCCCTTTAATCTACCACCAGTGGATCTCATGTAACCCCTCTTATGTCTCCTGCTTTGATTTAATGTATAAAATAAATTGTAAAACTGCCATTCTCTGATGCACTGTTGTCAATTTGTTGAGATTTTATCTTTCTGGCAATTTTCATCATTTTGGCTCAAATAAACTCATAAAAATCCTCTACGGTTCCAACATGTCTTACCTGGACAGCATGTAATGAAACAAAGAGCCCAAGTTGGGGGTGGGCGAACTTGCTCTTTTCAGGGATGACCTGGAGTTTATGCTGTAGAGTCTGGTCCACCTGTCCAGCAGTGTGTCCTGCACCGATCCAGTGGGCAGAGGGTAGCCTGGTCCCTGGTGGGGCCTGTCCCTACACCCTGCTAAGTCATCATAGGGCTCAGGACTCCAAGCCCAGGTCTTATTCATGCCCATCAGTGCAGGGCAGTTGCCTCTGGCAATGGATTCACTCTGGGTGCCACCTTTCCAGGTCCCTGCAGGTGCTCCCGAGTGAGTTGGGAAGAACTGGGCATCCCAGCCCTGGGTGGGTAGCTCAGTTGGTTAGAGCATAGTCCTGATAGGCCAAGGTGGTAGGTTCCATCCCTGTATATAGAGTACATACAAGAAGCAACCAATGAGCCCAGTTCGATTCCCAGTCAGGACACATGCCTAGGTTGTGGACTGGATCCCAGTGGGGGTCGTGCAGAAGGCAGCCAGTCAAAGATTCTCTCTCATAATTGATGTTTCTATCTCTCCCTCTTTCTTCCTCTCTGAAATCAATTTTTAAAAAACAACCAATGAATGCATATATAAGTGGAACAACAAATTGATGTTTCCCTCTCTCTCCTTTTCTAAAAGAAATAAAATAAAAATTAAATGAAAGAGGAAAGAAAGGAAGAGAGAGAGAGAGAGAGAGAGAGAGAGAGAGAGAGAGAGAGAGAGAGAGAACCGTGCATCCCTGTGCTCAGGGCACCGCAGCCATGGGGAGAAGGCAACTCCAGCAAGGAGAGCGCCTGCTGGGAAAGGTGCCTGAGTGTCTGCCCCCTCCACGTGCTCCATCTGTCAATGAGGCTGGGGAGAAAGAATGCCCCGGGCCTGGGAGGAGGTGGGCGTCCCGGTTTCTTTCAGGGAAAAGGAAATCGAAAGGGCTGCGGGTTCAAGATGGGGAGAAGGGGCTCCGCAGAGCAGAAGTGCGGGACTGTGCGCAGGAAGGGACCCCGAAGCCGCACTGGCGCAGGAGCGCCGCAAGGGAGTGCTCCCGCCGCCTCTCCCGCCTCCTGGAGCGGTCCCGCCGCTCCCTCCCAGGCTTCCGCTGCAGCGCGCGCCCCAGCCGGGAGGGGGCGCCGCGCGGTGACGTGGGCGGGGTGAGGCGGGGGTTTCAAGCTACAAGCGTGTTATAAGGCGCGGAGCCTGAGAGCGATTCATTCCAGAGGTGCGCACCGCCTTCATGGCCGCCGCCGGAGCCCGCCTCCTGCTCTTCCGCGCCGGCCTGCTGGTCGCCGCCGCCGCCGCCGCCGACCTCGGGTCCGGGGATGGCTGGGATGCCGGTGCGCCCCCAGGGAACCGCGACCGCCCGGAGCTGCCCGCCGATACCGCGGATCACCGCATGAGGCGTGCCACCACCGGCCTGCCGGTAAGACTCAGACCCCCGAGCCTCAGTTTCCCCACCCGGAGCCCGCACCGCCCTGAGGTCCGGGACACACCAAGGGAGGAGGGCGCTAGCTGCCGGGACCTGCCTGGCTTCCGGTGTCCTTGCTAATGTGGGGTGTTCCAGGGAGACAGAAGGGGTCTCGACGCCCCTCTGCACAGCCGGGTATTTTAAAACCCGGCCTTGACCCTGGCTTTTGGGTAGTTTTCTTTGGCATTAAAGCAACATTCTATTAGGCCAGTGGAATATGCCGTTTATTTGGGGTCAGAAGGTAGTTGGGAAATACGTGGAAGTAACTTGATGTTCATGGGGTTCGAAAGAAACTTAAGCAAATTACTGACTCCCTCCCGCAATCTATTTGGTGAAATTCCCCGTGAAAACAACTACATTTCGCAGGTCTGGGGGAAGGAGGTGTGAGGGCTGCAGAACCCAGTGAGGGTGACTTCTGGATGTGCAGGAGTCCCCCTAGCTCCGCCCTGCTCCTTCCTTCCCAGCTGGGCCGAGGGGAATCAGGATGGGGAAGGTGGGTAGGAGGGTGTTGGGAGAGCCCTCGGTGTGGTGGGGCCTTTCAGACAGGAAGGTGGTCGAGTCCCTGCATTATCAAGATGCTCATGCGCCCTGCAAAGGAGAGAGTAGCAGTGGGGCCTCAGGCCTGAGCATCTGCTCTCAGCATCACACTTGGACCACCAAGGCCAAGGACACCCCTACCTGTGGAGGCAGCCAGCCCTTCTGGCTCCCTGGGAGGGCCTCCCTGAAATCCAGTCTCTCCACCTCAGCTACTTCCCATGGATTGAAGGCAGACCCCTCCCAGACACTCAACCACACCCCTGAGGGGCAGGGCCACCAAATGTTGGGGCTACACTGCCAGGAAGCAGATGGGGAGCCCGGGTGCTTCCAGGCAGGGTTCTGGCCTTGGACCCTATTTGGGAGTCAAGGTTGCACCAGAGACTCCCCAGCTCCTTTCTGAGAGTCCCTGAGGCTGGAGACCTTGGTCAGCCAAGGCAGCTGCTGGACACCCACTCACACCACAGGCCCATCTCCCACGTCTCCCGACCAACATGGCTCCACCTGTTTCTGCTCTCCCCACACCAAACTGGACAGGACACGGGGCCAGCTGTGAGGGCCAGCTCGCATGCTCGTGCAGCCCTCGTGGAATCCTGCCATGTGTTTCTACTGAGGGCAGTGTGAGGCTGTGAGTGGCATCACAGGTCCTTGTTTTCGGTGAGCAGCCAGCAGGTTGGCACCTCACAGGGCCCACCACCCAGTGAGACATGGGAAAGCTGGAGAGAGAGACAAGGCCCCGGACCCTTGGAGGCTCCTCCCACAGAAGCCCCCACATCCTCACCACAGCACAGTGGTTGCTGAAGAAAGCCCAGGTCTGGGAGACCACCAGCTCTGTCTCTGATGAAAGGACCTGACCAGCTCTAAAACCCTAGGTCCTTCCATTGGCCCTGGAGTCGGTGCCCATGACCTCATCTAAGCCCTCTGGGGCCAGTTTCTCTCCTAGCTGGCAGCCTTGCCTGGAGCCCAAATCATCTGAGGCCCGCTGCCCAAAGGGCTACAGACCTCTCCCTGGAAGGTACCTGCTGGCAACTTTCCTGTCTGCCATGATTGGTCAGAATGCAGTGTGCAGGGGAATGGATATTTCTGGACCGGTCACTGTCCTTGCTTGGGTCAAATGTCCTGGAAGTCCTGAGGAGGATGGGCAGTGTCACACCCCATGCACAGGCCTTAAAATCCTGCCATCTCAGTGCTGGGCCACCCAGACCCCCGGACTGAGGGCTGAAATTGGCTTCCGTGGAACTTCAGAAAATGCGGGTGGGATGGGAGGCCGGCTGATAGCTGGAGACCTGGGTAATCAGTCGCCTCTTCCTGACACCTGTGGGTGTCAGTGGTCTGAGCCTTCTGGTAGCTCTCCTATGGAGGGAGCTGGAAGAGGCCTGGTGGTGCAACGGGGCGGGATTGCCACCTGCTACAGAGCTCTGCACCTGTCTTCCTCTCCCACAACGCCCAGATCATGGGGCAGCCCATTCCCCATGGTCCTCCCCAGGGGCTGTGCTTCAAGGGCACCACTGAAGGCCAGTCCTGTACATGACCTCCTGAAAAGTGTCCTGTCCAGTCTGCTCGGTGGACACCCGCTGCGAGGAACAGGGGGTGGGAACCAACCTGATGCTTTCTAGGAGTCCACCACCGAGAGAACACCCAGCCAGGACCCCTGGGAGACCTGGAAAGCCTTCCTCAGGCACAACATGGAGAACGCTAAGGCCAGGAAGAACAGAGGCAAAGGCAGGAAGTTGGAGGTGAGCAAGGCCAGCCAGGATGTGTGTGCGAGGAGCCTCCAATTGTGGGCCCTCCGTGAACCCCCAGCCCACCACACCCCTCGCCGGCCCCCACTGGCACGCCCTGAGCACTTCACCAAGCAGACTCTCACCTTGGGCCTGGGGTCAGAGAGCACAGAAAGTGTCAAGCCGGAGGCTCAGGTGGCTCTGGGGCCTGTTCCTACCATTTACCCTGCACCTCTGGAATGCCAGGCAGCCCCATCAGCTCTCCTCCTTCCACATCCTGCTATAGGAGACCTGCGCTGGCCTGGGAGGGCAGCTTTCAAAGCATGGAACCTCATTGCCTTCTCCGCAGTCTGAGGCCAGTGGGAGCCCCTTTTGCCTGCCTGTTAGAGGCAGGAGCTTGTCAAGCAGGTGCCCATCGTTCCCGCCTGTCCATTCAGATGTCTTCACTGCCAAGTTTCCCTTCCAGCCATGTCCCCGAACCTTTGTCCTCCTGAATGACTCAAGGCCCGTCAACTCATCAGAGCTGGTGAAGGAGTTCCGACGGCTGCTAGAAGGTAGTAGATGCACACCATGTGGGGATATACCCCCGGGTGTGAGTGGGGCTGGGGAAGGTCTCCCACAGGAGCCAAGACAGGCTAGTCCTCAGGATCTGCAGCGCCCAATCCGGCCCCTGCACTGTGCCAGGCTCAGGGTCAGGAGTTGGGGGTGGGAGTGTGGTAAGGACACTGCAGAGGAAGGCAGACGTAACCACTCGGTGCTCAGTAGGTGCTTGGGGACCAGCACCCACACCCAACCTGGGAAATCAGGTGAGTCCAGGAAAGGCCAGATCTGAACCCATACCCCTCAAGTGAGGAGTGTCAGGGAGGGGGTCAGGGCTCTTTAAACTTTCACAGTGCTCCTCTGATTCCCCCAGTGACACAAGGGAGATTTAAGGCTCACCCCAGTCAACACAGGCCCTGACTGCAAACCCCAACTTCTTCCCCTCGATCACCTCTGCCCCTTCCCCTGACAGATCTCAGCTGCCGACACAGAGAGAGCCCCTTGGGAGGCTGCCTGGAGGGGCAGGGAGGACCAGGGGCAGCACAGGGCTAGCATCGCCAGGTCACCATCTGACCCAGGCTGGGCACTGAGATGGAAGGCTTAGAGGGAGACAGCAGAGCTGAGCTGAGCTGTGGGACTGGGGGATGTCCCTGCACTGTGGTCACTGCTAATGGGTAGCTCACATTATTTACTAGATTAATTTTGTTATGAAGAACCTAGTGACAGAGCCCTTCCCCCACTTTAATTCAGTGTAGTGGCCCATTAGATACCGTTTCAGAGGCTGAAGAACCTACATATTATTTCCAGTATAGTTACAATGATTATTTATGTATACCCAGCTTCCTTCCAAAGTTGACCAGGGCTGGTTGATATGATTGTGTTCGCTGATACAATAAAAGCATAAACAGAAAAAACACCGCTACGAAGGGGGCAATGTGGGTAGGATAGGGAGGTGAGGCAGAGAACACGGGCACTGGGTGTGACTCTGCCCTAAACTTCCCGGTGGCCGAAGTGTGAAGGGAAACAGGAGCAGCAGCAGGGTCAGGAGGCAGTTTCTGCCTGCCAAGCAGGCCGAGACTCTGTGAGGGGTTTGAGGGTGGGGGACATGGAAAGGAGGGCGGGCTGGGTTCAGCCACCACTTGCTCTGCCAGAATTGGTGCCACTGCGAGAGCGCTTGGAGCTGGGCCTTGCCCCAGAGGAGGCAGCAGGGGACAGGGACAGGGTGTCCTCGCTGACAGAGGCCCTGGCCATGAGCCCACCGCTGGTGGGGGATGCCTTCCACTGCCGCCTGCGCCAGAAAGTGTCGGTGGAGAGGCGGACGCTGCATGAACTTGGTGGCTACTACCTGGTGAGTCCTAGCCTGGAGGGGCCCAGGAGAGGGTGTGGGGTGGGCCCAGGTGACCCTGTCTGCGCTCCACAGCCCAAATCTGAGGGCGCCTTCTATCGCGGCCTGGGCCTGAACCTGACCAGCGGCCAGTACACAGCGCCAGTAGGGGGCTTCTATGCTCTTGCGGCCACGCTGCACGTGGGTAAGTGGGTAAGACCTAGCGTCAGAGTGTGTGTGGGATTGGGGGGGGGTTGTGCTGGGGGGGGGGGGATCGACTCCACCCACCGTGACTACTCCCTCCCTCCCCTAAGCCCTCCCTCAGCAGAGGAAGCCAGAGCAGCAGCGCCCTCGGGACCGCCTGCGCCTGCTCATCTGCATCGAGTCCCAGTGCCAGAACCACACGTGAGTGGGTGTGCGGGTGGGGGTGGGGAGTGCAGTTGGGGCACTGGACCTGGACCCTTTCCTCCATCCTCACTGCCACCCTAACCTGGGTGACCCCAACGCTCCCATCCCAGCAGCAGGAGCTAACTGGGCTTCCTGGGCACACCCCCACCACCTCAGCCATTTCCAGACCACTCTGCGCGACCCTTCCCCATTAATTCTCCCACCAGCTCCTGTAAACTTCCTTCACTGCGCATGACCATGCCCACCTTCCAACTGCACCGGGTCACTGAGGGCAGGGGTTCCTCCCTCTGTCCCCCCACCCAGAACAGATCCAGACCCAAGCAGATGCTGGCAATAGCTGTTGAAGAAAGGAATAAGTGAAGTTCAAAAGTTCTGATTCTGGTTTTGAAAGCCCTCCACACAGGCCTGACACGGCTTTCTGCGGCCCCTCCCACCTAAGCTGCAGCAGCCAGTGCAGTGGGGTTCCTCAGAGCTGCCCCCAGCTTCGGCCAGGCTTGCCTTTCCCGAACCTGCAGCACAGCTGGCCCTGGGGAGACTGGCCTCCTTTGGGAGCCCAGTTCAGACAGTGCCTCCACCCGGAGACCCGAGACAGCTGTCCCCTTGGCACCTTGCTGGGTCTTGTCAGTTGTGAGGGACGCGGGTGGGGTCTGGGGTGGAGGCCCTGTGACCCTCTTTCTGCTTTGGCCGCAGCTCCCTGGAGGCTGTCATAGGTCTGCAGAGCAGCGGTGAGCTCTTCACCATCTCCGTGAACGGTGTTCTGTATCTGCAGGTGCAGGGGCAGGCTTGGGCATGGGGGGTACCACCTGGTTGTGGCCATGGGGTGACCTGGCAGGGAGGGGTGCTGGTGGGCACTAAGGGGCTCTGGGTGCAGCACCCCAACTCCAGGCTTGGGAGAGCTGTTGAGACCTCCCAAGTCCCACACTGAGGGCTGGTGCTCCTACTGGTAGAACAGGGGTCAGCTCCAGAGCCCAGGCTGACCTCCCTCATGACATCTGAGCCCATTGCCACTGCAGGAAGCAGCACATGTAGTTATTTCCTACACAAATCTCTTTCTAGCACTGGGGATTTGGGCAAGTACTCAAGGAATTGATGCAAAGGTGAGCTTCACTAAAAAAGAAAAACTGTCAGTGTGGATGTGAACAGCAGCTCACATTTAAATAGCACTATGCAGGCCGCATTCTGAGTGCCCATTTCACTGTCACGGCGCTCTGAGGGGGGCACTGCCATTATTCCCATTCACAAACAGGGAGCAGAGCACAGCACGGTTAGATAACTCGCCGAGCTCACGCAGCAGTCAGGACTGCAGGCCCAGCTGCTGAAAGGCATGTAGTGGTCTGGTCTGGTCACAGGCACCAAACACATGGGGGAGTCAAATGGCTCACGGTGTACCTGGAGTCCTAAAATGCAGGAGGGGTGGGTCCCCGGAGTCTGCAGTTTTGGGAGTTCCCAGGGGATGGGATCCTGCTGGTGTGTGGACCACATCTGGAGCAGCCACGCCAGAGTACTGATCAGTCCCAAGGTAGCCCTGCCCCGCAGGTCAGAGACCAGGCCTGTGGGACGGGGCCACCCTCACACCCCAGGTTAGAGCCTTACAGGCTCCATATGCAGCACAGAAGCATGTTGGACTCTTGACCCCCTGCTGGCCCTGAGCAGAGGTTCACTCTCACAAATGCGAACTGCAGGAGCCCATAAGCGCAGGGGCCAATGGAGCTGGAGAGAAAGCACTAGAACGGGCAGAGGTGCTGTTTTGAGGGTGTGTGCCAGTGCCCAGGCTGACGCTGCCCGTCTCACAGCTAGGGCAGTATACCTCCGTCTTCCTGGACAACGCTAGCGGCTCCCTCGTCACTGTGCAAGACGGCTCCCAGTTCAGCGCTCTCCTCCTTGGCATCTGAGCAGTATCGAGCTGGATCCCAACAATCCTTGGGCAGTGTTGGAGTGACAGAGGCCACATGCAGGAGAGAGCCCATTCAACTGCACACAGTGGCCCCTGCAGTTCAGCTCAGAGATGGCCACTCCAGGCAGCCTGGGGAGGTGACAAGCAAACCTGCTGTCCCAGAACCAGAAAGGACTTTAAGATCACGCTTCACCAGAGTTCAGCGCACCCAGGCCTGGGACCCCCGCTGCTGGCCTACTGGCTTGTCTAAAATCTCAGTTCCACCGGCCTGCATGGTTTAGTGGTTGGGTATCAACCTATGAACCAGGAGGTCACGGTTTCATTCCTGGTCTGGGCACATGCCCAGGTGCAGGCTCGATTCCCAGTGTGGGGCATGCAGGAGCCAGCCAATCAATTATTCTTTCTCATCACTAATATTTCTTTCTCTCTCTTCCTCTCTGAAATCAATAAAAATATATTTAAAAAATAAATAAAACCTCAGCTTCTTCACTGTGGCCAAGTCCCGCCCTTTCCATCTTTCTTAAGTGTTGAGAGTGCCGGCAGAGGAACGCCCGGTCTGCCTGCTGGGGTGCCCTGTGTAGAGGGGCAAGGCAGTCTGTGCAGGGCTGCAGGGCCTCCTAGGGTAAGTGAGCTGCATGGAGGGCCAGCTTTAGCAGCAGCCTTCCCACTGTGCCCATCTCCACCTGGGGCTCCCTCCCAACCACGCCTTTGGTCTGTACCAGCCGTGGGCAAACTACGGCCCGCGGGCCGGATCCGGCCCGTTTGAAATGAATAAAACTAAAAAAAAAAAAAAGACCGTACCCTTTTATGTAATGATGTTTACTTTGAATTTATATTAGTTCACACAAACACTCCATCCATGCTTTTGTTCCGGCCCTCCGGTCCAGTTTAAGAACCCATCGTGGCCCTCGAGTCAAAAAGTTTGCCCACCCCTGGTCTGTACTGATCACAGGACGCAAGACTCTCTTTGTGGCCCCTTGGACATCAGACAAGACACTGGACAGGGCTTATGGGGTGGGAGGCAGAGAGTCTGGGCCCAGCTTCCTGGAGCTCCTTTCACTTCTAACATGTACAAGCTAACTGACACGCTCAACTTGCAGACAGATGATTTATCAAAGAGGAGCGGTAAACCTTTTAATAGACCAAGTCCTTTCCCATCCCCTCTGAGGCTGACTCACTGCTAGGACCCACCAGCCATATGGAAGAGCTAGAACATCCTTGAAGGCCCCGCCCACCCACCTGACCAGGCTGGAAAGAGGCTTCCCAGAAACTAGCAGCCCCTGGTCCCCACCCTAGCCTAGCAGGGTCCATGGGTTCTGGGGCTCTTCAAGCATCCACTCTAGTTAGACGGAAATAGGCTCCAAGCTCAGACAGGTAGAGATGGGGACCATACTGAGAAAGAACTGGTCTTGAGAGGGCTGGTTCCCACCAAGTCCCCTGTGCTGCTGCAGCAGTGATAGCACCTACATAGCTGTCAGCCTACAGCACATTCCATCTAAGTCAGTGGTTCTCAACCTTCCTGATGCCGCGACCCTTTAATACAGTTCCTTATGTTGTGGTGACCCCCAACCATAAAACTATTTTTGTTGCTACTTCATAACTGTAATTTTGCTACTGTTATGAATCGTAATGTAAATATCTGATATGCAGGATGTATTTTCATTGTTACAAATTGAACATAATTAAAGCATAGTGATTGATCACAAAAACAATATGTAATTATATATGTGTTTTCCAATGGTCTTAGGCGACCCCTGTGAAAGGGTGGTTCGACCCCCAAAGAGGTCGTGCGACCCACAGGTTGAGAACCACTGATCTAAGGAGCATGAATGTCCCAGAGCAGGTGGTCCTTCTGAAGTTACCCAACCCCCATTCATACACACAATGGGTTCACATGAAATCTGCTACAACAGGATATGGCTCTTGTCACCTTAACCTCTTAGCTGGCCTCAGGATGACTTCCCCAGGAGCCTAAAGCTTCTACTCCTACACAGAAGTAAACATCTCACTCCCAGCTGGCTCCCAACATGAAACCCTGTACCCCTTGCCAGGCCTGGCACAGGCACGATTCTCAGTAGGACCTGCACCCGCCCTACTAGGAAGTGCCAGCTGGCCTGGTGTCCTGTGTCCCCACACTCTCTGATAAGGGCTAGTGTAGCCACAGATATTTTAGGAAAGTTATCTTTTACCCTTGAAAAAGCCACAGATCTCTTTCATTTTCTCCACATAAGTATTATAGCCATTTATTAGAGTATTTACTTAGTATTGCCAGATGAAATAATTTATATAACTGACTTTATGAATTGATCAAGTACCTAAGAATTGTTACGTGATTATACAAAGTTACAAAAATAAAGTATAGACCTTAAAATATAAAATCTTAATCGTTTTAGGCCAGGTCCACTGAGGATGGGGAGGAATGACCTCTTTGAGGTGAGGTGGGGGATGACCCCCAGCTGGGGAGGCGGCTTGGACTCTATGAAGGTGGGGGAAGGGGCTTGCCAGGGAAGCCACAGTGGCAAGCCTCTTCCAGCTCTGAGACAATGGCACGCTGGGAATTAGGGGCATGTGAGTCACATGTTGACACCTAGTTTGCTATAGGAGGATATTTATCGAGCAACTTATTTCCCAATTTGAGATGTTGAGGCTCTTTCCTTCAATGATGCCAGTTCATCAGCAGCAATGGAGCCTGGCATGTAACTCTCTGGGGAAGGGTGTGCTCAAAATGTTCCCCTGAGGTACTTGTAGCAGGACATCAATCCCACCAACCGACTGGGTGATAAGACCATGTGTGTATGCTGGGCGGGGGCCAGAGAACATTACAGAACAGCTTTCTGAATGGCAAGGTTCTTAAAATCTTACATCATCCCGAGGCAAGCGTTTGCCCAAAACGACCTTAGAGCTGCTTTCCTAAAAAGTAATTACAGCAACACCGATGACTTGTTTTATACAGAAATAAGAGCTTTGCCGAAACCGGTTTGGCTCAGTGGATAGAGCGTCGGCCTGCGGACTGAAGGGTCCCGGGTTCGATCCCGGTCAAGGGCATGTACCTGGGTTGCGGGCATATCCCCAGTGAGAGATGTGCAGGAGGCAGCTGATCGATGTTTCTCTCTCATCGATGTTTCTAACTCTCTATCTCTCTCCCTTCCTCTCTGTAAAAAATCAATAAAAAATATATTAAAAAAAAAAGAAAAAGAAAAAAAGAAATAAGAGCTTGAAAAGTATTTTCTAATCTTCCCGGTAGGCTGATCATGCATGCATTTTCCGCTTTGGACATCTGTAACCGAAGGGTACCACTGTAAGGTGTTATTGGAAGGTGGATTCAGCTCAGCAGAGCTCACTGAATGCACATTCTTACAATGCAGTTGGCTCTCAGAGGCCACACTCCACAGGAGCTTGACTGCTCCATCCGGGAAGTACATTCCACGCCCAGGGGATCCCGATGGGAGACCTGGTAAAAAGCCAGTCCTCCAGAGCCCTTCAGCCAGACTGTGCCTGTTCTCACAGGAATTAGAAACAAGCTGAACCACCGTGCTGCTTCGGAGAGCTTGTCAGGGGCACACCACTCTAGAGTAGATAACTTTGTGTACCAGTCTACTGTCCTGGCTCAGCCTGGATCGAGCTATAAAATGTTCTGTAACCTTATTTTTGTATGGAAATTTGAAAGAAGCTGGAGTGCTCCATTAGCCCTGGGGTTGGGATCCACCTGTCCTAACAAGACGACCAGAATATATTCAAAAGCAAACACAATTAGCTTCTGAAGGGTCACGAGTTTCTCCAAATGTAATGAGATAAGATTAGAAAAAAGAGAAACTTTTATTTACAACCATGGGAATCCCACAGGAGTACACGAAACACACATAATGTGTACACACACACATGAACCTCTGAAGCCAGCGGCATGCCATGCCCTTAGTGCCCTATCCGCACCAACATCACCGTGACGTTATCCGCCGAACCCCGCTGCACTGCCTTGTTGGCCAGCCTATTGCAGGCTGCTTCGTAGCGGGTATCCACAGGAGGCTTCCCTTCCCGGCTCTGGATCTTCTCATCCTGCCGGGCAGGAAAGGGTGCTGGTGAATAGGGGAATCCTGCACCCCACCACTCTCCTGAGACAGCATCGCCAGAAGGAAGAATTGCTCAGTCCCCATCAGGGCAGGCAGGACAAACTGACCAGTCTCCCGGACATTGAAAATGCACACAAGGATACCCCCCAACAATGGGGATGTAGGGGAGGACTGGGGTGTCAGTAAGGTGCAGCTGGACAACTGGCGCTCACTCCCTTGTGCAATTTCTTACCTCGAGGCAGGACAAGATGAAGTTCACAGCTTCTTCTGGGGTAAAGACCTTGAAGAGGCCGTCGCAAGCCAGCAAAATGAACCTACAATACGGGGAAGAAATATAAATGGGTTTTAACAGCAAACTCTATAAAATTGCCAGTAACAGAGGAAAAAGAAACAAACACTTGTCCAACTACAAAAAAAACTAAGATTTTTAAAGAAGTAATTTGACTTCTATGAGACAAAGATTAAAACTACTTAAAAATAATTGTAGGTGGGTCTAATACATCAAAACTGGAACATGCCTTCTGTTCACCAATATTGAAAGTATGAATTCAAACATTAGGTAGGTATTGCACTTTCTTATATAAACGCAAAAGGTACATCACTGAATAAAAACATCAGGTATTATGGTAAATATACACAGAATTTCTTTCGCCACCTGCCTTGAGCCATTTCCCAAAGACATAAAACTAGTGGTTAGACCTAAATGGAACATCCTAGAAGCCATGCTGAGTCTAAGGCCCTAGGAGAACCACCACCCACCTTCACTGTCTGAAAACGGGATTATTTCCCTACCAAAACCCCCATCCTCTGGGCTTCCCAAGGAAAGTCATTCTGAACAATGGTGGCTCAGATAGAAAGATTTTAGTACTCCAAGCACCAAGGAATGTTCCCCACGGCTTTAACCACCTCTCTTTTCTCACTGTCATACCCAGGTCTTAGTTCTCCTCTTCTGACTGGGCATTCATTCAACAGGCATTGACCAGCACCTAGTCTGTGCCTGGGACAGTGTGGGGCACAAGTCCCAGAAGACTCCTGCCCCTTCCAGTGAGGTGACAACCATCCAGAATGGGGGGAACTAGCCTATCACACAGCAGGGGCCTGGTCTGGGGGCAGGCAGACAAGACTCTCTGGGGCATCACTCAGAAAAACAGATGCGCGGCTAGTGGAAACACGTTCCAAGACCCTAGGGTCAGCAAGAGCATAGCGTGCTGAAGGCAGGCATGGAGAACAGGGAGGCTGAGCAGGGAGGACTAAAGTAGGGCTCCTTACTGGCAGCACTGAGACCAAGGCTCAGAGCTATGCTTCAGAAGAGTTCCTACCCGCAAGGCTGCAGCTTGATCAATGAGCCTTTCTCACCTCCCTCATCACTCATTCTTGTGGGCCCCTTATGAGCTCTTTCCTATTCTCTGCACCACTGCCTCAATTCAGCCCCGTTCAAGCCAGGGCCACCACCATATCCTAATGAGCCCCTGGGCTCCGTCCTGCTCCAACCCCCAGCATTTAGGGCTTCCTGCCACCAGGCAGCCAGGCAGTGTGGTGCCTCATCTTCAGGCAGCTTAGAATGGCGATGGACAACTGAACAGACCGTCTTTCTCAACCTAGCTTGGTCTGCCTAAAAATCGCCCATGACCCTCTATCATGAGAAGCTAAAATTCAAACTCCTCAGCATGGAACTCAGTCAGTGGCCATCATCTCTCACCAATATCCCCTGCCAACATTTGCCTATCAATCTGTCAAGGGCAGCAGCTTGGCGCCCTTTCACACCATCCCATTTTAATGCCTTTGTTGTGTGTTTCCTCTACTAGAAAACCCTCTTGTTCCTCCAACAGGGACACCTCCCACCCACACTGGCCAGGCTCCCAGAGCAGCCCATACTCCTAGGACATGAGTGCCCCCAACCAGACTGTGTGGCCCACTAGAGCAGAACCGTAGAACTGTATTTTTTCTCTCTGCACCTCCAGGGCCTAACACAGTGCCCAAGACACGGCTCCTTACAAGCCAAGAGTTGGGGATAGATAGACCATATTATGTGCATGCCCATGTCTCTAGTGGGCATTTTTACCTGTCATTGGGGGTCAGCTGGCAACGTCTGATGTCTGGCACAGAAGTGACCCCGCAGCGCTTGTACTGCCCATCCCCAATGGATCGGGATACCTCCAGCACACCTAAGACACGCCCGTCCCTAAAACAAAGGGAAAACAATTCAGACTCCATCTGCCAGATCATAAGGCCACAGTACTTACAATCTGATCTTAAAATCAGAAAAATAAGACAGAATGAAAGATGTAGCCTGCAGAATTCACATTAAACAGCATCATGCCCTAGCCGGTTTGGCTCAGTGGACAGAGCGTCAGCCTGCGATTGAAAGGTCTCAGGTTCGATTCTGGTCAAGGGCACATGCCCGGGTTGTGGGCTCGATCCCCAGTGGGGGCTGTGCAGGAAACAGCCAATCATGATTTTCTCTCATCATTGATGTTTCTATCTCTTTCTCCCTTTCTCTCTGAAATCAATAAAAATATGAAACAAATAATAATAATAAAAAAACAAAAATAGCATCATCTCCTGACCTCAAATAATACACAGGAGATGTGCTGAGTCCCCATTGCTCTAGGTCAAGCATGCCAAACTCTCAGCCCACAACAAATATTTTTGCTGCCCAGCCAATATAACAGTTATGTAAGAAACGTTTTAATAAAAATTTCATAACTTAATTTTTACAATATCCTGTTACACATAATTATTAATAATGAACTACAATGTTCTAATGACTGATTACTATAATTGTGTTGCATTCATTTCCCTGACGCACAGGTGCACCATTTCTCGCACTAATACTAGCAGCGAATATTTTAGCAGCCAATTGCCATGTCCTTAGTCTTGGACTAACTTGTTTGGTGTGTTGTGTGCTCCAGGAAATATTTCACTTTCAGAGAACAAGCAAAATAGGTTTATTTGCGTTACACTTATTAATATGTGCAGTTATTCATTGTCTGGTAAGTCAGTGTTCAAGGAAAAATATTAATTTATATTAAAATGTTCCATTATTTTATGTTAACGATGACTCATTTATTTCAGCCCTTTGTATTCAGCATGTCTCTATCAAAATAAACCTATGTTTCTATGAAAACTGAAGCTTTTGTTTTTTTGCGGCCCACATAAACTTAAACCTTGTTTATTTGGCCCGTGTTAGCCTTTGAGTTTGACATGTTTACTCTAGGTCCGTGGTCGGCAAACTACGGCTGGTGAGCCACATGCGGCTCTTTGGCCCCTTGAGTGTGGCTCTTCCACAAAATACCACGTGCGGGCACGCATACAGTGCGATCGAAACTTCGTGGCCCATGCGCAGAAGTCGGTTTTTGGCCTGGGCGAGGCTATTTTGAAGAAGTACTGTTGATATTTGGCTCTGTTGACTGTTTACTGACCACTGACCTCGGTCATTAATATTCCTGCGGCCTCAGCCAGGCTGCACATTAGAGGGAACAGTGCCCCCTCTGGCTGCACTTATGTGGTTGCAATGGCCAG
This sequence comes from Myotis nattereri, assembly GCF_964212035.1. Lineage (NCBI taxonomy): Eukaryota > Metazoa > Chordata > Mammalia > Chiroptera > Vespertilionidae > Myotis > Myotis nattereri. The sequence continues at coordinate 35,036,632 of NC_138082.1, forward strand.
TTGATTTGCCCAAAGCTGGGAGTGGACTTAACTGGACTGACTAGGGGCTTGGCTTTGTTTTTCTCTTTATCTTAAAGCTCCTTAGGTGATTTGAGCATGCACACAGGGTTAAGAAAAGGTGGAACAGAGGACTATTTTGCATTTCAATCTAATTAGGTTTGGAAAATACTCAAAGTGACCATTCCCAGACTCCACAGCACCTTTTGTTTCCACTGGGTATGGGTATGATTAACTTACATACAATTGGTAACACTCTGCATAGCATTACACTTTTACCCATCCTATTTTTAGGTAAAGGATACAAAGATGGTAGGGTGACCCATAAGTGGGGCCATGCTGAAATACAGGGGAACAGCAGTCCTTGACTCAAAGGCCCCAAGAACAATTCTGGTGGTGCTACCACTGTGTGACCGTAGGCAGCTGCCACGGGGGGCCCTCAGACTCTCATGTACACAGCCAGAGGAGAAACCAACTGGAGAAGATGCAGGAGAGTTTTTGGCAAACACCAAAGCTGGGCCTGGAGATGCTGCGTGAATGGAGGCACATGGCAGAACATCCTCGCCTGGGCCTGGGCCACTGTCTCAGAGTCAGAATTGAGCCTGGTCCTGGCCCTACACCCTGGACAGTCACCCTCCCCGCAGGAACAGCTGAGGGATCAGCAACAGACTTAACCAGGCACCTGAAAGAAGCAGTACTCCCCATACAATTACTACAGCAAACAGCAGCGGGCGAGGTACACAGGAGCAGAAGTGAAGATGGACAGGGTAGGGTTGGGGGAGTCCCTCAGCCCTAAGAGTGCCATTAAGGAAGCCGCTCAAAGCATAAGAATCCAACCAAGTGTTTCTTCAGTGACCAAATGGCCAGGTGCCCGGTGTGGATACCCCTCCGCCACATCATGAATGCAGCTCGTTTCAAGGAGACAGAGTGTCATGACCTGGGCAGAGGGCTGGACCACCACCTTCATGCTCAGACAAGTTCAACAGGACTACATGCTTCTTCACTACCCTCAGAGTTCTCCCAGACCACCGTGCTGAGGAGTGAGGGGTTCTTAAGTTTCAACCCATCAATCCTGGGTACCACCTTCTCTGGCACATTCCCCACTTTTGCTCAGAATTGTGTTAGTTCCCATCCCTTTCCCACCTGCCCATCAATCATAGCTTCATGCTTCCTCAGCCAGGCAACTATTTTCCTGCTAGTTTCTCAGACAGAAGTCCTGATCTGTGATCTTTGCTGGTACTTTGTTACAGTTTCTCCTTCACAATGAGAGAGGTACTGAGACGGTTGCCCTGGCGGCCAGGATAAGCTGCACACTGCTCTAACGTCAGCTCTTCTAGCACATCAGCAAAAGCAGGACACAGTCAGTCTCAATGCTTTTGCATCCTCTTCTGACTCAGATGCCCAAGTCCTGTGTCTTATTATGATGGATGCTAACGAAGTAACTGAAGGTGGATTCCAGAATAGCGCCTTTTCAATATCAGAGACCTGAATGTGACCTGGTCCCAGACACATGCACTGCATATTTGTTTATTTAATATATTTTTATTGAATTTCTTTTACAAAGAGGAAGGGAGAGGGATAGAGAGTTAGGGTAGTTAGAAACATCAATGAGAGAAACACCGATCAGCTGCCTCCTGCACACCCCCTACAGGGGATCAAGCCCACAACCAAGATACATACCCTGGACTGGAATCAAACCAGGGACCATTCAGTCCGAGGGCGATGCTCGCCACTGAGCCAAACCAGTTTGGGCTGTACTGCATATTTACATCTAGATGCTACACATGCAAGCTTGCCTCATCTGTCCTGTCCAGTTGCCTTCCTCATAAAATAAAAATAAAACTGCACCTTCTCAGAGAAGTCCACTGAGATAGTGTGACACACTGCTGCACACAGTATGCTACCTTTGGTGGAAGAAAGTAGGAAAAATAAGAATCTGTACACAGATTTGCTTCTTTCTGTAAGAAGCAGCATTGGAGAGAATCCAGAACTATGAATACGGGGGACAGGCACGGAATCTATAAATAAGCCTTTTTATTTAACCATGTAAGTGTGGGTTTTTATTTTTTAAATTATAGTAAAAATATACACAAGATAAGATTTGCCTTTAACTATTTTTAATGTACAGTTGAGTGGCATTAACTGAGTTCACACTATTGTGCAGCCATCACCACCATCATCTCCAGAACTCTCTTCATCTTCCCAAACTGAACCTCTGTTAAACACTCACACCACACCCTCTTTCCCTGGAGACCCCCATTTCACTTCCTGTCTCTATGAATCTGGCCATTCTATGCACCTCATATTCATGGAATCATACAGTGTTTGTCCTTCAGTGACTGGCTCATTTCACTCAGCATCATGTCCTCAAGGTTGATCCATGCTGTAGCCAATGAGATGATTTCCTTCTTTTATAAGGCTGAATAGTATCCACTATATGGATGGACCACATCTGTTTATCACTACATCTACTGATGGACACTAGGATTGCTTCCACTGTTTGGCCGTTGTCAATAATCCTATATAATAAAAGCCCAGCGACCGAATGGCACAACAACCGGAACGACCGTAGCCCCTCACCCTGGCTGGCCCTGCCCCTGATCGGCCCCCATCGGGGCGGGCTGACTGGACCCCACCAGTGTATGAATTCATGCACTGGGCCTCTAGGATTACTATAAACATGTATGTGCACACACCCGTCCAAATCCTTGCTTGCAATTATTTTGTGGAATTGCTGGATCACATGGTAATTCCATTTTTAATATTAGAGGAACCTCCATACTGTTTTCCACCACAACTGCACCATTTTACATCCCCAACAACAGTGCACAAGGTTCCGATTTCACCATGTAAATGGCTTATAATATAGGGGGAAAAGCCCTAAAATCTAAGACAAATTGAAACTAGTGATAATGACCAAGGTGGTTACACAAGCACAGTGAAAGCAATTATTCTAGGTTTACAAACATGTCCTTGATGAGAAATAGTTCAAGGACAAGAGAAAAGGAACTCAAACTTTGTAATAGTGATAATGCAAATAAATGTACTGTTATTAGGAACCAAGATTTTCAGCAAAAAGGACAGATCTATGACTACTGACCCACAAAAGAGAAAGCCCTGTACTGCTAAATTTGAATAACAAATAGCAGCCTACGCTCACCATCTAAAGAGTGCTGAACAGACTTAGAATTAGTGACATCCCAGGTGAAACAAGAGTCCCCAGCACACGGAGCTAGGTTTTAAAGATGAATGGAACAGTCAGCTCAAAAGCACTCCCTTTCACTGGCTACACTGGGGGTAATGTGAGCAGGAAACGCACCAGGACCCTATGACTAGCATCAGCACTGAAATCACACCCCCGACAAATGGTGGTTCACAGAGCAAGGAGAGAGGAGAAAGGGAGAGGAGCGGAGTGAAAAGAAAAACCACCAGGCCCCGGGTAGCTCAGCTGGTCAGAGCACTGTTCTGATAGGCCAAGGGTGCAGTTTCAACCCCATCAGGGCACATACAAGAATCAATCAATGAATAAGTTAAATTAAGTTAACAAATCAATCTTTCTTTCCCCTCCCCTCCCCTCTGTCTCTAAACATCAAAAAAAAAAAATGAGGGACAAACCCCACTAATTTCCATAAGTGCAGGGGGCCATCTTACTTTGCAAATTGATAATGAAAGAATTGAACATCGACCCTGCTTTCTGGGAAGCAAGTATGGTTCATTCATACCCCACTGATGAAGGAAAGCCTCTCCTGGTAGGATGCCTGTTAATACCTGTGGCAGGAATTCCAGAAGCAGGAAATCATCTTTGTCATCCCTATGAAATAGATTCAGACAAGAATCACTAAGGGCCCTACCACCATGAGATGAAAGATGGATGCAAAACAGAATGTTCCCAAGGTGCTAAAGCACATCTCTCCAGATCACCTGCTGATCACACAGGAAAACCTGTCCCTTTCCCTGTGGGGACTCATTACCACCAAAGTCCAGTGCTGGGAGCTCAGCAACAGTGACCTGACGTGGCCACTAAAGTGAGGGATTATCAAATATAGGCCACCCCCCAATAAATATTTTTCTAAAAATGTTTAATCTGAATCTAAAGAAGACTTTAGAGCTAATTTCTAGTTTATAGGAAAAACATGCAAACAACTTAAATGATAACATGAAAACACAGGCAAACTCAGAACGTGAACCTATACAACCACTGGCCTAGACAACTGCATGATCCAACCTGAGGAAGAGTGGAGACCATTCTACACTGAATGATGTGAATCCAAGGTGAGCATGAGCGCTGGCTGGACCCTGCTTTCAAACCAAGACACTTTGGGGACAACTTGGAGAAATATGAATACAGACAGAATTACAGATAACCTAAAGAATTATTTTCTTAAGTGTTATCTGCAACTAACTTCCAGATAGTTCTGCCTAGCATACACACACAAGAAGCAAATATGGCAAAATGTTAATTACTAAATCTAGGTGGTAGATATTAAAATGTTTACTCTAATTTTATAAAATGTTTGATAATTTTAATGAAGTGGGAAGGGTAGAGGGAAATAAATGCCCACCAGTCCTAGACTCGGGCAGATGGGGTCACAGCCTGGCCCTACTGCTGAGGAGCAAGGTCCCTGCCACCTGAGCCTCCTTGCCCTCTTCTCTGAAGTGCAGGGTTCACCTTGAGCACACTGTCAAATGAGCTCCCTAAGGTGGGTACTGGGAAAAAGGAAGAACCTGCAACAGAGCTGACCATTCACCCATAGGACTGTCAATGTCAAAAGCCTTTCCAAGGAGTTCAGGCAAAGCAGAATTTTAAAGTTATAAGAAAGGGCAGAAAAGATGATACTGACATTAACACTGGGATCACATTCTCGACCATTAACTTCTGCAGCAGCCACAATGGGAAAATGGGGCATGTGCCACTGCCCAAGGTCTGGAACCATGCCCACAGTCCCATCAGTGCAAAGATGACCACACTATGACCAAGGTTATCTCCTACTACCATTCCAGCAATTTTGAACAAACTCAAAGAGTGCTGCCTCCTCTCCAGACCTCTCTGCACTGCTGGCTAGAATCCGCCTGGAGTAAAACTTGTCTAAGGACAAGTGATTGCAGCCTTATATTGCTGATATTTCTCTCTCATCTCCAACAAAAATGTAACACTAATGGTCAAACTGAAAAATGAACCAGAAAACACTTCTGGTCAAATCCATAACACCATGTCCCAGGAGTGAATCCCCGTTAAGTGTATTAAGACTGAAGCCTTGGAGAGATGAATGAAGGTGCTGTGGGCAGAACAAGGGCAGAAGGCCCCTGGCCAGGGGAGCTACTCCCCAGGAAACCCAGAGACCGTCAACCTGTCACATACTTCCTGTCTACATACTTTAGATGTTCTCTCTGAGCAACGCCCCTAAACTGTAACTTACTTAGTTGTGACCAATGATAGTATCTATGGAAGTTCCTAGGACCAGAGAACTGTTGCAAATGGTGACCTTGAATTTGAGGCAGGTTTCCTCCCTTTGCAAATTTAGGAAGGCATGTTTCTTGTACACATTTTGCTCCCACTTGGACATAGTGAAATCCTACAACCTTCATTCACCTACTTCACAGGTCAGACCTCAGACTCATCACACTAAAGACTGCATGACAAGGAAAGTTCTCCCCTTGGAGGACTCATGGCCATTCCTCCCTCCCTCCCTGGAGTTCCCACAGTCCCTGGTTACCTGACGTTTCCTCCAGCCTTCTGTATTCTCATTCGTTCTTCATACTGTGTTGGGTTATGCTCCTTGCTGAGGCTTAAGGCTGCATGTTTTTGACTCTCCTCATTGTAACGACACAGGATTGCCTGGGAAGGTGGAGATCACAACAGCAGTAAATTCAGGAGCCCAGTGCCCGCAGTTACCAGCTGAAGACAAAGGCCAACCATGGAGTTTCAGAGTCAGCTTCCTGCCGACAAACCGAGTTCAAAGAAGAGCCCACGTGGCAAAGTGGTGCCACAGTAACACTAGCCAGGGAGAGAGGCCCCGGTGTGGGCCTCTGTTGGGTGACTAGAGTGGGCACTCATCCTCCTAAGATGTTGTCCTCTCATGGGTGACGTGGAAAGGAGGCAGTTAATGAGCACCAAAGCCCCCTTTGGGCCCAGTTACTAGTTCCCAAGTCTACATGAGGCAAAGATGAGGGCATGCTGACCAAGTGCATCTCCATGTGCTCCTGACACCACATTTACCATGTAGTAACTTCTGGACAAACCTGGATTTTACAGAGGAGGGAGCTGAGGCCTGGAGGATAGGTATCATGTCCAATGTCACACACAGGATTCAAATATGACTCCAAAGTCCCCCCTCTCCCTTTGTCTTGGTCCAATTTTACTCATGCTATTTTAAGTCACTTGGTCAAAACACTTATGTACTGGAGATAGCCTACTAAGAGGACCTCCAGAAAATAAACTCCACTAGGCAGGGACTGTCATCTGTAATGTTCACGGCAGCATCCCTACTGTTTATTTCTTCAGGAAATAAATCACCCTAAAAGCTACAGGGGCTGGGGGCAGCTGTCTTTAGTTCTGCAGATGGTGCTTATGGGTGGGAAGAGTCACTCTGTCACTGTGACTCCAAAGGAACACGAGATGGAGGCTGGCTGAAAAGCTCCTGACTGAAGGCAGGGGCTGAACCCACCTTGCAGAAGGCCAGCCTCTAGCTTCGTTTCCCACCACAGGCTGTCAGCAGTGGGAAATGACTGGCTTTTCTCCCTTAGCCTTGTGAACTGGGCTCCTTGCATGAATGGCGCATCACCTAGCACTTTCCTAGCTGCAGCTCTTGAGTTATTCTAACATAACAATGATTTTGAGAGGCAAGGGCCTGTGGTCAGAGATAGGAAGTTAAATGATATTTGAACTGCACACCAATTAAATTCCCACCTATAACACTACCCTGACAGAGTACACACACAAAAGGAAACATAGAAAACAAAAAAGAATGTGTTTGGGTTTTAAAGCAGAAGAGGTCTACTGCAGATGTAAGTCTTCCCAGGGAACAAAGTGACCCAAGCTCAGCTGCTGCTCCCCACCCAGAATCTACACTCTGCACTGGAGCCCCTGCAGCAATCCCGCAGAACATTCCGACCAGCCTTCGTCACTGCAATCTTAGTCAACAAGCGCCTACTGCCACTCTTCCCCACAGAACATGGTGTTAGCTAAGCGGGTGGCTCCAGAGCCGCATACCCGACTATCTCCGAGGTTGGCAATATAAAGAGTGTTGTCTACAGCCAGAACACACGTGGCAGTGGACCCATCTTTCCAGGCAGGTTTCCTGGGGGGAAAGACATCAGAAATACAGTCACCACCAACATGCTAGCACTTCGAAACTAATTTCCAGAGTTGAATGGGAAGTGGTGTAAACTTTAAAATGAAGAGTTTCCTTAATACTTGCTTTTTTTCTGTTTCAGATTTAGTTAACAATTACAAGAACTTACTTGGTGCCAGGTACTTTTCAGACAGTGAGTGTTAGTATGAAACAGAATCAGAAGATCTGAAATGCATCCAGGAAAAGAACACACACACACACACACACACACACACACACACACACACACACACACTTCATTCATACGTTTTCATGTGGTTTCACTTACTGGCTTGAAGCTTGTTTAAGAAACTCTTCATCAGTATGCTTAAAAGTGTCCAAAAGGCATCTCTTCACAGTTTTCTCCACACTGATTACATCTCCTATTACAGAAGGAACAAAAGAAAAACTCTTAAGGAGGAAAGGTTACCCTCCACCCACTGTCACTCTGTTTCTGAACTACGACCAAGAACAATCTGCATGGCTGGTGTGGCTCAGTGGTTGAGCATTGAACTATGAACTAGGAAGTCATGGTTCAATTCCTGGTCAAGGCACATGCCTGGGTTGCAGGCTTGATCCCCAGCAGGGCGTGTGCAGGAAGCAGCCGATCAATGATTCTCTTTCATCAATTATGTTTCTATCTCTCCCCTACCCTTCCTCTCTCTGAAATCAACAAAAACTTTTTTTTAAAATAAAAACTATCTATTTCTTCACCTACAGGACAGTGCCACTTGCACTGGTGGTAGCAGACTCCCAAGTATAAAGGCAGGACACACACTTGTATCACAGACATTTCAGGAGAGGCGCCCGTCACTCAGAGACATGAGGAGCCCTACAGGCACACCTGCTCACCTCAGAGCCCACTCCTCACAGGTTTGCTCTTCTACTTATTTATTATTTTTAGATATATTATTATTGATTTCAGAGAGGAAGGGCAGAAGGAGAGATAGAAACATCAGTGATGAAAGAGAATCATTGCCTCCTGCACAGCCCCTACTGGGGCTTGAGCCCACAACCTGGGCATGTGCCTGACCAGGAATCGAACTGTGACCTCCTGGTTCATGGGTTGATATTCAATCACTGAGACACCTGGCTGGGCTCAGCTCCGCTCTTTTAATTGTCATGATTTTTGCAAAAGCCAAAACGACATCTCAGTGAGTCACACAAACAGCAAACACCAAGATGAACATGAAATGATTTATTTCTATCTCACCTTTAGGAAATTTCCTGATTAAGTTCTGATGTAAATTCTGTGCAGCAAATTTTGAGGCCCGAATTCCTCCATGTCCATCAAAAACAGCAAAATAGGAAACCCGGGTACTAGGAGAATGATTGAGAATCAATGAGAGTCTCACAGCAAACAATACTCCTCTCCATTAAAGCTTTCCCATCTTATTTCAAACAGTGAACTTTGACACAACAGAGGAAGTCCCCAGTCACACTGTCACACTGTCATGAATGGAAAACAGGTAATGACACTGAGACAAATGTGTAAATAAATTTCATAGTATTTCAAAATTAAACATGTTTTAAAAATCAAGGTCTATTAACTCTGACTTTTCACTGAAGGTGAAACTAAAATTCAGGATTTTTTCTATTTAAACTAGATTTGGTTTTAAACACCAAGACACAGATAAACAGTTACTGACCAAGAATCAAAAATATCTGTAAGGGTAGGGGGCAGGGTTGTTACTCAAACTTGGACAGATATCTAAATCTTAAAGCCTACCGCACCAGACTTATTCCTATCCCCCTCTCAAGTTTTGCCAGAAAACTCACATATATATGGAATAAATGGCATTTATAAAGGGTTTCAAGAAAAAAATAAAATCCTTATGAGAAAGAACATTTTTACTGCGGAGCTGCTTTTTCCAAACATTTTTGTAATATCTTTTCATTTGGGACATCATGAGCCACAGGAAAAATAAACTCAGAACTCAAAACTGCTATCTTGCAGCATGGTATCTACCAGGTATGGGTTAGCGTTCCCCACCAAAGGGTTTGCCCCCCTGAGGGCTCCTTAGAAGTACCTATCCTGGCTTTAAAAGCAACTCCATAGTACACTCCTGACCCTGGTGAGCATGAGTGCATGCATAAATACACAGATGACCTTATAGGGCCATCATCTCCTCATCTACTGGACAAAAGCCACTAGCACCAATGGCTCCAGCACACTGTATGTTAACAACCAACTGGTGTCAGTTAAGGAATGTATCGTATATGTTATGTAATTACGGAAATTAGGTGGTATATATGTAATTATTATATATGTAAACATGTAAGTTAATGACCACCTCCACATCCCACCTTTGGGCTGCTTTTCCACCACACCCAAGACCTTATCCAGAAGGCTTCATTGAGTTTGTACAGGTTTGGTAATTTCCCGTTTTTCTTCTCCTGATGCCATTCCTGCATCTGGTTCTCTTTCTGTGCCCTCACTAGCTGCACTAGCTCTCCTTCACTGCTGTGTTCAGTGGTTTCCAGCTCTAGCTTCTGGGTCCCAGAACAAGGAAACTCCCTGCAAGCAGCTCTTCAGATTGTGGGGAAGAGAACACACCCTGAAGGCCCCCAATGTGGAGCCATTTCCCATTTATCAGGTTTCTCGATTTCAGCATGACTGACATTTGGAGCTGCACGATTCTTTGTTGTGGTGCGACCTTGGGAGTTGTAGGATTTAGCAGCATCCTGAGCCTCCCCACCAGATGCCAGTAGCACAATCTTCCACTGTGACAACAAAAAATGCCAAAGGGAGGGGGGCTAAAATCAACTGCAGTGAGAACTACCACTGTTGAACCAAGCAGCTCAAGTGTTATGTGTCAATCTTCCTAATAAATACAAAGTGGACAAAGTCCAAAACTGAAATCAGAGCTTGGTCCAGAGACTTTTAGGCCCACCAGGCTTGCCAGAGCAGGGACACTCACATGAGGGATGATAGGGGCCTACACTCCTCCGTGATGTCATTCAGGATGACATGGGCATCCTGCATCTCCTCCCGCTCGCCCTTCCGCTCAGCCACGTAGCCTTTCAAACCAAAAATCACTGAAGAGGCTAAGGAAAAGAGAACAAAAAGCCAATACAAAACTGTGCCCTGCCCTCCAGAAGCCCTAGTCCCAGAGCAAACAAGAGGGAACTCTGGCTATTTTACTCGGCAGTCTTAACAGGCAAACAAGCTCTTCTCCTCAAGGCATCTCCCCACTACAAGTCTGTAACTGAAATCAGACCACTGATGGTCAGGGCTGATCTCTGCAAGGCTAAACACTGGAGAGGAGACAGGCAGATGACAGCAAGTTAGTACAGGACAACTCCGTTTAAGGCATTAAAGCAAAATACCAGAGTTAAGAAATGTACTGCCATTTGAATGGGGGGAGAAGGGGTTCCAGTAAATCTAATCTGGTCAATAATTTAATGAGGACAGAAAAATTCCTACTCTAGAGAAATGCAAGTAGAGTTTATCCCAAAGGTCCTGCTGGACATATGAAAATATGTTATTTTCATGCCTGCGGCTTAGTGAAGAATTTGAGCAACTGGTAAGATCAGCTGCTTTTACTCTAAATGAGGGAGAAAAAAATAAAGGGGAGGCACAGATGCCTCCTTCTATTGAAAAGCCTGACTAGCTTAAGCTCACCCTTTGACCCCTAGGGCCATGCAAATGAAGTGAGCACTTTCCGAAGAGCAGCTGTGGGTGGGCAGAGCTCTTTAGGCTAGGGTGCTGAAAACTCAGCTGAAGACCAGCAGAGCAAAGTAGGTCCTCTCACATACCTCCTAGTGCACCCTGCAGCTTTGAGGTGCTTTGTGGTAAAAGAGCAAATAAAACCAAAGGGGTTGGGACAGTGTATTAAATCTACAACTATTTATCTTTAATAGGTACTTTTCATTTCCCTTACTCTGTGACAAATTACAAAGCTGACTACAAATTTCAATTGCTTTCCCCAGCCTTGGGCTCTTTCTAGGGAAGTTGCCTACTGAGTTAACCATAGTATCAAAACGCTAATCATCAGGCTGTAACAAAGACAGGGAATTTGAGAGAAATGGGTGGTCTGCAGGCTACCTGATCACTAGAAAGGGTTAAGTGAAAACTCTGTGTTGTTTAAGCCTAAGAACAACTGTAGGTTTCCTACCTGACCCAAGGTAGGGTCAGAGGCAGAGATGTCCATGGAAAGTAGAGAGAGAGAAGGCAGGAGTAAACTTCAGGAGTCTGTCTGCAAAAAGGGAGCCCTACCCAATTCTTAAATACAGACACAGAGAGTAAGCAGTATCATCAAAAAGCTGAGCTCTGGGTTGTTGTAAATTATGAAGTCTAATACATTTGTTTTCAAACTGTCTGAAAACCTTTACAAACTTTCTTTTCCACAAGCTCTTCACTGCCATTCTCCTCTTCTTCAGAGGGTTTTCTCTTTGCTCCTTTCCCTTCATTCTTTACCATCTGGGATATGGAGGTGTCAAGAGAACCTGGAAATAAAGTAAAAGCCAGACAGAAACAGCTGTAGACTTACAAAAAGACCCCTGCAGATCAGGCTCCATCCCAGCCCTCAAAGATAAAATGTCATGTCCAGCAGTCATAGCTCTGAATCCAAGGGCCAGGCCAGTGTGCCTGGGCACCCACAGTGGGAGACCACACCAACCATGAGAGGATCTGCAAGAGAGGCTTCTCAGTGGTAAAAAGAGACATCTGTACTCGGGCTGTAGCACATGCATAGTGTTATACATCCACAGGCCCTTATTTACAATTAGGGAAGTTTCCAAAATCTGCAAAGTGACACATACTAAACAAAAAAAACACACAAAAAAAACCCCCAAGTACCAAAAAAGGCTTAAAATGAGATAAAAGTCAGGCTTTAAGAACAGCTGCTGAAGCTATTCTCGGTGACAGAGGGATGAATCTGTGTTCAAAGCCAGAGCTAAGAGCACCTGCAAGGCACGAGCGTGGTGGTGGGTATTTAGAAAGGTCTAACTTCAAATCTTGGTTCTGCCACTCACAAGAGGGTTGCCCTTAAGGCAAGTTACTTAGCTTTCAGCCTGTTTCTTCTTGGGAAGAATATGGTAAACTCAGAGGGTTGTTTGAAAACTGATGGGGACAAGTTATGTAAAGCATTTATCACAGCGCTTCGTCGATCAAGTATCCAAGAAATGGTAGCTGCTGTCATGATAAATGGCCCTACGTATTCTTTGCATTTAGCTATAAAAGCATGCAACTATTTATCAACTACTCTTTGCCAGGCATTTCTAAGTACTGAGGAAAAAGGAAGATGTCTGCATTTTGTAATGTCCTTTTGCAAGTAATTGACTCTTATTTCATACAACAGTATAACACAGCACACATACCCCAACCCATATAATGTGGCAAATTAACAAAATTTCCTGGGTGTTTCCAACAGGATCTCCCAATGGTCTCTTCATTAACCTCCTGTCACTTACTGTTTGTGTTCCCTTTTACCAATGTGTATGTAAAAGAACCTTCCTTGCTTTTAAATTGGAAAACAGAACATTTTAAAGCTTTTGTTTTTGACTTCTAAAAGAATCACACTGAAATCAGAGAATGTGGTCTATCTTCGTTGGGATTTTACTTTATGTCCTAGAATGTAGTCAATTTTTATAAATGTTTCTTGCCTGCTTGAGAAGAATATCTTTTCAAGAAATCCAAAATAGCCCGGCCGGTGTGGCTTAGTGGTTGAGTGTCAACCTATAAACCAGGAGGTCATGGTTCAATTCCCAGTCAGGGCACATGCCCAGGTTGCGGGATCGATCCCCAGTGTTGGGTATGCAGGAGGCAGCCGATCAATCAATGATTCTCTCATCGCTGATGTGTCTATATCTCTCTCCCTGTCCTTTCCTTTCTGAAATAAAAATATATATTAAAAAAAAAGAAATAAATCCAAAATACTGGATGCAAGCTTGGATTCCATATCCAAAATCTTGTTAAGAGTAATGTTGAAATCTTCTAAGTTGTTACCAATTTACTGTCTTTTGCCCTATGGACAACTAAGCCACAACTATGCTGAATCTTCCTTAGTTTTATTAAATCTGTTAGGGGCCCTGCTTGCACACAACATTCATTATAACTAAAAGCACTATCTTTATTGGGAAGATCTTTATTAGGCTAAATTGTATGAGTATGCTATAATTTTTTGGTATAGGTATGTAAGATGACTGTAATACTTTTTCTAAATACAGAAACTATAAGAATTTAATCCATATTTTCTAGACTACTTCCAACGACTTTATGGTGATGAATTAATAATACAAAAAAGAAGTGCACTTGACCCCCAGGGAGCACGCTTATGCCATTCCCTTTCTCTCCTCCATCGCGCCCCCCAGCATATGGTCCCAGGCTAACCCCCTGAACGTCTCCAAGGCCCCCTTCCACCCTTTTCCTCTGACTTCCCAGTGAGCCAAAGCAGCCTAGCCCAGGCTCTCCTGTTGCTTCTTCTAGGTCAGTGGTTCTCAACCTGTGGGTCGCGACCCCTTTTGCGGTCAAACGACCCTTTCACAGGGGCCACCTAAGACCATCCTGCATATCAGATATTTACATTACGATTCATAACAGTAGCAACATTACAGTTAGGAAGTAGCAACAAAAATAATTTTATGGTTGGGTCCCAACGTAAGGAACTGTATTTAAAGGGCAAGAAGATTGAGAACCACTGTTCTAGGCCCTTCTCTGTTTCACTGCCCTAAAGTATGTTTTTGGTGCAGTTAATAAATTCTTATTTGCTTTTCTACAAACAAAAACCCAACAACAAACAAAAAAAACAAGAGAGGTTTGAAAAGCAAGTGTTCTATTTGACAACAGACAAGGTCTTGTTACCAGAAGACAATTGCATTTGAAAAAAACTGCATCCCCAACTGTTCCCAGGCCACTATACCTTCCCTTCCCCAGGGGAATTCCATGTCAGTTCTCAGTGAGACAGAGTAATAGGTTCCTCATATGATAACCTAGACTCTAGGTCAGTGATGGCGAACCTTTTGAGCTTGGCATGTCAGCATTTTGAAAAACCCTAACTTAACTCTGGTGCCGTGTCACATATAGAAATTTTTTGATATTTGCAACCATAGTAAAACAAAGATTTATATTTTTGATATTTATTTTATATATTTAAATGCCAATTAACAAAGAAAAATCAACCAAAAAAATGAGTTCGCGTGTCACCTCTGACACGCGTGTCGTGTCATAGGTTCGCCATCACTGCTCTAGGTCCTACAGCAGTGGTTCTCAACCTTCCTAATGCCGCGACCCTTTAATACAGTTCCTCATGTTGTGGTGACCCCCAGCCATAAAATCATTTTCGTTGCTACTTCATAACTGTAATTTTGCTAGCTATGAATCATAATGTAAATATCTGATATGCAGGATGTATTTTCACTGTTACAAACTGAACATAATTAAAGCATAGTGATTAATCACAAAAACAATATGTAATTATCTATGTGTTTTCCGATGGTCTTAGGCGACCCCTGTGAAAGGGTCGTTCGACCGCCAAAGGGGCCGTGACCCACATGTTGAGAACCGCTGTCCTAGAGGAATCCACTCTATTCTTACTTCCTAAATTGGGACAGGAAAAGAAGTTAAACATTTACAGAACAGGTAGAACCAATGTTAATAGGCTCAATGAAAATAAAATTAAATCAATAAACAGAATCTCAAGAACATATGAATTGACTGGAAAATAACTACATTAGGTCTTGAATTTCAAGACAATTCCTGCACAGGGCCTATACCAAACACTAAACCAGGGGTCCTCAAACTTTTTAAACAGGGGGCCAATTCACTGTCCCTCAGACCGTTGGAGGGCCGGACTATAGTTTAAAAAAAAACTAGTCGGCTGCTAAGCAACAGGCAACGGCAGCAAAAACACCCGGCGGGCGGATAAATGTTTTCGGTGGGCCGCATGTGGCCCGCAGGCTGTAGTTTGAGGACCCTTGCACTAAACCAATGTCATTCAGATCTCATTTTTTTCTTCTTCTTCTTTTTAAAAATATACTTTTATTGATTTCAGCAAGAAAGGGAGAGGGAGAGAGAGAAACTTCAATGATGAGAATCACTGATCGGCAGCCTCTTGCACACCCCACAATGGGGGTCGAGCCCACAACCCATCATGTGCCCTGACCGGGAACTGAACCGTGACCTCCTGGTTCATAGGTCAAAGCTCAACCACTGAGTCATGCCCGTGGGCCAGACCTCATTTTCTTTCTTTCTTTTTTTTTTAAAATATATTTTATTGATTTTTTACAGAGAGGAAGGGAAAGGAATAGAGAGTTAGAAACATCGATGAGAGAGGAACATCATCGATCAGCTGCCTCCAGCACACTCCCCACTGGGGATGTGCCCGCAACCAAGGTACATGCCCTTGACCGGAATCGAACCTGGGACCCTTGAGTCCACAGGCCGACGCTTTATCTGCTGAGCCAAACCAGTCAGGGCCAGACCTCATTTTCTTAAATCAAAATTCTTTTTAGTATAAGTGGCAGAAAACAGAAGACCTACATATCAGTATTTATGGGTTCAGGGACACTAAAAACACACACACACACACACACACAATTTATTTCAGAGAGGAAGGAAGAGGGAGAGATAGAAACATCAATGATGAGAGAGAATCACTGATTGCCTCTTGCACGCCCCACACTGGGGATTGAGACTGCAACCAGGGCATGTTACCTTACTGGGAATCCAACCGTGACCTCCTGGTTCATAGGTTGACGCTCAACCACTGAGCCAAGCCGGCCGGTGACACTAAATATTTTAACTCTATTTCATATATTCAGATACTTCTGCTGGATACATTTGGGTCAGGAACATAAGGCAAACCAGAATGACAGATTTTTTAATTAAAAAACATTAATAACTAAGTGGAAAGTAAATTACTAAACTCTTAATTCTTAGTCCGCTGTAAGAGGCTGAACCCCAAGGAAGAAAAAAAAAATCACCAAAAAGTGATGTTTTAGCTAGCTAATCTTTTTCCTTCCATCTGATGATGCCTACTTGTGTTTAATAAATCTATGCTATAGTATAATTTAATGTCATCCTAAACCGTAAGAGCTATAAATAAATTTCACAAAAGAGTAAAATATGTATTATTTCCACTAGCACGTTGGATTTTTCCCTACTACTTACCTGACTCGCCACTGCTGGCTGGTGGGAGGTCATCAAAAAGCAAAGGTCCGCCTGGTCCTGAAACACAGCAGGACACTGAGTGAGCCCACAAAACCTGGGTAAGGCATAAGTGTCAGAATCCATCCCACCAGGACGCCTATGCAGGTCACTGACATAAACTCAAAACTGTGTCAATCCAGTGGCAATTCACACTGCGGTAAATAATGTCTTTTAAAGTCCTATCATTGAAAGGAAACAAAAACCTGCCTTACGGAGTTACATCATATTTCAGCTATAATATACTCAAATGAACCAGAGAAAACTGCTCAACATTTCACGCAGTTTCTCAGAGCTAGCAACTAGTGGATTTTTCTGCCTTACCTGATGCCATGGATTCAAAACTTAAGACAGTCCAACACCTAAAACATCTGTGTGTTGAAAATGGGGGAAAGGGAAAAAGATTGAGACAACTACAATCCCAGGATGACACGTTGACACACACCTGGGAGAGCCTGAAGACTGTACCTGAGTCAGTACTGCTGGCCGGAGGGAGGTCATCAAAGAGCAGAGATCCTTTCTGAGCTTCTTTCCCTAGGACATGGAACACCTGCTTAGACTGCGCTTGGGCATCAGCCAGGATGGCTTTTCAAAGGGGGAGACTTTGACATAGGTTTGCTGGTAAGGTCAAATTTTCTCCTCCCGTGGGAAAAAATTTATTTTTAAAATATTTTCTTCACTGCTATTTAATATGGACACTTGTTTCCAACAGTTACAATCAACAACAAAAAAAGCAATAAAAAATGACCCAACAGGCATTGTAAGGGCCAATGAGTATTTTGAGAAAAACATTCTTCTTGATACCATAATTTCATTACTGAAAGCAACCATTAAAAAAAAACAAACATTTTTATTGATTTCAGAGAGGAAGGGAAGAGGGAGAGAGACAGAAACAGCAATGATGAAAGAGAATCACAGATCAGGTGCCTCCTGCATGCCTCCTCCTGGGGGTCAAGCCAGCAACCCGGGCATGTGCCCTGACTGAGAATCGAACCATGACTTCCTAGTTCAGTGATGGCGAACCTATGACACGCGTGTCAGAGGTGACACGCGAACTCATTTTTTTGGTTGATTTTTCTTTGTTAAATGGCATTTAAATATATAAAATAAAAATCAAAAATATAAATCTTTGTTTTACTATGGTTGCAAATATCAAAAAATTTCTATATGTGACACGGCACCAGAGTTAAGTTAGGGTTTTTCAAAATGCTGACCTGCCAAGCTCAAAAGGTTCGCCATCACTGTCCTAGTTCATAGGTTGATGCTCAACCACTGAGCCACACCAGTTGGGCCAGTAATCAACATTTAAAAATAAAAATTTTTAAATGAACCCTGGGAAGACAAAAACTGATTTTAGAGTAAGAAAATAATGTATACCTCAAGATATAAATTCAGTGCCTAGTAGATTTGTCTCAGTGGGATAAAGCGCCAGCCTGCGGTCCGAAGGGTCCCAGGTCCGATTATGGTCAAGGGAACATACCTTGGATGCAGGCTCCTCCCCTGGCTGGGCCCTGGAGGCAACCAATCAGTGTGTTTCTCTCTCTTTTCCTCTCTCTAAAAGTCAATGGAAAAATATCTTCGGGCAAGGATTACCAACCACCCCATCCCCCATATAAATTCAGCGATAGAGGGATTCTCCAAAGATCTATAGATCTTAAAATTTCCCATTTCGCCGAAGCCGGTTTGGCTCAGTGGATAGAGCGTTGGCCTGCGGACTGAAGGGTCCCGGGTTTGATTCCGGTCAAGGGCATGTGCCTGGGTTGCGGGCACATCCCCAGTGGGGGGTGTGCAGGAGGCAGCTGATCAATGTTTCTCTCTCATCGATGTTTCTAACTCTCTGTCTCTCTCCCTTCCTCTCTGTAAAAAATAAATAAAATATATTTTAAAAAAAATTTCCCATTTCAATAACATTCTGAATTAACCACAAAGTAAAATCTCAAAGCACAGAAATAAGAGGCTGAGGGAACCTCATACCTTAATTTGGTGCCTCCAGCCCAGTATCCAATTCAATACAAATCCATGGAAAAGATAAGGAATTTCAGAAACTCCAAGATAAACTCAGGAGAGAGCCAGGCAAATTTTTAAATTTAAAAATCTGAATGATAACACAACAGAGTACTTGTCTTTAATGTTTTATACTCAATTTTCCCTTTCCACACAAAATTTAATTACAATTCCTTCTTCTCCAACTTCCCCCCCAAATCTCTATTTATGCTATTAAATACATGAATTGGCACCCACAGGGCTCAAAATGAAGGTGCGCACGTCCCATGAAGTTTCACATACTGTCTCAAGACAGGCTCTGTCCCATCTCCTATTCCTTGGAGTTCAAGGACAGAAATGTGCTCACTGAAAATCCAAAGCATCCATACTGTCTTTTTGCTTCTATATAGATATGAACTGGGTACCAATTCCATTCTTTTAAAAACAAAAACTTTAATTAAAATTTATAAACTCCAAAGAAGGAAATTTCTTCAGGAGTCTTTAGGTCAGAAATACCTTATATACCTGATAAATTCCTGATTTAATAAAAAATAACTCTTCTGCCCTAACTGGTTTGGCTCAGTGGATAGAGCATCGGCCTGCGGTCTCAACGGTCCCAGGTTCGATTCCGGTCAAGAGCATGTACCTGAGTTGCAGGCACATCCCCAGTAAGGAGCGTGCAGGAGGCAGCTAATCGATGTTTCTCTCTCATCAATGTTTCTAACTCTCTATCCCTCTCCCTTCCTCCCTGGAAAAAATCAACAAAATACATTTTTAAAAAATTAAAAAACAAAAAAACTCTTCTGCTTTATACATCTAACTCAAATGGAAAATAACTACTAAGCCCTGGCCGGTTTTGCTCAGTGGATAGAGCATCAGCCTGCGAACTCAAGGGTCCCAGGTTCGATTCTGGTCAAGGGCATGTACCTTGGTTGCGGGCACATCCCCAGTAGGGAGTGTGCAGGAGGCAGCTAATCGATGTCTCTCTCTCACTGATGTTTCTAACTCTATCCCTCTCCCTTCTTCTCTGTAAAAAGTCAATAAAATATAAAAAAAGAAAACTACTAATTAAAGTATATCCTAATTCCTCAGTATTACCCTTAACATATTAAGTAGTTGCAAATACTTTCATTTTTCTCACAAGCAACATAAAGACTCTGAGAAGAATTCAAAAGCAGCATTAGAAGGCCATTAAAAGGAATTCGGCGTAACCGCTTATTTACGAGGAGTACAGGAGAAGGCCAACCTGAAGAACAGCCAAACCTTCCACCTGTGTCAGGTCAGATATTAAGTTCTGAATTAAACTTCTCAGCTAAATCAGGTCTTTTCACTGCCAGTGTCCAATGCAGGAAGTTCTCTTTTACCCAGGTAACACATTTTCAGTCTTGCAAGAATTAATTCCTCACAAGAGTTTCCAGCTTGAGAACTAGCCTGACCCCTCTTCTTTGGTTACAACAGTTTTCAATAAGTGTGCTGCAAGAATTTTTAAAACATGCAATACCTGACTACTAGTCAGAGGCACTGATCTCCTTTTCCTTAGATTGTCAAATAAAAAAATGACAGTCAACACAATAGTGGTCCGATGTGAATGAATCAAAATTATACCTATTTTTGGTTCAGATTGGCAAAAAAACATTTTTGGCATGGCGCAGAATTTTTGTAATAAGTTTATGTGTGCCATTACATGAAAAGGGTTGAAATCGCTGGACTCTAAGATAGTGTTCCAAACTGGGCATCACTCCAAAGACGGCCTATCTCCTACTGCTGAATGGAATGAGCCTCTCCTCTCCTCTCCCCATCTTTCTCTCTCTGGAATACGGAGTGATATTTCCATTAAAAACATGAGATTACCTCACATTTTTGTTGGCCACAACTGAGAATAACTTATACAAATGATAATTAACATTTACTGCCTTCCAGGCACTGTTGTAGTGCTCTCCATATTTTAATACATTTAATTCCTGTAATACTCTTAGATACTACTGTTACGTACTGATGGTGAGAATGAGGCACTTTAAGATAAATACCTGCCCAAAAGAGCCAGTGATGAGTGAGGACTCAAAACCAGGCACCCCGGTTTTCCCAATCCATGCTCTCAGTAAGGTGCTACATTATCTCCACACATAGGCGCTGTTCCAGGAACTACTGCAAGTTAAAGGACCATCTCATTTAACCTTACAACATTCCCATAAAAATAATCCCAAGGCTCTGAAAGATCACTGGAATATCTTCTGCATCAATAAAAGGATCAAACTTAGTAATACCTTGCATCTGGATTCAATCAATCAATCAATCAATCAATAAATAAATAAATAAATACATCCGTAAGTCTTAGATGCTAAAGGTTGCTATCCTATATAATAATCCCACACAATAAAAGGCTAATATGCAAATAAACCAAATGGTGAAACAACCGAACAATCGGTCGCTATGATGTGCGCTGACCACAAGGGGGCGTGTGTGGAACATAGCGGGCATTGGCCACAGTGGGATGGTGGAGCAGGTGAGTTGGGGGCACCAGACCAAGGTGGGGCACTGCTGGTCACTGTCATTGGGGTGAGCCTCTGGTGGTTACTGAAAATTCTCTGCTCCTGTGCCACAGTCCTGCCTGGTGCTCGCACCTGCTGCCGGTCCCGATCACTCAGCGCCATCAGCGGGTGCAAGCAGCAGCAACTGGCCCTGATCGCTCCTGAAGGCTTCTCCACCTTCCCCTGTTCTTGAGGGGCAATCAGGGCAGCAGCCGTGGCTTGCACCCGCTGACACCACTGGCCCCGCTCGTGTCCGCTGCTGGAGCCGGCCCCAATTGCTCTGTGCTGTCAGCAGGTGCGAGTGGGACCAGTGCCATCAGTGTGTGGGAGTGTCAGTGTGTGGGAGCGGCGGGAGCGTGGCTGCCAGCAGACAGGGGACCGGGGCCATGGCGGGAGGGGCCGGGCGGGGCGTGCGGAGGATGGGCCAAGACCCGCCCCAAGGCCTACTGCAGCCTTGTGGCCCACAGTTCCTTTCAAGGTGCACGAATTTGTGCACTGGGCCCCTAGTGTACAATAAAAAGATTAGTTTGCCTAACCAGTTTTTTTAAAAATATATTTTTATTGATTTTTTACAGAGGGGAAGGGAGAGGGACAGAGAGTTAGAAACATCGATGAAAGAGAGACATCAATCAGCTGCCTCCTGCACACGCCCCAATGGGGATGTGCCCGCAACCAAGGTCAAGGCACATGCCCTTGACCGGAATCGAACCTGGGACCCTTCAGTCTGCAGGCCGATGCTCTTATCCACTGAGCCAAACCAGTTAGGGCCTAACCAGTTTTTTATGCCTGAATTTTCTCTTCAACTACAAATGCAAAACATGTTTTCCAAACACGAGGTATTAGAAAAAGGCCCTACCTCTCCACCACATTCCTGGACCACAGTAACAGTTGAGTGTATAAGTTCCATTCTCCTTTATGCTCATGTACTTGAGTATGTTGAGCAAAGGACATCCTGGACATCACTCATTCACAGGGTCACCAGAAGTCGGAGCCAACTCAAGGGCATTTTAACACCCAGCACCCATACTTGTGTATGTGCATTTTAATTTTTAAAAGGTAGAAGTATTCTGTACACAATATTCTATGTTGTGTTGTTCACGTAAGCCATCAGGGCATGGTCCAGGCCAGCACACCTGGGTCAGTCATTCTTTCCAATAGCTTCACACTATTCTATAGGGGAAGTAATGCCCATCACTTGTCAAATTCCCTTACTGACAGGCATGCAAGCTGATTGTTTTGGTTTTTTTTACATGACAAACAATGCCACAATAAATAACCTTTGACACAGATACTTCATCTGCTAGAATGCTTAAGGTCTGAGTAGTTTAAATTTAACAGGTGCCAAAAGCTGTTCCAAAAAATATTGCGGTAACTTCCACTCCCAACATACTTCACGAAAATGTCCATTCCTTGATATCCTCACCACTATGCTGCCAATTCTTAAAACTGATGAGTGAAAAACATGGTACATCAGTGATCTGCTCCTTTCCTCCATGACTCAGGAAGCTGAGCACAGGACTGGTTCCTGTTTGTGGGCTACTCCCATTTCTTCTTCCATGACCTATCAGGATATAGCCTTTGATGATTTTTCTAATGGGTATCTGCCTTTTTCCTATTTGTATGAGCCATTCACTTATTAGAGATAGTACACTTCAGTAATATGCATTGTCGTATTTTGTCCTGCAGAAATTTTTATCTTTACATAGTTAAACCCATTTTAATTTTTATGACTAGAGTTTTTTCTTGCTTAACCCTGAAGTCTTACAATTAGTCTAAGTTATTTCTAGTATCTTAATATTTATTTTATATATAGATGTCCAATTTTGAAAGAAATATTTTGAAAATGGCCTGCTAAGCAAATATGTATTTAGTCCTTGACAGCTGGCAAAGTGTATTGGTGTAATAACCTTAAGTGAAAGAACTACTCTATAACACTAAAACTGAGTTATTGCCAAAGTAACTTTAAACCAGGACACCTTTAACTTGTTTGAAATATCAAACATAAGCTGTCAATATTTTTAAAAATGTTTTTATTGATTTTTAGAGAGAGAGATAAAGGGAGAGGGATATAGAAACATCATCAATCGGCTGCCTCCTGCATGCCCCCTACCAAGGATCAATTCCACAAACCTGCAACCCAGGCATGTGCCCTAATCAGGAATCAAACTGGTGATCTCTTGGTTCCTGGGTCAATGATCAACAGCTGAGAACACCAGCCCAGGAAAGCAGTCAATTTAAAAGACATCAAGTCAAAAAAAAAAAAAAAAAAAAAAAGACATCAAGTCAGCACTTCTAGAACTATGATATAGCTGAGAAGTTATTTCTGTCTGATATCAACAAACATACTTCCTCTTTTGGTAAACTATACACACAGCTTAGGTTTGAACTGTGCATGTCCACTTACACACAGATATTTTTAACTAACCTGCACAGGTCAAGAGTCACCTCTGCAGTTGGGAGTCCATATACACAGAGGGCAGGCTTTAGTCATATATGTAGTTACAGAAATTTCCATTGTGTGGGAGGTTGGTGCCCCTAACCTCTGTACTGTTTCAACTGTGTGTGTGTAAACTTGATTGAGCAATCAAATCCGTAAATCCTGGGACAAAAAAAAAATACTAATTTAGCACAAAATCTGAAAAAATTTATAAGCACACCTTGCTTCACTGTGCTCCCCTTCATTGGGCTTCACAGGTATTACCTTTTTTTACCAACTGAAGGCAAGACCCTCCACCTGCAAAAAGATTAGTGACTCACTTTATCGAGATGCTTTATTACAGTGGTCTGGATCTGAAACTTCAGTATCTCCGAGGTATGCCTATAATGTGTTCTTTCTATATTTTTTTCAAACCATAATTAATTAAGAAGCTTAAAGGTGTGATGTTTAAAACAAAAATCATAAAACAAAATACACTTGATGTATCTGAGCAGTGTGATATTTCCTCCCATTGGACACTTAGAGTTTTCACAAAATCCAGTGAAGAGTGCATGTTTTCCCCTTTTAAATAGCTGTTAAAGTTAAGAGCTTACACACTACCTCTACTGAGCACGTGCTGCACCCTGCGCTAAGCCCTGCACAGGTAGTGCTCTCCTACCTGACAGAGGCAGGAACAGCCACAGAAAGCAGGTAATAAGAACAGAGTTGGGATGTGAAACTAGTCAGATCACATGTCCTGAACAATCCTTGTTTCCTGCACAGCTCAGAAATTTGTGATCCCACACACCATGTGTGAGGGTCATGATGGTGCAGTTCAACCCATCCTTCCATCCACTTTATGATGCCAACATTATTTTCTGTTCACTTATTCCATTTTTAATTTTATCAGTCAATACTACAGATTTTCTGAAACAAAGTGTGGCACCTTGTTGGTTTAACTAACTGCCTGTCAAGAGAACTGTGATCCCAATACTGTCACTCACTTTTAGTACTTACCCCTCTCAGCTTCCCATCATACACATCTTCTTTATTTATAAAGCTGTTTTAAAAAATACATACAGCCAAGCAGGGCCTGTGACTATGTCAGTGCCTTTCTGGAAGGCAGGGAGACTTCACTAATCCATTCCAGGGAAAGGGGTTTTGAACACCATGCATGCAGCCCCCTGGCTCCTCAACCAGAGTTGGAGATGCCCTCCCCCACTATAGCTGGTCACAGGCTACCAACTTGTAAACAAACCAGTGTGGCTCAGCTGGTTGAGCATCAATTGTCTCATGCACCAAAAGGTCACCAGTTTGATTTCCAGTCAGGGCACACGGCCAGGCAGGCTCTATCCCAAACATTGACGTTTCTCTCTCTCCCAAATCAATAAAAACAGCCCAGCAACATGGTTCAGTGGCTGAGCATCAGCCTATGAACCAGGAGGTCACGATTCAATTTCCAGTCAGGGTACATGCCCATGTCCGGGGTGCAAGCTCCATCCCCAGTTGGGGGCATGCAGGAGGCCGCTGATCAATGATTCTCTCTCATCATTGATGTTTCTCTCCTCCCTTCCTCTCTGAAATCAATAAAAATACATTTAAAAAATCAATAAAAACGTATTTTAAAAAGTTGTTAGGATCTTCACCAGTATGTAAACTACAACATAGGGAATCTACCTATCTGTATATCTATCTATATATAAAACCCTAATATGCAAATAGACCAAACAGAGGAACAATCGAACAACCGGTCGCTATTAAGTGCTCTGACCACCAGGAAGCACGCACGGAATATGGCGGTCATTGGCAGCAGCGGGATGGTGGAGCAGGTGAGCAGGGATGCCAGACCAAGGTGGGGCGCTGGTCCCGGTCACTGGGGTGAGCCTCTGGTGGTTTTTGAAAATTCTTTGCTCCCATATGCCACAGTCCCATCCAGTGCTTGCACCTACTGCCAGTGCCAGCCCTGCTTGCACCCGCTGCCAGCGCCCAGTCACCCCCTCTCGCACCTGCTGCCAGTGCCACAGCCACCGCTTGCACCCACTGCCAATGCCGGCCCCGCTCATACCTGCTGCCGGCCCTGATCACCCCTGATGGCTTCTCCACCTCCCCCTGCTCCCGAGGGGCGATCGGGGCAGCAGCCGTGCTAGCACCTGCTGACGGCACTGGCCCTGTTCACAGCCGCTGCTGACGCCAGCCCCAATTGCTCTGTGCCGTCAGCGGGTGTGAGCGGGGCCGGCACTGTCAGCCAGTGGGAGCAGTGCCAGCGGGACCAGGGGCCACAGCAGGAGGGGCCGGGCGGGGGCGCAGAGGATGGCTCGAGACCCGCCCCTGTGCCCACCGCAGCCTAGCGGCCCACAGTTCCTTTCAAGGTGCAAAAATTTGTGCACTGGTTCCCTCGTATATAAATAAAAGGCTAACATGAAAAGTGTCCCCTCAGGAGTTTGACCTGGAGACCAGGAGTCCGATCGCTCGCTATGACGTGCGCTGACCACCAGGGGGCGGCATGAAATGAAGGAAGGCCCCGGCCAGGCCTAGGGACCCTACCTGTGCACAAATTTCATGCACTAGTACAGTCAATAATATTGTAATAACTACGCTGTGCATTATGCCAGATGGGCAATAAACTTAGGGGGGGGATCATTCTCAAGTTACATAAATGTCTGATCACTATGTTGTACACCTGGAAACTAATATAATATTGTCAACTGTAACTGAAAATAAAAAAAACCATTTTTTAAAAAGTTGTCTGGTTGTATCATCTCAAGGATGCCTTCCTCTAAGCAGGCCCAAATTGATTTCAGGTAAAAAGTATTTTTTAATGAAAAGCTTATAGGCACATCTGTGAGTCTAAACTCTTCCCCAAACATAGTTACATACAAGTTATACTCCAACAACAAAGTAAAAATGACTGCATACACAAAGCCACAGTTTTTATGCACAACAGAAAACGAATGGCTTCTGTACCAGCGCAATGGTCCCTGGGGAAAAGCCTGGTGCCATTACAGGGAATAATGGCAGACAGAGACTGGCCAGGCTGTTCCCACGTGACAAGCCAGCATCCAGGCCACGTGAAGGACAGAAGCACCCCCGTTCCAGTGCCCCAAGTTGCAGTGCTCCTCCACACTGGTCTGCTCCGACTGGAGGGCTAGATGTTCCCCCTTTGCGCATATCGCTGCCCGCCTGGAACCTCTGCCAATCACAAGTCTACCCGTCTGTACTAGCAGAGGCCCAATTCCAGCACCGCTTTCCTTCCCACTCTGTCCTGCAACACTCAGCCGTTCCCACGGTCCTTAACTTTTGCCAGTTATCACTGCAATCGCTTGCATTCAGAACTAAGCTCTTAGAAAGCAAAGGCTGGCTCTTATTCACCCTCGTGTCCCCCGCAGTAGCAGTTCTGAACCCGCCTTCTCCGGACTCCGGCTGAGCAGTCCCGGCAAAATCCCCTGGGGACTTAACAGACTCAGGGCCCAGCCCCAGACTTTCCGATTTAGTGGGGATGAGCCTGGAAATCTGTATTTGTTTTTCAAGTGTTCCAGGTTTTCTGCCAACAAGTCGGGTTAGGAAGTAAGGTCTCACCTGCAAATGCAGCACGGAAACGTCAGCAGGATTTGTCCAATTAAAACGCGGACACACAGCAATAACCAAGGCACTCGTCTCCAACGACTACTGCGTGAGGCTCAAACCCCAGCCTGCAGGAGCTCACCCCCGCGGTCAGGGCCGGGCGATGGGTGGACCTGGGCTGGTGCTCCTGACTCTGGGGAGAGGGAGACTTCCCGAGACCCGGGAAACTACTATCAACCGAAAAATCAGAGAAGCACAGAGGATGATTCTAAAACACGAACGATAACGCTGGCGATTCCTTCAATCTCTGGGGTCAAAACAAACCAAACAAAACCCTGAACTTGTACACGCACGCGCGGAAAAACGTCGCTCCAGGGAAAAGCGATTCAGACCCAGGCCGGAGGGCTGCGGGCTAGAGGCCCCTGACGCCGCGCCACGTGCGAAGGCGGAGGGACTCTGCACCGAGCGGACGCTGAGCTGCCCCAAGCTGGGCTGCCGGCGCGTGGGGGCCGCACACAAAGGCCGCGGGCCCCCCTCTCCCCCGCCCGGTCCGCGCCTCGAGCAGAGCCCTTTCTTCCTACGCAGCGAACATGGCGGAGCGCTCCGGGGCTGCAGTGCGCACGCTGGGGCCGGGCCGAGGCAAGCGCGCTTGCCCGCCCTCTCCTCCCGCCGACCACCTCAGGCGCCGCGGCCTCCAGGCCACCATCCGCCCGCCCGCCCGGCCCCTTCTCCTCGCCGGCAGGGCGGCCCCTCACTTACCGGCAGCCGGCGAGCGCTCCGGCTCCGGCAGGTCCCCGAACAGGTCCATGGCGGAGGCTGGTCGGCGGAGGCAGACACGCAGCCCGCAAGCAGCGGCGGCCTGCACACTCGGCGACGGCAGCGGCGGCGGCTGGGCGGTGGCAGCCAGGGCGCTGTCAATCACCCGAGGGCGGGCCCCGAACGCCACCAATTGGCGCGCGACGTGGCTTGGCCGCCCCAGAATCCTACGCGCGGGCGAAGCTGGGCGGCGAAGGAGCGGGGCCCGGCGCACGCGCACAGGACTCTAGGGCCGCGGCCCAGATGCTGAGGCCGCCATGTTTCCCGGGGAGTCCCGGCCTCTCCTGCTGTGCATCCGTTCTAAAAAAGCCTGTCCAGAGAGAAATGTCTAAGCTCCAGGGCAACTACAGTGAGCCCTGATGTCTGGGAAGGCTCCATGGAGCTTTTCACGTGCGTCCGCCCCGTCACCCTCCCACTCCCACTGGGGGGCGGACGTCCGTTCCTAGATCATTCGTTGTAGAGCTGGAGAAACCGAGGCTGAAGGGAGCGGCCCTGTGCGTTAGGACTGAAACCCCCTAAGGTGCCAGAGGGACAGGAGGCATCCCCGCTCTGCCCACACCCTTCCGGCAGGTGCGGGGAGCGGGGCAGAAGGACGCACCTCTCTGTTCTCCGCCGAGTGTGGACACGGAAAGGGGCAGCCCACTACCCCTGCCCAGCCCCGGGAGGACTGCGCGGGGGCCTCATAAACTCAGACCTAAGTGACCACCCGGGGTGGCCTGAAAGCAAAGCTTCCGAGGTGGGTATCTTCTTGACAAACGTCAATCTTGACCCCAACTGAGTCTGTCCACTGTCTTTCTGCATCGCTGACAATGATAACACACCTTCGATGACAATGATAATACCCCTTCGGGATTATGTACCCGGGTAGTCCTTCTCCCCGACCCTCAGGGCGCAGCCTCCCACTGGAGATTGGTTCCCCACACATCCCATCCCCGTGTGCTGAACATGTTGATGTGAACTCTCCCGTGCCCACCAAGGTACATGAAGTATGTGTCTCTCCATGTTACTTTTCATCCAATCTCAGAGTTTCCCCCTGCTTTGCCTTCTCCTGCCTCCCCCATCTACCACCAATGATGTCACGTAGCTCCCCTCATGCTACCTCCTTTGATTGTAATGTCTAAAACACAGACTGCAAAGCTGCCCTTACCCAGAGCATTATCTCAGTCCCATGTAAGATTTCACTTCCGGGCATGTCCTCAAAAGTTGGCTCAAATTAAAGTTCTACAACTTTTCTAAGGGCTGGACGTTCTTTCACGGTCAGTGCCAGTTTGGGGCCAGACACTGGTTAGGTGTTTTGCAAATGTTAATTTTATTTAACCTCTCAACAGCTTGTGAGGAGAGTAATGCTGCCTTTCTTAGGTCTGCAGGGGGTTCCCCTGGAGCAGCGGTTCTCAACCTGTGGGTCGCGACCCCTTTGGAGGTTGAACAACCCTTTCACAGGGGTCGCCTAAGACCATCGGAAAACACATATATAATTACATATTGTTTTTGTGATTAATCACTATGCTATAATTATGTTCAAATTGTAGCAATGAAATTGGGGGTCACCACAACATGAGGAACTGTATTAAAGGGTCGAGGCATTAAGAAGGTTGAGAACCACTGCCCTGGAGTCTTCAGGTGAGATCCCATTAGCACTGGAGTAAAAAGTCTCTTATCAGGAATGGTTCCTGTATCTACTAACTAGAGTGGGAAAACCTCATAATACATGGGATGTGTGTGTGTGTGTGTGTGTGTGTGTGTGTTTTTGCAGGAATGTGCCCAGGGCACATTGGGAATGCAAAGAAATTGACTCTGAGCGCACTTGGGCTAGACACCCCCAGAACCTCCTATGATACGTGGAGTTCAGGGCCCAGACTCTCCTCCTTGTGGGTTCTTGCCTCATGAAGATTAAAGAATAAAATTCGCCCTGACCGGTTTGGTTCAGTGGATAGAGTGTCAGCCTGCAGACTGAAGGGTCCTGGGTTCAATTCCAGTCAAGGGCATGTACCTTGGTTTCAGGCACATCCCCAGTGGGGGTGTGCAGGAGGCAGCTGATCGATGTTTCTAACTCTCTATCCCTCTCCCTTCCTCTCTGTAAAAAATCAATAAAATATATTTTTTTAAAAAAAGAATAAAATTCTCGGACTAAAAGAACTTGTTAGTAAAAGTGTGGAAATTTATTGGAAGCAAATACATATTCCCATATAGAGAGGGGTTCTCAAGGGAGTAACCAACTAAGCCCCTTTGTCTAATGTTTTAAAGGCTGGAAGTTCTTTATCTATGCTCCCTTCTAATTGGACCCCTTCCCCATTTATGATCCCTGTGCTTTCCTAATTGGCCATTCTGCAGAGTATCAGTTTCAAAGGTCAAAGCCCACATGGTGCCCCCCTTTTTCTCTCCCCCTCATCTTGCAACATTCCTGTATCTTCTGTAACATTTCTCTATCCTCTGTGAAAGTATGTCTTCCTCTTGTAACATTTCTCTATCCTCCTCTATCCTCTGTGAAATAAGGTAAGCATTCTGGTGTCTTGGAGCTACCTCTGTCCTTCACATATGCATTCCTCTCCCATGAACCCCCTTTTCCCTAAAACTGCCTGTCCTGTCTCTAAAATTCCTTTCACTACCAGGGGCTTCGTTTAGGGTGGAAGGTGTAGCACAAAGGCATGGATGTGGGGGCTGCCATGCCTCTGTAAGGGGCAGAGAGGAGCTAGTTAGGTGGGTGAGACAGGTAAGGTGGAATCATTTCACCAGTGTTTAGCTCAACAGGGGAGCCATTTTTTGCAGTGAGAAAATCTCAGTGTTCCAAAAAGGCAGGGTGGGGTGCACCCTCTCCTGCTTCCACCCTGTTTGGTATCTGTAGTCATTTCACAGAATTACAGGCCCAGCTATTGTCACAGCAGAAAGAGCCCTAGAGGCCTTGTGCTCCGCCACCCCCTTCACATTAGGCCCACTCTGAACTGTTTGCAGATTCAATTTACTGGCTCCTTTTTATCTAAATGTGCTGTGCCCCAGGGCATATTTTCCTAGAGCCTCCTCCATTTATTCTCTTCCAAAGTTATCTTTATGACTTCTTTGGCCTTACATACAACTGTATTCTAATGACACATTTGTGCATATCTCTTTCATGACTCTTCTGGGAACTACCAACATCCCCACTTGGATGTCTAATAGGCACCTCAAATTAAATATGTGCCAACTACAACTCCTGCTCTCTCCCCCAAATCCCGTTCTCCCCAGCCTTTCTCAAATCACCATCCACTCAAGGGCTCCTGCCAAAACCTAGGCAACACCCTTGATTCCTGCCTTTGCCTCCTCCCAGACATCCAATTCAGTAGGCCTTGCCTGTTCACCTCAAAACCTCCACATCCCTTTCTGCCACCGTATTTCCTTACTATGCACGAGACGACCTCCTCTCTCTTAGACTCTTGTCCTCCTATAGTTGATTTTCCAGAGAAAAAAAGAGGGATATTTTGAAAACCTAACTCAGCCCATTGCCCTCCCCTACTTTAAGTCCTTCAATTGCTTTCCGTTTACTTTGAATAAAATCCAAACTCCTTGCCATGTTTATGTGGCCCTCTATGATCTCACCTGTATAGGGATGTCCCACCTCCCACAGCCCATCCCTTGACTGTGGCCCAGTCCCCTGGTTCCTTGCGTTTCCTGTGAGCAATACACGTTTTACTTATGAATATACTTGACTTTCCGCAAATGATTTGACTTTTCACATTTTCTGAAATTTTGAACCATGAAAATAGATCTACCAGAAAACTATATTTCATTCACTTAAGACAGGGATTAGTTCACGGTTATTCACTTTTTATGTGTTCCCTCCTCGAGAAACTTGCCTGAAAGAAACCTCTCCTTCCTCGACATCAGCCGCTGTTGGCCTTCGAACCTCTGGGGAGCTTTTACTACCGCGACGTGCAAACCGCGGTCCGTGGCTGGCTCGGGTCCGATAGGGGACCCATCCCAGGGGCCCTGGGCTGGAGCCAGCGCAGATGTGCGGCTCCAGCTGCGGAGGACCGGTGCTGCGGGGCACTAGCCTTTATGGCTTCCTCTCCCGGTGGCTGGGATGTTGGAGAGAACACAGGCCATCCTGGTGGGGATGGGAGTAGGGGTAGTCGCTGAACTCAGTTGACACCGCGGGACACCAGGTCTCCAGCCCTCGGCGGAGCGGGCGCGGCTTTCGGACCGGGGAGGTTTCTGGGAATCGCAGTCCCGGCTTGGCCAGCAGCGGCCTCGGAGAAAGGGAAGTCGAAGGGTGGAAACTACATCTCCCAGGAGGCTCCGTGGCTCACCTCGGGCAGAATGGGAACAGAGGGGGCGCGCCCACAGAGAGGGGCGTGGCCAAAACTCTACAACATTCCCCGCCCCTGGAGTTCGGCACCCTCTTTCCGAAATCCCTCTGGCTTCTGCAATGCAGGCTCCGGGCTGTCCGCGGGCTGGTGCGCACGCTGAGCGAGACTGGCCGGATCGCGCTGTCGGGTCGCTGGCAAATGCCAGAGCCTAGAGCATAGCTGCAGAAGGGAGGTCAGGCGAGTCTTAAAGGCTTCGGCCAGGCGCTCCGCGTGGAAATGGCGAGGCGAGTTAGGTCTGCTGCTCAACTCGGGTTAAGGATGAAATGAGAGTGCCTGGGTTCGGTTGCTGGCAAAAATGACCCACGTGGAAATAGGAATTCGACCTAGAGTCATGGATCTGATTGAGTGGAAATGGGATGACAGAAAAAGAAATAAATCGAGGGTGACATTTTTTGCCTAATCAGTGGGGTGCCTGGAAGTGGTAACAAGTACAGTGACAGTGCATTTGTGGGTGAGAATCACCCCTGGCTTGTGATGTCCACCAGACACCTAAGTGGAGACATTGAGTACACAGGATGGAGGCAGGCCAAGGGTGGAGATGGGCTTTGGATGGAGGGCACACGGAGGAAACCAAATGGGCCACATGGGGTTTCCTGGGCAGGGGTGATGGGGAAGAGCTGGCACACAGCCTTGAACGTGTCTGCCCACATTTGGAGTCTGGCAGGGGAGGAGCATCTAATAAAGGACGAAGATGGCCAGTGAGTTTGGCTGACCTGGGGAGCGATGTTCTTGAGTTGGAGAGTTTCAGGACAGGAGTGGCACCATGCGGAGTGCTTCACTGGAAGGTTGGGTATGGACTCGGAAACATGGGTGTCTTTGGAGATCTTGACAAGGGCAGTTTCAGTCAGAGGTGGAAACAACATCCAGACTGGAGAGGAAGGGAGGGGAGTGAGAGGTGGGGAGGTGAAGACAGTGAATGTAGTGTTGCTTTTAAGGAATTTTGTTTTAGAACTGAGAAACAAGGCAGAAGCTAACAGAGTACCAGGGAGGTTTTGTCTCCCCTTTTTCCAGATGGAGGTATTATTACAGCTTGTTTGTAGGATGGTAAGAATGATCTAGTGCAAGGCGAAATTTATGACGCAGTGAAGAGAGCAGAGTCGCTGAGAGATCAAAGGGGAGGGAACCCCGCGCCACAGTGCATCGTGGTGGAAGGCAGAATGCCTGGGCAGACACGAAGGTGGATGTGGTACACAGGATAATGGATCCCCAAAGTTATGCACATCCTCATTCCCAGAACCTGTGAATGTTACCTTCCATGGCAAGAGGTCTTGCAAAACTGATGAAGGATTAAGAACCTTGAGATAGGGAGAGCATCGTGGATTACCAAACTGAGCTCAATTTAATCACAAGGGTCACAAGGGACCGTAAAAACAGAAGAGGAGGGCCAGAAGGAGTTGTGACTATGGAAGAAGGGTCAGATAGATGCAATGTTGCTGGCTTTGAAGACGGAGGAAGGGGCCAGCAGCCAAGGAATGCAGGTAGCCTCTGAAGCAGGGAAAAGAAAATAGATTCACCCTCAATCCTCCAGAAAGGAGTGCAGCCCTGCCTTGATTTTAGTCTAGTGAATTCTGTCTCAGACTTCTAACCAATAGAACTGCAACATGTGCGCTGCTTTAATCCACCAAGTTTGTAGCCATTATGGCAGCCAAAGTTCACCACAGTGGCCTCTGGGTGCTGCTGGGAGCCACAGGGGACAGAGGTCTCACAGGTGGATCTGCTCTTCATGTGTCCCTGCGGACACATCCTACATCTATCTGTGGGGGGCAATTAAAATAATCCCAGGAATAATATTTCTATCTTCTCAAGTCCTGTCTTATGGACCTGCCTCCCTCACCCACCCCTTCGACAACTTATCCCCAGTCACTAAAATTAAGCTGCATCTGGTTAGGACCTGATGACTGAGGCCTAAGACTGAATCATAAGGAAGCCAGTGTGAAATGCCTCTGGGGGTCAGGGCCAAGTGGGGGCCTTTGTAAGAGGGCTGTGGGGAAAGTTGTTCTCAAAGCACAGGTACACAACTAGAGAGGAGTACTGAAGCAAAAGAGAGGCTGCATTACCTATAGCAGTGACTGCTGTTAACTGACCACATGCTAACTGCAGGTCTTGACCCAGCCCAGGAGGGAAGTCTCCCTACACCCCAGCTGCCCATCCTTTCACTCTCCTTCCAAGGTTCTGACCTCCTGAGCCCAGTCTGACCTCCAGTCCAAGCTGCCTGCAGCCATGGTGCTTTCACTTCAAGTTGTGATCTGGGTCACTGAAGTCGCCAGCAGTAGCGGAAGCTCGCTCTCAGTCAAGAAAAGTGACAACCTAACACAAGCAGGCTGACACCACACTCATGGATTCTAACACAGGTTTTTTAAAGAAACTTCCAAACCATGTGGCTAGAAATTAGGCACTAGTTTATTCCTGGGAGTTCATGAACCAGAGAATGGTCCAAGGGATAGGCTGTTTCCCTATTGCTTGGTTACTTTGGAGACAAACCCCATGCCAATGATATCCATCTCCAGGCTGCACACAACCCCAGGGAGAGCAGGTCAGGCCTAAGGACCTGCAGGGGAAACCCACCTGGAGCTGCCATGCAATAGGGAGGAGGAAGCACTGTCTACTGTGAGACAGAGTATCCCACCTGCACTGCCATTACCCTGCTTACTTTGCTGATGAAGCGTGAGCGTTAGATACAGGAACAACTTACTTAGTTTGCTATTTATGTATTTGACACATTAATGACACCACATCATTCAGTAATACTTCAGAAGGGTAATAACTCTCCAAAATCGTTTATTTAGTAGAATTGGAATGTTCAATACCAACCTAATTTACAAACTCAAGTCTGCTAAATGCAAGACATACAGAAAGCCTTGCTTCCCTCTGACAGCTAAGGGCAATTCTGCACCTGCCTCCCCTGTGCCTTGGCTGAAGTGGCAAGTTCAAGTTTCTGCTCAGCTCAGGGCTGCCAGGGCCTGAGGTCTCCTTCTGCCCCAACACTAGTGCCCTGCACTGAGGAGAGGCTCAGCACCACTCCGGTCACCCCTGCCCCCAGGTCCACACAGTGCCTAAGAAGGCTGGACAGGCAAAAGCCTGGGAGCCCTGGTAGCTCTGCAGCTCTCTACTTAAGCTGGGGGTGGGGTCCATAAAAGTTACTCTCTTAAGGAAAGGGTTATCCAGGACTTCCCTACAAGCCATCCACTAGAAAAGGACAGATGTGGGAGACATCAGGACCCTGCCCCACCACATCCGGACTCCAGGGAGGAGGAACTAGAGGTGGGAAGGCTGGGCCCACCTTTGCAGGCTCAGGACTGGCAGGCTGGTGTTGGTCACCAAGGCCTCCAGATGCTCTGGACTATGCCCGCAGAGGTCAGGCTGCCCAAGGCCACAGGCACCAAGTGCAGGCCCTCTGCAGATGCTCCGCTCAGTTCAGCCTCGGGGGCCTCCTCCAGGTCGGAGCACAGGTCATCCCCGGGAACTGGGGGGCTGGGGACAGGGTGGCTGGGTATCGGGGACACCAGGGCCCCTCCTGTGAGCCAGCTGCTTCGCCTAGGGTCTCCCGGGGGCCCGGCCAGAGTGTCCCCCAGCAAATCCCGGAAGCTGCTGCCCTCTCGCAGTGGCATGGACTCAAGCAGGTGGTTCAGGAGCTGGGCGGCGACGGTGGCGTCGATGGCCTGGCACGTGGATACGAACGTGTGCACCTCATGCATGCACTGGATGTAGCCGGCTGCGAAGCGCTCGCTGGCTTCTGCCTGCAGCTGCTCGCGCCCTGCACCCGGGGATGGGAGGGAGAGAGCCGCGCCCGGTCCGGTGAGCCTGGACTGCCGTGTCCTGACCCACCCGGCAAGCGGTGATAGGGCTCACCCCGGAGATGCTGGGGCACGCCTTGCTCCGGGGTGAGCTCTCGCCCCGACTGCACAGGGGCGTCTTCAACTCGCCGCGCCCCAGCCCGCGTGCCCGCCACCACTCACCGCGAGCCCTGCCCCGCAGCACTCCCTGCACGCGCCGCACGGTCAGCTCCAGCACCTCGGCGTTCTCCAGCTTGGCCTGCACCTGCGCCGGAGGGGGCGCCAGGTGGGGAAGGGAGGTGAGGCCAGGCAATGCCCCGACCCCGTCCGCCCGCTCAGCAGCCCCTGGGCACCGGCCCGCCAGCCTCACCTCGGTGCCCGCCAGCAGCTGCCGCAGCTCCTGCAGGCTCTCGTTGATCCGCGCGCGCCGCTTCTTCTCCACCAGGGGCTTCCGGGCCTGCGGGAAGCGGGCGACTAAGCCCCAGCGCCAGGCCGCCCCCGTCCCCCCACGCCCACACGCCCGGGGCCCCAGCCCTCACCTTGCGGTCCCCCCGCGCCTCCCAGCGGTCCTTATTCTCCCGGCCCGCAAGGTCCCCTCGAGGCGCCAGGGGCGAAGCCATAACCAACACCGCCCGAAGCGCCGGGCGCGCCCAGCGCCCTTGGCTGCACCGCCGGCAACAGCCCCTGCTCTCCCCACTCTCGCTTCTTCCGCCCGCACACGGCCCCGCCCCTTTTATAGAGCTTTATTTGCATCTCTATGCTCCGATTGGCCGCGCAGGGCTGGAGCCGCTGGCCGCAGGCGCACGGCAGCCAATCAAAGCGGCGCGCTTTGTCCAGCCCCGCTGCCCTAGACGGTAGGCAGCTGGAGGGGCGTGCCGAGCGGGCGTGGACCCCAGCTCCGCCTCTGCGCGACCCCCTCAGGGGGAGGCACAACAGGGGCGGTGACCCTAGAGCTGAGGCTGGGGTGCGCTGATTTCTCTCCATGCCCTGAACAACATCCCCGGGTCAGCTGTGTGCGAGCAGGAGCTCATCCATCCATCCATCCATCCACATATGCATCCACACTTGGGTTCACCAAGTGCCTCCCCAGAGGAGCGCTAAGTGCTGAGTGCTGAGTTCTGGACATGGCGGGCAAAGTCAGTCAAGCCCGTGGTCTCCAGACTGGAGGGGACCCCGGGTCTGGACTGGCGTGGCTGCAGAGCCCCGGAAGTGGGAGCCCATAGGGCAGGCAACTGGGGCGGGAGCGGGCCGTGGCCCCCTTGCGTTTCTTGCGGACTTGTGTGTCTGGACTCCGCCGTCCTCCGCCTGCGCGGGGATCCTAGCGGGGCGAGGTTCATCGGCTTTGCCGCACCTCCAGGCTCCCCTTCTCTGGTCATTCTCCCCACTTCGTCCTTCCCTCCTCTGCCCCGCAGCCCCCACAGCTGGACATCATCCCGTCCCCCTTGAGCCTCTATCTCCTCCTAATCCTAATCCTTCGCTCCTTCGTTCCCCTTGGACTTCCCTTTCCCCTCTTAGCTCCACGCCCACCCCTCCCCGGTCGCAGCCCCCGTTTTCCTGTCCCCATCCCAGCTCACCCCCTACCCCCTGATTATTCCCCACCTCCCGCCCTTCCCTGGTCCCCATCCCTGGTCCTTCGCCTGGCCCCCCTCTCCTCAGTCTCCTTCATCCCTCCCGCCGTGTCTCCCCCCCCCCCCCTTTGGCTCCCTTTACCCTCCTGCCCCCCATCCCCCGCCAGGCTCGCAGAGGCCGCCGTCTGGACCCCGTAACTTGATGCCCGTGACAGTTGGCAGCTGCAGCCGCTTCTGCGGAGAAAAGCGGCGGCCGCGCCAAGAGAGACAGGTGTTGGCCGCTCTTTTGTCGCTGCCGGCTTTGTCCCGCGGGCAGGAGGCGGGCGCGCCTGTGTCCGCCAGACGACCGCCACCCCCACCGCGGGCCGCCCATCTGCCGCCAGCCTCCATGCGGGTGGGATCTGTGGGCCGTGGAGGCTCGCCCTTGGACAGCGCCCTGGGGACCCTGGTCAGGCCCCTGCCCCAGGGCCTACGTTCTCACCACCAGGAAGAGCCAGATGCCAAGATGCCTTGTAGCATCACCTTTCACCAAGAGCACTCTCCAGACTCCCCCTTCAATGGCTATTTCCTCACTGCTCAGGTCTCAGCTTCCGTATTCTCTCGCCTGGTGGGAGTGCACCTGTTCCACAGGAG
Organism: Myotis nattereri; assembly: GCF_964212035.1. NCBI lineage: Eukaryota > Metazoa > Chordata > Mammalia > Chiroptera > Vespertilionidae > Myotis > Myotis nattereri. Next base: position 35,074,726 of record NC_138082.1, read on the forward strand.
CACTGCACCCTTAACCAGTGCTCTGCTACTCACCAGGGATTAGGATTAGGATTGTACCTCCATCGCTGGTCAAGGATATAGACTGCTCTAGGGCCCCCTATCTACCTGGTCTCCTAGGAGCACTGGGTGGGTAGGGAAGGTCCAGGAACTGTGGATTGGTAGGACTAGGCCATAGAAGCTATCCCCACCCCATCCCCAGCCACTTAAGGCAGACCCTCCAGGCGGCTATTTCACTCTGGCTCCCCGCCAGAGGGACCTCACAGGCAGGGCTAGTTTCAGTAGAGGTTTGAAGGTTCCCAAAGTCACCTCACTGATTTCTATTATTACCTGGGAGCCCCTTCTGCTGATTCTCACCTGTGTCTGAGCTGCCTCTTGGTTGCTTCTTTGTGAGCGGGCCCCTGAGACTTCCCCAGCCCAGCACTACTCACCCAGGTATGAACCTGCTCCTTTACTTTGGTCAGTCTCCTTCCCAAGCCAGAAAACAGCTCTCTTCCTTTTGCCCTCTCCTGGTTGCTCAGAGACCCAACTGGCCTGCCATCCTCCATACCTACTGGGGGCTCTGGCAGAGTTAGGGGGTGGACCCCAAGCTGGCCTGTAACTTAATTCTTCTTTGCCATTTAGACATCACTCCAGGAAAGGAAACATAGCCCTGCGCACGTGTGCGCGCACACCCACACCCACACCCACACCCACACCCACCTACAGTTAAGTTTTCACTACTTTGAGAAGCTGAGATACGGAAAAATAAACTCAGTGATATTTCCTCAAATTATTATTCATACCCCTGTCATTAGCCATTATATTATTTGAACAAGGCCAAACATGTGTTTTAGAGTGCTCTCCATGAAAGTTAGCTCACAATGGAACAGGATGATCAGGACCCTGGGGGAGGCCTCAGGGAAAAGATCAATAGAACACCTGATTGGGTACTGAGTGGGGGCCAAGGAGGACAAATAAAGGCAAATGGTGCAAGCAAAAAATGAAAAGCAACAAGTAAAAAAGCAAAAAAAAAAAAAAGCAGTTCCAGAATAATCTCAGCACATTATTTGGCTCAGTAGCCAAATTTTTCAGTCACAACACTATTCGTAGGATTTCAGCATTTAGAATCAATCTATAGAGAAGGCAAGGAAGGCTTAATTATGATCACAGGACATAATATAAAGTTGGTTGTAAAAAGAAAGGACAGGAGATAGTTGTCCTGAGAAGGGAGGAGGAGAAAGGAGGGCTGGGACCTGAAAGCCTTGTCTTGCATGGGGTGGGGGGGTGGGGTGGTGGGGTGTGTGTGTGTGTGTGTGTGTGTGTGTGTGCGTGCGTTGAAGAATGCTGTTTAGAGTTGAAGGAAGGAAAAATTAAGTGCTGGGATATGTCCAACTGGGATAATACCAAGTGCCCTTGGGGGGGAAAAAGCATAAGGATAGAACAGGTGTAGTCTTGATTGGACTGGAAGTTGCCCAAGGCCCCATCTTTGAAGTCAGCCTCAATTTTCTCTCAGTGGGCCACTAGTTGGCTTGTTTGGCCTTTTCCTTACAGAAGCCTGGCTACTCCATCTTGGGGCCACAAGTCCTCACTTCCTCCTTAACATGGGCTCCCTGAGCAGACCTATTTCCTGCCATTTGTCCCTTGGACTGATCCCACCTTCAAAGGTTGCCTGAGCTCAGACTTCCTGCGCATACCCTTTGATCCCCTCAGGCCCGGGAACAGAGGCCAGCAGAGGCTGGGCGGGGCTCTGGTGGTCACAGGGGGACCAGATAGTGACAGAGGTGGCAGGCCATAAACCCCCAGGGAACAAAGGCAGTGGGCAGCCTGTGGATGTCTAGGCCCCTTGTGGGCAATCAGCCCAGGGGGCGCTGAGCAGCTCCTTTTAGTTTGTAAAAACGGAGGGTGTTGTGCCCTTGGGGTTATCCTATGTAATAAAGAGCTAATATGCTAATTAGACCGAATAGAAGAATGACTGTCCGGATGACCTTCCAGAAGACCTTCAGGGCAATGCTGGGGCTGTGAGGGTCGAGCCCCTTGCACGAATTTTGTGCATGGGGCCTCTAGTATAGTAAATAAAAATGCAATTAAGGGTCCCCAAAGGCACTCAGAGCTTTAGTGAAACAGCCATATCTGGCTATTTAAGGCCAGTTTTCAGAAGCCCCTGTGCTCACTGGGAGGACTTAGCCTTTTGTCCCCCTCCCTCCATCACCATGTGGATGTAGACAGCCAGGCCAGGAGGCAGGGTCAAGCCTCCTGATTACAGGATGAGCTTTATATCCCTTTATATTATGTCCTGTAATCATAATTAAGCCTTCCTTTCCTTCTCTATAGATTGATTCTGAAAGGCTGGGGACTGGGTCCACAATTCGCTCATCTCTTCACTCTGACCCCCCATGGTCCTCTACTCCTTTGACCCGGCCCTGCATGGCTTTATCATGACAGAAGGAAGGACTGGGCAGGTGGGCTGGGGGAGATGGTGCTGTGCTGCCTGTATCATCTCTGATGGAGACAGTAGGCTTTCCTGGCCCTGCCGCCCTATCCTCAGGCCTGTGGCCAGCATCCAAGCAGCCAGCCCAGGCAGGACAGACAACCCTGGGAGGGCGCAAGGGAACAAAGTCAGTGGCTGGGGTTATGCAGAGCAGAGGGGAGCTCTGGGACTGAGCAGAACACACCGTCCCGCCCCGCCCCACCCACAAGTGGTTACAGGATGAGCTTTATATCCTAGAAAGTCCATTGGGGAGGGCCACACTCAGACAGGAAGGGACCAACTCGAAGCTGCCGTGCAGGGAAGAAGAGGGGGTCCTTTGTGAGAAGAGTCTGTACGGCAGAATTTCTAGAGTTCTTTTAAAAAACACCTTTTGATAATCTTTTATCTCTATTCAGTTTTGTCTCTGTGTTACATTAAAAATACAAATAAAAATAAAAATATACTTGCTTTATTTACCAATTTTCTAAAAGGCAAAAAAGTCATAAAAAGACACAAGCAGTAAACAACATATTGCACTGGGCGGAGAAAGCTTGGTTTGGGCGTGAACCAATCACTTGTCCGGCAAGGCTAACCAGTCATCACGCAGACTCTGGGAGCTTATTCACACACATTTTAGAAATATATTAAAAAGAAGGCTCAGTTTAAATTTGAGGAAAGGTTTTCCTAACACCTGTGTCAGCACATACACTAAAGGAAACATGGCACCGTGTAAACAATTTCACAAAATGCTCCTGTGTCATTCTTAGCACAATGGAGCTATGCAGTCAACAACCAGGGGTGTGCCTTAAATAATGAATAATGCCGGCAGTAACACTCGTAACAGTAGAGAACGTTTTGGCAGTTTGTGTTCAGGAGAAACATGTAGTCCCTTCAGGACCTCACTTCAGAGGCAGGAAGCCGTCTGTAGCATCTAATTATCACACAGAGGCACAGACTACATCCTCAACTTGGTTCCTGAAGGTGATATTACTTTGTAAATAAAATTTAAAAAGTTAGACACTGTTTTGTGTTTGAGTTAATAAAAAATAGGATTAATATTCAAGAATAGGATGGTTTCATTATGAAAACCAACTGGATTAAAGGGGACTTCACTATTCTGGTAGCCACTTCTTCATCAAAGAACAAGCAGAAACCTGCTTCCTTTAAGTTTCTATAGACTCAATGCAGTTTTAAGTCAACTGCTTCATCAGTGGGAACTTCTCATTCACTCCAGGGACAAATACAATTTTTTCCAAACAATCTTTGGGATATATGGTGCAACATGAGGTTTTGCAAAAAGTTGGGCAGACTGGTCTCACTCTTCCCCAAGTGTCCCAATGACCTGAAAGTGCCAGAGAAACTGGGGGAAGTCACCAAAGAGATGGAAGCTGCACCAGGTGAGGTGAGGTTCATGAAGAGACTAAGGGCTGTCCCAGCCCAGGGTGTGGTGGGAGGGGTGAGCTCACAGTATCAGCGGCTGCTCTGCCTGAGCCAGAGCTGATGTCTGGGACTCATCAACTGAAGAACACAAATGGGTCCCAAACACAGGGATCAAAGCCCGGTTTGCAGGGGGAAGTCACCATGAAGAGATGACAGACAACATGCTTTCATGTACATACTGGTCATGGTCTGAAAAGGAGCCAAGATGATGTTCTACATCAATGCACAGAAGGGTCTGGGTGAGTGTTAATCTGATGGAGTTGGTTACACAAATCACTAGGCCTTAGTCCAGAGCAGGCATTTCAACTTTGTTCACCCCAAACTCGAGTGACATCAGGTAGAAATATCTGGCACTACGGTGCCTGAAGCCAAAGCTGCCGGTTTGCTTCACACCACTTAATGCGAAACATTTTCAAAAAGAAAATTAGGAGAGGCCGTCATTTCCACTTGGTATGTTTTAAAAACATCTAGTTTGACTAGATAATAATTTAGATAAAAAGCAGCTTCCAAGAGAGGACAGAATTTGATCCGCGCACACACACCCTGGAGAGCTACAGGAGGCGGCCCTCAGTCATGTGGAGTCACACACGGGCACAGCCTGGTGTGATGCCTTGGACACGCCCGGAAGCCTCGTTGGTCCAGGAACTTCTGTGAGCGCTCAGGTGGCCTCCCCGACACTCACACAGGGATTCAGTCTTTCTTAAGTTATATCACAGCTAAGTCTCTTCCTTGTCCTCCGAAGTCCACACTTATATTTTAAATATAAAAATGTATTTCTTTCCAAACTCTTCCCACCCTCCAAAAAACTATGGATTTTTTTCCTAAAACAAAAAAAAAAAACCAACAAAAATTTATCTGTCCATTTCCTTAGAAACAAATTGTGAAGCTCTGTCCTCTTCCATCACCGTCTAAGGTAGATTGGCTGTTGGAGTGGGCGGGGGTGGTTGGGGGCAGTTACGTCTGCCCTTCGTTTTTGTGGCTCAGGGGAGGTCCATTTTCCTTTTCTTTTTTGTCTGTGGCTTCGCTGAGTCCCAGAGGAGGACTGTCTTCATATGGTACACAAAAGTTGCTTTTTCCTTGGCTTTCACAGTAAACACATTCCTTAAGAGAAAAAACATGAAATCAGTAATAAAAATGTAGTTGGACCCGAGTGAGGTCCAGTGACCCGGTGTGAGCCGTGAGGCTGCTGGAGGAGAGAGGAGGACCAGCTGTTTCTGAGGGTCCTGCTCAGCTGGGAGTCACGCCTGTTTTGGGAGGAGGCCAGCCCTGCTGGATCCTGACCTGAGAGGCGGCCCACCCATGGGGCCTGGAGTTAAGTTACTGGCCTCGGTTTTGTAAAGTGAGATATCAATAAAGTGCCGAGGGAGGGGGGTCCTACGGGGAGTGACTCACCCCAGATGCCGCTAAGGTCAGGGTTGTTAAGACGGGGACAAAAACTGCAGCAGTTCAGAGGACACCGAGAACTGGCAAGAGCAGCTTCCAGGGTGTGGGCCTCAGGAGGGAGTGGGAGAGAGGCTGGGGTACAGACATGTCTTTGGAACTCTCAGAAAGGAACATAGACCAAAGGGGCAGCTGGAGAGAGGCAGCCATTAAGTGCAGAAATTTAATATTCCTATCGTTACTCAACAGTCTACATGGATATTGAGGGGTTATGATAAGAGAGGTGTTCTTTTTTTTTCAACATTGTTCCCAAAAAGGTCTTTTAAATATCTAATCTCATAGGAAGATTAAAAATTTTTATTTACTTATTGAAAGAGAGAGAGAAAAAGAAATATCAATTTGTTGTTCCACTTATTTATGTATTCATTGGTTGATTCTCGTATGTGCCCTGACGGGATTGAACCCACAACCTTGGCGGCATATTGGAACTACGCTCTAACCCAGCGGTCACCAACCTTTCGGACCTCATGGACCATTAGTGGTCCGCGGACCACCGGTTGGCGACCGCTGCTCTAACCAACTAAGCTATCTGGTCAGGGTACGGTATTCTTTTTTTAAATAGAAAACAAAACTAAAAGAAAGAAAAAAAAACTCAAATTTCACACATGATTGAGATTAGATATTTCAGAAGACCTTTTTGGGAACAATGTTGAAAAGCCACTGGAAGAAAGTTCTTTGAAGTAGACTTATAGTGTGGCAGTATCTTTTCTCTTTTTCAATAAACATTGAATTCTGGAAGTTTTAAACTCACAGAACAGTAAGCAGATTACCAGGTGCTCCTGAGAGCCTTTTCATGCACTATCAGAAAAGCAGCTCGGTGAGCTTACCGACACATCGATGGCCGTGGGCAGCCCGCCCGCCCGCATCCATGGGTGCACCTCCTGCAGCTCCTGCTTCTGCCGCTCGGTGAACCGGGGCTGCAGTTTCTGCAGCAACTTCAGCTTCTCTCTGTCCTCCTTCAAAACCGCGTCTACGTTCCTTCACAGCGTGTTTAGAAAGAAATAAGCTTTAGAATGTCTTTTTCCTTAAAGAACACACTTTTCTTTCAGTATCAATAATGGAATTTTAGATGAATTTGATTAATGCAAATTTCCTTTTCATTTAAAATAGATTACCCTGTTTCGGGTTACTTACGATCCCTAGTAATAATCTGTGGTTTTTCTATTAAAATGACAATCCAAGTCACAATTTTACTTTTACTTAAATTATACACAGGAGCTGGGTGTCTGCAGATGCTTGGTTCTGTACAGGGTGATTCATCTGGGCAGTTCCTACCAGGAGGTGGTGGGTAGAATACCTTCCCTTGCCTCCTGCCAATGCTGGGCCAGCGGGAAGCGGCCCTGGAGAGGGAGCCCCGGTCTACCCTAACCCAGAGACCTGGCTGTCCTGACCTCAGAGCTAATCCTCCCTTCCTTCCGTCCTCTCTCCCTCTTTCCCTTCCTTCCTCCCACCTGCCCTATGGAAGAAGCTCTACAGAGGCAGGGACCATGAATGTTCCTTGGAGCAGCTGGGGACAGACCCGATTCACTACAAAGCAGCTGGTGGCCATTGGTTTCTGCATCTCTAAGACATACACACCCCATTTACCCCACAAGGTTACTGGGCAACAGAGCAAAAGAGATGAAGCTGGCACAAATGCTTCATAAATGTGCAGTATGACACCCACAGGGTCGCCGGGAGCTTGTCTTTCCCCAGCCTGCAATGGATTACTCTGAAGGGCTCTATGGGTCCAGGCAACCATCGAGAGGGAACCTGCCTCTCTATCTGCTGCACTCAACTCAACCTGAGAGGTGGCTTTCAGAGGGAAGTGCCCCCTGACTGGCGGCCTTGTTTGAGGACTCCTTCACCCAACCCTTCCCTATCCCTAGGGAAAGGTCGAGTGATTACCGGGAAGGCATCTGGTACGTCATCATGACACTGTCGTCAGTGTCGGCCATCAGCAGCCAGACGGGGTCCTGGAGGACATACTTGATGAAGTGCTCACTTTCTTCCATGTCTGCCTTCGCTTTTGCTTTGTGATTATTCTCTGAAGAGTCAATGCTTCCAAAATATTTGCTGGTGTGGCTGGTGTTACTACTGCCTTTAAACACACACAAAGTGGCGGGTTAGACCACTAGTGCCTTGCAGACCATGCTTGTGGACACATGCTGGGTTAGGGAGCCGAGAGTCTTATTTGGTAACTTATTTGGTGGGTTTCCCCTTTTCTTCCCAGTCCTCGAATTACCTGGATAATTAAAATGGGATACCAGCTAGTGCCATGGAGTGGCTCTCCTGGGGAGGCCTGAGCAGCCCAGGTGGAGCCTGTCTTAGAAATCATGCTCCCTTTCTTAGCGCTCAACACCTCTCCACCAAAACAGGCCACAGAGAAGTTGGTTTTGGCTTTGTAAGCGGAGGCAGCTGGCCTAAGCGCGTTCCAGCGAGTCTCCCGGAAGGAGCAAGGCCAGAGAATGGAGAAATGGAAGTTCAGTTTGGGGCAGCAGGCATCTTTGAGTTTGGGGAGGACCTGTTTTAATGTGTCCGGATCACACTTGTGCGATCTGGTGGGTGAAGCACGCCAACCATATGCTAGGCTTACCCAAGGGGAACCAACTCAGGAAGGCAAACCCTAGCCGGCCCTCCCAGCCTGCCCAGGGAGCCTGGGGGAGGGTCCAATAAGGGCCAGTGGGGTGTGAGGCCTGCAGTGGCCCTGACATGAAAGCCAGCAGGTGAGAATGCGAGTTCTGACTGGGTAGGGCCCGCCATCTAGAGGCAGAGCCCCTGTCTGCCTGTCTGAACTGCTGTGAGCTTTGAGTGCCAGCTGGACACCTGGTGTGCACCTGGTGCTAGGCCCTGAGCACATATGACCTGTGGCTCTGGTGCAGCTGGGTCCCTCTAGTGCGGGAGAAGTGGAGGCTGCCCAAGAACCTCAGGTACCAACATACCTGTCCCAATTCTGGATGCATCGCAGCCCAGAGAGCTGGAGCCCAGAGAGTCTGAGGTGGCAGAGGCCCCACTTCCAGACAGGGCTGACCCTGCAGCTGAGCAGAGGTCCTCGCGCAGTAAGAGGTCAAGCAGGTCACTGGACGTGGAGAGGGCATCACTGTTCTGGGCAGCTGAGGGCTCATCTTGCTTTAGGAACAAGAGAAGACACCAGTCAAGACACAGTCAGGACATAGCCCCTCAGAGCTGGGGGGCAGCTGCAAAGCGACTGTCTGCACAAAGCCACTCAGGGAGATAGTGGATGGCATTCCTCCTCAGACCCTGCCTTTTCATGCGCCAAATGAACAGACCTGTGGGTATTAGGACTACAGCGAGGATCTAGGTGGTGGCCTATGAATGCATCTCATTCAAGTAGATTTTTGGAGAATCACGCAGTTCTCACATCCCTGGGGGGAAAGTTTTATGCCTGTCCCTCCACTACAGCCAACACAGAAGCAGAAGAGGCCAACACATACCCCAAGGCTGCTCTTTGGTGATGGGTTCTGGCTTCCTGTACCTGTGCCCCAGAGTGGAGGCAATCCTGGGAGCACCCCAACCCTCCAGCCATTGGAAATGGGACTGTAGGCCAGACCCCAGAAACAGGAGTGGGGAGGGTGGCAGACACCTTGGAGGCTGATCTGTTTCCCGGGTCCCACTTCCTCCCCTGGGAGTATGCCCTCCACAGAGCACCTACTGGTTATACTGCCATAGCTCAGACCACTGCACACTGAGCTGTCAGGACACAAAACCTGTGGGAAACTATAATTTCATTAATGGATTAAGAGTACGCCAGCAGTCCTGAAGGCACGGGATAATGGGTCAGCTGGCTCACCATGAGAACCTCTGCCCCCACTGCCCTCTCAGGAGCTGAGTTCTGGCATTTACCCTGCTGTGCTGTGTGCTCATATCTGTCACATAAAATCTCAAGCCCGCCCTGGCTGGTGTGCTCAGTGGTTAGAGTGTCCCCCACGTACCTAAGGGTTGAGGGTTTGATTCTCGATCAAGGGCACGTACCTGGGTTGTAGGTTCAATCCCTGGCCCTGGTCGGGGAATGTGTGGGAGGCAACCAATCAATGTGTCTCTCTCACATCAATGTTTCTCTCTCTCTGCCCCACCCCCTTCCCATCCCTTCCACTCTCTTTAAAAAACAATGGGAAAAATATCCTCCGGTGAGGATTAACAAAACAAAAAATAAACAAACAAACAACCTCAAGGCCCATGACAACAAGTCACAAAGTCATGTGGGCTGTTTGGACCTTTCACTTATCATCAGACAATCAATCTTCCTTTGTTCAGATCCAAGACAATAAAAAGGCCCCACGTCTACTCTGATGAGGTTGTTGAGCTCAAAAACATTAATTTCCAGCACAGGTATTTATGTCAAAATTGAAATACTTGGTGGGACCCTTGGCCTAAAACACTGGCGTCTGAGATGATGACCTACCGTGGGTGCTGCGGGGCCACCCGCTGTAGAGAAAGAGCAGCAGGGGATCCTTGCATTCGGCGGTGCCTTTGGTGGCCAGTCCCAGGATGTGCCTGGTTTGCAGTCCGGCCCAGCACCTGCTGTCTCTGCTGTCCCTGCAGCTGTAGTGCTGCCCTCAGGGGCCTCCTCCAGCTGGAGCAGGTTGAGCTGCAGGGGTGAGCTGCCACGGGACTGGAAAAGTGGTGGGGAGGCCCGACCCAGCGGCCCGGTGGACGACACTGGTGTAGCTGGGGTGGCCACACGGGACACCGGTGGCCAACGCTCTGCCCGAGGACAAGCACACGACTGTTTGGGGGGTGAGGTTTGACCAGGGAACTCAGGCTGCGAGGCAGGGATCATCTGGCCAGGGAAGAAGGTCGGGGGCAAGTTCGGGGTCACTGTGGGGAAGGGATAGCTGGGTAACACCAAGGCCATGACTGGGGCCAAGGGGGCCGTGAAAGGTGGGGGCTGGATGTCCATGGGCACAGCGGGCAACGCAAAGCTGGTGTGGGGCTCCATAGGTGCTGCTGCCACGGCCCCTGGCACTGGTACAATTCCTGTGGCTGGGAGCACTGGCAGGGAGTAAGCTGGCACTGGGGTAGGGAAGGGCATCGAAGGGCAGCTGGACTGGGATGTGTCTGATGGTGACCAGGCTGTGGCATTCAGGCCCACCAGTGGGGGCCGGTGGGGCACGGACCCCCCAGACCCAGTGCTCTCGGAGGAGTCCCGAGGCTTGACCCGTTTGGACTTCAGTTTTCTGTTCTTCCCAGTTTTTTTCCAAGCTGAATCTATTCCACAAGTGTTTCTTAGTCCATGAGCAGCTACAATAATGGGAAAACAACCAGAGTTGAAAATGTATGTGATTTCTATTACGTCAATTCTCAGAGACACATAGAATCTCAGAAACTTGAAGGCACCTCCTAGTTTAACAGTCCAATGTTCCCAAATGTTAGCCTGGGAACTGTGAAAAACACCATACAGTTTCCCTGATCCTTGGTGCAGGGAGAAAAATCAGGGCAAAATGTTAAGTTTTTATAAAACTGGATTCAATCAATTTAAAGGACCATTCTTAATTGCAAGATCACATTTGTTTTCTTCTGACATTAAAATGTCCTTTCTTTTATGAAATAATGATGGTGATAAGTGGCATTAAAAAGGTTCTATTTGTCCAAAAAGATAAAAATCATAAAGCTGCCAATTCTAACCTGTTCCCCAGTACTGGTTTGTAAAATCGGATGTCATCTAAGCTGATTTTTGAATTTTATGAGCTTTACCACTACTGGTCCTTAAAAAGAGCTGCTTCCTGTCTCGCCTGTGATTCCACCTGAATGCAAGTCAAAGGGCGGGAAGGAGCACTTGCCCTCAGAGCCAGATTCTTCCTCTCCTGTGACAAGTGCCTGAGCTGAGCTTCTTTAATTGGCTGGAGGGTCTCAACTGGTGACAAAAGGGACTCTGGGCATGTCCCCTTGCCTCCCCTGGCCATGGGCCAGCACCAGGAGTACTATGGCCGGGCGGGGAGTGAAGGGGGGGTTGAAGGGGGGAAGAGTCATGCCAAGCCTGGCTGGGATGGGCAACGGGATGGTCCCAGGAACCTCAGGTTTTCCTGTCATGGCACACAGGCTGACTCAGGGTTTTGCAGCAGGTGTGTGGGATACCTGTCAGCCGTGCCAAGGGGGTCCTCACCTTTGCTACATGCTGGAGGCAAGTGGGCCAGCCAGAGGTAAACTGCTAAGAGGGCGGAGGTTTTGTGATTCAGACTCTCTAGCGGGTGTTCTTCCAGAAGAAAATCTGCCCCTGGTGGGACTGGTAGCTAGAGCACTGGGCTCCTGGAATGCCATGTCAGGGTCTGGGCAGGCCGCTGTACACAGCTCTGCAGTCTGTGCACCTTGCAAACTGCTGGGCCAAGGGGGCAAGGAGCTGCAACTCTGTCCCAAGCCAGGTCCACTGGGTGGGTCTGCCCAGGGCTGGGAGGACACCTTTTTGTAATTTCCAGAGGTTCCCTAAAGCCTGGCAGTGACCTAGGGTCTGGGGAAGAAGAAAATGACAAAGAGTAGAAAAGACAATCTTTACAGAGGGTGTTGGCCTCTCTCACTTCATGTTCACTTTGCTGTGCCTGCCCTGAGGCCCAAGGGAGTGGGGTCTTGTGCTGTGTGTCTCCTGCACTCGATAACCCTGATCCTGGGTCAAGCCCTGGGAGCCCAGGAAAAAGGTGGCATCTCTGACCAGCCCAGCCTTGCCCATGGGGCCTGGGAAGGTGGCTAGGGGTCTGGAGCCAGGCTCCTGGACCAGAAAAGGGGCAAAGAAGCCAGTCTATTCTCCCTCACCCCTTGCCCTTCAACCACCTGGTGGCAATCTGCCTCAAGGACAGCACATGCACCCACAGGCTCTGGAGGCTGCAGCCCAGTCCTGAGTCAGCCTGGCCAGGAGGGTACATCTTCTGGTATCAGCTTGGACTCCCTCCTTCCTCAGGAGCCGACACCAAGTACCCCATCAGCACTGTGCCCATTCTCTTTGGGGTGAGTTAGCTGTGGCCTAACTGGTTTTCTGAGAGCTCCACTGGGGTAGGCAGGTGGGGTGGAGTCCCCTGCACCTCACAGTCACCTAGGCAAGAAGTGTCTGATGAGGTGGCATTGCAACTGCCCCATCCTGCACTCCACCACTATTTAAAGCACCGTTCCCTGGGGAACACGAGATGACATCCTTGAGAGGGGTCCATGGAAACAGGTGGCATCACTAGTAAAGTCCCAACAGCAATCTCACAAACTCAGGCTTCCTAAGCTGGGGGTATTTCACACTTTGAGAGCTGCCCTGACTCAGTACTATTAGGATTAAAGGTTTTTTAAATCCACATACAATCCAGGTATCACCACCTACCTCTTTCACTCAACTGCCCCTTGGATCTTTCCTGTAAGTAGTAAGTGCAGTGAGACTGGAGGACACTAAGTTTCCTCGTTTCCTTGAACTTCAACAGGAAGCTCTGCTCCTCCTTCTGGGTGTGGGCGGCCAGCACTTCCTTGGTGAGGCCCAGCCTCCGGAAGGGCTCCTTCTCCTGGCTGTGGCTGCAGGGCATGGCGGGGCCCACGGGGCAGTCCAGGGACTCAGGTCCACTTGCAGGGTCTTCCGCCGTCTCTGTAAGAGAAGATGCAGACCACCCATCTGCAAGGGCCCCTGTGCTTTAAAACAACTAACAGACCCTGAGACCACTGCCATGTGAGATACTGCACGAAGCCCCCACACGGGGGTGCAGTCCGTGAATGTCCGTGTAGCCTTCTGAGAAGGTTCACAATAAAAGGCAAACAGCAATGGCAGAGACCCTGCTCCCCAGGGCTCCAGGGTCAGTCTGCTTAGGCTGAAGTTCGGGTACCTCGGGCCTTCAGCCTCTGACAGGGAAGATACGCTCTGGCTGCCATCAGCTTCAGAGCAACAGACTAAGGCTGCTGCGTGCCCCGCCCAGGTTCAGGACTATGGACATGACAGCTTGGATCATGTGGAACGGGGGTACAGACAGGACAGGGGCAGGTGGATGCAATGTCCATCCTGGAAGGGGGTCTGGACACTGACTCTGACATGTATTTTTTACTCATCGTCTCCCTCTTCTGGAGAACTCGGAGATGCCACCCTTGGCTGTACTGCTGTTCAGACCTGTACTGGCTCTTTCCTGCCCTCACACAGGGAAGCAGGGGCCCGGAAGGGAAGGATCCAACGCCTGAGGGTGCTCTCAGCCCAGTGAGGGGAGGTTGCTTTGGATCCCTGGCTCAGCACCACCACGTCTGAGCAGACAACTGCCACTAGGTGGCACCAGAGCACAGCGGGAATCAGAACAGGTGGGGCCACACCCTGGCCTGCACGGTCAGGTCTCTCTGGGTTTCCTGGACCCCCTTATCAGGCTGTGGTAGGGCTGCACTGCACTTGCATAATCTTAAAGAAAAATTTAAGATGGCAGTCAAAACTTCTCATTTTTATTGTTAAAATTAGCTTACTCTCAACATTATCCCAGAGCCAACAAGCGTACCTAGCTCAGGTTGTGGCTTCTTGTCACCCACGTGCACGATGGTGCTGCTGTAGCTGCACTGGCTGGTAAGAGACACCACGCTCCCCGCCTTGCCGGGCAATGTTAGCGAGGTCAAGCGCGCGCTGACGTCCGCATGTGTGTTTGCTCTAGAGGGCACCACTGCCTCTTTATAAGAGAAAATGGAAGGAGACACAAAAATGCAATGAGAACGAACCATTTGTGTAAGAAATGCCACTGTCTAGCAGATCCTATACCCAAGTGATTGCACACATCCTGGCATGTGACAGCTGATCTTCACGTGTTTATTCATGGGGGAAAAGTGGAGAAGAGAAATTCTGAAATGGAAACAATTCGACTCTTACATCCTGGGTCATCTGGGAGGGGCAGGCGGTTGGGCAGCTCAGGGGGCGCAGGTCAGGGGCCTCTGCTGGGAGCCCAGCCCCTCGAAGGTCTGTGGGCAGAGCACAGACTGTCCATCACAGCATGACTGTCCAATTGCATGTGCTTACATCACAACGGGATTCCTGATTTCCCATCCTAGTAATGACCACCAGGACGAGCACCACGTTCAAGTGGCCTGCCGTTTAACCTAACCCTGTGGTCGGCAAACTGCAGCTCGCGAGCCACATGCGACTCTTTGGCCCCTTGAGTGTGGCTCTTCCTAAGCCTTAGGAGTACCCTAATTAAGTTAATAACAATGTACCTACCTATATAGTTTAAATTTTAAAAATTTGGCTCTCAAAAGACATTTCAGTTGTTGTACTGTTGATATTTGGCTCTGTTGACTAATGCGCTTGCCGACCACTGATAACCTAAGTGGATATTCAGACATCATGGAAAAGGACCAGCCTGAGAATGATAACCTCAGGTGCCCCTGGGCCTCCGGCAGCCCCAGGGGTCCTGTTCTCAGAGTCCAGAGTCACCTTTACATCTCTCTTATAGGAAGGTGGCTGACGTTTATGTACCATAGTCATTTACAAAAGAGCTTACACCCCACACTGTGTCCCCAAAGCCACTCAGAACTCCCATGGGAGGAGCGAAGGGGGCTGCAGCCCTTCTAATGATGCCTGATCTCACCGGGGGATTTAACAGTCCAAACAGGATACCTGCAGGAGGTGGCCTGGGGCTGCCTGTGGCCTTTCGCTTGTCACTGGCCTTCTGCGTGGAAGCATTCAAGGGGAATTCACACTTTCTCTTCAGGGTGGTGGCCTCACTGCAGCTCTCCAAGTACCTGTGAGGAGGATCACAAACAGCTTCACATAATGGGGCCAGAGCCTGGGCAGCAGGAGACCATGGAGTAGGGAGGCGGGAGGTGCCTGTACCTGATGACACTGTCCAGGCAGCTGATCTGCTGGTAGGAGCCGGCCGGCTGGTTCCTGCAGGCCAGCTCCTCTGGAAAGGCGGAAGTGGGTGGGCTGGCACCGGAGCTGTCCTCTGCGGCCGGGACAGCTGTCGTCTGAGCAGGAGAACTACTTTGCATTTCTGAAAGAACGGCAAAATTGCTTTCAGTTAATACTTGTTTTCCCCAAAGAGTACACTCTGTATATTTCTACCTAAGGATAAAGCTGGGGACTCAGAACATGGCTCACAGACACAGAAACCCAGAGTCAGCCAGACACCTGGGCAGCCCTGCTGGGGCAGCGGCCACTGTGCCGTCTGAGGATGGAGTCTGGAGGATGCTGTTGACTGGGATATAACTCAGTGGCACTTGGGTCAGGGACTCAGCAGTGGGTGAGGCCAGCTCTTACTCGAACTCCTGAAACTCTGGGGCCAATAAATCCCAGGTGCTTTATGATCAATTAGTACTCCCTGCCTCCTGGAAGTCCCTTCTTTTCAAAGGTGACTCAGCAACCTCTGGGGCAGCCTGCCGTGGACACTTCTGTTCTTGTCACCACGTGCACTGCACGCTGTTCCCCTGGGGGCCTCCAGGGCAGAGCTGTGTCCTGCTCATTAGTGGGTCCCCAGCACCCAGCAATGTGCGCCTACCCCAGAGGCCAACAGACCTGGCCAGAGGTGAGCTCTGGCCCCAAGATTCCCTAGGAGGCTCCCTGGAAAGATGTGGCCCAAGCACAAAGGATGAGTGAGAGCCCACCAGGGCAGATGCCTGGGGAGCATGCATGTGCACACCTGAGCAGGAGCCCAAGCATGAGGGTGTAAAGTCGTGACATGGTAAGGCAGGGTCAGGCTGCAGTGGGGGTGGGCTGACAGGTCCCCATGCTGGTGGAGCCCCACTTGAGAAGGCTGCCCAGGAGCAAAGCCGGCATTTCCACTCAGCCAGGGTGGGATTTGAATGTTTGCAGGACAGCTGGGCAGCGCCCTTGGTGCGAGTGTATGCACACGTTCACTTGCGTACAAACATATGGCCCATGGCCACTCCGTGGAGCAAGGGCCTGCAGGGTGCCAGATGCCCGCACAGAAGCTTAGGGCTGTGCTTTTTGTTTTTGTTTTTTAAATATGTTTTTATTGATTTCAAAGAGAGGAAGGGAGAGAGAGAAACATTGATGAGAGAGTATCATCAATCAGCTGCCTCTTGCACACCCCCTACTGGGGATCGAGCCTGTAACCTTGGCATGTGCCCTCACTGGGAAGCGAACCAGTGACCTCTTGATGCATGGGACAATGCTCAACCAACTGAGCCACACTGGCTGGGCAGGGCTGTGTGTTGAAGGAGTGAAGGCCTTGCTGCCTGAGGGACAGGGCAGGGGATGTGCACACATTTAAAGGGTAAATTCCCTGCCACCCACAGTTCAGGTGAAAGATAGAAAAACCTGGCCGGAATACAGTTTTACTGAGGAAAGGGTGAATAATTTTTTACCTGTAGCAGATTTTCTCTTCTGTTCTCCAGATTCATCAGAATAATGACTTTTGGTTTTGACCTTGTTAGCATTTTTAGAATTTTCCTTGAATAAAGACAAAATAAGTACATTATTCTCTATCGGAGACTGCATAGTGCTTCAGCCCCACCTCAAAGAGGGAGAAGCCAGAGTAATCCCAGCGAGGAGGAGGAGGTGCTGAGTGGGAATCTGTGAGGCCAAGTTAGAGAAAACGGACCTGTGATTTGGAAGAATAATAAAAAGAAAGGGGGATGCACGTTCCATTTTCTTCCTTCTACCCTAAAGTTAAACCTTCCCTTTTGCTTGATTTGCCTTCTTTAAATAACTTTTCATCCAAAGCTTTAACTACAGTTTTAGCTGCTTCAACTATTTTCCCCCTTTATTTTCTTTTTAATCCTCATCTGAGGATATGTTTTTATTGATATTAGAGAGAGAAGGGAGAGAGAGATTTCACATTGATTGGTTACCTCCCGTATGCACCCTAACTGGGGATCGAACCCACAATCTGGGTATGTGCCCTAGGGATTGAACCCATAACCTTTTGGTGTATGGGACGAGGCTCTAACTGAGCCACCCGGCCAGGACTTGCTGCTTCAGCTCTTAGAGATGATAAAGTAAGTCCCCATGAACAGAACTTAGAGAGCAGCCAGGGTTGGTTGAATGTGCTTTGTGACTCCCGCATGCACCATAGACAGGTTCCCAGGGGCGGGGCAGAGGGACCTACTGCTCTCCTCCTGCGGGCGTCCTCCCGGCCATTGCTGTCACTGGAGGAGGTCTGGCTCATGAGGTGTTCGTGGGACCCATTGCTGCCCAGGCTCCCATAGCCGCTGGAACCACTGTGCGGGACGGGCTGGGGAGAGAGCAGACAGGAGGCTTAGGTACAGGGTTGGGGGAGGGGCACAGCTGGCCTGTGGGTTTGTCTTCCCGAAGCCCGATTCACAGCTCTCAGCCTCTGCCCACAGCACCAGGGTCCCTGGATCACAGGTCCTCTGCTCACATTGGGGGGCGGGGGGGGGGCTGATCTTGGTTCTAGCAAGGGTTTTAGAAACTAAACTCGATATATTACAGTTTTGCCCCAGTCTGCTGACCAGGAAGCGGAGGGCGGCTCAGCCATGGGGTTACTGTGCTCGCACTAGTTTTCCTTGAGTACTATGTCCCCAAGGATAGTGGTAGGTGTTCACAAGTCCCTCTACGTGCCAGCACAGCATCCTGAATTGGAGTGACGCCATCTACCTGTGGGAGGCGACATGTGGGGTCAGTACCCAGGACTTGGGAGCCGAGTTGGGAGGAAGGGTCTAGGTCAGGGGTGGGCAAACTTTTTTACTTGAGGGCCACAATGGGTTCTTAAACTGGACCGGAGGGCCGGAACAAAAGCATGGATGGAGTGTTTGTGTGAACTAATATAAATTCAAGGTAAACATCATTACATAAAAGGGTACGGTCTTTTTTTTTTAGTTTTATTCATTGCAAACGGGCGGATCCGGCCCGCGGGCCGTAGTTTGCCCACGGCTGGTCTAGGTGCATCCTTCAGCTATCAGCAAAAGGCTGCAGGTCAGAGACAGACCCCAAAGTGCAAGGCTGGGGCTGCCCCAACCTGGGCAAGCAGCAGGTGTGCCCAACTGTCGGGGCCTGGCACAGACTTTGCCCAAGCCGCCCACACAGTGGACGAGAGAGCAGGCACCAGCGTGCAGGGCAGAGTGAGACGCCGGAAGGATGGGACCTCAGGACTCAGAGCAGTCCTCAGGCTGCCTACAAGGTAGGGATTGTCCTGCGGGTGGGTGGGCACTCACCTGCAGCAGCAGCCGGTGGATCTGCTCCGTGAGCTCCTGGATGCTGGGGTGCAGGGCCGGCTGTTCCTCTGCGCATGGCTGAGCAAACACATCCTCGTTCAAAGGGCCCCTGCATGATATTCATGGTCTGACAGTCAGGCTGTGCTGCACACCCCTGCAAGGCCCCGTTTCCTCTCTGCAGCCCCCCAGGCTGCCACCTGCCTGCTCACCACCCTCTTCCTCCCCCTCACAGCTCTGCTTGAACTAGGCCCCTCCCACCTGGGGCAGGGCAGGGCAGGGGCAGGTCCCCACAGGACTGCCTAGCGGCCCAGGGCCCTGGGAGCACTCACACTCTGACTCTGTGCCGCCCGATGATGAAGGAGATCTTCCTGCTCCAGGGGTTGACGAAGCTGGACCAGCTGGTGTCCAGTGTGATGTACTCCCCATTCCGGGTGCGGAACCGAAGGGGAGAATAGTCGAAGGGCTGCCCGCCAGACTGCAGGACTAGGAGGGAAAGAGCGTTCGGGGGTGAGAAGCAGCCAGGTTCGCAGGAAGAGAAAAGACAAGCCCAGATGCCTCGAGTTCATGGCTATTTGAAAATGTAAGAGCTGCCAACAGCTGGTCTAAGCTGCAGCTCTCAGTCTCAGCTTTCTTTGTGTGTGTGTGTGTGTGTGTGTGTCTTCTTTTTACTTTATTTTTTTTGAATTATTATATTTTATTGATATTAAATATTTTTTAAAAAATCTTTATTGTTAAAAGTATTACATATGTTCCCCCTTGCCGGGAGCCGGTCCATCCTTGCTGTTTCAAGGCACCTGGCATATATGGCATACTGTTCTTAATATGTTTGCTCACCTTCTTGGCACTATGTGTTTTAACCAAAGTCACCTCTCTGAGAAAGGTTGTTTCCCCAGGTAGGGATTTTCCCCTGAAGTTAGGGAGGGAATAAAACCCCTTAACTAAGTGCCAGGCGGGTAATTAATCACTTTAACTACGAACAATCATGCTTAAGCTACATAATCTTTACTCCCTGGAATGGAGATAAAAAACGCCCTAACCTTTGGAATAGAGATTGATAGGATTGGAATCAACTGGTATAAATACAGATGTAACAAGACAACAGGAGACAGAACTTAGAAGACAGAACCTAGAAACAGAACCTAGAAACAGAACCTAGACACAGAACCTAGACACAGAACCTAGAGACAGAAGAACTTCGCTGGAGAGAACATGGCAAAATATCCTGGACAGAAATTGGCCTCAGAACCTAGAGACAGAACCTAGCGAGAGAACATGGCAAAAGATCCTGGACAGAACCTGGCTACAGAACTTGGCTGAAGAACCTAGACAGAACCTGGCTGAAGAACCTGGCTACAGAACCTGGTGACTGAACCTGGCTGGAGAACCTAGCAAGAGAACATGGACACAAAACCTGGCTGGAGAACCGAACCAGAACTTGGCTGGAGATCCAGACCAGAACTTGGCTGGAGATCCTGGCTAGGCTGCTGATCAACTGAGCGCTGTCTCCATGTCATTCCTTCTTCGCCGACTCCGTCCACACCTTTGGGGACCCCTGGACCTGCTGGGGTTGGACCCCAGCACCCTCTTTCCCCCTATTGACCCTTTCTAGCCGTCCCTCCCCCCTCAATCCTTCACCACCCTATTGTCTGTGTCCATGGGTTATGCATATATACATACAACTGTTCCACTTTCAATCACGACAAATGTTTGTTTTTGGCCACATCATGATGTTTCAGGATGCACATCTCTGTTAGCTTCCACTGGACGTCTCCACATGTCATTTGTATCTATGAGGCCTGGGCTTCGGGGCACACGTGTGACCACTACCCCAGCCTGGCCACTACCTCGCCCACCACAGCTGAACCTGTGCCCCCTCCTCCCACCTGCCGGGGATACCAACAGTAAGGACAAGATGTCACTCAGGCCACAGGCCACAAAGGACCCACGGACAGTGCCAGGACTCTGGCAGGAGGTGGGGCATCCATTACCCATACGATGCAGGCCAGTCTGACCTATCTTTGCTGGGTGCTGACCTCGGGAGACACCCAGGCACATACCAGCTTTTGTCAAAGCCTTTAGGATTCACCAGGAGAAGGGACCTACTCTTTTTGTGGATGGCAAGCATCAGGGGCCGGTCACTGGGGTGAAGCTTCAGCAGCACGGGGGTCTCGATCAGGTCCTGAGGTAGGTAGCCCAGGAGCGGGACCGCTCTGCAAGACAAGTGCACAGGCGTGTCACCCCTGCCGTTGTGCTTGGGGACACATTCCATAATGCAGCCTCCAAACAGGGGAGCAGACCATCTCTACAACCGTCCGTCCATTCACAAGGAAAGAAAACAACTACCAGCTCCCCTGATAGCCCCATTTACAGGATCAAAATTTAGGAATCAGGCTAACAGAGAAGCAGTCTTTCAATTAATTAGTGAAAGATTACAGCATCCCCATGGGTCTGTAATACAAAACAAGACCCTACAAGGTCCTACCCGTCATAAGCTGAGTGGTTTTAGCTTTGTGTCCATTTCCTGAAAGAATCAATCATGAAAATGTTTTTCTTCTTCTGTTAAGATATTTTTCTTTTTTGTGTTTCCTAAGTTTGGTCAGATATGGATATTTTTTATGTTAAATTTCTTTGGCCTGGATATTTTTAACAAGTTTTGAAAACTTTTTAACAAGCCTGCACCTGGAAACCCTGCCTGCATGTCTTCTCCAGCCCAAGAGGTTTTCCTGCTCCTGTTACTGTGGCCACTGTATCTACTCCTTATTTACTGTGGCTTCCCTGGGGGTCACCAGTACTGCCTGGAGACCTGCCCTCAGTGCCCACTGATCTTCTTGTAAAAGCTGTTTGTTTTCCAAGAAATCGTTAGTGTCCCTCTTCCCAGAGTCCTGTCCCCTCTGCTGTCCTGTGCCCTCTGCAGCCTGGCCGCTCTCCCCTCTTCTGAGCTGCACCCCAGCCTTCCTCTCCTCGGGCAGTGTTCTTGCATCCACACAGATGTTTTCCCAACTCTTCTGCTCATGTGGAAGGACAGTCTCCTTTGAGTCTGAGAGAGGCCCCCCTGTTCCCTGCGGGGGAGAACTCTCTTGGGCCTTGTGTTTTCCTTTGGCCGGATGTACAGAATGTTCTTGGCGTCCTCCCAGTTCCAGGCCTGGCCAGGAGGGAGGGGGAAGAGAAGGAGGAGGAAGAGGAAGAGGAGGGAAGAAGAAGAGGAGGGACAGGAGGAAGAGGGGGCAGGAAGTGGAAGAGGAAGGAAGAGGGGGAGGAGGAACGGGAGGCAGAGGGAGGAGGAAGAGAGGAGATGAGGGGAAGGAGGAGGAGGTGGCTTTGCTGAGGAAGGCTGTGCTGACTAGGTGTGCCTGCTCGCCAATCCTTCTGCATGTGAGTTAAGTAGATTCCTGGGGTGGGTTGCAGATAGAAGTTCTTAGATTTTTGGAGGAATAAAAATTATGCTGGGGTTGCCTCACAAATGCAGCTCCCAGCCCCAGCCTCTGAGATCCTGGTTGGGCAGGGCTGGTGGGGCCCAGGAACCTGTGCCTGGAAGCCTCCTCGCAGTCATTCTGACACAGGTGGTGGGCAGCATGCACCTGAGCAGCCCGGGGCTGGAGGCCGCTGATCCCAGGCCACCTGGGAGCAGACCTTTCCTAGGAGACCCCAAGCTCTGTGCCCAGGGGTGGGCAGTGGAGAGGACCTAACTCTTGACGGTGTCTGTGGAGGTGACACTGGCCCATTTCAGAAAGCACAGCAAGCTGGCTCTTCTCAGCCTACTTCCCGTGGGTCTTCTGAGCAAACTCCTCCCCGACTGCCAGCAGCCTGGAGCGTTTTCTGTGCAGAAGGAGCTGGGGAAGGCACACCAGGGCCCTGGCCCAATGCCGGCAAACCCTCAGATGTCAGTGCTCCCAGCAGCTGCAGCATCCTGGCTGGGACACCCCAAAGGGGCTCTGGACAGAGGGTGCAGGTGACACGCAGGCTGGAAGGTGCACTTGTGCTGGGACCCTGCCCACGGATGTGCACCTGTCCCTGGTGCACCATCCCCACTTGTACCAGTGCTTATCCGTGTCTAACCTTGAAACGAGTTTAAACAGTCTTAGAACAATTACCAGCTCCCCTGACAGCCCCATTTACAGTCTTTGTATGTCAGGAGGTTTTTAGTGTAATTCCACAATTACCTCATTGCTTAAACATCCTCAAATGCTTTTGTTGATTACCACACATAACATGCAGGCTTAGCTTTAGCTTAACAGCTTCAGTGTCAAAACCATGAACACTGATTGAGCTTTCCTTAGTTATGAAGTAATTACCAAGACAACGACAGATGTTAAATGTCTAGGGAGGGAACCTGCGGGCCTGGGGATGCAGTACTGGTTCTGAGACCAGGGTGAGCACGAGGCGTGCATGGGCAGCGGGGACAGCACACGGGGCTTACCTTTCGTCTACGTCCTGGAACAAACAATTGGGTGTATGTGTGGTCGTAAAAATTCTCTTTTCCGGAGGAATTCTAGGGGCTGAAAGAACAGGATTTTGCTCAGATGTCTGATTCTGAGGAATGCACACGTTTTGTAGTTACATGACAACGACTAGAAAACCACATGCTTCGTTCAGTGACAGGCTCTGACGGCAGCCCGAGAGCCCTCGCCAGCCCCTGGGCTCTGTGGGCCAGACCTAGTCAGGGAAGCCAGGACTTGCCATTTACAAGCCGCACGCTACACACAGGCTTCTCAGAAACTCCTGCTGACTATGTCACAGCTGGGTACGGGGGGTCGTTAGGAGGACATGATCAGGATGCTTGAAGAACCCAGACTTGGTAATTTGGGGGGGTGGCCTGAGGAGCTGGCAGGACCAGGAAAGGACACCTGCGAGATAAGCCTGCTGCAGAGACTAGATTTCTATAGGCAGAGATGGGGAGGGGGCGCTAGGAGCAAACACAGGGGGTCAGGGGGCCAACTGTCTGCAGGAGCCTGGTGTCAGGAGGACGGCAGACTCAGTGGGAGGTAAGAGTGGGGATGGCTTGGGGTTCTGAGGAAGAGCTGGTGTCCCTGCACTTCAGAGGGACCAGGGCCAAGGCCTGGGTGTACACAAGGATGGGAGGGACTTGGGCCCAGTCTGTCAGGGCTGTTCTCACTGCATGGATGGAAGGCAGTGGGTGGGGAAGGGGAAGGGCACCCACGGTCACAGTGATAGCCCGGACATGGGTGAGATGTTGGCACACAGATCCTTTAACTGTGTGGGGAGGTGGTGTGGCAGGGTCCCAGGAGGGCCAGGTGACAAAGGTGGGTGTGCTGAGTCTCGAGGGACATGGAGACCCTCTCCATGGCTGGGGAGGGCTGCGCTGGAGTCCACCGAACAGACATTACATCTGAGCCAGGGGAGTAACTGAGGGACCAGAGGAGCCCTTGGCTGGCCTGGGCCTGGCAGTCACCTTCGTAGCCGGAGTGCACCCTCTCTGCCAGCAGCACGCAGCACAGCTGGCTCTCAGCGCCCTGCTGCTCCGGCACCTTGACCAGGTAAGGCGTCATACGGAACGGGTGGTAGTGGATCTCGTCTTCATGGTTCTTCCCGAAGCTGAAGAGGAGGGTGCCATTAGAGGGTGGAGTTATGACAGAAGGAACTGTTCCTCCCCCACAGCTGGCTGTCATCTCAGCAATCCCTTCATTTGTTGTAAAGATGCCCTCCCATCCCACCCCAGCATACTGGTCGATGGATGGGCAGCCCTTGGCATGCTGTCTGTGCCTCATCTCCACCTGAGAAGCTGAGCCCACCACCCAGACCCTCAAATTTCCGATGACGTCACAGGGTAAGTCACAGTCATCAGCCCTGAGAGATCTATTGAGCTGTCTCTAGAACAGTTTCCGTTTTAATTAGGGAAAGGGATGCTGCTCCAACAGTGGGGTCCTGGTCCACTTTCTGAGGGCACCACTGTCTGGCCAGGGGTTGCTCCTGACACTGCAGCTGGAGGCTTATCTGGTCACCCCGTTTTAGGCTAAAAGCCCGTTGGGAAAGCTACGGGGCTCTCCCCAGGAAAATGCACTTAAAAATATACACTCAAACCGAAGGCTGCATGTACTTTTGGGGTCCCCAAGGACCCCAGGATACACGCCTCCCCAGGTAAGGCCCCTGGCCCGTTTCCAGGGGATGGACAGCAAGTCCCGGCTCCTCGGGCTGCCACCCTCAGTGAGCACTGGCTGAAATCACCCCACTATTGACCAGGCTGTCTTAACCCCTTGTGAACCTTTAAAATGCAGCTCTGGCCACGTGCTTTCTTTTCACTCACTTTTTTAGGAGTGTGCATGCTGCATGGCCCCTCGCTCCAAAGATGGGAGCACAGCCAGGCTCGTGGCCTTCCCGCCCGGAGAGGAGCAGGAACTGGAGGGAGACGTCTGGGCCTCCTGCACCTCCCACCAGGTGCTCAGGATGAACTGGTTGGGCCATTCCAAGTTTAGGAAGACCAGTCACTGGGCTTACCTGACACGGCAGAAGAAAGACTTCTCCTCCATGCATTCTTGAGTGGAAGAATCTGAAAGAAAAAGCCTACAGTCACCCACCCAATGACACGACGACGTATGGAGAGTGCTGTGTCCTCCTAAAGACAGTACCAGAATCAGAGCCAAGGTGTGGCACAAACCTGCCAGAGCTCAAAGCGAAGCCTCAGAGAGCTTTTATCCCAGATCTGACTAAAACGAAATCTATTCATGAGCACAGCACATTCCAGAGTTTACAGCCAGGGGTCTGATGCTCCCAGATGTGATTGGGCTCTCCCCCCTCCGCAGACTCACCTCAGACTCCAGCTTCTCAGAACTTCATTTCTAAAATGCCTAACATGTCCTAAAAGATGTTTTCTCCCTCTCTGAAATTCATGAAAAGACTATTTTTCTCTCTAAATTTATTCTGAACAACTTCTGATCTTTCCCCTGGGACAGAGGCCGCCACGGCTGTGCTGGTCTCCAGCAGAGGTGACATGGGCGGCACTCCCTTCCCCTCACCTGTCCCACTGCAGACACTCCACGGAGGAAGCTTGTAAGGCGTGGTGGAGCTGTGGAACACGCTAACGTCATGGGGCGCCAAGAACTCCACGAACTTGGCATCGTGAAAGGTGTCTTTCTTACAGTGGAAGATGGAGGCCACCTGGTTGGAGATGTACAGGGTTTTCCCGGTGACCAGGGACACAGCCGCAGCAAACATGTCCTGGGAAGGAAGAACATCTTCGGGTCAGAATGGGCAGAGGGGCTGGAAAAGGATGGGCACACGCTTGGGACAGGTGACAGGAAAGGGGCACGAGGGTCAGAGAAGGCCTCTGGGACCTTCAGTCCCGACCAGAATAACTCTATTTCCCCTTATATATACTGGCATCCAAACAGGATATTATTTGAAGAATCACATTGGGGATCCACTCCAAAAGGAACCCAGGGGTGCGGATTCCCACGGGTGTCATCCATTCAGTATTCTTGGGTACAGAGCCCCTGGCGTCTGAATTGAGAGGTGGAAGGGCCCTGCACACCTCTCCCTTTGTCACCAGGGCTGGGGTGTCCCTCTCCTGGGGTGCTGGGGACTGTTTGGGGGCTGCAGGGCTCTGGACCTCTTGAGCTAAGGACTGGTTGGGGGGTGGGGAGTACTGGAGGAAGGTGAGAAGGAGTGGGAGCCCAGTTCTCCAGACAGCTTTGAGAAATGCTGCTCTCTGAGAAATGGGGGCTCAGGGCACGGCCAACCTGTTCCCCGTCCCGACCTCCAAGGGCCCCACCTTTATCAGCCACTTTAAAATGCATCAGGTTTGGCCCTAGCCGGTTTGGCTCAGTGGGTAGAGTGCCAGCCTGTGGACTGAAGGGTCCCAGGTTCGGTCCCGGTCAAGGACATGTACCTCAGTGCAGGCGTGTTCCCTGGCCCTGGTGCAGGAGGCGACCAATTGATGTGTCTCTCTCACATCGATTTTTCTGTCTCTTCCCCTCCCTTCCACTCTCTCTAAAATATCAATGGAAAAATATCCTCAAGTGAAGATTTAAAAAAATAATAATAAAATAAAATGCATGAGGTTTGGAGTCTTATGAAGCTGAGTTTAATCCCAGGGCACCCCCCGATGAAGCCCTGAACAGTGAACCAATTGCCCCTGGCGTGTCCTCCCCCTGAAGTGCACTGTGCTTGGTCACGGTGTGTGAGGTGCCGGGTGGAGTGGCCAGGAGAGCACAGGGTCTGGGAGACATCTGGAGCAGGACTTCTGAACCACTGACTCTACATTCTTTTTCTAAGGTCTGAACTCACTTCCTGAAACTCCAAACTCTGCTGCCATCAAGCCACCGGCCAGGCGGTCACCAGCTCACCGAAGGAGGACTCCCCGCAGGAGACACTCACCGTGCTCTTCATAATGGCCTCGGAGGTGGCGCTCCGGATCTCCTCTATGGTGTAGGAGGGCACGTCCGGCCCGCAGCTGTGCTTCTCGCTGGACATGAGCAGCTGGTAATACTCCTCGTTGGCTGCGGGAGAGACCAAGAGGCAGCTCCTAACTCACTTTTCTCATGAAAAGTGGGCTAGGAGACCATCTCCTGGACACTGAGAGAACGGATCACAGAAAGACAAAGGCAAAACAGAAATTTGGGGGTTTCCCCTGAAAATCAGAAGGCCGATGGTTTCAGAACTTTGTAAACAATAAATACACATTATCTTAAATAACAAGGCCACAGAGTTCCACCTAATGCTCACTTTCCATGATGCAATGTCATCATGTCCATGCAGGATGGCTGTGGTACCCCTGCTCTGCCTCCCGTGGTGGTCTCAACTGACACCCCATCCAAACAGAATCGACTGCTAAGGTCACTGGGCACAAGAAACAACATGTGAAACAAACTGCTCAGAACAGACCCTGAAGACAAGGGCCACTCATCCTGGAACATCTGGCATGGCTTTGGGGTGACCCAGCCATGGCCAAGAGGCTGAAGAGGGCCCCTTAAAAGGCCACACAAACCAGCACATAGCCACTTTCCATGTCTGGCACAAACTCTCCCAGCCAGACTACATGAAACAAGCCCTTCCCATGGAATTCATCCAAACATTAGAAATGTGAACACTATTTGAAACGTGGCTTGGTATCCTCATTGGTGACAGGCTTTGCTTTGACTGCAGGCTGTACCTTGAGATAGTAGCTGATGGTAACAGAATAAAGCCCTGTTTCATCTTTCTATCAGCCTTGGAGGTTTTTTCTACTCTTAAGCACGTTTCTGATGTGTGGTGTCCACTGGGACTCAGTGCATGTATGAAATATGTAAGTGAAGGTCAAGTGGGGGGAGGGTTCACACATCTACCCCAAGGAGATACAGTGGGTGGGGCCTTGACTTACGAGTGTCCCGACTAACGAGTTTTTTGAGATACGAGCCGTCTCTCGGCCGATTTTTTGCTTTGAGTTGTGAGCTAAAATTCGGGTTACAAGCCAGCTTCAGATACCCCACCGCTAGTTGGCGCAGCGAACGTCACAGTGAACGCCACATCAGCCCAGCATCACGTGTCTCGCTCGTTCACAATTGATTTGACATACGAGTAATTTGAGTTACGAGCTCCATCACGGAACAAATTAAACTAGTAAGTCAAGGCCCCACTGTACTGACTTTCCTTCTGACTCAGCTTCTCGTCAGTGGACCAAACAGCTAAGAAATCCCTCCACGTGCAGGGGCTGGGGGTTTCACTGTAATGACAGGGGTCCATGGAGTGTCCCCTGTTGCAAGGTTAGGACTGCACACATGCATACCTGCCCATGACTTCTACTGTTTCTCTGAGGCACTGAGGACATGTAAGAATTCTCAAAGTTCTCATCCCGCTTCCCAGCAGCAGACTGAGAGGCCAGGCTGCGAGGACCTCTCAACCAACTTTATAGCTAAACCATCCTGAGGTGACCCTGAGCACAGGGTCCTGGCCTGGAGGCAGAGGCACCGAGGTGACCTGAGACCCAGGACATGGGATGTCTGCCCAGTGGAAGGTCTGGTGGCAGGAGCAAGTGAAGGCAGATACTTAAGGGCTTGGAGTTGATTGAAATGGAAAGTGTCTGAGCCCAAGGAGCTAACATTTTGGGTTTGCAGTGTTTGCTCATAGGTTCCTGCATCTGTGAAGGTTCCTGCAATGTGTCCTTAGACAAAAGCCTTTCTCTAATCCACCAACTAGCGCCAAAAGCTGTCACATGCTGCCATCTAATGATAAAATCCAAACATGCCCACAGGTGGATGGAGGCTGGATTTCGGAGGTCCTGTCACCATGCACCTGTGATGGAAGGAGGCACTCTGCCCTGCCTGCCTTCCTGATCTGAAGCCCACCACCATTGAAACTCACACATTTTTAGATAAACAAGAAATAAAGGTGTGGCTTAGTGGTTGAGTTTCAACCCACGAACCAAGAGGCGGTTCGATTCCCGGTCAGGGCACATGCCTGGGTTGTGGGCTCAATTCCCAGTAGAGGGTGTGCAGAAGGCAGCCAACTGATGATGTTTCTCTCTCATCAATGTTTCTATATCTCTATACCTCTCCCTTCCTCTCTCTAAAAATAAACAAAAACATATTTAAAACAAAAAGAAATAAAGAGCCCGGGGTCTTGAATAAAAAAGCTCTAAGATATTATCTTTCAAGGATGAGCTCTGTTAAACCCACCCACCCCTGGGGTCCCTTCATGTTTTCTTTTAAAGGAGGGGCAAGTCCTCAGCTAAACACTATGGGATGTTTCACTTCAGTTCCACTCTGAGCTGCCCACATCACCGGGCCGTTGGTGGTCACCCACTCCAGCCAGAGCTTGGAAGATGCTGCACTCTCCTCACCATGACCTGACCTAGCCCACAGCACAGAAGCTTTATGTTGTACATAGGTTTCTGTTATCAGCTGGCTTTCTATCCGCTTTATTTTTTCCTCTAAAAGTCAAGTGCAATAGACAGCTTCCAGTGAAGTGAGGTTTTCAATTGTGGCAGCTCCACAAGACTCCGAAGTTTCTTTCTTCAGTGTCAGGATTGAGTTTTGAAAGCCAACACAGTCCAAGCTGTAATTTGGGGGGATCTGAAACTCACTTCTACAGGTTGGAACAAACACATGAGGTAGGCATACCTTTCACCTGCTTCACGCTCCTCAGGGCGTACCTCAAGGTCGCCAACGTGCTGGCTTTCCCCTTGGCCTTCTTGTCTGTGGGGAGGTGGACCTTCAGCTCCTTGAGCGTTCTGATCAGTTCCTTGTGCGTGTTGGCTTTGGCAGACTGCTCACTACTAGAGTGAAAAAGATCAGACATTAGCTTTCTGGGGCCCTTTTCTGAAGAGATGTCCGTCTGGTCCAGTTTCTCAACCGGGCACTAGGACATCTTGGTCCATACAGTTCTCTGTGGTGCCTGCAGGATGGTGAGCAGCATCCCTGGCCTCACCCATGTGAAAAATAACATAAATGAAGGCACTTTAAAATGGAGTTGGAGCTGCCATCCCCAAGCAAGCTGCCTTGTAGTCTTGCTCCTCAAAACTTTGGAGTGTTAAAACAGGGCAACATTGTATCCCAAAGAACTGTTTACAAAGGTAACAGGAAAGCAGGTATTTAGCCACCAGACGGAAAATTAAAAACAGTGTTTAGAACTAGTGTCACTATGGTACCTTATTTGACTACAGAATGCCTTCCTTCTATGGATATAATTGCTCCCCTTCCCTTTCTCATAAACACCCCTTGCCTTTCCCTCCTAATTGGAACACTATTTGGGTTTCTGCCTGAATCAGTGCGTCCTAAATAGCTGTTCTTTTTTACCTACAATAAATGCTTGTTGCCTCTCACTTTGGCCTTTTATTTTTAGGTTAACAACTACTGGAGACCAGCAGCACCCTCGCCAGCTGTGACAACCAAAATGTCTCTAGACATTGCCATGCCTCTTGGGGCAGACGACTCGCCCATGGTTGAGAACCACTGCTTTAACACAAGTGAATGGGTCAGACATCCCTCCAGCTGGCTCTTTTCCCCACGAGTGAGAGCCAGGCTGTGCCCAGCAAGGCCTGCTGGTCGACCCTCAGAATCCGGCTGAGCAGACTGCTGGCTGAGCTGGGCCTTCCTGTCTGCCTCAGCTAGAAGATGCCTAAGTGATGGAGAATGCAGGGGACAGCAGTGGCTTCCTGGGGCATAAGCGTGAATGACGAGTGTAGGAAGACCCCCAAGAGGAGAGGGGATTTACAGAAGGATCTGCAAACTTAAGGAGCAGAGACGGGGGAGGCAGGGCAGGTGGGCACCTGCTGAAGGAGATGGACGTGTGTAGAGCAGAAGGTGCAGAGAGAATGGTGGACATCAGGTGTCTACAATGGCAAGTGCCCTCATGCCCAGGACTACGAGCTGGCTGTGGCTCCAGTGAGATATGAAAGTGTCTGTGGATAGGAAACTAAGGATACACTTGTTACAAATACCTAAACAGGGTAAGAAAGTTCCAGATGAACAGGTCTCAGACGCAGACAAGGTCTGCTTGGATGGAGCTGGAGGAGCAATAGACCCAGAGCAACATGGGGGGCTCAGGGCAGCCTGCAGGGACAGTCATGACTGGAAGGGCACAGCTGGGTTCACAACACAGACCAATAGGTTCTAGAAGAAGCTTAAAACAAGTCACATATCCCCCAAACCTAACCTCCAAGGACAAATCTTTTGGTTTCTCCTAAGATTCTAAGTCAAGGAGGTTCTAACTGGCCTTACCTGCAGCCGCTTGTAGATGGGTTGTGTTCAGACTTTGCCAGCATCAGGCTGTAGGCACCTGGACTGTAAGGACAAGAAATAAAGACAGAACTCAGAGACGCTTCCACCCACAGCTCCCCCATCTAATCAGCGATAACAGGCTGGATCACACCACAGTAAGAAACACGAGGGTAAGGTAAAACTGAAACAAAGCCTTCAGAGACCAGGAAAAGTAGGCATTGGGAGATGAAGAGCCAGTGCTAAAGGAGCAAGTTCATGTTCTACAAAGCACTCAGCTGCAGGCGAGGTTACCTGACACGCAGCCTCCTAAGATCTCATTATGCACTACCGATTTGTTGGCAATCGGACCTTCAATGGCCAAGTGGCATCATTAGGAAGGACAAACCCTACTACATTTTAGTTATTCTAAGTTAACAAGATTTTCAAAAATCTGGAAAAAGTTGATCATCATGATTTAAAGATGGTGAAGCAATCAAATTACAACAGAATGAGACCCTGAAAAGACAAACAAGGGCCTTGCCTCCACGGGCCCCGGCTGCCCCTACCTCTCTTGAGAATCGGGTGACTCCACCAGCATCCCCAGCTCCTTGCCACTGTCGTCACAGTCACTGCCCTGCGAGTCCCGCCCTGTGGAGCAGTTCTCGTTGGTCTCATTTCCGCTTGAGCCACTGCTCATGTCGACATCTTCCTGGAGCAAGACCCCATTGGGTGTGGGATCCATGGGCTCCTTTGTGGGGCTACTGGGGTTGGGGGCAAATCCAGCAAATTCATTCATGTTGGCTCCTGAAGGAAGCTGGCAAACGAGAGAAATGTTGTCAGCCAGAAAGCGTGCAGCCTTTCCGTGGCTGTCCCATCAGGGTCTTTCTTCATATTTTGCCAAGTGAGGGGGTAGCAGTCAGGGTCATTCACAGGTATCTCATGGGTATTTTTGTTTGTTCTTATTCACTGAGCGCCCACCTGCCGTGAATTCGGAAGGCAGTTGAATTAGGCAGCCACCGCCCTGACATGGCAAGCTGCTGATGGCCTCATGAGAAGGCAACAAGAGCACTGGTGACCACTGCCCAGCATGTGGGAACTTTGGGAAATACAGTGGGGCCTTGACTTACGAGTGTCCCGACTAACAAGTTTTTTGAGATACGAGCTGTCTCTCAGCCGATTTTTCGCTTTGAGTTGACAGAGTAGTTTGAGTTAACAAGCTCCTTAACGAATTAAACTCGTAAGTCAAGGCCGCACTGTACACCGGTTCCCACTGAGTGGCTGGCAGGGCCTGGGACCCTACAGGTTGTCTGGGATCTCAGAAATCTTGAGCATCACAAGTTACAGGAGACTCTGAAACCAGGCTGCAGGCAGGAGGAGAGGTGAGGCTGTGAGGAGCGGGTGTTACCCTGTGAGGAGGGCAGAGCAGGTGGGAGCACATGAGTTCCAGGCCCTGCAGGCATTTCCAGTGCTTGACTAAGGGGATCCAAGTGGAGTGCAGAAGTAGGCAGAGTGCAGAAGGGAGAAAGGCCAGCGAGAAGTTTACACATAAATTACACATAATTTATCTGGGAAACGAATAGGAACCATTGAAGCACTGCACTGTAAGTACAGACTGATGTGACTTAATTTGCATTTGGACCCAAGAGCAATCACACTCCCTGGGGTGAACTTTGGCCACAGGGGACAGGTCAGCGGAAGTGGTCAGTGGCTAAGTCCTCTCTCCATCCCTCCATTGATTGGAGCGTTCTGAAGCTTTCTGTCTGTCCTTTCCTTTCCTCTCTTTTCCTTTCTTTCTTTTTTTTTCGGGGGGCGAGGGGGGTAGTCTTGCTGATGAGATCTCCAGGGGCTGAGTGATATGCTGGGTGTCCGTGAAGCAGGGCCTCATCATTAGGACGTCATCACGTGTGTGTGTCCTGCCTTTTCCTCTTCATTTCCCTTTCCCTCACCATGGCTGCCCTGGGATTGCATCTCTCAGTAAAGTGTAACCCTCTACCCAGACTTTGTTTTTAAAAGAACCTGAATGAAGACAAACTGAACAGAGTGACAGAGCAGGCTAGCTGGATGCAGAGGAAGAATATTTTAGGTAGGGACAGCAAGTGCAAAGGTCCTGAGGCAGGGAGTTTGAAGAAGATGGCTGAGTCTGGAGCAGAGGGCAAGGCAAGAGGAGAGTGATATTAGATCAGAGCCAGATCTGCACATCAAAGTGGCAGAACCTGGACTCTGGCTTTATTCTGAGATGGGGAACTGCTGGAGAGTTCTATGTAAGACGTGACTCATACTTTAACAGGATTGCAGGGCATGGGCAAGGTGGAAGCAAGATCTCTCAGAGGGCTTCAGTGGAGTTGCCAAGGGGCTGCCCACCCAACTTCCTGGACACCTCCTATGTCATCCGGCAGTCCTCCTCAGACAAGCAGCCAGTCCTTTTTTGCTGAGTGAATTATGAAGGCTGAGTGGTTACATGAGTAGCTCCTGGGTGGTGGGGGCTTCCGTGGATCCCCCACTTTCTGACCGTGTGGTCTTGAGCAAGTTTCCTTTCCTGTCCCTGTTTCCTCATCTGTCAGATGGGGCCACAGCAGCACCTGCCTCCTACTGGCTGCTGGGAGGGTGAAAGGATGCAGCCCATGCAAGGTGTCTGGGATGCAGTCAGTGTCCAACAGAGGCTAGCTTTCATCATCACTGTCCGTTACAATGGGAACACAGACACTGTAACAGAAGTAATTTGTTTAAAAGGAGATATTTCATTGCCAGGAGAGCTATCTCTGGCTGTATGTAAAGGACTAAGCGTTCAGCTGGCCCCACCCCAGGCGTACAGACATCCTCAGGAAAGAGCACCACACACTTCGCTTCCATCACCCCTGAGGGCTTCGCTTAGCTCCTTGCAGGAGCTCCTGGCTTTCATGGCCCAGCACCCGGGAGAGTGAGTAGGGCTCACTGAGTAGGAGTCACATGATTACCTTAGGTGGAAGACAATCTTTTTTTGCAAAGAGAGTCAAGCGAGCATGCAGAAATGTGAAACAACAAACCAAACCAAATCATCCCAAACTTCATCTTTCCAGAAAATGCATCACTCAGCACCGACAGCTCTAAAGGGCCGACCTCAAATTGCCAAGTTGGCAAAACCAGTGTGCCCATCAAATCAGACTTTGCCTCCTGCCTTCCACAAACATTTATGGAGCACCTGCTCATGCCAGCACTGCCCAAGCCCTCGGGAGCCCCGGGAAAGCTGGGTTTCTAGTTCTGGGGCTGGATTTAAAACAACAAAGCAAAAGCGCCAGCGTCCCAGCTGTGGCACTCAGGGAGCCGGCTGCCACAGTGCCTGTGAACAGCGAGCTGTTCTTACTCTCCTCTCTGTCACCCCAAGGAGAAGAGCACTAGGAACCCCCGAGGCCTTCAAGAGCTAGAGCCCCTCTGCCTTCAGGACCGCCAGTGGCCTTGACTCCTGGTGCTCATGGTCCAGGGTGCCAGGGGGCCAGGAAGGAAAGGGGCTGCCAGAGAAGCTGGGGCCTGCACACCTGCCCCTCGAGGTTCCTTTGCTGCCTCCTTCACAGATGTCTACACGCTGGCTCTGTCCCTGGAGAACAGTCAGACCCAAGGAAGGGGCTAAGCTCAGGCCTTGACTTGGGTCATTTACCATACCTCCGGTGGCAAGCGCTGCCTCTGCCGCACAGAGGGCCGTTAGAAAGTGCAGTCTGCAATGAGGTCATAGTCTGAGATGGGTTTCACAATAATACAGGAGGGGGGAAAGGTGGGGATGGAAGGAGGGGGCCAGAGCTAAAACTCTTTGAAGCTGACCGATGGGTTCATGGGGACTCATTACACTATCCTCTCTACTGTCATATTTTAAGAGGTTCCATAAGAAATAGTAAAAAAATAAAAATAAATAAAAAAGGGAACAAAAGCATGGCCTGGTCCCAGTTCCACTTACCATGGCCACCCAGGACAGGTAAGGCTGCTCTCATTCAACAGCCTTGAGCTTAAGGGGAAGTTCATTTCCTTGTGAAAATCAGAAATCAGCTCAATCACTTAAGGCAATTGGCTTTTTGAAATGAAAGTATCAATATACACAGAAAAGTCCTAAATCATAAGGTCACAGCTTGATATATGTCCACAAACTGAGCACCCGTGTCCCCAGCCCCCCAGATACCCCTGGTGGTCCTTGAGCCACCACCCAACCCTGGTCACACACCACCAGTCTGACTTCTCACAGCCTGATTAATCCTGCCTGCCTTTAAACTTTATATAACAGGATCTCACAGCCTGTGTTCCGTGTCCACAAGCTGGCGGTATGTTACAACCCAAGATTTATAATACGTTTGTGTCTTCCTGGTAGGAGCCAAGTCCCCAAGGCCAGCCTGCTGTAATCTGAAGAAAATGTTTGTCCTGCTAAACAAACACCGTGCTCTCCATGGCAACAGCTGGGTAACTGAGGAAAATGTGACGGCAGTGTCCAAATATGGAGGGGAAGGAGGCTGGGGAGACGCACGTCCTGGCCTCACTAGACACCTCGACACTCTGAGCTCTGCCTGGTGACATCCCAAACATGGAGCAGCACAGATTTAAAACAACAAAGCGAAAGCGCCAGCGTCCCAGCTGTGGCCCTCAGGGAGCCGGCTGCCACAGTGCCTGTGAACAGCGAGCTGTTCTTACTCTCCTCTCTGTCACCCCAGGGAGAAGAGCACTAGGAACCCCCAAGGCCTTCAAGAGCTAGAGCCCCTCTGCCTTCAGAACCGCCAGTGGCCTTGACTCCTGCCCACGGCCGGTGGCTGCTCACCTGGTCATTTACTGCTTCTGATTTGCACTAGACTTGGAAACACAATAACAAACTCGTTACGATGTGCACAAAGGAGCATAAAGAGTTGACAGAGGCCCCTGTCAGGACCTTCAGGTCCCCTGCTGGATCCGCAGGTGGGCCAGGGTCTGCAAGGGTGGGGCACAGAGCATCTGCATAGCTTTGGGGTTGTGTGTTTCTAGTGAGTTTTGCCTAAGACGTAGTTTTCGGCATCACTCCTTCTTTAGACTAAATGCTGAGAAGTCCTGCCAGGCGCTCAATGACCTGACAGAGCCTGTGGCTTGCTGAGGCCCAGAGAAGTTACATCATCATTTAAACACAGAGGTGTGCCTGCCAGGATTTTTCTAAAAGTTAAGTGTGTGCATCAGAAATAGTACAAATGAAAGGAAACTTTCCTGTTTCCTTCTAAGCAGGCAGACATGCCTCACAGGGGATGTGCCTTCACAGAGTAACCTCATGTGGCCTGAAAGCAAGACTGTCAGAAATCTGTGCAGGTGCCCGGGGAAGTCATCCTCAGAGTGAGAGGAATCCAAAAACCTAGGAATTGAAACAGACCTCAAAGATGGCCTAATCCAGCGGTTCTCAACCTGTGGGTCATGACCCCTTTGGGGGTTGAACGACCCTTTCACAGGGGTCGCCTAGGACCATCGGAAAACACATAGATAATTACATATTGTTTTTGTGATTCATCACTATGCTTTAATTATGTTCAATTTGTAACAATGAAAATACATCCTGCATATCAGATATTTACACTACGATTCATAACAGTAGCAAAATTACAGTTATGAAGTAGCAACGAAAATAATTTTATGGTTGGGGGTCACCACAACATGAGGAACTGTATTAAAGGGTCGTGGCATCAGGAAGGTTGAGAACCACTGGCCTAACCTGAGCCCCCGTTATAGAGAAGGAAACTGAGTCCCAGAAGGGAATCTGAGTCACCCAGCAGCAGTGGCAGCAGGGCTCCCCCTCTGCACCCAGCATCCAGTCTCCACAGAGAGCCAGAGCTGCGTTCGTGCTGTACCAGTGAATCACACAAGGATGACGATGACAGAGAACTGCAGACACCCACGATATCATCCCTGTGTTGGCATATCACGTAGCTTCCACTTAAAAAGGAGTCCTTTTCCTATTTTACCCACGCACTTTATAAAAAGTGATTAGCCTTGTATTTAAAAACTCAATGGCCAATTAAAGCCTCAGGTAGAGTTCTGTTCCCTTCCTAGTCAAATCCAGCCTGGGACCAGACACTCTGGGTAAGGGTAGGAGCATCTCCCATTTGCAGCCAGGGAAGTCAGTGGCCTCGCTGTGTCAGACAGGGGAGGTGAGAAGTACTCTGGGGGCTTCTGCCATGCTGCTAGGGCTCTTAACATTGGGGATCTGAGGCCCCTCCTCCCAAATTCCAACCCTCTCAGGGAGTCAGCACCCAACTTCAGGCCTTCATGGAACCTCAGAAGCTCAACCTGACCCAGCTCATGACCCTCACGCTGATGGGAGGACCCTGCAGGCACCCTGAGCTCAGGCCTGGCCGGGCTATGATGTGTGCCTAGCAGGGATCTGGGCTCCAGTGGCCTCATCTGTCAAGCCAAGGGGTTACCCTAGATGATTTCCAGGGTACCTGCTGGCTCCGTTGTTCTTTGAGTATGAATCAGCTTCCCAAACTGGTTTCTTTGCGTGGGTTACAGAAACCATGGCAACCAAGTTGTCATCCCTTACCCTGGCCTTTCTGGAGAGTTTAGCAGGCTGCCACCTGCCCCTTGGCCTATGTCTGGGACTTGGCAGCCAAAGGGACACCAAGAAGGATGGTGTGACTGATGTATCACAGTGGGACCCCTCTTCTACCCAAGCTGGGGAGAGAGAATGAAGGCAGGGAAGTCCAGGGTGGGCATAGGGGGTGAGCATGAGGTGAGGTCTTCCTGCCCCCAGGGTTCCAGGCCCACCAGTGGCCCTTCCCTAGCTGGAGATTTGGCTCTCTGGTCTCAGAGCAGGAAGCCAGCTCTGAGAAGGGGCCCTCCGCGCTCCCAGAGACAGTTGCACTGACCCTTGGTTGCCTTCACCTTTCCGGCCCTCTCCACTCTGGGCGTGGGAGGGTTCACAGAAGAAAATCACCTAGAGAAGGACAGGCCAGTGTGGTGTCACAGCCGCTCCGTGACCTTAGACAAGTTGCATAACCTCTCTGAACCTGTTTCCCGATCTTCAAAATGGGGATAACAGTACCCACCACGCACCCCAGGCCAGTCTCAAGCCAAGAAGCAATCAAATGGCCCAGGAAGCTCTGGGATCGAGCCTCCCTGGGCTGGCGGAATCGCCGCCGTCGCTCGGAGGCCGCCCGCCGGTCCCCTGACCCGCCCGCCCGCCCGAGGCCGCGCCGGCCCGGCGGCGGTTACGTAACCAGCGAGCCGGCGTCTGGCCGGCGATCGGCGTCCGGACGGCGATCGGCGCCCCAGCCTGACGCTGGTCTCCCCGCCGCGCACTTACCGCGGAGCCGCGTCCTCGCTTGTCCGCCGGTCCGTTCGCGCGTCCGCCCGCCGAACTGGCGCCCGCTGTCGCAGCCGCCGAGAGCAGCGCGTAGTGAGCAGCGTGTAGCCGCAGCGCAGCCCGCCTTCGCCGCCGCTGCCGCTGACTTGCCGCTGTCACATAGTGGAAAACGTGACCGCGCGCGCTGCGCCCGCCCCCGGCGCCCTCTATTGGTCGCGAAGAATCTTCATTTGCATACCAGGGAGGCTGGCCTGCGTGTGTCGCACACCCATTGGCCACGGTGCCCGTCGCTCTCTTTACATAAGACGCACATGGAACTCCATGTTCACCGCGTCGGTTCTTCAATGAAGACGCGGCGCTCTCTTGCCCCCCTCCTCGTCCTCCCGAGTGGTCCCTTCCACTTCCGGCCTCGGTGTCTTCCATTCAAGACAGCTCTCATCCCCCAGCTCGGGGAGCGCGGAGTGGCGCGTACCACCGCGGGACGGGGGGCGGAAACAGGCTCCTCCGCACCTCGTTCCAGCCGGCCGGCTGGCGAGCCCTCGCTGAAGTCCAGGCCCCGGGAGGCTGCCACCTTCAGCGACAGGCCAGAGGCGCGTCCCCAGCGGCCGCGGGAAACTCCCTGAGGACATCTTTCATTCACGCATTCGCATTCATTGACTCTCATTCATTCGCCGCTAGGCGCTGAGCTGCGGTGAGGACCAACACCAGGTGGTCCTGCAAGAGCTCCTGGAGCACGCCCACCCGGGCCATCTAGGTCCCAGATCTTCCAGAACTGCCAACTTCCAAGAGGCCTTTCTTAGTGTTTAGACCATGTATCTCATTTTTTGGTTCAGGAAATAGGACCATTTTTACTATGGGAGGTACGAATGAAATGATGTTGTCCCTTGCATCCCCACGTCATTAGGGAATTAAGTAAAATACTGAATTGGGTATTGTGAATCATAAATTAACCAGAGCGGCAATTATCCCAGAGGCCCCATGATGGAGGCAGCACTTGAAGAGTGAATGAGAAAGTAAGGCACAAGCCACAGAGACAGAGTGCTGGGCCCTGGACACCTTGGCTGAGGCCATTTGTTCTTTTAGTAAACACTGTTTGGAGCATGTTAAGCCCCCAGCCTTCTGTCTAAAGTGTCAGGATAGTGACCCAGTAGAGAGCAGAGGCCTGCTTGTAGGACCTGACACAGAATGCAGACTCCAAGGCAGCAGGCTCTGAAATGCAGAGTCTGATGGGAGAGGCAAGGCTGTCAGGGCTCTGAAGGGCTGAAGGGGAGCTAGCTGTCCAAGAAGCTGGGGCCTGCAGCATCTCCCTCCACGTGCCTGTTCTCCTTGGCCTCTCCTGGGGACCAGGGATGGAAGGGAAGGAAGAATTATGATCTGATAGCCTGCAGGCAAACTAAGCTGCCAGTTCCTGAAGCCAAACCCACATTCAGGAATTCTTACCACTTCTTTCCCTCTCCTTAATAAGGTGTGTATGCAACTTGGTCAGACATAGATGCAAACTAGGGCAAATACCAAGTTCATTGGGACAAGCCTTCCCATATAGGCCCTGGGAGGTCTGCTATGTGGTCCACACTTCACTGTGAGACTGTCCCCTCCTCCTGTTTCTCTGACATTGAAACCTGGACAGACTCCCTGCTCCACTCCCTAACACACACACACACACACACACACACACACACACACACAAGCAAATCCAGGCCCAGCTGCAGTGACACACCCACCAGCCCTTTTGTCTCTTCACAATCATTGACGTCAATGGTGAGCTCCATTGTTCTGGAAACAAGTGTAAACAGACAGCTCATCCACACAGAGATTTTCCTGCTGCTCAGCTTTCCTAGGTCTTGCTCCATAGTCCGCCTGCAGCATAATGTCACATTTCCTCTCTAAACTTAGCCTTTTCTATTTGATATTAAAAATATTGAAATAATTTTTTTAGAAATTAGATGTCGTGGGCTTCTAGACTCTTCAGAATTTAATCTATGCTCAGTGTTCCCACAGCTAGTTTCTTCATCTTGTTATGGGAAACTTACATTCACCGCATGGATATTTGTTGATACCTGGGTATGGGGGGGAGGGGAGGGGAGGAGGGTGCAAACATGCATCTCATTGGATCCTTTGCTTGTCAGGAGTTTGCAATGTAGGAGTGATGAGGCAGGTTCAGAGGCAGTCCAAGACGGGGTGTAAGTCCCGGGAGAACAGGACAGCCCTGGGCAGAAGCCTCCACACCAGCTCCAACAGAAGAACAGTGAGGGGTGCAAACCTCCAGGACCAGCCCAAGTCCATGGGTGCCGTTCCCACTGAACAAGGTGGTGTGTGTTGGGGCATCCAGGTTGGGGGGGAGGGGGGGATGAATACTTTCTAGATCAGCCTGCACTGACCTGGAAACATATTGGGATTAGCTGTCACCTCTAGCCCAGAACTGTTGGCCAGGCAAATTGCTCTTGGCCCCAGGGGAGGCAGGCTGGCTAGAGAAGGAAGCCTGGGGGTGGGGTGGTGCGCCAGGTCCCCAGCTGCCTGAGGAATGCTGTTCTGGAAGGGGCTGGCCTCCAGTCTCAGCCTTCCCCCCTTTCTCCTAGCCAAAGGCTGCTCTGCCCCATCCCAGGTCCATTCCCACCACCCTATTTCTTCCAATGGGTCTGGCTTAAGTTGGTCCTGCCCACCCAGGTCTGGGCCCTGCCTGCAGGACTCCTCTACACCTGCGTCTCCATGCCCTCGCCAGGCCACTCGCTGGCTCTCTGATTCATTTATGCAGTCAGCCAGCTGTTTTCTGGGCAGCTACTGTAGGACGGCATTGTGCTGGTCATTGCTTCCTCTTCTACTAATCACATGGTTTGTGGGTCAGCAAGCAAGGACATGGGCTGGGATGGCAAAGACAGGGAGCTGGGAAGGGCCAGTGTTTCTAAGGAGGTGTTAGGACACTGTCAATCTTTCTCGTCCTCTGGAGAACCCCCTTCCTGGGTCCAGGGACTTAGGGATGAGAGTGCCTGAGTCTGACCTCAGCCTTCTTCATGCCTGGTTCTGGTACATAGCTGCTCGACCCAAGTGCTCTAGGCTGGGGACAGTGGCAGCTCCTGGCGGGGACAGCCTCAGGTGGATGGGCCCACAGGGATGGGCAGCTGTGTCCAGGGGCTGCAGACACCGGTGAGACAAGGCCCACCTATCCCTCGTGGTCAGGAAGGCCCTGGATCAGACAGCACCCAGAGAGCTGATGCATCTGTCATGAGGTGGTCTATGGACCAGTGTAGAGAAGGCACATTTATTGGGTGCCAGCCACCTGCTGAGAAGGTGTTTTTATTTATTTGTTTGTTTGTTTTTAACTAAATGTAGATCCATGGAAGGCTGTTCTTTGTTTTGGGGAGATATGTGGGTGTTATATGTGGTTATGGGTCTTCCCCAGGAGGTCATAGGTTGAAGCATCAGCAGTGAACAGCCTCCATCATTCTCCCCCACCCCTGGAGAAGACACTCTAAAGGGAACCGAGCACGTCTTTGCGGAGTGCCACTTGGCCATCTCCCATTGTCCCTTTGTGAGGCATCCCGGACATCACAGGATGATGGCACAGGCTAGGACCTCTAGTACTGTGTCTAGTAGAGGTGGTGCGCATAGACATCCTTGTTCTGTTCCCGGTGTGAGGGGGAACGTGCTTAAAATTTCATCATGAAGTATGATGTTAGTTTCAGGTGCTCAGGTTTTTTTTTGTGTGTGTGTTTTTAAATAGCTGCCCTTTGTCATATAGAGACAGTATTTTTCTTTGATAGTTTGCCAAGAGCCTTTTTATAAAATCATTGGTACAAAGGGCTTTTAATCCATGGCAACTACTCTTTTAAAGTATTTCCCCCAATAAATCTAGTCCGTATTTGCTGGTCTGCAAAGAACTTAAATCACACAACTTTGTCTCTACTATGCTGCATTCTGTAGAGACTTGCTTACTGGTACTTCATTATTGTGTCTTAAAAAAATGAATTTAAAAATTGATGCCAAGCCGGTTTTGCTCAGTGGATAGAGTGTCAGCCTGCGGACTGAAGGGTCCTGGGTTTGATTCCAGTCAAGGGCACATACCTCCATTGCAGGCTTGATCCCTGCCTGGCCCTCGCCAGGGCTCATGTGGCTGGCAATCAATCAATTAGTCTCCCATGGATGTTTCCCTCTCTCTGTCTCTCCCCCTCCCTTCCACTCTCTCTAAAAATCAATGGAGTCTGGCTGGCATGGCTCAATGCTTGAGCGTTGACCCATGAACAAGGAGGTTGCGGGTTCCATCCCCAGTAGGGAGTGTGCAGGAGGCAGCCGATCGATGATTCTCTCTCATCATTGATATTTCTCTCTCTCTCTCCCTCTCCATTTTTCTCTGAAATCAATAAAAAATCTATTTTAAAAATTCAATGGAAAAATATCCTCAGCTGAGGATTAACAACAACCAACTTCTCTTATCAGTTTTCCAGAGAAAAGGCATTATTTTAACTGAAGCCAAAAAACTGTTTGCTATTGTGTCACTTAAGATAGGGTTAAACTTCAAACTTCCTGGTCCTGAGGCCATTAAATGAACAGCCCAGGACTTAACCGTGGGGAGAGCTGTGCCCTTCGGTGAGGGAGATGGGTGGCAGTGGGTAGGTTGAGTTGGGCAGATCTGTGCCCTGGGACTTGAGGGTCAGTGTTTGGGTCAGCTTCTCTGGTCTCTGACAGCTTGAGCCCCTTCCCAGAGTTTCCGGGCCACCATCCCCCTCACTGTCCTGGCGGGCCCCGGAAAGGCAGCTTGCCAGCAAGGCCCTCCATGTCTGAGGTGACCCCCGTGTCCAAGGTGACTCCCATGTCTGAGGTGACCCCCATGTCCAAGGTGACCCCCATGTCCGAGGCAACTCTTCCTTCGCAGGTCAGAGGATGTCTCCTCAGCTGGAGTATCATCCAGCTGGTCTCTGAGGCCATGGGCCTGGGCTAGGCAGGCCCCTGCAGAGTCTGCTGCCTGTCACATTCTGCCTGGTGTGTACGCCAAGGCCGTCACCTCCGCTTTGTGCGGCCAGCATTGCTGGGGCTGGTGCTTGGGAGGTAGCCCAGCTGACACCCCCAACCCTGGATGTCCTGAGGCCGTGTCAGGACCTGGGGACCAATAAGGCCCCTCCCTGCCAGGGTATCTGACCCTTTAGGAACCGGAGTTCATCGATGGGCACGGACCTCAGGGTGCCCTTACCCTGGACAAGCATCACGCTGGGCACTTTTCGGGAGTTCTCTTATTTAACCCTCACGCCTCTGTGTGGCCTGTGTCCAGATCCCTCTCCCCTTTGTAAAGACACCCTTGATGTCACAGTGTGGTAAGGAACCGTGTGGGACTGTGCCTATGTCATCGAGGAAAGACAACCTTTGTGTGCAGAATGATCTCATGGCTGCCCTCACGCCCCACCCCTGCAGAGCCTGGGAATGAGGTGACCAGAGTCCAAACTCCAAAGTCCTTCTTGTCCCCAGAACCTTCTCTCCCGCCCCGCCCGTCTGTGACGTGTGTGGCTGGCCAGCGCTCCCTGCACCCTCTCAACTCCCTTTCAAATTCATGGAGGCTCACAGGTGGGGCCGCCGGGGGTGCAGTCCTTCTGGTGGGCCACCACCCACCATCCGTGCGTGCAGCCACTGGGGCTCACCGCCGCTCTGTTGGACTGACAGCGCCCCTGCATCCTGCCTGAGCCCCTGCCTCTGTGTTTCCTCCAGTAGCCTCTTCCCTGCGCCTCACCGCATGTTCCCTGCAGTGTCGGTCCTTGCTCACCAGCTTCTCCTGGAGCCCAATATGGGAAAACACTAGTTGTCTCCAGACCAAAGCTTTTTGGAAGCAACAAAGGGGTTTGACTGGACCTCTGTGGGTGGAAGGCATCCCCTCTCGGGGTGGTGACGGGTAGCCTGGTTGAGCTGCAAAGGTAGGAGCCCAGGTAACTGGACGGCAGTGGCCTTGGGGCACTAGTCTCATTGTGAAGGAGACTTGGGGAGACTTCACGGGGAAAGCTGCTGTGTGCCCATCCCCCCTCCTCCTCAAAAGATTGAATCCTAAGAGGGAAAAGGAGGGAACATAGGAGACGCTAGCCCCACGGTGCGAGGAGGCTGCTGCTGCCCCATGTTGCAGGGGGGACCACGTGTAGGTGGGAGTAAATGGGGTGCTTGGAGGAGAGGGGGCTCCTCCTGGTATTGCCACCACCAGCATCCTGGACTCTCAGAAAGCCTGCTGGTTTGTCTGCACAATGAGAGGCAACATCCATGCTGCTGAGCGAAGCAAGTGGCAGGTGGAGGAGGTCAACCCAGGACTCTGACTGCAAGGTCAACAGTCTGGACTGGCTGGCATTCTGCCCGAGTATTGGCCTGGGTGCTAAGGGAATTCAGTATACCTACCCGAGAGGAGTTCCCTGAGACCTTGAGCATAAATGAGGACACCCCACTGAGACTACGGGCACCCAAGATAGCTTGTGGGAATCCAGAGAGACCCCTGACAAGAT
This sequence comes from Myotis nattereri, assembly GCF_964212035.1. Classification (NCBI taxonomy): domain Eukaryota; kingdom Metazoa; phylum Chordata; class Mammalia; order Chiroptera; family Vespertilionidae; genus Myotis; species Myotis nattereri. Next base: position 35,119,471 of record NC_138082.1, read on the forward strand.
GCTCTGAACTCAGAAAACACTGAGCAATTTAATGTCGGTGGGGCCCTGCATGACGGTGATGCCCTTGGCATTGCTCCTCCAGGTGGGAGGCACTCCTGGGGACGGAACAGTCCTCCCACACCTCTGCCTGAGTCAGGAGAGGGGAGCAAAGACAGGGAAGCCCTGCCTCCCTCCCAAACTGTGTGGCTGTGGCTTGGGAACAAAGGGCATTGAGAGGAAAATGACTGCTTGCCAAGCCCTACGCCAGGAAGGCTGGTAGACCAAGAAGCAGGACAAAGGGCTTGCGGCAACCGCGGTGAAGGGACTACTGTGGGGAAGTGTGTCATGTCAGATGGGGAGATGGTGAAGGTAGACTGTGAAAACTGGGGGACAAGCTGAAGGCTGGGACCAGGGGCTTCCTGGAGATCAGAGCCTGTCACTCTCACCGCTGTGGTCCACTCTGCCCAGCTTCTTGTCCCTCTGGACTCGGGAGATGAAGCTGGAGAGCTAGCTCACCAGAGCCTGACAATACTGGTGGGCTCCTGAAGGGAACGCTTGTGGCTCCAGGGTCCACCCTGCAGGACTAGTCCTCCCCACCCTGTTTGAATCCTTCACCAACAGAGTGAGGCCCTGTCCCCACTGTTCCCTCCTGGGGATCCCCGGTGGTGTGCTCCAGTCCATGCATGCTGAGAATGAGGGATCCCAGGCAGTCCCAGGCTTGCTGAACTTCTGAGCCCAAGTGGCTGTCACTCATAAATGCTGTTGGGTTCTTCCCATACCCCTCCCTGGGCACGGAGCAGGCCTTATACGTAACCAGTGGGAGGCAGGAGAGAGCCAGCCAACCAACTCCTCACCTTTGCCCTCCACTGGGCAGAAGTCCAAGGCCTGGCTTTTCATGCAGCCAGTCCAGAGAGGTCCCAGGGGGCTGGGTGTCTGGTTGGTTACATGGTTCATCTCATGGGGCTCATTGGGAGACAGTGGCCAGCATGGAGAGCCTCATCTTGTGTTTTCTCCCCTTTTCCCTCCCTCTTACTGCCTGGGATTGCACCTCCTGAGAAAGCATTAATGCTCATGCCTGTCCTCAGGCTGGTTTGTAGGGCACCCAGACTAGGACTCAGATGCTGAAAGTGGCTCTGGAAAGCGGGCCCTCAGGGATTCATTTTGGAATTGAACTGCCCACTTGTCTCAAGGTCATAGGGGCCCCATTGCTAGTGCTACGTGGGATTATAGTAACCAGGGTCCAGCCATGGTTTATGTTTGTGCAGCCCTTGAGCTAAGAATGGTTTTTACATTTTTAAAGGGAAAGAGAAGTGAAAAAAGCCAAAGACTATGCTATGGAGCTCACACAAGACCACAAAGCCTAAGTTATTTACTATCTGGCACTTTACAGAAAGAGCTTGCTGGCCCCTGGTGACCCTCTATCATGTGGTGATATCGTTATTGAAATCATCCCCGGTGCACCGTTATGATGGGGCACAGGCAGAGGGCAAGCAGGTGTGGGGCCCCACCGGTGGGGAGCAATGGTCATGATCTTATTAATGGAGAAGTGGTGGAGACCTTGAGAAAGGGAAATAGAGGCTCGGGACAGTTCACTGTCAACTTCAGACATTTCCTGCGGGCCTGGGGCCTCGTGGCAGCTCAGCGATTCACTCTCCTACAGCCCCCGGGCACACTCTCTGAAATCAGGCCTACACTCTGATTTCAGGGCTACAAAGGAGACCAAAGTCACAGCCTTGGCAGGTCACTTATGTGAAGGTCAGGAGTCACAAGGTCAGGAGGCCATGCATGTGGGCAACCAAGTAGAGGAGCTGAACATTTCAAAGCCCCGAGTTCTCAGGAGGCTCCTAGTGGCAGAAGCAATCGCCCCCCCCTCACCCCCTCCTGCCAGAGAACAGATTGTCCTTGCTGAATGCCTCACCTGGAGCAGCCAGATAATGCTTGTCCTCCTCACGACCCGCCTCAGCACCTCTCTTTAATTCCAGGCCTGTGATGAGGTCCGGTCTCAGCACAAGTGGAGCAGAGAATGTAAGCCCTGCTCAGGCAGGAACCAGCCTGCACACCTAAGGAATTGCAAGCCTGGCCTAATGGGTGCCAGCAGGGCCTGAGGGACACACATGATGGGGGTCTTTGAAGTGTTGCAGGGAGCAGCTGTAAGGCTAGATTGGGGCCTATGGGAGAATTCATGGTCAAGGGACCCTCAGCTGTGATTTAGGACTCAATGTCTTGGCAAGGACAGCAGGCATTGGTTCTGGCCATTTCTCGAGATGACTCTAGTGGTGTGTTAGTTACAGTTTAACAAGCGACCTCTCTGAATGGGGAAACAATGTGTAGCCTTTACCATTTCTGTGGTGCCAGCACTGCCACCGTGAACGATTCATCGTTCAGGGCACTCCTGCTCTTGGTGGCCGTAAGGTCTGCTGTCAGCACAAAAGAGGCTGCTCAAGTTTCTGTCCCCTGAGTGAGGGCCCTGGTAGGACAGCGTTGCTCACCCAAGTGTTGGAGAAGGTCGTTAGGATTTCAGTGAAGGAGAGGTGGCTCCAGGCGTCGCTGTTTCTATTTTTAAAAATATGTTTTTCTTATTTATTTATTTGAGAGAGAGAGAGAGAGAGAGAGAGAGGAAGAGAGAGAGAGATTGATGAGACAGAAACATTAACGCCTTTCTTTTTTTTTTAATATTTTTTATTGATTAAGATATTACATATGTGTACCCTCTACCCCCCCTCCCCCCAACATTAACGCCTTTCACTGCCTCCTGCATGCTCCCTTCTAAGGAACGAGCCCACGACCTGGGCATGTGCCCAGACCGGGAATGGATCCGTGACCTCTTGATGCATGGGTCCACACTCAACCACTGAGCCACACTGGCAGGGCCTTCCCTGTTTCTTCCTCTGGGAATGACCAGTGCCTCCTGGCCCCGCCTCTCAACTGTCAGAGCCTGTGGAGCTGGAGTCTGGGCTGACCTTGGCGTTCCAGCCCTGAACCAATTCCAGCCCTCGGGGTCAAAGGCCAGGAGGAGGTCAGCAAATGTCCCTGACAGATTGCTCGCAGTGGTGGGGAGGGTGAGCATGGCCAGCAGTGGACGAGCTGGACCCGAACCCTTCTCCCTTTGATATCAAATATTTGCCAGAGAGACCCAGACTTGCAATTGATGAAAAGAAAATGGACTTACTTTACAGATGAGGGGCATAAATTAACAGTCTATGTTTTTAGGGAAGTGTGTGTGTGTGTGTGTGTGTGTGTGTGTGTGTGTGTGTGTGACTGTACAAAGAACAACTAAAAAGAATGTCAAAACTTGTAAGAGACAGCGGGAAGGCTAGGGAGGTTTGGAGGGGGCGGTAAGAGATCAACCGAAGGACTTGTATGCATGCACATAAGCATAACCAATGGACACAAGACACTGGCGGGCAGGGGAGGCCGGGGGAAGGTCAAGGGGAGTGAAAAAGGAGACATATGTACTACTCTTTGTAATGCTTTAAGCAATAAAACAAAATTTTAAAAAAACTTGTAAGAGATTTTTCTCTGGGTTGTGGAATATGGGTGACATTAATAGTCTTTATATGTTCTACAGTATTATGTTACATATTTTGTATTTATAAATTACAAATTCTATATAATCTGAACTTATATATTACAATAAACATATTATAAGTATAAAAACATAGTTTTAAATGTTATAATCTAATAAACATAAAATAAAAAATTAATTTTGAATATGATGTTTGGTATCAGTTTAAAATCACTTGCTTTGTGACCTGGGTTACATGAACAGGGGTGGGGAATCAGGACCAGAGCAGTAAAAATCAAAAGCACTGAATTCTTCATATTCTTCAAAAATTCTTCTGTATTTTTATTTGATTCCTATTCATGCTCCAGTGTTTGTCTTAGTAATTAGATAAATAGGAGTTTCACACCATTGGAGATTTAATGGGCTTATATTTATGGTCCAAACCTTTACAGAAATTTTAAACAAATAGTTGACAGAACAAAAATCAGATAAAAAAAAAACTACAAAAAAGGATGCGACAGACATGGCCAGATGTGGCCATGAGGGCAATACACAAGTGGCTGGAGTAGGAGCTGAGACATCAGGTGGGCGAGCACAATGGGTATTGGGGGTAAGGGTCATGCCAGAACACAAATGCCCCAGGAAGGCCAAACATAACGATGAGTGTGGATATACCTGTGAAGTCAAAAGAGGCAGACCTGGCCACGGGGTGAAGGCAAGCAGAGTCTGCACCTTGGGGCTGTATCTTCGGCGCACAGCCACACAGCACATCTGTGCCGGTGGACGACCCCGGGAGGGGTCACAGAGGGACACACTCCCGTCAGCAGATGGAGTGACTGTTTCCTCACTCGTCCTCCCCACTCTGTGCGTGGACTTATCTCTCTCTCTTTCTCTCTTCCTCTCTGAAATCAATACAAATATATATTTTTAAAATGAAAACCTTCTAAGGAGGTTTGCTTGCAGGCCATCAGCTTTCCCGAGTGGGTTTCAGACATCGGACGCAGAGAACTAGGGGGAGGCCCTTCTTCACCAGCCAGAGCAGAGTAGGTGGGTGTGCCCAGTGAGCCCTGGGCTGGCGGGTGGGCTCATCCCTGCTTCTACTCGGCCTCCTGCTCACAGCTCAGGACCCTCACCGCCCAGCCCAGCCCAGCGAGGCTTCAGCAAGCCTCTGGATCACTTTGCAGCCCCTTCCTCCTCTGACACCTGTGGGCACTGGGCTTGGACATGGGGCTGCCCTGCTTACACTCTTCATCACCTGTCTTATCAGGGTGAGGACTTGGAGCCCAGAAGTAACACGTCAGTCACACTGGGTGGGGCTGATTAGTGAGTGTCCTGGCAATCGCCTGATTTGAAAAGTCTCCACCTGCCCCCAGCTCTCCGTTTCTGCCTGAGCTTGAGACAGGGCACTGTGTCCCCATGCCCCCAACTCTAGTCCCCAGCTCCCATTCTTGCCCGCCTCCTGTTCTCACCTCAGGACTCCAGAATTCTTCCCAGTCTCAGAACACAGCATCCAACTGCCCCTTGTAGTCATCTTTGGGTGGCACCCAAGCCTGGGACAATGAAGGGAGGCATTTAAATTATAATTTTATTTTTTTTTACAGAGAGAATAGAGATTTAGAAACATCGATCAGCTGCCTCTTGCACACCCCCTATTGGGGATGTGCCTGCAATCAAGGTACATGCCCTTGACCGGAATCGAACCTGGGACCCTTCAGTTCACAGGCCAACGCTCTATCCACTGAGCCAAACTGGTTAGGGCGAAGGAGGCATTTTTATTCTTAGGGGCTATGTTCTTGTCACCTTGGGCTCTCCAAATCATTTTGGAACTTACTCAAAATAAGAATTATTTCCTCCCTTTTTTCAAGGATGAGCTTCACCTCATTCTATTGAAGGATATTTGTGTTTTTCCCCCATCTTTTAAAAAATCTATTTTTTTTTTATTGATTTCAGAGAGGAAGGGAGAGAAAGATAGAAACATCAAGTGATGAGAGAAAATCATTGATCGGCTGCATCCTGCACGTCCCAAACTGGGGATCGAGCTCGCAACGCAGGCATATGCCTTGACTGGGAATCTAGCCGTGACCTCCTGGTTCAGGGGTGGGCAAACTTTTTTACTTGAGGGCCACAATGGGTTCTTAAACTGGACCGGAGGGCCGGAACAAAAGCATGGATGGAGTGTTTGTGTGAACTAATATAAATTTAAAGTAAACATCATTAGATAAAAGGGTACGGTTTTTTTTTTCAATAGTTTTATTCATTTCAAACGGGCCGGATCCGGCCCGCGGGCCGTAGTTTGCCCACGGCTGTCCTGGTTCATAGGTCTACGCTCAACCACTGAGCCACACCGGCAAGGTTTCCCCCCATATTTTATCTCCACTTCTCCTTCATCCCCCTCAATATTCAGGTCACCAAGATTTCAGGCCACATTTCTGTAACTGCAGAGATGAGCTACCCTCTGTGACACTCTTCACCAGCCAAGAAAGGAACTTGCTGTAGGCTGCAGGCAGAGCTTCTAAAACTCGGAATCATCCCTCCAAAGACCTGGTCAAGATCGGGAAGAGTCATGTCTGTCCCTGGTGCTCTGGGCCTCCAGCTGCACGGCCGTGTGTGTGTGTGTGTGTGTGTGTGTGTGTGTGTGTGTGGTGTGGTGTGCCTATCACCGGGGACCCATATTTTCCACTGGTATCAAAAGACTGACCCATTTTCAGTAACCACCTTCTTGCAGTGGGTGAGGCCTTTGTTGGGTTTGTATGGAGGCCTGAAATATGTCTGCAGTTGAGCCCAGCTGTGTCTGAGAGCAGTGGTGGGTGCTTAGCAGGTGGGAAGGAAGCACAACCATGACTCTCATCTCTTTTCTTTCAAGAGAATTTCCAAGACTCTGGTTACTCAGTCATAATTTAAACCTCTGTTTCGACACAAAGTCCAGAGTGGACAATGGGAGTATCTTAGGAGCATAACCTGGCTGGTAACTGGGACTCAGAGCCGGCAGTGAAAGCCTGCGTCCAGGTGGTGGGGGGCCATGGGGGCACCAGGGTGAGCGCCTGCACATGGCTGAGCCCCTCCCTCTCAGGAGAGCTTCAAGCCAAGCCAGGTGCACTCAGAATGTGTCGAGAGTCTTCTAAGTCCCAGCAAGTTGAACTGTGTTTGGTTTGTGTGTAAAATCTCATTGCACTTACAATAAAAATGATTGCTTAAGCTCTGAACATTCTCTGGTCCTCCTGCACGTGGGCCCCAGAGTCCTGTAGCTGGGCCTGGCCTCCGTCAGGGGCTGCATGCACCGGTGCAGCGGGCTTTCTTCTAGATGCTGGCATCAAGCCTGCTATTACCTGCCTTAAATTTATAACAATTGTTGGCATAATATGAAATCCATCTATTTCTATTGAACAAAGGGAATGGACAAGATTAATGTCTAAATTGTTAGCCAGATATTGCCTTTCTTTAGAAACACCTCAGGCCTGGCTTCTGTCTCCGTAAGTGTCTGAAAATGAATGTGTTCTCCCTCTTTTGGGGCAGTCTAAGGGAAGTGTTCCCGTCAGTCGAGGGCAGGATGTACGGTGTGGCTGCTGAGAGCAAGCCTGAGGAGCGACCCCAATCCCAGCTCTGCCTTCGCCTCGCCCCAGGACCTGGAACAGGGCTTGAGCCGCGGTGTTCTCCTCTGTAACATCAGGTTATCAGAGGCACCGCCCCGGGCGGGGGGGGGGGGGTATTATTATTATTTTTTTTTTAAAAAAAAAGTTTAAATTGTGATAAAATACGTAACATAAAAGTTACCATCTTAACCTTTTTCAAGTGTACAGTTCAGTAGTGTTAAGTACATTCACACTGTTGTGCATCAACTTCTAGAACTCTTTTCATCTGGTGAAAGCGAAAACTTGTGCCCATTGAATGATCCTTCTCCCCCCCCCCCCCCAGCCTCTGTCTCTATGAATTTGACTATGTTAGGAACCTTATATAAGTAGAATCATACAGCGTTTGTCCTGTTGTGTTTGGCTTAGTTCACTTAGCACAGTGTCCTCTAGGTTCATCCATGTAGTCATCCATGTGAGAATTCCCTCCCTTTTCAAGGCTGAATAATATTCCATTGCATGGATGAACTACATATTGTTTATCCATTCATCAGCCCATGGATTGCTTGTACCTTTAGGCTGTTGTAAATAATGCTGCTGTGAACATAGGCATACAAACATCTATTTGATATCCTGCTTTCAATTCTTTTGGGTATATGCCCAAAGCGGAATTGCTTGATCATATAGCAACTCTATTTTCAATTTTTGAGGAACTACCATACTGTTTGCCACAGAGCTGCACTCGGTGTCTGGGGCCCCAATGGAACAGCTGACCTCCCCGAACCAAAACAAATGGGAATTTAGCAAATGTGACTAACATTTTAAAATAACCTTTTAAACAAACTGTGAAGTTGGCTACTTGAATTTTGAAATCCAAGCCACTGTTCTACACTGTATATACAACATACATTTTTTTGTAAGATAAAAAATAAAAACAAATCAAAGGATGACCAAGGGTTGGCATCTGCGAAGAGACCTTCAACTCCCACATCTGGCCTGCACTGCCCCTTGCCAGCTACCCCCACTCCTTTCCCTTTCCCTATCAGATTGATCCCCGCCCCCCTCCCCCCCTGAAAAAACAACAACCCTGTTTACTGCCTTCTGAACAAGATGTGGTATTGCCTTCCCTCTGATGCACACACTTTCAAATCAAATCAACATTGTACAAATGAAAATAACACGAGCCAAACAGGAAAATAACATTTATGCCGACTCTCAGTGTGCATCTAGGGCAGTGGTTCTCAACCTTCTGGCCCTTTAAATACAGTTCCTCATGTTGGGACCCAACCATAAAATTATTTTCGTTGCTACTTCATAACTGTGATGTTGCTACTGCTATGAATCGTAATGTAAATATCTGATATGCAGGATGATCTTAGGCGACCCCTGTGAAAGGGTCGTTCGACCGCCAAAAGGATCGCGACCCACAGGTTGAGAACCGCTGATCTAAGGCAAAGAAAAGGCTGCTGCTGAAAAAGAAACAGCAAACATTGCTGGGCACTGCTTGACCAGCTGCCCAGTGGGTGTGCTCTGTCCCCACCTTCGGGGTACAGAGAGGGGAGGTGGCGGCGCTGGCCTGATCCGTGCGGGTCCTTCCACTCGCCCATCCCCCAGCGACATTGTCTGCCTCCTGCTGCCTGCCTGTATTTTTCTTGCGCTTTCTTATCCTTACTGTTGATGGGTTGGATTTTTTTTTGTACTATGTTGTCACAAAATCCTAGATCATATCACTTCAAGTTGCTTTCTCATTTGCACTATTTTGCCCGGTGGTCTCTGGGGGTGGCCTCAGGTCAGGCTCCCTGGGCACGGACTGGGAAGTGGAGGTTGTGTGTGGGTGGAGTGGAGTCCTCTGGAAGCAGGCAGGATGGGGCGCCAGGTACAGCTGAGGACTCCAAGGAGCCCTCAGCCCCGGGGCTCTGGGCTGGGCATGGCCCTGCAGGGACCCCCTGAGTCCTCGTGAGGGCCTGGGCCCTTACTTCCATGGAGCAGTCATTGGAGGCCCACAGACCTGTGGTGGGACTGGCGGGAGCGCCCTCTGCAGGACTCCCCTCCAACCTCACCGCTGGGGAAGTTTTCATGGTTGTATCATCACAGCACCTGGGGTTCAGTTCTCCCTTTTACACCAATCTTGGGGACTCGGGTCAGCTGGCTAGTGGGTGATTCAGCTCCCCAAATCTCAGATTAGGGGCTGCTTCCTCAGACCACTTCTGAGAGCAACTCTCTCAGGTGGGGGTCCCTGGGAAACTAGGTTTGTACCCCCAACTCAATCAGTCCTCCCATGTGGGCTGCTCCAAGAGCAGGGCAGGTAGGCGCCTTCGGATGAGTCTCCCCAGAGAGGAGCTTAGCAGTGACTGACAAGGACCAATACTCCTTGTGAAGTGGGCCTTGGTTTTGAGGGGCATCTGGGTGGTCGGCCACAGCGTCCACTGCAGTGATTAAGACTTCCTCCTTCGGGCCCATTCAGCTGGGGTTCATCGAGTGCCCTGGGGAGACAGCCATGCGACCTGGCCTTCCTGGAGCTCGAGTTCCAGTGGGAAGAGAGACATTACACAACCAATTCCATGACTGCCATTTAAGCGTGCCCGGAGGAAGCCTGACGGGGAGCAGGGGGCATTTGATAGAGGTGTGGGGGCGGCAGGTGGGGATAGTTTAGGCGGGAAAACTCAGATTTAAAATTTAAACAAATTCTCAGTTATAGTTGACATACAGCATTATATTAGTTTCACAAGAGCAACACAGTGGTTAGACATTTGTATATCTTATGAAGTGACCACCTGATAAGCCTAGTACCCATCTGGCACCCTACATAGCTATTAAATCTTATTAGTACTTTACATCCATGTGACTATTTTGTAACTACCAATTTGTACCTCTTAATCCCTTCACCTTTTTTTTTTAAAAAATATATATATATTATTTATTTCAGAGAGGAAGGGAGAGGGAGAGAGAGATAGAAACATCAATGATGAAAGAGAATAATTGATCAGCTACCTCCTGCATAACCCCCACTGGGGATCTAGCTCCCAACCTGGGCATGTGCCCTGCCTGGGAATCGAACCGTGACCTCCTGGTTCATAGGTTGATGCTCAACCAGTGAGCCATACTGGCCAGGCAATCCCTTCACCTGTTTTCCTCATCCCTCTAATCCTCCTCCCCTTCTGGCAGAACTCGGTTTTTGTGTAATTGGAAAGGAAGCTGAGCCTTCAGCTCCTCTCTGAGGAGGACTGGTGTGCTGCAAGCTGGTAAACGGTGCACACAGAGGGGCTGGGCACAGGGAGCAAGGCGCACTGCTCCCTGCTGAGCTGAAATTCACAGGACGTGGCACCTGCCAAGGTGGGCATCTGTCCACTCTCACCTGCCCGTCAGCCCGCCTGCCAACACCTACTCTGGCAGAAAGTCCAAGCCCACAGGTGTGTCCTGTCCGCATTTACTTCTGGAAAGGGCAAACCGCGCCTGCCCGTGGACACCGGGGAGGCAGGCTGGCAGGCTTGCTTGGGACGCCAAAGCAGCTGACTGGCTTCCTGTATTCGAGAAGCAGCCGCTGTGTCAATAGGATGAAAGCAGGAAGCGCCCTCACCCAATTATTCTGTGGCATTTCAGGATGCAGAGCCCTCCATCAGATCTGGGTGACCCTGGTTTAAGGACGCGCTGGCAGAATTGGGCTTTGCCCCAGGTCTTCTGCGGGGAGTTGCTCTGAGCATTTGCCATTCAGAATGGTTCTCAGAAGAGAAGTCCGAGCTATTTAGTGCAAATGCTTCACTTTCCTTGTGAAACAGTTGAGCGTTGAAAAGGCCAGAATTGACCGATGTCACATGCTGGTCACAGGTACCAGTAAAGGCGACACTCAGTGCCAGCTGCCCGCTGCTAACGCGTGGAGCTGGCCACAGCACCAGTGAACTTGGTCTTGTCAATGGTCCTGAAGAGGCAGTCATACTCAAGTGCTGTGCCCGGGACATGGTCCCCAACAGGGCATTACTACCCTGGTTTTTGCAAAGTGGGGGTCTCTTCTGACAACTTGACTTTTAACTTTTGTTTTTGATTTAAAAGTTTTTATTGAGAAATAAATCTAAGAGACGATGAGGTATAAAAAAGCGGAAGAAATGTCCCATATCCTAACTCCCAGATACTCTCTGACACCTTGACACTGTTGGATTTGTTCACACACACAGACACTAACACTCACACACACACATGCAGACTCACACTCCTACACTCATATGCACTCACATTCATTCATCCAGACACAAACACATTCACACACACACATTCACATACACAGACTCACACTCCCCCCCCCACATTTATTCATTCAAACATACACTCCTGCGTGTGCGCGCGCACGCACACACTCACTCACATACATTCATACGTATGCAGATATTTAACATCACGGAGATCATTTTGTCTATATCAGTGGTTCTCAACCTTCTGGCCCTTTAAATACAGTTCCTCATGTTGTGACCCAACCATAATATTATTTTCATTGCTACGTCATAACTGTAATGTTGCTACTGTTATGAATCGTAATGTAAATATCTGATATGTAGGATGGTCTTAGGCGACTCCTGTGAAAGGGTTGTTCCACCGCCAAAGGGGTCACTACCCACAGGTTGAGAACCACTGGTCTATATAATGTTACAGTTTGATTTTTAAAAATTTAAAATTGTGACATAGCAAATCATATGAAGTGCCCTTTGGAAAGAGCAGGGTTGTTTTTTAAAAAATATATACTACTATCTTTATTGACTTCAGAGAAGAAGGGAAAGGGAGAGATAGAAACATCAATGATGAGAGAAAATCATTGATTGGCTGCCTCCTGCATGCCCCTCTACTGGGGATTGAGCCCACAACCTGGGCATGTGCCCTTGACTGGAGTCAAACCTGGGACCTTTCAGTCCACAGGCTGACACTTTATCCACTGAGCCAAACCAGCTAAGATTAGGAAGAGCACTTTTTACATGAGCATAATCTATTCAACATTCGGCCAGTAGCTATCATGTGCTTATAAGTGTGTGATAGCATGGAAGGTAGAGGGGGTTCAGGGGTGAGCAAACCAACCAGGCCTCTGCACTCAAGGAGTGGGGGAGGAGACAGAAAATAAAAGGCAGACGTGAATAAAAATTACCTTAGAGAGGACTTTGGAGGAAATAAAGATATTGGGCTGGAGAGTTCAGATGCGATGTGTCTGATATCCTGAGGATATCACATGTGAGCTGAGACCTAACTAATGTCAAGAACCCAGCAGATGAAGATCTGGGGGATGGGTGTTCTTATTCAGCTAAAGGGACCAGCAAGTGCAAAGGCCCTGAGGCAGAATTGATCTTAGCACGTGTAGGGACAGATAGAAGACGTTGACTGCTTTTTCTCTAGGCTCACGTGAGAGGAGGGGACAAGACCCCCAGGTTTCACAGAAGGGTGTCAGTCACCTCCCCGCTTAGATGATGCCACACACAGGAAGGCACTTGACTGGCCCCACCAACTGATATTTGCCCTTCTGTCAGGGAGTTCAGCCTTGGATACAGGGTTGGTAAGGCTGTCTCCAGACTTGGCCCCCTTTCCTTACTGGCACCTGCTACCCCAGCCCTTCCCACAGGCTGACCCACATCCTGGGCTCTTCACAGAAGTGGAGCTCTGAGTTGGGTCTCCCCAGGCCTTTGTCTCCCGGAGTGTTTGCCTCCCCAGCGAGGGCAGGTAAGGCCTGGAGGTCTCCTGACTGTGTGGAACTGTCTCTCCTGGGATGAGTCATGGTCATAGTCCGTAGGTCATCTTCATTCATTCAGAAACTGCTTATTTCAAAAGCACCTCCTGCCAGCCTTTTATGTTTCAAACAAGTTTCTTTGCTGTAATTTTCTACAGTTATTTAACCAATTATCTTTTTTTATGGATGACTCTTTTTTATGGTTTTTTCCCCCCTTTTCCTTTAATCTTTTCATGACTCTGAGGAGCTCAGGAGTAATTCAGGCTACAGTGGCCACCCTCCTCCCTACCAGCCCCCAGAACTAGAGGCTCTGGGCTGGCCCCTGGGCGCCTCACCTTCCTGTGGCTCTGCTTCCAGGTCTCTTTGTTGGAGTGGAAAGTCCTTACCTGCATTTCATCAGCCCTGCTTTCTAAGGCACCAGAATGCCCCCCCCCCCCCCCGCCCCCACAGTGGAGAGTGTGGATTGGCCTAGGGCCGTGGTCGACAAACTGCGGCTCGTGAGCCACATGCGGCTCTTTGACCCCTTGAGTGTGGCTCTTCCTAAGCCTTAGGAGTACCCTAATTAAGTTAATAACAATGTACCTACCTATATAGTTTAAGTTTAAAAAATGTGGCTCTCAAAAGAAATTTCAGTCGTCGTACTGTTGATATTTGGCTGTGTTGACTAATGAGTTTGCCGACCACTAGGGGCAGTGTTAAGGTTGTGACCTCCGGGGATGAGTGTCCACTCCACAGCCGCCTCCCCCCAGACAGGCCCTCAGTGGAGCCAGGCAGCTCTGCTCCCTTGTCACAGACCCTCTCAGATCCTCTTTCATGGCCTCGAGGTCCCACAGAGAGCAGCAAGACCTGAGCCTCGGGCCTCTGCAGGCCTAGAGGGCCCCCTGCTCTCTACAGGTTTTGGGAGAACTGGGATCAGGCTTCCCCTTGTGGGGCCCTCGCTGGGGTCCTTAGTGGAGCCGCAGGGCCAGAGAGCTCTTAATGGCCACATAGACCTCCCCACTGCTCACAAACAAGCTGGTTGCTGGCCTCAGCTGCTCCTGCAGCCCTGGGCTGTGAACTGTCTGAGAAGAGCCTGGGATGGCCGTTGAGAAGGCAGGGCACTTGGGGTCAGAGGCCAGGGTCAGGGACCTCCCTGAGTGCGCCCTTCACCCCCTAATCAGGCCACCCCCCAGCCAGTGTTCAGAGCTCAGAGGTGGGTGCTCCTCACAGCAGCCTCTGGGCCACAGTGAGCAGATCAGGGAAGATGTCTGGGCCAACACTCCAGCCCTCAGACACATGGCATTCTCTGAGGGGCTCCACACAGCCATCCTGGGAGAATGACACCCACTCCCTCTCCCCCTAACACCTTGTCCTTGTCTCAGAGCTTAAGCACTTCCGAGCTTTGGGCCAGCCTTCCTGAACTAGGGCCCCAACCGTGAAGTTGACCGTCCCACTGTGGCCTCACTTTTGAAAGTGAGGTGGGGGTGGGTGATGGGCAGGCCAGGGGAAGGACAGGCACGTATACCCTTCTCCCTGTGAATGGGAAGGGTTTGTTTCAGTGTGGGTGATAATGTGCAGAAATGACTAGGCAGTTGGGAAACTATTTCATTTTTCTTTATGATGAACTATCTGAGAATTAATGTTTGTTCTTGGGAAATGGGACACATGTGATAAAGATAAGTGTGTGGACAACCAGGGAATAACAGGGATCTAGGAGGCCTGGAAGGAGCCTCATTCACCATGTCCATCATCACCCCGGACTGTTCCAAGGGATGAATGCCAAATGTCACAGCTGACTGTCCTGCAGGGGCCTTGTGGTGTGAGTCTGGAGAATTCAGACTGGGAACTGTCTGGCAGGGCTCCGAGAATGGAGGTGCTCTGGCCAGCGGTTGGGGAGCAGGGTTACTGAGAGCCACGAATGATGGAATCTCCCTGAGGGTCAGTTCACGAGGTCTATTTCCCACAGTGAGTGTTGTCAGGTTCTTCTCATGGAGTGTCATTCTCTTAGGCTTCTCCCAACCTCTCAGTGAAGTCTCATACAGTCAACCCACCTGCATGGTGACATGTGGAAAGAATGAAGCTGTCACTGCTGAGGGGAGACATGGCCTGCCTGTTCACCTGGCCTGTCTAGGTGACCAAAGTTCACACAGTCCTGGATGCAGTTTGCAGCAGGGAGAGTGATGCTCCTAGGAGCAGTGGACAGCAGTGGACAGTGAGAAGTTGCTTACTAGAGGGTATGTAGTTCTCTATGAAACCCCCAGCACCTAGGCAGTGATTCAGTAAATGCCTGCATGACACTGTATGGGCTATCTTCACCAAATATCCTATCTAATAAAAGAGAAACATGGTAATTGGCGTATGACCGCTACCCTTCCCATTGGCTAATCAGGGCGATATGCAAATTAACTGCCAGCCAAGATGGCGGCCGGCAGCCAGGCGGCTTAAAACTAACATGAGGCTTGCTTGCTTCAGTGACAGAGGACTCCAACGTTCCCCGCCTGCCGCTTCAGGCCTCTGAGCTGCAACTCTAAGCAACTATGTAACAAATATAGAAGCTAAACAAAACCCCAGAAACCTGCTTTAGTCCGGCCGGGCTTCAGCCAGCAGGATCGCAACAGGATTGCAGCAGGATCGCAAAGGCCAGAAACCTACTTTCAGCAGTGGAGGCCTAAGAGCTGGAGACAAGCCTCAAAGCTAAAGCTGGCCCAGAATAAAAAAGAAAAAAGAAAAAAAGGAGCGGTTGGGAGCTTCAGTCACCCCCAGCCTGAAAACAGCCCTCAGCCCCTCACCCAGACTGGCCAGGCACCTCAGTGGGGACCCCCACCCTGAAGGGTGTGTGACCAGCTGCAAACAGCCATCATCCCCTCACCCAGGCTGGCCAGGCATCCCAGTGGGGACCCCCACCCTGATCCAGGACACCCTTCAGGGCAAACCAGCCGGCACCCACCCGTGCACCAGGCCTCTACCCTATATAGTAAAAGGGTAATATGCCTCCCAGCACCGGGATCAGCGGAGTCGTGAGGCCTCCCGGCACCGGGATCAGTGTGACAGGGGGCAGCGCCCAAACCCCCTGATCACCCTGCGGCTGTGTGTGTGACAGGGGGCAGGGCCACAACCTCCCTATCCACCCTGCTCTGTTCGTGACAGGGGAAGGCGCCCCAATCCCCTGATCAGCCCTGCTCTGTGCCTGATAGGAGGGAACTCCCCAACCCCCTGATCGCCCTGTGGCTCTGTGTGTGACAGGCTGCGGCGCCCCAACCTCCCCCACCCCCCCCACGGGCCCTGCTCTGTGTGTGATGGGGTAGAGCCATAACCTCCCCATTGGCCCTGCCCTGAGTGTGAGAGTGGCGGCGCCCCAACCCCCCTGATCGGCCCTGCTCTGTGGGTGATAGAGGGCGGCGCCCCAACCCCCTGATGGGCCCTGCTCTGTGCGTGACAGGGGGCAGCGCCCCAACCCTCGGATTGGCCCTGCTCTGTGCGTGACAGGGGGTGGCGCCGCAACCTCTCCATCAACCCTGCCTTAAGTGTGACTGGGGACGGTGCCCCCAACCCCCCAATCAGCCCTACCCTGAGCGTGACTGAGGGTGGCATCACAACCTCCCGATCACCCTGCTCTGTGCATGACAGGGGGCAGCGCCCCAACTCCCCAATCTGCCCTGCTCTGAGCCCGACCAGGGGCTGCACCTAGGGATTGTGCCTGCCCTCTGCCAGCTGGGAGCAGGCCTAAGCCAGCAGGTCGTTATCTCCCGAGGGGTCCCAGACTGCAAGAGGGCACAGGCCGGGCTGAGGGACCCCCCCCCCCCCGAGTGCACAAATTTTTGTGCACTGGGCCTCTAGTCTACACTAATAAAAGAGAAACATGCAAATTGGTGTCACTCGGCTACGCCTACCAGCCAATCAGAGTGACTATGCAAATTAACCCAACAAAGATGCCAGTTAATTTGCATACGCAGGCACAGAGTGAAGACTGAAGACTGAAGACTGAAGAGGCTTGGCTTCTCTGCTGTGGCTGGACCAAGGGCCTGGGTCCCGGATGCCAGAGGAGAATCGATGCTGGCAGCCATGGGAAGGAAGGCCTATTGCGCGAATCTTCGTGCAACGGGCTTCTAGTATATATATATAAATGTCCAATAAATACATGAAAGATGCTCACAATTGTTAACCCTAGAGACATGCAAATTAAAACCAGAATAAAATACCATTACACACTCACTAGAATGACTAAAGTTAAAAGACTGATATAGCAGGTGTCCGGGGACATGGAGCCACCGGAGATCCCAGATATTGCCTGAGGGGATGAAAAATGGTGCAGCCAGTAAGAAAACAGTATGGTAGTAACTTGTAAAACTAAACATATCCTTAGCATGCAATCCAGCAATCCCACTCCTAGGTATTTAGTCAAGAGAAATGAACACTTATGTTCACACACAGACTTGTATGTAAATGGTCTTAGTAGTGTTATTCATAAATAACAAAAAAACAACAACCTGAAAGTAACTCAAATGTCCATTAACTAGTGAATGAATAAACAAATTGTACAACAGAATACTACTCAGCCATAAAAAGGAATGACATATTAATATATGTAGCAACGTTGGTGAATCTCAAAAACATTATAAAAGAAATAATTAAACACAAAAAGTTATGTACTGTATGATTCCACTAATATGAAACTCTAGATGAATCAAAATTATGATGAAACCAGATCAGTGGTTGCCTGGGGCTGGATTGGGGGAGGAGATGGAGATGAGCAGGTGAGATGTGTTAGGTTGGAGAGAGAGCCCAGGTTCAGATGCATGCAGGCATGTGATGAGATAATGGACTTCCCCTGGAATTTCTCACAGATCAACGTGCCAGACCCCTGAATTCACATACCCCCACACAGATAAGAACTTCGTCCTGAATATTCCGCCCACTCCCCTGCAGCTGAGACTTTTCTCAGTTGAATGTCAAGATGATCCCTGCGATGCAGACTTCCTCAGTTCAGGCCCCCCGCCCTCACCAAACACCTGAATAAAAAGATCCCCCTCCCTCCCTGGAGGCGCGACATTCACTGACCCCACCTTTTGGGTCAGTGGGTCTCGCCCGAGAACGCAAATAAACTTCTCCTTTTTCTTTCTGATTCACTCGGTTCTCTTTGTTCTCTTCGCCGCTTTTCTGGGCCACCTCACATTTGGTGCCTTGAAACCCGGGTGGCGCGAGCACCTCATCGGCCGTCCCTCCACGGCTCGGGGTGCCCGCCTCTCCCTCCTTGTGGCCCAGGACCCGTCAGGACCTCGATTCTTCCTCTCGGCAGCCTCTTCCCGGTGGCAGCATCAGCGGTGAGTCTCGCCCCGTCCCCGTGCCGGTCCCCCTGGCCGCACACCCGCCGGTGTCTCTGTCCGAAAAACGCGGCCGTGTCAGAGATTGCCTTTACCGGACCCTTCCAGGAAGGCTCCTTTAGACCTCGGAGATAGTGGAGACGTCCCTACCTCCTTCGGTCTAATCCGTCTGTCCGTGGCGTGGGTCAAATCGCTGGGACGCTAGCTTTTGGCCCCCGCTACAGGCCACGGGGAACCGACCATGGGCAATCAAAATTCCAAACCTGACCGGAGCACACCTCTAGGGTGCCTGCTCACCAATCTGGCTGAACTGGGCCTGTCGCAGGACTTGCGTCCGAAGCGTCTCATTTATTTCTGTAACGTGGCATGGCCTCAGTATGAATTGGATAACGGGTCCAGATGGCCCGAGAACGGGACATTTGATTTTTCCGTCCTCACCGACCTCAGTAATTTCTGCCAACGAACCGGGAAGTGGCTCGAGATTCCCTACGTCCAAGCTTTCCTCTGTTTGCGTTCTCGTCCCTCCCTCTGTTCTTCCTGCTCCACGGCCCAGGTTCTCCTGGCCCGTGAGAAACCTGCTCTGCTCACTGAGACTTCTTCATTTTCCGCCTTATCTGAACCCCCTGAAAATCTTTCCTCCCCTCCGAGCCGTCCGCCACCCTACCCAGGCCCATCCGCCCCAGCGCCAGCGCCGTCCGCCCCAGCGCCGTCCGCCCCAGCGCCGTCCGCCCCAGCGCCGTCCGCCCCAGCGCCGTCCGCCCCAGCGCCGTCCGCCCCAGCGCCCGCACTCTCCGCGCCCTCTGCTCCTCCCTCCCTGCCGGACCCTCCTCCAGCCACGCCTTCCGCTGCTGACCTACTGACCTCGCCTCCCATGGACCCCGTCTCTCCTCTTCTGCCCACTGCTGCTGCTCCTCCCCGACCCCCTCCTACTTCCCCGGTCAGTAAACACACGCGTTCCCACGCTCCTCCTCTCCTCTGTCCTCTCAGGGAAGTTGCAGCCTCAGAGGGGGTAGTCAGGGTTCACGTTCCCTTCTCACTCTCTGATCTCTCCCAGATTGAGAAGTGGCTGGGGTCTTTCTCGGCCAACCCCACCGCGTTCATCAAGGAATTCCGATACCTCTTTCAGGCCTATGATCTCACCTGGCATGACATTCATGTTATTCTTTCTTCCACCCTGACGTCAGATGAGAGGGAGAGAGTCTTGGGGGAAGCAATGGACCACGCAGATCGGGTTCACAATATAGATGCCAGTATGCCTGTGGGGGCCCAGGCCGTTCCTCGCCAGGAGCCGGGCTGGGAGTATCAACTAGGTACCCCTGAAGGGCAGAACGGGTGCCGACACCGAGACCAGATGCTCCAGTGCCTGATGGCCGGTCTAGAGGCCGTCTCCCACGAGGTAGTTAATTATGACAAATTAAGAGAGATCACCCAGGGCCCAGATGAGAACCCCGCAGTCTTCCTTAACAGGCTGACTGAGGCTCTGACCTTGTATACTCGTCTGGACCCTGGGTCTCTGGCTGGAGCAACAGTCTTGGCCACCCATTTCATTTCGCAGTCGGCACCAGATATTCGGAAAAAATTTAAAAAGGCAGAGGATGGTCCTCAAACTCCTGTCCGAGATTTAGTGAATATGGCATTTAAGGTATTTAATGCCCGTGAGGAGAAGGCAGAATCAGAACGGGAGGCCCGCCTTAGACAGAAGGTAGACCTGCAAACGCAAGCCTTGGTTGCAGCCCTGAGGCCGGCGGCAGCCGCGCATGGTCCCAAGGGGGCCGTGCGCGGTGGGGGTGCAACGAAAGGACGAACACCGCCTGGAGAATGCTTCAAATGCGGCAATGAAGGCCACTGGGCAAAGCAGTGCCCCCAGCCCCGGGCTCCGACCAAGCCCTGCCCGGCGTGCGGTAACAAAGGTCACTGGAAGAGTGACTGCCCCTGGAAAAGTGGTGGGCCCCTTACGTCTCCACGTGATGGGACCACCCTTCCGGGCCATGATGCACCGCCGCTGGCCATGCTGGGACTGGCTGAAGACTGAAGACGCCCTGACTCGACCACCCCGATCACCCTAGCCGAGCCTCGGGTTGAAATGAAGGTAGCAGGTGCACGAGTCTCCTTCTTGGTCGACACGGGGGCTACCTTCTCTGTCCTTCCCTCTTTTTCGGGTCCCCTTTATCCTTCCAAAATCTCGGTCATGGGTATTGACGGCAAATCCACCTGCCCGCAGGCCACCGGTCCCCTTCCCTGCCTCCTTGAGGATAGCCCTATAACCCACTCATTTTTAGTCATGCCTTCATGCCCGGTGCCCCTGCTAGGACGAGATATTCTCACCAAACTAGGGGCCACTCTGAGGCTCACTCGGAGCCCTTCAGCCTCCCTGCTCCTTCCGCTCCTGGCTCCCTCCCTTCACGGGAATGCCGATCCCCCACTGCCTGCATCCCTCGTTGACCCAAAAGTGTGGGATACCTCGACTCCGGTAGTTGCTAGACATCATGCCCCGGTCAAGATCAGACTTAAGGACCCCACCTCGTTTCCCTCCCGCCCCCAGTTTCCCATCTCCCTAACTCACCATCGAGGACTTAAACCCCTCATTACTCGGCTTCTGGGGCAGGGCCTCCTCATCCCTACTGACTCTCCTTGCAACACGCCCATCCTCCCAGTTAGGAAGGCAGATGGGACTTATCGGCTGGTTCAGGACCTCCGACTGATCAACGAAGCGGTGGTCCCCATCCACCCGGTGGTCCCCAATCCTTACACTCTCCTCTCACGCATCCCGTCCGGTACCACCCACTTTTCCGTTCTTGATCTCAAGGACGCTTTCTTCACCATCCCCCTGGACCCAGAGTCTTTCCATCTGTTTGCATTCACTTGGGAGGACCCAGATGAGCAGACATCCCGCCAACTCACCTCGACAGTCCTGCCCCAGGGGTTCAGAGACAGTCCCCACCTGTTTGGCCAGGCCCTAGCCAGAGATCTCCATCAATGCTCGTTAGAACCCAGCACTCTCCTCCAGTATGTGGATGACCTCCTCCTCTGCAGCCCCTCCCTGAACATGTCCCGGAGGCATACAGCTGATCTCCTTAACTTTCTAGGAGACAGGGGATACCGAGTGTCCCCTGCCAAGGCGCAACTGTCAGTCCCCACCGTCACTTACTTGGGGATCTGTCTGATGCCCAATTCTCGAGGACTGACAGTTGACCGAGCACAGGCAATACGAGACCTACAGCCTCCCACTTCTGCAGACCAGATCTTGTCCTTTTTGGGACTGGTAGGGTTTTTCCGCCACTGGGTCCCAAACTTTGCTCTCCTAGCTAAGCCCCTATACCAGGCTGCTAAAGAAACACCAGTGGGTCCCCTCTCCTCACCCTCCCTCGTTCGTCAGGCTTTCTCTAAGCTCAGGGATGCCCTTCTGGCATCCCCCCCCCCCCCTCTCTCCCGGACACTTCTAAGCCATTCCAACTATTTACTGATGAAAGACAGGGAATGGCTATTGGGGTCCTCACCCAGTCCCTAGGGCCGGCCTTTACTCCCATGGCCTACCTGTCCAGACAGCTTGATCCCACGGTCCGGGGATGGCAGCCCTGCCTCCAGGCTTTGGCTGCAGCTGCCATTCTCACCAAGGAGGCCCAAAAGATCTGCCTCCAACAACCTTTACAGGTCTTCTCCACCCACAGGTTACAGGATCTCATGTCCCACCGATCCCTATCTCTCCTTGCCCCCTCTCGCATGCAGGAACTCCATCTCCTGTTCCTCGAAAATCCTGACATCACCCTGACCCAGTCCCCAGCCCTAAACCCGGCCACTCTCCTTCCCGCTGCCTCCACCCTACCTGTGGCAACGCATTCCTGCCCCGAGGTCGTCGAGGCCCTCACTCAGCCTCGGGCAGGACTCTCAGATTCTCCTCTCTCTAATCCTGATTTAACTCTGTTTGTGGATGGAAGCTCCTGCTTGGACCCCCAGGGACGTCGGAAAGCCTCCTACGCGGTAGTGACACCTGAGCGGACCCTGGAGGCAGCCCGGCTCCCAGAGGGCACCACCTCTCAAAAAGCCGAACTCATCGCATTGACCCGTGCCCTACACCTGGCCAAAGGGAAGAGAGTAAACATATATACAGACTCCAAATATTCCTTTCTGATAGCCCACTGTCATGCTGTTATCTGGAGGGAGAGGGGCTTTCTCTCTACTAAAGGCTCACCTATTGTCAATGCTAGACTCATAACACGCTTACTTGATGCCTTACAGCTTCCCTCCCAGGTTGCCATCATGCACTGCCGAGGCCATCAGACGGACTCCTTGCTGGTTACGCGGGGAAACGCCCAAGCAGACGCGGTGGCCAGAGGCTTAACTCAGGGTGAAGGGTCCCCAGCCCCGGTCCTGTTTCTTTCTCTTCCCTCCATCTCCCCTCAATATACAGAAGAAGAGAGAAACAGATTCCTGCAGCGGGGAGGCTCACCCGGTCCTGAGGGATGGATCTTTTTAAATAACAAAATTGCTCTCCCTCGAGCCCAGACAGGGGCCATTGCACAGCAGATCCACCAGTCTTTGCACATTGGACCACTGGCACTTTGGAAGTTCCTCGAACCCCTCTTCACCTCGCCCACACTGCGAGAAGCAATCACAAGTGCCTGCTCCTCCTGCCCCACGTGTGCAGCTGTCTCACCCCAGGGAGGGATGCGCCCCAACTTTCCCACACATCAAATGAGGGGACACCTCCCAGGGCAGGACTGGCAGGTAGACTTCACCCATATGCCTCCCCACAAAAAGACCAGGTACCTGCTCACCATGGTAGACACTCTGACAGGGTGGGTAGAAGCCTTTCCCACCCACAAGGAAACTGCTGAAGTGGTGGCTGAGACCCTAATAGCACACATTATCCCAAGGTTTGGCCTCCCCACCTCCATCCAATCAGACAACGGCCCAGCTTTTATATCAAGGGTCGTTCAGCAGGTTAGCACCTCTCTTGGCATCTCTTGGAAACTACACATACCCTACCGACCACAGTCATCGGGTAAGGTTGAGAGGATTAATGGCCTCCTTAAAGACCATCTAACTAAACTCTCTCTAGAAATTCGCAGCTCCTGGCCGGACCTCCTGCCCATGGCTCTGACAAGACTCCGGGCTACACCAAGGAGCCCCACCTTCTTAAGTCCTTTTGAACTCCTATATGGGAGACCTTTCTTGCTCAACCATCGCTTCCTTACCGATCCTCCTCCCCTGGGTACTTATCTTCCATATCTTTCCTTAATCAGGCAGCTGCTCCGAGAACACGCTGACAGGTTCCTGCCCAAGCCAGAACCAACTGATCAGGACTCCGGGGGACCAGCCCTTCATCCTGGTGACTCGGTCCTCCTTAAGAATCTACATCCAAAAGCCTTGGAGCCGAGGTGGACGGGACCTCACATCGTGATCCTTACAACACCCACAGCGGCCAAACTGCTTGGCGACCCGTCGTGGCACCACCTCTCCAGGCTCAAGAGGACCCCGGAGCAGCATGACTTCTATAAATGTGAGGTGTTGGGCCCCACTAAGGTCCGCCTTAGTCGCCCTCCCCCTCCTTCTTCTCCTCCCGGCCCTGAGCAACCTACACCAACCCCCACCCGCTTATGTGTGGAGGTTCAAGGTCCGTGAAACCTACTACCAGAACGGCAAACAAGTCACCCGGCAGGTAGGATCTCAGGACTGCCCTCTAGTGGGATGCCAGACAAGTATACGAATAACGGTCGACATCCGGTCAGTGTACCATGGTGTCCGGCCCTATGCCTGTTTTGCTTACGACCAAAGGGACCCAGACAGGTGTAATCAAGATGTCGACACCTATGGGGGTTGCCGCTGGCATAGCTGTGTTGTCAATGATGCCTACAACGGTGGCTCCTTTATCTGGGAGAATGGGGCCTTCCACATCATAATCCAGGATCCCTGGCACCAGCGATGGGTTACGGGGGTTGTGGGAAAGCTATACTTAAGTGGTTGGAACTCAACCCCTTCAGGGACCATTTACATCTCCCGGGAATATGTTCTGGCCCAAGAGGCCCAAGTCCAGGTCTCCAACAGCATCCTACAGGCCGAACAGTCCCTTAAAGGGAAGCTGCCTGACTCCCCCCGGGTAGAAGTCCTGTCTTCTTGGCTCCAACTTATTCAACACACCCTACTATTCCTCAATGAGACCCACACCCTGCCCAATGTCTCCCACTGCTTTCTATGTGCCTCTCTCCGAAGGTCCTTGCTGGCTGCCGTCCCACTCACGACTTCTTCAAGAACCCAAGGGAAAGGTGAATGTCAGCCTCCCGTGGCTGGCATTCCCCTTTGGGAACCTGAAACTCCAGAGCCTGCCCTGCCTCCACGGATATGCTACCAGACCAGTAATCCGGTAACCGGAGGGCGAGTCACGTGGAACTGCACCCAGAACTACACTGCATCCAGCCTCACCAAGGCCAGTCCGGGTACCTTCTTTTGGTGCAATGGCACCTTAAGTAACTGCATGAACTCCTCTGACCCTGGGCCTTGCTTCTTGGTCCTGGTAGTTCCTCAACTAACCTTGTATGGAGAGTCGGAGCTCGCCTGGCTGCTCCCTCCATCCCGCCACCGGACTCGCCGGGCAGCCTTCCTCCCTGTCATGTTAGGGGTGAGTATCGCTACCTCGATAGGCCTCGCGGGGGGGGGTCCTCGGGAACAGTCTGGTCACTGCTCAGGACTTTAATGACAAGCTCCAGTTAGCCCTGGAGTCCACTACTGCTTCTTTAGCTTCCCTACAGCAGCAGATAACATCAATAGCCCAAGTAGCCCTGCAGAACCGGCACGCCTTAGACCTTCTGACTGCAGAAAGAGGAGGAACCTGTATATTCCTTCAGGAAGAATGCTGTTATTACATCAATGAGTCCGGAGTAGTGGAACAAAAGGTACAGACCCTGACTAAGCTGAGTGAAGAACTACATGCAGGACACTTCCAGGACAACTCTCCTTTCAGCTGGTTCCAAAGCCCCTTAGCTACCTGGGTCCTACCCATGATAGGGCCCCTGATTCTCATTTGTGTCTTTTTTCTCCTAGCCCCCTGCCTCCTCAAGTTCATCCGCTCCCGGATCGCGGAGATGTCACGAGTGACTGTGAATCAGCTCCTGCTCCATCCCTACACTCGGCTCCCCTCCGATCTGCCTCTGCCTGACCCTGGCCTTTAAATCCGCTCCCCCTCGTCGCCCATGGTCAGCTGGAAGTAGCTAGAAAGAGTCGCCGTCCCTTATCACCAAAAGGCCGGGATGTTAGGTTGGAGAGAGAGCCCAGGTTCAGATGCATGCAGGCATGTGATGAGATAATGGACTTCCCCTGGAATTTCTCACAGATCAACGTGCCAGACCCCTGAATTCACATACCCCCACACAGATAAGAACTTCGTCCTGAATATTCCGCCCACTCCCCTGCAGCTGAGACTTTTCTCAGTTGAATGTCAAGATGATCCCTGCTGATCCCTGCGATGCAGACTTCCTCAGTTCAGGCCCCCCGCCCTCACCAAACACCTGAATAAAAAGATCCCCCTCCCTCCCTGGAGGCGCGACATTCACTGACCCCACCTTTTGGGTCAGTGGGTCTCGCCCGAGAACGCAAATAAACTTCTCCTTTTTCTTTCTGATTCACTCGGTTCTCTTTGTTCTCTTCGCCGCTTTTCTGGGCCACCTCACAAGATGTATAAGTGCAGGAATGTTCTACATCTTGATCGTGGTGGTGGTAACAAATGTATAGAAGCCTGAACAGTTAAAATGGGTGAATTTTATTGTATGTCAATAAAAATCAAATTTAAATTTTAAGTATAAAAAACACTCCATAAACCTATGGGCAAACTTAAAAAGAATGTCTTGAAGGTAGACAGACACACAATAGAACAAAGGTAGGAATGATAGAAGACTTCTCTACTCTGTAACCTAGAAATCAGTAGAGTAAAATCTTTAAAGTACTGAAAGAAAAAAAAACACGACCCAGAATTCTAAGGTCAGTGGAACCACTTTCAAACGTGAAGGTGCAATAAAGACTTTCAGACAAACAAAAGGTGAGAGAATTCATTGCCAGGTGACCTGTGGAAATAATAAAGGAAGGTTTTCAGACAGGAGGAGCATGACACCAGATGGAAATATTGGTCTTTACAAGGAACAAAGATGATTAAAAACGGTAAAAAAGGAATGTAAACAAAGGTATCCATTAGAAGAACTACAGCCAGACCGCCAAGCTTCCAGGTAGCGAAAAGGGTCTCTGCACCGAGCTTGTGCATGGTGGATGGAGACAGGTGGCAGAACCACCGACACTTGGCACAACCCCGGGCGTGACTTTGCACTGGTTACTGGGCGCCAACGCACAGTTCAATCCTCACCGCCCTGGGAGTGAGGGAGGCTGGCACATACTGTCCCTGCTTTATAGGAACAGAAACGGAGTCTCAGAGAAAACGAGTGACTGTCCTGGCGCAGGAAGCCATGTAACAGACAGGACTGGGCATTTTCTATCCCGTGCGAGCTTAGTCCAGTCTCCTGGGAGTCTGTGAAACAGCCACACAGATCTTGGAGGCTGTGTTGCCGTTAAACATTCCTCGGCGGCCACCTCTAACCCGGGGCGAGCACCCACTACCCGGGACCGTTAGGAGGGTCCAGGGAGAGGGCGCCGTCACTGCAGACAGGGGCGAGCCGGCTTCCGCGCGCAGCGGGGCAGGGGGCGCCGCCCGGTGGCGTCCGTTGCTAAGGCCGTGCTGCCCTGGCGACCGAGTGCCGCGGCTCCGCGCACGCGCAGTGGCGGACTCCGGTGCACTGTGGGATGGAAACCAGAGCGGCGCGTCCGGGCTGGAGCGGGCGGCGGCGGCGGGGCCGGGGCGGCAGGGCGGCGGGGCTGAGACTCGGCGGGCCGGCGGGGGTGCGGGCGACGCCGCCATGAACGCGGCGGTGGTGAAGCGGACGCAGGAGGCTCTGGGGAGGGTGATTCGGAGGCCGCCGCTGACGGAGAAGCTGCTGAGCAAGCCCCCGTTCCGCTACCTGCACGACATCATCACTGAGGTGGGCGCCAGGCCGGGGTCCAGGCCCTGGCGGGATCGGGGGCGCCTGGGTGTGGGCCGGAGTCTGGGCCCAGGTGCGGGTCGGGGCCCAGGTGTAGGTCCGGGAGCAGGGTCCGCCCGAGTGTGGGCCAGGCTGTGGGCCAGGGTCGAGGTGGGGGATCGTCGGCCGGGGTGGGGATGAGGGCTGGCGTCGGGGTCGGGCCTCGCGTGGCTGAGCGCAGCCCCTGCCCGCCGAGCCACGCTTTGACCTGGCCTTGGGCCGGAGGGGCGACCGCGGGCCCAGTTCAGTGGTGCCTGTGCGCCGGGTGCCTCTCCACTCCTGCGCCGCCCCTGTCACCCATCCCCTTGGGCCACCTCTTCCGGGGAGTCCCTGGCCATTTCTTTCCAGCCTGCCCTCGTATGTTAGAGCACATCTTACATTCTACCTGCCAGAGCGGTTTCTGTGATTTTTTCTTCAGTGCCAAGCACGTGGAAGGCGCTCAGAAATCCTGGGAGAAGGAAACGACCCTTTTTTATGGTCCCCTCTACCGCCTGGTTTTCCTCCACAGGGCCCTGCACAGGTTCTCTGCATATCGTACGTTTGGTAAATACCCGTGGGTGAATTTACTGAAGGTGGTTGTAGGGGAGAAGCTATAAAAGAGCACTTTCATATCTGCTGATCAGTGGCACAGCCTGCCTCGGTTGAGTGGTGGTAACTTTTCCCTAGTGGAAGGAAGGTGAATTCCTGAGCCATGGAGACCGTAACTTGTTGACATGTTCCGGGTGAGCTGCCCGGGTGCAGTACACAGAAGGTGCACACAAACATTCCGTTACCTAGAATCTGTCAAGACTCGTGGTAACTCCTGTGAAGACATCCATCTCCATGGTGCACCTGGGGCGGGCATTGAACTCCGGCGTGCTCTGTGGAGTTAGGACTCAGCTTGAACTTGCAGACTTCTAGGGGGTCCTGGTCTCCCCCCTTGCTGGTTCTCAAATGTCATTTATCACTCTTTCCAGCAGGTTGGGCATCTTACTCTTCCACAAACGTTGCTTTACTCATTTCTGCTGTCTTATAATATGTTTATAATATGTGTCTCTGTGTTAAAAAGCCCTAATTGTGCTTAAAACTCTCTGGAATCCCACCCACATACAAAGGGCTGTCTGGCCTCTTCCTCCTCCTGCAGCCCTGGACGATGTGTGGGGAAGGGAACCAGCCATGTGTTTCATCACCTCCAACTTGTGAAGCAGGCAGGTAGCGTCTTCTAACCCAGGAGGGTACAAGTCAGTCCCCAGGATGGGAGCCTGGCTGACTATAGCCTCACGCTTTATCTTCTGTGTTAGTCCTGTCTGCCCACTGAAACGGAGAGTCTGGAAGGGAGGTGGGGGCATGCCTCCTCCCCTGGGTCTTGGCGTGTCGTTGGGCAGACGCATTGGAAAGCATTTTCAGATAACAGGTGCAGAGCCTTGTATGAAAATTCTTTACTGCCCCTGAGTATTATAGTTAAGTCATCTCTGAGTATCTTAGCTACAGCTAAACTAACTTTGCCTCTTTCATAAATCAAATAATTGATCTTGTGATGTTAATGTGTCTTGTCACTTAAAATTATTGCTTACAATTTTAACTGCCCGCTAACTGGGAAAACCTCAAAAGAGACAAAAGTTTCCAGGAATACGAAGTACAGGGTACTCTTTTTTAAAAAAATATATTTTTATTGATTTCAGAGAAGAAGGGAGAGGGACAGAGAAAGAGAGGAACATCATTGATGAGAAAGAATCATTGATCATTGATCAGCTGCCTCCTGCACACCCCCTACTGGGGATAGAGCCTGCACCTGGGCATATGCCCCTGTCCAGAATCAAACCCGGAATCCTTGAGTCCGCAGGCCAGCACTCTATCCACTGAGCTAAACCGGCTAGGGCCAGGATACTCTTAATGTTCTACCTGTTTTCTCAGGAAAAATAATGGCACAGCTCTTACATAGTTTGATGAGGAATAAATGCTTAATCAGTAGCCTGCTGAAGCTGGGTCTCAGAGAAGCAGTTGACTTTAGCATGGGACTGTTCTGTTTTATTTTGTTTTGTTTTTAAACATGTCTTCCAGTAGTAAATATGCTTTATATCCACCTGAAATGCACACAGATAGATGTATTTATACTTACTATATAAAAACACAGTCTGATTTTTTTTGTTTCACTAAAATAATGCTATTGCTATCCACTGTGTTGATTTTATAGTAACCGACCACATTTTGAGAAAAGCTGGTCTTGGAGAACCCAGGGTCCTGGCTGTGTGTGGGGAGGAGGAGGACCAGAAAAGCTCGTGTTCGGGGTCATGGGGAGGTGCCGGTTGACTGAGGGAGAGGACAGAGGTGATGGGGCACGGAGCACCCTCTGTCCCAGGAAGTGAGGGACACAGTGAAGGAGAAAGACCTTCCACCTAGTTTCAGAAACCCAGGCTGAGCGGTTCCTCTTCTTTCTGGAATCCATTCTTTCCACTGGGCCTGAGTGACCCTTGTAAGATGTTGTCTCCTGCTTTTGAACCTCCCAGGGCCTCCTTGTGGTCCTTAGGCTAAGTCCCTATTCCTGAATGGCTTCAGAGGCCATCGGGGTCAGGCCCCTGCCTGACTCTGGCCTCAGGCTGCGATTTTCTTGGTCTGGACCTTTCCAGAGCTGTTCGCTTAGACTGGCACGTGCTTCCTCAAAACCCCCTCCCCCAACTCTTCTCCTGTATGCCTCTGGTCTCAGTTTAGGTCTGACTGATGTCTTCTGGGAGGTATTCCTTGACACCCTCACCCCTCCGGAGTTTGGATGGGTACTGTTCCCCTCTTCCCTTACCACCCCATAAGACTCTCTGATGTTTACCTGTTCCCACAGTTAGGCTGGTTTCTCCTGGTCAAGGCCTCACGCATGATAGACTTGTGTTTGTGGGGTGAGTACGTGAATTAGATCTTGGGTGCAGACAGATTCGGGGTTCAATGAATGAGGCTGATGAAGAGGCTGCCCTGTGGGGTGCTGATCATGTTTTACTTTATCTTTTGAAGGTGATTCGGATGACTGGCTTCATGAAGGGCCTGTACACGGAGGCCGAGATGAAGTCAGATAATGTGAAGGTAGGTTTGAGGGGTGCCTTAATGAATGGTTTGTTTTTTTTATAAGCTGTGTACCTTGGTGTGTGTCATTTATATGCTGATTATGGTTGGATAATTTGTGAATTGCTGTGTACTCTTTTTCATTTCATTTTCTCATTTTTGGCAACTGTATTCATGCTAATTTTATTCACTGAGAAATGGGATTAGTGTTGCAAAGGTTAGTGCTAGCACATCAACTAATATTAAAAGCTTTATTGAATTTTTTTGTTTTGTTATAGAGGGTCAGTATTTTTCAATTGACATCTAAAAATAGCTTTTTATGCAAACAGGAACTGTGCCTACCGAACATACTAAAGGTAACACAAACCATTTGAAGTATTTTATTATTTGTATTTTAAATGAAAATCTTTCAGGATAAAGATGCAAAAATTAGCTTCCTTCAGAAGGCCATAGACGTGGTTGCGATGGTCTCGGGAGAGCCATTGTCGGCGAAGCCAGCCCGGATCGTGGCGGGGCACGAGCCCGAGAGAACAAACGAGCTGCTCCAGAGAATTGGGAAGTGCTGCCTCAGCAAGGTAATGCTGCAGCCGGGCCCTTCAAACTCACCAGCACGAGAGCAGCGATTACAGAAGGAGTTTTGGGTGATGTGTGTTGGACGCTGCACTTTGAATCTGATCCCACCTAATCTGGAACCTCGGAGTTACATGGGAGTAACTTAAAACTGTGTAATGAAACAGAGACCCAGGTTCCACAGGCTTTCAGTGTAAAATTGGGACTCACAGGCCCTCGGCTCCTGGGGCCGGTGGCCTGAGGCTGTGTGCCCAGGCTTCCTGGCCTTGTCCTCCTCCTTTCGGGGCCCCTTTCAGGGCAGGTGACTGTTTCCAAGTGGGGCCCAGATACATGGAGGAACTCCTTTTCTTACTTGGGGCTCATGGAAGTCCCAGTTCTCTGCTTGCCTTCCCAGCCTCTGGTGTCGCTTCCTTCCCTCCTTTCTTCCCTATTGCCCCTCCCCTCTCCTGGTTGTTGTTTGCAGAGCTGTGCTGCCTTCAGAGAAACCCTGTTTCAATTGTACAGGGACTGGAATTGTTACTTCCTGAGGTCCTCACTATGGCCTGGAAGCATGGCCTCTGGTTAGGTGCAACCTGGTCCTGTTTGCTGAGAAGATGGAGAAGGTCATCCCCAGGGCCTGCCTTCTTTGTGGGAGCTGGGTAGCCCCCCAGGGGAGTGGGGTTGGACCTTTATGAAGGGCTAGCTAATAAAGCCCTTTGTGTACCTGGTGGGTTATGGGCTGGGGGCTAACCTTCATTGTTGCTGATAGCAGCAGTGGTGGCTACTAGGAGGCCTCAGGAGAGCCTCTCTGGTCTGTGTCCAACTCACAGGCTTGGAGATGCAGAAGCTGAGTTTGCCAGTGCGGGTGGTGGGGAGAGAGAATGTTTCTGTCCCCAATCCCCACCCCACATCCTTCATGTTGCTTCTCTTTCTAGAAAGCAAATCTGACTCCTGTCTTCCCTGCTGAATCCTTTGAGGCTTCCTGTTGCCTGGGTGTGTGTGCGTGTGTGTGTGTGTGTATGCGTGTGCACGCATAGACAGCTCTGTGATGTGGCTCATAAGGCCCAGAGAGACCTGCTGCTATTCCCCGTCCTCCAGTTCTATCTTGTCTACTGCACCTGTGCCTGCCCTGAGGTTTCCTGCCCTGGGTGTTCTCCCGCCTCCCAGTTTCATCTGGCAGCAAAGCGGGACCCCTAGCCTTTCCTCCTCCCAGGCTGGCTTGTGTTTCCATAGCACACACATAAGCACAGCCGTTTAACCATTGTAGTTAGCCATGTCTCCCAGGACATCCCTTAGTATGCGGTATATCCTCCAGGACAGCGGTGGCCAACCTTTAGGACCTCACGGACCACCGGTTGGCAACCACTGCTCCAGTAGATCCTCGCCCCGGGTCTAGTGCCTCCTGTGGAGAGAGTGCGGGAGTGTGAGGTGTGCCCAGGCTCTGGCCGGTGGGCGGGGTGCTGCAGAGGGATTCTCTCATTTCCTTCCTTCAGGCCTTTAATGCTGGGTGTCTGTGACCCTGTAGGGACTGGGAGGCATTCATGGAGTTGTCCTGGAACAGTGTGTCCACACTTCAAGCACGATTCATTGGGCTCGGGTGGGTTCTGCTGTCCACACTGCAGTGCTGCTAGTGTACTGCCAGCAGGTGGCGTACTTTGTGGCGACAGCACTTCCTCTTCACCTCTTATCCTTCGAATCTCACTGATAGACGAGGAATCTGTAATGAGCTGCCTTTGAGTTCATGTTTGTCACGTGTGCTAATCCCAATTTCACCCGCATTTCATTTCCTCCCGTTGGGACAACAAGCTGTCCAGCGATGATGCGGTGAAGAGAGTGCTAGCTGGAGAGAAGGACGTGAAGGGAAGGGCCTCACTGACGTCGAAACCTCAAGAACCGGACAACAGGAATGTGAGGGAAGAGGAGCCCAGGGTTCCTAAAGATGAAGAGGTGATTCCGAGGCGACATATTGGGGCATGAGACAGCGAGTCTTTTTGTAGGTCAGGCAATGACATCTGTAAATGAGCTTGTTATTTGACTTCTTTTCTCCAGGGCAGAAAAAATTCTGAAATAAATGAGAGAAGTACAAGCAGAGATCGCAAACAAAAAGAAGAATTGAGAGAAGAAAGCAAACAGAGGGAAAAAGAAAGGGACAAGGAGAAGACCAAGGAGAATGACCGTGATCGGCATAAAGACTCTGAGAGAGACAAGGCCCGCGAAGGGGAGAGAGAGAGGGCCAGGGCCAGGGCCAGGCCCGACAGGGACAGAGACAGAGGCAACAGGGACCGCGACAAGGATGTGGACCGTGCGCGCGAGAGGAGAAACGAGGGAGGAAAAGAAAAGGAGCGGTGGAAAGACAGGGAGAAGGAGCGCGAGCGAGACAAGGGCAGGGACAGGGATAGGGACAGGCGGAGGGTGAAAAACGGGGAGCATGCCCGGGACCCCGTCAAGGAAAAGAGCCGAGAGCATGATAAGCCGGAGAAGAAGGTAAAGTCCTCTTTGAAAGTGTGAGCCTCTAACTTAGAGTTTGTGGTGTTCTCTGAAATGATTTTTGTCTTCATTAGAATGTGACTAGGAAACTGATTTTTTAATTGCCAATTTAAAATTAAGAGGGTCTTGGATTCTCAGTAGAAACTGGGAGAGATGCCAGTTTTTTGCAGGTGGTTTCAGATTTGCTCTGTGCTGTGAGTGGTGTTTGGGTGTTTTTCTGAAGTCTGTGGAACGGCCGGGACCCAGCGTTGTGATTAGTGTGCACAGGCTGGCTCAGTGGTGTGTGGGCCTAGGAGCCTGGTTGTGGCTGCATTCATTAAGGATTATGGCTACTTCCTGAGTCTTGTAGGTATTAGTGGGCAAGTACAGTAAGTCCTTGGTTTCTGTATTTCTTGTTTAGTTAAATGTTCAGATAAATTTAGGATTGACCAGAAAATTAGTTTGGTTTCAGTGTTTTCTGAATGTACAAGTTGCTTTGGGTTCCCTATGGATGGTATAGGTGTCCTGTCAGGCTAGTGTTCCAGCTGTCTGTTCTCCTGGGGGCATCATGTGGTTCTAGAGTGTTCTGGGAAGAAGGTTGTGGGGGTCTTCTGGCCTCTAGCTGCTAGAAAGGAGGGACCCAAGGTCTAGAAAGGTTCAAGGTCAGTTCAAGGTGGTGAGGGGCGAGGCCTGAGCTGTGCTGCCTCCAGGGACAGCCCTCTGGTTTTGTAGCATGGTACCTCAGGGTGCTGCACAGGGGGCCCAGGGGTAGATGGGCCTGGCTCTGCGGAAGGCCTGGGCACTGCACATAGGTTTGGTTAGTAATTGAGTTGTGATCTACTGGGAGCCTTGGGGTCCCCATGGGCCCTGGAGTAATATAACCTATGGCAGGTGTCATGAAAACCAGGGTCACCGCAAGAGTCTGAGAAATACAAAGACATTCCCCATGTTCTCTCACGCATCGATGCTCTCTCTCTCTCTCTGTCTCTTTCTCTCTCTCCCTTCCTCTTTTCCTCCCTTCCATTCCCTCCCCCTCCCTCCCTCTCTCTCTTCTTCTCTCTGAGATCAGTTAAAAAAGAGAATGTTTAAAAAAAAAAAAAAGACATCCCCCATGTTTTGCTCTTTCCAGAGGTCTAAGAAGTTTGTCACCAACCTGCTTTTTCTGAGGCGCTGGCACATTCTGGTGTGTTTTACTGTGCGCTAGGCAGCGAAGTGAATGGCCAGTGCTCCCACCTGTTCTGTTCACTACACTTGCTGGTGCTGTGACGAGGTTTTGATGGAGAGACAATTCTAAAGAGCGGTTTTGCGGGTGGATATGTGGCACCTATTGGAGCCAAGTAAGAGCAGTGGTTTTGTGTAAATGTATGTGAGACCAGGGAGAAGGCACTGTTCCTGCTTGGAGCTGGGCCGCCAGAGAGAGACAGACAGACAACAGTCCCGACTTCTGTATGTAACTGGTAGCTTAGGAGGTGGGAGTTGCCTCCCTTCGACTTCTGTCCAGCTTAGATGGCATTCTCAGCCTCCCTCTGGGGTTTGTGAGGAAAAGGTGAAATGGTGGATGTGAAGTGCTCTGAGAAGTCACAGTGACATGTGTGGGGGTGAAGGACCCAGGCCATCTGTGGGCGTGACACCCTGTCTCCTCTGAGGAGACAGCTGGGTGCACCTGGGCTGGGGGCGCCCCGAGCAGGGTCATTATGGCCAGTGCCGTCTGTCCCGTCAGGACTAAGTGATGAGGACATTTAGTCGTCGAAATGCTGACGAGGCATAATGCCCTCTGACTTCACAGAGGAACCTCAGTGATTGTATCTCCTCTCCCAGTACGAGATGTGTCTTCCAGGGAATTTGATTCAAGGTGCGAGGTGGTTTTCACAGTTTCCCTGCAATTTGTCTAAAGAGGGCTTTCCTGGCGCACAATCTGGAGCCTCCCTTTGAGGGTGCCTGGCTCTCAGAGCCGGGGCGGGAGCGGGCCACTCTCCCCCACGGCCGGGTCCCTGTCTCTCACTAGGATGTGCCCGAGAGGTTTGGCCTGGCGCCAGGAGACACTGTCCTGCAGTTTCCCCGAGAGGCACTGCCCTGAGTGTGCTTCCCCTGCTCTGCCCCATGTGGGAGTGGTCTGGATGGTCTTTTGGGATCCAAGCAGCTAACAGCCACAGGGGTCCGATGTGCAGTGGGACACGGGGAATGGTTATCTCACTGTTGTCAGCAAGAAGCATCTTGCATTTGGATGTCATTTTAGATGTAGTGAATTTGAATAATTATAGAATTTGAAGAAAAACACTTTTTTTTTATAGTCATCAAGCTCCGGGGAGATATCTAAAAAGTTGTCCGATGGATCTTTTAAAGACTCCAAAGCTGAAACAGAGGTAAGCTTTTAAAAATAACTTTAAGAGACGCAAAGCTGTGGCTGTGTGGAAATAGTAACTGCTGTGCCGGGGCCTCTCCTAGCCACAAGACGGGAGGAGCGCGCAGCGTGGGCTGCAGGCTGGAGGGCCCTGTTCAGCTTGTCGTAGGAGCGATGATTTGAGTGGCTTACTGCCTGGACACACAGCTGGGGAGTGCAATCCTCCGGTCTCCTGTGTGGACCCCTGGGCTTCCTTAAAGCTTCATTTGGCAAGTGCTATGTGTGGTGTACAAAGGGACAAGGTAGTCATTTGGGAGAGGGGGAGGTGGCACTTTGGATGAGTCTGGGAGAGGACTAGTCACCAGGCAGACAGGGAGACAGAGGCCAAGCTCTGCGGGGCTGTGTGGGACCCTGCAGCGTCTCCAGTGGCAGGGGGTGGTTGAGGCTGGGCCCTTCCTCTCCACGTGGGCCATCCTAGGGAGGTCAGACTTCCCAGCTCTCACAATCTAACTTGCTTTCAGAGAGCGCCCCCAGGCAGCTACAGGAAAGAGGGACGAGGGGTGGGACTGAGGTTGGGAGGCCAGTTAGGAGGTCAGTTAGGAGGCCGTCATGGCTGGTTGAGGGAGGTTGCAAGGCAGGAACTGCCAGTGGTGGGAGGGGTGGGGTGAGCTGTTTTCTCTGACCTGGGCTCACAGTTGTCTACGGATGCGTGATCAAGTGTATAGCCATAGCGGTTGAATAAGGTGTGGTTGGCAAGTTTCTGGCCTGCTCAGGGCTGTACAGAAGACAGGATCCTAAATCTAGAGCGAGAGCGGGCTCAGCCTCCCTCTGCCTCCTCAGGCCTGGAGTGCTTTCAGTGCACCTAGTTGGTGTCAGTCCCTCTAAAGAGTATGGATGGCCTTGTTCTGTGTCCTGTTCTTCCTCGAGCGGAGCTTGGATCATAAATCTGCTCGTGAGTCTCTGAGGGATGCATCAATTAATTTTTTTTATTCTCTTTAAGACGGAGGTTTCCAGTAGAGCACCCAGGTCAATGGCAACAAAGACTTCAAAACGGCGATCTAAAACCTCATTGGAAGGTACAGCAAACTGTATCATATAAGTGCCTAAACATGTGGAGAGTCATTTCTTTGCCTTAATCACAGTATCTATGGGAAAACACTCCTGTGGCTTGAAAGCAGTTCTGCCATTGTGGGGATGAACAAAGACTGGGAAAGTGATGAAGATATGTGGCTCTTACACACATACATGAGCTCATGACACTGGAGCAGAGAGCACCTCCTTACTGGAGATCACACCTAGAAGATGTGATCCAATTTTAATTCTCTGGAAATATGTACCAGTCATCCATGTTTCAGCGACTCTTACCTTTGTATGATTGGCTGCATTTAATCCTGATGCAGGAGGGACAGCAAGAGCCTCCTGTTCTCAGGCAGATGGTCCCTGTGCGTTTAAAACAGCAGAAGCTATCTCTGGGAAGCTGCAGGGAACAGGCCTAGCCTGGGTTTGCCGAAGGATAGACTCATATGACAGAAATAACTAGGTGGGGAGAGAGCGAGCCAGTGCAGGGAAGTGCTGTTGAAGGCTTTCAGTTCAGTATAAGGTTACTTTTCCTAAGTTGTGGAAGTAAAGAAGTGAGGCAAGGATGTCATCTTTGAAATTTTTCACTTAGAAATGAAGCTTGGGTGTTTGTTTTGCGTTTTTTGGACATGGAATCGTCCATCCCCTTTAACCATAACATGTAATACTTAATGAACGTCTGTGTGGGATGGGTTCCCGGAAGGGTAAGCGCTGGCACGAAGCTTTTAGCTGCGGGGACCTGCCGTGCCCTCTGCCCCCTCCTGCTCCAGGGCTTCAGAGGCTCGCTGTCTCCCTGGGCTTCCTAGTGAAACTGCATCCTCTGTGGGCCAGTAATTCTCATCGACTTCCTCATTTGTCTGTTCTTCCCTTTGCCTGATTCCTGATTACTCTCCTCAGAGCCTCAGTCTTAATTTGCATAACTTCCCTGTACATGAGGGACATCTGCCAATTTTTAAAAAAGTGTTTGTTTTTTACATTTTTTAAAGTTCATTTCTATTAATTATGTTTGATTTCTGACTTGCCCAAGTGTTTAATTTGTTTGCATTGGAAGCTGCCAGTCTTTTTTTTCTTTTTGTCCAGAGATTTGAGAGATGAAGACTTTGTCTTTTGTCATACATTATTATCATTAATTGTTTTAGCTATTTCTTACTTTAATTCAGGGGTCCTCAAACTTTTTAAACAGGGGGCCAGTTCACTGTCCCTCAGACCGTTGGAGTGCGGACTATAGTTTTAAAAAAAAAACTATGAACAAATTCCTATGCACACTGCACATATCTTATCTTGAAGTAAAAAAACAAAATGGGAACAAATACAATATTTGTATTTGCATGTGGCCCGCGGGCCGTAGTTTGAGGACCCCTGCTTTAATTTATGGTGGAAGGTGAGGTTTCAGAGTCTTTCTTTCTTTCTTTCTTTCTTTCTTTCTTTCTTTCTTTCTTTCTCTCTTTCTTCTTTTCTTTTCTTTTCTTTTCTTTTCTTTTCTTTCCTTTCCTTTTCTTTTCTTTCCTTTCTTTTCCTTTCCTTTCCTTTCCTTTCCTTTTCTTTTCTTTCTTTTTTTTTTTTTTCCAGAATAACTCAGCAGTATTCCAGGATCACTTACTAGTGATTTTCCTTCCCTCTGCTCTCTGGTCTCCCTACATGCCTTTTTAAACTTCCACTGTTTTACTACTGGTTTCCTATCATTGTTCTTTAAAACAGCTTTCAGCCCTTTTGTCTACTCTTCCAGATGTATTTTTAAATCACTTGATGAGTCAAAGAATCCCATGACCCAGAAACAAAACTACCTTAACTTCCCTGGATTTAGTTGGATATGTGTTAAACTCAGGCTTCATTATGTGGGGAAGATTGGATACCTCTAATTTGGAGTTATGCAGGCGTCTCCTTCCTCCCAAGATGTGTGTGCATGTGTGTCTGTGAGTCAAGGTTTATTTGATCATTCGTTTTGTTTTTAGTTTTTTGGAAGTGGAATCTTTCTTCCCCTCATCATTTTTAGTGATTATTGTTAGAATGTAGATGCTTTATTGATTGTTGCAGTTGTATCCTAAATCAAGTCTTGTCATAGTTCTTCTGTTGACTTTTTGGGTTTTCGGAGCTGACAGTCATATTGAGTGCTTTTCTTTTCTGTGTCTGAATTCATGGGCGAGCTTGCACTATAGAGTTCCTTTAGCAGCGGTTCTCAACCTGTGGGTCGCGACCCCTTTGGGGGTCGAATGACCCTTTCACAGGGGTTGCCTAAGACCATTGGAAAACACATATATAATTACATACTGTTTTTGTGATTAATCATTATGCTTTAATTATGTTCAATTTGTAACAATGAAAATACATCCTGCATATCAGATATTTACATTACGATTCATAACAGTAGCAAAATTACAGTTATGAAGTAGCAACGAAAATAATTTTATGGTTGGGGGTCACCACAACCTTAGGAACTGTATTAAAGGGTCGCGGCATTGGGAACGTTGAGAACCACTGCTTTAGAGGTTCTTTAACACATTCAACTGTCGGAGGTTTGCAAGCTATGTGGAATTACTGAGCTGTCAGCAAATTGGTGGACTCTCTTCTTTCTTGCCTGCTAGCCGGGGCACTGACCTCATGTGGATCCTCACCCAGCAAAGCGGGCACTCCCCCCTGACACTGACTTGTTGGCATGAGAGCATCGGGAAAAGGGCATGAGGCCCAGGAACTCTGTTCAGCTTGAAAGATAAGCCTGTATGTACTGGGGTGTGAGGTGTTATGCTGTTGGACACATAGAATCGTAAAGCCATTCTAGAACCCATATAGAATCCAGAAAACATTCTGCATGAGAAGATAACTTTTGCCTGTTCTTAAATAGTACATTATAGCACATCTAGTCACTTTGAGTTGGTGAGTGCATTTAAATTTCATTTGATAACTGCAGCATTACAAATTCAGTTTAGTACATATTTTCATTGTATAATTTCATGTTAGGAAGAAGGGGCTTAGAACAAGTGAACCTAGTCTTCCCTCTGACAAAGAACGTACCCCTCCTGCAGGAAAGCTAAGAAGGAGCATGGAAAACCTGGGCTGCCCTGCCCGACGGAGGCTGTGCAGGATGTTTGAGAGCCGGCCCCTTAGCCACCTGTCCTCTGCTTCCTATTATTATGGACCAGGTGGAGCTCGGTGGGTGGTCAGCAAAGGTTCCACCTGGGGCCTGGGCTCTAGACACCGCCTGTGGAGCAGAGCAGGACACATGTGCCCCGCTCGCCGAGCTGCAGGGCTGCGAGGATTTCCTGCCATGAGTCTGTCCCAGGCGAGTGTGTGCATTGGAGCCTTTGTTTCTTCATTCGGCAAATGTCTGTGGACAGTGATCGAGAGGGAGAAGACAGGTAGCCAGGAGAACACAGCATGCATACATTCATGTTAGTTAGCCAGGAGACTTGGAGGGAAGTGGAGGAGTGGGTAAGGTTGGGCGGTGTGCAGGCAGGGAGGGCCTCTGGGGAGGGGACATCCGGACAGAGCTGGCTGGGGTGAAGGAGGACCTGTAGGTGTCCAGGAACGGGCAGAAGCTCTGAGCTGGGCACAGGCTTGCCTGTTTGAGTGACAGGAAGCAGGTCCTGAGGCTGGAGCTGAGAGAGGATGTGATGGGAGGAGGGGCTCACGAGTGGGCGGCCTGAGTTGCGGGACCACATTGCAGAGTTCCTAGGGATGAGGAGGATAGGGACATGATTTGACTTCTGTTTTAGAAGCACCTCCTTTTAAAACTGTAGAGGGGCGACCATAGAGGCAGGGGAGCAGTCAGGAAGCAGTGTCCAGGTGAGGGACCTTGCTGTGGGACCCAAGTGTCACTGGTGAGAACAGACTGGGGGTGGGGTGCAGGTACACGTGCCGATGGGTTGGATGGCGTTTGTTAGAAAGGAGAGGAATCAAAGGTAAGGTCCATTTGGGGAGGGTCTTGGCATTACGGAAGTGGGAAGGCTTTGGAAGAAGTTGGGTGAGGAATGGTGGCATTGGCAGGCATTTTGTTTCAGAGACACCTGTGACACAACCAGATAGGGGTGTTGAGACAGTGGTCAGGTGTATAGGCCTGGAGTTCAGGGACAGAGTTGGAGAACCTGAAGGTGAAAACGAAGAGTTGGGAATTTGTAGCAGGCAGTTGATCTTTCTCACTCGGGCCATCTTGTGATCATCAGTCTGGGAGGGTACGTAGGTAACATGCTCTGGGCCACCCAGCTGCACAGGCCCGGAGAGCAGGAGGCAGCTCTGGCAGGGGGCACAGAAGTTGGAGGAAAGTTTAGAGACTGGGTGTCCTGAAAGCCAAGGGGAGGCACTTCAGGAGGGGGTGTCTTGTTGAATGCTTTTTAGAGGGGCGTCCCGTGGAGGCCGAGACTGTTAGTGACCTTGGCATTGGCCCCTGTGAATGCCGGCTGAAGCAATCAACTCAAAGGCCTTGGCAACACGGTGCTCTCTCGTTGACTACTTTATGTCAGGAGGGAAGGAGGGTCGTGTTTCAGCTAACATTTTAGGCCCCATAGTGTCTGGATTAAATAATGAACCAGATCAGGAAACTACAGATTCAGAAATAGATAAGAAAAATAAACTCTTTAGTTTAAATTTCTAACCACTTTGGTATGAAATAGTTATATCTTAATGTAGGTATAAATTATTATTATTTTTATTCTAACTACTTTGATGTTCATTGTAATGTCCTGAAGGTCAGAAATGAGTTGCTATTCTGTTTACTTTAACTTGCTATGTTAGATGATAAAGATGAATAACAGTTTTTCCATGCCCTTTTTTGTACAACTTAATTTTTTTATGGTGGTTAATCCTCACCTGAGGATATTTTTCCCATTGATTTTTTTTGAATATTTTTTTTATTGACTTCAAAGAGGAAGGGAAAAGGAGAGAGAAATAGAAACATCAGTGACGAGAGAGAATCATTGATTGGCTGCTTCCTGCATGCCCCCTACTGGGGATCGAGCCTGCAACTTGGGCTTGTGCCCTGGCTGGGAATTGAACCGTGACCTCCTGGTTCATAGGTAGAAGCTGAACCACCGAGCCATGCTGGCAGGGCTTTCATTGATTTTTTAGAGTGGAAGAGAGGGAGGAAAGGGGGGAAAGAGAGAGAGAGAGAAAGGAACACTGATGCAAGAGAGACACATCAATTGGTTGTCTCCCACATGTGCCCCGACCAAGGCCTGGGATTGAACCTGCAACCCAGGTACGCGCCCTTGACCAAGAATTGAACCTGAGACCCTTCGGTGCACAGGCCGACGCTCTCACCACTGAGAAACACTGGCCAGGGCAGTACAACTTATTTTTGCATCTAAACCAGTGATTTACAATGTGGGGCACATGCCTCACAGGGAGGCAGTTTGATTTTTTAGGGGGGGCAATTCTAGACTGAGATATTAACAGTGAATTTTTTGCATTTCTTATGGTTCTAGGGGCCTCATATACAGTATATAAATATATAATGTGACATATTTATGCATTTCAGTTCTCTATTGTATGTTTTGAATATTTGTTATTTTTTCATATCACTTCATATTATTATTATTATTTTTAACAATTTCATGGATGCCATGTTCTTTGGAAGCTTGTTTGGACCAAGTTAATGGTCTTTAGGCTTCCCCCATGTGAATAGGAGTTCACTTTTTGAATAATAAGAATTATATGTCACAGGTAGGGGGTGTAATCTGGATTTTAAAGATGCTTAGATGGGGCAGAGCCAAAAAAAAGGTTGGGAATCACTGATCTAAACC
This sequence comes from Myotis nattereri, assembly GCF_964212035.1. NCBI lineage: Eukaryota > Metazoa > Chordata > Mammalia > Chiroptera > Vespertilionidae > Myotis > Myotis nattereri. The sequence continues at coordinate 35,161,767 of NC_138082.1, forward strand.
AAAATGCTGTCTTCATCTTGCTGTTGGGATTTTACAAAATGATGTGGGTGTTAGAAAAATCATCTTCCAGGTTTCCATACTTTTCCACTCTGTTCTAGAAAATGCCCACAGGGAAGACTGGGAAGTGCTTGCTGTGGGCACTTGGGGAGCTGTTCTGTGGCTTGCCTTTCTTTTTCTGTTTGAGGTCGGCAGTGTGACGTGGGCACGGAGCCTCGCCTGCTGATAAGGAGCAATTAGATGTATGAATTTGAAATTCAAATGGGATGATGTTAATTAAATACCAGCAATTGTAGCCTTCTGTGATGTTAAAGTAAATTTTTCAGAAATACTAGAATTCTTTAGTGTCATTGAAGGGAAAAAAGAGTGTAAATCTGACTGTAGGGAAAAATAAAAATTTTTAGGCTGAACTTACCTTATATCTCTGACTTTTAAAATGTTGTACCTGTGGCTGGAAGCATGATAGGCATGTCTTTCCTACCATGTGTTTCCCCCTAAGATAAGAACCACATTTCTGAAAGTTGTGTGTCTGCAGCCCTGCTCCAGTGGGGTCCCCAGGCCCTGCGTGAGGTGGCCTTGCTGTTTGTTCCAAGTGGGTCAGCTCTGTGTTTTATCTGGGTCTCCAGCACTGCGGGACGACTGAACAAAGGGCACTGACTGAACTGGAGCAGGATGACTCCTTACAATGAAAACGCTCTCACAAAGGGCCCACGTGCTGCAGTGCAGTCGCTTCTTGGGGTGGTGCATTTATGTCATCTTTGCGGGAGCTTCTCTGGGTCCAGGCGGGAGCTCCCAGGCAGTCCCTGGGCCAAAGGAGAGGGGTGGGGCATGGAGTGGCCGGTGTAGTCCCAGGCCTTGGGAATAATTCCACCCCCCAACCCCTGCAAGCCCATGGATCCTCCTTTCATTGGCACGTGGGTCAAAGTGAATGAGATGATATCCACAAGGTGGCTGGCCTGTCTCAGGCATGCCATACCACTCTGCTCCTTACACACACGTTAGTTTACTGAGAGCCCCTGGTGCCCATGTTGTGCCAACCCACCGAGGCCCTGCTGCCCTGTGCCCAATGCCAGATGGCTGGCTTTGTGTTGTCAGGGATAGCAGGAGAGTTCATGTTTTTGTTGTTATCATTTGCTTTTTCAGGTGGATTAAAGAATCCCACAAGGAATTTTTCCATTTAATTTTAAAGTGTGAACTGTTTCTCCCCCTCCTGAGACTGTGGTGCAGGCTGCCTGCTCAGCCTGCTCTCTTTACTGCGGTTTGACAGTCCCAGCCTTCCGGAACAGGAAGCCGTCCGTGCCTTTACTTTGCTTGAGTCCCTCATTTAATTTTGTTTTATTGTTTAAATTTTCTTACTGTGAAAGATACAGAAGTAGAGCGATTAGAATGATTAAGACCCATATATCTCTCACCTAGATCCATCAAGATGACATTTGGTCATATTTGCTTCATTAGTAGCTGTGTAATTTTATTTATTTTTAATTCTTTATTGCCGAAAGTATTACATATGTCTCCCTTACTCCCCCATTGACTTCCTCCAGCCCACGCCCCCCCAACCCCGGCCCAGGTTCTCCCCCCGTGCATATATGCATAGCCTCATTTGTGTCCATGGGTTATACATATATGCATGTAAGGTCCCATCCTCCACCTTTTCTCCAAGATTCCACACTCTGTTCCATGCTTCCATGTTTCTGGATCCACTCCGTTCATCAGTTAATTTTGTTACTTAGATTCTACATATGAGTAAGATCATGTGATACTTTTCTTTCTCTGACTGACTTATTTCACTTAGCATGATACTCTGCAGGTCCCTCCATGCTATCTCAAAGGATAAGAGATTCTTCTTTTTTACTGCTACGTAGTATTCCATGGTATAAATGTACCACAGCTTTTTTAGCCACTCATCTACTGATGGGCACTTGGGCTGTCTCCAGATCTTACATAGCTATGTATTTTTATGAAATATTTCACAGTATATTGAAAACATCCTAACAGTTTACCTCTGCATATTTCCCTTTAAATATCTCAGCATGTAGCCCAAAAAATAAAAAAAAATAAATAAAAAAGACATACTCCTACACAGCACAAAATTATTGTTGCACCTAACAAAATTCTCTTGCTATCTGACCCCGATACACCTAAAAACCCAGGCTGTATTCTGATTGTGTCAAAAAAGTTCTTATGTTTTTAAAAACCAGGATCCAGTTAAGATTAATACACTATATTTTTATTATAATTTTTGCCTCTTTACTTTGAATTTGGAATAACCCTCCTCCTCCCACCCCCGCTCTTTTTTGGAGAGAATAGGTTGTTTGCCTTGTAGAATGTTCACTTTCTGGATTTGTCTGGTTGTTTCTTTGTGGTGTCGTTTAACTTATGACACCCCTTTACTCCCCACCGCCCCATATTTCTGTTAGACCTGAAGGCCTGCTTGGATCGGGCAGAGCGTTTTGCTTCCCCTTCACCCCGATGCAGGTGCACTGTGCTCTTTCCCTTGTTTCCCATTGGGGTGCACCGGGATCTCGTTGGACACAGCTGCAGGCTGCGGCTCAGGAAGGGCAGCAGAACATGAGAGGTCTTGATGCCCGGTCCACACCTGACCTGCAAGGTTCCTTGGTTCCTGGTAGTTTAGACAACAGATGGCGCTAGTGTGCCTTTTTTTTCTTTCCAGTTTATAGTAATTTTAATGAGTGTATTATTTCTTTGAGTGTTATTTGGCAAACTGGTTAACCTTCCCTCTGTGATTAAGAATTAGTTGTATAATTAGTAAATATTTAGCCTGTTTCTTGGTTCTATTTGTGTGAATTTGAAGCTTACTCAAGAAAATAACCAGAAGTTTAAAAAGATAAAATTGTGCCAAGTGTCACTAGTCTCCTTGAACGACAGAATAAAGATAGTACATTTGTAGCTTACTTATTGTACTAGTGGCTTTTGTAGAGTATAGAAAATATTTGACTTTTCAAATAAAATGTAACTTAAAACTATTGGGGTGTTTTCTTCTAAAATTGATAATCTATAGCTGCCAAGCTGATGCTTATGTTTGTCTAGAACAGCCGTGGGCAAACTACGGCCCGCGGGCCGGATCCGGCCCCTTTGAAATGAATAAAACTATTGAAAAAAAAGACCATACCCTTTTATGTAACGATGTTTACTTTGAATTTATATTCACACAAAAAATCCATCCATGCTTTTGTTCCGGCCCTCCAGTCCAGTTTAAGAACCCATTGTGGCCCTCGAGTCAAAAAGTTTGCCCACCCCTGGTCTAGAACTTAATATTTCATATTGCTTCCTTGTCTGCCCTCTATAAGATATCATAAGTAATTAACCACATGAATCAGATTGTCTGCATCATTTTAAACATTTTTAAAAAAAGCACCTTAGAAGATTATGTCATCTATTTATGTACTTCTGTTACATAAAATAAAGCAGTTCTTTGATAGTCAATGGCAGGTTGATATAAACTATTTCTTTGAATACTTTTGAGAAATTATAAGTTGTGTTTCAGGAAAGGGAACATTTTTTTATTTTATTTTTGTCTCCCAATATTATTTTCTTCTTAGACAGTGGGGTCCTTCAGTGATAGGTCACTTTCAAGCCCAGGGTCCTGCCACAGTTGAGAATCTGTCCCTCCTGTACCTCCTTGCCCCTCCCCCCTTTTTTTAAAATAGGAAAAACATTTCTCAGATATTGGATATATTTTTTTTTCTAATTTTATCAACATTGGCACATTAATCATTAATTGGTAGGCAGGTAGTTGGGAGCATTTAAGATATCTAGACCTTTACACCATGCCAAAAGTATTTTTCTTTTCCTCCTGCTTTCCTGAGATTACTGCCTATTTGCAGCTTCTCAACTCCCAGGCCTGGCGGTAGTGGGAGACGCTTCTAGAAATGGAGGAGGGGGGCCAGGCCCCCACCTGGGCTGAGTGGGCCTCGCCCTGCTCACAGGCTGCACCCTTCCTTCCCTCTGGACCCCAGAGCCACACTTGGGGACCTTTTTTTAATTTTTGAATTTTTATGAGTTTATTTGAGCCAAAGTGAGGACATATGCCTGGGAGCAAGATCTCGAATGCTTCCCCTGGGATCGCCTTTGGTGCGTCCACTATACACTGCGGGTCACCTGGTGGTCAATAGCTCTGTGGTAAAGCCACCAGCCCGCAGTGCACAGTCTTAACTACCCGTTTCAAACTGTTTCATATCAGGACCGACAGAAGCTAATACTAACTCAGCTAGTGTTTCAGATGGTAACTCACCTAGTCTGTGGCGGGACAACCCCGAGCCAGAACCAGCAGTGAAGCAGAAAGGTAAGGACGGCTTTTTCACTCCTTTCCTGGGGCGCTGAGTCCCCCGACGCGGTGTTGCCTGTGGGCATCTCCCTTCTTGGGGTCCTGTCAGAGCTGTGGCCCACACGGGGCCCTGTCCTTACCTTCATACGCCAGGCCTAGACCTGGCCATGACTCCCTTTCTCCTCTACATAAACGAGAGCGGAATATTCTAGTCGTTGCTGGATAGACCAGCCTGTCCCTTGTCCTGGGAGTTTTTCCGGAGGGAGGTAAAGTGGCAGACCCTGGAGTGTAGGAATGACCCTGAAGCCAGCCTCAGCCACTGCTGGGCTTCCCGCAGGCCAAGCACACACCACTGATTTCATGTTCAAAGATGACTTTCATCAGCTCACAACACTGTCATCAGCTCACAACACTCTCATGACCATGGTTTTCTGTCTGTAATGTTCTTTCAGTGTCTTAAGTTGCACCTGGTTAGTCTCTGCTTTTGGCATAGTTTTCTTAGCATTTTAAAAAAAGTTGTGATGAAATGCACATTCTGCATTTGTCTTCTAAGGCCTGGAGTTTCTAACGGGCTAGGGGGGTGCCAGGGCCTCCTCGATGTCGTGCCCCAGAAGCAGGGCTGTGCGGGCCGGTTGCTGGGTGGCCAGGGGCTGCTGGGGCTGGTGTGGCCGGGTGGGGCTGACATTTGTCCATTTGCTCAAACAGAAAACACCTGTTGGAGGCCTAATGTGACAGGCCCCGGGCAGTGAGTGTGTTAGTGTGCACAAAGCGGACAGAGGACAGCCGTGTCAGGCCCCGGGCAGTGATTGTGTTAGTGTGCACAAAGCGGGCAGAGGACAGCGGTGTCAGGCTGTGGGCAGTGAGTGTGTTAGTGTGCACAAAGCGGACAGAGGACAGCGGTGTCAGGCTGTGGGCAGTGAGTGTGTTAGTGTGCACAAAGCGGACAGAGGACAGCGGTGTCAGGCCGTGGGCAGTGAGTGTGTTAGTGTGCACAAAGCGGACTGAGGACAGCGGTGTCAGGCTGTGGGCAGTGAGTGTGTTAGTGTGCACAAAGCGGACTGAGGACAGCGGTGTCAGGCTGTGGGCAGTGAGTGTGTTAGTGTGCACAAAGCGGACTGAGGACAGCGGTGTCAGGCTGTGGGCAGTGAGTGTGTTAGTGTGCACAAAGCGGACTGAGGACAGCGGTGTCAGGCTGTGGGCAGTGAGTGTGTTAGTGTGCACAAAGCAGACAGAGGACAGCGGTGTCAGTCCCCGGGCAGTGAGTGTGTTAGTGTGCACAAAGCGGACAGAGGACAGCGGTGTCAGGCCGTGGGCAGTGAGTGTGTTAGTGTGCACAAAGCGGACAGAGGACAGCCGTGTCAGGCCGTGGGCAGTGAGTGTGTTAGTGTGCACAAAGCGGACAGAGGACAGCGGTGTCAGTCCCCGGGCAGTGATTGTGTTAGTGTGCACAAAGCGGACAGAGGACAGCGGTGTCAGTCCCCGGGCAGTGATTGTGTTAGTGTGCACAAAGCGGACAGAGGACAGCGGTGTCAGGCCGTGGGCAGTGAGTGTGTTAGTGTGCACAAAGCGGACAGAGGACAGCCGTGTCAGGCCGTGGGCAGTGAGTGTGTTAGTGTGCACAAAGCGGACTGAGGACAGCGGTGTCAGGCTGTGGGCAGTGAGTGTGTTAGTGTGCACAAAGCGGACAGAGGACAGCCGTGTCAGGCCGTGGGCAGTGAGTGTGTTAGTGTGCACAAAGCGGACAGAGGACAGCGGTGTCAGTCCCCGGGCAGTGAGTGTGTTAGTGTGCACAAAGCGGACAGAGGACAGCGGTGTCAGGCCGTGGGCAGTGAGTGTGTTAGTGTGCACAAAGCGGACAGAGGACAGCCGTGTCAGGCCGTGGGCAGTGAGTGTGTTAGTGTGCACAAAGCGGACAGAGGACAGCAGTGTCAGGCCCCTTGCAGTGAGTGTGTTAGTGTGCACAAAGCGGACAGAGGACAGCAGTGTCAGGCCGTGGGCAGTGAGTGTGTTAGTGTGCACAAAGCGGACAGAGGACAGCGGTGTCAGGCCCTTTGCAGTGAGTGTGTTAGTGTGCACAAAGCGGACTGAGGACAGCGGTGTGCACCAGAGCTGGAAGGGACTTGGCCACCGGGTCAGGGACAGACTGTGGGTAGGAGGAGGACACAGGCCGGCCACCAGGAACCTCGAAGCACAGAGGGCCATTGGGGGACAGGATCATCGGGACGTGCTCCCACTAGGAGTCGTGGCCATATGGGAGTTTAGCAGCAGGGAGCCATGATGCTTTCAGGAGTGGCTTAGTCACACCGCGTCATGGGACTTAAATTGCCACGTGCACGTTCTCACACCTTGGTGTCATCTAGAGCAGCGGTTCTCAACCTGTGGGTCGCGACCCCTTTGGGGGGTCTAACGACTCTTTCACAGGGGCCGCCTAAGACCATCGGAGAAAACATATATAATTACATATTGTTTTTGTGAGTTATCTCTATGCTTTAATTTTGATCAGTTTGTAACAATGAAAATACATCTTGCATATCAGATATTTATATTACTATTCATAACAGTAGCAACATTACAGTTATGAAGTAGCAACGAAAATAATTTTATGGTTGGGGGTCACCACAACATGAGGAACTGTATTCAAGGGTCGCGGCATTAGGAAGGTTGAGAACCACTGGTCTAGAGCCACATTCTCCAGGCCCCTTTTAACCGCCCCTCAAGTTCCTCGGGCCCCACTGGTCACCAGGCCTGTCCTCTGCTCTCACTCTGTGGGGTCTTGTGGGGCCTCCCGGTTCCCGCTGCCCCTGGGGCACTGTTGCTGTGGCTCTGTGTGGTGTTCCATAGTCAGTGGAGAGTCAAGTCCTCCTGCAGGTGGACCGAGCAGGGGGCCGAGAGTGCTCCTCACCCTGCGTTGGCCTGTGGGTCCTCCCAGTGACCCAGGGGCGTGCAGTTTCGGCTCTTCTGCACATGTGTTCGTGCATTCTCAGAGTAACACAAAAAAGGACGATCCACCTGTGGGTTGAACCCACCCACCCTACAACCCTATAGTGCTTCTCTCAGCTACCTGTGCCCTGAGCAACACTTGGAGGAAAAGGATCCCGGTGACAAGTGCAAAGGTTGCTCCTGTGGAGCTTGAGAAAGTTTCTTCTAATTTAGGAGCTGGTGGAAAAGTCCTCACTGACCAGTTGTGGGAGGCTGGTTGCTTGGTCTCACCCAAGTCCTAACCGTGGCCGGCGGTTCCTTCGAGGAATGGCCTAGACCCGTACATTTGGAGTCAGTCTTGTTTGTCCTATGACACACTTTCTTCATACCAATTTCCTGTTATAACATGTTGTGAGTCATAGTTTTCTTTGTTCTTTGTTTTTCTACCTTTGAAAACAAAATAGTGAGTGTGACTAGAAAAGAAGTTTTGAAGAAATGACCATTTTCCCCCTAATAAAACCCAAATTGTTTATTATGTATTTTTCTCTAATACTGTTCTGCTTCTTTTGTATACTGAGGTTTACTAACACAAAAGTGAATTTCTGATGTGTTCTTTTTCTTTTTTTCAGGTGATTCCCCTAGTGTTTCAGGTAAGGAATGGCGCTGAGTGAGTGCTCGGTATGAATTGTGTGTACAAGTGTGTACACATGCAGACATGCTCTCAGATTTATGTCTTACAGGTGTGTCAGTAAAACACGTCTCCACTGTCCCAATTTAAGATTTAATCTGCATGTTTTATGTGTCAAAAATACATTTCAAGCCCTAGCCTGTTGGCTCAGTGAGTAGAGCGTAGGCCTTTAGACTGAAGGGTCCCAGGTTTGATTCCAGTCAAGGGCACATGCCTGGATTGCCGGCTTGATCCCCAGTAGGGGGCGTACAAGAGGCAGCCAATCAATGATTCTCTCTCATCACTGATGTTTCTATCTCTCCCTCTCCCTTCCTCTCTGAAATCAATAAAAATATATTTAAAAAAACATTTCAAAGGATTTCTTTCCAAAGTATAAAGTATATTTTGAATATTCAAATTCTGATGGATTTTCACCTTTACTTTAAATAGTGGAGTAAATGTAATTGTCTTTAATAGTTTGGACTTGTTATTTACAGATTAAATCATTTTATCAAAGTGAAGACAATTTTGTTCAGATTATAAATATAATATGGTGTACTCAAAGTAGAAAATTTTTAAAATGAAGAAAATGAAAAGCACTGGGAATTCCACTGCTCACAACTTAAATGAAGACCTTCTAGAACCCCATGTATGGACATGCAGTTATTAGATGTATCGCTGTACTCTGCTGGTTACATGTTAAAATGACGGCACTATTTACACTGAAAGGTCTTGCGTGTGGCGATGCCGTATTGGCCAGATTGCCTGTTGTTAGTCACTCGTGGTGACGGGAGCCTCCTGGCACGTGTGTTACTTAACGTGTCCATTTCTTTAGGTTGTATTTTCTTTAAGTTAAAGTGCTGAATTGATTGATCTACCTTTTTCGTTTTGTTTCTGGAGGAGTTGAGCCAGCGTTGGAGGGAGCCCGTTTCCCTGGTCCTCACCAGAGTTAGATGCCAAGTGTCTGTTTTCATCAGGATGATGGATGAGAAAGCTCATTTATATTTGCAATTACTTGGTTACTGTCTTCTCCAGTATGTATCTGTTGTTTCTGTTCCTTCCTTTGCAAACTGCTGACTGGGGTGCCGTCCCCTCAGAAGGAGAAGTGGGACCCATCAACCAGGAGAAGTCAGAGGTGCCCGAGAACCCTGAGGTCCCCCCCGAGCTCCCGTCCGGCGCCAGGTCTGTGCTCCCCCATGCGGAGCTGACACGCTCCTCTCTATCTCCTGCAGTTCATGTAATGCTTGAGCTTAATTCTGAGGAGACATTTGTACTAAGAAGCAAAAACCGTGTATTTTATTTAGTCTTCCTGTTCCTGGGTGACAACTAACTACACATAGAACATTTTAGAGATTTAGGGGAATGCATACTTATGGCTAAATTATGTCATATTTTGATTACTGATAGTTATTTTTGTACCTTAAAATTAATGAAAATATAAGATTAAAAGATGGGTCCTTTTAGGTTAATGGCATTTCTTAATATCCTGAGCATATGTGCAGACTAGGAGGCAGATGGTGGCTGGAAGGCAGTGCTGAGCTGACCTGGGTTTTCTGTTGTCTACTTTGAAATGTGGGAGTGTTTATACCCCTGATTTGGTTTTCCACTGTCTGGTTTTAGAAGAATTCCTCGGCCTGGGAGTGCCAGGCCAGCGCCTCCCCGAGTGAAACGGCAAGACAGCGCGGAGGTGTTAACAGCGGACAGGTGAGGTGCGCTCTAACCGGAGGGGCAAGGGGCTTCTCCCGGTGTGTGGGACCTCCGGATCGATGGGAATCGGGCACATGCTGCAGGGGAAGGGTGGACTGGATGGTGCTGGGAAAACTTGCTGTTGAGAAAAAGAAAAATCAGGTTAGACCCTCACCTGAAACCACACATGGCCTCACTTTTCAGATGGGTGAGAGAACACAGGCACTCCCACAGTTAGACCTTCACAGTACGTGGGGAGGATGTTCGGGTGCATTTCTCTGACCTCTGGGTGGAGGGTTTTCTAAGCATAAACACAGTGAGGGGGAAAATAGGAAAAAAGATTTAAAGGTTTAATTGCACAGAAATAAAAAAACAAAGGTTATGAGAAAATCATAAACAATATAAAGGCCAGCGCCAGGTAGGGCTTTTGTAAGTTTACAACCTGCCAGTGAATGCAGTAGGATCTGTAAGGTACAGAAGTCAACAGGCTGGGTCGGGTGTTTCAGATAGGGCAGGAGGTCGGACTTGGAAACGGCAGGTGTAGGCATTTACTCAGGTTTTGTTGCAAAGAGACAGAAGCAAAGGAAGGGCAGTAGGGAGTGGGAAGGAAGGCAGGGCCGAGGGAAGTTACTGGTTCTTGTTTTGAAGACGAGAGAATGAGCACATTTTTGGGTGACAGGATGATCCTGTGGGGGCGGATTTGGTGATGTGGGCGAAGCAGGCTGGGGGTGTTGGAACAGAATCCCTGAGTGGGCAAGGGGGCGTGGAGAGTTAATATGTGGGTGAGACTCTGGGAGGTGAGTTCTCTCTGCGGATCGGTTTTCCTCATTCACCAGGAGTCTGGGGAGGAGGAGCAGGAGGTCTCCACAAGAGGGGGCTGTACAGAGGTCCTCATCCAGGGGTCACCCCACCCCCGGGGATGTTGGGGCCATGTCTGGAGTGGTGACATGACTGGGGAGGAGGTGGAGGGAAAGTTCTTGGCATCCAGTTGGGGGGTTTGGGGCCAGGGCTGCTGCTAAACATCCTACAGTGGACCGGCAGCCTCCCACCGAGAGCGACAGGCCCCTGTGCTGAGCTGCTCTCACATAACCTCGCACTCAGCTCCAGATGCACGGGGTGGATGAAAACATCATCGACAAGATTTCTAATTTAATCTGATTTCTTTGTATTCAGGACAGGAAGTGGTCAGACCGTCTCCAATGTGATTGTCGATGTGCAGAACTCTGAGAACGAAGAGGACGACCAGTTTGTGGTGGAGGCTGCGCCCCCTCTCTCTGAGGTGTCAGAACTCGAAGTGGTTAGTGCCCTGGCCTGGGGGTTTGGTAATGACACTTTCACTCCAGCGTTCAGATTTATGCAGACAGAACTTCTAATTTTTCAGTTAGTTTTCTACCCTAATTTCGCCATTCCTCTGATGAGATCCGTGAAGGTAGGATTTTGAGAATTCAGCAAACCCGAATCTCCTTTCTTCTCCTTCCTTTCCTGCTCAGGCACACGCAGTGGAACTGGAGGAAGATGAGAAGCACGGTGAGTGCTGGTGTTGGTGTGGGCTGGAGGGGTCAGACGCGGGAGTCCGACCAGCAGTAGATAGGGCTCCATGGGCACGGGTCCCTCTGAGGTTGGTGCTTTTTATTCTGGGAGATGATGGATGCTGCTCCCATCCTGGGGGACCCAGGGGCACCCCGACCCTGGAGGTCAGGTGTGAGCTGTTTCGTAGGTGACTCCTTTTCTTATCCGTGTGATTACATTTGGAATTGCATGACCTCCAAGGTCCTTCCCAGGTGGACAGTTCTGCAATGTGATCTGCTTTATTTCGTACACCTATGAAAGCAGAGAATAGGCTAGTGACCCCTTGTCCCCATCACACAGCTCCCACAGTGAGGCTGATCTTGTTTTATTTCAGCCTCCACCCCCCCAACCCCACTCCCCAGGCCCTTTGCAAGTCCCAGGGCATCATTTCTTCGGGAAACACACCGTATGTAGCTCTAAAAGATAAGAGCTCTTTTAAAAAAATATAGCCATAAATTCATTGCCATATGTACAAAAAAATTACTTAGTATCATCCATGCCTCTTTTTCCAGTTTTGTGTGTTTTTTCAGTTTGGCAGTCCAGACCAGGTCCCTGCATTACAGTTGATCTGACTGAAGTCTCCCCTAACTCGGGGCCCTCCCACCCTTCCCCTCATGATGTATTTATTGAAGCCAGTCGTCTGAGTTTCTCACGCCGAGGTGCTGCTTATCATACCCTCTAGTATGCCTTCTTCCCCATTCTTGTAACTTAGTTCTAGGGCAGTGGTTCTCAGCCTTGGCTGCACATTAGAATCACCTGGGAATCTTTTTAAAATCCTGATTTCTGGGCCTCGTCCTCCGGAAATTCTGTTTCTTTGTTATGGGGTGGGGCCACAACATTAGTAACAAAGAAACAGAATTTCCGGAGGATGAGGCCCAGAAATCAGGATTTTAAAAAGATTCCCAGGTGATTCTAATGTGCAGCCAAGGTTGAGAACCACTGTTCTAGAGAGTTGATCAGATTCAGGTTTTTTAAAATTTTAAATATGTTTTTATTGATTTGAGAGAGAGAGAAAGGGAGAGGGAGAGAGAGAAACATTGATGTGAGAGAGCAGCACCCATCGGCTAACTCCTGTACACCACCTACTGGGGACTGAGCCTGCAACTGGGGCATGTGCCCTGACCAGGAATCAGACCTTCAATGCTCAACCACTGAGCCAGCTGCTGGCTCTACATTTCTTCTTCATCTTTGGAAACAGAAGAGAAAATCTATTTTATTTCTAAAGATTATTTTTCCCTTTCAAGGAGCTGATTTCTTTGAAACAATATGAAACTGTAGAGTTAGTTTCTACCACTAGTTGTATCAGTCTGATGCGGGCTGTCTTTATCAAATAAAGGTTATTGAAGCTGTTTTGAGTGTAGAAGGAGAAGAATAAGGACTTGGGTGTTCTTGCCAGCCCTCTGCCCAATCAGAGTAGAGTAGCTTCAAAGGGCAGAGAACAACTGGAGCATAAAGCTGCTGCTTCTCAACAGGAGGACTCGTCAAAAAAATTCTGGAGACAAAGAAAGATTATGAGAAGCTGCAGCTGTCACCCAAACCTGGAGAGAAGGTAATGGAATGTCTTGTAAATATCAGCATGTTAAGTGTCTGTTTCATACATTTACTTGAAAAAACTAGAAGCACCGTTGGAACGTGGTTATACAGTAATGTCTGTTTATATGTAGAAAAGCGCCCCCTCCCTCAGTGGGGAGGGAAGACACTGCGGCTCTTGCAGTGGCTGTCACCTCCCCGGACCTGGGTCAGGTCTGCCCTGGGTGGACAGCAGTCTCGCTTGGGGGCTCAGGAGTTAAGGGCCAGGGCCTGCTCTGCTCTGACTCCATGGCTCTCCCCTTCCTGCCTCATCCATCCCTTCGTTGTGCAGAGCCAGGAGCAGGCCGCCTGGCGCTGGCTGATCGAGAGGCTAGGGGGGAACTTTCAAGTCTGGCTTTTAAATACAGTCTCCTGGTATCAGGCCTCCCAGCAGCCTTTCTCACAGTGTGTGATGAGGCTTTGTTGGGACCCATGGCCTCCTGCCTGCCACTGCCCCTTAGGCATGTGACCCTGGGGTGAACACCTGCAGGCCAGGCAGTGTGCCGCAAATGTCATCATGTCCAGGTTTCTGTTACATTCGCTTAAAAAAATAGCAATAAATATTTATTGTGTGTTTTTTACAGAAAACAATTTCTTAGAGAGTTCGTTGTATCAGCAGCCACAGTTCCCATGTTTTACACATACTCACACACATGTTGATTTAATAGTGGTTTTAGATAATTCGGCTTAAAATGACCTCGTTTTGTCGTGGAGATGTGGCCTGAAATAGCCTATGAGAACCATGCAGTGAGAATACCACCAGGGGGAGCCTTTAGATCAGTGGTTCTCAACCTTGACTGCACATTAGAATCACCTGGGAATGTTTTTAAAATCCTGATTTCTGGGCCTCATCCTCCGGAAATTCTGTTTCTTTGTTATGGGATGGGGCCACAACATTAGTAACAAAGAAACAGAATTTCCGGAGGATGAGGCCCAGAAATCAGGATTTTAAAAACATTCCCAGGTGATTCTAATGTGCAGCCAAGGTTGAGAACCACTGCGTTAGATGCTCACAGGAGAAACATGTTGCCCGAGGCTTCACGTAAGAGCACTGCTTGCTCCCCTGAAGGAGGCCGACCTCTGGCCTGCTGTGTGTGGCTGTGGAATTTCAGTCTCAGAGTCCTTTCCACAGGCCAGGCATTGCCCTGCCAGTCCTCGCTGTGTCCCCAGCCCAGTGCAGGGGCCTGCCTCCAGGCCGGGACTGGAGTGGTCAGCCTTCGTAATTGGTTGTGGTTCTACTTTGCGTTTCTTCTGTGGCTGAGGATCCTGCCGTCCGGTGGCTGGTTCCTGCTCTTCTCACTCAGTGCTGTTGAAGTCCTGAGGCGGCTGGCTGCCCTCTTCTCTCAAACTGGTCCTTCCTGTCCCTTTTACCAAGTCAGCTTCCTTAGTGGGTAATTCTGTTTTCCTATTTCCTTTTTAGTTTCTTTTGGTAATTAGTATTTGAATCAGGATCAAGTTGACCTACGAGTGAAGGAAAGATCCGGAACAGTAGTGGCTTACATGAGGTAGAAAGTGCTTTAGCTCATGCGCCAGAGCCTGGAGTGGCAGTGATCCAGACGCCTTCCACCTCTTTCCTCCTGACCTCCATGCCTCAGGGCACCTCCTGGGCCCAGATGGCTGCCCAGTTCCAGCCTTCAGGACTGCATTCCAGCCAGAAGGAAGGAGGAAAAGGGAAGTAGGAGAAGGGCACACCCCTTCTCTCTCAGGCTATTGATTGGGAGTTGTGCACACCACTTCCACTTACATTATGTTGGCCACATTTTTGTCACTGAGGGAACCATGAAGTGACATTTTTATTGCAGGCATCAGTTTGCTTGGCTAACCATCAAGGGTTCCATTAACACAGACTAAAACTTTCCAGGTTTCCTCACTGCCTGGCACACTCAGAAATGATAATATTTGCAAGGCACATGGGTCAGTGGAGGAGGCTGCCTGCCTGGCTGGGGCCGAGGATTTCTGGAACTAGCACGGCTACCACATGTGGCTGCTCTCAGTGGCAGGAAGCTTGTCAGAGGTCAGAAACGGGGTTGACCAGCAGTCTCTCCACGGTGCTTCTCCAGGAAGTTGTTCGTTTCATTCATGTTTTCCAAAGTCATGGCAAGAACATGTTTGACGTATACTTTATGATTTAAAAATATATCTATAGTTACAGTTTTCCTTTCCTTCTGGAAATGTCATCTTTTTTTTTTTCTCCTTGAAGTGACTTTTGTAAAACTACTGAAGTAGGCACTCCCTAGCAAAGAATTAGCTTTGGTTTTGTAGATACTCACTTTTGTGTTGTTTTCATTTCAGTGATTTCTGCTCTTTTTTCTTTTAATTTCTTTTTTAAAAAAATATATTTTTATTGATTTCAGAGAGGAAGGGAGAGGGAGAGAGAAAAACATCAGTGATGAGAGAGAATCATTGATCGGCTGCCTTCTGCATGCCCCCTGCTGGGGATAGAGCTCACAACCCGGGCATGTGCCCTTGACCGGAATTGAACCCAGGACCCTTCAGTCCACAGGCCAACGCTCTATCCACTGAGCCAAACCAGCTAAGGCCCTTTTAATTTCTTTTTTATTTTTATTTTTTTCCTTTTAATTCCTTTACGCATTTACTTTTTCGAGCCTCTTGTGTAAAACTTAGCTCATTTATTTTTAGTTTTTGTCATTTTAAAAATTAATATATTCACGACTATACATTTCTCTTTAAGCATGCTTTAACCTTGATTTTTAAATTTCTTAAATAACAAATTAATATTAAATTTTCTCAAATTTTAATATGAAGTCCTTTGTTGTTATTTCTTTTAGACATGTAGACTACTTGGGAGTCTGTTCTTTAGCTTTCAAATATAAGACTTTTTAAAAAGTCTTTTTTCTTTTTAAATCCTCACCCAAGGACATGTTCATTGATTTTTTTAGAGAGAGGTTAAAGGGGCGGGGAGAGAGAGAAACACTGATTGGTTGCCTCCTGTCCATGTCCTGACCAGGGCTGGTCATCAAACCTGCAATCCTGGCATGTGCCCTGACTGGGAATCGAACCTGAGACCTTTTGGTGTATGGGACGGTGCTCCAGATAACTGAGCCACACGACCAGAGCTGAAAAGTCTTTTTATTGACAGTACCTAAAATAATTGCACATTCAGAGAGCATGGTCTACATGATATTGATTATTTGGAAGTGAGCCTTTCTTCTCGGCCTGGCTGTGATCGGTGTTTGTAAAAGCTTAGAGTGCTCACACATTTCTACCTTCTACACTTTGGGGCTGGGCTTCAGTACACCCTGTGGACTATCTGGGGAGGTGATTGTAATGTATTCAGTGCCTGTGGGCTGTAGTTGCCTGTTATTATTGATTTATACAGATTAATCATAATATTACTTGCATATCTGCTATCTCTAAAAATTCAAATACTAGTCCTGGGTGGTGTACTCAGTAGTTAGAGCATTGCCCCATACACTGAAGGGTCTTGGTTTTGATTCTAGTCAAGGGCATGTACCCTGATTGCAGGTTCAATCCCCAGCCCCAGTAGGGGTGCATGTCAGAGGCAACCAATTGATGTATCTCTCTGACATAGATGTTTCTCTCTCTCTCCTTCCCTTCCCTACCATTCTCTCTAAAAGTGATTGGAAAAATATCCGCGGGTGAGGATTAACAACAACACAACAAATTCAAATACTAGGTGTTTTCTCTGCTTTTCACATATAAGTTATAGTGTGCCCTTAGTCTTAGTACTTTTTACTTTTTTTGGAGGGAGCTTTTTTTTTTCAATGCTAAGGAAATACATATTTGTAATCTGGGCATCTCTCCAGCCTGTCTTTGAAGTTTTGTTGGAAGAAAAGTCATTTCTTAGTGTACTAATGGATTGAATAATATATTATAAAATAAATATGTGAATCAGATTGCTTTGAGCATTTTTTCATTATCCTGACTTATTTGTTCCCTTTTCAAGAGGAAATATTAAACTTTGCTAATAGTAAGATATTAGTTCATGCCAACATTTTTTCTTCAGATTTATGAAGTTTTTGAAAAACAACCAGAAAAGCACTTTTATTAGTGTTAGTTATACTTTAAAAATACTTGTGTTTTAAACTTTGTAAATGAAGATGCTTTGGAATAATAACCAGTGATTTCAAAGGTGGTTAACTCACTTTTGGGGACTATGTGAAGACTGTTCTCTTCTGATTTTTCAGTCTTTTTTTCATGTTATATCTATTCTAATTGAATGTAAATTTCATACTTTCTTTTTTTTAAAGGGTTTTTTTGTTGTTGTTGTTAATGCTCGTCTGAGGATATTGCTTTTCAGGAGAGTGGGAGGAAGGGGGGAGGAGAAGGAGAGAGAGAAACATTGATGTGAGAGAGAGACATGGACTAGTTGCCTCCCCTATGCACCCTGAGAGGAGTGAACCCACAACCCAGGTAAGTGACCGGAATCTAACCTGGGACCCTTTAGTCCGAAGGCCAACAACACTCTATCCACTGAGCCAAACTGGCTAGGGCAAAGTATGTCCAGTTTGGTTGACTTTGACAGCCTAAGTCTGTAGGTGTAAATTCAGTTACTAAGTAGTGTAGACCTGGTATTTAAATATATTAACTGACACATTAAGGAGTGTGTGAGGAGTTGACATCACATTAGCCACAGGATGAAAATCAGTGGGTAGAACCGGAATCCAGGTTGGGTTTAGTCAGACTGAGTGTGACGTGAGTGAAGCTTGGGAAAGTGCAGGTGGTCGGGAAAGCAGTCGTTGGGAAAACAGCAGGGACTTGGTCCCATGGTACAGAAGCTGGAGCTGCCCGGTGACCTTGGGTCCAGCAACGGAAGACTAGCCCTCAGTAGTTTGAAGAGGTCTGAGGACAAAGTCCTTCAAACTACTGAGGATTCGTCTTTGTTAGGAGGCGTAACGGACATTTCCCATGAGGCCTAGGGTCAGGGCACAGTGAGGAGGGGCCATGGCCTCGGTGAGCCCCACAGAATCTGCTGGGTGAAGCTGTTTTAGCCCCTGCAGTGCAGCCGACCTGACTGCAGGCCCTGGCAGTTGGGGCCCGGCTCAGCTCTCTGGCTCCTGTTTTCTGCCACAACTTGGAAATTTGTAGTTTGGACAGTAATACAGATTTCCAAGAGAAGTGTGATAGGAATGAAGTTAAAACAGCGTCTGACCTAGATTAGTATGACATTAAACATAAAGCATGCTATTTTAGAGGCACTGTGGTACTTCTATGAAAGCAAGAAGCTTAACCTGCTGTGAGTCTGCACTCAGCGCTTTTATGTTCTGGGTACAAAGGGAACTCTCAGTATTGGAAGGGCAGAGGGTGGCCCTGAGCTGACCCTCGTCACAGGTGGCGCTGGGACACTTGAAAAGTGGCAGATCCATGCTGAAGCGCCTCAAGTGTGAAATACACAGCTGATTTCAAAGACAGGAGGAAAGAAGGACATAAAATTCCGTTAGTAATTTTTATACTAACTATATGTTGAAACAATATTTTGGATATATTGAGTTAAATAAATTTTTTGAAATTAATTTCACCCATTTATTTTTAAACGAAACTATTGGAAATGTTAAATTGTCTATGTGGTCCACATATTTCTATTGGCCAGCATTGGTGTGGATGAAATGAATTAAGCTGAGCATTAAAACCAGTTAAGCAAGTAGAATTGAACATAACTCTCACTACAGAATTTAATGCAAAAGCCCTAAACCAGTTTTCAAAAAATTAGAGTATAGAAAAATAATATCATAATGGATAGTAGGGTATAGGGTCAAGGGAGTTAAAACCACATTAAAATCATAATTTATTCCAAAGTATTTTTTCAGTTGATAGAGAAAGTGAGAGAGGGAGGGGGACACACAGAGAGAGAAAGATCAATATGAGAAACATCCATTGGTTGCCTCCTGAACTCACCCTGACCGGGGATCAAACCTGAAACTTGGGTATGCCCTGCCCTGGGAATTGAACCTGTCACCTTTTGGTGTATGAGACGGTACTCAAAACCAGGGGCCGCCAACCTTTCAGACCTCACGGATCTCCAGTGGTCCGCGGACCATGGGTTGGTGACCACTGCTCTAACCAACTGAGCCACCTGGCCAGGGTGCAGAAGCTTTTTTCTTCACTTACTTTAAGGTGTCTTGATGGCTGAGTTTTTTACTTTAGTTTTTAACTTTTCTCAGTCTTATCTATTACGATTAGTGCTTTTTTTTGGCCTCAATTAAGAAACCTCTGTTTTGCCAATCAGAAAGGATATATGCACCCCTATGTTCATAGCAGCACAATTCACCATAGCTAAGATTTGGAAACAGCCTAAGTGCCCATCAGCAGATGAGTGGATTAGAAAACTGTGGTACATCTACACAATGGAATACTATGCTGCGGTTAAAAAAAAAGGGAACTCTTGCCTTTTGCAACAGCATGGATGGAACTGGAGAGCATTATGCTAAGTGAAATAAGCCAGTCAGAGAAAGATAAATACCACATGATCTCACTCATTTGTGGATTATAGAGAACAACATAGACTGATGAAAAGGGACAGACCCAAAGACTGAGAAACAGCGATCAGGCTATCAATCCCCAGAAGGAAAGTAGGGGAGGGCGGGGGTAAGGGGAAGAGATCAACCGAAAGACTTGTATACATGTATATAAGCCAAACCAATGGACATGGACAGCAGGGGAATGGGAGCATGAGTGTGTGTGTGTGGGGGGGGAGGTTGGGGGTTAATGGGGGGGATGAGGACACATTTGTAATACCTTAACTAATAATAATAATAATAATAATAATAATAATAATAATAAAAAGAAACCTCTGTTTTAAGGTCAGAAAGATACTTTTTTTTTTTTTTAATGAAAGCTTTTTTGGGCAGTTGAATCCTTAATCCACCTGGAGTTCGTCTTCCTATTCTGTGAGAGGAGGTGTGTGTGTGTTCCATATAGATAACCAGTGTCTCCCCTTTCCACACTCATCTGCTGTGTCGGGGGCTCTTTTTGGATTCACTGCACCGGGGGTCAGCACACTTTTCCTGGAAAGGGTAGTTGGGATTTTCAGCTGAGAGAGCCTTGCTCTTTGTCCTCCCGCTCGGTGGTGCCCTGGTGAATGAGCCTGCCTAGGTTCCAATACAACCTCATGTGTGGAAGTTGAATTTTATAGAACTTTCTTGTGTGTCACAAAGTATCTTCTTTACATATTGTCTTGAACTATTTAAGGATGTGAAAACTGTTCTTAGTCCATGGGCTTGTCCCCAGACTGTGGGCTTAAGCTGTCTCCCTGGCCCAGCCCAACTCCCCCTGCTTTACCTCCTGCAGCTTCCTCGGGCCCCACGGCTGGTGGCCGGGCTGGCACACGGGTCGGTCCTCTCACTGCCGGGCAGGCGCTGTGACCAGCTCACTGAGTGCCTTGGAAGCTGGCTTGGGGTTTAGCGGAAGTGTTTGTGCCTGGCCCTCTGCAGTGTGTCTCTGTAAACGGGTTCGATTTTCTTTGCTGAGGTTGTGCCCATCTTTAGCTACATTGCATCCGGGTACTCTTGAGTTTATTCTGCTGTTGTAACACTGCATGCTTTAACTTGGTGTTCTAATTCTTTATTGCCAGGAGGTAGGAATGCTGTTGACACAACCAGCCTCATTGATACACTGATCGTTTTCAAAATGTGTCTGTTGATTTTCTTATGTTTCTGTGCTTTAATAGCGGCTGGATACTGACTGGATGATAGAGAGGTACAGGTGGGGTCTCAGGAGGTTAAGGGACTTACCTGAGATGGCACTGGGGACACCAGTGAGCGGCAGAGTTGGGTTCACACCCAGGTGTTCTGGCCCCAGGCTGTGCTCTTTCTTATGAGCCTCACTGGCTGTTCTTGTCACCCTGAGTCACAGCCTTAATTTCCCCCTTCCCATCCTTGCACTTTCCTTTTATTGCCTGATTGCTCTGGCCACCTGTTCCCTTCCTGATTTTTCATGGGAACACTTTTGGAATTTACCCTTGGCTGGTATTTGTTGTAGCAAACAGATGGGGAAAGTACAGTTTTCCCCCAGTATGGGACTTTATCATGAATTGAGTGGTAATTTTACTAAATTCTTTTTCTGTGATGAATGACATGATTCTGTTAACTTACTAAATGCCATTTATAGCTTTTCTAATATTAAATTATTCTTACATTTTTGGAATAAAACCAGCATTGTAATGTTATATTATCTTTCTACTAGAGGCCCAGCGCGCTTGAAATCGAAATTGTGTGCGAGTAGCTCGCCTCTGCTTGCCTCAGCTGGCTACCCCGCCCATCATAGCTTGTAGCTCTCGCCCACCCTCTCCGCCGCTCAGTAGCTCTCTGCCGCTAGTAGTTCGAGCCCTGCCTGCCACGAGAGCCGCTGATCGTTTGACGTCACGACCACAATTGTACCCGTTTACAGAGGCACATTTCAGAGGGCCATGTTGGTGTCATGACCACAGGCCTTTTATGATATAGATCTATTCACTGTTAGATTGTAGTTGATAATTACTATTTATATTCATGGATGAAATGGGCCTGTGATTTTCTTTCCTGCTCTTGTCTGAGTGCCAGGTTTAAAATGAATGGGGAGTGTTCTCTTCTCTAGAATAGATTGTAGGTAGAATGATATTGTGTCTTGACAACTGGTGGGACTCA
This sequence comes from Myotis nattereri, assembly GCF_964212035.1. Classification (NCBI taxonomy): domain Eukaryota; kingdom Metazoa; phylum Chordata; class Mammalia; order Chiroptera; family Vespertilionidae; genus Myotis; species Myotis nattereri. The sequence goes on from NC_138082.1 coordinate 35,183,062, forward strand.
CCTGTAAAACTGTCTGAGCGTCATGTTTCTTTGGTGGAAAAAATTGAAACTACTGCTTTTATTTTTATATTAATTATGGGAGTATTTAGGCTTTCTGTTTCTTCTCAAGTCAGCCCCAGTTACCACTTTCTTTAGAAATTTTCAAGTTTATTGTCTTGATAAAATTCTTTTAAATATCTGCTCTACTTATAGTTTAGTTTTTCTCTCTTTTTACTAATTATATTACCTATTTGTGCTTTTTGTTGTTTTTTGTTTTTTTGTTTTTTTCCAGAAATTTGTCTGTCTTCTTAAACCACCAACTTTTGGCTTTGTTTATTTTCTCTTTGAATTTTTTCTTTTCTTTTCACTGATATCTCTGATTTTTAAACAAATTGCTTTCCATCCTGGCTGGTGTTGCTCTGGGCTTAGAGCATTGGCCCAAGCACCAAGCTGTCTCAGGTTCGATTCCCAGTCAAGGGCACATATCTGGATTGCAGGTTTGATCCCCCGTCTGATCTCTCTCACATCGGTATCTCTCTATCTCTTTCTCTCTCTCTATCCCCCCCCTTTTGCCCTTCCACTCTTGCTAAATATCCTTGGGAAAAATATCCTTGGGTGAATATTAACAAAACAAAAATTTTCTTTCACTCTGTGTTTATTCTGGAAGAATAAAAGTCAAGGTTAGGAATTACTAAAGCATGTATTTTATTATATAATTTAACAGTGAAGTAGAATATATTCTAGGATTGAAAACTGTTCCTTATTGGAGAAATATAGTCTCATCTGTTTCCTTTGTCAATTTCTTCCTCATTTGTACTGCTACATCAGGTAAAGAGTCAGATGTTTCAGTTAAAAAACATTCGTCAGTTGTAGCATCCATTAAACGTGGCTTGCTTATCTTACATTTAACCAAAAAATTACTCTCGAACCAAATAATATCACCTGTAAGGGTGTTGTCTCTTAAAAATAAGTGGCATATGTACAATTCAGCACCCATTGCGATGCAAACTCACCTGAACTGGGGTAGAAAGGTACTTTGAACCAGGGGAGCAGGAAGGCCCGCGCCGAGTGCTCAGCATCCGATGCCGCAGCAAGGGGCTGCAGCGACTTCTACCAGGTTCAGGTACAGGGATGGGATTTGACCCGGCTGAGATGTTCTGGAGGCTCAGGCCAGTGCCAGAGAAATGAGATGTGATTCTGGAAGGGAGACAAGGTGTCACCATATTTGAAGATGACAACAGTTTGTCAAGGAAATCAACCCCCAAAGTTAAAACTGTTAGAAACAAATGTATTAGATGGCAGGTGACAAATAAATACACAGAGGTCAGTATTTTTCCTATATGTCAGCAGTCAGCAGTGAAAACAGTGTCCCCTGCAGAGCTAGAGACAAAACTGACTTCCCGGGGCATGCGTGCTTTTAAAAGGACTTTTCTAGGAACTAGATTGAGAAGCCAAGGAATTTTACCAAGAAATATAAAAGTCTGGAAAAAAATCAAGACACTGTGCTCCTGGATGGGAAACTCAATGTTATAGAGATGTCATTTCTCTGAAATTAACTTATAAATTTAATGTAATTCTAATAAATGTTCAGTGGAGGTTTGGAACTTGGCAAAGAATATTCTTAAGTTCATCTGGAAGATAAATATATGAGAATAGTCTTTCATAAAAATGTTTGGCCAGTAATGTCACATTCTTAACTTACTTTCATTTCTTTAGGTAGAGAAGGGAGCCTTTTAGTTGAGAAATTGAGTTCTGCATTTCCCTGTTGCCTGCTTGCTTTGTTAATGTCAGTGTTAAATTATTTCCCCTTTTCAGGTTGGTGGGAAAGGTGGGTCTGAACGTTGTCTCCTCTGTCCTGTACACTAACCTTTGCTTTAGCCACAGTGACCCCTGGTCTCAGGCCAGCATCCCTACGCTGACCTTACCCAGACTTCCAAGGCCGTCCCTTGGTCCTTCGCAAGGACAGAACTGTTTGTAGGAGTAGCTGACATCGAATGATCTGTATCGGCTGTGGGAGGTCCCTTATCAGCCAATTGGTTATTCTTCGTTGTGGGCAATATAATCATTATAGCAATAGCTGACATTACAGAGCGCTTCTTATGACTGAGGACTTACATATGTCTTTTTATTTAATCCTCAGTGATCTATGAGGCAGGTGTCTTCCCCATTTTCTAGTTAGGAAACTAAAGCACAAACGTTATCTTGACCGAGATGACATAGACAGTAAGTTGCAGAGGTCAGACATCACCCCAGTCCGATGGGCCCCAGTCTGCGCAGTGAAACCACAGGTGGTACAGCTCGTACCTGCATCCAGGAGCCTCCCGCTCATGTGATTTCTGTCTGTAGTTGCTTCGTGTGCAGGCTCTGCACCTAGGAGGTTGCTTGCTTGGGGTCATGCATGTTCTGACCTGAGCGGCAGCTTCTCTCTGCGGCCAGGGCCCTGGCTCAGTGCCGACTGCCTGCACCTGTCACTGCAGAGCTGCCACTGACTCGGCAGCTCTCAGAGCTCACGAATACAATACTGCTTCATGAACCATATTTGACGTCAATAGCCCTTTTGGGAACTGTTTGACATTGTGTCCCAAGGTTAGAGGCAGGCATACCCTTTGACCCCTAGTGGCCCTACACATGGCATGTCCGGGCCCTTGTGTGCTGGGATGTGTGTGAGATTATTCAGAGCTGCATGGTTTGTAAGAGCCCAGTCCAAGAATGACCCACGTGTCCGTCAGCCTTGGGGAGGATGAATAAATCATGGGTAGTCCTAAAATGAAATGCCAGTCAGCAAAGCAAATGAGTAAAATATGCGTGCAGGTGCAGCATGGCTGACCCTTGAACCACGGGTGTGGACATACGATTCCCTTTGTCCTGTGGGATGGAACAGGCAGGGAGATAGCCAGCAGGCCAAGGTGCCCTCCAGGACTGTCACCTCGGAGGATGCCTCGGCCCGGGGACGCAGCCTGCCCGTGTCACTTTATCATTTGTTAACACTGCTTCCATGTTTCCTGTGCTTTTCTGTGAGTGTGGGAAGGTTAACACGTGCTTTATGAAGGAGTTTGATGCTGGAATATTTCTGGGTGAACAGCACACTCGATAGTCGGTGTCTGCTCTTCTGTTGTAACTTGAACACAGGCATTCTCAGTTTATGAAAACAAGGAACTTTAAAAAAATCCTCACCTGAGTATATGTTTTCTAAGTTTAGAAAGAGGAAGGGGGAGAAGGAGGATGAAAGGGGAAAGGGGGCGGCGGGAGAGAAACTTCCGTGGGTTGCCTCCCTTACACATCTCCACGGGGGATGGAGCCCACAACCCAGGTCTGAGCCCTGACCAGGCTGAACCGGCAGCCCGCTCCCGTGCCCTCCTGCCATCCAACTGAGGATGTTTCTTTCCTTCTCCCGCTGACGGTAGGAGAAGTCCCTGGCCTTGGAGTCAGCGTGGAAGAAGGAGAAGGACATCGTTTCCAAGGAGATAGAGAAGCTCCGCCTGTCCATCCAGACGCTGTGCAAGAGTGCGCTGCCCCTGGGCAAAATCATGGACTACCTCCAGGAGGACGCGGACGCCATGCAGAATGAGCTGCAGCTGTGGCACCAGGAGAACCAGCAGCATGCCGAGGCCCTGCAGAAGGAGCAGAGGTCAGGGCGGGTACGGGTGGAGCGGGTGTGGGGCAGTGTCAGGACTCCCCCAAGTCTGCAGGCCTCTGGGCACCCCTGTCATCTTGGTTCCTCATTCCCATCAGGGTGTGCATTTCTTTTGTAGCAGTTAGAAGAGATTGGCAGTTAATGTTCATACACAAAACAGATTTAGGCATTAAAAGATAGAGGAAACTTTGCAATTTGGATACCATATTTTTCATGTGTTTTATCAAAATTCCCCAAGTTTTATCTGTTTGCAGTTCAAAAGTATTTTATTTTTTTACTCTAAAAGAACTGCTAGTGAACCCATTTTGAAATTGCTACGATAAAAGAAATGTAATAGTCATTAAAAAGATTATTTTAGAACGATGTTTGATACTCGGTATTTATAATCAGTGAATCTAGGATGCATGTAACTGTATCAACTGTTGTGTTTTTGCCCTGGCCAGCATGTTCAGTGGTTAGAGCATCAGCCCATTCACTGAAGAGTCTTGGGTTTGATTTCCCATCAAGGGCATATACCTAGGTTGCAGGTTCGATCCCAACCTGGTGGGGGCATGTGAGGGAGGCATCAATGTTTCTCTCTCTCCTTCCCTCCCTCCCGGTCACGCTCTAAAAAAATCAGTGGATAAAAGGAAGAAATACTAGCCTCCTTTGTATAAATTTCATGTTTGACTTCACTTTTGGTTGTGGCTGGATCTTCCCCAGGCATGAGGTTTCTGTCCCTTTATGTCATTATCATGTACACTTATATTTTTGCCCTTTTTCTTTGGATGAGATAAGCATTTTGTAGTCTTTCAGTGTTTTAATTAAGAAGCAAATCTAAAATGAGATGGGATACTTACGAGCCGCTGGTTTTGTTCCCGTCAGTATCACGGACAGTGCCGTGGAACCCTTGAAGGTGGAGCTGGCGGAGCTGGAGCAGCTGATTAAAGACCAGCAGGACAAGATCTGTGCCGTGAAGGCCAACATCCTGAAGAACGAGGAGAAAATTCAGAAAATGGTGTACAGTATCAATCTGAGTTCAAGAAGGTGAAAGCTAAAAAATTTCAAAGATTTGAAGTCATCCTCAGTCATCCTTTTTGAAAATAAAAAGGCAGATAGAACATTATTTCTCTTTAACTCTCAATTTGCAAAAAAAAAAAAAAAAGAACAATTTATAATGTTAATGTTATCCAGCTAATTTTCAGAGCTTTCAAAACTGTAGGCACATTCAGTGTATAAAAGACCCTGTTTTCTACCTTCCTCAGGCTAGGCTGCTCACTGGTTACAGACAGCTCTTCCAGACACCGGTGGGAATTTCTCTGCAGGCATGTTCTGTCCGCAGCAGCCTGTGTTGGTCAGTTCTACACTGACATTCTCTGGCAGGAGTGCTGTTGGCATACCAAGGCGAACAGTGGTCATAGATTTCACTTTCAGGTTTGGTGAGGACTTCTGCAAGTCAGACACTGGATGAGGGATGACTGTGCTTTTTGAGGCACTTTATAAATAGAATGTGGCCTGAACATGAATGGATTATATTTTTAATCCATTTGCACTTGAAAAGGGTTAAAGGGTGTATTTTTATAAGGATGCAGGTGAACTCTTTAAACCTCTTCATAATTGTATATAATTCTTTATGTAACTTTTTTATTGGTTCCTGTTATCTTTTGCTTGTGTTTCTAACCTGTAAAGTTCATACATTTAAGAAGGCAATTTCAGTGTGGCCATCATGACATTGTCTGGACATGAGTTTGTCCCGGCCATCCTCACTTTCTTTGGCGTCAGCCCTGCGCTTCCCCAGGTGGGCGCTTGTGTGGCTCTGCAGGAGGCCTGCTCTCCCAGGCCTGGAGCACGTCTTCCCTTCGGACAGGTCTATGCACCTGTGCACCCGAGAGATGGGTAGTTTAGGGGAATCTGAGAAAGGAAGACTTTAAAGGAGGCACAATTTACCAATTTTTTATAAGACCTTTTTATGGGGGGAGGAAATTATTTTTTAAAGCCAAATTTTTTTAAATATGGTTTATATTTAGTTTTTCATTTACATACAATACCGTACATATCTTCAAGTTTGTATATAAAGGGTTTCACCATTCAGAGATGTACTTACTGGTCCTGATACTTGTATTTCTAGATGCTGTATTTATTATGTAAACCAAGGCATGCTGGTTACGTGTTGGAATTGCCTGAGGAAGTTTTGTTTCTCTGAGGGCTAACACAAATGGCACAGCTTGAATTTTTCTTAGTGTGATTTCCAAAATAAATCTTTTACTAAGGTAGTTATATGATTTTCTAAGCTGAGTAAGTTCAAGATCAGATTACCAAGATCTGCCATTTAGAAACACTGGTCTTTTTCTCCTTTCTAAAGTGCACCGGAAAGTTCTGTTTGATCTGATTATACTAAATAGTTTATTGGAGGCGGGGAGGCATTCTAGCTAACTAGTCCTTCATATACATACAGTCTGTTTTCTTCTGAATTGAATGACTTAGCCACAATCCCAAATGGCCCTGTTTTGCTTCAAGATAAGATGTCTGCCCTTTATGAATTTGTATATATGACTAGAATTTTTGTTGCAAAAAATTACATACATTGTATGTGGGTAAAATTTTGTATGAAGTAGTCTTTCAAATTGTACCATAAAATTTATTTTTTCTTTTATACATAAATCATTAAAAATAATCGTATTTTTTCTATAAATATATGGGTTGTGCAATTCAGTTCATACCTGGAAGAAGTTTACAAGCATTTGGATTTTTTAAATTTTTGAATGTCCTTTTTTTCTTTGAAGAAAGTTCAGGGAAATGTAACTTTTCATTCATATTGTGACATTTGCTTCTTTTCTGTATAAATTGAAGTTTTATAAGACAAGCATTTATCAAATTTTAAGATCATTCATGAAGCTTTACAAAGTCCGATTATAACTGTGTCTTATAGATGAGTTAAATCCTGGTGTTGCTTATTATTTTGATAAACTACACAGTTGGGATTATTAAATGTTTTCTCTACTTTGGTTTATAAGTTTTCAGGAAGTACTGGAGTCATACTTCATAATTTTAGTTCTAAAGTTTAGCTGAGTCCAGCCGGTGTGGTTCAATGGTTGAGTGTCAACCTATGAACCAGGAGGTCATGGTTTGATTCCTGGTCAGGGCACATGCCTGGGTTGTGGGCTCAGTCTCCAGTAGTGGGTGTGCAGGAGGCAGCCAATCAGTGATTCTCTGTCATCATTGATATTTCTATCTCTCTCTCCCTCTCCCTTCCTCTCTGAAATCAATAAAAAATATATATTGAAAAACTATTGTCAGGGCCCAGGGCACTTTAGGAGACCATGAAAGTGTAAATTCTTAGAAGACAAAAGTGAACTTTTAAGTCAAAGCAAATATTTTAATATGTGATATTTTTGCCTTTATAGCAATGCAGTTATAAACATTTTAATCTTTTGTATGGAGGAAGGGCCCATGGGCTGATGTCCTGGGCTATTGTGCAGCCTGAGTTGGTCACTGGGACTCACACCTATTGGTCCCCTGTGGCTAGACCCACCGTGAAGGTGACCTCCTTCTGCTCTCCACCTGGGACCTGGGGAGCAGAGCAGCACCCGCATTCTTCCGGCAGGTTTTCCATTTCCAGGGATTAAGGCTCTGAAGGAAGGCGTCTTTGGGGCAGTTTCAATACAAACACGGATGCATTTAAAAATAGAACTTTCAAATAAAAACTCCTAAACCAGGGATTTGAAGCATTAAGCTCATTTGGATAATTGCAAAATCAAAACCTGGAGTCAGCATGTGGCCTTGGCACACTTGGCCTGCAGCGCCCCAGCTGAGAGCAGGCCCGGCTCCCCCCGGAGCCTCCTGTCGCCTGTAAAACTGCACACCCATGTCGCTATTTCCCCTCCTGCCACACCTGCCAAAACAACCATTTGTGGGATTAAAATAAAAGTCTTGGACTCCTCACCAATGAACAAGGTCACAATTTATAAAGAGCCAAGTAGTCCCCGGGTGAGTTGGACTGTGTTAAGGGGTCCCCTCACTTCCTCCCTGCCCCGCCCCCAAAAGGATGAGCCTGGCAGAACCCAGCCTGTGGGGCGCTTCATGTCCACACTTGGCCACCACCTGCCAACTCCCAGACCCTGCCCTAGACATGGGCTTACTGGGGCCTGCACTTTTGGTCTCCTGCTGCAGATGACTATTAAACTTCCAGGAAGTTTTCAAGCCATTATGTTAAAACAAGAATATTAGCCTGGCCGGTGTTGCTCAGTGGTTGAGTGTCAACCTATGAACCAGGCGGTCACGGTTCAATTCCTGGTCAGAGCACATGCTTGGGTTCTGGGCTTGATCGCCAGTAGGGGGTGTGCAGGAGGCAGCCGATCAGTGATTTTCTCATCATTGAGGTTTCTCTCTCCCTCTCCCTTCCTCTCTGAAATCAATAAAAACATATTTAAAAAAATAAGAGTAGTAGATACTGAAAACTCATCACTTAATTTCTTTTATTACATTTACTGTTCCCTACGCCCTTGAGGCTGCCTGTGCCTTGTATCGGTAGGATGGAAATACTTTGTGCCACGGCCCAGCTCTTCCTGGCTCAGGTTCAGTGCAGTCACTTCTGGCCAAGGTGGGAGGAGTCGCACTGTGGAAATGGGCAGATGCCATAGGGTGAAAGGTAATGATGCACTTTAACCAAAAAGTGTGTTTTATCTGCAGCCGTTCATTATGAACAGCACAAAAAGTGGAGGTAGTTCCTTCCAGTGTTCAAAAACTACCATTCAGTCCAGCAAGGACGTCACCTGTGTCACTGCCGAGCAAGTGACATCCTCGCAGCTCCCGCTTTTCTCTTGTTAAAGTAAGTGAAGGTCAGAACTACACTTGTTTCTCACCTGCAACCGTAGTTTGGCTATGGATTTGCCAGTTCAGCAAAAATCTGCAAAAGCCTATGAGAACCAATCACCTACATGGAAGTTACAAAAGAGAGCACTTTATATTTTATTATATGGAAATTGTGGGCTACACATCTTTATCTCACTAATTTTTTCAAAATATGTGTTATGTCATTGTTAACATTTATAATTCACCTCCCCCGGACCAGGGGAGGAGGTGGTCTCTGGTTTGGTCCTCTAGGTTCTGACTGGGAGCTAGTGCTCTCTTAGTGTCCTAGGCAGAGGGGCCCCTGGAAAATTCAGCTCTCCTCCCACGCCAGGGTAGGCCCTGGAGATCCCCTCTTATAATGGGGTTTGTCCTCCCTTCTGAGATCATCTGTTTCCTTAACAGCTCCTTCCAGTTGTGTTCCCCGAGTCCCCCGCCGCGGTAAAGGCCAGTGTGCTGGATCTGGGAGCAGGTGGAGGGGCCGCTGGGATGGCGCCCGGGAGGGAAGCTGATTGCTTTCCAAGTGACTACACCTGTCGTCCTTCCCCACAAAATAGCCACTTGAGGTTCCAACAGACATGCTTAAGGGCTTCGGATATGGCCTCCTACCCCTCAATTTATGCACATACAACACACACATAAGCACACATATGTACACTGTTCTCATACCATTACTTGAATAGCTGCATGCTAGTTCACTGATACCTTATTTTGGTTCAGTTGCAAGCATTTTCTCATTCCATAATGGTTTCTTCATTGCCAAATACATGTCTCATTCCCCATTCCTCTCCCCTCAACGGCCTAGCACACTGTCAGTTCCATAAAAGGTCCATCTAATTTTTTTTTTTTTTACCATTTATCATTTTTTTGGATTTAAACATTTTGCATGTCATTTCCCCCACCCCCTTTTTATTGTGATAAAATACACATAACATTTACCATTTTAACCATCTTTAAGTATGTAGTTTAGTGGTATTAAGTACATTCACATTGTTATGCAACCATCACCACCATCCCCAGAACGTTTCCATTTTCCCAAACAGAGACTCTTCTCCATTAAACAGTAACTCCCCATCCCCTCCCCCAGCCCCTGGCCACCCTATTCTTTCTGTCCCCAGAATCTGGCTACTGTGGGTCCCCCGCATGTGTGGACTCGGTATTTGTCCTTATGTGACGGGCTTACTTTGCTCAGCACAATGTCTTCGAGGTTCATCCTTGTGTAGAAGGTGTCAGAATTCATTTTCTTTTCAAGGCTGAGTCGTAGTCCATGTGTGTCTGAACCACGTTTATTTATCCATTCGCCCTTGATGAACACTGACTGCTCTCACCCCTTGGCCATTGTGAATAATGCTGCTGTGAACAGGGTGAACACGTATCTGTTTGTGTACTTGCTTTCCATTCTTTTGGATATGTACCCAGAGTTGGAATTGGTAGTTCTCTGTGTAATTTTTTTGAGGATCTGCCGGGCTGTTTTCCACAGTGGCTGGACCATTTTCTATTCCCTCCAGTTGAGCACAAGGGGCCATTTCCCTACATTTTTTGCCACACTTGATATTTTTGTTTCCCATATTTTAAAAATCCATCCTTTCAAATTATTAGGTACAATGTGATATCTGTGTGTGCTCATGCTGTCGTGTCTGGATTGTCTTGTCCAAATCCATGTCCTAATAGACATTTTTTATGGGATTCATCACTTACTGGCAGGGCTGTGTTCAAGTCTCCCACCCACTCTGATGGTTAATTGATTTCTCCTTGACATATTTTGTCATCTTTTGCCTTTAAATCTATCTGAATTATTATATTTTAATTGTGTCTTGAAAACATTTGGTTGTTGTTATGGAGGATTTATTCCTGTTGGGTTTATTATACCATCTCATTAAAATGAGCTCTCTAGCCCTGACCCGTTTGGCTCAGTGGATAGAGCGTCGGCCTAGGGACTAAAGGGTCCCAGGTTTGATTCCAGTCAAGGGCATGTACCTTGGTTGCGGGCATATCCCCAGGAGGGGTGTGCAGGAGGCAGCTGATCGATGTTTCTCTCTCATCGATGTTTCTAACTCTCTATCCCTCTCCCTTCCTCTCTGTAAAAAAATCAATAAAATATATTTTAAAAAAAATAAAATGAGCTATTTCCCCCTCTGTTTTTTTTTTTTTTTTCCAGACTCACTTTTTTGGGGCCTAGTTTTGGAAATAGAAAAATTTTTATCCTGTCTTTTTTTATTCACTTTGTTTAGATCTGTCTGGTTTGGAGATAACGCTTTATATGGTGGTTATTCTGGTGGTTACCTCAGCAACTCTCATACTGACAGTTTACAAAGTCTGATATGTATCCAATTCTTCAATTTTCAACAAAACAAGGACAACCCCAACTTATATGCTTTATGATCTGGTCTTTTAGTTTTGTCCTGTTTCTTAGCTCACGAATTAAAGGTTTTACTGTTGTTTAGGCAGCCAAGGTTTGTCCAGATTGACCCATATAGTTCGCCATTTCTGTTATTCCTTCTTGTATCTCAGTCCTACCCTGAATCCATCTTTCTTTCTAAAATTGACCCTGGAGAATTTACATTCCGGAACGGGCCGGGCCGATGTGCAGGCGTGAAATCACCTGCACACTCACCAAGTGCCTGGATGGCGGTCAGTGGGGACGGCTTGCCCTCATGCCACCCTGTCTGTTAGCAGGAGGGGCTGCAGGCCCAGCCACCCTGGTCCCAGGCCACCACAGCGCCATCTCCAGGCTGTTGGCAGTCTCTGGGGGTGGCTGTCTTTGTAAGAGGTGTGTGGGAAACTGGATTAAACTGAACAGACTTCCTACAGGAAACACAATCGCGCTGCTGCTAACGTCGCTTTTATGGACGTTTCCCCAAGAAATATTTCTCTCTGGAAAAATAAATTCACAGGATACAGTTAAAGCACTTGGTGTGTATGTTGGCCTGGGCGCCTCGTAAGTGCTTCAGCAAGCGGGCCACCAAATAAAGAAATGAAGGCTGGCTTTGTTCACGTCCAGCAACAATGATCTTTATTACCTGTGGCCCAGGGCGTTCTGTTACATGTAGGCTCAGAAGCAGCCTTTCCTCGGGCCCCTGGGCCTGACCCCTGTGTGACCGCTGCGCCGGGGAACAGCAGTGGGGGTGGCACTGCATCCCCTGGATAAAGGCAACCGTCTCAACTTCATTCCATGGTTGAATGGCATGTGTTTTCTGTCTAATGACCCTTGAAAAAATAAATTTATCTGGTCTTCAAACATCAGAAAAGTTACTTTCTGAAAAAAAAAAAGTTTCCAAAGCAATGTGCTTTTTAAAATACACACATATATTTTTACTGATTTCAGAGAGGAAGGGAGAGGGATGGAAACATCAATGATGAGAGAGAACCATTGATTGGCTGCCTCCTGCACGCTCCCCACTAGGGATTGAGCCCGAAACCCAGACTCGTGCCCTGACCAGGAATCGAACTGTAACCTCCTGGTTTATAGGTCAACACTCAGCCCCTAAGCCACCCTGGCAATGTGCTTATATTTTTTAAAATTGATGTATTTTAGAGAGAAAGATACAGAAAGAAAGAAACATTTATTCGCTGTTGCAATACATTCTTTGGGCCCGAGGAAAGGCTGCTTCTGAACCCATAGGGTAACAGAATGCCCTGGGCTATAGGTAACAAAGATCATTGTTACTAGACCTGAAGGCAGACCCGCAACCTTGGTGCATCGGGATGATGCTTCAGCCAACTGAGCTACTCGGCCAGGGTTAGCAAAGCAATGTGCTTTTGAGCAGCAAGGCTCAGAGGAGCTACATGGCTGTGCTGTCTTCTTTTATCTTCTTCCTGTTCATTTTTTGCTTGTTCTTTTGGGGAACTCCTCCTTCACTCCAGTGCCCTGGTGGAGGCCCCAGGGATGGGGCTTCACTGGCCCCAGCGAAGGGCACAGGGCCACAGCAGGGAAATCTGAGTATTTCCTGTGAGTGACATGTGATGTGGGTGAGAGATGGTGTGTCCTGCGGTTGCTGAGCTAGGAGTTTGAAGGTCTGTGGTGACGCCACACAGAGGAAACTGTTACAGTGCGTGCTGCATGAAGAAGAAAGCAAGGCTGCAGATGACTGAGACCTAGGGCCAGACTTTGAGCTCCTGGATCCAGCCATGCCTGAAACCATCCCATCCTGGACATCTCTATTCTATAGATGTCTTAGCAGGTGTGATGGCTCAATTTTATCTCAGCTTGGCTAGGTCGTGGTGCTCAGTTATTTGGTCAAATACCATTCTAGATGTTGCTGTGAAGCTACTTTGTAAATGGGATTAACATCTATAATCAGATGACTTTAAATTTAGGCTATTACCCTTAACAATCTGGGTGGCCCTTATCCAATCAGTCGGAGGGTTTAAGGGCATAAACAGGTAACCCTGAGAAAAGGAATTCTGCCTCAGGACTGCAGAGAAGACACCCTCTTGAAGTTTCCAGCTTGCTAGCCTGCCCTACAGATTTCAAGATGATAACGTCAGCTCTTGTTGAGTTTCCAGCCTGGATTTCAGAATGCTAGCCTTCACAGTCACGTGAGCCAATTCCTCAAAATAAATCTCTTTAATTAAGTTATGTCCATTGTTTTAGACATAATGCTATTGTATACCTAATAGACTACAGTATAGTGTGAATATAACATTTATATGTTCTGGGAAACCAAAAAACAAAACATGTGACTCGCTTTATTGTGATATTTGCTTTATTGCTGTGGTCTGGAACCAAGCCTACAATGTCTCCAGGGTCTGCCTGCACATACCTTCATTTTAAAAACGTTATTGTTGCCCTGGCCAGTGTGGTTCAGTTGGTTGAGTGTCCTCCCAGGCACAGGGAAGTTGCCGATTCAGCTTGCAGGCTCGATCCCCAGTAGGGGGCGTGCAGGAGACATCCAATCAATGTTTCATCACCCATGTTTCTCTCTCCTTCTCTAAAATCAATAAAAACATATTTTTAAAAAAACTTTATTGTTAAAAAAAATGCTGACCAGTATCTGAGACTTCAGCGAGTGTTAATCTTTGTGCTGGTGGAGGGTCTTGCCTTGATGTTGCTGAAAATGCAGTATCTCTGAAGCACACTAAAGTGAAACACAATAAAGTGAGGTCTGTGTACAGCCTCGGAGTCCAGGCTTCAAGCAGGGGCTGCTGGGCCAGAGGAACCTGGCCACAGCCACCTGACTGGCCAGAGCTCTGTCCCCAGAATGTGAACTGAGAGGCTTAGGGTAGAGGTGGATATCGGAGCTGATGGTCAGAGGGTCAGGCTTGAGTCTTTGACTTGGTGGGACCAATGGCCAGTCACAGGGGCCAGGAAGGCCACGTGCAGGGAGGGGCAGGCAATGCACAGGGACAGGCAGAGGAGGTGTGGTGAGCTAAGAGAGACAAACAGAAGGACAGAAAGACAGGGTGCTAAAGAGACAGAGAAAGTCAAGTTCAGGGAAACAGTGAGAGACAAAGATAGAGAGAGAGAGAAATAGCTGAGACCCTTAATCCCTTAATTACATCTGCAAAACCCCTTTTCCAAAATGAGGTGCCAGAGGTGAAGAAGTGGACTTATCTGTTTGGGGACTCTCATTCACCCGCCTCCCTGCCTGGATGAGACGGCTGTGGAGTGACTTTATCCATTTGTTCAATAATCAGCCCCGGGGACTCAGGTGAGAGAATCAGGATTTCCGTGTGACCAGAGGCAGCTTTCCAGGAACGCCACGTCTGCCGGGGTTGATAGGCTAGGACCGCCCGTGGCAGTGAGTCAGCGTGAGAGGCACCTACTGGAGAGGAGATGGGTGGAGTCGGCATTGGGCCCAGGCACCCAGCTGCTGGGGAGGGACTGGGGGAGGCATCTGGCGAGCTGGCCATCCCAGGGCGGGGTGCTGGAATGGAGGGGTCCCACGTGTGTAGACCCTGGGCTCCGGAGGGAGAGTTGGGAACTGCAGGGGTGGGGAGGCTGGAGGAGCATGCTTTTCTTTAACTGTCTGGAACCCCCTCAGTTCAGGGCCAACTGAGGTAGTTGGTCATCCTCGAGTGGGCAGTCACCCTCTAAGAACCTGCCACTTCTGCTGCGAGGCAGGGGTTCAGGCCTCGCTGCTCTGATTCTGAGTACCCCTCCCCCTCACCCCTCCTCCCCTGCAGCCATTGTGCACAGTAGGTGCTCACCTGGTCTCATACCTGTGGAAAACTCAGACACCTGTGGGGGTACACACATAGGGCACCTGCATGCCAAGGCTGTCCTTGGTGTCCCAGCAGGTCCGTAGGCTCAGGGGTCCAGGGTGGGCGGTGTGTGTAGGAGGCTTTGATCCCTGCTTCTCCCCCAGTGAGGGCAGCGAATGAGGTGAGTTCCCACCCAGGGAAGGGGTGTGGGAGGAGGTGGGCCTGGCTCCAGTTTAGCTTCTTGCTGCCCTACTCAGCAAAGGGACACCGTCCTGGGCACTAGCGGCCATGGCACTGCTGCCCATGCTGCTCCGAGGCTCTCACACCGGAAGTGCATGTCACCTTCTATGGGATTCTGTGTCTTCTCCACAGCCCTGTAGGCAGGTGTTCTTATTCCATCTACGGACAGGAGACAGGCCTGCAAGAGCTGCTCCTTGTCCAGGTCCCTCAGCCAGAAGGATGTGGCCTCGGGGCCCCTGACTGCTCCTTTCTAGGGCAGACACCTCTGCGGATACCAGCTCCCCACCGGAGGCTCTGAGGGAGGCAGGTCTGCAGAGCAGGGCTGGTCAAAATGTTTCCAGGGCAAAGCCCAGAGTGCAGGCTGCCCTGATTTGTGGTCTCCCCTGGGTAAGCCTGAAGAATGCCTCTGCTCCCTCCTCAGGGGGCCAAGGGCAGAAGAGGAGGAGAACGGGGCGGGGGGGGGGGGGAGGAGAGGGGGGAGGACGGGGGATAAAAGAGATCTCCAAAAGAGGAGGGAGGCCCGAGGGAGTAGCCACCCCAATGCAGGCCCAAGGGGTGGACCAGGAGAGCTGCTTGTCTCCTGCCCTGCAGGGTGGCATCTGGTCCCCATTCCCAGAGCTGGGCTGTGGGGCTCCAGCTGACAGCAGCACCAGCACCCCAAGCTCTGGGGTGGGGTCCTCCCCACAGGCAGCAGTGAGGCTCAGGCTTCCAGCCGCTCTGCATACCTGTGGTATTTGCAGAAGAGGCCCTGGCTCTCTGCGCGGGGAGGGGACCCAGGTGGGACTAGTGCAGCCGTGGGCAAACTACTGCCCGCGGGCCGCCCGTTTGCAATGAATAAAACTAAAAAAAAAAAAAAGACCGTACCCTTTTATGTAATGATGTTTACTTTGAATTTATATTAGTTCACACAAACACTCCATCCATGCTTTTGTTCCGGCCCTCTGGTCCAGTTTAAGAACCTATTGTGGCCCTCAAGTCAAAAAGTTTGCCCACCCCTGGACTAGTGACTGGTTAATATGAGGAGTCCCAGCTCCTTCCCAGACCTCCTGAGCCAGAAAACCATTGTTGGGCATTTTTGGTATAAAAATTATGTTTAATGAGCACCGCTGTAGCTAAATCTCTCACATGCCTTAAAATAAATGCTTAGAAGAGGAATTTCTTTCTTTTTCTTTTCTTGTTAATCCTCACCAGAGGATATTTTCCCCATTGATTTTGAGAGAGAGAGGAGGGAGGGAGGGAGGGGGAGAGAAGGAGAGAGAGAAAGATGTGAGACAGACGCATCAACTGGTTGCCTCTTGCACATGCCCCGACCAAGGTCAGGGCCTGGGACCAAACCTGCGACCCAGGTGCGTGCCTTTGACCAGGTATTGAACCTGAGACCCTTTGGTGCAAGGCCAACACTCTAACTATTGAGTACACTGGCCAGGGTAGAATTTCTAATTAAGGATTAGAAACATTTCAAAAAATATATATTTTCGGAGAGGAAGAGATAGAAACATCAATGATGAGAGTTTGATCAATTGGCTGCCTCCTGCAAGCCCCCCACTGGGGGTTGAGCCCGAAACCTGGGCATGTGCCCTGACCAGGAATCAAACCGTGACCTCCTGGTTCATAGGTCAACACTCAACCACTGAGCCACACTGGCTGGACAAGGATTAGGAACATTTTATGCCAAGCTATGCCCCAGAAACATTGGGCTAGACTCCAAGGAGGAGTCATTATGGGGTGCTGGGCGTTTTATTTGGGGACATAGATGAGAGGCCTGAGCTGTCAGATAGCGAGAGGATTCAGGGTGTGTGTGATTATCGGGTGGGAGGAAGTGGGGAGGCAAATGCAAAGGTGCTGCTGGGACTTGGAGGGGGCAGGGAAAGCTCCCACGTTGCCTGAGGTGGCACGCTCCCAGGGTGCCCACGACTGTGATGGCATGGCCACATTCCTGTTGACGGCAGGCCATGTGATCTGAATGAGTTTCATCCACAGCAGTCACTGTGCAGCCCTTTGTTGGTGGGCGTTTAGGGCTTAAAGGACCCAGAGGAAGTGGGACCCTGGATAGAAGGTGAGCCTTGAGGAGAAGGGGTTCGAGCCCTGTCTCCCGCCACTGTGTGTTTTGTGCATGGCAGGGAGCCCCTGACCTCAGGTCCTGAACAGTGGGGTGAGGGTTAGTGCTACAGCCAGGACCTGCTGGTGTAGAGAACAGTGCCCTGAGCCAGTGGGCATTTCAGAAGAGGGGGTGGACCCACTGGAGCTTCAGGCCCTTCTACAAGAGATAGGGCTCCTAGGGCAACATCAGAGCCAGGCCCAGGCACGTCACCTCTGGTCAGGCCCCTGAACCCCTCAGTGCAAAGGTGCTGACGACAGGGCAACCCACTGCAGGTGAAATCACCCGGAAGCCTCAAAATCTCTCTGTCCAGGTCACACCCAGACCAACTGCATGGGGATCTCAATGTGGGGCGAGTGGGACCATGCATGCTTCCTTTCTTGTATTGTGGTAATATATACGTAATAAACATTACCACCTCAACCTTTCAAAAGGTATATTCACGTTGGCATGCAACCAATCTCCAGAACTTTATTCTCTTCCCACCCTAAAATTGTCCATTAAACCCCTCATTTCCCCTCCCCGCCCAGCCCCAGGCACCCACCCTTCTACTTTGTCTCTGTGGAACCGTATGTAAGTGGAATCATACAGTGCGTGTCCTTTTTGTGACTGGCTTATTTCACTCAGTATGACGTCCTCCAGGTTCATCCATGTCGAAGCCTGTGACAGAATGTCCTTCCGTTTCAAGACTGAGTACTACCCCATTGCATGGGCAGACCACACTTTATCCACTCATCCCCTGATGAATGCTGGGTTGTTTCCAGGCTCCGTGTTTTGAAAACTCCCACGTGCTTGTGTGTGCAGTTCTGTTCCCTGCAGGGCAGCACCATGGGCGTCACCCTGGCCCTCGTGCCAAGGGTGCTCTCTGCTGTTATCAAGTCCAAACAGTGCTTCCTCCAACAAACACCAGGAGGGCCTGCCGAGTTTGCAGCAGGGGGCCAGTCCCAGCAAGGGACACCAGCTCTCATCTCTGCGGCTCCCCTTACTCCAGCCTGGTCCTGTTATTACAACACCAGAAGGGCCAGCGGCTCACATGCACAGTGTTGGGGTGGGGCGGGGTGGGGGTGAGGGGCTGCGGCCTCACACTCATCAGTTCCCCGCTGTACCGCCCACTTCGCCTCTCAAACCTGTCCACGCGCGCCCTCCCGGCATCCACTGAGGCCCTCCTGCTCCTTCCGCAGAAGCCCTCTCTGTAACCCGGCGGGGAGCACGAGAGGAGCCAGGGAACCCACGCTAAAGCACGACTCAATGCACATGACTTGACAGCAGCTCGTGGAAGGAATTTTGGGGGAACAGTCATCGAATACCACGTTAACATAAGCCCAGCGCTGCGGGAACCCTCCGACAAAGCCTGCTGCGGAACAGAGCCGGGAGGACCGCGTCTTCGCATCCGCGCGCTCCGGGACGGCTCCGAGCCCACGGCTGAGCGGGCGGGGGACATGGTGGAGCGGGGCCGCTGCTGCCTGGGGCAGGCCTCCCCGCACCCGCGCTCCCGGGGACCTCCCACCCGCGAGGCTAAGGTGGGGCTCGAACCGGCCTCCCGGCGCACCTGAGGCCCCGCCCACCCCCGCCAGGCTGATGGCCACGCCCTTTCCGTGGGGGCGGGGACGGGCGCGACCAACCGCAGCTCCCAGGGCCTCGCGAGCTCGGTCCCGCCCCCGGCGAGCGTGTTTTCCCAGACTCCTCTGCGTGTCGTGCGGGGAAAGTGCAGGCTCGCCCTCCGGCCGGGTAGCGAGGCGGGACGCGGAGGCTCCGGGAGCCCGTGCGGGCGGGGCGCGGTTGTCGGAAGTCGTTGCCTGGACGCGACCTACCTGCCCGCGGCCCGGAAGTGGTCGCGGTCGCGCTGGTTCCGGTCGGCGGGGCGCGCTGGGGCCGGGGAGGCGGGCAGCGGACGGGCCGAAGATCGGCGTGCCCATGGCGGAGGGCGGCGGCCCCGACGGGCGGGCCGGGCCCGGGCCCGCAGGTAACGTGCGGGCAGCGGGGTGAGGGCAGGCCCCGGCGACCCTCGCTCCTCGCCTGGCGGGAGCAGCCCCCGCGCCGGACGTCCTTTCCCAGGGAACCTGCATCTTTAACTGCCTGCCGGTTAGGACCCATCGTGAGCATAGTGGCCGCCTGCCAGCTCGGAGGGCACCTGCCCGGGCAGACCCAGAGCCGGCCCCTCGCGGCAGGTGCCTCTTCTCGGTGCTGCCACCCACGCGCAGCGGCCTCGCCGTTGCAGCGAGCTTTCGGTGACAGCTCGCCCAGGGCCTCGTCCCTCCAGCAGAGGAGGCAGCCCTGTCACACTGCGTTCCGGCAGCTGGGAAGACACGCCCACCACTCACAGTAGCCGTCCGACTTAGGGCCTCTCCCCGACATGCGTGTTCCTGCCGTGCAGATGGGAATGGGTAGGGGCAGTGCATCGGCCGCAGGTGCTCAGGACCGCTTCCCTCTTCACCTGTGGGTCCCCACCTCGCCTGTTGTCGGAATTCGCCCTGTGTACCAGCTGCTGTTATGTGCGCTGGACTTTCCATGCTCATCTGTGTGCTTGGAGAGAGACCCCCTCCACAGGGCTTGTTAGTACTTAGTGATAAACAAGAGCCTTCCTACTGTGACTCATAAGCGTGCCTTGATTTAAGATACAGTGTTGACTTGGAGACCAGAGCAAGCAGCGCTTTGCATTCCTCCCTCCCGCAAACATTCATTGAGGGCCCGGTATTGGCCTGACCTCACCTCGCTGGAGCTGGGACACCCCCATGAATAAGAACAAGTCAGACAAGACCCCTTCTGCCCTGGGCTTTGGACGGTATTGACTTTGACTCCGGGGACACCAGGACCTTAGGGGCTGGGATGTCATTTCATGTGAGAGTGAGGGATGGAGTGAGAGGTGTTCCGTTGGGAAGGGAGAAGGACTGACAGCTGCTCCCCAGTGGAGAGAGGGGTCTTGTGGAAGAAAGGTTGGCGCTGTCCTTACCTACAGGGGCTTGTATACAGAAGGCACTCAAAAGAGCTTTGACTTGAATATAAGAAGCATCTTCAGCCCTGGAAAAAGCCTGCCTGCGGAGGGGGAGCTGTCCAGCTGTGCTTTGTCCCACGCTGGCTCGGTGGGGACGTGGACGCAGGCAGCCCGTGGTCCTCATCTCGCCTCTTGCCCAGCTGTGTACTTGTTTTCAAGTCTTGTTTTACTTAGGATCTTCTATGTCAAGTAGGTTTGGCTCACCATCCCCCATCTCACAATGTTTTTAAAATTATTGTTCTTGTCAGGTTTGGTGTCAGGAGTGTGCTACTTTTATTAAGGGAAACTTTCTATATTTTCCTGTGCTCTGATGTTTCTGGAGCATGGGAACGATTTATTCTGGAGGGAAAGGGATTGCTGTAGATGGCGCCCCCTTTTGGTTGGTGTGGGCAGGATTTCCGGAGCTGACAGGAGCTCCTCTCTTCAGTGCAGGTCCTAATCTGAAGGAGTGGCTGAGGGAGCAGTTTTGTGACCACCCGCTGGAGCACTGTGAGGACACGAGGCTCCATGACGCCGCCTACGTGGGGGACCTCCAGACCCTCAGGAGCCTGTTGCAGGAGGAGAGCTACCGCCGGTGAGCATCGCTGCCGGGGGGGCTGCCCCGTACGTGGGCTCTGTGGGTCTGCACGCAGCCGAGGCTCACGACCCAGGTGGGAGGCACACTGTCTGGTTGTGCTGCTTTCCAGTTTTAGAGGACAGGGAAGAAAGGAGGTGGAGGAACATGGCCAGACTCCTAGGAGACAGCCAGATACTGAGGTCAGGGAGACCTGAGTTCAAGTCCAGCTGTCATTTGACCTTTATATTTTCTGGCAGCTTCTGGCCTCGTGGTGTCAGCTTCTTCGGTGTTACTCTCTCCAGCAGCGGCAGCCCTGCCCCTGTGAAAGTCTCTGGCTCTTTATGCCAAGTGGTACACTACAGTCACCTTCCTCGTGTATTTTCTTCTGGTTATCCCCTGGGGGTTCAGATCGCCTGATGGACCACACCTGACCTCATTCCTGGCGTACTCCTCTCTGGCTTCTCAGGTCCTCAGTCATCTGCCTCCAGGGCCTGGGGATAGCTGTCTCATCCACCAGGCCTGTGCTCGGTGCTCAGTTTCTCGTTCACTTTGTCCATAGTGCCCTGCCTGTTGCCCTGCCAACTCTAGTCAGTCCCTTCAACGCGGCTCAAGCTCTTTCTTCCCAGCAGTGGAATCTTGCGACTCCTTCTTCCTACTTGGCACACCTGGGAGAGATCAGAGGCTTCCTGCTTTCTGGGGTGTTTTCTGATTGCTTGGGTGCTGAAGACTGGAGTCCCAGCTAGATTTGAAACTGCAACCGAACATCACCATGCTTTTTCCGTGTTTTTCTTTCCCCTTCAGGACTGAGTTGAGAGGAGAAATGCTTGCATGTGGATACGAATCCAATACCACCTTTGTGGATAGTTCCCCAAAAAAGGGTTTTTGCCCTGGCTGTGTGGCTCAGTTGGTTGGACCATCATCCTGTACACCGAAAGGTTGCAGGCTTGATCCCTGGTCAGGGTGCCGATGGGCGGCAACTGATCGATGTTTCTCTCTCACATAGATATTTCTCTCTCTTCTTCTTTCCTCTCTCTCAAAAATCAATGAAAATAACCCTGTCTGGTGACCCACACACCGCAGGGTTGTGGGTTCAATTTCTGGTGAAGGCCACGTACCTGGGTTTCAGGTTCTATTCTCAGCTTTGGTCAGGGTGTGTGCAGGAGGCAGCCAACTAATCTGTCTCTCTCACATCGATGTTTCTCTCTCTCCCTCCCTCCCTCTCTTCCACACTCTATGAAAAAAATCAATGGAAAAAATATTCTTGGGTGAGGATTAACAAAAAGAAATAATAATATAAAACAAATGAAAATATATTCTCTGGTGAGGATTAAAAAGAAAGGGTTTCTAACACTATAGAAATAGGTTTCTTTCTGCTTTTCCTTATAATATCTCAGTATTAATCCCTTACAGCAGATATTAGTATTAAGAAAAAGCTCTAAATGTCCATAAAGAATTGTTATACAGAGACATCAGGTGGATTACACACAAATGTTCAATGTGAATGACTCAAGCCCAAAGCAAACCTTAAGTTTGCTGCTTACCAGTAGAATAAAAACAGCAGAATAACGTCGAGTGCAGCTAGGTTTTAGATCAACCGTTTTTATATTGCTTTTCCAAGTGCTTCTCTCTTCTTTCTTTACTTAAGTACAGTGACTCCTGCTTGCTGATGATGTTTTTGCTGCTGTGTATTTCTTTGGGGAGGTGTCCTAGGAGTGTCCCTTGGCCTTCTTGGCCAGTGGAAGCTAGTTCCCAGCTGAAGGAGGAGCCCGACCCACTGCATATTTCTGCGTCACTGCTCCTGTGGTCGGGGCTCCTGAGCGGTGTCCCAGGCTGCCTGGGGAACTTGAGGTGAACCGTGCCTCAGTTGGTGACTTGGAGGGTCAGTGGGTTGCACGGATGGCATTCCTGGGCAGCGAGCCCTGGTCTGATTGTCACTTCCGATGAGCGCTGAGTCTGCACAGGCTCCCTCCATTGCTGTTGGCCAGGAGTGTCGGCCTGTGCAGCTTTAGTGGTCCTGCAGGCTGTCATTTGTGCTGTGTCAGATCAGAGGGCCCACAGTGGTCACCTAGTCCCCGGGAGAATACCAAGGCGCAGAGCGTGGTCCAGCCTTAGGCCTTCGCAGGTAGGCCCAAGCCGGGGATAAGGGGCCTGGGCCTGAGCAGATTCCCGTGAGTGCTGTCCTCCAGGCTGGCCCGCCTCCCTAGGCAGACCCTACCCTCTGTGGAGCAGCCCGAGATCTTCCCTAGTGTCCGTCCGTGTACCTGGGCCTCGGATTTCTTTTCTGTAGAATGGATCCAGCAGGGTGAACATGTGAGCGCTGTGGAAGCAAAGGGGTGGCTGTTTTAGGAGCTTGGCCCCCTACTCTCTGTTTCCTAGTCTCGGTATGAGGGGAGGCACAGCAGCTTGTGGGTTTCCCAGTGCCGCCCCTCATGGCCTGGATCCCTGTGTTCTCTCTCAGCCGCATCAACGAGAAGTCCGTCTGGTGCTGTGGCTGGCTCCCCTGCACACCGCTGCGCATCGCGGCCACTGCTGGCCACGGGAACTGTGTGGACTTCCTTATCCGGAAGGGGGCCGAGGTGGACCTCGTGGATGTGAAGGGACAGACGGCCCTGTATGTGGCCGTGGTGAATGGACACCTGGAGAGTGCCCAGATCCTCCTTGAAGCCGGGGCTGACCCCAATGGAAGCCGGCACCATCGCAGCACTCCGGTCTACCACGCCTCCCGCGTGGGCAGGGCCGACATACTGAAGGCCCTCATCAGGTCAGTACTGCCAGGCCCGGCCCCCATGGCCTCTGAGGGCCACCACGGGGAACTGCAGCCATGGTCTCAGTCCTTGATTTCCATATTTGCTTGTGTTTTTTTTCTCTCTTTCAAATTAGACTTGTTAGAGGATTTGTCTATTTTGTTAATCTTTTTAAAGAGTTACTTCTTACCTGTATCAGTTTTCTTGTGTGTTTTTTTTTTATTGATTAATTGCTATTTTTAATCTCTGTTTTCCATAACTTTTGAGTTATATGCTTAGTCACGTTTTTCTGGATTAATAATGTAAATATTTGCCTATAGCTTTGGCCATCCACTAGGCTTTTTCCTCATTTTTAAATGTAGTTGAAGTTGAGTTCTTTTTTTTAATAAATCTTTTTACTGATTTCAGAGAGGAAGGGAGAGGGAGAGAGAGATAGAAACATCAATGATGAGAGAGAATCATTGATTGTCTGCCTCCTGCTCGCCCCACACTGGGGATTAAGCCCTGCAACCTGGGCATGTGCCCTGACTGGAAAAACAACCATGACTTCCTGGTTCAATGCTCAACCACTGAGCCACACTGGCCAGGCAAGTTTAGTTCTTTGTTCTTACAGTTATGGAGAAGAAAGTTTTATCTAATTGTATCGTATTGTGCTCAGATAATATGGTCCACCTAATTTCCATTTTGGGGATTCTTTGAATTAAATATTTTTTTGTGAATGTTAGACTACATTGTTGTGGGTGCTTGTAATACAGTACATGATCATGGGTGTTTTGTGTGTGTAGTACAGTATGGTTGCCTCAATTATGTGACTCAGAGTTCCTTTCTCTGTTTTTACATTTTTAACCAAATTCAGAGACTCTGTTCCTGTCTAATCACTGTTGTAATTTGTTTCCCCTGTATTTCTAATAGTTTTTGCTTTCTGTATTTTGATGCTAATTGAGTTCATAAAAGTTCTTGCTTATTGATTATGCTCATTATCAAAACAAAAGTGTTTTTTTGAATGAAAAACCTATTAGTTTCATTGAAGGCTCCTTTACTTAGCACTCTGTAACTGAGAGCTTTAATCTTCCCAGGTTAATCTTGGTGTTCACCTTTAATCTTGGTGTTCACCTTTAATCTTGGTGTTCACCTTTATTATTTGACTGTCTGGGGTTCTTTGTTTTTAATACAGTTAACATTATTGCTGTAGCTG
This sequence comes from Myotis nattereri, assembly GCF_964212035.1. Classification (NCBI taxonomy): domain Eukaryota; kingdom Metazoa; phylum Chordata; class Mammalia; order Chiroptera; family Vespertilionidae; genus Myotis; species Myotis nattereri. Next base: position 35,207,471 of record NC_138082.1, read on the forward strand.
CTGTTAGGTCTGTTTCTTAACTGTTCTACAGCTTATGTCTTTGTTCCATGATCTATGCTTTCTTTGCTTTCTCTTTCTAGCATTTTGGATGGTTTGTGGTCTTACTTTAATTGTGCTGGTGGTTACCTTTTTTCCTTATTTGAACCAGGTTGCGTTTTCATTTTCCATATCTCCAGTGACTTCTTTCTACCAAAGATGCCCTTTTCCCTCCCTTACTCAGGAGGCAGCTCCTCTGTGGTTGACCGAGTGCAGTTTAGGTACCGGTTCTCAGAGTCAAAGGACTAGGTAAGGGTTCTGTAGTTTCAGGTTGCAGTGGGGTGGTTCAGGGAGCAGGGACCTGACATTCCCGTTGGCCAGCACAGAACGTGGTTTTGAATTCAGGTACCGAGAATATATTAATTCTGTTCTGTATTAAATGGCTATGAAATTGACCTTTGGGACGGCAAATGGGATGATATGGCTGCGATATTGAGGGTGGTAGAGCGGTGATGCCTTTTCTCCTTGTCAAGGCTTTCTAGCCTGATAGGCTAAGCCCTGTATTTTTGCGTCTCAGAGAACATAAATCATTAACTTGGAAATGTTTCTGGGTAGGTGAAGTTTCATCTTGGTCCCTGAGGTTCCTCTGGGCACTTCAGTTGTCCTGATGCACGGCTGCTTTGAATTAAGTGAGGCCTGGCTTTGAGAGATGCACTCGCAGTGCCTTGTGGAGAAAGGTCATTCAGGCATCTGGTTCCCTCCTGGAGCACGGACACTACTTTCACAGTGAGGTCCCCAGAACACGTGCTACGCTATTGAAAGTTTGTGTGTTCTCAGTGGTGAAGTCAGTGACTTGGGAAATGGGAGTGCTGTGGTTGGTTCCTGATGGACAGTCCGACCTGAGCATCCCCTGCCTTCCCACCATTTCCCCAGGCCAGGCTTTCTTCTAGCACTGGTAGTGGTGTCCTCTGCAAGTAAGCCTCCGTTCCGTTGCTTGGTGTATGTTGCTGATGCTTTTTTAAAAAGGTAAGGAGTGGTATTTCTCTATGTGCAAGTTACGTTGATTTATTGAGTTGTCCCAGGGGTTCCTTGCCAGTGATATTAAAAGCAGTAGGGAATTTTGGAAAATATTCAGGATTAAAATGAACTGGCTCTCATCCAATATATTTTTATGAGTGGATGCAGGGCTGTCTTTCTCATAGCTCAGCTAATACCAGATTGTCATATTGCCCAAAATTACAAACATTTTGGAAAACAAACCCCTGAGAATGAGGAAAAAAAAAATCAATGCTTGAAACCTAGTTCCCTTTTCTTAATTGATTGAGTGTGTGAAATGAAATAGAGTTTCTGCGTGGTTTGGTGTGTGTTTTAGAATGTTTCCTCCTCCCTCCTAGGGTGTCTGGGAGTGATGTTTGCACTTGTAGTGTCGGATGATGCCACACGGTGGCGTCAGTGGGAGGTCCATGCTGTCTTTTCTTTACAGGCCTGTGCTGCTGGAGCGTGGCAGTGCGGGTTCCACAGGACACTGGGACAGAGCACAAGCGTGGTGCTGGCTGTGACTGCAGGCCGGCCATTTTTGGGAAGGCATGGGAAACAGTGCTGTTCCCTCTGCCCCGTCGTCATACTGCCTACAAACTCCCATTTCCTAATTCAGATGAAGTGTGTGATGACAAAGCTTGGGAGGCACAGCAGCACTGGCTCAAGGCCACAGGTGCTGGCTGTCTGGTGTTTACTCGATTAGAGTAGGTACTGCCTCTTTGCCTGGACCCCCGGAAGTGAGGCTGCATGTGACTCCAGTTGTTCCTGATACCGCTGACGTCCCGGCGATTTTGTGGTTAACGTGGCGTCTGCCAGGTTATTCTTTTTCCCTCTGTAATTAATTAACTTGTGGAGAGGTATACTTTGCAAACATGCATATCTCCTATTCCTCATCAGGTTTTTAATTCATTTATTTATGTTAGACTCGTGGATTCCTGTATTACCCACTGAGTTATTATTTAATTATATTGTTAATTATTTTGATGCTTTAGCTGCTTCAGATTTGTCTTTGGGACCCCCAGCCAGCCATCTCTCTGTTTTGGACACATCCCCATCTTAGAGCAGTTCCCCACTTTCTCACATAACAAATTGTTCTAGGCTCATCTTGTGCTTTCTGTCTCAGCCCTGGAATTTGAGTCCTGGTTTCTTTGAGTGGAGAATGTGTTTAGAAACCAAGATCAGACACGAGGGGTGCTTATTGCGTGTGGTGTCACTGTTTCCAGGCCCTCTTACTGTGCAGAGCTCAGTCACTTACACACATTCGATCTGTTTCTCTGTCTGTGAACATCAGCAGGTAGGTGTTCACGTGGATGCCTCCAGCTTCTCTTTTCCAACCAGAGAGACCTGGTTTCCCTGTCCTTAACATACTTACTTATTTTGTAACCCAATCTCTATTAATGACTGTTTTGTGGAGAGGTATACTTTACAACCATCTCCTATTACCACTGCCCCTTCCCACACATGCCCCTCACCCACGCCATACCAGGCACATCCTCAGCAGGCATCCTCTTCACTTGGCCAGGATGCGACATCCTGAGCAGGTCTCCCTGCCCACTGTAATCAGCGGCCCCTGCTTAGAGTAAAATGACCCAGGTTGGTAGCTTGTGCTTGGCCAAGGAAAACTCCAAATGCCTAATAGAACGTGTCCCTGAATGCAGTGACAAGGCCAGTCCTTGTGGGGGCCCTGAAGGCTCTCTCTGTAGAGTCCTTTAGAGACTGGCTGGTACACGCCTGCTCGGGTGAGATCATTTCCTACTTCCTGGGCTGTCACTGGAGTGAGAGGAGGAGGCTCTGAGACAGCCTTAGGGATTAGCTCAGGGACCCCTGAGCAGCCCACCTGGGGGCTGTGTGAACCTCCCTGTGCTTCCTGTCCTCATCCTTCCAGGTGACTGATGCACTTAGCAAGCCAGCCTGTCTGGATGTGTAGTATACCTGATGGCACCAGCTGGTACATAGTTGAATTCAAGTGTTTCTTTTGCTTTCAGTTTTTAGGGATTGCTCTTTATGTAACAACTAGAGGCCTGGTGCACAGATTCGTGCACAGATTCGTGCACCGGTGGGGTCCCTCAGCCTGGCTTGCGGGGATCAGGCCTAAACCAGCTCTCCAGCATCCCTCGAGGGGTCCCAGATGGCGAGAGGTGCAGGCCAGGCTGAGGGACCCCACTGGTACATGATCAGGGCTGGGGAGGGACCGTGGGAGGGCTCCAGGGTGTGACCAGACCATCTCACCCAGTCCCAATTGGGGCGGCCAGCTGGGGACAGACTGCAGGAGGGCTCCAGGGTGTGTCCAGCCCATTTTGCCCAGTCCTGATTGGGGCAGCCGGCTGGGGAGAGACTGCAGGAGGGCTCCAGGATGTGTCCAGCCTGTCTTGCCCAGTCCCAGTTGGCCAGATCCCAGTGGCAAGCTAACCTACCGGTCGGAGCGTCTGCCTCCTGGTGGTCAGTGTGCGTCATAGCGAATGGTCGAACGGTTGGACACTTAGCATATAAGGCTTTTATTATATAGGATATACTTCACAACACACAGGTGCGCAAAAGTAGGTTTGCAGTATGCAAAATAGTGTTTATTCTTGTATTATTATTTATTTGTATTATAACTGTAAGCCAACTTTTGCCCACTCTGTATATTTACATGGTTTAGAGTCAAGTCTATAAATCAATGTACAGTTGACCCTGGGAGTTAGGGGTGCTGTCCCTTGTGCCATCTAAAATCTGAGTGTAACTTTTGAGTCCTCCAAAATTTAACTGTAGTTGTACCTCAGTATCCCCAGGGGCGGAGGGCTTGGTTCCAGGACCCTCACAGATACCAAAATTCACAGATGCTGAAGTCCCTTATATAAAACTAGAGGCCCGGTGCACAAAAATTTGTGCACTCGGGGGGAAGGGAGGGCCCCTCAGCCTGGCCTGTGCCCTCTCGCAGTCTGGGACCCCTCCGGAGATAACGCCCTGCTGGCTTAGGCCTCCTCCCGGGTGGCAGAGGGCAGGCCCAATCCCTAGGTGCAGCCCCTGGTCAGGCTCAGAGCAGGGCCAATTGGGGAGTTGGGGCGCCACCCCCTGTCATGCACAGAGCAGGGCGGATCGGGAGGTTGCGATGCCACCTCCAGTCACGCTCAGGGTAGGGCCGATTGGGGGGTTGGGACACCGCCCCCTGTCACACTCAAGGCAGGGTCGATGGGGAGGTTGCGGCGCCACCCCCTGTCACGCACAGAGCAGGGCCAATCGGGGGTTGGGGCGCTGCCCCCTGTCACGCACAGAGCAGGGCCCATCAGGGGGTTGAGGAGCTCCCCCCTGTCATTCAGAGAGTAGGGCCAATAGGGGAGTTGGGGCACCGCCCCCTGTCACACACAGAGCAGGGGGGATCAGGGGGTTGGGGCGCCGCCCTCTATCACCCACAGAGCAGGGCCGATCAGGGGGTTGGGATGCCACCACTCTCACACTCAGGGCAGGGCCGATGGGGAGGTTATGGCTCTACCCCATCACACACAGAGCAGGGCCCATGGGAGGGGTGGGGTTGTGGTGCCTCCCTCTATCACCCACAGAGCAGGGCAGGGCCGATGGGGAGGTGATGGCTCTACCCTGTCACACACAGAGCAGGGCCCGTGGGGGGCGGGGGGGTTGGGGTGCCGCACCCTGTCACACACAGAGCCGCAGGGCGATCAGAGGTTGGGGAGCTCCCCCGTATCAGGCACAGAGCAGGGTTGATCAGGAGGTTGGGGCACCTTTCCCTGTCACAGAGCTGCAGGGCGATCAGGGGGTTTGGGCGCTGCTCCCTGTCACGCTGATCCCAGTGCCGGGAGGCCTCTCGGCTCCGCTGATCCCGGTGCTGGGAGGCATATTACCCTTTTACTATATAGCATAGAGGCCTGGTGCATGGGTGGGGCTGGCTGGTTTGCCCTGAAGGGTGTCCTGGATCAGGGTGGGGGTCCCCACTGTGGTGCCTGGCCAGCCTGGGTGAGGGGATGATGGCTGTTTGCAGCTGGTCACACACCATTCAGGGTGGGGGTCCCCACTGGGGTGCCTGGCCAGTCTGGGTGAGGGGCTGAGGGCTGTTTTCAGGCTGGCGGGTGACAGAAGCTCCCAACCGCTCCTTTTTTTCTTTTTCTTTTTTTAATTCTGGGCCAGCTTTAGCTCTGAGGCTCCAGCTCTTAGGCCTCCACTGCTGAAAGTAGGTATCTGGTTTGTTTCGTTTCGAAACAATGTATAACTCCAGCTCTGACTCTAGCTCCGAGATCCCAGCTCGCTGAAAGCTGGTTTCTGGGTTTTTTTTAGCTTCTATGTTTGTTACAATGTTCAAACTGCAGGCTCAGAGGCCGGCAAGGCAGGCGGGGAACGTTGATTTCCTCCGTCACTGAAGCAAGCAAGCCTCATGTTAGTTTCAAGCTGCCTGACTGCCGGCCGCCATCTTGGCTGACAGTTAATTTGCATATCTCCCTGATTAGCCAATGGAAAGGGTAGCGGTCGTACGCCAATTACCATGTTTCTCTTTTATTAGATTAGATGACATAGAACAATGCATACAGTTGGCCCTTACAACCAAGATTCCCACCCTTGGATCAGAATGCTGTATTCAAACTGTGGTTGGTTGAATCTGTAGCTACGAAGCCCCAGGGATACAGGGGGCCAACTGAATATTGAAAAATACTCGCGTATAAGTGGACCCATGTGGTTCAAACCCACCTTCAAGGGTCAACTTTATTTTATAATTTTCCTCATGCAAATCTTGGATACACCGTTAAGTTTATGCTTAGCTATCTCACTTTAACATTTATTTTGCTATCATAAATGCGTTCTTTCCCTCTTTATATTTATTTATTTATTTTATTTTTTAAAAATATATTTTATTGATTTTTCACAGAGAGGAAGGGAGAGAGACAGAGAGTTAGAAACATCGATGAGAGAGAAACATCGATCAGCTGCCTCCTGCACATCTCCCACTGGGGACATGCCCGCAACCCAGGTACATGCCCTTGACCGGAATCGAACCTGGGACCCTTCAGTCCGCAGGCCGACGCTCTATCCACTGAGCCAAACCGGTTTCGGCCCCATTTTATATTTAAGTTGTTTTTGTTTGTATATATGAAGGCTTTTGTTTTACAACTTGCTACTGTAATAAAGCTCATTGCTTGTTAGTTGTATTTTCAGTAATTATGTAGGGCTTTCCAGACACAGTCATGGCCTCTGAAAACAGGAAGTTTTACCTCTTCCTTTCCATCTTAATAAGCTCATTTTTCCTCTTGTCTAATTGCACTAATACCTTTATTTACAGAAGGTAGGAGTGTGCGTTGCTCCTGGCTTTAGTGGGAAAGCCAAGTGTTTCCTGACTTCTGGGGTCAGGAAGTCATTTTTATTGTGTTAAGGAAACATCTATCATTTACTGTCTTATTAGAGTTTTTAAACATGCATAAGTGTTGAGTTTTATCATGTGCCTTTTCTTTTGCATCTATAGAGGCAAACACGATTTTCCCCTTAGTTCTCTGAATATGATGGGTTATCTCAATAGCGTTTCTAATATTGGAACTACCCTGGCATTCTTGCAGTAATCCCCCTGAGGTCCTGGTATGTTGCTTTCTTAATGTTTTTGGATTCTCTTTGCTAACATAAGTGTAGTTTGTTGGCAGTTTTTCTTTATGGTGTGGCCTTCATCAGGTTTGGGGAATATTGTTTTGGTGATCTCATAAGATAAATTTGGAAGTTTTCCTTTGTTTAGTAGTTTAGCTGTGGGATTGTTGGATCTTTGAAGATTTGAGAGAATTTCCTTACGAATTTGTGAGTGGGTTATAGGTTCCTAACTACTGCTTACTTGCTGGAAGTAATGAGACTGATGTGATCTGTGGCATCTCCAGTGGTCCCCAGTGCTCATGGGGTTCAGGCCCATCTCCTTGAGGTGTGTGGGAATCTGTGACACCATTAGTCCCCTGAAACGTCTGATCATCCCCGTGTCTCCCCTGTAGGTACGGGGCTGACGTCGACATCAACCACCACATTTTTCCTGACATCCGGCCGCCCTTTTCCCGGCGCCTCACCTCCTTGGTGGTCTGCCCCTTGTATATCAGCGCAGCCTACCACAACCTCCAGTGCTTCAAGCTGCTGCTCCAGGCAGGGGCGAACCCCGACTTCAACTGCAACGGGCCCGTCAACACGCAGGGTTTCTGCAGGGGCTCCCCCGGGTGCGTCATGGATGCTGTCCTGCGTCACGGCTGCGAGGCGGCCTTTGTGAGTCTGCTGGTGGAGTTTGGAGCCAACCTGAACCTGGTGAAGTGGGAGTCCCTGGGCCCAGAGTCCAGAGGCAGAAGGAAGGTGGACCCCGAGGCCCTGCAGGTCTTTAAAGATGCCAGAAGTAAGCGGCCTGAATTCAGTTCTGACTTGCTGTCTGTTTGGGACACTTGAATGAACCAAGTTGTAGCAATTAAAAAAAATTACCTCCAACTAAGCACCTGGTCAGAATCTTCGGTTAGGGCTAGGACTTTTCCAGAATGGTCTTCCAGATCGGTCTTCTCTTTAGAATTCCTAGATACCAAGAGCTGATAGCAGGAAATCTATAAAAGTACATGTTCTCAAAAATTATATATTTTTTCCCCTTTGCTCTGCTTTGTGACCCCAAATTCTTCCATTTCTATTTAGGTTTTATAAGACATATTTTTTTTAATCCTCACCCGAGGATATGTATTCCATTGATTTTTAGAGAGTGGAAAGGAGGGGGAGAGATACAGCGAGAGAAACATCAATGTGAGAGACACACATCAATTGGTTGCTTCCTGCACGCAGCCCGATGGGCTGGGGATTGAGCCTGCAATCCAGGTACGTGCTCTTGACCAGAATCAAACTTGAGACACTTCAGTCTCCGGGTTGACACTCTAACCCAGCCGTAGGCAAACTACGGCCCGCAGGCTGGATCTGGCCCGTTCGGCTGTTCTATCTGGCCCGCGGAGCCGAAAGAGCGGAGGGTTCTCTTGCTCTCCCCTCCGCTCCTTCACCAGCAGCAGTGTTAACATGTATTAGTTCACACAAACACTCCACCCATGCTTTTGTTCTGGCCCTCCAGTCCAGTTTAAGAACCCGTTGTGGCCCTCGAGTCAAAAAGTTTGCCCACCCCTGCTCTAACCACTGAGCAAAACCACCTAGGGCTCTAATTTGATTTTTAAATGAACAAATAAAAACAAATAAATAAACAAATAAACAAATTAATTTGCCATGAACAAATAAGTCCATCTTTTAGTGTTTCCCATTTTCTTTGGTTTCGGATTGTGTGATAAGTCTAACTTCTGTTAGAATAAGTCCATCATTTGCTTATTTATGCACAAAGATTTTGCTAATGAATTAATATGTTGACAGCCAGAGTCTGCAGTTGATGGGGCTGGGTCTTGTCAGAGGCTCTCTGGGGCTTGGAATTTATCTTGAGTGTCCTGTGCAGGCACTGTGCCCTCTGACCTGCCCCCACCCAGCCTCATTGCTGCCTGAGTCCTGGGCATCTGGGTTGACAGCTGGCCCTCACCTTGTACAAACTTGAGTTTGTTGTACTTGGTTGTTGGGTTCCCTGGAGCTGTCACTGATATGTGCTCCCATGGGCCTTCCCCGGGAAACCTGGTGGTTGGAGCTGTTCTGATAGAATTAAGCTGTCTGTCTAAGTTCATGCCTGTTGCCCAAGTCAGAGACATGGCTAGGCTTTTTTGACCCCGAGAAAAATTGTCAGCCTGTCCTCCTCACCTGTCGTTCAGCCGCTCTCCCAGACCCCTGAGGGGCTTTTGGGATTGATCCAGAGCAAACCCTAACAGAGGGTGGGAGGCAGTGTTTACAGCTTCCGGGGCTTTCAGTGGTCAGCTCTGACTTCTCTGTGTGGGGAATTGAACACAGCTGAGGAGATGCTGTCAGCCAGCAGGTGCCCCAGGAAATGAGGATTTCCCTGCTTTTGCAGACAGAAGGAGCAGGTAGCAAGGCCTTTTCACCACAGCTCTTGACCCTTGCTCTAAAATTGGGAAGTTGGCAGTGAGCATCTGTGCCTGTCAGTCACAGCCAGCCTTTGCTCCTCAGAGTTAGAAGAGGAATTAATCTCTCTCCTCTGTCTCTCCGTTCCTTCCCATGGCCTCCCAGGTGTCCCCAGGGCTTTGCTGAATCTGTGTCGTGTGGCCGTGAGAAGAGCTCTTGGCAAGTACCGACTCCATCTGATTCCCTCGCTGCCGCTGCCGGACCCCATAAAAAAGTTCCTGCTGTACGAGTAGAAGGCAGTGCAGCAGAGGTTTGCAGCGTGGAAGGAGGTGATCTGCGGGGAAGCTGGACCTGCTTCTTGCCCCTGTGAGCCCATCCTGTGCTGACAGATCGTATTTGGCTGTTGCTAGGCAGGTGGCCTTGTTCTTCTGGGTTGTAATTCCATCTCAGGTCTTGGACATCGGGCAGTCTCTGGGTCATTATCAGCTGAGAGGCTCCTACAGAACTTCATGTTATTCTTCCTCAGTGTCTGTTTTGGATTTTCCCAGCTGCAGATGGATGAGTGGGCCTGGAAATGTGTGCAAGTGCAGACTGTGGTCGGAGAACTCAGCACTTTCCAGAGCTGTGCTTCTGTCTGTGGTTTTACTTCTCAGTTTAATTGTTTGATTCATCTTTCTGATATCAAATGAAAAGGGAGTTTTTGGTAAAAAAGCGGAGTGCAGAAATACAGTTCATGAACTTGCTGGTTGTCCCTTGCTCCTGGGGTTGACATGTGACACATGTCGTTTGCACACCCCTTCCTTGCCAGTTCAGTGTTCTCTCCTTGTGGTGGGGAGTCCTACTGTCTTCAGTCAAGGCTGGTTCCTGGCTGCGAGGATTGGCTGTGTTATCTCAAAGTCAGTGCCTGCATTTGTTTGCAATCAAAAGAGGTAGCGTCTGCTTTCCCCAGCGCTGTACCTGTTCTGGTACCTGACTGCTTGGTCCCGAGTTTTCTGCCATTTCACTCTGGGGAGCTTGCAGACATCGTTTGGACCAAGGCCTGCCCAGCAGCATCCACTGCCAGTTGCAGTGGGAAAAGAGACCTGCAGCGCTGCCTGTCTCCTAGTCCCTGCACACATCAGCGTGGCAACCACCTGTCCTGGGTGCGGCCAGGCTGTCAGCTGCTGGTGTCAAACACCTGTGGTTGGTGATTGCTCTCTGTTTGGGACCTGATGTCTTGGTGGTGTTCCTAGAACCTAAGTGGATAGTGGTGAGGTCAGGTCTCCCCCTGGCCTGCTGGGGTGGTGGTAGGTGAGCGAAGTGAGTGGGTTGTCATCTGACATCTGGGCTGTGGGTGGGGCTCGCTCTCACACCTGGGCCCTAAAGGAGGAGTTTCAGGAGTGGTGCTTAGCTCACCTTTCAGCTTTTCCAATCCTGGGTCCCCTTTTTCTGCTGCCTGTTTGGCTCAGGCGCTCTCCAGGTGAGCCATGCTGCAGAGTTATGTGTGCTCTGCGCCTGCCCTGCTGGGTGTTGTCTGCAGGGCCTGTTGAGGGCACAGCTCCCCAGCGCTGTCCTGGGTAGAGGGTGGCTGTGTTCGGGGCTTTCTGGAAAGCAGCCCCTGGGATTGCTGCCAGCCCAGGAGCCCCCACGTGCAGGCATGACCTTCCGGCTGCACAGGGCTGGGCTCAGCTTTTCCTTTCTGGAGGACAGGTTGCTCCCTGGGTTCAGCTAGCGTCAAGTGAGTTTTTGCAGAATCCCTACGATTTGGAGGTCAGCCTGCCTGAAACTTCATAGCTGCCAAACGTGAGCCTGAGGACGGTGTGAACAGTCAGTTGCTTCAGGCCCCTCTGCTTGTTTAGAGTGACACTTTACTAAAGCTCCTTGTCTTTTGTTGGCAAGAGTGGGCTACGGAATAGGAACAATAACTTTCTGTCAGAGCACTTTATACAATCATGTTTCAAAGCCCTGGGCGTCCAAGAGCTGAGGCTACTGCCTGGCCGGCCCAGAGCCTTCCCCAGGAAAGGGCACAGGCAACCAGTGGGAAGGAGCTGAGCCCCCAGCCTAGGCCGTGGTGCCTCTAACTGTCTCCGTAGTCCTGAGCTCTGGGCCGTGCTGCTGTGGACAGACGGGCTGGGGTGGGCGTGGGTGGGGGCAACATTGATAACTCCGAGAATTCAGCTTTGGCACCTGCGTGAGGTGTGGAATGTATTTCCCAAGCCCACCCGTGTCACGTTTGTGCCTTTTCCTGTTGTTTATATATTTATTTATTTATACCTGGCTTTATTCCGGAAAAGTGTTTAAGGCAGAGATACTTTAGTTTTGATGTTCAGTTTTGAAATTGGATAAGTATTAGTCATTGTTAAACAGATACTTTTAAGAAGAAAGGACAATTAGCAGTTTCCTAATGTAGAATATGTTTCTGTTATCAGGGCTAGGTGCCATCATTTTAAGTTTTTTTCATCTTCCATGAATTGATTCTGCAAGTGAATGTTTCATGCAGAAGTAGGAAGAGGAACAGCAAGCACAGGACTGAGCAGAGCTTGCCCTGCCCCCGAGAAGCCTCTGTGCCTGGGCAGGCCCGTGGGCAGGGAGGCTGCGCTTAGCGAGGCTGTGCCTTCCCCACAGGGCTTACAAGGAGAATGTGTGGGAAGCACTTCGTACTTGAGCAATCCCTGTCACATGTCAGCTGCTATCCTGGTGACTGTGGCCCCTCTCACCAGTGAGTGATGATGGTGCCGTAAGGGCCTGGGACCTTGGGGATCAGGCTTGACTTTGTGTCCCCTGGGGTAGTGAGAGTCCTGGGGTCCACAGCTAGGTCTTGGGCACAGCGGGCTCTGTGCAGGTCGGAAGTATAACTTAGAAAGTCCAGTTTATTCAACCTAGAGGGTTGTCTTATTCTGAGATTATGTTCTTAATTTGGGTGATAAAATGTCCTTTAATGAAGGTGGTAATAGGGGGCAATTTTTTTTTTTAAATCTTGGTGGCAAAACAAATTGTTGGCTGCCTTTTGTCAAGCTGCAGAATTTGTCAAGTTTGCCCATCTCTGAAGTCCCGAAGTCGGGGACCCACAGTTCAGCTGAGGTGTGTTCACATATTGGTGAGAAAGCCCTCTTGGGTCCTGGAAATGGCCTGTGCGCTGTTGGAGGACAGTGTGGTGTTGCAGTTGCCTCATGCAGGAACAAACTCTGAGGTCCCTGTGTGGCATGGTCGGAAGTGCGTGCTACATCCTGGCGATGACAGGGCCAGCGTCCCTGCCGTGGTGGCTCGCTGACATGAGAGACTCTCCTCTGCATCTTGTGCAGAATATACTCTACATGCTCTCGGCGGCGGTAGGATGGAGAAGTGAGGTGGGGAAGAGTGACTTCTGTTGCTTTAGAGTGTAATTGCTCAGTGTCTGGAATGCGTGGGTGTCCTTTCTTTTTAAGTTGCTTTGATTTCGGATCCCTACCAAGTAATGTACGAATGTGCATAAATCCAGTCTAAGTGTGGTGTTTACGGACACCACTCTCTCGTGTATAAAACCACAGTGTGCTGCTGCAGTTCAGCCAGCAGAGCCTTGCCTCGGTGTGTGCACGGCTCCTGTGTGTCCGGGACATGCCTCAGATAAGGACTGCCCTGAGCACAGCGTCCCCTCAGCTTTGTGATGAGTGTGTTTGACCACAGTGGCTGGGACCTACTGCTCTTGCACTTGTACCTGGTTAAGAACTTTCAAAACTACGATGTACATCTTTATATGTTACTGTAAATTAATAAATGCTTTATTCCCCTATAATTTCTCCAAGTGTCTTAATTTTTTGGACCATTTGTCTCATGGGGTTGATCGTGTGAAATCTTTGTGTCTGCAGTTCAGGGGGAAGTATCTGTCTTTCTGGAAAGTTTCTGATGATTTGGAGAGAAGGACTTGTCTTAAGCAGCGGTCTCGAACGGCCCTGAGGGTTGATGCACAGCTTTCAGCTGCTGGACGAGTCTGTTTCACTTAGTGGGTTTCTGCTTGGAAGAATGTTTGAAACCCACGGTTCCAAGTGAGCCATCTGCCCCTGCAGTGTTCGATGGGGGAGAGGGGGAGGTGGAGACCACGGGCAAGGGCCTTGTTTCTGGGCCCTGTTACATGTGACTTTTTAAAAAATTCTTACCAAAGGATATTTTTTCCATTGATTTTCAGAGAGAGAGAGAGAGAAACATTGACGAGAGAGACACATCTATTGGTTGCCTCCCTGATGGGCTGAGGATTGAACCTACAATCGAGGTACATGCCCTTGACTGGGAATTGAACCCATGACCTTCTGGCCTATACTCTAACCACTGAGAAAAACTGACCAGGGCCATGTGGCTCATTTTAAAAAAAATATTTTTTATTGATTTCAGAGAGGAAGGGAGAGGGAGGAAGAGATAGAGACATTGAGAGAGAGAATCATTGATCGGCTGCCTCCTGCACACTACCTACTGGGGATCAAGCCCGCAACTCAGGCATGTGCTCTGACCAGGAATTAAACCATGACCTCCTGCTTCATAGGTTGACACTCAACCACTGAGCAGCCAGGTCAGTGTGGTCATTTTGACAGGAGGTGGTGGTGGGGTGGTGGGGTGTAAAGCTTTGGGAGGAACCCAGGAATGAATGAGTTAAAGACAGATGTGTGTCCCCTGAAGGCCAGAACCTGGTTGGCAGGTGTCACTGACTGGAAGACCTACAGGGGCCATATGGGAGGAGCCATAATTGGTGCAGGAACACTAGGGAGTAGGCGAGACTGCAGCTAAGTTAGGGGAATGTCCCCCCTCGGGATGGGCATTCACAGATGTCCCAGTAACTGGCTCTGCAAGATGCAAGCGCCCGGAAGTTCTCAGGCTCCGCAGCCCTGTGTCTCCTGTGGCCATGGGCCATGTCCCTGTCAGCAAACTCTAAGTTCTGTGGTGGCCGCAGCCACTCGGGCAGGGAAGCTCACTGGGCTGCCTGGGCGGTTGGGCTCTGTGCTGTCTTCTAACATCACGGAAGTCCAGTAGAGAAGGTGCTGGCCATTGATGGAACAACAAAGTGCAAATTGGCGTTTGAACACAAGTACTTCAGTACTTTGCTAAGAAGAATCTTTTTTCTTCTTCAAATCCTCACCTGAGGCTATTTTTCCATTGATTTTTTAGAGAGAGTAGAAGGGAGCCAGAGAGAAAGAAACATTGATGTGAGAGAGATACATCGATTGATTGCCTTCCCACATGCCCTGACCAGGACCAGGGATCGAGCCTGCAACGAAGGTACATGCCCTTCACCAGAATCGAACCTGGGACTCTTCAGTCCGCAGGCTGACGCTCTTTCCACTGAGCCAAACTGGCTCGGGCTGGGGAGAGGGATCTTTGAGACTCACTGCTTAAGAAAGTTAAAAGACCAAGACAGGAAGCATGAGTGGAGCTGCCTTAATGAAAGAGATTCTGACAAGGAGGTCCTGTTCCTCAACCCACCCCCGGAAGTGGGATGTTTGTTGGCCTGGCAGAGCAGCGCTAGGAAAAGGACAGCTTCCAGAGTCCTAGGGACATTGGCCCCCGGGCATCTGTCTTCTGGTGGAGGAACGCCCAGCAAGTACTGCGTAGGTGCTTTTAATTGGGGCAAGAAAGGGCATTTCTCAGCAATCAACCTCAGAGTTCCTCAGAGCCTCTGCAGGAGACACCAGCAGGGGAGGAGGCTGGAAGGAGCTGAGCAGTTTGTGGCCCTGGGAGAACGACACCTTTAGCTCCACCACCCACTCTGTTCAATCTGGACCTCAGCCAGTCCCACCAGGCAAGGTGGCTCACATCTTCAGCTTCCTTGCTCAGACGTTGGCCCTTCATGTGGAACTCGGCAGGGCTGGGAAAATGCATCGTCTTATTTCACCCTTGACATGTTTATTCAGGGAATTTTCAGATCTGTGGGCAAGACCGTTCAAGCTGCTTCCTTGTGAAGTATTGACCAGAGACAGGTCAGCTATTGGGTGCAGGGAAGGAGGAAACAATGAGGGGGAAGAGAGACAGATGCGGGAAGGAAGTGAAGAGGAAGGAACCCCTAAGCACAGCATTGCACTTCTCTGCTTCCTCTTAGTGTCAGAATTTTCCGAGTAGATGTACTTTGCTGATAGTTTTCTTCTCCATTAATCTGACGTGAACGGAGCCTCCTGTTCCTTCAGTGGGAGGGACCTGCCCCCAGCTCTGTGACTGTTTCTCTTCAGTTCTCTGGGCCAGTCTCTTCACGGGCAGAGGGAGACAGGAATGTCGCCCCTGCTTAGGCTTGTTTCAAGGTTAAACTCATGCAGAGGGTGCTGGAGGCAGGAGCTCTGTCCAGTGAGGTGTGCATTAACTCAGTGAAAGCTGCACGGAACTCAACTCTGATGTCTGGGGGGCATTTACCAGGTGAAGGGGCGGGCCTGGGTGAGGAGGAAGAGGGGAGCTTGTGCAGAGGCCCATTGGGGAGGGGCACGTCACCTGGGCTGAGAGGAGGCCGGCTAGCGAGGATGGAGGGGAAGAGGGGCACGGGGGCTGGAGAGGCCGGCAGGGAGGCCACGGAGTGTCCACTGGGCCAGGTTAACACTTTGATCCTCATCCCGAGAGGCCACTTAGTGGTTTAAGCAGGGAAAGCCGCAGTGGGACTTGCATCTGGAACAGAGCGGGTGTGCTGGCTGTGGGAGCTGGCCTTGATGTCCAGGCTGGCCAGCGGCTCAGCTGCTTCCTGAGGCTGGCTCTACTGCTGGCAGCCTGGACTTGGTCCTTGGCAGAGTGGTGGAGGGAGTGAGCTGACCTTAGACTTGTTTAGGAAGTGAGATCTTCTGGTCTTGGTGACTGATGGGGAAATGAGAGGCTAGGAAGAGGAAGGTGTCAAAGGCTGTGAGTGGATTTTTGTCTCATGCAACTGGGTAGAGAATCTTGCTATTCTTTGAGATGGAAGCTACCAGATGAGGCTCAATCCTGGCAATGCTGAATTGAGATGCCTTTGAGATACCCCAGGAAGAATGTGGAATAGGTTACTTGGAAGTACCAATTCGGAGTTCACGGTTGAAGTCTGGTCTATCTTCATCCTTTCTGGTACCCACACCAGCCTTGAGGCTGAGTAAACTTTCCTGGCCCTTGATTGGAGGCTCAACTCTCTTCCATATAAACAAGCTAAATAAACAAACAAACAAAAACACCAAATCCTTTTCAACTCCCGATCTGGCTCCAGCTATATTCACCTCTTCCCCTGCACATTGGCTCCCACAGTGAGGCTCTTCAAACGCAGTTCCTCAAGTTCAGCTCCTTTAGTGTAGTTCCTCTCCATCCTCAGATCTATGAAACCAAAGGTCACCTGCTCCCTATGAATGGCAGGACGGGTATAGGATGATCACTGCAGACATTCCTCTTTAAAAGGGGGAAGGGAGGCACAAAGGATTCACTGGTCCATAGCAGTTCAGAGTCTAGCTCGGCAAATGTTGCAAGTGCCTCCGTGAGGTCTCAAGGGCTGGAAATGACTCTTCGTGGTGCCTGGCTCTGCCCTCCGGCCTCTTGTTCCCACCCTCTGAGTCATCTTTCCTTTTTCTGTGGAAGGTAGTACACGTTTGCAGCACAGTAGTTTTCACAGCCTTATTCCTGCCAGTATAATTTTGGGGGTCAAACGGACTCCTTTAATTTAGTTCTAGCTCTGTCCCTCTCAGCTTAGGCTGGCAGTTTTTGCTGATATAATTCTCTCAAAAAGTTTTGGGTCACATGTGAATCTCATTGGGGTTTACCCATTAGGCAGAAGCTACACTCACAGCTCTTTCCTAGATAAGCCTTTAAGCTTTGTTTCTTCCTTCTCTGGGTTTAGTTTGCTGTACTTTTAAAATTTCTTGAAATGGAGACTTTAGTAATTGATTTTTAGCCTTTCTTTTATTTGTTTGTGTGCATTTAAATGTACAACTTTCCCTCTGAGCAAGGCTTTGATGCTAATCTCATAAATTTTGATGTTATACTTTTATTCATTTAAAAATGTCTAATTTCTATTATTTCTTATTGACCCATAGGTTATTTAAAAGGGTACTTGGAATTTTTAATTTTCCCCCTATTGAGGCTTAATTCCACTGTAGTAATAAAATACAGGCTATAATCTATGTTTTTGATTCTTGGAAATTGTTGCGATTTCAACATGTTGCTCAAATCTTCTATACATTTACTAATATTTTTGTCCGTTTATTCTATCCATTTTGGATAAACATTTGTTAAAATATTCTATTTTGACTATAATTGCATCTATTTTTCCTTCTATTTGTGTAAATATTTGCTTTGCATATTTTAAGCCTATATTATTAACACATTGCATTCTCGTGTTTTCATATTACACAGTGTTTTACATAAATGTTAAAGACAGGCCTTAAAATTAAATACCCACTGCATTTTAAAGTTATTTATTACATGTTCTTACAAGCCAATTTCTTTTTAAAGTATGATACTTTGTAAAATATTTTTTATACTAGTTCAATAGAAACTTACCTGGCCACTGGGTAAAGCTAGCAATAAAACTACTGGTGCGCAATGTGTTAAGTGCATATAAATTTGAAATTGTCATGTCTTCCTGGTGGATTGACCCTTTCATTATTACAAAATATCCCTCTTTATTAATGATTCTTGCTTTTGAGTTTAAGTTGGTATTATGTATAACTTCATTGGCTTTCCTCTGGTCAGTGCTTACATAGTGTATCTTTTTAAAAAGTGCTTTCATGTTCACATTCTCTGTATCTATATATTTGAGGTATATCTCTTGAAGCATCATAGAGTTAAACTTTGTTTTATCCAATCTGATCATTTATTTTTTAATTGATATATTTAATAAACTTACATTTATTGTAATTATTGATATATTTGCGCTTAAATCTACCTAACACCTTATTAGTTTTTCTTTGTTCACATATCAAAGGTTCCTAGTTTCAAATTTATCTTAAAGATTTATTTTCAAATTTATTTTCAAATTTATCTTTATTCTGTATTTTCCATCTGTATTTTTTCTTTCTGTATTTAATTTTCTACTGACATAATTTCCAGTTCTCTAATTCTCTCTTCAGCTTTGTGTAATTTGCTTTTAAATTCATATATTGAGTTCTATCTGTTTATTTACTTATTTTGAAAGATTGGCTCTCTTTCTCTATATTTTTCAATGAGGTATAATTTATATAATGTAAAATGTACAAATCCTGTGTATTTAGATTAATGAATTGTTATACACATACAGCTCTATCTATATTTGTGTCTATATCTATATAATCTGTATCTCTCCACATCTAAAGAATTTTCACCCAGATCAGGATGTTTTATGTTCCCAAAGTCCTCCTATGTCCCTTGAATATTCCCCTCAAAGATAACTTTTTTTTTTTTTACCTTCATCACCTTGGATTAGTTTGATCTACTTCTTAAATTTCCTGTAAATGATTTCATTCGTATGCACTCTATTGTATCTGACTTGTTTACTCAACATTATGTCTGAGATTTATCCATGTTGTTTTGTGTAGCAATAGTTTGATATTTTTTTATTGATGTGTAGCAATCCATTATACAAATTTGCTATATTTTATTTGTTCATTCTTCTGTTGGTGGGCATTTGAGTTGTTTCCACAATATTATTTTCTTGTGACTTTTTATCTTGGTCCTGTGTTCAGTGTGTCTGGTAATTTTTGATTGAATGATGGACATTGGGATCATACAGTGTTGTGGCTCTGAATGATGTTATCTTCCTTTAGAGCAAGGGTTCTCAACCTGTGGGTCACAACCCCTTTGGGGGTCGAACGACCCTTTCACAGGGGTCGCCTAAGACCATCGCAAAACACATATATAATTACATATTGTTTTTGTGATTAATCACTATGCTTTAATTATGTTCAATTTGTAACAATGAAAATACATCCTGCATATCAGATATTTACATTATGATTCATAACAGTAGCAAAATTACAGTTAGGAAGTAGCAACGAAAATAATTTTATGGTTGGGGTCACCACAACATGAGGAACTGTATTAAAGGGTTGCGGCATTAGGAAGTTTTAGAGAGTGTTTACTTTGCTTATGACAGGCAGTTAGATTAGGGGAAGATTAACTGAATTCAGTCAGGTAGTCAGCTGATTTGAGGATTTTCAATTTTGTAAGGCAAGTCTATTCCTGGCTCATCTGTTCTTCACAGGCCTCGCTCCTTGGTGCCCCCAGAACTCGAGTTATTCCATAGCACAGTGAGAGTGCCATGACTGTTTCCTCCAGGGCCTGTCAGCCTCGGGGCCTGTCTGCAAATTAGGAGTCACTTTGAGGAGATAGTTGATGCAGAGTGTTGGGCTCATATCTGTGCATTCTTCTTGTCCCCTAAAGTCCTCAGTAGCCTTGAACTCCAGCTGTTTTTCCCCCCTCACCCCTGTGAGATTGATGAAACTGCTTAACCTCTCTCATAGTAGCCTCTCTCTACTACTTATCCTCTCAAATCATGTTGCTTAGACTTTTCAGATGCCTGGAGGGTGGAAGTAGCACTTAGTGTCAGATTCATCTCAGTCAGTCCCCTTTTCCCTGGGATCTTTGGGTCTTATCCAGCCTTTCTTTCTTTCTTTCTTCCTTCCTTCCTTCCTTCCTTCCTTCCTTCCTTCCTTCCTTCCTTCCTTCCTTCCTTCCTTCCTTCCTTTCTTTCTTTCTTTCTTTCTTTCTTTCTTTCTTTCTTTCTCTCTCTCTCTCTCTCTCTCTCTCTCTCTCTCTCTCTCTCTCTCCCTCCCTCCCTCCCTCCCTCCCTCCCTCCCTCCCTCCCTCTCTCCCTTCCTTCCTTCCTTCCTTCCTTCCTTCCTTTTCTTTGGGGTGATCATACTCTATCATGTCAGAGCAGATTGATGAAATAATTCCAGACTATTTGTTTCAGTAGCTGTTTGCATTTTATGAGATGATTATTAAATTGGATTTTCGTAATTGCTCTGTGAAGTCGCTAGCAGGGCTATTGTCCCTACTTTACAGATGGGGACACTGAGGCCCCCAGAGGCATAGGGTGGTTGGCGGAGTTTCCACACCCACTGCATGGTGGCCCGTCTTTAACCCTCACCAGCACTGAAATCCGTGTGTACTGGACACCATCTCATGGAGTCCTAACTGTGCCCAGCCAACAGGCAACAGCAGTAAACAGAGAGAAGCCTGGAGGGTGGTGGTCAGTCACGGAGCTGAAGGGAAGGCCCTCAGTGAAACATGAGTGAAACTTGCTATAAACAAGTGCCGTGTGGATGCAGTCCTTTGCCTCTAAGGAACGGGGAAATCTCAACGGCAAATAAACGTGCTCCACCTGCAGCGAGCGGCCCCTCAGCACCCCTTGGGCAGAGGCGCGGAGAAGCAGACTGAGACAGACTCAGCCCACGTGGGACAGAGGTCCCAGGACTGTGGGCGCCCTCTGGTGGTTGGCTGATTCGGGACCGTCTGTTCAAATGCAAACGGTGGCATTTCAGAGTGAATCCTGCCTGCCCTTTTTTTTTTGCATTTCCTAATTTTTATTTTTCAACTACAGTTTACTCTCTCTGTTATTTTGTATTGGTTTCAGGTGTACAGCATAGTGGTTAACAATCATATACTTCCTCCTGATTCCAGTATTCATTTGGCACCGTACATAATTATTACATACTACATGAAACCTGTGCATGGGTAGGGTCCCTGGGTCTGGCTGGCTATCAGGGCTGATTGGGGCCTTCCGGCTGCTGGCCGGGGCCTTCCTTACCCCCGGCTGCTGGCTGCCTTCATTCCAAGCTGCCCCTGGTGGTCAGCGCGTGTCATAGTGAGTGGTCGAACTCCTGAGGGGACAATTTGCACATTAGTCTTTTATTATATAGGATTATTGACTATATTATTTATATCCCCATAACTATTTTATAACTACCAATCTGTACTTCATAATCCCTCACCTTTTTCAACCAACCTCCTGACCCCCTCTTCTCTGGCAACAACTGATCTGTTCTCTGTATCTATGAGTCTGTTTCAGTTTTATTTGTTTATCTATTTTGTTCTTTAGATTCCTCAAATGTGAGATCATATGGTATTTCTCTGACTGACTTATTTCACTTAGCATAATGCTCTCCAGGTCCATCTATGCTGTCACAAATGGTAAAATTTCCTTCTTTTTCTTTTTTTCTTTTTCTCCTCCCCCTCCCCTCTCCTCCCCTTCCCCTCCTCCCCCTCCCCCTCCCCTCCTCTTCCCCCTCCCCCTCCCCTCCTCTTCCCCCTCCCCCTCCCCTCCTCTTCCCCCTCCCCCTCCCCTCCCTTTCCCCCTCCCCCTCCCCCTCCCCTTCCCTGCCCCTCCCTCCCCCTCCCCCTCCCCCTCCCCCTCCTTCTTCTTCCAAGTAGTATTCTCTTGTGTAAATGTACCATCACTTTTTTACCCACTCATCTATCCATGGGCACTTGTGTTTCTTCCATATCTTGGCTATTGTAAATAATGCTGCAATGAACATAGGGGCGCATATATATTTTTCTGAATTAGTGTTTTGTGTTTCTTCAGATAAGTATCTAGAAGTGTAATTGCTGGGTCATAAGGCAGTTCCATTTTTAATTATTTGAGGAACCTTCATACTGTTTTCCATAGTGGCCACACCAATCTGCATTCCCACCAACAGTGCACAAGGGTTCCCTTTTCTCCACATTCTCATTAACACTGGTTGTTTATTGATTTATTGATGATAGCCATTCTGACAGGTGTGGGGGATCAAACCCGCAATTGAGGTATATGTCCTTGACTGAGAATTGAACCTGAGACCCTTCAGTCTGTGGGCTGATGCTCTAACCATTGAGCTACCAGCCAGGGCTAGTTTAATTTTTTTCATGTATCTGTCCAATTCTTTTAACACCATTTATTGAATAGACTGTCTTTACCCATTTTTTAAAAATATGTTTTTATTGATTTTATTTTATTTTATTTTTTTTTTTCTTTTCTTTTTCTTTTTTTCTTTTAATTAAATCTTTATTGTTCAGATTATTACATTTGTTCCTCTTTTTTCCCCCCCATAACTCCCCTCCTCCCAGTTCCCACCCCACCCTCCGCCCTCACTCCCCACCCACTGTCCTAATCCATAGGTGCACGATTTTTGTCCAGTCTCTTCCCGCATCTCCCACACCCCTTTCCCCCCCAAGAATAGTCAGTCCATTCCCTTTCTATGTCCCTGATTCTATTATAATCAACAGTTCATTCTGTTCATCAGATTATTTATTCACTTGATTCTTAGATTCACTTGTTGATAGATGCATATTTGTTGTTCATAATTTGTATCTTTACCTTTTTCTTCCTCTTCCTCTTCTTAAAGGATACCTTTCAGCATTTCATATAATCCTGGTTTGGTGGTGATGAACTCCTTTAGCTTTTCCTTATCTGTGAAGCTCTTTATCTGACCTTCAATTCTGAATGATAGCTTTGCTGGATAAAGTAATCTTGGTTGTAGGTTCTTGGTATTCATCACTTTGAATATTTCTTGCCACTCCCTTCTGGCCTGCAAAGTTTCTGTTGAGAAATCAGCTGACAGTCGTATGGGTATTCCCTTGTAGGTAACTGAGTTTCTTTCTCTTGCTGTTTTTAAGATTCTCTCTTTGTCTTTTGCTCTTGGCATTTTAATTATGATGTGTCTTGGTGTGGTCCTCTTTGGATTCCTTTTGTTTGGGGTTCTCCGCGCTTCTTGGACCTGTAAGTCCATTTCTTTCACCAGGTGGGGGAAGTTTTCTGTCATTATTTCTTCAAATAGGTTTTCAATATCTTGCTCTCTCTCATCTTCTGGCACCCCTATAATTCTGATGTTGGTACGCTTGAAGCTGTCCCCGAGGCTCCTTACACTATCCTCGCATTTTTGGATTCTTTTTTCATTTTGCTTTTCCGGTTGGGTGTTTTTTGCTTCCTGGCATTTCAAATCATTGACTTGATTCTTGCGCTCCTCTGGTCTGCTGTCGGGAGTCTGTATAATATTCGTTATTTCAGTCCGTGTATGCTTAATTTCTAGGTGGTTCCCCAATATACGATCGAGGGTCTCATTAGTTTTCTTGTAGATCTCATTAAGTTTATCGGCGGCTTCTAAACAGTTCTTGAGAGACCTTAAAAGTGTGGTTCTGAACTCTATATCTTCCATTGACAATTTTGTCCTGTTTCTTTGTCTCCGCATTTTGTTATGCTTCCTTGGTGCACCCCCTAGTGGTCTTTGTGCGCAGTCTTATAAACCTTGATTGTTGTAGCTAATACCAGGGAAGGTTTGACCTCCAGGCCAAGTGGCTATGAGAATCAGCTGTGTCAGCAGTGAGAGAACTTCTGTCCTCTAGGGAGGTGCTAATCTAGCCTTTGCCTGAGGCTATCCGGCAAATGCCTGTGTGCAGGGCTTGGGCGGGGTGGGTCGCACAGGATCAATACGGTGGGCCGGAGAGAGCAGTGATGGCGGCTCTCAGTCCTGTCCCCAGGGGCTCTGCCTCTCTGAGTCCCAGCAATGGCTGCAAACCTCGGAGAGAAAGCTGCACTCGCTCTGACCGAAGCCAGACAGTCCCGCTTCTCCCGTTTGAGTCTGGGTCCCTAAAGACTCGCCCGGATCTGGAGCTCAGAGTCTGCGACTCCCTCCTGATTGAAAACGCCAACCGCGCCCTCCGCCGCCAGCCTGCTCCGCGCACTCCGCACCTCAGAATTTGACTTCAGCACTGCGCCTCCTCTGAGTGTCCGTATGCGTTTCTCTTTCCTCCTAGTTGTAGGACTTCCACTCAGCCAGCGTTCCTGTGGTTCTGGGTGATGTCCCTTCCATTTTTTGGTTTCACTTTTGAAGTAGTTGTTCAAGGCAGCAAACTCCGGCGTTAGCCTATGCCGCCATCTTGGTTCTCCCCTGTTTTTATTGATTTTAGAGAGAGGAGAGGGAGAGATAGAAATATCAATGATGCTCTAGAGCAGTGGTTCTCAACCTGTGGGTCGCGACCCCTTTGGGGGTCGAACGACCCTTTCACAGGGGTCGCCTAAGACCATCGCAAAACACATATATAATTACATATTGTTTTTGTGACTAATCACTATGCTTTAATTATGTTCAATTTGTAAAAATGAAATTGGGGGTCACCACAACATGAGGAACTGTATTAAAGGGTCATGGCATTAGGAAGGTTGAGAACCACTGCTCTAGAGAATCATTGATTGTCTGCCTCCTGCGTGCCACCTTCTGGGGATTGAGCCCCAATGCAGGCATGTGCCCTGACCAGGAATTGAACCATGACCTCCTGGTCTAGGTCAATGCTTAACTATTAAACTACACCGGCCAGACTAGACTATCTTTACCC
Organism: Myotis nattereri; assembly: GCF_964212035.1. Taxonomy (NCBI): domain Eukaryota; kingdom Metazoa; phylum Chordata; class Mammalia; order Chiroptera; family Vespertilionidae; genus Myotis; species Myotis nattereri. Next base: position 35,231,633 of record NC_138082.1, read on the forward strand.
AATTTTATGTTCTTGCCTCCTTTGTAAAATATTAATTGACCATATAGGCATGGGTTTATTTCTGGGTTGTGGGCTTTTTCTTTGGCTGGTGTTGACGGGTGGCCAACTAATTTCACAAGCAGAGTACCACGTGGTTCTCTTTCCTCTGCACCAGGAGGAGAGGTCTCACCAGAAACCAGCCCTGCCTGCACCTTGGTCGGGGCCTTCTGGCCTCCAGAGCTGTGAGAAATACATTCTGTGTTGGAGCAGCCCAGCAGCTCCCGCAGACTGACACACCCTCATTTCCCATTGACTGCAGCCTGAGAAACAGAATCCTCCATCCTGTCCTGTACCAGGGACACTTTCCTCATTTCTTAAAGACATTGTTTATCTTATGAAGCACAGTAAGTCTACTGACTATAGAATCTCCCAAAGTAAGCGAATGGAGAACTTTAGCTGTCATGCCTGCACATGCCCAATGTACACGCACAGCACACATACACCAAATACCCCCATATCTCTCTCTCTCCCTCCCTCCCTCTCTCACTCTCTCTCACACACACACACCTCACACACACCAAATACCAAATACAGACAGCCACACCATATCACAGCCCTCACATACCCCCATGAGCACTCACTACACACACGCATATCCAACTCCACGTATGTGCTACCACGTTGTGGCTTGGTGTTGGGAGACGGTTATGAGCAGTGACTGGGAATTTGTTTCTGTTTAGGAGTTGGGGGAGGGGGACCTGTCTGCTCAGGGAAGGCTCCCTCGCTGGCACCAGTGACAGCCACCTGGTCTCAGGCACTCACCTTTCCGAGTGCAGGAACCTTCACCAGCAGAGGCCTCAGCAAACTGGGGGGACTCCTCCTGAGTGGGGCCATCTATCGGTCCCTGCCTTCATGCAGTCGCCCATTGTGGTCGAATGGTGTCGCCCAAAAGGATGTGTCGAAGTCCTAACGCCATCCCTGTGGATGAGGCCTCCTTTGCAGGTAGGGTCTTTGCCGGTGTAGGTGAGGTCAGGTGGTCATACTGGAATAGGGATGGCTCTCAATGCTATGACTGGTGTCCTTAGAGAAAGGGGCGGGAGATTTGGACCTGGAGACGCAGAGGAGACAGAGCCAGAGCGTGGCCTGACGCAGCCCCAGGAGCGCCACGGGCTGCGGGCACAGCGGAGGCTGGGAGAGGCTGGACCAATTCTCCCTTGGGGCCTGCAGAGGGACCAGCCTGCCGAGGCCTTGATTTTGGGTTTCTGGCCTCCAGAACTGTGGGACAATACATTTCTGCCGTGCTCAGCCACCCGTTGTGGAGCTGTGTTATGGCCGCCCCAGGGAACAAAGACAATTCCATGAGCATTGCCTGAGCCCAGCTAAGCGTCAGCCGCTGCTCCGGTGCCTGGCGGATAGGACAGACCGGGTCCTGGGCCTTTCAGCCCTGCCACCTGCAAAGAGATGACGAGATGAAATGTGTGTCTCGCTGGTTGTCACGTGGGCCCCCCAGGAGGGGCTTGGCCATGTGCCCACACAGATTCCAGCTTATTTGTAGGTGTGTCCTGGGGCTCGAGGACCTTGTGAGGAGAAGATTTTTCCAGAACTATCTGGAAGATCTGGGATGGGAGGGTGGGCAGGAGGCTGCCTGTGTCAGGGTGGAGGGGTTTGGTTAGGGGTCCAAGTTTGATGATAGCTTCCTGGACCTGGTCTAAATGGGCTCAGGTGTTCCGTTCCCCAGGCACTCTGCAGGGGGTGGGATGGGGGGCTGGTGTGTGTTTGAGGGCCCCGGCTCTGAGTTGTTGCTGACCCACTCATTCCAGTGTCTTTCCAAAAGTTGCTCTAATTAGCCTCACCTTGGGCCCACATGGACAGAGGCCTGAGGTGGAGACTGCATTCTTATAAAGTGTTTAGGATTATTCAGAAGTGGGAGAGGCACCCTTGTTCGTAGTTGAGTGGGTTATTTCGCTCTGGCCATGGTCGGCCTTGACAGACTTCTTCCCGTCTGTTTCCACCACCCCCCCTCCGCCCCCCACTCTGTGGTCCTGCCCTCAGAACATCCTGGAGGGAGGCCGGTGACCTGGCCCACGTGCGCCTGTCATAGCCTCTCTCCAGTCCGGCCTCACCCGGCCCTGGTGATCGTGCCTTTAATGAGCCTTTTCAGAGAATATTACTTCCTGCTCACACTGACCCCTGGCAGGGCCCATCCCCAGGGGGAGGTTTACAGCTGTTCTGGTTCCTCTCCGAGGAACAAATGCACCAGCTGAATTTGTAGGAGCACTTTGAAGCGAGGATCCCTCTGCCTGGGCTAACACCCATCTGAGAGGTGTGACCCCTTCTGACGCTGGCGCAGCGTTGGGAGTTGTGAGTTGGGAGTCGGGAAGGTGCTGGAGCCCTGGAATGCTCTTGGTTCTGACTGGCTCCTCTCCTCCGCTCCTCTGTGGGCTCAGGAGGCTGCGGATGTGAAGGAAGAAAGGAAGGAAGGAATCACGAGAGATGGAGGAATGAGACTTTCCTTCGAAGGCTAACTCTTTGATACTCTTTATTTTTCAAAATATTTTCTCTCCTTGTTCAATTTGGACGGTCTGTCTCCTGAGTCTTTTTAAAATTTTTATTTTTATTTTTTTAATTGATTTTGGAGAGAGAGAAAGAGAGGAAGAGGGAGAGAGAGAGAGAGAGAGAGAGAGAGAGAGAGAGAGAGAGAGAGACATCAATGAGAGAGAATCATTGATCAGCTGCCTCCCACATGCCCCACATTGGGGATCGAGCCCACATGTGCCCTGACTGGGAATCGAACGGTGACCTCTTGGTTCACAGGTCTACACTCAGCCATGGAGCCACACCGGCCAGACTAAAATTTATTTTAATTATAGTTAACATCTGGTTCACTGAGTCTTTTCCCTGTTCTCTCCATTCTGCTGTTGAGCTTATCCACCGAGTTTTACATTTCAGTTATTGAACTTTTTAGTTCTTAAATTTCCATTTAAAAATATATTTTTCTTAGTTGAGACTTTCTATTTCTTTGCTGAGGCTTTTTATTTTTTATTATTCTACTTTATGTTTTAAATATATATTTTTATTGATTTCAGAGAGGAAGGGAGAGAAGGAGAGAGAGATGTAATCATCAATGATGAGAGAGAATCATTGATCGGCTGCCTCCTGCATCCCACACTGGGATTGAGCCTGCAACCTGGGCATGTGCCCTGACTGGGAATAAAACTGTGACCTGGTTCATAGGTCGATGCTCAGCCACTGAGCCACGCTGGCCGGGTAAGGCTTTTGAATTTTTAAAATTTGTTTAGTCATATTTATACTTGCTCCTTGAAGCATTCTTATCCTGGCTGCTTTAAAATCTTGGTTGGAGAACTCCACGCCTCTGTCATGTCGTGTTGGCATCTATTGGTGTCTTTCTTTCACTCAGTTTGAGGTCCACCTGGCCCTCAGTATGATAAGCGGTTTTCGGTTGAGGCGGTGACAGGAGACAGGTGCTGTCCTGTGACTGCCAGGGGGTGAGATGCCCGGGCTCCCGCCTTTGCTGTCTTGGGCAAAGGTGGGCCATTATTCTCTGTGCTGTTTGCCTGGAGCAGAGCAGTCATTGTCTAAGTTTTCTGACCTGCTAGGCTGCTCCTTTAAATACCTGCTGTATTTTTATTGGTGAGCCTGGTCCCTTGTAAACCTTATTTACAAGTAAAGTTCCTTTTCTCAATCTCTGTGCCTTCCCAGGTTAGAGCCTGAGGGGGTGGCCAGCACAGTGGGGACACGTGGAGAGGACCTGACCCCATGAGTGTGCCGTGGGCCCTGAGGGCCTCCATGAGTCCTGGGAACCAGGGATGGGGTGGCCTGGCTTTCCTTCCCTGGATGTGGATTGTTCCCAAGTCGGACCCACCTCCAGGACATGCGGGTCAGCTCACCTGGGGAAGGTGTGGGGGGGGAGGGGGGAGGGCATGGTGAATGGATCGTTTGTGTGTTATGAGAGGCCCAGACCCACTGCAAGGGAGGGACCAAGCAGAGAGCTGAGAAATCATAATAAAACACCTCTCCCGGGAAACCACTTAAATGAATCACTGCTAAGGTAAGAATAACCCTTTTGGCAAATGCATTTTCTCTGCCCAAGCTAAAATATATTCAGTCCCACAAAGGGCCCTGTGACAAGCCGAGGGGCAGGCCCCGCCAAGTGGTCGTTCTTGCGGCTCTTAAATTCTGTTCTTCTCACAGGGCTGGGCCTGACCAGGAATTTAGAGGGCCCTGATGCTTACTTAGTGAATTGGCCTGGGGCTGTATTGCTTAGCAGATACATGCATTTATGGGGTCCTAGCAGAGCAAAACAAGCTTTTCAAGATACCTTTATATCGATCTCATTTACATTTTCCTATCAAGTGATTTTTTGGGGGAGGTGGGCAAGAGGATGGACAATCCTCTGAAGAATGCGATGTTGGTGGCCCAGGTTGGCTGAGGTATTGGGAGTGGTGGCTCATTTCCGCTGTGTTAAACCACACTCCATGCATGTGGGCACTACTGCCTGGAGCAAAGGCCCGGGGCTGACAAATGAGTTCCCACATGCCGAACTCAGACTCCAGGTGCACATAGCAGCCCGGGGACGGGTGTGTGTGTGTGTGTGTGTGTGTGTGTGTGTGTGTGTGCTTCCCCAGCAGCTGCCCCTCTGGCCAGGTGAGGCCTGACCTCGCTCCTCTGCGCAGGGAAGCCTGCCTGGGGCGGTTCTGATGACCAGGGTCAGGTCACACACACACACACACACACACACACACACGTATTATCTCATTGGAAGCTGGGAGTATCTCACTCCCTTTTTCTAGATGAGGAAACGGAGGCACAGAGAGGCTAAGAAATCCCCCCGGGGTCACACAGCAAGTGACTGGTAGGGCCCAGGTAAAACCCCACTTTGCTTCAATTCCAAAGCTGGGACTTCTGAATAACTCCGGTGTGGGCCGTTTCATCACAATGAATGCCACAGATGGTGTGGGTGCAGGCCTCGGCCCTCGGCCCGACGGAGACCCTCCACGGCAGGCGTCCATCACTGGCCTGAGCAACGGTGCCTGAGAAGAAGCAACTTCTGAAAAACATGAGCATTTTATTCTGCTACTCGGCCTTTAATTGACTACAAATGACTTTTGTAAAGCAGTTCTAGAAGGCGGTGGGTGAAGTTTCTATAAACCTCCCGCTTTGTCCATAGATGGCCACGTGACTCTTGCCCCCTCTGCAGTGGAAGGTGGACAGACTTGATGGCTGCAGATAATTAACCCCGGCTGCAACCTGCTGTATTTATTTATTTATAAAATATATTTTTATTGATTTCAGACAGGAAGGGAGAGGGAGAGATAGTAACATCAGTGATGAGAGAGATTCGTCTATGGCAGGGGTGGGCAAACTTTTTGTCTCGAGGGCCACAATGGGTTCTTAAACTGGACCGGAGGGCCGGAACAAAAGCATGGATGGAGTGTTTGTGTGAACTAATATAAATTCAAAGTAAACATCATTACATAAAAGGGTACGGTCTTTTTTTTTTAGTTTTATTCATTTCAAACGGGCCGTAGTTTGCCCACGAATGGTCTATGGGCTGCCTCCTGCATGCCCCCTACTGGGGATGGAGCCTGGAACCTGGGCATGTGCCCTGATTGGGAATTGAACCATGAACTCCTGGTTCATAGGTCAATGCTCAATCACTGAGCCAAACCGGCTTGGCAAAGGGAGTTGTGACATTTAAAGGTCATTTCAGTCAAGTCAGACAATTCACCTGCCACACGCCCAGCTTCCCTCCCACCTCTCTGGCGGCTCCATCTGCCAGGCTCCCCTAAACACTGGCATCCCCTGAGGGCAGTCCCAGTCCCTTCTCTTCTCCCATGGATGTAAACTCATCCAGGAGGTTTCAATGGTACCCGGGCCCCCAGCTCCAGTGTCATGCTGTATTTAATGGGCCCGAGAGACAGCTGCCCCAAGGGGCGTCCAGCCTGGCCGGGCCCTGCCCCTTATTGCAAAGCTGTTTTAAAGACATGCCTCGGGGCCCAGCCAGGTCCGGGGAGGAAAGTGGCGAGGTGTGTAGATAGGAAACACCTGTTCCAGAGCATTGAGCTTGGTCAGGTATTGTTTTATATTTGTGTGTTTTTTTCCCTTTCGGTTCATTCAAACTTAATCTGGTGGTGAAATTAAGTACATCATCAACCTAAAGCTACCAAACCAAATCCATAAATGGTGGGATTTGAAAAATATGTACTAGCGCAGGGCGTCTGGCCTGGCGCCAGCCCAGCCAGTGCACAATGGGTCCGTGTGTGCTGGGCCCTGAGCTGAGACCACAGGCAGGGGGTCAAGTCCGGGGAAGGCTCCCGTGGGCCCAAGGCAACGCTGTGGGGCTCTAAGCTGCAGACATGAGCCCCTGAGGCCTGCTGTCGTCAGGGGTGAGGTGAGCAATGCGGTGTGGCTGGGGTGTGGGGAGCTGCAGGGGAAGGTGTGGAAATCTGACACAAATGCAAATGTTTTACCTCCTAAATCACCTTGGTCTTTGCAGTTGAAATTGATCCTGAACTTCCCACCCCAGTATCTCCCAGGGGTGGGGGGAGCCCGGCTGCTTCTCGCTTTTCAAACTCACAAGTCATAACTCTTCCTCCTGCTGCAGCCGGTCACAGGCTGAGTTCTGAACTCACGGAGACACGCGAAAATGCCGAGACTGTCCTGGGACCGGCCACCTCCACGATCCCTGCAGACGGGGACTGGCCTCGGGCACTTTTGTCTGGGGCTTTGCCTTCCTTTGGTTCTCTTCTGGCCCTGGGGACCCTCAGGTGCGATGCATTGACCACCGTCAACCCAACATGCCAAGGCCAACCAGGGCCCTGCTCACAGCTCCCCTCCCGGGCGTGTCCTGTTCACTCAGAGGGACGGTGGCTCCCGAGGAGCCAGTCTTAAATGCGTTGTCCGATGGCCAGGATGCTAGGACATGCCTGGTGGACCCAGGGCCTGGGACACGTGGTCTGCAGCGCCCAGGGGGGTGGGTCTGCGGAACCCGTCCAGCTGCCTCTGTCCTAGTTTTTTCGTTGTTCTCAGGCCTCTTCTGAGTGTCCGCGTCAGCTGCAGGCAGGCCACTTCCCAGGAGTGAGCCTGAGTGAGCCAGGGCTGCTGTGACATGCTGTGTTGCTCATGCATTAATCACACCAGCGCTGTGTCGGCTCGTGGACACCTGTCATTCCAGCCTCTGTGCATCTGCTGAATCACAGGCCCAGACAGAATCCCCGATGGGTTACACCTCCGCTGCAACGAGCTCTCCTGTGCACAGTGGCTCTGTGACAATCACCCAGCACTGAGCCTATAGCTCAGGGGTGGAGAGCCTTCTGCCAAGGGTCTTTGGATACTTATAACATCATCTGTGGGCCATACGGCATTATTGACTTAAAAATTAGCCTGCTGTATTTGGTCAAACATTTATTAACTCAGCCACCCTGAGCGGTGGGGCCCAGGTCCTACAGCCAGTGAGTGGGCAGCGCTGGGCCCTGCACTTGGCCTCTGACATGGTGCCTCTCTGGGGCCTTCTGTTCAGCCCCTGTGCTCAGAGCAGTGAATCCTTTTCCTTTGGTTCCCGAGGACAGAACTGGGGGTGTCTGCCCTGTGCCTCCCAGGGGTTCTTGCTGGGGTGGGTGGTGGGTGTGAGCACCCACATGACCACTTAGAAAGGGGTGCTGCTGGGGGAGCCCCAGGAGGAGGGGCTGTAGAGCTGTGCGCACTGCCACCTCCAACCCTGCCCCCTGGAGTCAGCCACACGGTTCCGGGACTGCCAGGCATGGCTGCCTTCCTTTATATGTTTTCTCTTAATATTTTTTTTTTGGGGGGGGCGAGTCTAGATACTTAAAAAGCTTTGTATCTTCTCACTGTTTGGACACCACAAAACGGGTAGAGCAGGGGTCCTCAAACTTTTTAAACAGGGGGCCAGTTCACTGTCCCTCAGACCGTTGGAGGGCCGGACTGTAGTTTAAAAAAAAACTATGAACAAGTTCCTATGCACACTGCACATATCTTATTTTGAAGTAAAAAAACAAAACGGGAACAAATACAATGTTTGTATTTGCATGTGGCCCGCGGGCCGTAGTTTGAGGACCCCTGGGGTAGAGTATAAAAGACCTCTCAAACTCCGCTGGAGAGGACGGGCTTTACAGATTGAGGAGGGGATTCTCATGTTGTGCGCACTTGGTATGAACAAGCTGAGCAAACCCCAGTACCCTTTTGTTCTCTGTTTATGTTGAATGCAATGGTTTTGTGGAAAAGCCACGTTTTTACGACTCTGAAGTGCCTACTTCTCTCCCCTGAGGAACATTGAGTCTCGTCTTATTTACTGCGCTGGGTATTAACACTCATAGTCTATTAAGGAATTTTCTCCAGGGCCGTGGCACTCCCGGGGCTGTGAAAGGACCATGGTGTAGGTAGGAGGTGATATTAAAGTCCAGACACGTAGGGTGGGGCACCGAACATGACCCCGAATTCCAGGGGACGCATTAACTCCGAGCCCACGGCCCCCATGCAGACAGGCCTCACCTCCCGCACCACCAGTTTCTCTCTGTTAACGTAAAAACCATTGATACCTGTAAAGAATTTTTGTGAGTTTATTTGAGCCAAACTGTCGACATATGCCGGGAAGCAGAACCTCAGCGAATTGAGATAATGCTCCGGAGAATGGCGGGGTTACATTTGTATTTATATATTTGCAATCAAAGGAGGGACGTAGGTGGGTTACATGAAATTCATTGGTGATAGATTAAGGAGGGATAAAGCAAAGCAGGGGAAAACCCTGGGGTTGGATGAAAAGTAAAATGATGGACACATGCTTAGGTGGGTGCAGGAACAATTAACATGATCATGCAGGAATTTGTGGTACCTGTCCTGGCGCCCAGCACATTTGGTTGTGCCCCAGGGGCTCCAGAAAAAGGTAAGTTAAAAGTCACCCAGACACTTCAAGGGTATGTTATCATAGATGCAAAAAGACAGATAGGCTCAGTTAAGGTAAAGGTTGACCTTGTCAGTGAAGATACCAGCCTAGGATGTAACTGCCCTCCGTAACTGCTTTTAGTTAAAGTTTAATTTCAGACCATCCTTTGTGGTTCCTTTAGGTCTCTGAGTTTGCAAGACCGCCAGGCAGGCTTCCCCTGAGCTTGTCAGGTCAGCAAGTGGCCCCTCTCGTCCACAACTCCCAGCGTGAAGGATGAGGCAGGAGCCCACGCTGTTTCCCGGCAACGAGGCCTGAGCTCAGGTCGAGAGTGTGGAAGTACATCCGCTCCATTCAGAAGTGACAGTGCCCGCGGGGCCAGTGCCGCCTGCCCGGGAGGAGCCGCCTAGAGGCCACAATTCACGGCTCCTCTCTGACTGAGGTTGCCTAGCCCTTGAGGGCACGGCAGGGGTGGGGGACAGTGGCTGCTACGCCAGGCTGGCCCTCCTGGGAAGTGTTCGGGACCCGCATCCCAGCATCTAGGGCAGTGGTGGGGGCGGGCCCCTGTGGCTGCAGTTTCAGGAGCAGGAGGCTGGGCACAGGGACGCTCTCGGTCTGGTGGAGCCACAGCCGGACCTGGGGTCTCTTGGGCCTGAAGTGAGACCCCAGCAATGGCTTGGGTGTGAGTGGGGGCTGGGCAGGCACTCTGGTCTGGAGCTGGGGGGCTTGGCCAGCCTCTCGGAGGTTCTGGGCAGTTGGCAGGGAGGGTGCTGCTCTGTGGTGACCTGGCTTTCAGAAGCCCCGGTTGCTGCTGCACTTGCAATGTCCGGGGGCAGGAGGTGGACCACAGCCATGGCCTGGAGCTCAGGAGGTTCCTGCTCCCCATTCATTGACACTCTAGGATCCTCAGCCACGACTGTGGTCATAGGACCCCAGAAAAGGTGACACAGGGTCCCAGTCAGCCTTGTTCCACCCAGGGCTTGACTGAGCAGCTCCCGATTGCCACACCCAGCATGGCTCGTGTGCAGGTTGGGTCAGAGACGTGGGGGTCCAGTCGTGGGTAAAGCTGAGATGAGACGTCCCTTTATGTAATGCCTGACACCGGGACCCCACGTTCAGTCGTTGAGGAGGGCCCCCAGTGTGGGAGTCAGAAACAGCGCAGCTCGAGAGGCTCAGGTGACTCATCAGATGCCCAAGGAGCAAGGGAGTCAGCTGCCCAGTGGGGCAGGCCCCATACCCACAAGCCTGCAGCCAGGCCGAGGGCACACTCTATGACCACAGAGCTAAATTCCTCTCGCCTCCCCCCCCCCCCCCCCCCCCCGCCTCACCTCTTAGCTCTTTCTCCACCATCATCCTCTCTTCATGTCCTAGCCCAAACCTAGGGCAGCCTGACATGGAGGGAGACAGCATGAAGACTGCACACCAATGACAGACAGAAGAGTCGGCTCTGCAGCGTGTAGACACAGCCCAGGGGACATGAACAAATGTCTAAATTAAAGTGTAAACTATATGTGGGGCAGATGTTAACTAGATTTATTGTGGTGATCATTTCACAGTATATACAGATATTGAGTCATTAGATCATACACCTGAAACTAATAAAATGTTGTATGTCAATTATACAAAATAAAAAATGTGAAAGAACAGAAAAAGAATCTATACTAATAATAGAGGAATATGTAAATTCTCTGGGACCCTGTTACAGTAACAGTAATGATCGAACAGCAGGCTGTGTGGGGCGACCAGGTGGGCAGGGGGGTTAGTGAGGGATGACCAAATGACTGAACAGCAGGCTGCGTGGGGTGACCAGGCCGGCAGGGGGGACAGTTGGGGGTGACTAGGCCGGTGGGGGAACAGTTGGGGGTGATCAGGCAGGCAGGCAGATGAGCAGTTAGGAGCCAGCAGTTCCAGATTGTGAGAGGGATGTCCGGGATCGGGCCTAAACCAGCAGTCAGACAACCCCCGAGGGATCCTGGATTGGAGAGGGTGCAGGCTGGGCTGAAAGGAACCCTCTCGTGCATGAATTTTATGCACCGGGCCTCTTGTAAATTATAATTAGAATTTAAATTAAGTTAAAGTAGACTTAAAAATTAAAATTAAAAATAATTATGTTAGTATCCTCATAGAGAACTAAAATATATTACATCTATAGAATAAATGTTATTAAAAAAAGAACATTTTAAAAGCAAGCATGAGCTGAAAAAAAAAAGGGCCCAGGCACATGGCTAGGTTGAGAAGTCCCTGCTGTCTCCTGCTGTTTGAACCATGGTGGCTATGGTGACAGACCTTGTAGAGCAGAGTCGAGCTTTCCTCATGCCCCGGGACCTCCCTCATTACTGACTTACAGAATTGTGAGCATATTAAAATGGTCTTTACACCACTAACTCTCGGGGTGACTTGTTGCACAGCAAATATAAACTGGAACAGTGAATTTCTCTGTTTCATTTATTGTTATTATAATTATCAATTAATTTCTTTGAGTCTCAGTTTCCCTTATCTGTAAAATGGAAATAATACTGAATTTAAGGCTTAACTAACATGATATATGTACAGTACTTACTTAGCACAATGACTTAGAAAACGCTTAAAAAAGGTTGCTTGAAAAAAGGTAGCTAGGTGTATATATTTCTGCATATTTTCTTTCATTTACTTGAGAATATGAGGCAGCTTTTTCCTGAACTTTAACTTCTTGCAGTGTTTTGGAGTGTTCTCTTCACCTGCTTTCTTGTTATATTTTGGTTTTGATTTTGAACTTTTTCTTAGGTGAAGATGCTGGGTTTCTTCTGTTCACCCATCTTGGAGACAGCAGTTTCCTATGGGTTTCCATTTTCCCCAAATCAGTGAGAACTGAAACCCTTGTCTTGCATGCCTGGCCCAAGACTCCTGCCTTCAGCCTAGGAGTCCTCTCTGCACGTCTTCAGCCGCCCCCCAGCCCGGAGCACCCACCAGTGGCTGCAGCTTTTCCTGATGTCAGAGTCCATGATCTTTTCCCCTCCTCCTCCTCCTCCTCCTCCTCCTCCTCCTCCTCCTCCTCCTCCTCCTCCTTCATGGTAGCGGATAAGAAAGAGGGTGTTTTGGGATTTGATTTGTGTAAGAACATATGTTATTTTTATAAATGTGCATTGTTGTGCCATTTTTCTCTCTTTCACCATTCAGGATGGCAGGACCGGCCTGAGCCTGGGAGTCTGTCGAAGCCAATCCACAGAACTGCCCCTTGGTCCATTCATGGGGCAGCCCACCTGCTGGCTCACGGGATGGCTGTTCTCTTACATCAAAGCTCTTGCTTCTTCCAAAAGTCCGTTCGGGCTTCGGAGCCAGAGACTCATCGGAAAAGAATTCCCACCGTGTTGGAGGTTCAGGAAGGACTGACGGGAATCAGCAGCCGTTTCCTCAGAGTCCTGCAGGGTTTCAGTCGTTTTCATGGCATGAAACTCCCTTGCAGACTCGGGAGGGTTAAATGGGAAGATGTCGGTACTTGATGGGATAATGGTTAGCTTCTAAAAGCGCCGCGGATCCGGTGGGGTCCCCCAGTCCCCAGGAGGAGCAGCAGGAAGCCGCTCTAATTAGATCGGACTTTCCTCTGTACTCAGGCTGCGTCTGACTTACTCTGAGTGCCTCCATCTCTGAGGCAAACGGAGGATCCGAGTGCTTGACATGAAAGCACATTTCACACACGTGCCAATGCATTTACTCACACGCACGCATGCACATACACACCCACACAGAGGCCAGGCCTCGCCACGTGTGGGGCAGACCTCCCTCCTCCCTCCTGTCTGTGGCACGAAGCCGAGCTGGGGCGTCTCTGTTTACTTTACGTGGAGGGATTCATCCGTTAAATGTCCAGCTTTGAGATCAGGCACATCGGGAGCTGCTCCTGCTACCCATCTCATTGCTTCAGACTCCACTCTGGGCCCGTGTTAGCGATTCTTCGATCCCCAGTATTTTGGCAAGAATTGTACAGTGTTTCTTACCCAGAGGGAGCAAAGGAGCAGTCGGGTGTTCTCTCCGTCCTGCAGGAATCCCTCTGGCTCTGGGGTTGTTTCTGCTCCCGTAAGACCCTGCCCCGCCCAGGGAGGCTGTGCCAGCCCCAGTGGCCGGGGGGCTGAATTCTGAGGTTCCTGTCCTACCCTCAGGGCTGGGCCCTTTGGGGATCTGTAGAAGGTCACAGAGCCTCTTCCTGGAGGTGTGTGCACACCACATACACACACACACGTGCACACAAACACACGCACACAACTTCCGGTCTACGGGGCAGTGCCTGGCCCAGCCTGTTATTAAAGACCAGAAGCTGAGGCGTAGGTGGGCAAACAAGCCCCTGCTGATGAGTGATGATCTGGGTGTGGGGGGAACCAGCTTCCAGCCCATCCACTCTCCCACCTCCTGGCCCAGGTTTTCCTTTTTACCCGGGATGGGTCTTCCTCCCATTCCAAGAGGCCTGGCTTGGCACCGAGTGGAGGCTGGTTGGACCTCTTAGGAAGGGTCACTCTGCCCACTCACCTGTAGCCCTGGTCTCAGGGGACCCAGCCACTGGCAACTGCTGTCCCCCGAGGTGACCCCGGCAGCAGGGACTGTCCTCTCTACGCCCCCCCGCCCCGCCCTTGTCGGAGCCTGTTTCCCCTCTGCAAACTCAGAGGGAGAAGCACACTTTTAAGGCCCATCTGGGGACAAAGATTCGAACCAAAGCTTCCTTTAGCTTTCGTGGTAACCATAGGGAGAACTTGGGCTCAGAAAGGTTCTCTGATGAGCCCAGGTTGGTACAGATCTAGGTGATGGAGCTGGACTGGGGCTCCAGACCCTCGCTTCCCCCTTCTCTCTCCTGTGCTGGGACACATTGGAAAAGTCACCAAGCAGCGACCGTGTGCACACGCCGCCCTGCACCCACTGATGGAAAGGTGGGCAGCGGACGGAGCCCCGCTCTCCTCCTTCCTCTCCTGCCTTGGCCTGGCCCCAGCTGAGAGGGAGAGGGCACAGGGAGCCAGATGACACAGCTCTCCAAACTGTGGGGCCATGCTGGTTCCCGTTCCGCATCTTCCCAGTGATTACAGTAAGAGGAAAACCAGAATCAAAAATCATTGCATTTGTTCAATGTTAATTAAGTGGTGGCCTTGGAAAGAGCTATTGGGGTGTGTGGAAGGGATGAAGTTTGTAGTGATGGAGAGAAGGGGAGACGTTGAGTACACAGCCTTCGGGGCTTGCTGTAAAGAGGAGCTGAGAAATGGGGTGGGTTCTGGAGGAGGAGGGAGCGAGAGAGGGGAAATCACAGGGTGTTCATGCTGCCGAGAAAACCATCCTGGGGAGACTGAAGATGCGGAAGTCAGAGGAGCAGTCCTGGGAAGGGAGCTGAGGGCTCCTGGGCCCAGCAGGGGTGCCTCAGGGCAGAGCACAGATAGGTGGGAAAGTCCAGGATATGGACACACACATGCAGGAGGTGTGTGTGTGTGTTGGCTTCTCTGACTGCTGAGTGACGAGCAGGTGGGACTGTTAGAGTTTTTTAAAGACAGAAGGACATTATATTAGAAGAGTGTTTAGTGACATTGGGCATGTTACTGATATATTACAGGAAAAAGGCAAGTCACAAGATGACTCTTACAGCTTTGTAAACATGTACATATTGATTATATACGATAAAAGAAATATAAGAACAAAACAGTAAGAATAATTATCTCTAAGTGGTGGGATTTACAAGCAATTGTTCTTTTGGAGGCTCAGTTCTGTTTCTAAACTTTTTACTATGAACATATATTAATTTCACAATTAAAATGTTATTTAAAAATAAAATGGAATGACTGAAAAAACGATTTGGTCTGGAATAAAAAGACTTGGGGATATGCAACAATTATCTTAAAGTATTGGAAGAAATGTCACATAAGAGAGGGATGTTGACTTTATTTTTGCTGATGGGGATGAAGAGGATGATTACAAGTGAAACAAACAAAAAAACAAAGAACTTTCTATTCACAAAATTGTTCAAAGTGAGATGGGCTGACTCAGAGGGTTGTGTGTTCTCTGTCACAGGAAGACCCTTTGCCCTGATGGGGAGGTGGCAAGATTTCAAGTGCAGGATTGATAATGCTGATGATGCTGATGATGCTGGTGATGCTGATAGTGATGATAGTGGTAATGATGGTGATGATGGTGATGGTGGTGGTGATGGTAATGGTGATGATGACATAATCTTTTATGTTACACTACTGGCCCAGTGCACAAATTTGTGCACATTGAAAGGAAATTAATTAGAAGAAATATTTTAATATTGCTATTTGCCCTTTCTCGATAAAAGACTAGAGGCCCAGTGTACAAAAATTCGTGCACTTGTGGGGGTCCCTCAGCCTGGCCTGTGCCCCCTCACAGTCCGGGAGCCCTCAGGGATGTCTGACTGATGGTTTAGGCCTGCTTCCCATGGACAGGTGGTCAGTGCCCATGGGGAGCAGGCCTAAGCCATAGTTGGACATCCTTAGCACTGCCGTGGAGGTGGGAGAGGCTCCCGCCACCACCGCTGCATTCACCAGCCTTCAGCCCGGCATCT
This sequence comes from Myotis nattereri, assembly GCF_964212035.1. Taxonomy (NCBI): domain Eukaryota; kingdom Metazoa; phylum Chordata; class Mammalia; order Chiroptera; family Vespertilionidae; genus Myotis; species Myotis nattereri. The sequence goes on from NC_138082.1 coordinate 35,247,055, forward strand.
GGCTGAGCGGTGGTCCCCTGTGGGAGTGCATTGACCACCAGGGGGAAGCTCCGGCCCTGCCCCCCATCGTCCCACTGCTGCTGCCAGTTGCTGCCACCTCCTGATCGCTGTCCCCTCCCTCTGCCCACAGGCACCCACCTTGGCTGGCCTGGCACTGCCTGCTCGCTGGCTCCCCCTCTCCCTTCCCCGCTCACTGGTCATTCCACTATTCCATCGATTTACATATTAGGCTTTTATTATATAGGAAGTGTCAACCAAATTCATGATTGACAGTGACAGATCAAAACACACGCATGTGATTGGTGCCAGCAAGAGCTTTATATGTATCACACATGCATGAGTCAACTTAACCTTTTATATATATATATATATACTAGGGGCCCGGTGCACAAAATTCGTGCACTGGGTGTGTGTGTGTGTGTGTGTGGAGAGTGTCCCTCAGCCCAGCCTGCCCCCTCTCACATACTGGGAGCCCTCAGGCGTTGACCCCCATCACCCTCCGATCGCCTGATCGGCCCCTTGCCCAGGCCTGACACCTCCGCCAGAGGTGTCAGGCTTGGACAGGGGACCCCCATCTCCCCCCATCACTGGCTCTGGCCCCCGCCCAGGCCTGAGGCCTCTGGCCCAGGAATCATGCCTGGGCAGGGGACCCCCATCTCCCTCTGATCGCTTGCTCCACCCCCCGCCCAAGCCTGATGCCTCTGACCCAGGCTTCAGGCCTGGGCAAGGGGACCATCATATCCCCCCAATCCCTGGCTCCGCCCCCCCCCCCCCCAGGCCTGATGCCTCGGCCAGAGGAGTTGACCCTCATCACCCTCCGATCACCAATCACCGGATCGGCCCCTTGACCAGGCCTGAGGCCTCCGGCAGAGGTGTCAGGCCTGGGCAGGGGACCCCCAGCTCCCCGCGGTTGCAGGCTCCGCCCCTGCCCAGGCCTAATGCCTCTGGCCTAGGCGTCCGGCCCAGGCAGCGGGGACCTGCAGTGGCAGCGGGGGGCGCCGCGATTGTGGGCTTCGCTTTGGGCCCAGGCAAGGGACCCCTAGCTCCTGGGACTGCCAGCTTCGACTGTGCCCAGCTCCCATCGCTGGCTCCACCCCTACTTCCTGCTATCACTGGCCAGGGCGGCAAAGGCGCCTGATTCTCCGATCATGGCTGGGGGGCAGGGCAAAGGTGGCCCCAGGGCCGCCTTTGCCCTGCCCCCCAGCTCTTAGCTCCCCCCTGGGTTTCAGATCACTGTCAGTGGCAGGGGGCTTCTTCCTGCTTTCCCTTTCGCCTCCCTGCATTGTGCCTACATATGCAAATTAGCCGCCATCTTGTTGGCAGTTAACTGCCAATCTTAGTTGGCAGTTAACTGCCAATCTTAGTTGGCAGTTAATTTGCATATAGCCCTGATTAGCCAATGAAAAAGGTATCGCCGTACGCCAATTACCATTTTTCTCTTTTATTAGTGTAGACTAGAGGCCTGGTGCATGAAATTCGTGCATGGGTATGGTCCCTAGGCCTGGCTGGCAATAAGGACCAATTTGTGGGGCAACCAGCAGGGTGATTGGGGAGCCCCTGCTGGCACCTGCCTTGGCTGGCCTGGGGTCTGCAGGCTAGGGGCAGCTCCTGCATTGAGTGTCTGCTCCTTGGTGGTCAGTGCCTGTCATAGCGACTCATCATTCCACGGGTTGTTCTGCTGTTTGGTCAATTTGCATATTAGGTTTTTATTATATAGGATAGAATAAGCTTGCTTAATTAGACCTGCTTTCTGATTTAGCTAAACTTTTTCCAGCCCAGTGAAGCACCCCAACTTATCTTTCAGATATTTGTCAGCAACACAGCAGTAAATATCAACATGAAGCAGATTATTATTGTAGATCATTCAGGGAGAACAAAGGGTAAAATATTTAACTGCAGCAACGTTTGATTATTTTCTATGCAGTGAGGAAACCTGAAGTCATTTTCAAGGTCCACCATTTCTTACTTCTTTTCAGTCGGGTCAAGTTTCTAAACTTTCTAAATTTCCATTTTCTAGCTAATGAAAAGAAAACAGGATTCCACTGAGTCTCCTATCTACCTACTGCAGGACTTCTGTGAGGATCTAATGAGATGAAGCACAGGAAAATGCTTCACAGATATTTGGTTAAAGTGTGAAAAGTTTCCACCTGGCTATAAAGCAAGTCGTGTTCCTGGGCTGAAGAAACTGCAAGGAGGCTAGTCGTTGCTAGGGAGAGGAAGCCAGGCATTGCTAAGTGACGTCATTACCAGTGCCCACAGCGACCGTTTTGGGCTGGGCTGGGCTGTTGGCTGCATTTTGCACCATGGGGTCTTGGCAGTGTCAGCTGCCATTTGGTGGGCTGTCGCTCTGGGTTGGTGGCGGGGCCTGTGTCCCACTTGGGGGAAGCTGAGTGTTGCTTTGTGTGTGCCAGGTCAGCAGCAGCGCCGTTTCTCTGTAAACGGCCAGTGCATGGCGTGGCAGCTCCTGCACTGAACGTCTGCCCCCTGGTGGTCAGTGCGCATCATAGCGACCAGCCGGACGGTTGGACACTTAGCATATTAGCCACCCGTTCCACCTGGCATCCTGCCACCTGTTTCATCGCTTCATTCTGAACAGCCCCCAAGCTGAGCCCTCCCCCACGCCGCTCCCACCCCTGCTCTGAGCCTTGTTCCAGAGGGAGCTGGTGGCGGTCTGTCCGTCCTGTGTAATCCCAGGTCCTGTTGTTTATTCCCCCCCAACAGCCCTCAGAGCTGCCTCCTCCGCCAGCCACTGTAGGCCCTTGTCTACTGTTCTGGGTGCGGTGACCTCTGCACTGGCTGCCTGCCTGCAGTCTCTCAGCGGGGCTGCGCCTCACTTTCTGGGTGGGTCGCACCCCCTGCCGAAGCTCCCGGGGCTCCCAGGACAACACCCCCTCAGGGGGCATTAGGTCTCGATGTCTCTTCAGTGCATCTTTTTTTCTGCTCATTCAGTTTTGCTCAGACAATACGGGGCTCCTCTCAGGTCCCCAAATGGTCCCACTTTCCTATGTCTCCAGGTTCCCACAGGCTCTGTCCTTCCCGTGGACTGGTCTTCCCTCTCCCTTCACTTGGCAAACTTCTCTCTGTCCTTCAGGCTCAGCCTGCCCGCTCCTGTCGGGGTGAGTATGCCCAGCATCCTGCCATCAGAGTCTGTTGCAGCCCTTGTTACCCTAATACAGCCGGCGCTCAGTGTGCTTGCTGGGTGTGTGAATAAACGAGGGAGGCAGCGAATGGATGGATGGGGTGCACAGGGTGGCGCAGGCTTGCTGTGCAGAGCTGGGATTTCCATCATTCAGCAAGGGTCTGCGTCCAGAGCCAGGGTCATGGCTGCCCACAAGGCAGGCACAGGCCCTGCCCCGGAGTTGGAGGAACTCAGGCCTGTGGGCTGCTGGTTCAGTGCTCTTCCCAAGGTGAGGGCAGAGCTGCAGAAGGGCGGGCTCCATGGCCCTGTGGGACAGTCTGCACCTTCAGCTCCAGCGCGTGAAGTGGGTCAGAGGCCGCGCAGCCCCAGCCGGTGGAGGCACCCACCCTGCTCCGACCTGTTGCTGTCACCAGGAAGCTCTTGGTCTCTTGTCTCTGGTTTCCTAGTGGCGGCTGCTAGAAGGGAGAAGGCAGGGGGCTGACCAGCTCCCTCTGTGCCAGAGGCCTACGGGGACAGGAGAGGGAGCTCCAGACCCCGCCTCAGCCCATCAGAGGGATGGCGCACACCCGGCAGAGGATCCGTGGACGCTGGCCCGGAGCGGGAAAACGGCCCCGCTATTAGGCAACAGCACAGACCTTTTTGTTTCTCTGCTCCTTCCCAAGTGGCAGAAGATCAAGGCCCCGGGCTTGAAATAACACAGGGGAAATAGCTTGCAGGCGCGCATCTGGAGGCCAGAAGGCTTTTAATAGCCGTGCTGGGGAGGGAGTCAGGAGGGGTGCGGGCCTGGGCGCACTCCCAAACTCTTCTCTATGGCTTCCCATGCCTCAGGCAAGACGCGTGTCTGTCCTGCTGAGGGGTGTCCACCGGAGGCAGGCCCTCCTTTGTGACCTCGGAGGGCGCGGCCTTTCACATCTGCCGCTGCCACAGCGCCCGCCCAGGTCCTCGCTGCAGGCTCTTGGCCTTGTCGCCACCCTCGCATTTCTTGGGTCTCTGATGCCACCATGCTAGACCTCCTCGGGCACAGCCCTCGGCTGAGCCCTCCAGGCCTGGGGTTCATTGGGGTCTACAGCAGGACTGGGGCAGTCTGGCGAGGTCACGTGCTGACACACGTCTGTCTGCACGTACTCGAGGCTGAGCGAAGCAGACTTCCCTCGCGGGCAGTGGGATGAGCCTGGTCCTGGGGGATGTCGCATCGTGGCCACAGTCAGTGCGTGGGGGGCGCAATGATGTCTTACGTCAGAAAAAGGAGGCCTCTTGTTTTCTCGTGCATGTGATTCTTTGGGCTGGAGTCTTAAAATCAGCGAGAAGGGACCCTACAGTTCTGGGAAGCCGGGTGAGGAGAGAGGGCCTCATTTTCTACCCTCTACACCGACTGCTACCAAAACGGCACCCCGCTAATAAGGAGCCACAGGAAACACCCACGACTGGGCCACAGCGCAGGCCCACACACACGGTGCCATTTCCTGAGCACCTACTGGGTGCCAGGCGTGGCCCACCGGAGTCACGTCCCTGCAGGAGGACATGGTGTGGGGGGGAGGCTGGGGAGCTGCTCGAGGCCACACAGCTGGTCAGAGCTGAGGTTCGAATCCAAACCTTCCTGACAAGCCCCGCTTGGACTTTGAGACCCTGGTCTCCTGCGATCCCGTGAAGGAATCCCTGGCCTGGTCCAGACGCTTTCTCAGAGATCACGCTTCCCTGAGCACCGTTTGGGTCTCGTCGCCTCCCACCTCAGGCGCTGGCAGTGGCTCTCCTTGCTTGGCGGCCCTTTTGGATGGCAGGAGTGACAGATGACCTGGGACGCCGAGCTGCTCATGAATCCAGCCCTCAGCAGAAGGACGGCTACGTGCAGGGGAATCAGACGGATGGGACGTGCCTGTCGTCTGGCTCTGAGTGGGTGGGTGAACCCACGAAGCCAGCTGTCCAGGCTCCCGGCTGTGCTGACCGGGGCTCCAGCCACTGGATGGCCTTGATTGGTTGGGTGCAAATGATCAGCATGTCCTGTCCCAAACCACCCGACACAGGGGAGGTGCTGAGCAGGGGCTGGGGAGGAGCCTGGGCCTGACACAGATCTCAACACCACCGAGGCCACCTGGGCAGGGGTGGCCCTGGGCTGGGTGAGCAAGGTGCCTCCAGGAGGCTGGAGTTGGAATGGGGGCAACCAGCCACCCCAGCACAATACTCCTCAGGAACTCAGAGGAGTGGAAACCCCAGTGCATGGTGGGAACAAGAATAGCACCCCCTGGGGAGGAGCACAGGGAGAGAAAGCCTGCAGGGAGGCATCTTGAGGGAGGCAGCCATGGGACACAGGAAGCAGGGAGTATGGTGTTAATTTGCATGTATTCCAAGCCCTGGGAAACATAGGTGGCTTCAGGGATCCGAGACTGAGTCCCATTTTGTGTGTTCAGGTCATTCTCTTTACCCAGACTGGCGGGCGGTGCCCGTGCAGCAAAACTACCGAGCCAGCGGCTGAGCAGTGCCTGGGCTGGAGGTCATCCGCGGCTCCTCTGGTTCCTGGCCTAGAGTTCAGGTTTTACCAACGGCAGGTGTCGGAATGTCCTGGGAGGCCCGGTCTCGGGGTGACTTTGCTGCCCGCCTGCGCCCTAGTTCCTTTTCTCCATCTGTGAGTGCTGGTGACGGGGAGGGAGCTGCTCCGTGCCCCTCTGTGGCCATCGCTCTGGTTGTGGCCCCCAGGCTGGGCACCTCCTCCCGTCGGCCGCTGTTCTCACCAGCTGTAGCCTGGTCTTAGCCAAGCTCTCTGATTATATTGTAGAGGTCCTGTGAGGTCTGCTACGACCCGCAGAGCCGTCCCGTGGCCCGCTCCTGGTCAAAGCCACAGCGGTCCCGCGCAGGAGTGGGCCCGGCCCTGGGAAACCAGCCCACCCGCTTCCAGGCCCGCCCCAGGCCGGAGCGCAAGGCCTCTGACCTCTGGCCCGCTGTGCGCGAAGGCCATGCGCTCCGCTGTCTCCCAGATGCGGCCTCGCTCCCTCTTTCCATTGCTGCGGGAAGTATATTCTTATTTCCACATTTATTTGGCCATTTTAATGGGATTTGTGACAGAAGTTGCTGTCGTCCGCCATTTTGAACTGGAAGTCGAGCGAATTTTATAAACAGGAAAACAAGAGTAAAAGTCAAGGATCCTCACACATGCAGATTCGTTTAGACAATTAAACTCTCTGAGGCAGAATAATATTTTGAAATACGATCTGACTCTATGTGCGGCCTCTCCTGTCGTCTCCTCCCATCAGCGGCGCACCCTCCGCTGGGGCCGCGGCCTGAGACACAGGACACGGCCAGGAGGGGCAGCCCCGGGCACTGTGAGCCGTGCGCGGAGTTGATCTGAGAAATAAGAAGTTGAAAGAGATGCATAGGAAGAAACGGAAAAATATTTAACTTCAAGAACTGGGTCCCATCTCAGGTGGTATTATTAGAAGGAAATTTTTTGAGTGTGTGTCTGTCCAGGGGCTGGGAGGGGTGAGATGCTCCCAGAATCCACTAGGGAGTAGATGCCAGTGTGACATGAACAGATATGAAGGGGGCTCTGGAGGCAGGAAGCAGAGGCAGGAAGCATGGCATCAGGGGAGGGCGTGGATCCCCACACCTGCCCTCAAGTTTCTCCAGTTCCGGTGCGAGTGTGCTCGGCCCCTCCTACGTCCGTAATGGGAGCTGGTACCCAGAGTTATCCTCCTGTGATGGTTAATTCCATGTGTCAACTTGGCTGGGCCACGGTGCCCAGATAGTTGTCAAACATCATAGACTTTGGATGTTCTGTGAGGTGTTTGTGGATGAGATTAATATTTAAATCTGCAGACATTGAGTAAAGCAGATTGCCCTCCATAACGTGGATGGGCCCCATCCAATCAGATGAAGGCTTGACTAGAACAAAGACTGAACTCCACCCCCTCCACCTCCAATCAAGAAGGAATCTGTCAGCTGGTGGCCTTTGGACTTGAGCTGCAACTCTTGGCTGGGTCCCCAGCCTGCTGACCTGCCTGCAGATTCTGGACTTGCAGCTCCACAATTGCGTGAGCCAGTCTCTCAAAACGACTCTATATGCACATCCTGTTGCTTCTGTTTCTCTGGAGAACCCTGACCAATACAATACACCTGCCACGGACCCCCTGGGCAACAGGGAGAGGTGGCTGCCCAATAAGAAACAGCTGCTGGTTCAGGCAGGGGGATCTGAAGAGAGGCCGAGAGCCTGAGAGGCACCGCGGGCCATCGGCTGCAGGGACCGAGTCAGAGGCCTGGCACAAAGCTAGTGGATCACAAGAGTGTCAGGCCATTTGTAAATGTTTGCATGTGGAGTTGGAGTCTCTGTAATCGTGGGAAATGGATGTGACTCTCAGTCCGTAGCTGGGAGGCACCGACTGTGCCAGCGGCTTTCATCATCGGGGCACCGCTGAAGCTTCCTCTCCATGCCCAGGCGGCACAGCTGTGCCCGCAGTGCAGGAGCAGACTCCCGTGTCTCCAAGGGAGAGCCGGACAAGAGGGCCCCTTGGAGGGGAGGGGGGAGGGGGGCTGTGGGTGCTAGTGAACCCAGAGCCGCATGGCTGACCATGGGAGCAGGGTTGGCAGAGAACAGCTTTGAAAGGCAAGAGGAGGTTCATTTCAGAGCCTTCCTCCCAGGTGCCCGCGGCATCTGCCTCATTAGAGCACCAGGGAGGAAATTGCCTGGAGTCGGGCTGGCTCCTGGTGCTGAGTAAAGTGACCTGGCCGGTGCACTGGCTTGCTTTTTTGAACAAAGGTCTTGGGTTCACTTCTCCATCTCTCTGCTCTCAGGACCTTGTGACGGTGGTAGTATCCCATTAAAGACAGTAGAAGAGAGGGCTGGAGAATCCAGTTTATGTCCCTGTTCAGCCTGGACAATTGGAAAGGGAAGGGGTGCAGAGAAGTGCCCGAAATACAGAAAGACAGCTGGTGAGATCGTGTACTAATTTGTATGCAAATTCCATCAGCAGCATCTCTGAGTCCGGGGCTTTAACACGCTCCAAAGCAAAGCTGGGTAAATATGCCACTTTTTTTCTGCTTTGAAGACAGCTGTTTGCAGGCATGTTAGGCAACCACGACAAAGAGCATTCCTAATGCATGTGGTGCCTTTGAGTTTATTTATTTGTCTCAATTTATTCCAGTTACATTTGCTCGTGGCGTGATTGCGCATCTCACGCTGATTGAAGACCAGGGCCTGTGTGGTGGGCGGCGGCCGCGGGAAGGGTTTCTAGCTGCATCTAATTTAAAGCACCTTTGGCTGAGTGGTGTCGTGAAAAGGATGTGGCTGAAACAAATAAAAATCACAGCAGGATCAAAGTGCACGCACAAATCTGTTCCTTCTGGAAGCGGCTTCTCTCCCCGCCCTCTCCCTGGGCCCTTGTTTCCCTTCATCCCAGAACCAGCGATTCTTTCGTGGCAAAGCTCCAGCCGTCCTGGTCTCGGGGGAGCGACGCCGTTTCATCTCTGATTGATGGGGCGAAGGCACCGCGCGGCGGCTGGAGGAGATCTAAGGCCTCCCGGTTTCATGGTGGACACGTGGAGTGTGACATCCATCAGCGCTCCTTCCCGGCAGTTCAAAGACAGGCAGGCGGCGGGGAGGTGCTCGTGGAGCCCCGAGCCCGAGGACTCCAGGGCGTGATCAGCCACGGCCTCCCGCCCTCCCCCAGCGCGATACTCGCCCGGCGGCGGCTCGTGGAATGTCACGTGGGATCACAGAGCAGAGGGGACCCCCAGGCACCCAGGGCTGCCCACACTTCACTCACAGGCCCGCGGAGGCTGAGAGGTGCTCACTTTCAGGTCAGTGGAGAGCGCTCAGCTCTGGAGGCAGGGGGTCCTCACACTTCCTGTGCCTGCGACCCTGCGGGGGGCCTCAGCCCCCCTTCTCTCTCTCTCTCTCTCTCTCTTTCTCTCTCTCTCTCTCTCTCACACACACACACACACACATACACACACGCACATGCACACGCACACGCACACACACACTATACTACAGACGCACCACATACACCACAACACTAATTACACACCTCACACACACAAACTACATACATGCCACACACATGCACACAGTAAGCCACACACACAGTACACATCCACAGATCACATACAGCACACAGGCATACACACCACCACACACATTCACACACCTGTGCGGTTTTGCTGGCACTGTCATAGTCCCTCACCTCCTCAGGCTGGCTGCGAGCATGTGCAGCCTGGCCAATCAGGGAGCAGTGATTGGTCCAGGGCTGGGCACGTGACCAGGCAGAGCACTCAGGGCTGTCCTGAGAGTAGCTGCGTGGTGCAGGAGAGGGTCTCTCTTTCTTGGATTATGAGTGTGATGTGGCCGGGGGGCTGGTGGCCTCTCATGACCACGGACCGTGCAGGCGAGGGAAACAGGACAGCAAGGGGGAAACATGCCTGCAGCCTAGATCCACTGCTTGAAGCCCGTGTGTGTATGTGTGTGTGTGTAGTTTGTGTATGGGAGGTATGTAGTTTGTGTTGTGGTATATGTGATGTGTATGTGGTATAGTGTGTACATGTGTGTATAGTATGTGGTGTATCGGTGGTATAGTGTGTATGATGCGTGTGCATGTGTGTAGTGTGTGCTCTGTGTGTGTGCATTCCTCCAGTTTGGAGAGGGGCCCTGTGGGAACAGCACGGGCCAGGCGTCAGGAGGGCGGGCCCCAGCGCTGTCCTGGGTAGTGTGGGCCCTGACGGAGGTGTCACAGTTGGTACCTAATGAAAGTGACCTGGGGCCCAAGTGCTGGGGCATCTGGATCAGACAGAGGCCAGCAGCTCCTCTTGTCACGCGGACATGCATTTCCGAGTCCCCGAGACAGGGTGTCTGTGAGTGTCTCCACACTTACTGGACCAGGAACCTTCTCTTTCCTCGGGAGCCCTGGGAAGGAGAACGAGGCGTCAGGCTACAGAATTTCACCTGGAAGCAATCTAGGTACCATGCCGTCAAGGCCCCTCCTCTGGCAACAGCCCCTGGCTGGGAGGATGAAGGCAGACCCCCTCACACGGTCCCGGCCAGTCATTTCTGACCCTGCCACCGGCCCCTGACCCCACTGTGGCCAGCTCTGCCTGTGCCACTCCCTCCGCCTGGAGTGCTCGTGTCTCCACCCCACTGACTGTTCATCTGGGGGTGCCCTTCCCACCTGCTCATGCCGCAGTGGGGAGGTACCCGCACTCCCAGAGCTCCAGGCACCCTGGCACAGGTTGGCACACATGGACGTAAATAAAGATAAAGCAAGAATATTAAACTGCCTGAAGAGGGATTCTTTCTTATTGATGAAATGGCCAATCCATAATGAGGCTATACATTTTCATAAAAATTGTATGTAATTCAAAGTCAATATTTATTTGGAAATGGACTGGAAACACAAGGAGAAACTGTCACATGTGCAGCCGTGGGTGACTCTACCCGTTGTCGCTTCATCCTTGATGATGTGGACAAAAGGCAAGTGGGCTTAACAGGTATTCAACTCAGACATCACTGGACATTACTGTCCAGGTCATGTGACATTAATACCCTCCCCCCCCCCATCAAGTTAAGTTCAGCTGAAACAGCTACGATTGCTGGCAAGTTCGACATCACATTTTTTCTTTAAACAAAGCTTCGCTGCCTCCTCCCCAACCTTCTATCTAGTCCAGGGAGGGTGCAGGTGTGCAGGGCACCCACAGCCCCTCTAGTCCAGGTGTGCAGGGCGCCCACAGCCCCTCTAGACCAGGTGTGCAGGGCACCCACAGCCCCTCTAGTCCAGGTGTGCAGGGCACCCACAGCCCCTCTAGTCCAGGTGTGCAGGGCACCCACAGCCCCTCTAGTCCAGGTGTGCAGGGCGCCCACAACCCCTCTAGACCAGGTGTGCAGGGCACCCACAGCCCCTCTAGTCCAGGTGTGTAGGGCACCCACAGCCCCTCTAGTCCAGGTGTGCAGGGCACCCACAGCCCCTCTAGACCAGGTGTGCAGGGCGCCCACAGCCCCTCTAGTCCAGGTGTGCAGGGCGCCCACAGCCCCTCTAGTCCAGGTGTGCAGGGCACCCACAGCCCCTCTAGACCAGGTGTGCAGGGCACCCACAGCCCCTCTAGACCAGGTGTGCAGGGCGCCCACAGCCCCTCTAGACCAGGTGTGCAGGGCGCCCACAGCCCCTCTAGTCCAGGTGTGCAGGTGTGGCCTTGTTAACTTGGAGGGTGGGTGGGGCAGGGCGGTCCTCCAGCTCCTCCCTCTAAAGCAGGGCCTTTGTCCCCTCTCCCTTCCTTCATCAGGGACCAGAGAGCCAGGCTCCAGGACCCAGACCCATCCAAAAGCCAGTTTAGGGGCCTTCTTATCCAGAAAGGCAACATCTGGTCTGCCTTCCCCAGGATGGGGACGCCCTGCAAGGAGCCACCACCCACGCCCTGCCTACACGACTGCTGTGTTGATTTCTCAGCCCCACATAGGGTATCAGGTCCAGGAGCAACGTAAGACTGATCCGCAGGTCCATGCTGTGACAGCACCTGGCCTGCAGACCGCACGCACCTCACCTGCAGCCCCCCGCTGCAGCACATTCTCACGGGGACAGGGCAGATGGCGCTCCGACTCAGGGCAAGGGAAAGACAAATGAAGGAACAAATTAGAAACAGACGGAACACCAACTTCTTGGGAAATTAAAACAATCATCTCATGGATAAAAGAAAAATCAAATCAGCAATGACCAAATATTTAGAAAAGAATAAGAGAAAAAGTTACACATTAGAGCTCGTTGGAGGCAGCTTGGACTATGCTGAGAAAATAAGCCCATGGTTTAAAATTTGTCAAAGGAAATGAAGAAGTTAATCAAAAGAAAAAACCAAACAAACCCAAGGAGAACAGAAGAAAGGACTGAAGGTAACGGCAGAAATAACCAATTAGAAGACGGAAACACTGTGGAGTTCATAAACAACCAGAAAGCTCACTCTTTAGAAAAATATAATAAAGTGATAACTAGTTAATCAAGAAAAAATATGAGAAAACATCCCATGAAAATAGCCCCAGAGAAACCAGAATGTGAAGAGCACGGATCTTACAAACCCTACGCTAAAAGAGTTTGAAAATGTGGCTGAACATATCATTTTCTAGGAAAGTGTATATATTATTAACATTAATGGTTTAAGAAGACTTCAGTGCACCAACATTTATAGAAAACATGTGAGAAAGCTGAACAAGTTGTAGTAACAAAGTGTGGCTTGTGTGTGTGGTGTGTGAGTGTGAATGTGTGCAAATGTGAGTGTGTGGGTGCTTTAACCTGCTGTCAGCCCGCTCAGGCTCTCCAAGCTCCTCCAAACAGAAAGAAATAACAATGGCAATAATAGTACCGGAAGTGAAGCCCGGGCCTCCGGCCACGCTTTGTGGGTCAAGGTGCTGGCTGCCTCCCACTGCTGCAGGGTCTGCCCCGATGGACCCCGCAGAGAAGCAGAGATGGGGCGGCACCTGCTCCCGCCCGTGTCCCTGCTGTCATGGTGGGTGGTGAGGGGTCTCAGCCCTCCTTCAGCTCAGCCTACTTCAGGTGGCAGAGTGGCTGCCGTGCCCAGCATGTGGGATGGTCATCAAACACAGCAGGACGGGTCGGCATTTCTGCCTGCGCCCCACAGTCAGGCGTGTCCCTGGGTCTCTGAGGACCCCACGCAGAAGGCAGGTGTGGGTCCGCACTTTCTTCCTGTCTCTTTTATTCCCCACCACCCTTTAAGAAGATGCTGGTGGCGGGCGGGGGGTGGGCCAAGGAGAGAAAGGGAGGTGGCCACCCCAAATGTCTGGCTGGAAAGGACACAGGACCTGGCAGACACCGAGAGGCACCTGTGTGGGTGCCCATTGGGCGTGTTTGGGGGAAGGAGGGTCGTGTGAGAGGTTTCCAGCACAGGCTGCCGGCTCTGAAGGCCGAGGCAGTGCAGTCCTGGGGGCAGCCTTCAGGGACCGTGGTCCTGCCTGGCTAACTCGGCTCTGGGCTGAGGGAAGAGGAGTGCCCCTTGGACTATTGGCCTTGTAAGTCATTGTCTGTGGGTGGGGGCAGCAGACGGGGGGTGGAAGGGGGCCCCAAATGAATGGATGCTTAACAGAAACTGCATGGCAAGGGGGCTGTGTTGGCCCTGCGGGAAGAGAAGACCCGCTCTGGCCCCCAGCTTCTCTGGGGGCTCTGGCGGAGGGGAGGGTCAGCAGCAGGAGCCCCGAGGAGGATTCCGCCTGAGCACAGGCAGGAGCCTTCCTGAAGGGGCCCCGAGAGGGGAGCTGGGTCACCAACTGGTCCTGGTGTGGCCGGGGCTTTAGTGGTTTTAAATCGGATGGTCCCATGTCTAGGGAGCCCCATCCCATGTCCTGGGGACGAGTGGGCACCCTGGAGCTGTCGGGGGGCAGAGGAGTGGCCCTGCTGGCTGCACTTCCAGGAGGAGTAGGACAGGCTGAGGGAGGCCAGGGTGGGTCACCGAGGCTGCCTTCTTGAACTTGACTTCACTTCGGTAAGGTGTAGAGTTTCCCTGTTTAGCTTGGCATAAAGCGAGCACTCAGCGAGTTATGTGGGTTTTAAATCGTATTTTAAGGTACCGGTTTCTTGCATTTCTTACCTGGTCTGGCCTCTTGTAGCTCAGCCTGTGTGTGTGGGGGCTTCCTCTCGCTGGCCGCCTGCTCTGGCCACCCTGCTCCCTTGACGCTCAGTCCAGGAACTGGCCCCTTCTTGCCCTTGGTGGCTGGCCTGGTCCTCTCTGTCTCCTCACCCCCCGAAGTGAGAACCTTCCTGAGCCCTGGGTACTCCCTGGACTGGGGTCTGTCCCCACATCCCACTCCCACGGCCACCTCCTGCACTGGCCAGTGCCCTGCGGGCTTCCTCTCCCCTCCTGTGAATCAACCTTCTGGGGAGCCTGTCCCACCTCCAGGGGAGCCCAGCACGGTTTTCTCAAGGGATTTTAACCCGCAGAGTAAAACGGGTGTCAGGGATGGGGAACAGGTGACATTCATTTAGGGTCAGCTGTGCTTCTGCAGACTCTCTCCAGTGTTCTCATCTGCTTTTCAAATCCAGAGCAGGAGGTACTGAAATAACCTGTGTTATCCATAGTGGAGGACGAGGCGCAGGTCAGGGCTGGGCAGGCTCTCCCAGGCGCCCTGCCGTGCCCGGCAAGACCAGCCCTTCTCTTCCACTTCTGGCAGCATGAGGCAATGAGAGGACTCGGCACCCAGCCATCAACCCTGGTCTCCCAGCTGCTGGGCCATGAACCAGAGCAGGACCCCAAGAGCATGCCTGTGTCAGCACGGCCACCCAGAGAATTAGGTCGCAACACACCTGCTGGCCCTACACCCATTAGGCTGAGTGCTGGGGGCTTCGTAAGCTAGGGGACTCACAGTCCGGGAAAAACCTTTTAATGAGTCATTAAACTCATTTGCCTTTCGACAATTTGCATATAGGAATATCTCCTTCCTAACTGAGCAGATAGTGATAATCAGCAGAGTTATGGCCCTTTGAGGCCCATTGCCCATCATAAAGTTGCTACGGGGAGTTTCTGGTGACCCACGTGGGCCTGGAGGGCTGTGTGTGTGTGTGTGTGTGTGTGTGTCTCACATGGGCCTGGAGGGCTGTGTGTGTGTGTGTGTGTGTGTCTCACATGGGCCTGGAGGGCTGTGTGTGTGTGTGTGTGTGTGTGTGTCTCACATGGACCCGAAGGGCTCTGTGTGTGTGTGTGTGTCTCACATGGACCCAAAGGGCTCTGTGTGTGTGTGTGTGTGTGTGTGTGTGTGTGGGTGTGTGTATGCAGGGTTCACCCACCTCTGCTGCATGTGGCCATGTGATTCCAGCCCCGCTGCCATGCCTGCAGGGTCAGGAGCTTGAAACATCCTGTGAAGTTATAGGGAGAGTCCTAGCATCTCCCACTGCAGGGGATGAGAGCAGAGGAGGTGGGCTGACCCTCGCTCACTTTGTCCTGTGGCTGTAGCAGTGGCCCCAGAGTCCCCTGGAGTGAGGCCAGCAGCCCCGATGGCCTGTCCACTGTGATGGAGTTTACACTGCAGGTCGCTGGGTATTCATTACCTGTGAGACAAGAGTCAGCAGACCTTTAGTGGGACTGCAAAGGCACAGAATTGGCTCCCAGAGAGTTCATTTTCAAAATAACTTTCTGTTTCAAATGTGTGAACACTTGCATCTGAGTGCAAATAAAGACTAGCCCAGTGATGGCGAACCTATGACACACGTGTCAGAGGTGACACGCGAACTCATTTTTTTGGTTGATTTTTCTTTGTTAAATGGCATTTAAATATATAAAATAAATATCAAAAATATAAGTCTTTGTTTTACTATGGTTGCAAATATCAAAAAATTTCTCTATGTGACACGGCACCAGAGTTAAGTTAGGGTTTTTCAAAATGCTGACACGCCGAGCTCAAAAGGTTCGCCATCACTGGACTAGGCCCTCAGTAGTGAGGTTAAGACCCCGATCCAGGGAGGGAAACGTGAAGTCTGGGAATTCCCTCGGCAACCCCAGCTCCCACCATGTGGGTGGCCAGGATCCCCTCACACACAAGCCTAAATGACGCCGAACTCTTTTAAAAAGAAATGGGGACAAGTAAGTGGAAGGGACTGAGTGTCCCTCTTCCCTCCAGCACATGCTGGTGGAGCCGCCTCTCCATTCGTAGGGACAGGTGAAGGCTGAGTGGACGGGCACCTGGACAACATGAGGTCCCAGAGGCCCCACCAGCGCATGCAGGTGGAGAAACTGTCTCCACCGCTCCAGGAGCAGTGAATGGAGAACATGCTCCTTTTCCATGACTTTGGAGAGCACGCGTGTTTCCCGGAGAGCATGCGTGTTTCCCGGAGAGCATGCGTGTTTCCCAGAGAGCATGCATGTTTCCTGGAGAGCATGCGTGTTTCCCAGAGAGCATGCGTGTTTCCCGGAGAGCATGCGTGTTTCCCAGAGAGCATGCATGTTTCCTGGAGAGCATGCGTGTTTCCCAGAGAGCATGCGTGTTTCCCAGAGAGCATGCATGTTTCCCGGAGAGCATGCGTGTTTCCCGGAGAGCAGGTGTGTTTCCCGGAGAGCATGCGTCTTTCTCGGAGAGCAGGCGTGTTTCCCGGAGAGCATGCGTGTTTCCCGGAGAGCAGGCGTGTTTCCCGGAGAGCAGGCGTGTTTCCCGGAGAGCATGCATGTTTCCTGGAGAGCATGCGTGTTTCCCGGAGAGCAGGCGTGTTTCCCGGAGAGCATGTGTGTTTCCCGGAGAGCAGGCATGTTTCCTGGAGAGCAGGCGTGTTTTCCGGGAAGCAGGGGCAGATGCTCCAACAGCATTTGACCCCTTTTTCCTTTTGCAAAGGCGTTTCCCTTCTTTATCTGCGACTGCGGGGGAGAGGGGGGGGAGGGGGGGGGAGGGGGCGGTTCTTTGCAAGGCTGGCGCTCCCAGTTCCCGAGCAGTGACGTGGGCAGGTCCCGGGCCCATGGGGTCTCTGACGGCCTGCTGTCCGGAGGGAGCCGCCGCCTCTCCTCCCGCCAGCCCGCGCTGACAGTAATGGGCTGCTGCCTCATGATTTCTCCAGAGAGATGGAAATAGCAGCGCCGAGTCTTAAAACAATGTCCTTTGATCTAAATGCTCCAGGAAATAAAACACCTTTGCAGTTATGGAGTCTAGACAGGGACGCGTTTTCAGGGGGTCCCTGAGCTGTGCTCCTGCCGTCCCCGTCCTGACCAACGACATGTGCATCTCCTCGTGTGGCCTGGTCTCTTCTCCTCCACAGACATGTGCGCATGATTCCACGGCTGCTGCTTACCCCTGTGGCCCACGGACCACGCCTCTGTGCATGTCGTCAGGATGGCGCTGCCGCCTCTGAATGCCTGCCTACCTGGCCTCTTCCTGTTCAAACCCACCCTCCCCCACATGGCAGACATGGCCTGACATCATCAGCAGGGCGGACAGTCCTCCTGAATCAATGGTGTGAAGACAGCTGGGCGGATGATTGTGATTCGGGCTTATCGCTCACACTCCATTCTGGTAGAGACAGAATTCTGTGCAAAGTAGTCCCTGGCTGACTCCCTAAATTCTTACGTGAGAGTCTTCACCCCAAGCCCTCAGAGGGGACTGTACTTGGAGATGGGGTCTTTGCAGACAGAGGTCACTGAGTTAAAATGAAGTCCTGGGGGTGGGGCCTAATCCAGTAGGACTGGTGTCCTGATCCAAAGAGGAAATCTGGACAGACATGCCAAGAGGCTGTGTGAAGACACGGGGAGCAGATGGCCATCTACCGGCCAAGGAGAGAGGCCTTAGGAGGAGCCAGTCCTACCCACACCTTGACTCTGGACGTCTGGTCTGCAGACTGTGAGACAGGAAGTGCGATCAATTTCTGTGTGTAAGTTGCCGGCCTGAGGACTTTGTTAGGGCGGCCCGAGCAGACCAAGACCCTGGCAAACTAGCCCTGGAGAGGTTCTTTAACTTTCTGAAGGCGATGAAGAGGTTTGTGGAGATTTTCTGAACCCGCCTGTGGATTGGGAACCTGGGACGTGCGGGTTACAGAACAGACTCCGGTCAGCGGTCTGCACTGTGCTGTGTGCAGGGCCGTGCAGGGGGCTTCGTCAAAGGTGATCCCGGGCCAGACGCCGAGGCTGAGCCGGGGCTCCCGCCTTCTCCAGCCCCTGGGTCACGCTCGGGCTGGGGCACTGTTACTCAGGGACATTCCACGTGGCCCGGGCCAGCCCCCGGCCTCTGCACCAAGGACCCTCTGTCCCCACCGGAGGGACAAGACCTGTGTGTTGTGCTGGATGCTGGCTCAGCGAGGCCGGTGCTGCCCAGGGCGGGTGGTTGGAGCGGTTCTGCCAGGAACTCAGCCTTGGAAGCAGGGGACTCATTTCCTGTGCAGGGAACACACACGCGCAGGCCACACACGCGGAGGCGAAAAGGAGCGGTTTTATTGGGCGACTCCAGTTGGTGAGAAGCACACTCAGCGCCACCCGTGGGACGCGCCACGCGCTTTCCTGCTGCCTAGTGCACGTCAACAAAAGCTTCAAAAAGCCGTGACTGCGTTTCTATAACAAACTCATTTCCATGTCGTCTGATCACAGAAACGTCACCCAGTGCTTTCAACCACCAGTTTGGGGTTCTTCCTCCTGTCTCCAGTCCTGGGCTGGGGTGCACCCTGTCCGACACGGGTGGGGGAGGTGACCACCCGCTCTCTCTGTCTCTGCTGGCCTCTGCCCACTGGCACCAATCCCGCCTGGGCTGCAGTCCCGTCTGCGTGTCGCTGGTCCTGGCACGACCTGCAAACCCCAGCGTCTGGTATTTGTACATCAAACAGAAAAGATACAATAAAAACACGTGTAAAAGTAGACAGGCTGCCCTGTGCCGGGCACCTGCCGTGAAGGGGCCTGCAGGACCGGACCTTGCTCGGTGATTCCCGGGTGGCGAGGAGGACACCCCTGGGCATGGCTGCAGACTTCATTACCCCGTGCACCGAGCCACACTCACTTTACAACAACACACCTTTCTTTCTTCAATAATAACGCAACCTTAGCTTACTGTAACTTTTTTACTGTATAAACTTTTTAACTTTTTACCTCTTTTATAATAACACAGCGTGAAACACACTTTACAGCTGAACAAAAACATTTTCTTTCTTCATATCCTTATTCCACAAACGTTTTTCTATTTTAAATAATTTTTAATTTATCCTTTAGTTTTTAAACTTTTCTGTGAAAATTAAGAGACAGGCAAACACATTAGCCTGGACCGCGTAGGGTGGGATCATCGATGTGGCTGGCTCCCACCTCCGCATCTCGTTCCCCAGGAAGGGCTCCAGGGGCAACATCAGTCATGGAGCCGCATCTCCCGTGACACCAAGGCCACCTTCTAGAACACCTCCTGAGCCTGGCTGGGGTGGCTTGCGGTGGAGCGTCGACCTGTGAACCAGGAGGTCAGGGTTTGATGCCCAGTCAGGGCACATGCCCAGGTTGCAGGCTCGATCCCCAGTGTGGGGCATGCAGGAGGCAGCCGATTCATGACTCTCTCTCCTCATTGATGTTTCAGCTCTTTCCCTCTCCCCTCTCCCTTCCTCTCTGAAATCAATAGTACATTAAAAACAATAGAACACCTCCTGCAGGACCTGCCTGAGGCTCTTCTTGAGCGGGTGTCACTCTTTTCAGAGATATGCCTGTGGGTCCCCTGCCAGGAGACCGCGGGTTCTAGCAGTGCTTCAGATTCCAAGTTCCCAGTGGTAACCAGACGAGACGGGCAAACTGAGCCAGAGGGAGCGCTAGGACACAGGTCCGGTGGCTTTGCGGATACTGTCTTCAAACACCACCTCGGCAGAGGAAAGGAGGAAGGGGCCCACCAGCAGATGAGTGGGAGGGAGCAATTTAAACACATGGATGGAGATGGAGATGCTTTCATGCCGGGTTCTATTTAAATCTTATGAATCAAATGCTAGGAGGGCTCCAAACCCTTTAAAACTGAAACATTTGATATATCTTGACAGATCCTTCTAAAAAGAAAGAAAGAAAGGAGGAAAGAAAGGAAGAACTATGTCTGTGGTGGTTTGCTTGGTTTGTTTCTTTTTCATCACAGATATGCCTGTAAGCAGATGAACATGTCTCTGTATTAGCGACGGGTATGAGGCCACTAGATGATAGGAATTTTTCAGCTCCATTATAATTCTATGAGACGCCTGTCATATTGGCCTTTGGACCTTGACAGACACATCGTTATGCAACACATGACTGTACTTAAAACTCAGCACACCCTTCATAGCATAGTGGAAACTAAACAGACTTGGGAGCCACGGGAATTAAGATATAATTCCTGCTTTCCCACTTACTTGCTGTGTTACCCAGTACAAGTCACTTGGCCTCTCTGGGCCTCTCTGTGCATTTTCACAAGGAGGTGTTAATAATATCTGCCTCCTGGTGGAGATCAACTGCAAACCTCTGAGCACGGGACTGCTGACGCCCTGTGGAAATGCGGGGTCAGGCATCACCGGCTTGGCCGGGGCAGGGGGGCTACCCAGTCATTAAGGGATTTAAAAATGTGGGCGGCATTTAGTCCTTCCTCTATGGGTAATTTCTTCTGAACAGGAACAGCGTGCGAGCTGGAGGGAGGCCTCCCTTTCCAGAAGCTGTTATTGAGCTGCAGTGCCCGCACGGTGGCCCTGGCCCAGGTGTGGCCTCCCACAGCCGCCCCCAGGGCCAGCCTTGCCCGCTTCCACCGGCACATGCCCGCTGGGGGACGTGGTGCAGCTGGAAGGCGTTCTTTTCGGGGAAATAGGAGTTATGGGGAAAGACATTCATTTAAAAGCTTTTAAGGAGCCATTCACCTGTGGAAGTGCTCCCCCGGCGAGGGCCTTCCTGCAGGGAACACAGCTCACTCTTTAAAGGGGTTTTAATTAACGTTGCTGAGAAACATACCAGTGGCCTTTCAGTCTGAAAGCTAAAGAGCAAAGGTGCCAGCCAAGAGTTTTATGGCGTGGAGCTCGTTTTCTTAAAGGCGGTTGAAATAGTATTCCCATCCCTGAGCCTTAGCGCTTAGCTCTGGTCACGGCCCAAAATAAGTGCTGGATCCCTGGAGGCCTGACCTAAACCCTCCAGGAGGAAGGCGGCTCTCTCTACAGGACCTATGCCGCTGCATTTCGGTGGTACTTTCAGGAGCATGGGCCTGCCCCCTGCTGTGGGGCACTACCTTGCCGGGTGGCAGCCCGTCTCACAGCAACCCGCCCAGCACGGCTCAGCTCTGAACTTTCATTGAACCGTCACTGAGCAAATGCCAAAGCCAGAGAGGATCTGGATGGGGGGCTTGAAGGTGGGTGGAGGCGGGGGTGGACCAAAGATGAGGGTGTGTGGGTCCTGATGGCCCATCTGGGCAGTGGACTGGCATCTGCAGACCATGGAGGCGTCCTGGCTGGAGACAGAGGGGCGGGGTACGTCTCCTAGCGTAGATGTCCTGGATCCAGACCAGAGTGTCAGGGCGGTCCTGGGGGTAGGAGAGGACAGTGGGTCAATGTCGGAGGGGGCTGTGCTAACAGAAGGGGAAGGAAGGTAGTGGAAAGGTGATGAGAACCCATAACAAGAAGCAAGGCCTGGGAACAGGTACAGCTGCTGATCAGCCTCCAGAGCGGGGAGAGGATATGTTTCTGTTGTTTAAGCTGCCCAGTCTGTGGCCTTGGTTGCAGTAGCCCCAGGAGACTAATCCGGGGTCCAGTCCCCAGAAGAGACCTTAGCACAGTGGGTTCTGGAGCCCCGAAGGAGGGCTCTTCTAAAGGCTGTGTCAGTCGATGAGTTTGGGAGACGCCAGGTCAGTGGAAGGTCCCATGCTCAGATCTCCATGGGGTTTAACTGTATGGCTGCTTTCACGCGTGTCCTCATCCTGTGTTCCTCAGCTGCATTCTGGGAAATGCTGGTCTAGCCCGACAGGGTGTTGGGGTCTCGGGGTGAAAGGGCACGACAGAGGACCAGCCTGGTTGGGGCCCGAGCCAAGCTGCCTGCTCAGCCAGTGACAGGGCAGCGACCCCAGGCAGTCATTGACCTTTCTTGACTCAGCTTATGTCCTGACCCAGGTTTCTTTTTTCAGTTTCAAACATAGAAGTTCTGATATACCCTTCTGCTGGGCCATGGAGCCCCCTTCTCACCCTCTTCAAGGTCACTGCCCTTGTTTGAGGGGATGGGCTCAGCTGGCAGGTTCTTCTGCTCACTGGTCTTGGCTGGATCAGTGAAGGCTGGGATGGTCCCAGCAGCTCGCTCACGTCACTGCTGCCTGTGCTGGCTGTCTGGGGGCTCAGCCGAGGCTCCGCTCAGAGCTCTCTGGTTCTCCCTCAAGGGGCTCCCCAGATGGGCCGGGCTCCTCCCATCTCAGTGGCTGGATTCCAGGGGACAGTGTTCCAAGAGCAAAAGTGGAAGCTGAAGATCTTGGGGCCCAACCTTGGAGTTTACTCAGTGTTACTCTGTCACATTTAATCGGTCAAAGAATGGAGCCAGCCCAGATTCAAAGGAAAGGGAAAAGGCCCCATCTCTCTACAGAATTTAGTCACCTTCAACCCACCACACTGACCTGCCAGGAAGTCTTATCAGTTTTACATCCAAAAAATATAATTCATTGTAACACATTATTATTTTTTACTAAATGCACCTACAGCCTTGATTCAAATCCCTGCCGTCTCTGGTGTAACTATTGCTATGGCCTCTGAACCGTCCCCTGCTTCCCCCTTGTCATCTTCCATGGTCCCCAGGGCGCACACGGGGGAGAGGCTGGGAACACTGCTAAACTCATTTAAAGAGGCCAGCATTACTCTAATACCAAAGCCAGATAAGGACACTAGACGGGTCTTTCTTAGAATTTCTCTCACTCACACTGCTCCTCTGCTCTTGCATGCCGTCTGGTTTACCCATGAGAGCCTTTAACATATTAATCCAGGGTGTTTTCATTCCTGCCCTGCTCGTTCCAACATCCCTGCCACATCTGAATCTGGTTCTGATGCTTGCTCTGTCTTCAAACTGCCTTTTTGGCTTTTAGTTTGCCTTGTAATATTTCCTTGGTAGCCAGACACGATGGAGGGGGTGCAGGGAACTCTGGCAGACAGGCCTCCAGTGATGTGGTAGGCGGGTATGGGGGAGGAAAGTGTTCTGTAATCCTATGATTAGGTCTGAACCTTTCTCTGAGGCTGACTCTGGGCTTCACACGTGTTTCTCAGGTGTCACCACCCCCCTTCGGTGGGACAGAACGGCTGCAGGTGGCTGGAGTTGGACATTTCTCTTCCTCCGAATCAGGCAGGCTCTGATAGCACCCCATGGGGGAGGCTCCTTTCCCCTCCCCCACCAGAAGCAACATGAAAAGGCGTGACCCGAGCTTATGAATTCCAAGTTTTATAGATTCCAAAGTTTCCATAATATAAATACTTGTTAATTTATATTTAGAAAAAATGTTATAAAATGTCACTTCTTGGAAGGCCCTTCGAGCCTTTCTGGCCTCCCCCAGCGTCCCCCGCAGCGGCTGCCTCGCTGGGGCCAGGCCTCCCTGCCTTTGGGGCCTCGGCCGGACTGAACTCCCGCAGGAAGAACACTTCTGTGGGCGCCCGCTGAGCCACGCGTCGTTAGTAGCAGATTTCTCCGTTGGGTCCGTCTCCTCTGGGGAAAGTGGTGTTGTGGTTGCTGAGTCTAAACTCCAGGTTCCACTGTTCACTCAGTTCAGCAGCTTTCCTCATTTCCTGTCACCGCTGTCAGCCCAGCCTCTGTCTGATCCACGGCTTTTACATTCTTCCAACAAGAAGCCAAAAGGGCAACACGTTGGTTTCCAGATGGCTGGGGAGTGAGGAGGATCTCCGGGCTGAGACGCACAGGCTGGTGGAGATGTCAGTCTTGTAGTGGTCTGGACGGCAGGGCCAGGCGTGCGCCCAGGTGGAGTCAGCGACAGCGGCAGGGCGGCCCTGTGGGGTGGGAGCGTGTCATGTTGGTGGGACGGGAAGGCCCAGCTGGGCCACCAAGCTCTATCCAGCAGCAGGCACGGTCCCGTCCACAGGTGGGTGCAAGGCACTCACGGTAGCATTCCCGCTCAGATGACACGTCTCCCAGTTGGGAGGAAATTGATCCATGAGAATCCCTGCCCCCATTCCTGTTTTCTGCCCCGGGCATCAGGGTGCCGGGCAGATCTCGAAGCCCATGACCTGTCTACGTGGGCACTTTCAAACTTGAAAGGAAGACACACTGGCCTCTGGCTTGTGTCTCAAGCCCCTGAATGAGGACTCACCCCCCACTATGTTCTGAGCGGCTGCAGTGGGGGCAGGGGCTAGTTCTTGCAGCTCCAGAGTCTAGGCTGCTGCCACGGGACAGGAAGCGTCTCGGGATCTGGGAAGGAAACCTTTCCAGACTCAGCTGAGGACCCACGTGGCTCTGAGCGCAGAGAGCACGTGTTAGCGCCCAGTGAGAGCGTGTTAACGTGGTACCTTCCATCGCCTTGTGTGGTCTGGGCGACCCTGAAGGTAAACCCTGTGAGGAAGACCCAGATGCAAGGGGCTGGTGAGCAGGGTCCTGCCGGGGGCTTGGGGGCTCGGCCCGTGGCCTCTGGGGAACCGCTGTTCCCTGGAGGGACCCGAAGGCTGGGGTGCCTATTCACCGGCTCTGACCTTCCTCACCCTGGCTGTGGGTCCCCGCGTTCCTGGCCTGCCGTCCCCTGTGGAGCGTACAGCGTGCGTGGGGCATACGAGTGTCTATGAGGCTGAGGGACGCCCCGGAGCGGGGCCCAGATGTGGCAGGCAGTGGGTCCTGGATGACTCCCTGACTCAAGCTCAATCCGTTCAGTCAGTGACGCAGCACCAGCCGGGGGCGCAGGAGGGCGGGGAGCAAAGGGGACTGAGCCCCACCACCTGGGAGCTTCCAGACACACAATCAACACGTAAGCCATGCAGAAGTGAGGTGATAATGAGCACTACATAAAAAAAGAGAACAGCAGGTGGGTGAGGCCAGCGTGCCACAGCGGGGAAGGTGGCTGCAGTGTTAGATGGGGGTCGCGGCCTGAGAAGGTGACCTTTGAGCCGATGCTGGAAGCTTTCATCACAGCCAGACCTGGGGCCATCTGGGCTGTGGCCACGGGCCATGAGCATCAGCATCCATGTGGCGTCTCCGGGAAGCTCAGTGCCCCCTGGTCCCATCCCAGGAATGCCTGTTAGGTTGGGGCGTCCGGCTCAGGTGGGACCAGGCACCTGGGTCCCTCGCGGCCAGGCAGGCCCACCCCGGCCACCCACTGAGCAAGCTCAAGCATCTTCCCAGCCTCAGTGGATGGTGCATCCTCCTCGAGTCAGCCCTCGTCGTTCTTCTGGAGCCTGCTCACAGCCGAGAGCCGAGGAGCCCCGGTCAGTGAGTTGGATGAGGTGAGTTAGAGAGATTCTCTGCCCCAATGGGGTTCTGCGTCTGCGCCTGTGGGCTAGTTCCCTAGGGTTTCCGCAACAAATGAACACAAACTTGGTGGCTCGAAACAGGCTTCTAGGGGAGACTCCGTTTCTGCCCTTCCTGTGGCTGTCACGGCATCGGTTCAGTGCTCTTGACACCATGAAGACATCACCCCCAATGGGGCTACTCTTGCCATGTTGATCTTATTGCTGAGTTCCGGAACTGGGAGTTATCGTCATATGCTGTGAAAATAAGTAGTTAGCAAAGATGAAAAGAGGTTAATCAGCTGAAAAAAAATAGTTATGCAACCCAGACCTTTACAATGACTTCTCTCAGTGTTGGCTGGACAGCGCACCCTGCTGTGGCCCTCTGGATTGATCCTGCTAGATTCCCCGCAAGTGTCCCCGGGAGGCCTTGGCCCACAGCCCTCCAGAGCAGCCCACCCTCGGCCGCAGTCCCAGCCCCCCTTCCCCATCAGAGCACCCCTGCCCCCATTCCTGGACAGCAGCCTCCACAGGACCACCTGGTAGGCTCAGTCCCCTCTATGGGGCAGAAGTTGGTTCAACTTCTTTTTTTTTTTTTAAATATATTTTTTATTGACTTTTTACAGAGAGGAAGGGGGAGGGATAGAGAGTTAGAAACATCGATGAGAGAGAAACATCGATCAGCTGCCTCCTGCACGCCCCCTACTGGGGATCGAGCCTGCAACCAAGGTACATGCCCTTGACTGGAATTGAACCTGGGACCCTTGAGTCTACAGGCCGATGCTCTATCCACAAGCCAAACCGGTTAGGGCAGGGCTCTACTTTATAACACACTCAATCCTCCTTACTCATGGATCTCAGATTTGCGACTCAGCCTCCTTGCTAACACTCATTTGCAAACCCCCATGCACCCTTGAGGTGCTTTGGGGTCCTTTGTGGACATGTGCACACACACATCCTCAGCTCTCACCCCGCTGCACACTGTGGAGCCATGGAGCCTCTGCTCCGATTAGTCAGTTCTGTGAATGACTTACCTGTTTGCCCTTGCCCTCCTGGTCTCTGGGGCACTTTTCACACGTCTGTTAAACACTTCACACTGCTGTATTGGAGTCCTGGGCTGGCGGAGCAAAGGGCCACACACTGGGCGGCTCACAACCACAGAAACATATTCTGTCACAGTCTGGGAGGGCCGAGTTTGAGATCAACGGTGGGCAGGACTGTGCTCCCTCTGAGGCTCCAGGGCAGGGTCCTTCCGGCCTCTTCCAGCTCTGGGGGTTCCAGGACGCCCTAGGTTTGGGGCTGCATCAACTCTGCTCTCTGCCTCCCCCTTCAATGGCCTGCAGCCTTCTTAGGGCACCAGTCATTGGATTTAGGACTCACCCTAATCCAGGGGATCTTTAACTCATTAGATCTTAATGAGTTAAGGATCTCCTGGATGTCTGCATAGTCCTATTTTTGAATAGTCACATTCTGATATTACATAAATTTTGGGGACACTGGTCAGCCACTGCAGTGTTATATCAAGATCCGTCCTCCCAGTGTAGGCAGACTCCGTCGGCTGTCTCCCCGACTACCCTCTTCCAGGCAGGACACCGTGGTCAGACCAGGGCTCTGGAGTCCTCTTCCTGGTTTCCCAGCTTCCCTTCTGGCTCGGGGAGGCCACAGGACTCAGTCTAGCTAGCAGAGCTTCAGGTGCCGAGGGGGTTTCTGGGAAATTGTGTTTTCCTGAATAGGGGTCAGGTGTGGTTGGCACTTTGCCCTTTCTTCCGGCCTGGAATGCAAATGTGACATCTGCTTCGGCAGCAACTACTTGCAACCAGGAAGAAACAAGCCTGAGGTTGGTGGGAAGGTCGGTGGGACTAAGAGAGAGCCCTGGTGTGGAGGCCTCACCCAGCAGCCACACCTGCCTCTCGCATGCTTCGTACGTGAGACATGCAGGTTCCTGCAGTCGCGATGGCTGCTTGCTCACCAAAACCTTTCCCCCCTCTTTCTGGACACAGGGCTGGACTACATTTCCCATCAGCCACTGCAGTTCGGTGTGTGTGGCCTAGGGACTGGGTTCCAGCCAATGGACTGCAAGCCCAGTGATGAGTGCCACTTCCAGGCCTGGCCCCAACCCCGCAGTGCCTTTCCTGCCTCTTTCTTCTTTACCTGCTGGGTGTGCACATGCCTGGGAGGCCAAAGTGGGGGCGAGGACAGCTGGTTCCAGGATTACTGGGGGGAGCAGCACGTCAGCTGACCAGGAGCACCTGCCTTAGACCTGGGAGGACAAGAATTCAGTCTGCCATGCTGGAGCCATTAGTGCACGGTGAGGGCTACTCTTGTGGTCAGTGAGGTGCTCACATAGCTGAGCTTTGTGCTTCCATGAAGGGGCCTCTGGAGGCAGCGGGGCCCACACATGTAGGGGGCTCTGCAGGTGAGGATGAAGGCCCCTGTGCCTCACGTCCATGGTGCGTGAACCCCTTTCCTGCTGCTCAAATGCCATGTGGCTGTCCTGGCAGGGGAGTCTGCCTGTGCCCACGCCCCTTCCTGGGATGACAGTCTGGCCTTCTGCCCCCGAGTCACGGCTGTGACACTTTCAGCTCGAGCAGTGGAGTGCCATGTCACTTGCCAGGCACTGGCACTGGCCTGCCTGGCGTACCCTGTGCCACCCTGGCCAAGCCCGTCAACCCCCCTGAGACCCAGCTTCCTCGTCGCAGCTGGAGTCTGTGCCCGGAGGCCTGGGTGAGGGTCACGGGCGGCGCTCAGTCAGGGCTCAGTGACTTGAGAGCCTTTAGTAAAAGGAGCGGCTCTTGGCGTTGGCGTGGCTACGAAACCAGGAGACAGAGCCTCCGGGAGGCCTCCGCACCCTTCTTCTGGGACGTGTTCCATCCCGACGCCGTGGCCAGTCAGCACCAGAGGCATCTTCAGGGAAGTAACGATGGGACAGTGACGGCCCTGAATGGAGACCCTCTGGGGTGCGAGGCCGGTGGCCATCCGCTGGTGGCGGCGGAGGAACGGGCGGGGCTCTCAGGTGCGCTCATTACTGAGTCCATTTTAGAGACAGAAGGACTGAGACTCAGAAAGGGGGAGTTCAGAGCCCAGCACCACAGAGCAGGGCGAACCCGGGGGCTTGGGGCTCTAAATCCAGCTCACCTGACCGTCTCCTTCTCCTGGCGATGCTGGAATGGTTAGGGGTGTCCTAGGCCCTCACCAGTACGTGCCCGCACTGGGCTGCTGCCTGCGGGCGGGAGGTGCACTGAGCCCCTGGAACAAAGTCCCACACAGGCCCAAGGGATACAAACCAGGGCAGGCTCTGGAGGGGAGATGCCGAGGAAGGGGAGCAGCCATCCATAAACAGTAGGCTGCACGCCCAGCTGCTTATTCTCGGCAATAATCCCCCAAATCCAATCCAACCCCGCACAAAATCAACCCAGCGGAGTGCACACTGGCCGAGTCCGCGCCCACGTGCCTCTATCTCTCTTCCTGTTTAAGGAACCAGCGTTCGAATGCTTTTTAATAAAACGTTTCAATCTATCATGCAAGGTACAAATAAATATTTTAACGTAATTGGAAGAATGCAGACAATTGTAAAAAGTTATGGACGTTTTACTTCTGATTGGCCGAGACTCAGCACAGCCTGGTTTGATGTACTCTCATTCACGGGCCTGCGGAGCCCGCTCCCTGGTTCTCTGGCACCGAGGGAGGCTGTGAATGCCGTAATGATGTTTAAACGCTGACAAATGAACTGCCGGGGCCGCACCTCCGACACGGAGGAGGCATTTCCAGGGCGCTTTGCTCCCTGCTTCCTCTGCTGGGGGCGCAGGTGCAGGGACAGAGGGGTGCAGTCAGGGGCCGTGGGCGGCGAGGTGTGGGCACCGAGAGAAAGGACGAGGTTGCTTCTATTTCACTCTCGCCCCTAATTTTGGACTTTCTCATTAAAATAACAAGGACCATGTCAGCTCAAAATGCCAGCACATGTTTTTACTTTTCTCGGTCGATGGAAACCACATGTAGCATCTACCCCTTCCTTTTTCCTTCCAAAATGCAGATGGAGGAGCTGGTCCAGGGTCGGCCTCGGTACCCCACGCTGAACAGAGGCTGGGCAGCCCCAGGCCGGGATGTGAATGGGGCTCCTGCAGGCACCCCCTGGGCAGCCCTGCCTGGGAGGCTGGCCGCGAGGAGCGCGGGCTAATTTTAACCTCCTGATGGCTCCCAGATGGCTCCTGGTCCCCAGGTCCTCCTCCGTGCGCCGGGGCTGCGTTTTCCCAGGGCAGGCGTAACCCAAGCAGACCTGAACGGTTATTTATAAACTCTCCCGAATGCCAAAGCACCACGAATGAGCCGTTCCCCCAGTTTGCAGGAACATATTTTCAGCATAACTCATCACTTTGAAGATGGGTCCAAACTTTTGTTCGCATTTATTGACAGGAAGTTGTTTTTCAAAGCCGCAGTCGGCAGGTGGGCCCCGGGCCAAGGGGCTCCGGGCCAAGGGGCTCCGGCACCTTCTGAAGCTGGCGCGGCTCTGCGGACCCAGGAACAGTGCCTCCCCCTCCCCCCTTTCCTGCAGGATTTGCCTGGGGGTTAAACAGTACGTTTTCCCTTTGGAAGGGTTTGTCCTTTTGAAGCTTTTTTTCCTTTTTAAAAGGGAAAACCACTTACTGGGCGTGTGAGAGGTCCCTGCGCTCTCCGCAGTTCTGCAGCGTTTCAGGCCTCGCTCTCCCAGACCCGCTCTGTCCTTCCTGGGCGGATCTTCTCTGGCCAAGTGCCCTCTTCCCTGCACCTCAACTCGAGCAGGACCTGAGGATGCCCGGGCTGGACTCCTGCCCTGGGCCTGCTTGACCCGCTGTGGTCCCTCGAGCCCTGCACACCCAGTCATCTGCAGCAGAGGTCTGGGAGGCCCTGCAGATGACCCCAGCCATGCGGTTCCCAATACACATCCTCATCTCTCCTTTAAAGACCCCCAGGGACCCCAGCCAGCAGCCCAGGGTCCGCCCAGACCCCTCCCGCCCCCCAGTCCTCATGGTCACTGGCTGCTTCTTGGCTCTTCTCTCTCGTCCCGGCCCCCATCCCACCACCCCCCCCCCCCCGTTTCAGACCCTCCTCGTTCTCTTCTGGGTCATTGCAGACCTTGCAGGTTATCTTCTCTGTGCCTCAAACCTTTGCCTGTAAGTTGGGGGTAACATGAGTACCCTGCCTGTCGGGGGACGAGCTTTCATGAATTACTTTTGGAAAGCACTCAGGACAGCTCCTGGGAGTGGCACTAGATAAGGTGGCATGTTACCTTCTCACAGGTTTCTGAGTTACCCTGCCCCTCCAACCCAGCCCTGAACATGTAGCCCTGATTCCATCATCCACGCTGACACTGCCCCCCCCCCCCACCTCCTCAGCACGGAGAGGCCCCACCTCACCTAAAATGTGCAGGTGCACAAGATCTTTGGTGGGGGGGCGGGGGCTG
Organism: Myotis nattereri; assembly: GCF_964212035.1. Classification (NCBI taxonomy): domain Eukaryota; kingdom Metazoa; phylum Chordata; class Mammalia; order Chiroptera; family Vespertilionidae; genus Myotis; species Myotis nattereri. Next base: position 35,277,443 of record NC_138082.1, read on the forward strand.
TGGTGACATGTGAGTTAGGGATCAGGTGGCGGGCCCCCCTGCATTGATATGCCTCTACACTTTTGGTCCCCGATGGCAGTAAAGCCAACATTTTTGATGCAACTGTGTAGGAAAATGGCGGGAAAATGGTCATGGGTGCCTTTGTCTGGGAAGAATTAGGGAACACAGCAACTCATAGAGGGGTGGCCAGGGCTGGCCTGGTGTCGTGGACAGTGCCCACAGCTCGAGTCTCCCTCCGTGCGTGGCTCAGCGGGAGTCCTGGCTGCCTGCAGCTGGTGGAGGAGGATTTGGTTCTGGGGATGGTGGCCGTGGTGTAGCCATACTGGGAGGGTTTGGTCCCTTCCTGTGGCTTTGTTCATGTTCTTTTCACTTATTGGCAGTAGGACAGAGGCCCTGGTGGGTGAGGCCTCGCTGAGCCACCCGTGCCTGGAAGGAGAGAGCTGCTGGTGGCAGTGGACAGAGCTGTCGAAGCTGGTCGGCACCTACCCTCCCACCTGAGGTGGGCAACCGCCTGCCCTCCCTGCCTTCCGCTCACTGCTCTGGAAGTGGCGGTTATACTGGCTGGTCCCGGGCATATTCGGGGCAGGGCTCCTTGCCCACCACAGAGCCTGCTGAAGTCACTGCCAGCACAGCACTGACAAACCCAATTCGGGTGGCAGGTGGTGGGAACCTGGTGGATCTGAGGGTCAGAGCCTCCCGGGGTCGGCGTTCTCATGCCTGTGAGCCCAGCCATGCGCCTGGATGCAGGGTGTGGCTGGTCCCCACTGCCCCCCTCTCGTTGGGGGGTCTCTGGCTCAGCCCTGTGCGCTGCCTCCAGAGGACCACTCCTGCCCCCCACGTCGGCCCCTTGCTCCCCTTTTCTTGGCACGAGTGGCGTCACCCTCTCTGTTCCTTTCATCGCTTTGGGGGGTGCTTGCTGCACATTCTCAGGTGGAAATGGTTAAGCCTGGTCCCGACAGCCACCCCTCCGGGTTTCCCTACCCGGCGCTGCACCCCTGCAAATGGGGCCCACATGTGTGGTGATGCGGATGGAGACGGGTCCGGCTGCCAAGAATGTGGTGGGAGGCCTCCCTGGGCGCGGTGGCCGTTGAGGGGAGCTCTGCGTGAGCCCACAGGGAAAGCCGAGTCTTCCTCCCCCTGAACACGCCGGGGGGAGACCCCCTCGGAGTGGGAGGGGCTGCCACGGTCGCCACATGCTGCAGATGGCACTGGGACACGAGGAGGAGGTGACCGATGGGGGGAGGGCGGGGGGCAGAGGCACGCTGCAGGGCCCCACCCAGGCTACAGGCGGCCCATCTCCGGGGCCTTACGTTGGCCCAAATAAAGTCAGACTTGGTCTCCCCGCTCCCAGCTCCCAGGCTGAGAGAGCGGAGGTGCCCCCACTGAGGGACCGGCGGCCCTCCGCTCCCCTGGGGCCGGGGTTGTCAGCGGGCATGGGAGCTGCCTCCACCCGCTCTGCTTGGGTTTCTCTGGAAATTACTTTGAAAACGTACAACGTTGAAAACACGTCAATTCACTTCCGTTTGATCGCACGGTGATCCTAGAAAATGAGTGTTACCACCACGTGACAAGCTTGCGGAGGTTAAACAACTTTCCTGAGTCCGTGGGTCTCGATGGCCACGGAGGGAGGGGACCCGGTCTTCTCACCACGGCCATTCTTTGCCTGCTTTTTCCTGCCTCGGACATGGGGTCTGTGGCTTTATGCCTCACAGGCTCCCTTTTTTGTTGGTGGTTCCGGATTTTGGGGGAGGCGGCAGGGGCTTGGGTGTGACGTCGTCTGAGCTGGACTTGAGCATGACCTGGGCAGGGCGGCAGCGGCTGTTTCCCTGGACAACCAGCTGGTCCCAGCTCAGGACCCGGCCGGCCCTGGCCACAGCTCCAGTGGCACCCGGCGTTTACTGCACGAAGCGTGGGAGACGGGTGATGATGTCGGAATGAGCATGGAGGGTTCGTGCTCAGCGGAGCCCGGGCGGTGTGGGACCTTCGGGTCTCTGTGCCACCACCCGGCCCCTTTCGGGAGCATGAACTCGAGCCAGGAAGATGAGCACAGCATCCTTGGAGGATGACACGACGTGCACCACCAGTCGCTCATCCTGGCCACTCCCATGCGGGGACCCAGGGCACCGGTCCATCCCGACAGATTGTACTTGGACCGACACTCCAGCTTTGTGCCCTGATATCTGAGAGCACCAGGCAGCAGCCACAGTCCTAGGGGACCTCCAGACCTCCTGCAGATCTGTGGGTCTGTCCCAGGCACCCATACAGCTGGCCCCAAGTCTGGCAGGCCTGGCCTTCTGCCCCCACCGATTCTTGCCCTGCTGCTTGGCTACGGCCAATCTCCTGAGAGGAGCCCCTGCTCGGGTCAGCCCTGGGCGCCCGGCCAGGGAGGTACGAAGGGGCTGGCGGTCAGTGCTTCCTGTCTGTGCGCTAAGACATCCAGTTCTCGGTGGGGAAAGCCAGGAAGCCATGACTCAGACGGTCCACCGTCTGATGGAAGCCGCCCGAGTGCTCTCTCCTCAAGGAGCAGTTTCGGTCAGTGCGTCACCCCGAGCAGATGGGGCCGCGCTGAGCTATGGTTCCATAAAGCCATTCCTGCCAACGGAGCGAACGCAGATGAAGGCGTGAATCACACCAGCTCCCCATGTCCCTGGCAGGAGGGAGACTCCTCTCCCTGCAGCCAGAACAGCCTGTGACACAGGTGCCGGCCACAGGCAGCATGTCCCCGAGGCCACACAACATCCACGCCTTCAGGCCGCACCTTCCAGGACCGCCTCCCAGCGCCTGGGTGCCTCCTGCTCTCCTCTGGCTTATGTCCCAGCTCCGGACCGTCCACCCTTGGCCGAGCGTCACCTGGCTAGAAATCATACAACTTCCATTTTAGGACAAGAGTTGAAAGGCTGTTTGATTTAACTTTCAATGTTGCTGGAGCTCCTAGAGGTGGCGCCCGGGATGGTGTGACTGTAAGGGAACACGGTCTGGCTCCCATTCTCTCAAGAACATAGAAACACCATTTTTTTTTTCCTGCTAAAAACTGCCAGGTCCTGGTGTCACTGGCCACAAAATGCCGACCAGGGCAACCTGTTCTTAATCCCTGCGCCTCGTTTTCTTCATTGTAAGGTGGCGACTTCCATAAGATAAGGCGCACGGGGCTGCTCTTTACACTGTAGAAACGCTGGCCAAGGAAACAGGAACCTTCTGTTAGGAGGCAGCCTTCAGTGGAACTCATCTCGCTGGTGTTATGGAAACACGAAAGCATCGCTAAAGTCCAAGAGATGGCCCCTCCCTAGCTGCTCTGTTTCCTTCTCAGACGCTCACTGACACAAATAGTTATTCCCCCAGCCCCACTGCTTTCTTTCAGGAATGACAATGACAGACAAATCTCAATGACAAGACTGTGAGGCAGGGCCCTGGGAATGGGGATGGAGGCCCTTTTCCTAAGTCAAGCATTTTTTTTTTCTTGAATAAGTTAGAGATGAACTAATGTGGATATTAGAGTTTGCTTTACATGTTTAAAGTAGTTTAATGTTGACACATGCTTATTATCTCTGATGAAACCTGATGAACCATAGAACACGGAAAGCATCCTGATGAAAAATGCCTAGGAATGTTGGCTAAAATAATAACTATAATCAACACGATTCACTAAAACATATCTTTTAGAAGGACCCAAATCAAAGAGGGGAATGTACGGGAAATGATGCAGGGCTGCACTGGAGGCACAGATGGGAGTGAAGGTCACTTTGTATGTCCTTTGTTAATGAACAAATTTTTGGTTTTTAATGGCTGTGCAGAAACAGGAGATGAATGTTTGAGCTCCTAAGACGCTGGAGGTTGGAACTGAGATTCCTACACAAGAGACATCCTGCTTTTTGAAGAGCTGCACTTTCAGTGAAAAGGCGGCACAGAGAACACACCAGTCTGAGAGACTGGGATGAAGTTAACCCAGGGCCGGCCATTCCTCTGGCACACCTGTTAGGAGAAGACACAGAACCTCTGGATGGACAGGAAGAATTCTCTCAGAGGATCCACAACGAGATGAGCACGAAATCCAAAGGTTCCAGTCTGAGGGGACAAATAAACTCCTAATAAGTTTGCATTTATAACAAACAGTAAGAGTAGGTCTCTAAGAGCTTCAGGAAACAATATCATAAAATAGAGTTTATAAAATAGTATTAAAGACACAATGAAAAAAAGTGAGAAAAGAACAAGCCACCAACAAAGAAAAACAAAGGACAAGAAATATTAAAAAAAAAACAACAGAGAACTTAGAGGAATAAAAAAACAGAGAGATTGAAATTTAACAAAATCCTGAATGGTTAGTTTAAAAAACAGGTGAGATACAGCTGAATAGAGAATTAGTAAAGTGGAAGATGACTTTATCACATGGAAATAAAGAGATGGAAAGTTGGAGGCATGATTAATAGTTGTGGAGAATAGGCTAAGAAGTTTAATAAAAGCACAACAGGAATTCCATATGGAACAAAGAAAGACAAGGGGAGTGAATCAGTATTTAAAGAGATGATGACAGAGTTTTCCAAAACTGAGGACAGTTCTGAACTCTCTGATTCAGGGAAAAAAAATAGATGAAAGAAAATTTACATCTAGATATATGTATAACAATAAGCTTTTAAAGAATGCCCAAAACAAAGAGAATACCTTAAAAGTAGCAGAAATAAAAGATTACCTAAAAAAGAATGCCAATTAATTTGGTTGCCATTTCCTGACAGTAACCAGAGGACAGTGAAATGATATCTTCAAAGTATGGGGAGAAAATAGAAATCTCTACCTAACTATAAACAATCTTACAAGAATTAGGAAGAAATGATGAAAAACAAAGGCTTAGAAAATTTGTCACTAACAGACTCTCATAAAAGAACTTCTAATATAGTTCAGCAAAGAGAGAATTGAACCCAGAAGGAATGAGTGAAGTATAAACAGAATGGTGAGTCTTTCCCACATACAGTAGCTTGAGGCTATTACAACATTTGTTTATATTTTAAATTTTCCACTATATCTTTTATATTCCTTTGACAAGTCTCAGCGGTGTCTATTTTTTTGTTTTCTTTCTAAATAACTAGGATTCTCAGTGATTTGCTTATTGTTTTCATCTCTTCAGAGGCCCAGCTGTTGGATTTGTTAATCAATGTCAGTTTTTCTCTTTATTCATTCATTACTTCCTGTTTTCCATGTTAATTCATTCTTTTCATGTGTGTCGTATGTTTTCCTTAAGGAAACTTGGATGCTCTGTTTCTGTCCCCTTGGTTAGAGAGACTTCCCGGTCACTGGGAGATGTCCTCACACTCTGGGCTTCCTCTGTGCTCTGCCCTGGGCACCAGGGGCACAAAGCCTGGCTCTGAGGCCAGCGGGTCTGCGGGGAGCAGCCAGGTCCAGGAGGCAGGTGTGTGAGGCAGGAACCGCTCTCTCAGGCAGTTTGACCAGATGGCGGGGCGGTGCTGTGCTGACATATGAGCGAACCACAACCCATATGTGGCAACCTAGAGATCTCTATGTCTAGAGATCACTGGACATATTCTTAACATGAAGAAAGGGTGCCAGGATTATTTCACAAAGTGCTCGTGGGAGAGAAAAAGATTCCTGTACCCAAGACCTTGCTTGTTATTGATGCATTTGCAGACGCCTCTTAGCGATATAGACCGTGCAGGGTGAATACTCGCTGCTCACTCATTCCTGACCCTTCCTCTCGAAGGCCCTGAATGCTTCTCTCCAATGCTTCACAGCAGTGCACCTTCAAAAGTTTTCTTAAACGTGGCAGTGACTATGATGACACAATGATAGCACGCCCAGGAAAAAGTCAAAGGCCAGTAAGTTATTCAAGGGCTTAATTAACGCTTGTCAAATCCCAAAATATAACCATCGGTACCACAATGATTTGCTGGATTTTCCACCCAGATACATTGGCATGATATAAGACAGGGGTTGGCAAACTCTGATTTGTAAATAAAGGGTTTTTTTTTTTTTTCTGTTAAGGGCCAGGTGTCTGTGACTGCCTCCAGCTGGAGGGCAGAGCTGAGCAGTCCCGACAGAACCCCTCGGCCCTCAGAACCCAAATAATTCACAACCTGGCCCTTGACAGAAAGCGAGTCTTGCCTCTGCGTGGGCCCAGGATGAAACGGTAGTTGTCTTTAGCTCTGCACCAGGCAGCGGGGGATGAAAATTTTCAACAACACAATGGTGAGGGTGGCGGGAATGAAAATCCTCTGTATACAACAAAAGAAACCCAAACAACGAACTCGGCTTGCTCTCGAGTTTCCAGTCTATTGTTTATCACTGAGCTGTGTTTTTCCACAAACAGATGATAATGATTAGAAAAAAATAAAGTTTTTGAGGAGGTGATTTTCCATAAACATTCGCCTTCGTAAAACGAAGTCATCTTGAGTCATAGAAGGCATATTGGAGACATTTTAAAATCTCCATCCTGTGACCTAATTCCCACGTGAATCCAAGGCCGTGTCCATGTGAGCTCTGCAGAGAGAGCGAGGTCTGCAGTCCGAGGACCTGGTTCACACTGCAGTGACGGAGCCACCTGTGGCCACAGGGAGGCCGCGACCCCCACGTGGCCTCATTTCCCATCTGTAGAATGGGCGGGTCTGAGAAGTGGAGCTCCCACGCTGCTTTCAGCCCTAAACCCGGACTCTGTGGTTGCCATCTAGCAGGAAGGCTGGCCCCATTCTGACCACCCCATGCGAATGTGACGGTGAAATAATAAGGGAGCTCTAGGTCCGAGCCCCCTGCTACGTCACACTTTAGTTCTGAAGAGCGGTGATGCAGCCCAACCAGCTGAGTGAGTAGACGTGGCCTGTGTTTGGAGTTAGCAACTCAGGCTCTTCTGGAAGCAGTCTCCCTGGGGCCAGAAGGGAGGGGGAGCTCTGATCACAGAGAGACAACTGGAGGTGCACTTGGACTTCAGGAACGGCTCCACGTTGTCCCCGGCTGTCCTGCCACTGACATACAATATATCAGAATCTGTTTTGTATTTAGGAAAAAATGTACAGTGAGCACGTGACTGATTTGTAACACATTCATTGCAGGTGATTCCAATTGTGTGGTTTTTAAAAGTTTGCAAATCCTGACACCTTCCCGGCCTCCGGCGCTGTTTGGCGCCGAGTGGCATGTCCATTATTGTGCCCTCACGAGTGTGAGACCCTTTGCTAGTTTTGCAGTCCATAGACCCCCGGCATCTCAGATATGGGGGGTGGAGATGTGGTGACTCAGCCCAACACAATACTAATTCGGTTCCTCAGGAGTAAGCAGGATGCGGCTCGCAGGATGCCTGCCTGCTAACACGCTGTGCTGAGATAAGGGCTCTGCGGTGTCTGGGCTGCCTGGGAGCATAGGACGTTGGCTAGGGCCATGCAAATCACCTACTTAGAGGCGGTAAACCATCACCTACTGCCTCTAAACTGCAGAATTCCTATGGACACGGCAGGCAGCCAGGACATCCCCAAAGCTGCCATGGTTTAGGCAACAGAGCTGTTCTTTCCTGGGAAGCTGCAGGTCAGCTCCAGGCCGGGTTGAGGATGTGACAGGAGCTGGACTCGTCCAGCAAATTTGGGAGCTTGCCCACCGCCTCTTGGAGGTCACCGTGGTTGGTACCCTCTGGAACTAGTGTTAGTAGAACGCAACATTTCCTAAACTTCGTCTGTTGAACGAACGGCCTTGGGATCCATCAACAGATGGCTTCCCCCCACCACTCACACTAAGGATCCTGGTGGTCAAAGAAGCCTGAAAATATTCTATCCAGTTTCCCACCCCTGGAGCTTTCCTTTGCTTTTGAGCACCTTAAAGGCTCTGAGAAGTCCTGCAATGATTTTCCAGGGAATCTGGTCTCTCCTTGTTAAGTTGCATTAGGTCCCATCAGGTGACAGGCATTTGAAAATGTCTTAATTTATTCAATTCATTGTTTGACTTTAATGCAGTTGTTCTCAACCTTGGCTGCACATTAGAATCACCTGGGAATCTTTTTAAAATCCTGATTTCTGGGCCCCATCCTCTGGAACTTCTGTTTCTTTGTTATGGGGTGGGGCCACAACATGAGTAACAAAGAAACAGAATTTCCAGAGGATGAGGCCCAGAAATCTGGATTTTAAAAAGATTCCCAGGTGATTCTAATGTGCAACCAAGGTTGAGAACCACTGCTTTAATGTCTTCCTTACTTTTTATGCTCCTTATTTATTTATTGAAAAACATAAAAAATACCCTTGCTATTGTACAGGGGATCACACAATGTTGATTTCATTGCTGAATGGAATAAACTCCCCTGTGAATCTGTCAGAGACAGGCATGCAGATCACAGTCGTGCTGAGTCATCGGGAAATCGTGTGGGAAGGCCCTTGCGAGGAGGGGCTGGTGCACCAGCTCCTGCATGAGGAGGGCGTTTGTCAGGCAGACGCTGTGAGCCGTCGAGTGGCCTGACCTGGACATGGAACTAGCTCCGGTTTGGCCTCTTCAAGCTGAGGCCTGGGGCACCTTTCCATGGTGAATTCCTGGGAAGGGGCAAAGGGCAGCATGGGGCCGATTAGACAGGAGCTAGAGCTTGAACGGAACCCTGTGGTGACAAAGACAGAGATGTGGGGCAGGGGGCCGATATGCTCGGTCGCCACTCCCATACCCCAGGCCACGGATTCAGTTCTCCGCAGGCTGCCCACTGCCCTCTGCTTCCCCCCACGCTCTGCTCAGCCTGGCTGCATTAATGTGCACCTCACCTTACTGGTTAAGAATGTAACTTTTAAAGCCAGGCAGACTGGGTTTGAGCAGGGGCTTCCTACAGTGAGACCAGCGAGAGGTTCCTGAACATCTCCCACCTTTGTTCCGAGTCCCCACGCCTGCAGCACTGTGATGACTCCTGCCTTGCGGGGTTACTGGGAAACCACCTGACAACATATCACAGCTATGAGCAGGTCGGGCCTATGTGACAGCTCAGCGTCGGTGCCCTCGAAGAGGTGTGCACCCCACTCATCCGTACCCCATTCCTGCCAGGCCCCTCCCGTGAGGGGCACTGCTGGCTTTGCAGTTCCTGTCTCAGTTAACTGATCAAATACGGGTCCCAGGGCGCCAAGGAAACGCTGATTGTGTCAGCGCAGGTCAGGGTTGGGAGGACAGGGAGGCGAGGCGATGTGTCTGGGGCCACGAGGAAGGAGGGAAGGCTGTGTGGAGCCTGCTGGGTCACCTGCCCCTCTGCAGGGACCCCAGGCCTTTCATGTCCGGCTGCAGAAAGGGTTGAACGGGGGTCCATGAGCAGAAGTTCAGTGAACCCCAATGTTGAAGGTTGAAGGCAGCCTGGCATTCGCATCTGGGTTTGGGGAACTGGGTCCTTCTGGAAGCGGAGCCTGCTGAGAAGACGGCGTATTTACCAAACATGGTTTGCAAACCTGCTGCGAGCCTGTTAGAAATTATCCCTTTCTTCCTCTCGCCTGCGCCCCAGCCGCTGCGCCGACCTGGAAAGCATCAGCGTTGCTCTCACATGAAGCATTTTTTCGGGCCTGACACGCAGGGCTCTGATGTAGAAATTGGAATTTCACACTCTGAAGGGCCCACATGGCTACAGAGGTCAGTAGGCGGCTCCCGCGTCCACCCGCCAGTGAGTCACGGGGGGAGATGCCGCCCCGAATCACCATTAGCAGACACGCGTGCGTCAGAGGCTCTGTGCGCTAAAAAGTTTGCTTGACATCTGGGTCCCCCCCGCCCCCCCAACAGCACACACTCAACAATTTTCAGCCGAGGGGCACGTCCCACTCATCTGGTGAACACATCAGCTGAATGCAATCTGCTCTCACAAACAGATGTCCCGGGGGTGGGGGCACCAAACACTGGTTAGAAGTTGCCGGAAGGTTCTTTATGAGGTTCTTGTTTTGTGGAACAGGGCGCAGAATGGCCAGAGGGTTTGCTGTAATTGAAACACACCTAATTTGGGGGCTGAGCTAGGATTCGTCCAGATTTTTCAAGCCCCCGTCCAAAATGGGGGTTTCTGTTTCCGGTCGTCGACTTTCCAGGGCGTATCAATCTCTTTGCCCGAAAAGACCAGCAAGAAGCAGAGAGGGTCCGACCTCTGGCCCTGGCTGGAATGGGAGGGGGCGGGCTGCAGGGTCTGGACCTGTGTGGTTTCGACTCTGCCTGACAATACGAAGTCAAGACTGCTGTCTGCACCGATCCCGCTGTCATCTGAGCGGCAATTGCTAGCTTATTCCTGTGTGTTTGCCTTTATTTTGCTTTGGGCCTTCAGGTGCACGCGCTGTCCCGGGTCTGTGTGAGCTTGCAGGTGACAGGGGCAGGCCACGGGCGAGGACATCTGGTCCCCACAGAGGCCGCCAGTGGCATCATGGACCTCACTTCATTGCTTAATTCTTCACATGTTAGCAGCTTTCTCTCTTTTATGCAAAAGCCTCAGAGGAATGTGTAAATTCGTAAGGATCCCAAAAGAGAGGGCTGCTTCCTTTATAAACTCCCCCATCTTGTGCTGTTCCTTTGTAAAGAGCCTCTCCCGGGAGCCCCCTGCTGGTTATTATCAGCAGGGACCGAGCAGCGGAGGGGTGACCCCAGGCAGCCCTCGGGGAATGTCTGGGCCTGTTTAGGAAGCCAAGTGCCAGGGCCTCGAAGCGAGCAGTTTCCTCTGCGAGGGAAGGACAGATGATGTCACCTTGTCCCAGGTACCGGAAGCAAACCGCCTCTGAGAGAGATGGCGGAGGTCTCCGGTCCCCACAGGACACGCAAGCTGGGGATGGTTACTGTACAGACAGAAGTGGGGACCAGCACGGATTGCCAGAGCAGTGAGAGCAGCCAGCTTGTTGAGCAAGCTCTGGGAGTAGGGTTTGCGGCAGGAGTCCCCAACCGTGGGGCCGCAGGGCACTGTGAGAGGCCAGCGGGCTGAGGGCCAGAGCACGGCTGTAGGAATGCCGGCGGGTGTCAAGGATAAGGGACTTGTCAGGAAGACGGAGCTGCCTGGACTCGAGTGGACACTTGGTGGGCCAGCATGGAGACTGGTCAATGGAATAGCCTTTACCCCAAACTGGGGACCAGGGCCATGCAGGCCTCCCTGCCAAGACTGGGAATAGTGTCTGGAGATGGAGGGTGAGCCAAATCCTGCCAGAAGAGAGCCGTGCCCAGTGGGGAAACGAGAGGAATAGGTTCCACCACCCGCTTGGTCAGCGTTGAATCTAACGGAGGACACACTGGGAGCCTCCGTCAGCCTGCGCGCCTTTGCCTCTGGCGCAGGGTCTCTGCACAGCAGGTAGGTGAGGAGCAGCTCGCCTGCGGGGCCCCTCCACAGGGCACAGGAGACCTGGGGGCAGTGCCCTGCGCAGTGGGTGTGGGGACGGCAGAGGAACCACACTGACAGCAGGGCGCTTTTATTTTAATCTGTCGGTTATTCCAGGGCAGGAGCACATCGGCTTCAGGAGGGTCTTGGTTTCCAGGTTCTGCCTTGCCTCGCGATTTCCGACCACTGGGCGCCGGGTGAGTCTGCCCCGGGACTCACGGAATTGCCTCTCCCGTCCTGGAGGCTGTGGCCTGGTGTGGCTCCCGGGGCCGCAGTCTAAGAAGGCGTAGCTTTCGGGGCGGGAGGTTGTCTTTCTCCTGTTAATCTTCCAAATATTGTGGTGACTATAAACTAAATGAAAGGAAACCAAACATGACCGTTCTGGGTGCCATTTGATGTTCTCAGTCTTCTTCCCGTGTAGCATGGCGTTGCCTGGGAGACAAGACACCAGAGGCCCAGGGGGAAGCGGCGGCACCAGGTTGCTCCGAACGCCGGGCTGTGGCGTGCTGTGGACGCTCGTCCTGCTCCAGGGCGAGGCACCGGGCACGGGGAAACCTGTCCCGCTCAGCTGTCTGCGTTGGGCGAGGGGCCCCGAGGCCTGCCATGCGGAGCTTCAGGAGTCTGTCCTCGGGGCCCTTCCTTTGTCCTGACAACTGTCACCTGGACATGTAACAACCGTGTTTGGCGGTGAGTGAGTGTGATCCCAGCCGGCACTTGATTGCCGGGCTAATCACCTGCAGCTGCCACGCCCCGTTTGACAGTTTTCCGCCTCCAGAGCACCCTCCTCCCGCGGAAGCAGAGCGTCCCTGAAACATCGTGTGACAGCGTGTGGAGGGCAAGTGGGGACTTTGACGATGGCACCCTCCCTGTGTGGTAGCACCTGGGCTGTAGGCACCGCGACGCGTCAGACCACCCGAGCAAAGGTTGGCTCTCCGGGTTCTAACTCAGGCAGGGGAGATCACCCCCCACCCCAACCTCGGCACAGGACTCGCTGTCCAAGGGACTGCCCGGCTTGGGAGCCAGGGAAGGGGCCAGGGGCATCTGGTCCCCGTGCTGCTTCCCCTTTGGGCTGAGGCAGGTGGATCTGAGAAACGAGCCATGAAGGCCTCCCCACCAAGACTGGGAACAGTGTCCCATTTGTTATGGGAAGGTCAAGGGGATGGACATCTTGATAGGCTGAGCGGCAGAGTCATCGCCATCTGCATCCAAGTCAGTCCAAGTCACGTGGTGTTTCCTGACGAGACGGGCTCATGGGTCCCCGTGTGTGGATGCAGTCGGGTTCCTCACTGGCCTGAGCCTTGGTGGCACACGTCTCCATGGAGGCTGGCGGGGCAGCTGGGCCAGTGCTGGAGAGGATTGAGACACCAGGACACCCTCTTTACCGGAGAGGAACAGAGTGCGTCACCAGGTGGCGGAAGCAAGAAAAAGGACATTCCCGTCCCCACAGGCAGGACAGGGCCCCCGGACTCTCTTTTTAGGGAAACTCCAAACCCGAGAACAATTCGGAACTGCGTCTGCACTGCCTGGGTTCCCTTGCCCCAGCCCTTCGGCAGCTCTCCCCTCAAATTTCATCTTTTTTCCACTTGATCTCACTGGAAGGGGAATTTCCCTCAGTTTTCTGGGAAGTTTGAATGAGATGTGCTCAGCTGCTAGATGTTATTGAGAATAAAACCAAAGCACCCTTTCACCCTCAGAGCCCCAGGCAGCGTTTGACAGCCAGGTTCTGCACACCCACATTCCCAGCACTTCGGTTCTTGCTGGAGTGGAGGCTCCCGGCCCAGCGTCACCTCGAGTCTAACGTTTGTGGGAAGACACACCTTAGCCAACATTTAGAACTCAGTTTACAGGCAAGAGCTCTTGAGGCTGTTTGAATTCAAATGTTGAAAGCCTTGAAAGAAATGGAAAAGGAAACTCAGTGCGTTCTACTTTTTAGGAGAAGGGGGAAAGCGTGAGGGATGGAACTCACCTTGCTGGCGACATTCTTTGCCGTCCTCCTGTGGGCGCACTCAGGAAATGTGGGTGTCACATGAAGTGTCAGTGACCTTTCCTACACAAATTAAGGCAGAGAAGTGAACTGAAATATTTTAAATAAGACGTTGAAGAGTTTCTGGGGTAGCACTGCTTTCCCAGAAGATGCTATCAATCAGATTGTGCCACCACCTGCGTGTCCCCAGGTGCTGTGACAGCTGGTCTAGTAAAGTCGGGGCCGACTTCCACACTTCTGTCACCAGCTCACGGCCACGAGTCCAAGGAAATGGGACGGAATGTTTTCGGTTTCTGTTGGTGCTTATGACCAACTGGCTTTGGATCCTGAACAGGGTATAGGGGAGGGCGGAGTTGACTCCCAGGACCCAGCCCCATCAGATTGCCTTTCAGGTACCACCATCCCGACGGCACACCATGAAGACTGACGTTTCCCGAGGGCCAAGAAGCATGCCTTGCTCCTCACAATCACCCTGGTTGTGGTAGTCCACATTGTGGTAAGGACCCAGGATGACAGGAAACAGCTTCGTCAGCACATACACCACTTACATTTCTCAGGAAACAAGGACACATGGAACGTCTCAGAAAATTCATTAATTCACCTCAAATCCTCCTCCTTCCATCCACACGGAATACTGAGAGCCAACTGCTAAAAATTAAACAAACGGACATGTTGAAGATATCAACCAGTAGGAGACGACGTTGGGGAAACTTGAGACTAAAACGCATTCAGATGTGTCTGAACTGTGCACTGAAGACACTCAGAGTTTCCATGACTGCAGCAACCATGATTGCTGTTTGTTCTCAAGGGCAGTACATATGTTTCAAAGGCTTCGCTTTGTTTGTTTTCCTGCGAAGCTAGGCTTTGTAAGACAAACATGGTTTATCCTTTAGAGACATGGGTTTAAAAATCTATAAATAAAATGCCAAATGCACACAAAAAATTGAATGTATTTTTCTTTCTGATTCCATGACCAATACAATGAAAAGAATGCGCGAGGTTGTTAGGTTTCTGGTGAGCTGAAGAATCCTAAGCAACTGTCCTCCTTGCAGGAGTGTGAGGGGTGCACACCGTGGCTACTTGAATTAAAAGCAGTTCCAGCTTTGAATCCTGGGTCTCCTGTTAACTAGCTGTGGACTGTAGGGAAGTCATTTTCTTCATCTGTAAAATGTTCAAAAGGAATACCTGTCTCACGGAGTTATTGTACTTGGAAATCCAATTCTGCAACTTACTGTTTCTTTCAACTGTGGTCACGCCACATCCAGGACCCTACAGTACCCTAAATTCTCGTCGACTCTGAAAGCAAAGAAGGAGGAACATAGTGGATTGCCCTGCTCCCTGCTCCCAAGATGGCCAATGACCAACAATCAAATGCTCGGCAGCTAAAGATACAGACCAATGTTGGGTTTCGAATATCACCTTCCAACAGGAATCCTTCATAGATGGGTGTGCATTCTCCTATCACAGGTACACACTACCTGGTCATCTCTCTGTGATGTTAGTGGGCATGGGTGACCATTGCTCGAGCCATTATTTTATGAGGGGTAGCAAAAGAATCATGTTCTTATTCTATTATTCCTTTACTTAGTTAATTGAAGTATCTCCATAAAGAGAAACTTCCCCTCAGTTACTCTGAGGAAGAGTTTTCATATGAAAAGCAGGATAGATGCTTGATTCCCACCCCCCACCCCTCCATCCCCCCCACTTTTTTAGTTTGCAAGGCCATGTGTTAATTTGCTAGCATCCTCCAAAGCTGATCAAGGAGTTAAAAAACAACTGTAATTGTAAATTCATAGATGTCAGTCTTCTTGGTGGGCTCAATCCACTGAAGCTTTCCCTTATTGCTGCCCCAACATCTAACCTTTGGAGCGTGGGGGTGTCTCCTGACTCCTTTTGACCCCACCCCATGGTCTTTGGTAGCTTCCCTGCTTCTAGCTATCAGAAGCCATTCTAAGCTCATTTTATAAACTTGCTGCTGCAGATCTGGAATCAGCCATTTCTCAAGTAACTCTGCTTCATTTGAGTGGGAAATGGTATTTAGAAATCAATGTGCCCTTGGAGTGCTCAGTGCTATTGGGCGGTCTTTGTGTTTAGGGATTTTCAGCAGACAGCTAGTCATTTTTCATGTTTTTTGTTTTCCAAAGTAAATATGCATCATGAGTGCATTCTGTTATTTTCAATTTAAATTCAGAACAAATTCAGGTTTACTTAAACAGATGGATCTCAGGTTTTTGTTTAGTAATATTATTTTTAGAACATTTGCATTGATATTCACAAATGAGATTGGTCTATAGCAGTGATGGTGAACCTATGACACACGTATCAGAGGTGACACGCGAACTCATTTTTTGGATTGATTTTTCTTTGTTAAATGGCATTTAAATATAGAAAATAAATATCAAAAATATAAATCTTTGTTTTACTATGGTTGCAGATATCAAAAAATTTCTATATGTGACACAGCACCAGAGTTAAGTTAGGATTTTTCAAAATGCTGACACGCCGAGCTCAAAAGGCTCGCCATCTCTGGTCTATAGCTTGCTCTTTGCTTTACGTAATCTTTATCAGGACTGGGGATTAATGTTATACTTAATGGGAAGACTTTGGTAGGTTTTTTTTTTAAGTTTATTGATTTTTAGAGAGAGGGAAGGGAGAAGAGAGAAACATAGATGTGAGAGCATAACATTGATTGGCTGCCTCCTCTATGCCCCCTACTGAGGAATCACCCTGCAACCCAGGCATGTGCCCTGATCAGGAATCAAACCAGGAGCCTCTCAGTTTATGTGACGACTCCCAACCAACTGAGCCAGGGCAAGACTTTGGTAGTTGTTTTTTTTTTTAAATACTTTTCAGGATCTAGAATTATGTGTGTAGCAGTGGAATTACCTAGTCTTTAAAGGTTGGATAGAATTCCCATGTGAAACCGTCTGGGACTGGTGCTTTTTGAGGAGAACACTGCACTTGTATTTCTTCTACGGTATCTGGCTCAGTTAGGCTTTCTGGCTCTACTGGGGTCAATTTTGGTATATTGTATTTTTCCAGAAAGTTATTTACTTCATCTACATTTTTCAAATATATTTGCATAAATTTGCAAATTGGTGCTTTGTCCCTCTCATTGTTTTCTTAATTAGAATGGCTAAAGTGAGTTGCCTATTTTGTTGAAATTTCAAAAGAACTACCTTTTAGGTTTATTCATTATTCCCACTGCTTTTCTCCCTAACTTATAGTGTGTTCCCCCAAAAGTATATACACTTTGAACAATTATTAATTCCAATGGGTTAAACCCGAAAAGAAAGAAACATCAATTGAAAGTATGCATACATTTTTTGGGGACACCCTATATTTTTGCTTTTATCATCACTAATTTCTTCCTTCTGCCTTTTTGGGTTTATTTTATGCTTTAAAAAAATAAATAATTTTATGCTTTTTAAAAATAATTTCTCAAATTGGGTGTTTACTTCATTTATTTTTGTTTGCACATATGCATGGCATACTTAATACTATTTTTCTTTGAAAATATGTACCTAAATTTTTTTAGCTATATACCATAGATTGAGGTATGTCTTGTGTTCATTGTTATTCTTAAGAAAATCTACAATATTTAAGTATTTTCTATTTAATCTAAGAGTTTTTAAACACAATTTACATTTTTTTTTCTGGATTGTGGGGCCTTTTAATTCTTGATACAGGGTGTCCCCCAAAAATGTATATATACTTTTTTCTGAAAGCTCAATTGATATTTCTTTCTTTTCTGGTTTAACCCATTGGAATTAATAATTATTCAAAGTGTATATACTTTTTGGGGGGACACCCTATCTATAATTTCTAGTTTTATTGATTGTGGTCAGAGAATGTCTGTATTATTTTTAATCTTTGGGATATATTGAGTTTTTTATTAGAACATTCTATTGTGCATTTGCAAAGAACGTATATTCTGCAATATTGGAGTTCAGGGTTTTATATATGTATAGAATCTATTACTATTTATTGGTTATATGGTTTAGGTCATCTACATCTGAACTGTATTTTTCCTACTTGGCTATGTCTTTTACTGAGAGCGGTGTATCAGATTCTCCTAGAATGTGTCTCTGTTGATCTCTTCTTATATCTCCTTCAGTGTGAGCTTAGGTTATTGGTGTGTATATCTTCACTGAAAATTGTTGACTTTAACTTTAAGAAGTGGACTATTTTGTCTTATAAATTTGGTTTTGTCTGAATTTTATTTTTTCAGATATCAAAATTTCTACCCTTGCTTCCTTTGAATTTGCCTTTGAAATGGATTTGTCCACATTTTTACTTTTATTTTTCTGAATTTCTTTATTTTAGATGTTTCTCATATACAATGTTGGATTTTGCTTTATTGGTCAAGCTCAAAATCTTTTCCTTTTATAGACAATTCAACTAGACGTTCCTCTGATCAAGCTCATAGTCTTGGCTTTTAGCAAACAGTTGTAGAAGAACCAAGATAAAGACTTATTTCAGACTTCACTTCCCTTTCATTCTGCTTTGCTTCACACATGTACACACACACACGCGCACACACACACGCGCACACACATGCGTGCGTGCACACACACACATGCACAAATAAGTCATACATTAAGCTTTCTTAAAGTCAAAGGAGAAAATAAACAGATGCCTGAGAGGAGGTGGAAAACTGGTATTGTTTTAATCAAAGCTGTGAAGACAAAGGAAGGAACAGAAACACACAAAGATTTAAAACAGCAAATCTCAACGGCAGGCGATTCCAAGACCTTCCCAATTTCCCACTCCCACCTGGGACACCCATCTTCAGGGTGATGGGGTATCTGTAGCTTCTGCGAAACAGCACACATGACAAAGGTCCAAACCAAGGGGTTGGATAAAAAAGTATGGAGACACAAAAGCCCTTGAAATCGTACAGATCAATATGAGAAAGGTTAGAAGGCGGTTCATCAAAATGTAAAATGTCAATTCCAAGCAGTGAAACAGGTCATTTAAATTCTCTTTATTTCTATCATTTTTATATCACACTTATTTACATTATAAAATATGTTGACAATGTATTGCTTTATTAACCAGAGAAAGTATAGTTATTTAAAATAAACCAAGACGAGTTCGCTGGCTTCTATGGACCAAGTAATATGTAGAAAACCTGCCCAGGTCACCCCACAACTTCAGGGCAGAGCTGGGAAGGGGACTCCTCCTGGAAGGGGCCCTCTGGGGCTCTGCTTGCTGGATCCTACACAACACATCCCCCACCCTCACCCAAAGTTGATGAGCCTTGCTAGCCAGAGGGGAGACAATTTTGAAATGATTTTATAGTTTATGGAGGTGAAATGTACATAACATAAAATTAACCATTTTCAAAGGGAGCAGTTTAGTGGCATTAAGGACATTCACAGTGTTGTGCAGCCACCGCCTTTGCCACACCTGGAAATGTCAAAACCACACCCATCCCCCAAAGTGAAGGCCATCAGGCATGGAGTAGTGTCTCCCGTACCCCCTCCGACACCCCCAATCTGCACTCAGTTGATACAATTTTTTTGATGGAAAAATTTTACTTTCCTTTTGTAAAGTAATTCTGAAAAGTAATAAGAACCTCTGTAGGGGCAAATATTCTGTTGTTCAAGTAATGGGATTTCTGGGCAACCTGTTCCAGGTGCAGCCTGGGAGCCAAGAGCCCAGAGCCCGGCCATGCCTTCCCGGGGAAGGCGGCTGAAACCTGCTTATTCTTGGCTTTGCAGGGTTAGCTGGCGCACATGTTGCTGGCTGTGGCGTGTGGTGTACCCAGGAGCACTGACAACGCTGACAGTGCGCAGGGCCCTGTCGTACCCCCAGCACGGCCCCGGTGTGGCCCATTTCCCTTTGACAGCTCCAAGGTAGCGTCACGAGAGAGGGATTTCGGAACCAACTCAAAGGCTTTGAAGGTGAAATTTCCTGACAGGCTCAAACTTTCACTTCAAACAAGCACCTTCAATAATTTAAAATAATGGGACTTAACGTTTGTAACTGCCTTTGGAAGGAAGGAAAGTGTAACTACCTCAGTTGTGGGAGAGGAGAGGAGGGAGGCAGGGGTGAAGTGATGGAAAAGGAAGAGACAGGTGGAGAAGGTGATGCACGTGTAGCCTCCTGGGCTCTGAGCCTGGTGGCTGCAGGGGCCTCTGCCCATTGACATCATTGCCGCCTCCCACCATCCCGTCCCATCCCTTTGAACTGGTGGGGGCTGTCCTATCTCTGTTTTAGGGATAAGACAGCAGGTCATGGAGAGGTTCCATGGATCCTCCCCTAACTTCCTAGGTAACCTGGTTAGCCATGCCAATCCTGCTTCACAATCCACCCACTCAGACTACCAGCCCTTCGACCCTTCCCAAACAGCTCGACGGACAGCTTCAAAAGGCTTTCTGGCCCTAAGCGGTTTGGCTCAGTGGATAGAGTGTCAGCCTGCGGACTCAAGGGTCCCAGGTTCGATTCTGGTCAAGGGCATGTACCTTGGTACATGTGGGCACATCCCCAGTAGGGAGTGTGCAGGAGGTGGCTGATCAATGTTTCTACCTCTCTATCCCTCTCCCTTCCTCTCTGTAAAAAAATCAATAAAATATATATATATTTTAAAAAAAGGCTTTCTGGAACCAAACTTGAACACATTGTCTACTGTGTCCTCCTGTTCCCCGGTTTCCTCCCTGACTTAGGCCATCCCAGGACCACCGTCTTGCCCAGGACCAAGTTGCTGCTGAGGACAAGATGTATGTGTTGGACTTTTCTTTCCATTTTTCTTAAGGAGGATAAGACAAATGTCAAAAAGAGAAGGAAAAGAAGGCGCCTACCTATGGCATTGGCTCCTCACTCCTCTGTTATTTGTCTTTTCTATAAAGTTGACATATTTTAATGGTGTTGTTCCCTTGCTGAGACCTGGCCCACTCTTGTGGGGGAAGAACCACAAATTCACAGAGGCTGGCGAGGAGCTATGAGACACCAAAGGGTGCCCATGGAAGTCAGCCACAGGCATCAGAATCGACGAGGCCCTTAGTGGAGCGGCAACAACAGTTCACTACTCTTGACTCACAGCCCAGCAAATAGCAGGAGCACTGGTTCCTGTCCCCCTCAAACGCAGGGACTTCCCAGGACTATGCACATAAGCACCCACCCTTAGCATGGGGCCTGCCTGCACCAGGGTGGTTGTACCACACAAGTGTGTTGAATGCACTTGAAAATGTCAGGGACAAAAGATCCAATGGGGATGGACCCAGAGACACACAAGGCAATGGGGACTGACTTTCCTCAAAAACTCATGGACAAAGAATTTGAAGGAGAGAAATGTCCTGGGTGGATGGACAAGGGGCAAGGAGGGGGTCTTGACCTTGCTTCATCTTTAGAACAGGTTTGGCTGTTTTTATTTTATCACACACCATCAAAGTGAGAATCTCCCATTCTTTTCAAAGTGCACACTCCCATCTGTCACTACTCGATCAGTGTGTGGGGATGTGCATCATCCGAGCCATGGGGTGCCCATCCCCAGTGAGTCTGGGTGAGGTGCCAGCCGGCTGTACAGGAGGACACCCGTTTCTAGCTCAGAAAGGCCTCGTTCTCTGTTCGGGATGCAAACTCTTCAAAATTAATGTCCATTAGGTTTCACACATCAAAAAAAAAAAAAAAAAAAAAAAAAAAGGCCCAAGAAGCTCATGGCTCTGGGTGTCGCTGATTTAATACTTCATCACAAAGGGCATTTTATTACACGTGGTTACTGCAATCTGGGAACCAGGACAGGCTCAGGCAACCAAGTCAACATGAAAGTATTCGTTGATGAATAGATTTTATTTTTAGCTGAAAAGTTGGCCAAGCAGGAGGCCACATGGAGGAGATTAGGGTTTAGCGGGAACATCTCATCAGCGCGGTGCAGAGTGATTATGAATGCTGATAGGAATCCCGAGCGTGCCTTGGAGACGCTGGGCTTCCCCTGGAAGCGTTCGTGTTGGGGAGCGCGGCTCTTTGGTCTTCATAATTTGGAAGAAACAATTGTGTCCTTCCATCTCCAGCCTTCAGCCAACTCAGCTGGAGCCTCTGCGTCTTTGCCAAATCTCCTCCCTCGGCCTCTGAAATCTCTGTTTTCTGGAGTCCGTATTATGCAGAATTCTCCCCACTGAGACCCAGAGCCTCCCATCAATGAGCAAAAGGCCCTTCCCAGAGGGCCCAGCTGGGGGCTGCGGGACCCACAGGGTTCTCACCCCAGCCTCCCCTTCTGCCTGGCCCTGTTGCTGACCTGGCTCTGTTGTTACACACACCCTGGAAGTCTCAGAGTTTTAGGTAGGGACGCCTTGAGCCACCATCAGTCCACAGGGCAGGCCGGACATGGAACACCCCAGGGAACCCCAGTCACTGTCGCAGGTCCTGGGTGCCCCTGAGACTTGCACAGTGCAGCTGCCCTGTCCTAGGGGAAACCACGTCAACAGGATGAGAGTTAAATGACACAATGCTTTTGATGTTGCTGGGGGGCCTGGGACAAGTGTGCAGGCAGCCCCCTCCCGCTCCCCTCCCCCCCCCACCCTCTGCAACGAGGCTTGGTCCACCTTGGCTTTGCTGAGTAGTTTGGGTTTAGTTTCCATCCACAGAGGCAGCAGTAAGAGGGCCCATCACTCACGGGCCCAACAGCTGGTGCACAGAGACTCCAGTGATTTTATATCCTTGCAATGGGGATGTGGGAGATGAGAGGGAGGGTGGGGACCCCCATGTTCCCCACAGCCACATCCAAAGAACTGGAGCGTTGTGGCTTGTGCCTCTTTGCCCTGGACGTCACAACACTGTAACAAGCACTTGAGCAATGCCCGCGTCACAGCTACTTGACAGGCGGCTTTGGCCCCTGCGGGTTGAAGGCAGGGCTCAGGAGAAGAGCCAGGAAGGTGCTTATGTGGATAGAGGGGTGCCCAGCAGTCCATGGGCTTGGTGGCTGTCAAAGGGGATGGGGCCCAACAAGCCAGGAGGGTTAAGAAGCTGAGCCAGACCCAAGGTTCTAAGATTTGAGGTGCAGGCTCGACCTGGGCCCCAGGATGGAAGCCCAGTGCCATCTGGGCTCAGTGAGGAGTGTGGTGACCCACTGATGACGTCCCACAAGCTAGGACAGAGCCTGAGCATCATGAGGCCCCTCCCAGGATGGCTGTCAGCTAGGTTGGCTAGCTCTCCTCTCGGAGCCCGCCTCTGCAACCTGACATGGGATGGAACCTTCTAGGACTGACAATTATAGGACACTAGAGGCCCATTGCATGAGGATTCCTGCAAGAATAGGGCTTCGCTCCCATCTCTGCAGCTCCTATCCTGCCCGTCTCTGTCCCTCCTACCCTGCCCGTCTCCCTACCTCGCTTCTCTCCCGCCCGTCTCTGCTACCTTAGCTCCGTTGCTTGGCTTCCTTCTACGGTGTCTTCAGTCTTCGCTCCCAGCTGGTATATGCAAATTAGCTGCCATCTTTGTCAGTGGTTAATTTGCATATCACCCTGATTAGCCAATGGGAGGCGTAGCGAAGGTACGATTAATTACCATGTTTGTCTATTATTAGATAGGATTATTAGAGCACACAGGCCCACAGCCTCCACAAGTTCTCCTGGTCACACTGGACATTGCATCTGCTGCTCCACCCAGCAGCCCTCTGTGTCACCGTTTCTGGCCTCCAGTCCCACTCACCTCATCCAGGAACCCAGTTCATGCCCCTGCAGGCCTTCAGAACCCCTCCAACCCTCCCTCCCCTGGTTCTCCTCCCATCCACCCACACTCTGTCACCGGGTCCCCTGGTTCCTGTATTGTGGCTCAGGTGAGAATCCACAACTTTGGTCAATCTTGACAGGAGAGCTGTGTAGCTCTCCTGGAGAGAAGATTGTGTAGCATGGCCGACTGCTACCACCACCTCTGTTTCCCAGCGTCCTCTGGGCCACCAGTGCCGTCATCCATTGTCCCGAAACCCCACCTTCCTGTCCATTGCTTGCCCATCCTGTCCCTGTCCTCGGGGTGTTTCCTCTTCAGAGTGGAATCATTAGGTGGAATCAGAGAAAAGTGCCATTTTAGGTTAAAAACTAGAGGAATATGGGCACTTTCCTAGGATTCAACCTGTTACCTGCAGCGCCATGGTGGGTGTGTCCTGTGCCTGCCCGTCCTCAGCTGCGTGTGGATGTTCATAACGATCTCTTTTGCTGGAAGAGCAGGACTATATTCTGTAGTTCCAGAATTTGTAAAGTTCTGCTTTTCACTTTAATCCATTTGGGATCGATATTTTTTGAAATGATGATACATTTGTGAAAGGTGTAAGGAAGAGATCAACTTTTTTCCCTTCAGTATTCCAAGTGCCATCACTGAGCTGGCCACAAGCAAATCTCAAGTATACCGCAATGTTATTCACTATGTTCATTAGGCTGAACATTAGATTCCCAGAATTATTCATCTCTTAACTGAATACTGTACCCTTTGACCAACATTGCTCCAACTCTCCCACTTCTAGGTCCTGGAAACCACTATTCTACTCTCTGTTTCTATGAGTTTGACTTTTTAAAATTTTAGGTTCCACATATAAGTGAGATCATACAGTACTTGTCTGGCTTATTTCACTTAGCACAATGTCCCCAAATTTATCTACTTATCACAAATGGCAAGATTTCCTTATTTCTCATGGATGAATAATATTCCACTAAATCAGGGGTGGGGAATGTCTGGCCCAAGGGCCATACAAGGCCCATGAAATCATTTGGTCTAATCCTGCCAAGGCATTAGGGGTGAGTTAATTAAATGTTTGACCAAATAGCAGGCTACATTTTAAGTTGATAATTTTGTATGTTATACATACCCAAATGGCCCTTGGCAGAAGAAAGATTTCCCACCCTACACTAAATACATAGTCCAGTGTGTGTGTGTGTGTGTGTGTGTGTGTGTGTGTGTGTGTGTGTGTGACAACTTATTTATCCACGTATCCATCAATGGACACTTAGGACGTAAGTTGTTTCCATATATTGGTTACTCTGAATAATGCTGCAATGAACATGGGAGTGCAGATATCTCTTCAAGATACTTACTTTGTTTCCTTTGGATAAATTCCCAGAAGCAGGATTACTGAATCCTATGGCAGCTCTACCTTTAATATGTTGAGGAAACACTATACTGTGTTCCACAGTGGCTGCACCAATTTACATTCCCACCAACAGTGCACAAGGGTTCCCCTTTCTCCACGTCCTTGCCAGCACTTCTTATCTCTTCTATTTTCGATAGAAGTCATCCTACCTGGTGTGAGGTGACATCTCATTGTGGATTTGATTTGCATTTCCCTGACCATTAGTGATGCTGAGCACCTTTTCATGTACTTGTTGGCCATTTGTATGCTTTTTTTGGGAAAAATGTATTATTCAGACCCTCTGCCCATTTTCCGAATTGGTTATTTGCCATTGAGTTGTGTGTTTCTAATACATGTTGGATATGAGCTCCTTATCAGATCTATGGCCTGCGAATATTTTCTCCCATTCTGTAGGTTGCCTTTTCACTGTGTTGGTTGTTTGCTCTGCTAGTCAGAAACTGTTTCATAATTTTTCTTCCTTACCTTGTTTTGTTACCACAGGGAGGCTTGCTTCATAAAAGGAGATAATCTTCCTTCCTTTTCTAGTTTTTGGAGCATATTAATTAAAATAGAAGCTTCAGCCCGGCTGGTGTGGCTCAGTGGTTGAGCATCAACCTATGAACCAGGAGGTGACAGTTCGATTCCCAGTCAGGGCACATGCCTGGGTTGCGGGTTCGATCTCTGATGTGGGGTGTGCAGGAAGCAGCCAATCAATGATTCTCTCTCATCATTGATGTTTCTATCTCTCCCTCCTACTCCCTTTCTGTCTGAAACCAATAGAAATATCTTTAAAAAATAGAAGCTTTAGTAATTTAGTTTTTTAAAGAAGATTGTCCACCATATACCAGATTTCAAATATATTAGTCCAAAATTATTTATTTTTATATATTAATCACTACATATCAGTAATTATTCTTATTTTTCATTTCTAATATTTATTCATGCCTTTATCTTGATTAATCAAGAAAAAATAAATGTCTATTTT
Source organism: Myotis nattereri (assembly GCF_964212035.1). Taxonomy (NCBI): domain Eukaryota; kingdom Metazoa; phylum Chordata; class Mammalia; order Chiroptera; family Vespertilionidae; genus Myotis; species Myotis nattereri. The sequence continues at coordinate 35,302,746 of NC_138082.1, forward strand.
TATCAGTCCTTAGTAAAGAATCAGCTTTTGTTTTTCTGTTTCTCCATATTGCTTCTTTATTTACTATTTCCATAATTTTGACCTTTATTATTTTCTTCTTTTACTGTTCCTTGGGCTTACATTGATTGATATTATATACATTTTTATAATGAGTCTTAGCCCATTTATTTAAAATCTCTCATTTTCTAAAATATATATTGAATATTATAAATTCCTTTTATATCCCCTTCGTCCATTTTCCACAGATTTTTGTGTACAGCTCTTCTGTTGTTATTCAGTTCTCAGTAGTTATAATCTCCGTAAAAGTTTATTCCAGGACCAAGAATTATTTAAAAGTGTTATTTAGTTTTCAAATGTATGGGTGCATTTTATTTCTAAATTCATTGTGTACTGTGAGATGTTTTTAAATCTTTGGAATTTTTCAAGACTTTCTTTGTGATCCATTATATATGTAGTCAAATTAAGAAAAACCACATTCTATTGTTTGAAAAGAACATGTAGTCTATATTTGTGGGAGCCTGTGAGAGTCCTCCCCTTCTCCTCCTTCTTCTCCTTCTCCATCTCTATCTCCTCCATCTTCTTCTCCTTCCTCATCTCTGTCTCCTTCCCCATCTCCACATCTCCTTCCCCATCTCCTTCCCCATCTCAATCTACTTCTCCATCTCCATCTTCATCTCCTCCATCTCCATCTAAATAGAAGATTTCCTATTTCCTCAGGCAGCTGGTTCCTCTGGGGAGTTCTGCCAGTTTGGCAGTTCTTTAAATCGCACGTTAGAAGTGTATTGGTGGCATTGGGCATTGATTACTGTAAAACGGCCTCCTGGGTAATGACGGGTGCTATTCCCAGTCAGAGCTGACATGCACTGCTGATGCTGGGCTCTCTGCTCACCAGTGCCAGTTTGACCCCCAAGAGACATTGGCAATGCCTGGAGACATTGTGGATTGTCACAATAGGGTGAGGGGCGGGAGACAGAGGGTGTGCTACTGGCATCAAGTGTGTGGAGGCCAGGGATGCTGCTAAACATCTCACAGTACACAGGACAGGCACACACACAAAATTATCTGTCCCCAAATGTCAATAGTGACAAGGAGGACGGAGCCTGTATTTAAAAGCTATTTAAAAGTTCCTATTTACGAAACCCACAGGCTTTTATAATTGTTTTTTTTTTCTGTGCACAAAATGACTGTCAATGCCTTTAATGCAAACACATCACACTTACATTGATTTTTTTGCAAATAATTGTTAAGCTTCAAAATGTCTCTTATTAATGAGAAATTAGCATTGAATGACTTATTAAGCCACTACTGGCTCTTTGATAACTAGAAAGATGATGGGTTTTAAGGACAAAAGGAAGGAAATGGTCTGGGAAGTCATGGTGGATGACTGCAGGCCTCTCTAGAGATGACGGTCACCATATCTGGAGTGAGGCTCCAGGAGCCTGCCTGCCAACCGTGGACGCCCTTCACTGGGTGCCCTCTGCTGGGTGCTGCTCCGTGCCTCACTCTCACTGCATGGCCCACCCCAAGGACCAGGATGCACCCAGAGCTTGCCCACGCAGAGGGATCTCCTGCAAGGGGCCGAGTGAAGACAGATGTTCTGTCTTTGTTCAAAACAGTAACACATGAGAATCTGCCTCATTTACGTCATCTTGCATTTCCATTAGCAACACCCTCGGCATGAAACCATAAGTGGGATGGAGGCATCTTCGGGTGGGCCCCTGGGCCTAGTTCCAGAGATCAGGGAGGTGGTCCAGCTGTAGGAAGAGCCCTCGGGAGTCTGCACCCTTGGGGCGAGCCACTCACTAGCCATGCAGACTATAGAGGGCCACTTCATCTCTCTGTGTCTTAATTTCTTTATCTGTAAAACAAAGAGGCCATATCAGAGCGTCCTCTGGTTTCCTCATGCCCCTCGAACACTTGCATTTTAGAGCATTGTATGAAAAAGACAAGACAAGCATCATCAATTAGCAGGGCAGTACGCTTTATAAATTAATCTTTCACCACTGTTTCCTCTTCAATGTTGGAAATGGATTCAATTTGCTTCCCACAGTGTTTCTTATAACAAAAGCAGCCTGACTCACTATTTAATATGAGTTTATTTGGGATGATTTTAGAAGGAAAACAAGTTCAAAGAACCGTTTGATAGGAAATGAAACCAGAAGTTAGTCACATATGCATGGTTGCATATGGTTGAAAACAAAATTATAAGCTAAAGGTATGACAAATTTCTCTTCTACCCAGTGTTTCTTAAAAAAAAAAAAAAAAGGGTACTTTGAAAAAGAAGAGTTTGGGATCTTCACATTTGGTTGCTGCATTTTTATTTAATTAATAACTGTCTCTGACCATTTTTCATCTGGTATCGCGACCTAACCAGGAAATAATCAGGAAAGCATTACTGAACATATTGCCAATAAATTAGAACATGGCAGCTGAAGACATCTGAGTTTTGTTGGTCCTTGATCTTTTCATGGCCCATTAGGAATGATTTCCACAGGGTTCACGCAGGTGGAAGGAAAAGCTGGGGATGCTAGAAGTCTGAACCCAGCCCAGAAGGCAGAGCAGGGAACTGGTTATGCTTTGACTGGGCTACCCATGCCTTCCCCAGCGAGAGTCAAGTTCAAACTCACCACCATGTGGAGATCTGGGAGCCACTTTCCTGGCTTCTGAGATCCTTCCCCCCCACTCACCAGGCTAATGCTGCGGCACTAGGTTCTTTGGGGGGCAGTGTGGTGGGAAACATCCCAAGAGAGGCCCCAAATTCCACCCTGGCACCACCCCCCGGCCCCCCGGTATTCTAATATGTGAATGTATGAATACAATGGTTTTCACTCCTAAGAGGATGTTAAAAGGCACAGTTTACTGTAAGGAGAGATGACCATGTGGACCTGATCTAAGCAGACCACCCTGGGAATCTGGGTCTGGAAGTCAGATTTGGAGGAAGTTGGGGAAGAGGAGCATGAGCGGGACTCCACGTGAGGGTGATTCTCCGATGCTGGAGGGACCACGTGCCTCTTTGAGGGAAAAGCAGCCCCTCATGGACAAGGAATGGAATTCTGCCAACAACCTGAACAGCCTTGGAAGTGGATTCTTCCACAGTCGAGCCTCTATGTGAGAACACGGCCCTTCTGCCACCTGGATTTCAGCCTCTGAGACCCTGAGAAGAGAACCCAGTCCCATTGCACCTGGCTTTCTATCTGCTGAATTGTGAGTTAATCAATGGGAATGCTCGAAGGTGGCATGTTGGTGGCTATCTGCCAGGCAGAAATCCAAACGCCCGCAGCAGCCACACACACGGAATGAATACAGTGGTGGCATTAGCCATACAAATATCACCCCCACAGGGATCCCCAGGGTGAGCCTCCCCTTCCCACACGTGTTCCGTCTTCTCCAGTGTAACTTGCATCCACTCTGCATTGGAAAGTGGGAGACAGCCCTGAACTGGAGACCGGGGATATGGATTTTGTTGTTTTCTGCTTTGCAAATGCCTAATGGCATTTGAGCAAATCACTTTACTTAGGGACCGTAGTTCAACCATCTACACGGGACTCATTGAGTTGGATGCTGTCTAAAGTCGAGGGGCTCATTTGACCTGTTCCGGGTTGTGTCTATGTTCCCCCCTGCCCCAAGTGGTTGATGAGCACCTGGAGTCTAGGTGTTCCAGCTCCCTCCAACTTCGATGGCAGTGAAGCCGGCTGATTCCATCCTTGGCCATCGCGTGTGTGGTGGCCACGTGTTGAGCATGAGTCCTAGATGAAGACCCATTACTGCACGAAGAACGAAGTGAGAGAGTTAATTCAGAACTTAGGCCACGAGCCGTGTAGGTGGGAGGACGCTTCCTCATCACAGGCTGCTCGGGGAGCAGGTTGGAGTGAGAGAAGCTATTTAAAGGAGACACGGAGGACAGGACCCCACCCACGGCCAGGGTGTTAGGAAGCCTACAAGTGGGATTCTGAGGACTTGCTGCAAGTGTGTGAAGGGAAGGCAGAGTTGGAGGCAGCATGGGGTGGAGAACCAGGCATAGTCGTTCACACGCGGTCTACCGGAGCACAAGGCTCGTCCTCAGGAAACGCTGAGGTCTGCTCTGCACCAGGACCTTCGCTGGCCACGCGGAAGTGATGTCGTCTGATGGTTCCATCATTGCCAGACACGTGGATGGTTTCTTTCTTTTAATCGCTTTATTGTGGTAACAGACATATACCATAAACTTTACCATCTGAACCGTTCTCAGCGGCATTACATGCATTCACATTGCTGCGCAACCATCGCCACCATCATCTTCCCCAGAACTCGTTTCATCTTGCAAAGCTGAAACTCTGTCCCCACCAAACACTCACTGCCCTTCCCCATCCCCTTGGCCCCCGGCACCCGCCATTCTACCTTCTTGCCTTTTGTCTTTCTGATTTTCACTATTCCAGGTACCTCCTGTAAGGGAAGCATCAGGCTTTGTCTTTCTGTGTCTGGCTGACCTCACTGAGCACCATGTCCTCAAGGCTCATCAGTGTTGTAGCTGTGTCAGGATTTCCTTCCTTTTAGAGACCGAATACTATTCCCTTGTGTGGATACAGTTCAAAAAATGCTTTCATTCTTTGGGATCTAGGAGTGCTCACTGCTATTGGGTCTTTCTTCATTACTATGCCTTTTCAGTGGAGAGCTGGGAAACAGCAATTTTTTAAAAGGCAAAATACTTCTTGGGTTAAATAATTTTACTTCCAACTCCAATTTAGGACTATTACACTTTACTAGATTTATTGATCCATATGTATGTCCTTTCTCCAAAGTCAAGATCCTAGGTCTCCATGACACCAAAATGATTACTAGCTTGCCTCAACCTACTGCATACACACAGCTACCTCAGGAGAGCAGTACCAACTGGCAGCAGTGTGATTCCTGAAAGCAGTGTGTGCGTGTGTACACATGTGTGTACACATTTTGTGCATGCATGTGAACATACATGTGTGCATATGTGAGCGTGCAAGCCTGTGTGAGGGTGTGTGCATGTGTGTAAGAGTGTGTGCGTGTGAGTTGCATACATATGTGCATATGTGTGTGCATGCCTGTGTACATATGTGAGTGAGTGTGAATGTGTGTGTAGAAGTCACAGTTGCTTTCTGCCTGGGTTATTACCAACCTGGTACACAGGTTCATTGTCTTCATTTGCTTTAGATTTTTCAGAGTTGCTTTTCTTTAAAAAAAAAAATGCGCTTTAAAAAAAAATTCATTTCACAGAGAGGAATAGAGAGGGAGAGATAGAAACATGAATGATGAGAGAGAATCATTAATCAGCTGCCTCCTGCACACTCCCTACTGGGGATGGAACCTACAATCCAGGCATGTGCTCTGACAGGGAATCGAACCGTGACCTCCTGAGCCACACTGGCCAGGCTAGAGTTGTTTTTTAATTGATTTTTTTATGAGATGAATGAATATTTACATGTATCTTAGGTCAGACCTAGAAGACAATGTTATATTCAGAGAAGTCCAGCTTCTATCCTGGTCTTCACCGTCTTGTCCATTCCATCCTCAGGTAGGTAATTTTGTAGAAATTTATGATTAATCCTCTAATTTAAAATACTTATCTATACTAATAAAAGGGTAATATGCTAATTAGACTGGGTTGACCGGACATCTTCTGGATGTCTGACTTCCTTCTGGACAAAGCCACAGTGGCGGGAGCTGAGGCAGAGGCGGTTAGGGGCGATCAGGCTGGCAGGAGAGCAGTTAGGGGGAGACCAGGCTGGCAGGGGAGCAGTTAGGGGGCAGCCAGGTCAGCAGGGGAGCAGTTAGGGGGCGATCAGGCCAGCAAGCAGAGGCTGTTAGGGGCGATCGGGCAGGCAGGTAAAGTGGTTAGGGGCAATCAGGCAGGCTAGCAGTTAAGAGCCAGTGGTCCCAGATTGCAAGAGGGATGTCTGACTGCCGGTTTAGGCCCCATCCCGAGGGTCCCGGATTGGAGAGGGTGCAGACTGGGCTGAGTATTTTTATATTCTCCCATATTTTCAATACATAATAACATACCATAGATTTCTTAAAAAATATATGTTTTTATTGCTTTCAGAGAGGAAGGGAGAGGGATAGAGGGATAGAAAGATCAATGTCATGGGTTGATGCTCAACCACTGGCCGGACAATATCATATACTTCTTGGTCACATATCCATACTGATTTTTCCACTTAGCAGTATGTCCTAAATCACAGTCTATGGAAGTAGTCTCCGTTCCTTTTTCAGGGTTATATACTACTTCGTTATACAGTAATACCACCGCTTAGTGAGCCAGCCCCTTGCCGACAGCATTGGTGTTGTTCCCAGTCTTTGCTGTTCACAGGGTCACAACAATCAGTCGTCTACATGTATATGTGCGTGTTTTCCCCAGGGCACCTTTTGGATATGTTTCTAGAGGTGGAATTGCTGGGTTGAAGGGTAAATGAATATGCATTTTTGTTAGGTACCTTGACAGTTCCCTCCAGGGGAGACTGCACATTCTACATCCCCATCTGCAATGTATGAGGGTGACTCGTTCCCCGTAGCTTTGCCAAAAATACATCATCAGACTTTGGAAAACCCAATATGTTTTCAAATTCAACAGGCTGCTCATTGAGCTTTCAAAAAATCCGAGCCATTTGATCTAATGTGCCTATAACGTTATAATACACCAATAACTTGCAACTAGAATAAGCACTTAACCATAGAAATTAACAAGCTAATTAAAAGGAAAGGGATGTAAAGCGCGTAAATTTATGGAACAACTGAAAGAATAAAATGCAGCCTCTGCCTCCATGGGTGCTGGGACTGTGCTGCTGCCAGGGCTACTGCGTTCCTGACCTTTCCTCGGACTCTTACAGCGTCCCCGGCAGCTGCTGGCGCTTGCCACCCAGAGCCTAATCCTGCCCTGAGCAGGCCCCTGGTTGCTCTTTATTTAGGGATCTGGCTTGTACCTTCTGGTCCAGGGCTCCTCCTGTCATACTGCCCACAGCCAAGCTTCCCTGTACCCCAGTCCCTCTGCCACCATTTTCCCCGGGTGCCATTTTGCCCAGGACAGTATCGGGGCACTGGAGACACCCAGATCTTGGGGCCTCAGAGTCCTGGGCCCAGCCTCGAGGTGTGAGAGCTGAGGTGTTTACCTGCCAAAGCTTGTCCTCTCTGGCCTAAGGCTGCTCCCAGGGGCCCTTCACTCCTGCTGTCCTGGCCGCTCCTCCTGCACAGGCAGGCACAGGCCGAGTTGCAGGCACCTGCTGTTGGAGGCTGGGGACTATGAGGAGGCCACCACTTCGACTGCCAGAGTCCAGGAAGCATCCCTGACTGGCTGGACCCGGGTCATGCCGAGGACACCTCCGTGGGGGGAGAATTCAGGGTGGACTTTGCCACGGGGGCTGTGGGTGGGGGCCAGGAACTGTTAGAAAAGCCTTCCCTGCATTGAGCCCAAATCTTGCCCCTGAAACTCCCACATTATTCCAGTTCTGCCTCCTGGAAAATAATAAATCAAAACAGTATTTTCCAGAGGAGTCTGAACAATTACCCAGAAAGCCCGAGGCTGCTCTCGCACACACAGGCCGCCGGGCATTGCCTGTGGCCGTCTGCCCGCTCTCTATGATGACGGAAGGGCCACGTGAGGCACACATGGGGGGACCCTCTGCATCTCGGCAGCGTGGGCAGAGGAAGGTCCGCTTACCCAACAAGCACCTTGATCCATTAGCTCTGCTGCTCCAGGCGCTTGGGGAAGTGTCCCCTGTGACTCACTCATGAGTCAGATGCTGGTTCTCATTTCAAGGTTTTAAACCCCCCAGTACTTCCCTCTCTCAAGCAAACAATGGCCATTTTTGTTCTCGAAGACTGTAGACTGGCCAGTGCATCATCACTTGAATCTCGGGCAGCATATGAATGGAATACATGCATTTAATTTCTTTCAGAAGAAGATGGGTTTCCAAGACAAAATGTGATTGTAGCCCACCTCCTCTCTCACTCCACAAGCTGAGAGGGACGGGCCAGCGCCCACAGCCACCCCAAGGACGAGCCCACAGCTGGTGCCTCCGAGGAGGGGACGTATGCTTAGCTTTCACCGGCTTTTCTTCAAATATTCGGGCGGGGCACTCAAATATCATATTCTAATGACAGGGAGAATGATAAATGGGGTCATACACCAAGTTCCACTGTCATCGCTGTACGAAAGTGAAGCAGGATTAATTACAGAGAGTCCGGCTGGGAGCAGCCTCGAGGTCAGAGCCGGACCCCACGGCCTCCATTCTGCAAGGCCTTCGACGGAGCCAGGAGGACTCCTTTCTACCGTGTCATTGGCTCAGACTCCGGATCAGCAGGGGGACCTGAGCCTGTGGGATGAGGAACTCATTTCTGACCCAGAGGTTGGAGCCCGGCTGCACAAACCTGCAAAGAGAGGTTCTGACTGACAAAGACACCCCGCCCCCCGCCCCCCTGGCGGTGTGCCCTGAGTCCCTAGTCCCCGGGGCACAGGCTCTCCCTGGTCCCCCACTCTCCCTCACCCCATGGCTGGGCACTGCTCTTCTGGCTGCTGCCCTGGGCCTCGGGAGGCGGCGTGCATCGGCTGCTGGTTCCGAGGGAGCCGCGATGCCGAGGAGGCGATCCATCACGAAGGATTTGGGGGCAGCCAAGAAGGAAGGCCGGAGGGTGTATGCCATGGCCGGGAGCCATCCCTGTTCTGTGACCTGTCAGCGAAGATGGGGAGGGCTGGCTCCTCCTCAACAATGCAGCAAGAGGACAGGGAAGGAGGGGCAGGTGCCAAGGCATCTTGTGACTCATCCAACAACCTTGGACGCGGCACCTTTGTCTCGAGTTTTTGAGGTTTGACCAGCGGCTTTGGCGTTGTGCAGACAGAGGTTAAGACGGAAATTTAAGGTTTTAGGAGGCCAAGAATGGAAGGGGTCTGTATCAATGGTCCTCGCCTGACTCAGAAATCCTTTGAAGAGACATCCAACGTTGGCAAAACATCAGTGGCCTAAAATTATATTCAAGAACACATAGATGTTTATATAGAAATCAATCTATAATCGATAAACATATGTCTGCAAATTTTGTTGGCATTTCATCTGGCAAGGGATGGTTTTAAAATGGGGGCCACCAATGGCATTTATTGTGGTGCCCTCACTGGGGGGCACGTGGAGGCTGTGAGCAAGGATGAGGCCACCTGGTGGTCCCTAGTTCCCTGTGGGGAGTGGCCATTTCCTAGTCTGTGGCCAGAGAGGGTCCCTAGAGCCGTCCCAGCCCCTGATTCCCTCATTGCCACAGTCCGGTCAACGAGAGCTTACCTGCACGGACAACACCTGGGTTACAGTGCCACCCTGAGTCCCCGGGCAGGACAGCGGCACATGGGTCCCCAGGAGGGGCTTCTTTGAACAACTTTCCCAATGGTGGGCTTGGCCCAGCTCACTTCCTCTCAGACAACCGAGTCTTTTCATGATGTCGTCAGATTTATTCATTATCTATTTTTATGTCAAAAGAATAGAAATGTCATTAACTCATAAAAACTGGATGAAAATGTCCAGCCACACAGTACTTGGGACAGATGTTTCATTTCAAAGCATGCATAAGTGCAGAGCATGTTCCAGCAGAGTGGGAGCCAGACTCCTCACAGCCCTCCCCACTCAGCGTGCGCCTCCTCACCTGCACCCTCACCCTCACCCTCACCCTCACCCTCACCCTCACCCTCACCTTCACCCTCACCTGCACCCTCACCCACACCCTCACCCTCACCCTCACCCGCACCTTCACCCGCACCCGCACCCTCACCCTCACCCGCACCCTCACCCGCACCCTCACCCTCACCCTCACCCTCACCCGCACCTTCACCCGCACCCTCACCCGCACCCTCACCCGCACCCTCACCCTCAGGCTCACCCGCACCCTCACCCGCACCCTCACCCTAACCCTCACCCGCACCCTCACCCTCACCCGCACCCTCACCCGCACCCTCACCCGCACCCTCACCCGCACCCTCACCCTCACCCTCACCCGCACCCTCACCCTCACGCTCACCCGCACCCTCACCCGCACCCTCACCCTCACCCTCACCCGCACCCTCACCCTCGCCCTCACCCGCACCCTCACCCGCACCCTCACCCGCACCCTCACCCTCACCCGCACTCTCACCCGCACCCTCACCCTCACCCGCACCCTCACCCGCACCCTCACTTTCACCCTCACCCTCACCCTCACCTGCACCCGCACCTGCACCCACACAGCCTAGTGCCTGGGCTCGCTGTCCCAGCCCTGCGGTCTCAAGGCAGTCATCCGCCTGGGCTGACCTCACATCCCACCTTGCTGCTGGCCGCCCAGGGGGTGTCTTTGAGGTCACATGCCCCCCCTCCTCCGCTCTGACCACCCTTCCTCCCTGCATGGTGTCCTCACAAAGGCTTTCCATTGTGGGCCAGCCACCCTCTGGCTTCCGCCAAGGGGACAGGGTGGGGGACAAGACAGATATCAGATTCCAGCCTTGGCTCCACCCTTCACGGCCTCCATGAACTTGGACAAGCCACCTTCCTGTATCTGAGCAGAGGGAACACGTATTACGGATGGAGATATATATTTCCATAGGCCATGTGTGAGGAACTAATGAAGTAATGCAGGCAGAATGCTCCGCACAGCTGGGCACGTAGCTGACGGCCAGTAAGTGGGGGGATGACAGTGACAGCCACAGTGATGATGGTAACTGGTGAAGATTCAGTGTGGGGACTCCACCAAGTTTAAAAAAACGACGGCACAATGCTCAATCACCACTTGTTTTAATAAGGATGCTTTACGGCTTACAAGCTGCTTGGAAGTTCACTGCTACCTTTCTTCCTTACGGGGCAGGGGGTGCAGAAGTGCGAGACTCATTCTACTGCTCAGAAGTTCAAGGTCACAGAGCAGCACGTAGAGCCAGGCCTCCCTTGCCCGTCACCCCTCCCGTCTGCTCTGTTGGGACTGTCCCCCAAATCCACGTGGAAGATGGTCCCAGCCTCCGAGTCTCTGTCAATACCCCCTCCTACATGACCTGCCCCCATAACACAGTAGAAGTAACTACTTCTCTTTCTAAGCCGTGAATCTCTCTTTTTTAAAAAAAAATATATTCTTATTGTTTTCAGAGAGAAAGGGAGAGGGAGAGATAGAAACAGTAATGATGAGAGAGAATCATTGATTGGCTGCCTCCTGCATGCCCCCTACTGGGGATTGAGCCTGCAACCCCGGCATGTGCCCTTGACCGGAATTGAACCTGGGACCCTTCAGTCCGCAAGCCGATGCTCTATCCACTGAGCCAAACCAGCTAGGGCTGCCATGGACCTCTTGAGCTATTAAAGTATAACAAGGAAATACAGTAAAGCACTTACATGATTTTGGAGTAGCAAAGGACAAGTACTGAACAAAAAGGACTGATAAAGCGAAGTACTTAAAAAGTCAAAATACTTACATATGAGCTCTGAAACATATGTTTGCTGCCATTCCTAGTCTGTGTGTGTTACGTGCCAGCAAGTCGGCTCTGGCTCCTGGTGACCCCATGAATGAGTGACCTCCACAATGTCTTGTCCTCAAGGCCCTGCTCGGCCCTGCAGACTCAGCGATGGCTTCCTGTATGGAGTTATCCATCTCATGTTTGGTCTATTTTCCTGCTGCCTTCTGTTTTCCCGGCACGATGGTCTTTTCCGAAGAACCCTGCCTTCTCGTGACGTGCTGAACGGGGCAGAGTTCCTACCTGATGGCCTAGAAAATCTAAAGACAGGGAGACCTGCGTTGTCATTTGGAGAGCGGGGCAACAGGCTCATTAAAATGTCACAGGGCTATGAGGTGCAGGCTGAGCGGAGAGGAGAGCGGACAGCAGGTGGGACTTCAGGCGGAGTGGGGGACTCCAGGCGGAGTGGGGGACTCCTCAGGTACTGGCGTAGGGCCCAGAGGTGGGAGGGGCCGGGGCAGGAGTGTGGGTGGGAAGGAGAGGCGCTTTGCCCGGGACAGTCTGGGCTCAGCCTGGGGGAGAGGAGGGTCCCCTCCTGCACCAGGAAGACCCCGTGGCCACGCTCGGCTGTGGATGCCCCATTGTACGTAGCTGGGCCGGGCGAGGCTCCACCGTGTGTGAGGCCACAGCCGCTCGGTGAGCCTCCAGCCTGAGGCGTGAGAGACGCCGTTCCTCCCCAGGAGACAGCCCTCTGCCTGCGATGGAATTCCCATTCAGATTCCCGGAAGTAGATTTAGGGGGACAGAGTGCTGCTCATTTCATTTGGAAAAATGTGCAAGAATGACCAGGAAGGCCCTGAACATATCGACGGGAAGTGACCCCGAGTGCCAAACGCCAAACACCTTGAACGATAATATTGAGCACAGCCAGTCCTAGTGCTAATAGGAATGGAACAGCGGCAACAAATGGACAGGTCAGAAACGACTCAGGGCTCCCTACATGAGACGGGGAATTAGTGTGGAAAAGGCGGTTGTGCAATCAATGTTATTGGCATAGGTGGCTACAGTTTTTGAAAAAAAGCTGGATGCTTACCGCACAATAAAATAAATTCCAGATGGTTTAGAGACAGTGTAGCACACGTGCATGGTAAAGGAATTGAGGGACTACGGGTGAACATTTTTACACTCTGGGGGTGAAAAGGCTTTTCTCAGCATAAAACTGAGCTAGAAAACAGAACGGGACAGTTATACGACTCTATCTAAAAACGGGGAAGTCCCCCACGCGAGGTCAAAGACAGTGATGCTGACGTCGCTGCACGTCTCTTTAATTCCATCCCTATGTGGTCACAGCAGCCCAGCGAGGAAGGCTGGGAGGGGCCACATTTCCCAGATGGGGACACTGAGGCCCAGAGAAGTGAGTGACTTGCTGAAAAGCTCATCGAAATCAATTTTTAAAACGGCAAACACATTCAAGAAGTATCAGCCATTTACAACAAAGGAAGGGGAAACTGATTCAAGTTTGGTGCTCAGCAAAGAATTGGACATTGAACAACCATGGCATCGGTCTGGCTGTTCAAGAGCAACCAGGCATTGCCGAGGAGCAGGGCCTGGCTGCCCTCTGCCCTGGCTGCCCTCTGCCCTGGCCCCGACCCCACGAGGAGCTGGGATGGCAGAGTGGGCAGCACGGCCAGGCATCTCAGTCACAGTCGGTCGAGTTGCCTACCCCTTGGCCCCAGTGTCGTCGTCTGTAAGTGGGGACAAGACGGCATAGCCTTGCTTTGTGGCTGTGGAGATGGGGCGATTATTCCAGGTGCCTGCCATGGAAACACGGGGACTCCGTGTTCCAGCTTGCGCAGGCCACACCGGCCCTCAGGGACCCAGCGCGGGCTTGTCGCAGAAGCCCGCGTGTCAGCAGGAGACGGCGTCTGTCCTGGGAAAATCACAGTTCCTCACGGATCCGTAGGATGAAGTCCCGCTCTTTGGGGACTGCAGAATGGAGCAAACCTCCAGCGTCCACAGAATGCCTTCCTTCTGCTTGGTTGGGGGTTTGAGGAACTCTCTCAGTTCTTCAGTGGAGGTGGGGAGGAAGGAGGGAGGCAGGAGGGCGGAGGAGGCACGTGGCTGAGCACTGTCCCCGGGGCCCTGACTGCTATGGCTCAGGTGGACCGGGCCAGGGTGAGGATGGGCCAGGGCGGGGATGGGCCAGGGCAGGGACCGGCCTTCCAGGCTGCTCGAGCCTGGCCTGAGTGGGGGGACGCGGCCAGGAGGAGGAGCAGCACCCGCCGCCCACACGTCTTGCTTCTCTGTCTGCCTGCCAGCCGCCGCTTTCATGTCTCTGGCTCTTCCTTCTGCTGCGTGTCCTCAGGTCCGAGCAGCCAGAGAAGAGCTCTCGTTTCCTGGGGCTGGTTCTCATTTCCTGGCACATGCTGCCAGCTCTGCCCCCTACAGCGCCAGGCCTCCGCCCGCCGGCCTTCTGCAGTACCAGTCCAGTCTCTGGGACAATGGAGGACATAACCCCAGATTATCGGGTCCCTGTCAGACCCTGGCCAGAGGAGTGAGTTCCTTCTCAACTTGTGCTTGCAGGGGTGAGGGGTTGATTACCCGTCCCCTCGCCGTTCCTGAGATAAGAACAGGCTGCAGGCAAACCCCAAATTCCTGGGCAGAATCCTGCCCTGAACCCCCAGCCTCCTTTCTTGTTATGGAGAAAAGCAATGTCTAAAGTCCTGCTGGTACCCCCTGACCTTTCTCCCTGAGACTGGAGGCTGGGTAGCAACTCCCCACTAGTCCCTGCCTGCTCTCTGGTCCTAGCGCCTAAGGTGGTCCCCAAGTCCTCCCAACAGGAAGGCACCCCAACCCAAAGACAGAGCAAGATAAAGGGGCTGAGCCTGCAGGAGCCTCCCCGCCTCAGCGGGGCCAGGTTTTCCAAGCTCGCATACCGAAGTCTTCACTGGTCCGCCCATACACTGGTTGTCATCTTCTTGTTCCCCCGGCCCACCCTCCCTTGTGACCTTGAGGCCACAGGTGGGGAGGTGAAGGGACCCTAAAGGGAAGATCACAGTGAGGCACCGGGGTGGCATGGCCTTGACCCCCAGCTGTGGCCACGTCACGAGTAAAGCTCAGATCTGTGAGGACCCAGTGGGTGAAGCCAGAGGAAGGCAGGAGATGTAGGAGATGTGGGGGGTGGCTCCTTACACACCAGGGGTTCGAGTAGTGGTGGTGTGGACACCAGAGTGTGGTGGGGGCTCTGGGGTGAGGGTGGCGACTGGCTCCACGGCCTTTTAGAGGAAGTGGCTGTGACTCTATGAATGAAATGTCTTCTGCATTTCACCCAGACATGCGTTGGGAGGATCAGCCCAGCCTCTGAGCTCTGGGTCAACTAAGGCGATCTGGGCCCCCAAACTCATGTCTTGGCCCCTGCAAGCCTGATCGTGGGCAGCATGGCCCACGTCTGCCCTGAAACACGTTCTGTATGACTTCCTGGGGTCAGACACTTGGCCTCCACATGGGACGGGCAGCCTGAGCAGAAACATGTGTGGACCGTGGGGGCCTCGAGGATGACTCTGTGGGTGGAGAAATCAGGGATTTCCTGTTTCGGAATCAGTTTCACCCCTTCACCGAAGGGACCGGAGGGACCCACTGGTCTAGCGCCAACTGCCCAGAGGTCTCCAGGGCCTCCCTAAGAGCGATCACATCTGGATGGAACAAGGTCATCAGAGAAGATGGAGAATTTAAAAATAAGCTTCATTTTTCAGAACAGTTCACTTACAGAAAATTCATAAAGATAGCACAGAGTTTCTGTGTGCCCTGCAGCGAGGGTGGGTTCCAGTCCCCCTCACCCCTTCTGGCCCGGGCAGGTTCTTCCTGCCAGCCCAGGACGGAAGGGAGGCACCAGAGAAGCTCACCAGGCTCTCCGGGGGACCCAGGGGCACCCCACACCCAGGTGGCGGCCTTGCAGTTCCAAGGAGCTGGGCCCTCCTGGGGCTGTGCTGGGCCAGGGACAGAACCTGTCAGTGTCATGGGACTTCTGGTTCTTGCCCTGTACCTGTCGCCGGGCCCCTCTGCCTTGGGTGGCGGCTGTCCTGTGTGTAGCCTCCCACCCCCTCCACTCACCTGCCCCAGCCCAGGTGACAGGCCAAGCAACCACAGAGCACCCAGGGAGATGCACTTGGAAAGTACTGGAGGAGGACCCTCCACACATCCAGGTTTTACTGCTGCTGTTTGAGAGCTCGGGGTCTGTGGCTTCACCCCGCCCTCCCTGCTTCGGGAACAGGCTGGGGTTCAGTTCCATGGAGCCTCAGGACCATCGACAGCTAGTTTGAGGAACATGGTGTGTGCGGGGGGCGGGGCGCGGGGGGGGGGGACATCAGACTCTAACAGCTAACTGCTCTATTTGTTGTGTTTCCAGCGTTTCATCTGGGAGCACTTTGCAGCGGAGCTAATTGCATGTCTTCCTTTGTTTCGAGAGAGCACAGGCCAAGGTTCCCCCGCTTTTGTTGTGGGCAAAGGGGGTTTCTTCTAAAAGCGCTGGCTCTCCTCGGGGCCCGACCTTTCCTGAGGATGGAGGACACACCGTTTTGATCAAGAGATGCGTTTTATACATTTGTTATATTTCCAAGGAGAGAGAACCGGAGTGAGGGCAACCCCGTTGGCCTGGCCACGGCACCCCCGCCCTTGTCCCCATGCGTCTCTCCTAGAGCTGAGGACCTGAGTCCTTCAATGCCCTGCACACAACACACAGCACACAGCACACTGCACACTGCACACTGCACATGGCACACGGAACACTGCACATGGCACACGGAACACAGCACACGGCACACTGCACATGGCACACGGAACACAGCACATGGCACACTGCACATGTCACATGGAACACTGCACATGGCACACTGCACATGGCACACAGAACACAGCACATGGCACACTGCCATGGCACACGGAACACAGCACACGGCACACTGCACATGGCACACGGAACACAGCACACAGCACACTGCACATGGCACACGGAACACAGCACATGGCACACTGCACATGGCACACGGAACAGCACACGGCACACTGCACATGGCACACGGAACACAGCACATGGCACACTGCACATGGCACATGGCACATGGAACACAGCACACGGCACACAGCACACTGCACATGGCACACAGAACACAGCACACGGAACACAGCACACTGCACATGGCACATGGAACACAGCACATGGCACACTGCACATGGCACACGGAACACAGCACACAGCACATGGCACATGGAACACAGCACACGGCACACAGCACACTGCACATGGCACACGGAACACAGCACATGGCACACAGCACACTGCACATGGCACATGGAACACAGCACACTGCACACTGCACACTGCACATGGCACATGGAACACAGCACACGGCACACTGCACATGGCACATGGAACACAGCACACGGCACACTGCACATTGCACAAGGAACACAGCACACGGCACACAGCACACTGCACATGGCACATGGAACACAGCACACGGCACACAGCACACAGCACATGGCACATGGAACACAGCACACAGCACACTGCACATGGCACACGGAACACAGCACACGGAACACTGCACATGGCACACGGAACACAGCACACGGCACACAGCACACTGCACATGGCACACGGAACACAGCACACAGCACACTGCACATGGCACATGGAACACAGCACACGGCACACTGCACATGGCACACAGAACACAGCACATGGCACACTGCACATGGCACACAGCACACTGCACATGGCACACGGAACACAGCACACGGCACACTGCACATGGCACACGGAACACAGCACATGGCACACTGCACATGTCACATGGAACACTGCACACTGCACATGGCACACGGAACACAGCACACAGCACACTGCACATGGCACACGGAACACAGCACACGGCACACTGCACATGGCACACAGAACACAGCACATGGCACACTGCACATGGCACACAGAACACAGCACATGGCACACTGCACATGGCACACGGAACACAGCACACGGCACACTGCACATGGCACACGGAACACAGCACACAGCACACTGCACATGGCACACGGAACACAACACACGGCACACTGCACATGGCACACGGAACACAGCACATGGCACACTGCACATGGCACATGGCACATGGAACACAGCACACGGCACACAGCACACTGCACATGGCACACAGAACACAGCACACGGAACACAGCACACTGCACATGGCACATGGAACACAGCACATGGCACACTGCACATGGCACACAGAACACAGCACACGGAACACAGCACACTGCACATGGCACATGGAACACAGCACATGGCACACTGCACATGGCACACGGAACACAGCACACAGCACATGGCACATGGAACACAGCACACGGCACACAGCACACTGCACATGGCACACGGAACACAGCACACTGCACATGGCACATGGAACACAGCACACGGCACACTGCACACTGCACATGGCACATGGAACACAGCACACGGCACACTGCACATGGCACATGGAACACAGCACACTGCACACTGCACATTGCACACGGAACACAGCACACGGCACACAGCACACTGCACATGGCACATGGAACACAGCACACGGCACACAGCACATGGCACATGGAACACAGCACACGGCACACTGCACATGGCACACGGAACACAGCACACGGCACACTGCACACTGCACATGGCACATGGAACACAGCACACGGCACACTGCACATGGCACATGGAACACAGCACACTGCACACTGCACATTGCACACGGAACACAGCACACGACACACAGCACACTGCACATGGCACATGGAACACAGCACACGGCACACAGCACACAGCACATGGCACATGGAACACAGCACACGGCACACTGCACATGGCACACGGAACACAGCACACGGCACACTGCACATGGCACACGGAACACAGCACACGGCACAGAGCACACTGCACATGGCACACGGAACACAGCACACAGCACACTGCACATGGCACATGGAACACAGCACACGGCACACTGCACATGGCACACAGAACACAGCACATGGCACACTGCACATGGCACACAGCACACTGCACATGGCACACGGAACACAGCACATGGCACACTGCACATGGCACACGGAACACAGCACATGGCACACTGCACATGTCACATGGAACACTGCACACTGCACATGGCACACGGAACACAGCACACAGCACACTGCACATGGCACACGGAACACAGCACACGGCACACTGCACATGGCACACGGAACACAGCACACGGCACACAGCACACTGCACATGGCACATGGAACACAGCACACGGCACACAGCACACTGCACATGGCACATGGAACACAGCACACGGCACACTGCACATGGCACACGGAACACAGCACACGGCACACTGCACATGGCACATGGAACACAGCACACGGCACACTGCACATGGCACACGGAACACAGCACATGGCACACAGCACACTGCACATGGCACATGGAACACAGCACACGGCGCACAGCACACTGCACATGGCACATGGAACACAGCACACGGCACACTGCACATGGCACACGGCACACAGCACACGGCACACTGCACACTGCACATGGCACATGGAACACAGCACACGGCACACTGCACACTGCACACCGCACATGGCACACGGAACACAGTACACCGCACACTGCACATGGCACATGGAACACAGCACACGGCACACAGCACACTGCACATGGCACATGGAACACAGCACACGGCACACTGCACATGGCACACGGAACACAGCACACGGCACACAGCACACTGCACATGGCACATGGAACACAGCACACGGCACACTGCACACTGCACACTGCACATGGCACATGGAACACAGCACACGGCACACTGCACATGGCACATGGAACACAGCACACGGCACACGGCACACTGCACATGGCACACGGAACACAGCACACGACACACTGCACATGTCACACGGCACACGGAACACGGCACGGGGCAGGGGCTCCACCCGAAGTCCCCTGCTCCCTGCCTTCGGGCCTGTGCCCTTGCATGGTGTGCTCTTCTTTAATTTGCATTTGTCAAGAAGTTTTTGGACTCAGTTACACATCTTAATCCTCTCTCCGGACCTCTCTTCCTCCTTCCTCGTGGCTCCAGCCAGAGAGGGTGAATTTTGCGAGGTCTGAGCTACTTGTCTGCCTCCCCAACCAAAGCTTCCAGGGAAGGGGGGTGGGTGCGATCTAGATGCTTGGACCGGCTCCGCCTCATTCCCAGCTCCCTGTTCCCTTCCCCGCCGCCTTCCCGCCCCTGTTCTCCCGCTGACACCGCGATGGCTGTTTATCTGTGGTTGGTTTCCACTGGAAAAGGCGGCCTGGTGAAGAAGCACGGCGGTCATGTGCTTGCACAAGTCCACGCAGTCACACCCTGTATCCAGGACCTCAAGCGCCCAACAGGCCTCCATGCACTGGCAGTTACGTCTTAATCCCAAGGGGCCCATGGCGTTGGGGTCAGTGTGGCAGCCCTGGAGAGAAAACCCAGGGCGGGGAGGCCCTCGAGGCTGAGCTGTGGGGCTGGCCTGAGGCTTTGCCCTTGATGGGGTTGGAGGACACCTTTAAAAAATATATTTTTATCGATTTCAGAGAGGAAAGGAGAGGGAGAGAGAATCATTGATCAGTGATTGAGCCCCCAACCCAGGCATGTGCCCTTGACCGGAGCCAAACCTGGGACTCTTCAGTCCGCAGGCCGACGCTTTATCCACGGAGCCGAACCGGCCAGGGCTGGAGGACGCTTTTAAGGCCTCGTCAATGCCTTGTGTGGGGCAGCCTTTTCTAGTGAGCGAGGTGTTTCTAGGAGAACGCTGGCCCGTGGCTCGGACACGCAGTCCAGGGAGAACTGCTTCTGGGCGCATGGCAGGTTCTCCAGCGTCTGTTGGAACCTGGCTCCATTCGCAGCGAGCCCTTGAGTAACCAGACTCTCCGGGGCTGCCTCGTCTGTCCTGCTGACACGGCACAGCCCGCTGGAGGGAAACATTCTCGTCAGCAGAAAGGCTCGTTTTTAAAACAGCCGGTGGCCTACACAGTGACTCGTGCGCAAACCACAGGGGAGCGGCCTGGTGGCTTTCCGCTCCTTTGGTTGTCCCTCCTCTAGAGCAGGGACGGCCCCACTAGGCACTCGTGGTTGGGGCTCTGTCATTTGAGGGTAAACATTTGGGATTTTGTTAATTGTTCAAGGGACAACAACACTATAACAACAAACACAGCCTCCAACTTTAAAGATGATTCCAAAGCCGGAAAATACAAATTACTTAGCTCTCATAATAGATGCATTTGAAATAAATTTAAAGTTTAAAAACTCAATCTAAGCCTCTTTGCTCTGCAGGCCAAAGAAAAACATCTGTGTCATTGTCTTGCTGCAATAAGCCACGAGGCTGGGTCCGGGGCCGTGGTGCAGCCCCAAAGCCACGCACCCAACTCCCCCCAAAGGAACACAGTGTAGACCGTCCCCGAGGACCCGAGTAGCTTCCCCAAGTGCGGCCGAGCAGTGGACTTCTGTTCGGTACAACAGTCGAATAAGTACTTCGGTTCGATTGTTCCAGAACTGCCCATGGGGGAGGGAGGCACAGCTCTCCTGGCACCGCTCATTTCTGTCAGGGGAGGCAGAGGAGAGGAGGGGAGAGAGGACGTCCTTCCTCCCCAGGGCTCAGAGCCCTCACTCCGGCCACAACGGCAGACACCTCACCTTGGCCCCCCGGGGGCTCGGCCTCAGTAGCGGTCAGTCCTCCACATCCATCCATCCCGATCAAATGACAGCTGAGTGCTCAGAGGAACTAATCTTCATGAACTCAATTCACACTCACGTGTAACTGTCTAATAGATCCCTGACACTCATGGAGGTATTTGCATTGTTAAAGGAGAGGCTTTGCTCAGGTAAATGAGTCTCGACTAATTAATTAAAGATTTCTTTGAATTAATGATAGACTCACAAGAAGCTGCAAAAGTCACACAGCAGGCCTCCTGGAACCCTCTCCCAGCTTCCCCCAAAGGCGCCACGTCGCACAGCTGTGGTGCATCGTCGACGCCAGGAACTGCGTGAACGGGGTGACGGTGGGTTATCCCATCCAGGTGGTGAGAACGTGTGAGGACGGGATACACTGTTAGGCTCGCTTCTCTTGACCAGTAATTTTTTAAAATTCCACAGCTTCTTTCTTTCCTCTGACTCCAAAAGTTCTATGAAGCCCCCAGCATGTTCAGGGTTCAGGGCTCAGGCTGTGGGGTAGGCCACAGGGGTCAGAGCTTGCTTTCAGAAATGCAGACCTGACCCTGTGGCCTCACTTATGTGCTTTCTCAGTGCTTTTGTAGACTTTTCTTGCATCGTATTTCCTGGTTATCCTCTGTCTGTATGAAGTGTGTTACCTTTGCCTGACACATGGATGAATTCTTAGATCCTGTGTGCAGTGTTATGGTGCTGCTCTGAGATAGGGGTGGCTTCATTACTTCTTTTCTAATTCTCCACCATGCAGGAGGGCATTCCTCCTTCTTGTCTGATTCTAGGGAAAACGCATCCAGCATTTCTCCATGAAGCAGATTGCAGGTTTTGGGGGCTGAGATTACCTACTTCATTGGCGAGTATCAATATTATTTTTTTTTATAAAAATAATTTGAAAGTGTTTTTTTGTGTGTGTGTCTGGAACAATTTAAGTAGCATGGGAATGATCTGGCCTTTGGAAGTTTGGTAGAATCCCGGTGAAGCCACCTGGGTGGGCCTGAGGTCTCTGGGGTTTAGCTCTTTGATGACATTCTGTATTTCACCTCTGGGAGGGTCTATTTAAACTTGCTACTCTACAGGGGTTAATTTGGGAAAACCACATTTTCCTAGAAAGTTATCACTATTTTGAAGTTTTCAAATTGATCTGCATAGAGCTGGGCAAAGCAGTTTCATGTTTTTTAAAATTCTTTCATTTTAACAGCTATTTCATCCTTGTCATTTTTTATTTTGTGTTTCTCCCTTTTTCATGATTAGTTTAACTTGTGGTTTGCTGCCCCCCCCCCCCTTTTTCATTTTATCAAATAACTGGTATTTTAATTTATTTATGAGTTCAATTGTTTTTTTAATTTTTCTAACTAATATCAGCTTTTTAATCTTTATTATTTCCTTCTTCCTGCTTTATTTCTGATTACTTTCTGTTTCTTTTTCTGGGTAGAATATTTGATATATTTCTTTTTATTGGTTTTTTTTTTGTGTGTGTGTGTGACTTAGGCATTAAGCTATGAACTGATTATTGCTTTAATTTTGTCCTATTGATTTCATAGTGGCTTTTCCATTATCACTACTTTTTAGAGAAATTCTACAATTTAGGATTGTTTTTAACCTTTGACCCTAGAGTTTTTAATTGACAGGTTTTTCTAATTGTTTGGTAGGAAGGCCTTTTGGTTACTGATTTTGAGTTTTGTTTCATTATGAACAGAAGATATTGTTAGTATTAATTCTATTATCTGGGACTTGCCGAGCTGTGCTCTGTGGCATGAAATGCAGTCAGTTTTCAAGAATGTCTTGACTGTCCACGCTCGCTTTGCCATTGAGATCGGGATTTGATGAGAACCTTGTTGAGTCCACCATTTAGGTTTTCTGCATCCATTTTGACTGGGTCTGCACGTGACCTGTCACTAGCTGAGAACAGCATGCTAGCGCCTCTGATTATTAGCTGGTTTCCATTTCTTCTGGCCTCTTCGGCAGTTACTGCACTATTTGGAACATAGATATGAACATTGAATCTGCTTTCTGAATTGTACCTTTTAGCTCTATAAGTGGTCATTCTTGTCTCAATGCTTCTTTGCCTGAATTCTGCTTTGTCAAGAGCACTGCCCTTTCTGCTTGCAAAGCTCTCTTTTCTTTTCAGCGTTTCTGAAGCACTTTCTTTTAATTATGTCTCTTATGTATGGCATGGAGCTGGACTTGGCTTTTTGAGTTAGTCTTAAAATATTTTCCTTCTAATTAGTGAGTGATGGCCTTTTAACTTGCTGCTTGACCGAACTTTGAACTCTCTCACTCTGACATATTATGTAAGGAATATTTACCACATAAAACACATTGTTTAGTTAAGCTAGTTTACCATGCTGTTTCCTTTAGTTGCTGCTGTTGTTATTCAGGTGGTAATTAGAAAGGTTTGCATTTTTGCATAGTTTCGTAGATGCCTTTATATTTAAACTAGAGGCCCGATGCACAAAATTTGTGCATGGGAGGGGGTTGTCCCTCAGCCCAGCCTGCACCCTCTCCAATCCAGGACCCCTTGGGGGACATCCTTCTCACAATCCAGGGCCGCTGGCTCCTAACTGCTTGTCTGCCTGCCTGCCTGATTGCCCCCTAACCACTCCCCTGCCAGCCTGCAATCAGGATCTCAGAGGAACCTGGGTGCTGTCCTTGCAAGGATTATCTATTTTTGGTCCACTGATACTCTGTAATCTCCAGATATCCCACGAACTCTCTCCTTGGCAGATTCCGATTTATTCTCTTATCCCTGTGAATCTAAAGCGCAGCTCAACCTCTCACTCTTTTCTTCTGAAATGGATACGTGGCCCTGGGGGAAAGCTGGGCTCTAGGTTTCTTTATTTTCCTGGATCTTTGCCTTACAACGTTTCTTTGCTTTGTTAGCTGTAAGATGTCTTCCAACAGATTTCTTTTTTCTTGTCCAGCTTCTCTATTTTTTTTCTCAACTGAAGGGTTGGCAGGAATTACCTATTCTAGCATTCCTGGAAGTGGAACTTTTGGATAATTTTCATATTATTTTGCATTTTCCACATTTTCTACAGTAAACATGAATTTATTTCATAATTATAGAAATTAAGGTATTAAAAATAAGAAGTAGATGTAGAGGAGCATGTAAAGGGGTTGTGGGTGAGAATCTTTGATCACTACCCCATGCATTTCGTTACAGAAATAAAGGTGTTGACATGTGGGAGCTCTTTGCTCTCTGTCCTATGGGCTCTCTACCCATTCGTTTTGCAGGAAGAAAACAGGACTGGGAGGCTGCAATCATTGAAGGAATGCATACTTGGCTGCTCTGGGAACCAGATGTCTGTACCGCTGCTCTAAAACATACCGGGAACCTAATGACTTTCTAAAAATCAGTCCAATGTTTGTAAACAGGAAAGTTACAATATGGACAGTGGAGTCACCTGAATTGCTTTAAAAAAAAATAAATATACTGAGCTTCTCTTTTCATGTATCTTCAGCTTTCACCTCCTTTTTATTGGATTTACTTTCTTTTCATTTGCTTTTCGATCAGTTGAAAAGCCCATATAAGTTTACAACATTAATAGCATATAATGTTGTGATATTTTGCAACTTGAAGCCAAGTTAAACATATGGCTGCTTTAATGTTATTTTGTTGAAGACCTTTTTTGGAATGTCTTTTATTCACTTTTTTAGGCAGATGTAATTATAGATGGATTTTTTCGCTTGCATGTTAAGCACATGATTTGGTATGTCTGAACAAGAGAGAGGGGGCCAGATCTCCCCTATGGGAGCAGGCAAAGCCTTCGGCTGTACTGGAACCTTTTTATATTAACTATTGCTTCGGTGATCTTAATCATTCTCTTGGGCTTCCAAATATCTTACTTATAACACATTTCTGTCACAATCACAATTAATCTGCATAATTGAATGTAAAATTAAGCCGACAATCTAATTTTTATATTTACTATCAATATGTTTTTGAAGGAGACATAGTTTGCCTGTAGGATGCCCCACTCTGCCCCTGTCCCCAGGATCACCTGTGATCTCTGCCATGTCACCCTTGTTCCGGTGCCGCGTTCTCTGGAGGTGATAGAACTTGAATAGAGCTGGTTCTTGCAACCCAGCTAGAAGGACTAGGTCCTAAGGGCCGCATGGAGGCGATGAGACCAGCTTTTACGGGATACTTTCTCCAGGTAACTAGCCTCCCTGAGCTTCCTCTAGAACAGTAGCTATACCATGGTTGTTTTGGGAGTGAAATGAGACACTACATGATAACAAACTTAGTTCATTATCTGACTCAAACATATTTTTACCTCAGATGCAGTGGAAGGACTTTTTTCCTGTGACAAAAGAGCAGGAACACAACCTCTCCTCTTTCTAGGTCCTTTTCCTTTTGCATCTCTGCTCTCTTTCTCCCTCTCCTGCTCCCTCTCCCTGCTTCCCCTGCTGGCTGCCTAAACCTCCCTTCACAGCACGCCTGGCCCCACAGTGGCTGGACCTTGAGGATGTAGGGATGAACAAGGCAAGTGTGACCCTGTGCTCACAGAGGAAAGCCTTCGGGGGCGAGGGTGGGGGGGGGGGGAGTGACATTTGAGGTGTTTTCCGTGAGGGTGAGAGCCACCGGGGCCTCGGGAGATGCCCTGGGACAGGCAGATGGGCAGGTAGGCATGGAGAGGGAGCAGGATTCCAACCAGAAGAAACAGCAAGTGCAGTTCCTCTTCAGGGTTGGGAGGAACACGGTTCTGTCTGGTTATGCGTAGAGATGAGTGCAGTCAGACTCCTGAAGGTCACAGATATTTTTGGGAGGGGATGTCCTATAAAGTTAATTTTACCCCGAAACTATTTTTAAAAACTGGACAGATTTTTGTTGGGGGAGGAGTCTCTAGGTCCTCCAAACCTATCAGAGATGATCATTTAAAAGCAAATTCAGTTGTATAACTTTTAGTGTACTCAGACCAAGGAAGGGATTCTGGACCTTTGAGTGTTGGGTGTAGATCAATCAGCATGACTTAAACTCCCAGATCCATATCCCCACACTGTCTCCTTGGGAGGCACCCTCTGTATACAGCACCTGCTTCAGAGCAGGGCGTCTGCAAACTTTATTTGGTATTCTTCTGATTTATCTCTTCCTACCCATTTATTTATTTTTAATTGGGGTATAATTAACATATAATATTACATTAGTTTCAGGTATACAACACAACAATTTTGTATCTATTGTGAAGTGATCACCACAATAAACTGAGTTAACATTTGTCATTATACATAGTTACAAAACTTCTTTTTGTGATGAGAACTTTTGAGATTTATTCTCTCAACAACTTTCAAATATAGAACACAGTATCTCTATATATAAAACCCTAATATGCAAATAAACCAAAAGGCAGAACAACCAACAACTGGTTGCTATGACATGTGCTGACCACAAGGGGGTGCGTGCAGAACATGGCGGACATCAGCTGCGGCTGGATGGTGGAGCAGGTGAGCGGGGCACCAGACCAAGGCGTGCACTGGTTGCTGTCATCATGGCGAGCCTCTGGTGGTTACTGAAAATTCTTTGCTACCGTGCGCCGCAGCCCCACTTGGCATTCTCACCTGCTGCCAGCACCTGGTGCCAGCGCCCGGTGCTGGCCCCCATGACTTGGAGTCCTCAGCGGGTGTGAGCGGCAGCGGTTGCCCCTGAGGGCTTCTGCGCCTCCCCCTGCTCCTGAGGGGCAATCTTGGCAGCAACCGCCTTTCACACCCACTGACAGCACCGGCCCTGACCGCACTCACTGCTGGTGCCGGCCCCAATCCCTCCGCGCCATCAGTGGGTGTGAGCGGAGCTGGTGCCATCAGTGCATGGGACCGGCAGTGGCGGGAGTAGGGCTGCTGGCAGACAGAGAGGGGACTGGAGGCCACGGTGGGAGGGGCTGGGCGGGGGCGTGGAGGATGGGCCGAGATCCGCCCCTATGCCCACCACAACCTCGTGGCCCACAGTTCCTTTCAAGGTGCACAATTCGTGCACTGGGCCCCTAGTTATTTATATAGTCACATGCCACGATTTTTTACCCATTTATTAATTTCATCAATCATTTACATATCAATATGGGCTCTTGGATATATAGACAATCATGTTATCAGCAAGTCAAGTTTTATTCTTTTCTTCCCAATCTGTATCCCTTTTTATTTCTATTCTTTTCTGATTGCACTAGTCACTAGTGAGTAATTCCAATGCAATGTTGAACAGGCGTTGTGACAGGGGACATCCTTGCCTTATTCCCAGTCTTTGGGGTAAAGCACCCAGTTTCTCACAATTAAGTATCCCATTTGCTATTGATTTTTGTAGATGTTCTTTATCAAATTGAGAAGATTCTCATATATGTCTTGTTTGTTAAGAACTTTTATTATAAATGGATATTTGTTTTGTTTTTGCATCGATTGATAAGATCTTAAGTTCACTCTTCTTCAGCCTGGTGATGTGCTGTGTTACATTAATTGACTCTGAATGTTGAACTAGTTTGCATACATGCAGTAAATCTCTCTTGGTTGTGGTGTGTAATTCTTTTTATGCATTGTCGAATTTGATTTGCTAATATTCTGTTAAGGGTTTTGGCATCTATGTATGCACAGGAGATGTTGGTCTTTATCTGCTTTTGGCATTAGGGAAATGTTGACCTCATAGAATGAATTAGCATTCCCTCTGCTATTTCCAAAGGAACTTGTTGAGAATTGGCAATATTTCTTTCTCAAATGTTTAGTAGAATTCACCAGCGAGCCCCTCTGGTCTGTTGGTGTCATTTTGGAAGATTATTATTTATTCCCTCATTTTCTTTAATAGTTATAGGTCTATTCAGGCGATCTGTTTCTTTGTGTGTGAGTTCTGGTAGTTGTGTCTTTCAATGGCATTTGCGGGCAAAGGGTTGTTTATAATGTTCCTTTATCACCCTTTCAATGTAGACGAAGTTCATGTCTGACGTTAGTAATTGTGTCTTCTCTCTTTTTTTCTTGGTTAACCTGCCTAGAGCCTTGTCAAATTTATTGATCTTTCAAAGAATCAGATTTTGGCTATATTGATTTTTCTCTGTTGATTTCCCATTTCATTAATTTCTGCTCTAATTCTTATAATTTTTTTTCTGATTGCTTTTTGCTTTAGGCTTAAAGACAAGGCCCTTCAGTTCTTGTATTTTGTTTCCTCCAGGTGTTCTCTCTTACCCCATGTTTTTTCATTCTTTTCTTAAAAAACATGACCTGGACAGCCAGAGTGTGGGCAGCCAGCTGGAGTTACCCTTAAGTAGCGGCTGGGCGCAGAACAGCAACGGGATGCATTTTGGAGAGCAGGGCCTCCCTTGGCCACTGTTCCTTTGCTTGTTTTCACTGAAGTTAAAAATGGGGCGCACAGCTGAACACTGTGGTGCCTCCAAACCCCCTTCCTGTCAGGAGGTATGTTCACAGGGCCCTGCCGTGCCAGCAGGACCTCTCAGGACACAGACCTGGCTGGACCAAACACCCTACCACAGGTCTCCACTCACCGCCATGAAGAGGGGCAGGGAGCCAGGCTTGAGAACAGGACCCATTCCTGGCCCAGCCGCTGCAGGTAGGACCTGCTCATGTGTTACTTGGCTGTCAGGGGTGGCGTGTGGACCAGCCTCTCATTTTGCAATCCCCACTGTTTCTGTTGAAGGTAACTGGAGGAGCTGTTTCTTGGAGATAGCTGGGGTGATTTGGAGGACAGCTCAAGAACCATGAAAAGAACCATTGTTCAAAATCTAATTAAGCAGCAACTGCCATTTCCCCCTCTGCAGACAGGTCTTCTTTTAAATAGGCAAGGTTGCCTGGATTGCTTCGGGAGCTTCTAGAGTGAATCGGTGATGTCGGCAGTGTGCCCTATGGGGATGCTGCACTTGCAGGTTCATTGGCCAACCCCAGGTGAGTGACAGGTGAGTGAATAAGAGCAGTTCTGGAGGCAGAGCCCTCGGAGTGCGGGGGAGGCCATGGTCTTTCTGCCTCAGCCCCTCCTGGCTCCATTAAATTCAAGGGTGGGATGGAGCACAGATCCCTGTAGCCAAACTTCATTTCTGTGAATTCTACATTGCTATTCGCTCCAATCCCGAGAGTGTAAAGCCCCTGTGGTAAGGGCCAGGGCGGCAGGCTCCCTGCAGGCAGGTGGAGGGGCCGAGAGGCTCCGTGTGTGAGCAGGTGAGCTACGTCCCAGCCTCCCCTGGGTGGGCTGCTCCAGCGGCAAATGCAGAAGGGAAGGCCACCAACATAGGCAGTGACACGGGCTGGGGGGCCCCAGGGCTGGTGTGGGCAGCAGGACATGAGGTGTCTACTAGGTTGCAGAACTGGAAGAACGAAGTCAAAGTGACCCTGCAACCTTCCTCTTTTCTTCCTGGGCTTCTGTCCTCCCCAACCAGCCACGTCTGTGGTCACCTGTCCCTGAAATAAAAATCAGGCCTGTTCCTGCCTTGCGGGGGGCCTGGGGCAAGTCAGTGTTCAAACAGAAGCCTTCATTCCAAAGCTTATTAAGTCAGGGTAATCGACTACTAAATGCAATATGTCGTGTCTTCTTACCTCGACTGACATGTCTTTGCTTTGCTCTGTGGTTACAGCAGCCCCCGGAGAGGAGCCACTTTCCACCTCTGGACTGGGAGAGGGACAAGGTCCCCTGCCAAAGCGCCAGGGAGGATACGGTCGTGACCATCGTTAGAAAAATACGGCCGCCCCAGCTGGCTGGGCTCAGTGGACAGAGCGTCGGCCTGCAGAAGGGTCCCGGGTTCGATTCCGGTCAAGGGCACATACTTCTGTTGCAGGCTCCTCCCCGGCCCAGGCCCGGGTCTGGGCTCGTGCAGGAGGCAACCAATTGATGTGTTTGTTCCACATTGATGTTTCTCTCTGTCTTTCCCTCTCTCTTCCTCCCTCTAAAAACCAATGGAAAAATATCCTCCAGTGAGGATCAAAAGAAAGAAAGAAAGAAAAATACGATCTGCCACACTAGTAGTGGTGAACTAGGCCCGCGTGTGGGGAGCCCTTTGGGGGAAGCTCAGAAGCCCCATTAGCTGCCCCAAAGGGGTCAGGCCAAGCTGAGAGCTGGACACTTGCCCAGCCACGAACTCTCGGGGCCTCAGACTCTCATCTGAAACTGGGGACAGGACCGCAGGGAGAGCCTCTGGGGCGTCTGATGAGTCCGCCTCAGCCAGTGGGCCAACTGCTCATGCAGACACAGCGCCTGCTCTGAGCCGCCAGTGCCCTCCGAGCCACTGACTCCAACCAGGGGAAGACCTGCTCCGAGACTCCGGTGCGTGTGAGTGGGCGCCCCCCTGCTCCCCTGACGGCTGGGGAGGTGGGGAGAGGGGAGAGAGAAAAGGGGAGAAGGTGGGGGCCCGGGGAGCAGATGCTGGGCCCCAGCCGTGTGGCTAATGTGCAAAGCAGAAGAGTGATCGGAGCTGCAAGCGCGAGGTGTTAACGATTTCCTCGCCCGCCGCGGGGGAAGCCGAGGAGCCCGGGCCTGGGCCTCGCAGATAAATGGCTTGCGTGGTGCTAAGTCCTGTGTTTAACAGCCTGATTAATGGGCCGGAGGAGGGCGGCCCTGCTAATGAGATGTGCAGGTGCCGCCAGGTGGGTGGACACCAGACGGGAAGAGCGAGCCGGCAGGAAGTCCGCTCCGCACTCTGACTCCGAGGAGGCCCTTCGGGGTCGCGGATTTTTTCGAGGGGACTCGGGTGAGCACCACGCACCGTGCTTCCAGGATTGGGGTGCGGCAGGCGATGGTGCGATAGGGACCCAGATTCTAGATCACAGACTGGTGCCCTCAATGCTGAAAACACTGAGAACACTGCCTTGTGATTAAAAGTGCTCTCCCCTCTCTCTCCCTCTTCCTTCCTCTCTGAATCAATAAAAATCCACTTCAAAGTGCTTTTCCCGGAGAAGTCAGAGAGCCTCAGCCTCAGGGCGCAGCTCAGCCCTGCAGCTGGGGAGGGGGCTCCGTCCTCCAACCTGTGTGATTCCTGGAGGCTCCTGCTTATGGAGCCCAGAGCAGGGCAGGCCTCCACTCCCCCCAGCAGAGGGTCCTCCTCCACATCAATGCTCCCCTCCGCGCCCTGCCGTTCCCAGGCCTCTGACTTCGGGGCCCCCCGAGCCACCACCCACACAGTGCAGTCAGCCACCAAGGCCTCCGCCACGCTCCGGCACTGGCCACGCTTGTCTCCTCTCTACCTTTCTGTCCCCAGCTGAAAGAGCTCTGGTCTCCTCTCCCCTGGACAAGGAAATAGCTCCACTGGCTTCCCTGCCTCCCAAAGCGTCTCCAAGCCCAGCGCCGCTCTCTCCTGTTCGGTGGCGCTCCATGGTTCCCTGGCCACCAGCCTGTGAGTCCCGCCATCTGGCATTGCCTCTCTCCATCTCCCCTGCACAGACCCTGAGCTCACCTGCACTCCCCCGGCTTCTCACCCTGTTGTTCACCATCACCTCCACCGTGGGGGCTGTGGCACCGCCGGTCCTTCAGGATCCTGCTCACGTCCCCCCTCCCCGCATGCCCGTCTGACCCCCACAGCCGCAATCTTGCCTATGCCTCAGCTAAGCGGGGACACAAATGCCATCAGAGGCTCTTGACGGCTGCCCCTGCGAGCAAGGGAGGAGACCGGGCACTGAGACACACCAGCTCGTTCGCTCAGACTCAGATGTGTCA
This sequence comes from Myotis nattereri, assembly GCF_964212035.1. NCBI lineage: Eukaryota > Metazoa > Chordata > Mammalia > Chiroptera > Vespertilionidae > Myotis > Myotis nattereri. Next base: position 35,334,555 of record NC_138082.1, read on the forward strand.
GGGGCATCGCTTGGCCGAGGGGCCTGGCTCTGCAGTGGTCGTCCCAGTGAAGGGAGCAGCACGCCTGTGAGGATGCTCTGAATGACCCAGGGCAGTGCTGGCGATGGGAGCGTCCTGGTCCTTAGCCTTGTCCCTAGCGTCACGCGTCCTCACAGTGATGCCGGGAGACCTCAGAGATACCGGTGCTTGGGTCCAGGCCCCGCAATACAGCGAGCCGCCATCTTCTTACTGGTGGAGGTCTTGCTTCCGTTGGTAAAAAATGCAACATCTGTGAAGCACAATGAAGAAAAGGGGAATAACATGAGGTGCTCTGTACCGGGTCTGGGGAGCAGGACTAGAGCTGTCCTCATTGCAGACGGTCCTGAGGCACCGGGGCTGGAGGTGACCATGCAGGCCACAAGGCCAGAGCATGGTGGGGGCCCTGCAGCCGGACCCCAGGGCCCACGCCCGTAACCATGGTGCTGGAGTAGAGGGTGGGAACTAGGGGACCTGGGCTCTGCACCCCTCCCACCATTCCCCAGCGAGGCTTCCACCCGGTCCTTCCCTCACCCCACACTGCCGCAGGGTTCCTGTCTCCCTCAACACCCCCCACAGACCATGCAGGCCCCCCCACACCAGCGTGTATGTCTGAACCAGGTCCTCACTGGCCGGAAGTCCAGTCCTGTTCCTCCAACCTGTGCCCTACACGTCCAACCAATGGCTCTTCTACATCAGGATGGTGCCCTCCTGCCTGCCCCACTCCTGCCCTTCCCTGGGCCCTGCGATGACAGTAGACAGTCCTGACGCTCCTTCCCCATGGCCCCTCCTTGGCCCTGTCCACCAGGCTCCTTCCCTCGCGTCCTCCCATGTGGCGCCGACCGACACCCTCTCCCGGTCCCACTCTGCCCTTTGGAGGCAGCTCTCCATCCCTCAGACCTCAGAGTGGCGATTGTTCCCTCATCCCCAGAGGCTGGCTGAGTGTCTCTGCTCATCCCGACAGCGCCCTGGGTTTCCTGGCCACAGCACGCATCGGCCTGGGTCCCACCTGCCTGCCTTCCGAGAACCTGCTCCCGCCCGCCCTGTCCGCTTCTACCCGGAGGCCCGGTCGGCACGGGGCTCCTCTGGGCTCTCGCCCGTTGGCATCACTGATGCGCCTGGCATGCAGGAGCTGTGCTGGAGGTGTGGCCTGCAAGACAGCAAGGGCCCTCGCTGACCCTGAGGGGCAGGGAGCCGAGCCCAGAAACTGCAGGCACAGTGTTGTCAGGGACGTGGCGAATGCCCGGGAACCCACAGTCCACCCTCCTTGTGTCTGTAGAGCATTCTAATGTTGCCACTGCCCTCCAACCTGAAGAGCTCCCCAAAAGTCAAGCTCTGAAAGGTTGGGGGTTAGACTCTACCAAATCCTGCTTTGCCTGGCTGGCAGGCATGGTCTGCAGGACGGAGCAGGTTGTAAAATCAATGCGAGAAGTTGTTCATCTTCCGTGGGTGCTCCTGAGCCCCAAGGAGTCAGGGGGAAGCATGCCCCAGTTTCCCCCTGCAGACTGACACAGGGCAGGCTCTGTCCCCACAGTGGAACGCTGGTGCAGCTGCATCCCGGGAGCCACAGGACCAGGAGCATCGGAGGCCAAGGCCAGACGGGCCGCGGCAGAGCCTGCCCCTGCGCTGGGTGACATTGTCCGGGGTTTGGTGCTGAGACCTTGTGATGACACCCCCTGTCCCGGGCATGACCTCTCCAAGTATGCTGGTCCTGCTTTTACCTCTTAAATCGATCCCTGAATTGTCTTTGGGTTAAATCTTCTAAAGCGATTTTGCAAACCCAGTCGAAGGGCCGCAGGACGAGGAGGTGGCGCACAGCTTCCTGCCAGAATCCTTTTGGAGCGAAGAGGTGGCTCCACTTAACGGCCGGGCCCCAAGCGCTCACAGACATCCGCCAGGCCACCGCTCCGGCTCCCTGTGCACATCTGCCGCACCCCGTAAAGCAGCCGCAGTTGCCAGTCACCCAGACGTCACTCCGTAAATCTGTGTGACAACTCGGTGAGTTGGGAGGGGCCAGCAGGTTTATGAGGTGCCATCTCTGTGATTAATGGGGCCAGGGCTGTGCAGGAGGAGGTGGGGGTGGGAGAGGACGAGAGAACAAACATGCGTGCAAGCACACACACACACGCAGGCACACACATACATGCATGCACGTACACACAAATAGGTATATGTGAACACACAGACACACAGGATTCCAGGCCTTGCCAGGTTAAGACAGGGTCATCGAATGCATTTCCTTTCAGAATGTCCTCCATGGCTGTGTCTTCCCCATGCTAGAACATGAAATAAAAACGTAGGAAACCATAACAGGAAATTTAAAATATTCACCTTGCATAGATTAGACATCCACAGTGCAAGGTTTCCTCCCTTTTAGGACTTTATTGTAGACATTTGGGCATTGAATTGATGCATTTAGAAAAAGTCAATAGGAATAGGAAGGCAGAGGGAGAGGACAGGAAGTAGCTTCACTGAGCACCTACGATGTGCCAGAGCCCCACTCCCACCATGGTTTGTTTGCCTTCATCGTCTCATTTAACAGTCACGACTACTCTTTGAAGGAAGCGTTGTTTTCTACATTTTCAATATGAGAAAATGAGGCGTCCAAACTGATATAAAAGGACAGTGGCAGGGCTGGGAACCAAACCACACTGCCGACGCCAGCATCTGTGCTGGGTCTAATACCCCCGCTGCACGCCTAACAACCCCCTTCAGAACGTAATCGGCACTTACTGAGTATGGGGTCAGGAATGAAACAGCACATCTCTTTAAACCAGTGGTTCTCAACCTTGGCTGCACATTAGAATCACCTGGGAATGTCTTTAAAATCCTGATTTCTGGGTCTCATCCTCCGGAAATTCTGTTTCTTTGTTACTAATGTTGTGGCCCCACCCCATAACAAAGAAACAGAATTTCTGGAGGATGAGGCCCAGAAATCAGGATTTTAAAAACATTCCCAGGTGATTCTAATGTGCAGCCAAGGTTGAGAACCACTGCTTTAAGCCCTTCCCTTGGCAACTTAGAACTTTACTGGGAGGTGCTGTCAATTCACGGTATGGATCAGCTTCTCCGACTTTAGAGCTCATGGCGTGGAAACTGGGTGCTTCCAGCTCAGGAGCTATCTAAGCCCAAGGCTGCTCATCAGAAATTCGTTATAATCAAAGAATGAAGAGATGAAAGCATAGTGAGTGAAATGGATTGTTTTCAATTTCATGGATAAACAGGTGGGGGCATACTTGTTCCTTCAAGCTCAGGTAGAAATGGACTAATGAGTGAAGTGGAGTGAAGGACCCTCACTCTGGCCATCACCTCTGGGAGATCAGTGGGCCCCGCAGCCCTGGTGCCCGTGCAGCTGGCTGGCGAGGGGCTGGGACTCGTCTATTTGCACACAGGGAGCAGCGATCTCTGACAGCTCAGCATCCAGGTGAGACACAGAAGCAGCCGTGTCATGTGGGGAGATACTGGCAGAGGGAGGGAGGCAGGAGGAAGCAATGAGCTGGAGGTGAGAGGGCAGTGAGGACACTTCGCAGCCCATCCAGCGACGGGTGATGGGCCGTGGCGGGGACAGAGAGATAAGGAGGAAAGCTCAGTAGGATTTCTATTCCAGTGTATGAGGGGGAGCGGGCAAGGTCCAGGGTAACACCAGGCTTCTAGGTTGGCAGATGAAGTGAACGAACGTGCCATCGTTCTTGCAGAGGGGGAGACATGAGGGAGAGAACACGGTCGCAAGAACAGAGGAGAGGTGCTCAGGACAGAAAACGGTCCACGGGGCCACTGTTCACCTGGGAGTGAGGTTAGAAAACAAAGAGATCCAGAGCAGTGACTTCTTTCCCACCGTGTGGGGGATCCCCACCACAATGCCCCAAACCCCGGGTAAGGCATAATGAGATGGCAGAATTAGTACCATGGCTGGGGCAGACCTGAAACAGCATGAAGCTGGAGATGTGGTCCAGCCCTGGGAGGTCCTTTCCTGGGGATACCTGCCCATCTCTGGTGCTTATAGCCTGGGCCCAATAGGCCCCTTGCTAAGGGACGGAGCACAGACCTGGGGGCTCCAGCCAAGCTGGGAGTCGGATTAGATAACCTCAAATAGAGCCCGAACCCCTACGGTGTGCTGCCTCAGGAGGTAAAACAGAATGACCCGCTTTGCAGAAAGAGATGGTCGTACTCTGGGCAGATCAGAATCAAAGGAAGATTCCTAAGGGAGAGCTGTGCCCAGGAGTCTGGGATCAGAAAGCTCTCTGTGGCATGCCTGTGTGGGAAACCAGCTGGCAGTTTTAAAGAAGTCATAGGTGGGTCAATTCCAGCACCCAGGAGATGCAAATTTCCATCAACAGGTACAATCCTATGGAACATGAATTCACTGTCAAATAACACAATTCACTCCAAGACACCATCCACCCAAACGAAGAGTCAGCAGAGGCTGCAAGTTGCCAAACGTGATGCACAGAGAGTGAGGATGTCAACTCCTGACTCTTATAAGATGGACATGTGAACACAGGCTCTTGTTCCTGCAGAGCCGCTCACAGCCTGAGGCCGGGGGGTGGGGGTGGGGGACGGTCAGCAATGAGGAGTCCTGGGGGGTTGGGGTGAGGACTGGGAGCACAGAGTAGGACTGCTGACCTCATGGGTGTGAGGGGGGTGCACACCCAGCTCTTACAGACTTGGCAGAGGCAGGCAGTGACGTTTGCATGGGGTCCTGTAGGGTGCCTGGCAGTTTTCTAGGCAGAGAATGAGAACAGCTTGCTACAAAGACGAACCAAAGTGAAAAGTGAAAACCTGGTCCACAGCCGGTACTGGTTTAAACTATTTATTCCTCAACAGGGGCCACTGACAACATTCGTGCCGATTAGCTGGGGTCACAGAAGTATGCTGTAGCGGAATTAGGAAAAAATCTGCCTTCATGTTCTGGGTAGACCAGATGGCCAGCTTATACCCAGCAGCACCAAGTCTGCACTTGTGTTCTGGTGGAGAGGAGTCGCTAACTGTCCAAGGTTGGAGAGCAAGAACAAAGGTGGACTGTGGAGAAACAATGCATTTGCTCTGGGAGGGCCAGAGGAATCCACCAGAAGACAATCCACGATGCACATGGATCCCTGGTGTGTGGAGCCACGGAACAGGCCACACCACTTAGGATCACGTCTTTGGAGATAATCTCAGCAAAGTAACCTTGTCCATCATTAAAGTCATGCTGTAAAAAGTGATCTTAATGGTTTTTATTTTATCTATTATCATTATACATATTTCTTTTCTTCTTTTGCTGTATAAGAGCTATCATAAAGGACCAATGCTTTGGTTTATATTTATATGTTTTAAGTGACATTATAATGAAAATATTATAAGGTAATACTGGATATCCACACACATTGTTTTTTTCTTAAATATTCTTCAAGTTTGAGAAACCCTGATTATTTGATTTTTCTTTAAAAAAATAATTTCATTTATATACTATAACACAAATATAGCATAGCATTTTGCTTTTTCCTTATTTCTTCAATGTTCAAAACTCTGCTTTTCATTATCAAAAAAGCCAGGCTGTTCTCTCCTCAGATCCACACTGTAAAATAAAGAACATGACATTCCATTAAATTAGGCTTCATAAAATGTTGCAGTACAGTTTTTTAAGAAGATGATGAAAAATGTGAAAACATCAATGGCCTTTTATCAGAGACATTTCCTTCACCTCCAAAAAGGACTGGGATTAATTTAGGGAGCCCTAGAAATAGAAAGGGGGGTGGATTAGCCAAGTTCTTCTTCGAACAGTAAAACGGAGACTCTGGAAGGCAGACTTTCCTCAGCGTCCTCGTGCTGACAGAGGTCACCCCGGGGCTCAGGCTGCACTGTCACATTCAGGCAAACCACACAGTGGACGATCACTCGGGTCGGGTGTGTTTCCCGACCGGCTCTCCCCCTGCGTCGCGCAGGCTGCCCTCAGCGGCATTCTCGCTTTTCCAAAGGAGGTGGAGTCCCTTTGCAATGCCCTCCAGAAGACCTTCCACCTCTGCTTCTTGTTATACTGTTGCGTTCGCTCTTATATTAGGATAAAAGGAAACATGCCCTGTGCTTTAAACAATAGAAAAGGGAAATGTCATTCTCACCAGTCCTTTCTTTTTGAGGAATTCAAACACATTCAGAAACGCAAGGAATTGTCATTCTTTAGGGGATATTTGAGGGCCAATTAACATGAGCCCCTTAGAAATAGGTTGAGTGTTCCTTCCTATGTTTTGAAAATCACCTATATACTCTTTTGTTTTATCTCCAAATGGACAGTGGCAAGGACTGTTGGATAGTTCTGGGTGGAATGATCTGGAAGGAGACACTGTGTGGCCAGGGGACCTGCTCAGTCCACGCTGCCGTGGCCCAGGCCACAGCTGGGAGACCTTGGCTGTCACGATCCAGTGAGCCCTGATGGCTGTTGTGGATGGGGGGTGGGGATACACGGACGGTGCAGAAGCAGCATTGTGTTTTGACTTGGCGGGAGCGGGGGGGGGGGGGGGGGGGTAAAAGGTTCTTACAAAGTTGATCCTGATGCCCTGAGTGAGTGCTGAAGCCTTCAGTCTGGGCTCTTGATTGCTGCTACAAGACAAGCAAGAACTTCTGGAATCAGAGAACTAGTTTAGAAGGAAAGCAGAGAGTGACTGTGGAGAACAGCGGGTGGTTTAATATTATTCTCAAGTCGCTGTTTCAGGGGAATGACACTCATGGATTTTAGGTCTTCTTGTGCTTTGCACTGCATTACAGTTTCTAGAAATGCTTTCACTGGACACCCGGATAGCTGAGCTGCTATCAATGCATGGTCCTATCTGCTCTATTGTTTATTATCACAATACGGAAAATATGTCATGACTTCTTTTCGAGAAATCCTGTCAGTGTCATCACCACGAGGGGCGATGGTGTTTCAGCCCCACTATCAGGATTGCACAGGAGGGGTCTCTGCCGTGGACCGAGGTTTCCCAATGGAAGTCTTGCTGTGGCTCGTTTGAGCCGTGGTGAGTTACCAGGCGAGGGCTTTCACTTACTTCATCATTACCACCCACTTACCAGCCAGATTTCAGTACTGTTTCTGCCTGCCTTCCGTATCAGAGAGCATGAAAGGAGATGGTACGTGTGTGTATGCAGGTGTGGATGTGTGTAAGCATACGTATGCGTGTATATGGACATATGAAATAAGCCACGTCCTCGTGGAGTTTGTATTCAAGACAGGGTAAATAGAAAACACAGTAAATAAGTTGTCTATTTAGTTAGGTGACAAGTGCAATGGGAGAAAAGTCCAGGAAGGGGTGTAGGTAGTCACCAGGGGAAGTTGAAATAGGACTGTCAGGAGAATCATGCCATACAGACATCTGGGAGAGGACTCTTCCAGAAAGAACAGGAGGCTTAAGGCTCTGGGCCAAGAAAAGACAGGTGTGTCTGAAGACCAGCAAGGAGGCCAGTGTGGCCGCGGCAAAGAGACTGAGGCAGGGGAGGGGGCGGGGCAGGGGTGAAGCCAGAGAGGCCCTGAGGGTCCAGCACATATAGGACCTGGCAGGTCATGGTATGGACTTTGCTTTTCACTCACAAATGAGATGGTTTTGAACAGAGAAGTGACATGATGAGAGTTACGTTTTCAAAGGATCATTCTGGCTGCTGTGTTGAGAAAAGACTCAAGCAAACCAAGACTGGAGTTGGAGGAGGGGGTATGTGTATCAGTGTGTGTGTGTTGGTATGACTGTGGCAGTGTGTCTGTGTGTGTGTCTGCACGTGCACACCTGCCCTGGCTTCCGGAGTTCTCATTTATAAATGCTAGTTGGAGCTCTGAGAACAGAGCCGAGCAAGCCCACTGTGAACTGTGTAACAGTCACACCTCAGGAGGCCCCCGAGTATCTGTTACGTGTCATGGAAGTGTAACTACACCAGTACTTCTTCAAACATGAACTTTTCTGTTCTTTTCCTGAGATTAAGACCAGGCAATGGGGGAGATGGTAGTTGGGTGGTTCACAGTGACCATATTTTAGTATATTGTCTTTCAGTCTAAATGAAATGTATCTATTAGCATTCAACAGTGTTAAGAATGTTAAAGTCGCCGAAACCGGTTTGGCTCAGTGGATAGAGCGTCGGCCTGCGGACTGAAAGGTCCCAGGTTCGATTCCGGTCAAGGGCATGTACCTGGGTTGCGGGCACAACCCTAGTGGGGGGTGTGCAGGAGGCAGCTGATCGATGTTTCTCTCTCATCGATGTTTCTAACTCTCTATCTCTCTCTCCCTTCCTCTCTGTAAAAAATCAATAAAATATATATTAAAAAAAAAAGAATGTTAAAGTCTTATTTCTTTTCATGTCCCTCTCCTCACCCCAAACACTTAAACCTGTGGACATCTTCACAAAGTCCCTCCTGTGAATTTTAGCAGGAAATCAAACCTAATGAAGAGGTTATAGGTTTGTCAAAACTAAATCCTTCCATTCTGTGCTCTGCCCTTCACTGGGGGTCACCATTGGCAATGGGAGCACCATGTGCCCTGAATACAGGTGAATGTGCCTGTGTGACAGGAACCCCTAGTGTCGAACAACCCCACACTAGGTAGGTGTGTGCACCTGTTGGTTTCACAGCAGCTCTGCCATGTGCAGACTTGCTGGTGCCAGCCATGGTGACATTTGGTTCACAGACAGGAGGGCGCTCTTAGAGGTCATATCTGTAACACTTTATGGATAATCCACCTGCCACTTTGCATAGGACCTCTTATTTGACTTAGGTTTCTGGGGCCCAGCACAGAGGCTGTATCAGGGGGCAGCTCTCCCCTCGGCTGCCCTTCTGGGGGGTTCCTTGGCCTGCACACCCTCATCTGTCCACCTCTTCTGAGAGTCAAGCTGCTTCCAGATCTGGGTGCCCAGCTCTTGCCGATGGAAAGTAGTGCTGAAGGGGACAGCTCCCCAGGGCCCTTTGCAGGATGGCAGGCCAGGCCATCAGAAGCCTGCAGAGGCAGCAGCCAACCAGGGAGAGGAAGCTCATGCTCAGAGTCTGCTCTGCTTTCCATGAGCTGAGATATGAGCTCCTACCTTTCCTATGAAAACAGCCCTCTAAAACCAACAGCCGCCGCCTGGCAGCTGCCTGCTTTGTCTTACTCAGTGACACCTCCTCACAGGCTCTGGTCCCAGGTCATGCCGAGATTTGGACCAGGCTGCCATCTGGCGATGGAGTGGTGAGCACATCGGTGTTGGAGGAGTGAGCCTGGACCTAAGGCTGGTTTGCAAATGTCAGGCAAAGCCATGAACATAAATGCTGCATGGTGGAAACTTAACAGTTAGTTGCATGTTGTCTCTCAGTCTAAATAAAACCTATCTATTAGCATTCAACAGTATTAAGGATGTTAAATTCTTATTTTTTTTCATGTCTCTCTCCTCTCACCAAACACTTAAACCTGTGAACATCTATTTCAAAATAATATCCCATGGAGGGGTGCACCAAAAAATTTTATTAAATAAAAATCCAAATCAATATATTATTAGAAAATAATTATAAGGCATTCATTTGAGGGCTATGAAAAATATCTAATACTTATCTTCGGTTTTTTATGGACTTCGCTAATTTAGATTTAAAAGTCTTGACAATTCAAGCACAAGATGAACAGTGTATGTATGTATCAGTGTGGATAGTCTTAAGGATTTTATTTTATAAAGTTCCATCAGTTTTAATGGTGCCCAAGTCTTTTAACGTGAATTGTATCCACCTACCAAGAATGAGTTAGAGCAGGCACAGGACACTTGGGGCTGTGTGACAGATGAAAGTCCTAATGATAGGAGATGCTATCTGGTGATTATTCATTTGAAACATCCTATAAGGGGCCACACAAAGTCATAACTAATTCATCAAATGACTTTGATTTAAAAAGGAGAGAAAGAAAAAAAGACGGAAGCAAAGGTTTGGCGGTTTAAGGCCTGTCTTAAGGTGAGGTCGCAGCTCCTTTAGGAAAAGCAACAAGGTACACTGACGAACAGGCGCTTGGCTGGCCAGCAGAGAGCAGATGCTCACCTTGCTGACAGTTGGTGGTACATGGCTCCACCGCCGAGGCCCCAGTGGCCTGTAGCTAATGTGTTGTGAATAAACAGGTTTTCAGAACCAGGAGCAGGGGAGCGGATATCTGCTTCCAGCTAGACATTAGTTAGTGATCGTCTGTGGCCAGTTTGCATGGAGATTCAATTAACACGTCCAATTCCTGGGCTGGTGCCTTTCGGGAGCCCCCAGCTGACTCTGAAGATTGAAACCAGCCATTTGTATTTGCCGTTCAGCTAAATTTCTATTCTGTTTCTCCTCCGAATCCCTTCACGATGCAGATCTGGGGACCTGCTTGCCCGTCCTGGGTAAACTGGGATTAAAGGGACTGAAAAAACAAGATGACCTGGGAATTGAGCAGATATTCACACACCCACATTCATAGCAGCATTATTGGCCATGGCCAAAGGGTGGGAGCCACCCAAGAGTCCGTTGACTGTGACTAGATAAACAAAGCGCAGGATAGACACACAATGGGAGGGGATCAGCCTCAAGAAGGTGCCCTTCTGACATGTACCCGCACAGAGAGGAACCTGGAGGACTTTATGCCGAGAGAAGTGAGCCGGACACAGAAGGACACATGCTGTGCTATTGTATTCCACTTATGTGGGTCCCTGCAGGAGTCAAGTCCCTAGAGACAGAAGTAGAGTGGAGGGTGCCAGGGGCCTAGGGAAGGGGCAGGGGAGTGAGTGTTTAATGGAGACAGAGTTTCAATTTCAGACAATGAAAGGTTCTGGAGATGATGGTGGTATGGTTGCACAACGTGAATGTACTTACCACCACCGAACTGTGCACTTAAAAATGGTAAAGAGAGTAAATTTTGTTATGTGTGTTTTACCATAATTAAAATATAAAAAAGATAACCCCGAATTTTAAAAAAAATGAATGAAAGCAATGATTTCCTGTTCTGTGCCTCAAACTCCTGGGCAATGTGCCATCCTTGCCCGCTTGGCACGTCCTCATGGCCCTGGGTCCGTGGCTGCCTGCCCAGTGCGCCTGGCGCTCTTCTCCCGCAGTGGGGTGAGTGCATGCCCCACTCCACTGGCATCGTGAAGGTGAACTGGGCTCCAGCTCGGAGTGAGGTCTGGAGCCGGGAGCATTTCCCATCGTCCTTGAGCTCCACTGGCCTTCCCAGGGGCCTCCCTTTAATTAGGATGGGTGTCCGGTACAATAAGCACCATTTCTTTTTGTCACGTTAGGGTTTCTGTAATAGGAAAGCGGAGGCCCTTTATTTTTTTCCCTGTGAAATGTTGCGTTTGACCTTAAAAGCACCAAGCCCACACAAGGGCCAGGTCGGAGCAACATGGGTCCTGGGAGAAAAGCCCGGAGGTCTCAGTCCATTCAGGCTCCTTCGGAATCCACAACGAGAAGATGCTGCCAAGAAAAAGCTCACGGCACCAGTAGACGTGTGAGGTCTGGACAGAAAGAGGGTGACATCCAGTTCCCTGTGTCCCTCTGACCTCAGAGCATGTGTTGAATTCCAGGGTCCTCGCTGGGGAGGGGTGTGGCCCACAGGGAGGTCAGAGGACGAGCAGAGAAGAGAGACGGGAGCCAGGCTGGGGAGAGGCGGGCAATCACCAGGGGTGGGCGCTGTGGTGTGCCGGGACACCAGGTATGGGGGACGCACACAGACAAATGGGCTCTGGAGAGAACCATTTCTGAAGCGTAAAATAGCAGAGGGAGATAGGGACACATGCAGAGTTCTCATTCCAGAAAGAGCCTTAGAATGGACCACCCTCCTGCAGGTCCCCATCTTCATCGCTAACATTGTCCAAAGCGGGCTGTGTGTGCTGTTAGCCCAGAAGCCCAGTTCACTGCGGCCGATGCAAAGACTGTGGACACTTGCTGCCTTAAAGGGGCTCCAGCCCAGTGGCAGAACGTAGATGTGCCCTTATAGGGAGGTAGATGGGAGGAGTGGGAGGGAGGAGGTGCCAGGAGTGGGCGGAGGAAGAGGAGGAGCTCAGGCTGAGGGCTGAGCTGGGCATACAGCTGGGTTGTTGACCAGGGTGACGACCAGGAGGGCTGGGTGAGGAGGGGAGGGGAGGATTTGCCTGCAGGGCAGAGGTGGAGGTGCGAGGCAGCCTTGGGGGAGGGAAAGCTGGGCCTTGAGGGTGGGCTGTGCTCCCTTTGGGGTTCCGGTTCGGTCTGGATAAAGCCTGAGTCTGCATGAGGAAGCTCACCTGGTGCCTCGAGGCCATGCCTGTGCCCGGAAGGAGGCCACCTCCTCACGGGGTCCTGGCACTGGCCGTCTGAACACAGGGTGGGAGGGGGTGGAAGGCATCACGGCGGCCCCATCAGGCTGGTGTGGTGGCCTGGTGTGACACATGGTGCCCAGATCTGGCCACGGTTCCAGAGAGCAGAGAAGGCAGGGGAAGATGCTGACCTGGTCAGCTCAGGTGATGGAACCTCTGCCTCTGGGTTTGACCCCAACCCCCGGCTGTGGCCCTGCTGCTCCCTCTGTTGCCCCGGGGGAGGGGCCAGCCTCCAGCCTGGTGAGGCTGCCAGTGCTCTGGGCGCTGTTCGCAATGCACCCACCTGAGCGGCCTGTGCTGGCTCCGTTCTCCTCGCCACCTGGGGACCCTGCGAGCAGTGCTCCCTGGGCCGGCCTTCCCGGGTGGGTTAGTGCCCGGCGGCTGCCCTGACCAACGCCACACAGGAGCGGCTGCAGACGCAGACTCACTGTCTTCAGGTCTGAGGCCGGAGTCCAGAAGGTATGGAGGGAGGTTCCTCTGAGGCCAGGAGGGTGTGTCCTTCCCAGACCCCCACCCCCCCAGTTCCTCTGGTTTGGGGGCAGTTGGCTTCTGAATGTGTCACCCCAGTCTCTGCCTGTGTGCGTCCCCTTTTTCTAAGGACACCAGTCATATTGGACGGGGCCCACCCTACTCCAGGACGACCTCACGGTACCTAATTATGTCTGCAGTGACTCTACTCCAACTGAGGTCGTACTTGGAGGAGGCAGCAGTTAGGGTTTCAACTCATGGCTTTTGAGGGGACACGATTCCACCTACAATAGCTATGGTCTGTGGTCCAAGAACTAGCCGCTCTGGTGTCTTCTTTCCCACCCACCTGGCCCCCATGCGAAGCCGAAGCCGCTGGGACACGGCTGCAGGTGCCGGGCCGGGGGCAGACGTCAGGGCAGCAGGGGGTGGGTGGCTGCCCCTCTGCACCCACTGAACGTGCCTGGGGCTAGTTCCCTCTGGGAACACGCGTGAGGGCGTTGTCCCAGGATGGACTTCTCTCACTAATCTCTTTAGAGAAAGGAGGGAGTGGGAGGCTTCCCCACGCTTTAAAAATAGACCCTGTTTCCCCAAACCACCGACCCTCCTCTGCGAGAACGCAGACGGATTGCCTCTCTCCGGTGTGGAGGGGCAGGGGGCTGTCACCTGTGTGCACAGGTGTGCACTTTCGGTGTCTTTCCCCACGAGCCAGGCCTGCAGCTTCCGTGAACGCTGGGCCTGGCCACGTCATGACGCTCCTACCCGAGCAAGGGGGATACCGCCTCTGGCCTTTAACTCCGCCCACCAGCGATCGTGCCAAGTTCTCATTTCAGCTGTGGAAACCGCTAAATGCTGCCAAAAGGGAGTCCCTGGCCCAGCCCCGTACAATGATAAATACTTCAAAAGACCATAAAGGTTTTTAGAAGAAGTCAGAGCCAATCAGGAGAGCCACGGGGAGAGCCCTTGGGCAGAGCATCCCTCATGACTGAGTCCTGCGGCCACGCTCCCCCTGAGCTCTGGTCCTCGGGACGTGGCATGTGGCTCCTTCCCTTTGTGTCGTGGATACTCAAGACCGCCTCCCCTCAGGCACCTGGGCACATGTGTTCAAAGTGGGGACTGTGTTGGGCGCGATGGCGACTGCTCAGGAAAGCAAGTGTCCACTCTGCTTCCTCAGGACAGTTTGAGGGCCCAATGACCGAGGCAACCACAGCCCAAATCAGGCTTGCAGGGGCCTTACCCACTGTCACCCTGGCCTCCAGGGCCTGGGAAATCCAGAGACAACCATCTTTTCCGTGCGCGGCCATCAGCACAAGGCCACCTTCTCAGAGGAAGGCTTCCCAGAGAGGCACGTTGCTGGGTTCACTGTTGCAGCAGGGTCTCAAAAAGGTAAGAATTCCCACTTCCAGTGCCCACAGGAGAGCAGGGACGTGATGAGAGCACACGATGACCAGGGGGCATCATGGAGGACTTCCCAAGGGAGGTGGCCTTCAGAGGAATCCCAGTGGGGAGAATTCATGGGGAGAGCTTCGAGTAAACATGAGCAGCACCACAGGGTATGAGACCTGACTTCAGGGATTCATTCACCCGACACACAGGGCTTCATGGTGCCGAGCGCATCAGGGCAGAATGCCGGTGCTGGGGCAGAGGAGAGAGAAGAGCAAGGTGCTGCCAAGAAAAGAACTAACCTGGCTGTGCGACAGGGAGGAATGGGGCGGGGGGGGGGGGGCACTCCTACGGAGGCGGGGAGGTCGTGGAGCAGAATCTACAGGGGCACATCCTGAGTTTGGGATGTCTCGGGAAACCCAGACCCAATGGCGTCAGAGGTCCGGGATGGGGAGCTGGTCTCTCAGCCCAGGAAAGGAATGCAGCTGTGCTCTAAGCCTGCAGGGGTGCCGCTGGAGGGCGTGAATGCAGGTGCCACTCGATCCCTCTGGTTTGAAGAAGTCACCCTGGCTGCAGTGGGTGTGGACTGAGACCCCCAGCAGGGCATTTAGAAATGGCAGTGTCCAAGGCACGAGGGGCGCTGGCTGTGGAGAGAAGCCTGGGGACCAGGAGCCGCTGTGGGTGACAAAGGGACAGGGCTGGTCCTGGCTCCATGTGGGCTTCAGACAGGAGTGCCGCTGCGCTCCTGGTTCTGGGGTCCCTTCACAGAGAGGCCTCTGGTCATTGGGCACAGGTGGTCCAGGGCAAGGGAGGGGGCAGGACCGATCCTCAGCCCCCATCGCAGTGAGACCCACCGGAGTTGCCCTCGCCCTGGAGGGCTGGGGCCAGTGCCCAATCAGTGTTTAGGAGAGTGAAGCTCTAAGCTGGTCAGGACGCCCCATGAAATTAGAATGAGGTTCTTCAAGGGGTTCGCAGACTCACCGGCGGGGCCGCATAGATCCTCATAAAAAGCCAGCTGGGCTGCATTCTCAAGCCCCCAGGTGGGAACACGGGACTTGCTGGGCGGGGCAAGGGGGAGGGAAGGAGGCGCACAGCTCTGGTCCCTGTCTAAGACTCCAGAAGGTGTTTTTTTTTTTCAGCTCAAGTGAGGCAGGAAGGGTCCCCATTCCACGTCACAGTGTTTTCTGTGGAACAGCCCTCCTGGCGTTGTGCTACCCCAGGACCCCTCCTCTCTGGCATCTTCCTCCTGCATGCTTCAGAGGGAGGGCCAGGTCTGGGCTGAGGGGCCTGGGCCCAAAGGGAGGAAACACCCCCTCCCCCCTTCCACCCCCTCCTCCCATTTAGCAAAAGCCGGATTACTCATCAAACTGACCAGGCACTGTCCCATGACCCCTGCACAGGACCAGCCTTCCTCTGCGTGCTCCGGCCTAATGGCTGGGGGTACAGCTTCTAGAAGGCCAAAGGGTCAGCCTGCCGCCCCAGGGAAGTGGCAGGGACTGGGCTAATTTGTCTTGGCAGGAAACCAAATTAGCCAGAAACGCCAGGCGTGTTTTTCTTTTTCTTTTTTTCTATAATTCTGAGAACATACTTTATTTATATAAATGTTTCATTTTACATATACATATATGTTAATAAAGTTTGTTTTGATTGGAGTGCTGTCCACATGGAGCAAAGCTCACATCTGATAGGACTCACCCTACAGCCCTTGAATAATGAGAGGAGCAGTGCATTCATAGCTTCAGCAGACACCTGGGCTGCGCGATTCCTTGTTCTGCAGGCCATTGAGTAGCCATCTTTGGGCCCCATTCCTCTTTGCCAGAAACTGGTCAGAAGGTCAAATCTTCAAAGTGCATGCAAGCTGCTCCTCCCAGGGGGTCCGGACTGAATGTTCTTGAGCATCTCCAGGAAGGCCTGCGGGGATGGAGCCTCCACATTCTGGAAGGTGTTCTGGACTCTGCTGTACAGGAAGAAGTATTTCTCCTCCAGCCAGATGAACCCAAAGTGGTCCTCATCGAACAGGATGAAGACTCCGGGGAAGCGCCCGCGGTTGGCTAAGCCAGGTAAGGTAACAGTAACAGTGTCCACGCCATAGAAACACATCCTGCATGTTCCGGGGTAGTTCTGGTCACTTGAGTGCACGCCCACAGGCAGAACAAACGGGACAGGCTGCTCCTCCGAATCTGCAGCCCCGGACTCCCCGGCGCTGGGCTGGGCAGGGCTCTGCCAACCATGGCCCTCGCTTTCCTCAGTCCCGTCTTCTTGCTGCTGCTGCTGCTGCTCCCGCATCACCTGCTCGTCAATCTCCTGGACCACGCGGGAGAGCTCGTTGAAGTTGCGGAAGATCTCGCCATCTCGCAGCTGGACGCGGCGCATGAGGTGGATCTCTAACGTCTTCTTGGAGACTCCCGTGATCTTGGTGACCCTGGCGTACTTCCCACGGAAACTGAGCATGGCGATCTTTAGGTGGAAGGCATCGTAGTAGTACTGGAAGAGGCCTGGCCTGATGCGGTCGTCCGGGTGGCTCGGCGGGAGGTAGAGGCGGCGGTAGGTCAGCCACTTGTACTGCTGTCTGTCCTCCAGCACCCGCCCCCGTTCTCCCCTGAGCCGCACTGGTAAGTGCCTTCGGTGGTCTGTCTTCTTGCACTGGGTGGTGAACCTGTCCTTCCGAATCTGCATGTGGCGGTTGTGGGGCCTGCCCAGGAGGCCTTCCATGCACTCCACCTTGGCTGGTTTCCTCTCCATCAGGCGAATTCTGAAGGTGGGCTTGAAATGTATGGGGCCGCCCACATGGGTGGGAAGGGAAGGCCTGTATTTCCAGCCAGTAATGCCTAAGCCGTCCCCCGCGACATTCACTAGTGTTCTATAGTGCTCAGTATCTAGCTGCCACAGTCCCAAAATGTGTCTGTATGGGAACAGCTTCGCATAGACTTCTCGATAGGACATACCCATCATCTCCGGGTTCTGCAGGTTTTCACGAACGCCAAACTCCTCGCGGCAGCGCCGTCTCCAGATGCTGTCGGTGTGCAGGATGTGGCGGAATTTGGCGCAGGCCTGGGCCAGGCTGGGCAGGTGGGTGCCGGGAACCCAGGCGAAGATCGCCACCAGCATCTCCACCGGCAGGTCCTGCAGCGAGCAGGGCGGGGGCGGCGGGGGCGGCATGGGGCTCGCGATTCCTCCCCTCCCCGCACAGCACCGCGCTGCCGTCCGCCTCTTCGTGCTTTCCTGCCGGGGCGGCTTGCTGTGGGCCGCTGCCGGCTCAGCTGGGCGCTGGCGCTGACGACACCGCCATCCCCGCGAAGAGCCCACGTGGCAGAGGCACGCGCACGCCTCCGTGCGGCCACAGCTGACAGCCACCACAGGGTGAACTGCCGCCCCGCCCCCTCCGCCTGGCTTCAAGCGGGCTAGTCCCGCCCTAGAGTCCAGCCACGCCCCCAGGGCCTAGCCACGCCCCCTCAGAGAGGAGCCAATTGTAGGACTTTTTAAATTGTTTTGTTGCTTAAAGTATTACAAAGAGTATTACATATGCCTCCTTCCCCCCCACCCTTAATCCCCCAGCCTCCCCTACCCCCCAGTGTCTATGTCCATTGGTTATGCTTATGTGCATGCATACAAGTCCTTCGGTTGATCTCTTACCCCACCCCCACCTTCCCCACTCCCGCCCTAACCTTAGGGTTAAGGTTAGGGTAAGGATTATGGGTAGGGTTAGGGTTATTATTATGGCTAGGGTTAGGGTTAGGGTTAGGGCTAGGGCTAGGGTTAGGGTTAGGGCCATTGCTAGGGTTAGGGTTAGGGTTTGGGTTAGTGTTAGGGTTAGGGCTAGTGTTAGGGTTAGGGTTAGGGTTTGGTTTATGGTTAGGGTTAGTGTTAGGTCTAGTGCTAGGTTTAGGGTTAGGTTTCAGTTTAGGGTTAGGCTTAGGCTTAGGGTTTGGGTTTGGGTTAGGGTTAGGGTTAGGTTTAGGGCTAGGGCTAGGGCTAGGGTTAGGGTTAGGGTTAGGTTTAGAGCTAGGGCTAGGGCTAGGGCTAGGGCTAGGGTTAGGGTTAGGTTTAGGGTTAGGGTTAGGCTTTTTTTTTAAAATATATTTTATTGATTTTTTACAGAGAGGAAGGGAGAGGGATAGAGAGTTAGAAACATCGATGAGAGAGAAACATCGACCAGCTGCCTCCTGCACACCTCCCACTGGGGACATGCCCGCAACCAAGTTACATGCCCTTGACCGGAATCAAACCCGGGACCTTTCAGTCCGCAGGCTGATGCTCTATCCACTGAGCCAAACCGATTTGGCTAGGATTAGGCTTAGGGTTTGGGTTAGGGTTAGGTTTAGGGTTAGGGTTAGGCCTCTGCCCGGGTTAGGGTTAGGGTTACGTTTACGGTTAGGTTAGGTTTATGGCTAGGGTTAGGTTTAGGGTTTGGGTTAGGGTTATGTTTATGGTTAGGGTTAGGTTTATGGCTAGGGTTAGGTTTAGGGTTAGGTTTAGGCCTCTGTCCAGACTAGGGTTAGGGTTAGGGTTAGGGTTAGGGTTAGGGTTAGGGCTAGTGTTAGGGTTCTTCCCAGGATAGGGTTAGGGTTAGGGTTAGGGTTAGGGTTAGAGTTTGGTCTCACAGTCTTAATGAATATTGTAGAAAGGGATGCATATAGCAGGTAAAGACATAACGTATTTCCAGACCCTCATTTTTCTCATTTGTATCATGTGGATGATGAAGCCTTCCCTGTCAGGTCTGTGGTGGAAAGGAATACAGTCGTCCCCCATATCTGCGGTTTCACCCCCTGCCGTTTCATTTACTCTAGTCAACTGCCATCTGCAAATAGTACAGGGAAAATTCCAGAAGTGAAGTATTTGTAGGTTTTAAATTGCACACCATTATGAGCAGTGTGATTAAATTCTCAATATCCTGCTTTGTCCCATCCGGGACATGTCTCAGGCCCTTTCCAGCGTCTCCATGCTCCATACATTCCCACCCTTTAGTCACTCAGTAGCTGTCTTGGTGATCAGATCCACTTTCACGGTTCATCGTGCTTGTGATCATGTGGCCCTTATTTTACTTGGCCCCAACGTGCAAGAGTAGTGATGCCGGCAGTTTGGATATGCCCGAGAAGACCTTTAAGTAAAAAGGTAAGTATATATAGGGAAAAAATAGTTCTATCTCTGCCCTGGAGAAGATCCATTACTGAGCTGTTGGTCAAAGGCCTCCAGGTCAT
This sequence comes from Myotis nattereri, assembly GCF_964212035.1. Taxonomy (NCBI): domain Eukaryota; kingdom Metazoa; phylum Chordata; class Mammalia; order Chiroptera; family Vespertilionidae; genus Myotis; species Myotis nattereri. Next base: position 35,353,892 of record NC_138082.1, read on the forward strand.
TGGGTCCTCCGTGGTCCCTGGAGGCCCCACCCCTTCCTCCAAGGAAGCTGTGTGGGCTTCACCATCTTCATCCTTGCTCCTTCCGGAAGCTGCCGGAGAGCCCCACTGGTTAGAGGCCCTCAGCTCAGAGCGCTCTGCTAGCTCTCCCGAGAGCTCCTGCCTGGTCTCATCTCCAGGAGGGGCTTTCGGGCGCTCTCCTCTCTCCTCCAACAGGGGAGGGAGGATTTGGTCTTCACAATCTTTCTCTCCATAGTTGAAATAGAAGCTCCTCTCTGCACAGGAAGTATCGGTTTCCTCACTCGAGTCGGCTCTGTCTTCCTCGTGGGCTGGGTCCAGCAGAAACGACTGAAGTCCTCCCTGGTCAGAGGTTGGAGAGGAGACATCCACCTCCTCCAGCTCCTTTCTTAGCTCCACGCGGCTCTCCCACGGACCCGAGACCCGGCGCTTCCTGATGGTGGCCTCCCGGTGCCCATCCCGAGCTGGGAGCCCTCAGGAAGCTTTTCTGCCAGAGTGCAGCCTGCAGCCAGGGAACCCCCTCCTAGGCCATTCCCGACCCGGGGGCCCTCCTCCCACAGTGACTCTAAGTCTTCAGGGCTTGTGATCATTCTTCCTTTTTGCTGGGTGTTTGCTCCTCTGGCTCCCACCATTTCCTCTGTGGCCACCTCAACTTTGAACTTGTCTACCAGGATATCCATCTTGGAGAGTCTGCCATCGGCAAGGATATCTGCAAGGCCTGCCTCACTTTCTTCCAGCTGATTGGCGGCCACTTTTAGAAGACAGTTCTTCTGGCCTAGGGTACTTTCTTTCTATAAATACCCAATGCTCTGAACCCTGTGTTTCAATTGGAGCAAGAAGAGTTAACATGAAATAGCAGGGAAGCGGGGGAGGGGATGGGAGGGGGAGGGGGAAGGGGAGGGGGGAGGGGTGGGGTCCCAGCCTCCCCGCCCAGGGGTCCAGAACTGGGAAGAGAAGTCCCCGTGACTTTGAGCGTAAAGATCACAGGGATTGTGGCTGAGGGACGTGGAGGCCACCCGGCAGCTCCCCTTTCAGGGCCAGGGCACAGGCAGCAGCACAGGAACCAGGGCTACGGGGAAGACCTGGACTGTCTGGCATCAGGGCAGGAACTCGGGGGTGACCGCCCCCCAGCCTGGGGTGCTCACAGGGGTCATTACTGCTGTGCTGGGATCTCCCCTGTCGCAGAGCTGACTGGCAGCCATATCTGAGTTTCCATCAGTGTGGCCCACACTGTTTGCTCAACAGAAACTTTGTAGGTCCGAAGGGAGTGGCAATAAATATTCAAAGTGCTGCATAGCAAGGACCTGCAACCAAGATTACTCTACCCAGCAAAGCTCTCATTTAGAATTGAAGGTCAGAAAAACGGCTTCACAGACAAGAAAAAGCTAAAGGGCTTCATCACCAAACCAGTATGGCATGAAATATTGAAGGGTATTCGTTAAAAAGAGGAAGAAGAAGAAGGAGAAGAGAAGGAGAAGGAGAAGGAGAAACCAACATATGAATAATAAAATGGCAAAAATACATATCTATCAAGAATTGAATCTAAAAATAAAAATAAATGAATAAGAAATCTAATGAACAAAATAAACTGACTAATAAAACAGAATGAGAGGCATGAAAACATGGAACAGGCTGACGGATCTCAGAGGGAGGGGGGAGGGAGGGCAGGAAGAGATTAAACACAGGTCTTACATGCCTATATGCATTACCTATGGACACGGACAATAGGGTGGTGGAGTGGGGGCGGGGGAGGGGGCAGGTGAATGGGGGCAAAGGGGGGAAAGGGAGACACCTATAATACTCTCAACAAGAAAGATTTTTTGAAAAACTTCAGAGCAGTAAAGTGGATCGCTGCGGCACTCATCCACTTTTCCCCGTGCCCAGGGGCCACTGCCCTTCCCTGCCTGGACGTGGTCCGCTTTTGCTGCGGGCGGAAGGAAGGGCACAGTCTTCCATGGCATGTCGGCTCGCTCCATTCCCACGAGGCCCGCCTTCCTCGTCGCTGAGCCCCGCGCCCAGAAGGCTGCCGGGCCCTCGGTGGGCACTGAATATGTGTTGAATTCATGGATCAGAATTTAACCAGGAAATCACAGAGCAAGAAAAAGGCATTTGTCACCAGCGTAAGGAGTGCAACCTTCACCTGATGCATGTGTTTGTGAGTGAGTGTTGTTTCTTCTCCATGATACTCAATGAGGCCAAGGAGCTCGTTGAGTTCATTCTTCTAACACCCTCAGTACTTCACAGCTTTGTGGAGCCTATTTAGGCTGTTAAGAAATGTTTGTTTAATGGACAGATGACCAGGAGACCCTTGTGTGTGAGCCTGGCCGCTCTGCCTGGATCCTCGCCCCAGCACTGTGCCGTCACGTCCCAGCCAGCAGGGGACCCGTGACACAGCGTGATTTGAAAGATGCAGCCAGCACAACAACATTTACTCTCACAGGTGACATCTCAGTCCTTCTAAGGCTTTCCGATTGTCATCGGAGGGAAAGAGTCAAGGACGGGAAGCAGTTAAAGCCTGAAGACTGGCCGCCCCTGAAATCATCCCCAAGTAAAATGTCCATGTGAGTCACTTGGGCAATAGAAGCATCGTCACAAACTTGAAGTCCAGGGTGGTGCCTGGCAGGTAGCAGCCGCTGACGACGTCATCCTGACTCAATCCTGACCCAGTCACCGTGGCACAGCCTTGCAGGAGGAACTCTGCCCCCTCGCGGGCGCTCTGACGCGCAGACCCGGCTGAAGGCTACATGCCCAGGTGGACGAAGCGGGCCACGCTGCTTGCCTCTGGGAGCAGGTGTCCCCAGAAGGAGGGGTCACACCTGTGAGCCGGACCCAGGACGCATTCCCCAGTTGGCAGTGGCTGTGGCGTTCAGTCAGGGGTGTATGGGCTGGGCCTCAGGACACAAATCACCCCTCTGGCTGGACCGAAGCATGAGGACAGGAGCGAAAGGCTTGGAGAAGGAGCCTTCCTTCCTTCCTCCCTCCCTCCCTCTCCTTCCTTCCTTCCTTCCTTCCTTCCTTCCTTCCTTCCTTCCTTCCTTCTTTCTTTTCCTTTTTGGTGACTGATGAGGAAGGACGATAAGGACCAACCACATTCCAACCTCCACCTTGGCACAAGGTGAGGCCCTGGCACTTAGACACCATCCAGCAGAAAGGAGAGAAAGCCCCACGCTCCCCAAATTAATTGGCTGCTAATTCAGCAGATTGGGAGTTCAAACCATAAATTCAGTTTTCATCAAAGAGTAAGAAAGTCCTGTGCATTGCACACCTGAGTTGGTAAACTGAGATACAGGGTATGACAGCAAAGGCCACCATTTATAAGGACTTTACATTCAGGGCCTCAATGAATCCCATTAGGTGAGGTGAGGTTAAGGGAGGGGGCTTTTTAGCTTTTATCCCCTTTCAGACTAAGGTTGCCTGTTCCTAGTTTGGTAACAGAGCCTGTCAAGCACAGCGCCGGGGTGACCTCGAGCTCCAGGCGGCACTGGGACCCTGGGCGCCCTGGGAGCGTGGCCACCCAGCCTGCCCTCCCCCTCCCAGGTCTGAAACCCACCACCTGGGGTGCGTGACATTTGATTTGTAAATCCTGGATTCCTTGGCCGTGTAATCAATACCTGGCCTTAAACCGTTGTATAACTAGTTTTGTTATTAAGTGGATTCTAACTGTTTGATGATTACAAGCGACTCCATTTTTGACTCGGTTCTTCCACTGCCTGCACCCGTGCTCCCATGCCTGGGAGAAGCGCTGGAGGCCCCGAGGCCCCGAGGCCCTGAGGGCTGCGGAGGAGCCGCCCGCCAGCAGCCGGCAGCCTGCTGCTCGCACTGCCCTCTGGTGGCCATGCCGCAGACGCGCACTCTAAGGGCGAGTTCACGGAGACCTGCTGCTCCACGGAAGAGTTCTTTGTTCGGAGCGGCTTTGCGGACCTTCTTTTCCGTGGCCTGTGAGCCCGAGAGAGGCCATATCAGGGGCGTTGTCTGTCATAAGGAAATAGCAGAAAAGTTAGTTTTTTTTTTTGTTTTGTTTTGTTTTTAAATTCTAGACTTGCAGGTCATCACAGGCTGTCTGAAATCACAGGATGTCCAAGCTGGGAAGGATGTCTGGGATGATCCTGTTTAGATCCCCCTTTTGTAAAGATGAGCGACATTAAAGCCGAGAGAGAGAGAGAGAGAGAGAGAGAGAGAGAGAGAGAGAGAGAGAGAGAGAGAGAGAGAGAGAGAGGCAGAAAGAGAAAGAGAAAGAGAGGGAGAAAGAGAGAGAGAAAGAGAGAAAGAGAGAGAGAGAGAGAGAGAAAGAGAGAGAGTGACAGAAAGAGAAAGAGAGAGAAAGAGAGAGAGAGAAAGAGAGAGAGAGAGAGAGAGAGAGAGAGAAAGAGAGAGAGAAAGAGAGAGAGAGAGAAAGAGAGAGAAAGAAAGAGAGAGAGAGAAAGAGAGAAAGAGAGAGAGAGAAAGAAAGAGAGAAAGAGAGAAAGAGAGAGAGAAAGAGAGAGAGAGAGAAAGAGAGAGAGAGGAAGAGAGAGAGAGAGAAAGAGAGCGAGAGGAAGAGAGAGAGAGAGAAAGAGAGTAAGAGAGAGAGAAAGAGAGAGAGAGAGAAAGAGAGAGAGAGGAAGAGAGAGAGAAAAAAGAGAGAGAGAGAGAGACAGAGAGGCTCATCTGCGATCACACAGCTGCTGAGAGTTTCGGGAGTGGTGCCCTGGTACCGGCTCTGTCCCATGCTGCTTCACTTCACACCCCAGGAGACGGGGAGAGCAGTGGGTCCAACAGCGAGGGACCCGGACCGGGGCCTGAGAGGGGAGGGGAGGGGGAGAGGAGGGGGAGAGGAGGCGGAGGGGAGGGGGAGGGGAGGGGGAGAGGAGGGGGAGAGGAGGCGGAGGGGAGGGGGAGGGGAGGGGGAGGGGAGGGGGAACCTGGGCAGATGCAGGTAGCAGGCTTATGCTGTCCGTGTCCAGCCTCCCCCCTGCGCTGGGACCGTCTCCCCCGGCTTCAGCGCACAGCTCAGTGGCGTCAGTCCATTCACAGGGCTGTGCAGCCATCACCACCATCCTCCGCAGCCCTTTTTCACCCTCCCAGACAGAGACCCTGTCCCCGTTAAACCGTCCTTCCCGCTCTCCCCCGGCCCCTGGCTCCCACGCTCTGCCTCGGTGGCTGTGACTGTCCCTCCGCAGCATGTCCTGGTCCATCCCTGCTGAGCCCGCGTCAGGATTCCTCCCTGTTCAGGCTGAATCTTAGTCCCCCGCGGGGACGGGCTGCACTTGGCTCCGCCGTCCTCCGTGGACGGCACGTGGAGGCCACGTGGTTGGACCGCAGCCTGGCAGGGGCTCCCATCACGGGCGCCCAAGTCACAGCGAGGGGGTGTGTCCCCCGGAGCGCGGCATCCAGGAGGCCCTCGCTCAAGGCTAAGGCCTCTCGGGCAGCCTGGCTTCCTGCTTCCTGCCTGGGCTCCTCCCGGCCCTCGCTGCTGCCGCGGCCCAGTGCTGTTCGAAGCTGGGAATTGGATGCAGCAGAATCCGGAACTAAAAAGAAATGTCCTGTCAGTTGACCTGAAAACACAGAACACTGGTTGGTTTGCCAGGAAGGTAGTTCTCAAATGGGCAATTTCCAAACGATGTGTCGCTGGAGGGCGGGGTGGGGATGGTCCTGCCCCTGCGAAGCTCACCTCGGACTCAGCGTCCAGCCCAGCCTCCCCACGATGCTGCCGTTCCTGCGAGCAAAGACGGCGCTGACGGCTGCTTTCTCTCCCCAGCACCCTCTCCAGAAGGTAAACGTGGAGGAAGGGACATCTACAAGCCTGCGCATGCGAGTTCCCTCTCCTTCTGTGCCCGTAGACTCTACCCTGGTCTCCAAGTGCTGATCCTGCGCCAGCGTCCACACAAGCTGGCCGCCTCCCCATCCGCACAGTGTGAGGCCAGGTCCAGTGCTCCTTGCCCTGGTGCGGCTCCTTCACCTTTCCTTGTTCTTAGCCAACTTCCTTAAAAAAGAAAAAGAAGAAATATATATATATTTCAGAGAGGAAGGGAGAAGGACAGAGACATCAATGATGAGAATCATTGATCGACTGCCTCCTGCACACCCCGCACTGGGGATAGAGTCCAAGGCCTGGGCATGTGCCCTGACCTGGAATCGAACCGTGACCTCCTGGTTCATAGGTCCAACTCCACCACTGAGCCGTGCTAGCCACTTCCTTTTTAAATCCTGCAGCAAGATCACCGTTCTCCATCAGAGCGGCTAACAAGTTCCTTCCAGATCAGTAAAGCTCAAAGAGCCATAGGGAAACGGTGTCTTTTCTTTCGTTTTACTGAACATCTATTGTCCAAACAAGGACAGAAGCCTGGGAATGCACGCACAGGCCAGAGCACTGGTGCAGGAGCTGCGGGACCCAGACAGGAGCCCAGAGCAGGGCGGTCAGCCCCCGGCACCCGGACAGGAGCCCAGAGCAGGGCAGTCAGCCCCCGGCACCCGGACAGGAGCCCAGAGCAGGGGCGGTCAGCCCCAGGCACCTGGACAGGAGTCCAGAGCCCTGTCCCTCCATCCTGGGACTGTGGGCCCCGGGCAGTTCCAGGTCCTGGGTCTAACAGGAAAATCATTAGGGGCTAGAGTTCACTCAGTCTGCTCGGATAGCAAATAAGTGTGTGGAGGAAAAGTTGCTGAATGTTAACTAAAATCCTTAACAATGAGCCTCGAAGCTATGATTCTCTCTTAGAAACCGAAAGTGCCATAAAGAAAAGATTTCCCTGGTGATCCGGGGCGTCCTGTGGTCGCTGGAATCTCCTGGAGGAAGAAGCTATTTTCACGACTTCAAGTTTTGAATCTGATTTATGCTATAGCCATGGTTAATCATGATTTAATTTTCAAAAACAAACTCCCGATGTTTCCAGAAAAACGATATTCTGCTTAAGTCTTTTAAAACTAATTTTTAAAACAAAAAATGTGTTCTTGTAGCAAACTCCTTAATCTCTAATAAACTTCATACAGACCATTTTGTAGTGAAAGGAATTCTTTTTTAAAATTACTTTTTAGCTTTCACTTATTTGAGCTCTTAGGAAGCTGTGCTTGCTAAATTGCAGCTTAAATGAATTGCTTATTTATAAAAGTTAAGAAGGTGCCAAGCCCTTACCAAACAATTTCACATTTAATTAAAAGTCGAAATTGAGTTAGCATTTTGCAGGGGAAAATGCCATTTCAATAGCCCAGCTTTATTTTTTTTTTTTGCTGTAGCTTGGTTGGAGTTGAGTCTTCAACACTCTTGAATGCAACTACTAAAAACCCTGAGGAAATACTGGCAAAGCCAATGCCAGCCTAGGAATAATTTCATTTTCATCATCTTGCTTTTTCAAAGAATGTCTAGCGTTATTGAAGGCTCTCTTTGCATTTCGTATTTGGGTAGAAAGGTTAGGAATTCTGAGTGCAAGGGCCCCCTGAAAGGGTTTCGTCGGAGGAAAAAGGAGATGGTTTTACATTCCATCTTCCCATTTTCACTCGTGTTTCTGACATGACACAGTGATCTTTTGGATGAAAATATCTACACTAAGCCTCTGGGTTTTTCTGAATTTGTCTAGATAAAAGAGAAAGACAAAAGTATTTTCCATCTGTAATTTTTCTTAAAGTCATAAGACATTTTAAAACCTGCATTAAATTAGCAATGGAAATGGGATTCTCTGTCTCCCAGCCTTTCTGAAACTGAGAGCCGTTTTTCCCTCTACTCCAGAGCGTGTGTGATTTTTATACAACATCTCGGCCCGTGTCCACACGTCAGTACAGAGGCACAATCCTTGCAGAGGGGACCGTCTTCCTAAAACACATTCCCACAGGGTTTAAAAATGAGTGCATTTGCCCCCTCACCTTATTATACAATAAAGACTTTATAAAATAAATCAGGCTTGGAATCACTGGTTCTCTCCTGAGCCTTCGTGGACGTATATCTTCTAACGAGAAAAAGAAGGGGGAATTTACTAAAGCTCATTTGATGTAATGTTCCAATGAACGCTCACTGTTTAGGGGTGAATGCAAATTCAGTCCCATGCAGCCTACACGCCCCACTCCAGGAGTCCTCGGTGTTGGAGAAGAATCGATCGGGCCTTTGTCCAGGCACAAGCAGGCTCCGGCCCGTGTGCGTCCCCCCCTCCCCCCTCCCCGAGCAATTTCCCGGAGCTGTCTCCCTGCAGCAGGCTCTGTCGTCCTTTATTTTATCCTGCAATTGTCCCCAACAGGTTGGTGGCAATGGACGCATGTTCGGGTCACCTACTCCCCCTCCCCCAACATACATCTAAACCCCGCACGTCGTCTCTAGCTTTGAGGAGATGTACGTTTGTGTACTTCTTTCTAGATTCATTACCAGGGTGACTGCCCGTGTCCAGGCCCTGCCCCGTTCCCGCTTGTAAAACCCTGCAGGTGTGTCTGTGGGCTGTCACCTGTCCAGCTGGAGAAACAGAGGCCAGGTTTCCGTATAATTCCACGTTTCCTTTCACTGCTTTAATCAGCTGCTAACACCTCCCTGCTCAGTGTCACAGCCAGCTCACTGACACACACCGAATTCAAAAATTCATAATTCAAAAAAAAAATCTCTGCTTAGTAACAAACATAAAACCCATCATTATTCAATACAGACGAATCTTGTTTCATTGTAACAAAACATCAGTTCTCTTCCCATGCTTTATTTTGATTGCGGAAATTCTTGTTCTGACAAAGCAATTTCTCTGTACAAAGAAACATTGTATCTTTTGTTTATTGTCAGCCCTCAGATCTGACACAAAATAGGAAGCAATCTTCTACTGGGGAGCAATTACTTCTATTTCAGAAAATGTTTGGACACGTGGCCATAAAGAAGGGAATATTCCTTTAAAAATTATTAACTGTTAGGTCAGAAAGATGACCTAGAGGTTATTTTCCTCCAGCAAATAACCCTAATTTCCTTGAACTCCAGTTCTTTATGTGAGTAAAGTTGCTTCTTGATTTGGGGATTTACATGTGCTTTAACAGTTCACATGGCCGCGGTGCCTGTGAAATTCAGTATTTGGTCTCGGTGTTGGGATCAGCTACCCGTATGATTGCACCGCTGCCCGGCAATGCCTGCTAGCGTTCTCGTGATAGCAGTTTAAAATGCTAGCCGGCCAAGGCCCAGAATAGGGACACAGCTCCCGCCTCGCGGGGTGGGGCGGGGCATCCATTGTCCCGGACTCCTCCCGCCTCCCGCGTGGGCTCAAAGCGGACTTCTGACAGCCAGTCGGGAGAGGGGCTCCCAGCGTGTTTATTGATACAGAATGTTCGGGACTGACAGACGGGCCTTTGCGTATGATCAAGCGACTTTCTGTGCAAATCTTGTGGAATGTGGCATTCCAGACTTTAAAGGGAAGGGGAGATCGCCATGGCAACGGCACAGGGGGCTGGAGATGGGGGATTCCCTTGGGAGCTCAGAGGCCAGCAGAATTTAAAGCATTTGCAACTTAAAAAAAGATGAAGAGGAAAACTCCCCGACTCTGCCAACTATGTCTTCAGAAACGGGAAGCGAGAGGGTTCCTCAGAAAGATCCAAGCCGACACGGCGGGAGCCGCCTGATGGAGCTGGAAGGGATGGTCGGCCACAGACGGACAGCACCTGGCCGTCCCCACTGAGGAGGGAGACGCTGTCACCACCCTGGGTCCGAAGGGGCCAGTGTCCTGAGCCAGTGTGCCCCGCTGTCTGCTGCTGACCACCCAGGAGGCTCCCTCTCTCCCGGCTGGAAAACGCAGCTCCTCTGAAGATGGACAGGAGACCTGGCGGGAAGGGCCCTGTCCGGGAGGTCCCTGCCACCTGGCCGGGCGCACCGCTGAGGACACACAGGCCCGGCCACGCGGCCAGCGCCGGGCACAGCTCCCAGCACCGCTCGCGTCTGTGTGTGTAGGAACAGTGTCGATTAGTGCAGAAACCTCTCAGGATTGCAAATGATAAACATTAGTGAGTGGAGGACAGAAATCACTGTAAACAGATGTGAGTTGCGGTTGCCGTATCTGCAAGAGGAAGAAAAGAGATTTATAAGTGGGGCTCATTCAAACTCACTAGACACGGGGCCTTGTCACAGCCCTCCCAGCCCGTTTCTAAGACGAGACGGCAAAGACCACAGCGTGCAGGTCAGCGTGGCCGCAGCAGAGGGCAGCCCTGGCCCTGGGCAGGAGCCCATAGTCCAGCCTGTGGCCTCCGCAGGGCTCCCAGGGCCGGCTGAGCGGGTGGACAACAGCTCCGGGTGGCAGTGACCACCGGCGGGTCCCCCACCTCTCTGCCAGCTGTGCTGACCTGCTGGGCACCAGGTCCCTGCGGGCTCTTGGGGGACCAATCAGAGAGGCGCTGCCCCGACGTCTGAGGGGCATCCACACCTGCTTTCGGGGGTGGGTGTGCACACGGCCGCACCCCAGACATCCCCACCGCCTGTTACTTCACAATGTCTCCGCTGGGCACCCCCACCAGCCCCTGCAAACAACATCTCCCAGCGGAGATGACTCACGAGGACCCAGGGTGCAGCCATCCGGAGGCTCTGGTCCAGGCTGGAAGCCAGGCCCTCCCACCTCGCTGTGGCCGTGGGTGACTCATTTTGCCTCTCAGAGTTTTTATTTTCTTGTCTGCAAAATGGATCTAATAATAACTTTGCCACCAAGGAGAATACAAGCAGGTGGGGGCTGGCGGGGGGGGGGGGAGGACAGAGTGGGCGGGAGGTCATTTCCGTTCTCCTGCTGTCAGGGAAGCATGTAGGAAAGGAAGGAAAGTGAAAGGGGAAACGAAGGCGATTCCTGACTGAGTCAGCGACACTCACAGAGCGTCTGATGCTCTCGTCCTTCCCGCCCCTCCCTGTGGGCTCATGAGACAGTTTTCATTGTGATAAAATGCACACGACAGAGGCCTGCCACTTGCCCATTTTCAAGTGCACCGTTCAGGGGTGGGGTAGTAAGTGCACTCACACTGTTCTGCAACCACCCGCCAACCACCTCCCGGACTTTGCATCTTCCCAGGTCCCTTCCAGCCCCGTAAACACCGTGACACCCCCCCCCCCCCTCATCCCAGCCATGGCAGCCGCCATTCTCATTTCTCTCTCTCTAAATTTGGCCACTTGACGGACCTCAAAGAAATGGAATCACACGGGATTTGTGTTTTTGTGAGTGGTGTATTTGCTTTGTATATGTTCTCGAGGTCCACCCACACGGCAGTGTGTATGAGCGTTTCCTTCTTTCTAAAGGCTGACTGATATGCGGTCGGGATGGACCACATTTTGTCTGTCCATTCATCTGCGGATGGACATTTGGGCTGCTCCGCCCCTTGGCGGCAGTCAGTAAGGTTGCTATGCGCCTGGGTGTACACGTATCTGTTTAAATCCCTAGTTTAATTTCTTCTGGTGCATCACACGTGGAGTTGTTATACGATCCAGCAGTTGCTGTACGATCCACGCATATCCATGAGTGAGCTCTGGATCGTACCGCAGCTCCACGTGTGATTTCTGTAGGAACCGCGTACTGCCTCCCACAGCGGCTGCGCAGCCCGCAGCGTGCTCCCCGGTCCCGGTTCCTCCACCGCCGCGACCACACTGGGTGCGGGTGTTCCTGCGTGTGCGACAGCCCTCCGACGGCTGCGAGGGCGTCTCTCGGCCTCTCACTGGGGTCTGATGGGCATTGCCCGCTGCGCAACTTCTCAACATTGGACATTGTGTATCTTCTTTGGAGAAATATCCACTTAACTCCTTTGTCCGCTTTAAAATTGGATCGTTGTTGTTGTTTGAAGTACAGAGATCTGTAAAGGGTTCCTCTCACCTTATCCGTGGGGGCATCTTTCCTGGAAGATGAAGGAACACCTGCATTCGTGAGTCCCGCCTGAGTTTCTGCCTCCCCACCACACCCTCTCCTGAGGCAGGCGGCTCAGACCCGCTCCGCCCGTTCACCCCGTCAGTTTTCTCACCTGCAGACACGCTCGCCACGTCTGTGCTTAAATCACAGCGTCAACCTCGGCGAAATCCTCAGAGCCCCACTGGGGACACAGCAATGCCCCGGCCGAGTCCGCTCTGCTGTTGCTGTTTTTCCTCCTCATTCCGTGCAGGACGGACAGGAGTCTCGGGGAGAAGGGGCTCCTGCAGGTGCTGACAGGTGAGGCCCCTGAGAGCCTCAGGCGCTGGCAGGTGCTGATGGCGCCCTGTGCCTGCCAGCCTGGCCTGCCTCTGTCCCCATGGGGGGTGGGGGGCCGACACTCACTCCCTCCGGGGCTGAGGAAACGCAGACCTTCTGGAGATGGAGCCGCTTACCCAGCGTCACTGAGCTTCAGGCGCAGCCAGCGGGCGAACAAAGCGCCACCAGACATCAGACCACATTCCTGCCCTGCCCCGGGGGTGGGGCCCTGTCCCGACCTGAAGTTACGCTCTGTGAAGCCCCAGAGTTTGTCTCGATTGTGGTGGTTACACAACTGAGTACGTTTGTCCCAAGTAAAAAGGAGGAATTTTACTAAATGCAAACTGGATGACAATGGGAAAGAGACATCGCAGTTTCCCTGGGTTTAGGTGAACACTTCTTGTTTGTCTGTCTAGTTTGAGGGCATTGTGGTGACATTCGTTTGCTGTTCTCGGGATAAGAGACCCTCACCTCGCAGACACGGAAACACCCTCGTTTGCCCGGCCAGCATCGCCTCCCCTGGGAGACGCAGCTGCCGAGATAGATTCCAGGCTGGGCTCCTGGGCGCACAAGGGCCAGGTCTGCAGGCCTGACTGGGAGCCCTCGCTTGTGGCCTCCTGCCCAGCGTGCTTCTGAGCACCATCACTGAACCGGAGGCGTGGTGTCTCCTAGCTATAAGTACTGCCCTCCTCTGAGGATGAAGAAGTTCTTGTCTGACCCCGGCTCGGTTCCACAGACTCAGCGTGACGTGTCTCTGGTGTCACACTCCCATCTGCAGGCATCCATCGCTGCACCTTTCAGGGAGAATCACATCTGTAAGCACGTGTGTGTGTGTGTGTGTGTGTGTGTGTGTGTGTGTGTGTGTGTTGGAGATAAAACAAGGTGGCGGCCCAGCCAGTGTGGCTCAGTTGGTTGAGCATCATCCCATGCACCCAAAGGTCACGTTTCAACCCCGGGTTAGGGCACATGCCCAGGTTGCAGGATCGATCCCCAGTAGGGAATGTGCAGGAGGCAGGTGATCAATGATTCTCACATTGATGTTCCTCTCTCTCACACTCTCTTCTCCTCTCTCTAAAAATCAATGCAAACATTAACACAAAACAAAACAATCAAGGTGGCAAAGGGCTCTCCTGGTGCCGGCCTTCCTCTGAGAGGCTTCCTGGTCCCTGCACCCACCACCACAGCACCCCGCCCCCCGCCCAGCCCGGGCCTGCTCACCCCTCCACAGCTCTGCCCTCACTCTCTGCCTGGACCCCTCAGGTCTGCCAGTCCCAGTCCCCCGGCCTCTCACCCAGCCCGTCCTCCCCATCACGCTAACCATCCCCCACGCCTGGCCCTCTCCAACTGAGCATAACTCCCACTCGCTCTGCTGTTCTGGAAAGGGACTCGGCTCAACCTGGGTGGGCGTTTCAGGGCCGTGGGGCCGTGAGTGCACGCTGGCAGGAGGGAGAACACTTGGGTGGCTTTCGAAGGCAATTTTGTTGAATTAGTGTTGCTGGCATTAAGCACACACATGCTCTCTCTACTGTCCCCACACATTGAGGAAATCCAGGGTATATGCGATGGAAGGAAACCCTGAGTATCTTTTTACATATTTAGTATTTTCAAACTAAATCTCATTTCCTGATGAACCAATGGCCATGTCTTCTTCACTTAAAAACGAGGTTAGGAACCTTGAAAGGTGATGGAATTGTTTTCATCTTCATCATACTGGTGGTTACACAGCCAGGTTTGCCAAAGCTGAAAAGGGTGGATTTTACAGATGCAAGCCACACCTCACTGAGAAACGGAACAACAATGGTTATAAAGGGAGGAGGTCAATGTGACGGACAGATACTGAGGCCAAGGGACACCAACAGCACATCGGTGAGTTTTGTTCATTGAACTGACTCAGTGGTTATTCTGAAACCTGGAAAAGAACCAATATGTAATTGTGGTGCATTCTGGGCTGTGGGAGCATGCTCCGTCTTCTTGTCTTTTTCCTCCCTCTCCTGGGAGCCACCCCGCCTCCCTCAGGGAGCTCATCCTCCAGGTGAACCAGGGGTCTACCCTCAGAGCATCCCACCCTCAGGCCACAGGGCGAGCACAAGACCCAGCAGAACCAATCAGGACACTTCCCTGGAGGCAGAAGGGGGCTGGTCTTCTGGGAGGGGAAGGCAACGGCCATGAGCAGGCAAATTGCTGGTAACAATGGCCTCGCCCTGCAGGAAGCCGAGATGCAGGGGAGGGAGAGGAGATCATGGACCAGGAGAAGGGGTCCCTGCAGCGTCCTGTCCTGGTCCTGCCTGGTCTCCAAGCGGGACCTCAGTTCTGGTCCAGAGCGGTCGTGCAGTCCCCTGGCCCCCTCTGGGATGGCGCCAGGGGAGAGCCGGTGAACGAAGAGGCTGACAGAGAGGTCTGAGCCCTAGAGCGAGCGCTGGAGGGGCAGGCTCAGCTCTCCGCTGCAGGGAGGCCAAGTGTGCGGGAGAGGAAGGGGAGGAGGGTGTGCTCTGAGATGCTGACAACGAACACTCTGCAGGTGGGGTCTGAAGGAGCCTTTTTTTTTTAAAGTATATTTCCTATATTTTCCACAGTGAACATGTATTGCATTTGCATAGAAATAACAAATTTGTAATTTTAAAAATGAGTCAGAAATAAGAGTAATCCTCTCTTCTGAAAATCTTACCTTGCGGAGGAGGACATTGAGGTCAAACAGGGTAGGAGCTGGTCTGATAGGGCACCGAGGCCGGGGAAGCCTGCTGGGCAGCCTGGGGTGGGGGCAGTTGAGGCCAGGTCTTCCCTGGGGACAGGGTCCTCAAGGTGACACTTTGGCTTTTGTGTCCCATTTAGGGAAGAGGGGCCTGGACCAGGTGGAATGGCAGGTGTACAAACCTGATCACTTTCGATTGATCACTGTTGATTGATCACTGTCGATTGATCACTGTCGATTGATCACTGTCGATTAGGACCACCCAGCTTGGAGACACACTGTCTTCGCCATTTCCAAGTCTAAGGTCGGCAGCAGCATGTGTAGGTTTCAGTGTCCGAGTCTCCGCCTGCCGGGTACATTGGGTCCTGGGTGTTGTATTCTTGTTGATGCGATTGCACTGCGCTGTTTCCTTACTACCCTGTTCCGGAGTGTTCGTTGCTGGTGTGCAGAAATACACCGGATTCCGCCTGTTGGTTTTGGACCCTGAAACCGAGGAGCTGACGTGTTAGGGCTAACAGTTTCGTGTGGAATCTTTAGGAGGAGGGTGGTGGGCGCGGGCAGAGGAGCATCGCCAGAGGGAGGCAGCCCGGGGTTAGGGACAGCGAGTCCTGGGGGCAATTCTGAGGATGAGGAGGTGCCTCTGCAGGAAAGGGAAGAAGTGCTGCGCGCCGTCTTCGGGACACACAGGAGGTGTGAGGTGGCCTTCCGGTGGGCTGCTCCCTGCGGGCGTGGGTCGCCCACAGGCCTCCGCACCCCTGGTGGCAGCATGGGTAGAATGGAATAAGGAGGAACTTCTACCAACTCTGGTGCCAAAGAAGGTGGACTGAGGAATGAGCGTGATGATCGGTCCATAAATGGTGTTCAGCTAAGCGGTTAGTTATTTAGGAAGCAAATGCTGCACCTTCCTCACACAGCCACCATCGTTAAGAGGAAAGAGTTAATTTAAAAAACAACAATAGTACGAAATGTGGTCTGAGTTAATTTTAAAACGTGTTTAACATTGCTGATGGTGAAAAAATGCAGATCAAAGCAATGTGTTATCATAAGCACAAAGATTTTTTAAAATGTTAATGTTCCATGCTGGGTGGGGCGGGAGGTAGGTTGCCTCCCAGATTGGGGCAGGATGGGGACGCAACGCGGTGGAACGCTTTGGGGAAGTGATTTGGAGAAATGTATTAAACACGATCAGATGTCCACTGTCTCTGACCCAGTGATGCCATGCTGAGTCATCGGCTTTAAAGAAATAATCAAAGACGGAGACCAGGATTTAGGCCTGAAAGTGGTCCTCACCACCTCATTTATAACCGTGAAATCTGAAAATAACCACCATGTCCATCAGCAGAGACAAGTCCTCCAATAAATCATGGGAAAATAGTGATGAAATATTACACAGGCGGTGCAAACTGTTTCCCGAGAACAGACAACGTCCCTGGGATCCTGTGGAGTGCGAGAGGGCGGGTTACGTTCCTGTGGGTCCAACCACCGCCCGGTCTTCACAGCGGCGGCCTTTCTGGTGCTCGCCTCTGGGCCGGCGGCCTGGGAAGACTTCTCCTCTCCTCTGCCCACATTCCTGCACTTGCCGAGGTTCCTACCACAGGTGCGACTGTTGTATAAGGACAACAGAAGAGTGTTTACACAGTGCAGGGCCCCTGCGGGAAGGGCCTGCCCCGACTCAGTGGCGTTGCGCTGCGCCTTGAAGAGGAGATGCGGCCGAGGTCTGTGTCGCCCACCTCCTCGGGGAGAAAGGGTGCCGCGAGGAGCAGTGAGTGAGCGACCTTGAGGACAGGCTCTGTTCTGGGGCCAGCGTGGGGTGAGAAGGTTCTAGAAGAGTAACTGCCTTCTCCCTTGTCTCTGCCCTTGAGCGATGCTGCCTGTCACCTTCTCTCCTTTCCACAGGGGACTCGGAGAATCCCCACGACTGCACCGAGGCTGCCAAGAGGGAGACCAATTAGTACAAAGTAAATATTCCTCCACCAGGAAAATGGATGGAGCCGCCAAGCGTGCCTCCCGGGCCGAGCGCACGGGCTTCCTGCGCAGGGCCCAGCGCAGCCAGAGATGAGAGAGACAAGACAAGGCCCCCCGGCCTCCTGGGCCAGGGCCCACTGGGCAATTAGGCCTCAGCATTTATTTATGGAGCTCGCTGTGCATGTATCGCTCCCATTTCCGCCTGCAGATAAAAAGCAGAGATAATCAGGCTGGCTGGACACGGACGCTGCAGGGGCGGGGGGCAGCCTCACAGCCGGTCCACTCCGGCCAGGAATCCACTCTCTCCATCGCGTCTTCCTCTGGAGGGCCTGTGGGGGCAGCAGCAGGTTCCCACCGCAGAGGGAGGCCGTGGGGAAGGAGAGACGGGCAGGGGCGGCGTGTTTTCCTGTGGAAAGCCACGCGGCTGTTTGTCACTCCCCACCCTCCCCAGTCCAGCTGCATCCAAGCTTCCCCAGTCCTCTCCACCGCGTTCGGTCCACCAGCTATGCTCCTGGGTTCGTGTTTCCGGGATCATTAATAATTAATAACGAGGAGCCCCTCCTCCCGAGATAGCAATCTCTCCAGCAACGTGCGTTTCTTCAGAGCATCCCTGGGATTCGCGGCCTTTCCGTCACAGAGCACACAGGCTGGCAGATCGCATTTGGGGACAGTGGAGGCTTGGAAAATCTGATTTAGTCTCACAAAATTTCCTCACCAGTCTCTGGACCTGTGTAATTGGTGTTAGGGTAAAATAAATTATTTTATTTTTAGATAATATATATTTATTGATTTTAGAGAGGGAGGGAGAAAGGAGAGAGAAACAGAAACATCAATGATGAGAGAGAATCATTGATCGCCTACCTCCTGCACACCCCACACTGGGGATTGAGCCCGCAACCTGGGCATGTGCCCTGACCGGGAATCAAACTGTGACCTCCTGGTTCATAGGTTGATGCTCAACCACTGAGCCACGCTGGGTAAAATTTTTTAAAAAAAGGAAAGCTCACACCTTAAAAACCAGTGGGGCAGCAGCTAATGAACCAAATCACTGTAAAATTAAAGGATTTTTGAGTTGATTGAAAGAGAACAGACTACTTCCCCACCCCACCCCCCAACTCCCAGAAATAACTACCGCTTCTTCAGACCTGAAATTAAAATACCAGAGAGAGAAATAGATGACCCAATAGGTTCTGAGATTTAACGTTGACTTTGTTATTTTAAGAATATAGTGTTTTTCTTGTTCCAACAATCATGTGGCAGCTTCCTGGAGAAGTTTTTAAAGCCCCCCTCATACCGACTGCATTGCCTTCGTCAATTAAAGCATGTTTAGAGGAAGTGAAACGATTAGTTAATTCAGACACACTCTATTAATCAGTGCCGCCGCGAGGACGTTTCGTATGGATGGAAACGTGCCCCGTGGGACAAACAGGCCCTGCCGTGTCGCTCAGGGCGTGGGATCAGGTCCAATTACTTGGGAAAATAAATATGGCAACTCTCCTACAGAACCTAAGAGCTGCTTTGTGTTGGCTTTGTTGCATTAAAACATAAAATAAAGGGGACTTCACACATATAGTAGCCTTGCTGTTTAAAACAGGCAAGAAAAATCTAAAAGTCTGAAACAATGAACAAGGATGGCCAGCCAGCAAATACTTAATCTCGGTATTCAGGGCGACAAGTCAATTAGGGAGGGTGAGTGAGAAGGATAACTTGGGGTTGGGTTGCGTGTTTCCACTCACAGGGCAAATGCACCCCACACGGAAGACACCTTGCGTCTTTACTTCTGCCCAACTTGCCTTCCAAAATGCACAGGGTGGCTAGCTCGTTCTCTGGTTCTCTGAAGAGTTGCTAACCACTTTGTGGGGGCTGTTGCTCTCAGCAGACTTATCTAAAAAGTGATGAAGGAATTTGAAGAATCAGCTCCTTGAAGATTTGCTGCTGATGTTTTATGAAGAGGAGTGCTCTCCCCTGAAAGCATCCCCCTTGGTTCTCTGCCTTTGAGTGTCTGCTGCCTGTTCTGAGAGGTGCAGGTGCTCCAGTGGGTGTGGCCTAGCTAAGCCCCACCCACCAAGTGGCCTGGATTCTGCAGAAGAGCAGAACCTAGAGGTCCCTGACCCTGGGCTTTCCTGGAGCCCTGGGCAGGGGCGGGGGAGTGGCCTGGTGGGAGAGGGGGCTGCTGGCACCAGTGGGGCCTGACTTCCTACCCTGCCTGGGGCTGCAGCCGCACTGGAGCCCAGAGCTCTCTCTTGAGCCCAGAACAGAAAGGCAACCTGGGGCTGCAGAGCTCAACATACTTTACAGGACACTTGTTCTGGCATTAGCATTCTGGTGGCAGACAAGACACCCCCATCCCGCTCCCACACCCAATAAAGGTTTCCCAAAAATCCAAGCCCGGTCCACTTGCACCAGTGAAAGAGGAGTGGTCAGGAGGTCACGAGAGTCGTGACATCGGCCTCTGGGGGCGGCCGTGCCACGTCAATCTCACGGCCGCGGCACACAGTGGACCCCCAATCAGAAGTCCAGGGAACAAGCCAGCAGGGCGGGTGATCAGAACAGCCCTCCGCTCTCTGCTGTCGCAAAGCCGTGGACGCTGCCTGGAGTGAAGAGAGGCGGCTGCCTCTCCCCTTCTCTGCTCTGGCCCCTCCTCTCCTCCTCAGGGGGTCTCAGGCGTCTCCAGGGGCCTGGAAGGGGACCCCGTCCCTCTTTGCCTGGCTCGTCTGCGTCCCTGGGTCAGGCCTCTGCGAACTTCCGCAGGCTGCTGTAACCAAGTATCAGCTCCATGGCTTCGAACAAGAGAACTGCATACGCTCACCCTTTTGAGGTCAGAAGTCCAAAGTCAGGGTGTTAGCAGGCCACGCTCCCTCCGAAGGCTCTGCGGAGCGTCCTTCCTGCCTCCTCCAGCCTCCCGTGGCTCCGGGCGCCCCGTGGCTGTGGCTGCATCCCTCCGATCTCTGTCTGTATCGTCACAGGGCCTCTCCCCTTTCCTGTGCCATCTCCTCCTGGTCTATAAGGACACTTGTCCCTGGTTTTGGGGCCCACCTGACTCGTCCAGGGTGATCTCACCTTGGGATGCTTAACTTAATCACATCTGCAAAGTCCTCTTTTTCAAATAAGGGCGCATTCCCAGGTTCCAGGGCGTAGGACGTGGATATATCTTTGCGGGGGGGTGGGGGGGGGTCACCGTCCACCCCACTATGAGGCCCAGCCATTCGGGAGGGTAGACCGTGTTCCAAGCCCACCTGTGGAGCCAAAACGTCAGCTCTCAACCAGCAACTTCTTGGGCTGTCCTGTCTCCTCGGGACTTCATGCTCCTGGTTTGGTTTGTTGCAGGCCCTTCCCAGGACTGTGCTGAGGGATCGATGGCCTGCCTCGTTCAGACACTCCCAACACATCCATGGGGAGGGCATGTCCCAATGCTGCTGTGATAAAAACCTTTTTTTTTTTTTCCCCCTTTAAAGTCATCTGGAACTCAGAACAAGAAAGCGCTCCAGTTTACTTTGCCACATCTGGGTGCGCGTGATTCACGAAGAGGCAGCCTCGCTCTGGTTTTCATTTCAAGTGATGTTTACAAGGAGTTCAAGCGGTTGCCTCTCAAAGAGTCCCCTTTAATATATGGCCACTCGCTTCACACAGCGCCTGGATTCCCCGTTTAAAAGCAGAGTAACATTTTCCACAGCCATATCTTAGGAAACACTGGAGGGATGAACACAACTCCTCTTCGCAAATCAATTTCAGATCTACCTACTGGTCCACAAGTATAAGATGTTGTTATTTTATTTGCTAATTAAAACCATTTCTCTAAAATGTTGCTTTCCTCCCTAATTTGAATAACAAAGAGGAACAGAGATAGAACCACATCTGTTGGATCTTCTCAAATATTTCCGAATGTGGGGTGAAGGGAGACCATGAGACAACGGAGCACAACGCCCAGATTCTGGGAGACCCGGATGTGCTGAGTGGCGGAGGGTGAGAGCTGAGTGGACACATGTGTGTCTATTCCTGCTCACAATCGTCTCAGCTCTACCAAGAGCAGACCCGTGCCCACCTCCTCCTCTGGGACAGGATTGGATCCGAGTTTTCCTGGCCTGCATTCATTGTTGGACATACCTTCTTCCTTCTCCCCATCCTCAACTTTAATTTTAAACTCAAAAAATGTTGATGCCATTAGAATGTCCAAGGACCAAAAAGAAAAGGAAACAGATGGACATACAGCAGATTAAGATTAAGTTAAGATGACGTTAAACCAAAATACTTGTGTCTTTGCTGAATACGCTTTTTAAAGGTTTCCATTTAGACAATGCAATCTGTGAGTCCTTATTGTCAAACTAGAAGCCCGACATACAAAATTCGTGCAAGAGTAGTCCTTCCTTCCCCTGGCTGCCGGCACCGGCTTCCCTCTGGCCCCCGGGACCTGGGCTTCCCTCGCAGCCCTGGCTTCATCCGGAAGGTCAGCCAGTCTAATTAGCATATTACACTTTTATTATTATAGATAAGCCCCAGATGCACTTTTCCCACTACCGTTTCAGCCACGTGGCGTCTCAGACGCCAATGCCCTCTCTGCCTCTTTTCTCCTGTCTTGAGCGCAGCCATGTCCGTCCAAACGCGGAAAGAAAATACCCCGGGCTGAGAGTGGCCGCAGCTCCTCTGTTCTGACGGACACCCTTGCGTGGTTTCTGTGCCAGGAACCACCTTCCTGGAGCCCAGGGACCCTGAGTGAGCAGTACCCCTGTGCACACCAGCCCTCCCCCACGTCACACTCAGCGTCACCACAGTGAAGAGCAGGTGCGCTGGTCTAGATCCTTCCCCCAAGGCCCCGGACCAAGGTGGGTCAGTCTCCCCACATCACCAGCACGAGCACAGGAGAGATGGGACTTCCCGCTGCCACCGGAGGAGGGAGAGGGTCTGCTGGGCTATCCCATCCCCCCTCGTCTCCCCAATGCACCCCCTTCCTCCAACTCTTCATCATCTAAAGGCCCTGAGAACAGGTCTACCCTGCCCAGTGCCCCGGCTGCCTCTCCAGAGAGCGGTCTCCCCTTGGACTTTTCCTATTCTGGCTTTCAGACAAGTGAGGAGCGGGAGCCCTCTGTCCAGGCGGCTCACTCAGGGGCACTGACACTTGCTGATGGAACCCTGAGTGCCAGGCTCTGCAGGAATGCGGCAGAACCTCGGAGAGAAACGGGTAGACAGTGAGCGCCCAGTAAGTGGTAGCTACTGGCAGTTAGGATTATTAGCAACGATCAAGCATGAGGTAGTCTTGTCTCTGCAAAAAGGCTGTATGCTCCCTAACAGGGTAACCTCTTACACACATACACACACGGGTCCACACGCATGCCCACACTCCGACAAAATGTATCAAAGCAGCACCAACAGGGGCCTGGCTCAGCGCTTTTGGCTCAGACCTGGGTGACCACCGTGGACATTTACCTCCGCAGAGTGGGAACAGCCCAAGGATGCTCCAAAGCCCACCTCTGTAGCTTAGAGCAGCGGTTCTCAACCTGTGGGTCGAGACCCCTTTGGCGGTCGAACGACCCTTTCATAGGAGTCGTCTAAGACCATCCTGCATATCAGATATTTACATTACTATTCATAATAGTAGCAACATTACAGTTATGAAGTAGCAACGAAAATAATTTTATGATTGGGTCACAACATGAGGAACTGTATTTAAAGGGCCAGAAGGTTGAGAACCACTGGCTTAGAGAGAGCTGGCCGCACACGGGGAGGGGTGAGGACCACGCAGACAAAGTGCAAGGCAGCATCCTGAAGGCCAGGCCATGTGAACTTCACCTTGAGCCTTGAGGAGCTGTGGCCTCTCTCCTGCACCAAGACCTGGGGGAGACAGGTTCTCCTGCCCAGCTGGTCTTATTATTACTCATTATTACTACAGATAGAATTGCCAGTGTCTCCTAACATTAGCAAGGCTTATGCCTTCATGTTCCTTAATTACACACACCAGACAGCAGTGCTGCCAGTTAAAGCTAGAACAATACGAAGTGACTTTTAAATTAACCACAAACCAGTGAGATTTCTCTTTGGCAAGAAATGTCACAGTTTCCTTCACCCCAGGTCCTGAAATGTCTTATAACTATTTGCTAATTGATTTCACTCATGTGCCTGGAGGATGGCGCATTGGGGAGATGGCGCTATGGCAAATGCGTCAGCAGCGCTGGGAGGGTGTGGAGTGGGAGCTCGGCAGCCCTGTGCCCGCGGGACCTCAGCCGCAACCACACAAGGGGGTTGTGGACCTGCTCAACCACGTCTTTGAAGGGTGGATCTGAGAGGGAAAGGATCCTTATTGACTTTAGTGAGGTTTCACTACAGTCCATCAAACTGTTGTCATATTTGGGCAGAGTCAGGTATGGAGCCCTGATGAGGGTGAACCTTTTAGGAAAATTAAGCAAATCCAATTGCCTGTAAAGACAGGGACTCCACAGACCACACTTGAGCCAGAAAAGCCAACAGCATCCATGGGGCTGCAAGCTCTGAGCCACTTGGCCCCAGCCTTGCACTGACCCTCAGCACCTGGTCCGGGAGGAAGCTGCAACGGTTTCCCATCGCTGCTGCAATGAATTACAAGCTTAGAGGCTTAAAACAGCACGCATTGATGATCTTACACTTCTGGAAGCAAGAAGCCTGAAGTGGGTCTCAGGGGACTAAAACCAAGGTGTAGGCAAGGCTGTGCTCCTTCCTGAGGCTCCAGGGAAGAATCTATTTCCTTCATTTTCCAGCTTCGAGAGGCCGCCTGCATTCCTTGGCTCGCGGCCACATCGCATCATCTGACCTCGGCTTCTGTTGTCCCATTTCCATCTGTCTGACTCAGATGGCCCTGCCTCCCTAGGAGAAGGAGCCCTGTGAGGACACTGGACCCACCCAGAAAATCTAGGGTCCCCTCCCCATCACAAAACCCCCAACGCAATCACACCTGCCCAGTTTGGCTTGGCCTGTAGGGGACCGTCTCGGGTGCTGGGTGTTAGACATCTCAGGCCATCGTTCTTCTTCCCCAGGAACGGTGTTCTAAGTGCAGGGCGGCGGGCGCCTCTGGGAGGGGACTCGGGGGAAGCGAAGCTCTGTGTTAGTCAGAGGCCTGCCCCGGGATTGTTGTGGAAAGGGAACAGAGTCATTAAAGGCACGGCCTAGAAATCTCGAGGCAGTACATGTGAGAATGAAAATGAGAACAAACCTAACTCTGATATTGATATCTTTTGCATTTTCTTAATCATCACTACAGCTTATTGGGGTGCACATCATTATCATCCCGATTTACAAAACAGAGAAATTGAGCCTATGAAAGGTTGAGCCACTTGCCCAAGACCCCACACTGTGTAATCGGCCAGGGTGCTGGTCTGAAGACACACTGAGGCCTGGGTGGTGAGTTCAAGATTCAAGAAAGCAGAGGCCGTAGCTAATGCAACAGGAGAGAAGATGAAATAAAAGGCATACGAAGCACACTTGCACCCCGTGATCCAGCAGACAAACTCCTTGAAGTTTATCCAAAGGACTTACAGACTTAGGTTCACACAAAAACCTGCACACAGATGTTTACAGCAGCTTTAGTCATAGTGGCCAAAATTGGGAGTAACCTACTGTTCTTCGGTAGGGAGTGGATGAATAAACGGGGTCCATACACACAACGGAATATTATTCAGTGCTAAAAAGAGAGGAGCTACCAAGCCATGACATGACCTGAGGGAAACTCACATGCATGTCACTCAGTAAGAGAAGACAATCTGAAAGGCCCACATACTGTGGGATGCCAACTGACGACATTCTGGAAAAGGCAAAACCGTGGAGACAGTAAAGATTCGGGGGTTGAGGCAGGTGTGAAGGATGAACAGGCAGAGCAGAGAGGACTCTCAGGCAGTGACACTATTCTGTGTGACACCACAATGATGGACACATGTCATCATGCATTTGTCAAAACCCATCGGATGTACAACACCAAGAGGGACCCTGGTGTCAACTTTGGCCTCTGGGTGCTGACGTGGCCACGGTGGCTCACCGATGGTAACACACACAGCAGATGCGGGATGTTGATAATGGGGGGGACTGTGCGTGTGCGGCGGGGGTAACGGGAGGTCTCTCCACCTTCCCCTCAATTCTGCTGCGAACCTAAACTGCTCTAAAAAAGAAAGTCTTAAAAACAAAAGAATCAGGGAAAGGGGCGTCTTTCTTGACCGCTGGAAGGAGCCACTGGGTGAAGGGCCCCCGACGCTGGAACGGAGCACTCGCCTGCGATGGGAAGATCTTCGGCCCGTGATTCATGATGCCAGGGATTCCCTGCGGATCCTCCGAGTCTAAATCAATCTGACAACGTGTGTTCTCCGTGGCATGTGCGCTTCAGATCCAGTGTCTTCACGGGGCCATGCTTCATGATGTAAGCGAGAGACAATGCGTGTCTGTAAAGTGTGATTAATGTGCCATGTGTCAGCAGGAAGATCAAAGGTTGTGCATGTGCGTGTGCGTGCTCCAACATGCTGGGCTGGCCTTCCAACGCTCGGGGCTCCCTGCCCTATGGGAACAGGCGGGGGGAACACAGCTCCCCTGAACAAGAGGAGAGAGTCACGGGGAAATTTACACAGTATGAAACACGTTCATGATCCAAAAAGATAAGATCTGTTGGGCTGTAAGAAGAAAGGAGCCGAAGGACCAGCAAGAGCTGCCAAATGGCCAGCATTGGCCACTCCTCCCTGTTCGTCCCCGGAGCCTTCACAGAGCCCCACCTCAGCGGTGCCTTCGGCATCTGACCTCGAACAGTACGGACTCAGGATAAACCCACAGCTGCAGCTCTTAACGCAGACCCTGGCTGTGAGTGTTCTGCTCTCTGGGCTCTGGGTTCTCTGTGCTGTGCTAAACCAGACCTGGGTCCGGGAGAGGCCTCGGCCATGAGCCAATGCCAGGGAGGGACCTGGGGGCTGGTAAGATGGTCCCCAGTGATCACACATTGGCCCTGGGGTGATCTAGGGCAGGGGACTGTGTCCCTACTGCAGGCGTCTGATGGTATGAGCTGGGTGGCTGTATGGACTTAGGTTTGGTTAGACTGCACATCAAAGGCGTGTTCTCAGGCAACTTGTTGGCTCTCTCTAGGGATTAGCTCTGGGAGAGGCAACCCCTCTCTGGGTCTATAGGACCCCAAGATGTCAAAGCATCATACAATACAGAAAATTAAAAACGTGGTTAATAGACCCCCTTCTCCCAGCCCCCGGCTTTTTGTCTGCTTGCTGTCTCTGTGGGTTTGCCTATTATGCATAGCTCACCTAAATGGAACCATATGACATGAGACTTCTTCCTGTGTTGTTTCATTTGGCATGTTTTCATGGTCCATACATGCTGTAGCATGTATCAGTACTTCATTCCTTTTCATGACTGCATAATATTCCATTGTATGGCCATGCCAAATGTGTTGGTCCATCATCCACTGGTGGAGATGTGGGTTGTTTCCATATTTTGGCTATGGTGAATAATGCTGCTGTGAACATTTTTGTTTTCAGTTCTCTTGGGAATATTCCTAGGAGTGGAATTGCTGGGTCATGGGGTCATTCTCTATTTAATTTACCGAGGAATCACCAACCTGTCATCCAGAGCAGCTGCGCTATTTCACATTCCCGCCACCGTGCGAGGGAGTTCCCACTTCTCCACATCTTTGCCAACACTTGTTGCTTTCTGTTTTTGCTTTATCATAGGCATCTGCAGCTGAATATTTTTTAATATGCTGGTGAGGGGATACAGGTGTGTTTCCGTAATAACTGGTTTTAGCCTGTGCTGCCTGCTACCAGTAGCGCATAAGAATTTGGGGTTTGGAGAAAGGCTTTAGATCTTTTCACAAACTTCTTAGGATTGCAGCTGAATTTTTATATATAGTTGGTGGGGATGCAAAATGGTTCAGGCATTTTGGAAACCTGCTTGGCAGTTTATTCTAAAGTTAAGCATGCACAGGACTCAGCGATTTCCCTCAAAGGTACTTACCTGAGAGAGAAGAAAACCTCTCTCACAATGACCTGAGTGCAGCTTTCTTCACAACCACCCAAACTGGACACAACCCCAGTGTCCATCAACTGATGCCTGGGTGAGCAAATGAAGGTGTCCATGCAATGCATACTCAGCAATAGAAGGGACGAGCTAGAGATGCATGTGGCAACCTGGTGGAGCTTAACAACATTCGTCTGCATGTAAAAAGCCAGGCGTAAGGCTCTGTCCTGTGTGACTCGGTTTGTATGACTCTCTGGAAAAAGCCAAGCAGGCACATAAATTGCATCAGTGGTTGCTGGTGGCCGGGAGGGGGGTGACCGCCTGCAGGGGCACAGGACACTTTCTGAAGTGACAGACATGCCCCTGATTGTGGACGGAGTTCACATTTGTCCAAAGGAATCACGTTTCAGTCTTCAAATGGGTGCATATCATACCTTTAAAAATGTCGATTAAAAAAGTAAGAACGAGACCCCATTCACATCGCATACTTACAGCCCCTTTCCCTGAGGGATAGAAAAATG
This sequence comes from Myotis nattereri, assembly GCF_964212035.1. Taxonomy (NCBI): domain Eukaryota; kingdom Metazoa; phylum Chordata; class Mammalia; order Chiroptera; family Vespertilionidae; genus Myotis; species Myotis nattereri. Next base: position 35,381,155 of record NC_138082.1, read on the forward strand.
CTTGCCTGCTGGCTGAGGGTCCGGGCGTTGGCGGAGACGTGACCACGTAGGAGGCAGGGTCACTTTCTCACTGACCGCAGCAGCGAGGACTCACAGACTCTTTTGTTTCTTTGATTCTTACTTGGTGCTATCAGCCCTTTCACCTTCTCTCTGCGCCTTCTCCTTCCTCTTCAGGGAGTAGACCATTTTCCTCAAATTTGAGCATAAATATAGTTCTTTGAAGATTCTCGCTACTGGCATTGTTATTGATCATATACCAAACTATCACTCGTGAAATTTTCCTAAGAGAAAATACAATATTCCATATTTCTTACACAAGCAATTTTTAAAAATTAAAAATTAAAGAGTGCAGACATTTTCTTTCCTTTAAATGGCAAACTTCTCTGCCACCTGGAGCTGAGGGACTGAGGTAAGCTGCCCAGGAGCCAGCGGCCATGGACTTGGATGTGGGTAAGGAGTGTGGGCACCAACCCCAGGGGGAGAGCCCTCGGGACATAACGCATTTCACACACGGGATTTCACACACGGGGTGTTCCTGGGGCCAGGGAAGTAGGAGACAATCTCATCCTCCCGGGGAAATGTATCAGACAAAAACCAAAATAAAGCCAGGCTGGGTTCACTGTATTTCAGAGTTCAGGCGGCACTTCCTCTGAGGGAGGGCCCTTCTGACGAGGAGGAAGGAGAGCCACCAGGGCCAGAGAGGGAAGACAGGATGGTGGTGGGCAGGGGTGTGGGGGAGCCTGGAGGCCCTTAGTGGACTCCCAGCCAGAGGAAACCAGCACCTCCACTTTCACAGGTGAGGAGGGGAGTGAGGAGGGGTTGGGGGGTGCTCTTGGGTTGTTATTTATTTATCTTCCCTGATAGAAGATAAAGAAATAAAATAGGAGAATGGAATTAAGTGAAATAATTAAAAACCCTTTTAAAAACGTGTAGCCCAGAGAAGAACACACACAGGCCCCGAGGCACTTTCTTGAAACCAGGACGTCAGCGCGCTCTCCCGTCCCCCCCGGGCCCTCAGGAGGGCGCTGCAGCCCACTCCCCGCCGCTCCCATGACCCCAGGAAAGGGAACTTCCCCAGGCACCCCGGAGTGTTCCCCCAGAAGGTTTCTTGGTGCATTTTTATACTCAAGACATAATCAGAGTTTTAATACACAAGTTTAGTTCCAAGTTTATTCCTGCAAACATTTTGGGTTAAACCTGTATGTTTGCTTAAACCAGCGCGCAGGACCTTTTGGGTCAGATTGTCAGCTCATGAATTTAGGGTTTTGTGAACCACAATTTAAAACACGTAGTGTACAGGTTTAATTTAAGATCTGCTAAAACTCAAAAGCGCCATGTGGAAGAGAGAACCGACTTTCTCATTATGAAGGATTGGGGACAATAAATCCACAGGACCTTCTCGGGAAGGTTTACGGCCAGGCCGCAGCAGGGCCGGGTCTTTACGAGGGGTCAGGGCACGCGCAGTCACCAAAGGCTCCCCGCACATTATTTAGATTAAACAGAGTCATACTCCTTGTGTCTCAGCAGACCCGCCCCCCCGCCCCTTTCTTAAAAGCATCGAAGTGCGACAGGATGCCGAAGTCCCCGACAGCGATTTAAGTTCTGCCAATAGAACCAACATCCTCATAGGAAGGGAATCGTGGGGGTTATTCCCCCCAACCCGTTGTTTCACAGAGGGAAACCGAGTCCCGCGGAGAGGAAGGACCGAGGCCATCTCCCTCCGTGAGGGAACAGAGTCCTGACCCCTCGCCACCGAGGCCTGTTTCTGCTCTCCGCACAGCCTGGTGCGTGGCTGGCTCGTGTTAATTCATTTTCTTACATGAAAAAGCAGCATTTGAACTGCATGCCTCCTAGTTTCCAACTAGTTCATCTAAAAGTGAAACATAACTACAGGCGAGAGGAGGGGCGGGTGAGTGCAGCCTCCCTAGCGAGTCCCAAGCCTACCCCCGGGCTTCACAATCACCCTGAGAGTCAAATCCTGCGGCTTCCCCACCTTTGATGCCCTTTCGCTCCCTCCACACGGTCCTTGTAACTCTAACCAGCACTGCATCTCCTGAGCTCTGGTTCCCTGGTTCCTGATTCCCTGGTTCTCTGGCTCCCTGATCCTTGGTTCCGTCTCCTTGGTCAGCTGGCTCAGCTTTTGAGGCTGCCCCCTATCTGACTATCATCTTCCAACTTCTCTCAATAAAAAGCCAGTCATCATGTCCTCCCTCGGAACTCTCCTGTGGCTCCCATTGCCTCCAGAAAACCCAGACTTGGCCGCTGGACCTGGGAGACCCTTGAGAGCCTGGTGGCAACCTTCCTCCACGCTGCTGTGCACGCTGCAGGGGATGTGCCTTGTTCATCAGCCCACATCTCTCCCAGCAGGGACCTCCCACACGCAGGGCCCAGCCTGCCCTTCCGGTCCCGCCCATCCTGGTGGATCAGGGCCCCAGCCCCACATGCAGAAGTGCAGCCTGTCAGGGTCCGTGCCCAACTTCTCTGCTGTTCCTGGGGGGCAGGAGGACCATTTGCAGCAAGAGAGAGTGAGGCTCACACGTAGAGAGAGGCAGAGCTGCAGGATGGGGAGGGAGAAGGACACAACATCACCGAAGCCCCTGAATCCAGCTGAGCCCGAAGCCAGCCTGAGCCCGAGCACCCCAAGTACTGAGCCAACCGTTTCTGCTTTGTCAGGCAGATTCCGGTCGCATTCACATCACCTGCAGGGTGCTGGCACTGAGCCCTGAGCTCCAGCCACGGAGTGACCCGTCGAGGGGACGCCAGCACCCTCTTCACCCTGTGGGTCTTGACACCTTCTCTTGTCTTCGTCTGAATGCTCTTCCTCCCTCCTCGGCCTGGAGGGCTTTCCCAGCGCCCAGACCCTGCTGCTCTCGCCATCTCAGTCTGCCCCTCAGCCTTGCTTCCTACGCCGCCTGGAACCCTCGACCGCTGGATGTGAAGTATCTGTCTGTGTGGCTCCCGCTGCGCTTCTCAGCACATGTTAACACACAGCCCGTGACCGTTAATAAAGAGGCCCCGCGTTAACAGTCTTCTCCCTTCAATCACTTCTTCCCACCGGGGACAATAAAGTGCACACTCTCCTCAGGATAGAACCGCAGTCCTCGGCGAGGAGATGTCAGCCATGTGTCCTGCTATCTCTGCAGCCAGTGACTCCACAGCATCTGTTGATCTCTGTTTGAAGAGAGGGGGCCGGAGCGGGGGAGAGAAGGCACGAGATGTGAATGACAAAATTGAAGATTAAACATAAACCGGGCAGGACAGTAAGAACTATTTAAGCAAACGTCTGTTTGAATTATATTAAACAATGAAAATGAGGTGTCCACTTGGGTAACCAGGACTCGCGTTTCTGTGCCTCATTCTTCCAAAGGGGTGGTGGGGCGAGAAAACAAGTCCTCCTGATTCATGCATTAAAGTGAAGCTGAACCCAGCCACTCCTAGAACCACCTTGGGTGGGACATGGCGAGGCCTTCCCAGCAGGACCAGGGCTTTCGGGGAGCCCAGTGACTTCCCCATCCGGCATGTGGGCGGCTGCCAACGGGTTAGAAAAGGAGAGAGGGAGCAAGCGCTCCCACAGCCTCGGTTTTGCAAGTGTACCATGGTGTTTCCCTTCTGGCCCCAGCTACTGCTGGGCACTGAGCTCTCCCACCCTGAGGGGCCAGTAATGAGCCACTACCCACCAGGACCATGCCCACGGAGGAGGTCACAGGGCAGGTGGGATCCCAGGCCATCTGGAGCCCGCCAGGGTCAGCAGGGAGAACGCCAAGCCACCACAGGGCCTGCTCTTTCTGCACTTGCGTTTTAGCTTTTTAATGGCAATTTCAATGAAAAATGATGGCTTCCACATACTTGTTTACTTTTGCTCTCTCCCTTAAATCCATCTAAAATTGTACTACGAAAAAGCAAAAACCCAGAGCTCAGAGACAACAGGGAAGGAGTTGACAAAGACCCATGCGGAAGTGGAAGGAGGCTGAGGAGGGTGACCAACTCGGGGACACAGCAGCCAGAGTGCAGGCTGGGGATGCCATAGAGAAGCGGGCTGGCCCAGGCCCCCTGCAGGAGCGTCCTCACCCTCAGTGAATGTCAGGAGCAGTCACTTCTCGTGGACTCTCCTGTCCCATCCCACGGGGCTAGCCCTCCCTCCGCGGTGGGAGGAGTGAAGCTACTCTGGAGAATTTGAGCCAGAACGGGCTCAGACTGGGGGCACCAGCAGCACAGAGAGGAAATTTGGGGGACTGCGTGAGCACAGGGTGAGCCTGTGGGAATCCACGCTCTGAATGACGAGAGCTCTGTCCAGGCCTCTCCCCTCCCTTGGCACCCAGAACCCTGGGACCCAGGCTGATGTCCCAGAACAGGACGTGGGAGAATCCCCTCTGGAGAGAGTGGCCAGCCACAAAGAAAAGAGGACAAACAGTAATGACTGCGGTTGCCCCCAGATATGACGGGCCCCCAGCTAATCATCTTAAAGTAAATCTACGTATGACAACAGGCCCCCTTCACCAACACACACACATACACACACACACACTCAGAGCTGCCAATCAATTTTTTAATGCCAAGCTCTTGGCATTACACTCTTGGCCATGTGACTTACGTTAGCCTTTGGGACATTAGCAAATATGACACGAAAGAAGGCTGGACAGCTGTGCATTACCCCTTGCTCTTTGTCCTGTGGTTGGAGTCTGGAAACCACAGAGAGAAAGAGCATAAGCTATCCTGCTGGAGAAGCCATGGGGCCCGGCCGACAGCCTTCCAACCACCCAACCTGTGACTGAGGCCATCTCAGGTTGGAGCCATGAGATGACCACAGGCCAAGGTGCCACCAGGCAGGATGTCAGGAAAACCACCCTGCTGGACACAGTGCAACCTGCCAGCCTACGAAGCGGCGAGCAGATGGATGGGTGGTTTGTGATGTGACGGCGGAATCCGAGACAGACTTGAAGGATGTGAGGAAGTCAGCCACATGGCCCTCTGGGTGGCAGAGAGTTCCAGGGGGGCCCTCCAAGGGGCACGCACTGTGTGGAGAGGAGCTGCCCGGAGGCCAGCAGGACAGAGCCTGGGACAGGAGGGCAGAGCCAGAAGGGGACAGTATCTTCACCAGATGGCCAGGCCTTCCAGGTCCTGGTCAAGATAGGTTTTTACACTAAGAGAGATGAGCCCTTTCCAGGTCCTGAGCAGGGGAGGGGCCTGGTGTGACCACATCCCTATGACGCCCTATGACGCCATTCAGCCTGTCCCAGGATGTGCCCTGGGTTTCCTGGAAACATATGCCTGGGCCGCAGGTGGGGTGAATGGGCAGGAATCCTTCCCAGGTGCCTCAGAGCCTCACCACCAGGGCCGTGCCTCTGGCTTGGTGATGTGAGTTACCAGGATGAGGTTGCAAACTGGTGATGCAGCCATGCTACCCTTCAGCCTCTACCTGTTACCTGGAGCACATCTGGGAGCAAACGCTTTCCAGCAGCTCATGTCCCTCTGGGGTATAACTTGGTAAGGAAGGCTGGTCATGTGCTTGAGCCTTTCCTTTTATTTACTAAGTTTTGGAATCCTGAGTCAGTTTCCAATGATCAGTCCAAGGTGACCAGTAAGTGTTTTACTTGATGGATGTTATAAACTGGTGGTTTTTACCATAGCCAATGGGTCCATCCTTTGCAGTCATTGTTCTTATACAGATACTCATCCCTCGCCTTCTTTGGTCTGTGGAGGCATCTTTAGGTTCGTTCTTGAGTCTCTCCGACATGATCCCAGGAGTCACGGAGAGCTTCCTGGCTTTCTGCATAATAAGGTGCTCCGGGCTTATCTTGTGCATGTTTGTCGCAGACTGTAAGCCAGCCATTTCTTCAAGGAGGGGCTACAGTCAGTCTGGACACTGTGATGGCTCAATGTCAGCTGACTGTCACTGGGTGGCTCAACGTTTCTGGTCTTTTCGGTGGTCGGGGCCAGGAAATACGTTGTTTAAGAGAGAACATACCATGAGTTCATACTGATCTTTTAACAAATTCAGAACCCCATGGTCTTAACTTTCTTCACTTCATCCATGCATCTCTTTTCTTTCAGGCTGGAAATCTTGATTCCCAAAGACAGAAACATAATGACTTATTTGCTTTAGCTTACAGTTTCAGGATAACAACAGCAATATTGTTACAAAAATGTGAATACAGTTAATACAGTTTACGCCTTTTTAAAAATTTTTTCCCCTTTAGAGTATGCCCCAGTAGAGGTGTATAGTCAAATTACAGTGTTTTAAAACTTTCTTAAATTATTTCTGTCTGCAAGGTTAAGCCACCAAACTGATACAAAATTAGATGCATTTGTTTGACTTTGTTTTCGATTTTTTAAGGATTTCTATTTTGTTCATTTTGACTTAATTTTCATAATTATGCATTTATATTGATTCCCAAATCAAATCTGTAAGTTTTCTGCAGAGAAACCTGGCTTCTGTCACAGCTCCTACACCCTGCTCTCTCCCATTCTCCTTACGTCATGGTTAAGCTTTCCATTTTTTTTCCCATTGTTGTGTTTTAATTGAGATTTGGTATAAATTCCAAGCCAAAAAATATCATAATATGAGTTTATTGCAAGAACCACTTTGATTAAGTCTAAAGGCATTTATATGTGTGTGAAAGGCCAGCGTGAGCTACACATGACAAACGAGAGTGATGTCAAGCAGACAACATACCCTCCAGGTCACAGTCAGAGTGGGGGTGACTCAGTCGGGGTCTGCTGCAGAGAACAGGACCCACACTGGCCGGTTCAAGCAGGAAACCACTTATTAGAGGCCCTGGTAGAATCATGTGGAGCTGAATGAACAGGCTCCGGGTAGAGCTTTGGGGATTGACTTCCCGGAGCTGCACTGCAGACAGGAGCCTCAGGAGGACGAGGGTTCCAGAAGTGCCCCGAATAGAGAAGCTGCGCTCCCAGCTCCCAGCTGTGCCACTGCTGCTGTGCTCCGCTCAGAAGATGCATGTTCATACCCTACCTCCAGATCAGTGACCAGACGCCGTGCTGCCAACTGGACTTAACCAGGACCCGCCGAGTGGGTGGCCCCTTCTCCCTTCCGCGCCCATAAGAGTGCATCCTACAGACCAGGGTTGCCAGGGTCTGAGAAAGGTCATTTTGAGCTTCCCATCCCCTGTAATTCAGAGAGAAACAGTAGAGGAAGGATGGAAAGGAGAGTGGGCACCCACCCCCTGGGCATACGGAGAGAGATGTCGTGGTACCATTGTCCTATGTGCAATGGCAGAGCCAATGTAGCGAAGGCCTGTCATATGCCTTCCTGGGCCATCACCCAAGGAGAAATGTTTCAAGGGGCGTTTAAAAGAGAATCTTGCCTGCCTGTGACGTCAGCCCTTTCTAGGGACACCTGCACCATATTGCTGTAATTTAGGCTCGTAGACCTGACTTCCAGGAAGTGCTCTGATGCTCATCACCAGTAGGAGAGACAGACACAGGGGAGTGGAGCAGGCTGCATGCAGGCAGGCTCCTCTCCTCCCTAAAAGCTCCTGGTTTGCAGGGGAGGCGTGTCCCTGGGCTCATTTAAGCTGGACGGGCAACGAGGGGACTGGGTCCTAGGACCCCCAACCCAGTGACACATGGAGTTAGTGAAAGAGCAGCAAAGCGCTGCTGTTGGCTCTGAGTGGAGCAGAGCACGCCCTGAAAGGCAATCCCCGGTCCCGCAGGCCCACGGAGACGCCCAACGCCCCCGCTGTGTCCCAGCGCCGAAGGGACCGCAGGGGAAAGGCTCCTCTCGCTTTTTGTTCCTGACGTTTTTATTTTAGAATTTTAAAGAAAGGGATGTCAGAGAGCTATTTTGCTGCTCTGGATAAACCAGGGATGGGTTAATCAGGCCGGTGGCCTTGCCGCTGGGCAGGGCGGCTCCAGAGGACCCTTTAGTCACAGGATTTCGAAGCCCGCGGGTCAGGAAGAAACTAGAAGCAATTAGCCCCGCTAGGTAGCCAGGTCTGTGTGAGGGCCTGCTCTTCTCTCGCCGGCTGCTGGGGAAACGTCCCCTTGAACAGCCGGCCAGCACAGGCCGCCCTCCTCTAGTTTGGCCGAGGCGAGTGCTCTGCAGCCCTGAGTTCAACTTCAATAAAAGGGCCCGGCCCGCCCTTGATCTCGTGGCTTGCCTGACAGCCCTGCTCAGGCCCGGGCCTAATTGAGCCCGGGTCACCTGGGAATAGGTTCAAAGGCATCGAAGCCAGTAAACCACCTCCAGGCCTCGAGCCAGAGCGGCCTGGGGAACAAAGAGCGCCCCCCCCCCCCTCCAACCACTTCAAACGGGCCCGCGCTCGGCGTCCAGATGGCGCAGGGCCGGGGTCCCCGGTGTCGCCCGCGGAGAACGGGCCCTGAGCTCCCGCCGCCCCACGCCTTCCCGCCGGAGGCTGCCTGGGCGCCCAGCGCAGGGGAGGACGCGCAGCTGCCCAGGCGCCCCCTGTTCACTGCACACTGGCGAGGCGAAGGGGGAGCGCAGTGACGGGGTCCGGCACCGCCGACCTAGGGGCGCCCTCGGCCGCACCCCGCACGGGGCAGGACCGCGCGGGTGGGCGCGGAGGGCGCCAGCGCCTCCGCAGAGGTTCGCTGTGGCGCTGAAGTTTTAAGGCACTTTAGGAGGAGGGTGTGCGAAGGGGTCGGAGCCACGGCTCCCCAACAACTTGGGCTGAGAAGCGGTTTCCCCTTCCCGCAAGGCCTGCGCAGCGCGGTCGGCGACTGCAGGGGTCCTCAAGGTGCGTAGGTGAGGAGCCGCATCTCCAATGGCGCCCGAATGTCCCCTCGCCGGAGGCGCCGGGATCCCTGCCCGCGCTGGTCCCCAGCCGCAGGCCGAACGTACAGGCCACCGCGAGTGCCCGCTGCACGCCCAGGGGCAGCCAAGGCGCACACCGGCCCGGCGCCCCCGAGGCTCCCCGCCCAGTCCTCACCTCCTGGGCGCGCATCGAGGGTCAGACTCGCCACCGGTGCCCCTGCGCCCCGGGAGAGATGCCGCCGCCCGGCGGGCCTGATCTCCACGTTAAGGAGCTGACAAAGCCAGGTCGGCTGAGCCCAGGGCGCGGGCAGCCGGAGAGTGGCCAGGGCCCGGGTGGAGGTGCGGGCGGCGCGGCGAAGGCCGGCCTCCGGGGTGCCCGCCGCGGTCAGGGCCGAAGGGGGAGGCAAAACTGAAAGTGCCGCGCCGGGGGGGCGGGGGCGGTCGGCGAATGCCCAGAACTTGTCCGGCCCCCGGCCGCGGCGGCCAATCAGCGCGCCGCCTTTGCTCCTGACAACTATTTAGCAACCCAGCCCGGCTAGAGTTTCCAAAAAAGTTAGAATAACTTCCTCTCCCGGAGACCTCGGTTTTGCACAAGCCGGCCTTGAAATCAGAAACTCCGAGAGCGTGTGCTCGGCGACCGCGGGCTTGGCCAGCGGCGCGCGCTCGGCGCCCGGCGCCCCCAGCCCCACGCGCGCTGGGCGGGCGCCATGGAGGAGGGCTCCAGCTCGCCCGTGTCCCCCGTGGACAGCCTGGGCACCAGCGAGGAGGAGCTCGAGCGGCAGCCCAAGCGCTTCGGCCGGAAGCGGCGCTACAGCAAGAAGTCGAGCGAAGATGGCAGCCCGACCCCCGGCAAGCGCGGCAAGAAGGGCAGCCCGAGCGCGCAGTCCTTCGAGGAGCTGCAGAGCCAGCGCATCCTGGCCAACGTGCGCGAGCGCCAGCGCACCCAGTCGCTCAACGAGGCCTTCGCCGCGCTGCGCAAGATCATCCCCACGCTGCCTTCGGACAAGCTCAGCAAGATCCAGACGCTGAAGCTGGCCGCCAGGTACATAGACTTCCTCTACCAGGTCCTGCAGAGCGACGAGATGGACAATAAGATGACCAGCTGCAGCTACGTGGCCCACGAGCGCCTCAGCTACGCCTTCTCCGTGTGGCGCATGGAGGGCGCGTGGTCCATGTCCGCCTCCCACTAGCGCCGCGCCACCCACGTCCGGACCGGCGCGCGAGGGTAGGTGCTGCGCTTGCGATGGGCGCCCTCCACCGCGGGGGGCGGATGGCCTGACCCGCGCATCCCTTCTCGCGGAGGCCGGGCTGGACGCGGAGGCGCGATGGGGAGCACTTTTCCTCCTAGCAGCAGATGGGGGTCGTTTGGGAAGCTCCTACGTCCCAGGGTCGCCCTGGGGCCTTTCACAAACTTCCATGCAGGGTGTCAATCAGAGAAGGGCAGACTGGCAGCAGCCGCATTTTCCATTCTTGGTGTCGTGCGGGGTCTGTGGGTGACTTTGGGGGGAGTGCGCATCAGAAGAACCGCCTGGGGGGGGGCAGGGGCAGAGAGGTGGGGGCCCGCTGCCCTTTGGGTCCCTCCTGGTGGTGGCGGTCGTGCAGGGTTGTGGCTTCTCGTTCTTGGGAAGCGAACACCCAGTTCTCCCTGGCAGTCCCGTTCTGCTGTGGGCAGGTCCCGTGGGCGCCGGGGTGCGCACCCTGGGCCCCCAGGTTTGCCTGGAGAGGGCGGGAGGGCACTGCCCAGGGCTGGGGGCTCCGCGGCCAGAGCAGCCCTGGAGCCGGGGGTGGCCTGGCGTCGGGAGTGCAGAGGATGGGCCGAGGCTGATGCGCGCAGGTCGCGGCGCGGTGGCCGGGACTGCCCCGCTGCTGGGAACCCGGCTCCCCACGGGCAGGTGGAGCGGACCTCGGGGCTGGGAGCCTCTGTTCCCGGCCTTGAACCTCGTCAGTCTGGGCGGGGGCTCTGCTCCTGCCGCTTCCCCGCGTCCAGCCTGCGAGGAAGCGCCCGGGTGCTGGCAGGGAAACAGGTTGGAGGGGAATGAGGGCCGGTGCGGGTCGGTCCCGCAGGAGCAGGTGAGGGGGACGCAGCCTGGGAGCTGGGCTTCCTCGGGGAGCATGTTCTGGGCCGCACCGGCGCCTTTTCACCAGACACCTTGGAAGTCCCCTCAGACGAGCTGTAATCGCCGAGGCGCCGTCCTTCCAGCAGACTCGGGGCGATGGCTCCCGCGGGCCATGGAGGGTGCAAGATGTATTTGGGGCGGGGGAGGGACGTGTGTTACAAAAATCCTCCCTACTCAGTATGTTTAGTTTCTTGCTCACCTTGCAAGGTTTTCTTATAAAAGTCTCTGCTTCGCACAGAAGGAATTTAGATCACCCAGGAGCGAGCAGCCGCCCACTCTCCCAAACAGATCTATTTCTTTTTTATGTGGTTCCATAATATCTGCAAATGTGTTTGCTGTGCCCACGAAGAGCTGATGTAGCTCAGGTGGATTTTATTTTGTATTTTTTATTTTCATTTCCGTGCCACTGAGAATTCTGAGGAGATAGCCCTTGAAAGTAACGATCGGTTTATAGGTCTGTAACAACGAATTTCAGCGGGGAATAACTTATGGGAAACGGCTCCTATCTTTGTCAAAAGCAGATGGAAAGTGTCTCGATCACATATTTCCCTGGGAAAGAGGGTTTGGATTGGCCGAGGACTGAAATGCTCAGTGGGATAACACATTCATTCTGGGTTTTGCTGCCTAAATTATGAGCGTCCATTAGTCAATTCCATTTACCCTTTAGACCATCCACAGTTTATAGCACAGATGAAATAAGAACAAACAGATGAGGACTGTCATCTTTTAAAAATATACACACATAGCTTTGTTTAAGGAAAATGCCAGCAGAATTTTCGTTAAGATTTTCCTCCAGAAAATTATTGAAAACAAATAGCAGGAGCTGTACCTCGATGCAGAATTTAGTAGGGTCATTTAAAATTCATTACAAAATAATTGCACTCCTAACAATGACATCGATCGCAATGAAAGATTATATAAAAATAAAAGGCAGTACTTGTAATCAGTAAATGGTAAGAGTTTGGGGGAAAAAAATCCTTAAAATGTAACAGATAACACATTGAGCTGGAGAGCAAGTGATCCCTATGGGGCCCATTTATTTATGTTTCTATAAAATTGAATCTAATTGACCAGTTCCAATAAACACATTTCTTCAAGCAGATAGATTCCCACCCTGCCCGAGAGGGTACGGGGGTTCTTGATGCAGGAATGATCTGGGCACACCTTGTGTTTACTTGCCGGGCATGTGAAGCAAAAACTTTGTATTCTTTTTGCTTTTAACTCATTAGTCTCTTTGGGAATAAATGCAGTCACCATTGGTTTGATTTCCTGAAGATGTTGCTAAATGCCATTTGTTATTTATCTATAACATTTTAAAGAAACACTAGTTACATGTATCACCAAAGAATTTCTAGACCTTTCAGGAAATGGTATGTGATTTAAATATCTAATGTGAGATGTTTTCACATATATATATTTTTAAAAGCTGTGTCTATGTGAACAGCAGCAACGATAAAAACTCTAAATTGCCCCTTGATATAAAGAGAGACACAGGAAGTCGTACGGCTGGTGCTGGTATTTATCCTGACTTTCTTTTTTGGCCTGGCATTTAAAAACACAGACAGACAATGAATCAGGTGTCTTTGGACAATCAGCTGGGTTCATCTAGTAGAAAACTCTCGAAGGAGTTTTCAGTGTTTTCATTAAATACCTGCACTTCAGGAGCAGGGTCCGAGGCGCCTGGTATGGAGGGTGCATGGAGGTGACCATTACTTATTGGACATGGCTTCTTTTGTTCTGTTTTGTGGTTAAAGAAAACATCTTCTCTAAGTTCTGCCAAGTATGGGCAGATTTTTAGTGGGTTGCCATACTCAACAAACTCGTTTTTCTCTGAGAACTTGTAGTTACTTTGGAGGGCAGAGTAGGACCCTCTCAGTATCCGGGGTGGGAAAGCCTTTTCCTCCCTCCTGTAGATTCACTTCTGGGAGGTGTGCTAACTGCTATAATTGGATTGCTAGCTGGTCTCAAAAGAAAATGAATTCCTCCTGGAGAACGGAAATGCAGAATTTCAGTAGAGCTTTTGATTGGTCAGAGGAAGCAGAATGAAAGACTGAGCTACCTGAATCATATGCGATGTTTCCTTATAAAATACCCATCGGGAAGATCCTCTGTAGGGAGCTGACCTCAGTCATGTGGCTATTGTTCCCTCGAATGTCAGTAGAAAGTCTGGCCATCCATCGGGCCAGAGTAGGGGCTGGAGGGCGGCCGTTTGAGGTCCACTGAAATACAGTACTGGATCGAGCTTTACTAAAAGCTGCATATTTTCAGACAAGTCTTGAGCCTGAAAAAACTGAGTTTTCATCATCCCCACTTCACTGTACTCTGGACAGACGGCACTGATGCCGGATTCCTTTTGCCTGGCAAGAAGCTCGTAAAGTAAACTCTGTGAGCCGAGCACTATAACTCATAGTTTTAGTTTAAAGCTGGGTTTAAAAAAAACAAATATTTTAATAAGCCAATTTTAAAGGCTGAACTTTTATGACAGTTTTTAAGCTTCGTGTATATATTCATCTATTCTCACTGGTGTCTTTAAACCCATGAATGCACGCTGGAATGTCTGTTTATATTTGTGTCTTTTCATGGGAAAGGATAAATGTGCTGCAAAGGCAAACCAAAGACAAAGCTCTCACCAGCAGAGAGTTCACGAATGAGGCAATAAAACGCCACGATGAGATGAACGTGTGACTGTAGCCAAGGAACAGAAAGCCATAAAGAAGCAATAGCATCTAAGAGATATAGACAGGGGTGCAGTCAAGATGAAATACTGAAAACAGAAACTGCTTAACAAGGTGTTCCACGCGGCCACCTGAGGCTGTGCACGTGATAGGATTGTATGGAAAGGAGCGCGCGCGCGCGCACATACACACACACACACCACACACACGCGGTGCATGTAAAATTGGAGAAAGTGGAATACGGTCTGGAGATGGTGTAATGTCAGTCTCCTGGCTGTGACATTGTATGGAGTGCTGCAAGGTGTTAGCACTGGAGGAACTGAGTGATGAGGATGACGCGATCTCTCTGTATTATTTCTTACAACTTCATGCGAATCTGTAATCATCTCAAATAAAAAAACTTTAAAAAGTTATTCCACAAGGATTAATTTTTTTCTATATCCAAATGAGCAAGTTACTATACCTTATCTCAGAGTAATAGACTAAAAATATGCTTTGAGAAAATACCCCCTTTTTCCTGATGTCGTTTGTATTATTGCTCTTCTTTTCAGAACATGAGGAATCTCAACACATTTCCCACATATAATTAATTAGGAGTGTTTCTTTGTAATTATTTAAAGAGTAGAATTCCAGAAATCTGAGAAAAATTACCAATCAATATTTATTCCTATTCTAATAAAGGATATATTTTTCAAAGAAATGTTAGGAAATACTTACCTGAAACTGGCACATTTGCTTTTAGCTAAGTCTGTATTGACTTACATCACACACACAGACACACACTCTTCTAAAGGCACCGATTCATAACAATTATTCGCTATGTAGTGTAGACTGTAAAAGTTTAGTGTTCAGAGCCACACACAGTTAGAAGGAGGAGAGAGAGAGAGAGAGAGAGAGAGAGAGAGAGAGAGAGGGAGAGAGAGAGAGAGAGAGAGATCAAATCCCTCAATTCAGTCGTGGTTATTTTAAATTAATATTTGTTTGTCCTGGGAACATATTTTGTACTTGGTTCAACCGTAAACCTCTGAATGCCACTTAGTTATATTAAACGTGCCTAATGACATGCTAGTGCTGGAATGAGATGCAGGGACATGTGATGGGAGAGCAGGGTGACTTTCATGCTGAAGTAAACCCAGGCACCGTGGGCTTTTTCTCCAGTGATTACTAACGGTTGTCACGCTGAAAGGAGACTTGAATCAGAAATGGGAAAAGCCAGCATGCAGCTTTCTTCTGACAGGAGAGACATTTTTAGTGGTTAGTTGAAAATAGAGTCATTTTGAATCAAAACAGTGTTTTATAGGCTTTGAATACCTGTACTCTTTTACCCGCAACTCGGCTGTTTGGAATCACATGCTCCTGTGATGATGGGTAAGGAAGCAATTGGGGGTTCTGAGCGCGCGCTATCGAGGCTGTTTGGTGTTCCCCCCGTTTCTCATCGGGACGCCTCTGTTATCTGACCAGGGAGCGAGTTCGATGACTCGCTTCTCACGACGCCTCCTGTAGAATTGTAATTTTACTTCTCAAGTCCTGAGAGCGATGCCTTCAACATCAGGCACGACCCTCCTTCCTGGAGGTCAGAATTTCTCCATCAATTAAATGAAGGGCAGGGTTGAACCCAGAGAGCTTTCAGTTTTCAAATTCAGTTATTCTGGAAGATATCACTTCCTTTTAGCTCACATTCAGCCTTAAAAAAAAAATAGCCATCAGCATCTTTTTTGGGGACGGGGGGCTTGTAAATTCAGTGATGTTGTCTGGCATTGGGTTCGTAGTTCTTACTGTTTAATTCCTTGGCGAGCTCACATTTGTTTTTCTGGCTGTGCAGGTCTGGTGTGTGACTGACGGGAAAGATTTGGGCAAAAACCTTGATTTTCATTAACCCTTTGATGGTGACCGAGCGTCAGACCCCAACTGCATGGCTGAGGTTTGGGGTGTGGTCGCCCCCAGAGCCCTTCCCAAGTGCCCGGCCGAGCAGCTCAGATAGGACACGGAGGGCTGGCCTTTGGCTTGTAGGGGGAGGCGTAGGGAGCCTTTATCTGACTTCCCCACGGAGAGCAGATGCCCAAACGTTTGTTGTGAATGCTGCTTTTCTGTGCTGTCCAAGTAAAAAGCCCAGAGCCTTTCTGTTAAATTCTCTGGGAGCATGTCTCTCTTCGTAAGAGGTTCGAGAGTTTTCTGCCGGCCTCAGAGGCAAGTGGGGGCTCCGGGAGAGGCAGCTTGTAAGAGAAACACACTCCCTGAAAGAAAACACGGGCCGGGTGCACAGCCGGCCGCTGGCCGCGGCGGTTCTTTGTGTGTTCCCCTCCGAACGTTCTGTAAGCCACAGTGCAAACAGGCAGCGTGTTCCTTCAGTCACGAGATCTGGGAACGAATGTCGAGTTGCTCTTTCCTCCCAGGAAGCTCGTGCTTTCAGCAGCTTTGGTCTGCAGGAGTGCAGAAGGCTCAGAAGTGAAAAGCCTCCGGCTCTGTGTGACTTTCCGGACCCGTGGGTGCGAAGGTGCCTGCCACCCAGTCCTTGCCTCCCCGGACTTTAACGTGGAGGAGCAATAACCAGGCAAGCAGCCTGGCAGGGTGAGCAAGATCTATACCCTCATTGGGTCACTTCCAGAACGCAGTGTGAATTCAAAGTCCTGTTCGTAATGAGATCGCCGCGGTACCACACGTGAAGCACTGGTCGCGCCTTTGGGAAGGAGTGGAGGGAGAATGTCTCTGTTCACATAACTGGGCTGGACTGATGAACGACATCTTCACTGCAGTCATGTCCCTGAACTGACATCATTCCAAATTGCGAGCTGCACCCATATTGGCTCCTGATGAGGTTTCAGAATGCACCCAGCACCCGCCTCCCCCATTTCATGATATCTGTGAGGAGTAGGGACCTTCAGAGAGAAGGATCTGACCCTTTGTGCACTGTGTCTGTCTGGAGAGCATATCTTCTCCAGCCACCCCTCCCTGCACCCGCTGAGCTCTCGTCTTTTATTATTATTGTTGTTGCTGTTATTGCTAACCAAAGTCCATGTAGAGTTTTGCATTATAGTAAGTAATAAAGAATGAACCCAAAGCACCGCATCCGATCGCAGCACCATCACACAGGGAGTAACGTCGTCAGGATTCTCCGACGGCAGCTCAGGAATAGGTGCACCCCCACATGTGTGCTTGGTGAATCCTTAGTTACTATTTTCTAAGAAAATCGTTCCATTGATACTAGAACAGAAGTGCCCCAAGGGTATTTGCCCTAGGAAACCCGGTGTGTTGTTTGTGATGATTTCTCTTGTGCAAAATGACCTGCTCTGATCACCCACCCCCTCGTGGCTCGTGTGGGGGCTCTGGGTGTGTCCCGGTCCCTCTGGTGTAATTGTGTAACAAAGAGTCGCCCAGTGAGATCTTTTAAGGACAAAATTAACTTAAGGCTGTTTTGCCGGGTGTTACGTTATTGCCAATTCCAAAACTCTCTCTTAGACTATTTTTTGAAGGTAGAGATTTTATTTTAATTAAACAATAATCAAAAGCCATGGACTCTGATGCATTTACCTGCTCGCTTCAACTATGGCTGTTATGTTATATCCGTCTTTGTTTTATTGCATTCCACAAATGAACAATTTCATAGAATTTCATTGTCCATCAATTTAATCTCCTTGTGTGTCTCCGGTGACTCTATTAACCCATCATTTACAATTTATAACGTGAAAAAGGCAAGTTTCTCAGGAAGGACAAAGTAAAAGGGACAACGAGGATGTGGACAGGAAAAGGGGTGTGCGGAGAACTTCACAAGGAGTGGGCAGTTGGGGGACCCAGGCTGGGGGCAGCCTGTCCCTCCCGCTGCTGCTTGTTACAGAGATGGCCTCTCCCTCGGGTCCCTCAGACACCTGGAGGACAGAGGCTTATCCGGACAAGCGCCCTGCCTGCCTTCCCAGAAAAATGACACTTTGTGAAAATTCCAACAGGCCACCTCGTTGCTGCCGGGAGGTCACCTGGGCCATGGTGACTTCACAAGGACCCACAGTCCCCTCGCCTCTCATTTCTTCCCAGGCATCAAAGTTGCCCTGCAAGGGGCATACAAGAAGGCCCAGAGGTGCCCCTGCCGGCCTGCCACGGTCACCAGGTGCTTCAGGTGCCAGAGACGGCAGAGCCTGAGAGCAGGTGGTCAGGGTGGTGGGGACTGTAGGAGAAGGGCGCTGGGCTATGGGCTGCTCAGTGCACCTGAGTGGCCTGGAGGCACCTCCGATGTCCGTGGAGGGGAGCGGGAGGGAAGACTGCGTGCTCCGCCGCCCTCATACTTCCTGGACCTCCGCGGGCCGGCCTTGGAGCTGCTCGCGGATCCGCCCTCAGGTCACGCCGCCGAATGTCTGAGCGCGAGCCCAGCGCGCCTCAGCATTTGCCAAGGTTAATGAAAGGAAGTGATAACTCAGCATTTATTTCCTCCTCCTGGATTTCGTAGCTGTAGACTTCACCCTACGTCAAATTCCTCTTTCAAAGCTTTGGCTCCCCTGAAGACAGCCGGCCTCCAGGAGAAGATCAGCCCGCCCACCGTGGGGTCTGCAGGGGAAACAGATGAGCCTGGCTCTGCGGACAGCCAGAGACCACGTGGTCCATCCTGGAAAGCGTCCTCCTGCTTGAACGGTGATAACATGCTGCTTCCGCAGGTGACAGACCTGTTCTCCGCGCGTTCCTGGGAAGCGTGCCCTGTGGGGAGCCTGCGAGCCAAGCTCTCGGTCCATCAGCTTGTGGTGCACGTTGTTTGAAAGTTACAGCAACTACAGTTTAATGCTAATTACACAATTTCACTCTTTCTAACCAGAAAGAAGGAGAGGGAAAGTGAGGAGCACAGTTGGATGCTGGCGGCAGTGCGGGCTCCGGGGCGCCCTCTGTGCTGGCTGCTGCTCCACCCTCCACACCGCGAAACGGTCGTCCACGGAGGCAGAGCGCTGGCACGTGTGAGGATGTGCGGTGGATGTGACTCCCCACAAGGGATTTTGCAACTTATTGAAGTCATTGTTTCCAGAATAAACCATGTGTCATTCTTTCCCTTAGTAATGAGCATCTGTGTGATGGAGCATTTGTCTATTTTGGGAAATTTTAATTAGACAGAAGCCAAAGGCTGCTGCCTTGGTAGGAGCAGGCCAGAGTCCCCAGTTAGTCTGCTGGGCAGAACCCGTTGTCTTGTGTCCCGGGCATCCGTTCTCCGAAGCAAGACTCCTCTGACGTGGGCCATGGCATAGACAGCACTTTCTGCCTCTCAGTCCTTTAATTCTGTGCGGCCTTAGCAAAGCAAAGCCTCCCGGCTTAGCGACTGATCTGTAAAATGAGGCATGAGTTCCTGATAGCCCTCCAGTCAAGGAAATCCTCAGCACGGAAGGCAGGGCCACTCCAGGCGATGGCCTGTTACTCCACCAGAAGGTCGACGCTCATTCAAGGAGGAACCTTGAAGTCATTGCGCTAAGTGGAGGAAGTCAGACACAGAAACCAAATAGTGTATGATTGCATTGAAATGAAAAGCCCAGAACAGGCAAAAGTGAACTGGTGGTCGCCAGGGACTGGGGCTGGGGGCAGGGTGTGGGACGGGGAGGGGGACATGACTGCTTAACCGACGTGGGATTTCTGCTTGGGGCTGTAAGAAGGCTCTGGAACTAGGTAGGGATGGTGTTTGCACAACAGTGAGACTTCATTCCACTGACTTGTGCACTTTAAAACGGTTGAAATGATAAATTATATATTTGGGTATTTTACCACCAAAAAAAATCCTATGACTCAGCCCAGGGGCCTCTCTCGTAACCGTAGGAGGTATCATAAGCCTTCAACTTTTCTCCACTTTCCACAGATGTTATCCAGTTTATCCACATGATTCAATGCTTATCAGATGATTCTCATTTCGTCTAGTTGTGTCTGAGTAAAAGCATTTCCTTTCGAAATCTATTTCCTAATGTGCTCATTAAAAAGCAAGTTCCCCAGGCGACTCGGGTAACACACGGCTTCTGCTCCGTGGTGACCCTAGGGGGCCTGTCCATGGCGCCTCTGGAAGCCTCTCTGGGGACTGAGTTCTCACACTTCGGGGGTCGGGGCCAGGAGGGAGTGGCCCCAGCGTTCTGCATCTCTGCATCTGGTGGGGGTGGTCCAGGAGCGATCATGGCCAGCAGTTTGCTCCCCAGAGCCAGACCGTCCAGGCTGGTTCCAGGCGCAGAGATCCCCCAGGGCGGCTGCCACCACCAGGGGTGATTCCTGGAAAGTGGGGCTCTGGCTACGGGCTCTCTCCAGTCCTGCTCTGCTGAGGGCTGGGAATGGGGCCACGCAGTGAGTGTGTTGTGGGTGCTGCCCCAGAGGGAGGTGAGGGTGACACAAAACCATGGCGGGAACTGCTGTGACATTTATTACTGTCACTTCCCCGCCGCTGGATCCTAGAGCTGGCCTTCCAACATGTAGCAAGCCAAGTCAAAGAAAAAGAATTCCCACCACATTAAAATCGTAAACTTCTAAATACCAAAAAAGAGCCTGATAATCAGAATTTTACATGAACCAGGAAGTATTTACGATGTTTTACAGGGGACCAGTACTGTAACTAGACAGAGTCCTTCAAAATTCAAAAGAAAACGGGCAGTTGCACTGCAGAAGATATGAACTTACAAAAGAAGACATTCATTTGGCCAGTGAATATATAAAAAGTGTTGAACTTCAACAACAGCCAAGGAATTGAAAATAAAACAGGACGATATTATGTTTTATTAAATTGGAAAAAGTATAAAGATGAGCCCCAGGATTGAGGAAGGTGTGCCAGGCCATCCTGCCCTTGGCAGTGAGCAGATGGATTATAAAGTCTTTCTTAGAGATTCTGAGAGATAAGAAAAGATTGTAAAACAGGAAACACCCTTTGAGGGTGCATTCCACGCCTTAGGGCAGTGGTTCTCAACCTTCTGGCCCTTTAAATACGGTTCCTCATGTTGTGACCCAACCATAAAATTATTTTCGTTGCTACTTCATAACTGTAATGTTGCTACTGTTAGGAATTGTTATGTAAATATCTGATCTGCAGGATGGTCTTAGACGACCCCTATGAAAGGGTCATTCGACCGCCAAAGGGGTCGTGACCCACAGGTTGAGAACCGTTGCCTTAAGGACTATCGAGTGAATAATGGCTAATATTACTGACATGTCCTGGGAAGTTGCTCGAATAAATTGTGGTTTATCCAGATGCGGGAACACGATGCAGTCAGCAAATTTTGTATCGTAAACAAATATTTAATAACATGAAGGGGAAGGTTACGTGGGGGGCAGGTCACACGGTCTCAGGTTGAAAATTCCAAGTGTGTGCTCACACGCTGTGTTTATCTCAGAGAGGTGAGAGGGAAGTCTCCAGGTCAGCGATTTTCATCCTTCTTCATCTCATGGCACACAAACTGATTACTAAATTCTGCGGCACACCAAGAAATACATCTTTTGCTGATCCGATAAAAAAAAAAGGTATACTTGGATTCATTCACACTGACAGCTACTGCTGTATGGGCTGTTGTCATTGTTTTAATTGACAGCCGACGGGAAAGGAAGTCCGTGTCCCTGACTAACGAGGCAGGTACTGCCGTCTTAAACATCCTTGCAGCTCCCTGGCTGAAAATCGCTGCTCTGGACCAAAATGTCAAGGGAAGACCTTCCTTTCCTTCATACGGGTCTTACTGCTTTTCTTTCTTTTCTGAATTTTCTGCAAATGCCTGGTATGACTTTTGAAGTTTGAGAAAAGAAACCAGTGCTTTTTAAAGAAAGAGTGGGAGTCACATCCCAGCCATCCCTTCCTCTGCACTGTGGCTCCCCCTGCCCCCAAACCTCCCCAACCCCAGTCCCTCCCAGTACAGCAGTGAGTGCTTTTGCCGCTCCCACCCCCCCTCACCCCCACCCCCACCTCAGAGAAATGCCTTCCTGGGACCCTTTCTCCGGCGGGAGGCCTTTCGTTCCGAAGTCATACAAGAACGCGCCTCACAAAGCGCAGTGTGTGTCCCCTGCTCCCGCAGCGAGGCCCCTGCCGCACTTACCTGCCGCGCCTCAGACGTCGGGGCAGCTCACTGTGTTCTTCCGGAACGTGGCACCGCGGAGGCCTGGCTCCCACGGGACCCTCGGGCTGGCCTCTGCACACGGCCTTGGTTACGGGGCTTAGCTCATCTTCCTCCCACGCGCTCGCCCCACCCTCCGTTCCCGCGTCCTCGTTTGTCTTTATTTCCTTGTTCTTCTCCATGTATTCGGGGTTACATATTCTTCAGTGTGAGCCATTTCCCATCGGTGGAAGCACAGTGAACTCACTAACTCTTCCTCTACCGCTCCTCCCAGGGCAGGAGACCAGGAGGGCCGGAGGGCAGGAGGGAGGAGGGCAGGGGGCAGGAAGACCCCTCCCAGCCTTGGGAGGTGTTCACACTCACCAGTCACTGGGAACAGATGAAAACCCCTGCTTCCTGGCTCTGGTCTCCCGGGATGAACAGGGGTGGGGGGGTGGGTAAGGGGGGAGGGGGGGTTCAGGGCTGAAGGTGGAGATGCCCCCTCCCCACCCTGCAGTCAGGGTCTCCAGAACCTAGCCCCTCCCCTCCCATAACGACTGAATCACCCTGCACCCGGGGACCCACCACCCTGTGTCCCCAGGCAGAGCCCAGGCTCCGCGTCTCACTTCTCAGATTCTCAGGCGTATGATTTGCACTGGGCCTGCCTTCTTTCACACCCTGGCTGCACTTGATGTGTTCTCCTGGCACATGCTGGCCTGATGACCAGTCCTTTCAAGAGAGAGGACTGAGATGTTTGCCAGGTTCCATCAGGGCCGGGAAGCGGCCGAGGTTTCCAGGCGGGAAGGCCTGGGCCCGCACTTTCCCCGGCACCGAGCTGAGCATTCATCCTCCGTCCTGGCCACAGCTGCCTTTTGCTGCAGAGACAGCAACCATGAGGTGAAGGCCGGGTTAGTCCCCGAGTGGGCCTCCTGCATGATTCAGCCCGGGGAGCACAGTGACTCAGAGCCATGGCTTTTGTCTTCTGGCTGCAAACAAACAGAGCAGAGAGGCTTTCATGGGACGCCAGGACTCCTGGTGGAGGCAGCTCCCAGCTCCTGAGGGCCAGCCTGGGCGCAGGCGGTCAGGACCGGCTGGATCAAGACCAGGTGGGACCAGGGCAGAGAGGCTGGTGCCCGCTGGGCAGAGCAGGGCCGAGAGGTTGGGGTTGGGGAACAGACCTTGGCCACTCTGCAGAGATGTTGGGCCAGGGTCGACCCTGCCCCAAGGTCCACGCTGCTCCGGGGTTCACCTGCCCTGGGCGTACCTGACCTGGGTGTACCTGACCTGGGTTCACCTGCCCTGGGTGCACCTTTCCTGGGTTTACCTGCCCTGGGTGCACCTGACCTGGGTGCACCTTCCCTGGGTGCACCTGTTCTGGGTGCTGCCCTGGGTGCACCTGCCCTGAGCCCACCTGGCTTGGGTCCACCTTCCCAAGACCCACCTGCCCTGGGCCCACCTGCCCTGGGTGCACATGTTCTGGGTCCACCTGCCTTGGGCCTGCCTGCCCTGGGCCCACCTACCCTGGGTCCACCTGCCCTGGGTGCACCTGCCCGGGACCCACCTGTCCGGGACCCACCTGCCTTGGGTGCCCCTGTCCTGCGTCCACCTGCTTGGCCTTCATTGGTACATGCAGAGCACTGTTCCACATCCTGAAAGCCACACCCTCAGGATGTACCTGTCAGGTACAACCCCATAAGCAGTCTCCCTTCTCTGAGCTCCTGCTCTCTAAAGAAGGGGGTCCTTGGCGGTCCCCCTCTTCAAGACCCTCCTCAAGGTCCACAGTGCAAGGCGTGTGGCAGGGCTGGGCCTGGGGATCCATGGAAGGGGATGGGCTCTGACAGGCCGCAGGGAAGCTGAGGTGAGAGCAGGGTCAGGTGGCTGGGTGGGCGGCCACCCCCGCCGGGCCTGGCTGTGAAGTGGTGTGAGGACCTCCTCCCTCCCCTCCAAAGGGCAAAGAGCAGAGAAAGAGTGGCAGAGCCACCCTGCCCGGGAGAGCACGGGCACAAAGACGAGTGAAGATGCCGCGTGCTGACCGCTGAGCTGGACGCCACCCGTCCCTAGCCCAGCACTTGGCAGAGAGAGTTATTTTAATCCCGAAAAGGGCCCCAGGAGGGGCTCGTTGTCCCATTTCCCAGATGGGGAAACTGAGGGGCTGAGGTAGCTCAGCTTAGGGGTCTAGCTAACAGTGGCAGAGCCAGGGATTGAACCCAGGCTGTCTGTGCCTTAAGCAGATTGTCCAAAAAATAAGATTGCCCTCTGACAGAGGGGCCCAGCTCCTGCTGTGGGACCTGTCGCTACCCTGGAGACCTTCTCAGGGCGTTAGTGATCCCCACACTCACAGGGCATCGCCCTGGGGAGGGAGCGAGAGGCGGGCCTGGGTCCTGGCTAGGCACCTGAGCGTGTCCTACGCCCCGGCCCACTACTTGCAGATGGCCCAGCCGGTTCACCCCTCCACCCCACACACCTGGGCATTTCTGTGTTTTCAGGATTCAGCAAGGCAGGCCAGGCACAGCTTAGCCGGGACGCAGGAGCCCCGGGCCCTGAAACGGCCGGGGCACCTCCTGACCACCCACACACCACAGATTACGCCTTTGAATTTAGAGGGCCCCGGGGACGAGACGAACCTTGGGTTGTGCAGCATTTAGAGTCTGCTGGTTTGGAGCTGCCTTCCTGCTGTGGTATCAGGATTGCATTCCTCCTCACCCACAGACCCCTCACTCCCTCGAAACGTGTGCTGAAAGTAACAAGCAGACTTAATGCTCTCGATCCATAAGGAGCACACCCCCACCCCCACGCCAGTGAGTGACAAACGCGAGTCCCGAGGATGGGCCGTTTCCCATCACCCCACAGTGCCCGGCGGGACAGAAGGGGCCCTGCTCACAGCCAGGCACCTGTGCAGGGCCGCAGGAGGACCCTGTGTCCCTAACTACAGACAGAACTTATGCTGTGTCTGTGATACCAACGCACGCTTTCTCCTGGGACAGGACGAAGTGCCTGGGATGTACAATCCCCTGGCTGCCCTCTGGGGACACTCCTGGCGACTTGGGGATCCTGGGTTTGCTGAGAGCAGAGTCAGCCTCATCTTATAGGGCCTGTTCTATCCTAGAAGCCAGTGGTAGTTTGCAGAAAGGAAGCTATGAAATTGGAAGAACACACCTGAGTTGCTCTCTGCCAGAGAGGGAGGCGGGGGGGGGGGGGGGGGGAGAGAGAGAGAGAGAGAGAGAGAGAGAGAGAGAGAGAGAGAACAGCCATAGTAGCCCCTAGCAGGGGACAGAGATACATAGGCATCAGGGCAGGGTGTGTGAGTTTTGGGGAGTGAAATGCTGTGCACTGTGTGATGTTATCTCCTCTGCCACACACACACACACACACACACACACACACACACACACTCCCCAAACACCCATTTCTCACCAGGCTGTATGTGGTGGCTTTGGGAGAGGGGGCAGCGCCTGGGAGCATGGCCAACCTGACCCTGGATCTGCAGTCATCACTCGGCTGGCCCTTGGGAGAAAAAAAGTGCCATTCCCGGGGCGGGCAGCAGAGCAGCCTGGTTGTGACTGTCTGTGAGACAGCGTGTTCTGAGCTTGGTGATTTGGCACATGCCTGACAATTTAGGTTGTTTCCCGCAGGAGGAGGAGGCCAGAAAGACATGGGTGTGTGCAAAGCTCACTGAAAAAGCGAGTAGCGTGGCCTGGTTTACACAGATCGGGAAAGCATTTCAAGGGAGGCGAGGACGGCTCTTCAAGAGGGATTTCACAAGAAGCCCTGGCGCAGGCCACCGCTGCTTACTGTGGAGATGGCCTTCTGCTCGGAGAGAACCGTCTGTCTGGGCTCTTACACAGGCACCAACGGCAAACGCACACAAATGGGGCTGCAGCCGCCTTAGGACGCCTGTGCGTCAAAGAACACGGTGCACAGAGCGGAAAGGCAACCTACTGACGGGGAGGGAATATTTGAAAATCATGGGGCTGAGGTGGGGTTCGTACCCAGGAAATAGAAAGAACGTCTGCACTTAACAAAACCCCAAATAATCGATTCACAAATGGGCAAAGGACATGAGTAGACATTTCTCCAAAGATGACCTACAGATGGCCAACACGTGCGTGAAAAGGCGCTTAGCATCCCTGATCATCGGAGAAATGCAGATCAGAGCGGCGGTGAGAGGGCACCGCACACCTGGCAGGATGACCGCTGCCACAAGACAGAACACAGGTGTGAGGAGGGTGCAGAGAAACGAGCCCTGTGGGCTGCAGGCGGGAATGTACGTGGTGCAGCCGCGGGGGGTGGGGTGGGGGTGTGTGGTGTGTGTGTGTGGGGAACAGTATGGCGATCCCTCCAAAACTTAACAGTGGAATTACCATGTGATCTAGCAATCCCACTTCGGGGTATGAACCAAAAAGAACGGAACCCAGAGTCTTTGGAGAGATATTTGTGCACCATGTTCATAGCGGCATCACTGACATCAGCCCAGAGGGGAAAGCAACCTCACTGACCATTGAGGGTCTGATGGATACATGGTGGTCCATTCACACAATGGACTAGTACTGAGCCTTGAAAAGGGAGGAAATTCTGACACAGTCTACAGTATGGATGCCCCCGAGGACATCACGCTGAGTGAAACAAGCCAGACACCAAAGGACAAATACTGCATGATCCATTCACACCGGAGGAATCACTTACAGGCGGTCCCTAGAGAAGTCAGATTCATAGAGACAGAGGCTGGGTCAGGGAGAATGGGGAGTTGCACAGATGTTTTGTTTGCAAAATGAAAAGAGTTCTGGAGATTGATCCCCAACATGGTGATTATTAACACTGTAGAACTGCAGCCTTAGCAGTGGCGAGGATGGTAAATTTTGTGCTGTGTGTTTCTTACCATTTAAAAAATGTTAGGGGTGTTCCGACGCCTCCTGAACCAGAGGTCTGTATTAACTGAAAGAGGAACCAGTTGGGCAGCGGGTCCCCACCACGGGTCCTGCCTGCCCCAAGCTGGTGGTATTGCATCCTCCTGGAGGTCCCTTCCTGGGGTCCTGGGTCATTTCTGACAGTTCAGGGCGAACTTTTGGGCCCTCAAACTTGGAGGCTGGCCCAGGCACGGGCCATTCTGGTGCTTATTTGACCCTGACCCCAAGGGGGTGGGAGTCCTCTCTGCCGTGATGGGATTTGTACGCAGCCCTGAGTGTGTCGGGTCCCAGCACCTGCTGATTGGATGTGATGCTCACACATTTCAAAGAGAAGGCTGA
Organism: Myotis nattereri; assembly: GCF_964212035.1. Taxonomy (NCBI): domain Eukaryota; kingdom Metazoa; phylum Chordata; class Mammalia; order Chiroptera; family Vespertilionidae; genus Myotis; species Myotis nattereri. The sequence goes on from NC_138082.1 coordinate 35,407,933, forward strand.
GGCTGAGCCCTGGAGTCCTTTGTGTTTGTCTGTATGTAGATTTCATAACTTTTTGGCCAGTCCTATGCAGGGAAGGAGGATGCTCTTTCTTTTCTAAGAATTGGGTTAAAGGCCCATTAATCTGATACAGATAGGTGTCTTCAAGGTCATTCAGACAGAAGGCTTCAGGACTGTGAATTTTGTTTTCAGAGCTGAGTTACGAAGCAGCACTTGCCTGGGGGAGGGTGTCTTAGCAGGGAGGCAGGCACACGGTAGAGGCCAGGCCCTTTTGGCACCCAGGCAGCTTGCTGGACAGATCCCATGCTGCAGATGGACATTGGGGAGGTCTTAGATGTATGGCCCGCAGCCCACACCCGGGGGGTTAGAGTAGCTGGTGTTGTGCATGCGCTGGAAGCCTGGCTTGTCCTCCTAGTCAGCTGCCCTGTCCCCAAACCCTTGCTGGGAGTGAGGATGCCGTGTGCATGGGCTCAAAATTGCTGGAAACCCAAACTTGCTGATCCACATTTCTTCATGGGAAAGTCACGATTCACTCATGTTCTACATCGAGTTGAGATGAGGTCCATGTCTTGGAGACGTTTGGGACTGGTCCGGGAGGCTCCGGGCTGAGGCAGGATGGCGATGGGTGGGTCATCTTCTCAAATTAGGAGGCCCCGAGGCCGGTAACCCAGGGGGTTAGCAGCTACCATTTTTCCAGGAAAATGCAGCACCTTGGGGAACACAACTGCCCAGACTCTTTCATTAAAATCTGTGTGTTACTAGGTCCAGAAAATGGAAACCTGCTTTGCTTGAAAGTCTGGACTCTCCTGCTGTTTACTTAATTGCACATGCAGGAGGCCTCTTCAGTCTCATGTTATGGGGCTTCAAGGTCCAATGTAGTCATTCGATACTCCTCTTCTGCAAAGGAACGGGGGACTGTCAGGGGGCAGGCCCAGGGGCTTCCACAGGGAAGGCTGAGCTTCCGCGATGGTGTGTGTGGTATGCCAGGGGTGGGCAAACTTTTTGACTCGAGGGCCACAATGGGTTCTTAAACTGGACCGGAGGGCCGGAACAAAAGCATGGATGGAGTGTTTGTGTGAACTAATATAAATTCAAAGTAAACATCATTACATAAAAGGGTACAGTCTTTTTTTTTTTTTTTTTAGTTTTATTCATTTCAAATGGGCTGGATCCGGCCCACGGGCCGTAGTTTGCCCACGGCTGGGTTAGACGTAGCCCATGGGCTTCTTCCCTTCTCCGTGCCAGTCCCCACCAACCCCCGCCCCAGGCCATTTCCCACAGCCAGGGCATTTGTCTAAGGACCAAACCTTAACCCTTTGGTCCTCTCCTGCAGAACCTACAGAGGCTCCTCTCCCGATGAGGCTGAGGTGAGCATCCTTTAAATGCCCCTGAGCATTGTTTAAATGCCCTCAGGTGGGAGGGTTGCTTGCCCTGGGCACCCGGTTCAAGTGAGCCTGCAGGAGTGGGAGTCTGTGTCTCTCTCCCCCACACACTGGACCCCTCTCTGTGGAGCACCTGTCCTCGCCTGTCCTCGCCTGTGGAAAACCTTCTGGAACACAAGAAGGAACTAAAGTGAAGGCAGGATGGCAGCGTGGATCCCCTCGAATGGATTTGTTGCCTCTAACTACCGGAAGGCTCAGGAAACCATGCAGAACATGTGAACCACATCAGTGGCTTCCCCCCTCGCAAATGCGTTCAGGCCTTGGTCCAACCCTGGTCCGGATGGGACATCTGGAGACCGTCAGTGTCTCAGGCTGCAGGGGACCGAGCTCTGCCTCTGCTCTGGGTGGGACATGGTGAACACTTGGCCCCTGGTAGAGCCCTGAGGACAGATGAGAGGGAAGGACCAGCTGCAGGTCTTAGCAAAGATAGGAAGGCCACTTCCAAGACTCCCTGACAGTGCCACCCACTGTAATGGACCCCTTTCTATGCCTCCAGCGCCTCCTCCGCGGGGAGCAGTGATTTACCCAAAGAGCAAAGAAGAGAATATTAAGCCTCTGATACGGCCAACCATTCTAATAGAGGTGCATCCCGTTGTTGTCTTTCCCGCATGGTTGGTGCTTGTCTGTCAGGAAACCGCAGAACCGCGTAGCACCTGGAAGCAGGGGGTGGTGGGCTTGCAGTGCGCTGGACGCTCACAAACACACGGGCGCCAGGGAAATGCCGTGAACTTCGGCCCCCTGACCCGGGTCAGTGGAAGGCCATCAGGCAGGCCAGACAAATTCCCCCGGTGTTGGTGTTAGTCACTCGGTCCAGTTTCTGGGGGCCACAGATTTCTCCCCTGCCCCCAAGTACCAATAAATAAATAAATAAATAAATAAATAAATAAATAAATAGATGGAAAGGTTAGCTCCAGAGCCTTGGCAGAGACCCCAGGGATCATGCAGCTCTGTCCTGAGCGAGTGTTTACTTCAGGAGATTCTGATGCAATAGAGAAAAATAAATGAGGCCAGGGAACCCGTTTCTGGTGGGGCTTCCCCACCTGGCAGGGCTGCAGGAGGGCACCAGGGTGCAGGGGTGGAGTCTGAGGCCCCCAGGCAGGCCAGGGTCAGCTCCTCACCCACTTACTGCCTATGGGCACAGGGCCAGCAGCCTACCTCTGCCCTGCCCAGGGTGGGTGCCGGAGGGTCGCCAGTGCCACCCAGGAGGTGCAGAAGCAGCTGAGCCCCCACCATATGGAAATTAAGTCGGGACAGGGGGCTCCCGGTGGCTCATAACTTTCCTTATGTAAGAGTTTTGAAACTGGGCAGAGCAAAGCCTAGGAAAAAATGACTGCAGTGTTTCGTGAACTGCCTCCTGGAGCGAGTGACCTGAGGCTCCAAGGCTGTCCTGTCTGGTGATGCCCTCTTCTTTTGAGGGCCATCCAGGCAAGTAATTCGGCCCCCTGGGTGTCACCCCCCGCAGGGGACTGAGGAAAAGCCCCTTCCCTTTGGGGACAGCCCCCAATACAATGAAACCAGTTCAGAGAAAAGAAAACCGCTCAGAGTACTTGTCATAGTTATGATTCCAAAGCCTGTTGACGTTAAAAAAAACACAGACCCATTTCCTAGGAACTTAGATCAAATTCTAAGTAAAGTACAAAAAGAATAAATAAATTCAGCAATGTCTCAGAAGCATGGCACATGCAAGGAGGTTTGATTATGGAGGGCAGAGGAGTTTAGCATCCTGGGACCTGTGCCAGGGTTTTGACACGCACTGGCAACGTGTCCAAAGCGTTAAAATTATTCATAATCTTCTCCTGAATTATGCAATTTAGTTCATCCACCATCAAAACAGAAAATAAACATAAGCATCTCGGCAGATGCTGAAAATACCTGGCCACGTCCCTTTATCAGAGCCCACCTGCACCCCCGGTGGACAGCCCCACTTGCCTTTCAGAATCACACTTACACTAAATTCCCCCCAATGTTCTAATCAAGGTTCAAATGGCAACCAGACTACAAACTAATTGTAAAGCGTCATGGGGAACACGGAGTGGGGCCTCGGAGCTGGCTCAGCCAGGGGACCCCGTGGTCCCCGCTGCTCCTCAGGCGCCCTCCGGGGGTCCTGGCCTGCAGGGACACGGCGCCCCCTGTCTGGGATGCTGGCAGTGCAGGTGGCAGGTGAAGTCTCAGTCCCGGGGGGTGTGGAGTTTGTTCCTTCAGGAGGTAACACAGACGAACCGTGTCTCCCGGGCAATAGCAACTGCACAGGTTTAACGTGCCCGCGGCCCAGCGCCCCTGAGGCCGAGGCAGGTTTAGTGGCGAGAAAGGGCACTGGGCCGCCCGTGTGGGTCTGTGCTCTCAGCTGGAAGCCCCGCTACTCTCTCCTTACAGCACCAACGACCGTTAGGAGCCGACTTTCCTTTTCAGTGTTTCATTTAAATGCTCACGTTGGAGGCTGCGGTAGGAATCCGCCTACTACGCACGCCAAGTGAAGGCACGTCGTCCCATAGAAGAGCTGAGACACCCAGGGAATGAGAGCAGAATTCTCATCGTGTAACAGCGAGTGGCAGAGGCGGGAGGGTTGCCGTCCTGTGTGGGCACATTCCTTCCAGCTCCCTCCCGCCGAGCCTGTGTGCTCCCATCAGGCTGGGCCTGCCCTTGTCGTCCTGGCACCCCAGCACCTTGGAGAGTGTGCGGTTCATGTCCTCGGGTTGAGACCAGCAGTCAGGGCTCTATGGCACTGGGGATGGGGGGACACAGAGCATCAGAATGGGTTGCCGGTTGACCAGGTGACCGTCTCTGCAGATGCCCAGGACTGTCCAGGTTTGTTCCTGTCCTCCGAGCCGCATTATTCACAGTGCCCCTTCTGTCTGAGCACTGCCCCTGCCTGCGCCCTGTGCAAGCGGCAGTGGAGTTCTGCGTCTGTGAGGTGAATGCTTGCTGGGGAGCCTCGCAGCTCACAGGTCGGCGCTCCGGGCACACAGGGAGGGGGAGGGGGAACCACCACCATCCACATAAACACGCACACACAGTCTTGCTCGGGGGGCACAGGGCAAGTCGGGATGTAAGCCCAGGCCCCAGCTCTGTGTCTCGGTTCACACACCAAGCCTCAATGCTTCCCTTTCCCTCACAGCCGCCGCCCAGGTCCCCCAAGGCACAGGCACTGTCTTGACGAACTCAGCAGCTCAGTGCCCCCGGGACCAGGAGCCGGGCCTTGCTCCGGCCTGCGCCTCCATGGCCTCCTCCCGGGCGGTAACCAGGATGGCGGCTGGATTGCACATCAGCTCTCCACGTCCGTGCTGTGCCTGAGCAGAAACGCAGACGCCGTGTCCTCCCCATGCCAGTGTGCCCGCCTCGCATGTGTGAATTTCATTTGGGCTGACGCTGACTCATGTTATTACCATTTCAGAGCCGCTCGGTCCAGCCTCCGATTGGTCTTCCGAGACGGAAGCCACCGACACTTCAGCTCAGCTTCCTCCTTGCTCAGGCCTCTGGCCACGGAGTTAATGATCTGTGAAAACACTTAAGTTCATGAGGAAAACTCCTTGAAAGGAGCAAATTAGTTTGTCACTCACACATCCATCTTGTCCCAGGGTGAGGGAGCTGACTGGGAGCGCGTGCAAGCCCTGTGCGGGATAACTCAATTTCGGGCTCCGCTGAGACCGAAGCTTCTTTCCGCAAAGCAGAGGATGCTTTCCGAGGGGCCCCTCAGGCACCTGTGGCCGTCCCGGCTGCTCAGAGCCAGGGCAGCGGCGGCGGCAGCTCAGGGACAGGTAGACTCGGTCCAGGTGTGCGCCCAGATGGGCAGAGCTCTGCCGAGAGCCAGGCTCCCAGGTGCCAAATGCCTGCGCCCTGCTGGGTGTGAAGGCAGCCCCTGACATCTCTGCCTCACGTTGGACCAGCCAAGTGCACTGGGGTGGCCCGGCCAGGGCAGCCCCAGGGGCAGAGCCCGAGACCGTGTGAGCAGAATGCCCCTCAGAGCTGCCCCGAGTGCACACGGTCATCCCATCCTGAGACCTTGAGCCCCGAGGGTGTTCAGACAAGGCTGGGTCACCCTGGTCAGCATGGCCCCAGAGGGACCCGACAGGAGGACTTCTGCCAGGACCTGACCGTCTCCCCCGCCTCTGTTTGCGTGCTGGTTCTCCTGGAGGCCAGAGCCAGGCTTGTGCGTCTCTGGACCTGCCTCTCATGCTCTGTCCTCCCTCCTGTGGTCCGGAGGGGCCTCGGAGGAGAGCACGGCGGCTGTGGGGGTCCTGGTCTGTTGCGAGGACAGGTCTGGAGACTGTGTCCTCCACAGTCACCCCTGTGAAGCTCGAGACGGGGAGCACCGTGGGGCCGGCACAGCCCCGCCTCGGTGGAGACGGGCCTTCGCCACGTTACTCATTTTAAAATTCTTTGCTGATTTGAAATCCACTCGAGCTCGTTTCTGCAGCTGCTACTCTCTGAGGAGCTGGGCTGGCTCACGACGTTAAACAGGAAAAATAAGGAGAGAAACACGGAGAGCGAGGGAGAGGGACAGGACGCAGCAGCTGAGGGAGCAGAGGTGCCAGCCCACCCTCTGCCCCTCGCCAGCCTTTACTTCTGGTAGGAGGAGGAGGAGTGGGACTTTGGAGACGAAGCAGGGACAGCTTCCAGCATTTGAGCGGAAGAGTTTTCTGGAAGCCTGGCCAGGGAGGAGCTGAGCGCACAGAGGGTGGGATGAGCTGTGTCCCAGCTCCAGGCGACAGAGAGGCCAGGGTGATGTGGAGACTCTGTCTCCTGGGAAGGGAGGTGGCTTTCAGGAATGAAAAGCTATGCGGTTCTGGGCGCTGGTTTCCCAGCTCAGACCGTGCCTTTCCCTGCTTTGGATTTGCAAGACTTCAGGCACTGATGGCCCATAGGGCCGCTCGGCGAGGACAGGAGCAGAGAGATGTCTGGTTTCAGTTCATCGCAGGGAGGGAGGCATTAACCGCAGTCGCCCTCCCTGGGGTAAGACACAAATGTGAGTGGACCTTATTCTAAAGACCAGCAGGACAGCTCCCCCGTTTCCTGCCTGCCAGGACCTTCTAGGGGTCCCCTGATGCTCGTGAAGGGACTTTAGCCCCTGCACCCCTGTACCTTGAATAGTTACAGGCTTTACTTGGTGTTAATTATGTCTTGAGCTCAACAACTAAAATGCCTGGAACCCAAGCTACACTATATGAGGAGGAAGTGGTTTTTTTCTGCATCCATTGTTTCACTACAACATTTTCATTCCTAGTTCTCCAGCCCCTACTACAAGGTCCAGGGGAGAATTCAAAGTTCATCTCAGAAGATGCCACAGGGTGGCTGGTGCTTTAAAGATAAGTGCCGTGTAGGTGGTAATCCATCATCAACCCTGGGTTCCCTGGCTCTAGCTGGGAATGCGAGCCTGCGGACTGCTCTCTGAGCCTGGATGTGGTATGGGGTTGCTCCCAGTCGCCTTCTTGGTGTGAAACACCTTCAGTCCACACGTGACTGGGTGACGCAGGTGAGAGAGAAGGCGGGAGGGATGTGGCATTGGAGGGTCATGCATGGTCAGCAAGAGGCCTGCTCTCGGCCCACATTCCCAGCAGCAAGAGAAGATTCCTTGGGAGGGAGGTTTCAGGTGATCCTCCCACGGCCGAGTCCTGAGGGACTGTGTGGAGCGGAAATGAGCAAGAAGAATGAAGCAGACGAAAGGTGACCCTTTTTAGACAAGAATGTGTGTGTGTGTGTGTGTGGGGGGATATATGTGTATGTATATTCATATGTGTAATATATGATGTTTGATATGTATACACTATGTATATAAAATATAAATACCAAACATCTATAAACACCCAAGGCACCGAGGCCACTGCCCACCTGTCCTGCTGTGCCCACCCTGTGTTTCCTGAGTCCACAGCAGGCTCCATGCACACCCAGGAATGACAGACATTTGTGGTGGAGCAGTTGCATTTCAAAGAAAACTTTGTTTGTATTTATACCATAAAATCAGGCTACATGAGTTCTTTAAACTGCTGCGTATAAGTCACCCAAAACCCAGTGAAGTCGGTACCTGTGGCACAGAGCAGGGTCTGGTCCTGCTCCCGCCGGTGGCCACACTGCTGACCCTGAAGTGTTCACTGCTGATTCCTTCACGCTAAGTGAGCACCCACCTTGTGCAGGTCTCCTCTCACCTGCGGGCAGGTAGGACCAGCCCATCTCATAGATGAGACATGTATAGCCCAGGGAGACAGGACCAGCTGTGGCTCAGACACTGACCACACGTCTGCAGGATGTCCCAGCATCAGGCCTGGGCCACACCCCCTGCAGCAGAGCCAAGAGCCGGCACATGTCAGCGCCTCCTGGCATGACACCTGACACTGGGGAACGTTTGTTTGTTTTCAGAGGCTTTGCTCCCACAGTCCTCAGCGGGGAGGCGCTAAGAGCCAGTGAGTCACAGCCTGTGATAGGGATGAGCGCTCTCTCAGGGCCACACAGCCTAGGAGGCGGTGCCCCTCGGGCGCCTGTGGAACGGGAGCATGCGCATCATTCCTCGCTGGCCACTTTCTGTAAGAACTCTGTTTAGGAAAACACTGAGTGATTTAGGTGGTGTTGTTTTTTTACTATTCAAAAAATTTTTAAAACAAAATAAATTCCATAAGATTCTTTTAAACTGTAATTTGTAAATGTGGGGTTTTAACCCAGGAATATTGAATCTTTTTAAATTGAGCAAAAATGAACACAATTCTGTGTCTCCTTCCTGGGTCCTGGGGCTGAGAGTGCCGTCTGGGGTGAGGGTGTCACTCTAAGTTCTCGAGTGGAGGCCAGAGCTGCGGACTCCAGGGAGCATCTGCAGCCGGGGACCCGCCCTCCCCAGGTGAAGCCGCTCAGCCCGCCGGTCAGGACACCAGGCCAGCGGAGTCTTCCGCAGACGCCACAGCCGCACGCTCACCCAGGCAGGTGACACGCAGCACCGAGGGAGGGAGGTGACGCTGCGGGTCACTGGTGCTGCGAGCCCCCCCCCCCCCCCCACAGATCCTTCTGGATTCAGTGCAGACAAAGCATGCTGCTCAGTTTGCTTGCATTTGTGTCTCATGGAATTACAAGCTTCGATCTCTAAAGCAAAATGCTGGGAGGCACAGGTTTCTTTTGGGAAGCGTCTGATGGGCGCTCCTTTGGGGAGAAAATATCTAACCCATTTTCCAGAGGCAACACCAGCCCCCTCTGCTTTAGGGTGAGCATGGTTCACCCCGGCCGTCCGAGGGTAGGGACTCCTGGGAGACCCCCATTGCTGACAGGGTCTCCCTGTTAACACCACAGGGAGACTTCCTGCTACATGGTCCTGCCTGGTGACCAGCGGGACACCTCTACGGCATTCTTCTCAGTAGCAACTTGGGTCTCACGAGCGTAACCGTGCAGGTCCGGAGGTTGGCCTTGACCTCTGTGTCTGCTGTCCCTGAGCCCTGGAGCTCCCAGGTGTTTGAGGTCAGCTGGGGGATGAGTCGGAGGGTGAGAGGAGCCGTCTATCAGGTACCCTTCCCCTGACTGATCTATGACCACCTGGCCCCGCCCGCAAGAAGGAGGCCCAGAGACAAGAAAAGGTGGACGTTCGTAGGTTGGGGCTCGGCTTGGCTGGCTGATGGCTCCTCGCTCTGGGAGTGCTGGGGCCTGGAGGAGAGGTGCCTGCACGCTTTCCACGAGGAATGGCCTGACCAGTAAGCCTCACTGTCCTCTGAGTCTGTGCTGCCTCTCGCTCTCCACATTGGCCCCTAGACAGCCCTGCGTGCATGTTCTGTGGAGCTCACCATGGTGTCCTTCTGTCTGAATCAGCAGGAGAATCAGACAAGTGTCTTTAGTGCAAGGGTGGGAGGTGGGGCCCTGAAATTTAACAGCAAGGCTTGTCCATGGGCTATTGGTCCATTCCTCTTCCGTTGGTCCGCCAAGTTGATCATTTCTCCATTTTTCCTCAGCTCTTGTGTGTTGTCATGCACATCCTGACTTGTGTCCTTGGGTGGAGGGTGTCGCCTGGCGCCCTTGGAGCCCATCCTGCAGACTTGCACCGCTGCCCTCGGGACCCAGAGCCTTGGGTCCAAATGAGCACTTGCCGGGTCACCACCAGGATAGCTGGTCCCTTCCTGGCCTGGACACTGACTACCCGCAGCCACAACGCTTGTCCAGCTGGGGTCATTCTTTCATCCTGTCATGCTTCTTGGAGCCAGTTCTACCTGAACTGGGCAAAGCCTGCGTGCGTGATAGTTGGTTGCTACATGTGACATGTTTCCCAACGGAGATCAGTCTTAGTCACATGGGGCTGAAGTTTGAGAGGATGAACGGGCTAAAAGTAACAATCCAGAGCTTGGGAAGGGGCCTTGTCCTCATTGCCAAAGGGGTGGGCTGGCCAAGGCCCCAGCCACCCAGGAGCCGGGATATCGCAGTGCCTAGACGCAGACCCTCCACGCCAGGGCCCACGGCGCTGCTGGCTTTTCTAAAGCAACCACATCTCAAGCGTCTGTTGCAGCCAGGATTCCCAGAGATCTCTGGGGCTGGGAAGTGGATCGGGCAGGATTCTTTCCAAAGCTCAGTCAGGTTTTTGCATTCTTCTGAACATGCATGGATATACGTACGCAAATATTTCAAAAGTAGCATGTTTTATCTGGGTCATTCCAGAAAAAGAGTGCCTGATAAGATAGATGTAGGTGTACTTGTTTCTGTAAAGCAGTTTGAGTTTTACAAAGTGTTCACCTTTCAGAGGCTAATTTTGGGAACTAAAGCTGGAGGCAGTGCTGGGGTGCGCGTCCTCAGAGCACTACAGGGGTCAGTTTCCTACTCCCTTTTTCATCGTTCATAGGAAATAGTCTCAGAGATGTCCTTCCACACATTGCAGACTCTGTGCCCCGCAGGAGAGACGGGCGGCCTGCTTCAGACTGGGGCCCTGGGGCTAATTCCCATCTCGTTGCCCCTGCTGTGTCACCGAGAAGCCTGCCCCTCCCTGAGCTCGGGTGTCCTTGTGGAACACGTGGGGGTGAGGGTGCCTCCTGCAGGAGGTTTCTGAGAGCCTTCGGTGAATTCCATATAAAGCGCACGGGCCTGGCACGCAGGGTGGGAGGGGTGGGCCACCGTCAGTCCCCGTTCCCGGCCCCCTCGCTGTCTCTCTACACGTGCAGAAGACTGTCCCCAGGGGCCCAGGCCATCCTGAGGTGGCCTGGCCACTCCTCATTGCCACGTCCAGGTCCTGGCCGTCTCCTCTGAGGGCGGTCCTCCCTCCAGCAGGGGGCACTGCCAGCCAGCGCCGCATGTGCCGCTCACAGACTGTGGGCAGCCTCCCCAGCATCCTCTCCCCCGGGTGCCCCTGAAGGTCTCTAACCCCAGTTCTGTCGGAGTGGGAGGGGGTGCATCAGTCTCCCTCACAAGCTGCCTCTGAAGCCCCCACCCCTCTTCTGGGGCCTGCGCTGTGCATCCTGCTGAGGGACCCTGACCTCAGGGCATCCTGAAAACACCTTCAACCCGCCCCACCAGCAAGGATCTTGTTATTTCCCTAAAGCACCTCTCTCATGTCCCTTTTGTTCCTGGAGTCACGACCCCTTCGTTGCCCCAGCCGGACCCCTCGGCCACCCCAGCTGATTCTCCAGCATGCTGTTGTCTTCCTCAGCTCCTTTCTCCTGGATCACAGCCGGGGCCGCCCTGCCCACGGCCCACCGGGTCCTTGCCCTCCTGGCCGCCCTGGGTGCACCCACGGCTACCTCTGCAGAGCAGATCCGAGCCGGCCAGAGCCCCTCGCACTTTTCACAGCCTCGGTTGTCTTGTGGGGTTCTGCTAGTTTCTGGCCCTCCCAGGAGACACTGCTCCCCATTGCCCCCCAATCCTAACCTTCCTCCAACCCACCTTACATGTGCCCTGTGCCCTCACCTCTGCCCACAGGCCCTTCACCCCACAGCCCCGGGCCAGACGTCCTGGAAGAGCCAGCTCTCACCCCCGAGCCTGCATAGAGCTCTCCCAGCCCCTGGAAACGTAACTGGTGCCTCCTCTGTGTTGCATCCTGCACCTTGTTAAACCTTTATGCTGACATTACGCTTTGCCATAATCACTCAGATTGATGGTACATATTTTATAGCAAAATAGTTGTAGCTATTGTGAAATTTATTGCGGCACCATGAGAACACATCCCATCCCTGTTCGGACACTTTGTTGTCTGTCCCCACGTGGCTGTGGGGGTGAGGGCAGCGCCTGGCTCGCTGACCTTGGATCTCCTGAGCTAACCCTGGGAGCAGGGTGTCTTCTTCTTTGTTTGCTGTGGGAGGTCAGGGCCGTGGCGTGGCGCTGTGTGGCAGGTGCTGTGGGAGGTCAGGGCTGTGGCGTGGCACTGTGTGGGAGGTCAGGGCCGTGGCGTGGCGCTGTGTGGGAGGTCAGGGCCATGGCATGGTGCTGTGTGGCAGGTGGTGTGAGAGGTCAGGGCCGTGGCGTGGCACTGTGTGGGAGGTCAGGGCCGTGGCCTGGCACTGTGTGGCAGGTACTGTGGGTGCGAAGGCAATCGTTGGAGAGGAGGCATTCACACCACCCAGGGCCAGCTGACCTGCGTTCTGGGGTGACTCCATCCCAACTTGGTGACCGGGGGTAAGTCACCACTAACCCCGTCTCTGAAACATCGTCATCTGATGGGCGGTCTTCAAAGCCACTTCCTGCCCCACCGACTGAAGTCAGCCCTGCAGGGTGGCTGCTTACCCCACCCTCTCCGCCAGTGCGTTGTATGTGGGAGCTGAATTTAGCGACCCCTGGAGAAGGAGCTCGCCGGTGGAAGGAGTCCGGGTTTGGAGGCCGCGTCCAGGAAGAGGCAGCTCCCCTGCTATCTGCTTACTCAGGATTGCAAGCCTCACTATCTCGAAACCCATTTGCAGCATCTGTGACTCACGGAGAAGAGATGGGAAGGCCTTGCTCAGAGGAAGGCGGGACTGGCCAGCATCAAGGACCACCAGCGCCAGCGCCAGCGCCAGTGGGAACGCAGGGCTTCCTGTCCAGCTCCCCCGGGATCCAGCAGCTCGCCGGCCGGAACGCCTCGGGTGGGGTCTGCAGGGCGGGTCTCCGAGGCAGGGACACTGCGCGCACCAAGGAGAGGAGACCCGCTGGTCCCCCAGCGGCAAGCTGCCTCCCCTGGCTGTTCTCAGGCTGACTCCTCCTTGGCAGACAGTCCGTTCCAGGCACAGTCAGTCTGACTCATCAAAGCCAAAGCCCAGCCCAAGGCGGGGGGGGGGGGGGGGGGGGGAAGAGAGAGAGAGAGAGAGAGAGAGAGAGAGAGAGAGAGCCCTGCTTCCAAGTGGGCGTGGAGCTCTCCCTCCCCACAGGGCAAGGCCAAGATTCTGCTGCGAGCCACCAGGGAGCCATAGAGGAGCGGCCTTGGCATCGTAAACGCGGCCATTGCACACAGGACTCCTCTTTCTCACGCATGGACGGCAGGAGCTGGGGTCACGGCCTGAGTCCTGGGGCCAGGGGACAGGGCCAGCCTGTCCTCGCCTGCTCTCACCCTGCCCACCAACCAGGCCCCACGTGCAGGGCCCACACAGTGGGCCAGTTGTGGAAGCAGAGGGTGCAGAGAGCTCAGGAGCTTGGTAGCCCCGGCACACACGGGCACAGTTCCCCGGACACACACCGGTGCCAGCCTCAGGGCAGCCCTCCTGAGATTCACCAAATGCACCACAGCCACCAGACCTGGAGACCCTGTCACCTCGAAGCTGTGCAGCTCGGCACAGCAGCCTCTAGAGCGTGTCCTGCAGGGTCAGCAGGCGCCCATCACCCGCGAGTGTTCTGGGGGCTTTGCGGGTGGGATGAGGGCATCCCGCCCACTCGACCTTTCTCAGGAAAGCTGGGCCCTCCAGAGGGCACTGGGGTGGGCCTGAGGAGGAATGGACAAAGGGCAAGCTTTTCTTAAGTCAAGAAGCAATTGACCAGGAATTGAACCTAAGACCTTTTGGTCTGAGGGCCCATGCCCTAACCACTGAGAAAACTGGCCAGGGCCCACCTGCTGCTCTTGACAGTCCAACAAAGTCCAAGGTGCTGTGGCCCTTTCCTTGCTGGTTGCAGGGCCTCACCTGCACTGTCTTTGAAACGTTGTCACTGCCTGCCTGGGTTCTAGCTGTTCACCTGCATGTTCTTCTCCCCCGCTAGTCCTCAGGCATGTGTCTGAGCTTTTTAAACCACGAATGGCGTTCCTGGCACACAAGGCACATGATCGGTGCACAGTCCATGTGGGAAGATGGGTGGGTGGAAGGAAGGGGGAGCGCGGTCGAGGGAGGGGAGGACTGGGTGTGGGAACCTGGGTGACTGCTTTGCAGGTAGATGGGTGAATGGGTGGGTCGATGGAAAGCCTCCTAGTAAACCCTTTCCCCATAAGCCCAGCCCGGCCTCACTTTCTGGAGAATGTCATTGATGGTTCACTCCCTGTGTCAGGTCCTGGGATGCAGCGTTGAGTAAGACCCGGCCGTCTGGTGTGGGGGAGGGTAGAGGCTCCAGCTCCGTCCACCGCCCCCTCCTGGGCTGTCAGGCAGAGGCGGACGCACACACACAAGGGTTTCAGGTGGCGCTCATGCACGGGAGGCGGCCTGGGCCCAGATGGTTTACATTTGTTGCTGAGAGCGCTGTCCATGTCAGCAGACATGGCCGGGGTCAGGGTGACATCGAGGGGCCGGGCCCCGAGGCTGTTCGTCAGGAAGACTAATGAGCCCGCTGCTCGTCTCTGCCGGGCCCTGCGCCCACCTTGAAACCTTGAAACCCACCACTGCATGGGGATGGCCCTGTCATCTCTGGCTTTTCGTGGATGAGCCTGCATTTCCCCTTGGAGGGCGGGGCAGCTCCTATATCAGAAACCTGGTGGCGCCCCGCCCTCCGAGGAAGGGCTCCCCTTAGGCTTCTCCAGCCCCCCATTAGTTATCTAATTGCAGCCATGTTCTCCAGGAGAGCAGCCCGGCGCCCTGCCCAGGCCACTTAGAAAGGCTTCGCATTTGGAGTGCTCTGAACTGGAAGAAAGGAAGCGTGTGTGTGTGTGTGTGTGTGTGTGTGTGTGCTCACGAGGTCTAGAGAAGGTGTGTCTGAATGTTTCAGCCCTTTGTCTTCATTCAGCAAAGGCTCTAGGCTTCCCTGAGGAGCAGGGTGTCAGCGTGGAGCTCGGGGTTCTGTGGGAGGAAGCACACCCACCTGCTGTCCTCAGCTGAGCGGCGTCCGGGTCAAACCGACACTCACACTGACACACTCACACTGACACAGACACACACACTCACACAGATAAACACTCACACAGATACACAGACACACACATATACACACTGACACACTGACACATACTGACACACGCATACTGATACATTCACACTGACAGACACACTCACACAGACACACACTGACACACTGACACACACTGACACACTGACACATACACTCACACTGAGACACTCACACTGACACATTCAAATTGACACACACACTCACACACACACACTCACACTCACACTGACACATTCAAACTGACACAGATACACACACTCAGACACACACACACACTCACACTGACACATTCACACTGACACATTCACACTGACAGACACACTCACACACACACACTGACACAGACACACACACTCACATAGATACACACTCACACATATACACACTGACACACTGACACACGAATACTGATACATTCACACTGACAGACACACTCACTCACACAGACATACACTGACACACTGACACATACACTCACACTGAGACACACTGACACATTCAAATTGACACAGACACACACACACGCTCACACACACTGACACATTCAAACTGACACAGATACACACACTCACACAGACACACACTCACATACACACTCACACTGACACATTCACACTGACACAGACACACACAGACACACACACTGACACATTCACACTGACACACTCACACACACTCACACTGACACACACACACTGACACATTCACACGGACACAGACACACACAGACACGCACACTCACACAGACACACACACACTCACACTGACAGACACATACACTCACATGGACACACACACTCACACGCACACTCACAAACGCACTGCTGAGGATGCTTCCCATCACTGTATCTTTACACATCTCATCCCAGGACCTGAGGTGCCTCTCCTTGACTTCTGCCCCCGCCACCTCTCCCCCCAGCAACCTCCTCATGATGACCTGTCTCCCGCCTCCTCCTTGGTGAATCCATTCCTGACCTCCATGTCTGTCCCCCAGCCCCCACCTTAGCTGCCCTGCAGACCTGTGGGTACTTATATCCACAGCCAGCTCCCACACACACCTCTGGGTGAGGGCACCTACACCTCACATAGGGTCACCCCAGAGCCAGCATGGCCAGTGCAGGGAGGTCCTCAAGGGATCTTCATGAACGGCCCGCCTCCTTTGGGGTCTGATGTCCCAGTCATGGAAGTGAGTGCCGTGTGCACTGGCCTGAGGGTGGGCACTTCACCCCCGAGGGCTCACAGGCAAGGCTGTAGGACCCCTATTAAAGCTCAGGCCCCTGGGAACGGTGATGCCACACGTCAGGGTTGGACACAGGCTGGCTGGACTGGGCGGTCAGCCTGCAGCCCCAAACAGCAGGCAAGAGGCCAGGAGCCAGTCATCTCATTTCGCTGGGTCCTCACCTCCCCCCTCACCACACTTCTCACTTGTCCCACCTCACAGCTCACGTCATTGGGGAGCCTGCAGAGCCTGCAGGGGAGAACCCTTCAGTGGGTGCAGGAGCTGAGGGTGGAGGTGGGGGGCAGTGCTTGGCCTGGGCCCCTGGGTGCAGGTCAGCAGCTTGCAGATGCCTGGTGGCCCTGACGTGGCCACCTGTCCAGCTTCTGCTGGGGAGGACGGGAGGCGGCACCTGTCCCGTGCTGTCCGGGCCCCTTGACGGGCGGCCTGGAGCTGAGGGAGGTGGTGGTATCTCACTCGCCCTCCTGCTTGTCTTCCAGACTGTCCGTGGGGCTGAGGTGCATGAGGAATGGGGTGCGTCCAAGCCTGGAATCCTGAAACCTGAACAACCTCAAGGAAGCGGCCCACTCTTCTCTCCAGCAAGACCCCAGACAAGGGGACGGCGACAGCGTCGGATGCAGACCCGGCCCGGCACCCTCCACCCCAGAGGCGGCCCCGCAGAGCAAGGCCACTACGGTCCTTCTTGCTGGTGACATGCTCATTGTCACCTTTGCCACTGTTTGGATTTCTCTTCTTGATTTTTTTGGGGGGAGGGGGTATTTTTTCTGGAAACTCTAGATTCAGGAACACATTGATGAGGATTTGGATTTTGGATTTGTATTTCCCTCCAAGTACCTTTGTGTAATGTATATTTTTTTAATAAAACAGAAATGCATCCCTGTACCCTTCTATCGAAACTGGACCAAGGCTCTCAGAGAGGCCCTGCGCCCGCCCCGCCCTGCATGCTGTTCCCAGCAACCTGGAGCTCCGCCCCCTGCTCCTTCTCTCCACCACTCGCTCAGTAACCAGTTTTTTATATTTTCCGTTTCAGTGTATATGTTGCTTATTTGTTTTATTTATTGAGATATTTTTAACAAGCTCAGTGACTGCAACGTGGCTGTGTATACTTCCCCCCCCCCGCCCCCCCCCCCGCCCCCGCCCTGAACAATAAAGACGCGAGCAGCCCTGGTCTTCCGTCTGTTCTCTGCTCCGCCTCCACCTGCAGCTGGGGAAACGCCCCGAGGCAGTTCCCACAAAAATGACTGTCGTTTCACTTTTTTAAAAGGGACAAGAAATGATGTGCGACATTTTATGCCACACATATCAGAGCGTTTCCTAGGAACGTCCATCTCCGTGTGGCTGAGACTGTTCACAGACCAGGCCTGGGCGAACAGGTGGGGGTGGCCTCAGCCCCTCCCAGGTGCCCCCCTCTCAGCCCCACCCCCAGCCCCAGAGCTAGAGGTGATGCTCCCAGGCCATTCCCTATTCCTCAGACCACACTCGCCGCCCGTGTCCCATCCCTGCTGCCAGGGTCAGCACCAGCCAATGCCAGCTCCCGGAAGCCTCCCCTACCACCCGGCCCCGGCGGGCTCCTGGGCCCCAGACAGGACATTCAAGCTGCTCCTTCCCACTTCTCCCCATGGGTCACTGTCCGTTCCGAGCACGTCCAGCCCAGCACCTGCATGCTCAGCTGTGTGAGATCAAGGGTGGCGCACCTGTGTATGCAGGTATGTCCAGGGTGGAGCCCTGGCCCAGAAACCCAGCAGATCCACCGTCTGCCAAGGGCCACGATGGAGCCAGTGGCTGGGGTCCGGGGAAGGGGCAGACACATTTCCACGAGGGAATGTTCCACCTGCTGTCCTCCTGACCATGTCTGTGGGCACCAGTGGGGCTGTGGTGGCCCCAGGTTGAAGGCTTCCAGCCGGGGAACTGCACGTCACCAGGTCACACCGTGAGCCAGAGCGGGGTGGAACTCCAGAAAGGACAGCTCCCCTCATCTGGCTGCTCCCAGGAGGGGCCTGGATGCAGCCCAGCTTCCCTGCGGCTGGTGCCACCTAGATGGTTCCTCTGCACCTGTCTGGGGCCCCGTCCCTGCAGCATGAGCCCAGCCCCCACCGCACACAGCAAGTGAGTGGGCATGGGGACACATGCAATGCACACATACACACACACATGCAATGCACACATATACACGCACACACACACGGGGAGCTCCCTGCGGAGACCTGGGCAGCTGTGGTCTGGCAGTGAGGGGTTCCGCCCTGCCCTGTGCTGTCCATCTTGCAGGGTCCTACAGAGGCCCGTGCACCTACACTGCCTTCGCCTGCAGTGATTCAAAGAAAAACAATACCAAACCATGTCACATAAAACTTTCAGTGGCGTGGCCAAAAGCACTTGTTTCTTGATTTCCAAATTGCAAAATTCAGAGCTGGAGCCAGTCTGCCCAGCAGTGGCCGGCCTTGGGTCCCCACTGCGGTGACCACGTCCAGGGAGCCACCCACACCCAAGTCCAAGGCGAGGGGGCTGTGCCGGTGAGGGAGCGTCGAGTGGAGTCCAGTGAGGCCTCAGACTGGGGACCCCACGGCCAAAGTCACGGAAAGACCTGAGGTCATACCCGGACCTGGGGCATTCTGTGCCCTGTGCCCTGTTCTCCAGCTGACACCCCCGCTCCTGGGAAGCCTCACTCCCTCCGCGCCCACCGTGACGACAATCCTGGTTAGCGGTGGTATGTCAGCTCTGGCATGTTACCTCGGAGTCCTCACCTCCGCGCGTCTTCCCTCCTCGACCAACTCAGATATGTTCTCACTAGACATTAAAACTGCGGTCCAAAGAGTGCACCTGGAAGGCAGTGGGAGCCATAGGTCACTGGGACTGTTTTCCAGGCGCACGGCCATCTCCATCCGGGTCTCTGCGACCAACAAGGTCACGATGACCATTCCGGGAGGCGCACTGAGCCCCGTCCTAGAGACGGCACCGTGATGGGTGGGAGACACGGGACCAGAAGGACGAGGTGGGAGGCAGCAGAGGGTGGAGGCGCCCATGGGGAAGAGAAAGATGGAGGTGGAGATTTTAAGGGGCAAAATGGCCACCGTTCTAGATTTTACTGTAAAACGTGTGCCCTTTTCTTGTAATGTTGCTCATCCCTGTGCATGAATCACGCGTGGGGATGTGGTTTTCCCGGCAGCCGCAGGCACACGCTGGCCCCGGGAGGGTTTGGCAGCAGGGAGGTGAGCTATCAGCACACCAGCCTCCTCTCTGCACTGGGTGCTGAGTGTAGCTTTCCGTCTTGTGGTCTGGTTTCTTCTAACGAAAACCTCCTCGGCTAAGATGTCTCCAGACATAATCCGAGAAGACACAGCCTGGGGTTCTGACGGGCTGGTGCTGGGAAGCCTGTCTGCTAGTTTGGTTGCAGCTCAACACCAGGAAAGAAAGAAGCACGTTGGCGCTGGCTCCACCCCCACAGGTTGCTCCAAACACACCTCCCAGCCTCTCCTTCCCACAGACCTGCCTCCGCCCAGACTGGAGAGGCTCTGCCCAGAGAGCTACATGGCAGGGCCTCGGCCACGGCACCCACCCATGGGTGGTCGGGGACCAGGTCAGTAGCTGCTTGCTGGGCCCTGCGTACCTGGAGCTTCACAGCCCACGGCAGAGCGCCGGCGCCCCGCTGTGCTCTGCACCTTCCTCCTGCTGTCTTGGCATCGGCATTCGTCCACCTACTTTGTCCAGGTGTTTGGGTCTTTGCCCAGCCTCGCCATGCAGCTGGGAAAGACGTAACCTGCTGGGAAAGACACAGGTGGGAGCAGGTGAATGAGAGGCAGACAGAGCCCTGAGCGGTCACTGGGGGCGGGCAGTAGGGCCTGTGCCACGGGGCTGCCTGATCTTTGGGCAGTGGACTTGCTGACCCGGGACAGAGCGACCTCTCTGTGCTTCCAGCAGGGCCCAACTGCCAAAGCCAAGGTGGCTGTGCCTGTGCCCGAGAGCATCGGGGAGTCTGAGCCCTTCTGCTTAAGGGCCAAGACCCAGACTCCCAGTGCTGGTCACAGAGGAGTGAGGAGGCAGGGGAGACCCCTCCAGACGGCTCCAATGCCAGCCGCCCCGCTCGGGCCTTCCCTTGGATTGCCGCCTGCCCCGTCATGGGCAGTGATGCTTCGGTTCTGATGGGACTGGATTTTCTTTGTTCTTTCCCATTGTTCCAAAGCTGTCATCTCATGTGTCGGCCTGTATCCTGGAGCATGCAGGACAGTCACTGCAGGAAACTTAATTTGGGGCCTCAGTTTCCTCAGCTGTAAAATGGGGCTAAATCAGCTCCATATTCCTTGTGGGCTTCATGACAAGGAACAAGGTAATCCATGTAGAAGCCTCCCCGAGAGCCCGGAGTGCCCTGTGCGTGAGCCCGCGCACACCGGGCACAACGGCCGCCTCCCTCCTCAGGCACCGCCCAGCCGTCAGAGACCTCCCGGATGAACGGACTTGTGATGCCAGGTGTGAGGGCTTGGCTTGTTTGTTTGATTGGTTGGTGTTTAGCCATGTGACTGATTGAAGGGCATGGGGACCAAGCAGGAGAAAGCCTAGGCCCGTACCCCTCACACCAGCCTGTGTGATAAAGAAATCCATGGGAAATACTTCTCCGCACACCCCAGCCTCCACGAGTTCTTTAGTTTCTGTTTTAAAACAGGTAGCGTGCTACTGGCAGAAGCTGAGCTACGCCAATGCCCTGGGTCCCCAAATGGCTCAGAGTGACGTGTCAGGTGGGGAGAGGCAGGGCCAGCAGAGATGTGAAGACAGCTGTGCCCTCCCGCCCCGTCACTCACTCCCACCCCTCCCCAGATTCCTGGCACCCCTCTCACATTTAGGACAGCTCAGCAACCCTGCAGAAGCCCCGCCAAAATAGAAATTACTTAGATTGTTTGCTAAAAATTGCCATGCTTGTAGAATTTTATGAGGGGGAAAAGAGACCTTTTTTGATATATTGGCATCATAATAAGTCACATCGAGATAGACCCACGGCTGCCCAGGAAAATAGAAGTTGTTGCCAGGGGTAAGGTTCTGGGGACACAGGTGAGCATGAGGGTCACCTCACACCTGCCCAGGCCAAAAGGACCTGTGGGCCTTCCTCCTCCCGCTGTCGGGAGAAGAAAGGACAGAGTAACTGCTCTGATTTGACAAAACACAGAGCAACAAACACCAGGCACAAATGACTGTGCTTTCATCCCCGCCGGTGAGGAAGGGCGCCCAGGAGAACCAAATGTGACAGCCCAGGAGCAAGGCGACCGGAGGCTGCCAGGGGCGGCCCGATGCGCGCTGTCGTTGCTGGGGGCCGGGGTGCTCTCAGTGCCCAGAGCCTGGAGGAAAGCGCAGGGTGTCGGGAGCTAAGCCAGCCTCCAGGCCCCTGAACGCGAATGTCCTGCTGAGGGTGAAGGCCCCGAAACCTGCGCCGTGGTCTTCCCGACCCGTAGGCGCCACCCCCACGGTCACAGCCTCTCTCAGGAGGCGTGGACAGCATGCTTCCGACCAGGTGGGCCTCCTGCGCCAGAACCTCAGGCCTGGGTCTGTGCCGAAACGCACAGCCTCCCGTGTTCAGATCCGATAAGAGCTCTCTGCCTTCCGGCATGGGGTGCGGGGAGGGGACGGTGCCAAATATTTACTCAGCACACAGCCCAGTGTTTACGCCCATGTATGGGCTGTTTGTTTTTTTAACAGACTTTCCACCAAGCAGTGTGTTACTTCTTACTTCTTTAGTCTTACTTCTTTAACTTGTTACTTCTCTAGTTTTGTTCAGATTTTGAAAGCACATCATTTTGGTGCCAAGATGAACAAAACCTGGCTCTTTATGATGTTGGGAACTGACTCAACAATTCACAGATTTTTTTTTTTTTAAGGCAAAGCTAATCAACTTGGAAAAAGTTGCACATTCTGTTCGTTGATGGTCCCGCTGACCCTGCAGACCCGGTTCCTCCCACTGCTCATTTGGGGAGTTGTAAGAATCAATAAAAAAACAGAATGGACGCTCCCTGCCCTCATTTTTATGTTGACGGTGCCTTCCTGCCCACAGCTCTTCTGGGTAAAGAGCCATATGTCTGCACAGCCGCCACATCCCTCCACGTCTGCTGGGGCTGGTGGATGCTGACCCAGCAGCTGCCCAGCCGCCACGCTGCCAACCGCCTGTGGCATGGGTGGCCTGGATCTAAAGATGGGCTGGGCCGAGTAGAGTCCAAACTATAGCACCGAGATTTTTAAAAAGGCTGTCTTCTTGGCGCCACCCCCCCTCCATCCCCGCAAGCAATCTTTATGACAAAGCAATCTATCATCAGGTCTAATATATTTATAGTCAAAGACCCAGAAGGAAAAAGGCAGAAAAAAAAAACAGGCCAAAAATGAAAACTTTTTTTTATCAGGAAGTCTGCATTGCATGTTAAAGAAACTTATTTAGGCTGAAGGAAAACTATTCCAGTTAGAAAGATAAATCTAGACAAACAGCCTAAACGTGCCAGAAATGACTTACTATTGTCAGAGGCAGATTTCCGGCCAGGCACTGTTGCCAGAGGCAGCCACTATCACGAGAGGCACCTACTACGGGCCACAGGCAGCTACTAACTGGCGAGAGGCTGCTACAGGGCACGAACGTGGGAGACAGCTGTTATTGAGAGAGGCAGGTACAGGGGCCGGACTGTGTCTCAGACCAGCATCTGCACGGCCATTTCTGTAATAGTAATAATAATGATGGAGGAATACAATACAGTCTCGAATGGAACCTAATTTTTGTTGTTGTTATTGTTGGTTTTGTTCATTGAATTCCACATATGAGTGGGGTCCTGTGGTCTTGTCTTTCTCTGGCTGGCTTATCCATCCATGCTGTCACAAGGGGTGGAATTTCCTTTTTTTTTTTTTTTTTTTAACATGCTGAGTGGTGTTCCATTGTGAAAATGTACCTAGTTTCTTTTTAATGCAATATTTACACATTTATGTTATATTTATGCATAGCAAAAAGTTTGTAATAAACGCAAAACAAAAGTCTCCCTAAAATCTGGAGGAGTTGGAAGTAGAGGTAAAGGCATCTAGGACAACCAGTAGAGGCCAAGGAGACCCCTGCCCAGCCCAGCCCTGACAGCTGGACACCCAGCCTGCATGGGAGCTGCTGCAGGGATGGGAGCTACTACCCACCGGCGCCTCCCCTCACATGCAAGCCCACTCTGGGTACAGGCAGCCCTGTGGTTAGAAGGATCTTTGTTTTATTGAGACCAAAACATTATCCCCTATAATTATGACCTTTGGTTCATGGTTTGCATTAACATACATATGTCTAATCCTAAATGTATATGGCTCATCTGGTTCTTAGTTGGTGAAGAATTCGCCCCCAAGGGACCTGAAAACCAGATTGGGAAACTTGTATGACAGAATAACTATGCTAATTAAGAAGCCAGTCTCAATGAGACTCAAATTTCTAGGAAATGGGCCTCTGTGATGCATCTCCAGCATGGTCGGCTTTTGACAGAATTTGCTGAATTTCCCCAGGGCAAGCAGAATGTAGGGGGGAGGGAAGAGGACATAGGAACAAAGAACCGCAAGTGAGGGCCAGCATCAAGGTGGAGATCCCCGAGGCATCTGCCTCAACTTGACAGGGGGAGGTGGAGGCAACTAGAGAAGGCCTCAGCCCAATTTTTTTAAATGGCCCAATGGGAGGCAGCAAAACCGAGGTGACATATAAGGAAACAGGTGACCCCATAGTACTCAGCCAATGAGGAACCAGAGGAGGGACTGAATAAATAGGCTGTGTTCGCTGCCCCAGGTGTGCCTGTACAATCTGACAGACACCCGTTCTCGCTCTTGAGAACATCTTAGAAGTTTCATTTTTGCCATACTTCTGTCTCTGAGTCCGTTATTTGAATTCGAACTGGTGAGACTGTCTCACAATTTGGGGGCTCGTCCGGGATGAAGAGGCAGGAAGGATGGCATCAGCTCTGGGGAGCCTGCAAACAGCAAAGGGACTTGAACCTCAAGATGGGGCAAAAAAGAACTCAGTGGGTCATCCCTACTTTCCCTGGGTCTCTCGCACCCTGGCATCCTGGGCATCAGAAACTGAGCGCTGGGCTAGGAGTTAGGAAATTTAGATCTTTACTTGGGAAGATCATTTAAGCTCTTATAACAGTTTCCTCATCTGTAAATTTGGTTAATTATGCTCAGTCTTTCCACTCTCTAGGACTGTGTTATAAGTCTAATGGGATAATGCACATGAGCTGTCATAGGAATAAAGGGTTCTTGGCATAACTATCAGTAACATAACCTGTCTTTGCTTCTATTTTACTTTTCTGCCTTTAATTTTCTTTGCATTATGTAAAAACTTACACACAATCTCTTTGTGGACAAAGAGGGGCCTGAGAGAAGCTCAGGGAAGGCCTGTGTGGTGGCCTTGCAAACTCAGAGGCCAAGAATAACCACAAAGGAGGGTCTGCAATTAGAACTTTTTAAATAAAAGCAGTTTATGGCAGGTAGTCATGTCCTGGACTAGAAACTTCCCTGACAAAAGTCAGTCTTTACCTTGACTGTGCCTGTCTATTGTCTTTTGCATCTAAGAAAGCACACCTTTACACCTTTTTCTGGACCCATCAGGGAACAACCAATGTCCCAGGGCAAAGACCACAAACCCTACTAGCCTTAAACGAATTTTTCAAATATCACTGCCTCCCAAATGCTATCAGGCTAACTGTTTTTCGTTTAGCTAATCAACAACAGTTTCTACCTATTCATTTGCCATTGTTGTTTTGTGAGCACTTTCATACTCTTAGCAACATTAGCACTCTTGATGGCCTCTTTATGTTTTAAAATTGTGCTATTCATAGATTTATGCCAGCAACAAAAACATTCTCTCTTTTGTTTATTGCCTGAGAGACGCTCTTTGTCATGCTGAGATATCAGCATAAAAGGGTTGTCATGTCAATAACTGAAGTTTTGGTTGACAACCAAGACATTTTTCCTGTGAACAACTTGGTGGAGAACCGAATTGTTTGAGACTCGAGACCCAGTACAAAAAATTTGTGTGGGGGTGGGGGGTGGGTGTTTCCCTCAGCCCAGCCTGCACCCTCTTCAATCTGGGACCCCTCGGGGATTGTCCGGCAGTTGGACATCCCTCTCACAATCCAGGACCGCTGGCTTCTAACTGCTCACCTGCCTGCCTGCCTGATTATCCCTAACTGGCCCCCCTGCCAGCCTGATCACTGCTAACTGCCTCTGCCTACTAACCTGATTGCCCCTAACTACCCCCCTGACAGCCTGGTCACCCCTCAATGACCCCCATGCCAGCCTAGTCACCCCAACTGCCCCCCCTGCTGGCCTGGTCACCCCTCACTGCCCGCCCCCCCCCCCCCCCCCGCCATGCATCTCCAGCATGGTCGGCTTTTGACAGAATTTGCTGAATTTCCCCAGGGCAAGCAGAATGGCCTGGTCACCCCTCACTGCCCCCCCCCCCCCCCGCCAACCTGGTCGCTTTTAAGCCCACCTCCTCCTCCAGCCCTGTATTGGTCCCAGTGGCTGGGATGCCCGCCATCCGGTCTGTAGGTGGAAGAGCTGAATCCCACACAGGTTCAGTTAGAGTCTGGAGCTGATGGCGGACAGAGACTCAGAAACTCCTTGCTCTTGATCCCCATGCTTTCCTGCCTCGGTTTTAACACACACTCGCCAGCTCTGCATTGGCTACCCTTCCGTCGCTCACAGGGTGGAGGAGACCAGGCTTCCACCCGCACCAGCTCGTCTCCTCTGCCCTCCAGCTGCCCATGTGCCCCTGGGTGAGGACAAAGAGCCTCGTGTGAGTGCGATCCGTCTCCATCACCCACATGAGCTCTGTGCACACCAGCGCCCTGCACGGCCGAGCTTCGCTGGAATGCCCGCTGGGAGTGTGCTTTATAACACAACGTCACATGCGCCGGCCCAGCTCTGAACAGGGACAGTGGATGTGTGCACCCTCAGAGGAACCCCCGCCGCGGGTCCTTGGTGGCCCAGCCGGTGGCCGTCAGCTCCACAGCCACAGTGTCCAGGCTTCCGGGACTGGAAACCACTTGGAGAGAAAATACACATATGGGTGTCCTACTCTTACACAACCCATCTCCGTGTCAGGATGCAAATGGCTCTGCCTTGTCCACGTTCCCCACCCACCACATTTCAGGAGTGAGTGACTGTTCTCCACCACCCAAGCTTTCAAGCAAACGTTCGGTCAGCCAGCACTGCCTTGCGTGGTCGGTCCAGCTGGACGAGAAGGCTTCCAGCCTGTGGTGGTGGCTGAGTCGGGAGCCCAGCAGCTCCCTCGGCACAGGCTTCCGCTGTTTTCCTGGGAATCTAAACCCCAGAGTGTCCAGCGGGTCCATCAATCTCCCGCAGCGTGACCCCACCAGGAAGCGGGTCTGCCAGATGGCCCTGCCAGTGTTTCTTGGGAACACACACTCAGAGCTGGTGCACGTGTGTGCACATGCACACACACACACACACACACACACGCACGCACGCATGCGCATTAATCAGAGCCTGTCTGCATTATCTCCCTGACCTCAGCCAGAGCTGCCTTGATCAGGGCGATTCCCATCGCATGAGGACTGCGGATGCTTTCCGAGGGCTGGGAGGCTTTTTGTCAGTTGGGTTCATTCCAGCATGAGTCACTGTCCGCCTCTTCCCCTTAATTAGTGCTCGGGGAGTTGCTGGTGTAACTCTGGTGAAGTCTAGAGAAATTAATCGGAGTGTATCTTACACTTGAAACACAGAACCACCATCCAGCCAAATCCCCCAGCACTGGCACACGGACAGTGGAGCCTTCCCTCCTCTTTGCATTTTCAATTTTTTAATTAGTTTGCAATTTCCCACATGCTCAACACTTGCCTTCCTCCCTCAATCTGGCACTTTCTTCTTCAGTATTTTGTTCTGGGAGGTTTTTTCATTGTTTTCTCAACCAGTGCAATTTCTCAATCCACTACATACCATTTGTCTCAATAAAACAGTTCTCACGGAACGGGGGCCCGGGAGGGCCTGGGCACACGCCTCTCCTGGACTCGCCCTTGTGAATCCCCGAACTCCCTGTGCAGCCCAGGAACTCTGACCCACAGCCTGCAGCAGGCAGCCCAGAACACAGCCCCTTGTCTACAGTAACCAGCCCAGAACACAGCCCCTTGTCTACAGTAACCAGCCCGGGAACTAACCCCTTGCCTACAGTAACCAGCCCGGGAACTAACCCCTTGTCTACAGTAACCAGCCCAGCAACTAACCCATTGTCTACAGTAACCAGCCCGGGAACTAACCCCTTGTCTACAGTCACCAGCCCGGGAACTAACCCATTGTCTACAGTAACCAGCCCAGAACACAGCCCCTTGTCTACAGTCACCAGCCCGGGAACTAACCCCTTGTCTACAGTAACCAGCCCAGCAACTAACCCATTGTCTACAGTAACCAGCCCGGGAACTAACCCCTTGTCTACAGTCACCAGCCCGGGAACTAACCCATTGTCTACAGTAACCAGCCCAGAACACAGCCCCTTGTCTACAGTCACCAGCCCGGGAACTAACCCCTTGTCTACAGTAACCAGCCCGGGAACTAACCCCTTGTCTACAGTCACCAGCCCGGGAACTAACCCTTTGTCTACAGTCACCAGCCCGGGAACTAACCCCTTGTCTACAGTAACCAGCCCAGGAACTAACCCCTGTTCTACAGTAACCAGCCCAGGAACTAACCCCTGTTCTACAGTAACCAGCCCAGAACACAGCCCCTTGTCTATAATAAAAAGCCCAGGATACAACCCATGTCTAGAGCAACCAGCCCTCCCTCCACTTCTGCCTGCCTTGAGTCTCTGCCCAGCAGTGACAGTGGCCAGCCCTTTGCTACTGCAGCTCTGAGTGAGCAGGCTCTGTCTTCTCAGTGGGGTGGTCTTTGTCCATTTCGACACAATGAACACTGACTGAGTCTATTTCTCCGGGCACACATGGCGTTCCAGGCATTCCTCAGGGGCCTGGGGCTTTTGACCCTCCGTGTGTTCATCTGTAGACAGGACTCCCCTCCAGGAACCTTCTGTGTCCCAGACTGGAATCCCCCTGTGTACCGTGGTCCCTCTAACCCACTCTAATGTGTTTGGAAGGTGATCTGTGACTTTGTAGGAGACCTCACTGGGTGGCAGGAGGCCAGAAAGTGGGACTCGGACTCTCCAGGCTCTGGGTTCTTGGGTCATCTGGGCCTCCTAGGGCCCCTGTATGGCACCTGTGACCACTGTGTTCCCGCCTCCAGTTTCAGCAGGCCCCTCCCATGTCACATGTGCTCTCACCTGGCTGTCCTTAGTCTAGTCCCCCCTCTGAGATGGCCTCCTGCCTTGTGCACCTGGCCACTCTCTACAGCTTCCATGATTAGTGATGGTGCCCCCTCTTCCAGGAAGCCTGCCTGAGCTCTGAAGCTCCCCCCATACCCCCCTCCCCACATACACACTCCCACATGCAGGCATGAACACCATGTTAAAGCCCTTCTACCCAAGAGGCTGAAGCCCCCACAGGTTAGGATCACACTGTCCGGCCCCTGCCTGTGCCCCCAGCCCCAGCAGGTCCGGGCCCATCTGGCTTTGATACATGGGATGGAACTGGCTCACCAGCCAGAGGAGACCTCAAAGCTCTTACACAGAAATGTCACGATGCAGCCTGCTGTGCAAATGCAACTCGCGTGTCCTGTGGCAAACAAAGGAGACACAGAGGGTAGAATATTGGGAGGAAAGACAGTCTGACAGTGATGCAGTGAGCCACGGGGGCCGGGTGGGAGTCACCAAGGACCTGCCCCGTATATGGAGTCTCCTTAAGAAGACCGGCTCCATGTCACCTTGAATATCTATGTGAAATGGCCCTAAGTGTCGTCAAGGGCTGGTGCTTAGAAGGACTGAGTTTGCCAGCTGCCTTGAGAAGGGTTTCTGCAGCCAGGGGGAGAATGACCTGTACATGGGCGGTGCTGTGGCCACAGCCCAGCTCAGCCCAGCCAGGTGCCTCCCGCCGTCCTGGGCTACCCCCACCAAGGCACCCACTGTGCCCAAGTCCCTCCAGTTTCTGCAGGTCTTCTCAAGATCATAGACTGTAGACTCGGTTTGGCCATTTTCTTCTTTTTTCTTTTTCCCTTCAATTTTTTAGATAAGGAGGCATTTTGAACCCTGAGGCTCTCCGCAAGTACAGCTGTGGCCACGTCCCTCCTGTTTTGTGTGTAATTTTTTCGTCATCGTCCAACCCAAGCAGTGTTTCACTCTATTCTTCATTTCCTCCCCGTCCATTTGTCACCAGGAAAGCGTCTTTCATCGCCCAGCGGCCGGGGCGCCTGGTTTACATTTTTGTTCCTAATGTACGTTTTTCTGCTCTGTGGCCGGGGGAAGGCATGTGAGCCCCGCGCTCTGTTTGTTGATGTTCGGTGTGTGCTGTATACACTCAGCCTGGGGACTCAGCCCTTCCCCGTCATTTTCCCTAAACATCTACCGAGTCGCCTCTCGCAGTTTCCTTAGTTTAGATTCGATGAGAGATTCGCTGAGGCTGTGCATAGTGGGGCAGAGACAGACGGTCCTGGATCCTCTCTCCTGTCCCTACACCCTCCCCAATTCCATTCTGCTACCCCCACCAAGGCACCCACTGTGCCCAAGTCCCATCCGGTCCTACCACAACCCTCCCGGGACACCCCTGGGCCTAGACCTGGGCCTAGACCTGGGCCATCCCTCCATTGTTGCCCGTCAGGGCCCTGACCGCAGCGAAGGACTGGGGCCATGCAGTGTGGGAAGGAGCCCGGAGGCCCGAGGCAGTGGGATGGGGTGGGAAAGTCCCCAAGGGCAGCGCAGTGATGGGAGCACTCAGGGCGCAGAGAGACCTGGTCCACACACATGAGGCAGGGAGGCTAGAGCTGCCGTGCCGATGGCGGGAGGTGGATAGAAAGGCTCAAGAAGCACGTGGCCCGCAAACTCACTGGGCCAAGCTGCGTTGAGTGCGGGCTCCTGACACACTCCATTGACCACCACCACGTGCACATGTGGTGAGGGGCCCAGCATTGCTGGGAGCTCAGGCGGGGGCAGCGGGGGCGGGGGGGAGCTGTCCTCTGGGGGCCGGGATGGTGCCAGGAGACAGTGTTACAGAACTGGGCTCTTGATAACAATGGGGTGACAGATCCTGGACTGGTAGTCTGGGTGTGGCACTTAGTGATTGGAAAGTGTGGAGGGGGTGGGTGCAGGGACAGCCGAGGCGGCTCGCTGAGAGCTGTGGGGTGGCTGAGCAGCATGGCACTCGGGCGTGAGGTGGCAGCCAGTGCGCGCTCCCCGTGCCCAGCGCAGGGTGAAGAAGCTTTGGATCGGGAATCAGAGACGAACGAGAGGAGGCGGATCCCACGAGGACCTGGCTTCGAAGCCTGGCCCGACCACCTCTGGCCGGACCATCCAGGGCCAACACTGAGCCTGCTTCCTCTCCAGAATATGAGAGGGTGTGAGAGCGTATCCGGTACCCATGGGACCCTGTGATATGGACACCCCAGCACAGCACAGACCCCACCCCGGCCCACACTTGGCCCCTACAGAATCCTCACCACCGTCACTGCGCCTGCCTGGGCAGCTCACGACCTCGTCCTCCCAGAGACCACCTTGCACTATTATCATTTTAAAGTGAAGTCTCCTGGGTGACAGCCATTGATCTCCCTCCGCCCCCCGGCTCCAGGTGCAGGGACAAGCACCAGCCCCTTTGGAGAAAGAGGAGAAAGCCCAGATGTTGGTTCCCTCTGTGCAAAGCTCGTCCTGGCCCTACACCTTCCTTGCCATGGGCCTCGGAGAATTCTCCAGGAAAAACACTCTTCCCCAACGTTAGTGCAAAATCTGGGTTTTTTTTGAAGGGTTTGTAGGGAAAGATGGAAGAGGAGGCCCCCAGCTTCCCAGTAGCAAGTCTTGGGACCCTCCTTCCTGCCGCGCTCTCTGGTGCCACCACTGGGGAGCCCTTTCCTTTGGGCCTCATTGTCCCTGGAACATGGCCCAGGCCCCAACCACCCAAAACCCTGGAGGAGACCTCACCAGCCCCCTTGAAGCAGCAGCCGATTATGCCTGGGAAGGAGGTTGCCCTCAATGTCTCGTTGTCCAAAGTGTTCCCAGCTGCTACGTGACCCCCGTCCCCTGAGAAAGGTTGACCTCACTTTCTTCATCTTAATACAAGTAGGTAAAACAGATACGCAGCACATTAGGCACTTTGCTGCAGTGGGTTGAATAGTGGTGTCCTCCCAAATTCATAGTCACCCAGAAACTCAGAACGTGCTCTCATTTGGAAATAGGATCTTTGTGGCTACAGTGAAGGTAAGAATCTGGAGGTGAGATTGTCCTGGGTGCAGGTGGGGCCCCAGATCCAGTGAGTGGCATCAGTCTAAGGAGCAGGGAGGCATGGCGACCGCAGAGAGGCCTGTGAAGACAGAGGCAGAGATGGGAGGGAGGGGCCACAGAGCAAGGACACCACCGGGAGAGACAGGAAGGATCCTCCCGTAGAGCCTTGAGAGGGAGTGTGTCCCCGAAACGCCTTTATTTCAGACTTCGGACTTCCAGAACGACCAGAGGAGACAGTTCTGTCTTTGTCCCGGCAGCCCCGGGACACTGGTCCTGCTACCGGGAAACCCCGGATGGGCTCGGACTGCCTGTCGCTGTGTCCAATAAGGAAGGCAGGGTTGAATCATGTTAGGCGTTTAAGAGAAGGCTGGCCAACCAAGAAGAGAGGGCGCTTACAAGCATTCAAATGCCGTCCTCCAGCAAGGTCCAGGGGGCAGGATTATAAAGGGGAGGGGGCTGGAGTGCTACGTGCAGTCCTGGGGTCTGAAGATGTCAATATTGTCCTTAATCATCAGGCGATGAGACGATGTTGATGTTATGACTCCTGGTGGGTCGGTCTGACCATGCTTATCGGCTCTGCTTGCTAGATTCACCTGAGTCACCTCCTTAATCGTTTCGCACAGGCCTTGGAAAGGAAACTTAAAACAAACTTAACCCCCTATTCCCAGCAACTTAAACCCCTATTTATGGAAGTATATGTGCTCTAAGATTTAAAATAATACGATTACTTTTCAGGTGAACTCAGGTGCCCCCTATCAGTACCTCTCCATGCACACACCTCAAAGGAACCTACAGAGCCAGTGTCCCACTGGGGTCCTCTTCCCTGGTGTGGGGGCCCTCACTGACGGGTCCTGCTTCTCCTCTGCATTCGTGACAGTCGCAGAACTGCTTCCCAATGGAGTGACGATCTCCCTTCGTCGGGACAGACACAGGAAAGGGGTCATTCTCCGTGACTGTGAGAGCTCTGAGCAAGCACAGGTTTAACTCAGATGCCCTCTGCAGAGCCCGCCCAGGAAGGGCCGGTGCCCGGTGCCCAGAGGCTCTGCCTCTCTGGGCAGGAGGAGCTGGCAAGACTCTCTGACCTGAGGCAGGGGCCACACTGCCCCAGAGGACCCACCAACTTCCTCCTCTCTCCCACTGCCCAGCCCCCCACCCTCCCACCCACCCCAACAGCCTGGGCCAGGTTTGCAGGGAGCCGGCTTCCTTCCATTTTGTGTGGCTGCAAAATGCTCTTGGACAAATGTGAGACCATAGAAGTGTTATCTGTGGTTGTGACGGCGATTTTCATGGCTGTCGTGGTGCAGGGGCAGCAGCGTGTCGGAACGCCCGCAGGGCATCTGGCCAGCTCACCGTGGGAGCTGTGATGCTCTGGACGCAGGTGGTTCTGACCGGATGGAGGCCTCCCTGGAGACGCCTCTGCAGGACGCACTGCCGCACTCCCAGCCGGTGCAACGGCGGACGCTGCCTCCCTCCCTCCCTCCGCACCAGCCTGACTCACGCTGTTTTTCTTTCCTCTCAGGTCAGCCCAGCAGCTGAAGTCCTGGCGGCCACTTCTCTGCGTCCTTTTCCTGTCGTAAAAGACATTCCTGTTTAGTACAAACTTTGTTTCTTTTGTTCCAGCTGACTCTGAAGTTCAAAGGACACAATAAAAAAGTGCCTTCCTCAAAAAATCCAAATTCAGAATCGGCCCTAAATTCCCACCCGGGAGAAGGCACTGAGCTCTTTCTAGTAGAGCTGACCCTCCCCTCGGGCATTTTGGCCCTCACCCCTCCTCCTCCCTGAGGCCGCTCTGATGGGCCCACCTGGAGTGGGCTTGAGTGGCAGGGGTCCCAGGAAGCCGACGCCCACGGGCAGGCCTGCAGACCTCGGGGGCAGGAAGCCAGAGACCAAATGGGTTCCTCCAGAGTAGCTCCCACTTTGGACAAGTTCATTAATCTCTCCGACCCTCAGTTGTGTGTTTTTTATAAAGCTGGGAACTTGGGTAAAGCCCAGAATTAGCCTGGTGGAGGGACTTCCCCTGCATCCCTTTAAAAAAGGGATGAAAATTCACAAAAACCAGCTGGCCGGCCTGGGAACTCGGTATGTGGTGTGAGGCCAGGGTGAAGCTTGGGGTTGGTCCATAGTATCCGATCGCAGTCCATGGCTCAGAGGCTGTCCTTTCCTCCAATGGGTTCTCGCTCTTCCTCTTGCGTCTCCCCGGGCTCTCCACTCTGTCCTCCTGACGGCGTGGCTGTCCTGGTGCCAACGTCACAGTCTGCGTCCTCTCTGTGGAAACCAGGTGGAGTTAGTCCTCCAACCATGGTCTTCTTCCTTTCTTCAGTTTTTTTTTTTTTCTTTTGGCTATTGTAGGTCCCTTGTACTTTTTGTAGAAGCATAAAATCAGTTTTGTGGTTTCTACCTCCCAAAGCAGTTAGGATGTTTGAGATTGTATTGAATCATAGTCAGTTTGAGAACTGACATCCAAACAGTGTTGAATCTTCTGATTAGTGAACATGGTACAACATCCCGTTAAGGTAAATCTTCTTTAACTCCCGTACAGTTTGTGCTTTTGCACATTTTTGTTAAACTTATTTCACAGTATTTCATATTTTTTTATGCTATTGTAAATAATGCTCTTTAAAACTTGAATTTCCATTTGATTCTTGTTCAGGTAGAGAAATGCAACCGACTTCTACTCCTCTGCAACCGTGACAAACGGACTGGGTGGTTGTGGCAGCTTTTTATAGAGGTTTCAGGATTTTCTATACAGAGGACCTCGTCACCTGTGTATTCGATGGCTTTTCTTCTTTCCTGCTCTGGATGAGTGTCATTGCTCCTTGTCACTCTGTTGCCCAACGTTAAATAGAAGCGCGAGAACAGACACTCCTGCCTTGTTCCTGATCACAAAGAGAAGGCATTTCATTTTCTTACATACATGATGCTAACCATAGATTTTGAGTAGACGTAATTTATTGAGTTGAAAAGTTCTTTTCTATTCCTCGTTTTCTGGGAGTTTTATTTATCATCATAAACAGACACTGGTTAGCCAAATGCTATCTATCTCTGCACCTTTGAGCTGTGACTTTCTCCGTCCTGTCACCCTCCGGGGACCAGCGTCCTCCTCTCTGACGACCCTCTCTCCACCCAGACTTGTTGGAGTGGCCTGTGTGATGGGGCAGTCGTCTGACCTATTGAAGCCAGACATGGGAGAGGGCCCAAGTGTCCCAGTGGGCGGGCAGCTGCCAGGGAACCTTCTTCAGAACTGACCTGTCCCAGTCAAGGGCCTAGGCCCAGGGGCTGGTGGCAAAGGGCAGAGCTGGCAGGAGCGGGGCGGGAAGCTGCCTGGAGTAAGGGCCCCTCCGCTGGTAGCAGGCTGAAGGGTCGGTGCATCTTCCAAGAGCCCAGCTCAAAGCCGAGACAGACCCTGTGCCCCAGCGAGCACAGAGCCACCCCGAACAGCTGCCTCCAGACGGAAAGGGGTCGTCTGGAACGTGAGCTCCCAGGAGCTGTTGCCTTCATCACAAACCAAAGCGGGAGCTCACCCTCCCAGGGTGGGCATGTCCAGCGCCCCCAAAGGGCAGCCTGCTGTAATAATTAATTGAGGCCCACCCACCCTCGGGCACAGGCCTTTCCCAGCCAGACGCATACTTCTGTGAAGGGTGACCATTGATGGAAATAACGGTCCCACGAGTGGATGGCAGGAATGGTGACTTTTGTGTATGGACTGACCAGGCCTCTTTCATCCCTCGGTCAGTATCAAAGGGTACATTTTACTGAGGAAGAATCTGGGCAAAGCAAAGGGAACGTCACTAAGATAGGGGATACTAAACACAGTTCCATGTAAGCAAAACCGTCTCGGATATGTCATGAGTTGGTGGAAAATAACACTGGCTTTGAATGGCCGCTGGAGTACAGACGAGACACGCTGATTCTCTTAAACATAACTGGGATTTTTCCAGGATGGGCAAACTGTTGAGATACGCTGTGGCAGGTTACCTTCCAGTGGTAACGGCTCGCGGCTCCTTGCTGGCAGGCCGGCCTGGCGACTTGCTTTGGCCAATGGGCCTGAGTGCGATGACCTGGGCTATACCCAACAAGCTCACACTGCCCTCCAGCCCTGTGTCCTCAGCCAGAGGATGGGATGTCCTGGAAAGGGGCTCCCTCAGCCTGAGTCCTGGACAGTGGAGATGCCTAGAGGAGGGACCCAGCACCCAGTGGGAGAGTCCAGGGTGGGACCCAGCACCCACCTCACAGCCCCAGGCTCGGTTAAGGCGGGACCAAAGGGCCTGTTGCAGAAAGCCTCTCGGCCCTCTCTCTCTCTGGGAACCCAGGTTTCCATCTTGCTGCCTATGATCCCTGCAGCCAGACCCACAGCTCTCCAGTCCTGTTCATTCAAAGAGCCTGGCGGGGGTTGTGGTGTCCCCATGTTGACCCTGGTGCACATGGCGTGACCACACTGGGGGGAGGGTCTCTGTGGATGTGACTAAGTTAAGAATCTTGAGATGAGATCCCGCTGGATTAACTGGATGGGCCCGAAGTCTGGTGGCCAGTGTCTTGATAAGGAGAGAAGAAATGGAGGACAGCCCAGAGGGGAGGGCTGCGAAGACAGGCAGAGAGGGAGCCATTGTCTGCAAGCTGCCTGCAGAGCTGGTGCTGGAGGGCGTGAGGAGGCTCTGCCCACAGCCTCTGCAGATTTCGACCCTCTGGCCTCCAGAACTGTGAGAAAATAAATACCTGCTGCTTAAGCCACCCAGTCTGTGGTGCTTCGTTAAGGCAGCCCCAGGAGATGAACACGCAGCCCTTCGTGGTCTTGCCTGCCCCCATCTCTGCCTCTTCCCCTCCCCCTGGCCACCTTCCTCCAGCACGTGGGGCCAGCGTCCAGCCCCGGGGAAGGCTCCAGCCCAGATGTGCACATGACGGCAGCTTTCCTGCAGCCTGTGTTCTCTGCTGAGCGTCACCTCCCTGCCCCCCCCCCCCCCCCCGCCCGCCGAGGCCAACCCTGCCCACCCTGTCCAAACCCACCCGTCCCACCTGCTCCACTGTCCCCTCCCCCCCCCCCACTCCACGTCCCTCGGTCCCTAACACCCACCACCTCGAAGCACCCCAAGGGCACGCTGATGCCCCCCTGCACCCACCAGAACATAACTCCCACAGGCCAGGCATCTTGTCCACTTTACTTTCTCCACAGATGTGTCCCAAGCACCTGGAACAAAGCCTAGTTCACAGCAGGTGCCCGTCAATATTGGTGGGTGAACAAGTTCAAGGGCAAAGAGCAGGCTCTGTGGGAGGCGCCAGAGAGGGAGGAAGGCTGCCTCGCGCTCAGGGCTGATGGTGCGGAGAAGCCTCACGAACTCTCTGAGCTCATCGCCAGCCCCACCCCAGTGGAGCAGAGAGAATCAGCTCACGTGAGACCCTGGAATCACAGACTCACGCCAGGGTCCCGACTGTGCATGGCCAGCCCGCCCACTGACACCCGCGTCTGCGTGGACCGGTTTCAGCATTAAGTGTAAGAGCAGATGGGAGGCATGTGATATTTTCTCAGTAAACACCGAGCCGGGCTGGGATCGGCGCCCGTGCCAGCTGACCTGCCCGTGGAAGGGCCCCAGGGCTCGTTATGGCCAGAATAATGTGCTGTAAATGGCTGGTGCCGCTGTAGTTGGGGGTCTGGCCCTTGGGCTCCGCTCTCCATCCATTAATTGCTTCAGTGCCGGGAGCCGGCTCAAGACCCCCACCAAGGTGACTCAGCTCTCAGGGTTATTGCGAGGCATTTGGGAAGGCGTTTTTCTTATCCACAGCATCTGCCACTGCAGCCAAGAAATTCCTGGGAAGGGGGAGGCTGGGGGCCTGGGAGCAGAGCCACGGCCGGGGAGAGCCGTGGAGTCCCAGCCCTAGCCGCAGCCCCTCCCAGCCAGGCTCTGTGCCAAGGGCGCTGATGGTAGCCGACCCTCCTCTCGGGGACCTGGGGAGGGGACCGAAACAGCCCTGATGTAAAGTGAGGACACAGAGCCAGGGGGTGACCTCAAGTCCTGTGGTGACCACTATGGGCCCTGCCTCTGCCAAGGGGGCACTCTGGGGGGGTGGGGTCCAGCCATCGTCAGCACCAGCCACCCCACTTGTTTTCGGCTCCCAGCATCTTCTGGGGCTCCCGAAGGTGAGGACATGGTCCCAGCTGTGTCAGCCGGACCCTGAGTCCGGGGGCTGGCAGGCTCTCGGTGACTGGGCGATCTGGGAGCCTGGCTCTTTGTTTAATGACGGGTTCACGGCCACCAGGGTGCCTGCGGCCTTCAGTCTGCAGGGGGCGTTCCTAGAGCTGCAACTGCAGCGGGCAGGTGGCTAGACGGGCCCCGAACCGAACAACGCCCTGTCTCCCTATTTCAATGGCGATTGCAATCGTCGCTCAACATTTCACCTAAACCTGGAGGCGTCGGCTCCCCGGATGGGGCCGCGGGGCCTGCTATGCTGTCTGGGCCTGCCTCGGGCGGGTCAGCGGCTGCTGCTTCTCCATGACAGCTCACTCGGTGACCATCCCCGGCTGTGCCTCTGCCCACCCCCCTCCCCGGCTCGGCTTCTGCGTCCCCACACCCTCTTCTCCCACCAGCATGCCCAGGCCCCACCTTCCACTCTGTGAACGTCCTGGCCCCGGGCACCGTCCTCCTGAATCCACGATGCCTGTGTCGCTCACGGGCTGATGTGTTCGAGGCTGGCGCGCTGACCTGGGACTGTCACAGGAAGACACCTGAGGCTCTGAGTTTCACTCAGGAAAACTGAAATGACTGGATGGTTCCACCCTGTTCAACCGAAGCTGACTTTATACTCGTCGACTCTTAGACAAGCCAATTGGGCTTTCT
The DNA here is from genome assembly GCF_964212035.1 of Myotis nattereri. NCBI lineage: Eukaryota > Metazoa > Chordata > Mammalia > Chiroptera > Vespertilionidae > Myotis > Myotis nattereri. Next base: position 35,445,958 of record NC_138082.1, read on the forward strand.
CTTCACACACTCACATGCACAAAGTCCAGGCAGTGTTTTTCTAAACCCACTGACCTACCTGCTCCTGTCACGTAGCCGTGTACATGGAAATGGCTTCAGGGGTAGCTCTGCCAACAAAAACACGGCTTCTCATGGCACCACTCTGTGCACAGTGCTCAGCCAGGCCTCCCCAGCCTTCCACCATTGCTGCCTGCCACAGCCCAGGCACCTTCACAGCTGGCTCTGGGGACACCTCCTCCATGAGGGCCTCCCAGGTTCCTCCAGGCAGACGGCTCCCATGGCCTCCATGTTTGCTGCAGGGTCTTTGGTGTCGGGTCATCTCCACACACAGTTGGTGAACTAATCTCTCACGTCGAAGGTATGGAACGTGATCTGGCAGGAAGAATGCTGGAGAGTGGCCTGGGCTGTAGAAGCCTCCGCTCTCTCTCCCTGCAGTGGGGGTTCCAGAGCACACTCAGCGTTCAAGGCCAGGCCCAGACCCCATCTCAGTGGCCAACAAACAAGTGCAGCTGAGCGCTGGGGCTCCGAGGAGGCAGGGGAAAGAGCAGCCCTGGCCGCTTAACCAACTCTCTTTTGGTTGAGTGTCCATGGGCCCTGGACAAAGGACACCACCCCTCACCGCTCTGGGCTTTGGCTGTGTCATCACCTTGAGGGGCTGCAATACTGGCCTTAAAGTCATGACCTCGGGGTGAGCATTGCCCCGAGGGAGGTCAGATAGGCCAGGGGCAGCTCCTCCCCATCAGGGGACTGTGGGAACCTCCCAGCTCCGTGAAGTCCAGTCTCCTCGTCCCTAAAGGGTGCTATTCCTGATCAATTCCAGTCACAGGCGGGTGTGAGCCGAGGTGAGACCGTGTGTGAGAGAATGCTTTGGAAATAGGCAGAGTCGCACAAATAGGGGGTTCCGAGCTTTTTGCCTGCACACCCGGGAGAGCAGTGCCCTTCCTTCCACATGGCTGCACGTTCACGGGAAGGAAAGGACCCCGCGCAGCCCTGCCAACACCAAGCGACTGTCGCCCCGTCTTTGTGTGGCGTGGCTGCCCGAGGCTGGGGCTGAGGCTCCCATCCAGCCCGGGATGTCCGGCTGGAGTGCAGCCCGAGGACCCACAGGCGCGTGGCCCTGGGGCTGGGCTGCCTTTGTCTCACTGAAGTCTGGCAGCCCGCCGAGCCGTCATCCACGCCGCCACGAAAGCAGGACATTTGACCTCCTAATTCCTTTTCAAAATAGCCCTGACAGCTCCCTGGAAGAAAACGCAGTGGCACTAAGCGAAAATTTATGTGACAGGACCTTCCAGGAAAGAATCGGGCAGTGAGGGTTTGTTTAAAAGGGAAGTCATCAAGTGGGGGCCTGACCGGTCACCTCTGCTGACCCGGCCCCGAGGAGGGAAAGACAGAGCTGTGACAGGTCCCAGCGGGAAGCGCAGTGGCTCCGCTCCCTGGAGCAGAGGTGGGAACCTCCCAGGCGGCTGGCCACTTGGTGGTCCCGGTGGTTCTGGCTCCTTCCCTGCTGCTTGGCCCTGTCCCTTACAGGGCACGTCCTCTTTGGGCGTCCTGCCCAGATGGCCTCTCACTTGACCAGGGAAGACTGGCAAAGATGAGGGATGTGCTTTTCTTTTTAATCCTCACCCGCGACAGGGAGACAACAGCACTTTCCCTCAAGGCCGTCGCAGCATCAGTGAGGTGATACTGGGAGGCTCAAAGAGGGATGCCCAGCGCACGGCCCACACACACTGGCTACCGGGTTATATTGCGTTAATATTATTACCATCACCAAGTCACGGTCAGTCACCACTGCCCTTTGCCACAGCCGACTTGTATCCAGAGGTGCAGGGTGGCAATGCCCCACCGATGTGCTGACCCCCCACCTCGCCGTGACCTCCCCGCTGCACACGGACTATTCCTACACCTCAGGCCAATGGAAGCCCTCCCTGCTGACCCCAACCCAGGGGCCACAGGCACCTCCAGTGCGACGCACCGAAGTGGAATCCTTGCTCTCCCAGCAGACCTTCCCTGCGTCCGCGCCTGGGAGGAGCAGGTGGGGCGAGGGCACAGGTAGCCAGGGAGGGGGGCGCAAGCAGTGGTCCCACCTGTGGGGCAGGTAGGAGATGGCCAGAGTCCACGTGGGTCTGCCGCTGGGGAGTGGGGCCTGACAGTACAGTCACCCAGGAAGGGCCGCAGGCAGGTGGGTCCTGGACCTGGGCAGTGAGCTCCACAGGCTGAGGCTCAGCTGGTTTCCTGCTCTGAGTGCCAGTGCCCAACTGGGTGCCAGGTGCCTGGAATCCTTGCTGCCCTTCCCCACTGGGCACAACTCCCCCTGGCATGTGGGAGGCAGACCCCACCCCTGCCCCATCCATATGCCCGTTGTAAATTGTTACTTGTGCCTGTCACCCCTCCTCCCTGCAGATCACCTGCCTATGGAGGGCCAAGGCAGAGTTGTGGTTGAGACCAGGGCTCCCATGTCCTCCTGGCCAGCAAGCCGGACACTGGGCCACAGCTGCCTGTGCTGGACTCTCCTGTGCCACCTGGTGGCTGCCATCGGCAACTGCAGCAGACCTTGCACTCTCCCCAAGGGGCTGACCATTGGACCATTTGTATGTCTGCAGGCTGACCTGGGGCTTGCCTGCTCCTCGGGGCTCGGGGCTCGGCAGCTTTGCCCGCCCTCACTAGCTGCCCACAGAGGCTGTTGTGCTCTCCTGTCACTAGGGCTGAGCCCCAGGTTTGGGTGGAACAGGGCGCTCTCTTGTCCTCACGCTAAAGCCATCTTTCTGTCTGCCCAAAAAGCACTGGGATCTCTCCCCCACCTTGCTCAGACCTGGGTTCCCTGTGCCCCAGAGCCCTCGCCTGTCTCAGGGCTCCCCACTGAACAAATGGGGAGAATTCCTGGGCACCTGGAGTGCCACTGTCCCATGCACATCCTGAGCCACCTCCCTCCAGACCACCACCCCCAGGGCCAGGTGCACTCTTGCTTCTGGGCCCCCAGTTGCCCAGAAAGGCCCAGAGTGACTGCACCCCATCTTTACTCAAAAATGTTAGTCTCAACCAGCTGCCCTGATGCCATCCACATTGTGAGGCCCATCGAGTCCCCAGCAGGCTGAACCCCTGACCTGAGTCCCCTTGATGACCGGCCCGCGCATCCTTCCTGCACAATCAGTGTTTTAGGGACTCTCAGGCCTGCATTGCACACCCCTTGGTCCAGCACAGCCCCTGGACACGCATGAGTTACTGTGTCCAGCCCACCAGCCCCCTCTCCCGGACCTGGACCTCGGCAGCCACACCCCTCCTGTGGCCGCTTGAGCTGGTGGTCTAGGCTGGCCCAGGGCTCTCAAGCTCCAACAGCCTCTTCCAGGACAGCCAGCGTCTCTGGCCACTTAGCAGGGCTGGGGTCAGGTTCCAGGGGGTGCGGCAGGGGCACAGGCCTTCCTACAGCTGTGCGGTTGCCAAAGGCAGGTGTGGAGATGCCCACCACCTGCTACCGAGGCTCCCAGGGCAGAGCCTGGCGAGATCTGTGCTCTCCTGCAGCCGGCGGACCCCTGTCCGCACAAGCCAGGCTGGGATGCCCAAGCTGCTGGAATGTGCTCCCTCCCCAAAGTCATGGGGTTGTGTGCGGCTGCTACCTGACTCTTGGTGTCCGGTGCCCCGTGTCCCTGACCCTAAGTCCCACAGAGGAGCTCACAATCCCAGCCCGGGAGCTACCGAACCCTTCGCCGCCTCCACAGGGAGGGCACCTGGGAACTGCGTGTAGGGCCATCTCTGTAGGGATGTCCCAACTCACCAACCGGGGAGTGACGAGCGCTTGAAACTGCCCGGGTGTCTAGGCCAGTGATTTTCAACCAGTGTGCCGCAGAATTTTAAAACACACAGCACCTGCCTATTTAGTCAGGGCACTGACCTCTTTTCCTTTAGATTATGAAAAAAAAATGACAACAGCAAACACAAGAATAGCTGCCTGGTGTTAACTGAACCATGAATATATAGGATATGTAATAGACTTGCATCTTATTGGTCATGTTGCATAATAAGGTTGTATCTGATTGGTTAATTCTTGGTACCAGAAATCTTTATATGCAAGTATAGGCACCTGGAGAGTATTATGCCAAGCGAAACAAGCTAGTTAGAGAAAGCAAGTATCACATGATCTCACTTATATGTGGAGTCTAATGAACAAAATAAACTGATGAACAAAACAGGTCCAGAGACATGGAAGCATGGAACAGGCTGATGAATCTCAGGAGTCGGGGGAGGGGAAGAGATTAACCAAAAAATTTATATTCGTGTATGCATAACCCTAGGCCTGGGGAGGCCGTGGGAGCTGGGTGGAGGGGGGGGGAAATGGGGGCATCTGTGAAATTCTCAACAATAAAGATAAATGTAAAAGAACACATACGTTTTTAAAAAGTCACTTTAGAGCAAAGGGGTAGGTACTTATTATTTGCGAATCAGTCAACATTATACTAATTTTTTGTCAGATTGGCAAAAAATATATTTTTTGGTGTGCCACAGAATTTTAGTAATTAGTTTATGTGTGCCATGAGATGAAAACGCACGAAAACCACTCATCTAGGCAAATGACGCCTCTCTCTTCACCCCCCAGGAGGCTCAGGGTGCCTGCTTGTACCAGGAGGGGTCCTTTCCCGGTCTGATGGGCCGGGTGAAGGGTCAGGACTCACCCCTGCGCACCACAGACCAGGAACCACCGCCCATGGCACACCCAGCAAGTGCAGCGCGGAGTGGGCCTGCGGCCGCTTACCCCAGGACTCTCTCTGCCTCCCCGCAGCACCTTGGAGAGGATCGCCTGACCGCTTGGCAGGTTTCCACTATTTGGTTCCTGAGAAGAGGGGAGTAGGGCCCCGATTCCCTCCCTTATAGAAGATGCCCACAGCCCATTCAGCCCAGCAGCCCTTCAGTTCCTCAGGTTCATGTATTCGCTCTTCAATTAAAAATAAAAATTAGATCGCCCTAGCCCAGTGGTCGGCAAACCGCGGCTCACGAGCCACATGCGGCTCTTTGGCCCCTTGAGTGTGGCTCTTCCACAAAATGCCACGTGTGGGTGCACACGTACAGTGCGATTGAAACTTCATGGCCCATGCGCAGAAGTCGGTTTTCGGCCTGGATGAGTCTATTTTGAAGAAGTGGTGTTAGAAGAAGTGGGGGTACGTTCGCTGAGGTCAACCCCTCAGATTGAGGACGTTTTTAGCAAAGGCCAGCTTAGGAGTACCCTAATTAAGTTAATAACAATGTACCTACCTATATAGTTTAAGTTTAAAAAATTTGGCTCTCAAAAGAAATTTCAATCGTTGTACTGTTGATATTTGGCTCTGTTGACTAATGAGTTTGCCGACCACTGCCCTAGCCGATGTGGCTCAGTGGATAGAGTGTCGGCCTGCGACCTGAAAGGTCCCAGGTTGAATTCCAGTGAAGGGCACATGCCCAGGTTGTGGTCTCGATCCCCAGTAGTGGGTGTGCAGGAGGCAGCGGATCAATAATTCTCTCTGCCGAAACCGGTTTGGCTCAGTGGATAGAGCGTCGGCCTGCGGACTGAAGGGTCCCAGGTTCGATTCCGGTCAAGGGCATGTACCTGGGTTGCGGGCACTTCCCCAGTAGGAGATGTGCAGGAGGCGACTGATCGATGTTTCTCTCTCATCGATGTTTCTAACTCTCTATCTCTCTCCCTTCCTCTCTGTAAAAAATCAATAAAATATATTTTAAAAAAAAAATAATTCTCTCTCCTCATGGATGTTTCTCTCTCTCTCCCTCTTCCTTCCTCTCTGAAATCAATAAAAAAATATATAAAAAATAAAATAAAAATTAGGTTGTTGTGCTCTGTTACACCAGAGACACCTTGCCTTGAATATGCATGGGCATATATCCTATTAGCACACGTATATCCTATTAGAAGGCTCTGATAAGTCCTGCAGCAAATGTATCTGACTTTGTTCGATCCATATTTGCCAACCTACATGACGGTGGAACCATTTTCATTCTGCTGAAATAGAGATCCGTGGAATTCGGTGGCCTGGTCACCCTGAGACTTGGCTGGGTGTTGCAGGGAATGGTCTGCATTCTGGGAAACCCCAGGACCAGGCCCGTCAGGACCATTGTGTCCGCCGTGGGGAAACGGCTCCGGCAAGTTATTTCCCAAGCACATTCCACTGAATTCTTCCTCCCCCTTCTCAGCTACCTAAGAGAAAGAAGTTTAAAAAGAGAGAGAGAAAAGAAATTCAGGATGAGAGCCGCTGGACTATGAGCCAAGGTAAAAGCCTCGAATTCGGGGGGAGGGAGTGGATGGGAGCAGGGGCGGGATGGGGGGGTCACTTCATTACTATCAGGAAGGGAGTGACCCCCGGGGGGACACGGGCATCCGTCAGGAGACTCGGTGACCCTGTCCAGACACTGAAAGATTCCTGGATCCCAAAAAGGCCAAATAATTCATGAGGCTTATATTTCATTTGAGACTTTACAGTTATTTACTGGAAAAACATCTTTTCGACCAGAGGGGAAGGAAGAGGGCCTTTCTCCTCCTCCTCCTCCCCCGTCTCCGTCTCCGAGAGGCTTGGCAGGGAGCTGCATTCCATCCCATCCCAGGTCCCTGGGGCCTCCTCCCGGCTGAGGCGGAGGTCTGTCCCCAGGACCCCGGGACCTGCAGCCCTGTCCCTAGTGACTGACCTGTGCCATGTCCCGGGGACGAGGCCGCGGGGAAATCATGCTTTCTCTTAGACATGTTGACCTATTTTTTAAAACTTCAATTTAATGCACTCGTAGCATAACAATAAGATGAGAAAAAAATCTAATTTAAAAACACCCACAATTCTCTCCACCCTAACAAATTGTGTTCATTTTTCTCTCTTCCCTTCTGGCTCACGCACATGCACATATATAATTGTTCCAGAGTTATAACCGGGCATGAAGGAGCTTGGGATTTTGCTTTTGAAAATAAACACACCCTAAAAAGTAGTTCATGTTTCCACTTAGTTTTTATAATTATTGCAGAGAATGGGTGCGTGCCATTCCAGTGAGAAAATGCAGCTATTTACCTACCTGTTCCCCTAACACAGACTTTGAGATTGACTCTAATTTTTCACTTTATGACCAAGGTTGTAATGAGCATCTGCATGCGCACAGCCTGCTCCCTGCTCTGTCTGGATTACTAATTGGCACCGATGCCTAACAATGACATCTGGACCAGCTATCCTGGGGCATTCCAGAGTCCTTTGAGCCCTGAAGACAGAGAGACACTATTTATGATTGTGTCTGGGCACAGAGGACACAACACTGATTTTGTTATTGTGGTTCTTTTATAAATACAGATGACTACATAAACCCTGTGTAAATGAAGAGTAATTGCAGGGTGGTGTCAGTGGGAACACCAGAGTAGGGACCTCTGAAAATTGTCTAAAAATAAGCAATGAGAAAACTGGCAAAATGGTCAAAATACATTTTTTTCAGAACTCTGGAAATTAATCAAAGTCTTGCAATAACCCAGGAGGTGTTTCTTCAAGAAAAATGGCTGACTCTCAGCAACAACAGGGAGCTCGGTGGTGTTTTCCCCGCCCTGTCCCCATCGCCCTCTCCCAGCTCGGAGGCAGCCCCGGCCCGGAGAGCCAGCAGTCAGTCCGCATCTCAGTGAAACCCGCGGTCTGCCAGCCACTGCCGGTGGCAAAATTGAGCTGGAGATCCTCCAAAGCCCCATTCACAGAGAATTGTCATCACTCAGCTCGTTCATTCCAGTTCCCTGGAAATGGCAATTGTTTGTCATCCGCAGCCTGGGGTAGTGATAACAATTAGAGTAAATAGCAAAATGACCAAAAACTATAAAAGGAAAAGCTGGAGAGAAAGATGGCCAGAAGGGGACTCTGGAAAACTCTGTCATATTCCTGGGAAGCTGGAAGGCCACGTGCTGGTGTAGGAAGGACCTGATGAGGCCTGCAGTCTCACCACTGGCCGAGCTGAGGTTCTGTGCAAGCAGAGAGTGAACGCTTAGGTCGAGTTGTAACTGCTTGCCTGAGGGTTGACGAACTGCCCCAAGACACAGACACCGTCTCTCAGCAAACCCGTGAGACTTATTGGTTCCAAGAAGTTAACACAATCTCCATCCAGTGGTGAACTACCCACTAAACTAACTGAGCCCAGATTCGAGTGGTCGCACACGACAAAGAATATAGAATCAGCGCAGGAAAGTCACTAAACAAGCAAACAGCAGCAGCAACCACCAGCCTGAGGAGAAGGAGAGCCTGATGTCTAGATGTGCCATGTTATGTTATTTAACATGCTCCATTTTCAACAAAATAGTATGAAACAAGGATGAGCCATCCAGGGGAATAAAAGCAGTCAGTAAATTGTCCCTGAGGAAGCCCAGATGTTGGACTTACTAGACAAAGAATTTAGGTCAGTTATTTTAAATATGTTTAAAGAACTAAAGGAAAATATGAGAGCTTTGTCCCACCAAATGTAAAAGATCAATAAATAGATATAAATTATTTTAAAAGAAGAACCATATAGAAATTCTGTAGCTGAAAAGTACAGCAGCTAAAATAAAAACTTCACTAGAAGGACTCAACAGCACATTTGGGCTATACACTGGGGGGAAAAATCAGCAAGCTTGAGGGTAGGTCAATGAAGTTTCTTCAGTCTGAGAAACAGAAAGTAAAAAATGTAGAAAGATGGACAGAGCCTGAGAGATCCATGAGACCCGATCAAGCATACCAGCGTTTACATGATGGGAGTCCCTGAAGAAGTAAAGAAAGAGAAAGGAGCAGAAAGCACATTTGAAAAATAATGGGAAAAACTTTTAAACTCGAAGAAAACCCTTAATGTACACATATGAAGCTTAATTAACTCCAAGCAGGTTGAACTCAAAGAGATCCACACCTATTAAAATCAAGTCTGTAGGTATCTGAACTAGATTGCTATATATTAAGATGATAATTGTAACTGTCAGAGCAACCACTAAATGTCTTAAAATTGCCTTAAGAAATATATAAGAAATGACAAGGGAATTAAACGGTACGCTGGAAAATACCTCTTTTACACATGAAAGGAGGTAGGAACCGAGAAACAAGGGAGAACAATATAGAAAAGGGTGCTAAAATAATGCAATGGGGAGAGGATGTTATTTCAACAAATGGTGTTGGAACCACTGGATAGCCACATGCAAAGAACAAAGTTGTACCTCTACCTAATACCATATACAAAAAAATAACTAAAAATTAATGACCTAAATGTAAGAGCTAAGACTATAGAGCACTTAGAAGAAAGTACAGGTGTAAATCTTCATGACTGTGGATTAGGCAATGACTTCTTAGATGGGACACCAAAATCACAAACAACCAAAGAAAACTAGATAAATTAGACTTCATCAAATTTAAAACTTCTCTGATTTAAAGCACACTATAAAGAAAGTAAAAGGCAGCCCATGTAAATCATCTCTCTGATATGGGTCTGCTATCTGGGATACATAAGGAATTTTTACAACTCAACAATAAAAAGACAACCCAATTTAAAAAGTGGTCAAAGGATCTACATAGACATTTCTCAGAGAAGAGATACAAACAGCCAATAATTATGTAAAGAGAAGTTCAACATCGTAAGTCATTTGGGAGATGCAAACAAAATCGCAATAAGATACCACACCTATGAGGGTGACGACAGAAAAAAGATGGACAATAACAAGTACTGGGGAGAGTGTGGGAGAATTAGAATCTTTATACGTCGCTGGTGGGAAAGTAAAAAGGTGCAGGTTCTTTGGAAAACAAATGTTAAACATATAGTGACCATATGACCCCGACAAATTTCATTCATGTGTCCACACCCAGGAGACACTAAGACATACATATGTATATATACAAACTGGTTACAGATATGTTCATAGCCCCATCATTCATCATAGCCAAACAGTGCAACTTGCCATCTATTGATGAATAGACAAACAATGGACTATCATTCAGCCATAAAAAAGGATGAAGTGCTTATCCACGCTGCAATACGCATGAACGTTGAAAGCTTTGTTCTGCATGAAATAAGCCAGCACACAGGGCCACACGTTGTGATTCAATTTAGATGAAATATCCACAATAGGAAAACCCACAGGAACAGAAATTAGGTGAGCGGTTGCCAGGGGCGGGGGGAAGGGCTGGGGGGAGCGTGACTGCTAATGTGTGTGAGCTTTCTCTCTGGAGTGATGAACGCGTCCTGGAATTAGATGGTAGTGATGGTTGCACAGCTTTGTGAATGGACTGAAACCCACAGAAGTGTACACGTTCACAGGTGAAGACATTATGGGCAGTAGGATCTCACTTTGGTAGAACATGCATTTGTGTAGTATGCTAATACATGTTAAAAAAAAACCTGGAAGAGGCAGGATGCTTCTACTTCCTAATTTTTGTTTTCTAACTTTCTAGAATGAACATTTTTATAATGTTTTATAAAAAAAAAGATTAATTCTAATTAAAAACAAATGTTACTGCAAAAAATACTTACCAAGTGAATTCCTGTGTAACCAAGAAATAGAGCGTTGTCAGCCCCGGAAGCTTTCCTGGTTACCATCTCCCTCTATCCACCCACCCTTAAGGGTGGCCACTGTCCTAACTTTTGTGATAACCATCCCTGGCTTTTCTTTTTATTCCCTGGAAATGTACAGTGGAACCTGGTTTGAATCGTATATTAATGGAATTGCATCACATGCGCTTTCTGATCTTGCCTCTTCAGCACCCGTGTGCGAGTCCCTCTCCATTGTTGCAACTATAGTTGCCTTAAATTTTTCTATTGAAAAAATTATGCCACAAGTGACCAGTCCCTTGTGCACTGGGTGATTGTGAGGAGTGTGCTGTGCAGGTTCTGGAACATGCTCCTAGAACCTGGGGGCTCCGGTTTCTCTAGAGCAGTGGTTCTCAACTTTCCTGATGCCGCGACCCTTTCATACAGTTCCTCATGTTGTGGTGACCCCCAACCATAAAATTATTTCCGTTGCTACTTCATAACTGTAATTTTACTACCGTTATGAATCGTAATGTAAATATCTGATAAGCAGGATGTATTTTCATTCTTACAAACTGAATATAATTAAAGCATAGTGATCAATCACAAAAACAATATGTAATTATATATGTGTTTTCCGATGGTCTTAGGCGACCCCTGTGAAAGGGTCGTTCGACCCCCAAAGGGGTCGCGACCCACAGATTGAGAACCGCTGCTCTAGGGCATGTGGGTGCGATACATCAGTTCCTACGGATGCATGCCCTCCACCTCACTAGGAAGCCACACCATGCCAGAGTGGGTGGGCAGTGTCTCTGAGTTTCTCAGGGGCCACAGCCCTGGGGACATCCGCCCTGGCCAAGCTTTTGCGTTGTTGCCAGTCTGCTGGCATCTCACAGTGCTTCGGTTCATATTTCTCTGACCACTGGTGGGCTGCAGCACATTTCTTTAGTTTCTGGGCACTTGAATGTTTCCTTTATAAAGTGCCCCTTAAGTTTCTTGCCCATTTTTGTCTTCTGGGTTCTCTAGTTTTTATTATTATACTTTGTAGAAATTCTTTGCATATTCTAGACAGGAGTCCTTTGTAAGGTATGTGTGCGGCGAAGGTCATCTCTCACGTTGTGGCTTGTGGATTTGTGGATTTTACAACAGTTTTCTAGCTTATTGTGTGGTCATTTGTCTCTTGTAAGCTGCTAATTAATGCTCCATCTTAAAGCAACTTGACCTTCGTGGGACAAACCTACCTTGGTGTCCTCACAGTGTCCGGTTCGCAGAACAGTGACTCTTGGTCAACTGCTCAGGGCTCAGTGTCTGCCGGGAGCCGGTCCATCCTTGCTGTTTCAAAGGACCTGGCATATATGGCATACTGTTCTTAATATGTTTGCTCACCTTCTTGGCACTATGTGTTTTAACCAAGGTCTCTGAGAAAGGTTGTTTCCCCAGGTAGGGATTTTCCCCTGAAGTTAGGGAGGGAATAAAACCTCTTAACTAAGTGCCAGGCGGGTAATTAATCACTTTAACTATGAACAATCATGCTTAAGCTACATAATCTTTACTCCCTGGAATGGAGATAAGAAACGCCCTAACCTTTGGAATAGAGATTGATAGGATTGAATCAACTGGTATAAATACAGATGTAACAAGACAGAGAGAGAGACAGAACCTAGGCACAGAACCTACACAGAACGTTCTCTAGAGACAGAAGAACTTCGCTGGAGAGAACATGGCAAAAGATCCTGGACAGAAACTGGCCTCAGAACCTAGAGACAGAACCTAGCGAGAGAACATGGCAAAAGATCCTGGACTGAACCTGACTACAGAAATTGGCAAGAGAACCTGACTAGAACCTGGTGACTGAACCTGGCTTGAGATCCTGGACAGAACCTGGCTGGAGAACCTAGCGAGGGAACATGGCTACAGAACCTGGCTGGAGAACCTGGAGAACCTAGCAAGAGAACATGGACACAGAACCTGGCTGGAGATCCTAACCAGAACTTCGCTGGAGATCCAGACCAGAACTTCGCCGGAGATCCTGGCTAGAGATCCTGGCTAGGCTGCTGATCAACTGAACACTGTTTCCGTGTCCTTCCTTCTTCGCCGACTCCGTCCACACCTTTGGGGACCCCTGGACCCGCTGGGGTTGGACCCCGGCAAGTGTCTCTGCCAGTCTTTCCCATGACAGCCTCCGCCGACCTGAAGATGTTGGCCAGGCGGTATCAGCCAGGTTCTCAGAGAAACACAGCCATAGTGCGTGCGTGCGTGCGTGCGTGTGTGTGTGTGTGTGTGTGTGTGTGCACGCGCGTGCACAAGAGATTTATTATAAGGAATTGGCTCATGCAATCATGGGGTCCAGCAGTTCCCAGATCGGCAGGGTGAGAGGCAAGCTGGAACCCCGGAGAGCCTTTGGTCTAAGTTGCAGTTGGAAGGCCAGGAGGTTCAGTCCCAGGAAAAGCAGATGCTTCAGCTTGTGCCGTGAGGAATGAAAAACCCCCAGATGTTCCAGTGTGAAGACTGTCAGGCAAGAATAGTTCCCTCTTCCTTGGGAGATGGTCAAACCTTTCTTTTCTACTCAGGCCTTCAACTGATTGGATGAGACCCACCCGCATTAGGCAAGGAGGGCATTCTGCTTTCCCTCAAGACATTCTCACAGAAACACCCAGAATAACGTTTAATCAAACATCTGGGTGCCCTGTGGCCCACTTCACACATAGAACTAAGCACCACATTCTGATAGCCCTTTCCCTGCATTTCTTTTTGATGTGCTGGCTCTGCTCTTAGAGGAGCCAGCTAATGCTGCCATTTGTGGCCAGTTCATCCCCCTGTTTCCTCCGAGAACTCTCTCCTGCGGAAGTAAACAAAGACCACCCAATGAGAAGAGGGAGGCTGCTCACTCAGAGCTGCTACAGCAAGCGGTCGGCCACCATCACTCTGTTGGGCAGGCTCAAGGCAGGCAAAGGCGGGGGGCTTCATGGTGGACAGAGGGAGGCTCAGGTGCTCCGATGGGGGTCTGGGGAAGATGAGGGGGCTAGCTGGAAGTGGGGCGCCCCCTGTGACTGGTTGGGGTACAAGATTGGCTTTCTCTGGTTGGTTCTAAGCTGGAAGTGAGGACAGAATATTAGGGAAAACAGTTATTAATCAAGTTCCAGTTGTTTGGGGCTGATTGTTACAGGGTTATTATTTCACTTCCTGGATTGTTATTAGAGACAGAGATCTGACTTCTGACAATAACAGGTCTGACTGTAGACATTGGTGGCCCCCTGGGCTGGTCACTGTAGACAGGGATTTGGTTCCTGGGCTGGTCACTGTAGACAGGGGTTTGGTTCCTGGGCTGGTGACTGTAGACAAGGGGTCTTTCATGGGCTGGCTGCTTCGGCTGTCGGTCAGAGTTCTGTTTTTGTATATGGTATGGCCATTATTTCTTTGTATTTCAGTCTCTCACTCCTCAGCAAGTGACAGAAGAAAGCATGAAGTGCACTTGGCTTCCAAGCAGGTTTATCTGTTTTTAGCTATAAAATTAGGTCAGGATCAGGCATCTGCCTCTGAGATGAGGAAGGTAATTACTTAACGACCCAGATTTGTTTAAATGTTTTTCACGTGGCTTCCCAGGAAGGGTCTGAGTGAGTTGAAGAGTGGAACTTTGTTTAGTGAAAAAATATTTTTAAACGTTGTCGATTGAAGTTTGAGGAAGCCGGACATTCACGGTCTGCCCGTTGGCTGGAGTCAGCTCTGCTGTGGCACACCTATGTCATGATGTGAACATCCAGTTTTTTGAATAAAAGCTGCTTCTCCTCAGAGTGAAAGTGCAGGGACTGCCGAGACGGTACGATTCAGGTAAATGAGCATGTACTTAACTAGAATCTCTAAAAGACATATGTTGATTTGTGCAAACAGCTTCCATCCTCTGTTCCTTTCTAAGCACCACACGGCCTTTTCCTGCGGATTTAGATGGAGCCTGTTCGTGTGTGCTTTCATGAACCCTCCTGCAGTGCCTCCGCCCTGAGCAGCCCCTCCAGGTCTCCCCAGCACCTCCTGAGTAGTAATCAGGGGTAAACTTAATTAGAGAGCGGGACACCCAGCAAAGCTTGCCGAGGGCCCTTCATCCCTCCTTGTGGCAAATAAACATCTCCAGGGGCGTTTCCTGCTATTAAGTCCTCTCTCCCCCTGTGGCAGCGGCCTGGGAGCATGCAGCACGCAGTGGCGTTTAAGATGCACATACATAGAGCTGACGTCGTATCTGGAGCGATCAGTGTTTACAAGGCCAAGTTGAAGCGTTTAGTAAACTTAGGATGTTCTCACAAGCCAGCTATCTTCATAGCAGAGAGCAGTGAAGTTGGGTCCAGCCTGGGCCCTCCCAGATCTGGTGAAAACAGGCCGTGCAGTCCAGGCGGCCTCATGGGAAACACATCGACAGCTTTCCGTCCAGAACTGAGCAGGCAGGTGGGAGACCTTCAGGCACGAAGCCCATTATGGAGCCGGGACCCCAAGATTTAATCACATAGAGGTGGGCAATCCTGGGGTCACACTCAAACCCCATGTGGTCCTTGGGGGTCTTTCTTGACCTGCTGGGAGGTGGGGGCCTCCCCATATCCACCATGAGAGGAGAGTCCAGGTGCCGCCTACTCACTCACCACAGCAGGAGACACTGGGCAGCCCTGTTCCCAAGGGTCACTAGGGGCTGGCCCAGGGCCTGGCTTGGGGATGCTGCTGCTCCAAAAACTCAGATTTCCCTGACTGCTCCTGCAAGAGAGAGCATGTTTTGGCAAATATGCATTTTATAATTTAATCCTCTCTTCTCTCACCTCCAGTAAATGTTACAAGCCATTAGTCCACCTGCCTGTGTGTTTGAAAGAGGAGCCACCCAAGATTCTCGGGGGTGGGGCCAGGAGGAGGGCAGGGCTTGGGCTGGGAGGGCGAGGGGCATGGAGTGGGTGGGACCACAGCCTGGGGAGTGTTCCCTGGAGGCTCCTCTGAGAGCCCTCTTGGACTCCTGGGCCTGGGCCAGCAGGACTGGTTCCACATTTGTACATTTCAGTCGGAAGCAGTACCCCTCTGTGGTCTCCTGACCCCTGCCCTGTGCCCCCCAGCCCCAGGCTCAGGCAAGGAGAGGCTTGGCGAGGAGCTGCATGGAGGTGGCACCATCCTGAGAAACTTGCTCCTCCTCGCTCACGCAGCTTGGCCTGCAGGTGCACTGGCACCTGTGCCGTTTTCCTGGGGACAGTCGCCTGTGGCAGGATCGGGAAAAGGGATGCCGGCCATTTTAGGATGCATCAGTGGCCCACAACTCTTGCTTTAACCCCTCTGGACTTTAGAGCCAGAGCCCGGAGTCACCATCCCCCCAAGGACACACCCCACACCCCCCCATCTGCCTGGTGTCTAGGGTGGAGGTCAGAGGGCAGGCAGGGGCCCCAGGCGGCCGGTCTTTCAGATGCTCCGTGACCCCCTGACCACGTGAAATATGTCTACTCTGTACATTTGAGAATTGCCGAATTTAATAGATTCACAGGCCTCGCCCACCACCAGCAAGGTCCCTACCCGCAGAGCACTGTGAGTGATGGGCGAGGCAGGCACTATGGAAACAGTTTGAAAACAGGAGGAACGATGTGAGGCTGACTCCTTAGCTGTCCAGTGGAGAGAAGGTCAAAACAAAGAAAAAAACAAACAAAATAGATTTCGCAACTGGAGGGAGAAGCCGCTTGTGCGAGCCTGGCGAGAGTCTAATTAGAGACTTCAGCTGCAGTTCTGCAAATGAACTGTTTACAGTTCTTCTGAGGGAAATGATTATAATAACAACCTTCTCAATTCCAACGTGAAGCTCATTATGCTCTTTCCTCTGCTCCAGAATCCCGGGGCCTGTCATCAAGCAGGACGCACGGAGCGAGACGAGCGGCCTCCCTGGGAATGCACCCTGGTTTGGCCCCGGAGGTCGGTCCCTGTGCCCGCTCAGTCAGGACTCGAAGGGGTAGAGGCTCCCAGACAAAATCAGATAATCCACCTACCACAGGCAGCCCCCGAAACTGCCCGCTTTAAATAAAGTAAGCGACACAGTGTTAGAAAAAAGCACCCCAAGCTGCGGGGAACTGTGGTGCTCCTGGGCCATGAGCAGCAGCTGTCTGGTTGGAAATGGAGCGTCAGTCTGTTGGGATGCACCCTGCAAAGGTGTCGCACTGAAGGGGGGGAGCGCTGCTCAGCGGGGTCCTCCCTGCGCTGCCGAGGCCTCTGGCAACAGTGGCAACAGTAAGGAGACCCTCTGGTCAGGCCTTGTCCTGTCCGCTCACTCACCTGCAGATGGCGCTTTTGGAGGGGCAGGCCTCCCACTGGGTGTAAGCCCCCCCACCCCCCTGCTGCACCTCCAGTAGCTCATAGTTCAAAAACCCACCAAAGCTCAGAGGCCGTAACAGGAAAAACCAAGGCCCAAACCAGAGAATGCGGTGGGTCCGACAATGGGCCCTACTTGGGTGCAGCTCAGACTTAGGGGGAACTGCAGCTGCCCTGAGGGTGACCACCAGGTTACACCGGGCCCACCACTCCTCCCCGTTCCCTGCTCCTTTTCTCTCTTCCCTTCAGAATCCTCCCCCACTTCTGCACAGCAATCTCCCATCCAGGGTTCACCGTCCACTGGCCTCCCATCGCCTGGTCTCCCCAACTCCGTGCACCCTGCCAAGGATCCTGGGTTAACCTCCTAGGAACCTGTCCCCCACCCTTTCTGGTTACCTCTCGCCATCCTTCTTTCTTCTCTCCCTCTCCACGCGCCCCCCCCCCCCCGCCCCGCCCGCCCCATACACTCAATCCTGTCTGCCCAGCATTTCACAGGTTTCCACCCAACCTCCCTGGCACCTTCTTGCAGCCTTTCACATCCCTGGCTCCAAGCTCTCTTCCCACCAAAGGCTGGTCTGTCCCAGACGCAGTCACCGGGCAGGTGGTGCTCAGCCCCGGTCCTGGAAATGGGCTGCTTCCCCGCCTGCCTGGGTCCTCACCTCTGCGGAAGCTGCAGGCCCAGGAACCATCTTCCTGCTTCCCCTTTAGGGTGGGGGTGTCCAAGCAGCGAGCAGCCTCTGTCTCTCACCTTTACTACCCCTGGGGGGGCGGGGTGTTGTCGTCACTGTCACCACCACTGCCAGTTCCAGCCCTGGCACCAAGCACACACCTGCTTACACCCCACTCGCTGTGTTGTGGCTGCTAGGTCTGCCCCTAAGAGTTTGTCCTGTTTTGTAGTATGGCTGTGACTTTTAAAAACATCCTTTATCTACTGCTGCTATGTATCTGGGGCAGAAGAGGCCTGGAAGCTCTAATTTACAAGGCCACGTGGTCCAGAAATCCAGAATTTTCATTTCTTTATTTTCTTAAATCAATTAAAACCCATGTTGAGCCCACCCTATAGGGCTGGCAGAAAACGCACCCCCCTCCCCCCTTGACTGTCTTCAGAATCAAGAAGCTTCCACCGTCCCCAGAAGGGCAGGAAGGGCCTCGCACCATCATTCCCATGCTGGCCCCTTGCCAGGCTGTTCCTGTGCCACTATTGGCACTCGGGAATCCTCGCCAAACCAAGAGCCAGGGGCAGGGTTCGGCCTCCCTGGGGGCACGGCGCGGCCAGCCCTCCCTGCTTCCGGGACTTGCCACTGGGCTCGCTCAGATCCGGGCCCTCGGGGACCTCCAACCTCTCTCCTCCGCCCAGTCTCAGGGAATCGCTCTTTCTTACTCCCACTCGCCCCTTGGGTTTAGCGTTTTACAAAATGGATTTAGGTTTTTACAAAAGACAGAAAGAGCCTTTGGCTCAAGCTGCTTTGGCTCCCTGCCTGGGAGGAAAAATCCCTGAGGCAAAAACATTACCAAGAGCCGGGTGATCTGCTTGAAACTGAATGAATGAGAGAAATACAGAAAGCAAAACAAAGATTAATACTCCTCCCACCCACTCAAACGATGCTTCACGCCCGTCAGAGCTGGTGAATGAGTGAATGGGAGTGACGGTTCCTGGGTGACGGTGATGGTCACCCAGTCCAGAAGCAGGAATGTGGGCAGCCAGGGCCGGGGCCACACCCCCAGCTGAGCTGGACCTGAGCACCATGTTACAGCCTTGCCTGGCTGCTCACACAAACGACTGTGAGTTACCGACAAAATGACAACTTTTTTGAAAATTGTTTTCTGTATAATAAGTTGAGGGAGTATATTGATATGGTGTAGAATGCTTATCACCAAAACAGTATTTTTTATAGAAGTTTGTCTCTTTTTTTAATTTTTTATTGATTAAGTTATTACATATGTGTCCTTATCCCCACATTACCCCCCATCCCCCCCACCCACGCCCTCACCCCCCTGTTGTCCGTGCCCATTGGTTAGGCCTATATGCTTGCATATAAGTCCTTTGGTTGATCTCTTAGAAGTTTGTCTCTTAAAAAGGTAAGCTTCCGTGAAGTAAAGAATTCATGGAAATGTTGTACTTTGCAGCAATTCTGGGCCGAGGAGATGTCACTGTGTCTGATTACTGCCTCAGAGCGCTGTTGTAAGCCCTCCCTAGCCCCTGGGGACCCCAACAAATCTCCCCCCCCCACACACACACACCCATAGCACTCACCTGTGAAGTACGGAGGGGAGTGGGGTGAATGTGTCACCTCCAGGGACATCAGAGTGCGACCCTAGGTGGGGAGGGACGGAGTGAGGGCCTTTGTGGATATGATTAAGGTAAGGGTTTCAGGATGAAGTTGCCTGGTCTAAGGCAGGCCTGAAGAAGTGAGGAGGGTCCTAGGAGAGTGGAGAAGGGGAGAAAGACACAGAAACAGAGAAAAAGGCCACAGGGAGGGCAGTCACACAAGGACTGCCAGCCACCACGGGGCGAGGAGAGCGGCAGCGAGTGGCTCCTGCTCCCCCAGCCCCCGTGAGGATCCAGCCTCGCCCAGGCCCGGGCTGGGACTCAGCCTCCAGCGCCTCTGAAGCCAACGGTCCTGCTGTGTTTGGCCCAGCGTGTGGTCGCTGGGTTTGGCGGCCCTAGGACACTCGTACAGGAGGTTAGACTGAATAGTGGGTTTGCAAAGGTGCCTTACAAACCCAGCCCACACCTAGGACCTGGGAGTGAGTCCGTGGAGCGCCACGGAAGACCACACGGATAGTCCCGCCTTCCTCGGCTCCATCTGACCTCGCCGCTGAGCTGGCTCGGAGGACAGGCAGCCTTCCTCGCTGCTGCGCCAGGACCCTGAGCTCCGGCCTGTACCGCTCACAGGAGAAGCGGCCGTGAGCTCGGAGGAGGCTTGGCCAGGAAAAGAGAGAGCCGCAGGGTCGCGGAAGTGACCTCACGTAATTGAAGCCTCTCGTTTGAAAAGAGGTGCATCTTATTTTCGGTGGCTCCAGAGGAAGCTCAGGGAGGGGGCTCGGGTTTCAGTTCAGCAGGACGTGATTTGCTGTCGAGGCTCAAGCTGCAGCCTCGTGGACAGAGCACTCTGCCCGCCGCTGGCCGCCGGCATGTCACGCAGGGAGTGGAGGGCCCTCTGCCAGAGCAAGAAGGGTCTCGGCCTGGTGGGTGTTTGGCCCAGATGACCTTGAGGCCTGTAATCTGAGCTTCTGGAAGCCCATATTCCCTGGACCTTCAGACCTCAACGCGGCTAATTCAATCTCAGGAAACCAGAAGTCTCCATCAGGCAGGGCCCAGGAATCTGCCTTTCAGAAAGTGACTATGTCGGCCTGGGTACAGGGACACGGGGCCAGTGACGAGGTGTTCCTGAGCTGGACACACCCCGACCAAAGCCAGCTACCACCCGGAGGCTGGCTCAGCGGAGGACCAGCCAGAGGCCCTCTGCCCACGCACTAGGCGACCTCACCTCCCACACCACCGGAACCCCCTCCTCGGGGAGAGGCTCCGTTCAGCGGCAGGTGGAACAGCTGTCTCCTCTAGTTTCTGCCATTTGATCAAGATGAATAATTGGAGACAACTTCCTATAACAAATGCCCTGTTCTCCTCTTCCCATTTTTTCTAAAACCGGCCACCTTCAGGAAAGCTTTCCTAGCTCCTCTTCCCTGACTGCTATCCTCTCACTTACAGAGCTCTTTGCTTACGCCACGGAGCCTATCGGCATTTATGCACTGGCTTCTTTGCTTGTTACTGGTCCGTCTCTGTCGCTCACTAGACAGCGAGCTCCCGGGAGCAGGAACTGTCTTTGTCTTATTCATTCTCACGGCCCCGGGTCCTGACACAGAGCGGGTGCTGAAGCCCTTTAGGGTTTGGGTTAGCTGCAGGTAGCAGAGACCCCAAATTAGCCAAACGGGATAAGTTTTGTTCTCTCAATCGAACACTCCAGAGATGGGCAGTCCAGGCTCTTTGGGCAACACAGTCATCAGGAATCCAGGCTCCTTCCTCTTTCTGCTCCACCGTCACCGTACAGTCCTCCTGCTCTGAAATGGCTGTTCGGATCTGGCCAGTACGTCCTGTGTCAGACAGCGGGAAGGAAAGATAGTTTAGGGCAAAACCACTTCCCTTGAGGACACTTCTCAGAAGTAGCACACAACACTCCCACCCCCCTCTCACTGGCCAGACCCTGGTCACCGGGCCATACATAGACACATGTGAGGCTCCCTCCCATTGACCAGACCCTGGTCACTGGGCCATACATAGATGCATGTGAGGCTCCATCCCATTGGTCAGACCCTGGTCACAGGGCCATACATAGATGCATGTGAGGCTCCCTCCCATTGGTCAGACCCTGGTCACAGGGCCATACATAGATGCATGTGAGGCTCCCTCCCATTGGTCAGACCCTGGTCACAGGGCCATACATAGATGCATGTGAGGCTCCATCCCATTGGCCAGACCCTGGTCACCGGGCCATACATAGATGCATGTGAGGCTCCATCCCACTGGCCAGACCCTGGTCACAGGGCCATACATAGACGCATGTGAGGCTACCAAGTGTGGTTTCCTTATGAGCAGCCATGCATGTGCTAAAAAGGATTCCATTTCTAGGAAATACAGGGACAATGGGCAGCCTCTGCAGGGGGCTCAATAGTTATTCCTTGAAGAAGTAAATGAATCAGAGCCCATTCTGGGCGTGTAGGATGTCAGGTTGCATTGGTCGTCTGTCAGGGAGGTGGACTGCTGCTTATTGTGGCTGATCTCTCTGCACACGGGTGGGGGAGTGGGGGCGGCAAACCCTGAGAGCAGAGGCAGCTTTTCTTTCTCCCTCATTATTTCCTTTTTGTCCTTACTTACTTCTGTCCCTGCAGCCCCGGGTCCAAGGCCTTGCACACGGTTGGCGCAAATGTCTGAGGTTGTGTGATGGTCAGGGGACAGTGACGTGCATCCGCAGGGATTGTAGAGGCCTCTGATCTGCACCAAATGACTTGCAGATGGGCCTCTAGTGTCCTGTACAGTTGGGTAAATGCCCAACCCAGAGGCAGGGCAGGCGCTAGCACTCCGTTGGGAAGGACTTTCTGCCCTGACAGTGGTGCTCCGTTAACCTGAATCACTAAACAGAGGCTCTGGGTGGAGGTGGAAAACGCCCCTGCCCACACACACTCTGAATTATGTTTGATGAGTAAGGACAAGGAGGGCCTTGGGCCCCAGGCAGACCCTCCCTGGCTACAGAATGACTGCTCCTCAGGCTCCGCCCATGACTGGGGCGCTGCCTTGGCCACAGGTGTGTCCTCTCTGCTCTGATCAATCCAATCCTTCTTAATCCAGATTCATAGAAATTTCCCCAGGGAGGACTCCTTACTTCACCATATCAGGCAGGGATGGCAGCACATCTGAACGTGTATGGCCTGTGTGAATAATAGGACATGGTTTTTAAGCCTGCAAGATAAGGAGCAATTCTTCACGATGTCCCTGCAGCTCCTAAAAGCTGGAGACCTGCCCCTCACCATCTGTGCCCTCGGCTCCCAGCCCCCAGGCTCCTGGTAGCTCCACCCTCCCCACCCCTGTGGGCATCGACAGCGCCCCCAGGCCCCTCGCCTCTCCTCCTGTGCAGTGCCAAGGCTGGCCCAGGCCCACCTGATCTGAGCCAGTGTGTGTCCTTCCTTAGCAAGGTGTGGTCTTGGGCATTTGTGACATGTGTGAGGCAGGGTGCTGGGCCTGGGACCCAGGGGACCTCTGCCCTCAGGGTCCCACAGTCCAGAGGACAGATACTCTCCAAACAAAACAGAGACAGGTGTCATTTTGAATGTGCCAACTGCTGTCCAAGAGAGGGAACATGTCTGAAACGGGGGGTGGCCCCCAAGGAAATGACATCCAATCTGAGACCTAACGGTGTTAACCAGGCAAAGGAGTCACGGCTCTGGGGGGTGGGGGTGGGGGTGGGGGCGGGGGGGAGGGGGTGTTACTGTGGGAACGCGGAGCTGGCCTGTGGCTGGTGCTTGGCGACATGGCAGGGTGGCCGGAGAAAGCCAGCGTGGCTGTGGGTGGCCAGCGAGGCCAGGCCCTGGTGGGCGCTTTGCGGTTACCCTGGGCGAATGGGAAGCCACCGGTGGATGACGGAGCAGGAGAGGGACAAGACCTGAGTGGCATTTGCTCGGAGCTCTCACCCAGTGACACTGCTCACAGTATCGTCCTAAGAAAGCCGGGTTCCGGGCAGAAGGAGGGAGGTGGAAGTGTCCAGGTGCCCGGGGGGACAGTGCCACGCAGGGGGATAAAGAGCAGCCGTTGATACTGGAAGGCAGACCCGGAAGGGAAGGGACAGTCTGCACTTCACATTCTGCCTCGATTTTGGGCCAGACTGGCCACGTGCCCCTGCGGGTCAGCTTCTCTCCTAGGGCTATTAATCAACTTCCAGCCCCCGACCCCCACCCCGCGGGGCGCAGAGGCTGGACAAGGAAGGGCACAGGCACTCTCACGCTGGCCCATTTGATAGACATAAAACAACAGTTCGTGGCTTGTTGTCCTTCGATGGCTCAGGCTTCCACGGGCTTTTTACGTTTCTCGCTCCCTGAAGCCTCTGCTGTCAGGGCGGAACACAGGCTGGGTGAGCACGGGGTCTCGGGGCTCAACCCGCTTCCCACTGTGCGGCCTGAGCAGCTGCTTCATTGAGGACCTCAGTTTCCCCATCTGTCCCCAGGGTTGATGAGCTGCCCAGAGCCCCGTGGGTGCAGTGAGGGGATGCAGGGGAGGCCCTCGGAACGCTGCCTGGCCCAGGCGAGAGGGCGCTCAGCTCCAAGTGCTGATGTTGCCAGCTTGACTGCATTTTTACTACTTTCTGGACACCTGACGTCACAGGCCATGCTCAGCCAAGGAAAAGAGAGTGATGAGTCAGAGCCACTCCTGGGAGGCCACCCCGGGCAGGGCAACCCCGGGAGCTGTCAGGGGCCAGGCCACTGCCTTTTCCGGGCTCCGCAGCACCAGGGCTCTGAACTGACCCCGGTCCCCACTTCCTGCAGGAGCCACTCGTCCCATTAGTTCATCTCAAACCACTTGACTGGGCTCGGCAAAGCCTCTCCACCTTGGGGACTCGGATGATTCATGAGAGACAGAACCCTGCCCTTTACGAGGGAGAGCTGCGCATTAAGCATTTGACTTATGCGGGAAAAGCCAAACATAAGTAATTTTTCTGCTGAAATTGGGGTGGAGGAGGACTTCATGTGACCTCACAGTTGCTTCATTTTATTCCTCAAGAACAGACGTTTACTTGGCTGTTTTTAAAGTCCCTTCTAAAAATCGTGGAAGCGCGCAGGAATGTAAACCTTTCATGCAGAGTTCAAAAAAATGGGAGCCGAACCTGGAGTTGCAGCGTTAAAGGGACGGCCAACAAATTATGTGCAAGAAACGCTATGCTGTCCTTGGGAAGGATCGGCGTGTTTTGCAGAAGCAGATAAAAAGCTTCGTGGAGCGTGTTCGTGCAAACCTGCAGGACCCAGAGGTCCTATCAGACACATGTGGAGGTGTCAGGCCCACCATGGCCCTACCCCACCTCTCTCAGGAGCGTCAGGCCCACCATGGCCCTACCCTGGCTTCCAGGGAGATGGGACCAAGGTTGGGCCCTACCTCACCACTTCCAGGGGGACAGAGAAGCTTGATAGGATGGTGAGAGTCTGGGTCAAACTTACTTTTAATTTCCTTTTGTAACTTAAAGAAATTGATTTATTATCAAGCAAGTGAGCAAAGGTGTTTGTTTTTAATGGGAGAAGACCAGGGGCACTTGCCTTTCTGAGCAGTCCCACAGGCCCAGGCTCCCCCTCCCCCCCCCCCACCCCCCGAGCCCAGGAGAGAGCTCGTCACCGGGAGGCCCTGCGTCACTGGCCTCTGGCTCCCTCCCTGGGGACAAACCCCACACCAGCACGAAGCAGGCACCTGCCGCTACCCCTACTGCCCTGGGCTTTCGTTCATGTTCCTCGGATCCTGGCCTGTCTGTCGGGTGACCTCCGGGCAACCACCTGGTGGGGCAGGGGGCAGAGCCGGTGGCCATGGCTCCGGTCCCCGTTGCCCTGGGCAGCTTGTGCTTCAAGGTCGTCTGACCGAGGCTCCTTTGTAAGGACCGGGTCTCCCGCGGGGAAATGACTTCTGGGACCTGCTGCTGCAGCGGGAAAGGCACCGGGCTTGGGGTCCCGAGACCAAGCTCCGGTCTGGCAGGGTGGCCAAGGACTGGTCACTGCCCCGTGGGCCTGTGCTTCGTGACAGAGGGAAACGGGTGTGGGGAGATGTTGTAACCAGAGACCGGGGTGCCAGGGGGAGACCAGGGACCCCTTCCTGTTGATAACAGGTAAGGAACTGGGGGCAGCTGTGCCTGCTCAGTGGGAGCAGAAGGAAGCAGCCGCGCTGTGCTTGGTGCCCAGGGCCGAACTGGTAGGAGGTCCCAGAGAGAATCCCGTCTCGCAGAAAACCAAACGGACAGCCAGCACCCGCAGCAGCGGAGGGTGGCGGGGGAGTGTGGACGCGGGGATGAGGGCAGGGAGGGGGTGTCTGGTGGAGTTGAACTTCCGTCCATCCAGCCTGTGAGGGTGGCAAACCCCCACGACCTGTCCCTCTGCCTCCTGCCTGTGCTGCCGTGGTGACCCTGGGCGGGTGTGGAAGGAAGAGGTCACCCTGAGCTGGTCCTGTCTGTGCAGCACCTGTGGGCTCCGAGCTGTCCTGTCCCTTCCTCAGAGGAAGATGAACGCCAGGCGAGGTGGGTCCTGGGAGGGCGAGGGTCACAGCTCCAGAGGCCGCAGGGAGGCGGGTGGCCCTCTGCGGCTCCGCTGGGCCTGGCGGGGAGCCCTCCTCCCCGCACGCAGCTCCCGCTCCCCAGAAAGTTGGCAGGATTTTAAAAACTCACGTGGAATGTCTTTGCCCCCCTCCTCCCAGTGAGTCAGGCCCTGCAGCCGCCCGACCTGCCACCCGGAACGCAGGGCACGCACTGCCCGGCCCCGCACGGGTCACCGTGCCTACGGGCTGCTCCCACCTCTCTCCCAGGAGGACACTTGGCCCTGGCCTGCTGTTTTTCACAAGGATGTCAGAAATCTGGCAGGAGGTCCGGGCAGCCCCTCGGCCCCGCCCCTGTCCACGCCCTCATCCCATCACATCACATCTGCTGGTCTGTGGGCCCACCAGCGGGCTCAGCCGGGGCACCGGAACCTCCAGGACCTAATGCCCAGCAGAGTGGACCCAGCCCCAGGCTGTGTCTGAACCTGAGGTTGGGCCATGGGAGGCGTCCTGGCCCCCAGCCCCCTCGTCCCACTTACTCACCATCTTGCACGATTCCCACCCAATCAGCTTGCAGCCGCTTATCTGTGCAGAGCAGCTGGGATCTGTCCGGCGTGAGGTAATCGCTGGCCCTCGGCCTCCAGTTTGATGCTCCCCAGCACTGACCTGCACACACACAGGAAGGTCTTAAATCTGGGAGCATCCCTGTGCCAGAGGACCCACCTCAGCAGCCAGCTCCAACTCCCAGGAGCAAAGCGGGTGGCGGCGGGGCCTGCCGAGGCCTGGGCAGGACCGTGGGCAGTCGCCTGTCACCCTCTGGGCAGGCCCTGAGCGTCCTGGAAGGGGGTGGGCCTCAGGGCCTCTGATGGCTCCTGTCCACCCACCGAGGGTGACCAGCTGCCCTTGCACATCCCACAGGGCCTCCCCCACAGACGCTGCCCTGGGACCAGCCCTGAGGAGGCCCTTTACGTACCTGGTCGGTGTGGTGTCCATGTGCTCCTCTGAGGGAGGCACAGGCTTCCCTGATGGTGAGCAAACCATCAGGCAGGAAAGGCCACATCTGTCCCTCGCCCCACGGGGAAGGGACCCAGAGCACTCCAGGGTGTGTCTCCCAGGCCATCGGGGCCTTTTCTGGGTCCTGCCTTCACCTAAGGGCACCCCCAGCCTGCCCTTTAGAGAAACAGGGCCACCTCTCTGGGTCCTCACCCAGGGTTTCTGCCACAAACCGAGGCAGTGGGGGAGGGGAAGGGACAGATGCAGACGGGGGAGGGGGTGGCGAGGACAGGGGTGTGCTCACCCTCTGTTCCTGGGCACCGAGCTGTTCTCTTGTGGAAGTGGGTACAGGACCCCTCCCTGTGGACAGTCCACCTCCAGAAGCCCTAGATGGGGTGGGGGGATGTGGGGGCCTGCCCTGTGGATGGGGATGAAGGGATGGCTCGCCCCAGCCCAGGGGAGCTGAGCAGCCTTTGGGGGGATGTCTCCGCTCTTCACCTGCAGAGGATGTCACACCTGCACGCACACACCTGCAGTCACATAGGTGTGCACGGGCATTCACAACAGGCACAGGCACATACGTGCACACACGCACATGCCACTACATAACACATATGCGCAAACACTCACACTCTCAGAACGTCGTCATTCCCAGAAAGCAAACTTTTCGGGTCAAAGCCCCCCACGCCCACCGTCCTCCCACCTTCCTGCCTCCTTCCCACGCTGATTTATCCCTCCCAAGGCGGCTCCCTGCAGAGCCTGAGGAAGCCCAGACTCGCTGTGTTTCCTCACGGACTTCACTTCCCTGCCAGAAAAGTTCAAGGGTGGGTCAGATGCCTCCCCTCTCCACTCTGAGCTGAGTTTTCCCAGCCCCCCGCCCAGCTGGGTCTGGGGTGTCCCTCTG
The DNA here is from genome assembly GCF_964212035.1 of Myotis nattereri. NCBI lineage: Eukaryota > Metazoa > Chordata > Mammalia > Chiroptera > Vespertilionidae > Myotis > Myotis nattereri. The sequence goes on from NC_138082.1 coordinate 35,473,407, forward strand.
GGAAAGGCAGACCTTTTGAGGACAAGGTCCCGAGCCGAGGGTGTCAATGGCATACCTTGTCAGGCGACCCCCCCCTCCCCCTGCATGTCCTGCGGCAGAGTCCTGTCCCCTCAAGCACCGCACACCTGGGCAGGCAGGGGGGGAGGGGGGACAGGGAAGGGGAGGTCTGTCAGTCAGTCAGCAAAAATTCCTGAAGTCCAGGCTGGATATGGAGCATGAAGGTGGACAGGCCAGTGTGGTCCTGACCCCGTGGGGCATTGGGCCTCTGCCAGAGACCAGCCGTGCCTGCCTCTGCCTGCCCCTCCCCGGTGGCCCCTTGGACTAGATGTGTCCTGAAGGCAGGCTCCCCGTCCATCTCTTCACAGCCATCTGGGGACCCCACCCGGAGGCCGTTCCCGATGGGAAACTGTCCAAGGAAAGTCCTCAGGGGTTGAATCCGAGAGCTGGCAGGTGACAATGACCACCTGGCAAGTCGCTTGGATTTTGCACGTGAACTTGGTCAAGCACTATGTAGGTCCAATTATAGCTCTGCCATCATCTCATTTTAACACTGTTGTTTTTTTAATGAATCACCATGTTTCCTATTAAAGAGCAACATGTATTTAAGAAGCAGGATTAATAAGCAACCACGAAACCACTCAAACATGCTGATAAAGCCCGGCCAAATCCACCCAACGTGTTGTGGCGAGGAGGTCACCGCGGAGGGACTGGCGTGGCGAGGAGGTCACTGCGAAGGGACTGGTGTGCCCGGTGGCACCAAGGAGAGGCCAGAGAGTCCGGGGAGACTCAACACCAGGTCCATTCCCAGCCGTTCACCGGGTCATCGGGGTGACCAGGCTCCTGGCAGCAGGGCACTGGGGGAGCGGGAGCCAGCCCTCCCCCACGGGCCTCATCTCAGCTCTGAGCCCCGGCTCCGTGACCCGGGCTCTGAGACCACCACTGCGCCAGCGTCACCCTGGGGTCAAGCAAAGCTGAGAGAACCTGTACATGCATCTGTCACCTTGGACTTGGCCGTGACATCTTGGGTGCATTTCATTAAAGCATCAGTCCACCTGAATCAGACATTCCAAAGCACTGGTCCTTCATCACAGCTTGAGAGGTGTGTGTCTGAAATACATTAAACAATAGCAAAATCAACCTAGTAACAGTCTTTAGCACCTCCAGCCACCGCCCTTGACAGAACTCCTGCCTGGGATGAGCACGGCCAGTGGGACACGTCTGCATCATGTCTTGCTGACCAGACACCGCAGACACTAGCCCTGCATTTACTAATTCACATCAGGGGATGGCCCCTCTTCATTTTTTTTTGCAACCATCTCTCTATATAAAAGCTTAAGCGACCTTTCGACCATTTGACCGTTCAACCAGTAGCTATGATGCACACTGACCACCAGGGGGCAGGTGCTCAAAGCACAGGCATGGAAACATGGACCAGACTGATGCATCTCAGAGGGAAGGGGGTGGGGGGAGGTGGGAAGAGATTAACCAAAGATCTTATATGCATACTAGAGGCCTGTGTACCGGTGGGGTCCCTCAGCCTGGCCTATGAGGATTGGGCCAAAACCAGCAGTCCAACATCCCCAGAGGGATCCCGGATTGCAAGAGGGCACAGGCCAGGCTGAGGGACCCCACCAGTGCACAAATCTGTGTACCAAGCCTCTAGTTATTTGTAAAGACAAATTAGATACTTGGACAAAATAAATAATTTTAATATTTCAAAGAAAAAGAAAAATTAATAGATCTCAGCACTTAAAGAGCACGGGCTGTGTACTTCCTGCTGACAGCAGCCCTCCCACTACATGAGGGAGTGGCCTTCCGTGCCAGCTGATCCAGGTGTTCAGTGTTTGTAAACATACCTCAGACAGAAACCCAGGGATCATGGGAGTTCTTCCAACTGGCGCTGGCTGCATGGAGGGGCCATGGCAGGGCAGGAAGTCCACCCTGTTTTCAACTCTAGCCGCCCCACCAGCAGCAGCATGAGCCCTGTGGGGAGCCTGGTCCTAACTGCGCTGGCTGCACAGCACTCCTGTCCTCCGTGGGACAGCCAAGAGTGTGGGCCCTGCTGTCTTCCCTCCAGACTGAACCCCATCACGCTGCAATGCAGGGTCCAGAGACCACCTCCCACCTATGTGCACTGAGGCGAGCCCTGTATTCCGGGGACCCTTCACCAGGGTCCTGTGTGGCTCATCTATTCCCAGAGAATTGACCAGGAGCAACGAGGGTTGTCCTGCCGGGGAATTCAGCAGCAGCCTCAGTTGCACAGGCCATTTTTGGGTCACAGGATCTGCAATAAGAACACAGTATGCTTGATTGTGGACTCAGTTGTACATTTCAGAGTATTTGCTTCTCTGTTTGCCGCTTGGGAGTCTGTTTTCTCTCACCCCCTCACTGAAGCTTCACCCCAAGCAGCCCGTGAATTTCTGGGCTCTTCCTAAGATCCTGTGTCTGTGTGTGAGGTATGGACCCCACTCAGTTGCTGTAGATGATAAGAGCACCCAATATGAGAAGAAATGCATCCTTAACATTGGCACAAATATAATGTGTCAATAGAAGAAAACCCATCTCTCCACAGTAACCGCTGGTCATAAAATCTTATCTTAACAATTATGTTTATATCCACACACAAATCATCCCAGACAAATGTAGCAAGTTTAACACACATAAATGGAGGCACTTCTCTGAGAAACGAAATGCTTTCTTTCCCTCCATGTTGCACAGTGAGCCACGTGAGGACACACGGAGTCAGGAGGAGTTTTGCGGCTTTCACCAGATAATGTTCTTCATGATGCAGCCCTAACACTTCAAGGCTCCCAGGCAACATTTACAGTCAGTTGTAAAAGGCAGCCAGCAAACCTGCCCCCTCTAGTCCGGCATCACTTCTCGCTGCCTCCGAAAGGCATCTGGTTCCCTCCATCAGTCTTGCTCGTCCTGACAGCAGAACCCAGGACCTGCCTGCTCCAGGCCTGGCATAGAGAAGCTCTGGGGGCCCAGGAGCTGCCCAGGTGGATCTCCTCCACCCGCCTCCGAAGGCCCTCCCCTGGGGCTGTCCTGGGGCAAGACTGGGGCCTCCCTGTGGTCCCCTTTGACTTTGTGTCACCGCAGACGGAAAGAGCCTGGGGAGGGGGTTCGGTTAAGCAGCTCCACTCAGGGCGCCTGCCAGTCCTGCACCCCCACCCCACCCCACCCTCAGCAGCTGATCCTGCACCAAGTGGGGGAGGGTGGGGGAGGGGCGGCGGCCCAGCTTTCTGCTGCTTCCTGTGCTTTTCATAAAGGAGAAGAACACCATCCCCGTCTCCATCTGTTTTCTTTTTCAGATACAATCTATTTTAGGACAGAAGTATGCGCTCTGCTTCAGCACGCTCGCCTCCCCCAGCGCTTGGACGCCGCCTCCTCTGTGGGTGGCTGCAGCTGCGGCCGGCGCGTCCCTCCGCAGGCTCGGAGCTGGGCAGGGGTCAGGCCCTGGGACGCCTCCCGCTCTGGTGAGCCCAGGGGGAGCTCATAAATAACCGTGAGTGAGCCCGCAGGTGGCCTCCCACTGCCCACGGCCCCCACCCCACCTCCCCCCCAGCTGTGGGACCCCCTTGGCCCTGGGGCAGCGTGCAGACCCTGGGATCCAGGCCCCGCTTCTGTCACTTTCTGTCTCCCCAACGCCGGTGCAGACTGGGCTTCTCAACAACACGGATGGATTCCGAGGCCCAAGCCTGAGGGCTGGTGCCCTTCGGCTTCCCAGGAAGAGGCCGAGTCAGAGCCATGTGATGCTTCAGGCGCCTTCGCCTCCAGCTGAGCTGGTTGCACATCCCGGTGTGACAGCCATGGGCCCATCCAGGGCGCCCTCCCTGTTGGCAGTCTCCCGACCCCGTCACTGTGGCCTCCGAGTGTCACTGCACAGCAAGCTCTGCTCTCACTGGCCACACTCAAGCCTGGCGTCCAGCATGGCCTACAAGCCAGCTCCGCCGAGTCCAGTGGCTTAAAGCAAACGTTAGATTTTAGATCGTTAGACCCATGTTGGTGAGAGAAGAGAAAACGCCCCCAGGGCTGTGTGACTGGGAAAGGAACTGCTCCGGACCCTGACCCTCGACCCTCACTGCATCTTCTCAGCCTGTTAGCGCTCTCCTGGGGGTCTTTCCCCGGGGCCGTCAGTCACCAGGAGGGACACTGTGCTGGGCGAAGGGGGACCCCAATGCCAGGAGGACCTCAGACCACACCCCCACCTGCCCCCCGCCCCCCCAGCCTCGTCCTGTCTTCCTGGGACCCTGTGCAGCGAGACAGGAGCAGGATGGAGGGGGGAGCGCGAACCCATTCACGGCCGCATGCTCTGAAATACTGGCAGGAGGCTTAGGACACGAGGAAATAAGAAAAAATGAAATCACAAAGGGCTTAGACAACAAATAAGAAACGAAAAGGAGGAACTGGCCCACGCTGCCCAGAAGAGGTGGAGGCAGCTCTGAGGGAAGAGCCGGACGCTCGCCCCCCAGACCGGCAGGGACGCCAAGCAGGAGGGCAGGGCTGGGGGGGAGGGGGGTCTCCGCATGGGCTTCGGACTCCGGGGAGCCCTCCCCAGGGTGAGAGGAGGGCACGCCCCAGGGCTGACGACACTGACGCATCATCGACCCTGTCCCGGCCCCCGCGTCTGAGCTGTGCCACCGACACCCCAGCCGCCATCGGTCACATCAGCACCTTGTGGGTGAGGTCCTGGTGACACGGGGCACTTCTTAACTTCTCAGACTTGCTGCCCGAACAGCGGCGCGTGCCACCGCTGCCGTGAGGTCCTCCGGGCGCGGCGGCCGGCACAGGGGCCCTGCAGGTGGCCCCGCAGCCCTGGGAGGCCCCACGCGTGGGGTGGGACACTAGAGTGCAGCCATGGCCCTTCCCCTGCCGCCAGGAGCGTTCTATTCCAGGGCAACACAATCAGAACCACATGTTCCTCCAAACGCGCAGGGCCGAGGCGCGCCCTGCTGCACTGCTGCACTCCCTGCTGCCACCGGCACAGCCAGGACCGGGGCAGCCCGGTGACAGCCAGGCACAGAGATGCACTCAGGCCGGCTCAGGGCACAGGCGCAGGCGGCCTGGCCAGTGCTTCACCCGCCGGCTTCTCCTGGCGTCTGACTGCTCCTCCCTCTGTCCCTGTCACCTCGCCTGCCCAGTGCTCCCCCACCCCCCCCATGGCCCCCAGCTCCAAGCAGGTCTCACTCTCTCAGCCCAGCTTCCCACTGGCTGACTCAGCCCCGGTTTCCCAAATTCCCAGCCAGCTCGTCCCCGTGAGCCAGGCTGTGGGGTCAGGGGGTCAGCACATCAGAGGTGTCCTCCGGACAAGGCACCACTGTGGTCCCCGAGCGCACAGCCTGCAGCAGAGGCCCCCTGGGACGCTGGCAGGAGGCAGCCCCTCAGAAACGGCGGGCGAACCTCTTGTCTCTGCCTGTCCCTTTGCTCCTCACCAGCCACCTCCAGCGCGGCCATTCTGCTGGCACCCGGAGCCCTGCAGTTTGCACCTTGGCCCTCCCGACTCAGACATGCCTTCTCCCAGCTGTGTCCTCACGTGGAGGAGGGGCGGGGGGCTCTGCGGGTCCCTGTTATTAGGGCACTAACCCCATTCATGAGGGCTCCACCCCCGGGACCCATCCACCTCCTACTATCATCACTCTGGGAGTTACAATGTCAACATGTGCATTTGGGGGACACGGTGATTCAGACCACAGCAGGTGTACACCTCGGAGAGGCACTGTGAGTCACGTGGTAGGTCTAGTCCTTTTCTTACATGTGCCCCAGGCATGAAACAGCGCTGGCCACCAACACGGCACCGAGCTAGGTGAACTGCGGACTGTGCGTCTGCTTTGCCCCTGACGGTTGCGAGAGCGACACCACCCACCGGTGTCCCTGGCCCGTTGCCGGGGGTCGTGAGGCAGCTTTTCTGCGCACACACTCTGTTGCTTTGGTCCTGGCTTTTCCTCACGCAGCATTACATTGTGAGAGGCATCTAGTTCAGGGGCGAAGAGCCGTGCCTGTGTTGCGCTGCTGATTCGTGTCCCGTGCTATGAACACACCGCGTCCATTTTCCCCGGAGTGTGCTAGGAGGACACCGGAGGCTTCCGCAGCCCTCAGCCTGCACTGGACCAGTCGCTGTCCTCCTCCTCCTCCGGGTCCTGTCCCCACAGATCGCTGTCGCTAGTGGTAGCTCACCAGTGGCGATGGCTTCAAACAGCAGTTGTTTGCGTGTGTGTTTCTGGTCTGTTCTTCACATTTTGGAGAGCCGCCCGCTGGTTCCCACAGGGGCCTTCCCTGTGACCTTCCCAGCCGCCGGGAGGAGGGTGGGCGGAGGCTCTGCATCCTGGTCGCCCGGGGGTTGTCTCTGATGGCAGCATTCCAGGGCGTGTGGAGGGCTGAGCGTATCCCCTCCTGACGGATGATATTCAGCATCTTTCCATGTGCTTATTAGTCATCGGTACGTATCCGATGGTGAAATAGCTATTTATATCTCGTGCCCGTTTTAAATTGGATTGTTTATCTTCTTTTGAAGTTGTAAACGTTCTTTATTTTTCCTGGACAAAAGTTCTTTTTTTTTTTTTTTTTTTTGGTAAAGTATGTTTTTATTGATTTTAGAGAGAGAGTAAGGGAGAGGGAGAGAGAGAGAGAAAACGTCAATGAGAGTGAAACATCTATCGGCTGCCTCCTGCACGCCCCCTACTGGGGACTGGCCCTGCCAGCGGGCATGTGCCCTGACCGGGAATCCAACCAGTGACCTCTTGGTTCTGCTCCACCACTGAGCACACCGGCTGGGCTAGACACAAGTTCCTTACCAGATACACCATTTGTAGCTCTTTCCCCCGAGTGTGTGGCTTGTCTTTTCATTCTTTAATGATGTCTAGTGACATGCAAATGTTTTCATCTTGATGAAGTCCAATCCGTCATTGTTTCTTTTATGGATCATGCTTTTGGTGCCACATTTAGGAACATCTTGCCTAAGCCAAACTCCCCAACATTCTCTCCTAATATTTTAAAATTAGGTCTGTAACCCACTTGGTGAATGCTGCGAGGCGAGGGTCTAATTCATCGTCTTGGCTGTGGTGGCTGCGTGCCCAGCACCATTGGTTGAAAGGACCCTTCACCTGTTGGTTTTCCTGGGCAGCTTAGTTGAAAATCAGGTGACCATAAATGCAAGCATTTATTTATGAACTTTAATTTTTAGTCCATTAATCTATATGTCTTCCCTGTGCTAATAGCCATGATTACTGCAGCTTTAGAACAAGTTTCAAAGTCTGATGGTATAAATGCTCCAATTTTGTTCTTTTTCACAATTGTTTTTGATATTGTGAGTCCTTTGCATTTCCAAGTAAATTTTATGGTCAGTTTGCCAATTCTTACCCCCGCCCCGGCCCACCTCCTCCCAAAAATCCTAAGACCCTTCTAGGGTTTTGCTGACTCTACAAACCACTTTGGGGAGAAGTAGTCTTGAGTCTTCCAGTCCTTCGTCATGGGTGTCTCTCCAGGTTCACGTCTCCCTGCTTCCTCTCAGCAGTGTTTTAGCTTTTAATGTAAAAATGCTGCACTTCCTTCGCTGGGTTTATTCTTAAGTGTCTCTCTCTGTTTTGATGCCATTGTGAATAGAGTTGTTTTCTGTTTGTTACTAGTTTCTAGAAATACTCATGACCTTTGTATGTTGATCTGGTACCCAGTCCCCTTGCTGAACTCATGTATTAGCTGCTTTAAATTATAAACACTCTTTCCCACAAACCAGGACATTTACCTATTAATACTTATTCATATGTGTTTCCAGTAAAACAGGAGAGAAAATACCAGCAATATGCCAATCATGTTGATAAACGGAAACGAGTATAGGAAGTAATGTTGATTCAAATAAACCGAACACAAAACAGCACACACACACACACACACACACACACACACACACACTGATGGGAATCTCTCGAGACGGACCTGAACCAGGTACACAAAGCGGTGTCTCTGGGAGGGGAAGCGGAAAAGCCTTCGGAGCTGCGTGGAGCTGGTGCAACGAGGTTAAAATGCCGGGAACCCAGACAGCAGGGCAGCCTCCCCCATGGCCGGTAGGCCACCTGCAGAGACTGCGGGAGGTCCAGGCGTGTCTAAGAGGCAGGCAGGACGCGGTGTTTCTGAAGAAACAACGTCCAGCTTCAGGAAGGAGCTCCTCGAGACTTTTGCCAAGTTTTGGAAGGAGGGGGATGCTATTGCAACACCTGCAGCCATGGAGGGACAGAGTACCTTCCACCTCCACGGGCACGTCCTCTGGCTCGCCGCCGCTCAGCTCAGCACGTGGCCTTGGAAAGAGGACCTGCAGTGGAAGAAAACACGTGGAAAGAGTCTGGCAGAGTTATCAGCTGTTGCTATGTCCCCCTCTCCCCGCAAGCCTCTCCAACTGCACAAAGGTTGGCCGGCCCTCACTGTCGGGGAGACACGGGTGGAAAGTCCTGCATTTAAAGGCCAGGATCCCCCCTCCCCGCAAAGCCTGTGAAAGGCCTTGAGCAATTTTAAATTCTTCTGTCTGGAAAGTTGCAGAGAATGAGGTGCAACTATCCAAGAGGTGATCCCGCTGGGGGCCATGGGCGTAGCCGGCAGCTTTGGGACTAGGGACAGCCTGTAACTGAGGGTCTTAACCTCTGGGAGCCCCGGCTTATTCTGCAAAGAATGACGCCTGCTTCTCAAGACTGCTGGCAGTTTTAATTGAGTCAAATATCTAAGCATAATTGTAGCCCCGGGAACATCATTATCCCCAGTGAATCAGAGCTTATTACAGTCTCAGGCTGAGGCACTGGAAGCACAGGGCCCTGACCGAGTGAAGACCACGGGGTTGGCCAAGCGCCAGGGAGTGCGAGGACCACGCCGTTTAGGGACTGAGGCGCGGGGTGCTCACCTTCCAGGAAGGAGCCCTGGGGACCTGTGGTCCGGAGCTCACTCTGTGGTGACCTCACCGACCTCACGGGCCGCTGCCATGGCGGCCGGTGCTCCTTCTGCCCGCCTCGCACTGGCCCAGGGTGGCTGCTGCCTCCTTGCTGTCCTGCGGCCCCCGGGCCCCAGCTCTGCTCTCTTTCTCTCTAGCACGTCTCACCTTCCACCACCAGAGTGTGGGCCCCTCCATCAGCCTCTCCCGTCCATCCAGGCAGTGCCCAGCACCCGGCGAAGCCACACCAAGTGAATGAGAGATGAGTGTTGAGCTGCGGGGCCACCAAGAGAAGAGCCACTGCTGGGTCCAGGGGCACCTTCAGTCCAGAGCCCCCCAGGCATCCTCATTGCCCAGAAGTCAATGCTGCTCCCAGAGGCGGTGGGCTCCACGCGGCGTCCTGCAGGAAAGGACTCAGAACTCAAAGAAAGCACCCAAAGGTTGCTTTGCGATGGTGGGGGATGGTTTGACCTCCATCCTCCTCTAATCAGGGTCAGGGCTTGGGGACTGAGAAGGCGGGTGGGGGCCAACGGTGAGGGGTGGGCAGCTGAATGCTACTGCAGTTCCTGGAATCACCAGCAGGTGGTGACAGGATCGCACCAGCCTCCCCAGGAAGCCAGAGCGAGTGGGGGTGTCCTGCCCAGGCCCTGCTGTCCCCACTGTCCCCAAACACTGCACCCGTCTTCCCTGTGGCACCTGCTGGCGGATGAAGTCTCCCCAAACTTCAGGAAGCCTGCGGAGTCCAGAGTGTCCAGCCTCCCTTGTCCCTGTTGAGGGCAGGGAGGGTCCCATGACTCCCACCCCCAGGCCGAGAAGCTTGGAGCAACACCGCCCCCCCCCCCACCCGCCCCGGCTCCTGGCAGTGAATTTTCAAGTCCATCAGATCACGTTAACAACGTATGAAAGTGTTTTCACACCTGGTCAAAGGAACTGGATATATTTAATTATAAAAAACTGCCTGGAGCCGATGACATTAATCTGCACTCCCGGAGGCCTTGTCCCCAAGCCAGCGTTTATGGGGGTTAGACTGGAACTGGGCTTTAGCAGAGCCCAGTCCAGGGAGGCGCTGTGGCTTCCCACAGTCCCCAAAGCCAGGGGAGGCAGCAGAGACTGGGGCCCAGTCACCCAGACACGGACCTGCCAGGGCAGGACCCGCACGCAGTCTCAGGCCCCTCTGCCACGTGGCCTGAACATTTCAGACACAGAAGATGGGAAGCACTGTTCCCCCAAACCTGCATCACGGGTTTCTGCAGGGCCTCACACAGGCCCTGGGTGGGTCATGTGCTCCTGTTCCTGGGGTCCCTGTCTTCTCCTGATGGGACAGACCCTGTAGGCTGGCCATGCACATCCTTGGTGAATGCACAGCCCGGGTCTGGCCTCTGCCCAACATCCAGGCTGCTTCAGGACAGGGTTCCCTTCTGGGCACACAGCAGGGGCTCACAGCACCCAGGAGCAGGGACCCTGGGCACCAGCAGGGACCCCGCCACGAGGAAGGAGCTGGGACCACCTGGCTCCTGGCTTCTCCTCTGCTGCCCTGTTCCTGGTCCTCTCTGGCTGCCATCGATCATGTCACAGCTCCCTCAACGTGAGGGCCGCCGGGGGAATAGGGACTGAGCCCCTCTGTCCTGCAGGGGTTCTGGGTGGCCCAGCGTTCACGGTGCCCCTGCCCCCTGGAACTGCTTTGGGCTCATCTAACCACACTGAGCATCTTACTAACAATGATGTTCTGTTGCATAACACAGAACATACGATAGGGTAATGACCATATTGATAAACGCCACCATGGCCGGGAGCCCACTCCGTGCTCGGGCCCTCAGCTTAGGTGCCCTCACACCAGTCCTGCACGGTGGTCGGGTGCATCACCCCAAACCTTGGCCTGGGAAGCTGAGGGCACCTCCATAGTGGCTCTGCCAGGCAGATGTCCCCACCCTGGCCCCTCAGGACAGTGGGACAGGATGCCCTTCTGGTTCTGGGGGTCAGAGGGGTATATGCTAGAGAATACCCAACATTTCACACTTCCCTTTGAAACAGCTACAGGATTCCTTGAGGAGACCGCTCTGTGGGTGGAGTTGGGAAAGGGCGTCTTCCTAGTGTAAATGTGATGTCGTCAGTCCATCAAGGAGAAACCATTGTCCACCTGCATTACTTCAAGGCAACTCCACCCCTTTCCTCCTCGGGGGATCTTCAAAGGAAGGGCTTTGAGTTCTGTTCACCTTGCACGTGATGCCTCCCAGTACACACAGCGCCAGCTGGTGACAGTGGCCTACCCCTCTCCCCGGCCTAAAGCAGCTGCCAGGCACTGAGCACTGGGCACCCACCAGCTCCCAATAGCTATTTCCAGGTGTTTCCAAGTTCGCATTAAATGCTGCTGCAATGAGCATCTCTGTGCAGAAACTGTTTCCTGTCATTGGATTTATGTCCTTGGGACGGATTCCCAGAAGGGAAGCTACCAGATTGAGGCACAGTCATCTGTCAGGTTCTTAACACCTTGTCTCACGTCTGTCTCTGACCAGGACCATCCCACCTACATGTGCGCACACTCCCTAGCAGTGGCAGGCCGAACCATTTAAACATATGCAGGTCCTGAACAGTGCTTCTCCCTCGGGGACGTGTCAGATGGCCCACAAGCCTTCTAGTTTTCTCCAGGTTTACTGAAAAACTAGAGGCCCAGTGCACAAAATTCGTGCAGGGGGCGGGGGGGTCCCTCAGCCAATCCTGTACTCTCTCACAATCCAGGACATCCCTCTTGCAATCTGGGACCGCTGGCTCCTAAATGCTCGCCTGCCTGCCTGATCGCCCCTAACCACTCTACCTGCCTGCCTGATCGCCTCTAACCACTCGCCTGCCTGCCTGATCACCCCGAACCACTCTGCCTGCCTGCCTGATTGCCCCTAACCACTGGCCTGCCTACCTGATTGCCCCTAACTGCTCACCTGCCTTTCTGATCATCCCTAACTGCCTCTGCCTCAGCCCCCGCTGTGCAGCTTTGTCTGGAAGGACACCCGGAAGGTCATTCAGCTGTCCAGTCTAGTTAGTATATTACGCTTTTATTATTATAGACTAGTGGCCCAGTGCACAACATCTGTGCACATTAAAAGGGAATTAATTAGAGCAGGAGGGAACACGAGCCTCATCTCTCCGGGCTGGCACAGAGGGTGGGGACAGTCTGCTGATTGGTTGTTATGTGACAGCATCCCAACCAATTTGCATGTTATCCTATTATTAGATTGTATCATCTGTGACTTGTCTGTTCATGACCTTAAACATTTGCATGAGCTTTGTGTGGGCTGTAAGGGCTGGCTCTCTGCTGGGCTGGCTTCTTGGTCTGCTTGGTAAGGTCAGTGTAATTAGTTTGGAAGTTTTAATATTTCATTAAGTCATTCACCAATGATCTTTCTTTGTGGTGTTATTTCTATTGCTTCTTTTATGTTTAACTTTTTCCATTGCAAGAAAAAACAAAAAGAGGGAAAATCTAAAGACTAGAAGACATTTGAAGCTTGAAACAGGTAAGGATTAGCACCAAATGTATTTTAAAACTCTCGACTTCCTAACTCCGACAGCCAAACAGGCAAAGGGGCCAAGACGGGGCCTGTCACTCAGCCAGGTGATTACAGATCTCTTAGGTATTTACTTATTTATTTTTAAAATGTTTAATTTTTTTTTATTGATTTCAGAGAGGAAGGGAGAGGTAGAGAGAAACATCAATGACAAGAGAGAATCACTGATTAGCTGCCTCCTGCATGCCCCCTACTTGGGATCAAGCCACAACCCAGGCATGTGCCCTGACCAGAATCGAACCTGTCCACAGGCTGACACTATCCACTGAGCAAAACCAGCAGAGGTTTTAGTCTCTGGGAGAGTAGGAGTGAACCTCACAGTCTCAGACCTGGATGCTAGTTGATGCAGCAGATAAGCTGGCAGGATGAGTGTCATGTCAGCAAGAGAGTCAGGGGCGTGCACAGTGGCAGGATCATTCCAGCTCCCATGCTAAGACCAGAAGGGTGAAAGGCAGAAGAGGGTGAAGGGTCCAGATGAGAGAGGGTGCGGGGCCAGGAGAGGGGGCTGATGAATTATGAATAGAGAGGCCAGCAGGATCTGCAGATGAACCAGAGCAACATGCCCATGAGAAGGTGGTCAACCTCATGTGAGGTGGTGAACTGAGGGGAGGGGAGGGGAGGGGAGGAGAGGGGAGGAGAGTTTTGGGGGGGGGTGAGAGGAGGGGAGGGGAGGGGAGGAGAGTTTTGAGAAGGTGAAGTGAGGGGAGGGGAGGGAGGTGGTTCAGGCAGCTTCTATGACCGTCTCCAAGGTCTCTCTGCCCCTCGTGCATGTGCTCCTTGCAATCTTCTCCCCTGGAGTCTGCACTGGCCTCTCTGGCTTCTAAGCTACCGAATGTGGCAGAAGTGAGGGCGCATCGCTTCCACGACCAGGAATGAGAGGACCGTGGCTCTGTGTCTTGGGGTGCTGTCTCTTAGGTGTCCCTGCATGACTTGCTTGGGAGTGCCAGCTGCCCAGTGTGTGTGCGTGTGTGTGGAGGGGCCTTCGGAGCAGTCCATAGTGAGAGGGAAGCAAGGGGAAGGGCTCCCACAGCAGGTGTGTCCTCAGAAGTGCTGGATCCTGAGATAGACCCTGAGCCACAGGCATCTACCATGGAAACGTCTGCAAAGCTGCGAGGTGAGGGGTCGCCTGCACACAGCAATAGAGGTAAGCAGCGAGCATGCAAGTGGGAACAGGAAACCCCACTCACCAGGGCGGCTGCCATGAGAAGGCAGGGCTGCAAGTGCTGCTGCTGCAAGGGAAACGCCTTACCCAGTCAGTGCCCTGCGCGTGGAAACGCACAGACGCGGGGAGCAACCGTTCTCACAGCGCTGACACCAGTTGACCAGCAACTCCGCTCAGACCCCGCCACGGGCGCAAGGACACACGGGTGCTCGCTTCAGTGCTATCAGGGGAGAAAAATGGGCAACAGCTTGCACATCTATCCAGAGGGATGGGTGTCGGCTGTACACAGTCAGCAACAACACGGCACACAGCACGTCCAATGAATAACCCAGTGGGTGACCGTCCATGTGGACGGATCTCAGTGACACGCTTCAGAGAAGACGGTGAGAGCAAAACGTTACTGACAGTACATCGCCATGTACTATAAATATATACATTAGAAACACCAAGATTTACTTTAAAATATATGTACTTATTGGTTTGAGAGAGGAAGGGAGAGGGAGAGAAAGAAACATCAGTGATGAGAGAGAACCATTGATCGGCTGCCTCCTGCACTGGGGATGGAGCCCACAACTTGGGCATGTGCCCTGACCAGAAATCGAACAGTGACTCCTTGGTTCATACGTCGACCCTCTACCACTGGGCCACACCGGCTGGGCCAAGATTTACTTTTATAGAAGCAGTGGCACAAATGCAGAAACATGGACAAGAGGTGCACATACCACTTTCGGGGCAGGTTCCTCCCAGAGGCGGGGGAGTTCTCTCCGCAGTGTGGTTGTGGTATTTCATACTCTCTCAAGGTAGGAAAGTATCAACACTTTGTAATATACATTAAAAAGTCACTTTGAGATAAAATGACCCAAAAGATGTGTCACATAAACCTCGATTCTAATAAACCTGAAGCAGCCCTCAGGAGCCTCCTGGCCCGAGAGCTGGAAATACTTGTAGTCGTTTTCAGAAATGAGAACTGTAAGAATAAGATCCTCTTGTTTGGGGTAAATTGATAAATACATTCTCATAAACATCCACCTTAAGCCTGAAGAGGCTCTCGGTATATTGTAGCCTCTCAACAGCTGCCATCCCGTTTGGCAGGGAGAACATGTAACCACCCCCAGCCCCCAGCTCCAGGCCCCAGCCCGTGTCCGACTCCGAGCACTCCTGTTCTCCAGGCTGTGGCTTGGCAGCTGTGCCGTCAGCTTGGGTGGCTATGCTCCACATACCTCATTCTGTGGCCCATTCTAGGGGGGGTCCCAGGGAGCAAACTTGGGGGGGGTATTGTATGCAGAATGTTCAAGTACCTTGGGTGGCAGCTGTGAAAGGAGATAAGAACCGGACTTGGTAGAGAGACAGTGGCTGTGCAGTGGGCAGCAGCACCTTGGACAGGCCCCAGGAGTGGGCTAGAACCACATGCGGTGGCCCAGGAGGCCGCCTTTACCCATCTGTCACCCCAGTAGGTAGTTCCAGGGCTGGGCAGCCAAGGAGGATGGTGGCATGGTCTGGGGGTGGCAGTGTGTTGCTCGGCGGAGGTTGTGGTTGGGAGTTTGCAGATTGTGGGGGTGGGGGGGAGGTGGGGGGCATGTGCCCAGCTGGGGGAAAGGGCCGAGCCTAGGCTCTTTGGCCTTGTCTTCCTCTGAGATCATGTCCAGCTCACCTCCCCAAAGTCTGGAGAGAGAACACTGCAAGGACTACAGGTACTCCCCATCCCAGGCTGAGTGCAGGCGGGCCAGCCCCGCGGGTCCTGGCCCACGAGCCAGCAAGGACAAGAGCACACAGGCAGAAACCAGAGGTGAGAGGGCAATGCACGGTCTTTATTGACACCACAAGAGTAACAAGTTGTATGACGAGGTACAAGAACTGGGCACCAGGGGAAGTGGAGGTGGGGTCGGCCTTCAGGACATGGTCAGCCGATGCAGATCCACCCAACAGAACAAAATGAGAACACTTCCGACCCCACTGAGCGAAGGAGAGACCCCCTGGGAGGTCCAGACAACCGGACAACTGTTGAAGTTACAGAGGAAGCAGGCGGCCGCTCCCAGCAGGCACAGGCGTCAGGTGGAGGTGGTGGCGCGGACCCCCGGGCCTGTGCTGAGCTCTCGGTGAACAGGGTCAGCCCCGCTTATGTGTGTTCTATGCGTGTCATTCTCAGAAATGGGAAAAGAGCCTCCAGCATGGAGCACACACACCAAGAAACAAACAGAAGCGTCACTTTCGTTTCTTTCCATAGGAGACGTTTAATCATGTCAGAGACAAAGCGAGCTGAGCGAGGAACCAGCTCGGCTTCGTTACAAGGAAGAAATGGGTTCCTGTCGGTACAAAGTAGAACCTGAAACCACAGTGCTCGCACAGCTCACGACGGCGTAAAGTGAAATCTTAGCCATACACCATCTAAAAGGAATAAAAAGCCAACGCGCTGTGCGGAAAGGGCGCTCTGGCCCACCGGTTCTCCATCGGTTCGAACGGCCATGGGGCCGGGGGGGGGGGGGCAGTGCTCACCTCACCCCCCCCCCGCCCCCCCGCCCGAGAAGATAAAGGAAACAAAGGAAACAAAACAAAACAAAACAAAACTCCTCCAAATCAAATGAAGAGACAGGCAGTTCACTTGAACTCCGCGTAGTTCCCCTAGAACACTGTTCCCACATAAATACAATAAACTTTATTATTGGTATGTCACAAGTGTTAGATAAACTTTGTTTCTTAATATGACAAATGTTTAAGTAGTCCTTTTTATTTCTCTTACAATAAAAAGTACAATTTCTTAAGAATAAGTTCAATAAGACGCAAACGTTCCCCCCTCTCCTCCAAGGGTTTGTTACGTTACAGAAAAATCTCCATCTTTTGAGTCAGCAAATGTCACGAGAGGGGAACACAAAGGCATTTTTCTTCTCCCCCAAGCTGCCGAGTTCGGCGTGCAGATCTGTGTACAATATAAAGACATGCCGGCCGTACAGTCATGCAACCTCCGGGTGTAGGAAACTTAAAAAAATATACTCATATATATTTATATATATATTTATATATGTATCAATGCCCATAAAACACGTGGGCCCAAAAGTCTACAAAAAGAATGGAATGAGCACATGGCTGTGACCAGGAAAGGAGGAATGTTCCGATGGGAAATTGAAAACAACCGACTCTGAGGCTGGCCACCCAGGCTCACAGTGTCAGACCGACACAAAGGGTCCTTCCCCTGGAAACAGACTTTTAAAAGAAAGAAAAACTGAAACACCTTGACAAAGAGGCCCTTTGGAAGCCGGGTACAGTCCCGGATGGCCGCCTGCTGGTGGGGCTCAGACGCGTCGTGGCCGGAAAACTGAAAGGGCTGGGTGACACCCGGGCCCTGCGGCAGCAGTTTCCGGTGAAGGGCTTTAAAGTGCTCACCTGCTGACCCCGGCCTGTGCCTCAAGGACTTTGCAAAGGAAGAAAAGGCTAAGGTCCAAGGACCAAAGAGGGAGGGCTGAGGGGCCCTCCTTCACGCAGGGTCCTGCCCACACTTGGCAGGCCCTCCGCCATCTGCCCTGGACGGTGGCCGTGGAGAGGGGCTGAGTGTCTTCACAGAAAAGAAAGGCTACATGGCTCTGCTTTCTGCACGTCTGTGAAGCTGGAGTGAGCTGACAAGCGAAACAGGCTCCCTGCCGGGCCTATCTGCAGGGGTGCCTCTGTGAGCGGAAGTAAACCCCCAGGGAGAATGTGGCCACCAAGAGGTCCGGGCCGTCTGATCATCTGTAAAAAGGTCAGATGATGCATTCCTTCCGAGAGCCAGGGCTGGCAGAGCAGGCAGCAGGGTCCCCGGAGGATCTTGAGACGGGAGCCGAGAAGGCCGAGAGCCACCAGCGGGGCCCTGCACTGCTCTGCGCCACGCCGGGAAGGATGGCACTGATCCCACCTGAGCTCCTCCTGCCAAGTGGGCCGCAGGGCAGAGTGGCCAGCAGGGAGAAGCGTCAAACGTACCCCAAGACCTTCCTGTCCCGCCTCAACCCACTGTCCTATTTCTGACCAACAGCATCCCCATGACCAAGCCAATCCAAGAATTTGGATTCCTCTGGTCAACAGCCGGCTGTGTCAGTGGCTCTCTCAGAAGCTACCCTGTAAATGTCCCCAAACTCAGAGACTTGGCTGGGGTTCCCTCCTGTGGGCACGCTGTGTCTGCACTTTCCCCCACGAGTCTGAACTCAGTACACACTTGGGAATGAAAGCGGTGGCTTCAAGTTCTGAAAATAAGTTACCAGTAAAAAGTGACGTTCCGTTTCTGTCAGAGAAAAGGAGCAAAGGCTGGCTGTGCTGCTCAGGAGTCTGGTGTCCCCACAGCTCACCAGGCAGCAAGGGCCAGGCCATGTGGCTGCAGTGGAAAAACCTGGGCTGGTGCCGGGCCATGCATTGCTGACATGCTTAAAAGGTCTTTGGAAAACTGAAGCTAGTCTGACGATGTGGTCAGAGAAGTTTAAATGAGAGTTTCAGGAAGCTGACGGCCTGCGGTGTCTGGCAAGTCACCGTTCAGTGTCACGAGTGGCCCTCTCCACACTTGCCACGGAGGGAAACACACCACCCGGTAATACTACTGGCGAGGCAGGAGCAGCCCGCCGCTACCAACAGCCCAGATCCACCCCACAGGCGACGCTCTTTCTGAAAATAAACTCCAATGGCAGCAGTTCCGTGCACAGAAAACTGCTCACCATACAAACAAAAGTGAAAACAATAAAAAACACGTTGAAAGTTAAAAAAATGTACAAGAAGAATTTAGAAAGGAAAAAGGTTTAGACATTATTACCATTCAGAAAACTGCTAAATGGTGAGAAAAAAATGTGAAATTCACAAAACAATGCTTATTCAGGATCTTTTTGTGAAAAATTCATACAAAAATCAACAGCAAATTTATATTCCTTGCTACAAAAACTCATTAGGTACATATGTGGGTGGAGGTGTGGAACGGGAGGGGTCTGTTAGAAAATAATTAAAATGAAATACAAACGTGTGGTAGTTGCCAGTGGCGAATGTGCTGGCGATCTGAAATCGATCCAATCTGACTTCAAACTACATGAGTTCAAACTAGATCCCTTTCCGTAAGCACCTTGGTAGCTAATTCACAAGTCGCTCGTTCCCAGGGGCCTTGACAACCTGCATTTTATATATATATACATATGTATATATGTATATATATATATATTTCTTCTATAAATGCATTATAAATATTTTATCAAGATTTCATAAGAATCAAGTTTCTTAGCTTGGAATACAGTGGAATATATATTATACATATATATATTTATTTATACCTAAAATTTAAGCAATACTTCATGCTACTTGCTTTTAATAAAAAGCATTCCAACCGTAACACTGAAGGTGTGCCTAGGACATGCTTCACAACCAATGGAGATGCTCAATTGTTATATGATGTATGAGAAAAGAACACTTTGGATTCATTTAAAATTTGTTGGACTTCAAAAATCCCAACAGTATTTGCCACTTTTTGGGAACTACCTCCATTTTTCTTACACAGCAGTAAAGCAAAATGAGGGCGGCAGGTTGGCAGCCCTCTGGAGCCGCCGGCCGCGGCCTGCGCCTGCTCTCAAAGCCCTGGTCAGCGTGGGGCAGCCTCCTGCCCACGGGCACTGCTAGCCCCACCAGCCACAGGACTATCCCATCAATTCCTGCTGTTTATTTTTTTCTTAAGGCATTGTTCCTCAGACTTCAGAATACCCAGCCACAAAAATCCATCAGAGCAATAAAAAAAAGGCACAAACTTGCATCTTCCGATGGCTTTGAGAAAGCAAAGCCGGCTCCTGCAGGCTCACATTTCCATTTTTGTCCACTTTTTTTTTTAAAATGCTCATCCACTCTGTCCCCACCCGGCTGCAAACCCCACCGCACACCGCTCTGGTTCACAGAGGCAGGCCAGAGCGATAGAAAACGTTCTCTTTAAAAAGAAAGCTACAAGATGAGTGGTTTACACGGAGACTGTGGAATTGTGGGTAATTAATCATCAAACTTTAAGCACCAGTTTTGATCAAGTTTGTTTTGTATTGTTAGATCTTTGATTTTCATGTTCTTTTCCTCGTGTCAACTGAATCGGGCAACTCTGCCACGAGTTGCCGCAGGCTTCCTCCCTCTTCGGCATCCCTCAGGGGGGCCGAGGGCGAGCCTGGTGCCCTGCATGTCGGTGTCTGCTCTTCCCGGAGTCTGTCCCGGGTTCTGTGTAAGGCTGCCCTGCCCGGAGAGACCTGGGGTCTGGGCCCCTGGTGTGCCTGCGGATTCTGAGAGAACGCCTGGCAGGATGCAGAGAAACAGCAACTTTTCTTGGCGGAGCTTCAAGACAGACAGACAAACAAGAGTCGCAGCCGTGGGCACGGTTACAGGGGCGGCTCCTCTTCCATGGGCTCCTCCTCAGGCCTGTGGCAGTGCCCCAGGGGGAGGACAAAAAGGCACACAGCAGAGAAGAGAAAGGACAGACGGAGGGTTAGAGGCAGCATTGCAGGGCCTTCTCTGCCTGTCCTCCGCCCCTCTTCCTCCAACAGGACTGCTCCCCTGCTCCCCCCCCCCCACCTCCCACCTTCAATTCCCGGCTCCTGACCAGGAGTTACTGGGCCACCTGCTCAGGGAAAATGCTCCCCCTACACGGGAAAGACTGTTGGATGGGGACACCTGCTCCCCATGCCCTTGAGGGCCCATGTGGAGAAGCCTCGGGCCTCTGATGCAGGAGCTGAGACTCCTAGCTCCTTCAGAACGCGTCCCTTCCATGCAGTGCCGCAGGCCAGGCCCTGCAGGGCTCACCTCTTCTCAGCAGGCTTCACACCTACGGACAGGGAGGCCATGGCGGTGACTGTCTCGGCTTCTTCATTCTCGCGCTTCTGGGCCTCGACCAGGGAGTAGGCCACGGTGGAGGGGAGGCGCTGCAGGGAGCGCCAGTACTGGCCTGGGCGAGGGAAGTGCTAGGTTACAGACGCCACGGGTCTGGGCCCAGCAGGCTCTCCATGACCCTATCCCTGACTCTAGCAGGCGGGGGCATGGGAAGACTGCCACCCAGTGTGGAGGGGGCTCCCAACTGGACCTTCCAAGACCATGGGGGTGTCCCTATGAGGCTCAGAGTAAGGGGACCCTGCAGGGAGGGCTGGGCCTGGCCCAGACCCAGCCTCTCAGTGTTTTCTGGCACCCAGGGGTTCTCATCAGGGCAGGGGGATAGCTCAGCTCCAAGGCTAGGAGGGACCCAACACCCGTGGAGGACACACAGGTGAGACCCCTGGTTCCCACCCACCCAGACGGACAGTCTCCACAGTCTGGGCCATCCCAAGGACCCAGGACAAACTGAGCTTTGTGACCAGGAGAGGGCACTGCCAGCTCACCTGAGACAGGTGTGCTGGCATGAGTCACCTGGCTGTGTGCCAGTTCCCTGGGTCCCCAGGGCCTGATGTTGGAGGGGAAGTGCTAGGAAATAGGGGGCCCTGCACTCTCCAGAGTTTGCAGGGGGGCCCTGCACTCCCCACTGAGTCTGCAGGAGTCTGCAGGAGGGGTGGGGTTCTCGGGCCAGGGAAGAGACCAGACCTGAGGACACAGTTCACGCCCTGGCCCCACCCTGCTAGCTGGGGGACTGGAGCAAGTGACTTCACAGCCTCCTGGAGGCAGGCACTCTGTGACATGAGCTGAGACACATTGTAGTGGATTGCGGTGAGCACATGGGGGTTCAACAAGAGTCTCCAGCAGCTCATCAAATCTGGCTAAAAGCCAGGCCTGTCTTGTAGGCCCAGGAAGCAGCCGGCAGTGACATGAGGAGCCCAGGGCGGGGACTCGGGGCTGGGAGTCCTATACTCTCCCTCCCACAGGAACATTTCCCAGCTGGAGACCTGGCCCAGACAACTTACTGTGAATCTCAATGACCTTCTCCATGGACCGGACAGCGTTGGCATTGGGTCTCTGCTGTAAAACCTTCTCTGGGAGAGGATCGAGCTGCAAAAGACGAGTGACTGTATGGTTAATATAACCCCGTGCACGTCAGGGCGGGCTGTTCACAACCAGCACTTGTGTCTTGAGCGCACTTGCCAACAGCGAGGAAACGTAACTTAATAGCCAGATGTGGGCTTCGGATTTATCACATAAACGTTTACGAAAGTAAACTTATTTTCCTTAGGACACTTTTCTTAGGAAACTCTCAGGGATGCTTGTGGTTCTCAGGTAGCAGGGCCACAGACGGTGTCCGGGAGGGGCTGGTGCGACATCAGCATGAGATCAGGGGAACAACTACCACTTTTTGGAAACATCACTTTGACATTCCTGGTAGTTTACATAAAAATGCTTGACTACTCCCTGGCCATGGTTTTCTTCTAATAACAGGGGAAAAGGTAAATGGAAGGAAAGTATTGAGCAGAACAGAAGGAACCTCTGCTCTAGGCGATTCCCTAAGTCCTGGCTGCAGGTAGCAGAACCCACGCAAAGTCAGAGGGCCGCAGGGCAAACCAGAGTAGCTGCAACAGAGCATGACAACACAATGATTAAAAAAACTTTAACTGGATAAGCCGAGGGACACACAGGGCCAGCAGGAAAAGGAATACAAGATGCAGGACGGAATCAGAATCCTGAGTCTGCCATGAACAGCCACGAGTGAACGGGAGAGACCTGGGGGCTCGGTAGAAGCTGGAGCCACCGAGACACACTGGGGACAGGCGGGGCTGGAATCCTGGAGCCCTAGGCTGAGCCAGGGAGGGCAGATGCAGAGGCGTGCTTGCAGAGACCACTGTAAGCAGTTTTGTTCTTAGCCTTGGCTCTGGGCAAAAGCTCAGAACGAAGGCACCTGAGACTCTGCTGGGTCCTAAACACTGAGCGTTCAGACCTGCACTTGCAGTGGTGGCTCCGTGACATGGCACAGCAACTGTCCATCCGCCATGGGCACTCGGCCCCGAGGTTGCCAATCAGCGCTGCCAGCTCAGTTCCAAGGAGCCTGGCCTCCCGATCATGAAGCACAGAAGCCAGCGAGCTGCACTTGGGCCAGGAGAAGCAATCTCGGTCTCTAGTACCACCCTCCAATGAAAGGAACCGGCTCCCCGGAAACGCGGCTCTTCCAGGCAGCGGGGAGAACACGGAGGAGCCGGGGCGTCTTCCGGTGCAGAGTACAAAGGAGCGCAAAGACAGTCGACGGGGCCTGTCCGAGGGACACACAGGGCCAGCAGGAAAAGGAATACAAGATGCAGGACGGAATCAGAATCCTGAGTCTGCCATGAACAGCCACGAGTGAACTCTGACATAAACAAGTGACTGAGTACACAGCCCTCCCCATGACAGAGCTGACACCTCCCACCTCCCCAAAGCACGTGCGGGCTGCACGCATGACTTCCAGCCAAAGGACCGTTACGTGGGGACATACACTGACAAGCCCACTGTCGCCAGGCCCTCACGGTGACCTTCAGCAGAGGAGCCACGTGCACAGCAAGTGTGGAGAAGGGCACTGGACCCCTGGGGTTTCGCCCCCCCCCCAATCATGAGGGAAAAACCGGACAAACATAAAGGAGGGACACTCTATGAAACGCCTGACCAGCACCCCCCCAAACTGTGGTGGTCGTGAGAACAATGAAAGACTGGGAAGCTGTCACAGCCGAGGAGACTCAGGCGACAGGACGGCAGGGCCACTGCGGGGAAAACCGAGCGAGCCTCAGTGTGTCCCGCGCTTTAGCTAACGGCCGTGTGCCAGGGCTGGCTCCCAGGCAGGGACCCTGTCCCACACTGAGCTAAGATGGTGACTCCAGAGGAAGCTGTCTGAGACACGTGTGCTAACGCTGCTACTTCTGGGTCAATCGAGAGGCACCCAAAATCACAGCCCAGCTCCTCGGAGACGGCAGCCATTGAAATGACCAGTTCAAGCTATGAAGCAAGCATGGAAGCAACAACCGCAGAAACGGTCAGATGCAGCCTGGAGGCAGGGACGTGGAAACGGGAACAGGTGCTGACCTCCGCAAGTCCCCGAGGGAGTGGCAGGCATCAATCAGCACAGGTGCCCACACTGAGGGTGTCCCGGCGGACCACTGGCACATTGGATCGAACCTGCAGAAAATTCTAAAGCAGCTGGGGAAAACAATCGTCAGAGGAGCAGCACCAGCCAGACGGCGCTCGCTTCATGGCAAAGGAGCAGGAAGACAGTGGTGTGACCTCTTCCACGCGAGAGAGTGACTCGCTGAGTGACAGTGAGGGCGAAACAGCACGCTGGGAAGGTTCGCGCAGCTTCCCACGGGAAACTCTGGGCTGTGCTGAAGGCAAAATGAAAACAACCCAGTGGCCTGAGAAATGAGGAGGCACGAGGAGCAAAGAGAACAGCACAGGTGCAGGATGGCCACGTGAACAGGCTGCATGGCGCAGTGACGGTGACATCTACTCCATGAGAATAAAGGAAAGAGGGAGCAGGAAGGAATACTCGTCATGACTGCACAGAACCGGGAGCGGCTGGGCTGCCCACTGACAGACAGACATACCGAACACCAGGCACACTTAGGTGTCTGGTGAGCCAGTCATGTTTTATGAGCATGTTCACCTGGGTGCCCTGCACT
This sequence comes from Myotis nattereri, assembly GCF_964212035.1. Lineage (NCBI taxonomy): Eukaryota > Metazoa > Chordata > Mammalia > Chiroptera > Vespertilionidae > Myotis > Myotis nattereri. Next base: position 35,497,557 of record NC_138082.1, read on the forward strand.
TAATCTCTGATGTCCCCTGTAGCCAGAGCAGCCCACGCCCTGACTGCACAGGGAAGGGTGAGGTTACCGACCGAGTCAAGGGCACACGCTAACATTTTTAAGGGTCATGACTGAGAGAATTTGGTTGGCTGTAACTTCCCACTCAGGAGAGAGGACAAATGGAGTTGGGGAACCCTCCGCTGTGTTGAGAACAGGCACGAAAGAGGAAAGAGAGCCAAGGAAAGGGGCAAATAGCACAGAATCAGATGGCGGGAATGAATCTGAACAAACCAAACAACATGGACTCGAACCAACGGTCATAAAGGTATAAAGGTAACAGGACCCCTGCCTCCTGCTGGGTACAAGACATCGGACAGGGGAGGCTCCATGGCCAGGAGAGCCGGTGCTCCGCAAAGCCCGCGAGAGGAGGCTGGTGCACTGGGCATGACGCCTGCAGCACTGGGCATGACGGATTTAACTGGGCACAAAGGTCACTGTGTGATGATAAAAAACTCAATTCATCAAAAGGATATAAAGATTTAAAATGTGGACATATTTAGCAAAATTGTTTTAAAGTGTATGAGGTAAACTTGGCAGACCTAAAAGGAAATATGGGTAAATGTTCCATCACAGCGGGAGACTGACTTCTTAGATGGAGCAAACTAAAATGTGGGCAACACAATGAGCAAGCTGGGCTTAATGGACATAAAGAAATACATTCTAAAGGAAAAAAAAGGTACTGTAGCTGAAGGTTGATTCTTTGAAATTATCCATTAAATTGACAAGTGCAGCAGGAGTAATGGAGAAACTAGAGAGGCACAAACAGAGTGAAGGGTACCAGGCCCCAGATACAGCAGACATAAAAGGACAGTAAGAGATACTGTCGGAAACCTGGCTGAAAGGGTAAATTATTGGTAAAATGTAACTTTCCAAAATTAACTCAAGAAGGAACAGAAAACCTGAATGGATGACCAAAGCCACTAAATGATTTTTCAAATCATCTAAAATCTTCACCCAAAGGAAACCCAGGGCCCAGGCGAGCCATCCCAGTCAAGGAACAGAACAGACTATTCTGATCCTACACACACTCTTCCAGAGACAGAAAAAGAGGGGACTTCTACTGTCATCCTTCCCACATATGTAGATACCCTCCCCTCCATTCCCCCGCCGACCCCTCCCATCCATCCATTCACCCCCCTGTCCGTCCTTCCAAACACGTCCTTCCAAACACGGCCTAATATAAAAAAACAAACAGGAAAGGTCATGATCTCCATGAGAAGAGAAGCCTGAGGGGCCCCCGCATGAGAAGATGCTCAGCCCCGGGGTGACGAGATGACCATCCACCTGGCTGGCTCCAGTGCTGTTTCGCCCATCACGTTGGTGGAAGTCAAGTGTGGGGATATCAGGGTTGCTGAGGTTCGTCACCCACTGCTGCGGGGGCTGTGCGCCTAACACTGACTTCACCTTCCAAAGGTGAGCAAGGACGCTTCCTGGGAGCACGGCTCCCTCTGCTGGCATTTACCTCAGAGGCACAGGTGAGCACTGTATCGGCTGCAGTTGCTGTAACCACCAAAGGCCTCCACCAGGGAGAGGAGCAGTGTCCCCAGGGCACTGGCCCTTTGTTGAGAGATGAGGAGCAGGGCCCCAGGCCTCTCGCTGGACATGAAGCTCCAGCAGAAAACCAGCCGTTGAGATTTTGAGGTTGCCATTCAGTACAGCCTATGGCGTCCCAATGATTAGGTGCCAACTTTAATATTTTGCTAGAATTTCGTTTTACCAGTGTTTTAAAAAGCAACGCATTGCACAAGTTATCAGTCATTCTGAAGCAGAGGGGTGCATGTGCATACACGGGAGGAAGTTACTACTGCTGCTGCTCCATCTCCAGTTGGTTCCCCACGCCACTCTCCCCAGTGGGACCAATACAATGGTGGTGGCGAGCCCTCCAGGGTTATGTAAGTCACCTCCTCCCGTCACCCTCAGCCTCGTCATGTCTTAGCCCTGTGACATGTCACTGCCGGCCGGCACCCCCTCCATCCCCATTCCCGAGCGTTAGTGCAGCACCTGAGGCTCACTGTCTCTGTCCCCAGCACCTGGCCAGGCGTCTGGGGGTGGAGCTCTCACACGCTTGTGAAGTAAGGCATGAGCCATGAAGAAGGGTCCTGTCCTGAGCTCACATCCCCCTGCCATGTGAAGTTACGTGGAATTAAGGGGAAAGAACGGGAGCGATCTAGCAGGAGAGTGATCAGGGCCCTCGGCTGCATCTCTGGCTTCTCTGGAGACCTGGGCAGTGGACAGGAAAGCCGGAGGTGCTGCCTGCGTGTGAAGGATAGAAGGAAACGAACTCAGGCCAGCACCAAAGGCAGAGACTGGGTGCGTTTCTACTGGTTTCATTGAATAACAAAGGGAAGGTAAAAGGGCGATTGTGGACCTGGGTTTTTAAGGCAAGGCCGCTATGCATAAGTGGAATAAAGCATGAGTGATGAGATGCTACTGGCTTGTACTGAACCAATTCTTTCCACGAGCCTTTATGGGCGCCTCTTAGTGCCAGGCTCTGCTCCACCACCAGAGATACTGACTGCTTCTCGCCTGGACTTAAGAAAACGGGGCCAGGAAGAGGGGACTCACCCCTCAAAGTATTACCCTAAGTCTGACAACACTGGTGGCTCAGAGGGTTCTCTGCAGCACCTCTGCCTGCTCCCATCTTCCTGTGGCTGCTTTCAGAGGGGCCTCCTAGGCCCAGTTCTATGCCGCCAGCCTGGCCCCTCCACCCACCTGTGGCTCCAGTTCCCTCTTTGAGTCCATGGCATCCCCCACACATCCCTGCTGCCCTGAGCACTTCCACAGTCGCCCGGGAACCCCACAGCTACCCGTCAGGCCCCGTGGTGACACTACCAGACCTGCCCCTCTACACAGTTACTTCAGGGTGACTTGAGGAGTGGGCGGTGAATCCTCCACCGAGTCAGCACCAGGTGGCCCAGGAGAGCTGGTAACAAGTTGGTAACCTGTTCTCATGTTGGTTTTCAACAATTTTTAAAAAGCAAAAATAAATCATAAGAGAACTAATAACCCGGATTCCTTCTTAAAAAAGGGTAAAGGCTTGAGACTTGGTAAACAGCAGAGTAAGGAAGTACACCTGTGGTAACAGCACCCTTCCCCCTAAACGGGGCCAGCTGGGCAGGCTGCCCAGCCCTCCCCACCTGCTGCCTCAGGCCCTCATGTGAAAAAATCCCTGCCTGGCCGGGGAGGGCACGGAGAGTGCATGTGCCAGGATGACACCAGGAAGAGGCTAGTTTTTCTTTTTTTAAAATGTTTTTATTGATTTCAGAGAGGGAGAGGGAGAAATAGAAACATCAGTGATGAGAGAGAATCACCGATTGGCTGTCCCCTGCAAACCTCCCACTGGGAATCAAGTCCACAGCCCGGGCATGTGCCCTTGACTGGGAAATCAAACCGTGACCTGGTTCATGGGTTGACGTTCAACCACTGAGCAACACTGGCTGGGATCTTTTTCTTTTTTAAAAATAATGTTTTTTATTGTTTTTTAGAGAGAGAGAGGTAAGAGAGAGAGATAGAAACACGGATTGGCTGCCTCCTGTACACCTGTTGGGGACTGAGCCCACAACCTGAGCACAAGCCTGACGGGGTATCAAACCAAAGACCTCTTGGTGCATGGGTCGATGCCCGACCGCGAGTGACATTGGCTGGGAGAGGCTAGTTTCTTGGGAGACCTGTGGGAGAGGCCCCGGCCCGCTCTTCCTAGGAGGTCCTGTCACCTGCAGAGTGGCAGGGTGAGGCCTTCCGGGATGAGTGCACCCCGTCCCCATTCTTTCTCTCTGGGAGATTTGGGGCATGTGTTTCAGAGAACACGAAGCCCACACTCCCAATCAGCTCAGGCTTGGAGGCCTCAGCTGCTGTGCCTGGAAACTAGGCCAGTGGGTGACATGCCACCCTAACATGCTGGAGACGCTGGTGTGCCATGTGGCGGCTCTTCATCAGTAACCAAATGCTCAGAAAGCCCCCTATCACTCCCTCCCTGAGTAGGGGAAAAGGTGTGGTGAGAACAGTCCTGTGTCCTTAGACTGACCTAGGGCCAGCGCAACTCATCTCCCCCTCATGCTCCAGTCTGGCTTTCTGGCTCTCCCGTCTCATATTTTTATAGTTGCCAAATCCTCTAGGAAGAGAATGAGGTATGAAAAAAAAATCAGCCCAGCTCGCGTGGCTCAGTGGTTGCGCATCGACCTATAGGAGGTTGGATTCTTTCCTAGTCAAGGCACATGCCTGGGTTACGGGCTCGATCTCCAGTGGAGGGCGTGAAGGAGGCAGCTGATCAATTATTCTTTCTCCTCACTAATGGTTCTCTCTTTCCTTCTCCATTTCTCTCTGGAAAAAAAAAACACCAGTCACCAAAGCTGAGTGCTGTGAACACAGGAGTTTCTTGCTGCCAGGGCCCCAGAGTGGGAGCTTGGCAGTCAGTGCTGGGCATACTGAACCTGCTGAGCAAGTGAGGACAGGGCCCAAGGTGGCATCCTACTCTTGGCTGTGAGCTACCCTTTTGCTGAGCTAGGTGGCTGGCAACTAGGATGACTTTTTTACCCATTTTACAAAGGAGGGGGGGGGGCGGGCAACTGTCACTGTTTCCCTCCATCCTGCTGTGACAATGACCAGGGTGAGGGGGATGGTCTGTGTGTGGGCACAGCTCCTTCACCTTTGAAGGACGGGCGAGGGCCCACTTTCCGAGTGTTGCTAGCAAGGACTCAGGAGACTGGACAGACAGGAGGCATGCACTGCCCTAAAGCAAACACACATGCACTGGGGCCTGTGTCCCCCACATGGGCCTGCACACAGCTGAAACTACGGCCACTGCTGGCAGGAGGTGACCCTGGCCAGGAGTGTGAGCATGTGTAAGCGCGACTGTGAGCATGTGCAAGCATGACTGCAAGCATGTGTAAACGTGATTGTGAGTATAAGTATAGCTGAGTGTGAGTGCAAGCATGACTGTGCAAACGTGTGCATTTGTAAGCATGACTGTGATGTGTAAACATGACTGCGAGTGTGTAAACATGATGAGCATGTATATAAACATGACTTGCAAGTTTGTGTATGCATGATTGTGTGAGCATGTGCAAATATGCCTGTGAGTGTGAGTGTATGAGCGTGTGTGAGTGAGGGGGAGATGGCCGATTAAAAGCAGATAACCGGCTCCCAGACTGAGTGGACTCAGTGTCTGTCTCTGTGTCTGCCTCTCACACACACAGCTGTTTTTAATCACTGTGTTTTGTCACAGCCACACCTTTCCCAAAGTGTAACAATATAACACAGTTGCTAAATTTCCAGTGAAAGCCTTTTCTCCCAACACTGCGGCTCCACCTCATCCTCTGTGAACTCCTTCACTGATCTCGGAGATGGGTTGAATGAAATGATGGCATTGATCCCTGATATGCCACATGATTAACCAGAAAATTGGCCCAAACCAAACGCTGCCTTTGGGGTGACATGAGAAATGATGGTCCCTCACTGCTCATCTCAGCCCTCCACCTGCTGGACTCCCTATACCTCTGTTTACACTGCTCCTGCAAAACGTTTGAGTTTTCACAGTCAGTTGTCACCAATAGTTGCAAATAAAGCCAAAACTGTTCAATAAAATGGCTCTTGGGAGCAATGTGGGCCTCGGCACAGCGCTGGTCTCCTATCGTAGGCCGTGCTCTTGCCTCTCTCCTGCCTCTCTCCCCACCAGGTGGCTATGTTGGCCACAGCTGGCTGCCCGTTGTGTGCACCAAGTCGTCCAACACGCCGTACATCAATCCACTTCAAAGGCCGCAGGGCAGAGAAGTGGGGCTCCGTCCAACTTTCTTGCATTAAAAATATTTTTAAGAGACCTTGATAAACCAGTGTTTCCTGCTTTTTGATGTGTGTAAGTAAAGGAACATTTTCTTGTCAGAAGAGTGAAGCAGGAAGAAGGGACAGGCCCTAGTTGAAAGCTCAGTTCTCTATTGTTATTTTAAAATAACTCGAAGAATCAAAAAGGTTTGGGATGGTTTAAATACATAAGTCAGTTGCCTTTTAACTTTAGCTAGAAAGGGAGAAGATTGTTTCATGTGAAGAAAGGCTAGGTGAAATTCTATGAGCACTTTAAAAAGCACACTGGCATTTTATTCGGGAATATTCAAGCATATCGCTAACCCGCTGACCAGACATGAGATGCCACCAGGACCTTTGATCTGCTTGTGACCTGGCTTAAAATGAACACCATCCACAACAAGCAAGGGGCCGGGGAGTGGGGGCTGGCTGGAGCACCATAGGGCCTACATGGAGCTGGGACCACACCACTGTCTCCTCCAGCCTGAGCACCTCCACCACAACTGCAGAACCAGGAAGCATGCTGGGTATGGGGCCACACCTCTGTTCCCTGAGCCCAGCAGAGGGTTACAGAATGGGTTCAGGATCCTCCCACCCCAAGGATGGTGCACACTCAGTCCACCTTCCTTAGGACTGGCCCTTGAGAGGGGCAGACAGAGCTATGGCCTTGCTCCCAGGTGCCCACTCCCCAAGGCACCTGGCCTGGCTCTCCTCTGCAGGCCATCTCACAGGGAGGACACACACAGCTTCCTGTGGACCCAACCCCACATCAGGTCATTGTCACACTCAGCTGGACTAGGGCCCAGACCTGGGTGATACCTCACCTTTGCTTCCACATGCCACCTGTCATCTCTGTCCCTCCTGAGCCTGGCAGGGCTGGCCATACCCCTCCTCCTCCTGCCCGCAGCCTACCTTCTGTCAGTTCATGCAAGTCACAGGGAATAACGCGGACTGGGAACAGCTCGAGGACAGAGTGCTACCTCACATCACAGACCTCTCTGCAACTGGCCATCTCCCCAGTGTGGCGGATGCAGTGAAGTTCAACATGGAGCTTGGAGCACCTGCTCGGAGCCCCCCTCTGCATCTTCCCACATGCCTTATGGACCCTGTCAGCTGTGTTTCGGGAGGAGTGGGGTGGGTGGGTCTAAGAGGGCAGCCTCAGGACCGGCCAGGGTGGGCTCCCAGTGACTGCCTCCGGGGGGGAGGGGGGAGGGGCCTCTCAGGCACTCAGCCCCACAGGCCAGAAGCTGGGGACAGAGCCCCACTGAGCAATGAACTTATGAGGGTGCCGCACCCAAGATGGGCCTTAACAGGAGCCTTGCGCTCTTGGTGTTGACCAGCAGGGCAGCTGCAGAGGTGACGGCCCCTGACTGAACACCTGGTAGCCCTGTCCCGACTGAGGAGTGTGCTCAGTCACCGTGTCTGATGGGTGAGGGAGATGAGTCCCAGGGGACGAGACGGCATGAGGGCAGGGGCCCTGGCACCTCTCTGTGTGGTTGGGCCTCTAATCTAGGGCACTCACCGGAGCTCCCCAAACACCAGCCAGCTCATCTCTAGGACCCATATGTGACGTTCAAAGCAACAAGAGAAACTACACTAGGGAGATCCTGAACCCGCTCCATGAGCCTCTGATGGGTGCAGGGGACAGAGGTGTGGCCCCATATCCAAAGGCCTGTGGGTGAATTTAAGGTTTCAGGAAGTGTGGCCACTCAGAGGGCTGGACATCCTGGAGGCATCCCTCCCATCACCCTGCCCTCCCCTGGCCCACGTTGGCCTGGAGTGTAGGTCTCCCCGCGGCTCTCCTCCAACCTCGCAAGTTGCCTCCCCTGGTCCAGATCCTTGAGCCCCTTTGGTCCAGCTACTGCGTCTCCCTGACTGTGTCCTGGGCCTCAGTGGGGACACTGTGCAGAGCCGGACCCGGTGTCTGTGAGCCCGGGAGGCAGAGGCCTCTCACTCAGGGCCCGAGACTCTCAGAGATGCCACTCCTGGAACCTGCCTTAGAACCTCTGGGAACTGACGGTTTCTGAAGGAGGAAACTGAGAGTCCTCTCCAGGTGAGTCACACATGAAGGTGAGCCCCTTCAAAACACAGGACCCTGAACCATCTTTTTAAGAGGAAGGGTTCTTGATGATCCTTTTGCTCACCTCCTTGTGGCCATAATCAAGCAGTTTGTCAGATGTGTTGCCTGAGTGGGGGGAGGGGGGACATCAAAAACCAAGTGGGAAGCAAGTGAAGTGGCCCATGCACTGGGTCTGGGTCTGGAGCCTGCGTGCAGCAGCCATGGGCCTCCGGTCCTCCTACCTCGTTTCCCAGCAAAGCAGAAACACATGCTTCCGAGGCATCACAAATGGCCGTGAGGTCGTGGCCCCCCTCCAGGGCCAGAACTATCCGGCCGCCAGCCAAGCCCATCAGCTGCTTCGTCAGGTACCCGAAACCTGCAACGGGAAAAGGGAGATACAAGTAGAGGGCAGGGCGGGTGCAGGGCCGACGCTGGCAGCAGATCAAAGCGTCCAGAAGTGCATTACATCACATTACAGACCCAGGGGGCTGGCACACCGCGGCTCATAATGGAAGCCAGGTTCGATCGCAATAAATTCATCGAGGAATTCGGTTTGGGATCCTGTTTGATCTGTGTGAGAGCAGGAATTACGGTTTCAGTGCTTTGATTTCATAATGCTGCAAATCACCTCATTTGGGTGGATGGGGATGGGCCCCAGGCTTTCTCACATAGGGACCAGAGGCCAGGAGACAGGGCGCCTGGAGCAGGGCAGCTGTGGGCAGCCTCGGAGGCACGGCCATGTCCATCCCTGAGGCCAGGGGTTCTGGTTAGGGGGTGTGCTGGGCATGAGCACACACTCCGGCACACATATCAATGCTGCGTGTGCCCCTCTAGGACTCTGACATCTGTGTCTGGCTTTCATCAACAGCCATGTTCCCTCCGTTGCACCCACATCACCCTCCCACAGGCAGGAACGCCTGACGGGTAATGATAATGACCACCCTTGGCCAGAACAGCCTGACATTTATTAAAGAGCCTGTGAAAACCATGCCATACTGGTTAGCAGCCCCAGTGCCAGGTGGCCATCGGCAGACCCGGCCCCACGCTGGCAGCCGTGGGCACTGTAACCTCCTAAAGCCCTGGTTTGTCTCTGATGGAATCAGGGACACAGGCTCCAGGCTGCTTGGTCACTTCCTCATCACTAAACCACACTGCCCGGGTTCAGGTGGATCTGAGGGGTCCCGCACTGGAGCACGGCTACGCCAGCATAGCCCTTGGTTTGACCTCTTTCTTCTCTGGTGACCCACACTCTCCCTGTGGGAGGGGAGAGACGATAGGCTCTCCTTGGCCATCTGCACCCATGGAGTCAGCACGAGGGGCCCCCAGAGTGTCCTAGGAGAGTCCCAGGACCTAGATTTCTGTGACCACCACAGCAGGGGGGTGGTGGTGGCCAGGCAGGGGTGGGGGTGCCCAGGGCCTTTCTGTGGACCAAGGTTCCACGCCAGTAGGTCTCTGATGTGACTTGCTGTGACGGCATAAGCAGAGGCCTCACCCTTGTGGGAAGGCGATTTTCACAGGACTCCCTCCCATCATGAAAGCAGGGCCTTTATCTAATGCAGTGGTTCTCAACCTTCTGGCCCTTTAAATACAGTTCCTCATGTTGTGACCCAACCATAAAATTATTTTCATTGCTACTTCATAATTGTAATGTTGCTACTGTTATGAATCATAATGTAAATATCTGATATGCAGGATGGTCTTAGGCAACCCCTGTGAAAGGGTCATTCGACCGCCAAAGGGGTCGCGACCCACAGGTTGAGAACCGCTGATCTAATGCAAATCCTTAGATGAGCCCATAATCTGGGGCTCCCTGCTCCCTCCAACTCTGAACTGAACCTGCTCTCAGCTACCCCCCTCACAGGCTTTAGGGTCTGTTCCTGCACTCAATGTGGGCGACCACACCAGTTCTCAGTCAAAGTGGAGACCTGGCCCCTAGAGTGGCCTGTATGCTCCCAGCTGAGCACGAGCCCCCCGGGTCAGCACTGTGAGTGCATGACCTTCAGTGAGGAGTGCCTGCGGCCTCCTGGTCCACACCATCCTGCTGCCTCCATGGGTTTTCTGGGGCTGCCCACACTGTCACATCTCTAGAAATGCCATTGAAGGGGAGATGAGAGACACAGCACAGTTGGCCACAGAGACAGCAGGTCCCGTTAAGCTCCTGAAAACCCGACTTACATTTGGCAGAGAGGTTGTAGCCGCCCAGAGGTGTGGGGTGGCCCTCCACGGCGTCGAAGCCTGCTGACACCAGCACCACATCCGGGGCAAACTCGTTTGCGATTGGCATGACCACCATTCTGCAAAGGGTAGGAGAAGGCAACACTGAGGCAGCCGGGACACAGATGGGGAGGGCTGCTTGGTCACTGAATGTACCTGCCACAGTTCCCCTCAAGGTTAGTGGGCCGAGGGCTCCCATGGAAGCTGGGATCTGACGATTTCACAGTACCTAAAAAGTCCAAACCAACAAGGCCCTGTACGAATGCTGAGGGCGAGCTATGCACTGGTGGTTTTGTAGGAGGCTTTCGCTGCAGACCGTGGAGGTGGTCTGTAATGCCCAGCACCAGCTGCACCAACATGGGGAAGTGGAGCCAGCTAACAGGGCTGCTAAGAGTCTTCCCCAAAGGTGCGGATGGCTCTGCTCACCTTACACTGGCCCTGATTCAAGATGGACACAGCCATGCCCCTGGCACCAGGGATACAGGGCTGTGTGGCTGAGGAGGTGGGAGAGCCCTTCAGTAGCCCTGGCCCTGAGGGAGCCCTCCTACCTCCTTCCACTCACCCCAAGGGCCATGTTAGCAACAAATGACCATACGCACACTTGCAACAGTGCTGCATCGGGTTAGTTAAAAAGGAATTCTACACTTGAGATTTTTAAAGGGAAAACTGATGGTCACATTAAAGAGAATTGATAGTTAAAAATACACACACCACTGAGAGGTTAAGTTATATGAGGGAAAGAAGGAAAAAGATTTACTTGAATACAGAAAAAACACTGAACACAAAACCACCACCTGGGAGCCTGCAGTGTAAAGAGGTCAGTGTGTCCCTTAAACATGTGCTTTGTGTTTTGATTGAAGAACTATTAAATTTGGAACTCAGCAGTGGCACCTGCCATTTAAGCTTGTTTCTCAGACTCTCCTTCCTCCCTCTGTAGATGAGGTGGGCAAGGTGAGCAGAATCTCAGGTGCTTGGGGCCCATGTCCCTGAAGTGGGCAGAGGAAGGTGGACATGACGATCTAAATGCGCTGGGAGCCTCTGCTGACGCGTTGCCCAGCCCCATGGGGGAAGTCCAGCATTCACAATTTCTCCATCTGTTTCTTAGAGCAGCTCAAACAGTTTCTACTGCACCAAAGGCTGCTCAGTGCTCCCGCAGCTCACCCAGCGACTCATCTCTGAGTCCTGGTTCCCTTCACTTGGAGCTTCAGAGGCCCTCGGGGGGAGGAGGTCACAGGCACCAGGCATGGCCCATGGTCCTTCCCCATGGTAGAGCCCTGGGGACACCATGGCCAAGGACTTTTATTACAGAATGAAATTGCCATTTAAGTCAGCAGAGTCAACTCCATAAAGTACCAACTTTGCCAAAGGACACAAACATGCTCAAAATGAAATGTTCCTCTACTCTGCAACTACCCTGGATTGCGATCCCATTGAAAAGCCACCTGGTCTCCGGTGGAAGGAGTGATGAAAACCCACCACCTGTCTCTGCAGGACCCATGCTGCAGAGCACCCGGCCCTACTCCGAGAACACGCACCACCCAGTGCTGAAGGACCCTGAGCCAGAGCTTCCTGGAGGAGAGCGTGGGCTGTGCCATGGGACTTTCATCTGCTCCAGTTGGGGCTGAGTGCCTGCCATGAAAACAGGCACTGGCAGCTGAGAAACTCGCTTCTGGAACCTCACACTGGAGTCACAGCAGAAGGATGAGGCTGGGTTTGAACAGTTTGCTGCATTCCCTTTTCCAAGGCCAAGCGCAGTTCATAAACTTCCCCGGGAAGCACCTCTGCACTAGCCTCAGGGTGTGTGCCTTGGGCACCGTCCATCAGGGCCCAAGGAACAAAACACAGGATCTGGATGGGCTTGGCTAGCTTTTAGTCTGCGGGCCACACGGCCATGCGTGAGCTGCACACGCACCATGTGAACACACTAGCATGACGGTGCCCCAGTAAAACTTGACTTAAAACACATGGTGGATTTGGCACGAGGGCCCCACTCTGCCAACCCCTGCCCCACACCTGTCATTACAACCATGGTGATGCTATTCAATGCCCGGCACCAGTTCCAGATTTTAACATGTTTCATTGTGTCTATGGGGACGTGGTAACCAAAGTTCACAGATTCTGTGAATGCAAAGGGGTGTCTGTTACACAAAGCACATGCTCCTGAGCAGGCACAGGGCTGTGTCAACAATCCTGCCATGACACCACCCCGTGCCCTGGCTGACCTGTCCCTCCGGGTGCCCTGGAAGCACCATCCACACAGATGGGCCTGTGGACGCCTCCTCTCTTGAGGTGCCTGGAAGCTTGGGCTGCCAGTGCCACCTGCTCTCCTCAGTCTTCCATAGCATGTGCTTCCTGTTCCTGTAGATGTGTAACACATGTCTGCAGCTGGGACATTCCTGTGTGCTGGAGCGGCCAGACCAGGAGCAGCAGTTGCCACACTGACAGACCGCACCCGCCTCCATCCCCCCTGTCTTATAGGAGGTGGTTGCTTCCACACTGACAGCACCATTTCAACAATCAGCATTGTGATGACTGAAAATTCCATTTATTATATGCTGTGACTTTGGTGCTTTGGGTCCCATCTTTTGAGAAAGCCACAAAAACCATGTTTGTACCAGAGCCACTGGGCCAGTGGCTGGAGCAACTGTCCATCAAGTATTTGAACTCTACTGAGAGTTAGAATCAGAGCAAACACAGAAATTACGGGAACCCATCTGCTCTGGCCTGGCTGCCACCGGCGGTGATGCCCACAGCCCTGCCCTACTCCTGTTTACCCACAGGCATGGTGGCCAAAGAAGGTGCACAGACAGCTAGGACACAGCTAGGTCCTGAGACTGGCCTGAGCTCCACCCACACTTAGAAGACCAGTCCCCTCCAGAGCCTGCTGCCTGCACCTGCAGTCCCTCTCCCTCATGCTCTGAAACCGGGGGCCCATTTGCTCCCAGCCTCCTCACCTCTCAGAGGTCATCCTGGTGAAGTGGGCACACCCCTCCCTCCCTCCTGTAGCCTCCGTGGGGGTGGAGGGATGTCTTCCCTGGGCCCTGGGCCTCTTGACTCTAACCCAGGGGTGGGCAAACTTTTTGACTCGAGGGCCACAATAGGTTCTTAAACTTGACCGGAGGGCCGGAACAAAAGCATGGAGTGTTTGTGTGAACTAATATAAATTCAAAGTAAACATCATTACATAAAAGGGTACGGTCTTTTTTTTTTTTTAGTTTTATTCATTTCAAACGGGCCGGATCCGGCCCGGGGGCCGTAGTTTGCCCACGGCTGCTCTAACCTATTCTCACCCTTCCCCTCCCTGCCTCTCTTGCCATGTCTTGCTCCACAGGCTTCTCCATACCCCACCTATCACCACCACAGGAGGCCTCAGGCCCATGCAGCATCCCTCCCTCATGGTTCCCACAGCCTCACTGACATTGTCCTCAAGGCCACCTCCACTGCCAGGGCCCTTTGCTGCTTGAAGCTGACCTTGGCCTCTGCCTCACTCTGGGCAGGGCCCAGCTTCCCCACTGGGCACTAGCCTGCCTCCGAGCCTGTGTCTTCCCCCAGCTCCTGTCCCGTCCCCCAGGTCCTCAGAAGAGCAGTGTTTGCTGTCTCTTGTCCCCACCTCCCACTCATTCACTCCTGTGCATTCTGTCTTAACCCCTTCCGACTGTCTTCCCTGAGTCACCTACCAACTGCCAAATAGAGGGACACTTTCCAGCTGTTTCCTGGAAATCTGCTAAAACACCATTGACCCCACTACGCTGTCCTCCACTGACCCTATTGTGCTGTCCTTCGCCCAGCTCAGACCTGCTCCTCTTGATTCTCTGTCCACTACCCCTACCCTCATCCACCAGTACTTGAGCCCCCGCCCCCCCTCAGTTCTATCTGATCACCAACATTTTCTGAGGTGGCCCTTCCCACCCTGTTCCATCCTGGTCAGGGTTGCCATCCTTCCCTGGGCTCGTCCATGGAATCTAGTGCAGTCCACCCATCCTGGAACCAACTCTGTCACCAAACTGCCACGAGATAGCCATCAAACATGTAGAACACACCGCCTTAGTCACCTGGTCAGAGCCCTGGACACTCACTGTCAGAGTCACGGTCCAGCTCTCTGGAAGCAGCCACACAGCCTGGACTGGCTCCTGTGGGAAAGCCCCGTTCCCCGACACCCATGCCAGCTCACTCCTGCAAGACTTGTGAGTGGGCACGGGTACATGCACCTGCTGCAGCCCTGTGGTCCCCGTCTGAGTCACCTGAGGGGGCAGGCACTGCATGGATCACCTGTTCCATTCCCGCCGCCCAGGGCAGGGCAGTTGGACATGAGACTGCCCAATTCTGAGTTTCTAGCTTACATCTTTGCTTCTAAAATCACCGCAGAATGTCCTCGGGTAAAATTTAGAGACATGTTGAAGAGACATGGAGAGAACACGGCATGTCATGGACATTTCAACACAACAGAAAAGTTAGAAAGAAGCAAACACACCTTAAGGACGTAACAAAAGTCAGAAGTGCCACAACCTGACGCCATGCCCGAAAGGCCAGGGAAGGCGACATGAACCTGCCCGGCTGTTCAATCGCTGGGTCACTGCAATTACCACTTTGGGATGTGCAGGTCCCCTGACACCTCTCAGACACTATGTCACAATGAAATCCAAATTATGACATCAGAGTACGGACAATCCCGATTTCACTTCCTCACTGCTGATAGGTGGACCTGCTGGGCTGCCAGCCGCAGGTAAGCGAGGGGTTAAGGAAAGTGCACCATTATCTCCTCCAGCCCAGGCCCTCAGCTCCTCAGCCAACTTCAAAGCCTCACCCCACTGGTTTGAATTAGGCCCCCTTTTCTCCTACAAGCCTCCCGCCCCAGGAGAAAGCACCGCTGCTCCTGGATTTCATTAGGGGCAGTTTTCTTATCTCCTCTTCATCGCAGGCTTGATCTCCTGAAATGCAATGTGGCAGGCAGGGTCTGAGGAACACGGTGCTCCGTCTGAGGCACGCACTGTCCGCGGGGCCCCAAGGGGAGCAGCACAGAAGAAAGGGGAAAACGGATCCTGACCCTCTTCCCCCTCCGACGATCAATGCCCAGGGAACCATAAATTGTAAACTTCAAAGTGCTATTTTACATTAAAATCAATAAAAAAAACCCGACACAATTTTCCTTTTCAAAGAAGTTATTTAAGCTTTAAAAAGCTCATTTGATAAGGTATCATCATGTACACACTTGGCAGGAGATTAAAACAGAATGTCGACAGCAACTCTGAGGGAAAGGTTCATCTTAAAGGCTGGCCTGGGGAGGGGGACGACTTTCAGGGCCGTCTAGCTGCCCCTCACCCTGCCCACCACCAATGAAATGCCAGAGGAGGTGCCAACACGTCCGCCTAGGATCGGAGTGCACAGGGCACTGACAAGCTGCAAGTGCCAATCCAGTCAAACCTGGCCCGAAAAATGGTCTGAAAGAAGAGAGACTACCCAGTTTTTACCACTTCAAGCCTCAGTTTAAATAAAGTTTTGCCTTCTCTGACTTACACCAGGTGTGGGCTGTGTTGTGCCCTGGTCCCCTGGGTGGCACCAACATTCACTTGGGCACTGTTTACACCCCTCACGGTGGCATCTGGACACCTATTTCAAAAGGAACCCCCTGAGAGGGCCGGTTCTCAGGCAGGAGGGGACAGTGATGCTGAGTGGCTGTTCCATGCACATGCAGCGACTGCCCAGGTGGGTTCAGATTTCATGAAGCTGATATTTAACTGTGCACAGGAGAAAATTGTCAGATGTTTTGGGGCCTCCTTCTCTCTTAAATTAGGCAGGGTAATTATCAAAATTCCACGATATTTGATAGAGTAAGAAGAAACATCAAAATTAGACCAATGAGGCCAGGAGAAAAAGTAATTCGGTGCCAATCAGGGTAGGTCTTCCAAGAGACAACTGGCTCCTATTTTCACAGACCAATTCTGTTGTTGGAGCTGCTGACCGAAGGCCTCTCCATTTGCAGGCCCACACGCATGCTGATACTGGGGACTAGGATCCTGTTCTGAGGTGAGCGAGCAGATGCTGTGAAGGGTCCTGTGACCCACACAGGTCTCACTGGGACATGAGGCAGAATCCTCAGCAAAGCTTTGGCCAGATGTGTCCTTAATGAATCTCAGCCTCCAGAGGAGGTGGAAAGTCACTGGGGATGCCCCGGGGTACCAACTCCTGGGTTTTCTGAGATGGTCAGACTTCACCATTGAACAAAACTCTCCTCCTCTCGCGGGCCTGCCCCACCCTGAGCTGCCCATTCTGCCATTTTAACGTCAACAGAGGCCACCTGTGCTATAGGAATTACTTCAGTTTGGCCCAGATCAAACCAGAAATCACCATTTGATGACAAAAGCAAACACTGAGGCTCAATTCTAGGGCCCAGAATAACACCAAGCAAGTGTATGAATGGGGAGGCCATCTAGTTTATCAATAAAGGAGGAAGATCTTTTTCTGTCTCCCGTCTTCTCAAAGAGGTTTCTGGAAGCTAAGTCAGGAGACCACAGCCTTCCAGATTTGAACACCCACTTTTCATTACTACACCTCCTGACCCCTTCACTGAACCATTGGGACCCAAAGTGCACAGCCTGGAGCTCTGCAGACAAAGGTCAGAAGACAGCCTCAAAGATTCCACCTTCAGCTTCAACAAGGAACTGAGACCGCACGCTAGGGCCTCAGAGCATCGCCCCTCCACATGCAGGATAGAAACATCTGTCTCTGGAAGGTGTACCCGGGGGACGCTGGAGGGTCCTCCTGAGAGGGGTCTGGGTGCTTAGGAAGGAGGGTGAGGGTTAAAGTCAACAGGAACTGAGACATGGGGGTGGAGTTCCTCGAGGTCCCTAGTGCCCGTGGACAGGAAGCCAGGACAGTTACCTGAAGGCTGCCAAGTACTCTGCATCTCCCATGGGGGGGTCAAGGCCACCAGTGAAAGCCATGTTGACGTTGAAGCCCACGCCCGGCCCTGTGCCCACCTGTGGGAAGGAAACATGTGTCAGACCCTCGACAGACCAGCCCTGGTGGTCCCACAGCAGAGCTGTGGCTGTGCTCCTCATGAGCTGTCACTGGTCCCTACAACCCCTGACATGCTGACTCCGATGACGGCATGCTTTCACAGAATTTGGGGCTCTCGCCCGCCCACCTGACCTGTGGGTGCAGTGGGGGCCACCCTTTCCCTGGGCCCTGGATGAACTGCAGCTCTGTGCTGAGTGACAGACACAAGCCAGCAGAGGGCCACTAGGAAATGCCTGCAGACGAGCTGCCCTTTCAACTTCCTTCTGGGAAATAAGATCTGGAGGTGGAGCAGCTGTTTCCTAGGTTGGGATTCCCCACTGCTGGGGCCTCCACAGGCTTGGCTGGGGCTGAGGGTGTCATGAAGGCTCTGAGCTTGTCGTCCTGAGGCCCACTGTCTGGCACCACAGGTGAAATCAGAGCACAGTCAGCCTGCCCGAGGGACTGGACAAGAGCACGGCCTGCATAGCAGCCATTCCTGGAGGAAGAAGGGCACCCTGCTCCCTGCTCAGGAACACCTCTGTCGGCCTAGACTGGAATGGGAAATGGTCTCCAGGCCTTCACTTACACATCAGACAAAAGTCAGGCTGCTGTGCACACACGGGATGGAATTCAGGCCAATGTCTGCCTCAAGTCACCTTCTGGGGTTTCCATGAGTGGGTAGCCCTTGCTTCTGCTGTGCAGATGTCCACTCTGTCTCCAGGGTAGCCCTGCCTTGACCTCCTCCCAAAGTCCTGCACACCTACAGGAGGCCCTGAGTACCTCGTCAGGCGCCCCGCTGCCTGGGAAGAAGTTGCCGTCGTCGTAGCGGTGCAGTGAGATGTAGAGGACATTGGGGTCGCTGTAGAAGGCCTGCTGGGTCCCATTTCCATGGTGCACATCCTGAGAACAGGGAGAGCGGACTCAATCTGGGCCATGCAAGGATATCTCCTAGGCTCAGTCCCCCAGCAGCCCAGCCAGGCCACTAACTTCACAGGGATGCCAGCCCCCTGCACCCAGGACTCGGTCAGAGGGCCCCAGGGACCAGAAGGAAGGGTCCCGGGACTGTGCCCGAATTCTTAGCACCAGAATAGACTGCAGGCTTTTGGCAACAAAAGGTTGGTGTTTCAACCCTGCCTGGAGGTCAGCTTTCCAGATCATTTGACTAATTTCTTGCTTGGCTGTGTTTGTGAAAAGTGAGCCACTTCCTACCTCCTCTGACCATGGCTGCTGATGTTCGAGCACATGCGTAGTGTCAGCTCTGTGCCTGACGCTGGGGTAAGCTGTGGGGTGGGGGATGGGAGGAGCGGGAACGCGGGGCAGGCCTACCCCACAGGCTGAGTGGCAGGTGCATAAGGCACCCAGCACTGTGGGCCCAGGTCCCAAACTAAACTGACAAACCACTTCTCCTAATCACAATGGGTGGCCAGGCTTCCACCAGGCCCTAGGCCCCACTTCCTTGGCCAGGACCACGAGGCCCCCGAGAAGGGGCCTGCTTCACACAGTGTGCACATGAGGGGCTGCTTGCATGTCAGTGACTGGGAATACCAGAGAACTGCTTAGTATCCTTCTCTTCTTTATAAAAGTCATCTGTGCTCATTACAGAAAACACGGGACCACGGTACAAAAGGAGTTGTGAGAAACAAACAGTCCCAGCCACCAGGAACCACTGATGCTGTGCAGACAGGCGGCAGGCGCACACCACCTGTACCCTGTGGGACACGGCAGCACATGCCTCAGTGAGGTTCCCTGAAGGTTCCGCACAGGTCACCAACTTTTGCCAACTGCTACAGCCACGCCTGCGTTGATCACATGGCTGAGCTGTTCTAAATCACATGGCATCTGTCACGTCCCCAGCATTTCTAGTTATTCCGTTAGGAGCAACTAAGGGCTCAGGGACATAGGCGCCAGGCACACTGCAGCCAGTGACTGTTTTCACTGAGGCCACATAAGTCACGCGGCCTCAGCCACCTAAGTGCTCCTGGAACTCTGTGACCAGCGCCCACATCTGGGAGCTTGCCGGGTATCCTGGGTTGTGTTTTGGTTTTTCTTATCCAAAGTGACAGGACTTTGCATTATAAGTCACACTTCTACCTGGTGTACCTAACTTTTTTCCTTAAAATTTTATAAGATTAATCATAAATACCCAAGAGAATACCCTTTACTCCTCCCCCCCCCCAAGAATTAAGTTAACACCTTGACTATCCACTTCCAGTTCCAGAACCCATGACCCTGATTGTGGAGTTCAGAGGTCACAGCGTTTCTAACTAGAGCTTGCCCTTTGGGGCACTGGGATTGTGAGAAGTGGCACTTCCTACAGGGAATGGGGAAGGAACGTAAAGCAGCACAAACTGGGTCTCCGGTGCCGGTGCCAAGGCAAGAAGGGCGCTTTCTCACAAGGGAAGCTGCACACTGGTCCAGGGGAGAGTGCGGCCTGTGCTCTCAGACGGAGGCACCTGGTGCAGGCTGCACCATCTCCTCCTAAACCTGCTTCTCAGCGAGGTTTTGCCAGGGTTGCCCCCAACCACTGGCACATTTCTAGGCATTTTGGGAACCCAATTATTGGCAGGATCATCTATTGAAGTTGTGAAATAGATCCGTAACAGGTCTGGGCTTTTATTTTCCGAATCTTTGAGATAGTTTCCAGAAGCTAAGGTCCCCAAATCTAGATGTCTCAGGAGGCAGAAATGCTTGCCTTCTCCCTCTACACAGGACAGTCTTCCTGTGAGAATCACAGCTCCCCCAGCCCTGCCCTGGTGAGGGAGGCCCCTTACCCAGTCCACTATGAGCGTCTTGCTCACATTCAGCCTCTGTTGGAGAAGCCTGGCTGCAACAGCCACGGAGTTGAAGTAGCAGAAACCCCTGCAGGTGAGAATCAGGAGAAACGGAGAAAAAAATATAGGACTGGATCAGGTTTTGTTTTTTGTTTTTTGGTTGAGATTTTTTAGAGAGAGAGGAAGAGAGAGGGAGAAACAATAGATGAGAGAGGTAAACATCCATGAGTTGCCTCCTGCACGCCCCATACTGGGGAGCGAACCCACAACCTGGGTAAGTGCCCTGCCCAGGAATCAAAAGGGCCACCATTCAGTGCACAGATGACGCCCAACCGAGCCACACTGCCCAGAGCTAGATCAGTTTTTACGTAACTTGCAACAGAACCATCAAGAGTTTAAGAGGGTCTGGTGAATGTACAGTTTCTAATCAAGCAGTTTGAGAACCTTACTTGATGCTTATGATTGACAGACCAGTCTCCTGTGTGCAGACGGCCAGGCTCCCTGTAAGAAAATCCATTTCATTTTGTACCAACATCTCGCTCTTACTGGCCTCTCAAGAGACACCATGGGCCACAGAACACAGACGTGTGACCTAGTTTAGTTGTTCACTGCCAATCTTTCCACGTTCTAAGACATACGACAATGATGTATACAGGCACCCCATTGACTGACTGTAATTCCAGAGTCTTATTCAAGAGAGCAAGAAAACCTAAGAAAGTGATCCAGGTAAAAATGAAAGTCTTCTCAGTCTAAATCTGTTTTTGTGGAATTCCCACAGAACCGGGTGGCCTGCTGTTTTGCTGCTGGAATCCAGGCTGCAGTCTGGGAGCCGCCCCCTAGGACGTGTGGCTACAGCTCGGTGCACAGCGGAGAAACTGCACTGAAAACACCTCTCTGTCACCCACTGCAGTCATTTGGGTTTACTACTCAGAATATCCAACACTGAGATTCAAGCTGGAAGTCACTCTGAGCACTGAGACAAGGCCCTGCTCCCAGGTGGCCTGGAGTGAGTGCTCTGGGCCATGGGGCAGCCAGCGACTTCTCAGGTGAGGCTGCAAATACTCCAACCCACACCCACCTCCTCCTTCCTACACAAAGATGATTCCTTCTGAAACTCCGCTCTGACTCCCTTACTCCGGATCTGAAATGACAGGAGGCCCTTTGGGTATCACGGATTAGTCTGTGGTCCCACTGTGCTCTAGCGGCTTTATGAGGGCGTTGCCCTCCCTGCCCTTCCTGGCTCCACCTGACAGTGCTGTCTGCCAGGTGACACACCACGACTCATTCTTCAAGGCACAGCCCCAACATCACCTCCTCCTAACTCACCTGGGCTGTCTCCTGGCCAGGGGAGGCCACCGTGTTCACTGGGGTGGTTTCCTAGCCCAGTGAGAGGGCACCTCACCCTGCAGGCAGCAGAGGCACTCTGCACAACACCTGAGGCTGAGTGAGTCCTTGTGACCTTGCCCCAGGTGAGTGTGCACCAGTCACTGGCTCTCCACGAACACGATGGATTGGACAATCCATACATCACATGCACCACCTCAGCCACCGCCTCAGAGACGCACAGCCAGGGGAATCCGAACCCGGAACAAAGTCCAGGGAGCGGGCCGTGAGGTCATAACCCGGAGCCTTCAGCTTCATCATCACCATACTGTAAGCAGTTACCTGAGAGGTCATACTGAAAACAAGTGGAGGGTTTGACTCTGAATGCTCAGTAACAAGGACGGGCCACATGGACTCGTCTATACAATGTAAGCTTTCTCTCCCAGTTTTTTGCAGCGCACTTAACAACTGACTTGTCTAGACTAATTCTGTGGGTTCCTTTCCTTCCTTTCCATTCTCCGATTCACCTTTTCATCACAACCATCAGCAAAGTCGGCCTTTGACTACAGAGTTGCTCGGTTAGTCACTCATGCTAGATCAGGGATACTTGGTGTGGAAGACATGCAAGCACATTCCACATCACAGGAGGTTTGGCAGGTGGCAACTTCAGTCCTTTAAGGAGTCAGACACCAGCCCCTCCCCCACCTGCAGGGCCCATGTGTCTACTTACATGGGCGTGCTCTCCTCTGCGTGATGTCCTGGAGGGCGGACCACGGCAAAGCCATTCTACACACAATACCAGACATGTGGGGGAAAATAGGGAGGAAAGATTGGTTTCATGTCAGTGAGAAAATCATACAAACTGAATGGTTAGCAGACTCAGAGGACACTTGAGGATGTGGATTTATGCGGAACCCAGGGCATAGACAGGAACAGGATAAAGGGCTGACTGCAGCATTGCTGAGATGGCTAGTCTACAGGCGATTGTGGTTACTAAGGGAAAGTCATCCCTGACTTTCTACCTTTGCTGGCCTGCTGGCCAGGGTGGACACTGCTCAGTGTGAGATTCTGGGAGGGCTGGAGAGAACCCTTAGTTCAGGACTCTCCAGGAAGCAACCTGACGGGGTCCCTGGGTGTAGATGAAATAGAAGGGGCTCGGCTGTGGGGCAGATGTCATGTCCCAGTTTGGCCTTGACGTGAAGGTCTGTCATTATCACTGCAGCTCAGTATACAGGGGAATGGGCCACGTGGAAAACAAGCCCATCAGCACCTTGAAGAAATATCTCAGAAGCTGGGAGCTGCATACCCCTGCCTTCTGTTAGAACCTCTAGGTTAGGTAGGCTTTAAAAAACCATCTGCTTTAAAGACACTGTAGCTGCTGTATACAATGTACAATGTATACACTGCACAGGATGTATACATTGTATAGGATGTGTGCACTGAACAGAATGTATACACTATAAAAATAGTCTCCATGAGCATCTCTTGGTCTCACCAGCAACAGGAAGCTGTGTGGTCAGTCTATACACTCAGTAGACAGACCCATCTCCCTGCACACAGACTCTGTGCAGTGGTGTTAAGAGTGCAGACCACAGACCCTGGGCACCCCATGCCCCTCCAGGGGCAGCTGTCATAATGACCTTAACCTTTCCTACCATGCTGGCCATTGTGTGGATGCACTGGTGGGCCCACTGAGAGTGTCATAGCAGGAACTCAGGCACCCACCTGCAGTGCGATTTTCACCACACATTTGCAGGGGAAAAGGCAAAATGTTCTCAATGAAGCAGTAAACTTATCAATGTCATCAACTCTCGACCCTGAACACACGCCTGTCCCATGTCGAGAAGCGTGAGGCTGTGTGAGCAGTTCTGCCGCTGACCTGAGCCTGGCTGCTCCCCGCAGGAGCACCAGTTTTCCTCAAAAGCAGTGAAAAGGACTTCCTCAAAAATAAACCAAGTGAGCTGTCCTCAGGGAAAGTGCACTCAGTGGTAGCCTTCGTGCTAAGATCTGAGTGTTCAGTGAAAATGAGCCAACGTTCGGGAACCTGGATTGACCACTCCTCCTGGCACTCAGAAGACAGTCCTGAGTGTTGACCGTGCAGTGAGACGGGCAAGGCTGGAAAGACATGCATCACCCAATGAGCCCATATTTCCAAATGACCAGTGTTACACAGGTCACGTGTAGACACGGGATCTATTCAATGTGCAAGACAGGCCCATGGATTTTCATGTAAGAATTACAGCTCATTGACTGTTTCAGGTGCCACATTGCAACTAAATTCAAGAGACTTCCACTTGCTGAATTTTGGTGTGGCATCAAAGAATATCCACAATTACCTCAAAAAGCTACTGAAATACCCCCTTTCCCCAATTCTGTGTCTGTGTGACGCTGACTTTCTTCATGTACTTCAACCAAAATAGCATGTCGCCAGAGAGCACACAGAAGTAGCTATGAGAACCCAGCTGACCTATGGAGCCATACAGATATTTATAAATGTTTTTAAACTTTCTTGGCTTCACCTCTAATATGGTCCATGCTGATGACACAACTTACACACACAAGAGTTTTTGGGGAGCTCCAATACTTTCTAAGACTATAAAGTGCTTGAGGACCCATACCTCTGAGGACAGCTAGGTAATTGTTTATACAGATGTAGGAAATGTTCCTCTTGATTCACAGCTGTTGACAGAACAGGGTCCCCCCTTTGCGCCCATTGTGCCTGTCTAGAGGGGGAGTCGCAGTGGCTGTTTTCTCCCCCTCTCCTGGAAATGTCCAGGCCGGTTTCCTGCTAGGACCCCATCTCTGCCGCATGCTCACTGACCTTCAGCTCCCCTGTGGCCACCTTGAAGACCAGCTCCACCACGCAGCCCACAGCCAGGCGGGCTGCCCCCGATGAGTGCACTTCGTTCCATATGGTGTCACTGTCCACCTGTGGAAACAACACTCAACAGTGAGACCTTGCCGTGGGCTCTTGTCCCAGAGCCTGTCTCTTCCTCACCAATTACAGAACATACCTTACCGCTTTTCAGAGGCATGCCAAAAATACTAAGCAAGAAAAGAACAGTGACTGCACCAACACCAGTGTGTCTGGGTTTGCCCTTGCTGGAGTGTCACTGTATTCTCAGCTGCTCCGACACATTGAAAGCTGAGTACAGATGTCAAGGTTGCCTGGTCAGTTCCTGTTTGTTTTTACTACAATTGCAGTCGAGTTAAACTAACAATTAGCAAAATGATATGTGAGAAGAATTAGAGGTCTTTCTAAATTATGGCCTTATTTTGTGCAGAATTTAATTAGAAGCACCAAATACTTGATAAGTTCTATAGGAATGGAGGCATGGAGTGGGGGTGAGGGGAGTGAAGGTCTCCCGGAACATCCTGGTGGACTGTGCACCACGCTCTGCCCAAGTGATGGCATGTCTGCCTGTTCACGGCCACTGTGTGCAGACATGTCAGGAATTTCTTTGTGTGTACCGGCTTATTTATTAAGGCATATTAGATTTTTTAAGGCTGGGAGAGAAGGAGGCAGAGGCAGGCCTCAGTTTTGTGAAGAGTGTCTCCTTGTAGAACAGGGGGAGGTGGGACAGGATTAAGCACAAAGCCCCTGGGCGCTGTGCCCCATCCACATGTGCCTTGGCCACACACACTGCATGTCCTGTTTTGGGACACAGCCCAGCGAAGACTCTGAGAAGGTGTGCAGTAACATGATTGTTTATCTTTAATATAGTGTCTGCAAGTCTATATGAGGACCCTCCTCTCCAAATTCATCTCCTCCAAGCGCTGAATTATTTGGGACTCCTGAGACGGAGGCCCAGGCAGCTGCACACTACTGAGATGTGGCTGCCAAAACTGTGCCTGCCCCTCCTGGCAGGTGTGTCCTGATGCACAGGCTCTTGCCCACCTGATTACAACACTGACTATTCATGCGGGTGGATGAACTTCTTTCAAGGAAGCCTTGAAGCTTGTATCTTCAAAGCCAGATGATTTAAAATAAAGTACATTTCTGAGGGGTTTGAGCCACTGCCTGATGAGTGCTACTTCTTGAGGGTTATTCTTCCCAATGACCAAACTTCTATGTTCTCTAAATAGTTTCCAAATGTCAAAGGAATGCTGTGCGCTTCCCCAACTCTCCCAGCTTTGATATTCAACTTCCAAAGCCCAGCTTCCATGCTAGGGCACACTGCTCTGCTGTCCTCGGACGGTCCGTTCACACAACCATCTGCACCCAGTCCTGGCTGCAGAAACACCTCACTAAAATCAAAGGTGACAGCCCTTGACTGACAGCCAGTGGGGGTGGCCAACCGCTGCCTGTGCCTTCAGGAGGATGACACTTTCATGGGCAGGCCAGCCCCAAGGCTGCTCCTCTGAGGACCGAAGGCAGTTTGGGCAAAACCACTCAGGTTATTTCTCTCTACAGGCGAAGATTTGGGCTTTAGGGCCAAGTAACACAGTATGGGGAGGGAGTGAACTCACACACCACGCACTTCGAAGGTCCCTGCTCTCCCCCTGCTCACCTTGGGTCCTGTACCATCCTACCCAGAGCCAACAACAGCCCCCAGCCCCACAGTGGGATACCAGGACCTTTCACTACTTCAGGGCTGGCCCTCCAGCTGCTGGCCACTAGACTGTGGATAAACCTGGAATGGTCAGCCCTCAGCCCCGAGTTCCAGAAGCATGAGGTCCTGGGAAGGGAGTGCAGCCTGGACAAGTGGCCCTGTCCGGAGGCGACCCTGCTTAGAGCGAGGCAGCAATGTGCCTGTTAATTCAGGACAGGACCCACTGCATGCAAAGAACAGAGTGGATGCAGAAGACTTTCCACAGAGACTGGGGGACAGACGAGGTGGCCCTTTAGGAGTGCAGAGCACGGGCACGGGACTCAGCACCAGGGCCCACCGGGGGGAGGACTCACCAAGTCCTCACTAAGGGAAACCTGTAATAACCAGGAGGTGAGCAAAGCAGTTTCTTTTACCGGGTTGAGAAGAGGTAAATCACCTCAGCCTCTATGTAATACAGTTAAGGAAGAATAGTTATACACCTAGATGCTAACTTAAAGCGAGCAGCCTCTCTCACTGCTTCCTGATGTTCCCACCCACACTTGGGCTCCTAAGGTCGGCTGGACCCTGGTGCTGGAAGGAGAAGCTGAGGCCCAGGAGGATTGTGCTGCACCAGCAACACAGGTAATTATGGAAACAATGGAAAGAGACACCCTGCGGTTCACTCCTAATTATTCCACAGGCTCCCCTCTACCAGTCCATGTGCTGGGACTTTTGTCCCCGAGCTTGGGGGCCTCTTGTGCCTGGGTGTGAGCTGGGCTCTGGTCAGCCTGCGGTCAGGTCTGGACTCACACTGGGGAGGGGCACCCAGCTCAAGGTCCCACTCAGCTTTCATTTGTAAATTATAAGTCCTGCCTTGCCCCGTGCTAGCTGCAGGGCTGTGCGAATCCAAACCTTTTCAAGTCTGGCCAGAAATTTGCCCCGAATTAAGAGATTGCAGCCTACTTACAATTCAGAATAAAACAACTCTAGGAGGGCTTGGTGGTGGATGAATAAATGCCGCTGATTCGCTTTCTGACGGGATAATTTTCAAAGCAGCGATTTTTGTAAAGACTCAGGAAGAAAACAATTTTGTTTCATTTCCATAACAGAATCCAGACCTTGGGCTTCACCCTGAGCTCTGTAATTACACGCACACCCTGCCGCTGCGCAGTTTCAGCCCGTCAGCTTTGTTGTCCACTCGGCCATTTCCCGGGTCGCTGGGACCTCGTGGCCAGCAGATCGCCAGGAGGAGGCCCGGTCTCACTTTCAAACTGCAGCTCTGTTCCTGCCCTCACCCTCCCTCATCCGAGTGAGTGGGGGCCAGGAGCCCCTTCTTTATTCAAGAAGCTTTGGCTGGGGAGACCCCCCTTCCCTGAACCAAGGGAGGCTGACACCCATACCAGAAAGTCCACCTAGTTCAGTGCCCACATTAAAACTCGGGGCCCCATAAGTGTCTCCCTGACCTGATCTGATCTGCTTAAAAGCATGTTAGAGTTGGACAAGCAGTGAACACAGCAAGCTGGCAGCTTCTGGAACTTCAATGGCCCTTAAACATCAGGCTTCTGCAGTCCAAGCTTCACTGGGGCTTGGGTTTGGACATTGGGATAAAGATTTTCACCACCTGAGTCGGGACAAGCAGACCTTGCTCTGTAGCTAGGAGACCAGCCCGCACAACCGATCCCGTTTCCTAAGGCAAGCCATGGTGCCAGACGACCCTCCCCAGGAAGGTGCCCGAGTCCAGCCATCAAATGCTCACAGGCTCACGGGGCCTTTGAAGCCACACGTGTGAGCGGCAGGGCAGCCCGGCTGCCAGCCCGTTTATGGAAAACACCTGGCAGCCATTATCCACTCGGCAGAGAGCGAGGCGGCGGTTTCTGTGACCACTGGGACCCTGAGAACAAACAGGACATTATTTACACATTAAAGAAATACTTACCCCGACACCGCCACAGGGCAGCCTGACAAACATGGACGTCAGCGAGCCTGCAAGAGAAGAAGAGCCAAGGTCAGAGGGCCAAGGTCACAGGGCACAGCATGGACTCTGGAAATGCTGCGGGTTCCTGAAAGGCGTGGGTACCATGATACATCCCAACTGAGGGCAACCTAGTTTCAAAGATAGAACTGTACCTCTACACTGGGTGGCACCTGGTGGGCAGTGGGTCCTGGGCTTACGGGACCTTCCTTAAGGCAGGGGAGGCACCCACGGGTGGGCTTTGCTTCCAGCCAGAGCTTGTGCACCTTGTGTGGCACAGCCCCATGCTCCTGAAGGCTGTGTCTGAGCAAACCTCAGTCATCTGATCTGACCTGGCTCCATGGTGAGCCTCACTGCCGCCCTAATGTTGTGTTAAGTCCCAAGAACAGACCTGACCTGGATCCACAGAGAGCTTCACCGATGGCCCTAACGCTGGGTTAAGTCCCAAGGCCCCAGCAGCCACCCAGCTGTAAACAGGGAAAGGAGCTGGAATATAATGAGCCATTCAGACAAGAGGGATCTTTCTAGAATGTGAATAAAGACAGACCCCTCCCCACTGACAAATGTTTGAAGTTCACTTGGATGGTGCATGAAGTTGGCCATCTGGGAAGGCCTGCCCAGTCCCAGAACACAGGAGCAAGCCTCCCCAGCCCTTTCCAGGTCACTGCCGTCAGAAGACGACCCCCTGACTTACAGGAACAGCTAGGAGGGTGACCGACCAGTCCCCTCGAGTCCAGAGTGCACTGCAGCCCAGCCAAGCTGTCCCTGCACATCCGCTACACAGGTCTTGCACGGGACTCAGGAATTTGTGGATTTAATTAGAAGAGGAAGAGAAGCCACCCAGCCATGTTTAAACACCTAATTAGGGTTAAGTTAATACCTGAGATAATCACCAGCTATTACTATGTCTGGGACACTCAGACTGACGACAGTGGCGTGTCCTGGTGAGGACAACCCTCAGATTAAAGTAGATCCCAAGTGGTGAGAAGGAAACCAATCAGGTGTCCTCACAGCCACATGAACAGATTTTAAAACACAAAGTTTAGCAGAAAAGAAAAAGTAGAGTGATTTATAGTATCATGGATGCAAACTGCACACACTTGACGCTGCCCTGCGACTAGAGACCTCCCTGCGGCTGGAGTTGGGGTTACTGGTTCGTGCTGTGGCAGCAGGACCATAGGCCCCTCTCCCAGAAGGAGGAGACACTCCAGGCAGCGAGACCTGTGCTGAAGTAGTGACATTTCCTGGAGGATCCGGGGACTGGGCACTGCTGGTCACGCTGTGTGGCTGTCTTCTGCATGTAGCCTCCTCAGTCAGACCCTCCTGCTGAGGCCACTTACCCTCTCCCCACTGTCCACTGTCCTCATCTCTTAAGGCTCCTTTCTTCCAAACCCTTCCTGGCCCCAGGCTAGATGTCCTTTCTTCTGGCCCTACAATGCTGGCTCATTTCTGGACATGCTCCGCCCTTCTCTGCACCGCAGCTCTAGCTTCCAGCCCTCCACAAGCCATGTGTCCCTCCGGAGCCTTTGTCTCCTACCTTGGCTCAGACTTCCCTGCCCTCTGCCTAAGACCCTCTCCACGACTCCGGGATGAGGGCCCTGTTCACCCCAAACACCCCCCAGAGCTGAGAGACACAGTTGCTTTTTTGGGGTGAGTAGCAGGATCACTCACATGAAGGGTGTACATGATGTACATGTATAGTCTACGTCACAAACATCCTGTGACGGAGACCACATCCACACCCTCCTCCACAGGGACCAGGAACCTCTCCCCTGCTCCTGGCCAATGGTCCCCACACTTTTACTATAGTTCTACCTCCTATGTCATATCTTAAACCACAAGAGCTGAGCTTTGAAAAACTGAGTTAAGTAGCAAGAACAAAGCAGAGAACAAAAGGGCCTCTGTGGGCTGACGGCTCCCAGGCCATGACAGTGGAGGGAATCTTTGGTCCACACCCTGACATCAACTTTCCCCAGGGCTCCCAAGGCATCATGGGGAACAGGGTTCAGGACAGCAGAGCATTGGGCAGGGCTCAGACCAGGCTCCTTGCAGGCGAGGGCAGGTGGCAGGCTGGGAGCTCGAGCATCTAACCTCTGCTGTCTCAGATTCTGTGAAACCAGTGGTTCCCACACTGTACAAAACAGATGGACACAACCAAGACTTGGAATCCCACTAGATACACAGGGTAAAAACTCCTCCTCCAGCACCTCACCTTAGAACTGGATGCAGGCCCTACAGAGAAGGCCTCTCCCTGCCTGGCTGCCTGGGCAGAGCCTGGTGGGTGACACTCACTGTCTTAGCCATAGCCTCAAGGGCCAAGGATGGGATGTCCTCCTGTGACCAGGCACAGAGCCGCCTTGAGTGAGCACAGGGCTGGAAACAGCCTCGGGCAGTAAAGTTAGGAAGGCCTCAGAATACCTAGACGTTTCTTACTGTCCAGTTTCTGCCTGTTGAGGGGGTTTGTGCCGTAGAGTAGGGTGTGTGCCTCCGAATGCACAGTCTGCAGCTCCTCCAGGGTGGCCTTCCGTCCTCGGATGCACTGTGGGGACACAAGGGAGAGGTCACTCATATTGCCCGAGTGGGCTCAGGTACAAGGGAAAACCACCAGCCAGAGGAAACTGAACTGTATACATGCAGGAGCAGAGAGTTATTTGGTTATTGCAAAATACACCCTACACAATGTTTCTTAAATTTCCAGGGAGGGCTTACTTTAATTGTAACTGAAAAAAGTTTAAAAAGACAATTCCAGCCTTCAATGCTTTAACCTTCACTGTCACACAAATGATCTGGCATCAAATTACTACTCTACTTCCCCACTGCCAGGGTCTGGACTAAAAACAGAGAGGATTTGCCAGGGGCAGTGGGGCTGCCTCCTGAGTTCTCCCTGAGAGGAGGCTGGGGCCCGCGTCCCTGAGCACTACCCAGTGCCGGAAAGAAGCAACCTTCTGGGGAGCCCAGAGAAACCTGAGATCGGCCTTGGATCGCCATCCACGCCCCTCCATCCGTATTTTTCTTTGGTTTAGAAATTACCCAAATCAAGACTCCAGTGCTGTTTTCAGATTTCCCCAGAAATTAACATAAAAATTACTGTTCTTTAGTTGAGTTACATTTACTTGATCTTGTAGCAGGAGGGGTTGGTTTATGAGATGAGATTAAAGTTGACATTTTACACTACAGTGGTTTCTGAGAGTCAGAACACAGCCAGAGGCCCTGGTGGTGGTGGTCTGGGGACACCCTGGGCTGCCAGACAGTGTGACACTCCTGAGCACAGAGCCAGGCCAGCAGCTTCTCCTGCTCCTGAAACCTCTGGGGTGATCTGGAACTACTCAGAATAGGGCAGCTCCTCTAGAGACCGTGCTGAAGCAGGAGGTAAAAGCAGAGGGAGCTGGCTATAAGCGGCCTGTGGCTGCCTCATTGATGGCCCAGCCTCAGCGTGGAGGAGAATAAGCTCCCAGGAAAGATCCACTCACTCCTCTTTCAGCACCATGCCGAATCCGACGCAGCAGCTCGAGCAGGAAAGCCCACCGAATGGACACCCCCACAGTCATCTGCCTAGACCAGGGGTGGGCAAACTTTTTGACTCGAGGGCCACAATGGGTTCTTAAACTGGACCGGAGGGCCGGAACAAAAGCATGGATGGAGTGTTTGTGTGAACTAATATAAATTCAAAGTAAACATCATTACATAAAAGGGTTCGATCTTTTTTTTTTTTAGTTTTATTCATTTCAAACGGGCCGGATGCAGCCCGCTGGCCGTAGTTTGCCCACGGCTGGCCTAGAGCGAGGGGCCCTGGCTAGGACGCCTGGGATCCTGGTAAGTCCCTCTAACTTCTCCTATCAGGGGTCAACTCCTATAAACGTGTCCAGTGCCAGGCCATGTACTCTGCCATCCAGGGGACTGTGCTGGGAGCCAGGTGTAAGGGGTGGTGACAGGGACACTGTACTCCCTCACTCTGAGCCAAGAGGTGCAGTTCAAGGTGCACAGCCCACCCGGGTCCCTGAATGAGTGCTGTGTGGAGGCCACATGTTTCCACCCAGTCTCCTCTAGCCCATCGTGCTGACTCGGGTCTGACTCATGAACCACAGGCCCCTCCCCTCCTTGGTACCCGAGTCCTGCAGGTCTGGGGACCCATTGCAGTCATCAGCGAGAACAGGTGGGCACCCCCTATGGTGCCAAAGAAGGTGGAAGAAGGTTGAAGCTTTATTCTTCTGCGTTTCATGTCTCACCCCACCTTGCCGTATTGGCTTTCCTGGCTGAGAAACCACTGCAGAGACCTCTGGCCTCCTTGACCCTCTTGGGGACAAGGAGGGAGGGACAGGAAGCTGGTCGTGGGGATTTCAGATGCCCCAGCAGCCCTATGGAGGAGGAGCAGGGCCAGGGTGGTCTGCAGGAGGAGAAACAGGTTACAGCTGTGTCTGCAGAGGCGATGCTGCCCCCTAGTGGTGAGTTCTGGCAACCCAGAACAGGTGCCAAGCTCCATTCCTTACTAGTGGTCAAGGTCCTCCCCAGGGCACTAGAGGACAGGATTCTGGACCGGACCTTTGTGCCCCATTTCCCTCCAAAAATCACGTCAAGAACTGCAAAAGATGGGGAACTAAAGTTCCTAAACATTCCAGCTTCTGGAGGAGGAGGAGGAGGAGGAGGAGGAGGAGGGACTCAAGGGGGGACTCGAATGGGAAAGAGGGGTGGGGGGCTCAAGTGGGGAAATGGGGGGACTTGAGTGGGGAAGTGAGGGAATTTGAGTGGGGGACAGGAGGACTTGAGAAGGGAAGGGGGACTCGAATGAAGTGGGAGGACTTGAGTGGGGAAGTAAAGGGACTTGAGGGGGGCTCAGCAGGGTCCTGGATGTGCTGGCTTTCTGTGACACGCCTGCCCCAGCTGTGGCCCAGGTGGCTTGGGCTGTGATGCACAGATATGGACAGTTTGTCATCAACTGCAGGGCCCTAGCTTCCCAGAGTCACTCTGCAGTGCAGCATGTCCCATCCCTGGTGTGGGATTCCCAATGTGTGAGAGACACAGCAGGTGTCCCATTTAATGGGTACTTGGGGACCGGGGCCATTGTCCTAGAGTATCCTGGGAGTTGGGTGCTGCTAGCCCCACTCCATAGACAGGACTGTGAGGTGTCCCCGAGCCTGGGCCCCTCTTCATGCACCCACTAATTGCAAGGCCTTCCTGAGAGCTACACTCCTTCATGATGGCTGCACTCCAGGTCAAAGAGCATGAGTTGGGTCGCTCCATGAAAACATTTTCCCCATCAGCAGGATGAAAGACCGTCCTTCATGTTACTCAGCAGAGCCTTCCTGTCCTCACAGGCCAGGGACCACTGCAGCCGTGTGTGGGCAGAGACTGGAATCCCAGGCCCTGATGGGCCAGGAGGTGGGGGCCCTCTTTGTCTGAGAGTGAGACTGGCCTTCACTATCCCAGGCAGTGAGGAGACCGAGGACCAGCTGGAACCCTCTCACTCCACTCAGAGAGGGTGGGGGCGCTATGATCGTGAATCAAATTCCAACCAGACCAGACAGGACCAGACTGTGACTCAAATTCCCACACCATTCACAGCCCCATGGGAACTTGGATTCTGAGGGGTACCTCAGACCTGACACTTTCCACATACTGGGAGAAGCTTCAGGAATGTTAAGTGAGAGGACACTGACCGAAAAGCAACAGGGCTCGTTTCCCTGTTTCTCTAGTTCCTGCTGGAGGGCGGCCTGCATGCATCCTGGGAGCTGATGGGAGAATAGCCTCAGAATGGTTCCTCCAGGGGAATGACCAGACGGAAAATAAGGGGCTTCAGCAACAGTGTGCCGGGAGAGAGTGGAGCAGCGTGTGATGAGGGTACAGGACAGAGGGGTACAGAGGGACCAGGGGGTGCAGAAAGACAAGAGGGGTGCAGGGGAACAGAGGGATGCAGGGGGACTGAGTGCAGGTGGACCAGGGCATGCAGGGGACCAGCGGGTACAGAGGGACCAGGGTGCAGGACAGAGGTGAGCCTTCCTTCAGGAGGCCTTGGGCTTCTAGGAAAACAGCCCTGGGCATCTTCCAGAAGGCAGGCCTGAATATCCCAAGCTGCCAGTCCTTATCATGGAAATGCTCACAGGCCCCCTCCCCGCAGGGTCCCACACTCCACACCGGATTCCTGCAGGCCGTGTGGGCCACCCTCCCTGCTGCTCCGGGCAGCCTTACCTCGCATTTGCCTCGGAGGCCAGTCTCCTGCAGCCGAGACCAGATGCTCTGGATCCTGCCGGCGTGCTCGGGGTGGCTGTTGCTGTTCCCGCAGGTGCACTGGTGCTTCAGCATCAGTGTGTCGTACACCAGGCCTGCAGGGAGGCAGTGGAGAGACCCTCAGAGCAGCAGGGGTGCTTGGCAGCAGGCTTCCCACCACCAGCCCAGGAAGCTACCATCTTGTGGCAAACCACCACTTCCATAGAAGTGGACAGAGGCTCACATCATGTCCCATCCTGCAGGGACGATTCATTAGAAAAATCAAAGTTCATCAGAACCCCTCAACTGCAGTTCACAGAAACGAAAACCAAGGAGAGGTTGAGAGGGTGAACTGGGCAATGGCTTTGGCGCACACCTGCCCAGAATCGAGCCGACAACACCTCTGGGGTGTGGTGCCCTGCCCAGTGGGAGCAGGCAAGGGAAAAAGACACGAAAAGGAGGCCCACCCTAGGACTCCAATCTCCAGCATTAATGCTGTGTGGCATTCATGTTGCAGAGGACCATGGCGACTTCCAGAAATGAGATTTTGGTCTAAATAGCCAAGTCTATCTGCCAGGGACCAACCTCTCTTTTAAGCGGTCCTAGTGGACTGGACTGTCCAAGGCTCCTAGATTCAGAGGAAATACAAGGCATGGTCTCTGCTGTGAGCTGTGCTCCGGGCTCATCTTGGCCAGTGGCCAAGATCTGCTCCCTGCCAGGAAGGGCCACCTGCTGACCACATGAACCTGTGCAGTTTCTGGTCTCCTTTCTGAGAAGCAACAATTTAATTTCTGGATAATCACTACTTAAGCTTTTCTCTGAATATGGACAATATCCTTCTAAGAGCTGACAAAGAGAACTTAACCACACTTAGACATATCTGTGAAAAAAATTAAGACATTTTATAAGGACTGTTTGAAGGATGAAACCATTCTGAATTTTGACATTTTTTTGTTGTTAATATATCATTGAAAAGAAACATTAGGTGAAAATAGTGTTAAAAGCAACCCTGGCTTCCTTCCGCCTCAGGCCGGATGTGGCTGGGCAGTGGCACACTCAAGAGCCCAGTGCCTCAGACCCCAGTAGGTGCCTGGCTCAACCACCCAGTTCTCATTCCTGACTTGTGTGTGGAGCCTTTCAGGCAGAAACAAAATTCCCGCCAGCAGACATGTCCCCCGGCTCGGGCATGGTGAGGTGGGGCAACACAGAACAGCACAGCAGGAATCGTGACCACCGGCAACAAGGAGGACAGCAATGCAGAGTCCAAGGCCCTAGATATAGGCTCAGCTCAAGGAAGGGACAGAGGAGAAAGGGCAGGTTCACTGCCCCAGCTGATGACAGGGAGGCATCCAGCCTGCACACTCACACTCACGCTGGCCTGGGGATGGACCTTTCTCTGGAGGACAATGACTCTCTGGGAAGGGAGGGTGGGCTTCTATGCCCAGGAGAAAGTCCCCAGGATCATAGATGGAGGGCAGAGGAAGGGAGCCTCAGTGAGCCATCCATCTGACACCCTCCACCCAGGGAAGGAGGTTGGGCCAGGTGTGAGGCTGCCCAGCCCTCCAGCCCTAGAAGTGGCCTGTCCCTGACACCACACCTGGCCTGACACCTCACCCTGAAGCACACCTCCCAGACAGACGTCTGTCAAATCCTGGCTGCCCTGCCAGGCAGTCCAAGGCCCAACACCACCGCCCCCCCCGCCCCCCCCAGCCCTCCCTGCTCATGTTACCTGTGGTGAACCTCGGTTTGCTGGGGGGCTCCTGCACAGACATGGGGAAGGTGGCAGACGCTGGGGAGGACTGTGCCCGGGACAGAGGCCGGTGGCCACCGAAGGACACAGGGATGCCAGCGGCCTCCATGGAGGCTTGGTAGTTCCTCAGCTGGTGGATCCGCTGCTGTTCCAGCAGGAGCGCTTGCTACGGGGAAACATGTTTTGTTGCTTCAAAGAAACCTTACACCCCTAAGGGCTCTGCATATACTTTTCTCATGTATCATTCATCCCTCTGCCCGCCTCCCCTCCACCCACTCACCATCGTGCCATGCACGGTGGCACCTGGATGGACACTGAGGATGGCCACCAGATGCCCCAGCAGCCTGCAGGAAGCCCTCCTGGTCGACTCTGTTGTCTTGGTTTTGACCAAGAGCACTTGCTCTGCATGCCAGAAACCTGGGCAGAAAAGCCCACTGCAGAAGAGAAATGCTAATTCTACTTCATTTGCCACCGTCTCCCTGTCCTGGCTCCTCACTGTCTCATGCCCTCAATTGATGACAGGAATGACTGCTGAAGCAAGGAAGATGTGAGCCATCAGGTTCCTGACACCCAGGGCCCAAGCAGCTGGGGTGACAGGGCCGGGAGAGTGTGGCTGTGCCTCTGAGGAGGCAGGGACCTACATGAATAATCCCAGGACTGATAGCCATCTTTCAGGAAAAAACAAAAAACAAACAAACAAAAAAACAGAGTAGAAAGGGGTGAATTAAACATCCATGAAAAGTCTCCCCTGCCCCCCCCCCCAAAAAAAATGCTGTTTCTGTGTGAAGAATGGCTTCTTTAAGAGCACAAATGCGACCAGGATCTAAAGCCTAAAAGCCAGCAGGTCTCTGACCTCTCTCCCGTCTTTACTGCTGGCCAGTGGAGATATAAAGGAGGACTCTGGAAGGGGCTGTGGAGGCTGCTGGGACAGAGGGGCTCCAACCCAGGGCTGCAGTGCAGGTGAAGAGCTAGGTCTGTGGAGCATGGGCCACTCAGCCAGGGCCTGAGGGAGACAGACCCCGATGGGACGCTGTGGACAGGCTGAGGTGTGTGTCCTGTGGGAGGCAGAGTAGAGCCACAGGGAGCGAAGGGCAGGGATGACCTTGCGGCCAGCCCCGCCCTGCCCAAGGAGCTGCTGATATCCAGGCCACCCTGGGACAGCAAAGGAAGGAATGGGTCCACATCCTACTTTATAAGCTGAGGAGCCAGAGAAAGTAGAGCCTGCCAAATCCTCCGCAAATCGTGCCTTAGTTTTCATGTATAAATCTTGTCATTCTGGAAGGTCTGTTTTCCTAGCCCCTGGGGGAGGGGCAGGCACACTGCAGGCTGGGGGGCAGGGAAGAGCCCTGAGATGCTGGGAGGACCTGAGCAGGAGGCTCCCCTGGATCCTGAAGGATTCACACCCAGCTTCACGGCCACCTACAACCAACCAGCCCTCTTCCCAGTACAGGTTTTCCAAAAACTCAGATACAGTGTCTCACGTTTACATCTGCAAATTGCTACTTGCACCACTGAGTTTCCCTGATGAGGACCTCTGCTAATTATTCTCCAAAGAACATAGAAAATTAGTGTTTTTAATGACTGCCTCAGGCTTTGAGTACAACAAGGCTATTTTTCCTAAATAAATGCTGATGGCTTTACCATCTACAAGATATTTACCCTAAAAATTTACATAAGTACTTTCCAATCTCATATCCGGTACTAATAACACAATGAATTCCAGTTATAATAAGAAATCTGCTTCCTTCATAACTCCGAGACCTACACAGACGAGGGAATGAAGCCCCGTGGGGTCCTGTTGGCCAGGACAGCCAGCCAGGCACTCCTACTGCTGGAGCTGCACAGCAGAAGGCAAGGTTCCTTTGGTTGGAACCTCTCTATTTTCATCAAGTGCCATTTCCACTGCACTTTGCAGAGCAGTGGCTTAGTGCCTGGGTGCTAAGAACATGGCCTGAGAAATGCGAGATGGTCCCCCTCTGAATGAGAAACAGAAAAAGCACTATACAAGCAGCCAGCTGCAGGGCCCCCCATGAAACCCAAAAGGGGTGAAGGGTGTGGCCTGCCGCCCAGAGGCCTCTAGAGAAATCAAAGGTCCTGTGTGTCACAGGTGGCGTCTTTCTTGGTGCTGCTGGGGGAGGTGGGGGAGCTGCAGAGGGCCACATGCCTGGGCTGTCAGAGATCAGTGGTGCACAACTGGATGGCTAGGATATCTAGTGGAGAGAGGGGAGGGGACGAGCCAGGGCCTGCACCCTGGACAGAGCTCTGTTGCTGGAGGACAAGATCCGACTTCACTTTGAGAGTGACCTTTGACTCTCATGTGCAGTTCATTAGGAGTAAGCAACCTTCTTCGTGGCACTTGGGCCTCTTAACACGAGGTTTTGACTTGCTGCCTGCCTGGCTGACCTAGTGTTTTGTTGACTTGGCAGTTTTATTTTTACTGTAAATTAATAAATCATTCATCAGATATATTCACCAGTCTCTTGTGAGTTTGGTTATTGTGTGCCAGTGCCCAGAACCCTTACTGGCTCTGGGCACCTGGCTGGCACTACTTTTCTGGATCTGCAAGGCTGGCCACTGCTGTCTCCTCAGG
Source organism: Myotis nattereri (assembly GCF_964212035.1). Lineage (NCBI taxonomy): Eukaryota > Metazoa > Chordata > Mammalia > Chiroptera > Vespertilionidae > Myotis > Myotis nattereri. Next base: position 35,535,800 of record NC_138082.1, read on the forward strand.
CCCCAAAGGCCCTGCCTACCTTTTTGATCAACTAAAAATTAATCTCCCTCCCTGGACCTTTGGTGATTATGCTGAATCCTATTAACACTTGGCTTTATGTTTATCACAGCCTATATACCTGAAAGAAAACCATCCCTTGGGAGTCTGGGCCAACGCTGGCTGGAAAGTAGGTGCATAAATGCCCACAGTGGACAAATGGCCAGTATGTCTAGATACAGCTAAGGTAAACAGACATAGAACCTCAGCCACCTCCCACACCACTAGAGAGTGATGGGTGAAGACCTGGCCTGGCAGGAGTGGAAGGAAGAGGCCCTTCAGTTTCCACTGCCCACTGGAAATGTGGGCCACTGTCCCTTGCCGCCTGCACCACCCAGCTCCAGTCCACTTTCCCCTCCCTGTCCACCTTCCCTCGCCCTGCCCGCCCCGCCCTCATGGTCACCTGTCTGAAGAGCAGCTCTTGCTCCGTGGGCTGGCGCTGGCTAGGGTCCACTTCCCGAGATGGCTCTGCCTCCTCGTCGTCACTCTCCAAGGGCTCCTGTTTCACCTGCACTCCAGTCAGCTCCTGGGTCTCCTTCTGCCCAGAGAGCCGGTCTAGGTAGGGCTCCTCCAGGAGGGCCTGGTGCTCACGGAGCTCCTCCTCTGTCTCCTCGGGGTGGCTCTCAGGCTGCCGGGCTGGCTCGCTGGGTTTGGGGATAATCTACAGAGGTGAAGGGTGAAGTCAGAGTGACCCAATGTGACTGAGGTCATCAGAAAGGAATGGTGCATCAGAAAGTCTTCATCTCAGAAACAAAGGGATAGAGGACTCGGGGCGGGGGTGAGTTAAGGCCAACAGGCACCAGGCTAGCACCAGGCTGGTCACCTATGCAGAACATGGGCGCTGTCCGCGGTGCTGAGAAGTAACATCAAGGCTCCAGGCAGGGAAGGACGCAGACCTGCAATTGGTTTATGAAACTGTGTTTGTGCCAAGCAAGAGAACACAATGACAGAGGTGTCAACCCACCTCTGCACCTGGATGAGAAGGGAAGAGGACAATGTCCCCTTCTCCACTGTCACAGCTTCTGAGAGGGACATTGCCTGCCTTCTTCCACCCTCAGCCCTTTTCTGTGTCCATCTGCCTGAGAAATCCCTTTTCTGTGTCCATCCTAGTATAACTGAGGTCCTGACCTGAAAGGGCACTGGGGTGGTTACCTGCATCTGCTCCTCCTCCTCCTGGGCTTCTCTGCCAGCTGACCAGGCCCCAGAGCCCCCAGCCCCATCCCACTTCCTGCTCTCCACCCTCAGGCCTGAAAAGCTCCCATGTCATGAACTTTGACCTACAGACCATAGGCATGAGAGGCTGTGTTTTCTTAAAGGGGGTTCACACCCCTGCCTGTGCCACAGGTAGGTCCTAACAGTCAAACTGAGAATGGGGCACTGGGAGTGACACTTTGGGCCTCAGCCAGGCTGGGGTGGAAGGCCAGAAGAGGGGCTGGGTCCAGAAAGAGGAGTGGAAGGCTGCAGCAGGGCTGGCTCCTCGTGCAGGTATGGACAGAGGCTGGCAACTGCCTAGAAGGATGCAGCTGGCCAGGAGGGAAGGGCAGGGAGTATAACGGCTCAGAGAGGCTAAAATTCAAATGCCACATGAAAAGGGGATCCACGTCAGGGTTTAGGAGCCAGCTCAGGACTGGAGATAGCTGTCAGGAAGAACCAAGCAGTCAGGAAGTTGAAATGCAGAAGCTCATGCAAGGCTCAGAGAGACTCGTACTGAGGACAGAGAAGCCACACACACAAAGGGAAACACAGAGAACAGGCCAGAGGCCAGGAGAGGAAGAGGGGTCCACCCGTCCGCTGCCCTGGGGAGGAGGACTAGAGGGTCCCGACTACCTGCAGGCTCAGAGTCAGCTCTGGGATGTTACGAGGAGGCATATAGGCCACCTGCTCCGAGGTGCCCTTCCACAAGCTCAATGAAGATGGCTGTGGGAAGCATCTGCACCAAGTAGGAGCAGGTGTGGGGGAAACGGGGCTGTGGCCACCTCGGGGTGACCCGGGGATGACCCCAAAGGGAGGTAATTTGGATGCTAGGGTAACCCAGGGCCAATTCTAGGCCATTTGGGAGGCCCAGCTCTGATGTGGGGTGTTTCTGCAGACACAGAGCTCTGGTCCCTCCCTGAGGAAGGCCAGGGAAAAGTAAATGAGGAATGGAGGGCCCAGCCAGGGCCCCAGTGCTTGCCTGAGGAAGCTATTTGAGAAAACAGAGCACTAATACTGAAGAGTTAGGAGAGTGGCCATGGGAACATGTACTCAGAGGACAGGATACTCCAATCCTGACTTTCTTCCAACGTTTTCTTCTAAATTTCAAAACTAGAGAAAACTTTCAAAAATCGTTAAGAAATCCCATACACCCTTCTCCTATAGATGGAAGGACACAGGGATGAGGCAGAGGTCAACCTCTCCTCTGCTGACCTACTTGAGGGCTGCCAGTGGCCGTGAGACGCAATCCAGCAAATGTGTCAGCCCTCCTCTGCCCTTCTCCACAGAACCCTGGGAATCACCCACTTGGGAGTCTCACTGATAGACTTAGTGACTGTCAGCTGTGCTGTAGACCACACAAATATTCAAGTTCCCTCAGTTGTCTGATAATGTCACTTATGGCCTTTCCTGGTCCAAATCGGGTCCAGCTACAGATCACGTGTATGTTTAGGTGACCTGTCCGAAGTTGCCATGTCTGAAGCATTCAACCAGTGTCTGTAAAGGGCCCCTGGATGTGGTAAGGGATCATCCCCTCTGGTATCTGGGGCAGGTGCTAACATAGTTGGGCAGACTCCCTGTGGGGCAGGTGGACTTCCAGCTGTGGTCAGTGTGCCTCCTGTGGGCCGCACTCCATCCTCTGTCACATGCTGCTTTTGGGCTGAATGTTTAGTCTCACCGGTTCCAGTGAATGTCCTGAGCAACCTTTCCAGGTGATGGGCTCTGGGAGTCTCTTCCTTCCTCCTGCAGCTTCACTCTTATGGAGCCTCTGAGGGCACACCCCTTCCCCCATTCCCCCCAGGCCTGGCAGGTGGATGGGTGGCAGCTCTGGGTCATCGAAGGGGAGGAGAAAGGAGCTGGTAGACGGCAAAGGCCCAGCGGCAGCTCTTCCTGGAGAAGCCAGGCAGAGGGGACACAAAGCAGCCTGCTCATAGCAGACGTCCAGGGCTTCCCCTGCCATCCTCTCAGCTTCCTTGGGAAATGAGGCATCCAAGCGGAGCCTGCCAGGCCCTCCCCTTGGGCCGAGGTCACGTTCTGGCCCCCCGTCACTGACATGCAGCTCTGCTTCCCACTGGCCGGGCCATACGGCAGAGCCAGCAGCAGGAGGGGCAGTGGCAGGCAAACATGCTGGAGGAAACACTGGCAGAGAATCGGCAGCAAACTGGACGAACAAGTCAGCTCTTTGTCTCCTAGTGGCCTTTGGACCTTAGGAGCCCTCATTTATCAATTACATGAGAACAAATGCAACTCCAAATTAGAGCAACACATTTTCTAAAAGCCAGACTGGAGTTCAGAGCCAAAGCCAACTGGTAAGCAGCCCATTTTTAAAGACTACTGGCCATGCTCATAATTAGACCACACAAATAAACGAGACCCAGTTTTCATATTCAATATTGGGAAGGTCAGATGAAAGGAAAATGCATCCAACCCAGCTCTATAGGACTTGGGCTCATGTGCAATTCAGCAACCACACACAAAACTGCTGTCACAGCAAAGCCAGCTTTTCCAGTTCTCAAGGTGCCTTAAGAATTCTCTTCTAACAGAGAAAAGGCATTTCTGCCCCTGTACACGCTGCTCACCTTACACAGACCACACCTGAGGCCATTCTCAGACGCTCCCAGACGCACAAGACTGGCTTCACTTCAGCTTCAGAGCTGGAAGCCCCACTCCCTTTGATGGCAAGCATTCTCCTAAAAGTCCCTTCACCCAGCAAACTTCATTAAACACACTGCGTGCAAGGCCACGGGCATCCACAATGAGGCTGACACACCACTGGATAGGAGTGCTGGGCACCCACAGGGAGGCCCACATACTGCTGGAGAGTAGTGGTCATCGCCCGGTGAACCCAGCCAGCTCCTAGATCCATCTTTCCTGCCTCATAGACTTTCTTAGCCAATGGGCCATTCTCTGGAAACCACAGCAGCCCCGTTGGGCTGCTGAAAGTGTAGCAACTGGGAAGGGCTGATCTCTCCAAGGGTGACATCCTTGAAGAGGCTGCCCACTGAGGCTGAATGACAGCAGGCCATGCATGGAAGGTCACCACCCCCATGCACAGGGCACAGGGCTGCAGGGAGGGAGCCCTGCCAGGCTCTGGGCTCTAGTGCCCTCAGGTAATGAGGCCTAGGAACAGCCTGCTCCAAGACAAAGGGCAGAGACATCAGCGCCAGACGGTGCCAGATACGAGCTTGGCTCCCTGAGCGCTGGGAGAAGTGTATAAACATGTCAGTCATCTGTCGTTCCCACCGTCAGTCAGTCAGTCATGTAGTAGAATCAGGGAGATTACCCAGCTTCCAAGTCGCTCTGTTCAGGAACATATCACCTATGAATAGGTGTTTCTTGTCTTCAAAACCTCCTAACCTGCCACTCAGATAATGACATAACAAAACCAAGAAGCCAAACTGGCATCAGGTGGAGAAATGTCAAGTTCCCACACAGTGAGGAGTCCCTTTCCTGTCCAATCAGGGCTGGGCTCAGGGCCTGTCCACTGCTGACTGCTTAGTCCAGCCTGGCTGGGAGAGCCTGTGGGGTGGGGGCTTTGTGGGGGGTGGGGTGGGAGCCTATTTCCTAGTGCCTGGTGGGTAGAGGGGTCTGGGCTTGGCTGCCCTGGGCAGCTGGCCATTTAGGAGTGAACGTCCCTCAGCCCTGTCAGGGCAAACACACTGGGGTGGACTGGGGCTATGTGGCCGCCACCTCCACCTGTGAACCCTGTGGGGGCTGAGCCGGACTCAGTGGAGGAGCAGCCCCAAAATACATGATGGCATTTCAATAAGCAACACTCTTGACAAAACCACACCAGCACCCGCTCTTGGCAGGCACCGTGCCAGGTACCTGGGTCGACCAGGGTACACAGACCGCATCCTTGTGGGCTGACATGCCACCAGGGAACACAGATAGGAATATGAAACGTGAGAAATGGGTGTAGTCACTGCAGACGGGAGGGTGGGCAAGGAAACAGGATGGAGCTGGAAGGCAGTTCTAACTGAGGTGAGGGACTCATGAGTGATGTTCAGGCCAAGATTCAGAGGAGCAAACCTAGGGAGCATGGAGTGGGAAAATGCTTCTTCTTTGAAGATTAGTCTCCGTGCCCCAAACCCAACTGGGCTGGGAATGCTGGCAGACAGAGGAGCAGGGCTAGCTGTACTTAGCGCCTCGGCCCCGGAGAGGTGATCTTCTCTCCTCTTGCTCCATCTTCACACTCGTGTGGACCCTTCCAGGTCTTGTTCCTGATCCCCCTCTCTCCCTCCACCCTTTCATTCCTCAGGGAGGCAGAGACAAGAGTCGAACTGTGTGTATCGGGTAGAGGATCAATGACTGAGGTCTCTCTGAAAGAGGGAACGCGACCAGATGAGCTTTCCCAGGAAAGAGACATGTTGAGAATCAAGTCTGTTCATCCCCAAATCTGCTAGTTCCCCTCAGAAAACACCAAAGCTGCCTTCTCTTACCTCATCCACTTCTTTCTTAGCAGCTTTGAGAGGTAACTCACATACCAGAGTTCACACTTTCGAACTGTGTAAGTCACTAGTCATTTGTATATTAACAGAGTTGTGCAACCATCACGTCTCTAACTCAGAACACTTTCAATCACCTCAGAAAGAAACGCCATTCCCACTGGAAGTCATGCCCCTGCCACTCCCCACCCTGCCTAGGGTGCCCATCGATCACCAAACTGCCTGCCCGTCTGATGTTCTACCCACATCGAATCATACGTGTGGGCTTTTCTGTCTGGCTTCTCTCCCTCAGCACCATGTTGTCAGGGCTGAGTGATACACCATGGCCTGTCTGTGCCCTTTCTGTTTGACTGTCATCTGGGCTGTCCTGCTGTTGGTGTGCAAGCCCTTGTTTAGACCTATGCTGTCAACTCTCTTGGGTACAGGCCTAGCAGTGGGCCTGCTGGGTCCCATGGTAACTCTGTTAACCTTCTGAGGAAATGCTGGACTGTCTTCCACAGGTTCATCTCATTCTTTACTATTAAAAGATGCTTTCTTTCAAATGTTGGTATTTGAAAAACGTTACTCAAAGTTGCTCTTTTCCTATTTTACTCACTAGAGAGCAACACCACCCTTTCCCACCACTTCCTGTTGAGAGTGGCGTCGCCGTGACTCTAGGGACTGTATAGGTGTGCCGGCCTCTGTGAGCTGGCCTGGGTGTAGCCCTCTAGAGGATGTTATTCCAATGGACAAGTATACTGCAAGGGTAGAGTCATCCGGACATGTGCTTCTGGGGACTTCAGGCCACTGTAAAGTTGGGGACTTCCTGTTTTGTGTTTGCTTAAAGATAAATATGCTTGAGAAAAAAGTCTTGCCTGGCTGGCATGGCTAAGTGGTTGAGCATCAATCTATGGACTAGGAGGTCACGGTTCAATTCCCTATCGGGGCATATGCCCAGGTTGTAGGCTCGATCCTCCTGTGGGGAGTGCAGGAGGCAGCCAATCAATAATTCTCTCATCACTGATGTTTCGATTTCTTTCTTTCTCCCTTCCTCTCTGAAATCAATAAAAACATATTTAAAAAGAAAAAAGTGTTGGCTGAGTGGAATTTACCATGCAGTGATGCGAACACTTCACATGCATAATACTGACCAGGGACTCAGGAACTGGCCCTGCCCACTCCAGTCATCCCCCAGCACGGGTAATTCCCCCAAGTTCCAGCTGCACACAAGCCCGTCCTTGCCGAGCGTGGGGAAGCCTGAGACGCACTATTTCTCCTGTGGCCCTCGGCCGTTCAAGGTCAGAAAGGGGCAGCTGCCAGATGGCAAAGCTGAGGAAAGAGCTAACAGATGTGAGGCCGTGGAGCGCACGGCACAGACCCACCTTGTTCATATGCAGCTGCTGCTGCTGAAACTGTTGCTTGTGTTTCTCCAGAAACTGCTGGTGCTGCTGCTGGATGACCAGGTGCTGCAGGGCCTGGGCGTTTTGGGGCAGCGGTGCCGACTGTGTGCGCCCCAGTGGGCGGTGCTGCCTCAGCTTGTGGATGGAGGGGGACACCCGGTCTGCGCCAACCAGAGACTGTGTGTGCAGGGGCAGGGCGCCCAGGCCTGAAAGATACCAGTCTGAAGATAACATGGAGGAAAAAAGCAGAGGGGAAGAGGAAGAAGAGAGGAGGGGAGAGAGCTGTTGAGTGAATGACAGAGACACCGTGAGCTGCAGCCGCCAGCCCAGGCGCCTCCTCCCTGGAGCCCAGCGAGTATGACTCCAGGCACACACCGAGCATCCTGAGCTGTCACTTGGAGAGTACTGTCTCTGACACCCAGGTTAATGCCATCAACAGGCATTCTGTGCAACAGGCTTCAGAAGAGCTTGCCCTGCCAGAGGCAGATTCACAGGTACGAACGCCCCCTCAGAAGGTTCTGATCTGAAGAGCACTGTGGGCAATAAGAGTACCACATGCTGAGCTGAGGAAGGCCATAGTAGCCCTTCCCTGTCACAGAAACTAATTGTGAGAGAAATAAACTGTCCTCAGGGGTCAAGTTCTTTTAAGGGTCTCCTAAAACACTGATCTCATGCACAAAGGGGGCATTAACACTTACAATCCTGATGAATATGGTCAAAACCTCTTTCTACAAATTTCTACAAGGATTTGCCAACGCCCAGGCCCACTGGCTGCACAGGAGGGTGCTGCGCCCACATCTGCACCTGAGCTAAGTGTTCAGATCCAGAGTCTGAGCTGACAGGATACATCTGGCTGTGTCTGCACTTGAATCTCAGTTTAAATTACAACCTCTCTTGTGAACCAGGAAGTTTAATATTTTTTCTTCTGTAGGCTTTTCCTCCATCTGGTCTTTCTTTTGCAAATTGTTGTTTAGGTCATTGACCATTTTTCCAAGGGTCTATGGGCAAAAAGTTCTAACAAACCCCTTCCCCTGCAACCTGGGTATGTCCTCCTGGCAACCTGAGGTAAACAAACACTAAACATTGCTCAGGCTGAAAATGACCCTGGGTCAAGGATATCCGACTGGGAGAAATGGTAAATGAACTGAGCACACCAGCTCCTGCTGCCCTGTGAGTGACCAGAAGGCTAGAATAACCCACCAGGTACCCACACCTGCTCCTCTACTGGGCCTTCTTCCCACCTATTCACCTGCCGAGTACCACCTCAGGTCTTAAGCAACAATGCTCATTTCCAGGAAGCCTTCCCTGAAGCTCACCTGCCCCAGCACCCAGCCTCCTGCACACACCCAACTACCAAGCTCTGGGGCCCATCTCCCAGGGCCTGGCCAGTAGGACACACTGGTCTGAAGGTTTGGTTCGCCGGCCACTCAGTCACTGTGCTCAGCTGGGTGGCCAGGCCAGGCGGTGCCTACGGTTCTGTGTGGAGCTGCAGAAACAAGCCAGGACTCTGCAAACAGTTCCTTCTCGCCTGGAAATAAACCCGATTTCTATGCGCTGCCCTGGCTAGCTGCTCAAACTCAGCCTCTGGGAATACTGGGACTTTGCTCTTTCCAGGAGTAACTGTGTGCAGAGTGCCTAATAATTGAAAACATACGAGCCATAGGGCCTGCAGGGAAGGGGACACAGCACCCGAGACCCTCCACCTTGCTTGCTCTCTGACCTGGCCAGCCACTCCTCCCACACGGGCTCGTTTCCAGAGCACTTGTGAGTGGAGCTGGTATAACTTGGTAGGTCTGTCCAACGAGATCATCAGCAAGCAGAGAGGTCTGTGGGTCGTCCACTTGGGGGGACTCAGATACACTGACATAGGAACCATGCAGTGAGAACTCCTGGGTCCTGCTCAGACACAGCCACCTCAGACACATGGCTCTCACTGGGCTCAGTCACAGGGATATTTACTACGCCTATGCTATCTACTAGGCATTGCAGACTGTGTGGGTGCTGGGAGAGAGAGGATGGCAGAGCTGTAGGAAAATGCAAGGTCTGGGCTCCAGGAAGGAGGCAGGACAGATACAGTGTCCATGGAAGCTGACATAGAATGAGCACATGGGAGCAGGACAGGGGCACAGAAGCTGGCCTCATGGAAAAAGGGGTTTTGGGAAAAGGACAGGGCTTCCAGAATCGCCCTGCAGGCCAGTCAGCGAGGAGTAAAACTGGCTAGTGATGAGCTGTGTGGGAGAAGGGGCCCAGAGGCCTGGCACAGCGTATCTCCAGCTGAGAGCCCGGGCCTCACTGCAGCCAGCCGCTCAGAGCTTTCTGTGCCATGGAAATGGTCCAGGTTCCCCTGCACCAGCAGCCACAGGAGTATTCGCTATGCCTCACAGGTGACTGAGTGCTTTTAACTTTCAATTTCAATGTTAATAGCCACATGTGGCCAGTGCTCCTGCACTGGACAGCACTGTGCTACACAATGGGGGGACTTCCCGGGCCCTGATGGAAACCTGGTGGCAGCTAGAGGACAGGATGGAAAGGCAGGAAAGCAGTCAGGAGGCATCTTCCCACAGGGCCCACGGGTCGTGGAAGGACACGACCTGAGCCCTGACCAGCCAGTGACTCTAAGGAACCAAGTGCTCGAGAGGGACAAACAAGCATAAAACAGGAAAACCAAACCAAACCCCCGTCTGGACCCGCATGCTCCACATTTGGACTCTGAGGCCTGCCGGCACCTGCATTTCCCACTGAGGTTGGGGGTCAGAGATTTGGAGGTGAAGCTCTAATGTTGCTGTAGATTTTACTTCTGAACAGAGAGAGAGATTCGAGAAGGCAGAAATGAAACTGAGGACGGTTTCCAGATGAGGACGGGCGACCGCAGCCCCCACACGACTGGCAATCCTTAGTGACTCTGTACACCATCACTGCTATGAAGACTCCATCACAGATTTCCCACTTTTTCCTAAATATAACTGTCCTTTAGATGGGGCACCATTTTAATAAAAATTTACTGCTGATAGAAATTGACTGTCCTCCCAAGTCAGGTCTGTGTTTCTGCCACTTGCTTAGCTTGACCCAGAGGAAGACGCAAACCAGAGGAGCTTCAACCTCCTCTTGAGAGGGCAGGACCTGTAATTGGCATGTCGTCCACACAGTTCTGTGAGGGAGACATGGTGCATCATGTCACATGCCCGGACATGGGGGAAGTGAGGGAAACACAGGGTGGAACAGGCCTCCTTGCCGGTTCTGTGAGCTGGCAAGGCCTGATGCCGTGCAAAGCGCTCACCTGTGACGAGGGGCGTCTGTGTGGGTGGCTGCTCCAGTAAGACCATGTGCTGCAGGAGAGGGTTGTGAGCTGCCCCGCCGTCCCGCTCCAGGGGCGCCGTGCTCAGGTAGGGCGTGAGGTGGGTGCCAGGAAAGAGGGAGAGCCGCTGTTGCAGGGCTGGGAGAGCCAGTCTCTCGGCTTCCTGCTGGCCTGCCGCCCCCTGGAGAGGCACAACTGGTAACATCTAGGCTACATGCCTGTGACAGCTGCCCCGCACCACACAGACCCTCAGAAGCCTACTTACAGCAGAAGGGCCGGTGGCAGGAAGTCCCAGTGTGATGTTGGGCAAGGATGGCGATGTGTAGAGGGGAAGTGGGGCCACGGAGCCTTCCCGAGTCACCAGTCTGTGTGCCAAGCTGGTCTGGGGACAGAATACAGGACGACCATCACACAGAGTCTGCTCTGGCCAAGTGTGGGCAACCACACCAAGGGGAAGGACAACAGAAAACACTTCTGGGCAGATCATGCCCAGAATATAAAGATGAATTAACAGATTAGAGCATGTAGGTGAGTGTAACATTTCAGAGCAGGCGGCAAGCATAAAAACATAGATTCATGATCCACCAAATTCTCATTTTTATTCAAATTGCTTACTCATGGCAAAACTACAAGAAGAAAACCTAGGAAAATGTATTTTAAAATATATTCTTAGAGTTGGGAATGTCTTTCTAAACATCAGAGGCAGAAACCAAAGAGGGAACTAAAGATGAAAAAAAAACCCTCCCATGAAAGGGAAAGAATGGTGATGACAATAGTAGCAAAGTACAGGACAAAGGTTAATATATAGAGCGCTCACAAATCAAAAGCAGGCTCGTTTACACATGGGGCACCAGTTTGGCAGAGGCTTGCGGTTACTTGGAATCTGTTCATGATGTGATGTTAAGTTAGAAAAACAAGTCACAGAATCTTACACTTTTTAAAAAGAAGACTTGGACTATTTAAGTGTACAGCAAAAGTGAGGACTAGAAGGGCAGTCAGAAAAGGGTGAGCAGTGAGCAGTCTGCAAGGAGTTGAAGCACTGAGATATTTAACATCTTCTGCTTCTAGAATAAACCTTCTTTGATAAAAAACATATTCACCAGCACATCCCTGCACAGCAAATGTGCGCCGAGCCAATGAGCAAACCACCAATAGGTGACTTTGCCATGGGACACGAAGGTGGGGGTGGCAGAAGTCTGCAAGATGAAAAATAATGTGAGGGCTGAACATCCTGACTTCCTCCCATCCTTCCCACAGTGAACAACATAATCAAGGATGAGAACCATTTCACTTCCAGGGGAAAAGCTGTGGACTGAAAGCTGTTACACGTTACTGTAGACAGTGGTCACTGACTGCAGCCTGCCAGCCTGCAGGGACAAGTGCCCACTCTCAGAGTGAACATCTCTGCCTTGCAGATTCCCTAGGTGGCTATGTTGATGGTGTCATATTTTGATGTCATCAAGAAACATACATTTTGTTTCTGTGCTTAAGGCAGAACAAGATGGAACAGCTTTCCTCAAGAGGAAGGAAACAGCACGTCTTGTTCCGGAGACTGGCTGCAGCTACCTGTACAGCTACCTGTAGTCACTCATGTAGTCAATGGTACAGTAATGATGAAAGGATGACTGTGAAAGCGCTCTTCCCACACAAAGCAATTTTGTTAGAAGTAAAATACTAACAAGCTATGTTTTAGGGAACATGATTGCGACTGCCAAGGAAACCATGGTTCCACTGAACTGAGATTCTCCAAGAACAAAGAGATGTTCTAATGTTTCCAAGGTTGTAACTTCCTCTTTATAACCAAGGCTATTTTTTTTTAACCTAAGTTATTTTTAGAAATAAAGCTGCCTCAGAATTACTTGGTAGGCTGACTTGCCCGCATTTTCAGTGTCAATGTCTCTGTCAGCTTCTCAGTTCTGCATACGTGAAGGGTTGGGGTCAGAGTGCCTGTGGCACCACCCTGCCAGCCACACCCCAATCATGAGGCACACCCTAGTCATAGGCGTGCCTCAATCCCATCTAGCCTTCTGAACTGGACGGAGCCGCTGTCTGTGGCACGGGGAGCCCTGCATCCTCTGTATAAAGGGGGACAGGGTATAGTGAGGCTGAGCTCCACGCCGTCCAGGGGTCCCTTGCCTCCCTCCCACACAAGGATCCTACACAGCCTCTGGACTGGGAAGCCTCTGTGCCTCTCAGGGAACTGTCCAATCCTCAAAAAGGACACCTACATACCCTCACATTTTCTAAGACTACCCTGCCAATCCTTTTAACATTTCTTGTGAACCTTCCTACATCTTCTATTAATTTGCACTAGCTTAATTTACATCAACGTGTGACTTGGAAAAATTAACACATACTTTAAACCAGAACCATGTAAACTCACCCAAATAAGGCATCCCTACAAGATGAAGCATTAGGTACATACCTCCCCACCTTTAATAACAATCAGGGCCCAGGATCGCTATTGCCCACATGATGATCCTGACATCTTGTTCCGGAAGCAATTTCTAGGCTGAGCTCTACGCAACTTCAGGCCACACTGAGCTATGACCTGAACACCCAGGAGGACTGTCAAAATGTTCTATAATCTAAATAAGCACTTAAACAGGTAGCTTGAAAAGAAAAGGTCATAAAAGGAGATGTATAAAAGAAAAAGATGAGAAAATGGGGATTAAGCAAATTAAACAGTAATCTTAGTTTCCAAAAATCTGCTTATCAATAGTGTCTAGAACTCTGTCAGCCCTTTGGAAGGGCTGGATTCATTTCTATTTAGGGAGGAAAGTAAAAAGCTATGTCTAATAAAGTATGGCCTCCTGTAAGTTAGAACTGAGAACACAGAACCCACTCAGTAGAGCTGTCTGGGCACGAAGCAGACGGTGTTTCTGGCTCAGTTTGCCAGACACTCAATGCCGAGGAGGTTCCCCACATGGATCCCCGCCCACATCCCCACTCAGCAAGTGCAAAGTTCTCTGCTGAAGACTGGCCCGCTCGACTCCCTCTCCCCACCAGCATGAGGAGCCAGGGAGAAGCAGGCCCTTGGCTGGACCCTCGCCCTAGGTCCCGAGCCTGCACAGGGCTGGGGCAAGATAGGTGCTCCAGAGACATTTGGGGGATAAATGGAGGGAAATGAATGTAAGAGTGGAGGTCCTGGAACCTACTGCTGGATAGTCGCTCGACTCAGGTCTGGTCAAGTAATGGCATGACCTGCAGCTGGCCCTGGGGCCCTCCACCTGGCTGAAGAAGCCATCCACCTCTTCTCCTAGGAGGCCTTCTTCCCTCTCTGCCAACCCCTGCATCTGATGTTCCCTCTAAGTGATCCCAGAACCCTCTCTGTACCCAATCCGTGATGCTAACTGACACCCTAACCACCTCCCATTGTGGCTCCAGCATTCCTACACAAGTACATGTGCCTTGTTGGGCCAACATTTTGAGCAGTGTATCTCTCAATACACAACAAATATTTTTGTTGTTGTTAATACTCACCCGAGGATATTTTTCCATTGATTTTTAGAGAGAGTGTAAGGGAGGGGAAGAGACAGATAGAGGAAACATCGATGTGAGAGAGATTCATCGATTGGTTGCCTTCCGCGTGCCTTCCGACCAGGACCGGGGATTAAGCCTGCAACCAAGGTATGTGCCCTTGACCGGAATTAAACCTGGGACTCTTCAGTCTGCAGATTGATGCTCTATCCACTGAGCCAAACTGGCTAGAGCCACAAGTTTTTTCATTCCCATCCAGCCAGGATTCCAATGGGCTCCTGTGCCATGAGGTTACGGGCAGCTGGCACCACTGCCCTGTGCCATGAGGTTACGGGCAGCTGGCACCACTGGCATGTGGTTCATGTGGAGGATGGATCTAATGTGTTCTGAAGAGCCCAGGAGGAAAGAGGGGGTGCGGAAATGTTCTTTGACCATGACTCTTGTATTGGGAACTCCTGAGTCCCTATGTAAAGGAGGTCGAGTGATGAGTGGCAGACAATGAAGTCCACACCAGTGCTCTGCAGGCTGCCTCGCTCTTCAGTTTCCCTCACCACGACCTGGACAGTCAAGTCTGAAGGACAACTGTAAGATGCAGTCACCTCAAGCAAATCAGCTCTTTGAACCTGCCTCGGGGCCGGCAGGAAACAAACAGAAAGCGGGACACTGACCTCGGCTGGGATGCTGGGGACGGCGGGCGCGATCCCATTCTCCGTGCTGATGCTCCCGGAGCTGTTGTTGGGCGAGCTGGGTGCGGAGCCGGGGGCACTGCTGCATGCAGAGTCTGTAGTGGAAAGACATGCTGTCAGCCATACTTGGCTCAAGTCCCAGGAAAGTCATAGGACTCACCTATTGACTGGGGCCTGAGCTGCTGCTCACCAGCTTGTGGACAAACTCCAGCAGGAGAGAACATGACCAGGGTCCCCAAACAGCACTGTGCAGCCCACTCCCCATTTTTAGCTTTGCTAACCTTTCAGTTCTGTGGATGCCACAGCTGAGACTTTTGAGCTGTACACATTATCAATTTTATTTCTCTTTTGTGTTTTCAGATGATCTTAAAGACCAGAAAGACAAGCCCTTGGACACTAACTAATATTCTAAACAAAAGGCCAGGAAACACACAAGCCCAATGACTGAGAGCAGGGAAAGGTTACTTGTGGTCACCAGGAAAGCCATGCACCATTAGTGTCCACTTTGAACACATCCTCTCATCCTTCCTGAGTTACATCGAGGTCCAGGGAACGTAGAGCGTGTAGTTTCTGCGGCTGATCTGGGTTATGCGGAAACACACACTACAGCTTGTGTGAGTAACTGTGAAGGTACAGTGGCTGCACACTGCTCGTGGGGAGAGGGCTCCATTCGTGCTGCTGACAGAGGAGAGGAAGGTGTTCTGTCCAGTTGGCCTTCTGAGTTCCAGGGGAGCGGCCATGAACACAGAACTTGCTTTCTCTGCCCCAACCTATGACCATGGCCACCAACAGGTCCTGTCTGCTGGGAAGTCAGCTCTGCTCAGAGCATGGGCCCCTCTAGCCACTGGGGCCGTGCTGCCTAGGACACCTGCACCTGTCCCTCAAGCTTTTTCTGGCCTGTGCAGCTTCCCTCATGTCCTGGCCCAGGTTCCTTTGGGTGCTTTTTCTATGAAACACACTCAGTGTCAATCAGGAGTTGCACACCCAGTCTGCTACTTGTCTCAGAGTGATGGTCTAGTCCAGGGGTGGGCAAACTTTTTGACTCGAGGGCCACAATGGGTTCTTAAACTGGACCGGAGGGCCGGAACAAAAGCATGGATGGAGTGTTTGTGTGAACTAATATAAATTCAAAGTAAACATCATTACATAAAAGGGTACGGTCTTTTTTTTTTTTTTTAGTTTTATTCATTTCAAACGGACCGGATGCGGCCCGCGGGCCGTAGTTTGCCCACAGCTGGTCTAGTCTCTTGAATTAGATCGAAAGCTCCTGGGCAGCGAGGACCTGAGTCGTTTTTGTGACCAGCCAGGTCCTGACTCACAGTAGCATCAGCAGTCATGGCTGACATGACATTCACTCTAATGCTCAGAAAGAAGCCCAGGGACAGTTCCATCTCCCCAACAGTGTGGCTAGAAATAAACGCTGGCCTTAGAGCTGGCCCCGACCAAGGTGCTGCTCAGAGGAAACCAGGTTGTGCCCATGGGCACACAAGTGCTTTAACATAACGGGATTCTCTAACTCACACAGAAGCGTCAAGCTGGTGAAACCAAGAGGGACTTCAGACGTTTTCTTCATTTCTTTAAATCAGGCCTCTACACTAGAACAACTAGAGGAAAGACCCCACATTGAAAAAGGAAGACAAAGACAAAAATGGCTCCCCAGATTCTTTTACACTAATCCACAAATATGTGGAGGTAGGCTCTAGGCTGGGTTTCCCCTGGGCGGAGGAACCTCAAGAGCAGCGGGGCAGGGCTCCAGGTACTTATCTCATCCCGAAGGTGTTGGGACTCAGAGTGTGAGATGTGGCCACTCACATAGGGAGGACCAACGCCGAAGGCGCCCTCCTGGTCCCGAGAGCCTTGGTTTTCAATCCAACACTGTACTTGGTGCAAACGCCCCCCCCCCCCCCCCCCCCCCACTTTCCAGGCTACCTCTAAGCAACTTCTTTGTCCTGTGCTTTCAGGAATGTGGACGTGCGCCCTCATGACATGGTGCACCCCCAGGAAGTGGGGTGTGCCTCGAGGTGGGGTATATCTTGGATAGGGGATTCACTCTTGTAAGGGGGTGCTCCTGAGGACTGGGGTGCACCAGGGGACCTGGGGTATATCCCTGTGAAGGGATGGGCACTTGGAAAGGGTCTCTGCCCAGTGGGTGTATTCTGCGTCTCCACCACTAGGTGGGATCCAAGAGCAATGCACTCATTACGAGAAAGTGGAGACCTGGAGCTCCCCATTTCTCTTCTGCCGACCTGCTGGCCCCTTGCTGAACCATTTTGATGCTCTAGTGGTTCTAGCATTGGAGCAGGTCAGACACGCGTGACTCCCCACTAACAGGGCAGGATGAGTTAAAACCCCACCTTCAGAGTAACCTCAATCTGAATTCCTGCAGACCTCTCCTGCCCTGTTGGCTTTGTCGTGCTCCCTGTGCCTAGTGACTAATGCCGGAGCAGGGACAGGTGTGCAGGGTGGGCTTCAGCCTCAGAGGTGCTAAAGAAAGAGCCTCATGGAAAAGGTGCTGCTGGGTTGTTGGGCAGGCAGTGGGGTTTAAACTCTCTTCTAACATACCTGTGACATCCAAAGGACGCTTTTTTAGAGCAGTGACCACAGGCCCATCTTTCCTGCGCAACAGAGGGCTGCTCCGTCTCTCAGCCACTTTCTGCTTTAGCCGGGACCGTAATTTCAGATTGGGTTCTGAAGCTGCATGAAAAGGAGACGTCATTACAGCCAGACAGACACAACCTGGGTCAGGGTTATTTTGTGGTGGTTAAAAATATGCACACTGGGTAAATATTTGCTTAATAGCGGAGTGAAGGCACTATCCTGAGGCCTGTGGGCAGAGTATTTTCAATCAAACAGCGAGTAAAACATATCTGATGCCTTTGGCTACATTTCTTCACATATAAGATTATAAACTTGTGTCAGTGGTGTCATCAAAAATAATGCTGTAACTGTGCCTTACCAGCAGAGGGGAAGAAAACCGAGAACTGGGCTTTTTGGGGCTTTGTCCCATGGGCATTATTCTGACCTTACACACTTTCCTGTTCACCTACCACGTATCACAAACCCAGAAGCAAGCTGCCTGCTGGAGCACCTGTGTCCTCTGTGAAGGTCACTAACACCAACCCCACTGGGATGAGGGTTAATCAAGCCAGGTCTCAACATCCTAGTTCACCTGAACACAGGCCACAGGTGTTTCAGCTTGGTTTGGTTTTTATTCATAGCTCTGCTTGTGTAGACGGAGCTATTCGCAAACCTGGGGCTCTAAGCCCATGGTGGTTCCTAAGTCTTCTGTACCTAGAACCCAGGCCACCCCTGACCAATCAGGTATTAATCTTTATACACTCACATGGAATGGTGCCTCCATTATAAGGTTAACTGAGAAAATGAGTTACAGGACAAAATGCAGAGCAGGTATTTTAACAAAAAGCCAGCTATATATACCACACACACACACACACACACACACACCCAACACACAGGCTCTAAACTGTCTGCAGATAACAAACTATTGGCAGTAGCTGCCTTGGGAGATAAGACTCGGGGTCCGTACTTTTGTGTGTTAATTTAATATAAGCATGCTTTACTTATGTAATATTTCATATTAAAAAATTTACTCTATGTGATGCTTCAAGGTGGTGGGTTTCCTAAACCCCCTGCCCTACTCAACTGGGCTCAGGGCAGCCTTCCCACTGAACAGTGAAACCTGCAGATCAGCACAAGATCTCATTGGGCACTTTTCATACTGAAAGGAGGTCAAGTCTGACAGATGTCGGTTTGAAGGCTGAACACAGAACAAGGTGTGAGCCACTTTCCCAGTGTACAAGCTGCCTAGTATTGAACAACACTCGCTATCCCTAAGAGTTTCTTTGGAAAAGCACAACAAAGTCTTCTTTAAAACCTCCTGAACACACTCATGCCCATTTTTAAAGAGCACTATTGCTCCATTTTAAAGATGGGCAAATGCGCTTGGTGGGGTCATCTGCCCACGTCACCCAGTGAGGGCACGGCTGACTATGGAGCTCTTCCTCGCCCAGCAAGACAGCTTCAGCCAGTGACAGAGGAAAACCCATCCGGCTTCCCATGGCAGCAGTCAACTGATACTTCTCGTGAGCCACTGCGAACGGGGCCATCCATGTGGAGAGGTGCAGAGCTGGATGAATGTTCTAGAAGGAGGAGCAGGAACCTGGGTTGCAGGCTAGAATCCAGGCTAGAAGCCAAGTTGTGGGTCTGCTGCCGGGCCCATCATGGTGCAGGGACCATTGGGAGCACAGGTTCCTTTCCCAGGCTGGCCTTTCTCACTGCAACAATTCTCCACAAGGCTAAGGAAAGCCTGGGATTTGCTTTGTACAACAAACGGGGAAGACAGTATGCCCATGCCAGCCAGCTGGTCTCCTGCTGGGGAGAGTGGCCACTGTGTTGGAGAGCCAGGTGGGGTCCTGAACAAGCAGGCTCCATGCAGCGCAAAACTGTGCTGAGGTCCCAGAGTCACGGACAACATGGGAAAAGGATTGTGGTGGGATGACAACAGGTTGTTTTGTGGTTCTGGTCTTTTTTCATCAATCGGAAGTCACATTTACAAGTCTTTATGAAACAACTAGAGGCCTGGTGCACGGATTTATGCACTGGTGGGGTCCCCAGCCCTGGCCCGTGGGGATCAAGCTGAAACAAGCTTTTTGACATCCCCTGAGGGGTCCCGGATTGCGAGAGGGCGCAGGCCAGGCTGAGGGATCCCACCATATATGAATCCGTGTGTGCACCAGGCCTCTAGCATGCATATAAGATCTTTGGTTAATCACTTCCCGCCCTCCCCCCTCCCCCCTTCCCTTCATCAGTCTGTTCCATGTTTCCATGCCTGTGGTTTCCGCTCCTGAGTTGAGCATCTGCCCCCATGGTGGTCAGTGGGCATATAGCTACTGGTTGGCTGGTCAAATGGTCGGTCTGTTGCTTAGACTTCTATATATACTAGAGGCCTGGTGCATGAAATTCATGCACTGAGGGGGGGGGTGTCCTTCAGCCCAGCCTGCACCCTCTCCAATCTGGGATCCCTCTCACAATCTGGGACTGCTGGCTCCCAACTGCTTGCCTGCCTCCCTGCCTGATTGCCCCTGACCACTTCAGCCCGCCAGCCTGATTACCTCCTAACCACTCCCCTGCCAGCCTGATCAATGCCTAATTGCTCCCCTGCCAGCCCGGTCGCCCCCAACTGCCCTCTCCTGCCAGCCTGGGCCCTCCCCAACTGCCCTCCCCTGCCAGTCATCTTGTGGCTGTGGGCACTGCCATCTTTGAGGGTGTGGCAGTCAATTAGCATATTCCCTTTTTATTGACTGTGGACACTGCCATATTTGAGGGTGGGGCAGTCAATTAGCATATTCCCTCTTTATTAGATAGGATAGATTTTTCAGCAGCCAGTATCTTCAGAAATAGAATGACCAAGATGCTATTGGAGAACAATAACATCCCTATGCACCATCACTGTGACAAAACTCTGCTTTTAAAGGGGAAGAGCCTGCTTTCCTCAGTATGAATGTAGAACCAAACGCTGTACTTCACGGAAATCTCAGGTTAAGTTGTTTGCTGCCCCACGGACCAGGTGCTGGGGATGTCGACACTTCTAGGACATCTGTCACTGCTGGACTTGAAAAGGATCAGAAAACCAGGGTTAAGGCAGCCCCTGAGGCTCCACCCAGAAGACCCAGTGGGGGCGGGCACCACTTCACCTGCTCTGTACCCCTGTCTAGAAATGACCCCTCATATTCTGGTTGAAGGTAGAGGACAACTCCTGTCAATCACTGGGAAAGGGGCAGGGCTAGAAGATGAAACCTGACATCCCAGTAGAACAAGGCATGCCTTGATGTCCAGACTTCTGGCTATAAATGCTAGTGTTTCCTTCAGTGAGGTCTTCTCAAGGGGTGTCCTGCAGTTCCCTTGGTTTCTGACTCTGGCATTGAGGAAAGGGCTGAGGGTGAGAAGTCTGGCCGGAATGGGTCACTGGCTGGGGAAAGGATCAAGAGTGCCCTAACAGCTCAGGAAAACACAAGCAGATGCTTGTCACTGGAGGCTATCTGAGGGAGGCATAGGAGGCCAAGAGCTCCCTAGTTATTAGGCAGGTGGGCAGGCAGGGTGCTCCAACTCCCCTGAGGATGCAAATACTCGGACAGATGGATGGGCTTTTCTCTTGAGACAGGACAGGTGAGAGTGTCACCCATAGAAGCCACCAAAGCCCAGGCAGGAGAGCAGGATGTGTGGAGTGCAGTGAGATTGAGGACATATGTTACATGCTCACACATTGTGGGAAGGGCAACAGAAATTAAAGGTAAAATCATGGGATTATTTAATTGTACATCACACCTGTTAGAGGTGATCATTTTAATTCATCCAAGGCATTTTGTAACTAACATTTCATTTAAAGAGTTTCACATAACTGACTGTTTCCACAGAAATGTAGGTGTAAATTATTTAGAATTAATTAGATGTCCAGTGTTTGAAAGAAGACACCTGTAGGATGACACAGGACATCTCACTGCAAGATCTCATTTAAACATTTTCCCTGAAATCTTCGTATTATTAATATTATTGATGTGCTACTGATGTCTTTTGATAACTGACAGTGCAGTCATTTCTTGATTAAGCTCCCTGGGCACCAAGCACACTCAGCACACGAGGCAGGGCCTTGGCCTGGGTCTCCCTCCCAGCCCGGTGCACGCCACTCACCATGGACTCCAGCTTTGCATGTCTGCACTTGGTTAATTACAGCTCCTAAGGGGGCTGTGAAGGGCAATTGGAGGGTGGGCCCCCGACCCTGACAGACATTTCTTTCTGTCCAGCTGGTGGACGCTCTTTTTAGGGGAACTCAAGATCATTCTTGGCAGATGATGAGTGAGAACCACACCTTCAAAGTAAAGAGGAAAGGACAGAAGCCCCACATCCACCTTCAGCATTAAAGGTTTTACACTTGTTTGCAGGACCCCACCTCTGGCTGGGAGGAGCTCCAACATCTAGTCAAGGCTCTGGGGTCAGCACCAGGGACATGGCTGTACTGCTGTGGCCCTTTCCTCTCACACACTTCGACTGCTAGTCAAGTCTCGCTGAGGTTGAGCTTCAACCTCCTTCCCTGCAACTTACAGCTTTGCATCCTGGTCTGACCCCTCTCTGGGCACAGCTCCACCTACTGAGAGGCCCCACATCTCAGTCTTAGGGTGGGCTGGCAGGTGAGCCCCCACCCCCAATGCCTCATCATTGGGGTAAAAGACCTGGGGTGTGACTGCTTTAAAACATTTCTGTCCCGAATTAACTGAAATCTTCTTGATAACACAAAGTTTGTTTTTACAAAAACACAGCTGCACAGCAGACTATTCCCATTAAGCAGGTGTCCCCACATTACCCACACTGCCCTGTGGCCCAGGCTCTGCTGCTGTTTAGGCCCTGGCCTCCCCGAGACAGAGCTCTGGACGGCCCTCCTGCTCCAGCCCTCCCCTTCCTCAGCCCCAGTGCACTGCCAAGGCCACTCTCATCTTCTTAAACGCCACTGCCTGCTTAAACCACCAATGCTGCAGAAAGTCCAAGAGGCCCGGCACCCTGTTTACATTTGTGACAGAGGTGCTGCTCCCCTCTGGCTTGTTACAAAGGTGCTGCTCAAACCCCTAAGACCTCCCCCTGCAATGTCCCTGATTTCTTTCTCATACAGCTTTTCCCCCAACTCCAGGGCCCCGACCACCCCCGCAGCATGGGCTCTGCCCAGAGACAGCACTGACAGCCAACAATAGAAGACCTTGAGGCCCATCACAGGAGCAGTTGTGTTCCCACACCCACCAGGGGACACTCTAGACTGGGACAAAGTACAGCACACCACCAAAAGAAGAGTAAGTTTGCATGTTTACAAATGAGCTTGAGGGTTAAAAAGTAGGTGCACATACAAGACGTTCATTGCTTTTGGTATGAATCACACAGGAATACTTAAGAATATTGTTTAAAATGATGCTCTAATAAAGTAGCACCTATTTAAAATAAGCAAGGGCTTCCTGTTAGTGCCAGGTGGACTTGGGGATATGGAGGGTGCAGGTACAGAGCCCACCCCATCCTCACACCAGCAGACAGGGACACTGACCTGTTTTTCTGAGAGGGAAGTCGTCTTTGGCGTCATACATGCCCAGGACCGGGTGGTTGTAGGAGGCCGACACACCGCTCTGGGGTGGGGAGCTCTGGTCCAGGGAGCTGTGCTGCGTTTTCCTGGGGATGACATGCAAAGACATGGCTTAGTGAGTGTGGGGCATGGACCCAGTGTAGCCTGGCTCCTCGGAGCAAGCCGCACCGAAGTCCAAGACACTGTCCCCATGAATGGTTCCCGCTTTGACATCAGCTCCAGCTCAGCTGATGGCCTCCTGGGCAGACCAGCCTCCTCTCTGGGGCCAGCCTGAAAGGAAACCAAAACCAACACTGATAGAGAGGCAGATCATGTGACCACACCTCCGCCACCTGACCTGGTGCTGAGAAGTCTCTGCCAGGCCACTGCTCTCAGGTGGCTCCTGACTTCGTCTGTACTCTGGCCACCAGGGTCACCACCAACAGAGGTGCTTGTCCTGGGGGGACAGGGCCCTGGGGCAGACAGGTGGGCTCCAGGTGTAAGAAACCAAAGGTGTGATTGGGAGTGGCTGTGAGGGGAAATGGGAGGGCTTTGGGATGACTGCTGGAGCTGTCTGTGGGTCCCTGAGGGCAGAAGCCACGTGGTACTTCCCTCCAGCAGAGAACCTGCAGCTTTCACCCATGCCTCCACCAGGACACAATCACTGCAGACATTTTCCTTCTGTGGGGAGGGACAGGCTGCCCTGGAGTTGATCTATACATTTACTTCTTTATGAACAGCCATGCAGAACGCAGAATCCTTAAAATGGCTGGCAGGCAGGCTGCCACAAGGAGGCTCAGGGGAGAGGGAGGCCTCAGAGGGAGGGTGCTGGCTGCCCTCCGGACAACCATTAGCAAGCTCTGTCCTAGTGGAACTGCCAGCTGAGTCTTGTGGAAGCACCAGAGGTGTAATGAATTCTGTAAAATTCAAACTGTGTAATCTGCTTAATGACTGAAAACAAATTTGCCAAACTTATTTGGAATTTGTTAGACTATTTATTTGAATACACAGGACTTCTTATCCATGCACCTGCTGCTATTTGAATTAAGAATGTGAGCTTCTAAGTGCTTACAGGTGGATATTTGAATGTTCAAGAGCAAAGCAGTGTAAAGAAAGTGTCTCTTACGGAGACCAGGTCAATGAGCAGGGCTGGTCCATCGAGTGCCTGGCACCAGCCCGGCCAGGCCATGCCCCACTGCTACAGGGACAAAACTCCATCAGGACGTTCTCATATTCCAGGGGACCACCTGCGGCCTGGGCTGGGAGTCCAGGCTGGGACAGGGGCACCCATGGGCCAGCTGCAACCTCATCATGGGTCACCTCTCCTTCAGGCACAAAGCCTTCCTGTAACCTGCAGTTGTACTAAGACCCCGAAGGCCTCACCCCAGGGACTATCTCCCACAATGTCATTCAAGGTCTGGGGGTTAACACCCTCTACCGAATCAGTTTTACAGTGTATCCTAGGGGCAGCCACTTGCCAGACAGGTGAGCCCCGAAGTCCTGTCCTCTTCCCTTCCTTGCTCCCAGACACTCCTTGTGGACCCCTCCCTAGAAGCCCCTACACTTCCAACCTCACAGCTCCTGCCCTGTCTCTGCCAGAGGCCACCCGTTCTCTGCAGCCTCCTGGATGCAGGTGATGCACTTTCCTAGCCTGTGGCCTCCATGCTCCCCTCATCCATCAGCCCACCACCATGGCCTCTACTCCTACCCGCCTAGTCTCTCCTAGCACCACAGTTACCCTAACCCTCCTCCAGGGCCCTGTGGCTGCCATCCAACAACCCTGATGTGCTCAAGCCATGCCTCCCACTCTGACTTGCCTGGGCTCACCTCGCTGACACTGCTCCCCTTCTGGATAGGTTCCCGGGGCCTCCTCACCCCATGGTCATCTCTTTTAAGGTTATTTGCCAGCTGTCTCAGCCTCCCTCCAGCTATTGCCCTTACAGGTCTATAGTCCAGGTTCCTCTCTGTGCCTCCTGATCCCTGAGCCCACCCCACCCCACCCCAGCTTCATTACTGCTGCCCCCAGCTCAGCTCCGTGGACAACACCACAGCCATTTCCCAACTGCTACCCTCACTCAGCCAGCATCCACCTGCCACCCCAGCCTAGACAGTGGATCTTTCCCATGACAAAACCTGCGACTATTACTAGTGGAGAGACCACAGGTCAGACTGGTGCTACCAAATGTGGGGTCTCCAAGTGCACTGCCCCAGCACTTCTAACGAACCCACCCCTCTCAAGTTGCTAAGGGCTCAGGACTTCGTTATGACTTTGCATGAACCCCCATGGCCTTCCTTCCGGTGTGACTGTCACTGGTTGAGCTGTATAAATACCACAGCAGGTCATGGCACGAGCACAGCCTGGTGTCCCAGCAATGAGCAGTCACAGCGAGCCAAGGGGAGCAGAAAAGGGCCTGGGAACAAAATGCCTTTAGGTTGCATTGAGATACCTGATATGTCATCTAAGGGAATAAGTGGGGTTACCTCAATGGGGTTTGGTGTTTTAGTACTTTGGAGCTTGAGGACAGCTACATTTTTTCCCAATGAAATTAATGGTAGTCACATTTTGATTTATCAAAACTACCCTATGGGTTTCTCCCAACATGAAATTACCCGGGCGGGCATTAGAAACCTAAATATAAGCAAACATCTGTGAAGCACCTTGGTCAGTGTTAAAAGCCACAAGCTCACCACACCCTTCAAACCTGGCCTGTGTCCACGGCCAGCGCCCTGGAACTGTGCTGACAGAACATTCCCCCTGCACATGGCATCACCACTGACAAGGTCAGGACTTTCGGCTTCCAGCATGAGCAGGCTCTTTGATGGTCTCTGTCATTGTGCAGGCTCTGGCAGAGGCTCTTACGTAAAAATAATAAACACACTGCAGGGGTTTACTGACTCCCTAAGAATCAGTAACACCTGGGGAAGAGATTCAGAAGGTGCCTATGGACAATTAAGACCAGAGTTCCATTTGAAGTGGATCCTTTTGTGGCCTGAGAAGACCAGGAAAGCCAAGAATGATGGGCAGGCCCCAGCTCTGGTCATTTTAAGAGAGGGCCATGCTCCTCTGGGTGACTGCAGTGCGTCTTACCACCAGACCTCGTCCTTTATAGCATGTTTGCTATTTGTCTTGGGAGTGTCTAATTCCACACCCTCCCACTGCCTTCCAGGAGCAGAACTGGTGCCACTCAAATCTATCACAGATTGCATGCTTGGGGCCCTGCCCACACCCCACTTACCCATACCAGTAGCGAGGATCACTGGAGATACAGTGGTTCAGGCTCCGGTGGGCCAGCGCCTTCTTTTTATTGAGGACAAACTCTTGCAACTTCATCTTCACTTCTGTGCTGGCCACAGCACCTGGCGTGGGAGAAAGCACAAGGCAGTGACTGGAGGCTCTGCCCTGAAATGGTAGAAAGGGGCTGGAGACATTGAGATTGTAATTCAGGAGGCTGCTGACACCAAGGAAGCTTCTTGAAGGAAGGAGAAGGCAGAAGCTTTAATAAGAGGTCCTCTTCCCGCCAAGGATTTTTACATAATTGCATTCTACCAGACGTGCAGAAGCAATCAATATGGGGACAGACTATCCCCTCACACAAACCCACATCTTAAGGAAGCTTTAATATCTCTCTCTATATAAAAGCCTAAGCGATCATTTGACCGGTAGCTATGATGTGCACTGACCACCAGGGGGACAGATGCTCAACGCATAGGCATGGACACATGGAACAGACTGATAAATCTCAGAGGGAAGCGGGGAGGGCGGGAAGAGATTAACTAAAGATCTTATATGCATATTAGAGGTCTGGTGCACGGATTCGTGCACCAGTGGGGTCCCTCGGCCTGGCCCGTGGGGACTAAGTCGAAATCAGCAGTCCGACATCCCCTGAGTGGTCCTAGATTGCGAGAGGGCACAGGCCAGGCCGAGGGACCCCACTGGTGCATGAATCCATGCACTGGGCCTCTAGTTCTTACATAAAAGAACATTCTGGCCTTGGCTGGGTGGCTCAGCTGATTGGAATGTTGTCCTGTACAGTAAAGGATGGCAGGTTCGATTCCCGGTCAGGGCACATACCCAGGTTATAGGTTGAATCCTCCCCAGTCAGGGTGAGTGCAGGAGGCAACCGGTAGATATTTCTCTCTCACATGAATGTTCCCCTCTCCCTTCCTCTCTAAAATAAAAATAAATAAATAAAAAAGTTCTGGACTGAGCACTGGCAGCAGAGTGATTTCTTTCTCACTACAGCACTAGAGGCAGAATCTCAGAAGCTTTGTACACACCAACACGTCCCTCCCATGGCAACGGCAGCAGGGATGAAGCCTGCATCCTGGGCAGGCTGCCACACTCCTGAACCCATAAGGCAGCAGGTTCCTTTGCAATCATATCAACATTATATATAACACGTAATATCGAATGCACATTTCTGTTTCTTCCAACCTTGCAGCTACTGAGGCAGAGTACTTCACCAACTGGACTAAAGTCAAGGTCATGAGCTTTGTGGTTTGTTGGGCTGCTGGTTGCCCATAGCCTCTCCCACCATAGAACAGGTCAAGGGTCAATGGTGCCTGCAGCTGCCCTGGAGGCCCCTTAACCTTGCAGATGCCCCTTCTCCTGTGAGGTTCCTTCCAGCAGCTCAAGGGACAAGAGCCTCTTGGTGTCCCCTGTTGGGGTGTCTTGAAAGTAGCACAAACAAGCTAATCTCAAAAGAGACACACAGAAATTAAAGTCCAAACTCACACTCCCACACCCAAGCTGTGAACATCTACCCTGTTTCCTCAGAGCTGCCATTGATTACTCAGAATCTGTGTCCATCCCCCAACAATGATGGGCCTAAGTATGTCCCATCATTGTATAGACTCAAACAGCTTTTTCATGGTGGGAAAACATTCCCACAGTGAGTGAAAGAGAGTTTACAAAATCAAGTCCTGACTATGGGGCATCCTTAGATTTTCCTTTGTTGTGGTTAGAAACCACGCTGCAAAGAACATGTATGAGTCAGTATTACTGTCCATGTGAAGAATTAGTGCTTAGGAGAGACCATCAAAATGATGACATCTAACAAGTTTAATATTATAGTCCTTGGAACATCTTCCAAATGCCTTTAAATACTTGTGACTTCCTATTGGCCACACACCAGGGGCAGGTCCCCTACATCTTTATCAATAGTTGGGATTACCACTTTATCTCTCAGTACTTGGCATGTTTTAGTGCCACTGGCACTGCAGGAAAGTGATCAAACTGCATGATGATAATGAGGAGGAAGAGGGTGAAGACAACCCCAATGGCCAGTCAAAGGACATAACCTTCAGGTCCTTCTACACCTGCTGTCTCAGAAGGAGTAATGGAAAGCAAGACGAGAAGCAGAGTTTTCACTGAGCAGGATAAGAACACATACCAAAAATTTCCAACAAATGAGAATCCCTGTTAGCTAGCCTAACCTCAAGAAATACCTATTCACATGGATCCACTTTCCCTTTATGGGAGGGATGGTATTTCTTACCTGTAAGCGCTCGAGGAATAGAGAGAACCTCACACATCTCTCATTTAGTAAGTCACTGCCTCTCCCTGCTTTGGCCACACCCTCAAGCTTGCATCATGGGCTCCTGAACTCCGAGAAAGGCAAAGAACAAATGCCCACCCCCAGCAGGAAGGGCACACAATAAATCCCAGTAACAACTAAGGGCAGGAAGGTGTGGCCAGGGCACATGCACTGCCCAGTGGAGACGATGGCCCATTTATGCTAAGTACCCACCAAGCTGGGACACCGAGATGCCCTTGTCCCCTGAGCTGCTGAAAGGATCCTCATAGGAGGAGGGGTGTCTGCAGGGCTGAGGGGCTACAGGGCAGCTGCAGGCACCATGGCTCCTTGACCTGCTCAAGGGTGGGAGAGGGCACCGTACCAGGCTCTCATGAAATCAAAGGAAAACAAACCCAACTCCCCAAACAACACTTCCTCATCTTTAAAATGATCTGAAAGGCTCCTTACCCAGCTAAATGAACTAAACAAATGATGCAGTGCCTCCCTGACCTGTCCGACCAAGTCTACTTTAGAAGAAGTGGCCAATGGTGATGTGGTCACAGGAGTGACCCCGAATGGCCTCCTCCAGCCACCTTTAGCTGGGGGCTGAGTTACGGGTCCCTCCTCACAGGGGCCAGTGCGCATGACCCAAATACACGTCCTCTCAGCTCCCCACAGGCCTGACTGCAGCAAACAAGTAATGCCAAGGCACAGACCTGCAACTTTGAGTGCAAAGGAAATCTTTTTTTCTTTGTACTTCATGAGGATACAATTCAAAAAGGAAGCTGCTGGTTCTGATTTATGTACTCACCTCTCAAAGGATTTTTCCACTATAAATCGAAGTTCTGGAATCAATAACGCCTCTTCAATAAACAAAAACCAAATGTCTTAAAATTTCTACTTTTTAAAATAATTCATGTACATTATCATTTATTCATTTGAGAGGATTTATAGAGACCTTACTATGTGCTAGTACTGATCCGGGCAACATAAGAGAGACAAAGTCTCATACAACAGGGTGGAGTGGGGCAAGGGGCTGTCTAAAGAAAAGGCAGGTAAATAAAAGATAAATAGGAAGAGAGATATGAAGTACAGTAAACCAGATGGGACCAAGCAGATAGGTGGGAGGATCTAGACCACTTTGGGACACATCAAATAGGTGAGATGACCTGACCAGGTAGGGATCCAGCAGATGGGTGGGAGAACCTGACCAGGTGGGGGCCCAGCAGATGGGTGGGAGAACCTGACCGGGTGGGGGCCCAGCAGATGGGTGGGAGAACCTGACCAGGTGGGGGCCCAGCAGATGGGTGGGAGAACCTGACCAAGTGGGGGCCCAGCAGATGGGTGGGAGAACCTGACCGGGTGGGGGCCCAGCAGATGGGTGGGAGAACCTGACCGGGTGGGGGCCCAGCAGATGGGTGGGAGAACCTGACCGGGTGGGGGCCCAGCAGATGGGTGGGAGAACCTGACCAGGTGGGGGCCCAGCAGATGGGTGGGAGAACCTGACCGGGTGGGGGCCCAGCAGATGGGTGGGAGAACCTGACCGGGTAGAGGTCCAGCAGATGGGTGGGAGAACCTGACCAGGTAGAGGTCCAGGAGATGGGTGGGAGAACCTAACCGGGTGGGGGCCCAGCAGATGGGTGGGAGAACCTGACCAGGTAGAGGTCCAGCAGATGGGTGGGAGAACCTGACCGGGTGGGGGTCCAGCAAATGGGTGGGAGAACCTGACCAGGTAGAGGTCCAGCAGATGGGTGGGAGAACCTGACCGGGTGGGGGTCCAGCAGATGGGTGGGAGAACCTGACCAGGTAGAGGTCCAGCAGATGGGTGGGAGAACCTGACCAGGTGGGGGTCCAGCAGATGGGTGGGAGAACCTGACCAGGTAGAGGTCCAGCAGATGGGTGGGAGAACCTGACCAGGTGGGGGTCCAGCAGATGGGTGGGAGAACCTGACCAGGTGGGGGTCCAGCAGATGGGTGGGAGAACATGACCAGGTGGGGGTCCAGCAGATGAGTGGAGGACTTGACCAGGTGGGGGCCCAGGCTGAGGGGCTAGAGAATGAGCTGGTGGACACAATGAATTACACAAATCTGTTTCTACCTTCAGTTGCCTGTGCCTGAACCTAACTCCTTTTTTTTATGCTCCACGTTCCTCTGAGGAAGGAAATGGAACAAATGGATCACTTTCAGGATCAGATGTTCAGTCTAAACTCCAGCCTTTTGAGCCATTTTTACAACAAAGTAAATGAGTTTCCTAGTGAAGGCCCCTTACTCTCAACCAGGCTATTATAAAGGACAGTGATGAGAGTCGACATGCTCATTCTGACCTGCTCAGAGAACAAAGACTTGCTTTTAAATTTATATTAAGAGATAGTGTAGTTCAGATTCTTAAAGGTAGTAAATCTAACTAAAACTTAACTGATTAAAGATCGTGTATCAATGCTGAGATACCATAACTCCCACAAATTCTGAGAATTCACTATTCTTTCAAATTAATGGTATTAATGGTATCAGAAATTAAAAAAAAAAACACCTGCAGAATTATTTAAAATTAAAAGTACTGTAAATGTTTACAAATGTAACAAAATTTTGAATTAAGTATTTAAAAAGAAATTAATTTTAAAAAACAAGAATCTGGACAGCAGTGTGCCCTGCATTTCCAAGTGTATAACCAGGAGCTTGATCACAGGCAGGGCCACAGCCGCCAACGCCAGGGCCTTCGCACAGGACCGCACTCAAGGTGGCAGAGCCGACCCCAGTGTGCCAAATCCTCACACCGTACACAGTTTACTACTACTAATAAAACCTGACCACCCAAATCCACATTGGAAACCACCGGTGCTACACTGTGACGAGCTTGGAGAGAAGCAGAGGACACTCCGGCGCTCTGGCTGGGCTGAGTGGGGTTGCTCCACAAGGGCTGCAGAGATTGTTTCTGACTTGCAAACAGGTCTAAGATGTTTTCTAAAGTCAAGGGTTTTCATATTTTGTGAGGCTTAAGATGTTGTTTGTCTGTATTGGAAGATTCTGATAAATACAAGGACTAATTTAGATGAGCTGCTTTTAAGCACTCTGAAAAACCGGTATTTTGTTGGTTAGTTGTGGCACAGACCAACTATCTGATACGTTAAACATCCATCCTTGGATAAGCAGCAATGACTTCCTCCCCCTAAAGAAAAATGTGTAGGATCACTGAGCTCCAAGCAGAGCACGGGAGAAAGAGGACAGAGGACTTCCTGGCAGGCCACATGTAACAGCAGCCTTGCATGCACTCCTGCGGCTTTGAGTTGCATGCAAGCTTCCTGCTCACAACAGAAGCCCCTCACAGTGCCCCCTACAAGGCCTGGTGCTGTTGTCTATGGTGGCGGCTCTCTGAAGTGGAAGGCAATACCTGTATAGTAGGCCAGGCCACATGTGACAGGCCCCAGAGCGTCTAATTTATGTAGATTCCTAACACAGAGCGAGAGGAATCATCTAGACTCCCAGTTCTCATCCTGGCCACACAGTAGACTCACCGGGAGTTTTAGAAACGACAATTCCACCGTCCACACTCCAATCCACATAAACATGCCAGGACACCTGGCTCCACGTGCTGCACCTCTCACGCATCCCTCATGGTGTCAGTGCCCTGGCTGCACCCTCAGCCAGGAAGTTCCCTCAGCTGAAAGAAGTCAGCACACATAAGACAGGCAGTGGTATAGAAGAGGAGTGTCATCTGAGCCAGTGGGCCAGGCAGTGAGAGCGACAAGGGTGACTGACACCATGTGCCCCATCTGCCCCTTGCAGGGGGCCCCAATCTGTGCTAGCAGCCAACCAGAGTCTACAGTGCAGCTCCTCTTGGCAGCCTTCTGTCCTCACTGTTGGATCTCAACTGGGCCACCCCTGAGCCTGCAGTCATCACCACACCTCATTGCTGTGGTACAGATCACTATGCCACTCAGTTAGTCATTACTTTCAAATATCGCACAAAAGTCAGATCTCACGGGGAGAATAAACTCTCCTGATGTGCTTTTCACATTGAAGCTCTATCAGAGTTGAAGAAAATGTTTATTATTTTAAGAGTAAACTGCTGGCCAGGCCAGTGTGGCTCAGTGGTTGAGCATGGACCTATGAACCAGGAGGTCACAGTTTGATTTCTGGTCAGGGCACATGCCCAAGTTTTGGGGCTCCATCCCCATTAGGGGGCGTGCAGGAGGCAGCTAATGGATGATTTCCTCTCATCATTGAGGATTCTCTCTCTCTCTCTCTCTCTCTCTCTCTCTTCCTCTCTGAAATCAATAAAAACATATTTTAAAAAATATTTAAACAAAAAAGTAAACTGCTGTAATAACAAATGATTGTAAAAGGTGTTAATTTTATATAGAAAAACAATTACTATGAACTTACAAATAGAGAAATAAACTAAAAATAAAGAGAATACACTAGCTAGATACATTTAGAACAAAAAAATGCCCCTTTTAAAGAGAAAATATTTATAAAATGTAGAAAACAATATAGGCATAATAGTACAGATTTTATTATAATCTAATTCTAATTTAAGAAGGATAGATAAATTACATCAGGACTGAACTTATGTTAGGAGAGTGACATAGAACGAACAACTCTACATTCAGAGAAAGGAAGACAGCGCATTAGACAAATGAGCACACTTCAACAATGGAGAATAGCAAAAGGTGCCCATCTCACTGGTAATCAGAGAAACGTGTTGGAGCCATGAGGCGCTGCTACACCCAGCTGACAGGGCAGTGACTGATGGCAGTACCAGCACTGGTGGGGACTCAGAGCAACAGCAACTGTCCCACAGCTGGTGGCAGCAAAAACTGGTACAGAGGCTTGGACAACCATCTGGCATCACGTATGAAAGTTGAACACACACTACCCTAAGGTTCAGTGATACGACATCACAGGGACTCATATGCACCCAGAGACATGTCCAAGGACGTGCATGGCAGCTTTACTGTGACAGCCCTGATTAGAAAACAGCTCGAATATCTGCAGTGCATGGGACACACATGGCGGTGCGTCCATGAGGGGCTGATCCTCAGTAAAAGCGCATGAACACCAGTGAGGATGGCTTCGCAAGCACAGTGTCAAGCGAAGAAGGGAAACGCACGAGCCCCTAGATAATGATCCCACTCATTTTGGAAGCAGGAGAGATGACTCTGGGGTGTTAGGTGTCGGGGAGCAGTTGCCTTTGGGAAGGAGAATGGAGTGGTGACTGTCCTTGTACTTCAGGACGGTAACACAGGATGGTCCTTGAGGACAGTTTCCCCCAAGAGTTCCCTATAAACTGAAGATTGGGGGCTTTTCTGTATGTCTATCATACACCAATAACAATGACCTTTATAATAATCCTATCAAATAAAGAGGTAATATGCAAATTGACCATCACTCCAACACACAAGATGGCTGCCCCATGTGGTCAAAGATGGCCGACGGGAGGGCAGTTGAGGGGGATTGGGCCTGCAGGGGAGGGCAGTTAGCGGTGACCAGGCCGGCAGGGTAGGGCAGTTGGGAGCGACCAGGCTGGCAGGGGAGCAGTTAGGCAACGGTCAGGCTGGTATGGGAGTGGTTAGGGCAGGGGTGGGCAAACTTTTTGACTCGAGGGCCACAATGAGTTCTTAAACTGGACGGGAGGGCCGGAACAAAAGCATGGATGGAGTGTTTGTGTGAACTAATATAAATTCAAAGTAAACATAATTACATAAAAGGGTACGGTCTTTTTTTGTTTGTTTGTTTTATTCATTTCAAGTGGGCCATAGTTTGCCCACGGCTGGGTTAGGGGGTGATCAGGCTGGCAGGTAGGCGAGCGGTTGGGAGCCAGCAGTCCTGGATTGGGATTGGGCCTAAACGGGCAGTCGGACATCCCTCGAGGTGTCCCAGATTGGAGAGGGTGCAGGCTGGGCTGAGGGACATACACCCTACCCCCTGCACAAATTTTGTGCACCGGGATTCTAGTTTCAAATAACAGACTTTACAAGAAGACTTTAAAAATATAAGATGCTGTTGTGGAATTGGATATTAAATTTTAAAAAAACTTGTTAAAATGACTTGTACAGATGGCTAATCATTTTCAGAAGGTGAAGCTGAAGGACTTTTGAGAATTTAGAGCAGGGGTCCTGAAACTTTTTAAACAGGGGGCCAGTTCACTGTCCCTCAGACCGTTGGAGGGCCAGACTATAGTTTAAAAAAAAGTATGAACAAATTCCTATGCACACAGCGGCGGCAAAAACACCCGGCGGGCCGGATAAATGTTTTCGGCGGGCCGCATATGGCCCGCGGGCCGCAGTTTGAGGACCCCTGATTTAGAGGTTTTGCATCTTGGTGAGGCATATAAAGTCTTCTTCTTTTACTCGTGAATATTGGATGGGCAACTCACCCAACCATCAATGCCCAAGCCCTGACAGGGTCAGATATGCAACCTAATTTATTTCAGTGTGACCAGGGACAAACAGGTTTAGCTGAGCACTGGCATTGGGTGGAAGCTGACAGGCAAGGACTGTGGACACGGATCTGCTGAGGAGGCCCTGATGTGTCATTGCAACAAGTTGTCAAAAGAAAGTGGCACAATACTCCTGGGGGCAGTGTTCCTTTTATCACAGTCTGGGCGGGATGCTGCAACTGTCAATACACCAGGCCTTACTCAGGCTAGTCACCTTGTGTCCATGTCACTGTGCAAGCCCAAGCCAATCTCTGTCCAGTGGCCGTGCAGTCAGCAGAGGGGGCTGTGGCCTCTTCCCTAAGAGACTCCGGAAATTTTCCAAAGGGGAATAGCACACAGAGCAGCCTCCAGGCTCAGATCAAGTCTGGGCCTTTCGAAGGATAACATACGACACTGGTATCAGACATAGGGGAACAGCCACTATAAAAAGCAGAATTGGGGTTGGTCACGATGTCTCCTCTCAGCTATGGGTGTCCCACAAGCTAACATTGTGTTCAAGGCATCCACAAAATGCTCTCAAAAGAAAAGAACTTTCAAATACTTAGGATTGAGCTCACGGGTAAAACGCATACCCATTTGGATTTTAATATTTTCCAACCTATTAGGAGTCTGCCAAATATACTTCAATATGCTTATGTCAACCCAAAGGTCATGCTGACTGCTCCTGCAGCCCCCAAACGAGGATAAAGTCACTATCAAGGCTGAAGCTGAGAGCAACTGAAACAGCCACTTGAAGTGACCCTGTAGTGACACCTCATGCTAAGACCAGGGAACAAGTGGAGCACAAATAACCTCGACCCGAGGAAGGCCCTGGTGTGGCCTAGACGTGACACTCACTCTCTTTGCCTTTCTCCTTGTTCTTGAGCTGCTGCAGCTTCTGCTCACGGTGCTGCTTCTCCAGCGCCTGCTCCTGGCGGTGCCTCTCCAGCTTCCGCTGGTGCTCTAGCAGCTCTTGCTGGTGCTTCAGGGCCAGCAGTTCCTGCTGGTGCTGTAGGAGGGAAGGAGACGGGTCAGAGCCTGGGGCTGAGACAAGAACCAACACACAGACACACACACACACACACACACACACACACACACACACACACACGACAGAATCAGCGAAGGACCAGTTCGCCTCTGTGTAGGTGCTGCCACTGGGGCTGGTCCTGTCCCACAGCCTGCATTTCCTATGATTCTATCCCAACTCTGTGCAGTGCCCACGCAAACAGGCTGCTCGGGGCCCAGATGTCTCCTGACCTTTTAAGTGATAAAAATGACTGGATCCTAGAAGAAAACACACAGGGAGATTTATTTATGTCATCTTGCAAGCTGGGAATGCCTTTTTGAGAATGACACAAAAGAGTGTGAAATAAGCATTCACCCTAAGGCAAAGCCGTCCTACTCCTGGGACTCACCCAAGAGACATGGGCAAATCTGACCAAAGCCCTCTAGGGAATGTGTATGGCAGTCCTGCAGGACAGCCCAGCTCGCCACGCCCAATGTACCTCCGAGTTGAACACAAACTGTGCATTCACATGCTGGAATACTACCTAGTGATGAAAAGGGATAGGCTAGAGACAGAGGAAAAGACACAGACAGACTGCAGAACCGCATGGGGACAGTGACAGAGTCAGCAGGCAAAGTTTCTACTTCTGTGGTGTTTGGGAATAGAAATTCCTAAGACCTGGTGACAAAAATCAGATGCAGGCCCATGGATACTGAGGGTCACTTCTAAGAGCTTTCTTATAGAAAAAAAATATATTGTAGTCAACTTACATGAACTGGGGACAGTGGACATTAGCAGGCACATTCCATGCCCTTCCTGCCACCTAACAACACTCTTGATGGCAAATGGCACGGGGTCAGAGGAGAGTGCTGAGGCCAGCCTGCCCGGCATGAACCTGGCTCTGCATCCTCAACCCCCCGCCCCCCTCCACTCAAGTACTGAACTCCTCCCTGTGAGGACTACAGGAGGTAATCTCTGGGAAACACTTAGAACAGCGTGGCACAAGCCTCTTGTCTGTTTTCTGTCTTCCTCTGAAAGACCTTGACTCCTTCTGAATGTTGCAATGTCATCCTAAGATCAAAACGAGGCCCCCAGTGGTCTTCCAGAGAAACAGCACTCACAGAACAGACCCATAGGGAGGAATTCCAGGAGTTTTAAACCACAAAACTGGCTTCCTAGTTCTGCAGTGTTGGTCGCCAACAGTTAGCAAAACCTGGGTCGAGTGCCCAGCTCCAGCTCCTGAGAACTGTCTATCAGCTAGAACTGTGCAAACAATTCAAACCAGTGGGGTTTTCTTACTGTTTAGGAGGGAAACTAAATTACACCTTTGTGACAAAACAATAAATGAAGTGGGGGTGAAACATGCCCCTTATTTTTAGTTTTGATCCCAGACACCATGCTCTGAGCTGCACTGTGGGGGCTGATGTTGTACTCACTGAGGACAGGCGCACATGAAGAAGGTCTCCGCCTGAAGACCTATTTGCTTGTCTGAATAGACACAGAGGACCTGCCCAAGAGCCACATGCTGTGTCTGCGGTAGAGGCTCGCCCCATTCCTGGGTCACTAGTCGTGTCAACAGCCCTGCCCTCCTGCGTTGGCAATCTCAAGAAACGTGCATCCCGGCGGGCTGCCTGCTACTGCTCAGGTCAGGACAGTATTACAGCGATATTCCGACAACAGCTTTTACAATGAAGTGTCCCTCCCCACTGGTATTACCTATACCCCAAGGGCCCTAAGTACAGCCTGGGTTCCCTTTCAGCTGCTCAGTATTCATTTACTTTCTAAATGAGGAACAGGCAGAAATTTGCTTAATAGTCTTTCTCAACATTTATTTTTGAGCCAGAACCCAGAAGAAAAAGAGATCTTTCAATTATCTTTACAAAAAGACTGGAAACAACCACCACAGATACTGGTGATTAAAATTCACAGGATTACAGAACTCCCAGAAAAACAATATTGTCATGGAGTTTTAATGAAAGCAGCAAGTACAAACAACGACTCAGATTCCCCAAAATGCCCCAGAGCTACACTGTATGATCTCATTCCACCTCCCATTTGGATGGACATTACCCAATATTAGATTATATTAAAGCCCATAAAACAAAAGTGATGGGAATAAATCAGACCCTGGCAGCCTTCCGTCACAATGTCACGTCACATTTCTGGCCTGTCTCTTGATCTTGAGACAAAGCGGTCCTCTAGACTCACAGATTTAGGGAAATAAGGGTGAACTACAACATAAAGATCATCTGCATTATTGTCCCCAATCACGCATCATTGTGTGGAATCGTAAATATGAACTGCCTGTCAGCACCCAGGAAGGCTCCTCCATGGGGAATGAATGAATGTGTCACGAAGTATAGTCTTCAGAATACAAAACAGGTCTTTGAGATGTGCTAATTTTCATGTTAGGTAAAATCCATAGAATTATTTGCACCTAGTATCTCGCTAACATGAGTGAAGGTCAAGACTATTCTATAGAGAAAGACTTGTTGATAAGCTATTTTTTGCAGATTGAAACTATTATGAGCAATTTAAAGAAGATGTCTACAACTTAATTTTTCTAAGAAAAAAAACTGAATAACAATAAATCCCATTACTCCAATGAGAGTTTAACACTGAATTTACTTTTAAGCCAATACTGAGCTCAGAATCAAAGCACAGGTTCCTGGAATTCAGCTTCTTTGAGTCTGACTTTAGAATTGAATAAACGAATGTTCAGGTGGAAACCCAGCCAAATGTCTACTCTCAAAAGTGAACTAAAACCCTGCTACATGGAAGGACTGAAACTGGGGACAGGTACCCATCCACAGCCCCAGGCGAGAACAGAGACCTTCCAGCCTCCAGGGAACTGTCACCTGACCCTCTCAGAGTGCCTCTGATTAATCCTATGGATCAATAACCAACCGGTCATCAGAAATGGTAGCAGTCAAGTTCCATTAAAGCACATTAACACCACCACAGGGACGCTTACAAAGCTGCTCAAAAACCAACCTCCCTGGGCGTGGACTCTGCAAAACAACTAATGCTGAGGTCATGACCATTCAGACGTCAAGTTCTTGGAGCCAGAGGTGCCCCATACAAAGGCAGGAGTTGCAGGTAGGTACCTGTATTTCAGCACGGGGGAGTCCCATGGGCCATCTGCTTACTCTGCGGGGGGAGGAGGGGCGTGTGAAAGCCACAGCCTGCTCAAGAGCCCAAGGATGTCTAATGGTCAAACATGCAAGTACCCTACAGGGGTCAAGGGCTCCTTTTAAAAGTCAAGGGTGTCTTCCTGATTTTAAATTTACGGCAGACTCATGGTAGCAAATGTGAAAATGAGAACAATATGAAACATCACCCACTCCCCTTGTCTCAGGAAATAGGGAGCTGATGTCCAATGATTTCTGCAGTCCACTCACAACTAAATCCTGGCTCCAAATAAAAACCAAACAGCCAGCAATGAGGAGTACCTTCTAGTCTCCCATGTGTTAACTGGCCTCAACAGAAATGGTCTTAGGTGGATTTTTATTAACCATTAATGGCCCAACCTGTTTTGTGCCAGTCTACCCCTAAATTTTGCTAATCACTAGAACTGATGCACCAGGAAATGTCCCAAGGCATGTAATGAAGGATGGTGATGGGCAGCCTATTCAGACCTCCAGCTACCTGCCCACACCCAGGATGAGGCCGTCTCAGGACTCACCATGCCCTGCTCTGCAGATCCCTAATCACAGACGTTCACTATGCTCTTGTTTCTCTTCCTTGACATTGAGGCTGGTAAGACACCAAACCTAAACAAACGACAGCTGGGGCCAGCAGGGAAAAGGACGGAGGAAGCTCCACATGCAGATGAGCTGGAGTCAGCCAGGGCTAGAATCTCCAGGTGCTCATGTGACCCATGTTAAGCTGCGCACAGGCAGGCACTGGTCCTCTCACACAGATGTTTCCCATGGTGGAGGGGTGCAGCGAGAAACTTCACGCTGCCTCTCTATAGCAACCCGGACCTCGTGAGGGCTTGCCACCCCTGAGGCCGATCACAACCTATGCAGGGCCCTGCCATCAGCAGATGGATGCTAGGAGCTGTCTTTGCCACCTCCTTCACTGCATTTCTCTTGAAAAGATTAAATCAAAAATAAAGCACAGATTCAGTGCCTCTTCACTGAAGAATGCACAGCATTTCAGGAGCCTGGCATAGTCAGTGCAAAACTGAGGATGTGCATAAAGGCTGGAACTGTGACATGGGGAGTTGCCCGGGAGCTCTGTGTCTCAGCACAGCCGCCAGTTAGGTGGCCTAGTTCACAGATGCAGAGGCCTCTCAGGCAGCCACCCCTACCCCGACACCTCCCTCATTCTAAGAACACAGTTCTGACTGACGGAGATTTC
This sequence comes from Myotis nattereri, assembly GCF_964212035.1. NCBI lineage: Eukaryota > Metazoa > Chordata > Mammalia > Chiroptera > Vespertilionidae > Myotis > Myotis nattereri. The sequence continues at coordinate 35,575,738 of NC_138082.1, forward strand.
TCTCAGGTGGGCTGGCTGTTCACATCCAGGAACACGTGCTGTTTGGCCATGGTTTCCATAGCCCATTTGGGACTAAAATGCTATTCGTTAAGGGATCCTCAAAAACAGAAGCCTTTCCATGTTCCTCTTACTGGATGTGCTGGCTCATACCCAGAGGCACCCATTCAGTACTTTCAAAATCATCTTCCCTCTTCCTCACCAGGGTAAAATCCCCAGGTGGCAGTCACATTCCCATCCCAAACTGGCCACTCAAATGTTATAAAGACAAAAAGGGTTGGCCTCAGCATGATGATCTATGAGAGGAAGGTCTGCAACAGACGCCAGCACTGTGGTGTGGTCCAGGGCACTGTGGGCCACTTCTGTGAGGCTGCGGGTACAACATAGCTGTGAGGATGGGGGAGCAGTGAAGGAGGTAATGAGGAGGGGGGACAATAAGAGGGAGAAAGTGGAGCCAGGAGGGGGAGGGATATGAGAGGGAGGGCCAACTGCAAGCCCGCTGCCCGTGCTTCCTTTGCCTTTGCCCCCAGTACCCAGGGTAACCCTACTTTCTCCTTCAAGGCTGGGCTCCAGCAGCTGCACTCTCATGAAGCCCAGCACCTCCCCCCATGCTGGGATTCCTATTTCTTTCCCTCAGGCCTCACCACCACCTGGCACACTTGCACAGGGGCCTGAGGCTGTCTGTGATTGGGCTGGGGCTGCGCCCCTTGTCTTCTGCAGACCTCAGCTGGGCCCACAGCAGGTGTGAGCGAAGCCCAGGGATAGGGGACCAGAGCAAAGGCAATAGAGCCAGTGAGGAGGAATGAAGGAGTAGGACAGGCAGGACACAAACTCCCACAGCTGCTGCTTTGGAGACACAGAGTTCCTTTTCTCCTACAACTATAGGCAGCCTGCAGTTGGAAGGCAACATTAACAGTCAGCAGGACACCTGATAAAGCCAGATACTCTTAGGTGCAGCCAACGAAAAGCAGAGCCCAGTGTGGCAGCCAGAGTGGCCATCAGTGACCCTTAGGGCAGCAGGCAGGTGGAGCAAGGCCATCCACCTGCCCATGAATGAGTTCCTGGAAACCACATGCCAGTTGTATATGCAGTGCTTCCTAGCACTCTCATTAGGCACAAACAGGTCCAGGGATGACACAGGTCTGCATTGCACAGCCATGAGCCTTTCCAGGTGCCAGGGTTACAACAACCGGAGTTTTCCCGCTAGCTCATTAATGTCGCCTCAGGTGACCTGGAAGCCAGGACTCCGGGCAACATCTCTTCAGTTACCTGAGGCAGGTAATAAAGAGAGAATAAACATCCCCATCCCAAGTGGACTCCCAGTGCCATTAGAATCAGGTTTCCTTTCAATTTTCTTCCTGTCCCCGCAGGGAAAAGAGTCATACCCTCAACTAAATAGCTCTTAAAACCCTGTCCTACCACTGGGAACAGCACAGGTCACACTAACAGACATGAACAGAGAGAAGTTCATCGTTTCTAGCAAAAAAGCACAAATTCACACAAAGTGGGAATGATTTTTACTTTTCACCACTTAGGCCAGAAGAGAAGGGGCCACCTGCCTGCACCTCTGGGAGGAGCACTAACCTTTCAGCTACTCCCCCAACCCTTGACTTTATCATTATACCCACACTGAGAAGAGCTACTCCAGTCAAACAGGCTATGATGCTACTTACATGAGGTCCATAGAGTAGTCAAATTTATAGACAGAATGTAGAGTGGTGGCTGTCAGGACTGAGGGATGGGTAATATTTAATGGGCACAATGTTTCGGTCTAGGAAGATGAAACTGGCGGTGGTTGCAAAACAGCGTGAGTGTACTAGTGACACTGAACTACACACCTAAAAATGGTAAGATGGCAAACTTCATAAGTATATTTACCATAATAAAGAAATGGTTTAGGGGTCTAGTGGTAACATAGAATTACCATATAACCCAGCAATTCCACCCTAAAGAACTGAAAACAGGTGCTCAAACAAAAATTTGTGCACGAATGTTCATAGCAGCACTATCACAATCGCCAGGGTGGAAACAGCCCAAAGGCCTATCACCAGATAAAGAGACACATAAACTGAGGTCCATTCAGACAAAGGAATATCACTCGGCCATGAAGAGGAACACAGCACGATGCTTGTTACCATGTGGTGAGCCCTGAACACGTGATGCTGAGGGAAGGAAGCCAGACACAGAAGGCTATATGTTGTGTGATTCTGTTATATGAAATGTCTAGAACGAGCACATTCATAGAGGCAGAAAGTGAACGAGTGTTGCCAGGGGATGGGGGAAGAGGGCATGGGGAGAAACTGATAAAATGGTTTGTAACTAGGTGGTGGTGATAGTTGCACAATATTGTAAGTGAACTAAATGTCACTGAATTGTATACTTTAAAATAGTCAAATGATGAATTTTATGCTATGTAATTTTTAAAAATATATTTTTATTGATTTCAGAGAGGAAGGGAGAGGGAGAGATAGAAACATCAATGATGAGAGAGAATTGATTGGCTGCCTCCTGCATGCAACCGGAGCATTTACTCTGACTGGGAATTGAACCGTGACCTCCTGGTTCATAGTTCGATGCTCAACCACTAAGTCACGCAGGCCAGGCAATGCTACTTAATTTTTATCACCATAAAAAAAAATGACTAAGGAAAAAACTAAGGATTTCCCATAAAACAGTGGTTCTCAATCTTCTGGCCCTTTAAATACAGTTCCTCATGTTGTGACCCAACCATAAAATTATTTTCGTTGCTACTTCATAACTGTAATGTTGCTACTGTTATGAATCGTAATGTAAATATCTGATATGCAGGATGGTCTTAGGCGACCCCTGTGAAAGGGTCGTTCGACGGCCAAAGGGGTCGCGACCCACAGGTTGAGAACCTCTGCCATAAAAGAAAAGGAATAAAAGCACAGTTGTTTCCTATGTGGAATCTCCATCTGTGTGGACTCAGGCAGGGGACAGTGAGTGTGGTTTTTGAGACCAATTACAGCAATGCAATTGGTCTTAGAACTTAGATGGTCCCCTGGGCCTCCCAGCAGCAGCAGGAGGTGGGAAAGGGAATGGAGGCCGAGAAGGGCCAATTGACCAGAGGCAGAGCCTGATGGGCACTGGAGACACAAGCTGAACTGGAGCAGGAAACAGGGAAATGCAGCTGTCAGGAACATGACCTGGGTCCTGGGGAACACTAGAAAATGACAAAATTGCTCCATAGATGAGCACACTTACCATTTACCTAGCACCACCCCATGAACCAGCTCCTCTAGGAGGAGAAGGCCATCGCTGTACCTAGGACCCAGGGAAAGCTTTCTGCTCTGTAGAAGCTAGAGCGTGGGGGCCTGAGTAACCCCACAGGAGAAACGGGAGGGATTCTCCTGGGGTGACCCAGAGGCCCACAGCATGAGGAAAAGAGTTCCCACCTTCCCCGGAGCTCCTGCAAGCCACAAAACCAGGTTCAGAGATGGAGCCTTCGGGAAACAACCTTGGCCTGTCAGGACCCCAGGGCCACGAATCATCCATACCTGGGGCCCAACCTTGGCAAGAGCACAGTCATGGGATGGGCCAGGCCCTGCCCATGAGCTGTCAAGGAGACTGTCACAGATAACGTTTCAATATCTTAAAGTGGTTAAGGAAGTTTTAGTCAATGCAGCTGAAGAAAGGAGGTCATAAGTATTTGCATATGACATGTCTATCTGCCTAGAGAACATGAAATAACCAATTATAAATTTGAGATGAATAAAAAAATTTGATAATTCTATAAAGAAATATATAAAATACCTAAGAATAATTGAGTATAAAATCTACAAGGCTTATATGAAAAAATAAAACAAGGGTTTTATTTAAATAAACCATCAGACTGTAACGCCGTGTTCCTAGATTAGAAACTTAATATCAGGAAGTTATTACAAAATATATTAATTTATGAACTCGCTGCAACTTCCATACATTTCCAAGTTTTGAGGACTCTATGGGAAAGATTCTGAAGTTCACCTGGAAGAATGAAGGGTAAGACAGGCCACAGCGAATTTAAAAGGTAGAATCCACGTGAGGGGACAGGAGACATGCGGATATGCACGAGACTAGCACACGGTGCAGGGGTTCCTGCTGACAGCTGTGTGGTGTCAGCACAGGACCTGGAGAAAGCCGAGGCAAACACGCACTGGTTAGGAGACCACAGTGACACTTCTAACCACTTAGAAATCATGTTCTGATCTGTGAATGAGGTTAGGACAAGTAGATACTACTGACTATGGGCAAAAGTAACAGCCACATGACAACACTGAAATAATACCCTTAATTTATAATGGGCACTCCTACAACAGTAAGAAAAGGCCAGCACTACAACAGAAGAACAGCAAAGAAAATGATAAATAGTAGAAAAAGCGAATAAGCATATATAAATACGGTTACCCAAAATCGCAGAAATAGAGACACAATGTGACACAGAATGGAAATATAATGGGAACAAGTCCCGCTAAGGCCTCAGACTGCCAGGGAGGGGTGGTCACTGCAGGACAGGGACAACCCCATCAGTGGAGGAGCAGGCATGGGCACCAGCTCCTTGGGCAGCTGTGGGTGTGAGGGAGAGCACCTGTGCAGTGCCCAGCACGAATGGCCCCACCCAGGACGACTCAGTAAGTGCGCCTGTCATGGTTACTACTGCTTTGCTATTTTGTCCATAGAGTAAGGAAGGTGTGTGTGCATGTGTGACAGAGGGAGGGAGACAGACAGGCACATGTGCACTCGGCTGGTATAGATTTTGGAGATAAACATGGGTAACAAAAGCCACAAAAAAGTACTTATCTTGGGTCAGCAATGCCATTTCTACTCTGTCTAGACATATGCACATGATTCATGCACAAAGAAAGTAAAAACATGAAAAACTGAAAATAATCTTAATGTTCAACTATTCGGGTATTAGTGGTTGTTTAAATTGTGACTTACTATAAGACTACAATAAAACCATTAAAATCATACTTTCGCAGTGTATGGGATGGTTTAGGGAAATGCTGACAACACAGTAAATAAAAATAAATCAGAGTTTGACCTCATTCTGTAACATTACACATACACATGCACACAGCTCACTAGTACATAAGATCACAGAACTTCATTAACAGCCTTCCTACCTAATAGCACAGGAGCAATATTTTCTCCTTTGTAATTTTCAACTATTCAAATCATTAACACTAATGACTTTTACAATCAGAAAGAGGACACCATGAAAACATTCCTTATAACAGCAACACAGCCTGCAATGCCAACGTAAGCATAGGGCTGAATCTGTCCATACACAACCACTAGGGAGGCCTGAGGCCCCAGACCCTCCTCCTCCTCCCGCTGATGCTCAGGACACATTACCAGTGGGTTGTTCCTCTGGGGGTGCAATGGATTCGCCAGTTGGGATGCTCAGGAGGAAGGTCTATGGGTGTGGTTCTGTAAGTGAATGACTAAAGAGGAGGGCCAACATCTGGGTGAATGTGGCTGACTGAACACAGGCCTGACCTCCACCGCCCTGAAAGCACCGACAGGGACAGAGGAAAGTATTTTTTAAAGAGATACAAATCCATAGACCACAGACTGCAGAAAAGGTTGGACTGCAAATCAAGTGAGTGAAAGAAACACCCCAACTGGGAAGGCTGTGGCCTCTACCAGGGAAACAAAACAGCAGAACTCCCAGTAGCTCCCAGACAAGTGTCAACACCGCTTCCAACTAAAGATGCTCATATGTGTCTATCACTAAAGCTAAATGTTTGATACATTCCCAACACAAAAATATAAGTATCTGCAAAACATGAAGACAACATGCATTTACAGAAACATTCCTGCTCATGGATGGAGATACTGGGATGGCACCCCTGATCCCAGACTAGAGGGTGGCTAAGATAGTGAACTGGCTTGCACTCGGGTTTCCAGTGTCCTGCCCCTTCTTCCTGCATGCACCCAACTCCTGCCCGAGTCACTGCTGAACATGCCCCCTGTCCCCTCTGAATGAGAGTGAGCATCCCTCCTGCATGCACTCTGGCCCTGTTGCTGCATGTCCCCAGTACCCATTCCCTTGGATATTATTCCCAAAGGAACTCTGACCTTAGCTATGAGACCTGCTTTGGCCAGTGGGGCAGTAACATCCTAGAGGGAAAACACACTTGCCCTTCTGCTGAGCTTGCAACTCTGAAACCAGCAAATAATCCCCTGCCCCCCAACAGCCTGCCAAACATCAGACCAGAAAGTGAGGCAATTATAGGTCACCCCACTGCTGTAGGTACAGAGAGAAATCCCAGGCCTGAAAAGCAGCTTAAACAACCCTCAACATACAAAATGACTACTGTGGTAAGTGCTGTATTTGGGGTCATTTGCTACACAGCAAAAGGTAACTGAGACGCTCCTGCAATACAGTCCTTGCAGTCCTGTAAAACGGTAAGCATCACCACACAAGCAGGAAGGACCTAGTGGGTCTTAGATGCTAAAATCATTTCCCCTTTGCATGAAACGAATATTTAAATTATTGATCCTGATCTAAAGATGCAATACATTCCAATTTCAGATACTTGGAAATACAAAAACCATGTGATTGTATCATTATACTTAGAAATAGCCGCTGACAACTACAAATGCACTCTTCTGTGAGAAGAGCTCCAAGGCCTCTCAAACTGTGGGACTGGTTTGCATCAGAAAAGAGGGACCTAAGCCAATGGGAAGGGAGAAATGATTCACTCCAGGGAAACCCCAGAGCTGTATCAGAAAGGGCATGTGGTTCCCCGAGTGCCAAGTGTGAGCAATACGCACACAGACTGACACAGGAAGGGAGACTCTGAGTAGGTCTTTAAGCAGAGTAAAGTCTAAGTATACCAGTAAGTGGCCTCCAAGAAGTGGCCTTGTGTATGTGTGTGGGGGTTGAGCAGGAGAGCCAGTTCTTCCCTCAAGTGGGAAATTGCTCGCTGGGTTCTTTCTTGCAGGGAGAAAGCTGGCTGTCTAAACAGGGAATGTTTGCCTGACGAGGTCTAGGGCCTGTGAATCCAGACGGAGGGCAGAGAGAGGCAGCTTTGTTGGTTAACCCCACTTTTTGATTTGAAACACTAAAAACATGTATTTCTTTGATAAAATAAAAAGCATTAAAACTATAACAACTCCCAAAGCAGCAAATCTAGAAAATAGTCTTAGTTATCTGTGCTATCCCTGTTTGTGAAAGTTCACAATTTCTGGGCACAGATATTCCCCACACCCCAAACTCTGGCTCTCTCACACCCCGCCTCAGGTACAGTGCTCATTGGGACCTTGTTCAGGAAAGGAGAGAATGAACCATGTAGGATGCAAGCAGGAACGTGGTACCTGAAACAGCCTGACTCGCAGAGAAACTGTCAAAGTCACGTGCAGTACTGAGCACTGAGAGCTCATTAAAGATCTTCTGCACCCAAAGTTAACAATTTAAGTCATATTTTAAAAATGACTCCCTTCTTATTTACAAGTTTCTACTCAAATTCACTGATGATTTAATGGCACTAATTAGACTGTGTGCTCAAGAGCTCTGTCTGGCAAACACGACTGCCAAATGTCACTAACAATGTGACAGCTTAGGAAGAGGGTTTAAATCATCAAAACAAAAGCCGCTGATGTAATGATACAATTACAAAGTTTAAACAGCTTTTATGATCTCCATTTTAAATGGAAAAACAAATGATTAAAATGCAGAGAACATGTGACCTTGAGATTCTTCCTGTGTGTGGAGAACCAGGCCTGAGCTCTCTTGGTGACAAGGGCATGAGAAGCGCCCAACGGCCAGGCCGGCCCTACACAGGCTGACATGAGGACTCGGGAAGGACAATCTCCCATCTCCATGGCAGGGATACAAATTCCTGAAGTGCCAGGTGAGAACAGGAACAGGGTCAGGACACCAGACCCAGCGCAGTCAGAGGACCAAGCTGCGGGAAGCCCACTTGCCCTCTCAAGGGTCTTGATGATTCTTGTTGCCCTGATGACCTCATATACATGGGGTTTGTTTATTTCTCAAAATCTCATTTTTTTTCTACAAACTATAAATTCAACAGACTCCTACATGAGACATGTTTAATGCCGGTTGGCACGAACCATGCCTACAAGGTAGGACACTGGCGCTGTCTGTATTAGTGCATGATGACAGGAGTGTGAGGGACAATGCAATTCAATAGGTAGCTACTAAGGTCTTCCTTCAGCCAGGTATAGTTGTGTTGGGCCTGCAAACCCATGTCCACGTTGGGAGGCATGCACATGTGACTGATAGAGACACACAGTGAAGGGCAGTGAGGGGCCCGCCTTTGGGAGCACACGCATGCACTCTATGTGCTTTGGGGGCTGCGAGAGAGGCCCACATGATAAGGACCTGAGGCCTCCTGCCCACAAACACATGTGAGCTTGGACATGGATCCTGTGGCCCTGAATGCCAGCTTGACCTTATGAGAGGCCCTAAGCCCCCACCTCCAGCTAAGCTGCTCCTGGGTCCTCGACCCACAGAAACTAGGGGATAATACACGTCTATTGTTGTAGCTGCTAAGTTGTGGGGTAATATGTTACATAGAAATAAATAACTTATACGACATGGGTTTTTTTGCTTTGTTTTAACGTGGCTACTAGGAAATGTAAAATTACCTACATAATTGTAACGTACCCTATATTTTTCTATAGGGCAATGCTGCTCTGAATGGCTCGAATACCATGAGAGCTTATCAGGACCAGCACATCACACCAGGACTGTTAACTACATATTGTACCTTCGCTACATTTCACTAATACATGTTTCTTTCCTATGTATTTAATTTTAAAATCTGGAATATGATTAGATACTTGTATAGAGTAAGCACCCCCCCCCCCCAAAAAAAGATCTATGTTAGTTTTTCTTATTCTATTTAAATATAAGAAAATGTTAACACCTCTTCCCAGTTACAAAAGATCAGTAGGACAAAATGAGAAGAGGTAGACACCACCCAAGAGATAACCTGGGTTACTATTCCTACTGGTAATTTCCCTATTTCAGGACATGTATTGGCAGGTGAAATTAGGTGGGAAGCACTCTCTCTGCTTTAAGTACATCCTACACTGGGGCTTTAGACACTGTTTCCACTATATGCTACATCTGCCACAATTTAGTTGGCCAACACCCTGCTGCTGAAGATACAGCATCCAGTGATCTGTCTTCGGGGCATGGTGAGGAACGTCCCTGCCTGTGAGTCCTAACGGTGCAGCTGGTTGCTAGGGACCATGCTCAGCAGCTAGGATCACGGTGAGAAAGCATGTGCTGGAACCAGGACTCACCTTGATGTGCTCGTGCAGCTGGGCCTCGTGCTGCCGCGACAGCTGTTCGTGCTGCCTTTGGAACTCTGCGATGAGGATCTGCCGCTGCAGCTGCTGCTTCTGCTTCAGAGCCAGGAGCTCCTGCTGCAGCTGCTGTTCCCGGAGGGCGGGCTCCGCCACAGGCAGCGGGAACTGGTGGTCCAGGCGCAGGTCCATGGGCACCGCCGAGGGAGCCACCTGCAAAGGCAGCGCCGAGGCCACATCCACTGCAGAGAGAGCACAACACAGAGCATGGTCACTGCAGGCCACGGCGTCCCCCGCCTGAGCAACCACCCAGACCCTTAGCAAGCAGCAAGGGGTATCCGCATGCTGAAGGACAGTTCACATTTCAGATGCCTCTCCCCAACTCTTGCCCAAAAGGTTCACAGTGAGGGACTCAGCAGCCTATGAGAGGATCTACTCTTCAAGTACAAAAATCACAGTCATCATGAAGGTGAGACCAGGACACATTCACGCACACTGCCCCCTGCTCTCTCACAGGAAGTCACTGCAGGCCCATCACCTTTTCTGAAAGCAAGTTTGAAAGGCACAAGGAGAAAAGGGAAGAACTCCAGAGAGGGTTGCACAGCACTAAGTATGGAGGCTGACTGCGGTGTCGCTTCCTCCTTCTCACCAAGTCACTGAAGAGCTGTGTACCGGAAACACAGAACAGTGTGTGCCACAGAGTGGTCCAGACAGATGCTCAGGACGAGGGCCTGTTTCCATGGCGAAGCAAGTGCCCTCTCAGCAAACATGTTTACTGGCTGCAGCCCACGGAGTGCCTCCCAGCTGGCCTGCACAGGCACATGCATGAGCCGTGTCTGCTACACAGAGCCCACGGCTTCTTTTAGGCTCGAAGGCTGGCAGAGGACAGCACCAGTGACTGAGATTAGAAACAGCAGCAGAATCAATCTTAATGCTGACAAATCAATACCAAATTAAAGCGAGAAAAGGAGCACAGGAGGAATGTAAGTTTTCAATTATGGACATCACAAGAGAACCCCAAGGTGGGTGCTCCTGCTGGGACAGGTTTCCACTTTGAAAATACATGAACACAGGCTTGCACTGTGGCCAGAGAACTTTCCACAGTGGTATTCAGACACGCTGTGCTCTCCCCCCGCACCCCCCAAATGGACTTTGCTCATAAAGCCCCTGAAGGAGCTGAGGGGAGAGCATAGCGCAGAGACCCACAGCTCCCGGGTCACTTCCAGAAAGGTCTCCCCAATCTGCTCTAGGCCCAGACCCGGAGGCCAGGGCAGGAGAAGGGGGCCTTGCCCTGAAGGGGGTTGCAAGACTCAGATGGGAGCCCCAATTCAAAAGGCCAGGGCCACCACGGACCAGTTTTCTTACCTAAGGGCTGTCTCTGCCTGGACCCTAGCACAGGCCAAGTTAAGTATATGACTTGGTCCCCGAGTCTGCCTGGAAGTAGTCACCCCCACTACACACATGCCCAGGACCTTGCCCTCAGGCCAGAGCCCTCCAGTAGCAGATATACAGTTCCTGAGGAGTTCTGTGCTCCCAGCCCTATAGCCCATAGGTTCTGGTACAAAAGCCCAGCCCATAAATGGAACCACCCCTTGGGGCAGAGCATTTCTGTGGTCATTGCCCAGATGGAAGGTCTTACACTGGCCTTTCTGATAAGGCAAGGTTGGGGAAGGCTGGGGCTGAGGGAGAGGCTGGCTGTGTGGAAGCCCTGTGTTCTGACCCCGAGCAGACGCAGGCACTGCGCTCTGAGCACCACGTCCTGACAAATGTGTCATCTGAGTGCAGTGTATGGCTCATGGAGGCAGAGCCCAGGAAGCTGACAGGCTGGAAGCTGCCCAGGATACTCTCACCTCAGAGTCTGAAGCAGCTATAACACAGAACTGCCCAGAGGGCGACCAACAAATTCTCCACACTTGATCATTTTAAGAAACTATCCAATCTCCTCTCTTTTAACATTAACAAGCAGGGGTAAACACCAGCTGACTGTTTCTCTTCTGTTCCCCAAATCAGTTAAGTGCAACCCCCAACTTTTTAAATGTATGCATTTTTGTCTAATTGGGTATCAGACTTGACCCATTAAGAGGTTTTTATTTGATCTTTATGTGACAAAATCTATACAAATAAAGAGTGTTTTCCTGAACAGGCCCAGGGAAGAGTGGTATCCCACCCACCCCCACCACATACAACCTGAGAAGACTAGATTTATTAATCCCCCGGCTTTTCTTGTTTTGATCATTTTATTATGAAAATATAGCAAACTGGATAAACTGGGTAAATAATACCAGTTTTAAAAAACCTCAATATCTTCCTCCATTTGCTTCAGACTTTCTCTGAAGGAAAAAGTCGTATGAAGGGCAGGGAAGGGAGCTTAGTAAAAAAGCTTAGCAACAAGGGGACTCTACACCATGAGGGGATTCAGGTCATGTGTTTGGAGGGGTATCAGTGTCACCTATGAATAACGCTGAGTGCTCCCAAACCTGTCACTGCTGTGACTGACCACCAGCCTCACAGGTTCCCTCTGCATCCACCTATGGCATCCAAAAGTTAGTGTCCATTAACCCACTAACCTGCCTCATTACCTCAGAGATTATAGGTGAGGTACATAACGGACTTCTCAGGTGAGTTTGACTTCGCTTTCGAAGGACAGGCCTGACCCTACCTTTCTGGGTTACACACACATGGTCACTGTTTTAGAGAGAACTCCTGGGTGTATGTTCAGAGGTAGGAATAACCTACAGGGTCTCTCTTACACTGTGCTTGTCTGGTTAAACAGTGCTATTTTAGCTTCAGTAAATAACCACAGAGAACTAATGAATAAGCATAGCACCTACATTTTGTGAGCAGTGTCACTTTGGTGGCCACTATGGCAGGGGAGGTCAAGTGTGACCCCACTTAGAAGATGTACCAAAGTGACCTGAGACCCTATGCAGCAGCAATGCCATTGCTGACAGGCCAGACAGAGGACTCATCACTGCCCACTTGAGCTCATTCTCTCCCTGTTTTCTAATTATTCATAGATGGGGCAGGCGGGCCATCAGAAATGCCCCATAGTTAATCTCTTAAAACTAAACATAGCCCTGGCTGGTGTGGCTCAGTTGGTTGGGTGTTGTCCTATGCACCAAAAGGTTGCTGGTTCGATTGCCAGTCAGGGCATATGCCTGGGTTGCAGGCTCACTCCCCGGTAGGGGACATGCGGGAGGCAGCTGATCAAAGTTTTGCTCTCTCATCCATGTTTCTCTCTCCCTTTCCCTTCCTCTCTCTCTAAAAATCAATAATAATAATAAAAAACAAGAACAAAAAACAACTGTAAAAGGATCCTTTTTATTAACCAAACCTGTGTTAGGCCACCATGTCCATGCACATTTATCTGCTGCTAGTGTGCAGGACCTCCTGCTCTGTGCTGGGCACAGGCCCAGGCCTACAATGGGACACCAGATTGGGGGGCGGGAGGATGGGCGGACAAAAGCCCAGAGAAGGCCTGCAAGGGACTGCATCTCCCTGACATGGAAGAGGCATCACAGCAAGGAACCAGGGGTCCGGGTGCATGTGTGGGGGTCATGGGGACTCCAAGGCAGAGGAGCTCATATCCCCTGCCCTGTGGATGCCCCCTGGGCAGGGGGACAGGCAGTGTGGGGAGGCTGGACCAAAAGCAGAGGGGCTGGCAGCGGGTTCAGGGGCTGAAAGAGAAGAGGGTGGTGGCCTCGGGAAAGCAAACGAGGATGGAAGATGCTGAAGCACAGCAGCACGCTCAGGTGGCCCCTGCTCAGTAATGACGTGGGGCAGGCAGCGCACATGCACCACATTCAAACCGAGGTTTGTCTTGTTAACTCAAATGTTCCTCAGAGTCTCCTGAGAATGGAATCCCAGGGAATCTTCTAAGGACACCCTCCCTGGTAGCTGGTGAGTCCTCCTGCAGACACCAAAGAGCAATGGGTCCAGTGAGGAGTATGCTGATGTGGCTGATGAACTTGCAGACAAACCTCCCTGCTGCCAGGAGTGAAATGAGTGGGGTATGAAGGTGGCCGAGCCGGGGCAGAAGTGTCCTCAGTGAATGCATCACTGTTCTGACTGCAGCATTTCCTCCACATTTGCTGTTAGAATGGAATAAAGTCTTGCCTCGGTTTACCTTTTTGAGGTATCAGAGAAAAACTTCACTCTTTTGCTACAGAAAGTTAAAGAGCAGAGAGAATGAAAAGTCGAACATTACCTATGTCAGACACACCCAAACTAGCTCCTGCCTTTCCTCCACCCCTGCTGACAATGCTCCACTTACGGTTAGACACAAACACAGCGTGGCAGCACACCTGGGCCACAGAGAGCCATGCAGGGATCAAGAAACGCTACCTGCTCACCCTAGTGTGCCCCACAGACACGCCAGGTGGGGAGAGTGGCCGTAGCTGTCCCCAGCCCTGTCTTGCACACCAGCTGCTGAGAGAAGTCACAATCCCCATTCATCCTAGCCTCCAGCGGGTGCGTCAGACAAGACTTGTACTGATTCAGTATCAAAAACTAGCTGAAGTGCCATGAGTTCCCAGCAGAAGTTGCTAGTGCCTCTGACCCAGAGCGCCCTGGAGAAAACAATCAAACCTTCTCTACTTAAAGAATGCAGCACCAAAACAAAAAAGCCTGTATTCCCATGAATATTTTATGGTGGAGAGAAAATTGCTTGTATAGGTTGTGCCATGAGAAATACATTAACACAATCAGACTCGTGACGTCAGCAGAAGCACAAAGAGCACATTCAGGGCCCAGTAAGAAATGCCGACTGTGCTGTTCTCAGCCACAGAGAGAAGAAATCTGGGATACTGTTTCTTTATTTAGTAAGTGATCATAAAGGACACTGTCACTTTCCATGGTTAGGTCCTCTCTTCACACACCATGCCATGCCATCATATAGACACGAAACACAGAGAAGCACTATTCCTCAGAAAACACGGCCAAAGTTCAGGGTCCATTCAAGTGAAGAATGAGTCATTCAAATCCAGGGAAAAATAATAGATATCGCAACTATGTAACCACAATTTCCTCTTACTCTGACATTTTGCCTATCTGGGGAGGCGGAGAAAGGGAGAAAAAAGAAGACGGGGTAAATTAGAGATGTAACTGAAAAACGTGTTCCCCTATGGCTGTGAAATGTGTCCACACACTGAAAAACATGTGTTGGGTTAAGGAGTGATGCTGGAAGGCCCTGTATGCTCTGTACATCACATGCCCGCCCAATACTCTAACTTCGTCAGGCAGACCCTAGCTTTTATTTTTTGTTTGTTTGTTTTGTTAATCCTCACCTGAGGATATTTTTCCATTGATTCTTAGAAAGAATAGAAAGGAGGGGGAGAGACAGAGAGAAACATCCATGTGAGAAAGACACATCGATTGGTTGCCTCATGCATGCACTCCAACCAGGGCCAGGGATCAAGCCTGCAACCCAAGTACATGCCCTTTACCGGGAATCAAACCTGGGACCCTTCGGACTGCGGGCTGACACTCTATCCACTGAGTCAAACCGGGTAGGCCAGTGGTTCTCAACCTTCTGGCCCTTTAAATACAGTTCTTCATGTTTTGACCCAACCATAAAATTATTTTCGTTGCTACTTCATAACTGTAATGTTGCTACTGTTATGAGTCGTAATGTAAATATCTGATATGCAGGATGGTCTTAGGCGACCCCTGTGAAAGGGTCGTTCGACGGCCAAAGGGGTCGCGACCCACAGGTTGAGAACCGCTGGGCTAGGGCATCCTTCACTTTTCTTTATAGTTATAGTCTACCTGTGTTATTCCTACACATGTGTTCCTTAATGACAGGAGTGAGCACAAAAGCAATGGCATGACAGGGTGGTAATGGTTCCCAGGAAAAGATATGCAGTCTGGAGTCTGGTCTGCCTGCAGCTGGAAGAGTGGGCAAGAGTGCCTCCTGGGAAGGGTTGTGAGTGTCCCCAGGACACCAAGGGCCACTCTCATTGTGGCATCTGGCAGGGCAGTCACATGGACCAGAATTGCCCTGCACACCTGCCTCCTGTCCCCAGGTGTGAGCCATGAAGGCCTGTGGAGAGACAGGTGTCCTCAGCGAAGTGGGGCCAGGGGGGCAGATGGTCCAAACAGGTCAGCAGCAAGCCAACAAGAGTCTGGGGCAGGCTCACCAGTCTGTCTACAAGCCACAGGGCACGGAGCACAGGCAGCCTTGAGGGTCAGCCCTGCCTCCACATACCTGCTCAAAACCCAAAGGCTCCACCCTGCCAGGTGGCCCAGGGCCTCCTGCTCAATGGTTTGGTAGTCCCTGGTCTCTGTCCTCGAGTAAATCTCTGGGTTTCTTTGGCCCACTCATCTTTCTCATTTCACTCTCTCAACCTGCGGAAACTCAGGCTCCATCTATGTTTTGAATAAAAAGGAAGCATGGGAGGCCTGCCTGACTGCAAGTGTATCCATTTTCCCTCTGTGTACTGGCGCTGTGCCAGGACTCTAGCTTACAACCATCTCCCTCAGGACTGCAAGGAACTGCTCTCTGCCTGTTGCCAGTACTGTTGTGAAGTGTAAAGCTGTTCTGATCCTGGAACCTTTTTGTGGGACCTGGATCTCCTCTCTATATGTTTGTAAGATCTTCTTGTTCCCAGGGTTCTGAAATTTTAGAATCACGTGTTTGGGGATGATCCTTCTGTGCCCATGGTGGGGCACATGGTTGGCCTGTTCACTGTGGCAGCTGGTGTCCTCCTCGGTGGGGATTTCCTTGAATTATTTCACCGAGTTCTTTTTTCATTTTGTCCTTCTGAAACCCCTGTTTAGGTGGTAAATTGCCATTTCCTTTTCTTTCTCTTATGCACAACTTTCTATGAGATTTCCTTAAAGGTAATTTTAACCTTTCCATCAAGTTTTATGTAATTTCTGCTGTTATTTTTTTAAGTGTTTTTATTAATTTTAGAGAGAGAGAGGAAGGGAGAAGGATAGAGATATAGAAACATCGATTGACTGCCTCCTGCACGCCCCCTACTCGAGACTGAACCCACAGCCTGGACATGTGACCTGACTGGGAATTGAACCTGTGACTTCTTGGTTCATAGGTCTACACTCAACCACTGAGCCATACTGGTGTTCAGAGGCCTGGGTGGCTCCATGCCAAATGTTTCCTGTAAACTATCAGAGGGATCTGGAGGCATGGGTGGTTTCACTTTGATTCCCAGCAAGACCACCCCCAGGAGGTTCTGCACCTGCTCAGGGAGCTCCTATGACGTGCAAGGCTTTCCTATTCTATGAACAGCCGGCAATGGTAACTGCCCAGATGATCTCACTGGGGTTGTCAACAATCCATCCCCCTTCAACTGTTGGCCAGACCATTTCTGTAATAAGGAGAGACCCAAATTAACTACCCATGTTTCTCAGACAGCAGTTTTTAGGAGAAAGGCAGGGCAAATGCTTGATTCTCTTGCCCACTGTTTGATCCCCACATTGCATCAAACATTTCCCTGAGGAGAACAGGTCCCTCCAGTGGGGAGCAGTGTTTAGGGACCGCAGTCTGGCTGCTGGGTGGGTGCTGCTTCTGACACATGGATCTTTACTGGAGTTTTTGTGAATTTTGGGTGAGAGTGAAATTATAGTCATATGTTCAATCTGCCAGCTCGCCAAGGAGCTTCGGAATACATTACTTATTAAAAATATCAGTCAGAAGAATCAACAGTCATATCAGGTTTTATTCAAAATACTGATTTATATTAAATATCACTTTCCCCAAAGGTGATCTTAACTGAATTACAATTATTCTTTTTAACACTATGCGTACGTGTAGAGGGAAGAGGAGGTGAAGCCTTAAGTGTTTCTCAATGTAAAGATGTAATGATCTTCTGTGGCTAATGTAAATAACTTCAGTGACCCCCACCTTGGCCTAATTTGTAAGTGAACATATATATCCTTTCTCTCTGCCTCATTACATGTATATATGTGGTGCCAAAGAAATGGGCTTATGGAAAGTATTCACCATTATTTACATTATACTTGAAAAATGAGAATAAAAACAATTATGGCACAAGAAGAGGGAGTTTTGTTTTGTACTGTTTTCAATTGAGAGCAAAATGAAAAGAAATAAATATAATCAATGGCGACATTTATAGATTTTACAGATGTATATGGGAAGGCTTTGTTCTCCACGTGGGGCAGGGAGAGACCTGTATCAGTTGGTTTGCATATATTAAATGTTACAGTAAATGTAACCCTTTCTGTGTCCTGTACACACGATTTCCTTGCACAATTCCAGGGAGTGGATCAGTCTTCCAAGTCAGTGAGAAGTTGACTAGAGCAGGTAGGTCTCTGCTCCACGCTGGAGGTGGAGAGGGTGTCAGGCGGCACTCCTCCCTGCATGTCCCCTTGTCGTTGCTACCAGAGCATCGCTGCAGGTCCTGTGCGCTGGGCCTGGCCTAGCTTCACTCGTGCTACCTCATTTAATGTGTAACACAAAGGATCCTACAGGACAGTGACAGGCGCCAGCTATACCCCATAGGACAGGTGGAAAAGAGAAGCACTGAGTCTGAGCAACATGCCCAAAGCCACCTAGCAAATGAAAATGACAGCCAGGAACTAGAACCTGGGTATCCTAACCATGCTGCCGAACGGGCTAAAGAGCCCAGGGGGCAGGTCACCCTGAGCGGTGGTTCTCAGGCTGGGTGCCTGGGGACTTGGAACAATGTAGGACCCAGGCCTGCACTATGTGGGAGCAGGCGTTGGTGGTCTCCAGCAGAGCTCGGTGGTCAGGCACCCCCGGAAGCCAGGAACGCCCACCTGGAGCTCTGAGTAAACACCCACGAGTGTGTTTCCTGCCAGCAGTGGGCCTGCCTGACCACTCATATCTCTCCCTGTGGCTCTGACTTTGGTTTCAATTGTGACCAAAGGCCAGTCTGCCCTGTAATTACTGGCTTGCTCGAGTGCTCTGCAGTACTGAGCTCTCTATGAACAACTCTACTTCTGAAAGGTCCTAGGGCTGGGGCAGCCTCAGGATCAGCCCTGCAAAGCTCTGCTCAAGGCTGACACAAGGCCCCAAAAGGCTGGCCAGACCAGGTCTTGCCACCCACCCAGGACCAGGAAGACAGGTTTACAAGTTCAACCGAGCTGCCATAGCCCACAGAGCAGAGCTGTAAAGAAAATCCCCTAATACAATTCTTATCACAGCTAAAATAAGAAGCTACAATTTACACCAGGTGTGGGCTTCACCTAAATTAGCTCGCACCTCTGCCCAATTCACACCAACTCCCAAACTATAAGTTTTCAAAATATTTCTCTCTGGTAGGAAATTTAAGGTCCCACTATACACTAATGAGATGTAGACTCTCGGCCAGTGTCTGTACCCGAGGAGAGGGGCTTTGCACAGCTGGTTAGGACTTTCCTAAGGCCATGCCTGCCCCCCACCTACCCCATCACTACCGCACTGGCATCTCCAAGTTGTCTGCAGACGCCAGAGAGAATGTTTTAGTGGAAAGGCAAGCCTGCAGTGCTGCTGAAAGGGTTCACCCTGCAAACTCACTGTCTCCACACCCATGTCCTGGCCAACAATGTGGAAGACATTGGAGCATGAGATGGGAGCTGTTCTGCAATCAGTTAATACTAAGGAGAGCAGGCTGGGCTGGGCCACTGTGATGTTGGCTCACGGGACATGCACTGGAGAACTGGCTCCCCATATGTCCACAGTGTGGGCCAGACACAGGGCAGTGACGGTAGGTGGACTCAGGCTCAACTGTGAGTTCACATCCAGCCAGTGACCTGCAAGAAGGCACCTGGCCTTGATTTTCCTCCATCATTCCAGTAACGTGACAAGTGCTGGCACGTGGCGGGTGCTGAGTGTGTGACCTAGTGTCCATCTGGGACCAGGACACAGCCTCCGACCCAGACTCATTGTCATGGGGTTCGTGCAAATGGGCAGACTGAGAGTCTAGGAGGGGCTGGCGCCTCTTCTGTTTCCAGAGGCAGCCAAACTGAGCCCACCTTCCCTCAGGTGCTCCTGAACCCTGTTGCCCAAAATGTGGGCCCAGAAAACACTTTTTATGTTGAGGGTGGTAAACAGGGCAATCAGAAAACTGGTGGCCAGGGCGCTAGCTGAGAACCCCAGGAGAGTGCCAGCTGACCCTTGGTGTGCACGTTTGACAGCTGATGATAAAGCTGTGGATAAGTTGTGCAAGGAAAGCCTGGCCCCAGCCTCTGGAGAGATTCAAATATTCCAGCAGACAAGCCCCAATCTCATCCTGTCTGGGTACCAACAACTCTGCAGACCTCAGGACAGCCAATACTGCCTTGGAGCATCCAGCTTCTCAGGTAACTCAGCCTTCTAGAAGCTTCCAGGGGCTTCCAGAAGCACTGCCTCCCATGAGCTCCCCGTGTGAGAGGTAGAGGAGGGGAGGAGAGAAGGTTTGGTCAGGTCCTGGTGTGGTGTCCAGGGACCACCTGCAGGCACAAAGCCCTGGGGCCTTCCCTTCAGCAGGCGGAGACAGCACACCTTCAGGACCCTACCAACACTGTTGTTCCCAAAGCAAACACAGCTAGGGGCCAGCAAGCATCGGGAGGTTGGACACAGCGGGCTGGGACACTTCACCAGCAAAGGAAGCACCTCATTGGCCATTGTGGAGAGGGAGCAGTGGAAGGAGACCTGGGGAGACACCTCTCCTTTCATAGAGTGACACTCCCCTTGTAGTAATCAAGTGATTCCTGGCAAAACCAACTGTAGGTTCCTATAGGACAGTGATGGCAAACCTATGACACGCGTGTCAGAGGTGATACGCAAACTCATTTTTTTGGTTGATTTTTCTTTGTTAAATGGCATTTAAATATATAAAATAAATATAAAAAATATAAATCTTTGTTGTACTATGGTTGCAAATATCAAAAAATTTCTTTCTGTGGCACGGCACTAGAGTTAAGTTAGGGTTTTTCAAAATGCTGACTCGCCGAGCTCAAAAGGTTCGCCATCACTGCTATAGGAGAAAAGAGAGAACCTGGAACTGGGAAAAATCCATCCTATACTTTAACCAGAAGTGGGTAAGTCTACCTGGAAAACACAGGAGTGGGGGATCCACTTCAGGACCCCGGTGGGAAGACCAGCAGCCCCGCTTCCCTGTCCTGATCTTACAATCAACACAGTTTGTCAGGTTTTCAGGCTAAAATCCCATTGAATTGAGACAGACCCAGAGGTTGATAGACAAACAGCTGGAACTTCATTGTCCCACAACTGTCTTCTTTAAAGGCACGTGGTCGCTGCTTAGAGCACAGAGGCACAGACGTGGGGACGAAGAGAAAAGACGGAGGCCCACCCCGAATCTTCACTAGCTATGGCTTCGCCAGAGCAGCTTCATGATCAGATTTGTGTGTCACCTCCAAGCCCCAGGAGCCAATCTAAACCCTGAAGGGAGCAGCCCTTCTGTGCCAAGGTCACCTTTGACAGGCCCCACCCCATCAACAAAGAGCAGAAGGCCCCGCCTGCCCACTGCCCACTTGCCTGGCCTCCTGCTTTGCAAACCTGCTGAAGTCACAGCAGCACAGGTACAGACAGACACAGAACCAAAATGAAAGTCTCAACATCAGGTGATACAAATAGGACCCAGAAGAATGAAATAATAAATATTCATTACAGATATCCATGCTTACCAATATACAGATATCACAGAGATTTAAAATATTTTTTAAAATGACCGTTAGGCCAATCAATTTTAAAACCTACATAAATTAAACACATTTCTAAAAAAAATATATATATAACTTTCTCAAGTTGACAAAAATATAGAGTAATCCTTAATCATAAATTAAACTGAATAGTTTAAAATATTTCCACAAAGATCATATTAGAAACAGTATTATCAACCGTTCAACTAACTAATCATTCAATTAAGAAAAAACACACAAAAAAACCCTACACACACCTGAAAGAGCACAGGAAGGTAAAGCACACTCCTGAGCTCATTTTAAGAGGCCAGTGTAACTCTTATTACAAAAACCAGAGAAAGACAGTGTAAGAAAGAAAAATTATACTCAGTCGTGACAGAGCTACAAAAATCCCAGGTAATTTATTAGCAAGCTTAATCTAACAGTCTATAAAAAAGATAATAGACCAATGTAAGTGGCATTTTAACATAAGAAATGTAACACATTTCTATACAGAACATCTATAAATGTAATCCACTACACTAATAATGATCACGTAAATAATGAAAACAAGCATATAATAAAACCCAACAACTAGTCATTATAAAAACTCTTAGCCAACTAAGAATAAAAGAGACTTTCTTTAACCTAAAAAAGGGGCATCTATAAAAAAACCTCACAGCAAATATTGCTTTTAATAGTGAACCTCGAAAAAGACAAGATTCCAGCTACCCCAGGAGCTAGCTATGGTATAATAACACAAGCAAAAAGGGGAGAAACAGAATCGCCATGACTCAGACTCTCTGATTGCCAATACAGAGCTCTTCCCCACCAAAAAAAAAAAAAAGGAGAAAAAAAGAAAAATAACTTACAGAAAACTTAATAGAACTAATGAGGACATTAACAAGGTTCTGGAAAAGAACAACACTAAAAAACAAACTGTATTTCAATATACTAGTAATGCAACAAATACAAAACCTAATATTTTTAAAAAATACAAAGTACCAATTAAATATAACAGAAGATAGGAGACACTTTTTATGAATAAAAACTATAAAAGATATTGACAAATATTTTAAATGACTAAAATAAATGAATAGAAAGACCACATTAACAACAAGAAGAGTTGCTATCAGAAGGACATCAATTCTCTCCAAACTGGTCTGTATAGATCCAATGCAGAGTAGTTCATGAGCTGACAAAGTGGTTGTCAAACTGCAGTTGACCCCTGAGTCCCACGGGAGTTAGGGACACTGACCAGCCAGGCAATTGAAAATTCACACATAACTTAAGTGGGTCCTCTACATACACGAATTAGTTTGATGGTTCGTATGGAATAATAAACCCAGAGCCCCCAAGATGCTCCTGAAGAAGGTGGTAATAGGTCCTGTGCAGATAACCAGAGCTAAAGTATTTAACATTTATGTTTATGAAAAGATGGAATTCATCCCCATGGACCAAAATTAATCCTGCATGGAATGAGACTCAAAATGTAACCAGCAAAATTTAAAAATCTTTAGAGGATACTATTTGAAAATACACTCATGACCTTTTAAAGAAATACACAAAACTCAAAAAGTGCTTACCATAAAAGACAAAACTGATCAATCTGACTACATTTTCATTAAGAATTTCTGCTCATTAGATACTATTTATAAGTGGAAGAGAGATGTGAAGAAGATGGTCAACACCACATGTAACTGAAAGTACTGACAGAGAACTTGTATCTATAATAAATGAGTAACTTCTACAGACCAGGACCAAAAAGACCAAAGAAAATGGCCAGAAATGTGAATAGGCTTTTCAAAGAAGGGCTCTTAAGGCAAGAAAAAATAGACTAAAACTCAGGCCACACTGGTAGTCAAGGAAAGCCAGTCAGAGCAGCATGAGTCCTGAGATTACACCCTCTCCACTCCCAAGTCACCAGGTGTTGGGAGAGCCTGTGGGGCAGCCAGTGGGGCAGGTAGCAGTATAAATGAGAATGAACCTTCTGTAAATCACTGACTTTCTTTTCTCAAGCTGAATCATGGTTCTAGGACCCTGCAACTCCACATTAGACATATCCAAACTTGAAAATCTTCTGGGCGTGAATCTGAGTGGGGCAAGAACAGTTGTTAAAGCAGGGCTTGCTGGAAGCTGCCAAGTAGCCACCACAGATCCATATATCCTGCAGGAGATTAAGAGTATGTAACTGTGTTTAGCATGAAAATGATGTGAGTGAATCTTAGAAACAACACTGAAGCAGGGGGTGGGGAGTAGGGGCTGCAGAAGACTCTATCAGTAACATACACTTTAAAAAGGCTCAAAAAAAGTGAAACAAAACAGGATCCTGTTTAAGGAACCATACATATATGGCAAACTAGTTTTTTTGTGTGTGTGTTTTTAAAGCAAGTCAAAGACAAAAGACAAAAAATTGAGAACAGAGTTTATGTTAATGACAAGGGGTTGACCATACACCCTGGAATCCACTGCTAGGTCTGTGAGCAAAAGGGCTAGGAGCCAAATCCACCCAGGGAAACATCTCACTCCACTTTTCACCAAACATGACTCATTTGTTATTGGAAGTTTCTCTGATGATACGAACGGAAGGACAGTTTAACATTTTATCAGATTCTTAGAACAGAGTGCAGCATATCTAGTAAGAACATTGACACCAACATCAGTGTGGCACTGGGACCTGGAAGGGGCTGGGGCATGGTACTCGACCCTCCCCAGGGGGACCGGCCCTGCCCTAGCACCCTGGAAGAAGAAACAAGAAGAGGTAGCATCCCTCACCAGCCTGGGCAGCAGGAGCATCTGCTGCACAGAGCCCATCATGGAGCTTTCAACTCATTCCACAATACCGATCCCCACTTATATTTAGACAGGTCACCAAAAAAGAGGCAGGTCCTGGCTTACTCAGACCATCTACACATGTCCTGAGAAAAGATACACAGAATCTTCATGATTGCCTCCAAGGAGTCAGAAACACGAGCACAAAAGAAAACCTCCTGCTCACAAAGTCACTTGAGTTTCACTTTAAATTGACCTACTCAAAATCAACTTTAAATGAAAATTTCTGACAGAGGAAATATGTAACTTTTTAATGGTAGAAACATAGACTTGGCGCCCTTACGACACGATATCTCTCAAGAATGTAAAATCCCAGAAAGCTGGAATGATTAAGCAAAACGCAGTATTCCCAGCCTGTTCCTCCTCCCAGAGTGCTTCAGTCTCCAGGATGGGCCAGGCCCTACAACCACCCTGAACTAGGTGTTTAATGAGGAGGAAGGAGTCAATAGGCTGAGTTTCATCTTGAGATAAAAGGAACTTCCATTTCAATGACATCTGCATTTGAAACCGACATTTTCAAATTACATTCCTTAACCAGCCAACTTGGGGAACTCCAATTCTTGGGGCATGGTCTGAGGAAGGACTGTGGTCTCCAGCCCCAATTATTCATCAGCTAAAGATGCAAAGACATTCTTACGCTATGTGAGACATTCCCTCAAATCCAGCATCTCAAAATATCTCAGAGGACTCATATAGCTGCTCTGGCCTCTTCTTTAACAAGCAAACAAAACCCCCAAACAAACAAAAGGCAGAGGTAATATGCACCCCTAACAGGCCTAATACTTAATAAAATCATTTCGCTGAGTATAGGGCCATTTGACATAAAATCTCCCTTATAAGTAAGTGAAAAATGCTCTTGACGACTTCTGAGAGTTCCTAACATGAGTGATGAAGATGTGGAGAGGACAATTCTGGTGTCATGAAGATTTTAATTTTGAAGTCCAGTGACAGTGTTTTTAAGAAGAATGGATAAGAATGATGGTGAACTGGGGTGTTTAAATGTCTAGAGTGTTACTAGGAGTCCAATGAGGCTTCCCTATCAATTCTGAAAGTGCAGTGTCCAAGGTCTGCACACCCAATGCCCCTGCTGAGCTGAGGGGGTGCCTCACTCTTCATACTCAAGGGGTGGCTTGTTGGAAGAACATGGCTGATGGGATTTACTTGGCTCCCTCCAAAATCTCCACTCTAAGGGCAATAAGCAAAGAACAAAGTCTTTCCCAAAAACCTATCACCCAGGAGACAGCCATAGAATCTTGGAAGCTGGTAAGTGGCCGGCAGAGCAGAGCACAGAATGGGTGCTGTTGACACAGTAGAAGCGGGGGCTGTGGGTGGGAAGTCTGTGCCCTAGGGAGGAGCTGAACAGGTACTGTCTGGTGAAAGGAGTATGCCAAGAGAAAAAGACAACAGGTCATGGCATCTGGGACCCTATGAAATGAAGAGGCCCTGCCCATCAGCAGTCCAGCCAGCTTCTTAGAGACTTACTCCCACACTGGCCTGCCATTCAGGAAAGCCCCTAATGTGAGAAAAGAGAGGCAAATCCAAATGTGTGCCATCTGTTGAGCCCCCTGCCCCTCCTCCCTGAAAACACAAGGATATGGGTGTTGTTCTCTAGGGTCCCCCAGAACCTGAAAGGTGCTGGACCAGGGAGGTGGCCATGATGCTGCAGGAGAGAGGGCAGGTGCGAGGAGGTTCCACACACATTTAATAACTTTACTGAGGTACACTCTGCATTTCACCCTCTTCAATGATTTTTTTAGTAAATTTACCAAGTTGCACAATCACCGCTAAGAATCAGTTTTGGAACATTTTCATCACTAAAATGGGAACAACCTTGTGTACTTATCTTAGGGGCAGAAGGCATTTGCTAACTGGATCAATGTGCAGGAGAAAGGGCACAGAATGAAGGTACCACTGAATCCATGGAGGCTGTGAGAAGAGCAGGTTTGCAGGAAGACATCGAGAATCTGGTTTCGGGCACATCAAGTCTGAGATGTTTAGTAAATACCCTGGTGGGCATCCAGACAAGCAGAGAGCTCTGGGAACTGGAATTCAGGAGGATCCAGGTTGGAGCTGTAAACGTGAACTGCAGCAGAATCAGGATCATTTCTGAGCTATGATATGGTGGGAGGGAATCACTGAGATCTCTTAGGGATGAGTCAACAAGAATGAGCAGCCATCCAAGGACAGTCCTAGGGATGTCTCACTGCTAAGAAGTAGGAGAGATGAAAAAGAACATGTCAAGGAGCTGAGGACCAGTGTCAAGGGCAGTGGCCAGGCACCAAGAGCATGTGGTCTTAGGACAAGGTGCTAGAAGAGGGTGATCCACTTGGTCAACGTTGGGGAGAGGCCACCCAGATGAGGATGGGGAGCCAGAGAAAACTGGCATCTGTTAAATGCCACAGGACCACTAGGTGGCACTTGCAGCCAAATGGCACCACTCATCTCACCTGGAAACAAGTGCAGACAGCATCAGAGATCAGTGCTAACCTCCCGGAATCTGGAGAGGGTAAGGGCTCAAGGCAGGTGCAGCTCAAGAGGCAGAGAGATGAAGTACCAGTCTGGACCCCTATCTTTCTTCTCCAGACCAACACCACCAAGGGTAGCGACACTAGGAGACACCCTACTGCAAATGCCAGAACCAACACAGGAACAAGAACAAAAGCCCCCAAGTAGCCCAGCCCCAGCAGTGGGACACATGGAAACAGAAGAGCTGACGTGTCCACATGCCAATGTTCTTTAGGATCACTTCAAATGTATGATCAACTCAAACCTCACGCTCAGCCACAGTTCTCCCTGGTGGAGAGCCATCTTCACACCACCCACACTACTTGGTTTGATTCTCTTCATAGAGAATTGCATAGTTGTTGTTTTTTTAGTCCTATTAAATGACAAGCTGAAATTATTGGTTATACAGGCTTTTAAGAAACAAAACTTTTCTTAACAGACCACTTAAATGGTTTTTTAAATCAGAATAATATGCTGTATACACTATGAGAAAGCTTTACTCAAAAATGTGTTCCAAATTCGATTCCACAGAAAATAGTTACTTCTGATGCAAAGATGTAGGTCTGCACAGCTGTTTCCAGGGGCTCCAAGGCCCCTCTACACAAGACCTCAGGACGCTGCCCCACCCCAGCAGCTCCAGCTCAGAGACATGTGCAGCATCATACTTTAATTCTCCCACTTTCAGGACAGCTCTGGTGTTGTCATGGCATCACGTGGGACTTTGCTATCATACCTTTATAAATAAGGTATTACTGGACAAGAACTCTAATGTTATACAATTACAATGCAAAGGCAGTAAGATAGAAGCAAACACTCCTGTGTGTGGCTGGACATGCTGGGGTCAATCTGAGGGAACAGAGTCATCTGCATGCACCCTGTACCATGAATGGACTGATGAAGCAAGTGCTAGATCTCCCATTCCTGAGTTCGGAACCACCCTTAAAGCTCTTTAAAACCCTTTTAATGTTTCTAATTTTTTTGTAAGCCTTAAGAAGAAACACTGTGTTTTGGAAATATCTGCAAGCTCAAATTGAGCAACAGCTGTAATAAAATCCTGGCACACAGTGGGGAACTTGGCTTTCAAAAAGTGCACAAATGTATTTCCCAGAAACTATAAATAGAACCCAAAATGGTGAAACCTGCTCTAAGGTCTCAGCTGACTAAAAAACGAGCCTGACCTCCAGAAATAAGTGACAGAGCAATCCACGTGGGACTTTACTATCATATCTTTATAAATAAGGTATTACTGGACAAGAACTCTAATGTTATACAATTACAATGCAAAGGCAATAAGACAGAAGCATAAAAAGAAACTTAATGTTCTACTACTCAGCACTTCGTATAAGAGCTACACTGTATTACTGACTTCAGTCCTCACAGCCCAGAAAGCAGTGACCAGACAGACCACAGGTGGGAAAACCCAGGCTGGTGAGCTGTTAGCAGTTCGCCCAGGGCAGCAGCCAGTAAGTATTGACCCCTGGATTTAAATCTGGTCACACCCACTGAAACATCCGCTCCCACCCCTGCAGCCCCTCACCTGGGCTTAGCTGTGCTCACACCTCTAAGTTACTCTCTGAAAGCCGTTTTGATTGCCCTAAACTCACTGGATTAGAATACATTATCTAAAAATTAAAATAGTTCCAGTGGTCTAGGAAGGCCACAAATCTCCTGTGCAACTGTCCTTGCCACTTCAGTTACATAAGGTCAAGTTTACATAATACAGAAGATGGATTTCAGAATTTCCTTCTTAGCAACCTCCAAACGTTTGGTTATGTATTTTACCTAACAGCTGGGTTGTAGTAGGAACCAATGTTACTTAATAGTAACAGCTGAAATATTTAAAAATAGAAGGTGTTTCTTCCACTTGGTGGAGAGAGAAGACAGGGCAGCAAAGAGGCCAACCTGAAGCAGCGCTGCATTTCTTGGGAAGCTGGCCTCTTCCAGTGCGGGGTGGGGATGCGGCTGCCCTCCTGGCCAGCAACAAGCATTCCACCTGGGCTTTCTGGAAACCAACTTGCCCTGCTGGACCTCAAATGTCCAATAGGGAAAGCAGCTTCTTTCAAGAACTTGGTTGGTCATGGGGGTGGGTGGTCAGGGGGAAGGTAGAGGTGGGTAGGGTGTAGGAAAATCCAACAGGCAGTTGGAAATGTGGGACTGGAGTGTGTTGGGGTAGGGGAACGGGGGTTAGGTTCAGTCTAGAAGAAACACCTGGGACACTTGTTTAAAATTCACTGTGTAAGCTTGGTAAAGTTACCTGGCCTCTAGCAGCCTCAGATACCCACCCTGCAGGCCCCTCAAGAAGAATGGAAGGACGGAGAACATAAAGTGCTAAACAAATACGGGGCAGGCAGCACTTGGAGGGACCGTTGCTGTCCTTATTGCCATCACCACCGTAATTATCAGTGATCCAGGGCTATGAGGCTGAGCTCTCCCATCTCAGGTATGGGGCTGCTTCTACAGGTGGACACACAAAACAAGAGATCCGGACAAGATACCTCTGCTGAGAAACAGTGAGACTCTATAAAGTATGAGTTGGTAGAAAACACATTGGTAACTCTAATCATTATCTTTTTTAAAAAATTATACACAAAGTCTACCTTATAGATGTTGCATGGAGGTCTGTTTCCTTGGCAGATTTCATTTCCATACCATCTTTATGACACCGACTCCTAATGTTAAGACCCTTGCTTCGGCCCTCCTCCCAAGTTGGGGCACATGTTCACAACTGCCTACTCAGCATCACTAATGGGCATAACTTTTCAACAATCCACATGTCCAACACTAGCCCTCACCTTCCCCCAAGGCCAGCTTCATCCATGTTCTCCACTGTGATTCATGGCAACTCCGCCTCCAGATGCTCCAATCTCAAATTCCAGTCACTGCCCGAGGGTTTCCCTCCCAGCCTACCTACAGCCTCCGTGAATCCTATTTAAGATGTGCAGAATTACAGTGGTTCTCACCACTGTCTCCACCAGGCTTCCTGTCCCTCCCCTGCCCCATGTGTCCAGCAGTCATTCTCTGTAGCACAAGGCCGGTGGGTCACTCCACTCAGAACCTCTAGGAGCTCCTCATTCACTCAAAGGGGAGTGACCCTTCACTCACAACAAAAGTCTCATTGCTGAAGATGGCCTGCATGTCCCTCTGTGACCAGCCAGAGCCTGGAGCAGAGATTCACCAGTCACATGCCCATACTCCTCTCCTGCACATAGTGAGTAATACAGTGTAGCTCTTATACGAAGTGCTGGAGACTGTCCTAGGCACCTTGCCCCTGCCGGACCCGAACTACAGCTCCTTCTCTGCCACCTCCCCCAACACTGCTTCCTTGCCACAGTCTACTAATTGTATTTATTCAATGTCCTCTTCCCCTGGTTCAACACGAGCTCCACAAACTTGGGGATGTTTCATTCATAAGTCTATGTGTGCCAAGGGCAGTAACTGGCACCCAGAAGGCCCAACTGCCATAAATGACTGAGTGAACGAATGAATGAATGAATGACTGGGTGAAGGAATGACTGGAGAAAGGAATGAACGAATGAGCCTGATGGATCAACAGTGAGGCCTCCCTTGGCCACTTCATTTAAAATCGCAGGAACCGACCACATAAGAATTCCATCTGTCCCAGTTGCTTTTTTCTCCATAGCCCTTATCACCTTCTCACATCTGATGTTCTGCATAATTTACTACAACAATGAATGAGTTAATGAGCATATTTAGGGACCAGCATTAAACTGGAGAACTCAACTCACTCACACACATGATGAAGATTCATAAAAAATGGCCACAAAGCAAGTCTCAACAAATTCAAAGGCTTAGTCACTTCCAACCATAATATAGTGAACTATAATTCAATAGCAAAAAGATTACTTGAAAAACTTCATACCTTCAGATAAAAAACACTTCTAAATATCTCATTTAAAAAACAACAATCATCAAACAGAACCCACTGCTGGAAGACTTCAAAAAGATGACACTTTAACCTCCTAGATGGCAGGTTGTGGGTGTGACTGAAACGTTAATATGACCACAGAAAACGAAAATCGTCTCAATTGGACAATGCCAAGAGAACAGGGACAAGAGTTAACATCTCTCCCTACTCCTGGCTGGACACACATTTAGACTTCATTTCCAGAGTCGCTGCTTCCAGGGACATTTCATGCACACCCCATAGCCCTAAAGTGTAGGACACAACGCTGGTAATGAAAGAGGGGATAAATAAAAAGGAAAAGGGCACTTTCCCCACAATTGGTGTCACAATGATGCACACCCTGGACACATTCTGTCCATCGGGGGCACCTGTAAGGCACAAACAAAACAGAATTCAAAACATCCTTTCCTCCACCTAATAATCAGGTAGAACTTTCAAATGTCCCAAGAGGACTTAAAAGGACCATTGGGTCAGACCTTAGGGTCACTGCCAGAGGGCAGATGTCATTCACTTCACAGCTATGCTGAGGTCACCACCCCTCAGCGAAGGACAGGGACTGGATTGAGAGCTGGTGGCGCCCAGCAAACACACCTATCCCCGCCACCTGCAGTCACCTTGGCCTCTTCGCTGGCCCGTCCACCAGGAGAGCAGTCATCAGGAGGAAGACTGCAGTCGGCCAGGTGTCACATCCAGGTAGTGAATGACGCCCTGCACCTGGGCAGCAGACACAAGGGGGTTTCTAGCCTGTAGGTACATCTACATTAACTATTCAGTAGGTTCGGGTGCTTGACTTAGAAAGCAGCACGCCTGTAACTTCACAGGACAGAGCAGAGAGAGAAGAGCGAAGTGGACGGAAGCCTCCTGGGGGGCTCTCAACAGAACTCTAAGCACTATGTAGTTGCTGGGCTTCCCTGCACTGCCCAGTGTTTGCTTCATTTTAAATAGTGAGTCCTAGGTGTCATCACAAAGGCTTCTGGGCTGGTGAAGGGAAGGGGGGAGAGACAGTCACACTGGAGAAAGCAGCAGAGCCAGCAGCTGGGACGGGCAGACCAGAGGGCACCAGAAACACAAGAGGGGAAAGCTTTGCACAGCTACGGACACCTGCTTTGCTTCCTGGTCACCTAAGGCCTCTGCCAGGCCGAGCAGCCACCAGATGCTAGAGAGGCACCCAGGCTCAGAGGACAGGCCACCTGCTCAAAGCCATGCAACCAATCAGAGGCAGGTGGACCCTGTTTCCCCAGGTCTACTGGCTCCCTGGCCTTGCCACAGCTCAGCTAGGTCCAACTCTGACTCTTCATTCACAGACCAAGGGTGGGGTGTAGGTGGGGGGAAATGGAGCATTCCCCAATGGAGCTAGGAGGGAAGAAATGGGGCAGAAAGATATAGTTTACCTTTGTGCCACAGGAGAGAGACTGCTCTTGGCACCACAGCGCTTCCAGACACAGCAACTGCCCGTAGGAGCTCTCGATCAGGAGGAAGGGCCAGGCAAGAGGTGTTTGACACGCGTAGGCTCGAAAGGTCACACCTTTTACAGACCCTGAGTGGTGATGAACCTTCAATGGTGGGGGAAATTGGGATCTGAGGGTTCTTCAGCACCACACCCAATGAACCAGGTGGCAGTCGAGCAGCGCCCTCTGGTCTAGAGCTGTCCTTGCCTATAAGTTCACCTGTTCCCCAAAGTGAATGAGGCATTTCCAAAAACTCATGAACGCACCCTCCACAGACAAAGCTATAATTACACTCAGGTTTTACAGTATGTGCGCCACACACTCATAAACCAGTCTGTAAGTCATGGCTGTTCACAGAGCCCCTCTGGCAAACTCAGTGGAGGGAAGGGGGACATTATCAACATTCGTTTAAGTAAATCAAACTGCGTGAACTGTTTTCCAGTTTTTCAGATAGCTAGGTTTTACTTTGATATCTTTTTGTTCTGTGTTTCACTTTTACTCCAAAATTTAAAACAAATGAGCAGAAAGGAAAGCATCACAGACAACCTGTCACCCTGGTGCACATGCTCATTCAGTCTGCAGACGTGTACTGTGTGTTCACCTCACCTGCAAGCCTCCTACTGTGTGCCCAAAAGCCCCCACTGCATGGAGCTCTTTACTGAGTGACAGTTCCTTCAGCTAGAAGATGACAGCTCAGGGAGTCAAGCCTGGCACCAAAACGAGAAAACCAGAGAGAGCTCTCTCCTTCCCACCACTCCTGCCCGGTACTTCAGCAGGAGAAGCCCTTAGAAGCCACCAAAGGTGGCCATTAATCCTCTATTGTGCCCCATCCAGAACCCCAGGAGTATCAAGTGAAAAGCATTCCAACTAAGGTTCTGTCCCTAGGGCATCTGTTTACTAGGTATATTAATAGCTTCCAGGACAATGGAAGATTGTCCAAGCTTTCCCTGAGGCCACAGGTCTCCTATCTGTACCTGTGTGCAGGCCCTCAGCAAACCAAACAGCAAAACATGCCTGGGAGGCGACAAAGGCTCCTGAAGCCAGCTAACCTCAAACAGTACCTGTTCCAAAACTCAACAGGAATGTCAACAAATTCAATAACCCCTTTGACAGAGTGGTGGTCAAATACCCTGTAAGATTTGGGAATCCATGGCTAAAGCCAAACCTCACTTTTTAAAAATTAGTTTGGATAAGTTCTCTAGAGTTTCTGTAGTTTCTTTGAGATTCCAGAATTTTCTTTTAAAAATTCCACCTTCGTTTTAGAGCTTGAACTCTGACAGGAGCGGAGTTAACGGGAACATGTGTGCAGAGCACTGGACCTCCGTGTTGGACCTGAGCAATCTGCACAAGATACTCTCCTCTGGTGCAGCCCATCCGAGAGTCAGCCACCACGTCCCCTTCTGGTGCCAAGGCTCAGACCATGTTCTAAGCTGTCTTTCACCAGAAGCACACCTGGAAAGCAGAGATGGGTCCCCGCCCCATACTTTATGTGCCTGGAAGGAGCCCGCCTTCCTTCCAGCAAAGCTGCTGTAAGGATCAGTGAAAGGATGGATGGAACCTCCAGCCTGCTGTCTGGTTACAGCAGCACCTCTGGTATGCATCCTGCTGCCACTGAGGCTCTGGTCTCCTCCACAGTGTCCTGGACAGCCCAGCCCCCTCCTGGAACCCCTCACTCAGTCAGGCTGGTGAGTGTCTACACTGTCTCAAGATTGTCTTCCCGTTCTAGAAACCACCATCCCACACATTCGGTATAATGACTCTTTTCTATTATAAACACGGTTACTTTTATAATTAAGAAAAAATGTATTTTACTTAAAAAAATATGATTCAGAAACAAATGACTTAACTGTTTTTAAGTCCCCTATAATCCCAGCACACGACACAGGTGGCATGTAATCCCGAACATGTCAGCTCTCGTAGGTGACCGTCTGTCACTTTCTCTTATCCACAAACTCAGCATCTCTCCCCACCTAACTCTGAGCTGATGACCTGGCCTCCACAGGACACCCACCCAGCCACCATGTCTGTGCCCCAAGTCCCCACAGAGAAGGAAAACAACGAACGACCTCTAGGAAGGGAGAAAGAGTGTAGCCTTGCCCATGACGTGCCATTCACTTCTTCAAAACCCAGGAAATAGATGCTATCTTAAAAGTAATAATAATCGGATATCTGTTATAATACAGTTGTACACACATGATTATACTAGTATGTTTCCCCTCTTTTATGATAGCACTAGTTTATAATTTTAAAAGTTTAATAAAACAAGGAAAAAGAGCAATAGGAACAGAAGGATATTCACATATAAGAAGTTAAGGGGAAGGGGAAGAATGAGAATTAACCCCTCTGCCCAAACTGAAGTCCAAGGTCTGTCTCCACAGGAAGTGGGAGTTGGCCCCACATCAGATCTCAGCCAGCGGCACTGCTTCCCAAACCAGAAGGTCCATTTGAAGCCCATGTCTTCCGGCTCACATGAACATGACCCACATTTACCACCTTCTCATGGTCTGTACAGCCACTGAAAATCTTCCTCCCTCCCACACCTGGTGGGCACCAGGAAGTTGTCTCAAAATGCCCAAGTGCACAAGGACTCAGTGTTTAAACAAAGGAAACACACAGAGTGGGAATCACCATTGCTAAAGCGAGCAACTTCATCAGCCATCTGAAAGTACCTCCCACCCCAGGTCCTGAGGTAAAAAGTACACTGCTTGGTAGGTAGGGAGGATACAGATGGGAGTATAGAAGAGAGGAGACCAGCACCCCTGCAGGGCCCAAGCGCTGTGCCTTGGAACAAGCTCCTTCGAGGAGCACTGCAGAGAAACAGCCTAGGTCTGTGCTTGAGGAAAGGCCAACGGCGAGCTTGGCAGACCTCAGCATCGCCCTGCACAGAAAGAAACCTCTCCTTTGACACTCGCAGCCTTGCTGCAAGCTTTGCCTTCTTTTTCAGGGGCCTGGGGAAGATGAGGCCGTGAATATGTGGTTCTGATGGGGGCCAGGGCCAAGGAAGGGTCTGCCACCTCCCTGTCCCAGCCAGCCCTGCTCACAGAGGGAGTGTGCAGAGGGGCCACAGGAAGCCTGGGTCCAGGAGGAGCCACAGAGCAAAAACCACAGAGACAGAAGCCTTCAGGACACGGCAAGGGCAAGGGTCCAGCAGCACTGCCCTCAAAGCCCTGGCTGAGCATGTACATGACGGAGCGACAATAGCTCACTCACACCCCAGGACTTCAGTAGGTTAGTTTTCTTTTCAGTAAGGCCAAGTGGACTGTGAAGAACAAACAGTACCCACTCTGAGCTGAAACCCTGCAGGACACCACACGGGGAGAGATGTTTTACAGAAAAAGGAAAGAAAAAAATTTCCACGGCCATGTAAACTTGGGAAACTTTGCTAAAAGCATCCAATTTAGAAATATCATATATGGACTGAAAGATTTATAATCACAGTTGAAGCTTTTTTGTTAAAAAAAAAGGAAATCAAAAGGGCTTAGGAAACAATGTCATGGACTCAGTTCACCTCTAGAAAGGCTGGGGCCACAATCACCGCCAGTGGCCCTGTGGCCTCCCCTGGCATGGAACTTCTGGCCCCAGCTCCAGCTCAGACACAGCCTCTGGCACTGCAGCAGAGAGGATGGCCCATCTCTGCCACTCAAGTAACATCCAGTCAGTGCCCATTTCATTCCCAGGACGGGCAGCCTATTTTACCCCAGAAAAAAAGTCCCCCAGCTTCATAGAGCTGGTAACTCCAATCCTTTCTCTCCGTGCTCTCCCAGGAAAGTGGAGCCTCAAAATAGCCTTCAGGTGTGCCGGGCCCCAGGACTGGGAGCGCTGACTTACCGGTGCTGGACATATGGTTCACACGGGCTGGGTTTAGCAGCTCCACGGGCTGGTCTCGGCCAGAAAGTCCATCTGCAGGACAGAGAAAGTGTTTGGCTTCAGAAACTGCTTGAATTTCAATGAGAACACTTTATGTTCAGAACCTCCACGAAGCAACTCCTCGAAAACAATGACAATGTATGTGTGTCCTTCTTACTTTAGAGATGACGGATTTTATTCTATCATGGGTCATTTTTATTTGCTGAATCAGGAAATAAAAGACCCTTGGTAGAATAACCAAAA
The DNA here is from genome assembly GCF_964212035.1 of Myotis nattereri. Lineage (NCBI taxonomy): Eukaryota > Metazoa > Chordata > Mammalia > Chiroptera > Vespertilionidae > Myotis > Myotis nattereri. Next base: position 35,611,444 of record NC_138082.1, read on the forward strand.
TAGTCCCCAAGTGAAGCTACCAAACTGACAAACACCAATTTCTGGCCAAAAATCTGGCTTAGCTGTTTGGTTTACTTCGTCAGCAACCACATTCTACCTACTTGTGTTTATCAGAAGTCAGCCTTCCTGCAGAGACCACAAGCATAAAGACAATAACAACAGAAGAGCTACTCATTCTTGCCCATCACTAACAAATGGCCTGTCTATTGAGGGAAACAGCCCCCAGGAGGTAGCTTAGCTTAAAGCAGCGGTGGGTTTGTGGGCGGGACAATCAAGGAAACAGATGAACCTTTTAGAAAAATACCTGGCCAGGAACTGACAATGTTTAAGAGATGGTTTCTGTTGCATCCCCTTTTAGACTTGGACTGTCTTTAGGAATGGTGTCTATGTGTTCCGGCTACTGCGGAGCTGGATCCAGAGACTGTCCACCACCCAAGCTTGTAGAAGGCTGAATGTAGACAGCCTGAGACTTTCCACATTGTCTCAGAGAGAAAAGAAAGAAAACTAGCAAAACTTCCAGGAATCACGCTTCTTTAAAATTAGCTCCTGACAAATGTGTCAAATGGCCTGCGTGAGAGGCATGTCCTTATCCATGACGGTGTGGAAGGTACTTTTCTTACCAACTTAAGGTAGAAAACACAAGTTGCACAGAGCAGCCATCAGGTCCCTTAGGCAGACTTTCAATCATGACAAAAACAAGGAACTTCAGGTCTACTGACTCTGTCATAAAACCTTGCTTTGTATCCAAAATGGGTAACATATTGTGCAGCCTTCGCATTTTGTGTTATACAACTCCCATGTGTGTCTTTGGAGATGTTAAACATCTAAGGACAAAATTAGTGACCCAAGAAGGTCTAAAAAGGTGCTCCCAAGAGCTGAAGACCATCTGAGGAAGGGGGCAAGGCATGTGAGGCCCCCAAATTGCCCTCTGTTATGGCCTGCATGAGCCCCTCAGCACTGCACCAAAGGAGAGGGATGGAGCAGCTCTGACTGTGCACCCGCAGGGACAGCAGTTCCTGGGCAGCTCAGAGAACCAAATGCTGGTATTTGTAGTCTCTCCCACAGTCAGCACCCTCTCCCCAATTCTGGCCATGTGAAGGTACCACAATAGTCATAAGAAAACAGCATATTAGAGGGTTAAGACAGTCCATGCTCCCTGAGTCAGGAGAAGGATGGAGGCAGGCCACTGAGGCCACCAGGCCCAACTACTGAGGCTTTTCTCCTGGAGCACAACCACCTCGAGCTGGCCTGACCACAGAACTGTAAACCTAAGGCTGTGAGCACCTTTATTGCCATTCACACGGACACCTCGAGACAGTGATGGGAAATGGGTCTCAAACCTTTCTCCTGAAAAGAAGTAGGTGAAATTGATTTCATTTATAAATGGAGTGATTCATTTAAAAAACTGAAAAATTCAGGAAAGTATATACATATTCTGACTTTTAACCCACTGTGAACACTTCAGAAACACCAAAAGGTACTTCTGAAAACCTGTCCAGCTGCAGCTCCTGGATGGGCGGGGTCAGAGCAGGTGCTGGGAGGTACCACCTGTACAGGGCTCCACAGCTGGGCTCTGAGAACGCAAGAGCTATTCTCTCTGGCTCCACCAGCCAATACACGTCCCTAAAGCGTCCTCCTCCACTCAACTCCTCAATGTCCACCCTCAGCTTCCATCTGAGTGAAACGCTAAAACCAGAAGCAGTTAAGACACCCAGACGCCAGCCAATGTCCTCATTTCACACTGCAGTCCATGGCACAGGGCAGCATCCAGCTCAGTACAGACCTTCCACGATGCGGGATGAAGCTACTCTCTGCCCCAGGCCTAAAGATCTCAATGCTCGCCACATGAATAAATGATGCCCAATAATACGTTCCTCCACCCACACTAAAGCTGGAAGATGCATTAAACCTCCATGCAATCAATCCCAAGTGTAAGTTAAAGGCACGCAGTATCAGAGTATTCAAAAGCTTCACCGTGTAGTTTAAATCACTGTATGGCTGGGCTGAGTCTTGGCTCACCCACCACATTTCCGGGCATTGGCCTAGGGCAGTGGTCGGCAAACTGCGGCTCGGCAAACTGCGGCTCGTGAGCCACATGCGGCTTTTTGGCCCCTTGAGCGTGGTTCTTCCACAAAATACCGACTTCTGCGCATGGGCCACAAAGTTTCAATCGCACTGTACCTGTGCGCCCGGGCGTGGTATTTTGACTGTTCCACATCCTTGTGGAATAAAGTCTGACTTAGATCTAGTAGGAAAGTGTTCTGGGCTAGCATTAGGTTACTATTAAGGTGCCCTGCCTCTCCGGAAAGGAGCTACTGTGTGAAACTGCCTACGAACAGCAGGAGGGTCTAAACACTCAATGTGCTTCACCATGGGTGCGCAAAGAGCACAGTCACGTGTGTACCAGGAGCTGACAGGACCACACTCACAAACACAGGCACTGCAAGGGGCAAGCAGAGAGGCCTGTCACCAGACGCTTGCAGCAGAAGGCAGGGCAGCAGCATGAGCCCTTGACAGCTAAACATCCTGCCCTCGGCTCCTCCCAAGTCACTCATTCAGCAGGACACCATAAGCAGAAGCTGTGACCTCATCACTAAAGGAGGGAGACAAAAAGCCAAAAACAGGTGCTTTCAAAGAAGGCAAGTGACAGACCTGATAGGCAGGCCTCATGGAACTCAACAGCACAGAGTGCCTGGGAGATGTCTCTGAGCAGAAGCAAACAATGAGGGCCACCAAGAACAGACTGGACATTGGGACACAAGACACAGACAAGCAACACCGCCTCCAATACTGGCCCCAGAATCCTGCAATTACCTGGTTCAGGTGCCCAGACTGAGTCCTGGGGGTGTGACCCGGGCATGTGGTTGGTAAGAACCTGATCACATGGCAAAGACTCTGCTGGGAACAGAGAGGCATGTCGGTCCTCCCCTAGTCTTGGAGGATTCAAATCTAATTACAAAGAAAAGCCGTCCCAACTCCATGTAATACTTGCAGCAGCACCCTATGTGTGCAAGTGGCATGCCACACGAACGCCATAGTAGTAAGATAAGAAAGTTGGAGTAAAGCAGCACAGGGACCAGAGCCGGTGACATATCCAAGCAAAGGCCTGACAAATCCAGTTCCATATCTCAGTTCCCATGAAAGAGACTTCAGGATGTGCAGCTGGGACCAAATCCTGGGACAAAGCGAAACCACATTTGAGGGGCAGAGGCTGCAAAGGCTGAGATGACAGTTCAGAACCCAGATCTAAGTGCATTGCCAGCATGTAACCAGGTAGCCAAAAGCAAAACACACACTTTGCCAGGAAGAAACAGCAAACAGTGGGAATACAACCACACAGGTACAGGCCAGTGCCCATGGAGACACACTGGTCCACGAGCCCATGCAGGCTTGCACCTTAATGCTATGTTGCTTCAGACAGCACGTTTCAGAGTGAGCTGAAATGAGGATTAGGCATAATTTCCATATTTATGTCCTTTGCTGAAAGTTCTAAGCTTTAGGAGGAAGCAGCGGTAAGAACCTAACATTTAACAGGAAGAAAGCAATCAAAGTCCTACTTCCTCTTGGACCCTGAAACACCCACTGCAGGCAGGTTTTCTCCCTGGTCTGCCTCCATGGGAGAATCTAATCTGGAAACCCATTGGATGGGACTGTGGTATTTCATGTCTGCAAATGGCTACTTAATTAGCTCATGGAGCTGAAAGAGGAGCACACATGCAGAAAACAGAAGTGGGGAGCATGCACGTCCTCCAAGTCCCCTCACAATGTGATTCACCATGGGTGTGCAAAGAGCACAGTCACGTGTGTACCGGGAGCTGACAGGACCACACTCAGAAAGAAACAGCAGGGTCTGTTTCAAGATTACAGGCTCTAGCTTAAAAATAACTGCCTGCTGTAACTCAGTGTCATCCCAAGGGGCGGCACAGATGGCTTTCAGAACTCTACCTTGAGTGATAAGCACCGAGGTCTCTAACAGGAATCATGGCCTTTGGAGAAAAAGGAACATCACTCTCAACTCACCTGGCCTGCTCCCACATTTAACTCATGGGGAAAGGGCCCAGCAGGGCTGAGCTCTGTGCCCAAGATCATGAAGTTGGCACCCCCAGAACCCAGCATGGTCTCATCTAGACCAGTCCCAAGCCTGAACTGGATCTGGGGCAAAAGCTCACTCACCAGGACCTGTACCAGCAACTTAGGGCTTCAGGAACAGCTGACTCCTCCACCCCAGGAACCTGTGCTAAAGAGGAAGAAAGCAGGAAAAGACAGACAACACTAGGAAAAAAAGAGAGAAGAAAGGGTTGGGAGGGATGAAAGCACATACCAGTTATGATTCATGCCCTCTTTCACTTTTCAGGTCCAAGTTTCCAAAATTTCTAAAGAACAGAAAGAGTTCACAGGGCCTTCAATGGAACCCACTGACAAAGTTGGGCAAGTGCCAGAGATACTGGCCCAGGGAGGCCCCCGGCCCCAGCTGCACTGTGAAACCTGCACAGCTGCCCACCCTGGGACAACTCAACTGCCCCCTATGAAGGGCATGGGCATTCGGGTCAGACCAGGCATAGTCAACCAGCGGGGACTCAAATAATGTGGACTGAAGCAATTTCTGTAACAACTCCCACGTAATCTATGGGATGAAAAAGCCAAAGCAAAACCTTCAGACACTGAAGAAGAAGGTGGCCCCACCCCTTTCATGATAGAAGTATAAATTACACTAGAGGCCTGATGTATGAAACTCCTGCAAGGGGCTTGGCCCTCACAGCCACAGAGGCTTGCCTTGGCCCTCACAGCCGTGGCAGCTTGCCTCGGCGCTCGAAACCCAGGCTTTGTCCGGAAGGTCGTCCAGAAGGATGTCCCAAAGGTTGTTCGGCTGTCCAATCTAAGCATATTACGCTTTCATTATTATAGATAATTACAGAGCATCTGCATTTTACTGCCAGCAGGAACATTATGTTTCTTGGACCAATAAAGGCAGTCCATGAGACACACACAGGTGTTACCTGTGAGAGATGGGATGGGGGGGTGGAAATTATGGGGAACAGCCCCCCATACACTACCCAGTCCCACCCAGGAGGGGAGGAAGAGGCATCTGAAGTTAATTTTGCCTCTGGGATGACAAGGAGACCAAGCATCTTTCTACATGCTTACTGGTAATCTGAATTCAAGCCTTTCGTCCATTTTTGTTGTTGTTGTTAATTGGGTTGTCTTTCTCTTACTGTTTCAGAGGAATCCTCTGTTAATTACACACTGCAGATATCACCTCCAAAATGATGGCTTCTCTTTATTTAAGACCACAGGTATCAATCTTTCTGTTAAAGCTTATGTTTTTTATGTCAAGTTCAAGAAAATTTGCCCTACCTGGAGGTTGCAAAGATGTTTTATCACACTGTCATCTAAAGTTTTGTATCTTCCCTTTCACTGGCACATGGGGATGGAATGATGCAGCGGCTGACCTCCCCAGGCACCTGCTCTGCTTCTGTCACACCCAGCAAGGTTTCCTGTGTCGTACCTGAGGCTCGGTCAGGGCAGACAGGGCCAAGTGTCCAAGTGCCCCAGCAGAGCACTGAGGCAATGAGCAGAAAGGCTGGCTCTCAGTGAAGAAGATACCACAGGCAAGGGAGATCACAGCTGGTTACTCGGGAATTTTCGCAGATGGGAGATCACAGCTGGTTACTTGGGAATTTTCTTTGGGAAAATTCCAAAAGTGAAAAGGCTACCTCACCCACACCTATTTGAGATACAATCCACAAACCAGAAAGCTTCAGTAATGGGGAAAGAACAGCTCAGGCACAGGCCGCAAGGAGGAACATCGGAAGAGCGGTCTGAGGGCACAGTGGGGTCTGTCCTGTCCCCATAGAGCTGGATAACACTGAGCCAGAGAGTAACAGGGCTTTGACACCAAGGATTGAGCAGAGTCAACAGCTTGGCAGGTGGGCATTGCTGGCGTCCAGGCAGCAGTGCTCTGGAAGGCCAGACAAAGCTGGCTCTGTTGTATGGTCAGAGGCAACGTTTCCTGGAGGGAGCTTCTCAGCACGTCTTTTAGCTGGTCCTCTGGGACCAGTCTGTCATGCTCCTTCCTCCCTGAGTGAGACAACATGGAGACCCACCGTTCTCAGCTGCTCTCACTGAGTGGGCCAGCCCAGCTCAACTATTAACAAGAGATATAGACAAATCTGAAGAGAATGTCCAGCCACCTTTGAAAACAGATCCGTCCCAGCCCCTAAAAGGACGTCCATCTGCCCCACGGGGACAACTGAATCGGGTGAGTCATTCCAAAGCTGTTTTGGAGCACTAGAGGTGTAGGAGGGGACAGTAACTTCGGATATAAACTCTGTAGGTTCCTGAGTCTGTATGAGAAATAGCAGACAACAGAAATCACATAGCAGTGCCACAAAAAAGCACCCCGAATCTGTACAGGGCTCACTGAAGTTCAGAACTGTCCTCTGCACAGGTTCCCTAGGGCGAAATCAGCAAGGTCCAAAGTCAAGCCATAAGACCAACACTAAAGCCAGCTCTGACATCTACTTGTGAATAACCCCCTTCTCCCACTGCTCAGGCTCACAGCTGGGTCTGTGAAAACCTGGAGGCAAACCCTTCCTAGCACCTACCACTGTTCTGCAGGAGTCCTGCTTTCTGAACCAACACCTCTTAACTGCCCAGCAGTGTAATGAACATACTATAAAGAGCAGGGCACGAAATCAGCTCCTCTCCACTCCCCCACACATCGGTGATGCTACTGCTCTATCCTGCCTGGACACAGAACGTAGCCCAAGGCATCTGATGGGGCACAGCATCTCCTGAAAATGTGAGTCGCACTACCTCCACGTGATGGATGAGCCACTTCCATGAGCATTAAAAATTAGCTCACAGGTGCTTGTGGTTCAAGTGATAGGAAGCCAGAAAATAAGTACATATTAATAAGCAGCTCAAGAGAAATGAGGCCCTAACTCATAACAATAAACCAGAAACAGCCATGTGGAGCAAGTCCACGCAGGCATACTAACTGTGTGGCTAGAGAGCAGTCAAGCTTCACCCTAACCCAGCAGGCCAGGCAAGATGGAAACAGTGTGGACCCTACTCACCCTTTCCCCAGCCACACTGGCCTCAGAGGCAATTCTTGTCCTTCGTACAGAAAAAGGAGCCTCTGCCCTCTCCCTTTAATGCAAGGTTTCAGAAGTGACCAAGACCCAGCACACTCAGGAAATGTTCGACCATGCCGGCCACGGAGGGACCTCAAGCCACCAGGCTGAATGCCAGCAGCAGGAGCCCACAGGACACTCAGCCCCAGAGGTCACATCGGCAAATGTCTGCTGATACCATGCTGTTGCAACAGCCAACAGTCACCTGGGGTCAAAAGGCTTTCTCTCCTATCACTCTTTAGGACAGTATTTGCTCCAAGTCACTGAAAGTATATTTAGTTTTCCTAAACTAACATTCTGGCCATATCTTGCCAGAATAAAACAACAAAGTTTACTTTCTAAATCAGAAATAACAGCTAACTGGTACTGGGCACTTATTATGGGTCAGGCACTTGTCTAAGAGTTTATTCCTGTTACAGCGTGCTTAGTACTCACCAGGGAAACAAATGGTATAAGTACTATTATTGCCCCCATTTTAAAGATGAAAAAGTTAGCAAGAGGAATGGTGAAGGTCATTATGATCAAGGTCAGACCAACTCTGCAGGTCTATCTCTCCATACTGCCAACTCTACCTACAAATTCAAATCATTCATTCATTCAACAAATGTTACTGAACTGGTTATTGAGTGATTGTCATAATTCTGGGAGTAAAGACTGGCACCCTAATCTTCCACTGGTGAAGACATGACACACACACATAGCAAACTGTGTGTTTCATGCTGGGAGTAGAAATCATGGGGGTAGGATGTGATTGGGGATCATTCCTTTAGATAAAGTGATTGAGGGAGCCCTGTGAAGAGGTGACATCTGATCAGACACCTGGAAGACATGCAAGAAGGAGCCATCTAAACCACCTGAGCAAGAGTGTCGTAGGCAGGGACAGCAAGGGGAAGGCCCTGAAGAGCAAGTGCTGTGGACTCCAGTAGAAGGAGCCAAGGGGCCAGAACAGTGCGAGAGGACCTGGGCTGGCCACTGATCCTGAAGGCTCCTTTCTGCTGCCACAAAGAACATGACCCAGGGCTGGGGGACAGAGGGAGAATGGAAGCAGAAAGAAGAGTGAAGGCTGTTTCCATGGTCCAGGTAAGGATGAGGATGCTCTCCATGGAGCTGGGAGATGTGGTCCAATGTGGACTCTATTGTAAAGGTGAGTCCTTTGGGACTTCTGGGTGGATGACACAGGGGTCTGCAGAACAAAGACATTCACCCAGGTATGAAAAACCAGGAGAAGATAGAGGTGGTGTGTTTGCTGGGGAAAGGCTGGGAACCCAGAAGGCAGGCCTCACTGACCTGTTCATTCTGAAAGAGTAAATGGAACTTAAAACCTCCTCTCGTTACTTTATGACTTTCTCAGGAAAAAAAATTACAAAAAATGTTCAAGATTTATCAATGGTTCAAAATTCAACATAGTATGTATTTCAGTTTAGCTATTCCACTCATTTTGCCAGTTTATAGGCCTTGCCACTGCTTCCCGCCCACCCCTTAACTCACTCTTCACTGCTGCCCTCACTCCCACTGCCCAGATGCCCAACCTGGGTGGGGCCTCACCTTCAAAATATGTATCAATCTCTGCAGCTGAGCTGCTAAGAGAAAAAGAGGGAACTTAATATTAAATGGTATACACTCCACCCAGAAATTTTGCCAGGAAACAAGTGCACAAAGCACCCAGAGGTGAGAGTGTGTTTCACCTATGTGGTCAGTGCCTTGTGCTGGTTTCACCTCCTCCCCGATGCAGACTAGTTTCCCTTCCCACAGGCACTGTGCACGTGGAAGGTCACTGCTCCAGACTGCAGCCTCATCTGGAGCACCTCCCTTAGTGGCAGCACCTGCCACATCGCAGTTGCCACACATTTCCTGTTATGGTGCATAGACATCCCCAGGTTCAATCAAATGCCCTGATTTAATTTCATGTTTCTGACATATGCTGTCAGGAGCCATGTGTGCTCCAGACACATGGCATCAGGTTCTGGGAACCCTGTGCTAACAGAGACACAGACTGGCCACAGACCTTAGAGAAGACGAGCAAGTACTATAACAACACTATTTCATCCTCAGCACCCAGGTATCAGCCCCAAAGATGTGCCCAAAGACCCTGGAATGCCTCGCCAGAACCAGTAGGGTGACAATGAACCCCACACTGTGCCCATGGGACAAGTTGCATGTCTGTATGACCCAAAACTGCCTGGCCTCCCTTGTGTCTTACCAGGGCAGCTTGGCACAGGGGCTACTTGTCCCCATCTGCTGCTTGGGGGCTGTCAGGGGCTGGAGTCTCCCTCCAGCAGCTCATCTCGGGGCAGGAACAGTAGGTACAGAACCGAGGTACTGTCTCACTGGTGGGGAAGCACCCAGAAGTCTGAGAGTTTCAGTGCTCACCATCAGCAGTGACACATGACACTGGGCTCTCCTGACATCTCAACCTTTCCCAGGGGAAGTGAATTTCAAGGGAACCAGCCCTTAAGGGTCTAGGAAAGTGCTTCCTCCCTAGAAGCTATCATACGCCATCCACCTGCCCGCATCCCAGATAGGAAGGATCACTTTCTGCAGTCTGACACTGGACTGCCATACCCAGCAAGGCCCTGCTACCAGAGGTCTCGGCAAAAAAAAGACAAGAGAGGATGTCCCATGAATTACACTAGGACAGTGGTTCTCAACCTGTGGGTCGCGACCCCTTTGGGGGTCAAACGACCCTTTAACAGGGGTCGCCTAAATACATCCTGTATATCAGATATTTACATTACGATTCATAACAGTAGCAAAATTACAGTTATAAAGTAGCAACAAAAATAATTTTATGGTTGGGGGTCACCACAACATAAGAACTGTATTAAAGGGTCCCGGCATTAGGAAGGTTGAGAACCACTGCACTAGGAGATGAGCTGCCCAGACCTGTGTCGTGGGAAGAACTCCCTCTGCCAGGACCTCCACCACGCACCTCAGGGTTCACCTACAGCCCTGAGGCAGAGAGAAGTGCAGCCAAACAGTCTGAAGAGCCCCGCCGCTCTCCCCCAGAGCCAGAGCCACGCAGAGTCCAGCAGAAAAGAGGGCTTTCAACAGGGGCAGCTTCTGTTTCAGAAGCTTTAAATCATTTCTAGTTTTCCTTTATTTTTGTATTGCCTAATAATATACAGCATATTATTATTATAAATATATTTTATTGATTTTTTACAGAGAGGAAGGGAGAGGGATAGAGAGTTAGAAACATCGATGAGAGAGAAACATTGATCAGCTGCCTCCTGCACAGCCCCTACTGGGAATGTGCCTGCAACCGAGGTACATGCCCTTGGCCGGGATCAAACCTGGGACCCTTCAGTCCGCAGGCTGACGCTCTATCCACTGAGCCAAACCGGTCAGGGCACAGCATATTATTTTTAAAGTTATATCTATTCTGTTAAAATTTTTAAATATATCTTTTTATTTTAAGAAGAGAGGGGACATACAAGTCACGTTACCCAAATGCCACAGCTGTTAGCATTTTAGCAGACTTGGCGGGGAGACTTCCAGCCTCCCAGGCATGATGTGTGCATGACGATACTGCAACCTGCTTCACACAGGCACCTCCTTAGAGTCCAGACCGTGTGCTCCCTCTGTGCCCAATGCTAAGTGCTCAGAAGCTTGCGTGTGTGCTCAAGGTCACTTTATCACCATTATTTCTCAAGAATTCCATGGCACACCCCTCCCTCCAAAAAAGCTAGCTTTCCTGGGTACTACTCCGAAAAGGCCTGCAATCTGCAAAAGTCACTCTTACATTTTCATTACACACAGTGTGGATGTACTCAACAGATCACAGCTTCCCCCAAATCAGACTCTCTAAACCTGCTCATTATTCCTTTTATAACCACTTTTATACAATGCTAACTTCAGTTTCTAAAAATACAGTGATTACACTGTATCATGTTCTATTTTAACCTTCTAAAAATAGAGCTACTGGCAGGAGCAGCAATTTGCTGTTAGATGTTAACTATGCTAATGTTGGTGACAGGATATGAATTTCTGTCCTTTTGACTCTTTCAGCCTGTGGCTTCCACATGACTACTCAGGAGTCCAGCACCTGCAGCTGGTGGCACCGAGGTTCAGCTGTGAGTGCCAGAGCCCAGAACCACTCCTAATTGTCCCTGACCTCACATAAATGACCTGGCCTCATTTTCCACATCTGTAAAATGGGTGGCATGTCCACCTCACAGGACCAAAAGAATTAAATCAGGCCACTGAGTGAGCCCCCCACCTGACACCTAGCTCACAGGACCTGCTCACAAACAGCAGGACCATGTGCCATGAAAACCAAAGTGTGGAAGTGGGTCCTCTGACTTTCACTCCCATCAGCAGGTGCATTACTTCCCAGGTTTCAGCAGTAATTAAAGGAAAATCAAGAGACACAGGAAGGAGCAATACAACAGGAAGCTTTGATGTCCCACACAAGTCCTTGGGGACAGGCCAACAGGTCTATGCATGCACTGGGCCTCACTTCTTCTCTAAAGGACAGGCTGGCCCAGACGAGGCCGGAGAGTGGTAGACTATTTCCAAATAGCCAGGATGGCTTATTAAACAGCAAACAACCTTTCTAATTTCTGAACCTTCATATATATATATATATATATATATATATATATATATATATATTCTTAAATATATACAAATTTATAGGCTATTTCTTCTTATCGCCTGTTTTGTAATGGAGTAATCTTTGAATTAAGAAGTAGAAATAAAATCATTTCTCCCCTGCTCTCCACATAAACATGTGCACTCTCACTTTCCAAACTGTTCTCTATAAACAAACCTGGCTTGATGTTCCCTGGCTCAGCCCCTACACCCTTGCCTCCCAGCAAGAGTCCTGTGCACCTGGTACTGCATGGAGCAGAGTGGAAGCCTGATGACATTTTTATCCCAAAGTCACCTGCTTTACAGACTACCTGAATTGGTGACATGTCTTCAGCTTCTCATGAGATATCATAATTAATGGAACACATTCATTTCATATTTTTCAATATTCAAATCAGATGAAATTCAATCATGTCCCAGTGTATTCGTTTGTGACAATGAGTAGAAGAATAATGGAGCAAAGGAAATCTGTAGAAACTACACCAAAAAAAAAAGCAGCCTTTCTTAATCTATATAACCAATTACACCAGTACAGACAGATTATGTCCAACTGCTTAGGCATGAAAGCAATCTGTAATTAAAATGAGCACCCTCAGGTGGGTACTCAGTTATGATTGATCTACATTAAACTATCCACAGACAATGAGAAAGAAGGGCAGCCTTTTAACTCAACTGTAAGAAAAGAGGAACTGAAAATGAGAGTAGTCGAGTCTGTGCTGCTTGGCTGACACACTGAATTAACAGGGACACCTGTGGCAAAAACCAATTTCACACCTGGGAAAACACAGGGCCTACCCATGTCCACAACACAGAGCTGAACAATTTACAAAGTTATCACAACCTGAGGTTCCTGAACCTTACCAGACTTAGTCCATAAGGCAGGGGTGGGCAAACTTTTTGACTCGAGGGCCACAATGGGTTCTTAAACTGGACCGGAGGGCCGGATCAAAAGCATGGATGGAGTGTTTGTGTGAACTAATATAAATTCAAAGTAAACATCATTACATAAAAGGGTACGGTCTTTTTTTTCAATAGTTTTATTCATTTCAAACGGGCCGGATGCGGCCCGCGGGCCGTAGTTTGCCCACGGCTGCCATAAGGACTCCTCATTTCCCAAAACAAGAATATAGAAATGGTGAGTATAAAGTAAAATAAAATCCCACCCCAATTTTAAAAGAAAGACAGAGAAGACCCTGTTACCAGAGGAGAAAACAGGAGGTGCTCTCTAAGCAAGTGTACTGAGACCCAGAGTCCTTAGAACCGGCCCTGGGGTGAGCTGCAGGCACGTCCACTGAATCTGTCCTGACAGAGAGCTGGACTGAGACTCCTTCATAAGAGCAGAACTCTGGAGGACTCCTGGATCTATGAAAATGGGGCTGGACAACTCCTCCCACCAGGCCACGGAAGCAGAGGGTTGCTGGGAAGAGTCTCCTATGAAAAACTGAAGCCCTAAACCTGGCCCATGCAAGTGTGGCCTCCAGATTCACATCACTTAAACAGTTCTGGAATCCTAAGTCTAGAAATTAAGGTAAAATCTAGACCTGAGCTTGGAAAACCCTGGAATCCCAGGAAAGTCAAGAAAATGGCTTTCATGGGAAACAGCCACATCTCAGGACACATGAGATGCCAACGGCAGAAGAAGAGGAAGTTGAAGGGAAAGGGGAGAGACGCAGGGAAGAAGAAAATAAAAATAAAAAACCTCCTGCTAAAAAGTTTACAATTAAAGTAGAAAAGTACAAACAAATAATACATGTAAACAACCCATCAACACCACAACCCCAAGAGTGGTCGAATTCAGCTGCTTGTCCAAAAAAGGACTCCAATGTATCTGCAAATATTAGAATATGGAAAATACTATGAAGCATGCATGTTTTAAAAAGTAAGATGTTAAACAAAAGGAAAAAAAGTATAATAAAAGAACTCTGGAAAAAGAGAAATAGAAAACCATTAAAAAAGAATAAAAAGAGCCCTAACTGGTTTGGCTCAGTGGATAGAGCATTGACCTGCAGACTGAAAGGTCCCAGGTTCGATTCCAGTAAAGGGCATGTACCTTGGTTGCGGGCACATCCCCAGTAGGAGGTGTGCAGGAGGCAGCTGATCGATGTTTCTTTCTCATCGATGTTTCTAAGTCTCTATCTCTCTCCCTTCCTCTCCGTAAAAAATAAAATATATATTTTTTTAAAAAGAATCTTTCAGAATGAACTGGATGACAGGTCTATAGCATTAACCTGAATGCAGCTCCAAAAGGAGAAAAGCTAGAGGAGAGAACCATGGGTAAAAAGGCAAGGGGGTCCAATAGGGTAATCTAGTCTGACTTCCTGAAGTAAAGAATAGAGAAAATACAGAAAAGGTAATATTCAAATCAATAATAAAGGAGACTATTTCAGAATTCCAGAGATATAAGAGTCCTTAGATTTAAAAAGCATGCTAAATCCCAAGCAGGGTGAGTACAAATCTGCACACTGCAACACAATATCAGAATATGCACCAAACAGAAGCACCAAGATGAAAACACAAATTACCTAAGAAGAAACAACAGGGCTGAGAGCTAACTTTTTGACAGCAACACAAAAGTCAGAAGACATTAAAATAGCTTCAAGCTGCTAAGTGAAATACAAGTCACCTACACGTCTATACCCAGCTAAAGCACTCACTGTTCAAGAAAAAGGGCTCTTTTGGGGACGGTTATCTACAAGCACTCAGAATGGTCCAGTGTTTGACATACTGGCAGAGGTGGTCCTACAGTAAAGTCTCTAATAAAATGAATACCTTTATACTAAGAAGGTTGGGAAAGCACCACAATCTGCATGTGGCCTGTGCCTAGGCTGAGTTCTGCTATGAGACCCAAAGTTCTAGTGAAGTTGTCTAAAATGAAAAAACATGTCAGCAAGGCCTGTGGTTGGATCCACTGTGCTAAACGTGTCCAAGACAGGATCAAGTGTGCTTTCCTTATTGAAGAGTGGGAAATGGTTGACAGTGTGGAAGGCACAAGCACAGAGTCAGAGAGCGAAATTTAAAATAGGAAGCTTTTTGAGTCATAAAAACAATGAAAAGACAAAAGAAAGAAAGAAAAAGAAACCTTTTCTTGACAAAATTTGAGAATATTTGCCACTCAGAAACCATTGCTAAAATAACAACTAAAGGATTATTCAGAAAGAAGAAAATCATATCCAAAGTGAAAGTAAGATGCTAGAAGGAGGCTGAGGTAAAGCACTAGTGAACATGTAAATAAACATAGGTAAGTACTGAATACTAAGTTAACTCAGAGTTTCATCTAGTCACGGAGACCCTTTCATTATGTGTAACACTGTTTCCTCAAACTTGTGTTTCGAAGTCACTGTCTAAAACAGCTCATTGGTTTCCTCTTAAGAACAATGTAAACACTAAAAATAAGGTTCCCTCTTCACTTTGACAGTGAGGAAACTCATGGTTGAATTTCAGTTAATTTTTGAATAATTATGCAGGATTTACCATACGCATTTCTGGGGTCTACTTCTCTTTGGTAGACTATCATTTTTCCTTTGCTCTAATTTCTTTATCTTGACTTACATCACCCTCATTATGACATAAGAACTAAGAACATACATCCTTAAAACTGCAATGCACAGGTACCAAAGCCCTACAATACTGCCTGGCTTCTTCGAGCTATGAAGAGAGGCAAAGGTTGAAATTGGCCCAGTTTGGGCAGAGCTTCACTGAGAAGAGTAACAGTTCATCAATGCTACTTTTATACACAGAAAAGTACCAGGAATATGACTGACAGTAATCAATGCAGGGTTGCACTTGACACTACATTTGCATGGTGGAGAGCCCTTCTCTGAAATCAGCTACCCTTGTGCAAAAGCAACTACTTTTGAGAAATAATCAGCAAAAGATTGCTTATCCTTTGCTGCACTCAGAAATTAGTTCCAAGTAACCAGCACTTGGGAAAGGATAAAACACTTTATGCAAATACTTTTGCAAAGGCTCTCTATTAATGCAAATATTATGTTTGTCTTTTATTTGAATGCAAACAGCATCTGCTTTGCACAGTCAATGCCATCACTTTGTAGTTTGTGCTGAGCAGCTCTAGTGCATTCCAGCTGCTTTTTTAGAGTAGGAAACAGATTTCCAGAGAGTTAGAGGCACAGAAGGAAGTTTGCTGAAAGGAGAAAGCAAGTGTGCTGGGTTCTTGTGGAGGCTTCCTCAGTCTTAAGGCAAGAGAGAAACAAATCCAAAAATGAATTCCGAATTTACTTCTGGAGAGGTTTGGCTTCGTGTGTGGGATTTTCTTTTTTAATAGTTTTGACTAAAGAGGAAATTAGGGTTGCTTTTTATATATTCCTTTGCTGGAAAAATACACTCAAAAAAAACAGATGTTGGAAAAGAAAAACTGGGCAGCACAAGGCTGCCACCAGAGCAGAGGCTAGCTCCCTCTGAAAGTTCTGCCTTCACCCTGCACACCCCCCTCTTGCAGACAAGAATGGTGACCCCCTAAAATGGACACATATGTAATACCCTTTGTAATACTTTAAGCAATAAATTAAAAAAAAAAAAAAAGAATGGTGACCCCAAAGGCTCGATGTCCAAAGATCACTTCACTATGTACTCAAGAGCTCCTAAGAGGGGTGAAATCTTAATAGTTTTTGTATCAATAATCCTAAAACAATTACTAGTTCAGGAATAGTAGAGACTGGATGACTGGATGGATGGATGGACCATGATACAAATGAGGAAACAGATAATCTGAAAAGTCGATCTGAGTTCCTGCAGATTTCAAATATATTACACTTCCAAAATCTCTATCCAATAAAGAATGTCTGGAAATAGTCTAACCCAGACGTGGGCAAACTACGGCCCGCGGGCTGGATCTGGCCTGTTTGAAATGAATAAAACTATTGAAAAAAAAGACCGTACTCTTTTATGTAATGATGTTTACTTTGAATTTATATTAGTTCACACAAACACTCCATCCATGCTTTTGTTCCGGCCCTCCCGTCCAGTTTAAGAACCCATTGTGGCCCTCGAGTCAAAAAGTTTGCCCACCCCTGGTCTAACCCTTCCATATGCATGGACCGCAGATATGTTAACCAATCAGACCCTCTAGATCAGTGGTTCTCAACCTTCCTAATGCCGCAACCCTTTAATACAGTTCCTCATGTTGTGGTGACCCCCAATTTCAGTTACAAATTGAACATAATTAAAGCATAGTGATTAATCACAAAAACAATATGTAATTATATATGTGTTTTCCGATGGTCTTAGGCGACCCCTGTGAAAGGGTCGTTCGACCCCCAAAGGGGTCGCACCCACAGGTTAAGAACCTGCTCTAGATCAAGCATCTTCATGCAACAGACTACGAAGAAAAGGGGAACTTGGGTACATTCAGATACCACTCAAAATGAACTTGCCATTGAAACTCCAAAATATTTATAATAGATAAACACTTCCAATAACTCCCTTTAATAATTAACTTAGGTATTAATTTCATTTCAAATTGACTAATTTCCCCAGATACACTGCTAATCATCTTATGCTATTCCTCTCTTCCTCTAAGTCATACAGGAAAGGATTTGTTTCTGAAAAATACACTCTGAACAACATTTGATGGATAAACATGACTTCTTCAAAAACACAAGTGCAAGAAAAGGTGAATGAGGTCCTCTGATCTAGTCTCACAACAGTGAACAACCAGAAAGCTACACCTGTGCAGAGAGAAAGGTGGCCTTAAAGGACATATATTAAGGTTCCATTTCAAGGGTTTAGAAATGAACAGCAAAATAAACTCAGAGTTTAAAAAAGTAATAATAAAGAACAAAAATCATTGAAGTAGAAAAGATATAAACAGGATTAACAAAACCAAGAATTGGTTCTATAAAGACTAATAAAATGGAAAGCTCTCTGATGAGAATGATGAAGATTGTCACAACGGAAAGGGGGATTGCTCCTGGCACCTAGTAGACACCCCATCTAAGGGAAATGTGAGGACCTTTATGACAAGGAGTGGACTCTGGAGCCATACGTGGGCTTCACACCAGTCTCCTTACTTGTCAGCGGGACGATCATGGCCATGTTTCTTTCTTCCTCCTAGCATGAGATCTCAGCCTTGTCGTGAGGGTCAATAACATCACTGAAGATAAAAAGCATCTAGAACAGGGTCTCATCAGTGTCCAGTAAGCAGACTAGGCCTCCACCCTCTTTCAACAAAGTACAGAAGGCCTCAAGCCAGCCTAATGGCCTCTCTCTTCCTGTCCACTGGCCTCTCCTCCCTCCCACAATCCCAACACTACAGCAGAACCGCCTCAATAAAATGCATGTGGAGCAGATCATTCATGAGAACACCAGCAGGATCTAGTCTGGGGTCCCTGGTGGGCAGAGGTGTCTCCTTCAGTCCACCGGGTCAGGGTGCCCAGGTCCCGTTACCCACAGTGGTCTCACCCCTGCCTCCAGGTGAGGGGGACCTGAGCCATGGAAGGCAGGAAGGCAGCGTTCACCGCACTACACTAATGGGTCCTTCTTTCCCAGAATGGGGACTGCTGCCCTGAGCCCAGGAGGGAGGCCCAGGCACCCTTCCTTATCAGCAGCCATAAAGAAAGCCCTGCTCCCAGTGTGGAGAGCAGGGGCCATTTGGCCTTGGTCTGGGAAGGGATGGCCCACCCCACCCCAAACCCTGAGCATACCTCCTAAGTCTCAGGATGCTGGGCCCCACTGAAGCTCAGCATCAGCACTATGTTTTCACGGGGACGTTTGTGCATGTGTGTTGGAATAGGTGTTGGGGTGAAGATTAAGATGAATTTCGTTCAACCCACCTATAAAGGTAAACAGAAAACAAGAAGTGTGCACGAGGCAGTTACTAATACATGGAATTCCATTTAGAGGCTTGAGTCACTCCTGAAAACACATTCAGACCCATGAAGCGTGCCAGAGATGAGGATGGGGGGAGAGAGGCAGGTCTTCCGAGCAGACATGGAGAAAAGGCCCAGTTTCCACAGATGAGACGACAGCACACGAGGCTCCGTCCCTGGGACAACACTGGGCCTGAGCACAGCTCCTTTGACAGGGAGTTTCTAAAGATCTCTGATTTTGTACATCTGAGGAATAATACCCTGCAACCATATGATGAAACACTTTTCAACTATTACCAAAACCCTGCCACAACTCCCCAAGGACAAGTAGGCCTAGAGGGACCCCTGGTTCCTTTCAGGGCCTGGGGAGCAAAAGGAAACAAAGACAGTGTGGATGGCTCTGTCCTTCCTGCCTGAGCACTGGAGCTCCTGGAGAAAACCAGAAGGCAACTTCCTAAAGAGGGGACAGCTGCGACAGTGGCTGTTGCCTGGGGTGGGGTGGGGGTGGAGAAGGGTTACAGTGTGCTGGTAGCCCCTTGCAGAGGCACAGGAGCCTTCCCTCACGACCCTGGTCATGGAGAGGGGCAATGTGCTGGAGCTCAGGCACCTGTGACTCCAGGAAGGACTCGCCTGCAGGGCCCATGCCTAGCGCACCAGGTGGGCTTGCAGGCGGTGTTTTACCAGAAAGCATTTCCTGCCTTGGTGTCTCCTCAGGGATCCTAAGTTTCCATGATGCGAGAGGGAGTTTTCGTGGAATTACAAAAACTGGTTTAATAACACTCTTTAGAGCCAGAGTAGTAATTTGGTTCTCTGCGGAATTATAAATGGAAGAGATGTATTTTCCTTGCGATTTTAAAAATAATTAGGAGGAAGAGGAGAGAGGGAAGCTTTGTGAAGGCAGAGATTACAATCTAACAGAAACAGACTGGGACCTCCTGCCTTGCCCCTTCCAAGCTGGATGTGGCAGGGGTGACGCAATGTCCTCCTGGCACAGGCCCACCTCCGCCCTGCAGGGTCCGGACTAAGAGCGCTTGTCCCGACACTCATGCCAGCACCACAGTCCCCACAGAGGTGCACCCAGGCCCTGTGGCGTGCACAGCCACACGAGTGTGGGAAAAGGGCTCTGAGGCCTGCCCAGACAGCCTGTTTCCAGAACCCCCGCATCTCTTCCATGAGCAGGCAGGTGCCCCAGGTGAGCAGGACAAGGGCCAAGTTACGGAGGGGCTCTGTCACTGGAGCGTCTGTGCATACCTGAGTCATGCTGGAAGCCTCACTGGGCTCCACGAAAGTCCACAGGTCAACCCCAGGACTGAGACTGAGGTTGAGGATCTGCCCAACAGATAGATCCTGAGCCTGTCACACACAACCACCGCAGTCACTGCTTCACATCCAGAATAGAAACTCGACATCTCTTCAGTCTCTGCTTACTGTCTGGGCGCCAGCCTCTGAGCCCAGAAATCAGAGCTATTCCAACAACACAGGGTCCACTGAAGAGCTCTCCTGATGCCCAGTCCACTGCTCAGCCCTCAAGCAGGTTAAGCCTGACCCTGGTAGCATGGGCCATGGTGTACTCAGGTAACTCTTGGCATCCGCATCCAAGGGGCACTGTTGGGTCTGAAGGTGTGTCTGCCCTTGCCACAGTCTGGGAACAGAAAGCCAGGGAACGAAGAGCAGTGATGCATGCAGCTCACAAGGATTTTGTTCTATAAAGAGAAGGGGCATCAACTATATCTGAAAGCACTCGCCAGAGATAGGAACGGAGAGGTGCATGATGCTGCCTGTGTTGCCAGGTCCATGGGAGGGAAACAGCCTGATGGAGTCACACAGAGTTCAGCCACTTGGATGCCCAGGGTCCCTGAGGAGGGGCTGGGTAAAGGAGGATAAAAGGGTACACACAGCCCTGGAGGGAGGAGCAGCTCATTTCCCAATTCAAATAGGAAGGCCCTCAGGGGTCTACTCAGCCTGGCCAGAGGTCCCTCCTGGGCTGCACATGTCCCAAAGCTCACCCCTGGGAGCCTCCTAAAATGCTGGCTGGAACGCGGAGAAGGAACACATGTCCCCCCCCAGCAGTATCCACATTTCGCCTCTATCAATTCAGCCCACCTTCAGCCAGAACTGGAGTACCACTGAAGGCAAATTAGGCTTAGGTTTGCAATTTCAGCACAGGCATTTCCAAAAGCAATTTACATTTTGAGTGTGCCGAAAGAGCATGTGGCAGGAAGCGGGGTCTTTGGGCTGGTGTTTAAATGTCTGTTAAGAATGTGCTCATGCGAGATTTCTCAGGAAGAGGGCAGCTGATGCCTTGGTTCACCCTGGAAAGAAACCTGGCTGCCCACACACAGATGGGACACAGCCACAGGAGACAAGATGGGTGAGTTAAGGCTCTTTGGTCAACAAAGGGCTATTTGACAACCTGCATTTTCACACCTGCCCACCTGCAGAGGAGCTGTGAGCCAGAGAACAAGTCAGCCTTTCCAGGTGAACTCAGAGAGTTTTGCAAGCACCTCTGTCCCTGTCCAACCTCGGGAAAGAGAGTACAGTTTCCAGGCTGCCAGGGTCTGTCTCATAAGAGGGCTGCACTCTGCTGGAGGTACCAGGGTGTCTACACCTGCATGGAGGCAGGGGACTGCCTATCACCCTCAAGATACCTCCCCTTTCCTTCTACTTGGCATAACACTGATCGGGATACGTCCATCCTGTTTGTGGCATGGCTGCCTCAGAACTTCTCAGGTTCAGAGAACACCTAACCTGGACTTTCCTCTCCCATCACAAAACAGACCACAGGCGGGCAGGGGTGCAGGGGCCTGGAAGCAGAGGGACCACTGAAGCCAAGAACTAAAGTGACCCCACAGCCCAGCCACCTCCCTCAGCTGCTGTGAGTGCCCCTCACTCCCACCCCCAAACCTGGTGTCACCAAAGGAAGGATGCCACTACCTGGGTTAGCCTGTGCACCAGGCCCAGGCTCAGCATTCAACCACCTGACCCCCCAGGTGGCCCTTCCTACACAGGTGTGCTGACACATACATATCTCAGAGAAAAATCACAGACTCTAACAATGTTCCAGAGGTTTCATAAACAAAGCCACAAATGGCTTCCTTTTTAAACCTGTGACTTCTCAGTAAATACAGCAACAGACCTTTTTTAAATCAGGAAATCACTCTGAGACAGTCAATGGGTGTGGCTTCAAAAAAATTCATTCCTCCCAAGAAGCCAGGGGCTCACACTCAAAAACAGGCCTCTTAAAAACAAAGAAAACCCCTGCTGTCAGCCACCTCAGCACCCAGCCTTCAAAGCCACAAAGCCAACTGCCTGGCTCTTTCCAGGTGCTAGAGTGAACACTGCACTGCCTCTGGGTCCCACTCTCCCTGGCCTCGGTGGGGACATCCAGACTCCCTCCTCCACGTGGGAGCTGAACCCTCATGCGGAAACTGATCAAATCTGAAATCATCAGTGCCCCCAAAGCCCCTGCCAGGGCCACCAGGGCCACATCACAGCCAGGGTTCCCCAAAGTCAGTAGAGACTGCCAACCCCCTCCAGATGCCATGAAGACAGCAAACATCTATGACTGTTCACAGAAGGGTTCCCTGCTCTACAGCAGCTATAGAGAGAGTTGTACACTCAAGAAACCAGCCACAAGCCGGAAATGTTAAACCACAGCTCAGGAGCACTTCCTCACGGGGAGCACCAGGAGGGTGTAGGAGGCCCAGAAGGCTGGCCACCAGATCTCTCACACGAAAGGCCTGTGCACCAGCAGCCCTGCACATGTGATCACAACAGGGTGATGGGGACTGAGGGCATGGGAAAGGCATCCCCCCACCCTAGGGCCTCAGCTCCTGGGCTCAGGTCTCGGTCGGTCTCTCTCTCTCTCTCTCTCTCTCTCTCTCTCTCTCTCTCTCTCTCTCTCTCAGGACCAGAGCCTACTGGAGCTCAGCTGGTCAGTTTTCAACATAATGTCTACTATTGCTCATTGTTTCTAGCTTCTGGGTTTTTGGATAATTCCATACACGTGGTCTTTCAAATGCCATCCTATTTAAGAATGAAGGCATTTTCCTAAAAAGACAAAGACCATCAAGCAATTTTCAAAAAACTAAACACCACATTATGAACTGCCTATGAATTCCATGCATATATCGGAATTCTCACTTATCTTAATTAAATCTAAGAGTTATCAAAATAGAAAATATTTTTTACATGTCATTTTTTAATTTGTCTAATTCTTCACTCATTCCCTCTGTTGAGCTCCTCCTTACAAGGTATGAGTATGTGCTGGAAGAGGCAAAAAAAATTCTCAGCAAGCCCGAAACAGCTGGCGGCCTGCTGAATAGCCTACTCCAGGCCCGAGCCTCAACTGGGACGGCAAAGGGGCCCTCTTGGGGAGGATACCCGGCTCTGTACCTCAAAAAGAGAAAGCAAGCCAAGAGATATTGTAGGAAAGTTTAGAATTTCTTGGGGTGAAGTGTGATTTTGAAAAGATGCTGAGTTAATAAGCCACATGTTGAGGAGAAAGATACTCATCATGAGAGTGAACAAAGGTCTCTCAGAGTTCTGACTTATCATAACAAGGAATCAAAATACTTCTTCCACACTGACTTTTCCTAAGCATTTCCACAAACAGCTTTATCTCAGAAGTGCCAGGAGAGATGGCCTGCCCCCTTTGTTAGGAAGCACTCAGAGGTCAGGGGAAGGTAGGGGCTCCAGGTGGTGATGAGGTAGCCAGCTGACTGCCCAATCTCTTGTCCCTGATGCGAGGGGCTCCCAACAAGATTTCCCAGGAAACTATATACACTAGGCTATGAGAGCCAAACTTCTTTATGCTTTTTCATTCACCTAACATAGACCAGGATCAACAGAGAAGGGGGAAAAATAAAAGGTTCTGGGAAGAAATAAACCTCAGCTTTTCTGCAGAGAGGCCCCCAGGGGACCTCTGGACACTGGGATCATGATGGGCTTGGGACCAAGGGGCCAGTTAGAGGACAAGCACAGGAGAGCCCCCCTAGACCCAGGACTCAAACAGAGACTTAAGGAGCCCCATCCCTCCTCAGCCTCCAAAATGAAAGGAACAAAGAAGCAACTAGGTGGGAGGTCTGAGTTCAGCTGCCATGAAGGAAGCTACCAGCTCTGGCAGGGAATACAGGGCCAGTCACCTGTATGGCTGAGCTTCAAGCAACTGTATTCTCAGCCGTTGTGGAAATTTCCACAACGGCACTTAATTTACTAATAGGTGGAACCACCCAAGCACCTGTCATCACACATATGTACACGCATACATATGTGAGTGTGTATGCATATGTGTATAACCAACATAATGGGGTTTGCAGGCTGGAGCAAGGGTCAGGCAACCTCCAGGCCTTTCGGGTTGGCACCCAGGAACGCTCAGCAGGCCCCTCTTTCCACTTAGTGTCTTGGACTCAGCATCAGGAATGACCATCTGGTCCGCTCAGAAATGAGACACTCTCAGAGGCTCCCATGGGCCAGCCACTGGGATTGATGCCCTTTCAGGCTCCGCCAACCCCCCATGTGCTCAGCAGCCAAGCTCTTCACTGAGGGTTTTATGAGAAGATGACTCAAACCATGTCAACGTACAGACACTGCCAATCTCACACATCAGCCATAAATGGGAAAGGACACACTGTGCACATGAAACAAAGAGCAGTTACAAGGACACATGATGGGGCTGGGGCCTGCTTCCTGTCGTCCTAATTAATGGCTCATCGGAACTTGTAGAGGCTTCCTAGGTACCCACTCCTCAAACAAGCCCAGTGGTTGTGCCTGATCTTTGCCTTTCAATAATGTCCTTACGCGATACAAACAGGCGACTCCGAGAAAAAGTCAGCTCCTTACAGGCGGCTCTGAGATCACAGAGCCCAACACCCTTTCTGGAGCAGGGAAGCTAGCCCTGGAGACAGAGCCAGGGGCTGCACAGGAGTAACTGTGCCAATGAAGAGCTGCCTGTCCCCATCAGTACACGTGAAAATACACGATGATAAACACAGAAATCTGCTGAAGGCAATTCAACAGGGACAGAGAGGCAAGTTCTTGGCAAGTGCAAATAACTGTCGCCTCAAAGGGACACTCATTAGCTATCCTCCCATGTGTTCCACTGGAAGGGGAGAAGAGTAAGTTGACACCGTGCAAAAATCAGGATTTACTGCAGCAGAACAGAGCAAATGCAGAGACAAAGAAAAGGAGACCAACCAGCCACTTAATGGAAAGGATAAGACAACCAGCTGATGCTGTGAATGGGTGTGAATATTACCTGTGAGCAGCATGTGGAGATTTAAGTGGCTCTTACTTCAGACCAGTACACTGTACACGGACCTTGGAAAAAGCAAACACAGAGTAAACCATATACTGGGGGCTGGCTGGTGGCAAGAAAAACGCGAAGCGACCCTTCCTCATTGGGAAAGGCAGTAACTATCTGGATTGATACTAAATATACCCTGGTTAGTGAGACAGCTCAAGAGACACTTGCAAATCAAAGGACTAGGTTTCTTTGACAGACCATACCTGAAGGAAACAGGAGATTCAGAATTAAAAACTGGTACAAAGGTTGGTATTCAGTATGTTTTATCTTTAAATGGCCTAAGACAGCAGCAGACTATTCCAAAGTTTCTAAATTTCACAAAGTGCATTCTAAGTTTCAGTGTTGTCACTGCCAAGATGCTCACCTGGACAGTTCAGATCCGCCTCCTTGTTCTGAGTGACTGCTCAGTATACATAAACCCTACAACCGGCAGCCTCCCTGTGGCTTCCACCCACCCACAGTGAATCCACCTGACTCTCAGGCAGGTGCTACTGTCACCCCACTGTAGACATGAAGCTGGGGTGGCCGAGACTGATGACAGTGGGTGACTGGTGGGCCAGTTGTGCACTCCGCCAGCAGGTTGCAGAGTCCATGCCCTAGCCTCCCTCCCAGGAAATACAGAGTCCCACAATTAACCTGCGGATAGTGAAATGTCTATCTGTATGTTACATGGAGCATTCCGAATGATATGGAATTTTTGTTTGGGGAGCGGAGGGAACCACTCTAATGCTAGAATATTCAGCAAGACCAGCAATAGTAATCTCAATGAAAATTCACAACATGATGCCAAATTCTAACAAACTACCCACAATAATGATGAATAAAACCATGGTTAAACTCAGTTCTCTCTGTGAAACTTTCCATTTACTTGGCCATTTTCCCATGGACGTTCAATTAAAAACAACTGTGAGAAAGTGAGCCACCGTGAGCACTGCACAACCAGGCAAGGACACAAGCCTCTGCTAGCCCAGAAGCCTTTTAGCATTTATTCACATTGTACCCAGTCAGAGCCAGCAGCCCTAGGAGGAGACATGCACTGTAATTTTTTATCCAAATTGACTTCAATAAATAATTCTGATGACACCAAAATCAACAAGCAAGAAAAGAAAAACCAGATAAACTATACTTCATCAAACCTAACAACTTTTGTGCTTCAAATGTCACCATCCAAGAAATGAAAAGACAATCCACAGAATGGGACAGAATACTTGCAAATCACAGATCTGATAGAGTTGTATCTAGAATATAGAAAGAACCCTTCCAGCACAATAATAAAAAGGCAAATAACCCAATTTGAAAATGTTAGGCAAAAGATCTGAGTAGACATCTCTCCAAAAATAAAAATACAAATAGTCAACAAGCCCATTAAAGACTTATTGTGGTGATCACTTTGTAAGGTATATAAACAATGAATCACTATGTCGTACACCTGAAACTAACATAATAATGTATGTAAAAATAAATTAATTTTTTTAAACTGCAAGCAAAGAGAGAAGGGGAGAGAGGTCGTGTATGAACCTCAGTTGATCCTTGAATAACCAGGAAAATACTGAAGCAATATTGATACAACTGAAGTTTTAAACAATAACTACTTGACAGCATTAAAGTGTCAACATTTCAGTTGTGATAATGGTATCTTTTAGACATATGTAAGACAGCAGGAATCACGTGCACACACCAGTGCGGAAGAAGGCCCAGACTGGCCCTGGTTGGGTGTGGCTGAAGTTGAGGATGGCCACCTGGTCATTCCTGATTCTGTCTTCTTTTGCTTTTGTGTTAGAAATTTTTTATAATAAAAAATGGAAAGCTACCTCATGACAGGGCTGGATTTGGACTCTGGGGTTACTCTGTCCATGTGGTGGCTACTCTGTTGGTGTTTACTGGCTGTCTGCAGGTTGCTTGCAGTTCTGGAAGGCCACAATCTACTCAGAGAGACACTTCGGAAGACTTCACCCGCACTAAGTTTCTCTGATCCCCTAGAGCAGCTGCACCTACACACAATTCTGATCTCTGCCAAAGTGCCCTCGAGTTCTGCCTTGTTTCCAGGGCAAAGGTAGGGGTTCACTGAGAGAAGATGACATTGGGAAGGTGAGTGCAATGTTCTCCTAAGATGTAACCACAGCTGTTATTAGCCAAGTAACTAGGATATCAGCTACAATTTAAACTACAATAATATCATAAAGTTACTTTAAAAATAAAAACTTAACTTGCCTACTTCAAACAAAGCAAACACTCAACTAGTGATGCCACAGGAATCTCTGGGATTCCTCTGGCACGGCTCCTGGGACCACATGGAGGATACACCTTGACCAGGGAAAGGCTCACAGTCTCTGAGGCATCTGCTTGAACAAACTGTGTCGCAGGCAGCCTCCCCAGGCCTGCCCATCCCACTCTGGAAACGTCCTTCCTTTCAGGTCTCTGGGCTATCATGGGGGCAGGGAGCAGTGACACGCCTTTTCAATGAGTCTGTCTTACAAGGGAATCTGTCTTACAAGGAACCTTTTCAAAGAGCCACGTCCTAGGACAATTCTGTGAAAGGTCAGAGGAGACAGCTGCAAACACTCCCGTGACTGAAAGCGTCCCTCGCCCAGGACAGAGTGGAGGAAGCCGGCAGAGAAAGCGAGAGAGCGAGAGAGCGAGAGAGCGAGAGAGCCATAATTACCACTGCGGCTTGGCGGGAATGGCAGGGATGGCGGGGGCGAAGCAGGCGGAAGCCTGCAGCCTGGACCACCGGGGTGAGCGGCCGGCCCTCTGTGGCTGTCCCTGGCGAGTGTCCCCGCGCTGGACGCCAGGCTGCCAGCAAAGCCTCACTCACTGCTGCTTTCTTCACATGTGGTTTGATTGACGCAAATCAAGAGGCAAGCAAGTGATTCATCACTGTCCCAGCACCGCTCCCACAGAAATGGCAGAGCCCAAGCTTGCTGAGTCACCGGAGAACGTTCCCCTCGCTCTGGAGGCGCTGCTGGTCTGAACTTCCACACGCAGACACACGTTTGGGCTCCTAAGTGCGGCAGCGCTGGCAGGGCCACAGCATAAAGAAATACCGGACACTAGCCCTGCCAACCAGCAACAGGATAGGGGGACAGGGGGACCGCAGTGAAGAGGCAGTGGCAGTGACCACTAGCCCTGTGCCTGCTCAGCTGGTGCGTGCATACATGCGCTGGGGACGCTAGGCGTGGGTGCCCTTATACACCAGCTCCAACCTCAGTCCTTGGTCCTACTTCTAGCACCTCAGTGTCATGCACACCAGGATCCCTGCCTTCCAGGAGCCCATGGGGAGGTGACAAGATGAGAGGCCCCAGAAATCCCCCCATGGTGCCTAGTTCCACCCCAAGGGACAAGGAAGACACAGCCCCCCATTGCCTGCCTCAGTTAGAAAAGCCTCCCAGAGGAGGTGAGCAGGAACTTTCTAGGTGGTTGGGGTAGGGGAGGGGACCTTCCCGGCAGATGGAACAGCATGTGCAAGGCACAGCAGGCTGACAGCGATGCAGGTGGCCCTGCGGAGTGAGAGGGCAGCACATGAGGCTGGAGAACCACAAGCAGTCAGGAGGGGCCCTGGGTGCACTTCTTGGCAGGGGAGAACCATGCAAGACCAACCAACCCAGGAGACGGCACACCAGTCAGGACTGGCATTCCAAGCTTCCCCTGAGAATGGGCACGGCAATTTCTTTCCTGTTCCCTGTCACGTTAGGCCTTCCTGAAGGCACAGGGTGAGGGCCCAAGTCTGGGAGGGAAGGTGCACAGGGGAGAAGGGCCTTTGTCCAAGCCAAGTGCAGGTCCAAGTGGGCACACAGGCCACACCCCAAAGAGACATACACAGGTTGAGTGGAAAAGAGCACACTGAAGGTCTCTGCTCCCACCACAGGTCCCCATGCCGTGAGGGTCACACAGCAGGCATCACTGGGTCCTCTGAAACAGAAGAGCAGCCCTGCACGCAGCTGGCCTGCCCCCAAAGCCCTGACCTGGTTGCCTCTGTGTCCCCCAATCGCCCCCACAGCACTGGGACAGAAAGCACTGCTGCTTTCCCAGCAATTCCATCCTGGGCAGGGACGTTCCCCAGGAGTTCTGGCCTTAACTAACTCCAAACACTCGGGTTCTCAGGTCTGGTGGACACAAATAAGTAAGACAACTCTTCTCCCAATAGACAACCTCCACACCAAGTTCTCTGCCACTCAAAGCCACCTGGAGACTGGGGTTTCTGAGAAATAAATTTGTGCTCACCATCAGCTTCAGATCATTATGTCACCAAACCCCCCACACAGATGGGAAAGAGAGAGAGAAAACAGATCAGCAAGAGAGTGGCAAGTCCAGGGGCGAGGAAGGTGTGGTTCACTTAACTCTGATTGAGCCCTCCAGGGCAGCCTGCTGAGAAGTGCCTCCCCAGCCAGGATCCCTGCTACCACAGCATTTAAGCTGCTTTTAAAAATACTTGACAGTCTAATTTGCAAAGAAAAATTTTTGAGTATGGAGACATATCTCCTACTATGTATCAAAGTAACTTGCCCAAGGGTTTTAGCTTGCTTTAGCTTACCTCCTAAAAAGCTTCTTGACCCTCCCTCTACAACCACCTCCCTGCCCCTAACACTGACACAGCACTCTTCCTCTTCAACCAGGAAAGACTGATTCAGGAGCAACTGCAGAGAGGTCTAGGAACTGGAGATAAAGGGCAGTGCAGATGTGTGGCCACATCTCCAAGCAGGGAAAGGAGCTGAGAGGTGACTGCTCAGCAGCGGCGGCCCACAGGCCCTGTACTCTCTCTAGATCTCAGAGCACTTTCAAATTCAAGCGTAATAATAGCCTTTACTTGCAAAAACAAAGCCATGATTTGAAGTCCCCTGGAGACTTGCCTCCTAGAGGGTGAGACCTGAGATCTGCGCCAGGAGAGGAGACTTTGTTTTATGTGCTGAAAACAGTGACTAAATAAATTAATTATTAAATGAATCAATGAACAAACTGTCTACCTGGCACCAAGCTACAAGCTTACACTCAATCCCCTAAGCCTTATGACAAATGCATGAGACAGGGTTTGTTACCCCCATCTGAGAGATGAAAAAGAGAGAGGCACAAAAAAATTGAGCAACGTTGCCACTATCTGAGAAGCAAAGCATGGATGCAGACTGGCCTCGCTAACATCAAAGTCAGTCCCCTCCACTGTCCCAACAGAAACCAGAGTCCTGGCTCCCAGATGGAGCATGGATGGAGGAAAATGTCCCACCAGGAGGACAGGTGTGACAGAGGCAAAGGAAGGACTGAACACATAAAAAGAAGCAAAGTCATTAGCTGCAGATCTCCAGTGAAACACCCACTGTGCCTCCTGCCAGTAGGTGACAAATGGGACCCAGAATTAGCCCCTGCCAGCCGGGCTGCAAGGAAGAAACTGGAAGAAGGCTAGTCAGTGAAAATGTTTCCATGTCCTCCCCAGCAGAGAAGCTTGGCTGCATAATTAAATAGAGATATTCCTTCTGGGAAAAAGAACAAATGCAAATCCTTCTTGCTGGGTTTCTCCAGCCCTTTTCAAAGCCGGGAGTGTAGCTCTCGGAAGTTTCCCTCCCCACATTCCAGAACATGTACTGTGGCCCATGAACCATGTTCAGCCCACCTCAGGAACCTTCGCTAACAGGGCCCTTGAGCCTCTCTCCAAAGCACACTAATCTCCAGGAACCCGGGATTTTAGGCTTGCTGGCTGAGGAACTAGTCACTGTTGATAAAAGTTCCTCCTAACACTTGAGATGCACACTGGCTCTGTTTTATCAACCATGGAAAGAAAACATGTTGGTAAAAAGAAAACAGAACACACCATATGGAAGTTCACACTGTACATGCTTTCATTTGTAACTATGCCAACATCCCATGAGATGGGGACAAAGTGAGAAACCATTTGTACCACCTGAAGAAAGCGAGCCACAGCACCTCAGATCCACTTGTTCCAAACTCCTCTGTGTGAATGCCCAAGAAGGTGGACAAAGACAAAGCTGTTTCAGAGTAGCTGACCACAGTAAGCATTCTGGTACCTGTGACCAACGGAGCCACTGAGTGAATGACAGGGTAGTTGTGAAGAAATTAGCTGGATACAGAGGCAGAACTGAGAGTGAACACAGAGATGAAAGACGTAGGGAGTAAAATGAGATGGCACATTTGTTTACTCGGGATCTCTGGCAAAAAGAGCAAAGCAAACGATACAATGTTTGAAGAAGCACGGGCTGAGGATTTCTAGCGTTGATAAAAGCACAGATTCACAAGCACAGAAGGAAAACTTACACCAAGGGACAAAGGTGTGTCCACACCTAACACATCTGCACAGAACTGTGATGATGAAGACAATGTTAGCAGTCAGAACAGGCTGACATGGAAGGGATGACCACTGTGCAGGCATCACACTTCACAACCACAGGAGCCACAGGCAGGAAGAACACCCTACCTGTTGCAAAAGGTGGGGGGAAAGGTCCTCTTGAGAGGTTTTAACCCTTTGTGGTCGTTTGTCTACTCTCAGCCAACAAAGCTTTTTTACCATTCTAGTGGTATGTCTACTCTCAGCCACCAAAGCTTTTTACCGTTCCGGTCGTATGTCTGCTCTCAGCCACCACAGCAAGGAACCGTACGAATCTTAACTCTATTCGTTCATGTATCAGTTCATAATTTCTCTGAAAGCTCTTAAGTGTCTAAGCGACCTCGTCACGAACCAAAACACTGCCCCGACAAATCGGAGATATCGAAACTCAATATAAACAAACGCGGTCGTTCCGCACTCGCCATGCAAAACACCGTGGCGAGTCAGTCGCCTTTTGAGAGTGAAGAAATCGACAAGCTTCAGAGATACTTCGCAGAATTTCAAATAAAGCTTTACAAATTACGTTTAACTGTAGTTAGGCATTCTCGCTTGTTAAGATATTTCAAAATAATACTCCAAAATGGCAAAAAG
This sequence comes from Myotis nattereri, assembly GCF_964212035.1. Classification (NCBI taxonomy): domain Eukaryota; kingdom Metazoa; phylum Chordata; class Mammalia; order Chiroptera; family Vespertilionidae; genus Myotis; species Myotis nattereri. The sequence continues at coordinate 35,643,220 of NC_138082.1, forward strand.
AAAGTTACCGAAAGAAGTGTACTGCGAATGTGAAAGTAACGATGAAGAGTTTTATTTTGGCACCTTGAATACTGACTCTGACGTAGAAAGTGATGACGTTTGTAGTGATTCTACTAGTAGTGACATAGTTCCAAAAAAGAATTAATAAATCTTGTTTATCCTTCATAATCTTGCATGTTATGTATCACTGCTCTTTCAATGGAAATTAATTCCAACCAGTACGACACCCATGTCCAAATTTAATACGACTGCAAAGGGTTAAATGATCCTTCAAGAATGAGGGTGAGATAAGAGACATTTTCAGGTAAACAAAACCACTTTATCACCAACAGACCTTCTAACACTGTTCTTGAGGGATGTGCATGAGGTGGAAAGAGTGGGACCAGGAAGGAGGGTCTGCCACGCAGCAAGGAATGAAGAGCACCTGCACTGGGACACCACAGGACTGGAGATGACCGGAGCACTGCAGGTTCTGAGGACTGTGCACTACAGGAGAACCGGATGTTTGTTAACACCTGACATTAGGATTGTTAGTGTAGGCAGCTAGCTCGATATTAACAAAAGAGAAGGGAACAATACTGGCTAAGCCTAAGCCTGATTAAGTCTCAAAGTTACTGCGTCAGACACCACAGGTGAAAGCTGAACCCCCATTAAGGGGATTCACTTCCCTCTTTCCCCCATGTAGGAAGGAAGAACAGGCTTTCCCATCTCCCCAGAGGGCAACCAGTCCACTTGCCTGGACTATGGGGAGGAATAAGCAATAAAGGGGGAACTCCTAAGCACTGTAGAAGCCAAAACCGTGCAGGGATGAGGCAAAACTTTGAGGCATGGGCAGTAGGAGCCAAATAGCAACATAAATGGGCAGAGTCTAGCCTGGGAAAATCTGAGGAAAGGACTGTATTGGATAAGGGGGAGGGCCCAATATAAGCCTGAGAAGGATCAAGAAAAAGATTGGTTAGTTTGAAAGAAAGCCTATTCTCTCCCAATCCTGAAGTAATATAATCAAAGCTTAACAAAGGCCCCACTCAGTAGCACGTATCCGTTCCTCCTTTGGTTTGCCTGCATTCTCTCTTAGTAGCAGCCATGAGGCTCTAAGTGCAGGTACAAGTTGGGTCCAAGCATGGTCCTGGATGTGGCAGCGCAGCTCCAGCTGGAGTGCAGCCAGGAACAGCTAGCCAGGTGGGAGGAGAGACTATACTGGACTACTGGAGCCCCAGGTGATGGCATCACAGTTCTGTATCCAGAGCCTCCTGGTGGGCACTTATGCTCACCAGGCCCAGGATTTCTTCCGGAGTGAGAACGGACCTGAGCCACCTGGTCATAGATGACACACTGGGCAGCTAGAGGCAGTCCTCTGTTACTGCTCCAATAAATCTTACCAGTACACCTCATTCTCGTACGTATGGGTCCCTAAAATATTTTTCTCATGACACCATGAAAGAACCCTATTTCCACGGCAACAGGATGATGCACTTGTCACAATAATGAACCAACAGTGATATATTATCATTAGCTAAAATCCATACTCCATGTAGGTTTCTGAGTTTTCCCTCTGTGTGCTCCAGGAGCCCACCTGACATTCAGTGGTCATGTCTCCTCTGGTTCCTCTGGGCTGTACTGGTCAGCTATTTTGTGGAATGTCCCTCAGTTGGATTTGATGTTTTTTTCATAGGGTTTTGTATTTTCAGAAAAAAACACCCCAGAGGTGAAGTGCCTTTCTCCTTACACTATACCAGCTGTGGGCAAACTACGGCCCGTGGGCCGGATCCGGCCCGTTTGAAATGAATAAAACTAAAAAAAAAAAAAAAAAAAGACCGTACCCTTTTATGTAATGATGTTTACTTTGAATTTATGTTAGTTCACACAAACACTCCATCCATGCTTTTGTTCCGGCCCTCCCGTCCAGTTTAAGAACCCATTGTGGCCCTCGAGTCAAAAAGTTTGCCCAGCCAAAACCGGTTTGGCTCAGTGGATAGAGCGTCGGCCTGCGGACTGAGAGGTCCCAGGTTCGATTCCGGTCAAGGGCATGTACCTGGGTTGCGGGCACATCCCCAGTGGGAGATGTGCAGGAGGCAGCTGATTGATGTTTCTCTCTCATCGATGTTTCTAGCTCTCTATCTCTCTCCCTTCCTCTCTGTAAAAAAAATCAATAAAATATAAAAAAAAAAGCAAAAAAAAAGTTTGCCCACCCCTGCACTATACCAAAGGAGTACACCTATCAACACAACTTTCAAAAACCGGAATGAATATGAAAATACTAGGCGCCAGCACCTGTTGGATATGCCTCACACTGGATTTCAAGGCCATGTGCAGCCTATATAGGAGAAAGGCTGAGGACTAATGGGCTGCAATTCAACCTCAGCAGTTAGGAATGATACCAGATGACAGCAAAATAAAGTAGAAGAGCGGAAATTTAAAAACTAGAAAGCAAACTAAAAAGGGAATAACATCAAAATTTGGTTCTTAAAAATTTAACAAAATATGGTCAAAAGAAAGATATATAATGTTTGAAATGAAAAAGGGTACATAACTCCAAATCCAGCAGAGATTTCAAAAGATAAGAAAATATGATGAACACTTAACAGCGATAAAAGATTTAGATGAAATGAACAAGTTCCATGTGAGCACCTTCAAACAGAAACCCAAGTTCCCAAGAAAGAAGAACCATAACAGAATCACCCCGAAGGCTCTGACAGCACCATTTTATCGTAAAGCCTATACGCTGTGCCAGAGGGCCTTATGAGAAACCTGAAACTAGCAAGGAAAGAAGGTTTAAGGCTTGCCAGAGTTGGCGCTCCTGGCCAAGGCCAAGTGCGGGGCTGGGGTCCATGCAGTGAGCGCACAGGCCATAACAGCTGTGATGCTGAGGGGCCCGCTGAAAATAGCAGCATTTGTTTATATCGCCTGAGAGCGAGCCTTTCAGCCCTTTGGGAGGGTTGTCCTAGGGTGGAGGTGAGGGCAGGGGCCTGGGAGACATGCAGTCAACAGTGGGGACTTCAGAAGAACGTCATCTAGAAATGGTGGAGCAATAGGTGACTCAGGAAATGACTGAATTCCACCGCTGTTTTCTGGAACTTGGCCTCTAAGGGGAGCAGATGCTCAATAAGGCAGGGTTGGGCCCAGAGCCAGCCTGCTGTTGAGACCTCACAACTGAAAACAGCTTTAAAGGACAACCTACAATTAACATGGGAACAATTATCTTCCTAATTTAGGTTAATTCTACTGCGCAGCGCTGGTTGGTAGGTTGGGGGGAGGATGCACTGGAGACATCCATGTGGGTGCTTTTTATTTTCTTCTCCAAGGCCACACATTTTAAATATGGTAAAGAAGATTTAAAACGTCGGCCAGCTTCTTCTAGAAAAAGGGCCTGAGCTCCCAACAGATAGCTCCTAACTCAGGCTGGAACCGCTTCCTGGAAGTGGCCAGCTGCATGTGCAAGGAAACAGAACCTTAGTTCTGAGGAGGTCACCATGCAGCCTTGTCTGCAGACCCCCATGCATTCCCGGAAGGAGGAGCGCAGGGAGGCTGTCCCCACCCCAAGGCAGTGGGGCTGGACATGGGGTGTTCTGACACACACAGTCCTCGGTCCTGGGAGGCACCTGTCTCAGCAATGCTGGTGCTACAAAGCATATGCGGGAACTCGGGCAGCAGCCCTTTCCAGAATACCTGTGAGGCCTCGGCATGACAGTCACAGTGAGGCCCCGAGGCCCCAGGCCTGGCCTGGCAGTAAACAAAGTGCTCTGGCTGCTGCTCTTGTGTGGCAGGAACACAGACCCTTTCAGCATTTGTTCTTTGTCCGAGGCCTGACGCAAAGGCCTTTGAGAGCATCTGCGATGAGAATGTCAACAGCGCGTAAACACCATTGGACCCTGCTGAGCCAAGAAATCTGCCGGGCAGCCTTGACCAGGCAGTCCCAGCAAGAAACCAGGGCAGCCTCGGCCACTTGGCAGGGTCTGAAAAACACACACACCCTCTCATCCTTATTTAAAATGAGCACCTTTACCTTCAGAGAGCAAATGAGTATGCCAACTGGACATGAAAGCCAGAACAGTGATCAGGTCAGAGTGTGCCCTTTCCCACGTGAGGACCAGTGAGTGAGTGGGGCAGGAGGTGGACAAGATGCTGTTTCTTTTTCTTTCTTTTTTTTTCTTGTTCTTTTTTGGAGTAGGGTTGGGATGGAAGCAAGTTCCCAGGAGCCAGGGAAGCTTGCTTTATGGGGACTTGGGGTAGACAGACCTCCTTTAACAGCCAGCCCATGAGCACAGCCCATTCGGGCCTCTAGCGGGAAGAGAACATTTTCAACTTCAGTTACCATCCAAACAATAAACAGGAAACTTCATTAAAGAGATTACTCTTTCTAATAAAAAGGAGCTAGACAGGAAATGAAACTACCCAGCTGGTCTGCAAGCCCTGACCTCTGCCTCACCTGGCTACCCTCCTCTCAGGTCATCCACACCCTGCACTGGGACACACAGCTCAAATGTGTGTCCTAGCACATCTCAGTGGCATGCACACCCTGAAGACAGGAACACTGGCTCCACCCTTCCTCAAAACACTTTAATGGGAAAATATTCATTACAAGTATGTGCTAAGCACCAGAGGGCTTTCAATGATCTACTTGCAGTAAGAAAAAAGGAAGCAAATGTACTAGAAGACATTTCTAGAAAGAGATAGGCCATCCAAGTTATTCCCTCCCACCCCTACCCTCCACATCCTACCACATACACAGTGCCCTCCCAAAAGGCTGGGTGGTTTAGGTCATGTTCATGTGCTCTATACCCAGGTGGCTGAGGCGAGGACCTCACTAACCATGCATGTACCACCCCAGGCAGGTGAGCAAGGCCCTAAGGCGGAGAGATGGGTGAGTCATGGAGAGACTTGTCCTTGCCGTCAGGGACCACAGCAACCCACTGGTCAGATCTGCATTTTGGAAAGGTTCTTCTAGAAGCCGTGGGATAGGATAACGCGAAATTGGAGCTTCAGTAGGGTCAGAGTAAAGCACAGGAATTAAACAATTTTCAGAAAGGATAAGACCATTTGCAAAGCTGATGAAATGTTGAGGGTGGAGAGAAAGAGAAGAGCCATGTCTGGGCCAGGGTTTTGGGTGGGTGGGGCTGTCTCTTCTGGGAGGGGAAGAACAGGTGTAGAGACAGTTAAGGATGCAGAACAATGTTCACAGGTGACTCAAAGTCCATCATGGGCAAGGCTCAGGCGAGAGAGCAGAGCTGGGCACAGAAAAGACAGCTGTCAGGACTCAGTCTGCCTAGGGCAGGAGCACAAGAGGGAAGGGATAAGCTGGAAGATTGGGCCTTGGTCTGGCCCCTGCTTCTTGGCCTCTCCCCAGGGATACTGGGAGGGTCACCTGGTCAATACTGGTAAGCCTCAGAACAAGGTCAGAGGGTCAGAAAAACTCTGTTCCTGTTCTTACCCAACAATTAACCCCAAAGACTCTACCTGCCCAGTGTGAAGCAACTGTCAGGCCAACTTGGGACAACACCCACCAAGGCAACTCTCATGCCCCTGATCAGTCCAAAGGGTTTCCTATAATATGGAATTACAAAATATAGAGTAAAATGCAAAATAGCCAAATCTAGCATTCATCAAGGAGCCAGTCACGCAGGAGCCAACAAAACAGGACAAGGACATGGCAGCGGACTGGAAGGAAATAGTGATGTGGTCAGAACATTGAAACCAGTAACAGGATTAAAAGGAAATTTTCCCATGTTCAAATGTTTTATTCTTTTCAGCATTTTCTCCAACAAACAGTTCCCACCTTACGTTTAGAGACAAAGAACACAGATCTGTGGGCTTCCTCTGAAGTGGCTGCACCCTCCATGCCTGCACCTCTCCAAAGTTGCTCTTTTCTGCTCACTGCCGCATGGAGACTCATTTCATTTCTTACACAAAATCTTCTCACCAGAATCAAGAGCAGCAACAGAATCACTCCCAATGACATTCTGTGTGAACAGAGCGGAAAATCGGCCACCTGTGTCTCCCACAGCCACCTTCTACTGACACCAGAAAGGAGCATCTTAGGAACTGGGAACTGAGAACTCTGGGGAAGCTTCCCTGCTCTGTCGCAAACTCCCACTGCATTTGCTTCCCACTGGGCCCCATTGCCAGTCTTTCCCTTAAATCACAGCCAGCCAAGCCTCGAGCTCTCGTATGAACTGACCATTAACTTTCACTCAAGAGAGAACAGAGTTTTTCAGCACCCCCAATGCCCCCATTTTACAGACGAGGCACAGAGAGGCTCAGGGACTGCCCAAGGTCCCAGGCAGGAAAGGATGATGCTCAAGCAGAAGCCCAAGCAGACTGACATCAGGAGCTGTGCCCTGAGCACTCTGTTTGTACAGTCAGAGAGCAGTCATGCGCAGAACGCACATCTGCACATGTGCATGTCACACACGGCAGCCATGGCCACACATGTGCCTTGGGAATGGACGCGGGTGCTATCCAAAGAAAGCCTTCACTATCAGCCCAGTGCACGGTCCCTGCCGACAGCCATGGTGGGCAGGCCCAACCCCTGTCCCAGAGTACCTCTTCTGCTGGTAGCTTGTTTCACTGCTTATTGTCTCTCTTTTTAAAAGGCGGACAACCAGCTGAGCGCTGTCTAAAGGTCATGACATTTCCTGTGGCCTCAGATATCTTTGCAAGGTTTCCTGGGATCAGGGTCACAACGCTGGCTGGCATTTAAGAGGACCCATGCTGTTTTTTTCAGGGCTTCCCTTTATCTGATCATTTCTGGCTCTTTTTCCTTGAACAGTCAATAAATAACAAACCTCAGCGATGCATCCCAATCGGCTTGGGGACAGTGAACTGGGTGCTTGTCAGACTCCCAAACTCTGGAGGTGGCTTACCTGAGGTCCAGGAGTGGGGCTCAGGGATCAGGGTTCCACCTATGCCCAGAGATTCTGGGTAGCAGATAAATTTAGAAAACATGGGGTTAATGGTTAACCTCACTCACCAGACCTGTCTAAATCATATAATCTTGGACCTATTTGCTGTAATTTCCCTCGATATTCAATATTCAATTATTCTTGTCAAAGAAATGAGATTGTGATCTAGATGGCTTCCCAAAGATATCCCCTGGGGCACAGGAAAAAAGTTACAAAACTTGTATTTATGTTTATTTTTTTATTTTAAAAAAGGTATTCGCTTTATGCTACTTAATACAAGGGCTGGTCCCGGTCAGGGTATCCCCTCCCCCGCTCAGCCTGACCCAGTGACCTGTGGGCTCTGCTGGCAATGGGGACTAGGGTGAGCAACCAGGGAAGCCCTGTGCCCCCAAACCTCTCAAAATGGGGACGAGGGGCATCACTGCTAAGCCAAGGCAGTGACCTACTTGGAAGGTGGACACTTTAGAGATGAAGTCCCAGAGACCTGGGCGTGGTGCCACTGAGCTGCCACTATGCCACAGGAGAACCTCATGAAGACTGGGGCTTAGCTCAGAGCCTTGCAAGGAGGGGCCTCCTGAGGACACAGACACTGTCCACTGCAGAATCCAAACCCCAGCAAATCCAGTCTGCTTCTGAGAGCCACAGGATGATGAAGGAGCTGTTTTTGTTGGCCTCCTAATTGGAACCCCTCTAAATAAGGGAAATGGGTAACTGAGCCAGGAGCAGACCGAGCACAGTTTGTATACTGACACAGGTACAGGCTGGAGGGTTGACCCGCACACAGTGTTCTGCTTGCCATCGGTGGGTCACTGTCACACTGAGGGTCCTCTTCTGAAGCAACGGAGATTCTGCTCCCTAGAGAAAGCCACTCCCCTTTCCAGTGGCCCATTCTAGGGCTCAGCAGGGATGCTGCACAGTCAGTCCACAAGCACAGGGACCTGGGACCTGACCCAGGCTTCTCGCTGATCTGGCTGGTCTCTCTGGACAAGCGGGGCTCCTTGGAGGCTGGCAGACCACCTGGGCATCATGGGGATGCGAGAAGATGCTTCCAGATCCTGACTCACAGTAGGGACCCATAACACTAATGCCTTGCATCTTAGGGAGTTTCGGGGCACCTTAAGTTCGAGTGTGCCCACACTGAAATACTCCACGAGTCCAGCAGCCCTCGCAGTTACAGTCCCTCTGCCACTACTGTCTCTGGAGTTCAAGGGTCTCCTTGTGCTGAGTGCTTCATGGAAAAGTCCCAATGAGCATCCTCAGAGGCATCTGGCCCTGTCTCTACCTCCTCATTCTAACTCTACTTCATCTAATCCCAGAGACAGCACAGGAATGACCATGTGAATAGAAACACATACCACATCCACAAAGCCCTAAAACCGAAAAGCTCACTTACCCAGAACCCAACAAGGTGGACATCACCACTGTCCACCTGCAGGGGCTGAAGATGGCATTTGCCTAATTGCACAAAACATGTTAGAACCATTCTCATCTCCTTGCTAAAAACCTCCCAGACGCTTAACCATGTCATACTAGGAATAACAGTATTTCCTCAAAAATGTGCTGTGTCACGAAACCACCCTCCTCTTAAAATTGGGATTGAGTGGCACCCTGCCACCATTAGTGGTCCCCAAAAGTCAACACATCAATGATAAAAATATTTCTTTTGATAGTAGCTCGGCCACTGCCAAACCAAGGCATTTCAGAGACAGGCACAGAGCAGTAGAGCAACCAGGACAGAGGATTACAGTGTATCTGGATACTCAGTCCCACATGCACTTGATCTCATCTCAGACAGATGCTCCGAGCCCTTCAGTAGGTAAGGGGCTCAAGATGCAGAAATAGAAGAGGTGAGCCTGCTAGGAGGGGTCCCTCCACCATTCAGTGCAACTGAGATTTCCCAGGCTAATGACCCACACTTACTTCCTGGCTAATTTTCAACAGTGTACACAGCAGCAAAAGAGAACTCCCTAAGTGAGTGGGTTGGGATTGGGATCAAGCCAAAGCAGTGACAGATTCAGCTCTTTTTATCCAACCAGGATGTTTAAAAAAATGAAGGCTTATATTTTCAAACTAGAGGCCCAGTGCGCGAAATTTGTGCACGGGATGGGAGGTTGTCCCTCAGCCTGGCCTGCATCCTCTCGCAATCCAGGACCCCTTGAGTAGGGTCCCTAGGCCTGGCTAGTAATCAGGGTCTATCAGGGCTTTCCTTCCCTTGGCTGCCAGCAGCTGACTCCGCCCCCGCTGCTGCCACTGCTTGCCATCAGCATCGCTGCCCCTCCTCCCCCGCCATCCCTTCCCCCACCACGGGTCACTTCCCTCTACAAGCGACAGGTGTCAGTGCGATCACTGGCCAGCCTCGCCTACCCACTGCAGCGCCACCAGCCAGGTAGCCTGGGCCTCCCTCTTTGGGGCGATCATGGACCCCCCCCCCCTCCATGGATCACCCTGCCGGCTGGTGGCCTGGGCCTCCCTCTGCGGAGCGATCGATCATGAAGCGAGGACGGGACCCCTCAACCAATCACATCGCACCCACCTTGGCTGGACTGGAGCAAGTGCGTGTCATGGCGTGGTCATCGGGAAGGTCATCCGGACGGCCATTCTGCTGTTCGGTTGTTCAATCGATTTGCATATTACACTTTTATTATTATAGATATAGTAACTGAATGAAGAGCAGGTCCTCACTGTAGAGCCTCCTCAGTGCTGAACTATAGTTAGCCACGGGCCTTGTGTGGCTTCTAACATTAATTAAAATTAAATAAAATGTAAACTTCAGCTCCGCAGTCACACTAGAGGCATTTGAAGTGCTCGACAGCCACAGCAGGGAGTGGGCAGCTACAGAGCATGTCCACCATGGTAGAGTTCTGGATTAGCGGCCAAAGTCTCCTCTTCACAAAGCAACCATTGTTCCCATGTCTTCCTCTTCCCTCAAGTGAGCAGAAAAAACTGCTGTCCCTGACTCTGTCCTATAAACGTGGATTGAGCCAGACTGAGTCTCCTGCAGACAGGAAAGAGCACAGCTCTGGGCCCCAGTGAGCCTGGGAGCTGTAGAAAAAAAAACCCGATCTCCCCTCACCAGCTCTTACAGAATTTTTCCAACCAGCCCTTCCTTCCTCCCTGTTCCATGACGGCACAATGCTGATGGGGAGAAACGAAGGAAAAGGAAGAGCTGGAGTCCCACGCTGCTCCAGAGGGGCTGTAGGGTGCTAGGACAGGGCCCTCTGCTCCACGCCTCTCTCTTCATTGGAGGGTTATATTTAAAAACAAAGCAGCGCAGCGCCTAAGGCTGGGTTGTGACAGGTCTTCCCAGTGATGACCAAGGGCCACTGCTTGGACCAGGGTGCAGGGGCCTTGAGGGCCAGGGGTTCTTGGCCCAGTGGTAAGAAGGCCAGGTCCTCCACACCTTTGCAGCAACGCCCCTCTTGTCTAGAAAATACAAACTCGGTGCTCTGTCTCATGGCACTTCACAGGACTTACTACTGAATCCAAACAAGCTGTTGTAATGGAGATGAGCCTGTCAGCCCCTGACTGGGCCAAGCTGGTCCTGCAAACCTGCTGGGGTGGGTGTTTCAAGTTCTCTTAAAACAAGCAAAGTGGACTAAGGATGTCTGAGCCTTCCATGTTCTCTCCCATAACCACTGATTTAGGAACTGTGGCACTCATTTCTACAGTGTCACACTCTGTCCTGTCAGGATTTCTGCCGCTCTCTTCCAATGTTCACAGCAATCTGAACATAAGGCCCTAGTAGCAGCATAACCAAAGGTCCTGCATCCATCGAAGCAGATGGCCACACCATAAGCTGGGAGAAGGCAAAGACAGACGGCTGTCTCCTGAGGCCCTGACTGAGCTGGACCCCAGCAACAGCCCCCATTTGGGAGATGACCCTGGGCAAGTCTCACCCTCTCTGGGCCTCACTTTCCTCATCTGTAAACTACAGGTCATAACCATACCTACCTTTATAGGTATGTTTTGAGCACTAAGAAATTTAATGAATGCATTTAGCATGGGGCGTAGCACCCAGAAAGGTACACCATAAATATGATCATTTAATACAGGAAGGTGTGGAAACCCAGAGAGACAGGGGTCCACACGGGGACTAGGAGCCACAGGCCCTACCCTCCTCACAGGGCTTGTTCACAGGGACACCGATGACAGCAGAACCCAATGGTATTTAGCACAGGTTTTCCCAATAAGAATGTCACACTTCCATGAGGCTATACAGCAGCCTTGGAGGGTGGGGTCCCAGCCAAGGTTTCTGTTTCCAAGGGGTTTTCCTGGCGAAGGAGGAGTCTGCAGGTCCCTTTCACTCAGCCAGCATTTGTGAATTTAGATAAGAGTGAAACACGTGGCCATGAACCCGTGGCTGTTGCTTCCAGCGAGGGAGCCTCGCTTCACTGCTGACCTAGGTGAGTTTACTTGGCACATTTGAAAAGGACAGAGATCTGTGTTCATGGTGCATCCAAGCAGAGCATGGTGAGGAGGTTGCTGGTGTCCCAGGAGAGATGAAGCACTTTCCTGCAGCTGGCACAGGGGCTAGGCCAAGGACATCTAGAGCATCCAAGTGCCCATGTTTGGGAGCTGCCGTGTGCTGGCAGCAACCTCGCCCCACGGACCTGTGCTCCCCACGGGTCTGTATGTGTGGCCTGTAGTCTGCTTCCTGTCATGAGACCAAGCCCCTCACCGCTGAAACATGGATCTCCTTCACTCTTAAAGCCAAAACCTTTGCACAGAGGCCGAGAAGGTGGCACAAAGCCACTGCTCATCCCCTCGCAGTTCAAAGGCTCTAGGTTGATTCCTGGTAGCAAGGCAGCAGGTCCCTCAGAATGATACTCTTTGGTTAATAGCAGAGCATAGGAACCCTAAAAAGTGTTCATCACACCGAGCTTATACTTTACCTTCAGGCCAGGCTTTGCTGCAGCTTCCAGAGGCCACCCGCACCGGTCCTTTGGGGCACTGAGCCTGTGACAGTGGATAAAAGGCGAGGCGTGCACTCCCGGCGCTTACCGAGGAAGCGCTCCACCACCCTGCCTGACGTATGGTTTCTATTTCATGCCCCTGTTGTTACATTACATAACAAGCAGACGATACTCAGATACTCAGATCGCCAGACTTGGCTCAGGACTCTCGGTGAACGCCCCAGAGCACTGCTGTTTATCCCGAGCCACGAATGCTCACCCAACCAAATTTAGCGTGGAAGCCGCACTATCCAAGCTCAAAGTCAGCACTTACAGCCCATGCCCTCAGCAGGAAAAAGACACCACCTGCTTCGTACCTTTGATTGAAATCATTCCATTCTGAATTTCTATCTCTGGTGCCACATTCAAATGTGAGAAAAGGATGAGTTTTCTGTGGCCTGGAGTTCATCTTTCCAGGTCTGGAAAGAGGCCTCAGTCTCCAACAGGTTCAGGAAGGTGGTCGCACATGGGTTAGGGACAGATCGGATAACAAAGGCCAGGAGTCCCTGCCACCACGGGGACATGTGTGGTACCAACCCAGAGGGAAGAAGGCTATCAAGGCACCCAAAGGGAGCACACTGCTGTGAGTATCCTGAGAGCTCTGGAGCCTTATGTGGGGGCAGCACCCGCCCTCCCCTCGGCTTACTGGGGAGGCTGTGAGGGCATTCGCTAGGAACACAGGCTAAGCGCACCTCAGGCCATGGACATGGCTATGGGAGCATGGAAGTAAAAAGCCTCTGTGAGCACATGCTCCTCCCTGAAGCTGCCCTCCCAGCTGCCTGCCGTCTGAGCCTCACTCACCTGAGCCTGGGGGACGTGGCAAGGCAGTGCGAGGGGCCAGGAACACAGAGGTTCTTTCTCCACAGTGGCCGGAATGGCCCACAACCTGATCAAGAAGAACCTGGCTCCATGAAGAGGTGGACACCTGACAGCTGGCCCCCAGGGGGCTTCGTGCAGGTAGAAACTGAACTAACCTCGGACAGGGGCCCAGAGCAATGACTCAGCTGCGGGCAAACTGTCCTTCCTGGGGGGATGCGAGAATTTAAAATGTTTTCTTATTAATACACAGACATGCAAGGCTGATGTGAGGGGCAGAAGTCATGAGCCAGTGGACCTGGGGTCTGGTCTGTCACCACGTGCGGAGATGGGTACTTTCCATCTCTCCCCACCCCACCCCACCCCACCCCCACTCCCCACTGGGTTCCAGTCTTGAGGACACAAAGCACTCTAACTCAGCAGGTTTGAGATCCACTCCCCTGGCCCCACCAGGGACCTTGGACAATTGCTGGGGAGAAGCTACTTCAAGTATGATAGGAAAAAACTGAGCAAACAGTGGTCCCAAACACAGCAAGGACTGACCCTGCTGCCATGGAGCAGATGAGAGAAGAGCTGTCAGGATCCCACTCACTGGGAGGGGCTTGTGGAAGATGTCAGGTAAATATATGGTTGTTTTCCTAATTTGGGGTTCGTCCTGTGGAGTGTGCTGTCCTTTCTCATCATGTTAATATGAGTAGGGCAGGGGCTAAAGGAACAGCAAGGAGAGGCAAAATAAAATTCAACAGGAGAGGCCAGGCCAGGCTTGCTGCATGCAAAGCAGGACCTGAGGAACAGCTTTCCCTGAAACAAACCCGAGATAAAGGGCTTTCACCCCACCCTATGACCTAACACCAGGATCATTGCTGCACCTCATTAAGTTAGCCATGTCCAAGGCCACAGCCTTCCTGACTTTAATCTGCCTGCACCAACATGGGTCATAGATTAAGAAATGCCCTTCACCATTCAGTGGGCCAGCAGCTGTCTGGACAAGTAGGGACCTGTAACTTCACGCCACGCTCTTCAAGCATGACTGGGCACCGAGTGTCGGGCCCTGCTCTTAAGGAGCTTTCTGTCTGGGATAGTCAGACCAAAACAGAAAAGTCGCTTTAAGGCAAAGAATAAACAGACCCTCTGCCCTCAGCAGGAGGGTCCCCACAGAGCTCTGTAGGTCTGGAGGGTACAGGCACGCTTGTTTGAGCATCAGGGTCAACCACAAACTTGTACCTAAATAGCGAGGTGGGAAGATGGATCCAGCCTGCTAACACCCTGGCCCTGGCGGCCAGCCCAGGCCTGCGAGCCCAACCCCCTGTGGATCTCCCTTGGATGCCCTGTCTCCCAAGGGGCCCTCCCGCTGACCCAGGCGTGGCAGGTCCCACCTCCCTTCCTAGTCCTGCCTATAGCAGGTTCGGATTCTTTATCACACTCAGTATAAGTCTGAGCTGTTTGTTGACAAGGATGGAGCCAAGAGTTGCACCTGTCTGTAAACCCGGGGCAGCTCCCAGAAACCAGAGAACCCCATGCCTCGGTGGATCGGTGGCACCAGGCAGCTCGGGAGCCTTAGGGACTAGCACCACCACACTTCCCAGGTCTGTGGCCGTGCTCTGCCCACCCATCTGCCCACCTCTCCTTCCTGGGCACACAAATCTGAGTGGAGCAGCTCCTGGGCCTCCACATCCCAGATCAGTCACCATAGGCAAAGGTGCCCCTCCTCAGCTGCAAGGAAAAACTCCCAGGGAAGGGCTAGGGAACCCATGCCTCAGGCAGGGAGCAGGACACTCTTTCCTTGGGATGGGGATGGGTCTCTTATAAACAGAGAGAGAGAGAGAGAAGAACCAGTGCCCAGGACAGCCCTCTGTGCCTGTGGCTTGTTTGAGAGCACAGAGTCTCTGCCTGAGCCCATGGGCCAGGGACCTGAGGAGAGGGAGCCCACAGATGTCTGACCTGTGGCTGCACTCCCTATGGCTGCCTTTCCCCAGGAAGCTGGGCCTGGGCTCGGGGCAAAGGTGTTCACCACCATGCTGAATCAGCCACTGAGAGAGAACGAATCCCTACCAGGCCACATCGCAAACCACCCCACACTTGTCTCTGCCACAGATGCTGACGGTATTTACCTAAGTTGAGAAGCATCACCCAGGCCTGGGTGAACTTCCTGGCTCAAAGTTTTCTGCCAGGTCAGGCAGTGTTAGTCCACGCCACAAAGAAAAGAGTCTCAGCGTAGTAACCCCTCGGCAGCCTGGTGGCCACAGCCTGGCAGCGCCTGGTCCACCCAGGGCTCCCAAAACTCCCAAGCACCCTGCCGCCTTCACAACCTGCAAGTAAACACAGCGGTGTGACAGCACGCTGGCTCTGCATCATGTCGCAATGTTGGCACCAGCAGCGCACGCAGACTACAGGCAGCCAGCCTGGCTGCTGTCTCGGGCAGCATGTCACGGGCACACCCGAAGTGGGATGGATTGTTCTGAGCCCTCGTCAGCTGTCTGATCCACACACACAGCACTAGCTTTTCTCCTGGGTATCAGGGGAATGTGAAAGCCTGAGTTAGCCAGCAAGCTGGAAATATCAGAGTCAAGGAAGGAAGTGACACTGAGCACTACAGCCTCTGTAGGAACAAGCCCTGTAATCACTTCACAGGTAAGGGGGCAGCGATGGGGGAGGGCAGGCTGGCCTCCAAAACCACACAGGGGACTCCATGTTTCTGTTTTAAACCAACAAGAAACACATTTTCACACAACATGCCGACACTTGCTAATAACAGTCCCACAGATGAGGACACCACAGCTTCTCCCAGGGTGACCCAGCAAGGACCTAGGCCAGGCCAGCCTCATCCCCATCCTCAGGTGGCTCTGGGCCTCTCCTGGAACAAAGAGCTCAGAAAAGGTTATTTTACAAGTCCCCAAAGCCAAGATCGTGTGGTTCCCTCAAGCACTAAAGTAACACTTGGGGGGTGGGGACACTCTTAGATAAAATCAATAAAATTCCTAATGAAAACTCCAAAGTCACAAGTTCACAGCCTGTTTTCTGTTTGGATTTGAGGGATCTCAGCAGTGAGATAAAACTGTCACCATCAAAAAGCACCAGAAGCCATGCATCCTCACTGCTGGCCTAATGCACCACCTCCTTGGCGAGGACCAAGTAGGGGCACCACCCTGGCATGGACTGCATACCAGACCTGGCAGGCGAGCCCTGGGCAGAGTGGCACGGAGTTGGAAGACGCTCACCAGGACTCCAGCAATGGCTCCTCCTAAGAGACCTCATCGCCATCGCCACCTCTGCCCTGGGCTCCGAGGAGGACTCTGTCACATGGCTAGGAGCACTGCCATCTCTCCCTGCATGCCAGGAGGCAAACACACAGCCACCCTTCCCTAACCGTGCCCTCAGGGAATGCGGCCCTGCACCTGCACCTCCACTGTTCTCACCAAGGAAACAAAAGATGCCCGCGCAGCACACACATACCAGCTTTCACAGTTTGCCTTTTCTTCCTCAACTGTCTGAAAAGAAAGTAAAATCCAGGAGAAAAAAAAGTCCCCTATTGTCCTCCATCTGAAGCAAACACTCAGCTGTTATTTAGTTTTGTTAAGAAAAATGGACCACCGGGTTGCTGCAGAGGAAACTCAAATTCATTCTTTCATGTGTCAACTACAATGAAACCTGCACATTCGCCTTCTACTAAAACAGAAAACTGCATGTGGAGCCAGGACCATGGGGGTCTTGCCAGCATGTCCCAAGGACACACAGTTAATTCTTCTGCGATGGTCTTTCAAGACAGTGACCCTCAGCTCTGTCCCGCAGCACCAACAACAGAAATCTTGCATCGTCACTCTGTCCTGTCCCTGAGGACACCACTGGTGAAACAGAGACAGTGCTTCAGTGGAAGGCAGGGCCCTTGGGCCAAGGCCCAGGCTACCAAGGTTGACAAGAGCAGGAAACCTTGGGCAAACCAGACTCCTTCTGGGCGTTTTCATCTATAAAGTAGTTTCACATTCCTCCCAGTTCTGACCTGTGAGGATGGAAGTGCTAACAGCTCGAAAGTGCTTAGTCCCCTAAGCTCCTCTGCACCATGTTGCCGGGACATTCTGAGGGCTATAGGCTGGTGGTAAGAAGTCCATTTGCTAGGCGTGAGCTCTGTGCCTAGGAATGTGGAGAGGGGAGGTTGGAAGCTCAGTCCCCTATCTAACCTCTTCCTCGTCCAGGCACACAGATGTGCTGAGCAGCAGAAGCCGCCTTCTGCTTGGATTCACTTCATTTTCAAATATACTCTTACTAGGGGCCCGGTGCACGAAATTCGTGCACTAGGTGTGGGGGGGAGGGGGGAGAGTGTCCCTCAGCCCAGCCTGCCCCCTCTCACATACTGGAGGCCCTCAGGCGTTGACCCCCATCACCCTCCAATCGCCTGATCGGCCCCTTGCCCAGACCTGACGCCTCCGCCAGAGGTGTCAGGCTTGGACAGGGGACCCCCATCTCCCCCCGATCACTGGCTCTGGCCCCCGCCCAGGCCTGAGGCCTCTGGCCCAGGAATCATGCCTGGGCAGGGGACTCCCATCTCCCTCTGATCGCTTGCTCCACCCCCCGCCCAAGCCTGACGCCTCTGACCCAGGTTTCAGGCCTGGGCAAGGGGACCATCATAGCCCCCCAGTCCCCGGCTCCGCCCCCCGCCCAGGCCTGATGCCTCGGCCAGAGGAGTTGACCCTCATCACCCTCCGATCACCAATCACCGGATCGGCCCCTTGACCAGGCCTGAGGCCTCCGCCAGAGGTGTCAGGCCTGGGCAGGGGACCCCCAGCTCCCCGCGGTTGCAGGCTCCGCCCCTGCCCAGGCCTAACGCCTCTGGCCTAGGCGTCTGGCCCAGGCAGCAGGGACCTGCAGTGGCAGCGGGGGGTGCCGCGATCGTGGGCTTCGCTTTAGGCCCAGGCAAGGGACCCCTAGCTCCCGGGACTGCCAGCTTCGACCGTGCCCAGCTCCCATCGCTGGCTCCACCCCTACTTCCTGCTATCACTGGCCAGGGTAGCAAAGGTGCCTGATTCTCCGATCATGGCTGGGAGCAGGGCAAAGGCGGCCACAGGGCCGCCTTTGCCCTGCCCCCCAGCTCTTAGCTCCCCCCTGGGTTTCCGATCACTGTCAGTGGCAGGGGGCTTCTTCTTGCTTTCCCTTTCGCCTCCCTGCATTGTGCCTACATATGCAAATTAGCCGCCATCTTGTTGGCAGTTAACTGCCAATCTTAGTTGGCAGTTAACTGCCAATCTTAGTTGGCAGTTAATTTGCATATAACCCTGATTAGCCAATGAAAAAGGTATCGCCGTACGCCAATTACCATTTTTCTCTTTTATTAGTGTAGATTGGAAAACAATCACTTGACAAAACCAACTGATGTAAGTGCCCCTACCATAGCCAGTGACTAATTATGGCAGCATAAAAGTAAGGGGCTTAGAGCCCAGAGAGGATGCCCACGGGGAGTGTTCCAGGCAGATGTGCCCAGTGGTCACAACGGAACCTTCTCCTCCCTGAAGACACAAAGATTGGGACTGGCTTCACATCAGTGTGACTGTTAAAATAGAGCTTTGATATAACAGTTTGGACTCTGCATAAGCTATCAGTATGCCAACAACAGAAATTATTCACAGATACAGGGCCAGGCCCCCACAGCCTCGCATCATGTGCAGATAGAGTTTATTTCTTGGGAAAAGAGTGCCCTTAAGAGAAAGCCCACTCACAGTGCTGGTGACAGTGCATGGAGAGGCCTGATGAGCCATGTGGTGGCAAGACAAGCCTTCTACACGGGAGCTGAGTGAAAGTAAAGGAACTCTCAGAAGGCAGGAACTTGGGGGGTCAGAGGGAAAGGGTGTGGAAGCCAGGGCCTGTCCTAAGGCTGTCCTGGGGCTACTGCCTGGGCTGTAGCTGTGAAAGGCCACCACACAGGAGACCACACTGGGGCCCAGAGAGGGGCACTGGGCCTATGGCTCCCTTGGGGAGAAGCTGGGAAATGGCACTGTTGGAGGGACGTGCCCATGTCCAGATTTGACCGCTGCTGGTAGGAGGCAGGTCAAGAAAGAAGACTCCCACCCTGGCTGGTTTTACTCAGTGGTTATAGCGTTGGCCCTCAGACCAAAAGGGTCTTAGGTTCCATCCCTGATTAAGGGCATGTACCTCAGCTGAAAATTCCCCAGCCCCAATAGGTGTGTGTGCAGGAGGTAACCAATCGATGGGTGTCTCTCACCTTGATATTTCTCTTCCTCTATCTCCCCCTCCTCCTTCTCTTCCACTCTCTCTAGATATCAATGGAAAAAATATCCTTGAGTGAGGATTAAAACAAGAAAGAAAGAAGACTCCTCTAAGAATCCATCACCAGAGGTCACTTGGAGGGGGTTTAGGGAGAAGCCAGATGAGCCTGGAGATGACCAGGCCTTTCCTCTGGCACTGGGCAGAAACACGTACATCTGCCCTGCACAAGTGTGCTATCAACCCCAAAGAATGTCTGTAAAACATTCTCAGGGCATAAAGTCACAAACAAAAATCACAAATCAGAAAACCCAGGGAGTGGGAGTTTAGCCAAGACAGACTTCAGTTATAGAAAATCTGCTCTAACCATCTCAGTCCATTTCAGCCACAGGCCGGAGAACAGCCGTGTTGTGCAAGGGTCACACTAGAGCAGGCGACTGTCCAGGACTGTCGCTCAGGAGCTTGCACAGCCCTGGGCCCCTCAGCCTCTGTGCTCAGGACCTCAGCTGCCAGGAGTGGACAGCCAAGCCTTCCCCTGAGGAACATGAAGGAGCAGATGAAATTATGTGGTAGCTGTTATCACTAATATAAAAAAAGCAGACACATTTGACAATGATCCAAATAGAGCTTGTAGAAATGAAAATTATAATAATTAAAATTTAAATGAATGAGGTAATCAATTAGGTAGAGCTGAAGAGAGAATTGGTGAACAGTAAAATGGTACTAAGGAAATAACCCAGAATGCAACACAAAAAGAGAAGGCCATAAAAAGTAAGAGAGGCTGGGGTGTTGGGGCAGAGGAAATACACTAACATGCATCTGTCAGAATCCAGGAGAAGAGAGAGACAACAGACAGAGACACACGAGATAAATGCATGAGGACTACAGAAGCATTCAGAGAAAAGCCATGAGCCCTCCCATACATGAAATATCCTAGGAAGCCCCATGCTAGAGAGTGTAGGACAGGCTCATAACCAGGTAGAAAGGCCAGGCAGATCGGCCAAGCCCATGGACCAGGCTCATGGAGCCCCAGTCTTGACAATCACTGTGATGAGCAAGGCTGCTTCATCGGTAGTGCTGGGACAACTGGAAGCCACTTGGGAAAAGATAAAACTAGATCCAGATCTCACACACAGGAGCACACCCTGCACGACTCAGGGACCTCACTGTAAGGCAGGAAAGCACATGAGCTCCAAAAGAAAACATGGCCTGCAACTCAAATCCAGATGCACTTAAAAGAAAAAAGAAAAAAACTCTAAGTCTGAACCATGGTGGGGAGGGGCTTACATGGCAAAAGAAATACATACTATAAAAAATTCAAAAAACAATAGACAAACTGGGAGAAGTTGCCTGCAATGTATCTCACAGCTAAAAGCTAATGTTACTTATGTATAAAGACTCTTAAAAATTGTGAAAACAAAAATCAAATCCTTACAAAAAAACAGGCCAAATGTATAAAAGGGAAAAAAAAAAAAAAGGCTCTACACTGAGACTGCATTTCTTATCTATCAGAGTGGCAAAAAAAGTAACCTCCTCTGCTCTTTAGACCATGTGGGAACAGGCATGCTTGGACATTGCTGGTAGGAATGCAAATTGGTACAAGCTTCATACAGGAAAATTTGGCAGAATCTAACAGAATTATATATTTCTCATTGTCTGATAGGAATCCCTTCTGTAAAGGAGTCTGAAGATACAACCCCGACAACAGGAAAGTGCATGGGCATGACCTTACCCACTGAACACTGGTCTGAAGCGCCAATGCTGTCACCTGCCCTGATGTCTGAGTGTAGGACAGAGCAGATGGGACTGTCAGAGACAAGCAGGAGCAGTTCTGTGGAGGGAGGGGGAGGTTTCCAGGACAGGCTGAGTGAGAAACCAAATGCAGAAGAGCCACCTATAGGAAGTTCCGGTTGCAAAAGAAAGAAGCAAAACAAAGTGCATGTGTTTGCTCAATTGTCCAGAGGGGACTCAGGAGGCCAAGGGTGGGGCTGGGGTGGACCAGGGAAGGACAGAAGCATGGCAGGATGGGGGACGCCACCTCTTGAGCCTAGTTTCCCATACAGTTAGAACTTTAGGAACCACACTCATATCTCACGCACTCGAAAAATGAAAATAAATAAAATAAAAAAGGATGAGGGAAAAACTCAAAAATGAAATACAAACGGAAACAAATGAGCCAAACCACATACTAAATGGATATTAAATAAGCACACTGGGGCAGGGTGGAGGGAGTGAGAGCTGTCCAAAGTGGCTTTGGGATGTGGTATTTGGGCTATATTTGGACTACACACCTTAAACAAATGCTGAACTCTGGATAGTGGAGTTTTCTCACAGAGGTGTAGATTATTTTCTGTTGTGCATTCTAGGAGCTGAGTATCTCAGTGTAGGAGGAGGGAATACAAACATGCAGAAGAAAGACAATTAATGAACCTGCTGAGCTGAATTGTAACTGGAGGGATCAGTGTGAGCTCATGGGCTCATATGTACCCACAGTCACAGATGGAGATGGCAGGGTGTTATATGACGGGTGTTGTGCAGTATGTGTGGTGTAGTGTGTGTTGTGTGGTGTGTGGTGGTTGCTGTGTGATAGTTGTTATGTGGTATGTGTTGTGTGGTGTGTGTGTGCACAAAGACATCCATTTCCTAGCTCTGTCTGTGAGAGGGCCTACAAGCAATGAGCACATCCAGCACACAGAACTTGCTTTTTAAACACCAGCCTCTGAGAAAGGAACCAGGCCTCATGGGAGCAGCAGCAGACTCCAGGGCAGGGCAGGGGGCACAGGAGAGACCAGACCATTTTCTTGCACCAGAGAATAAAGAGAGGCTCTAAAGTGTTGGGGACCTACCAGAGGAGCCAGCATGAAAGGGCAAAATGGGCACCAGAATAGATAATAACAGGATTATAACCCAGTGAATAAAATAAGAATCCACAAGATGAGTAGACAAAAAGGAAGAAAGGGAAGTTCTGTGCAGCAGAAAGCCCACTAGTGAATGCAGTGAGAATGACAGCCTCAGACGGCACTGTCCAGTACCAACATCCCAATCACAGACTCAGGCCCGAAGCACCAATGGATGGGTCAGTGCTGCAGGTCAGTGCTGCGGAGTAACAAGGATCAGTGCAGTCCCCAAGTATCTCCCCAAAAGGTGTAGGTGAATTACAAAGGGAAAAACAGTAACTTCAAAAAGAGTAACTTCACAGAGAAGAAGTCTGGCAGTACCCCCTTAACCAAGTGGCGAGAGTCAGTGTCCTCAAAGCAGGCCAGGTGGAAATGCGGCCCCTGGACATGACATGCTGGCAAACACATCACTTTGGGCTCCAGCCCCAAAGGGGATCACCTGAACCTAATCATGAGGAACACTCATGAAAATCAAAATCTGAGGGAAATTTTACAAAATAGCTCCCTGTACTTTATGTCCTGCCATAAAACAAAGAGTATACGACTATTCCAGATTAAAGGAGGCATGGGGACATGCAGGACCCGGGACTTGCTCGGGAGATGGAAGGTGGCATTAGGACAACAGGCCAAGTATGAGTAGGGCCTGTGATTGGATGACAGCACTGCATGCTGGTGACCTCCTAATACTAACCATGTCCTGTGTGGCCAATGGGACGCTGCCCTTGCTTCTGGGTGATACCAGCCGGATCAGCTGGGGCAAAGGGCAGCATCTTGCCCACTAATCTCCAATGGTCCTGAAAGAATTATTTGCATAAATAAATGTATAAAAGTAATTCTTTGTACTGTTCTTGCAGCTTTTCTGTAAGTCTGAAATTATAGCAAAATTAAAAGGAAAAACAGAAAGACTTAAGGGCTAAAAGCTCCCCAGAATTTTTGAAAGACAATAATCTCTAGATTCAAGAAGGCCAAGAAGTATCAAGACAGATAAGTGAAAACCTTAGTAAAAATGCTTAGAAGACTAAGACAGACTGTAAAAGCACCCAGAGAAAAGGGGCAGGACTACACCAATGTGGAACTCTGCACAGTGACAGTAAAATTTAATGAACCAATAATATTTCCAAAGTGAAAAACAACTGTCTACCCAAAACTACTGCCCGTGACAACAGCCAAAAGTGCAGGTGAAAGAGGCCATTTCAGACCAACAAAAATGGAAGAACTTACTACTATAGCAGCTTAAGAAATTTCTAAAGGATGTCACCTTCAGCAGAGTAAGATCCAAAACACGGCATGAAAATAAATATAAACACTATAGAAAGCAATAATAATAAAAGACTAATAAGTATAACATTAAAATTAAAAAGCTGTATTCACTGAGAGAGACCAGAGTGAAAAGAGGAGACATGTCTTTAAAAAGCAACATGCTTAACCAGCTTTGCATCCAGCTGCTATAAGGAAACACACACACATGTGCATGTATGCTCACACATGTACGCACACAGATATATCAAGTCTACAAATCAGTAAGAAAATGAAATAAACGTCCAAAAAGAACAGTGAGTACAACATATGAGAAGATACAAGTGGCCAAAACAAGATGCTCAAGTTCACTGGCAAACTGGGCCAAGCACAGTAAGATCCAGTTTCATGAGACCGGCCCAAGAGGCCTGACATGTGGTGCTGGTGGGGCTGAGGAACGGAGCAGCCAGTACAGCCACGCATGGCAACAGGCTGGCATGGCCCAGAGAGGGAAGCATCACCAGCCCATTGGTCCAGCACCCCATTCCCAGGGCGTATGAGTGCCAGAAAATACACAAGAAAATGTTCACAACATCACATCTGTGGGTGGTAACATCTGAAAACAGGCCATAAGCCATCCACAGGAAAATTAGTTATGAAAATTCAAAAAATGATTACTAAACACCAATCAAAATAGTCAATTTACAGCTACATGCACAAACATGGATCATTCTCCAAAATAGTTTTGTTTTAAAAAAAATCTAAAATAAAAAATATATGATTCCATTTACATAAAATTTAAAAACATATAAAACTAAAACCATATTATTGAGAAACATTATATACATTTTCATTAAAGCCAGGGAATGATAAGCAAACATGCAAAAGTCACGATCGGCCTCCACTGTGGAGAGGGGAGTGGGTACACTGTGGTTCCATTTTACTTCTTTAAGTTATGCCACAAGGTCTATACAGTATTTAATTGTGGGCCTCTGGAAGGACACAGAATAGTTGTTCTGAGTACACAGTGCATGGCTCTTGTTCGTACAAGGCCTCTAGCTCTGTAACCATAGGAAAAGTTAGTTTCTGCTTTCAAATAATCTTTAACCTACTTATTAAAGCTATGGTTCCTCCCAGTTTGGGGATATTTTTAATTAATTATGAAAACAGGAGTACTTATCTATCTAATCTTTTTTTTTAAAATATATTTTATTGATTTTTTACAGAGAGGAAGGGAGAGAGATAGAGAGTTAGAAACATCGATGAGAGAGAAACATCGATCAGCTGCCTCCTGCACATCTCCTCCTGGGGATGTGCCCGCAACCCAGGTACATGCCCTTGACCGAAATCGAACCTGGGACCTTTCAGTCCACAGGCCGACACTCTATCCACTGAGCCAAACCGGTTTCGGCTATCTAATCTTCTTAAAACATTCTCCCATGTGTTTTATTTTTCTTTTATCCTTACCTGAGGGTATGTTTTTATTGATTTTGGAGAGAGAGGAAGGGAGAGGGAGAGAGAAACATTGATGTGAGAGAGAAACATCAATGGGTTTTCTCCTGCACATACCCAAACTGGGAATCGAACCCACAACCTTTTGATGCACAGGATGATGCTCCAACCAACTGAGCACACAGCCAGGGCATTCTCCCATATTTATACGAATTCTACATCTTCCCCTGTACAGCAAGAATCCTGCAGTAAAGCCCTTGGTGATGGATATCTGTCTCACGCTCTCAAGGACTTTCCCAATATTTGGTTTAGGGTTTGATGTCTCTGCTCATAAGCAACATCTGCTTTATAGTTTTTGTTTTATTGCTGTCTCTAGTAGGTTTCTAGGATGAAGGCACTTTTAGCCTCATAAACATCAATAACACTTTTCTAGATTTAGGGGCAATCTTCTGGAGGGTCGACCTTGCATCAACTTTGAGGAAAAACTGAGTGATCCCACGAGTAGGTGCTTTTCTTTTGAGAACATCCAGCTGGGTCTTGCACCAGCAATCCCGAGTCCACAGCATGTCTCGGTTACCACCATTCACAGTTCTCCTGGGGCAGAGGAAGGATGCCTATTGCAGTGTGGAGTTTAGACATGTTAACATTATGAGCACTCTGGCACACCTCTCACTGGGGTCCCTAACTCTCCATCTAAAAGCTGAGAACCCTTCAAATAAGATTTTCCAAGTTTCCCTCAGTGTCGTTCCTCCAGGTGACTGTCTTTCCTGTTCCTCCAGAAGCCCAACTGCCCCCACTGTCTGCAGGTCATTTATGTCTCAGAGTCAGGGGACCCTATGGAGCCCAGTGCACCTCCTCTAAGTGACATCTGCCCAGGGCCTATGTTCCCAGACCCTGCAACGCCCTTTCATTTATGCACCTGCAGTCCAGGGAAGCTGTGCTTAAATTTCTAAGAACAATGTGAAGTCTCATTTTTATGGCCAAAAAAGTTCATTTGTTGAGAATGTTTCTACCTAAACTTCTTATTGAATGGATTTTCCTCTCTGCCTTCAGATTTCTCCTGGCTCTTCCTGTCTTTTTTTCTTCATTACTCAGCACTTTGAACACTGTCATCATTAATTTTCAGTGTGACTATGTTGATCCTGACAGTTTGGGTTTGAAGACCCACACTAGTCAACCATCCTCCTTGAAGTTTGCCTCTCTGCAAAATGACAAAATGCTAAATGAGAACAAAAACTCCAGCAAATTTATTCTCATCACCTAGAACTTATTCACATAATAAGTCATAACCATGTATAATTAAATGTAACAAATACAACACAAACATAAAGTCATCAATCATAGCAGCTGCAAGTCCTGTTCAGCGACACCTGTGAGCTATCATCCTGTAGGCCTGTCCGCCCACCCCCGTGGGGGACCACGAAGAAGCCCTCAGCACAGGCTGTCTCACTGCCCCGCGTGCACCCACACCTGATGAGATTGGCACTGCCCTGTGCCAGCACAGGACACCTCAGCCTCCTCAGCACCTACAGATGAGACATACAGACAAAATAGGTTTAAGTGCTTCTTAAGAACCTATGTATGTCGACACAGAGGGCTTGGATCGGCAGTTCTCACAGTTTTGCAGCAATTACTACCAATATTTACTATCGGAAGTTAAAACTGAATATTTTAAACTATCCTATCTAATAAAGTGGGAATATGCAAGTTGACTGTCATGAAGTAACAAGATGGCTGCGCCCACAGGGGAAGTGAGGATCCCGTAACACAAGATGGCTGCACCCACAGCGGAGGCCGAGTTCCTGTAACGATCTTTAATGAGCAATCAGCAGGGACCTGAGGCTGTGTGGCGCTGGGCCGGGGCAGGGGACCTGAGGCTGCACCCCCTGCCCGGGGGGCTTAACGGTGGACCTCGGGCCAGGGGACCTGAGGCCACACCCCCAGCCATGCGGGGCTTGACAGGGGACCTCAGGCCGCACCCCCCACCCTGACACTGGGCCAGGGGACCTGAGGCTGCGCCTCCCTCCCGGCAGGGCTTGATGGGGACCTCAAGGCATGCCCTCTTCCCTGGCGCCAGGACAGGGGACCTGAGGCCACGCCCCCCCACCTGGCAGGGCTTGATGGGGGACCTCAGGCCACACCCCCCGCCCTGGCACCAGGCCAGGCGACCTGAGGCCGCTGCGCCCCCCCCCCCCAAGCAGGGCTTGATGGGGGTGGGGCCGGCTGGGTCTGAATCTAGCCCAATGGGGTTGGGGCTGGCCGGGTTTGGGTCTCGCGCGATTTCAAGGCGCACATGAGTGGGCAGGGACTTGACTCTGGTTCCCATGGTGCGCCCCAGACTCTGACAGGAGGAAGATTTTCATATACATTTTACTAATTTTCTTTCATCTCTAACACTTCTATTATAGAGAAAGGGCAAATAGCAATATTAAAATATTTCCTCTAATTAATTTCCTTTTAATGTGTACGAATTTCATGCACCAAGTCACTAGTTTAACAATAGTAATGAGTGTCACTGAATGTTAACATAAATTACCTGTTTTTATGAAAAAGTAAGTACCTTTTCCACAACACAGACAACTGTGAGTGGGTGACACGGCCTGCCTTCTGCAGAACTCTGCTGTCTGGCTCAGGGGAAGTCAGGGACACTCACGTCTGTTCCATGCTCCGAGTGCTCTGACAGGTTAGTTAGGTGGAAGTGAGGAAGACACCCACCTTGCAGAGATGCATAGCCTTTGTGGGCACCTGCGAGTCATCTTGAGTGTGCCTGCGACATCAGGACTTGGTCGTGTGGACAGACTGCCTCATTGAGATTGTCCCCAGGTAGACATGTGCCGTAAACAATGTCTCACTTGGAAGCTGGATGTCCAGGACTTGGTCGTGTGGACAGACTGCCTCATTGAGATTGTCCCCAGGTAGACATGTGCCGTAAACAATGTCTCACTTGGAAGCTGGATGTCATCACTGACCACACAAACCATCATTTATTTTCTTTCAAGTGACAGCCTCGCTTCATTTGTAAGAAAATATCTGGCAAGTACTCAAGTCTGAACAACCAAATTCTATCTGTAAATCACTCTTTCAAGTAAAAATGGTATCCCCTGAAGAGCATGGTTAGTTCAGCTGGAACCCGGTCACAGGAAGTGCTCCTGGAGACGGTCACCACACATCACCAGGCAGCAAAGCTCTGTGTGCACACCCACGTGCCACACACGACATTAAAGAGAAGTGCACCTCCAGGGCAGAGACTCACATGCCAATAAAAGTAAGAGCTGTCCTTCTTGTCAGGAATATTCCCAACTGAAACTGGCATTTTCCCTTTGAGCAGTTGGCGTTGAGGAACCGGCAACCTCCAATGCAATTGGTACCAGAGTCCGATACCTGCCTGGTAACCAGCAGTAAGCATAGCCCCGAAATTGCTATTTCTAGGGCTTCAGCCCAGTAAAACAATAATAATAAATGTAATCAACCACAAATAAAAATGCGTGTCTAAGAATGTTCCACTCAAATGTTACCTACTACAGAATAAAACATTCAACTTCCACCCATCCAGGACTTTTAAGTACTAGAATATTATGCAGCTATCACAATACCTTATGCTCTTATACCAACACAC
The DNA here is from genome assembly GCF_964212035.1 of Myotis nattereri. Lineage (NCBI taxonomy): Eukaryota > Metazoa > Chordata > Mammalia > Chiroptera > Vespertilionidae > Myotis > Myotis nattereri. The sequence continues at coordinate 35,671,301 of NC_138082.1, forward strand.
ATAAGAGGACAGGTACACATACACATTGTAGATCCTGCTTGAGAATCTCTACAAAACATAATCTGTCCCTCTCAGTCACTGTGGTCTGGTGGGGGGATGAGGTGCTCTCCTTCCTTCTTTCTATCCTTTGGCATTGTCTGAATTTACATGGAGATGAGACATATTAACTTTAAAAAATTGGGGGAGAGGAGTGTTTTCCCATTAAATAAACTGCTCTCGGGGAAACAAAATCAGTACAGTAAGTCTGGCCGAGCCCTGGAGGACTGTTCTACGGCAGGGCCACTGTAGGTGGGCAGAGGTGCAAAGCTCTGTCCCTGCACAACACAACACTCAGGAGGAGCCAGGAAGAAGGCTGGCAATCACTCTCTCTGCCCCGGCTTCCTCCAAGGCTCCCCAGCCCAACCAGATGAGGAGGGAGGCCTTTGGGGAGGAAGAAAGGCCAGCAGCTCACCATGGAGCCCAGGGAAGGAGGAGCTGGGAACAACAGGTGACACACTCACTGGGCCTGTGCAAAAAGAAATGCCTGTCTCCAAGTAGGCACAGAAGTGTCACAAAACACTGTGTGTGTGTGTGTGTGTGTGTGTGTGTGTTTTAAAGACAAGAAATGCATTACTCTTAAATTTTTTAGCTTACAAACAAATGAAAATTTCAGAATGGAATATTTTCTTTGTAGCTTCCCCTGGATACAAATTATAACAAGTGTATCTGATGGGGACACAGACACAGTAGTGTGTGTTTTCTAAGCAGTGACAAAGGCTGATGTAACTTTAACTGCTAAGGAGTAACACAGTGGAAAGTGTGAAATCAGATGGCAGCTAACAAAAAAACCAACAGCTGTAGGAAGACAAAAATAACTTTGTGTATCCAAGGAATATTTCCAAACCTAAAGCACTCAGAAGACAATCCTGAACTTCAAACCCAAGTTTAGCCTTTGCAAAGTAAAAATTTAGCCACAGGTAGCTGAAAGAAACACAGCCCTGAGGCATCCCAAGAGAAAACTACTCCTGCCGCAGGTCACAATGTGAATGAAACCTGGAAAATCTCCACTACCCAACATCCAATACCAAAGGGGTTGAAGGATGAAAATTAAAAGCAAGAGAACAATAGCAATTTGGGTCTTTTCATTTCAATGAAATACAAGAACAACAATGTTTAATCTAAATACAATAAATACATCCTATACTAAATAAATAAAGTTCCTGGGAAGCCTACTGCTATTGTGTACCTGCTGTGGCAGGAGCAGGGCAAGGCCAAGGTGTTCGTGTGTGCATACTACACATCCCTGCCCGCAACCCACCTGCCTCCTGGCTGCAGCCACCGAGCTGCAGATGCCTGTGCAGATAGTAATCAGGACTTCATGTGGCAGGCAGGCTGACACAGTGGCCGCAGAGTCCCACATGAGTGGCAGGCAACTGCCAATGGATGGCAGCAACAGTGAACCTGAGCCAAGTCTGCCTATCCTTTCTTCCATAGAACACCATGTCGGCTGTTCTCAAATTTGTCATCCCCAGAGAGGTAGGCAAAGTGAATGGGGTACAGAAAAGGTGCCAAATGAGGAACACAATGACAGGAAGTGGAGCCAGAGGAGGAAAAACTGTAAATGTGGCCGCAACATCCTGATTGAAGATGAGTAAGATCTATACCAACCTGGACTGTTGCTCATACTTCCAGAGAAAATCTTGAAAAGTAAGCTGGGTCCTCATCTACAAATGGAAAAGCGAGCCAGGTCCTTGTCAACAAATGGTGCTGGGACAACTGGGTACCCACAGGCAAGAAATGAAGTTGCGCTCTGACCTCACACCGTATACAGAAATTAACTCGAGATGGATCAGTGACCTAAAGAGAATTAAACTATGAACTCTTAGCAGAAAACAAAGGAAAATCTGCAAGACACTGAATTAGGCTATGAGTCTTTAGATGTGACATCAAAGGATAAGCAACAAAAGACTTCATCAATTTTAAAATTTTATAGACAGGGAACAAGCAACTTACAGAATGGGAGAAAATATTTACAAAGCATATAGGCAGAATATATGGAGAACTCCTACAACTCAACAACAAAAAACAAACAACCCAGTGAAATATGAGCAAAGAACATGAATAGACATTTCTCTCAAAGGGACATACACATGCATGGCCAACAAGCCCATGGAAAGATGCTCAATTCATTAGTCATTACAGAAAAGCAATTCAGAAGCACAGACACCACCTCCTATTACTAGAATGGCTATTATTTTTTCAAAGGGAAAATGACAAGTGTGGTGAGGATGTGTGCACTGCTGGTTGGACCGTAAAATGGTGCAGCCACTGTGGAAACAGCGGAGCAGTACATTAGAGTATATGCAACAACATGAATGAACCTTACAATGTTGTAGCAAGTGAAGCAAGCCAGTCACAGAAGGACAAATGTTGTATGATTCCACTTGTCTGAGATCCCTAGAATAGACAGATTCAGAGACAAGTAGACTGGGGGTCCGTAGGGTCTGAGAGGAGGGAGAAGTCAGGAGTTAGTGTTTCTGTTTTGGATAATGAAAAAGTTCTGGAAATAGATAGTGGTGATGATTACACAATATTGTGAATTATACTTAATGCCACCGAACTGTACACTTAAAAATCATTAAAATGGTAAATGTATGCTATTTATATTTTACCACAATATGACACACAGAGAACAAAGAAATTGGTATACATGCTGGTAAACAGAAATAATACCCAAGTGTCCAAGAGAATAAGAGATTGCCTCCCTAATTGACAGGGAATAATCTTCAAGATGCAAAAGTGAAAAGAGCAAGTGGCTGGGGAAAAAGCACAGGGACAGTTTGTTGTTAGAACCCATGTGATTTCTCGAGAGTCCCAGGCCTTTCCATCGGGTATCCCAGACATGTTGGCACTTTGCAGCTCGGCTCCAGCCCCGGAGCACCACATCTATAGCACCTGAGGTTCTCAACAGCGACACGGGGCAGGTAAGCAGCTGCACGCCAACCCTGACCACACAGAAGACACTCCCCGGCATGTTCTTAAACCCCCAACTCTAACCTTCTCCAGCCCTGTGAGTTCAACTCAAAGCATGAGCTACAAAGTGAGACCACTTCACTCACTCAGGGTTCCCAGCTATCTGCACCTGTTTCTGGAGACAATGTGCTGAGACTGTAACGATTAACGAACGGCCTCCTGAACAACTGTTTCAAAGTCTCTGACACGCACAGCCCCCAGGAAGCCACAGAGGGGGCCAGCCCTGGCCTGCCCTTACCAGCTGGGGCTTCTGCCAGCACTCAGCTGAGCCTCACTGTCCCCTCCTGGAACGAAAGCTGCACCCATCCCATTAGATGAGCTGAGGGCATAAACGAGGTTGTCTTAGGCCTCATAAGCACTGTCCCCTTTCTGCGGGGCCAGGGGTTACCACAGAGAGGTGGCATGTCTACCCTCCTACAGCAGAGGACACATGGGTCTAGACCCCTGCTCTGCTGCCTGCTGTGGAGCCCCAGGGCTCAGGGAGCAGGACTCAGCTCTGTTCCTCAACTGGAACAGGGCCATCTCTGCTCAATTTTACACGAAGTTCACATTACAGATGCCTCCTACTTATTTTTCACTTACAGGTTTTCCTTAAAATCATGGTCCTCACCACAGCTTATGTACACAGTAGAAACTAAAGATCCTGAAATCAGACCATCAGCTCAGCTCCCTGGCTAGAGCGCCATGGCCTTGAGGCTGTTGTTCCATCATGGGGTGTTCTGTGGGAACTGTGCCAGGTTTACAAGATGGGATTTGACACAACTCCCCCAAGTGCATCCTGTGCCCTGCAGGTGCCCAGAAACTGAAGCAAGACTATAGAACCACTGGCCAAGTACAAGGGCACGGGCCAAATCTCATTTAGTTGCCCACCCCACCCCCACCCCACTTCTGCTAGCTAGCATCCAACAGACCTCCCTCCCCTGGGTGCCTCTGCCCTACCTTCTTACTACTTCTCCTGCACGCCCATCAGGGGCCGTCCACAGGGGCCCTTGAGACACATCCCTCAGCATCTGCCAGTTACTGCCTCCGGGACTGTCGTCCCCTGCACCCATCTCAAATGTAAGCTCCTTGAGGACTCTCTGGAAGCCATGATTTTTGCACCGTCCACCTTAGTGGGGCTCAATGACCATCTGCCAACTGCCTGAGTCACCCATGAAAAAACTAGAGGCGCAAGCTGTTTCTCCTGGGAGGACCCAGGGAGAGCCAGGACACAGGCACGTTGTGTTCAGTTCCGTCCCAGCACACTAACAGTATTTGAGGGCTGTACAGACAACAGTTCCCATTCCTGCCTCTTTTGATGAGAAATGCAGAGCACCACAAGGCGCCTCAGATGAAAAGCGTTCTCCAAAAAAAAAAAGCCAGGACGAGTTCAGCCCAGATCCCAAGTGCCAATGACAAAGCCTTGAATGAGGATGACAGAGGCCACAGGGAGCTTGTGATCTGGGCAACGAGCAGCCTGCTAAACACGCCTGGGTTCCCAGGGCTGAAATCAGGTTCTAACCCTCTCACATGGGCCTTGCCACACCACTAGGGAAGACCCAGTGGAAAGAGGCAAACTTCGTCTCAGTAAGAAGGAGAGCTGGGGGAAGCAACACTTGCCTTTCAGTGAATAAATCACACCTATGCCCAGCACCCTCCTGACAGATTGTGCGAGTGCCAAGTGATGCCCTGGGAGAAAGGGCTTTGTGGTGAACACAAGGCCCCTTCCCCTCCACTGCCCCGCCTGCAGCTCTGAGGGCGCCAGCGCTGGCCGAGCGTCAGGGGCGGTGGAGCTGGGCTTGGTGTTTATGTCTGATCCAGACAACGGAGGGTTTATGACGACTTACTGACGCAAGAGCCCAGCCGCATGCCAGAAATTAACCAGGCAAGAGGATTCTTTTTAAGAAACCACTTGGCGACCGCTGCCGGCCTGAAAGGCGGAGAGTGTAAACTGAGCTTACTCCAGGCCCAGGGCCACCAGAGCAGCAGCACTCCCAGGACTCCCAGGCCACAGGGTCAAGCTTAGGCGGAGCTCACCAGAGGGAAATGAAGGTCCCCAGAACCGGGGCAGGGAGTTGGGTCCACCTCTAGCTGTATCTCTCCAAACAGAGATCCGGGCCCAGACCACTCCAGAGGCTTATCCTGATGGTCAGAGTGGACCAGTGCCAGCTGGGCAGAACCTGCAGGAATGATGGGTGCCCCCAAACTCTTGTCACCTGTTGCAAAAATCCCTTTCTTAAGAGCTGGGTTTTAAAGTTTACAATCACCAAAGAGAAAAAAGTTAAAAAAGTACATGAGTTTGACACTGGTCCCTTGTCGCAGCAGGACTTGGAGGGTGGGGTGTCTGCACCCTGCATGGCAGGGGAGCAACTCTGCATGAGCTTCTCTCCCGCTGTCTTCTCCACACCTCTCCTCTCAGTGCTCCCCCATCTGTACGAACTGGGCTCAGGACCACATCAGGTGGGGACTATTTAGACCAGGCCAGCAGGTGGTTCCCAGCGGGAGTAGGGGAGGCTGCATGTGTGCAAACACCCTTGCTTTGAGAAATGATGTCATAGCATTCTGGAATCTCAAACATGGAGGGGCACAGGGTATTCATATTTCTCAAAAAGGGCATGAGTCTGACCAGGTCAGCTACACTGAGACTTGCCTCATGCTCTGGGACCAGTCCTAGGCTACAGATGATTCTAGATGCCTGTGATGATGACCACAGCTGACAGCCAGGGAACAACCAGGCACTGGCTACATGCCACCTCAGTTACTCCTCACAACAACCCTACACGGTGCAACCTCTCGGTGCAGCCTCTTGAGTCCTCACTTTTCAGATAAGGAAGCCAGCTCAGAGGGAGGGCCCTGCTCACCTGGGGGTGAAGGGAGTCTGAGCTCAGACATCCACTTCCAGAGACTCAGGAGGAGAACAAAGGAAAGAACAAGGAAGGGCCCCAAGTGGCCCAACCTCCAGTTTTCCATAGGCACAGCGCCATGCCCAGGGGCCGAGCAGCCCCGACTCCTGATCCTGCACCCCTGACAGCCAGTGGTACCTCCCAGCTCACTTCCTGACCCTCAGAGCCAGGACACCAAGCAGGGGCAATGGCAGCTACAGAACAGGTGCTCCTCCCACCCCAAGGTCTGCGGGACCGTCATCTGCTGACTGAAAAGGATGGCACACAGCTCTGCGGCTACACCTTCGCAGGGCTACCAACGAGAGGGCACCACCTCCATCTCGAATTACTGACCTACCAACTGCTCCCCACTCCAGGACATGCTGACAGGGGGACTGTGCAATAGTGGGGGGAGGGGGCTGCTACCAGCATCAGCACCTCCTAGACCAGTGATGGCGAACCTTTTGAGCTCGGCGTGTCAGCATTTCGAAAAACCCTAACTTAACTCTGGTGCCGTGTCACATATAGAAATTTTTTGATATTTGCAACCATAGTAAAACAAAGATTTATATTTTTGATATTTATTTTATATATTTAAATGCCATTTAACAAAGAAAAATCAACCAAAAAAATGAGTTCGCATGTCACCTCTGACACACGTGTCATAGGTTCGCCATCACTGTCCTAGACCACTGGTTCTCAACCTTCCTAATACCGCGACCCTTTAATACAGTTCCTCATGTTGGGGTGATCCCCAATTTCATTGTTACAAATTGAACATAATTAAAGCATAGCGATTAATCACAAAAACAATATGTAGTTATATATGTGTTTTCCGAAGGTCTTAGGTGACCCCTGTGAAAGGGTCATTCGACCCCCAAAAGGGTCGCGACCCACAGGTTGAGAACTGCTGTCCTACACCATAGGTGGGAGACCATGGGGAGGAAGGGGTCCACAGCCCATCCTCTATAGGGCACCCAAGCCAGGGGAGGGGACATCATGCATGAGTGACAAGTGGCAGTGCTTTATTCTGCCTAGTTCCAAAGGCCTGAACAAGGACCCCTGGGGACCCTGCCAGCTGCCTGGACACAGATCTCAGTACCCATTCCAGGCAACCAGGGTTACAGGGGGCTAGGCAGCCCTGACCCACCATGAACCCTGTGGAGTGACAAAGGCCATCTTGGGACAGTGTTATAGGTCAGCTAACCTTCACATGAGGTTTGTTTTATTATCTCTAAAGAGGACCAAATTCTAGAAAAACAAAGTACTGAAGTACTGTTTCACTGCAATGCTGAGATGGTCTTCTGTTTATAAAGCCTGGCTTCCTTAAAACTAAATAATCCATAATTCAATTTGCAAATAAAATTATAGTTCTTTATAAATTATTTAAATTAGCAATTATATGAATAAAATGCACTTCTAAATGTAATAGACCAAACCTAGTATTTATAACCTAATCATATAACATAAAATGCATCGGTTAGAAAACTAAAAAGTAAATTTTAATGTGGAAAAATGGTTCCCGCCCAAAGTCTCCCCCACCCCAATACTGCCATTAAAGAAGAGAAGTTGTTTGCACCCCAACCCCAAATATAAAAATTCCTAGAATATGTATTGCCAATCTATGGCTTACTTCCAACCTTTCAGGATTTGGCTACTACTTGGATGTGAGGATCATGAAATCTCAGAATCGAAAGGAACTAAGATATCATTTAATTCAGCCCCAGCTCAATGCATGACAAACCTGAGGCCAAGAGAGGCCTTGTGTCACATTCATGCTTCGCCCCGCCCCACCCCATGCTGGAACCAAAGTTGGTACAGTCATGACATTAATAGCATGAAAAGCAACGTCCTACAAATGACTTCTCAAGGTAACTCTGAAATGAATTCTTCATTCATATTGGGGGAGGAAAAAAAACAACTTAGTAAAAACCGAGGGGGAAAGGTGGGGAGGGCAGGAAGGCAGGAAGGCGCTGAACAAGTGTGCCCTGCATTCGGACCTGGGAGGTTTGACCGTTTACAAGGTGCGACATAAATCACCTCGTAAACTATCTGAATAAAAGTGCTCTAAGAGCAGCTTGAGGCTGCAGGTATATTTCAGTCCACTTTCAAATACACCAGCAGGGATTTCATGGCCACAGAAAGATCAGCCAGGGACCCTGACACAAGAATGACATGAACGAGGGACAAACAAAATCACGTCTCCACCATGACACTGGCAGCAGCCCTGGCACTGACAGGTACAGCTCACTTCCACTTTGGCTGTAGCTAACAACTGACAGCAGCTTAGTAAAATTATAAAACACACGTGCAAATGTGTGTACTACTAAGGCTGGAATCAGAACGCTATGGAGGCAGCCAGGACTTGGGGCCCGTTCTCCCCACAGAGGCATTTGCTGACACCCAAGCCCCGGCCTGAATGGAGGGTGAGGAGCTGAGTCTGGGAACCTGAGCCAGATCCAGGACCTGCCACATGGAGAGGTCTGAGTAGATATGGAGCTTCCATACGGGGAATGAGGACAAGGAGAAGGCGGGCCCTCATAGACACTGAAATCAGACATTTCATTATAAAAATTCTAAATTTGCATGGGCTTAAAATAGCTTCAAATATACAAAAGTAAAAACTGACAGAAATAATACTAACCCACAATTACAACTGGGGATTTTTAAATACCATTCTCAGTAACTGATAGAAAAAGCAAACAATGAAATTGGTAAACAAATCTAAACATCAAGATTAACAAATTTCACAAAATTGGAGAATTGACAAATCTTAACTAACATATTCTACTCAAATATACATAAAACATTTACAAAATTTACCATATAATGATAATGCAAAACTCAAAGAATTTTCAAGAACTGAAATTATATGTAATAAATAAAATGACTACAGTGAAATTATACTAGAAAAGCATAGCTTTAAGTGCATGTACCAATATTTCTTAGGAAAGTCTGAAAAAACTCAGTATTCTAAATATTTATTTCAATGAGTTTTTAAAAAGCAAAGTAAATCCAAATAATAAAAGAAAATAATAGCAGTAAAAGCAGAAATTGATTTATTTAAAAATCCAATAGAGAGAATCAACAAAACTAGACATGGTTCTTTAAAAACATTAATGTAATTATCATAGCAGGTCATGAAGGAAAAAAGAGGAAGAGCAAATAAATAATATAAAGTATGAAAAAGAAGATGTCAATATAACTCCCACAAACATGACAAAGATATGGAGAGGGCATTTAAACAATTTACATTATAACATTTGAAAATTTAAAAGAAACGGAAAAATTTCTGAAAAAAAACTAAACACATGAAAACTGACACAAGAAAAAAATAGAAAATCTGAACACTTCGGGGTGTAATTTCTAAATCTTCCTACAAGGAAAACTCCCAGATGGTTTCCCAATGAATTCTTACAAATATTTAAGAATGAAATAATATAAATCTCATATAAACTCTTCCAGAGAATCACACAAGAGCCAACACAACCTATAAGACCTGATAGGAAAAACTAGTTATCATTTTTAAATGGCTACATAAATAATTAAAAAGAAGAGAAAACATACAACAGAGGCCATGTGGGCTCCACAAAGCCAAAAGTATTTACCATCTAACTCTTCAAAGAAAACTCTGTCAACCTTAGGAACAGAGGAAGAGGAAACGTCATCCCATGTAAAGGCCAGCATAACCTTAACATCAAAACCTCACAAGAATATTTCAAGAAAAGAAAATAGCAGGTCAATCTCACTCATGAATTTACATGAAAAGAAGTATGCCAAATATAAGAAAGCAAATCCAGGAATATATAAGAACAACAATATATTAAAATCAAGTTAGATTTACTAAAAATTGTAAGATTGGTTAAACACTCAAAAATCCATCAAGAAAATTCATCATATGGCTCAAATAAAGGAGAAAAATCCTTTGATTAATAGATGCAGAAAAAAATCTATTAAGTTGAACCCAATGGAAGTGCCATTTTGTACAAGAAATATCAAACATTTGCACTATCTTGTGGTTCAACCTAATATTTTAACACCTACTCCTGAGAACAATTGGCAACCAAAGGATAGAAGAGATCTGCACTGACTGGATGAAGCCTATTTATAAGAAAGCTACAGCAGTTCCACACAGAATGATGAAATGCTGAGAATGTTCCTTGTGACAGTCTTGTTCAGCTGTCTACAGGTGTCCACTAGCACCAGCTCTGTTTAACATTTGATTGCAGGCCCTAGACAATGTAGTAAAGCAAGAAAAAGACATAAAGGTTTAAAAATTAGCACAAAAGAAATAAAACAAGTGCTAGCAATATACATTAAAACACCCAAAAGAATCCACAGTTAAGTTAGTATAATAATTAGCAAATTCTGCAAGCTGTCAAGAGACAAGAAGCTATCCAAAAGTTAATTATATTTCTAAATACAAGCACACAAACAAAAAATAAAAATTTTAAAGCAAAACAGTATTGAAAAAACTACCAAGTAAATCTATCCAAAGAAATGAAAGACCTCTACAATGTGATCTACAAAATGAACTGAAGAAATGAAAGAAGACCTAAACAAATAGACATATTCATGGATGGAAAGATTCTAATCAAATTCATTTTATGTGCAAATTGATACACTCCCTAAAGAGATCCCAGTGTTCTGATGAAATTGAAAAGCTGACTATGAAATTCACATGGAAATGCAAAGGGCTAAGAACCGAGACAACCTCTGAAATGATCTGCAGTTGGAGGACCCACATTACCAGATATCATGACTAATTATAAAGCCACAGCTCAATGAGAGGGTGTTGCGCTGACACAGAAATAGACCCATAAACAATGGACAAGAATAAACGCCAGAGAAGACCCAGATACAGATACTTGACTTGTGACAAGGCAGCACTGTAGAGCAGTGGGGAAAGGATGAATTGTTCTAATAAGTACTGTTGGGCCAATTGACTATCCAAATGGGAAAAGTAACCCTCAGCTACTACGTCATACTGTGTTTTCTTAAAAAAAATCAATTCCAGGTGGACCAGAAATCTAAATGTGAGTGGCAGAACAATGAAACTCCTGCAAAATAATAGAGTATCTCCATGACCTTCAAGGAGGCTTAAATAAAATGACCAAGAAATTGGATAATGTTAAAATTAAGAACTTCTGTTCACCAGAGAGCATCATTAAGAGAATGAAGAGGCAACCCAGAGTCAGAGAGAAAACAACAAAGGGAATAACCAACAAAGGACTTATCCCTCATCCATATAAATAACTCCTCCAGTCAGTGAGAAAAATAAAGGCAACCCATTTTTTTTTAATGAAAAGGCTGGAACAGGTACTTCACCTAGCTGTTCAATTCAAGTGCAAAAAGATGCCCAATGTCTTTAGCAATCAGGGAAAGGCAGAGTGAACCACAGTGGCTACAATGACAAAGAATAACAGTACCAAGCATGGTGGGCAGAAGAGCCCTTAGGTCTCTCTCTGTCAGAGCATAAATGGGTACATTCAATGGGAAACCTATTGGGCACAAACATGCCTCATTGAAAGAAATGTGTACTTGTGCAGACCCAAGATACACATAAAAACGCTATAGTAGCATCAGATGTACCCACCCAAACTAGAGGGCACCCAAAAGTCCTCAATAACTGAACAAATAGTCATGTCCACACGATGAACACCATACACCTATGGGAATGAACAATGGCTAGAAGCCATACCACCAGAAACTCACACAGGCGTACTGTTAAGTGAAGGAAGCCAGACAAAAAGACCAAGGATTTTAGGATTATATTCATATCAAGGTCAAAGACAGAAAAAGTGAATATAACATGTTAGAAGCTGGAAAGTGATTCCCAGGGCAGGATAGGTGGTGCAATACCCGAGAGGGAACATGCAGGGCTCTGGGGTCGGAATGCTCTGGTTCTTGACCTGCGTGGCTGTCATGGGCATGCCCTCCACGAGAAAGCACCAGGTGAACCCAGAGGGCTGTGTGTTCTGCCTGTTACACTTCCATAGAAAGTTCATGCAGGAATGCAACGCTCACAGCAGCCGTTTACAGAACAGTAGTGGGAAGACTAGAAACAAACTCAGTGCCCACCAACAGTGATAGGTGTTAAATGAATGACATTACAGCAACACACAACCATGAGAAAGGATAAGACACTACTTTTGCACCGATTTAGAATAATCTCCAAAGGAAAAGTTTCAAGAGCTAGGTGCTGAGCATCTCCGAACGCCACTGTTGATGAACAAAATGAGCGAGCAGGAATAACTACAAGTTTCCTTTACGTGTCAGCTCAAATTTGATCAAGACTTTATTAAAAATCAAGTGGACAGTACAGTGCTCACACATACCCAACCACAACCAACCTGCGCCCAGTTCACATTTCTATAGTACATTAGTCACAATTAATGAACCAACACTGACATGTCATTATACTTCTTTCAGGTTTCCCTAGTTCCTCCCTCATGTTTTCCTCCTGTCCCAGGATGCCAGCCAGGGCCTCACACTGCCTCCTTGGCTACTCTGGGCTATGACAGTTTCTCAGACTGTCTTTGTCGTTGTTGGCCTTGACAGTATTGAGGGGTTGAACAGGGATCGTAAAGGACAAGCTTCTCCTGGAATGTTATGTCTTTCTGGTCAGACTGGGCCTTGGGAAGAAAGACCACATAGGTAAAGAGCATTCTTATCACACAAGTGAAATTCATGGCCTAAACTCAGCACACTGCCACTGTTCTCCACTGCTGGTGCCAATCAGTGTCACACAACAGCCCCAGGGAGTGCAGCAAACAGCAATTCCCCAGGACTCACAATAAGAAAGCACCCCAGGAAGGCTGAAGTTGGAAACCAGCACCAGGCCGCTGGGCACAAAGGCCCTCCCTGCCTCCAGTATCTCCCACAGGAGCCCATCTGAAGACAACCCAACCTCTTTTGAACCAGAAGAAATCAGGACTCATGAGAGTAAACAAAATGAGACCTGAAATTGGCAGACAAGGAAGAAAAATCAAAAGCTTCCATCTCAATTACACATGGTGGTGATTAGCCACAAAGTCAGATGGCCACTGCTGGGTCTGACATTTCATGGCTCTTCCTCTCCTCTGCACTCCCCTCCTGCTTCCAAGAAGTAGGATGAATTTAACAGTACATCCCAGATCCACCCAGAACCGGCTTCTGCTCCCACACACATGGCGACAGAGGGGACAGGATACACCCCCGGTGGCCCTGGTTGTGCGTGACAAGGCTTTCCAGGAACAGCGAGAGCCCAACAACAGGACAACTGCTTCAGCTGAGGGCTGCAGACCTGCCACTGAAGAATAAACAGGCAGCTTGGATCCAGCCCAAGCGGGACAAGTGACAAATAAGGAGAACAAGGAACGTAGGCTTGTTTTTGGACACGGCTATGTCTGCACAGGGAGAAAAAGAAATGGAGGGAACCCCTCAGGTTTGTAATCTCAGGGGCTACGCTTAGTGAAAGAACCAGAGATGGGTCTGAGCACAGGCCTGGCATACAGAAGGACACGCCCACAACACTAAAGGCCTTGGGGAAAGGTGTTGGCTCAGCCCTGCCCACCAGCCAGGTGCCCAGGCTGCTCACAGAAAAGAGACGGGTGCCACAAAAGAGTAGAGTGAGATCCCAGCTCTCAGCCAGGGGGTCCACGCCACCAACAGCATAGGTCTCACCTTGGTCCCCACGGGAACTGCTCTGAGACCTCCCAGGACACCTTACAGTCCAAAATTGGTGCATCCCAAGGGCCTTCCTGGCTTCCTCTCCCTCACACCCCTCTGCAAGGCCTGGCAGGCAACCTCTCCCATCACCATCTCCTCCCCCCATGTCCTCAGTTTGGCCACAGTCCCCACCTGGCTTCTTACAAGCAGTACCTGAAACACCTTTTATGTGACACCTTTCCAACCTCTGCAGAGCACCCCAAATTCTGTGTGACCCTCCGCCCCCCCCCCCCCAGTGTAAACATGGATTTGCTAACTCACTTGCTAATAAATAATAATGGCCCATTCAAGTTCAAAGCTTATTCATATTTGTTTTTTAAATCCCAAACTAAAATTTGATGTTCAAAATTTACATATCACTATATAAAATATGAGAAGATAACTTTGTATAATTTTTCTCAGACAGTTTTCTCAGTCTTCTGCAACTGTCATGGGACTTCCGTGGATTTTGACATATATATTACTAGAGACCTAGCGTGCACAAAACTGTGAGTAGCTCGCTTCCGCTTGCCTCAGCTGGCCACCCTGCTCATCACCACTCCTAGCTCTCCAGCGCTAGTAGTTCTCGCCCCGCCCTGCCCCCTGCCAGCTGTTTGGTCGTGATGGCTTTACGGTGTGACGACCATGGGCCTTTTATGACATAGACAGAACTGACAAAGACCCCTGTGTTCCATGGGAGTCTGAGCTCAGTCAACCCCAGAAGATTTCATTAGTATCCAAGGCAAGAGTGAGACTCTGCCAGAGAGCATTTCACAAACCGCTGGTGGAAGGTTCTGGAGCAGGACTTGCATGTCAGGCGTGGCCCAGTCTTGCAGTCCTTGCCCACCCAGAGCTTAGTTTCAGCTTCCCAGGAATACAGTTCTATTTCTAGCAAGAACGTGCATGTAGAATTGACTTGAAGGGTATCCAAAAGAACTGTGAAGGCATAGGAAACCTGTATTTAACAAAAACTTGTGAAAACTATGTATTTAGTTTACATAAAACCGGAAATGTAGAATCTCGCTTGTAGAAACAATGGTAAAGAAGTTATTTTGGTAAGTAATTTTAACCAATGTCACAAAATGAATATAGAAACTGATACAATAAGCTGCCTATCCACTTGTGTCCAGGTGAAGACTTGGACCCAAATCCGTGCAGGTGAGAAGGAGCATGCCCAGCCAGCCAGGTGCAGTGGGCAAGGCCTGGTTACTCTGGATGCCCACCGCCTTCCAGCTGTAAAAGGATCTGGATTTTGACTGTAAATACAGGCCTCCCTATTTGGGACCCTCCTCCTTGTCCCCCGCAGCTCTCTCCCTCCCCAATAGAGACCCATTGAGGGAAGAAGACAGATCACCTACTGGCCATACTGCTAACCTCTATCAAGCCCAACACAGTGCCCCCGAAGGGCAAAACCAAAAGCCAGGTATCCTTCTGAAGGGCCAGGGCCTGTACAAGGCAGCGTGGCCCCACTCTTAGGAGGGAACCAGGCTGGGTTGAGAAACCCCAAGGACATTCCCTCAGTAAAGATGACATGGTCACACACAGAAACCAATGGACACAGGGCTGCCTCTGCCAAGTGGCTCATCCAGCGCCGCCCCGTACCCATGATCCAGGTGAAGCCCATATATTTCAGACTGGAAACTGTTGAGAAATGCTACCAATGTTCTCTCAGACAATTTAAGCAACTTGAGACAGACCCAATTGCTCTTTTCTTCTCATAAGTAATACTGAAGTTGGAAATAATATCCTTCAGCCAGAGAAGGCTTATCCCATCAGATCACAAAACTGCTGGAAAAGGCTCTTCAAAAACAAACAAGCAAAAAACCATCTCCTTAAGACCCCAATCATCGAGGCCACATCCATGCAAACAGGTCCACCAAATCCACTCATAACAGGATGCACATACCTTCAAAGAAACACCCACCCTGGTTCTCACACATCTAGTCCTATAGCCCCATGGGGAGTTCAAGGAAAGCCAACAAGAACCAAAAAAGTTACCACTATGTCCAGGCCAGGGCAGCCAGGCCATGTGAGTTTTATCCTGGACAGAGGTGCTGGCCAGCTGAGCATGGAGATGGGGCCCAGAGAGCTGGGCACCTGCCCACGAGTGAGCACAATGGAAATCACCCGGAACTCCGAGCTGGGAGTTGCTGCAGTGCCCAGGGCACTCATCACCTGCCATGTGCTCCTGCTCCCCCACCTCATTTAATCTTTTCTTTACCATTATAATCCCCTAAATTTATCATGTTTTCATGAAATAAGCAAATAAAAGGATCTTGAGTGGAAGCACAATGAAAAGTTTCAACCCAAATCTCCCCAATGACTCTGGTTTGCCAGTCACCCAGTGAGCCCTTTCAGTCCCAACTTTCTAAAGATTGGCAAAGAGTCCAGGGAAAGTTCGTAATATACTCAGGACACATCATAAACAGTACAAAAACCAAGGAATTCAACAGCAAAACCAAAAACCGGCACAGTGCAGGGAGCAGGGGACAAGGAGCCCACAATCCCTTCTCCACACCTACAGGGCCATGGGACCACATCTACCTAGGTGGCAGCAGCCTTCCCTGCTCACGACCCCTGTTCCCCGACATCCACCCTCCACTCCCAATCTCCTTCCTCTGCCACACCAGGCTCTCACCTCCAGGGCCCTGGGCCCAGCCCTCCATCCCCCACCCAGGCAGGCGAACTCCTGCTCTGCTTCCTAGACTCAGCTCACCTGTCTCCTTGCCTCTCCCCCCTCACCTCATGAACCACACTGTACCAAGGGCCCTGGAGCCTCTGCCTGGCCTGGGAGCTCCATGCACGCTGGTAGGGCCAACTCCTAAGTGGGCCCAGGGCACCCTGCATCTGCCAGCTTGGAGGCTCATGTCCCTCAAGGACAGATGACCAATTCTGGTTCTAGGTTGGCCTCTGATTGGCTAAGCACTGGATAGCAGTAATTACTGATTTATTTAGCTATAAAATGAGAATAATGGCATTGGAGTTCCCTATACAACGTATCATGCAAAACAAATGAAATAACTGTAGAACACAACCCAGAACAAAGCCACTACTCATTATGGCCTAAAAGCACAGCAGGTTTTGACTTGGAGTAAGCAGATAACCAACACGAACATATTACTACTACAAGTTTTAAACATCTATGGTAAAACAGAGCCCAAACTGCGCCAGCACTCCCTGCTGGAGCCCAGCATCGGGAGGGGGCGGCACACCTGCACACCTGTCTGCTTTGACTGCCCACTGCCAGGCGCCCCAATTATAGCTTCTGGTTCCGGCACCAAGCTGCACTCAATGGTCTCTGATGCTGAGTTTGTATGTCAAATCCATCCGGGAACTCATTCTTAAATCTCAATGTCATTAATCACCCAACATTCAGCATCTCAGAACTCAGAAATTTGCATTTCCACAATGGTGGCTTTGAAAAAAAGGGGCATAAATGCAAATGCTCCACAAACTGTATAAGGATTTCAGAGAATTGCCAAAACAAACCATCAATGCTCTATTGACAGTGAATGTTCTGAGCTCTTCATAACGACTGAGGATTTGTGATTTTTTTAAAGACAAAACACAATTTGAGGATTAAAAAAGAAGCAGGTTGAAAGAGAAGTCGTTCTGTCTCCGTGATTTCCAGAACAAATCCTGACTGATTAAATTCTCAGAGCGTGGATGTTGTGGAGAATCAAGGAGTGACAGCTCAAGCTGCAAATGGGCCCTTGGGCTCCTCAACAGCCTAGAGGGCCTGGGGCGGGAAGGCTCAGGGGCATTTCTGAAACCCTTCCTTCAGGCACAGAAGGAAACCTCACAAGAGGCTCAGAGCCCTACTGTCCCAACAGTTCAATCCTTCCGATCAGTCTTCCCTCCAACAAGCCTGCATGCAGCCCGTGTCAGTGACTGTTCTACCGTCTCTGTATCCTCGGGGCCCAGCCCCACTCCTGCCAGGAACCCCCCAGCTCTCAGGTTAGTCACTTCTCCCAACCAGGGCCTCACTAGGTCCAGAACCTGCTTATTATCTGCAGCTTAGAATTGATGTCTTCTCTATGTTAAATGCAGGTCCTCAAAATTCATTTTCTCTCTTTGAAGTCCTTAATACTTTGTAGTATCCTGAAACAGTCTGTCATTGCAAAGCACAATCTAAGTGACATAAAAATGTTTCTTTTTAAGAAAACATATTCTAAAATATACTAACCTTGGTGGCCAAACTGGTTGCAATGAACAGACTCAAGATCAAGCACAAGAAGACAGGAGTACAAAGACTGAGGCAGCCAGCCCAGCTCAGACCAGAGCAGGGCAGAGCCTCCCCCAGGAAGACCTCCAGATGAAAACCTTAGTATGATCTAAAGAAATCAAACCACATCAAGACTCAACTAAGCTATTGCTGACAAGACTTTTTAGCTGCTTTTGTGCGGAGGGAATATTTCAGACTCAACAGAATATTAAGAAACCAAAGAATGGTCCAAATTAAAACACTGATCTTAAGTATACAAGTTTCCCTTAAAATAACTACTTGCTTGTAACTAAACACTGTTACACACCTCTTCCCGAGATGCAGGGGGAGATAGAACACTTGAGTTTCCCAATTCCATCCTGCTCAACCAGTTTCCTATCAAGGGTCAAGTCTGCATGACTACACACAGGTCCATAACGCCCACCGGTATGAGCCTTGTGACTGACAAGTGTTTCTTCAGGCAGAAATGGTGCGAAGGGTGGGGGGCAGGTGGTGTTAGAAAGCTGCAGAGGGACAGTTCTCAGTAAGCCATCCAAGCTCCCACATCCCAGCACACTGCTCACAGGCCAGCCAGCAGTCTACATGGGAGTGGAACAAAGGCGGGGTAGGAAAGGGAGCCGAGGACAGGCCCACACGGGTCAAGTTCCCTCCCTCTCACTCGGGATGCCTTGTCCAGGCAGGGGCCCTGTGTCCTATACGTCCATCCTGATCTGTTTCAGCACATCCCAACAGGCAAAGGTTTGGAGCATGGAATTAGGCAAAAAGCACCATATTTCAGAACCTCTTCCCACTGTTCTTACTGTCAAAGAGGAGTTCTTTGAGGCTAAATCAATTCAGGCCCTTTCCGCAGGCTGCTCCCATCAGTACAAACACTGATTCAGAGCAATAAAACCAGCAGTGAGCAGTTTTACGTCAGAGAACCAGGGCCCAGCTCTGGCGGCGTTCATAAAGAACAGCAATAAAACCCTACTGCATGCCTCACCCACCAGAGGGAGTTTGAAGGGAAAACAGGAGAGAAAAAATCAAGCACTTCAAATAAAAAGGTCATTTTATCATCAGGGCAAAGGCAAGTTGCACTGCAAGTGTGAGTGAGGAGACAACAGCAAGGGCCCCAGGGGACAGTGAGGGGGGCAGTGAGGCCCCCAAGGAAGAGTGAAGGCCTCAGGGGACAGTAAAGGTGAAAGCCCAAGGGATAGTGAGGGCCCCAGGAAAGAGTGAAGACCCTGGGGGACAGTGAAGGCCCCAGGGGACAGTGAGGGGGGAGCAGTGAGGGCCCCAGGGAAGAGGGCTCTGGGGGACAGTGAGGGCTCCAGGGGGCAAGGCAGAGCAGGTCACAGCCAGACAGAAGCCGCTTGGATCATGAGGGAGGTGAGAGGCCCACATCAGGGAGGCTGCGCAGTGCGGGTCCAGTGGGAATGAGAGAGACAGTCTCCTCCTTGGGTTGAAGAAACTTCCCATTCAAAATAGCAAACTGAATAAGTGAGTATTCATTATATCTCTTCCTCCCAAATCCACTAATTTACTAAATATAAACAGAAATATAAAAGGATATATAGCAATGCTAGACAGTGGGGAATAGCTCAGCTGACCAAAACTTGGAGGAATTTCCAAGAAAATATAAATCTGATGGGATCAAAGTGACAGGAAAACAATCTCTAGTGATCAACCCACCACCTGGCAAGACAGACAACAGCCCCACACACAGGGAGGGTACAGGTCCAAGCCCAGTCCAGCCCAGCCCCCTGCAGCGAGGCCAGCGCTGTTTGTGGTCCCTTGCTGCAACTCCAGGGGCTGCTCTGGGAGGAAAGGTGGCTCCTGAAGGACACCTGAGCACTGCAGAGAGCAGGAGTACCCAAGAGCTTAGGCCCCGAGCATGCCGCCACCACTGACAGAAGGCTCAGCCTCCAAGGAAGCCCTGCCCTCACCAGCTCCAGCCCCTCTTCCATCTTCAGTCTCCAACCCCAGGAGGGCCAGAGACCACAGGAGTCGGCTGGTGGCAACAACACACAAGGCCAGATAGGACAGTGATTGCGATAAACACGATGGGCAAACCTACATATAAAGGCAGACTCTCAGGGGAGAGAAAGCCAGCGCAGCACTCTTCTCCTCCCTGAGACAAGCCTAAAGAGAAGGAAGGCTTGGGAGGTTATGATAAGTTATGATAAGCGGGTGGGGAGATGTTGTTCAGCCCAAGAAACCAAGGGCAGAAACGCTTTCAGGAAATTCAATTAACTTCTTGGCAAAGACACAGGTAACAAAGAGAAATACATTGTATTTTATTTAGACACCTGGGTTACCAAGAGATAAGATGACAGGTTCTAGAGTTAACTGAGAATAAACTTAACGTTTTAAACGTGCACACCCACTATGCCCACTGACGGAATAATTCTGCCTCTTGGAATTGATCCAGTGCAGATAGATGCTTATAGAAGTGCAAGTACAAACTATACATATAATTGTCCGATGCCAGTTTGGGGCTGCTATAAATAGTGCTGCAACCACATAAATATTCATCTACAAGCTATCAAAATAAGTTAGATTTATACACATACTGACATCAAAAAGTGCTCATAATACATTAAGATGGAAAAAAAAATAACACAGAAGCCCACAGATGGGATGACTGCACGCCACTGAAATACCTGTATGCAGCCCCTGTGCTCAGACATGGGAAGGAGGCCCAGCTCCCTCACTGGGAGGGAGAGCTGGGCACCCCTCAAGGTCTGCTTGACACACTTCGATCCAAAAGCTTAAATTTGTTTTACACATTTTATCAATCAATACATGAACAATTTATATCAATAAAGCCTTCCTATCTAAATATAACTGGGAATCCTAGCCTCCAGAGTTTCAGACAACTCCAGTCTGGCCAAGGGAGGGAGGGTGTGTGCAGGTTCTGGGCCATCCCAGAGGCACAGACCTGGATTCCCCAGCCACACTGACAGGGGTGTGGGTGCCTGAGGATGCTCAGCTCTGTCCGGTGGCCACTGCCACCCCTCCCACATGGACACAGGACAGACTGCTGTAAGTGCTCTTATAGGCCAGGTAGCTAGGAGTGGCAGCAAGCAGGACTCAGGCATGCATCAGGCAACTGCACTGGGACTTGTCCTAACAGTGGGTGCCCACAACACATTTCTGAAGCCAAGGGCCACACGAGCATGGTTCCTAGTCCTGTTCAGCCACTTACTAACTCTATGACCCTGAACAAGGCACCCCTTTCCTACAGGATGAGATTTTCGGGGCATTGCGAAGACTGAATCATGTGACATGCTTAGTGCAGGGCCTAATAAAACACACTCCAGCAGCAGGGCCAAGTCACAGAATCACCCCCACCCCCCGAGCCCCAGGAACAAAGAAACTGGGTGAGAAATTAACTCTCCAAATCACAAACTGACCTTTGAACCCCACCTCGCTAAAGCAACGTTCTTGTCTCCTGGTGTCTAGAACACACGTCTGCCACTCAAGTCAGTGTGCAAATCAGCAAAGACGGGGCCTGAGTCTCCCGAGGGCTCTACAGTGTGTCTTTCCCAAGGACAATTTACTCTGCACCAGGTGCTGTCAGACCACCAGGGGCCACTGTCAAGAAAACCAGTCTACCACCCAGTGACATGTTGCAGTTGCAGTGACTTCCTTTCTGCCCAGGACAGCCCACAGCCCCTTACCTGGGTGGCTTTGGGAGCTCATCGCTAGCACCGTCTGCTCCTCTTCGCAACTCAATGGCTCAAAACTTCCACAGACACAATGCTGCACAGAGCTCCAGAGTCCCACCAACACATCCAAATTCAGCAGCAGGCGGGGGCCACAGCCACAGCCACGTCAATGCTGGGCGGTCCACAGCAACGTGTCCACCAGTTCAGGGGAGGACCTGCATGGTGAGACAGAAATAGGCCAGTCAGGAGGCGACCCAAGGAAACCCGGATATGTTTTCATCATTTCACCGCCAACTGGTAAAACAATTCATCTGGACGTTTCTGCTGACAGGAAGCACTGGGGTTGTTAGTAAACACATGTGAACATGAGTGAAACGATCTGCAGGGAAGCGTTTCTAACCGGGGCACCACGGGTGGAGAATGTGTCTCAGGGAGTCACTCTGGCCCATTCCCACCAGTTTCCACGTGTGCATACTCCCGTCCAGCCCACATCCACACACACACCAAATCTCACCTAGCTGCAACCTGAGTCCCAGTCTGCAGTAAGCCCTCCTCACTTAAATCATCCCCCACGTTTCCACCTCCACAATTACCATTTCCTCAGCTGATTTCCACTTTCTCATTATAAAAGTAGCATGCACTCATCACAGGAAAGTATTTAAAGTCACCCATGATGCCATCACAGAGGCAGACATTTGGTAATATCCTGACATGCTTTCCTTTGCCTTTTGCCCACACTGCCAGCTCCCAGCCTCATCTCCTACTATCTGTGCTGACATTACAGCCAGTTTTACAGTGTCCATACCACTCCTGGCAGCACGAATTGGAAGGCTTTGCGACAGAGCTGCCCCTCCCTCATGCCAGGTGGGTGGCATGTGACTGGGCCAGCTCATCAAACCCTCTCCCCAAGACCAGACTTGCCCATAGGTCAGTCACTGGACAGAGAGCCTGAGACAAGTCTAGGAACTCCCACCACCAAGCCCCTGCTCTGGGCAGTGGCATCATGAGGGGCTTCTTGAACTTGGCAATGAGCAGATATTGCATTTATCATCAGAATAGAGAAATACACTGAAAAAATGGTAATTCTGAAAATTCTCCTATTGACCCTGGCTGTAGGCCCTTCCGGGGCCTCTGTCATTTCTTCCTTTGCTAGGATGACAAATTCCTGCTCTTGATTAAATTACTCAAGGGCAGTCTTTCCCTATGCCTTATAACCAAAGAACCCCAGCCAACACATGGAAGGGATCCCTCTCCGAGATTGCTCTTTAGGTGGTTTCCAAGGACATGGATCTGTAACTCTGTGGTTAATATCTGGTTCTGTATCTGGTTATTTCCCTATGAAACACAATGACATATTTTCCTCAGGTTCAGAATTTTTATTCATCTCTTGGTCAGAAGTAACATCATTTTCTTAAAGGCAATGTAGATGATATGTTTTGCAAACCCTTAATAAACCTTAGGTGGTTCTGTATCCTTCACACAAGTCACACCTTGGCTGGGTATAAAAGTCTTAGCTCACAGACATTTTTGGCTGAAAATCTGTAGACATTGCCCCAACCTTCACATTGCAGAAAATTCCATCAGCTGAATAGTGTTTCCTTCTCAGGGAGCCCCTGGGGGCAGAGTTATGGTGGTGGTGGTGTTGCTATAGTTACTTTATTCTGTCTGGATTCAGCTAGAATTATATTTTTAATCTTGAAATTAAAAAATGTTTTCAGAAGATATATGGTAAGAGTCTCCTTTCATTTATTTTGCTCCAAACATGAACCTTTCCATACATATTGGTCTTTCTGCTCAGGAAATGCTCTTCAAGGATCCCTCTACATTTGGCTGGACTCACTCCATCACCACAGGCATATCTGCTGTTTATTCTCATGCCCAGGCATCTTCTCAAGGGTGTTCTCTGCTATTCACATCACTGCTATTTTTCATGTGATCAGTTGTACTCCTATAGCTTCTACTATGGATTTTAACTAAACCATTTGTTTCCAACCATTTCCTTTTACAACTCATCCATTATCTTGTCCTCTCTGTACATTCACTCTTAATGACCTTCTGCTCCAGTTTGTGGAGTCACATCTTCTCCCAGCCAGTCTTTTGAAATTTGTCTTCTGATTTCAACCATAAATCATTTTTAAAGGTAAGTTCGCCTTCTGCATTTCAGTGTAATTCCCTCTCCCCATATCCTGGGACACCTTGCGGAGGCCCATAGTGTTGGTTCTTTCTGTTTATTTATCCTCAAATATGAACAGCTCTACCCAGAGCTGGGTTTTGCCCAAACTCTGTGCGCACCTGCTCCTACCCCAGTGTCCACCACAAGGTTGGCTAAGCACCTTCTCAGGGCTCTGCACTGGCACCTCACATGCAGTTAGCTTTCAAACACAAGGTGAAGTAGAAATGGAGATTTTCAGATATGCAAAAACTGAAAATACCCATCTGCAGCAGATCTACACACACACACACACACACACACACACACACACACACACTATTACAGTCCTCAGGCAGAAGGAATGTAACAAAAGACAGGAACACAGCTCCACATACAGAAGTGAAGAGCCCTGGAAATGGGAGCCATACAGGTAAATGTAAAAGTGTTCTCTTATGGTGAGTTTCTTAAAAAGAGAACTGTTTAAAGCAAAAAGAATACTGTATTAAGACGTTTATATCATATACTAAGAACCTCTCAAAAATAACCCAAACTAAGAGGGGGCCCAGGAAGCACACAGTCCTGTGTCCCGAGGTGTGGAGTGTGCCATACCATCACCTAATGGCAGACTATCCACTATAAATCCTAAAGGAGCCCCGAAGTTCTAGTTAGCAAGTCAATTAAAAACAATACAATCTGAACATAACCCAAATGAAGGCCAAAAAAGGAAAAAGAACCAAAAAGTGACAAATATAAAACAGAAAGATGGTAGCTTTAAACCCAAATCTATCAATTACCATATCAAATGGTCCACTCATCACCCCCAGTCAGAGGGCAGAGGTTGTGAGATTGGAGAAAAACACAAGAACCCACTTTCCCAGAGTTCAAAGAGGCATCATGTGAGGTACAACAGAAAATGACTCAGAGAGGAGGTCATGCACTTGATATCTATAATAATAAAAGCATAATATGCTAATTAGGCCGGAAGTCCTTCTGGACGTCCTTCCTTCAGGACAAAGCCACAGCAGGCGGGGGCAGAGGCAGCAGAGGCCCTGGACACAGAAGCATCAGGCAGGGGCCAGGGCCAAGGCCCTTGCATGAATTTCATGTATCGGGCCTCTAGTTGTAAAATAAATCTTCCCCAAGTTTACAAATCCAAGTATAATGCTGCTTACAAGGAACCCACTTTAAGTATAAAGATACAGATGGATTAAAAGTCAGAGCTGGAAAAGATACAGGATGCAAATGCAAATCAAAAGAAAGCTGCAACAGTTGCACTAATATCAGATAAAGTAGATATTAAACAAAGGATCTCACCAGGGACAAAGAAGCCATTTCATAAAGATTCATCAAAAGGACATAACAGCCCTGACCGGTTTGGCTCAGTGGATAGAGCGTCGACCTGCGAACTGAAGGGTCCCCGGTTCGATTCTGGTCAAGGGTATGTACCTTGGTTGCGGCACATCCCCAGTAGGGGCGTGTGGGAGGCAGCTGATCGATGTTTCTCGCTCATCGATGTTTCTAACTCTCTATCCCTCTCCCTTCCTCTCTGTAGAAAATCAGTAAAATATATTTTTTAAAAAAGTTTCCATCTTTAAATAAAGAAGGAAAAAAAAGGACATAACAATCCTAAATAGTCATGTGCAGCTAATAACAGAGCTTCCTACACACACAAAAATTAATAGAAGTGTATGGAGAAATGGAGAAATCTACAGTTACAGTTGGAAATTTCAACACCTTGCTCTTAGGAATTGTTAGAACAAGCAGACAGAAAACGAGTGAAAACAGAAAAGATATGACACTATCACCCAATCTGACCAAAAGGCATTTATAGAATACTCTGTATACACCAGAACACACATTCTTCACATTTTTTTAAGCACATAGACCATTTACCAAGATACACATCTTTGGGGCCATAAAACAAGTCTCAGTAAATTTTAAAGGACTCCAGTCCAGCCGAACAAATATGTTCTCTGACTAAACTGAAATTAAGCAAGAAATCAAGCACAGAAAGATATCTGGAAAACTCCAAATATTTGGAAACTAATATACTTCATGGGACAAAGAAGAAATTAAAATATAGAGAGTATCTGAGATGATGAAATGAATGAAAATGAAACACAACATGTGTACTTAGAGGGTAATTCCTGGCACTGAAAGCCTATATTAGAAAAGAAGATCTCCAGTCAATAACTTCAGGCGTTGCCTTAAAAAGCTAAAAAAGAAGAAGAAGAAGGAGAAGAAGAAGAAGAAGAAGAAGAAGAAGAAGAAGAAGAAGAAGAAGAAGAAGAAAGTAAACCCAAAATAAGCAAATAAGAGACAATGACAAAGAGCAGAAATCAACATAATAGAAAAGAGAAAAAAAGCAATTAAGCAAAAGCAGATTCCTTGAGACAATCCTATATAATAAAAGCCTTATATGCAAATCAACTGAACAGAAGAACAACCGGTGGCATGGCTGGTGGCTATGATGGCGCACTTACCACAAGGGGGCAGACACTCAATGCAGGAGCTGCCCCCAACCCGCAGGCCCCAGGCCAGCCAAGGCGGGTGCCAGTGGCCACCCTCGCAGATCGTACCGCTGGTCACCCCACAGATCAGCCCTGATCGCCGGCCAGGCCTAGGGACCCTACCCATGCACAAATTTCGTGCACCGGGCCTCTGGTAAAATTGATAAACCTCTACCTAAACTGATCAGAAAAAAAGAGAAAGAAGACCAGTTAATATCAAGAATGGGAGAGAAGGTTAACATGGACCAAATGGATATTAAATGAAACAACGTTATGCCAGTAACTTTGACAATCTAGATGAAATCAACAAATGTCTTAGACCCAAACTACAAAGTCACTCAAGGAGAGAGCCCACCCACAGTCAGTGCCAGTCAGGAGATCCCAGCTGCGACTCTTCTTGTTCAGTCCCTCCTTTCTTTCTTTCTTCTTAGCATTTCCCTGCAAGGATGAGCTGTCACTTCTCTATCTCTCTAGTTAATCAATTATTTATTTACATCAGCATGGGCTCATAGGTATTTATTTTAGTCTCTGTGTTATAATCCAACCCTATCATTTATTTTGTTGCTCAAGCTTTGGCCATTGGGAGCTCCTTTAGGTCAACTCCTACGTTTTTCTGACAAGTGCCCTCCCCCAGCTTTTTTGTTTTGTTTTGTTTTGTTTAAAGATTTTTTTTTTTTATTGACTTTTTAGAGAGAGGGGAAGGGAAAGGGGAGAAGGAAACATCAATGTGAGAGCATAACATCGACCGGCTGCCTCCTGCACACCCCCTACTAGGGATCCAGCCCACAACCCAGGCATGTGTCCTGACCAGAAACCTTACTGGCAACCTTTCAGTGCATGGGAAGATGCCCAACCAACTTAGCCACACCGGCCAGAGCATCATTTTTTTAAAGCATTCTTTACTTTCTGGTTCCACAAGATGTCCCTGTTGCAGCCCGGAATCAACCACTTCTCCAAGGATCCTGAGTATATGCGTATACCTTCTCAGATTCCAATCCAACATCATACCGATTTCCTGGTGTTCGACTTAGTTCTCCACCATTGAGAAACCTTGGTTTTTATTATCTCCAATAAAGTTACTTATTTGTTCAATTCTAGTACAGAGTAGTTTCAGAATTGCTGACCCACCCACACGAGAAACATTCTCCCACAAAGCTCCAGCCCGTGTCCCATTCTCTTGTCCTCCAGCCCTGCGGTCCAGTCCACAATCCCCAGTTCCTCAGCTCAGTTCTTTTCTTCTTCACCCATTCAGCGCAGAGGGTGCTGCATTTGTGATAGAACTTGAGTCATTTGTAAGTATTTGTATTTCATATTGGGTAGCCCCCACATCCTGGTTGGTTCTGTTTATTTTTTGCATATGTGAAGAGTAAGAAATACAAACATTAAGTGAAAAAAATGTGTTCATGTTGATATTTGCAATTTAAGTTTTAAGATTTTACAGAGTTTTCATGTAAATTTATCTTGCTTTAAAACACAGCTTTTGTATTATGGAAATTTCAAACATATACAAAGTGAACAGAACAGTATAATGAGCTTCTAACACCCACTTCAGCAATTACCAACATTCACCTCTATCTCTTTTTACTAAATGCCCAAAATGTAACTGTACACTTGTAAAAATGGGTAGATGTGTGTAACCCTATTACCATAAGAGGTTTTTCTTGCTTTTAAATGCATTGTCAAACTAGTGAGAAATAAATACTTTTGATATAATTTATTCAGAATCCAGTTCTGTCATAAATAATGGGGCCTGTCAGAATAGCGTGTCCTCCATCTTGTGGGAAACAAGAGCCCCTGTAGGTGTTTGAGCAGTACAGAGAGTCCGGGATGGGCTCTGGGGTATGCAAATAGCAGTACCAACCCAGACACGGCCTCCCTCCCCAGAGCCAGAGCTCAGGCCCTGGACACTCCCTCCACTCAGCCTGTTCCAGCATCAGGGCTCCTCGATGGCCATCAGTGGCCCCTGCTAGCCCAGATATGGTCACCACCTGACCACCTCTGGTTAAGGTTGTCTCAGAGCCAGGTTGTGCCAGGGCCCATGGCCCCCTGAGAGAAAGGCAGTGGGAATTGGGTCTGGAGAAGCCGAGACTAGGGGAATCTAGATGACAGTGGACCAGGAATAGAGGCTGAAGAACCAATTCCAGGATCTGAGACAGGATCAACACCCAGCTTGGGAACCTTCTTTCTAGAAGCAAGTAACCAGAACACAGTGTGTGAACCAAAGGAGGTAAGGACTCAGGTTCAGGTACAGGCATGTTAGAACAAAGGTGTATCTGCCAGGGGCCCCACTTGGTTGCCCTGCTAGATCTACCCTATTATGTGGGGCACAGTAAGACATTCCCAGAGTTGCCGAAGGGAATGACATTTTTTGAAAGTCGTCCTGTATGCACCTCAGAAGTCACCTCAAAAGGGCTCAGGTCAAAGAGAATTGCAAAACAACAGTGCACTGCCTTTGGGGGGTTCCAGGAAAAAGTTAAGGAGCACATCTAACACAGAAGATTCCAGAAATTCAAAAGCACGTGGCCTCAGGAAGCCACTGCCTTAGAGAACAGCAGGGCTGTGGGCAGAGCAGCAAAGCAACAGGTAACAGCCTTCTCAACCCTCAGAACACCTGGCTAAATACATAATTTGCATATTTTAATGAAAATGGTGGGACAGAGAGAAGAAAATTAAGAAGAAATCATTTTCTACCTGAAAACTAAAACTCCTGAAACTAAAGCAATACCACAAAAATCCCACAATGAGAGTAAAATCTTTCACACTCAAAAAGGAGAGCCTGTGGATAACAGTCTAACTTGTTCAACCATATTTCTCCTCTTTTCCCCTTCCTATTGGCATCCTGTTAGGCAGAAAGTCTCTGAACAGCCCAATGCAAATTCACAATATAAAACACACTAGAAATTCAACATTTAAATAAAATAAAATTCACATGTGATATAGTTCTTTTATCTTGATGTAAACATCTTAACTAACAATAGAGCATTGCTTTTCTAAGGAAACACATGGTTCTGAGATCTCAAAAAATGACAGAAACTGAATCTTTCAGAAACCTATTCACGGTGAACGTCTGAAGTGTATATCTGTACATCTCTAACTAAAGCATATACTTCTGATATATATTAGACACATGTTGAACATATTATGACTTGAAACACAACTGCTTTTATGACTGCAGTCTTCCCTGATATATGGCATAAACGCAAAGCCCACATTGGGGAGGGTGAGCGATAGAGAAAAATCTGTAATTTTAATTTACATGCTGCTTTAAAAAGGGCATGGTCACTCTACTAATTAGGCAGCCTCTGACACTAAGCATATATTTACATAAAGACATTGCTTTCTGCTGGTGTCCAACCCCAGCAGGTCCAGGGGTCCCCAAAGGTGTGGACGGAGTCAGCGAAGAAGGAAGGACACGGAGACAGCGTTCAGTTGATCAACAGCCTAGCCAGGATCTCTAGCCAAGTTGTGGTCAGGATCTCCAGCGAAGTTCTGGTTAGGATCTCCAGCCAGGTTCTGTGTCCATGTTCTCTTGCTAGGTTCTCCAGCCAGGTTCTCCAGGTTCTCCAGCCAGGTTCTGTAGCCATGTTCCCTCGCTAAGTTCTCCAGCCAGGTTCTGTCCAGGTTCTCCAGCCAGGTTCAGTCACCAGGTTCTAGTCAGGTTCTCTTGCCATGTTCTATCCAGGTTCTGTAGCCAGGTTCTGTCTCTAGGTTCTTCAGCCAGGTTCTCTTGCTAGGTTCTGTCTCTAGGTTCTGTTGCCAGTTTCTGTCCAGGATCTTTTGCCATGTTCTCTTGCTAGGTTCTGTCTCTAGGTTCTGTCTCCAGTTTCTGTCCAGGATCTTTTGCCATGTTCTCTCCAGCGAAGTTCTTCTGTCTCTAGGTTCTGTGTAGGTTCTGTGTCTAGGTTCTGTGTCTAGGTTCTGTGTCTAGGTTCTTCTCTAGGTTCTGTGTCCTGTTGTCTTGTTACATCTGTATTTATACCAGTTGATTCCAATCCTATCAATCTCTATTCCAAAGGTTAGGGCGTTTCTTATCTCCATTCCAGGGAGTAAAGATTATGTAGCTTAAGCATGATTGTTCGTAGTTGAAGTGATTAATTACCTGCCTGGCACTTAGTTAAGGGGTTTTATTCCCTCCCTAACTTCAGGGGAAAATCCCTTACCTGGGGAAACAACCTTTCTCAGAGAGGTGACCTTGGTTAAAACACACAGTGCCAAGAAGGTGAGCAAACATATTAAGAACAGTATGCCATATATGCCAGGTCCCTTGAACAGCAAGGATGGACCGGCTCCCGGCAGCTTTCTTTATTTTTACTTCCGTTCCATACAGAATAAATGAAACCAAATGTGTCACTATGGCTTCAGTGTGTGCTAATATTTCCTCCACCAAAGGTTTTGGATCTAAGATTACCTATAGTTCTTCCATCCTGCAGCTGCCCTTAGAAATTTTAGTTGGCCTAATTTCATGGAACAGACAATAAACCTTACAAAGAGTAAAAGTCTTATAATTATAAATCTTTAGGAGAATACACTCTTTAAAATCTTATTGACCACAAAGAAATGTGGCAGAGAAGAAGGAGGACATGTTTTCTCACTGACCACAACCTTCCACATCCTGTCACATGGGCAAACAATAACCATGGCTCAAAGTCCATACACCTCCTCACCATGGCCTCAGCCTGCCAGGCTGGTGGGTGAACCAAAACGATGCCACACAGGCTATAGCACCCCAATTCAAGAGAAAGCATGCAAATTAAAAAAAGAAGTCAACGGAGAGCTTTCTCTGAATCAGGATACCCACTCACCACTTCTAGTCAACAGCCTGCTGGAGATGCTAGCCAGTGCAACAAGGCAAGAAAAAGAAATGAAAGGCACAAATATTGAAAAAGAAGCATATACTGCTTTATTCACAGACAATATACTATGTACACAGAAAACTCAAAATGATCTACCAATAACTATCAAAATTCCTAAGTGCATGCAACAAAACATTAGGTACAAGGTCAATATACAAAAATCTATTATACATACCAGCAACAAACAGAAAATAAAAAAGATAAAATTTGCAATAGCATATAATATCGGCAAATATCCAGGGCCAAATCTACCAAAAGAAGTATAAGAACCTTACACATTAAACTATGAAATGTTTTAAGTGAAATTAAATACCTAAATAAATGGAGGAATATACTATATGCATGGATTGGAAGACTCAATATAGTTAAGATGTCCCCCAGATTAATTAGTAGTCAATCATTCTCAATCAAATCCCACCAGAAATTCTTTGAAAATTGACAAGGTAATTTTAAAATTTTACATGGATGCACAAAGGACCCAGAATAGCAATCTTGAGGAAAAAAAAGACCTGGAGGACTTATGCTACTAATAAATACCAAGATTTATTATACAACTCTGTAATTAAGACTTCGGTATAAAACTAGACAAATAAAACAAAAAAAACAGAATATTCCAGAGTAAGACCAACACAAATAAAATAATATGATTAGAGCAGAAGCTAGTACACTCCAAATCCATAGGGAAACAGGCCAGCTGATAGGTTAACTGCTACCTTTGTGGAAACAACTGAACCATGACCCACCATTATGAAAATCAGTGTGAGATGGATCGTACATGTTAAAGACAACAAAGCCCAACCTGAAGGACAGCAAAGGGAAAGACCTGCAGGTAGACAAAGATACTTAAATAGATGTTTAAATATTTTTTTTAAGGTACTGACCATAAATGGGGGAAAAATACATTGTAATGCATCAAATTCAGAACTGTAGTTTATCAAAGACTCAGTGGAAGAGTGAAAAGGCAACCCAGAGAGCAGAAGTTAATTTGCCCAAAATACATCCTACAGAGGACCGGGATCCCAAATATATAGATAGTTCTTACAAATCACTAAGTTTAAATAAGCAGATGACCCAAGTAAAAAAAAAATGGTCAAAACAGGTAGTTTTATAAAGGAGGATTCCACATGGTCAGTCACCACATGAAGAGGTACACAGCACCTGTACTCACAGGAAAATACAAATTAAAACTGCAACAGAATACTGCAAATGACTGAAATTTAAAAGCAAAGCAAAATCAAGTTTGGCAAGGATATAGAGCAACTGAGACTCTCAACTCTGCCATGAGTGTGAAAGGCACAACACTATGGGAACCTGCCTGGTGACAAGCACTGATGCTGAATCTACACATACCTGTGCCCCAGCAAGACCACGCCTAGGTGCATACCCTACAGAAAGGCATGGATTGCTCATCAAAGTTATTCACATGAATGACACAGCAGCAAAATCTGTGGTAGTCAGAAACTGGGAACATCCCAAATGGCCATCAACAGTAGAATGGATAAATAACTCGAGAACAGTCATATCATAGTATACTGCATAGCAATGAGAACAAACTACACCTATAAGCAGCAACACAGATGAAGCAAACAAATAATCTGTCTGCAAGGGAAGACAGATACACAAAAGTACACACTGTATGACCCCATGTGATAAAGTTTGACACCAAGTGAAACTAATCTGTGCTGTTAGAAGACAGGTGACACCCTTGAAAAGGGGGGGAGATGGAAGGAGAAACAAGGAGGCTGGTAATGTTCTGTTTCCTGATCCAAGAGAAGGTTAGTGAGGATCAGTGAGACAGTTCACCTGGTGGAAATTCACCCACTGAACAATTCTGACTGGGTGGGGATTAGGGGGAAGCAGAGAGAGAGACTGAATGAATCAACTCCTCAAAGACCATCTTGCATCAAAGAAAGATCCAAAAATAAAACCTCCTTGGTTGACCCACTCTACCTGCATTATTTTCCTTACACTTTCTGGGCAATGGATGAGTATTTTATAGTTCTACCACATTCTCACAATCAGCATGGACACATGGAATATTTGTCAAATTACCCCCTCTCGGAACCACTAAACCTCACACTGCACAGGCCTCATTCGAAGGGCAGGCTATTCAAACTGAGGGGCTACAGGATAGTTCTTGGAGGCCCTGAGTCAGGTTATCAGAAAAATGTATACATGAAATAATTTTTAATGTAAACGTTCTCCCATTAAATAATTTAATTTGGATTTAATTCATTTAAATTAATTCAAATTTTAATCAAAAACAGACTTAACTGATATTCCTGAGACCTGTTTGTACAGTGAGCTTTTTAATAAGCATTGTTTTGTTCAGTGAACGTCCTCAATGAAATAGGGACCGTAAGGTCTAGCAATCATGTTTTGGAAGAGTATTATTCTATGATAGACTAGAGTCCCAGTGCACGAAATTCGTGCACGGGGGTGGGGGGGGATCCCTCAGCCCGGCCTGCGCCCTCTTGCAATCCAAGACCCCTCCAGGGATGTCCGACTGCTGGTTTAGGCCCGATCCCTGCAGTTGGACATCCGGCAGTTGGACATCCCTCTCACAATCTGGGATCCCTCTCGCAATCCCGGACCGCTCACCCCTAACCACTCACCTGCCTGCTCACCCCTAACCACTGTCTGTACAGTGTGCTTCATAGTGACCAGTCATTCCGGTTGTTCCGCCGTAATGGTCACTTAGGCTTTTATATATATAGATGGTCACATCACAGAAGACTTAAGATTTCTTTCCCCATAATTTGTTGGGACAGATTTATATTTTAGTTTCCTAATAGGCTCTACACTTGAGAGTAATAAAATTTCATTTCAGTACATTCTAAAAGGAAACGCTTCACTCACTCTGAGTAATACGGAAGTGGCAGACTTCTTCCAGCCATTCTGGAAAGACCAGGCCAGATGCTGGGGACAGAGGGGACCGGTCTGGCAGCAGGCACCACCAGGCCCTCAGAGCCCTGGTGCACAGACACACAGCATGTGCACAAACACTCACACACACACAAACAGGAGCAAAACAGCATCAATTCTCTCCATGAAAGAAAATGCCTTCCAGGCCCTGGACCCCTTTTCCAGATGGCTACATCCACTCATTGATAAACAGCCATGGTGTAGTGCTAATATGTTTAAACTTCTTGATAAAACAAAGTTTTTAGATTAAGGGTCCACATGGATAAAGCGCCCAGATAAAATAATATCTATTTCCTTTAGCTGCTAAATAAAATAATATTTAAGATTCTGGCAGGCAGGGACTAGAGATTGGGCTTTTAAAAGATTGGGCTTTTAAAATTCTGGATCATCTAACATCAAAAGGCCATGAGCCCATATACACCAGCCAGAGGCCAAGGGTGTCCTGGGCAAACAGACAGCTGTAACCCCTAAGGAAAACAGGGCCTAGACCAGTGTCCTACACAGAACATCTCAGGGCAGGGGACAAGCAGCAGCATAACCTTTCAACTATTACCACCATAAACCCAAGTGCATGTGCTTCACCGACAACATGGAACTGCCATCACTGACAGTCACAGGAAATTGAAAACCAGCTCAGTAACAGGAGGCTCCGTGGGCCAAATGCCTGATCAACTGCCACAAACAGAGGTGAGACCTCTCCTCCTCCTCCTCCCAACCACATGGAAACCACTGTCTGTTGAACTGGTTGTGGAAGTGTCCCGGGCCCATTTCCATGGTAACACCAAGATGGTATGTGCCTTTCTCACCCTTGCCCTCACGAATGTACAGAAGAGTTTTCCAGGGGCTACAAGTCATGTGAAATGACAACAGATGAGATGCAGAGGCAGCTACAAGAAGCCCCATCCTCCGATAAGCAGACACTGCAAAGACCAGCACAAATGTAGAAGGGTGCCTCTTCTTGTTACTACCTATTCTGTTTTACAAAATAAGTCTTTTTTATGAAAAAAGTATGTAATCTTTATCACTGTGGAATGGGTTGTTTGAAATAAATATTTTTTAAATTTCTAATACAGTGAGTAACACTAGATACCAGCCAAGTTAAGCATATTTGGAAAACTGAAAACCAACTGCTTGCTAGGTCTGAAATGGACCGGCTCACCCAGCGACCCTGCTGGCTTCCTCCAGGACAGAGAGCTTCGGCCCTGAGACACAGAGCAGGGAGAAGGGACTCGGCCTCTGGCATCCTAACAATCCAAAGTTCTGAATTTTGGTCCCAATAAATGTGTGTTTGGACCAAGGGCAAATCCGTGCCCAGAGCTCACAGTGGAGGGAGTCACAGGGGCAGCAGCACCATCAGCCTGTCCAGTAGGGATATCCCCACAGAGACCCAGTTTCCTAGGGAGTGAGGGGGTAGAATTCAGGGTTCCTTTAAATTCCTACTTCCTAAACTTCCTTAATGTTGAAATGGTCTACAAGGATCATTGTTATTACAATGAAAACAAAGCTATTTCTATTTTAAAAAATAAACAAAACTGTTGTGGATTATCACCACAGGGTAACAGTCAGCCTGCTGCATGAACGCAGGCAACACCACTGTACATGGCACCTGGGACCAGGCTGCTGGACAGACCCCAGTCCAGACCCCCCTAAATGAAGCACTCCTGTCCTGCTAGCTGTGCCCGGTCCCAAGGTACTCCCAGCCTACACAATGAGATGCCCCACATCTCTGTCACCTCAAGTAAGGGGAGGCAGGTCTCAGGGTCCTGCCCTTGGCCCCAGTGAGACCCCCAGTGTGTCCTGTCTCACTTTCCCACAACCTGGGAGAACATGGTCCAGCTGGGAAAAATCTACACCAGCCCCGAAGCATGTAGGCAGGAAGTGAAGTGCCCTCTATTCTCGCCACGGCCTTTTAACGCAGGCCAGAGCTCACAGCATGTCCGGGCAGGTGCCAAAGCGTGGCAAAGTTCCAAGAGGTGAAGAGGCCACCGACTCCAGGATACTGACCCTGCCTTTGGGGCAGTGAACTGCAGACAGGTTCTGGGACGAGACAATTCCCCAACACATCCTTCAGCTTTGAGCCAGGACTCTATCTCCAAATACCAAATGAGCACCTCACCTGTGCAGTTCTGACTCATCTCAGTGACCTCTAACTTCCTCTGGAAACTGAAGTTCTATGAAAACCAAAATGCCTGGTTTTCAAACTTTTCTTGTTTTTTTTGTTTGTTTGTTTTTGTTTTTTTCAAAAAGATTATGAAGGAGGCAAAGTGTCAGGTAGCAGGGAAACTGGTCCCAGAGCAGCATCTCTGCCCAGGCAGCAGCGGGCGGCACCCGTGGGGATGCACAGCTCCCAGAGCACACCCATCCACATGCACCTGACCAGCCACTGCCCGTGTCAGCCAGGGAAGGCAGTCCCTGGTCCCCTGGTCACGGGCAGTAGCTTTGGGGCTCATGCTCCTAGAAGGAGACAAGCAGGCAGAATGCAGGGTGACAAGGGCTGGGAGAAAACTAAAGCAGTCAGGACAGGGGTGTAGGGCCAGGGGTCAGGGCCAACTCTGACCAAGTAATGACAGAGAAAAGCAGGGAAGCAGGGAGCCTTGAGAAGCTGCGGGTTGAGGGGCCAGTCTCATGTCTGACATGCACTAGTCCCTGGGCCCCCAACATTGTCCCCAGCCCCCCCTCTTTCACTCAGGAGCTCGCCTGCAGCTCAAGCTCTCCTTTGCCTTGGCCAGTCAGACAGTGTGGCCTCAGGTTTTCAGCAACAAGAAACAAACAGACCTCTCTGCAGACTTCCGACTCTGTCCAGGGACCCAGAAAGTGTCGCTTTCCCTCCTCTTCCCAAAGGAAAGCAACCCCTGCAGCCCAACCATGCACTATGCACGTTCAAGAGCCTGCAGCGTGTGTTAGCATATATGTAACTTAATAGGACTCACTAAGTTATATATTTATTATATATATAATATTAACATAATACTTAAACATACACATGTACTTTATAATATGCATATATGTGTGTGTATATATATATATATATATATATATATGTATTGTCTATATAAATTTCTTTTCCTTTAGCTAGTGTTGGTGTTCAGCATGGGATCAATGGTGACCTTGTGTTTTGTAAGAACCATCTATTTTTAAAAATCTACTAGAAGTAGTGTTTAATGGTAACAGTTTCAGTTCTGCGAGATGAAGAGGTTAGCTGCACAACAGTGTGAATATACTTAACACTACTGAACACCTAAAATTGGTTAAGGTGATAATTTTCACGTTATGTGTTTCTCACAACTACACTGGACGAGTCACAAGTACACAGCTCGGCGGCATCTCCAGGATGCGACTGAGCAAACAAATGTTTGTGTCCCAATAACTGGAGAAAATGACTGGAAGTGACTAAAGCAACCCGCACTCCCCATCACACACATCAGGATATTTAAAGTACACCCATGGTCACTGAGTTATCACCAGAACATGTGACTAACATGCACTGTTACGACGAAGGAAACAGATTCTAGGTATGAGGAGCGAGGGCCCTGCCTTCCTTCCTGATTCAACAGCCTTCCCTGATCCTTACAGTGAAAAGGCACAGCAGCACCGCAAGTGAGCAATGGGAGACAAACATCTCGGCCCCCGTGTTAGCATATTCTAAAAACGCAATTTTCCATTCAGCAAGTTCCTCTCTTTTGTCACTATAGCACAACATGCCTCCCGGTTATCTCCAAGGACATCTGCATGAAACACTCACTTTAGCTAGGAAAAGTTAAGTCCTGGGGACTCACACCCATTCTTCAAATTTGGAAGAAAAGGGAAAGGAGAGAACAAAGGTACATTTCATTCATATGCAAACAAAGTAAA
This sequence comes from Myotis nattereri, assembly GCF_964212035.1. Taxonomy (NCBI): domain Eukaryota; kingdom Metazoa; phylum Chordata; class Mammalia; order Chiroptera; family Vespertilionidae; genus Myotis; species Myotis nattereri. Next base: position 35,709,030 of record NC_138082.1, read on the forward strand.
TGAAAGCTGACTTCACTTCCTCACCCCAAGCTGGTACGCATATGACGTGTGTAACTTGCCCTGGAGTGGTTTCAAAATTACTACTTGAATTATTACATGACTGTGCAGGGGAACCAAATCCAGCTTGGTCCAGATGCAGTGCAGTTTACTTCAAAGCTGAAAGAAATGCAAGGACTGTGTTCTGCATGCCATGACAACAGGGTTTCCCAACCTCTGCACCAGTGACAGCAAAATCGCCTTGGGGCGAGAACCCTGAAGCATGTGGGACTCTCTCCAAAAAGGCATGTCATTAAACCAACACCCAAATTCCCTGTGCCACACACACACTCTACCAGCTAAGATTGCCTCTCTGGGCACAACAGGAAGTTCCCCGGATTACTCAGGCCCCCAAAGCAGCCAGAGTGATGGAAATCACAGAGTCCCACAGGGCCACAGGCTGATTTCAGGTAAGGTCCCTTGGACCTCCTGGGGCCATCAACTAGCAGAGAATCACACCAATACTAGCTGGTTTCCCAGGCGAGGGAGGGCATGCACCCACGGAACAGATTAAAATTAGGCACTCATTATTAAACTGTCACTGGAAAAGCCGGGAACACCTTTTGTTTGTTTTTTTTAATAGGAGAATTAATGGATTTCTCTATTTGCTTACATTTGTGACAAGCAGTCTGTCTTTTATTATCAAGGCAGTCATAAAAAAAATAAAATGCTATTGCCACACATGCAATTAAATCATTAATATTTTTCCCAATTACAGTAACTGATTACTTGTATTGCTGATCTATTCTCCCAATTTAGTTCCTTTAATATTAATGATATTAGAAATGCTTCACACTCTCAGGCAATACAAGAGAAATGATTTCTGTTATCTACCCTCTGATCCTGTAACTGCAGGACCCCCAGTGCGGACCTGATCAGTCACCCAGGGACTGGCTGTGAGCTTGCCCTGGGCAGGGCTGGGCCAGGAGAACCACCGCACCACCACCCCCCACTACCACCACCCCCACCGCTAGGTAAGGAGCCTTCTAACTGCTGCACAGCACATGGGTGTTCTGATAGTCAATTATAATGTATTCCTTTCTGGAACAACTGAGGGAGCACTGCCAGGACCCCAAGTTCAAACATCAGGCACAGCCCTGAGGCCCAGTAAGAACAGCAGAGGCAGGGACGATCCCTGATGCTAAAAAACTGAGGAAACCAGCCATGAAGTAGAAATAAGAATGCAAAGTGAGGCTGAGACCACAAAAGCCTGCAGAGTGCCAAGGAGGGACCCGTGAATGGGAAAGGCCACCAGAGGGTACAAGGCAGCTAATCCCAAGTTCTTTAGTCCAAGAACACGGTGAGCCTGGGTGCGGGAGACGGACAAGTGTAGATGCTCAGCACCTACAGGCAGAGAGGCATCCCTGGGAGCCCTTCCGGAGTCTCTCCCCTTAGTTCAGACACCTGCTGCCCAGGTATGGTGTGGTCACAGACCCTAGGCCTCCTTCTGCTGTGGGAGGAAACCCTCTCCCAGCCCCTCTGATAAATGCTCTGCTGCAGGCCTTGCGGAGAATCGCTGACTCTCAGCTTCCTTTGTTCCGAGGCCTCCAACCCTTGCTCCATCAGGGCCTGCAAGGAAAGTGAGCCATGCCCTGCACACTGGGGTAGCAGGTGGGACTGCTCTAAGCACTAAGCAGGGTACAAGGGCAGAAGGAAATGGAGCTCCAACAGTGAAAGCCCAGTGGGGACTCTGTCTCAGCCCAGCCCCTCAGGGTAGGTGCTGGAAGGCAAGGTGGACTACAGGATGGGAGAAGACAAGTTCCACCTTGGTGAAAAGCCCTACCTCCCTGAGAAAGAAATACTCGGGGTTGGGAGGAGGTGCAGCTCTGAGGTCCCCGGCCTCTCTCTCTGGTTGGGACACCCTCCACACCTGAACATGTGAAAGGACACACGCCAGCCCCTCACCACGCGGCCTGGCAGACCCAGAAGTGCATCCCAGAATGAGCCTAGCACCTCCCATTTGGGCACAGACAGCAGTACCGCACATTCCCACCAGTTACAGAAGGAGAGAAAGGCAGGTGCTCAGGGCCCAATTCCTTACCATCAAGCCGTCTGCTCCTGCTTCGGTGTCAGCTTCCTCAACAGTCAACTGGATAAGGGTCTCTATGCCACAGAGTGTCGAAGGACTAACAGATGGTACTTAGTAACACACAGTGCTAAGGCACCGGCCGCTGGGCAGGGTCTGCCCAACCCACAGGCACATGAACCTAAGGAAGGGCAATAGCATTTCTTCATCCTGTGCCTCTCGGCAGGTCTAGAGCTAGGCCACAGGCCTCCCATATCCCACTCATTCCTGACAACAATTCTCCCCTGCAGAAACTCCCATGCCCACCTTGCAGGTGGGAAGACTAAGGCACAGAGGAGCTGTGGTGGCCGCTGGCCCTGTGGCCCATGCTGGCCAGGAGCACAGCTGGATAGTGTGAGGAACCAGCAGCCCATATGGTGGAGCTATGCTGGATGTGGCCTTGGCCTGGGTGAGTGGGAAGATGTTCCTACCCCTCTCCCTGCTCCAGTCCCTGCCCCCTTACACCTGTGTCCTCCTCTCCTGGCCCTGCCTCAGTTGTGCTGCCAAGTGGAGTTGCCCCTGCTTATGGTCACCCAGGACATTCGTTACCGGTGCCTTCTTCTCCCTCTTCTTTAGCCCAGCTGAATTCTGGATGCACAGCCCTGGGAATGCCCCCCGACAACCCCCATGACAGGCACACACACAGTTACACACAGTGCAGGCCCACATGGGGCAGTACGTGCCCACATGTGCACACATACAGGCACATGTGCATGCGGTGCCACATGGGAAATATGAAAACCCAGCTCCTCTCTTGTGATTCTCATTGAGCTGATTTTAGCTGCATGTCTACGTGCCCATCACTTAATGAGGAACAGTGGAGTTTGTGGAACTTGGTACATCTGATGACGGTTGGGGTGATGAAATTCTCCCTCCATGGAGTGCAACTCTCACCAGTTCCTCATCTCTAGGTATAGATCCTTTGTTTTTTAATCCTTACAAGTTTGGCTTTCTCCAGACATTTTGGCTTTCTCCTAACTCCCCCTCTCCTGGCCACAGCACTCCTGCCCAGACAGTCATGGCTCCTGTTGTCTAGAATAAAATTCGAGTCCTTTTGTATTACCTGCAGGGTCCACAGGGCTTGGTGTAGGTGATCTTCCCCAGATTCATCATCTGTGTCTCTGGCCTGGCTACATGGATCTGTTTGGTCCATTTGCTGGGCTCTCTGGCCCTGGGCTTTACTTGTGCTTGGGGCTTCCAGGTCCACAACTGGAGACTCTTATTAGAGACTCATTTTGGTGGCTGGATGGCTCCCTTTCGATTCCAACCAACCACCTACACACTGGAGGGTTGTGAAGGTCAAATGTTAAGCCCATCTATCTGATCCCAAAGCACATCCTTTCCAATGCACCCCTTGCCTGGAGAGAGGTGGGTATGGCTGATGGGGTTCCCGGGACTGCCAGGACTTGCTTTCACCCTTCCCAGGAAACCCTCAGCATTTGCCCCCCTCAGCATTGCCCTCAGAACATCCTCAGACAACTGCCTTGGTCTCTCTGGGTTGCTGGGGCACAACTCTGAGGGCAGCGGGACTGGTCAGTAGGAAGCACACAAGATGCCAGGAGGCCTAGCCCCACTATCTGAGGACCTTGCCAGACAGCAACACAGGGAGAGAGTGGAGGAATTTCCCTGACCTCTGTCCACCTTGCCAACTGGCCAGTTCTAGCCACATGCCCAACTTGTAGGGCCCAGGTCATACCCATGAAGGAGACGCAGGGAGGCCGGATGCCCTGGCATCCACTGCCACGGAAGTCCTGGTCAAGGCCTCACTTCCCCTCTGCGGATGGGCATCATCCCTCCCTCTAATGAGGGCTGCTGCGAAATTTCATGAGACAAGGTCTGTGAAGCATTCAGTATGGCACCACACACTGGGGCTCACAGGAAAGGCGGTGTGGAATGCTGCTGGGGCTGCTGAGAGCAAGGAGCTCCACGGAGGATGCTGTTCAGCTGGTTCCCTCATCACCATCTCTCCCCTTCCTTCCCCACCATAGTGATTTCCAGATGAGGGAAGCGGACTCCCCAACCAGCTTCTGGAAGAGGCTGAACCATTCAGCACATTCCAATCCATGGCCACAGTGACGGTTCAGAGGTGAACAGGTGACTTAGGGCAACCCAAGGAAAGTGAATCAAGACTTTTGTTGGGGCAAAGATACTCTCTTTCCTGGTGACATAAACTAGCAGGTGTGCAGCTCTGACAGCAACTGGCAGGACCCTCTTGGGACCAGGAAGCTGACTCACCCAAGAAAGGGGGGAAAAACAAGTCTGTCTTGATGACAGTGTGGAGAAGCTGGATCAAGCCATACCTGAACTCTTCCTTCACCTGCACCTTCTGAGGAAGCAAGTCTACCAATAACTACACAGTGCTCTCTGAACTTGCCATGAAGAGAAACTAACTGATGGAGAGCTACCAGATATATCCTCCTGCTCAATACTGAGAGCCACTCACGAAAGATTCCCTTAAAGCCCTAGCCAGTTTTGCTAAGTGGTTAGAGCATTGGCCTGAGGACTGAAGGATCTCTCTCACATCGATGTTTCTCTCTCTGTATCTCTCCCCCTCCCTTCTACTCTCTTTAGAAATCAATGGGGAGTGGGGGAATATCCTTGGGTGAGGATTAACAACAACAACAAAAAAGATGCCCTTGAAGTGTTTTTCCCATAATCCCAGGGAGGACATAATCTGGTTTCCTGCCTCCATGCTCCTCCATTCGCCAGAGGCCACCTGTCCTACAACACAGTTACACCTGGCCCCCACGTACACATGGCCCATGGAGCACCATCTCCTGTGGAGGGCCATGCCCACAGGGCACCAGAAGCACCCAGCCTCTCTGATCTCTAAGTCCTGGTGCTTACAGTTCCCTCCACACAGAACCCAACACCAAGGCCATGCAGGTTCCCTCAAGCCACAGCTGCCTCGGGGAGCAGCCTTCCCAAGGTCTTCCCACGCTGCCATCCATAGGGGGTGAGGAAGGGGTAGAATGTTCTGTCCCTGAGGCTCCCTGCTGTTGCATGATAAAGAACAGTGACAAGAAGGGAAGCCGGGACAGGGAAACCTGCAACTGGTGTTGAAACATGCAGCCAGCATCCCAGGACACCAAGCAATGCTCTGAGGTGAAGACCCGGCAAGAAATCTCCATTACGCTAGCTCATGGATCACCTTCAGAGCCAGAGACCTCAACAGCCCTGGCCTAGAAACAAATCACACCATGTCCAAGCCAGGAGCACTGGGACAGCAGGGCTGTGGTCAGCCCTATGTGTGGGATACACACAGCAGCACCCTCAAAGCTGATGGTGCTCCATGTAACAGGTGCTGCTGAGCTTTCAAGAACATCTCCAAAGGCTAAGAAACAGGGCCTGCGAGGACAAAGACAGATAACAACTCGCTCCCAAATGAAGTCCTTCAAGGAGGATCTGACCCGCCGGGACTTCAGCAGACAGATGCAGGCAAAAATGCCCTGAGTGGCCTGAGCCAGCACAGGGGTCTCAGGGAGTCAAAGGCTCAGTCCCCCACAGTTCCCTGCAGATGACAGCATACCTGAGGCCTGCCCACAGAGAGGGGGTAGAGAAGGGCAGAGCTTAGGGAGAGGGTCGACTGCCCAGCACCCCCATTCGGCCTCCTAATGGCTCCCAGGGAGGAGCCCATCTCCCATCCTACAGACAGAACATTCAACTGGCAGAAGCGAGGTGATAACAGCCAGTCAACAGAGGCACAACAGTGAAGGTGGGGTCTCAACCGAGGTGTGACTCAACACCCATGTTGTGTCCTCAGCACTCACAGCCATGGACAGCAGGATATCTGCCACCATGGAAACCCCTCTTGGGCACAACCGAACTCGCACCTCCACCCTTTACCCAGCACCTGGCTGCAACGAAACCTCAATGAGCCCACAGAGGAGCCACAAGGAGGAGAAAGAAAGCATTGGGAAGCAGAGTGCGCTGTGTGCCACTCTGCCCCTTCGGCTCCGTCCTCCACTTCATTAAAGAATTCTGAAAATAATAGCTTCCCCCAAAGGCAGCCCACACTTGGCCGAACACTACACATACTGACGCAAAAGAACATTCTTCTTCAGGGCACGAGTTAGGGCACATTTCACACTGTTGTTTTTTAACTCCTTGATCCAAAAGGTCGACTCTCCATCAGCCCAGGGAAGTGGCCAGGAGGTGACCTCGATGCTGCTCCACTGGGGACCCAGGGCTGCTGTGGGCAGAGGAGGCCACTTCCGGCTGCCCAGAGAGAGGCAGGCCACTTGGCCCACACTTCCTCGGGGACCTTGAGTAGAAAGGACCATTAGGAGGTTGCAGGTGGGCTGCTGTCCAAGCTGACAACGGGGGATGGGCTCAGGCTGCCACTAAACTAGTTAAAGGTGAACACCAGCTTCAGAGGAGGTACTGGGGAGGAGACCAAAGTTGGAACAGAAATGCCCCAGTGTCATGTCCTTCAATGTGTCCCTCTGACCTGGAAGCTGGGAAGGAATTACAACCCAGCCCTTAAGCTGGCAAAGAAAGGTTTTGCAAACAACAGGAACTGAAACCACCTATCATGACCTTTTCAGTGCAAAATTGTACATACATTTACAGCAGAGAGGGTTGCAATCCACAGTAGTGCATGCCGAGGAAGTCTGTATGATTCTTTGAAGGCCCACAGGGCCAAGGGCCCCCCAGCCTGAGTGGTTCTGCTCTTAGCACTCACTAATTACCCCATGCCCTGCATTGGTGGCCTAGGCCATGGTACATGACTGTACCTCCCCCTGGGTGTCCACAGCCCCAAAAGTGGGGTGGGGGCCAGGCTAATCAGAACTCCAAACCTTCCGCCCTAGCAGGGCTCAAACACCAGTCCTTAAAGAACCTGTGACATCTGCTGATTTGCTCAGTGTCCATCTCACGACCTGTAGGTCTGCCAGAGCCCTGCGTTCTTCCAGGAAAGCCCCTGCAGAGGGCCACGTGGGATTCAGAATAAGCTTTTGACTCCAGATGTACAAAACCAACAGCTGGATTAAAGGTTGGCTCAGGTCCCTTCTAGAATGTTCTCTAGAATGACTCCCATGGAGCTCAGGTCCTGACAGCTACTCCAAGGAGCCCCAGACCTAGAAGAGGGCTCTCAGGAACACTGGCTGAGGGAAGGAGGAAAGAAACAGTCACCTCCCTTCAGCACATGGCCCCCCCTGCTCCTCCCCCACCAGTGTGAGGTGCCCTAGGGTCCTCCCTGGAAGTGCTCAGTCCAAACACATGCCCCAGGCCGGGGGGGGGGGGGGGGGGAGGGGGAGGGGGAGGGCTGGGGCTGTGCACAACTGTGTCCCTCACTCTGTTCCCTCAGCCAGGTCAGATGCAGAGAGGTCAGGTTCATGGCACTTGGCAAAAAAAACCAGAAGAACAGAAGTTCAGAAACCTCAATGAAATGCAAGCAAACTGTGTGCAAGGAAGCAGCAGGGAGTCCTTCACGAAGACCAGCCCCACCAGCCAGTCCGGCAGGCTGTCCAGCTCATCCTTCCTCAGCCCTCTGGTCCTGAAACCCTCAGAGCTGGCCATCATCTGATCATGATGACCTTCCCACTCTGCAGAGGCCCACAGCCCTACTCTCGCTAAAGAGGACCACACCCATTTCCAGCCCTGCTTCTGCCTCCCTCCATGTGGGCCCTGCTCCTCTACCACCGTGGCCCCCAGACCCCCAGCGCCAGCCTCCCCAGCCTGGTGCACCTGTGAGTGTTTCCTCTCCCGGACCCCAGAACCCCACCAACGACTACACTCCTTGTGGACAGAGGCCAGGTCTTCCTGATGGAGACTGGGGTCATAGGACCTGCCACTGCATCTGCCACTGAGTTCCCCCCCAGGCAAGGAGCATTTATTTGCTCAACTCCATCTCCTCTCTGTGCCCTCACCTTGTACTTGGGATTGGGTACAGGCTTAAGATTTGCAAAATATTGACTGACCAATTAAAAACTGCAGGAAACACTCCCAAACACCACCAGCACCACTCCCCCATCAAAGAGAGGCCATAGGGCAGCGGTTCTCAACCTGTGGGTCGCGACCCCTTTGGGGGTCGAATGACCCTTTCACAGGGGTCGTCTAAGACCATCGGAAAACACATATATAATTACATATTGTTTTTGTGATTAATCACTATGCTTTAGTTATGTTCAATTTGTAACAATGAAAATCCATCCTGCATATCAGATATTTACATTACGATTCATAACAGCAGCAAAATTACAGTTATGAAGTAGCAACGAAAATAATTTTATGGTTGGGGGTCACCACAACATGAGGAACTGTATTAAAGGGTCGCGGCATTAGGAAGGTTGAGAACCACTGCCATAGGGGATCACAAAACTTCTCTCTGAAGTCTGAAAAAGACCACTCCAGCAAAGAGCACCGCTGAAGGTAGATGACATGCTCCCCAGTGAGGACTTAATTCCATCACCGCTAAACACTCCTACTTGGAGGGCGGGCTTGGGCTTTCAGGCCCTAAGAACCGATTTATTGTTTCAAGCGCAAACATCAATCCAACAAAAGCACTTGACTCACTCAGACGGAATACTTTATAAACAATAGTAAATTCACACAGCCTGACATTCGCTTTTTTAAACAGAGCAGACTCCAAAATGTTTACATACACAACTATATTAAAGTATCATATTAAAATTATGAGGTTAAATAAGAAGTGACTAAACAATGTCATTAACTCCAATATGAAACAAATGGGAAAATGCCATTAATAAAAGCAGCAGCTGGCCACCTGGAACACTGAAGCCCGGGCCGAGGACAAGCCACGTGCACCCACCTTGACTGTGTGCACAATAGCCCCACCATTTGCCACTTAACAGCTGTGTGTTTGAGGCCCTTTTTCTGCTCATTCCTCACTGGATCACAGAATCCACATCACTTTTATTTATGGCATTTACTTAAAAGCATGTAATCTCCAAAATCAGAACCAAGAAGTTCCCAGGTGGTGGCAGGAAGGAAACAGGCAATTCCAGAGAATAGGGAGAAGCACACAGGTGCCATGAAGCCCAGACCAGTCCTCAACCAAGCTCTCCACCAGGGCCTACACCAGCGGTTCTCAACTTGTGGGTCGCGACCCCTTTGGTGGTCGAGCGACCCTTTCACAGGGGTCGCCTAAAACCATCCTGCATATCAGATATTTACATTATGATTCATAACAGTAGCAACATTACAGTTATGAAGTAGCAATGAAAATAATTTTATGGTTGGGTCACAACATGAGGAACTCTATTTAAAGGGCCAGAAGGTTGAGTACCACTGGCCTACACTGTGCCCTTCCCTCAGCAACTCAGTCATTCATTCCTGGAACACCTACCGCCAGGCCTTGGAGACAGAGTGGGCATGAGGCCCTCAACCCCATGAGCCCCCAGCTCATCATGATGTTAGTGGTGACATTGAACCACTACCATCATGATGAGCTACTGAAATTGCACAACTGAATCCTATCAGAAAGGAGAAGAAAAGATGTTAGGCTTATATGTAACAAGGGTCAAAGGATATGCATGGATTGAGGGTCTGAGGGAAAGGAAGATGAAGAGAGGTGGTTCCAAGAAATGAAACAATGTGTGCAAAGGCCCTGGGGTTTGAGGGGCTTACTGAGAGCAAGGAAGCAAGCAGGGAGGGACCAAAGCTCAGTAAACAGACAAGTGCTATCAGAAGAGGCTGATAAATAAAGGCCAGCATCTGGCAGGATTTGAGAAAGGGAATGAAGGGTACAAACCTGCTTTCGGTGAGACCACTAAAAATACCATTTGCAGCATGGATGAACTACACTAGACACACCCAGACCCAGGAGGCCAGCTCTCTGCTCAGAGAGCTCACTAGCAAGTCAGAGAAACAAATCCCCTAAATTCTTCTAATGCTAAGCATATTTATCAACTTCCCAAGGATTTGGTCTTTCTCCCTTATAAATAATGTAATTGAAGAGTATTTCCCCCAATGGAAAATCAACTTTCTCTTTAAAAGTATTCCATGCTTAGAGAAAAAAGTTATATAATACCACTAGAGGCCCAGTGCATGAAATTTCTGAGCCCTCTTGCAGTCCAGGAGCCCTCAGGGGATGTCCGACTGTGACCCACAGGGACATCCTTAGCACTGCCGTGGAGGCGGAGAAGCTTGCCAACCTTGAGCCTGGCTTCTGGATGAGCGGCACTCCCCCTGTGGGAGCACACTGACACCAGGGGGCAGCTCCTGCATTGAGCATCTGCCTCCTGGTGGTCAGTGCGCATCATAGCGACCTGTTGTTCCGCCTTTCAGTCTATTTGCATATTAGCCTTTTATTATATAGGATTATATATAAAAAGACAATCAAAGTCCCTCACAGCTCATTTTCCTGAAACCCCAGACAACCACCATTATCACTTTAGACCAGTGGTTCTCAACCTTCTGGCCCTTTAAATACAGTTCTTCATGTTGTGACCCAACCATAAAATTATTTTCGTTGCTACTTCATAACTGTAATGTTGCTACTGTTATGAATCGTAATGTAAATAGCTGATATGCAGGATGGTCTTAGGCGACCCCTGTGAAAGGGTCGTTCGACTGCCAAAGGGGTCACAACCCACAGGTTGAGAACCGCTGCTTTAGACCCAAATACTTAAAAAAAAAAAAAAAAAAAAAAAAAAAAGCCGGAGCCGGTTTGGCTCAGTGGATAGAGCGTCGGCCTATGGACTGAAAGGTCCCAGGTTCGATTCCGGTCAAGGGCATGTGCCTGGGTTGCGGGCATATCCCCAGTAGGAGATGTGCAGAAGGCAGCTGATCGATGTTTCTCTCTCATCGATGTTTCTAACTCTCTATCTCTCTCCCTTCCTCTCTGTAAAAAATCAATAAAATATATTAAAAAAAAAAAAAAAAAAAAAAAAAAAAAAACCCTGGGTATTACTCAGGACCTGCTTTCCTAACACAATGCACTCTGCTGGCTGGGAGCCTGCACACACACACACTCCTCAGGCCGAAATACCAAAATGTATTTAATAAGTGTCACTTTTATAAATAACACTAGAGGAGGCCCAACGCACGAAATTCGTGCGTGGGTACGGTCCCTAGGCCTGGCCTGCAATCAGGGCCATGTTCCCCAGCTGCTCAAAGCCAGCCCCGCCCCCTGCTGCCATCCACCCCTAGTTTCCTGTTTGCCATTGGGTGATTAGAGCCTGCCAGCTAGGAGGGAGAAACTGAGAGGTGGTCAGTGCGCTTCATAGTGACTTGTTGAGCGGTTGTTCTGGTCATTCTGCCATTAGGGCAGCCGTGGGCAAACTACGGCCCATTTGAAATGAATAAAACTAAAAAAAAAAAAGACCGTACCCTTTTATGTAATGATGTTTACTTTGAATTTATATTAGTTCACACAAACACTCCATCCATGCTTTTGTTCCGGCCCTCCGGTCCAGTTTAAGAACCCATTGTGGCCCTCGAGTCAAAAAGTTTGCCCACCCCTGCATTAGGGTCAATTTGCATATTACCAATTTATTATATAGGATAAGAAAATATCCTGTGCACATCTGGATGGCCTTATGTTCATCATATTATTTCCTAAGAATAAATATTCTAGTTAGTAGAATTGCTGGGGAAAAGGGACTGACCACTTAAAATTTTGACACATAAAACTTTTCTGGAGAATAATCAATCATGATTTTTTGCTCTACGGAGAGCAAAAAATCATAATAGCCAACACTCATATTTTGTTTACTATTTGCCAGGCCCTATTCTAAGCACTTTCCATATATTAACTTACTTCAGTTTCTCAAAAACCACAGAAGATAGAAATTATCAGTAACACCACCAATGGGTGTTATCAAACTTACCTTTGCTAATATGATGAGCATAAAGGGACTCTCCTTTCAGCTGAATTTCTTTACAAGCAAAGCTTGAGTTTTTTACAGTAGCCACTGTGACCTGCATATTTATGTGCTTTGCTCCTCTTGCAATAGGGATGCTCATCCTTTTTTTTATTGGTTTGTAAAAGCTCTTTGCATATTGACAATTAAGCTCATATAGGTACTTTTTGTATATTTTTTCTCCCATAATCTCTTAACCTCACTTTTAGAATCTTTTGTCAAAGAGAATTTTCTTTAATTCTTATATTAAATCTGTCAATATTTTTTTCTTTAAGGTGTCTGGCTGAATTATAATAACAGATTAAATCAGTGGTTTTTCAAAGTTTTAGGTCCTTGGAGAGCATTCTTCCAAGGTAATCTTCCAGACAAAACACTGAGGGCCACCCTGCTCTGGCTGAAATGGGTGTGGAGCACCAGGTGTCCTCCACCACCCTCACCTGCCCCCAGGTAGCCTCAGGAGACATCCAAGCACTCCATGCAACCACCACTGCCGGCTGACAGGATTGTCAAGATCCCTCCCAATTCTATGGCGCACTGGAGGAGTAGGAGACAGCCTAAGAAAGCCAGAGCTACTTCCCAGAGGCTGCTGCAACTCTTGTCAGCTAGAACAACTCCATCAGCAGTGACCACAACACTGAACCCAGAAAGTATTCCAAACTGTCATCTTCTCAAAGAGGCTGTGCTCTCCCAAAGGGCTCACCTACAATGAACTTCAACTTTAAGACCACCACTGCCTGGAAGCCAAGGCATGGAAGAAGGGACCAGCATTTGGGTGCCAGTTGTTGTACTTTCACCTCTATCTCAGGTCTCTCCTCTGCAAACTGAGTACAGAATAGGAGCCACCTCAGGCTGTGGGGAGAGAAACGGAGGCTACATGGCATCTGGCCCAGTAAGTGCTCATTAAATGCTAGCCACTGGCTATGTAAGGGGAACACTCTCCTCCCAGGAGGGGCATTCTGGCTTCCGCATGGGCTGATACAGACGCTGATCTGTCCCCGTGGTTCTATGAGAGGTCACAGTGGAGGAAGCCTATGTAGGGCCCTGGACTGTCCTTCCAGAAAGTAAGGAGGCATGTCAGAATAGGCAGGCAGCAGAGAGATCCTGAGCAGCTGCAGATGCCACAGCCCACGCTGCACCCCATACAAGCCCCAGCCACCCCTTCTCTTCACACAAGCCCAAGAGACAATAAACATGACCTTACAAAAAGAACTCACGATTCTTACTTCAGTGACAATTTTCCCCAAAAGAATCACTCTATAAACATACTTAATAAAGTATGCTAAAATGCAGCATCACTTTTGACACGGGGCCCCTCTTCTGACTTGAACCAGGAGACACTGTACCTTTCTCTAAGGTCAAGGCCGAAAGCGCTGAGCCCATGCAGTTCACAGCATATGCTGACCATCTGAGACTGAAACAAAAACCCCTTCCAAACTTGATCCCTGACACCCACCCCAGGATCAAGGTGGGGGCTGCAACAAATGGGGCAGGGAATTGCCCTCTGGCTAGAACAGCAGGGACTGGGGCCCAGCTTCACAGGCTGAAGAACCAGGTTCCAAATCCGAAGCTCCCACCAAAACTAGGTACCCTTCTCCCCAGTCATTGATTTTGGTCCAGGGACAGAAAGCCCAGCACGGCCTGTCGCCTGAGGCAGCCCAGCACCAGCAGTTGTCCTTCCTTCCCTGCGTTTGGCTCACTCCCTACATCAGGTATTAATCTATTACTCATGGCAGCTTCTGAGCCATGAAAGCCCAGCCGTTTTCAATAGAGAACGGTATGGACGCATTCTACAGGAGTGATGAAATGTTTCTTCTGCTCTGGCAATTAAGACGGCACAAAGTCCCCTTTCCTCTGGTGCCACCCCCAACATCAAAGGATGAGAATTCAAAGCCGTTCATGCTGCATTGAAACCTCACAATGAAGCTGGAAAATGGAAGTCGATTACTGGGCATAAATATGCAGTAGTTAAAAGGAAAGGATTACAACAAAATTAAACTGCAGCAACCCCACAATGTGTGGAAACTTCCAGAACTAGAGTCTTCCTGGTAAACATAATGAGGGGCATCCTATCCTCATAAAGCAGGTTCCAACCACCGAAAATCAAGACCCGCACTCCAGCTGCACATGGCCAGGATGCCATGTTCCATTGATCCCACTACAGTAACAGCCCCCAAGGCCTCGGAGAACATGGCATTTGGAGATTTTTATTTTGCACGGCTGTGAAGCTGCTGACCACAGAACATTCTCTCTGGCTCAGGCCACATCTGTCCTTGGTCCCTAGGCCTTCTAGGCCTACAAACCATCCTCAAGTCATCCACCCCACCCCCAGCCCCAGTGCTCCCCCAGGGGCACGCATGCTGCCTGCGCCCCTGGCAGGAGAAAGAACCCTAAAGAGGGCAGTGTTACATCTGCCTGCTGTAGAAACCCTGCTTCTTTTCTGACTGATCCTTGTTCTTTTTAGGAAGGTATTTGATCTTAAAAATAAAAGCCCAGATCGCTGTAGAAGTCTTACAATGTGTCAGGGTGTGTGTGTTTTTAAAGCAGGAAAACACGTTCCTCCCACACAAATGGGAGTTCTAGGGCAAGATGCCACAGACCCAAGTGAGTAGACGGTCTGGGAAAGCTTGATCAGTCTTAAAAATAGATAATTGAACACAGATTTTAGGATTCTCAGGAGCTACCTGAAAAAAAAAAAAAATCAGATCTACATATTTTCAATATCCAAAACTCCATTCTGAAGGAACTTCTAGCAGGGTGGCATTTTGCATTTCCAATGATAATAGAGTAATTGTGTTGCCATAGTTACTGCAAAATTCTGCAATAACTTTTGTTGCTTTGTAAATGCTGTAGTGTATATTTGTGTACAAGCAGCTGATTTTCTTAATTCAATGTCTCTCCCTCTCCGTCACCATCACCACCTTTCCTGGCTGTACTGTGAAACCACCACGATCACAGCACCGCCCCTCGCAAAACGCACATAATTATCAGAAGCAATTAAAACTCCAGGTAACCATGACCATGCTACAAAGAAAAAGTGAAACCAGGCCAAGGTACAGACCCACTGGCACTCCCCCAGTCTTGCTGGGCGGGCTCTGGGTGAGGGCTGTTTGCATGTTTACTCCAGGCCTTCCATGCTTAGGTGGTTTGTGGGAATAAACAGAAAAGCCTGAGTGGAGAAAAGAGGAAGCGAAGTAACTACCAGGCCCTTTCCTCCCCCAGCGAGGGCAAGGCAGCGCTGCTCTCAGCAAGCAATTAGGTAGGTCTCTACAGTCCTGCAATTAGGATTTAGTTAAGAAAGTCATTAGTTTCAAAATAACTTAAGTTTAATTTCTGCAACGCTTTATTTGAAAATTGTGTCACAGCAGGTCAATTTACAACATGCAATAAGGAAAACACTTATATCAGCTGCCGCGAGTTATTACAAATTTCTGATGTGCCCTAAATGAGTACACTGGGTTCCACCCCCGGCCTTTCCAACAGATCCGCACGGTCTCCCGCGGTAACAGTGTCAAATAATGCAGCGATAAATGTAAATACGAGATAATTTGCTTATATTGCCGTGGTGTGTTTTTACAACGCCGGGAGACGCGGCTCACATCCTCGGGGCAGGACCAGCCCCATCTCGGCCTGTGGAAACCCTGCGGGCACCCAGACGGGGTCGCGGGCAGCAACCCGTAACCCCGTCGCGGGCCGGGGCGCGCACACACACGGCGCGACGGCGCACCCCACGCCGAGAGCCCCGGGAGGGACGGTTTTCTGCAAACTCACAGCCCTGACAAAGTTACATAAACAGCGCCCGCCGGGCTCCAGGAGCCCCCGGCCCACCTGCTGGGAACTCGGCCTGGCCCGAGCGACAGAGGCGCCGTGCGACCCCGGAGGCGAGCGGCCGTCCTGGCCCCTCCCGGCCCCGGCGGAGGGCCGTCGTTTGGCTTCGGTTGCAAGGAAGGTCCCGACCGGCTGCCGCTCTCGCCCGGGAACCCTCGAGCTAGGCGGCGCGCGCGGCCTGGGTGCCCGGGCCGGGAACGGGCTGGGCCGGGGGCGCGGACCGGCGTCCACCTGCCGGGCAAGGCGGCGGGCGGAGGGCGTGGAGGCCGGCGGCCTGCTGACGGCGGCGGACAATGGCCCGCGGGCCAGGCCGGACCGGGCTGCGCTTACCGCGGCGGCAGGCGGGGAGACGGCGGCGGCGGCGGCGGGCGCTCCGAGCCGCATCTCCTCAGCCTGCACCGCCACCACCACCACTGGCGGCGGGCAGGCGGGCAGGCGGGCAGGCGCTCGGGCGGCGGCGACAGTACGGACGCGGCCACGGCGCGCCGGGCCCAGGCGGCTGAGGCGGCGGCGCGGACGGACGGGCGGGCGCGCGGGCTCGAGCGCGGGCGGCGGCAGGGACAGTGCACCGCGGCGGCGGCCCCACAACCTCCCCTCCTCATTCACAAAAAATTGACCCACGTTGAACCATGATGCTGCTCCCCCCTCCAGCACAGAGTCAAGCGCTGATAGGCTAGCTCCGACGCCCGTCTGCCGCCAAGGCCCTGCCCCCCAGCTAAAAGTTCTGCAGCCATTGGCTGCGGCGGCTTTGCATCACCTCCCTCCCGGGCTCCTCCCTCCTGCCTGGTTTCTACTGAAGAGCTCGTCAATTACGGTTCGGCCCCGCCCTCCGCCCGCCCTTCCCGAGAGCCCGGCTGTCCTTTCATTGGTCCGCTGGAAGCCAAAGTACAGCCCCATCTGTTCCCGCCCCTCGTCCGGCAGAGGCCAACGGCCAGGCCAGACGCCCTACGAACAGCAGGGACGCTCCACCCCTGCCCGCCTTCCCGCACACGTCCTGAACCCCGTTGGCTGCCGAAGCTGCCAATCCCAGGGGGGCGGGACGACCAAAGGACGCTGCAGGCGCCAGCCTCTGGGTGCTTCGCCGTTGAGAAGGCGCACGGCGCGGGAAGTGACTGAAAACACGGGCCTTGGCCTTGGCCTGCCCGACTTTCCAGCCCCGTGCCGGCCCAGCGGTCAAGAGCGCGTGCCTGCGCGTTTAGCGGGTGCATGCCGGGGCTGGGACTGAGGCGGGGTGCCTGCGGGGCCTGGCCATAGCCTCCATCTTGGACACTGGCAGCGGTCACGTGTCGCTGCGTGCGCCCAGATTCGCTGGGGCGGTGCGAAGGGGTAGTGCGCAGGCGTGGCGGGCCCCGCCCTGCCCCGCGGCGGGAACGCGGGCGGTGGGCCTTCCTGGCGGGCGTGGAGCCGGCTGTCGGCGCCTGCGCTGGCGGGAGGTGGCCGGGCTGAGCTAGATGCCAACCCCTTGGGCGCTGCGGACTTGCGTCCAGCGTCTGAGTGGCGGGGCTCTCGCGGTAATCACAGCCTCATCCGTGCTGCTCGGGGGTCACGACCGGCCCGCTCGCCCCAGTGCTCAGCATTTTGAGGCCGCTGGGTGGTTTGTGCTTTGTCCCGCTAAGGACCTCCGGAGGTCCCGTGGGCTCAGTGAGGCACCTAGGCACCTCGCCGCGGCTTGGGCGAGGTCTCCTGGCCGTTTCCCTTCCAGGGAGTGTGACAGCTTTTCAGCCTCGGTGCACCGAGTGTGTCAGAGTCCCAGTGTTGGGGTGACCATGTGGCCAAGGCTTGGAGCTGCAGCGCTGTGCTTCCCCACTGAACTCCAGAAACAGTTTTGCTGGTCAGCCTGTCATGACTGTTCAGACCGACGTGGTAGGAGCACCGTTGGGAGTTCTTAGAGGGAGTCTTGATAGACTAAAAGGCTAAAACATTGGTATTCAGATTGCAGCACTTTATGATTGTTTTGTTTATAAAAAGCTCCCTTTAATCAGAGTGCTGTGTGGAATCTGTATTCTAAATTAAAAGCGTTGTATAATTGATTTGCTTTCATAAAACCTATACCTTCAGGATACTGTGAAATCTCTCAGAATGTTTTACAACAAAAAAAATAGTGACTATTGCTAAAAAAGAAAAAACTTGAGATCTTAATGACCACATTTGGTTAAATATGTTGGCGCTCAATTAAAGCAGCCTTTTTCCTAGAAAGCAGAATTTAGGTAGATCATTTAAAAACTGCATTCAAGGGATTTTTTTTTTTTCTCAAGTACCAATATATTCTTACTTGTCAGGCTCTGGTAACACGAACCCAGAGACAGCATTCTACTGAGCCACACAGGAATGTATACAGGCAGGTGGTTGGAACAGAAATAATACTGATCTTGAGAACTTGATCATAAAAGAAGAGAAGTCATTCTCTGACAGGCTTATTTCCCTTAGCGTAGTACTCTCCAGGTCTCTCCATACTGTCTCAAAGGGTAAGAGATCCTTTTATACAGCTGCATAGTATTCCATTCTGCAAATGTACCACATCTTTTTACCCACTCATCTATGATGGGCACTGGGCTGTTTCTAAACCTTAGCTATTGTAAATAGCACTGCTATGAACATAGGGGTGCATATACTCTTTCTGGCCGGTGTTTTGGTATTTTTAGGATATATTCCTAGAAAGCCAGTTAGAGAAAGACAAGTATCACATGATCTCACTTATATGTGGAATATAATGAGTAAAATAAACTGATGGACAAAATAGGTCCAGAGACATGGAAGCATGGAACAGACTGACCAATCTCAGAAGAAAGGGGTGGGGAGAGAGATTAACTGAAAAAACTTGGACACAGACAATAGTGTGATAGACAGGGTGGGGGAGTGGATGGCATCAATGAGGGGGAAAGGGAGGCATCTCTAATGCTTTCAACAATAAAGATAATTTTTTTAAAAAAAATTTTTAAGAAAAAACTCAATGGAGAAATTACCAGAGGTGACTAGGTTACCTGAAATTACCTGCTGGATTACAGGAGGGAGAGGAGAGGCCTGAGCTGCCCAGGTGTTGACACCATCAGTTCTCACTATTCCATCAAGAAAAAAAGACATTGATAAGCCTTGATCACTCCTGAACTTACCCTTGAGCTTTTCCAAGATTTATGGCCCAGATGCTTTTTCAGGAGAGAAAAGCAGCATTTCAGATTTAATCAAAATCAATCCTTTGTGGTATTATGTTCTTCTATTTATCTTATAATGTTGAGTTTGAATTTTTTTAAACTCTTCAGAACAGAAAATAAAATCAGAAAGCAGGTCAGTTTAATTATCGATCTCAGAATAGTCCTCAAGGCAGACCTGATGGAGCAGCTGAAGCCTGATGGAGCATCCGTGACAAACGCAGCCTGAATGAGGCCAGCAGAGATTTGTAGTTGCTTGTTTTTAGGTCTATCCTTTTAGAAATGAACAGAGATTGGTTTTAATAGCATTATTGACCAGTGACTCTTAGGAAAATGTAGCTATGTAGATGAAAATACAATTTTCAAAACGAAAATGCACACCTTTACAATATTTTAAGTATCTTGAAATAAAAAGTAATGACTAGATAACATTGGACAGTCTAAGTGGAAATGCCTAACCCAAGATAACTTAACTTTGAAGCAAATGAATGGTAAATTGCAAAATGTTAAAAGATACAGCTGAAGGAAATTACCACCAGGGACCTGGGTAATGATGCAAGCAGTACACAACCAAAAGTTCACATATGGTAAAAAGGACCAGTGGCTGAGTAACGTTTAGATGATAAAAATTAAGGTACAGTGTTATTTCACAAAGTATTAAAAGTGTGCAATAATCAGGAGAAAGTCCAGTAAGATTAATTGTACAAGTACAAAATGGGAGAGACATGCCAGATGAACTTCATCCCCAGCCCCTGTCAGGGTGCATGCAGGAGACAATCCATGAGTCTCGCTCACATCAATCTTTCTCTCTCTCTCTCCCTCTCACTCCCTCCCTTCCACTCTCTCTAAAACTCAATGGAAAAAATATATATCCTTGGGTAAGGATTAACAACAACAAAAAAGAATGTACTACTGATGCAAATGGTGAATGTCAAGAACATTATAAAAAAAAGTTCACGAAAGAGTCTATACTATGTGTCTCTTACTGTGACTTTCAGGAACCAGCTAAAGAATCAATGGGGATAGAAACCAGAAGCCTGGTTCTCTGCAAGGGTGGGGCAGGCAGGGAATTGATTGGGAAGCAGGCATAAAAGAACTTTCTGAGGAGATGGAGATGCTTTATGTCTTCATTGGGGTTGAGAACTCACAGGGCTAAAGACTTATCAAAACTAATTGAATTCAAGAGCTGTGCCTTTCACAAGGAGGTTTTACCTCAAAAGGAAGATTGGAGGTGCCAATTTGGGGGGAGGGGTGGGACTTCTTGGTTCAAAACTTAAATTTTTAAGTTTAAAAGACAAAGGACTTGGGAAAGAGTTTGCATCCTATTTCAAAACGGCATAATCAACGTCACAGGTAAAAGGGCTTTCAAAGTTAAGAGCGAAGATGAACATTCCAGAAATGAGACGGGCAGAGACATGAACAGTAGACACAAAAGAAGAAATGCCCAATAAACATGACAAAACATGCCACTCCCTAATAACAAGAGAAGCACAATGCTTTATGTATCTGATACAAACCAATGAGAATAAACACTATTACACATTAACAGTGAGCGTCAACTGGTAGAAACTGTTAGCTACTCAACAAGACACAAATAAAACCTTAAACTTTTGCATATTCTTTCACCAGTGATTTCACCTCTAGAACTTTAGCCTAATAAAATACATATGGATGTTGATAAAGATTTAGCTAAAAGACTTACAGCAACAATGATTGGAACATATGTAAATATAGTTTAATGGAGATCTCCAAGTTTCCAAAAATACGGGGTTTGCTAACATAGAAAGAAATTCACGTTATAGTTTTCGTGAAAAGGAAAACATCATTACAGTATGGTGCAGTTTTTTATCAATGGGAACATTTATAGACACAGAAAAGACAGGAAGATGTCCATCGGAATGTTCCAATGTTTTCTTTGGAATCTGTGGGAGATGGCAGATTAACGTTCTCTTGTTCATCCCAACCTTCTACGTCCTCCAGTGAGCATGCGTTACTTTTGTACGTATATTTTTAAAAATTCTCCAAAAGGAGATGAGGTTCACTGAGGACCCAGTAGGGTGAGTAGCTGAGAGAAGCTGTCAGGTGGGTCACTGAAGAGCAGGATCTTAGGAGTGGGGGAAGGGGGGCAACAGAGAGGGATCCTGGAGCAGAGAAGGGGGAGTTCAGGCTCATCTCCCAGCCCCAAGACTTGGCCCCCACAGCTCTCTCCCCAAACCCACTGCAGATGAGGATGCCCAGCCAGGTGACTGGAGCTACCACCCACAGGACAGCTGGCAGGGAAGCTCACCGGCTCCTCTGTTTGGATCATTGCTTAGATGGAGCTGATCTGGATGATCCAATCAAAAGCTACCAAAGAGGGTGATACTCTCTTGTTTGTTGTGTTTTCACTTGCCAGCGTTGTTCCCCAAGCAACATAGAGGACCAGAGGGAAGCTCCGGAACAGCCCTGGCCTGGGTGCCGATGGAGGCTCACACATATATGTCTGAACCCTTAGAAAGAGCAAGCCAAGATGACAAACGGTTCAATCAACATGCCCTGTGTGTCCTCCCCCCATCCACCCCAACACACATGCTGTGTAACTGTCTTGACTTCAGAGTTCCTCCTCTGGGTTCCATGCCAGAGCAGAGCCTCAGCCCTGGCTCGTCCCCTTCTGTCCTACCTCCACCGCATCACACACCTGCAGGCACATCACCTGCATGCCCATTAGTCCAAGCTCTCCCTCACCTGCACACTGGCCTCCCCTCAGCTCTGAGGGACCTGAGGAGCGCCCCCTGCAGGGGTTCAGGATGTGGTTTCTGGCCGTTCGGACAAGGGAATCCTGGGCCTCAGTTACCTGGAGCAGGGTTCAGAGTGGGGAGCATGGGCCCAGATGGGCACCACCTCTCGGCCCCACTCACTGGGGGAAGATAAGCTGGAAGGGGCTAGAGTGGGTCCTGAAGAGCCTGAGCCCAGGCCAGGCCCCTCCTGTTCAGGTTAAAGGGAGGTGCTGAGGAGCCCAGGCAGAAAAGCCCTGGACCAGGAGAAGGCTCTACCGCGAAAGAGACGGGCAGGATAATGGCTGGGAAGGAAGGAAGACAGCCTCAGATCCAGGAAGTCTGCAAGTCCCAAGGGTGAGAAATAAAAGTATTTCACGCTGGACACACCCCAGCATTGGTATTGCACAACACCAAAGAGAAAGGTGCTTTCCCAAAGGCACCCAAAGGAAATGGCTGGTTGCCTCCTAAGGAGTGACCACTGGGCTGATGGGACCACATCAAATTTACAAGGTGCTCAGAGAAAACAGTGCTTAGCCCAGAATTCTGTGCCAGCTGAACTTTCCTTCCATGATGGAGGTACAATCATGACATTTCCCAGACAAACACTGAGAGAGTTCACCACTCAAAGACTCCCAAAGGAATGGAACTTGGAGAAGCTGGGGAAGGAGGGACATCAACCAAGTAGCAGACAATGTGGGTGCCCAGCCCAAGTCCCAGGGTACCCACAGCTCTAGAGCCTCAGACCGGGGCTCCTGTCCCAAGGGCAGCCTGGAAATGCCAGGGAGATACTTTCAAACCGCCTTGTAGTGACACCATGTGGGACACTATCCCCGCAGGTGGGACATTCTGGGGGTGCTGTGGGCATTGCCCAAGGTCCCATCAGAATGACCCTAGTTGCCCTAGCAATGAGCTGCAGCCCTGTATTGGCTGCTTTCTTCCTCTTTCTCACATCCCCCCTCTCCTAACCTGTGTCCTGGGATCACCTCCCAAATAAATGACTTGCACACACACCCTTGCACTCACAGGCATCTTAAGATATGGCACCAGCACTGAGCGTAGGAAGCTGACCTCGGAATGGGATCCCATTGCTAGGGTAACATGAGGGATAACCAAGGTGTACCCTGGCAGCACAGTTCCTAAGGCACCTATGGGAAGGAAGCGAATGGGGCGGTGCAGGGAGGCAGAGAAGGCTCCTAGTCACAGGTGTTCTGCTCAGGCACCTGCACGTGGCAGATACTGAGGCAACAGCAATCATAAGTACGATGGGGTTGATTTCACTGTCACTGGTGGCAGCAGAAGCGCAGGCAGTGGACACCTCTGGGCACGGCACAGAGGCAGCATTGAGAGATGCCCCCAGCTTCTGCAGTTGAAGGACATACGGTGCAGAAAGTCAAGCCTGAGCCCTGACGGCCAGAGCAGCAGAGTTAACAGGAGGCTGACTTCCTACCTCGGCTAAAGTCAGGAGTCTGGTGGAGAAGAAGTGCGACCCTGATTGCAGAAGGGGCTGCACACCTTGAGCTCCGCATCCTCCTAGGTCCTAGGCCAGCAGAAGTAGCTTCCCCACACAGAGGAGAGCCTGCCAAGCCTCAGCTAAGAGGAGCCTCAGGAAGTGATGCTTGCCCGGTTCAGGACCTGCTTCCCCCATCCCCCTTGCTTCTACAGTAAAGGCCAACTCCAGGCATGGGCATCAAACAAAGACCTGCAGGAGTTGACTAATGTACAGGTAGACACAGGAGATCCTGAAGATGCGGACCAAGGAGAGCAGAACAGAGCTGGACAGGGGCAACAGGTCCTCCTTGGTGACTCAGGATTGCACATTCTAGAAGGGCCGCCAGGAGCCGGAATGGATGCCAGAATGTCCCCTGGAAGCATGGAGACAGTGGCCAGCAGTGGCAGAGGGCGGTGCCTTGGCTCTAAGAATTAGGCGTATGAGAGGAGGGCATGCGGGAAGGGATTTAAATGGCTCTCAATCTTGGGGCCACGTGAGAATTCTTCCTGCCACATCAGATCTGTCTCCCAGTGAGTTTAAGGGGTTTGCAGGTACACTCCAAGTGCAGATGGTATTGATTCATGGTACATGATATGTTTTGTGGCCTAGTATGTGGCCATGGCCCGTGTTTGTAAATGTTCTACACAGAGTAGAACAAAAGTAGGTTTACAGTTGTTCATATGGAAAATAGTACAATAACCAATAAATAATAATTAATACAAGAATAAAATCTGTTTTGAGTCCTAACAATTGTAAACCTACTTTTGCCCCACCCTGTATATACCTGAAAAGAATGTGTTTGCTAATTTAGGAGTGATATGTGAACATCAGTTTAAGCTTGGGATGGACGCCCGTGGCAGACGACAGAGCCCTCACTTTGGTTCCCTCACCTGTGGAGTCACAGTTATGATGGTGGGAGAGGCCAAGTGGAAGCTCCTCAAGATGCCCCCTGCCCCTCCCCCCAGACCCCTGCCCCCTGGTGCCTGTCCCTGCCCCTTGCCCTGTCCAAGACAGCCAATCAGCTGCAAGAAAAAGTGATCAGAGAAACTGTAAATGTGTGAGTAATCTAAGCAGGCCTGAGCTATATAGCAAACAAGGATATAAAATACAATGATTAGAGACATTGGAGTTTGAGCATTTTAAGATCCTTGTCTGGGAAGTATAACTCTAGATTTTGTTAAGCAAAATTCTTGCTACAAATTTTAAAGAAAACACTAACAGACTTGAAATAGAATGTTCAACTTTGAAAGGGGGGCTGTCAAGAAAAGGGGGAATGAAATCTAACAGTCCAGTAGAAGTTACAGAAGGAAAACAAAAGCATGGAAGGAGCGGGGTTAGCAGAAAACCCAGGATAGCCCTAGGCACCGAGTCCAACTAGATCAGTTATCACAATGAACGTAAACAGACTAAATTTTTCAGTTAAAGACAGATTATCACGTTTGGTCTAAAAATACACTCCATCTTCTTACTGTTTATAAGTGATAGCCCTAAACATGAGAATACTAAAAAGCTGAGAGTCTATAGATTCAAAACATGATGTTCTGTGCCAACACTAAGCAAAGGAGTCCCAGTTACTTTAGTATCAGTCAAAACTGGCTCCAAGGAAAGAACACATTGAGACAAAGTGGCCACTACATAAAGGCAAGAGGGACAATTCTCCAGGGAGATGTATCCGTTTCAACTTATCATCTAGTCATTTAACCTCAAAATACTATAAAGCAAAATGTTTAAAGTTCCCAAGAGAAATTTATAAACCCAAAATAGTGGAGAACACTAGTCTTTCTACAACTGATGTACAAGATTTGAATAATAAAATCAACACCTTTATACTAATGTTTACATGTTAAAAGAATTCTGTACTTATAAATTAACAATGATTCTTATCAGGTATATATAGAATAGTGGCCATGGCCACATACTAGACCACCAAGTAACTCTCAACACATTCCAAAAAATCAAGGCCATGCAAAACTTCTTTAACTAAAATGTGATTGTGTTAGAAAGCAATTACAAAAAGATAACTTCACAAACATCTTTATGGAAACCATTGGAACTAATAAGAGAGCTCAGTAAGATTAATGGTTTAACATCCACATATCAAAGTTTACTACATTCCTATACACAGAAACACTCAGAATTGTAAAGATGCCATTTATGATGCAAACACCTCATGATGCTTGGGGATAGATGTTACAAATGTTGTATATTTATGGAGACAATTATGAAACTTTATTGAAAGATGTTTTAAAAGGACCCAAATAACTGGAGACATTCACCAAATTTCATCAATTCAGAAACATGTTTTTTTTGTTTGTTTGTTTTGTTTTGTTTTTGTTTTGTTTTACCGGTAACCTCTCAGAAATCAGATATGTCTTAAAATTAACAGTGCCTTAACTTTGTATCATAGGCCATGGATCAATTAGACTTTTTCTTTCTTCATAGCACACAAAATAATGGTGAGTCTTTTACTCAATGACATCTTAGATTGAATGAATACCATGTCCATGGATGGAAAGACTCAAAATGTAAAAATGGCTATTCTCTCCAATGTATTTTATAATTTCAATGTCATTTTTATTAGGTTGCTTCTGAACATCATTGAATAGCTAAGAGCTCAGAATAGGCTAGGCAGATTTAATAAATACATGTGTGGGGGAGTGGGGGGAGGTGTGTTTACCAGATGTCAAGATCTTTTTTAAGCTACAGGAATCTGATCACATGGCATTGGCTCAGGGACAGAGCAGTGTAATAGAGTAGAGTCCAGACAGCAACACATCTTCGCAGAAACTTGATCTCTGACAGCGATTGTGTTACCCAGCAGTGAGGAAGGACTGTAAATAATCGATGCTTGGAGAATTGGCTAAACATGCTGAAATAAATAAAATACAATCTCACACCAAACACATAAACTTGACGGGAGAAAAATCTATACATAAAAAGCAAAACTTTAAAGTTTGGGGACTTTAAAGTTTTAGGATCCATTGCAGGATTTCTTACACAGATTTCTTCTACAAAAAAGCATAAACCACGAAGGGAAACAGTAACAAATTTGACGTCATTGTTCAACATCATTAGACATTAGTCTGGACCCAGGCCTAGCTGCTTCGAAGCATACTCTTCCTTTTTGAGCCAGCACCATAAATTTTGTTATTTCTCCTTCTTCAACTCCAATCCACTGTGCATTTTCCTCCTAAAATGCTCTAGTAGAATAAGAACAACAAAATAACCGTCCCTTTATTAAGGTAAGAAATCACAATTTTCTCCTTCTGCTTATGCGGAGCGTGGAGCCGGTGCTCGATGTCACACGGACATGCTCTAGCTACATGCTCGAGGGTGAGACCCCTGACCCATGGCTGATCCAGCCCGGCCACCCAGGAGTGCTTCAAAGCGACCCGTGCAATCACTACATAAACACAATAATAGGAGATATGTGTGTTTTTCATTTAAATTTTATTTTTTCCCACTAAAATATTCAAGTGAGAAACATTTGGAGATTTATATTCAGGGCACAAGGCCAGGTGGCATCTGCAGCATTTCTCTGTTAAATATAATTAATTTTTCTTGGCTTCTTTCTCCAGCATGACAAAGCTGGATCTGTACCATTGATCCTATTTATAGGTGAATATTACCCTTCCCCAAAGATTCTCGGCAACAACCCCTGAGCCCTGGGACGGGTGGCAGTTCCGTTTCCTCTCTTGTCTTCATATTGTGAACAGAGAAGCAACCTGAGCCAGACAAACAAACAACAAACAAACAAACAACAAACAAAAAGCCACTCTCCATTGGCTTTCTTCTTATCTAAAGAAAGGACTTGGCTTGTTCTATTTCTGTTTGAATGGGCAAGGAAAGACAGCTCCCAGCAGCTGGAGAATTGTGGGTGGGAGATGTATGTGTGGGGAGGAGACAAAGAAAATATTGCTTCTTTCTTTTCTTTGTTTTTTCCTAGGGAAAAGAAAAGACCTCTTTGTAACGCACTCACAACACAATTAGAATCTAAAGAACTGTAGAAAGGAAGCTGCGGAGAGAATGTTATTTTTCCAATAAAAGATATATGTGATCTGGCCCCTGGGTGTTGGTTTTAAGTGGAGATATTGACTTTCAGCTGACTGATGAGTGGAGCGTCTTTCTCCTGAAATATTGATAGTAGATTACACGAAACCACAAACTATCTCCATAAAGCACACCATTTCTAACCCTAATGGTGTTTTCTTCCCTCTGGATGACTGCTACCCTCATGATATGATGGCTTTATTCTATCTTGGGGAAAAACTTTTTACCATACTGCTAAATTAACTTGTCAAAAGGCTTCAAACTTCGGAAGCTTTTACAGCTCAATTCAGTGCTATTATTCAAGATTGAATGGAAGGCCACGGACTGTAAAAGCTTGCAAAAAATAAATTTCACAGGCTTTCACAGACTAGGGGAAACAGTTACCTTTTGTTCAGGCTGTATATCTTTATTGAAAAGTCTCCGAATAGCTGCGTTTTGCCTATAAATCTTCGCTCTTACCCTGAAAGACTGTGTGTTTTGTCTGCTGCCCTTGAAGGCCTTGCCCAGCACAAGCCCCTTGGTAACAATTCATTCCTGCAGAGCACGGTGGGGTTGGGAGTGCTCCCCAGAACACGGGGCAGCAGAGCAGGCAGCGCTCCCAGCTCCCAGAATGAACCTTGAGTTTCTGAAATTCTTTTCTTCCCGAAACAGATTCGCGAGGGAGTTGATAGCCAATTACTGCGTATGAATGCACTCCAACTGTCATGGCCGTTTCCCAGGGTTATCTCTGTGGCTCAGGGAGGAAAGAACACAAAGCTATGGCAACACTCTAGCTCAGGCAGGGTCATCTGGGTGAAGTGCAAATATCCAACGTTAAATGGAACCTCAGTGCCAGCCTCCTGAACACTCAGCCCGCCAGGTAGTCAGGTAGAAGCCACCAACCATGCATTTATCCGTTGGCCCCGTGCAGGTGTAGCCTGTACCCCTGGGCACTGAAAGTGTCGATGTGCTGACACACTGCAGCCTGGAGCCTGGGAGTGCTCATCTTCATGCCACCAGCACAGGAAACCCTCCCGGCCCTGCCCTGACAGCTGTCCCCCGAGAGGGCGGGTTTTGTAGTCCCAGTGGGTTCTTGCTTCCTGTGCTCACTGACTTAGAGCTTCCAAGCCCACCTGGCCCTGGGTGCCTGGACAATACTGACATCTTTTTACTCTGGAGACCAAGGCACTCTGGGAACAGAGAATCGCAGACTCAGGGTTTGGGTTTTGGGAATAGTTTCATGGCACTGGGTGGAGTAGGAGAGACCAGACCTTTGGAAATTCCCAGTGCCAACAAGATGTCGATGGAAGCCGGTCAGGTTGGTTACCAGGGGACGCCATCCTTCCTCTGCCCATTGTTGCTTCTGTTTTTAAATCTTCACCCAAGCATATTTTTTCCATTGATTTTTAGAGAGAGTGGAAGAGAGGAGAGACACAGAGAGAGAAACATCTATGTAAGAGAGACACATCTATTGGCTGCCTTTCACTTGAGTCCCGACTAGACCAAAGATCGAACTTGCAACCCAGGTACATGCCCTTGACGGGGAATTGAATCCAAGACCCTTCAGTCATTGGGCCGATGCTCCAACCACTGAGCAAAACTGGCAAGGGCTGCCTGTTGTTTTTCCCAATGTATATATTTTTATACTTGAACATGGATGTGATGGTGGAGGTGCAGCCACCTGCTGGAACCACGAGGCAATGAGCACAAAGATGGAAGCTGATTTTCTGTGGGTCTTGGAGTAGAGTATGCAGAGAAGCCCGTATCCTGAAAGACACCAGCAAGGAGCTGTGGCAGCCGTGGGCTCTCCACCTACAGACGTCTTGCATGTGAGAAAAATAAACCCAATGAGTTTGGAGACTGAGGGGAATGATTCTGGCAATAGGTAAAAACTGTATGAAAGATTCTAGCTTCTGAGGTTGGGCACCCTTTCCTTGCAGCCTAAAGCATTAGGCTATCCTAAGTGGTAGGAGTATAATTTGATTTTTTTTCACATATATTTGGAGGTGAAACAGGACCAGGGTGGACATTGTGTAGCTGTCTGTAATTTAGAGAAGTCCTACTGAGCTCAGTCACATGTTTATCTAGTATAGGAAACACCTGCTGTAAACATTAACTGAAGGTCAAGTCTGTATCTCAGATGGAGGCAAATTCCAATCTGACCCGGAGGACCCAGGGTCCGCGTCTCCCGGAGGAGAGCTGTGTGAAGAGCGTGCCTTTGTGGAGAGTGAGTGGACACCTAGGCGTGTGCGGTGACCAACCTCCTGCGTGGGTCCGGCAGGAGAGGCGCCGCTTGGCTTCACCGGTTCGGCTCAGTCTTTGGCTTGCGCCTAGTTGGTTCTCCGGTCCTGGAGCCGCAGCATGGCCTCTTCCAGAACACTCCTTCAGAGCCAGGGGCAAAACACTCACAGGAAGCCCCCACGCAATGTCCCCTGTACAACTGCTCTGTGGTTCCGTGTTCTCTCCGCGGATGCGTTTCGCGTTGCGGGGAGTGAGAAGTCAACAGAAATCTCTTGTACATCTCTGGGTCGTTACCGCAGACGACGACTGTGCCACCGCAATGGAAACAGATATTTTAATCGATGTTTTTATAAGTAGTCCCTTCTTCACAGAGTGGTTTCAGTTTTAGAAAAAAAGGGAAACGCTGTCAGAAACCGTGATTTCATGATCTCAGATGGAGGCACAAATGCCAACCTTTCAAAAAAAAAATTGGGGGGGCATTTTTCCTTGAAATAAAAAATTTCATATCTGAAAACTTCCTAACATTCTAAAATAAGTTATGTAATGGAAGTGAAACACGAATCCAGGAACAATGTGCGCTTCTATATGTGTCTGAGGAAAACGGAAAGTCTCTCAGGACTTCTTTTGCTCTTATTTTCTTCTATTGAGTTTTGGTTAGAGATGATCTGGGGTTTAGAAAAGCAGTTTTTACCCTAATTCAGGTAACATGTATCTGTACATAGGTGATCAACCAAGTTTAATAATTCAAATTAAGTTGTTATTGAGACTTTTTATAACATTAATCATTACCTGAAATTATATTACTTGTTGGTTTTCTTGTCGCTTTTGGTTTTCCCATGAGAAAGGAATCCTTTTTATGGCTGGGTGCCCAGCATAGAGGAGAATGCTGGTCACACAGTAAGTGTGCAATAAAACTTGCATATAATAATTATTGACAGTGTAACTGCTTTATGGTATCATTGTGGCTTCTTCATAACACCACATTAAATGTCAGATTCAGTATTTTTTAAGAAAATGTTTGGCTTTTGCTGGCACTGCAACATTCCACAGAATTTCACAATTCCTAGATTCCAGTAGGATTTTTCATAGAAGATCTCTCTTCTGGGGTATTGTCAGGATGAGAGCACAGGGCTATTTATTCTGTCATTGACATGGTGACTGCGCCGGTGGCCCCGGGCTGGCCCCACTCGCTGGCTCCCTCACTGGAGCTAAGTACAGCTGCCAGTGTGTTTATTTTGGTCGTGTATTTCAAAGGACCATTTCTACCCGAAAGTAAACAAACAGAATGGAACAGCTGCGACTGATAAAAATCCCAGCATAATCATCACCCTCTTGTACATATCCTGTGGTTTCAGATTTAATTTTTAAAATCTCCCTTAACTCTTGATTCACGATAGGGACAGTGGATTCAATGGAAAACGATGCAAAGCTGTTCTCCCATAAAGGACACAGATAGGGAGAGCAATTGAACCGCCTTCTTTCTTCCCAGCACTGGGGTGATGGACTCTGAGGTTCCTGCCCTGGGCACTAGTGTAGCTGGAAAGTGGGGTGTGGATGGGCATGGACGAGTGTGGACAGGCATGTGGATGGGCAGTGGGTGGGTCCTGGGAGCAAGGCCTTGTGGGAGGTGCCCCACATGGCCAGGCCTTGGGGAGGTGGCCTTTGGCCGCCATTCGCCACCATTCCATTGTGATCATCGGCTTCATGAAGGGGTGCAGACCTGTTATGATAAAAGCTGTGAGATCCCTGAGATTTAGTTTGTTCTACAAACATTACATTCTACCTTACTCATATCTGAAAAACTGCTCCTTTCCCAAACCTTCCCCAAGCTTTGGGATCCTCTGTAAATCACACAAAAAAGTACATGGATACATCTGATAGAGCTAACACATTGCGGTAGATTAACAATGCATGCATTCAAACATTGAAATATCCCTTAAAAATTAAACATAGAGTTACCCTATAACCTAGCAATTCCATTTCTGGTCCATACCCCAAAGAATGGAAAGCAGGGTCTTAAAGCGGTATTTGCACACCTATGTTCACAGCAGCATCACCCACAACAGCCAAGAGGTGGAAGCAACCCAACTGTCCATAGAGAAACAGAAAACTAAAGTGTGGTCCATTCACCCAGGGGGATATTGCTCAGCCTTAAAATGGAAGGAAAGTCTGATACCTGCTACAACGTGGGCGGACCTTGAGGACATTATGCTAAGTGAAATAAACCAGTCACAAAAGGACAAATATTTCCTGTAAATTCCACTTATATGAGGTCCTTAGAAGAGTCAAATTCGCATACACAGAAAGTAGAGTGGTGGCTGGGGGTTGGGGGAGGGGAATGGGGAGTTAGTGTTTAATGGGGACAGAGGTTCAGTTTGGGATATTGGCAAAGTTCTGGAGATAATGAATGGTGATGGTTTCCTAACAATGTGAATGTACCTAATACCACTGAACCATACACTTCAAAATGATCAAAATGGTAAATCTTATGTTAAGTATATTTTACCACTATAAAAAAATAAATAACATTTAAAAACTGAAACACTAAGTATTTGGGGAAAATTCCACAAAGTTCTTATGATGATGAATAAAGGTCATACAACTATTAAACAATTCTCTGCCTCACTGGGTCCTCATCATCTTTATCCCCCTTAATGGTGAATGCATGGGCTGGTCGCCATGGTAGTGGGGAGCCTCCTGCCCTTTGCAATATGACAGAAACTTCCCACACCCCAATTCCATGTTCTAGAAAAACCCAGCATCTTCTACAAGTGTTTTGAGCACCCCTGCAGCTCCTGCCTGTGACTCAACTTTTGCACCTTGTCCGAGGGGCCCCAGGAAACAGACTGAGGATTGGTGTGTCTGTTCATGCTGCTCCCATGCTGCATGGCTTATGGTGACTCTGCTATGTATTCTGATATCTGGCTGGTAAGTGCCCACACTGTGCTTCTCCCAAATCGTCCTATTCATGGCCTAACACTTACACAGGAATTTTAGGAATGGTTTGCCGTGGTCCATATGCAATCTTGTTGAGATTTTGTTGAAGGGAAGAGTTGGTGTCTGCGTGATTTGAGTCTTCACATCAACAGGTGTGATACTTTTCTCTGTTTTCTTAAGGTCAGGTTAAACAGAAATCTTTGCATGCAGTCTCTCCACTTTCTTTAGACAGACAAGGCACACTTCTATTGGATTTATTCTTCG
This sequence comes from Myotis nattereri, assembly GCF_964212035.1. Lineage (NCBI taxonomy): Eukaryota > Metazoa > Chordata > Mammalia > Chiroptera > Vespertilionidae > Myotis > Myotis nattereri. The sequence goes on from NC_138082.1 coordinate 35,741,645, forward strand.
ACGTTTCAGTTTTTGCTGTTGTAAGGGCTTTTTGCTGTTTTGCTTTGTTTTGACATTTTCAAGGTGAATGTTGTACGTCTGGATCTGCTATCCTGTCTCCTTGCAAATTCTTATTAATTTTTTAAATCCTCACTCTGGGATATGTTTTTATTGACTTGAGAGAGAGAGGCAGAGAGAGCGAGAGAGCGAGAGAGAGAGAGAGAGAGAGAGAGAGAAGACCATCAATCGGCTGCCTCCTGTATGTGCCCCAACTGGGGATCAAACTTGCAACCCAGGTATGTGCCCTGACTGGGAATTGAACCCGCAACTTTTTGGTGCACAGGACAACAGTCACTAACTGGGACACCTGACCGGGTATTAATTTTAATAGTCTGCTAGTTGACCAGCCTCTTGTGGCGCGAACATAGGGACCCAGCATGCTCTCTCCTTCTAAGTGGCTGCCCTGGGAGGTGGGCCTGCCCGCGGAACAGATTGATTCCTGAGTGTTCTATGTAGACGATCACATATCAGCAAAGAAGGACAGTTTTTCTCTCTTCTGGTTGAATTGTTATTCTCCATATTCCCTTTCCTTACCATTGTACCAGCTGGAACATCTAGTAAAATGCCACACGGTAGTGAGGATGCTAAGCACATTTCCCTTTTTCTGACTTTGATGACAAATGCTTCTGCTCACTCACCATTAACTTTGTGTCTTGCTTTAGATTACTGGTCAATGCTTTTTATCAAGTAAAAAAGTTTTATTCTTCATTTCCTAAGAGTTTTGTTTTCAATCATGCACATGTGGTTTTAATCCATCCAAGCTTTCTTATTTGGCAAGTAAAATTGGAGATTCTTTTCTCATTAATGTATTATTATAGAGAGTTTCACTGATAGATTTTTCAAATATTGAATCAACTCTGGATTACTTGGATAAAGACGACTTGGACATGACGTATTACTTTTAACACCCGTTCCCCCTGAAATGTAATAGAGAGAAAAATGCAGAAACCACACATCCCCAGTTTAACCAATCACTCTGCATGGAGCACAGAGTCACTGTCACCCGGGAGAAGAAACTGAACCGCCCCCCTGCCTGGCCCTTCCTGGTCCCAGACCCTTCTCACGCCCAAATCAGCCACCACCTGGGCTTTTGTTGTACTCACTTTCTATTTTCTTTATACTTTTCAACTTAAATATGCATCTCCAAACACTCTAAGTTCATTTGCCCCTTTGACCTTGATGTAAGTGGAATCAACCATCAAGTATGTCTGACCTGTTACCTGGCCTTTTTCCTGGTCATTCCAGTCTGTGAGCATGAGGAGGCTGTGTCTTCAGTCTGTTGTTTGTACTGGTTGTCGTTCATGCATTCATGTCTGCCTGGTCATGTTTGGTGGTGTGGTGAATAGGGCTTTTTTTTTTTTAGAATACAATTGAGAGCGGTGGTGTATGCCCCTTTTTTCAGAGGAGTTTCATTTATAGGTGAGTCATGTGTGTGAGGCCCCTGTGAGTCACTGGCAATCCATGGCCACTTCAATCCAGTTTCAGGGTTTGAAAGTTTTTCTGCACCAAGCGGGTGATTCAGAGCTGGTGACATGGGGTAGATTACGCAAGTCCATCCTAACTTCTAGGAAGTGGTGTGCAGGAGCCAGCCTGCACTGGCTCTCAGGAGCTGACTGTGTGCGTCTTCTCCTAATTATGTGTTTGGGGAGATCATATTGGCAGTGTAAAAATTGGCTCTGATGGGAATATTTACACCATGGAAATTGGCAAATGTTAGAAATCAAGAGTTTTTATCTTAGCGAACCACTTGTTAAAAATTTATTGCCATGTGATTGCTCCTCGGTTTCAGCTCTTTGGGGTCTCTACCTAAAGTGTGGGGTTGTTTACCAGGCTCCCTGCCGTTGGCAGGCTCCACACTCCAACTTTTATTTCCAAAGCCTGACAAGGCTGTTAGATGTATAACACAGCCTCTTAACCTCCTTTCCCACATCAGTTAAAGTCCATTGGTCTCACTGAATGTTGGTCTTCCTTGGGTTGTTTCACAGTTTTGGCAATGATGAAAAGAGTTGCTGTGAACATTTGTGCATAGGGTTTTAGGTACGCGCATGTCTTAATTTGTCTAGGACAGTGGTCGGCAAACTCATTAGTCAACAGAGCCAAATATCAAAAGTACAACGATTGAAATTTCTTTTGAGAGCCAAATTTTTAAAACTTAAACTATATAGGTAGGTACATTGTTATTAACATAATTAGGGTACTCCTAAGCTGGCCTTTGCTAAAATAATAATAAAGCCACCAACACAAAATAATTACAATTCTTAAATTGTTGACAAAAATACCTGTAGGATTTGCAGCTGGTTGGAAAAATACAGGTAACTTTATGCTTCGAGTAGGTACTTTTGTCACCCGTGTGCAATTTGCGGAGGCGACCAGCACTAACCACTGCACAATGAGGCTGCTGACCGACTGGCTCACTCAACTCATGCATGAATCGTGCGTGCCTCCCCTGCGCTGCGTATCCCACAGCCCGCCTGCGCCGCGTCTCCCATCGCCCGCCCGCCCGACACCCCCCACTTCTTCTAACGCCACTTCTCCAAAATAGACTCACTCAGGCCAAAAACCGACTTCTGCGCATGGGCCACGAAGTTTCAATCGCACTGTACGTGCGCGCCCGCACGTGGTATTTTGTGGAAGAGCCACACTCAAGGGGCCAAAGAGCCGCATGTGGCTCGCGAGCCGCGGTTTGCCAACCACTGGTCTAGGACAACACAGTGGGATCATTGGCTTACGTAGTGAGTGTATGTTCAGATTCATAAGGAGCACCATGCTGTTTTCCCGCGTGGCTGTACCATTTCTCATTCCCACCTGCAGTGCTGAGCAGGCCAGGGCTTTGCACCCTGTACTGGGTGCCACCATGTTCTGTTTATTTACTTACTTACTCACATGTATGTATTTTTTTTTTATTTTAGCCATTTAAATAAGTGTATAGTGGTATCCCCAGTGTAGTTTTAACTTGCATTTCCCTAACACCTGCATTTTTTTAAATTTGATTTTTAGAGAGAGAGGAAGGGAGAGGGAGAGAGAGAGAAACGTCAATGTGAGAGTGAAACATTGATCAGCTGCCTCTTGCATGCCCCCTACTGAAAGATGAAGCCCATAACCCAAGTATGTGCCCTGACCAGGAATGGACCAGGTAACCTTTCTGTGCACAGGATGACCCTCAACCAACTGAATCACACCAGCCAGAGCAGTGAGCATTTTCTCATATGCTTGCTTCCCATCCCTGTATCCTCTTTAGTAAACTGTTCAATTCTTTTGCTCATTTTAAAATTGCATTGTTTATTTTCTCACTATTGAATTTTGAGTGTTCTTTATATAGGGTGGAGCAAAAGTAGGTTTACCGTTGTTTGTATGAAAAATAATACCATAATTAAGAAATAGTAATACAAGAGTAAACTCTCTGTTTCATGTACTCACAACTGTAAACCTACTTTAGCCCCCATCCTGTATATTCGGGATACAAACCCTTTGTTGGATATGTGATTGGCAAATAGTTTCTCTCCATCTTTACATTTTATTTAGTTTCTTTTTATTTCTCCCACTGATTTAGAAAAGTAGATCAGTGGGATAAAAAACAGAACTCAGATGAAAAAAACCACGTATACAGGAACCCAGGAAAGGACTAAAAACTTACACACCAAACCCGTAACTTGGATGACCTTGGAGAGGGTGAGTATCACTGGGAGTAATAGTCAGGGGGGACTGTAGCTTTTTCTGTAATGCTTGAAACCTTTACAAAGAGGAAGTTTAAAAAAATTATTTAACAAGAAACACATGATAATGCGAATACAATTTGCCACCTATCATCACCAACATGTCACTAAACAAACGACATTTTAAAATCAATAAGGTACAAATGATGTTATTTAAAAGCAAAAGAACATTTCAAAATTAATATTAATACATTTAGCTTTATGAAAAGTTGCTTGCACACAAACACACACACAGTTCCCAAAGAAATACAATTTGTTTAAGCATTTTGTGAATTGTTAAACCTTGCTAAAAATTTGGCAAGAAATAAAGAGCAATCAATTAGCCACAGTCCAGCTGCAAGTGCTGCGATGCTGGCCTAATACCAACACAGCAGATGGAGCCTTTCAGGCGGGCCTCGGGCAGCTCCTGCACCCCAGGCACCATTGCCTCAGCCTGCCCTGGGGGCCACGGGCTCTGCTCAGCTGTAGGCACTTGCTCTCCAGATGACTACTCCTTTGCCTGGGGAGAGCCAGGCTCCTTTCCCCTCCCCCATTGCTGCTGTTAAGCCTGAGTGACCAGCAGTGGTTTTGGGGCTGCTGGTCCCCTTGTCCCTCACACAACATCACAGGGCCTTCGATCAGGCAGCCAGAGCAGCTGCCCAGGGGTCTGAGATGCAGCCTGGCGTCAGCTGGAGTTAACATCCTGTGGGGGAATCACTGACCAATCAGAAACGAGATGGGAGGGAGTTGGGCAGATGGATTCCATTTTCTTCTTCCTCCGACAGCCTGTTCCAAGATATCTGCTTGTCCCCGTGGTCGGCAAACTGCGGCTCGCGAGCCACATGCGGCGGCTCTTGGGCCCCTTGAGTGTGGCTCTTCCTAAGCCTTAGGAGTACCCAAATTAAGTTAATAACAATGTACCTACCTATATAGTTTAAGTTTAAAAAATTTGGCTCTCAAAAGAAATTTCAATCGTCGTACTGTTGATATTTGCTCTGATGACTAATGAGTTTGCCGACCACTGGCCTAGCCTGTCCGGAGAAGCACCTGCCTCCACAGCCTAGGATCCCTTGTGAGGCAGTGAGCAGTGTGACCATGCACCCTCACCTCGCCTTCCTTCTCACCCTCATGGCCTATTGCCTCTTTTCCTCACTCTTGGGAACTAAGGCCACACCTAATCCTGGCCTCAGGCTGTTTCCTAAGGAACCCAGATAGGAAAGAGCACTTGCTCTTCTCACATAACAAGAAGCCTGGAGTTAAGTGGTCCAGGGCTAGTGCGTGACTCCAGTGAATCCTTACAGGCCCAGACTCTTTCCTTCTTCCTGCTCGCCTTTGTAACTTGAGGCTTTTGTCCTCATGGTCACAATAGGGATGCTGCCTCTCCATCTTTCATCCAAATTCCAGGAAGGAAGGAAGGGGAGGGGGAGGAGGAGGGGAAAGGGGGCCAAGAGCTGCATTCTGATAAGGTTTTATGTTTTATTCAGGACAGCAGTGCTGCTCAGGTGCTGGCAACCACCACCTTCAAGGGAGCTGGGCATTGACGCATTAACTCCCATTCCCTACAGTAGAAGTTGCCGAGTGAGAGGGGTTTGGAGTGGGCTGAGTGACCCAACCTGAGGCAAGCATGTCAAACTCAAAGGCTAAGACAGGCCAAATAAACAAGGTGTAAGTTCATGTCAGCTTCAAAAAACCAAAAGCTTCAATTTTCATAGAAATGTAGGTTTATTACAATAAAGACATGCTGAATACAAAGGGTTGAAATAAGTGAGTAATCGTTAACATAAAATAATAGAACATTTTAATAAAAATTAATATGTTTTCTTGAACATTAACTTACCAGACATTGGTTAACTGCACAAATTAATAAGCGTAATGCAAATAAACCTATTTTTTCTTGTTCTCCGAAGGCAAAATATTTCCTGTAGCACACACCAAACACGTCAGTTCAAGACCAATTGACATGGCAATCAGCTGCTAAAATATTCCCTGCAAGTATTAGTGGAGAGAAATGGTGTGCCTGTGCGTAAGGCGAGTAAGTCGTGTAAGGGAAATGAATGCAACCTGATTTTAGTAGTCAGTCATTAGTGAATGTTACAGTTTGTTATTAGTAATTATGTATAACAGGATATTGTAAAAATTAAGTTACAAAATTTTTATTGAAACGTTTTTTACATACCGTTATATTGTCTGGGTCACAAAAATATTCATTGTGGGCTGTGAGTTTGACATGCTTGACCTAAGGGATCTGCCAAAAGTGGAGGTGGGCTCTGAAGGACATAACCCCCCTTCACAACTCACAGCACCTGTATTTCACGTCTCCTTTTCCTTTGCTCCACCCAGGATCAAAGGAAATCCTTGGGCCTTCTGCAGGTTAGCCTTTCTCTCTTGCTTCAAACTGCAAACTGGGGTTCCTGACACCTTTAAAACCCATTTATTTTTAGGCAGTGCCCTGGGTGGTTCCCAGACCTGTATCTCCCCTGCGGATGGTTCAGGCCAGTGGTCAGCAAACTGCGGCTCACGAGCCACATGCGGCTCTTTGGCCCCTTGAGTGTGGCTCTTCCACAAAATACCATGTGTGGGCGCGCATGTACAGTGCGATTGAAACTTCATGGCCCATGCACAGAAGTCAGTATTTTGTGGAAGAGCCACACTCAAAGGGCCAAAGAGCCACATGTGGCTCGCGAGCCGCAGTTTGCCGACCGCTGGTCCAGGCCACCATTCCTGTTCTCTGTGGTCACCACCTAGGCTGAGTCCCCACACCCTTACTTACCTGCTAGGCTTTCAGGAGCTTCTGGGTTCTCATCTGTCGCCCATAGCAATTCACCTGCTGCAAGAAAGTTTGCAAAAAAAGTGGATTCTGCCCTAAAAACAGTTCTGATTCTGGCTTCTCAGAGAATCCTATTCCCTCCATCTTGTTATACGCACTGGTCCTATTTTTCCTTAAAGTGATTTTAAGGAGTCTGCTACAATAAAAAGTCTTCTGGATTTAGTCCCAGAAGAATGTGAAGGTCATATTATATACAGGAAGGTATGATGTCACCCTTTGGTTCAGTTCATTACTTTTCTTAAATTCAACATCTTCATTCACAGGCATTAAAGATTCACAATTGACTATTAATTTGTATAAAATATCACTCATACTGACTTGTTAAAAATTGTTTCATAGTATTACCTTTTCTTATTTACTTTCATTTATTTCAAGGGAGGATACTCAACAGAGGCAGCAGCTAGATTTTGTAATGTTGACCAACCCATAAACTTGATAAAGAAGGATTTTGACCAGAGGTGATAAGAACAGATAACCAAAGAAACAGAATCCTATATAATAAAAGCCTAATATGCAAACTGTCCCCTGGATCAGTTGTTCAACCAGGAGTTTGACCAGGAGACCGGGAGTTCAATCGCTTGCTATGATGTGCGCTGACCACCAGGGGGTGGCAGTGGAGGTGCTGCAGGCCCCAATGGGTCCCAATGAGAGCGAGAGCGGGATCATGGCAGGATGGTGGAGCAGGTGAGTGGGCGGTGCCAGGCCAAGGTGGGTGCAAGTGGGGCCCGATCACCCCACCCATCACCCTGCGGATGGTGACCAGCAGTGGAGGTGGAGGGGCTGGGCTGCCGCCTGGCTCCCAGGGGCTGAGGGAGAAAGGGCAAATAACAATATTAGAATATTTCTTCTAATTATTTTCCTTTCAATGTGCACAAATCTATGCACAGGGCCACTAGTTGTCTATAAAAACACAGTATTTTCAGCTTTTCCTCATTTACCTTTGCTTTCTTGGCTATCCTTAGAATATTATAAAGAATATATCTCTTACTTTATTATGGTAACAGTATTTTAGAATGTATATGTCATATTGATGTTTGACAAATGCTTGATGAAAATTATTTCTTACTGCACCAAGGTTTTTTCCTATACATGTTTTAAGATCCAGTCATTTTTACTTTATGCCTACTGGAAAGTTAGAAATATATTGTACATAATCAAGTGAATTGGATTATGCACAATATATTTGAACTCTGTGAATATAATGACAGAATATTATTATGTAATGTCTTATTAAGATTGTATGACTATGCCTTATTGAAAATATTTCCTGATTATAAAAAAACATCTTATTTCTGCATAACAAAGATTATTCTTCCTGAAGAATTGTGAATTGTAAAGAATTATTGAAATGATCAGTCTCATATTGTGCAATTACAAAATACAATTATGCAGTAAATTCCAATAATTACATTTCAATTGAACTAAGGTATTATATTATCACGGACTATTTTCAAATATATACATATATTTACATTTTCCTCTCCTGTAATTTCCAAGAGAGTTTAGCATTGAACGAGTTATAGTCATGAGTCCTATTTTGATCTGAGATGGGGCAGGAGTTTGTGACTTTAGAAATTAATGAACTTATAGAAGGTGAACTTTATAAGGTCATTTGTTAAGATATGAAGTTACATTTATCTCTTAAGCTTTCAAAACATCTCCAGGCGTGTCCCAGGACACAGATCTGACAGAGGCTCAGATGACACCAGCAGCCCCCGCCGAGCCCATCTCCAGGCCCGTCCCACCTGCAAACGGCTGGCTGCCGGCACACTGAGGCTGCTGGGAGTCTCGGTGTTGCTCATTCATAAAAATTTCATAAGTGAAATAATAGCTTTGGGCAGATTGAGAGCAGAGAGAGACTATACCAGCTACTCATTTCATTCTGAATAATTTCCCCAGAAAATTTCCCATGTTTCTGTCAATGTGGAACTAACTGGCTTAATTCAAAATTTTCTGGGGAATTGAGTATTGAAAGTCAGAATGTCTATGATATCTCAACATAGTGTTCTGGGTTTCATTTCCTTAGGGGTCTTCTTTAATGACTGTGTTTTTTAAAAGTGAGAAACAGCCCAGTGAGAAAGAATAGGGAGAAGAAAAGATCCTCTCACCGGAATCACATGCCATCTTGGAGATGTTTTAGTCAACACGCATTTCTGACGCTTTTAATTTGCAGCTGCGAGGCCGAGTGCTGAGCGGGGCAGTCCAAAGCCTTCAGAAGAGGACGCTCCATGGGCCCCACACTGCTTCCTTCTCACATCTCTCTTTGGAGGTTTCACGTGTGGATGACCCGAGGAGGCTGGTGTGGGCGCACTCGGACACGGCTGGAGGGTGAGGTCCTGTCTGCCTGTCTCCTCCAGGTGGGAGTCACACCCCTGCAGGTCATGACCAGGAGGCAGTGCCATCCTGCTCTGTACCCAGTCGGAAAGTCCCAGCAGGCCTGGCACTGTGGCCCCTTGGCCTCTGTGACACTTCATGTGGTCCGCATCGGGGGCACCTCGGTCAGTGAGAAGGGCATTCCTTTCTGCAGCCAGGCCAGAGAGGTCAGGGACATGCCCCAAACAACAGGCCTGGGCTCTGTCCCCCGCCAGGTCTCACCTCTCCACAGCCACACAGTAGACACTGACGGTGGCTCTAACCCTCCTGGGAAGTGACTGGGAGGGACCCACATGCCTCCTTCACCAGAGTTTATAGTATATATGTGTGCAGTGCCTCAAGGCATGTGATGTGCTGGTCACCCACTAAGCATCTCTGTGAACTGGCGGGAGCTGGCCATGCTGAGGCCCATATGGTCCCCCAAGAGCAGTGTTGACCACAGTCGGCTACCCAGGGATTTCAGAAGTACGAGCCCTGGACGCATGAAGAGGACCTGCTCTCCAGGGAAACACTGATTCAGACCTGGACACAAAAGGCTGTGTGGAGTTGGGGCTGCTCCTCCCACAACCCTCTGGCCTGCAGGCAGCCAGGGACAATCTCCCCTCACCTCCTGGAGGTGCACAGCTCTTTTTACATAAGAACTTGGAGAAAAGGAAATCTAGAGCCCGGTGTGCTACTCTTGACATCTGGGCCTAGGAGGTTCTTGTTGGAGACTGTCCTGTGCATATGAGAATGGTTAACAGCATCCCTGGCCTCTACCCACTAGAAACCAGGAGCACACCTCCTGTATCCCCAGCTGTGAGGACCCAGAACCTCCAAATGTTGCCAGATGCCCCCTGGGGCTGACGCGGCTGACCTGGAGGCTTCATGGATGCCCTGTGTCACACAGCCAGGGAAGGGAGATGAGAGCCCGCCCAGGTCCTCTGTGCTGGGTCGGCGGTGTTCTCACTGCTCCCTCGGTCACCCTGCTTGTTGTGGATCATTGCTCACCTGCCTGCTGCTTCTTAAGTGCACCTATTTGGGGCCACAGGTTTTACCTGCACCTTCTCCCCCCAGCCCCCGACCTTGGCCTGCTTGGTCACTTTTTGACCTGGGCTGCCCTCTCCTGGTTGGGCCAGCTCTGCTTGGAGAGGTACCTGAGCATGGCCTCTTGCTGGATGCCCAGGGGCAGGAGCAGGTGGGGCTGGAGGAGGAGCTTAGGAGAACTTGAACGGAGAGCCCAGAGCAGGAGGCGAGGTTCCTCACCTCACCTTGTTGTCTTTAAACACTGGGAGTCGGGATAGGGACTTTAATAAAGTTAGGGCTCACAAAAGGAGCAAGGGGTGGTGGTGGTGGCATACGACCCAGGTAGAACCTGAGGGGTGAGGGTCTTTCTCAGGGGAGGAGCAGTTATAGCAGCAGGAAGGTCTAGGCAGGTCCCAGAAAAAGGTGGAAAGAGGCTGCCTAAGGGCACATCTGCCACCCAGAAGGTCAGAAAGATACCAACAGGGCAACCCGAGTCCATGGGGGGCCTTGCCAGGCCACAGGATCAGGCCGGCTAAGACACACCAGGGACAGGCTGCTTTCTGCCTGAGGCTGGACAGGAAGAGTCATCCTTATGGAGGCTACACCCCCACAGGTGGCACTTGTGACAGACTGTGGTGTGGAAAGAAGGCCCCCTTGGTACTGGCTGCCACCTGGAGAGCAGAGAAGTGATGAGAATCCAGGACTTACAGAGACTGAGTTTTAAACCAAAAATTATTGAGTCTGGAGACCCCAAAACAAAGTTAAATTCAGTTATGATGAAATAAGAGAAGTGGCATTGCCCTCTGGCCAGAATTGTAGTTAACCATGCAGAGCCCTGAGTTGCTGGGATGTGTGTGTGTTTGTGTGTGTGTGTGTGTGGGGGGGGAGGGTTGTGTGTGTAGCTCCAGAGGATGCGGGTCTTGCTGTGAACCAATTATCCCAGGTGCACTCACTGCTGGGCAGCCCCTCTGGCATCCTCAGGCCCCTGGGGTGGAGAACTATGTTCAGGGTTGGGGGGCTCTGTTGAGCTACTGAAATGCAAAGGGACAGTGGCCTGACCATATATGGAAATAGAGCCTTGATGCACAACCTGCAATAACCAGCCCAGGAACAACCCCTTGTTTACAGACACCAGCCCAGGAACCAACCCCTTGTCTATAGTAACCACCCCAGGGAGCCACCACTGTTTACGTACAGGTCAGACCTGTTATTGTCACAAGTCAGATCTCTGTCTCTAGTAACAATCCAGGAAGTGAAACAATAACCCTGTAACTATCAGCCCCAAACAACCAGAACTTGATTAATAACTGATTTTCCCTAATATGCTGTCCTCACTTCCGACTTAGGACCAGAGAAAGCCAATCATGCACCCCGCAGTCACATGGGATACCCCACTTCCAGCTAGCCCCCTCATCTTCCCCAGACCCCCCGGCTCCCATCAGAGCACCCGAGCCTCCCCCCAGCTCACCATGAAGCCCCCCTCCTCTGCCTGCCCTGAGTCTCTGCCCAGCACAGTGACTGGCTGACTGCTTGCTGCAGCAGTTCCGAGTGAGCAGCCCTCCTCTTCTCCTTGGGTGGTCTTCGTCCATCTCCACACCGTTTAAGGGAGGAAAAGAGGGAGGACCAGTCTGTGTGCTCTGTGCAAATGCTCCCGAGGGCTGGGGTTTGCAGAGATGATGGAGCAACAGGAACCTGTGGAAAACCCTAGGCTTTAACTGTGTAAGGTGGGAGCCCTGGTCTAAGTTCTCCACGGCACTGAGGAGCTGGCCTCATTGTGGGGCTAGTCCTGGGAAGGACTAGATACAGGCAGAGGCTCCAGGCTTCGGTCCTGGCCCACCATTTCCCATCAGGCACGTTTTGTCAAAATTATTGACCTCTTAGAGCCTGACTCTACCCCTGTAAAATCGGGATGACATTCTCTTCCCTAGCAGGGCACGGTGGTGCCAACAGTGAGTTGATGGTGGTAGCTTCTGAAAGACCCTAGGCCGTCGTTGCCTTGGTTCCCCTAATGTGATAGGAACAGTACACAAGGTTTTGAACTCCCACTGCTGCCGGTGTGCTGGGTCACTGCACAAAGCAGTCTCAGGACAGGACTCAGAGGCTCTGGTCCCCTCGTCCCTAAGACTGCACCTCCCCTGTCCCATGTCTCCCAGGCTGTAGCTCACAGGTCCCTCTGCCACTGGCTCGTCCCCACAGCCTGTGAGCCCCTTGAGGCAGCTAAGTGCCCATCCCGCCGGAGTCCCAGCTCTCAGCTCAGTGGGGTGAGGGCCGGGGCGTCTAAGTGCCGTCTAATCCACCAGTGGCTGTGCTAACTGCCTTCGCCCGGCAAGACCCTGCTTCTCCCAGCACCAGCCGCAGGCCACCTCCCAAGGTGCTGGCGCTCAGAATTCCGTGGATTAACAGTAAACTGGGAGCACATCTTCCCAGGAAAATGGCCAGGTCCTGAGGCAGCTGTTCTGGAAAATTACTGCAGTGCATATAAAATGCCTGTCTAAGTCCCCAAGTCTGCCGTCTCGTTGCCCACCGGTGGCCTGGCTTTGGTAGAAGGGCTGAGAGGAGTAAGTGAGGGTCGGCGCACAAAATGGAAGCTCCTCTGCTCTCCGTGCCCACCCGGTGCCCACCAGAGCTTGCCTTAGGGCTCAGCTGGGGACTCTTGTCTTCTGACCAAAACAAGCTGCAGAATTGTTTCCCACGTGGTTGTCGGTCCTGTTTCCAAACGGCTGCCCGCTGCACCGCAGGACGGAGTGTGAGACACGCGAGGATCAGCACTTGGATGGGCGCTGGCTTCGGATGCCAGGCTGTGGGGCAGGCGGCCCGGGACCAAAGCCAGTCTCTGGTCCCTGCTTGGCTCTGCCCAGCTGGGCTCTCTCTGAAGTTGAATCTTGGCTGTTGTGAAGCCTCAGCTGGAAGAAAAGGAGGCTGCAGACCCCCTGGGGCTGAGCTGTTGACCGCCTGAGGCAGGGGCCTCTCCCTCCCTTCCTCGGGGCTGGACTCTGAGATGCCCCCACAGACAAGTTAATGGGAGCTGCTGGGACTCAGGCTCCGAGTGGTTGGTGGACGAGGCACAAACACACACAACAGGCCTGTAACTTCTGTTAGCTGGAGAGGGACCTGGCTCTGCTTGGATTATGCCTCCCGGGGGGGATGACAACCTATTTTTAAAGACTCAAGTGGAAAAGTGTTCTCACAGCTGTGAAAACACTGGCCGGGTCAGCGCTCCTGGCCTGTGCTCAAAGGCTCCGAATGTGGACGGTGCCGGCGTCGAGGTCCGGGGCAGCGAGGGAGGCCTGGTGGAAACAGGACCGGAGGCCCCAAGCAGAGCACGACTCTATACCCTCCCATGGATGGTTAGGTGGACTCCGGCCAGCGTTTACCTACCTGGTGCGATCACGTCAGAGGAGAGCTGCTGACGTGAAGGACACGGCCGCGCATCCGACAGGAGAGAGGGCCCTTCTGTCTTGCACGTTTACCGAGCAGGCTTCATGGGTTAGATACATGGACGAACCTGACCGAGCCTCTGGACACGCGTTTGTGGTCATGGGAAGTCCAAAGGGGCCCTATGATCGCTGCATTTCTGTTTGAAGCGTCTGGAAGCCTAACTTTTCTAGACTAAACCAAGCACTGACTGGAGGCTTTTGCAAGTGCCCCAGACCTCGTTTCTACGTGTCAGATGTCTCTCAGACACAGAGCCACACATCCCTGCGAGGAAGAGAAGCGGCCACGGAGAACGTGCCCTTGTTCCCAGGCACAAGGTTAAGCTGCGGGCCTATGACATTTTGTATGTGTCTAGGATCGCTTTTGGGGAACCCATGTAGAAGTGGTCCTTTTTGTGGATTTTCTTCAGCAAGTTGTAATCACTGGCTCTCTCCTCCCTTCTGCCTGGGGTGGTACAACCTCATCAAGGATAAAGTTCAGGCTGTGAGGGGACTAAATCTGCCACCAAGAACTAGGCAATGGACCCACCCTACCCCCAAAGAGGAGCCAGTTTTGGATTCACCATTATGTTGGATTATCTGTGTTTGGTGGCGAGTCATGGAGGGTCTGTGAGCCTCAGACTCCCCCTCTGTGGTGAGGGGAGAGGGCTGGGGACACCTCCCCTGGGGTAGCTGGGAGATTCATTGAGCTCACATATGTGCAGGGTTCATCTCAGCTCCTGGCAGAGCAACGGCACTCATCACATGTTTATTATCTTATAAGACAGCAGGAGTGATGGAAACAGTGGAGAGGATGGGAGACAGAGCCAGGCACAGCTGCCTGAATGAGGCTGAATGTGAGTTCCAGACATTGGGTGTGGGATGGGGACAGAGCTCTAGAAACGATGTCAAGAAGCAAGACTGACTTTTGGGGTACCTAGGCATTTTGCCCTGGGTGTGCTGGGAAATGCTTAACAACTAGCTTTCTGACAAGAAATGAAAAAAGCCCTGATTTGTAGCATCTGCCACTTTTTCTGGTGTAAATACTCCCCTTGTGGCAGATGTCAATCTGCTAATGTGCTGTCACTAAAAGCAGAGCTGGAAGATGCACAGTTGGGTCTTAGGAGCCCAGGTTGGCTCTGAGACACCACTGGAAAGTCATCTGACCGAAGGACAGGGTAAAGGGAGAGAAGTCCACAAGGCACCTCGAGTCTGGGAGCAGCAGCAAGCAGGTCCAGCTCCACCATGAAGGACACGTGTTGTTTGGACACTAGATGTTTACAGAGTTGGGAACAGCTTCATGACCCAACTCCTGTGCCAGGGCAGCACCAGGAACTTGCAGGTGCAATCATGGGACCTTCGCACGGAAGGAGCTGTGGTCACCATTTTGTTCAGTCTCTCGGTCATAGCAGGACTCTCTTTTTGAAGAACACTTTTGGAAGGTAGTCCTCCAGCTCCGTGCCTTGTAGGGGAGCCCTGGTGTTGCTGGCAGTCTGGTTAATTGGAGAACTCCCTTGTGTTGAGCTGAAGCCCAGCTCTCTTTACTTCCCTCCTTTCCGTGTCTATTCTGCTGCTACACCAAGTATCTCCTCTGTCTCCTACAAAAAAGCTTCCAGTGTCTGAGTAGCTTGCACGCACCCTAAATTCTCCTCCTCCCACTAAACTTCTCCAGTTCCAGCCCAGAGCCAGTCACCAGCTCCTCCCCTCAGGATCCCAGGACTCCCTGCAGAGCATCACCCCAAGTGAAAAGGGTCCTTGAGATTGGGAAGGAGGCATCTTTAGGGAAACTGACCTTTAACATTCCTAAACCTAAACGCATTCCTTTACATACACAGAGAAACAAACTGGGAAATTATTTAAAATTCCTACAAAATTCATTTTTTTGCAATGAAAGAAAGCTTCAAGAATTGCCCATGAGAACAACCAGGGGCCAGTCCCCATCTTCCACCCTTACGCTGTTGCCTGCTCTCATCACGGCCCTGCTGGCTGGTCACGGGATCCCCATCACTGACATTCTTTGCCTGATATTCCAGACTTGGCTATTTTTCTCAGCTTCTCACTCCCGTCCCCAGGGTGCTCTCTACCTGGGGCTGCCTTGGTTCCTTTTCCAGCTGCCTGGAGGCCTCTTTTCCATCCTCAAGGCCAGCCCAAGGGCCAGCTCTTTCAGAAACTGCCTGTTTGCTCCAATGTTCAGCAACTCTGAACTCCCAGCCACCACCCCTTTGACCATGGGTCACAGCCGGTCCTCACCCTCACTGCTTCTCAACTCACATCACATAGGAGATGGGCTGCAGACAGCATGGGCAGCCTCCCTCCTTCCTCCACATCACTGTCCTTGCTCCCCAGGGCTGCCCAGAGTGCCTTGGAGTTGAGGTGGGGCTGGGGTTTCCTGGCACTCAGATGAGAGTAGCCTGTGTGCTCCCAGAGCTGAGAGGACCCCATCATCATTGAGGTCTGGTGGTGGCTGTGCGTATTTGCGGCTCCTCGCTGAAGGCTATGAGGTCATGGCGGAGTCATGACTAACTGGGCAGGAAGTGGTGGTTTGCTCAGGGATCCTCACCCTCTGGTTCTATTCACGCCAGTCCAGGATGCTGGCCTTTGGGTTACATGTGCTGGCTTCTTTCTGGCCCTGGCTCCTCCACTTTTGCACTGTGTGTTTCAACTTTGTTGCTTGTGTAAAAGAACGCACTTAGAGAATGATAAATGAAATGTCAACATCCAGTCATTTGGGGTGAAGCACCCAGGTGTAGAGACAAGCGATGCTGAGCCCCAGAGGCCACAGGTGATTCTCCTTTAAGTGGGTAAGACGCAGGGAGGGGAAGGGAATCTAGCTTCCTGTTGCTGTGCGGTGCCCATAAAGCTCCCTTCCGGCCACGTTAGTTCATTGATGTCAACCAATGCTTGTTGGCGCCATTTCAAACACCAACAGGAATCCCCAACTTGGGGTGTGGTGAAGAAGGAAACTTTATTTAGTGCCAACAGCTCAACGGTAATACAGCGCGGCTGTGAAAACAGCACTGCTGTGGGACAGCTCAACGGTGCTACAGCGCAGCTGCACAAACAGGAGGGCTGCGAGGCTGTGCCGGGCCAGGCAGCCCGAGGCCAGGCCCCTCTGCGGCAGCTCCGACGTCTGCTCCATGATGGTCCTCTCTGCTCGGTCTGCTCCACTCCGCTCGGGAGAAGTCTTTAGTGTTTCAGCTCCAGTCAGAACCGCACTCTCCGTCAGAGAGCACTCTCCAAGCCAGAGGGAAGCGGCTTATATAGACAGAAGTCCTGCCCCTGGTTCCTGATCATCCGAATAGAGCTGCTCTGATTGGTCAGAGCTGCACAGCTCTGATTGGATGGGAACAGCTTCAGGCCTATTGGTTGAAATAGGATTCCAAGAGCTCCTCTATAGGGCCCGCTCAAAGGGCAGACAGTGCAGGCAGGCATTCAGTGTAGAGGCAGGCAGTTCAGGGCAGAGGCTCCTCCTTGAAATGCAGTTTGCTTGAGAGGCCCCTGTGCAGAAATGGCTGCTAGGCTCTGTGTTTGTTTGTTTGTTTTTAATTTTACTTTATCTTATTTTATTTGAGCCCAGTTAGCCACCAAGAGTCCTTCTTGGTAGGAGCCTTTTCCCCCCTCGGGTTCACAGTGAGCACTGCCTCAGTTTCCCCATCTATCACGCAGAGTCAGCAGCTAACTCCACCTGCTCCGTATTTGCGTGGGTAAGTCACTTAAAGCAAGAGATATCCTTGGTGTGGGTGAAGGGACCAGGAGTCATGCACAGTCAGTCCTGCTAGTGGCAGCCCTTTCAGCTGGAACAGCACAAATACTCAGATCTCATCGTCTACACCAGGAGCCCCTCCCTGCTTTCTTGTTCCAGGCACCTTTAGTTACCACATCCTCAAAGGGCGTCTTGAAAGGTACAGGCCTCTGGCTTTGTGCAATGCAGCCTGAACCCCAGGTTAGTGGAGTGACTCCCTTTTGGGCTTAAGGCAGTGGTTCTCAACCTTCTAGACCTTTAAGTACAGTTCCTCATGTTGTGACCCCCAACCATAAAATTATTTTTGTTGCTACTTCATAACTGTAATGTTGCTACTGTTATGAATCGTAATGTAAATATCTGATATGCAGGATGGTCTTAGGCGACCCCTGTGAAAGGGTCGTTCTACCGCCAAAGGGGTCGCGACCCACAGGTTGAGAACCACTGGCTTAAGTCTTCCTCTGTCCCAGGGAGAAAATGATTTCTGCTGTTACAGCCTATTTATACAAGATTGCATCTGATAACCATCACTTGTGTCTCACAACGCTTTAATGATGTCTACGGAAGACCATTTAGTTGGGGTGTGGAAGGAAAAGGAGCCATGTTTCTTGGCTGATCTTGGCGGCCGCTGGGATCGGCTCATTTGCAAGAATGCCCAATGTTCGGAATTGTGAAACTGCCTATTGTGTAAGGCGATGTCTTCTGCCCCCTTGCCAATGGCGCATGTTGCAATGAGCTTGGCTGCTGGGCGGTTCCTTCCAGCTGAAAGCGTTCTGCACCAGAGAAGGCTGGTATTTGCATAGCAATTAGCTTGTATTCCTACAAAAATTTTCATGGATTCAAGTTCTTTGTAGGAAGAATGAACTGGAGGGTAAACTGCGCCACAGATGAAAAGACTCGTGTCAGGCGATTCTTTGAACAGTTTTTAATGGTTTTTGAACCATCATTATTTGCAATATTCTCTGAAAAACCAGCAAATAATTGTTTTCCCCCTACTGATTTGCACCTCTCCTCTTAGCAAATATTGGTTCTCCCCCCACTCCCCAACTTGGTTCTGAATGGAGCTGAAATTAACAGGGCTGCTTTTGTTTGATACAATGAACAAAACCTCCTGCTTGCAGGCTTCTGCCCTGCCAGAACATCTGTGCAGGCCCAGATGGCAACAGGGCACTGGAAATCGGGCCTGAGTTACACTCTGCCGACTCAGCAGACAGAGTGAATGTGCTGAATTTTTACAGGCCTCACAAAAATAGTAACTTTTGAAAACTTTCTGGCAACAGAGGGCTTTTTTTTTTTTTTTTTTTTTTTTTTTAAATCTGCTAAGAATGTGGGACTTCCCCATTAGATCACTAAGTAGAGAAAAAGCCCAATTTATAATCAGAAAGTCTGCTCATCGGTACTGCTGTAACATATGAGCATGAATGAATGACGGGATGATGTGGGAGGTATCGGTATTTCCCAGTTATTGATGGTAGAGCTGTTTTAAGCTCTAGGAACTTTTCCTTGCACTAAAAGGAAATATAAAGAGGGACTTTACTTGTCAGGAACATCAAATGGAAGACTTTTATAAAATGGGGTCTTGAGACATTTCTAGGTTTATTTTAGGAGCTTTTTCCTTCCTTATTCCCAACTCTAAAACTTCCAGTGTCTTTGATAGGACTGGTAGCTGGAATATGGCTGAGAAGTGGGAAAAGGCCCCAGTGTTGTTGTTGTTTTCAACCAGAAAAACGTTATAGAGTGCCTACTGTGCTCCAGGCCAGGAGTAAATGGGGAAGGACCAAGAAGGGTGGGTATAAACTCGTTTCGTTCCATGCAATTCAGCTCCGTAGATGGTTTCAGGTCCTGGAATTAGCTGTGTGATTTAGTTCCAAAGAAGGCAACACTTCCTGTGGTCCTGGCCGTGGGAGAACGGTCTGCCCTCCCTTCTCAGAAAGCAGCTGTCTCCCAACTCTTTGGGACAACGTTCCGAGGTTTAAATCAATGGGAGCTTACTGTAGGTATGCTTCTGTAATTTGCTTCTTTTATTCAACATTGTATTTGTGAGTTTTATTCAAGTGCAGCTCTTGTTTCTCCATTTTTACTGCTTTACAGTATTCTAGTGCATGGAATTAACACAATTTATCTGCCCTGTTTTGATTGAATTTTCTAGTGATGTTGTATAGATCTGGAATTCTTTGAGAAAAAAATTTCACTGATGATGCAATTTCTTTAATGAGTATAGGCTTTCTATTTCATCTTAAGTTTTGATATATGTTTAGAAATTTTCCATTTCATCTAACTTTTACATTTATTTGCAATTATTGGAATTTTTTTTTACAGTATCCTCTTATTACCTTTCCCTTATCTGCAGGATCTGTAATGATGCCCCTTTCTTATTTTTAATATTGTATTTAGGGCCTCTCTATTTATTCCTAATGAGCCTCATCAGAGAACTGACACTAATATTAGTGTTTTTTTTTTAAATAACCACTGTGTGTATCTGCTCTAATAAGTGTTTTATTTTATTAATCTGTGATCCTATTAGTGTTATTCTTTCTTGGTATTTTTGTTGGGTTTATTTTGGTTTTCTTTTTGAAATGTCCTGAGATGAATGGTTAGCTTATTTATGTTTAGTTTTTTTCCCTAATATAGTTCCATAAGCCTATATTTTATCCTCTAAATACAGCATTACCTGCATCTCACAAATTTTGTTATGTGATATTTGTTATTGTTCAGTACAAATAATTTCTGATGTTCTTTGTGATGTTTCAAACCCAATTCAGAAGCATATTAATTTCCAAACATATAAGGATTCTAGTTATTTTTTGTTATTATTTTGTAGCTTAATTTCAGTAGTGAGGGAACTTGCCATTTGTGATTCAGTCCAGCACATAGTCAATTATTTTTGTAAGCATCCCATGTGTATTTGAGAAAAATGTGTATTGTGCTGTTGATGGGCACAATGCAATGTTCTATATATGCTCATTAAGTTTTAAATTTTATTGTACAAACCTGTATCTTTACTGATTATTAATATGCTTTTATATATTATTGATGGAAAATTCTCTGTTGTGTTTTGTTTATTTATCTAAAACATATGTATTTCTTATTCTTGAAAGATACATTTTATGATGATAGCATTCTAGATTGCCATTCCCCCCTTAATACATTGAAGATTTCATTCCACTATTATTGACTACAAAAGTTAGCTAACACGTATTTCTTTGAATGGACTAGTCTTTTATTTTATCTTACAGATTTTAATTTTTTTCCCTTGTCTTTAGTGAAATTCAGTCTCATTAACGAGTGGGACTAGTTGCGATTAATTTATAGGCATTTCACTTTAGATTTAGTGGGCTTTTTAAATCTGTACATTTGTGTCTTCCAGCTATTATGAATAATTCTGGCCATTAAATCTTTAATATCTGTGTTCTATTCTCTGCTCTCTGTTGATACTTTGACCTAGGAGGATGTTAGGACTTCTCACTCCATTGTTTATGTATCAACTTTTCTATTATAGGTATATTTGTTGTTTCTCTGTTTCCCTGTGGTACATTCTGGATAATTTCTTTTGAGTTTTCTTCCAACTTACTAATTCTCTCCTTAGCTGTATCTAATAACTTGATAATTCTGTCTCTATCATATTGATTATTGTATTTTTAGTTTCTATACACTCTATCTGAATCAATTAACCTATACGTCACATCCTATGGGTTCCTATGGGGCTACAGAGAGTTTCAAGTTTGTGTTATATTTTTGTAAACACAGTACATATACTTGTTTCTAAATCTGTGACTGAAAATAATAACATTTGAACATTTTCAGATCTGATTTTGCAGCTTGATGTTTCTCTACTTTTCTCATGGATAGTGACTTGTTTTGTTGTGTTTGATTAGTTGTTTCTTTTGTGTGGGAAGCAACCTTTCCTTAAAATTTTGTGTGGATATTCTTTGAGGCCTAAGGTGAAGATGTACTCCTCCAGAGAGAATGTGCGTTTGTTTCTGTCCAGTATTTAGGAAAATTTTTAGTACATGAACACTTTAAAAGAAATTCAAAACTTGAGGTTTTCTCAACCACATGGGTGACGTGAATTTGGGCTGCAAATTCTGCAAGGGTTGGTGTGATTATAATTTCTCAGGAACTATATTCCCCATATTTTGATCAGGATCATGGGGATTTTTCTGCAACTTCCTTCTTGTTTTCCCTTACCCAGGAGATAGCCCTCTGTAGTCCAAATTGTGAGGACATGAAGAATGAGAGTCTCTAATCATACTTTTCCACACGACTGGGCAGGGACTCAGAAGCTGGCTCCAAGCCCAGTTGGGCAAGGCCGTGGGGACTGCCCTGTCTCAGGAGACCTGTTGACACCTGGCTGCCATCACCGGGTGGCAGCATGCCCCTCTGCAGGCTTCTCTCAGATCTGAAAGCAGTGTCTCCAGGCAGGTCCCAGGCCTCTACCCCATCTGAGCCGGAAGCACCCCTGAAGAATGTCATGAATATTCCACTCCCCCTCCTGGTGCTGCTCCTGACAGCGATGTTGTGCACTGAGCCTCCCATGACCCTCAGAGACCAGAGAAGCAGCTGCTGTGTGTGTGTGTGTGTGTGGGGGGGGGGGGGCGGTTCCTTGCTGCTACACATTCAGACCCCTCTCCAGCCTGTCCATCTGCAACCTTGTGGCATGTTTGTCCTTTCTGGAGAGGTGACTGAGGCCCTGCTGCCGCCCAAGGCTCCAAGCTCAGAGCGGCTCACACGCTGCGTGTTTTGTTTTAAATTACCTTCCGCTACGAGAACGTGTTTCATTCCCACTCTAAGTACTGTTGACAGATGTGTTAATTCATGTATTTAAACAGATATTTAGCAATCGGCAAAAGATTTGCCTAAATTGAGGTCATCTTTCTAAATAGGCTCTTTAACATCAGGCTAGAGCTGGTGGCTGCTGACAGGGACCCAGGGTGGCCACTCCCAGTGCAGCCACATCAGGGAGGACAAGGGCGCAGGTGCCCACACAGGAGCTATGTGCTGTCCAGTGGGACAGAGCTGGCCGTGGCCTGGAGGCACAGCAGGAGTCCTCGCCCAGTGGGCTGAGCCTCTACCACCAGCCGGCACCCTCACACCCGCCTCGAGGCTCCTGGCTGCCATTTGTAAAGTTAGGCCTTGACCGAGTGTCTCAGAAGCACTGTGGTCCCAGGAAAGCAGGGTGGGGCCCGCTGAGAGGCAGTGACACCCAGGAGGGAGGTAGAGCTGGTCCAGGGGTATCAGAGGTGCTGTCACCAGCCTGGGACTCTCAATGGCGACCTTGCAGGGGGCTCTTAGGTCCCTCCACATGCCTGGGGGCCCCTCCTGGGGAGGCAGGAGAGGGAGCATGAAGAGCCCATGAAGGCGGGATGCCCTGTGCACTCTAACCTCCAAAGGACAGAGAGCCTGGACCCCAGGGTGGCCTCAGCCCTCGCTCCCTATCCTGGGACATGTGCCACCTCAATTCTTCTCAACACAATGCTCCAGACAGCCCTTCCCAACCACACAGAATTAGCAAACGAGTTGAAACCTAGTCACCATCTCAGTAGGGACAGAGGGGGCTACTCACTCAGCTCAGGTCCTTACTCCTGACACCCATAGGAGTCTGGGTCACAGCCTAAGGTACACCAAAGGGTGGCACTGTGACCATAACCTGAGTGAGGCTCAACTAGGGTGACAGTGGGGGAGCGGAGAGTGGAGGGCTGACCTGGAGCTTGGGAGTGGGGGCAAGGGACACCCTTCAGCAAGGAGGAGTGATTTGTGGGGGTGGAGAGCTCCATTCTAAGTGCCATGGGCCCCTGCCCTGTGGGACTATCCAGTGAGCTCAGAGGAGATCCTCCAGGGGGCATCTTTACCAGGAAGTCCCAGCTGGAGGCTGTGGAGGAGGTCGGTGGGCACAGCCTCCAGATGATGGGAGAGGCCCACTCACAGGCTGCCGGGTGTGGGAGGAAGATGGGATGGAGGCAGTGATGGGGGTACAGAGAGATGGCATTTCTAATGTGCTCCCAGGTGGCACCGAAGCTGCAGGTAATCAAGAACCACAGTTGGAGTAGAAGACTGTGTGCTCAGGCCTAGGAGGCGATAGGTAGTCCCTGGTGGGCACCTGGCAAGCAGCTGGCAGGCATCTGTTGAGTACCTGTAGGACACCTGTTAGGAACCTGCCAGTACCTGTTTGGCACCTGGCAAGCACCTGGCTGGTCCGTGTACAGACCTTATTGCTCCCTCAACCCCACACTGACCACCCCAGTGCCTTTGTGAGGTGTGAGGAGCTCATGGCCGGGGGCAGGAGAGGCAGGCATTTTTGTATGCCCTTTCTTAAGTAAACCACAGGGAGTAAATTAAGACCCCAGTTCTCCTGCTCTGTGACTCTCTGCAAAGGTCTTTAAAAGCCCACACAGGGGGATGGGTTGGAGCGCCTGTGCCCCTTTAATTAATCTTTTATGGCCAATTTCCACTTGGTTCCGTTTTGCTCCAGGGTCTCTCTTCCCCACCTCTGTGGCTCCGTGGCCCCATGTGGTGGGAGCCCCTGTAATCAGGAGGGAGAGGCAAATTAGAAGGAGGCTGTGGGGGGTAGTGGTGGGCGACCGAGCCCATGCTGGTGGGGGTGGTGGAGTTTCATCTCGGGTACCGATTGGTGGTGGCAATTTTTTCTGACTCTGTAGTCCCCGTCCCTCTCGCTTGTCAGAGTTCATCTGCTCTTGGAGCAGGCAGCCCCAGGTGAGCCCAAATCACAGATGACTTCTATCCCTCACTGGTAAATGTAAAGGTGCTAATTATATGGAGCAGGAATCTGCTTGGTACCAAAGGAATGAGCACAGAAATGGGAAAATAACCCCGGGTGACACCCCACAATTAGCTTCGTTGGCACCTGGGGCCCTGCCTGGGGTGGGAGTATAAATGCAGGCATCTCAGCCGTTCAAACCCATTTCCCAAACTGACAGGGTGGGCTCTCCCTCCCTCCCCACTCTCTGCGCTTCCTCAGGCCAAATAACAGAATGAGGACTGGGGTCCTAGGGGGATGGGTGGCATTAGCTGGTGGACATGGGGCCTCCCTGAGGAGGTAACATTGGAGCTGGGACTGGAGTTAGTGAGGAAGAGAGCCATGAATTTCTGTGGGAACAAGGTTCCAAGCAGAGGGAAGGGCCTTGGGCAAGCCCTGAGGTGGGATGGCGTTGAGTGATCAAATTCTGGAAGGAGCAGAGGGGCTGAGGAGTGAGGGGCAGGCTGAAGTTGAAGAGGTGAGCGGCAGCGGCGGTGCAGGGTCTCTGAGGACGGAAGGACTGGGGTTCCCTGGGCATGATAGGGCAGTGGCTGTTTTAAGCAGGGGTGTGACCTGGTCTGATCCGTGTGCTGAAATGTCCACTGCTGCTTCTGTGGGAGGAGCAGGCTGTGTGCGGCACGTGTGAGTGTGCAGAAGATGTGCTGTGGCTGAGAACTGAAACTCACCTGGAGCCGCCACTCCGCATGGGGCAGGCAGAATAATGGCTCCCAAAGATGTACCTGTCCCGCACCCGTCACCCCAGGACTAGGAATGAGCTAAGTTATGTGGCAAGAGGAAATGAAGGTGGCAGGTGGAATTGAGTTGCTAACCAGCTGATCTGAAAATAAATAAGTTACCCTGGATTATGTGGGTGGGCCACTGTAATCACGAGGTCCTTGCCAGTGGGAGAGGGAGCAGGAGGGTCTGAGTCAGAGGAGCTGTGCTGACGGAAGCAGGTAGGAATGCTGCGCTGAGGACGCAATCAGCCGCTGCTGGATTTGAAGGTGGAGGAGGGCCATGAGCCAGGGCATGTGGGCGCCTCTGGAAGCTGGAAAAGACGGGAAATGGATGCTTGCTCCTCGGGAGACTCCAGAAGGCATCTGCCCACACCTTGGTCTGAGCCTGATGGGGCTCCTCTCAGACCTGTGACCTCCAGAATGTATGGCACGAAGTATGTGAAGCCCCTGAGTTTGTGGTAATGAGCTGCAGCAACTGCAGTCAACTAATGCTGCTCCACCAAGCCCTGGCCCCGTCCTCAGGGATTCTGCTCTCTGCAGCAGGACAGAACATCTCCCCACGTGCTCGCAGGGAGGCCCTCAACTTTCTTTGTTGCTTAAAATGGTGACCGGGGACCTCACGCCCGGCCCCCCGGCTCTGCTCTGGAGACCGGGGAAGAGGCCCCAGTGTCTGCGGCAGCAGGTGGTGTGGAGACGGAGGCTCTGTCTGTCTCCCGGCCCAGAGGACTCCCTGTGGTCTGTGCAGTGGGACACAAGACTTCCGGCACGAAGTCTCTCTCACTTTACCGGTGAGAGCGGAAAACTCCAGGGATTTGCTTCCCTGTGACCCAAGCGGTGGAGCAGGGACCTCTGCTCCCTGCGGGGCTCTGCAGGTTTCTGCCGCCCAGAGACTCACAGGTGGCGGGACCTACGAAGGAGCCACCCCTCTCCTCTGCCCAGCCCAAGACCAGGGACTCTGCCTGCGGAGAACACACGTCTTGAACTGCCTGGCTCAGGACGTCTTTACCCCCGGAAAGAGGAGGTCCTCCCCGAGCCATTTTGTAGGACGGTCTGGAATGCATTCTCTTAAAAACCGAAGTTCCAAAGGACCGCCACGTACAGTGATACACCCTCGAGCCCGCTGTCACCTCCCAGCCTCCCCTGCAGGGGCCCCGCCGTGTCCTCTGTCCCTGGACTCCTCAGGCTCCTCCCGCGCCCCACCCTGCGGAGCTGACATCTGAAATGGCATCTTCATCCTTCCCGGGGTCCTTACGTTTTCCAATCCTGGGTTCTCTCTATGTGCCCACCAACTGTTTTCCATTCAACACTTTGAAATTAAAATGAGTGTGTAGGGCTGTTTAAGCCACAGACACATCCAGTATAAGCCGTGTTTACGTGGCAACTGGTGACCACTTAATTACATAGTAATTACAGTGCTGCGCAGGCGATCGCACAGTAAGTGCTGTGTCATTAGCCCTGATTACTCCGTCTTCCCAAGCACAGGGAGGCTGCGTGGTAATTGCTTTCGGACTTTTTAAACGCGTGTGAGCTGGAGCCACAGCCGCCTGTAATTACCAAGGCCGTGGGTGACGTGTATCAAGGAAGCAAACGTGGGGGGCTGCCATGTGCAAGGGAGCAAGATCA
Organism: Myotis nattereri; assembly: GCF_964212035.1. Lineage (NCBI taxonomy): Eukaryota > Metazoa > Chordata > Mammalia > Chiroptera > Vespertilionidae > Myotis > Myotis nattereri. The sequence goes on from NC_138082.1 coordinate 35,767,850, forward strand.
AAGCCCGGCTGGGGAGGCCGCTGCGGCCCCAACACACGGCCAGGCCGAGCAGCCACCTTCACAGTGTGCTCAGGCCGGGATTCTGTCACCTGCCGCCAAGACAGTCCTCATGAAAGCGCTGAGCTCGGGGTGCCGTGAGGGGGTTGCTGTGGCTGGAGCCCAGGGAATGGAAAGGGACAGGCGTGGAGGGCAATGGAGTGGGAATGAGGGCTGTTCAGACTGTAGGATGGCGAAGGCAGCTCACAGTGGGCGTGCAGGTCTGCCCAGTTCGGAAGAACGTGCTGAGGCTCAGAAAGACGCCGCCGCGTGCTGCTGGCTGAGTCCATCACGTTGTTGGGCACCGTGTTCTCAGGTCTGCTTGCCTCTGCTCTGGGCGCTCCAGGCAGCCCCCTTGATGGTCGTGAGAAGGGGCTGGTTGGGACCAGGAAAGGCCTGGGCTTACACTGGTGTCCCTACCAGGGTCTGGGCAGAAGGTCCAGGCTGACACCTCCAGAGACGGAGACAAGACCAGGGGCCTAGTGAGCAGGGAGCACAGCAGGGGCCACGGCCACTGCAAAGGCAGGCCACGCGGAGCCAGGGGCCCCTGGAAGAAATGGGGAACAGTCCCAACTGCGTGGGAACTGTCCCAACTGCTGGGAAGGATTTTAGGTAGGGAGGGACGTAAGTTCTCAAGGATGACTGTGGCTGGAATGTGGGTGGCAGAATGAGCACCTTGAAGGAGAAGACAGGCTGGTAGGCCCCCGTGGGGTGTGGAGGAGAGGGCAGTGGCTGGCCCGGTGTGGCAGCAGCGAGTGGGGAGAGGCGGGTTCCTCTCCTGGGCTGTGCTTCCTCTGTTCCCCCAGCCTCCATGGTCACTCCTCTGTCTTCCTGGGCCTCGTCTTCTGTCCTGCTCCGCTGCTGGAATTTGGCCAGGCACCTTTGCCCCCTCCCTTCCCAGGGAGCCAGGAAGGTTTAAGAGCCGGGCACTGCCTGGTGGGAGTTATGCCTGAGGAAGACCGATGTCCAGACCCAGCATAGCCCTCTCAGCCCTTTGCTGAGCGTGCAGCCAGGCCATGTCCCCAGGTGGCACCAGCCACTGCCTATGCCACTGTGAATCCAGTGTAAGCGGGTCTACCGAAATAGGTCACTCTCAAAGGCAAGCTAAACTTAATTGTTACAAGTTAAAAATGGAGGCAATATGAATCCCCGAAGAATAAGTCATTCATTAATACTTCCCCTGGTTTCAAATGGAAAAGTGCTTAGCTTACCTTTTGCCTCAGAGGAGTTCGTCAGAATGGGAACGTTGGATTCCTGGCATTCGACTGGGGAGAAGTTGGAATTCACCACGCTGGTGCCTTTGCCTCTCCTGCCCCTGCCTCTATGGCCTCCCCTCTCACTTGTCCCCTCCTGAGATTGGGGTGCAGGTGAGTGGGGCCCCAGAGAACCGTGGTGTGTGTGCTGTCCTGTGGAAGCAGGTGTGTGTCATAGGAGCACCCTTGGCCCCACCACGGTGGGTTCCAAAGAAAGCTACACCTGGAAGGACTGCATGACCCAAAAAACTGACAATAGGAACTCAGACACCTGGATAGGAACATTCACAGAAACACTATTCACTATAACCAAAGGGTGGACATGACCCACGTATCCATGATAAATAAAATACGGTTCATCCATAGCATAGACTATCATTCCACCACAAAAGGGAAAGAAGTCCTGACATATACTTCAAGTGGGTGGACCTTGGGCACAGGCAGAGATCCATGGAGACAGAAAGCAGATGGGAAGTTGCTGAGGCTGGGGGTGGGCCATGGGGAGTGACTGCTTGATGGGTGTGTCACTGCTCCCCTGAGACCTGCAGTGGTGAAGGGCTGAAGAGGAGATGGGGAGAGACCCAGGGCCTACAAGAAGTCACAGATGCAGGGGTGGCCTGACACACGACTGGTGTCCTCCTCAGAAGAGGGAAATTTGGGAACAGAGACACAGATGCAGCGAGGCAGCGCCTGGAGTGATGCAGCCATAAGCCAATGCCCGCCTGCCACTCCCAGAGACCAGGCAGGGAGTGAGGCCCTGCCAACACCTTGATTTCCGATTTTGACCTCATCACTGAGAGAGAGTACATTTCCGTGGTTTAAGCCACTTCGTTGTGGTAATTTGTTACGGCGGCCACAGAAGAGGAATGCGGTCACGGACACCCAGAGGGGATGAACCAGAGGGTGACTTCTGCATTTTCACCTTCTGCCTGCGCCAGCTGGCCGAGGGTTTTGTTCACGCTCAGCCTTACAGACTAAATGCTCAATGCATTCCTTCCTCAAAGGGCTGACATCTAACGCTCAGGAGAAAGTTGTCTTGCATCTCACTTTCTGTCAACAGATGGTTAAATGAACACATGTGCAAACCAGGGTCAGGAAACAGGCACAGTACGGACAGTTGGTCGGAGTGTTTAGCTCAGCGAAACCAGTTCACACCAATCTACTCTCAAAGGGTTTGCTCTTTCTCTGAACTACATCCCTGGTCCTATCAGCCCAGAACTTCACTTTCTTTTCCGTATCAGCTCAATGTATTTCCCTCCTACTGGGCAGTCTATTGGGTCTTAAAATAGAATTTCTGTTTCTTTTAATTGGAAATGTCGCATGAATATTTTTAACTGTAGGAAAACGGCTTTTCTTCTCAGTTGTGATGTCCACGGTTCCCAAGGTGATGTTGGTATTTTTGCCACATCAGCAGGAGCCTTGTTTGTGATAAACACATGAGGAGACCGGCCAGCAGGCGCCCGAGACACCGTGGGTACTGCTCACAGTAGGAGCAGCTGAGCCATCAGGATGGAGGAAAGATTTGCAAACTATACATCTGATAAGGATTTAATACCCAAAATATATCAGGAACTCATACAACTCAATAGCAAAAACTCCCCAAAGAGCAGAAGGCCCCACTACAAAATAGGCAAAGGAACTGGATAGACATTTCTCAAAAGAAGACATACAAATGACCAACAGGTATATAAGAAAATTCTCAGCATCACTAATCATCAGAGAAATGCAAACTAAAACCACAGTAAGTACCACCTCACACCTGACAGAACCCCTATTACCAAAAAGTCAAAAGATAACCAGTGTTGGCGAGGATGTGGAGAAAAGGGAACCCTCATGCACTGTTGGTGGGAATGTTAATTGGTGTAGCCACTATGGAAAATAGTGAAGAGGTTCATTTAAAAATTAAAAATAGAACTACAATATGATCCAGCAATCCCACTTCTGGGTATTTATCCAAAGGAAATGAAAACAGGATATTGAAGAGATTATCTGCACCCCCATGTTCATTGCAGCATTAGTCACAATAGCCGAAACATGAAAACAACCTAAGTGTCCTTCAAAGGGTGAATAAAGAAAATGTGATATAGAGAATATTATCCAAATATTAAAAAGAAGGAATCCCATCACCTATGACAATATGGATGAACCTGGAGGGCACTGTGCTGAGTGAAATAAGCCAGACACAGAAGGATAAATACTGAGTGATCTCACTTATTTATGAAATTTAAAGTAGTCATACTCACCCTGGCAATGTGGCTTAGTTGGTTAGAGCATCATCCTGTGTGCCAAAAGTTTTCCAGTTCAATTCCCAGTTAGGGCACATAACTAGGTTTTGGGTTTGGTCCCTGCTTGGGCCACATACAAGAGGGAACCAATGAATATCTCTCTCTCTCTCCCTCTCTTCCTCTCCCTCTCCCCCTTCCTCTCTCTAAATCAATAAACATATCCTCAAAAAAATGTTAAAATAGTTATACTCAGAACAAGGAGTAGAGTGGTGGTTGCCAGGAGGTAGAGGGGGGGATGGAGACATGTGGGTCAAAGGGCACAGAGTTTTGGTTATGCCAGATGAATAAATTCTGGAGATCTAATGCACAGCATGGAGACTCTAGTTAATAGCACTGTGTTGTGTTCTTGAAATTTGCTGAGAGTAGACCTTAAGTGTTCTCGCCACACAAAAATAAGAAGGAAAGAAAATGGCAACTACGTGAGGTGATGAATATGTTAATTAGTGGGATCGTGGTCGTTTCACAATGTGTGCACATATCAAACATGAAATTGTACACCTTAAATATATAGTATTTTAGTTTTTCAGTTAGAGCTCAATAGAGCTGAAAAATAGTACTAATATACTAAAACACGATAGAGATATTTTGAATCAATTAGGTCTCTGTACTCCTGGGAGAACGACTTCTCCTGACCTGCCTTATCAGTCTTGTATTTTCAATGGATTAGTGAAATGCACATTTACAGGGATTACTTGAACTTTGTCCCAGGGATATAAAACACAATACTTGTGCCGCTTGGTAGCCATGGTGAGTGTGCGTAACATGTTAAGTACATCTGTTTCCCTGACAATCTCTGTGTCAGCAGACAAATCGCTCACACTGCACTAAAAATAGCTCACGAGTGCTGTTTGGACCCCTCTTTCACGAGCATGCGTCATGTTCTCGGCAAGCATCGATTCGCCATGTACCGGCACAGGGCCCATGTCAGCGATGGCGTTTCCAGGTGTCCCCAGGGACCGGCACTGCCCCTGCCCCTCCAGAGGGAGAGTTGACCGTGGGCGTACTTGTTGGCCATGGCCTTCAAGACTATAAGGAAGCAACCAGGCCAAAAGGAGACATTGAAACATGAAAAATGCAGCCATTGAGGCCCTTTCAACAGTCTTTTAGATCTATCACACGTCCACTAGACAACATTTTTAGTCAGAAGGAAGTCTGAGATATAGACCGCCACCACACAGCATCATTCTGATGGGCTGTGGCCGTGAATGCCAAGGCTGGCGCTACCAGGACACCGACATGCCCAGCAGACACGTCGCGGCATTTCCTAAGGCACTCAGAGATGACCCGTTCACTGGGGTGGAGACCAAAAGTGTTTCGGTCAAGCAGTCACAATTGGTGCGGTCTGCCCATGGGGGTGCTTGGGGTGGGTGGCCAAGACCAAAGCCAAGTCCAGTCCCTTCTCTCCCTAGCACTTTCAGCTGAGGCCTCTGAGTCCAGAGGACCCCACAGTTAAGGGCTGGGCCTCAGAGGGTAGGGGGCCTTCCCACAAGCACCTTTTCCAAGGAGGATTTAGTTGGTCACCCTGGGGGCCCTTGGGATGGCCAAACAGACATCAATGCCAAGAACTTTGCCTCCATTATGTTTGAAACATCTAACAGATGGACTGCAACAACATCGGCAGGGGCTCAGTGAGGGACGACCAAACAACTGAAGAGCAGGCTGCATGGGGCAACCAGGCTGGCGGGGGGGGCTGCAGTTAGGGGTGATCAGGCTGGCGGGGGAGGGGCAGTTAGGGGTGATCAGGCTGGCGGGGGAGGGGCAGTTAGGGGCAATCAGGCAGGCAGGCAGGTGAGCAGTTAGGAGCCAGTGGTCCTGGATTGTGAGAGGGATATCCGACTGCCAGGTTAGGCCTGATCCCTGGGATGGGGCCTAAACCAGCAGTCGGACATCCCCCAAGGGGTCCTGGATTGGAGAGGGTGCAGGCTGGGCTGAGGGCCTGCCCCCCATGCATGAATTTCATGCACTGGGCTTCTAGTATTAAATAATTGAACCACAGTGGGAATCAACAAATAAACCTCAAGGAAGTATTACACAAAAGAGAGAAAGTTTTGGATCAAAAGTTTTTTTTCTTAAAAAGGCAAGAAAAAATAAATTAGAACCTGTAACCAGCAGCCCTATCCTCAAATGTTACTCTGACAAGAATATCTTAGAGGATGGGTGTAATTTACCCTAAAAGCAATGTAGGAGCATCTTACACCTGCTAAAGGCAGAGGGTCACTGGAGTGACTGCAGTTGTTGTGACCATCACGAGGAGACATTCAAACAAAGCCGACAGTGCCAACATTTCTGGGAGTGAAACAAAGATAAATGCAGGCAGCAGCTTCAGAGCAGGAAAGAGCAAGAATAGATTTAAGTAAAAAAGTGAATTTTGAGAAGCTGGAAGACCCAAGCACAGAGAACCAGCCTGCACATGGCCACTCCTTCCAGAGAAGGAAAGTAGCTTGGAAACATCGTGCCACTGGTAAGGGACTTTCTTTGGATTTGGGAAAATAACTAAGCTGGGAGAAAGAGGGCCATGGAATCAGTTATGCTGAATCAGCAGTGACTGAATCGATGAGATGCAACTTTGTAAAATGCCCACCACCCACCATGTGTTTGCTCCATAAACATTCGTGGAGCGAAGGGCAAGACTTCGGTCAGGTCGGCAGGTGACATGGAGCAGAAGGTGGTGGGATGAGGAAGACGGTCTGCCCAATGAGAGTGTGTGTCATGGAAAAGCACGAGCCGTGCAAGGACGTCGTATGTGGTTGCCCACCAGGTCCCCTTTGTCCAGGGCATGTTCCAAAACCCCTGAGTGGGAGGCCGTGAATGAGGGGATGGGCAGTGATGTCAACTCGCCCAGGCAAACTCTCGACACCAATCTGAAAGAGGTGCTGGAGAGATGGCGCTGGGAGCCCAGCGAGAGGACCAAAGACGAAGGCACCTGGTGTCCAGAGGGGACAGGAGACCCTCTGAGGTGCAGACTTGTTTCTCATGAAAAGCAGGTCCAAGGCCCTAGCCAGTTGCTCAGTGGTTAGAGCATTGGCCCGAGGACTGAAGGGTTGTGGGTTCAATTCTGGTCAAGGGCATGTGCCTGGGTTACAAATTCGCTCCACAGCCCCAGTCTGAGTGTGGGAGGCAATCAATTGATGTGTCTCTCTCTCACATCAATGTTTCTCTCTCTCCCTGTCTCTCCTCCTCCTTTCCACTCTCTCCAAAAAAAAAAAATCACTGAGAAAATTTAACAAAAAATAAACAAATAAAAAGCAGGTCAAAGGATCTTTGTTATAATTGGGCAGCTGTATCTGTAGAGAGAGACAAGGTTTGCAGAATGCTTCAGTGTCCTTCATTGTGTTACACAGAGTGTTTACTTTCTAAATTCAAGTGAAAAGTACAAGAACACTGAGACACAGGACAAACAAAGAGGAGGCAGAAGCAGGACAGAGTCCTACAGTGACCAAAGCCAGCCAGGTGGGAACCCCGCACCATGGGAGGGTCCCAGGGATGCAGGGAGGTGGCGGAATGGGGGAGGGTGGAGCCTGACCTGACCACTGCACACCTTTCCCCCCGTTGCTCCCACAGGTCCCTGTCACACAGGAAGGGCCTGGGTTCATGGGCACAGTACGCTCTGCACTGTCAGGTTGAAATTCTTGGTGTAAACCTTGCATCGTCCACAGAACAACAGGCTGGCCTTGATAAGACACTGAGGAAAAGCTGAGCTGCATCCCAGGTGGGGCTGAGGGACCCCATCAGGAGCAGCCCTGTGGCTGGTTCTGATGATGTTCCTGTGACAGTTTCCCAGGGTTGGGCCCTGCAGCCTTGAAGGCAAGGTGCTCTCCCTCCAGGACTTAAGCGGGGGGTCGTGGGAGGGGGACCCCAGACTCTTTCCACTCTTTCCTTTCTCCACGGATGAAGGAGATGGCTGCCAACCTGTTTTCCAAATGAGAAAATGCCAGAAGATTTATTTTCTGCAGAAAGGTGCAAACCAAATAGGAAATATTATTTCAGGGAGCTGGCGCAGGGTAATTATTTATGGATGTATTACCAACCATAAGGTTTCCCACGCTGGTTCGAGGGGGTAATGATTTTTATAATTACCTGTGTTTAGAAATACCTTCACGCAAAGAAGTAAATATGCCTCCTGCTGAGAACAGAAACAGTTTTTCCTCTTCCATAATTAGTGAGCTTTTCTTCAACCAAAGCCTGAAATTACTTTTGGTTTCTCAGGGGCAACAGGGGACAGAGAGGCAGGGGTGGGATGTGGCCTGTGGGGTTCTCACTGAGACTCATCCGCAGGCCGCCCCTGGGACTGACCAGGGCCCTAGAGCAGGGAAGGGGACAGGCACAGACACTGTCCACCTGAGAGTTCAGTGGCCCTACCACTCCTGGAGCCCACTGTCACCACGGTCACCTGGGAGCTCCAGGCTCCAGGGATGCCATCTGGGACCTGTATGCTCTGGCTTCCCTCTCCCCACAGCCAGCCTCTGCCTGCTCCAGCCACCTGCCTCGGGTCCTTCTCCCGTGTCCAGGGCCACCTTAGGTACATCTAACCGGCCACGTCCCTGACTGCAGTCTCTGCTGCCCCTGGTGTCCACACTGAGAGTCCCCAAAGTCAGTAATGGTGGCATTGGCGGACAAGGACAGTGAAGTAAACTAAATGGAAAACGCAGGTTGCTTTTAAGCCTCTATCCTTTATTCTTGGATGAAGTCTTTCCTACTTTAGGGGGTATTTGTGATTTAAATACAGTTATTTCTTGCCCCTCCCCCAAGTCCTTTGTTAGTTTTCCTAATTAGCGGTGTGTACATGTGTGTACATGGGCACGTGTATATGTGTACGTGTGCACACCTGTATGTGTGTGCACGTGTGTGTGTGTGTGTGTGTGTATTCGTGTGGGGGATGGGGAAGAAGGAAGTGGGAGGAGGCCTTAGGCCTGTGATTGGCTGGATGGGACTTGGGACCACAGCTCATCATGGGGCCCTCGACCTCACAGCCACAGGGCCAGCTGCCGGGTCTCAGCTGAGTGGCCCAGTCGTGGGGACCCCGTGCAGCTGGACAGGCTACTAGACTTTCATTTCTCCATTCATTCATCCCTGAGGTGGGGTGATGGCAGTGCCAGCCTTCATGGGAAGAGGAAATGCATCTGTGTCTACAAGTGGTTGGGTACACGGTACGTGCTGCACGCACGCACACACACACACACACGTACACGTGTGCACACTCGTGTGCTCATGCATGCTGCGAGAGCAGGGGCGCACTTGACAGGGGAATGGCTACTCTGCCCAGGAACTAATCCTCTTGCTTCTGAAGGTGAGATGGGGGAGGGAACACAACACCACCAAGAGTTGGGAGGAGTGGGGTGTTCTTGGGACCCAGCCAACTTCCTGTTCCTCCTCCTGGTCTCTGAGGCTCACACAATTTTGGTGGCTGTGATGACACTTCGGGCTTGAGCTGTGATGCTGTCTGGTATTAAACTACACCCCCTACAATGGTGGAAACCATTTCCCCAGAATTCCAAGAAACACTTTCCTGTTCTCGGTTTACATTTTTATTTTCCAGGAGCAACCTGTGACAACCAATGAGTGCATGCACTCGGTGCAAAACTTCCAGTTATGTGCAGTTAAACACACGTTTTCACTCGTTCTGGCCCATAAGCTTATAAGGTTTATGTGGAAATGTGACCTGCTTTCTTTAACGAGTATGTTCCCTCAGGGGCACTGGTGCACGCACTGGGCCAAGACAGGGAACACTGGGACCATGGGCGGGCAGCATGCAGCACAGTGTGAGCACTTGAGAAATGGGTTGCCCGCTCTCTCTAGTGCCCCAGTAGAAATGCTGATGGCTCTGGGCTGGACGTCAAGCCCACGCTCTGTCTGTGCTGAGCCCATTCTACTGCAGGAGTGCAGGAGTGACACCGTCCCTGGGAGCATGCTGCAAAGGACTGTGGGCACTTTGAAGCCTGGAGCGAGTGACACAGCGTCACCCCAGTGGCATGTGGGTGATTTCCATCAGTACCTGGGCTCTGGCAAGGCAGCACGTGTGGGTCATATTTGTAAATATGTAAGGGCATCTCCGTTCAGTCCACGCCACTGCTTCTCAATGTCAGCACAGGGCCACCAAGCCCATCACCTTGTCCATCCCCAGGGGTCACAGGGCAAAGGCCTTAATGACAAGCCCAAGTCTTGTTGCACCTAATTCTTGTTCAAGCCCAATTAACAGAAAACAAGCCCCAGAACTCGTGGGGGAAAAGTCACTGTTAACTTTACAAAACGTCTGTGGAAGACAAGGCCCCCCCTTCTGGCTCAATCTCTCTGACCTGAATTTCGAAGTCACAACAATGCAATGGGGGGATCCATCCACTTTTCCATCCTTCTGCTCGTCCTCACATCCCTCGGGCTTCTGTTCACTTATTGATCACCACTGATAAAGCATTTTTCCGCAAACTCCTTCTGAGACAGCGGTTCTCAACCTGTGGGTCGCGACCCCTTTGGTGGTCGAACAACCCTTTCACAGGGGTTGCCTAAGACCATCCTGCATATCAGATATTTACATTACGATTCATAACAGTAGCAACATTACAGTTATGAAGTAGCAACGAAAATAATTTTATGGTTGGGTCACAACATGAGGAACTGTATTTAAAGGGCCAGAAGTTTGAGAACCACTGTCTGAGATCTGACGGTGAGACAGGCAACCATTTGCTTCTGAAGATCCCAAATGCTGGAGACTGAGTTCCTCCCTGCAAGGGACTCACTGTTTCTGCAGGAGTCGGACAAGCACAAAAATAACCCCAAGCTAATGAGATAAGAACACAGATGGCTTAGAGTTAAGGTTTAGGGTTAGGCTTAATTAAGGGAACAGATGGAGAATTCAAGTTAAAATTCAGTAAAATTTTAATTAAAAGACTATGCATTTCTACCCTAAGGTCTTTTAACGATGAGCTCAAATTTCATGCCTTGTCCCCTCCCCAACAATCACACACACCTGGAACTATCTGCTTTGAGCTATGTGGCCAGACATCCCCCATGTCAGCATCTGGAGTCCAGCTCTGCCCCCCACCCCCTACCTCCTTGGAGACCTTGACCTTATCACTCGTCCCTGGCCCCAGCCAAGAGAACACACAGTGCTCTAAGAGGGCTGAAAGCGGGGAGGGACACTGAGAAGCAGGGCAGTTGGTGTGGCAGAGGCAGGAAACTGGCCTAAACAGCACCCCTGTCCCCGGCTCCTGGGTGGTCCCAGACCTGCTCACATGTGCTTGGACTGCGTTCCTCCTAGATGTGCTGGGCTGCCTCTCTCTGCCATCATCTTGGGAACCTGTACCCAGCAACTGCTGGAAAGCTTTCTCCACCCTGGAGGGGAGAAGTCCCTGAGGTCCTTGTGACTCTGGGTGACACCCAAATGATGGGACAGGGGAAGGGGAGCTGCCATTTTCTGGGGGAGTGGTCCCCCAGGCCCAGTTTAGTTGCTGCTGTGTGGCTCTCTCCTCAGAGCATGTGGACATGAACATGAGTCCCCGAGGGCATGAACCTGCTCACAGAACATCCCTCCCCTCTGCACTCATCCTGTGTTTGGATCAGTCTGTGCCCCACTGCCCTTCACAAGGCTCCTCTTCCCTCCCCAGGTGGACTCCAGTGGACCAGCCCCAGCCTCTGGTCCTTCCATCTTCAGGAACTTTGCATGTTGGGGCCTGGACAAAATAAGTAGAAAGGCACATTGCAGCCAATTGACTAATCAATGAATCAATTGATCAATTTATTCATCTAATCATCCATCCTTGCATTTGTCCATCTATCATCCATCTGTTTGTCCATTGTGTGTATGCCTATCCGCCCATATTATCCATCCATACTCCATTCGTCCATCTATCTATTCACCCATCTATCATTTCATCTATTCATCTATCCTCCATCCATCCATTCATCTATCCATCCACTCACACAAACTTTCTTCAGTAAAGATTGGATTTATACCCCAAAAGGGTGGGAAGTTCCACCATTAAACCTCTCTCCACATCTTCAAACACAACGTGTAGGATTTTTTAAGATCGGGGCCAACCATATGAAATGTTGGTTGCCTTTTCTTGGACATCTATGTTGGGTCTCCATCATTCTGAAATGTTATATTCTTTTCTCACATGGTAATGATGTGTGTGGCCAAGATCTGAATGTGGGTTTTTAGACATTTTCAATTTACTATTTGGGTTTTTTAGGTCGATAATACCTTCACCTGGCTCTTCTAGACAGGGACCCTGGGTTTATTTCCAGCAGTCTTTGCATCAGAATTGGAGAGCTCACTGCTCTTTAAGGAATATGGTTAGCAATGGAGTGCTGAGTGGCTGTGTTTTATACTGCAGATGTGGGCCGCGGTTGGATGGCTCGCTGCCTCCTCATAGACCGTCCCTTTGATACTTCCAATGCAACTTGAGTTGGCTTGCTCTGGGAAAGTCTTGGGGAGGCCTCCTGGGCGGTGCATTTGAAGAAATGGTATGTCTCAGGGCCCCCTGCTGTTGCACGAGAACCAGGCCCCAGTGGAAGCCTCCTCATTCCAGAGACGCAACAATTCTGTTCTCGTGTTCACGTCATCTTCCTTGACCTCAGAGCCTCCTTTTTGTCCATTGTGTTTTCTGCCTTGTAGTTTCTCTTAACAAAACCAGTTTCCTCTTTCCCTTCTGGATCTCACCAGGTGGTGAGAACCCCTGGATGTGCTGGCGCAGGCCCTGAGGCTGCCTTTCTGCCGGGTGCCCGTCCCTTGCCTCTGAGACGGGAGTGATGGGGGGAGGCCATGCGTTCTCCGTCTGAGCCGGAGCCAGGCTGCTCTTTCAGAGGATGGCTGGCTGTGGACCAGCCTCCCTTCTCCAGTTCATGCAGACATGCCTGACCTTTCTACAGAAATTCCGTGAGGCTCCTGGCTTTAGCTTCCAGGCTTCCCGGCTTAAATAGCATTTTACTGGATTCCATTCTCACTGTGCCATCTACTTGAAAGTCGCCAGGGAAGGGTTTCTTAAAAATAGATTTTATTTTTTAGAGCATTTTTAGGTTTACAGAAAAACTGCACAGGAAGCACAGAATCCCCAACGTTCCCAGCTCTCTCCCCCCATGGTTTCCATTATTAACTTCATGCAATGAACTGACATTGATGGATTATTATGAACTAGAGTCCACAGTTCCCTTTAGGGTCCACTCTTTGTGCTGTGAGATTCTGTGGGTTTTGCAGACTGCTTGCTATCACATGCCCACCATGGCAGCATCTCACCAAGTAGTCTTGTCTCCCTGAGTGCCTGCGCCCTGAATTGGGGCATCCAATTCCCCCTCCCCCCTACCAATCTTTTTACTGTCTCTACAGTTCTGCCTGCTTGTTTTCTAAGATGGGAGGATGGGCTGTAAACATAGGATGAGGGAGATAGCCGTAACAGAAAAGAGCGTGAAGATTTCAGGAGGAGGGGGAGCGAGACTGCTGGGAAGCCAGAAGAGGTGAGCATGAAGCTGAGGTAGAGAGTGGCCTGTGATCAGAGAGAAAAACCTTCTTTCCTGGAGACAGGGGATTCTGGGAAGGCTGTGAGGTGTCTGGGCACATATAGGGGTGGAATGGTCTCCGAGGGGAAGGGGACAGAGTGGGAGGGAGCGGATGATGACCGTGTAGACGCCTGGCTGGGCTGCAAGGAGCTAAGGCTGGAAATCACGGTTGGTAAGTGACTAAACCCACCGAGATGCAGGAGGATAGGGCCAGGATGGTCACGGACGCTAGTGGGATGGAAGATGAGACCTGCCAGGGCTGGCATCGATGGAGAAAGGGTCTGTCCACGGGTGTGGCGTCCACTTCCCACGTCTCTGATGTCACCCCTTGTTTCACTAATCCGACCCCATTGGACCCCACGGAAGATCGGGGGGGCCCTCCTTTTTGTGGTCATTAAGATCCGGTCTGTGCCTCTCAGTTGGGGAGCTGAGCTATGGAGACTTTAAACAACCAGGACTAAAGAGGACGACCCTCTCCCGGGGCTCTCACCCCCTCAAACAGGCGCCTAGAACAAGCATCTCTTTGCAAAAACACTTCTTTCCAAAGGGTTTTTTCAATTTTGGTAACATTCTGTGTTTTCCTAAAAGCCATATTCCACCAGTGTTGTTCTGTAGCACTCTGTCAGGCCAGATCTAGTTTTTAAAAAGCATTTGGCACTCTGAAGTGTTGCATGTGGCTCAGTGAAAACAGCAATATGCAGACATTCAAGGATGTCACTCCAGTTAGGGACAAACGTGATCAGCCTCCGTGATAATCCAGCACAAATGTGTATTCAAATGTGGCTGGTGGGAACAGGGGGTGGGTCTGGTGGGAGGGGATACCTCTGAGCATCACTTGGGGCTGGAATTCTCAGTGCCCTCTGACCTGCTCACCACAGACCCTCTTCTAGGCACATCCTCTAAGAGGAGCTACTCAGGGCAAGCCAGCTGGGGCCCCGGAGATTCCCCCAATGCAGCCTCGCATCTGCCAGGCTGGCCAACCAGGTCTGCTTCCGGGTGACGACGTCTCCCCAGAGATATGAACCTTGGTGGCCTGGCGTTCCCTCTAGCTTCCTTGACTAAGCTCACACTGTGGTTCTATTGAATTCTTGCAGCGGTCCCAGGAGACAGCAATGTGACCACCACCATTCACAGGCGAGTGGACCACGGTTCGTGGGGAGAAAGTGGAGGAGGCAAGAGCAGAGCTGGTTTTTCTTGCAAAGAGCATGCCCGTTCAGCCACCGTGACAATACAGAAAGTGCTAACCACACGGCTAGCACCTGGCCCAGGAATAAGCTGACCGATATGAGTCTTAGGATTTGGGGTCAAGATTACTCATCCTGTGCCAGTGAGCTAGGTAGCCAGTTTACGGCATCCTTGTTAGAAGCCTGTGTGTGGATAAGGAAAGCCTATCCTCCCAGGAAAAGGCTACTGGCATTTTGGCCATAGTTAAAAATCACCATCAGGACTTATTTAAACTGATCCCAGTGGATTAACAGCTTCCTCCCAGAACATGAGCTTCTGAAAGCCAACCAATCAGTGACAGCCCAGCCCTTCTGGAAAGCCAGCCAATGAGTGATATACCACTCTTTTCAAAGTCAGCCAACCAGTGATAGCTTTGCTTTACTGAAAACCAGCCAATCAGTGACAGTCTGCCCTTCTGAGTCAACCAATCAGTGAAGCCCATCCTGATGAAAGCCAGCCAATCAGTGGTGGCACTGCTCTTATGAGAGCCAGCCCATGAAAACAGTCTCACTTTGGTGACTGAGAGGACACAGCTAAAGGTAATGCTGTCCTTACCCATTGTGAGGCAGGCTCTGCTGGGAGGATGCCTGCTCTTCCTGGCTTCATTCAGGTGTTCTGTTCTAACTCGATGGGTCTCCCCCAGTGGGTCCGTGTCATGCTGAGACCCCTCTGCAAGAAGCCTCCCCATCTGGCAGCAGGTCAGGCTGTACAGTGGGGCCTGGCACTTGGGTGAGCCTGACACTCAGGTGAGCTGGCTTCTAGATGGGGCTTGCACTCAGGTAGGTAGGCACTCAGATAGGGCCTCAAGGCCCATGGCCAGAGTGAAGGACGTGCCTGAGGGCCGAGGGCAGAGGATGGCTAGCTCTGATCTCACCAACCTGTACATGTAGTGGGCACTCCTGCACCTGCCCTCCCTTCCTCCCGATGGCCAGGCTCCCTGAGCGGGCGGTGATAGCATCTGCTTGTGCACCTGCTGTATAAGGAAATCTGCCAAATCAGGTGTTCTAACTTTATCAAAAACGGCCAGAGGAGAAAGTACAGATGAGGAATGCTCCATAAAAGCCAAAACCAAAACACCTCCCCCCCCATGCATGGATATCCTGGTGTTCCCAGTTTGTAAAGTGTCTTTCCTCACCCCATTCTCAAGCCGCTGTGTGCCATGCTGGCTCCTAATGGTCCTCAGCTCCAGAGAACTTTGCCCGGGAAGCAGCAAGGAGAGTGACCAAGGGAAGCTGGGACAAAGGTCAGTGCTGTGACCACTATAGATGTGTTATCTAGTCTGGAAGCCTCAGTGACCAACTCGAATTGAAGCCCAAGAGTCTGCTGGCCCTAAGCAGCAGAGTTCCTATGGACCTGCCCACTGTTAAGGCTGTGGGGCCCCTGGACTGGCCTCTATAGACTGTCTCCATGTCTGTCACCTTGACCACTGACCAATGACTCCCTAGAACCTCTAACTTGCAGCCTCACCCCTCTATCCTCAGCTACCTGCTCCCAGCACCCCTTCCCTGGCAGGCTTGTCACCCATCCTACAGGGACACCACCGCCTGCCCACCTCCACCCCAAATCCATGGTGACATCCACTAGCCAGAGAGTGCAGAGTGCTCCAGCTACATAGCTGTCCAGTGCTGTGGCACTGACCTCCCCGTTGGGACCGTGAGGTGGCAGAGCACACACTGTATCCTGGGTGACAGAGAGGAGAGTGAGGCCTGGAGAGTGGCTGGGAGTCCAAAGGCTGAGCAGAAGGTGGTGGGACAGGCAGACCCAGCTCTCTGATTCACCACCTACTGCTCCCGGCCGAAGCTCCTCATGTGGCATAAACAACATGGGACTTCTTGGTGTCAACTCTGGGTAGAGCCGCCTGCTTGACCCAGCCCAGGTCCACCGTGTTGGCATGTTATTTGGCTATTGACAGTTGACCCAAGTAAGTGAAATTTAAAAGGTAGCCTAAATTATTTAACTAAGCGGTAATCATACATGCATTTAAGGTGTTTGATTCAGCAGGTATCTGAGGGAGCCTTTTGGTGGGAGGCCACATTGGGTCCCGAGACACTCGGACGAGGTTGCAGAGAGCTTTGGAGCAAGGTTTGGAGGACTGTCAAGACCTGGGTGTGGCTGATCCTTGCTTACTTCTGTGTTGCCAAAACCCCTAGGTCTGTCATGAGGGGAAACTTGAGCTCTAGGAAGGCGGGTTGGAGAGGCTCTGAGAGTGGGGACCCAAGATTCTAACATAGGATCCTGGACCAGTGGGGAGCAGGGGTGGCCTGGTCTGTTCACCACCTGGCAGCTGTGTGGGGGCACAGGAGGGGCAGGCTCCCACTGGGTCTGGTTGAATGGGAATATGGGAGGAGGCCGGCAGAGCCCCGATTCCATGGAAATGACACGGTGACTGTCCTCTTGTCTCCTATGTACCTCCTGTAGGTTGAGCTGCTGGCATTAGTGTTTGAGTCAATGGCTCAGCCCTCTGTCGACCCCCACGGGCAATGTCTGGGACTCCCCAGCTGTGGGATCCTGTGTCTCAGGGTGTCAAGAGGACTTGGGGATCACAAGAATGAGGCCTGGCTCGGTGTGTGGCGTGCTCTTTATTTCCACAGTGCTGTTTCAGTGACTTGGAATTTGCTGGGAGTTCATGCGAACACAACGATCAGCCCCTTGGTCCCCCGGGTGCTCGAGGAGCAGAATTCCACAGCCAAAAGCCTGGTTTTGTTATTGACCAATTTTTCCTTCCCTTGGTCAGGGGGTGGGGGACTCAGTTTCCCAGTCTGTAGCGTGAGGCTGTTGGCATTGGAGATCTGAAATATCTACCCCTGTAGGCTGTAACATTCTCCTCTCGTGAGCCTTTGGCAAAACAAAACCCTGGACTAGCAGGGCCAGCCAGGAGCCAAGATCTGAATGAAGCTACTGGGGTGGCTCTGGATCCCGCTGCATGGAAGGTGTGGAGCCAGGTGAGGCCAACATCTCTCCAGAGAGTGGGTGTGGGAGGCAGAGCGAGGGACCAGAGTGGAGCGCTTGCCTCCCAGGTCCAGCAGGGCGGGGCCCACCTGCTTCTGCTTTTCTCTTTCCTTTCAGGCTTTCAGCTTCCATTTGCTGGCAGTTCATTTCTGACGGGCTAGCCGTGTGGACGAGTAGCAGGATACAGCCCCACAGAGACGAAGGTAGAATGACAGCCGCTGGGGACAAGCCAGCAACTGGCCTTTTCATTTCCATCTTAATTTGCCAAAAAGCGTCCCCCTTCTCACCCCGAGCGCTTCACCAGATGCTGAAAACCCGATGCCCTAATGGAGGGGACTGCAATTATCCGAGATGAGGCCGACAAGCACATTTCGGAGAGTTTTTCTCCATCTGTCCAACTCGAAGGCTCTGCTGTTGGTAATGAGTCATTTTCTCAGCACAGAATCCTGGGCCCAGAGGATTTTCACATGCGAGCTTTGTTCTTTCATCGTCTGGCTGCTGAGACCTTTCCAGCTCCCTCCCAGGGCCAGGGGGTTGGTTTGAGGATGGACTGGCTGAGTGTGACCCAGGGCACCCCAGTCACGCCCGAGGGCCTCGCATGGAGCTAAGTCTGGTTGGGAGGGTGGAGAGGCAGGCAGGGAGTTCCTTGTGAGATTCCTCTGTTTGGAGATGTCTTCCCACTTAACTGAGGACCAGGGGCTGCTCCTCCAGGGGAGGGAGGGGAGGCTGTTTCAGTAGAGAGTGGGCTGCAGGTCCTGGGATGCCTGGCTCTGCCCGCCCTTCTGCCCACCTGAGGCCACTCAGCTGGTGGGCTAGTGATCAGGACGGCTGGTCCTGCCTGTGGGGCTTCTGACTTCACTCTGTCTCCATGTCCTTGACCAAAAAAGCAACTCCCTAAGGCCCCAGAGTCCCAAAATGTGCAATTCTCTGTCTGCAAGCCTTTCTTGCTCAGGAGGGCCCTGTGTCCTCACAGAGCCCAGCTCATCTGCCTCACCCAGGAATCCAGTACTGGCCGGGGTTTGGTTCCTGCCCAGCATTTCACCCTCTTCTTACTCAGCAGGCCGCTCCTAGGAGCCTCCCCAAAGTGCTGACATGCGCATTCCAAGGGGCTATGGTTCAAAACTGGGATTGCCTGCCTGCGGTCAGTACTCTGCAGGCAGCCTCCACACCCCTAGCACGCAGCAGGTCTGGTCTTTGCGGCGTGTGGGATGGCCGCTCACTGAGAAGGGAGGTAAGGGTGTCTCATACACATGCACGCACACTCTCAGTGATAGGGCACCCACCCTGTACACAAGGGGTAAATATTGGAAACTCTCGTGGGAAATGTCACAGTGACAAGGGGATTCTGCACGAGGCCTGTCCTGACCTACAGCGGAGATGTCACGCACACAACAGATGGATGTGCCGCACGCCCTGCGGGTCTCAGGAGCCAGTGCCCACCCCGGCTCTGCCTTTGTAATTCCCACTTGCCAACAACTGGCACAATAACACTGGGTAATCTGGCCATTGTCTCCCAACCTCGAACCCCGCGTCTTTATTAGCAGGCGCTAAATTGCCACTCCAGCTGCTGAACAGTAGCAATTAATTCCATTAACATTTGAGGAAATGAAAAACATTAATAACAATCACCAAAAGCTCAAAAACAGCCTCCCTCTCCCTCATCCTCCCTCTCGAACTGAGCCTGGGACCCTTCAGTCCGCAGGCAAATGCTCTATCCACTGAGCCAAACCAATCTGCACTCCTCTCCCCGCCTTCCTCTCCCCCTCCTCTGCCCCTCTTCTCCCCCCCCCCCGCCCTATCCTGGAACCGAACCGAACCGAACCGGGGACCCTTCGGTCCGCAGGCCAACGCTCTATCCACTGAGCCAAACCAATCTGCGCTCTTCTCCTCTCTTTTTTTTTTAGGGGGTAAGGCAGAGGTTTTTGAAGCCGTACCAAAAGGAGGGATAAAGAACTCTACTTCTCTACTTGGACACAGAGCAGTCCAAGTAAGACCCCAGAGGCTTGAAATAGTGTACAAGTTGGGGAATTATGATGTGTCCCAACCATAAAGTGAAAGAAAGGATGGAAGGAGATGAGGTTGGAGAAAGGGGTCCCAGGTTGTCCTCACATGGAAGTCATTACAAAGCCTCTCTTTCCCACACTCCCTCCTCACTCCCTTTCTCCCTTTCACCAGGTTCATCTATTTGCTTTAAAATAACCCCTCAATTGAAAATTGAAAACAATTCAGGAAGGAAGACTTGCAGCATAAATGGCATCTGTGAATGCTCTGGAAGTTAATCTAGGGAAAAAGAAGAGAGGAGAAGAGCCCTGACTGGTTTGGCTCAGTGGATAGAGCATCGGCCTGTAGACTGAAGGGTCCTAGGTTTGATCCTGGTATGTATGAGAGCTATTAATGATACCTGCAACATTTATTGAACAATCCAGCTTTATTGCACTGATCTGAGATGACTTTTTAAATATAAAGTAAAATTTCAAATGTATTTGAGATTATTCCTGGACTCTACACTGTACCATCGACCTATCTAATTAATGCCCTAATTAAAATACATACATATATTTGTTATATATTTTAAGTCTAAAGAACAATTTTCTCTCATTTCTTTCTCTTTTTTTGATTTAATAAACCAAACAGATCAGCAAGGTTTGGACTATGGTGGGGTTTTCAGCCATGGTCCAGTGAGTCACTCTCTCCCAAGGGAAACAGGTGAATATAGAGAGGTTTACACCAGACAATGGCAACAGCTGAACATTTTAATTCTCTAGGGTGCTATATCTCAGAAGAGCGTAGGACACGCATTCTTGTTCCAACCAGAGTCTGGGTCTCACTTCGAGGGAAAGTACCCAATAGCGATGAGAAGAAAGAAAGTACACAGGTGACAACCTAACTTAGCTATGTGACTCTGAGCAAGTCATGTCCCCTTCTGAACCCCACCTCCTCCTCTAGCCACCAAGAATTTGGGCCCAACACTTCGTAAGAATTTGCTGAATCTTTGGAGATAAATAGACTCACTTTCTAGCCATGAGCTTTGTCTAGAGGGGAGCTATTATTTTTCCCCCTTTAAAAGGTCTCTTGAAATACAACATCATTTAAAAGTGAGATCTTGCTGTAGATGGATATGTTCCAGTATTAGATGAGAAGGGGAATAAAACCACATCCATTTAAAATCTGACAGAGGACCAGGGAGAATAAAACCCTCTTGGTCTAATGACAGGACTAAATTGGGTTCTGTTTCAAGTTGCCATTGAGTTTCTGAGTTCTTTAGAAGGAAGATAAAACAACCTCAAAAAGAATGATGTATATAACGGATTAATTTCCAGAGCATTCACAGATGCCATTTATGCTGCAAGTCTTCCTTCCTGAATTGTTTTCAATTTTCAATTGAGGGGTTATTTTAAAGCAAATAGATGAACCTGGTGAAAGGGAGAAAGAGAGTGAGGAGGGAGTGTAGGAAAGAGAGGCTTTGTAATGACTTCCATGTGAGGACAACCTGGGACCCCTTTCTCCAACCTCATCTCCTTCCATCCTTTCTTTCACTTTATGTTTGGAACACATCATAGTTCCCCAACTTGTACACTATTTCAAGCCTCTGGGGTCTTACTTGGACTGCTCTGTGTCCAAGTAGAGTTGTTTTTCCTTCCTTTTGGTACGGATTCAAAACCCTCTGCCTTTCTCCTTTCCTTCTTCTAGGGAAAAAGAAGAGAAGAGAAGAGCCTGGCTGGTTTGGCTCAGTGGATAGAGCATTGGCCTGCAGACTGAAGGGTCCCAGGTTCGATTCTGGTATGTGTTAATAGCTATCTGGCAATAATAAAATTTATTGATAATTCAAGATAAATTCTAAATGAATCCAAGACAACATTTTAAAAAACAAGTACCTATGGAATCCAGGAGGAAATTGTTTATATCCACAAATGAGAAGGCCTTTTAAAGTATGATACAAAATCCAGAAGTTATAAGAGAAAAACTATAAAATGAATTCAATTATATAAAAACCATAAATAAAGGGAAAGACAAGTGGCAAACTAAGAAAAATACTTTGCAACTCATATAAGAGGAGGGGCTGATTTCCCTAATATGTAAAGAGCTTCTACAAGACCCTAAGAAAAAAGACCAACAGTGCAATAACAGAATTTACAGAAAAAGGAAATATCAGTAGCTGCTCAAAAACACGAACTATATCAAGCTTTATTTATTAAAAATGTAATGCAAATTAAAACTATAATGAGATGCTATTTTTACCTACCAAGCAGGCAGATTTAAAAAAAAATTTTTTTTTATTGATTTCAGAGAGAAAGGGAGAGGGAGTGAGAGCACTGGGGATCGAGTCCACATCCCCAGCATGTGCCCTAACCAGGAATCAAACCGTGACCTCCTGGTTCATAGGTCGACACTCAACCACTGAGCCATGCCCGCAAGGCCAGGCAGATTCTTTTTTTTTTTTTAATCTTTATTGTTCAGATTATTACAGTTGTTCCTCTTTTTTCCCTCCATAGCTCCCCTCCACCTGGTTCCCACCCCACCCTCTGCCCTTACCCCCCCACCCCACTGTCCTCATCCATAGGTGTATGATTTTTTTCCAGTCTCTTCCTGAACCCCCGACACCCCTTTCCCCCCGAGAATTGTCAGTCCACTCCCTTTCTATGCCCCTGATTCTATTATATTCACCAGTTTATTCTGTTCATCAGATTATTTATTCCCTTGATCTTTAGATTCACTTGTTGATAGATAGGTATTTGTTGTTCATAATTTTTATCTTTACCTTTGTCTTCTTCTTCCTCTTCTTAAAAGATACCTTTCAGCATTTCATATAATACTGGTTTGATGGTGATGAACTCCTAAAGCTAAAGCTTTTTCTTATCTGTGAAGCTCTTTATCTGACCTTCAATTCTGAATGATAGCTTTGCTGGGTAAAGTAATCTTGGTTGTAAGTTCTTGCTATTCATCACTTTGAATACTTCTTGCCACTCCCTCTGGCCTGCATAGTTTCTATTGAGAAATCAGCTGACAGTCGTATGGGTACTCCCTTGTAGGTAACTGACTATTTTTCTCTTGCTGCTTTTAAGATTCTCTCTTTGTCTTTTGCTCTTGGCATTTTAATTATGATATGTCTTGGTGTGGCCCTCTTTGGATTCCTTTTGTTTGGGGTTCCCTGCGCTTCCTGGACTTGTAAGTCTATTTCTTTCACCAGGTAGGGGAAGTTTTCTGTCATTATTTCTTCAAATAGGTTTTCAATATCTTGCTCTCTCTCTTCTTCTGGCACCCCCATAATTCGGATGTTGGTACACTTGAAGTTGTCCCAGAGGCTCCTTACACTATCTTCATATTTTTGGATTCTTTTTGCTTTTCCGGTTGGGTGTTTTTTGCTTCTTCATATTTCAAATCTTTGACTTCATTCTTACCATCCTCTAGTCTGCTGTTGGATCTCTGTATAATATTCTTGATTTCAGTCCATGTATGCTTAATTTCTAGTTGGTCCTTTTTCATATCCTCGAGGGTCTCTTAGATTTATCGAGGATCCCACTAAATTTATTGGCAGTTTCTATAAAATTATTGAAAAACCTTGTAACTGTGGTTTTGAACTCTATATCCAGTAGTTTGCTTTCCTCCATTTCTGTCATTTGTGACCTGTTTCTTTGTCTCCGCCTTTTGGCTGCTTCCCTGTGTTGATAGAGTGGCTTTCTGTGCTAGGTGTCCTATAGGAGGGGGAGAGGAGGGGGAGAGGAGGGGGAGAGAAGGGGGAGAGGAGGGGGAGAGGAGGGGGAGAGGAGGGGGAGATGGGGAGAGGAGAAACGTGGCTTCCCTGCAAGGTTGAAATACCAACACAGGACAGATGGTTGCAGGGAGCAGAGAAGCCCCAGACCACAGGGACAGCCAGGGGTCAGGGTAGCTTCTTCCCTGGTCAGACTGCCCAGGACACTGGCAGCCAAGGAGGGGACTAGACAGAGAGAGAGAGAAACCCCTTGTGTCAGGGGTCCGTGCACACTGCAGACAGGTCAGCAGAGTGAAGGATTCTGCCTGGTGCATGATCATCCTTCATGCCCATACTATTGGCATACACAGCATGCATGCACACACATGTATGTGTATGCAATACATATACCCTCACATGTGTGTACAACCCTCATGCATACACACCCACACTCCCACATGGCACATGTACATGTGCATACACAGCTCTCACATAATGCATCATGCACATAGTACGCCCAGTGTACACACACCCATGCACACCTCCACATGTGTGTGTGTGTGCATGGGTTCACATATGTTATTGCCCTTAGGCCCTGCCCCAAGCCCTGAACTATTATGAGGACACTGCATAGCACACTTACACACTCATCTGCACACAACAGTCATGCCTTGACACACTTCCTGTCCTGTTTGGGAAACATGGTGGTAACGAGGTGTGTGTGAAAGTGATGTTTGCAAAACATGGTATCATTTCTAGGTAGTGATTTAATTTTCAAAATTAAATGAAAAGTCAGCTTTGTTGAAATAATTTTGCTTTAAAAATTTAGTATTCATTATAGGTTGTATTTGCCATTAATTTTAATAATTTTGAATTTCAGATTAAAAGTGTCTGAAAAATACATATGGATTGATCTTTACCTCTAACTTTTATTTTGATTAAAATAGGTGATAAAATGTGTGTATATGCTTCCACTTGTATGTCCATACACAAGCACACATGGACTCACACACAGCCATGGGCATATTGACACACGTGTGCACACACATTTGTCTTTGCCACCCTGAGCTGGTGACTGTCAGGCAGAAGCAGGAGCAGCTGAGGACAGAGGGATGGGAGGTGGAGGCGGGAGCCCCTGTGTAGAACTGGGTTCAGAGATGACGTATGCAGGGTTGCACAGTGAGGGGTTCCAAGTAGCTTGGGGGTGCATATGGCTGGGAATCAAGGGAGGGAGCCAGGGAGTGTTGCTGGAGCATGACTACACCCCTCCTTTTAAAGCCCTTGAGGGAGATGTGGGTGTTGCACTGAGGATGAGCAGCGCCTTTTCAGTAAGTGGCCGAGCCTGCCTCTCTGGCCCGGCTTTATTTCTTGGGTGCATTTCTGGATGTGGCGCTCCAGGGTGAGGAGGTTGATGCTGTGATCTTAAGGTCACCGGTAACCTTTCCTGCATCCCTTTCCTTCTGGAGAGGTGGGCAGCCTCCAGGAATAAAACCCACTCCAACTTCGTCCGGAACCTCCCGAGAGCGCATGATTCAGAATAGCAACATCAAGTCGTGGCTAAATGAGTCCATCCCTTCTAAATTAGCATTTTTCAGGGCGAAAAACTTTGCCGCGTGCCAACTTGCAGAGTCCATACGTTTGTTTTATCTTACACTAAATTTAAAGAGGATTTAATTAGCAATTCCTGTCTTTCCCTTTATTGACATTGTTTTTCTCTTGAAATGAGAGTTGAGATCATTCAGTTTCTGTCCCAGGGCACGGCGTTAAGTGTGATTCAGAATAGTGATAACACAGGGGATCGTGCTGCATGGCTCCTCTGTAGAAGGAAGTCGTGTCTGTGAATTTGGGCCTTTCTGTTATAAATGGAGTTCCCTGCCTTGGCCACCAGGCCCTCAGAGTGAGGACTTGCCAGCACCTGCCCCTCGTGATCCTGGCCCTGCCCCATCTCCTCCCGTGTCTGCTCTATCGGGGACATTTTCTGGTTCTCAGGGATGCTCATTGCATGCAGCAGTATCCCAGGCCCACCTCACAGCATTTGCCCCCTGCCTGCCGTCTTCCAGGCTGAATGTGCCCGGAACCTCCTCAGGCAGCACCATGGAGCCTGTGTCCAAACCCATCACTCTTCACACTCATTCTCCAGCCATGAGAGCTTGCAGGAGGCAGGGCATGCCATCCTCACTGTGACAGCTTCCTCCCGCGGTCATGTGCTCCATGCATGAGACTCCCCGCCTCCCTGCCTTCGCTGGGGTCTTGCACACCCCCTGCAGGAATGGACGAGTACAGTGTGTGTGTGTGTGTCCGCGTGGGCACGTGTGTGGGGGGGCTGAGCATCTCTCCTCTCCAGTACTTGACGTGAGGTCAATAGCTGCCTTGGTCTACCTAGGCCCTCAGCTCATGGATCTGGGGGGTCGCTGGGCTCTGTCTGTGTCTCCCCTCCCTGTGCATGGCCTGGAGCCAATCACAGGCCTCATGTCATTTGTATCTCAGCTCATGATCATTTGCCTTCACTCTTTGACGTCCAGCGTCTTGAAAATTGTTATTTCTACAGTTTATCCGGGTTTTTTGGATGGCCAGAAGTGGGAGTCCTACTTGCAATTTTATCAAGTTTGGATTTATCCTTAAGGTCACGGAAACCACAGAACCCAACAGGCAAATCCCTCAGCCCGGGGCTGTGCTGCTAGATCCAAATGGAATTTTCTTTCTCCCTGGAGTGGACAACTGCATGCTGGAGCCTATGGCTGACCTTTGACTTGCTGGGTGCAGAAATGGCCACTCAGTCACAAACCACGTTAGGCGGAGATTGGTCAAGAATAACATGAGGTCGGTGGTAGCTTTTGGCTGCCCTTGACTTATGAAAGGAATTGATTATGAAATTAGCTGTAAGACCTCCAGGTAGACTGAAGTGTCATTCCATCTCAAGCGTTGGGGGGATTCTGCCCCATCGATCTACCATTTCATTATTGCCAAGGACTGGTCATAGGTAATGTGTTCCCAAACCAAAGTGATTGCTGCCCACTTCCTCAAAGGTGGCTAGTGACAGTTCTGTGTGATGCTGTCCCGACTGCCACCTCTGCCCTTGTCCATCACCCGCCTATGTTATTGCCCTTAGAGCTCCTAACACCGTCTCATGTTAGCATGTAAGCCTGGCAGGTGATAGATGTTCGAAAATATTTGTTGAATGAAGTAGTGTTGCTCAAAGTTAGGTTTTTGTGGTGAGTTTGCCACCACTCGGTTTTTTATTGAGGTGGGTATTAGTGATAGGTTTATTGCCGGTTGTGTTCACCAATGAGAGGCAATGTCCTCCAGGGCAGTGCTAATGCACAATGACTCTGCTGCTTGGGGCATTTAGGAGCCCCAAGCAGATGTGTGAACAGAGGGGCAGCAAGACCGAAGGTACTGGATCTCTTGGGTTTGTACTGTGGGCTCTTTGTGATGTGTGCCTCCCACTGCCTCCCAGATCACCTTCACGCCCAGTAAATCCTGCCCATGCTGGCTGCAGGAAGGTGAGGTGGCTCCCTCTCCTGTTTCACACTCACCTCTTCCTATGTTCTGGCCCTCAGGGTGGGTTGCGGTGGCGGCAGGGGTATGTGGGGGGTGTGGGAGGGTGTGAATCTCAGAGATGACCTACTGGGCTTCTTTTAATGGAGAGCAGCCTCAGTCAGATGGCCCCTCATTCCCTATTCCCTGCTTGCCCAGCCTCTGTTTGAGGCTCCAGAACTTTCTGGAAGCAAGACCAATTACTTCATGAGCCTAGTCAACCTTCAAAAGACCCACAGGGCAGTTCTTGTGCCAGGGTCCACTCGTGACCAAGCAGGAGGCGATGGTGGAATGGGCTCCCTCTCACACCTGCAGGGAGGCCACTGGCCTTGGGGTGCAGGGCCCAGCGTTTCCATAGGCAGCCTTTCCCCTGGCTCAGGTTCCAGGCATCGGAACATTCCCGGTGTTGAACAGGACCCACGTCCTTCTAGACTTCATCCTCGGTGAGATTCTATGCCTTTGAGATTTCAATTCTGGGACCAGGGACAGAATTTAGGAAGAACAGGAGCATGCCACAGTTTACAAAGCTTTCAACCCATTACCTCATTTGATTTGCATAAGTGACAACCCAGGAGGTGGCCCCAGCCTCATTGTGTGGCATTTCAGAGGGACGGCCAGGGAAGCTGTTCTGTGCCCAGAGTCACCTGGCCAGCTGGTCCTAGAGTCTGGTCTTAGCCGTGCTCTTGGTGCACTGGGGGCAACTCCCCCCCCCACCACTTCCACTGGCTGGATGGTAGGTCTCTCCGGTGGGCAGGCTGCCTCTGCACCTTTCCAAGACAGTGGTTCCAAGGCTCGGGCCCCTGCTGCTAACCAGGCAGCACCAGGAGGCAATCAACTGAGATGGGCAAAGAGGGAAGCAGCCAATTCCAGAACTTCGCAGACTCTTCTTTGAGGCCTGGGTGCCACGGCTACCAGACTTCCAGCCAAACACTGTGCTGGATGCCCAGCTTGGGGTGGGGATAAACATGGCGCCAGCACCATCATCCTAACCCCTGGAACCCTGTAAAATCCAAAATTTCTGTTTCACATTTAGGGCCATGGGTGGATGTCTTGAAACCTGAGAAACTGTTACTTCAGCTCTTAAACTTGTTGTGGATTAACAAAAATTTCCCCTCCGTGCCTCCACCTTTGGAACTGGACTCTTTGGGCTGAACTGGTTAGCCTGGCTTAATAGTGACTGGCCAGTTCTGGTGGGAGGCTCCCTTGGGCCCAGCATGGGGCAGCCATGCCCTCAGTTGGGATGGAGCCACAGGGAGCATCTGCCGTCCTTGCCCTCGACCCTGGACCCAGTCCTCACCTCAAGTTTGGGAACATAAAGCTGTTTGTAATGTGCAATGAGGGTGCAGGATGAGACTGCAGCAATGAGGAGAGCGGCCGTGTGGGTGCAGGTGTGAGCTCTGAGGTTGTTCCTGGGGCAGAAGCCCGTGGGGTGGGGCCTCCTCACTGCTACCGCCCTCCTCCAACTTGAGCTTCAGAGTCTGACACAGCCCCTGGGCTGCAACCACAGGGCGCTGTTGAGCAGTTGCAGAATGGACCAATGAGTGGGCAGGCTCCTCCAGGCAGGGCCTCAACTCCTGGGGACACGCTGGTCTGGGAGCGGGCTCTCCTGCCAGCAAGACAGGCAGAGGGAGCCCACCAAGAATGGGCCTGGAGGACCCCCCGCCCCGTGCCCCCAGGCCCAGGCACTGACTCTTCCCAGCAGCTGCTCTCATAGG
The DNA here is from genome assembly GCF_964212035.1 of Myotis nattereri. Lineage (NCBI taxonomy): Eukaryota > Metazoa > Chordata > Mammalia > Chiroptera > Vespertilionidae > Myotis > Myotis nattereri. The sequence goes on from NC_138082.1 coordinate 35,796,027, forward strand.
GTCCTGTGCAGACGTTCAGGGGAGTGTGCCCAGAGTGCTGCCCCGTCACCCCAGGCCTGGGTGCGGGTGGTGTGAGCTCTGGAACCCCATTTTAATGGTCTGCAGCTCATGCCTACTCATAGGTGCCTGCGCTGTCTGTTGGATGAGCATCGGATGCTCAATTCACTCACACCTGCTTCGCTGCAGCGCAGACCTGAGGGGCACCACGTGCTCCCACAGCACCGGGCGAAGCGGGTGGGTTCTGGGGTGCCACCAGGGCAGGCTGAGCAACTGCAAGCGTGCAGGGTGGGCCTGGCAGGCCTCCTCCTAGGAGGGTCTGTGCCTCCTCATCATGGGGCAGTGGAGCCCTGGCACAGATGGTGAAAACCGGAAAGGCAGCTGCCTCTGCACGTGCTCAGGCGGCGCTAATACTCACGGCTCTGCTGTTTTCCTGTCTGCCTTCCACTTGCCACTGCTTTCAAAGCCCTCCGAAGACCCTGTCAGGAGTTTATATCTTGTTGCTCAGCATCAGACATCTTGTAAGGGAAAGATCGGGACCCATCTGAGTGGGAGGAGGGATCGATTGCTCAGCTCCACACCGAACACTTGCTGTCAAGAGAAGAGATCTGCGACGGTTTTATTTAAGATGCCGCCTCCCTGCCAGCCCCGGAGGCGGCCTCCGGTCCGTGTTATACTCAGTCTTTAATAGCTTCTGACTATAATGTCTGCCGAGGAGTCTCACCAGGAGGCCCGGCTTCTTCAGTTCACTCTTAGGAGAGAGGGGGAGGTGGTGGCTTAGTGAGTGAGTAATTCACTTGCTTTTATTTGCAAAGTTGGTCTTGGTGGTGGAAGCGGAGGAGAGGATGCAACGCAGAGCTGAACGTGCTCTTCCTTTGCTCCCCTGGGCTCTCTGGTCCGTGCACACAGCCTTGAGCATTTGGACAGGAAAGAGGACTGGGCTCCGGACCTCAGACCCGCTGCAGTGAGATGGCCCAGCCACCTGGAGGTGGCCCAGGGGCTGCCAGGGCTGCCGGAAGGTTCTGGTCCACCTGCAATGACCCTGGAAGAATCTTGGCCTTCTCCTAGGGTGTGAGGGATGAAGAAGGTCATGAACTTGTTGATCAGGAGCATCCCTGACGTCCAGTCCCCTTCCCACCAGCTGCCAATCTGCACCTTCACCCGAAGTGGTTTCTGAAGGTAGCTCAAGGGCAGCAAGACGTCACTGATGCTTACCGCCCAGAAGGAAGCTGTGCGATCTTCTAGTCCCAGGCTGGAGGCTTCTGCAGAGAGAATCCAGGCCTGAAGGGGCTGTCCCAGCGTCCCGCCCTCCCATCACCCTGCCCTGTCCTTCTCCAGGACCCGAGGGACCACACAGGTGGCCCTCCCGTGACCTCCTCACCTTGGGGCCTTCTCCTCCCCTCGGCTTGCCCTTCCGTGGCCACACTCTTCACCTCGTCCTCAGCCATCCAATGCCTTTCTGTAAATGTCCACGCTGTGTCTGCACGCACACGGCTGACTGTTTTTGGGGAAATCACCCAGTCTGCTCCCGATTGTGTTGTGTTCACAGCTTCATCGAGGTGGATAGCCTGCTGGGTTTGTACATAAGTATCTGTGCAGCCATCACCACAGCGAGCCTGTCAGCATCCACACCATGGCCAGTGTCCTCCCAGCTTGTATGCCTCCCTGCCCCACCCCAAACTGCACCCCTTCACTTCGATGGCCATGAAATCCAGAACCCACGGGGCCCTTGGCCTCCAGCCAGCGTGGGACACTTCTGTGGGTGCTGGCTATGACCCCACAGCCACTCTTGTTTGCTCTCCATCCAAATTTGCTCTATTTTTTAAAATAAAAATTGTATTTATTTAAAGTATACATCATGGTGCTTTGACATACACACACGCTGTGAGTGATCACCCCAGTCAGGCTGGTTAACATACCTGCCTGCTGACGTAGTTACCTTTTATTTCTCATGTGGAAACACCTGAGATCGCTGTTGATGGGATTGTAAACTGGTGCAGCCACGGTGGCAAACAGTTTGGAGGTTCCTCTAAATGTTAAAAATAGAGCTACCATATGATCCAGCAATCTCACTTCTGGGCATATCTCCAGGAGAAATGAAATCAGTTCCTCGAAGAGCTATCTGCACTCCCTGTCACTGCAGCGTCACACACAACAGCCAAGACATGGAAATGGCCTACGTGTCCACTGGCAGATGAACAGATAAGGAAAATGCAGGGCATACATACGATGAAATATTATTCATCATATGAATAATATTAAAAGAAAAACAAGGAAAGTACTACAGGATCTCACATGTGGAATTGAGAAAAGTCGAACTGGAGCAGAGAGGATAAGGTGGTTATCAGGGGCAGGGAGTGGGAGAAATGGGGAGATGTTGGTCTATTTTTGAAAATCCTGGATTTATAAGCTGCTTAAAATCATTGTGTGAATTAAACTGGGGAAATCCACACCAATCAAGCACCAATCAAGAAATAGTATGAATCTGCACGCTCATTTGAACACATTAAATACGGCTCATCCCTAACGTGGACTCTTTTGAACAATCAAAATCTTTATTTATTTATTATTGAAGTATATCAGGCATACCACTTTGTATTAATTTCAGGTGTACAACAAAATGATTGGATATTTGTTTATATTGTTAAATGACCACAAGTCTAGTTAGCATCCATCACCACACATAGTTATAAATTTTTTTCTTGTGATGAGAAGATTTAAGATCTACAATCTTAGCAAGTTTTAAATATGTAATACAGTATTATTACCTACGTAAGTTTTAACTAAGATGAATGTGATCTTAAGGGATTGGTTGGCTGGGTTGGGCATGTCTCCCTTGTGCTAATACCTCTGGGTGGCGGTGATGGGGGTGTGGCACAGAACTGCAGGTCCTGAGAGAGACGCAGCCTCCCGCTGCTGTGGAGACCCTGCTGTTGGTCAGAGCTCACAGGGTCTGCATCCTCCTCTGCTCGGTGATCTGCGGAGACCTCAGGGGCCTCTGATGCGAGGAGAGAATCTCTTGTGAACTGTGGACTGTGGGAATGGGGTGACCACACAAGGACTCTCTGACAGTGAAAAAGATCCCCAAATGGGAACCAGCGTAGGAGATCGCCCTTTGTGGGCCCAGAACAGGCCCCTGGGCCCCACAGTTGTGTTTGCTTCAAACTACTAATGTGTCTGCCCACACCCCTCTTTTCTCTGAGTGTGGGGATTTAACTTCCGGTCCCTTCTCCTCAGACCCACCCTCAGCAAGTTTGCCCCAAAGGCCAGGAGAGCAACAACTTTGCCCTGATGGTGTGGGGCCACATGCTGGCAGAATCTCTGGACCGTGACCTTGGCCTGTTCTTGCCTCACCCTACCCGTGGTCGGCAAACTGCAGCTCGCGAGCCACATGCGGCTCTTTGGCCCCTTGAGTGTGGCTCTTCCACAAAATGCCACGTGCGGGCGTGCATACAGTGCGATTGAAACTTCGTGGCCCATGGGCAGAAGTCGGTTTTCGGCCTGGGCGAGTCTATTTTGAAGAAGTGCTGTTGATATTTGGCTCTGTTGACTAACGAGTTTGCCGACCACTGCCTAGGCCACCAGGACAGCATCCTGTGTTGCCTATGCTGTACTGGTCTTGGGACTGTGAGTGTGAGCCATGCAGGTGCTGGTACCCTGTCATTCCCCCCCTACCCCATGTCCTCTGAGGCCTGAAGTAGGAGCTGGGGGTGGGGGCCCAGGGCTGCAACACGGAGGCTTGGCCTCCTATCTTCCGCCCGTGCAGGGAAGATGTTGTCTAGACCTCTGCTCTGCTTCCGGCAGGAGGAGAGGAAACAGAGCATGTAAGTGAGCTTCCGTGCTCCTGTGTCCATCCACTATCCCTGCCACCCTGTGTGTGTGCATGTATACATGTGTGTGCGGTGTGAGTGTGCATGTGTGTGTACTGCGTGCACATGTGCACATGTGTGCGTGCGCACAAATGTGCAGGTGCAGGTGAGGTACTGTCCTTGTTCTGATGAGGCATCTCTGGGTGAGGGGAATCAGGGGCTGTTGGAGGCTGCAGAGCCAGCAAGTGGGGTAAGATGGAGGGTGGGGGGTTCCACCCAGTCTGCCTGCCTGACTGCAGACTACTCTCCCTTTTCCAGAGCCAGGTGGACATGTGTTAGGTGGTGGGAAGGCCGGCCTAGGGTACAAAGGCTGCAGATAATGCACTGAGCGGTCCCAGTGTTGATGGCGTAATTACTCTGACTCACAGGCCTGGGTCTAAGGCCCATAAAGAATTAGATTGTGCCTCTGCCAACAACATGCAATTAATTTATGCCTAAATTAGCAAACTGTTTACTAAGCCCTGTAGAGTGGCCAAAATCTTTATAGAGCTGAGGAGGTTTAATTTTTTTTTTTTTATCATGGGATCATAGGGTTTCAAAGTTAGTCCATAAAAATGTGAGTCACCAACTCCAAACTTGTTAAATTGGCAGATTCTAAACTTGGTAAGACACTTTCTGTGTCTTTTAAGGGGGGGAGGGGCACAGCATGCTTGCTCCATTTACTTGTTTTCATTGCTCTGAGGTGGTTCAAATGAAGACTCTGCCCAGTTCCAATGACAACTTTCCTATCCCGGTGGGAGCTCTTAGTTCCAGAAATGGCTGAGGCCAGAATGAAGAGAAAGGCCAGCTCCCTGGGGCACTGGGAACCAACACATGTGGGCCCTCTCCACTCTGCCCTTGGTCAGCGGAAAGAGCACTGGGCCCTGGTAGGCTTGGCTCAGTGGATAGAGCGTCGGCCTGCGAACTAAAGGTCCCAGGTACAATACCGCTCAAGGGCACATGCCCGGGTTGTGGGCTCAGTCCCCAGTGGGGGACTTGCAGGAGGCAGCCAATCCATGATTCTCTCTCGCCATTGATGTTTCTCTCTCTCTCTCTCCCTCTTCCTTCCTCTCTGAAATCAATAAAAATATATTTTAAAAAAGTACTGGGCTCATGCTGTGGCCAGAGAGCTCTGGCGCTTCTTCGTGGGCAAGAGAAGCACAGACATGCAGTCTGCCTTTGGGTCAGGAGACACTCAGGTGCTCAGGAACGTTCAGACAGAAGGACACCTGTGCCCTCTGATCTCAGGCTCAGACCTGGGGGTGGGTCACTGAGTGAGCACAGGCACATTGCCTAACTTTAGTGCTTTAGACTGCTCATCTGTAAAATGGGGATAATAGCAGCACCAGTCTCAGAGGGCACCTGGAGGCTTAATTGAAATCCTACAGAGAGCACATTTCATTGGCTGACACCACTCATATGTCTCAACCTAAGTGCAAGGGAGGCTGGGAAATGTCGTCTGTCCCTGGTTCCAGGAAGAGGACAGTGGGATAGTAGGGAGTATCTGGACAAGATGCTATCAGTGACTCCTGTTGTGGAAGATGATCACCTGCTACTCTCTAAGTGTAGATATATCACAATTTAAAGTAAAAAGGCATTGTTTACATAATGTCTATGTATGAACAGTCTGCTGCTGAGCTAAGTAGTGAGCAGTGGTGACAGTTGCCTCCTTGCACATTTTACTTTCCCTCCACCCCACTCCACTGGTGATTTTCCATGGTCCTATTTGATTTCTTCCAAACTCCACCTGGGTGGCAATCCACCTCCTTATGTCCTGTCTTAGAACAGTGAGTTTGGAACAGTTCCTGGCAGATGGACAGTATCAATCAATGTCAGCTGTTCATACTATGAGAGTAGGAGAAACAAAAGTCAAAGATGTGGTAGAAGAAACTTCCATCAGCTGCAGAAAGGTCGTGCATGCCGCTTTGAAATGTGCCCTGTTGGTAGGAGAGAAACACACCAAAGCATGTATTTGAATTACAAAATAAAAACAAATGTGAGCATGTCTATACTATGAAATACCACAGAGCAGTAAAAATGAAGCTATATGCATATACTGACTTGGAGTGACCTGCAACATGTGTTCTTAATGGAATAAAACAAGTTGCGGAGAAAACGTAGAGTTTGACCCATATGTAAAAATCTTGGTCCTCATTGGCTCCTGCTGGACAGGCACTGCCTCCTGCCCGGAGAGTTGACATTTGTGAAAGCACAGAGTCAGGAGTGGAGAGCAGAGGTCCTCCTTTCTGCAGGGCTTTATGGCTTGGAACCGCTTGCCGGGGTACTTGCCAGCCACCTGGGAGGTGGCTGGATACAGGTGTTATCAATCTGCTCGTTTACAGAGTCGATTAAGTAAGTTTTCCCCGAGCTCTCTGGAAACTCTCCCCAAGTGCTGGCTGGAAGCTGGTCTGGGCTCCTTCTCCCCTCCCTGCACACTGTGCCATCCCACCCAGGAGACCCGGAGTTCCCTGGGGTCCAGCATGGGCAGGTGGCGGCATTCAGGGCCAGGGCTGACTCTGTAGCCAGACAACACCAATGACTTTCAAACTGGTTGACTACCCAGAAAAAAACAAATGCCCCCATCTGATCACATCTTTCCATCTTTGGCAGGAAACATGTTTGGTTGCTAGGCAACATCTGGGTGTCTGCACCGTTGGAAGGCAGGAGCCGCCTGGCTCCCTTGTGGTCTGCCTTTCCACACATCCTCCTCCACAGCCCCAGTCACTGACCTGGGTGACCGATCAGGGTCGTGTCCCTGGACTTCTGCCAAGTGTGCAGAGGCTGCAGGTTGGGTTAACATCTCCTTCCGCACCGTGAAAACTCGACCCCCGTCTTCATCGCAGCTCGTCCATCAGCGGTCCCTTGGGGAGGTATACTCCCTGAATTATGCATTTCGTATCGACATTTCCAAACCACTTTTGCCTTTCTTCATATTTCTTGTGAGGCTGTGACTTGCTGACTGGAAGATGGCCTGGCAGGATGAAGTAGCAGGGGCGGGGGGCAGGGGGGTGTGAGGAGCAGCAGGTGCAAAGCCTGTTACCACAGAGTTTTCTTTTTCTTTCTTGTTTTGTTTGTTAATCTTTACCTGAGGATATTTTTCCCATTGCTTTTCAGAGAGTGTAGAGAGGAGGGGAGAAGAAGCGGGGGACAGAGGAAAGAGAGAGAAACATCAATGTGAGAGAAACACATCGATTGGCTGCTTCCCATACACACTCCTTGGCCCAGGCCAAATCCGTATTCTGTCCTGACTGAGGCCATCAGAATATTCCCACCTTCCTGCCCCCATAGACTGGGCAATGGTCCCCCAGGGGCCTTCGGGAGGCCTTCCTAAAAGGTCCAGAGGGGCAACTTCTTCCATGAGAGTGAGCCGAGGCCCCACAGCCCACTGATGGCCAGCCTCTCATGAGAATAACAATGAACGCACAGGGCGGAGTGTGTGTGGTGCTGGCAAAGAGTGCTCCGTCGATCACCAGGAGACTGGGAGTTAAGTCTCAGTATTTAGGTGTGTGTGTATTTTAACTCAGTCAGCTCCTTGTGCTCCAACAGGTTGGTCAGTAAGTTCGGAGCCAATTTTGCCAGCATTCCCTGAAGACTCGGGACAGTTCCAGGATCCAGGACCAGCAGCACCTTTGGGGTCACCAGCCGCCCTGCTCCCCCAAAGTGTGCTCAGAGCAAAGAGTCTGCCCAGTTCTCTTCCTTCCCTCCCTCCCAGAGCCTTGGTAAAGAAAGTGATGAGGAATTGGCCAGCTCCAAGGTCCCCGGGGACACCAGCCAAGGACCTCTCCTGTGATGCTCGGCCTGGGGCGGGGGCAGCCTGACTCAGCCGGAATGCTGAAGGAGAACATGAGGGAGGCGTGTCCCCGCGGCTGTCCTGGGCCCAGGGGACTCTGCTACCATCTTTGCTCTAGAGCAGTGGTTCTCAACCTTCCTAATGCCGCGACCCTTTAATACAGTTCCTCTTGTTGTGGTGACCCCCAACCATAAAATTATTTTCGTTGCTACTTCATAACTGTAATTTTGCTACTGTTATGGATCGTAATGTAAATATCTGATATGCAGGATGTATTTTCATTGTTACAAATTGAACATAATGAAAGCATAGTGATTAATCACAAAAACAATATGTAATTATATATGTATTTTCCAATGGTCTTAGGCGACCCCTGTGAAAGGGTCGTTCGACCCTCAAAGGGGTCGCAACCCACAGGTTGGTGTCCCACAGGTTGAGAACCGCTGCTCTAGAGGAAACGGCAGGAACACTGCATGCATTTCCAAGTGGCAAACGTGGGGGGTCTAGTAGATCCACACATTTCCATCCACTCCTCCTGCCACAGCAGGGCTGCTCTTTTATGTGTCCAGTGGGAATATTTTTCATTATCTTCCCTCTCAATTTAATTAATCCACATTCCGTAATGAACCTTGAAATTTCTATTAAACACACTGTTGCTAATCAGCGCCAAACTGGAGGTGTTGGCGACTCCTTGCAGCCGAGCAGGGAGCTGGCTGTCTCGCCTGAGTCTGGCCTGGGCACAGCTCCCCAGCAAGCGGGGCTCCACAGCAGCTCTGGCCCATCCTCTCTTCTCGGGAGGGTCCAGCGTGGCCTGTGTGGAGGGTCCCATGGGTTGCCACCTGGGCACGACCCTCAGCTGCCCCTCCCGCAGGGCTGGCAGGCCGGTCTTGCTGCTGCTGCCTGTTGTGGCCTCGGAGGCTCAAGAGATCATTCAGGCCTGACCCACAGATTCTGTTTGTCATCCAAAGAAGACGGTGTCTCCGGCCCGCAGAGGTGGGCATGACAAAGCAGCAAGAGTGAGTCCCCACGATGGCCTCCTGGGTCTCCATTTCTGGGAATCTCAGGGCAAGTTTGCATTTTTAGGTCTCGCCCCACTCTTCCCCACAGGTGCCCATGGACTCTGACGGAGATTGCGAAGGAGAAGGCCTCCCTGAGCCTGTCGGCCCCACAGCTGCATGGGGACCTGCCGATGGCGCTCAGAAAGCTTCGTGCTGGAGGGCAGGTCCTGGGTCCTGTTCTGTTCGCCCAGGTCCGGAGCATTGGAAGCAGCAGCAGGGACGGATCGGGCCCCCAACAATCGCTGTGGCCGGCGTGGAACCGATGTTTGCACCACAGCGTCAAGCTTTGAAGACAGCGAGCTACATCGAGTATCTTCCAAGAACGATCCCGCTGCCACCACTGAAATCACTCCTGGGATGTTTCCCACGCAGCTCGAGTCTCCGAGGGTCCTCTGCCCTTGAGGAGCATCAGCTCAGCGTTGAGCTCAGTCTTGGCCTTCAGCCCTGGGCCCACGTGGGTGCTCCGGGCACCTCCGGTGTTTAAGGATTTGTCCCTGACTGTTGAAGAGGCATCTGTAGACGCGGCATTTCGTTTCTCTGGGGCATTTTCCCTTTTCAGGGCTCTGCTTCCTGACACGGCAGCTGGTCTGGGCGTTTCCGAGGTCTGTGGGGAAGGGGGGGAAGGGCTCTGAGTGCTGAGGGCTCCGTCTTCCTTCTCCCACAGTTAACTGAAGTTTTGCTCTGAGCTCCTCTGATGTAGCAACGAGTCATCCTACCTACTAGTGCCATTCCCCAGGGGAACAGCATGCTCCTCTGCTCCCCTTGCCCCTCCATCCAACCAGCTTCCAGGGACACCCCCTGGGTCCCTGAGCTCAGGTCTGGGACACAAGCATCAAACACGAGCTGGATGGGGACCCCTAGGCAGACACAGAATTTCTCTGAAATGCACAAGAGCTTTCAGAGACCCAGCAACAAGCTGGGAGGGCACCCCTTAGTGCAGGACACATGGGCGGGGGGGCTACAAGGGTGCTGGGTCTGGAAGGACAAGCAGCAGGTCTTCGGGCAGCAGAGATGGGCTGGGGCATCTGGGCAGGGGACAGGCAGCCAGAAGGGTGCACGGAGGGAAGCCCGCTGTGCTGGGGACGGGCCACCTGGTGAGGGGATAGAAGCGCAGAGGGGACAGGCGTGTCCACCCACAGCCCAGCAAGATGGGAAACTGAACCGAGCCTCCTCTATTTCATCTCCTCTGTGTTTCCTGCCTGACTTCTCTGAGCCTGGACCGGCTGAGCCCTTGGGAGTTCGTAGGTACAGCTTTTCCAGGTCATAAACCACCGGCTCTCAGGGCAAAGGCTCTGAGACCAGGGCTGTGTTTTCATCTCCGGTGGAATTTTGACTCTCAACCACGCTCAGCAGGCACCTGGCCATGGGCTTGGTCCACCTGACCGGCCGTCCTGAAAGTGGGAAGCCTCGGGCTGGCAGCCTCTGCTTTGAAGTTTCGCGTGGTGACGCTGAGGGTAGACAGACTTTCCAGTTGTCCCCGAATGTTTGGAAGCCGCCTGGTGTCTTTGGCAACCCCAGAGAGCCCGAGCCTTCCCACAGATGGTTTACCGTTTCAGCGATGGACCGGGCAGTCAAACTTGGCCTCCGACGCATCCGTGTATCCTAATGGGCTCCAGATTTTATTTGTCGTCCTTCTTGAGCTCGGGGCAGTTCTAGGACCCTTTCCAAAGGACTGTGTTATGTGACCCATGGCTGAGCAGGCAGCTGTCTGTACCCGCCAGGAGAAAAACCAGGCTCTTCCTGTGTCCCCACGGACGGCAGCGACCTGAGGCTTCCTTGTGGCTGTCAGATTCCAGACGTCCCCTAGCTAGTTACAAAAGCTGGGTCAGACACCCCTCGGCATATGCGCGGGGATATTTGCCTTATTGTGTAACTGGTTGTCCCCTAAGGACACCCACGCCCCTCACTTCTTTCTCATGAGGTGGTGAGAGGTCCTTCGAAAGACTCCCTGAGAAAATAAACCAGTTCTTGGAGGCGTTCTACAGGAAGTCATGCAGAGCCGCTCCGTGCAACGTGAGATCCTGGAGCGGGAACAGGACATTTGTGGAAAACATGAAATCCAAACAGCGTTCGTCATTTAGGTAATACCATCGGGCTGATGTGAATTTCTCAGCTTTGATCATTGCGCCATGGCGATCCCAGACGTCAACATTGGAGGGGGTGGGGAGTGGATTGGGGAGAGGCACACAGGGACTCTGGGTTACTTTTTGCCATTTTTCTTTAAGTCTGAAATTATCTCACAGTAGAAGGGTTTAAAAAGGAGTTATGTGATCGATATTCTGACGCAAAACAGCTTTTGTCTTGGATCCTCGCTCAGCCCTGCTAGGCAGGCGGGTCGCACTTTTATCCCAAGGAAAGGAGTCTCCTGTGACCAGGGAGGTGAGCGGGCCCAAAACCGACCACTGGCCACCTCCATCTGCCCTGGGGGCCTTGGGGGGGCCCCTGCCCCTGCTCTCTTTCATCTGTGGTAGATGGATCCTCAGCCACCTCCCCCCACCCTTTTTATCCGGTCACCTCATTATTGTGTTATTATTTGTAATCTCTGCCTGGATCCATGTCTCACAAAACAAGGCTTAAACACGCCTCCGAGAGCAAGCAGAGCTCTCCTGGAGAACGGCCCCAGGGCCCCCAAGCCCGCGTTCCCAGCCCCTCTGGATTCCTGTGGGCCAGCCGAGTCTAAGGTGCAGAGCAAGGGGAGGATCTGGGGAAATTACTCCTCCTGTGGGTCTCATTCTCACCTGCGGTTATTTTGGATTCTGCCTCGAAAGTGAGGGCTGTGGCCACAGACAGAGAAAGGAGAGTGACATCTGGAGGTATACTCACGTGGGGGGGCAGGGGACCCTCACAACTCTTGCGGGGGGCGGGGGGTGGATTGGGGAGAGGGCTGTGTTTTCATCTCTGGTGGAATTTTCATCTCCAGTGTTTTCATCTCCTGTGTTTTCATCTCCAGTGGCTCCTCCAGAGTCCATACATCCCCTTATTCCATGTTGATCCACACAGGCCTCCTGACAGAGGCAGGGCCGTTCACTGCTCAGACTCCGGTGGGTGCACAGGAGGGAGCAGGGCCCATGAGCAGGCGGAGAGGGCCTGACACGGGGCCCCAGACCCACTGTGGGGGCCAGCTGCACTGTTGGGCAGCCGTGGGCAAACTACGGCCCGCGGGCCGGATCCGGCCCGTTTGAAATGAATAAAACTAAAAAAAAAAAAAAAAAAAAAAAAAAAGACCATACCCTTTTATGTAATGATGTTTACTTTGAATTTATATTAGTTCACACAAACACTCCATCCATGCTTTTGTTCTGGCCCTCCGGTCCAGTTTAAGAACCCATTGTGGCCCTCGAGTCAAAAAGTTTGCCCACCCCTGCTGTTGGGTCTACCCTCTCCCCTCTCCCTCCTCTGTCAAGAGCAAAGTCTGAGGAGGCACAGCCTGGCGCCCCGGGCCACCAGGATATCCCATGGATGGTCAACACTCACGTTCACCATCTCACACTTGAGAAGCCTCCTAGAAGATGGTCCAAGAGCAAACCACACCGCAGAGACAATACTGACAGCAACAGATTGGCAGCAGCCTCCGTGCACCCGGAATAATGAATTCCAGGTCCCGCAGGTGAGCGGTGCTGAGGAGGCCGGTGTCTGCCTGGAGGGGGTGGCTGGGTGAGGGAGGCCTCCCCACCCCCCCACCCCCACCAGTCTTCCCTGCATCGTGAGGGAGACAGGACTGGGCAGTGACTGGCCCGAGTCACTGGGGCAACACCGTTGGACCTCCTAAGGTCGGTGGGGTCCAAAGTCTGAACGATTCGCTTAACCTGAACGCAGAGTGGACGAGGGGTCTGCACTGAGCAGCCGTGGGAGAGAGGACATTTGTCTGCCATCTGTCCCGACACAGGTAGCTGCCTGGGAGACAGTGTGGGCTGGCGGGACCACTCAGGAGTCAAAATTCTTCCCGCCTGGTTAAGGGACAGGCCCTGAGCGTTCCTCTGTGCCCACGCGCTGTGCTGGGGTCCTGGGACATGTCACTATCACTAGTCAGCAGACAGACGTCAAGGGACTGACTTAGATGGTGTGGCCGGGCTGGGCTGGGGCCCACAGATGTGAGCAGGGAGGACTGTCGACTTTACAAATAAAACACACGGTGGCCGTTCCCTGGGAGGAGCCAGGGCCTGGGCCTGGTGGGGAGGCGCAGAGGCGCAGAGGCTGTGGGACGCCAGCCTAGTGTACCAGGAAGCCAGGAGCAAATCCAAATCCCTTACTGATTTACTCTGTTATTAAGGTGATATTTCAAATCAGTGGCACAGGGATTGATTGTTCAATAAGCGGCACTGCGCCTGCCAGAGCCTTGGGGAAAGCAATGGAGTTCGATTCTCTACATTACACGCCAGGTGCCATATTGCTCCAAGTGTAAATATTTAATATTCACGTCACTGCGGGAACGCAGGAAAACCTTCTAAGGATTTCACAGATGCAAAACCCGTAAAGCAGATGAACAGGATTGACAGCGTAAGGGCTTCTTTATGCTTGAAGCGCTGTGGCAGGGCTCTCCCAGGTGCGGTCTCCGAGGTGGAGGTGAGCAGGCAGCAGGTTTGCTCCGGGGGCTCTGGGGACCCACCCCGAGGAGGCAGGTGAGGAGAGAGGCAGTCTCCACACGGGGCATGCGGTCTCCACAAAGGCCCAAGTCGGGCCCACAAAGAGGCCTGAGGCAGGTGGCCCTTCGGAGGCACCTGAATCGGGCCCAGGGGCTGGGTTGCATGTCCCTACATCCACTGGTCACTGCGGAGCTGGGCCTGTAGAAGCTGCCCCTTGGAGCCACCTGACGCAGCATCTAAGCACCCAGCACCCACGCTACCTGCCACCAGCATCAGCACTTCAAAATGCACCGGAGAAAGAAATACATCTTTATGGGGGCTTGCCCGGGGTGGGGGTGGGGGGTGGGTTGGAGGGAGGTGGGAATGGCTGGGGGATGGGTCAATTGGGGGAAAAGGAGACATATGTAAAACTTTAGACAATAATAATAATAAAAAAAGAAACACATCTTTAATACGTAGAGAGATTACAAAGTATATGACAAGTCACCAAGAGAAGCGGTGACCATCCCAGTGGACACGAAGAGGCAATTGTTAAAAAAGCAGCCCAAGTGCTCCCTGAAGACACGGAAACCTCCCAAAACCAGAACAACCAGGCTAGGAAAGAGTTAACAGCTGACCAGACAGGGAGGTGGTCAGGAATTTAATAGGTTGTGAGTGAGCACAGCTTTTTCTAGAAGACAGTTTGCTCAAGTGCACAACATGCCTTTATCGCCACAGATAGGACCTCGGCTGTTTATGAAACAAAGCCCTTTCCCCACCCCAGCGCTGTGTGTGTCTACTTCTGGACCATATTCTGAAGCACCGGGCAGTTTGTCTGTCCTTGTGCAAATCACACTTGCTCAGTCACTATAGTTTCCTAATACACTGTTTTATAATAAGCTTCACTCTCCCTCCCCACCCCCCACCCCCGATTATCTGGGACGCATCTGAGTTTTGAGTCACCACGTGAATTTCTGCAGGTGCTATCCGCTGGGGTTTAACTGGGGCTCTGGAGTTTACAGATGATTTGGGGAGAACGCACCAAAAGCTTCCCATTCATTTAGAACTTTGAAAATGTCTCTCACTCCCACGTTACAGAGGCGGTCTTGTTTATCTTTGAAACTTTCAATTTCTCTCAATGGCACTTTGCAGATTTCTGTGTAAAAGTTCTATACATCTTCTGTTGGATTGATTCCCAGATAAATTCTGTCTTTGGTAAATTTTGTTTTCTATCTGTGTTTTTCTCACATGGAAATACAGTTGATTTATGCACACTAATTTCATACCAGGCAAGTTGACCAACTTTGCATGCTAATAATTATAGTAGTTTGTCTTTAAATTCTTTTTGATTTATAAATGTGTGAATATTTTTAAAATTTTTGTAAGATCAGATTAGTTAATATTTTTCTTAATGGCTTTTTGGTGTTAGGCTCAGAAAGCCCTTCCCTGACCTAAAATTATAAGAAAGGTCTGCTTTTTCTAACGGTGCTTTCTGTGGCTTTACAGTTTAACACAGAGCTCACCAGACCGGCCCAGCTTTCAAATGCTTTGGGCCATTTTAATGTGTTTGTTTTTGTCTGCCTAAATTCTAGAATTATTTTGATAATGTAGATCTTATTGAATAATTATTGTCATGTTTATAACATTCCTATTTAGTACCCACACACATTTGCATAATCTTTGCATTTATTCGGCTCTTCAGTTCATTTATCTGAACATATTGTGGTTCTAAGAACAGTTAACACAGGAAGAACAGGTGCCACATGGTGCGCCGTCTAGATGTGGGGGATGGGCTCCGTGAGTCTTTGTACTCTTGTGTACCTTTGAAAACATCCGTAAAAATTAAAAAGAAAATCTATCTATCTACCAACTGACTAGTCTTTTGCTTCATATAGATTTACAAAGGCCATTTTTAGATTTACTGCTGGCGTGACTAGGATTGCTCTCTGTGTATGTTTGATATTGTTGGCTTGCATTGCCTTTATAAACATAAGTAGCAAAAGCAAAGGTTGAATGTAGCCCTCTGCTCATTGATTTGTACAAATGGAACACAAAATTCCTGAGTGCTTTTTAATAATTCATAGTTTTATAACATGGAAGTTCGCTTCAATGCAGCGCTCAAATGGACTAAAGTCCCCTGGGAGCGAAGGGGCAGCCTGTGGTCCCCTAACAAGGCACGAAGCAGGAAGACACGCCCTCCCACCAGGTGTCCACTGGGATGTGCCTTCTCGGGATGCCTCTGGGGCTGGTTCAGACATGGAGAGACAGACGCACTGACTACAAGCCTGTGTGGTGACTCCCACCTGGCGGAGTAGCTGAGTGGCATCCAACAATAGTGCCGATGGCCATTGTCCCAAGTAGATCCTGGGAAAGGATCTGGGGTATTTATCTAAGCCGTCCCTCGAGATAAACTTTAACCGTGCAGGTGTGGGACATTCAAGTAGTTGCTAGCGAAGAGGCTGCTCTACACAAGCAGGACCAAGGGGCAGGCTTAGGACCAAAAAGACCAGAAGCTTTAATTTAAATTTTAAGTGTACGCAAAATAATTCAATTAGCTGCTGGAGGAATTACAACACGTGAAACATATGCAGTTGCAAATCACACAGCACTTTATTACTCGCACAATTTCTGGTGCTGCGGTACAGGCTTACTGGGGATCCTGGTGGTGCTGTCCTCTGGGGTCCAGCAGCTGGGCTTGTCCGGTCTGGATGCAGGGCGCCGGCGTTGCTCACACGAGAGCTCGGTTGAGTCTCAATCGGGAGGTGTTGGCCGTTCTTCTGTCATCTGGCAGGAAGAGGAACGTGGAGCAGCATTACTTGCTGGACTGACAAGAGGACGTGCCTTTGTGGCTATCTCGACAGGCGGGCACTGGGCTGGTCAGGATCCCCATTTTTAAAGCCTGCATCCCATTTGCAGCAGTCTAGGTGGCTATCAATGAATTAGGTCAAAGCATACATGTTTATCTCAAACAGGGAGAGGGGCTACATGTGGTTATCTAGGGAGAGTACATCATTCACTCAAGTGGTTATCTTGACAAGTCACTCTGAGTTATTTACTGAAGTTCAAATCCTTATCTGTGAGGTACACATGCTTCAGGGCAGTGGGGAATGTAATATCACACTTTATATCACACTTTAAGTTTCAAGGAAAGTTAATTTTAACATTTTAAAACCTCCTTAATATTTTTTAGGCATTTTTTAAGCATTTTTAAACATTTCTATATATTACTATGGCAGCTTTGACCCTCCCGTGGGTCAACTATGAAGGTCGACAGGGTCCACATGCACCTGAACTTCCCTTCCTGATTCCTCGAATTACTCAGTGTCCCCAGGGCCGTGGGCCAGGAGCTTTATTAACTCTTAGTTATGGGCCTTCCACTTGCTGTGTGGTCTCAGACAAGAATCTTAAGTTTCAGAGCCCCTGCTTTTTTACATATAACATTTCTATTATAATCTCCACCTTTGGAGCACTTGTGAGAATATATACACACTACAGGTTTGTACAGAATTTGTAATATGTTGGTGGAGTATTTCATATTCCTTTAGTTTGTTACTTAGCATTATGCACATGCCTTTGCCAGGACAGGTTCAAAAGGATGATAAGCAGGTAACACAAAGACCTGCTTGCTCTGACGATGGAGAGAGGTGCCTAGACCAGTGGTCGGCAAACTCATTAGTCAACAGAGCCAAATATCAACAGTACAACGATTGAAATTTCTTTTGAGAGCCAAATTTTTTAAACCTAAACTATATAGGTAGGTACATTGCTATTAACTTAATTAGGGTACTCCTAAGGCTTAGGAAGAGCCACACTCAAGGGGCCAAAGAGCCGCATGTGGCCCTCAAGCCGCAGTTTGCTGACCACAGGCCTAGACCTCAGGGCCATCCCAGGGCCTCCTTATATCTATCACTGAGGCCTGAGGTTGTAGGAAACGATAACTTTCTTAATAAAAACACCACTTTTCTTAAAAATAGTACCTAGGTGCTCTGAGGACCAGGTGGCCCTAACTCTGCTCCTGCGGGTGGGAACGTCTCTGTGGACCCTCTGCCAAGAGTCATTTTTCCATCAGAGTGGCCCTTGGGGAAATGCTGACTTTCCTGGATTCTGACAGTCAGTCACAGCTGTCTCATGATTCCCCTAGTGTTTCCAGCCTCAGGACGAGGCGGAATGTTGACTATGTGCTGACAACTGATGGTTGTTGGCTCTCCAACTTGGGGTGTGGTGAAGAAGAAAAACTATTCAGTGCAAAACAGCTCAACTACGATACAGCATGGCTGTGGGGCAGCCCTGGAGCCAGGCCCCTCTGCATTAGACAGCTCTGCTCTGCTTTGTTCTCTCTGCTCAGGCAGGGAAACTCAGCCTCAGGTGGAAAAGGAACTGTGCTCCCAGAGCTGGCTTCTGTGGACAGAAGTCCCCACCCCTGATTGGTCTTGGCATTTGTTACCTATTTGTACTTCCAGTAGAAATTTTAGAATCAACTTTTCAAGTAAAAAATTCTCTCACTTTATTAATTGAGTTGGGTTGAATTTACTATTTAGTCGGGAGACATCACACCTCACTGAGCACCTCCAGCCTCCTGTGCGTAGATCATGCATGTTTCTTGTTAAAGTCGCTGTCTGATGTTCTGTGCATTTTCTTCCAAATGTGAACAGTCCACTGTAACATTTTACATGTGTGCATTTTACATTTATACATTTTGTACAGTTGAATTCCTTGCTCAGGGAGCAGCTGGCCTGACATGCCTGCCTGTGACTTAGGGAACAGGCCCTGGGGGACACAGCTGCTGGTGCGGGCGATGGCAGGGAAGGCCCCTTGCTCCTGAGGGATGCAGGCTCACATGAGGAGGTGAAGGGCAATGGAGTGTGGATACATCCCAGCCCACTGCCTCTGGGGCTCTCTCCACAGTCAGACACGCTGGCCCTGAGTATCAGTCAGCTAAGGCTGCTGTGTAACAAAGTGCCACACACTGGGGGACTCACACCACAGACATTCACTGCCTCACAGTCCAGAGGCTGGAAGTCTGAGATCAGTGTCTGCAGGGTTGGTTTCTCCTGAGCACGTAGACAGCCGTCTTCCCCATGTGGTTGTTCTCTGTACATGTCTGTGTCCAGATCACCTCTTCCTGCAGGACACAGTCACAGTGGACTAGGGTCCACCACCTCTGTAAAGGCAGAACTCCACATACAGCTACGTTCTGAGGTCCTGGGGTTACAATCCCAAAACACCAATTGGGGGTCCAGGTCAGCCTATAACCAGCTCTAAAGGCTTCTGTGACTCTCTTGAATTATCCATGTATATATAATATCATTTGCAAATGATGGTAATTTCATTTCCACTTTTCTAATATTCTGCTAAGAAATATTATTTTGAAAAGCCTTGTAAATAAAGCAAAAGGGTGGCTGTTATCCCTTCCATGTCACAATGGGGCAGGGTCTAATAGGCCCACATGAGGGTTATTTAGTTCTTTACAAAACACATCTATGTTGGACACATTATTTACTGAGCAGTGCCATAACCATGGAGTTACGTGTGCACATGTGGGTTTCTGTTCAGAAGGTATGCAAATGGTTCCCGATCCTAGAAAAGAGAACTGCAGACCTCATGGTGGTGTTGCCTAGAGGACATAAACAAATTTTCTATGTAACTTAGCAATCTTATTTCATCTTTCCTTTCCCTGCTTCTAACTACCCAGCTCCCCAAGTGCTCTTTGTACCAGCTCAATCATATTGCTGGTTCTCTCATTAGTGAGTGAGATAAACCTTCCATGGGTGCTCACTGCGTATGTGGGAGAGCTTTTGTTTTCTTTCTTTCTTTCTTTCTTTCTTTCTTTCTTTCTTTCTTTCTTTCTTTCTTTCTTTCTTTCTTTCTTTCTTCTTTTTATTGGTTTCAGAGAGAGGAAGGGAGAGGGAGTTAGAAACACCAATAATGAGAGAATCATCAATAGCTGCCTCCTGCATGCCCCTTACTGGGGATCGAACCTGCAATCTAGGCTGGGAATCGATCCATGACCTCCTGGTTCACAGGTCAACACTAAACCACTGAACCACACCAGCTGGGGATGGAGAGCCTTTCTTTAAGTCGCACTCTGACAGATTAGACACCCATGGTGTGTTTAAGGCTGACTCAAGGAGCACCGATTTGCCTCTAAATTAAAGCTCTGTTGCCTTTGAAATCACGCCCTCTAAGCATCATGACGTCCATTACAGCCTCCTCACTGCATGTGCTCCCGCGCTCTGGGTGCTCCCGTGCTTCAGCCTCTGAGAGCAGCACTCTTTCCCAGTGGGCTTTATTTGTTCACATCGGTAATGGTGACCCTCTTAGCCAACAGCTGCCTTTTGCCCTGAGCCGAGAGAATTCTGCAGCAGGCGGAGTAGATGGAGTCATGCCACGGCCCTGGGCCCTCCTCCTTCTGTTTATTTTTGTGGCAGACGTTTTGACCTGTGCTGGCTGGTGAAGGGGACTCGGGAGATGAGGTTAGTGCCAATGCAGAGAGACTCAGAGCGAGCTGCCTGTTTTGTGGCGACGGCAGCTTTTAGGAGGTGTCAGGGATCAGAAGGCGGGGAAGGCAGGTAATAAGACACTCTCCTTTTTGTACTACCTTGACTTTAGATCAGTGGTCCTCAACCTTCCTAATGCCGCGACCCTTTAATAAAGTTCCTCATGTGGTGGTGACCCCCAATTTCATTGTTACCAATTGAACATAATTAAAGCATAGTAATTAATCACAAAAACAATATGTAATTATATATGTGTTTTCCAATGGTCTTAGGCGACCCCTGTGAACGGGTTGTTCGACCCCCAAAGGGGTAGCGACCCACAGGTTGAGAACCGCTGCTTTAGATCAATTCCTGCTCATCATAATTTCACCCTTTGATAAAGGTATCCAGCTGTTTGTCCTTCATCAAACATTTACTATCTGAGGGGTGTCTGTGAATCCTTCTCCCAAGGAGCCCAGGGATGCATTTCTACGCTGGGGGAAAGGCGAGGGGAGGGGAGGGGAGGGGAGAGGAGAGATGATCTTCTATGTAGAAAATTATAAAGACTCATCCAAACAACGGTTAGAACTAACAGACGAACTCAGTGGAGCTGCAGGATGCAAAGTCAACACACAGGAATCTATTGTGTTTTTATGCCCCAATGATGAACCATCTGAAAGGGAAATGAAGAAAACAATCCCATTTTCAATAACAAAAAAAAGAATAAAATGCTTGGGAATACACTTAACTAAGGAAGTGAAAGAGCTGTCCACTGAAAATCACAACACATTGATTAATGAAATTAAAGAACACACAAATAAATGGATTTAATATTATTAAAATGTCCACACTACCCAAAGAAATCTACAGATTCTATGCAATCACTATCAAAATCCCAATGGCATTTTTTATACAAATAGAAATGCCCATCTTAAAATTCATATGGAACCACAAAAGATCATTAATAGCCAAAACAATCTTGGGGAAGATGAGCAAAGCTAGAGCCATCACACTTCCTGATTTCCAGTATATTACAAAGCTATAGTAATTCAGGAAAACATAGTGTTCAACAAATGGTGTTGGGAAAACTGGATTTCCACATGCAAAAGAATGAAATTGAACCCTTATCTCATACCACACACAAACATCAACTCAAAATGAACTAAAGACAGATAAGTAAGATCTGAAACTGTAAAAATCCTACAAGACATAGAGGGAAAGCTTCATGACATTGATCTTAGCAATGATTTCTTGGATATGATATCAAAAGTACAGGCAAGAAAAGCAAAAATTAACACGTGGGACCACATCAAACCAAAAAGCTCTGCACAGCAAAGAAAACCATCAACAGAGGCAACCTAAGGAGCAGGAGAAAACATATGCAAACCCCATACACGATAAGGATTTACTGTTCAAAATATATCAGGAACTCATTAGCAAACAAACAAACAAACAAAAACCCACATAAGAAAAAGTAGATTTAAAAATGGGCAAAGGACTTGAATAGAAATTTCTTCCAAGAAGACAAAAAAACTGCCAACAGATACATGAAAAGGTGCTCAACTTCACTAATCATCAGAGAAATACAAATCAAAACAGCAATGAGATGTCACCTCACACTTATGAGGAAAAAGAGACAGATGTTGGCGAAGATTCAGAGAAAAGGGAACCCTTGTTCACTGTGGTGAGAATGAATGTAAGTTAGTGCAGTTACTATGGAAAACAGCATGGTGGTTCCTCAAAATATGAAAAATAGAGCTGCCATATGATCCAACAATGCCATTTCTGGGTATTAATCCAAAGAAAAGAAAATCAGCATCCTGAAGAGATATCTGCACCCCTATGTTTACTGGAGCATTATTCACAATAGCCAAAATTGGAAACAGCCTACATGCCCCTTGAGAGGTGACTAGGTGAAAAAAGCGTGGTCTGTGCACACAATGGAACATCATTCAGCCTTGAGAAAGAAGGAAATACCGCCGTATGTGACAACACAGGTGAACCTTAAGGACACTATGCTGGCCCTAGCTGGTTTGGCTCAATGGATAGAGTGTCGGCCTGCGGACTGGAGGGTGCCAGGTTCGATTCCAGTTAAGAGCACTTGCTCCCGTTGTGGGCTCGATCCCCAGTAGGAGGCGTGCAAGAGGCAGCCGATCAATGATTCTCTCTCATCATGGATGTTTCTATCTCTCTCTCCCTCTCCCTTCCGCTCTGAAATCAATAAAAATATATTTTAAAAAAGGACACTGTGCTAAGTGAGATAAGCCAGTCACAGAAGACAGATAGTCCATGAATCCACTTACCTGAGGAATCCGGACCAGTCAAACTCACAGGAGCAGGGAGAAGGGGATGGTGGCCAGGGCCTGGGGCAGGGCATGGGGACATGCAGCTCCCATTGGTCACACCGGGTGAAGAAGGTCCAGAGATCTGCTGCAGACCTTGTGCCTGTAGTTAATGAGACTGTACTGTGCACCTAAAATTTTGTTCAGAGGAGAATCTCATGTTAAGTGTTTCCCACACACACCAAGGACAAGCAGGGACCAGCCGCTTCCTTCCAGGAGAACCGGCTCTCTATAGACGTCTCAGGCTGCCTGGAGCGTGTTCCGGGGTGAGTGTGAGCTCAGAACTGAACAGAGGGCGGAGCCATATGCCCAGGTGGGGACCTTCCAAGAGGACCCCTGATCTGGGAGGTGCAGAGGGCCTGTGGGCAATTCAGCTTGAACATCACGAATCTGAGGTGCTTGCAGCATCTGCATGCAGGTGTCCTGCGGGCGGCTGGGCTGCAGGGTTGGCGCTCACACAGACGTTTGGACTGAACAGAAGTATGTGTGAGTGCCAGGCGTGTGTACAGGTGGTGACTGGGGCCCCCGGGAAGGGCGGTGAGCTTGTTTGGAGAGTAAGGAGAGGAGACTAGAGTGAGAAGAGGAGGTGGCCCGAGCTGATCCCTGAGGAGCTTTGTGTTGGCCACCACCTGGAGGCAGGTGAGCTGGTGAGGAGCCAGATGCAGGAGGGGAGGGCAGCTTGGGTGTGGCCCTGGGAGAGATGGGGAGAGATGGGAGAGTTTCTGGAAGGAAGGTGTCAGCCCCAGGGTTGGTGACAAGGACTGACATGTGTTTGGACTCAGCTACTGGGGAGTCAGAGGGCTGTCTCTGAGGGGCTGTGGGCTGTGGGGCTGGAGTGAGATCATTGGAGGAAGCAGATAGGGACGACTCTGCTAGATGCAGGGCAGTGAGGGGGAACAGGCAGCTTGCTGATGCCTCGTGGGAAGCGTGGGGGTGAAGTTTTGAAGTAACCACCACTTAAAAGCCAGGAGAAAGAGCCAGTGGAAGGAAGTAGCTGAAGCTGCAAGGTGAGAAGAATCATTTAGAAGAATGGCGATGTGGGCCCACCACTTCCTGAGGCGATCCATTCTATTTCAGGCAGTTCAGACGTTAGATTCCTTCACACCACGTTAGAAACCCAGCCTTTCTGTAGCTTCTAACCGCAGGTCCTGTTCTAACTGAGGCCTGGCTCTCCACCATGGAATCCCACGGAATAAGTTCACCCCGTTTCCTGATGGACATCCATGCAAGGTCCTCTCAACCACTCTCTCCAGGGCCTTGTGTTTGTTCGTTTTCAAAAAGCATTTCCAGTTTTCAGACCATTTCCCCGGTGGAGATTTGTTATCCATATTCCTCCTTCCACCAGAATTTCCAGCAACGAGTGCAGTTGTCCATGTGGGGTCCACACACACACACACACACACACACACACACACACACACAAGGTATTTGATTTATTATTAGGCCCAATTTTCCTGGTTCTGCATAAACTGTTGACCTTTGGCATACTTAAGCATAAGTAGTTGTAGTCAGCACAATAGCAGATTTCCACAACAATTAATTACACATCGAAAGTACTTCCTTGAAAAAATTCCCCTAGCATTTATGTGTGCACAAAACCCCGAGCCCTGGAAAAGCTGGAGGAACTGGTCTGACCTGTTTGGCTGAACAAGAAGACGCCAAGGGGTTTATTAAAGCTCGAGCGCAATGTCATGCGAGATTGGAGGTAATCCAGTCTAACGCTCCCTTCACAGACGAGAAGGGTGCTGAGCTCCAGCCAATGGTCCACCCAGAGCTAGAGATGGGGCCTGGGTCTCTTCTAACAAGGACAGAGGTCCAAGGCCCACCTTCCTGCAGGTGTTGTCTGAGGTTCCCTGAGGCTTCTGAACCTGGCAGGTAAACTCCAGGCAGCTGGTCTCTGACCCTCGCATTAGCTGCTCTATTCTGGGGGCTTGTGTGTGCTCAACACGTGGCATGCTCGACATGCTCATTGAAAATCATTGGACAATGAAGAGGAAGCTGGGGTGAGAGGATGCCTGCATATTTTCCCCACAGTAGATGGACTATATTTCTAGAACCATCTGCTTAGAGCAACTGGTGCTACCAATGATCCATAATCAATGTGCCAGGAATTGCCTGGATGTCCCTAGATCTGAAAATTGGGACAAAAGCAGACGAACACCCCCTAAGACAATCCCAATGCCCTTGCTGCTTCCTGGTATCATATCAAGGTCACTGATTCATTTAAAGAATCCCAAAGGGCATTTGACCTCAATTTTTATAATTTCCTCACTGAAATTCAAGAGAAACTTCCTAGCTGTTCCCTATTATCCCTCTGTTGCTCAGAAAAGTTAAAGTTTAAATGGCAATTCTCTTTAGAATTTAATATCTGTTCCCAAACATTCTCAGTTTAATTGCTAACTCGTTCTTTAGAAAATTGAATCACTATATTACATTGTTTTCATGCACCAGCGGCCTGGGAAAGTGGGCAGAGGCCCCACAAAGCGAGCAACGTCTGCACATCCAGCTGTGAGCGCTTTATTAGAAAAGTTTCTAGCCGGGGTTTGCTTTTTAATTTTTGTTCCTGTTATATGTTTATGTCCCAAAGCCCTGAATTGAATCAATATATGTTGAAGCCAAAATTTTGGTCTCTACACTGCTCTTCAACGGCCTTTTAGTTGGTACCACTCACCTTTTCGAATTTATAGAGGAGCGTGCGAGGATATTTGGGTGAAGCTGCTGTGGATGGAAGGGCCCTGGGGTGGTGGCCCACGGACCCAGCTGCCAGGCCCGGAGCAGTCAGTCCCTCCCCGGGACTCCTTGCCCTCTCTGTAGAATAAGGGGTGGCACCCGAGGACCTTGAGTATTTACAATGCAGGCTTCCCGGAGAAATTGGCTTCCTACTGACACCCCCAGGGGCAGGAGGGATCATGGCAGAGCAGACCAGGGCTTGTCCCTCAGATGCGCGAGGCAGGAGTCAACTGGCTAATTCATTTTCCCTAATACAAACATGATGCTGCTTTCCAAAGGGAAACTGCTGGTGGCTGTCCAATGTCAGGAGGCACTATAGTCAGTGGTGTGGTACATTAAAAAATGGTGTCTCTTCTCTACCTGTCCTGGCGACGGGAGTTGTGTCTCCTGCCTTTGGAAGGTGGAGTCAGCATCCATCCCTGGACTGGGGCTGGTCCTGTGGCCGCCTTGGCCCACAGAGCAGGGGCAGCCTGCCCCTATGGTGGGAACAAGCCGGGTGAGCCTTCTGGAGGGTGAGAGACCACCTGGACACAGGTGACAGCACCCTTGACAGCCAGCCACCAGCCAGACCCCGGCCGAGCTCAGCGAGAGCCCAGCAGAGACAAGCGGGCTGGGCCCAGGCCAGCACTGTCCAGTCTACCCGCAGGCTGGGAGAGATGATGGATAGTTGTTCTTACAAATAGCCAGTGGGTTTGGGGATGTTTCTTACATGGCAATAGGTCACTGATACACTGACTATGACACATGAGGCACTCCATGGCCTGGTTCTGGCTTCCGGTTTCTTCTCAGGTCAAACCTTTCCCCGTTCTTCACTGTAGGATAAACCCTCCACGTTGACAGGACATAAACCCTCCTCTGCCCTATGTCGCTGCTCGGTTCTCAAGCTGCCCCAGTCTCTGCTCTGCATCTTTTCATCTTGGATATCACCTCTTCTTTGAGGGAGTCCCTTTCTCCGCAGGGAAAATGGGCAAATCCCTCCACCAAGCAAATAGTAAAACTTCAGTAGACTTTCCACCCACTTTCTTTCCTGTTTGTCTCTTTCTAGACTGTGAGCGTCTTAAGGGCAGGGAATCGTTGTCCTCACTGTGGATCCCACTGACGGTGGGGCACACAGCAGGTGCTCCCCCATGTGGGACGTCAGGGTGCCTGGCCGGGGCCCCTGCAGCAGTGACCTTCGGTCGGCTGGGCCCTCCTGAGGCCCAAGCCCTCCATTTCCAGTCGCCTGTGGCTGATGAAGAGGGAAGATCAGCAACCTGGGCACAGGCAGTGGGGCTCTGCTTGCTTCTCGGAGTTTTCTGAGCTTTCTCACTTCTCTGGGCCTCAGGTTCCTCAGCTGTTGTATAGGTGCCCCCACACCTGCCTTACATGCTCTCTGTCCACCTTTCTACTCCAGCTGCTGCTGCCAACCACCTGTGCACAGGTGTACCCAGCAGCACCCACCTCAGCTGCACCTCAAAGCTCCCTCTGCAATGGGGGGGCTTCGCTGCTACCAATGCCCCCACTCAGCAACGCTGTGCATGTCCAGCCCCAGGGACCTGATGCCCATTGGCCATCCTTGCCCAGCAGGGTCCTGGGGCTGAAGGACACCCTCCCCACAGGGCTGACCAGCTCCATTGTCCCCTTGGACCTGCTCCCCCTCTCCCATTCCAATCTTCTCAGGGCCCCTCCTGTCTCTGTGAGGCCTCCGCCCTAGACTACTCACTCCCAAATGCATGAGGTCCTAGGGAGAAATGAGAGTCATTCCAGAACTCCAGGGGATGGGGCTGCAGGCAGAAGGGACCAGGGGATTAACACGTCCGGGGCTGGGGTTAGGGGGTTGGCTGAGCGTCAGTGTCACCCTCGCTAAGATGATACAGGTCCCTGGCTGACCCAAGGCACTGTCTATGAGCGTCAGGCTCTCCGTGTGGCACTGCTATGTGCACATCTGGCACCTGGGTTCCCAGGATAGGCCTGTCTTGTCCTTCGATGCTCTTGTCCAGCACAGTGTCTGGCCCCACAGGCTGGCCGTCCCTCAGGGATTGAAGAAACAAGGCCACCAAGGCCCATCTTGCTGGCTTCAGAGCACGGCCCTGGAGAGAAGCTGTCAGGTCCGCTGAGCCCCAGTGGGGCCTGAATACGGCCAGACAGTGACTCGCTGCCACTCAGAGCCCCCGAGGCCTGGCGTGGATGATGAGGCCTCTTTCTGCAGGCAGGGATGTTTGCACCATGACCCAACTCGCACTGGCTGTCCGCATTCCCTCTCCCAGCGGCCTGAGTTTTGATACCTGTTTACTTTCAGCTGTGACCCCGTGAACAAGTCAGCGGAGGTGGAAAAGGTGACACATGTATGTTTCCCAGCCCCCATCAGCCAAGAAAATTGAAAAAGGGATATTACCCATTTTAAAAAACAAACTCGCTGTGACAGACTTCCTTAGAAGAGGGGAGGCAGGGAGACACTGGGAGGCCATGAGGGTGGGTTGTGGGCGGAGCCAGCACAGGTGGGCATCAGACAGGGGGAGGGTGGGCCAGGCCTGCGCTGTTCCTCAGGTCTGTGGCCTCCCGTCTGCCTTTTCACAAGCTGGGGAAGAACTCACAAATTACGCTGTGGCTGTCCCCTAAGCCCAAGCCGTGGGCTGGAACTACAGTGTCAGCTCCCAAGGGCTTCCCACATGGCGACTCTCTCTAAAGGAGGTTCTGGTCACCAAATACACTTTTTATAAAGATGGTGGTGAAATGTTCATAATGCAAAATTGACCATTTCTTGGGTGCACAGCTCAGTGGCATTAAGTACATTCACACTGTTGTGCAGCCATCACCACCATCATCTCCAGAGCGTTTCCGTCATCCAAACTGACACTGTCCCTGCTAAACACTCACTCTTCACTCCCCTCCCCCAGCCCCTGGCACCCACTGTCTACTCTCTGTCGCTATGAATCTGACTCCTCTGGGTCCCTCATATAAGTGGAATCATACAGCGTTTGTCCTTCTGGGACTGACTCATTTCACTGAGCATCTGTCCCTCAGGATCGCCCACATTACAGCCCGTGTCAGACTGCCCTCCCTTTTCCAGGTGGAGTCATATTCCTCTGTGTGGATGGACCACACATTGTCATCCACTCACCAGTCGATGGACACCTGGGTGGCTTAGCTGTTGTGGACGCTGCTGCTGTGAACATAAGAATACAAATATCTCTGAAAAATTCTGTTTTGGGGTCTTTACTCAGAAGTGGAATTGCTGGATCATATGGGAATTCTGTTTATTTTTTGGGAAATGGTCATAGTGTTCCACAGCTGACATATATCCTTTTGACATTGGAAAAAGCAGCTCCGATGGCGTGTCATGTAGGGAATTGATGTCATTTGATTGGCATGTCACTAGCGTGGACGTCCCTATGTATTTTTAACGTGGAGAACAATTAGATTTTTTTTATCTTCACTACTGCAGAGCCAGCCGATGCCTCCAGGTCCCGATGTTCGCTCCTGACATTACAGACAGAGCTTGTGGGAATCATGTTTGAACGCTTCCTTTCAGGTAAGAGAAATCCATGAAAAGGGAGCAGGTTTGAAGATGGGCGATCATAGAAAATGTGACCTTCTTTTTATAAGGCTTAACTTTAAAAAATCAGATTACTATTCCACAGGTAACAATTCACCTGGAACAAACTTCACAAGGTTTGAGAGGGGATACGAAGGACGAAGCATCCTTCTCCCAGCCCTGGCCGCCCCGCCCCGCCCCGAGGTGTCCCCTCCCGGAGGCTTCAGCATCCTCAGCGTCCCGTGTCCCAGGCCGGTCTCTGCACACACAGCCAAGAGCATACAGTCCTCGTCTCCTTTATTTTCCTCTTTAATAATGCAGAACCCCCATTAGTACCTGCCTCTGGACACCCACAGCGCGCCGAGGACTGCTTTATATCCGTTCCTAAAGAGCCGCCACGCTCCTCGTGCCAGCTGCCGAGCACGCCATTATTTATACATCATTTTAAAGGGAAATCATTCTTTAAATACTGTGCTTCTGATTTAAATGAGGACTCGGGCTTTCATTGCCAGAAGTCTCAGGGAAGAGGCAGAATAGCTCAAAGCAGGTGCTAGGAAGGCCTTTCGAGGGAAAATTGCCATAAAATGTAGTTTAAAAAATATTTTATTGAAATCTAATTTAATACAGAAAAGCACACATTTCATAGGTGTATAACTCTGAACTTTCATAGACGAACACACCGAGAAAGCAGCATACATATAAAACTACGGACGTGATCAGCACGCCAAAGCCAGGTAGCTTTTTAGGTAGGGTTTCTCTGCCCTGGTTTATGTCTGAAAAACCTGAGATGTCGGCCCAAGGCTGGCATGATGGCTCCAAAGGCATTTGGGGAGAGTTAGACGTTCCTGCGTGATGGGATGGCCCAGGACCCCAGGGCCAGACCAGGCGCTGGCTGGGAGGAGAAATGGCCTGTCTGCTGAGGCCGCCTCCCCCATGGTGGAGAGTTTGGGCCCTGGCTCCAGAATTTATGACTGTGTGATCTCAACAAAGTTATTTAACTGTTCCGGCCTCCATCTTCTCACCTGTAAAATGGGGTGACCATGGGTGGCTGGTGACTGAATAGAGGCACAGAGCTAGGGACACATGGTGATGCTCACCTGAAGGACCACTCTGCATGTCCAAGTCAGACTTTCTGGTCATCGCTGCCCTTGATCCGTAATTGGCGCTTCCTGATGGCTCCCCCTAGTGAGAGCCGATCTTGCCATGAAGACAGGGGGCCAGTGAGGGTGCTCAGCCTGCCTGGCTGGGACCTGGGCTGAGGGGAGCTGGCCTCCTTGGGATAGTCCTGAACAGGCTCAGAGAGGGGAAGGCATAAACACCCCAAAGCCCCGGACCTGTACCCCGACTCCCAAGTTCTGATGCTGGCAGTGGCAGAGCTGCCTGGGGCTGGACAAGGAGCAGGCAGGGGCTCCTGAGGCTGGGGCTCTCCAGCGCAGGTCCTGTCCTCGGCCATCACTGTCCCAGCCCTGCTGACGGGAGCATCCTCAGCGTCCTGTGTCCCAGGCAGGTCTCCAGCGGGCCAGGGTCTTAGGCCCCTGCACTGAGCCCAGATGTGAGGCTGCTCTGGCCACATCCTCACTGTGTCAGCCGAGTCCCCATCAGCCCACTCGCTCCGTCTTGCCCTGGCCAGAGAACACGTGCTGCCCCTGGCTGCTGCCTGTCACATTCTGCCCTCTCCATGCCCAGGAGACTGGTTTTGGGGCTCTTTTCTCCCGGGGCAGGGGGTGAAGGTATGCAGATCCCCCAGAGATTAGCAAAGAACATCAGAGCTCACTCTGTGCTCTGGTCAACATCTGGCTGTGCAGCCTTTAGCCAGAATTGCAAAACAGACAGGGTTTGGCGTGGGCTGTGCTAGGGGTTCTGTGGGGCTGCATGCCTGGTGGCACTGGCAGCAGAGGTGGTCTCAGGGTGCAGCTGCCCCAACGGGGAGAGGCCCTGCTCGCCCACCCACAAGGCTCAGTGCTGGGTGGGGGCATGTCTGGGTTCCAGGGCTTAGGGACAGTGGAAGTGGGGCCACAGCTGAGATGCTCAGACAAATGGTGAGAGGGGGCAGTGCAGACCTCAGCATCAGAGCTGGGGATTCTGGGGCCTCATCCTGGGTATCAGTGGGCAGGACAGACATTCAGTGGGCAACCTCCCCCACACCGTCTTGGAAGCCTCTGGCTAGCCCTTTCCAAGTTTATCATGGGGAAGAGGGTATGGGACACCCTAGAAGAGCCAGGACCCCTGTCCCACCTTCCTTCGGAGTGATGAAAGAGAAAGGTCCAGGCCTGGACCAGCCCCCGCTGACGCAGCTGGACAGTCTGACTGCCAACGGCTCACTGTTGTTTTGCAAGGGCGAAGCCACAGTGTCTGCCTGGACCTAGGTGTTTGCTCCTTGGGCCCCGCTCAGCATCAGCTGGGGCTGCTCGGAGACGGGTTTGCTGGAACCTCAGAGGGCCATTGGCCAGAACAGCTGCCCAGCTCCTGCATGTGGCTTGGGCTTCCTCACAGCATGGTGGCAATGTGAGGGGGGATGGTGGTTGCGGGGCATGGAGAGGAAGAGAGGGGAGTAGAGAGAGAGAGGAGAAAGAGAGGTATATGGAGAGAGAGAGCGTAGAGGGAGAAAGGGAGGGAAGAAGAGAGAAAGGAGAGAGAGAGAGGGAGGGAAAGCAGTAATTTGTTAGTAATAATTTGGGCTCCATGTATCTTATCCTTTATCCTATTTTCAGTTTGTTCTGAATTGGATGGGGAAGAGGTGTTCTTAGTGGTAAGCTCTCTCAAAGGCCCAATGCCCAGAGCATGAACATGGAGAAATAGGAGTGATGGGGATGGATGCACAGCGGGAGGGCTTTGCGGTGAGGAGGTGTGGCCTCTGGGCTTAGAAGACAGAGCATGACCTGACCTTGAAGGTTGCAAGTTGTCTATGGGGCGAGGCTTGGTCTGCTGAGGCTGGGGTGAGGGGCTTTGAGCTCAGGCCATGCTATGAAGACCACGGCTTTGCCCACAAGCGGGGATAGTTCAGAGAGGCAGGATGCACACACGGTGCCATCCAGGGACACTCTGCAGTGCTGGGCCTTCAGGAAACCCCGAAACACCTCAGCAAGCTGGCACCGTCTGCCCTCTGCCATCCCACAGCCCGACCTTGACCCAGAGGCCTCTTTCTGAGCAGATGTGGTCAAGGCACGGGTTCAGCTAAAGGGGCAGGGGCTCTCGTCCATGGGCCTTCAGAAGCTCAGGTGGAGAGAGCGGTTTGCTGCTTTTACGAGATGCTTCTCCTTTAGGTCTGTGGGCAGCGGTTTTCAGCCACGAGGCAGCTGAGGTCCTCATGTGGCTCAGAGAACCAGGAAAATGCCGGACGTGAGTGGTGAGGGCTGGGACCACGGCGGCAGACGAGACCGCGGCCTGGAGTTCCTGTCTGCCCGCAAGGCCTGAGGGGACAGTGGCGACGGTGGCCGTGGGTTCCTGTGGTCTGTCTCTGGGCTCCAGATAACCGTTAGGTGGCGAGTTCATTCCAGACTGTTCGGCACACAAGCTCGGTCCAAGGCCTGAGTCCATAGCAGTCCCCCTCATCCAGTCTCATTTTCCAGGTTTCAGTGACCCACGGTCAAACATGGTCTGAAAATACTAAAAAAGAAATCAGAAATAAACCATCTATAAGTTTTAAATTGTGCACCATTCTGAGTAGGGTGATGAAACCTCAACTGTCCCCCGTCCCTCCCAGAACGTGACTCACCCCTTTGTCCAGCGTCTCCATGCTGTGGACACTGTTAGTCCCTCAGTCCCCATCTCAGTCGCCAGATCGGCCGTCATGGTATCGCAGTGTCTGTGTTCAAGTTACCTTTGCTTCATGGCCCCAAATTGCAAGGGCAGTGATGCTGGTGATCCTGAGCTGCCAGAGAGAAGTCCTACAGGGCTTTGTCTAAGTGGAAAGGTGGACGTTCTCCGCTTAAGGAAAGAAAATGTGTCGTTTGCCGAGGGTGCTCTGGTAGGAATGAATGTCCTATCCGTGGAAAGTGGCTCCATCCGTGGACGGTGATGGCATGTCATAAACATAGATGCACAGGGCCCAGGGCCCCGGTTACCGGGAGGGTGCGCACCCGAGTCTGCACTCTGACGCGCTCCAGGACCTGCTACAGCGCAAGCAGGTCCCGGGCAAACAACAAAAAACAACTTTATAGACGCAGCTGGGTTGCAATAGAGCAACTGAATGTCTGCAGGAAGGAGTGAAAGCAAGCAGTGAGCTGAGAGGGGAAGGTGGACAGCCCGCGAGACAGAAAACCAAGGCTGCCGGTGGGAAGATTACCCCAAAACAGGCAAGCAGGGAGCCTGGGGCCTGTGGGCAGAGCAGCCTGCAGGGAGACGGGACCTGTGCAGACGTGTGGCCTGGGAGGTGCTAGAGCCGGGAGGAGGGCATCCGCCAGCTGCAGAGTCGCACCGTGGCCAATGAGGTGACTCCCACAGAACCGAGGACCCCAGGGCGAACAGATTAGCACTTTCCTGACACGGAGCTGATAGCAGGGAGATGACCCAATGTCCAAACAGAACACGGAGGCATCAGCTCTCAGGCCACAGGCTCCCTGTTGGAGCTAAGGGGGTGGGAGAGCAAAGCTCTGCCTGACCCTTGAAGCCTCCGTGGGCTCCATGGGCTCTGCTGGGCAGGTCCCTGGGGAGCCCTCGGAGACTGGTGGTAACCGTGAGCGTGGGCCAAGCCTTCCACCAGCCTGGCTCCTCTCCTGTCCCCAGGTGGGCTAAGCCCCTCGGTAACAGAGCAGCTGTAGGTCCGCCCCACCCGGCCAGTCTGCCTCCCTGCCTGGTCGGCCTCCCCACCACCTGCCTTCTGGACACACATTTGCTCAGTGGGTTTGGGGCTTATGAGTATCTGACTGAGCGGCAGGACCGAAGTTCCTGGGGGAACATGGAGCAGAGCGCGGGCAGGTGTAGGGACAGGGAGGTGGTGGGTGTACGGGGGCTGGAGGAGGTTGGAGGGTGTGTGGAGGGGTGGGCTTGGGGGTCTAGTTGACAGAATCATATGAGGTGATGAGGTTAAATCCCCCCCATCCCAAGGCACTGTGTGTGCGGGGGGAGGTGAAGGTCAAAGGCAGAGCCTGGTCACAGCATGTTTACGGGGCAGGCAGGGGAGGAGGGGCCAATAAAGAAATACCTGGAGGTGCCCAATGGGCAGGTGTGGGAGGAAGGAGAGTGTATCTTGCCCAGGGGTCTCCCAGGTCACTCAGGAGTGGGGGCAGGGGGCTGCCATCCTAGATGCTGCATCTTAAACCACCTCCCAGCTGAGCCCGGGACCACAGGGAGGAGCACTTCTCCCCTGCGAAGTCTTTTCCAGCACTTTCTCTGCGGGTCAGCTGCCAGCCCTTGGCAGCCCCTATACGCGCAGGGTCCCTGCTTCACCTTTGACCTACCCACTGCTTTCTGGTGGAATTTTTTTTATTTCTTTTTATAAGAAGAAGCCTAACATTTAAGGGAAGGATCTCAGCTGCGCTCTTCGCGCTATAATTAGGTTTCTGGGCAGTTCTAGAAAAGAAATAACCACATTTTCCCAAACCCCTTACAGAATTTCCTGGGAAAATGTGACCGTGTTTCTTTGGGAAGCCAGAGCACCCACCCCTACGTGAGAGTCAGTCTGGGGGGTGGGGACCTTCCTATGTCACTTCTCCCTAGACGTCCCAGCCTGAGGGGCCCAGGGAGCGTTCTCAGGCTCAGATCTTGATCTTGGGTGGGATCAGAAGCCAGGTAGGTGGCGGGAAGGCCCGGCGTGGGGGAGAGGGCTGACACCACTTTGCACCCTCCTTTCTTGCCTGTGTGGCCCCGTTTCTGAATCCCCTCAGATGGAGCATATCCAGCCACGGAAGTGGCCCCATGCTGATGGTCTCCGGCCCCCAGCCTGCCAGGAGGAGACGCCTCATTCTCTAGGTTGATGTGGCAAACGTCACGTGCAGCCCCAGGCTCAGTGCTGAGAGGGACGTGCAAGCCACTGTCAGAGGAACGGGGGTCCCACAGCCACTAGTTCGAGTCTCTATTCAGCAGCATCTGGATGGATCCCCCTTGGCCACTGGGCAGCCCAGTCACCAGAGCTCCCCAGCGCCTGCACATGGTGAGTATCTCAGTGTCCTGCCACAGGGAGCGTCCTGGAGCCTGGGGCCAGACCCTTCACCGGCCTGGGCTGGATGTAGGCTCTGGAGGCCCTGAAGCTGGCCTCCTTGCTGGGCAGTTGGCCTCCCCACCCCCACCCCCATCCCGCCCTTTCCTCCCTCCCCTCCGCCTGCATCTCCACACAGCTGGGGCCTCCCTGTTGCTCTGTCTCCCAGAACCCAGTCCTGTAGCCCAGCCGGTGCCGACTTGGTGCTGAGTGGGGACTTCTGGAGTGCTCCCCGCTACTTACCCCGAGGGGACTGGACAGTCCAGTCAACATCACAGTTCCACCAGGTTGGCCCCGAGCTCCTGGGAGGCTATGCTGGTGTCTCTGTTTGGCCCTGGAGTGAGAAAGGGGCCCTACGTGACCGATGAAGAGACATCAGCAGCCACAGTGGAGATGCTAAAGGTCAAAGCGGTGTGGTCTGGTTCGATGGTGGGCCCTGCAGCCAGACTTTTTCCACCCTGTGCTCACTGCAGTGGATTGACTGTATCTCCCCAAATTCATATGTTGAACTCCTCCCCTCTCCCCCAAGGTGTTGGTATTAGTAGCTGAGGTCTTTAGGCAGTGATGAGGTCATGAGGGTGAAGCCTCATGAATGGGATTAGTGCCCTTATACAGGGACCCACGGAGCTCCCTCACCCCTCCACTAGGTGAGGGCACATCAAGAAGCTGCTGATGCCTTGATCTTGAACTTCCAGCCTCCAGAACTGTGAGAAATAAATGTTTTTCAAGCTCCCATAGCAGCCCAGAGGGACTAATACCTTCGTTATGTGACCGTGGACCATCACTGAATATTTTTTCTCCCTCTCTTCATCTAGACGTGGAAATTCAATTTTTCATTCCACAAATATTGAGCACCTACTGTGTACTAGTTAGTCACTGAGCTCTGGATACAACAGTGAGCCGCTGGAAACCCGGCTCTGAGGGGCCATTCTGCTGGAGGCAGGGGACAAGCAGGCCAGCTGGTGACTGCTGCCCGGGAGAGAACATAACGCGCCAAGAGTAGGGAGAGCTCGGGTGGACGTTAGGGAAGACCCGCTGGGCAGATGCTGCTCTTCGGAGATCTGAGGGGAGGAAGGGGTCCCGCCACGGGAACTTGGGTGAGCAATGTTCCAGGCAGTGAGGGCAGTCAGTGCAGGGGCCCTGAGCAGCAGCTGTGGAACAGCAAGAGGCAGTGCGGCTGGCGAGGAGGTCAGAGGGCCACGGGGCCAGGATGCACGGCTTTTTGGCCGTGACAAGGGTTTTGGATTTTGTGCTGAGTGAGGTGGTACATTGAGGAGGGTCTTGAGTGGAGGGGTGACATGATCTGTCTGCTATTTGAAAAGGCTCACTCTGGTGGGGTGAGGAGTGGACTTAGAGGCCAAGGTGGACGCAGGGAGGTTAAGAGGGTGAGGGTCTGCAGGAGACGTGAGCAGTGAGAGGTACCAGAGCTGGGCTGTGTTTTGAAGGAGGGCGCAGGGGATTTGCTGATGGATTGGCTGCGGGTGTGAGAGGAGGCGACTCCGAGGTGGAGCTCTGTTTACTGCGCTGAGGAGCTGGGTGGGAGTCCAGACGGGTTTTGAGCACAAAGCATGTGATGGCTGCGGCCGCCGGGGCCAGCAGCTCGGCTATCGAGTCCGAAGGCTGGACCTCCAGGCAGAGGTCTGGTCCCAGAGGGATGAGGAGGAGACTGTCAGCAAGTGGCTGGTGTTCAGCGTCACGGCGGCGATGAGCTCACCCAGGGATAATCGCAGCCTGTCCTGAGGTTGTCACGAGAGTCAGAGGCT
Organism: Myotis nattereri; assembly: GCF_964212035.1. Taxonomy (NCBI): domain Eukaryota; kingdom Metazoa; phylum Chordata; class Mammalia; order Chiroptera; family Vespertilionidae; genus Myotis; species Myotis nattereri. The sequence goes on from NC_138082.1 coordinate 35,832,243, forward strand.
GGTCCAGGGGTGCCTGGCACATAGTAAGCCCTCAGGAATGTTCGCTCAGACAGACGCACACAGGAGTCAGGCCCTGGAGGGACTGATTCCACCAGAGGGGATGCAGCCCTTGGCAGCTGCCCAGCTGTCCTCCAAACCTCAGATTAGATTTTTTTAAAAAGATGCATGTCGATTTTTGTGTTCACCATATTCGTTATTTGTTTTAATAAAAAATATATTTTCCAAAACTTCAATTCTTAAGCAAACTTGGCACTCCTCCAGCTCCCAGGGGTAGCCAAGTTCTAGGTGTCCTGGCCTTTGCCCTCAGCCCTGGGATCCCTAGTCCCCCCACATTGAGACAGGCTCCCGGGCACTGGACAAGGCTGGTGACAGGCAAGCCTCTCCACGTCCCGCCTCAGTTTCCCCACCTTAAAGTGGGGATGCTGGGACAGGGTTGGGAAGATTCAGTGAAATCAGGTCGAGCTTTGCAAGTGTGCTGGGCACAGGCTGACTCTTAGTGAGGCCCCAATGCCCCCACAGAGCCCACCCCTCCCAGCCCCCTCCCCACCACCCAGGACCGAACACCTGGGGTTTGCAAAGCCAGGTGACTGCCGTTTCCACCAGCCCATTCCAAGCACGGGACCCTCAGTCTGTCTCTGGTCTCCGGTGGCTCCTGAGCCCCTCAGTGTCAGGCTGCCTGTCACCTCCCGTTCTGCCAAGTGTCCGAGGAGGGGGGCGCTGGCTCTCCATGCACAAAGACCCCCCAGGCCACCCTTGAGAAAGGCAAATAATCATCCTCTCCCGGGAGCCCCGTCCTGGCTCTTTCTTCAGTTGGATTTTCATGTCTCACCTGTGTGTTCAGGGGAGACGCTGCTGGGTCGGGGTCCTCAGGCTGAGCCCGTTTCTCCCACAATAGCGACCTGGGGAACAAAGCCCTGTGCGCCCTGCTCTTCCCTCTAGAGCACCCATGGCTACTGGTCAGGGGACGAGGGCTTCCCCGCTGCTCTGTCCCTGTCCCCACGCTTAGGAGCGGCTCGGCCCTGACACCTGCTGCTCCTTCCTGTCCCGCCTCCATCTCCTGCCTGTGACCGTGGGGGAGATGCTGGCTGTCCACTTCCTGCTCTGTGATGTGGTGATGACATGTATCTCAGGGGCTTTGAGGGGTGAAGCGGAGAATGGATGGGCAGCCCAGGAGTTGGGCCATGCTGCTTCCTTCCTCCCAGCCTCAGGTACCAAGACCCTGAATGGCTGTGTTTATCTGTCATTTGTCTGTACCGTCGGTCACCTTTCACACTCACACACACTCGGTCCACACAGCCTTGCCCAGGAGCCCAGGCGGTGGTCTCTCAATGAGGCATTTTCCACACCCAGGTAACTGAGTCTCCGTAGACGGAACTAAAGCAAAGCTGTTACAGAGATGTATTCATCCATCCATCCATCCATCAGTCCATCCTGAAGTGTTGATTGGACACCACCCTGTCCCAGCCCTCCCCCAGGCCTGTGACACAACCGGGAACGATGCAGATAAAATCACTGTCCTTGTGGGACGCGCATCAGGCATCTACACACAGCACACAGATCTGGTCCGGATGGCAGTGGGAGCAGGAAGCGCCGAGGGAAGGTGAGGTCCGCAGGCTCTAGTGCAGACAGCAGCTCGGGGTGGTCCCTCCTGACAGGAAGGTGTGAGCCCAGATCAGAAAGAAGTCACAGTGGGCACCACACAGAGGTCTGGGGAGGTCAGCCTGGGCCTGGGCACAGCAGTGCAGACGTCCTCGGGCAGGGACACACATGTAGGATCTAGGGCACAGGGGGTGGCTGCTTGCTGTCTGGACGGGGGAGTTGGGGGGCAGCATGGCTGTGGAGGACAAAGGTGTGGGGAGTGGATGGAGGCTTCCAAGTCAGGGCCAGACTGCAGGGCCCAGGGGTCCATGGAGAAGAATCGCGATGTTACCCCAAGTGTGAAGGGCAGCGCCGAGGGCTGTGGGGGAGCCTGGCTGCTCTGGCTCCGTCCCACCAGGCCCTTCTGGCCACCACACAGGGAACAGACGGCAGTCGGTCAGCAGGAGCCTCTTCCCAACCAGCCCTCCTCCTTCCTCGACCTTGCACTCCTTTCTTTCGAGAAGAAAATTAGAAACGGCACAGGGGTGATGCAAGCGAACCTCTGGCTGTCCGAACCCGGTCTTCAGGACAGTGGCATTAAACTGATTCCAGTGCCTGGAGCCATCACCCCACATGTCAAACAGGACTTTCCCTTTCATACGCTGCTTCTCTGGTGACAGCAGCAGCAAATGCCTGTGAGCGGCTTCCCAGCGTTGTGGAGATCACCCGCAAAGGTAACATGTCAGCCCCAAGTAACTCGTGTTGTGACACAGCCACCCCTCGCCAACTCCCGCAGCACACGGGCGCACTGAGCAGCCTCAGGCTCACACGACTTTTCCTCAAAGCAGTTCTTTCTCCATGGAGGAAGCAGTGGGGTGGTTTGCGTCTGGTGTAAGCTCCTTAAATTAAGTACCCGCTCCAAACCGTATTTGTTGACAAGGCGACAACCCTTTGCGGTTTTTGCACTGTTCAGAGCTGGTTTTGTTTGCAGGCAATGAGGCTGAAAAATTGCTTCCTTCTTGTCACGTGCAAATCGCACACGTGCTCAAAGCATTGCCATGTTAGTGATACCTGCCTTTTGTCAGCGTTAGTGACGAACACGTTGCCAGCTGATCCGTGCTGTGAGCCGGTGTTCTGCGTCACCAGCCAGTCCCCAGCACGTGGAGCTCGAGGGTGGCTGGGAAGGGGAGGTGAGCTGCCGGCTCCGTGACGAGTTCAGTCCACGTTTCAGCATCCGCATGGCTTGCGCGGTCCCCCACAGTGCCTCGCCATCTAGTTTGGCTTCAGCCAGAAATGCTGCTTTGTAAGAGCTGTGAGTGACATATGGGATTAGATTAAAATAGTATTTTAAGCCCTGGGCAGTATTGCTAAGTGGCTAGAGTGTCATGCCCACAGGCTTAGGGGCCTCGGGTTCGATTTTTGTCAAGGGCACATTTCTCGGTTGCAGGCTCGATCTCTCCCTCTGTCTCTCCCTCTCCCTTCCGCTCTCTCTAAAAATCAATGGGGGGAAATGTCCTCAGGTGAGGGTTAACAGAAGCAGGATTTTAATCTAATGCTATTCTTCTGAAGAGTAAGTTTTGATCTGGATTTTATGTTTTGTATAGAAATGTCATCTAGGTTTTGATAGTTTCATTGCTTCTCCAGCTCCCACTGCTCTGCACAGACAGCACCGTGCGGCCTGAGCACGTCCCCGCCCTGTGCTCACCGGAGCTCCTCGGCCCCTGGCCGGTGCAGGCCGGCTTCAGTCCTGGGGCAGCACTTCCGCCAGCGTGTCTGGTTCGCCAGATCGGCTGCACTTCCCAAAGCTGTGCTGTTCAGTGATGCTCATTTCACAGGCACTACGGCGGGGTTAACTATAATAACACACATCTTACCTCCCTAATTGAGCTAACAGTGTTAGTGTATACATTCTAAAACAGGCTTAATTAAAACTTAAAACAATTGTAAAAGCAACAAATTGTAACAATAATCACACGCCTGCATTTTTTCAGACTTTTATGCACGTTGGGTACCGTTGTGGTGATGTGGCCATGCTGCGTGTGACAGCCACGGGCACCCTGCGTGGGCCTCCACTGTGTGAGGTCAACACCCCCGGGCGCTGTCCCTGCTCCGTGAGGGACCGTGAGCATGGGCGTGGTGTGCGGGCGTTGCTGTGACAGTGTCTGAGAGCTGCTCCTCCTGCTGCAGTCTCTCGCTGCAGACCAGGCTGGGCACCACACTGGTCCAGGATGTGGGTGAGGGATGTTCTAGGATGTTGAGGGAGGGGATGGTTTAGGATGTGGGGGAGGGTCTCTTCCAGGAAGCCCAGCAGGACGGTTGGGTGGCATCAAGGACTCTCCGGAGGGTGTGGTCCATGGTGTGTGAGTGCTCGGAGAAGCGGACGGATGGGGCACCTTTCGTGGGGGACAAGGGGAGGAGTGGAGACTTTCAGACCGAGGGCAGGTCTGACTCCCACGGAAGCAGAAGGACGAGGCAGGCTGGTGGAAGGGCCTCCAGCTGCAGCACAGAAAGGCTGGGCTGGCCCCGGGGGAGCCCTGGGGGGGCCTTCGTGGGGTAGAGAGGGACTGTCACATCCCTTAGCTCCTGGGCCCAGGGCAGGCAGGAGACAGCCCTTGGACAGGCAGGCAGTGTGGGTGGGAGGGCCCCTGAAGCCAAACTGGAGGAGGGAGGACAAACGGGGAAGGAAGAGCCTGCAAACGAACGGTGTCCTGAGTAGGTGACCCCGAGGACCACACCTGATGGGACCAGCACTCACCCCTCCTGGTGCCGTCCTGGTGAGGGATCTGAGGAGCACCCCCACTCTGAGCTCCCTGCACAGGCTGCCAGGCTCCTGGGGGAGAAACACAGGTGGGAGAAGCAGGTACTCTCCTGGGGCCGGGGTTGGGGTGGCCGAGGTGAGGCAGTGTCACAGGGTCCATGATGCCGAGGCCAGAGCACGGGACAGGCCCACTGGGCAGGGCTGAGGCTGCCGGGCAAGCTTGTTGGGGTCTATGTGGTCACGATTAGGATGCTGAACCCCGCGGTGCACAGCTCGGGAAGGAAGGACAGAGGGCTGGCAGGCTGAGGACCTGAGGACGGGAGAGGGTGTCTGGATGTGTTGTATCAAAGCAAGATGGGGGAGGAGCCGCGCCAGGCGGCGGGTGAGGGGAAATCAGTGCGGAGGTGGCAGTCGCTCCCTCCCTCCCCCGCCTCTTTCTTCCCCCAGAGTTCAGCAGGGGTATTGCTCACGTGTCACTCCTGGCAGTGAATGAATCACTATAATAACTACTCAGCTATTAAATAAAAACAACACAAGCTCATTGTAAACGTTACAGTGGAAGGTAACAGAGAGATAGTGCTGACTTACAAAAAATAAGGGTTTTCAAGAATTTACTTAGCTAATCTCTTTGACATTGAACTTAGAATTCTGCTACATAAGACTTATACCTGTCACTTACTGGGAACTCAATAAGATACACCCGCACAAGCAGCCGTACGTTGGAGTCTTTGCTTCCTTATTTATATTTAATCAAACATGGTGAAGTGTTAAGCAGTGCAGGGAGGCCGGGCTGTGGTGGGGAACTCTGAGAAGCCGTGGGGGAATATTGATCACGCATTGGGCAAGATGATCAAGTGGCCAGTGCCAGCTGGGAGCTACGTGCCTCCTCCCCGTCGCCGTCATCGATCATGCCATGGAATAGTTCCCTTTAAATTTTGCTTCGAGTTATATTTTTTCCTTAATAGCCTCATCCATTTTCTCATCCATAAAATGGGTGCATTTACACATCACAGCATCATGCTGCCATCCATGTCACTTAGCACATAGAAAAGTGAATTTTGAAACTACTGAGTTGTTCCTCTTCCTTCTGAATCTAGCCCTCAGATTGTGGGGGAACAGCCTCCCACTAATCCAGAATGTTCTGTTTGAAACGTCAGGAGCCCTTCAGAGTACCAGTTGCCGGGGAGACTCCCGCATGGCGCCGTGGCACTCCAGTCAGCCAGCCGTGGTGGTCAGAGCTGAGGGGCCTTGGCTGTCCTGCCAGCAGAGTTTCTTCAGTGGGGCTGGGCCTCTCGGGTCAGAACAGGGAGAAAACGAAGGAGAAACCCTCTTTTCATCAATGGCGGTCATGTCTGCTCCGGACTGTGACCTTCACACCAGGGCTGCTTCCCGGACCACCCTGGTCCCTGCTCACGCAACCCAGCTGCAGTTTCTCCTGTTTTCTCCTCAAACTTGGCTTCTTCGAAGGGCTTTGCCCTTTTTCTCTCATGAGCCTGTTAGCACATTTAAAAAATAGCAGAGCGGTTTTTAAAGCCAGTTCCATGGAGGGTTTGTTCCCACTGAGTCATGCTTCATCTTTTCCCTGGAACGGCTGGAGGGAAGGTTAATATAAAACACCCCAGAGACTGAAGTCATCTGCCGCCCGCAGGAGCAGAGGGGACAGGAGAGGCCGACCTCGGCTGCTCAGGAGGCAGGTGACCCAGGAAGGCCAGCAGGGACCCCAGAGCCTGGGGAAGTGGTTCCCTGGGGATCCTCGCCCCACCACCCCCAGGGACCCGGTTCCAGGCAGTGCTGGCACGAGGAGCTTTGCTGAGAGAAGTTATCCACAACCAAAGCAGAAAGAACTCCGACAGTTCGGTTGAGCAGATGTTACACTATTTTTATATAGCACTTATTTTACTTAAACATGAAAAAAGACTTTCCTTTTGTATTGTATATTTTTAAAACTTCATATTTTCTTGCTGTCTCAACATCCCACACACAGTCTGTGAGCACCACCCAGGTGACCAGTACAGCAGTGTGACTAGACTGTCCCTGACTGTGATCCAGTGACATTCAAGCACAGCTGTGAACTCTCCACCCCACCTCGTAAAGACCCTTGCCTTTCTCTCCCTCTCTCTCTCTCTCTCTCTCTCTCTCTCTCTCTCTCTCTCTCTCTTCCCCACCTGCCTGGGTGAGCCAACTCCCTGGGTGTCTCCTCCATGTGGCTGCTCTGTGGCATGCATCCTCCTCCAGGATCTGAGAGCATAAGAAATTCCAGGTGCCTCAGTTGGTTGAGCGTTGCCCTGTACCCCAAAAGGTTCTGGGTTTGATCCAAGTCGTGGCACATACAGGAGACAACTGATGGATGTTTCTCTCTCACATTGTTTCCCTCTCTCTCCCTTCCTCTCCCTCTAAAATCAATAAACATATCCTCGGGTGAGGATTAAAAAATAATAACCATAGCCCAATCAATAATATTTGTGTTAATTACAAAAATAAAGAGGTCCCTCAGTTCCATCTGCTTGTCGGTGTAATGTCCACGGCCGTGTTGGAATTTTCCTCAGGACCCCACCACGGGACTTGCTCCCGCATCTGCAAGGCGCCTTTGCAAGGCTTCCCCGTGGCCATGTGACGCGGAGGAGAGACTCAAGGCTGGTCTGTATTTTTTAATCTCTTTCTGCATTGTCCACTAACTGGGTAAACTTGGGAACGTTGCCCGGGGGCTGCTATAGGTTGCCCACCCAACACCTTTCCACCCTCCAGCTTGCCTTCCTGAGCTATCCAGCCTGGAGCACTTGAGACCCAATTCCCAGGTACCCTGTGTAGAGGATGCTGTAGATTCCTGGGGCTGCCCAGCAGGTGCCACGTGAGGGCAGGCTGACTCGAGCACCTGCGGTGGCTCCTAACACCTGTGGCCAGGTATCTCAAGCCCGGTCACAGCATCCTAGATGCCACTGGAGGAGGCAGGGCTGTGTCCACAGAGCCAGGTGCTGGGGTATTTGTCCCACACCCTCCTGCCTGTGTGGCCCTTAGCCTCCAACCCTCTTCCTCAGGGGTTCTGCAACCCACCAAATATTTTTCATTAACCCTTTCTCATCTAAACCAGAACCTGACCGAGCCAGTCACCCACCTCACTAATCTTAACAACAACCTCTCAAAACAGGGACCTGCCTTCCGTTTTCAGAGGGAGAAATTGACGAGCTGGTGCAGATAGGTAAATGGCATTTGGCCGGGGGTGACACTTAACACCCTAAAGCTCTTACTCGTGTAATTGTTTTAAGTAAACTGTTCTGCAGTTAACATTGTATTTTAGAACTTGTTTAGCTAAGGCTGACATTGCAGGCTCATTGAGTGACCTAAATAGCTGGACCGCAGGCTGTACGATTGAGAATAGCTGTCCGCCTTGCCACGGAGAAAGCCCTTCAGGGTGTGCCCCAGAGTCCAACTAGTGGCAGGAACATCTCCAAGTTCTTCTGGGGCCCAGCTTTGCCTTGTAGAAACCAGTAGGGAGCCAATAGCCTGAGACTTGGATATACTTGGGGGCTTTCTCTAGTGCACTCACAGTGATCATCAATGGGTCACTTTTAGAACCTGTGTCATCTCAACTCCTTGTTGGCTGTTTCTCACCCATTAAGGACTTCATTCTGCTTTTTAGCAGAAAACCACTTCCCACTGAATACAAAATTTCATTTGTAAATAGCATCCAGATTGACACCTCCTCCATCTTCTCAAGGTCGGGGAGGGGTGTGCAAATGAATGCGAACTCTTCGGTTCTCATGGCAAATGGTTTGAAGGCACCATAACCCATTACTTTTTCCCCGTTGCTTTGAGTTAAACTTGGAAGGGAGCTGGCATTTCTGGTTGCACACATTTATCCTATATAATAAAACCCTAATATGCAAGTCGACCAAACAGTGGAATGACTGGTCACTATGACTGCACTGACCACCAGGAGGCAGACGCTCAATGCAGGAGCTGCCCCCTGGTGGTCAGTGCACTCCCACAGGGACAGTGCTGCTCAGCCAGAAGCTGGCTCACTGCTGGTGAGCGCAGTGGTGGTGGCAGGAGCCTCTCCTGCCTGCACGCTAAGGACCCCTTGGGGGATATCCGACTGCCGACTTAGGCCCATTTGGACCACAGTTGGACATCCCCTGAGGGGTCCCTGACTGTGAGAGGGTGAAGGCCGGGCTGAGGGACAACCCCCCACCCAGTGCACAAATGTTGTGCACCGGGCCTCTAGTAGTAAAATAATATCCCTCAAGTTCCTTCAAGAAGAGGACTTGGGTAACGACCACCCACACTTGGGTTGCTGAATTCCATCATTAGGTCCAATCACGGGGAGGCCCAGGTCATTCCCAGCCTGGGATCAGGAGGGTCAGATGCTGGAAGCAGAGATGGACGCATGATGCGAACAGGCTCCAGCTTGGATTAGCAGGAACCAGCTTGTGGGCAAACTTGATCCGGTGAACACTTTTTGAGAGCGCCGAATCCTAACCACTAGACCACCAGGGACTGTCGGTGAATACTTTTTGTAAAGTTCATTTTAGGTTTCAAATACATTGTTTTGTAAACGTCACTATTACCCATCAATATCCAGCCCTGGTGCCTGGCCCTGGGGTGCAGAGATGAATGAAACCGGTTCCTGGACACCTGGGAAAGCAGGACACAGCCAGGAAGCCTCTGCAACATCCCCAGGGCAGACAAGGAAGCCTTGGCTGGGGGTGACCCCACCTCCTGGAGGACCTGTGACTGAGTCATCCAGACCAGCTTTGTATCCCAGGGAACCCTCCTGGGTGCCCTCTGCCCTCTATTCTCCGGAGGACAGGGGTACCTACTCCAGCCACCATGAGGCCATTAGCCTTGGGGTGCTGCCACCCACCTGGCCAATCTCCGATCTCCAGAATCCCAGACTAACAGAACCGAGCCCTGGGCCTCCCCTGGACAGAATCCGTCTCTGCTTGTGTGTCCCGAGGTTCACGGGCCCACACGTAGTCTGCTTGGCGCACAGTCTGCACACTGCAGCTGAGACACTTGGGAAGACGGAGCCCATTGTTGAGAGTGATTGGGCTTCACATTGTTTTGCCAACTCCCGAACGAATGGGCAGCTCCCCTCAGAACTTGCTTTTCTCTGTTGTTCTTTAATAAAGCCGCAATCATATACCATGTGAGATAATGGGATGGTTGAATGCAGGCTTGAATTATTTTATTTTATGGAGTCTTAATTAGATTTGTAATGCGGAGCTCCAAAGTACCAAATGTTTGCTTAGATTTAATGAGACCTGTTATGGAGAGTTAGAGAATTGTAATCCTCCCATTAACTCCGCGGTGATGCATGTTGCAAAGCCGAGCATATATCGTTGCAAAAGACGCTCTTGACACAGCGGGGATCCAGCCCTTCTCTCTCCTCATCTGCTGCACTGTTTCCGCGCGGTTTTCTTGGCTTGATTTCCCGGGAAGAACCTTTCACCTTGGAAAGTTTACTCATTAAAGTGTCAGTAGTTATGGTCACACTTGAGCGATAGCTTTGGTGGCACAGCCGGCAGCTCGGGGGGTGCTCAGCTCAAAGTCCATGTCTTCAGATGTCACCAGTGCACAGGGGGCAGTGAGGATGGACGGCAGTGTCTGGTGTAACCCAGACCAATCCATTCTGGTTCAAAGGGTTCTCGTGCCTGTCACTTGAGGCGGTGAGCACACCCCTCTCCCACCAGCTGCTCAGCTCCTGCCTCAGGTCCCCTTGTCACCTCTGCTCCTGGGCTCCAACATGCCTGTGCTGGGGAGGGGGCAGGTCTTGGTTGGGCACCCTGGAAGCAGAGCCCACTGAGAACTATGCATGTAGCTCACCTGGGGGTGCAGGCACATGGCAGGGCATGGGGAGTGATGCGGAGAAAGCATAGTCACCCAAGGGCCATGGGCCCCCATCCTGTGGGGCAAGTCCTGGAAACTGGAATGCACTGGCCAAGTGGTGAGGGGCCCACACCTTGCAGGCCCTTCCACGCAGCCCAACCTGGACCAAGCCAGTGCCAGCAGCCTGCAGGTAGCCCACCTTCCCTAGCTCGGCCTCCAGCACACAGCAGCCCTGGCCTGCAGCTCACTGCAGCCTTGTGAGAGCCAAAGCTAGGCCGGGACACCTGACCCGCAGGAACGGGGACATGACAAACGTATGGAGTTAACCTGCTAAATGCGTGGTAACCCGTGCACCGACCGGTAACGGGAACAATGCCTTATCCACACCACAGAGAGGCCGTGAGCCCACTGTCCGGCAGCCTCCTCCTGTGTCCCCTCCGCTCCAGGGTCAGTCAGTCACCGTCATGACGGGTGAGTCTGGCTCTGACAACATGAGCTCGGGTTCTGGGCACAGGGACACAGGTGGCCCTGCCTCTCTCTGCAGCAGTCTCTGAGCCTCTGTTTCCCCATCTGCATATGTGCACAGACACGCTGCCCCTCTGAGGTGGGATGATCTGGGCTGGAACTCTGCCTGCAGAATAGTAGTGACTCCTGGGGTCTGTCCAGGGCCCACGTGCCTCCGTGCCTCATCCTCCAGCCTCTGAGGAGTGAGGGCTCTGAGCCGGCCCTTTCTTCACTGTAAGAAATAAGCCCGAGACTCCTCAGGGTGGCTCAGAGGGAAGTGGAGGGTGGGGAGGGAGGCAGCTGTTACCAGGGTCAAGGGCAACCAAGGTCAGGATGCTCCTGGTTTTGCTTCACTCCCCTCTCGGGCTGGATGGATCCCTCCTTCCTTGCAGCTGGTGCCAGGAAGTCCAAATGCCAAGGACCACAGATGACAAAAGAATACGGCTCTGTCCTCTCTGAGTTCCCACGTCCTCTTTCCTGGAAACCAAGTGCCCAGCACACTCGGTGGAGGAGCCACGGCCGCCAGATGAAGCAATTACGTTTCTTGAGCAATGGAAGTCACTGAATTGCCTGTAAATGTTAGAGACAAGCTTCTATGAAAGTTTGTACCAGAGCTATAATCAAAATGATTACATGGTATAACAAGAGACAGAGAGGAGAGCAGAAATTGAAGACATTAAACAAAGCAGCGAGCAGCTAACCAGTGAGTGCACACGGCACGGTTCAGAGCCCGTCTCCACAGCGTGGGCCTGGGAAAAATTGCTGGGTGTCTGGTGGGAAAGGCTTGTCGCTAAGACGCACTTTACCCAAAGGAAACAGAAATGTTCTCCGCACCGAGCGGGGGCGGGACGGCAAGTGAGGAGTTGTTTATCTGCCGCTGTGCTGGCCAAGCCGCTCAGATGCTACGGAACATACACAGCACAGGTTGGCGGGTCACAACACGTAGCCTGTGGGCACCAGGGAAGGGGGTGTTGGTGCCCTTACCCTGCTGTCCTTATTAATAGGCGGGGGACCCCAGCCCTCATAGGGACAATGGCTCAGTGCCCAGCCCCCACCCCTCCAGGAAGGATGCTACCCCTGGCGCAGGGGCAAACACAGCCCAGCATGCAGAAGGGTTAGGGGTCCCAGGTTCCAGCTCAGATTCTAACCCCACGCATGGCATCTTGGTCAAGTGGTCGCCTGTTGAGGCCTTGGTGTCTTTGTCTACGAGCTGAGGGGCTGTCTTCATCAGCTTCATTCCTGCCCCTCGGTCCCTGAGCCTGGCAACCAGGGGCACCACCCACACCTCACTATCCTCTTCACGGTTCATCTGAGCGCCATTGTTTGTTTCCAGAACTCTCCACACCTCCCTTGATGGAACGGAAGTGACTTTGGCTCCGATGAAAACCCGTTTTCTCTGCCTGCCAGACTGCAGACCTGATGGTACTGCCTGAGTCACACTGTCAAATGGTCTCATCCTTGTCACCGGATATGTCGTGGTTATTTTAAAGGCCTTTTGTTATTTTAACTGCCTCATGGCAACCCTGTGGGTCAGGGCGAGTAGAGAGAGGAGTGTGAGGAGCAGATGAGGATCATGAGGTTGGTGATATCACAGAACCAGGGGGATAGAGGGAAGAGCAAGGAAGGGAGGTCGCACTGCAGACACAGGGCCGGGCTGGGAGCCGGTGGCACAGCCGTGGGTTTGCATTCACAGTGTGCCTTCAGCTGCCCAGGCACCCTCTGCAAGGAGCCAGCCTCCCTCTCTGGCCGTGGCTCTGGCTCCGTGCCCACTCCTGGAGCCGTCCCCGCAGGCCACTGCAGGCCTTGGCCTGCGAAGCTGAGGCAGACCTTGCGCAGCAGCATCCGGACTCAGGTACGGGTAAGGGGTGCAGGGCAGCCGTGGGAGCCAGCAGGGGTGGAGGCCCAGCTTGAGGCCCATCATGCGGGGAGCTCTGGAGCGTGACAGCACCGAATGTGTCCTTGAGGTCAGGTGCTGGCTCTCTACCCCTCCACCAGGTGGTCCGACTGCGGTGCAGGCTCCTAGACAGGCACCTCCTGGAGCCCACAGCAGCCTCTGAGAAGCTTGCAGGTGAAAAAACACTGGAAGCAAAGCACCCAAAGCTGGGCAGGTGCCCAAACTGACAGGTGGGAAACGGGGCATCATGGGAACAAACGAACAGCATCTGCCACCCAGGATTTCGCTCTGGGCTTTGCCCTCGGTCGCTCTTCCTCCCACATGCTCTTCACCTGCTTTATAAACATTCTTAACCTAACGCTCCCAAAGGCCCTCAGCAGCAATTAAAGAAGGAATCCTAACTGAGAAGTGGGGAAGAATGAGCTGGTCATGGTAAAATGCTCCGGAAGGCACATAATCAAACTGTTTTTATTCCCATCCACACAATAGCTGAATGTCAGCCCATCCCCAGCACAGCCCTGGCAAGTAGATGTCCCTGCATTTGCCAGTCTCGCAAAACTATTCATCTTAAAAACAAAAAACAAACAAACAAGAAAAACTATTCATCTTGCTGACTCTGACATGACCGTGGAGCATGGAGCGTATTTCACGAACAAATTCTGGTGTGACGGTAGCTGGGAGCCTTGTCTGAGAGCCAACCACGAGCCAGAGGAAGCAGGAGCTGAGCACAGCCCTTCTTTGCCAAAAAGCCCTTTACAGGATGGGGCTGGAGATAGACATCCAGACCCGACAGAATTTTGACCTAGAACTTAATGGAGCTTTTCTCAGACTTGCCACTTGCATCACCCTGATGCTCTCCTCTAGACCTCCAGGTATATGGGGTCAAAGCAGCCTTGTTCTGACTCTTCTCTATTGTATGAACCACAATGTAGAAGTCCTGGAGGGCTTCCTGCAGGAGGAGGCATTTGAACTCTGCCATGAAATGTAGCATTAACTGAAGAATGAAGGGAAGTGGGTTCTAGGCCAAGGAAAAGTGCATGGCATGTCACCTGCAGGCTGGAGTGGGACCCTGGGGACACTGCGGACAGCAGGCTCTATTCTGTAGGAAGTAGGAAGTCACGTGGTTTTCACGGAACAGAACAAAGCAATGAGGCCAGTCAGGGAAAGGATGGATTAGGAATGCAACTTCAGCTGTAGGAACAGAATACTGCACCAGGAAACGCTGACAGTCATTATGCTAATGACATCACAGGCTGCAGAACAGCTCCCAAATGTGCCGGGAGAAATTACACACCCAGCCGGGGTCAGGCCCGGGAGAGTCCATTATAGCAGATCCAGACCCTCAATGCAGGGCCTGCCCATGTTTAGGGAGGGCAGTGGCAAGCTCAGAAAGATTTTTAATCTCACATATACCCATCCTTCAAATTCTGCCACCTCAGCGGTATAGCAGTTCCCACAGTAAACAGTTTTGAGGTTAATTACTCCCCAGTGAAGAGTCAATTAGAAAAGGAAGCTCGCTCATCTCCCTGTTCGAAACCAGCAGATTAAAACAAACATTTCAGACCCCAGTCAGTACTAGGTTCGCAGAGTAAAATACTCGTCTATTGTGTTTTTTGGTTAAAAAAAAAAAAGAAAAAAAGAAAAAAAAAGAAATCATTTGGAAAACGAAACGCCACGTGGAGCTGAACTGCAGAATGAGTGGGGCTTTCTGAGCACAGGCAGCCGGCTGGGCCCTCCATCCTATAGCCCGACACGTCCCACTCAGGCCTGTCCCCTGCCCCGCCCCACCTCACTCGCCACATCTGTGGCTTTCTTTCCTTGAGTGACTGGGTGTTCTGCTGCTCCCTTTACCCTCCTGTGTTTTCTCATCGTTCATTCCCTCCACAATCTCTCGGCCAATTTCCTAACCTTGTTGGGTTGTGGACATTCTGCACGAGGCCTGCATGGGCCCGTGTGCGGGAGCTGACGCCCACCTGCTCCTGTGGGGCATCCCGGGACACCCCTGCTGTTGGCTGCACACCCTTGACCCACATCCATGTGCACAGGAAGTCTCTCTAGCTGTGGGATCTTCCTGGACTTTGTTCAGAAGGAAACAGGAAGTCTTTGCATTCGAGGAAAGAGTGAGGCCAGTGGACAATGCAGGCCAACGACACAGAACTCTGTCGGCTACAGGAAGAATTTATAATAACATAGGAAGGTCAAAAGTGAAAGGCTGGAAAAGCCATGCCATGCAAACATTAATAAAGAAAAAAGCAGGGGTGGGTCTATTCATATTAGACAAAAGGCTTTCAATTAAAAAAGGTACTAAAGACAAAGAAATGTTACACAATGACAAAAGGATTCATCCACCAAAATACATAACAATTCTAAAAGTGTGTGACCGAATACAGAGCCTTAAAATACATGAACCAACAACTGATACACTTAACAGAGAAATAGAGACATCCACTTACCATTGGACTCTTCAGCATACCACTTTTAGCTATTGACAGACCTCTCAGAAGCCAGCAAGGATACAGAAAACTCAAACACAATCAACCAATATCTAATTGATATACAGAGGAAACCCTGCAAGTAAAAGCAAAATCTACATTTTTTTTTTCAAGCAACCATGGAACAGTCACCATGATAGATTAATATCCTGGGCCATAAAACAACGTTCAACAAGTTTAAAAGATTTAAATCATTTGTGATATTTTCTCTGACCATAATGGAATCCAGTTAGAAATCAATACAGAAAGACAACAGGGAAATCTTTAAACACTCAGAAATTAAACAAGACACTTCTAAATAATCCATGTGTCAAAGAGGACATTTCAAGCAAATAAAATACACAGAACAAATGAAAATAAAAACACAAACTAAAACATGTGGAATTCAGCTGAAAGAGGATGTTATAAATGCTTACGTTAAAAAAGAGGAAATCTCTCAAATCAATATTCTGAGTTTCTACCTCAGGAAACTAGAAAAAGAAGAGTAAAGTGAACCCAAAGCAACCAGAATAAAGGAAAGAGTAAAGAGAAGAAATCAGTGACATTGCAAATGGGAAATCAATTGAGAAAGTCAATGAAACAAAAGGTTAGTTCTTTGAAAAAAAAAATCAATAAAATTGATAAACCTCTAACAAGACTGATTAAGATAAAAAGAGAAAAGACAACTTACCCATGCCAGGAATGACATCTTAGGAACGCTACCCTGAGCAACACTGTGGACCTGCAGACACTGCAAGGAAGGGAAAGGAAAACTACAAGTAACCTTCTGCTCATAGATTTGACAACTTAGAAAAAATGGGCCAACTTCTCAAAACCCACAAATTACCAAAACTCAAGTAAGATGCAATAGACAGCCTAGTCAATCCTGAAACCATTAAAGGAATTGAATTTGTAATTTAAAAAGCTCACAAGTGTCCTAGCCGGTTCAGCTCCGTGGATAGAGCATTGGCCTGCAGACCGAAGGGTCCCGGGTTCGATTTCCGTCAAGAGCATGTACCTCGGCTACAGGCTCCTCCTCAGCCCAGGCCTTGGTCAGGGCATGTGCAGGAGGCAACCAATCGATATATTTCTCTCGCATCGATATTTCTCTCTGCCTTTCCCTCTCTCTTCCACTCTCTCTGAAAATCAATGGAAAAATATCCTCGGGTGAGGATTAAAAAAAAAAAAAAAAAAAAAAAAGCTCACAAGTGATTGTTGACAAAGATACAAAAGCAGTTGGATGGAAAAAGTCTTTTCAGCAAATGGTTCTGGAGCCGCTGGACATCGCAGGTAAAACCCAACACAAACCAAACAAAACCCACCCCCTAAATCTCAGCCCTTATATAAATACCAACTCAAATTGGATCATGGACTTAGATATAAAATTACAAAATACTTAGAAGAAAACAAGATAAAATCTTGGGGACCTAGAGCTAGGTGAAGAGTTCTTAGATTTGACACGAAAATTAAAAAAAGGGAAAATCTGATATATTGAATATTATCCAAAGTAAAAACTTTTGCTCTGTGAAGAGGATGAAAAGATGAGCTACTGTGTGGGAGAAAATATGAGCAAGCACATATCTGACAACAGACTTGTGTCTGGAGTATATTAAACTCAGAGGTAAAGAAAAGCAAACACTTAAATTAGAACACAGGCAAAGACAACATGTGATCCGATGCTCAGTATCATCAGCCATCAGGGAAATGCAAACTGCAGCACGATACTCAGACGCAGGAATCAGAATGGCTAAAATAAAAGAAATAACCCCAAATGCTGGCAGAGACACAGAGAAACTGGCTCACACATGCATGTTGCCAGGTTGTCCCCACCCCCCGTCAGCAGGGTCGCTGTGCGGAGGGGCTGCCTTCCTGGGTCACTGACCGCCACGCCAGGCTGGGGTTTGTGTGTGTGTTTCCGATGAAGACGATGGGCCCATCCCCAGCCTTGGGGCAGCTCTGGAACCCAGGCCCCCTGCTGCCATCAAAGGGGGTGGGTCTGGGGGTTCGCTGCCAGCACGCCCTGCACAGCTGTCACTTCGCCCTTCACAACTGCAGCCCTCGGGCCCGGAGGAGCCCACACCTTGGGTGCTTTCCAGCCCTCGGTGTCTGCGGAGTGGAAGTCTTCTCACCAGGATGAGGCCCCAGACCAAGTCCTGGGAAGGAGATGGTTTCCTAGGAAAAACCTGGTCGTCAGGGTGTCGGCGAGCACGTTGGAACAGGGATGAGCTGACACAGGCCGTTTGCTTAAGCAATTTCCTTGAACCCTGGAGTTGGGAGGACAAGATGGGACAGTGCTGCTGAGGTTGGGCCTCTCACACGCCCACACGAGGCACCCCACTCACACCCACGCATGCTTTCTCACACTCACGTGCACACATGTGTGCACACAGTCACACACATGCCTCAGACACAGAGAGAATCTTGCTAAGCACGCAGCTCAGAAAAGGCTCATCTCCTCACTAACTGGCAGGTGCAGAGCAGCGCCCTCGGCTCCCCGTCAGTGGCACCCAGGCTTCTTGCTTCGTGGGCCAGGGCTTCTCTGCAGGGACTGAACACTGGAGGAGAGACAGTGCTTGGTGGGGAGGGGCAGTCCCTGACTGTCCAATGGCCACAGACAGGAGGTAGCAAAGTCATGTGCAACACCCAGCACCTTCCCTGTCTGATACCACAGCCGTGGAGCCCTGGGGGCAGCATTTGTCTGTGAGGACAGGGCCACCCTTAACACTTCCCTGGAGACGGTTGTTCCAACCCCAGCCTCTCCTCTGTCCTGGAATGCCAGCTCCCAGACTTGGCACGGGCAACATCCTTTGAAATGCATTTCCTGACATGGATGCCACCTACTAAGGGCCTCTGCCTGAGGAGACCCATCCAGGAAGTGGCCTCTCTCCCCAGTCACCTCTCCAGCAACTCACAGGTGACCCCAAGTTCAAAAGGTCAGCCTGAGCATGGATGCAGCAGGCTCCGTGTCCCAGTGGGAGCACTCAGCAGAGGAGTGGATTTGCCAGGAGGGGAAGAAAGGAGGTCTGGGGACTGTGGGCCTTGCCTGGGGCAGCAACAGGGAGGGGAGCCACCGAGGGGTGACAGAGGGCCGCAGAGGTGGGAAGCTGGCAGCCTGGAAAACTCTCCCTTGTTCAGTCTCTGGGGGGCTGTTGGTGAGGATCATGTGGTCAGGTGGGTGCAGGAAACTCAGGTGTGGCAGACAGTGACCAGACCCCACAAATGCCAGGTGGCAACTCAAGGCCTTTGTCAAAGGAAGAGTGGGATGGGGAGAGACCCTGGGAAGCAACGGTGGGGCCATCATGGGGATGCAGAGCCAGAGCTGTGGCCATGCAGAGGGACCCACAGGGACTGAGCCTGTTACCAGGAAGACGCCACCTCCATCCCCTGCCCGCCCACCATTCTGGGACAAAGAAGACTGCCCATTCTGAAGTCAACAGCTCTTTAAAAACCTCCTTTCTTGGCACTCCCTGAGTGGAAAGGTCTTAGGGGGTCTGGTCACTGTCTGCCACACCAGTTTCCTGCACCGCACACGGCCTCCAGCTGACGGGCGGGGTGAGTCTCCTCATCCCTGTCCCACCAGCCCAGCTGTCTCATCCCCTGCTGGCCCCAGTCAGTGACCCAGCAAGCCCCCTCAGAGCACACTCCCCTCTGGCCCAGGACCCAGCTCTCCTGCCCAGCATGTGTGACCCCAGGACAGATGTGGGTTGAATGCACTTTGTGGGTCAATGTCTCCAGTCTCCCAGGCCCTGCTGGACCCTAAGTCCTGGGCCAGTCCAGTTGGCACACCCATTTTCTGCCTGGCCTCATGGGCACCTCAGGCTGACACTTCTGTGAATCCTGAGGGAAAAAAAAGACATCCCATACCCCACATCAGGAGGGGCAGTCCCTGACTCTTCAATGGCCACTAAGAAGAAGGGCTCCTGTGGTTAATTGGGCTCAAATAAAAAAGCAGAACCTAGCAGCCGTTTCTGCATAGGAGCCTCTCATGCAAACTGGACTTCAAAGAGCAGCCTGCACTGAACTGGCTGCCTCTGTGCTGAACCTCCTACCTGCACTGTCTCTGCTGGCCGAGCCAGCCCTTCTAAAGCCGTTCCTGGAATCCTATTTCAACCAGTAGGACTGAGGCTTTCCCCATCCAATCAGAGTTTCACATCTCCGACCAACCAGAGCAGCTCTATTCTGACCAATCAGAACAGTACCTTTGGACCAATCATACTGCACAAATTTGGAGGCCTCATTTGCATGTGGATGGACCAATCAGGGACCAGGGGCAGGGACTTCTGTCTATATAAACCAGTTCCCCTTGGGCTCTGGTTTCCATGGAAAATTGCAGGTGAGGGAGCAGAGCTGCCTAGTTGACGAGGGGCCTGACCCCAGGGCTGCCTCACAGTAGCACTGCAGCGCAAGTGGTGCCATTTTCAGCCATGCTGTAGCGCTATTGAGTTGGTTGTACTGAATAAAGTTTCCTTCTTCACTGCACCCCAAATTGAGGATTCCTGTTAGGGTTTTAATTAGGGTAGAGGGCCATGGGTTGACACTTCTGATCTAAAGAGCTGGCAGATCTTCCGGTCCAGCACGTCAGAGGCCCTCTGGAACACTGCCTGCTGCAGTCCCAGTTACCACTTTGGGACACGTAGGCATACCCCTGAAGACTCTGCCCTCCAGAGCCTGCTCTGGGACAGGGGTGCCACTTAGCAAGAGCACCGGGCTACTAAGCATGAGATATTCACTCAATTATTTGCCTAGCAAATTAACTTAGCTCATCATGGAAAATGAAATTAATTTTATTTTGTAAGGCGCACGAAAGCCAAAGCAAGCCCACTTTTAAAATGTGTATATTATGTACAGTGACTATTTCTAGCACAATCAACCAATTATTTTTTAAAAATAAAATCTAGTACTGGTAAGATCATATCTATAGCAACAGTTGGGTAGTTATTCTTGTCTAGTTTTGAGCAATGAAAAGTCAAAGCTTGCAAATGGCTCTCAGTGCACTTTTATAATAAAATGTTAAGTACTTCCAAGCTTAACTGTGCCAGCTGTCTCTATCAATGCCTGCAGTCCAGTTCTCACACAGGGACCAGGTCCCCCTGTCCCACAAAGGCTGTACACAACCCTCTTCTTGGGGCTGCCAGAGATTGTGCTCCCTGGGATATTCTCTATCTTTGCTGGAAATGGTACCTGAAGAGGATAAAGCACAAACAGGAACGGGGGCTGCTGCTGAAGAGCTGGGGTGGAGGGCAGGCATATCTCACGGTGAGGACCCCCGGATCTACACACTGCTTCTCTAGGCACTGGCCTCACTCAGGGCCTGCCCCTGTGGAGGAGAGTGAAGAGAGAAGGGGATGCTCACTGCTTGGACCATCTGGAAGAACCTGTTTTGAACTGGTGTCCATCCCAAGAGTTTATAGAGCCCTGAATTTATCCCACCATCCCAGCTAGCCCTGGGATGGCTGCTCTCCTCTCACACACTGAATGGGGCTTCACTAAGCTTCTTGAATCAGTAGATTAAAATAGGACATCAGTTTTGGAAAATCTCAGCCATGATCTCTTCTCTCTGCTTCATCCTCTCCCCAAACCTCCTCTCCTTCTGGGACTCCACACTCCACATATAAGTGGATGAGTCCACTTGACTTGAATTCATACATCTGTTCTTTCTAGTTTTTTCTTTTCTCGGAGCTTTGGTCTTTCAGTCCACCAATCCTGTCTTCTGCTGCACCCTGTCTTGCTGTTAAATTTATTCAATGAGTTTTTAATTTATGATGCTGTATTTCTTATTACAATGTCTATTTGATACTTTTGGTAGATTCCAATCTTTTTTTGAAATCTCCGTCTTTTCAGCCACTCAGAGTATCCCTGCTCTACTGCCTTTGACATATTTACAGTGGTCAAGTCCTTGTGTGCTAGCTCCAGTATGTGGAGCCTGGGATATGTACATCCACTTCTATTGACTACCTTTCCAAACACCAGTCATATTTTCCTGTTTCATATTCATGTAAGTTTTGGATGTCGGCCAGCCATTGTACATACAAAAACAGAAGAGACAAAGTTGATGTTACTGTTTCACTACGAATTCCACCCCCCATTTTTCTTTGGCAGAAAGAGGTAATCATCTAAACCCAATTAGGAGCTGAGCTGGTTCAAGCCTGCGCTGCAGCATTAGAACTGGTCCATCATGTTTTCCACATCTGAAGGATGTTGACTGTACTCGTGTGGGCTCGCCAGAGAAACAGAATCAATATGAATAAAAGAAGATTTAAGATGAGGAATTGACTTCTGTGAGATGTCCCAGCTCAAGCAGTGAAACCAAAAGAAAAGAGGCCAATTCCTCCTCCTGCTGCCTTTTGTTTTATTCAAGCCCTCAAAGTGGGTGGGGAGGACCATCCACTCTACTGAGTACAGTGCAAAGGCTAATCTCACCCAGAAACACCCAAAACAATGTTTAATCGTCGACCTGGGCATCCCCAGATCCAATCATGATGACACATAAAATTAACCATCAGGACGCCTGACACTGGGCGTCCCTGGTATCCTCACTGGGTCCTCGGCCTTTGCAGCCTGGCAACTCCATCTCTGCCCCTGCCCTCAGCCTGGCCCGTGGGAGAAAACAGCGACACATTGGGTCTCCTCTAGATTCTCATCTCTCATGCCAACCCACATAATCTTCAAAATATCCATGAACTGACCCTTTCCCCAGGAAAGCCCCTCTGCCTGGGACTGTCCCCAGCGTTAGCCTCTGCTCTGGCTCAGAAGAGCCCCAGGGAAGAAATGGTTGGTGATAGCAGCTCACTTAGAGGGGATCTTCCTGCTCTAGGATTGCAGTTCGCTGGTTCTTCTTACCTCCACGCTGCCCACAGTCTTTACAACTGTAATTCTTCTCTAGCTGCCAGTGCGGGAGCAACGGTCTGCTGAGTCCTACCCAAAACGACCCTGGAGCTGAAGACCCTCTGGGTGGTTCGGGACAGAGAATTTTCCCTGGGTGAATGGGCAGGGGCACACTCCGGTTTCCCACCGCCAGGATCTGCCCCCTTCCCAATCTAGGCCCACACTCCTCCCTCCACTCCCCACACCAGGAGCCCAAGAACCCAGAGGGTCTGCAGGTTTTAGTTATGTATTTATGTTGATGGATCCACCACTGCCCCTGTGCTCTTTGGTATATCACTGAGATTGAACTTGGTGCAGCAACTAGTAGTAACCTATGCTGGTTACCACCATATCATGGACCAGAATTCCAGCAAAGACCCAGCGGTGCCATATATCGTCTATTTCGCCCTCAGCAAACCACCGCAACTACAAAATACTGGTGATCTAGATCACACAACATTCATAGGAAAAAATATGCAAAAAATCTTGTAAGCTTTACATGTTATAACTATGTAGGCTATTATCAATATTTCTTGCTCATTGCAAAGTAATACCCTTGTAGATTTTATCCATAGTATTACTTCACAAGAGTTGTACAAAAATTTCTATATCCCTTTACCCAGATTCCTCAGTTGTAAACATTTCTCCCATTGGATTTATCATTTGACAGATACTTAGATACATGGATAGATGTATATATACATATTCATAAATATACATTTCTCCCCCAAACTGTTTGAGAGTAAACAGCCAACACTGTGTCCTTTCCCCTAAAATACACAGGTACTTTGTGCATTTTCTAAGAATAGAGGTATGCTTAACAGTAAATTAAACAATAATACAATACTCATAAGTAAGTAACCCAGACTCCATCTTCCTATTTTGCCAGTTATCCCAACCAATATTTCCCTCTGTGGCTACTTTGCCAGGCCCGGGTCCAACCGGAGTCACAGACGCGGTGAACATGCCCCTTCAGGCTCATTTTCCTGGAGCGGTTCCTGTCTTCCCCAGACCTGACAGCCCCAGACACTGCAGGGCACTTATTATGCAGGATGGCCCAGGGTTAGATCCAGGTGACACATCTGGGGCAGGGCCACCCAGAGGTGAGGACGTGGGCGTCTGCACCACACCAGGAGGCTCACGGCCGCTGCTCCGTCACTTGGTGAGCCGGTGCCCCGGCTTCCCATCAAGTCAATTCCCCAATTGGCATTTGTGAGGCCACAGTCTGACTCCGACTGATGTCCCACCAGTCACATCAGCACCTCCCGAGATCCAGTCACAACCTGTGAGCTGTGTGTCTAACTCCATCGTCCTGTCTATGCCTTTTAGTTCAATTTCACTGCAGAGAGGAGCTCCCTCGCCCCCCCCCCCCCATTCATTTATTCCTCTACTTTCATATCAGCATGAACTCGTGGTTCTTGCATTATTCTATGGGTTATAATCTGTTCCTGTTGTTATTGATGATGACACTCAAACTGTCCCATGTTTGGCCATCAAGGGACTGTCTGAGGAGTACCTCCCGGGTGACAGCTGTATGGGGCCACATATGCCCTAGGAATTGGATGGCTGGTAGTGGCTGAGCAATCAGCTGTCCTGATAAAATCCCAGTGGCTCAGATGTACACCAGGAGCCTGGCCTCTGGCTCAACCTGTTTCTGTATGTGTCTCCTCCAGGCTCCGTGGGCCCCCTCCTCCAGCCAGCCTAGAGGACAAGCCAGGTTAGATTAGACATGTGCCTCCCCACTCCCACCCAGTTCGATTTCTCCAAAGACCTGCTGAGCCGCCCGCTCCCTCCTCCACCGTCTCCTGTACCCCTCGGCCAGGCGTGGCCCCGCGCCGAGCAGCCAGGCAACGCCCTACCTGCCCACCCGCATTCCCGGGCGCTGTGAACGAGACAGGCCGTGTGGAAAAACGTTTGGCAGGACATAACAAGAATCATAAAATTGTTTGTTCCATCTGACCTCGTGGTAACGTTTCTGGGAAATCATCCTAAAAGAAAATTCCAAAAATGGACAAAAGCTATGCATGAAGAGGTTTACTGCAGAATTATACAACTCCCAGGGTAAATTGGATGCCTGTCAGTCGGGGAACGGGTAGGTAATTTATGGTACACTGAATGGATTCAATATTCTATTGCCTCTAAAAAATTCTCAAGATAATGAAGTAACAAGAAAATGATGTATTAGGGAGTAGGAAAATGCAGAGTATAAAACCTCATGTACCCCTCGAATAGGTGGTGCCTAATATTGTCCACAATGATGAGAATTAAAAGCTCTCCTTTCCTAAGTAGCTCCTCCTGGAGAGAAACTGTCTTGGTCTGAGTTCTTTGTGCACACGGCCGAGGCTCTGGGGTGGGGGTCCTCACCTAGCACGACCCTGACCTAAGTGAAAGTGTGGGGGTCACACAGATGAGCGTGGCCAAGCGCTGGGGATGTCAGGAGCACCTGCTTCCTCAGACCACACCCAGGCCCAGCACACCTGTATGTAACAGCCAGGAAGGGACTATGGAGACTAAGGAGGCACAAAATGGTCAGGAAACTAACAAAAAACACCCAAGTCATTCCAGTGGGTTAGGGCTTCCAGCCTCCATTGCATCTGCATTAACCTGCATGACCACCCTCCCACTGCGGCCTCTTGTAATTGTTAAAGATTTTAGCCTGGTATTTTCCCAGGCCTTTCATTTTTTTTAATATTATTTTTCTTTAGCAGAAAAAAAATTTGATATCACTTTTCCCCAAAAAATTTGCAGACGAAAAGAATCCGCTTTCCACAATGCAGTGTGACTGCTGGATGCCAGGAAGGTTGGCCTGTGAGTCCGTGGATTCGTGGATCTGTGGATCCGTGGGTCCCAAGGCTGCAGGCTGGACTTGGAGGCCTGGGTCCCAGGCTTTCTAATGATGCCGGTCACTGACGCTCTCTGACCCCTTGGGAATGGGACAATCTGGGGTGACCAGTGTGACAGCCCCTGGACACCTCCCCTGTCCCTGTCCCAGAGAGGAATTCTGTCCTCACTTGCTCAGATGCTCCTGTCAATGCGGGGCCAGCCACTCGGCCTGTAAGGATCGAGACAAACTTCCTTTCTCTTGGGGCTGCCTGCTGGGACAATGGGCCTGGCATCTGTGGCTGTGGGGGTGGCGGTGGGGGCGAGGGACTGAGGAGGGAGGTCTCGATGAGCAGATAGCGCTCTGCCGGAGCAGCGAGCAGAGGCCCACGGGTGTTATCTGAGCTGGCCATCAGCAGCGGATCCAATGCACCTCCAGCTCCTCTGCAAAGGCAGTGACCTGCAATGACCTGCAGCAGGCTGGGCCGGGAGAAGCCTGGAGGAGGGCACACTTGGGAGGATGAAGCTGCCAGAGAAACCTGAGCTGCAGGAACACGGAGCCCGGCCTGAGGCTACTCTAGGTCTGGACCTGGCTCGGGACTCAGGACTCTAGGGCCTCACAGTGACAGGCTGGATGGGCAGAGCAGGTAGGCAGGGGAGGGAGGGCTGGGGCCACGCGTAGCAGAGCCTTAGGGCTGAAGACGCCCCTGCTCCTGTTCACAGGCATTATCAGGTCTCCTGGGCTGGGCTCTCTCTCCTCTGATGAGAGAAGGGGCTCAGAGAGGACAAGTGGCCCTTAAGGTGGCCCAGCCGTGGGCACCCGGCCATGCGGGCACACTGAGTCCTCACCTTCCGCTCCCCAGCACAGGCGTCCTGCCTCTGGCTTGGGACCTGCCCCAGTCACTGCGGTGGCCCCGGCTGGGACCGTCCCTGTGCACCTGCAGCACACCCACCGCGGATCCTTCAGGAGCTGGGGGTCCAGTTCACCCAGTGCCTCGAGGCCCAACCAGGGCCGTGGTCGGCAAACCGTGGCTCGCAGCCACATGCGGCTGTTTGGCCCCTTGAGTGTGGCTCTTCCTAAGCCTTCGGAGTACCCTAATTAAGTTAATAACAATGTACCTACCTATATAGTTTAAGTTTAAAAAATTTGGCTCTCAAAAGACATTTCAATCGTACTGTTGATATTTGGCTCTGTTGACTAATGAGTTTGCCGACCACTGACCCAGGGGAGACCTTCCAGCATCTGACTCCGACTCCTTCTGGGACACGGAGCCAGACCCAGAGCTTGGGAGGCCG
The DNA here is from genome assembly GCF_964212035.1 of Myotis nattereri. Classification (NCBI taxonomy): domain Eukaryota; kingdom Metazoa; phylum Chordata; class Mammalia; order Chiroptera; family Vespertilionidae; genus Myotis; species Myotis nattereri. Next base: position 35,858,254 of record NC_138082.1, read on the forward strand.
AGTTATCACAGGATATCTGCAGCCCAAGCCAGGTTTCTTATCACGTCTGTCGTCTGTCCTGATTCTGGAGGCTCACGTGCTCTGGTGTTCCCTTCATCTCTGGGGAGAGACCCAAGGGGACAACTCCCTTCAGCTGCCCAACTTTCTGCCCTACGACATATCCCACCCATTGCTTTACACCCAGGTAACCATGTCCCTCACCTCCATGAATGCAGAAGGCCCAAGGCCAAGTTCTGGAGAAGGGGCATATGTCCATCCTACCCTGTACAGTCTCTGCCAGGAGGAGGGGCTGCCTCCCAAGCACACAGCTCTGCCTGGAGTGAAGTATGCCATTAGGGAACGTGTCATCACACCAGTGAGCATCTGCCCTGTGCTAAGGACACTCCCCTGTCCCCATCAGGGCAGTTCTATTCTCTCAGGCTATGGGGCCGAGCAAAGAACAGAGACCACAAAATCCGAGGAGAGAACTCCCTTGGCATCCACGGTCCAGGACCTCTGGGAAGAACCAGAACCTCTAGCAAGACCTCAGCTGTGCCTGGGACTTAAGGGGGCCAGTGAGCATCTAACCCAGGTATAGAGTTTTCTTTTGTTTTTGTTAACAGCTTTATTGAGCTACTAGAGGCCCGATGCACAAAATTCATGAGAGAGTAGGCCTTCCTTCCCCCAGCTGCCGGCACCAGCTTCCCTCCGGCACCTGGAACCCGGGCTTCCCTCACAGCCCCGGCTTCATCCAGACGGTTGTCCAGAAGGTCGTCCAGTCTAATTAGCATATTACGCTTTTATTATTATAGATAACACAACAAATTCACCCATTTACCATTCACAATTCAATGGCCTTTATTTTTTTTTCTTGTAGCTTTCTTTTTTTAAAAAAATGTCTTTATTAAGTTATTACATATGTGTCCTTGTCCCCACATTAGCCCCATCCCCCCCACTCATGCCCTCACCCCCCTGTTGTCTGTGTCCATTGGTTAGGCCTATATGCTTGCATATAAGTCCTTTGGTTGATCTCTCCCCCTTACCCCCACCCTCCCCTACCTTTCCTCTGAGGTTTCACGGTCTGATTAATGCTTCTCTGTCTCTGGATCTATTTTTGTTCACCAGTTTATGTTGTTCATTATATTCCATTAATGAGTGACATCATGTGGTATTTATCTTTCTCTGACTGGCTTATTTCACTTAGCATAATGCTCTCCAGTTCCATCCATGCTGTTGCAAATGGTAAGAACTCCTTCTTTTTTTACCGCAGTGTAGTATTCCATTGTGTAGATGTACCACAGTTTTCTAATCCATTCATCTGCTGATGGGCACTTAGGCTGTTTCCAAATCTTAGCTATGGTGAATTGTGCTGCTATGAACATAGGGGTGCATATATCCTTTTTAATTGGTGTTTCTGGTTTCTTGGGATATATTCCTAGAAATGGGATCACTGGGTCAAATGGGAGTTCCATTTTTAGTTTTTTGAGGAAACTCCATACTGTTCTCCACAGTGGCTGCACCAGTCTGCCCTCCCACCAGCAGTGCACGAGGGTTCCCTTTTTCTCCACATCCTCACCAGCACTTGTCGTTTGTTGATTTGTTGATGATAGTCAATGACCTTTAGTACATTTACAGAGTTGTGCAACCATTACTGCCGTCTGTTCAGAACATTCTCACACCTCCGAAGGAAACCCTGCACCCTAGCCATCACCCCAAACTCCCATGGTCTCCCCAAGTCCCAGGCAGACACCAGTCCTCTTTCTGTCTATGGATTTGCCTGTTCTGTACACTTCTCGTAAATGGAATTGTACACCGTGTGGCCTTTGTTATTTTCAATGAACTGTTTTCAAGGTTCATCCACATTATATCAAGAATCAATACTTTACAGCAAGTCCTCAAATAATGTCACTTTGTTCACCGACATCTCATTATAATGCTAATAAGAAAAAAAAACAACAATTCCCGAGGGGCCACTGTCTATGTAGAGGGTACACGGTCTCCCATGTCCACCTAGGTTTCCTCTAGGGTCTCTGGGATCCTTTCACATCACAAGGATGTCACGTGAGGGGAAGTCCTATCTACACTGTCTCCATCTTCAGGGGCGTGGGTGCTCCTGGGGGTCCCACCTTTATGCCTTGAGCTGAAGTGAATGGGTAGGAAAATCATTATCTTACTCATTGTTGTTGTTGTTTTTCATATATTTTTATTGATTTCAGAGAGGAAGAGAGAGGGAGAGATAGAAACAACAATGATGAGAGAGAATCATCGACCGACTGCCTCTTGCATGCCCCCCACTAGGGATAGAGCTCATAATCCAGGCAAGTGCCCTAACAGGGAATCAACTGTGACCTCTGATTCATAGGTCAACGCTCAACCATTGAGCCACATCGGCTGGGCTATCTTCCTTATTAAACTTTCTCAAATGTACGTGTAGCTCACATTGATTTCAATGTTTAACATTAGAAGTGTTTGGGGCCTTTATTTAGAAGTTTAATGATGTATTTTTGACCAGAAATATGTCGTAGGAACTTAACTCTGTTTCTATCAATTAACCTCTAGTACAATTGGCTTTGAATACTTTGTTTCACTCACTGTCACAGTGTTTAGGAGCCTATTGACCACATTAAGTGCGGACCTGCTGTAGTCCTTCCTATGGGTGAACAATACCCACGTGGACAGACCACTCTGTTCATCAGCAGCCACGGAGGGACGCTGGGCCGTTCCATCTTTTGGCGATTGCAGATTGTGCTGCTCTGACCATCCGTGTACAGGTGTCTGCGTGGACACATTTTCTGTCCCTCTGGGCACATATCCGGGAGCGGAATTGCTGGGTCACGTGGTGGGTTTGTGGTTGACCTTGAGGAACCGCCGCATGTTTTCCACAGCAGCTGCCCCCCTTGTCACCCCCACCAGCAGCATGAGGCGGCAGGTTCTCCACATCCTCCCCAGCTGCTGATGTCCAGCGGTCCCCTGCCTGTGCAGTGGCCTCTCGCCGTGATTGGCATTTTCCCGAGGGCCTCTCTACATGTGCTCCTTGCCATCTGCATGCCTCCCGCGGTGGTGCCACAGGAACTTCCTGTCTGGCATGTCGACGCATCCCTGTTTACTTTTCCCTTGGCAGTCCTTCCTTCTGGGAATTGTGTTCCCTGCCTGTTGGGAAACAGCCCGCCCTTCTCTCTGCCCTTCCCTCATATGTGGTGCCAGAGGGCGCCCTCCCTCCTCACCCACTTCCACAGCTGTGGGACTGGCCAAGGAGTGACCATCCAGGAAGTTGGCCAGAAGTGAGCCAGAAGCATGGAGCCTCGAGGTGGCTGTCAGGGCTGCAGGGCAGCGGGGCCATGAGGCCAATAGCCGCACAGCGAGAAGCAGCTGTGAGCGAGAGCGGAGGGCAGCGCCTGGCCCAGGGGAACCCTTCCGGAACCCGCAGACCCATGCGACTTTGAGTGGGTTTGCCACATATGTGACAGAAGAGTCAGAAAGACACAAACCCCATCCTGTCCTTCGGCGTCTGGCCAGTGACATTGTAGGACCGGCACCCGTCCGAGGTCCGGCATCGTCCCTTTGTCATGTGGAGCCACCTACTTTGGCATCACCCACGTGGGCCACTCGGGCGGCGTGTGACCAGCCCGCCGTGGAGCGGGCATCGCAGGCAGCTCGGCCTGGGCTTGTCCCAGTGGCTGCCATTCCCAGGCCCCTGGTAAGCGCAGCAGCGGGTGCTCATAAAGCGCAGTGCCACCGAAAGGAGACAAGCGCGTGGGGTTCCACGTCAGTGCGTGAGCAACTTCTCAGTGGAAATTCACACACGGACCCCCAGGGGCCCCAGGGGAGCTGTCGTTCTCTGCGAACCCACTATGCACCAGGCCTGGAGCTGGCACCTCCCCTCTGCTGCAGACGGGGAAACCAAGGCCTGGATGCCCTCCAGAGTAGGGTGGCGGCCTCCCAGCGTCCTGAGGCAGGTCCTGGGGGCCGCTCCCTCGGGGGCAGGCAAGGGCTGTCTCCAGGCCCTCGGGCTCACCCTGCCTTGCTGACTGGACACATGATACCCACGGAAGGAGGAAATAGGTCAGAAAGCCCCTTCACACGTGGTATGACTTTATGTGAATTTAATAGAAATCAACTCTTCCATGGAATTTAGGGGTTTGGCAAAGGTCTAAAATTGGCTCTTAAGAGCTTGTGGCTTGGCCAACCCATATGCACTGGGAGGTTCCCTCAACTCCTAAACCCAGAAGGAAAGATGGTATCAACATTGCTGGGTGACTCCGTTACAATTTCAGTCTTTGCAAACCAAGGAAGACAGTGGGTTTGAGCTCCCCCTTGGCACCCTGCACAGGACAATGTGGAGACGGCCCTAGACCATGTTTGTCAAGTAGAAGGAAGCTTGGTTCTCAGGTAGAGCTGGGCCTTCAGGTGCAGGCTGGGTGGTGCTGACGGGGTGTGGGGAGGACCGCTGGGCTGTGGAGGGCAGGTCCTGAGTCACCGTCCCCTCTCCCCGGCCCTCCCCAGCCCCAGCTCACATGATCTTGTCCAGGCTAAGCCTTGAGTGTTGGGTGACAGTGTTGTCATACTCCACCAGGTGCAGCCACAGGCCCAGGGCCCTACCCAAGAGATGGGGCACCTTCAGTATCGTGAGCCCTGGCTCAGCTCAAGCTTCCAGCCACTGAGTGAAGTCCTGGGCCACTGGGTGATCTAGAATATTCCTTCAGTCCTGCTCACCGCTGCTTTCCTGTGGCCCTGATGGCTCTCCCTGGAGACAATGTGAAATCCACTGATGTGTCGCCGTCTTAAAAAACAGACCAAATTTTTTATTTGAGATAATCACAGATTCCCATGCAGTTGTAAGAAACAGTCCCCTTCACCCATGTTCCCCAAAGGTAGCATCGGCAGGAAATGAGCACAGAATCATGGCCACGAAATTGATGGCAATACAACGCACCCCCCTGATTCAGCTGTCATCAGTTTCACGTGCCCTCACCTGTGTGCGTGCTTAGTCCTGTACCATTTAATCACATGTGTAGGCTCCCAAATCCACCGCCGCAGTGACTACAGCTGCACACAGGAGCCCTCTGCTGCCTTTTGTAGCCAGCCACCCCTCCGCTCCCTGACCCTGTCAGAGGCAGGGGACAGGTGCTAGAGTGGTTGGTCAGCATGTCCCTCTTTTTCTGTTAACCTCCGTCCAGCAGGTCCCGGGCTGAGCGTCAAATGGAAAGGCTGCCGTGTGGGCCGGAGGGAACAAGGCTCACCAAGGACAGGGCTCCCGTCCTGAGACGCGGTGCCCCCGGGCGGGTCCCACCGGCCTGGCCTGAGACTGAGGGGCTGGATGTGTTCCCAGGGGACTCTGCTGATTCTGCTCTTTGTTCACCTTTCCCCACTGGCTTCCCTCAAGCTTGCCCAGCAAATAGCAAGGCTGCCCCCTCCTCGCCTTAGAGCCCCATGGAGGACGCCCCAGCCGCTGCCAGGCTGTCCCTTCGGCCCCGTCTCCTGGGTCAGCCCCACAACGGAGCTCACCTGGGCCTGTTTGCCTCTCGTCTATGTTTTGAACATGACAGTGTTCCGCTGGAAGCCCTGGCTGCCGGCCCCTCGTGGGAGGCAGCTGGAATCCCTCAGGCAGGCCCTGAGATAGATAACCCACCGCAGGACTTGCGGCGCCGGCTGTTGGGCAACGCTCCTCCATCCCCACTGGCTTCCTCCCTGGCACCCCCAGCACCCACACAGCCCTGCGGCCTCCTCGCTTCTTACGTGGGATTTCAAAGTGTGCCACTCACCTCGCCTGCCGGGAAGCCGTGCTCTTGTCTGTCCTCACTCGTGCCCATGCCAGCTCGTTCCATCATGGTGCCGGAATGGCTTGTCCTCTCCTGGGCCACTGCCATCCACAACAGCCAGTTGGCAAGAGGAGTGGCACTGTTTCATGATGTTCCCGCTGCAGACCAAGGCTGAGGTGGGGACGCCCGTGGGGGCGGGGCATGGTGGGGGAGGTGCGGGGGGCACGCTGGTGGGAGGTGTGGGGCTCCATCCCTGGCCCAGGCACACACAGCACCTCCTGGTTCTCCAGAAGTTGTCCTTCAGTGATAGGACCACGGTGTGTCCCGTGGGACCTGGGGCGAGGGGGCAAAGAGCATGCCATACAGGAGAGGGTGGCCTTGGGGTCTGGGGCTGGAGCCAAGGAGGAAGGAGGCTGGAGTCACGGGGTGGAGTCGGGGTTAGCATTGGGTCAGGAAGAGGTGGCAACCAGGGCAGGAGGGGCGGGTGCAGGTGGCTGAGTGCGGAAGAGCGAGAAGGGGAGAGCCTGCCCTTCAGCTGCTGGCAGGCCGGGTCTCAGGTCCTGGAGAGGCTTCTGCTGGGTGTAGGAGGCGACAGGAGAGGGGCAGCCAGTCTCCCAGAGCTGCGGTCCCTCGCCCACTGCGGGTGTCTCAGTGGGCACTGCGTGCCCGGGTCATCTCTGTGGGCAGCCAGGGGCCCCACATGGGGTCCCCTCCGTAAGCTCCTGCTCCCTCCCTCCTTGTGGGACTGTGAGCCACCTCTTTGGCTTGTGACCACCTTGCTCTAGTCCAGTGGTTCTCAACCTTGGCTGCACATTAGAATCACCTGGGAATATTTTTAAAATCCTGATTTCTGGGCTTCATCCTCCAGAAATTCTGTTTCTTTGTTATGGGGCGGGGCCACAACATTAGTAACAAAGAAACAGAATTTCCGGAGGATGAGGCCCAGAAATCAGGATATAAAAAAGATTCCCAGGTGATTCTAATGTGCAGCCAAGGTTGAGAACCACTGCTCTAGTCTCTGCATATGTGGTCACATTGCCTCCTCCTCCTCCTCCTCCGACCCCGCCTCCCTCCGGCAGGACCCTTGTGATGGCCCTGGGTCCAGCATGCCCTCCCTGTCGCAAGCCCATCAGCAAGGCCCCTTCTGCACAGGTTCCAGGGGCCATGATTCAGCCGGCCACCCCACCTCCACCCCAGGGCCTGGCAGTGCCCTGGAGCCAGCACTTCGCGGGCGGCTGGGTAAGGCCTTGAGTGGAGACTGCCATGGAGGTTAACTTACTGGCCTTGTGATTTGTGACTTACAGTATTGGACTTGGAGTCACGGAGCATGACTGGAATCCCATGGAGTCCTCATCCTGTGGCAGGGGAGGGGACAGAGAGGGACAAGGGAGCGGGTCTCCGGGTGAGCGGGCCATGGGCTCGACCGTTCAGTCTGGGCCTTGTACCCGCTGTTTGTCCCTCCAGTGACGGCCCAGTCCTTGGATGCACACACCAGTCTGTTTTCATTCACCATTGCCCCCCAGGCCTGGCACATGCAGGATGCTAGATAAATATTTGTACAAGAAGCACATTGCCTTCTCTCTAGAAATCAGAGCTGAAACTAACATGAAATTAGATTTCTGCAAAACTGCCAGAAATTATTGCTCAACTCTCCTTGTAAATATCTGATACCCTGAGGCCAGTACATTAAAAACAAGAAAAATCATGGAAGTCCGTTCTTGACCTTGTAACCCTTGCCTTATCAGGAGAATGCCACAAGAGTACTCTCCAAAGCACAGTCTAGCTCTTGAGGGCGTCGTGTAAGTGGATTTGATTAGTAAAAACATACCGAACACTAATAGATGTGCTGGGCGAAGAGTGTCTCCCAAAAGGTGTGCACCCCTGGGCCTCATAGCAGGACCTCGTCGGGAATAGGGGTCGTTGCAGATGTAACTGAGGTCAAGATCTGAGAGGAGGTCATGCTGGTTATCGGGTGGGTCCTGGGTCCAGTGACTGGTGTCCTCATGAGACGCAGGAGAGACTCGAGCCACTCAGAGCCGCCACCTGAAGACAGAGGCTGAGACTGGCCTGAAGCAGCCACAAGCCAAGAAACGTCTGGAGCCACAGGACGCCGGGAGAGCCGTGCAGGACTCTCCTTGAGCCTCGGAGGGAGCATGGCTCTGCCTTGATTTCAGACTTCCAGCCTCTGCTGTTTTAAGCCACCCTGTTTGCGGTCATTTGTTACAGCAGCTGCAGGAAACGCATACAGTCGGTGAAGACTAAGATTGTGCAAGGGGCATGGCCTCCGTGTGAATGCACAGAAGTGCTGCTCTCTCTGTGCCCGTGACGTAAGAGGCAGAAAGCCTCACCTGAGCCTCAGAGGGCAGGTTTGCTAAGACTGGGCGTTGGCAGTGGTGGCTGCACTCAGACGTTCTGACCTGGCAACTCATAAATCCTCACAGACATGAGGACAGGGAGTGACTTGTGACAGTGATGACCCCTTTGCTTCCAGCTGAACACCGGACAAGGTCCCAGTGAAATGTTCACATCACCCGTTCCCTGCGATTGACCTGTTCATCTTACCTGCTTTCTAAAGTTTGAAAGTATCAAACCTATTCAAGCAAGAGAACAAGTAATTAAAATAAACGTGAGTCCCAATGCTGAGTTGACAGTGGGGAAAGGGAGGGATGGGGAAGAGAAAGAGTGAAAGGGACAGTTGTGGAGGGGGAGCGGGGACGGAGGCTGGGAGAGGTGGTGGCATCCAGGACAGCTGGGAGCAATAGGAGGGAAGAGAGAGTGGCCCCGGGAGAGAAGGGACATGGAAGGGAGGCAGCGGAAGGGAAGAGGGGCTGCAGGGAGAGGGGTGCTTCCAGGCGAGCTGGATGCTGGAGGAAGGGGCAGCAGAAAGAAGGAGCTGGTGGTTAAAAGCAGAGGCCAGTAGGAGGACGGGGCCAAAGGAGAGGAGCTGAGAGGAGCCAGCACTGCCCACCCGGCCAGCCCTTCTCAGACCCGGCCCACCTACCTGCCTGAGGCCCCCATCCCCACCTACCTGGGAGCAGCACCCCATCCCTCCCTCCTGACCACCCAGGCCCCGGCTCCAGTTTCCCTCCCCCCGTCACTGCTCTCTATCTTTAGGTCCTGCTTGCTTCCAGGAAGCACACACATATTTGATCAGGGAGTAACCACTTTTAACTTTTTAAAAAATAAATCTTTTATTTTAGAATACTTTCAGCTTTACTGAGAATTTGCAAAGATAGTACAGATTCCCATACACCTAGTTTCCTCACAGTTCACACCGGCGGTGTGTGCACTTACCACCGTCAGCGAGCGGATGGTGGCGCTGTGAGAACAAAAGTCCGTCCGATTTCCTCAGTTTCCCCCTCAGGATCCCACCCACGATCCCCTTATATTTACTCAGCATGTGTCTTTAGGCTCCTCTTGGCTGTGAGTTCCTCAGACTTCCCTTATTTTTGGTAACCATGACAATTTTAGGGAGGACTGGCCAGAATTTTGTAGAAAGGCTCGATGTTTTTCTCCCAGTCAGGCTGGACCGTGTGTTCTGGTAGAAAAGAGTGCAGAGGTGAAGGGCCCTTCTGGTCATACCACAGCCGGCACCTCCTGTCAGCACGGCACCTCTCGCGGGTGGTGGCCTGTGGCCGGCTGCAGCAGCACGCTCAGGCTCCCGCTAGGAAGTGCTCTTTCTCCCACTTCACACTGTGCATGCTCAGCCCACAGCTTGTACTTCCTGCCCCGGAGCCAGAATCCGTCATTTCTCCAAGGAGCCGTGTTCTCCTTGCTGCCGGTGGTGGTAGAAAGCGAGATCGGGGTGCTGGTGTGCTCACTGCTCCTGCCATGTCACAGCTTCTGGGCCTCCCCAGCAGACAGAGCCAGGGAGCAGGGCGTCTGCTCCGTCATCACCGTCACTGTGGGGCGTCGGTGCTCATGGGAAGAGTCCCATTCACCCCAGTGTCACGGCACAATATAACACCCGCAGAGCCCCAGGCATGTCTTGGGGGTGACGGTCATAGGCTTATTGACACAAGCCTCGGGAACAAAGCCATTAAATGGTCGACTGCACACTCTGTCAGCCCAGAGAACTGAGTCACGGACTCTAAAAATATGCTGAGTGATCAATAATTAAGAAAGTGCTACATATTGTGTCCTGCCCCCCACCCCCTTCGTGGACTGGCCATATGTGTGTGCATGTGCGTGTGTGTGCATATGTCTGGGATGGCACCATTGGACCATTTCCTGTGCTAACCTGTCCGGACACTCTCCATGTCTTACACCCTTTCCGTGAGTGTGGTTGGCTTCACTCTGATGCACAGACTCTGATCAGCATGTTCCTATAACGGTCTCTTTGTAGGATGTCTGCACTCTTCCCAGTGTCCGCAGTGGTGCTGGCCTATTTGGCGACTGCCCCCTACACCCGGGGACCATGCGGGACTAAAGTTGCATCTGCCCCTTGGGTTCTTTTCTCAGCACATACTCCTAAAAATAGGAATCCCCGGGCCCAGAGCATGTTTTGTTTCACCCGATCGCTGCTGTGACGCGGTGCTGGCTGACATGTCGACACTGGGTTTTCACGCAGCATGGCCCCCACTCCCGTCATCCTGGCAAGCGGGAGGACTGTCCTCCAGTCACTCTGCCAATAGAATTGGGTTTTTAAAAAGGTATTATCCAATTCTTTTTGTTCTACTGTTTATTTATTTGGATTCTGGTGAATTACCATTGTTTTGCGTGTATTGCCATTTATTCACATCCTTTGCTCTTTTTCTATTGGGAACCTTTTTTTTTTTATTGCTTTATAAAAGGTAATCAACATATCCAAAGTAGTATAGAAAAATACGGAATTACCTGGGCTGAGTGGTCAAACGTATTAAAGGGGAAATGGGGTTTTTGAAACCCGGCAGGAAAGTCGCAGAGGGAACACAGCAGGCTGCTCCCCCCTGAACCAACCCCTGTTCATTTCCAAGTCTGACAGGAAGAAAATGAAATAAGGACAAATTAAACAGAAACCAAGCATCGTGGCAGCATTGACATCTGTCTCAGATGCAGCCGAGTTCAACGGTGACGAAACCCAGGTTGCTCATGCCCCTGTGGTGAGGGTCATGGTCAGAACCCTCCTGGAATCACTAAGCTGGGAAAGAGCCGCTGTGCTGTGCCCGTCTGCTCCGTCCTCTGCGTGCCCTTCCTGAGGGTCACGGAGCATCAACCCAGGGATCCTCCCACTCAGACTTTTCAACTGGCTTTCTAGCCTAGGAGACAGGCCCAGAAGCTGACAGGTGCCCTCGGAACCGGCCTCAAGGCCCCAGGGCCAAGCCCCAAGCCCCTGCGTGCTGGCTTTATAAGTGTTTAGTATTAAGTGCAGGGAGAATCTGGAGTACAGAGAACACGCTTGCTCACGTCTACAGTGCACCCCTGTTGGACCACCAGGAAGAGCATGGAGTCCACTGGCCATCCCTCTCTCCAGCAGTGACTGAGCCTGGGGCTGTTCTACACGCCCCCGAGATGGAGTGTGTGTGTGTGTGTGTGTGTGTGTGCGCGCGCACGCATATATTGTGTACATGTGTGTACTGTGTGCATGCATGTACAGATAAACATATGTACTATGTGTGTTGTGCAAGTATATGTGTTCGTGTGCACATGTGCATGTGTGGGCATGCACAAGTAATTGAGAAAACACTAGGAAAGTGGAGGGGATCTCACAGAGTAGAAATGTTCTCCCTAACTCGACCATATAAACATCAAAACCAGGAGACTACGCTCCAAGGGCCACTGGCCAGAGGAGACTCCCATCCATGCCTGCACCAGTCATGTTGACATGGGGATCTGGACTGGGTGGTCCGGGACCCTCGGTGCCCCTGCCCTCGTTACTACCCGCCCTAAAGGTTGGGCTTGATGCACAGGTTTCAGTGAGGGGCAAACAGCGGCCTCAGATATAAAACCGTCCTGGGTGGATGCCACCACAGGAAACTCAGAGGAGGAGGCTCCCAGAACCTCAAGGGCCCGAAAACACAGCTCCGGGTTTAGATCTGGCAAACCTCAGAGTTACCCCAAAGACCCAGAGCTGGGTTTCTTTAAAGCGTCATGGTTTCCTAAGCAGGTTGACATTCGCCAGCTGGGCACTCATTGTTGTCCTTGCCTGGAAATGTCAGGACCAGTTCTCTGGCCCAGCCCAGAGGAGGCTCGCCCAGGCCCGTGGCACCTGCGGAGCTGACCCCAGCCCGACGGGACGGACGCTGCACTTCCCGCAGACGTGTCCAGATCGAGTCCCACAGCCCCTTCCCTCTGGTAACTCTGTTTTCGTGGATCGTGTGTGACTTCCAGATGACTTTCATAATTGCTTTAAAAGGAGCACGTCTTGCCCCCGGCTATCCCCAGGCTGCACTGGAGTTATTCTCTCCGAAGCCACGGGTGTGTTTTGAATCAAGCTGCTGGCTTGGCTGCCAAGAAATGGGTTCAGAGAGGAGTATTGCTTTTTCTGGAGGCCGCGAAGGCAGGGCTGCTTCTCCTGGCACGGTAGGACTCGGCCCCGCGGGGACATACCGCAGTAGAGATGGCCACTTATGGACTGGACCTCGTTGGGCCCAGGTCCCGCTTCTGGACCCACTTTTCTTTAAGGGAGGGAGGAGACACAGGCATGGCCTGCGTCCCGATGGCCAAGTCCTCCATGCTGGACCCTGGGCTTGCCTGTGGGAAGTTCAACACACACCCCAGTGTCCTGCCTGAGCCAAAGGAGGGAATGGTGGCTAGTGGTCAGGGTCCAGTAGGGAGGGAGGGCTCTGGAGCCAGACCGCCTGAAACTCCTGCCTACCCCCTCCCACTCCCACTAGGCACTCCTGGACTGTCTGAACCTCCGTCTCTTCTTCTGGAGGGCCTCGAGGCAGAGGTCACCCCCAGGGGCAGGTGCCAGTGTCCCGTGGGTCGCAAGCTCCCCATATTAACCAATAATAATATTGATGATAACTGCAGTAACTGACGATTCAATGTGACTTGAGGTGGTGGAAACATTTTTTAAAAAATATATTTTATTGATTTTTTACAGAGAGGAAGGGAGAGGGATAGAGAGTCAGAAACATCGATGAGAGAGAAACATGGATCAGCTGCCTCCTGCACATCCCCCACTGGGGATGTGCCCGCAACCAAGGTACATGCCCTTGACCGGAATTGAACCTGGGACTCTTCAGTCCACAGGCCGACGCTCTAGCCATTGAGCCAAACTGGTCAGGGCGCGGTGGAAACATTTTTGCATCCATCACTTCTGATCATCACCACAGGTGCTGGAAGGAGTGGTGGTGGCGGGGGGGGGGGGGGGGGCGGGTCTGCTCCCCCAAGGAAACTGGGCTGGGCCAGGTTGGTGGCCCGAGGCCACAGGTGAGAGAGAGTGGGGATTCTTACAGGGTCTCCACCAGCCCATCTGGACTCAGCTTGCTGGCTTCAGGCTGCCTGCATGCATGAGCCTGAGGTGAGGTCCCAGGTGGGCTGTCTAAGGGGTGTGGGCCCAGGACACCAAGGGTTGGTGAGATGTGGCAGCATGACCAGGGTAGGGCGCCAAACAACATCATAAGCAAGACACATGGGGGCCAAGAAGGGGCTGTATCCTCGGGAATGATGGCTTTTCTCAATGACATTATGTTTTGCTTTTCACATAAATTAGCAGTGTTGATGGCAAGGGTGTTGAGCAAGATGAGATGGTTTGTGAGGTCACCGGCAGCACACAGCAGGGCCAGGATACAACCGCGATCTTTCCAGCCCTCGAGCACAATTCCAAGACTTTAACATGCTCTCAATTAAAGGACACACCCCTGAGGATTTTTCAGAAAATAAAGATGCCCAAACAGAAACATTACTGCATGAATTATGCACACTGGTTTTAGGGCACATTCAAATATTTGAAAACGGGAAGAAAGGAGACTGTGTCTTCGAAGCAGGACAATGGAATATGCCTGCCATCCCGACGTCTTCAGGGAACACGTTCCCTCTCCGGTCCTGACTCCGCCCGGGACAGTCGGGAACATGGGTTCTCAACTTGGGCAGTCACACTGATCAGAGGTGCTTCGGTGGGAGTGTGAAGAGCTGGAAGAAAGGCCATGAACTTGGAAAGCCAAGGAGTTGGGTGGTGACTCTGCTTGGAGCAGTCCTGGGCCTTCTTGCGCCTCCTCTGTAAACAGGACAAAAGAGTGCACTTTATATAGAGTGTCCTGAACCTGAAGTATCCAGCACAGGCCTGGCGCAGAGCAGTCCGGGGTAGACGCGCTCAATGTGGGTTAGGAAAAACAAGCAAAAACAAGACCGGCGCTGTGGAATCTCTCCTCAGGGGAGGCTGGGTGGAGGCAGGTCTGTAAAGTGGAAAGATTAACGAGGAGCCTTCAACCTGCGGCCACCAGCTCTCGCCCCACCCGGCCCCGCCCACAGCCCCACCCACAGGCCGGGCAGGCAGACTCTGCACAGCCTGGCCCCGCATCTCCTTTCCAACCTCGTTATAAGCACTTTAAAGTGGTTCCAGCGTTGGATTCCAGCTGGGAAATCAGGCTAACCCGATACCAGGCCTCCCCGACGCCAGCGTGTTCTAGACGGGAAAATGCACCGGCCCGTCAAGGTTTTCCATTCAGATTGGACCCCTGCCCTGGTCTCAGTCCCAATCCAGATCTGGGAGAGAACCTGACCCAGAGGACTGACTGCCAAGCAGACCCCAGGCCTGGCCGCCCACGACTGTACACGGGGAGGTTCCTCCGCGTGGAAGGGCCATCCAACCCCACAACAGCGCTGCCCTGGAGCTGCCCTGGGTTGGACTCCAGGAGCTCCGAGCATCCCAGGGCCGCGCAGGGACTCTGGCCTGGCCCAGCCTGGGAGAGAATTGTGTTTGGGGGGTGGGAGGGGACAGCCTGCAGGAGGCCTCCATCTGCCTGAGGGAAGTGAGGGAGGTGTTGACCTAGGCTTGTGGACTGAAGTCTCCTATGAGGCCTTCCCCTTTACGTGGAGACCAGGAAAAAGCAGACAATGGTGGGAACACTCCAGGAAAATCATTCATTCCAGTTCTTGCTACATGAGTTCTTCAGAGACGATTGCTCTCCAGCTAAATGCTATGTGCAGGGCCTGCACAGCCCCAGCGCCCAGGTCCGAGTCAGCCCGAAGATGCCCTGACAGAGAGAAAGGGCGCCAGGTCACCCCTTAGGGTGACCCCTGGGGATTGTCCTTGGCCAGGGAACCTTCCTTTCCTGAGGCCGTGTCCCCAGGAGCTGTCCTTGGTCAATGACTGACTGAGGCACAGCCCCTGGAGCCACACACTTCAATTGGGGACAACCCTGAAGAGCTATTCTAGCTACAGAGCTAAGGGTGGGGGGAGGGTGGGGAGGAGGGTTGGAACTCTTTTGCCACCACCCTGCAGCCCCCAAGTCTGAACAACCTCATCTTATTTATTTTTACATTAATTTCCAAAAAGGTAGAGTAATATTCTGAAGTGCCCATCATAAGCTGTAAGTTACTGTCACTTCAAGGAAAATGCTGCCATTCCATCAGCATTAGAGAGAGGTTTTAGAGCAGGGGTCTGCTCTCGCGGACAGGAATACCTGTGCCCAAGGACAGGGCTTTGCGGCCCAGCTGGGGGCCCAGTGAAGATGAGTGGGGCTGGGACCTGGGACGAGGCATCTCAGAGGGGTTTGAGGCTGAGACCTGCCTTCAGGGCCGGTTGCCCACCACACAGGGGCACGTCCTGATCACCCTGTTCTTTGCATCCTTTAGGAACACCCTGCCCAGAAACTGCTCTTGGGGGACAGTTTGGTGGAAGGGGACTGAAAGGGCTTAGGATGTGGCTTGTCACCCTGGTCCAGACCCTGGTCCCAGGACTCAGAAACTGCAGTGACGGCCCGGGGGTGCTGCTGCCAGACTCCCAGCAGGGCCGCTCCCTGGCCTCCCACGCCTTCAAGGCATGTCTCTGTTGCTTCTCTGAGCTGCCCCATCCGGCAAGGCCTCCTTGTCTCTCTGCTGCTGTGAGGCACCCCAGCGACTGTCCTGGGCTGGTCCCACGGTGGGTGTGGTCCAGCCTGGTACCCAGTGACAACTCGCACCTGGCAGCTTCCTGCCCTCCTGGCTTTGCTCTCCAACACTGGGGCTGCCAGCCGCTCTGACAGACCCGGCCATAAGGGCAGCCAAGGGGCCCTGAGGGGAGACTGTGCTCCTGCCTGTCCTTCAGTTCGGCTGAGCGGCACCCAGCACCTCCTTTTGGCCAGTTTAAACCAGAGAAAGGCTGCCCGCGCCTGGTTCCAGCTCTCCCAAGGCGACAGGAGGCTTGTAGCCCTGGGATCCGCAGCCCAGGCCTGGCTCCGCAGGGAATCCCCTCCCCGGGAGCCAGGTGGGCATTGCAGGTGTTTGCCTGGAGGAACTTGGATCAAAGGAGCCATTGAGAGGTGCGGCTAATTGGTGCCTCCCACACACCAGAGGAGTTTTCTGTTTCGGAAGCTCTGCAGGAGGTCATGGCATTGTCCTGGTTGGAGTGTGCCGTTGGCTTGGCTGCTGGTGGAATTCGGGAAACCACCGCAGAGGCTGGCCATTGTTTCTCAGCAGTTCCTGGGAAAGGCGGGGTCTATGCATTCCTGCCCTCCTGCTCAGGGCGTGGGCACCCTGCACCGTTTCCCCAGCAGAGGCTGAGGCAGATGGAGACCAGGGGAGACGTGAGGAGGCCCTGAGTTCATGGCATGTCCACAGGCCGTGGGGCAGTGACAGCCGGTTCAACCCCCAAGGGGGACTGCAGGACGCCTCCTAAGGGAAAAGATCTCACCCTGAAATGTCTCAAGCCCCAAATCAGATTGATTGGGGATTGTTGGGCAGCGGGCACCAGTGGGGCAATGTGCAGGTGGGGGCTACATTGTCTGTGCAGAGCCACCCATGCTGCCTCAGAATAAAACTGAGTGAGGATGGGCACCAGCGGGTGCACGGAGGTCATACGTTAGACTTATGGCCGCCCCACCAGCAGGGCCCTCTCAGGATCCGGGGCCTCTCCTGACACCAGTCACAAGGGTATTAGCCTCAGGGCTTTCCTGGATGGTTCATGGACATTGTCTGCATCCTGCAGAGAATCCCTGCTGAGTCCTGGCTATGGGCTCACCGGCCTGGGTCCTGGATAGTGTCAGCTACCTGAGTCCCGGATGGGGCCACCTGGCTTATGATTCATGGAGGACACAGCACAAAGCCTACACACAGCTGGTGAATGGCTCCCCTTCCCATCACACAGGTACAGTGTGAGTTCCCCCAAGCCATTCCTGCTTCATTTGATAAATAAAATATACCTTCAAGGACATAGTGCCACTGAAACAGGACGTGCCTCTCCCCCATTGCAGCTGGTAGTTTGTGAAATGCAGTCAGCTGGAATGGGAGGGTCCAGGAGGCCCTGCAGGTGCCACCCTGCCCCAGCGGAGCCCTGTGGGCAGCTGTTCCCAGAGGGTGGGCACCAAGGCCCCATGGTCACTCAGCATCATGTTGGACTTTGTTTCCTGGCTGCCCCATTAATGCCAGCACTGCCTCATGGAGACAGTCACCTCCTGACTGGTGGGAACAGATGGTTTGTTTAGAACTAACCACCTCTGCCAAGGCCAGCGTGGATCATCTCCAGAGAGAATGCAAAAGCTTGACCCCAGGGCAGCCTCAGCAAGGCCAGGTGGGAAAGGCAGAGCATCCCTGGACTGGTGGCCGAGCATGGCTTGCTGGGCATCACAAGGCAAGGAGGCAGAGAGCCCTGGGTGCTCAGTTTGGGTGAGTAGTGTGGGTCAGGATGCCCCACCTGGAGAACAGGACTGCATCTGGGCACCTCAGCGACCCTTCCCACTCTGATCTGAGGACCCCTGGCACCAGGGTCACTCTGGACTCTTATTTGGAGGTGGAAGAAGAGCAGGAGTGTGCCTGAAGGTGCAGCTGGGCAGTGGGAGCCCTCTCCCATTTGCTCTCCTTGGACTTGCACATGTGTGCCCTGAGGGTCAAGGTGAACCCCCAGCTGGTATGCAGATTCCAGAGCTAAGGGTGAAGACAGTCCAGGTGTGATGGTCAGTAGGCCTTGATCTCCATCCATGGTTTGCCTCTGGGTTCCCACTGGGCAGTGGAAGCAATGAGGCCACCGCCATTCACAGAGGCCTCTGGGAGAGCCTTGTCTCGGCTGTACCTGAGGCCTGCGCCATGCTCCTGGCTGCCTGGGGAGGCCACATCCAGGCAATAATGTCTGTGGATAGTTTAAGGTCCTGAGGTGGTCTTCTGGGAGACCAAGTGGTCTTTGCAGGAGACCTCTGATGAGGAAGGCTCTGGTGGCCTCTGACTTGGGGCAAGCATGGGAAGGCCTCTGGGCTCTCCTGGTTGTGGTGAGGCCATCTCTCCTTGGCCACAATACCTTTGGATTAATGTGTCCCTTATGCTAGGGCTTTAGATGGATGGATAGATGGATGGGTAGATGGATGGATGAATGGATATGTGGGGGATGGATCGATAAATGGGAGGATTGGTGGGCAAGTATATGGATGTATGGATGGATGGATGGATGGATGGGTAGAAGAATAAATGAATAGAAGAGTGGAGGCAAGGATGGGAGCCAGATATGCTTGAGTTTTTATGATTATGCTCTTTTGTCAATAATTTTTAAAAATGTATTGTTATTGTTGAAAGTATTACAAATGTCCCCCTTTTTCCCCATTTACCCCTTCTAACCTGCACTCGCTCCCCAGCCCAGGCATTCCCCACACTATTGTCTGTGTCCATGGGTTATGCATGTATGCATATAAGTTCTTCAGTTAATCTCTTGCACCCCCCACCCCCTCAATGATTTTTTGAGAAGTATTAGGAATCGAAGCACCTGTGAACATCCCCAGCTGCCATCATCAGAAAGTGGACCTTTCCCAGCTGTAGTCAGAGAGAGACATAACAATAGGTGAATGGACACAATGATGATAGACTTTAAGATTGAGAAAAAGGGCCACAAGCCAAGGAGTGTAGGAAGCTTCTGGAAGCTGGAAAAGACAAGGCAATGAAGTCACCCCTGGAGCCTCCAGAAGGAACTCAGCCCTCCCCATCTCTGAGTCAGTGGGTGGCTCCTGGAGAGGCTGCATGAGGCTCTGCCTGATGGTCTTCCTTTGTGGGGAGCACTAGGCTCGGGGGTAAGGCTGTGATGAACTCACAACCTTCATTGTGCGTTGTCAGCGTGTGGTGGGCAGGGTGCTGCTGTCTGTGGAGAGGCACCAGCAGAGGCCCCAGGTGTAGGATTGATCTGCCCAGGCACGAGGGGGATGGAGCTATGCCATCCCATCCTGCAGACAATGCTCACTTATGGTGCCCAGAGCAGGGACCCAGGACTGTGACCCTGCTCCCCAGCCTGGGCTCCTGGCCCTGCAGTAGCAGGGCTTCTGCCCTCACAGTCTCCATTCAGAGCTACCGGAGGCCTGGCCCTCAGCCCCAGACTCTCAGGGCCTCGAGGACAGTGCTCCTCACGCACGTTCCCTAGGGCTCAGGGGAAACCAGCATTTTCATCCTGGCCACGATGATCGCATCCTCAGTACTTTCCAAAGCAAAGTGTGCCCCTGTCCACAGGGCAACACAGAATGGAGCAGCCGCTATATTTAACAAAAAGCCACATCCTGTTGCCATGACAACCACATTCTAAAATTAGAGCCACCACATACCCTGAGATAATGCCAGGGAGAGAGTGGCTCCAATGGCCTTCATCCATTCTGGGGACGGAGCTGGGGTTCCCCCGGCTGCAGATATCATCACAGGCCGGGCCGTACCATGGCATCGTTCCCTCTGTCCGTAGGCGGCATCCGGCCCTACTGGGGACAGTCCCCTGGGCTGGCCCTGTGACTGCCCTTGGGGCTCCCTCACAGGGAGAATGACAAAGAGCCTGTGCTCTGGACGCCTGAACAGAAGTGCCTGCCACGGGGGCCCGTGTTTTAGGCGATCCACCCAGGAGCATCAACACGTGTGACCACTGTGCCCTCCTAAAGTCCTGGGGAAATCTGGTGGAATTATCAACAACAACGATAAATAATAATAATAACACAACCCTGGAGCTCACAGTGATGAAACATGTGGGTGTCCCGGCACCTGCGCGGAGCCACTGCGTCCTCACAGCCCCGAGCAGGTGGTATCAAGGCCTCACTTCTCCCGGGGCAGCTCTCCCAGCCACACACAGGTCCCTCCACGGGAAGATCCTGGGGAGAAAGGCGTAAATCCTGCCTCCCTAAAACCACGAAGAGCAAAGCGAGGCCACAGCACCGGCCGTTCAAAGAGCGTTTAGCAGCCTCCATCCAAGAAAATGTGCAACCCGGGGGCATTGAAAGCACACGCGGAGAAGAAATGTGATGGAAGCTTTCCTAAATTTGACAACACTGAAGTTTCTCTTGACATCACCAATAGCGATTGCAAAGTAAAATGTAAGCTTTCTAAACTTTTGACAATAAAAAAATGTCGGTCACCCCCGCCAGAGGAGATTGCCCCACAGAAGGTGACATCACGCACCTGCACAGAGAGGCCGTCAGGAAGCTCGCGGACGGGCAATTACTAGTATTAATGACCAATGATGCAACTCTCAGGCTTTCATGTTACTCAAGGTACCTGTCTGCTTTTCAAGTACTGTTATTAGATGCAATTTTTTTTCTCGTTTCAAATAAACATTCACTTTTATACCTACACTTAGCAATTTCTCTCTCTTGTTTATATGGCTCCCAAGGGTGTCAGTCTTCAGGTCCCCGCTCCTGGCGCAGCCCCCACCTTCCCGCACTGGCTCCGAGATCAAGGGCAGGGCAATATCAGATTCATCTGCTCGCCCGCCTATGACCCAGAGTGACGCAAGTTCTCAAAGGTTTTGTTCAGGAAGCCCTGCAGGGCACAGAGACAGGCCCAGCTCCAGCCACGCTTGGCAGTGACCTCAGTGAGCATTGTAGTCAGCTCAGCAACAGGCATATGTTGTGGTGGAAAGGGAGAATGTACCTTGTTCTCAGAGGCACTGACTGCTTCCTCGGGCAGGCCGTGCTCTGCGGTGGCCAAGTCCCGGCCTGCACACTGGACCCACCACCCTGCCTTCTTCTCTCCGTGTCCACCCAGGCCCCCTCGCTGAGGCAGGCGCTCCCAAAAGGTTCCCATCTGTCCCCACAGTCTCATCTGCTGGGGCAGCCAGTTCAGTCAAAAAGAGAGACAGACGCTATAGGTGACATTTTCTTGGCACTCTCTAGAGACGGGAATTTGGACTCACAGAAATGCTGTGTGCAAGGGGAGGAGCTCCGCACTCACTCGGGGTCAGAGCTGGGGGCTGAGAGGGTGCGCGTGCCACAGCCAGGGTTTGGGGAGGTAGCTGGCCCAGTCCCCCTCCAATCATCCCAGACGCGCACACCCACATTTTCACATTGGCTTGGTTTCAAATGTGGCCAAAAGAAAAACATATCAGATACTGTCTGTGGGGAGAGGGAGGTTTGAAAAGAATCAGAATCAATTATTTTAGCCTCACGCCTTTGTCCGTGAATATCCATGTTGCACGTGCGTGGTAGATGTACGATGTTCCCACCTCGCTCACATGCCGGGGATGTGACGCCTTTGCCCTTCACTCTGTGTGAGTCTTGCTCAAGCCCCAGTCGCCAGGCTGCAGTCTCATCCACCATTGTGATTAGATCGGTCTGGGAGGTAGCTGTTTGGTCTCTGAGTCTTCATCGCCCCTCCGCCCTCTCTAGATGGCACCTGAGCCTACGGCACTGGGGAGAGGGCCTCAGGAGACACTGTGGCGTGGATGAAGTCTGGAGCTTTGTGGGCCTCTGATGGGGCCCCTGGTTGGGATGTCCTGAGTGACCTCCCACCGCCCCCCGCACCCCTCCCCACCCCCCGGGCATTTCCCAGCATTTCTGCAGGAGCTCTCTCCCTCCCACTGGTTCTGGCCTGGTTCCCTTTGTGCCGGTGAGGACGGTGAGGACGGGTGATGGAGCTCCGGAGAGCCAGGTACACATGCCCAGGGCTCCCTGACCGCTCAGCTGCTCCGTCAACAGTGAACACTCAGTAATTACCCCAAATTACAAATCCCAACATACAGATGCACTCTGACGTGTTATCTCAACACACATTAGTTGTGGGCCTTACATCTAGGGCCCACCCCTAATAAAGGATGATTTCATCTCAAGATGTTCCACTAATTCCATCTACAAAAATCCTATTCTCAAATAAGGTCACATTCTGAGGTTCACCTCATCACAGGAGCCTGTGACCCTAAGAAGATCAGAGGTCGCCTCATGGGGCAGGCGATGAGAGCTCCGTGCTCTCCACCCTCCAGGTGTATTCGCTCCAGGAGGTGAGGGGACGAGTGTGTAACCCCGTGGAACTGGGGAGACAGGCTGCAATGCCGTCATTGGGTGTGGATGATGCTGGCTGACGTGGGGAGCCTGGGGCCCTGGGCAGCAGGGCTTTAGGTGCCCCAACAGAACTGGAGCACAGGCAACCTGGGGCCCGTTTGGGCTGTGACTTGGACCAACACTGCAGAACCGGGCAGGACTGCACTGGACGCCCTCCCCTTCCAGAGAAGGAGGAAAGTGTGGGCAGATGAACAGAGGGCACCCCTGGTCATAGACCAGGGGTGGGCAAACTTTTTGACTCGAGGGCCACAATGGGTTCTTAAACTGGACTGGAGGGCCGGAACAAAAGCATGGATGGAGTGTTTGTGTGAACTAATATAAATTCAAAGTAAACATCATTACATAAAAGGGTACGGTCTTTTTTTTTTTTTAGTTTTATTCATTTCAAACGGGCCAGATCCTGCCCTCGGGTCGTAGTTTGCCCACGGCTGTCCTAGACCCTGTTGCTCAGCCCTCCTGGCCTCAGTTTCTCAGTGTGGATGATGGTGTTCTCGGCTCCATGGCATCTGAACGCTCCTGTCCTCCTGGTGGCCCAGGAAAAACCATCAGTTTCCTCTGTGAGCAGAAGGTGGAGCCTGCCCTTGGGAGAAGCGGGGTCAGCGTTGCTCTGAAATGGTGTCACCCTGTGAGAGAGGAGAGCACCTCAGATAGCAGCTGGCCAGGGCAGCCGGGCCAAAGGCACCGGCTGGCCGGCTCCCCACAGGGCCTCCGGGCCAGCAGCAGGTGGAACAGATCCGCTTGTCTCTGAACTCAAAAGCACAAGCCCCATCTTGAACTAGGTACCCTGTCATTAACCCAGAAAGTCCGATTCCCAAGTCAGCAGTCATGTACTTCCCCTGGGGCCTCCACGGGGACACAGGGAGCCTGGTTACCGCCTCATAAAGAGCACCCGCCACAATTACCCTCTGATTGCCCATTAAAAGGCTGTGGGGAGGACTCTACATGCGGAGACTGGACTTTCCTCATGGAAACCATCCGCCTTGTTCATTCATCCGAGCTGCTCCGAGGCTGTAACGGCGGGCATGACGGTGACACTGTCGCTCTGTGGTCCTTCCCTCCTGACCACCCCGGCCCTGCCTCCCGCAAGAATCCTGTGGGATGGGGCTGTGCAACCGCAGCGGAGACGGGGCTCCACGCCACCCTGGGCTCCTGCACCGTTCGCCGGGCGTGCAGGCACCCCTCCGGGCCTGTTTCCTGAATTTTCAGGGAGGACACGGAGGCGAGGTGATACACTTAAAAGCCTTCTGTGGCCGCTGGCTCATGGTAGCTTCTGAACAAACACTTCCTGGATGAAGGAGTGAGGGAAGAAATGCTGCTGGTGCATTGAGCTAGCCTGGACCGTGCTCAGGGCGTTCCAGCGTTTCTGTAGATTTTGTAAATGGAGTAAGTTCAGAACCTTCCAGGGGCCCGACGTCTGTTACCTGGATAGTCAGTGGCCTGGCAAGGAGGCTCCTGCTTGGCTCCATAAACCAGAGCGTGATGGGCTGTAAACAAGGCATGTGGGGCGCGGTGCCACAGAGGGGCCACACCAGCCAGCAGGAGGCAAGGCCCAGGCCAAGGTGACAGGTGGTGGGGGGGGGGGGTGACAGCTGAGTGGGAATAAGGAAGAAGAGATCGTTGTGACAATGACTGACTCCCTTCACTCAGCACACACTTCAGAGAAGCTACCTGTGCCCCAAACGACTCCACATGCTGGACTAGATTGGTGCGGAGACCTGTGTGCGCTAATTCTCACCGTGACCCCGCCAGATAGGGACAGAGACCTACAGGCACAGCGACCACTGTCCTCCTAGCTACAAGGACTCTGAGGCTGGGAGGGGTCCTGTCTGTGGGAACCGGGAGGGAGTCTGGCAGGACAAGGATGCCTGCCCCACCTCCTCGGGGTCAGGCGGACGGGGCACTCCCCTAAGCATGCTGAGTGACCTATGGATACAGACAGAAAACCATGGGAGCCCGTTGTTCTGCTAACATTGGAAGGACATAATCGAGGAGTCGTCTTTTCAAGAAACAAACCTCAGATAACCTCCTACCTGCTGGGATTCCAGCAGCACCCTACTACAGAAATAGTCTATGAATATTACATAACACCTCAATCTCTCTCTGCGAAAAAAAGCCAGGCATGTGAAGAGCAGAGTTCTCAGAGACAGCAGCGAGGGGCGCCCCTCATGGTCAGCCACTTCATTCAAAGGACGAGGACCCAAGCAGGGTGCCGCGCAGCCGGGGAACGTCGCCTAATTAAAACCTCTGTTATAAACGGCACCATTAACACCACACGGCCACCGGCTGCAGGGTGTTTCCAACAGGGACACAATCTCAGGCCCAAGAAGCTCCTCTGAACTCACCTGAGCTCATAAACCCAGCAGGACTGCACTCCTGCCCCAGACAATTTGGAAGCTCTGAGAACACAGTCACACAGAGGCCGTGGATCAGGACTTGGCCTTGGCTCTTAGGTCGCCAGGGAATCAATTTGAGGGTGAGGTTCCTGGGATGCCGGGCCTCCAGCCCCCTGACATGCAGGGGGAGGACCATGCTCTGTGGCGGGTGCCCTAGTCCCCAGGACAAAGCCATCTCACTCTGCCTTGTCCATGTGGTTCCTCGGGAGGAGTCAACCCCCACAGGGACAGGTCAGACCCCACCTTACAGAGAGGGGGCAGCTGGATTGAACTGAGCGGGGGTGGGAATTGCCTTTGTCATCAGGTTCTCCACCAGATAAGTGACAGCGAGCCAGGCCTCACACGGGCAAACTCCTTTCCCTCTGGTGCTGCCTGCCCCCAGGAGGGAGTCCTGCCTCTCACTGTCCCTCCTGGTCTGAGGTGAGTCTGGGGCAGGAAACAGGGGTGCTCTGCTCAGCTCAGCCTCCCCTTCTCCCGAAGGAGCCCAGCCCTCCGCTGGGTCCACACCCCTGTCCCCGTGGGCCCTGGGCTGGGCTCCTCCGGGGGAGACGGTGAGCCTGAGACATAAAGCTGACCCAGGAGGTCACAGTTGGACTCTGGGTCAGGGCACATGCCAGGGCTTTGGGCTCCATCCCCAGTAGGGGGCGTGCAGGAGGCGGTCAGTCAATGATTCTCTCTCATCATTGAGGTTTCTGTCTCTCCATCTCCCTTCCTCTCTGAAATCAATAAAAATATATTTTTTAAAAAAGAAGAAGAAGAAAAGTGGGATGGAGCCGTGGGAAACGCCTCAGCGACCCAGTGGGATGGAAGGAGCTCAGAAAGGTGTGGGGCCAGGCTATCCCTGAGGCTGGCCGTCCACGCCAGGCCCAAGCCCAGCGCCCACGCCTCCTGGAGGCACTGCTGGCCTCTCTGAGCAAGGCCACATCTCGTGGCTGCCCGGCAGGCGCTGCGGCGGGTCCCGGGATGATAGTGGTGATAATGGCAGTAAGGATTCGTGAGGCTGTGAAAGCCAGAACGCAGGAGCAGATGGAGAGGCCCCTGATCCCAGGACCCGCGGCTCCAGGCGCTCTTTTCAAATCCCCCCGGGTGTGATAAATGTCTGGACTTCCTCAAAGGCACAGCCAAGGGAAGGAATGCTCAGCGACCACACCCAGCTCTGGCCTTATCTCTGAAAATGTATTCCTTGTTTCTGTAGAAACGAAACATGCCCAAGTGAACAAAATCAAACACTCCAGAGAATGAAGACAGCCAGACTCCTCCCAGCTCAGCCGCCAGGCAGAACCCCTCCGAGAGGATCAGAACCCAGAGAAGGAAGCGCCCCTCCCCCTTGGGAGACAAGTGAGCTAAGGAGGGGACACACATGGGGCGGGGGGAGGGGGAGGGGAGGACCCCAAACACACCTGGGGGAGACGATATTCGAGGTGAGAGGAAACCTATTCTCGTCCATAAAATGCAAGTTTAGGATTTTACATAAACTGGGTCACGATCGATCGCCATGTTGCTCTGAAATCATTGTGTTGTTGTTGTTAACAGTATATTATAGAAAGAGCGCAGTGTCAACGCAGAGCCACACACCACGGCTTTTCACGCTTTTCACTGTCCCATGACATTCCAACCCACTCACCAAAGCTCCCACGGCCAGACCCATTTGGGCCACTGACAGCATTTGTTTTTCTCTCTCTACTTTTGTTTTATAAGTAACATCCTAAGGGCATGTTTGTACATTCCTATTCTCACCTATGTGATTACCTCCTTCACAGCAATGACCAAGACTAGACACCTTCCACTGATCCCTATGTCCTCCTGTCTCCTGAGGATTCTAATCGCAGACACTTGCTAACCACGCAAGGACACGCTCCATCCCTTTGCCCCCCGCAGCGATTGCTAGTCTCACTGCTACATCCACATATAGCTCCCATTCTTCCTCTTCTCTGCATCTGTGTTGCCTGTGCACATCCTTTGCCACTTCTCTTCCTGGGACAACTGGTCTCCTAGCTGATCCATAAAAGCCCAGACACCTCAGGGTCTGCCAGACGGGTGTGTGAAAAGTCGGTCCCCAATTCTGACTGTTTTTGGTTCTCTCAGAGATGCGCTTCTCCCACGGCTGTTCCCATTCTCCTGTGGGCACAGGTATCCATACTTCCCCTTATGATCCTGGACTGGATCTACAGAAGAAGACCTTTTCAGCATCACTCCATCTAAAGCATTTGTATTTGGGGTTTGACTGTTTAATTCTTTGATGGGTGGATGGATGTACCTTTAAAGGCATAGGATTCAGACCTCTTTCTCCATGTGCCAAGCCACTTGGCCCAAAAGATTTTATTGAGAAATAAAATAAACCCCTCTCACTGGGTGTGGGAACCATGCCAGAGTATGCTGGATAGTCCCGGCCAATTTGAGCACAGAGCCTTGTTGAGAATACACCAGATGTCCAAGGCCACTCTGAGCATGGGAATCTTAATCAAAGTCCAGGACTATGTGCAGGTGCAATGGCACAGCAAGCAGAGTTTCAGATGGAACTTGCTCTCACAATTAGCGCTGTGAGCAGGATTTAGCAGTGAGTGACCCCACAATTGGCATAGGCATCAGGCAGGATTCAGGAGTATGTGCCTCCTCCCTGACTTGGTTTGAAAATCCACCTTTTGGTGGAGTGTGCAACTGTCCACTAACCGGCACCACGCACACGCAACTCCAATGACAGGAGCTGTGGTCACAGCTTCAGTCCTAACAGGGCTGCTCCTCGGACAAGGCTCTGTTTTAGGATTTTTCTTATTATTTGAGGCTTATGGGTTTTCTTTTTTCATTTTTGGGGGAAGGAATCTGAATTTTATAATGTGCTGATGCGCATTTTCCTTACTTGGTCATTAGGAAAATAAATAAATGGAAGTAGATGATGGGCAGCAGTGTCACCTGAAGGCTGCCTCCCTCCATGCAGCCACCCTGCACCCGGGTCCATGGACACTGGACACACTCTGAGGGCCCGCTCTGTTCTGCACCCATAAATGGAGACTTCACCGCTTACACCGTGACTTTTGTTTGTCCTTCTGGTATAAGGCATCTCCCTTCCGGTCAATCTCCTCTCCTCTCCCCACCAAGACGCACCCCACGTCCTTGAGCACCGGCCTGTGTCCCAGCCCTGGGCCCACATTTCTGCATCTCGGGTCAGTGTGGGGTCTCCTAGGGGTGCTGGCCCTCCCTCGGGTCTAGGAGGCCTCGGTGGCTGCTCAGCAGTGGTGTGGTGGAGGTGATTAAGGGGGATGCGTTTGGTCCCTCCTCCCAACGAGACGATGGCGCCTGCCACCTCTCCCCACTCCCGTGTGTCCTCAAGTAGCGTCAGTGTGGAGCTTTACTTCAGGGAGGCAGGGCGGCGTTTGCCTCCTCGCCCCACAGTCCAGGCAGCATCCCTCTCGGAGGTTCACCACCAAACGGAGCTCAGGCCTCATCGTCAGAGTTCTTGTGGCCACCCCCTCCCGAGGCCACAGCCCAGGTGCCCCATCACCCCACCCCAGCGTCTCATCCGGTGCCTTGTCTTGGGGCCCCTCTGGGGGACAGGGGGCCTGCGCTGGTCCCGGGGGTGGGAGGCTCCAACCCTGGTCCCCCAGCGGAAGAGACGCTGGCACGGGCAGGTCCCCCACTCCAGCGCAAGGCTGCAGTCCGGTGGTCTCCTCCCTCTGGAGCGCACTATCTGTACATGTTTACAGAGGCTCCTCCCCTGAGACACTTCCGTCCTGTTTGTTGAGGAGGCTCCGGCCCTTTTAAGAGCTTGAAGGATTCTGAAGTCCAAGTTAATCCCCATGAATGAGCCTGTGAAGCTTAAGCCCTCGCAGCAGAAAGAGAACATTTGGCAAACCAGTGTTAAAATTCTCAAAACAAACTTATTAGTGAACGCAGCCCGTCGCCATGACAACCAAACAGCACAAAAACAAGCCATCGGCACAGATTTATTATGTGGAAGGGTGAGCTAATACCATTGCAGAGGTGTATTATTTTCCACTTTCAGTTACAATAAAGAAAACTAATTTAAAATCCAGCATGAGAGTACGCGTGGCACAACCCCCCCCCCCTCGTGCCCCCCCTACACACACACAGAAGCAAAGCCCCCGCACGAGCAGGCACACGTGTCTCAGTGCACACGGCACCCGGACCCACCTCCCGTGGACACAGGCTCACGCGGGCTCCGGCTCACATGCAGCAGCCACAGCATGCGGTCAGCCCCACGGCAACAGCCATCTCGGTGCGTGTCGGGCACAGGTGTGTGTCGGGCACAGGTGTGCCCCCGGCAGTCGGCTGCCCCCTGACAAAAGTGACAGAAGGTATCAGTTGTGAGTCAAGTCCCAGACTAGGGTCACCATCTCAGTCTCGGGCCTTGTGTGAAACCCGTCCTCAACGAGGCCTGTCCCCCAGTTTACACTAGAAAAATGACGGATGTGGTCCAGCTAACAGTGTCGTCCAGCAGCCGCTACCCTGGACTTGGGAGAGGTGGTTGCTGCACTGGGGTCCTCCCCCGGCCTGCCCTCAGATTGCTTGAAAGGGGGCAGCAATAGAATTTGGGGAACCAGCTAATAATGTAAGAAATATGAATCATGCTCTGCTAACCATGACAGTTTTATTCTGACTAAAGAAGGCACTTCTACCCTGGCTGGAGCTGGAGACGCAGCCCTTCCTCCCGCTTTGGAGCTGCCTGTCATCATGGAAAGATGAACAATGGCGCTGCAGAAACCAGACTCGCCAGCCCTTTGAAGGTCCCCAACCCTTTTGCAGACCCCCAGCCTACTTGTACCTGTTCACTGCCCACCTGGCACTCCCTTTGGCTATTTCCCCTGTAACCCCAGCCCTTGCATGTCACTAAGCCCTTTGAAGACCCCTAGCCCTTCTGCATGTCTGTAAACTGCCCTTTGCCTACTTTTCCTTTGTGCTTGTGCTATATAAGCAACTGGCTTATGGTGGGTGCAGAGCAGATTTCTGTGGCTGACCTGCTGCTCTCCCATGCTGCGGCAGTCCTAGAAGGAACGCTCATAGGATCCAACCCTGTCTCTGCTTATTTGGCTCGAGTAGTGACAGGCAGCACAGACCCATTGTTGGTCCGGTTACATGCTGACCCTTTTTTTCAGGAATAGGAACCCCACCTCCCCCACCCCTGCAGAGCAGGTGCGACCGATTTCCTGGTGCCGGGCTAAAAGCAGGGGCCTTCTCTCTCCGGCCACCACCTGGCCTCCCTCACCCCCCTGACGGAGCCCTCTCCCGTGGTGCCATTCACTCGCTTTGCTCTTCCCCCCACACTCGGCTGGGGTGTCCCCTCTGACATTTCTCGTCCCGATGAGGCCCTGGCTGGCTGCTCACTGCACCTTTGCTCAGCCTCTGTCCTTGTGTTGAAACGACCATTTCTTTGTTTTCTCGATGACTTACACATTGAGCGTAGGAACTCTGGGCTTTAGCTCTGTCTCCATTGAGGGGCGAACGGGCCCGGACCTGTGGATAGATCATCAAACCAGGAAGAGGGGACATCGCGATGCCTCCCGGGCCACCCGGAGCCGGAGAAGTGCGGACAAAGCGTGTGTTACTCTAACCCACGGGGAGGCTGTGGCTGCCGGCAGATGTCCCGAAGAGCAAGGAGGGGTTTCAGGGACATGCGTGTAGGTTTCATTGTGACTCTGAGAGGAGTGAGGGTCAGGAGAGGGGTCTGCCTGTCCCAGGCCAGGCCGGCCGCACCCCTCGGGTTTGGATGGAGTCAGAGCGGACGTGGGCTGCTTCATGGCCTCCACCCTCTTTAATTTCAGGCCTGGGCTGTGAGGGTGTAAAACACACGCGGCCGCACACGTTCAGGAGGAGGAACACGTGTGTCGGCACCGTTACAAGCCTGGGTCTGACGGAGGACCAGGAAACGTGCATAATTACAGCAGACATGGTCGGGGCTTGGGCTGGCTTCTGCGTGAACTGTTTTAAGAGCAACAACTCATTCAACCCAGCTCAGGGGCGAGGCTACCATCACCCCAGCATAGGGCCCAGTGAAGGGCATCCTTGTCACAGGGCTGGTGAGTGGTGGCCTTTGACACGGAGCCCGAGCTCTGGCCTAGAAGGGTGGACATTGGACCAAAGTAGACGCCACAGATCTGCCCGCCTCTGGCTCTGCCTGAGCCTCATCCCAGGCACAGAGGCGGCGATTGAGCTTCACTCCCCCAAAAAGAAGATAAGCACAGGGTGAGATGTGGATGCAGGTAAGGCTCACGGTGAGATGACAGGACGGCTCCTGTCTGCCGAACCCTGTGAGGAGCCAAGGCAGGTGCTGACAGCGAGGGAGAAGCATTAGGTGCCTGAGCAGAGAGGGAAAGCCTTCCGCCCCTGCTGAGGGAGGGACCTGCCAGGAGCCTGCAGCCTGGGCCACAGCTGGGAGCGCAGCCTGCTCGGAGGCCCCAGGGCTGGCATTTGCATTGTCCTGCAGCCTGAGATGCAGGGAAGCGGGGAGTGGGGTAGGTCCTCCACTGGGCATCTGCCTTGCACCTGTATAACCCTGGGCATAAGCAGCCGAGGGGGCGGGGGGATAGGGAGGGTGCATCGGTGGACAGAGGGACGCTGTGTGTCACAAGCTGGATAAACCAACAGCGAAGCCGGAGGGAATGAGAGACCTCAAGAAGTGGATGGACGAGACCATGTAAGCTATCCCTTTGTCCCCAAGCTTTCTTTTTCATCGCTTTTCTTGTAGGAGCAACCCCCAGCTACTCAAGGGCCACCGCCCCAGGTGGCTCCAAGGGACCAAAGGATGGCTTTGACCTCGCTGCATTTATCTGGAGGCATTTTGACTCACAGTAAACACTGTTCTGTCAGAGTGGTTGCTTCTTCCATGGTTCATAGTAATTACCAGGTGTACCAGTTAATAATGCGGATTTTTTTTTCAATAAATGGAGTTATACGTATGTTGATATATATGCGATTTGATATGTACGCTATTTTGTTGTATTGACAGCAAGCTTCAAAACTTCATATGTCAAATTTTCTGAAGGTGTTAACATCATAGATATTTTTACGCTTAAAAATGTTGAATTTCATACAAAAAAAAAGAGAGCATTTGAGGGAAGTTTTAAATCAGAGGTTCTCAGCCTGTGGGTCACAACCCCTTTGGGGGTCGAACGACCCTTTCACAGGGGTTGCCTAAGACCATCGGAAAACACATATATAATTACATATTGTTTTTGTGATTAATCACTATGCTTTAATTATGTTCAATTTGTAATAATGAAATTGGGGGTCACCACAACATGAGGAACTGTATTAAAGGGTCACGGAATTAGGAAGGTTGAGGACCACTGTTTTAATTCATTACCTTATTTTGAAGAAAAGCGCTGCTGAAAATTATCATATATTTCAGAAAGCTTATGGTGAACATGCTCCATCTCAAGATGCTTGTGAACGCTGGTTTAAACGCTTTAAAAGTGATGATTTCGATGTGAAAGACAAAGAACATCCAGGTCAATTGAAAAAGTTTGAAGACCAACAATTACAAGCATTATTGGATAAAGATGTGTGTCAAACTCAAAAACAACTTGCAGAAAGATTAAACGTTGCTCAGCAAACAATTTCCGATTATTTACAAACAATGGGAAAGATTTTAAAGGAAGGAAAATGGGTGCCACATCAACTGAATGAAAGACAAACGAAAACCGAAAAGTCATCAGTATAATGTGGCTTCAATGGCACGAAAGAAAGTCTTTTTTGCATCGAATTGTGACTGACGATGAAAAGTGGATTTATTTTGAGAATCCCAAACGCACAAAAGCATGGGTTGATCCAGGTCAACCATCAACATCAACTGCAAGGCCAAATCGCTTTGGAAAGAAGACAATGAATGCTCTGCATTTGGTGGAATCAGGAAGGTGCAGTGTAGTACGAGCTTCCAAAACCAGGTGAAACCGTTAATCTGACCACTAACAACAATGAATAATCAATTTGAACCACACTTTAATCGTAAAACAACCAGAATGGTCCAGAAGACACTGCAAAGTAATTTTGCTTCATGATAACGCACCATCACACACTTCAAAACCAGTTAAAGACACGTTAAAATATTTTGCCTGGGAAGTATGAACCCACCCACCGTATTCACCAGACCTTGCTCCTTCCGATTACCACTTGTTCCGATCGATGGCACACGCACTTTCTGAGCAGCACTTCAAGACGTACGAAGAAGTGGAAAACTGCGTCTCTGATTGGTTTGCCTCAAAACAAGAAAAGTTCTATTGGGACAGTATCCACAAATTACCTGAAAGATGGGGGCAATGTGTAGCTAGCGATGGACATTACTTTGAATAAAGCAATTTTGATGTTTCTTGAAATTATCGTATTTTCTTTGATTACAAAATCCTCGGTATTAACCGGTACACCTGGTATACACTTATGAAAGATGGAATTAGCCATGAAATGGAGAGGCCAAGCGCAATTCTCTAGCAGCCATCGCTCACCATTGTCCAGGACTAGCTAAAAAATGAGAATGATTGAAATACAGATTGTTGATTTGTATTCGACATTAATACGACCAAGATAAATAACACCAAATAAAACCAACACAAATTGAAGCTGCACACAGTAAAAGTTGTTACAGATGAAAAATGGAATGAAAAGTCACTGTTAACATTGAAAACTATGAACCTGAACCAGGAAAAGGGAGAGTTAGTGGAAATAATCAACAGAAAATGAAACTGGGAGTATCTTAAAATACAGGTCAACTTTGTTAACATTCAGATTGGCAGAAGAATTTAAAATTCTTACCAAAATTTACATCTGTGCAAATTTTCCAAGAAATGCGGCTGTGTAGAATAACCAGAAAAGAAGGCTCATTAGTGTAGAAGATAGAGTTGTTGACATTAGGCACGGATGAAAAACTAAAGCCAGAAATCCTACAAAAATGGATGAGTCAAATTGTCACTGAAAATAAAAATGGAAACACTTTGGTTGATTGTACGTGTAGAAAATTGATCCAAGAACTAAACTGGCTTAGAGGGATTAGCGTCAGAAATGCTTCCTTGACAAACGTCAACAGCTGTTGGCATAAGTCTGATTAATACGATGGTTCATGTGCTTGGAGTCAAACACTCTCTCAGGGTAAAACCAACTGCTGGGTCAAAAAGGTGGACCCAAACCGCCCAGCTCCAGAGGGGCCTTTAGGGATGGGGATGGGCCAGCGACCTGTCCTGTGCTCATATGAGTCAGGCACAGCCTCTCCGAGCTCTTCCATGAGATTCACTGAAAGTCCTCTTTCTTTCTTCCAGATCACAGGCCATAAGAATCCAGGCCTGCGGCACCTTGACAGTGGCTGGAGACACCTATTTGAAAAACAAAGTCAATTCAAATTGAGAAAGAGAGTGAAAGAAGTGGGGAGAGAAGGGGAAATATAGAAAGATCTGATGGCCTCCCAGGCTCCTGACTCCTGCTGTGCCTCAAACCATCAGTTCCTGGATTTGCCTGCTGGGTGAGCCAGTCATTTAAGTTGGGTTCTATTACTTGTAACCCAAAGAGCCTGAATAGTGTAAGAGTTGACCTCTCAACCAGGTGATAGAACAGGTCTCAGCGGTCACAGAGAAAGCGAGCTGAGAGGTTGGAGGCTGTGGTTCAGACCATAGAACTGGTGCAGCTCTGGAAAATACCAGGTTAGTGCTCAGGGTCACGGCCATGTGTGTGGTTGAATAACCATAAAGGTCAGTATGCTTGAGGAAGTTGAGGGATC
This sequence comes from Myotis nattereri, assembly GCF_964212035.1. Classification (NCBI taxonomy): domain Eukaryota; kingdom Metazoa; phylum Chordata; class Mammalia; order Chiroptera; family Vespertilionidae; genus Myotis; species Myotis nattereri. Next base: position 35,892,446 of record NC_138082.1, read on the forward strand.
TGGAGCTAAATGGTGGGTATGTGGCCCATTGAGACTGGAGACACCTAGAATGTATCTGTGCTGAGAGATGAGGAGCCAGCTTCTACTGGTAAAGCTCCCGGGACAGTGGGGGAGGGAGCTGGTCTGGAGGGCCGCAGAGGACAGCGAGGGAGGGTGAAGGGTGGCAAACTTGGATGTCCTGAGCCACAAAACAAGGAAGGCCACTTCGTGAGGACTGAGGTCACAGATTTATAAAGTTCACATTCGCCTACTCAGTTTTTGTGGGTGGAGTAGTGGTCCCACCTCCCCAAATTCATGCTGTGAAGCCCTAATCCCAGAACTAGAATGGGGCCTTATTGGGAAATAGGGTCTTCGAAGCTGTGATTGGTTAAGACGAGGTCATCTTGGACTAGGGTGGGTCTCTAATCCTATGTGACTGATGTCCTTAGAAAAGGGGAGATTGGGGCACAGGCACACAGGGAGGGCTCCCCGTGCAGGTAAAGCAGAGACCCACCGGCAAGGAGTGAGGGTCTGTCAGCAAACCAGCAGCTGGGGAGAGGCCTGGGCAGACTCTCCCACGGCCTCAAGGAAACGCCCCACTGACACCCTGATCTGGACTCGCGGCCTCCAGATGGTGAGAAGGCAACCTGCTGGGGTGGAGGCACCCAGGTCGCGGCATTTTGTTATGGCACTTGGAAAACTCAGCACTTAGAACCCGAAATTTCAGGCCAAGGCATTTTCCCAGGAGAGATGAGTGCGAATGTCCGTATTAACCTCAGACCTTCAACGAATGAGTGGATGAACAAACACAGTACATTCCACAAGGGACTACGACTCAGCAATGAAAAGGAACAGATCCTGGTACACGTGACATGGAAGAATCTGAGCAAGTCTTATGCTGAGCAAGCGGGCCGGCCACAAAGAGGAGGCTGCTACAGGGTTCCGATTCCACAAAGGTCTGCACAGCAAAACTGGGCCCTCGAGACAGCGGCCTGGCCAGCGTGCTTGTGCATGAGGGATGGCAAAGGGGCAGATAGCACTGCGACCTGGTTCTCAGTTCCCATGGCCTCTCCCTGCCCCACAGCGACCACTCAGCACCCACCCTGATTCGGGTTCCTTGGGTGGCCTGGGATGGGGGAGGCCGATTCAGGGAATGAAGCAGGGACAGGTTGGGGAGAAGTTGGGGGGCGGGATATTCGGGGGGATGAATGAGCCCTGGCCTCGGTAGTCAGGACACAGATGGGTGATCTCCGCATCCACTGGCCACATCCCTTCTGTCATGTGCCACCTTGGGAGACCCTATCACTGTCCCATCCTAGTGAAGTCCTCAAAACCATGGGACCATGTGCCCCAGTCCATACCTCCACTGGGCACACCCCCATTTACAGGATCAAACCCAAATCCCACCCACCCTTTGGTCGGTAACACCCAGCCTGTCTCATGCCTCCTCCTTGGGGCCTCACCATCTAGCCCCTTGGCCCTCACAGTCGTGAAGGCTGCCTCGCAGGCTCCGGCAGAGCAGAGAGGGCTCCAGCTCCAGGCTCTGTGGCATTGGACAGACTGCTTCCGGCTCTGAAATGATGTCTTCATGGGTGAGGCAGAGAGCTGGGGACTCAGCAAGGTCACGTCCACTCCCCCACAGCCCTGCCCCTATCCGACTGTGGTCCTGCAAGCAGGGACAGTCCCCCCTGTCTCGTCCTTGGGCCTGGAGGAGCTGGCGAGGTTTGCTGCCTGTGGCCAAGCTGCAGGATCTGGGCAGGGGCAGGGCCCAGCCTGGGAACCCAGGAATTCATTCAGCTCTCTCCTTTCCTCACAGGAAATCAACATCCCAGCCTGGCACAGCCCCGGGGGCTCTCCAGTGGCTCTAAGCTCTGTGCCCTCCATGTGGACTCTCCAGGAGGCTGGGTTCTTTGTCCTCATCCCCGCCTGCCCAGGAGAGGCAGGCCAGCTCAGAAACTGGGCCCTCGCGGACAGCCCACGCTCAAGGACACCTGTGCATTTTGTTTTGAACCTGAGCATACTTCATTTCTGGCAGGGTTGTCTAGATAATGCATCACGCAAGACAATTCTCATTTTCACTTAATGGGAAATGAAGCCTCTAGATCACCGGCCATAAAATGGGGCTGATGTGCTGTGAGGTGAAGGGAGATGGGGAGGCTGCGTTACTTTGCTTTTCTGCACCGGCAGGCTGCTGGCGACCTTCCTTTTCATGCAGGACAAACCCAACAATGGGAAATGTGTTCTTTTAGAAAAAAGTGGTGCATGGAGCGAACAGTGTTTACTGAGAGCCTGAGACTGAACTGCGGACGCTGTCACCCGGTCTCCCGGAGCCACAGCCTATGTGGTTGCTGCTCAGGCCTTCAGCTGGTTCGACAGTAATTTTAATCTCTCCTCGGGCACACCGCAGCTGCGCCAGTCTCAGGGAACACAGCTGTTGCTGCAGCACGGCCTGTTCTGGGGACAACTCCTGGCCCTGCCAGACCTGCTCACAGCAACTCCGGGAGCGGCTCCAGGGTGAGGAGCAGGTCCATCCACAGTCAGCAGTGCCACAAGGACACCAGGGCAGGATGGCACCAGAGGGGCCTTCGTTGGGGTGAGGTGAAGTTGACAACACCCTGGGAACAGACATGGAGGTCTTGGCAGATGGGGGACAAAACTTCTGGCTTTCTGCCACCTACTGGTTATGGGACCATGTCTGCGGCAGAGACAGGCTGTGATAACCTAGCCCCAGGCCTGGGACGCACTGTCCCAGGAAAGCTTAGTTCTTGCTCCAGGTTTGGGCAGGGAGGGGTCTAGCTTGGAGGGTCTGCCCTCTGGAGCAGGCAGCTTCCAAGAGCACCCTGGGGACTCCATCTCAGGAAGGGAGGAAGGCTATGGGAGCTTCCAGAGCCAGCTGTGCAGGGAACCCAAACTGCTCCCCGACTTTCCAATGGCCAGAACTCATGGCACAGCAGTCCCTAATAGCACCAGACACAGTATAGTACCTAACAGCAGAGGATGCTGGGAATTGTAATCCCTAATAGCACAGGATGCTGGGGAGTGTAGTCCAGTTGTGAGTTGGGGCTGCAGGGCTGCCACTGTGACTCCCCAGAGCTGAGCACCTGGGATGGAGCAGGGAGGAGGTTCGGAGGCTCTGCCAGAGGCAGGAACTGAGGACACTAATTCTAAAGAAGGAACTCAGGTGCATGGGCATCTTCAAGTATTTGAACATCTGAAACAACTTGACTGTGAGAGGGTATGTGGCAAACAGCTGTAAGCAACAACAGTCAACCGCCAAGTCTCACAGAGGAAGCAGTACCTCCTTGTGTGGACAGAAGCCAAGGGTCACAAAGAACCCTGGGCCAGAACTGCAGAGCAGGAGCCGCTGTTGCTGCTCCCTGTACAAGAGGGGCTGCAGGCCTCTGATGGCCTGAGAGCCAGGGCCGTGCCCACTGTGTCTCTGCTCAGGCCAGCCCTTAGCATCTGCTTCTTAGTTCCTCCCCGGAACCAACAATGTAACTGGGGAGGGGAGATTACTGAAGGCCACCTACCTCCCTGCAGAATGGACAAGAAATATTACAGAGCAGTATTTGCAAGCCACTGTGAGCTTTAAAAGAAGTGCCACATATTATTGGCAAATATTTCCCCACGATGTTCATGGGTATGAATTGGGAAGGCAGGTGGTGAAGGGTCTGAGTGAGCGGCGGCACCTGAGGCTGCCAGGTGGGCTGACTTGGTTGAGAGCAGGCTGAGGGGCAAGACCTGTTGTAGCACCCTAACAAGAAAGGAGCCCAAAACTGTTGGCAAAGGCTTCTACTTGGGTGAGAATCGGCTGACACTGGAATTTGATTTGAAAGTTGGGGGTGGGGGGGTGGGAAGGGGCAGGTGTGCTCAGACCATAGGTTCAGACTAACAAGATGCCCCTTGAGCTCATCAGCCTGGTATTCACTACACAGCAGAGGTGGCCAATGATGAAAGGAACCCTAGAAGCAAGACCCATGGGAACCCACCCGGTTCCCACAGGAGCCCAGCCTTAGGGGTCTGAGCTCCCTGAGCAGCACCCCCACCCTAACCCTGGACCTACATCCCTGTAGGCTGCAATGCTGGTCCCTATCATGTGGGGCTGACTGAAGGGTCAAATATGATGGTGGGGGCAAAGCTTGCAGGATGAGTATTGAATATATTGCTAACTTGGGGTCACCTTCAGCTCCAGTTGTGCAGGCCATCCTAAATTTCACTGCAGAAGAGCTAATGGGCTGATTCCTTGTGTAAGTTGATCTTTAACACCAACTCAAAAATTCCCTAATCCTACAGAAAATCACAGAAGCTCTGTCCAAAGACCAACCCTTCTCCCCCAGCAAGTCCTGGAGCCTGCCTGCAAATAGATCCTAGAAGCAGACAGGCCATGACACACACACCCTCGGCAGCAGGTCACGATGGGCATGGACCACAGGCCACCTGGCAGGGCCCCTGGACAGCAGCACACCTGTCAGAGGGCGGGTGGCACTGCTGAGGCCGCAGGATGAGCCCTGGCGTTCGGGAGCAGCTGTGTGTGTATGGGGGGAGCAGGGGGTGGGGGAAGCTCCCTCTGCCAGCAGCCAGGCGCCCCCTGCGTCAACCAGCCAGGCTTGCCAGGCAGAAGTGCTGGCCTAGTTGTTTTGAGGTTGTTTATCTCTCGGCTCAGAGCACATTCCTGAGTGTGTTTAAATCCTAGATTCCAAAGGGCGACCAGGACTGTTTATCCAAAGCTGGGTCTCCTTAAACCATTGTTCTACGTCGCCCTGTTTTCCAAGCCATTTCCTATTTTCCTGCTGATACCATGAAAATATAATTTTTTTTCCAAAGGCTGTGAGCACCCGTAATGGCAGACAGCTGGCCTGAAGCTGGGGAAGGCCATTAGAGGATCAATGGTCCACAGGAAGCGGGCGATTAGGCTCCTCAGACGGGCGGCTCTGCTGATAACACGGACCCCTCCCTGCCGCACATCCTCCCCACTGACATGGTCCTCAAGGGGCCACTGACCCAGGAAAGGAAGGTGGGGGAGGGTCAGACCCTGGCCAGAACTGGTTCCCCGGGAGACCTCTCCTGGCCAGCCCCTGCAGAGCGACCCCCAGGACTCCTGTGCTGGAGAGGGAGGGCTCCTCACTGGGCCGGGCACACGGTCCCCTGGCCACAGAGCTACATGCAGACAGCAGATGCTGACATGCAGCCTGTGGTGGGTGACGGATGAGGCTGGTTGGCACAGGGGCACAGGCTACGTGTCAGTGCCGTTAACATCCTAGTGAGAACATTAACAGGCATGAAGCTCTTTCACATACAAATTCACCCTCATCCCATGAGGGAGGCTCCCTACCACAACTTGAGAAAGTGAACACAAAAATAATTGCTAAAACTCACACCTGGGTCACTAATTTAATCAACAAACACCTACGATAGGCCAGGTGCTGAGATTCAGAGCTGAGCAAAGTCAGGCCTGGTTTAGGGCTCAGAGAGGAAGGCAGGAGGTCTCACCACATGCAGGCTGACAGCAGTGAACAGTAAGAACCAGAAAGGCTTGGGACAGCCCACATGGAGTGAGGGGCCACCTGAGCATAGAAACAGCATGTCCCAGGCTCTCCCATGAGCATATGGGCCCTGGCTGACCACTGAGCTTCTCACTCAGCCAGTCTAGAAAGGGGCCCAGGAATCTGTTTTTTAAGGGAAACGCCAGGGAATTTTCATCAGCAGGGAGATTTGGGAAATGTTGGGGCTGTAGTTCCCGACACCCCAGAGATCAGCTGTTTCCCCAGAGAACCATTAAGTGGGTGCTCCTGGGCATGAGGCTTCTGAAAGCCCCAGGTTCCAGGGTGCACACAGCTGAGGGTGTGGCCAGTCTGGATGGGCAGAGAAGGTGTCCCCAGGAAGTGATCCATTGGCTCTGAGGCCAGTGATCACCACAAGCAACCTTTCTGACACATGTGCCTTCAGATCCTCAAACCAGCCTCCCTCCGTCCTCTGTGACCCACACACAGCCGGACCTCACGGCCCTATCTGACAGATTGGCAACTGGGGATAAGAAGGGGGAGCTCTGGCCAGCATGTGGCAACAAGGGGCCTGGAGGGGTTGGCCCTCGACTCCTGTGCTCTCACAGCTCTTAGGAAAACCCTTTGCTTTTCTAAAAATTGTTTGCAATGTACACTTCCACTCAGATCTGAGCATCACTGTTGGGCCGGTGTGGCTCAGTGGTTGAACATCAACCAATGAACCAGGAGGTCACAGTTCGATTCCTGGTCAGGGCACATGCCCGGGTTGTGCCTTGATCCCCAGTGACAGGCATGTAGGAGACAGACAATTAATGATTTTCTCTCATCATTGATGTTTCTATCCCTCTCTCCCTCTCCTTCCTCTCTGAAATAAAAAAATATATATATTTTATAAAAAAACATTCAACAATAAAGATAAAAAAAACACATAAAAATCAAATCTGAGCATTGCTGTTAAGTTGCATGAGGAATCTTTTCCTGCTGTGCGTGTGGGGTTGCAGCTAGACTTGCGTTGACTTGATGAGTTAATGGTGTGAGCGCCCGTTTGCCAGAATGTCATTCTCAATGTCCTCAGGTCCTCACTTCTGTTAGCCACGTCCTGTGACGTTCCCCATAAAGCTATTCTTAGGCCTGTTTCTTCGTACAGGTTTATGCAGGGATTCTGAATGCAGCCTGTTTTTCTGTTATCATCTTTAACTGGTTTCTGCCAGTGCACAGAATGCTGTGGGTTTTGCGTGGACACTTCCTGTTGTCTGTGCTGGTGAACTCTGCTTCTACATTTGTCAAACCATTAGCTCAAACACTACTGAAAATAAAACCTTACTGAGAATCCTAATAAAACTGAGAAAAGCATTAGTAGGTGTTTCATGCCACTTGACGATTCACTGTTTTGCTGAAGAGCAGGCCATTCCTGGTGGGTGGGGCTCCCTCCAGCTGGGTGGGGGTCAGTGTGCTGGGCCAGTCCCCACCCCAGTTCTCACTGGTCAGCACCTAGCAGAGACCAGGAACATTTTATCAGAGAGTCTCTTCCTCTTTTTTCTTTTTCTGTTCTCACAGTCCATGTGGTCTCCTCGCTGATTTCACCTGGGCTTCTGGTCTACCTCGTATGTCACACGCAGATTCATGGCTGCCAGTCTAGGGTGATCTCCCCCTTGCAGATGAGAGGTGCCTTTGCACATGCCTCCCTTCCAGTTCAGATCATTGTACCCTCACCCACGACTGTCCCTGTTCCCAATGCTCTGGGTGGCAAAGGGACCTTCCAGATCTTTACCACCTAAACCACCACAAAGCCAATCAGATTGGACCGAAGCGGGATTGGTGGAGTGGCATCTCCTGCTGCGTGAGACTCACAGCTGGCCTTTCTTGCCTCAAAAAAAAGAATCGGCAAAGGGACCAAGATAGCCTGCTTTTCTCCCCTGTCAGGGATTGAGTGTACTGCCAATCAGCCTCTGCCATTGTTAGGTCACTGTCTCATGAGGCCATTTCTCCTGCCCTGCTGACAGCCTGGGCGTGGCCTCACCCCAGGGATAGAGCGCCAGTGCCGGCAACTTGCTGGGAGGCCTTACTTCAGATCCACCAGCTCCAGGGCTCAGATTCCACAGCCTCTAAAGCCCAGGGTCAGAGGAAGAGACCAGCTCTGGGCCAGGGGCTCCATGGCCTTGGCAGGTGAGCTCCAGCCTTGGGAGGGTGTGTGGGCAGGTGGGCAGAGGCGAGCAGGACGCCAGCTGCAGGAGATCTGCACTGGGGGGTGGGCTGCCAGGGTCACGCAGCCAGGTTGTCCTGTGGGGCACCCAGAAGCAGCGCTTCCATCCAGAGGGCACAGTCCTGGGCTTGCTCCGGAGTGGATGAAGGCCTCACCTCCAGGGGCCACCACCTCAGAGGGACATGACCTCCAGGGGATATCACCTCCAAGGCCTCCCTGGGTGGTGCCACAGGCACAGACCACATTCTGCATTTTGACAAAATGAGTCTTTGTCTTCAGTCATCAGTGACTTTCTTTTGCCCCCACAGTTTTCTTAAAGTGGGCCCTGACTTGGGACAGAACTGTGCTGCTGCTCTCAGCCCTGAGTCTGATTCTTCTCTCTCCTCATAGGAAGCTCCGTGCTCTCTGTGGCAGTAGTATGTGTTCAGAGCTGGGTGGTGAGGAGATGAACGGCCTCTGTGGCCTCCCCCTTCAGCCACCCCACCCTCTCCAGATGCTCTCACCTCCTCCCCCCGCCAGCATCTCTGTGTCACTCTTCTTGCTGTCAGCTGCTCGTTTCCCATTTGTTTCCTCTGCCTCACGTGTCCTTCCTTCCTCTGACCCAGCTGACAAGGAGAACAGCCCCCTTCAACATCAGCAGCTAGAGTGGAGATGGTGCCTCTGTCTGCCTCTCGCTGAGTCCTGATCGTGGAGACATCTGGACGCAGCTGGAGAAGACAATGATGGATGCCCTTGTCAGGCTGATGGGGACACGAATGAGGGGGGATGTGGTGGATCCAGTCCTCCCATCTCCTCCTCACACCTGGGCTCATGCACACTGACATGGAGTCGTGCACCTCTGACTGACTCGAGAGGAATGTCAGGATGAATTGTGGGAGGGAGGGTGTGTCTGCAGCCGTCCTGCATCCAGGTGAACCTGCTGGGGACCAGTAATGAAGACATTCAATAAACCCAAGATCCCTACAGGGACTCAAATTCCGGGACTGCAAATCACCTGAGCCCCCTTTGTACTCCCTACCCATATTCCCTTCCCCTGATTTCTTTGTTCTCCCTTCTTATAAAAATCCCAGTGTGCACTGGGAGGGGGAGATGGGTTTTTGAAGACAAGAAAAGTCTCCCACCTCCCCAGTTGCCGGCAGTTGGAATAAACTTCTTTTCTTCACCTTAGCCCAGTGGTTCTCAACCTGTGGGTCGCGACCCCTTTGGGGGTCGAATGACCCTTTCACAGGGGTCACCTAAGACCATCGGAAAACACATATATAATTACATATTGTTTACAGTAGCAAAATTACAGTTATGAAGTAGCAACAAAAATAATTTTATGGTTAGAGGTCACCACAACACGAGGAACTGTGTTAAAGGGTCGCGGCATTAGGAAGGTTGAGAACCACTGCCTTAGCCCCTGTCTTGTGAGTTTGGCTTTCAGGCATTCCAGACCTGGTGACAGGTTATTTTCCTGGTTTCACTCTCAGGAGCTTGGGTCCTTTCTCTGGGTGGCCCAGCCCATCAAGGACCCAAAAGTCTTCCTGGGGGAGGGGAGAGGAAATGGTCACTGGTCACTCCAGTGGATTATGTGAATGCAACTATTACTACTAAACTGTGATACCCATCCCTCCCCTGCTCCTGGTCACACACCCTCAGGTTATTGCTTAGATGTCTTCCCTCTGCCCCTGTCCCACAGGCAGAGGCAGCTCCCAGGAAGAGGACTGTCCTTCTCCAGACTGTAGACACCAGGAAAACACTGCCTAGGACTCCTGCCCACCGAAGGCACCCTCACCCACACCTCCCCTCTGAGCTACAGGTGAGTCTACACTGAGCTGTCCACACAGCCTGAGGCAGAAGTGGGTTGCCTCCGAGTTGCCCCACCATCCAGTGAGCTTCTGAAGGGCCAGGTCCATAGCAAGACGCTTCTCTATGGAATAATTCTGATTTTTCTCTTAGTTTTATTGCCATGGGGTGATTAATCAATGGCCCGAATGGAAACCACTCGGTTGATAATTCTTAGACAATGTTCTGCAACTGCAGCACATTTAGACAACTCTGATGTTAGTTGCTTAGGTTCGATCCTATCTGTAAGTAGTGTAATCACAGTATCTTGGCTATTGCTAACAAATTCACTGAAGTAACCCAGAAACACAGCCAGAGTTCGGTCTTCTAAAGTAACTTTGACATTTTTCTTTTGGTTGTATTGCTATTGTGTAAGTGACTTCACAATATCTCACAGGGAGGCTTACTAAGATTACAACTTTTAGGGTAGTGTTCCATAAAATGTGGATTATATAAGTGTAACCATTACTACTAAATTGCCACTTATTATTAGATTTCCAGACAGTGCAAGTGGAATATCTTTGTCATTGTGGTCTAAAGAGTGGCTCCTGCTGATCCGGAAACACCAATTTTTGTCTTTTGTATGAGGTAACCAAGCCTTGTCCCGCCTGTGGTCTCACTGTGTGGCTGAGTGATGATACCCCCCTGGGGCCTTGTCCCGCCTGTGGTCCCACTGTGTGGCTGAGTGATGACTCCATCGCACACACATGACTATGATTCCATGGCTGAGGTTCCCCAGTGGAGCTCGTGTGGAAGGGGACTCCCAGGTGCAGTCCTTCCCCAGCCCTGGACCAAGAGTCTGAACGACACCCCTGTCCTGTCATCAGGGCCGCGTTTTTTATCACGTTTCTCCTGCAGTCTCTCATTTTTCAGTCTCTAGACCCAGCAGAGCAAACACCCAGGGGCTTGAGATTGTATCTCTGTTTGTTTTGGTTGATTGAACACTTTCCTTCCTTGTTTAACATTTTTCAGATTTCTGGGGACTGTTCTCCAGCACTGATGTTACCTGGGCCCTGGCCAACAGAAACACACCGTCTGCCTGTGGCTGGGGTGCCATGAGGAAGCCAAGGGCCAAAACTTCTGTTAAATTTAGCTTCTCATAGGCAGATGTATCTCCATTATTCACAACCAAGGAGTCTGACTCCCTAAACTAGCCCCTGCATGAGTAAGAGCATCCACCCCAGAGCAAACTTCCTGGAGCGGATGCCAACACTCTCCCTAAACACCAGCAGCCGCAGCAAACCAGCAAGGCCAAAGGGAGAGGCCGTGTGCTCCTGGTTCTCCCTGAAGCCTGGGGCCGGGGGGCGGCAGCACACAGATTCCCATGACCCAAGACAGTGACTGTGTCCAGCTTTAGGAAAGTGGAGGTCCTGCCCCATGTCCCACCCAACACCTGGCCTTGGAGGTCACACTCCATGGGAGGGGACATGTGAGCGTTCACCCCAACACGAGTTGCCCCGTTACCCCAAGAAAGCTGACGCCTCCCTTGAGCCTGGCTAACCTGGGCAGTGGGGCACACAAGGGTCGAGGTACCATGGAGTGTGTGCTGACGCCGTCGTTGACCAAAGCACGGGGACTGTGGAACACGCTTCGGACGGCAGGTACACACGGCTACAGGATGCCGGATTTCCTTATAAGACATGAAACACTCTGAAGTTGACTGTTCTGATGGTTGCATTTTCCCGTGACTATATGTACAGCATCAAATGCATTTTAACTCACAACGGGCTTATCGGGATGTAGCCCAACATGAGTAAAGGAACCCCTGTATTTCAGAAACAGGAGGCCCTTTGTATTTTCATATACTTCTATGTTTTCAAACAAATCAAAGAGCATATGAACTCCATGAACCATAAGAGCAAAGAAGAGAAGACAAATAAGACACAAAATAGAGGCTGGAAGAGACAAGAAAACAAGAACGGCAGCCAGCTCCGCTCAGGAACTGCCCAGTGATCTCATGGTGAACCCTCCCATCTGCTGGCCCTCCCTGCAGCCCCAGGCCGTCCTCTCCTGAAGGCACAGATGCCTCCCTGATGGGGACACACATGCCCACTCCTGGGGACAGCGAAAGGCTACGGTGGTCCCCTGGGTGCTTCCTCTCTGGCGAGATGGGAGAGCTGGCGTGATGGCCAGGAGGCTGGCGCTTGAGTTTAAATGCGCCCTGCTGTCCCCATCCCTAGGGAGCTGCGACAGTGGGAGTCTTGTTTCCAAACACATTCTCCGCCCCGTGACCTCATCCAGGAGCCTGGCTGAAATATCTATTATCTGTGATCCCCAAATTCTACCCGCAGCCCAGACCTCACCTGCTCCAGGTGCACCCATCCAACCACTGCGTCTCCTCTTCAGATCGGTCTACCGCAGGGATATTCCGACCCTTCTGAACAACCTCGCTCTAGTCTCGGGAAATGGCACTGCCATTCCTGGTCACTCAGGTCCCCCCTCAGAATCAGTGTGACTGCTTTTTGTCCTCACGCCCCACATGAGTGGGTTCTGCCAGGCACACCCCCAGAATGCTGTGTTCCCACCCATCCCCCGCCACCTCCTGGACCGAAGCCACTGCATCCCTTCCCTGGACATCAGGGCCACTGACCATCCACCCAAGTCCACACTGTCCAGTTGCTTGGTGAGCTTTAAAGATGAAGTCAAACCCTGCTGCTAATCTGCTCAAATCTCTGTGCCCACCCCCTGCTCTTCATAAAGGTAGAGCCAGTGTTGCATGTGGTTGATAAAATGAATGCCCCGAAGCTCTGCGCGAGAGGGAGACACAGTGAGGACAGGGGCCCTGCGTGCAGCTGCACAGAGGCCCCAGCACAGGTCCCTGCCTTGGAGGCAGGAGATGATGCCATACAATGACTGCGTCCCCTATGCTGGAGGCATGGGAGATGGAGGGGCGGGGGGGGGGGGGGGGGGCGGCGGCAGACACGACTTCAAATAAGTGAGAATGTGAGAAGGAAGGAACGTGGTGCAGGGGTGGGACCCTGAGGGTGGACTTGCTTGCAAATATTAGGGCGCCTGAGTGAGAACACAAAAGTGAGTGAGAGGCACTCCTCCCGGGAGCCCTCTTTAGCAATGCGTGTTTTCTGTTCTCACAGTGACCGAACCGGCAGTGAACTTCCGTCAGTTACGCAGGCATCTCACACTGGGCACCTGGGACTTGATGATACACAGGGACGTACAGGCTCCTCAGTCCTGGACCTGCACCACTTCTTGCCCTCCACCTGCATGTTCTTCCTGCACCTTCTTAGCTCACGCCGTCTTCCGGGACATTCCCAAGGCATCTCCCTAGCCCCCCGCCCGCATCTGTCCTGACTGCGCCTTTGCTGTGGAGACATAGCCAGGTCGTACGCAGCAGGATGGTTTTCCGGAGAAAAGGAATTCTGCCTTAAGACTGGCATCAAGTCCTGCTCGAAGTCTCCACCCACGGACTTCAGACCTGCCAGCCTCACAACCCTGTAAGCCAATTCCTTAGGAACCTAAAACTCTCTCCTATTGGTTCTGTTTCTCTGGGGAATTCCAGATTGATTAGACAGGTACAGCCTGAGCAGCTGCACAGGCTCTGTACCGGGTTCCGGGAGCACAGCAGAGACAGTCCAAACCCTGCCCCAGTGCCACGGAGGAGAAAGTGGGAGGGGACGTGGCTGGGGATAGGGAATACTGCAGCCCCCTCCAAGGTGCCTGTGTAGAGGGAGGGATGGGTGGGCAGGGCCCACCAGCTTGAGCAGCTCCACAAAGCGCAGGGCTCCTGGGTGTGGGCTAAACAGACCAGACACCTCGCTCTGTTCCACTACGCAGGACCTTGGGCATGCCACCCTGGGGGGCAGATGGGGGCAGGTGGGGACTGCAGGCCAGGGCGGATTCTGCATCAGGGGATCACCTCACGAGCTCTGCCAGGCTGTTCATAAGCCCAACTCCCAGGCTGGTCTGGGCCCTTTGGTAATATCTCGTCCCCGAGTGCGTGTTGCACCCACTTTGTGGACAGCCCCTCTGAGGTCAGGGCTGGGGGACAATGTCAGCCCCACAGGTGTGGAGTGCCCACACAGATGTCACATTTGCAACAGAAACAGAGATGAGGTGCAATTACCTGCCGAAGACCAGCAATTACGCTTTGCACCTTCAGTCTGGGTGCATTGGCAGGTGGGTCTAAGTGCCCTATGGGGGCCTGCTCCCTGAGCCTGGCTATTTGCTACCTCCCACAGTAATTCCATGTTCTGTACGGACGGCTCCTCGCATAAGGACCAGATGCTTACGCAGGGACAAGGAGATCAAGTTCCATGAAGCGCTTATCGCCAGTGTCCAGCAGCTGCTTAGCTGGGCCTGGACCTGGTGGTCTCGCTGGGGCTTGAGCCCAGACACCACAGTCCTGCCCAGTCCATCCGCACAGGTCTGGATCCTGCTGCTCCTGTCAGCGGCAGGACGCAGAGGGTCACACGGGGTCTGTCTTCCCCACACCTGGAGGCAGCAGCACTGTCACCCACGAGAGTTCTCAGGTGGCCTTGTACCCACGGCCGTTAGTGTGATGGCACACCATGATTAGGGACCTCAGTCAGAGCTGTCTGAACCCCTCCTTTTCCATCTGCAATACAGCGGTACTGCCAATCAGGGCAGTTGGGGCATAAAAGTTGAAACACCAGAGCGCAGGTAGTTCAGGAACCTTCACAAGGCCCTACCAGCTACAGAACTTCAAGGGGCAGCCAGCCAGTTCATGTTGCTGTCACAGGGCCATTTCTGTGGGATGCACAGCATGGGGAGCTGTACCCTCACCCCCAAAACAGGGGCAGGAGGTCTTGGACCCCAGTGAAGGCACGCAGGATGCAGGAAGAGGGAGCAGGTGTCATGTGAGGGTCTGGGTTGGTTCCATCTTACAGAATCCAACACTTAAGATTCGTGAAAACCACATAACCAGAGCTTTCTGGACAACTGCTCTTTGACCACACACCTTGTCCGCAGGAGGCTAACAGCCAGCAGCAGGTGAGGCTGGGCAAGCCACTGGTTGCCCACCTAGGTGACCCTGCTTTGCTGACGTGGACATAACTAACTGTCCATAATTCCCTCTAAGAAGCTGAGTGTTCTTACACTTCTGGTTACAAAATCTGATGGAACAGAAAGACACTTTAGAAAAAATGAGTGCTTTCTCCTTAATACAAAATTCTCGTGACTGTGAACAAGTGGCTGGAAGACATAAAACTACATGTTACAACAAGCTCAGTTCCTGACCCTCAAAGCACTGAATATTCCAACATGAGATATTCAAAAAGGCAGGTTGCCCTGGCCAGTGTGGCTGTTGGTTGAGCATCATCCCGTACACCGAAAGGTTGCCAGTTTGATTCCCCGTCAGGGCACATGCCCAGATTGTGGATTCAGTCCTCGGTCAGAGTATGTGCCAGAGGCAGCCAATTGATGTTTCACTCTCTCTCCCTCTCCCTTCCTACGAAAATAAAAAAAAACCAACATTTTTTAAAATGAAGTTTTATTTCAACCCTGGGTTTCTTTTAAGGGTTGTAAGCATTCCTGGGAACTAAGTCACGTCCTGCTCTGAACCAAAAAGGTGGGGCCGCCGCCTCAGCTCTCAGGGCTTCTGTTTGGAGACTTGGACACTATTTGCTTTCTCTGCCCAGTGCTCTCAGAAAACACCATGAAATGAAAGAGACGTGCTCCCTCAGCACAAATGACAAACTGCCCACACCACCAGGGGCGGTGCACCAGGTACAGTTAGAAGGTGGTTCCTGGACCAGGATCTGCACTGTGTCTGACAAGCTGACGCACAGCAGACCCTCACATACTGTGAGGAGCTCTCGGTGCGCAGCACGGAGCCTGCTCACCACACAGGACATGAGAGCAGCCCAGATAATTGGATGCTTTTCTCCTTCCTTCCTCCTCCTTAATGGCTCTGGGAGGCATTCAGACCAAGACACTCCCTTGGCTGGCCCGGAGCCTAGCTGCTCTCTCAATCACTGAAGCTGCTTGTTCTTAGTAAAATGCAAAACTTCGGCCACTTAGATCTGAACTCCAACTAACACTGCTGGGAAACTTTATTTCCAATTCTTAAAACCCAGAGAGAGAAAGGGATGGGGGGACGCAGGCACGCTCCATGGTGGGAACCTTCCTCGTGATGTGTGCAACACGGAACCGAGGGCCACGTGGCCACTGAGCATCTGAACTGTGGCCAGTGTGAACTGAGGAACTGAATTAGCTGCATTTAATTCTAATTCATTAAATGTAATGGTCACACGTGGCTAGGAGCCACATTCAACACAGTGGGACTCGATAGAAAAACTCACTGGATAGAATTCACAATGTATAGCTTAACCCCTGAACTAAAATGCCAAACTCTACAATGAGCTGCGAGGCATGTCACCTAGTTTCCTGTTTTAGAGGTGGAGGAGGAAATGGGATTTTCTCCCTCTCCTCTCTTCCACTGACAAAGGACTCTCAGAGAACGAAGAGCATGTTATTTTGCTTTTGTTTTATCCTACCGACACTGTGAGCTCGGATCTTCCTTCAGAGGAAGGACTTATGAGCCCAGGGGTGATGCTCATCACACAAGACTCCCAAACATCTGCTCTATAGTCTATGCTAATTCCTTCCATTTTTTGGTATTCCCTCTTTACTTTTTTTACTTTTCTCTAATTGTTAGAATAAACAGAGTAAATGGTTAAATCTCAGTATGTTTCTGAATTAAAGCAAACCACATCACAGTAAGCGGCGAGTAGAATGGCAAATGAGCGTAGGCACATGCGCGACATGCCCGTGTGCAAGCAGAGTCTAATGGAGACAGTGCCACAGAAGCAGTTTATTTCTCGAGTCTGAAGAAGCCACATACCAGCCTGCACAACACGGACACAGGTGGGAGAAGAAACCCTTCTAGTGGAGCCTGGCCCCCAGCGGACTCCCTTTGCCCCGTGGTCATTACGAATCGCTGCCACATAAAGCCGCAGGCTCCGATGGTCCTGTCCACCCCGACTACACTGCAGGGACGACTGCCATTGCCTCCACGGTGCGATGTTCAGACTGTTTACTTCCGCCCAAATTTTAAAGCTACGAGGAGGCCACAAGAGTGCAGACTGGAAGCTTCTTCTTCACTGCCAATACAGCTCTGGCAGAGGGTGGTCCGTCACTTCAGCCAGATCCACTTGTCGCCCACGTCCGCATTATACCCGGGGCAGTACTTGCGGCCCGGCAGCTGTGGGAGGAAGCAGGCAAGGTCACCATGGGTTTACAAGCAGGTCGGTCCCCCAGCCCACTGCCCTGTGTTCTCCACGCCCTGCTGTGAGTGACGAGCTCCACAGGCACCGGGCACAGCATAGCTCTGCCTGAAAGAGCTTCCGTCCTGGCAGGGGGCCTATAAATGCAAACCAACCCAGTGTCCCATCCTGTCAGGAGAGTGACGAGGCCATGGAGGGGACAGCTGGGTGAGAACTGGACGGGGGGTGACCCAGCAGACAACAGGGCGACAGCATGTTCCTTCTTAATGCTCTGCCCAGCGCCATGTGAAAACCCACTGATGAAGTCCCAGCTGAGTGGTCACTGTCCAGCAGGAAGCACAGGAGGAGCACCGGCTACAATTAACACAAGGCCGTAGTCAGTGCGGGTGGGTGAAGGAGCCAACAAAGGAGGAGCCACGGTGGGAGCCGTTAGCTGCCCAGGACCCAGAGCTGCCACTGCAGGAGGGCAGGAGTGGCTATCACGGCAGCAATGATGTTGGAGGACAGATGGCTCAATGCCCGTTCCTCCTAGTGGCAGTTGGGGAGCAGGGGCCCTGTGACACAGTCCACAGAGTCTGGCCTCCCAGGACACAGGCAGGTGGGCCTGGAACAGCAGCTACCAGGCATTCCCATGGGCAAAAGAGCAGGCATGAGAGCACAGTGACCATGGCTGTGACGGTGGCCAGCTAGGCAGGGCCCGCTCTTTGTGCAGGGAAGGCTCGTACTGGGTGCTGGGGCTACAGAAGGGGCAGGAAGACATCAGGGAGCCGCATTTCAGCTCTCTGATTCCAACAAGTACTTTGGCTACCACAGGTGGTCACTGGGCCAGAAGGGCTGCTCCCTGTGGGTCCATGTTACTGACACCTGCATCTGGCTTCCATGGGCCTCAAGGGTTCAGGAAGTCCTGGAGACACAGAGGGGCAGGAACAGTGTGGGAGGAAGGTCAGGTGGTTCCCCAGTGACATAAATAAATAGATGGCGCAGCAGGGAGAAGAGAAAGCAGGTCCTCACAGCAGAATGCTAACTAACGATGCAGGACTCACAGAATCAGGAAAAGTGTAATTTGGCAACCATTCTATTCATAATTTAGCCAAGAAAATCAATAAATGGTAGAATGAACGCTTGAGGAGGAAATGGACATTGACAGTTTCAAAGTATGCCCCTCAAACATTTACTAATTACAAAGAGTGAAGACACAATCTTAGTCAAGGGACCAAAGTCAATACAACCCATGACAGGACAGACAGGAACCAGGTGCCACCTGACAAGATGCAAGCAGTTCTGTGACAGGCCCACAGAAACAAAACGCAGCCTCAATCTGATCATGGGAAGCAGCGAGTGAACAGTCAGGTGGAGGGACACTAAAAAATACCTGTCCTGTGATCTTCAAAAGTGTCAAGGTCTTAAATGTCACGGAAAGCTTGAGGAACTATCAGATTCAAAGAGACTACAGAGACAAGACAATCAGATGCAATCCATTATCCAGGGTGGGCCCTTTTGTTCTAGAGAACATTACTGGGTGACTGATCACCCTGGAACTAGGTCTGGGATTAGCAGCAGCAACATATGAACACCAATCCCCTAACTGCAGAAGGTCCTTGACCTTAAGAGTCACACATCATGGCAGGGGATACCTGGCCCACCCAAGAGGACCTGACCCTGGGACCTGAGAGCCGGCTTTCCCAAGGAGTGCCCAGGAGATGCTGTGCAGGAACCACACCTGAGACCTGGGTGCCCAGAAGGTGCTGTGCAGGAGCCACACCTGAGACCTGGGTGCCCAGGAGGTGCTGTACAGGAGCCACACCTGAGACCTGGGTGCCCAGGAGATGCTGTGCAGGAGCCACACCTGAGACCTGGGTGCCCAGAAGATGCTGTGCAGGAGCCACACCTGAGACCTGGGTGCCCAGGAGATGCTGTGCAGGAGCCACACCTGAGACCTGGGTGCCCAGGAGATGCTGTACAGGAGCCACACCTGAGACCTGAGTGCCCAGGAGATACTGTACAGGAGCCACATCTGAGACCTGGGTGCCCAGGAGGTGGCTGTACAGGAGCCACACCTGAGAAAAGTATTTGAAGCTAATTGGCACCATTTGATCACAAAGGTTCAGAGAAGTTATTTTCCTATTCTTGTTATTTTTGTAAATTTGAAACATTCTAAAATAAAACATCAATAGAATGAAGACATGAAGACCACTGAAAACATAGTGTGAGACTGTCAGCAGGCACCCTCTGGCCAAGGACCGATCCTAAGGGCAAGCCTGAGCCCAGGGAGGGAAGAGCACCAGCCGCATCAAACAGGGGCTACGTCTCCAGGCTTCAAACATACGGAGAATTCGATGTGACAAAACAGCACAAGTGACAAGAGCTGGGTAAATGGAGTACAAGTCTCCTGAGATCCCACCACTGTTATGGAATGAGGGAACTACTAACTAGTGCTAGACTTTAATAAATCAAGGATGACTATTCTAATCACTAGGTTAGCCACTAAAAACCATTTAAAAAGAACGTTAATTAGTAAACAAATAGAGGGGGAAATAGGATTTAAAATTTTCATCCAAAAGAAGACAGGGAAAAAAATACATAAAACATGTAAGAACAATATAAAATATACAGTAAGGTAAGCTATTTATTTATTTTTTAAAAATATTTTTTTTATTGATTTAGAGAGGAAGGGAGAGGGAGATAGAAACATCAATGATAAGAGAGAATCATTGATCGGCTGCCTCCTGCACATCCCCTACTGGGGATCGAGCCTGCAACCCAGGCATGTGCCCTTGACCAGAATCGAACCTGGGACCCTTCAGTCTGCAGGCTGACATCTATCCACTGAGCCAAACCGGCCAGGGCTAAGGTAAGCTATTTAAACATAAATGTATCTGTAATTGCATTAAATGTGAACAGATAAATATTCCCAACTTTCAGACTGAACAGAACTAAAAACACAACTGTTTTCAGGTTACAAGGTGCCCACTGGACATATGAAGATACAAAAAGGTTGAAATTCAAAGATGCAGAAAAACAACTCTACCATGCAAATACTAAGCAAAAGACTACAGATGCTGCCTAAGCACTGAATGAAGTCACCTTTAAGGTAAGAACCAAAGATAGTGAGAAAAAGTTCAGAACCTATAAAACGGTAACTCCACTGAGAATTTATAGCAATTTAAATCTGTCTTCCTCTAATGACACAGCCTCTAAATCTACACAGAGCAGAATTGGACAGACGGAGAAGGGCACATCCACACAGAGGCAGATCTCCACATCTCTGACCACAAGCTGACGGGAGAGAAAAGACCAGTGAGAATGAGGACAGTGTGGAGAATGTGGCGAACAGAATTCACCCGGATGAGACCAACTGAACTGCACACAGTGTGGGAAGGAGACCCTCTCCCTGAGGACCAGGGAACGTTACCAAAATCAACCAAATGCAGAACCGAAGGTCAGCCTCAATCACACTGCAAGGGCTGAAATTGTAACAAGTGTGCTCTGACTAGAGTGGAATTAAGCCAGAAAATCAGTAACAGAAAAATAATTAGAAAGATCCCCACTGCTTTTAAGTTATCCAGAATAATTCAAATTAGCATACTGGTCAAAAAGGAAATGAGGTTATAATGAGAAAATACTTTAAACTGAATGATTATGCAACGATGACATTATGAAATCTAACTAAGCTAAGTTTGGAGGACAATGTGTCCAGCTTCAAATGCATATATCGAACAGTAAGACAAGCCAGAAATCAACGACCCACCTTTTGCCTTAAGAAGTTAGAAAAGGATTTTCCCCCTAAAACCTTCCTGGAAACCCCAGCCCAGTCTTCAAATTTCTGTACTACACTAACTGTTTCCAACCCTCTCCTGGAAAGCCTCCCTCCCCACCCCCCCCCAAAAAAGAAAAAAAAAGTTAGAAAAGTAGTAAATGAAAGAGGAAAAAGAGCAGTGATCAGTGAATTGGATGTACAGCAGATAACACCAAGCAAGAAGCTGGCTCCCTGGGCAACAGGCTCCCTCCAAGGGGGAGGGAGTGCAGGGCAGTGGCTATTCGCAGGTGTGACCAAGTTAAAAACATAAAAAAAGACAACTTCATGCCAAGAAATCAGAAAATTTAAACAAAATGGGGGCAAATGCCTCAAAAAATATAACTTGAACATTATTCTGTCTATTAAAGAAAATAAATTAATAACTTAAAATATTCCAACAGAGCCCACTAGTGAATCTTTGCAAACACGGCAGGAAGAAGCAACTCCCATCTTACACAACTTTCCAGAGAAAAAAAGTGACAGCTTAGTGTCTGATGCCAGCAGGATAATGATAGTAAATCTGACAAGGATACTGTGAGAAAGGAAAATTACCATCCAGCCTCTCAGGAACATAGATGCAAAACCCTACATTAAATGTGTGCATTAGATCCAGCTATACACAAAGAGGGAGATGTGCCCACAGGTGGGATCTACCCAGGATTCAAGGTGTGGCCTTACATGGAAAATCAGTCACTATAACTGACCATATTTACAGAAAGAGGAGAAAGATCATCCAGGGCAGTCAAGGGGTGGTAAACTCAGTACCAGACCTGAAGAAAGTCTTTGGAAAGTAGTATTAAGATGGAACTGCCTCGCCGAAACCAGTTTGGCTCAGTGGATAGAGCGTCGGCCTGCGGACTGAGGGGTCCCAGGTTCAATTCCGGTCAGGGGCATGTACCTGGGTTGCGGGCATATCCCCAGTGGGGGGATGTGCGGGAGGCAGCTGATCGATGTTTCTCTCTCATCGATGTTTCTAGCTCTCTGTCTCTCTCCCTTCCTCTCTGTAGAAAATCAATAAAATATATTTAAAAAAAAAAAAAAGATGGAACTGCCTCACCTGAGAAAGAGTATCTAAAACTAACTTACAGCAAACATGACACTGATTGGTGGGCCATGAGATCAGAAACAGGACAGGACGGCACTGTGACAACCTCCACTCAGTATGAACTAGACATCTATCCAGGGTAGTCAGGCAAGAAAAGTAAAAGGGGGGGATAAGATTAGAGAGATAAAACTGTTATTTGCTGGCTTGTATTTTTTTTTTGCTTTTTATATCATGGGACTTTTGAATGTTCATGTTCCATACAGAGTTAGCATTTGAAACATCCTGTGTTTGCCACAGTTGTCAGATGATGGCTCGGCTGCTGGTTCACTGGAACTTTCCTGACTATGAGCAGCGCCGTTACAACTATGTGCAGGGTCACCTAGAAATGTCACACATAAAGGGCATCATCTATATAATCGGCTCTTGTTCAGCTCTTCAGTCTGTTGCATCTCCTGGGAGCAGACCCACACGATTACCACGCCAGATGGAGTCTCCCCTGCTCTGGATACCAGGCCTACTTTCCCAGGGGTAATCAGGCTCACTCTTTCTTGCTAAACAGAGAGAAATAAATACAATCTATACTTTATAAATAGGCACATATTAACAGAAGAAATGAAAACTCCTACAGGCATGAGCTGTTCCCAGTTATAATCAATGAAATACACACACTGAAACATAAGCTCCGTGAAGACATGACTAATCTGGTTCGCTGGGTCTCCTCAACTTCTCGACCTTAGGCTTTCCACTCCCTCTGTGCTTACTGAGATCACCGGCACCGTGACTTCAAATGTCAACCACATGCTGACGACTTCTAAATTCAGTTACAACCCTCACTTACTGCCAGACTCCAAACCCAATAGACCTGTTACTCAATATCTCCTCATGGGGATACTAAGTGTCTTGAACGTGCCATGTCCAACAGTGAATTCTTGATTTTTCCCTAAAGCCTGTAGCTCTGTGCTGTCCAGTATCAGCCAATTCCCACCCCAGAGTTCCAGTTTCTGAGCCCTAATGCAGCAGTCAGCTCACTTCTCTCTCCCACTTTCCAACACCAAATCTCAACAGATCCTGGAGGTTCTACCCACAATATGACTTTTCCAAAGTTGTATGATGATGCTGCCCTCTGACATGTACTCTGCAAACTGCCTTCTGGTGCTCCCCCTGCTTTGCCCACACCTTTGGCCAATCTGCTTCAGGTTAGAGGCAGAATATTCCCAAGACATAGTGTGTCACACACGTCCTCCTTCTTGCCATGTCCTACCCAGGTAAGCCATCTCTTCCTTACTGCCTGTCCCCTCCCTCCCTCTGCTCCAGCACAGTCCTCCTTCCTGTGTCTTGATTGTGCAGGAAAAGCCTTCCCTCACATCTGGGGCTCCCCTCTCAGTGCCCCAGCCACTCCCGCCTCCTGCATCTCTGCCCACACTCCTTCTTGTGAGGCCTTCCTGGACCACAACCAAGATCTTTAAGTTTAGCTCCCCTCGCAGGGGTTCTGTCCTAACCTCTGCTGGGAATTTAATTTTTGCCCACAGCACTGGTCACCACTGTTCAACCAATTCTGTTTTACTTTTTGTTTTGTTTCCTTCCACTGTGATGTAAGCTCTGTAAGGGCCAAGATCCTGCCCATCTTAGGCACTGCTGCCCCGTGTCTAGGACAGTCTGACACTAGCACACACTCACTAAGCATGCAGTGGAACAAGTAACTGAGCTAATGAACAAATGGCACCAATGCGTGACAGAACAAGACGGAGAGCCTGGCGCCACAGAGCCTGACATGAGGAGAGTGTGGCTGCTGACATCAACCAAGGCTACCTCCCCACTGGGGCCAAGGCTCCATACCCGTGTGCCACTGCCTTTTTATTTTATTTTAAAAGGACACTTCACACCAGTAATACAAGTAGAAAGCCAGTACCCTCATCATGAACAATAGAGCATGAAAAAAACGTATAAAAATGAAGCCAAGTTATTACTTCCACATACATATCAATGACTACAAAATTCCTGAGCTTGCCTTGTTTCTTTGTACAAAAGTGAGGCTATCAGAAGTGAGCCAGATGCTAAAGATGTAATCAGAATAACTTTTTTAATTTAAAGGGCAAAACTTTCTCACTAGTAATTTATGTATGTTTTTAAATCCTCTCTCCACCCAGCACATTAAGTCCCCAGGCCCCACTGGTCTGGACTAACAGACAGCACTGAGCGACCATGGATGCCTCCGGGCTGTGATGACAGCAGACTCTGCAGGAGCCAGATGAGCACGTTACAGGATCTGAACTCGGTCCTAGTCCGGGAAGGGCTGTGTGGTCAGCTGCCTCTGCATATTATGAAGAGGGGCTATAGGGTCAGGCTGGGCACAGAGGACGCCAGGCAGGAAGCTGCGGGACAAACTGAAGTAAGATCATAGAGGCTGCACAGAGGCATAGCTGTGACGCCAGAAGAAAATGAAGCCATTTGTAAGATGGACTCCACAGGGCCTGGTGAGCCATTAAATGCAGAGTGAGCGGAACATCACCAAGCAGGTTTCCTGGCCTTTGCAAGTGGCAGAGGTGGCACAGCTAAGCCTTGCCACAACCAAACTGTGGACCTGCACAGTTCCACTAAAACAGACGCAGACTGCAAGTACTCACACCCAGAGGCCAGCATGAAACATACCCACTGAGGTAACTCAGAGTTTCCTAAAATTTCTACACTGAATAAAATCACTTTCAAAACAACTAGAACTTACTTAAAAGAAAATGCCAAGGACCTCAAGTAAGAAAGGAAGCAGTGAGACATATTGCGACACCCAATCACTTCAAGCATTTTGCAAGCCTCAAATCTGAGAATTACAGTTGTGCGAAAGTATTTAACTTTCAATTTACCCAAATGCTGCCTGCTTAGCTTGTCTAATTTAAATACAATCATTTCACATGTTTGGCATTAATAACCCCAACCACAGCTGATGGAGAAATGGCTCATGTTCCGACTATTCCACTGGCACCAGCATTCCAGAGAAGACTCTCTCTCCAGTCACCCACTGGGTTCCAAACCAGAACCGATGCATGTTCTCCAAGTTCATGGAATCTTGCCTGAAATGACTCCACAAACCATTGTGAAAATAATTCACTAAAAAGGTATGGAAATCAGATAAGACCAATAAAGCAGGTGACCCTCCTGACCTCTGCCCCCATTGCTGTCCAACTGGGCCACCCCTCCACTATTTATGAGCCATGAAGAGCAGAAGTTAAAGCTGATAATAATGACATGGAGATAAAGCTAAGGAACCCAGAACATTTTTACACCAAGATAACATGCTGATGAGGAATGTCGCTGGCACACACGCTGCCCAGAACATCTTCCTCTTCATGGCCTGGCCGTCTGAGGGCCATGTCAGCTTTAAGACCAGGATAAAGGGAGAAAAGGAGAATCATTTCAACTAAACAAAAGCTCTTTCACTGAAAAGAAATAATGACCAGAACCATTTTTCAGAGAAGCAATGTTGTCCCCAGTTGTTTGAGACCCACAGCAGGTCAGCTCTCTGGCTTCAAAGGTCTCACCTCTGAGAATTCACGGAAGACTCGGTCACTCTGGTGCGCTCCAATCGTGACTTCTGGGAGATAGATTGGAATGGTTGTGTAATTCAGCACCTTCAACTTATCCTGAACCCTAGGAAATAAGACAAACATGGGTCACGCTAAACCACCAACATAAATAATGAAATAAGCTGTAAGGCTGGTTTTTAAACACTTCTATATTAAAACATTAATACATTCAAATAAATGCCATTCATTCCCAAGCAGTCATCTTGAAGCACAACTTTCACCTCAAAGACCATCTGCTCTTTGTGTCGCTGCTATTGGAATGACTTTCACAGCCTGAGTGGAGTCTTTCAAAAGCCTCAGTGCCCGGATGACTACCTTTGGGAATGGATACAAAATGGAAACATAAAAAAAGAGCCACAGTGTGCTTTATTTATTTTTTTAAAAATATTTTTCTTTATTGATTTCAGAGAGGAAGGGAGAGGGAGAGAGAGAGATAGAAACATCAATGATGAGAGAGAATCATTGATTGGCTGCCACCTGCACACCCCCTACTGGGGAGCAAGCCCACAACCCAGGCATGTGCCGTTGGCCAGAATCGAATCTGGGACCCTTCAGTCCACAGTGTGCTTTAAATATAGGCATAGCAGGAATAAAAAGGAACAACAAACACCATATATTTCAATGTCATGTACATAATGTCCTCATTAAAAACTTGCAAAATGAATGAGTCTTGAGGAAAGAGACTTGAGTCAGGTGGGTCTGGCAGCATCGTGCCTGCCACTCCCCCAAAGGCCGACACCATCTGCAGGGTCTGCAGGATCAGGGCTCTGGGACTCAGGGCGTGGGGAATGGGGTGAGTTTCCACACAGGATGGGCTGTTGTGCCAGTGCTTATAACAGGTCTAGCTCTCTGCCTTTCTTGGCACCGATAAATACAAATCATAGGGTCCTCTCCTTGTTTCTCCATTTTGTTTTGCTGGATGCTAAAATATTTATACTTCTGTAATTTGCTTAAATTAAATTTAGTCTGAATATAAACACTATACTTGAAGATGAAAAGCATTTTTGGGGCTTTTAGAAAGAAACATTAAAATAAAGTCTCCTTTCTTAAGGGCTCAAAACAAAGAAAATAATTATTTTAAATGGCCACTTTCCCATTAAGGAGTTATAATGGCAGATGTTTCTGCTTGTAATGGCCCAAATGGAAGTTTTTTAAATGTCTCTGGCTCTCAGCCACTTGGTGAGAGCAAGTCCAGACCTACCAGGCAAACCCAAGCCTGTTCCCACACCACAGGCAGGCCCCACTGCATTCGAAATAGCCCGATCTGAATCCAGGGCTCAGTGATCCTCTGTCCCTCTCCCACAGAGGGACACAGAGCACCAGAACTCATGGTAGGTGCGTGGACAGCAGGTAAAGGCATACCCAGGCGTCACAGTTAAGAGTCACATCACTGACTGAATAATCCCCCAACCAGACATCACTCCAGAAATTCTGCCAGGATAACTGACTGCTTGCCTAGGATCCTGATGTGGACTTCACCTACCATGCACGTGGCTGTAGTGCACACAACTCAGACCAGAATTTTTCTCTTCTAACAGTAATTGGTTTTAGAATATATTTCATAAGCATGTATCAATAATGCATAAATACACATCTTTTTATTTTTAACACAAATAGAATTATTTCATTCTTATTATACAAGGACAATTTTTAAAGTGATCTCACAATAAACATTTTCAAGTAAAAATGAAGTTCGTATGTTTAAATGTTAACAAATATCAAGGTACATAAGGTCTGGTTTTCTCTACAGCTTGAAAATCCTAAAAAAATTGTGGAAAATTTGAAAGGCCTTACTGGCGTGGCCTGAGAACTTGAGAGGAATACACAGAGCAACAGCGCCATCTATGTTTGACTTGGCAGAACTATATTTTCACATAACCTCCCCAGAAGGATGGATCTGGACAAACATGCTTCAAACTGTTTTTGAAGATTACAAAATTATCTGTGACTGTTCAGACTTCTTTAAACTGGCTATACTGCTCCTCCAGTGCCTCACTATGAGCCTGAATTGTGACCTCAGAAGAGCCTGTGTACCTATCACCAGTAAAGCCACATCTTTATCTCTAATCATCTAGGCAGATTGAAGATAAAGAATGAGGACAACAGGAAGCCATAATTTTATGACCCAGGAAGCAAAAGCAATGAAACAAAACATTCTGTTCACAGAGCACTCAATCTGATTAAGGAGAACTCAAACTGGCTGAGAGTAATATAGGCTCTTAACATCATGACCCAAAGTACATTTAAATGAGATTAAATGTACTCAAGTTTGGTTTATAATATGAGGTGCTAGACCACATATTTTAAAACAAAATGTGAGGCAGGAAAAGACAAAACAACAACAACAGTAAATTATGTTTTGTGACTTAACTGTTCCCCAATTAACAGAATGTCTATAGTTCCTCCTAAAACATGTCCAAAGCATCTTTTTAGTCTTTCCTGAAGTGTAAAGGTCTGTGTGAAGCACTACATTTCTGATTCCACACTCACAACTCAGTTCTACAGCACTGGGCATGCACATCAGAAAGATGATCTCCAGGAGCCACGGAACACAGGACTCAAAGAGGGAGGGCTTTGGGAGAGCAGCGGGAAGGCAGAGGCCGGGCTGCTAACCAGTTAGCACAGGAGTGAAGCCGACAGCGCGGGCACCAGTCAGGTATGGATCACAGCTATGAGATCAGAGCGCTCTCAAGGTTGAAAACCAGTTACCATTCAGCATCAGCACACACAAACATAATTACACACTGACACACGTAACTGAGACGGTACAACATTGCTCTTAACTAGTAATTTGGTCAAGTTCTGGATAAATAAGTATAACTAGCAAATGGCATGTTTACAGTAACTATCTCAGAAAATTGATCATAATTTTCACTTGAGTCCCCCAAATTAAGAAGTAGTACTGGAAAACAAACACCATTACGACTATACACTGTTATGAAATATCTTTGGGGAAAGGGCAGAGGAGCACAAACTGGGAGAAGGATAGGACAAGAGCGTTTGCAATAAATGAATTGAAACAATTGAATGTTATAATTGTGAGCTTTGCAGAAATTATAGGATCTTTCTCTATGCTCTGATAACCACACAACTAAATAACTACTAAAATTATGATTATAAGACAGGAATTTTGGACACAGTCTAGAATGATTCCAGGTTGTGTTCAGAAAATGACACTGTATTACCAATGGAAGGACTCAAAAAGTGATTGCACATGGCCCAGTCTCCATAGAATGTCAGGAGAGTCACCTCCTATTTGATATTTCACATATTTTGCCCAACAGAAGCTGATATTAACAAGAATCATATATAAATCCATATACAATAATAGCCTAGAAAAGTTCAGGGGAGGTTTCCAGGAAAAACAAAGGTGACTATAGTCTTATCAGATCACTCAGATTCCTCGATCTGCCTTCTTTTCAGTGTCCCTCACCCTCCTTACCAGGTTAAACCGCTCACTCCTTCACTCTCCTCTGCTCCAGCCACTGGCTGGGCTGCTGGGCACACTCTCCCACCAAGCTCCTGCCCAGGCCCTGTCCGTGACCTGGCCTCCGTGTCCCATGCTCACCCCCAAATACCACAGGCCCACTCCCTGCGTCACTCAGGCCTCTTCAGAAAACAGGCCTTTCTCGCACCACCCCCAACAGCATTTTCAGTCACTTGCTGTCCCGTTACCCAGGGTTGCCTTCCTTCAGCCTTTAGCACCGACACAGTTCTACTGATGTGGGTACTCTATCTCCCCAACAAAACATACATTTGATTTCATGAGGTTTTACTTGATACTAAATCCTTAACATCTGAAACAGTGCCTGGCACGTGGTGAACGTAAAGTGGCTGCTGAATTAATAACACAATCAATTCAATATAAGACCACCATTTAGAAAGAAAGAGGAAATCTGCCTCAGTACAGGTTGGCCTGTTAACACCGAACTTGAAATATAATTCCTTCACAAATCCGTGTCTGCAGCAGGCAACATATCCAACTGAAACACCAGCCCTCCCCGTTCCAGCCGTTCTCAATGTTCCCATACTCACAGCATCCGCAGATGGTAGAAGAAAGTGTCACTCTTGTCGAGCCACGGCCCCTTGTCAAACTTGAGGTATTCGATGTCCTCCACCACCTGGACAGTGGGAATTCCAATTTTAATGGAAAGTCTCATTTTAAATGACACGACATTTTAATACACCATAAACTACAAATATCTGGCAGGAAGAATCACACTATAAAAGTGAAAAAGGAAGTCCAAACAGATGGCCTTTAGTGAAGCGGGGGACGGAGTGATGACTCCTCAATGTGGGCGTCTTGCCCAGCTAACACAGGAGACATTACCTGACAGTCTGGGAGAAAAGGGGCAGGTAAGAGTCAGACTGGGGAGGAGACCTGAGTTTGTGACAGACCCTCATTTCCTCCCAAGCAACTTCATTCCAGGAACAACAGAATAATAAGAAAGTAAATGCGTTTCTTTGGGAAGTTCCATGACCCATGTTCTCAGCCCAAAGCCTGCGGCCAGGACAGCCTGGCCTCCCAGAGCACCTTTAGGATGCACTCTCTCCTGAAACACACCCAACTGGGAGAAGTCATCTAAGTTTCAAGAATTTGGATGTATTCAATAAGAACTCAAATAATGAGTCTTAGAGCTAAAATGCATCACTCTTCTCAAACACATGCCATCTATTCTCTCAAAGATTTCACAATAACCTAAAACAAGTCAGCACTACAAACACAGAAGGCTGAGAAGGAATGAAATGTGGCGAATCAGTGGAAGAGCAAAATAAATCAAACCTAAAAGGAACTCTGAAGCCGGCCCAGAGCCAGCTGAACGCAGGCCTCCCATAGGAGAGCCCTGCTCTCTCTCCTCCAAGCCAGGAGGCAGCTCAGGGTGTTTCATAGGGAAGCAGGCAGCTCTGTGATCTTCTGCTATGTCACCACCTGCAGCTCAACCCCAGATCACAAAATGTTTTTTTTTCTAAAATTCTTATTTTTTTAAGTAATTTATGCTTTTTTTTCTTTATGTTCTTATTGATTTTTTTAGAGAGAAAGGAAGGGAGAGGGTTAGAGAGACAGAAACATTAATAATGAGAAACATCATCAATCGGCTGCCTCCTGCACACCCCTACCAGGGATCAAGCCCACAACCTAGGCATGTGCCCTGACCAGAAATTGAACTGGTGACTTCTTGGTTCCTGAGCCACACTGGCTGGGCTGTGCTTAATATATAAGATGTGAGATAGTACTTTTCTTTTTTAGCAAATGAATGGTCAACTGCCTCAATACCTTTCAAGAAATAAGCTGTTTTCCTCTACTTCCTTATTAGCCTTTAAAATACTGTCTTTACCAAATCAAGTCTCACACATGTGCAGGTGCACACACATACACACAAGCACACACACACGTGAGCACGCACATGCACCTGTTTCTGGACTCTGTACTGTTCCCTTCATCTATTCATTTATTCTAGTATTACTACCACAGTGCTTTCATTGCCATAATTTTGTAATATGCTTTTGTATTTGGGAGGGCAAATGTTCTTATATTACTTTTTTTCAAAAATTTTGGCTATTACTCATTAATTATACTGAGATTCACTTGAATTTTTACAAAATGCACCTACTAATTTGGGGGAAGCTGGTATCTTGACATACTAAATCTTTCTTGTTAACTAAGTCAAGTTTCAGTGTTACCTTCTATATCATACATTCTGAAACAGGTAACTCGCGGTTCTTTGTATCCACCACTACCATCCTTTTAAGATCACAGAAGCAGAATTATTTGTAAGAAAATAATGTGCAGAGAGTGTGATGGGTGTGGAACTTCCCTTTGATTGTAAAACACAGCTGTTTCCCAGACCATTGGGAACTGAGCTCATAATCTGATTCGCAAGAAGCTTATACATGAATTGGATTTAATAATCACAAACTTTTCCGTCATTTTCTTACCTTTTCTGCATCTTGAGCTTCCTTTACACTATACTGTAAAACTTCACATTTTTCACTGTAGATAAAGAGGAAAGCCAGTGTAAATTTTCCAAGCTGTACAAATGAGCACTTAACCTTGAAGTTGCCACTACAAACAGGCACAGGTCACATTCTTGAACTGGGCGCTGGGCTGGGCCTGCACTGGCCACCATGGCCTGACTAGGTCAGGAGGACAAGTTACAAGCAAGAATGTGCCCATGACGGACAGTGACAACAGCAGGTCTGCTCCTGCCTTCCCTGCTGCTTCCATCCCACACGCGTGAGAAACCAGAGCCACCTGTGTCTACAGAAGGCAGGGCACACAAGGCACCTGCACTGCTATGCAGACTGTCTCCAGAGGCTGCACTCATTTAAAAAAAAAATACAAAGGAGGCCAGGGCCTCAGTGAGACTCGTGCACTGACAGCAGCCCAGTGGTCATGGTGGACACACACAGATTACCTGAGCTGCTAGAATCTAGAATTTCAGAGGCAAATGAACCATCAAAATAAGCTCTTTCAATCAAACTATGCAACAGGACAGCAACTCCCTTCCCTTTGTCTTGGCACTGAAAAACCATGGTTGGATCCCAGAGAAAAGGGGACAACAGAGTGCCATTTACTCTGCCACTTCCTCTTGACACGGCCATTAGAGACCTGCTCACCCAGCAGGAGATGACTGAAAGCTGCAGGCTGGTAAGACTATACCTTACCAGTGAAGGAGGCTGCCTGCTTCCATCTCCAGACCAACTAGACGGAAACCCTAGGCCACACCTGGCCAGAGGCCAGCAAGGCCACCCATTAGAGCCCACTCCTGAAGGGGACAGCAGAATGCCGAAGATGGACTATGCTTCCCACAGATTGTCCACAGAGCAGACACAGGGACATTTTCTCATTTAGGTGACCCTACACCAGCGCACCGTCCTATTCATGGGATGTAACCTATAGAATAAATACCTTAAGAATTCACAAGCTGAAATCCACATGAGACCCACTACTATGGTGCCAAACATCACCACCTCTGCAGACCATGGTCAACAGGCTGCTGTTTCATTCACAGTTTTACTTCTGTGGTGTAAGAACTAGCTGTAGGCATACGTGTGTGTTTGTGTGATCTAACTTTTCCAGATGAACACCACACTATACCAGATTTTACAATGTTGCTCATGCTCCCTCCTGTCCACACTTGCCTCCTGCATGCATTTCTCACTCCTGACCCTGTTGTTTGAACAGACAGTCTGCACATGGATGAAGTTGATTCCACCCAGCAGCTCGTGGTATATGGATTTACAGGAGCCACTTAACCCAAACACTGATTAGATTCCATTTAAGTATCCACAGACACAGCTTATCTTCACGCCTGTACCAGTTCCCTGAGCACCACCAAGCAACCCTTCTAGGTCAGTGTGAATGTGTAGTTGCCACCTAAAGTAAAAATATGTGAGTTTTCTCATGCTGAAACCCATGATGAAATAGAGCTTCAGTTTACTTAAAGCATAAAAAAAATTTAAAACTATAAGACAAGAAATGTTTTGACAAAATAAGCAAACCAAAAAACAAACCAACCAACCAAAAACCCTGCCAACTCACACAGAAAAGTATGCTGTCATTCCTGCTTAACAGCAGATTAAACACTCAGACAACATCCCTGAACACACAGAGAGCTCCCCGGGCGGCGGGGCATCAGGACCTGTGTGTGAAAGACTGCTCTCATAGTCATGCCCTTGGCTCACCTCATTTCAGGAAGGAAGGTCTTCTTATAGGCGTTCTCGATATCCTGAAGATAGGCAGAGGTGATCTTCATCTCATGTGGCTAAACAAACAGAAGTACAGGTGTGAAGGCTCAGCCTTCTCTGCTTTTACCTGTGCGTGTATGAACTGTGGACACAATCAGTGGACAGTGTTTTCTTAGAACTCGTGATGGGCGCTGCAGGGACTCTGGGTGATAGGAAGCGGCCTTGGGACGACTTAGGATTACTCTCATCTTCATCTCAGTGTCAAAAAGAAGGTCCTGCCCTGGCTGGTTTGGCTCAGTGGATAGAGCGTCGGCCTGCAGACTGAAGGGTCCTGAGTTCAGTTCCAGTCAAAGGCACAGGCACACGCCCGGGTTGTGGGCTCGATCCCCAGTAGGAGGTGTGCAGGAGGCAGCCAATCAATGATTCTCTCTCATCATCTCCCTCTCCCTCTCTGAAATCAATAAAAATACATTTTTTTAAAAAAATGTCCTTCTTCCCCAGGAAAATGTTCCCTGTGGGAGTGACATTTCCAAACAGGAAGCAGTCCCAGGGCGAGTGGTCCTTATCAGTTACCCTTGTCCCCATTATGCTGCAGAGCCAGCGCCTCTAACCCAGTCCCAACCAAGGCCACAGAGTGTAAACGGATATGTGTGAGATGACCGTTCTACTCTTCAGTAAGCAGGAAAAGAGTTAAACAGACAGTAGTGGGATTCAGAGATCAGTTTTGATTCATAGGAAAATAAGAGGCATGAAATCCCCATTAGAGAGCAAAAGGAACATGGCCAAGGGAAGTCCTGTTAGCACACCTGTCTTACAGAATGGTTTAGAACAGTGGTCGCCAACCTTTCGGACCTCATGGACCACCGGTTGGCGATGGCTGGTTTAGAAGACGCAGGCAAAGGGGACAAGAGTGGGCTGGCACTAGGGACTGGAGGGCGCTGGTGGAGAGCAGCAACTGGCCAGGGGCCTTCAGTCCTTGTAAAAGTGCCTGCTCTCTCGGGGCCACGTGTGCCCCACCTTGTGAGCCTCAGCAGTCATTTCTGCCTCCTGCAGATGTCCCTGTGAGAGGCAAGGAGGGTGCAGAAGAGACAGGCCTCAATGAAAAGCTGACTTACATCTCCCTTCTTCTGAATCTGAGCTTGGACCTCTGGAACGGGCATGTCGATGTAGATCACCACGTGAGGAGGTAGGTACTCGCAGATGGTCACTTTCTTCACCTCATTGTAGTGGTCCACACCTGGCACACACAAGAGAGGCGCCATCTGTCATCTAATAGTCCAACGTAGGTGTTTCTAAAACATACCCTTATTCAAATACAAGGACAAAGGCATATGCACTTCTCGGAGCCAGTCGGCTGTCAGTGCAGCTGCACACCAGCCGTGGGATGGCTCTGCAGGTGCCAGTGGCCCTAGCACAGCAACCCTGCAGTTCCACAGTCCTAGAGTACCAGGCCCAGAGAGATCATGCTGGGATGCAAACCCTGACTTTAACAGCCTTAGGATTTTTAAATGCATCTTGGACACACTTAATACATTGTGGACAGATCACAAGAATGCTCGCTTCATATTACACAGTGTTTTACAAAGCATCATATTTTAAAAAAATATTAGCTTGTAAGAACATGTAATAAATAACTTCAAAATGCAAGGGGTATTTAATTTTAAAGCGTGCCTTTAACATTTATGTAAAACGTTTTTTGTACTAGTTCAATAGAAACTTACCTGGCCATTGGGTAAAGCTAGCACTAAAACTACTTACTTCCTAGACACCAGGAATGGGTCATATACATCTCTTATATGTGTATTTATTTCTTCATCATAACAGATCTTCTCTAAGGAGTAAAAGACACCACCCTTGCCCACACAGGAACACTATCAAGAAAGCATGGTCTGCACATTGTTACAAGGTGGAAACTTCCAGAAGTGACAAACTTTGTGATCACACTAAGATGCATGGAAAGAAAACTATCTTGCTCTAAAGCAAACACTCAGGTGACCACTCCTGGCAGCTCTGGTTTTCAAGGCAATTCAGGACAGGCCGCTGGTCCAAGGCAGCTGGGAAACGCGAGAGGCCAGTGAGGAGGTAGAATCATAGAGTGAATGGCCAAGGCTCACCGTGGATGCTGCTCCCCTGACCATAATCACCTAAAATCTGTCCATGCAGAGAACACGCGGCCTTGAGTTTGCTTCCCATCCATTCACCCTGGAACCAGGCCCATCACTCCCACATCAGGTTGGAGCTCCCTTCAGCTGCTTCCTCTATATTCCTGTTCCTGCTCCCATTTCTTAGGCAATCTCACCTCCTTGTACGCCACCCACATGCAAGTGGTCTCTTTCCCCCAACCCAGCACTGCAATGACTCTTGCTGTGGCACCGATGACTGTCCCCACTACCCTACGACTGTCCACCACTACCCTACTGGTCCTGTGTGTATTTCTGACCATTCAGGCGCAATTCTGCACTGGCCTTCCTTCCTGGAACCTGGAAGCCCCCCAGGATTCCAGTCTCAGGCCTCACCTCTCACTCTGTGGGCTCTGCAGTGCTGACCCCCCCACACTCATCTCCAGCCCAGACCACTGCTCGGGACTTTAGCTCAGACACGCAGCTGCCTTAAGGACATCACCACAGCTCTCTCACAAGAATCTGACTCGGCATGCCCAGCTGCTGCCCTTGAGGGTCCTCCTCCCTTGGTGACCCCGTCAGTCCAGGTAGGTCCACTTTTACTCTCCCACAGAGCTGACCCCAAGCTTGCCATGTGCACCTGCTCTGTCTCAGATCCACCCACCTCAGCAGGCTGCCCCACTGCCCCGTGTGGCCCTCACCCTATGATGCACTCGTCCTCCTCCAATTTCCTCTCACCAGACATCCCTCCAGATACATGAACTCAAATCGCACCACATCCCTCACATGCCTACAACACTACAGGGGCTCCTCAGTCCTTTCAGGAAAAGTCCTAGCGACCAAGCTGAGGGGCAGCCCCTCCGCGCGCACCGTCCTCACTCACCCTGCTGCACGGTGCATGGCTCGCCAGGGTTCACTCTCTAAGGCCACCACACACCATGTCCCAGCTGGTTAGACGTCCTGTATGCTTCCACAGCACCCCAACAATGCCAAGGACCCACACGCATTTTACTGCAACTAGCCACCTGTGCTGCTTTAACACTGCCTCCCCACTGCAGGACAGGGGAGCCTCTGATACATCTTCTTCTCCCTGGCACCTGAGACAGAGCCTGCACACAGCCTGCCCTCCAGAAGGCTGCTGGCCGACTCTGCCACTCAGTATGTCCAGCAGGGGTTGGTACCGTGGTCAGAGGCCAGGGCTCTGGCTGCTCCTTGTACAGGCATGCAGTGGACATCCTCAACAGCAGGGCAGACAGGCACACAGGAGCAGACAGCCTGGCCTCACTCATCACTGGCGTGCCTCCGCCCTCCCCCATTCACTAACCAACAATGCTTACTCTGCCCTCCAGAGATGAGCCACCCCCACCTCCCCTCCAGCAGGCAGAGCACACAGGAAAAGGTCCATGGGCAGACTGACATGGCCCTTCCCCAGCCCCACCCCTCCCTGCCCCCCCCCCGCCCAGCACACTCCTGGGTACAATAACCTGGCCTGGCAGGGCAGGCTTCTATCACCTCTTGCGGTCAGATGACCTTTACCCAGGTCTTTATTCCTGTCCACATGCCACTTGTCAGACTCTGACCAATGCCCCACAAAGAGCTACTGTCCCTAAAAGCCTCAGTGCAGCACCCTGTTGGAGAGAAAGGGTGATGATAATACCAGCTGTCACCAGGTATAGGCATGAGAGATGAAAGACACCTAATTACAAAATACACTAGAAAGTGCAGTTCAGGGAAATTAAATCTATTGACCAAAGAAAAATAGCTTAGGTAGCAGCTAGGCAGAGCAGAGAGCCGGGGGGGGGGGGGGGGGGAGGGGGGGTTCTTGGGGAAGGCCGTGTAGGAGTTGTGGGTTCAGCTGTGTTCAGCTCACGGCCCAGGACACCAGGACACCACTCCGCTTTCACAGCAGATGTAGCCCTAGGGGAGAGAGGGTGGAGGAGCCATTTGTTTCCTGTGGAGTTACTAAATAATGGCAGACGTTCCCAGAATGCACACCAGCTAAAGGTGGTGTATCACAGCCCTGACGACCCAGGAGCTGGCTCGAGAAGGGACTCACACTGCCTCCGGATGTAGCCCTGCTTGTACATCGCATCCAGGAACACAAAGTCGCTGTAGATGGAGCGCTCCAACACGACACCCTGCCCTGTTTCAAGGAGGGAAACAGACACCAAAAATCAGACATGATGACTACAGCACTGGAAACGTGTAATTTCATTTTAGAAAGGGGGGAAAAGTTATTTACAAGTCCAAATATTTTCAAAAGAACATAGATACACTTCTAAGTGGGAATTGATTTTCAAACAATATTTTTTTGGTTTGGGCAAGAGACCATACTGCTTCATTGTGTCAGCTGCAACAAAAGCATCTGATTACTAGAAAGTGTTTCCGCTTTAAACCACAGATTTCCCCACCCACCATGCCCATCACAATCCTGCACCTGCCCCAACCTTGGTGAGACCAGGCTCCTCCTCAGGTCCCCTCTGGCCAACACCCCACTCACAGCTAACTGCCAGCTTTCTCCCAAAGGCATTCCTATCTAACTACTTAGCACCACTCCTGCAGCGACCCTCCCAGTGCAAGCCTCCTCACCTCTGACCGGGCCAGGCTCCAGCTCAGTTCCCGCCCACCTGCCCCCCAGCCTCAGGCTGCTCTCACTCACCCACAGAGGCATTTCCAAACTGCAGCCAGATCCTGTCACCCCTCCACTCAAACTCTCAATAGCTTCCTCTCCTTCGGGGGAAAAACCAACAACTGACCATCTCGCCCAGGCTATTTCTCTGGCCTCCTGCCCCTCAACTCCCAGCCTCGTTCACTGCGCTCCCATGTGATGGCCTCCTGAATGTCACTCAGCACACAGCGGCTCTCCATGCTCAGAGTGCTGGTCCCCAGGGGCTCCCGGCCCATTTCCCTGCACTCAGTCCTGCAGTGCTGGGCAAAGGCCTCCCCTGACCTTCCCATCTGGAAGAGCAGCCTCCAGCCCTGCTCCAAACCCCTTCCTCCCTGCACCCACCACTCAGTACGACATGGCATCAATTTTTGCCTTTTACTCCGTGTCTCACCTACTAAAATGTAAGCCCCAGGGGTGGGGACTGACTTCCTGTGGTAGCCCCTAGTTCCTAGAACACAGCTGGCACTCACTAAATATTTAATGAATACATTAGTATAGCACAAAAGGAAACAAGTTTTCATTTAAAAGGTTTCTTTTTAAGAAATGGGGAGTCCTGAGGCAGGACTGAAGTATGCTTCAGGAAGAACCTGGCGTGAATGGAGTGTCACTAATGCCTGCAGGCTGCACGTGGCTCCTGTGGCTGGTCCTGGCACAGAGCATCAAGGCCACATTGTTTAATCAGGAGCAGAGCTGACCAAAATTAGGGCTTATGTTCATAGAAGAAAAAGTATCACTAATAACATGTTAGAAAAGTAAGATAATAACTAGGCCCTCTGAAACCAATTAAAGAGCATTATCCTGCATCTCGTTGTGCAATCTATGTATGTGGGACCTGCCAGAACATAGACAGGGTCTCTCAAATGCAGGCTTCTGAACCAGCATCATCTGTGACCTGTGTTCACGCTCAGACCCCATGAAGCAGAACCTCTAGGTCAGCGGTTCTCAACCTGTGGGTCGCGACCCCTTTGGCGGTCGAACGACGCTTTCACAGGGGTCGTCTAAGACCATCCTGCATATCAGATATTTACATTACGATTCAGAACAGTAGTAACATTACAGTTATGAAGTACCAACGAAAATAATTTTATGGTTGGGTCACAACATGAGAAACTGTATTTAGAGGGCCAGAAGGTTGAGAACCACTGCTCTAGGTGGCAGCTGGGCTCTTCGTAAATAAGCTCACCAGATAACTGATAGTCGATTGTTGTGGCAACCATGTACTAGTACAGTGGCTGGTACAAACCACCCATCTCCCACATAGCATTTGTTTCTGTGCGAGAACGCAGGACTGCTTGGGCTTGTGACTGTGGCCGTGTACCAGTGCTGCATCCGTCTTCTGAGTCTCAGGGTGTTCTGGGGACCAAGTCTCACCCATGTGCAAGTTACCAGGAGGATGTAGCAGCCCGGCCTGAATTCCAACCTTATTCTGCATTCCCAACAACTGTGGTCTTGCCCCATTTGTCCCGAGTCCCTCCATCTCCTGTGTCCTTATCCCTGGTACTTGCCCCCAATACTCTGGGCCTTGCCTACCCCAGTACATAGCCCTTGTCCACTTCATACCTGCTTCATGTAACTTCCAGGGGCACCCCCCCTTGCTGTGTATGCCATCTCCTCCACCACTGCCATCATCCAGATGGTTAACTTCCACCCTCTGGAGTGATGGTGAATTCCAGCCCATCTCTGAGCTTCAGTGACAAACCTATTTTGTTGCAACCCTACCTCTGTCTGGCACATGGCCCCATTCCCACGACTGTGACTCCACTTCCTCCCAGTCATTTGGAGGTCCTTTTTTCCCCTCCTTTGTTTTGACAAATGTGCCAGACAAATTCCATATAATCCATAAATCTCACTCCAATACACAAAAGTTAAATAATATGAAGTGAATTTATTCTAAAACGACGATCACATGGGTCTTGGGAAATTTATGATCTTATGGAAAGAGAGAAGTTGCTTCATCAGATGCCCTTAAGGAAAAACTCACTAGTGGCAATCTAAAGTGGCTGAGTTCCAGAACAGGGTTCAAGTGCAGAACACGCTCACCAGCTACCTGGCCATGGATACTGCACCTGTGCTCAGCAAGTGTTCCAAGGCGTCTGCATACTGCAGGAGACGACTGGCATACAGCCAGGACTGCAGACGGTAACTGTTGCCGTCGTTACTTTTGGGGTCATCGTAGAACTTCTCCAAACTGCAGTTGCCACTATACTGTACGTCCAGGGGCTTTCCATCCCCCGTGGTGCTGTCCACATAGTGTATTCCTGCTTCAGGAAAGTGCTTCAAGCCTGAGGAGAGACGGACCACATGAAAAGAGAGGTGGGTGCTTCACGCCCTATCAGCAAGCAGCATGCACTAACAGGAACCCCCATCTGAACGCCAGCACTGAGGTCACTGGTGAGGACCTGGGGACAGTAACCTGCACACCAAAGACACAGGTGTGCTCAAGGGAGCACTAAAGACACTGAAGACATGCCTGAAACAGGCGTGAGAGAAGCATGTCGGCTCAGAGGTTTCACTGCAACAAGCCTCCCTGCACCCCCACCCCATGTGAACTCAACCCACAACTATGGGAGTCCCGTGTGCAAGCAAGCAGGTGCTCGTTAAGGATCACAGGAAGGTATGGGAGTAGGAAAGGGGGCTGGCACCTGGCTTTGCTCTAAAGAGCTGCGTGCAGTCAGCTTCATACTGAGTTACCCGTCTGTGATGACTGCCTTTATATGCCCCATTTCAGAGGCTATTATAAAGCTCAAGTAAGACAGCTCGTGTCAAAGTGCACCATTCCCATCAAACTGAGAATGGCAAGGATTTTTTAATTTTCCAAATATGAAAGTTAAAAACAGCTTTTTTATAAATATTTTTAAATGCAAAATACCTACCTTAGCCCAATTCTACCTAGCCAATATTAAAGTAAAATCAACCTCAGAGAAGCAACCATACATCGGAGAAAATATTGTCATTCTGCATGGCACAGATTCATACCTAGTTTCTCTGCTATTGCTTTTGCAAGCTTGCTTTTTCCAGAACATATATTGCCATCGACGGTTATCACTTTGCTGAATTTTGTCAGTTTTTTTGATGTTTTGTCGCCAAATATGAATGCCAAAGGGCCAAACTGTCTCTGGCCCTGTACACTCGTATGGATTCCTCCCTGAAAAACACAACAACACATGTGGGCATGCTGGCTGCTGCAGGCACGAGCAGCTATTAGGTAAAAGGCCAAGAAGGCCATTGGTTATAAAAATGCCAATATCTACAACTTTACTACCTATTTATTTAATTACAGGTCTCCCCGTCCCACCCCCAAGGTAAATTCTTAAGGACAGGGAATTATGTTTAATAAAAATTGGATAGATGAAAGTAAGGCAGAGTGTAGGGAGAGTAGGGGAGAGGGGGGGAGAAAAGTAGGAAGGACATAAAGAACATTTCTCCAGTCTAGTTGTCCCGATTGCCTCACTGTCTTCAAACAGCTCCACTAGGTGTCCTGATAATTCCTGAAAGATAACAGGCCTAAAACTGAGACGTGGCATCCACACCCTGCACCCAACTCGGATCCCTCAGAAAGCTCTCTTTGCCACTACCAACCAAGGGGAACAGCGCAGGTATGGAGTCATCTTTCACATGCTCCTCCTTCCTCCAACTCCACAATCACTCACAAAATCCTACGGATCCTGCGTCACCTTCCTATCCCACGGATCCACAGATGTCCTCACCTCTCTCACCCACAATGCAAACACCTGCCTCATCTCCTGTCTTCAATACCCCCAATCTATTTTTTGCACTAAAACCATAGCAATCCCTCCAACGCGCGCGGGCACACACGCACACAGAGAAATACAATCGAAGGGCAAAGTGACTAGCAAGCCACAGCCACCCAGCGATGTATTCCCAAGTTTCCAGCCACAGTTGTGCTTCTCCGGACCCTCCGCGTGCAATGCCAGCCGTCCCTGTTGGCGACCACGGGGGTCCCCTCGTCCTCCCAAATCCAGCCCAAACGCCTTCTGCTCCGCGTCAGGCCCCGCCCGGGCTGGGTGTCAGAGCCGCTACGCGACACAGTGCAGCGGGGAGTGCGCGCCGGGCTCCTTCGCGCTCACAGCACCTGCTGTGCGTCCGCGCACCGCACACCGGCCCGGGGTACGGGGCCTGCAGACCGGCCTCCCACACCAGGGCAGCGGGCGGCCGGCTCGCCTCGGGCCCCTGGGATAAAGAGGCCGGGGAAGTTCGCGGCCCCTGAGGTCTGTCCGCGAATCGGCACCGGGGGCAGAGGCGTCGCCCCGAGACAGAGACACTGAGAGCCGCCGCCCAGAGGCCCGGGGACAGGGGAAGGGGTGGCACCGGGAGGGCAGGCCGGACCCCCCGCCCGCCGCCGCCTCACCGAGCGCTGGGCCACCGCCGCGAGGCCCCGCGCGGACGCGGACGCGGACACGGGAGCCAGTCTCAACAGGGTCAAGGCCATAGCTCCGTCGTCAGCACCAGCTCAAGGACCAGAGGGGACGCGGTCGCGCGGGGTCTTCTTTCGGGGCCGGCGCGCCGCCGTGACGTCACGACAAGGTGCCCTCGCGCTGCCTGTTGGGAACATCACGCAGGGCGCAGGCGCGGAGAGCGTTCCCGGGGGATGGGGCAGTCGCCTGCCCCTCGCGACCGGATACCCTTAGTCTCTGCCTCGTCCCGCTCTCGCAGGCCCCTCCGAGCCGGCGTCCGCGTCTCCTCTTTGAAAATGTCTGCAGCTCGGAGACCACCGAGGCTGGGCAGGCGGCCGGGCCTGGCCGGGGCGGGAGCCAGGGCGCCTGAGCCGCCGGAGCCAGGGGCGGTGGGCGGGCCTTCCCGCCCAGTCACGTGCGGTGCTATCGATGGATGTTTCTCTGATGTGAGAATTCCTGCTTGTCTCAAACAGGGTTACAGCCCGGTAAATGTCAAAAATGCACTTAGTACCCCCAACCCCCTGAACATTATAGCTTCGCCTAAATCACCTTAAAGGTGCTCAGAACACAGAGCACAGTCCAGTGTTCGTTGTTGACCCTCCCGATCGCATGGCTGGCGAAGCTGCCTCTGCCCGCATCACGACACTGGGCCGTCTATCACCAGCTGGGGAAAGACCCACACTCCAAGTACGGCTTCTGCTGGATGCGCAGCGCTTCCGCACTTGGCCGGTCAGGGCCCGGGTACAGATTCCCAGTTCCCAATGCCAGAGGAGTCGCCGTGGTATTGGAACTGTTCAGTATCTTGGTGGTGATGGACTTAGGCGTCCTAAATGAATAGAGCAGCGGTTCTAACCTGTGGGTCATGACCCCTTTGGCGGTCGAATGACCCTTTCACAGGGGTCGCCTAAGACCATCTGCATATCAGATATTTACATTACAATTCATAACAGTAGCAACATCACAGTTATGAAGTAGCAACGAAAATAATTTTATGGTTGGTTCACAACATGAGGAACTGTATTTAAAGGGCCAGAAGGTTGAGAACCACTGGAATAGAGGGATCTATGCCTTGTCCTCAGAATTGTAAAGACAACAAAGAAGGTCTATAGATTCAGCACAATCTCAATAAATATCCAGCTAATTTTTTCTTTTGTTTAAATGGACAAGCTGATTCTAAAATGCATACTCCCATGTTTACTTAGGAAGTGCTAAAATAACCAAGCCTGATGGTGAAGAAAAAGAACAATGACAGAGGACTTACTTCCAGATACCAAGATATATGAAAAGCTATAGTAATTGCGACAGCATAGCATTGTTGCAGAAATAGACAGAGAGACAAATGGACAGAATAAGAAGTCCAAAAGAGATGAGGATGGATGGATGGGTAGGCATTTGGTTATGAAGAGTGACATTTCAGAGAGATTTCCGTAGGGCCATGCCCCATCTCGGCATCCCTTTAAGAGTTCAGTTTTCTATTGCCCACCTCTCTGGTCACAGAGCCGGGTTATCGGCCACTGCCCAAGAGTGAGTGAACACTCCCACACAGGACACCCACTGTTGTTTAATTCTTCCATCACGGCAAGGAAACCAGCATGCAATTCAGCCCCACTGAGCTAGCTGGTTTCTACCTTCTTCAATCAGGGTTCTCCATCAGTTGGTCATAGGGTAGCTACACTTGCTGTCCTTCCACTTCAAACCCTCATCTCGTTGGTCAATCAAGAGCTGATCATAGGACACTGCCCGTGCAGAACCTGGCAGCCCCTCAAGTGGTTCTGAAGTCAGGCGGAGAGAACCTCCTCACATGCCTCCTGGGCACTGCTCTCCTTATCATAGTGTCTCTAACATCACCCAAGACATGATGGTTATTTTGAGTTTCAAGATTTCTTTCTGTCCTCAGTCCTAGGGACACTTTCAGTCAATGCCTAATAGCAAGCTAGTAATTGTCTCTCATATAGTGATCAGTGATCACCCTATCCCTGCACCTGGAAATGTTTTGGTCCAAAATCCCAGTGGTTGCCACTGGGTGGCACTCATGGGCTTTATTTAGCTCTGAGCAAGTCTGCAGGAGTGTGAGTTGCTGGTTCCTCCAGATCACATCCGTTGGGGATCATCAGGGACAAGGGCATCCATAGAGATATTTGGACAACCTACTGTTCAGGCCACCACTCGAATTTGGCCTTCTCTTGGGGAGGGGTAGGTGCTGGCAACATTCCCAGATGTGAAACATGCAA
The DNA here is from genome assembly GCF_964212035.1 of Myotis nattereri. Lineage (NCBI taxonomy): Eukaryota > Metazoa > Chordata > Mammalia > Chiroptera > Vespertilionidae > Myotis > Myotis nattereri. Next base: position 35,936,700 of record NC_138082.1, read on the forward strand.
CCTCCAAAATCAAGACAACCCAGCCACACACTGTTTCTTCCTTATTCCAGGGAGAGGCGATGGATGAAGTTATTTTCCGTTGCCTGTGGGATGTTGAGGGTGGCTTCTGCTTGTGTTATTTCTAAGAATTTCGGCCAGTGGGAGGGCCCTTGGATCTTTGCTGGTTTATCAAGCAGACTCTGTTAGTCACCTGTATCAGCATTAACTTAAGTCAGTCCCACCTGCTCTTCAATTTCTGATATTGTCATATCAACGTAGTGTTTTATTACACTCAGACCCTGCATCAAGTCCAAATCCCTTCTAACCAACTTACGACAGTAAGCTGGTGAGTTCTGAGAGCTATGTGGCTGTTGGATAAATGTGAATTGGGATCCTCCCCACATGCAGGCAAGCTGCGGCTGGCTCCTTCCTGAGACTGAGCAAAAGCATTTGCGAAAGCCGCCCGTGATACAAGTCCCCTTTAGCGTGCTGTAAGTTTTGCACTATTGAAGCCACAGTGATAACTGCTGATGCTAACAGGAGAACTGCTGATCCAAATCTGGAGTCTGCCGTCAGTCTCCACAAGCCTCTGCCTTTCCCACAGGCCACATGGCACTGTTACACAGAGAATCTGATTCCACGCATTCCAGCTTCTAACATGTTGCTTATTAAAGTGCTAATCTCCTTTTGTCCACTAGGTAGGTGTTCTATGCTGTTTCACATTAACAACCTGTGCAGGCTCAGGCAAGTCTATGTACTCCCGTGTAGTATGTCAAATTAATACTGACGAAAGGGTGAACATCCATGCCTGCTGTTTTATAATACTAGGTAAGGGACGTGCTCCCTGGTCAGACATAATATCTGTCTCAACAATACATCCATGCAGAGGAGATGCAGCCACTCAATGAAGTGCATTCAAACATTCCAGTTCTTATAACTTCCACCTTAATCCCAGCCTTCCAGTCCAGCTCCGTGTCTCTCCATCCAACTGTATCTCCCATTTTGACGTTACCAATGGGATATGGAACCACAGCATTGGGCTTTCACATCAAGAAGCACCAGAAAAGATTTTTCTCCACCCGCTGGCCATTATCCCACACATGCATATGCCTTCGGTTGAGCTAGAAGACGCTGGCCCTTTGCAGGCCTCATCCTGAAGACTGAAAAATACTGAAAAGAGAAACACTAAGTAATATAACACATTGTTAAAAGAAAATAACAAAGGCCTACAATTAAATGGAAAGATATACCATGTTCATGGATTAAATTTTTCAATGTTGTCAAGAGGCTAATTCTCTCCAAATTTATTTATAAATTTCAAACATTCACAATCAAAATCCCAGCAGGCTTTAGAAATTTAAAATCTTACTCTAAGATTTTAATAGAAAGAAAAGGTCCTAGGAGAGTCAAAATCATTTTTGAAAAAGAAACTAAATTTGAAGGGTATCTACTACCTAATTCAAGAACTACTGTAAATTCACAGTCATCAAGTTACCATGAGATTGGCATATAGATATATAGTATATACTACAAACAGAATAAACTATATATAAACAGAATGTACTATAACCTAGAAATTGTCCATGCATAAATGGTAAATTAATCTTTGAGAAAAGTGTCAAGGTGGAGAAAGGGTAGTCTTTTTGACAAATAATCCTGGAACAATGGAAGTTTTAAAAAATTAATTTAGAGTAAATACGTGTGTTTGGGGGCTTTTAATATCTTACCAAATACCATGTTTACTGTAGATTTTTCTTAATTGGAATGTTCCTTCTGATACAACTTTATGGAGTTATAATTTATTTATAAATGTAAAGTTCTATGAGCTTTGTCAAATGAATATAGTTGGGCAGTATGACCACAACAAAGATCAAACATTCGATCATCCATTCAGATTCCTTATTGGCCATCTGTGTTTCACCAAACCCAAAGATCCTGCTGCAGATGAAAGCAATGCCGTCTCGATTGTGAGCTAGAACTTCTGTATTACGTGGGAAAGGCAGATTCCGCTCTAAGTGGGATACCTGGAAGCTCCTCGGAGAAGTCACTTCTGGTGGAGATACCCTTGTGGTGGCTTGGTCATTTGTTGGACGTGTTGTGGGCTCAGGCTGATCTCTCCCTCCAGATGGTCTTTGTCTATACAGCGGAGAAAGCTGCCAACACCGTCCATACTTCACATCTCCCAGTTCACCTCTTCCAGGGGCTGTGAGTTGCTCTTCTGGTCAGCTTTCAAAAACTGGGGGGAGACCTTTAATTGTCCCTCCTTCTGTGGGGTGCCTTCTCCCAACTAGACAAGGATGGCCATGATTCTGACTGAGCAAGAGGATGGCAGCATCCACATTTTGGGTTGGTTTTTTTTTTTAGAAGGTATAGTTAACCATAACCAGTTTGTTTTATTTTTTAAATCCTCACCTGAGGGTATTTTTTAAATTGATTTTTCAGGAAGAGACAGAGAGAAAATATTGATCAGTTGCCTTCCGCACACTCTCTGACCAGGGATCAAACCCCCCCTTTTGGTGTACAGGTTGACACTCCAACCAACTGAGCCACCTGGCCAGGGCCAGATGGAGAGGTTTCTTACTACAAAAGAGAGAACACTTGGGTTTGGAGTGATGGAAATGCCCTGTGTCTTCCATGTGCCGGAAGTTAGATGGATGCCAACATTTGCCAAAACACTGCCTGACACTTAAAATGGGTGCATTTTACTGCATGTAAACTGCATCTCAATAAAGTTAGTGACAAGGAAGTAACCTCTTTTTAAATACGTATATATTTATTGATTTCAGAGAGCCAGGGAGAGGAAGAGAGAAATAAAAACAGAAATATAAAGATGAAAGATAATCATTATCTGTCTCCTGCATGTCCCGCCCTCCCTCCCTCCTACCCTCTCCCCCCCTCCCCCCAGGGTATGTGTCCTTACCAGGAGTCAAACTGTGATCTTCTGGTTCATAGGTCAATGCTCAACTACTGAGCCATGCCAATTGGGCAGGAAATAACCTCTTGAAAATTGTTGTTTTCTGCCTTGTGAACAGAGCAGGAGTAGTATCTTTTCTCTTTTAGGTTCTGACTATGGACACCTAGAGCAGGGTGAAATTATAAACCTACTAGAGGCCCAGTGCACGAAATTCAAGCACGGGTAGGGTCCCTAGGCCTGGCCGGTGATCAGGGACGATCTGTGGGGCAACAGGTGGGGGGATCAAAGGGCCCCCGCTGGCACCCACCTTGGCAGGCCTGGTGCTGCCCGTTCGCTGGCCCTGTCCTCCATCGCCGCCGCCAATTGCCTCCCTCTGCGGGGCGACCGGCAGGGCAATCGGAGGGCCCCCACTGGCACCCACCTTGGCTGGCCTGGGGCCTGCAGGCTGGGGGCAGTTCCTGAGTTGAGTGTCTGCCCCTGGTGGTCAGTGCACATCATAGCGACTGGTTGTTCCACCAGTCGTTCTGCAGTTTGGTAGATTTGCATATTAGGCTTTTATTATATTTGTTTTATTTTTCCTAAAATCCCCAACTTTCTCCATGAAATCAATAAAAATAGATTTAATTAATTAACCCCTAGAATGCCAGGGAGCGCGATCGCGCTTCTCCTGTCTTTCGCCAAAAGTGCCGGGAGCGCTATCAAAGCTTCAAAATGGCGTCCAGTTCTAAATCTGCTTTTATTAGTGATGCTGATATTGCTAAATATGTCAATGTAGTAAAGGTTTCCTTAAATTTTTGAATATGTAACTTCATTTACTTGCGATTCATAGTTTTTTTCCTAAACTGCTGTAAAATCAGCAAAAATGCCTTGGCAATTTTAGCATAGTTCCTAGGATATTGGTTGGCACTCAAAGGGTTAATTAAGACAATAAGTCTTTTTGTTATGGAATCATGTTCCCCCCAAATTGATATGTTGAAACCCCAACCCCCAATGGGACTGTGTTTCAGAGAAGGGGCCTTTAAGAGGGAATTACAGCTAAATGATGTCATTCAGGTAGGCTCCTCATCCAAGGGGGCTGGTGTCCTTATTAAAAGAAGAGACACCAGGAGCCCACCTGCACAGAGAAAAGGCTATGAGAGGACACAGGACAAAGGTGGCCATCCGTAAGCCAAGGAGAAAGGTCTTACCAGAATCCAACCCTGCCCCGACCTTGAACTTGGACTTTCAGCCCCCAGAACATTGAAGAGATAAATTTCCATTGTTTAGGCCACACTGTCTGTGGTACTTCATGATGGCAGCCAGAGCTGACTGATACGCTTTTCTTTTAAAAAAAATTATTGATGTACAATGTGCACATATGCAAATGCTCAGAACTCAAGCATTTGGTTTGATGAGTGTTGACAGTTAAATACAACCATGTAATCCCCCCACATTTCCAGTGTTTCCTCCCCTGCCACCTCCATTAACTCAAGGCAGCCACTCCCTGACCTGCATCCCCAGGGTGAACTTTGTCTGCACTGGGATGTCATACAAGCGGGAGAGGACCTGGACTCATCTGGCTACTGCCCTCAGTACACAGGGCAAGATGCACCCATGGGTACTGTCCTCCTCAGTCTGTGGCTGGACGACTCCTCCACAGCTTTTTTTTTATTATTATTATTTAATCCTCACCCAAGGATACTTTTCCATGGATCTTTAGAGAGAGTGGAAGGGAGGAAGAAAGGAGAGGGGAGAGGGAGAGAAACATCTATTCAAGAGAGACACATGGACTAGTTGCCTCCCACAAGCACCCTACTGTGCCGGGGATTGAGTCTGCAACTGAAGTACATGCCCTTGATCCAGAATTGAACTCTCGACCCTTCAGTCCATGGGCCGACGATCTAACTACTGAGCTAAACTGGCCAGGGCTCCATGACACTTTTTGCTGACCAGAAATTTTTATTTTCTTGAGCTAAGTGTAACCTTCATTTGTGTAGATAGAAAACAGAGGCAGGGAAGTTATGTAACTTCCTTCAGGTCTCACGTCTTGGAGGGTGGAACCATGGCCTGGGCCTGAGTGTCCTGCTCTGCCCGGTCCTCGGTGAGGTCGTTGGTTCATCTGCAACCTGAGTGCACTATCCACCCACCCCCTCCCCTGGAACGTGCTGAGGACACAGTGCTGGACTCAAAGTTGGCCTTCAGTGAGCGGATCTTTGGGGATTATTACAATCGTCAGCAAGATGTTAAGGAAAAAATACAGCTCACTCTCTAAATGTTGTTATCATGGCAGGCTCAGTGGTTCTCCTGTTTCAGCAAAAGTTCCAGCAGGTTATTTCAACACTGACTTAATTGCACTGGGCACAGTTGGGGATGGAGTGAGCTTTCCAAGTGACAGGATAAATTAAGTCTCAGCAAAATAATGTTTAAAGTTGATTCAAAAGGAAAAAGAGAACAAACAAACAAAACAAAACCAACTCCACCGTCCAAGGACAGTGGTGGGAACAAATCACCCTGGGTCCGCACGCAGATCCCTTCCTGTAGGGCGCTTCCATCTATCGACTCACAAAGGACTCTCAAATTGTGCAAATTCATCTCTAGTGCCACAGCGCAGGTGAATTCTAGCTGCACAGAAATCACTGCCCTGCAGGGCTGATTCCAGCTGAAGAGAGGCACCATCTCTGGAAGAGCCCAGCTCATCTTCTTCAGGGAAACCGGATCTTCAATCTGTGGGTCTGCCAGACCCTGGCTAACAATCTCTCCAAGCTTGGGGACTCGGCTGTGCAACCAGTCCCTGCTTTGGAGCTCTGTGAGTTAGTGGCCCTTGACCTTGGAAGATAGGCCTTCCTTCTCTGCTTCAGCTGCAAACTTGGGCAGACCCAGAAGACAGGAAGAAAGGCCATCCCTCCACCCCAGCACCCCTCACCACTGCTGGGGACCCCCTCACCCACTCTCACGGCCACCCCACTGGCCACCTGCCCTTGCTCCTGAACATTGCACACAGTTGGGCTTCTCTCCTAATTCTCCCTCTCCTCCTCCTGCCATCTGGAGCTCACCTCCAAGGGCATCCTCTGGGTGGGGCCCGTCCTTGCCCCCTGCTCACAACTCTCACACTGCGATTGCACAGGCTATTCATTGCACAGGCTATCCTGCCCATGGGACTATGAGCCCGAACTTTTGTGAAACCACACACGTGATCACATACACACATGTATCATCACGGTCTGTGGGCTAAGGTGGGATCTAGGAGAAGGCGAGTGGAATGGTACATACATGTGCACATGCCATATGTAAGGATTGGGCAAAGTAGGTCTACAGTTGTTCACGTGGCAATAAATAATAACATAAGAATAAACTCTGTTTTTTGTACTCACAAGTGTAAACCTAGCCCCCACCCTGTAGTTACTGGCCTTTGGGATTGGTTCTCTGTAAACTGTCTTTTCAGTGTCCTGTGCCCATTCATTTCTCACATGTCACTTGGTTCATGCCATTCTAAGTTCTTCACATCGGTAACTATGAACACCCCAGCCCTTTGTCTGTGAGCCAGGTGTCCTGTGTTCCTTCCAAGTCTGCCATTCGTCTCCTGGCACTATGATCTCCGGGGACAGGGAATGCAGCTTTTCACCAAGGATCAGGAAGCACATCAAGGACCCGTCAGGCTCCCTGTCCCCTGGGTGGTGGCAGGCGTCACGTGTGTGTGCGGCAGCCCCAGCAGAAGGGTATGTTTGCACAATGCTGTGATCCCAGGTAGACTCTAGGAGGTCAAGTGGGGCTGATGTGAGAATGATGAGCGCTCAGAGTCTGGGATAGGAAACACAGGGCCTTGATCACTCCTTCCTGCTGTAGACCAGAGACCCGGGAACTAGAAGGGACCTCCCAGACCAAGAGCTTCACTTACCAATGAGGAAACTGAGGCCCAAGCAGGAAGGGAGTTGATCCCCAGGACCCCACAGGGACAAATGGGGGGCCACTGAAAGGTCTGAGCTGTATCCACAGTGCAGTGTAAGACCCTCAGACTCTTGTATATTTCCCAACGATGACCGTAGAGCAGCAATTTTCAACCAGTGTGCCGCAAAAATTTTTACAACATGCAATACCTGACTGTTTAGTCAGGGCACTGACCTCTTTTACTTTCCAAGTTAAAAAAAAAAAAAAAAAGACAACAGCGAACACAATCAATAGCCATCCAGTGTGAATGAATCAAAACTATACCTATTTTTTTTGTCAGATCAGCAAAGAACATTTTTGATGTGCAACAGAGTTTGTCATTAGTTTATGTGCCATGAGATGAAAAAGGTTGAAAATTGCTGCCATAGGGTAATCATTGGTCACTAAAGAATTTACCCAAATACCTACTTGCTCTCCTACCGAATCTCCTAGGCCTGTTTTGGAAGCCCAGTTAGGAAACTGTAAAACTGCTCATGAAGTAACCTCAAGAACATGGCTGAGAATCGCCGCGCTCTGAAACCAGGCTGCACACTAGCCTGAGGTCTGAACGGTGAGACCCAACGCAGAGGAGCAGTCTCCATTGCGACCCAGGGCAAAGTGAGCTTCAGGTGAAGGGTTTTCAGACACAACAGTCCGCACTTCTCCAGGGACACTGGACAACTATTCTCGGGGCTTGGGGCTGCTACGCCCTCTCGGGACAGGTGCACTGTCACAGTGACAGACTGAAGCCCACTCGGCACTCACAACTGAGGCCGAGGTGACGCTTCCCTGTGCAAAACCTCCCCTGGTCTCCAGTGAGCATGACTCTCATCAAGAGGCCATCAGGGCGATGCCGTCAGCAAGTTCTCACAGAAGAGGTTGGCGTATCTGGCTCACCTACTAAGTGGCTCTGCTTAACTCTGGGGACTACGAAGTCCTGTGGCAGGGGCATTTCCTAGCCAAGAAATGTCTTTACTTTGAGATTGATTTGAAATAGTAATCTTAATTTTTACAGTCATTATGAATTGCTGAGCTGGACCAATAAGAAACTTTAAAAAACCTAATCCCCTTAGATGTTACATTCTCCTTAGTAATGGACCAATGCACACATTTCTCATGTAGAAGGTGTTTCCTTATGTCACTAGCTAGTTGTCCTGATTTTTCGGACCTCAGTTTTGGGGACAGCAGCTGCTCTAATGTGAAGGTGGGAAAACACGAAGTCCAGCGCCGGTGGGGGACTGTGCAGCAGGGAGGGGATCAGAGCCTGTCCCCACAGTGCAACTAGGACCCCTGCATGCCCTAAATTGCTGACGGGTCTCACACCAACTCCCTCTTCATGAACCATCCAAATTACTCAGCACTGCACACGGAAGCAGTGCACTGATTTCTGTGCCACCACCGCATTCTTCTCAGCACGCTAACACACACGTGCACGCATATGCACAAAGGGAGCTTTAGGGATTGCAACATTCACTCAGAAATGCAAGAATGAAAATCACCATGTAGTGATGACATCGCTTTTTTAATTGAAGTGAGGACAACGGTCACATTCAGAGATGGAATCACCTCACTCAGATGGGTGAAACAGTCCTTTCTCAGTTAACCATCTCCTCATTTCAGGTGTTCCCACCCATTCTGCAGAACCATGGGACTGTCCTGAGGGCTCCACCACACGCTCACGCAGCAAAGGCTTGACCACATGCAGCATGAGACAGCACCTCACTGGATGTCATCATCATCAAAGAGATCTTCAAAATCTACATAAATAAACAGAACCACGCATCAGTTGGGCACACAAGGTAAACGACTGAGAGATGACTTCACAATGAATTATGTGGTCATTCAAAACACAGAAAACACTGGACAATCTAATTATATGAAGGCCTTCTCCTAGGACAGACTTGATTCTACCCACCAGGCTCAGATGGGCAGCCCAAGGGCAGTGCTGTCTAGAATGCAACCTGTCGTGTTTCTACTCAGATGACAAGCTGAAGAAATGCATCAGGGCGTGTTCCCGACCACATGGTGACCATCTCCCAGCCATGACTGAGCACCAGGACATGTCAGCACCCATTTGTGAGCACCTTGGCCAAGGCCCCACCCTGGTGACATGGAGGTAAGGCCAGGCAGCTGAAGGGCACAAGCCCCTCACCACTCTCCATGAGAAGGAAAATGGGGTAGGGGGAGGTGGTGGAAGGACTGAGCCATGTGAGAATGACTCTCTTTAAAGGAGTCAGACCGACAGACAAGCTCGAGAAACAGAGTCTAAGCCCCGTTCCTACAGGCAGAAAAGCCACCCTTGCACAGCACTCTACTCACTGCGATGGGTGGACAGTCACGATCATTTTCCCCTTTCATTTACTTTTATATATATTTTCTTCTAAATTCCCTAACACGGACATGTATCCTTTTGCAACGGGAAAATTTTGTACAAAGCCCATTCATGTGGCCTATGCACTGAGAAGATGCAGTGGTGACGAGCTAGAGAGGGTGGGCGGGGGTGCCAGGAGACAGCAGCCCCACTCGCATCCCCTCACCCTGCGTTCATGCCTCTCCAGCCACACTGACAGTCAGTCCCACCAACGCCTGCATCCTCTCACTGCCTGGCCTGGCGAGCGATCCTGTAGCTGTGAGCACTCACATCCTCAACCCTACCTAATCCTCACAGCCTCTGAACCTCTGCTCAGGTGTCAGCTCCTAGAAACAATGCTGCCCACCTTTGTCAGGGCTCTTGCCATGGAACTGTCCCTACCTGCGCCCTGTCTGGTGCTGCTGTTTTGTGAAGCAGTCAGTGAAGAGGATGAGCCTCGGCCATGGTTAGAGCTGCCCGTGGGACACAGGCCATCGGAACCTCAGTCAATGAGCAGAAAGGACTCAGGAGCCCCATCTAAAGCCCGCATGGCCCTCTTACAGTGATGGCTTCTGAACACGGATGCTCACAAGCTGACAGGCAGTGTGCACCTGTGAACAGTCGGTGGGCCTCTGACGTGGCACAAGCTCTTCTGTGTCCTCTGGCCTGACTCAAGGAGGTAAGGGCCCTAAACTGCTGTTGATAAATGCTCGCTGGGCCCCTCTCACAGATGCTTTCTTGTCGGAGCTATGTCTGGAAATCACATGAACACTGGAACATCATTGTGTTTAAAGCTATGGGCTGGTGGAGGGTGAGTCCGGCGTTGAAGGAGATCATCAGAATGTGTGGTGTTAGGAGTGAGAGGTCACACTTCTGCGGGGCCAGGGTAAGGGGCCTCCGAAGCTGTGCTATGTGAGCTGGCATTTTTGCACAGGCTGCTCAGGAAAGGCCTCGCCCCTTTCACAATTTGTTTCCCACACCCCCTTGCTTAGAGAATTGAGACAAATGCTATTCTGTTCTCAAGGCTTGGCTCAAGTGTCACTTCCCCCAGTTCTGACAGGAGTTGGTGGCAGCCGGGACGTTGCTTCAGGGGAACAGACAGGCTCCCTGGGAAGTCTGTACCTACCTAGGCAGACTAGTTCTCCTTTTAGGCAACGACTGGCTGAAATGGAGCCAAAAAAATCGCCTGGACTCAGGCTTTGGAGGGTCTTTGATACGCTGAAAACCAATGTGACGGACAAGATAACATCGCAGCTGCCACTAACGAGTGACAAAAGTTCTTTGTAGTGGCAGGCTCCTTGGGATAAAGGATGACAAAGGGAGAAACCACCACTCAACCCCCCTAAGGAAACTATCTGTTTCTACTGACGACTTGAACCCTCAGTAAGAGTTAACATAATCTAGGACAAGGTCTTAGGAACACTCTGTGAGACCATGAAAAACAGCTCCTCTAACGTGCATGAAGATCTCATATAAAGTCTTCACTGTGTTTTGTTAAAACTGTACACATGCTCGTGTACTTGGCAACGAAGGTCTAAATACCAATGCCTCTGTTCTTGGGGGTGGGGTGGGTGAGGTTGGAGAGTGGCTGCTTCTCTGTGAAGGCAGCGCAGGGATGGGACCAGTGGCAGACAGAAAGGCGAGAAAACCAGCCATCCAGAGACAGTGCGATGAGGAAGCCAGACAGGTCCTCGTGCTTTGCAACTCAGGTCACTGTCCAAACCCAGCTGCCGTCGCGTGTCCAAAAGCGTGTCTACGGCTCAAACTCAATGCCTGGAATGTAAGACTGGGAGCAATTTTATGCTATTTTTTTTCTTCTTCTGAGAAACAGGGCTGGCTGCCAGTGGTAACAGCCACACTTATTTTAAATAAACTGTGCTGTGTTATGAGAATGGCACAGGATCTGGGTTTTACTGTTCCATGATCTAAATCACTTGTGTCACCAAGTCGCTCCACTGCACAGCTTGCAGAAGAAATGTCCTGATTAAAACTGGCACCCAGCCCTGCACCTTACCATTAAAGAAGTCCGAGTGAACTGCCTTTTCATTGGCTGCCAAGTCCATCAGAAGCCCGGTGCTGCCTCCGGCCTGCAGAAAGGAGAGGTCAGGTGTGCCAGCAGCATTTCCAGAGAGAACAGCCTCACAGGGCCCGCGCCACTCCACACAGGGGGAAGGTGAGGGACAGAGAAGTGCCCAGGTCCGAGTCCAAATTTCGTTCCAGGTGAAGGAGTGGATGTGGACGGAGGTGTGAATGTTTTTGGTCTTCTGGGGTCCTACATTCCTAAAGCCCTCCTTGCCCTTCAGAGAGCCCTGCCATTGTCCTGAGCACCACTTCTCCCGAAACCTCCGGCAGGGATTCTGAAATCCTACTGGGCGTTGCCACAGAGGCCACAAACCCACAACACTGAGTGTGAGCCCTGCTCCGCTCTGGACTGCTCCCTGCTCCTTCGGAGAACGAAACCATTTCCCCGGGAACCGACCTGCTGACCGGGGTTCAGAGCCTCTCGCGCCAGAACTCTGTGGTAGCAGTAAAACCAAGCCACAACCAGAGCTGGGCAACCTGATGAGCGCAGGATCAGCATCTCCTTCAGCATCCAGGGTGAGGGCTGGAGAGAGCTCCGAGGCAGCATTCTGTACCTTGGCCCCCAGTCCCTGCTGCGCCTGGATTCCCAACATTCCCAGGGCTTCTGCTGCACCTTTCCTGGCTCCCAGTAGGCAAGCATCTCATGTGTCCCCGCACCCTGCTCTCAGTAGCAGGGAGACATTTCCAGGGTTCTCCACCTCCTCCCTTCCCCATCACCACAGCCTTGTGAACTCTCCTCCTAATGTGCTGTGTGGGGCTTGTCCCTACCTCCATCTATAGGTATGACCTTCATTCAGACCCCCTTCAAGCCTCCTGTTCCCTAAACTCTGGGGATGGGAGCCTATCAATACCCCCGGTGGTTCCAGGCTGCCCAGGGCGGTGACTTGAACACAGGCCTGAGCAGCCCACGCTGGTGGAAGTGCCTTGAGTGGGTGCAGGGAACCCTCCCCATGACGGCCAGGCACCTTCCCCAGCTCCCTTCGCGCCCAGCTCTCTCCGGCACCCGAAGATGCTAAACTACACTTGGACCTTGCGGGACCCCTCCAGCGAGGCCTCCTTTCTGAACCCTCCTCCACTTGGCCGTCGCCAGCACGGGCCAGGGTTTGGCTGCGGTCGGCTCTCCTAAGCCTTCACTGGGCCGCCCAGAGGGCAGAGGGCGCTGCGGTCGGGGCACCTCCAACTTCCCACCACACCGGTCTCTGCAACCGGCGCTCTACCACCACGACCTGCGGGCGCGCGTTCCCCTGCACTTTCAGAACGCGAGGCTCTGACCTCGGGCGGCGGGCCGGGCCTGGGAGCTGCGCCGGGCAGGAGACTGGATTCCCGCCATGGGGTGACGCGCGCGCAAGGCCGCTTCGCACCCCCGGATACTAGTAATCGCAGGAGAGGCTCACGCAGCAGACCGTCCCATCAAAGTGCAGAGTCACTGAACGCCAAACGGCCCGCCCCCAGCTCCCGTGCGCTACCGGCCTCGCTCCGGTCTCCCGTCCCGCAGCGAGACGCTACCGTCCTCCGTTACCCCGACGCCCCTCGCGTGCCCCGCGGCCCCGGACGTGCGGCCTCCGTAGTCACACAGGGCGATCCGACATCTGGCCGCAGGCACCGGCGGTCCTCGGCATGGAGGGCACTGTCGGGTCCGGGGACGCCGGCCCCCACACACGCACGGCCCTCGCCTCTCACTGGACCGTCGCCTTCTCTCGCCCCGCAGCCACCCGCCTCACCTCATCCAGGTCCACGTAGGGCCCGGCGCCCTCGGGGAACATCTCGTCCACCGCCGGCTTCATCTCCCCCAAGGCGTTCCGGGTGTCCCTGGCCCACTTCCGGCCATCTGCCCGCCTCTTCCGGTACGCATCCTGCCGCGGCACGTCTAGACGCCGATGGATCGCCGACTCTATGGTATTCCCCTTCCCTTCCCTCCTCTTTACCTGGTGTTTCTAGACGTCGGAGGACCCCCGACTCTATGTTTCCCTATGGACCCACAGGACTGGCCCCGAGTCCCCGCTGAAGTGGTGGGCTTTCCCGCCTGCCTGTCAGGGCACAAGGGGAGCTGCTCAGTGGCGTCCAGGTGGCCCACGGCCACAGACAGGTCAGCCCAAAGGGTCTGGCACAGAGAGTGCCCAAGAAATACTCATTAAAGAATGTGGATGGTCAATAGAGTCAAAAGGCAGCCCAGAATGGGAGAAAAGATTTGCCAATCATATACCTGATATTAGAATTAATATCCAGATGTACAGAGGACTGAAACTCAACAACAACAACAAATAACTCCCTTCGACAATGGGTAAAGGACCTGAATAGACCTTTCTCCGAAGAAGGTACAAGAATGGCCAAAAGCCCATGAAAAGATGCTCAACAGCTCTGATCACCAGGAATGCAAATCAAACCACAGTGATACCTCCTCAGCCATCAGGATGGCTGCTATCAAAACCCCAGAAAATAACAGAGTCAGGAGGATGTGGGGAAACTGGAGCCCTGAGCACTGTTGGTGGGAACCTACATGGCGCAGCAGTGGTGGAAAACAGTATGGCGGTTCTCCTCCGAAATGAAACACAGAGTTACCATGAGATCCAGCAATTCCACTTCTGAGTATAGACTCAAAAGTAATGAAAGCAGAGTTCTGAGATAATTTGCACACCCATATTCACAGCAGCATCAGTCACAATAGCTTAAAATAGAAGCAGCTCAGGTAACCATCGCCATGGATTGTGGTCCCCATGGCCATCAGGTACCAGGGATGATGGCAGTGGCTAATGCTTTTTGTGTGTGTTGAGGGGTGAAGGGGGCTGAGGACATGGACCAGGAGTTGGATCTGACTGAAAGGGGAAACCGAGAGAGGGTTGCATAGAAGCGAACTGAACCTGTTATGTGAACTAGGGTGAGGGGGAGTCACAGCCAAATCTGAGTCCTAAACACCAGAATGAGGTATCCCAGGGGGCTGTGAGGTAGGCAGTCTGCTATTTATTGGCTGGGGTGGGGTGGGGGGAGGTAGGGATCTGCTGAGGGTGACCTGGGGATAGAGGTTCTTCCTCTGGGAAAAGAAGGAAGGTCTGCTAGGCTTTTCACGACCCATAAATGCAGCCCAGCTGTGTGTTCCTGGGCACCTGGGATGCTGCTGACACCCCAGAGGGGACATAGTTCTGGCCAGGGAGCCATGGAGTCTGCCTAGAAAGGCACCCGGCCTTTAGGGCAGCCTATGGAGAGGCAGCTGGGGACTCCATTCCGTAATGCTTGTCCTAACTGGGGATACAAGAATTTGAGTGGAACGTAAATGTTCACACACATACACACACACACACACACACACACACACACACGCACGAATTGACAGGCAAGTCATTGTTATGGAGATACTCCTGTCAGGGTGTCTTTTTTCTGATATGTTTGGTTGAGGCCCAGTTGTCCCCAGTAGGAATTTAAGACCAATTCTCATGTCCAGCTATTGTAGGAATCAGGACTTTAAAAAAATTCACAGAAACCAAATTCAAACTAGCTCAAGGGAGGAAAAGAGAGACAAAGAATGTATTAGCTTTGCCCAACAGGATCAGCTCGGCCAACAGAGTCTTCCTCTTGAGAATTTAACCTGGGCCATGGGGAGAGAAGTCACAGGTGAAGGTGAGAGGGCAGGAAGCCTCGTGGAGGTATGGAGTCAGTGGGGTGGCCACAGGAGGCACCAGGCCTGCACTCTGGGCCCCAATGCCACCTCCCCCTTTCCAGGTCCCTCACCGCATATGCCTGGGTCCTGGGAGAGTCCCCTCCCACCCCCGCCCTTTGTGGCTGTGAGAACCAGCACAGTAATCTCCTTGCTTCTTGAGATAACTTGTGTGAGGCTCCGAGCAGCAGCTGCAGCAGTGATCTTAAAGGACCACCTGCCACGCCTCTCGGAGCATGAAATCACGTTCCATCACCCATCCCACCCAAACGTAACACATAGCACACACGTTTCACAAAGCCCTACGTTTCTGATCAGGTGTAACAATTTCTGTAGTTAGATGCTGGTCCAAATACTAGTATCTACAGTTCAATAGATAGTCCTTTCTATTATTTTATTTCAATGGAAAAGCTAGTTGCAGCTTGTTGGTTTCTGATGGGGTGAGAAGGCAAACAGGTCCTGAGTGCAGCTGTGTCTTGAAAAAAAGCCACAGCATGTGTTGTGCATTTTAAGTCAGGAGTTTATTGATGAGGCCAGGGCGCCAGGCTGGGGACCCCTCAGTCCTCCTGATAGGGGACGTGGAAGCCCAGGGTGGTTCCCAGGGGGAAGTGAGCAAAGAAGGTGCGGGCCATGTCCTCGATCTGGGGGTAGGCCCCCATTGTCTGGAAGAACTGCACGTAGTTCCAGAAGTCAGAGGTGGAGAAGGGCCAGTAGGGCATGGCCGGCAGCTCGGCATACGGGTCTGAAAGACACATGACAGCCTGGCTCAGGGGCTGTGCCACTGGTCCTGCCCAGGTTGCCCCCCCAGTGGGGACTCAGGCAGGTGGGGGTGCCCAGCAGGGCCAGTGCAGTGAAGGGACCCTCCCAGTTGAGAGCACAGCCTGGGTCATCCCAGGGCCTCCTGGAAGCTCCCTGGAGCCTGGTCATCCAAGGAGCAGTGGGGGATGAGCTAGTCCTGCCCTGACTCCTGGTGAGGGCGACAGAGGAGGGTAGGGGAAAGGGGGAAATCTAGCCCCTGTCCTGGACATACTGAACAGGGAGGGGTCGCTGTGGTGGGATCGTGGGGGACTCCTGGTGGGATATCAAAGGAGACCACTCCCCACCTCCCCACCCCCACCCCCAGAGTCTGTATGCTACTGTACTGAGGGTGAAATGTGCATCCTCCGGGGCTTGGAGGGTTGAACACCATGCAGAGTCTGGCTCCCTCCTGCCTGGTGTGTCCCCAGAGGCCTGGAGGGCACAGTCTGGGGAAGGGGCTCCAGTCCCTCTGGGGACAGGGCTTTACCTCCAGCTGACTCAGGGCTCCCCTCCATCTTCTCGGAATAAGAAGCAGTGCCCACCCAACCCTTCTTCTGCCCCCGCCCCCACCAACAGGAGAAAAGAAACTGGAGGCAGATGCAATACCTCCCTCATCCTGTACAGGCTTGGCCCCTGCAAAGAAAGAGGAGAGCGGTCAGCCAGGAGAGCCTCAGAGCAGGGTCCTTGTCGAGCACCAGCTGCCCTGAGGGGCACGAAGAGGAACAAAGCAGCCACTCACCCACCAGAGGCACCAGCAAGAGGCAGAGGGCCACCCCGGGCAGCAGGCAGGTCTTCATCTTCCCCAGGCACATCCCCCTGCGACTGACCGACCGACTGGGTCAGGTCCACCTGCAGCAGGAGGAACCAGAAAGGTGGGGCCACCCACCCCCGGGGGCCCCAGCTCTTCCCGCCACCCCCAAAGTGGCAGCTCCTGGAAGAAGCTCCAGTGGAAAGACAAGTTCCCAGTGTTTTCACAGCAATTTCAGTATCAGTGGCTTCCAGCCATTATTCTGAGGCTAACCATGTTTCATTGGCCTTAATTTTAACAATTTAAGAAACTGCACCCCTTCCCCTGCCCCATCAGCTGCCTGTCCGAGGTTACCTGGCTGCTCCTGTCCCTCAGTCTCACTCCACAGCCCGATGGGCGTCAGCCACCAGCACACAGGCTCCTCTTTATAAAAGGCCGGACAAGGACGGAGACGTCACCTACGGGAACCGTCAAACTGAATGTATTTCATCTCCTGCCAGAGGACTGAGGGCGCCGGTGGCCCTGCTGGCAGTGGAATCCCACGGGGGCACTTTTGCAATCTCATCCAAAGATGAAATTGGGAGAAAAACATGCTTGGACAGGCCCCTTTGGAGGGTTTTAGAATGAATTCAACACTGGCACTCCCTCTGCGCCAAGAGAGAAAGATGTTCTGAGTTTGACATTGGGGCTGACATTCCCCCCCCCTCCCCCTCACAGGAGCAGGGTAATCACAGCTGCCCTGGGGACCCCCAGAGAGCCCTGGATCAGGGGCCCCCACCGCAGAACAGGCTGAGCAGAGTCGCAGGCAGGAAGTGGGGGTGTCCAGCCCAACTTTGCATCTGCAGACCAGCGCCTCCTGCTTATGTAAGCACAGTGATTGAATCTGTGTCGGGAAGGGAGCTGTCCCAGGGTCTCTGTGGGTCAGGCTGCGCTGATTAAACCCACGATGGTAGCCACGCCTCCTGGCCCTGCCCGAGGGGTCCCATCGCCCACTGAGTCCAGGAGCATGTCCAGGGCAGCAGTCCCCAGCGTCAGTGCGAGTCACCACAGAGGGCCTCCTCGCCCACGCGTTCCTCACAGCCACAGAGCACGGCATGTCGCTGGGGGAGGTGGGGAAGGGTGGCAAGCAGGTCCTAGGTGATCGATCCGCCCAGCACACACCTGGGCTCCCCAAGCCTTTGGGCACCTGCCCTTTCCAGGGACAAGCAATCTGGCCTCTCAGCCTCCTTCTGCATCGGCCCCCTTGTCAACGAGCCACTCCCTGTCACCAGGGAATCCAGAATCTCTGCCGAGTGGACCCAAGCCAGCCCTCGGGTCAATGCAGTCTTATATCACCTCCATCCCGGCCCCCATATCTGTTCCCTGGGTTTCTGTTGACATAAATGGTCACATGTGGTGACTCCTGGGTCCCTCATCTTCTAGGTCACATCTAACCCTCAGGATCTGGTCTTAGATCTACAAGCAGAGACACGGTGGGCTTGACCCGAGGGGAACCAGCAGCCCCTTGCAAGACAAGTACTTCAGGGGAGACTATGCAGGTTCTTCAGGTGAGGGGGGACTGACCCCCCAGATGGATAGGAAGGATGGCTTCTCCGGACAAGGGAGGTTCAGCAGAATATAGAGGGTTCAGGTCCCCAGCGTCATCAGAGTCTGCCCACACGTCCCCATTCAAGTGAAAAATGAAAATAAAATTACATGTACTGCATCTTTATAACTATTCAGTGGAAAACTATACCTAGAAAAATGAGCAATGATGGTGTGTGGGAGGGCAGAGCTAGGGTTATACCTGTTGTTTCCTCTTTCTGGGTATATATATTATCCTTAATTTATTACTTTTATGTAGGGAAAACACTTTTACAAAACCACCACCACCAGCTCCCTTAGCATTCTGACCTCCCATCCTGGGTTGACCTCCTAGGTCTTCCACCGCCACTGCCACTCATGCCCCCCCCCCCCCCCCCCCGCCTTTTCTCTCTTCCTGAGTCCATCAAGCCACTCTCCCTTACTGGCCTGACTGCAGACCTTCCCTTGCCCCACCTGCAGAACTGGCCTGGAGGGTCTTACCTGGAGGGCCCCACCTGGAGAACCTCATCTGGAGGGCCCACCTGGAGGCCTGCTTTTCCGCCCGCCCCGGGAGGACAACCCCTTTGCCCCCTCACTCAGCAGCCACTCCCCAACACTCCCTGCTGGGCTCACACACCAGCCTTGTATTGTTCTTGTTCAATGGGGAACTTAGAGCCACACATTGTCCAGGGGTCCCGTTAAAATGCTGCTTCTGATTCAACAAGTTGGACTCTACATTCCTAACAAGATCCCAGCCCAGGAGATGCCTCTGCTGCTGGCCCCAGAGCAGCCAGGATAACGAGGCCTGGGCAGGTTCTCAACCTGGGCAGGGTCAGAATCGCGTAGGGGACACCTTAGAATGCGGAGCGCTGGGCCCCCATCTCTCAGAGCCCTGATTCAAGGGCTCAGTGGTGGGCCTGGGACTCTGCGTTTCTATCGGGTTACCAGGGTGCTGAGCAGATCCAGGGCCGGGCTTTCAAAGCAGAGGTTCTCAACCGGGCTACCCATTCAGGACCACCTGCCGATCTTTTAGACAGTGGGGTTTCCAGCCCCCAGTCTCCTAAGGTGGGATTTGACTGTAACTGTCTGGGCAGGGCCCAGGTTAGTGTTTATAAAATCTCCAGGTGACTCTGCTCTGAAGCTTGGGTGACTACCACTGCCTGGGGGGGTCAGTTCCCCTGCTCCCCCAGCCCCTGCCCCCACCTGCACAGGATGCACCAGAGCCTCCGAAGGTCCCACCTGCCTGGGTGAGAAGAAGCTCTGGTCTTGGTGGACGGAGAGGACAAAGGCCACCCTGTCTGATTCCCTCCCAAGTTCACTGGGCCGACCGACCGGAGGGCAGGCTGCAGAGCCCAGCAGCGGTGCGGGAAGGGATCCAGCCAGGGCACCTGCCTGGGGACCCTTACCTTCTCTGCTGCTTCACCTACACCAGGGGCCTGTCCTCCTCAATCAGCGCTGCAATGCTCCCATTAGGTCAGCGGTTCTCAACCTGTGGGCCGCGACCCCTTTGGCGGTCGAACGACCCTTTCACAGGGGTCGCCTAAGACCATCCTGCATATCAGATATTTAAATGACGATTCATAACAGTAGCAACATTACAGTTATGAAGTAGCAACGACAATAATTTTATGGTTGGGTCACAACATGAGGAACTGTATTGAAAGGGCCAGAAGGTTGAGAACCACTGCATTAGGTGGTCTGGGGCGCCCCCTGCTGCCTGGTTCAGGAGCACCCAGCACGACCTCTTGTTGAGGTCACTGAGAACCTGAGGTCACTGAGAACCAGATGGACTGAACCCAGGGATGAGGTCACCGGATTCACCCAGTCAGTGTGAGAGCCGAGTCCCCAGGCCGCCCACGCAGCTGTCCCTGTGCATCGGGCAGGGGCCTCTGCTCCCTCCACAAAGCCTGGGTCCCACCTCGGCCTGCCCCTGTGCTCCCACCAGGTGAGGGGACGCCTCTCACAGTCGCCTATTTTTTTTTTCCCCAAAGCCACAACTTCCGACAGTACTTGTCATTTTAAGAAAAGGATTTAATTAAATGTCATGAAATCTAATGAACTTGAAGAGTTTTTGGATGAAAACCTCGTTGCCTTGGAGAGGCCCACTCAGGGTGAACGTTGCTAGGAACTACTGCCGCATTTGGTGCAGGTATGACAGCTCTGAAGGGCTGGGACCCAAGCCGTAGGAATCTGGACCTCAGAGCCTTCAGATCCAGGCTTTGAAACCCAAACCTGAAAGCAGGACTGTGCATCCCAGGAGTGGGCTCCAGGGGGCGCCATTCCCCCAGAATCCCTGAAGCTGGGCTCCAAAGGTGGAGTGTGGGAAGAATAGATGGTCCAAGCCCAGACAGTGAAGGTACAATACAGGACAGGTTTCACAGCCAACGTGTCTGCAGCCCATATGATGCTTCTTAAAAATCTCCCCTTTCTTCATCTGACTTGTGGGAATTTCTGATCAGGTCCCGGTTCAGCTGAGATGGACTGCAGCTGGAAAAGGACAGCAGCTACTGGACAGTTACTCAAGTTTAATCTGTCCAACCATGGGTTCCAGGCCACAGAGGAGGCAGCCTGCGCCAGGTCCTCCTCACCCTGGAGGAGAGGGGCCAGTGAGGTCCTGGGTCAGATGGGAAGCGCTCTCCTCCTGCCCAGCTCCGATGCCCCTGCCCAGCTCTGATGCCCCTGCCCAGCTCTGATGCCCCTGCCCATCTCTGATGCCCCTGCCCATCTCCAATGCCCCTGCCCAGCTCCGATGCCCCTGCCCAGCCTGATGCCCCTGCCCAGCTCCCAGCATCTCTCTCTCCAGGCAGCAAAGCCAGAGCAGAGGCTCACCGGCAGCCCTCAGGGTGGGTCCGTGTGGGATGTTTAGTCCTCAAAGGCGTGTGTTTTCATTGCATTTGGAAGCTCTGTGTGGGCAAGCTTCTCCACAGGCCCCTCTGTGCTGCCATCCTGCTCTCCCAGGCTCCCGGTGTGGATGGCCTGCCTGGTCTCTGAGCGTCCCTGTTGGACCCCTCTCTTCTGCAGCAGTGGCTGGGGCATGGGGTCTGGTCTCTGCAAGGCTGGAGGGAAAAGGTCTTTCCTGGGAATTCAGTCTCGGGGCTGACTTGGAGCAGATACACTGAAGGATGGCCAGGAGAGGGGGTTGGCAGGGTGGGTGGGGAAGACGGTGGTCTGAGGCAGGCTTGGGAGACTGTGTGTGAAGTTGGGGAAAGTGGGGGGGGGGGGCGGTGGATAAAGCAAGATGGCCCCAAGGGCCACTTCAGAGGCTGCTCATCACAAAGTGTGTATTAGTCAAGGTTCTCCAGAGAAACAGAACCAATAGGATGTATGTGTACAGAGAGAGAGAGAGAGAGAGAGAGAGAGAGAGAGAGAGAGAGAGAGAGAGAGAAAGGGGGGGGATGGAGAGAGAGAGAGAGAGAGAGAGAGAGAGAGAGAGAGAGAGAGAGGATTTTAAGGATTTAAGGAATTGGTCCATGTGGTTGAGGGGGCTGGCAAGTCCAAAATCTACAGAGCAGGTTGACGTCAACCTAGGGTAGAGCTGATGGTACCGTCTTGAGTCCAAAGACAGCCTGGAGGCAGAATTCTTTCTTCTTTGGGAAACCTCAGTCTTTTCTCTTAAAGACTTCAACTGATTAGACAAGGCCCACCCACATAATGCTAGGCCATCTACATTCATCTAAAAAAATACCTTCATAGTGACATCTAGACTGGTGTTTCACCAAACAACTGGTTACATGGCCTGGCCAAGGTGACACATACAGTTAACCATCACAGAGTATAAACCTATTCTTTGGAAATGTGTAGGAGCAGACCAGCTGTAGAAGTGAGAGCGGCTGCTTGGGGGGTGAGGCTGGGAGCTGGGGATTAGGCTGGCAGCATTTCTCCCCGTGGGTGTTTGGTGCAAATAAACCAGTGAGGCCCTGAGCTGAGCGAAGGCAGTGGGTGCTAAGGTCCCTCTGCCGTCCTCACCTGGGGGAGGGCTGGGGCCATGGTGATGACAGTCCGGAGAACATGAACTTTACAGGGACACTTATCTGGGGGAGGGTATCTGTGCCCTTTGGACCATGGTGTGTGTTGCAGGGCGTGCTGCCCAGGAGAAGTGGCTGACTGGCTCCCCCTGCACCCAGCACACTGTGTCCACTCAGGGGTATGGGAGGGCTGAGGGCCACAGCAGAGTGAGGCAGCGGTGGTGGCTGGTGGAGCAGATGCAGCTTGTGAGAGTCTGCAGGGAGCAGAGTCTGTGAAGAGGCTGGCGCCGTGTGGGAGGGGTCAGTGGAGGGGTTCCCATCCTGGGGAAAGTTGGGAGATACCACCCAAGGCCAAGGGCCAATCCATGCCCACCACAATGGGACGAAGGGGCCAGTAGGCAGCAGGCCCCGCCAAACCACTTCCTCCTGTGGTTGGGGAGGAGGCCGGGCCACCACAGACCCCCGGTGACCAGGACTGTCCTCGCTGACTCCCAAGCAGGCGTCTGTCTTCATGAGGCTTACAGGCCCTGAGACCACAGGACCCACCCTGTTGAGGCTCCTGCGGTGGGGGGGAGACCCAGGCGGGGCCTGCTCTCTGCGGCCTGAGGCAGATCCATTGTTCAGCTCATTCATCGCCGCATAAAAGCCGGATTTATGGGAACCAGGGCTCTGCGTGTTTCTCAGCCTGGCCGAGCATCCAGGCTACAGGGCCTGTCCCGCCACCCTGGGGGCTCCTGTGCTCTCCTGCCTGAGGGCCCTGCTGGGAGTCGGGCACCACCACCTGCTTCCCGGGTGGCCGCCCGCCTCCTCTCTCTGACTTTCTGGTTCTTCCTTCCCTGATGTTGATCAAGAGCGGGTTGCCTGTCCCACTTCCAGCTGGTTGTCCTAGATTCGTGATTCATCCAAGATCAGGTATTGTGAGCCCAGAAAGGAACTGGGAAGCCGGGAGGCTGGCAGCCGGCAGGGGCCGGGTGGCCGAGAATGGCATTTTGGAATTAAAGGCTGGAAATGCCTTTTGAAACACGCGCTAAATCTGTCTCCTTGGATGTCTAGAGGCAGCCGCCGCCTTCAGAGCAGAAGCTCAGCTCCGGCTCCTCCCAGGGAGACGCCGGCCTCTCTCCCCATGAGCAGGCCAAAGAATGGGCACGCGTCACAAGTAAAGAAAGATGTTTAAAGTAAAAAGAAGAAAGAAGATGACACCCCTGCCTGCTGCTCTGTCTCCTTCTCCGAGGGAGTCCTCAATGTCAGTGCCGGTGTGGACAGCCCTCGCAGTTTCCTGCTGTGCCAGCACGGAAGGGTGAGGGGTGGGGGTGGAGGGGGGTGCAGTGACTGTTACACGTGCTACAGAGACAGGCCCAGACCCCACATGTTCACCCACAACTGCAGCTTCTCGTCGGATGCTGCATTTCAGACATCTGCCAGGTCTATGTTAGAGTCACTGTTCTTTCCAACAGCTGGCAAGACTGCAGCTTGGAGTGTTTCAACCTCGGCACTGCGGACATGGGGTGAGGAGTTGGTGGTGGGGCCGCCCGGGCATGGCGGGAAGGTCAGCAGCAGTCCTGGCCTCCACCCTCTAGATGCCAGTAGCACCCCAACTTAAGACAACCCCAAATGTCACATGCCCCTGGGGATGTTTGTTTGTGTGCACAAGGCCACACCTGCTGGGCACTCGCAGCCTGTGAACACCGGTTGTTTCCAGGACCTGTCTCTCTGAGCAGCGGTGCAGCTCGCATTCTGAACTGTCTCCTACACTCATGGTCAGACTCCACTGGATCGGCTCCCCAGACAGGTGTCCCCCGAAAGGCAAGCAACACACATCCAGCACGTGTGAGAACCTGCTCCTAAGCCCCGGAAAGCCCAGGGCTGTGTTCCTACAGTCACAGAGCTTTGCAGTATTTGCCAAATACAAAAACGAAACCCTGCTCTTTTACTGGCAACCAGCTGAGCCCCTTGTCTTTGCTCTGCTGCCCGTGCCCAGCGCCATGGGCACCTGCGGTCTCTTGGGACGAATTTATGAGGTCAACCGTCACTTCTGGGAGGAGCTCAGTTGTCATCAGCAGCCCTGGGAACAAGGATGAGCTTGAAGCAGTGGGCCTGCCAGCCCCGTGTTGTGCTCTTGGGAAAGGGGCGGGGACAGAGGCCACACCACCTCACGAAGGTGCCCTCCAGCGCCTGGCACCTGAACTAAGTGTGGGTAGACGAGGAAGGCAAGGCTTGACATGCACACAGCCAGAAGTTAACTCAGAAGATCGTTTGAAGTGGAGGGCTCAGTTCTCAGCGAGGCATTGGCAAGTCTTCTCCTGCCACAGGCCGGGCTAACTGATCTGTCAACTTGACTGGGCTGACGGAAGCCCAGGGGCTGGCAGAAGACTGTTTCGGGGTGTCTATGAGGGTGCGTCCCGAAGAGGGTGGCACTGGAACCAGGAGTCTGCGTGAAGAAGATGGCCCTCGCCCTGCCAGGCAGCAGGCCCAGGGGAACCTGTGGCTGAGGCAGCAGGGCCCGCATATCAGGCAATGTGTTGGGCACAGACCACACCAGTCCCAGGCTTACGGCCCACTTGTTCTCTGCCCATTCTGGGATCGATTTCTGAGAAGCCGCTGATCCGGTTCCTCCGTAGGCCCCTCCCCTGTACCAGCTGTCTCCCGGCTCTGGGCACCGGGACCAGCAGGAGCACGTCTGCACTCATCGTCTCTGGTCCTGGGCCGCTGCCTTAGCTGCTCTCTCTCTGCATCATGGATCCTCCAGCGCCCTCTGATCAGCAGGACCTTGGCCTCAAAAACAGGGGAGACACTACTTATACACTCAAGACAATGCAGGGGACCGTTTCTTCCTCTTTTGCAGGAAAGATGAGCTCCTAGCAGCCACACTGATGGAGACCAGCACCTGGATGGGCCCTGGAGGATGAGAGGAGGACCACACACTAATTACCAACCTGTGTCCTCACATGATGGAATCTTCCGGAGCAGGGCTCCCATGGCAGGAAGAGGAAGGGTCCTCACTGGACGTTTCTGCTGCAGGGGGTCAGCCTGCCCCCACCCCCCAGTGGCCTTGCGTGGAGTGTTCCTGTGCACTTGTGCGCTCTCTCTCTCTCTCTCTCTCTCTCTCTCTCTCTCTCTCACACACACACACACAAGTACACACACACAGAAACACACAGAAACACAGACATACACACCCATACACATGCATGCACATGCACACACATATACACACACACAATACACATACACACTCCCCCATCCAGTCCCTCAAGAAGAGCTGAGCAGCCCTAGCTGGTGATTCCCAGTGTTAAAGTGTTGGCCCGGGCACCGAAGGGTCTCAGGTTTAATTCCTGGTCAAGGGCATGTGCCTGGGTTGCAGGTTTGATACCCAACTCCGGTTGGGGGGGAGTGCAGGAGGCAGCCAGTTGATGTGTTTCTCCCACATCAATGTTTCTCTCTCTTTCCCTCCCTCTCTCCCTTCCACACTCTCTAAAAAAAAAATCAATGGAAAAAATATATCTTTGAGAGAGGATTAACAAAACAACAACAACAAAAGAAGAGCTGAACATTTTCCTGCACCTATTGATTTATTGCTCTTTTTTAAAAAAAATTAAATGTATTAGAGTAACATTGGTTAATAAGATTATACAAGTTTTGCCCTAACTGGTTTGGCTCAGTGGATAGAGTGTCAGCCTGCGGACTGGAAGGTCCCGGGTTCGGTTCCAGTCAGGGGCATGTACCTTGGTTGCAGGCACATCCCCAGTGGGAGGTGTGCAGGAGGCAGCTGATGGATGTTTCTCTCCCATAGATGTTTCTGACTCTCTATTCCTCTCTGTAAAAAATCAATAAAATATTTTTTTAAAAAAATTAAGATTATACAAGTTCTGGGTGTACAAATCTATAACACATCATCTGAATATCGTACTGTGTGCTCATCACCCATAGGCCAGTCTCCTTCCATCACCATGTATCTGACCCCTTTACCCTCTTCATCCCCCACGCCCTCTGGTGAGTACCATACTGCTATCTGGGTCTATGAGTTGGTTTAGTTTGGTTCGTTTGTTGCTTTCTGATATCCCACATATGAGTGAAACTATATTGTTTTTGTCCTTTCCCATCTCACTTATTTCACTTAGCATGATACGTTCAAGATTCATCCATGTTGTCACAAATGGCAATATTTCATCCTTTTTATGGCTGAGTAGTATTTCAACGCACCACATCTTCTTTACCTATCATTGGTCAATGGACATTTAGGTTATTTCCATCTCTTGGTCACTATGAATAATGCTGCAATGAATATAGGGGTTCATATATCTTTACAAAAAAGTGTTTTCACATTTTTAAAACATATTTTTATTGATTTCAGAGAGGAAGGGAGAGGGAGAGAAAGAGAGAAAGATCAATGATGACAGGGAACCATTGATTGGCTGCCTCCTGCATGCCCCACACTGGGGATCAAGCCCGAAACCGGGCATGTGCCCTGACCGGGAATTGAACTGTGACCTCCTGTTTCATAGGTCGATGCTCAACCACTGAGCCACACTGGCCAGGCTGTTTTGACATTTTTTGAGTAGATACTCAGAAGTGGGATTACTGAATCATACGGTAGCTCAATTCTTAACTTTTTACCTATAATAATTAGGGGCTAATATCCAAAATGTATCAAGTACTCATTTAACTCAACAACAACAGCAAAAAACAAACAACTCAATTAACAAATGAGCAAAGGACCTAAAGAGACACTTCTTCCAAGAAGACAAACAAATGGCCAACAGATACATGAAAAGATATTCAACTTGACTAGTGATTAGGGAAATGCAAATCAAAACCACAATGAGATACCACCTCAGACCTTTTAGAATGGCTATCATCAACAAGACAGGTTATAACAAGTGTAGGAGAAGGTGTAGAGAAGAAGGAGCCCTCATTCACTGCTGGTGGGCATGCAGACTGGTGCAGCCACTATGGAAACAGCGTGGCCGGTCCCCTTCATTGCCTTTCCCAGCTCCAGGAAGACTGCATTCCTCCATTGTGGCCCACCCCTTCCTCCATCTTCAAAGGCCACGGCGTTGGGTCCAGAACTTCCCACAGTGCCTCCCTCTGACCTGCCTGCCCCATCACAGCCCCTTCCCTGACTCGACTCCAGCCCTATACGTTTCAGGACCCTGCGAGGACAATGCACGGCCTGGACAACCCAGGTTACCTCCACCCTCAGGGTCTTAATGTAATGAACTGTAGCTATGAAGTCCCCTTTGCCGTGTGACATACGAAGACGTCTCAGGCTCTGGAACTGGCAGTGGGCATCTTTGGGGCTGTACATTCTTCCCGCACAGGCTCATCCCTGCCTGGTGGCTGCCAGCCCAAGCTATCGGATTTAGTCTGGAAAGCGGCCTGCTTGTGAGTGGAGACCCTGAGGTCTCAACACTGAAGGAGGCTGCCTCAATATGTCAAGGATTTCGGAGAGGGCCCTGCCTGGGGTGCCCAGATGGCACTGGCTCTGACTGCAGGGCCTAAGGGTAAAGTGGGACTGCCAGGCCACCCAGGGGCTAGGCCTGCCCAGAACTGCTGCCTGCCCACAGCTCCCGCCCCTGGCTGGTGGCTGAGGCTGCAGGTGGGGCCTGTTCCAAGATCACAGAATCCTCCCGTGCCCACCACGGTGCCCAGGGCCTGCTGGGCAGCCTTTGCACCCTCAGCAGCTCTCCCAAAAGCTGGCTCCCAACCCTCTCGAGGCTCTGTGCTTCCCAAGTGCAAGCCCACCCGCGCACACAGCGGCCCCATCTCCTGCAGGCTGCGAGGCTCTCAGCTCTCTGACATGTGCCCCTCCCGTGGGAGGCCTGGTGGCTCCCAGCAATCGATCACTCACTTGGCCATCAGCAAATTGGCTTTCAGGGAATTGATTTCTGGCAAATCTGCCTAGAGTGGCCAGGTGGCATGGTGACAGATAGCCTCATTTCTTGATGAAACTGGAGCCTGGCCTTTCTCCAGGAGTGATCGGCAGGACTGGAGAAGGGGCCTAGGGCTGGGGTGTCCATGGATGGAGGTGCACTGCCCTGCTGCCACCAGCACCCCGGCCCAGCCCTCCTAGGATTCTGTGCTGCTGAGTCAGAGACCGTCAACCTTGGAATCCAGGCGGGGGGATGGAGCCAAAGGGGTCTACTTGGGGCCAGGGCTGGGTGAGGAGCCGCAGAGTGGGAGGGAGTGCTGGAGGTGGGGGGAGGAAGGGGGTTTGCGGAGAGGGCCACTGGGGTTGAAGGCATTGGAGACAGAACCTCTGGGCATGGCTGTGAGAAGGGGCAGCAGAGGGAAGGGCCTGGGAGGAGTCTCAGGGTTTGTAAGGCAGTGGCCAGCCTAGGAGGGAGAGGGGCCAGGCAGACCCTGGTGGAAGACAGGGGTGCACATGGGGACCTGCCTGACCCTGTTGGGTAACTGCTTCCAGAGACCCTGAGATCCCAGGTAACAACCCAGCAGCTCCCAGTGCGGGGTGGATTCGGTGGAGAAGGCTGGGGCACAGAGCACAGCCTTAGAGATGGCAGCAGTCCTGGTGACGGGCCCGCTGTTACAAGAAAGAGAAACCCTTTCAAAAGAGCGTGGGCACAAAGGGCAAATGCCGAAGAAGCCCAGTTCTGAGGGGTCCCATGATGGATCCTGCAGCAGGACTCTCAGGGGACCCGTGGGAACCAGGGAGTCACCAGGCAGCTGCCCCTCCCTCCCCTTCCCTTTCTCTGGATGGCTGGTCTCCTCCCCCCTGCCCCCGCCCCATGACTGCTGCCCCTGCCCCAACCCCAACCGTGTCTCTGCTCTCCGGCCACTGGGTTTGGACATGGCTGTGACCAGCCCTCGTGGAGGTGACTCTGTATGACTCCCAGCTCCAGGTGCAAACACAGCTGACCCGCTGGGTCACTGCACGTCCTGGAGAGACTTCGATGCTTTCCTATGTCAGGAGCCCACCCAGCTTCAATGGGCTGTGGCCACAGGCTGTTATTCAGTCTGTGGGGAGGGCCACCTGTGCCCTCCAGGGGCCTTAGGCACACTCATCAGGTGCCTGTGTGTCCTGGGATTCTCACCTGTGAACAGGAGGTGGGCACAGTGACCTGGAAATATGGAGCTCTGTCCTGCTGGCACAGTAGCACCAGGGCTGGGCCCTGGGCCTGGGGAGTCCTGTGTATGCCACAGGCTGACCACCAGGGGCCTCCTTGAACACCCTGCTCCTCCGTCCCTCTGCCCTGGCCCTGAGACAGTCCCTGCCAGGTGCTGGACGATCACACGACTGGGACAGGGGGTCAGGGGACAGGAACCAGCCAGAGAGGGCAGGTGGATATGGACCTCCCAGGTGGCTTGAGAAGGGTGACCGGACATCCTGGCTTCTCGGAGGCAGCCTGTGCGTGTCAATCGTCCTGGCAGGATTGTGAATGGTTCCCCTTTCACTTTCAAAAGTGCCCTGGCCGGCGAGGAACTACGTGTTGTCCCAAGGCCGTGGGCACCTGGGATGTGAATGTCAACTTGGTGACCAGGTGGGAACCTGTTGTGAGAGGCCAGGAGAGTCAGCACAGCCACCTCCCCTTCGCGCACACCCCACCCTTCTGCCCTCATCCCAGGATTCGAGACCTGCTGTCCTCGGAACCCGGCTCTGACCTCTCAGAGGCGCTGGGCTGGGCACCCAATGTGTCGGCCCAGAGGACTCGTGTCTTTCTGCTCCGAGCAGAAATGCCGGGAGATTACGGAGCTTTTCTGAAGAGACAGAATGCTTAGTTTTCTTTAGCCTTAAGTGGCATGCGGTTACAAATGTGATTACAGGGTTGTTTATTAAATTGAGACTTATTTTGCTACTTTATTCAGTCAACATTATTGAGTCAGTGCAGCATTTGATTTTCAGGGCTGATGTAGAAGCTTGGTAATGTAACTAAGTTTACCGTGAGAAAGGTGAATCGGTTATTCACATATCTTCATTCACTTGGCTCTGGTTAAAAGATTAATAATTCAACTATGATCACATTATGTTTTGGTTGCTGTGTTAGTTTTTGGTAGTAGTTCCTTTAATCATTTCATGTTATATCAAATACTGGGGCTTCATTTGGGTTATTAAGAGAAAATTGTGCTATCAATTGTGCGTGAAATAGTAAATTCGTTTTTATTAAGCAGAGGGCGACTGCTGCAGGGCCTGTCCTGTGCAAACCAAGTTGGCTTTGTGGAGACTCAGGTGGGTGTCAGGGGTCTGACTGCCGGAGAATCAGGTATGAGGCCTCTTTCAGGTGGAAAGCTTTCATAAAAGGGCGCTCAGGGCCAGTCTCCAGTTGCAGGCACTAACCATCTTTTTGCATCTTAAATACAGAAATTGTGTCCCTTCCTATGGAACACCCGCCTGTAAAGGAGTCTGTTTTATACAGTCCACCAGCTGATCAAAGTTGCTGAGGTTCCCTGTGCGCCGTGCACTGGAGACATTGATGGGTCGGGGGAGTGTGTGCTCATCTGGGTTACTGAGAAAATTATGCTATTAATTGTGCATGAAATAATAAGTTAGTTCTTCTAGGGCAACTTGCACACTAACAGCCTGATGAGTAGATGGCAGTAAGAATTAGTTTTCTATGCTGTGTACCACCAGCACAGCAGCTCAAACAACCCCATATATTATCCCACAGTTTCTGTAGGTCCAAAGCCCAGGCCCAGTTCAGCTGGGTTCTTCACTCAGGGTCTCACCAGGTTGTAACTGAGGTGTTGGTGGGGCTGAGGTCTCATCTGAAGGCTTGTCTGGGGAAGGGTTTCTTCCAACACATGCAGGTTGTTGCAGAACTGGTTTCCGTGAGACAGAAGGATTTACAGTAGCTGCTTCTTCAAGGCCAGGAGAGTCTCCACTCCAGGCTGCAAAGATCACAGTTACAGGAGTGACAATCTCACCACTTTTGCTCCAATGCATTCCTAGAAGCAAGTCATAGCATCAGCCACACTCAAGGGGGCAGATCTGCAAGTGTGTGGCCCACTGGGGGTCACGTTAGGTTCTGTGACACACAGTAAAGGAGGCAGGTTGAGTAAAGGGGTAGTTCCAGCCAGGAGGGCCAGGTTTGAGGGCAGAGGTTTGAGGGCCAGGTTTGAGGGCGGGGGCGGGGGGTGGGGGTGGGGGGAGGTCAATGGTAAGTAAGGCTGAGAACTTGAGTGTGCTGGGCTGAGAAACTTTACTTTATGAACAGTGGGAGCCAATCATGGTTTTGGAACCTCTTTTTGAACATTAACATAAATTTAGGTAGACAATAGGGTTGGGCCAGAAACCAGACTTTGCTCAGGTTATGGAACCTTGAGTGGATGAGCCCACCCCACCCCACCTCCACTCACACCCCTGGAGTCCAGCTGCTGAGGGCTGCTGAGCTCCCACCAGTGTCCTGAACCAGCCTCTTGCAGCAGCCGTGCTGGGGCAGTGCCCATGGCTTCCAGTGACTTCCCGGGCCATCCAGACCTCAGGGGAATGAGTGAATCAGACTCTGGCAGCTGGGCATTCTACCCTTTAGGGTAGTTTCTGGTGTTTACCTGAGTGAGGCCTCCAGGTAGACTCTGAGCATCCCGCCGTGGAAGTGTCGGTTCACGTGGGACACGTGTCACACCGTGGCCCTCTGCCTGTGCGCTCTGCTCACTAGGGACAGGCTTGGCTGACGAGGACAACGTCCACTAAGCAGAACATTCCTGCAGCAGGGAGGGGCCCTGCGAGGAGAGCTCTGCATGTGCCCTCTTTCCTCCAGGGCTCCCACGCTTATCTTTGACAGACATGTGTCCCCTGGCCAGCTAAGTGCAAACGAGCATTTGCCAAGAGGAAAAGAATGTGTACCAAATGAGACATTTCGGGGAACTGAGATGATTTCAGTACTGATTTTTCAAGCATTCTTGAAATAACAAAGAGGTTTTAGGGGCAAAAATAAGAGTCTTCTTATTTTTAATTGATTTGTATAAACGGCCTATTTGGAATATTTAGAAGGTCCAGAAAAGTTTGCAAACTTTTTGTTTATTTTCCCACCAAAATGGAAACACTGTTATTATTCTGAGATGACAAGTATAATGCAAGCTTAACAAAGAGTTTAAACTTTATAGAACTGTGTAATGTAAAAAAGTGCACGTCCCCCACAATGCCACCCTCATCTAGTTAACTGCAACCAACAATCGTTGACATATTTTTTGTGTACACAAAGTTCATTATGTAACGGAAATCCTCTCTGTGTTTGTTCTGTATTTTCTTACTAGTTTTTGGATGCCTTTCTATGTACAGAGACAGCATGTTAACCCAATGTGGACTTGAAATAAAAATTAGGGAAGTGGATTTTTATCTAATTATAGAATTTTGTTTTGTTTTGTTTTGTTAATTCTCACCAGAGGATATTTTTCCATTGATTTTTAGAGAGAGGGGAAGGGAGGGGGAGTGACACAGAGAGAGAAACATTGATGTGAGAGAGACACACCAACTGGTTGCCCGAACCCTGACCAGGGCTGGGATCGAGCCTGAAACCGAGGAATCAAACCCAGGACCCCTCAGTCTGTGGGTTGATGCTCTATCCACTGAAGCAAACTGGCTAGGGCTAATTGTGGGAATTTTTTATTTAGATTTTTTTCTTCTTGCTAATGTTCAGAATTAGAGAGAGACTATAGTTTGACTCAAACTGCATCACAAGTAAACCAGAACAATTTTCTGATTTGTTAAACTTTTCTGTTTAAATTTTTAAAAAATCAGTTGAGCCAGAAATAATGCTAAGTTTGCCCCTTCTCACTCTGGACGGCTCCCCTGTTTCTGATCTAACGGCTCTGGGAGAGTGGAAGGCAAGATGGGACGAGGACAGTGTGAGGGTCCGTCTGCTTCGGGTCCAGCGCTGAGGAAGTGTCAGGGCTCAGGGCCCCAGCACAGACCTGGCTGCTGCAGGTGGAGGGGGTCTCAGCTGTTGGCAGGAGGGCCTGTGACTGCGCCCTGAGGCTTTCTTGGGACGGGACCACTGGGAATCTCTGCAGCAGAGCCCGGAGAAGCTCTTCAAATAAAGGCTTCTGTGAGCCCATTCCCAAGGAGGGGAAGGTCAATATAAGTAAACCCATTTTGTCTGTTTTTAAATAGTTGTGTGATATGCCACTGTGTAAAACTGTATCTCTGGGGACCCTGGCTGAGGGGCACTGAGTTGGTTAATTTGTTCACTTTTGTAGCCCCTGCGTACTGAGTGTCTGAAAGTGACCAGCCCTGTTCTGAGATTTTCTAACACAGCAGGAAGCAGAAGGGACAAAACGTGCCTGCCCTTGTGAAACTCATACATGAGCATGTGTGTGGGGGGTGGGGGTGGGGGGCTGAGGGTGAGTGGGAGGGGGAGGATGCAGGGGAGTAACAGCAAAGGAACAGATATAACATTTAGGATGTTAGTGGGTGATACAGGTAAGAGAGTAAAGCAGCAAAGTGCATGAGGAGTGTGTGTGTGTGTGTGTGTGTGTGTGTGTGTGTGTGTGTGTTGGGGCAGGTGGAGAGTGTTGATTGTAAATAAGCCTCTGACAGGTCACATTAGAGACAAGGACTAAGGAAGTTATGGTGATGAGAGAGAGAGAGAGAGATGAGCCCTAGGAGAAAGGCATCCCAGGCATTGAGAATAGCATGTGCAAAGGCCCTGAGGTGAGGGCATGGCCAAAAACCAGCAGAGTCCTCTGTGGTCAGTGTGGACTGAGCAAGGGACAGAGTCATAGGAGTTTAGGTCAGAGAGTAAATGGAGGACAGATCACATAGAGTTTTTTTGTTTGTTTGTTTGTTTTTAATTGTTTTATATATTTTATTGATTTTTTACAGTGAGAAAAGGAGAGGATAGAGAGTTAGAAACATCGATGAGAGAGAAACATGGATCAGCTGCCTCCTGCACACCCCCTACTGGGGATGTGCCTGCAACCAAGGTACATGCCCTTGACCGGAATCGAACCTGGGGCCCTTCAGTCTGCAAGCCGACACTCTATCCACTGAGCCAAACCGGTTAGGGCTCACATAGAGTTTTAAAGGCAACTTCTAACATATGATAAACTGCACCTAGTTAGAGAGTACAATTGGTCATTGTTGACACTTATAAAATCATCACCACAATCCTGATAATGGACAGAACTTCGCCAATGAAAGTCTCCTGGGCCCTGAGCAACCCTGGCCCCACCCTCCTGCCTGGTGTGGTTTCCTTTTTTCAGATGGACACCCAGTTGTTCCAGGATTGGTTCTGAACCCCTCCTTTCACCACTGAACTGTACTTGCCCCTTTGTCACCGGCAAGTTGTCCATACATTTGGGCCTATCTCTGGACACCCTCTTCTGTTTCCTCGGTCTATCTATCCTTATGCCAATACCACGCTGCCTTGCTTACTGCAGCTTTATAAGTCTGGAAACCAATAGTCTTAGTCCTCGGACTTCCTTCCTCTTTTTAAAGTTGTTTTGGCTATTCTAGGTCCTTTACATTCCCATACAAATTTTAGAATTGGTTCATCATTTTCTTCAAAGGACCCCGCTGGGATTTCTGAGAGGGATTGCGTTGACAGTGTACATCAAAACGAGGAGTGTTATGTATCTGGACCACGTTGAATATTCCTGTCCATGAACACAGAATACTACTTCGTCTCCAGTTCTTCAATTTCCCTCGGCAATATTTTATGATTTTCAGAGAACAGGTTTTGTCAGTTTGTCCCTAAATATTTCATACTAGAGGCCCAGTGCATGAAATCGTGCATGGGTGTGGTCCCTAGGCCTAGCCTGCGATCAGGGCCATCTTGCTGCCACCCACCCCAGTTCCCTGTTCACCATCCAGCGATGGGAGCCTGACAGCTGGGGGAGGGAATGAGAGGTTGGCCATTGTTGCCTGCTTGCCGGCCCCACCCCTGCTGCGGGTTGTCCTCTGTGTGTGGGGTGACTGGTGGGGTGGGGGCGTTGGCCTGGCACTGCCCGCATCCCCCACCACCCACCCCAGTTCCTGTTCTCCATCGCCATCGGTGATCAGAGCCTGCAGGCCAGGGGGAGGGACCAAGAGGTCTGCCATTCTGCCCACTCACCAGTCCCGCCCCCCGCCACCACCCACCCTGTTCCCAGTTCTGCCAGCCAGAAAAAGGGACCAAGAGGTGGTCAGTGCACCAGTGACTGGTCGAGTGGTCGTTCTGGTTGTTCTGCTGTTATGGTCGCTGGGCTTTTATTATATAGGATTGTTGATGCTATTGTAAATGCTCTTTACATTTCAAATTCCAATTGTTTGTTTCCATGATATGGAAAACAATTTTAAATATATACGTATTTTTATTGATTTCGGGGGATTAAGTCTGCAACCCAGTCATGTGCCCTGACTGGGAATGGAACCATGACCTCCTGGTTCATAGGTTAAGGCTCAACCACTGAGCCACACCAGCCGGGCAGGATATAGAATTTTGATGTTTATTTTAATGTGTTGATCTTGTACCCTGCAACTTTGCTCCACTCAATTGTTAGTTCTCATAACTTTTGTGCAAATCCTGGTGGGTTTTTCTCCATAGGTGATCAGGTTATCTAAAGACAGTTCAACTTCTTTTCCAGTCGGAACCCTTTAATTTCTCTTTTGTAACTTACTACACTGACTAGCCCTTTCACATCATGTTGAAGAGGGGGTGAGAGCAGGCACCCGCCTTGTTTCTGATCCTGGAGAGAAAGTATCCAGTTTCCATGGAGAATGACGTTAGCAGCGATGTTCATAGACGCCTTTGTTAGGTTGGTGATGCTGTGTTTTATTACAAGTTTGAGCAGTTTTTCACAGAAATGGAGGCTGGGTTTTGTCAAATGCATTTTTATTGTCTACGGAGATGATTTTTAATTTCCCAACAGGCTTAGGATAGCGGATCTAATTGGCTAACATTTAGTTACGGATAGGAATATCTCTATTCATGAGATACTCATCTGCTGTTTTCTTATAAAGTCTCTGTCTGGTTTGGGTAGCGAAGGAATGTTGGTTCATAGAATGAGCTGGGACATGTGTTCTTGTCTCCAATTTTCTGGAAGAGTTTGTGGAGAGGCTATTATTTCTTCTTGTTTGGTCGAAGGCATCAGTGAGTCCTCCTGGGCCTGGAGTTTTGTTGGTGGGAGGGCTTTTAACTACAAATTCAATTTGTTTGATAGATACAAGGTTATGAATGCAGATGTGTGTTTCTACTCCAGCAAGCTTTGCTGATTTCAAGGAATTTGAATCATTTCATTTAAGCTGTCAGCTTAGCATAAAGTTGTTCATAATATTCCCTTATTATTCTTTCACTATCTATAGAATCTGTCACCTCCTCATTCCTGATATTGGTTATTTGTCTTCTCCCCTTTATCCCTGGCCGGTCCAACCAGAGGTTTACCGCTTTTATTGATCTGCTCTAAGATCCGGCCTTGGCTACATGGATTTCCTCTATTTACTTTTCTTCTATGCCATTGATTTTCACTGCAGTCTTGATTCTTCCCCATCTGTTTACACAGGGTGAGCTTACTCTTCTTTTCCTGGTTTTTAAGGAGGAAGCTGAGGCCATCATGTGAGGCCCTGCTGCTTTTCTAAGACAAGCACGTAGGGCTATGTAAGTACTGCTTTCGTGGCATCCTATCCAGTTTCGACAGGCTTCACTTTCATTGTCATTTAGTTCAACATTTTTCCTTACTTCCTTTTTTTATTTCTTCTTTGAACCATGGGGTGTTTAGAAGTGTGTTATTTAGTTCCCAAATATTTGTGAACTTTCTAGTATCCTTCTGCTATTGATTTCTATTTTAATTCCTCTTTTGTTAGGCAACATGCTTTTGTATTCCCTGAATCTTTAAAAATGTATTGAGCTCATTTCACAGTCCAGAGTGAGGTCTGTCTTGATTCAAACGTGCTTGTGAGGAGAATGCCTATTCCGGTGTTTTTGCGTGGATGTTCCCTGAATGTTAGTTAAGTCAACTAACATTGTTGCTTATAGTGGTGTTCAAGCCTGCTGGGTCCTTGCTGATTCTCTGCTTACGTGTTTTCTTTCCCCCTTATTGAGAGAGGAAAGCATGAGATGCCTGTTAGATAGTCCCACTTTCTCAGTATTACAAATGACACTGCCTTGGATATCTTCACACAGTTGTCTGTGTCCCGGTGTCTGTCTGGTCCCCCAGGTGCACTGCTGGAGGCCTTTCCGTTTTGTGATGGAGGTGTCTTTCAGAAAGCATGTCATCATGTT
Source organism: Myotis nattereri (assembly GCF_964212035.1). Lineage (NCBI taxonomy): Eukaryota > Metazoa > Chordata > Mammalia > Chiroptera > Vespertilionidae > Myotis > Myotis nattereri. The sequence goes on from NC_138082.1 coordinate 35,973,800, forward strand.
TCTGCCAACACCTGTGAGCATGCCCGTCCCCCAGGCTCTCTTGACTCTCAGGTCCCATGGGGAAGGCTCCTGTCCCCAGACTGCGAGGTCCCTGAACACCACCTCTGGATTGGAGCTGCCAAAACACTGGGCTGAGCACCCTGGTCTTGGCATCTTTAGGGATCGCCTCAGCTGGAGAGAGGGTCTCTCTGGTCTAGTGACGCACCGCACCCCCTAAGTCTGCCTCTGAAGCTCGGCCTCATCCTGGCCCTGGGGCAGAGCGGCTACTGGGCATTGAGGCCGGCCTTCTGTTACCCCGTTCCTGCCTGGCTCACGGTTCTTACCCTCACTCTGCCCTTTCCTCCTTCCTCACGTCCCCCTGTGATGGCAAAGGGTCCTCCTCATCTTCACTGAGTCGCGTACTCAAGGCACTTCTCCAGTGTCTGCCTGTGTCTGGGACACTCTGTGGAGAAGCCACTAGAAAGGACCCCAGCGGGGACTTGCAACCCCATCTCCGCTTCCACGCCTGAGCGGATGGGGCCTGTCCACCAGCACGTCCACTCAGAATGGTGAAATCTGCTTCCAGGAGCAGGAAGAATGCACTTTCACCACACTTTCTGCTGGACAGTCACGGTCAGTCACTCAGGAGCGCAGGTCTAATTACGATGGGCTCGCTCCCTGGAAGCCATGTTAGTATTCAGTGTTCTGCCTCCGGAAACTGAGCATTGCAGTCAGAATTTAGGGGATTTGAAGTGACGTTTTTGTGGGCTAGGCTTTCACATCCCCTCTGATTGTCTGCTTTATAATGTCTGATGGAGGAGGGACCTCCCACTGCACTGTGCTGTTGACAGGTTAGTGGCCGAGAGCCTGGGGACCAGGCTGTCCCCTTAGCCAGCCCTGCTTGCTGGGTCGGCTGGGCCCGGGGCTCCTGGGCCTCTGCTACGTGCGCTACAGCCTTGAGGCTCAGCCCACTCCACCCGAGCCCTGCCCAGCACTGGCTATGGCTGACCACTGAGTGGGAGGCACAGTGGCCCCTCATAAGCTTGCTGTCCCCGCAGGTCTCATTGACTGTAAGCGAGGAAGGTTGTAACACTTCCACTCCACATCAAGGATGTTGAGCCCCTGTTCCAGGCGGGGAGTTTTCCTGGTCACAGCCTTTGGCTGTTTGGGGAACATGGCCAGGAGCTCACCTCTGCGTCAAATTGTAAAGAGTGGATGGTGCCCGACTCACCTCTCTCGGGCTGTCACGGCTGGGGAGGGTGTTTGGCATCTGCTGGGCAGGGGCCAGCGGTATACAGGACAGCCCCGGGGCAAAGAGCCACCTGGCCCAGAGAGCCAAAGGGGCCTGCTCAGGGCATTCCCAGCCACCCTGAGCCCGGGCACCACCCTTGGCCCTTCCGTCCCCCTAGTCTCACAGCCACAGGCCCCTTGAAGTGTTCCTGAGACCGGAGGGCTGCTCTGTGTTTCTTCCCCTCCTCACCCTAGACTCGGAATCGACTGATAAGAAGGATCCACGCACGGACTCATGGGACGGCAAAGCTGGATGAACAATGTGACTTGAATCTAGGGGGTCCTGCCGCACCCCATCCTCGACCTTGGGACCCGGGTGCAGAGGGCTGGCCGCTGGTGCCAAGCATGTGGTGTGCCTAGAGGGTCCTCACCTACACAGCGGGGACCCTGAGGGGCCAGGCATCCCCCAGAGTGAAGACAGGTTTTTCCCTTCGGGGGGAGGAGGTCCGCCCTCCTCCTTTCATTGTCACATCCACGTGTGACCGCAGTAGCCATGCCGTCTAAGCAATGGCTTTAATTAAGTTCCGTGAGTCCCCCAGGGCCTGTCTTCAATACCATCATAACCCATTCTGTGCGTCGCCGTTTCGTGCCGCACGTGCTGCTGGTGTAATAACGTAATGTGTAACGCGTGTGAGATTGGGAAAGCCTCTCCGTTCCCTCCTCCTCACAGAAGCCTCCCACCTAAGCCGTCGGGTGGCTGTGAAACGATGCCGCACATCCTGGGCCTCCTGTCCTCTCCTGGCCCCTGTGCGGCCCCGTGGGGAGTGCCTCACACGGGTACAGCAGAGGGGAGGGATGTCCCTGCCCGTTAGGCTGTGAAAGGAGGCAGCTGCCATCTGTGTCCACGTGAGGAGCGGAGGGGGCCACTGGCCAACAGCCTGCAAGGCCGCAAGCAGCCAGTGAGTAACCAGCGATGTGGGTCCTTCCCGATCGACCCTGCAGATGCAGCTGCAGTGACCAGCACCTGATGGCAGCCTTGTGAGACTTCGAGGCAGAGGCACCTGCCAGCTGTGCCCAGATTCCCAACCACAGACACTGTGAGATCATGGATGTCAATTGTTTTCAGCTGCTAAGTTTGGGGGAGATTTGTTACACAGCTGCTGATAACTCATACAGCTGCCAGAATCACCACCTGTTAAAATACCACGTCTGTCGTTATGCTATTAATGTAATGGAGTGCTGCCTCAATGCTCCGAGACGGAAAGCTCTTCTGTCGTGGCTAAGCTTTGTGTCTAAGGATCACTTCTGCCTCCTTCTCTCTATGCATGTTGTCTCCTGCCTGGCCATGTGGGTCCTGGCTGGCTCCAGCAGTGGGAAGGGGACAGGCAGCGGGGCCCACACTGTGGTCTAACTGCCAAGCCTCATGGGCAAGTCAGCCACAGGCTGCTCTGAGCTGCACGGGGCACTGGGGCGGGCAGGCTTGCCGGTGCTGAGGAAGAAGGGGGCACTGAGGGACAGAGGCTGTGATGAAACCGCGGCCCTCAGCCTGCTCCCAGTGCCCACCTCTAAGCCATCACACTGGCGACATGGTAGCACAGTCGAGTTTCCAACGGCAGACGTTATCCACTGCCTCTTCATTCTAGGAGCTAAAGGGTTGTTCACCTGGTGCCACCCGCCTCCCCACCGCCCCGTGGAGTTGTACCCCACTTGCACCAACGCCACGTTCCCTGCCGGCGTTACATGACCATGCAGATCCACCTCACCACAGGGCTGCGGGCTGAGTGATGGCAGCGCTGCTTCTCTGACGTTTGCCTCGCTTCTCTGCACCTGAGACCGATGCTCCCCCAGCTTGGACACACCCCTGCACCCCCTCCAGGAACACGTCGCCATGCCTGGTTCTCCGTGTCCTTTTCCAGGAGCCATTGTCCCCCGTTCCAGAGCAGCCGCCCGGGGACCACAGCCATCCCTGGAGCCCCTCCCCCACATCCATCCAGGAAGTTCCGAGCCCTCGTGGCCACGGTGCTGTCCTCTGAGGTCCTCTGTTTGGTGATGACTGTCATCCCAGGGACTCCAGAGAAGTCCGCATATTCTCGTGGATTGCGAATACTTTTCCTTCCCAAACTGTCACTTTATATCCGTTTGTGTTTTATTTTAGAACCATTGTTCCATTTTGTTGTTTCTTTTTCAACTTTGGTATGATGGCTTTTACCCTTACCTTAAAATGTAATCAAGTTTGTGTCTTTAAAAAGCTTTCTGATCTTGTTACACTAAGAAAAGACTTCCCCTCCTGTGTCACACAATGTTACTTTTATTAGTTTTACAAATATGTAAATCTTTTATCCGTTTGAAATTTATTTCTGTGAGGTAGCAAACATTTTCTTTACTTCTTTGGCCATAAAATATAGTCAATAGGCATATGAAGACATTTTCATCACACTAATAATGTTAAGAACTCAAATGGAAGTAATCAGCAGGCTTTTCCCGCCTCGCAGATTGGCCTGTGTGACAGACTGGTGTCATCAGTGCTGACAAGGTGAGAGGCCCCACCATCTGGGAGCTGCTGATGGAAATGCTGCCGGCTGCCTGGCCAGGCCCGTCGAACGCTAATCTATGCACGCGTCTGACCCCGCAATGCCACACTCCCCCGCAAGAATACGAAGATGCTCACTGATGCATCATTTTCTATTCTAAATAAGCAGAACCGAGCCACGTGTCCATCAAGATGAAGTTGGTTCAGTAAACCACTGCACATCGTAACTGAGCGCAGCCCTAAAATGGGTGGGGCTACATGAGGCGTGTGGGTGTGTTTGCATACATGTAATGTCCAGTGTGCAGATGCAAACACACAAGGCATATATGTGACATAAATTGTGTATTTTATATATTGCATAAACATATGAGTTGCATCTGTATTTATCAATGTTGAAAATTATCCAAGATAATTTCTGTGCACAAGTGCAAGTATTAGTGCTAACAATGTAACCCTGGTCCTAAAAAAGTGATCTCCATGCAGTCAGTGCAGAGTTTGGAAGGAAATACACCAAACTCTCCTCTCTGGCTGGTGAGATTCCCAGGGTTTCTTTTCCTTTTATTCTTACACTTTCTGAATTTGTGACTTTTAAAAGCAGCAACGAACAACTATTTCTTTTTAAATAAAAGCAATACAATGTTTCTCAGAGGAGCTATTTGGTTGTACACTGGAGTGAGGAAACGTGATGGACACCAAGTCAGAAAGATTTTCCCACCACAGACAAGTTTGGTCCTGGTGGCGAGAGAGACACCAGCCAGGGCTGGAGCTGCCCGTCCAGCCATGCTGGGTCCCTCGCCCTCCAGAGGGAGTAGCCTCCATCTGCCTGTCCCTCAGGGGTTCTGGGTGGTCCTAGACGTCTGAGGACAGAAGGATGGAGGTGAAGCTACCAGTGTTCACCGTGGCCACATCCATCCAGAAAGGCTTCCTGGAGGAGGAGTGATGGAGAAAGGCAGGGGTGACGCAGGTGGGCAGGATCAGGGCAGAGGTCACCCTGAGAATTGCCGGGGGCCTCCTGCTCACCCTCAGTGTGAGACACCTACCAAGCCCCCAGTCTGTGCAGGCTCATATGAACACCAGGGGTGCAGGACTCCCCCCTCATTGGGCCATGTGTCCTGAGGGCAATGGGGCCCGGGCATCAAGCACCTTGGAGACTTCTGTGAGCCACCACTGGTGAGGAATATCTGCCCTGGGTCTGAGGGGCCCTGGAGTGGGGGCACCTCCATGCCTGGCAGGTGTGGGCACGTCCTCTGTCATGTGCTGAAGGCCCAGGACAGCGTAAGCTTCTGCCAAAGCATGCTGTCACAGGAGGACAGGAGGACGGGCAGGTGAAAGGAAATGTTAGGGGGGGTGAGGAGAGGCTTGGAGCACTGGGGGAAATGTGTCAGGGAAGCTTATTAATCACACGGAGTAAATTGGCGGCCACTCAAGCAGAAACCTTCTCTGACACTGTTGCTCCTTCCCCTTGAGGACCCGCCTTGGTCTGGATCAGCACAGGCGCTTCCTGTCCTCCGTCCTTCCTGTCCCAGCTCAGAAGCCCCGCCTATATCTCAGCACCCCACCCTGGGAGCCCCCAGGCTTTCATTTGTAAAAGTGAGGTCGGAAACCTGCCTCTTCAAAGTCCAGCCAAGCTCAGGAATCCCAGAACATCAAAGGGGACATCTGAGCTGTGGACAGACAGAAGGCTGCCTTTGCTGGGGTGATGGCTGGGGATGGCCCCGGGGAAATGGAAATTCCTGTCTTTTGAGGCTGGATCCTAGAAATTGGCTTGCACACTGGGGTCCATGTGACTTCCGGAACATTCTCCATGCTGTGTGCCAGTAGAATCTCACCTGCCAACCTGTCTCCCAGGGGTGTCTGGTGGCATAAAGGGCCATGCTCTCTGTGCAGCTGGAATCAGGAGGACCCTGAGCCCTAGACCCCGAGGGCTGCACCTGCCTTCCTCCTGCCTGTGCAGCCACTCACCATCTGCTCCAGCACCTTCTGTTGCCCTCGGGGTAGGAAATGGCAGGGCCTTGCTCAGAGCTCTCTCTCTCCCCCATCATACTCTGAGCATCAGGGTGGTTCTTGTTCCCTGTCTTTTCAGTTTGATGTTTAGAAGACAAAGCTGCCCTTATACCTGTTCGGCTCCTCTTCTCTTGGTAGAAGGTTATTTGATTAGCATTAATGGAACTTGCCTTGAATAATTGAGTGGCAGCTGGAGCCAGGCCGTGGAAATTTTGATGGCCTTCAGTCTTCTAGGTTGGGTGTGGCCAGGGCTCTCTCATGCCCGCAACTGAGGAGGACTCTTGGCCTCTGGTCTGGGTGGAAGGCTGAGGGTTCTGCCCCACAGCAGAGTCAATCAGAAACCCTCCAGGCCTCTGGGCATGGCCCCTATCCTGAATCCCCCCCCCCCACCCCACCCCCAGCAAGCTCACCTAAACTGTGCCCTGGGGCACCTGTATGGTGTCTACAGACTTTTGGTATCAACATCTTAAACAAAATATTAAGAAGCGTAATTTATTAGTACATAGAAAAACACGGGGCCCTGCCTTATTGCCATATTCCCTACAAGAATGCAAGGATGGTTCAATACTCAGAAATCTACTAATTTCACACATTAACAATAAAAGAAGAGAAGCATCTATTCACCGCAGCACTGTGTGCACCAGTGAAAACTGGACATGAACCAAATCCCCGTCAAAGATGAAGGGAATGAATAAATCATAGGCCATCCTCCCGATGTCCGGCTACGCAGCCCTCAGAAAGATTCAGACAGGCCTATATGTCCTGTAGGGAAAGAACTGCAACATAAATTATTAAGTGAAAATAGAAAGCAGAAAAGCAGTATATTAATATATAAATAGATGAAATATAAATATGGACAAAACACTTTTTATATTTATATATAAATAGGATGTATAATTTATGTATAAATTGTGTATGTATAACTCACAACCAATTGATACATAATATGAGATGTAATTTATATGCATAATTTATATAAACATATATATGTGTATGTCCCAGGCCTCAACAGCCTAGGAATACGAAAGAAAGCTACCTTTATTTTTATGCTCAAAGTACAACCCGACGCCTGGCCCCAGGCAGGATGAGCTCCCCGTCCTCTGAGCCTTCCCCAGGCCGCCTGGTGAGTGCTGTGGATGAAGCACCCCCACTGCCTGTGAGCCCAGCCCTCTCCTGTCCAGCTCGGGAGGACCATCTCTGGCCTCCCATGGCACCTGGCTCCAGCTGGCAAACCCAGAAACACTGTGAAACTTGTTTGCACTGGGCATTTCCATGGCAGGCAGAAGAGGGAAGCTCCATGGGCCCCTGGGCCACCCTCACCAACCACCTCAGCCCCAGACGGAAGCTGAAAGAAAGGGCCGCAGGACCCTGCTGGGCAGAGCTGTGGTCCTGAGAGGGTGGCGGGAGGGAGCCTGACCAGGACCGGGACCAGTCGCCAGCACGGGTAGGCAGGCCCTGCCCCGGCCAGCAGTTGTAACACGCCACTTAAATTCTTAGTCATCAGTATGCACACCTGAAAGCCAGACTCCACCCCTGGGCCTGTCCTCCCAGAAGCTGGAGGAATTGAGCTCAGAACATGGCTCCCTTTTGTCTCCATGGCTCCCTGACAAGCACAGGATCACAAACAGCTTCCAGGGACAGGAGAGCTGTTTGACAGGGGACCTTGGCCTCCGGTGATCCCTCCCCACCTCAGGGTCCCCTGGTCCCAGGCTGGCTGCCCCAACCACAACTCCATGTCAGAGCATGTGTGAGCAATGGCTTCTGCTTCGTGTGATTCCAACTGCAAGGATTTCTAGTTTCTATTTCATGAAATACGAGTGTTTTCATTGTCCTTTCTTTCTTATTTCATTGATTTCTTTTTAATTCCAGAAAGTAAAACAGTACAGAAGTGTATGAAGGAAAGTCAGCATCCTCCCCACCTCCATCCTTCTCTCCGGGAGAACCCAGTTTCTTTGCTGCTGCTGCTTCTCCCCGTTCTCTGGCTCATAAGCAAGGCTCACACAGTCTCCCTGGTAGGTTTTCCTTTGGCCTCTCCGAGAAGGCGAGTGGCCATTCCTGGGCTTCCTGCCTCATTTCTAGGCAGCACAGAGCCCACCGGGCAAAGGGGCCCATCACACATGCCCAGTGGGTGTGGGTTCCTCTCTGCAGGGCTGTTAGCAACGCTGCTTTGAACAGAGGCCAATGAGGGTGTGGCAAGGGCCTGTGGAGAAGCCCAGCCCTGGAGAACCCCTGGCCCCCAGCTCCTGCACAGCATCCCACCCCTAGGTGGTGTCGGTCCAGGGAGGTGGGCAGCATGGGCAGGCCTGGGGGAGCACCTGCTCCTGAAGTGGCCCTATTTCCTATCTGGGAGGACAGAGACCAGGTCACAGCAGGGCAAAGTGCTGTGTGGTGGGGGGACAGATGGAGGCCTGGGAGGTGTCACAAACACCTTGGGAGGGTATCAGCAGACAGAAGCAGGCCACCCCTGGGCCACAAAGCCTGGGGCTGTGAGGCTGAGTGGCAGGCCTGACCCTGAGTGGCCACCTCTGGTCCCTGAGACCCACAGCACAGGGAGTTGGGTGGGAGTGCGGCCGGCGGGGCCAGCACACCTGGCCCGCACAGCAGCACCTGGGTGGGCTATGAGCAGACAGCACAGAAGCAGCACCTCTGAGCCCTGGGCCAGCTGGGCAGCCGGGTGCCTGGGATGTGCTGCTGACAGCTGGTGTGGCGGTCACTGGAGCTGTGAGAGTGCAGACAGAGCCCAGGACTGCTGGCAGGGCAGAAGGACATGCGGGACCCTCAGCCTTGCTCCTCCCTGACGCCTGGCAGGGAGCTGCAGTCAGACAGAGGCTGCTGGGCCCAGGCCTCCCGCCAGATCCCCATGATGGGGCACCGAGCCAGAGAGGAGCATCTCAGAACCTACAGGTGGGGGTGAGGGCCGGGCTGCAGGTGGGGATTAGGGCTGGGCTGCAGGTGGTGGTGAGGGCAGGACTGCAGGTGGGGGTGAGGGCAGGACTGCAGGTGGGGATAAGGGCTGGGCTGCAGGTGGTGGTGAGGGCAGGACTGCAGTTGGGGGTGAGGACAGGGTTACAGGTGGGGGTGAGGACAGGGTTGCAGGTAGGGGTGAGGACAGGGCTGCAGGTGGGGGTGAGGGCTGGATTGCAGGTGAGGGTGAGGGCAGGACTGCAGGAGGGGGTGAGGATGGGACTGCAGGTGGGGGTGAGGACAGGACTGCAGGAGGGGCTGAGGATGGGACTGCAGGTGGGGGTGAGGGCAGGACTGCAGGTGGGGGTGAGGGCAGGACTTCAGGAGGGGGTGAGGATGGGACTGCAGGTGGGGGTGAGGGCAGGACTACAGGTGGGGGTGAGGGCAGGACTGCAGGTGGGGGTGAGGGCAGGACGGCAGGTGGGGGTGAGGGCTGGGGGGAGGTTTAGGTGGGAGGGGCAGGTGAATAAGCTGCTTCATCAGGGAGGCTGCAGCCCTTTAGTGAGGGACAGACCCCCGTCTGAGGTCAGCGTTAAGTTCACACCGATAGTGATGCCCAGGCTGCACACCCCAGGAAAGGTGAGGGACAGGGAAGGGCCACAAGAAGGAGCAGTGAGCCAGTGAGGTGTTTGCTAAGAGAGGATGACGGAAGGGGAAACAGCAGGTGGGCAGCTGGGTGTCTGCAGCCCCTTCTCTAAGCCGTGTCCACCTGCCCCTCTGGATAAAGTGTCCCGCTGGATAAAGACACAGAGAACAATAAGAAGGACTCATTCTGAGGGTCTGGTGGTGTGAAGCAGGGTGACACCGAGAACTGGAAGAGATGGGGTGCTCACCGTCGGCTGGGTGCTACACTGGACAGCAGAGAGTGACAGCACCCAGACCAGCACGTCTTCCGTCCTCCGAGGTGGCTGCTCCCGGCTTCACAGGGGAGGCTCTGGCCCCTGGAGCTCATCTGCTCCTCTCCTGGCACCACATCTCGGGGGGCGGGCGCCATGAGAGGCAGACTGGGTCTCCATGTGAAATGAGGATCAACATCAGGGCCAGCCAACCAGGTGGAGGCTCCTCCAGCCAGACCTGCGGTCCAGACCTGTGGTCCAGACCCCTCTCCTGAGCTGCCTCCAGGCCGGGAGCCCCCCAGATCCCCCCGAGGCAGCTGCAGATCGGGGCAGGGGCTCTCCTCCATCTCTGAGCCTCCCCTCTGCAGAGGGAGGGTGGGGTGGGTGGTCGGTCTGCAGGGTGGCAAGGGTGGGACCAGCAGAGGCTGTTGCTCCTCCAAGGCCAGTGCTGTGGCCTCACCCCAGGACCAGATGGTGCTGCCCAGGAGGCTGACTCCTCAGCAGGAGCTGACACCTGTCTAGGGGGCTTGTCCTGGAGGAGAGCTGTGGGGAGTGGGGACGGGCCTGGGCAGACACTGAGGCAGGGAGACACACTGCTCCTCCCACACGCTTTCCTGTGTGTCCCCTGAGCATAGCTGGGAAATTACCAGGACAAAGTCATTTACAAATATTCCAATTAAAAAACAAACAAACAAGCAAACAACTTTTTAGGGAAAGCATTCTTTTATTATGGAAGTCGTATATATTCATTATTAAATAGATAAAACAAGAAAAACTTTAAAATAAGTAACCACTGCCATTTACACAGTGCGATGTTACCGGGAAGGAGGGGCCCACCCAGGGGTGTCAGCTGCATGGAGACGGGCGTGCTATGTCTGGAGGCAGGGGTGTGGGGCGGGGGGAGGGCGGGGGGGGGGGCGGGTTACCCGGGTCTTCCTGGCTCAATACTTCTCCAATTGTAACACTTTGCTACCATGTATGCACGGTGATATGAATATCAGAAAACATTACATTATCAAAATCAATAATGTAACACAATGTCCAGTGAAGACCTCTTGGTGCCGAGGCTATGTGCAGCCTGCTTTGACGGGGGGGACCCCAACCTGAGCCCCATTTCCCTGGTTACTCCAGCGAGTTTGATGGCTTCGAGCCCACTGGCAGGCTGGGAGGACAGATGCCCGACGAGACCCTGAACAGCCCCTGCCCACACAGAGGGCATTCCTTCCAGGCTTCTCTCCTGTCCCTGCACAGTGGGGCCTTTTGGGGTCTGGCAGGTGGCTGTCCATGAGAGTGTCAAAACAATGCCCCTGCATCCAGTGTAAGGCCGCCCCTCCGATTGTCAAGCTCAGTGTGGCTGCTGGTAGCTGCATTAACCCTGCTCATCCTGGGCCCGGTGGAAAGGAACTGGCCGATCCCTCCCATCACTCTCTCCGAAGCCTCTGTTTTACTGCAGACAGGGGTGCTGTGTGGAGGCTGTGCAGGCTGAGCCCCCAAAGGCACCTGGGAGCCCGGCCTCGGGTGCTTCCCCTACAGGGAGCCTCATGCCCCCAACGTCATGTGGCCACTCTGCCTCCAGTCTTCACAAGGTGACCTTGAAAACAGGAGGTGATGTCCTTGGCACTCAGGAAAGGAGAAGGGCAGCAATGTGTGACCCCTTGAGGGCCCATGTGATCTTTTCTCCCTGTGGCTCCCAAGCCCTTTGAAGGCTGGTGTGGTTGGGCTGCTCCCGGCCACTCCCAGGTCCCCTCTGCCACCGACTGTGCAGCAGCAGCCCCCTCCTTGTGAAAGGTGAGGGGCGACTGTGCCCTTTGCCCAGATGGAGCAGCCGTGAGTGGCCAGGGCCTTGCATGGAGACCCAGCTTTCCAGCCACCTGAGTCAGTACTGACAAGGCGTCTTCTGCTGCCAGGTCAGGTCCCCGCACCTGGGGAACTACTGACCCACAGCCCCGCCCTGGAGGAGCTACCCATTCCCAGGGCACGTCACTAGCCAAGCCGGATGCCCCTTGCTCAGAGTGTGAAGGTGAAGTCCCTCCCAGATGAGCCGGGTCTGCCCCTGAATTTGCCTGGCCCCCACCAAGACCCATAGCTTTCTTCTCCCAATGGCTTCTGCCTCAAGCTAGAGCAACGGTTCTCAACCTGTGGGTCATGACCCCTTTGGGGGTCGAATGACCCTTTCACAGGGGTGGCCTAAGACCATCGGAAAACACATATATAATTACATATTGTTTTTGTGATTAATCACTATGCTTTAATGATGTTCGATTTGTAACAATGAAATTGGGGGTCACCACAACACGAGGAACTGCATTAAAGGGTCGCGGCATTAGGAAGGTTGAGAACCATTGAGCTAGAGGCTCCACACCTCCTCCTGCAGAGTCTGGGCGGTTAATGTTGCTCTCTCTCCACAGAGAGAGATCAGAGGGACAGAAATAGGCAGCACTTGAAGGCCAGTATGGATCCTCGCGTGGGAAGCAGGTAAGGAGAGGGCAGGGCAGGCCTTGGGAGAAAGACCGGTGCGCGGCCCCAGCAGCTGTCCACGCCCCCCCGCCCCCCAAAACACACACCTTAGCTCATTTGACGTGGGTCCCAGGCACAGAAAGTCAGGGCGTTTCCCCGTCTTCGATGAGCTTGGTGGTGTCCTTCCCCAGGGCCCGAGGGGAAGCGGTACCCCCAGCTATCGGGTGTCCCGAGGGCTCCTGGTCTGTGCCGTCACTGGAGCGTCATTCTTGGCCGGGTCCTCAGAAGTTAACTGACACCTAATGAGTGCGTGGGCTGCTTGCTGATTTCTTCGCAACATGAGCTACGGCCACTGTGTCCTGGCTGCTTCCCCAGAAGCCGGAGCCTCAAACAGGACACACCGTTTCTCACTGATGCTGAGCGACTGTTGGTCCCAAATTGCCGTGTGCATCTTGTACACATCCGGGCCTTGGTGGAGCAGTGCCTTGGGAGCCAGGGGGCTGGGAGCCTCTGACACCAAGGGGGCCTGAGGCCCAGTGGGGCCACCTAAGCCCTGCCTTAGGGGACAGCCCCCACCGCTGGGCTGATCTGGGCACTCAGGCCAAGGTGAGCAATTCTACGTCAAGGCCAAAATTCTGGCTCCTAGGAAGGAGTTGAGTTGTGAGGGAGGCTCAGGGCCCAGGATCCCAGAGGCCGTCTACCCTGGGCAGGGCCCCATATCCCCTCCATCTCTGCCTTCCAGACCCAGGGTCTGCTTCCAGGTTCACAGTGTCCTTCCCGGGTGTGGGGCTCCAGGCAGTCCCGGACCCCAGGACTTAGGGAAATGGGTGAGGCCGGACCCTCAGAGCTCCTCTTCAACTGACTCCCACAGCAGGGGGCGCTCAAACTCAAGAAAGCGCCCATGGGGGGCATCAAGGCACAAACATCTTTTTTAAGGTGCGGGGCCAGTCCCTGGTGCCCGGGGTTTGCCGGCCAGACCTCAAACGTGAATGTGCTGAGGGCCCTGTTCCTGACTCATCTGGCATTGAGGGGGCCCGTGCAAGCTCAGGCCTCCTCCTGGCTTGGGGTGGGACGCCTGTCACATAGGGTGGTGCCTGCAGGAGGTGAGGGGTGGCCTCTCGCCTCAGGGACAGTGGCCCCCCAGCTGGCAGCTGGGGAAGGGCAGCCCCACCTCTGTAGCTCTCGTGGACGGCCCGTAGCCGTGGGGTACTGAGGTCACAGAGCAGGCCTGAAAGGGGAAAGGAGACCTTTTGTTCAGCGGCTGGAGAAGAAAGCGCGTGGTGGGAAATGGCAGCACTCTGCAGGCTGGAAACAATTTCTTCCGGAAGCCAAAGCCATCCCAGTGGGCACGATCGTGCCTGGCTGTCCCACCTGCCATGGGTACCCACCCAGCCGTCACTCTGCTGTGCTGTCTGTCCAGCCCTCCCAGCTGCGCCCTGGGCTGGGGCAGTCATTCCACGTAGAGGCTGTGTGCCCTCAAAGTCTGCGACGCGCACTCAGTTCTCAGCTCAGCGGGATGCAGGACACGGTAAGCCTCCCGTCATAGGAAAGGAAGCTGAGACCCAGAGAGGTTAATGGCCTGCCCAAGGCCACACAGCTCAGAGATGGCAGAGTGGAGACCCCCCCCCCCCCCGAGTGCGCATACAGCTGGGTGAGAATGACTGTCTCAGTCTCAGAGGAGGTGGACGCCTGGCCAGCTCAGCTGTCTCCCTTGCGATGTTCAGCCCTCAGCCCTGCGGTGTAGATGGAGAGGATGGACCTGCAAATAGTTTGCAAACCAGGAGCTGTGAGGAACGAGTAGGGTGTGGGTCAATCTTACTTAATTACCCCAGGACACAGCCCTCCCTGGGCAGGGCCTCTGCACCCCTGATCGGGCAGGTCCATGAGCATGGCTCTGGCATGCCCATCCTTACCCCAGAAGTGGCCGCCAAATCTGTCTGGAAGAAATCTCACCCTGGACGCCAACCCTGAGCACAAAATGCTTTTGAATTTCCTGCATGAGAGGGACTTCTGTGCGGCTCCAGAGCCCTAACCTCCAGCCTCCTGGTTGGTTGTTCTTCCCAGATGCCTTTGTACCTCTCCATCTCTGTGAACAGTGAGCCCACCTGTGGGTCCCCCGCCTTGCCACCGTCACAGAGCACAGAGGCTGAGAGGAGGAGGGGGCACTGGGGGCAGGATGCACTCCCTTACCATCCTCTCCACCCCTCCTGCCTCCAGCCTGCGGTTATAGTAACTGTGGGACCGTCACCCTCAGGCCTGGCAAGCACCCTATGAGGCTGATTCCTGGGGACCAGCTCTGGGAGGGCAGGTGGGAGGCAGGGCTGGTGAAGTGTCCACTGCAGGGTCAAGCAGGCCACCCCTCCTCCTGTCTCCCCACCAGCCCTAGCCCAGGACTGGCCCTCCCTTGCAGTGGCCCCTGCAAGTGTGGCGTGACCCCTGACAAGGTCACCGTAGCTGCCTAGCCTGGCTGTGGCCTGCCTCCAGCAAGGCTAAAAATGGCCCCTGCTGGACACTGGGAGGCTGGCTCAGGGGTGGCCAAGGGTGTGGCCTCGGCCCCAGGCGCTCAGCCCAGCTCTTCCTTGTGACTCGACCTCTATCCCCACGGAGCTTCTTCCTCCCATCTGCCTGTCACTGTCAGCAGCTCAGCAGGACCGGCGGCCTCGCTCCTCCGTGCACCGCTCCAAGGGCGGCCGGGGAGGTTTTGGCCCCTCCCAGGGTGATGTCAAGGGCACAGAACAAAATGCAAGTTCTCAGCGGGAACACACGGCACTGGAATTGTTACCAAATATTCGGAAGCCCCCTGGCACACGGTTGTCAACATGCCATACAGGAACCTTCCCAGAAAGTTTCAGCCAGCCCGGGCCGGACCGGCCTGATTCTGGCCTCAGCTTCGTGACAGGCAGACACGGTGGTCTCACCGGCCGCAGTCACTTCTGCCCACACTCACAATCAGTTCGACCAGAGCTGAACGCCTTCGTCTCTCTTGGAGCTCCTCGGGGTGAGAAACCGCCTACACCGTCCCTGCTCCAGGCCCCCTGACCTGTTCTGGTGGGGCCACTTCAGGCCAGAACCCGCAGGGGCCCCCACCACCACAAGTGGTGCCATCCAGCCCCTTGGCCCCCAAAACATCTCCAGAATTCCCCACTCGGGGTCTGCCTTGCAGCCTGGCCCTTGGCCTCCAGCCAGCTGGGCCCTTCCTAGCCTCTGGCCTGACACACCCACTTTCCTCCCGTCCCCACCTCTGCCACCCTCCCCCGACCCACACAATCAGCCCCTTCCCTGAACCCCCGAACGTCCCCCACCAGCAGCTTCCCTGGGCCCCAGGTCACTGTTGGAGTCTCACGCCCCCCCTCCCAGCAGGGTCTGGTCTACCCCAGGTCCCTGGACCCAGCAGAGTCAGGAGTGTGAGCCCCAGGGAGCGGGGCCTGCGGGGAGGGGAGGCCGGGCTGGAGCTCTGACAGGCCTGGCTGTCCTGGGCCTCAGGCTGCTGACAGGGGGCAGCTGCTTCCCAGTGACAGGCTGCCTGGGCGATGGCACCTGTCATCGTTTCTGCCCTTTGAGCTGAGCTGAGGGAAGTGTCTGTGCGTCTGAGAGAAGTGGCTCAGCCCCTCCCCACTGGGCTGCGTGCCCGGAATCTGCCAGCTTAGGCCCAAAGCAGAGGGGTGGGGGGCTCCTGGGGACTCAGCAGTTCCCATTGTCACCCTGCAGGGTGTGTTGGAGCTGGCCCTGAAGCTAGAGACCCCTGCTGGCCCCACATCCCTGTGGGCTAATTATGGTTTCATTTCACCCCAAACCACAGCCCCTCCCTCTGAGGGACCCCAGCCTGGGTTCACTGTGCCCTGCAATGTCCAAGACCAGTGGTGAGAGAGGACCCTGCCCCTGGCCAGTGGGGAGACCCACATGAGCGTGTCTCCAAATAATACAAGACTGGAGGTGCCGAAACCGGTTTGGCTCAGTGGATAGAGCGTCGGCCTGCGGACTGAAAGGTCCCAGGTTCGATTCCGGTCAAGGGCATGTACCTGGGTTGCGGGCACATCCCCGGTGGGAGATGTGCAGGAGGCGGCTGATCGATGTTTCTCTCTCATCGATGTTTCTAACTCTCTCTCTCTCTCCCTTCCTCTCTGTAAAAAAATCAATAAAATATATTAAAAAAAAAAAAAAAAAAAAAGACTGGAGGTGATGAGGCAGCAGCACAGAGGAGGAAACCCTGGAGAGCAGCCTGGAAGTGGTGGCATGGAAACTGGCCTTGGTGGATGGGCTGGATTTCAACAGTCAGTATTGAGGAAAGAGCACTCTGGCTCCCCTGCCCCCTGACCCCACTGTGGCTCCTCTGTCTTCCTGCTGGAGACAGACTGAGCCTGCGCCCTCCTGGGGCTTAGCTCGCCTGTTTTTATTATGGTGTAAAAGCGTCTAGAAGCTTCAAACCATCCCATGTGGTTTCATTTACTTGTTGGCACTGAAGGCAGATGTGTGTTTGCAGATTCCAGAGAGGACCCGTCCTGGGGCACATCGGAGAGGACCCTACCTGGGGACAGGGCCACTGTCTTGGAGAGGGTGGGGGTGGGGCTCTGGAAGCCAGGACAGACAAACAAAGGGCTGAGGGAGATGGAAGAGCCGCTCCAGCCCCCGTGGGTCAGCCCCCAGACCTGGCCTCCACTGCCCGGCTGCACCGGGTGGCTCTGGGGAGGAGGGTCCTATAGGACTGGCCTCCTGAAGGCTGGGGGGCTGTCCCCCGGCCAGGCTCCCAAACCTCTGTCCTTTCCGAAGAGTGGAGACCCTGATTTTGGCACGCTGCCCTGAGGCGTGCCTCTCGGGCCTTTTAGAGGCTGGACAATCCCCCAAGGGGCAGACTGAGCCTGCCCTGCAGTAAATGCTGGCCCTGCTGGTCACTAGCTTGGGGGTCGGGTCTGCTGTGCCTGGAAGGAGGCCGCAGCTGCTGGGGCTTCGGAGGAGGGAGGAAGGACCAGGAGATCTTGCAGGGAGAGGGTTGGGGCCTCTCAGGGTCTGTCTGCCACACACCGACTGGACACTGGGTCCCCGTGGCCCAGACCCCTTCTCCCGACCCTCACCTCACCCCAACGTGCTCTTGGCCTGTTTCACAATCATGGCACCTTTTCTGAGCCAAATAGTTCAGCTAAACAGAGAGGACCCGCCTGCCCAGAGGCCACCCCAGGCAGCACTCCCTGTGTGAACGCCGGGCACCGAGCCCCTCTCTGCTGCTGAATCTTGGGGAAGTCCCCCCCAACTCCTGCCCGGCCCCTCCCTGCCTCAGCTCAACTGACAGGACACCCCACTCCCCCTCCTCCTTGCTCCCCTGACCTCTGGGCAGGGCTGGGGCCACTTCTCCAATGAATACATTTACTGTCTCATACTTGGTCCGGGAGTTGAGACAGAGCCAAACAGGGCAGGCTGGGAGGAGAAGGGGTTCTTGTTTCCGCTCAGCCCTCACCAGCTGCCCTGTCTCCCCTCCTGGGGCCCCGCACAAGCTGTGAACCGGGGCTGGAGCAGGTTTCCTCTGGTGGCCACTCCAGGAGCTCAGGTTGGGAAGGGTTTTCCTCCAGGTGAAGGGCGCTGTACCAAGGAGTTCTGGCTGGGGCTGGGAGTGCCCCCCTCCACACACACACACACACACACACACACACACACACACACACACACACACGATGCCACCTGTCATTCACACTCTTCTGTTTACCTACCTTCTACCAGGCCTACCAATCAGATGGGCTGCCTCCCTCCCCCACCCACAGAGACCCCTCCCAAGGGTGGAGCATGACCCCAGGGAACCAGGCCAGTCTGGTGAGTCTGGTGGTGGGACTGGGGAGGGCATCGGGCAGTGCCTGAGCTCTTCTCTTTGCCATGGAAACCTGTAAGGATGGGGACCCACAGCAGCCCGTGCCCCACTGGGTGGCATGAAGGAGCCCTCCTGGGAAGGACAAGGAAGCCAGAGGGAGAATGCCTGGGGATGGGGCCAGGAGAGCTTACATAGTGATGGCCAGGTCACCATGCCCGGCCCCGTGCTATGGGGACAGTGAGGATGGAGAAAGGCCTTGGCTCCCATGGCTCTTGGGTGTGAGGGGTCAGAGTGGCCAGGACAGGTGTGCAGTGGGATAAGTCGGGGGCAGGTGAGGGTTAAGACAGCACAGGAAGAGGAACCACAGATGGAGGAAGACCAGCTTTGGGGTCAGCCTGGGGGTAAGGGGGCTTGGGGAAGAGACACGGTGGTGCTCACTCTGGCCCTTGATGCCCTCCCCGGCACAATGTACCATTCCTGACCCCCTCCACCCTCTACTGTGGGGCAGACAGCAAGTTCAGCAGCACCCCACTGGCCCTGACCTTGGCCCTGACCCACCAGGCCCCACTGGCCACACACAGACCTCCATCGTCCCCCTCTGTGTCCTTGGGAAGTGAGGGTGGGCACAACAGCACCCCCCCTTCCACCTATACCTCAATGGGCTCCTTGCCCTTGAGGCCAAATGGCTCCTGGAAAAGAGGCAGTAGAAGGCTGGGTTGGTCCCAAAATTGAGCCCAGGCACTAGGACTGGTGAGCCATGGTCCCCATGTGCAGCCCGCCTTTACCGGGCACCCCTGGACTAGGGACAGCTACTCCTCAACCACGGAGGGTCTCGGGGACCCGTGCTTTCTGTGCTGGGGGCCCTGTCCCCT
Source organism: Myotis nattereri (assembly GCF_964212035.1). NCBI lineage: Eukaryota > Metazoa > Chordata > Mammalia > Chiroptera > Vespertilionidae > Myotis > Myotis nattereri. The sequence continues at coordinate 35,992,466 of NC_138082.1, forward strand.
TGGAGCGGCCTCAGAGGCCATCCCCATAGTCCCCATCTCACAGAGAAGGAACTAAGGCCCCAGTAGGGGCTGGCTGGTCCTCGTCATGTCCCAGATCCCAGAATAGCCTGACCTTCTGCCTCCCACCCTGTACGTCTGTTCCCAGGCGGAGTGGGTGGCCAGCCTGGCAGGCCAGGCCTGACTCACAGCCGGCGTGAGCAACCCCTCGCCCCCAGCTGCCCACCCGAAGACAAGGAGCCGGCTGTGCCCGGGCTGGGACATGGTGACCCGCCCCCAGAACACTCGTAACTTGTGAAGCCCTGTGGTTGAGCTGGACTGTGGGGCCACCAGCCCTTCAGTATGGCTGGAACCAGGCCCACAGGATCCAAAATGGGAGGGGGCGTCTCCCCCACCCTCACTACCCAGAGCCGCCGCATCTCACACAGCCATCAGGTTAAAGATGGAAACTTGCTGCTGACCGAATAAAGGGGCCCTGGCTCTGTCCTCTCCCCGCACCCCGTGCAGACCCCCAGGTGGTGGGTTGGTCCCAGGGGCCTCAGTGACCAGGAAATGTTGATTGGTGGCCCCAACTGCCCACTGAGCCGGCGCCCACCCTGGAACGGGGCTTGGGCTCCGTAGAATTTTCTGGGGGATGTGTCAGAGTTAGGGGCCATCCACTGCATTGGTCATAATTATTTTAATTAAAGAGATAAGAGACACAGCTTGTCAGATTTAATCATAAGCAGCAGCTAACAACTGTGGGACATGCAGGCCCAGCGCTGGTAGCTCACACTGCCCTGTGCTGAGCGCCTGAGAAATAAGCTGTCCCGAGAGGGTGGGGGCAGCGGCTGTTGAGACGGAGATGGGAGGGAGGGCTCAGGGTAACCCCCATCCCACCCAAGCTCCACACAGAAGCGCGACACGTGCAGCTGGGCCGCCTGTGGCCACCCAGCGGGAGGACACGCTTCCGTCGCCATTGAGCAGCCTCAATACCCTTCAACAAGCCCTTATTTTCATCTTGCCCAGGCCCTCCCCGGATGCAGGGGTCCTGGCCCACATGCGTAGGGACATGCCCTGTGGCAGCGTTGTGCTCCCAGGGCGGGATCCACAGAGACAAATGAGAAGTGGCCACCGACCTTGGCAATCAGGGCAAAAAATGCTGAGGGTGCGAGGGCGTCCACCGGGCAACCCCAAACTGGGACGCTGGGGGCAGGGAGCCGTGGTGCTGGGGGTGGGAGAGCACGGATGGATGGAGGTGGCCTGGCCAGCACAGAGACACTGGGTTTGAAGGGGCAGAAGCAGGATAGCTCTGGGCTGTGGACCAAGTGTGGGCTGGGCTGAGCTGAGTGCCAGCTCCGTCTGTCTGCTCTGACACCCGCTGGCACCTCTGAGCTGCAGGGACCTCCCGTCACAGTGGGGAGGGTCCCAGGTCCTCTCCTCACAGACTGGGAGTTGGCTCTGTGTCCCGAGGGTCTGCACACCGTGTGCTCCGAGCACCAGGAAACTCTCGAAGCGGCCAGCCTGGGCCTGCCCGTCCCAGCTGACATGGAGCAAACAGATGGATGGGTCTCTGAGCCCCACCCCTCCTGGAAGAGCCCTGAGCTAGCAGAAGCCGCCCCAAGGACCCACTGGGACGTGAGGGGCCTCTTCCAGAGCAGACACGAATCCTTGAATAAGTCACAGCTCCTCGCAGAGACCCAGGTCACCTTTCTACCCATTTCCCTTCCAGCTCTTCCATGCCTGGCCTGACCGCACCTCCCCCTTCCACGGGGTCTCAGATCTGCCATGTGTTCCTCACCCCTAAGGGCGCTGGCACACAGAAGATGCTCAGCTCCTGACACAAGGTCCCTGACAGCAGTAAGGGCCAAACCATGGGGCTGGCGTTCCCGGCCCTGGTGAGCTGTGGGCCCGCAGGCAGGTGCCGTTCCAGGCACACAGGCGTTTTCTCCTGAGCAGCTGAGACTGGTGAGCACGTTGAGGGGAGGACCTTTGTCCAAAGAACACCCCCCGCCCTCGGGCTCACCATGTCTTGGCCAGAACTGCCTGGGAACCCATCAAAGCCACTCACGCCCGAGCTCCCACGACACGTGGTGCCAGCCCTCAGCAGGCACCCCCACCTGTGGACACCATGATTCGCTGGTCTCTGAGTCCCATGCGGCCGAAATAGGACTGAGGCTCAGGACGAGCTGGGTGGGAACATGCTGGCAGCATCACCAAGGGCTTGTCACTGCACAAAGCGCCCCAGGAGCCACCCTGGGCAGAGGCCACCTGTCCATCACCAGGCCTCCCAGTCACCCTGGAGAGGGCAGGTCAAGGTCACTTCCAGGTGTCAATCGAAGAGGCCCTGTCTCTACTGCACCTCCATCCAAGCTGAAAGAGATCGCAAACCAAATTAGCCAAAGATTTAACAGGAATTGATTTTAATTTAAAGGCCTGAGTGCTTTCTCTCCCGGTGACAGGAGCGAGAATGAGCGCTGTCTTCTGATTGCCTGATATCGGCATCTGATCTGCTTCTCTGGCCCATGCCACCTCCTCCTGATGAGGTCAGCTCTTCTTGCCTCGCGGTGATTACCCAGAGCAACCTCCAAACGCCAAAGGAAATTTAATTTCTTCTCTTATTCCAACCTGGTGTCTTCTCACAGTCCCACAAACACTCCCCTGAACTCAGACTCCCAGATCAGTTCATGGCAAGTTCTGAAACAGGAGCTCGTGGGCAACCATTCATCCTTCAGGGGGAGCGATGCTAAGTGTCCCCAGCACTGGCACCACCTCGGGGAGTGAGCCGTCCTTTTTGGAACAGGGCCTAATTTTGATGCCTGGCTGAGAGGTTCTTAGGCCAGGATCTGGACCATTAATGAGTCGCAGGTCCTTGGGAAGGTCCCGTTCAACTTCGAGGAGGCCTTGGAATCAGAAGTGTATTTGGGGAGCACCCACAGGTGAGCATGGGAGAAAGCCTGAGCCATGAGGAGGACCACCCCACAGGGTCCCTCCCGGTCCTTAGCTCCAGGTCCATTGACCTGTCACAGTGTGCCCAGGGACACACCCGTCCCTCCCAGGCCCAACCTGATAAGGAGCAGGTCCCGTTCTCCTTCGCCCCGGCTCCCTTGCCCTGTACACCCTGCAAGGTGCAACTGTGGAGCGTGGTGCTGAGGTCACCTGCCCTGCAGGCTGATGGTTCCTCCAGGCTGGGCCCCTCCTCCCTTAGCGCAACCTTGACTTCCCATCACTGAGAAATCAGAGCCCAGCTGCTCCTGCACCAGCTCCCAGGTGGCAGAAGAGGGACCCCCTCCAGGGTCAATCTCTCTGCTCCAGTCACAGCTTCACCCCTGCGTCCACACCCTGCCCTGAGTCTGGTTCCTCTGCCCTTAGCATTCAGGCTGCCTTGTGGGTCTGTCTCCTTTCTCAGCACCATCTCTCAGTCTTCGCCCCTCCCCCAGTCCTCACTGTCAAGCTCCTTTAAGGAATGCACTGTGTTTGCCTGTCTCGTCTTCCCTCCCACCTGTCGTCCATGTGCTGAGGCCACCGGCGACCAGGTGACCTCCCCCGCTCCCTGGAAAGCACGCCTGCCTGCTCCACACCCCTTGAACAATTCCTCAGCCCCCAGACTGGAGACTGGAATTGGAAAGACTGCCTTTCAGAAACAATACAAAGTGTGCATTCCATTCAATCCAAGAGTTTCAACCATCTTGTGCCTGGAGCTTAGAACCATGAAATAGTGGCCTGGAAGGACCTGCAGGGGTCACCTGGCCCCAAACGCCACGGCCCGTGCGGTCACTCACTGTGCACAATGGTGGTTGCCATTACAAAAGCTCACACTGGGCCCAGGGAGGGGTAGCAACTGCAGGGACACGCAGCGGCGGAGCTGGGCTGGGCCTCGCACCCGAGTCCCGCTGCCTGGATCCTCACGGCCCTGATGCTGGTGTTCGTCCCTCAACCTCAGCCCAGCTGTGACCGGGCTCCGCTCTCGCATCCCTGTGACTTCCAGGTAAGTTTCTGTTGCTGCATTTCTAACATAAAGAGAACCGTGCTTCTGAGGACACACAGGCTCTTCAGACAGCACCTCCCGCAGCCGGGATGAAAGCCTTGCGCGTCCGCCGAGATGGAGTCTGCGCATACCTGGAATCGCGCACCTTCTTTTGATCACAATGCTTAGTGAGCCCCTTCAGAGATCAAAGCTGGCGAGCAGACAGGCCCCTTTGAAGTTGGCGGGGGCTTTCTGAGACACAGGTCCTGGCAGCCCCACATTCTGCTCCAAATGAAGAGCTTGGCAGGAGGAGCCCTCGCCTCCTGGCATGGCTTTACCTGTACACACACCTCACAATGGGGGCCCTCGCGGCCACCCCGGAACAGCCACTTGCTTGTTCTGTGTGCTGCCACCCTTCACCCCCCAAATTTCCTCTGAAGATGACCTTCTCCCCAGCCCACAGATCCTGGAGGGACTGTAAAGGTAGCAGTGGACACGTGACCCAGACCAGCCAGTCCGCACGGCCCAGCCCCTGAGACATTGACCAGCCCAGACTGGACATGTGACCCAGGCCACCTGTCTCAGTGCCATGGGAGATCGGAAGTTTATTGGAAAGGGGCTGCCGGGAGCTTCTTTGGGCCTCACTCTTCATCTGGAAACAGTCCGCTTGAGGGACTACCTGAGGGACAGCTGGGCAGAGAGGGGAGACGGGGCCTAACAGCCTTGCCCACTCCTGGAGCCAGCTGTACTGAAGCGCACCCACCTTCACACTGAAGAATTCTATACTCCTACCCATTGTTCCATCGCCTTGAGCAAGTGTTGAGAACCTTGTGTACTTGTTCGATGCCTGACCACTAAGCACCGGCTTCTCAGGGAGGTTAGACTTGGGGTGGGCATGTGGCTCCCTGGTCTCCTGGTGACGGAACGTCAGCGAGGAGGAGGTGCCCCTCCAGCTGCCGGAGCGCCCTTGCCTGGTGCCCACCTCGCTCTGCCTGGGTGCTGGCCCCTGGATGGCTGCATGAAGCCAGGCAGTTATACACGGGGGTCAGTGTTGAACCTGGGAAGAGGTGCAGCTTTCAGTGGATATTCTCATCAGGAGGTTCTCTGAGGACGAGGGAGGTGTCATGTGTGTGTACTGGCCACGGAGTGGGTCTGGCCAGCTGTGGACAAGGACACAGGCCCCCTAAGATGCCGATCAACCCCTCCCTGGTCATCTCCAGCCACGCCCAGGTCAGCACTGTGTGCGAACACACGTTAGCCACTCACTGGGCTACAGGCTGAGTCCCTCGACCCTTCTAGCTGCATGACCCGCGTCTCGCCCCACTCACCCTCCCCACACCACACACCCAGCCACAAGTGACACTTCGGCCGCACAGCGTCTGCTTTAAGGACCAAAGAGCCTAGAAATAGTGTGTGGCTTCAGGACAAATCACCGTCCTGGGGACTGGACGGAAGATATGGCAACTCGGCAGACTATCCCCAAATACCAAGGTGTCACATGGGCCTATTTTAAAAGCAAAGGCAGAAGGAACTCACCCCTCCCCCACCTCCCCCACCTCCCCCATCTCCCCTGTGAAATCTATTTTAAAAGATCAGGATTGTCTTTACACCCACCTGTGAAATGTGCTACAGGAGGGAGCAGGACAGAGACAGACGGGTGGGGAGGGTGGCAGAGAAGTTGCAGGGTTCCCAGGTGGTCTTACATGCTCATAGAAGCCTGCATTCCCCTGGGGGGTGATGGAGCATTCTGGGGTGCAGGCCCCCCACGTTTTGGGAGCTGGCCTTCTGGGGCCTTGAATCTGGGCCTAGCAGGGCTGTGGGTGGTGACCGTCCTGGTGGCAGTGCTGAGCTGGCACCTGTGCTCCCGCCATGTACATGGGCCCCAGCTAGCCTCAGGGCAAAGCCTATCTGCAGGCCTATTGGGGTGACTGAGCACCTGCCTCAGCTCTCTGCCTGGGCCTAGAGCCCTGTCTGGGATCCTGACCGGTGTGACCCTAAACCCCGCCTCAGCCAGGTCCCTCGCACCCCCTCCCCGCCCCCCACGGGGTGGAACTCCATTCCTTTAGCAGGAGAATCCCTCCCTCCGCGTGAGGGGAGGTGCCAAATGCCTCGGAGTTCTGGGAATCCACCCCAGGCACCTTTGGCCCAGAGGACTGGATGGTGGCACAGTGGTATCCCCCAGGGGGCACCAGCCTGTCTTGTCCTCCACCCCACATCCCAGTCAGCACCCCACCCCTTGGCCAGGGAGTGTCTGATGCAGTCCCCACTTCCGCCCACCGTTTCATACTTGGATGTCTGAATGGAGCTCAGGGGCCAGAGGGGGGTCAGGGGCCACTGTGCTCCCACACCCCTGGGGCTGGTCACCCAGCTAATGGGGGTGGGGGTCTGCCAGACCAGGCCAAGTCCTGCTCAAAGCTTGAAGGTCAAAGGGCTGCCATCCTAATGCAGGGTGTGCTGAGATCCCCCTTGCACCCCATGCTTCTCCTCAAAGGAGGCCTGGGGAGGTGAGGCAGCCCATCCCTTCCTGGAAGACCTGCTCCCTCAGGCTGACCAACGGCTGCTGGCGGACTGTCCCTGCAGGCTCAGCTGTGGGGTTTGGCCCAACCCTGTCCCAAGAGGGAAGGGCAGTGGCAGCCCCCATCTGAGGTAGGACAGTGCTGAGACCTGGAGCACCCACCTCACTCACTGATCGTTGCCCAGGGGAACCTCCCAAAACCGTCCAGCTTGGTGAGCAGAGGGTCAGCGCTGCAAGGGGGTGAGGTGCAGCCTGTCTGGTCTCAGCTCCCACCCCTCGGCTGCGTTCCTGGAGCAGAGGTGGGGCAGGCCTTGGGCCCACGGTGTCCTGTGTCCTGAGCTCTGAGAGGTTAATGAGGGACCGGCCAAGCCTGCAGCACGTGTGGGAAGGCCAGCAGCAGGCACTGCGAGGAGATCGATGGTCCAGGTGAGAAGGGACAGGGGCTACGGCAAGGGCAGTGGCAATATTCGACCATTCATTCCCATGACAGGACATCTGCCTCATTCCAGCAGCCAAGTGATCCCTGCCGCCCTGGCTCATGCCCAGAGTCACCTTGAGTGCCAGGCCTGAGCACTGGTCAGCATCCACTGGGAGCCCAACCCACAGCACTGACCATCGGCTTCGGGCTCTGGGTCTGGAGTCTGAAGCCCAGCATACACAGGGGGCATCCTGCGAGGCTCCAAGAGGTGGACGTGGGGATGGGGGTCCCACAGCCCTCACACCCTGAGACCCTGTGCAGGGCAGGCCTCTCAGCTCCCAGGTCACAGGAGGGAGGGACTGACTCCTGCTCTCATCACCAGGCCTCAAGGACAAGGGCAGACAGCAGCCTGGCCCAGCCCCAGGCCAGGCTCTTCTGGGAAGGGAGACGGGCTATTTCTGCTCTCTGACAACACGGCAGAGCATCTCTGACTTATCTCTGCGGCCCGCAGTGGGTGCTGCCACAGAGGCCGCTTTGTGTCCTTGGGCTCTGCGCCCCCACTCCCTAGAGTCCCAACTTCAGACAAGGGTTGTGGGAGGGGCACAGGCCCCTGAGTCAACACCTCCCAGAAAGTCCCAGGAACCCTGCCAAGCGACCTCCTGACCAGGCCCAGACGTCCCCTGATTGTCTGTCACAGGCCCATGTGGGGACCTCATTTGTTCGGGCAGCATCCCCCACAGTGATTGAAGGGTCCTCCCCCAGTGCCCCAGCCCTCCCAGCCCCACCAGGCCCTGCTGGGCTCACACAGGCTCACACAGGCTCACATAGGCTCACACAGGCTCACACAGGCTCACATAGGCTCACACAGGCTCACACAGGCTCACACGGGCTCACACGGGCTCACATAGGCTCACACAGGCTCACATAGGCTCACACAGGCTCACATAGGCTCACATGGGCTCACATAGGCTCACACGGGCTCACACGGGCTCACACAGGCTCACATAGGCTCACACAGGCTCACATAGGCTCACACAGGCTCACACAGGCTCACACGGGCTCACACGGGCTCACACGGGCTCACATAGGCTCACACAGGCTCACACAGGCTCACACGGGCTCACACAGGCTCACACGGGCTCACACGGGCTCACACAGGCTCACATAGGCTCACACAGGCTCACACAGGCTCACACGGGCTCACACAGGCTCACACGGGCTCACACGGGCTCACACAGGCTCACGCAGGCTCACACGGGCTCACACGGGCTCACACAGGCTCACATAGGCTCACACAGGCTCACACAGGCTCACACGGGCTCACACAGGCTCACACGGGCTCACACGGGCTCACACAGGCTCACGCAGGCTCACACAGGCTCACACAGGCTCACACGGGCTCACACGGGCTCACACAGGCTCACATAGGCTCACACAGGCTCACACGGGCTCACACGGGCTCACATAGGCTCACACAGGCTCACACGGGCTCACACAGGCTCACACAGGCTCACACAGGCTCACACGGGCTCACATAGGCTCACACAGGCTCACACAGGCTCACACGGGCTCACACGGGCTCACACAGGCTCACACAGGCTCACACGGGCTCACACGGGCTCACATAGGCTCACACAGGCTCACACAGGCTCACACGGGCTCACACGGGCTCGCACAGGCTCACATAGGCTCACACAGGCTCACACAGGCTCACACAGGCTCGCACAGGCTCACATAGGCTCACACAGGCTCACACAGGCTCACATAGGCTCACACAGGCTCACACGGGCTCACACGGGCTCACACGGGCTCACACAGGCTCACGCAGCCGGAAGTGCGAGCCCTGCCACTGTCAGAGGGCTTGGTCTCAATGTTCACCAGACCCCACGGACGGACGGCGCCTGCTCAGGGGGTGTTATCTCCCCAGGACTGGGGAGAAGTGAACTTGACAAGTGACTTCCGCACAGAATGACAAGTTGGAGGAGGGCAGAACTTGAAAGGACCAGGCTGTCGCAAGGGCAGCGATGCTGCCTGTGATGGTGGGTGTGAGGGTGGCTGGGCCGCCGTGGCCACCTGAAGCAGGTGTGGCCCTTCAGCAACCACGGGTCATGCCTGCCGCCTCCCCTGATGACATCATCACCTTTCCCCCAGGGGCTAAGGGTACCACACTGCAGCCCCATGACCCCAGGTGACCTGATGACCCTGGATCAGGTCTCCAGAGCTGATCTGCAGCCTCCTGGCTGCCACTTTCTGCCTGGAGTGTCCCAGGGTGGTCTCCGGGGTGGAGCCCACAGGCTGCCCCTGAGCTTTCCCCGACCTGGCCCACGTGGCAGTTACAGACCCCATGGGTGAATGACATGGGCCATGTATGGCAGTGGGACCAGGTCAGCAGGAGCTGTTCCCGAGAGGGGCTCTGTGCCAAGGGCTCCCTCTGCCCATTCAATCAAAACTAGTCCTGGGCTTGTCTCCAGGCCCCTCCTCCTCCAGGTTATGGTGAGGGGACTGACTCCTGGTGGTCTGCTCTTTCACCAAGAAATCAATAAATACGGCCACAGGCAGGAGGGGGCCTTCACTTTGGGCGCCCATGTAAGATTTCTGTAAACGGGCAGACGGCCAGGTGATGTTATTTCCACCATCACAAACATGGACGTGGAGAGGCAGGGGCTTTGCGGAAGAGGCAGCTTTCACGCAGTCACCAAAGCTTCCTTGGGACTGGCGACATAAACTACGGCAGACCCAGATGCTGGCGCGCTCACCCGCCGATGCTGAGGGGTAAGTTTCCGTGCCAGGGGCTGGCACGACAGGTGCTCTGAATATATCACCACAGGAGCAGGTCCAGTTATAAGCGCTATATATACGCAGATGACCTCATCTCCACCACTTTCTGGAAAGGGTGTAATGCACACATGTTCAGTGCACAATCTGATGAGTCTTACTAACTGGAGACACCCCACCACACCATCAAGGCAAGGAGCAGCCCAACTGGTGTGGCTCAATGGGTTGAGCATCATCCCATGGACCAAGAGTTCCTGGGTTCAATTCCCAGTCAAGGCACATGCCCGAGTTGTGGGCTCGATCCCCAGGAGGGGGCATGCAGGAGGCAGCTGATCAATGATTCTCTTTCATCATTGATATTTTTATCTCTCTCTCCCTTCCTCTCTGTCTAAAAATCAATTTAAAAAAAAACATGAAAAAAAAAAGACAAGGAGCATTTCTGTGCCCCATCAGCCCCACCCCACTGGCAACCTCTTTGACTCCTGTCACCACCCACTCATCATGCCTCTTGGAGGTCACACACATAGAATTAGGCATTACTTTGTCTGGCTTCTTTCACTTAATGAAGTTTGAGTGTTGCCTGTGTTGTTGTGTGTCCCTTTTCATCACCACGTGGTGTTCCACTGTGTGCTACAGCACCGAGGCGTCTGGTCAATTCCCTGTCCAGAATTGTTTTGTCAGTTTTTGGCTCTGTGAACCCCGAGGAGAAATGATGTCTGCCAATGTTGCACCTTACACTCTACAGGGTGGATCTGTATTTATTTACATCTCCAGGAACATTAGCATCCCAGTTCTCCTGCAGGGCCCAGGGCAGCCTGACAACCAAATAGCAACTCTGACTTTTGAGGAGTGGAAAGTCATGCACGATCCAAGAGCTCTGCCCTCTCCAGCCCGTGTTTGAGGGCGAGGCGACAGGAGTTGTGTTCATAAGCACCAGGACTCCAAAGGTGCACTGGAAAGACCAGATGAACAAGAAAGGATGGAAATGAAGGTTGCAGGAAAGAAAGGTAGTACAAAAAGCAAGACAGTAGGTTCCCAAACCAGTAAGTCATACAGTAATGTTTAGATACTTCAAATGTGTATAGAACAGAGCGCAAATGCCCAAATAGCTATTGCAAAAATATGTAATGTGTAAGATATATCCAAACACAATGTGAGGATCAGAAGCAGAAAGAAGAAAATTGAGCACGCTGACCACTCATCTCTGGGTGGCCAGTGTTAGTGTAGCAGAGAAACAGAGTACAAATATATGTGTTTAAATCTCAAGGTAGACACCAGGAGAATAGAATGTTTTCTTTTCAAGTAAAGAAAAAGAATAAACAAGACAACCCTGAGCGATGTAACAAGAGAAATAAAGTAACAATAAACACGGAAATGTTACACAAGAAACATAATAACGATGATGAAAAGAAGACACTAGGAAAACGGATTACAGTAAGACAGAGAGAGGGCACCCAACTATCAAGTGGTCCCAAAGATAAAATCCAACTCCCTGTCCTGTAATAGGTAAGTCTAATTTCAAATCAAACCAGACAGAACACAAGAAAGAAATAAAACCAAAACCAAATTTACCTTATGAAGAAATATATAAAAATCCCAGTCCTGGCTGGTGTTTCTCAGTGGTTAGAGCATTGATCCTTGTGCCATAGGGTCGTAGGTTTGATTCCCTGTCAAGGGCCATACTTGGGTTACAAGTTTGATCCCCGGTAAAGGTTAGGGCACGTCTGGGAGGTACTCAATTGATGTGTCTCTCTGTCTGTCTGTCTCTCTACCCCTCTCCCTCCTTTCCACTCTAAATTGAAAAAATATTCTTGTGAGGATTAACAAAAAATAATTACAATCTATAATAATCTATAATAATAAAAGCATAATATGCTAGTTAGACTGGACATCCTTCTGGATGAAGCCGGGACTGCAAGGTAAGCCTGGGTTTCAGGTGCCAGAGGGAAGCCAGTGCCAGCAGCTGGGGAAAGGAAGGCCTACTCTTGCACAAATTTTGTGCATGGGGCCTTTAGTAAAATAAATAAATAAGTAAGTAAGTAAATCTACACTAATAAAAGACAAACATGCAAATTGATCGTACCTTCACTATGCCTTAAGCCATGCCCACCAGCCAATCACAGTGACTATATGCAAATTAACCCAACCAAGATGGTGGCCGGCAGCCACAGAGCTGGAGCAAGCAGGAGGCTTGGTTGCTCCAGTGATGGAGGAAGCCAAGCTTCCCGCCTGCCCTGGACGGCTCTGAGCTCCACTCAAGGCAACAAAGTTTCAATTATAGAGGATAAATAAACCCCAGATACCTGCTTTCAGCCAGCCGTGGCCACGAAGCTGGAGCGAGCAGGAGGCTTGGATTGCCCCTGGTGATGGAGGAAGCCAAGCTTCCCACCTGCCCTGGCCGGCTCTGAGGTCCACTCAAGGCTACAAAGTTTCAATTATAGAAGGTAAATAAATCCCAGAATAAAAAAGAAAAAGAAAAAAAGGAGAGGCTGGGAGCTTCCGTCGCCGGGGGGCTTGGCCAGCCTGAAAACGGCCCTCAGCCCCTCACCCAGACTGGCCAGGCATCCCAGTGGGGACCGCCCACCCTGAAGGGGGTGTGACCAGCTGCAAACAGCCATCAGCCCCTCACCCAGGCTGGCCAGGCACCCCAGCGGGACCCCCATCCTGATTCAGGACATCCTTCGGGGCAAACCAGCTGGCCCCCACCCGTGCACCAGGCCTCTATCCTATATAATAAAAGGGTAATATGCAAATTGACCCTAACAGCAGAACAACTGGGAATGACTGGCCACTATGACACACACTGACCACCAGGGGGCAGATGCTCAATACAGGAGCTGCCCCTGGTGGTCAGTGCGCTCCCACAGGGGGAGCTCTGCTCAGCCACAAGCCAGGCTGATGGCTGCCAGCACAGCAGTGATGGTGGGAGCCTCTCCCACCTCCTCGGCAGTGCTAAGGATATCCAACTGCAGCTTAGGCCTGCTCCCCGCTGGTAATTGGACATCTCCCGAGGGCTGCCAGGCTGCCAGAGGGATATCTGACTGCCAGCTTGGGCCCGATCCCCCAGGGAGCGGGCCTAAACCAGCAGGTGGACATCCTCCGAGGGGTCCCAGACTGCAAGAGGGCATAGGCCGGGCTGAGGGGACCCCCACCCCCAGTGCACAAATTTTTGTGCACCGGGCCTCTAGTAAATAAATAAGTAAATATAAAAATCCTTTAGGAAAGAAATTCAGCAGTCTAAATCAGGTGGCATTTGTTCTCACTGTTACAATGTGGTTGCTGCACCTCCAGCCATCATCTGAATTCCAGGAAGGAAGAAGGGGAAGGAGCATGAAGGACCAAAGGAGTGTGCTGTTTCTTGTTACCAGGTAAATAAAAGATTTCCACTTGGGTCTCATGTGTAGGAAACTCAAAGGACCACCCCTTTCTGAAAGGAGGCTTGGAAACTAAGAGGTGAGTGTGGGGCCATCTAGGCCGTGAGTCCCAGACTGGGCAGCGCCTCAGTCCTATACCATCCAGATGTATGAACCTGAGCCACGGAGACCCCGTCAAGTGTGGGGGCAGGTGGGTCATGGGCCGAGGGCATCCCTCAGGCTAAGCGCCCTGAGCCAAAGGGAGGGCCTTGCCCCAAAGCATTTCTGCCCCAGGAGCCAGGCTGGTCGGCTCCTTATCCAGTCTCCTTCAGCACAAACACTGTGTATTTTTTCAGTTACTTTAAAAATATTTCATTCAAATTACAAATAAATAATTACAAGCAACCATGGAGCTAGACGGTCTTGCCTGGAGCCTGGGTGTGGAGTGAGGCCTCACCCGGCCGCTGGGATGATAGGGCCGGGACCGCCCTAGCTCCTGACGTGTGGCTCTCACCTGCACTTACAGGCGAGGGGCTGGATCCAGGGCGGCTGAGTAACCTGCCCGAGGACACACAGCCGGGCATGAGGGAGCTGGGCGATAGCTCCAGAGAAGGAGCTCCCAGCCCCCGACACAGCCCCTGGTGCCAGGTGAACGCTGACAGTCCGCTGGACAGCCGTCCCCTGTGCACATCCCAGTTCACCAGGGCAGGAGGGGTCAGTGGCCGGCTGCGGGCTGCACAGCCTGTAGGGGGTGGAGCTGGAGTCAGCCCCAGGCAGCTGGGATTCCCCCACCCGGCCACCGAAGGCACCCAGAAATCGACACCAACACCTTGGCTGTGCAGGTGGGGAAACTGAGGCTCAGAGGGGGTGACTTATCCCAGATCACACAACCAGTTGCACGGGCCCTTTTCTGAGTCCTGCCAGGTTTTGTTCCCTCCTCGGCTGCTCTGGTGCTCCTGTGGGCATGGCTTCTTCCTCCTGCCCCCGAGGACCAGCCCTGACTGCATCGACCTGCTTACCCTGCCTGCTCACACTGTGGTCTGATCTCAGCCTCATGTGGCCTGGGGGGGGGGGGGCTGCCTGGACCCTGTGAACTGACCGCAGACCCCAGGGCAGAGCCACGTCTGGCTCAGAACCTCTCCCTTTCCCGCACGCCCCAGAAATCCTGGACTTTCCCAAATCCTGAAAAGATTCCCTGGTGATTCAGCTGCGGTGGTTTCTTCCAAACGACACCGTTAAGAGTGAAGAGCGAAGTCCAGGTGGAAGAAGTGTTTACAAAAGCCTGGACTCACGACCAGGAGGAGCGGAGTGAGTGGGAAAGTGGGGAAGGAGGAAAGACGTTTTGAGGAAAGGGGTGTTCAGAGGGCTCCTGAGCCACGAAGAGGTGCTCCCTCCACAGGGAAGACGAGTTCAAATCGCGTCAGAACAAAGGGCTAAGGCTGAATAAACAAGCAAAGCCACGGACGTAGGTGTGTGTGTGTGTGGGGGGGGGGTGGTGGCTGCGCAACACAGGGTCCTCAAGCAGAGCTGCGGAGTGCAAACTGGCACAGCTGCTTGGGAAAACGGTCTGGCAGCATCCGCTTACAGCTGCGCATGGCGTGCTCTGTGACTCAGCTATTACACCTGTGCACATGCATTCATATCCCAGCACAGAGCCGAGGTCTGCACGCCAACAACGTGCAGAGCGGCACGGATCCAATGGCCCAAGCTGTCAGCGACTCCAATGCCCACGAGGAGCAGCTGCCTGGACCCGGCCAGTCGGAGGTGGAATATTACACAGCAGTGAACACGGATGCACCGCAGCTCCACACACCAAGCACGCGTCTCACCCGCACTGCATTGCACCTAAACGCCACCCGCAAACTGGCGCGTCCCCTGTTACTCCGTGTGTAAGAAGTTTATACCGAGGAGACTCCGCTTTTGCGATGGAGGTTACTTTTAGGAGGTAAGAGGGCACCCGACTCGGTGCTGGCAGTGTGGATACAGCCACGCTGCGAACATCCCCAGAAGAACTGGACTCTTATGCGCTCTGTGTGCAGGGCCTTCTTCAGAAAAAGGGAAAGCCGACCAACAACCTAAAAACTACAGAGTTACACCTGAACCAGGAGACCCTTCCGAATTCCCCTTTGAAAAAAGAAGAGGCCGATCCTTTTGAAACTAAAACAGCAGCAGCAACAAACCCTGCCTTTTGCTCACAGAACGGAACATTTATCTGTGACCTGAACTAACACCGTGTCCCCAGCATTTAATTCGGCCACAGGGCTGAGCTGCATTAGCAGAGGGGTTGACCAGACAGCTCCCTCCCGGTGGCTCTGGCAGGACTACCCTCATCCCCGTGTGCTGCTCAGTGGGGCTGGTGCAGTCGGGAGAGGGGACAAGCAGCCGGCATGAAGCTCCTGAAGTACCTGTCAGGCTCAAAGTCACTGACAAAGGGAAGGCTCTGGCACGTTTCCATCAGACGAATGTGGCTTCGGGCTCGCACAGGGGCACGTCCTGTGCCAGGCAGTGGGTGGGAGCCCCAGTGTGCCGGGGGTGACCCCCGCCTCCCGCACCATTCTCCTCCTCCGAGCCTGAGGGAGCCTCCTCGGCAGGCTTCCTGCCAGCCGATTTATGGGGGTGGGTAGCGCTGACAATGTCATTATTGAAAACCTCAGTGAAATACGATTTGCGCTTGGCTGCCGTACAGTGATGGAGAAGCCTGTCTGACGTGCCATTTGGAAAGAAAGAATCTAATCTGAGCAAATGCACTTCAGGCTGGCGACGGGGAGCTTCCCGGCCAGGTGAGCCCCATCAGCCCTACAAGGCCCTGCCCCTCGAGCTTTGGGGGACGCATATTTTAGAAAGACCCAGAGATTGCCGAATCGGAGAGAAAACATACCCACCTTTCCTGACATCCATTTGAACCTACTGGCACCTCGAGCTCCAGGACTGGTCCATGTGGCCGCCAGGGGCTGGAGGAGGGGAAGTGGAGGGATGCTCTTCAAGGGGAACAAAGCCTCAGTCATGCAGGATGAGGGGTTCTGGGACCTCACGTACAGCGTGGTGACTGCTGTTAATACTGTATCGTGTCCTTGACATTTTCTGAGAGGGTAATGTTAAGTGTTCTCACCACAAAGAAAGACGAAGGAAGGAAAGAGGGGGAGGGAGGAGGGATGGAGCGGCAGTGACGGATGTGTTAATTAGCGTGATTGTGGTGACAGTTTTACTTTGTATACTTATGCCAAATCATCAGTTGCACACCTTAAATATATACAATATTTAACCGCCCATTCTGCCTGAATGAAGCTGAGGGACTCCAGCTGAGCAGGGATTTTTGGAGGCGGAGTGAGTGTCCCTGCAGCCCACGGTGGGCCATGGACACCTGTCAGTCCTCGGATGCAGCCTTGCTGGCCGGCCGGCTGGGCTTCTCTCATTTTAAGGACCAGCCGGTTATCGAATCCAAAGATCCAGGGGATTTCTTGTTCAGCCCGGTGTTCACATAGGGCCCCAGTCCCTGGGGGAACACTGGCCAGGGATCCACCTCTCAGCCTCCAGGACAAGGTGCTCCAAGGAGACCAAGAGGGTCCTGGGGGCCGGTGTCCAGGTGGGGTTAGGGCATCACCGGGCTGAGGTGCAGGTGGCCCAGGTCCAGGTCTGTAGCAAGCATCTCTTTCAATATCCTTTTTTAAAACCCACCTTTGAATTATCGTTTAATTAACACCGAGTTTAATTAGTTGTGGTAGGAATTGTTTTTCACCAGAATAACCTGACTTTTAGCTATGCGTGATAGTTTGTACATTGATCAACATTCACACCTGCTGGGATTTGTGGCCCTGAGGAATGAAGACAAAAGGCGAGAGGCCGGTGAGCCTCTGGGTGGAGCTGGGCCTTGGTGACCCTGCCCTGGGCCCCGGGTCTGTCCCCACCGAGCGAGCTGGTGTTTCCTTGCATTTCCACAGCCCTGAGGGCTCCAGAGGTGCACATCCTTCCAGCATTTTCCTGATTAGGGTTTCCCGTGACTCCCGGATCTGATGATTCACACGGCGAGCACCACACAAAGGAAATGAGTACAACTATGGCCACCGACTTTCTGGTTTTGTAACCCCTTCATGTGGGCAAAGAAGTCATACCACTGGGGACCTTGGTCAGGGTGGGCAACTCCGCCTGCTGGCCCTTGGGCCTGCATAGCTCACAGAGGCCCGCTCTGCAGGTCTAGGTGGAGGCTTGGGTCTATCCTTCCAGCTTTCCTGGGCAGGCTATGCTGGGGGCCAGCTGTGGCCTGCAGGACTGCATTCCCAGAGCCAGCTGTGTCCAGTGGGGGTGACCCCCTCCAGTTGCTTCTCAGCATTGCAGCTGCCCAGGGAGGCAGGGGCCACTAGACCCAGGGGCACTGGCTCCCTGCAGAAAGGGCTGGGGCAGACTAGACGTGTCGTGGTGGCCCGGAGCAGTGGGACTGTGTCCTGGGGTGCCCTGGTCAGCGCTGTCCTCAGGTGGCCTGAGCTTTGGAGCTGGAGCCAGGCTGTCCTCAGCAGCCTCGCCACAGTGTCCAGTGGTCAGTTCTGGGACCCAGGATGGGAGGTGAGTGCTGGGGAAGCAGCCACCGTACCCTGGGCCCTATGTCCGCTGCCTGGGCCTGGGTTAGGGAAGTGCTCCTCACACAGGGCGGGGACACACAGCAGCGATTTGGGGAGATGAGATCAACTTTGCATCTCTCCACATTGGCTGCCTCAGTGCTGGCTGTGGCTTCTGTCCAGGGCCTGTGTGTACGAGCTTGGGTGACAGTGTCTCCCAGCATCTGGCTGGAAACCCAAGACTGCAGCAGGTGCGGTGTGCCCAGGGCAAGTGAGACAGCGTCATTCCAAGTCCCAGCCTGCTAAGCCCCAGGGTCCCCCATGCTCCCCAGGGACTCCAGGGAGCTTTCTGGAAAGATCCAGGGGGCCATGCTGCCTGTCAGGCTTTGAGGGGGTCAATGCCATTCGCCGGTTCTCATTTTCAAACCAGGGAGACTCCGGCGACAGCCGTGAGCAGGTCGGGTTTCCTCCTGAGTGGCACTGGCTGGGCAGCCAGGCCCAATAAGAATGTGGTGCCGGTGGATGCTGAGCCGAGCGGGTCCGGTTTCTCCCAGGAGATAGAAGCCCATTGTTGGCGGGTGGTTCCCAGGGACGGCAGAGGCCTCTGGGGGTGGGGACACCCCCAGCCAGGCTGGGAGAGCCGTGGGGGCTCCAGAAAGATGAGCCAAGTGGGGCAGACCTGGTTTGATGCGGTGCTGGGAATGTGGGGGGGGTGACCTTTAGTGGCTTCTGGAAGCAGAGTCAGGAGGAGGGGCTGCGGGCAAGGGCCCCCCACTGGGCACAGAGGCGCTCCTGGCTGCTCACAGGAGCCCAGCTACCTGGACACTGTCCACAGAGAAACCAGACCAGGAGGCCAACGGGGTCCCCACTTCCTCCTTCTGCCCCCACCCTTTACAGCCTGGACAAGGGGGTCTGGCAAATGCTGATGGAGGGGAAGGTTTAAAAAAAATAAAATTCCTAGGTGTGCAGTTCAGTGGCGTTAGACACATTTACAATGCTGTGCAGCCATCACCACTATCGACACCAAACTTTTCATCATCCCCAACAGAAACTCTGTCCCATTAAACACTAGCCCCTCCCCATTCCTGGTAACCTCGCATCTACCTCTGTCTCTATGAGTCTGCCAGGGTCCTGAATAGATACCCTTTGTAATACTTTAAGCAATAAAACAATAAAAAAAAAGAAGTGGAATCATCTAATATCCGTCCTTCTGAGATTAGACAATGTCTGGCTGACTTCACTTGGACACTGTCCTCAAGGCCCCTCCGTATTGTAACAGGGGATGGAGCTTCGTTACTGGTTATGGCTGAGTAGCACTCCATTGTACGACGGAGCACATTAGTTAATCCTTTCCTCCACGTTGGGCTCCAGGCTGCTCCCGCCTGCTGGCTGTTGTGAGTGACACTGCTGTGAACATCGGCGTGCAGCCACCTTCCCGCCAGCACGTGTGGGGGTCGGCTCCTCCACACCCTCCCGGCACTGGCTTTTCCTGTGTTCTTGATTCTAACCGTCCAGGTGGGTGTGAGGTGCCATTTCTCTGTGCCCTGATTGGCCTTTCCCTGATGGTCAGTGACGCTGAGCATCCTTTCATGGGCTTGTGTGCAGTTCACATGCTTCTTTGGAGAAGGCTCTGTGCCTGTCTTTTGAAGTGCACATTGCCGGGGGGCGGGGAGCGGTTTATCTGCACCTGAGGATATTTTTTCCATTGATTTTTAGAGAGAGTGGAAGGGAGGGAGAGAGGGGGGGGGGGGAGAGAGAGAGAAACATCAATGTAAGAGAGAGACATCAATTGGCTGCCTCCTGCAGGCACCCTAACCTGGGCCAGGCATCAAATCTGCAACCCAGGTATGTGCCCTTGGCCAGGAGAACCTGGGACCCTTTGGTGAGGGGTGAGTGATCTAACCATTGAGCACACCACCCAGGGCTGAAGTGCCACATTTTTTTACTCAAATATTCTGATTCGCCTAGACTAGAGCCAGTGTGGACACTGCCCATCCCCCACAGAGGCCAGACTTTCACCAACTCTCGGGGCCACTTTTGAGAGCTTGGCTAAGGACCAGGGGGTGGTGGGTGGGGCGATCACCCCCACAGCAGCTTTCCCTGCACCCCCCCTCCCCCCCCTCACCCAGGTTCCCTGGCTTCTCAGTGACAGGACAGTGGCGAGAACCCGCGGGCAGTGCTTTCTCACGGTTTGGGTTACAACCCCGAGTGGCCCAGCGACAGGATTAATTGGACGGATCAGGAATTACCCTTCTCTGTTTCTCCTTTCACCTTGCTCTCTGGCAAACACCTACTTCAGAGCTGCATGGATTCCCGCCCAGCCCTCCTGGGACAGAGCCTTCTCACAACTACTGAACACCAATTAATTTGTCTCATTTACATGAAAAAGTGCAGAAGATGTCTTTTTACATAATTAACTATATTTTGCAAGTCATTAAAATTCTGCAGTCTTGCCCACAATAACACCCCATTCACCAGCAGAGATAAGTGTCTCTAGGGAGGGGTGGTGGGAATGGGGGCCAGCGGAGTGCCTCCTCATGCATATTCATGAGGGGCCCTGGCTGCCACTCCTGCTTGCAGGGTTGTTCAGGGCTGCCCCAGTCAGGGGAGCAGGTGGGGCTTGGGTGGGCTGCTGTGGAGGCAGGCCCCAGAGCTCTGGGCCAGGTCTCACTGCTGGGGAGGCCCCTCCCACTCTGGTCAGTGCTGGGTGCATTCCCAGCCTTCTAGAACCCCCCCGTGGGTGCCCGTGGTGCCCAGTGCAGAGGACAGAGCCCAGTGCTCACACTGAGGACAGGCCCCTGTCTGCAGGCTGGCCTCTGGGTGATTCCAAACGGAGGAGGCCTTGGCCCAGAGGGAGCGCCCCTCTCCTTCGGGACAGGGTGTTGACAGTGGGGACATGCTGCGCGGAGCCCCTCCTCGCCGCCACAAGCGCACCCTCCGTGCAGAGCATGGCTGCTGAGTGGGGAGCCCTCTCCAGCTGCTTCATCTCTCTGGCCTGGCTCCTCTGGGGGCAAGGCTGACTTCGCCCCCCTCCTGCTGGCTTTGCCCTCATTGCAGGAGCTCAGATACATCACCTCTGTAGTCCTCGAGCTCGT
The DNA here is from genome assembly GCF_964212035.1 of Myotis nattereri. NCBI lineage: Eukaryota > Metazoa > Chordata > Mammalia > Chiroptera > Vespertilionidae > Myotis > Myotis nattereri. The sequence goes on from NC_138082.1 coordinate 36,013,115, forward strand.
GTCATAGTGCCCTCCACCTCCAGCTGTGACCGCAGCCCGGCAGCCCAGGAGGCCCAAGGCTGTGTTCTGTTGGGTCCTTTCCCCGCGAGTGGAAGAGGGGACCCTGTGGTGACAGCCGGGGAGGGAGGCTCTGTGGGCTTGGGGGCAGCCTGCAGGCCGGCCCATGGGAGGGGTGGTGTTGGGGGGGACTGAGGAGGGGTTCTGCTCCCCAGAGAAGTGGGAGGGCACTGCCTTGGGGTTAGGGCAGAAGTCTCAGGTTCTGGCCCTTGACCCCATGACCTTCATTCCAGATAAACTGATGCTGAGCCCCCCAGGATTTCACCAATACACCGGGGAGGATCCTGCCGTGAACACCCCTCAGCGCTGGTCCCAGAAAGCCGGTCTTTGGGCACTCCAATTAACTTAATTAAATTGTCCTGCCCCAGAGGGAGGCTGTCTCAGTCTGGGGGGAGAAAAAGGGAATTGAAATTCTGCCCAGTGACAGTAAATATGAAGAAAGTGTTCAGCTTTACACAGAATTAGAGCTGTGACTCCTGGTGAGGACACACCATGACTGTCCCTGGCACAGTGGACTATGGGGTGATTCCAGCCCTGAGGCAGGACAGCAGCCTCTCCCTCATGGGGTGGGGGCATGGGTCACTGAGTGGGGGCAAGGGGGTCACTGAGAGCCACTCCAACAATTTGGCCACTACCCCAATCCAGTGCTTGTGCCCTTTGACCCAGAAGCTTCCCAACCAAAACCTCTTAGGCAGATGAAGGCTGCATGTTATTGTCTCAGTGCTGGGCTCTGCAAATGCTGTCCTGGAAATACCCTCCAAAGGGCTTGTTCTCATAAACTGTGATGCCTTTCAGACCATTGTCCCTGTTCCATCCCAGTTAGAATCCATGGACCAGCTCAGTGTCCTTGTCCATCCCAGTTAGAATCCATGGACCAGCTCAGTGTCCCTGTTCCATCCCAGTTAGAATCCATGGACCAGCTCAGTGTCCCTGTTCCATCCCAGTTAGAATCCATGGACCAGCTCAGTGTCCTTGTCCATCCCAGTTAGAATCCATGGACCAGCTCAGTGTCCTTGTCCATCCCAGTTAGAATCCCATGGACCAGCTCAGTGTCCCTGTTCCATCCCAGTTAGAATCCATGGACCAGCTCAGTGTCCCTGTTCCATCCCAGTTAGAATCCATGGACCAGCTCAGTGTCCCTGTTCCATCCCAGTTAGAATCCATGGACCAGCTCAGTGTCCCTGTTCCATCCCAGTTAGAATCCATGGACCAGCTCAGTGTCCCTGTTCCATCCCAGTTAGAATCCATGGACCAGCTCAGTGTCCCTGTTCCATCCCAGTTAGAATCCATGGACCAGCTCAGTGTCCCTGTTCCATCCCAGTTAGAATCCATGGACCAGCTCAGTGTCCTTGTCCATCCCAGTTAGAATCCATGGACCAGCTCAGTGTCCCTGTTCCATCCCAGTTAGAATCCCATGGACCAGCTCAGTGTCCCTGTTCCATCCCAGTTAGAATCCATGGACCAGCTCAGTGTCCTTGTCCATCCCAGTTAGAATCCATGGACCAGCTCAGTGTCCCTGTTCCATCCCAGTTAGAATCCATGGACCAGCTCAGTGTCCCTGTTCCATCCCAGTTAGAATCCATGGACCAGCTCAGTGTCCCTGTTCCATCCCAGTTAGAATCCATGGACCAGCTCAGTGTCCCTGTTCCATCCCAGTTAGAATCCATGGACCAGCTCAGTGTCCCTGTTCCATCCCAGTTAGAATCCATGGACCAGCTCAGTGTCCCTGTTCCATCCCAGTTAGAATCCATGGACCAGCTCAGTGTCCCTGTTCCATCCCAGTTAGAATCCATGGACCAGCTCAGTGTCCTTGTCCATCCCAGTTAGAATCCATGGACCAGCTCAGTGTCCTTGTCCATCCCAGTTAGAATCCATGGACCAGCTCAGTGTCCCTGTTCCATCCCAGTTAGAATCCATGGACCAGCTCAGTGTCCCTGTTCCATCCAAGTTAGAATCCATGGACCAGCTCAGTGTCCCTGTTCCATCCCAGTTAGAATCCATGGACCAGCTCAGTGTCCCTGTTCCATCCCAGTTAGAATCCATGGACCAGCTCAGTGTCCCTGTTCCATCCCAGTTAGAATCCATGGACCAGCTCAGTGTCCCTGTTCCATCCCAGTTAGAATCCATGGACCAGCTCAGTGTCCCTGTTCCATCCCAGTTAGAATCCATGGACCAGCTCAGTGTCCCTGTTCCATCCCAGTTAGAATCCATGGACCAGCTCAGTGTCCTTGTCCATCCCAGTTAGAATCCATGGACCAGCTCAGTGTCCCTGTTCCATCCCAGTTAGAATCCCATGGACCAGCTCAGTGTCCCTGTTCCATCCCAGTTAGAATCCATGGACCAGCTCAGTGTCCCTGTTCCATCCCAGTTAGAATCCATGGACCAGCTCAGTGTCCCTGTTCCATCCCAGTTAGAATCCATGGACCAGCTCAGTGTCCCTGTTCCATCCCAGTTAGAATCCATGGACCAGCTCAGTGTCCCTGTTCCATCCCAGTTAGAATCCATGGACCAGCTCAGTGTCCCTGTTCCATCCCAGTTAGAATCCATGGACCAGCTCAGTGTCCTTGTCCATCCCAGTTAGAATCCATGGACCAGCTCAGTGTCCCTGTTCCATCCCAGTTAGAATCCCATGGACCAGCTCAGTGTCCCTGTTCCATCCCAGTTAGAATCCATGGACCAGCTCAGTGTCCCTGTTCCATCCCAGTTAGAATCCATGGACCAGCTCAGTGTCCCTGTTCCATCCCAGTTAGAATCCATGGACCAGCTCAGTGTCCTTGTCCATCCCAGTTAGAATCCATGGACCAGCTCAGTGTCCCTGTTCCATCCCAGTTAGAATCCATGGACCAGCTCAGTGTCCCTGTTCCATCCCAGTTAGAATCCATGGACCAGCTCAGTGTCCCTGTTCCATCCCAGTTAGAATCCATGGACCAGCTCAGTGTCCCTGTTCCATCCCAGTTAGAATCCATGGACCAGCTCAGTGTCCCTGTTCCATCCCAGTTAGAATCCATGGACCAGCTCAGTGTCCCTGTTCCATCCCAGTTAGAATCCATGGACCAGCTCAGTGTCCCTGTTCCATCCCAGTTAGAATCCATGGACCAGCTCAGTGTCCCTGTTCCATCCCAGTTAGAATCCATGGACCAGCTCAGTGTCCTTGTCCATCCCAGTTAGAATCCATGGACCAGCTCAGTGTCCTTGTCCATCCCAGTTAGAATCCATGGACCAGCTCAGTGTCCCTGTTCCATCCCAGTTAGAATCCATGGACCAGCTCAGTGTCCTTGTCCATCCCAGTTAGAATCCATGGACCAGCTCAGTGTCCCTGTTCCATCCCAGTTAGAATCCATGGACCAGCTCAGTGTCCCTGTTCCATCCCAGTTAGAATCCATGGACCAGCTCAGTGTCCCTGTTCCATCCCAGTTAGAATCCATGGACCAGCTCAGTGTCCTTGTCCATCCCAGTTAGAATCCATGGACCAGCTCAGTGTCCCTGTTCCATCCCAGTTAGAATCCATGGACCAGCTCAGTGTCCCTGTTCTATCCCAGTTAGAATCCATGGACCAGCTCAGTGTCCTTGTCCATCCCAGTTAGAATCCCATGGACCAGCTCAGTGTCCCTGTTCCATCCCAGTTAGAATCCATGGACCAGCTCAGTGTCCTTGTCCATCCCAGTTAGAATCCCATGGACCAGTTCATTGTCCTTGTTCTATTGAGACAGGCCAGAAGCCTGGACAAGTGGAATAGGGAAACTGAGACCGATAGCTAAACAAACCCGATAGCTAAACAAACTGCAGAGCAACTTGTAACAGACATGGAAGGTCACCTCCCTATAAATAACATCTAGGCCTCAATTGTATTCCAGCTCCAGACCCAAAAAGGCAGCAAAACCAGGTGGGCGACACCAGGATCAGCTGTGATGACCGTTGACCCCCTGCCCTGACACTGACCAATCGGTGGAGACCATGACCCGGAAGGAGCGCACCTAGAAAACTGATGAATATTCTGTTGAAACCCTCCCCTGAGACCTCCCCTAAGATCCCTGCTTGCAAGAGAAAAATTAAAGCCTCAAGACAGAGGACCCAGCTATGCTCTCCCTTTGGGGAGCACCCTGCCATTCCCTTTCCTCTCTTCTTCCCCAGGGGCCTGCAATGGGCCCCCACGAGACTTGCAACCTGGGGAGCAATGGGCAGTGGCAGCTTGTCGCAGACCAATCCCCGGAACCTGGTCACAAGTCCCCCTTTCCTCTGACTTCCCAGAGAGTGAGGGCAGCCAAGCTAGGCTTTCCTGTTGCTTCTTCTAAGCTAAGCCCTTTCTTGTTTGACGTCCCCAGCTTTAGTAAATGTTCCCTCATAGTCATCTGGATTCGTGTTGTGAAATTTTTCTTGCACCAAGTCAAGAACCCACACACTACTGGCTGGCCCTAGGCAGACCCCCCAAGGTCTGACAGGTCCCCTTTCATAACACTATTCCAGTTAGAATCCCATGGATCAGCTGATCATCTTTGTTCCATCCCAGTTAGAATCCCATGGACCAGCTCAGGTGAGGCCAGTCTTTGTCCTTGGGCACCCTCTTGGGACCTGACCTGCTCAGTCTGCTTCTGGCCCTGTGCACCCCAAAGCTGCTCTGCTCAGCCCCTCCCTGGCTAGTGATCTGTAATTGGGGTCATACTGGTCATGGCAGAGGGAAACGGTCGTAGGGAGGCCCTTCTGCAAGACCCCCCCCCCCCCGTTTCCCCACACCCCCCCCCCCCCCGCCTCTATCTGCTTCACTGTGGGAGAGACCATTGGACTTCTGCCTCATCCCATGCTCAGTCAGGCCCTCGGGGTCCTGGCCGCTCAGCAACCCGCTTCTGCATGCCTGGGCCTGAGCGTGGTTCCTGTCGCCATGTGCAGACAGCTTTTTAAAAAAATATTTACTTTTATTGATTTCAGAGAGGAAGGGAGAGGGAAAGAAATAGTAATATCAATGATGAGAGGGAATCATTGACCGACTGCTGCCTGCACGCCCCCTACTGGGGCTCGAGCCCACAAACCAGGCATGTGCCCTTGACCAGAATTGAACCTGGGACCCTTCAGCCCTCAGGCTGACGCTCTATCCTCTGAGCCAGACAGGCTCCTTCCTAGTATCTGCCCCTGCTGTGTCCAGGCCCCTCCTGCAGAAGCCTAACATCAGGTCAAGGCTCACGGCCTCTTCCTACCCGCATCCCTCACTATCCCCGACCCCCCCCCCCCCCCGCACTCTCCCCACAAGGACAGCAAAGGGGTCCTGGGCTGAGCACAGGTGAGTGGTCAGAGTGACATGGACTCTGTAAATTGTCTTGTCAAAATGCCAGGGAGAAAAACCCACTTCAATCCAGAGAAGAATGTGTATGTGAATTAGCATTTTTAATACAAAAGAATTACAAAACCGCAGGAGTCTAACAGCTCACAGGAGTGACAGCCCGAGGCAATGAGCTTGCTCTCTTCCCAAATCTTCCTGTTTTATTTCACAGCAGACCCCTCCCTACTCCACATTGAGAGTCACTTTCAGACGCATTAAAGACAAACACGAAAGGAAAACATCCTGGAAGAATGTTTCTGTTACTTAGGGAGAGCAGAGGCTTTGCTGAGAAAACAACGAGAAGACACAACCACAGTCACCGTTATTTTAAATTAAATCAGGAAACGATGACAAGATGGAGAATTTCACCAAAGAACTGGAACTTATTCGTAAAGAATCAGATGGAAATCCTAGAACTGAAATATCCAGTAAGTAAAATTGAGAAATAAGCAGGTGGGTGTGACAGCCAATGAAACGGCTCAGGTTCAGGAGGGATCTGCACTGGGGTTCAGGAGGCACAAGTTGGCCCTGGACGTGATGTCTTCCTTGCCTTTGCCCCCAGGCACCTCCCTGCCCTACCCCGCCCCCCTGCCCTACCTCTACAGCTGGCACAGGACATGCCCTCCTGGCTAAGGGACCAGCTGCCTGAGGATTTATCCTGACTTTTAACAACAAACAGAGGAGTTAGTGGTGGCCCAGGGAAGGCAGTGAAAGCTGTAGTCAGGGGAAAGCTCAACTGTTCAGCGGCCCCGAGCCGAGAGCAGGGTGTGCTGTCTGCTCTAGGATCCTCGAGGCGTGTCCCCATCACATGGACTGAGTGCTCCTCTGGGTCCCTCAAGGTACCCTGAGCTGATGACCATGAGCAGAGAGACCTCACTGGGTGGACGCTCCAGCCCCACCTGTGGCCTGGAGGGCATCTCCCTACTGGGCGTGCTGGGCTTCCGCCCTGGGGAGCCCTTGCTCTCCACTCCCTCCAGCATCCAGGGCAGGTCAGTTGTGTTTCACATTTGTGGGGGGACGAGGATGGGCTTAGGGCCCTTCACCCAGCTGAGTAAGCACGTGTGTTCCCTGAGGATGGAAAGTTCTCCAGGGCAGCAGGCCTGGCCCCCAGGTAGCATGTGCCCCACCACAGTCCCGTTAAAGGATCCCTCATCAGTTCTGCCCTAGCTGGGAGGTGTGGTGAGAGGGCCCTGCCTGGGAGAGTGCTGGCTGCCCTGTGGGCGCCGTGCCCAGGATGAATGGGACTCTGTGTGCAGGGTGGGGACCCAGAGAAGGCCTCTTTCCCCCTTTCAATGCTCAAAGGCAAACGTGACCTTTCAAAGCTGCCTGACCCCAGGATGGAGGCCTGTCCCCAGAGTGAGACCAGAGCCAGGACAACAGTAGATCAGTGTTCTGGCCTCAGGCAGGGGGGCCTGGGATGCAGGCCTGGCACTGGTGCCCAGGTGAATGCCCCTCAGGCCCATGGTTGGCTCTGCTCTTGAGGACGGGGTGCGCACCTCTTTGCAAGGCAGCCCCAGAAGGAGAGGTCAACACCATGGGGCGGGTCTCCACCCCAACCTCTCACTAGCTCGAAGCACTGGGCACAGCAGGGCAGGATGCCTCCGGATGGGGGTGGCCTGGAGTCCCCTTTCCCCTGGACTGATTCCCACCCCCACCCCCAGCACCCCGGGTCTCGATTCTGGTCCCCTGTACCACTGTCTAGATTTCCCAGCTCCCCAACATGCTTGACCAAACCAGCCCTGCACACCTCACCTCAAGCAAGTGCACAGCCATCCAGGGAAAAGGAAAAAGTCGTCCAGACACAGGGCTTCATACGCCACCCTCAACCGCAGCCTCAGAGCCCCTCCTTCCCCACATGCCCTCCTCCATGGGTGGCCAGCGACAGCGCGGCAGTTCAATCTCTGAAGCCCTTTAGTTGCTTTCTTACACTTGAAGAGCACGTTTCTGAAGAGTTTATAATAATGGGGAAAAACGCAATGAAATGATAAAAGCTGGTTAAAGCTTTACAGAAAGTAGAAGCCTCATTCTACTGAGAAGAAATGCATGGAAAGTGTTGGGGAGGAATCCTGGCAAAGCAGGTGTGGTGGCTGCGGCACTCTCCTCTCTGTCCATCCCTATCTACCTCCATCCATCTCCACCCCTCCACCCACCCCTGTCCACCTCTGTCTACCTCTGTCCACCTCCGTCCATCTCCATCCATCCCGTCCACCTCCATCCACCTCCATTCACCCCATCCACCTCCATCCACCCCTGTCCACCTCTGTCAACCCCTGTCCACCTCCATCCACCCCTGTCCACCTCCATCCACCTCCATCCACCCCATCCACCTCCATCCACCCCTGTCCACCTCTGTCAACCCCTGTCCACCTCCATCCACCCCTGTCCACCTCTGTCAACCTCCATCCAATGATCCAGGACCAGAGGTGGATTAGCTATGTGGCTATTGCAGCTCAAGCTTTGGGGCCCTGTTTGCACCAAGCCCTTACAAAACCCCTTCCCCTGATTTTTATCTGTAATTGTGTGTGTGTGTGTGTGTGTGTGTGTGTGTGTGTGTGTGTGTGTTTCTGAAAGAGGGAGGCACACAAATTTAGCTTGGTGGATCCCTGCCCTGGACACCCTTCAAAGGACCCTCCCTTGAGACCTTCCCAGGTCACTAGACGGAAATGAGGCTGACAGCCAGGGCGCCGGGTGTGGCAAGTAACTGAAAACAGCCCCAACGGGCTGAGGCAATTAGGAAACTACCTACTCCTATTGCTGGAAATTCCAGAAGTAAGTAGTTCAGGCATGAAGCATGGTTTCCCTGACGTCCTCTCCGCTCTGCCCCTCGTGGGTGACAGATGCGTCTCTGGGTGGGCTTCCTGGGGTGGGAGCAGCCCTCATCTCTCCCTGCTCTGTTGGAAGCTGCGTGGTGCCACAGGGTCGCCCTGGCCTCGTGTGGCTGCTGAGCACTGGAAACACGGCTTCTTGGGGCTAAGATGTGCTGTAAGTGTGAAATACCTAATTTTGAAAACATAGAAGTGTAAAATATCTCAGCAGTAACTTTTAATAGATTACCTGTTGAAATGATAATATTTGGGGTATCTGAGTCAACGTATTAAAATTAATTAATTGTATGTATTCCTTCTTACTTGATTTAACATGACTCCTAGGAAACTGTAAACAACACACGTGGCTTTGCACTGTCTCTCTGACAGACCCAGAAGAAGCCAGAAGAAGCCTGAACGTTCTGATCTCAGCCAACGTCCCCCCTCCCCCCTCCGCCTCCCCAGCAAGGCGGCCATGTATGGGGGCAGGGCTGGGCTCTGGCATGGATTAGGAGGTGTGGTGGAGCCAAGAGAACCCAGCTCTTTGATGTTCTTCCCACGGCGTTGGAATCGGAGCTGGCCTAAGTGACTTGCTGACCAAGACATGTTCTGGACGCCCCAGCTTGCCATGAAAGTCCCGCCGCCGCCACCCGAGAACGCTCGCTCTCGGAGCCCAGCACCCGGAGATCACCTTGCTGGACACCACATGTAGGGCTCAGTCAGGAGACCCGGGTGAGCCCAGCCATCCCACCAAGACAAGGCCCTGGACATGTGACTTCAACAGGCGAGGACAACAGGCCCCTGAGCCTCTGGGCAGCTTGGCTGGAGCTGTCTGAGCACAAACATGTGGGCAGACCCAACAGGAGAGCTGAGCCCGATTCACCCCTAGAACCAGGAGAAAGTTGTGGTTTTATGCCACTAAATGTTCTTTTTAAAAATGGGTGGGGCCCTGACCGGTTTGGCTCAGTGGATAGAGCCTCAGCCTGCAGACTCAAGGGTCCCGGGTTTGATTCTGGTCAAGGGCATGTATCTTGGTTGCGGGCACATCCCCAGTGGGGGGTATGCAGGAGGCAGCTGATCGATGTTTCTCTCTCATTGATGTTTCTGGCTCTCTGTCCCTCTCCCTTTCTCTCTGTAAAAAATCAATAAAATATATTTTTTTAAAAATGGGTGGGAGTTGAGGGGTAAAGGGAAGGAAATTGGGAGATACCTGTAATACTATCAACAATAAAAAATATAGCCTTAGCCAGTTTTGCTTAGTGGATAGAGTGTCAACCTGGGGACTGAAGGGTCCTGGATTCGATTCCCGACAAGGACTCGTACCTCGGTTGCAGGATCCTCCCCAGCCCGGGCCATGGTCGGGGCTCATTCAGGAGGCAACCAATCAATGTGTTTCTCTCACATCGATGTTCCTGTCCGTCTTTCCCTCTCTCTTCTACTCTCTCTAAAAATCAATGGAAAAATATCCTCCGGGAGTGGGAGAGGGAAAAGGGAGGTAAAAAGAAAAGGGGAGAGGGAAAGAGGGAGATGGGAGGGTGATAGACAAAGAGGTGTGAGGATTCGAGCAGAGGTGGGAGAGAGGTTTGAAGAGGAGGTGACGCTGGCGTAGAAGGTGGAGGAAGGGGCTGCCTCCAGAAGCTGGAAAAGGCCAGGAATCGGGTTCCTCCCTGGAGCTGCCATGAGGAAAGCAGCCCCCCGACACCCGATTTCAGGACTTCTGACCTCCAGACCATAAGATAACACATCTGTGTTGTTTGTGTTAATCTGCTACAGCAGCGATAGGAAACTTACCACGCTGGTGTGACCGTGCAGGACGCCCGAGGTTGTGGTGTGGCCACAGGTGAAAGGGGTACCCGTGACTGTCAGTGTAACTGCTAGAGTTGGGGCCACAGTCTGCTGGGTGCATTACGTTTGAGCAGGAGATCTGGATGGCGCTGGAACCTTCCGCGTGCCGCATCAGAATGTGCAAACATTCTCACCGCTCCCAGCGCAGACACATTTGTTTTGAATTATTTTTGTAAAAAAAAAAAAATGTGGGGGCTGTGACATGTTAATAGTAGCTTACAACTGAGATCATTTTAGTCAATGCAGCCACTCTGGAAAAAATGAATTGCAGCAGCGAAGGCTGGCGGAACTCCCCATCAGCCGTGTGCAGACAGGCCTTGTCATCGCGTGCCACCATTTGCGGGAGTTACATCGAGCGCTGTCATGGATAGTCTGTGCAAACTGTTTGCATCTTGTTAGAATCCGATCCTGGTTCAGATTTCCTTCTGCGAAGCCCTTGAGGAAGACTAGCCACGTCTGTTTCATGTTGGTTGCTGTCTCTTTGCTGAAATCTGCTCATTCTGTCCACATGTCTTCCACAGGCTGCTCCTTTGTGGGCCAAGCACATGCGATTGCTGGGGGTGCTGGTGAGCCCGCTGCTGTAAGAGGGGAAGCCAGAGGCCGAGCCTCCCCAGCAGGGCGCCAGAGTCTTCCCTTGGGTCTTGGGTGGGGAACAGGAGCTCGAGGGGGAGCCCTGTTCCTTTGAAGTGAGTGCCAAGATGAGATGACGAGAACAGGATTTATGTCAAAGTGTGATCTAAGGAGAAGTCACTGCTGTGTTCAGTCATCCCGTGGCATTGCGTCGGCTACATTCGGAAGACCCTATCACGGATGGCAAGCCTGTTGGGGGGTCAGTAACGGCACTCCCAGCTCTCGGGAACAGTGCGCCTTATCTCCTGGAGACTTCCCCTCCTCCCCAAGTCTTTAAGGATCCATGCAAACTCTGCTGAAAGCTGGTTTCTCCATGGCTCTGCTGGGCCAGACAGCAGCACTGAGGAGTCACTGTCTGCCTCCTTAGGTTCGACACCAGCAGCATCGCCCACAACGAAGTCGGCTTTTGTTAAGTAGTAAGTCTGCTGACAAGGGAGGTGTGCAAGCCAAGGCTGGCTGTCCACATGGATCCTGCAGATGGGGCTGCAGTGGGACTCTCGGTGATGTGCATGGCCCTATCCTGGCTTTAGCTGCAGGCAACCCTCTCAGTGCCAGGGGCCGAGAGGCACTGGCACATTCACAGCCAGTGGCGGGCTGCTGAGACCATTTGTACACATCTTCCTTTGTGTCTGTGCCATTGTCCAACTTAATATTGCAAATGGATGGCCTGGCTATGTAACCAAGCTTCTCCATCCTAATTCAGTGTAATTTCAGCGCAGAACTCTCCTTGCTTATGAGACTATGAGAAATAACACCAAGAATGGTAAATACGTGTCCTTTAAACTGAATCCATGACCTTGCTTTATGGCAGCTTTAACAATTTGTGACCATTTTTTCTGTTCCCAAACCAGGGAGGACTTTTTTGGAAACTGATCATAAGATCAGCACGGGGGTCTTCAAGCATCACCTTTGTGACCATATGGGTCTCCAGGCGAGTGAATGGGGGCCACAGTCAACACGTTACAGGCAACACACACCCACACGCTCATGTAGCACCATGGGGTCTGGAGCCCGGGGCTCACACACCTGGGGGGTGGGGGGTAGAAGAGACCTGGAGGCCTGAGCAAGGACATCAGCGCTGCCTAGACAAGCCAGCCCCAGACAGGACAGTGTCCAGGCGACCTGGTGGGGCACCTTCTGGTGGTGCCCGGCACCTGAGCAGGACATGTCTGGCACCTGCAGACGTGATGAGCATGCGTGCCCTCTTCACCCCAAGCTGGAAGCAGAAACGCAGACAGCTCAGTGCAGCTTTGACCTCAGGCAGACCTGCTCACTGACTCACTCGCTGAGAGGCCTTGGGGAGCCACTAGGTGGTTTCTAGCCTGTTTCCCCAAGTGTTGATCCAGCCTATAGACCCACCCACTCTCCAGGGACCTAAAGGTCTGGGTGGGATCTGTGCTCGAGGTGGCAAGCCATTAGGCATGAAGCCCAGAACCCACCCTCCCTCCCACCCTCCCCCAGGTTGGGCAAGCTGGGCTCCCCCTGTGCCCTCCCTCTGGGCATGCCTCACCAAGGCCTGAGGTTGAGGGGGAAGGAGCCTGGTCTTTGTGTGGCCGTCCCCAGCCAGCCTGGGCACATGCCCGAGCAGGACGGAGCTGCCTCGCTGATTCACTGAATGATACAGACAGTAGCATTGTCCTGGACCCTGTCCCCTAAGCACCTGCGGGGGACAAGGAGTCCCGCATCAAAGCTACTAAGTCAAATGCAAAAAGGGAGGCTGGAACTTTCCAGGTTGACTCAGAGGTCAAAGGTGAGAACACCTGGAAGGACAGAGAGGGAACCAGTAGTTGCCTTGGCTTAGAGCAGGGGTTCTCAACCTGTGGGTCACCAACCTGTGGGTCGCGACCCCTTTGGGGGTCAAATGACCCTTTCACAGGGGTCAGCTAAGACCATCGGAAAACACATATATAATTACATATTGTTTTTGTGATTAATCACTATGCTTTAATTATGTTCAATTTGTAACAATGAAAATACATCCTGCATATCAGATATTTACATTACGATTCATAACAGTAGCAAAATTACAGTTATGAAGTAGCAATGAAAATAATTCTATGGTTGGGGGTCACCACAACATGAGGAAGTGTATTAAAGGGTCTCGGCATTAGGAAGGTTGAGAACCACTGGCTTAGAGGGTTGAATACACACCAAAACTCATCCCTAGACCTACTTTTAAATCCAACAGAACATTCCAGAAGCTTCACTCATTTTGAAGAGAATAATATGTGCACCAGGCAGATCTGATCCACTGGAGGAGACAGCCCCGTCCTGGTGGCCAGCAGCAGGGTGCAGCCCCTGCCCAGCCCCCACCCTCGGGACAGAGCGGCCATCAAGGCCCCAGCCCAGAGGATCTGCCTCTGTGTCTGCAAGTCCCCCTGGGCCCCCAGCCAGCCCTGCCCCCCAGGTCTCAGCCCACCTGCCACAGGAATGGCAAATGGTATCTAAATGGTGTCAAACACCCCAGAGCTTCCTTTCAAACTTATTCTGTGTCCCAATGCTGTAAGAGAGCATCACCCAGCACCACGCATGTTGTTACCGTGGGAGCGGGAGGAGTAAATACGATGTGCCACCAGCTCCCTCTCCAGCTTAACCACAAATGAGCCAGAGCAGGGTCACCATGAGCCTGAGAAGCCAAGGGGCAGAGTGAAAGACCCGTGTGCGGGAGGGACAGTGGGCTGGAGTGGAGGCCCCGCAACCAAAGAGAGGGGAGCTGACAGCAGCTGAGGGAGGAGCTAAGGTACTGGGGGTGGGGAGGCAGGGGGGGCAGAGCAGCCCTGTGCTCATCGTTGTCATTCTAAAATGGGGAAATGGAGGCAGAGAGCCATGAAACCCGGTGTCAAGTTTCCTCATTCCCAGTTGGAGACAAAGTCATCTCATTGGATGAAGGGGTTGGGGTGCCCAGCTCTGCTGGGTAAGTTCAGATTCGCATCCAAAAATCAACCCCAAATATTGTGAGGCTACCGCCACACCCCAGGCCCCAAGTGGGGACGTCAGCGGGAGGAAGGACAGGGCCAGAGTAAGCAGAGATAGCCTCCACCCTGGGCCTCCTTCCCACCCACCCCTACCATGTTCGATGGCCGTAGAGAAGCCCCACCCTGAAGGCCCCACCAGATTGGAGATCCAGGTGCCTTTTTTATGCGGGGGTGAGGCGGGGGGGCCTTCAGAGACGGTTTCATCCCACACCCCGTTTTACAAAAGGGATGCAGTCCCATTGAGCGTTGGCCCTGACTGGGCATGAGGGCCTGCACCCCAGGCTCTGCTCCCAGCAGCAGGCCTCCAGCTGCAGGTCCAGCACCCGGCTGTGGCAGAGAGGAAATCATGACCTTGACGGAGGTCACAGGGAACGCAGGGGCAGCACGGGAGGATGTGCCTTCAGGCCTCTGAGATACTGCTCTGTGCATATCTTTCTGTAACCTCGGGGCTTAAAAGTAATTAAAAATTGATTTTCTTTTACTTTGTGGTCCTGAAATTTCAGGGGTCTAATTTCAGGATATAGCTGGATCTCCTCCGCCAGCCCATCTCCTGACTTCCCTTCCCACCCGGGCCCCAGCAAAGGGCTGAACAGTGTCCTTGCTGACCCCGTGGCCCTTGTGAAGGGTCACCTTGGAGAAGCCTCCTGGCTGGCTCCCGCTGCTTTCAGAAACAGACCACAGTCTATATGCGGGAATCAGGTCATGGCCCAGCACATGTTGGTAACATGCCTTCTTATTGGGCCACCCCCTCCTGCACTGGACACAACACTCGCCAAGGCCCAGATGTGCTCGCGGCCCAGCTCCTTCCACCTGGACGCCTCTCCTCCTCATCCCTGGCCTGGCTGACACAGACGCGGGGAGCATCTAACTGCAGCACCTTGGGCTGAGCTCACCCCGACCCGTTTGTGGAAACCTCTCAGCACCCCCGAGGTGTGAATGCACCCCATTTGCAATCCAGAAGTGGACTCAGAGAGGCTGAAAGGCTGTCCCAGGTTTGCACAGCTGGTAGGTGGGGGAGCGGTTTCCTGTCCTGGTCTGCCTGTTCCCAGAGGCCTTACTGGTGACCTTGCCTGAACTTGAGTTTCCAGTCACTGCCATCCCCTGGCCACACCAGCTCAGCCTCAAGCCACTTGGCACCTCAAGAGCACGTGTCCCCTCTTCTGTGCTCTGTGCTCACGGGGGCCTGGCGGGGTGTGCAGCCACGATGCTGGGGACACTGTTCCTAAATCCAGAGGATGGGGTTGACCTCAGACCCCAGAGCTGGCCTGTGCCAGTTCGGCTACCCCTCAGGCCTTCCCTCACGTCTTGTAGAGCAAAGCCAGGAGCCCAGCGAGCCACCTGTGGTGGGAGCAGGAGGCCCAGGCAGCTCTCCTGGGGCTCGTCAGACTGTAATTGAATAGGATGGGGCTCTCAGGAAGCCTGACAATGAGAGGAGTTCCCTGTTCTAAGAGAGCCAGAGGTGGTGGCCCTGCTGCTGCTGAGGGCAGGGGGCCGTACCATCCTCGCAGTGACCCACGAGAGCTCCAGGCCACCCCTTTGCACCCTCACCAAAAGTCACCAAGGCCACCTGCCTTCGCTCGGCCCTTGCCTCCATTCTAGAAACTAGACACAGTCTATTAGGAAAAACAGGGAAAGAGGAGCCAGCCTCCCAAAGTGGCCATGTCCTGAGGTGCCCAATCTACAGCCTCTGCGCACAGGGCCTCCAGCATGGGCCCACCTGCTCCACGCGGTCTCCCCTCCACGCGGCTGTCAGGAGAGGCGGCTCTCCTCACCTCCATGACAACATGCCCATGTCTGGGCCGCGCAGGAACTTTAAGGAGCCCCCAAGGTGGGAGGTGCCCGGAGCAGTGGCGTCTCTGGGCTGTGCCTGCCGCTCTGGGGTGCTCCCCACAGCTTCACGTGGTTATTTCGAGTCTGCGGCTTCGGCTTGGCTGCAGCACAGAGGAGACTTTCTTGGCTGTGCTCCGGCCCCGTCTGCCTTCTCCTCTCCACCCAGTGGCTTGGACGGCTCGGGACCGCAGGGCTTCAGGGCGGCCCTCATAGGCTCCCCCGTGCACCGCAGAGCCGTGGAGCCCCCAGGGCCCTCCCCAGAGGAAGGCCTTCCTTGCTGGGCCCTCGCTGTCCTGTGGCTGAGGCTTGGGAGCCGGCACTGAGCTCCTGGGCTATTGGAGGGTGACTTCCCGTTGGGCGTGTTCGAGCCTGTCATCCAAGACACCAGCTCTCTGAGGCCCAGCAGCGGACCCGAGGCTTGAGGACTTGCCTGCAGGTTCTGGGACCACCCCTCCCCCAAGGGGCCAAAAGCTGACCCCACCCCCATTTGAGCTCATCTGCCCCCTCTCACTGCCCACTGCACTGGGACCCCAGAACCCTTCTCACCCTGACTGGGCATCCTGCTGGACTCTGGACCCTCCACCATGGGCCCCAAAGGAGGGGCAGAGGAGGGGCAGTGCCCCAGGCAGGCAGAAGGGACCTCCTCGACAGCTGTGGTCCTGGGGGGACACTTAGGGTCCTTGTGTGTGCACTTGGGGCTCCTACAGCAGGAAATGGGAGGCTCCAGAGATCCTGGGCCAACAGAGTCAGAGCCCATCACCCCCACCCCCACCCAGCTTCTTAGGAGGAGTCAAACCTAGACAGCCTCACCCTCACCCTCAGGAGGGGAGGGCATGTCCTTCGGCCTGGCCTTGGGGGCCGCGCAGCTGTGCTGAGAGACTGTCCTCAAGCCTCTGTGAGGAGGGGCTGGTTCCTCCCCCGCCTCCCCAGGGCGGTGGGGTGCTGGGCCTGTGAGCATTCATCCAATGCTGCAGGTCTTGGGAGAAGCTCCCACCCACTGGCCCGGGGTGCAGATGAATGTCGTGGGAGTTCCACCTCTGCTCCCGGGCTGGGGGCTCTGGCAAAGGTTGCCCTGGGTTAGGGACCCTCCTGGGGGCGCTAGGGGTTCATCCCAGCAGAGGACCTGCCAGGGGACTTCCACTGTTTCCCGTCACCAGGATCCCACCGTACCTGTCTCCATGCTCACCAGAGGGTCCTGAAGGGATGGACACACACCCAGGCAAGATTGCTTCACTTCAGACATCCTTGGGGCAGCCCCACAACCTGCCCGGGCCTGGGTGGAATCAGGCAGATTCCAGAGCCCTCAACTCCCAGAGCCCCTCCCAGAGCTGAACCTCGGTGGTTGAATGTCAGGGTGGGAAACTGGAGAAGGCGGGGTGGGCCCAGGGACAGCCAGGGCACGTGGCAGGTGTGCTCGGGAGGGCCAGGATTGGGGCCTGTGCCCCCTCTCCTCCCCAGGGCCACACACCCAAGTGGGCCCAGGCTACCAGCTCCTCCTTGGTCCCTGATGGGGGAGGTCCCTTGTCACCCAACCAGAGTAGGCAGGGCCCACCGCTGGTTTCAGCGTTATCTTGAGGCCCCAAGGCCGGGGCCACACTCCAAGGTCCTCGGCGGCTGGGCAGGTCAGAACCTGAACACAGGGGTGTGATCCCTTCAGAGTGAAGGAAAGAGTAACAGCTGTTCTCACGAGGCGCTCTATGGGCCCGTGTGTGCAGCCAGCAGGGGAAGGAGGCAGCACACCCTTGCTGGCCCTGACCATCTCCGCTGGGTGTGAAGGAAGCTTCCAGAGCCCTTCTGCCAGAGGGGCCAGGGCCTTGCTCCAGAGCATGGAGGGCGGGGAGGGGTGGCTGCAGGGGCTGGGAGCAGCAGCTGGCCAGGGATGGGGCTGGAGCTGCCCACCCCACCCGCGCAGGGACGGCTGTGCCCTGGAGGGGCTCTGGGGACAGGACAAATGCGTGACAAGAGAGGAACGGACCACGCTTCTGACCAGACTTCCAGGAGCTCAGGGATGAAAGCAACAGGGCCGGGCTCTGAGCTCAAGCTCCCAAAATAGCCCAGGGTGTGGCCATGGGCGGGAAGGGCAGCTGACTTCAGGCCGCAAGCACCCTGGGAAGCCCCAGCTGTCTGGCCGCCACACCTGCTGGGCTCAGAGCCGGAATGTGGCCTCAGCAGAGGGGCGAGGATACTGCTGGGCCACCCACTGATCAGAGCCCAGGTCCAGGAAAGGGCCCGCTGTTCCCCACCCTGCCTGTCCTTCACTGACCTTGGGTCGGCCCTGCCCCTGCCGGGCCTGGACTGCCAATGAGCCAAGGAGCGATGAATGCCAGGGTGCGGGAGGGGAACTGCCACCCCTTGAGGAGGCCTGCAGGGTCGGGGGCTGTGGCCCCGCCCAGGTGGAGGACCACCTGGTTCCCTCCACGGGGGTTTCTGTGGGCTCAGGAGAGATTTGCTAACCCAATAAAGTGCGGGAGGAGTTTTCATTTCATTCCTAATTGTGAGTCATGTTTTCTCCACAAACACTTCTGAGCTTCCAAGGACACCTGAGGCTCCGGGCCCTCTGCCCCTACACAGACCCCCTGCAGCTCTGGGGACACCTGCACCCCCGACCAACGCCCAGCCCTGGGCCTATGAGGGAGGGCTCTGGGGAGAAGGACAGAGAAGCAGGCATCCTGTGGCCAGTCTCCTGGGTCTCGTGACTTCCTTTGGGGTACCGTTTAGCAATGCCCGTGCTGGGGCTGGTTTGCAGGGCCATTGGCAGTCCAGAGAACCCAGCGCGTCCCTCACCTCAGTCCCAGTCAGGCCCTGGAGCGGGGGGACTGAGCAAGGATAGTGTGAGTTTCTGGGACCTGCACCGGGAACAGGACAGACACGGAACTGCTCTTGGGCCTCTGTGGGCAGGGAGACAGACAAGAGACCCCTGGGACTCATTGAAATTCGGGTGGTGACTGAGGAATGCTGTTCAGATCAGTGCGGGGCTCTCTTCTCTCTTTGGAGGTAATATTTGAGCAGAGACCAGAAGGGGAGAAAAGGGGTGCGTGCATGCCAGGGAAGGAGGTCCTGACAGATGGGCAGTATGTGCAAAGGCCCTGGGGTTGCCGTGTGCTGGCGAGTTCCAGGACAGCAAGGGGGCAGCATGGCCACAGCTGAGAGAACTAGGCCGAGAATGTAGCTGGGGTCAGGAGACACGGGGGCCAGGAGACATGAGAGGTGCAGGGGGGCTTTGTGTCTCATGCTGGTCGTAAACCTGCTGAGAGGGGGAGCTGCCAAGGAGCAGCCACACCTGGAACTCACACTGAAGACAAAGCAGGCGGCTGTGCTAAGGCCTGGAGTTGGGGTGTGAGGAGGGGCGGGTCCACCCGGCTGGGGTGAGTCTCGACAGCTGACCTGCTGTTCCCAGGATGGAGGCAGGCAGTGCATGACTTGGCATTTGGTCCTGATGACACGCTTCCCGGGAGCTGTGAGGACGGCACTGGCCTGGACCTCTGATCTGAGACGGAGCTCTGCCCATCTGGGCTGGGTTCGGGGCTGAGGCTGGCCCTATGCCTCTGGGTCTTTAGTGGGTGGTCACTGCAACAGCTTTGGAACCTGCCCTCCCAGGGCCCTCTTCTCTGCCCATCACCCTTGTGAGCACGCCCAGAGGAGCCTGAAGGTGTCCTAGGCAGGCTGGGCTCGCAGGACCAGGCGAAGCCAGAGACAGTGGTGCTGGCGGGTCCCCGGGGCTGGCGGCTCCAAGGGTCTCCTGAAGACTGCTGTGTGCAGGGGCACGAGGGGGCTCTGGGTTGGAGGCCGGGAGTGTCTGGGGGCTTCCTCGGGCCTTTGAAAGTCCTGGGTTCACCCACCTGGAGGCCTGGGGTAGGACGGATGCCTGGTGGACTCTCCACAACGCTTTCCTACCTCTGGGGAGAGGGGATGAGGGCAGGAGATGAGAGAAGTGGGTGACAGGCCAGAAGGGGAGTGGAGAGGAGGGCTGGAGAGACCTCCACAGCAGCCCTCAGCTCTCACCCCTCTGGGGATACTGAGGCCTCTTCTTGGACGGACCACCCGTTCCCTCAAACCTGGGTCCTCTAGGCCAGTGTAGGTCCCTGACCATCAGGCCCCAGGGGCTGCATCTGCTTCCCCTTCACAGCCAAGCTCTCACTCAGCCTCTCTGAGTTCTCTCTTCCTCTCTCTCTCCAGGTTCCTCAGACAAAAGCTTGCCCAGCGGGCCCAGGCCACATGCCCAGGCACTGTGGGGACCCGGCTCAGACACAGGATCTGCAGGCAGCCTCTGTGACAACTGCAGAGCTCACACCTGGGGATGCATGTGCTGGTCACTCCGTCAGAGGCCTTTCTTTTCTTATATGCAGACCAAGTGGTTCCATCCCCCCAATATTCACAGTCAGGCCCTGGACTGGGCCCCAGGGGAAGGGGAAGCTGAGAACCAGGATCAGGAAGGGGGTCTGGGAAGCTGCCCCAGGCAGGGGGAGCAAGGGACCGAGGCCTTGGGAGGGAAAGCAGAGAAGACCGGATGGGCCTCCCACCAGCCCAGGTTGCCCCTGCCCAGCCCAGGAGTGGAGGTTGTCAACCACATCCCTCCTGAAAAGCCATGAGTACCCCATGTCTGGGAGCACAATCCCACAGGAAATGTCCCACCTTGTCCCAGTGTGAAGTCACCGAATGCCAAAATAACCCAGCTGTTATAGTTATAACTGAGTTTTAAATGTGTCATTTGTACAAGAGAATTCATGTAACTATATGTACATTTTAACAAAATAATGAATACCTGCCTTAGTTTTGAGAAATGCAATAGAAACTATTCTTGAAAGCAGGAGATTTTGCCAAAGGAGGCAGTGAATGGATTTCTGGAGGTCTTCATACTTGGATGAAGGAAAAATCACATTTGTACTTTTACTAACCTCCCAAGCCCTCCTGAGAAGGAGGAGACTGCAGATACCATACATTCACCCCCCCACACACACACACACACACACTCACACTCAGCTGCACATGTGCACACAGAGGCACACAGCATGTGCACACACACACTTGTGCACAGTGTGGGCTGTCAGATGGTGGTGGCATCCTGGAGTACTGACCCACCACCCTGGACTGGCCCCAGGCCAGGGTTCCCCACCACCACCAGTCCTGGTCCCTGGTTCTCATCCCCATGGGCCCCCATGGCAGGAGGCCAAGGCCAAGCCTCCAGGCTGCAGACACAGTGGCCCTGGGGTGGCCTTGGTGCAGGCCCCTCCCCAGCCCTGGACCCTGGTGAGACTCGGTGTCTGGGCGAGCTTGGCCATGCTGGCCACCAGACTCTGCCCTGGCTCTCCTCCTGTCATGGACGTGACTTTGAGCTCTAGGCTCTTGGCTGAGAGTGGAGGTGACTTCGAAGCCATCACACTGCACTGTCCAGCTGGGGTCCAGGGATGGCCAGGCTCTAAGTGATACCACATGGAAGCCACTCCTCACAGCCCAGGGACTCCGTGCTCATCCTTGTGGGAGAGCGGCCTCTCCAGCCCTCCCCCCAACCAGGATGAGGGGAGGAGGCCTGGCCCTGAGGGTCCTCTGATGCCAGCTGAGCAGCCAGGCTGAATCACATTCCTGAGGAATGAGGCAGCGGCCTGGTTATCACAGGCTGTCATTGCGGAGCCCACACTCAGAGGGCACAGACAGTCAGCAAATCCACCCTCCTCTCACACGGCTGGTCCGGTCGCAGGCCCTGGGCTCCTAGACCCCGGGCACGGAGGAGGGTCTGGGGGTGGCCGTCACCGTTAAGAATGTTCAACCCCAATGGCCAGCTCAGTGGCCCAAGGAGGCCATCACTGTGGTTTTAAATTTGCATTTCCAAGATAACTAATAACGTTGAGCACTCTTTTCACATGTTTATTTACCATTTTGTGAGTGCCTTTTCAAGTCTTTGCCCATTTAATAAAATAAGTGGTCCCTGCCCAGATGTTTATTCACAGCTGATCATGAGCCAGATTCACCGTCAGGTTCATCTGAGCATGGAGCCAAAAGATGAATTCACCCTCAGAGGCAGTTTGCTTTCAATCTCTAACTTTATGGGGGACATAAATTGTGAATTTTAAAAGTCAAGACCAGCATGAAGATGAGTTTCCGCTCAAGATCAAAGGGTTTTATACACAACCCTCAGCCAAGCCTCTGAGACACATGCTGTAACTGCTCAGGACAGCTCCAAGTCCGAGTCCGGACTCGCCGGGAGTGCTCAGGGAGGCAGGGCAGCTGGATGAGAGGGGCCGAGAGGTGGGGAGGGGAGGTAGGTGGACTCTGGGCAGCTTGCATCCCAGGCCTGGGTCAGCCAGCCTCTGACCCTCCCAGCTGTGTCTAGCTTTTCTCATGGCCAACCCCCACCTAACGTCAGAAAAGAAGGCTCCGGGGCACATCTGATGTCCTCCTGTTCAGACTCAGGAGCTGCCCCAGTCGCCTCCAGAAAGCCACATGCTCACTGCCATGGGGGGGCTGGGCCTCGAAGCTGCAGGGACCGGGTAGCCTGCCTGCAGGACAGTGTTTGGGAGAGAAGCAGTACCCGCTTGGATGGCGTAAGTCCAGGGCACCCACTACCCCAGGAGGAGCCCTCCACGGCCAGGCCTGAGAGCCATGAGCTTCCCCCCTGCCCCTCAGGTTGCACTGAGTTCAATGACTGTCTTTCTTTCTTTCTTTCTTTCTTTCTTTCTTTCTTTCTTTCTTTCTTTCTTTCTTTCCTTCTTCCTTCCTTCCTTTTCTTCCTTCCTTCCTTCCTTCCTTCCTTCCTTCCTTCCTTCCTTCCCTCCTTTCTCTCTCTCTCTCTCTCTCTCTCTCCTCTCTCTCTCTCTCTCTCTCTCTCTCTCTCTCTCTCTCTCTTTCTTTCTTGTGTAGCTCTCTCCAGCTAACTGTGAGTCCCTGAGGACAGACTGTCCAGGGCCTGCCTGTCACTGCTCATAGGACATTTTCCCAATGAATGGATGAGGGATGAGGAAGCAAATGAGTAAATAAGCCAGCACACCCGGCTCCGGCACACTTCTAGGCCATCCTGGGCTACGCTGGGGCCCCTGCCAGGCCACCCCTTGAACAGCAGCATGGGAATGCCCTAAAGAGCTCAGATGGCCAGCACAGGCCTGACAGCCCCACCCCACCTGTAGACTGCCCCAACATGCCCCTGTAGGCTGCCCTGTTCTGTAGTCATGGGTAGATCTCAAAGCACCCCCCCACACACACACCCCCCGCCCCAGGTCCTGTTGGAGTGGCCACTCTGGCAGGGGAAGGTCCCTTGCTCAGGGCCCAGGACCCAGATTGCAGCAGGCATATCACCCAACCCCAGGCTGGAAGGCCATCCTTCCCCATCCACTCATGACCTGTTGGCATGTTCTGGGGGACATGGAATTTACCCTAATATTTTAGTAAGTCAGTTAAGTAGCTAACTGTCAACTCTCAGAAGGGGGCCGGCTAATGTGCAGTGTGTGCCCATTTCCATGGTGTAAACTCAGCTGCTTTAAACTACTGCCTTCAGGTCACTGACCTTGGAGGTGGGAGCAGATATACAGTGGACGCCCTCCAGCCCAAGCTGGCCCCCAGCACCGCTGCACCTCACATGCTGATGTGAGTGATACATGACAACCCAGCACTGGCCTTGATCCAGCACCTGGCCCCACCGTGGTGAGCTGCTGGTGTCATTGGCATGACAGGTGGCAGCTGAGACATTCAAGTCATGCCCTCCACCCTGGGGCCTCTGCAGCTGCTCCCGTGTCAGATCTTCAGCTGCACAGCCTGCACGTCCTCTGGGCTCTGCCCCGGCCCCTCACTTGAGCTTCATGGATGCCACAGGCTCCAACCCACAGAGCACATCCTGCTCAGGAGAAGTCCGGGACCTGGGCTGTGCTGGAACCTGCCTGTTTACTCTGCCCAAGCTTATTGGCTGGACAAGTCCAAAGGACCAGGCTGGTCTGGAGGAGACCCCTGTGGGCACCCTCCCTCCCCCAGCTTTAAAGGCTCATTGGGACTGCAGAGCAGATGCCAGTGGGGCCTGAAGAAGACCAGAGAACCGGAAGGTCTTGGATATGTGCCCCCACACAAGTGTCCCCACAATCAGGATGCCCATCTGCAGGGTCTGCTGGTAGTGGGACCTAGTGGGGGGTGCAGGGTGAGGGGGGCAGGAAGTAGACCCCATCCATGAAGGGAGAGACAGCACATGTTGCACCACTGGTTGCACTGGTGTGAGTCTGCAGAACAGGCCCCCGTGCAGATACAGAAAGCAGACTGGGGCCTGGGACAGCCAGGAGCCGCTGCTCTCCTGTCTGGGTCACTCTGGGTGACCTTCTGGAATCAGTGGGGAGGCTACACAACCCTGTGGATACAGGTAAAGGCCCTTGAACTTCACACATATGTGAGTGAATGGCATGGTATGTGAAGCTTGTCTCAATAAAGCCAGTATTTGAAACTACCACCAGGAGTTCCAGACCCTTCCCTGCCCAGCCTGGACCCCACCATGCCCCGGAGATCCTGGGCCCCTCCCGGGGCTGTGGTCCAGACCCCCGCGAGCGCCTGTCGCTGCCGCCAGTCAGGCTGCAGCTTTTCTGTGGGGCCAGCTGGGAAACACACATGCTTGCAGAGAACAATGAGCGAGTTCATCCTGACATTCACTATTCAAGCTGAATGGGGCCCCATTCTTAATGAAGTTTTCTACTTGTGTCTCTTGTCTTTCACCCTAAAAGTCTCCTGGGTTCCTAATTGCTGAACTATTCTTCATTCTACCACAGAAACAAATGCATACATGACCGTTTAAACATTAGTCTGTCACTTCCAACAATTGAGTGCTCTAAGATTTCTGTTATCCTTAGAACAGTAAAATTTAAAATCACAGATTAATGTAACCTTGGCCTTTCAATCAGAATATTCACGTATCAGTCGTATCTGGAAACTGAACAGAGAACCTTAATATAGCCAACCCTTGTGTTTTCAGATCAATGCATCATAGGACTTTAAAACAGTTGAGTCATGCCATCTCAGATGGCTGGATCCTGAATCTGGCAGTTCCTGAGTCATCGCCACTGCTGAGTCACAGCCTCCCAATCCCAGAAGTCTTCTCCATGGAGAGAACCTGTTAGCTGTGGCCGGTTCAGGGGAGGCCGCGGAGGCGGGGTGGGCCCACCTGGAGGGGCACCCTGAGGGACACCTCTTGACGAAAGCCATCGAAGCTCCTCTGTAGCCGCCAGGGCCCTGGACATGGTGGCCATTTGAATACACAAGTGGGGCCTTTCTCAGGCGCAGGGAAGGATGGGGGAGGGCATGAGATCTGGGAACAACTGTCCTGCCTGTGGGACAAGGGTCTCTCCCAGCAGGGGCTTCTGGCCACTGCTGGCCGACCTTCCCTCACGCCTGCTCACCTGGCCACAGGTGGGTCTTTTCCTGGAGGGAAGCTGTGACCAGTCCCGCAGACCTCCCAGACCTTTCCCAGCTCATCAACACCGTCTGCACTGACCGCACCTAACAGGAGTCCAGCAGAGGGACCGACGCACCCCCACCCCCAGCAGGGGTGTCAGAGCTATGACCAGGAAGCAAGCGTTCTGCAGGCCAGGTCAGCCCTGAGTGAGGTGTCCAGAGGTGTGGGCGGCCCAGCTGCCGAGCATCTGAGGAATGTGGGTGTTCACCAGGCATGGCCAGGGAAAGACTGGACCCTCAGGGGTCCACACACCCTCGGGCTGGGGGTCATCAGGAGGTCAGGCAGGGCTGGCCTGGGTTACAAAGGGTCAACACTGGACTGTATGCCAAGGGTGACGTAGGTGCAGGACTGACCACAGTGGTATTTTGGGAGAATTTGTCTGGCTGCAGCATGAAGAGGGCCTGGGCAGGGGCCAGCCTGTAGCTGAGCAGTGAGCAGGCAGAGATGACCAGGCCTTTACACAGCAGGAGCTGGGGCACGACAGGAGGGTCACCTGAAAGCCAGGACAGGAGGAGGGCCCCAGGGGGACCCTGGAGGGGTGTCAGGGGCATATGTGGATGGAAGGGACAATGTGGGGGCCCTTGGCATCGGGCAGTCCTGAAGCCACTGGGGAGGGGTGGGACTGCCCAGGAGAGGGTCCCAAAGGTACCAAATGCATCTTGATGGCCAGGTCCGACTGCCTGCTGGCCATGGGCAGTGGGTCCCAAAGAGGCCTCAGTGTGTCTGAACCGGGTATTTAGAAACCAGTGTCATGCAGTCCTCACAGAGCACCAAGTCCCTTCTTCCCTGGGGGTGCCCATCAGAGCTCCCGGACCCCAGGTGTATCCCTGCAAAGGGAGGGAGCTTGGAGATGAGATCTCTCATTTTATAGGTGGAGGAGTGCGGTGGGGGTACCCCCTGGAGCTGCCCAGTTCTGTGGGGTCTGCCCCGACATCAGGGTCCAGGAGACCCCCCCACATTCTCCTCACTCAGACTGATGTTGGTGAGTGAGTTGCTGTAGGGCTTTGGGGAAGCAGGGATGCGGATGGGTGGCTGGCTATGGGGTGAGGTGGCAGGAACTAGACTCCAGATGAACTGGAGCCCAGGCGGCTGGCTGTCCAGGAGGCTGCACCTACACCTGCCTCTGTCTTGCCCAGAAGTCAGGGCAGCCCCTTTCATCAGCCTCCATGTGGAACTTTCCCAGCTGCAAATTCAGCCACACCCTCCCCTGCTGGGCCTCAGGACCAGAGCTGAGCTCCTCACCAGGTCCAAGCCTTTCCCGCAGCCTCCTCCCCCTGCTCCAGGCCCCACAGTGTGGCTCACACACCCAGATGCTGACCTCAGATTCCAGGGCCTAGAGCACTGAGCTGAGGTGGAGCCAGGATGCCGGGTGAGGGCGTGGCCATTGGCCTCCCTCTGCTCCAGGCATTGGGATGGGTCTTCTCACTGCCTGGTTCCCCCCACACCGCCCTGGGGAGCATGCTCACGAGGCAGACAGCTCGGTGTCACACGTGACAATAAATTCTCAATCTGCTGAGCTCCTCTGGGCTGGATTCTGTCTTCACAGTAAGCACCTGCAGAGGCTGGCCCCGCCTGGATGCAGGGCAGAGTGAGGCCAGGAGGGCTGCAATCCCTCAGAGATGGTTTGGGGCAAGTTCACAGAAATGAGGGGCTTGGAAGGGAGAAGTTCGGATTTCCTCCTGAAGCAACTGAAGCCATGTTGGGGGCGGGAGGGGGGAGCGCTTCCTGAATAGGATCCAATGAGATCTAGTTTGGGTTACAGAGCTGTGGTCAGAGACAGCTCACAAAGCCTCCTGCCCTGGACATCAGCGCTGACATGACCAGCCAGGTCTGGGGTCCTCAGACCTGCCCTCTCTGTCCCCAGGATTGAGGACCCGCACCCCCCCACCCCAGACCCTGTGCAGCTGGCAGGTGGGGTCCTCCTCTCTGAGCTCCAGGGGTGCACCCCCACCCCACCTGAATGGGAGCAGCTGGCTAGGCCAACTGGCCTTTGTGCACCATCTGCTTAGCCTCATGGCCCAGGGAGGGTGCCTGGAGAGTGGCCGTCCCCTTCTAGTGGCCGGGAGGGCTCCCCGGACATGCAGGCCTCAAGGACAGCCGTCCCACCGCAGGTCCCCCAGGCCCGCCTGCCCATCTTGCTCGCAGCAGCCAGACCAGCTCAGCAGTCCCTCCGCCCACAGCCCGTCCTTTGTTGCCACTTCTTCAAAGTGAGCACAGGAAATGCCGGCCTGGCCCGCGTCCCTCGCTCACCCTCTTACATCTTGAACCACTTGGAGGAGTCCGGCCCAGTCGCCCACAGTCCCCCG
The DNA here is from genome assembly GCF_964212035.1 of Myotis nattereri. Classification (NCBI taxonomy): domain Eukaryota; kingdom Metazoa; phylum Chordata; class Mammalia; order Chiroptera; family Vespertilionidae; genus Myotis; species Myotis nattereri. The sequence goes on from NC_138082.1 coordinate 36,040,288, forward strand.
GAGCCCCAGCTCTGAGGACCATCTAAAAATAGGGGCTGACCGGCTCGGTCTGTCCGATGCTTAGGGAGGAAGCTGGGGAGCTGCACCCTCAGGAACAAGGTAAAAGGCCTCGTCGGGGTAAAGGACTGGAAGCAAGCACCCCAAAATGCCAGCCCCACCATCACGCTGCTTGTTCTTCTCTTTCCCAGATGTTTTGTGGCCGTATTTGAGTCACTTTTACAACAGATGGAAGCATAGAATCGTGACCTAGAAGCTGCACTAGGAGGCAGCAGGTGGGGGGAGGCTGGGGACTGGGCTGAGAGGCCTTTCCCAAAGCCGTGGTCAAGTCTGGGCACAGGGGTCGGGCAGGGGCTGTGGCGAGAGCTGGGCTTGGTGTCAGGCCCTGCAGTGAGGTCAGCCCATCATGTACCAGCTGAGTCATCGGGCAGTTGCTCGACCCCTCTGAACCTCATCTGTGGGACGGAGTGAGTGATGCTGGCGGCTTTCGGGATCTTGTGGGGCCTGAAGGAGCCACTGTGTGCAAAGCCCCGTCCGTCCCCAGCCACCACCTGGGCCTCCCACCCTGGGCTCCAGGAAGCCACCTTCCCTCAGAGTCCTGTCTATCCGCTATGCCCAGTGCTGGGGGTGGGGGGGTGGGGGGCACTTCGCGATGATAAAGCAGCAGTGGCAGACCCTGCTCTCTGCCCCTCAACATCTACTCTCCCTCCACCCTCAGTACGGAACTCTGATTTTATGGAGCAAAGACATTTCCCAGCCTCCCCATAGTGCAAGGAAGCCAAGAGGAAGGCAGAATGATACCATTGGGCTTCCAGGAGTGCCCCCGAGGGAGGGCCAACTCAGTTCAGAGGGTCCCCTGGGTCTGTTCCCTTCCTCCCACCTGGAAAGCAGATGTGAAGGATGGGGGCCCAGCCATCATGTCTGACCGTGAGGCAGCCCTGAGCTTGGAAGCTCTGTGCTGAGGATGGCAGAGCAGCGAGACGGGGAAGCCTGGGCCCTGATGAGGTCATAGAGCCACCACATGGCCCCCACACTGCTTGAGAGAACCAGCCTCGAGTGTTTTGAGCGGCTGCCATCCGAGCTCCATTACAGCAGGCACGTGCAGTTTCTAATGGGTTTGTTGGCTGGGAGGCCCACTGCTCCGAGGCCCAGCATCGGCCCTGCACTCACTTCTCATATGTGCATGTCATCCCATTGCCACCGCGCCCCAGAAAGTGGCTATTACCAACCTCTTTCCGATGAGGAAAGAGAAGTTCAAAAAGGGTTGGCAACTGGCCCGAGAGCCACAGCCAGGCAGGGGGAGTGGCCAGGATTGAGTCCAGGCCTGTGGACGGCAGACCCCATTGTTGGCCAAGTGCCTCCTGGGCATATGGAGAGGGGGGCTCTGCCCAGCACATAGGCACCGGGCACAAATCAGCTTTGTGGACCCCAGGGCTATGACCCACTGACCGCCCCTCCCCACCCCAGTCATGGGGCCCCTAGTCAGAACTTTCTCAGGGATGTTCTCTTTCTGGGAACAGCCACAGTAGCCAGAAACCCCATCTGGAAGATGAGGGGTGACCAGCCAGCTTGAACAGTGATGCTGGGGCCCACCAGCTGCTCCAGGTCAGGGGTCAGCCTCTCTTCCAGCTTTACTCAGACCTGGGATCCTTGCCGAGGCACTGACACCATCGCCTTTTGTCTCTGGAGCCCTACACGGCTTAGGTGGCCCCACAACTGCCCCTTCCCTCGTGGAAGCTGGCCGGGCTGAGCCATCCCTGGGATAGCTGGCCTCCCGGACCAGGAAAGAAGAGATGGAGCGAAGGGAGGGCGTCAGAGACCCCCTCACCCACTTTCCATAATGACGTCCCATCTCTAGCCTCAGTTTCTCCATCTGAGAATTGAGGGCAGTGGGTAGAAGAGCCTGAGATCACAGGAGTGTCTGAATCGGGAGAAGGGGAGCCTGAGGCCAGTGGACGGGCAGGTGACACAGCCCTGGTCCCCACAGCTGCTGCGCCCACACCCCTGCCCTCAGCGGCCCACAGCTTGGAATGTGGGACTGTTGTGCCTGCCCAGACAGGAGGAGGGACGCAGGCATCAAAGGAGCCAGGCTGCCGGCAAAGGGGACAGGCTGGGGCACGAAGGCCACGCGGCTCCCAAAGTGCTCACCTGCCGCAGGTGAAGAGCTGGGCCCCTGGAAGGAGGGCGTCCCTGCCACCGAGAAACAGCACAGTGCACCCCAGTCAGGGCCCCGGTATGGTCCTGGCTCCAAGCCTCCGGAGACTAGAGCCAGGAAACTGAACACGACTTTCACCCATTAATCCCACCCTTGTGGTGTCCCCAGCATATGGTAGAGCATGTATCCGCCCCCAGCCCACCCCCACCCCCCTTCAAATAGGCAAGAAAGTCCTGCTGGCTGGTGTGGCTCAGTGGTTGAGTGTTGACCCACATACCAAGAGGTCACTGGTTTGATTCTTGGTCAGGGAACATGCCCTGGTTTTGGGCTTGGTCACCAGGAGGGGACATGCAGGAGGCAGCTGATCGATGATGTTTCTCCTCAGTGTGTCTATCTCTCTCCCTTCCTCTCTCTCTATAAAAATAATAAATAAATAAATAAATAAATAAATAAATAAATAAATAAATACATAAATAAATACATAAATACATAAATACATAAATAAATAAATAAATCAGTAAAAACCTATTTAAAAAAAGTCCTCAGCAGCCCTACTGGTGACAATCCCTAAGGCAGACAGGATAATGCCCCTGAGACATCCACATCCTCAGCCCCACAACCTGTGACTGGGTCCCCTCAAGTGAGAAAGGGACTTTGCAGCTGGATCAAGTGGAAGGCCCTGAGGTGGGAGCAACTCTGGGGCAGGAGACTGGAGGCCGGAAGCAGCAGGGGGTGGAGCGGCTGAAGGGGCCACAGGCCACGTGCAGATGCCTCCAGAGGCTGGGAAAGGCCGGGAGTGGGTTTCTGAGAATTTGATGTCTCACACTCTCGAGAAGAGGGGCTCATTGCAGGGCAGGTACTAGCGCAATTCGTGATGTTGAGGGAATTCCATGTTCATTCTCACTGAAAATTTGAAAAGGGAACGAAGTAGAAATAGATGAAAACCTTTCTCACCTGATACAGACTCCTACCTTGGTCTCACGGCAGCGTCATGCTTAATGGGGACAACCACACCTTTGTCCCGGAGACCAGCGAGACCACCACCAGCACTCTCTCCCTGCTGCCAAGGCGCTGGAGTGGTGAGAAAAGGAAAGAAACCAGAGGGCCAACGTGGAAAAGAGATCGGTAACATCAGTTCTATTCTCAGGTAATATGGTCGCATACCTGGAAAAACATCTAAGAAAACCAAGTAAGCATTGTTATAAGCCAAAGGAGAATTTTGTATGATGATCAAGCTCAGAAATAATATTCACAAATACACGTAATAAGAAATTGTAGAAGGTAAAATGGAAGAGAAGGTCTCATTAAAATGGCAACAAAACTGATAAAATCCTGAGGAAAAGACTTAACGAGACACCTAAGAATTCCACACGAAGAAAATTTTAAAAATACCTGAAACTCAGCTCTATAAATATATATACTTACTTTATTGGGGTTACATTGGTTAATAAAATCATATAGGTCTCAGGTGTACAGCTCTAGGAGACACCATCTGTATATTGCATTGTGTGCCCGCCATCCAAAGCACAGCTGTATTTTGAACAAATCCAAAGACCAACTACTCCTTCGTATACATAGACTCACAGCATACAGACGTCAGCTATCTGTAGACACATCTAAAACAAATGTAATTCCAATAAAATCACTAGTAAAAAAAATGCTAAAACTAAAAGCAAAAGTTCAAATTAAAGCATGAAGCATCGTCATGTGTGTAAACGGATGGATGTCTGGACAAGGCGGTCCAGATGACAACCAGACACCTGGGAGCTGCCGGGGACTGTTGCTAGGACAACCAGAGCTAGCTGGGGGATCTCACCTGTGACACCAAAAAAGTCAAAGATAGGAATGCAAACAATGAAACTGAGCGTGTCCACAGAAGCCATGGGAGAGGGTGTGACTCCACATCTTAGAGTGAGGAAGGCCATTCCACGCCTGACAAAACCTAGAGGCCGTAAAATGTTAGACACAAACTGACTGCCCCAGGGACTTCGCTTCTCCCATCCTGACAAGAACAAGCCTTCAGAACCATCATTTTGGATCCAGCGGGGAGCTGAGGGGGGAAGACATCTGGTGAGCTGAAATCTGATGGTGACAGCCCCTCGGGGACTGACAAGGCATACAGTTTCCCCTCTGGCGGAGCAAAGCAGATAAGCAGAAAACGGCTGACATTTTAGCACATACATAAGGGCCCGATGGGGCTGCTGTGGCAGTTTGGAAGCCCCTGAGCCCGGAACGAAGGGAACATGGACTCGGGGGCCACACTTGATCCAGGCCCTGCTGAAGACTGGGGGCTGTGCAGTGGGGGGGCTTGAAAGAGCTGCTCTGCCTAGCCAGCCAGGTTTGAGGGAACAGGAAAAACCTACCTGGGCCCCTGATTCTGCCTGACACCAGGCAGGCATCTGTGGCAGGGGCATGGGGACCCTCCTGTATTCAGAAGGAGAATGAGGCTGGTTGTAGCCTTTGGGAGGAAGGGGCGTGTAAACCCTGCACTGGGCACCGTGGGGCGGGGGCAGGAGTGCAGAGTCCCAGCACGCTCGTGTGTCTGTAGTTTAGTTAATAGGCTCAAAGGAAGATCATCGTTGGTCTGGACAAACACATTGCAGTTACGTAACACGTCAGTACCGGGGGCAGCCAGTGAGGGGTTATGTAACCCACTGCCAGGCCTCTGGCCCCTTGCCCACGCTGCCTCCAAGCTGGAGCTGTCTCAGACCAGGGCCTGCCCGCCCCCCCCCAATCTGGCCATGCCCCCCTGGGTCCCTGAAGACCCCCAGAACAGCTCTGCAGGGTGTGCTCGACTCTGCCTGCCGACATCGGCCTTCATCCCTGCCAGCAGAGAGGTGGTCCTTCCAGGGGACATGGGTGTGGACAAAGGGCCCGCTGGCCCTGCCCCAGGAGCCTGTGGTCTGTTCAGTGCCAGCTCAGTCCTGTCTTCAGGTCCCAGACCGGCCAGCAGGGGGTGGGGATCTGGGTGCTGAGACCCCTATCAGGGATTACTGGGCTCCGAGGAGCCATGTCAGGGCCATGATGTCCCAGACCGTCCATGCAGGCTGAACATCCTCACCCCAAACTCTCAGCACCCCGCGGGACACCCCTGCCCCCCACCCTTGCTGGCACCATCCTCTGAATGCTTATCAAGGTGGGGGGGCGGTGCGCACCTGCTTCTCCTGTGCTCCTCCTGGCCCCCCACACCCACCCCGTGAGGCCCAGCCACTGCCCCATAACCAGTCATGTCCTGGCTGGTGGGGGCACTGCTCTTTCCCTCTGGCTCTCAGGCTGCACCGATGCGGATGTGGAGGGGAGGAAGAGCAGGTGGGGAGACAGGCTGACCACAGGGGAGGGGTCTGTCCCAGCTGACCCAGCCCTGAGCAGGGATCCAGCCAGCACAGGGTTGAGGTTGGGAGCCGTCAGGGACCGCGCCCCAAGCCCGAAGGCCCGTGCTGGCTGTCCTCAGGCCTTGGGTCTGAGAGGCATCTGGATGAGGAGCGGCCAGGCCAGGCTGGGGAGGCTTCTTGCAGCTGCTCTGAGGGTGGGAAGGAAAGCCGGACTGGACAGACACCCCTGGGTATAGAGCAGCTGACAGTGGCTCTCATCTTGGTGGGAGGGACAGACGCATCACAAGGAGCCAGACCACTCTGGGTGGGGTCGGACACTGCCCACCAAGTCCCAGACCGCCCCTGTGGCCTTGGGAGAGGGAGGGGCACACAGAGCTTGGCTCCCATGAGCCATGGGCAGGACGGTGGCTAGAAGGTTTTGGGTCAAGTCAGGACACCGGGCCCCGGCTCTGCCCTCTCCTGACCAGCCATGAGGCCGGGCAGTGGCCTCATGCGGACGGTGAGTACAGGCCTCTGCAGCCTCATCTTGCCTCCGCCTCCAGGATGTCTGCCAGGGGCAGGCTTCCAGGCTCAGAGCCTCTGGAGGCGGTGGGCCTTTGGGTCTAGCGCAGGGTGAGCCCTGGACAGGTCCAGTGCACCAGGGACAGGTTCTCAAGACATGTCCTGGGATGGCGGGGACCCCCTTCCCCTCTCTGCCCGGGTCATCAGGGTGACTACTCCCCGTGTGGCAGATGAGGTTCCATGCGGAGGGGAGGCGAGGGTCCACTCCTGGGCAGCCCAGGGGCAATGATCAGTTTATGAATTCGGCTGGCTAAAACATAGCCCCGGTGATTCAACAGGACACCAATGTGGGCGTTGCTGTGAAGGTGTTTTGTGGATGAGGTCAGCACCTACAGTCAGCTGGCTCAGTAGAGAGAGTGACCCTCCAGGACAGGGGTGAACTTCATCCAGTCAGGAGAAGGCCTTAAGAGAAAAACTGAGGTTTCCTGGAGAAAGAGGAGTTCTGCCATGGAGTGCAGCATTGCTCGTGCCCAAGGCTTTCCAGCCTGCTGACCTGCTGTATGGGTCAGTGGATTTGGACTTGTCCGGCCAGCCCCCACATCTCCTGTAAGTGTATAAAGTCTCCATTGGCCCCATCTCTCTGGTCAAACCCTAACTGATACCGTGGGCCAGAAGGGCGGGATGTGAGCCCCCTTCCTGAAACAGTCCAAGAGAATTGGGCTTGTCCATTTTATAGACTGAGGTAGGGGTCTGTAAGTTATTCTTTAAAATATATATATATATATATATATATATATATATATATATATATATATAATTGATTTTTTTTTTCACAGGGAGGAAGGGAGAAGGATAGAGAGTTAGAAACATCAATGAGAGAGAAACATGGATCAGCTGCCTCCTGCACACCTCCCACTGGGGATGTGCCCACAACCAAGGTACATGCCCTTGACCAGAATTAAACCTGGGACCTTTCAGTTTGCAGGCTGACACTCTATCCACGGAGCCAAACCAGTCAGGCTATAAGTTATTCTTTTAATTAGGCTTTTTCTACCGATGGATTCAAACCTCATCAATGCCCAGAGAAGGAGAAAGAGGCAAGAGAGGAGCAAGGCCAGTGAGGCCCAGCTCCATCCTCTCCTCCTTGTCCACCATGTAGGGATGGAGCTGGCCTACGCTGCAGGCAGGGGGGAGTGGGGCCAGGCAGGGAGCCCCTGCAGCCATGCCAGGCAGCCCAGCTGCTCCCCCTGCATCGATCCCTGGCAGGCAGCCCCAGCTCAGTCATCAATTACCCAGGGCGGACAGAGAAGATTCTGGAATGACCTGCTTCCACTGCTTTCTTTCTCAAGAAAGGGGCTGGTGTCAGGGAGCTGGTGACCCCGTATTCCTCCGTCTTCCTCCTACCTGCAGGGACCTGGGGTGGGGCTTCATTTTCCTGGGGTTGTGCACCCACTATTGTCCCCAGTTGCTTTGGGACCAGGTAGGAGGGCTGCAGTGGTCCCAGGGGTGCAGGGCCTGCCTGCCCCTGCCTGTTGGCCTCAGGGTGGTGGAGTCCACAGCCAGCCCTGGACCACAGCCGAGTCCACCCCAGGCAAGATCTGCCGGCCATCTGGGGTCCCCAGCACTCAGGTCCCGAGAGGTCTCTGCTTCCCACACCTCCACCCAGGGAATCCACAGGAGGACAGGCCTCAGAACAGAAAAATAAACACAGGCGTGCCATGAGACCTGTGGTCAAGGGCACAGGGAAAGTGCATTGCTCTCCTCCAGGCCCCCTTCTTCCTCTCCTCCCCCACCCCACCCCCACCCCCCACCCCCCACCCCCGGCCCATGCACCCCAAGGACAGCCTGTGTAGTAAAGAATGTTGCCCAGTCTCTGCCCAGGGGCTTCTGGAAGGTGAACTCACAGCTCTTGGAAGGTCTGCCTGGTAGAGGGGCCTCCAGCCACGCCAAATAATGACCACATGCTTTAGGATGGGGTCTCTGGGTCCCATGGGTCAGTTCACCTCAGGAGGGTCTGCAGACTGAGGGCAGCTACTTGAGTAATCAATCGATCAATCAATCAATGGGCCTACATTGTGCAGGCCCCTTGTAAACTCTGGATCCCAGGCTCACCGTGCCCGTGGTTGGCAATACTCCGTACGTATGGGCACATGTCGGTGCCAGGAGGTCCTGCTCTCCTGACCCAGAGAGAAGACCACAGAGCTTCGTGTCAGTGTTTACAGGCTCAGCCTGTGCACTGACCTGAACCTGCCCCCGCTCCCCAGGGAGAAACGGTAACCCCAAGTGTAACGGCTTCCGGGAGCGGAGTCTTTCCAGTGAATGACGGGACCCCAGGGTGGTATTGGGGCCACAAACTGGTGTCAGAGTGAGGGCGGTCTTGTGTGGACTCTTCCTCTAACTTGTGCCAGGTAAACCCTGGCAAGACCCCACCCTGGACCCCCACCTCCCAGAGCTGCTGAGGGGTGACTTGTCCTGCTGTTCAGGGCTTCCCAGACCTCAGGGGCTGGCGATCACCCAGGTGCTCCTCGGGTGAGGTGACGATGGTGGGCGCCTGTAAACATCGCCATGAGCCCCCCAGGCTTCAGGGTCCTTAGCTGGAGAAGACACAGTGGGGGAGGGCGTTGGGGTGAAGTCCTACCTTGGCCACCTCCCAGTGTGTGGTCACATTGGGGAGCCCCGCCCCAGACTCCACCTCTGCCCAGTGGCCAGGCTTTCCTCAGGGCCATCTGCACAGACCTCAGAATTCAAGTAGAATCAAAAGATTTTTCAGAGTTTAGGCAAAAAAAATCTTGTGATTTTTTTTTTTTCAAATAGTTTAGGCTTGGCAAGTCCCAAACTATACTTCGCCAAGGGCTCCTTCCTCCTATAATTTAAAGGAAAAAAAAACCAGAAAGCAAAACCGCGGTGCATTTGCAGGAAACTTGGTCCTTGTGCTGCCGATTCTGCTTCCATCATCAAAATCTTGGTGTGGAGAATCCACACTGTGTCCAAAGAACCTCCAAGTCGTTCCTCAGGCTTTGCAATTTTCTACTTCATTTTACTGTTAGTCTGTCAATGAGGTGTCTCTGGGGGAGTCAGGAGCTGGCCCAGATAAGGCCTGTCCCTCCTCGGAGCTGCCAGACCCAGCTGTGGGGGCTCAGAGGGGGGCAGCCTTTAAGGGGCTCCTGGGTTCTAAGACCCTGCCATCTGCCCTCCTGGTCCACTTCTGGGCAAGGATCCAAGAGACACTTTCCTGAGCCCCTCATGGGCTGGACCAGACACAGACTAGCCACACCTCCCACATGGCCCCAGAGGCCGCTGGACTCTGCTTGAGGACTGGGGACTGCTCTGCTGTGATGGGGCTGGAGGAGCATGAAGAAGGCTTGGGTCAGCGATGCCTGACCTTCATCTCGCCTCGTGGGGGTTCCCTGGGAAAACGAGTCAGGGAGCCAAAGGGCACAGTGCACAGCAGTTGCCAACCGGTGGTCCATGAGGTCCGAAAGGTTGGAGACTGCTGGTGTAGAAGGATGGCCTCCTGGTTGAGCAGGCCTCAAGCAGGGGGACCCTGAAGGGACTGAGACCCCTGGCTGGGCTCTCAGGACAGGTGGGTAAGGTCCTGAAGATGCCTCCTGCTGTTCAGTCCTCAGGACATGCTGACCATTCCTCCCTTTGCCCTCATCCTGCGTTAATGGGCTTTCTACACCCCATGGTGGAGGGTGGGTCCTCGCAGGGCCCCACACCATCTGCAGGTGGGCACCACACCTGGGGCAGCAGCAGAGCCACACACCGCAGGTCACGACAAGCCACCTCGACTGTTCACAGGGAGCCAAGTGTCCACAACTTTGAACAGCGGTTTCTGCTGGGATTAAGGGCTGCAAATCATTTCAGCTAGTACCCTGTGCTCGGATCTACACAGAGGCCTACACCAACACGAGCTGAGCCCAGACTGGCACCGGGCCTCATGAGAGGTGGCACTCAACCCCTAGCCCTGGGGTGGTGCTCAGTCCTGCACCTCCAAGTGCAACTTTGCAAATGATCAGCTATACAGATGCCGTGAGAGGACAGACGGCAGGCCCCAGTTTCAGCGGCTGGGCATGGAGGGGACACAGGAGGCTCAAGGCTGCCCTGATTCACGGGTGCAGAAGCCCTCCTTCCGAGTAGGTGGAGGATGTGGATTCCCCCTGGGGGACCCCACCCATTTGCAGGTGACCTCAGGAAAGGCCATGCTGCCAGGCTCCCCTAGGCAGGGCAGGGCCATCATGAAGTGGGCGATGCTAACTGAGGACAGTGAGCAGGCCATGGGGAGCCAGGAGGATGGGCGGGAGGTGGCTGGCTCTACCAAGAACTTGCCTGACGGTGGGCCTCACAGCACAGAAGCTGGCTGAGGCAGACCAGGCCAGCAGGTGCCTTAGTCACTGCCTGGTGGAACCGCAGCCTGAACAAGGCAGTGAGTGGTGCCATGAGGCCTGTCAGGCCCCTCCTGCCCATGGCCACAGGGACATGGACCCCTGCCCTGCGCCTAGATGGGACCTCCAGAGCAGGAGAAGCCATCAGACCATCAGAATTAAAGCAAACCAGATTCATGGCAGATGGGGTTCAGTCCTAGAAGTGAGGATGGCAGGGCATTCGTCAATCTATAAACGTAATTCGCTGCATTAAGATGTGAGAAGGGAAAAGTGATATTATCCTCAAAACAAATGTTGAAAAATCCCATATCCTCTCCTAGTAAAACTTTTTTAAAAAAAACCTTTAGCAAAGAAAGAAGGGAACTTCCCCGAGTTGATAAAGGTTTCTCCTAGAAACCACCAGCCAACATTGTGATTAACAGTAAAACTTAAAAGGCACCCCCTCACCGACAGGGGGAGGACAAGAGTCTCATCATTACTAATCTATCTATCTATCTATCTATCTATCTATATATAAAACCCTAATATGCAAATTGACCGAACAGCAGAACAACCAACCAGTCACTATGATGTGCACTGACCACCAGGGGGCACACGCGGAACATGGTGGGTGTCAGCAGCAGGCAGCAGAGCATGGAACATGGTGGGCGTCGGCCATGGTGGGATGATGGAGCAGGTGATCAGGGGTGCCAGACCAAGGTGGGGCGCTGGTTGCTGTCATTGGGGTGAGCCTCTGGTGGTTACTGAAAATTCTTTGCTCCCAAACACTGCGGTCCCACCCAGCACTCACTGGTCCTGATTGCTCGGCGCTGTCAGTGGGTGCGAGCAGTGGCTGCCGGCCCCAATCACCCCTCACGGCTTCTCCACCTCCCCCTGCTCCTGAGGGATGATCGGGGCCAGCAGCTGCCTCTCGCACCCACTGCTGGCACCGGCCCCAATTGCTCTGCGCCATCAGCACGTGGGAGCAGCGGTGGCAGGAGTAGGGCTGCTAGCAGATGGGACCAGGGGCAGTGAGAGGAGCCAGGCGGGGGCATGGAGGATGGGCCGAGACCCGCCTCTGTGCCCACCGCAGCGTTGTGACCCACAGTTCCTTTCAAGGTGCACGAATTCATGAAGTGAGCCCCTAGTATCTTATAATAGTTCATCATTTACCAGTATTATACTAGCAATCCTACCCAGGGCAGTAACATAGTTTTAAAAGAAATGATAGACATATTTGGAAATTAAAAGATCAAGTTATGACTAATTGTAGGTGCTACTAAGAAATCAGAAGGTAGTCCACTGAAAAGCCATGACAGCTAGTTAGTAATTTAGCAGAGTCGTGAGATTAAAAAAAAAAAAAAACAGCGCCCAGTGGTTAGTAACTTTCCTGTGCACAGTAATGACCAATGAACATATATTGTCAACAATACTGCTCACCACAGCCAAGAAAATCTACAAATAAATCCAAATGCAAAAGGCCTAGATGATAAAACTTTACTGAAAACAATTAAAAAAAAAAAAAAACAAGGGAAGAAATTTGAAATACATAAAATTCTCAGTTTTGAGGGGAAAAAATGAGTTCTCCCAGAACTAATCTATAAAGTTGGGCAATTCTTATTCATTATTTATGGGATTTGACAGGCTGAATCCAATGTTCTTATGCAGAACATTTGAGAGAATAGCCATGAACTTTTGAAAATAAGAAATATGTGTCCTATAAAACTACAGTCTTCTAAGCCGTGTGGTCTCGGCCCAGACGGAAATACGCGCGGAGATCAAAGCAAGACACAGCAGAAACAGACCTGGGTCCTGATGTGTGGGATGCTGCCTTCCTGGCATTTCACGTCATGGGGGCGGCGGTGTCTGCAGCCCAGATTCCAGGCAGAGACCTTCAATCCATAAAGCGCTCCTTAGAAATCAATACGAAAAAGCCCAGCGTGAAGGGAAAAATGGCGACGGGCCTGAGGAGCCGACCCTAGGAAAACAGACAGCCGCCGGTGAGTTTATGGGAACGAGTCTGACCTCCCAGTCTCGTGAAGTACAGGCGGGACGCTCGGGAGCGACCCCCAGGTTGGCCAATGAGGAGAGCCTGTATAACCGGTGCTGCATGTGGTGGACGTTTGGAGGACGGTTCTGCCGTACCTGTGAACAATCCTCGATGGCACACCCGTAACTCGGCAGATGTGTTTCTGATCATCTGTCCTCTGGAAAGTCCGCGTGCTCACAGAGAGCTGCTGGTGCGGTTCTAACGCTGCTTTGTTTGAAGTAACAACACCCTCCAGCAGAGGCATGCTGAGAGGGAAAGCTCAGCATCGTTCAGAAGAGGGGCAATGGATGGAGAAGGACAGGGGGAGGTCTGCAGGTACGGAGTGTGGAGTTAGGTTTGGGTTAAAAAAGAAAAGCTGCCCCATCACATGCCTGACAGACCTGGGGTGGGGGGGGCATGAGAACCCAGGGAACATTCTAGAGCACGCAGGCCTGCAGCGCTAGCCTCCATCACTGGGTGGAGGAGGGTGTGACTGGGTGTGAGTGGAACTTTCCTTTTTGTTTGCATGCTTCTGAATTTGAGAGTTAAATAATCACTTATGCATACATTACCCAAGGTTTTTTGTTTTTAAGTTTTTAGAGAGCTTTAAGTTCTGGTTGTTGGTCACACAAACGGATCCTGCCTGAGAACAGCATCTTCGGCCGCTCAGCCCTACTTCCCCACTTCGTCCTTGGCTGGCTCCCAAGGGCTGAGGCCTGAGCCTCCAGAGTGGGCAGTGCCATCGCATGATCTCACCGAGCGTGTGCCATGTAGGTCCCAGGGTCCCTCACTGTTTTGCTCAGCTGTATATAATGCCACTCTGGGTGCCGGCACACAAAAGTATGTCCACTCAACCCGGCTACTGCATGTGGCTCTGGGGGCTTGGGGGCTGGCCAGGAGGCAAGGCCTCCACGTGTTACCGAAGTGCATTTAAATAAAAATGTCCAATGTAGACAGCTTGAAGGGGCAGATGTAGAAACAGTCACTTGGCCAGAATAGCTCCTTCCAGAAAATCTGCAGGCAGGCTGGAATGGAGGAAGTGGCCCCCGACTTCGGTCCTTCCGAGGCACTGAGAGAGGTTAGCAAGCAGACTGGGCAGCGACCCGCTGCTGTTATAAGACAAAGAGGTCTGTACTTCCCACCTGAGCGAGCGTCATTCTGAATACAGCCCTGAAAGGTGTGTCTCATCCCCAAAAGGCCCAGGAGACAACACTGGGGTCTTGGGGGGGGGGGGGGCGGGCAGCGCAGGTTGGCAAAATCCTGGGGGAGAGGTGTTGAACTAGACCAGGGCATGTGGGAAATATGTTCAAGGTATGCAAATTCAGGTGAGCTGAGCAAAAGGCTGAAGTCCTCGAGGCCTCAGGAGCCATGTCTGCGTGGACACACAGCCCTCAGCAATAGCCTCTGGAGCTGGAAGCAACCTATGACCTGCCCTGAGATGAGGGGAAGATCCTGTCACCAGGGATGCCTAGGGGCGGGTGGAGAGTTTGGTTGGTTTCTGGACTGGCCAGTCCTGAGGTGATGAGTGGGCAAGGCCCTGCCACAGGGCAGCTACAGGCACTTGCTTCTTGCTTTACTCCGGGTTTTTGATTGACACTGGTTTTAGAACAATCAGCCTGACCATGCAGATTAGAGAGGCCAGCGACAGTCCAGGAGGGAGGAGGTGTGGGGTGGGACGGGCAAAGCCACTCCAAGGAGCAGTGGCTCCTGGCAACTGGGTTCCTGGGCAGCGGGGGAGGGTGTGTATGTGTGTGTGTGGGGGGGGGGGCGGGCAGAACATGTGTTTCTGTGCGCTGGGCCTATGGAGTGCTTTGTCCCAGCATGACACCTGTGCCTGGGCGCCCCGTGTCTGGGTTTCCCCCTTCCTCCTGGGATGAGTCAAGGAGCCAGGACGGGCAGGAAGACCAAATAGAGAAGGAAAAACAGGCGTCGGCTCTCAGAAGGGCCACCCCACCACCCCATGTAGGTGACCAAGTCACTCTGAATGGGCTTCCTCTCTGCTGGGCTTGGAGGAGAGATCTGCCTAGATCTGCCTAGGCTGATCAGAGGTGAGCTGGCTGCCAAGGAGCCCGCCTTGAAGCCTGTTGCCCCCACAGGGAGCAGGGAGGTGGAGGTTGGTAGAGAGCACCCTTGCAGGTGAGTGGTGCCTTGCTCCTGAATCCCAGCCTGCCCAGTGCACTCTGACCCCGTGCACCCTACTGCCAACAGGATGGCACTCTGGAGACCCACTGGCAGTGACGTTCTGAGCAGGCACACGCGGATGGAAGTGGCTTTACCTGCTCAGTGTACTTGGAAACTTTGGGGGATGACAAAAGACGCCCAACAGACAACAAACCCTGTCACGAGCCCCTCTGTCTATGACCGGTGACTGGCTCACTCCCTGTGTCCTCTGAGCAGTCAGGGCCCAGCAACCCTAATCCCACCCGGGTCAGAGGCAGGAAGTAGGGGGTGGGCGTTGCCTTCCAGAACTTGAGGTCACTGCTTAAGGAGATGGAAACGTGGGTGCACCCACACCCCCCCCCCTCCTGAGATGACTCTAAATGGCCCTTTATTCTCAGCCCTCACTTAAGTGTCAGGAGAAGGGCAACTCCAGTCTGTCACCCGCCCCAGCGATGCGAGTAAACAACTCACTGCCTGGTTCCTTCTTCACATCACAGTCTGTGCCCACATGGTCCAGACAGGTCCAGGCCCCACGGCAGCGGTGGTCCTGGTGGCAGCCACAGCAGCCATCTCAGTAGGCAGGAAGCCTCTGCCAGCCACACCCACTTCCCCAGCTCCCGGAGACCCCCCAGCCATGGGTGGAGTGTGTGTGTCGCATCGTGGTGGGGAGGACAGGGGAAACTTTGGCTGGAAAGACTCACGCAGCCCTGACTCCTGAAGCCCAAGCTGCTGGTGCCCAGTGCCCTGGCCTGGCCAATGGCATCACTGACTTGAGCTAAATGGCCAGGGCCATGCTGGTACGTAGGGCAAGCCTGCAGAGGACCGGCGAGGTTCTGACCGCTGGCACTTGGGGCAGCTCTTCTGCACTGTGTGACCTGAGACAGACCCGCTGCCTCACCAGTCACGGCGTCCATGCCTGTAAAACAGAAGCACTCCCCTAGGGGGGGACAGGGAAGGAGGCTCTGTGGCCTCCAACAGCTTCAGCAGAGCCACTGGAGCTGTGACCAACTAGCGGTCAGGTGTCCCTGCACCTCACCTCCCTGCTCGTCATCAAGGCTCTCCGGCAGGTGCCGGACCCTTCCAGAGCTGGGAGGCCCGTCCTGCCTGCCACCCCTCGTGGCCATGGGCTGACACTGTGGCTTAGCCCCTTGTCGCAGCCCTTTTTCCTGGCCCCTGAGGGCAGGACCCCCAGAGCTGGCTCCACACTGGGTCCTCGCTGGGTCCTCTCTCTCAGTTCCTCCCCTGAATGGATATGGAAACTAAGCTGAGTGTTACATTCAAAATCACAGGCTGGTACGTGGTCGGATCTGAATTTGAACTCAGGTCTCAGGGTCCTTTACTCAGGAACAGGACCGGTGAGCAGCCAGAGCCAGCTACAGAAACCACACATTTGCTTTCTACCTACACTCCCCCCTCAGGCTGGCTCTCTGTCCTGAGCACAAACTGGAAAAACACTTCACCCAGTGCCCTGGCCCCTCCCACCTAGGCACCTCTCTCCAGCCCAGCCTGAACCTCAAGCACACTGGAAGCTGAGCACCCACAAAGCCACCAAACATGGAGGCCAGAGCCCCAGGCCCGAGTGGGCGGGAGGCTGCAGGCTGCCTGCACCTGCCGGGTGCCTACTACCTACAGGTGCCAGTGCCCAGCCTTCCTCAGAGAGGATATTTGCATATGTAAATTTACTAACAACCAATAGAAAGGCTAGGACCAAACCTATACGTTTATGGAGTCTATTCAATGGCACAGGACACTGCCTCCTTACTTACCTGGCACCCCTGGACTGCTGCAAGGAGAGCTCAGAATCCAGCTGAGGACAGTGTCTTCTCTAGGGGAAGGGCCCCGGCTGCAAGTGATCTGTGAAGTAAGAATGATACAATGACTTTGCAGTAGTGGAGAGGATGCCCTAGGGCTGTGGTTGGCAAACTGCAGCTCATGAGCCACATGTGGCTCTTTGGCCCCTTTGAGTGTGACTCTTCCACAAAATGCCACGTGCTGGCGCACACGTACAGTGCGATTGAAACTTCGTGGCCCATGCGCAGAAGTCGGTTTTCGGCCTGGGCGAGTCTATTTTGAAGAAGTACTGTTGATATTTGGCTCTGTTGACTAATGAGTTTGCTGACCACTGCCCTAGGGGATGGAGCCATTGTATACTTGGGAGGTGCCGAAACAGGTATGCCGGTGCCCACCATGTCCTGGGAACCTGCCATGTGAGCGTGGCCACTTTGCTGTCTGGGGGCTGGGAAATGAACTGGACACTCACCCCACCCTTGGGAACTTCCCAGTCTGGCTGGATTAAGAGGAGGCGACAGTGATGCCCATAACAACAGAGAAAGTGGATGGCTCTCAAGCCTCAGGCAGGGTTAAAGCCCTGGTGTGGCTCCTGCCTGATCTGGAAGCATGTGGCTGGAAGTGAGCTTGCACAGAGAGGGTGGGAGTGTGAGCCAGGTGTCCCTAACCCCCGGGGTGGCCTGAGCCAGGCAGCCACTGGGGAGATGTCCAGGCCCAGGCAAGAAGGAGCAGGCCCTTGGGTGCGCTGCTGGGGAGTCTGTGAGTCACCCTGTGATGAGGCAGCAGGGGGGGGAGGAGGGGAGGGGCAGGAGGTCTGTACACTGGGATTGGCTCCCCACACCCTCCCTCTCATGCGGTGTCGCTGGGTGAAGGGAGCAGCCTTCTCTGGGAGGCCCAAGGGAATGGTGGGGGGTGGGGGGAGCACCCTGTGGGCCAGTCAGTCCCTGCTTCGAGGTGAAACCACAACCCCTAAGGCTCCTGCACCCTTACCGGTGGTTATCGGCCAAGGGTGCCAACTTATTTGCTTTCCCCCCATTTCTGCCAATCAGGCACCTGCATCTACAGCCTGGGCCAAGGCTGGTGGTGTCATTGCCTTTACCTACAAAGCAAGAGGAGAGGGAGAGGCCTTGGGGGTGGGGTGGGCAGCAGCCTGGGAAGAAAGACCCCATCCCCATCCCCACTGTAGCTAAGGGCAGCTACCGGCCTCCGGCCTCGCTTTCCTGCCCTCAGAGCTCCTTTTCACTCTGGCTCTCATTACCCAGCAATCTGACCTGTTGTTGACCCAACTTCGCCCCGTGGACCAAGAGGTCACCAGCCACCGCCCAGAAGCCCAGGTCAATAGACAGCACCCCTTTGTTTCTCGAGCATCCAAAGAATCAAGTGGAGGGGACCAAAAACAGGCTGCAAACCTCCAAGTAAGTGGCTCGGCTCGTGTCTCTCTAGAGAGCAAGGAAAGGGTTGGGGTGGAATCTTTTGGCTAGTTTCCCCGCGCAGAGCCCCCGCCCCCCATCTCCCAAAAAACACCAGGTGTGACGGGAGCTGAGCAGGGTGTAGGGGCGAGGGTGGTAAAGGGGTGCAGATGGGGAGGGAGGCTGCGGACGGAGGTGTGAGCGGCGGGTAGAGAGGACCCGGTCGTGCGGGAGCGGACAGGGGGCGCGCAGCCAGAGTGCAGGACAGCAGGACCGGAGCCGGGGACTGGGAGGATTGGAGGGATGCTGAATTCGGCTGGGGGCGGGGAGGCCCCTGATAGGCGCGTGGAAGGCGTGATGTCACGTCCGGCGGGGGAAGCCCTGCCTCAGCGCCCCCGCCCCGCCCCGCCCCGCCCCCACAGGTGGTGCTGCTGCCCGGGGTGCTGGACGCTGGGCGTGGGGGGCCCGCTCTCGGGGGAACCACGGACACGGCCTGCGCGCTCCCCCGCTGTCCCCGCCTCCCTCACGCAGTGGACAGATTCACTGGAGCTACAGGGCCCCCAAGTCCTCAAGGAGGGGAGGAGAGCCGGGTGGCCCTGGTTGCACCCCGCGCCCCGCCCCACCCCCGGGCTCCCCCTCCCACCCTGAGCGCCCCTCCCTTGTATTCCCCTCCCCTCCTCGCTCCCTGGCCGCCGAGGGGCCGGGCCGGGCCGGGCCGGGGGAGGCGCCGAGCCGGGACTGCGCGCTAGCCCGCTGCGCTCTGGGCGGCCCGACCCAGCAGCCGGTCCTCGAGCCCCGCGCGCCCTGCGCCGCCTCCGGCTTTTGTTGTCTCCGCCGCCGTCTGCGACCGCGAGCCGCGTGCCGGGACCTTGGCTCTGCCCTTCGCGGGCCGGTGCTGCGCGGGCCCCACCGGATCCAAGAGAGGCGCGGCAGGCGACTGG
Organism: Myotis nattereri; assembly: GCF_964212035.1. Classification (NCBI taxonomy): domain Eukaryota; kingdom Metazoa; phylum Chordata; class Mammalia; order Chiroptera; family Vespertilionidae; genus Myotis; species Myotis nattereri. Next base: position 36,058,964 of record NC_138082.1, read on the forward strand.
GGTCGCCGCGGCCCCGCCATGGAGCTCCGGGCCGGAGGCTGGTGGCTGCTGTGCGCGGCCGCTGCGCTGGCCTCCTGCGCCCGCGGGGACCCTGCCAGCAAGAGCCGAAGCTGCAGCGAAGTCCGCCAGATCTACGGCGCCAAGGGCTTCAGCTTGAGCGATGTGCCCCAGGCGGAGATCTCGGGTGAGTGAGGGCTGCGGGCCCCGGACCCCGGCGCGTCCGGGTTTCCTTGCTTACCCACGTTGGCCGTGCGCGGCCACTCGCCCCGGGTGCCCGAATCCCGCCGCCTGCGCCCGGCCGCCGAGTTCCGAGGAGCCCCCTGTGCCTCCCCTCGCCCGCATCCCCTTGGGCCCTCGCCTCCGAGCCCCTGCCCCCTCTCTCAGTCCCGTCTCCAGCGCTCCGCTCGGTCGCCACCAGCACCAAACAGGCTCTCCAGCTCCTTCCCGTGGAGTTGTCCTCGCAGGGCTGTGGCCGGCTCCCCCGGCACGGTGCCCCCCTGTTCGGCCAGGGCTCCAGCGGGGCGTCTTCGGCCACCGGCTCGGCCTAGCCGGCGGCGGGACTGGAGTGGGCTTAGGGGTGCAGTTGACGGTGGCCTGAGGCTAGCCGCTAGGAACTCCCACTCAACTGCTTGGGCCTCTCTGGGAGGCGCCTCGGGGTGGGCTGGGGATTCCCGCGGGGTCCCCAGCAAAGGCTGCCTGAAGGCGGTAGGGTGGGGGTGCGATCTCTGCCTTAGTGAGCAGGAATCTGCCTGCCAGAGATTCTTTCCCGGAAACTTGTGCCCACCTGGCATGCCCGCCTGCCTAGCACTCTGAACCACTGCCCAAGGATTCCAGCTGCAGGTGGTCAGCATTTTGGATCTCGCCCAGGGGCCATGTCATTTCTTTGTAAGAGCATGGACCCTCCCAGGTGGCCTCAGCCCCGCAGCTGCCGGACAGCCCTGCCCATCTCCTCCCTGCTGGATTCTGAGGAGCTTTGCAGAGGCAATGCATGTGAGGGTGGGAGATGGAGTCCTGTACTAAGGACCTCCCAGACTCCAGACTTCATCCTCAAATTAAAATGCCCCATGTGACTCACAGACTGGGGTGGGCGAGGCAGGTAAGGGCCATACTCAAACAGTAAGATGGGAGACATGAACCGGCCACGTCCACAGGAATGCTGAACGAGAGAGGAGTGCATCAGTATGAGGGGTGGGTCCGTGGCCCTGCCTTACCTGGGGGTTGGGGGGATAGCCAGGCCCTGAAGGGGCGGGCACACAGAAGGCTGCCTTGAGAGACCCCCCTCCCCAAAATGGGCCTTCCTGTGCTGACTGTGCTGACGGGCCTGTCCTTGTCAAGGGCTGCCTCCCTCCCCAATACCTGGAGCCAGCACAGACCCTCTGCACAGTTTGGTTCATGCTCCACACACACACACACCCTCCCCCCCCCCCCACACACCCCCACACACACCACCACTCCTCCTACACACACAGGGGAACTTTTGCCTGGATGTCCCTGGCCTTCCTGTTGGACCCCTCCTCAGACACCAGGGTCTCTGCACCCACCCAGCCCCAAATCTTGGACAGAAGCCTTCTCCACTGCCCTCCTCCACATGTCCACTCCCAGTCAGCCATTGTGTCCTTGGGGTCCATCCTAAACTTGCTCACATCCACAGGCCTCCATCCTAGTTAGGCCGAGAGACAGAGTGGCAAGGTTTGGGTGGCAGCCAAGGGCTAGGAGAGAACTCGGAAACTGGAGAGGCCGAGGTGGGGGTGGAGGGCTGGGTATTGTCCCCCAGCCCCACCCCCACCCTCCCACCCCCCCGTGGGCTGGGGGATGCAGTGAGTAGGATGAGAATAAGCAAAGTGCATTGCTGTGGGTGTGATGGGTGGAGGCGGGGCGCTGTCCATCCAGCCAGGGGAGTGCGGTGACCCAGCAGCTGTCCAAGCATTGCCCAGGCCAAGGTTTCAGGCACCACCCTCCTCTGGGTCTGGAATGCCAGCGACCATGACCTCACTGCCAGTGCCCCTGGCTCCTCCATCAGGAGAGCTGCTTTGCTAGCCCCCCCACCCCACCCCCGCCCCCGCCCCAGGAGCTCTACAACTCCAGAGTGCCCAACGGGGTCCAGGCACGGAGGAGAGTGCCAGCGCCACGTGGGACGAAAGAAACAGTGACCTCCCAAGGCAGCAGCCACCAGTCCTGTCCCCTCCTGCTCCTTGTGACTCAGCCGGGCCTCCGTGGACCGGGTGCCCTCTGCTGGCCCCTCGGCAGCACGCTGTTCTTGGGGAGCTCTGCTGTATACATAGGTTCCCTCTCCTGCAGGGCAACAGCCAGACTTCGCTAGCATGGCAACCCACTCAGCTGGCCCAGGTCACACGGGGTGTAGACTCGATGCTCCCTGTGGTTGGAGGGGAGGGAAGGCAGCCTTGGGTCTGGGGATGGCCTCTCAGCCTCTGCCCAAGGGAGCAGAATTGGTGGTGGGCTCTAAGAGGAGATTGTGTGGGTTTGGGGCCTGCTGGTCCCAGTGGTGGTGAAGATGGCTGTCAGCCCATTTTACAGGTGGGAGGCAGGCCTGGGGGACACACAGCCCAGGCGGCCCTCCCTCAGGCCGGAGTGCTGCACAGAAGCCAGGGCTGTGAGCAGGGCCAGGCTGGAGCCCTCTGCGGTGCTGAATCACGAATGCACACTGGCAGGTTTTGCCTCTGGTCCCCAGATGTTTCCTGAGCACCTGCCTGGCCTCCCGACGCTTGGCACAATGTGTTGTGTGTCTCTCTGCCCCTTCACTGGGGTCCTGGGGTTAGGGAGCACGGGTCTGCATACTCTCCTGTTGTAGCCACAGAACCTGGTCCATCTCCTGGGGTCAAGGAGGTTCTGGGTCAACATTCACTGGGGACTCATGCCTGTCCTGCTGTGGGCCAGGCTCTGCGGAGCGGGGCAGGGGACTCTCAGTGCCAGGTGAGGCCTGGCCACTGCTCCTTGGCCCCAGGGTTGGGACTGCCTGCCAGTAAGGGTGAGCTTCAGCAGGCCCCTTAGCAGAAACCTTTGCTTCTCTGTGTCCACTCTGACCACCTGACTGGTGGGCACAGGTTCTACGGAGGGCTACTCGGAAGCCCTGGGCATTCCCCACACTTCCTAGAACCCACCCTGAGTCTGTCCCTCAGCCATGATCACTGGAGCTCTTGCAGGCCACCTGGGACACCGCCTATCCCCAAACCAGAGGTTCTGTGTCCCCCGTCCTCTTCAGAAGGCAGAAGCCCACTGTGTGCCTGGTGTGGATCCTCAAGGTGGTCTGTGCCTCTGGCTCTGCCTCGCTCGCTCTCTCCCCGCCATTCAAGGAGCTGAGGTTTCATCATCCCCAGCATGGGGGCAGGGCTTGAAGGGGTGGGGGGGGGGGGGAGGAGGGGCAGGGGAGCCAGGATCTGACAGGGCCACCTGCGTGATGCAATGGCCTGGGCCCCTTGCTGGAGCCTCTGTGCTGGACACAGCACCTGCTCCTCTGAGAGGTGGGACGTCCCCTGGGCCTGAATTCAGATGCAGGCCCTGCCACACTGTCCTCCCACCTGCTCAGCTCTCTGTGCCTATTTCTGTACATGTGACAATGGTAATAGTCTCAACGATCCCTGAAGGTTGTGGGAGGGGGATATGCTGCCTGGGCACTACGTGGGTACCCCGGGCCACATCCCCCGCCTTGTTCCTCCCTGGAGTCTGCAGAGGTCACCCAGACCCCCAGGTGACAGTGTGTCTGTCGCCCTTGAGACAAGCCCTCACTGTGAGCCAGACTTGAGGAATTGAGTCTAGTTAGTGCACCAGCTGAGGGTCTTAGTGCCTCACCTGCTTTACAGATGAGGAAACCGAAGCTCAAAGGAACCACATTACTTCCTTCACAGCCCACGTGGAGCTCTGAGGTCCAGAGCCCAGTCTGCTGACCTAAGGCCTGTGGCATCAATGGCTGCCCAGTCCCAGCCCCGAGGCCTGAAATGGGGGCTTGCAGCCAGACCACTCTCTTGTTGGCCCCGGGTTGTTAGACTGTGTCAGAATCGTCTAAACTCTCCCCTGCGACCCCTCCTAGCGCCAGCCCCACCCGGCCTCCCTGTCCCAGACCTGCCCCCACCCAGCCTGACACATAGCTGGGCCTTGCCATCCTATGCCTCCGCCCACTGCCCCAGGGTGCCCATCCAGTGAAGGCTGGCTCTTCGGTGGCCCTAGGGCCTGCTGCTCCAGTCCTGCTAAGGAGGGCTGCTTCTGAGCACCAGGGATCTGAGTCAGGTAACCCGGTGTACAGAAAGGATGTCCTGGCTGTGTGCTCTTGGCCAGATAGGGGAAGCCCCATGTGTCCCCAGCACCAGGCTGGGCCAAGTCCCCAGGGAATCATGGACAAACTTCTTGTGCAGGAGCAGGCAAGCCTAGGAGACGGTGGTCATTTTGTTGGTACACTGGCTGCACTAATTAGAAACAGTGCTAGCCTGTGGTTGGCAGGCCTGCAGGCTAAGGAGGCCTCCTGGAGAGGGGCTGGGGACATGTGGGCTGGGCTTCAGAGCCAGGAGGAGAGCGCAATGGGTGTGTGGGTGTACTCACGCCTTTGCTTGGGCTCCCACGCACATGGGCACAGGGTTGGCCTGGCTGGCCCTGGCTAGAGAAACAGGCCAGGAGAGGGGCTTGCCGAGACCACCTGGAACCAGTGTCTGCCCTGCCCAGTCCTAGACCTGCCTAGGTAGTGACAAGTTCGACATCTCTACCGGAAGCCAGGTCCTCCTCCCCCAGGCCCGACTTGGTTCAGGAGGATTTCACACTGAGACTCGAGACCCATGTCAGAGCCTGGAAGGCGTCAGGCCGGCTGCCTGCTCCCAGCCCCTGCCCATGCAATGCCTCTGTGCCCAGCACCAGGTGCCAGCCCCAATCGTGTCTAACTGTCAACATAGCCCTGTGGGGTCAGGTCACTGCCCACAGGCTCAGAAGGGTGAGGGTGCCAGCCCAGGGCCACCCACCCCGGCTCCCGGCTCCTCATCCATATGCCAGCTGGCAGACTTTCTTGCCTGTGTGTGTTTAGGAACAGGCCTGAGCAGGTGCCCTGAGCTGCCTGACGTCTCTTGGGGGTGGGGGCGGTGCAGTGGGGGGATGCTGAAGTCTTTCACCCTCCCTTCTCCAGGCCTCTCCCCCTTCCCAGGTGGGAGCACATGGCAGCCAGGAGTGAGATGCAGGCTGGCCTGTTTTCCCACACAGTGGACGCTAAGCTCCAGGGCCAGGGCCCAGGCCTCCAGCCCCGTCAGGGAATGGGACGCAGGGGAACTCAGGGTGTGAGGGGCTCACACCTAGTCTCTCCAGGCAGGAATTCTGGAATCCTAGGTGGGTCTGGGAGCTTCTGGGAGTTCAGGCAAACCTTACCCCTTCCCCTCATCTGCCTATGGCCTCAGCATCATCTCCGGCCGGCTCCTGGCTGGCCCACCTTCCTGGCACATGCACCTCCTTCCGCCAACTGGGTCCTCCTCATGCCTCCTCCCTTGGGACTTGGCCCTGTTTCCCAGCTTCCCCAGGCATCCCCAACACATGCACCCTGCGGGCTCTACCTCCTGGGGTGCTCCCCAAGTCTGGGGAGTAGGTATGCTGAGTGCCTCCCTGTGCCAGGCCTGGGCCCGGTGCCAGGGGTCGGGAGTGTGGTAGCTTCCTCAGGCTGCCAGAATAGACACCACAGACCAGGCGGCTTACACAACACAAGTATGTTATCTCACAGCTCATAGCCTGGGAGTCCAAGATCAAGGTGCCGGGCCTCCCCAGCTTCCGGAGGCTGCCGTCGTCTTGGCGTTCCTTCCTTGGCTTCACCTTCACATGGTGTTCACCTTGTGTCTGCCTCCAGACCTCTCTCTGTGAAAATAAGGACACCAATCCTGCCAAAGGGGCCTACCCAGTTCCTGTATGACCTGACCTTAACCAGTTCCATCTGCAAGGACCCCATATTCAAGTGAGGTCACCTTCTGAGGTCCTGGGGCCCATGACCCTAATGGTGGTGGTGGGTGGAGAGTGTGGCCACTGAGAACTTAATGACGGTGGCCCCTGAAGACAGCACCATGCTCCCGAGTCTGCCAGGGGCTCAGTCCTGGCGTCAGACAGCATGGTGGTCAGAGCATCCCCTGGCCCCCCGAAGGCTTCTGGGCACAGCCCTGGCCTGGGTGGCCTCAGCTTCAGGCTTTTGTGCTGCCACTTAGTCCTTGGCCACCCCCTGCCGCTGTGGGTCTCAGCTTTTCCATTCTTGTCAAAGTGTGTGGGGGTGAGGTGGCGCTCACTCTGGTGTTCAGAGGCTGGTAACTGTTGGCCCAACCCACATTCTTGTGGCCTGTCCGGGAACCAGGGTGGGCAATGCGGGGCCAGCCTTAGGACCCTTGTGGGGATCAGGTGGCCCCTGGCTGGGAGCGGCGCCGGTGGCTCCATTGTGCCTTGGACAGGCTCAGGGTCCCCACCTGCAAGCAGAAGGGCCTCCAAGCAGGGGACACGGTGTGCAGAACAGGTATTGAGCCCCAGGTGGACTTCAGGCAGGCAGGGGGTTGAGGGGGCCTGGAGGCGGGGCGTGATGTGGAGAGGGAGCGGAGGGAGGCACCCGGCAGCATGGGGAAGCTCGCTGCTCATTTGTGCTAAATGCTCCCTGGGTTCTGGAGGCTTGGCTGGGTGACAGGGCAGCCCCGGGGGGCTCCATCAATCTTATTCCCTCACCACCTGCTCTGACCTAAGTCCCCAAGTGGCCCGGGCCCTGCCCGATACCCCTGCTATGTCTCAGAAGACACATGACCAACAGAGGAGGGAACCAGGCTGTTTGCAGACTGGCCTGAGGACCCAGGTGGAGGCCAGGAGGCAGACAGAATACCAGCAAGCAGTGCTGCGGGGCTGGTGCTAGGTGAAGACTCCCCAGCCGTATCTCGAGACAGGGATCTGGGTGCAGGCGAGGCCCAGGGCCCAGCCAGTGGACAGGGCAGCCACAGCAGGGTCTGGGACCGGTAAGGGGAGGTCCTTCAGGAGCCCCAGCTCTGGGCCCCTTCATCCCCTCCCCTCTTTCCCACCTGCCAGGGGTACCCTAGAGCTGGCCAAAGCCTCGGTCCCAGACCCTGCCTCTTTCAGCCAAGCCCTGACCTCCTATGGCCCCTTGCCTGCAGGTTCCTCCCAGACTCCCAGAGTGAGCAGGATTGGGGGTGTCAGTAGGGCACACTGAGTACCATCTGGTCTAACCACTTAGTGTGCAGATGGAGAAACTGAGTCCCAGAAGGGGGTCCCTAGGGCTCAGAGCCTACCCATCAAGCAAGTGGCTTCTCCCTCATTACCGCACTGCCCCAAGCCAGGCCCTGCCACCTCCGTGCTGAGTGAGTCACTCTTGCCCTGACCCAGGTTTGCCCCAAGTGTCTGGTGTGGGCACCAGGTGATGGTGCCAGTGCTGAGAGGGAGGAGTGGGTGGAGGCAAGGCCATGCACGCCTGCCTTGTTTCGAGACTGGGGGGCATCCACATGAGCTGTCCTGAAGGTGTTGGATATGTGGTCCTGAGTGCAGAGGGAGGGCTGGCCAGGTTGGTAGGTATAGGACGCTCATCTATCCATCCACCTATCCATTCATCCACCCATCCATCCATCTATCCACCTACTCACCCACCCATCCACCCACTATGTGCTCACCCTCTGCTCACCTCTGTGGGACACACAGATGAGAAGCCATGGTCCCTCCCTCCCGGAAGATGAGTCTAGTGAGAAACTCAGTTGGGCTGCCAAGCCCTCCCAAACCCAGCAGTGCAGGGCCCAGCAGGCACTGTCTGTGTCCTAAGCCTCCTCTACACTTGGCTGGATGGCCCTGGATTGGGCTGCAGACCGGCATGTCTCCCTCCGAGGTGGGCAGCAAGGCCCTGGCAGGTCCACCTGGAGGTGACAGTGGCCCCGAGTCTACCTTGGGGCCACATGTTCTGGGCTCATCATCAATCAATGCCTAAATCTGTGGAGGTGTGTGGCCTGTGCACACCTTCAGACAACATCCTCAACACGGAGGACCTCTGTCAGGGCCTGTGGGTGGCCATCCAGGTCCATCCTGTGTCTAAACCTATCCTCAATGCCTAGGGCCACCTGTAGCCATCAGGGCCCCTATGTGAGTCATATGTGCCATCCGAGTACATCCTCAAGCCTTTGGGGCCCTGAGTGCACACCCCACCCTCCTGTGACCACCGCCAGGCTCTGGGGAGAAAGATGATGCCACCCGCTGCCGGCGTTGGCTCAGGCGCTCACTGGCGTTTCCAGTTGTCATGGAGTGTGGGACACACTGGACAACAGAGGTATTTTAAAGGGACAAGACTCTTAAAAATTCAGCCACACATCCCTGGTCCCTTTCCTGGGCCTGGCAGGGGCTACCCACAGGACATTCCAGGTGTCTTGACATCTTCCCTTGGAGTGACCTAACACCCAAATGGATATATTATATCTCCATTTTTTTTCTAACATCTAACTGAAAGCTACATATCCTTTTACTATTAACAAGGCAGGGTGGCATTTCGGTGTCTGGGACTTGGTCACCGATAGGAACTGCGGAGACTTCCCTGTCCCTTCACCTTTGTAACAGATGGCTCAAAATACCACTTACACTTGCCACAGCTCTGAGATTCTAATCAGTGAGAGACCTGCTACAGGAAAGCTCTGTGGCCCAGGTCACCTTTATGAAGGTACCTGATAACTGCCACACTGCTCCTGGCTTCTTTCGTGACCCTCTGCATAATGTGTCACTTCCGTCACAGTATTCCGAGAAGGGGTCTGCAGGCGTGGGCCCAGGAGTAGCTGGTGGAGCCCCGGTGTCTGCACCCAAGGAGCCTGGGACCAGGACAGGAGTAGAAAGGGTCTCCAGGCATTTGGGGCCAAGTGGGAGCCTGGCCTGCAGGTAGAGTGATGGGGATGAGGAAAGGTCCTGTCTCTGAATCCCTCAGTAGGTGTTCCTAGAGCTCCTACTGTGTGCCGGGTGCTGTTCTTTGTGCTGAAATGCAGCCACAAACAATGCACAGGGATCAGACAAGAATCAGAAATCTCACAAGCTGTGGCTTTGCTGACCACAATGACCAGTGACAACGCGTGACATTTTTTAGAAGAGAAATAATGTATGAATTAAGACAAGTGCGTGGGGGTTTGCAATCACACTCTCTGTCCCCTTCACTGCCGGGCTGTAGAGCTAAGACCCCTCCCCACCTGGGAAGGGGGCTGGGCCCCAAGCATGGCTTAGCTGCTCTTGCGGCGAGCTGTGGCCTTGCCCTGTCCTTGGTGAGCACTTGACATGCACAGAAAAGTAGGGAAGGCCCTAGCCGGTTTGCTCAGTGGCTAGAGCATCAGCCCATGGACTGAAGGGTCACGGGTTCAATTCCAGTCAAGGGCACATACCTTGGTTGCAGGCTCAATCCCCCTGCCCCCACCACCCCTCCCCCGGGCCCGGTCAGAGTGCATGCAGGAGGCAACCAATCTGTGTGTCTCTCACAATCGATATTTCTCTCTGTGTGTGTCTCCCTCCTTTCCACTCTCTCTCTAAAAAAAAAAAAAAAAAAAAAAAAAAATCAATGGAAAAAATATCCTTGGGTGAGAATTAACAAAACTAAAATGTAGGGAAGGCTGGAGGGCTGCTCTGAGGAGGTAGCATCAGAGCCAAAGGAAGGAGGGAGGAGCTCTGAGGGAGGCCACCTGCTGGGCTACCTGGCAGGCCATGCCCCTGGCCCAGGGCCAGTCATTCTCACTGGCAGTCATCTTAGAAATGAGGTGGATCCCCAGAGGAAGCCCCAATCTGCCCTGCTGCACCCAGCCAGCCTGTGCAGTTAAGGCGCTCCCACGACACTCACTGGCTGTGTGACCTTGAGCTGATTGCTGAACTGCTCCTGCCTCGATGTCCTTTTCTGTGAATTGGGGTAGGTAGCCGTGCCTGCCTCCTGTAGTGGGCTGCTCCTCGCCGTGCCAGCTCAGAATGCATGCTACCCAGAGCGGCGTGGAGTTGGGAGCAGCTGTCGGAGAGACAGCCCGCTTTCTCTTCCAGAGGCGGCTGTGGGGAAGGGTGCCTGCTGGTGGGGAGGGGCCAGCCTGCACCTGGCAGAGCTGAGGAGCCATACTGTGGGTGTGAGGACTGGAGGGAGGTCCAGGCTGGAGGGGAGGACTGCCCTTGGGCACCCAGTAATGCTTCCAGGGTGTGGCCATCCGTGGTGTCTCTGTTCCTGCTTGGCTGGCCCTGGCCCTGGGAAGTTAGGAATTTTGGGAAGGATTGGCCAAGGCCCCTCCTGGAGGGGCGGCCCACAGTGAGGGAGTACTCCCCCCAGCACAGAGCCCTGCCACCAGTCAGGAGGGGCTCTCGGGCGGATTTGGAGAATGGCACTAGGTTTTAGACGGGAGCCTTAGACAGAGGCCCCAGAAGATGTTGCAGGGCCTATGGAGAGGTGAGAGGGGGACAGGAGACAGTGTCAGGGGGACCCCACATGTGGTCGAGCCTGGGGGTCTGGCAACCTGATTCAGAGGAGTCATATGGGCCTGGTCATTGTCCCTCTGGCTTCTCTGGGTATGGGGCTGGCTCCATCACTTCAGCTATCTGCTGTAGGTCTGACTGCCCCTGGGCTGTCTGTATGGGGTCCCGGTGCCACTCTGCCTGCTGGGAGTGGCTGGGCAGGGTGGGGGCCAAGACATGGTACCCAGGGCTGCAGATGTCTGAATCCTTAGAGACTTGGCCCAGTAGATGGTGCTCCAGCTTGACCATCCCAAGGAGATGAGCTATAGAAGTCAGGGAATGAGACGGTCTTCACATTCCTACCTGCCCCCAGGACTCACAACAGGTCCCCCACCTCTAGGGAGCCGGGCAAGCAGGGTGACTCCATGGGATGGGTGCTCATGTGTGTGTGCCCACAAGTGACGATGGAAGCCTTAGTGACTTCAGTCAGGGTTCTCCCCATACTCTACCTCAGGCTGTCAGATTTAGCAGATAAGACCACAGATTACAGTTAAATTGGCATTTCCAGACAGACTGAATAATTCTGTGGTATATGTCCTGAAATTAATTTCAAATAAACAGCAAATAAAATTTTAGCATAAGTATGCTCTCATATTTAGTATAAGTATATCCCAAATATTTGGAGTGAGGTTGTTTGCTTTTTTGGTGGTAAAATATACGTAACAAAATTTACCCTCTTAACCATTTCTAGGTACACAGTTGATTGGCAATCAGCATATTCACATCGTGCAGCCATCACCACCACATCCCAGAGCTTTCCCATCTACCCCAAAGGACACTGTCCCCATTAAACACCCACTCCCCTCTCTTCCCCCAGCCCCTGGCGCCCACCCTCACACAAGCGGAATTCACAGTGTGTGTCATTCCTTCCAATGGGCACGGTGTTTTGGAGGTCTGTCGGGCCGTAGCGTGTATCAGTGCTTCCGTTCTTGTCGAATAATTCCTGTTGTGTGGACAAGTCGCATTTTGTTTATCACGCATCCATCAGTGGACGCCCATTTCCACATTTGGTTCTTGTGAATAATGCTATTATGAACAGGGGTGTACGAGGTTCTGTTGAAGTCCCTGCTTTCCATTCTTTTGGGCCAATTCCTTTTACACTAAAAGATAATGCATCATTTTTCTGAAGTTGCCATCTAACCGTGTCCTGTCCTGTACCTGTAGTGCCCCCCCCCTCCAGTCTTGCCTGCAGGGCTGGGCTCCCCGCTGGGCACCCACACACCTGAGAGCTGGGTGCGTGCTGGAGAGGGCCTGCTGCCTGGGTGGCCATGCTGAGTCAGTGGCAGGAGCCCTTCTGCCAAGAGCCTGCCTCTCCAGGAGGCATCTGCAGCTTGCTTAGCGGAGGTGTCTGCCTGCCTGCTCAGGAATTCCCCTGGGACTGGAATCCAAGGACAAGGTGGGAGGCCAGGATTGTTCAGCTGTGCTGGGCCCTGTCCCCGTCCACTCCAAGCTGAGTGGCATCCCATGCCACTTTAGCTGCCTTGGCTGGCTCTGTTATGTTAGAAGAGGAAAGAGGAATCACTGAAGATTAAATGATTCAGAAACCTGGAGATGGCTGAGACCCTCACATAGCACATAGGGAGCCCTCCATCTCTGCGGGGGTAGGACCTCGGCCAGGCCTCTGTGACAGGAAGAGACGCCTCATGGGGTGGGAACTTACCCTGTAGGTTCCTTCACAACCTCACTGCTGGTTGTCATGCTGCCTCTGGGGAGGGGTCACAGGTCAGGGAGGTGCCAATTTCTGGGGAGAAGTCTAAGACTGCGTTTCGGGGCCATGAAAGTGTTATGTTGTTTCCCTTAAATGCCAGCACTGGGAAGAAATTCTGTATAGTGTCTTTATACATGTTTATTTATGCTGCATCGGCTCTGGCCTGGGTGCTGGGCAGAGTCCAGAGGAGGGAGGGGAGTCTCCACGGCAGGCAGAGCAGTGCCTCCTGTCAGGACTCAGGGAGGGCTGCAAGGGAGGGCAGGTGCTTTGTGCCAGAGGGTCCTGGGAAGGCTTCCTGGAGGAGGGGAGAGTGACTGGGCCTTGAAAGAGGACGGGACAAGGGGGAAGGGCCTGTGAGATGGAGGTGTTAGCCGAAGCAGCAAGTGGGGGTGACTGCTCAGGGGCTGGCATGCCTGGCTGGAGGCCTGCCCTCGGGGCTCCCTTGGTGGCACCGGAGGCTCTTCTTTGTGTTCTGGCCCAGCTGAGAGTTGGCACCAGCTCTGCCTGCTTGGCGTTCTCAGGGTGGATGGATGGGCCTGCACTGCGTCTTTGTGGGGAACGTGGCTGAGAGGATCCGAGCTGCAGCATCCCCCGCTGCTAGTAAAAGGATGTCCCCTTTGGACAAGGCAGAGGGGCAGCACCAGTCCCTCCCTGGGCCTCCTCAGCTGCCCCCAGGCCCTAGCAGTGGGGGGAGGGGAAGCCAGATGGGAGAGCTGTGAGGGGTAAGCGTGTAGACCTGTTCCAGACAGGTGCCCCCCACCCCCCCAAGCACAGCTTGGCCAGGGCTGAGCTTGGCCTGGGGCGAGGCTTCTAGGGAGCATCTCAGGCCCAGGACCCTCTCCAAGACCTGGGGTCACGGGTGCCGCCGTTGCAAACCCAGAGTCCCCTTGGTCCCTTACTTATCCTGAGGCCACAGCGCTGCTCATGAACCCTGAAGCAGCTGTGGAGAGGCAAGGGAGGGGGCCCCACCTCTCAGCCAGAGCTGTGACCAGGCCCACATTTCTTGGGGCCCACACCTCACCTGGTATTCCCTGAGGAGGAGCCAGGCAGCACAGAGAGCACATGAGCTACCTGGCAAAACCCTTCTTCCAGGGACTTAGGTGTTGAGTCCTTCCTTGGCGAGGGCACTTTGCTCAAGAACGCTGCACTTCGAGGGGGGTGGCTCAGCCGGTGAGCAGAAGGTTTTCTCCAGTGGGGCTGTCAGGCACAGTGAAGGCAAGGGCAGGGCTGGGGCTACAGGGAGTGGAGGGTATTGACAGGAGCCATCATGAGGTCCAGGGAGGGGCCCAGGAGTGGGAGGGTGGCCTAGGAGGTGGGGGCTGAGCCAGGGGAGACTGTGGTCAAGTGGGGTTTAGTATTTCCTGAGGGAAGCAGATCCAGGACCTCGGGATGGAGGCTTAGGTCATGAAAGTGAGAGACTGGCGGTGGCCTTTGAGTACCCAGACAGCAGAGGGGATCTGGTCCTTGTCAATGGGAGAGGGGACTCCCAGGTGGTCAGATACCACTCTCCATCCAGGAGAGAAACTTGACATCGCCCACCCCCCAGCCTCATCAGCATCCCTGAATGGACCCTGGGTCCTTTGAGCACAGGGCACCCCGTGCAAGCTGTGTCAGAGGGGGACGGGGGGAGGGGCCTGTCCTCCAGCCAGATGAGAAGCAGCACCCAGGAGGGGCTCTGCTGCTTGCCCCAGTGGGCACCTGGTAGTCTCAGGGCTGAGGGAAGCGAGTGGTTGTGGGCTGCTGCCAAGCAGGCGGCAGGAGGGGGCGCGGGGCAGGCTGGTGGCGAGAACGCAGCGGGCGGGGCTGCGGGAGGAGGCGCGTCCCCGCGGGGAGCCGCCCTCGCCGCGCGCGCCAGTGCGGCTGCGGTGCTGCCCTGGCGGTGGTCGCAGAGTCCTGATCCCTCGTCCTCCCGCCCCGGCCTGCTCCGGCTTCTCTCCTCCAAGCCGGGTCCTGCGCCTCTGCCTTTCCCGCCGGACCTCTAGACCCCCATCTACCCGCACCCGGAGTCGCGCGCGTTTCCCCCGGAACATCGCCGCCGCCGCCGCCGCCGTTGGAGCCGCAGCCACCACCGCCGCCGGAAGGATTTTAGAGCCAAGGCTTGGGTGGCATCCACGGAGCTGGGATCCAAGCTGGGGGACCCCGCCGGGGCCCCAGCCTACCATCCACCACATAGCCATTTCCATCTCCGCGTTCCAGTGCATCCCCATCCCCAGGCGCGCCACCACCGCCGTCACAACCTCCTCGCCATCCTCATCTCCAGCACTCTGGCCCCATCACCACCTCCTCAGCCCCACCGCAGCGCATGCTACCACACCCCCACCCTGCCACAGCCCATCTTGGCCCTCCTCTGTGTCCCCGTCCTTTCTCCACCCTTGTCCCCATCATGAGCCCCCTCGCCCCTCTCCACACCCCTTGGATCTCTCCATCCTCCCTGCACCCCATCACCAACCATTCTCTCCATCAGTAACCCACCGTTACCCCATCCCCATGGCCCTCTGCGCCAATATCCCCGTAGTGTCCCGCCACCCCTCTCACCCCCTTCCCCTGCTCCCCAGTAGCCTGCCGCAGCCCCCTTACTGCATCAAGCCCCCCTTCCTCTTCTGTCAAACCCATCCTTCTTCCCTTCCAGTGCTGCAGCCCCTGCGAGCCCCCTTTCCAGCCACTCCCTCCCCATGCCTGCCGCACCCACTGCGGCAAGCCCCTTCCCTGCCAATCGCTTCGCTCTCCTCCCCTCCCCCTGCCTACCGCAGCCGCTACGGCGTCCCCCCTCCCCTCCCTGCCGCAGCCCCGCACGCCCTCCACCTTGCGCCACCTCGCCCACTGCACCAGCACCCCTTCTCCCTGCGCCAAGAGCACAGCCGCATCTCTAGACCCCCTCGCGTCCTCTCCGGCTCCGAGGCGTGAGGTCCTCCGTACTCGGCCTGCGGCCAGTGACCGGTACCAGGGCGCCTGGAACCCCCATGGCGCTGGCGACCAGGGTCAGCCCAGGGCCGCCCGGCCTTTGTTAGGCTGCCTGCGACAAAGCCCGGGCCAGTCTCGCGCTTGTCGCCCTCCGCCCTCCGGCAGCAGGAGCCCCTCATGGGCTTGGGGGGCGGACCCCTCCTACCCAGCGTAGATGCGTCGGACAGTCCCAGTGTGTGATGGAGGCTCCGCATCGGTGGCAGAGGGGCTCCTTGGTGACGCTGTCATGTGGCTGAAATGGTGGAGGGGCTTTGTTTGGGGTGGTGGGTGAAGTGGTGGATGAGGGGCAGGAAAGGGTGCTGGGAGCTGAGGGGGAGGGGCTATTGCCGCAGTTGCTGTGTTAGTAAGAGGGAGGGTAGAAATGTCCTCTCCCAGGTGGGTCTGAGGCTACCCTCATGGAGGGGCATGGGGACTGGCCAGGGCCAAAGGTGAGGTGGGGAAGGGTGGCAGAGAGAAGAAAAGAAGGTCTGGAGCTGGGCGGTGGGCAGTGCCCAGGGAGCCTCCATCCTTTGTCCAGTGCCCTGGCCCAGCAGGCTGGTGGACATGCCAGGAGGATCTGCTGCTCCTGGAGCTGGGTGGGGTCCAGGAGCAGGAGTGGGCATGGGGCAGTTGTCCAGAGAAGCCTCTTGCTTGGGGAAGCTTTCTGCACCCCTGGCTGAATTCAGCCATCCGAGCCTGCTGTAGGGCCCAGAACTGAGTAGGGGGTGGGGGGAGCCCTGCCTGCTTTTCCACACCAGAGATGCCCTGAATTAGAGACGCGGTGGCTGGGTCAGTGGCTGCAGAGCATCTGGGATGTGGCTTTAAAGGTGATTGAGCTGTAGTCTGCACACCCGAGTGAGCCGTGGAAGCTTCTGGAGAGATGGGCTTGGTGTGGCACCATCATCCCCCTGGGGAATGGGGACACCTTTTAGAGGCTGTCAGTGCCCTAAGACAGGAGGGCTGGGAGCTGTGTCAGCAGGTGGCAGGAGGGTGTGATGCCTACGGACTGATGGGGGTTGGTGAGGAGAAGCCGGAGTCGGGGGTGGCCCCAGGAGTCTGAGCCCCAGCCAGAGAAGTCATTGCAGGTATTTTAACTGAGGAGCAGGATGGGCAGTCTGGGAGTTGGGGGCCTGAAACAACAGCCCTCTCCTCTCCCCCAAAAAAAACCTGGGATCGGGGGAGGAGGAAGTGTTCCACAGACTGAGGGAAGGGAGAGTTCTGGAAGGATGTAGCCAGCTGTCAAGAACCCAGCAAAGGGAGCTGGCAGAAAGGAGGGAGGCTCGCTGGCCAGCTCAGGGAGCAGCCTCAGTGCCCCGGGAGGGGTCAGAGGGGAGGGAAAGGCCGAGTTGTGGGGAGCAGGGTGGGCGAGAGAGGTAGACTTGGAAGCTTCCGAGTGGATTGTGGGGGGAGCAGGACCAGACCCCTGACCTGGCCCTCACCCTTCTCCAAGAATCGGGCTGAGAGAAGACGTAGGTGTTGGGAGTAGAAAGGTTTGGAATGGCAAGTGGAGAACCCCTCAGTCTGCCTTGCACACCTCCAAGGTCAGGGAGCTCATCCCTTCTGGCAGACCACCCCCCAGCACTACTTGGCTCTGACCAGGAGGGGCAGGCTTGCATGGCAAGAGGGTGCCCTGCAGAGCCCACCTCTGCCAACCTGAAGTTCAGGGCCAACGGATGACCTACACTCAGGCCAAGAGGGGCCAGGGCTGGACATAGGGGAAGAGCAAAGCCTCTGTGCCTTGACTGCCAGCCGCTGAGTCTGCCCTGAGCGGGCTGGGAGGACCGCCTCGGCCCAGCCTGCCTGGGGGCCTCAGGCCGGTGCCCGAGCTCTGGCTCCGTGTCTTCACTCCCGTGTGTGTCCGAGGAGGGAGGGAGGGACGGGGGCTGTGCTGGGGCTGCCGGAACAGCGCGGTCACTGGCGGCTGGGCAAGGTGGCCAGGCAAGGCTGTGGGGCCAGCTCACGGCTGTGAGCGATGGGTGGGCTAACAGTGCCAAGGGACCCTCAGAGCCTTCCCTGAGGGAGTTCCCGTGTCTGGTGTCTTGTACTCGCTTCTTGTGGACTCAGCCTCTCTCTCTGCTGTCTACATAAATGTGGGGTTTCAGGAAAGGGTGGGTGGCCACCAGGGGACCAGGAGGATTCTGGAGGGAGGTCAGCCAGCCCAGGATGCTGCTGCCCCTCTGGCCTATGAGTGCATATGCCTTTGCAGCCCACCCGTCCGAAGAACTACATCCAAAGAGCCCACTGCTCCCGGACCCAGCCAGCCTGGCCTGAGTACCCATCACAGCTGAGCCCAGGCTGGCAACTGTCCTTCCCTCTCCCCCAGGGCATGCCCCCATCTCATCTCCACCCCAGCACCACCAGGAGACTGATGGTTCTGAGCAGCAGGTGCCAAAGGGTGCTCTCCTGGTCCCTATTGTTGGGGAGGCTGGCAGAATGGGGTCCTCTGGTCAGCATGGGGTGAGGGGTTCAGGTTCCTCCTGATTGGGTGCACACAGCCCCATTCTGCCCTCTGGGAGACAGCTCGGTATCTGCCCTGCTCTGCCAGCTGGGACTCCTGGGGAGAGGGCCCTGGACTCTGTATCCTGCCCCTGCTGGCCAGGGTCTTGGTCCACACATCAGTCAGCGACAGCGGCTGAGAGGGAAGGGCAGTAGCTGGGAATGTGCTCATGTCCCAGCCCTCCCTGCCTGGAGGTGCCTGTCCCCCCATGGAAGGAGGACAGGGATGGGGCACCTCCTCTCTGCCAGGCCCTGGAGAGCCAGGCTTCGTGTCTTGCCCCAGCTGACTCCCAGGAGACCTGAACAGCCTCATTCACCCTGGGGGCCGGGTTCCAGACCCCTGACTTTGCACCCCGACAGGCCTGGGGTTCTCCAAGGTGTGAGCACACAAGTGATCTTGCTGCTGCATCTGTCTGTCAGCACTGACCCAAAGTGGGGCCACAGCCCCTCAGATGGGCCTGCTGGGATCACTTCCAGGTTCTTCCTCTCCCCCTGCCCAGGCTTCTGTCCAGCTCATGCCCTGGGCCAGGTCCTGACTTCAGGTCACCTGGGAGCCCCCACCTCAGGACCCTGGAAGCCCTGCCCCCACCCCAGAGCTGTGCACAGGGGAACCCCTGACCCCTGCTCCACCCAGCCTGTGCCCAGGTCAGACCCTGCCTGCATTCCACTCCAGCCCAGCCCAGGTTGGCACCAGGTCCTGTGGGAGTGAATGGGCTGGGAAGGGGGCTATGAGTAGGGGGTGGGGCTAGTGGGGCTTTGGGGTGCCTCAGTGGGTATGAGGACCTGCAGCCTGAGCCACCTGGTCCTGATACCTAATACTTGCCAGTCTCAGTTTCCTGGTCTGTGAAATGGGATCCCAGCACCCACCTCAAAACCATAGTTGTTCTAAAACTGGGACTAGCACATTTTTAAAGGCACAGTGTTCCCTCTCCCTCGATTGGCCCTCCCTGCCAGGCTGTGCTGACTCAGCCTGTCCTTGACCGGCCAGGGAACCTGGACAGGCATTGCTGTGAACAGCACTGCCAGGGAGTCGATTCTAACCTTCAGCACCAGGGGTGATGGGTCGCTGAGGGTGCAGGAGAGGGGACAGACACTGAAGGGGGTACAAGTCCTGTTCGACGGGGATGACTCACATCAGGCCCTCCAGCAGACTTGTTCCCCAGCCCTGTCCTGCCCTGGGTAGTCTGCACCCTTTGGAGCCAGTCCCTCTGGCAGCCCAGAACTGTCTGCCACCAGGCACCCCCATAGTAGGTCGGGTCCACCCAGGCCTGCTGTTCAGTGGGACCTTGAGCCCCAGGTGGTGTTGGGGGAGGAGGCTGAGGCTGCTCTGCCTGCCCCTCCAGGATCCCCTTTTCACTCCCCATCCTCAGCCTGGGCCCAGGCAGGCGAGGGACACGAGGCAGGTGGAAAGCCTCCTTTAGTGAGCTTTGAGTCTGGCAGCCCATCCCCACCCCCACACACAGGACCTCAGGCCACTCTGTGCTGGGGTACAGAGGTGACTTGAGCTGCTCCCAGCCCCTGGATGGCCCCCCTCCTCAGTGCATGGGGGCAGCAGGGTGGGGATGACACCAACATCGTACCCTGGGCTCAGTCTTCTGCACCCCTGCTTTGTGCCCATACCCACCAGGTTCTCCCAGGAGGGCCTATAGGTGAGGGCCTGCAAAGGAAGGGCTGGGGTTTGCACAGGCCACTCAGGCCCCACCCTGCCCCCATCTACCTTCAATCAGGCACCAGCACCTGAGCTGTGCCCACTCTGGGGCCTGCCATCCACACCCACTGCCCAGGAGATCCCACCAGGCTGAGGCCAGTTCTGGTCCCACGTCTGCCTCACCCTGGGTCCATGCCCCCCGGCCTCCCACCCCTCCTGTATCTCACACAGTACCCCCATCCCCCTCCCCGCAGGTGAGCACCTGCGGATCTGCCCCCAGGGCTACACCTGCTGCACCAGCGAGATGGAGGAGAACCTGGCCAACCGCAGCCGTGCTGAGCTGGAGACGGCGCTCCTGGACAGCAGCCGCACCCTGCAGGCCACACTGGCAGCTCAGCTGCGCAGCTTCGACGGTGAGTGGGACCCAGGGCTTAGGGACCGCAGGACACCGAACCAGTGTCTTGGAGGAGCTGGGGGGTCTCACTTGGTGAAGGGGGGTCAGAGGGGGGATGGGGTGGCACTTTGGGGTTGGGTCTTGGATTTGGGGGTCCCAGTAGCAGAAGGCTACCTGCATGCAGGGACCCATGAGCCCAAGAGTCTGAGGCCTCTGCACCCACCATGGTGAACACAGCCCAGCGCGCATGCATGTTCAGGGGTGTGGAACCATCCTTTCCATCAGGCCCTCAGAAGGGAGTTCCTCTGCCCTCGAGGTGGCTCCTTTCACAGGTGGTGCCCTTCTGAGACCAGCCTTGTGCTTGCCACCAGGTGGCGTGGAGGCAGGGAGCTCAGTGTGAGGGTTAAGATTGGGCCTGGGCAGCAGGGGCTGGGGCAGAGTGCTGGGCCTGCCTGGGGTGGTGGCAGAAAGAGCTTGGCAGGTTCCTCATTCATTCCGAGTCCCTCACAGGCAGAGAACCAAGGGTCCTAACCAATGAATGTCAAGACAACATGATGATGCCTAAGTGGGAGCACTAGGGGGCGTCCCCAGGAAGTGGCCTCTGGACTGAGATCTCTGTGGAAGGAGAAGGCACTGGGCAGTGCTGGAGTGAGGTGGCAGCAAGCCTGAGCAGAAAGATCTAGGGGCCCGAGTGGCTTTCGTCCAAGACCTGTGGATCTTAGCTCCTGGACTCCTGTCCACAATAGCTGGCCTCATAGACTCCAGGGAGCCAGGGACCCCGAGGTCATCTCCACATGCCTGCTGGTCCTGGCCAACTTTAATTGGCCTCAGCTCGTTAGGGCCCACCTGTTCCTGTTGGGTCGACCACACTACCCTTGCCTCGGATGATGAGCCTCTGAGAAAGCCTTCCCCCGCCACCTGGGGAGGGGCGGGTGGGACGTGAACGGAAAACCCAGCACTCCTGGGTCTGTCCTGTGTGTGTGTCGGGGGTGGGGGGACCCTGTGTGTGGGGACCTCACGGCCGCCTCCCCGTGCCCAGATCACTTCCAGCACCTGCTGAACGACTCGGAGCGGGCGCTGCAGGACACCTTCCCCAGCGCCTTCGGGGAGCTGTACACACAGAACGCCAAGGCCTTCCGGGACCTATACACGGAGCTGCACCTCTACTACCGAGGGGCCAACCTGCACCTGGAGGATGCGCTGGCTGAGTTCTGGGCCCGCCTGCTGGAGCGCCTCTTCAGGCAGCTGCACCCTCAACTGCTGCTGCCTGACGACTACCTGGACTGCCTGGGCAAGCAGGCTGAGCCCCTGCGGCCCTTTGGGGATGCCCCTCGAGAGCTGCGCCTGAGGGCCACCCGCGCCTTCGTAGCCACACGCTCCTTCGTGCAGGGCCTGGGCGTGGCTGGCGATGTGGTCCGGAAGGTGGCCCAGGTGCGCCCAGCTGCCTAGGGCTCTCAGAAGCCCCTCGGGGACCCAAGCCCTGCCCCACTGCTTCAAATCCCATCCCCCTGGGCCTCTGGGCCACCTCCTGATCCTGGGTTGCTGCCCAGGGACCTTCCGACAGCACATCAGAAGACGTGAGCTCCACTCTGGGCAACCCACCCACTGTCTAGTCCTTGGCCGGGCTGGGTGCCAGGGAAGGACAGCAAGAAGGGTCTAGGGTTGATGCTGATCCAGCCGAAGGGGTCAGGAGGACAGGAGACTAGAGCGACATGTGCCTTGAGGCCAGAGCAGGCTGGGGCCCGAGGCCATGCAGACCAGCGGGTGCCTTGCCCCATTGGGCAGCCCATGTCAGACCCACCTGATAATAGGTGTGGGAGAGCATTAGTCTCACAGCCCTGGGTGTGAGCCACCTCCCCCTGCAGCTGGGGTCCTTAGCACGCCACCCTCAGCCCTGGCTCTGGTCCTCTCATCTGCATGGCACTTGTGTTCCAGGAGGGCTGCCCTGGGAGGGCTAGTGACTCAGTGTGCCAGGGAGGTGAGTGCCCCCATGGCCAGCACCCTCTTGGGAAGAGATAGGACCCCCGAGAAGGGCCAGGCCAGGCCCCCCTGGGGTTGGAGCAGAACTGAGGCCACCTGACTACCATCCAGAGCCCCCACCCTGGGACTTCTTGGGGGGCTGGGCACCCACCACAAGGTGCTGAGGCTGCTTTGGCTCTCCAGGTGCCCTTGGGCCCTGAGTGCTCGCGGGCCGTCATGAAGCTACTGTACTGCGCACACTGCCTGGGGGTCCCCGGCGCCCGGCCCTGCCCCGACTACTGCCGCAACGTACTCAAGGGCTGCCTGGCCAACCAGGCCGACCTGGACGCCGAGTGGAGGAACCTTCTGGGTGAGCCCTCACTGCCACCACCTGCCAACGGGGCCAGGGCCCTGGGAGGCAGGTGGTCCTCGGGGTCAAGGGACAAGGATTCCTTCTGAATGCCTGGGTGGAGTGTGACACAGGCAGTTGCGTGGGAGGGAGCCCTGTGGAGTCATAGTTCCTGCCCCACTGGGCAAGTGCCCCAACATGCACATATACCAGCATGTATTGACACAGTGGGCTAACACATGCATGAGCTAACATGTATGTTGCTGACATGTGGGTCGGTGGCATGCACATGTGCTGACATGTAGTGGGACAATAGGTACCTGCTAACGTGCACATGTGCTAGCATGGTGTGGGTGAACAAGGGCACATGCCGACACACATGCACTGATATGTGCTCATATGGAGCCAGCATGCATCCATATAAATATGTGTGAGCTGACATGTACCTGAACTGAAGTGTGGTAGGCCAGTGCGGTATGTACATGTCAACATGTATGAGCTTGCATGCATTGACATAAGGTGGGGCAGCATGCAGACATACAAACTGCCTGTGTGTGCCCATGCCTGTGCCAGACTCCATGGTGCTCATCACCGACAAGTTCTGGGGCCCCGCGGGCGCAGAGAACGTCATCGGCAGCGTGCATTTGTGGCTGGCGGAGGCCATCAACGCCCTCCAGGACAACAGAGACACGCTCACGGCCAAGGTGCGGGCAGGAGGGTGTGGTCAGCATGGGAGGGGTGTCCCAGACATGGCCTTGTGCCCCTCCAAGACCCCTGTGGTCTCCCCCCAGGTCATCCAGGGCTGCGGGAACCCCAAGGTGAACCCTCACAGCCCCGGGTCTGAGGAGAAGCGGCCACGAGGCAAGCTGGCACTGCAGGAGAAGCCACCTGCAGGCGTGTTGGAGAAGCTGGTGAGTGGCCCCTCAGCCGGCCAGGCCCTGGGGGACGGGGGAGGGGAGGGCAGGCTGGGCCAGGGCCCCCAGTGGCCTGACTGTTGCCCTGCAGGTCTCTGAGGCCAAAGCCCAGCTCCGCGACGCCCAGGACTTCTGGATCAGCCTCCCAGGGACACTGTGCAGTGAGAAGATGGCCATGAGTGCCTCCAGTGACGACCGCTGCTGGAACGGGATGGCCAAGGGCCGGTAGGTGCCACCTGGCTGACCATAGGTCGTCCTTCCCGTGAGATCTCAGTGGGCCCATTGTCTAGCCTGAGGCACTAGGTGCTGTGTGGTGCACAGGGCTCTGCCTCACCTGGGACACACAGCAGACACAGAAAGCTGGGACGAGGGCCAAATCCTTCTCCTAAGCCAACTCCTCGCCCCACACACCATGCAGTGTGTCCACACCCCACTGCCGTGGGGCCTTCATGGGCTTCTGTTGGTGCCTGAAGGCCACTGGGAGGGGGTCTCAGATGTGCCACCACCTGGGCGGGAGGAGGAGAGTGCTTGGGTAGTGCCGCTTTGCAGGGACTTGGGCAGTCACCCAGGGCTGCCCTCCTGGCCCCAGGTACCTCCCTGAGGTGATGGGTGATGGCCTGGCCAACCAGATCAACAACCCCGAGGTGGAGGTGGACATCACCAAGCCCGACATGACCATCCGCCAGCAGATCATGCAGCTGAAGATCATGACCAACCGGCTGCGCAGTGCCTACAATGGCGAGGACGCAGACTTCCAGGACGCCAGTGAGGGCCAGGCACCAGGCTGGGGGTGGGGACTATGCCGGGGGCTGAGGGCCATGGGGGTGCCATGAAGCCCCACCCCACTGCAGAAGGGTGCAGGGGAGGGGCCCTCCTAGCTCCTGAGCCTCCAGTGGCTCTGAGGGCACTGCTGCTGCCCAACCCCTTACATGTCCCCGGGCATACTTGAGACCTGGCCAGGATGTCCATCCAGCCTTGGCAAACCAAGGCAGTGCAAGCTGCCCTGGGCAGGATGCCGCCTAGCATGGGAGGCCCACACGCAGGAACACTGCACCTGTGGTCCCCAGGGCAAGGTTGGCCTGCCCGAACCTCCTTTCCTCCCCAGGTGACGATGGCAGCAGCAGCTCAGGTAGTGGGGACGGCTGCCCCGAAGACATCTGCGGCCGGAGGGTCAACAAGAAGAGCTCCAGCTCACGGACAACCCTGACCCACGCCCTCCCCGGCCTGTCGGAGCGGGAGGGCCAGAAGACCTCAGCCACGGGCTGCCCTCAGCCCTGCATGGCCCTCCTGGTCCTCCTCCTCATCCTGCTTCTCTCAGTGGCCAGGCCCCGGTGGCGGTAACTGCTCCCAGCCCCTGGGACTGAGGCCAAGGACTGACTTTGCCAAAACACGAACAGACAATATTTAATTCCCCTCGTCGTAGAGGCCCAGGGCAGGGCAGAGAGGGACAGCGGGGGACTGCTGTCTTGACGCACTGGGGGCAGGGTGAGTGGCGCTGACCCCACAGGCCTGGCTTTGCCATCACCCTGGCTCTTAATTTTGTGTGAGGCCCTCAGGTCAGCTGGGAACAATGTCCCCAAAAGCCATGTATTTCAGGGACCTTCCATGGGCCCAGGATCTGAGCTTGCCCCTGCTCACCCAGACCTGGGGGCCCTCCCTCCTGGGCCCCAGTCTGCCCACAAGCCTCTCCCCAGCTCCCTGCACCATCACCGACCAGTGCCAGGGCCTGTGGGGAGGCACCCTGAGCCTGTGCCTTCCTCTTCTCCCTCCTTCCATGACAACTAGGGGCTCCAGATGTCAGAAAGTGGGACCCACCCCTCAGTGCCCCAAGAATCCCCAAGAGGGTGTCAGGGCTTCCACCACCTGAGACCTTGAGGGTCTTTGAGATTATGCATGAGCCCCTCATATGCAGCCAGGCCTCCACCCTGTGATGCCATAGGCCCCCCAGAACCCTGAGTCAGGTGAGCCTGTCTGGCGAGGTGCTGCTGGTCCCTGCAGACCTCCTTGCCGAAGACCAGCTTCAGGGGCCTCAGATGTGCCATGAGCAGCAGCTGGCACAGCCATGCATCCTGGGCTCTGCTCTCAGTTGTCTGTGGGTGAGCTTGCTGCTCCTGGCCATCCCAGAAGAGCAAGCTGGGGCCCTCCGCAAAGGTGAGCCTCCCCTTCACACATGGGCTGGGTCCACGGCCTGCATAAGGACTTTAAGATGTGGGAGGAGTAACCTGGCCACTATTCTCCCTCCTGTCCCCACCC
Organism: Myotis nattereri; assembly: GCF_964212035.1. NCBI lineage: Eukaryota > Metazoa > Chordata > Mammalia > Chiroptera > Vespertilionidae > Myotis > Myotis nattereri. Next base: position 36,084,080 of record NC_138082.1, read on the forward strand.
AGGGCCAAGGCCAGGGGCCAGCTCAGGGTAACATAGGCCAGGGCTGGAGGCAACCCATGGCCATCACCTGGCCACAGGGATGCTGAGTGGCAGGTGAAACTTCAGCTCAGGGCCAGTGAGCCCTGGCACTGCAGGTCAGAGGGACGCCTGGGTCCCTCCTTCGACCCTGCCAGCTGCAGGGAGCCTGGGGGAGCTTTGACAGTTAAGGGCTTTTCCAGATGTGCAGATATGTACAGATGTTTCTCACCCATGTTCCCTGGGAGCTTTCTCAGCTCCTCCCAAATAGCTTTTGAAGTATGACCTCCTGAGGGCCCAGGATCTGGGCGTACACCCTGTTCATACAGGCCTGGGGGCCCTCCTTCCTCAGCCCCAGCTGCTGCCGGCTCTGGGGAGAGGGCTGGCACCCTGCCTGAGAGGGGCTCAGGCAAGGAAAAGGTGGGCCTGGAGGGTCTGGGGGAGATGGAGCCAGCATGGGCAGGGACAGCCACCCTAGCCAGTGCCAGCGTCCCAAGCAGGCTGCTTAGCACCGCTTTGCTTTCCCTTGAGGCCTTGGGGAGGCCCCTGGCTGCTGGTCAGGGCCCCTGGCACCGTTCTCGGTGTGTTAGGTCCAGGCCTCCAGCCGAGCTCCACCAGGTAGCCCAGTCCCATAGGCACGTTCACCCCATGCAAAACCCTGAAGTGTTGGGGTGGGGACTGGGCCCAGGGCTTCCTTCCCTGTGGGCGAGGGCCAGCCGGACTCAGGATTTGGACAGTGTGCCAGGATGGTGCCCTTGTGCTGCATGGGATGGCCCAATGGGGCCTGTGCTGTCCTCACCTCACATGGGTCTCTGGAAGAACTGGCCAGGCAGTCGCCAGGCCTGCTGTGTCCTGCCATGTGGTGTCAGCTGGTGACAGATGTTCCTGTGTCCTTGTATGAATAAAAGGCTGGAGACCTGTGTGGCTGCTGTGATCCTCCCTGCACAGCCCAGCAGCAAGCGTGTCCCCACGGGCTGTGCACAGCATGGTGGGCCTCAGGGCCTGTTGGGAGGGGAAGCGATTGCACCCAGCACTGTGGCCTGGAGGCTGCAGAGTGCAGGGTCTGCGTGTCCTCATCCCCCTGCAGGAGGACTTGGTGCCCTGCAGAGGAAAAGGCCCAGGCCCCTCTGCCGTCCACACCTCCGCTGCTCTGGACACACACACCCTCGCACGTGCCCGAGAAGTTCCAGCTCCTGCCAAGGATCCTTGGAGATGCCCAGGAAGCTGGAGGGAGGGGGACCAGTGTGGTCCTGAGGCCAGGGCTGGTGGCATGTCCTGAAGGTGCCGTCCGGCTCTAGAGTCCTGCTGTGCCCTGCGTCTTTCACCAGAGTGGAACCACTGCCCCAGCCACCATGCCTCCGCAAGCCAAGGCCTACACAGTCCTTGGGGCGAAGCTGCCAGCCCTGTCCTCTCCCCGTTCCCCCTGCCCAGGTGCCACTGTGTGCAAAGCCCAGCTCCTCATCTAGAGTCTAGAAGCCAACACAGACACATGAGCTGCTGCTGAGTCCCTTTATTTGGGCATCACAGCCCACACCAGCAGCCTGGCAGACATTCAGCAAAGCCTCTCCCCAGAAGCCTGGAGCGCTGAGGGCTCAGTGCCGCCAGCCCAGACCCCCCGAGTGTGAGGGGCAGGGCCCCCCAACACGGTGGACAGCACACCCCGGAGGGAAGAATGAGGCTCCACAGAGGGGCTCCCCTGACAGCCTGGGTGCAGTGGGGCCGGGGGTACCTGTAGAGCAGTGGCTGCCTGCTCCCCTGGCCTCCACAAGCCCAGGGTGCCTGATGCCCTGCTCCTCCCCCTTCCTGGGCGCTGGGCCCACTCAGCCTTGGGGCAGGTGGGCAGCCATGGCTCATTCATGACTGTAGCTGGTGTACACTTTATTCAACTGGAGCAGCAATCCCAAGGTCTCTGGGTACTTGTTCACAGACTTCTTGAACTTCTTCCTGATCTCTGACAAGTAATTTCTTCCTGTCGAAAGGGAGGGCACACATGAGATGGGCATTCAGCACAGGACCACCCGCTGGGCTGCGTCAGGGGTCTTCGTCCTGCCCACCACGGGCCAGGCCCAGACCACCCCTGGGCTCCCAAGCCCTGCCCACTGTCCATCCCATTATTCCTCGAAGGAATCTGGAAGTCCACAGACATCCTGACGACCCACACTGAGGGGCAGACAGCAGACAGCCACAGACAGCAAGTGTGCACTCAACACACCTGTGTGCACACACACGTGCAAACACACAGGAACGCATGCTCTGCTCCCCTTCAGGTGACAACATTTCTCTTCCTGGAGATAACCTCTGTCCAGAAATGACGTTTATAGTCAAAGCACTAGCACTGGTCCAGGATGGAGAGCTGATTCCCCCAACCCTCCTTCCCTAGTGAGTAATAGGAGGGCGAGGACGGGGTCTGTCCCTGCTGGAAACCAAAGACAGATGGCAAGTTGCATGTCAAGTCTGCCAGAGATGGGGACAGGGTCTAGGGAGGCGACGGACACTGGAGGGTGGGACCCCAGGAGACCAGCTGGCCCTCCAGCCCTCCCCAACTCTGCACACATGAGACCTTGCCCAGACAGGACCCACACCAAAGTGAAACCTCGGAGAATCTAAACATTTCCACCTCCTTTGTGTGGCCTGAAACTATGCACTAGGACTTTCCTGGTTTCCAGCATAAACCCATTTCCATACCCGACCTGGGGAAGCAGAGAAACAAGCCAGCAAGGTCTTAAAATACGCAATGACCAGGAACCAGACCGGCGGTGAGAACAAGAAACCGGAGAAAACACGAGGGGAGTCTAGTCTGAGAGATCACAGCACATAGCAGAAGCCAGTCCCGGGGCCTGAGAGGAGGGCAGCTGAGTGTTGTGTGGTCTCAGGGAGGAAGATGGAGAGATGGGAACTGTCAGGTGAGAACAACTCTATTTTTTAAACAAAAACAAAAAAAGAGATTGGACATGGCATCCAGTGCAGCTGAGGCTTAGACCCCCTGCAGAAGGTGGGTGCCCCGGAGGTGGGCCGGCAGGAGCTGTAAGAACCTGGCGGTGGGACTAGGGTGCCCCCATGGAGAGGAGAGCCTGGAGCCTCGCCCACAGGGTGGCAGCTGCACCCACCCCAGGCAACAGATGCTGTCTGACATTCTGGAAACTGCGGTGTCTCCAGGGCCAGAGGGGTGGGGAGAAGAGGCCCCTCACAAACGGCCCAGCCACTGGTGATCGCCATGGAAAAGAAGAAGACGGGTCCCTGCCACACGCTACAATCATGTTTTGAATGAAAGAAGGACTGAAACATGGAGACTCACGCTTCAAAACCTGGAGAAGACACAGAACACATGACAGGGGGAGGGGGAGCGACTTCCCCAGGACACAGAGCCATGGGCCGCAGGACGCGACAGGCCACCACAGCGCCTCGGCATTTAAGCCGGAGAAAGACCATGAACAAGAACACAAACCACACACGAAACTAAGCCAGGACCTCGGCCGTGGGGGTGGAGGGCAGCGCCTGGCTCACCGTCAGTCTACACCCATGGCCAGAGGAAGCGCAGCAGGACGGAGGGAAGGCGGGCAGGGGCCTGGCTCCCTAGGCTCCCAGGGTGAGCAGGTGGGCCCTGCTCTGTGGAAGGAACCCTCAGCTCCTGCCCTGTGGTTTCTCCATGCTTCCTGGGACCCCACCGGCCACTCTCACCGCCCGTCTCTCCAGAGAGCACAGCATGCTGGCTCCTGGGAGGAATTCTGATGCTGGCAGATTCCAGGCCATTGTTGACATCACCAACATTCCAGCCCGACACCAACACCCTCTCTGGTCCCCAGGCCTCCTCCCCAGCTGACCCTCTCCCTCTACTCCCACCTTCCTGGCCCTCTCCTCCCCTGACCTTACCTGGTCACCCCTCAGGCATGGGACTCAGAGAGTGGTGATCTCCAGACTGGTCCCTCCAACTCCCACCCCACCCCACCCCACCCCACCTTCCGTCCGTCTAACCAGGACCCCGCAGCCCCGGCTTCCATGCTTGCTCTGAAATCGCCATCTGTCACCCTGCAACACCCCACATCTCCGTAGCCCTGCCTCCCATCCAGCCCACCTCACTGCTTGCCATGTGGGCCTCGTGGGGCTGGGCCAGGTGGTACAGAGCTTGGCACAGAGTAGGGTCACGAGGTGCCCTCCCCAGATGCCACAGCAACTGCCAAGGATGTGGAGAGAAGTGGCCAGTTCCCATACATTCCGAAGACAGGGGCAACCTAATTTCCTGAGGAGCAGGAAGCTCGGAGGAGAGAGGTGGTGAGGATGGCAGGGGTGGGTGGCCTGCCCAGGCAGCCAGCCTTCCAAGGACTCAAGACTGCGAGCCAGATGGGTGAGGGTGCGCCACCCTGTCGACATAGCAGACAGATCAATGGGACAAAATGTAGCCCAAAAGGAAGTTAAAGATTTACGCCCGAATGACTGACCGGAACGATCCGGGAGACAGAGCGCCTTATGTCTTTGGAGAAGGGGTGGCTGAGACCATTCCTGAGAAGTCACAAGGCGGCCTGCAGCTGCCACGGTCACCTAACACCGCACAGCACCAGCCAGTGTGCCGTGGAGGGATAAAGAGCGAGCCACGGACGCCGGAAAGGCACTGGCAGGGACACCGCGTCCGCCGAGCCTGGAGCCGACCTCCCAGCACGCAGGACAAGGATGCATCACGGCCACCAGATGTCACTCAGTGTGGGTAGGAGACACGTGACATGAGGTGAACCTGGGGACTCCTAGCTGGGTCTCCCCATCCATGGGTGCCCAGGATCCTCTCTGCACTGGTCCTGAGCACAGTCCCGCCCTGTGGGGCTGACCGACAGCACTCATCCCCCACAAACAGCAGTCTCCCTTGTAGGATGAGGTCCTACAGGGGACCTGTCACACTGTCCTTTCCCTATGCTGGGTGCCCAGAGCATGCAGGCCAGAGGGAAGTATGCCCAGAGGAGGGAGGACGTGGGGGCCTCCATCTGGGCGCAGCAGGAGGGAGCGCTCCAGGTTGAAGGGGGCACAGCCGGGCACAAGGGGCATCAGTGCCTAGTAGGGGAGGCCAGAGGGGAGCAGCAAGGACTTTGATGGGCGTCCTGCACTTGGACACAGACGCACTGGAGCAGGGGCTAGGGCTGGCGGTGGCTGGAGGTTTTGGAAGCGGCCAGGTTGTGAAGAGCTGAGCACATGTCCCGAAGGACTGGGTGTGAGGTGAGAAGGCACGAGGAGTGGATGGCAATCCTGAGGTTAAACCATCAAACCCCAGCACAACACCCACCACTGCCCGGAGCATGTGTCCCCAACCAAACAAAAAAGTGACAAGGTCTAAAAGACATTGTTCATCTGAGTGAGGGTGGGTGGCAGCAAGCACACTTCACAAGGATGAGCCTGTGGAGACGGGTCCCAGGGAAGCAGGTTAACCGCGGAGCCCAGCCTGCCGCAGGTACTGGAGTCCTGCGCAGTGACAATCACCACCAGTCACTGGGAATGTGCGGGCTGTGGGGGGCGCTCACATCTCACACAAAAACTACTTCTAGGCTGCTTGCAAAATGACAGGTAAAACAAGAATGCTGGAGGCTGTGCACACCCCCTATGGTCTCGCCTGGGGTGGCTTCCTCAGTCCCCAGCAAACCAGACCCTGAAGCTCAGGACAGGCGCAGCCTCCACAGAACAGAAAATCCCAGGCAGCACGTCAAATGGGGAGGGAGAAGGTGCCCCGATCCGAGGACACAGGGGTGGTGCTGGGCTCCAGGGAGCCCCTGCAAGTCAGGAAGAGCCACACCCCCAACCGACAGGAACGCGGGAAACAAATGCCACGCGGTGTGGAGAGGGCGAGGGCAGTAACACTGCCACGAATTCCTCAGGACACGGAACGTCATTCCTGAGGAGTGCAGGGCCGACAGGCTCTATCCCTCCCAGAGCGCGCGGGAACCAGGGGGACTCCTGAAATCTGAACACTTAACCTCTGTGAGTTCCACCAAAGGGGAACCTAGGCCAAGGCGTGTGCCACAAGTTGACAAATGAGCAAAATGATGTAAATGACCATAAAAAAGGCACTGGGCGGACACGTGTGAGATGACACAGTGTGGGGAAGGCAGGTCAAGGTCACAAAATTGCCGTTGTTTTAATTAAAAGTGTGGGGGGGGGTGGTGAAAAAGCATAGTGTGTACAGGGGTGCTGAGGATGCACACGTGCGTGTGTGTGTGTGTGTGTGTGTGTGTGGATTAAATCGGAAAGAACATGCTCAGGATGCTTATCACTGAGTGGAAGGTCAGGGTAGTTTTCACTGTCATCTTGTCTTTTCTAACAATGAGCAACTACTGCCTGCAACACAAAAATAAAACTGCACCTGGGGAAAGTTACGTTGCAGAAAAATAGTTAATAGCAAAGAAAGATGTTCATGGCTTATTTTAAAACATACAGACCATGCTTTCACAAGTGCACATGCATGTGCATGTGGGTGTGCACGTGTATCTTGCATGCATGCTTGTGTGCGCATGTGTGCATGCGTCTGTACAGACAGAGGGGGTTGGCAGGACACACAGCAGTGTCAGCTACGGTGATTTCCGGGTGTCGGGATAAACGTCATTTATCTTTTCTTCCTTTTGCCTGGGATGGAGCCTGGGATGGAGCAGAGATGTGGGCTCCTGGGAAGCCCCAAACGTCCCCAGAGTGCGCAGGAGCACCTTCCGCAGTAACCTCTGCTCACAAGTGCTCATTCGGAGTGTTTTCCCTGCTGGCAGATGGACTGGGAGCCACCCACACCCCTTCTTGGGGTTCACACCCTACCCCCAGCGCCTCACCAGGAAAGTTCCCCCAGCCAGGAACCCACTCACCCGAGGTCACATTAAGGGGTTGCGACTGGGTGCAGCACAGGATCCTGGTCCCCTCTGCCCAAGAGGCTTCCTCGCCCCTTACAGGAACATCGCCCGGAGCCCCCAGCAAACTTCCCGATAGGGAGCCCCATCTTGACAAGAGACCAGGAAGACCAGGCCAAACCATGGCTGCGGGCGGGACTGCCTGGACCAGCAAGGAGTCAGTCTGGCTGGAGCCCTGCACAGGCTCCTTTGCCCCTTCCCCAACCTGTCCCACCTGCCCCCACCACTCTGCCCTCATTCCCACTGCCCCCTTCCATCCTCCACAAAAGCAAGCCCACCACCCATCCTCCTCATGCCGTGATCCTGACTCATGGTCAGCTCATGCCTCCTCCATCTGGGTCATGGTTATTTCACATCCACTGTCCCCGAACACACCTGCCACACACTGACAACACCCTGGGGCCTTGGGGAGGAACAGGAGTGATACCCCTCACCCCATCCCTTCTGAGCCTGGGATGGAGAGCAGAGATGTGGGCTCCTAGGAAGCCGCCAAATGTCCCCAAAGCACAGGAGCACCTTCTAGCAATAATAACCTTTGCTCCAGGTCTGACCCCCATCTGCCCAAAGATGGCCAGGCCCGTGTGGAGATGAGAAGCGTGGATGCCCCTTGGAAGCTCTGGGCTGGCCCGTGTACAGCTGAGCAGCACAAACAGGGTTAAAAACACACCTGGTGGGACCACTTTATTGTGAGGTCAGGAGGAAATCATTGCCACCGCCCCTCATGCAGCCCCAGGTGGCCCCCAGGTGCGGGTGCCGGCAGGTGAGACTCGCAGCTTTGGCATGGAGTGTGCTCCTTTACAGAGATCCTTCCACCCCGAGGCTCTCTTCCTCCAAGTAGGGCCCTGGGCAAGGAACTGGCAGAGAGGAGGCCCATAAGGGGCACCCCCAAGGAGGCGCAGGTGGGCACAGGAGAACACACCCTGATGCACCTTGCCCTCCTGGCCATACTGCCTGGAAGAGAGCTCAGCTCTGTGTGCTAGCTCCCCTGCGGCAGCCTGGTGCCGAGAGCCCTAGGGTGCGGTGCCAGGCAGTGCCTTGCGCCCTGCTCACGTGTGGGGTACTCGACTGATGGCGCTTCAAAGGTGGAGCCTTGCAACCCCCCGCCCCTGTCCTGGGGTCCCTGAGCCCAAGGAGCTGTGACCAAGGTCTGGGATGCACCCCAGAGTGAGCCTGTTACCAAAGGCCCCATTTTGCAGATGGAAACGGGGATGACAGGGAACATCAGAGCTCAGAGAGGATCGGTTACTAGGGCACAGTCCAAGGGCAAGGGCCAGTCAGCCCCTCGTCCACACCGGGGACAAGTCCTGAGGAAGAGCCCACCCAGCCAAGTCCCAGCCTGGCCCACGAGGCCGCCCTCAGAGCACCACCTGGCGAGGGGTTGCCTCAGGTCACTCCCGGGGGAGGGAGGGTGGGGAGAGGGGGTGTTCCCAGAGCAGACATCTGCTGGCCTCCACACTCCCAGAGATGCCTGAGGGGGCAGGCTAGGGGGAGCCTTCCTGTAGCAGCCCCAAGGCCAAGTGCTGGTGGTCCAGGGAAGCCCGTGTCCACCAGGGGTCCCAGGGGTCCAGTGGAGCCGCCAGACGGGCCCACGACAGGAGCCATGGGGACATGGGGCATGGCGTCCACTGTAGGTAGGGAAAGGCCAGGTTGGCTCAGTGCCTCCCTGTGCCCACACAAGCCCAACTGGGGACTCTGGAAAGTGGGTTGGATCGCACAAGTTTCAGGGAAGATGGGGACCCTCACTCGGCCACCCCACGGGTTGGTGCCTGTGCCCTTAGAAGCAGCAGGCCCACAAGCAGCCCGGCCGGCACCAGGACTTACCGATGGCTGCCAGGGTGCCGCAGTCCCTGCTGTGGAAGTCGGCCCAGGCCTTGGTCTTACAGCTCTTGCTGCAGGTCAGGATCCCGTAGCAGCGGATGCAGGGCAGCAGGCGCACCCCGATGGAGCGGCCGCACTGGTAGCAGAACTTGAAGAAGGGAATCCTGCCAGGGGGCCACGCAGCCGTCGGCCGGTGCCTGCCCCTATGTCACCGACCCAGCTCCGGACCTTCCCCATATCCTCTGCATGCGGACAGAGACCTGAAGTCCTGTCCAGGGATGTCCAGCACAAGCCGTTCAGAACAGAAAACAAGCACTGTGCCCAGATGCCACCTGAGGGCTCAGACAGGGCTGGGCAGGAGACTGTGGCACCCTCACGTGCCACAGTGTGGGGCGGGGAGGATTTCTGTGTTTTGTGGGAGGAACAGCTGTGGGTGAGCAGGGCATACCCTCGAGCTCTGCTTCAGCAAGAAAATGAGCCCAGGTGGGCAACCACCCCTGCCTGCCATCCATCGCCCACCCATCCACCAGGGTTTACTGGGTGGATGCAGTCCAGGATGCCCACAGGGACCAATAAGGCACATAGACATAGAGAGACTATTCTAGGGGAAGGGCCCATGGTGGAAGGGCTAGGAGGGGTATGGGGCACAGGGTGCACAAGGCAGCACACATCTCCCACCCAGCTGCCCCCCAGACATGGAGCGGCTCCTCAAGCGTGCCCTGTGGCCCCCTGCTGCCACCCATCCTGGCCCATGCTCCAGGCGAGCGGGGCCACACAGCCACTTACTGCTCCAGCTCCTCCAATTGCGGCTCCTTGGGCACGGTGGGGTCCCTCTGCTTCAGCCTGTGGCAGGGGATCATCTGCGCTGTACCCAGAGAGACCTGCATTAGTCTCCCTGGGCCCTCCCGTGGGCCGTAGTATCTACAGATAGAGGGAGCACGGGCTGCCCGCCTCAACCACCCTCCTGAAGCCCACCCAGCACCTCGGGAGGCAGGACCCCAAGCCTTGACATCCCATGACAGGTCTCAGGAGGCAGAGTGGGACCTGGCTTGGAGGTGTTGGGCCGCCCAGGGCCTCTTGTTTGCCTACCCATCTGCAGCCCTTTCTCTGTGCCATTGACAGACTCAGTGTCCCCCTCACCACGCCATTAAAGGGCCATGGAGCAGCACCAGGTTTCTCTGGCCTCGCCCAGTCCACAGCCCCCTCTGAAGGGGGGGACCCTGCTCTGCTCTCTGGCCACTGCAGGAGGGTGCACAGTAGGCCAGGGTCTGGAGGGCAGTGAGTCCCCCATCATAACCACAGTTTCCACCAGGTCCCTGCACCATTCTCTCTTTAAATAGCACCTCATCCCCCCCAGAAAGGCCTCCAAACCTCTGCTTCCTCACCACCCCTTCAGACACAGGAACCCCGCAAGGAAACACCTACTGGCCATAAGAGCAGGAAGGTGGGAGCCCTCCTTCCTCCCCCACCCTTCCTGCGCCCACCAGCACTCAGGCTGGGTGGGGATGAAGACATGGGCCCAGGAAGCCAGCTCTGACAGTGCACCTGTTGCCAGGGCAATGTTAGGAAGGCCACGTGGCACCAAGGATGCTTCTGGGACAGGTGACAATAAAAAAGCATACAAGGGGCCTGGTGCCAGAGCTTCACAGATTGCTTCTTTATGAGGAAACATGAAAATGGGAGGAGGGCATTCTTGAGCATCAGTTGAGATGTAACTCACGTGCCACCCAAGTCACCTATAAGGTACACAGTTCAGTGGCTTTTAGCGCATTCGCAGGTGTGCGGCCATCACCACAAAATCCATTCTAGAACATCGTCATCACTCCCAAAAGGACCCAGCCCCTGAACTCCGCCATGCCCCTGACTCCCCAGCCTCAGCCCCTGGTGACCCCTATCTACTTGGTCTGTGGCTCTGTCTGTGCCGGACATTTCATACAACACGTGGTCCCCTGTGACTGGCTTCTCTCACTGAGTATCATGTTTTCAAGGTTCATCCGCATGGCGGTGTCAGGGCTTCACTCTTATTTGTGGGTGAATAACATTCCGTATGGGCATCTGCCACGACTTGTTCATTCATTCATCCATGGATGGATATGTGGGTTGCTCCTACCTGGCTTTTGTGAACTGTGCTGCCATCAGCATTCGTGTACAGGTGCTGGGGGACACATGTTTATTGCTTCTGGGCACACAGCTGGGAGTGGCTTTGCTGGGTGGCATGGTGACTCTGTGGTTAGCATCTGAGGACTCTCCAGCCCCTCTCCTGTTCCCATTCCCACCGGCGGGGCAGGAAGCTCCCCTTTCTCCTCCTCCTCACCTAGTTACATGTTAATCACAGCATCATACTGAAGTGACACCTCGCGTGGTGCAGCGAGTTCATCCCTGATGGCCAGTGATGAGCATCTTCTCATGGGCTTGTTGGCCGTTTAGATCTTTCTTTAGAGAAATCTGTGTAGATGCCGATATAACTAAGACTGACTCCATCTCTGTGCCTGATTTCTTTTCCATTCAAGTTTCCGTGCTGTGAACTCTGACCAACTGCGCTCAACAGCATACCAAGCCCTTCCAGTCAAGGATGAGCTGGCTCTGTAGGCTGACACCGTGCAGCCATAGAGATTTTTCTCAGTGACGACCAGAACAGCACAGCCCGAGACAAATGTCAAACTAGGTGCTGGCATCAAATCTAAGCAACTGTGCGTACATGACCAGGAGGAGTACGGCTCCTGGCTCCAACAGCAACTCTGTCCCTTCGTCTGGTCAGCTGTTAGTACCTTAACCATCCTACAAAACTTCTACTGTGACAACTGTCCAACAGTGGAGACTAGCTGTGCAGCCTGAGGAGATGCCTCCGCTCAATCCCATCTCTGAAAGCGATTCAGCCCTACAACAAGCTGTCACATTCCATGGAATGGCTGGCCTCCTTTTCCAGTTGCAAGGGGGTCATGTACCTTCACTCCACCATCAGACAAATTTCTATTCGTGTTTTTTGTCCAGTTTTTAATTCAATTACTGTATTATTGAGTTGTGACAGTTTGTTCTACATACAAGTTCCTTATGAGATGTATGATTGACAAATATATTCTCCCATAGGTTGTCTTTTCACATTTGCTTTTCAGAGAGAGTGGGATGGAGGGAGGGAAAGGAAAAGAGAGAAACATCGATATGAGAGAGACACATCGATTGGTTGCCTCCTGCACAAGCCCAGACCATGAGGCAGGGAGCAAACTTGCAACCCAGGTACATGCCCTTGACAGGCATTGAATCCACAACCCTTGGGTGCATGGGCTGATGCTCTAGAACCACTGAGCCAAGGCCAAATTGAATTCATTTTTATAGGTGATCTGAGGGTCAAATGTCATTCTCTTGTGTTTGGATAACCAGTTGTCCCAGCACCGTTTGTTGAAAAGACTGTTGTCCTCACCCTTATTAAAGCCCTGGCGGCAGCAGGACAGGTCTCTCTCATGTCCCTTCCTGGCCCAGCCCCTCCCATCCCACAATTGTCAGGAAAAACACGGCCTCGGCTGGCACCCACGGCCACCCACCTTTCTTGCTCAAGCACAGCACCTTTGGGTCCCACTGGCTCTCCTTGGCCATGATGGCGGAGCGCAGCTGGAAGCCCATGTATTCCAGGAGCCGCTTCCGGGCCACAAACGTCTCCCGCTCTGCCGGCATCAGCGTGTGGAAGGGGCAGTGGGCAATCTTCCGGTCCTGCGGCACAGTGCCAGTCACGGCAGGGCACCAGCTCCCACCCCGGGAGGGCGGGTCCCACTCCCAGCTCTGGCCTATCACCAGGGGAGGGAGACTGGGTGGGGAGCACACATCCTCTGTCGGTGGTCATTGTGAGGACAAACCAGGAGAGCACTCCAAAAGCTAGGCACAGGCAGCCACGCCTGCGCATGCCCGGGTGCCAGGTCTTCTCTCCCAGAAGGCCAGGGACTCGCTTTGGAAGGAGGCATGAGGGGCCTTTGGCTCAGCTGTGCCCAAGAGATGCTAAAGGCCCTAGCTGCGCCCCTATCACCGACAGGAAACTCAAAGCCATACCTGGAAGAATTTGAAATACCCGTAGTCCACGACTGTGCCCACGGCCACCTTGTCCCCTTGCGTGAGTGTCACAGGGGCCAGGATGTCGGCCCCATAATTGATGAGCAGGTCAATCTGTGGAGAACAGAGCTGCATCAAATGCGTGTGAACACCCCAGCTGCCAGGATTGTGTGTAGGTGTGGAGGAGGTAGGTGTGTGCATGTGTATGTGGATGTATAGGTGTGTCCGTGTGTAGGTGTGTGAGTGTGTATGTATGTGCATGTGTGTGCATGTGTGTAGGCATGTACATGTATGTGGGTGTGGGTGTGGGTGTGCACAGGTGTGGGGGTGTGTGCATGTGTGACTTCTCGCACACAGTGCAACAAGGTCTCTAGCTCAAGATTTATCACCAATTTCAACAGGGCTCCCACCCCTATCCTGACCAGGGAGCAGGCGCCTTCAATAAGAGGCTTTATGGCTGTATAGTTTTAGCCAGGAAATTTAACCAAACAAGCAGGCTCAGGGCATCCCAGCATAAACAGATGAAAAATAGCCCATCACCTGCAGGGCACTCACTGGACTGTGTAGGGTCTACCTGCTGACCATTGCAGGCAGGGCCGGTGTTAGGGGATGCATGGTGGCTCCCTCAGCCAGGGTCCTCACTCTCTCAGCCTGTTTAACATTCATTCTTCACAAACTTAGAAACCCTGGTGACACTGCGTGTGAAGCTTCGTGGCACAGAACCAGGCATCTGGGGGCAAATGCCACCAAACACCAGCAGCCAGTGTGGCCTGACCAGGCCCAACTCACAGGTCTCAGGGGCATGAGTGCAGTTTATACACGGATTCCTTATGGCGATGGTGATGACATGGCAGGCCTATGGCGAGCGGAGTGGGAGCCAGTTTTCCAAAGCTGTGGGAAGAAGCTGCCCTGATCCAACCCCAGGCTCCTCTCCTCTCCTGTCCACCCCCTCCCCTCTATTCCCCTCCCCTCCCTCATGCAAAGCATGGCAACCTTCATACAAGCCTGATGCACCACTGAGGCTCCAGAGGGCTCAGTATGTTGCACAGAATCACATCCCATAAAGGAACGATGGAGAAAAAGCATTGAATTCTACCGAAAACTGCTTCTTTAAATGCTAGCTAAATCTATCAAGCTCTTAGAAGAAAACATAGGACAAAAGCTTCACCAAAATGGACTTGGCAATGATTTCTTGGATATGAAACAAAGGCACAGGCAACAAAAGGAAAGGTAGACAAACCGGCCCTCATGAAAATTAAAAACTTCTGTGCATAAAAGACACTACTGCATTGCAAAAAGGTGGCCTATGCTTATGAGAAAATATTTTAAATCACATATCTGAGATGTGATAATGTCCAGAATACAGAGTGAACTCTTAAAACTTAACAAAAAACAATTTCTAAAATGGGCAAAGAACTTGAGTAGACATTTCTTCAGAGAAGGTATATGAATAGTCAACAAACCCATGAAAAGATGCTCAACATCACGAATAAAATTAAAATGAGACCAATAAGATACCGCCTCACAGCCATCAGGATGGTTACTATACAGTAAACTCAGAAAAGAACAAGTGTTACCGAGGATGTGGAGAAATGGGAGCCCTGTGCCCTGTGGGTGGGAATGTAAACTGGTGCAGCTACTGTCGAGGGAAGTATGTGGTTCCTCAAAAAATTAAACATAGAATGACCACATGACCCAGCAACCTCACTTCTGGGTAGATACCCAAATTGAAAGCAGCGTCCAGAAGAGATATTTGTACACCCATCTTCACAGTGTCATTATTTAAAATAGCCAAACGTGGAAGCAACGTAGGTGTACATCAATGGACCAATAAATACGCAATGTGCTTCATACACACAAGGGAATATTATTCAGCCTCAACATAAAAACATATCTGAGACCCGCTACAACATGGAGGGATCTTGAGGACCTGATGCTGCGTGCAATAAGACAGACACAGAAGAACAAACACTGTGTGATTCCCCTTACATCCCTGGAGGAGTCAGGTTCACAGAGACAGAGAGTAGGAGGCGGGGAATTGGGGTGGGGGGGAGGGGGAGTGAGTGTTTAATGGGGACAGAGGGTCAGTTTTGCAAAATGAAAACAGTTATGGGGAGGGAGGGTAGTGACGGGTGAACAATAATGTGAATGTGCTTAATGCCACTGAACTTAAACATTGTTAAGATGGTACAGTTTTTGTGTCTTTTGCCAAATTTTTTTAAAATGTGTTCGCTATAACCTCATTTTGGCAAAAACAAAGAACAAAACAAAACAAAACAAAAAAACTGTTATAAAGATCCTGAGAAACAGTCCTGGCAGCTGCAGGTTGGAGGACCGTCCCTTACGTGGAAAAGGAGCAAAGCAGGGTGATCAGGAGCGGACAGAAGCCCCGCAGAACCAGGCAGGGGCGGCACTGCTCACACCCAGCCTGCCGAGGCCACGAGCAAGAGAAAGGAGACAGGTTACACACATTGGAAGAGAAGAGAGAAATGCCATGACTTGCCAGCAATGTACTTATCTACCTACAAAGTAAGGAGGAATGTCTGGAAAACTCTTAAACCAACAGGAATTGAGGTGGGTGGCTGACAGCTACAAGTCTATTGAACAGATCCCTGATTGTAACCTTGGGAGATGTAAGAAAAAGAATGCATGTGCATACTAAAGAGACAACAAAAACTAGTTTAATTCTGCAGTGTTAATATACTTATTTATTTATCATTTATCTTTATTGTTGAAAGTATCGCAAATGTACCCTTCCCGCCTGCCCCCCCCCCCACATTGAAGCCCTCCACCCTGCCCCTGCCCCCCAAGGCCTACTGCATGATTTCCTGTGTCCATGGGCTATGCATATGCATGTAAGTTTCTTGGTTAATCTCCTCCCGCCCCTTCCCTCTGATATTCCTCAGTCTGTTCCATTCTTCCATGTCTCTGGATCTATTTTTTTCATCAGTTTATTTTGTTCATTAGATTCCACATCTGAGTGAGATCATGTGATACTTGTCTTTCTCTGATTGGCTTATTTCACTTTGCATAATGCTCTCCAGATCCTTCTATGCTGTCTCAAAGGATAAGAGATCCTTCTTCTTTTTTTTTTCTTTCTTTCTTTTTTTTTTTTTACAGCTGCAGAGTATTCCAAGGTATAAATGTACTACAGCTTTCTTATTCATTTATCTACTGATGGGCACTTGGGCTGTTTCCAGATCTTAGCTATTATAGTGCTGCTCTGCACATAGGGGTATATATTTTTTTTTCTGATTGTTGTTTTGGGATTTTTAGGATATATTCCTAGAAGTGGGATCACTGAGTCAAATGGCAGTTCCATATTTAATTTTTTGAGGAAACTCCATAGTGGCGGCACCAGTCTACATTCCCACCAGCAGTGTACTAGGGTTCCCTTTTCTTCACATCCTCACCAGCACTTGTCATTGGTTGATTTGTTGATGATAGCCCTTCTGGCAGGTGTGAGGTGATAGCTCATTGTCATTTTAATTTGCATCTCTCTAATGTTAGTGACTGAGCATTTATTCATGGGTTTC
The DNA here is from genome assembly GCF_964212035.1 of Myotis nattereri. Classification (NCBI taxonomy): domain Eukaryota; kingdom Metazoa; phylum Chordata; class Mammalia; order Chiroptera; family Vespertilionidae; genus Myotis; species Myotis nattereri. Next base: position 36,100,353 of record NC_138082.1, read on the forward strand.
TTGGCCATCTATAGGTCTTCTTTGGGGAAGTGTCTGTTTAGGTCCTTTGCCCATTTTTTTTACTTGGATTGTTTGTCTTCCTTTTGTTAAGTTATATGAGTCCCTTATATATTTTTGGAAATTAACCCTTTATCAGATATATCACTGAAAAATATGTTCTCTCAGGCAGTGGGCTCTCTTTTCATTTTGGTGATGGTTTCTTTTGTTGTGTAGAAGCTTTTTCTTTTGATGTAGTCCCATTTGTTTATTTTCTTAGTTTCCTTTGCCCTACAGTGGTCGGCAAACTGCGGCTTGTGAGCCACATGTGGCTCTTTGGCCCCTTGAGTGTGGCTCTTCCACAAAATACCGACTTCTGTGCATGGGCCACGAAGTTTCAATCGCACTGTACATGCACGCCCACATGTGGTATTTTGTGGAAGAGCCACACTCAAGGGGCCAAAGAGCTGCATGTGGCTTGCGAGCCGCAGTTTGCCAACCACAGCCCTAGGAGATAGATGTATTGACAAACATATTGCTATGAGAGATGTCTGAGATTTTGTTGCCTGTGGTTTCTTCTAGGATTTTTATGGTTCCACAACTTACATCTAAGTCTTTTATCCATTTTGAGTTTATTCTTGTGTATGGTGTAAGTTGGTGCTCTAGTTTAATTTTTTTTGCATGTACCTGTCCAATTTTCCCAACACCATTTATTGAAGAGACTGTCTTTACTCCATTGTACCAGAAATCGATGGCATTTTTATATGCCCATAATGAACTCTCAGAAAGAGAAACTATAAAAACAATCCAATTTACCATTGCAAAAAAAAAAAAAAAAAAAAAAGACACATTGGAATAAAGTTAACCAAGGAGGTAAAAGACCTTTACTCGCAAAAACTACAGGACATTGAAAAAAGAAATAAAAGGAGATACAAACAAATGGAAAAATATAACGTGTTCATGGATAGGACAAATGAATATCATTAAAATTTCCATACTACCCAAAGCAATCTTTAGATTCAATAGGTCCCTATTAAAATACCAATGGCATATTTCACAGAGCTAGAACAAATACTCCAAAATTTATATGGAACCAAAAAACCCCCGAATAGCCGAAGGAATTTTGAGAAAGAACAAAGTAGGAGGGATCACAATACTGGATATCAAATTATACTACAAAGGCATTGTAACCAAACTGCCTGGTACTTGCACAAGAACAGACATATAGATCAATGGAACAGAACAGAAAAACCCAGAAATCAGCCCAAGCCATTATGCTCAATTAATATTTGACAAAGGAGGCAAGATCATACAATGGAGTAAAGACAGTCTTTGCAGTGTTAATATTTTTATTAAGTGGCTTATGATACACAGTTAATAAAAATGTTTTAATCATTACAAGTGTTGGAAGTATTTACAAGAATTGGAGATATTATCTGAGTGGGTATATAAGTATATAAGTGGGTGTTCAATGTTTTGATCTCAGAGCATCTAGTTTTGTGTCTATTGGTGAGTGAGCCTCACAGCGTTAGCTTCTTGGTGGGCAGTGTGTGGAGACAGCCCAGCTCCCGATCCCTGCCTGGGACGCAGCTCCCCAATCCCTGCCTAGCAGGTCCCTTAATTAGGACCCCTGGTCAATGCCCATTTGACATAGAAAAATCTAGAATCCTGCAACCAGACCAAAACCATGGCCCGTGTCTTTCCTTAGAAAAACCAGGGGACTTTTGTCTGGACTGTTGAGTGGCTTTGCCTCTGTATATATTTTAGATCTATACATCTTAAAAGGCAAGAATTTCTCACCGTTTTCAAGTGTTTGGAATGCTGAGGCTTGGAGAACACAGAGAAATACCACACGAAGCTCCGCCTGCTGGGAATGAGGCCAGACCAAGGGTCCCACAGCCCCAGGCCCAGGACCCTGGGTCGCCCCTTCCCATCGCCCCTCTCAGCCGGCCCCCCACACCCGCCGCCTCACCAGGCCCAGCCTGTTGTTCACACTCCTCCGGTGCTCGTAGGCGATGTCGCAGGCCACACACAGCGCACTGCCCAAGCCCTTGGTCAGGGGCAGGTTGGGGTCAGCGCCGTTGGTCAGCAGCTCCTTCACAATCTGTGCACAGACAGCCTGTCAGCGCCACCAGGTCCCTCCCTCCACTGGCGGAAGTCCCGGAGCGAGGCCACTGCAGCACTGAGTATAGTGGTGGCCAAGCTGGGGCTCACTGAGGCCCTCCCACCCCGGGCATTCTCCATGGCTCCCGCCCACCGGTTCCACTGCTGCCAGCTCCGAGGACCACTGGGGTGGGCACATGGTGGCTCCTTAGGGGGGCTGCCATTCCGCCCAGGCGCCTGGCCGGCACCCTGTCTGCACACTGTCCTGTCAGCCCCTCATCCCTGGGAACAGGCTGCCTCTGCCCCGGGGCACCTGGGTCTTTGACCAGACACAAAGTGGGCCACATGTCCCTTGTTTCCCGCTGTGTCCCCAGCTGCCAGCCCAGGTGCCGCCCAGGAATCCAGGAGTAAGAGCAGCTACGCTGGATTCAGAGAACTAGTGTTTGTCTCTCTCCAGAGCTCTGTCCCTCGGAGTAAGCTCTCTCTGCTACTACGCCTGCCTGTAATATCCGGCAGGAGCAAGTGCCCACATGACTTGTTGAAGGAAGGAAGGAGAGGAGGTGAGGCCCCTGCAGAGGCCCCACAGAAGCCCCACCTGTGGCCACTGGCAGCAATGCCTTCAGCTTCTTTAGGCCTCTGCTGAAAAGTCCCCTCACCAGAGAAGCCCGCCTGGGCATCCTGCTAAAGTAGCCTCCCTCCATCACTCTATCTGTCCTTGATCTTTACTTTCTCCATAACCCTTACCATTATCTGAAAATGTGTCACACTGGACTATGGTCTGTCTTCTCCAACCAGAATGTAACATCCTTGAGAGCTGAGACTTTGTTTTACTCAACACCTGATGCCTAGACTGGCGCCTGCCTGGCACACAGTAGGTTCATCCAAATAAAAGGATGAAAGGTGCATGCGATATAGAAGGAAGGTAGGAAGGAAGGAAGGGAGGGAGGGAGGGAGGGAGGGAGGGAGGGAGGGAGGGAGGAAGGGAGATTGATGATAGATGTAGAATGAATGGGTAAAAGGATGGGTTGGTGAGTGGGTAGATGGGTGGATAGATGGTGGGTAGATGAATAGATGTGTATTTGGGTGTGTGGGTGCATAGATGAGTACATAAATGTGTGGAAGGTGGGTGGATGGAAGGCTGGAAGGATGGATGGAAGGAGGGTAGATGGGTGGCTGGCTGGCTGGGTGGATGGTGAATAAACACATTCCTTGGCGGCGGCAGAAAGTGGGCACTTGCCAATGTGCCTTTCCCGGAGCACCGAGGAGTCGATGTCTGGGACAGGCAGAGCTGGGATCTAGGCCCCATGAGGGGGCATCCACCCAGCTGAACCTCACCTCCCTGCTCACTTTCCTTCTCTCGTTAGCCTTCTCTCTCTAAAGAGCTCCATCCCCACGGGAGGTGGCCCATGCCCCTTACACCATGCTGCCTTTGTGCCACTGCCAACACCACCAATGCCCAAACACTGATGGGGAGGGGACACTGGAGGAGAGAACATTGCAGATGTCCCTCAGGGGTTCAGAATGTGCTCACCAGGTCGTTCCCACTGGCGATGGACAGGGAGAGTGGGGAGTGGCCGCCCCACAGCAGGCTGCTGTTCGCTCTGTTGGAGAGGAGGAGGTGGACGACATCCCTGGCGTACTGGGTGAGAAAGGCAGGTTAAGAGGCCCAAGTCTCAAGTCCCTAGAGCACCTGGCATGGATCATTAACTCAAACATCCTGAAATCAACTTCAATTTCCTCCTCCCCAGCACCTTGCCTGGCACAGAGAGCTCTGAATTCTAGGAAGATGAATGGTGGGTAGGTATGTCAATCCTCGAAGTAAAAAGATGTTTTCTAAACATTCATTTTTTCCAATGAAAAACAGGAAGGACAAATGATGGGTGAATTTATTGAAAACTTCTTTTCAAAGGAAGAGGAGAGTCAGGATTTTATGACCATCACAGTAGGTGCAGAGCAGGTGTGGCCGGAGGAACGTGCCCTTCACCAGGGCTCAGGGTCCTCTAGGGCACAGCAAGTGAAAGAAGCCCAACCGACCCTGCTGGTGTAGCTCAGTGGTTAGAGTGTCAGCTCTCGAACCAAAGGGTCGCAAGTTCGATTCCCAGTCAAGGGCACATATCTGGGTTGCAGGTTCAATTCCTGGACCCTGTTGGGGTGCTGCAGGAGGCAACCAGTCCATGTGTCTCTCTCACATCGATGTTTCTCTCTACCCCTGCCCTCCCTCCCTTCCACACACTCTAAAAATTCAATGGAAAAAATACCCTTGGGTGAGGATTAACAACAACAAAAAAGAAACAGAGAAGCCCAGCTGAGCTGAAAGGAGACAGACCTTCAGCATGGAGGGCCGCTGCACCCTTCCGGCCCTTCCCTCTGGGGAACCCTGGTTTCCCCTTGTTCCCCAGAATTGCTCACAAGCTGGACTGCTCCCCGCCAAGCCTACTCCCCTTTTCGAGCCTCGCTGGCCAGGCCTAAAAGCTCCTGGGAAGGCCCGTGGAACTCAGACTTGACGGCTGGACGGCCATCGCCACCTGTCCTCGACCTAATGATGCTGCTGCTTCTGTCTCCCAACTTTGCTTCCCTGTGGCTTTTCCAAATCTGAAGTCAGCACCGAGAGCACAGGTGTGCGAGCTGGAAAGCACTGTGTTCAAAGCCCAGGCCTCACACTCACTGGCTGGGGGCCTTGGCCAGCCTGCCTCTCAGAGCCTCTCTGTCCCCATTCCTAACCTAGGCTCATGGCACCCCTCAGCAAGTTCTGGCAGGATGGTGGCCCAGGCTAAGGGAGGCTTTGACAAGAGGGAAGCTCTGAAGCAGGGAGGCCTGGAGGTGCCTCCCATCGCCCCTTGCCGGCGGTGCCCAAGCGCCACCCTCACGCAGGTCCTTGCACTCTCATGTCAGGACGGCATGCGTGGTCATCACCCTAATCAGTAGCAAACTGCCCGTGCCACAGCCCAGTGAGGCCAGCCATTGGTGCCATTTTACAAGAGGGTAAACTGAGGCTCAGTTTACTATGTGCTCAGTAGCTTACTGGTCTGGCCTGCCTTGGCCACTATAACACAAAGCCCAGACCTGGTTCCCAGTACCCACTTGCCCACCCTGGCCATTCGGCCTCCTTGTTCGAGGAATTAATCCCAAGGCCCATGGGAGGCAGTGTTGCAGGGCCAAAGGGCCCTCTGGGCTCTGCAGGACCCCGTCCCTGTGGGAAACCAAGTCTGCGGGTGACTGAGACACACAAGCCAGTTCCAGCACATGCCAGCCACACTCGAATATGTTTGAGGGGGCACCACACAGGGAACGTGATGCCACATCACGATCCATGTGCGTGCTGACTCGGGTGTGGACAGTATCCCTTAAACATGCCCTGGAACAGCACTTCAATGCACGAGTCACAGGCAGGGCCTGCTGACACTCTCTGCCGTGCTTTAACCTAGCCATGGTTGGCAAACTGCGGCTCGTGAGCCACATGTGGCTCTTTGGCCCCTTGAGTGTGGCTCTTCCTAAGCCTTAGGAGTACCCTAATTAAATTAATAACAATGTGCCTACCTATATAGTTTGATTTTGAAAAATTTGGCTCTCAAAAGAAATTTCAATTGTTGTACTGTTGATATTTGGCTCTGTTGACTAATGAGTTTGCCAACCACTGCCCTCGTGGACAAGACCCACTCATCTGTTCTGAAACTCACTCAGGCAGGCCAACACCCCAAGGTCTGAGCCTTCAGCCCAGCCCACCCCCCACCATGGCTGCTGACTCACCATCCTGCCCCCAAACACCCAGCTACACACATACACATGCACTACCCAAGCATACATACACATGCATGTGTACATGTGTGCACATGCATGCATGTGTGTGCTGGCCAGTAAATACAACTCACACAGTCATGCCAACATATATGCAGGTACATATGCACACCAAAAAAAACCCCATGCATGTGCACTTATGTAAATGCACTCATGTGTGCATACCCAGGGCGCACACACGGGCATACAGCTCCCGACCGCCCCAGAAGGCCCTGCTCACCCTGTAGTTGTCCTCCCGCTCACAGGCCACATGCAGAGGTGTCCTGCCCCCCTCTTCAGGGACGGACATGTTCACGCTACTGTAGACGCTGGGCGGGCCTACTTCATTGTTGAGCTTCATGCTTGAAGGCAGCAGCTCTGGCTGTGTGCAGACAGAGGGGTCAGGTCCTGGCCCATGCCTCTCTCCAAGTGCTCAGAGGCCTGCCACCTGCCCGACCAGCTGTGCCAAGAGCCCCCAGCAGGTACAATACAGATATGCTCACACAGAGGAGCAGGCTGCCCTCCTCCTCAGACTGTGGATCTGAAGCAGCTTCCTGTGAAACCCTCTCCTGTGCGCATGCCCCAAGCCCTCCCCTCCCCCTCACACAGGTGAGCCACACATGTGCTGTGGCACAGCCAGGCGGGTTTGGGGTGCACAGAGCATCAATCAACCTCTACAAGGACAAGTGAAATTCTGAACTAAATGGGCAACACTGCAGAGTGTCCCCAGGCTCCCCAGTGCCCCCTCTCCCGCATGGCAGATGGCCCACCTTGCTCAGTTTGTACATGTCATCTTGGTCAGCTGCCCTGGCGTCCACATCCGTGATGGCGTGGAGCAGCAGCTCTGTTATCTTGACACCCTCCTCCCCGGGAAGGGCAGCTGCAATGTGGAGGGGGGTTAGGGCCCCCAGCTGCAGAGGAAACGCAGGAGGAGTTAGGGTGAGGTGAGCTACTCCTCGGGTGCCAGGGCCTGTCCAGGGTGAGAGCCCAGGCCAGTCCTAGAGTGCCACTCATAGCACTGCACTCTCACCAGCCTCACGGGACATGCAGGACAAGGAGGCCTCCCACACGGACCATGGACATGTCCGTTCCAATTCATAAGAGGTATCTGTCTGCCTGGGCCAGACACAGGCGCACAGGCCCCGGTGCCAGCTTCATTTTAGACCAACTGTCCCTGCCTCCCTCCAAGAAAAGCCCATCTTCCCTGCCAGTGCTTCTTCAGATGCCCCTGCAGACAGCCATACAGCTCCCAATGCCAATCGCTACCCGAGGCCTGTTGCCCACCCACAGCAGCCCCCTGGCATTGGCTGAGAGGATCAACGGAGGACTGTCTCTAGGATACCCAGTCAGCACTGACTACATGGAGATGGTCAGGGGGCCAGGTCCTGGAGGAGGCACAGCCAACTCAGAGAGATCCCAGCCAGGAACATAGGGTGCACCTCGGGCCAAGGTGGAGGACTCGCCAACCCTCCACATAGGACCCGGGGAAACGGGAAAGGGCCCCTGGAGAAAGGCTGGAGGGACGCTCAGAAACCACTGACAGTCCACTGGGCACAGCAAGGAACTGGGTGTTCTTCTGGTGCCAGTAATACGGGCAACTCAAACATTTCGATAAAGCAAAACTTCCATTTGAAGATGAATGTAAATAATCGATTCTTGATTTGGGATGGATAGACGAATGGATAGATGAGGGTGTCTGTGCCAAGTTTACAGGCTGCAACCTTAGTCAGTTTTAAAGATGGAGTCCAATCAGTAAACTTAAAAAGCCATTATAAATTATCCTGGGTCTTACACAAATTCTACTTGCCTGCACTACTTTATCTTATCCTCAGAAGAAAAGGAAAGAAACAGCCTGGCCAAGGGGCCTGAATAGTGAGACCCACCTACCCCTGACAGTAACGGCTGAGGCCAAACAAAACTGCCAGCCATACCTTCGACACCCTCTAAACACAGCAAAGGGCCTGCATACAGGCGGGGGGCTCACACAACCAGAGGGGAAAAACAGACAGTGCCAGTGAGGTTCAAAACCTATCGTTCTGACCTCACACTAGGAGCATCCTCTGAAGCCCCCCCACCCCCCCGCCACCTTGCTCCCCGCACCTCTGGCCCTACCTCTGGGGGGAACTGGATGTCGGTCCTGGCACCATTCTCCAGCAGCAGCTTCACCCCGTCCACATCCCCGGCCTTCACAGCGAAGAACAGGACGTGCATAGGCACGCGGCACAGGTTGGGGTCAGCGCCTCGATGCAGCAGGCAGTTGATGGTCAGCCACATGTTTCTGTGTCTGGAAGGATCAGTATGACATGTCATAGGCTGGAGGAGAGGCACAGGAGGCTGTCTGGACAGCACCCCCAGTTGAGACAGGTGTTCTCCAGCAGAGGATGCTCAGAGACACTGACCTCATGGTGCCCTGAGCCCCAGTGTCCTGCCCTCCCAAGACCTCCAGCCCCTACACGGAACAGAGCAACCCATCTCACCAAACCACCCTAAGCGAGCCAGCCTGGGCAAGTGCAAATCCAGCTGTGGCCCTGCCTGGCATTGGCCCTCGGGGCCACTTAGCCTCACTGAAGCCACCCATGTGTTGGAGTGTGGGATAGGGACCAGACCACCCTCCTGTGGTGTCTCTGAGGTGATGACAGAGAGTACCTGGAACACCAGGGTTCAAGGTTGTACCATGCACACCAGACATGTGCACACTCACATCCCTACATACAAAATGCACACCACACACACATAAACACACACATGCACAAATATATACCATACCACAAACACAGCGACTCACACACTACATACACACACACCACATACACACACTGACACACATGCACACACATACACAAAAACATGCCACATCACATACACACACTGACACACATGCACACACACAAATACATACCACATCACATACTGACACATACCATACACATATACATACATACCACACCACATACACACACTGACACATACCATACACACACACACATACATATCACACCACATACACATACTAACACACACACACATCTCTTATGGGGGGAAGATGGGCTGAGACCTGGGCTTGGGGGGCCCAGCTGGGTGGGCTTGGACAGCAGCACTGCTGGGTAAGGAGAAGGGCAGGGAGGAGAATGGCTGTGATGAGGAGCTGAGCCGGTGGTGAGAATGGCGGAGGGCATGAGCAGCACAGAACCAGGGTGGGGTGGGCAGGAGGACAGTAGAGAGACCAGGTCACTCTAGAGTGGTGGTTCTCAAACTTCCTGCTCTCGGGACCCCTTTCCACTCTTAACATTCTCTGAGGACTCCAAAGAGATTTTGTTTATGTGGATTCTATTCATCCATGTCTAATGTATTACACATTAAAACTGAGAATTTTTTAAATCTTCACTAATACATTTAAAAAGTAATAATAACAAAGCCATTGCATATTAACATGAAATATTTTTGTGGAGAATATGTATCTAGCTGCACCAGAACCCCCCAGAGGGATCCTCTGAGTGCTCCTGTGATGTCGGGACTTGGTCATGTGGACAGACTGCCTCACTGAGATCGTCCCCAGGTGGACATGTGTCATGAACAATATGTGGTGCATGCAAATGCTCCAAAATTCTAATTCCCACTTCAAAGCTGGGATACCATCACTGTCAACAGTGTCAACTGTCCTTAGAGTGAAAGCTAACTGTTAAGAGAGTGAATGACCGCCATGTGCCAGCCAATCATGCTGTCAACTAAACACGGTGGCCATGGGGAGGGCTGGTGACTGTATGCCACTCAAGTCATTCAAGTGCTTTCCCTCCAAAACCTTCCAACTGTGGTTTGAGGCAGTGTGCTTCAGGCATCCTCCCCACCTTGTCACACAGAATGTTAAGAGGCATGGACTCACAGTCAAGATGTAATAAATCAGCCCTAGCCGATTTGGCTCAGTGGATAGAGCGTCGGCCTGCGGACTGAAGGGTCCAAGATTCGATTCTGGTCAAGGGCAAATGCCTGGGTTGTAGGCTCAGTCCATTGTGCAGGAGGCAGCCAATCAATGACTCCCTCTCATCATTATGTTTCTATCTTTCTCTTCCTCTCCCTTCCTCTCTGAAATCAATAAAAATATTTTTTAAATGATGTAATAAATCAGTCATTTCTGTAGTGTCAGCAAGTGCAATTCTAAGTGAAACCAGCATTCTATTGTGCATGTGTTGCATAGGTAAAGAAATACACAATTGTCACCTGACCATGTCACGTGACCATCACACAACTGTCACACAAGTCACACGACTATCACACAGACTTAGGGTTACTATGAGAATCATTTCAACCTTGCAGATTCCCTGAAAGGGTCTGAGACACTCCAGGGGACATGGGACACAATTTGAGAACCACTGGTCTAGACTGTGAGGAGGGGGGCGGGGTACATCCATGCTGAGTGTATGGAGGTGATAGTGTGTGAACCCCTGTGTGGTGCCCACTGCCCATGTGCCAGTCTAGGACACACTCCTGGACTCCCTCCTGCCTGTCCCTCAGAAGCCATAGCCAGGCCCCCAGTACCAAGCCTCCAGAGAAGTCCCCCGCCCCAAGACCCTTAGAGATAAGGCACAGGCACTAGAAAACATCCCCTCCCAGGGGAGCAGGAAAGTGATGCTGAGCCTGTGACTCACCCTGACCGTGACCCTCGGCCCTGCTGCTCACACACCAGCCACCTACTTGGTCATGGTCCATGCCATCTGCCTCATGGTTCCTTTGTCAGAGGTGGCCTCAGTGGAGGGCACCTTGAGCATGCTGTAAGCCCTGGCGCTCTTCTCCAGCATATTCCATGACAACCTGATGGAGTAGTTCTGCACGCAGTGGTTAGACTCAAAGTTGGTCTCGGTGCTGCTGCACGGCGTGCACCGGTCCAAGCTCTCCAACACATCTTCCAGCTCCTGGCCCTGGTTGCTGATGCTGACGCTGCCCCTCGGCAATGTGGACTCCCACTTCTGGGGGCTGTCCCTCCAGATGCTGGACTTCGGGCTCTCTGAGACGGGTACCAAGTCATCATTGTAGGTTGAGTCTGAGTCACGGAATGCGAGGGAGGGGTAGTGACTAACTGAGAGTTTTTGAATTTCCTTTGGAAAGCACTAAAAAAACATATCATTAGAAGGAAAAAGATTAGCATGGCAACTCCATTAAACACCTTCTTTCCCAAGGATCTGTGCTCATGACCGAGAGCAGCCTTCACAGGACTTGGGCTGACAGTGCTGAGACAGTAGTGCCCACATGCCTCCCTACAACCCAGAGAGAGGCAGAAAATGCCTTGGAGGCCCCTCACACATACCTGAGCCATACAGCATCCACTAGCCACGCACAGTCACAGCACACAGAGCAAGACCCTTCCAACACCAGGCACATTAAGTATGAAGACATCAGAATGAGACCATAAGTGTCTCCTCACTGGCTACGCACTGAAGTGTCCACCAAGGGTCAGTAGCACCAATTCACCTCCCACAGGAATCCCCAATTTGGGGTGGGGTGAAGAAAACTTTATTCAGAGCAAACAGCTCTGTAGTGATACAGCACGGCTGTGAAAAACCACCACTATGAAGCCTAACCCAAGGACATGCAGTCAGTCTGCATTCTCTAGGGCAGTGGTCGCCAACCTTTCGGGCCTCATGGACCACCAGTGGTCTGCAGACCACTGGTTGGCGACCGCTGCTCTAATGGAAAGGGAAAGTGTGTTCTCCAAACCAGAGGGGAGTTGGCTTATAGAGAGACAGGAGTCCCCACCTCTGATCCCTGACTGATCCATCTTCATGCAAATGAGGACTCCAAATCCTTACAATCTGATTGGTCCAAAAGACACTGTCTTGATGGGTCAGAAATAAACTGCTCTGATTGGTCAGTGAAGATGACAGGGGCGGGGGAGGGGACACACAGAAGATTAATATAGCTCTGATTGGATTGGAATAGCCTCCGTCCTGTTGGTTGAAATAGGATTCCAGGAACTCCTCTGTAAGGGCTGGCTCAGATGGCAGAGACATGGTGCAGGCAGGCAGTTCGGTGCAGAGGCAGGTAATTGAGTGAAGGCTTCTATCTGACGTGCAGTTTATATGAAAGGACCCTGTGTGGAAATGGCTGCTAGGCTCTGATTTTGTTTGTTTGTTTGGTTTTTAGTTTGAGCCCAGTTAGCCACCAGGAGCCCATAGAAGTGGTAGGTCATGGATACATTAGATTAAATGATGTTAATAAAAGTAATTCCATCTTTAACATTTCCGTGTGGCTTCTAGAAAATTTTAAAATCAGCGGGGGGGGGGGGTGGGTAGAGGGTAACGTGGGGATAAGGACACATATGTAATATCTTAATCAATAAAAAATATATTAAAAAAAAGAAAATTTTAAAATCATACACGGGGCTCCCGCTGTAGCTCAGTGTGTTTCTGTGAGGTGACACTGTTCTTCATCTGGGCTTCAGAGGCTGCCTTCTCCAAGGACAGACCCCAGCCCAGCATCAGCATTGCCAGCAATGCACATTCCTGGGTCCCACCCCACACCCACTGAGGCAGAGATGCTGGGGGTGGGGCCCAGCCACCTGTGATTATTCTTTTCTGTAAATACTTGAGGTTTGGAGGCCTAGGAGTCTGTCTTGACTCCAGCCCTGTGATGCAAACCAGCTGCGACAGTGCATAAAGGTTGACATGGCCACGTTCCCACAGCGTCACCTACAAGGACAATCCTGCTCCAGGTGGCTCCACATTCACTCACGTTTGTGAGCCACTGTCCTTGGGGGCATGCAGGGGTCAAAAAGGAGCCTAACCCCACAGAGAGGAAAAACAGCCAGCTGGGAGAGAGGGAGGCACAAACCTTCGCCAACCACATGCAGCAAGCGAACCTATAAGTCCATTCTCGGGCGTCTTCATGAGTGAACTGGGGAAACTGAACACGGATGGTATCAGAAGACATTAGAAAATTCACTTGATTTTTAAAGCTGGGATAACAGTGTTTGTTGTTGTGTTAAAAAGAGAGAAGATGTGTCTTTAGCTAGTGGAGACACATAGGGAAGTCTTTATGGCTGAAGCCATCTGTGGGGAACCTACTCTAATGTGACACCAGCTAGGGCGTCAGGCCAGGGAGCACGGACGAGGGAAGATGAGCCACATGTCAGGGACTTTCATCTGGATGACAGATCCATAGAAGTTCATTGCACTGTGTTCTTTTGTAGTTATCTAATATTCTTCAGAATAAAAGTTTAAAAACAAAGGGAGTGATTTTTACAAGAATTTAAAGAATAGAATTAAAAGGCATTATGGGCCCAATTCCTTCATCAAGAATTAATTTACTCTGAGTGTATGAGGTCGCCTCTAGGTACCAGGTCCCTGAGGATGCTCAGCCCGTCCCCACTGCTCCTTCCTCTGCTGACTCCAGACTCCCCTGAGCCCACACCCCCTGGAGTGACTGTAGGGACCAAGCAACCCTGTCTGTCTGAGAGGCTGCCACTGAAGGCAACTCGGCACAAGAACAAGAATCACCACCACCTCTGTTCATGAGATCACTTTTGACCTTGAAAGTCAGTCGTTATTGTAGTGAACAACTTCTGACCAAGAAAAACTGAGGATATACACCCATGAGACATAAACTAATGCTGCTGTAAAAACAAAGCAGAAAGGACAGCTTTGGCTTCCAAACCCTCACTTCTGGTGTTTGGCCTGCGTTCTCATCAGTCCTGACTGCTGGTCACAGAGTGTCTGCAAACAGCCTGACCATGGTGCCCTTCAGAGCGAGCACAGAGGAACGGAGGAGGCCCAGAGGCTGAGCGTGTCTCCTGACACATCAGGGACCACAGGCAGGCCCTCCGGACAGAAGCCTAAGGCCACCTGGGTGGGAGGCCTCTCTCCCCTGCCTGCTGCACACTGGGCCTCTCAGGCAGTTGCTCTGGGCTCCTCCCCACACACGCCTCTCACCACCAGGTTGGGCTGGTGGCCTCTGAGCTCCCATGCAGGACTTGAACTTGAGAAGCGGAGTTAGAAGGAACATCTGGTCACCTGAGGAACTCTGTCTGTGGAGGGCACAGGATGGGCTGAGTAAATGCCTTTTCTGGAGAAAAAGCTTGAAGAGATTGGGAGGAGACGAGGGATGAATACAGACTCGTCGGGCCATGGGGACATTTTCCAGATTAACTTCACCAGCACCACACACACGAGGCCCAGGACCACAACAGGAAGAAGCCCTCAGCCCCTCCCAAGGCTTTCTTCGTGGATGTCGGGCTCAGTCCGCCTCTCATGGCTGACAATCAGGGTCCAGGGTCTGCTCCTAGGGGTGGGGACCTCCCTCTGTGGGTGTGGCCCCACTGCCCCGGCTCAGGAGATGTGGACACCAGGTCTGCCGACACCGCAGAGAACTGGCCCCTCCACTGCGACTTGTCCCTGAGTCTGGGCTGAAATGGGGGAGAAATGCCACCAAGCAGAAAGGAATCAGAGGTTCCACAACAAATAAAACACGGGCTGTCCTGTGACCCATTTCTGGGCATGGGCACGCACAACTTAACTATGGGGATTTCATCGCTGTGCCACCACCACAGAGGCACCTACACAGACCTAGATGGTACGACCCACTCACACCTGGGCAGAGTGGGTGTCCCCATCATAAACGCATCACCATTGATCAAACTGTCACCCCAAAAAACTGGAAGCAGGAGCTCAAACTAGCGCATTCAGACAGCACCACCTATAAGAGGAGGACCATGAGAGGGGTCTCAGGGCGCCAGCTGCTGTGTACGTGGCTGTAAGGACACGTCCCTCAGAGTCTGGGCAGCAAGCTCTGAACACCCTAGCGAGTGTGCAGGCTCTGTCCCTGCTTCCCGGCCGCGAGCCTTATGGTCTTCTCACCCATCTGAACCTGGTCCGTGTCGGGAGGGGAAGCTGGTGGGCAGCTGGGAAGACAGAGAGATGACGGTGGCAAATGGGAGCAGAGGGAAGGGGGTAGGTGGACGGTGGACACTGAGCCAGGCCGCTGGGGCCCATGGCTGACCTGGGGCTCGGGCACCGTCCTCTCGGCGATGTTGGGCCTGAAGGACGTGGCTGGGTAGTAGAGGAGGAAGCACATGTTGAGAGGCGTGAGGCCCTCATCCGTGCACTTGTTCACGTCAGCCCCGTTGTCCAGCAGCAGATTGATAATGTTAATGTGACAGTGAATCTGGGGGGAGAAGGCTGGTCTCACAAGGACAGCAGGCTCCCTCAGCCAGGGGCGAGCCGGGCATCTGATGCTCACATGGGACACAGCTTCCCCGAGTGAGGCCTCACGCCGGCCTGAACTCCGAGACAGAGACCTGAGCTCTAGCTTGGGCTGGGCAAGGGGCATCAAACATGTGACCGAGACATGTGACCAAGGCCTGTGCCCTCACCCTTTCCACTTGACCCCATACGTCCCACTTCGAGTCTGGGAGGACTGCAGCTTCTCCGAACGGAGAGGGAATGTCCCCCACCCACTCAGGGTGCCATCACCAGGGGCCTCAAGGGTCAGTGCTCCTGCAGGGCAACCCTGCAACAGACACAGCATGGGAAGGAGGGATGCTCACTGCGGCTGCAGCGAGCACCGTGTAGCCCCGTGCGTCGGCTACGTCAGGACTGGCAAGGTTGTCCCGCAGGATCCCATAAATCCAGTCGTAGTTCCCTTCCTCGGCCTTCAGGATCATCTCCTTGGCAAGCCGCTCCTTGGGGCCACGGCATGCAAAGCCACTCCGATCCCCCTCCAGGATGGCGCCCATGTTCCAGCTGGAGTGCTCCTTCTTGTTCCTGGCAACACAGGAGTTTCAGTGGACCCAATGCCGCCACCGAAGGGGCCATCCTGAGCCCTCCTTCCCACACTGCCTCTCCTCCTTCCAGGGCCCGGAACTGCCCAGCCCTCCTTCTTCCCCTCCCCTCAGCCACAGTCAGCGTGGATGTGGCACAGTGGTGGGACACACTGCCTGCAGGTGAAGATGCTCAGGCTAAGCATCTGCCCTGGGTGGCAGTGGCTGCAAGGAGCACACACACACAGGTCTGGCACTCAGCACCAAGCAACCACATCCCACCTCAGCCCTTTTGCGTTCCTATTTGAGTAGAGAACATGCAAGTCCCATGATCCATTTACCACACACACCGAAGCCTGTGTGCACAGAACCTCCTTCACAGTCAAGAACCTGTGGTTTCATGGTAGCTTCTTTACCCAATAGTCTTCAAAGACTGACTACGGGCTCAGCTGATATTTGCATGATGGATGAATCGATGCATCAATAGGTGAAGAAGCAAATGGATGGGTGGATGGGTTGATGGATATAAATGAATGGATGGGTGCATGGATGGATGGATGGATGGATGGATGGATGGATGGATGGATGGATGGATAAGTGAGTAGATGGATGGATGAATGGATGGATGGTTAGATGGATGGACAGATGGATGGATGGATGGATGGATGCATGGATGGATGGGTGGATGAGTGGGTGGATGGATGGATGAGTGGCTGGACGGTTAGATGGATGGACAGATGGATGGACGGATGGATGGATGGATGGGTGCATGAATAGATGCGTAAGTAGCTGCCGGGAGCCAGTCCATGCTTGCTGTTTCAAGGGACCTGGCATATATGGCATACTGTTCTTAATATGTTTGCTCACCTTCTTGGCACTATGTGTTTTAACCAAGGTCTCTGAGGAAGGTTGTTTCCCCAGGTAGGGATTTTCCCCTGAAGTTAGGGAGGGAATAAAACCTCTTAACTAAGTGCCAGGCAGGTAATTAATCACTTTAACTACGAACAATCATGCTTAAGCTACATAATCTTTACTCCCTGGAATGGAGATAAGAAACGCCCTAACCTTTGTAATAGAGATTAATAGGATTGAATCAACTGGTATAAATACAGATGTAACAAGACAGCAAGAGACAGAAAGAGAGACAGAAATTGGCACAGAACCTACACAGAACGTTCTCTAGAGACAGAAGAACTTCGCTGGAGAGAACATGGCAAAAGATCCTGGACAGAAACTGGCCTCAGAACCTAGAGACAGAACCTAGTGAGAGAACATGGCAAAAGATCCTGGACTGAACCTGACTACAGAAATTGGCAAGAGAACCTGACTAGAACCTGGTGACTGAACCTGGCTGGAGAACCTGGACAGAACCTGGCTGGAGAACCTAGCGAGGGAACATGGCTACAGAACCTGACTGGAGAACCTGGAGAACCTGGCTGGAGAACCTAGCAAGAGACCATGGACACAGAACCTGGCTGGAGATCCTAAACAGAACTTCGCTGGAGATCCAGACCAGAACTTGGCTGGAGATCCTGGCTAGGCTGCTGATCAACTGAACGCTATCTCCGTGTCATTCCTTCTTCGCCGACTCCGTCCACACCTTTGGGGACCCCTGGACCCGCTGGGGTTGGACCCCAGCAAGTAGCCGCTTGTGCTCACAAACATTCATTCTAAAACAGTTTAGTGATATCTGAAGACAATATTTAAGAAAGGGATTAGAATATTGAAATTTTTACTTAAGAAATCAGTTTCCCTTTGGTGCTGCTAACTATGGCAGGGCTGTGGGGTGGGGGAGCCTTTGGAGACCAGCGGAGCAGCTCTGTCTTTTTCTGGCTATCTTTGGAGAAGCCAGAGGCCTGGCCAGCCCCCAGCCCACTCTTGCCCTGCTCCCCCATCCTTGGCTCTCTGGCCAGATCCATATTAAGACATCATGGTAATAACAGTCCCTTCTCTTTGTGTGGACCTTGTGCAGAGACTTGACCATCTACTCACAGGCCGGACCCTGTGCAGGTGCGCAGATGTGGGGCACTAGCTCTGACCTAAGCAGAGGAAACATGCACAAGGTCCCAGCACCAGAATGTGGCTCAGCCCCATGGGATCAGGAGTTGACCCTCTTCCATGCCCTGGCTCGGCTCTCACTAAGCAGACTCCCCCGCAGTAGGCCAGCAGATCCCCCACCCCCACAGCCCTCCCAGGCATGTCCCAGCCCACAAGCCCTGGCACCGGCCATCCCTCCCACTCATCATTGGGCTGAGCCAGTCCGTTAAAAAAAAAAAAAAAAAAAAAGCCTATTTATGTCAACCTGACAAAGACCCGAGGCGCCAGGGCCATCAGGAGCGGACCCCCAGACATCGCCGAATGGCAGCCCTGATTACCTGAACTTGTAAGTGTGTTTTTGGATTTTGACCATCAAAGGGGTCTCATTTTTGATGAACCATGGTTCTCCCTCCTCAACAAATGGAGGAATATCATGCAGGAAGATCCGGGAGTCCAAGTCTCTTCGGAAAGAGCGGGTAATGGGCATGTGGGTGTTGTCAGTGGAGTAGAGGTACACATCCGGGGACAGAGTCAGGTCGTCGTTCAGCAGGAACTGCTTGTAGTCATAGAAAAACGGGTCCCGCTCCTCCTGCAGGTCCCAGTGCATGGTCTCCTCCTCAGAGAGGCTGATTCTGGCGGGGGAGTGCGTGAGGAAGCCCTCGAACTCGGGGTAGCTGCTGATGGAGACGCTGCAGGGTATTTCCGTGCACAGCTTGATCAGGTGCTCCCGGAACCACAGCCCCACTTCCTGGCTGCCGTCGGGGTAGGTCTCGATGCCCGGCCCAAACCGCTCGTCTGCTTTGTACAGCCCCTGAAAAACAAGTCCCGCCAGGGCAGAGGGAGGACTCAGCAGGGCTGTCGACTCTGCCACCCGTTTCTTAAAATCAAAAGAAGAAATGTCTTCATTTCCTCAACAAATATCCATTGAGGCTTCCCGTGTCCCAGGTACAGGGACCTACAGCAAATGTGTAAACACAGACACCTCGGTGGAGGATCTGGTGGTCAGGGGTGGACGGGTCCTTTATCGGAAAGTGGGGACATGACCAGGGGTCTCAAGGTGGAAGTGTGTGTGGGATGTCAGGAGGGGCCCATTTCAGGGAACCCCCTGCAGCTCTAACACTGGGGGCCCAGCCCAGGTGCTCCAGCAGCGTGTGGGTGAGGCGCCAGGCTCCGGGTCAGACAGGCCCCAGCAGATGTGAATGAGGAGGAGGAGGAGCTGATCCTTGCTGCCCATAAATCTGGCAGAATGCAGCAATTCCTGGGCCTTTCTGAATGCTTCCACCAGGTATGGAGTCAGAACAGCCAGGAAGAACAGATGAGAAACTATGAGTGACAATACAGCCCCCAGGACAAGGGAGCCTGGCCGCACGGTTCCCTGCAGGGCACGCAGAGAAAGACTCAGTTCCCAGGGACCTGGTCTTTCCTGCGATGGCGGGATGGATATCTGGAGGTTGTGGGAGGGCAGAGGAATTTTTATGAGGAAGTATCCTGTCATCAGAGCTATAATCACAAATGTAGACTCTGCCAATCACCCGATGGTTAAATAAGGATGGTGTGCCCACAGATGCTACTTCCTGCAGGCTTTAAGTTTTCTGGTCTTGGTATGTGTTGTCAGCCAATGGTCACTGGTGCCCATTCAAGGACAACAGGAATCCCAAATGTGGGGTGCAAAGAAGAAGGACACTTTATGCAGGCTGTGATCTGCTCTGTTCCAAGCAGGCCAGGAAAACGCATTCTTTGGTGGAAAGGGGAAGTGCTTCCCAGAGGTAGAGGGGACTTGGCTTTTACAGACAGAAGTCCCCGCCCTTGGCCCCTGACTGGTCTGTCCTCTTGCAAATAAGGACTCCAATTGCTTGCGCTTTGATTGGTTCAAAAGGCACTTTCCTGATTGGACAGAATGGAGCTGCTCTGATGGGTCAGTGAAGATGTTGATGGGGATATAGCTGCACTGCTCCATTTGAATGGGGCAAGCCTCCGTCCTACTGGTTGAAATAGGATTCCAGGACTCCTCTATAAGGGCTGGCTCAGATGGCAGAAACAGTGCAGGCAGGCATTCAGTGTAGAGGCTTCTCCCTGAAGTGCAGATTGCATGAGACGCTTCTGTGTAGAAATGACTGCTTGGCTCTGTTTTGTTGTGTGTATTTTTAAATTTGAGCCCAGTTAGCTACCAGGAGCCCTACTTAGCCCTACTTACCATCTGCTTTCTCGGTGTCCACATGGTTTACTTTTTTTTAATTCTTATTTTTTGTTAATCCTCACCTAAGGATATTTTTTCCATTGCTTTTGCAGAGAAGGGAAGGCGGGAGGGAAGGAAAGAGAGAGAAACATTGATGTGACACATCAATTGGTTGCGTCCTGTACACGCCCTGACTGGGGGCAGGGAGCGAACCTGCAACCGAGTTATGTGCCCTTGACTGGGAGTTGAACCCTACACCCTCAGGTTGACACTCTAACCACTGAGCTACCAGCCAGGGCCGCAGTGTTTATTTCTGAGCAAAGAATCTTCTAGGAAATCATTCTAAAGGTCACCAGCAAACATGGCAGGATCCGTGAGCAGGCCATGACCTCAGCACTGTCTGGAGGCCAAGTTCATGCTGCCATCCATCCCTCAAGACTGCAAGAAATGAGGGATTATGTGCTGCCCTGAGGAGAGGGGGCAGGAATATGTATGCATATTTGCTGAAATTTTGTAGGTGCAAAGATAAAACATCAGCAATGACAAGGGAGGGTTCAGAATGTTAGAGTTCAGGATGTTAGAGAAAAGCGTACTCCTCTGGGTGGACCCGTTTGCTAGATTTGACTAGGAAAATAGCAGTTTTGTACATAATTACAAAACTAAATTAAAGCAAGATTTAACAATAGACTCTTAAGCCATGAAAGCAAAATAGCACACGTGAATGTGGCTCTATATCCAGTGGTGGATTGGCCCCAGAAAGGAATCCTCCCATGGGATTTGACCCTGGTGGGACAGGCCGGGGGACAAAAGGAAGGCCAAGGAATCTTGAGTTCATCACAACCATGATGGTGGTAGTGATGCTATGTTGTTATCCTGAAACCATTACAGATATTTTATGAGATTAAGCAAATGAGAAATTTTGTTAATAGTTAGAAACTGAGATTGTTAGGACTAAGAGAAATGTAGGCAGACACAGTAGCAGAGCTGTGAGTGAAAGCCCCACCCTCCTACACTGCAGCTGGAAATATTAGGAAAAATGGGGGATGTCTTTTCTCGTCAAGGAATATATTTTTGCCCTAGCCAGTTTGCTAAGTGGTTAGAGCACCAGCCCTGGGACTGAAGGGCTGCAGGTTTGATTCTGGTCCAGGGCACATACCTTGGTTGTAGGCTCAATCTCCAGCTCCAGTTGGGGCATGTGTAGAAGGCAGCCAATCAATGTGTCTCTCTCAAGTCGTTTCTCTCTCTCTGTCTTTCCCCCTCCCTTCCACTCTAAAAACCAGTGGGGGAAAAACAGCCTTGGGTGAAGATTAACAAAGAAAAGAAAAAAAAGAAAAGAAATGTACTTCTAGATCTACTACTGAAAAGGCCTAAAAATAACAACCACCCAACAAGGCAGTAATGAGCACCCAGACTGTGGTTCCTAAACACTGTGTCCCACTAAAGGGACCACACTCCCTAGACAAACAGTCAATTCTGGTCCAGGGTGGGAGATGCATGAAGGAACTTGGAACTACTTGTCACCGCAGAAAGCGAGAAAATGACCCAAACCTGCAGGAACTGTGTCAAAATCACAAGAGCTAAACCATAGAGGCTCTGCCTGACCAAAGGTGGGACAATCTGGGTATCAAATAGCATAATAACAGCAAGGGATTGAAATATATCAACTATGTTAAAATCCATGAGTTTATGAAGATACTAAAAACATTAACCATCATTGGCCACCTGAAGGGTGTAAAGAAATGGATTTAAGGTGTCCTGTTCCCACCTGCACATGCAGCAGCCCCGCCCCTCACCCACACCCAGAGCCCCATCCCCTCACCTGGAAGAGCCTTGTCTTCATGAACATAGTGCCGTAGCCTTCTCGGTAGCTGAGGTAAAACATGCCAGTGAAACTGGAGCCGTCTGGCCACATGTAGGTGCCGAAGCCATGGCGGTGGTCCCGGTAAAACTGCCCATGGTAGGACTGTGGACAAAAAGCTCTGTGACACGCATGTCTGAGAGCTGCCCCTCACCACCCAGACCCCTACAGGACCGCTCCCGGCTGAGCCACCATGTCTGGCCAGCATGGATGGGGACCAATGGGGTTACAAACTCATGGCGTGCCTGGCCACAGGGTCCTCTTCAAGTTCGGTGGCCAATGTGACAGAGCTTAGTCACCCAAATCAGGCACAGGGGGTGCCAGGCGGTTAGTCCCCCAATGGCCACGCTCCCTCCTGCCTGGCTCAAGTGAGGGAGTGGGGGAGGTGTCAGAACTGCCCAGACATCCTGAGTCAGGAAGGGGGAGGCCATGATGGGGTCAGTGCCCACCCTGGGTTTAGGCAGAACCTGTGTCCCCTCAGGAGCTCTTGCCTGGGCTCAGCTCTCATCTTATCTGGCCTCCACTCAGCTTCACAGACAGCAGGCTGGCCCAGGGAGTGGGGGGCTGTCAGCCTCCGGCTCACCCATGTGGCCCTAGGGGGAGGGGTGTGGGCTCTGACTAAGAACATGGATGTGGCTTTGATTTAAAACTCCTCCATGGATGGGGGCCTCTGTTTGTGTTAGGGGCGGGGCTATCAGAGCCGGCCCTCCAATGGGACCCCGGAAGGAACAGAGAATGTGAGGTCCAATTGCCAGACTCGACTGTCATGTGTGTCAGACGGTTGCCTTCTGCACCAGAGGCGGGCTGGACAGCACTCAGTCGACTGTCGGTGCTCTGCACAAAGGGGATGCACTATTGCCTGCTTCCTGTCCCTTTTCTTTCCTCTAGCAACTGAGATGTCACCCCATTCATTTGTCAATGGACTGACCCTACCTTCATCCCCCACACATGTGACCATGCCTGGCCAGCCAGAGGACTCCAGTCCTAGCCTTGATTTGGGTTTGACCACAGGACCCATCCCCAAGCCAGACCAGGGTCCTGCTGGGGTTTTTCTTCTCTTCCAGGAGTTCATGATGCCACCCCTGTGGGCTTGCCAGATGGTGGAAGATAAGTCTTTCCCCCCTCCACTCTATAAAAATGGGGAGAGAAAGGGCCTGGTGGGTCATTAGAACCCTGGACCCAGCCACACAGAGGACTACGGGACCCCTGTGATGGGCTTCCAGTTACAAGAGCCAACAGGCCCTTTTCGTTTCAACCAGGTCTAATTGGGGGTCTACTGCTTACTCCTCCTGAGTCTGGCAGGGCCAGACACTGATGAGCAGAGAGGCCCTCGGCTGGGGACCGCCTGCCTTCCACTATCATTCCATATGTACGATGATGTGGGGAGTATCAGAGTCCATTCAACTGAAGAGTAAAAACCTACGCTGCACACTGTTTGTGTAGGACTGTGGGGCATTTAACTATCAGCATGAAAGGATTCTGACCACACCCAGCACTGGGCCATGTCCCCATGCTTCCATCCACCCCTCCTCGGGCCCCTGCACAGACCTAGGGCCTCATCTGACCAGCAGAGCGGACGTGCTCCGTCCTGTTCTTTCAATACAGTTAACGTGTTCAAGGAAACTGCTGGAGAGTGGCGCACCCTCTGCCTCCTGGCCTCTGGCTCACAAGCCTCCGTGGCTGTACGAGCATCTGCTTGGTGGACCCGGAGGTCCCTGCCAGGCCCCTGCTGTGCTCTCCCTCCACAGGGAGAACCTGGCATTGGAAGGACAGGTTGATGTACCCAAACCTCCCACCACCGTGAGAGGGCAGTCTGACCCCTGCACACCACAATGTCAGTTAAAAGAGAAATCGGCTAAGAACTAAGAAACAAAAAAAAAAGGAGACATATGTAATACTCTTTGTAATACTTTAAGCATTAAAACAAAAGAAAAAAATACATATTTTAAAAAAAGAACTAAGAAACAAATTTGAACAGGAGTCAGTGCTCGAGTCATGAATGTCCTGGTGACCCCCGCTCAAAGGCAGAAACTCAGCATGGGCTCAGGTCCCTGCCTGCCTGCCACTGTCCTGGTCACAGGAGATCTGGAGGCTCCTACAATCTTGGGGCACATCCCAGGCATCTCTTGGATAGGAAAAATGTTAGCCTGGCATCCCTTCTGTTGCTGGACCATGAGTTCACATCACACCCCTCTCAGAAGAAGAGAGATGGGCCCTGGTGGCTGAGCCCTGGGCCAGGAGGGAAGGAAGCATTGGAAGCCAGTTACCTCACCCGTAGGCCACGAGAATTCTCCATACCCCAGCTTCATGTCCAGCCCGAAATGCCCTCGGTAGACGCAGCCATCCTGCCACTCCTGCACACCTTGGACCAGCTGGATGTAGGTCTCCTTCAGGTCCTGCTCCCTAAAGGGGGCCTGGGGCTCCTCCTCCTCCTCCTCCTCCTCCTCCTCCGGGGCCTCTGGCATGTTCCTGGCGGCATGAAGGGCAGCAAGAGGGAAGAGCCGAACTGGCCAGAGGTCTTCAGAGTGACTGTGTGCCGAGAACTGCACCCTACACACCGCACCTCCCAACAACCCCAAGGCAAAGGCTGTTGGTATCCTCATTCTCCAGAAAGGGAAACTGAGGCAGAGGGGGTACAGTGATTGCCCAGGAAGTGGAAAGTACTGTAAGGCTGTCTAACAAGGGTAATGGCGTGCAGCATCCACCCAGAGCTGGGCAGACACTGGTGGACCAATGGAACAGGCTAAGCAAGGAGAGGGAGCTTCGGGTCAAGGGATGATCCAAGAGCAACTCGAGGGGCAGCAATGGACCCCTCAGAGGAAGGGCAGATGCAGGGGTGGATGGACCCTTAGCAGAGGCAGAGAATGTGTGCCTGGGTGGGCTTGCCTCTTTCCTGTTCTTGCTATCTAAAAGTACAATCCTGATTCAAAGGTGTACCCAGCCTCACCCAGCACACACACACCCTCTCTGCCTCCCTCCCCCCTCTAAAGGCCTGTCTTGGGGATGCTACATCCGGGTGTCTGTCTAACCCGTGCTGTGGTCAGGCTGCACACAGTGTAGGAACACTCAGACTCTGAGCCCCCTCCACCAGATGGCCCTCAAATGCCAGCCATGAGCCACAGAGGCCTAAAGCCGGCCCGACAAGGAGGGACTGAGCTGCTACAAACACAGGGATTTCTATTCCATGTTGTTATACGCCTGTAGGAAGAAGCCAAGAAGGATAGACACCAACATGCCACAATGATGAAGTCTGGGGCTCAGATATGCTTTGCTGTTGTTCTTTTGCTTACCTGTGTTTATGGGTTGAATTGTGCCCCCACCCCCTAAAATGTGTTGGAGTCCTACCCCTTCAGAACCTCACAATGTGACTTTATTTGGACCCTAATCCAATGTGACCATTGTCCTTATAAAAGAAAGAAGTTGGGACACAGAGGATTGTAGAGTGGTGACGTGTAGACAGAGAAAACACAGCCATCTGCATGCCTCGGGGAGAGGCCTGCCACAGACTCTTCCCACACCCTAAAAGAGAACCACCCTGCCCACGCCTCTTGGACTTCACACCTGAGAACAATAAATTGTTGTTTAAGCCACCTGCCTGTGGTTCTTTGTTAGAGCCCTGGCAAATTAGCATACCAGTATTTTCTCATTTTCTACATGGCACAGATACTACTTGTTAATTAAAAAAATTAATGAGGAGGAAAGATAACTGACAGTAAAAATAAGAAAAATACAAATTTTCAAATATTTCCCTAAAATAATAAATAAAAATGATTTTGAGGTTAAATAAGAAAATCATACTGCAGCCAATCAGCTGTAGGGCCCACTTCAGGGTCACTGGAAATGACCAGCTGGCAAGGTGGACACGAGTTTGACCACTTGGCTCTGTCACCAGATAGTTCCTTACTCCCTCATGTCAGTCTGCTCAGAGGCTGTGACAAACTCACAGATGGGCAGCTTACACAGCAGGCATTTATTACTCCCAGTTCTGGAAGCTGGAGGTTCAAGGTCAGGGTGTCTGAAGACTCGGTTCTCTGTGTCCTCAGTGCTGGAGAGTGGGAGCTGTTAGTCTCTTCTTCTTGTGAGGACAGTAATGCCATCATGGGGCCCCACCCTCGGGATCTCACCTAATCCTAATTACCACACGGATCTCCCAAAAGTCCCCTTCCCTAATATTATCACATTGTGGTTAGGGCTTTGACATAGGAATTTCAGGGGTGGAGGACACAATTCAGTCCATAAAAGGGACAAACACAGTGGGTTAGAGGGTGGATTTTTCCTCGCTCTGAGAGAAGCACCTGGCCCAAAGTAGGCCTACCAAGTGTCAGCTCTCACCTCAACACCCTGTGAAGACGCTATGCCAACCTGGGACTGGGACCCCCATGGTGTAAAGCAAATGCCCTAAGGCTGTGAGGTGACAGACAAGCCCAGTGTGGGCAGGCTAGAGTCTAGCCCAGCCGTGGGCAAACTACGGCCCGTTTGAAATGAATAAAACTGAAAAAAAAAAAAAAAAAGACCGTACCCTTTTATGTAATAATGTTTACTTTGAATTTATATTAGTTCACACAAACACTCCATCCATGCTTTTGTTCCGGCCCTCCGGTCCAGTTTAAGAACCTCTTGTGGCCCTCAAGTCAAAAAGTTTGCCCACCCCTGGTCTAGCCGCTAGACGGAAGGTGCAAAGATCAGGCTCTGGGGCCCAGTCGCCCATTATGGTAAATTTCCTCAGTGGCTGTTGATACAACATTGGGGTTTTGCTATTTCTCCAGAGACTAGATTTTTGAGGGATAATATAACTTTTAGCGATTTCTTAACACCTGCCCCAAAGCTGGATCTCAGCTAAGTCTGGTCCTCAGCGTTGGCCGCAGACCTCCCTACCTTTTGGTGAAGAGGATGGAGCTCTCCAAGGTCCCTGGGGAATCCTCATAGGAAGTAGGCTCGCTGCCTCTCCTCTCCAGCTGGTCTGAGGAATAACCACCTTCCATGTCTCTCGTCTATGAACCTGGAAGCAAACCCGGAGACCCACAGTAGCTCTCAGGGCTCCTGGTAAGTGCCCACGGACCACCCACCGCCCACTGGCCTCAGGAACCGCCCCTTCCCCATACCGGACCTGGTCCAAGGCCACCGCGCCACCCATCCTGTTAGAACCTCCAGGAAATCCTCGCCAGAGCTCCGGGGTCTCCTGTCCCTTCCGTGGGGTGAAAACCACAGGAAGGGCCGCTGGGGCCACCCTCCTACGGCCACAAGTGGCAAGGTCAGTCCGGCGCCAGCTGAGTACCCTCCATTCCCCCGGGGTCCTCAGTAGCCAGCTGCGACCCATAACTCACAGCCTATCACGCAAGTCGGGTCTCAAACTTCCTCTCTGTTCCTCCTCAGAAGCGTGGGACCACGCGCAGCCCCCGCCGCTGCCTCAGTGGAGCTCAGCGACAACCCCCACCCCCAACACACACACACACACACACACACGGCTCACCGCAATTCGCTGCTGCCCCGCCGGGATCCCGACCGCGCCCCTGCCACGGGGTCGCACCAGGCTCGGAGAGCTCACAGCGACCACAACAGGTCAGCGAGCAGCGCAGACCCGCTGGCCAGTATCCTCTGGGCACAGTGCTGGAGCCCGACAGCGTCGGGTTTCCCTGGAGACGACCTCACTCCCCGCCCACGTGCCCGCTACAGCTCTTGGCCTGGCCAATCCTGCGCCCGCCTCTCCCGGACACGCCCCCAGGCGTTCAGGGTCGGGGCAAGGTGTCACCCTCTGTGACTTCACAGGAATCCCTGGCCGGGTGTACCTGCCCTCTGAACCCGCCCGGTGGGCACACACCCTCCCCTCGTGCCCCCGCACCTCCCCACGTGTTGCTGGCCTTCTGTCTGAGTCCTCACAGCTGAGGGATAAATTAACGTCTACCATCGCCAGATCGAGCTCTGCCTGGCTCTGAAGCGGGCTTCCTTCCTCGGTAAATGTTTGTGGGAGGCACAGAGCGGGAGCTCAAGGTCTGGTGGGGAAAGCAGATGAGGTAAAGGCCTGGGCTCACTGGGAGAGAAGGATTAGCTGTTGGGACTGACAAGTTAGAAGTCTCCAGAACACCTCTTTTTGGGCCACATTTTAGGATTTAGAATTGTTTGGCCAATCTCACCAAACTGTCAGATTTTTCACAAATAGGTGTGTGTACAAATAGTAGTTTTTAACTACTGTCTAGTCCGGTGGTTCTCAACCTTCCTAATGCCGCGACCCTTTAATACAGTTCCTCATGTTGTGGTGACCCCCAACCATAAAATTATTTTCGTTGCTACTTCATAACTGTAATGTTGCTACTGTTATGAATCGTAATGTAAATATCTGATATGCAGGATGTATTTTCACTGTTACAAATTGAACATAATTAAAGCATAGTGATTAAAAACAAAAACAATATGTAATTACATATGTGTTTTCCGATGGTCTTAGGCGACCCCTGTGAAAGGGTCGTTCGACCCCCAAAGGGGTCTCGACCCACAGGTTGAGAACCACTGGTCTCATCTTTTGTATTGGGCAGTATATTAGTTTCTTAAACCTGCTGTAACAAAGCATTACAAACTGGGTGGCTTAAACCAAGATAAGTTTTTCTTTCATCAGTGTTTGTGTCTCCAAATCTTCTTCTCCTATAAGGACACTAGTCATTTGGTTTAATCCGATATGACATCATTACATCTGCAAAGACCCTATTTCCAAATAAGGTCATTAACAGGTACCAGGGGTTTAGGACCCACCATTCAACCCTCAACAGGTGATAGGATTTACCAGGTTTGTAGGATCTTTTGAAGTGTTCGTTGAGTTTCTCTTTACATAAACACATTTACAGACAGCTCGTTGTGCCTCTGCTCGGCTTCCCAAACTGCTGTTGAAGGGAGCAGGAAGGAGGGCTCTCCTCAGGAAGCTGGCGTCAGGTCCAGAAGAGGGTGGTCCAAACTAAACACAGCCACCAAGGTGAAGAGAATAGACTGGAGACAGAGGCTAGTTACCCACTCATTCGCTCGATGGGATGAAGGAGTGTGGCGTATCACGTAGGAGGCCTTGGAACAGAAAACCCACCTCATCCTCCAACAAGTTACGGGTCATTTGCTGGCTCAGGAAACCGAACAGC
This sequence comes from Myotis nattereri, assembly GCF_964212035.1. Lineage (NCBI taxonomy): Eukaryota > Metazoa > Chordata > Mammalia > Chiroptera > Vespertilionidae > Myotis > Myotis nattereri. Next base: position 36,129,140 of record NC_138082.1, read on the forward strand.
CCCAAGAGGAAGGTCTCAGGTTTGGTTTGGTTCAGTGGCCCAACAATGTCATCAAGGATCTGGTTTCTCCCAATGTGGCATTCACCCAAGGCTGCCTTCCCCTTGTGGTGTTAAGGATAAAACGGAGATCTCCATGCTCCTCTCCTCCTCGGTCCATGAGAGCCCAAGCCCTTTGATGAAGCAATGATGGGATAACAGCTTTACTGATTGGCTACAGGTAACCAGGACCCACTTCTGGAACTGGGGGACAGAAAATCTATTTGGTTGGCTCCCATGAACTTGGAAAAATGGGAATTTCATTGCCTCTCCAACCCAAGAGCCCATCTGTCCTTAGGGAAGAAGAAGAAAATGGATTCTGGGAGGGCTTTTGTGGGAGATGTCCAGACCCGCAGCCAATGAAGACCTGGCTGCAAAGTGGTATCTGAGTCTTTAGCTCAGAAAGGAGCTGGCCCAGGTTGTAACAAAGATCTGACGGTTACCAGTGCTTGGAGGCTGCAGCTAAACCGAGAGAATCAAGACCACCCAGAGATTATACATAGGTTCATTCTGTCAGATTTATGCAGTACTAGGTATGGGGTAGGGGGTGGGAGGGGTTCGGTACTGGAGAATAATCTCTGGTAGAATGGATTGCAAATCTTAGGCAAACAATGGAGATGAATCAGAAAATTTTACTATCATTAGAATAAAATTGAAATTGCAACTAAATAAATATATGCAAGACTGCAGTCAGTTATTTTTCACTGAAACCATTCCCTGAAAGGAACCGGTCATCAGAAAAATCTATTGAAGAGCTGGGATTCTTTTTCTTTTTTTTAATATATTTCTATTGATTTCAGAGAAGGGAGAGGGAGAGAGAGAAACAGCAATGATGAGAAAAATCAGTGATGGGCCACTTCCTACACTCCCCACACCTGGGGATCAAGCCTGCAACCTGGGCATATGCTCTGACTGGAAATCCAACCGTGATGACTTCCTGGTTCATAGGTCGACGCTCAACCATCAGTCACGCTTGCTGGGCTCGAAGAGGTATTCTTAATGAATCTTACTGAAGAGGCAACTGTGTGGATATTAAATGATACTAACTTTTTGAAGTTAACAAGGATGTCTCAAAAGTTAGTAACTTAGAAAAATAACAAAAATACCGTTTATTAAAAAAAATGAAAAGTTAATGGTAAATAGCTTTATATAAACTACGTTTTACAATAAATGGGAAATACCCCTAACCAGTTTGGCTCAGTGGATAGAGCGTTGGCCTGCAGACTGAAGGGTCCCGGGTTCGATTCTGGTCAAGGGCACATGCCCAGGTTGTGGGCTCCATCCCCAGTGGAGGCCATGCCGGAGGCAGCTGATCAATGATTCACTCATCATTGATGTTCCTATCTCTCTCTTCCTCTCTGAAATCAATAGAAATATATCTTAAAAAAATAAATAAAAGGGAAATAAAATGCAGAAATTACAAAGGGCAACTTATCAGGAAGCAGATAACAGGAGGAATAAGCATAAAGCTATACTAAAGGGCACCTCAGCCCGCAATACAGTTATAGGAAGTAGTTATTAAGAATACATGATACAAAGAAAAATACACGAAATCAGGCGATTTACCAAGACAACGATATTGAGAATACTGGTCAGGTGCGGAGGAGGATCTGTGACAGGGCCCCCCTGCTCCTCTGCACAACAGCCACAGCTTGAGACGCCCCCTCCCCGAGCCCCGCGGTAGCCCACCAGGCCCGCCCGCCTGGTCAGACTCCGGTGCAGCTGAACCTCTCGGGTCGCAGGGACCTTCATCCAATTCTAGAAGCCCGCCTCTCCTGTCTGCTGGTAAGCTCCTCCCACACGTAGCACCCGTAGCCAATCAGAGGAGGCGTTCTGCAGGGCCTGACTAATGAGGAGGTGGCCAGGGGCTTGTGGGCGGGACCCGCTCGTGCTCAGCCGAGATGCTGACCGCTCCGGGCGGCCCTCGGATACCTTTAGGACCCGAGCCAGCCTCCAGACTTCCCAAAATAGACCCCCGGGCCAGATGCCTGAGCGCGTCATGGACTCCGGAGGAGCCGAACGCCTCGGCGGCGGCCCGGCCACACAGCCGCCATTGGCGCACGTCGCCCCCTCGCTCTTTCTCGGGAACGCACGCACTGCAGCCGCGTCTGAGCTGCTGGCGTGCGCGGGCGTCACCCTGTGCGTTAACGTCTCGCGCCAGCAGCCCGGGCCGCGCGCTCCCGGCGTGGCCGAGCTGCGCGTGCCCGTGTTCGACGACCCAGCCGAGGACCTGCTGGCCCACCTGGAGCCCACCTGCGCCGCCATGGAGGCCGCAGTGCGCGCCGGCGGGGCCTGCCTCGTCTACTGCAAGAATGGCCGCAGCCGCTCGGCCGCCGTCTGCACCGCGTACCTCATGCGGCACCGTGGCCTGAGCCTGGCGCAGGCCTTCCAGGTAGGGCGGTCCTTCAGGTGGGGCAGGGCGGAGCCGGGGGTGGGAGCCTTCTCAGAGGGGCGGGGCTCCGGGCGGGGGCACCCCCCCCTCCCCCCCCCTCCCCCCCCCCCCCCCCCCCCCCCCCCCCCGGTGGTGGGCAGTTGAGGACTTTATAGCGAGTGCTGCGGGGCGTTTCACCTAATCCCCTCCTTTTCAGACCGTGAAGAGCGCCCGCCCCGTGGCCGAGCCCAACCCTGGCTTCTGGTCCCAGCTCCAGAAGTACGAGGAGGGCCTGCAGTCCAGGTCCCGCCTGACCCCGGAGCCCTCCACACAGTGAGCCCTGATTGGTCAGCCCAACCCCCAAGCCAGACTGGGAGTTTCCTGGGATGGTGTAATCCAAGCGTGTCAAACTCAGGGCCTCAGACCGCATACAGCCCACAACTAATATTTTTGCGGCCCAGCCAATGTAAGGGTATGTTTTAATTATAATTTTGTAACTTAATTTTTACAATATCCTGTTCTATAAAATCCTATAAAAAGGCTAATAAGGAATAACCAGTCGCTACGGTGTGCATTGACCACCAGGGGGCAGACTCTCAACGCAGGAGCTGCTCCCTGGTGGTCAGTGCACTCCCACAGGGGGAGCGCTGCTCAGCCAGAAGCCCTGCTCACAGCTGGGCGCAGTGGCAGTGGTGGGGGCCTCTCCCACCTCCACAGCAGTGCTAAGGATGTCTGACTGCCCACTTAGGCCTGGTCCCCTTGGGACATCAGTCAGACATCCCCTGAGGGCTCCTGGACTGCGAGAGGGTGCAGGCCAGGCTGAGAGATTTCCGCCCCCCCTCCCCCAATGCACGAATTTCGTGCACCGGGCCTCTGTTATTAATAACAAACTACAGCATTCACTAATGACATTACTATAATTGTGTTGCATTCATTTCCCTTATACACCTTACGCTCAGGTGCACCATTTGTCTCCACTAATACTAGCAGGGACTATTTTAGCAGCCGATTGCCACGTCATTAGTCTTGGAATGACTTATTGGGTGTGCGCAACAGGGAATATTCTGCTTTCGGAAAATAAGAAAAATAGGTTTATTTGCGTTATGCTTATTAATTTGTGCTGTTATTCAGTACCTAGTAAGTTAATGTTCAAGAAAGATGTTAATTTTTATTAAAATGTTCTATTTATGTTAACGATTACTCATTTATTTCAGCCCTTTGTATTCAGCATGTCTCTATTGAAATAAACCTACGTTTCTATGAAAATTGAAGCTTTTGTTTTTTTCCGTCCCACATAAATTTAAACCTTGTTTATGTGGGCCCATGTTAGCCTTTGAGTTTGAGATGCTTGGTGTAATCCATTCACAATCCCAGTTTATTAGACTGGGCTTCGTCAGGAAGATCAAAACTACTTGAACTTTAGGCAGAAAGACATTATAGGGAAATCACGGCCGGGAGCCAACGTCAGGAGATGGGGAAGTTCAGGGGTCACAGAGACCTGCCACCCTGATATTGGCTGCTGGCCACTGTGACTTGGACAACTCTGGAGGACACCTGGGGCTGCTGGCAAACTCATGTCTGCAACGTGCTTAAACCGTAGAGGCTTTTCCCCAGGCTCACACTGGTCCTGTCTCTTATCTCAGAACCCAAAACTGGATTGGGCCAGCGAGGCCCCATGGTTTCCAGATTTATAGTTGCCATGACATGCAGGTGAGGGTGCAAGGCTGTGACAAACCACCTAGCACACCCACCTCTTACCATACCTCCCAGTTCCAGCAACAGCATTGAGCCCTAGTCTGACCTCCTGCAGCCACCTTCACACCAACAATGCACTGGCCACGTGCACATCTGAGTCTGTGCATTCCTCTTCTGGTTAACATGCACCTCATGTGGACAACCTGTGGCCTAAAGATATTAGGAAATTTATCACCAGCAATACTTCTTAAATAAGGTAGTGGGGAAAGAAAAGGAAAAATTGGGTAATACATGTTGTCAAGTGATAATCGGTGCCAATTCAATGCCAACAGGAAGCCCCAATATGGGGTGTGGTGCAGAAAGAAACTATTCAAAACAGCTCAATTGCAACACAGCATAGTTGTTTTAAAACAGCAGGGCAGTTGGCAGCCCTGGCACCAGGCCCTTCTCTAGCTAGACAACTGTGCTCTGCTTCGCTCTGCTCCACTTCACTCCTCTCCTCAATGCCCTGCTCTGCTCTGCTCCATGCTGGTTTGCTTTGCACTGTGCTGGGCTGCTCTGCTGTGCTCCAGCAAGACACCTTCATTGTTTCAGCTCAGCCAGGAAAACAGTCTTCAATCCTAGGTGAAAAGGGAAAGTGTACTCAGAGCCAAAGGACAGCTGGCTTATATGGACAGAAGGCCATGCCCCTGGTCCCTGAGTAGTCTGTCCTCATACAATAAGGACCCCAAATTCTCACAATTTGATTGGTCCAAAGAACACTTCCCTAATTGCTCAGAATGGAGCTGCTCTGATTGGCTGGTGAAGATGTTGATGGGATATAGCTGGACAATTGATTGAATTGGGAAAGCCTCAGTCCTACTGGTTGAAAGAGGATTCCAGGAATCTATAATAATAAAAGCATAATATGTAAATCGACCAAATAGGGGAACGACCGTCCAGATGTCCTTCTGGATGACCTTCGGGACAAAGCCGGGGCTGCGAGGGCCAAGGCAGCTGGGGCCTACTCTTGCACGAATTTCATGCATAGGGCCTCTAGTTCCTCTGTAAGGGCTGGCTCAGATGGCAGGAACACAGTGGAGGCAGGAAGTTCAGTGCAGGCCTCTCCCTGAAGTGCAGTTTGCATGAAAGGCCTCTGTGTAGAAATGACTGCTAGGTTCTTGTTCTTAAAATCTGAGCCCAGTTAATCACCAGGAGCCCTTCTTAGTAGATGTCTTCTTTCTCAGGTTTATAATGTGAATTTCAGATACTGTAGTTCCTGGTTAATATGTAGAAATATATACATAACAAGGTAATGAGTAAAATAACTGTAGTTGGGGTAATTTCCCTTTCCCATTACTCATTTTGTATCCCCTCCACCTTCAGCTAACTCCTCGCTGGTGGTGATCTTTCCTGGTAGGATGACAAGGCTTCATCCTGCAGGGGCCCCACATGGCCCTGAATGCATTTTCGTGCTATGGCCTCTGTTTCCTTTCCCACACAATCTGGGAAGGATCAGGAGAGTATCCTGAGTTCCATCATGCCCCTCGGATCCCCACAGAGCAGCAGCAAAACCCTGCTGCCCCTGAAAGTCATGATCAGTCACTCCACCCAGCAGAGCAACCCTGATTTGCCTGATGCCTCTGGTGTGAGGCAAACATCCAGGGGAACAGGGTCTGTCCTTGGTGTAAGCATCCTGCCTGGAAATGAAGACCTCTGATCCAGCAGAGACCAAAGTTGAGGGAACAGGAAGCTGACACTTTGCGAGGCATGAGTAGTTGTGAAAGGGACCTCCCTCTCCCCAGCCCTTTTGCTCCTGAACTTGTGACAGGAACAATGCCATCCATTGGTCCCTGACTCAGATCATACACCACCACACCCAGCCCCTCTAGTAGCCCCCATCGCTGAGAGCCACAGCCCCAGTCATAACCTGACTCCTACAACCTTAATAGAAGACTTGCCAGCTCTCATTTACTCCTCCCAAACTCCTCATAGCTCATCACCATTTCATCAACCCCATGGGGTCTACTGCCATCTTCTCCATTTGGCAAGTGCTCTAGTGGCTCCATCTGCAACTTTGGGAGTTGAGCAACTGTCCAGCTTGAAGGTCAGGAGCAAAAACCTGAGACAGGTTGTTACTCTGTGTGATGCAGCCGAACCTGCCCATTGGCACTTTTGATAGTATATCCCCCTAACCTGATGACCTGGCTCTGGGTGACAAGGGTACAATGGTGACAGAGTTCAGGCCTGGTTGTAGGACATCTGTGGGTCACATCAGCTTTTTATCCCATCAGCTCTGTTCTGAGAATCATGCATTGTAGGTCCCAATTATCCCCAGACCTCTGTCCAAGGGACAACACAGCCCCTCCTGAATGCCACTTCTCTTGTAAGCCCTTGCCTCCACATCTACCTCCTAGCAGGAGGCCAGGGACCCACTCCCCTCCCTGGACCCTGCCACTTGAATGGGAGTGCATGGATCACATGCATTAAGGGAGGGCTGGGGTGGTTTGATCGCCAAAAGGCTGGAGTATGAAAATTCCTGTGAGAAAAACTCCAGCCTCTGGCATTCCAGACTTCCATGTTCCTCTCCCCTGGTTAGGTCAGGAAGGGTGCGGGAACTGCAGCCACCCAGACCTTTATCAGCAGGACAGGGACAGGGTAGAGACAACTTCTGTGAGCTTCACAATTCATAAGGTGCCTTGATAGCCAGGCACTAATACTTAAAAACAGGTCTATTTTCTCCAAGACTGGTTTGTGTGGCCCCCTTATATAAATGCAGGGTGAAAGGGACCCCACCCCAGGGGCAGAGGAGGTAACAGTTCCTCTGGACCAGCAAGACTGCCACCACTCCACCTGTCCTATGTGCAGAACCGGCCACTAGGAGATGCCCAGGGCCCTCCAGGAGAGAAGGATAAGACCCAGCCCCCACCCCTAACTCCAGGGAACCAGGAGGGCAAGAAGTTCCTGATGTTCACTTACCCTAAAGGCTCAGGTGACTTACATACCTGCCTGAGGGTAATTGGGGCAGGCTAGTGCAGGTGCCCATGTGCAGCCCTAATGATCTAGCCCCAGCCTCACTGGCCTGGGTGTGGAGCTCAGAGAAGCTGGTCAACTGGAGTGCCTCCTAAAACACTGCCCTCATACCGTGGGACCACTGCCACCTAGGTGGTGCTGGACCACTGAAGACAGCAAGGACTGATCAACCCCAGTCCTCTCCCTATTGAGTCTTTGGCTCAGGACCCACCCCTTCTCCAGGTGACTGCAGGAACACTGGGCTTCTAGTGAGTTTGTGGTGGGTGGCCCCGAGAGAGAGGCTGGGACCCCAAGATAAGATGGCACATGACTCAATGCATGTGCTCTGTATCAGTGAACACACATCTTCCCTTTCAGCCGTCGTTCCCACCCCTGGGGGAGGAGGGCAGGCAGGATGGCATGGTTACCAGTGGGGACACTGAGTCCAGAAGGATTCAACACTACTCAGAGATGACACTGAAGTCAAGTACAGTGTCTCAGTCCAGCCTCACACCTTGCCACATGGCAACTGAGCAGGAGAAAGAGGTGTGCAGGGTTCTGGGTGTTCTCCAGGCCAAAAAGCCCCATCCCCGCCCCCCCCCCCCCCTGCCCCGCAAAGCCCAGAGTTCTTATGCGATGCTGACAGCAACATCTTGGTGGTCCCTCTCATCCCATGGCTTCGAGGTACATGTGACACCCTCTCATCGGGCATCCTTCCTAATCTGCAGCTGTCCCCTCTGGGCCCAGGGTGCCCAGGACTGGGCAGGTAGGGTGGGAGCAGGTCTGGTTACTGCCCCAGCACTCACCCACTAAACAACCTGGCCTACCGGGCCCTGCAGGCTGTTAGGCAGCACTGTCCAACAGAACTTTCTTCCATGATGGAATACCCTCTGTCCAGTGTGATTGCCACTAGCCACACACTGCACTCCAAACACAGGGAGACCTTGGAACAGCTGGGGCAACTGAGGAGCTGAACCTTCATAGCTAGTGGCCACCTTAACTGGCAGTACAGTTTTAAGGCCCCTGAGCTTCGCCTCACCCTACATGTCCCAGAACAGGGCTACTGGTCTCGCCAGTGAGTTGGGGGGAATATAAGAATCACTCCCTCAGCCCCCCAATAGATGAATAACATTGAGTTCCAGACGCTGCATTTCTCGGCTTCACAGAGGCAGCCCTGTTCCAGGTGTCTCAGCAGCCACAGCCCCAGGAACCTGGCCGGCAGAGTCCCTGAGGGAGCGCGCCTCCTGTGGTCTCCTGGACGTGGAAGCCCACAGGGCAGGGAGGCCACTTCGCCGCCTGTCACACCCTGGCCCCTGTGCACTCCGGTCCTCCGAGCACAACGCCCTCGGGCCCCCAGCTCCGGCTCACTACCCCATCCCCAAACGCGTGCACTGTGCCAGGCCATCTGCGCAGAGCCCCACTCCCCATCCCGCCCCCAGCACAGCTCCGCAGCTCCGCGCACAGCATCGGGCTCCCAGTACCCTCGGCGCACAGCGCCCACAGTATCCCACACACCGCGCCCGGGCCACCTGTGCACAGCGCACAGCGCACAGGACACCCGTGAGTAGCGCCTCCCGGTCGCCATTCTCCGCCCTGTACACAGCGCGCCCGGCCACCCGGTCCCCCGCTCACAGCGTCCCCGGCTACCCGGTCCCCCGCGCACAGCGCCCCCGGCGGCGGCCAAGCGGAGCCAGAGCGGGGCGGCGCACGGCGCGGGGCCGGGCCGGGCGGCTCCCAGCGCGACTTCCTGTTGTGCCTGCGCCCGGCCGCCGCCGCCGCTGCCGCCCGGCACCCCTCGCCGGCTCCCCGCGGCCCAGCGCGAAGCCGCCCATGGATTTCACTTAGGGTGGCGGCATGGCGGCGCAGTGCTGCTGCCGCAAGGCGCCCGGCGCCGAGGCCGCGCCCGCCCGCCCGCCGCCGGAGCCGCCGCCCGCCCTGGACGTGGCCTCGGCCTCCAGCGCGCAGCTCTTCCGCCTCCGCCACCTGCAGCTGGGCCTGGAGCTTCGGCCCGAGGCGCGCGAGCTGGCCGGCTGCCTGGTGCTCGAGCTGTGCGCGCTGCGGCCCGCGCCCCGCGCGCTCGTGCTCGACACGCACCCGGCCCTGCGCCTGCACTCGGCCGCCTTCCGCCGCGCCCCCAACGCCACCACCGCCGCCGAGCCGCCCTGCGCCTTTGCTTTCGCCACCCCCGGGCCCGGGTCCACGCCCCCGCCCCCGCTGCCCGCCTTCCCCGAGGGTCCCGGAGCCGAGCCCTCCTGTTGCCCGCTGGCCTTCAGGGTGGACCCATTCACCGACTATGGTTCCTCGCTCACCGTCACGCTGCCGCCTGAGCTGCAGGCGCACCAGCCCTTCCAGGTCATCCTGCGCTACACCTCGACCGACGCCCCTGCCGTGAGTCCCGACCGGGTGGGCTCCAGGGCGGTGGGCTGGTCATGGGGACGTCTCCAGGCAGCCTCTTCCCACTCTGCCAGGTTAGGGAACTGGACGTGAGGCTGGGGCACCTGCAGGGAGACAGGGACAGATTGGCCCCAGAGGGTCACTGGCCTCTCATCTGGCACTCCCCAACCTGGTCCTGGAATCCTGTACAGGTGCCTGGAGAGTCCATAGGAGGCTTGGACAGAGTGAGAGCCCAAGTGCTGGCCCAGTAACAGCATGCCATCAAGGGAGGCCTCCCCTTTCAGTTGTGTAGGGACAGGACCTGCCTAGAGACAGGGCAGCACTTGCCAAGCCATGAATCTGCTGGAGCCTAGCACTGAAGGGCAGACCAGGGGTGTCAGATGTGGAAGGGCCTCCGTGTGACCTGGGCCTTCTGAGGACTTGTGGACACCAGGTCTGTTTTCTGGAGGTGGCATGAGGGGCAGAACTGGTGGAGCAGGAGGCTGAGGGCCAGGTGGGCTCTAATGCTTTGGGCCTCCTGAGTGAGGACTGGCAGGATGCTGTGGCGGAGTGGCCCTGTGTATGTCTCCAACAGACACATGTAAGCTCTGCAGGCCTTGGGCACAGAGCTCCCACTGCCCCAGAGGCTCTGCCAGAAAAGCTAGATGGCCCTGGGCTCCCATGTGAACAGCACACATGTGACACCACCCCCCTCCACACACACACACACACACACACACACACACACCATGCATACAGCTTTGGAAGGCCCTAGGAGGTTCCGTCTGTTACTGCCCATGGCGTGCAAAGGGACAGGATGATGGACAGGTGGTGTTCAGGCATTAGGCCAGTAGCCACCAAGGTGACATCTGGACAGAAAGGTCCTGGACCAGACACATAACTTTGGGCTTCCTGCATGATTCCCAGGAGCACGTAGTAGGCCCTGCCACCTCCCCTCCTTCCCTGAGCTCTCTCAGGTGTGCTGGCCACTGGTGGCTGGGATGGCCCCTGCGGCATGCTGGGGTGGTCTGGGGCTCAGACAGATATGCCTCCCAGCACAGCAGTGAGAATTAGAGGGATGTGCTCCTCTCTGACCTTGTTATGTGAACTTAGAGCCCGTGTGTCTGGTTCACCCAAGACCGTGGCCAGCTGAGTAGTGGAATCGGCCCTCAACAGCCCAGTGGGGATGGAGTTAGGCCAGCAAGGGTGGCTGTTGTCCCTGGGCTTTCTATGGCTTGCTGTGGGGCCCTTGGGTGCTCAGATAGGGAGGGGCAGCTTGGCCCCCAGTCTGTGTACCTCTGGGGCTGTGGGCTGGAGCACAGGGACCTGGCCCATGAACTGGTCTACTTGTGGAGGACAGAGTTTTGATGTCTGTCCTCAATTCCCACCATCATGTGTGAATGCCCCAGGGCTCAGAGCCTGTCCTTGTGCCAAGTTAATATGCAGCTCCCTGGGAGGCAGTTTGGGGTGCAGACTCTGGGGCCCATGCTCCTTGTACCCCATTCCTGAACCCCACCCACCAGCAAGAAGGACTCTCTTCCTGCCCTGTGGTGTCTGGAGCCCTTGGGCCTGCTCCTTCTCCAGCCAATCAGCACCTACACCTCAGCTCCTTGGCCCTGTGCACCCTAAGAGTTTGTGGCTCCCTCTGAGGTGGGGTCCTGCCTACCTGGGTGTCTGCTCCACCCCCTGACTTCCAGGGAGGACTGTGGACCCCATTGGTCTCTGAGGCTGAGGAGTGAGCAGTGCCCACTGGGCTGAGAGGTGGATGTGGGCAGTGGGGACAGGAGGTCTGAGCTGGGTAGAGCCCAAGGAGGGCTACAGGGGAGGGGAGGGAAGGGGTCCGTGAGAGGTGGTGGTGGTAGGGTTAAAGGGAGTTTGGGGGACTAATGGAGCCTGTCTCCAGGGTGGACAGAGGGCTGCCTGTGGTATGTTCCACTGGAGGGCATCTCCTTAATGCAAATTCCTGGGTCCCAGTTGGGAATCTTCTGGGGCAGAGCCCAGGAGTCTGCATGTTTTAACAGGCTCTCAAGACAGGGCTCCTGAACCAATGGGGCAGCCATGGGGGTTCAGCAAGTTACTGCTGCGGGCTCTCTGTGGTGAGGGGACAGAGACACAGCAGCTAAAGAGAGATTTGAAGAAGTCTGTGAGCATTTGGCAGGGGTCTGCAGGGGAGACAGCCTCTCACAGGCTGCTGTGGGATCTGTCCATAGTGCTCCAGGCACAGGCCCCCGTGGCCCTGCCCATGGCCACTTCTGTCCTGCCTGTCCTCTTTGAGTGCCTGGCCTCAGCTTACGGCCCACCGTCCCCTGGTCTGGAGCTTATCTTCCTTGTGGGGGTTCCTTCCCGGCGAGGCTGATCCCATTCTCAAGGGCGACCCCAAGCTTGTTGTGCTTGCTCGTGTGGGGATCATCAGGAAGCTCTCGTTCCCCGTTTCCATGTCCTGACTCCCTTTCCGGGCCGAGACCAGATTTGTTGCCGGCTAGCCTGTGAGAATTTGGACTCGGGTGTTCTGACTGTGCCTTGGTTTCCCTTTGGAGGCTGGGGTGAGGGGCACAGGCTGGCTTCTGGATGCATGCCCCCCTGCCTGGTAATGACTGGGAGTGGCTGTTGGCCCTGGGTGAGCCTGGTTAGGCCACCCACTGCCTCCCAGCCCCCTGGGTCTTCCTCCAGAGGCTCTGGGCCTAGAAGCCTGAGCAGGACAGCAGGTTTGGGCCCATTGTGGTGGGGAGGGTGTCCGCTGATGCCCTGCCTGTCGCCTGTCTGCAGATCTGGTGGCTGGACCCCGAGCTGACCTACGGCAGTGCCAAGCCCTTCGTCTTCACCCAAGGCCACTCTGTCTGCAACCGTTCCTTCTTCCCCTGCTTTGACACACCCGCTGTCAAGTGTACCTACTCAGCCGTAGTCAAGGTCAACACCTACCCACCTGGCCTTCTCACTCCACCCAGGCCAAGCGGGATCACCTTCCTAGAAGGACCCCACCCTCCTCACTGGGGGGAGGGGGGTGGGGAGGAAGGGTTACTCTTCAGGGAGAGGGCTATTTGATGATTGGGGCCCTGGCCCTGGAATGAGCAAAGGACCCTGAGAAGGAGGCTCAAATGGAGTTGCAGGTCCCCTGGTAGGGGCCAGGGCTCCTGGGCCTGAGGGTGGCAGCCCCCACCCAGGGGGGCAAGAGGTTTGCAGACCAGGAGCTTAGCATGGGGGTTCTCTTATGGAGTGATGGGCTCCCTGACAGGTGTGGGGCTCTCTGACCCAGTTTGTGGGTACCCAACAGAGGGCATGGGGTCCCCCATTAAGAACACTGGGCTCCCTAACCTCAGTTGTGGTGTGCCCTGTTGAGGGATTGTGGGGTTCCTACATGAATATGGGTTTTTCCTACCTGGGTTGTAGGATTTTCTATTGGGGACTTGGGGTGCCTGATCTGAGTTGTAGGTGCCCTGATGGGTGGGGCCTCCCATGTGCAGGCCCCGTCGGGGGTGCAGGTGTTGATGAGTGCCACAAAGAGCACCTACGTGGAGGAGGAGGGCGTCTACCACTTCCACATGGAGCACCCCGTCCCTGCCTACCTCGTGGCCCTGGTGGCCGGGGACCTGCAGCCGGCAGACATTGGGCCCAGGTAGAGTCTCTGAGTCTTGCTTCCTGGGTCCCTGGCCTTGGGGAGATCCCACACTGTGGAGACCAGCTCTGCTTCGTTGCCATGGCCTTGGGCCATTCCTGCCAGGCTCCACTCACCCCACATACCCCCAGACCTGGCAGCCTGGCCCCTGACCACCGGGCATCCTTCTTAAGCCCACACAGGTTCCTTCTACTTAGAGATAAAAGGAACCAAGCAGCCCCTCCATGTTTGGCTCGGCCCCTACCACAAGAGGGCCTGCATGGTGGCCGTCCAGTGAGGCAAGGGGTGAGGGTGGGCAGGAGCGGGCTGGACAAGACATGGGTGGTACTTGAGCCCAGAAGCAGAGGGAGGGGCTGGTGGGGTGAGCAGGGCAGAGTGAGCCTCAGCCCATGCTCTCCCTGCTGTGATAGGAGCCGTGTGTGGGCCGAACCGTGCCTCCTGTCCATGGCCACCAGCAAGCTGTCAGGCGTGGTGGAGCAGTGGCTGAGTGCGGCCGAGCGGCTGTATGGGCCGTATATGTGGGGCAGGTATGTCCTGGAGCACCTGGGAGCCCTGGCACGCCACAAGAGGGGTCAGAGGGCAAATCCACATCCTACCCAGGAGCAACTGGGGGGGGGGGGGCCTTGTCTGACCTTCTGGGAAGGAAGTGACACTCACCACCCAGGTCCCCAACCCTCTCACGGTCACCGGCCTACCCTCCCTCCTGGGGCAGGTACGACATCGTCTTCCTTCCCCCCTCCTTCCCCATCGTGGCCATGGAGAACCCCTGCCTCACCTTTGTCATCTCCTCCATCCTGGAGTGTGACGAGTTCCTGGTCATCGATGTCATCCACGAGGTGGCCCACAGCTGGTTTGGCAATGCCGTTACCAATGCCACGTGGGAAGAGATGTGGCTGAGCGAAGGCCTGGCCACCTATGCCCAGCGCCGCATCACCACCGAGACCTATGGTACTGCCTGCAGCCAGCCCAGGGGCAGGGAACGGGAGGTGAGGGCACTGCTCTGGACTTGCGCTGGCTGGCACCACCAGGGCTGTCCCAGGCACTGCAGCCCAGCCCAGCCTCCAGGGTGCAGGCCCCTGCGACGGTGTGTCCAGGGAGGTGGCCTTGGGTCAGCTCCACAAGGCTCAGGGCGGGGACAGCCTCACACCTGCTCTGTGCTCAGGCCTGCCCCCTCTCCTCCCGCCTCCCCTGCCTCTGTGACCATCAGGTGCTGCTTTCACCTGTCTGGAGACGGCCTTCCGCCTGGATGCCCTGCACAGGCAGATGAAACTCCTCGGAGAGGACAGCCCTGTCAGCAAGCTGCAAGTCAAGCTGGAGCCAGGTACACACTCCCTCCAGGCCCTACTCCAGGCTCTGCAGATGTCACCCCACAGCCTTCTCTCCCGCCCTATGCTTGCTCTAGCCCCACCATGGCTGAGTCCCTGCAAATGCCAAGCCGGGGGACCCCAGCCCCAAGAATGCCTCCCGAGGCTCCCTCAGCCTATCACCGCCTTTCATGGGCTCTGAGCACTTGTCACCATGGCCTCTGGACTCATGTGGAACAGTGGCCCTTGGCCCTTCTTGCTCCACTCACCTGACCACCCCTGCCTGTTCCCTGGAACATAGAAGGGGGGCATGACCTAGCGCCAGTGTTGTTTCAGGGGTGAACCCCAGCCACCTGATGAACCTGTTCACCTACGAGAAGGGCTACTGCTTCGTCTACTACCTGTCCCAGCTTTGTGGGGACCCCCAGCGCTTTGACGACTTCCTTCGAGTGAGCAGCCCCATCCTGGACAGGTCCTGTCCCTCCTGCCCCTGTCCCTGCCCAGTCCCAGGCCTGCTGAGCTCTGTCCCACCCTCACAGGCCTACGTGGAGAAGTACAAGTTCACCAGTGTGGTGGCCCAGGACCTTCTGGACTCCTTTCTGAGCTTCTTCCCAGAGCTGAAGGAGCAGAGTGTGGACTGCCGGGCAGGTGAGGCCAGCACGAGGGGAGTGCTGGTGTGAGGGGGGTTGGGGACCGCACCTGCACAGGATGCCACTTCTGCCTGGAGAAAGTCCCACAGGTTCATCCATCCTTCCTTCCAACATCCTCCCTGGACAGTGTGAGCCTCAGGCTGGGAGGCCAGGGTGTGCTTCCCAGCCTGGTGGAGCCCAGGGAGCTTCCAGGAAGAGGTGGCACTTGGGCCAAGCCAACCTATTTAGGCAGTCTCAGAAGGGGGCCATGAAAACGGTGTGTGCAAAGGGCCTGGGCAGGGTTGGCAGGGTGGAGGGAGGTTTGCCTCAGAGCTCGCTGAAGCCCACTGGCCTGCTTGACACCCATGAGGGTATCCCTGGGGGTATGAGAGCTTAGAGATGAAAGGAGGGGTCTGAGGTATAGGAGAGGCCAAGATTTGCTGAAGGGCGGTGAGGTGTGGCTGGGCATTCTGGGTGGGGTGAACCTGTTTGGGAAGGTTTGTTAAGTGTACCAAGGGCTTTTGGAGGTGGGGGGTGGGCAGAGCCTGCCCCCACGGCTGCCAGTACTAGGGCTTTAAAGCAGGAATGTCGCTTTATCAGCATGGTACACAGACCACTACCCATCAGTGCTGAGGTTGGGTTTTAAGTGCCCCATTGTCTTGTGTCTAGGAGAAGCAGGGGGGACTGGAGTCCCTTACTCATCAACTGGAGCCTCTGGCCTCCCTGTGCCCCCTTGACAGAAGCCAGTCTGGTGGCTTGAAGTGGCAGGTGCTAGCGCTGACTCCAGCCTCCCCACACTGTCCCTGCCTTGGGGGCTTCTGGGCTCTGGAACAGTCATGCCTAGGGATACCCCCATGGTCTGGGGACTCCTGGGCAGGCCTTGGATGGCCCCTCCCAGCCCAGTGGGGACCCCAGGATCACACCTCCCTGCAGGGCTGGAGTTTGAGCGCTGGCTCAATGCCACGGGGCCGCCGCTGGCCGAGCCAGACCTGTCTCAGGGATCCAGCCTAACCCGGCCCGTGGAGGCCCTCTTCCGGCTGTGGACTGCGGAGCCCCTGGAGCAGGCAGCTGCCTCAGCCAGCGCCATCGACATCTCCAAGTGGAGGACCTTCCAGACGGCACTCTTCCTGGACAGGCTGCTGGATGGGTCCCCGCTGCCCCAGGGTGGGTCCTTGAGCTGCTGGGGTGGCTGGGGATGGGTGTGCCTGCCAGCTTTGACCTGCCCTTGGCCCCACAGAGGTGGTGATGAGCCTGTCCAAGTGCTACTCCTCCCTGCTGGACTCCATGAACGCTGAGATCCGCATCCGCTGGCTGCAGATCGTAGTCCGAAATGACTACTACCCTGACCTCCACCGGGTCCGGCGCTTCCTCGAGAGCCAGGTGTGGTCACCTGCATGGGCCCCTGCCTCTCCTACCCTCACCGCCTCACCTGACCCTCCAGTCTGGCTGCTCAGGCTGGACATCCCAGAGAATGGGGTGGGGAAACTTGGCATCTGGGTTGGCAGTGGGGTGGGTACCACATGGGAAGAGTCCAACCCCCCCCGCCCCCCCCCCTCAGTCCTTGGGAGGCTGTGTCTAGAGGGGACACGCTGGGAGCCGTCTGGCCCACTTGGTCTAGGCCCACTTGGCCCTGGCCTATGGGCATTTGGGCTCCTAGCCTGGGCACCAGGGGCATCTGAGCTTCTCAGAAGCCTGATGGTTCCAGGCCTACAGGGGCCTCTCTGCCCTGTCCCATCAGTGCCCCCAGCCCAAGCTCCTCTGCTGAAGGCCTATAGTGGGGGTGAGAGGCTAACAGGGGCCCTCCCTTTGGCACTGAGAGTCTGGGCCCAGGGCAGGTGGGCTGCAGGAGGGGCAGGAGAGCAGCCAGTGTGACCCATGTCCCCCCGCCCAGATGTCCCGCATGTACACCATCCCGCTGTATGAGGACCTCTGCACTGGTGCCCTCAAGTCCTTTGCGCTGGAAGTCTTCTACCAGACACAGGGCCGGCTGCACCCCAACCTGCGCAGGACCATCCAGCAGATCCTGACCCAGGGCCTGGGTCCCAGCGCAGAGCCCAGTGCAGAGCAGGGTGGTGCTGGAGCAGAAGCCGAGGGGGACGTGGACACGCCTGCCCTGCTGCTCGGGGACGAGGCCCCCAGCAGCGCCATTGCTCTCAGGGACGTCAACGTGTCTGCCTAGCCCAGACCTCCCAGACACCACAATTGTGCCTTCTGTGGCCCAGGCCTGCCATGACTGCACATCGGCTCTGGCCACGAGCTCTGCCTGGGCCCACACATGCCCCTCCTGTGGCTTCTCCCAGGGACATCCTCGTGGCCAGCCGAGGCCCGTGGACATGGTCCCCCCAGCTCTCTTGCACTGCAGGCCCCAGAGCAGCCAGCACACGCCATGTTCTTCTGTCTCAACACTGACTGCCGGGCTCTGCCCCTGGGGTGACGGCCCCACAGTCCCATAGCGACCACCACACTGTGCCTTATGTCTGCTGGGAGGCCTGAGCTGCGCTGTCCCCACAGCATGCCTCCCGCAGAGCCCTACACCCCGAACCTGGGGTGAGCAGCCTCGGTTGGCCCCTGGCAGAGGGTCGAGGATGCAGACACGCCCTCAGTGTGGGGGCAGGGGACACCGAGGAGAGAATGGACATCCCTGGGGAAGGGCCCCTGGAAAGCCTTAGCCCCTCAGGAACAGGGGGCCCCGGGCCCCAGGGGATGTGGGACAGGATGTCTATCTTGTGGCTGCTGGGCTAGTGCAGCTGTGCCCAGAGGGAAGGTAGCGGGTGGTGCTGGTGCTCTTTTTAGGCCCACCGTGCTGGGAGAGGCCTGGGGACCCCACGCTCCGAGCTGGGCCACCCAGAAGACCGCTGTGACAGGGTCGCCGTGATATCCCATTAAACCTCCACTCTGAAAATGACCTCCCAGGTATTCACCCCGGCCTTGTCCTTTGCATCTGCCTGAGTGCTCTGGGGCGAGGTCAGGAGCTGGTCGAAGCCCATCCTCAGATACATAGGCCCCTAGCCAGAGGCAGGAGGATGCTGGATGGGGCTGAGGGTCTTTCTCTGCACTCCAGCCACTCCCGGCCATCTGACTCTGCCCTGCAGCCTCTGGGCTCCAAGGGCCAGCCTTCCCAGCTCCTAGGCCAGGCCTCTGGGCGCCCCATTCGACCCTCAGACACCAAAGCAAAGGTAGGCCACTTGTCACCACCCTTTGGGCCTTTCTCAGCGGTGGTTCCCCACCCCAAAGGAGTAAAAGGGAGAGGTGAGCGGTGGGGTGTTTCCTCAGAGGAGCGAGACAGGGTGGGGGCAGGGCTGTGACGGCCACTAGAGTAGGTCCTGAAGAGGCTGTGGTACAGAGGGGGATCAGAAGAGGCACTAATGTTGGGGATTCCCACTCAGGCCGTCACCAAAAGAACGGCTGAGCTGTGGGCTGTGGCCATGATGCAGCCACTGAGTTTATAGGGTGGCGGCTGGGCTCAGGCCAACAGAGCAGCAGTGCTATCTGGTTACCGGTCTCATGCCAGGATTACATGCTCTGGTCCAAAGTGACATGTTACCCAACCCACTGGCCAGATTCAGGCCCAGAGCTTCCTTTTCACAAGGGGCCAGGACATGGACGGGAAATGGCAGGCCAGCAACCCTGGTGTCACCACATCCAGCCCCCAGGTCACCAGATGTCCCATTTACTTTTCCCTGCACTTCAGACCCCCCTCCCCTGGAGGTGCCCCCCAACCCAGTCGTGGCACAAGCCCATACCCAGGGTCTCAGGTAGTCTCCAGGAATGGGGGTCCATGTACCAGCCTTGCACCAGGGCCGGGTGGGGCTTCACTCAACCCAAGGACATTCACCCTCCCTACATGGAACAGAGACCAGGCCACTGCAACAACATCCTGGGGGAGGAGGACAAGGTGCGTAGCAGCCCCTGTCCTGCCAGGCAGGTGCTGCAAGGGACCCTGTCCCAGGAATGGGCAGCTCTGGGGCCTTGGCTCCACCCTCAGGGGTCCATCCTCATCCTGTCTTCTTGGCCTCTGAACATGGCTCTGGCCAAGAAGCCCTCCTTGGGGGTTGCACTGCTCAGCCTCTCCCCTGCCAAGGCAGTGTGCAAGTCTCTAGTCCCAAACTTTCAGTCCTGGCTCTGAGTTTCTTTGGCAGTTCAGTTCTCACAAAGTGGTGGCCTCAACATGCGCTTGGTTCCAGTCCTATGGCCTGCAGCCCTCCTGGATGGTCACTGCTGAGAGGGGCCCACCCTGCCAGCCTCTATGGACTTTGGACAGCTCAGAAGCAGCTCTCAGCTGTCATAACAGAAGTGACCACACCCATATCCTTGATGTCCTGGACCTTGATCTGCCCTCTGGGGCCAGCAGGGTGCTCTTAGCCCGGGGGTCCCTGCATCCCTAGCTTTTCTCAGTTCCTTTCCTCCCAGCTTACAAACCCAGAATACTTTTCCAACCGTCTTCTTGGTAGTATCTTCCCCAATGCAGCCTGTGACCAACACGTGCTAATGTTTCCCAACCTCTTCACCAAACCAAGTTATTTAGGACGTCATCGGTCTCATGAGCCATCACAGCTGTTTTCCCACAAGTTCCTCGGCTGCAACATTCCTGCTTTCAGTAATGGGCCCCAGCCAGCCCCCAAGCCGGCAGCACACATCCTGGGTATTAGAGTAGCACCCTCGCCAAGGGGTTGCTTTCCATACCACACAGGCTAAAGTACACTCCAGCAACAGACAACTCTGAGATACCAAGATTTCAGCCTCCCGGGTTTATTTCTCACTTGTGCTACTTGTTCACTTCAGGCCAGCAGTGGGGTGGGGGCTTCCTGGCACTGGGTCCTCAGGGAACCAGACTGAGGGATGATAGTACATCTCAAACATTCCAAGCACCTAACCACAGATAAACAAGGGGCTCACACTGGTGATTGGACACGTGGGGACCATGCACCCCTTCTGTTCACACTGGCCTCATGCAACCACTCCCACCACATATATTGCGGGACAGAGAATTGAGTATGAGGCAGCAGGAGGGTGGTGTCGATGGAGCTGGGGGAGGGTCTGAATATCAGATCTGCTGGGGCCCAGGGAGGTGGGACCTAGGCCAGATGGCTTCCATGAGGCAGGATGGAGAGTTGAAGCCTGAGGAAGAGTGAGGGAGATGCAATTTGCATGTAGAGCCTGCACTGCCCGCAGCCTCTCGGGGTCCGAGGGTCCAGATAAGGTTTCCTGTGTCCCACAGGCCGTGTCTTGTGCAGTCCAGGCTCATCCCTGGACTTCTCTCCCACCACCACCCCCAACTTTTACTAGTGTAAGTCCCCCTGTTCTAGGTCAAATGCCTTGGGCAGAACTGGAAACTTCCGACCTAAAGATCTGGCTCACGGGAGAAGCAGTGAAGTATGAGAAGGAGAGCCACTCAACACACCAAACCAACAGCTGAGCAGTCAGCCAGTCGAGGAATCAGACGAGGACTTTCCAATCCAAGGCGTTAAAATCTCAGCCACACGCGGGGCTGGAAATAAGCCATGGGACAGGGATAGGCATTGGTGAAACAAAGGGAGTGTGAAAGAACCTGCCAGAGACCTTGAAATGTTTTAAGGGACAATTATTAAAAATGAAAAGCCAGTAAATGGTCACAATAGCAAGACAAATGCTAGACTTAGCAAGGGGGCTCTGAAAAGGGAAAGTATACAGGAAGTTGTCAGAGGATTTACTGAATACCTGAGAGTCATAGGGAGACAGAAAAATCCACACGAAAAAGTTCAAAATGATCAAGGCGTCCTCACTCAACATGTCTATTCCACACCCAGGTGACTTCTCTGTTGGCCCTCACCCACCCGGACCCCAGCCTCATTTCCTTAGCCACTGACTTGCCTCCCCTTCCCTCTTACACCTCCACATCCAGGCTGAGGCACCTGCAGCAGCCATGCCCTGGGCAACTCACATACCCAAAAGGTATTTTCCTGACACAGACTTGCCTTTATTTAGAAGAATCTGATGTTAGCTCTTAAGGCTATGCATTTTTCCTACTTTCTGTGGACTCTGAGAAAGAAGGGCTCCTGGTCGCTGACTGGGCTCAAATTTAAAACAAACAAAAAACGGAGCCTAACGGCCATTTCTAAACTGAGGCCTCTCATGAAAACTGCACTTCAGTGAGCAGCCTGCACTCAACTACCTGCATTTGCACTGAGCTGCCTGCCTGCACCATGCCTGCCATCTGAGCCAGCCCTTGGAATCCTATTTCGACCAAGAGGACTGAGGCTTTCCCAATCCAGTCAGAACTGCACAGCAATATCGCATCAGCTTCTTTATTGACCAATCAGAGCAGCTCCATTTTGATCAATTGGAATAGTGCCTTTGGGGCAATTGAATCACAAAAATTTGGAGTACTCATTTGCATGAGGATGGAACACTCAGGGACCAGGGACAGGGACATGTGTTGGTATAAGCCAGCTCCCCTATGGCTCAGAGAGGGCACTTTTTAAAAATATATATTTTATTGATTTTTTACAGAGAGGAAGGGAGAGGGATAGAGGGTCAGAAACATCGATTAGAGAGAAACATTGATCAGCTGCCTCCTGCACGTCCCCTCCTGGGGATGTGCCCGCAACCAAGGTACATGCCCTTGACCAGAATCGAACCTGGGACCCTTCAGTCCGCAGGCCAGCGCTCTATCCACTGAGCCAAACCGGTTAGGGCCACTTTTTTCTTTAAGAGAGAAAGGAAGAAGGAGAAACAGAAACGTAGATGTGAGAGCAGAGCATCAATCGCCTACCTCCTGCATGCCCCCCACCCAGAGACCCAGCCCACAACTGGGCATGTTCCCTGACCCGGAATTGAACCAGCAACCTTTCAGTGCATTGGATGACACCCAACCAACTTAGCCACACGGGCCAGGGCCACAGAGATAACTTAATTTCCACTGAAGATTGAGTTTTCCCCTGAAACACTAGAGATTTCTCACCAGAGCAGAGCAGACCCACAAGGAGCACGGTATAGCTGTTCAGCCAGAGAGGGTCCTGACCCCAAGGCTACCTCACAACCATGCTGTCTTCATAGCCATGCACACTGGGCTATCTTGCACTGAACAACGTCCCCTTCTTCACTGCACCCCAAACTAGGGATTCTTGTCAACATGAAATTGGCACCAAGGACCATTGGTTGACATCTCTAAATAGTCACCTGGCCAGACACAGGGAGAACTGAAGCCTCAGAGCAGGGAAGTGATTGCTAAATGTGGGGCTTGGCCAGGCTGCCCATAGCACCCCGGCCCAGCACAGCACCTCGGAGGGGCTTTAATGGGATTGGGCAGGGTGCTAAAGAGATCACTACCACCCACCCCAGACAAGCCTCTTTGTTCAAAAATAAATGGGTAATGGCGGGGGGGAAAGATTCCAGTCCGCAGTGACTACAGCAGCATCCATGACGCACAGAGCAGCCTACATCTGACATGTGCTCACTTCAAGAACAGGAGTCAACTGTGGGGATTACCTGCATTGTGTTCATAATAGAATTTAACATGTGACCATTGGGAGCAATAGTGTGTATTGGGGGAGGGGGAGGAAATCCTATAAGGAGCATGTATTTTTTAAATTTTTATAAAAATTTATTTGAACCAAGAGGATACACCTGGAAGTGAGATCTCAACAGACTACGTGCTTCCATATTATTTTTATAATGGAGTTTTTTTTAAAAAACCTGAAACTTAATCTAAAACATGACCCCAAAAGAATCCACTTCTCCCACAGCAATGAGCAAAGTGAACAAGGTCAGCCTGGTTTGGGAAGGCTGGCGTCCTAATGTGCTGGGCTGCCCTCTCCTCCCTTCGAAGCTCCGTTTGTGGAATGGGACCTGTGGGATGTGTGAGGATCGTACAAACTCACCGTCTCATCGTTTCAAATGAGTTTGACCCTTTGAGCTCTTGGGGCATTTGGACCTGTCCCCAGCTCCAGAGTCAGGGGTGGAACCCTCAATTCTGCAGAACCGCCCATGGTTGCTCTTAAGACTGAGATGGTCCCTGTTCCAGTCCCACATGCAAGATTTCTGAAGGCAGGGGAAGGGGACAGACCCAAGCTTCCAGGACCCCACTTCCCCTCCCCACCCCAGCTGAGACATCCTGATTTGTGGCCCTCACTCCCACAGCCCAGAACCAGGACCTTCACACATCCCAGGACCGTGACCTTCACTGACCATCCCCTTGCAATCCCACAGGGCCTCTGCAACCCTCAAATAGCACTTGGGGGTGGGGAAGAGTCCCACCCCAGTGAGGGCCCTGAGGCTCAGATTTGAAATAACTACTGTCCCAGTGTGGATTCTGGGCTCCAGAACTAGCTTCCTGCAGAAGATTCTTGTCCCACCATCCCAGGCTGTTTCCAACTCCTCCTGATACCTAGGAGCCAGAGGGGTCTGGGCTCCTAACTGGCTGAGGGAGCATCTCTCCACCCAAGGGTGAGGAACACAGGGCATATGGGGCAAGGGTGGTCCAGGACAAGCTGTGCCAGGCAGGCTGACAGGAGAAATGGCCTAATGCCATCTCAGTGCTGGTCACTCACCTGACCCTTGCAGGCCTGGGCTGCTGCCTACCGAGCACCAGCTGTCCCCAGGCCCCTTCTCTGAGCAAGGGCCCTGTCCAGGACACAGCTTGCAAGCCTGGGTAAGTGGCACAACAGAGCCCCCAACTTAGGAGCCCAGATCCTGAGCTGGCCCCACACTTACGTGTTACCTGGGGCAAATCACTTGCCCAGCACCCCAGGGGAAAAATTCTTTCTGGACCCCCAGAGGACGTAGAGCCCTGGCCTTTCCTGATTTCTTTCAGCTACAGGACAGCCTCCAGCCCGCCGTGGGGTGGGAATCATCTGTGAGAGCTAGCGCCATGGGGGTCTTGAATGGTTGAAGTAAGCCCTAGCATCCGGAGGGGTGTTGGGCAATGTGGCCACCCCTTTTGTAGGACCCCAGCAGAGATGAGTCCCCTAGACCTGCAAATCAAGGGGCTGAGGCCTAGGGGGGTCAAGGTAACACAATGTCATGCTATCACTAGCAGCTGCTACCTGAGCAGGCCCTGCCCAGCCACTCAGAGGGGGAGCTGCAGCTGTCACGGAACCTGGGGCTCCAAGCAAGCAAAGGTCAGGGGCAGGGGCTTCTGGATCAGGTTGTTTTCATCCACCAGTAGGGACCTAACTCTAGGACCCTGATTTGACCACCCTTCATATTGGGGATGGGTAAAAGCGGCCTGGGGTGCAAAGTAGGAGAAGCCCTAACAGGCAGAGAGCTGTCACTAGAAGGCCCGCTTAACCCCTGCCCGACCCTCTGTGAAGGCAGAGTGAAGCAGCTCGGAGGGGCTGGCCGTCTTCCTTCCAGGGAACGGGGACGGGGACAGGTTGGTTCCGGCAGCGAAACTGAGTCCTTGAGCAGGTCGCGAAATCAGTCTTCACCTCTCGGCAGCACTGAGCGGCCGCGCGTTGTAACCATTGTAACCACACGCCCAGCAGATCCCTGCCCAGCCCACCAGAACCAGAAGCCGGCCACCTGCGGACCAGGCGGATGCTCGGGACCCAACTTCTGGTCCCAAGCCGCCTTGAGACAGCCTCCCAGGCCTGGGGAGACCCTCCCTCGGGCCGTCTTTTTTTAAAAAAATATTTTATTGATTTTTTTTTTTTTTACAGAGAGGAAGGGAAGGGGATAGAGAGTTAGAAGCATCGATGAGAGAGAAACATCGATCAGCTGCCTCCTGCACACCTCCTACTGGGGATGTGCCGGCAACCAAGGTACATGCCCTTGGCCGGAATCAAACCTGGGACCCTTCAGTCCGCAGGCTGACGCTCTATCCAAACCGCTCAGGGCCGCCGGGCCGTCTTATTCCCACGAACCCAGCACGCAACAACACGGGCAAACCAGTCCCATGGCTCACTACTCGCCCGCCCGAGCGTGTTGGCTCCGCCCACAAAGGCGGGCCCGCCCCCCGCACGCCGGAAGGAGGCGCGTTCTGGGAGGCAGCGCTGCATGCTGGGATCGGTGGTCCACGGCGCGACCTCGGCCGAGGCGGCTTTCTCGCTCCCTTCAGCCTCATAACCCGCGAGTCCAAGCGGTTCCGACGCCCTGGCCCGACCCGCACAGGCCCAAGGACAAGACGCCCGCCAGCCTCGCCGGGGGTGAACCTCGGCAGGAACAGTTCCGGACACCTTCGGCCCGGAAGGAGAAGTGCCGCCGGGGCGACGGCGCGCGTCGCGAGAGGCGAGCTCGGAAGCCACGCCCTCGGGAGCTCGGCCCACCGAGCGGCGGCGCTCCGCGGCGTCCGCGCAGCGGCTCTGACACCGTGGAGAGTCTGGCGGAGCATTGGAGCGTCGGCCAGCCCCGGCAGCCGACTCGGTCCCTCGCGGGGCTGCGGTCCCCCTGGGCCCCGCTCGGCGCTGGGGCGCGGGCTGCATATGGGAGCCCGGGGCGCCCAAGATGCGTTCACCGGCCAGGGAGCTCTTCCGGGACCCCGCCTTCCCTGCGTCGGACTCCTCGCTCTTCTCCAGCTTCTCCACGCCGCTGGCCCAGTTCCGGGAGGACATCACGTGGAGGCGGCCCCAGGTGAGCGGCTGGCGGGGTCTCGGTTAAGGTCTCTGCCCCGTGTTTTCTGCCGGGGTGCGAGCGCGGAGGCCGACGGAGCGGCCGGCTCGGGGGCCGGGGTCAGCCCAGTTTGGGCGCGCGGTGGCCCGCAGGGTCTGCCTGCTGCCCTCGGAGCGGGTTCCCAGGCTCCCTACCCCACTTGGTCTCCCTCCGAAGCTTATTCAGGATGCGCTAAGCCCCGAGCTCGGGGTCCCCACCTGTGAGCGCAGTTCCGAAGGGGATTGAGGCACAGCGGGAGGGGCGTGTCAGCGGACACCAACCCAGCCCCACCTCCTTGCTTCCGCTCTAAAGGGCGTCTCACCAGCCTTCGCTTCTAGTTTGCTTGGCTCTTCTGTTTCTTGTGTCTGCTTGTGTGTCTGCTGATCTCATGCTCTCGTGGAAGGGCCGGGATGAGCCTCTGGAGCAAAGCCACTCTGCTCTGCAGATTTCTCTTTTGGACTTAGTGCACCAGCATTTTCCGATGTAAACATTGCAAGGTGGTCGCTTAAAGGGATGCTCTGGCCTAGGGTTATGTTGACATCTTTAGAAATTGTTTGTCTGCCGAGAAGACTGCCCTGGGAACAAGCCTGCCTCCCCAGGGTGTAGGTGGCTGCCAGAGCTTCTGGGCTCTGGTGATCCAGGTGCCTTTCTGGGGCAGCACCGCGAGGGCCTGTTTGGCCTGGGAGGAGCCAAGGCAGGAAGAGCTTTATAGGCCACACGAGTGGAATTTGGGTAAAAACGGACGTTAGTTGCAATGGGAGGCCAGTAGAGGGTTTTTCAGGGGAGTGATTTAGCTGGGCATGTGTTTGAAGAAGCTCACTCTTACTGCCTGTGGGAAGTGGATGGTCAGGGCAGGAATGCCATTGCAGTGGTCCTGAGAAGGACGGAGGGGCTTAGATTAGTGTGACAGCCGTTAGCACTTTGATGGGTCTTAGTGACCGATGAGAAGTAGAGGTGAAGATAATGACTTCTAGGTTTCGAGCCTGAGCACCTGGGTGGGTGGTGGTCCCGTTTGATGTAGGGGAAGCGGGGGGTGGAAATCTAGGGTTGGTTTTGCTCTCACGTGTTAATTGGTGCTGTCAGTGGGCAGGTGGATGTGAGAGTTGGGAGTTCAGGACCATCCGGGTAGAGGCTCGATCTGGGAGTTGAGACTGTAACTGGTGGCTTACGGGCCAGGGCCTGGAAGACAGTGTCAGGCAGAGGAGGAGGAGGACTCAGAATGGAGCCTGGAGGAGCTCTAACATTTCCCAGTGGGATCAGCAAGTGCTGGGACAGGTATACTTGAGAAGCAGCAAGCAGTGAGGTGAAGGACACCCAGGAGTACATGGAGTCGTGGAAACCACCAGAGGACTGCTGGGGTTAAGGGACAGCACTCCACCCCCCCTCCCCCTTCTCTCTCTCACACACACAAAACACACACACACTGTTCTGATGCTGTGGAATCCAACAGGACACTGATGCCTGTTGCATTTGACAGCACAGAGGTGACACTGGTAAAGGAGGTTTGGGGGTATGAAGGGGCGGGAGGCGGGAGGGGGGAAGTAGTGACGGCAGCTCTTTCCAGAAGTTTGTCAGTGAAGGGAAACCTAGAGGGGAAATAGTGAGATTCTGCTGCGCCTTATGCTGGAGGGATTCTGCCGGAGGAGGTGGAAGAGGGAAGGGGCCTCAGGTGGAATGCAGGCCTGAGGCAGGAGAGAGGGCAGGCCAGGTGGCTTCTAATGAAGCACGAGGGGAGGGCATTTTGAGAGGAGGGAGAAGAGGAAGCATAAGCTCACCCAGACAGTGGGAGAGTGAGCCTTTTAGAGAAACAGTAGGATTTCCAGCAGTATGGAGGACCCATTCAAGATTCACCATTATGAATTTAAAGTGAAACCATTTGCTCAGGTAGCTCCGCTGGTTAGAGCATTGTCCCAAAACACCAAGGGTGGGGGTTCGATTCCCAGTCAGGACACATATAAGAATCAACCAATGAATACATAAATACGTGGAATAACAAATCAATGTCTCTCTCTCCCCTTTCCCCCTTCCTCTTTCTCTGTAAACATCAATAAGTAAAATTAAAAAATAGTAAAGTGAAGCCAGTTTCTAGATGAACATTTAGCTGTTTCCAGAAGGGAGGTGGTAGCATTTATTCAGAGTTGGGTGTTTTGTCAATTAAGGAAAGTGGATAGTCAGGGACCCCATAATCTAAGCTGGACTGAGTGACCTGAAACCAGGAGGGGCTGACAGATAATTTCTGCAAAAAGCCAGCTGCTTCCCTTCTCCTGTTAGGCAACATGGATAAGCAGAAAAGCTCCTCCCAGCCCGTCACCTAGATCCCGTGTTCTCTATTTTAAAGACTAGCATGAGGCATGATGTAACTGTGGACAATGTTCTTTCTTTTTAGGAAATTTGTGCTACGCCCCGGCTGTTTCCAGATAACCCACAGGAAGGGCAGGTGAAGCAAGGGCTTCTGGGGGACTGCTGGTTCCTGTGTGCCTGCGCCGCCCTGCAGAAGAGCCGACACCTCCTGGACCAGGTGTCTGTGATCGTGCAGCTTTCTCTTCTGCTCTGTCTTCCTGTCTGCT
Organism: Myotis nattereri; assembly: GCF_964212035.1. NCBI lineage: Eukaryota > Metazoa > Chordata > Mammalia > Chiroptera > Vespertilionidae > Myotis > Myotis nattereri. The sequence goes on from NC_138082.1 coordinate 36,157,285, forward strand.
GTGCCCAGGAAGGAAGGAAGAGGCCAGGCAGCTGAACCCCTTGTTCTGTGGGCTCTGCTGTAGCTGCTCAGCATGGGCAGTAGGGAGCTCAGCTGTCAGGCCACAGGGGCTCCCAGGCACAGACGCAGTGTCCCCTCTCCCGCAGCAGCACTTTCTGCCCCGCTCTGCCAAACCCCCAGCCCACTTACGGAGTGAGAGCCATGCATCTGAACTAAAATGTCAAACGTGCCAGCCTAGACAGGAAAGGGTGGGCTGAGGGAGCCTGTGACCTGGTTTGGAATTAGCGTCCTTAGCTAGTTAACTTCTTAAATAGGTTTTAAATATAAATCAGCAAAAGATGATTGAAACTCTTTCTGACAGACACCACAGGTAAAGAAGGCCTGCTCAGACTCCCTCCCTGGACTGTTGATGGCCTTCTGTTTGGCTTCTTGCTAAGTATCACCAATGAATGCAGCCATGTTCATTGACAGTGGTGACCCCATTCAGAGCGCCTCCTGGGTCCCAGGCCCCATGCTAAGCAAGCACGGCACATCGCTGGCTTTCACTCTCACAGGCCTCACCTGCTGTGACCCATTTTCACCAATGAGGGCACTAGAACCATTGTCACTGTTTTCCGGCTAGTGAGTGGCAGAGCCAGGACCAAACATGTTGTCTAGATGCACAGCCAACACTGCCTCTCGGGTCAGAACAAACCTGGCAGTGAACATGGATCCAGGTGCTGGCAGAGGTCCTGGGCTTCAGGCGTCTGCAGGAGGGTTGCTATGCCCATGGTAACCTGCCATCTGCAGCCAGCTCTGCTGAGAATTGGGGCTCATGCTTCTAAAAGTCACATTTGTTTTGGATCCAGGTCAAGGGCTTATTTGGGACATTAGGGCATAATGGTTGACTTTAAGCTTTGGGAGACACTGGCTCCCTCATTATGGTCTTAGAATATTTTATTGAGAAGTCTGGATTTTCAGTCCAGTGGTTGGTTTTCCAAGGCATGGAATGAGGGCAGATCCTTTGCAGACCGCAGGGTACTGTGGGACGAAGCAGTGTGGTCACACTGGTTAGCACGCTGGGTGGGCACTGCGAGATGTTTGTCTCATGGTCTCCTTTTGCCTTTCCCTGTGCACGGTAGGTCTTTCTTCCGGGACAGCCGACCTGGCTCGACCAGACATACCGTGGCTCCTTCACCTGTCGAGTTTGGCAGTTTGGACGCTGGGTGGAGGTGACCATAGATGACCGTCTGCCTTGTCTTGCAGGGAGACTCTGCTTCTCCCGGTGCCAGAGAGAGGATGTGTTCTGGCTTCCATTACTGGAGAAAGTCTATGCCAAGTACGTGTGCTGGAGGCTGGCGGGCTGGGCCATGCCACCTTAGACTGCCCCCGGAAGCATGTTTCCGCTCTCCCTCGCTGCAGAATCCTGTTGTTTCCAGGAGGTTGGCAGCAAGTCCTGGGGTGGGGCTGACTGGTCCGGAGATGGGAACTCTTGAGGCTTGGCCTGTGGTTTGCCTCCCTTTCCCTGCCCTTATTTCACAGGTGGGCATGAGGGAGGGTATGTGTTTTCTTCCTTTCTCTTTCCTCAAACCCCAGCAAGAAAGATGTTTCCATTTATTTGTTTTTCACCCCTGGGGACAGGCTGCCTCTCTGCAGGTTGTTGGCGAAGAAAGAGGCCAGCTAGGGAGCAGCCTTTTTATCTGGTCCTGACTGAGCCCAAAACCCTCATGCAGAGTGAATCGAGGCCCTTCCCTCCTAGAATGCATTTACCATCTTGCTGACAGTGAACTGATAGGCAGGCCTTTGCACCGAGGACAGGAGGGAGGCCTGCTGCTGGCCTTGGGGTTGGATCCCATCAGATGGAGTGGATGTCACAGCCTCTGCCCACGTGCCTCACGCTTGTGCCCACACTGGCAGTAGAAGAGGTTTTGCACGTAGGCAGAGGCGGCTGGGCTTTGCTGGGACACTGAATGTCAGCCGTGGAGGCGTGATTGCTTCTGGCTGTGGGGAGGGCGAGGCAGCAGGAAAGAAAAGCGATTGAAGCCGGGTGGATGGGATCACAGGATGATTTGGAGTGTCATAGACCAAGGGGATAGAAGAGAGGCAGGGTGCTGCTCCCCTTGCCTGAGGCTCATTCCTGTGTCTGTCTTGCAGGGTCCATGGGTCCTACGAGCACCTATGGGCAGGGCAGGTGGCAGATGCCCTGGTGGACCTAACCGGTGGCCTGGCAGAAAGATGGAACCTGAAGAACTTGGCAAGCAGCAGAAGCCAACAGGATGGGTCTGGCGGCTCAGAACCCAAGACTTGTTGGCAGCTGCTCAGCCTCAAGGAGCGGTGTCTGATCAGCTGTTCAGTGTTCAACCCCAAGGCAGGTGAGGCGGTGGTCACCCAAAGGGCCTACACACATGCACCCTCAGATCCTGTAGGCAATCCCTGAGGCCCTGTCTGGACTGAGTAGAAAGTGGGGACATTTGTCTTACCAAGCTGGTGTCTGGCTGTGTGAACTTGTTCGGCTGTCTGCCCCTCTCCAGAGGGAGGGGTCCCTTTTTCCTTGACCAGGACTTACCTCCAGGTAGGTGCCTGTGTGAGGTCACCGCTATGCAGAGATGGTACCATCTCTGGCTCAGCTGGCAACCTGTGAAATCACCACTCAGGTTTCCACTGTAGTGATCATGTATGTTCATTGAAGAAGGGTTGTTGAAAGGAAAAACTCCCTCAAACGTGGCTACCTTTGACTTTTTAGTATGCTTTCTCCGGTTTTCATAAACGTACCTTTTGCATTCTGCATCCTAGATCATTTTCTATGTTACATAAACTTTGTCAACTTATTGCATTAGTGGATCTGCCGTAGCTTCTTTCATCTTTCCCTTCATGTTGGAAGTTTAAGGTCTTTCTGATCTATGCATACAAGTATCCTATTTAGTATTATTTCCACAGTGGAATCATATATATATATATTTTAATTGATTTCAGAGAGGATGGAGGAGAGAGAGAGATGACAGAGAATCATTGATCAGCTGCCTCCTGCACACACCCTATTGGGGATCGAGCCTGAAACCTGGGCATGTGCCCTGACGGGATCAAACTGTGACCTCCTGGTTCATAGCTCGACACTCAACCATTGACCCACGCCGGCCAGGCTACAATGAATATTTTGTCAAAGACTATGAACATTGAAATAAATTGGCTCTTGTTGACAATTATGCTACCCTGGTGTGTGTGTGAGGGTTGGCACAGGCCTGGGACAGGCTCCTCCCCTGAGGGTGGGCTAGACATGGGCTGCTGGAGGTCACCTGGACCCCACTAAAGTGGCAAGGGGCTGGGGACGTGGGTGGCAGCTACAATGCCATTCTGAATAAATCATTTAGAGACAGTCCAGGAGTTCCTTCTCTTTGTGTTGGACCACCACCCCTCCTCTCCAGGTAGGTGTCATCCTGTTTGGCTCCTTCTATGTCTTCTGTCTCTGGTCTCAGGGCAGGTGGAGTTGTTTCTCCTTGGACCTCCAGTCCTCCCACTGCCCATCCATCCCCTGCCTCCCCAGTTGGCATTTCCAAGTGATCTCCCTTTTCCCTTGGTGGTCACAGACTGTTGATGACAGTGCTAACAGTAGCACTTTTGAGACCTGGCCCTGCACCAGGCGTCCTGCATGGCCATGTGGCCAGCTAGTGAGGCCCAGAGAAGGGAATGAGCTGCCAGGCCTGGTCCAGTTCCCTCGCGGGGTCTCTGTGCTGGGTAAGGCCCCTGCTAAGCTAACTGTCCACAGTGGTTAGGAAAGGAGCCCCCAGTGATCTGTGGGATCTGGGTGCCTGTGGGGCCACAGCTGGGGGCGCTGGACCAGTCCCCAGGGAAGGAGACAAGACCTGTGCATCTGCTGGGTTTGGGGATTCCTTTCCTTGACTGAGCTGCTCCTCGCCTAGGTGCCAGGGAGCTGGGGGAGTTTCACGCCTTCATCATCTCAGACCTGCGTGAGCTCCGGGGTCAGGCTGGTCAGAGTATCTTGCTGCTTCGCATTCAGAACCCCTGGGGCCGGCGTTGCTGGCAGGGGCCCTGGAGAGAGGGGTGAGTGCAGTTGGGGGCCATCAAGGGGGGGTGGTGTGCAGGCTCAGAGGGGCATCCTGGGCCCCCATGCCGTGGTTGGTGCCATGGTAGCTCTGTGGTCAGGATAGTGCTCAATTGGCACCCAGCAAGGCCCCCATAACCCCAAGGCCACATGGCCTGTGCTTGGCCTCAGGTGGTCTAGGAAGCTGGCTTAGTGCTTGGTACTGAGGGTGCCCATAGAACAGTAGACGCCCAGTCAGGCTAAGGGACAGGGACCGATGAGATGCCTATGCTATGTCCTCAGCTTGGCTTTAAGACCCATAACTGATGGACGAGGGCGCTGCGACAGTCCCCTTAGGTGGCCGGGGTGGTGAGCAGATGTCACACTTGGTCTGAGCAACCACGCCTAAAGCAATGGGCAGATGTCCTTCTGTCACTGCTCACTGACCCATTCGCTCAGCCAGGTCATGTGGTAGGAACAAAGGTGATGGTCCTGAGGAAGGTTCAGCCCAGGGCAAATGGAAGCGTGGGAAGGTGGCCATGGAGTTTGGCCCCAAGGTGCTGGCAGGGACAGGGCTCTCAGGACACCCTCTGTCCCCTCTGGTTCCTCTTGCCCCACTGCACGGTTAGTGCTGTCACTCTCAGATGCGAGATCTCTGATGACTTGAGTTTCCTGCCAGGGGTGAAGGGTGGACCCAGGTGGACCCAGTGGACTCGGCGGAGCTGCTGTCCCAGCTCCAGGAAGGGGAGTTCTGGGTGGATGAGGAGGAGTTTCTCCGTGAATTTGACGAGGTCACCATTGGCTACCCAGTCACAGAGGCTGGCCACCTGCAGAGCCTCTACTCAGGTAACCAGTGCCATTCCTGGGGCAGCCTTTAGGGGGTGCAATGCGGCCACCCAAATGGACTCTACCTTCTGAAGTCAAACCTGAGCAGGCGCCCTTGTCCCCCTGCGGTGGCTCCCGGTGGGGGAGGCAGGTGTCTGTGAGGGTGGGGAGCCTGACCTGTGGTGTGCTCTTGCCCTAGAGAAGGTGCTCAGCCACACTCAGGAGCTGCCGGGGGCCTGGGTCCTGGGGCAGTCCGCAGGAGGCTGCCGGAACAACAGTGGCTTTCCCAGCAACCCCAAGTTCTGGCTGCGGGTCTCAGAACCGAGTGAGGTGTACATTGCTGTCCTGCAGAGACCCAGGATGCGCACGGTGGACTGGGCTGGCCGGGCCCAGGCACCAGTGGGGGACAGCCGCGTGGTGTGGAGCCCGGCGAGCATCCTAGGCAAGGACTACCCTGCCGTGGGTCTGCATCTCTGGAAGGTAACTCCGTTGGGCCAGCTTCCCACTCACTGAAGCACAGGGTCCGGGACGGGAGGCACGTGGATGTCTGAATCCTAGAGCTGCCATGCTGGGGTACACGTGACTGACAAGAGCCCCACAGGCCTCCCCCCTGCCCTGGCTGTCCTGGGGATCATGTGCCTGTGGGGGCTCCCACAGACCCGGCACTGGGAGGACTGGGTGTGTCTGTGGGCCAAAGGAAACCAGAACCAAAGCCCCGAGTCGGCGGGGCTCTGGGGGCTGGTGTTTGTGGAGGTCCGAGCCCAGCTTGGCTACTTCTTGTGGGACCTGGAGAGGTCACTCCACCCTCCCTGCGCCCTCAGTCTCCTCCCTATCAGGTGAGGATGGTGACGGCTGATCCTGTGGGATTGTGCAAGGAGCCCTCTGGACCCCAATGGAGATGCCTGTCCTGGGGACAGGAGCATGGCTGGTGCAGGAACTTGCCTGTTTGCTGCCAGGGCCTAGTTTTTAGTCTGTATGTCCTGCCAAGGTCTCATAGCACAAGGCACAGTGTTCCCTGTCCCTTTGTGGGTGTGGCTTACATTGTGTTCCTTTCCTCCCGCTGAGTTGCTGGAAAGCCTTTTATCCAGCAGCCCCAGGTTGCAGTAGCCGTGGGCACAGCCCTTTTGCATCTGTGTGTCCTGGAGCAGGAGGTCCTGCAGGCTCTCGTGGGGACAGGCTGAGTGGAAGCCCAGGGTCATGGGCATTTTCAGCCGGCCCCTGGGAGGTGGAGTGCTTTCATGTGTTAACTCTTTGGGGAGAGGCCCTGATGCCAGGAGTGGGTGGGGTGGGTCTCTGTGAGTTCCCACACAGGCCTCCTCTCCACAGGTGGAGAAGCGGCGGGTCAGCCTGCCCAGGATCCTGTCCACACCCCCTGTGGCTGGCACTGTGTGCCATGCTTACGACCGTGAGGTCCATCTCCGCTGTGAGCTCACCCCCGGCTACTACCTGGCCGTCCCCAGCACCTTCTTAAAGAATGTGCCAGGACAGTTCTTGCTCCGGGTCTTCTCCAGCGGGAGAGTCTCCCTCAGGTGAGAGGCCTGGCCATTTCTTTGGGGGCCTGTGTGCTCCTGCCTTGATCAAGGCAGGCCAGACGGTGCCTTTAGCCCCTGTCCTGTGCTTGTCTTTCCCGGGCAGTGCCATCAAGACAGTGGTCCAGAGCCCTGGCCCTGGGGAGACCCTGTTGGCGGGGGAGTGGGAGACTGTGCATCTGCAGGGCTCCTGGAAGATCGGCCAGACGGCCGGGGGCAGCCGGAACTTTGCCTCCTACTCCAGCAACCCCTGCTTCCCCCTCACGATCCCTGAGGGTGCAGGCCCCCGCTGCGTCCGGATCACTCTGCACCAGCACTGCCTAGACAGCGACTGCCACCCCATTGGCTTCCATGTTTTCCAGGCAAGCTCTGCGAGCTCTTGGGGGTCGGAGGGAACTGAGCCAGGATGGGGTGGGGCATGATGTGGAGCCCTGGACTTGGTCATTTGGGCATGTTGCCCAGGCTGGCCGGTCATGTGCATGACTCATTTCTAGGTTTCATGAAGTTTGTAATTCACTGGGGGTCACCGGTAGCTCAGGCATCCCCTTATCCCTTTGCTCTGGCTCAGAACAACTGTGTCATGGGGTCAGTTCTCCCCAGGATGGTGCCTCCCACTCAGGAGGCCCCATGGCATCACTCGGGAGTGATCAGTCAAACACCAGCAGCACCCCAGAGCTGTGTAACCCTGCCCTCTGCCCATGGCCCGCAGCATGAGGCTGTTCCTGGGTGCATGTGTGCCCCTGAGAGCCAGGGAGAGGTGGGTGATGGCAAAGGTTTGTGGGGAAGCGCCATAAGGGGTATGGGGAAGGCCGCACTGGCTGAGACCATTGAGGAACTGACAGCCACTCTGCTGCCCAAATGGCGCTGCCAGGAATTTCAGATCAGAAGGAAAACACAGAGCCGGGTGGTGGTGAGGAGCTCGCAAGGTCCCCAAGGTTCTCGGGGCCAGGCAGCTCAGTCAGGGCTACGGTGGGCTCAGCTGTGTAAGGTGGCTCCTGAAGCCGAGACAGGTCCAAGGAAAGGGGTCTACCAGGGACGCAGGCTGGAAGTATGTTGTCCCCACCTTCTACCTAGAATGGCTGTGAGCCCCGAGGAGTCCAGAAGGAGGTGCTGCCAGTGAGTCATAGCCACCCAGGGTGTCTTCCTTGGTGGTCGGCTCTCTCTCCCACCATGTAGGCAAAATGCTTAGCAGACCTGTAGTTAGAGGAAGGGGAGAAGTCAGACCGCATGGCCAGTGAGGCTCCCCACCCCACACACTGTTGTGCTCCCAGGGGCCCAATTCTAGACGGGCAGGGTGAAGTGGCCGGTGTTCTAGGATCTGAGGGGAGAAGGGGCGCACGAAGCCTGGAGCACAGGTGATCTGGGGGGAGGGTAGGAATTTCTGATTGAGAAGGTTCTGTACCCTAGAGAATGGGCAGAGCTGCTGAGAAACCCCCACTCCCAAGAGCAGAGACACCAGGAGCTTGGGGAAAAGTACCAGTGGCCAGTAGGTGCCTCTGGGCCTAAGCAGGGGCAATTTGGGTGGTTCCCAGGCATGGGCACCTGACACCTGATGGGGTTTCCTGGCAAGGGTGGCAGGGCCTCAGTGAGCAGTAAGCCCAGCTTTGGGGAGCTGTTTTTCCTCCTTGGAAGGGGGGACCAGGCATGAAGCCCCAGGAGGTCCAAGCAGACTGCAGCCGGGGCTGCTCCAGCCCAGCACACCCTCAGCATGTCCCCAGACGAGGCTGCTTTGGGTCTGGGAAAGAGCAGGCCAACTGAGACTGGGGACAGTGGACCTCTCTACCTGCCCCATGGACAGGCTTCCTAGTCAGTCTGTGCCTCCCCAGGTTCCAGCGGACAATGGGGGCCAGGGCACGCCCTCCCTGCTGCTCCAGAAGCCTCTGCTGAGCTGTGTACCACATTGCTACACCCAGGAAGTGAGCCGCGTCTGCCACCTGTCTGCAGGGACCTACAGGATTGTGCCCTCCACCTACCTGCCAGATACAGAGGGGGCCTTCACAGTGACCATTGCAACCAGAATAGACAGGTGGGGCTGCGGGGGCCGTCGTCCTGAGGACCTTAGTGCCCACCTTCGTCGCGTTCTCCCGCCTGCCTCACAGTCCCTGGGGACTCCTTGCCTGTCAGCCTCTGGGCGTGTAGATGGGCCTGAGTGCTGGGGAGGGGCCCTGGGCTGACCCAGGTGTTCTTTCCCACAGGCGCTCCATTCACAGCCAGGAAATGCTGGGGCAGCTCCTCCAAGAGGTACATGGGGCCTGGGAGGGGCTGCCTGGTGCCCTGGGGCCTTCATTCCCCAGCCTCTCCCAGTGGGCCACACTGCGGACTGGGCTGTGTCCTGAGGCATGAGGTGCACTGTGTCTTCCCCGCCACTGCCCACGCCTCACCATCTCTCCTTTCACAGGCCTCCTTCATGGCAGTGATGAAGACCTAACTGGATAACCCCACTGGAGTCCTCAGAGGCCTCCCTTGGCCCGTGATGTCCTCACACAGCATCCTTGCACGGTGCCACCAGCCTCGGTGCTGTAGCTGCCAGTCCTGCACTGAGCAGCCGCATGTCCCTGTGGCACTAGGTGAAGGTTCCTCATCCTGGAGAGAGGCAGCCCCAGGGTCAGGCAGGTGCTGCAGGGAGAGCAAGAAAGGCCCAACGCGAGTGTCCTGGTCCCCAAGTCATGACAACAGCTCCGTGGAGTCCCTCGGGTCTCCAGAGAGGCCTCAGCTGACAGACGAGCGTGTCAGCACACAGCTGTTTGCAGCACTTCTGGATGTAACTTTATAAATAAAGAGGAATACTGAGCAGTTCACAGATGTCTTATTTCAGGCAGGGAGACCCTGGGAGGATCGCAGCCTCCGGGGTGGGGAGGTTCAGGGAGGAGGAGGGTGGTGAGGAGACAAGGTTTGGAGGGTCGAGGAGGATCTGGTGCACAGGGCAGGTGCAGGAAGGATGTTTCCTGCCATCTCCCCATCTGGCAGCCTTTGCATCACCAACCAAATGGTGTTCCCAGGTGTGGAAAGACAGGCACCGGAGAACTCGAGGCCTGGTGTTCCGCTGCGCGGCGTTGCCACATGCAGTCAGTGCTGACACTTGGAAGGGGATGTGCCTGGGACCCCTCCCCATATCCGACACAGCAAACCCCATCTTGCCCCTCCGACTCAGTCCACGTCCTGTCAACATCAACCAGGGCGTCCAGCCAGCTGAGTGTCTGTCCTGGGAAAAACTGGCACTGCCTATTGTCCAGTCCGCACAAGTGACCTGCTTCTGAGCTTTCCCAACTGCCCTTCATGGCCTCACCCTGTACCTGAGGCCTGGTGATCTGGACTGGGGCTGCCCTGCAGTGGAACCCCCAGTCCATAGGGGCTACACGAACTCTAATAGAGACACAATGGAGCCACCATTCCCACATCTTCAGGGAGGTCTTCATGTTCAACCCCTGTGGTGCCAGTGTTACCATTGTAATTAGTTATTAATATTAATAGGAAAGGAGCAAAGGGGAGGTCAGACATTATAAGCATAGCCATCTGGGCAGCTTCCCCAGGAACCTGCAATTTCACACCACCAGGGAACCACCAGTCCAGTCGCTGCAGGTCACTGGCAGAAAGGACTGGACAAAGAGAAAGATGGGGGTATGGGCAGTGAAGTGGGTAATGTAGGGAAAATACTTGCCTGTCAGTCTAACCTTAGAACAAAGATAATTGGCCAGAGGGGTGGAGCCACAGCAAGCCTGAGCAAATTTGGGAATATATAATCCGGAGACAAAGGAATTCACTCTTGTTCCTCTGGCTTTGTCCTGCTTCCTTTGCTCCTGTGTTCTCTCCATAGCCATGTGGCCCTAGAAACTCCATGGCCCCTGGCCATGTGGACCCTACACACAATGGGCTGCAGCTGGGAACACAAGCTGAGCTAGCCAGATGCTGCCCTGGACTGCACATACGGAGTGGAAACGACACTGGCTTTAATCCTAGCTTTGCTGAAGACAAAATAGGACTTTTTCCTTGGTGGGACAGAGGAAAAGGGGAACTTGGAAACTCAGGGGTTTAATTCCACACAAACACCACTTATTCTTTCATGTGAATCTCAGAAAGGTCCTTTTCTTGTGACATCACAAGAAACCTACTTCCACAGGCGATAGGTGGGGACACAGAGAGCACCCCACCGATAACACCGGCTTTGATTGGTGTCTGTAGGGTGAAAAGGTTTCCGTGTCCCCTTGGCCTTCCTGACTGACATGCCTGACCACCAAGGGTGCTGGTCATATGCCATGTGTCAGCCCCAATTATGTGCCCAGAGACTAGGAAGTGACCCCAAGAGCCCACTGTCACCACTGATTGGTCAAGTCAGCGGTGTACCCCTGCTCCGGGCAGATCGCTGGCCCTGGGGGCTGCTCCAGCTGAGGAGCCTGCACCTCTGGGCTTTGTCATCCATCCATCTTCTGTTTTCCACTTGTTTTGCTGGAAGCAGTTTGATTACATGAAAAGTGAGAAAGCCAAGCATTATGTCACCCATTAAGATTCCCCGCAAGGTGGCCCTATGTATGTGTGTGGCGGGGAGGCGGGGGGGGGGGGGGGGGGCAAGGGGGTGGGGTGCGAGGTGTGTACCACCCTTCCAAAGGAGGAGGCTATGGTAGACAATGTGAGATGCAGCTAACTGCCCCCATCACATCTTGGCAAGGGGCCCAGAACTCTCAAAGGCAGGGGCTAGCCTTTCCGGGGCGGAGGGGTGAGGGTGGCAGCTGGAGCTGGCTCCTCCCCAAAACCCTTGGGTGACTCACCCTTTCCCCTCCGAGGCACCCTGGCTGTGGCGGGATCTGGAGATAAGCCTTGGTCTCTCATTGGGTGGTGGGGAAGGACTTTTTTGGCAGAGGGCCCTGTTGGGGCCCCACTGTGGGCTGGTGAGGCAGTGGCCCTCCGGACTTCCAGGACCTGTGTGGTTGGGGCAGTTGGGCATGGTCTCCATGCCCCTCCCAGCCAGCCCCTCCTGCCTGGGCCTGAGCTGGCCTTAATGGACCTTACAGACACAGGCAGAGCTGAAGGAGACCTTCTCCGGGCAGCCTCTGCAGCCACAGGGCCTGGGTCCACTCAGTGCAGCCAGTCTCTGGTCTTCAGTCCCTGGACTCTAATGTCCTTATTGAAAACCTGCCTGGCCTCTGTCCCCATTCACAGTGTTCCCCCCATACCCCTATCCCGGCTCTGGCCCTCTGGTTTGCCCTGGAGTCCTTGGTAGCCTGGTAGGCGGGGTGGACCAGCCTGTCCAGAGGAGTGGAGGAACATGGGCTGTTCCACATTCTTCCAGGGCCTGAGCAGGTCCCCCTCTGCCCCATGGCCTATCTCCCATGCCTGAGACACCTGGGCCTCAGTCTTTGTATTCTCACGTCTGTGACTGGTCCAGAGCCCAGTGCAGGGCAGCCCGGGCTGAGCTGGGGCTCCACGGAACCCAGAGAAGCCTGCCCAGCCAAGCTGAGTGCCAGCGTTGAGCTCAGGGCTATGTCCAACCAGAGCCAGCCCATCTGGGGTCCATCCCAAGCTGGTCTGTGGACCTGCCAGTAGGGGGTGAAGACTGCCTCCCTCCTGCGCACAGTGGCCGCAGTCGCAGTCGGCAGTCGTAGCGGCAGGTGTGGGTGTGTGCAGGTAAGAACAGCTTTCCCGCCCTTCTCAGCAGACTTTGCCCGCTTTGTTTGCAGTTTCTTCTCATTTTCACTTCCTGCTGCAGAGGCATGGTGCCTTCTCCGGGGGAGCCCTGTCCTACCCAGTCCTGGTCCTGGGTCTTCTCTCTAATGTCTTCGCCCACCCTCCCTCCCCCAGGCCTGGATCAGCGTGGGGGGTGGGAGAGCTTCTGCGGTGAGTACTGAGATCCCGGGGCCCTGCGAGCAGGTAGACAGGGAAGGGGCCTGGCCTGCCGGACTTCCTGGACAGGAGGCAGGATGGAAAAGGCGCAGGGACAGCCAGACTGCAGCCAAGTTCTCAGATGTTCCAGGCTCTCTTCTCTCTGTCTCTTCGTTCACAATAATTTCCTGCTCCGTGTCCCATGGATGCTTCATTTGATTTTCCTGGATTTCGCCCCCAACATTTAACAGATTTTAAACTGGTTTTGCTGCATTTTGAGGTGAAGAGAAGAGTCATGTTGCTCCTGGGAACACTTTGGGGTCTTTGGACATGGCTGTGCTCCTTACGGGGAGGGTCTTCTCCAGTGTTGAGGATGAGTTTGGGGACAGGCTGTGCCCACCAGCTCCCTCTAGTATTCAGTTCTGCAGGTCTGAGGCCTCTGGATAGTCCTGACAAGGAGGTGGCAGATGATGTGTGGGGATGGTCCTTGATTAGGATCAGCCAGGAGCAGGGCAGAAGCTGGCAGGAGCTGGGCATCCTCAGGGAATAAAAAGGAGCTCTCTGTGCCTGCAGCGCAAGTGGGAGAGGGGCAGGTGCAGAGAACATGGCGAGCGCTAAGTCTGGAGGGGTAGGTAAAGGAAGGGCCTTGAGGCCCTTTAAAGAGCTTGGGTCTTTTCTCTTGGGCAGGGGCAGCCATTGCAGTTTTCAGCAGGGCCCGGTGTGAGTTTATTTGACATCTCCCTCTGGCTGAGGTCTTGGGGATAGACTGGAGGTTGGGGACCAACTTGAGACATCCAAGGAACACATGGTTGTGTCCTAGCTGGACGGGAGGTGGTGGAGGCTGAGAGAAGAGGTCAGTGTCTAGATATGCCCAGGAAGCAGAACCAGCAGACACGACACTTGAGGCTTCAGGGTTTGATTGTATAGATCAGTGGTCGGCAAACTGCAGCTCCCGAGCCACATGCGGCTCTTTGGCCCCTTGAGTGTGGCTCTTCCACAAAATACCACGTGTGGGCATGCACATACAGTGCAATTGAAACTTCGTGGCCCATGCGCAGAAGTTGGTATTTTGTGGAAGAGCCACACTCAAGGGGCCAAAGAGCCACATGTGACTCGCGAGCCACAGTTTGCCGACCACTGGTATAGATCAATATGAGAATCGATGAGGATGGTATACCTTTCCATCTGCCTTCATCTATGGCAGTGGTTCTCAACCTTGGCTGCACATTAGAATCACCTGGGAATCTTTTTAAAATCCTGATTTCTGGGCCTCATCCTCCAGAAATTCTGTTTCTTTGTTACTAATGTTGTGGCCCCGTCCCATAACAAAGAAACAGAATTTCCGGAGAATGAGGCCCAGAAATCAGGATTTTTTAAAGATTCCCAGGTGGTTCTAATGTGCAGCCAAGGTTGAGAACCACTGCTCTATGGAGACCTTCTTGAGTCTCTCTCAGCAGTATTTTGTAGCTTTGAGCATACATGTTTTACTTTATTCTTAAGTGCTTTGTTTTTTTTCATGCTTATAAATGCTATTGTATTTTTAGTTTCCTTTTTCAGTTGTTTGTTGCCAGAAATACATTTTTTTGTGTCTATTAATCTCGTAGCCTATAACATTGCTAATTCACTTATTGATTCATAGTTTTGGAGTAAATCCCTTTGGGTTTTCTATATATACAATGTGTCATTTATGAAGATAGAAAGGTTTACTTCTCCCTGTCCTGCCTGGAAGCATGGTTGTTGTTGTTTTTTTTGGTCTCATTTCCCCTGATTAGAGTCCAGGACCATCTGAATGGAGGTGGCAGGCACTGTCCTTGCTACTGAGCACAGTGGGAGCTTCCGGTCCCCCCAGTAAGTACAGTGTTTCCTGTGGGTGATCTGTGATGCCCTTTGTCAGGTTGAGGGAGTTTCCTTCTATTCCTAGTTTGCTGCGTTTCTATCATAAATAAGTGTTGAATTTTGTCAAATGATTTTTTTGTTATTGATAGAAAGGATTGTATAAATGTTCTTCTTTATTAATGTAATGAATTCATTGATTGACGTTCTAATGTGAAAACAACCCTTACATTCCTGGGGAGCTGTGCAGGTGTCACTGGCCTCAGGAGAGGCTGGCGCTCAGCTCAGAGTCTGGCCGAGGCAGTGCTGGCAGATCTATGCTGGAGGTGAGCACGTGGACGGCTGGGGACGGCAGGATGAGGCTGCTAGAGGGTGGGCCTGTGTCCTGAGGAGGTGCAAGCAGGGGTGTGTGTGTCCCGGGTGAGGGTGAGCAGATGTGAAAGTGGGGCCCTGGATGGTGTGTGTGTGTGTGTGTGTGTGTGTGTGAATGTGTGTGCGTGTGCATATGCCCGCACAGGACTCTGGATAAATAATCTTGGACTCTTCAGATTTTCAAAGTGAACAAACATTAAGTAAAACATCAAGACTTGGTCTGGCCTGACTCTAACCTGACTCCTAATGTAGTCCAGCCTCCCTCCCTTCTCTCCCCACCTCTCACCACCCCCCGGCCCAGCCTTGTAGTTGGTCAGAAGCAGGAAGCTTCTTTGTAAGATGAGATAGTGCATGTAGGTGCAGCCTTTCCGTCAGCTCTGATCTATGTGGCTTTCTTAACCTTACTGATGACTTATCTGCATCTTCTTGATCCCAAACCCAACATAACTATTCATTTGTTTTATCCCCTAAGACGCACAATAATCCCCAAACAACACCGACACTGCCATCAACAGCATGTCTGCCGAGAAGCTGAAGACGTTTTATGCACTGTTAAAATCCTTGGGTTACACAGATGTCTATACAAAAGTGTGTTTTAAAATGATTTGGAAGATGAAACACGTTGTCATTCTTTTTGTCCTCAGACTGCAGACATAGAACACTAGACTTCAAAGTCACGTGGGAGACTTCGGTGGGCTATGCCACCAACTGCTAATCCAAGTTCATAGTTTCTTCTTGTTTTCAAACTTAAGAATTCCTTTATAAATGTACTTTAATGGACTTTAGTAATTACATGACTGTTTACATGGTTCTAAAGTCAAATCCACACACCCAGGTGTATTTACAGAAGTCTAGTCTCTACTTCTCTCTCCCTCACTCCATAGCCACCTGTTCCCCACAGGTCACAATTTAATTGAAAACAAACTTGATGGCTTATCCTTCCATTTGTAAAAATATAACCAGCTGGCCCTCAATAAGGAAATGAGCATTCACACCCTTGTTTACTTCGCGGCACCTCTTGGAGATAACCTGGTGGCGGTGGCCAGAGAGATGGCTCCTCCCTCCAGCGGCCAGCTGCTCCACGGCCTGGACGGAACAGACGCTGGCATGGCTCCTGGGCTGCTGCGACCCTGCCATGCACGGGGCGGGGGGGGGGGGTAGCCCCAGAAGCAGCTTTTCCCTCCGCCTGCCTGTAGAATGGTTCCTAGGAGCACGTTACTGAGTCAAAGGCCACGCATCTCTAATTTTGGTGGATATGACGAACCCCCTTCCATGGGGTGTGTGCCATGCTCAGTATCAACAGGAGAGGTCTGAGGCTGCCCCCCCCCCCCACCCGCCCCCCCCCCCCAAGAGTGTTGTGGACTCTGGCGTTTGCCCATGGGAGACGGAAATGCCACTGTAGGCACTTCTAATCTATATTTCTCTTTGTGAGTCTGTTGGGGTCTTTTCATATCTTTAACGAACCCTTTACATTGCCTTTTCTGTGAAGTGTGTTCACATTTCCATTAGCTGGCATCTCGCCCAATGTCCAGGGGGAAGTGAGTGTCAGAGGCCAGCGGTCTTGGGGAGGGAGGGGGGCTTGAGAATACAGCAAGTGTTTCGCAAGAGAAGTGGATGACCTCTTGCTCAGCGTCAGCTGGGTAAGCTACCTTTTCTTGGGGTCTACCCCACACTGGCTCAAACCAGCTAAAGCTGGAGGTTGCTGCCCTTGGGGCGGGGGAGGAGGGGGCAGGGAACCCCTCTCAGAGAGACATGTCTTCGAAAAGGGAGACATGCCCTTCAGCTCTGGGTCCAGCTGCTGGAGTTTCACAGCTGACTCTCAAGCAGGGGTGAGATGCAATCACACCCCATGCTCTCCACCATCACCCCTGCAGCCTGAGGGCCTCACCAGTAGCAGGCTGGCAACTCCTGTCCCCCAGAGGGAAGCCCAGCAGGTTCTTGAACAGGGGCATGACCTCCTGGAAGTGGGGGGTGCCTCGCAGACAGGGGCCAGGATCCAGGCCAGGCAGCTTGATGTCTGAGGCCCTGCGGGAAGGCAGCCTGTCCAGGAGCAGGGCCTGGAGTGGGGCCAGCGGCCAGCCTCCCAGTCAGAGAAGCCTCGGGTGGAGACCGGGGAAGGAGGCCTGGGAGGGTAGAGAAGCACCGCAAGGGCAGGGAGAGGGCAAGAGGCTGGGAGGAGTCAGGACTCTGGCGTTTGCCCATGTGACAGGGAAATGAGCAGCCTCCGAGGCCCCCCTTGGCCACTGCCGGGAGGGGCCCCAGGGGGCTCATGCAGCCGCAGAGCAGAACAGGAGCAGGCAGTCCTGGGGAGCCAGCCAGGAGGAGGGGAACAGCAGCTGTCAGGGTGAGTGAGCCAACCTGGGGTGGCGAGGGCTCGGGGTCAGCGCCCAGCAGAGCCTTCTCTGCCTTCTGCCAGCACCGGCTGTAGTCTCACTGCAAACGGCCCGTCCAGCTGTGGGCCGGGTGGGTGGGTGCTGCAGCCAGCTGACAGGGGCACTTCTGTCATCTGCAGGTGTCCAGGTGCCTTGAGGCATGTAGTCTGGGGTGACAGGTGCTTCGGGCAGCTGTTGCGGGAGGGGCCTGAGGAGGAGCGGGCAAGGGTGGTGTCGTAGGAGCTCCCCTCACTGGGCCTGTGTGTGTCTGTGACTCTGTGGGGTGAGGATGGGGGTCTGGACCAGGATAGGCAGCCCCAAATGCACCTCTCAGGCCCATCTGCTCTCACGCTCCCCACATGACCTTTTCATGACCCTTCATGACCAGGGGAACCTCAGGCACAGCCAGGCCCTGAGGGTGTGCCACTGGGGGCCTCCCTCAACTCCTGCCCCTCCTGTGCCCACTCTTAGCCTCAGTGATACCTGTCCATGCTCAGACATATTCGCTGAGGGCATGAATGAATGAGCCATGTGGGGTCTCAGAGGCCAAATATGACTTCTGTGTAGGGGGGCAGGCAGGAGGAGCCCTGTGGATGGGTGGCAGGTTTTCAAGGGAGGGAGGTGGCTGCTGCAAGGGCGGGGCTGGCAGCACCAGGTGTCTGCAGCAGGCTCCTTCTGAGAGGCCCAGCCTCCCCGGGGCCCTTCCCTCCAGGGTTCACGTGGACCCAGGCCAGTGATGCATACGTAGCTCATGACGGTCTCTCACAGCCCAACAGCCCTTTCCTCTCTGACCCCAAGGATTCAGAGAAGGGGGCAGGAGGAGCCTCCCTGAGATCTGTGCCAACCCCCTGCCACCCCCTTCCACCTGGCATAAGCCTGTCCCATGGACTCTCCCAGGCCAGTCAGGATGGAAGCAGGACAGGGCTCTGGGACTGCAGCAGGGGTGGCAGGCACGGGAGGAGGCCTCCAACCCCTGGTGGATGCCGGCAGCAGCATCGAGGCTGCCCTCGCCTGTCCTCCTCGGCAGAGGACATTGCTGTGGTTGTGAGACTGTCCAGGAGTAAGGGGGTGGGCCTGGTCCGCACCTGAAGCCTGCTCAGCATGGCCAGGCCTCTCAGACTGGGACAGCCCGCCTTCCACGGGGAGGGAGCCGGCTCCTGGGGAAGGGCCAGGGGGCAGGTACTCCCTCCCACCAGGCAGATGTTTCTGAACCTGTGGCAGCTCATGTTTATGGGGCACCTGCTGGGAGCCACGAACCCTGCTCGGTCCTTGGCACGGTCCCTGGACAGACTCTTCCCGCTGTCAGGGCCGCTGCTTGGCTAATACGCTTTATGGAGGCGCTGCTCTGTGCCCAGTGGTGACATGTCTGAGGGCAGGCGGGGTCCTGGTCACAAGTAAAGACTAAGTACTAGTACAGCTGACCCTTGAACTGGGTGGGCCCACTCACATGCAGATTTATTTCAATAAATATTGTATTTTCTCTTAGGATTTCCTTTTCTCTAGCTTACTTATGGTAAGAATTCAGTATATAATGTATATAACATACAGAATATGTTAACTGACTTTATGTTATCAGTAGGGCTTCTGGTCCACAGGAGGCTACTAGTAGTTAAGTTTTGGGGGGAGTCAGTTATATGTGGATTTTCAACTGTGTGGGGGCTGTTGCCTCTAACCCCCAAGTTGTTCAAGGGTCAACTATACAAAAGACAAGTTGTATGAAAAAAAGAAAAACAGATGGAGAGGGTGTCAGAACTGGGTTGAGAGGGGGCCAGGCAGGGAGAGGGGGGGCAGGAGGAGCCCATGGAGAGACCAACCCCCCCTCTGCCGTCAGAGCTGGGTCTGGGGACTGTGGAGGAGAGGGGTGAAGCAGGGCCCTCCTCAGGGGCCTCTGGGCAGGAGCATTGGTCCCCGGGTCAGGAGGCCGGGCCACACTCCCCACTCGGGCCTCCCTCCACCGCTGTGAATGGGCAGGGGTGGGGTCGAAGGGCTCCCAGCAGTCTGTATAGAGAAATGCAGGTGGCAATTGGTGGGGGAAGCTGAGGAGACAAAGTCCCTGCCCTCAGGGTGCAGGGGGCTTAGTGGGGGTCCAAAGGAAGGGCTGCTCTCCACACTGGGCTCAGAGTGCAGAGACCCGAGCTGGGCAGCCTGGGAAGGGGCTTCTGAGGAGGAGACGGGGAGGAGCAGGCCAGGTAAAGCAGCCAGCAGGCGGCCGGCAGGCAGTCGGCCCTGAGCCGTTGTGTGTCCATGCCTTTTGGTGGTCACCGTCAGCAAGGCTGTGCGTGTGAGGGTGCCATGCAGTGAGCAGGACAGATGCCTCTGCTGGGGAACCCTCTGGTGCTGCAAGTGCGTGTGCTGTATGGAGGTGTCGACATAGTGCCCACTCCCACTTCCCTTCTTGGAAATTCCCCAGGCAGCTCTGGGCTGGGGCAGAGGCAGAGGGGAGCCCGTCACCCCCACTCTGCTGTCGTCAGCCCGCCAACTGCCTGCTGCCTTAAGGAGGGCTATAGTCAGGCAGCCTGAAGGGTGGGGGAGACGGCTCTGCCCGGGAAACTGAGGTTGACTGCAGGTCAGTGACAACCTTGGGGCCTGGGGAGTCTCAGAGAGGGGCCAGGGCTGTGATGGGGCTTGGAATCTCAGGGGAGTGTCCTAATGGAGGAGCTCTGAGGGGCAGGTCTGGAAAGGGGACCCTCCTCCATGAGGGTGGGCTGCAGTTCAGAGGAGATCGAGGTGTCTCCAGGGCCTAGACTCCCACCTAATTTGAGACTGAAATCTACCTTGTGGGTGTGACCAGCACTAAAAAACTAGATAGAAATTATTTCAGTTCTGTGTTGCCAGTTTGGTGAGCTCTGTTTTGTGAAACGATTATAATTCGACTTTTGTACACGTGTGTGCTCCCCACCAGAGTCCAGTCTCCTCCTGTCACCATATATCTGACCCTTTTCCTCTTCTTCCCCCTCCCACCCCGTCTGGTGACCGCCAATCTGGTGTCTGTGTCTATGAGTTTGTTTTGTTCGTTTGTTGCTTTTTGTTTTATATCCCACATATGAAGGAAATCATGGTTTTTGTCCTTTGCTGTCTGGCTTATTTCACTTAGCATGGTGCACTCAAGATCCATCCATCTTGTCACAAATGGTAATATTTCATCCTTTTTATGGCTGAGTCGTGTTCCATTTGTCTATATTTACATCCTCACTTTGTTTTGTGCAACTTTTGTTCCACTCACACATGCCAGTCCTGGATCCTGGGGTGTTTCTTAGGTGGGGTCCCAGTTCCGGAGGCCCGTACAGTGCCCAGGCACCACTGTCTGCCCCAGATCCGACTGTGGGGTGTCTGGGGCTGGCAGACATAGGGGCTAGAGATGGGGGGCGGGGAGGGGACAATCCCAGTGCGTGCATAGGTCTCTCTGACAGTGACTGCATAGGCATCTTGGTGCAAATCACAAGGTGGCTTTCTGCTTCCTGTGTGGGAAGCAGACTCAAGAGGAAGCTGAGCCTGCTCCCCTTTCCCATGGCAGACTCCCCCGGCCGGATATGACAGGGCCCCAGGTGGCTGAGTGCTCAGAGCACGCGCTTCTGCAGGGCGACCACAGTGTCTGTTAAGGGGGACGGTCCTGCATGTCTGGGCAGGAGGCCAGCTGGGGTCCCCGTCCTGGACATACGTCCCCATGCTGGGGCTGGGCGTGGGCAGGGATACACAAGGCCATTTGGGTGGGACCCAGGCCTTGACTTCCCCAGCTCTCCTGGGATGACCCCAGAGGACGGAGATGAGGGGCCTGGAGTCGTAGTCCCAGGCAGGAGCTGAGGGTTCTGGGCTGGGGCACCTCACAAAGCTGGCCTGGCAGCTCACCAGGGTTTCTGGGTGGGGCGTAGCTAGGAGGGCGGGGTGGGCAGGAAGGAAGGATCCCAGCAGCTGGTTCTAGTGGGTTCTGGGGTGTCCACAGCCTGGCCTGGCTCATGGTCTGAGGAACCTCAGGATACGGGCAAAATGAGGTGTCTCAGAAAGAACCAACAGAATCCTTCAAAAAACAAGGAGTGAGATCATGGGGCGTGCAGGGATGTTACATACGGAAAAGCGTGCATGAAATTTTAATTGCTGGCAAATGTGCCGTTTTAAAATGCAAAAGAGATGGGATGGGATACTCAGCGGAATATTTCTGCTTCTGGCTGAAACCTGCTCCTGCCTCTCTAATGGCCTGTGTCTGGAGGCTCCCAGAGGGCCCAGCCAGCGCTAATGAGCCTAATGACTCTGCAAATGCTGGTTATTTCCTGGGGGGAGGGAAGAGAAAAGAACCCACCCAGCCTGGCCCAGGCCCTCTCCCCCGCCTCCCGCCACCCACCACCCCTCAACCCGCAGACTGACCCACTTCCATTCCCCACCTGGAGGGCCCCTGTTCCTGGGGTGGGAGGAGGCATGGCTCCCTGGTCCTCATCACATGCTCCATTACCCCACCACATGGGACACCAGCAGCCGCAGCCCCCTGGGAGGCTCCAAGGTTGACCCAGCGCAGGGTGAATGCAGAATCCATCTCAGCATCAGGTGCCATCACCTGGAGGTTGGACCCTGACCACGTCCTCAGGCCCTGGTGCGCTGGTCCTGACCCTCCTGCCCTGAGTGATGGGGTGTATTCGGGGGCATGAGAGGCCAGCATAGACAGGGAGGGGAGGCTGTGTGGGAGCTTCTGATGATGATGATGACGGGGTGGAGGTCGCCCAGTGCCACTGTGTGGCCGGTCTGGGCCTGGAGGGCAGAGCTCCCTCAGGGTTCTGACCACAGGGAGCTCAAGGGGCTCCCTATCCCGGATGGGGGCTGGGAGGGGGCCTCAGGGAATAGGGAGGGCAGGCAGGAAGGAGGAGGAAGACCAGACTTCTGGAGTTTTCTGGGGAGCTGTCCTGATCCACAGCCCCTGCTGTCTGGACCTCGGCTGCCACGAGTGGCCAGGGGGGTACATGCTGACCACTCTGTTGAGGAGCAGGTGTGGGTCAAAGGTAGGTCCGGGAAGCGGGAGGAGAGGCAGAAGGCCATGCAGCAGCGTCCTGGGCCCTCCTTAGAGTCGCCCTTTCCGGCGCCCTGTCCTGAGAGCTGAATCGGCTGGACTGGAGGTGGGCAGCGAGCTCCTCTGCCTTCCTCTCTGCCCAGCAGCAGGCAGGGCCCGGGAGAGGAGGGCTCTCGAGAGTTCGAGGGTCTCCCTGCTGGTCACAGGCCTGGGCTGGCTCACTGGGCCATGTTGGGCCCACCCAGCTCCAAAGGCCTTGATTTTCCCACCTTCCAGGGGGCAGGGGTCTGGCTTGCGGGGGCCTCAGAGCTCCTATGGTTTCTATGACTTCTTTGGGAAAAGTGAGTTTTGGATATGGGGTAGGGGCTCATCCCCAGCCAGAGATGGGCGGGGCCTTGCCATTCACTGAGCTCCGTATGCTGCCAGCCCTCCTCACCCCTGCTCCCTTCCTGCAGCCCCAGGACCATGAACAACAGCACCTGCCCCATCACCAGCTCCCCGCTGGTCACACACATCTTCCACGCCTACCTGGGCCTGCTGCTGGTGCTGGGCCTGCTGCTCAACGGCCTGGCGCTCTGGGTGTTCTGCTGCCGCCTGCGCAAGTGGACAGAGACCCACATCTACATGGTCAACCTGGCCGTGGCCGACCTCTGCCTGCTCTGCACTCTGCCCTTCATGCTCTTGTCCATGAATAAGGACAACAGTGGTGACACGGTACTCTGCCAGCTCTCCCAGGGCATCTACCTGGCCAACAGGTACATGAGCATCAGCCTGATCATGGCCATCGCTGTGGACCGCTACGTGGCTGTGCGGCACCCGCTGTGTGGCCGCGGGCTCCGCTCCCCGAAGCAGGCCGGGGCCGTGTGTGCAGTGCTCTGGGTGCTGGTGGTCGGCTCCCTGCTGCTTCGCTGGGTCCTGAAGGACCAAGAGGGTGGCTTCTGCTTTGGGAACCCCTCCCGGCAAAAGCCCCAAACTGTGGTCTTCTCCCTGTTGGGCTTCTACCTGCCGCTGGCCGTGCTGGTCTTCTGCTCTCTGCAGGTGGTGACTGCCCTGGGCCAGAGGCCAACTGCCGACGTGGGCCAGGCAACCCGGAAGGCTGCCTGCATGGTCTGGGCAAACCTGGTGGTGTTCGTGGTCTGCTTCCTGCCCTTGCACGTGGTGCTGACGTGGCGATTGGCCACAGGCCTGAACACCTGTGTCATTCAGGACATCCTCTACATTACTGGCATGGTCTCGGATTCCAATTGCTGCCTGGACGCCATCTGCTACTACTACATGGCCAAGGAGTTCCAGGAGGCGTCTGCATTAGCCGGGACTCCCACTGCCAAGGCTCACAAGAGCCAGGACTCTCTGTGTGTGACTGTGGCCTAGGAGATGACACAGGCGTGTGGGGACCAGATCCAGGGCTCTCTGGGAGGTGCTGCCTGCTGGAGAGGGGAGAGGGACTGTGACCAGTAGTGAAGAGCCACAGCATGGGCCCTGAACTCACCATGGGTGTGGACACTCTCCAAGAGGCCTGCTGGGCAGGGATGACCCAGGCACGGAGCCTGGAAGGTAACAACCCCACCCCTGAGACGGAAGACAGACAGGGGCAAGGACAAAAGAACTGAGGCCTGAGCAAGGCCACCCGGGGACCCTGTGCCGGGAGCCGGTCCATCCTTGCTGTTTCAAGGGACCTGGCATATATGGCATACTGTTCTTGGAAGGCAGCTATGCTAACCACTATACCACCAACGCAACATACTGTTCTTAATATGTTTGCTCACCTTCTTGGCACTGTGTGTTTTAACCAAGGTCACCTCTCCGAGAAAGGTTGTTTCCCCAGGTAGGGATTTTCCCCTGAAGTTAGGGAGGGAATAAAACCCCTTAACTAAGTGCCAGGCGGGTAATTAATCACTTTAACTACGAACAATCATGCTTAAGCTACATAATCTTTACTCCCTGGAATGGAGATAAGAAACACCCTAACCTTTGGAATAAAGATTGATAGGATTGGAATCAACTGGTATAAATACAGATGTAACAAGACAACAGGACACAGAACCTAGACACAGAACTTAGAAGATAGAACCTACACACAGAACATACACAGAACCCAGAGACAGAAGAACTTCACTGGAGAGAACATGGCAAAAGATCCTGGACAGAAACTGGCCACAGAACCTAGAGACAGAACCTAGCGAGAGAACCTGGCTGGAGAACCTGGACAGAACCTGGCTGGAGAACCTGGAGAACCTGGCTGGAGAACCTAGCAAGAGAACATGGACACAGAACCTGGCTGGAGATCCTAAGCAGAACTTCGCTGGAGATCCTGACCAGAACTTGGCTAGAGATCCTGGCTAGGCTGCTGATCAACTGAACGCTGTTTCTGTGTCATTCCTTCTTCGCCAACTCCGTCCACACCTTTGGGGACCCCTGGACCTGCTGGGGCTGGACCCCAGCAACTCTGGGATGAGGCTGCCCACCTGCTGTGTCCAGAGCCTGGTATACCTGGGCATTGGGGTGGGGTGTATACCTGCTGGGTCCTGCTGCCTCCCTGAGATCGGAATAAAGCTGTCCACCGGGGCTGATCCTGACAGGGCTTGTGTGCTGCCCGCATTTGCACGGTGGGAGGTGGAGCGCTGGGGCATCTCCCTTGGTCACTCTCTCGGGCCCCCCAACCTGCTGCCCACCCATCTGAAGTCTGGTGGAGTGAGCAGCCTGGTGTCCTCCCGCTGTGACGGCCAGGATCCCTGGGCCCTCGTAGGGGCTGCACAGATGTGGTGGGCGGGGAGAGTGGGACCATGGGAGGTGGCCGGAGTCTGTTGAGGAGACACACTCCTGTGCTTCATTCAGGAAAGTCTGGAGCCCTGCCTGTTGGAGCCGAGGCCTGGGTGCCCAGCCAGGCCGGTTTGGGCTTTGGCCGCATCTCCCTGGCCTCCAGACTCAAGTCAGAGCAATCAGATCTTTCCAGAGGCTGCTGTGGGTGCTGGTCCGAGGGGGGCCTGGGTTCCAAGTCCAACTCGTCCCGTCCCACCTGCATGTCCTTGGGCACCAAACAACCTCCCTGCCCTGTTCTCCAGCTCTGTGATGGGAGTGAGAATGGTAGCCATGTCCTGGCAGGGCTGACCTCATAGGTGTGAGGCTGCTGCAGTCCCGCAGGCCCCTGGCTCAGGGATGGGGTCCACGCTCACCTCATCCAGTGCTCCCCAAACTCTCCACACCCCTCATCCCAGCCAGTCTCCCCATGTGTCTGCACCCCACTCTGGTCCTCCAGGTGCCCCTCCCCACCCCCAACCCTGCCTGCTGTCATCACAGCCCTGTCCTCTGGGGACAGTTTCCAGTCTCTGACTTCTATCAGCCCGGACCTCGAGGGTTTTGTTTTCCAAGTGTTACAGAAAACCGGAGAACCAAGCAACGCTTAGAGAGATGGAGTTACCTTTATTATTATTACGCGCGGGCCCAGAGGAAAATGTCTCTCAAATTCTGGGCAAAATCACACAGGAAGTTTCCTGTATTTTTACCATTTTGCCTTATTTTGTCTCCCAAATATGGGGTTTTTCCGGTCCCCTTTGCAAGTTCTTAAACGGCCCTATGTGCTGGGGCTTTGAGACCTCAACCAAAGGCTTGGCCTGACGCCAGCACTGATAACTTTGTCTGGAGAAGGTTTAATGGCCTCTCTGAAATGGGAGTAGTCATATTTTCCTTATTATTTAAGCCAGCAAGCATTTATAGAAGCCAGAAATAGCAGGGTTAAAAGTTCAAACAGCAGTTTTTATATAAGATGGATGCTTCATTCCCCACTGGTTTTATGTACATGAGTCAAAACATTGACTCTTTTGTATCATTGTTGGGGAGGGAGTTATATTGACCCTTGAGGATTATAAGCTTAATAAAATTAATTCTCTGCTGAATAAAGTCAGTGGGCCTGTTTATAAGATAAGGGACTGGACTGAGGGCCAGGAATAATCTCTAGAGCAGTGGTCTCAACCTTCCTAATGCCGCGACCCTTTAACACAGTTCCTCATGTTGCGGTGACCCCCAACCATAAAATTATTTTTGTTGCTACTTCATAACTGTAATTTTGCTACTGTTATGAATCGTAATGTAAATATCTGATATGCAGGATGTATTTAGGCGACCCCTGTGAAAGGGTCATTCAACACCCAAAGGGGTTGCAACCCACAGGTTGAGAACTGCTGCTCTAGAGGGTCCAAAGAGTCCTGGATTCTCTATTTTGCCTGGCTGTCTTAAGCCGGGTGTGATGAAGCCACATCAGGATCCCGTCGACCTTGACTGCCATGGGGGTGGTCCTTTCCAGGTAGGAGTCAGTCCTTGGGTGGCAAATTTCTTTATCTAAACAGAGGCACCAGGTTGGAAGGGACGGACCAGATCAGAAGTTGTTCAGGCAGCGTGTCTCAGATGTGCTCTTGGACCGCTTTCGGGGTGGACTGTAAGAACTTGGGTAAAGATTGGTTATGGATTTCAGCTTTTCTAGATCGGGTTTCCATGTAAGCTGGTGAGGTGGGTAGGTCAGGGTTTGGAAAAATCACTAGAATCTGTAGAGGCCCCACTGGTTTTAGGGCAGCCTCCCAGGCCGCTTCGTCTGTGGCCCGGTTCCCTCTTGCTTCTGTGGAGTCCCCTGACCTTGTAAATAGCACTATGTACGTGAGCCATTGCAAATGAGTACCTGCTGTCTGTATAAATTGTTACTGATTTTTCTTTGCCCATCGGAGAGCCTGAATAAGGGCAATTAACTTGGCCTTCTGTGCCGAGGTCCCGCGAGTGAGTGCCTGAGATCAGATGGTTCGGTCTAAGCCCCCACATACCTGATTCCTTCCTGGACAAAACTACTCCCATCCGTGAACAGTACCTTGTCCGGCGATGCCAGTGAGGTGTCAGTGAGGCCCAGGCGGGCTGTACTAAGTCAGCGACCTCTGAACAGTCATACAGCGGTTCTTCAGAGTCATCGCCTGGGAGGAGGCTGGCAGGGTTGATAGCAGGAGTCTTGTGGAACCAGATGTGGGGCTGGTCGAGTAGAAGAGCCTGAAACTGGGTGACTCGAGCATTTGACATTTAGCACTCCAGTGTGTTCCGGAGTAAAGCCTCAACCTCCTGTGGGGCAGTTAGGATTAGTTCCTGCCCTAGGGTTAACTTATTTGCTTTTTTGATAAGCATAGCTGTGGCTGCTACTGCCCAGAGGCAAGTAGGTCACCCAAATGCAAAGGGGTCAAGTCTTTTGGACAAATAGTCTACCAACCTTTTCTAGGGGCTGAGACTTTGGGTGAGTACCTCTTTGGCTATGCCCCTTGTCTTACATACCCAGAGGTAGAAATACTTAGTTACATCTGGTAGCGCTAGTTGGCCCATCGTCCTTGCTCTGCTCATATCTGTCTAACTGCCTAATATATTACTTCAAGGATCCTGGCTCTGAATTCTTTTAGGGAAAATGGACGTTGAATTTCTTCTGTAGCTGCTTCGTGCTGAGGAGGGATGGAGTTTTCTCTCAGAGCCAAGAGATCCTTGCTATCTGTCAGAGGGATGATGAGGCCTGGGCACAGAAGGAGGTGGGCTTGTGACCTGGCAGAGACAAACCGTAACAAATGGTCTGGTGGAAGGGAAAGAAAACATTTCAGTTTTAATAATATCTACTGAAATAGAATTTTTCTCCTCAAAATTACCTCTATGTTTATCAAAAGAGCCAAATTAAGACCAATTTTTTTTTATTGTATTCAATTTGGCCTGATTGTTTGCATAAACACAACAAGAATGGTAACTGACTACCTTTGCCGGAATTTCATGATTGAAACTTAATGAAGCCAAGCCATCCAGCTGCCATCAGGCCTGCCTGCAGTATCTGCTGAGTTAGGTGAATCCCTTACCTGCAGTGGCTCTACCCAGGGCCATAGGCTTTAAGGCCCTACCACTCATTGCGGCCCAGAGTGCGTGGGGGTTCTGCAGGGATGCAGAGGCGCCCTTATTGCTCCCCTTCTACTCTGACCAACTGCCAGTGATGGTAGGGTGTAGGGCGCAGCTATAGGGTTAAGCCTCAGACTGACCTATTGGCAAAACCACAAACAAGTCCCAGCTTAGAGGGCACAGTCCTCTTAGCATAATTAGGCTTGACCTTATGATGCTCCCTAGATCTTTCCTAGGTAGCTAATGGGCTGTGGGAGGAGCAGCAAGTGCTGCCCAAACAAGTGAAACTCACAAGAACTTTGTAACTATGGTGACCACTACCTTGTTTACCTCTGGCTATAAAATAAAGGCTTAGCTTGCCTCTGGATCTCTCTCTGTGGCCTCAGCCAGGCACAGGAAGATTCACCTAGACCCAGCTTATTCTCTTTGTCTGTTATTTCTTCATCCTTTCACCACCCTCACTCAGGCTTTCGAACCCTTGGCTGAGCTGGCTCAGCACATGTGGCACCCAATGCTGGGCCTGATTTTGGGGGAACTACAGTTGTCAGGTGAAAGGACACTCCAATGAAGCACGTGCAGAAAACAAGAAGGAAGGTAAGGAGCGAAGTTTAGTAATATAACTAGGTGTAAAACATGGGAAATTCAAGATTGCAGGAAAAGAATTTATACGTATCCAATGCTTAATGCTATGCTCTAAGCATGGGGCTGTTCTGTGAGATATGAACAGCTTTTTGATTTGTTGGATTTTGTAAGTAAAACCTGCACATGGTTTTCTGAGGAAGGAAAGGTAAATGTAGAGGCATGGGAGAAAGTAGGCCTAAGGAGCCTTATCCTTAACCCCACTGCATCCTTTCCAGCCAGCTCAGTAAACCTTTATCATGCCACCCTGGGAAGCGCAGGATTGGCAAGTTCTCCCTGGGGTGATAGATCAGGACTCAGGCAATAGCAGAAAGTGCCATCCTACCCTTAATATGCAACTATAAAAACAAAAAAGGGGGAGAAGAATGTTATGTGTAAAAATTTTTGAATTACAATGCAGAGAGCTGTACAGTGGCCGAAAGGCATTGGGCCTCCTGACAAGAGTTTTACCAGATCTAGTAATGATGTGGGGAAGAGGTTGTGTTTGTATCTTTCCAGAAAGAGCAGCGCAGCCAATTTGGGTGCCAGAGCTTTACGTGCGTCACCACAATGGACCCAGAGAAGCTCCTTGTTCCTTCATTCAAAAGACTGAGAGTTGCCCAATTACAGCAATACGAAAAAGGAAGATGACGAAGGCTACACAAGGGACCGAGGTGCCAACATGGGGTCAGCTGAAGAAGTTAACAACTGAGACCCAGCAGATGGTAGAAAAACAAGATGTGGAAGCTACTCCCTCAATCATGTTTCTGGCTATGCTAGCATTGGTTAGCTGCCAGTCTTCTGCAAAGTCTTGTGCAGCCAAGTCCAAAGACTCTGAGTAAATCAGCAAAAGAAACTTTCATTTAGCAGAAACTCACTTATTGCTGTTTTGCATTGACATTGTTTTATTATTCTTACTAGTTTTAAAAATGTTAACACATTGGCATTGTTTTGTTAATAGCCAGAGCTTTATGTTTAAGTTTTAAAATGTTAACATGTTTGTAGTTTGGGTTTTGCATTGGCATTGTTTTGTTATTGTTTTAATAGCCAGAGTTTTGTTCTTGATGCTTAAGTTTTACTTTCAGTATAGTAGCTTAAAAATAAAAAAAGAGAGCGAGATGTAGGGCGCGGCTATAGGGTTAAGCCTTGGACTGACCTATTGGCAAAGCCACAAACAAGTCCCAGCTTAGAGGGCACAGGAAGATCCACCTAGACCCAGCTTATTCTCTTTGTCTGTCATTTCTTCATCTATTCGCCACCCTCAGGCTTTTGAACCCTTGGCTGAGCTGGCTTGGCACAGTAGGTCATGAGCCTGATGCTCCAGTGCAGGTCATTTTCAGGGCTCCCAAGCAGGCTTTTTCCGTGGCACTCTTATTGGCTTCAAGTCTTCAGAGTCCAGACAGGGCTCTTTAAAACATGATACTCCAGTCAAAGTTTTCGGTTAATAAAACCACTATTAGGAACCAGTCTTAATGAATTTATGCAAAGAAATGTATTGCCATGATTTATTAAGCATTGCTAAATTTCAGAGGAATTATATAAGGAGAAAAATATACTGACCTGCTTTAAGATCTTCTGATTTTCCTTGTCAGTCCTTTTTATGGACTCTTCAGAGTAATATAACTGTCTTCAAATGGCAAGAAGAAATTCAAAATGTGTCTATATTCAAATAGATAGTCACAGCTGTCCCTGTAGTAGGGCTCCCTTACTTGACTTGTTCTCTCGGAACGGACTAAGGGAGCTTTATTTCTTTACAGGGTCTCACGTGTCCCAGGATCTCACGGGGTCTGTAATTCCTGTAACAGAGGGCTAGTATTCACCACTTCACTACTTCCCTCTGTTCTAAACAGGCCTTCCCCAGTTTGCTAAAGTTGAGTTTTGTGCCACCCCTGGCATGGGCATGGTCACACAGGCCTGCAAGACAGTATACAGGCTGCCAATTGTCTCTCAATAGAGACCAAAACCTGATGGGTATTCTTCTTTGCCCAGTTGGGCACCTGCCCTTTTGACAACTGCATTTAAATGTGTAGGAGAATTAAAGATTACTATATTTATATAATGAAGTATAACATTGGCACTGTGGCTGCTTCTGACAGCTAACTCTTCTGCTACTAAACATGACACATGGTAGGGCTATACAAACATCTTAGGAAGGTGACTAAAGTCTATTCTTAACCTTCCCACACAAAGCAAAATTGTCCTTGTCTCTCTGGAGCCATGTCTATGAAGATGCAGGCATCATCTAAGTCTATTATAGTTTTCTGCAGACCACTGTCAGGGCTGTGCATGGTGCCCAGTTCTCTTTTCTAGCCACAAACACAGTCTGTCCAATTTCCCTAAAATGTATTCTGGCACGGGAGAAAGTTGTTTTGCTGTACACAGGCAGCTTAACACCTATACAACTGGGCTTGGACCTCTGCCTAGCAAACTGCAGTTTATAAGTTCAATATGCAGCCTCCGGTTCTTCTAACCCAATGGGGTCTCAGCCAGTCTCTCAGTCAGACTCCTCCTCTCTTGGAGAATTTCAAAGTCCTGATGGCTCCTGGGTCCAGGGAGAGTGCCTTTCTTTTGCCCTTTTTGTTAATCCTGTTTATCAGTTACAGGGCCCTGCTATACTTGTCTTCCCACCAGGCCCCTTTGTGGCAGAGCAGCGACCAGGCCTCTCCTAAGGGAGTGCACTGGAAGGGGATATCAGCCCCTCCTCTTCCAGCAGCAATAGGTACTGAACCCTTTTAGTACATTTGCAAACAGGGAGCTTTCATTAGCTCTATCTGCTGCTTTCACAGATCCCGGGCTCGATGCTTGTTGGGAGCCATTAAAGATATTGGCTTAAACAAAGCCATCTTAAGAATTATAAGTTTCTGGTTCCTCCAGAAACTCCTAATTACCAGAAACCACCTGTGTCTTGCAAATTGGCCAGCAGTTACAGATAAACTACCCTCACATAGCTACTAAATCACACATCTCCACTGATAAACACACAGCCATCCAGAGCCTGCTAAATCACACATCTCCGCTGATAAGCACAGCCATCAGAAGCCTAATAAATCTCTAGCAAAAGGTTACTGCCCATAGACCCCTTTACCCACCCCCCTTCCCTAAAACAGTATATATTCTGCCGCTGTGAGAATAAAGTTGAGGCTTGATCAGAACTTGTCTTGCCTCCATTCTTTCGTGTCCCTTGTTTGTCTCATTCTCCTAGGGTGTCTCTTCGTTCCCCCGTTGTTGTCCCGCGGGTCGGGACAGATGCTCTATTCCTGGGGCTGCAGGAAGGCTAGTAGCAGTCACTGGTTTCTGTTTTAACTGCTGTAGCCAGCAAGCCAAAGGCCTAAGTCTTGTATTGCTTGTTGTAAAACACTCATTACTCACTGGGCGGCAGCGGGGCAGCTCTAGTGTCAGGTAAATTTCTGCTGTCCCCCACTTTTCTCACTGTGGCGGCTTCATCCAGGGCCACTGAGGCAGCATGGGCATCCAGCCCCCTTCCCCGCTTCCCCCCACCCTCGCCTTCTTTCACCTGGCTCTCAGGGGCTGAGTCTGCCTAGCAACCTGTTCTAAATCACCAGGGCAGCTGCGGACTTCAGTTTCGTTTCTCCTTCACTTGGCTCCTGGGAGTTTAGTTTTTTTTTGTTTTGTTTTTTAATGTATTAGAATTCTTTATTCTTAGAAACCTCAATCCTTTATTGATTACCAAAAGTGAACAGTCAGCATTTTTAGATTAATATTTATGAACATATTTTAAATGTACTTTTACTTTCAAGAAAACATACCTAAACCTTCTGTGATAAAACTAAGAACAGGTAAATTGAAACTTGTCTAGTACAAACTGCTATATTTTTTCTTATGTAATTTCAAGTATATTGTATCAGTTTAATTTAGTATTGGAAGGGTTAAAAAGAATAAACCAGGGCAGAGAAAGATTAATTGTGCTGGCAGAAAACTTACGACCTTGAATTTAGTTTAGTTCTGATAAGACACCTGGTGGTAGGTTACGGACCAGACCCCTACGCCTGCAGAGTGGTCTGCAGCCAGTAAAATCAACAAAAACCTATCTCTCCCTGCTTCAGAATTAACTGCTGACATCCCTCCCCCCTCTCTGCATTAACCATTTACTCTGTCCTGAAACAAGGCAAATGGTCTGAGATCCTGTATATTTAGGCTTTTACATTTAAGGATACTTTTTTCTTTCTGTAACAGGTGCTTTCCCTCATAGATTTTTCCTCTTTACTCTAAGCCAGTGGTTCTCAACCTTGGCTGCACATTAGAATCACCTGGGAATCTTTTTAAAATCCTGATTTCTGGGCCTCATCCTCTGGAAATTCTGTTTCTTTGTTACTAATGTTGTGGCCCCACCCCATAACAAAGAAACAGAATTTCTGGAGGATGAGGCCCAGAAATCAGGATTTTAAAAAGATTCCCAGGTGATTCTAATGTGCAGCCAGTCTAAACCCTTAGAGCAGTGGTTCTCAACCTTCCTAATGCCGCGACCCTTTAATTCAGTTCTCATGTTGTGGTAACCCCCAATTTCATTGTTACAAATTGAACATAATTAAAGCATAGTGATTAATCACAAAAACAATATGTAATCATATATGTGTTTTCCGATGGTCTTAGGCGACCCCTGTGAAAGAGTCATTTGATCCCCAAAGGGGTCTCGACCCACAGGTTGAGAACCGCTGCCTTAGAGGATCTTAAATCCTCCTCCTTTACTACTATTGATCTTTCCGACCAATCCCCCTGACCCCATCCAATTGTTTGTCCCCCTTTAAACAGTGGGAGTTTTGGAGAAAACCACAGACTACCACTGTAGTAGTGCTCCCTCTCAGAGGCTGGGGTCTGACCTGTGGAGAAAAATGACTCTTAGTTAGCCTGGAAAGATAGCGGATGAGGATAAGGGTGTATAGGGAGATTTCTTGCAGACTGAAAGCTTGGAGGGCCTCCTGAAAGAAAAGATCTTTAATCCAGTTACAGATGCTGTCAGAATCAGGATGAGGCAGGAAGGGAAAGACCAGGTTATGTCCTCTATGAGGATCCTAATAAATAACTGAAAATGGCAAGTCAAACAAAACACACAACCATGAAGACAACAGCCCACACAAGACACAACCAGGGTTAGCGGGGTCCATAGACAGTTAATAATAACTTCAGCCTTAGTTCTGCCTCAGGTGGCTCATGCAGGACTATGATGTCACAGGCAGGGACAGGGCCCACAAATCTCTCCGCCATGCGGAGCTGTAAGCCCTGCCCCTGGGAATCTCCATCCACCAAAAGAGATAAGAAAAACCATAAATATCAAGTTCTTAGTTCTTTGAAATTTACTGCTTTGTTAATTTGCTAAGAAAATATTTAACTTGAAAAGACTTCTCTCTTGCTTTTCTTACAAGCAATCTCAGAACCAAGCAATCTTGGAACCTAGCCAGTCTTTGTATTAGTCTTTAATTCTACCCCAGAACTTCAAAATTTCAATTTAATACAGCAATTTTACAACTCAGGGAAGAGCAACCGATAGATAGAAATTTTTATTAGCTAAGTGGCCTGATTCCCTCTGTGATAGAGAGCAAACATCTCTAGAGACTTTTGCAGGCCATCACGGGTTCAGCCCAAACGTTTAGCCAGATGAATCAACAGAAATGCAAAATAAATCAAAGTAGCTTTCGCTTCACACAGACCAGTTAATGGGCAGATAATTATGCCAAGACAGACAAACATCTGTACTCACACTCTCTCAGTAGACTAGCCCAGACTGGAGCTGAGCAGATAAACGAAACAATGCCCAACTCCCCAGATGGGCGTGGGGGCACTCCCGGCACCCATGCCCCAGAACAGAATTCTCGACCAACATCTTGGTGAGAACCTACCAGAGGAGTTAAGACTGCATCCAGTCCCCTTCTCAGTAGCAAATTGGCTAGTCCCACACAAACAAACGGCAGAGTGTACTCATAATTCCTTAATCGAATCTGAATCTACTCACCTCCGAGTCCCACATTTATATACCAGACAGCCCAAGTTTTGACTTCTACCAGATATTTACCCAGAGTTTAAACAGTCCACCTGGTTCCTGATTAATTTGCCTGAGGAAGTCCTTGATTTCCGGGGAGGTGATCAAGCTCCCCCTTCCACTCACTTGGAGTGGGCCTGACTGACTGGGGCCCCTACCTTACCAATTCTGTCAACAGATCCAGATGTGTCCGTCCACTCTCTCCAGATGCCGGCTGGGTCCTGGGCTGAGGTCCAAGAGTGCCCGAAGTCCCCCGATTCAATTCTGCTAAATCAGCAGAGCAGCGCCTCCCGGAAGCCTATCTGTCTCCCCTGGTCCTCAACCTAGTCCACACCGGAGGCCAAAAGGTCAAGGATGGGTTGGTTTTCCCAGAGTCTCAGGGAACCAACAATGTTACAGAAAACCGGAGAAGAACCAAGCAACGCTTAGAGAGATGGAGTTACCTTTATTATTATTATTATTATTACACGCGGGCCCAGAGGAAAATGTCTCTCAAATTCTGGGCAAAATCACACAGGAAGTTTCCTGTTTTTATACCATTTTACCTTTTTTTGTCTCCCAAATATGGGAGACTGGTTTTTTTCCAGTCTCCTTTGCAAGTTCTTAAAGGGCCCTATGTGCTGGGGCTTTGAGACCTCAACCAAAGGCTTGGCCTGGTACCAGCACTGATAACTTCGTCTGGAGAAGGTTTAATGGCCTTTCTGAAATGGGAGTAGTCTTATTTTCCTTATTATTTAAGCCAGCAAGCATTTACAGAAGCCAGAAATAGCAGGGTTAAAAGTTCAAACACCAGTTTTCATATAAGACTAGGGGCCCGGTGCACGAAATTTGTGCACTGGGGGGGGGGGGGGAGAGTGTCCCTCAGCCCAGCCTGCCCCCTCTCACATACTGGGAGCCCTCAGGCGTTGACCCCCATCACCCTCCGATCGTCTGATCGGCCCCTTGTCCAGGCCTGACGCCTCCGCCAGAGGTGTCAGGCTTGGACAGGGGACCCCCATCTCCCCCCGATCACTGGCTCTGGCCCCCACCCAGGCCTGATGCCTCTGGCCCAGGAATCATGCCTGGGCAGGGGACCCCCATCTCCCTCTGATTGCTTGCTCCACCCCCCGCCCAAGCCTGACGCCTCTGACCCAGGCTTCACGCCTGGGCAAGGGGACCATCATATCCCCCCAATTCCCGGCTCCGCCCCCCACCCAGGCCTGATGCCTCAGCCAGAGGAGTTGACCCTCATCACCCTCCGATCACCAATCACTGGATCGGCCCCTTGCCCAGGCCTGAGGCCTCCGGCAGAGGTGTCAGGCCTGGGCAGGGGACCCCCAGCTCCCCGCGGTTGCAGGCTCCGCCCCTGCCCAGGCCTAACGCCTCTGGCCTAGGCGTCCGGCCCAGGCAGCAGGGACCTGCAGTGGCAGCGGGGGGCGCCGCAATCGTGGGCTTCGCTTTAGGCCCAGGCAAGGGACCCCTAGCTCCTGGGACTGCCAGCTTCGACCGTGCCCAGCTCCCATCGCTGGCTCCACCCCTACTTCCTGCTATCACTGGCCAGGGCGGCAAAGGCGCCTGATTCTCTGATCATGGCCGCCTTTGCCCTGCCCCCCAGCTCTTAGCTCCCCCCTGGGTTTCAGATCACTGTCAGTGGCAGGGGGCTTCTTCCTGCTTTCCCTTTCACCTCCCTGCATTGTGCCTACATATGCAAATTAGCCGCCATCTTGTTGGCAGTTAACTGCCAATCTTAGTTGGCAGTTAATTTGCATATAGCCCTGATTAGCCAATGAAAACGGTATCGCCGTACGCCAATTACCATTTTTCTCTTTTATTAGTGTAGATGGATGCTTCACAAGGAACTGCCTAGTGTGCTGACAGGCTCTGCTGTCATGTAGACGTCTAGTCCTGTCCTGATCCTGGGAATCAGGAGAACAGGCAGAATTTGCTGGGAGCCGGTCCATCCTTGCTGCTTGACACAGTCGCTGCAGGGAAGAAACATCTGCACAGAATATGTTTCAGGGACCTGGCGTATATGGCATACTGTTCTTAATATGTTTACTCACCTTCTTGGCGCTATGTGTTTTAACCAAGGTCACCTCTCCAAGAAAGGTTGTATCCCCAGGTAGGGATTTCCCCCTGAAGTTAGGGAGGGAATAAAACCCCTTAACTAAGTGCCAGGCGGGTAGTTAATCACTTTAACTACGAACAATCATGCTTAAGCTACATAATCTTTACTCCCTGGAATGGAGATAAGAAACGCCCTTACCTTTGGAATAGAGATTGATAGGATTGGAATCAACTGGTATAAATACAGATGTAACAAGACAACAGCACTCAGAACCTAGAGACAGAACCTAGTGAGAGAACATGGCTACAGAACCTGGCTGGAGAACCTAGTGAGAGAACATGGCTACAGAACCTGGCTGAAGAACCTAGAGACAGAACATGGCAGGAGAACCTGGATAGAACCTGGCTGGAGAACCTGGCTAGAGAACCTGGACAGAACCTAGCTGGAGAACCTGGACAGAACCTAGCTGGAGAATCTGGACAGAACTTGGCTGGAGAACCTAGACAGAACTTCGTTGGAGATCCTGACCAGAACTTGGCTAGAGATCCTGGCTAGGCTGCTGATCAACTGAACGCTGTCTCTGTCATTCCTTCTTCGCAGACTCTGTCCACACCTTTGGGGACCCCTGGACCTGCTGGGGTTGGACCCCAGCAAGAATTGGGCCTAGTACTTGGTTCCAGTACTTTCCCCCTCCCTGCCCCAGCGTTGTAAGACTAAGGAGAGGGGTGGCCTGACGGCCAGTGTGGATCAGAAAAGAGCACTAGATTGAAAGTTTAACTCTGCCCAGGTGGCAGTAGCCCCCTGGCACCTGTGTTAAGGATTCGGAGGCCCCTCTGCGTTCGGAGGGGCAGTGGCTGTGATACCTGCACAGGTTGGCCTGAGCCTGCTCCGTCCTCACTGGGTGGAGGAAA
Organism: Myotis nattereri; assembly: GCF_964212035.1. Lineage (NCBI taxonomy): Eukaryota > Metazoa > Chordata > Mammalia > Chiroptera > Vespertilionidae > Myotis > Myotis nattereri. The sequence goes on from NC_138082.1 coordinate 36,194,509, forward strand.
TTAAAGCAGCAGGAGGGGGAAGCGCCCTTTCTGGAGCCTCTGCAGGGTCTCCTGACGTGGAGGAAGCACCCAGCTCTCAAAGGACCTGTCCACCTCCTATGGATGCACAGGGCCCCACCCTGCTGGCCCTTAGGGGTGCTGCTCCTTCCCAGCCTATAGCTGCATCAAACCCAGCTCTCCAATCTTTCTCCTGCCTGGTGAGGCCCCAGCACATGGAGGCAGCTGGGCTTTCACAGGATCCCTGAAGGAATGACAAGAAAAGCAACAGAGGCAAAAGCACAGATGGTGAGCATCCCAGGAACTGACTTATGAGCCCTGATCATGAACCACAGACTCTAGGTGCCCTACAACAGTCAGGCCTCTGGGCTGGGCCAGGCCAAGTGGGGAGCCTCTCACGAGCCCCCCTCCCTCCAGAGCTTAAGGACAGCCCAGTACATGGTCAGGATCAGCCTCACCACTAATTAGCAATGAATAGGCATCTGAAAGAAAAACGGATTCATTGTGAGGCTGCATCAGCACGAGCATAGGGCCCAGAATGTGGGAGGACATAAGCTCATGCTTCCTCTCCTTGGATTACACCTGGGGTATTTTATCTGGCTTGGGACACTGTTCAGCATGAGGCCACAGTCACTCTGGAGAGGGTCTGGAAGGATTAGGCTGGTGAGGGCTTAGCAACCCAGACCAGTTGGGAACAGCTAAAGGAAGTGTGGGTGGTCAGCTGAGAGTGAGGTGTCTACCAGGAAGTGGGGGCCATCTGAGGTCCCCAAGGTGTGGACAGGTCTAGGTGGCTGCAGAGTATAAATGCAGGCATGGGAAAGACCCAGAGAACTGCCCAGAATCAAGTTGCTTCTGATTGGAGAGCTGGGTTTGATGCAGAATCTGAGTGGTCGACAATTTTCATACAGAGACCGAGGTGCTGCTGGGTATCCCAATGCCACTGTTTCTAACAGTCTGTCACCTGTCTGACTGGTGCCCAGTGCTGAGTCTTTCCTCTGGGGCAGTTGGCTTCAAGAAGGCTCTTCCTGTCCCTGCTGGGGGCTAAGCCGAGGCTCAGGGGGTGTGGGGAGAAGGCAGGGTTTGGAGGAGGGGCTGCAGTGTCCTGTCAGTGGGACCCAGCTGCCTGGGATCCCCACTGTCCACAGGCTCTCAGTGGGTTCTTCCTAAGCACATGAGACCAGTGACCCAGAAGGATGTCCCACTCAGAGGGAGTGCTGCTGGGAACCAAGATCAACAGTAATTAATATAAATGGGAGAAGTCCAGTCAGAAGGCTGAATGGGCTTTTTGATATTCACTGGGATGAATATCTGCATTTTATTACCTACTGCTGACTCAGTGGTCTAAAGCAAACTCCCCTAACCTGATAATCTTATTGTTTACCAAACATCACCTTTGATATGTCTGTTTGCATTCCTAAAAGGCAATTGTGTATTCTAGTAAATAAAAGCAGATGGGAATGGAGACTCAGTGGAACTTGGTCCCTTGTACCAAGATCACAACTGGCTTCCCCCATAATTTCCAAATTTATATTTCTTGTCTTGTGTGGTTAATTTGCGCATCAGCTCTTTCTCCAAGTCTTTGAACCCTAGGCCACGCAGGCCGTGGCTTCACAGAGTGCTGGAGAGTGAGGTGATGCAGGCTCAGGGAGGGACGCGGACACAGAGCTGTGCCAGCCTCAGGCCAGCCCACGCAGCCACAGTGAGGGGGTGGCCACTGCAGTATTAATGGTGAAATTAGACCTTGGTCCTGGAGTTCGGCTAGGAGAGAAGTCAGAGTCAAAAACTGATTATAAGAGAAAGTTTACTTAGAAGTCACAAAGGTAGAGGAAGTGAACCAGGTGGGCCGTGTGGACTCAGGAAGCTGCATTACAGAGGCAGAAGGGGGGCCCTTGGAACTTAAGAGAAAGAACGGCAAAGTGCGTGCCTTAAGGGAAAGAAGGTGGAGGAAAGGTGGGCAGAGAGAGCACCTGCTCTGGGGAAGAAGGCGCAGGCTGCCCTAGAGCGTGCTGGGTCCTTCACCTCAGGGTTTGTATCTGGAGGTGTCAGGGGAGGATCTCAATAGAATATTCATCAGCTTTCCTGGTGTGTCCTTTCAAGGCCCTGGTCTCTACTGATTTTGGTTGGTCCTCAGTAGCCAGTCATTAGCCATTGCAGCTGGTCCTGAGGCCTCATCTAGTTTTGCTGCTTTTCTGGGGCCTGGCTGTTATCTCTAGTTTGATCAAAACTCTTGTCTCTGTGGTGAACAAACCCCAGGCTTTCTTCTTAAGATTATTTGATTCGGGTCAGAACCTCAATGTCCTGGGGGTGGGGGGTGGGGGCGGGGGACTTAGTGCTTAAGGGAGTGGTTGTTAGAGGGCTCGTATGGGAGTCAGGAGGCTATTCTCCAGCCCCCTGTTCCTTTTCTGAGGGGGTATAAACCATGTGACCAGTGCTATGGAAGGGGAGGAAAGGTCACCCTGGGGACCAGGCTCCAGCCTAAAACACTTGTTTTCCCAGTTTTGCCCGTTGCTCGGCACCCAGGGCTTTCTGCGTGGTGACCTGGACCTGGCCTCTCATTCCTACTCTGCTCCCGTCTAACTGCCTATGTCACAGGGACCCGCTTTGCAGCTGCCCCTGCTCCCAGGGAGGGGGCGGTGGAATGCGGAGTCCAGCCAACTTCAGGAAACTGCTGCCCACATCCCCAAAGTGACCATCCGATAACGACACAGAAAGTCAGACGACACGGAAACCCACACATGGAGAGATGTGCCAGCCTCCCCATGTCGTGCAGAGTCCAAACGGCACCCTGTCCCCTGGGAGCCTGGGTGCCCTTCAGCCCCTGCCACTGGGAAAGCACTGGCCGTGAAGAGATGCCCTCTGGTACACACCTCTTATGGAAGGCGCCACTGAAACTGGACACAAACGGGTCCAGGCTGCCTGTCACTACTTGAGCCAATTAAGCAGAGACAGGGTTAAATCATATGTGTTTGTTCCAATGCTGCCAGCAGTATGGGAGAGCGGCAGGCCATCCATGGAAATCTGCTCCAGCACCTCCTACTAGCCGGCTGGGCACATAGGGATGAGGAAGAGAGGTTGCATGCAAGGGGAAGGAGGGTGGTGGAATGGCTGTGGGGTCTGTGGGCTGTGTCTCCTTCCAGGATGTTAAAGTCCGATAATAAGGTAGTTAATTGTCAATGGTGTTAAAACCCAGCTCAGCCGGAACCGGTTTGGCTCAGTGGATAGAGCATCGGCTTGCAGACTAAAAGGTCCTGGGTTCGATTCCAGTCGAGGGCATGTACCTTGGTTGCGGGCACATCCCCAGTAGGAGATGTGCAGGAGGCGGCTGATCGATGTTTCTCTCTCATCGATGTTTCTAACTCTCTATCTCTCTCCCTTCCTCTCTGTAAAAAATCAATAAAATATATATATATTAAAAAACAAAACAAAACAAAACCCGAGCTCAGCCCATTCCTGGGACCCTGGGACCAGAAATTGGTTAGCATTCCTGAGGCAAACTCCTGGAGGGGGTCAGGGTCCAGTCACAGCAACCAAATCAAAGTCCATCCTGTCTTCTGTCTATTCCCAAAATTCATTTTCTTTTCTGAGCAATGAACCCATCGGGGTCCCAAGGTGTCTCTTATATTTTACCAGGTCTGCTTTCCTTCTTACAGCACATCCTCCAATTTCCCAGGGTTGGTAAGAAAACCTCCTACCTATGGTTAGTCGGGTGGAAATTATTAAACAACTGTGTTCCTCTTCTTCTTGCGGGCCCTTCCCCTCTCACCACTGCGGGGTCTCAGGGCTCTGCCACTCACAGTGCCACCCGAAGTGCCTGACACTCCACCCGGCTCCAGGTCTGGGGAGACAGCTCTTCCTCGAAGCATCCCCCCGGGCACCTGCTGGGTATCTCCAGCTGGCAGCCATCACCTCTCAGAAATTCATGGAGGAGGCTCCCTCTTCCCCCTGCTCTACTCCAGGTGGTCCTCAAGTGGAGGGCCCAGGAGTCATGGCCCCTTTCCTCCTACAGGCAGCCTGGCCAGGTTCTCACTGTCACCCTCAGCCAGCCCCAGCCCCAGCCCTACCCCTCACTCAGGCCTGGGTCCCCAGAGGGCTGCAGCATGGGGTGCGGCAAGGGTGAGGCCACCCCTGCACTAGGATACACCCCTGCACTGGGGGGCACACAGGGGTTTCCTGAGAGTTCTCTTCCCAGCCGCACCTGGAAGGGGCGAGTGAGGCAGGGTGTTTCTGAGCTGGGTGACCTGAGCTGACCACTCTGAGGCCGATGGATACATGACCTCTGAGAGTCATTTGCTAAAGGCAGTTCCAGAGGGGCCTTGGGCCGTAGCCCAGCAGGCAGTGTGCACTTCTGTCCTGAAGAGGGTCCCCAGGCAGCACCCCACAGCTTCCACTACACCTTCCCATCTTGACAGTACAGGTGCCCCATGTTGCAGCTGTGGGCCTGTACCCTCTCCATAGGCCTCTGAGACTCAAGGCCCTGGGGACGGGGAATGCTGGCCTAGGGTCTCTGGGTTCTCCTGCATGAGGCTGGCTTTCTGCTAGCCCCAAACCACATGGCCTTCCTGTACGGGGCTCCCCAGCCCGTGTCAATCAGAGGGCTACTGGGGGGGCAGGGGGGGGCGGAGGAGGAGCATGGCCCAGCCAAAGCAGGCCTGCATGTGAGGCTGGAGGCCCTGCTGCAGAGCTGAGGCCAGGAAGGAAGGTTGTGCAAGGTGTCATGCACCGCAGGCAGGGGTATTGGGGGACATGTAGGCCAGGAGGGAGGCTCTGGGAGGTACCGCCTACCTGCCAGATACCTCAGAGACATGCCCCGCCCACTGGAGGAGAGCATGAAGGTGGCGACCACACAGCCTTGGGGCCGGATCCAGCCCGAGCAGCCTGGCTGTGTGCAGAGTGGCCGCAGCCCAAATCCTCAAGGCCCTGGCTTCCCAGGTTGGTGAGTACACCCCAAGTCAGGCCTCTCACTCTGAAATTTATTTATTTATTTATTTATTTATTTATTCCTCACCCGAGGATATTTTTCCATTGCTTTTCAGAGAGAGTAGAAGGGAGGAATGGAGGGGGAAGGAGAGAAACATCTTGTGAGAGAAAAATTGGTTGCCTCCCACACGTGCCCTGGCAGGGGCTGGGGATCAAACCTGCAACCAGATACATGCCCTTGACTGGGAATCGAACCGATGACCCTTTGGTGCACGGGCCAACACTCTAACCACTGAGCACACTGGCCACGGCAGTCCTTCCCTCTGAAAGGCCCATTCTGCCCTCACCTCGCTGGCCACCACAGAGGGCTTCCAGGAGCAGGTGTCAGCTGGCCCTCATGCCTCCTGGTTAGTCCCAGGCTGGGGCCATGCCTGAGTGTGGCAGCAGGTCCTGAACCCTGAGAATTCCAAGGTGTGGGGCAGGGCCCTGAGCTCTTGAGGAAGGACCATGGGCCAGCTCTGCCTCCCAGAGGAGTCTGGGGGCCCCACTGCTGGGGCTGTGGGTGGATGGCACTTGGACAGGCCCACATGGCCCTGGGGGGACAGGGTTACTGTGCAGGGGCCTAGGTCAGCAAAGGTCCTAAACTGAGCTAAAGCCTTCGGTCAGGAGGCCCAGAGAGGAGCCCATACAGAGCCCCCTGCCTGGCAGGATGCCACTGGGCAGGGCGGGGCAGCTGGTTGGTCCATAGTCTTCAGGGGGCTTAGGTGGAGCCCCTGGGGTTAGGAGAGGGGGCACCCTGATCCAGGTCGTGTGGGAGCCCTGGGACTGGCACAGGAAGTGAGGGGAGAGGGAGAGGAAGTTGGAGGGGGTGGAGGAAGGGAGGAAGAAGGGAGGGAGGCTGCAGCATTTCCCTCCCTGCCCCCAGGAGAAACAGCCTGCTGAAGCTCCCACCATCCTCCCACCTTCTCGGGCGCTAGCCATGGTTCCTGTGGCCGATGGCCCTGGGAACAACTCTAACAGCTGCAGCACAGACAGGGGCACCCTGTCGCAGGCGGCGACCATCGCCTCCATCTGCCTCATCCTGGTGCTGGGCCTGCTGCTCAATAGCCTGGCGCTCTGGGTGTTCTGCTGTCGCATGCGCAGGTGGACGGAGACCCGCATCTACATGGTCAACCTGGTGGTGGCTGACTGCCTGCTGCTGCTGAGCCTGCCGGGAGTCCTGCACACGCTGGGCCAGGGGGAGGGGGCCCAGGAGGGCCCCCTGTGCAGGGTCCTGCAGAGCTTCTATTATGTCAACACCTACATGAGCATGTGGCTCCTCACAGCCATCGCCACCGACCGCTATGCCGCCCTGCACTTTCCCCTGCGGGCCCGGGCTTGGCGTGGCCCCCGCCAGGCTGCCCTCACCTGCGCAGCCCTCTGGCTGCTGGTCATCGGGGCTGTGGCCCTGCCCGTCGCCTGGCTGCGTCCAGGGGAGAGCTTCTGCTTTGGGCGGGGCCACACACGGGGCCCCAAGGCTCTCATCTTCTCCCTGCTCCTCTTCTTCCTCCCGCTGCTCATCCTGAGCTTCTGCTCCAGCCAGGTGCTCTGGCGCCTCCACCGTGAGTGGACTCGGGCGCCGCCCCAGGCCACCACCCCCATCCTCAAGGCCCTCTGCGTGGTGATGGCCAACTTGGCCACCTTTTTGCTCTGCTTCCTCCCACTGCACGTGGCCTTGCTGGCCAAGCTCGTGGCCCAGTGGATGAATGCAGCCTGCCCCACCATCCAGAGGGTGGCCACCTTTGTGCAGGTGGCCTCCCGCATTGCCAACGCCAACTGCTGCCTGGACGCTGTCTGCTACTATTTCGTGGCCGCAGAGTTCCAGGAGGAGGTGGGGGCCGTCCTCGCCAGGCCCTGGCCTTTCTGGGGAAGGATGCCGGGTGCTCCTGCCTGTGACCATCCCGACCTGGGCGCCCAGGGGAGGCAGCGGAGGAGAGGGGCACAGGAGTGAGCCCCGCCACAGCCCTGAAGCAGGAGGTGGGAAGCGTCCCGGGCCCCCACGGAGCCACCCTCTTCCTGCTGCCACAGTGTCTGCAAGAAACAGCCTCCCTGAGCGCAGCCTGACTTGGGTGCTGGCTCAGAATGATGGGTCCTGGACTCAGGACTTTCCCTCTGCAAATAGAATTTAACCAAAAAATTAAAGGACTGCCACCACACGGATCTTTTCCTTCAAAGCCCAGCTTCTCGGGTGCTCTCTCCCTCAGGCTCCGTGGCGCAGTGACCCCGTTTTCGCCAGGTTGAACTCCGACCTCCACCCTCCATTCTCTGAGCACTGGATGACCAGGAGAGGGTGTTACAGAGAACCAAGACATTATTTCTTCTGTCACCTCCAGATCATGATAAGATACAAAGTCTACTGAAGCTCAGGGTCTCCCAAAGCCTCCAACCATTGCAACATAACCCGACTAGGTCCCAGGGCCGCAGGGCAGCCATGTCTCCACTCGGGGTCCCATTTAAAGAGACACAGCTCTCAAATGAGTTTAAAGAAATTCTTTTTAAAAAAGGTTTAACTTGGATTCTTGAAGAGCGTCAAAGAGATCGCCTTCCTTCCCTTTGGGGGTGCCACTCAGGCTCCTTTTCCTCCTCACCCCACCTCCTCAGCTCCACCCAGTGTCCCCTCTGCTCCATGCCTCTCAGTCCCTCCCTCAGCGGGCTCAGGCCTGACGCCTGAAACTTCAGAAGCTGTAGTGTGTGAAGTTCCTCCCACCGGGTCCTGAAAGAGGGCCCTCCTGTGACTCCAGGAAGAGGAGGGTCCTTGGAGGAGAGCCCTGAGCAGCAAGCGACCAGCGCCCCCTCTCAGCTGTGCAGCTGCGCTCAGGGTAGTGGTGAAAACGGTCCTGGCTCTGGGAGGCGGTCGTCCCCCCACGAGGCCGCTGAGTGTGGCCCAGTGGCCCTCCGCAGCCAGAGCCCAGGCCTGACTCTGGGAAGATACTCCTGGCTGCTCCATGGAGACCCCCCTCACAAAGGCCCAGGGAGAGCCAGGGGCCTTGGGCTCCGGCTGTTGGCAAACTTGTGGGAGGAGCAGGGCTCAGCTACTGTGTCTTCACCTTGCCTCAGCACCCTGGTAGGAGCAGCCCTTGGAGTCACCTTCCAGGACTGATCCTTTTGGGGAATCGGATGCCAGAGGCCCAGGCCCCCCCAGCCTGGGGGAATTCTGGGGCACAACAGACTGCTGACTGAGGGCAGCCAGACCAGACCATGCTGAGGAGGGGCCACCATCCTTAACAGGGAACTGATTTCAGTCTCTGTGCCTCAAGCCCTGGAGCAAAAGCCTGGGCTGCTGTCCCGGGTGCTGCTCATCTTGCTCCCAGGCCTGCGTCCAGCACCTGGCAGAGAAGCGGGTGGAATGCTGGGTGGAGGAGCTGGGCCAGGTTGACTGGGGTGGAGGGGTGGGGGGAGCCTGCTTCACACCCCCCTCAGCTCCGGGCCCTCCACCGTCTTCTCTCCTTTCCTTGGCAGAGTGGGTCTGGGTGGGGGCGGGGGTAGAAACGTGACATGTCCCGCTCCAGTGGTGTATGCTCTGTGGGGCCGAGGTCCACTGATCCAACCTTTTCTCTCGCCAAAGAGGATTCTGGGTCACAAAAAAGCAGGGAGTGCCCACGCAGCTGTGTCCAGCTGCGATTAAAGTTTTACATAATTAACAAAGGGAAAATGAATGTTCACTGTGGCCCAAACCAACTTCATAAAAGTAATACGCTGAACGGAAACATGGCCAAAGTGTGAACAGGCAATGCAGGGTGTGGAGACCCAGGGGTGTAGGCACCCGGCACCCCAGCCTCCCTCCTGGGAAGGGTGGCCCTCCAACTCCAACAGCCGGCAGAACAGGGTCTGGGATGGTCTTAGGCCATTCCCACTGATAAAACATGACAGGCTGGGGGGCTTAGAAGCAACAGGCGTTTATTTTTTACAGTCGGGCACAGGGGAGCCGGCATGGGAAGGATGCGGTATGGCCGGGTTCTGGTGGGAGCCACTTCCTCGTTCACAGCTGCCCGCTCACTGTGACCTCATGCAGCAGAAGGGATGAGGGAGTTCCGTGGGGTCCCTGTGCAAGGGCACTGAACCCATTCATGAGAACTTGTACTCCACAGCTGCCCACCCCTTACCTGAGCCTGCCGTGGCATTGCTGGCCTCTGCGCGGAGCCCAGGTGCTGGGCCGGCAGACACTGAATCTGCTCACAGAATAGTCCTCCAGGGGCCGAGGGGTGTCCTCGAGCCAGCTCCCTGAGTGCATGTTCAACGCCTCCCTCACCAGCTGTCTTCTCTCAGCCCTCTGTGTCCCAGGGACCCTCAGATCCAGGGTCAGCCTCATGTAGGTGCAGCTCCAGACATGACTACACCTCATGCCTGTCCAGGTAACTAGAGCCAATGTCCATGATTTGGAGTCTGGAGATCACAGGGTCCCAGAGGACAAGAAGCTGCCCTCCCCCTGGCCTGACTCCTGTAGCCAGACCATGGCACCCTTTGTAGGTCCCAGCCAGGACTCCTGGGGGTGACTCCTGGGCCAGGGATGATGAAGCGCGGAGGTGGGCCCTCCCACCAAGCACCCCCTTTCAGTCACAGCATTTTGGGGCAGTCGGACAGACATGAGCAGAGCCAGGGCACCAGGGCAGAAAGCCCCTGGTGCCCAGCAAGGGACAAACCTGGGAAAACACGAACCTCGTCCCCAGGTTCTGCCCTCCCCCAGCATATTGCTGTCATGCGGTTTAGACCCCCTGACCTTTCATATCGCTGTCATGCGGTTTAGACCCCCTGACCTTTCATATCGCTGTCATGCGGGTTAGACTCCCTGACCCTTCCCTCCCTAGAGATAACATCTAGGCCTCAGCTGTATTTCAGCTCCAGGCCCAGAAAGGCAGCAAAACCAGACAAGCTACGCCTTGGCTGCCTCAGGACCAGCTGCATTGACTAATAACCCCCTGCCCGGGTGCTGACGGGTCAGTGGAGACCATGACCCTGAAAGGACACACCTGGGAAGCTGATGAATATTCTATTGAGACCCTCACCTGAGACCTCCCCTAAGATTCCCACCTGCAAGAGAGATAAATACCCTCTGTGCCAAGGGGAGCACACCGGTGCCTCTCCCTTCCCTCGTCTTCTCTCTAAGGCAGTGGTTGCCACTGGTGGTCCGTGAGGTCCGAAAGGTTGGTGATCGCTGCTCTAAGGGACCCCAGGAGACCAGGGGAGCAATGGGCATCGGCAGCTCATCCCAGTCTTACCCCCAAACCTGTCTCCAAGGCCCCCTTTTCTCTGACCACCTAGGGAGGCAAAGCAGCCCAGCCTCGGCTCCTGTGGCTTTTTCCATGCTCAGCTCGTCCCTGTTGCACTGCCCAGGTTTCATAAACACCCCATCCGAGTGTGCTTTCGCTGCTGCCAGTAAACGCTTGCTTTGCTGCACGGTGTCTCTTGACTGAAATCTTCCTTCAAGACAAGAACCGAGGTCTCATCATCTCGCTGGTAACAGAAGGACCCACTCTGCCTGGTGCTTTCGATCGGAGTGACCCTGAGAAACAGCCCCGGGACTTGCCTGGAGGCCCCTGGAGTCCCCCTGTCTGTGAGGCGGAGGCCTTGGTCCCCGTCTGTGACATGGAGGTCAGTTCAAGAGGCCAACGGTTGCCCCACATGGTCACTAATTTCCCTGTCAAATGCTGTGGCGGCTCTGGCTCAGACTCAGGAGGTTTTGCCCGGCTGGGAGAGCCCCGGCAGCAGCCTGTCTCAGGTGTTGGCTTTGGGGCCTGGAAATGAGGAAGGATGTGATAAATAGCCGCCATCTGTGACATCCAGTGGCGATGGCTCTGACGAAACAGTCACTGTGTCGAGGCTGCGGCCAAAGATCCTCGGGAAGGTGCCGGCCGCCGGCGCCGGGTGAGTTACTAGCGGGGTCGGGTGGGGCCACATCTTAGGACAACGTTGAGCAAACAGCAGCCTCACTGTGGGCTCTGGGCCTGTGGGAGATGACTGAGGGCGTTTGCTCCGATCAGACTCTGTTGGATGGTGGGGAAGGTGGGTGGGGTGAAAGTTTGCCTTTCGCTGGACGAGACTTGGTCATTCATCCACGTGGGCCGGCGGAGGACGCTGGGTCGGTCACCGTTTCTTACTTGCATCACAGACACAGAGACTTCTCCTCCAAGGCCGACTTTCTGGGGACCCCGGCAGCAGGGAAGTGGCGCCAGAGTGCTCCTCCAGGCTGCAGGCACCCGGGAGCCGGTGGGGACACACATCTGTGACGTGAGAGCTGCCCTCAGTCACCCGCGGCTCACAGTTGTTCTCACAAACAAAACGCCCTCGGTCCTGTGTAGCAGGCTTTTCTGTAGGAAGCCAGAGTCCACACGTTTCGGGTCTCGTCCTCCCTGGTCAGCTCGGCACCGTGGCCTGGGGACAGCCAGCCGTGTAAAGCAGCGGTGAGGCTGTGCTCCGACAAACCTTCATTTACAAGAGACGGCAGGCTGAACCTCGCCTGCACCTCCAGACCCGGCGGGCGCTGTGCTGGGGCACCGCGGCTAATCTGTGTCGTCTCCTGGGCTGGTCTCCTGACTGCAGCATCGATGACAGTGCATCACAAACTCTTTTTTAAAACGGAAACGTATTGAGGCAACATTGGTGAATAACATACATTTCAGGTGCTCGAGACAGTTCCACCTCCCTGCCCTCTGCTGAGCGCCCCCCACCTGACGTCTAGTCTGTCTCCATGTGTTTGGCCCTGTGACCCTGGCTTTAATGCAATGCAGGGCCTGCCTCAGGCTCTGAGAGGAGCCTGAGTTCCCATTAGCCCAGGACACTCAGCCAGGGGACTTAGGGCGACTCCAGCACGGAGACTGCACCGCGGGGCACAGATGTGACGTGACGTTCAAGCCCCGTTTCTGTCCCGGGGCTGCTCCTGGGGCCTGAGGGCAGTGGATCTCCTGGTGGAGGTTTGAGCCCCTCCTGTCTCTGAGCAAGCCGACTGACGTGGCGCAGAGCCCACCACAAATTTGCTCTCCTGTGAGCCAGGATGTGGCCTGAGCTAGAAGCATCTCGGTGGAGTGATTTGGTTCCCTTACTAGAGTCAAGTCCAAGTTTCTGAGACGGAAGGTTGGATGAAAATAGGAGGGAATCCGGGGAAGGAAATCTACCTTTTGAAGTGTTTAAAGGAACAGCGATTACGTGTTTGTCAGTAGGTCTCAGGGACAATTACAGCAGGGTTAGTAATGAGAAAGACGGGCTCTTGGGCCTGCCATCTGAGGGGAGCCCCACCTGGAGCGGGAAGGGGTTGGTGGGGTGAACTAAGCCTGTGGCCTCAGTGCTTTGTGGGTGTGGACCCCAAAATATTAGTTACTCCACGTGGGGAGGGGCTGATCAATAAGCCTTTGCCATTCCCCATGTCCTTGCTGGGACGACGAGGCAGGCAGGGGGTTCAGATTGGAGAACCTGGGATAGGGACGCATCACGAGGCTTCCAGCAGAGGCCTCATGGTCTCATGTGTGTCTTGGAGGAGGTTAGTCTGGCCACATGGCTGCACCGCTGAGATGGGGCAGGCAGACATCACAAGATTCCCGGGGACCGCAGGGGGACACGCTGCGTTCATCCGGGGTGACAGGGCTGCCCTTGTTTGGTGCAGGTATTGAATGTGAGAAGTGGAGGAAGCAGGTGCAGAGGGAGATGCAGGGATGAAAATGGGGGGAAGGGGGAGGGGTGCTCCCCCGCTGCCCACTCTTGGTCCCTGAGGCCTGTCCCTGCACCCTCAGCGGGATTGGGAGTGTCCGCTGTGTTTCCCACATTTTCATGACCTTCTCTGAGTGCTTTTTGTTCCTCAGACCACTGACCCTGTCCACACCATGATCATCTGGCATCTGGCTGCTCCCGGGGAGGTGACAGGGGCCTTCGTCAGCGTGCCCAATCGCACAGCCGATTGTAGTTCTTCCAGGACGGACCACCTGCACGAGTGCAGCCTGCAGGGCAGACACCAGCAGGTAGGTTCAGAATTCCAGGTGAAAAAAGACAGAGCCTGAACTGCGAACGCCATGCGTCATGGGCAGGAGGAATCTCTGTGCTCCCTGGCCTGGCTGGTGCGTCTCGGCCCGGGAGCAAGTCTCTGGTATCTCAGGGGGTGGAGGTTGCAGTGTGGCACACTCTCAGCTTCTGGTTGTGAAGCCACAGGCAGAACTGCCACTCACGGGGCCGCACTCACACCCTGTCACAGGTGGGACACTCAGAGCCGGATCCCAAGTCAGCGTCCCGGCCGGCCGGCTGTGGCTGTAGCTGACCACCTCAGTGACCCGCATGGACAGTTACTGGCAGTGTCGGGTTCTGGACGCTGTGCTGTGCCCTCCATACAGAAGATCCTCCTCGGCCATGGCAGGTGCCCAGTACCCCAGGTTACAGTGGACAGACCGTGCCAGCCTCATTCACAGGATCATTCAGGGTTGCTGGGGTGAAGCCTGTTGTCCTCCAAGTGGTGTGGACTTTGCCCCCCTGCCTGGTGGCACACTCTAGGAGCGCTGAGAATTGAAGGACAGCTGGATGCCCACGACTGGGTTCACGTCCCATGGCAGCCAGTGGCAGTGGGCTGAGCCAACGGGGTCCACGGGGGCCCAGGGTCAAGCCGTGCAGGCAGGGCCTCCAGCTGCCAGGTCTCAGGCCCTGCCCTGCCAAGTTCTAAACTGCCCACAGTCCTCAGTTCCAACTGTCCTTGCGAGCGGCCAAGCAGGGGCTGAGGTCAAAGGTGGCAGGAGAGGGGTGACTGTTTGACTTCTAAGGTTCCTTCCAAATGCAAGACCAGACCTTTGAGCAGGGGAGGGTAGTCAGGGGTCCTGGACAATCTTTGTTACCCTCATCATTTGCTGGTGGGCCTGGCTAAGGAGTTTGACCTGGGAGCTTGTTCAGGGCACTTTTCCGAGTTGAGGTTAGGGTGTGTCCCAGGAGAGGGTTCAGGAGATAGGGCCTGCCCGTGCAGGGTCACAGCTGAGCTCAGACCCCTCTGAAGTGTGCTCTGGGAAACCCTGTTCTCAGAGGTGTCACTTGGGGTCGAAGAGGGGCTGGAGAAGAGGGGTGCCTTGGGGAAACCAGTTTGAGAGAGGACAGTCCTTTGGCAGGATAGAAAGAAGCTAGGACAATTCCTGGGGAAGTGGAATGGGAAAACTGAGACAAGAAAATTAAACAAGGCCAAACAGTTTGGGCAGCTTGCGTCCAGCTAATGAATTGCAAGACCTTATCTTCCCCAACCAAGAGCAAACGATTCATATCCTCCTCCCCAACCAGGGAATATATAGCTTCAATCACCCTGGCCTGGGAAAATAGGGAACAAAGACCCAATTAATGCCATCTGTGCCAGCTATATCCCAAGACAGATGGAGTTGGGGAATAAATAACAAAAAAACCCTTAAAACCAGACAGACCTTATAAAAGTAAAATAGACCAAAGAATAATCCAAAACTCCCCTATGCACGCATTTTGATGCATCAGCATATTAAAAATTCACCTGGAACGCTGATGAATATCCTGGTGAAACCCTCTCCTAAGAGTCTCAATTGTAGAATAAAAACAGGATAGAAAGTCCTCAGGACAGAGATTCAATGCGGGCTCACTCTAGGGCACGCCCATGCTCCTTCCTGGGCAAAAACTTTTTATTTCTAAGGGTCCCCACACGACTTGCAACCAGGGGAGCAGTGGGCAGTGGCAGCTCGACCCAGGCTCACCCCTGGTCCTGTCCCCAAGGCTCCCTTTTCTCTACTTCCCAGTGAGCTGAAGCACCTCGCCTGCCGCACTGCTTTCCTACAACATTCCAGAGAACCGACTCGGAGCACCACCGAGGCTCTTCCTGCTGTTGCTTCTTCCCTAATTCCTTCCTTCGTTTCCTTGTCCCAGCATTAATTAACATGCTCTCAACCCCATCTGAACTGGTACTGCGAGATCTTTCCGGCACGAAGTCAAGAACCCACACATTACAGGCTGGCCTGAGGCACACCTGCTCCGGGGCAGCCCCTGTCCAGTCACAGTCCTTGTCCAGAGCTGGACTCAGGGCTAAAGGATGGGGTGCGGGTGCTGGTGGTGGCAGCGTCCACAGGGCAGGTCCCCCAGAGCCATCAACACATTCAATGATTCAATTTTTTCCCAACTTTGTTTAAACTAAAATTTAGTTGACCAGGTTAGTCTTATGAGCAGAGTTAATCCAACCCTTGGTCCACCCCGAAGTTCTGGGGCCTGGAGAGCCGACCACACCCAAATACCCTCTTTCCCCTCCAGGGCAGGGCAAGGGGCTGCACCGGGGGCCCCCATCTATGCGAGTTCCATTGGGAACCACAGCCGTGGAATCATAACAGTGTCTGACATCCGTGTGCTTGATCAGTCATCACTCAGCCACACAGCGGGACCACAGGAGGGACAAGCCACAGGGGCTTCATATGAGAACCAGATGCCTCAGTGTCGGGGTCAATAGAAGGGACTTATTAAGTAGTAGTGATAAAAACATCCCATGTGCAGGGTCTATAAACCCAGTAAGATGGAAACTACTTACGAATGAGAGTCACACTGATAGAAGGTACATTTATAAAACATACCCCAAACTGTAATTCTGTCAGGCCTTCATTGGAAATGCTATGTGATCACTTACATAATAAAATAAAATCAAGGAAAAAAATATTTTAGAAAACAGAACGACACTCTCGCTGTGCTTCTGGATTATTTTATTACACAGATCAGCAAGAAAATATTGTGCTTGCTCCCCTACGAACAGAATGACGCGGAAGGACCCCACAGAGTCGGGTCCAAGTCACCTGCAGTTGCAGACGTTGCCTGAGAATCATTCTCTAAGTAGCCTCCGTGTGAGCCACTGAACGACCACTTAGGAAAAAACTAAAAGAGAAAATGTCAGTAGAGAGAAGCGTCTGGCAGTGGCAGCCTCACCAGACAGCAGGGCGACCGGTGGTGGGACTCCCTGACATGGCAGCCCGTGCAGCTGCGACTCCGAGGCCTTGTGATGCGGTCCCTCTAGAAGCCACCGTCTGCTGGGGAGGATGTGGGAGTGCCAGGGCAAACGCTGGACGGGAACTGGGCTGTGGAACGGAGTTCATGTGAAGTGAAGGGTTTGCATCCTTGGTACCTGATTGGATATGGGGACCTTGTGTGGGAACTGTTGTTTCCCCCTCCTGACTCGTAGAATAGAGGCCTGTAAACGCACCCTTCCGCAGCGCCGAGTGGCTGTGCTGCGTGGGGCCCCATGGGATGGCCTGAGCCCACAGAGGTTGTGAATGTGGAAGTCTAGAGCATCCTCTGAACAAGAAGGGTTAGCACTCTGATGAATGCCATGTGAGACTCTGTACAGTACTTGGCCCTGTGTGGAGTAGATGGCCTCGGGGCAAAAGTCGGTGCGCGCCACCCAGTGGTGGCCACTGGGAACCGCACCTGAAATTTTCCATTTGAGCCACTAGCTGGCTGGCTGTTGATGGAGACCACTTTCAATGGACACAAAGTAATCCTGAAACCTGAAGTCTCCAACGTCTCCAGTGATGCCAGAGAAGATGGGACCTGTATATGTTTATACAGGTGCCCGGCAGCAGGGGAATGCAAGCAGGTGCTCATGTCCCTGAGCAGGGCGCCTCTGTCCCCCGCACCGACTTTGGAACCGCTGAGGAGCTATGGGATTCCACTCCAGGGGACAGGGCCCTGCGAGCAGCTCTGCATTGACCAAGTGCTGCCTGGTTTGTGGACGGCAGCCGGGTGCTGATCTCCAGGCCCCTGAGTGAGTCCCTGGTCCTGTGGCAGCGGTGCTGGGCGCTGGGTGCTAGACAACGTGCTGGTTGGAACTGGGCCTGGGATGCTCAACTGGACGCTGGACATGCACTTCGCCCCCACCTGGCTTCACCCCTGCCTCGAGCGCAGAGAGGCAGTGATGTGGCCACCAACCAGCCACAGCCTGGTGGCCATCTGGGCTTTTAGCTTCGGGCTGGTCCGGGCCGTGCACTGGGCCTCTAGTTTACATATAATTGAAAACACTTGTTTGTAATGTTATCATTGTATCTTGAAATATATGAAAAAAATAACCTTTGCCCTAGCCTGTTTGTCTCAGTGGATAGAGCATCAACCTGTGGACTGAAGGGTCCTTGGTTTGATTCCGGTCAAGGTCACGTGCCTGGGTTTTGGGCTCGGTCCCCAGTGCAGGAGGCAGCCAATCAACGATTCCCTGTCATCACTGATGTTTCTCTCTCTCTCTCTTCCTCTCCCTTCCTCTCTGAAATCAATAAAAATGTATTAAGAAAAAATAACTTTTAACTTCTATGTTAGTAATTGGTTCATCAAAACTCTATATGAACATTGTATTCTTTTCCATCAAATGCAGTTCCTTAAATTTAATTTGTGTTTCCAATCTTAATGGATAGTCCTTTACATTGCTAATTGCATCTAAAATAGAGATTCTAGCTCCTCGAATCATTCTAAGAATTTCCGGATGGATAGGCTTTATTGCAATGTCCATGTGCCTGTTTTTCTTGTACTAATTTACTGATAATGTTTACTGCCTGAGCATCGGCAGTTTCTGTCCTGGAAGTAGTTGTGCAGAGACCAAAGGGGCTTTGGGGACAGACATGCCAGCCGCCTCCCACCTCCGACCCTGGTGCTGCCCCGTGAGGAGCCCTCTTTCTTGCAGGGGTTGCCACCTCTGCTCTGCGTGCTGCTGCTACAGTGACCACCCCTCCCCAAGCACCACCTGCCGGTCCCACACAGGCCCTTCTTTGAGGGGAGCTGGTGGCCCTCACCACCCTGTGCCCTCTCTCAGGGGCCTCTTCCTGGAAGCCCTGCCCAGCCCTCTGGAAGACACATAGGGCCTGGCTCTCAGGCCCTATGCAAGGTGCCCGGCTCCCCTACTGTCAGGGGGCCACTCCAACGAGGGGAGGAGGCTGGGGTTCAGACAGAGCAGCCGCACTGCCAGGCTGGGTCGGGGAGCCCCGGAAAGTGGGGTGGGGGTTCTCTCCTGGACCTTCTCTTGGTGGCGTCCCAGGGAAAAGCTGACCAGGACCTGTCCTTGGTTCTCCCTCCTGTCCTCAGCTGGACGATAGGGAGGGGCCTTGGGCTGGATGGGGCTCCAGGACCCCCAGCTGCGGGGCCTTGGTTCTCTTGGGGTGAAAGATTCCAGATCCACTCTGGGGAGGAAGTGGCTGAGGGGTGGGGGATCTGCCCTGAAGGCCCTGTGATTGGCAGGGTTCACCTGACTTTGAGGACCTGCTGCCTGAGGGTCAGGGTGCTGGTGGATGAAGGGGTTGGGGGCCACCATTCATAATGTCCCAGCAGATTTCAGGGTGTCCTAGCCACTCAGAACCCCCCTGGGCCGCTGGTGCTGGGGCGTGTCCAGGGCAGCCGGGAGCCCTCAATGGGAGACTCTGCCTTTGGGTCTCCCCAGGCCCAGGTTGCCTACCTGGACTGTGGCCTTTCCTCCTTGGTCTTTTTATTTATTTTT
This sequence comes from Myotis nattereri, assembly GCF_964212035.1. NCBI lineage: Eukaryota > Metazoa > Chordata > Mammalia > Chiroptera > Vespertilionidae > Myotis > Myotis nattereri. The sequence continues at coordinate 36,212,885 of NC_138082.1, forward strand.
TATTGTTTTGTTGCTTAAAGTATTATAAAGAGTATTACATATGACTCCTTTTTTCCCCACCCTTGACAATCCCCTGGCCTCCCCTATCCCCCAGTGTCTTATGTCCATTGGTTATGCTTATATGCATGCATACAAGTCCTTTGGTTGATCTCTTACCCGCCCCCCCTTCTGCCCCGCAACCCTCCCCGGCCTTCCCACTGTAGTTTGACAGTCTGTTCGAGGCTGCTCTGCCTCTGTATCTATTTTTGTTTGTAAGTTTATAATGGTCTTTATTATCCATAAATGAGTGAGATCATGTGGTATTTTTCCTTCATTGACTGGCCTATTTCACTTAGCATAATGCGCTCCAGTTCCATCCATGCTGTTGCAAATGGTAAGAATTCCTTATTTTTTACAGCAGCATAGTATTCCATCGTGTAGATGTACCACAGTTTTCTAATCCATTCATCTACTGATGGGCACTTAGGCTGTTTCCAGATCTTAGCTATGGTGAATTGCGCTGCTATGAACATAGGGGTGCGTATATCCTTTCTGATGGGTGTTTCTGGTTTCTTGGGATATATTCCTAGAAGTGGGTTTCCTCCTCGGTCTTACCTTTGATTCTGACGCTGTCAAGAAGAGGCGGGACAGACCTTGTGGAACAATGGGGGCGGGGGAAGGGGGGAATCAGGCCAGCTCCACCTCCTCAGAGGCCTCTGCCAGGCCAGGGAGACAGGCAGGGCTGGGGACAGTTTATTGACGAATGGTGTCTGGGGAGGAAGTGGGGGTGGGTTTTGTGCTCCTCAGCCAGGGACCTGGCCTCCACATGGGGCTCACAGGGAGCCCAGCGGCTGCTGCCCCACCCGCCTCTGCCCAGGCTCCTGGCCTCTGCACCCCTCTTTGGGTGTCTGGGTGCCCTCAGGCCCTGAGGCTGGCTTCCCTTTGGGGGTTCGATACTTGTTCTTCTGACTGTACAGCAGGTTCCTCTGGAAAAGGCGGGGGAGGTGGCCATGGTACAGCAGGACCGCCAGCACCATCCCTGCAGGAGACGAGTGTCAGACATAGGGCCCTTGGGCTTCTTGCAGCCCAAGACACCTGGGCACTCACACGCCAGACTTTCCCTAGGATGGGACGGGGGGCCTGCAGACCTGGGCTCGGGGGAGGGGGTGACAGCAGCCTGGGAACCTGACCCGGCTCCCTCCCCTCCCCAAAGGAAGCAGCCCCTGAATGGGCTCTGCAGGCTTGCCTACCAGGATGCTTTGTGTGGCCTGTTCCCCAACCATGAGCCACGCCCAGGGCTAGCCTTGCCTCTGCCCCTGGGAGCTCCTGGGGACCCCAGTGCCCGCCGCCGGCCCTTACCTGTCAGAGGGCCCAGCCAGTACACCTGGGCGTACTCCAGCAAGGTGTGCCCTGAGCAGTGGAAGGTAACGGAGGCGGCCAGGGCGGGGTTGAAGAAGGCAGATGTGAGGGGTCCAGCTGTGGAGGAAGCATGGACAGGCCTCGTGCGGCCCTACCTGGACCAGAGCCACCCTCCGAAATCCCCACCCTGAGTCCTACTGTGCCCTGGCCGAGGTGGGCTCTTGGCACCCAGGCAGGGAGCCCAGTCCATCCTCGGCCCCTGCACTGATGGGGTTACGGCAGGAAGGACACTCAACCAAGGCCAAAGCTTTCATGGTCAGGGAGCAGCCGGGGGAGTCTCTCCAGGGACATCCAATGCCCAACCTGACCTCTCACCCCTGGGATGGACTCATCTCTCCCAGCCCCTTTCTCCAACACATCCCACCTTGAGGGAGGTTGTCTTAGAGAGACAGAAAGAGAGAGACTGAGAGAGAGAAAGTGAGAGAGACAGACAGAGGCAGAGATGGAGCAATACGGGGACAGAGACAGAAAGATAGGGAGGCAGATAAAGACAGACAGACAGACAGAGACCAAGAGACAGACAAAGAGATAAAGACATCGTGGAACAAAGCAACACCAGGATTTTGGGGAGATTTGGACGAGCAGCCAGAGCCAGGCCAGCGTCTCTGAACCCCAGGCCAGGCAGACCCGCCGTGAGCAGGGGCCTCCCGGGGCAGGCCTGGCCCTGTGGACAGGGAGCCTTAACCCGGCAGGTGGAGGCCAGGTGTGGGCAGTGGTGCTGACTCTGTGGGAGGCACCCTGGGTGGGTCCTGTGTAGATGCCGGAGCTTCTGGGTGTCACCTCAGGTGAGTGTCTGGGCCATCTGGCCGCAGAGCTCTGCCCCTGACAAGCTCTCTGCTCAGCCCTGCCTCGATCTCCCCACCTGTGCATGGGCCTCAGTGGCAGCTTTCTAGCCATTGGTGGCCCAGGTACCACAGTCAGTGACACAGAAAGTGGGCCCTCAGGGCTGGGTCTGTCCTCCCTGGGAACCCCACAAATGGAGACCTTGGGGAGCTCGGCCTCAGCCCCTTCCTGCTGCGTCTTCTGCTGCGTCTTCCCCCGCCTGGAGCCAACAGCTGCCACGGTCACAGGTGCCCTTCCCAGAGAGTTTGACGAGTCCACGCCCAGCACAGGGGCACTGCAGCCACTTCCTGAGAGGCGTTCCTGTCCTACCCGACCCCGGCCCCGGTGCCCAGGGGCAGAGGGCGCGTGCAGCCCAGAGGACCCTCCTCGGGGCAAATCCCACAGACTGCAGGGCCCCAGCCTGGCTCCTCCGTGTCCTGGCCCAGCGCTGTCCCCAACTCAGGACAGCTGGAAAGTAAGGTCTGTGGTCAGTGGCTCTCTGCTTTTCCACGAAGGGGGAAAGGCCCCTGTCTCACTGGGGGCAGGCCCAAGTGGGGGACCTCAGGATAGGGGACCTCCATCTAAGGGCCAAACGCAGAGCGGGGCAGGGGGAGGCTCAGGGCGGCTCCCACAGGGGATGAAGGACCCATGAGAATTTGGTCAGGAGGTTTGCCTGGGTGGGAGGAGTGACCCCAAAGGGAGGCGGAGTGTCTGCTGCCACCCCAGTAGCTCTTGGTGCCGAGAGGGGAGGTGGAGACCTGGGTGAGGAAGAAACAACAGGACCCGGCCCCCTGGGAAGGGGTGACAGAAGACGCAGGACAGAGTCCCAAGGGACAGAAGATGCAGGGCTTGCCCACTGGAGAAACCGCCGGCTGCCCATCTGCCCCTGAACGCAGCCCCTGAACTCCCCAGCTGGCCACTTTGCTTTCTTAGAAAAGCATTTTCGTGTCTACGCTGCCATGCAGAACACTCACCGCATACAGTGAGGGGGGCCTTTCTGCTGGTTCAGCTTCTGGAAGGAGCTCAGAGTGTGGAGAGGCCTGGCCAGGAGGAAGGCCCTGACAGGGGCCTGGGGTCCCACCTGCCACCTGTGTCCAGCCCCACTGGTCATACCACCACCTGCTTCCCAGGAAATGGGCTCCCCAGTGTCTGTGGCTCGCAGAGCCCTCAGCTGGCAGCCCCTTTCCTGCCCACAGCTGCTGGCGGCCCTGCCAGAGGTTCTGAGGAGACGCAGGGGAAGACGCCCAGGTCTCACCTGTGTAGGCGATGATGGTGACCAGCAGGGCCACGGCTGGCACTCTGTAGACGGGAAGGCTATTCCTGAGGCGGAGGAGGGTCAGATGGAAGACGAAGGCGCAGGCGCCCTCCACCAGCGCGCCGTGGGGGACGGTCGTGCGCAGGGCCGAGCTGCAGTGTTCGGCCATGAGGTTCTGCAGGACATGCAGGTCACTGAGCTCCCAGGCCCAGTAGAGCCGGGTCAGGGCGCAGGCCGCCCGCATGCCCAGCTCCTGGGCCGCCAGCTTGAGCAGCGTGCCGGGCAGAGAGGCCTCGGCCAGGAGGAGCTCCTGCAGGGACACGGTGGGGTTGGCCGAGGCCCCTTCGAAGGTGGCCCCGTGTGCCAAGAAGAGCAGGAACAGCAGGGTCAGCAGCAGGTCGGGCCCGAAGCCGCCCGCCCAGGGGCCCAGCTCTGCCAGCATCCGCATCTCCAGGCAGCAGGCCCCCAGCTGGGCCGCACCCGCCGCCTCCAGGGCAAAGCTGACATAGGCACCTTTGGGGAGCAGGGCCTTGGACACCCTCCTGGCCGCCTGGCACAGGGCAATGGTGGCCAAGAAGAACGAGAGAGACACGTTCAGACCAGCCATCGGCTCCAGGGGCTCTATGGAGCCAGACTGAGCAGGGAACCTGAGCTGACGTATCGGGGCTGACCCACCCCAGGACCCAAGGGCGGGGGAGCCGTGGAAGCGTCCATCTGGGCTGGCACTCCTGGGAACGCCACACCTGCACCCTCACCTCCATCCCACCTGCTGCAGACCCAGGAGCAGAGCCAGGAACGCCCACAGCAGACCGGCCCTCACCCAGGCGTCTTCCCCAGGGCGTGAGACACACCGGGACACGCACCCCACTCAGCCAGCCCAGGGCTGCAGTCTGGCCACAGCTCTTCAAAGCCTCCATCGAGCGCCATGCCACACCCAGGCTCCCAGCTCCACGCTGGCAGCTCCCTGTGCCTGGGCTGAGCCCCCACGTGGGCGGGTCCCTGGCTCTGCCTGCACTCTGGGTCACAGGCCACCAGTTCCCTGCATGGAGGCAGGCATCTGTGGGGCCAGGTGTCCCCCACAGGAAGCCCTGGGGGCTCCACGAGAGCTGCTCTGGGCGCCCAAAGAAGCTGAACCAGCAGAAAGGCCCCCCTCACTATACGCGGTGTGTTCTGCAGGGCAGCGTAGACACATAAAGTGCTTTTCTAAGAAAGCAGAATGGCCGGCTGGGGAGTTCAGGGCCTTCGTTCAGACCCCGGGCCCTTGGCACGTAGGGGTTCCCTGGGAACACCTCCCCACCCCTACTATGTGCCAAACGGACCCCTTCCTGAGGACACATTGCTGGGCCACGTCTCTCCAGTCCAGAGGGACCTGAGAGTCAGGGACACTGCCATCAAGATTGGTTTGGATTCCCTTTCTGGGAGTCCAGCTGAGCATGACGTCACCTGGCCGCACCCCAGCAGGCTCTGGGGCTGGCTCCCCGGAGCTGTGGCAGCGCCTTCCACGGGCAGGGTGCACGCAGCGCCCCCTTGTGTTCATCCCACCGGAATGTTTCCTGGGGAACAGAGGGCTTCCCTGTCCTGCCCACTTCCCCTCCCTTCCATTCCTCGTTTTTATTTTTCTAATCCAATGCTTGTGCCTGCCAGACTCTGCTTGCACAGAAGGGAGCCTGAGACCCGGGAAGGGGAACCCACAGCATGGAGGACAAGGAGCTGGCTTTTTTCCTGGTTGTCCCCAATTTTGAGGGCCAGGACTTTTACGGAGAGGGTGAGGTTAACCCCAACAAGAATTCCACGCTGGGCAGCCCTGTAGGAAACCCACCCACCATCCCCCTTGCCCACCAGACCGCACCCCGGATGGCAGACAGACCCGGGCAGACTCCAGCCTGGGGGGTGCGAGCTGCCCCTGTCCTTTCCTCATTCGAGGCCCAGGCCTCTCATAAGAGCGGGGGGACATTCTGAAGCCACAGAGACCTAGAGACTGGACACAGGCAAGCCAGGGTTCCCTCGGGGACCATGTGGAGGGTGTGTCCATGCTGGGGCCTCCATCGTCAGCACCCACTAGCCTTCTGTCTGTGCCTGTAACTCCTGCTCCCACCAGGTGGGATCTGGCCCTCCGCCTCCACGTGTCCACGCAGCACACAGAAGGCACCGTCCAACAGTCCACTGTGAGCACACCGACCTCCACACGGGGGCTCAGGGACTCACGTGGGCGATCAATGTCGACTCATTTTTTTATTTTTAGGTACTTTTTGATTTTTAGATAAAACTTAAAAGGAAGCTCATCAACCTTCAGCAGAAACCTCCACCCTCTGACAAACACATGAACCCGGTAACCACACCGTCAGCCAGGAAGGGGACATTTCCACCGTCCCTGGGCCTCGCCTTACTTCCTCGTGCCTCCCACCCACTCTCCTGGCTCCTGTTCCCGCAGGCCCGAGTTTCTCGTGGACAAGGAACCGTCACCGGAGCCCGGGTCTGTCCGTGAGGGGCACTGCCCTTCTTATTGCTGAATAGAATTCCACGTAAGGAAGGACCACAGCTGGTGTGTCCATTTCTCCGATGTGAACATTTAGGTATTTTTTTCTTTTGATTTTTTGCCCGGTGCAAACAAAGCTGCCACAGCACTGCCTCGGCAGCCGTGGTATGTGACACAAGAGCAGCGTGTGAGACGTGTGGGCTGTGAAGAAAGTTGGTGTGAAGGATCACACACATTGTCTACCCTACCCAGAGTTCACGTCCCTTTACTTATGGTTTCGACCGTATTTTCCTGATGACAGAGGATGCTAAGCATATTGCTGTGAGCTTATCGGTCATTCAAATACGTTTTGCTCATTTTTTATTAAGTGTATATCTTTTTATTATCTACTAGTGACCCAACGTGCGAAATCACGTGAGACCCGGAACCCCGGGGCTCCTCAATGGATTGCCCCAAAGAGGTAGGCTGGAGCCGGGGGTCTCGCCTCCATGGTGCGGAGCCGCGGGCCCCCCAGGCCTTGTTGTATGGAGCAGCTGCCAGGCCCTGCCTCTGCGACACACACACAGCATCAAGTCCTCGCCCACCCGCGTGCGCCTCATCATGCACGCAGCCCCACCCACCCTCACGTGACTGCTGCACACCCAGCCTCCTTGTGACGGCGTGAGGGCATCGCGGTGTGACAACCACCTAGGCCAGTGATCGGCAAACTCATTAGTCAACAGAGCCAAATATCAACAGTACGATTGAAACTTCTTTTGAGAGCCAAATTTTTTAAACTTAAACTATATAGGTAGGTACATTGTTATTAACTTAATTAGGGTACCCCAAAGGCTTAGGAAGAGCCACACTCAAGGGGCCCAAGAGCCGCCACAGGTGGCTCGTGAGCCGCAGTTTGCCGACCACGGACCTAGGCTATTATTAGTGTGTGTGTTTGTATGTGTGTGTGATATATATATATATATATAGGCTTAAACTACTGTTCGACCATTCAACCAGTAGCTATGATGCACACTGACCACCAGAGGGTAGATGCTCTGACTGGTAGGTTAGCTTGATGCTGGGGTCTGGCCAATCGGGTCTGGGCAAGACGGGCCAGACACACCCTGAAGCCCTCCCGTGATCCCTCCCTGACCCCGATTGGGCACGGGTGGGGTCTCTCTGCTTGGCCTGTGCCCTCTTGCAATCCGGGACCCCTCGGGGGATGTTGGAGAGTCAGTTTCATCCCGATCCCTGCAGGCCATGCTGAGAAACCCCACTGGTGCACGAATCCGTGCACTGGGCCTCTAGGTGAGTTATAATGCTGCTTTAAGTATTCTTATATATTCTGCATACAAATCCTTTGTCCTAACCTTGTTTAACAAATATCTTCTCCCAGTTCCTGGCCATTTTCTTAGTGATGCATTTCGATAAGTCTGTCTAGAAGTGTTCCTGTTTTGTGTTTTACATTTATGTCTAAGGTCTATTTTGACCTAACTTCTCAACCTTTGTGAAAAGTCTAAGATCTCCCACTGGTGACCCGATGTGCAAATAACACAGCAGAGGCCCGCGCTCGGAGCTGCGTGAGGAACCACGTTTATTTCATAACTGGACAGAGCGTAGGTGCACACACAGTACGGGAGCCTAGAGCTAACACTCGGGGTCAGGACGTTGGGGAACTGGAGTCATTACGGCAGGATGGCAGTTATGGTGCAGGGGTGGGTGTGCCACACAACCACGTATGTACAAGCCACAGGGAGCCCCGGGGACAGGCAGCTACAGGAAGTACAGGCCCAGGAAGAAGCCACAGCCTGCTGTCTGGAGGACCAGCTTGGCAACCTGCTCACACCTCCCCGAGCACTTCGCCACACCCGCCTGAGGTGGGACCGCCTCACACAGCCGCCTGGGTGTGTGTGTGCATGTGCATGCGTGTGTGGCCGACATGAAACATTGCCACCTCACGAGTGGTTATTCAGAACAGGGAGTCCTTGCAACTACTGAGCATCTCACACACCCTGGACACCAGCCAGGTTATTGGAGCTCATGGCCGGCCGGCCGAGCCCAGCATCCCCCCTGGGACCTCTCCCTAGAGCCTCTGGAAGGAACGCACACTCCACTGGGGGGACAGAGAGCGGATCCGGACGAGAATGGTCTTTCAAACAAAACGAGGCCGCAGCCTGAGCAGCATCAAGCATTCAAACCAAAACCACCAGAGTTGGCTTCTGGATCTCTCTCTCCTCCCTACTCAGCGGGAACAGAAGCCACACCAGGCCTGACTTTGCTCTCTGCACCCCAAAGGGTGCAAACCCTTGGGGGCCCCCAGATGAGCCTCGCTTGTCACAGATGTGGAAACGAAGTCCCGGTTTGATAAAGGACTTGTCTCAGCTAACATGACACATGGAGGTTCGGGCAGGGCGGGCACAGAGACCAGGCCTCCTGACTCCGCGTGGGTTTCCTCTCCGGCCACTCTGGGTGTCTGGACTCGGACCTAGGACCTCCCGCTACAGCAGGCCCGGAAGGGAGGCCAGGTCCACGCCTGGCTCCTCATCACTGCTGAGACGGCCCAGGCCAGGATGAAACGGTCCCTGGAAGCCTCCATGGCAGGGGAGGCTCCTGAATTTGGGGAGATTCCGAAAACCCTCTCGGGGGCCCCTTCCCTCAGCCCTGCCGAGGACACAGGTGCTCTGCAGGTTGGCTGGCCTCAGACACCTGTGCCCTTGTGCAAAGCCCTCAGACCCTCTTGGGGCCACGCCCTCAGGCTGGCTGACCTGAGTGGGCTGTGGCTGGGCGCTGGCTCTCTCAGCACTTGCCCCTCCTTGCTTCTCCCTGCCACGGGCTATCATAGAAGCCGGTGTTTGTCCCAGACTAGCTCCTCTCCTGTGTGTCTCAGCCCATCACCTCCGGGAACACCTGTGGAGGTGAGAACTGTCCCTGCTTCTGGACAATGTGCGCCCAGACGCGGTCCTGGGCCCTGACGCTCGCTGGCGGCTTCCCCTCAGGAGCACTGTCCAGGCACAGAAGGGCTGTCAGCCTCCTGCTGGGCTGGTGCAGGCTGGCGGGCACACACAGCTGCCACAGGGTCCGCCCTCCTGCATCCCTCATCTGCGGCCAAGCTTGAGGGGCCTGAACAACTTCCCCAAAGGAAAACCTCACTGGAACCTTGTCCCTCGGACGAAGCCCACACCTCACATCCCCAGAGGAAGGAGCTGGGGCACCTCTGGCCTCAGTGGCTGGAACCGTGAGAATGTCCATGTGTCATGTCAGCACCACGCAGGACAGTGTGGGTCTCAGAACCACTGTCTCCAGGGTGAGCTGGAGTCCTCCAAGCCAAGTGGAAGCTGGTGTCAGTGAGCGGTGCCCAGCAGGGGCTGGCAAGGATGGAGGGAGTTGCCAGAGAAAGCTGTGGACCAGCAAGGCTGGGCATGAACTGGGGCCAAGTGAAGCCGCTCTGCTGGGGACAGTTTTGCAGTGTTTTTTTTTCTTGAGCTAAAAAGAGGCCCAATGTGCCTCGGGTGTGGGAACAGGTCCCAGGAGACCCCTTGTGGTTTCTCTGCTGGGTTTAGGGCCTAGACAGGACCCTCGGCCAGACTCTTGGCCTGGTCTGACTCCTGTCCTGCCCTGGCCAACCCTTGGGCACAGGGTCTGCAGAGAGGCCAGAACAAGAGAATGGTGGCACATCTGATGCAGAAGGGGGAGGAGGAGCCCATGGCACTCATGGAACTCTCTTCTCTCGGGGCAAAGAGGGGACATCTCAAACTTCCTTCCCAGGAGCAACCTTGAGCTCACCCCATTTCTCACAGCAACTGGAGAGGCTGTACCTCAAGCCCCTCGCTGCCTGGACCATCACTCTGGACCACCTCTAACCCCAGCCAGCCTCGCCCTACCTGCCTGGACACACGACACGAGTGTGGGTCCTGTCCCTCCTCCCCGGCCCTGCCAGCATAGCCCCTGCAGCCCTACCACTGCCTCACCTCCCACACCCTCCCGGAGCTGCATTGGCACTGCTGGGAGTCACAGCTCAGGCGGCTGCTGTGCATGTTGGATGTGGCTGCACCTCCTGCTAGAAGGGACACACGCCACCTTCTGTGCTGCTGGGACTTCAGGCATCATGTCCCCCTGACTCAGGCACACACCCCAGGACGAGGGTCTGCCCCATGGGCAGCTGGGGAGAGGCCTCAGTCAGGTGGCCCAGTGGCACCAACCTCACTGTGGTCTTCCGAGGCAGCTGCCCACCCTATCTGTCCCTAAGAGGCTTGGGAGATTGGTGTGGGAACAAGCGGGAACAGGTCCATCTGAATCCTAAAGGTCGTTAGAAATAAATACTTATAAATAGAATACAGTCTTATAGTTAACTTCTGAGTGGACTGCTTCCATGTCGCTAACTACTGTATATTAATTATAAGTCTGTCTATGCTTAAAAAAATATGAGAACGTCACCGATGCCCCTGACTGGTGCCCTCTGGTCTCTCCAGCGTCTCCCAGCTCTTCCCACCCCCCCGGGGCACAGTCTCAGAGAAGGAATGATGACAACACGGCCTCCACTGGGAGCATGACAGTCATGTGGTGCAGGTCCCCGGCCAGAGTCGGGCTCGCTGGCCCAGCACAGCGTCCCTGGGAGGAGGGGACTTGTTGGCTTGTCTGGTGGGAAGGACTGGGTGGCAAAGACAGACGGATGGTGAGAGGGGGCAGGCCGGGCCTGCTGGCTGTCTGGAGGGGGGGTGTCTTCCACTCAGACCCGCATCTGGGCAGACCTCCTTCTGGAAAGCTTGGACCTGCAGGAGGGTTGGAAGAGAAGCAGAGCTCAGGGAGGACGGAGCCTGCAGCTCACTGACCCCAGACCCCGCTGGTTCCCTTGGCACCCGAGAGACATGTCATCGTGACCCCTGTGAAGTCACGGAGGGAGGGGGGCCTGGCTATTCCCTACACAGAGGTTTCTTCCCTACAGAAAAGTACGCCTTGGTGGCAGGTGAAGCTTGAAAATTTGGGGAGTTTATCCACTCCTTGAGCAGCAAGGACAAACATGAACACCGACGCCCCTGCAGATGCCCCCAGGCCTGCACCCTCCCTCGTCCCAGCGGAGGGGGAAACACCCATCCAGCCTGAGGTGGCCCTACCGTATGGTCCCGGCCAGGAGAGGGTTGAACGCGTACAGCCAGTCGTGCATGTCCTTGTCGCTACTGGCCTGCAGCAGGATGCCGCGGTGCTCCGTGCACACGGCGAACGTGTGGGGCGTCTGCAAAGCACCGCACTGTGAGAGGCACCGCCCCTCCCTGGGGTCAGCACTCAGCCAGGGAGGAGGGAGCAGGAGGGGAGACCCACAGGATGGGGGCGCTGACAGGGCTATTGAGCTCAGCAGTGCACACGGCCTGGCCCGGAAGGTTCTGCAGGAAACCCCTCTATTCTCATGCCCCAGGGCCCCTTGCCACTGCTCTGTGTCCCCACCTCACCGGCCAAGGCTCCTTCCCCCGGGACCCTGGCACAGCTGTGGTCCAGATACGTCCACTGGGCCCCGTAATCCTGGCGTCCCTTCTTCTCAAGCTTGAGCCCTTGGCATCGTGGTTTGAGTTCCCACCCCCAACCCAGGGAATCAAAAATCACCTAGTGCCACTGTAGTGGCCGAGGGAAGGAGTCGGGGCTCCCAGCACCCACATCCATAGCTGCGCTTGCTCAGAGGAGCAGGGCAAGGCTGGGGGGCAGGGGGCTGGACTCCTGGGCCCACAGCACTGCTGGCCTGTGTGACTCGGCCCACCCCACCATGGGCATTCTCAGGAGGGGACGGGGTTGTTGGCCCTGGGATGGGAGGTTAATGCTTGTCCCATCATCACCACTGGTTGCCACCCGGACAATGAGCCCCATGGGTGGTAGAGACCTGGGACAGGAAAGGCTGCCCGGCTCCTGCCCTCTCCTTCCCTGCCTGGGACGCACTGTGTCCTGCCAGCCCAGGGCCTGCCCATCCCATTTCCATGTCCGCACCTTGAGCATGGCCTGCTGGTCCTCGCTGTACTCCACCTGGGCGGTGGAGAGGTTGAGCACAAACCTCTCTACAGTGTCCTTGTCGTTGTTGTACATGTAGGCGTAGGGCCGCCGCACCACCACGTAGCGCTTGGCCCAGCCGGCCGTGTGCGGCTCCAGGAAGTGCAGGTAGCCCTTCTTGGAGACGATGGGGCTGTGGGAACAGGAACGTCTGCTCGTCCACACCCTCCTGGAAGCCAGTGGGAGGCCCCAGCTCGGAGGTTCACTGTCCACCATGAGCCAGGTCCCCAGCCGTGCCGCCAGCGGGCCTCCGAGAGGAGCAGCCAGGACAGAGGCACCTGGGGACCTGGCAAGACCCCAACCTGGCAGGCCAGAGACCAGAACCACCCACCCGTCTCTGAGCCTCAGTCCCCAGCTGGAAGATGAAAAAGCGTAGGAAGGCTGCAGCTGCCCTGGCCTGTCACGCCGTGACCCATGACCGCACCCACCGACAGTGGTGAGCTCAGGACATGTGCATGGTGGCCACACTGGTCATTCGCAGACACATCACCACCAGGGCCCTGCTCCCCAGCCCTAGGTCAGGGGGCAAGGCTGGCCGGTGACCTGCGCACCTGACCCGGACCTCCTGGATGTCGGGAACCAGCGGGCGCTGAGGCTCCTTGTCCAATTCCGTGGCCCGAGCAGGGGAGGGGATCTTCTTGGAATCAGCCTCTGGCACATTCTCGGGCTCCGGGCTGGCCGGCCGGGAGCTGGGCTGCAGGCTCCTGGGGGAGAGGAGGGACGCTGCCGCCCTTCACTGGGCCCAGAACCACCCTCCCCAGGCTCCTGATGGGGCCTCATGCTCTCAGAGCCGCTGTGGCACCTCTGCTGTCTGATGACCACACCCACAGTCTGGCCCACCCACCTGATTCCAGGATTGTGCTGGACACCGTGGGGAGGGGTCAGCTGTGAGGGGCTCCACACCTCTCTCCCGTGGTGCTCTCTGCCCCTCCCCCTTCACCCCATAAAGGTGGCTGTAGCCACTCGTCATCCCCCAAATCGAGTTGAAAGAGACACAAGTCTCTTAGGGACCGTCTGGCCCATGGCCCACGCCAGGCCCTATGACTGCGCCTGGTGGCCCAGGAGGCCTGTCCCAGGACAACAGCCAGAGGATTCAATACCATTTTTTTTGTTTTTAAGAAGAAATTTAGGAAACGCCAGGGATTTGAAATTGGATGATCAGACATAAGCGGTGTCAGCAGTGTGTGGGGAGGGTCTCTTCCCAGCTCGGCTCCAGTGCCATGTGTCCCTGTCTGCAGGAGAGGGCTCAGGTTTTTCTCACTGAGCATTTTATGAGCGCCACCCCATGAAAAGGGTCTCTTGTTTTGTGCTATTTTGACCTGTTCCTGCTTTTATTCAGGGCTGGTTTTAAATGTATGCGTCAGCAGAACATGGCCTCAGAAAGAAGGTTAGGACATCACGCTCACAGGACGCTGCGGGGTGGGCACTGGGCAGACTTTGGGGGCAGTGCCTGCAGACCCCACGCCACGAGGGCTGCCCTGGATGTCTGGCTACCCCGAGTGACTTGGCCACCCATGCCCCCTTCTCTGCACTCTGTGCCTGAGTCACGGCTATCGTCGTCGCTAGTCTTGCAGAGCGGGAAGCTGCGCAGGAGCCTGAAGGCTCACTCACCTCAGGTCGGCTGCTCCATACCGCCCTTCGACCAGAGAGGGGCAGGTAGAGGAGGGAGTGAGCGTGGCCACCCCCAGAGGGGACAGGGACGTGTCCTGGAGTAGTGTGATGGACATCTCAGAGAGCTGTGGAGGAGAGAGAGGCTTTTTCAGGGGACACAGGGAGGGGACAGTCTCGTGGTGGGGACACCGATGCAGTGGCTGATTCCTGCACCTTTGCTGGCATTTGAACTCCCATTTAGGGCACCCCCACCCTCACTGCAGGTACCTCCCACCCCCTCCCAGCCCCACCAGGGACTCATGGCTGTAGGGCTTCAAAGAGCATCGAGGACCACACTGGGTGGGCTGGGGAAGGTGCGGCTGAGCCAGACGTTAGGACATGCACCCTGAGGACCATGGGGATTGACCCCCCCAGGCAGAGGGAGAGGCCAGCACGGCAGGCTGCGGGGCAGGGAGAGAGGACCCAGGACGGCTGGAGTGCCATGGGACACTGGCGTGGAAGCCATGAGCCAGGTGGGGGCTCCGGGCCTGACTCGGTGCCCACCTTGCTCTCGCTAGCGCTGATGCAGACGTGGCTGTGTGTGTACTCTCTGTTGAACGTGTGCATGAGGAGGCGCAAACACTGCAGGGACAGCAAACACCCAGTCAGGAGTCTCCTGGGACCAGGCTCGGACGAGGGCTCCGCCCCCAGCAACACAGAGACTGGCCCAGGTGCCTGGCACTGCAGGTCAAGGTGGGAGCACCTGCGGGCCTCTAAGAAGATGGGGCAAGCTGGGGAAGCCTCCCCAGGCAGGACTGGGACTGGGCGAAGGCCAGCTTGGTGGCCCCAGCCGCAAAACGGGCTGGGATTCGGGTGGTCAGCTCCCCATCGGTTTCGGTATTTAAGAGAGGACATGCCACTGCTCAGGGAGGAGGCTGTAAAGGGCTCCCAAATTCCAGAGTGGGTGCGGTGGGGGCTGTGGGCAAGGGGACTCTATAGACCCCTCATCCTCCCAGCTCCAGGCCCTGACAGGACCCAGCACCGACAAGGCCACATCACTGGAGCTCTGCAGGGGCTGCGTCATGGCCGTGCTGCCCACAGGCCAACTGCACAGCTGCCTACCTTGACGGCCAGCTCCCGCTGCCTCTCGTTGGGAGTTTCCGGGGGTGACGCTCGGCCATCAGCCGAGAGTGGAGAGGAGGCGCTGGACAAGCTGTGGGACTCCGAGTCCTCGCTGGAGGCCGGGGACAGCGTCTCGGGGACGGGCCGCTGGGTGGTCTCCAGCTTCTCCCGCAGCAGCAGGTAGTGCCGGGTCTTCTCGACCTGCACACGAGAGCACGCGTGGCCTCACCTGCTGCACTCAAGGGCGAGGGCAGGGCGGGCAGCCCGCTGAGCACCAGGGCCCAGGTCAGATCCTGGGAGAGCAAAGTGACCTGAGGCCACGCTGCTGACAGGGAATCAGCTCCTCCCGTGCCCTGCGGCCAACACGCTGCCCTCCTCCATCCTGGCCTCCCGCCCACCCTGTGCCAGCCCGGAGCGGATGGACACTCGAACTCCGACACGAGCATCCGGCAGGGCCCAGGGGGTGGGTGCGGGCCTCTGCTGCCTGCTGTCCACAGCTGCTGGTCACTGGGCCCCTGACTTAGCGACAGAGGGCCTTGCCCACCCCGATTCCTGGTCTCCGTCTGCAAGCTGACAGCCCTCCGCAATTACGTCCGTGAGAGCAGTGTGAGTGCCCTCGCTCTGTCCTGGGGTGGCCTGGGACCCCCGGGGTCTGGCACAGACGCACCTCCTGCAGCAGGCTCAGCTTCTCCAGCTCCCACTGGTGGTCCAGGATAAGGCTGTCACTGCGGGGCCTCCAGCCCGCCAGGTTCTCCTCACCCCGCACGTAGGCCACAGACGTGTCCAGCACCCGACGGCGCCGCCGCTGCATCCCTGAAAAGGGTCACCTGTCTGACCACGTCCCTACCAGGGGTGCAGGGACAGGGCCCTGGGGCAGCTCCCCCTCCCCTAACCCTTGGTCCACCCTCAGAGCCACCCTGGGCTCGCCCAAGGAAAGTCACACAGCATCCGTCCCACGGGGGTTAGAGCGCGAGATGCCCTCCCTTCTGCCGACCTTCCCATTGCTGCCTCGCCCCTCCCTGTCCTCCAGCCCCTCAGGACAACCTTGGAGAGGCCCGTGCTTCTCACAGGGAAGGAACCCCCCAATTGGCAGCTTCGCTGACGTCACCTGGAATGACCCAGAGGACCCCAGGTGACTTGCAACTAAGTGCCACCCCGCCCAGCCTGCCACAGAGAGCAGGACAGACACCTACCTGGGCTGCCCGCATCGGCCACGTGGCACAGGCTGAGGTCATAAACACCAGTTACACGGTTGCTGTTGGGGGCAGAGGGGGACATGCTGTCACTAAGCACGGGATGCCCGGGACCAACTCTCACCACCATCAAAGGCACATTGGGCACCTGCCCTGCCCTGCCCATGCAGGTGGCCTCAAAGGGGGAGCTAGGTGCCAGGCCCCCACACTGCAGCCCTACTCGGACAGTCCCCATCTCAGACCCCCTTTTCCCTGGGACTGCCGATTCTGCCAGGGGCACCCACCAACCCTCTTGTGGACCTCTCAGATGGCTGGTCGTGGCCAGCCCAAGGCCACTGAGTCCTGACCCCCACACTCTCTCCTCCCACTGTGCCCAGAGAGACCTGGACATGGGGGGGTCTACGGGACAGAGCATGTGGGGAACCTCACTGCCTTGACACTGTCCCCCCAGAGTGCAAGGAGCGGTGGGAGTGGGAGAGGCACATCTGGTTCTAGAGTCTGACTCTCAGGTGCTGCCAGCCTCCATCCCGAGTCCCCTCCCAGCCTGCCCACGCCCCCCACCCCCCGCATTTATCCAGCCTCCCCCATGTGCAGGCGAGGGGCCCTGATGGCCCAGACCCTGTGGCCCCCGGGAAAGAAGGTCACCTGGTGGTGGGGTGCAGTGTGGCTCCCCAACATGCCATTGGTGTCCCACACGTGCCCCCTGGCTTCCAACAACCCCAACATCGGGGTGAGGAGAAAGGCCGAGAGCAGGGGGCCAGCCAGAAGCGGGCAAGCTGAGCTCTCATCAGCCTGTGCCCGAGCATCCTAAGCAGTCCGGTCTTTGGGTGGCCAGGGTGCCCGGCCCACTCCAGCAGCTCACCTCTCCGAGGACCGCAGGCTCCCGCTGCCGAACAGGTTTCGGATGGAGCGCGAGGCGGGCAGCTTGGCGTCTCGGGAGTAGAAGACCATGCAGAAGTCCTTGGTGATGACGGCCGGCTGTGCACAATTCTCCATCTGCGGGGACAGGGAATCAGGGGCTCAGGCAGAGGGACACGCCCTCTAACCTCCCGGGGGCAAGAGCCACGGCACTGACCACAGCCCAGGCCTCACTGGGCCCCGCGTGGCCCCACAGCAGGGGGGAGAGTCCCTGCTCCTCGCTGGAGCGCCTCCCGGCAGAGGCAGCGGGCCCTGCCTCCCAGCGCTGCCGAGGGCCAGCTTCCATACAGAGGCCCCGAGGGTCACCATCGATCCAAGACACGCTGCACAACACGTCTGTGAGAATGTACCCACGCGGTGCGTCTGACCCGCCACAGACCACATCACGGTGGCGGGTGTGGTGTCATATGCAGCTCCTCTTTGTGTTCCTGAAGCTCAACTATAGCTCTGACAAGGCCGATGGGCACTGGGCACTTGTCTGGGCAGAGCCATTACAGATGGAGGAGTAGGCTCTGAGGGGGGCAATGCCCTCACCCTCCACGCTGACCCCAAACTTCCAGATTCCTGGCTACTGTGCCCACTAGATTCGCCCAGGCTCCCAGCCTGCTCCTGTGCGTCAGGCCCTGGGGATGGGGAGGCGGCTGCTGTTTATGAGCTGCCTGGAGCATAGAGGCCACCTGGCCACACCGAGCGCCCACACAGCAGAGACGCGGGTGGGCTGACAGCACTGCGGCTCGAGGTGCATGGGTGTCGCGAGGACCTGGGGAGGCAGCAGGGTCGTGTGGGCTTGTCCAGTGCGCGCTCGCCCTCCTTGCCCTGGGCAGGCACCGCTGGCTCAGGGGACAGGTGATTTCGGTGGCGTGCCTGGGCACAGGAGCCTTGCCTCAATGTAAGCAGAGACGGTCATGTAGATCTTCTCTCTGTACGGGGTGACGCGGTTCAGCAGGAGGGAGTTGTGCATGGAGCTGTCCCACGCAGCCTCGAACTGGTAAAAGGTCCTGGCGGGGAGCAGAGAGAAGGTAAGAACGACGTGCAGGCCACACCGGGCTGGGGTGGGGACATGCAGACAGACAGACAGACAGACAGACAGAGACATGTGGCGACCCGCAGGGAGTGTCGCTGGGGTCACAGGTCCGGAGGACTGGGGGCAGTGTCCAGGAAAGACAGTCCCCTCCTTACTCAGGACTGGGGGGGCGGGAGGGGAAGGACTCCAGATGCCACCAGCAGGGTGTGCCCAGCTGTCACCTCCACTGTGGACGAAGGGTGGCATGCGGTAGCCCACAGCTTCAAGCTGAGAGCAGGGAGGGTGGGGACAAGGAAAGAGGGGAGCGACTACAAGGGTGGGGACAGGGCGGGAGCCTGGGTCTGAGTAAGGAGGTGCCATGGTCTCTCCTTGGACCCTAAGGAACCTGCCCCAGTTTGCAAAACCCTCCAGGGCCCACCTCCTCCATGACTGACTCGCCCTTGGGAGAGGAAGGGCCCGTGGGGAGGATGCTGGGAGTGGAAACCGGGCGGCCAGGTGCAGACAGCGCCACTGCCCACTGCGGCCAGACTCTCCACTCAGGCAGAGCAGGCTGAGGCCTCTCCTCTGCCTCCATCTCCAACCCGGAAAGATAATGAGCAGAGCCTGAGCCAGGGGCCGGCAAACCCCTTCCCGGGTGGGGGCAGCTCAAGCTGTGGACGGCAGAGCTCCTATAGTCGTGCCCGCATATTGGAGGTGGGGAATGTGCCTCAGTGCCCACTGTGGCCGCCCGTGGGCCCTGGCAGCGCTGCACAGCCCCCTGCCTCGCCCGGTTTCCATCCAAGCATCTTCACAGAGACACAGCTGAGGAACACGTCAACACAACAGCCGGGCAGTGGCACAGGCCCAGGAGTGTGGAGGGTGCCTGGGGAGCCAGGCCGCGAGGGGCATGGGCAGCGCCTCCGCTGCCCTTCTCTCTGTGGCACCGCCCAGGGGCGCGGGGCTAAGCAGTGGGAGGGGGCCGGGCCGTGTCACATAGGTCATTGAGGACAAAGATCCAGGGGAAGGGATGTGAGGACAGCGGGCGACAGAGGGGCAGAGAGCGCGGGGAGACATCGGAGGAGAAAGGAAATTGAAAAGCAGCGGAGGAAGCACCAAGCGAGTGCGGAAGAGAGTGTACCTAGTGTCACTTCCGAATGAAACGCTAACGGCGAGGCAGGCAGGACACACGTACACACACAGAAGAGATTCATATGTCAGAACAAGCGCTGTCGCCCGCCCAGCACAAGCTAACGGGCACGGGCCACACACCACTCCAAGCGCCACCCGCAGTGTCTGCAGGGAGAGCCTGTCCCCTGCAGGACCAGGTGGGCGTCCCTGGAGCTGCGGCCAAGACCTAGGGACGCCGTCCATCATGGGGGGCCCCAAACACCCAGGCTCTGTAGGGCCACGCCTGCAGTCCCCAGACTGTCCAGCTCCAATGCCATGGCATAGCCACCTGGCCTCGGCCTATCGGCAGACCCGTCTCCCTGCCTCAGAGCTGCCTGGTGGGTGACATGAGCTGTTACTCAGCAAGTGCACTGCCTGAGGCCTGGGTGGCACACGTTCGCATCACTGAGATTATTACTAGAGGCCCCCACCACCCCTCCGGAACCTGGCCCTGGGGTTGTGGGAAGCAAGCCCACTGGACACGAGGCCCCTTGGAGACGCTCCTGGTGAGAGGCCCTTCATCAGGTTAGATTGTGGCTTTGTCCTGATCGGACACTGGTGACCTACAATGTCTCCAAAACCTGACTGCTGGGTCTCACAGGCAGGGCGGGTGGTGGGAGAGGCCCTCCTGGGCCTTCTACTGCCCCATCACCCAAGTGCCAAGAAGGCCAACCGGACCAGGGTTCAATCTGGCACAACCATGATGCTGCCCCAGCCCCCATGCCATCTCCTGCAGACCCACCCTCAGCGTCTCCATGTACCATGGATACCAGACCCTGGAGCCCAGGCAGGGGGGGTTGTGGACACCCATCCTGAGCCCCAGTTCCTGAGGCCTCTGCAGAGGGGGTCTCCCCCAGGCCCCAAGTGAGAGTCATCAATGGCGCAGGTGTGTGCAGGGTGGGGCAGGTGGCAGAGTGACAGTCACAAGGGATGCCCCAGGATTGCAGGACACAGCATGGGAACCAAGGACAGCTGCCCTTCAGTCACACGGCAGGAACACAGACCCAGAGGGGCCACGAGAATGCAGCTGGGAGGCTGAGGAGGCCATGCCAGGGCCCTCATTCACGAGCAGCACAGGGTCCTCTCAGGACCTCTCTGGACACCAGGTCACCCAGGAGGGAGCCCCATTCCACACAGCACCCCTCACTCTGCCCCTGGACCCATTCAGCTAATCCCTCAGACATTGCTGTCAGGAGAACCGTGTGGCCCAGATGTGGGGTCCCGGGCCTGCGGCACCAGCACGCTGTGGGAATGTGTTAGAAATGCAGACTCCCAGGCCCACCTCAGACCCATGGGGACCCTCTCCCCACTCATGAGGCACAAGGCACTGTTTATACTTTACCTAGAGCACGCATGTCAAACTCGCGGCCCACGGGCCGATGCAGCCCACAATGAATATTTTTGCGGTCCAGACAATATAAAGTATGTAAGAAACGTTTTAATAAAAATTTCGTCACTTAATTTTTACAATTTCCTGTTATACATAATTATTAATAATGAACTACAACATTCGCTAATGACTGATTACAATAATCGTGTTGCATTCATTTCCCTTACGTGCAGGCGCACCATTTCTCTCACTAATACTAGCAGTGAATATTTTAGCAGCCGATTGCCACATCATTAGTCTTGTACTGACTTGTTTGGTGTGTGCAACAGGAAATATTTCACTTTCGGAGAACGAGAAAAATAGTTTTATTAGCGTTACACTTATTAATTTGTGTAGTTATTCAGTGTCTGGTAAGTTAATGTTCAAGAAAAATATTAATTTTTATTAAAATGTTCTATTATGTTAACGATGACTCATTTAATTCGGCCCTTTGTATTCAGCATGTCTCTATCAAAATAAACCTAGGTTTCTATGAAAACTGAAGCATTTGGTTTTTTGCAGCCCACATAAACTTAACCTTGTTTATTTGGCCCGTGTTAGCCTTTGAGTTTGACATGCTTGACCTAGAACCTTCCTGGAGCTACCATGTTTGAGGGAGGTGGTGTCTAGGACCAGCCTTAGCACTGAGCTGGTTGTGGAAATGCACACTTAAACGAAATATCCACACCCCTGTGCAATCATACTGATGGGCAGGAAGTTTCCACTCATCAAGAAACCAGCCCCTAAGTTGGGTCCCTTCCAGGGATGAGCCGGGGCTGACGGGCTCCCACCAGCGCCTTCTGAGGACAGGGTGCAGCCGCCTCGGCCGGCCTGGCCCACCTCCAGGACCAGCTAGCAGGCCACCTCCTCCAGCAAACCCTCCCGGCTGCCTGGGACAGGCAGGCCCCTGCTCCAGGCCCAGAAGGTCTGTGCCCCCTCCTTGGTGCAGCCACCACCACTACAGGTCGCTGCCTCACCCAGCTGGTGTTCCCAGGGAAGGGCCTGTCACAGCCTCTGTCATTGAACAGGTGTGTGTGCACGCCCTCAGGGACACACCCGCAGGAACAACTCACAGTGCCCATCTGTCCAGACCATCACAGCCAGGACCCAACAGGGACACAGACTCAGGTGGTCAGGCCGTGCCACCCTCAACCCCCATGTAGCTTACAGGCCCAAACATTCAAGCTGGAAGCCTTCCGGCTACCCACAGGGGACCCCCAGGACCACCTCATGGAACTCTGGCCAAACCCACCGGGACCCAGAACGTGACAGCCTTGACGCTTCGTTCAGAACAGACTGAGGCTGTCCAGCCTCAGGGGCCTCGACTGAGTTTGGCAGGGATGGGAGGTCCCCAGCTCAGGACCTGAGACCACCCAAGCGAGTCCAGAGACTTGCTGGGCCCTTCACAGCTGTACTGTCCACTTACTTCCTAAAGGGTGTGTGGTGGCCACAGCCAGGTGAGGGGCTCACACTCAGGGGTGGAAGGGGCAGAGGTGGAGATCTGGCGGGTGGCTTCACTCCCTCCCTCTTTTCTCTGTCACCCTTTGGGGAGCCTGGCCAGCCAGCCTGCATGCAGAGCGCCCGCTGCCCTCTGGCAGGGTGAGGTCGGGTGGGCACAGGGTAGGCAAGGCTTGGGGTGGGAGGAGCGGGAGCCAGCCAGTGTCTACGGGAGGGCAGCCAACTACCAAAGCAGCCAAAACCGAGAGAGGGGCAGAAGGGACTCAGCCAGGGGAGGTGAAGAAGCAAGTTTAAAAAATCAAAAAGATATTCTAAGGAAATAAAAGATGAAGAAACAGAAGGGAGAGGTGAGCAAGTGTAGAAGGAATCCAGGAAGTGGAAATTAAAACTCAGGGCTGGGGGGTGGAGGGGGAGCAGGGAGATGCTGAAAGAGAACCGAGGGCACAAATGATACCTAGGCATGTCCGAATCAAGAAACTGCCTGCAAAACACAAACAGTCACAGGTTAGTGAGGCGTTGGGGCCGTGGGGGTGGGGCAGCGGGCAGGGGCAGCGGGCAGCGGCAGGGAGGGGGAGCTGCACAGAGAGAAGCCACCAAGCCGGCAGGCCCACTCTGAGCCAGGGAGGCTGCAAAGCGTGGGGCCTCAAGCAGCGAGGCCGGGGCTGTGGCAAAGCTCGTGGGCAGCCCGAGACCCGAAGCCTGAGCTGGGTTGGGGTCGCCGAGCCTCAGCATCTGAGGGGGGAGAGCAGCCGGATCCACCAGGGCTCCGAGGATGTCAGCCAGCGTCCCGGGAGAAGGCCCTAGGGAGGGGCCCGCTGGCCTGGCCGGCCAAGCCTTAGCATGGTGCCTGCCTGGGGCCACCGCTGAGGAGGGTCCCCAAGGCTTTTCCAGGACAGTGCGGGAGGGGGGCCAGGCGGGCCAAAGCCAAGCATGGGACCAGAGCAGCGATGGTCTACACTGCCTTCCTGTCCTGGAACCAGGGCCCTGACCTCAGGCACAGGGCTGATGGACCCCAGAGCTGCCCTGGGGCTGCCTCACTCCAACAGCTTCCAGATGCAGGACCAGAGCCCATCAGCAATGAGTCTGGGCCTCCAGGGACAGGAAGGACCTTTTAGCCAAAGCCCTGCTGGCTTGAGGTCCAGCAGCCTCCTAGGCTATCCTGGGACTTAGCCCAGGGCTGAGGCTCCCCAAGGTGCCCCCAGCAGCAAGAAGACCCATCAACACAGCCCTCAGTGCGGGCTGGGAGGCCTGGGAGGCACGCCCTCCACCCCTTTCCTTTGCCCCCCACTCCCTTCCTGCCCCAAGCATCTAGGAATTGCCAGAGGTCGGGGGAAGGCTGAGGTCCAAGGCATCACTCAGCATGACACACAGACCTCTTCCAGGGGCACATGCCCTCCCGTGGGGGTCCCGGTTCCCATGGCCCAGACACAGCAGCCCACATTCGTGCAGGCGGCCCCCGTGTGGGTGGGCGCCCAGCCTTCACCACCAGGTCCCGGGGTGCATTTGCACAGTGACAGGCCCACCCCACCCCCTGTCCGCCTCACCGTCCCAGGTGCAGCCCTAGCCTGCCTGTCATGGTGTCACCTTCACATGAGAACAGCCCCCAGGCCCTCCCTCCTCTGGATATGAGTGCAAGGTGAGTTTCTTCTAAAAGGTTCCAGGGCAGGGCTGGAACTAGAGCCTCATCTCCCCTGCTGGGGTCCCTGTTCCCCAATCCCCAAGTTGCTCATCTGAGGGACAGTCCCTCACAGCCCCCCCCTCTCAGGGTGTCTGAGCCCGAGAGTCAGAGTGGCACGCAACTCCCCAGGACCCTCTGTCTGTATAGACATGGACGCTTCCACAATGTGGCACCACCTCCCTCTGCGAGCACATGCAACTTTCACAGCCTCAAGGGCCCATGGAGACACCCACAGGTCGAGCTCAGAGAGTCAGGCAGGAGGAGGGCTTGGGAGCAGCCGGTGTGGGACTGGAGCACCTGCTCACCTCCCCACCGCCCTGGACAGCAGCCCCTCAGACCCAGCCGTGCCCGCCAGTGACTCCAGGACGCTCTCCGCAATGTCAGTCGTGAACCCGCAGCCCCAGCTGGCTCCAGCGTCTCCCGTCACATCCCTCCCACCCCGGCTGGTTTGTCCCCAAGGTGTCCCACACCCAGTCCACTGTGCCAAGTGCCGGGACAGCCTAAGCTGTGAGATCTTGACCATCACCTGGGAGCCTTGACAGGAATGGCCCAGTGACAAGGAGTGACCGGTGGGCACACCTTCACCCAGGATGCTGGGCCGCCAACCCAGTGCGCCCCTGAACCGCCTCCAGGACCCCTGGTCGGTGTTCCCCTGCCAGAGGTCACACAGCTGCTCAGCAGCAAGGTCGGGGAAATATGGGATGCTTGTCCTCCCACCACCCATGGTCCCCACCCACCCACCCACCCACCCAACTCTCCAGACAGGACCCAGCTCATTCCCACAACCGCCCCACAGTCCCTGCCAGGCGATCGGATGAACAAAGATGCTCACACATCACCACGGGACTTTGAGGCCACAAGCCTCCCTCCCTGCTCCTATTCCCTCAGGCAGGAGGCCTAAAAGCTTCGGGGCCAGACACCCCAGCCCATGTGGGTGGACCCAACACGTCCAGGCCAGCCAAGGGTACCGCAGGCTGACACCCCAACCCCTGGGGCCCGAGCCAGACGGACTCATCTCCAGGGACTCAGGAGCAGAGCCTGCCGCCCAAGGGGACTCACCGATCATCCTGGGCCGGGTGGATGTACCCAGATGAGAGAATGTTGAGAGATAAGATGTTGGGGTCAATCAGGGACTCATCTGTTTCTGGGGTGTTTCGGATGCGACCTACGGAAAAGGTGACAGGTCCGTCACTTCCAGGCGGGCAGGTGGGGGCACTAGGTAACTGCTCACACCTCTGCCTGGGCTGGAGCTTCTGCACTGAGGCCTACAGGGAACTGGCTCCCGGTGTGGCCAACAGGGCATCTGTCGAAGGGTAACCCCATGGTGGACAGGGAAACCCATGCAGGGTCTGCAGCCGGCCCGCTGCTATAGGTCAGTGCACGGTTCTACCATCTTTCCTCCCGCAGTCTAAGTTCTGTGCTTCTTCCTCCCCCTGCTCTCTCCTAACAGAGTCCAATCGCTCAGGCCAAAATGCTCAGGCTTCCTACCTGTTGGAAAGGAAACCTTAGCAAGATGAGGACAAAATGTTCCCTCTTGTCATTATACTTAAAAAAGAGAGAGAGAGAGAGTAGAAACACAATCCGTGCCATCAAATGCTCCTGCAGGGGGCTTTTCCAACAGAGCCCCCCAAGCTGCCGCCTGCGCGCACTCGAGGGGCGGCTCTGTCTGTGGAAGCTGCCAGAGCCGCTGAGTCCGGAATCCTGCCTGAGGACCTCACTGATCACTTCTTGCTCCAGCAGTGACGGTGAAACTGACCCTTCCGCTTCTTCAAGGATGGACACATCCCAGCTGCCTTGCCCTCAGAGCCCTCTGAGCCCCAGGGGCACGGCCACAGACACACCTGGGCGGGCTTTTGAGAGGAGCCATCAGCTCAGGGCAGGCGAGGGCTGGGGCCTCACGCTGACACACGGGAACGGACAGTTTGTCCTTGAATGAAAACTGGGAAGACACATTCTTCACGGGTTGGCAGAGGAAACATCGCTAGCAAAGAGTTCACAGCATGATGTCACGGAAGAAACCCGGCTAAGGTCCTGGATGAACTGAATTGTGTCCCCCCAGAATATATGCTGCAGTGCTAACCCCTGGCACTGCAGAACGTGACCTTCCTGGAAGCAAAAGACCCTGTTTGGCAGCTGTAATTGAGATGTGGTAACACTGGGCCCGAATGTAATCTGACTGTCCCTGTAAGAAGAGTCCACGAGAAGACGAAGGATTGGAACGAGGCGTCTACAGATCCTACAAGAGGCCAGGAGGGGAGGGAGTATGGCCACCTGCCAACCCCCCTATCTAGGGTTTATGCCTCTAGAACTGTGAAGAGGAGAAATTTCTGTTGTTTTAAGCCACCCAGTAGGTGGTGCAAGCTAACACAGTGATTAAATAGATATTTGGAATCATCACCATGGCCTAGTCCAGTGATGGCAAACCTATGACACGCGTGTCAGAGGTAACACGCGAACTCATTTTTTTGGTTAATTTTTCTTTTTTAAATGGCATTTAAATATATAAAATAAATCTCAAAAATATAAGTCTTTGTTGTACTATGGTTGCAAATATCAAAAAATTTCTATGTGACAAGGCACCAGAGTTAAGTTAGAGTTTTTCAAAATGCTGACACGCCGAGCTCAAAAGGTTCGCCATCACTGGCCTAGTCTCTCCTTTTCAGGCGAGGGACTGAGGCACAGAGAGGTTAAGTGACTTGGCCATTGTCACACAGCAACAGGGGCAGAGCTGTGGTTAGAATTCAGGCATCTGGGTAGGCAGGTCCATTGCCTTACCACAAACCCAGCCCCAGCCCCCAAGGCAGACTCTACCCGCCTCACTTACCCACGACAAGCTCTCGCACTTCCTTCCAGCGGATATGGCTGCCCGTCTCGTGCAGCAGTGTCACGGTTATCCGTCTCTGGATGCCCTGTCAGGCACCAGGAGAGAGGACACGGTCAGGGAGCCTGGGGGCCATGTGGGGCCGGGGAGGGGGCATGAGGTGGGCCGGGGCAGGGAGGGCCTGGCACCTGGTGGAGCAGGAAGGTCCCCATGCACGGCATGCCACCACGGTGGTCCACCACTGCAGGGATGTAACTGGAGAGAGAAAGATGTGTGAGGCAGGCGTCTGCCCTCCCCGCAGGCCCAAGCACAGTCGCGGCCCCAGGAGTGGAAGGAGGGAGAACAGGTGAGATGGGAGGCTGTCCATGGAGACCAGAGTCAGCGGGGCAAGGAACCCATCATGTGCCACCTCCTTCCCCACCATGGGCCTCGGGAACCCCAGCCCCCCAGCGCGGGCACACTGAGCGTGGGGACGCACTCGCCATCGGCCTCCAGCTCACAGATCTCAAAGTGAACCAGCAGGTCGTATTTGCAGTGGCGTGGCCCAGGGCAGGACCGTGTCAGCGTGCTGAGCTTGGTGGCGGGCACTGGGGGTGACAGGAGAGAAGCATGTGCTGAAGAGAGACCGTACCCACCACGCACTGAGGGCTCGCTCAAGGAGGGTGCCGAGGTGGAGGACACGTCAAGGCAGCGAGCTCATCTCACTCCGAGGAAAGCCACCAGCGGCTCCCCACCCATGTCCCAGGATGTGCCCACTCAGGCCCCAGCAGCCACTTACCAGCTCAAGATCAGATGTGACCACGTGCTCCTCCATGCCCAGGGGAGGAGCACGTGTCGACACACCCCAGCCCTCGAAGAGAGGGTGGTGGCTTGAGATGCCACAGGACCAGCAGACAACAGGAGCCATACTTGCTCAGAGGCCCACAACCCGCCTGGGATCCCTGCTAGACCACACTTTGGCCACAGCCTGCGGCACCTGTCCCAGCACCTCTACCCAGCACAGGCAAGGCCTGCCCCTCAGGTCCCACTGGCCCTCTACTCGTGACCAATTCCTGACAAACAGGCTCAGATGGTCCCAGCCCCTCAATGCCTTCCTCTTTGGGCTCCCACGCCTCTGTCGTCTGCTCCAGGAACCCGTGAGGCACCGGGCAGGCACCACCTGACCGCCACCCAGCTGCTCCGTGCCTGATAAGGGGCCGGAGACACCCGAGGTGTTTTCTCTGCCATCACCCTGTGCCCAGAATGGAGCCCCTCACTTCATGGGGACCCCGTGAGGCCTAGTAGGTGCCTGGGGACCCCGAGCCTGGGAGCGATGACCCAGCATGAGGACTGTGCTCAGCTGCAAGGTCCCAACCACACGGGCACCCACAGGGGCAGACTCCCAACAGCTCGGCCTACCTGGCTTGGACAGCGGCATGACCCGTGGGAAATGGCGGCGTGAGGGTCTCAGGGGGCTGTGGAGAAAGAAGCATCCACGTGAGGCAACCCAGCGGGCTGGCGTCTGCAGGGGCCTGAGCTGGAGCAGGGAGCCCCGCCTGCCTTCCTCCCTCCCCCGGCCCCCAGACCCGCCGGAGGCCCCACGGGACCATGAGAACTGGGCCAGGACCTGAGCACGTCCTTGCAGAGGGGCGGGAATGGGTGCTGCTGGTAGTGGCCGAAGACCTCGAACACGATGGGCTGGCTCTTGATGTATTCGATGAAGGACTTGGTCACCTCCACGGCAATCTGGTGGCAAGGTGGGCAGGGGATCAGAGGGGAGCATGGGGCCTCGATGGAGAACTGAGCACTCCAGGCCCAGATGGAAGGCCTCATGGGCCCGAGTTCCGCTCATGACAGGGACAACATTCCTAGCCAAGGTCCTTCCAGCCCTGCCTCTCCTCTGTCACCACCCAATGGACAGACCACCAGATGGGTGGCTTTGGTCTCTCTTCCCAGTATAGATGGGGCTGGGCCAGAGGGCTCGGCTACCCTTTCAGACCACAGAGCTTGAAATGGTGACCAAGGCCAGGGTGCCTCTGGGGTCTGGTCTGACCCTTCTGGGGCCCTAGCCCACTCACCAAGAGTTACGGGTTGAATTGTGTCTCCCTGGATTCCCCACCCCCAGTTCATAAGTTGCAGCCCTAACCCCCAGCACTTGTATTTAGAGGCAAGGTCTTTACTGAGGCCAGCAAGTTAGATGAGGGCATTAGTGTGGCCCTAACCCAATATGGCCATGTGCTTACAAAGGGGGAAACCAGAACAGAGGCAGGTACAGGGGGAGACCCTATGAGGCCTCAGGGAGAAGACGGAGTGTACGTGCTCCAGGACAGACTGGGACAGGTGCTCCCCTCGGGCCCAGAACAACCCTGCTCACACCTTGACCTCAGGCACCTCTCCTCCAGACCTGGGAGGCGATAACGTTTAGGGCAGCCCAGGAAACGAGCCAGCCCGTGTGCACACTTCAGACCCGCCTTGTTTCCCAGCTGGGAAACCGTGGTCCAATGCCTGTCACCTGAGGGCCAGGACGGCCAGTCTGCAGGGCCACCTGACCACGGCCTCTGTGACTGCGCAGGCCTCATGCCAACAGACTACGTAGCTCAGAGTCAAACTCCCCAGCCTGGCCCTGCAGTCCTCATCACCTGGCAGCTTTCATTATGGCCACACGGAGCACTCCCCACACACTGCCTGGCTACCCCTGCTCCCCGACCCCGAAAGCCCCCTGCTCTCCTGACAGCCTGGCTTGGATGCTCCCCTGCCTGGAGCTCTCCTGACCTCCCAGAGCCCTGCCTCCACCCCTTCCCATACCACACAGGCTGCCTGGCTAGGCACCCCAGCCTCAGCACAGACCCTGGCCACCCCAGAAACTTGTTCCCTTCAGGGAGCTCTCTGGACTCTTACTGCCCCCACCCCCAGTCT
This sequence comes from Myotis nattereri, assembly GCF_964212035.1. Taxonomy (NCBI): domain Eukaryota; kingdom Metazoa; phylum Chordata; class Mammalia; order Chiroptera; family Vespertilionidae; genus Myotis; species Myotis nattereri. The sequence continues at coordinate 36,242,059 of NC_138082.1, forward strand.
TAAACCCACCGAAGGCCCAGTGCCCAGCAACAGCCCACACGCCTGCCTGGTGCCAGAGGCCCTGTGTCCTCCTGCCTGGCCGCGTCCAGCACATGCTGGCGACCAGAAGAGGGAGGAGGAACCATGGTGAGACTGGGTGAAGCTGTTTCAGGGGGGCCACCCACAGCCAGGCCCTGGGAGGGCCACCCAGTGGTAGGGAGGAGGGCTCTGAGGACCTACATTCTGGACGTGGTAGAAGCCAAGTGGGGGGCCCCTCCCCGTGTTCTTCAGGGGCTCCGTGGAGAAGGCCTCATCATGGCGATGGATGAAGCTGCAAAGCGGGAGGAGATACTTAGCTGGGGTCTCTGGGACACCATCCATGCATTGCTTAGAGCCTGCCCACCCGCCCGCTGGCCTGTCCAGTGGGGCTGAGCTCACTTGAACTGGCAGAAGATGTCAGCATACTCCGCAGAGATGCTGGACGCCTGCAGGACGGTCACGCGGAAGGTGAAGGTGCTGCCCAGGCGCAGGTGGTCCAGGGCGGCATCCAGGGGCCCGTCCAGGGTGGCCTTCTCAGGGCTGTCTAGGAGGAGGCTTTCCGGAGGCACCGCTGCTAGGAGCCAAGGGCACAGCCATGTGACGGGACCCCCATGTTACGGGGGCGCTGGAGTTGAGGTCAGGCTTGGGGCCTGCACAGCCTCCAGCAGGGACTGGGCACGGGGAGGGGGCCTGGTCCTAATCACCCTAGGCCGGCCTGGAAGTGGAGGGACCTCCAGACTACAGTGGGGCAGGGCCATGTCCAAGAGCCCCAAGCCCCGGGCAGCCACAGTGACCTACCTGAGCAGGTGTTGTTGTTGACCTCGTCGGCGGAGGGCCCTGCGTCTGCTCCCTGGCCCTGGCCTTCCACAATGCGCAGCTCTTCTTGGGAGGTCCCGGACCGAGACATCCCCACCACAGGGCAGGACTCAGACTGGAACTATGGTGGGTGGGGAACCAGAGTCAAAGAGAGGGGGCTGGGTGGAGTCCCCACAGCCAGCCAAGAGGCCAGGAGAGGGGCCTGTGCTATCCAGAGTCAGGTGACAACTTCATGGATCGTTGTTCCAGACCTGCCCGAGGGTGGGTGGGTACCTATCTCCGTAGGCCTCAGATTCCCAGGCTGTCATGGCCCATGCTGATTCCATGAGTGCGAAAGGTCCTCAGTTCTGCCCCATCCAGGACCCTCCCGCGGCCCCTCCCCCCATGGGCAGGATGCAGGTAACCTTTCTGCTTGGCTGTCAGGGTCCCGGCCAGGTTCCCTGTGCCAGGTGCCCACTCAGCCTCCTCTGCCCTGTGCTCTCCATGTTTGCCCTTTGACCCTCCTGTGCATCGCCAACATTGGCGAGCCCCTCAGAGAGGGACTGGGGGGCAGAAGGGCAGGCACACTGCCCTGAGCTCGAGGCGGTGGGCACTGAGGTTCAGGACAGGGTGGCAGGCGTCCGGTGGAGGTGGGACAGGAAAGAGCCTGAGGGAGGGGAGCTGCTTGCCAGGTACCTTTTCGAAATGCTGGTCATCAAAGGAGATTTTGGCTGTTCCTGACTGGCGGACGCCCGAGCCATAATCAGGAGCCTCTTCATCGGCTGGAAGAGGAACCAAGCAGATGGTCAGGGCTCTGCTTGTCCCCAGGTGTGTGGCAGAGCCAGGCTGAGCGGTCAGGTAGGGGGAAGGCACAGAAACCACCCCACCCCCAACACTGCCGACTGCGACTGCAGGATGCCCAAGGCACCACCCTGGGCATGGCAACCACCAGCCTGTGCGGCCCGGGGGCCCAGAAGTGGCCACAGCCTCAACACAGCCTGCCTTGATAGGGGCCACAACCCCACATTGTAAAAACCAAGCTTACGACCCCGCCCCTCTCCCTGCGTCCTGATCCCCCGCTGGCCTCCCCCAGACTCAGATGCTATAGCAGAACCAGAGTCCTCCTGGCCCCTCCCTCCACCCCACAGGGCAGAGCCCACCTACCAGGTCTCCTGGTTTCACCGTGGAACCCCACCTGTCCCTCTGCCACCACCCTTGCAAAGGGTGGAAGGCCACTACGATCACCTGCCTGGGCACTCAGCATCCCACACCCTTCCTTCAGAGTAGTCAGTGGTCTCCCCTGTGCTTGGGACAAAATCCAAACCCTTTTCCTATTGCCTAAAGGCCCCTGAACCCCAACTGCAGCCACTCTGGTTAGATGTCACCCCAGGAGGCCTTGCAAACTGGGGAGTCTGCCCCTGTTCAGGGGCCTGCGAGGGTACAAACACCCTGAGCCCTCCAGCCCGGCTGTCCTATAGTCCTGTCCCACCATCGCCCGGCGCCAGCCCAGGCTGTGCACAGCAGGCTCAGGGCTCCGTGCGAGACCAGGGAGCTGAGCTCTGCCACTCGGGGGCGGGGACAGGAGTGACTTCTGTGACCATGAGGCTGGTTTTTTGGTGTGTGTTTTTAAGTTCCTTTTCCTCCACCATATCCACTAGACAGAGAATGTCAGATGTGGTCCAAATAGAGGCAGTGTCACCCTATAAAGCAACCTGCTCAGGGGGACCCCACCGAACTGGGACAGAGCTGGTCAGGAAGGATGAGGAAGAGCCACCAACTGCTCCCAGCATTCCTGTGCTCTGTCCCTCTACAGTGCCGCCCCCGCTCCCACCCAGGCTTCCTTCTTGGCAGGGTCCCCAGGGGCTCACAGCACAGAGACACGCTGGGAGGGGTTGTGGGGTCTGAAAAGGGGTGCACTGGACCAAGGGAGGCTCTGAGGGCCACTGTGGGCGGGGTTTGGGCAGACAGTCCTGGGGCTGAGAGATGGCAAGTGGTGAGCTAGGAGAGTTCTGTGTCCACCTGGTGCTGCCTGGGGGGAGGGAGGTCCGCTGAGCCAGGGGGAGCTCAGACAGCCCTGGGCTCAGCCTGCACACCCCAAAGGGCCCCGGTCACTCTGGGAGAGTCTGGGAGGCCAGAGCCAGGAGCTGAGCATGGGGGCTTCTCCTGGGGCCCCACTTGAAGATCAGCAGCTAACTGCCAGCTGGGGGTGGGGAGGAGACAGTGCAGGCGGGGGGCCTGGTGAGGCTGGCTGCACACCAACCTCTGTGATGCCCGCAGAGGCCTCCCCGCCTGAGGCCTCTACCCGTGAAGGAGAGAGCCAGGCCCGCAGTCCTCACACACCTGAGATGGCCTGCACGGCCACACGGAGAAAGCCCTTCACCTCGCCCTTCTCGCTGACGATGGCCACTCGGTGCACCAGGGGCACGGGGTACAGCAGGTTGCTCAGGTACACGAAGGCCCTGGGGGAAGAGAGGCTTCTGTCAGGACCAGCTTGGTGTGCGCTACCAGTGGCGGTGGCGACAGTGCGGCCAAGCTCACGACACAACACTGCAAAGCGAGCGGAGTGCAGGGAGGCCGGGCGGCGGGCGGCGGGCGGGCAGGGGGACAGACAGAGGCTGAGGTGCTCAGAGGACACAGGAGGAGGCGGAGGTCGTGCGCTGGGGCAGAGGCAGTGGCCAGTGGGCTGGCACAGGGCACAGCTGGGGCCATACCTGCTAACAGACGAGAAAGCAGCTGAGGAGGGGTTCAGCCTGCTTCAAGGAGGAGGAGCTGGGACCTGGCCACACTGAGCTACGACACTGGCACTGGTGCCCTGACAGTCCCCAACACCCACCCACTTCCCAGTGGTCCGACGCTTGTGGGCCCAGGTGCCGGAATAGGGCTCACAATTCCTCTGAGCTTCTAGGGACACAGTGGTGGGGGCTCCGTGGTGTCAGCCAAGACAGGGCACCAGCCCTAGCCCAGAGAGGGTTGGCTGAACGGACACCCGCAGACCCCACAGAGCTGCGTGCCATGGCCCTGCCAGCTACCCACAGAGCGCCCAGAGTTCTCCCTTGCCCTGGCAGTGCCCAGCTGGTGCCAGGACAGGCCAGACAGAGCCTGCATCACCCAGCAGCTACCACAGTCCCTGAGTCTGTCCATGTACAAGGGTCACACGGGCAGCCAGGAAGACAGACAGGACCCTGGGGGCTGGGCAGGCTGATGTGGAACAAATCTCCCCCACTGTTCAGGGGCACCCACCCACATGAGCCCCTGGGGGCAGCCCCCCTCTGTACACTCCAGCAGAACCTGCCTCCGCCTGCCCTCCCCTCCAGCAGGATCCATAGGTAGCTCCTGCTCCAGCCCAGAGATGCAAACATCATTACCCTGAGCTCCTGGGGGCTGGGGGTGGAGGTGCAGGATTTGGACATAGGAGGGAGGGAGGTGTTGGGGACGAGGTGCACAAGGTGGGGTGAGGGAGGCCCAGGGTCCCAGCGTGGAAGATGGACAGACAAAGGCTAGAGCAGCAGCAGGGTGCGGCGGTGGGGGGAGATGGGTGAAGGAAGATCAGGGTCTGCTAGCCAGGTGGGCGCTGGCACCCAGGTGCATGGCCAAGAGCAGTACAGGGCAGAGTGGGGAGAAGCTGGGCGGGGAGAAGAGCGGTGTCACCCGTCACCCTTTCACTCGGCTTGCTTGGAGGTCAGACACCCCCACAGCCACTGGCCTTGCCCCACGCTCTGAAGTCCAGGACATCCCTCTCTGGACCGCTGTGACCGCAGCACATGCCTGGTAACCCTGACTCCAGCCCTGCAGCCCCCTCGGGCAGGGCTCCTAATCTCGACCTCCACGGCCTTGCTGGTCCTCCTCCAGGAGGTCAAAAACCTGAAACCGTCTTATCTTTCAAGCCCATCAGTTCTACCTCAGAAGTCTCTCCGAAGTCCCTTGGCGGGTCCCTTACCACCGGCCACCCTCCTGCTTCCCCCATGGCCTCCACAGCATCCCAGGAGTCGTGGGATGCAGATTAGACCCCACCTCGATGACACACAATCTCCTGCTTCACCTGCAGCCCTGCTGCCCAGCCCCTATTCACATGGGCCCGAAGTCCATCCCTGGCCCTGGTTACAAGATGAAACTGAGGCCCAAATACTGGTAGCCCCTTGCCATAGTCACACAGGGCACCTAGCAGGCAGGGACTGAAGGGGACAGGCTGATGGGCTGCTCCCGGCAGCTGCCTCGAAGTGGGGACAGTGGTGGCCTTCCCACCCCAGCACCTGACTGGCCAAGGACCTTTGCTTGAAATCGGGGGTACTGAAGGGAGCATACCTTCTCTATGGGTTAAGTAAGGGCACGAGGGTCCTTAATTAGTACAGCCTGCAGAAAAGAGGGGTTAAGGGCTGCCAGGACCTCCCAGCCAGCAGGGAGAGCTGCCAGCCCTGCCAGCCCAGGTCCAGTGGGCCCTTGTGTCACCTATACTCTGATCAGCCCCTTGGGGGCCTGAGCTCAGCAGGGGCCGGCACTGGGACATCTGCTTTTCCCACACCTGGGTGGTAGGTGCCCCTGCACCTTCTGGGTTCTAAGATGCCCACTCTTCACACTTCAGCACTGAAACGGGTTGGACTGAGCAGTGGCAAGCCTCAGCAGCTGGCCTCATCTTTCTTTCTGAGGGGTGCACGAAATACGGCTGGGACCACAGATCTGGCTGCTGCTCTGGCTCCGGATCAGAGAAGGTGAAGGAAGCCTCCCTGGCTCCTTCCTCCTAATCCTGGTCCACCTGGCCATGGTGATGGACACATTCAGCCAGAAGGAACCTCTGGGGCCCGGGAGCCATGGCACCAGCCTCAAGGGACTGCAAGCTAGGGCTCAAAGACCCCACACCCCGTACAGAGCCACCTCACAACAGCACTAGACATGAGGGGGTGGGGCCATGGGGCAGAAACAACCTGGCATTAGCATGGGCCACCGTGGGGACGCCCTGCCCGCACACAGGGAGTGGCTCTCAGTCTCACTGGCAAAGATCTGGGTTGAGCAGCCCGGTACGCAGAGTACAACTGGCTGATGGTTTGGCCTTGCCAGCCCAGGTGGCAGAGTGCATGGAGCAGCTCAGCGTTTTCCCACCCAGAGTCCCGGACACTTCTCTTGGGCAATCACCTCTGCTCCCTCACCCAGTCCCTCTTTTCCTAGGACCCCTCCTCCCCAATTCCTGAGAGTAGTGGTCTGGGCAGAAAGGATTGTAGGGGGAAACACTCCCTCTGCTTGGTCAGCCATCCCCCTATTCACCCAGCACCCCAGACTGCCAACGGAAGATGCCCCCTGGGGGTGGACCCTGGGCGTGGGTAAGGAGGCTGGGTCAGGATGAGGGAGGCCCAGGCTGGGGGCCTTGTCCACGGAGGTGAGCACACCTTGAAGCAGGCTGAAACCCGCCGAGAGAGAGGAGGTGGCAGAGACGCAGAGCTAGAGCTGTGTGGCGGGAGGGAGGAGGCAGCGCTGACCACGAGATTGGTGAGGTGCAAAGATGCATGCTGGGCCAGGAAAGCCTTTCTGAAGGGAGATGAGAGTGAGTGCCCCAATTCTGCTTAAGCTTTGGAGAGAGCCGGCAGCTACCAGAGGATCAGAGGAAACCACAGCCGGGTCCTTCCCAGGGCCCGGCCCACATAGCTGCTGAGCGGGGAAAAGCCAATTCTTGCCAAACAAAAAGATCAGGATGGTTCCAAAAGAAGCCCTCCTTGGACCGCCCACAGGCAGGGCCGGCCTCTCAGGGGTGGCTTTACTTTGGTTTGGTTGTTTCCTGACATCTCAGACCCACACGGGGAAGTGCCGGAAGGACCCAGCTCTTTCTGGCTGAGACTGCAAGAACCCACCCCCGTTTCTCCCCCAAGTCCTCGCTCCCCTGTGTCCTGTCCCATGCCTACCTGTCACCTGAGTGCCTCCTGGGCCCAGCAGGCCAGAGGGCCTCGCCCTAGTGGCTGGGCTTTCTGAGGCTCCACTCCCTCTCGGGCTCTGCAGACCGAAGCCCAGGCATCTCAGAGGGAGAGAGCCACTTGCTTTTATCCAGTAGGCCAGCATGTCACTCAAGGGACCCTAATTAGAATACATCCAGGATGTGTGCCCATGGCAACCTGCTTCGTTCCAAGAGGATCCGTGTGAACCCCACTCTCTGAGGCCGCTGCAGCCCACAGCTGTCAGTACTGGCGCTCAAGGCCAAGGCTTCCGAAACCTCCATTGGACTAGCTCAAGCCCAGAAGCGGCTGCTGCAAAAACCATCTCGCACCTTTTCTACTGTAAACATGCAAATTCAGCTGCTTCAGGAGCTGCTTCTCCTTCTCCCACAGGAGGCTTCTAGGTCTTTCTTTCAGTCAGGCCTCCAATCCATGATGATAAACAAGCGTGGCTGGCAGCTGTATCTGCCTGACCTCGGCCTCTCTTATCCACCCAGGACACAGCACTGGGCTCCTCTCTGCAAAGGGCACTTTCTGTGCAGGCGCAGGGCCGTGTGTCTCTGGCCATGATGGCCTGGGAGGTCAGAGGACAAACAGTCCTCACCTTTAGACAGAGACAGGTTCAGAGAGAGGCAGGGTCTGCAGGGCCCCTGCTTCTGAGGGAGGTCCTTCCACTGCCCGAGCGCAGCCCTCCTCCCTGCCCTGCGGGACAGCTCCCCATGCTCTGCTCCTTTCCCTAGAGGCCCCATCTCTTCAGGGACCACGGGGCCTTGAGGGCGGCATGCCCCTGCTTTCCAAATGTCCCCAGTGGCAGTCCTGCTCAAGGATTTTTTCCAGGGTCCAGCGGCCACCTCCCGGGTTCTAGGCCCTCCCTGAAGTGTGTTCCCCTGCACAGAGCTGGCGGCCATGCTTCAGGAATGCAGGCGCCCTGGAGCTCCTCAGGCCCCCTCCTGCGAGGCCAGCCCCTTGGCCCGTGGTCACGCCCTGAGGGCGGTCAAATTGTGCCCACAGCAGTGCTCCTGTGCAAAAGAGCTGGTTCCTTCCCAGCATGCTGTCCTTGACCTCACCAACCTTCCTACTAAACTGAACAGGGGGGGCCGGTCGTAAAACGGGTCCCGGCCGTGGCACAGCGCGTGCTCCAGAAAGACGTCGTCCTCCAGGTCCTCCTCCTCCTCCTCCTCCTCCTCCTCCTCCTCCTCCTCCTCCTCCTCCTCCTCCCCCAGGCTCTGCTCCTCCGCAGGCTCGGTGGTGTCGGAGTCGGGGCTTGAGGAGGTGGGGGAGGGGGTGAGAGCAGCCATGCGCGCGCTCATGCACGTGTTGAGAAGAGGGTAGCTGCTGCAGCCAGAGATGACTGAACTGAGGTTAGTAGGACAAGACAGAGAGAAGTTAACACCAGCCTCGCACAGGTCACACAGGGGCAGGGGCTTCCAGTTACACCCAAACCAAACACACAGACCACCAAGAACTGCCTTCAAAGACGAGGACCGAAAGGGCACCCCGTCCCAGGCTCAGAAGGAAACTGCATGTGTGGTCAGTGGACGGTTCTGGAAGGCCCTGGAAGCACCGGCGGAGTGATCCTGCCGTGGTATGGCTGAGGTCATGTGAAGACCTCATGTGCTTGGCCATCTGGAGGCCTCTGAACACCACGCCCGTCCCGCAGGGCGAGGGGCTGGGCACAGACCCAGGCCAGGAGACCAGGGCCAGGAGGCCTGGGACTGAGGCTCTGGGTGGCACGGCCCTGTGTCCCCACTCCCACCACAGCCACCAGGTGACCTGTGGAGTCAGACTCAGCCTCACACACTCACACACGCAGATCTGGGTGACTTGGTGGCCACGCCTCACAGTGGGTGTGGGGACAATGCTGGGAGCCCTCCATGGTCCCTAAATAACAGGGGTCAGACCAGGAAGGAACAGGGCGGAGAAGTCAGGACGGGAGCAGGGCCAGTCGGAGTCCTGCCTTGGGAGGCTCCCGCCCCCCTGCCCTCTCTTCTCTTTCAATCTCAATCTCTCTTTTTCTCAATCTCTCTCTCTCTTTCACTCTCTATTTCAATCTCTCTCACTCTCTTTCTTTCTCTTTCTCTCACTCTCTCTCTCGCTCTGTCTCAGCCCAGGGAGGGAGGTGCCCACCTGCCCACCAGCCGGAACCAGGGGAACCGGTCGTAGAAGGGGTCTCCGCCAGTCACCACGTTGTCACAGTCCTCGATGACGCTGGAGGGCACCTCGGCTGCCCGGTCATACATCTCCCGCATCAGGTCTAGGCGCTGCCTGCAAGGGTGCAGAGGTCAGTGTGGGAGCAGTGGGGATGGGCACTGCCTTGCACACCCTCTCCCACCTCACACCCTCTTTCCACCAAGAAGGGCCCAGGAAGGGCCAGTCCATGCTCGCCTCCTCTGGGACTCAGCTCTGGCTACAGCGTCTTGCTCAGGGTTGTCTGAGGCTCAAGCTGCTTTCCTGACAGCCCTCTAGGTCCTCAAAATCGGTCACTGAGCAAAGGACTTCCAGGTAAACAGATGAGGTCACCACTAACTCCTCCCAACTCTGGCCAGGTAGCAGCAAGGTGGGGCAAGCAGGCAGGATAGCTGGAAACCAGCAACAGGGAGGTAACCCTTAGCCGGGGCAGAAAAGTGGGGAGAGAACCCCGAGGGGGACTGCCATGGGGACCTCAAGATGCTCCAGGAATAAAGGGCAAATTGGTGATAGGATACAGAAAATGATATTTAAACAATTACTACCCCCAGGAAACCCACAAGTCGAGGAAGAAAGAAAATGCAATCTTCCCGCCAGCACTCAGGTGTAACATGAATGAATGAAGGGTGAACATTTATCCAAACATCAGCCTGCAGCCCTGGGAGGTGAGGAGGGCTGTGAATGCGAGTGTGTGTGCCTGGGCAAGGGCGGGGATCACTGTGTGTGTGTGTGTGTGTGTGTGTGTGTGTGTGTGTGTGTGTGTGAATGAGCCATACAAGAAAGGTGTGTGAGAGTCTATGAATGTGCAGTGTGTGCTATATTAATTATATTTTATTAAAGGTCTGGTGCACAAAATTCATGCACAGGTAGGGTCCCCCCAGCCTGGCTGGTGATCAGGGCCTAACTGTGGGGTGACTAGCAGGGTGATTGGGGGTCCCCCGCTGGCACCCACCTTGGCTGGCCGGGGGCCTGTGGGCTGGGGGCAGCTCCTGCGTTGAGCATCTGCCCCCTGGTGGTCAGTGCGCATCATAGCAACTGGTCATTCCACTGGTCGATTTGCATATTAGGCTTTTATTATATAGGATGATGTTTTATGATCTTTGGGGCCCTTGCTGGCTGGGGAGAATGCCCCTCCCAGGCCAGCCAATTCTCAGACAGTAAACTCTTTGGGGGTGAGTTTTACACACACACAGCCACCCCCTTAGCTGACATACACCCAGGCAGTGCCCCTGCACTCCATCAGCCCAAGGCCAGATACCAGGCAACTAGGGGCAGCTCTGTCCTCGCTGTCCAGCCCGCACTGCTTTGCCCATGAAAACCCCATAGGGCCGTGGCCGAGGCCTCTCCCTCGATCCTGTCTCCCTTCTGCCGTCCTGTGCTCCCCTCTGGCGTTCCTCTCATTTCTAGGGACTGTGAGTGACAGTAAACTTTTCTTCAGTGGCACTGGCCTGTTGTGTCTCAGTCACCTTTATAAATTAAGGGCAGGGCACATGTCACACACAGTGAATGTGTGGGGACCAAGGAGGTGGACTGTAGCAGCCCCAGCAGCCCCCTCCCGGCCTCTCAGGCCCTGTGTGCCCATCCTGTGCCACCTCCCTGCAGCTCCCATCGCCTCCTCCACAAAGACGTACTACACGTTCCACGGCATTGGTGGAGGGAGAACCGGGCCCTGTGTGAGGCTGGGTCCCAGTCACTGTTTGCTTCTGATTTTCAAAGAGATTAAGACAGGAGAAAAAGCTGCACGGACAGGTGTCCCATACAACTGGTGCCCGCCCCCCTTTTGGTGGCCCCCATCCCCAACGTCCACTTCTGCTGCCACCCGCCACACCTGAGCTTCTCCAGCGTCCAGTAGTGGGTGGCCCCGTTCTTCTGGTCCTGCACCTCCACAGCCACGATGGTGCGGGGGAAGGGTCGCGTCTCTCGGTCTTTGGCGGCCTCTGGGGGCAGCAGGTCGGGAGGCAGTGGGGAGTAGAGTGTGTCCGTGAGGAGGACGAACTGGAACTGGACCTGTGACAAGCACAAGATGACCACCGTCAGCCCCCTGGTGGGCGGGAGCCAGGGCCCGGGAAGGGCTTCCTTCCCAACTCCCGTAATCATGCTGCACGTGGGAATCTCCCCACCCACCACCGGAGAGGGCTACACCTGCCCACCTGCCTGCCTACTGAGCCGGGAGCCACATCACCTCGGTCAGTTCCCTGCCTCCCTCCCACCCCCCGCCCCCCACCCAGGGGCCCAGGCCGGGCAGCACCACTCCTCCATGCCCAGAGCAGAGGAGCCCAGTGTCAAGTCCAGCCGTAAGCAGGACAGGTGATACCCTCCTCCAAGACCGCCGGTGGGCCCACCTTCTTCTTGAGCTCCACGCTGATGGCGTTGGCCTCCTTGAGGAAGATAGCGTTGCCCCAGAGCTGGTCCCGCAGCGACGTGAACTGGTACCACCTCCACTTCCGGAAGGCCCACAGCGCCAGCTCGCACTCCCTCTCCGTCCACGGGACTGTGGGGAGGGGCCACACGGTCATGGAGGCCACGCCACAACATCCTGCTCTGGGTCGGGGCCAGGGGCTCTGTTCTGGGTCCCCAATCTCAGCCTAATTGTTCTGGGTGCTCGGAAAGAAGGGAACTGGCAGGAAGAGGTGATATGAGCCGTGTAATATGAAAGGAGGCTCTTCGGGCCCCAAGGAGGGCAGTGCATGAGCATCGTCCTGAGCCATCCTGAGTCGGACTGAAGCTTGGTGAGGACTGAGGGGCCAGCAGGAAAATGGCAGGCACACCGCCATGTGGGGAAGCAGTGGGACGGGGACTGCCCTGCACACCCTCTCCAGCTCACGCCCTCTTTCCACCAAGAAGGGCCCAGGAAGGGCCACTCCATGCTCCCAGACTCAACCCCTACTCCCAGCGACTCCTCCCACCCAGAGCCCTGCCTTTTGGAGCTCAAAGGGCCCTCATTGGGTAGATGAGTCCAGACAAGGGGAAACCAAGGTCACATCCGCACAAAGGTGCTAACCCGCAGACCAGAGGTCAAGCAGGACGTGAACTCCATGGCTACCCTTGGGCCCCACAGCAGCATGAGGGCAGCCAATGGGCCACCTAAGCAAATGACCCAAGGTGAGGAGCAGTGACCTTGTCCGGGGAGAGCTCCAGCCTCCAGGTGGTAGCACAGGGTGAGTGGACATAGGACACCCTCACTGTCCTCGCCATGGTCCAGGCTGCTGCCTTCAGAACTCCATGTGTTTGCACACGTGTGTGCAGCTTGTGGGGTGCTTTCCTGCTGCAGCACAAGCTCCCTGAATCCTGCCTCCCAGGGACAAGGCTTATTCCCAAGGAACAGGCAGGACCCCAGGGCAAAGATGCAGACCAACTGACCCCAGGAAGTACCCTGAGGGCTGCATGTTCTTGGAGACCCAGACCTTGCCCACCAGCAGGTTGGGGAGCCCTCACCTTCGTCCTCTGGCTCTTCCTCCTCCTCGTTCACCTCTGGGAAGTACCTGGACTCCATCTGCTTCTGCAGGGCCTCCAGCTTGCTCTCATAGTCCTAGCACAGAAGCAGGGTCTGTGACTCCCCTGGGCCCCTCGAGCTGTGGGCCCCAGGCCTGCCCAGTGGGCCCAGACATGGACCAACACAGCGATGGCTTGGGGTAGTGGAGAGTAGGGCTGTTTGCAAAGCAGGGACCCGGCTCACCCCACCCAGGCATCGTGTGGGGCCTGGGGACCAGGGAGTGCCACTCTCACCAGCCTTTGCTGCTCCAGCAGGTAGGTGGCCTCCTCCCGCTCCCGGCGGTACTGGTCCTCAAGCTCCTGGAGCCTGCGAGAGCAGGGGTGGGTGACTGTGGGGGTGGGTGACTGTGGGGGTGGGTGACTCGGCGGGGGTGGGTGACTGGGTGGAGGGGGACGTGGTGCTGTGGGAGCAGCATGGGCCCTGAGGGGAGGCTCCCAGCCAGCCTCACCTCTGCTCCATCTCCTGCTTCATGTCGATGCCCTGCTTCTCCAGCAGCTCGCGCTGGGCGAAGGCCCAGTCCACAGGCTCTGAGGGCGTCTCCGCGCAGGGCGTGCGCTCGCGCTCCTGCCGCGCCTGCTCAGGGTGGTTGAACCGGAACACGTGGCTTTTCCCCATGATGATGCGGTTTCCTGAGGGACAGAAGCCAGGTTGAACTAGGGGCACCTGCCCCCTCGAGTGGCCTCGGGTGGTGGGGAGGAGAGGGAAAAGGGGGAGCGGTCCCTTCCTCGAATTGGGCTCCCAGCATCTCCCACCCCAGGAACCACACCCGGGTCCTCAGCTCTGTGGAACTCCTCCGCTCGCCCCTGGCCCAGACTTCAATGGACCTCCTCACTTGCCCCAAATCCACCCTCTCAGCCCCTCCCCTCTGTAGCCAGGGATGTTTGCAAAGTGTAGTCCCGGGCTTTCCCCATGTCCCATCCTTGCCATGGTGCCACCCCATGCCAGGCTCTCCTCCCAGCCTGGCGCCTCGAGCCAATGCTCTGCCTTCCCGAATGCCCACAGCCCTGGGCAGACGGGCCCCACCGGCGGAGGGTGGCACGGGCCTTCTGCACGGCTGTACCTGACCGAAGGATGCTGGGCTCCGTGACTTTCTTGCCATTGACGTAGGTGTCTGCCCCCTCACAGGGCTCCAGGGTCACCACGGCTACAGAACAGATAGGGGGACAGACAGAAGGACTGTCAGGAGCTGTCAATGTGGGTGCCACACCCTCCAGCTACCTGCAGGGCTCTGCTCACCTGACACCCATGTGCAGCCCCACCACCACTCTCCTCCTTGCTAGCAGCAAAGCCTTAACTGTTAGTGGCACCTTTTTGGGCCTCAGAGAAGCCGAGGGGTCACACCTGATTAATAGGTGAGGAGAGTGGCACCCTGTCAAAGAGCCAGGAGGCTGTTCTGGGCTGACCACCAACCCTGTCAGGCTCTCCAGGCAGGCAGCATGTCCCCAGGAGTCCCGGAGCCTCTCTGCCTCTGTGCTCCCCCACTCAGGGGAAGGCAGGCTTTGGGGACAGAGAATTCTGGGAGAGCCAATGTCCCCAATATTGTTTAAGGCCACCACCCTGAAGTGTCCAGTTATACAGCCGGTGTCGGCCACCGTGTGCAGCCCAGAGGTTGGCTGGACACCTGGCCTCAGCTGTAACAACACTCTGACCAGCAGGTGCTCCCCTAGACATCACACCCAAGACAGGCCATGTAGACGGACGGCAGACAGGCAGGGAAATGGGCCGGTGGCCGCTCCGCTGACAGCGGGGAAGTGTGGTCCAGAAATAATTCTCCACTTCCCACCTGGCTGGCTCCTCATGGCTCACTGTCCTCCTACCCAGGATCGCCCCAAAACACACCGACACAGCCCCAGCCTAGTCGCCCAAGCCCCTGTCTGATGGAGGAGCTTCCCAGGACTGACCGGGGATCTTGGAGGTAATGAGCTGGCCTGGGCTGACCGGAGGCTCAGCAGCACTGGGGTGGGGTGAAGGGTAGCAATACCTTCACTGCCGCCTCTGGAGTCGCTCCGGAAGACACAGTGCTCCTCCTTGATGAAGTGCCCGCTCAGGACGATGTCCTGCCGCCTCTCCCCGTCCTCACGGCCCACTCTGTGGGGAACAGGGGGAGCACAGTCATCAATGACCAGGGCACCCAGGATGCCACCTGCTGGCTCCCTCTCCACTTCCCCTGCAGCCTCCACGGACACCTACCTGGGCTTTAATGGGAAACACCCAAGATGGACATGAGTGGGGGTACATGGAATACCCCCAAACACAGCCAATCCTGGGAGAGCCACTCGGCCCAGAGTAGCCACAGCATCACTTCCAGGAAACATGGATGGGCCCTCACCCCCACTGCTGCCCCACCCATGAGCCTGCTCCACCCGGTGAGCCCACCCCACCAATGAGCCACCCCACCTGTGAGCCACCCCACCTGTGAGCCCACCCCACCTGTGAGCCACCCCACCTGTGAGCCTGCCCCACCTGGTGAGCCCATCCTTGATATAGTAGAGGAGGCACTCAGACATCAGCGGGTCCTCGTTCAGGTTGACAAGATGCGGCGTCTAGGGAGAGAGGAGGGTCACCTGTCTTGCAGGGAGCAGGAGCCCAGCACTGGCTGCCTACCTGACCTCTCTCCCTGGGCACCCGACCACCACCAA
Organism: Myotis nattereri; assembly: GCF_964212035.1. Classification (NCBI taxonomy): domain Eukaryota; kingdom Metazoa; phylum Chordata; class Mammalia; order Chiroptera; family Vespertilionidae; genus Myotis; species Myotis nattereri. The sequence continues at coordinate 36,257,106 of NC_138082.1, forward strand.
TGCTGGGCCTGGCCTCGTGCGGGACACAGCATCCTTCCAGCTTGGCAGGAAGGACCGGACACATGAAGGAAAAGTTTCCCAGAGGAAGAGCCTTTGACGGGGACTCCACAGACTTGGAGGGGACAGCCAGGCAGCAGGCTGGGTAGGGGCTCAGCCTTGGCACTCAGGGGGAGCTGGGCTTCGGGAGGGACTGGGAACCCAGCTCTCAGCACTCAAGGGCCCAGGGGCGCTTGGAGTTGTGGTGGGCACCCAGGAGCGAGGGCTCCAGTGGGTACTCGAACCAAGGAGTACAACTCTGGCCGAGAAGGCCTTAGACCCTGGCAGTGGGAGCAGAGAGGTTGTGAAAGTCTCCATCCAAGTCGACAACCCCCCACCATGCCTCTCCTGTCCATGGTCGAGCAAAACACAGTTCAAAGCCAAGGTGACCATCTCCCACCAGTGGCCCCTGTCTAAGTACTGCCCTGGACTCCCTGCTCCACTCTGTCCCCAGGGCAGCTGCTGCAGGCTCTGCCCCCTGGGGCCCGACGCCCCACCTCCATTCCTCTGATGCTCTCCCCCTGTCCCTCAGCTCAGGAACCACCATACTGTGTCCTGGGCAAGAGTCCTGCAACAGGCAGAGGCTGGGACGGCTTCCTCAGTTTCCCACCTGACATCTTGGGGCGCACTGTCCCCACCCAGAGCTATAAGTCCCTCAGCACCCCACTCACGCGCCTGTGCAGGGCTGTGAAGACCTGGTCATCAGACTCTAGGACAAACCATCCCCAGCCACCCCAGCCCGGAGCAGGCGTGTGTGGAAGGGCTGTGCTTGCCGGCTGGGCTAAGTGAGGGGACCCAGAGTCCCAGGAACACTGTGGGTCTCAGGAGGAGGTGTCTGCAGTGGTCCCCAGGGTCATCCTCCATACCCAAGGCGACCAATGAAGCAAAAGAACTGCAGGGCACCCAGCACCCTGAGGCCCCTGCACCCACAGCTCCACAAGCCAGCCTGCGGGCGCCCCACCCCTCCAGGAAGGAGCAGGGTCTGAAACAGCCCAGGAACAACACACTCCAGAAAACCAAGGCCTCTCCAGAAGGGATGTGAAGTAAGACCCCATCAAGGCCCTGCCTGCTCCCCACTCTGTCCCAGGTCCCCCCAACACCCCTTCCTCCTGCCTGTCAGCATGCACTGTCCCCCAGCCTGGACTGTGTGGGGGCAGAAGCCCAAGAAGCCTGGTCCCATTCCAGGGAGCCCACCATACCAGTGCCCTCGGCTCCTCTTCCCTTGGAGCCCCCAATGGCTCAACGGGGGCTTCAAGGACTGGCAAACACAGAATCCATTTGCCCCAAACAAAGCTGGGGTGAAAAGCCGACCACTGGGGGCTGCACTGTGGGAGGAGGCCCGGTGCCTCCTCACCAACAAGGTGGCAGGGGCAGGGCCTGGAGAGCCACTACGTCACTGCCTCCAGGGAGGCCCCCTGGCTTGGAGCTCTGCTCCTAAAGGCTCGAAGGATCTGGCAATCTTTGGGGTGGGTGGTGGTGTCTGGGTCCTAGAATCATCAGAGACTTTTCCCCAAATGCTCCATCTGAGCATCGGAGCAGGGACTCCGTTGGAGGGCTCCCAGCTGGCAGACCCTGAGACCCTGCCTAAGACAAGGTCTGGTGATCATGCACTCTGCTGGGCTCTGAGAGGGAGCTGACTCCCAGCCCTGTGTCCAGCCCCTCCCTGTCTGTGGGCAGCACAGGCTCCAGGTTGGGTCCAGCCTGAGTCTGGTTCCCAGTGTCACCCTGACCTTGACGAGCACCCCAGCCCACTTCCCAAGGGTATAAGGGATGCCCCGCCCTGAGGAGGGGGGCTGGGTCTCACACAGGGACAGCCTGTCTGTGGTGGGTGTGGGCCCTCAGTGCCTGGACCCCCTGCTGTACGCCCACTCCTTCTAGAGGACTGAGACCCCTCGAAGGCTGCAGGGCGCCCAGGACTGTTCAAGCCAGGCCCCACAAAACGGGGACCTGCTCCTACCTTTTTGGGAGAGAACACACCCAGAGTGCCGCCATCCTCCCTCATGGCCACGCCCATCTCGGCCAGCAGGGCTTCCCTGGAGGGAAGAATGGGGGTTAGCTCAAACCTCAAGAGGCCACAGGACCTGCCTCCCCCCAAGTGACCGGGAGCCAGTGGTGCTCTGGCCACACAGTCCAAGGCAGAGCCCAGGCAGTGACCCATCTGGTCAGTGAGTTAAGGTGTCTGCCTGGAGGTACAGATCACCTGATCAGGTCCGTGGGACCACAGGGACAGGACGTGGGGGTCACCGGGTGAGAGAGGATGGGTCTGCCGCAGCTCACGCTGGAGCGCAGAGCTGTGCTGGCCCTGTGTCCCCACCACCCACCTCTCCATCCGGATGGCTTCCGTCCGCCGAAGCTTTTCCTCCCAGGTCTCGTTGAGTTCGGCTATGATCTTCTCTGTCTCCTGGGGGGCGACATGGAGCAGAGCGAGGTCAGGGGCCAGGCAGAGGGGAGACGAGCAGGGCTGCAGAGCACCAAGACCCCCGTGCCCCAGTCCACGCTGGAGCTTGATTTCTGAAGGATCCTGGGCTGAGGGGTAGTGTGAGCTCAAAACTGTGTGCTTGCCTCTGGGCACGCCCAGGGCACGGAGTGAAAACAGTGACCCCGGAGGGAGAGGCCTGGGCTGGTTCTGATGCACAGATGCTATCAACACTTCCTGTTTGCTTCCAGCCCCACACGCTGGTGGGCCCCACACCCAGGGGGGCCTGCAACACCCATGTGGGCCTATGCCCAGGGCCCCCGCCCGCTGCTGCCCCACCCCAGCCTGGAGTCTGGCCTCTGCTTTTGAACCCTAAACCCTTCCGTCTCCAAGGTCTGGGCTCACCCTGCACCCAGGAAAACAGAACAGAAAACCTAAAACCAGCCTGGCTCGTTGCAGCGGGTGAGGGAGTGACTGTGGGCACAAAGGGACCAGAGGGCAAAGGCTCACAACCACAGAATAGCCAAGAGGGGAGGCAGAGCCCCCAGGACACCCACCACCCTGTCAGCAAGCAGGGCCGCGTGGTGCTGGGTGGAGAGCAGTGACGGATGGAGGGGGCGCCCGTGGCACGGCCTCACCTCCTGCCTTTAACAAGAGGGCTCAGCCCTGGGCCCAGAGGAGGGGGCCTCCCCGGGAGGCGAGGCCATGCCCACGGCTCCAAGCTCAGTTTCCCAGGGCCTGGTGCCCACTCTGGCCCTGCCCTCACCTTCAGCCTTTCGATGGCCTCCTCACTGCCCGGGGCAAACAAGAGGCGCTCGTGCAGACTGGACACAGAGGCCGCACGGCTGGACAGGGCCGAGAGCGAGGATGAGGGGCTCATGCCCACCAGGGCGTTGGTCACTGTGGAGAGATTGTCAGGGGCTTGACTCAGCTCCGCCCAGCCACAGTTACGGTCATTGTTGTCACAGTCAGACAGGTCTACGGGAGGAAGGGAGGGAGGGGGGGCAGACAGACGGGAGGGAGGGAAAAGAGACACGAGTTGGGAGGTGGGAGAAGAGAAGGCAGAAAACAGAAACTATTAGTGAGGCGCAGCTGCCAGGCGCCGGGCAGCACATGCAAGGCCACCTGTCACCCCACACGATGGGCCCTGCCCCCCCGCCCACCCCTTCCTGCAGCAGCACAGCACCATCAGGACCCCCAGAGCCCCTCGCTCCACTCCCCTGCCCCGGGCCAAGGCCTCTCTGCGTTCCCAGCACCTGCATGCCAAACCCGCGCCACCCAGGCTGCCTTGCAGCCTCTGAACCTGAGCTGCATGAGCTCCATGGTTCCTCCCGCCCTGTCCACTTCCCTTCACCGTCACTGGGCCCTGACACTCATGCTCATCCTTTCTGCTGTGGGCGCACCCCTCACCTGGCCCACAATGCATCTCTGAGCTTCGGGTCAAGCTCTGCTGTCCACCCCTGGAGGGACCCTTCAGGAAGCCCCTACTCCTTCACCCCCGAGAGGCTACTCTGAGCATGGAGTATTCCAGCACTGGGCACCCAAGGAGCCCCAGCCACACCAGGGCCCCGAAGGCCCCAGAGTTGGGGCTGTGACACCCCTTAGGCCCCTCCTGGCAGAAGCAGACGTGGAGCAAAGCAGCAGCAAACAGGACAGCACGGGGTACCAGGGAAGCCGAGAGCCCCTCCACCCTTGGGGTCGGGAGGCACTGAACTGTGCCCTTGCTCAGGGAGCCAGGCCCAAGGCCAGCAGGGGTCACAGGCGGGGAGGCTCTGACAGCAATCAGACTCTTGGCATTTCCAGAGGGAAAGGGCCTTGGGGCATGAAGGGCCTGAGAGAGGTCAGGGCCAGGAGCCAGGGACGGACCGGGCCTCCAGCACTGACACTCGGGACTCCCCAGGCCTCTGGGGCACATGGGGTCCAGGAGTCTGAGCCCAGACACTTTTAGTCTGAAGAGGCCTTGGCAGCCCCTTGCCTCCCTGGTGCTTCATATACACAGGGATGTGACCCCAAATCTACCAGAAGGGCACCTGTGAGAGGGCTATTGTCCCAGCCCCTAAAGAGGGGGTGAGCTTGCCCCTCCCCGCTGTCCCTGGGCCTCGCCCCTCCCGCTGGGCTGCCCCACACCCTGAGGGCAGGTGGCAGAAGCAGGGATGCACAGAGAGCAGCAAGGGGATACACACATTTGGGTCCTCCGGGCACAGTGTTGGCTAAGGGGGGGCAGAGGCGTGGGGGAGGGAGGAGAGACAGAGAAACAGAAGAAGAGGTTTGTCTCGAGAGTCCGGGGCTGCCCGTCCCAGGCCGGGCATCAGGCAGGCAGCTCTGGTCTTCAGCGGGGACACAGGGACCCCCGCACCCGTGGCATGCCAACATGGCTTCTGGGGAGACCATCTCTGGCCTGCTTGGGCCAGCACCAAACCCAAACCATGCGGTCCCCCCAGGCCAAGGCCAGTACCCAGGCCTCCCATCCAGGGCAGCTCTGCCAGGAACAAGGCAGGGGCTGGGACTGGGTCAGAGGGACCTCGGTGGCAGCCTGACCCACCCCAGTCCAGGAGGAAATCCCAGGAGGGAGGCCAGGCTGGCCCAGGAGGTCCCTGGGGACCCACAGCCTGGTCCCCCTGCCCAGGATAGGCGGACACAGATACTCACTGTCGGTGATGTCCCCAAGACCCTGGGCATACAGCAGGTCCCGCAGCCGGGTCACCTCATCCTTCAGCTCACGGATCAGTTTGTTGTTGGGGTCCTCGTTGATGACGGCGTTACAGCGGATCTGCTTAGCCCGGTCCGCGTACCTGGGCAGCAGAGGGAGCTGTGGGTTGTGCCCATGCTGGCAGGCCCAAGGGTTTGGGGGGAGGCAGAGCAAGGGCCTGGGGCTTGGGCAGAGCAAAGAGTCACCCCACTGGGAGTCAATGGGGCCATTTTCCAGAGACCTACAGGTGGGGTCACCCTGCCCTAGCTCATCCACTTAGGGAAACCTAGGCCCCAGGAGAAGGGATGGGTGGCATCTTCTCCCTACGGAGAGGCCTGGGCTCCTGGACCTTGGTTCCAGGGTGGAGGGAGCCCGTGGGGGATGTGAGAACATCCACGTGTTTGCCTGTCTGAGCCTGAGCCTTGCACAGCAAATGCACATGTAGGTACAGAGGGGAGCATGTCCCGTGTCCTTTTTCTCTTTACTACCAGTGGTGCTCAGTCAAAAGGACCCGAGATGCTGACCTGGCTGCTGGGCAGCCTCCTGCAGGGCAGGAGCCGGGGCCCCCCGCGAAGGGTACCCGCCTGCAGCCAGGGGGACCTTTAAGACACCTTCACCCCTCTGCTAATTAAAGATCCACAGTGGCTCTCATGACTGACTGGGGCTGCAAGCTGCTCAGCCCACAAGCACAGCTCTCCCAGTCATTTGCATGAGGGCCCTTGGCCACTCGTAGCCCCAAAGTGTACCCCAAAGGGTTATGGGAATGCAACAGGTCCCATGGAGACCCAGGCACCCCTGACAGCAATTGGAGCCTTAAGGAGCCCCAGGTGAAATGACCTCCCCAAGAGGCACCCCTCTCACAGGTGTTCCTGACTGGGGCAGGGAGGGATCACTCCCACCTAAGCCTGGTTGGGGCGCAGGGCCCGCCTCCCTCAAGAACACACCTCAGCGTGCTCAGGGTCTCGTCGTAGTTGATGTCTGCGGGGCTCAGGGCTGCCACCATCGCCGTCCTCGAGTTCCCACCTGTGGGAAGAAGACCAGGCCGTGCAGGTCAGCCCATGGCCTTGTTCTCCCCTCTCGGTCCCCTCCTACATTTACAGCCGGGGGGGGGGGGGGGCTGAGGCTCAGAGAGGTAAACAGAATCATGGGCCAACTGGGTGGCACAGAGGGGCTCTAGGATGCAGCCGAGAAAGGCCGGGGACCCGCTGTCCATGTTCATCAGGCCAGCCCAAGCCTCAGTCTATCTCCCTAGGCATCCACTTCCCCCGCTGGGGAGGACCCCCAAGTTTATATTTGGGTGAGAGGCATTTCAGTCTCCATCTCCCCATCTACTGCTACTGGTTACAAACTCAGGCAGAGAGGAGAAGGGGTGATTTATGGCAGCTCCCCAAAACCCAGCAAGCAGAGTCCCGGGTCCCTGTCATAGAATGGGAAACCAAGGCCCAGAGAGGAGTGGGTACTTGGTCTGGGTGTCACAGGCCCGAACCAGGAACCCTGACATGGGTGGGTGGGTTCTGTGGCCCGTGGACCATCCTGGTTCCCCACACTTGTGGTCAATAACCTTTCTCTGGCCACTGTCCCAGGCCCTCTGCAAGGACCCCCCAGGTTCACCTCAGTCGTGGCCCAGAAAGGAACTAGGCCTCCTGGTGGCTGGGCACCCCTCCAGGCAGGGAGACGGGGCAGTGGCCCAGGCTGGGAGTTAGAACCCCAGGGTTGGGCGAACCCACCAGTCCTCACCCAGGTTCTCCCTGAGGAGCCAGGTCAGCACAGAATCTCGGTAGGGAATGAAATCTGTCTTCTTCTTTTTCTTGTTCTGTGCGGGAGGAACATTCAAGGTCAACCCTGAACTCATGGAGGAGGAGGGGCAAGCACAGGCTGTCCCCAAAGCCAAGGCCGCCGTGGGGGGCAGGGCTGGGCCAGCCCAAAGGCTTCTCCACACCTGGACCCAGGGTGCCCCGCCAGGCGCCTCCCCCAGGGCTGGAATCAGCGACTTGCTGCACCTCCCTCAGGTCCCTCGCTTGTCATCCCCACTGTGTCTGGGTCGCACAGCGGGACCCGAGCCCAGGCGTGCTGATGTCCCGGCTGGTGTATCGCCTCCTCCCTGTCAGACGGGCCCCCTGAGCCCCTCCTCAAACACCAGCAGTGGCTCTGCTGACTGAAATAAAAGGCCCCACTGCGAAGTGTGGCATCCAGCCTCCGCCAGCCCCACAGCTTACCGCTCCCTTCCACACAGCACTCACCCTCATGTCCATCAAACTTCCCACCTCCCTTCAGAAGCCAGGTTGCAGGCCCTGCTTTCATACCTGTGCCCCTCCCTCCCGTTAAGAAGCACCCTCCACACTGACTACCCCAGTGGCTCTTTATTCCTCTAGTAAGGCAAATCCACTCAAAATGTGGACACCAGCCCATATAATGGCTGCGAGAATCACCTCAGTGGACCCGCTGTGACTGACGTAGTGACTCCACTAATCATTAATATTGTTACTTTCCAGTGTCGGCTCTTTTACATGCACAGCTGCTTAAGAAGTATTTGTGGCCCTAGCTGGGTTTCTCGGCCCTTGGACCAAAGGGTCTTGGGTTCAATTCCTGGTCAAGAGCACTGGGTTGCAGGCTCAATCCCTGGCCCCGGTCAGGGCCTGTGCAGGAGGCAACCGATTGATGTGTCTCCCTCACATTGATGTTTCTCTCTCTCTCTGTCTCTATTTCCCACCCCTCCTCCCTTCCTTCCACTCTCTAAAAATCAATGGGAAAATATCCTTGGGAGAGGATTTTTAAAAAATATTTGTGGAGCCCCCATAGTGGCCGACAGGCACGGCCCCTGCCCCCAGAGCCCCTCCCATGGACACTCACAGGTGCCCCTGCAAGGAGCCGGGCCATTTCTCTGGGGCCAACACATTCGTCACTGCTTTTTAGGATGATCCCCAAGAGGAGCTCAACAACTCTCTGGGGACAAAGGGTGGAAGCTCTAGAGACACGCTGTCAAAGGGGGTTTCAGGAACGCTGGGACGGCTCTGTGAGCCAGTTTGAACTCCAAGCCATCAATACTTGGGGCTTCCTTTTCTCCTTTGGAAACTTGGTGGGTGAAAAACTCCATTCCTACTCTTCTTTACTTAATTCCTGAGGCTGAGTCTCCGCCACATTTGTCGTTGTCGCCACAGTTCATGCCCTACAATCACTCAGTTACCTCGCCTTTGCCTTTCGCTGCTCCCTCACCAGTGCCCGTCCACCCACCAGCAGCCCTTGCTCTGCCATGCTCAGCAACTCCCAGAACCACCCACCGCCCTCCCTCTCCTTGGCCTTCCCAGCCTGCACCGTCTTATTCCTAGAAGGTCAACACAGTTGTTCGTATGGAAAGAGACATGCAGGCTATGACTATTACGATAGCTTTAGTAACTGTTTCACACTCACAACTATAATCCTACTTTTGCCCACCCCTATATTCTTCCTTATCTGTTTCTATTATCTGCCGCCTGCACTGCCCAGGCCCCAGAAGGCCTGTGTTGCTCTCCTAGCTCAGGGCCTAGCTCAGAGTTGGGCGCAGTGTGTTTGCTGGTTAAGTGCACAAGTGAAGGGGTGAATTCTACTGCCGCAGCCTTCGCGAGGGTAGCCTGAGCTAAGGGCACTGTTTGCTTCTAGCCCCTCCCCATCAAGGACTGAAGATGCCTCCCCACCGGAACTGGAGCAAGCAGCTCACCTTATTGGGCCCAGAGTCCTGAAAAGGAAAAGACAGAAAGAGTCTGAGGACCTGGAGCGAGACTGGGGCCCCAGGGAGTGCGAGGAGAGGGGGACGGGCTGGCTCCAGAGGGCAAAGGAGCAGGGAAGACCTGAGCACGTGCCAGGCGTCCATCACTCGCCGCCCGGCCATTGCTGGCCACCCTGAGCTGGGCCTGAGAGTCAGACCAAATGATAGGGCAGCCTCTCAGCCTGCTGCCACCCATCAGCCCTTCCCTCCATCAACAACTTCAGAGGCGGGCAGGGTCTCCGGAGATTTGCCCATCCCTGGCTGAAGGCCTGGGTGTCTTGGTGAGTGGGCAGTACTGCCTGCCCTGTGGGGCCCATCAGACCCAGTCCCTCACCTCCAAGGGCCATGGGCTCCCTCCTGGAGGATGGCCCGGGTGGGGCTAACTGAGGTCAGAGCTGACACAGCCCTGCCCTCCGAGAAGGACGCCAGCCAACAAGCTCACCAAAGCTCATGGTGACCCTGCGAAGGGCCCTGGGAGGAATACAGCTCACCCCAATTTTACAGGTGGGGACACTGAGGCTTCAGGAAGTGACTCCATCTGTAGCCTAGTGACACCCCACCCACATCTCTGGGCTTCCCTAGAACCCCGACAGGCTCCCAGCATCCCCCGAGGAAAGCAGGACAGGGCGGCCCCTCCATGGTCTGCCCCATCAGCCTCGTCCTAGAAGCCCGAGCCCGCTCACCATTTCAGCCAGAGCAGAGATGACCTTCCCCAGTGTAGTCAAGGACTTGTTGATATTGGCTCCCTCCTGTGGTGGAGAAGATGGTCGGGACATTAGGAAGCCTCGGGAGCCTGGGGCCTGACCCATGTGGGGTGGGCTGAGACCACCCAGCCAGGACTGTTGACCTGTTAGGCTTTTAGGGGGTATGGGAGCCTCCGACAGGAGGCCGATCCGAGGCCCACCTGGCCGGGCAGGGAGTGCAGTTTGCCCAGGGTTCTCCTGGGCTTCCTAGAAATCCTAGTAACACCCCACACGTGCCCCACCTGGAAACATTTCCAAACCCCCATCCCATCCATCAGGTAACAGTGGGGACCAAAGGGGGGCTCAGGGAAACAAAAACTCTCTTTCCTGACACTCAAGGCTGCTTGACCAGAGGTATCCCCTCAGGACCATGTCCGGCCAGCTCACTGCCCCTCCCACAGCTGCCTCGGAGCCTGTGTTCTTCCGGTGGGAAAGCATAGACCCCAGTGGCAAGGTGCTGTGGGGCCCACAGAGGGCCCAGCTTTCCTGCCAGGTTGTCTGCCTACTGGCCTTCTCCCATCTCCTCACCTGTGCCCCCCACCCACCCACCCAGGCTCACCCTTGGGGATGGCCCCAATACCTCCCTCCAACCCCAAGAAGGGCTGAGCCCTCCTGCCTGGCCCACCCTGGACCAAGCCAGGATTGGAGACTTGACCCCGCCTTTGAGTAGGGCAGCAGGGGACACGCTGCTCTCCGTGGGCACGGCGGCTGGGCCCCTACCTTGAGCCGCGTGCCCTTCGCTCCTGTGGAGTCAGCCCGCTCGCTCCCAGCCAAGTCCACCAGGCTGATTTTGCTCACCTGAAAAGGCAAATGTGTCAACTGCAGAAGATGACATGAGGCTGCCATGGGGCACCCTTCTCTGGGCACCGCTTGAAGGGCCCACCCACGGAGCCACGGCCAAGCCCCACCCTGGGGGTCTAAAAGTCTGTGGCCCTGCGTTCCCTCTGCACCTCTGTTCCCAGCTCTTCTGACACTACCTGAGGTTTGAGGCCACATCACCTCACAGACTGCAGGCCCCCCACCCCTGAGCACCAGGGTTGTGGCCACACTGTTTTCTGCACACTCGATGCTCTTCATGTGTTTGTGCATAGACTCCCCACAGCACCCATGAGGTGGGTCCCTCACTAGCACCCATTTCCACAGACAGGAACTTTGCCTGTGCTGGGGTTTAAACCTGGTTCCAGTGCCCCAGCCACTGCTTGAATTCCTCGTGCCCGGGGCAGGGGGCCCAGTACACTTCCCTGGCCTAGGGCAGGTGGCCACCTGCATTCAGAGGAGGCCAAGGCCCTCTTGAACATGGCTACTGCGGGCAAGTCGCCCAGATGTCAACAGGCCCAGACATCAGTGGGACCCTCTCGGTACCCGGCAATCACGCTGACCCATTCCTGCCCTCCAGGCCCCATTGGACTGTCATGAGCCTCCAGGAGGGTAGTGCCTGGCCGAGGTGACCCCAGCACCACCAGGTCTAAGTGGCACTATCTTCCCTGGCCCTCCAGGAGGTGGCTGAGGTGCCCTGGGAGAAGGCCTGGACGTGGGGGTTGGGGAGAGGCACAGTCAGAGGGAACCCGGCGCTGTAGGGCACAGCTACTGGTGGACGTGAACAGGCTTGGCACCGGCCCCTGCTGCCCCTTTCCGGAGCCCACAGATGCGTGTCAGGATAGAGGCCTCAGAAGAGGACCCCTCCTGCCCGGGTCCACAGAGCATGCCACGGCACGTGGGAAAGGCATCTGGGGCTGTGGGCAGTGGGGCAGGGTGGTGCCCGCTCAGCACAGCCTCTCCTTTGTGCTCGAAGATGCCAGTGCCCACGGTCACTTCTGTGACAGGCACTCACTCAAGCTGAGACCTCCTGGCCTCCATTGCTGCCTCCGCGGGTTGCCCAGGCATCCTGGGCCTGTGGGGCTGTGCTGGGGTGCAGCTCTGGGGACATCTCAGCCCCCAGTCTCCACCAAAACCATCTGGTAGGAGAGTCCATGGCCCCTCCACCCCAACTCCTTTCCACACCCAGGTGGCACCAAACGCCCAGATGAGGCGGCCTCCCAGGTCTGGCCAACCTCTCACCAAGGGGTGGAAGTGCCTGGTACCCGGTGTGAGGTCGCTGCCCATGCCTCCCAGGCCAGTGTGTGGCTTGGCCTCCTCATCCTGCCTGACCGGCCGGACCCGTCCGCCTGCCTGATGTCACCAGCACCAAGGCCACGCTCACTTTCTCCGTGGTGATGTCGGTCTCCGCATCGTGGCGCTTCTGAGTGAAGATGATGTTGAAGACGGCGTGGGAGCGGCTGCTGGTCTCATTCATGTTCGTGGCGGCCACAGTCCTGAGGGGACAGAAGCCACGTGTGGTTACCCGCCCTCCTGTGGTTGGGCATTCGGGTCACCAGTGGTGCCAGTCCCCTGGGCCAGGTCATGGCATGTCAGCTCCCCTGGGTTCTCAGAGCTGCCCCGCTGGTGACCATGCCTCCTGTCAGAGCAACAGGGCCCACACCCCTTGTCTACAATGTCCATCATGGGACCCTCACCCCCCAGCTCCAGCCTGGTACTTGGGGTGCTGTGACTGGGGGTATACCTCTACTCCCGGGTGCTCGGCAAAGTCAGGTATTGCTCACTCTATAAGCTGGGCAGGAGCCCTCACGGCTGTGATGTGGGAAGCCCCAAAGCCACCGACGGGCAGAGACCTCTGGGAAGTGTCCCCCGATAGGCTCCCTGTCTGACAGCCCACAGCACGAGGGGCCTCATCAGAACAGCGCCCCGACAGGACCACAAATGAGGGGTGGCAGTGACCCACAAAGGGAACCCTAGCCCTCCAGGAGTCCCTGGGTGATAAAGAGGGGGACTGTTGTCATGTCAACCAGGCAGTGAAGCCCAGGAAGATGGGCTGCTTTTGGCCGGCAGTGCCTACAGCTGACACTTCCCCATGAGCTCCTGCCCAGAGCCCTATCCACAGGCCCCATTTACCCTCAGAGCAGGTGGGCCAGACCTCAGTCTCCCGGTCACTGGGCCCAGCAGGCCAGCTGCCTGTAGGGATGACCACCTGGGGCAGCAGCCACAGATGGCACCGGCACTTCCCCCCGCAGGGTGCACAGCCCACCCCCAGGAGGAGCAGCCCACCTGTACGTCAGTGTCCCCCTGTGCAGGGAGCTGCAGGCCCCCAAGGCCCACACCTCCTCAGGGAAGACAACAGGTGCCCCAGGGACCAACCTGCCTCACAGAGACTGGACACTGTGGGCAGAGTGGGGGTTAGAGGGCGGAGAGGGTGGGTGAGTCACCCCACAACACCTGGCCTTGTTCCCTGAGTCCATGAGGTCCTGGATGTCATTGTAGGAGGTGACGGCCAGCTTGGAGAGGTCCTCCACGTACGGCCCCAGCAGCGGGTGCTCCCTCACACGCAGGTTGCCCTTGTTCTTGGGGTTCAGGAGGTCGCGGACACGCTCACAGTAGATCTCCATGTAGCTGACCTGAAGGGCAGAGACACTTGTGTGGGAGCCACCATCAGAAACCCCAAAGATAGGTGTGGGGACAGTTATCAGAAACACTCGAGATGGGAGGTGGAGCTGTCGTCAGGGACTCCTGAGGAGGGGGTATTAGGAGATGTGGGGGGTCACTACCCAAGAACCCTGAGGAGGGAGTGCAGGGGCCACCATTAGAGACTCTTGGGGTAGGGAGTGTGGGTACCGCCCACTGGGTAGGGGGAGGTGTGCAAAGGAATCCAAGCTCCTGCGAGAGTGTGTGCATTGGGGGTGTCAGCGGCTCATTGCACACCAGCTGAGCAGAGGACTGCCCCCTCGCTCCCCTGCGCCCTGCACATCTGTGCCCTGAGTGGGTGTGGTGGCATGGTTGCCACATGTGCAAACGAGTGACAAGCTAAGGGATGGGGACTCACTATACACCAGAAAAGCATCGCTATCCATGCCTAGAACCCCAGTCATGTCTGGAGGACCAGATGCTGGGCGGGGACCCCTACCTCCACGGAGTAGGACATGTTGTCATTGGTCGTGTCATTGATTCGGGAGAACAGGTCCTCACAAAGCTGTAGAGACCCAAGACACAGTCAGATGATGAAGGCCCTGCCCTCAGGGTGCTATGGGTTGCCTGCGCCCAGGCTAGCCGTTGTTCTCCTGGCCCCTCTCACACCCTCACAGTTCATCTTGAAGGCACTGAGAAGGCCTGCAGGCGAATGAGCTGCTGTCTTCTGCTTAACTCAGTGGTCCCCTCATTGACATCTGACCTTTTCTCACGTATCATCTGCTCACACTGTCCTGCTCCTCCGGCCACCCTTGCCTGCATGGGGTGGGGGTCTGCCATGTTACAGACCACCCCATGTTCTCTGCTGCCCTGACCAGGTCAAGCACAGAGCAGCTCAGATCCAGAAGCCCACCCAGGGGCTGGGCCGGGGTGGGTCCCAGCAGTATCTGAGGCATCTGCATCTCAGCCTTCAGTTAACCTGGGCACCTCTCCCTGCCCAGACCACCAGTCCTCACAGCCCCCAGGGGAGGGTCACTTCCACCAGCGGGTCTCCCAGCTGCCCCTGTTGCTCTGTGGTCCCTGTCGTCACTGGGTCCTGCCACCCATCGCCTGTGCCCTCCCTGCCCCACATGCCTGCGGGATGATGCCCTGTTGGTCTTTTTCCTGCTTGCCCATCATGGTGTAGGACTTGCCGGCCCCCGTCTGGCCGTAGGCAAAGATGCAGACGTTGTAGCCCTCGAAGGCGTGCTGCAGCATCTCCTCGCCGATGTCCTGGTACACCTGCTTCTGCGACGCATAGTTGATGTCCTCGGGCTGCAGGATAAGAGGGGCTGCAGCTGCAGGAGTTGGGGGCGCTGTGGGCTCAGCCCACTATGTTCCCCGAGGGCCCACATCATATCCCGGGGACCTCCAGGGCAGGAAGAAATGTGGTCATCGCCTCATTTAGAGAGGAACATGCAGCTCAGAGAGGCCTAGGGACTGGGTGTGGGCCACACAGCAGGAGAGGCTGAGCGGTGTCCACACAGCTGTGGCCCACCTCCCGTGGACCCCCAGCCCGGGCTTACCGAGGTGTGCGACCAGTAGGAGTAGTCGAAGCTGAAGCTTTTGGGCGTCTCCTTGGGCTGTTTGGGGTTGACGATGGCTGTGGGGAGGGAGATGGGTGTGGTGGTTAGCGCTTTGCTGCATCTCCACTGTGTGTCCGGGAGTGCTGGCTGCGTATCCGCCCCCCCCCCCCCCCCCCCCCCCGCGCGCAGGGACACAACTTATTCTCTTCCCATCTGTGCCCTCTCAGGTTCTTTCCAGGTGTGAGCTCATAGCTCTAAGGACTGTCCCCTCACAGGTCCCTCCCTTCTCCCTAACCAAGCTGCACCCCGGCCTGGCTGAGGCCTTGCTCATGAGTTATGGAACATCAGTTCACAAACTAGGAAGGAAGCCACAAACTCAAGGTGAAGCGATCACCCACCCTGGCGCCTGCCAAGTGTGCCAGGAGACTCCTCCCCCGAGTCCAAGGCTGCTTCACCCCAGGACTGGGCCTCAGTCCCCAGCGTTTCCCAGACTCCGAACCCAGCAGGCAGTGGGTCCTCAGTGGCAGGAGGGACCTTGGCCCCAACCCTGTCAGGCCACCCTGCCTGCTGCCCACTGTCTGAACTCGAAATGTCCATGTTGATAGAGGACCGTTAGACCCCCCAACGTCCCACCCAGCTGGAGGCAGATCCCTCCAGGAGATCCACCAGGAACTCGGACAAGTCCCAGTCATCAAGGCTTCAGGCACCCCTAGGAGGCCACTCCCCCACCCCCATGTTTGGGGCTGGAGGCCACGGCTGCTCACCATCACTGATTCTCCCCAGGGACAACTGGCTGGGGCCCTCACTTTCCTGGGCACGGCACAGCCTTCAGGACCCCACACCCCTGGCCCTACCAGGTGACCTGTCACCAGCATCGAGAAGCAGACCCCTCGAATTCATATGTGCACGTCCTGACCCCCGGGCCTCAGAATGACCTTATTTGGAGGTGGGGTCCTTACAGATGTAACTGGTTAAGATGAGGTCATACTGGAGTCAGATGGCCCTAATCCAACATGACTGTTTCCTTATAAAAGGGGACATTGGACACAGACATGCACACAGGGAGCAGGCCATGCAAAAATGGAAGAGGGATGCAGCGATGCGGCCGCACGCCAGGGACTGCAAGGACTGCAGTGGCCGCCAGGAGCCGGAGAGGCAGGGGGCGGATTCTCCCTCACAGCCTCTGAGGGAACCACCTGCCCACACCTAAGCTTGCACTTCCAGCCTCCAGACCTGATGTCCAAGCCTCCGTGTGGTACTTTGTAGGGCAGCCCTGGAAAGCCAACACCTCCGCTCAGGCTTGCCAGGCTCCTGCAGCTGCCCCAGGCCCGGTTCCTGGGCAGGCCCCTCGGCTATTTGCCCTGGCTGAATGTCCTGCTCACAGCACGGGCATCAAATGAGGCCCCATCCCCAGGGCTGACCTGGCTTTGGGCTCCAGACCCCAGGCTTGAGCACTTCTGGGAGATGACCTGGTGTCCTTGGGAAGCTACAAGAAGGAGAAGGCAACTGGCCATCACATCCCTGTCCTCGCAGCCAAGAGGGAGTCACATCCATGCTGCCTCCAGGAGCCAGGCCCAGCGGAGAGCAAGCTGCCCTGGCTTCACCTCCTGAGACTTAGGGGCTGGGCCACCACAACCCCAGTGCAGATAATGCGGGCGCCGTAGAAACAACAATCACCAGCCCTCTTGACATGGGCAGCCCAGGCTGGGCCTCCACTGGGTCCCCTGGCAGCAAGTGGCCAGGTCCCTGGCTCACCCCACAATGCCTCACCTCCATGACCTCATCTCCGCCCCTCCCTGCCTGTGGGCCAGGTTCCCAGGACAGGCCCGAGCCCCGTCCTGCTCTCCCATCCCTGGCTGACCCCCACACCAGCTCTCTGAGCAGCCTGGCCCCATCCCCGCACTCCCATCCATCCTGCTCTCTTCACCCACATCACACTGGCCCAACCCCAGGCGCTGACCTTGCTCTGATGGTGTCCTGGTGCTAGCATGTTTGTATACATCCACATGGACCATGAGCTCCCTGAGGTGGGAGCCCACACAGGGCCAGGGCACAGGTGTGCTCAAGGAACTGTGGGTGGGCTGGGACAGCTGACAGGCAGGTCAGAGGGAGGGGTACGTGCTAAGGAGAACCTGCCGTGGAGACCACTGGGCAGAGCTGCTCTGGCCCTCAGGACCTGCCCCCACACCCTGCCGACGGGTCTCCTGGTGTGGCTGACCCCCTGGAGGTCCTGTGGTGTCTGAGAAATGCCCTCTGTCGTTACAGATTCTGAAGTCAGAGGGGTCATGCCCTCCCCGGGTCACAGGGCACACAGCCAGACTGGACCCAGGGTCCACCCAGACCTGGCTCTCTACTGTCGCCCCTGAGCCCTCACCAGGGTGACCTGCCAAGGCCGGCCGGACAGGCACCCCCCTCAGCCTACTGCACGCAGAGAGGAACAGCTTTGCTGAAGAACGGCCTTCCCTTGCAGGGTCCCCGGTTCTCCTTGTGGACGTTTGAGGAGAGGAAGGAGAACAGCTCTCCAGGCACGCTGGGCAGGCAGCTCAGGGACAGCTCCCTGAAATGCCCCACGCCCCCCCAGCCCTGCCCAGGCTCTGCAGGAGCCACGGAGGGGGCAGTGCCCCAGGGTCAAAGACACAAGCTGTGGGGAGGCCAGCTTGAGTCAGGAGGCGAGACCAGGAGGAAAGGAGTCAACAGCAGCCACTGTCTGCCTGCATGCCCTGCAGTCTTCAGCTGCACCCCAGGCAGAGATGCCGGTACCTCCAGCACAGCGGTGTCCGGCGCTCGGAATCTGTGCGCCTGTCGTTAAACCCTAGGTGGCCTGAAACTGGCTGTGGGAGAGTGTTCACAGGACAGAAACTGGTAAACATAGGCGTGTGTGTACGTGTGTGTATGTGTGCGCATGTGTGTATATGTGTGTGTGTATGTGTGTGTGTGAGCTAAAGAAAGAGAGATGCGTGCTGTTTTACCAGGTCACTGCCCCCGACACAGGATTTAGGAGGAAGCCTAGCTGAAGCAGAGACCAAAACCTCAGTGGGGTTCCAGCGAAGCATTAGCTCAAACCCAGGCACTTGCCTGTCAACGCAGGAGACCCTCCCATCCTCTGATGAGGAAGCCTCCTTTCTGTTGATCTAATTTGCCTCACACGCCCCACACACCTCAGCAAGTCCCCCTGCCCTGTCACTGCACCCTACTTGACCCTGTGGGGCGGGGCCTGTGGCACGGGCCGGTCTAGTTCTGTCTCATTGTGCACATGCGTGCATCATCCATCACCCCACCAGCATCAGCCTGAGGGCAGCGAGTACCCGGTGCCTAGAGTGCAGCCTGGCACGAGCTCACGCTCAGCAAATGTTGGCTGGTGAGTTTCCCCACCTGTGCTGTAACAGACAGTCCTCATTCCTGTGGGACTACAGGGACAGCAGATGTGGGTCACCTCTGCCAGTGAAGAGCCCATCTTGACTCTAACGGGTTGGCCTCCAGGGTGAAAGTAGCTCAAGTCCTCTGAGCTGTCCCCAGATGGTTCAATCAGGGTGTGCCAAGGGCATGTCGGCCTGGGGCCAGCCAATGACAGCAGGCCCTGGGCCCTTGGCTTAGCTGCTGTCCCTGTGCCCTTGGCTGAGCTGCTGCCCAGGGTCCTGCCAGCCTCCCACATCATGTGTCTTCAACCCCTCGTCTAATGAAAAGGCCTGCAGAGTGTGGCCACCTGCTCGGCCACAGCCATGCTTCCTTCTGGGCTCTTCTGTGTCCAGTGCAGCTCTATTTGGAGCCTAGAACATTCTAGAACAGTGATGGCAAATGGGGGCTGACTTCTCAGATGAGTTAGGCATTGAGGCTGCACAGGTTGACAGAGGCAACTACCAGTGTCCGCATGGGCAAAAAGGGCTTCCGCTCAGACGGTGAGCTCTGCCCACATCTGCACCCAAGCAGCAACTCACTACAAATGGGTGTGACAATGGAGCCAAGGGGGTCTGGGAGGCATCCTCTCTTCCGCTCCGCAGCCGGACCCTGTGTGCTAAGGACCCCTCAGGGTGTGTCTGCCTTTCTGACTTTCTTGAATTTGCCTCTCTCCTCCCACCTCCTACGCACAATGTTGACTCCAGGCCTCCCACTTCTTGGAAGGTTCTGAGATGATTTACAATTATAAACACAGCAAAAGAATAGAAAAAGGAAAACAATTTATGAACCTGGGGCCATTGGAGCAAGACAAGGAATCAGTAACCATGGGTGGAACAGTGTCCCCTAAAAGTCATGCCCCCCCTGAACCTCAGAATGTGACCTTATTTGGAAACAGGGTCTTTGCAGGTGTGATTAGTTGTCAAGATGAGGTCACAGTGGAGTAGGGTGGGTGTGAAATCCATTGATCGCTGACCCCATAAGGAGGCCACATGATGACATGGACACACCAGCCCCATCAACACCTTGATTTCGGACTCTGGCCTTTAGAACTGTGAGAGAATGCATTTCTGTTGTTTTCAGCCACACAGTTTGTGGTCATCTATTACTGCAGCCCCAGGAAACCTACACACCGTGTGGATGAGAAGCAAGAGCGAGCCAGGCCAGATCAGCTGCTACCTCTGGCCAGGAGACAGGACCCATGGCCTAGCACCAGCAGCAGCCAACAATCCATCGCAGCCCATACTCACTGGTGGTGCTTCCGGTCATTTGGATGATGCACTTGGAGTCACGGCTCATTTCCCGGGAATTGAAGGGGCGGACACGCACCGCCACCTTCACCGAGGCCCCGGCCATCTCTGCAACCTTCGTGGGTCACTCCTGGCAGTGGCGAGAGCCCCAGCGAGAACAGGAGACACCTTGGGAAAAAGGGAGACGTGAACTGGAAACAATATCTAAAAAGGCAGAAGAGGTGTTTCTGGTTGGCAATTGAACCCACTTCCCACCAACCCCTAAGTGACACCTGCACCAGGTTCCAGCCCACAGGACAGGATTGGAGGGGCAGCTGCAGGGGAGAAACGCCACGAAGTTTAGAAAAGGAAGTCAATGGGAGGCGTGAAGCCTAACCAGAAACAGCCACTTTGCTGTGGGACCCAGACAGACTCAGGTTCTCCTGAAGGCCAGTGTCTGGGCGACACCAAAAACACACATTTGTGGAAAGTCACCGGAGGGGGCATTAGACCCTGTTGTGGGTTGAATTATGCCCTCCAAACGCACATGTGGAAGCCCTAACCCCCAGGACCTCGGAACGTGACCTTATTTGGA
Organism: Myotis nattereri; assembly: GCF_964212035.1. NCBI lineage: Eukaryota > Metazoa > Chordata > Mammalia > Chiroptera > Vespertilionidae > Myotis > Myotis nattereri. Next base: position 36,276,970 of record NC_138082.1, read on the forward strand.
ATTAGGGTCCTTGCCGATGTAACTGGTTAAAATGAGGTCACACTGGAGTCGGGTGGGCCCCTAACACAATATGACTGGTGTCCTCATAATAAGGAACATTTGGACACAGACACTTGCAGGGAGGATGTCCGGTGAAGAAGGAGGCAGAGATGGTAATGCATCCACAAGCCCAGAACCACCAAAGATTGACAGTAGCCACCAGGAGCTGGGGAGCCCTGGGGCCCATTCCCCTTCCAGCCTCAGGAGGAACCAGTCCTGCCGATACCTTGGTCTTGAACTTCCAGCCTCCAGACTGTGAGACAACGAATTTTTGTTGTCTAAGATACACCATCGGTGGTACTTTGTTACAGCAGCCCTAGCAGACTAATGAAGACCCCCAGACCCCCATCCTGTGAATATCGAAACCCTGCCCCCCACCAGCACTTCCCCCACCAGGCAGACGCCAGAGGCTCTGTCCAGCCTGAAGAAGGGGTCTGAGCACCGGATGAGGGTGGGTGTGAAGCACATACTAAAAAGAGGTGTGAACTGCACTCAAAATGTCCAGCACTGGGACCCCAGCTATTCCTGCTGCTGCTGTGTGCCCAGCGTGCTGGCTGCCATGGGAGAGCGCACGGTGCTTAGCCGGGGAAACTGACGGGGACCACACCCTCTAGCAAGAAATGCAGAGACTAGAACAAACAAAAAAAGGCACACAGCAGAAAGAGACAATACAGGGAAGAGAAGAAAATATTTTTAAAAACCTTATAATTAATATCCTCAGCAAGAAAAGTTACCACACCCATGAATCAGTGAAGGATGCTGGGGAGTGAGCTGCTGCAGTGCAGCCAAGACTCCACAGGGCCTGCTCTGTGACAATCCCTGTGAGTGTGAAGGTGACCTTTATGTCCACTTGAAGGTCACCTTCACTCACACTGAGGAAGCAACTCCCCTTAAGGACACAGGCCTGTGGTGGGCTCTGCGCCAGGTCTATGCAGTTCGAGAGGACTGTACCTGGGCGCTAAAAGCCCACAGGCCAGAGGTGAGTGGACAAAGCAGTGCCTGCAGCAAGACTCGGACCAGACAGGAGGGGAGGCGGGACCAGGTCTTCCCTGTGGGAGTGTCCCAGGCTATGGAGATGGGACTCAGGGAGCAGCAAGGTCTGGGCTTGGTGAGGGGGTCCCACATGACACCCCATCCTTCCCCCTGCAGGGCATGGCCCTTGGGCACCCCACTGCCTGGCCAACAGGTAGGACAGTGCCCGACTGAGGCACCCAGAGAGAACCCTGGGCAGAGGGGCAGGCTGAGGTGGGCAGGCGCTCCTGTTGGTGACAGCCCTTGTCCTGCACCAGCCGTCACTGGGCCCTTGGCTCCAGTAGGCCTTGAATGCCAGCGAGGGAAGAGTGAGCTTCATCCAGTACAGTAGACTGTGGTCAAGTACCCATGTGCCCAGATCAGGGTAGGAGTAGAGAGGGGAAGCACCTGGGGGGCTCTGGGGAGGTGCGGGGACGGGAGGCACAGTGCCACCCGGCTCGAGGACAGGGCACGGGGACTGTCACTGTGGGCAACAGCGCAGTCACAGGCATGGAGGATGTCCCATGATGCTGGGACCAGTGCAGAGGTTCAAACCCCACCTGGTGGGGAAAGCGATTCATGGAAATCACAAAGGTACGGAAATCTTTTCACCAAAGCTGCCACTGCTGAAGACCAGGCGATACACTGCCTGAGCTCCCCGCTGCCCAGGCTGAGTCTGAAAGGGAATCTTCTGCCTCAGCCTCCCTACCTATCATCAGCACCCTCAGGAGAATCTGGCCCAGAGACCCCTTCCAGCGGCGCCCCAGCCTCCTCTCTGTGAGGACAGGGTGGGGACCTCTGGCTAAGCCCTCTGGGGGGACCCCATCATCAAGAGCAACTAGAGAAGCTGAATAAAACTTTTAAATCTGTTGTGAGGAATCAATGAGCTACGGAAGCCATGCAGACTAGCAGGCCAAGATTCCGGAGACGGGGGACTGCCAGGGCAGGAGATGACTTGACATTCCGCAGCACTTTCCCTGGGAGCATATTTGCATTCTGGTCACCAGGCGAGAGGCTGGGAATCTGCAGTCTTCCCAGGCAGAGAGCCGTTGCTCAGGGATGGAGGAACCTGCAGGGCCTTTGGTCAAGAGAAACAAACTTGAGAGGCCAAGATCCCAGGAGAAAGAAGTAGAGAATGACGCCAAACAAAAGACCAGTTCTCCCCTTAAGACACATGCCAAGCTCAGAAGGTATGAGGAGCAGAAATTTAAATACTCAAGCAGAAAACCTCTGAAAATCAAAGAGTTGTCTCCCATGGTCTCAGGTGCTAAGGAGAAGAGATCAGAGATCAGGATCCAGCGGAGGAGGGGCCCTGGTGATCACACCAGGCCAGACCTGAAAGCCCCGGGAGGCACAGGGCAGAACCATAGGTAAGGTAAGCCGTACCCAAACTGCAGAGGCGCCCCGACTCAGCCGTCTCTGACCGATTTAGAGACGACCCTCCACTCTGTTTTCCTGGAAGAGAAAAGATGCACCACCTGGAACCTCTGCAGTGTTTTAATGGGTAATGTCTGACCTTACAGCAAAAGTTACAAGGCATGAAAAGTGACGGGACTACATGATTCAAAACAAATTGGGGGTGAGGGGAGGAAAGAAAAACACAAAGAGAAAAAAGAAATATACCTACACATGATCCAGACCCAGGAGTTTTCCGAGGACTTTAAAATAACCATGATTTGCATGTTCAAAATGAGAGAGAAAAAATGATGAAGAAAATACATGGGAAAATAGAGAATTTATTAGCAAGAGGATTTGAAACTATATAGATAGATAGATAGATATAGATATATAGATATAGATATATGAATCAAATGGAAATTCAAAAATGAAAACATAATAACTAAAATTAAGAACTAAAGAGATGTAATGTCCGGTTGGATGGGTGTTGACCCGTACACTGAAAGGTTGCTGGTTCAATCCCCGGTCAGAGCACATGCCCGGGTTGCAGGCTCTATTCCTGGTAGGGGGCATACAGGAGGCCGCCTATGGATGTTCCGCTCCCATATCGATGTTTTTCTCTCTCCATCTCCCTTTCTCTCTCTCTCTCTCTCTCTCTCTCTCTCTCTCTCTCTCTCTCTCTCTCCCCCCCCCCCTCTCAATTTTTAAAAAACCTTTAAACATATCTATATATCTATATCTATATAGATATATAGATATATATTGTTTTTTACAAAAAAGAACTCAAGAGATTAGACCCAGAGAAAGACTGTGTTTATGAACTGGATGACAGGTCATTAGAAAGTTAAAGAACACAGAAAAAAGAATGAAAAACACAGAAATGAGAGTCAGAGAAATCTGGGACACCGTGAAATGGTCCAATATGCATGTAATTGGATCATAAGAAGAGAAGGGATGGAATGGGGGGAAGCAATACTTAAAAAGATAATGGCCATTTATTATCTAAAACTGCTGAAGCCTCTCAATCCATTTTCAAGAAGCTGTGCAAACACAAAGGAAGATAAATACAAAGAAAACTACACCAAGCCAGATCACAATAAGATTGCTGATACCAAAGATGAAGAGAAATATCTTAAAAGCAGACAGAGAAAAAAAGACATACAACCTTTAAAGCAGGGGTGGGGAACCTTTTTTTCTGCCAAGGGCCGTTTGGATACTTATTATTTACAGGCCATACAAAATTATCAGCTTAAAAATTAGCCTGCTTTATTTGGTCAAACATTTAATTAACTCACCTCTAATGCCTTGGCGGGGCCAGACCAAATGATTTCATGGGCCTTTTATGGAAAAAGAAACAAAGTCAGATTGACAATCGATTTCTCAACAGAAATGAAGGAAGCCAAAGACGAGGTTCTAAGGTCTCAACACTATCTAGAAAGTAGAAAAGTAATACTTTCTATTAGATTGTCAAGGATACCTGTTTCAATTGCTAGACTAATTATTTTTAAAAACTACAACAAAAAATAATGTATAACTAACAAGTTATTAGCAAGACAAATAAATTTCAAATATTTTTATTAACCCAATAGAAGGCAATTAAGGAGGAAAAACAGAGCAAAGGAAAGTTAGCTCAAATGAAAACTGATATTTAAGAGTGTAGCTAAAAGCCCAACTCAATTAGTATGGGCTAAATACTCCAAGTAAAACAATACAATTGTCAGGACAGATTTTTTAAAAATTATATTCTGTTGACATGAGATACCTTTAAATAAAAAGACACAGAGAGATTAAAAAATACAAAAATAAAAAATTTTGGTTTGCTTGTTCTATCAGGTACTGAGAAAAAAATACATATCATACACATTCCTTTAAAGTGTACGTAGAACATTTACTAAAATTAGCCATAGGCTGGTCATAAAGCAAACTCTAACAAATTTCCATTTAAAATTAAAATCTTAAGACATATGTTCTCTGACCATAGTAGAATTAAGCTATACATCAATACAAAACAAATAAACAAAACCCCACAAAATCCCAATTGTTTGACCATTAAGCAATACAATTCTAAATAACCCTTGGGTCAAAGAAAAAAAGCCTCACAGGATATTAGAAAATGTTGAATTGAATAATGAAGATCCAACATGTCGACATGGTGAAATGCAGCTAAAGCCAGAAATAGACACTTTAAGAGCATGGTGAGGGGGCGGGAGGTCTCCATCACATTATTCACAGGTCCATCCAGACCCCAGCTTCCCTCAAGGAGCCTCAGGACTGGAAGGTTCACCTTGAGAAGGACCAGCTGGGTGTGACCCAGCAGCCCAAACTGCCAGGCCAGTGCTACCATCTGGTTCACCCCTTACCCGGGTGTCAGCAGCACTGGGGAGCTGGAGATGTTCAGGAGGGCATTGGGTGTGTGCATTTGAAGGGGGGTGGAAAAATGGATCAGTCCCTGTGAGCACTGACTCTTTTTAAAAAAATATATATTTTATTGATTTTTTTACAGAGAGGAAGGAAGAAGGATAGAGAGTTAGAAACATCAATGAGAGAGAAACATCGATCAGCTGCCTCCTGCACACCCCCCACTGGGGATGTGCCCGCAACCAAGGTACATGTCCCGGGACCCTTCAGTCCGCAGGCTGACACTCTATCCACTGAGCCAAACCGGTTACGGCAGCACCGACTCTTTAAGTCCCAGGAATGGATGAGATTGACAGAAAGGAGGATGAGAAAGAGGAAAAGAGGTGGAGAAGGAGCAGTGGGGGAGAGGCCTCAGGAATCTGACTTTGGACAAGTCCTCTTGACTTGCACCTTCATATTTAACCTAAGAAGAATTATTTTTAAAATAATTACCAAATGGTTCAGGTGAATAAATGAATTAAAAGACCTTGTTTTGGTGGACATGCACTGGTAAATGTGAATACAAAAATCAGTTTGCTCATTATAATTAATATCTCTCAACTGAGGGGAAACAGATGAATGAGAGACTTCCACTTCTGGCAAACGATGGGTGAGACACCCTACCCCATTACAAATCACGTGGAAACTCGGGGTGGATAATGTACATGAGAATAAAATAAGGAAACTTCTGAGGAAAAGGAAAAAAAGGAAGGAGGAGCCGAAATTAAAGCTGCAAGCCCATCTGGAAGAAAGTGCAGGTATTTGCTGACACCAGAAATGCAGACAATTGAGTTTCACCTGCTGGGTGGGGAATGGTCGAAACACATGCAAGTTGGGTTTGGAACCAAATCACCACAGAAAGTTGCATCCTCCAAAGCTACAATGAGAGGTTGGGGGAACGCCACCTTCCATCAAAGGGGCACAGGAGAATTCACCTCAGTGACTCAGCTCCAGGTGGAGGAAAAGCCAGTGTTCTTTGAGAATTTGAGGCCACGAACCTGTTTTTGTGCGAGTTGGGGTTTCATTTTTGACAATGGTCTCAGGTGTTTGCACCCAAAGCACCTTGCAAAGCAAATACAAAGGAGGCTTGGAAATACTGGAAGTAGCTTCCTCCCCCTCAGGTCCCCAATACTCCCACAGATGATCAGTCAAATGTGAGCTCACAATCAAATGTTACCAAACACCAAAGGAGCAGTGCACCACCAGCAAGAGCCAGGGGGGAAAGAAGGAAAAGAAAGAAAGTCAGAATGAGATCCTCAAGGACTCCAGATACTGGAATTGGCGATAAAATGAGTATGCTTGAAATGTTCACAGAAATGAGCAGGAATGGGAAATAATGGGGTTAAATATGCGGGGAGGGGGTAACCATGCATAACCTTTAGAAATAAAAATGTAATCATTTAATTTTAAAACTTAGCAGACATGTTAATCAGTAAATTAAATGGAACTGAACAGAGAATTAATGAACTGGAATATATGTCAGAAAAAATTACCTAGAATTCTGGTCCCTGAGAGACAAAATGATGAGAACATAAAACTAAGGTTAAGACTCATGCCACATGAAAGAATTCACTAATTTAACACAGCAGGAACTTAAACACACTCTCAGTAACTGACAGATCAGCCATACAGCTAAGGGTGTGGAAGATTTGAACAACATAATAATCATGAACCAGTATGTGCTCTCTTGTTCTCAAAAATTAGAAAAATATTGTAAAAGGGACCATTTCCAATATTTTACCATGTAGTAAGCCATAAAGCACCTCCTATTAAGTTTCAATGACTGGATCAAATGTATCATGTACTTGAACACAATTCCATTTAAAATCAATAAAAAATCAGTAAAAACCCAAATGTTTAGAAATTTAAAATACACATCTAATACACAACAGGAGAAATCATTCTGGAGCTATAAGTAAGCTTAGTGGTAGGTGATAATGAGAATACAGCTGGCCACACCTCTGGCAGCCACTGCAAACACTTAGCAAACTGGACAAACATATGAAAACAACAGTTTCCAGACACTGTACAACAGGCAGATTAGGACTGTGATCACTGAGAGAAGGGAACCATATGAAGTGAGCCCTACAACCCCTCAAACCTCACAGTGGCTTTAAGAGTTGGGGAGATGGAGGTCAGAGTTCCGGCAGTGTGGAGAGCGGCTACAGCGTTTGGACAGGTTCAAGCCTGGGACTAATAAGAGGGCACGATCTTCTCATGGCAAAGCCATGGCAAGTCCCAGCACAGTTATAGCCAAAGGCTATAGTTGTAAGCTTGACCTTATGGTCCGAACCAGTGGTCCCACCTGGCTGAGTGATATGGGCTGCGGGAGATGCAGCAAGTAAACAAAGCGTGATCAGGTGTATGTAATTGAGTAGATTCGAAACCCAAGAACGTTGTAACCACGCCCTTGCAGCAGGCTTATTCCAAGAGTATCACTATGGTAACATAACATATGGCTGAGTGTTAGTATAGCTATTTAATGTAATTCACCACATATCACATTAAGGGGAAAAATTCAAATGAGGTTCCCAATAGGTACTGAAGAAGCACTCAATTTTCCCAACTCATTTATGATAAAACTCTGAGCAACATGAGAATAAAACTTCTTTAATCTTATAAGAGGCATTACTAAAAAACCTACCCAAACATCACACTTAATGGTGAAATATTAGGAACATTTCCTTTAAATTCAAGTTTAAAATGTCTGCTGTCACCAATTCTATTTAACATTGTAGCAGTGGTACTAGCCAGAGTGATAAGGCAAGAAAAAGAAATAACAATGACAAAATATGGGTTGGAAAGGAAGAAGCCAAATTGTTATTATTTGCAGACTATTTACTTATCTGCCCAGAAATCAAGAGCATCCACAGGCAAATATTTTCATTAGTGGGAAGGTTCAACAAAATTGCTAGAAACCAACCATGTTGGTATACACTACAGACAAAGAGTTAAAAAAAAATTAAGTACCATTTAAAAAATAACCAAACGTATAAAGTACCTTTATAGGAATAAATGTCACAAAAGATGCATATAACTTTTATGAAAGCTTTAAACTTTACAAAAAAACATTATATAAAATCTAAATAAAGAATTATAACCTGTTCGTGGAGGAAAAAATATTTCAATATCTTATTTTTCACCCAAATGAATCCAAAATTTCAACCTAATTTCAAATGAAATTTCCATCACATTATTTATGAAACTTGACAATTTGCCTCTAAAAATGTATATGGAAGAGTAAGATGCTAAGAACACCAATAACAAGTTTAAAGAAATACAAGAGGATAGAAGGCAACATGCCCTACTGATATCGTCTTAATATAAAGCTATAGTAATTAAGATAGGTGGTTGGAACAAGGCGGGAAATCACCACAGTCACAGAAGGGACATCAGAAATGCCCACATAGACACAGCCCTTCTGCAACCTGACAAATGTGACTTTACAGGGCAGCAGGACGAGGAAGAACGATTAATCCAGTGATGCTGAGACAACTGGTGTTATGAACTGAATGTCTGTGTCCCCACAAATTCATATTTTAACCCCCCCCCCCCACCAGAGACTGGACATCCCCCCGTGGTCTGGTCACACAGTGGCTGTCCAGGTGTGAAAGTGAAGGACATGGAGTCATTTGTGGTTCCTTAGAATCTTGAAATCATGGTTCAGACAGATGCAGACAAGCCACCCAGTGAGCTACAACCCACAAGGTATCAGATTCACAAATAATTCTACTGACAGAGAGCCCAGGGGCAGAAAATGGAATTCTGAGAGCACTGGGTACCAAAGTCAAGGCACTGATGAACCTCTAGGCTGGCGTCTAAGACCTGGATGCTGCCAGGACATCCATATGGCCCTCCCTTAAGTCAGTAATGGACAGAACCTTCCCTGGTCTGAAAGGTGGGGTAATGCCAGACCCTTCTCCCTGGGAGCGTCAGAGATGCCTGTGGGTGTGAGCACTGAAGGTGCAGAGGAAATGCTTTATTTCTAGGTTGATGGTGGGCACATGGCTAAACGTTTGTTAACATATCCTGTATTTTTTAAAAAACTTAACTTCTTTTGAGGTGTCTTGTCATGAAGGGGAGCAAGAACTCAGACTGATGTGGCAGGAGTCCAGAGCCCACCCTTGTTGCCTGCGGCAGAGCCAGGATGGGGCTGCAGAGAGGTGTGAAGGTGGGGGACTGGGGTGACTGCATCAGACACACCACATGCTGGAGGGCAGGAGGAAGGGCAAGCTCCCCCAACATTGCCAGGAGGGGTGAGAACTTTGAGAAGAGATGAGAAAGCTCTTTTGGGGACCCTTTGGGGGAAGCTGCTGGCTGCTGAGGAGGAGGGGGTCACGTGTGAGGAGCGATGACTAGGTGGTCACAGACTCAAGGCTGGGCAAGGAGGTGCAGGCTGAAAAGGACACCTTGGGTGCAGTGTGCCCCAGAACAGCCACACCCATCCCCCTGCCCCGCCTCACAGGGGCAGAGGCTGCCAATGTCCAGGCAAACAGCTGAAGGTTCTTCTCTACAGAAATGGGAGAACACATCTGGAAAGAGGGAAGTCTTCAGTGTGCATGCTGGCACCCCGCATGCTGGTATGGGGGGACAGCTGGGCAGCCAGCTCCCACCGCTCCACCTAAAGCAAGGCCTGCCAATGCACACCCCACTGAGCTCCCATCAGAACCCCACTCAGATCACGGGACACCAGCCTGACGCACCTCCCTCACCGGAATGGACCCACAAGGCTTTCACGTGTGCAAGCAGGGCACAGAGCTGCAAAGTGAAGAACTGAATCACCAGCAGAAAACAAGCCCAAGGGACAAAAGCAAAAACAAAGAACGAACCCCAAACCTCTGAATGTACTCAGAATGTTTCAAGGAGACACTACACTTTCAAAACAAGAAGAGGGTGCTATGAAATGGGTTCAAGACAAGAAAGACGGAGCTCTCAGAGACAAAACGCGAATGCTGAACACAAAGTTCCAAAAGAGAACTCAAAAATAAAGGCAAAAATTGTCCAGAGCATAGAACAAAAACAAGGAGACAGAATATGTGAGGGGAAAGGCAAGAACACAGAAGACCAATGCAGGCTTTCAGGGAAGACAACAGAGAAAATGAGCAGGGAGGAGCAGGTGGGCAGATGGAAGAAGAGAGCCAGTCCTCAGTGGAAAGGGCTGGAGAGCACCAGCACACGTGGACCCACCCAGGAGACAGCCCCTCAGGGAGAAGGGATCCTGAGCGATTCCAGAGAGGAAATAGGAATTACTGAAAGACTTCTCAGAAGCAAGGGATGCGGCCAGCGTTCTCAGGGAAATGATTTACCAGAAACAAGTGCCATCCAACAAACCATCCACCCAGATTAGGGCAGAGCAAAGACACTCTTACTCAGCCAAGGACTCATCACCCATTCCAGGAAGTCACACAAGGATGTGCTCCAGCAAAACAGGACAGGAAACCAAGAAAGAAGCAGCGCTGGGGGCTGAGACACAGATTCCAACTCAGGGATAAAGATGGCTTCCAGGGGTGTGGGCACCAGAAAATGTGACTGAGAGCTGGGGAAAGGTGAGGACAGAAGAAATGCATACAATATAAGAAAAAGACAGCTCCCATCTAGGAAAAAACACCACCAAGAATGTCCTGCCTGACTGTGAAGCCGGAGCAAAGGGGATAGATACGGCGCTAAGATTTCTCCTCTGGTCTGGGCCTGGCCTGCTGCACTCTGCAGCTGCCGCCTCCCAGGCACCAGGAACCACAGCCATGGTGTGGCCCTGGCCCCAGAAGCAGGTGAAGAATGACAGTAGGCAGCTGAGTGACCCCTTGCCTCAGCCCCATGATAGCTCTACAGAAGCCTGGGCCCACTGCCCCGTGGCCTTGGGCATTAATGGTCCAGCCCTGCCCCTTGCCACCCTGAGATGATGACAGATGGAGAAAGAAACTGAGAGCCAGGAGTGGGATCCAGGACTCCTGACACCCCTCTAGGCCACTCCTGGGCATCACTGCCTCCCTCTGAGGAAAGCCAGAGGCTGGATCAAGGAAAAGGGGGTCTGCATGGAGTGGGGCCTGCAAGAGCAGTTGGGGCCATTCCACTGGGAGCCAAGAGCTGCATTTCAGGAGACCCAGAGGAAGGGAGGCAGCTGCCTCAGGAACCAGCAGGCCCTGAGTGGGGACACAAAGAGGACCCCGCCCCTAACAGAGTGGCAGCTGCTCACCCTGGGCCCTCAGGAAATGGGCCACTTGGGTTTAAAAGCTACCGGCTCAATCTGGAAACATCACTTACTGAGTGCCTGCTGTTCCGGAGACTGTGCTGGGCCAGGAGGAGGGAGAGTGCGCTAGGGCAGGTGGGAGGGGGAGGGAGAGGGGGACAGAAAGCTCTGGAAGTCACAGGGAGCTGGGGAGAGTCCCAGGTCCCCCTGGCAAGGCACACCCATCTCAGGATCCTCAATCTCCAAGTCTGGGACACCACCTGCCTCGCGGAGTCTCAGGGGCATCAACAAGGGACTCACATGATGTGTACACTAGAATCTGCACCCAATAAATGTCCATGCCTTTCCTACAGAGGGGATAGGCTGACACCCTGAGGTGCTCACAGAGGGCTTCAAGGTGGTGGCAGTCTTTGAGGGGCTCTAAGAACCTCACATGGACATAGCTGGCTACAAACTCTGTGTGTGGGAATGAGTGTGTGAACCTGTGTGGGTGTCAGTGTGTAGTGAGGTGAGTGTGCATGTATGTGTGTGTGTACAGGGTGGCTGCTCCAGCCCAAGGGCCATGGAGGGAAGGGTAAAGAGTAAGAGCAGGGAACCTGGACAGGTGGGGTCCAGACTTGCTCTCCTTAGACGTGCCTCTAGGGGCTAAAATCTGAGCAGGGAGACAGGGGATAGGGGTAGTGCTTTCCCACCCCAGGGAGCTGGGGATTAGAGGATTAAATCCAGGGTGAGAAGCCTTTAGAGAGGGGGGAGCCCAGCCACCCAGGCAGAGTATCTGGATCAGGATGGTACTCAGGCCACAAGGAGTTCAGCTTCAGCTTCGAAGGCTAAGCCAGGGTAACTTGGGAGAAAGCAGGTGTGAGGTGGTGTTGTGGGTGGGGGCACTGAGGCACCCAGGAGGGGCTGAGAGGAACAGGGAGGGGTCAGGAGGCTCAGCCTCAGCTGACAGCTGACCTTGACTGTGCCCTCCACCCTTCCAAAGACCCCAATACAATGACTACTTCATTGGTCCTGATGGCACTGGGCTGGGGGCTATGGGGTTGCCTGGGGTCATCCACTACCTCTCAGCCCAGCCGACAGCCAGGATCAGGAGTTAAACACGACCTGGTCATGGCAGCAATCGAACAGCAAACCTACTAGTTCAGGTGGGGCAGTGGGGCACAGGCCTCGCCAGGCCCTCTACCCCAGCCCTGGGCATGCCTGTGGGGGGAGGGGGGAAACCAGGTGGGAAGAGGCAGTCAGCTAAGGGAAGAAACAGACTGAGGACATCACTGGCCCACCAGCCTGGCTGTGCCCTTGGACACCCCAAAGCCGACAGGTTTGGAGCAGGGTATAGTCCAGCCCCCAAAGAGCTCTGAGATGCTCCTGGGCATGAGAGGGCCCGTGGAAATGACACACTGGGTTCCCTGGGTGGTGAGCCCTGTCCTGGGCCTAAGAACACTAAATGGGCTGGGCAGGAGGACAACCTGGGGGCCATCCTGAGGGTCATTAGCTACAAGTGACCCTTGACCAGCCACTCTCCACCACAGGCCCTGCTGGCTCTTAGAAGTGCAGGGTCATCAGGACAGGTGCCCTGGTCAGTCAACCCTAAAGGCCAGGGCATGGTTCTAGTGCTGCTAGCCTCTCCACAGCCCCCCATGTCCCCATCCTGTGGTAGCAGGACCCCTTCAAAAGATTCCCTGCCCTGCCACACCCAGCTCGCTTCCTTGGCTGGCCCAAGCAAGCTGAGTGGCCTGGGAAGGCTCTCCCCATCCCCCCAGGCTCCCCCTCCACCTCCACCTCCACCCATGGGAAGATTTCCCTGCTCTGCTTCCAGAGGACACGGTCAGCCCTGGGGCAGCAGCGGTGACACCAGGGAGGACGGGAAGGGGCAAGGCTGGCTGTCCGGAACCCCTCACCCAGTGGGTCAGGGTATGGACCCCAGCTTCACCAGCTCTGGGTTTGGAGCAGAACCTGTGTCCACCTGGCTGTGGCTGGTGAAGCAGGAGGCCCCAAGGGACAACTGTGGGGCACTGGGGGGAGGGGGGCAGGGCAGGGGGGCATGCAGCAGGCAGGCCTGTCCCTACAGAGGCCCTCACTGACAGCCTTGGGGTTAGGGGGCCCTGACTCCACACCTGATCCCAGCCTCACTGCCCTGTGGACCACACCCCACGGAGGACATTCTGCCCATCTTCAGATGCCCACCCTGCACTGCAAGCACTGCACCCCACTGCAGGCGTTCCCCCTGCTCCAGACCTGACTACCCTCATCCCACAGCCACACCTGCAAAATGGCCGCCGCAGGTACAGCCCCAACCCCCACACTGGACCCCACAGTTTCCCTTCAAACTCAAAGCTACCTTCTCAGATGGAGAGGTGGAGAGGCGGATGGGCAAGGTGGGCTGGCAGAGCCCCTTCGCCAGCTGAGAGCAGGGTAGAGAGAGCAGGGCCGATGTGACTTGCTGTGACTCAGGAACGGGTGCCTGAGTCCCCAGGGCTAGGATGGGGCCAGTGCACCCCCGCCTCTCCGAAGCCGCCAGCCAGCCCCAACAGGCCTTTCATCCCACAATGCCAGCGCCCCCTGGGGGCGGGGCAGCTGCTTGGGGAGGGGTCCGCGGTCTCTAGGGAAATGTCCCTCTTCCAGGGCACGTGGGCGCGCATCGGGTCCGCGCCGGGGTGACGTCGCGCCCGCGCCCTACAGGCCCCATGACTTGGCATTCCCTCCCTCCCTCCCCTCCCCCTCACGGCCCTGCGCCCGCGGCCCTCCCGCCCACCGAGCGCCCCGCCCACTGCGGACCCCCGCCCCGCCGGGATGCTGATCCCGCCCCTACCCGAGCGCGAGGGCTCCGCCTCGGATTGGGGGAGAGTTAGAGTGAGGGGCAGCTTGGAGGGGGAGTGCGAGGATCTACCCCACCGCGTTCCTCCCTGACATCAGAGCCCGGGCCCCTGGGGAGCGTTGCAGCGGAGATGTGGCGGCCCCGCAACCCCCTCCCCGCCCGCTGTCGGCCACACCTGTTACTGGGAGCCGGCTGCGTAGACGCAGGCCTTGTCTGCTGGCGGCCCCTCCCAAGCCATTGGTCTTTCTGGGGTCTCTTGGGAAGGGGACACGGCTGGGGTAGGATGATGGGCAGCTCCGGAGGTGCGCACCAGGCCTATGGCCGGGCCTTCCTGCAGCAGCCCCCGCGGGCCTCGCCCGCCCGCCTGTTAGGCTCTTGGCTCAGTCTCTGCCCTCCCCTACCCTGGGGACCAGGGCAGCTACCCCCGCCCTGGGCACCCTCCCCCAGAGTCGGGCCGCTGCAGCCGCGCCCCTCCCCCCTGCCCCCATCCAAGTCTTCTCTCCTCTCCATCCCTCCCCGCCCCCGCGGGTCCAGGCTCAGCCCGCGCCGCATCCCAGCTCTACGGCTTCTCTCCAGAGGGGGGTCGAGCCGGGCAGGGAGGGCGGGTGTCTCGAGATGCCGCCGGCGGCGCTCACCCTTCCTCAGGCGACCCTCGCCCATCCCAGCCGAGAGTCCTGCCGCAGCAGGGGCCGCAGAGAAGGGGCCGTTCCCGAGGGCCCAGCTGGGCTTCCAATGAAGGGCGGACACCCCTGCATTTGCCCCATTGTTCTCCGCGGGGACGGGGGAGGGATGGGGGGAGGGAAGGGGCCGCACGGCGCCAGCGGTTCGGGCCGCGAACAGGACGCTGGCGCCAGAGGCAGTCGGTGCTGGTGCAGGATGCGGGGTGCAGGTGCGGATGCCTGGCGCGGCGAAGGAACCCGGCGGGCGGCGGGCTTACCTCTCTGGCTTCACTGGAGGCGGCCCGGCATGGGCACGGGCAGGGGCGCGGGTCCCTGAGCGCCGAGCTGCTGCTGCTCCGGGGCTGCACTGGACGCTGTGACGGCTGCACCGCGTGACGGGCTGCGCGCCCCCCACCCGCCCCGCCCAGCCCCGCGCCCCTCCCGCCGCGCTGGTTGGCTGCGCGCGGCCCCGGAGCCCAGCCGCCAGCTGGTTTGTCGCGCGGGGAGAGGACGGGCGTCGCGGCCGCCGCGGGGATGGGGTTAGATGGAGCCAAAGGGGGCTGGGTCCCGGCTGTGACGTCACCGCTGACACCGAAGCGCGCTGGGTGGAGAGGTGGGGGACCGACACCCAGCTTCGACGCGGTGCCCCCTCTCCTGGCGCAGCCCCCGCGCGCCCATGCAGGACCTGGCGGCGCCCAACCCCGAGGCCCCCTACCCACCCCGACTTGCCCGCGGACTCCGCACCGGGCCCTCCTATGACCTTTATCACATGAAAACATGAAATCCCTCTCTACCTGCCCCCACCCTGGCAGCCAACAGCACAAACAGCGTCGTTGCGGAGGGACCAAGGTCGGGTGGGCTCCTTACCCCAGGGAGCGGCAGCAGGGGCGGGATGGAGACCCTGACTCAGGTGTAACAGGTGAGTTGGGCCAGAGCATCAGCATCGCGGACAGCCCTCCTGGCAGGATGATGCAACCCGCCGGCCCGCGGACCCGCCGCCTTCTCCGCCCCCACAGGCCTGGGGGGACCCCCGCCCCGCCCGCCCCACCTCTCCTGATCACCCGCCCCCCGCTGCCCTCACACCCTGTCTCTCCAGCCTCACTGCCCGGGACCACCAAGCCCCACGCTGCTCCGGGTCTACACGCAAACCCTCGACTTCATCAATCCCCAGCCGCTCGCTGGGCCACCAGGGACTGACTGGCAGCCCTGTGTGCGCCACTAACCGCTACCGGCCGCCAGGCGCTGGGCAACTTTGACAAAGCCCGGGGCCAACTCACCCACCGGAACTGCAGTGGGGTGCGGTGACGTCATGCCACTTGGAAACCCGGCCAATCCCTTTCCAGCCCAGCATCCTCGGCATCCCGGGCCTAAGCTGCCCTGGACCCGCAGGTGCCCTGCGCTGCCCTGAGGCCTTGCTCTGTTAACCATCTAATCCTCACGCAGCCCAGCTGCGGAAGAAGTGCTTCGCCTCGGTTTGCACCATCTGTGTGGCACGTGCCTACAAAGGAACAAGGGCACAGACATACCCACGTCTGCAAGGGAGACCGTCCCTCCGCCCTCCCCTCCAAAGACCCTAGACAGCTCCTCCTTTTTTCTACTTCCTGGAACCACCTAAAAGAGAAATTATTTTTCCTCCAAACTTTTGAGAGAAAAAAACGATCTGTGCCCCTGGGTGTGGGGTGTGTGTGTGTGTGTGTGTGTGTGTGTGGAGGGTGTCTTTATTATTTCCATTTCTATCATACTTACTGAACTGGTCAAGTCCTCTGAGCCAAAATTGTCATTTTACATGTTTCTAAGAATTAATCTATTTCACTGAGGTTTTAAAATTACTAGATATTTATTATTTTTTAAAGTATTACAAAGAGTATTGCTTAAAGTATTACAAAGAGTATTACATGTGTCTCCTTTTTTCCCCCCTTGACCTTCCCCCGGCCTCCCCTACCCCCCAGTGTCTTGTGTCCATTGGTTATGCTTATGTGCATGCATACAAGCCCTTCGGTTGATCTCTTACCCACCCCACTAGATGTTTATTCTTACTTATTGTTTCTGTACTAGCATATTGTGTCTGTACTTATTTTGCATTCTGGATTTTACCTATTTGCAGTTTTCTTTTTTAACATTTTAAAACATTCTCAAAGGACCAAATTTCAGGTTTGTTAATGTTCTTTCCCTTTATCTCATTTAGTTCTGTACTTATCTATAATTTTCTACTGTCTGGGTTCTTTGGATTTGGTCTATTGCTCGCACGTGAGCTAAATGCTTAGCTCATTCATTTTTAAACCTTCTGGTTTTCTGATCTATTTAAAGCTACAAAATTCCTTCTGCATCACTACCTTAGTTGACTCTCACAAAGTTGTACATACAATGCTTTCATGATCATTCAGATCTAAATATTTCTTAATGTCCCTGATAATCTCCTTTTAAACCCGTGGGTTATTTAACAATGTTATTTACTTTACAATAGAATTTCTTTTATTATAATCTTTTGTTACCAATTTCTAATTTAATTGCATTATGGTTTAAGAGCAAGGCCTGTGTTTAATCAGGATCCTAGCAGAAAGCAGATGGCATGTTCAAGCTGGGTAATTTGAGAAGTGTTTGATAAGGATGACCATTTTCAAAGGGGTGGGTAGGAGGTAGGGAAACCCCAGGCTGTGAGGGCTGAGAGGAAGAAGAGGGTGTGGCCCCTGGTAGGAGCAGAGGCCTCAGCTGAGGATGCAGCCAGCCTGGAGGGTGTGGGCAACAAATCCCTGGACCTCACTCTCCCTCCTTGCAGGGTTCGGTAGTGCTCCCTTGGGCTGGAGCCAGCTGGAGGACGGGGTACCCACTGACCAGGCCCATTTAGGGCGTTCCTCGGGCAAAGGGGCCTTAGACAAACAAACCGAGCTCAGCAGCTCTGTCTGCATGGAATTTCACCTCGGGAATTTATCGAGGCATCTCTGGGGCCTAACACATCGTCTGTTTCTGTAAATATTCTACATCTCTGTTTGATGGATATAGAGGCCTATGCATATTTAACCCTTTGTAAGTGAATATAGACGCTTTAAAATCATTTTTCGTGAGAATTTTCAACTGAAAATATTCAAGAACACCTGAGTTGTGAGTAATAGACTTATTTTTATAATATTCATTGCAAATTGATTTTTTAAATTAAATTCAAAATATCGTGGCGTGTGGGGATGGTTTCCGTTTTGGATGTGTAGCAGTTAACTGGTTAATAGTTCAGGATTTACAGATTCTGCTCATTTTTGTCTGCTTGTGTTATTAAATAGTTTTGTTTTTTTTTAATTAAAATCTCCAGTTAAAAGTGTTGAAATGGCCCTAGCCGGTTTGGCTCAGTGGCTAGAGCGTAGGCCTGTGAACTGAAGGGTGTGGTGTTAGATTCTGGCCAAGGGCACATGCCTGGGTTGCAGACTCGATCCCCAGTAGGGGGCGTGCAGGAGACAGCCAATCAATGATTCTCTCTCATCATGGATGTTTCTATCTCTCCCTCTCCCCTCCCCTCTGAAATCAATAACAATATATATTTTACAAAAAGTGTTGAAATATCTCCTTCTCCCTGCAGCTCTGGTGGATGAGACCTGCTGCTCACCGAGGCGTCGTCTCACGTGTCAGATTGACTCTGAGTGCGACCCCTTTCATTGGCATGCTTGTGGTGGCTTTCTTTGTTGTTGTTTTTTTCTATTTTTACTTTTTTGTCTCAAATTTGAATGTCATATATTAAGGTGTCAACCCAGTATCCTCTGCTTCATTACTTGTCTGGTATGTCTTTTGCCAACATTTTTGTTCTAAACTTTGTATCTTTTAGGCAATCCATTGTTGAAATTTTTAAATCTAATCTACTTATACCTCTTAATTGGAATTTAATTTACTTACATTTTTAGTAATTACTGTTATATCAAGAATCAGTTTTGCCATCTTATTAAAAATTTACACTCGCTGTAAAACTTTTCCTATTTCCTTCTCACTGAGTATGGTGAGTTTTCTTCTACTGACTTACTTTTATTATTTCTATTGTGTGGCCACTGCCCTTTATTTAGACCCTTTTTCTTTGTTAGCCCTGTGCACCCCTCTAGTTATGTCTTCCCTTAATAGTCAAGTATTTTAGCTGCTGATACTGTCCAGAATTGTAGCTCTGAGTTGTTGTGGATATGATATTTTTCTTTGCTTTGCTTTTGTTTAAGACAATTAATTCACATCCCCAGATGCTTGGTAACCCTGATGTTCCATACCTCTTGGAGCTTCTCCTGCATTTGTGCTACTTATGAAATACAAAGTATTATTAATGAGAGTCTTGGGGTTGAGAAACATTCTAAAGCCTGGTGTTGCTGAGGATACTTTAATTATACTTTCAATTTGGCTGGATGCAAAATTCTAGGTGCAAAGTTTGTCTCCTTCAATACTTTAAAAAATATTACTTTGTGGTCTCCTTGTTTTCTGTTGAGAAGTCCAGCATCCATCGGTTCTTGTGTCATGTTCTTTCTCCCAGGATGTTTCTAGAACTTTCTAACAGTGTGGATTTCTCTGTATCTCTCCAATTTCAGTCTGTGAGTCCTTTCAGTCTGAGTTTGTTTATTTTTCTTCAATTCTGGGAAACTTATCTCCTCTATTGTTTTTCAAATATTTGCTCTTCCCTGTTGCATATTTTCCTCCTTTTGGGACTCCTAGCTTCTGCACGCTGGCCCTTCTGTCCTCTGTGGCTCTCGCTCTTCTCTTTATTCTTCCTAACCCCATCCCACCATTGCCTGGTGTTGATAGGAGTCAGTGCCCACCCCCCACCCCCCAATCAAAATATCTGGACTGACAGTCTTCACGCTGTAGCCCTGCAACAGCACCCCCTATGTTCTTCCAACCCACTGTCAACAACAAAAATTCAACAGTAAAGTTCAAGATCAATCTGACCTTATTCAACAATTCACGAATCGGGCAGTGTTCCATTTGGCAAGTAGAGAGACCTCCTCCGAGCTGCAGAAAAGAGAGGTTTTCATAGACAGAAAGGGGGCGGGGGGATTTCTGTCGAAGAGTGGATAGTCTCAGTTTTCTGCCACCGTCCTTTGGGCGACAGGAGGGGTTTTGGGGATGACCTCACTGGTGCTGGCCAGGAAATCCCAGGCTGACTGTTAAATTACTGGGAGAGGCTGCAACTGCAGATGGGTTAGGTGTTCAGTCGGTTTGGTGATATGGATGCAGCACAAGTGACTCCATTTGGGGCCTGTTGCCTCTTTACCACCATGTTCTGATTCTGTCTCCTAAGATTCGAGTCAGCATCTCCTTTCAGCTGTGTGCTCCACTCCGCACATCCCGACTCCTCTGGTTTGAAAATGTCCACTCGGGTCACATTTCAAATGTATCCTGTGAGCTTATAACGGGCAAGTCAAGAGCTCACTTCTCTCTGGACCCCCAAACAGCTTCTGGAAAGAAAACTGGTAAATTTGATGAGTTCAGAACTGAGTCAAGGAGTCTCCTCACTTCTGGCTGGAGCTGCTGCCCTTCTTTCTACCCGCAAACAGGTCTTCAGAAAATGATCAAACCCATGTTTCAGAAATGTCCACACCACCACCAACCACTCTTTCACCTCCTTCCAGTGTGGAGAGGAGGCCACACTGAGACTGGGCTTGTGTGTGGGTGTGGGGGTGTTGGGGGGGGGGAGCGCAGTAAAGGAGAAGCCACCCACAGCTTGCAATTTAAATACATTAAAATGATTCCACACCATGGCTAAGTTCTTCTCAGAGATGCAAGGGTGGTTCAATATTGGAGACTGTGTATAGTAAGTCACAGGATAAAAAGAAATGGTATGATTTCAACAGATGCTGCAAAGGCGTTTGGCCGATGGCTCCTGCAGGGTCTTAGCAGATGCGCCCAGTCAAGGGGCAGCCAGGACCAGAGCCCAGCTTCAGTCTCAGCTGAGTGACTCTGGGTAAGTTCATTACTGCTCTGCCTGTCACCGCTTCTGAAGGCAGAACAAGGACAGTGCCCACCCCATACAGCAGAGCTGAGGATTCGCAGGTGGAGTGCTGAGACCAGGGTTGGGCACACAGCAAACCTATACAATGGTAGCTGTAATGGGGACACAGCAGAAGGGTCCCATTATGATTAAGGACATACATGCCACCTCCGTTTTGCTTAGTAGGATTAGCATTTGCCATTACAAATAAGAAAAATTAGAAAGTAAAAATATCGGCAAGAAAGAAACAAAATTATCATTATTGATAGATGAAGTGATGGTTGACCCAGAAAACTTAAGGGATCACTGAAAAGCTATGGGAAACGGTGTTAGGGCAGGCAGGAAAAATTATCACCAAGAAGGCAACAGTTTCCATAAAAGCAAACAATAACCAGTTAGAGCCTGTAATGGAGGAGTCCAATCACAATAGCAGTGAGAAAGGTAAAATGCCCAGCGTTACGAGAAACATGCATGTCTGCGGAGCTGGGTGGGAGACCTGTGGGAGTCCAGGTGGATGGCCTTGGGGTGTGAAAGAGGCTGCCCAGCCTCAGTCCCGGCCAGCAGTCTGCAGCCTCACCCCCACGAGGAACCACCAGGCCCCGGCTCCTCTGCTGGTGCCCACCACGGAGGCTGGGATCTTCCTGTCTGGACCACCTGCTGAATACTGGGCCAGCCCCTCCAGAGACCAGGCCCCTGGAGGCCATGCCTGGTTGCCATAGCAACCTGTAGTAGTCAAGTTCCAGCCCCTTGTTGCCTGGCAACGTCGCTGCCATAGCAACGGTGGGGCGTGTCCAGCCTGGTTTCAGACTGGGAGAGCTGCCTTTGGAGTCCAGAGTCCTGAGTTTGAAGTGGGGCCAAGCTCCAGCAGCATGGTGTGGGGTTCCATAGCCATTGCTGGAAGGTCCTTAGGGATCCGAAGCTGCATTTTACATATGGGGAAATTGAGGCCAAGATGGGGGAAATGAAGAAAAGGACTTGCTCCAAGCCAATGTGTTGGTGTCCAGGCGGGATCCTGCTGGCCCAGCCAGGATCCTATTCTCCCCAGCTTTGCTCAGCCGACTAAGCAGGTCCAGGCCCCAAGAGTGGCCTGTGCAGGACAGTTTCCCTGATCTGGACTCTGGATCCTTTTGGCCACTTGGTCCCTGTGGGTTCTCCAGGCATGTCCTCCCAGCTGCCCCACTGCAGGCCTTGCTGTAGTCACACTTTTTCTTCAGCTTTGTGGCCTTTCCCTAAAACAGAATTCCCATCCCCGCAAGCCCTATTGGGACGCCTCCTCCATGCAGCCTTCCTGCTTTCACCTCTGCTTGGAATGTTCCCATCCTCTAAGTTCTCATTTGTTCCATCCTGTGAGAGGCTCAGGTCATGTTTAAAGTGGGGACGATGCCCTCCTTGGGGTTTGAGAAAGGTAGAACAAGTGAGCCAACTGGCAGTGTGTTAATTGTCTGAAAACCAGGCTGTCTGGCCGCAGTCCTGGACAGGAGGGAGGGTGTGGCACAAACTCCCAACTGGTAGGCCAACATGTGTGCAGAGCATTAGGAACTTCTGCAATGGTGTGGACGGGTTTCCTGCATAACATGGGGCTGGTAAGATGAGGTGGACACCAGACACCACACACGGGTCTGAGTGCAGGGAAGGTGGCCCAGCGGAGCCCCCGTCACTGGCCCAGCATGTGGGTGGGGTTCAGATCCAGGAGCTGGCCAGAGACTCAAGTTGGAGGGCTGGGACTCTCCACCCGCTGACCAGAGGGCAGCCTGAGTCTGGGCAGACCTGGTCAGAGCTGAGCTGACTGGAGGCTTCAGCTGGACAGGCCACATTGGAACACCCGCACCTGCTCCTGGTTGGCAGCAGCACCGGGGCCTCCCCAGCATCTGCAGCATGATGCGGAATTTGCAAACTGCTTACTTTTGAGCAACTGAGCTCGGTTCACTCACACCCTCTTGCATAGGGAGGCACAATGATCACCCCATTTTACGAATGAAGAAACCAAAGCTGAGAGAGTTGAAAAGGACCCTGACGTTCAGAGGGTGCCTGAGGTCAGTCTAAGCCAGACCCCTGGCTGAACATTCCACGACTCCAGTAGCTTCTCAGGGCCAAGAGCAGCAGGGCAGGGGGCCAGGCAGGGGGCTAGGCAGACATTGGGGATGGTGGGAAGCAGGCTCCAGGTGGCTGGCCCACCCAGGCTTCAATCGGTGGCTCATCCCCTGTAGGAGGGGGCAGGGCTGGGGGTCCTGCCCCTCCACAGTTCCTCATCTCACCTCACTGAGAGTAACACAGGAGGCAGTTTCATGGAGTGACATAGCCTGCGGGAGCGAGGCATCGCTGGGTCCCAGACTCGGAAACCTAAAGCGATGGGTGGGACAGAACAGAGCTGGGAGACCCCCCGCCCAGCGAGGAGTGGAGACTGGCAAGGCCCAGAGTGAATGGACTTTGGGCTTCTGGTGTGGGGGCCCACAGGGACCTGCACTGCGTTGGGCTCAGGTGATGGTGCGCTAGGTGGCTGGCTGCTGACTCAGTGTCTGGCCAGCAGCAGCTGGCAGCCGGGTGACTGGCCTGGGGCCAGAGCCCATTGTGGGAACCCGTGTCCACAGAGCAGCTGCTTCCAGCAGCCCCTTAGTGACCCAGACCAGAAGGAAATGCTGACTCTTTAAAAGTCAGTGATGTCCCCAACACACGCCCCTCTGCTTCCTCCCCTCCTGGCCCCTCCGTGGTTTCCCTTCCTCTGGGCATCCTCAGAGACCCTGCAAGCTCTGAGCTGTGTCGGGTTGTAGGGGATGGGAAGAGCTGTCCCTCTCTGTGGGCCACTGTGTTGTTTGTTAGGTGTGGCTAATAAATCGGGACACCCAGCACCTATCTGAGCTGGGTCCTTGGACATGGCTCTATTGTGAGCCTGCACGTAAGGCAGGGGAGGGGCAGGGTCTAGAGAAGGTGCCCTGGAGTGGGACACCTGGGGGCATCCAGCACACTGCTAAGTGGCTCAAGGTGATGGACTGCGTGGACACAGTCCTGCCCAGGGCAAGTTTTCAGTCTTACTGAGGACAGACACTTCCACAAGAGCTTACAGCCAAGCGGGGGAGGTGGTACATGGCAGCGACCCAGGAGTGTGCAGGGCAAGACCCCCCTTATCCTGACTCCCCAGCTCCCGCAGTCAGCCTCGGTCCTCTCTGCCCGGCTCCCTCCTGTGCTCTCCAGGGCTGACACCCAGTGCCGCTAACACCTGGGCTCACCCTCCCTCTGGGGGTCTGGAGCCCCGCCCACCATGAGAAAACTGCCAGTCAGCCAGCGAAGTCCCTGTGGCTGCCCCACTAGAGAATAACAACCAGCTCCCTGCCCAAACCCTCACTGAGAACATGTGGGCCCCTCTCAAAAGCCCAGAGTGTCGACATAATTTTAATCAGGCCTGGAGCCCCCCGGAATCTCAATACATTATCTAAGGAAGAAACTGTGCGTGTCATCTTCTCAGAGCCCAGGTAATAAAGAGGAAGTGAGCAGAAAAGCATAGTCCAGGGGAAATGTAACACCGAGGAAATTAAACAACTCACTGAGTTAAATGAGGGAATGAGACCAAAACTGCACTCTATTTATGAGTGAGAGTGAGAATAATCTACAAAAACCACTGGGATGTGGCCATTGGGCCAAGAGAGGGAAGATCAAGTCTTAAACGCATTGACAGAAGAATCCACAAAAGACTGAAAATGATTGGCGTATACATCCAACCTCAGAATTCAGATAGTGAGTAACAGCAACAACAAAATTCAGCAGAAAGTAAAGGAAAGAAATTCAGGCAAAACCTGAAGTTAGGAAATAAAAAACAAAATTAGACTTAGGGAGCCCTGCCAATGTGTCTCAGTGGTTGAGTGTCGACTTATGAACCAGGAGATCACAGTTCAATTCCTGGTCGGGGCACATGCCCAAGTTGTGGCCTGATCCCCAGTGGGGGGTATGTAGGAAGCAGATAATCAAATGACTCTCTCTCATCATTGATGCTTCTATCTCCCTCTCCCTTCCTCTCTGAAATCAATAAAAATATTTTTTTAAAAAAATTAACTTCAGGGAATAAAAAGGGATTGGTTCTTTGATAATAAGAAGATGATATAACTATAGAAACAAATATTTTAGTGTAAATATATAAAAAGTGAAAATCTAAATAAAATTGATAGTTTTCTAAAAATATATTATCGAGGTTTTTTTTCATAAGGTGTTAAAGCTGAATGGTTGTATCCCCCCTCCCCCAAATTCTTATGTTGAAGTCCTAACCCCCTGTGTGATGTGTGAGGAGGTGGGGCCTCTGGAGACGATGATAGGTCATGAGGGTGAAGCCCTGGTGAATGGGGTTAGGGACTCCACAGAGCTCCGTCACACCTTCCACCACAGAGGACACGGGAAGGAGGTGTCCCCTATGGCCCAGAAAGCAGGTCCTCACTAGACAGAATCTGCAGGCACCTTCATCTTGGACTTTCAGACTTGAGACAGAGAAATTTCTGGAGTTTATAAGCCACCTCATTGGTGGTATTCTGTTATAGCAGCCCAAACAGACTAAAACACAAGGAGAGAGAAAACCCCAATGGCTCAGTAACAAAAGCGAGGGTGGGGGTAGCAGGTAGAGGGCGAGGTTGATGAACGGCTCGGTGTGTGCATCTGTGTGTGTCTGCACATGTGTGCATGTGTGCATGTGATGTGTATGCGTTTGCATCCATCCTTTGGGAGAACTTCTCTTGAACCATGCAGTTTCCTGTGGGTGCTGTAAAACGTATCATAAACATGGTGGCTTAAAACACAGCCATTTATTCTCTGGCGGTTTTGGAGGCCACAGTCCAGCAGTTTCACTGGACCAAAATCCAGGTGTCAGAGTGGCAGGGTCCTTCCAGAGCGCCCAGGGAGAGACCCTGCCCCTCCTCTCCCAGCTTCGGGAGCTACAGTCCACCATCTGCAAAGCCAGCAGAGCAGCAGCCCTAAGTCTCTGCTTTCATCATCACATTGTTTTCTGCCTGAGCCTCACAGGGGCACACTGCGTCAGGCTGTGCAGACTCCTGGCCTGGACGGTGTGACGTGGATGTCATGGGCAGTGGGACCGAGGACCCCCACCTGGAGCAACTGAGTTTGCAAAGGCGTCGGTTTCTATTCCACGAAAGTGTGGGCAGGCTCCCTCCTCATTTATCAGACTCAGCGGCTGTGGCCGTCCGCTGCATGGACATCCCATAATTAATCCTAACCACATTCTGCACTGTAGTGCACCTGTCTGTCACCTACTGCACGGACCCCCTCCCACGTGAGGCCCTTCGGTGAGACCCGCAGGCTAAGTGCCTGGACGCAGAATATTTGGACTCAGGTCATTCACCTCCACGTGCATTGGTGTCCGTTTCTACCTGTCTGTTTTCCCCCCAAATTTGTGTTTCTCTCTGCGCAATGATGTGCTTGTTATTTTCCTAAGGAATCAATTGTTTGGGCCTCTTTGTACAGACAGAACTGAGAGTGAACCCCTGGCTGTGGCCAGGCTGATCTCTGTGGGCAGGAGCGCCCTCGAGGGTCTTCGGTTCTGCTTTGCTCCCAGAAGACGCAGCTCAGGGATTCATTCCGACGCGGAGGTCAGAAGATGACAGTGCAAAACAGAATTGGCAGCGAAGGTGGCTGAAATTAAATCTTTTCTTAGATCTTGGCAGAAAGAGGCTGACCTTGGAGGAAGGAGTTTGTTTTCCCAGAGGGCGTGTGAGGAGCCAGGAGGCTAGCCCAAGCCCGGATGCTGCTGCTGTTTTGCTGAGGCTCCACCAGAACGAGTGTGGGGCTTGGGGTCCTGCAGGCTGACCACCACGAGCATCGCTTCCTGGGGTGACTTCAGGCCCCTCATGATCTGGCCATGAAGATGGGTGAAATAATGGGGGGCATGTGGAGGGGCTCCCAGGAAAGGCTGAGCAGAGGCAGGGGCTCACCCTGGAATCTGGAGACCGAGGCTCGGTCTGAGCGGCCCTGCTGGGGAAGAGTGAGCTCCCCCAGCCTTGTCAGTATGGGATGAGACCCCAGGGATCACTTGGTCTCAGCCATACTCCAGAACTAGTGTAGAAATGATAGGAAGTTAGGGGGGTGCCCCTGGAGGGGTAAGTTTTCTGAGTAAGCCCAAACACCAGGCCCCTGCCTGGCCCAGGCTCCCTCCTCTGGAGGATCAGGGCCCTGGCCAGCAGGAGTGGAGCTACAAGCCTGCCTACCTCCCAGGAACACCACACCTGGGGCTGAGGCCAGGGGACCCCAACACACCACTGACACCCATCAGCATGTGACACAGCAGCCAGTGTCCGGGTGAAGATGGGCCCAGGGGGTCACTCCAGGCCCCCTTCCACTCCAGGTCAGCTTGGCCAGCCTCTCCTTCCCCGTGTTCTTCCCCATGGTAAATGGGGTGCCTTGGGCAGGTCACGCCCTGCTCTGTGCCTCAGTTTCCTTGTCTGTGAAAAGAGAACTAAAAGGACTGCTTTCCTGAGAGGGTGCGAGGACTGGCTGAGTTCAGTTCTGTGAAGTGTCGAAGACAGGACCGGAGAGGGACGTGCAGAAGACCCCTCCCACCCCCCTATGCTTTTGGTTTCAGCCCTTCCCAGATGGATCTGGCGGGGAGGGGTCCCCCAGGGACCTGTGATCCTGGCTGGGCATTGAGGAGCTTCCCCCTGGGTCCTGACGTCTCCCCAGCCTCCTCTGCAGCCTCCTGGGCCATATCTGGAGTCTGGGGAGTTCAGCAGCCCTGACAGTGATGGCCTCCCAGAGGGCAGGTGGAGGGGACAGGTCAGCAGGAGACCCTCGACCTCAGACACCCCTCCAGCCACACCAGGTCTGGGGGGGGAGGGGGGCAGGGGCAGCACAGAGGGATGTGCAGAGACTCCCGGGGCCCCCACCAGGGCAGGGCAGGGCAGGGCCGAGGCAAGGGAACAAGGAGGGCTGGGAGGGCTGTCCGGGCTTCCAGCACAGCTGGGTGAAGGTCTGAGCTTGGGACTTGGCAGAGAAACCAGGGGAGGTCTGCCCTGGGAGGGGAGTCTCCTGACCTAGGGTGACCCTTCTCGGAGCACCTTCACCTTTCCCACCCGGGGAAGGGACCCTCCTGCCCTGCTCCCTTCGTCCTGTCCCCTCTGCCCAGAGGCTCCTCGAGTGGGGGAGAGTGGGAGAGATTTGGGGAGAGGAGGCTGGCCAGGTGGCAGGGGCCTTGGACAGCGAAAAGGCCTGCAGACCCAGGGCTCTCCGTGCCGTGGGGGTTTGTATAAATGCAGTGTCTTGGGCCCAACCCAGCTGCCTGAGCCAGAATGTGTTTTCAAAAAGCTTCCTGGGGTGTGTGTCCACTAAAGTCCTATCACCCATGAAAAGAGACCTCGCACTGGCTGGGTGGCTTTGTTGGTTGGAGCATCATTAATTCTTGGTCAAGGCACAAACCTAAGTTCCTCTCTCTCCCCCTCCCTCTCCCCTCCTCCCTCCCTTCCACTCTCTCTCTAGAAATCAATGGAAAAAGTATCCTTGGTGAGGATTAAAAACTCTGGCAAAATTAGACAAGTGAAAGTGAGGGCCAAGCAGCTGCTGACAGATGTCGGTGCGATAAGGCTGGCAGAGATGGAGCTGAAGGCTCCTCGTGCTCCATAGTGTGTGTCTGGAGAATGTGCCGTTACTCACATTGCAGACATTTTAAAATTGGGATTATCATCTGTCACGGCCTCTGCATGTCTCACAGACTCGGCCACAAGAGGTCACTGTCGTGTTGCTCAAACCAGAGCACAGCCAGCTCCAAGCCTGTGGTGCTGGTCGGTGGGTACCCAGCCACCTTCTGGGCGTCCTGCACCCGCCTGGACCATCTACAGAGTTTGCACTCCAACCCTGATTCTGGGTGGGATCATGTAGCCTGCCACCCCCGCCCCATGGGGACAACCAGCCTGTCCCCTTTGCCTTCCAGAAGCAGCAGAAAGCTGCATTTAAGGGAAGACGGGAAGCTCAGTGTTGCTGTGCCCCATGGCACCAGCACGTAGTCCCCTCACCTTCTTTGTCAAGAGTGGGGCCCAAGCACAGGCTACTGAAGTCCGGTGACCTGGGACCCGAGGCCCACTCCCCTTAGAGCCTCCCTGTGCTTGGGAACTTGGCTTCCTGGGGCTCCCTGCCTGCAAGAAATGCAACTTCTCGGACCCGGCTTCATCCTGTGAGTCGGAATTTGGGGATTCTGATGCACTCTAGGCCAGCCGTGGGCAAACTACGGCCGGTTTGAAATGAATAAAACTAAAAAAAAAAAAAAAAAAAAAAAGACCGTACCCTTTTATGTAATGATGTTTACTTTGAATTTATATTAGTTCACACAAACACTCCATCCATGCTTTTGTTCCGGTCCTCCGGTCCAGTTTAAGAACCCATTGTGGCCCTCGAGTCAAAAAGTTTGCCCACCCCTGGTCTAGGCACTGGGGGTCACCCAGGAGGAGGCACCTCCCTTTCCTTGCCAACTCTCGGCTTTCCTGGCCGTGATCGCTCCTGCTGTCGGTGGTGAAGTCTGTGGTTCCGAGGGCCTCCAACGGACTTTCCACGCTCCCAGCTGTGGCCGGCTCCTGGGGCCTGGCCCACTCTGCACCCCCAGCCGCACCCAGTTACCCTTCCTCCATGTCAGGTCTTGGCTCAGAAAGCCTTCCCGCCTGCCTGCTCCCACCCCGGGTGCTCTGGCACTGCCTGTCCACCTTGGGCTGCTGCCTCTCCTGGGCCGCATGCGGAGCAGTGAGCTGTGAGTCTTCTCACCACCTTACTCAAAATCATCTCTTCTCACAAATGATGGTGAGCAAAGAAAAGCGTGAATCAATGAAGCCGGAAGAAAGCCTCTGCTGGGATGGGGGAGAAATGAGGCTGCAGCTGGTCGCACGGGGCCAGAAACGTGGCCTTATCATGGAGGGAGGAGTGCTAACGGGAGACCCTCGGCTTCCCGAGTTTTAACAAGTCATTCGTGCATAAGCATAATCACCCGGGTCCCCAAGACTACCCCCCAGGCTTCTGGAAAGACTCGTAGGACTCAGGCTGAGGCTGCAGGCCCCAGGCCAACCCCTCCCCATCTGGGACACAGGGGCTGTCTGTCTGTGAGGGCCTCTGAGGGCCTCCTCCGGCCTAGATGTCACAACAGGCTGGCTTTCGCTGTAGATTTGAAACACAACTCCGTGGAGACACCCAGCAGCATCAGGCAGCTGGCGGAGGGGCCAGAAAGCAGTGTTACCAGCAGAGGAGGCCACAGTCCGCCTAGAGTGCCCCGGGACAGGTGGCACACACCTGCCGTCCTAACACCACTTGGGGTGCGGCAGGTTGCAGACCCATAGACTAAAGCAACTAACTGCTTGCACTTTTCACATCAGTTAGGGAAAACCAGAAGTTAAATTTTTTTTTTAAAAAAGAAAAGAAACAAACGCCTTCATAGCACAGTGTGGCAGGCAGCAGCCTGTGGGTTCCGCCACTGCCTGGAGAGCTAAGACACCTCTGAGTCCCCGGGGAGCAGGGTCTGGGAGGTCTGCCATGGGGAAGGTGAGGAAGAGTGGGCACCAGGTCCTGGTCTAGACTTCATGCCACTCCCAGACCTCTCTCCCGGGGCTGCTGGCCCAGGGCCCTGGCAAGGCAGGGTGGGTGGGCTGGCTGATCCTCACAGAGCTGAGTAGAGTCGGTGCTCCCAGGGTAGGTGCTGCCTCTGGCCTTGGTATTGAGGCTGGAACTTCCCAGTTCACCTGGCCCTTATCTCCAGGACTCAGGAGGCGGAGGTCTGGTACCTGCCCTGCTGTTCACTGTCCTCAATGGCTCCACAGCTTCCAATCAGCTCTTGGCCTGAGGAAACACCTCTCTCGATTGCAACAGCTCCCCTCCAGGTTACATTAGCAAAGAACGCCTGTGTTCGAACAAAACATACACACCTCCCTGGTTTCCCCAGGGCAGGCTTCCTGGCCTCTCAGCCTCTCGTAGAGTCCTGCCCAAGGGAACAGACAGTGTGACTAGTGTGACATGTGGCAGAAGGACGGGGAACTTACTCCAGGAGGTCAGGAGGCTTTGGCTAGAAGTAAGTGACAAAGATGGAGTCAAGGGTCGTAAGGTTTGCAAACTGGAAACACTAGGAGGCAACACCCAGAGTGTTTTGAGGAGAAAGCGACGTCTGAGAGTTTGACACGGAAAAGCACGTCCTTCAGACGAATCGGTCCTGCACTCTTAGCCCTGATTGGTCCAAGATGGTAATTGCCACATGTCTGGGGGGCTGGGCACTGGAACATCATCATTCAAAAGTCATTCGGGTGGTTAACCGAAGGCGTGGTGTATGTCCAGGCCTTGCCCCAGGACAAGTGGATGTCCATCCAGGTACAGGTACAGGACGGGAAAGTGCAGAAGTGGGAGTTCCCAGAGTCAGAACAGGAATAAGACTCCTCAGGCCCAGCCCACTTCATTTCAATAACTTAGCAGCTTGACTTAGCACAGTGACTCCCTTTTAGGTCTTACTCAGGGGCAGCTGAGGAGCTCTGAGCAGACGGGAAGCTTGGCCAAAGCAGAAGAGGGGTTGAGCAAAGACAGGGACAAGCATTCCAGGCTGAGGGAACAGCACATGCAAAGGCACAGATGCTTCTGCTAGACTGGAGTGAAGAGGCAATGTGCCTGGGGAGGGCAGGAGACAGAGGTGTCATGACTAGACTAGCTGGTCCAGGGGGAGGTGATACAGCAACCCAGGTGGGAGGGAGCCTGAGACCAGAGGGAAGGGGCCTAGTCCTGTGGGCTGCAGACAAGGAGGCCAGAGCTGAGCTGAGGGAGGTTGGCCCTTGGGGAGGGTGGCGCCTTGCTCCCAGTGTATGCTTCTCTTCTGGCTGGAAGTGCATCAGCTGGAGCAGCCTGACTGGGTTCTGGCCCACAGGGAACTCTGTAAGGAAGGGGGGAGGGAGGAATAGAGAGGGAAGGGGAGCTCACACCAGGCCACCCTGAGGAAGTGAAGGCCAGCATCACACATGCCTGCCCTGGGCCAGCACAGACCACACCTTGGAGGCCCTCTGCCTATTTCCTCTATGTTTTTATTGACAGATTACCTCCTGCCCACCCGCAGGGCTGTAAGGTTCTCAGGCTATGACTGACCAGCCAGGCTAAAACTGGTGGGGTCCCCATGCCCCCAGGATGTCACACAAACCCAGTCCCAGCAATGAGTGCTGAATGGAGAGGCTCTGCTGAGCTTGGAAGTAAGTCTCCCACTGGGTCCCAGGGGGTGTGCAGCCTCCTCAGTCACCTGCAGAAGCCCTGAGGTCTCCTGGTTACTATGGCCCAGCAGGTCAGAGCCCTGAGCACAGAACTGCAAGAAGCCTGCCAGTTGCTCAGAGATCACAGGCCCAGCGCCTCCTTCACCAGGTCTGGCAACACCAGGCCCCCGCTGGCTTCTGGGGACACAAGCAGCTCTGCTGGGTGCCCCCTTGGTGGGTCTGGCTCCTTCTCCTGCAGGGGCCCTGGGCTTACATTTATTCTACCTGCCTGTTGACTCAGCAAAGGAGAGGAGGCTCACCCCACCCGCTGCGTGTGCCCTTGGTTACATGTGTAAATGCCAACCCTCAGAGCTGTGGACATGGAGAAGCAGAAGAAATACTTATTTCCAAAAGGCTCAGGAATGACCATGTCCTCAGTGTACGCGTGTATGTGCGTGCGTGTGTGTACATGTGTGTGTACACATGTGTCTGAGCCAAATCTGGCCCATGGCTTGTTTGTAAATAAAAGTTTATTGCACATGGCCACAGCTCGGTGGCTGCTCTGCAATCCAACAGCCTGGTCGAGTATTTGCAGCACCGACTATAAGGCCTGCCAAACCTGAAATATTTGCTCTCCGGTCCTTTAATAAAAACTTTGGGATCCCCTGAGCCCCACATGAGCACTGGGCTGGGGACCACCCCAGATGGCTGGGAGGAGCCTGAGAGAGGGTGCTGGGGGCGGAGGATGCCCAGGCTCTGTTTTCCATTGACTGGTCTCTGAAGGCGCCTCCTCCCTGCCAGGGGTTCAACACCCCAGCTGTCAGGCCCTGACAGAAAGCTAAGCATTGACAAAGGGTCAGGTAACCACCACAAGCGGTCAGCGGTCAGCGGTCAGTGGGCAGCGGGCAGCAGGCAGCGGGCGGAGCTGGAGGGGGAGCCCATCCACAGACCTCACCTCTGACACCGCCTGGGCCAGCCGGGAAATGCTCCGCACTCTGACCTCTGCCAGTGTGGCCCTGGGGCCCCGGGTGGCAGGCTGGGTGCGCACCATGGCCTCGCACCAGCTGCTGGTGACCCCCCCAGAGGCTCTGCTCAAGCCCCTGTCGGTGCCCAGCCGGCTCCTGCTGGGGCCCGGCCCCTCCAACCTGGCTCCACGCGTCCTGGCGGCCGGGGGACTGCAGATGATCGGCCACATGCACAAGGAGATGTACCAGGTGGGCTGTGGGGGCGGGTCAGTCCCTGAGCTGCATCCTCACTGCAGGAGGGCCGGGAGCTGCGTCTGACCTGCACCCCTACCACCCTCAGATAATGGATGAGATCAAGCAAGGCATCCAGTACGTGTTCCAGACCAGGAACCGCCTCACGCTGGCCATCAGCGGCTCGGGGCACTCTGCCCTGGAGGCTGCCCTGTTCAACCTCCTGGAGCCTGGGGACTCCTTCCTGGTTGGGGTCAACGGCATCTGGGGACAGCGGGCAGCCGAGATCGGGGAGCGCATAGGTAAGGGATGGGGCAGAGGGTGGGGTGTGACCCCCACTCCACCCTTCCCCATCCTCCTGCCTCTGGCAGGATGCCTAGCAGCCCCCTCACCCCAGGTACCTACCTTGGCCCCTGCCCACCCCCCTCTGTGGTCACTTTCTGGCCAGTCCAGGTGTCAGGATGCTTGAGGGTCCCACCTCCCTGGTCTCCCAGAGTTGGGGACAGCTGTTTGTGGAGCACCTGGGTGGCACTGCAGGGAATCCTCTGGTCTCAGCGCCCACAGCTCGCCGGGGTCCCCAGGGTCACCTCTGCTCGGCCTTCGGGCAGGGTTTTTGAGGCTGAAGTCCCCCCCGCCCCCCTCAAAAGTCTCAGAAACAAACTCTTTCTGTGAAGCCACAAAATATGGAGGAGTGGACAGCATTTCACTCCCAGAGGAAAATATCTTGAGAGACAAAGCTCAGGTGCGGGAGTGAGCCCTGGGTTAATGATTGACGGTGCCTTTGGAAATCCTCCTGCATGGTCAGCTCCACACATGGCCGCACTCCGCCGGTTAATAGACAACTTCTGACAGCTCACGGTTCCCAACCCCCCACCTGGTCCCCTTGAGAGCACACACCGGTTGGGCAGAGGCCAGGACCTCAGCACCCACAATCCAGTGGCTCTGACTGCCCGCCCCCAGGCTTGGGCTCTCCCCTGAGCCTTGCATGGTCCTGGGGCCTCCTCATCTCCTATGTACGGCTCTGGGGCTCGCTGTGCACGGGGATGCAAGGCTGGGAGAGAGGGAGCAGGACTAGGGCCTATGTTCCGGGAGCCCCCTTCCCTCCTCCATTCCTTCCTTCCTTCATTCCTTCCTCTGCTGGGAAGGCACCGTCCACTGGCCTTGCACAAATGCTTGTTGATTTCCCGAGTGAGGAGTGCTGGGGGTGCCCAGCCTGGCTGGACTGGGGGAAGGCCGCCTGAGGAAGGGACAGCACAGCTGAGCCAGGCACATTATTGCCCTGCGTACCCCAAAACCTCAGCTGACGAAGAGCAGCCTCACTGAGCAAGCCCCACTTTCCTCTGCCGTGCAGTGGCTGGGCCTGGGGTGGCAGGTCCCTCTCCTCATGTGGCCTGCTCAGCACAAAGCCGTCCCCAACAGTGGCTCCTGCTCTGTGTGCTGGGGCAGGGGTGGCTCTCTGCTCACTGTGCTCCTGCCCCCAGGAGCCCGCACGCACCAGATGATCAAGGACCCTGGAGGCCACTACACAAAGCAGGAGGTGGAGGAGGTACGACCCTGGGGAAGGGAGGGGGCTGGTCAGCTGGGGGGGCTTGGGGCTGGGAGGCTGGGGTAGATGGCTGCCCAGCACCAGGTGACCCACAGGTGATACCTAGGAGCAGGTGGGAAGCCTGATAGGTAGGGTTCTGCCTGGCAGGGAAACAGTCAGGAGCCCAGCCCTGTGGGCAGGACCAGAGGGGATGGAGGCAAGAGCTGGGGAGCAGAATAGGCCCTGACACCCCAGGCCCTGAGCTGGGGACTCAGCTGACCTCACGAAGGTCCCAACAGATGGGTCAGAGGCTGAGGCCACTCTCCCTGGGTCTCTGGGAGGGAAGTCCCTCTCTTCCTGGAACAAACCTCCTCCCAGAGTCGAGATGCCGGCCCCCACATCAGCACACGTGCAGATGAGGAGGGTGCGCCAACCAGGGGAGGAAGGGAGTGCTTGGGACGCATCCTGCCCCACCTTCTCCAGGAAAAGTCCTGCTGGGAGCACTAGCTGGCACTGGCTCTGCCCAAAGCTGTCACCTCTGACCCCCTCAGGGCCTGGCCCAGCACAAGCCGGTGCTGCTGTTCCTGACCCAGGGGGAGTCCTCCAGCGGCGTGCTGCAGCCCCTGGATGGCTACGGGGAGCTCTGCCACAGGTGAGCCTGTCCCTCAGACGAGCCTGTCCCCACAGGTGAGCCTGTCCCCACAGATGAGCCTGTCCCCACAGATGAGCCTGTTCCCATAGGTGAGCCTGTCCCCTCAGATGAGCCTGTCCCCACAGGTGATCCTTCCCCACAGGTGAGCCTGTCCCCACAGGTGATCCTTCCCCACAGGTGAGCCTGTCCCCACAGGTGATCCTTCCCCACAGGTGAGCCTGTCCCTCAGATGAGCCTGTCCCCACAGATGAGCCTGTTCCCACAGGTGAGCCTGTCCCCACAGATGAGCCTATCCCCATAGGTGATCCTTCCCCACAGGTGAGCCTGTCCCCACAGATGAGCCTGTCCCATAGGTGATCCTTCCCCACAGGTGAGCCTGTCTCAAGGTCACAGTGCTGTGGGCAGAGCCAAGCCCAGCTCAGACCAGGCTGGGGGGGGGGGGGGGGCGTGCTGGCAGGTCCCTCCAGCCGGGTGGTAGCAGGTGAAACTGAAACCCATCCTTCACAGCCCCACCCAGCCTATGTCACATGGTGTGGGATGCAGGCACCTCTCGGGTCCTCCTTGTTCTTTGCTGAGTCTGGGTGGGCTCCTTCTGGCTGAGAGCAGGATTAGGTTCCCCATAGCCAGTGCCCCCATAATGCCCACTGTCCTTCAGTCCCCACTGGGAAGTGCTTATGCTGACCCACCTCACCTGAGATCCCAGTGCCCCAAGGCAGCTCTGCTCTCTACTCCCCTCCTCTGGCCTCCCTGATCCCTGCAGGGGCGCACAGGGCCTTCCTGTGACCAGCGGTCCTGCTCTGCAGAGTTGACCACAGGCTGAAAGGAGAAGGCTCACACCCAGGCAGGATCTACGGGGGCGGAGGGGCCGCCGGGCACAGCTCCAGCCCTGACAGCCTGCCCCCGGAGTGCTGTCCAGTGAATCAAGCTCATGAATGTGACCTGGGCCATGATTCCCGAGGGGCATACCTGTCCCTCTGCACCCAGCATGGGACACTCATTTTGCCTTTTTTTTTAAGTTGAATTTATTGAGGTGACATTGGTTAATATGACCATACAGGTTTCAGGTGTGGGTTTCTATGTTGCAAGATCTGTATATTGCACTGTGTGCTCATCCACCCAAAGTTAAATCTTCTCCCCTCAGCATATATTAGGATCCTTCACCCCCCAGCCCCTTCCCTCTGGCACCGCCACACTGCTGTTTGTGTCCACAAGTTTCAGTTGTATATCCCACATATGAGTGAAATCGTATGGTTTTTAGCTTTTTCTGACTGACTTATTTCACTTAGTATGACATTCTCAAGGTCCATCCATGGTGTTGCAAATGGCAGTATTTCATCCCTTCTTATGGCTGAGCAGTACCCCACTGTGTACATGTACCACGTCTTCTCCATCCAGTCCTCTACCGCAGGATACTTGGCTGTTTCCACGTCTTGGCCTTTTTTTATAAGAAAACGTGGAGGTGGGGAAGAGGCAACGCTTGGCTCGGGCTGTTTCTGGACTCTGTCCTCCCTGGGCTCTGACCGTACAGTCAGCAGGCTGCTGGCAGCGGGAGGCCCAGGCTCATGCTGTGCAGTTCCTGGACCCCACACACATGCTTGGCGCTGAGCCCTCAGAGGCCCCAGCCACCCCAGGACCACAGGCTGCCTGGGCTGGCCTCATGTACCCCTGTATGGGGTCCCGGGGGGCTGGCGGGCAGGGCAGGGAGCTGAAGTCCCTCCTGCTTCACTCTGCTGCCCCTCCCCCAGGTACCAGTGCCTGCTCCTGGTGGACACTGTGGCATCCCTGGGCGGGGCCCCCATCCACATGGATCAGCAAGGTAAGGGTGTGCCCCCGACACCCCAGCCAGCTAGGCTCCATGAACTGATCAACACCTATTGTTTCTGGGGGGCTACCAGGCGAGGATGTGGGGGCAGGCGGGAGCTTCTCTGGAGTTAATATGGGGGAGACGCCCAGAACCTCTGCAGGAGGGGTGGGAGGAGGTAGGGGACTGCGATGCCTCTGGGCATGGAGGGCGGTTCTTCAGTTTTCATTGATCACATGCACACTCTCCGATTGGTAGACTTGGGCTTCTCTCCAGTTTCAGGCTCTTGGGAATAAGCTGTGAGGACATTCTCCTTCGGGCCTGTGGGTGCACATTTGAAGCCATTCCTTTGGCCCCATCGTCAGGGCATCATAAGGTGGGCACAGCTCAGATGTGCTCGGCCCTTTATCCTGGAGCCCTGATATTCTTTGCTGCCACTCAGAACTATAAGGCCTCCTCAGGTGATGGCATTGTAGGCCTTTTGTGACAGATTAGGGGGCCAGTACTCCAAGGTGTGAAAAGAAAACCTCTTTGCCTCCTTTGCACTGTCCCAGCGCACTCACGTACTCTAACACCAGGACATGGCTCTCTCCATACCAAGTGGACACTCACTGGGTGTCCCAAGCTCACTGCACCTCAGTGGGGACAGCGTCAGACTCCACAGGGTAGGACTGGTCCTGCCAGGGTATCCCTCTCACTCCAGACGCCAGTTGCATGATGGGTCCCCAGGTTACCCCAAACTGTCAGACTTGCCAGGTCCTGGGCTTCAGGGACACCTGAGCTGGTATGACCCCACCCTGGGTATGGCATGGCCCCGGGAACACGTGTCCCTCCTCCCCACAGGCATCGACGTCTTGTACTCGGGTTCCCAGAAGGTCCTGAATGCCCCTCCGGGCACCGCCCTCATCTCCTTCAGTGACAAGGCCAAGTGAGTGGCCCCGGGGCCCCCAATCCAGGGCTGGATGTGCAGTGAGTCCAGCTGGCCCCCAGGAGGGAGGGAAGGGTGCCTTGAGTTGTGCTCCCAGATACCCCTAGAATGCTTGTCACCTACCCTAGACGGGTGTCCAGCCCTATGCCAGGCCAGGGTGGTCTGGGGGAGGGGATAGGAGACCGGCCCCAGCAGATTGTCACCAGGTTAATGTTGGTGCCATTTACCAGAACAGAGACTATTCGGGGTGAGATCAGGAATTCAGTGTGGACAGGAAGTCTGAGATGACTGTGGGAGGGTCGAGGAGACAGCGGGGTCTCAGTCCAGAGCTCGGGGAGAGGCCCAGTTTGTGAGGCCAATCTGGAGGTGCCCAGCCTGGGGATGAGGTTGCCTGTAGGCCCTCAGTTATACCCAGCTTCACAGACTATGCCCCAGGAGAGGTGGGGCCCTGGCCTCAGTTTCCTGTTTGTCATTTTGATGTGTTTGGACTCACCAATGCGGCAGTCCCCAGGCGGCAAGGTCACACCCACGTGGCAGAGGCACAGGCCAAGCCCAAGGGCCAGCAATAGGCCTGTCCCGGGACCCACCTCTGAGGAACAGGAGGGCCTGGGAGATGGTCCCATAGTGTCAGCCGGACAGGTGGGCACTCAGGCTGGTTCTTCCTCCCCAGAAATAAGATCTACAGCCGGAAGACGAAGCCCTACTCCTTCTACCTGGATATGAAGTGGCTGGCCAACTTCTGGGGCTGTGACGACAAGCCCAGGATGTGAGGCAGGGGTGGGGTGGGCTGGGTGTGCCTGAGGAGTGTGGGGGGTGACCTCTCACTATCCTCAGCCCTTCATCAGTCTTACTTTGTTTCAAGCTCCCCATCAATGCCCCCACCTGCACTCCCCCATTTCTCCCTGGCCTGGGGGCTCAGGGCCAGCCGAATGCCCCCCCCTTTCCCAGATCCCTGCGCCCCTAAAAGTGTGGCAGCAGGTACTTTGGACCTGGCCACATCTCCCCATTTCTGGGCCTCAGTTTACCCATGTCTCAAAAGAAGGAGGTGAACCCAGGGCTCTCTGTGCAGTGGCTTTGGCCATAGCCCAAGGCTCCTTATCACACATGGGGACAGGGACCCTGGGATTGTGCCCTAACCAGCAGGCCCAGTGGGTGCAGTGTGGGTTCCTTGGGGCCACTGGGGCCCAGGGAGGCCAGCTGGGAGGTGGGAGCCAGCATGGGGCCTCTGTGCCTGTCATCATCCCACTGAGGTGTGGCCAGTGCCCCTCTGAGCTCTGCTCCTGCAGATCCAGCTGCCCTACCAGCTCTGAGTCCCTGATTCCCACACGGGAAGGGAGCTGGCCCAGTTGACACAGACCCTGACCCAACTGTGGCTGCCCGGCCCCAGCCCAGTGACGCTGGACCAAGCCCACCCATCCCGTCTTCCAGGTACCATCACACGACCCCCGTCATCAGCTTGTTCAGCCTGAGAGAGAGCCTGGCCCTCATCGCAGAAGAGGTGAGGCAGGAGAGCACCAGCTGCGGGCCGAGGGTGGCCGGGGACAGGACCCAGGGCGGGTAGGTGCTGAGTGACACCTCCGTGAGGGCCCAGCCAGCAGGAGGGGTCTGAGGAGAGGCAAGGTGTGCAGAGGGGAGAGGTGGGGCGGCCCAGAGTGAGGCCAGAAGCCAGGTTTGTGAGTGTAAAATTACCCAAGTTCAGCAGCCGGGCACTTTCCTGCAGCCACATCCAGCCCCCAGGCTGGTGTCAGGAGCCAGACAGGGACAGTGCTGGGGCAACTGTTCACACAGGCTGGGCTGGCTCTGCAGGGCACAGACAGACACACAGCTGCAGCTCAGCCCACCTTCACCGCCCTGACCTCCCCCTGGGCCACGCTGGCCCCCAGCCCAGAGGCCAGGAAGAGAGCGGGCTGTGGGCGGCCTCTCCTCGAGGCTCAGTGCTGTGCTGGTCGCACTTGCCCTCCTGTGTCCACTCATAAAGCCACCGCCCCAGGGCTGAGCTGGCATCGAGGAGGCGGAGGTCACCAGCCCCAGACTGGGCCCTGTGTCACAGGGGGAGGCTCTGAAGGTGGGCTGGGTGTGAGGGTGTAGAGCAGAGAGAGGGTGGAGCCACATGGAACTCAGGTTGTGGTCAGTGTGCTGGGAAGACAGGGGGCAGTGTGTGACTGAGAAACCTCCTGCCCTCCCCTGGCCAGCCCCCCACCTGCACAAGGTGCTCTCGACTCACCTCCCCAGGGCTCCAGTGCTGGCTGGGCCCCATCCCCCTCACCAGAGGTAGCCCCTGGCACAGAACCATAGCCCCAAATCTGGGGGCTCAAGGAGACTCTCAAGGGGCTCAAAGTCCTGGGCAGGCTTGGAGCTCCCCAGTCTGAAGCTGCCCCTGTGGGTGGGAGTCTGCTTACTCCTCCCCACCCACCTGCCTACTGGTGCCCTCTCCCCGAGCAGGGCCTGGAGAACAGCTGGCGACGGCACCGGGATGTCACCGCTTACCTGCACGGGCGCCTTCAAGGGCTGGGCCTGCAGCTCTTCGTGAAGGATCCCGTAAGGAGGGCAGGGGCAAGGGGGTTGGGGGTAGGGGAGGGAGGCTCTGCCCCATGGGGATCTGCAGAGGGGGGACAGCTCCTGCCCGGTTCCCTCTATATGGACGCAGGTTCCTGTGGTCCTGGGGGTTGGGGACAATCCTGGGGGCCATCACTATCAAGGTCATGGCTCCCCGGCCTCTGAATCTTTAGTTCGATGCCTCAGTCTCCCCCATAGCCCCTCCACCTGGACTAGTTATGGGGGATCCCTGACCTGGAAGATTCCCATCGGCCT
The DNA here is from genome assembly GCF_964212035.1 of Myotis nattereri. Classification (NCBI taxonomy): domain Eukaryota; kingdom Metazoa; phylum Chordata; class Mammalia; order Chiroptera; family Vespertilionidae; genus Myotis; species Myotis nattereri. Next base: position 36,317,507 of record NC_138082.1, read on the forward strand.
CCAGAGCCCAACCAGTCATGGGCTTTGACTGGGGGAAGGTCGGCTGAATGAGCCAGGCACCCCAAGTGTCAGCAGGCAACCGAAGCCCCCCTGACACAGGGTGTGTGTGACCTGCTTGAGGGAACAGCCATATGGAGGCACTTGGGGATTGAGCAGCAGCCTGTGACCCCCCAGTTTTCCCCCAGCCCCACCTGTCCCTCTGAAGCCCAAGGCAGGGCGGGTGAGGCTGGCCCGAAGCTGTCAGGATGGTGCTGAGCCAGGCCTGTCCTGCAGACGCTCCGGCTGCCCACCGTCACCACGATTGCCGTGCCCGCTGGCTACGACTGGAGAGACATCGTCAAGTACCTCATAGACCACTTCTCCATCGAAATCACAGGCGGCCTGGGGCCCTCCTTGGGGAAGGTGAGGGGTGACCATACCTACCACAGAAACTAGGTTCACCGCCACATGGAGCATGACTGTGCCTGGGTCCAGGCTGAGGTCGGCAGTCAACCATGGACCCAGGACAGCAGGGGTGTCCGGAAGGGAACATCTTTCTCCAAACCCCAGGGGTGTGTACAGGGGGGATCTGGGCCCTTCTTCCCCAGCTGGTGAGGTGCAGCACCTCCAATTCCACCCAGAATGTCCTTCCTCCCCTCTGTGGGGCAGAGCAGGCAGGAGGCCCTGTGCCCAGGTCCAGCTGTGCCCACTGAAAGGGTGATTCTGAGTAGCCTTTTCTGACCGCCACCCTGGATACCCTTCTCGAGCTCTGTGGGCTCTGCCTGGGTCTGGGAGCTCCCTGTGTGACTGGAGGAAGCTCTGGCTTCCCTGTGTACCCTGGGTGGGAGTCCCCTCGTTGGGAGCCCACCAGGCTCTGTCCAAACCTCAGCCAGGGTCAGGTGGGGTCCTGGGTGGAGGACGACGTCTCGCCGCCCTTGCCCCCCAGGTGCTGCGGATCGGCCTCCTGGGCTGCAACGCCACCCGGGAGAACGTGGACCGAGTGATTGAGGCCCTACAGGAGGCCCTGCAGCGCTGCCCCCGGAACAAGCTATGATTTGGGCACCAGGCCCTGCCCTTGGGCCCGGATAGGCCCCAGCCCCAAGTGACCCTTCTCCTTCCTCGTAGAACTCCTTGGAAATGGCCCTTTGGGCTCAGGATCCTCAGCTTCTCAGCTCCTCCCAACTGAGCTGCAGTCCCCAGGTCACTGGCCTTCTGAGAATACTCAATAAAGAACAGGTGGCCATCCATCCTCACTGTGCGGGCTGGGCTGCGGAAGAGTCTGGCAGGAAGGCACTGCTGCCCCCTGACTGCACCTTTGTTGGAGGGAGCTCACGGCAGATCCTCGCTTAGGGCTTCCCTGGGGCTAGAAGATGTGGTGTGCAGGGGCCCCAGGTCTCACACCTGCAAAACACATGGTCACACACTGCCTCCAGGGGAGCTCACAGCCACAGGGGGACTCGTGACCTGAGTTGAGGGTGAAGGCAGAAAGCCTAGAGCACACAGCTGGGACCTGAGCCTGGGTACCTGGCCCGCAGGCCAGCGCAGGCACCGAGTCTGGGGGGCCTCTGCCCGGACCCGCCGCAGACCCTCCAACGTGCAGCTGAGGGTGGCCTGGAGCCCCAGCCTCCCCACTCCTTGGTTTGGCTCTTGGACCTTCTGTCCATTCACTCTGCCCTCACTTGGGCCGAGCCCCCTCAGCCTCTCCCTAATTTGAAGTTTCAGACTAGGCCCACCTCTGACCTACTCTGGACCAGGGTATGCTCTGGGCAGTCAGAGCCATGCCCACATTACCAGGTCCTCACTGGTCCTCACTGGCTCTGCCCCTGTCACTCACCCAGGGCACTGGGGTAAGGCCCTGAGCAGATCAGAGGCCATCCACCCCAGGACTTTGGGCCACCAGGAGAGATGGGCACTAGTGGGACACTCACATGACAGCTATGGTCAGCACAGGACCTGTGAGGGCCAGAGGGTTTGAAGTCCAGAAAGCAAAGGCAGGGATGGGTGCTTTTCCAGAAGAGGCCAGAAAGCTTGGGAACCCGAACACGCAGGGCCCTGCAGGTCACCTTCACGACGTTGGCCTTTGCCCTGAGAGCAGCCCTGTCTTGGTGGGGCTTCCCCAGAAGCAGACAAGCACCATCCAGTGGCAGGTCCCCTGAGCTCCCCATCCAGTCCGTGCCCCACCTCCCACTGATTTCTCTCACCACCGATCAGTTTTGTGACTGGAGTTCATATAAATGGAACCACACAGTATATTCTAGCTGGTCTGCTTCTTTCCCTTCGCACGTTGTTGCTGTGGGAATGCGGCGAGTCTTTGTTGCTGGGTTACCATCGCATTGCATGGATTTATCAAAATTGGTGCATCACCTGCTGCTGACGGACCCCTGGGTGATTTCCAACTGGGGGCTACTATGAATACGGAGGTAATGACCATTCGTAGACAGGCTTTATGTGGACACCTATTCATTTCTCTTGGGTACATACCTAGAGTGGAATCATGGGTCACACGGTAAGGACAGGTTTAACTGTGTAAGGTGCTGCTACCATGTCCTCAGAGGTGGTTGCAATCTTTTACATTCTCACCAGAGTGGAAGAGAGCTCCTGTTGCTCCACACTCTCACCATCACTTGGCGTTCTTTCCCCCCAGTGCGTGTGAAATTGAATCTGCTTTGATTTTATTATGCATTTCCCTGATGATTGATGGTGTTGAGCATCTTTTCATGTGTTTATTGGCCATTCATGTATTTCCTTTTGAGGAGTGTCAGCCCAAGGGTTTTGCTCGCATTATTTGATGTTATCTTCTTATTGTCAACTTGTGATAGTTATTCGATAGGTTCTGGATACTGTCAGACACGCTGCTATGAGCATTTTCTCCTAATCTGTGGCTTACCTGCACTCATATCGTGTCTTTCAAAGAGCAGATATTTTAAATGTTGAGGAAGTCCGAGTGTTTTCCTTTATGGTCTGTGCTGCTTGGATGCTGTCCAGGAAACATTTGCCTACTTTGTGATCCTAAAGATATCTTACCATGTTTCTCCTAGAAGCACTGGTGTCAGCTTTGATGTGTAGGTTTATGATCCACGTCATATTAATTTTGAGATGGAGTGGAGGTACAATTTCACCCACCCTGACCAGACTTTCCTTCCCCATCTAATTAATGGGCTTGGCCACTCTGTCAGCTGTCCACATGCATGGGTCTGCTCTGGTCTCTCCATTCTGTGTTGTTGTATTTAGTTATCCTCACGTTAGCGCCACACTGTCTTAATTACTGCAGCTTCCTAGTATGTCTAAAGTCAGGTGGTTCAAATCCTCCAATTTTGATATTTCAAAATTGTTTCTCCTGTCCGAGAGCCTTTGAATTTCTACGTAAATTCTAGAATTGTCTTATCTAGAGTGTGTCGGAGTTTTGATGGACTGGCACTAAATCTATGTATCAAGTTATGTACAATGGAAAGCATCAACATATTATAAATTTTTAATTTAAAAATTCTAAAGACCTAAACATTAATTTGGATCGCTTGAGATCGTATGTAGCGCTGTTTCTAGCTTTGAGTGTGGAAGTCTCACGTAGCCTTTGTTAGATATATTTCTGCATGTGTGATATTTTTACGCTGTTGTTAATGGTATTTTTAAATTTTTATTTCCAGTGGTTTACTTGTAATATATAGAAATACAGTTCATTTTCCTCTATTCACCTTGTATTTCTTGACTTGTTAAATTAACAAGTCTGGTAGTTTCTTTGTGAATTCCTTAAGGTTTTCTATGTACATAATCAAGTTGCCTATGAATAATGACAGTTTTACTTCTTTTCCGATATCTATGCCTTTTACTTACGTTTTCCTGCTTCATTGCAAGGACCTATAACACGGAGCTCATGGCAGCACGCAGTGGCCTGGGTTCTGTGGTCGGGCCCACCCTCCGTGGGGCCCCATGTACCAGACACTGTGCTTTGAACAGTGAACTATCGTTCTCTGCTGCAGAACCTCAGCTTCCATGCTAGGGTTTTCCAGGGTCCCCAGCCCATGAACCTGCTGGACAGCCAATCTGTGCTTTGACCCACTCAGAACTCACCATCTCCGAGCCAGCCAACAAATGGACCTCCCCAAGGAGGTAACCGCATCTCCAGAATCCAGTGAGGCTGCAGGCCCCATCCTTGTGCTTGTGGTAGGTGGGCAGGTACAAGAACTCTTGCTATTCCCTGGGAGTGCATTAATTTATTCCAGATCAGACACATAGTATTTCACCTCATGGAGTGGCATTTGACACAGACGGGACGAGTCCTCAGGTCCAGACACTGAGTTTTCTGAGTCTTGATGGCACCACGCAGGTGGATGGACACAAGAAGCACACGCCCCTCACCCCTGGAGACGAGGCAGCTGCTCCCAGAGGCCCACTGTCCTGCACTCTTAGACTCCCATGAGGCCACCCCCCCGGACAAAATCCCTCCAAGACCCACCACCCGCCTCAAGGTGAAGGCCTCTGCCCGTGTCCCAGGAGCCTCCGTGGGGCAGTGCAGCAGCGGCAGAGCCCAGGCACCCACTCAGCTGTCCTCACCGCCCAGGGTCTTGGTCTTCCGGAATATGCTCTGCATGGCCGAGATCCGGTCCTTATCCTGGATGTGGAAGACCTGGAACTGCGGGCAGGACAGGGACAGAGGGGTCACAGAGACATCTGGGAGTCCATCACTGGGCCCCAGGCACAGCATGGGATAGCACCTGTCCCTGACCACTGGGCTTCCTGCCTCTGGGTCTCACCTGGACAGTCCTCCCTGAAGCTGGACCTGCCTAGGGCCTTCCTCACACCCAGGTGTCCCTGGATGGCCTGACACCAAGGAGGCCTGGGCAGGTGCTTGCTGAGGCCTGAATGTGGGTTACCCTTCCCGCTACCATCACTCCATGTCCCTGAGTGTACCCTGGAAGGGGACATGTTGGCTCTTTGGCATGAAGGCGGGGATAGCCCTTGGGGGAGGAGTAGGAGGGGGCTCCCAGGGACGGGGGGAAGGGAGGGTCAGCAGAGCTGGTGGAACCTTGGGGCTTGAGAGGGGCAGCTGGTGGAGCAGACAGGCACCCCCTAAATGCCAAGAGACCTGGCATGGGACTGCTGGGTCCAGGGAACCTGCCGATGAGGCCCACAGAGGCCACACCCCTTCAGGAGGAATGGAGCCCGGGGTAGCTGCTGGGGCTCTGAGTGCTCTCACTGTGGGTTTGGGTGGTTCTGGGGAGAACAAGGGCCAGGCTTGGGCATGCTTCCCTACTTCCGAGAAAGCGGTCCTGGGCCTCTGGGGCCACTGGTGGGCAGGGGGCAATCATGGCCTATCTGATCCCAATGTCACATCCTTTCCTGACAGAAGCTGTCTAGAGGCCTGACCTGACCCAACCTCCTTGCTCAAGCTCCTGACCCTGGCAGAGGTCTGCCCAAGGCCCCCTCAACTGTCTGCGCCCACCTTGTCCAGCAGGACATCAAAGTAGGCGGTGGCCCAGTAGGTGGGGTCGCTGGCGGGCAGCTGCAGGAGCGCCTTGACCCCGTGGCCGATGCGCGGCGGGGGGCTGCGGCCCAGGTGGGTGACGTGGATGCGCAGGGACGCCTCAGGCTGGCTGGCGAAGTGCTCCACGCGCTGGTAGAGGGCATTGAGGTCCAGGCTGGTGTCCTGCAGCAGGTTGTGCTCGGGGTGGAGGAAGTGGGGCAGGTTCCTGGTGGCCAAGCAGCACAGCAGCACCACGAGCAGGCGGTACACGGCGCCCTGCAGCTCCGCCCAGTCCTCGGGCGCCGGGAAGAGCACGGAGGCCCAGAGCAGCACAGCCTTTGGGAAGACAGGGGGCCAGGCCCTGGGGGCGGGGTGTGGACGGACCCTCCAGCCCTCCCCCTCTCCTCCCCCCAGAAGACGCTGCCCACAGCACTTTCCCCCACTCTTTACACCTCCCCTGGGTGCCCCAGCGTGAGTCCTAGACCCTTCCCACCTGCTGTGCCCACCATGGTGCCTCCCTTGACTCCCGGGGGCAGGAGGGCACTGCAGCTGAGCAGGTCCCCACCCAGCCTCCTCTCCATGCCTCCCTGGCACCCCGACGCCAGCCACCAAGACCCTTCTGAGGGGATTTGAGGCTCCTACCCACCCTCTGGCCCTTTCCTCATGCCCCACTCCCACTGAACTCCTACTCATGCCCTATAGCTCCACCCTAAGGGCCCCACTCCATGACAGTCCCTGCCCTAGTCTGTGTGCCCAGGACTCCTGAGCCCAGAATATGTCTGAAAGCCACAATTAGACTTATCTGGCTGCCCTCCCGCCCCTGGTCCTGAGTCCCCTCTCCCTCTGCCGTCCCACCACCCCTGCTTCACTGCAGGAGCCACCCTGTGTCAGACTCCAAAGGACCCCCTCAGAAGTTGGCACCCCCTCAGGGCGTGGGATGGAGTTCTGAGAGGGACGGTGAGTGGCTTGAGGTCGCACGGGGACTCCTGGTAGAGTTTCTTCTGCACCAGGTTGGACCACGTCTCTTAACCCTCAACCCATGTCATGGAGGAGCATTCTGAGGCCTCCCACTACCCATTCTGGGCAGAGACCCCAAGACTCCATGGCCCCACCCACTTCCCCTGCACCACCCTGTGAGCTCCTGCCCCTACTTTTCCAGCGCCTGGCAGTGCCCAGCCCTAGGAGGACACTGTTCCAGTGCTGTCACGGAGCCACTGGGCAGCAGAGGAAGGGGTGCCAGGGCTGGGCTGGCTCCACTCAGAGAGGGAATCCTGGCCGGTAACATTCACAGACTCCAGGCCGGAGGACAGGCACCTCCCAGGGCTGACACGAGCTGGTGGGCAGTCTGGCTGTGTGCCACCCAACCCAAAGGGCCAGGAGAGCCCCAGGGGTCACCAGCCCTGGGATGGCAAAGGCGGGTCTGAGGTGCCACCGCACTCAGCAGCCAGATGTCACTGTGAGCTTGGGCCTCCGGGAACCCGGCAAGGCCTCAGAAGCCTCTGACTCAGAGCTTGCTCCAGGCTGTGCACCGGTCAGAGCCGGCCCAAGGGCCCAACCTGGGGTCCCCTGCCCCGGGCCCCTGGTGATAGACAAAGGCCCAGCAGAGTGGGAACAGGGCTCCTAAGCCCCACACGTACCTTCAGGTGATCAAAGGTGAGGCCGGGGCTCTGGCCGCTGTCGCACCAGCTCTCGTGGTTGACCCGGTCCAGGACGGAGAGGCTGTCCAGGCGGTGGCCCGGCAGGGAGCCCAGTGCGCTGAGCAGCCTGGTGAGCAGGTAGTCCATGGAGACCCTGGGAGCCCAGACAGACACACCACTCATGGTCGGCATCTCGGCCTCAGCCAGGTGTCATGATGGCACCCTACATCCACAGCATATTCCCAGAAAGGAAAGCCTCCCCAGGATGGGCAGCTCCCGAGCCCCAGGGGACAGCCCAGGCCTTGGCAGCGGCTAGCGGGATGCATGTAGCCGGGCTTCATGCATGTTTCAGGAATGGCATGCAGAGGGCTGTCTAGTGTGAAATGTCTGGTTGACACATAGACACAGAGCACGGAGGGACATGGGGAGCCTCTGGGCTAGCCAAGCCTTTTTATGGGGACTGGAAGGTGCCACTCTCAGCAGCCCAGGGTGGAGCAGCTGAGGTTTCTGGTTCCTGGCAGGGGTGTGGGAGGAGCCACCGCAGCCTGGCAGGTATGATGTCTTCATTCCATGCCCCACTCTGGCAGCCAGCCTCTACCGGGCAGCTTCAGACCACAAAGGGGCTCAGAATCTTGCCCCCAGCAGTGCCCACAGCACAGGGCACACCAGAGGCACTAGCTGTGTGATTGCTGGGTGATTGAGGGTGCGACCTGGGCATGGTGCCCTCAGGGTCCCCACTCTGTGTGCAGTCTCAACACTGGACGGTCAACTGCCCCCTGAGTCTGTGGTGGGCAGAGCACAGGAAAGGCCATTTACTTGCAAAAAATGACTGCTCAGCCCAGCCCTTGTTCCCCTTTCTCGGCAGCCGGCGTCATCACTAGCCTGAACACAGCCCCTGCTCTGTGCAAAGATGGGCCAGGTGGGTGAGGTGGCTCCCAGGTGCTCTACTGAGCCTTTCTGAGCAGCAGAAAACCATAAAAAGGCATAACCAGTTTTACAAACATCACCCACCTGCATACTTCACCCCGGACATGAGAGCTGGCAGGTGGGTCACCCTGGCCAAGTCATGGTGACCTGTGTGCCCGCTGCAGTTAAGCAGCGTAGATCCCAATGGGGGTCGCCGGGCCCTGGTGTGGGGTCTGAAGGGAGCTCAGCCTCTGCCCTGTGCCCCCCACTCCCTCCCACCCTCCCACAGAACCTTCTCGGGCTCCCTTCCCAGCAGATGCCACCCTCCCCGAGATCGCTGGGCTCCTCAGCCGGGCCAGGGAGAGGACATCACAACTAACTACCTTGGGTGGGGGACTCCTGGGAGCGGGGACACTAATCAGGAAGAGCAGCCCGGATGGAGTGAAGCCCCGGTGCTACTTTGTCTCATTAGATCCTGACCACCCGCCCAGCTGCTCCTGGAACCTGCCGGGACCCTGGACAAGCCACCTGACCTCTTTGCTGCTTTCGTGCACGGGGCTGGTCATGAAGGGTTCCACCACACAGCCCACTCCCCAAAGCTCGGAGGGGTGCCCTGAATTCCCCTGACACTTCTGTAACCTCTGTGTGGTAGAGATGCCCACGGAGCAGCGGGGTGTGACCCTCCCTGTCCACTCCCCAGGACCCCACTGACCCAGGAGGTGCCTCCTACCTCCAGAGCTGGGCGCTGGCGGGCACCAGGGCCACCTCTTGGCTGATGATCCTTTTCAAGCTGCCTTCAGGGAACCCGGGCGCCCGCTGGGCCCCCTCCAGGACAGGCACCCTGTGCTTCCACCGCACCACGGGCACCACGTTGAAGCGGATGGTCCTCCAGCCACTGGACACCAGCAGCGACAGGTGAAGCGCCTCCTCCCGCAGGCTGTCCGCCTTCAGAGAACCTGCAATGACCGCCCTGCTGGCCCCTCATCCGTGCCTAACCCTGCCTTCCCAAGACACTCCTCGGCCCTCACCTGCAGCCCTGTCGGCCCCATCCAGGCCCACACCTGCAGGCCCCTCCATCCCCCAACACCTGTATCAACACGGAACCTCAGCCAGGCGTGGGGCTGGCCCCGCAGGTGCCTGCACGACTGTTATGGGCAGAATTGTGCCCCCTCAGACTCAGGTGTGGAAGCCCTAACCCCCAGCAGCTCAGACTGTGGTTGTATGTGGAGATGGGGGTCTTAGAAAAGGGGAAGCAAAATGAGGCCATCGGGGTGGGTGCTAATCTGATACGTCTGGTCCTTATGGAAGAGATGCCAGGGAATCCCACCCAGAGAAGAAGCTGTGTGAGGACTGGCCAGAGGCCTCAGGAGAAACCAACTCTGCCCACCCCGTGGCCTTGGACTTCCAGCCTAATTTAAGTTGTTTAAGCGCCTGGCTGTGGTATGTGTTCCCACAACCCAGCGGCTGACTCGTGCAGTGAGGGTGCAGTGAGGCTTCCCTATGGGCATCTCCCCAGGCCCTCCTGACCCGGGCTCTGTTCCACCCCATGGCCATGTCCCCTGCAGCCCTCTCTGCTGGAGGAGGGGTGGCAGCAGCTGCCCAGGCTGGGCCAGGAGAGGCCACAACCCAAGAGGAGCAGGTCTGCCCCAGGGCAGGGCCCTCGGCCAGTGGTCCTGGACACTGCCCCATGGGCTGGGCCCAAGGGCCCACCAGCCCAACCCTCCACCCCCCAGATGGTTCTGAGACCTGCCCCTCTCTCAAGGAGGAAGGTCAGGAGGGCTCTAACACTTCTCTCTGAGTGGCTTGTCTGCCAGCTCAGACACCCCTCATGGGAGGGGCTGGGAAGTGAAGGACAAGTCTGCTCAGAAGGGAATGAACAATGCCCCTGAAGGCCTGGGGTTAGGAGGAGCAGGCTCGGTGCCCAGCATCCAGGAGGCCCTCCCTGAAGGCTCACAGTGGACAAGCCTGGCTGCCCTAAAGTCCACTGGCATCTGGGGGGTAGGGGAGACAGAACATTCTAGAAAAAATGCTTCCCGATCCCCTTCCCACTCAGGCCCCAGGGGGCCCAGCCCAGAGCCTACTCCCCTACACAGAGGCCCCAGACCACCCAGAAGGGGCGTTCCATGGGGTCATGGGCCTGGGGCTCGGGAGGTGGGGGATACCGGCACACTGGCCTTCTCCCTCAGTTGTCCTTCCCCTGTCCTACCGCATACACAGTCTGCCCTGGAGAGTCCAGGGCCCTGGGGGGTCCTCCAGAAAGGAACCAGGACCCCATCTGTATACCCCTCCTCCTAATCTCCTGCAGGGCAGCTCTTAGGCCCTCCTGGGACCCAGCCCAGGGCTGGTCCTGTCCCCGCCACCTGGGCTACTCCACCCCCTGAATGGGCATCAGTTTTCCCATCAGTTACAGAGAGAGAGGGGTCCCGCGATCCCCAGTCCCACCCTTTTAGCATTTGAGGCACCTGTCATGCAAAGCCACAGGTGACTTCATTTCCTTAGCTACCACTGGTCACACATTTTGTCCATGAAATGGTGGCTTGGAAGGTAGCCAGCCACACCTGCCACCCATCCCAGCCACTCCCCACCAGTCTGGCCTGGTGTCACAGTTCCCAGGGGCTCCCAGGGTGGGGTTGGGGGTGGGGTGGACAGCCTGAACCTTGTCACCTGCAGCTGCACACTTCCTTTTAAGGGAGGTGTCAGGAAACAATGCTTGGAATTTTCCTGCATGCAGGTTGGCCAGCCCCTGGGTGTGGCTGCCTTCTCAGCCAGGATGAGGGGACCTGGGGAAGGCGAGGAGGGGCCTGGCAGCCTAGAATGTGCCTGAAGGACCCCGGGCTGGGCAGAGCCTTGTGCTCAACCAATTGGTGGGTCTGTCCCCTAGGCAGGACGGAGGGCCTGAAGGTGGCAGGACCAGGTGGGAACAGCCAGGCTAGGTCTCAGAAGAAGACAGAAAGGCCTTGCCAGTGCTGCCTTCGATAATTGGAAGGTTCAGAGATGGTCAGCTAAGATGTCTGCAGGCCGGGCTTTAGGAGCAGCTAATGACAGGCCCGGCCACCCTGTGAGGGCAGTGTCTGTCATCAGCCCTGAGATGAGGGCCAACTGCCCAAGTCACCAGCCAGGTCTGGGAAGGGACTGGGATGGGAAGCCACGCCTCCTGTGTTACAAGTCTATCCAGAAGCCTGGCCTCCTTCGGAATCTTTACATCAGCATGGAGAAGGATGCCCGGCTTCCCTAGAACCCACAGGAAGGAGGTTGGTCCTGTGGGCTGCCCAGGTGGCTAAGGTCACCATGTCACCAGGTGGGCCGGAGCCTGGGCTCCACACCTGTGCTCCACACCTGGGCTCCACACCTGGGCAACCTGGGGCAGGTCACCGTCCATCACGGGTCTGACCATCCCCACTCACTGACCTAATGGCAGATGTGAGGTCCAAACTAATACCAGGTGCAGCCACCCCCACGCATATCTGTCCCTCCCAAGGAGGCAGGACTTTCTATTTCAGTCCCTAATTGCCTGTCAGGACAACCTGATGTCTTTTTCCTGACCCCCAGGAAGATGGACTTCCTCACCCCGGGCCCCACTGTCCTGGGCCCTGTACAACCCGCACCTGTGCTTAGCCCCTCATAGTCCTGGGGAGCAGGGAGCCTGCCACTCCTGGCCCTGCCCACCTTGAGTGGGCCACCATCCAGACCACATCAACAAGGCACCAGAGGAGAGACTGAGGCCAGACCCCTGGCTCAACTGAAGGTACCTGCCACCGATCCCACTTGGGGCTCAAGACATCAATTAGCAACCGGGCCATAAGTTGAACCAGTCCTGTGCACACATGTGCATGTATGCACACACCCACACTCACATGTGTGCAGGCTCACACATGTACATGCCTTCACAATACCACAGTCACACACACACACAGTGTCCTGTCCCAGGGCAATGTGACCAGAGGCTGGAAGTGAGGACAGCTGGGAGGACTGTCAGGTCCAGCTGGGACTGACGACAGAACTGCATCAGGGACCCTCCTGAAGCAAATCAGCTGGAAAACAGCACACTCGTCATAGTTTCCAGCAGCTTACAAAGTAGCATCCCTTAAAAGGTTACTGTCACTATCAAAATCACCATGTAAAACTCAAATAACATGAAACATGTCTTCTGAGAACTCAGAGCGATGTCCCCAACTCGTGTGCCCCTGACACACACACTGAGCACTCACACAGGTGTGCGTGCACACACCACCATCACACGTATGCATTCATTCATGCACAGAGAGCTTGCCCACTACCTGGCGTGATGAGGCCATGGTGCTTGCAGTGCACGATGGCAGCCACCAGAAGGTCCTTGAGGACGTGCAGGACCTTGCTGGGCACAATGTGGCCACAGCACTTGGCGCTGCTGTTCAAGGAGGCGGTGAAGACGTCGTCAGTCACCCACTGCTCCAAGCCGGCCCCTTCTCGAGGGACACCCAGGCGGCAGGTCACGGGTCCATCGCCCATCTCGCCGGCCCCTGGCTCCTCACTCAGGAGGGCTTCCGCGTCCACCTTCAGAGGCACCTCCATGTCCACTGGGCTGTCCGAGGAGCGCAGGGCAAACTGCAAGGCCTCCAGGTCTCGGGAGTAATCCACAAGGAAGCGGGGGTCCTGGGCATGCACGCGCTCCAGCACGGTGAGCAGCACGTTCTCTGCACGCTGGTAGTCCTGCGCTCGGGAGGCCTCCCGCGAGCGGATGGCCTGCAGGTAGTGGTGCCACAGGGGCACCTGCACGGCCATGCCTGGGGCCAAGGCAGAGGACATAGCCCTGGAGGGGCTGTGCCGAAGCCGGGAGGAGGCACCTGCCCAGGTGAGGAGCAGGTCCGCAGGTGGGGCACCAGCTCCCCACAGAGCAGAATTCCAGAGTGATGTGGGGTGCAGCAGGTTAAATAGCTGAACTTGGCCCAAGCCTTTGAAGTGAGGGTGAGTCAATCATCAACAATTAGGAATGCCACAGGGGCAGGCAGAGAGGGGGCCTGTTTACAGGGGGAGCGGCCTCGCTGGGCACCTCCCTCTCTCACACTGCCTCAGCCTCTAGGCCCATGGCACATTCAAGCTGAGACTCCCACCCTCCTGGGCCTGGCTCCCCCCTACCCCCACCCTGCTACTGTGCTGTCCCTGGAGGCGGCGGCCTGTTTTTGTCCCCCCTCCCATCCTTATCCCAGTGGCAGCAGCCTCAGGGTCTCTGTGACATCACCCCACCACCACCACCCCACTAGATTGGTGTTTGGACACGAGATATCCCCTTTTGCTGAGATGTGAAAGGTGAGGCAGGGCCCCCTGAGTGTGGAGGCCGTCTCTGGGCCACCACCTCCCAGCTGTCACTCTCTGAGGCATCCTAAAAGCAACAGCCTCAGGCCAGAGCTGGGGACTGCATTTCCATAGTAACCTGAGCATTCCCTCAGGTACCTGTGCCCCCACCTTGAAGCTGGGAACTTCCAACTTGGGGCCCACCAAAGTCCAGGTGTGAATCCTGCCCCTTGCTCCTGCAAGGCCTGTGTCCAGTGCCCCCTGATGCCCACCACCAGCTTTGGGCCCTCAAGTTGCCTGTCCCCCACCCCACCTGCCCTTCAGCTTGAGAAGAGTACCCACCTGGGCCTGGAGCTGGAGTGAGTCTGGTTCTAGGGGAAGTCTCCTTGGCTCCACCTCTTGGGGCTGAAAAGCCCCGCCTGCCAGCCCCTCCAGCACCTGTGCTGGGCACCCTGCCCAGCCCAACTGCCTCTCTGCTCAGGGCTGAGCAAGTCCCAACCAGCAGGTGGGAGCCGCCCCTATGACCCTTGGCCCCTCCAGGCTGGCCGTGTGCTTCAGGTACCCGCCCCCCCCCCCCCACACACACACACACACACCCGCGCCCCCTGGAGCTTCTGTAAACAGCAAACTGGAGACGGCTCCATGGAGAAGGCTGACAGCTATCACAAACATGCCCTCCCACACCCGCAGCCCACCCGGGAGCTACGTGCCTGAGTCAGATCGTGTGCCTGAGTCAGAGCTGTGGGCAGAACCGGATCCAAGGCACTCACTTCCTGGTGCTTGGAAGCCCTTCTGTGGAGCTGCAGCCCCAGTGAATGGGTCTCTGCTTCCATGCCTCCTAGGACAGGGAGCTCCCCACCTGACTGGGGAGCCCACGACACAATCAAACAAGACATTTCCCTCCTCAAACCTGGCCCAGCGCTGTCCTTGGGGGTTGCCCAGAGCATTCTGCCCCTCCCCCAGGACCTCACATAACACCCGCATCCCGATCTTTTCCCTGCACACACTGCTTTGCATGACCCCCCTGTCTCCAGGGGACTCTGGCCTAGAGGGAGGGGCGTGGCTGCAGGGGAGCTGGTCCTACAGCCCTCATCGTGACTCTCAGTCTTGGGTCCTGTTCCTGTAGTGGCTTCCCTTGTCTGCGAGTGGGATTCTCGGGATTCTCACGTTCCTCCACTTTCCCAGGAATCTTACAACTGTCTCTGAACTTACCCAGGGGACAAATGGACCCCTGTCTACCCAAAGCGCCCAGGGCTCTGAGTCAGGACAAGCTCCAGCTCCACACCCCACCAGCTGCCCATCAGGAGACAGTGGAGCAGGGGTTGTCCCCGCTAGGCTAGGGGAGGAGGGAGGGGAGTGGCCCTGTGAGCACTGGCAGTTGGGAGGGGGACAAAATCAGAGGGTCACACTGTCAGACAGTCTCCCTGGGTGGGGAATGGTCTTCAGTGTGTCCTGGAGCCCACATGAAGGTGGCCACAGGCACTTGGACAAGGCCTTGGAGCTGTGGACAGGTGAAGGCCAGGAAGATGGTCATAAGCTGCACCTGGACCAGGCAGGGCAGAGCGGGGAGGACCGGGCTGCTGGCACAGGAGATGCAGGTGCCTGCTCGCCTGGGAAGCGTTTGGCCAGAGACCTGCAGGCCACAGCCCAGCCCACCACCCTGAGAGCAGGGTGGTGTGGTGAGTGAGGGGAGCAGGACCCGGTGTGGGCATATCGGAAGCGTTCCATCGTTCCATCGGGGCCTTGGTGGCTCAGGAAGGGGATTGCTCGAAGCTCACACAACAACTTCGATTGCATGTTTGTCCAGCTTCCACCTCCATGTAATTCAAGGTGAGAGCACAGATCCTGTATTTCAGGAATTCCCAGAGGTGCTGACAAGAGGGCGGGAGGGGCCTTCCACCCAAACCCCCGCGTCTCAGCACCCGGTGAGGAGTGAAAATCCCTACGTGGTGAGGGGCTTGCTGAGAGGGTAAGCCAGGCCCCTCGGGAGGAGTCCCAGGCCCCGATGTGACACAGCCAGCGCTGGCCTGCCTCCTCCTCCCACAGAGCCCCAGCTCCTGGGTGTGCCCATCTCCTCCACCCCTGCCGCTCCTTCAAGGCAGGAAACAGGCAGGACTAGGTGTGGAAGGAGGTGCCGGGACAACTCACCCCAAGGTTAATGGAGAGGCTGGCGAAGCAGGAAGACCCTTCCTTATAGAACATGGGCTGGGGTTGTGAGGGGTAAGCCTGTCTGGTGGGGGCTGTCCAGCTGTTTGTAGACTCTCAGGGCCCCCGAAGGAGAAGCAGGTATGTGGCCGACCAGCATTGTCCTCGGGGAAGTGCCTGCCCTCGGACCCTGGCAGAAGCAAGTGAGGAGCAGACAGCTGAGCCGTGGAGATTTGCAAAGCAGGAAGGAGGCCAGCGGCAGCCGCAGCCAGGACAGGCGTGGGCAGGGGCCCGTGGGGACAGGAAGGCTCCAAGGGGCCTCCGCAGGGGCTGGGAAAGGGTGGTGTGGAGAAGGGGCTCAAGTGGGCGTGGCCCTGAGTGGGGCCACACAGAGCAGCCAGGGGCCATTCAGTCAGCACAGGGCCAGACCGGAGCTCCCCCCAACCCTCCCCCAGAGGGTGGATCTATCGCACAGCCTGGACTCGGGAACCGACTAGACCTCCGCTGTGGCTGCCATGTGTGGGAGAAGATCCAGCCCCTGGTGCTGCAGGCAGGGTTGGAATATTCGGGGTTTTTTATTGTGACAAATAAACGTAAGAAAATTTATCATCTTATCATTTAACTGTACAATTCAGTGACATCAGGACATTAACATGGTGCTGCCAACATCAGCATCCATCTCCAGAGCTCTTCTTCCCAAAATGAAACCCTGTCTCAATTAAACACAAACTCCCCAGCTCCTGCCCCGACCCCGGCACCCACCATCACACCTTCTGTCTCTATGACTCGGATCCTCCAAGGGCCTCACATATGTGAGGAGTAGGAGCTCCTTGAGGACATGTGCTGAGTGAAATCAGCCAACCAGAAGAAGATGGAGATGGTATGATTCCACTTACATGCATGTGGTAGCCCGTGTCACGATTCCTTCCTTTCTAAGGCTGATGTTCCCCGTGTGGATGCACCACATTTCCTTTGTTTTTTCATCCGTCCATGGACACGGGGGTTGCTCCCATGTTTTAGCTGCAGTGAGTGATGCTGCTGTGAACATGGGTTTGCAAATATCTCTTCGAAACCCTGCTTGCAATTCTTTGGGTGTATCCCCAGAAGTGGAATTGCTGGATCATATGGGAATCTACGTTTAATTTTTGAGGAAACTTCCTACTGTTTTCCACAGGAGCTGCACCATTTTACGTTCCCACCAACAGTGCTCAGGGCTCCAGTTTCCCCACACCCTCCTGACACTGTTATTTCCTGGGGTTTTGACAGCAGCCATCCTGATGGATGAAGAGGCATCACTGTGGTGTGGTTCGATTGGCGTTTCCCATCACAGGCACTGTTGAGCATCTTTTCATGGGCTGGTTGGCCAGTCATGTATCTTCTTTGGGGATGTCTATTCAAGTCCTTTACCCATTTTTAAATTAAGGTGTTTGGGGGGTTTGTTGTTGAGTTATAAGAGTTCTCTATGTATTCTGGACATTAAATCTAATATCAGATTCATGATTTGCAAGTATTTTTTCCCATTCTCTGGGCTGCCTTTTCACTCTCAATATCATCCTTTGAAGCACAAAGTTTTTAATTTTTCCAATTTGTCTTTCTTTTCTTTTGTTCCCTGTGCTTTTGGTGTCATATCTAAGCAATTGTTGCCAACTCCAAGGCCGTGAAGATTTCCCCCCGTGTTTTCTTCTAAGAGTCGTACAGCCTTAGCTCTTCCGTTTAGGTGCTCGGCAGGGCTTTAGGCCCTAACAGCTCCAAGTTCCAGTCACCCCAGCAGAGCTCCTCCCCACCCCCCCCCCACAAGCTCCTTTCTTCATTGCAATGCAGTGTCTGGGATTTCATTTTAGCCACCCCATGAAAGCAAGGGACAGAGGGCAGGGTCCATGAGTCACCCCCGTACCCCTGCCCCAGGATGGGCCCCCACAGCGTGCCTAGCATCCTCCTCAGGCAACCCTTTGAATAGATGAATGCAGGTGGGTTCTGTCCCAAGGAACCTCTCAGGATTGACCACAGTCTGGATTCCTCCCACCAACCAGGGCTGATAGCCCCCTGTGGTCCTCTGGGCAGGGGGCCAGAGGCAAAGAGAGGCCCCAAGAGCTGGATGGAGAGGGAAGGGAGTGAGAGTTCTCTCCTGCAGCACATATGCCCAGGGGTCCACTGTGGTGACCCTGAGAGGCTGACCTGGTAGTGTCCCCCACTGTGAGCCTTCCAGTGTCTTCCCTGACCCAACCACCCCTTTACAGGGTCTCCACTGCTGTCCCCAAACCAGGCCTCAGACATGGACAGATGGCCAGGGGAACACAGACACCAGGGGCCTGGGCACCTACCATCGGGCAGGAGGACAGTCAGCCTTGGCCCCAGTCAGCAGTTCTGGGCGGTGACGGAGCCAGTGCCCCAGCCACTGTCCCGAGCAGGGCTGTATTTTGGTTCAACGGAGGAATGCACAGCCTGCTTCCTGTCTGGCACCTGCAGGGGATGCGCCCTTAGAGGCTGCGAACCGAACCGTCTCTCAGCTGAGCCACAGCCACAGGCAGGAACCACTCCTCTCCTTCGGGAGAGATGTCTGTAGGGAGTGCAGGAGAGTACCGGTCCCCAGGGCAGAGTCACCAAGAGTACAGACAGGGGTGGGAAGACAGGCAGATGCCAGAGCTGATTGGCGCGGGACTGGCAGCCTGGAGGCCCAGAGGGCTGGGACAGGGGGCACCACATTCCTCTGTGGCCTCTCACCCTCTTCCCCGATTGCCCTCCATATGACCCGTCTTTGGAGGACACGTCAGAACTGGGTGTCCCACCCACAGCAAGCCTGTCTGTCAGGGTGAGGACGAGAGGCCGACCAAGGGCAGGAGTGACTGGCCGCGCACCGGGAAGTACAAAAGCTTTCATGTGAATTTTGAGGTCCCCTCTCCTCTTAGAGAGGATCTGGGCCAGGGGTGGCAAATTCTGGTGTCCCTGGGGCCAGCAGGAGACAGAAAAAGGTGAGGCTAGCTGAGTTCTGCCTCCCCTTCCCCAGTCCCTGCCCCACCCCTGTGTCCCCCGGGCCCACACATGGGCCCGACCCCGCCAGGACTTGGATTGTCCCAGGGGAGCTGGAAATGCAGTCTGTGAGTGACACGGTGGGGCCGAGTGAAATCCAGTGAGTTTCCCGCTTGGAGGAAGGAGCAGTGACAAAACGCAGCCATGGCCCATCTGTGAGGGCCTTCTGCACAGACAAGGGGAGGCAAGCACATTCTGGACACGTGGTGAGCGAGGCTGCCTGCCCTCTGAGCACTTTCTTGAACCCCAGGGAGCAGGCAGTTCAGGGCCCCGGCTGGCTGAGTCCAGCTCAGTCAGGATGTAGGTCAGGACCAGCCGTGCCTCCCTGCCTGCCCGTCCATCCCACAGAGGAGCGACCTGCATGGTGAGGACTCCTATCACATCTACTCATTCCAGACATTTCCCTGGGGCTGTGCCCAGGCTCAGCGCTGACTCTGCCCTCAGTTCTCCTCCTAGTCCATGGAGGGCCCAGGCCCAGAAGCTGCAAGCATGGACATCAGGCAGTGAGGCTCCAGGGTATGCACAGGCCCTGTGTGGGCCTTGAGGGGGCGGAGAAGGCTCCCCGAGGAGAGCATGCAGGGTGGGGTCAAGGGGGAGTGGGCAAGCTGAGATCAGGGTTGGGGGGAGGGGCATGGCAGGATGGCCCCACCCACCTCAAGGCACCAACTGTCATGGTTTCCAGTGACTGGAGCCTTATTTAGACTCATCTGAGTGACCTTCACAGATGGACACACCGACCTCTGCAGTATCTCACCCCCCATGGCCTAAGCACCCAAATTACACTGGTACCCCCTCCCCCCTGCCCAAGGCAGGAACTCTCACCAGAGGACAGGGCCACATCCTCCTGTCAGAGGAGGTCCAGCCTCTGAGCAGCAGGAAATGCTGGCCTGCCCCTCCACCATCCCTCCCTCCCAAGCTCCTCTGGGCTCATCCTCCAGGCCCACAGGGGCTCCAGGACTCAGGGATGCTGCAGGAAGCCTTGGGTGCCAAGAGGATGCCCAAGCCATGGCGTCGGTCCCCTGGGCTCTGAATCTGGACCTCCGCTTTGTGACTTCAGGAGCCAGAACTCACTACTAGACCAGAGGGGCCGGGATCAGAGGGACAGCCTAGGCCCTGGTGCCCTAGGAACTGCCCCATAAACCCACGCCAGCCCCGATGCCCAGTGGGGCTGTGTCTGGCCCTGAGAGCTGGCCTGTCTTTGCATGGGGCACCCTTATAACTGTCTTCTCGGGAAGGGGAGGGTGGCTGGAGCCCCTGAGGACATCAGGAGCAGGACAGAGCACAGGAGGCTTCAGTGAGCTTCGGTTCTGAGGAAGTGCCCCAGCCACTCAGGCTGCCCCACCTCCTGCAGCACTGGGCACAGGTATGCTCACCCGCGGTGTCCATCCTGGTGGCCTCAGAGGGACACACCCATCCCCAGGGCCCCCAAATGGCCTCCTCTCATCAGAGGGATAGTCACTTCTGGCTTTAGGGCCTACTCCAGCGCCACCCCTCCCCAACAGGGACTCCCATCGGCATCAGCCCAGCTGGGGTAGGTCCAGCTTGGAACAAGGCCCCGAGGGGAGACAGGTGGGGTGGGACACTGGCCTGGCTGAACGTCTGTTGCCACACTCAGTCCGGAGGCCCCAGAAGGCCAGGCAGGGAGGGGCAGACTTCTCTCTCTGCCCTGACGAATGGCCCTGCCTCTCTCCCTTCACCTCTCCCATGGGGATTGGGTGCCACTGGCTGGGGTGCCCCTGCTGGTCCTTCATGTGGCTCTGGGCAGGTGCAGTGAGTGAGCAGAAATGACCTTCCTCTGGCAAGGATGGAGCAGGTACCCTGAAGGGTCCAGAGGGAAATCAGATTCCAGGAGGCGTGACCAAGCACAAGGCCAGGAAGACAAGGTCTCCTTTGGGCCTCGAGCAGGTGGCTTCCCCTCCCCAGGCCTCAGTCTGCTCATCTGCTACATGCCAGTGCCCTGTTGAACTCTAGGTTCTTCTCCAAACATCAGGGGGAAGTCACGGTTTGATTCTCCATCAGGAGGAAGCGGCGGTCAGCATGCCACCTCCACAGCTTGTGGCCACCAAGCACACGATTCCTCCCAGGGCAACTGGCCAACGGAAGGCTGGGCCTTTCCCCGCAGGCGAGGGGGCCAGGGGGAGAGGTCGGCCCCTCCCTGATTGTGGTTGCTCAGGTGGACAGCTTCTCCCAGGGCGTCTCCAGGTCTCCGGGGGAAACAGCTTCCAGACAACAGCGTTCCTTAGTCCCCATCGCAACAAGGCCTGCACTCCTGTTTCCAGGGAAACCCAGCCTTCAGCGTCCCAGTTGCCACAGCAACACCTAAGCTACAGTTGCCCACAAGGTCCCAACCTGGAGGGGGCAGCTGGGAACCCAGGACAGGGGAGCAGGTGCTGCACAGGTGTGGGGCCAAGAGCTGAAGGAGGTCCTGGCCAGGATCCTAGGAGGAGACGCCCGGACCGGAGCCCGGCTTTCTCCTGGATCCTGTGCTCCAGCTGCAATGAGTTCTGCCTCCAGCGAGCCAGGCAACGGGGATGCAGCCGAGCGGCCGCAGCTGGGGCTGGACACCGTGATCCAGGTCAGTGGGGTGGCTGCCCTCCAGCACGCTCCCAGGAGCAGGCTCCAAGGGCACCTTGAGAGGGAAGGGACCCTGCAGAGGCCACGCCTCCTCGGCTCAAGGGGCACTTTGCACAAGCTCACGTGGTCAGCAAGAGCACACAACCGCATGCGCAGACGCACACACACAGCGCAGACTGACTGGGAAAGGGGGCTGGGGCCCCAGACCCCTGGAGAGCCCCTTCCCGCTGAGCCCCAGGCTTGCAGCTTGCACATGGTGAGGAGGGGGGACTAGATCCAGGCTGACTTCTGGGTCTAATTCACTGCTTCCTTTGTGGCGAAGTGTGGGAGCCGGCAGTCCCTCGCCAGAGCTGCTTGTCACCTCTGCCCATGGGTGGGCGGGTGGGACCGTCCCCAATGTCTGTCCTGTGAGTTCCAGAAGTTCTAGTTCTGACTTTCTTAGCCCCACTGACATAACAACAACAATGACTGGTTGTTATCCCCATGCCCCTCTCCCCGTCACCCCTGACCCAACCTGATGGCATCCCTGCCATCTCACCCCCTTAGGTGTCCCTCACCCCGGGCTATCACAGTCAGGCAGTCCCTGCCTGACTGACCCCAGGGCATCCCAGCGAAGGCCCATGCAGCAGTGACTCAGAGTTGTCCATTAACTCAGTTCTTGGAACTTCGGAACGACACTCTGGAGGTGACGTGGTCCTATATCAACAATGCAGGTCCCTGGGGAAAAGCAACTGCCCACAGTTGGTGCCAGGAGATTAGGCCACACGGTGGAGTCACCACACACATGTGCATGCACACACTCTCACACACAGGTGCCCACACAGGACAGAATGTGATGAGGGTATTTGAGTCAGGTGATAAAATGAGACAAATGAGGTGGCCTGGGTGGGTGACACTCTGTCCAGCTCTCAGGGGGGCCTCAGGGGGTCTGACCAAAGGTGGGTGAGGGAGGGGAGGGGCTTGCACACAGAGTGTCCAAGACTTTCGGCGTGTCCCAGTGGCCCCATCTGCCCGTGAGCGTTCTATCATCCCCCCTCGATTTGGGGCAAATAGAGGCTCAAGGGTGGAAGCAAGTTGCCACGGTGACAGGCTGGTTTGTGAGAGAAATACAGGATGGCATCGATGTGGGCAGTGGGCATCAGTGCTGGGCAAACATGGCTGCCCTGGGAAACTGTCATCTGAAGCCACAAGAAACCCCACAAGGTCTGCTCCACCCGCCTGGCCAACATCTGTTATTTGCCTGGCAGTGATTGAGATCTCAGTGCACGATACTGGGGTGAGCAAGCAGGCAGGCGCCACGGAGACCCAGATGGGCCTGTCCAGACAGGGCAGCAGGGCAGCAGATGGGGAAACTGGGAGCCTGGGCACAGTGTGACTTGAGGATGGGGGGGCTCATGTGTGACCAGGCCTGAACATGCTCCCCACGTCAGAGAAGCCTACTGACGCCCCACCCCTCCAGCCAGAGGTGCTGCCTCGTCCTCTGCATCCCCTTCCACTTCTGGCCCCCTTGTGCATCCACTAGAGCAGTGGTTCTCAACCTTCCTAATGCTGCGACCCTTTAATACAGTTCCTCATGTTGTGGTGACCCCCAATTTCATTGTTACAAATTGAACATAAATAAAGCATAGTGATTAATCACAAAAACAATATGCAATTGTATATGTGTTTTCCGATGGTTTAGGCGACCCCTGTGAAAGGGTCGTTCGACCCCCGAAGGGGTGGCGACCCACAGGTTGAGAACCGCTGCACTAGAGCATCATCAGAATGCCAGAAGCACCTGACTTAGATTCATGTGTCCTATTTAGGAACTTTATCACAACGAAAGTGTGCTTGTATGTGTGGCAGCACATCTGTGAATCCCCAGAACATGCGTGGCCGTGGCTCACTGTGCTCACGGCCATCTGGTTCTCCATACTTTTCATCCAGCTTATTGCTAACAGCCATTGGAGTGGCTTCCAATATGTCCTGCCAGGCACAGCACGGCCATAAACATTCTGGAACGTGTCGTTGGGGGCCTTGTGTATGCATCTCTTTTGGGGATCTACCCAGGAGGGCAAACAATCATCCTAGGTTTTGTATGTGCAGTTTTGGTGGAAGCTGCCGAATGGATTTCCAAAGAGGTTGTGCCATCCAAGCCACAGGATGCCAGGGGCTGGTTGCTGCATACCCCAGCCAACACTTGGCACTTCCTACCATTTTCCTACATAGCCATTAGAGTGAATGTTCCTGAGTGTTACATTGTGGCTTTGCTGTCTATCATTTGCCTGATGACTAGTGTAGCTGAATATATGTCCCCATGCTTATTGACCCCTTGGGTACCTTCTTTGGTGAAGTGTCTGCTCTAAAATCTTGCCCATTTTTCTACTGTGGTGGCTTCTCTTTTTGTTATTGATTTGGAAACAAGTCCTTTATTGAAGGCATGCATTGCAAATGTCTTCTGTGGGTGGGTGGCCTTTCCTCCTGTAATGGCATATTTTGATGGACAGAAGCTCATCATTTTAATACAGCACAATTCATCAATTTCCCCCTTGATGTTAGTGTTTCTGTGTGCTGTTTAAGAAACACACTTTGCCCACTCCCAGGCCACAAAGACGTTCTTGTTTCCTTTTAAAAGCTGTGTTGTTTAACCTTCACCGGGAAATCTGACACCTATGTTCGACTGACCTTTGTGTGCAGCTTGAGGTGGGGATCACCATGCGGTGCCTTCCATGTGCATACGCAGTGGACTGAGGCCCCCTCGTGAACATCAGCACGCGGGTGCACGGGCAGACTTTGGAGGCCCATCCCACTGCTTTGCTCCTACTGTTACCTCCACCTGGACACCTGACCTGTGCCCCCTCTGGCTGTTGAACTCTTACTTATCCTTCAAGGTCCAATTCGCCTGCCACCTCCTCCAGGAAGCCTGTGTGGGTCCTGGGGACACAGGAGCAAACATGATCCACAAGGTTATTGCCCTCCCCAGTGTTCCTTGATATGAGTCATTTTGCAGTTGGTGATATTTATACCTTAGGTTGGGGTTTCAGTCATTCATGTAGTGACCCCTCTGAGCTCGCTGTGTGCCAAGCATCAATCATGCTGAGGGCTGGGGTAGGGGCTCAGAGATGAATGAGCTGTCCCCCTCACCCCCAATGCCTGAGCCAATGCCTGGCCCGGATCTCCCCTGTACTATTAGTTGAGGACCAAACTGCCACTCATGAGAGGCATGACCCTACGCCAGGGCTCCAGGGCTCCGTGAGAAGCCTAAACTGAGATGGGCTGAGATACACATGGCGGGGCCAGGTGCTGCCTCAGACACAGAGAAGCTCTTTCTCTTAAGGAAATGGAGCCTGGCGGGCAGCCACTCCAGCCCAGGGCCCTCTCTGCAGCAGCCAAGCTGTGGAAGGATGGCAAGCAGACGTCCGGTGGCTGGACTTGGCTGGGGGCCCTGTCCTCAGATGTGTTCCTCAAGCTGTGCCCACCCCTGGCGAGGGCCAGAGCCACCTGGGGGTGCAGGGAGGTCTGTGGGTGTGCCACTGTGGAAAGGCTCGGGAGGCTCTGAGCGGGCAGAGGTGGTGGAGGAAGGCAGGCAGTGTGCTTGTGCGGGCCCCTGGCCGCCTTTTCCTCTGCATGGGCTCAAGAGGGTGCCACATGGGGGAGAACACCTGAGGTCAGTGTGCTTGCTGGATCCTGATCTCTGGCCACTGGGCAGGTGCTGGCTCAGTAACCGCCGCCAAGGGCATTTGGGGGCCCACAGGCAGGATCCTAACATTGCCACGCGTGAGAGGATGACTGGGGAAGTCCCCAACTTCCTCACCCATAAAGTGGAAGTGAGAAGCTGCCCTGTGGGGTCAAGATAAGGGATATGAAAATGTTTGCTGAGAAACCTCGAGTGGTGTGTCCTGCCTCACTTCACTGATGCAGTCACAGGGCACTCACTCGTTCATGGGACAGAGCCGAGGCCTCCATCCTCCCAGAGCTGAGCGGGCTCAGTCTCTTGCAGCACCCCTGGCAGCCACGAGGTGGCACTGTTGGACCCACCATGTCCACCCCTCCGAGGCCCAGGCCAGTCTTCTCCCCACACTGAGACTCTGCCTAGGACTAGGTCCTGGTTGAGTTGGGGTCATTCTGTTGCCCCGCCCTGCCTGCCTGCCACTGGGCTCACCTGGACAGCCCAGGGGTCCCCCTAATTTGAGTCTGGGTGTGGGGGAGTCTCATCCTCTTTTTCCTAATCCATCCTCCACTCCCCTGGGGACCCGGACATCAGCGGTCTCTCCCTGTGGCCCTAGCAGCCGGGAGGTCCAGAAGGATCCACTCAGGGGGTTCTGTGCTGGTCACCAGCAAGGGGAAATGGCAAGATCCCTCCATGCGATTTCCATTTCTGACCTACAAGTCCACTCGCCTCCTCCCAGCTGCCTCCCCTCTTCATCTGTGAAAATGGAGGGGGGTCCCTGAGACTGCACCCCCCACCCTATAGAGCTGTGAGGGAGAGGGTTCTTCTGGGTCTCTCTCTCTCTCTCTCTCTCTCTCTCTCTCTCTCTCTCTCTCTCTCTCTGTTAAGGACGCTAGGGGGCTGGTGCAGGTGACACCACCGGGCAGAGCAGGGTCCCCAGCCCAATTCTCTGAAATGCGTCCTGCCCTGATGGGGTGGGGCTCCCCGGTGGAGGCTCTCTCCTCCACGGAGGCAGGGGCCACTCAGAGGCCACCTGAGGCCACGGGGGCCGCCCAGCTGTGACCTCGCTGGGTCTTTAGGGCAGGTTAGCGGAGGAGGGCGGCGCTGGGGAGGCCGGAGGAAGGAACAGGGCCGAGCTCAACCGAGAGTCCGGTCCAGGGTCTTTGGAGAAACGGGTGTCCAGCCCTGGTGTCCCTCGGCCGCCTCGGGGTCCGTGGGAGCTGGCAGGGCGCTGCCCGTCAGAGTGGACACCGCCCTCCAGGCCCGGCCCCAGGGCCCCAGCCCGCCGGTGGGGACGGTGAGCCCCCCAGAGGCGGACCCCCGCCGGGGGAGAGGCCGCGAGCGGTGGGGTCCGAGCCCCCGGTCTGCGCAGGCTCCGCCGGCCCTGGACGGAGCCCCTCCCCGCGCCCCAACCCCTGCGGCCCTTCCCCCCTCCCCCTCCCCTCTCCCCCTCCCCCCTCCGCGCTTCCGCGGGGGCGGGGCAGCCTCACACCCCGCGGGCGGGCGGAGGGGCGGGCGGGCCGAGCGCCCCCTCGGCTCCAGCTGGGCCGCGGCCCGTCGCAGGCACCCGGCCACAGCTGGAACCCATTAGGCGCAGCGCCTCCCGGGACGCCTGGGCTAATAAGTGACCCTCTGTAAATGCTCGGAATGAGTCAAGTTCGGGCCGCGCTGCTGCCTTCCCGTTAGCGGGTGGCGCCGCGGATGCCCGGGGGAGCGCGGGCGGCGGGCGGCGGGCCAGGGCAGAGGCCTGCCTGGCCCAGGAGGGGCGCTTCCTGGACGCACCGTCCGTGCTTTGCCGGCGGCGGGGGGTGGCGGATCTCGCCACCCGCCGGCCTCAGTTTCCCCGCGCGCTCATGAAGGGTTCAGGCGGCCGTGGCTGGGCCCCCCTGCCCGCCCCCCGCGCCTCTCCTCCCAGGCGCACCGGAGAGGCGGCTGGTGGTCTTGGCGCCCGGTCCTCGCTTGGCCCAGAGGAGGCCTGGCCTCCCCTTCCTCCCCCCCTCCCCCCACCGGCTGCTCACACCCGCCCAGAGCAGGGCTTGAGGGGGTCATGGGGGGGATGTCGAGCGAAGGCTCCTCCCCAAGACCTCCCAGGGGACTAAAATTCAAACCCAGGGTGAAGAGTAAGGCTCCAGCCTGAAGCAGGGCTGGGTTGGTTCCGGGGAACCGGGACCGGGGCTCTCACTCCGCGGGCAGCGGTGGAATTCAGTCCCAGGCGTTTGTTCAGCGGCTGCCCATCCGTGGGCTGCTGTTGGGGATCAGAACCGGCCTCACCAGATGTCATGCAGGAGCCAGGTTTTGGGGGGACTGGCAGTTTGGTCGGGATGGAGAGTCAGGACCAGGAGCATTTGAGGTGGATGTGCACCCAAGACTCCAGGCTGGGGTCTCAGGAGAGGCCCGAGGGAAAGTGAATCGGGGCCACAAGGTTGGGGAGCGGGAGGGCACCCAGGAGGCCCTCTGCTCCCACCAGCCAGCTGGGCATGAGGTCAGAGCCGGGCAGAGGGATCTAGACTGGAGAGGATCTTCAGGGAGAACTGGAAAGAAGTCAGAGGAGGAAGGACAGGCAGAGAGGAGGCCAGTGGTCACTCACCAGGACCCTGGGCTGGAAAGGAGATTTGGGGAGTCACCTGGTGGGGGAAGCACTGAGAGGCCAGAGGGAGAGGACTTCCAGTGGAGGGGGTATCTGGGCCCAAGGTGGCCAGTTTGGTAGGTCTGGGTCGTGGGGGCGGGGGGTGGGGTGACAGCAGGGCCCTGTTTTGTCACCCTGGAGAGTCACTGCGAGTGGACATCCACCTCAGAACCCCTTGAGAATCGAGTGGACATCCACCTCAGAACCCCTTGAGAATCGTCGGGTCACCCTTTCATATTTAATTCCCTGCCTTAAAGCAGACATCCTGACTATAGCAGGGCGGGTGGCCAAGACCTGCCTTGCTCCTGGGTGATCTTATCTGGCACCTGTCACACCCACAGGCTTCCTCTGGTTTCAAATGGCTATACACTCACCCCCTGAGTTCACAGGCCCCTGACCGTCCTCCCCACAGTCAGCGCCACAATGAGACCCAGACAGAAAGACCCCTGCCTAGTCTGGGCACCCCAAGACCAGGCCCTCCCCCTGCTGTTGACTCGGTGGAGCAAAGATTCCCCAGGCCAAGGCAGTGTCAGCTCAGAGTCCCAGAAGCCCCGGACCTGAATTTGCTGCCCACTTCCAGGCCTCTTTGGACTCTTCCAAGGCAGGTCAGCTGCTCTGGAGGCTAGGGAGGAGGGCCACCTTGCTCTCCTCACACTGCCCCTTCCTCCCAGCACCCCTAGAGAGGTGCACATGTGAGGGCTCAGCCCAGCCCCTCAGAAGGGGAGTAGTGCCAAAGGGCGGGCGTGGTGAGGACCTAGGCTAGCTGTTCTTGGACAGGCCCTTCTCTGTACTTGCTAATTGGTTCACCGAGTGGTGCCAGGACAGGCAGGGCGCCACGCCACTGTACGGTGGAGAAACCAAAGCACATGTCTTGGGTGACCTCAGCCTCACTCAGTCCTCTCCAGGGCATTTTCTGCTGTGGGAGAGCTCTATGGTCACCCCTCACCCTCATGAACTCCACTGGGCTCATATAGGGGTGCCTGGCAGCTGTTCAAGGACCTGCCAGCCCCAGGTGTCTCTGGGTGGGTGTTTTTCAGAGGCTGGAGGACACTGTCCTGAGCCCCACAGCCAGCAAAGAAGACCGGGCGCTGACCGTGCGTGGGGAAGGCTGGCAGGCCTCGCCCACCCCCCTGCCTGCCCGAATCCGTGAGATCGTGGCCAGCAGCCTGGGCGAGGAGCCACCCCAAGGTGAATAGAGGTGTCGGAAGAGGTGATGGGGGTGAAGGGA
Organism: Myotis nattereri; assembly: GCF_964212035.1. Lineage (NCBI taxonomy): Eukaryota > Metazoa > Chordata > Mammalia > Chiroptera > Vespertilionidae > Myotis > Myotis nattereri. The sequence goes on from NC_138082.1 coordinate 36,346,010, forward strand.
CACCAGGGGAGCCGCCCAGCCATCAGCCGCAGTCCAGCTTCAGGGAGTCAAGCCCACATTGTCCCCTACTGGGCCCCTGCTGGCCTGTCATCGTCCCGTGTGAAGGGCCACAGAACCACATCCTCCCATAGGGAGGCCCGGGGGGTCATGTGTCATACCCACTTTGTCCTCACTACTAGGCCACAGGGACCTGCCCAAGCCAGCACTGCATTTGTGTTTGTGAAACGTTTGTGAGCGCCCGTCTTGGTTTCACCCACATTTGTTTTTCATTAGATGAGGGAAAACCCTTAGGGTTGACACTCAGGAAACAGATGCTGATCAGCCCCCCTCCCCCACCCCACCCCCACCCCATGAGCTGCCTCACCCAACCCTGCAGGCCCCCTCGAGGCACCAGCTCATTGTCATGCTTTTCAGCTGAGGAACTGGCCCTGAGGCTGGGTTTCTGCACCGAGGCCACCCAGCCATTGGGCCTCAGAGGTGCTCATAACTCCAAACCAGTCTGGCACCCCCCCTGGGTCCCAGGACCCCTTCTGAACTGAGGGTCCGTGCTGCCCTCTAAAGGAACTGAGAGCTCGCTAGGGTGTATTAAGGAAAGAGAAACCCTGCGTGTGGTTGGAAAAGCAACTCATTATTCAGGGATGGGATCTGATTTCACTGAATCAGCAGTTCCCACTGTTTCCCAGGGCTGGGGCACCCCCACTCGTTGTAATTGGTTTGGGGCTCACCCTTGGCATCGGTTTGTGTTTGAGGTGAGGATGTTGTAAAGGCAGGGAGGCAGGAGAAGGCCCACTGACCAGAGAGCAGGAGAGGCCCAGAGGGTGAAGTCTACCTCCCCCACATCCGGTCCCCTGGGTCAGAGCAGCCTTCAGTGCCACCATAGGGGCAGGGTGCTATGGCTGACCCCGGTGCCACCTGCAGGGGTGCGGGAGCCACCGGGAGCCTCAGCCCAGGTGCAGGAGGAGAGTGAGCTCCTGCAGGAGGAGCTGTCCCGGCTGGAGGACCTGCTGGCACAGGTGGGCGCCGAGCGGGACGAGCTGGCCAGCAGGTACCACATGGTCAGCGAGCGGGTAAGTGTTCATAATAGGCACGTGACAGACCAGGGTTGGGGCAGCCGGGCCCAGGTTGAGGCGGTCACCCATTGGGACTGGCAGTTGGACCAGTGGGACCAGCATCGAGTCTTAGTATGTACCTCAGCCACGCAATCCAAACCCTGGGCTGGAGGTGGAAGGTGAGGGCAGGATGGTGCCAGACCGCGCCAGGCTCACAGCCCAGCTAAGGCATTGAATTGTGCCTGCCTGACCAGGAGCCCTGTGGGGGCGACCTGATCAGTCCTGGCTGTTGGCCCAGTGACTAGCCCAGGTGAGCCCAGCACCAGCCCTCCGTCAGGACCTGCCCCAGGAGGGCGGGCGGCAGGCGGAAGGAAGCAAGCCCATTGGAATCATGCTGAATTGGCCCCAATACTCAGACCCAGCTTGCGGAGAATTGGCTCAGCCCCAGCCCCCACCCCTCCTGACAGCTGAGGAACAGCTGTGACCCTTGGCCTGGGTCCTCCATCCTCTGTGCCTTCCAGGGTGTCCGGCAAGCTGCAGCCAGAGGCCGATTTGATTACAAAGTCCGGGGGGTGGGAAGGGGAGTGGGGGGAAGGCAGGCTCCCATTGTATATGTGGGGAAACTAAGGCAGAGAAGTGAAGATACTTACTCAGAGCCTCTCCCATTTCTGCCACCCCTAGACATGATGGCTTCTGAGGCATGACTAGGCAAGGGGGGGCCCAGCCCACAGTGTGGGGGGCTCAGAGGCCTTGCTGGGTTGGCCCCGCACCTGCCTTTGCTATCTTAAGAGACAGCTTGCTCCATGTGTCTCTGGATAGATGATCCCACTTTCCAGATGAGCAAACAGAGGCTCCGAGCAGCCAGAGTGTCCAGGGCCCTGCTGCCGTTATTGGGGCTGAGACCACCACCAGTGACCAGTGCTCTGTGCTAAGTGCCCGAGGGCCCCAGGGTCTCCCACACTGTGGACTCCTATTCTCATGGTTGCCTGCACCAGAGTGGGGCCCGGGGCAGGGCTGTGAGGCGAGGGTCCTTCTCATGGGGCCCGGGGTGGGAGCATGGAGAACACTCTGTGAGCTCGCCTGCCCTCCTGGGGCTGTCTGTGGCCCGCTGGCCGTGGCGGTGGGGGATGTTCCTAGCACAGGGTGGGGAGATGTTGGGAACCGGCCAGTGGGAATAGAGGCCGCAGAAATCCTGTGGACAGATTAGCAAACCTCATGAGTCAGATCTGAACTCACAGACTCAGCAGCTCAGCCCACGCCCAGGCTCCTCTGTTCAGCACCAAAGAGGCTGAGCCTCCTGCAAGTTACCTGGGTGGGTGGGGGTCAGGGTGGTCGGTGTGACTGTTTCCTGATGTCCCCAACCCCAGTGGCAACCCTTGCTCCCGCCCCTAGATCCATTTGGGACCTGTGGCCCCTCCTCTCTCACCCAGCTGGTGGCTGAGGAGGGGACACTCACCTCCCCACACACCTGGTCCCAGGTCCTCAGGTCATGCCACAGGTGTGGCCTCCGCTCTCCTGACCTTCATATCTCTCAGGCCCCCACCACCTTGCCTGCAGGGCCTGAGTTCCCTCCCCCAACACCCCAGAGTGTGCTCTGAGTCAGCGCATCTTATAGGGACCTGCATCTGCTTTCCCCCTCAGAGCCCCAGGGTCCCCATCTCCTCAGGCTCTGGGGCAGGCCTGGCCCACACATGGTGGGTGTGGTCCCCACTCAGCTGCTGGCTGTGGTGCTGGGAGAAGCAGAGGTGTGAGCATAGGCAGGAGGGGCAGCCAGAAGGTGGGACCCTAAGCTCATACACTGTCATAGAGGGTGACCCCAGGCCTGCTCTGCAACTGGCTGTCCTGCCCCCTATGTGGCCAATGCAGACCCTGGAGGCCACCTCCTAAGCTGGCCGCACACCCTCGACACAGGGCCAGGGTGTGGATGCCCATCCATCTGACCCATCCAGTGGAGGGAGGGGCCTGAGCTTCTCCAGACCCAGACCCCACCTGACCCCATCTGACCCCAGCCCCTTGGGAGGGCTTTGTGCCAAAGCTGACCTCCAGGTGGGCTAATGCTCCCCTCTAGCTGCAGGCCCGGCTGCGGAGATCAGAGCTGGAGCACAGCGTGGACCTGGAAGAGGCACTGGGCCGATTGGAGGCTGCAGAGCAGAGGTGAGGCCAGGCAGGCACAGCAGTCAGGGCTGCAGGGAGCTCGGCCATCACCTCAAGAGGCAGTGGACTCCACTGTGCCTTAAAGATGAGGGCCAACCTGCTCCCAAAGTGGCTCTAAGTCGAATTCGCCTGTAAGAGTCAGCTGCAGGCTTTAGGGCTTGGGGCGGCGGGTGGGGGGGAGCAGGCAGGGGAAGGAGGGCGTAGAGCAGAATGGGGAGTTGATGGCCTCAGGCGTGGGGTGCAGGTCCAACAGGCTGTGAGGGTCTCCCTGACCCTACTCCTCAAGTGTGACCCCCAGACCCTTGCTATGGCTGGTGATCTGGCCAGCACTGCAGCCGACTGTGGCCCTCGGGTGGCTCAGCCTGTCCTGGGGTGCCCATGGTGCTGTCCTTGAACCCACTCTTCATGCTCTGGCCCTGACTCCCAGGCTCCTTTGGCCTTGGTCACTCTGATTTCATGGTCAGGGGCTCATTTGTTCACTGTGGTGAGCATGTGTGATACCCTAGCCTTGCAGAGATAGCCCCTGCACCCCTGGACGCCCAAGCCTCAGGACACAGTCCCAGAAGGGCAGGGCACCCCTCCAGCTCTCTGCCCAGAGGAGCCCAGAGGAGCTGAGCCCTCAGTGTCTCCACCTGCAGTCCTGGGGAGGTTCAGGCCTGTGGAGTTCTTCCACTTCCTGCACTCGCCCATCCTAGGGGACCGGAAAGGGAGGAGAGTGCCGGGAAGCCCTTTGCAAACTAGTTTTGAGGGGGACATAATCCAAGTGAAGACTCACACCCCAGGAGCAGAGAATGTCCTGCCATGGCCTCGCCACCTGGCAGGGAGATGCTGGCTCTGGAGGGTGGGTTTGGCATCCCTCCACACACAGGCCTGTCTTGGGTGGACAAGGCCCCCAGGTCACGGTGGGGGGCTGCCCCTCCCTGTTCTCACCTGCCCCACTGCAGGGACGGCACCACCCCCTAGCCCTGGTACCCTGGCCAGGGCTCCCAGCCCTGCCCCTCTTTCTTGTCTCGGGGTTCACCTCTGCACCTAGGATTGAGGAGCCCACCATAGTTGTGGGGGCAGAGCCAGGAAAGCTCAGAAGGGAGAAAGAGGGGGGCAGGGTGGCATCCAGATGTTGGCCCAGTTTGGGGGCCATTGGGGACCCACTGCATATGGTCAGTGCTGCTTAGGGGCATGCAGGGAGCTGCACCCTGAGCTGGTATCGGCTGGGCCCAGGAGGTTCAGGGCTGGGTCTCCGAGCCCCTCTAAGCAGAGCCACCTGCCCACACCACCACTGTGGTTCCCGCCCGTCCAGGAGCACCGGCCTCTCCCAGGTGAACGCCCTTCTGAGAGAACAGCTGGAGCACATGAAGAAAGCCAACGACGCGCTGGCTGAGGAGCTGGCCAGGACGACGGGCAGCGTGCTCCGCCTGAGGGGCGAGCTGGAGCTGAGGGAGGCTCAGCGCCGGACCGAGAGACAGGTGCTCCCTCGGCCTCCACGCATTGGCAGGGATACTTGCTCCAGTGCCCGTGGCTGCTGGGGGCATGGGCCGCAGGGACCAGGACAGGGGAAGCTGGTTTCAGCCATGCTTCCCTTTGAGGGCAAGGCACTGGCCTCCTGCCATGCCACCCCCCCACGCTGCTTGGCCACAGCAGTCTGCGGGGGTGGGGGGTGGGGGGGTAAGGTAGGGAGACTTCCTGCTTGAGAGAAGCAGGGCAGGACTGAGGCCAGACCTGGAAAGTAGGGGCTGGAATCCTGGCTCTAGCATACCCATCTGTTCCGGAGGCCTGCCTCCTGGGCAGGATGCAGCACGTGGCTCCCCGCCCCTGGCCAGCAGGGCCACGAAGCCTTGCCTGGTCACAGTTGTCTGACATCCTAAGCCCTGGGGGCTAGAGGGGGGGGGAGGGGGTCAGGGCGAAGTGCTGCAGGTGAAGCCTTGGCAGGGAGAAGCTGTTCCTCCTCACAGGTGGTCACCAACAGCAGGACTTTCAGCCTGAGAGGGGTAACATTTAAGATGGATCACGCCCCATGCCCTGCCATCCACGTCTTCGCAGAGAGCTGGGGGACAGGTCTGAGCTGGTGTGGCTCCGGTTTATCAGAGTCTTTCCTCCCCTTGCCCTTAAGAACTGAGCCCACTGGTTGGCAGATGTGTTCTCTCAGCAGCCCCAAGACACCCTTTCTGTCTCTGGCTTCCAGCCCCTTTGATCCTGACCGAGTCCTGGGGAAGGCCGTCTGCCTCCTCCCTCTGGCTGCTCTAGGGTCTCGGCTTTGGCTCTGCTGTCCTGCAGTTTCACTGCCATGTGTCTGTGTGGAGGTTGCTGTTTGTCTGTCCTGCTGAGACTTCCTCGGGACGCTGTGTTTTCGTGATTTTGGGAAAGTGTCCATTACTCTGCACACTGCCTCCTCTCCGGCCTGAGTGTGTAAGCCATTCTCATGCTCCCTCCGTGCTTCTGAACTGCCCACATCGTCTTTCTCTCTATTCCCTGATCTATATTCTAGTTAATTTCGTCAAATCCACCTTCCTGGTCATCAGTTTTCTCTTCAGGTGTCCAATCTGTTAAACTTGCCTACTAGGCTTCCATTCCAAATAATGTATTTTTCATCCTTAAGAGTTCCGGTGAGTTCTTTCCCAAATATCTTACTCTTTCCTCCTGTTTTCCAGCCTGCCATGTATATGCTGGTGCATAGCAGCGGCAGTTGTCTTGTGGCCTGTGTGTGATGTCTCGTATCTGAGGTTTAAGCTCTGCCTCCACTCTTCCTGCCACCACTCCATGTGCTTTGTGCCTTGTGTCTTTGGTGATGCCTTCATTTTGTTTTGTTTTTTTTAAAGTGGGAGCTGCTTATTTCCCTCTGAACTTTGTGAAAATTCTTTGACAGCTGGGATGAATGTGGTATCTTCTAGAGAGCATTTTTATTTGCTTCTGACAGGTGCTTACAGCTTCTGACGGTCTTTGGGACCATGTTGAAGTTAATTTTCAGCTTGAGTTTTCTGAAAGCACCCCAGTTATGCGAATGCAGGCTGAAAACTGGAAATTTGCTGTCTGGCCCTCAGGGAAGGCAGTTTTCCCTCCTGTCTTAGTGCACCCAGGCTGCCATAACAAACCCCACAGACGGGGGGCTTATAAACGCATTAATTTCTCACAGTTCTGGAGGCAGGACGTCTGAGATCAAGGTGCTGGCAGATTCGGTTACTGGTGAGGGCCCCTTCCTGGATCGCAAACCTTCTCAGGATAACTTCACGTGGCAGAGGGGCGGGAAGCTCTCTGGGCCCCGTTATAAGGACACTAACCCCATTATGAGAGCCCCTCTCATGGCTCATCACCTCCCAAAGTTCCCCCTCTGACATCAACACAGTGGGGTTGGGAGTTCAACATATGAATTGGGGGATACAAGCATTTGTGTGTGTGTGTGTGCGTGTGTGCGCACATGCGTGTGTGCATGTATGTGTGTGTACTAGTTCACCCTCACGTTTACTCACCTCTAGCACACCTTACACAGAGTGCCACTGCAGGGTATCACTTCTCTGTGTGACTAGATTCCCCCGGTGGGTGGCCTCTGGGCTTTACTCTCTCTTTCCTGAGCCCCTGAGGTCAAGGAAATGTGTTGAAATTGCTCCATTTGGCAAAAGCTATCTATGTACCTCTGACTTTATCGGTTTCTGGTCTGCGTGTTCCTCACCACGTGGGCCAGCCCAGCCTCCAGTTCAGGACTTGTGAAGTGTGGAATCTGAAGGATGTAGGTGTAGTTACTGCGAAGGCTGGTCCGGGCAGCCACTCCTGCACTTACCGGGCAAGCAGCTTATTCCACACATATACCGAGGACCCTGTGCCAGGCACTGAGGGGCACCCCCTACACAAGACACCCAGCAAAGTGTTTGGGCCAATGAGGGGACCTGGGACGTGGGGTCAGGGCAGGGGATCAGCAAAGGCTTTTTCTGAAGGAAAAGGGCCAGGCCACACACCTGGACATCTTAGGAGCCCTCCCAGAGTAAAAGCCACCCTCCACTCTGGAGAAGGAGGCAGAGCCTCTACCCTGTGGGGGGGGGGGGCGCTGCACATGAGCTGAGGGCTACAGAAGTGCCTCCCACTCCAGAGGGCCAGGCTGAGTGGGTCCTGACCTGGGCAGAAGCTGGTGCTGTCACCTTCACAGGTTCTCTGGGGATGGCAGATTGCATTATTGTGAAAGATGAGCCCATTGGGCTGCAGAATGGCTTGGGGGTGTGGGGTCTGGCCAGTGTGACAGCTAGAGGAACGGGTCACAGGGCTTCTCACTTCCCATGCCTGGGCCTGCACCTGAGGTGGGCACGGGCCCCTTCCTTTCAGACCCGGCGTTCACACCTTGGGGTACAGCCCCAGGACTTCCTCCTCCTGTGGAGACAGGTGACAGCGCTCCGAACACAGGTGGCTGAGCTTCGATCTGCCTCTGAGAGGTGAGCCAGCTGCCCCATCGGGGTGTAGGAGAAGGGGCATCTGATGGTGGCCCAGGTATGGGGCCCTCCAAGCTGCTCCCATGGAGGAGCTGTCCTGGCTCACAAGCCACTGCCCCAGCCCTGCTGGGCCTCAGGGTCCCTGTGGGGTGGAGGGTGGTAGGGTTGAGAAGCACTAAAGCACAGAGGGAGGGAGGGGGTGCAGGGCAGAGGTGACGGAAGGGGAGGAGCTACACGGTACAATTTCCAGTTCCTCTAGTCCTTGCCAGGCACCTCTTGGGTCTGCCTTGGATTATTGAGGGACCTGTCAGCCCCTCGTCTGCACACAAGGAAACAGGGCTCAGAGAGAGTCCATGTCCTCTGTGGCCTTGCTGAGCCCTTGCTGTGACATGGGGACCTCTCTGGCTGTGACATGGGGACCGTTGGTAACACACAGTAGGGGCCTCTCCTGAGAATGGGGGCGGGGGAGGGTAAGGGGGTCTGCTGAGGGCAGAAAGCAGGACCCATGTGACCATACCCTGCCCCTCCTAGCCAGTGGGACACCTTCAGGGCCCTGAGCCCACAGCTGGCCCTGAGGTTCAGCTGGGGGTGCTGCCTTGTCCCTAGGAGTCTCACTGACATGCAAGCAGAGGCAGCCAGGACAGCCCGGCGCCTGCACACGGCCTGCCTGAACCTCAACTCCAACCTGCAGCTGTCGGCCAGCAGCTCGGCAGGTGCCCTGGAGAGGCAGGCCTTGCAGGGTGCTTGGCTGGAGCAGCAGCTGCGGGACAAGGTGCGGGAGATGCTGCAGCTGCAGGGCCGCTGGGACACGGAGAAGGTGGCACTGCAGGCCAGGTGGGTGCCTGAGAGGGCTATCGCACAGTGGAGGTCAGGGTGGGGGCACCCTGTGCCCGCTTCCTATCTGCCCCGCAGCCAGGGATCCAAGTGATAGGCAGTTGTTATTCCAGCTGCCACATGACATTCCCGCGGGTAGGCAAGCCCAAACTCCTTCCAGCCCTGCAGGCCAGTTAGAGCTGCCCAACTTGGAGGGTCTCCGTGGACACTGCATTGGATACAAGTGGACTGTCCTTGGGGCTAAAGGCACGTCCTTCAGGAGCGGGCACTTGCTTTGGGGTCAACTATTTGAGAAGCAGAGCAGGCAGTGGGCCGGGCCCATCTGGGGTCCATGAGCCTCAGAGGAAGCATGGGTTGTTCTGCACACAGAACCCGCATCGGGGGCTTGAAGTATGTTTCCTTCAGCAGAAAACAGGGAAATAGCTCCCCACAGAAGTCCACAGGGCACAATTCCACAGAATCTGGGTGCCTGGGGCTCACATGGCCACAGACACCCTGCCAGCTGACAGGATGGGGCCTGCCCTGCCCTCAAGGGAGCAGGAGTTCATGGGGTGCGGGTTGTCCCGTACATCCTGCAGGGCAGCACTCAGGGCCCCCGTACTCAGAGAAGAGTACTCTGGGGTTATGGGAAAGGAGATCCAGGTGCCATGGGGAGTCAGGAGAAGAAGGTGGGTCCTGGGAAGGGACAATAATATCTTCACTCACTGTTAGACTTGTGGTGGCAGAGGTAGTCCAGGCAGGGCAGTGGCGGGCAAAGGCCCCAGATGAGCACTGCATCTGCTGGCCCCAAGGGCAGGGCAGGGTCTGAGTCAGGGTCAGCCTGGGCCCTTGGATCCTGACTTTGGGGTTTGTGCTTTACTCTCAAGACAGTGGGAGCCATTGAAGGTTCTAAAGTAGGAGAGAGGTGTCTGACCAGACCAGGACTGAGGTCCACTCAGACAGATGTGGCCAATGCCTGAGGCCCGGCCACACCACAGGAGGAGTCTGATTCAGCCAGGTGGTCTTCAGGGCCCACCGGTGCCCTGGGCTCTGGGCTCTCTGCTGACCACCCTGCCCCCCGCCCCCGACTTTTCTGCAGACTCTCCGAGCAGACATTGCTGGTGGAGAGGCTCACAGAGCAAAACTCGGAGAAGGAAAGAACCATTTCTTCCCTCAGAATGGATGTCCAGAGACTAGTGCGTGGGGCTGGGGACGTGGTGGGGTGTGGGGGCTCTGGGGCCGGAGCGTCTGCCGCCCTGCTAAGGGGTCTGCCTGGGCACAGGAGTCCTGGCGCAGTGGAGGCCAGCTGGCGGCAGACAGCCTGAAGGAGGAAGTGAAGTCCCTGCGGCGTGTTTTGAACATCATCACAGAGGTGCAGGCCATCTTGGGTCCGGGGGGTCCAGCTGATGTGGGGGATAATCTGGGAGGTCCCCACTGGACATGGCCCTGAGCGCTCTCCCCACACTGTGAAGGTGGCCCAGGCAGACTCAAGGTGCCCAGAGCTGGCACAGAGCAGCAGCACTGACAGGGAGAAGGCACAGAGTCCACTGAGGAGCCCTCCACGCACCTCGTCCCTTCACTGGGGTGCATCTCCACCACGGGCCCACTCCCGGGCCAGCCCAGACCCTGCGCTGCGGGCTGTGCAGGCAGCTATTGAGAGGAGGAGGCAGCAGGAACAGGTGGGCAGCCACCAGAGCTGTACCCTGGGCCCCACGGGGATGTGAAACCCATGGGGCTGACAGGTGTTGCTATAGGACCTGCCCCTGAGACCCACAGCCCCAGGGAGGGGGCTCTGCCCTAGGTGCATCCTTTCTGGGGGGGTCTGTGCTCAAAGGCCTGCCCAGGCCGGAGGGAGCTCATGCTACCTCCCCCCGCACCCCACCCCGAGCAGGAGCTGCGTCTACAGCTGAAGTCCTCCCAAGCGGTGGCGGCCAGGCTCCGGGAGCAGCTGTCAGAGAGGCAGCGGGAGCTGCGAGCCTCCCGGAGACTCCTGCAGGAGCGAGAGCAGGAGCACGGGGACCTCCTGGACAGGCTGGAGGCACAGAGCCAGAAGGCACAGCACTGCAGGGCAGCCAGCGAGCTCCTGGGAAGGTGGCTGGCCTGAGGGCTGGGCAGGGCGATGAGCTGTCTGGGTCCAGGTTGGACAGAGCGGGCCGTCCCAGCTTGGGGACGCTTCCCCCACAAACCTTCCACATAGGAGGGAGTGGGCCATGATTCCTGAGGACAGGTGGGCCCCTCAGCATGGAGGGAACATGGCCAGATTTAAAGGGCATTTGGGAAATGGAGGCCTCGGGGGCCAGGGCCAGGGGGTGCAGCTGAGGTTCAGGTCCCTGGCGGAAAGGTGACATGCGGCAAGGACTCTGAGTGGGTCAGCGCTGAGCACAGCCTCACACAGGGAGCTGGATCTGGAGGGCCCAGGGCCGTCAGGACAGGTGAGCAGTACAAGCAGATGTGGAGCTGGGAAGGTGCAGGTGGAGAGATGTCTCTTCCGTCCAGCAAGTTCTGCAAGGACTGGTGGAGCCGGGCCTGCGGGTGGCAGAGGGCTGAGCACAGGGCTGCACCAGGAGCCTTTGCGTTTTAAGGACTCCCAAGGGCCACCAGGAGGGGACAAGCTGCTGGCCACCCCACCTTGCAGGCTGTCCTGGGGCTGGAGGTTATTGGATCTTCCTCATCCCTCCCCACACTTCCCTGAGCTCCTGCCCCCAGGGGCCCTCATGTCTGGCGCCCACCCTGCCCTGCACATCCTCCTGGCAGTGGGCTGAGGCTGGAATGTACCCCGTGTGGGTCTCCAGGCTCCCCTCCTCCAAGGCTGCCCCAACCTTGGCCTCCCCTGCTCCCAGAGAGAAGAAGGCTCTGGAGTTGGAAGTGGAGGAGCTAAGGGGCAAGATGGATGTTTGGGACATGGACAAGCAGAAGAGGGAGGCTGAGAACGCTGAGCTGCAGAGAAGCCTCCTGCTCTGGACACAGCAGAAGGAGGTGCTGGAGCAGCAGGGCGAGCGGAGCCGCAGGGAGCTGCAGACCAGGTGGGCCTCAGCGTCCTCATCCACTAAGGGGACCGCTTCCTTAGCAACCTTGTTTCCGGGAGTGGGGGCACCCACCGAGACAGTGGGGGTGACAGGCTCTCCAGGCTTCCTGTAGGCTGAGCCATCGCCCCAACACCCGCCCAACATCCACCCAGTGCCTGCCCCAGCAAATCCACCACCTCGGGCCCAGGAGAGGGGGTGCCCCCAGCATGTGTGCACCCAGGTGAGTCCACTGAGGCATGGACAGAACCCCACCCCCAGCCGGGAAACAGGGTTCTGGTTCAGATGCCACCCTGTGGACTCACCAAGTTCAGGCCTCCAGAGTGACCTGGGCTCCTCTGGGGGTCCCTGGGCTTGGAGGAAGTTGCAGGCGGCCACCCTGCCTGCTAGGTCCTGTGAGGTGGCCTGTCTTGCCTTGAGCCAGCCTCACACCCTCTACCTCTGATTTGGGGACCTTAGTCAAGGACGCCTGGAGCAGCTGGAGGAGAAGGTCTCAGGGCTCAAGAAGGAGCTGGTGTCGGCCCGGGAGGCACTGAATGCAGCCCGGCTACAGAGGGACGTTCTGGAGAGTGAGAGGGAGGCCCTGCATGGCACGCTGGCTCGGGTATGCCTCTGTCTCTCCCACCAGGCCATCCTTCACTTCTCCTGGCCGCAGCTCTAGTGCTCAGGGGCTGCTGTTTACCCTGAGGCCTCCTCACTGTGGGATTCCCTTCCCACACCCATCCTACCCAGACCTCCAGCTTGCACACCTCCATGACGAGGGGCTCCCTCCTTCCCTGGCACCAACAGCTCTGCCGGGGAGAAAGTTCCTCCTGTGAATCTGAAAGTCCCTCCTTGGCATGCCCCCTCAGGGTGACCACTGCCCTCCCTACCCGCCCCCCCCCCCCCAACCCTAGGCTGAGTCCAGCAATGCTGACCTGGAATTGCTTGTGAGCCAGCTGAAGTCAGAGGGGGTGCAGCAAAGGGACTCCCTGGCCAAGATGGCCACCCTGATGGAGGGCCTGGCGAAGGACAAAGGCAGCCTGACCCACCAGGTCCTGCAGGTGAGACGAGGGCCATGTGAGCAGCCCTTCCCCTGAGCCTCACACTCCCCAGGGTGGCCATGAGACTCGGTCCCAGCTCTGATCTCTGAGCCTAAAATCCTCCCTGCACCCATCTCCCCCCACCTCTTCCATTCCTGGACTGAGCACAGGAGTGTGGAGAAGAGGCCCACATAGGGACAGTGGGCCTGGACAGTGGGCCTGTGGAGGGAAGGCCACACACACCAAGGCAGTCCAGGGAGAGATGGTCAGCCCATGGAGGCACAGGTGTGTGGGGCATGGCCTGGATGCTGACTCCCCCAACACCCCCCCCTCCCCCGGCAGCTGCAACAGGAGGGGGACCGGCTGCGGGAGCAGGAGCAAGTGCTGAGGCAGGAGTGGGCAGACGCCAGGGAGCGGTTGGCATTGGCAGAGCAGCAGCTGGAGCAGCTGGAGGGGCAGGCAGACCAGCTCCAGCGTGAGAGAGCCCAATTGCAGGAGCAGGCGGGCCAGGTGAGAGGTCTGCAGGGGCTCCTGGCTCTGGCCCCACCCTGCAGGGCCACCCTTTCTGTGGTGTGGACGGGTCACAGGTCACCTCACCACATCGCACTGGCTCAGGCTGTCAGCACCGGCGCATTCTGACTGCAGTGCTGACTGACTTGGCTGCATTCAAAGGCAGGGAGAGGACAGGGGGTGGGTATGCAAAGAAGAACCTTTACATCATACCTGCCACCAACCCCGGGGGCTGAGTTCCGCCCCTCATTAGGGGTCAGAGGCCCAGTGATTCCGCACACTCAGGGCTCAAAGGCTTCACTGCTTTTTCCTGTATGTTGTTGCCTTTCGTCCGCGGCTGGACTCACTTATTCACTCGGTCACTGATTCCCAGGTCTTCTATTGACATAAATCTTGTGTTGAGGAGGAGGCCACACTTAGGGGGTAGTTACACTGAAGCAACTTTGCTATTTTCTGGGCCCCCAGTGGCATTCAGACTCCATGGCCCCTGTCACCTACCTTTGGGACTCAGCGCAGCCTCTTTTGGCTTCTGAGACTCTGTCGTGTCCCTTTTTCAGTCATTGGTTTCCTCTGTATTTAATTACACGGTTACATCCAATATGCCAGTGTACAGTTCAGTGAGGTTTGACAGCTCCATGCACCTGTGTAGCCACCACTGAGACCAAGACGTAGGTCTGCTCCACCAGCCCAGCCCATTTCCTCATGCCCCTCCAGGCACCCCACCCCTGGCAGCCTCTGCTCTGCCACGTACCACCAAGACTGGCGTCGCCTGTTTTAGAGCTTTTTGTAAATGGAGTCACAGTACAGATGCTTTTGTGCCCAGCTTCTCTATGTCAACAGGGCTTTGAGAGCCATCCATAATGTCAGGTGAATCAAGGGTGTGTTCCTTTTCACTACGTAGTAATATTCCATTGTACAAATAAATGACATTTCCATACCTATTCACCTGTGGCGGGGCATTTGGGTTTGGGGCGATAATGGACAAGACTGGTATGAACACTTGTGTATATATTCTCATTTCTCTTGAGTAAATATATAGGAGTGAAGTTGTGGAGTCATTGGATAGGTGTGTGCTGAACTTTATAAGAAACTGCCAAGCAGTTTTCCAAAGTGGGTCTGTCGTTTTACTCTACCGCCAACAGCGGGGAGACTTCCCTTTGCTCCTTGGCCTTGTCAACACTTGGTATCACCCATTTTTACTTTTTAGCTCTCCCATGTGTGTGGAGTTATAGATCATTGTGGTTTAGTTTACATCTCTTGATAACAGGAGATGTTGAGCACATTTTCATGTTATCTGGGAATAACAGACTTCACTTTTTCTATGGCTTCAGCGCTTGTATTTCTTCTTCTCTCTGTGCACTGACTAAAGGCCAACAGAACAAAGTCAGTAAGAAGTGGTGAGTGGCCTTCCTTCCACCAATGACAATACTAGGAAAAAATTCAATATTTCACCCTCAAGAATGATATTATCTGTAGGCATTTTATAAATGTCTCTTATCAGATTGACAATGTTCCCTTTTGCTTAAATCCGGAGCCTTTGCATTCTGTTAACATTTTTTCTGTATCTATTAAGATGATCATGTCATTATTCTCACTCTGTTAATGTGATGAATTATATTGGTTAATTTTTTAATGTTAAACCAACCTTGTCTACCTGAGATAAACCCTACTTGGTCATAAGTTAACAGATATTTTATATATCTTTCAATTAAATTTCATAATATCTTGTGAAAGACTTTTGCATGTTTATTCATGAGGAATGTTGGTCTGTAATTTTCTCCTCTCATAATGTTTTTGTCAGATTTGGAATCAGGGCCTCATAAAGTAAGTTGGAAAATATTTCCTCCTCCTCTGTTTCTTGGGAAGTGTTTTAAAATTTGGTGTTATTTTTTTCTAAATGTTGGTAGGATTCACTAGTGAAGTTATTTGAATCTGCAGTTTCCTTTGTGAGAAACGTTTTGATAATAAATTCAGTTTCTTTAACAGGTATAGGGCTACTCAGAGTTCCTCTTCAGTCTGTGGCTGTCTCTCCTGCCCATGTTGTGTTTGTCCTTGGCTCCTGAGGCCATGGGCTCTGCACCACTTATGTGCTAGCAGATACTTCCAAGGGAAATCTGGGTAGAATGTCAGGCTAATTTGAATACATGTCTCTCAGTAATCAGGCCCCTTTGGGCCATGGCTGCCTTGGTATCTTTCTGGCCATCACACAGATATGTTGGAGATATAGGGTGCAGCTTTTCTAGCCATTCTAGGTGGGAGGGTTGGCCTCCAACAATCTACTTCACCATTGTCAGATGCAGAAATTTTTGGTCTTTTTGTTTATTTTTGCTGGGTATAGAATATTAGGATAGCCATTATTTTCTTTCAGCATTTTTATAGTTTCACTAGGGGCCCAGGGGAACTTGAAAGGAACTGTGGGCCGTAAGGCTGCGGTGGGCACAGGGGTGGGTCTTGGCCCATCCTCCGCACCCCCACCCGGCCCCTCCTGCCGTGGCCTCCAGTCCTCTGTCTGCCGGCAGCCCTGCTTCGGCCGCCACCACTCCCACACTCTGACGGTGCTGGCCTCCCTCGCAATAGCGGGTGAGAGCGCAGGGCCGGTGCTGTCAGCGGGTGCGAGTGGCGGCTGCTGCCCCGATCACCCCTCAGGAGCAGGGGGAGGTGGAGAAGCCCTCAGGGATGATTGGGGCTGGCAACCACAACTCCCACCCGCTGACGATGCTGAGCGATTGGGTGAGTGATTCAGACTGGTGCTGGGCACCAGCAGCAGGTATGAGCACCGGGCGCGATCATGTGTGCTGGAGCAAAGAATTTTCAGTAACCACCATAGGCTCGCCCCAAATCAGTGACCGGGGTCCCACTCACCTGCTCCACCATCCCGCCATGGCCAACGCCCACCATGTTCCACACGCACCCCCTGGTGGTCAGTGCTCATCATAGCGACTGGTTGTTCAGTTGTTCCACTGTTCGGTCTATTTGCATATTCAGGTTTTATATATATAGATTCCACCATCCTCTGACTGTCATTGTTGCTATTTGGAAGTCAAATGTCAGACTTATTGTTGCTCGTTTAAATGTAATGTCTCAGGGGAGGGGGGTTTGCCCCTCTGATTTTAAAAATATTTTCCTTTATTTTGGTATTTGGAAACTTAGAACTAAGATATATCTATGTGACATTTTCATTGTCTTTATCTTTTTAGGGTGTTATGGCTCATTTTAAATCTGTGGCTTGATGCATTTTATTAGATTTGCCAAATTTCTGTCTGGTGTCTGTTCAAATATTCTCTCTTCTCTCCCTCTGCAACTTCAATTATACATATGTTAGGCCTTGCCCTATGTGTCTGTTACACTTTTTTCTGTATTTTCCATCATGTTTTCTTTTCATGATTCAGTCTGAATACATTCTTTTGTCTGTCTTCCAGATTATTAGACCTCTGTCTAATCTGTCATTGAAACATTATATTTATTAATTTTGCTTATTGTATTTTAAAATTATGTTGCTTATATTTTGTTTCTACTTCTATGGTAAAATTCTACATCTTGCCATTCACATTCTTGAACATTTAATCACAGCTATTTTAAAGTTTAAAGAGACAAGGAGGTATCTGTGTTTATTTGATGTTCTTACACATGGTTTTTGCCACGTGATCTTCTGATATCCCTGGTAATGTTGATCAAATGTCAATTATCATATTTTAAAACTATAGAAATAATTTGATGATGCTATTCTTCCAGAGAGGATTTACTTTTGATTCTAGTAGGTAGTGAGGGTAGATGATCACCATAATCCATGATTGAGGGATGGTCTGTTCTGATCCACCTCTATTACTAGGGTGAAGCCCTTCTGTGCATACAACTAGAAACCTGGGGTGTTTATCAGGATCCTTCTGCTTCAAAGGCTCTGAATTTAAGTTTTTGGCCCCCTAAGATCATAATATTGCCAGAAGCTGTCCTTGACTTCCCAATTTCTCAGCCTAAACTTTTAAATCAGCACATTCTCTGAAGAGGGACAAGATACCTAATGATGTGGGCTCAATCCCTTCTCTCCAAGATCTCAGATCCTTCCATCCCAGCTGACCTGGCAGCTCCGCAGGCCTTACTCAGATTCCATGGTGTATTTTATCTAGATTTTTGTGATGTTGTTGGTGGAAGTGTTAGTCTGTAGCAACCTGGTCCTCTGTCACCTTCTACTGCCATTTCTGTGCAATTTTTCCTGCCCCCTGGACACTTGTGGTCTAACCAAGATTACCATGTAGACTGGAAGCTGGGCATGCTCAGTTCAGTAACTCCTCCATCATGGTCACAGGCGCGGAGGCCTCTGCTGCGTTAGCCCGTGAGCACTCTGAGGTCCCATGTGTCTCATAGTCACTCTCCTCTACCTTTTCTTCACTCCATTCTGCATGACACCACTTCTTCTGAAGTCCTGCTTTTCCTTGAAGAGGCCCCGCTCACCCTCCCACTCGCTCTTTCTCTGCTGGACTCTCCCCTGCCCCCTCCTCTAGGTCACATGCAAGAAACAGGCCCTGGAGGAGCAGCTGGCCCAGAGCCTGAGGGACCAGGAGGCGCAGATGGACACTCTCCGGACGGCCCTTCAGGAGAAGGAGGCTTTGTTGGAGGAGCGAGCTCAGCTGCTGGCCAAGCAGGAGGCCCTGGAGAGGCAGGGCCGGCTCACGGCTGAGGAGGCAGCTGATCTCAGGTACCCAGGGGCTATGGACAGGGTGTGTGTGCCTGGCCTTGCCTCGGGGAGGCTGCAGTGCGGCAGGGGGCAGGCATTCACCTAGCAATGGTGGGCCAGGGAGGGTATGTTTGCATGGCAGAGAGACTGTGAGTGAGGTGGGCCCAGTGAGAGTTCTGGGTGGCCTTTCTGTGAGAGGTGGCTGCACCGGCAGGTGGCAAGTTGCAGAATGACAACATGGAATGTCTTACTCGTGGATCTGAGACGTTTAAGGTATACATGGCTTCAGGCAAGGCTGGATCCAGGTACTCCCACAGTGCCCGTAGGACCCTGCCTCTCCCCCCTCAGTGCTGCTCAATCCTGAGGAGGTCTGGTTCAAGGGCTCAGGGTGAGAGGTGGCAAGGTGGTCAGTGGCTCCTCCAGGCTTCCTCCTCTAGCAGACACAGAGTGCCCTTCTCCCCACAAGGCCCAAGAGTTGCTGCCATTAACCATCCTGAGCTACTTCATGTCCCTGAACCAATTCAGTGAGTCACAGGGCTCAGATTGGCTTGCCGGGTCATATGCTCATCCCTGGAGTCGGGGGGAGGGGGTGTCAGCCCCAGGGAACTACCAAGCAGAGAGTGGGGCCACAGTGAGCTCAGTGACCATGGGGCCACTTCCAGAAGACATGGAATGGGCACTTTAGGCAACACCAGGGGTGCCCTGCAGGCTGTGCCTCGTGAGCTGACCTGGTCCCATAGCCTCTGGACCTTTTGGGCCCTTCTCAGGAATATCCGAGTACTTTTCTAGAAAAGATTTCCTCCTGGAATGCCAGAATCTGGGGGTCCTTGTACATCTTCTCAGACAATCCTCTCCTCAAAATGAAAGCTTTTGGAAATTGATAAATGAAAGCTTGGTGGAAATTGATGAAACTTGACTAAGGCTGGGGTGGGTTGTCAGAAGCAGAGGGTCACAGGACCCTGCCCACCGCCTCCTAGGCCCACAGTGCTCAGAGGGCAGTGTGGTTGGAGGCCCTTTTCCTCCCACCAGCATGAGCTGCTGGATCATGGGCCCTGGATCATGGGCCCTGGTCAGTGGTTTCGGGAACCTGGGATCCTGCACCAACTCGAGCCTGACTCCTGGGCCCAGGACCCCTGCACAGTCACATACCCACCAAACAGCATTTCAGGATGACCCATCTGAGCTGCTGATGACAGGGCTGCTCGGGACTTGTCCCGAAACCATGTCTGCCTGGCACCCGCGGTGCGTGTTTATTTCGCTGGGGTGGGACTCTCTGGCCGGCTCAGTTTTCAAGAGTTCCCAGACCGTATTGATGACCGCTCAGCGTGAGCGGTCCTGCTCCAGGTCTCCTGGTGAAACCTCCATGGTCAGCTTGATGTGGGAGGGCCCCAGGCCCTGGGGACACGCCCTCAGTTCACAGGGTGCCAGCATGCTGTTCAGTCTGGGAGATGGACTGGGTTCCCTGCCTGCATACCCCACGCTCACCCTGGCTGGCCTCGGGAGGCTGAGCTGCCTGTGGGCTCCTGTGGAGGGTAAGACTAGACATGCCCTTAGATTCCGGCCTCCAGGTGCAGATTCTGAGCAGCAGAGGAGACCTGGAGGGCCTCTGGGTGGAGGAAGGTTCTGGGTAGGGAAAGCAGTTTAGGTAGAGAGAGTGGGGAACATGTGGGTGCTGACCAGGTAGGGACTGGAGGGGGAACCAGGGTCTCAGAGAAGCAAAATTTCTGAGCTGTGCAGGTATCGGGCCCCTGGAAGGTGTGAAAGTGCCCAACCCCCAGTAGTGGTGGTAGCGGTGTGAACCTAGCGAGGCTGCCCAAGGCCCACGGCCTGCCCTGGCTCATGGGCTATCGTGGGGCTGCGCATTGGCCATTTGTGTGCTCATGTGGGATTTGTGTTCAGTGTCTGTGGGGTGCCCATGTGTACGTCACCCAGCACAGCAGAGCAGAGCAACACTTAAAACATGCTCACTGGCTGGTTGATGCTAATGGGTTGGCTGTGTTCAAGCCACCTCCCCAGAAATGGGGGCTGCTGTCAGGGCTGTGCTCGTCCCAGGTCCTTCTGAGCGTGCGCGTGGGTGCAGAGGCGCGAGGCAGCTTCTCCTATAATGGAGCCACACGTGTGAGGTTCTGCTTCTCAGAGCAACTCTTTAGGTGAAAGCGTTTCCTCATCCTCCTTACGACTGACAACGTGCCATCATTTCCACAACACTCTGCCATCCGCCAGCTCTGAAGACAAGTGCAGCTCCCCAGCCACCGTGAGCACCCTGTGCAGCGTTGTTGGTCCAGTGTGTTTCTAAGGTGCTAACACCCGAAGGTGGGGTTGCTGCTAGAGGTCAGGCACCCTAACCAGCACTGGGTATTATCCTTGCTTCAGTCTTTTGGTAATTGAGTGCCTGGTTGTGGTTTTAATTTCCTTGAGTACTGAAGAAGGTTAGCAAGTTTCATATGTTTATTAACCATCTGTGGATTTTTGTGTGAATAACAGTCATTTTTCTCATTTTTCTGTAGAGTCAGCGGACTTTCTGTCATTGATTAGTAGGAGCTTTTTGTATATGATGGCTATGGGCCCTGTGTATATTTAGTGCAGATTTTTTTTTCTTCAAGTCTGTTCCTTATCTTTTAAGTTGGTTTGTGGAATCTTTTCTGCAGGAAAGCGCTCCCTCCCTATCTTGAAGTATATTCAGACCTATCAGCTTCTTTATTTTTATCTTCTGTTGTTTGTGTCTTTCTTAAGAAGATTATAAAATACCCTTCTGTATTTTTTTCTACTACCTTTACAGTTCTAAGTGCTTTAGTTATTATTGTTGTTGTTTCTGTTTGTTTGTTTGTTTTTGTATTTTTGTGGGGTTTTTTTTCATTTAGCTTTTCATCCACCTGAAACGTTTTTTGTGTGGGATCAATTTGTTATTACAGATTTAAGATGAAAGAAATGTCCTCTGTTTATTCTCTGACTTACCAGCCTGGCTTTGGCAAGCTCTGTCCTGCCAGCAGCAAATGGGATCGCTTGGTGACTGGCCCGCTGTTTGATGGTTCTCCACAGGGCCGAGCGGGATGTGCTGGAGAGCAGCCTCTTTGAGGCTCAACAGCTGGCAGAGCAGCTGCAGGCACAGCAAGAACATCTGGAGGGAGAGGCCCAGAGCGCCCGGCAGGCCCGGCAGGCCCTGCAAGGTGCTCCAGCAGCCCCGCCTGTCTCTCTTCTCCCCACATGGCCCAGAAGGGCCCCTTCCGTAGAGCTCAGTCCCAAAGTGTTGCTCCCACTGCCTGGTCCCCCAGGAAGGGCACCAACTCGGGCCTGGAGCTCCTGGAGCTAAATGGGTTCATCTGTGAGGGGTGGCCTGCCCAGTCTGCTTCCCAGGGTCTAGACCTGGGTCAGTGTGGCAGCCCCTGCCCCATTCCCTGAGCTCCCACCCCTGCTCAGCCCACCTCACCATGTGTGGCTCACCCAGCCCCTAGGCCTGGCCATAGCCAGAATACATGCTGTGGTGGGACTTTGTCCCTGCCTGCTTGGGCAGCATCCTCAGAGCAGGTAGCTGTCACTCCACAGGGGGCTTGCACAGGCCACAGGGTGTTCCATGGCATGGGGCCCTGTGGCCAATCCTGGATACATATGTCACTTTGCAGTAGAATTAGAGCAACTGAAAGGCACCTGGGAGGTCCAGGAGACGAAGCTGGAGTGGGACATTGGGCAGCTACAGCGGCAGATGGCGCAGCAGGAGCGGGAAGCACAGCTGGCCCTGGAGAGCCAGGCACTGGCCCACTGTGAAGACATCGCACGGCTCCAGAGGGAGAAGGTCTGCTTCCCTAGGCCACCAGTTGCTGCCACTCCTGGGAATTTACATGTCCCAGATCATGGAAGACCCTCAGGGGAGGGGTCCTAGGAGACCAGGCAGGAGGCAGAGGTGCCAGGCCACACTCAGGTGGGGGCCAGAGAGGGCCCTTCATAGATAAGGTGGGCAGCTAGGTCATGGGGCTGAGCCAGTGTGGCTAGGTCCTCTCCTTCGAAGGAGGGGCCAGCTGTGGGCATTGACTGACCTGGCTGCAGGTTGAGGGCCGAAGCTGGAGGGCGTTTCATCACCCATCCGAGCCATCCCACTGGCCAAGACTCCTGCAGGCCTTGTTTGACATGCCTGCACACCTCATGCATGTCACTGGTGCGTGGCATGCCGTGGAGGCTCAGGAAAGGCCTTTGAACTGTTAGTTCATGTCAGATAGAGGAGGTGGAGGTGGAGGCCCAGAGAGCCCCTTTGCAGCTCTTGCTTCAGTGACACGGTGTGTGAGACAAGGGGCTTGCAGCCAGCTCGACAATCCCTGGGGACCTGTCTTGCCCTGGAGTCCCATGAACCAGGTCTCACTCAGACCACAGGCACTGCTGGTCTCACATGTCCTGACCTGTATGGTCCTCACAGCCTGTCCCTTCGTCTTGGCCCAGGAGACCCTCAGTCTGTCTCTGACAGAGGAGAAGAAGGTGGCAGCATGCAGGTTGGAACAGGAGAAGGAGCTGGTGGCAAAAAGTGCAGCCAAGAGGGAGGCTCTGAAGGAGGAAATTCAGAGCCTGAAGCATGAACGGGATGAGAGCCTCCTCCAACTAGAACATGAGATGCAACAGGTAATGGGGGGACTGTGAGGCAGTGGATGTGCTCACTTCCACCTCACCACGCCTCCTCTGGCCCAGCAAGAGGGCTGTGTAGGGGAAGCCTTTCCAGGTCACTGCTACTGTAGTGCTGGTCTTCCACAGCAGTCCTGGAGGACAGACATTCACCCACGCACCTATCCACCCATCCATCCATCCACCATCCATCTACGCACCTATCCACCCATCCACCCATCTGTCCATCCATCCATCCATCCATCCATCCACCCATCCCTTTATCCATCTATCCATCCTTTCATCTGTCTATCCATCCATTCATCCATCTGCTCATGTATCTATCTGTCCATACATCCATGCAACTCAACTGTCCCTCAACTTCTTGTCCATTAACCATTCATTCACCTGACTCCATTCTTCTATCCACACACCCAGCTGTCCACCCACGTACATGGCGATCTCTCCACATACTCAATTGTCTATTCACACACATCACTGTTCATCAATTCATCAATTTGCTTAAACATCCATCCAGCTATTCATGTACCCAATCTTCCATCAACATGACTATCCATCCACTCATCTGACCATCCACCTATCCAACCACTCACTTGACCATCCATCTATTTCTTCATTTAAACAGCCTTCTCTCTGTCCACACACTCAGCTGTCCATTCATATCCACCATTCATCCGACTATACATCCATCTATCTGATTAGCCAGCCATTCATCCATCCATGTATCCAACTACTCTTCTGACTATCCTTCCATCCCCCGGCTATTGAGATTCAGACACTGGACATGTAAAAGTTACCTTCTGAGTCCAGGCTCTTCATTTTACTGTGACACCGTGAAGTATTCACTGTCCAGTGAATGGAAGGACAAGTAAACGTATTCAATGTGTTGTCACATAAAGTGATAGAACTCTCAGGTGTTGGCACAAATTACAAACCACAGGGGATGGGTTCCAGTAGCAGGAGTCACCAAGGTTTATTGTCAGACTCCATGCATTTTTAACTTGCTTCTCTCAACATGCTGAGGTACATGCTCTTATTAGCCCCATTTTATTGGTGAGAAAAGTAAGGTTCACACATGGTGACCACCTTGCCCCAGCTTGCACAGCACACTGGGGTCTGTGCTCATAGCTGTTCCACCCTCCGCTTCCTGAGGAGGAGGAGGAAAAGGCTTTGTAGCTGTGGTGGCCTTGGGGGAGGGAGAGTGAGACTGTAAAGGAGGAGCAGGAGGTGGTTGGGTAGGGAGGGAAGGGAATTTGGGGAATGTCTGGGGATGGCACAAAGGACTGTGCAGAAGCCCTGAGTTCAGTGATTCTCCAGAATCATCTAGAGAACTCAAGAAAGTGCTACACTTATGATTACAGAGTTATTTAAAGGACATAAATCAGGACCACTCCAATGAACAGACATGTGGGATGAGGTCTCTCCCCTGGAATCAGGCACATCACCCTCTGGCATATCAGGGTGGTCTAGGGTTTTCACTGGGGTCCTCCTATAGGTGTGATTGACAGAATCACTGGCCACATGATGAAACTCAGTCCCCACACCTTCCCCGAGGCTGGGAGATCTCAGTGGCTCACAGTCCCAGTGTTCTAATCCATGACTGGTGGGGCATGGCCACCCCCTCCCCAAACTATGTCAGGCAGCCATGAGTCACCCCTTAGAGTAAATCAGGTGCGGTCCTAGGGCCCAGGAATAACAAAGACGCTCCTCTCTTGGTGAATTCCAAGGGTTTAGAGCAGGGGTGGGCAAACTTTTTTACTCGAGGGCCACAATGGGTTCTTAAACTGGACTGGAGGGCCGGAACAAAAGCATGGATGGAGTGTTTGTGTGAACTAATATAAGTTCAAAGTAAACATCATTACATAAAAGGGTACGGTCTTTTTTTTTTTTAGTTTTATTCATTTCAAGCGGGCCGGATGCGGCCCGCGGGCCGTAGTTTGCCCACGGCTGGTTTAGAGGCTCCTCCCAGGACAAAAAACAGACCAAATCTTATTATGAAAGAGCCTCCCAGAGATCGCTGTGCACAGAAGAGCAAATAGAAATACACATGGCTATCCCGCCTCTGTAACACGACAAGTACACGCATTTTCAGGGATCAATCTATGTTGGGAGTCTTTCCACATCGTATGCTCAGGATTTGCTTATCCTCCTCATAGCCTCGTGAGGTCCTCAGATGCTTGTATCACGATTGTTTTGTTGGCCCCCCATCGGCAGACATCTGGTTTATTTCCAGTTTGTTGCTGTTATGAATGATATAATGAACAATAATCAGTGACCCTGAGCAGGTCATCCCACTCATGTACACGCAGGTCTCCAGGCCACCTGCCCCAGTGGGCCTGGGCCTCCAGAGACCCATGCACCTGTGACTTTGATGGTCATTGACAAATTCCTTCTACCTTCTGCAGCCCTGTGGGGGGCGCTCACCTGCACCCCTCACCCTTAGTGACACAGCATTTTCAGAGGTTCAGAATCATTAGTGGTCCCCACTCTGTGCTCTGTAGGAAGTGGTGACTGGAGGGGTTGGGGGACTCCAGGGAGAAGGGCTCTGTGAAGCCCCTGAGCTGTGCTGGGAAGGAGCAGGTATTAGACAGGTGCACGGCGGGTGGGGGAGGGGGGGGCGGGGCGGGGGGGAGAGGTGGTGCACCTGGTGGGGTCGGAGGGACTGCCTGAGTGCAGGCACGAAGGCTGGACCATGTCATATAGGACAACAGGCTCCCACCCCCCACCCCCCAGACGTCGCTGTCTCTGGGGTACTGCCCCCTCCAGAGCAGGGATGTGGAACCAGGAACATGCTGTGTCCCACCAAGGGCTTCAGCACCCAGTAACCCACTGTCACGCCAGGCCCTGTCTCTGAAAGAAGCAGAAAGGAGCCTGCTGCAGCAGGAGCTCTCCCGGGCCACTCGGGAGCTGAAGCAGGTGCAGCAGGAGGCCCATGGCCAGCAGGAGCAAGCAGAGGTGAGCCCTGTGTGCCCCCATCAGCCAGAACCCAGGCACTGGCCTGGCCCCTGCAGTGCCCGGGAGGCGCTGGCAGAGCCCCAGATGCACCCCTTCCCACCTTGTCCCAGGTATACACTCCCCCTCAGCCCCCCTCTGAGCCTCAGTTTCTCTTGGGTATCTCTAGGCTTCTTGCTGGGAGGGAACATTGTCTTGATGGGAAGGAAAGGCTGAGGAAGGTAGTCCCTGCCCCACAGAAGGCACCAGGGACTCCACATGAGCCAGCATCAGAGTGGGCAGAACCCAGGCCTATGCCCCCAATCCACTGGCCCCCAGCCTTGCCTGTCTGGACACTTGAACATAACTGCAGGAAATCTGACTCGCTGGAGGGACCCCTTTCAAAGAAGAAACCAAACCAGAGGAAGGACACGCACGGAAAATCCCATAGAGCCTGAAGTGAGGCAGCCACCGTGGGCCGGGAGAGACCCCAGGAGGCAGCTGCCTGCTCTCGACCAGGGAACAGAGGCCCACAAATGCATGGAAACTGCTGCAGGCTGCAGCTGGGGTCGCCTAGGCCCCTGACTCCTCTTCAGGACCCCATGTCTAGGGCAGGCCAGGCAGCAGCATTTAGGACTCTGGAGAGGGGAGGGGCAGCAATGATGGGGCCCTGTGTCCTCACCCCACGAATGGGACTGGGCACCCACTGCCATTGCTGGCAGGGTGGCCTCAGCCATTTGTGAAGTGGGCAATGCGGAGGCAACAGCCCACTCACAGGAGGACTGCACTGCCTGCAGTTGGGGTCAGACAGCTGTCCTGGGGGCTGGCCCTGAGTAGACACAGGCTGCAGGTACCCTCCAGGACAGAGGGGGACACAGCCCCACCTCTAGCCGCACCCACACAGCCTCACGGGGCCAGCTCTGTCCCCTCTGCTCTGCCTTTGTCCCTCCAGCCCCGGTCACCTTTCCTGTCCAGTGCTGCTCTTTCACTTTTAACCTCGGTGATCCCTGTTCACCCTGGTCCCTGGCATGTCCTCGTCCCAGGGGCACAGTCATATGCTCCCTGGCCTTGAGTGAATGACTCAGGAGTCCGTGAATGAGTGTGTGGACGAGTGTGGACTGCTCTGCCAAGCCCGGAGCTCCCTTCCTGAGCTGCAGGGGTGGGAAGGCCTGGCTGGGAGGCCATGAAGTTCGCTGTGACCTATGGACAGGGGGCAGGGGGCTATGCAGTGGACAAGGGGCTGCACTTAGAAGTTGGTTGCCAGGGTGTCTCTGTCCCCTCCTGCCTGCCGGGTGCCCAGATCCCAGTCACTCTGAGCGGAGCTGGGGAGGAACTCCCGGCACCGAGGCACCAGCACTCAAGGGAGCCTTGCCCAAGATCCTCGCTCCCTGGATCCCTGTCAGGCTCTGTCCCACCCCCTAGCAGATGGCCCTTCCATGTGCACAGCCAAGAGGGAGTGGGGGGCCCTGGAATTGTGTCCTCCTTCCTGCCCATGCCCCCCCCACCCCCCACCCCCCCACCCCCCCCTCCCCACCCCCGCAGATGCTCCTTCAAACCCTCTCAGGCAGCAGGAAACTAAGAAAGCCGCCCCGCCCAGACCCTGGGAACTCCCCCAGCTCTCAGGGGGGCCTCCCTCACTCTGGCTGAGTGTCCCCTTGGATGGCCTGCCAGCCAGCGGGTTCTTCAGGGAGCTCATTAAGGGTCCTTTTGCCACCTTAGCTTGGAAAATGAAAATGAAAACCCACTGAGAGAGGAGGGAGAGAGAAAGGCCAGCCAAGGAACACCAGTTGCAGGCGACGTAAGAACAAGCCCAACGAGGGTGGAGGGGCTCATGGAGACAGAGGAGGCTCCCTCACCAAGAGCAGAAGGCACGAGCCCTAGCCTGTTTGGCTCAGTGGTAGAGTGTCGGTCCACAGATCGGGGGTTGCTGGTTCGATTCCTGGTCAAGGGCACGTACCTGGGTTGCAGGGTTGTTCCCCAGCTCACAGTCCCCAGTAGGGATGCGTGCAAGAGATAACCAATTGGAAAGTCTCTCTCTCTCTCTCTCCCCTTCTCCCCCCTCCCTTCTATTCCCTCTTTTTAGCAATGGAAAAAGATATCCTCAGGTGAGGATTAACAACAATAACAAAAAAAGAGCAGGAGGCACGAGCTGATAGAGCCCAGCCCACCAGTGCCCTGAGCGGGGGAGTGGGGCATGGAGTGTGTGTCCCAGAGACGGGTTCAGGGCAGCCGAAGGGGCTCCTGTGCCTCCTGGGAGAAGGAAGCCTGCTAAGGAAACCCTCAAACTACCCTGGGTCCCAGTACAGAGGCTGGGCTGGGTGGGCCTGGGGCACAGGTGAGCAGGTGACATCCTTGCTCTTGGACAAGGAGGTGCCTCCTCCCAGTGCCCATCAGTTAGTGCCAGGGAGGAGCATCTTGGGTGCTGTGGCCTAAGAAAAGCACATTTGGCCGGGCTGAGTTCTGAACGGATGTCTGGCCGCCTGAGCATGGCCTGTGGTCCCTGCAGGAACGGCCCTGGGAGGACTGGGAATGTTACCTAATCCCACCTGCCTGTTTGAAAGTTCCGGCTGATGGAGGGGTTGCTGTGGTCACCTGCACTCAGGGATAGGGCCGCTCTCCTCTCCTCCAGCCACTGCCGTGTCTGCTGGGGGGTCCAGCCTTCTTGCCCTACACTGATAGTGGGACCCTGGAAGCACCTTCCCTGGGACACCCCAGGCCAAGGGCCACAGGCTGAGGGGTGCCCTCCTGTGCCCCACAAACCCAAGAGGGCAGAGGCTCAGCTCCTGGTGCAAATGCCAGCCCCCGCCTGGCTGCAGGCGCCCAAGTCCAGTGTCACCTGAGGGCAGGGTATCTTTTCGTTTGCCAAGTGGCCATTCCTGGCTACTCACTGTTCAGCAAAGCGGGCCTGATAGCAATGATTTAGGCAGGAAAGAGGTCGGCCCTGGAGAGCCCTGCCCTGGCAGCCTGGGGATCCCAGAGGAAAGGCCCAGGGGACAAGGAATGGGTCAGCCCCTTCCCTTAGGGATGCCCCTTGGGGCCTCTGCCCCACCCTTCACCACTGTGTCCACTCTGGACCTGGCATTGGTGGCACTGGCTGTAGCCAGGACAAGAACCGTCCCGTGGAGCCCCAGTCCCTGCTCTGGTCCCCACCTGCCTTGTGCTGCCGAAGCAAGCTGCCCATCTGGTCCCAGGACTTTGTGTGGCTGCCCGTGTGGCCCCCACCCGCCATGGGTGGCCCCTTGATGCCTCAGTGGCTTACTGCTCCCCCCAGGCCACAGTCAGAGCCACGGAGGCGGAGCTGAAGGCCCTGCAGGCCCAGTTTGAGGAGGCCATCTCGGCCCATCAGAGAGAGACCTCGGCTTTGAGCCACAGTCTCCGGAAGATGGCGGCAGAGCGGAGCAATGCGGGCAGAGAGGTGAGGGGGTGCCCCAAGGGGAGAGAGGGAGGTGCCAGGAGGGGTGAGAGAGGGGAGTACAAGGAGAGGGGAGAGAAGGCAGGTGTGATCTGAGGGGTGGGGAGAGGGAATTGGGCCATTAGCCTAGAGGCCCATCCATCCAACACGCTGTGGGAAGATCCCTGGTGAGCAGCGTGAGGCGTGGAACCCACGGAGCTGAGCCTGGGTGGGGTGAGGCCACCCTGGGGTCTCCTGGAGCAGAGAGGCAGCAGAGGTGCAGGGTGGCCCTGCCTGGGCCTGACATGGCCCCAGAGCCCTGTGATGGTGTCCTGGGTGGGGACAGTCTTGGGCAAAGTGAGCAGGAAAGGCCCCAGCGAGGCCGAGGCCGGGTGGAGCTCGGCAGGCAGGCAGATTGGGGAGGTGTTCCTGAGGTAGGTTTGACAGCACTCGGGCGCCTGGGAGAGGGGAGGGCAGGAGGACACGGGATTGGGGCTGGGGGAGGGTAAGCTGGCGCCCAGGTAGGGCCGGCAGGCAGGGACGAGCAGCTCTAGCGCTCGTGCTCCCTGGGCAGTGTGCCAAGGCTGGCAGGCGGCGCTGACCGTGCTCATGCACTAGCCTGGAGGCTCGGCAGGGGGAGGAGGGGCTCGCCCTCCCCCAGCACCAGGGAAGGCTGGGTGGACGGAGGAAGAGAGCGTGATTTAACATGACAGGCTGTTTACTTTGGCCCCCAAAGAGAAAGGTCTCCTTTCAACAGATTTCAAAGTCAGGCCGGTCAGCGACCACACGGGGAAACAAAATGAGGTTTTAAAACTGGGGGCAGCAGTGGGAGGAGCTGGGAGATGTACAAGTTCAGGTTCTTGGAGAGGGGCCTCCAGAAAGGGAGTGGGGGGACGGACAGGGAGCCTGGGGGGTGAAGGAGAAAGAGGAGCGTGGAAGCGCCCTCACAGGCGCCAGGCTGGCCAGGGTCGCCATGGAAACCATAACATTTTCACAGTCCTTAAACTGAAGGCACATCCAGGCCTCTGGCAGCCCTGACCGAGTCCACACATGTGTGTGTACATGCACACACATGAACCCACTGCATGGCTCACACGCATGCACACCCCATACCTGCATGCACACACGTGTACACAAAAAGTGGCATTGCATACATGCATGCACACACACATGCACTCATGTGTGGGCACAATGCACATGTAAACACATGTGAACACCATGAAGTACACACACACTAGTATATCCAAC
This sequence comes from Myotis nattereri, assembly GCF_964212035.1. NCBI lineage: Eukaryota > Metazoa > Chordata > Mammalia > Chiroptera > Vespertilionidae > Myotis > Myotis nattereri. Next base: position 36,375,837 of record NC_138082.1, read on the forward strand.
AGGAGCACATGCACTTCCATACATACTTGCATGCTCATACATAATGCCATGTGTGCTCACACATACATACATGTATGCAGTTGCACAGCCACACAGTCACCATGCTGCATGCACACACACGTGCACACCAATCACACATGTGTGTTGCCATGTGTGCACAAATGAACATGCCACGCAGGCCAGGGCCCTCAACTCCCCTCCCTCCTCTTTGCAGAGCTCTCGACCACCTCCCTGCAGGAGATTTCAAAAGAGGCTGTTTATACAATTTTTAGTAAAGAAATAATTATTATAATCACATTAAGCGATTTGGCTGTAAAATTCCTGTAAAAGGGATGGTTGTTCTCAGGAGACAGAGGGAGGTGGGTGGAGGTGCGGGGGAGGGGCCCTGCATTTGTTTTGCTTGTTTTCATCTCCTTGTCCTGGGAAATGAAAACAGCTTCTTTTGTGATGGATAGGCCCTTTTGCTGGTCCTTGACCTTCTGGGTGGATTTCTGCTGAGCTCAGCGGAAAATGCTCTACACAACTTGTGGCTCCCACATGTGGGGGGTGGGAGGGGAGCAGAGGGGGGGCTCAGGCCCTTCCCAAAAACAGAACAACAATAACAGCAGGCCCGTGCAGGAGCCAGGCCGGCCGGGGCCTGGACAGTGTCCCATAGAAGCAGCCAGCAAAGTGGAGTTTGCTCTTGGCAAACGGGCTTCTTGACATGGCCCAGAGTTCCTGCGGCTTCCCCTCCCTGGCATGTCCCCGCCAGCTTCCTCTGTCTCCTCCTGGGGGACATGCGAATTGGAACAGAGCTTTCTGCAGAGTGTCCTGGTTAGGGCCACAGCCAGCTCAGGAGGCAAAAGACCAGGTGCCCTGGCAGAACCCCCACCCCACAGTCCGGGCATTGAAGGCTGGGCTGCCCCTTCCCCAGGCTTCACTCTCCCCCAGACCCTCCTAGCAGGGCTGAGCCCAGGGCCTTTGTGCCCCAAGGTGAGTAGGGCCCCTGACCCCCACCCACACTTTGGTGTCAGCGGGCTCTGCCTAGAAGCCCCCGGTGTAGGGCCTGGTGCAGGAGAGAGCACAGGTCCTGGTTCCAGGTGGTGGGTGTCCCGCCTGCAGCCTCTGCCCCTCCCTGGGTCAGCTCCCCGAGGTGCGGACTGGACGTGGGAGTCTCCTACCATGGGCCTCGACGGCCCACCTCGAGTTTAGGAGGCTCACACTGGAGCACTCCATGCAGAGCACAGCGAGAACTCCCTGCCCGAGCAGCTGGACAGCCTGGCCCAGTGGCCCTGGTGCCAACGGAGGATTCCAAGGACACCAGAGACCCGCCTCCCACTGCCTCCGGTTCCAACAGGGGCCCGGAGCCGCCGGGGTCAGGAGCCTCAGCATTGACACTGCTGCCCATGCCGGGGCAGACAGTGACCCTGGGTGCCACGCCATGGGGACAGTGCTGATGGGTGGGCAGAGCCGTGTCCCATGAATGGAGTATCCATCAACCCTAAGGTCCAGGGAGGGAGCACAGGACAGGAACAGAACTAGGAGAAGTCAGGGTGTCACCTGCCTGGGCTCTGGGACTGGTCCTGGGGAGTCACCCTGCAACCACGGGTTGGCAGAACCAGGCTGTCTGCTTCTGCAAGCACTTGGGAGAGGAGGCCAGCAGGACACGAGCACGGCAGACCAGAGCCCCAGGCTGTGTGCTGCCTGTGACTGTCCCTAGAGCAGCAGCTCTGCCTGCTGGACCCATAGCTCCTGACCCCCCACCCGGGCTGGCCCATGGCCCCTAGAACTGCACGCTCCTCCTCCAGGCCGAGCAGCTGTGGGCACAGCTCGGGGAGGCCCAGGAGGGGCTGGCTGTGCTTCGCAGGGAGCTGCAGGGCAGTGAGGACAGCCTCGAGGGGCTGCGCAGGGAGGTTGCGGATGCCCACCGTGCACTGGGGGATGAGGCCCTCGAGAAGGACGTGCTGCAGCGCTCCAACGCCGAGCTGCGGGCCGCAGTGCACAAGGCAGAGCAGGAGAAGGCCAGGTACGGCTCCACCATGGACTGGCTGTGGGAGTCCCCCTCGCCCCAAAGCTCCCTGCCCCCCCACCCCACCCCTGGCCGTGGTAGGAAAGGGGTTTCCTACTAAGCTGGGCCAGATGATGGTGGGGGATATACCCGGCAGATCCAGGGTGCCGACTACCCATCCAGAATGATGACTGTTGGCCATGAGGGGGAGACCGGGACACACAGACCCGTCCCTGCCCTCAGGGAGTTCCCCTCCGGCAGGAAAGACGGGCCCCAGTGGCCAGTGGGAAATGGCCGGGGCTGGAGGGAGGGGAGTAGTGGTGAGAGGAGCTGGAGACATAGAGAGGGGCCAGGACAGCTGGGCACTCAAACCCACTGCCCAAAGGTGGCAGGCAGCCCCAAGGAGGCTGGGCTTTGGGACGCCTTAGGCATGTCTCAATAGGGTGAGGTGAACAGCCTGCAGGGTAGCCTGAACGGTGACCATGGGAGACGCCAGAGCCCCCAGGTGGCTCCCCCAGCCCCAGCCAATGACGCTCTGCTCAGTTTACAGCGGTCCAAGGAAGAAAAGGAGCAAAAGGTGCTGGTCCTGGAGGAGGCCCGAGCCGCAGCCCAGAAGGAGGCTGGCAAGCTGAGGGCCAGCCTGCAGGAGGCAGAGCAGGCCCAGTTAGACACCTGCCGGGAGCTCCGGGAGCTCCGCAGTCAGGTGACCAAGCTCTCTGGAGCCTCACACAGGCCGCCCTCCCTCTTCCCCCACCTTGGGGCCCTCCCACCAGGGCACCCAGGTGCCTTGTGCCTTTGGAGCCACCAGCAGAAGGGCTCTGCTCAGACTCACAGGGTTCCTGGGTGGGTCTGCCCTATGGGGCTCAGATGACAAACCTCAAACCTAATGGCCTAAAACAACCTTCTGAGGCTCATGAGCCCTGAGGGTCAGAAATCCAGCCTGAGGGCAGACGGGAGCTTGGCTCTGCCCCACAGCACAGGCACCCTCGGGGAAGCCTCCACAGCAGGGGCTTGACAGCAGGGACTGGGTCTCCTGGAGGCACCTCCTCTCACATGTCCAGTGGCTGATGCTGGTGGTAAGCTGGGCCACCAGGGCTGATGTTGAGCTCTGAGCTCTGCGCTCCACAGGGTCCTGGCCCCAGGGTGGAGGTGCCAGGTGTCTGTGGAGTGGCTGAGGGTGAAGGTCTGAGGGTACTGCACAGACCCCTGTCCAGAGCTGGACTTGGCCTGAGCGTCCCGGAGTGTGGGGAGATGCCCGGGAAGGAGGCTTTTTCCCAGGACACGTGAGCAGAGGCATGGGTGCAGGAGGCTGCCTGAGCTCCTATGAGGGGACGTGGGCCCCCATCAGTTCCGTCCCCATCCCCCAGGTGAAGACGCTGGAGACTGAGAACCAGAGGAAAAGCCAAGAGGTGCGCCAGCTGCAGGCCCAGTGTGCACAGGACTCGCAGCGGCAGCAGCAGAGCTGGCGAGAGGCCCTGGAGCTGCAGAGGCAGGCAGCTGAGGTGGACGCTGCCCGGGAAGACGCCCAGAAGGAGGTAGAGGGCTAAGGGGCCCAGAAGGGGAGGCAGAGGTCCGGGGTCGCCCAGGCCTTGCTCTCACCCTTGTTTCATCACATTTTAGTCAAAGACAGAGTCTCCCCCAGGCAAAGAGAGTTCTGAGCCTGCGGACAGGCAGGGGGATCCAGAAAAGACCAGCTCTCAAGAGCTTCAGGTCTCTGAGCTCACACCTCCACCCAGGCCTGCACACATGTCCCACGCCCCAACACCTGCACACACAGGCACACACTCTCCCATGAGCTCTCCCCAAACGCCTGCACACATGTCCCCACACCCTACCACATTCACTCCCCCCACCAGCTCACACAGCCCCACACCAGCTTGAAAGACCCTCTGTTCAGTCCCAGGCACCGCCCCTCAGGTTCTGTTTGCTGCCGGGCTGTGCTGCCACGGCCAGGTGGCCTCAGACCCCCCACACACAGCCTGAGAAGGTCTCCCTGGGCCTCGGCCTGGGTGGGGCTCCCGGGTTCAGACCCAAAGTCATGTGCAGAGTGGCTATTCTCAAGTACCCACCATACCCAGAAACATGGTTTACTTCCCATGGCCCAGGTGACCCCTGTGTCACCTCACAGCCCCTCACCTCCATCTGTGAATGGGGTCGTTATACTGCGGCCACCCAGGGAGGAAGATGAGATGAGGCCCACCTGCACTGGCGCCAGGCCTCCTACCCGGGGGGTTACAGTCTGGCAGGGGCTACATAGCCTGGAGCTGGGGCCTGGCTGCCTCCCCACAACCTGTGCACATTCCGAGCAGGGGGGGGGGGGGGTCCCTGTTTATTGCCCTATTCACTCACCTTGTGAGAATGGAGAACTGGGGACACAGGCCATGACCAGGATCTGCAGCAGCAAACAAGTGGCCTAATTGGGAGCGGGGCGATGGATAGCAGCAGAAGGACAGCAGGGTCAGGGAGGGCCCCTCTCACCGGGGCTGGGCTGCCCAAAGAAGAAAGGGGAAGGTGGCCCAGCAAGGACAGTGCGGAGAGGGGCTGCCAGGGCCTGAAGTGAAGAGAGAGGGAACAAGGGAGGCCCAGCCAGAGGAGCCGGGGAAGCCACCCAGCGCCTCCCTGCCCCTCAGCCGCCGTGCACTGTGTGTGGGGTGGACGACATTCTATTTTTCCCTGGTCTGATCCACTTGGAAGTCTGTGGTGGGGCACCTGGCACCCTGAGGTTCCCCAGCCCTGGTCTCAGGGGATGCTGGCACAGCCTTTGCTACCACAGGCCCTGAGCAGGCAGACAGCCTGGGCCACGGCCCTGTCTGGCCCAGGTTTTCATGAGGCTGCAGGGGGCTCTCTGCTGCCTGCCCAAATGTACTCCGTGGTCCTGGGGTGCCCTTCCCGACCCGGGCTCAGGTGTCTCCCCTGCCAAACATGGGCTGTGAGGCAGGTCCTTGGTCCCTCCAGCTGTGATATGCCAAAGAGGGGCTGGGGCGAAAGACCCAGGGCCAGTCTTCAGAGGTCCCTTAGTATCCAACCTCCATCTGAGCCCCCACGGCCCTGCCACAGGTCCTGAGGCTGCAGCAGAAGCTGGCGGAAGTGAAGGAGCGGCTCTGTGAGAGCCGCAGGGCTGAACAGAGCCTCCGGGCTGAGCTGCACGGAGCCACCATGAAGCTGCAGCAGGCCAGCAGTGTGACTGACAGCCTCCAGGCTCGCCTGGACAGGGCCTGCCACCGCGCCCATAGCCTGGAGCAGGAGCTGGCCCGGGCAGAGGGTGCCAGGCGGGATGCACAGGGCCAGCTGGGCCGGCTCTGGTCCATACTCTGCTGCGAGCTGGGGCTCCGAGCACAGAGCCCCTCTGCCTCCCCTAAACGGCCCGGCTCCCCCACCAAAGGTCAGTGTCTTTGGTGGCTGCAGGGGGCTCCTCTCCCAGCTCCACCACCTACCTGGGCCACCCCCACCCCTCCCTGGGCCTCACACTCTGCACCATAAGGGCCCGGACCCTGTGCCCCATCCCCGGCTCCCTGTGGGTGGGGACAACAGAGAGAAAGGGAGACAGGGCATCCATGTGCCACTGAGCCCGTCCCCTCAGACCTCACTGTCCTACAGGTTCGGACGGTTCTCAGGGTCGCTCTGGGCGGCACAGTGCCAGCTCCCCTGCCAGGTCCCGCTCACCACTTCGATGGCCTTCACCCGCACCAGGACAGCAGGGCCCAGACATGGACGTGGCCTCTGTGCAGGACGCCCTGAGGGACTTCATGCAGAAGCTGCGGGATGCCCAGCAGGAGCGGGTAAAAAGGGGCAGAGAGGACCTGCCCTGAAGGCTCCGAGCGACAGGAGGGGCCACTCTCTGTGCTGTCCGCCTGGGTCCAGGGCAGGGGCGTCACCATCCCCATGCCTGTCTCCTGAAGAACCATCCCAGGGGCTGGCCACATCACCTGCAGAGTGTCCCCCGTGACCTCTCACACGGGACCAAGCTCCCAGCAGCTACTCACATGGGCTCCCCATCTTGCCACCCCGGGGATGCCCCTCCTAACCTGCCAGGTGGGAGGAGCTATGGGAAAGACTGATAGTCATGGCATGACCTATTGCCCCACTCTACGTGCATACCCCAAACCTAGACATGCGGGCACAGCGCCTCCAAGTCCTCCCCAGGGCCTGTCCTGAGTGCCTCTATAATGCCCACCAGACCCCCAAAACCTCTAGCTCCCCACTCCCCGCAGCCCTGCCTGCTGACCTTTGACCTTCTCCCAGGACAACTGGCGCGCCCAGGTTCGCCACCTGAGCAGCTGGCTGAGAGAGGTGGAGAGGGAGCGTGCCCGAGCCCAAAGCCACGTGCAGCTGCTGAAGACAGCGCTGGCCCAGGCGGAGGAAGGTGACCTCCCTTCCCCACCTGCTCCTGGGGGTCCCCCAGAACACCCACTCCTGGCCTCCAGTGTGCAGTCCTGGGAACAGCTCAGGCTTGGGCCATGGGGTAACACCAAACCAGCACCCCCCCTTCACTGGGGGACAGACTTCCTGAGACTGTGAGAGGCCTCCTCCCTCCATGGCATTCTCTTCCCACCTGGGCTTCTGCACTGGCTGTGCCCAAAGTTGGAGCCTTCCTCCCAGTCACAAGGCCCATCCCCCCATTGGGTCTCTGCCCTCAGAGAAGCCCCTGCCCTGCTGGTCACCCCACTGCATTTCTGTCCCTCACCCCATTAGTGGGTCACCCAGGGAGGCAGGCCCAGGGCCTGAATGTCTGGAAGGAAAGGCCTGAGAGAAGGGTGGGCTGTGGAGGGGCCTGGGGTCCAGGCCTTGAGCTTTGAGGGAGGAGCAAGGTTGTCAGAGGGGAGCCTCTCAGCCCCCACCGTCTAGATGCCAGTCACTAAAACTCCCCAGGCCTCAGTTTCCCAGCCTCTGAGATGGGAGGGGCGATCCCCCGTATGGGAATCCCTAGACCTTGGGAACAAGGCAAGCCACCCTGCTTGCCCCACAGGCTGGCGCCAGGCAGAGAGGGAGGCGGGCAGTGCCCAGGCCACCAGGGCCCTGCAGAAGGAGGTGCTTCAGAGGCTGGAGGGGGAGTACCTGGCAAGTGTGCGGACAGCAGGCCAGGAGAAGAGGCGGCTCCAGGTGGGGACCCCACACCCCAGGGCCGGGAGGGGAAGGAGGAGGCTGAAAGGGCTGCTGGGGAGGGGAGGTTTCAGGTCCCTGGGGGCAGGTGGCCTCAGGGGCACTGGGTTCCCACAGAGCTTATCAGGGCTGTCCCTGCAGAGCTGTATTTGAGGTGGTCCTAACCCTTATTTTACAGATTGGGGAAACTGAGTCCTGGGCAGAGAGTGAGTTGGCCTAGGTGGCAGAGCCAGCCAGAGGCAGACCAGGGGCAGACCCGGCCTCTCTCTGTGACCACACCAGCAGGCATAGCGGCCCTGCCTCGGTGCTCTCTCTCTATGGGGTCAGGTCTATGCTGTTACGGGACTTTTATTTTTTTATCTTCATCCAAGGATGTTTTATTGATTTTGAGAGAGAGAGAGAGAGAGAGAGAGAGAGAGATGGATGTGAGAGAGAAACATCAATCTGTTGCCTCCTGTGCGCACCCCGACCATGGATTGAACCCCCAGCCTAGGTATGTGCCCTGACCCAGAATCAAACCCAAAACCTTTTGGTATATGGGTTGACCCTCCAACCAACCAAGCAGCTCATCCAGGGCCTGTGGGGCGGTTTTTACCCCACGTCACTCACACACGAAGCAGGCTGCACAGGATGGACTCAGTAAATGACCCCATGTGGGCTCTGTGCTGTGAAGGTGGCTGGTGGTCTGCAGTTTCCAGGTGAGGAATCTGGGCCCAGAGAAGGGCCGGCCTGGGTGATGGGGGCCGGCTTCCCCCTCACTGCTCGGCCCCGGAAAGCTGAGGCTCCTTGAGGACTTCGGGGGCATGGGGGACAGTGTGCTTGGAGTGGAGCACTGGCCCTTGGGAGACCCTGGGGGACCAGGGTCTCAGGCCTCACCCTGAGAAGTTGAGGTGGCTGCGGGCAGCAGAGCAGAAGGGATTCATGGGGCAGGACACAGGCTCTCAGCCCCACAAGTGCCACTAGCTGCACGTCACCCCTCTCCAAGCGCCCTGGATGGATGGGTGAGGGAGGACAGGGATGGTCCTGCAGGGGAGGGGCCCGAGAAAGCACGGAGGCGCTCAGCCCAGAAAAGATTTGTAAGACAAAATGTGGTTTCTGTTTCGAGACCCCTCCAGCTGAAGCTGCTGTGGTGATGGGGGCGGGTCACCCCAGGGCCCAGGTGCCTGGCTGAGTGGTGGCAGGACTTGTGAGGTGTGAGGGTCTGAGAAACCAGGAGAGGTAGGGTGGGACTGTGTTCCGTTTTACACATATGTTCACATGTATGTGTCCCATGCACATCTATAATAATAAAAGTGTAATATGCTAATTGTCCTTCTGGACGATCTTCTGGAGGAAGCCAGGGCTTCGAGGGAAGCCCGGGTCCCGGGTGCCAGAGGGAAGCTGGTGTCGACAGCCTGGGGAAGGAAGGCCTACTCTTGCACGAATTTCGTGCATCAGGCCTCTAGTTTGAAAATAAGTTGAACTATACCTATTAAATCAACCGTTACAAATACAACACTCCTCACTGGATCTGTCTCCCGAATTTATCCAGGCTGAGAGTGATGCGTTAAATTTTCCCACTGTGATTTTTTTTCTTTTGGCAACGTCTCCTTTATTCCAAGAGTCTTTGATTTGTGGATTTTTACGGCATGCTCTTCAGAATTCCACCTTTCTCGCTGCTCCAGCTTTTCCAGATCTGGAGGCCTCTGCCCGTAACCGTTCTGTCCTGAATTCCACTCCACCTGATGGGGCACAGCCCACCCGTCCCAGAGGCACTCCTGCCCTTCCCGCCCCACCGTCCCTCAGCCAGGAATCCGTTTCAACTCCACCTGAGTCTCTGCCCTTTTGCCGTTTCAGGAGACTTTGTCCCACTTACAAGCCTCACAGTGGTGTGTTCACTCTGCTTTTCTCTGCCCTTGACTGTAGGTTGTTTGCTCTCCCCTTCCCTCAGTGCCCATATCCTGGCCTCGTCCCTTTCCCTGGTCTTGGGGGTACAGGAGTGTTACCGAGATGAGCGTTTAGCGATGTCACACTGTGCTCAGGGAATGCTGGTGGCAGCTGGAACCCCTTGCTGTGCCCGGCCTCCCCCAGGAGTTCTGTCCCGGGACCTGCCCTTATCTTTCTGCTAAGTGCTGGCTGGGTTCGTGCAGAGCCTGCCCCTGAGTTCAAGCCCCCAGTGTCTGCAGACAGACCCAGAGGATTATCCAACAGCAGCCACACCTGGTGCCTTCCTTCTCAATCACAGGGGCCAATGGAACCCCATTTGTGGGCTCCCAGTCCTGCAGGCCAAAAATCCCTCGTGGGTGACTTGTTCTCTCCCACGTCTCAGCCTCTGGGGTGGGCTGGTCCTGAAGCTGGAAGAATCCCCTGGCAGCTCATTCAGGGTGTGGCAGGGTTCAGTTCCCTGTGGCTCTGGGACCAAGCCCCGTATCCCAGCCCTCGGCTGAGGATGGAGCAACTTCTAGAGGCTTCTCCCAGTTCCTGGCATGGGCCTTCTCATGGGCCCTCATCGGATCCCCGAAGATTAGATCTCCTGTGACACTAGACCCGCGTGGGTGGTCTCCCATTGGTTAATTACTAGCCCTCATTACCTCTGCAAATCCCTTTGCTACATAATCATTAGAGGATGACATCAGGGCCAAAGGTCACAGGCCATCTGTAACTGCCGGCCCCGGATTTTAGGAATTTGTTGGACATGTCGGCTGAACTCTTGTGCACACAGCTATCTCAGGTGAGCCAGCCCTCTCCCCATCTCTCCGAGAGAGGCTTTTTTCCCTCCGATCTCAGGCTGGTTGCTTTCCCTCTGACCTCCGTCTCGGTTGGATTCCAGAAATGTGAGAATGTTGTAGGTTATTTGAAGTGTTATGTCCAGAGTGGGGAGCCAGAACGCCCATTTAGCTTTGAAATTCAAAAACATTGACTCCTCCATTGTTTGTGCCTGGGCTTGGTGAACCCAACGAGGCAGAATCCAATCTACCTCCGTTTATACAGGTTCTTTCCACTGGAAAAGCATCTCTCCTCCCCAAGCTTCCCTGTTAGTTCGTCCCAAAATTCACAGCAGCCCAACACTGCTCTCTGGGCCTGTCTTCCTTCCTGACCTTGAACTTCACCTTTCCAGGTCCCAGCAGTTCAGGGTCTTCTGCCTGTTTAGCTGACCTGTCCTGTGTTGGCCTTTGTGTGTGTGTGTGTGTTGTTGTTGTTGTTGTTGTTTGTTAATCCTCACCCGAGGATATTTTCCCACTGATTTTTAGGAAGAATGGAAGAGGGAAAGACAGAGAGAAACATCGATGTGAGAGAAACACATCGATTGGTTGCCTCCTGCGTGAGCCCCGACCAGGGCAGGGCTGACAAGGAGCCTGCAACCGAGGTACATGCCCTCGCATCAAACCCGGACTCTTTGGGCCACAGGCCGACCTTTATACACTGAGCCAAGCCAGGTAGGCGGCCTTTGTGCTTCTATCTCAATTGTTCACTCTCCGGCTCCCCCATGGCCTCAGCTTGAGAATATCATTGAACCTTTGCTAACACGGATTCCCTTTTCTTGCAATCACTTTGTTCTCTATAGTTTGAGACCCTCAGATCTGATTCCTCAGATTGGCTTTGTCTCTTGAACCAGTTGATTGCTACGTACGTCATCATTCTTTTCCTCTGCACGTCTTTAAAGAAGGGGGTCTGGTCTTGCTCAAAGTTGGAAGTGGAGAGGAACCTCCTGGGGACTTGGTGTGACCCTTCCAGATACTTCAGGCCCAAAGGAAAGGCAGAGAGAAAGGTCCCAAGGGAGCCGTGGGGGCCGTGGGGCATGGGGAGCCGGTGGCAAAAGCAGTCCCGAGGCCTCACTAGAGCTTTTCTGTTCCAGGAATGGGGTGGGCGAGGGCCCTGCTCTGGGGCCACAGCCATAGTGACTGGAGGCCTCTTGTTCTTCACACACCATGACCCTCATCCCCGGAGGCCTCCCCTCCATGTCAGACGCCCCCTCCAGTCCTGGCTCTGAGCCGGGGTTCCCAGGAACTGGGGAGTCTTCTGAGGTTCTTCAGATATTCTGTATCCATGTTAATTTTTCTGCTTGATCAATAATTTCCTCATTTTTTTTTTATTGAAGTGTGTGTCCTAAAATCTATCAGTATTATGTGAAATTTTTCTAGAATTCTGGCAATTACCATTTCTCCTATTTTCAGGCTGGTTGGTTCTGTCTATCCTCCATCTTGCAGGAGCCCTCAAAGTTCTGGTCTCCAGCTCTGAGGAAAGTTCTCCCACATTTTGTGACCTCTTGACCATTGCAGTGGGCATAGGATGGGGATTGAGACTCACCTAAATCACTGGCAGCCCCAGGCCCTTTTGACAAACAGCCAACCCAGGCAGCAGTGTTTGCCACTGAGGGTGTGAGCCAGAGCAAGGTCTGCAAGCTACACGACAACTTTCACGTTCCCGGCCTGGGTTTTTCTCCATTTCACATAAGCCAATGTGTTTGTCAAGAGAAAGTTAATTAAAAACATATTTTTCTAATTAAATGGTAGGCCGTGCTGTGCAAACAGTAAGATTCTTGTTTGAGTGCAAACCCCTCCCGTTTCCAGGGCTACCCTGGGGATTCACTAGATCAGCGATGCACAGCTCGCATCACCCACCCACATGACCCTGCATCAGAGCCAGGCCCCAGCCTCCCGCTCCAAGGCTCACAGTGTCCTCCTGGCACCCGGACTTGTCACGTCCGACCCCACTGGCTCTCACGTGCCCCTGTGTGAGCCCTGCCGCACATCCCACCTCTCCAGAGAACGCTCCCCAGGCCCAGCCTGAGCTCAGTCCAGGTTCTAGAAGCGAAGCTGGGGAGCCCCTGGCACCCCTGGGCACACGTTTTTAGCTGGTTCCTAACTTTTGTCAAGAATGTCTGTGTTTGTGTCTCCTTAGGGTATTGTCTTTATCAGCTTTTTTTGTGTTGAGATGTTTTATCTTGATTTAGTGAATTGGTGAGCTTTCCATCTTTTTCTCTCACCTGGAATAATCTAAATAGCCTAAGAGGTAAGCTTTTTTAAAGGTTAGTCTGAATTTGCGTGCAAACCGCGCCCTCCTGTCATCTTAAATAGGCTTTAACTTCCTCTCCATCTCTGTCATTTTCAGTTCTCCGCCTCTTCTTGTCACGTGGCAGTCACCCACCTTACATTGTTGAGTGCACGTGTGTTTACCGTCGTCATAGTGACATGTGTGGCTATACCTGCAGTTAGATCTGTGCCTGTGCTGGGTGTCGGAGATTCTATTTATTTCCCCTCATCCAACTTGTCAACAGTTCATCTCTTTTATTGATCTTTTCAAAGAATCAACTTTTATCTCTTCTCTTATTTCTGTCCACTTTACTCATTTCGGCTTTTATCTCTGTTGACATCCTCTTTTGGTTGTCATTTTCCTGATTTCCGACATTGAATAAGTGTGTGTTTATGTTTGGACTTTGTCTGTCACTAGTAAGAGAATTCATTGTGAACCGTGTTTTCCCTAATTGAGGTTTGCTGGGTGACCCGTGGCTTTTCCATATGAATTATTTTCCTTTTTACCCATTTTCCAGGAGTTTCAGTTTTTATTCCTTCTTTAATTCAAAAGACTGATTCCATGTTTGTGCCTCCTTTTGTCGCCACATCTGGTCTCACTGGCGAGAGGGTATGGAGTGGGCAGTGCGGGCCTTTGGTCAGCTTCTGGGGGGATCTGGGTTTATGCTCCTGGTTGTCGGCTGTTTGCTGGTTGCTCTTTGCTTTCTTGGTTTGGTTTTGTCTATTTGTTTGTGGTATGTTTGGAGGAAGCTGAACAAGCTGATTGCAAAGTTTACTGGGAAGAAAAGATGTTTATAACTGATTTAAGGCAGCAGGAGGGGTAGCACAGGCTGGACAAAGAGGCCAGCAGGGTGGTAGAGTCCAGAGGTGTTCAGCTGTCACTACTTGGCGCCAAGTCTTTTATATCTGAGCAATTCGGGGGCCCATTGTGTCCTGGGACTGGCCAGAGGGCGGAACCAGCCAACCAATGAATGGGTCCGTTGTGACCCAGGGGCTGGAAAGGTGTCAGGCTGAGGACCTGAACCCCAAGGCCCAGAGGACGGATTGGGGGGTCGTGGCATGCTCTGCTCTTCACTGTTCATAAGCAGGCTGTGCAATTAGACCCCCACCCTGTATGTGCACAAGACATTTTCCACCCTTCCTTCTACAAGACCCTCATTTCACAACAGCCCTCAGAGGGTGTGGCACCTTACAGCCCCCTCCCTTCCTTCTCCTGGCCTCAACAAGAACCCAGTGAGATTGCATCACCCCATGCACAGATGGGGAAACTGAGGCTGGGGGCCTGGTCCAAGGGCACGAGGGGAGCCCCGTGTCCCTGCCCCACGCCCGGCTCTTCCCTGCCTGGCTCCCAGGTCAGAGCTACAGGTTGGGCTCCATTCGCTATTACAATGAATTTAATTCCATGGGCACTGGGTCCTTATAAGAGAAGCCCAGTGTTTCACATAAGTGGTCTGGGCCTCTTTAAATACCATGAGATATTTAAGCTGTGTTTGAAGGAAACCTCTGCTTTTCTACTGGAAAATGTGTACAAACAGAAAATTATAATTTTCAAAATTGCAAGGGAGGGTGAAACGTCACAATTTTAGGGACAAGCATTGCCCTCCTCCCTTTCCTTTTTCAAAGTACTAGTGTCAGCCCCCAAAAAAGTGTGTACAGGGTCACCCTGCCGTCTCCAGTCACTTCCCGGCTCCTCCGAGCAGCCCTCCTGTGTGAGCGGCCAGCGTCTGCTCCAGCATTTAGTGAGAATAAAGGGAAAGGATGGACCATGGCCCCTCTGACAGCCCCGGGGCCTGGCTGCTGTGGTCGCTGTGGAGGATGGGTGTTTGCTGAGACTGGGACCCTGGGACCTGAGAGCTAGAGCTTGCCTGGGCCACTGGGGTGCCTGCACCTTCAGGCTCCTCTCCCTGGCTCGGTGCCCAGGCTTCCTCTTGCCCTCACACTTCACCCTCTCAGTTGGCCCTTTCTCCCCTCCCCAGCCAGGCTTCCAGAAGGCCTGCCCCTCTCTCCCCCACACCCTCAGCCTGTCACCACACACACACACGCACACACACACACACACACACGAAAAGGTCACTAGCAACACTTGGTCCCACCCAAAGGGTTCTTTTTGGGTGTCTCCTTGACCCCTTGGGGTACCCCCATTAAGGGACTGGCCCCTCCCTCCCAATTTCTGCTGACTTTCTGGGCTTCCCTGCTCGACCATCTCTTTTTCTCTCTGTCCAGACATCTGCTTGTCAGGACCCCTTCGCTCCCCTTCTCCCCTCTTACCGGGACACCCTCCCCTCCCCTGGCCTCCAGAGCCACCTGGTTCTGAAACACTGCCCCTGAGTTTAGTGACTCCTGGGCACCCCTCAAGACTGAACTCTGAACCTTCACCCCCAGACATGTTCCCCGCCTGCCTTCAGTCTGGGTGAGTGGGTCCTGGACCACCCAGCAGCCCATGCCTGGGAGTCCTCATTCCCCCACACGGCCCCTCCAGGCTCAAAGTCCCATGTCATGTCCATTTACTCCCCCGCTCACATCCAAGCCACCTCCTGTCCACCACGGAGTCAGAGGACCAGAGACACTGGCCACTTCTCGCACAGAACACAGGGGAAAATTCAAAAGCTAGAGACTGGCCCAACCTCATGAAGCCATGCTGGTCACAAGCCAACCTCAAGTTTCCACAATGGAGTCTGCATAGAACTCATCAGAAATCTCCAGGCCCCACTGCAGGCCGGCTCGGGGCCCAGGGGCCATGTTCTCCTTGTGAGAGCTCAGAGCAGAGGGGTGAGGGGGCAAGTCTGCTGTCACAGGAGAGAGACCTGGTGGGGGTGGTGTCGGTGGGGGACTCAGTGAGGCTGGTTGGGCTGCAGGGCTGAGCAGGACTCTGGGCAGTGAGGGCAGGGCCCTGGGGCAGGGGAGCAGGTGGTAGAGGGGTGGGCTGAGTCCAACAGGCTCCGTGACTTGGGGTGACTCTGGTCTTCATTCCAAGTCTGGAAGCAGGTGAGGGACACTGGTTGAGTCTTGAGGCCACTCTGGCCACAGCACAGAACCTGCCAGTGGAGCCTCTGCCCACACTGGGCCCACAAGGCCTCCTTCCCAGTTCCCACGGCTACATCTCAGACGGCCCAGTTGTGCAGTGTACTTGGCCTCCTCTCACCTCCTCACATCCCAGCGACCTGCAGCAGATCTGGGCAGACACCCTGTGCCTCCCTCCCCAGGAGCAACTGGACACACTGCACCGGGCCCTGCATGAGAGCAGGGGGCACAGCCAGGGCCTGGCCCAGAGGAGTCGGCGGCTGGAGGAGCAGGTTGCCAGCCTGGAGCACAGGTGCCAGGAGGCCGAGAGTGCACAGGGGCCCCTGCGGCAGGTGAGGCCCCCAGAAGGGCATGAACAGAATCAGCCCCTGGGCATGAACAGGGGTCCAGGTGTTCAGACACCATTCAGTGCCCGGCTGACAGAGCAGAAATCGGAGGAGGGAGAGCACACGCAGGGATTCCCTGGTCCAGGACCACCCGAGAGCCTGGTCCACGTAGCCTCTATCTACCCAGGTACTTCAGAGGCAGCAGCTCAGGAAGCAGGGATTGGGGGCACAGTGCATGAAGAGGTACATCCTGCAGGGACACAGGGCCTCCCAACACCTCAAGGGCTCCCACCTACAAGGGGAGCTCGTGGTGCGGCATGAATGCCAGCCACTGGTATGGGCTCTGACAGTGGTCCCTAGGAGAGGGTCAGGGGATCCCTCACCAGGGTCCCTCGCTGGGGTCAGGTGAGGCTGGGGATGTGTCCTACTGCCCCAGGGGCCTGACAGGTCATGGCTGAGAGTCTCTGTGAGCACCCCTGGGCCACGTCTAGGCAGAGGGTCTTGCCTGTCCCCCAGCACAGGGATCTAGAGTGGTATGCGGACACAGACAGGGGAGGGGCTCAGGAACACACAGACATCCACACCCTGTCATCCTTCCCCTTGCAGCCCTGGCCCCAGGCAGGACTCCCGGAAGGGCATTCAGCCTGGGCTCACCTATGCAAAGGGAACCAGGTGTCTGTCACTCATGGCTGTCCCAGGCTGGGCTGCTCAGAAGGGGTGGTGGAGGCCATGTTAACTGGCTCCCCCACAGACTTTGCAAGGGCCTCCTCGGGTCCAGTGAACCCCTGGGCTTGTCACTGTGTCACCTGCTCACCAAGACCTATCAAGACTGGCTTCCTGCTGGGGCGGGCTTGTCTGGTCTGGGCAGTGTGGCCCAAGGGCATAAGGGCCTGGGGGACCGCAGAGGCCAGGCTTAGCATCACTGGTGGAAGGAGTAGCAAGGAGACAGGTGCCCCGGGCTCTCAGACTCTGAAGGAGAAAGATGCCAGGGGGGCATGCGAACACCAGAGAGGCGAGAAAAGGAAAGGTCAGGGCCAGAGACAAGGTGGAGGCTGCCACCACCTCAGGCAGGAGGGAACGAGTTAGTTGTGTCAGGAGCAGAGGCAGAACCAGGAACAGCCATGGTCCCCACGGGTCGGAGGGTGTATGTGACAGCTATGCGGACACTGACCACAGGCCTCCTGAGGGAGCAGTGGGGCCCTGGCGGGGAGGGGACTGCTGGCCTGGAGCCCCCGGGAAAGTATTTGTCCCATGTCCCAGGCAGGTCCTGTTCAGCTGAGGTGGACTCAGGGACAGGAGGGTTTTCCAGCGGGGAGTGGCCAAGTCAGTGGGGGGAAGGGACCCTGGGGATAGGATTGGGGTCTGGATGGGGGCACAGAGACCAGCAGGCCAGCACAGGCACTGACAACCACTGGCCAGCTTGTCCACACCGGGCCACCTGCCCGCCCAGGAAGGAGGGTCGGCAGCTGGGTACAGTCACCAGGATCCTGTCCCTTCTCCTGAAGGGTGGGCCAGCGCTGAGCTGCTGAGCTGGGGAAGCGGAGGACTCACGGCCACTCCAGGGGCTCCTGGGGGGCTGAGCATTAGCCCGGCTATGGCACCGCCCCGCCCCGTGGGGGAGGGGAGGAACAGCTAATGAGTTCCAGGAGGTCAGCTGCGAGGGGCCGCAAACCCATAAACCCTTTATTGGTGTCTCAGGAGGGGAAGCCCGGCCGTGGCCGTTTGTTTATTTTGGACCTCATGTTTCTCTGTTTCACATGCACTGCCAGGACTGTCACTGGGATTTTAAAGAAACAGGACTTCCTTTTCAGTGGAGGGGCTGTTTTTCTCAGTCCTGAAGAAGAAGGAATCCTTGCTTTTGAACACTGACCCCATAGTCTCACCCTGAGGCTGCTCCTCTGTAGCAGGCCCCTGAGAGCCCAGACCCTGAAGGGAGGACCGACAGGGGCTGCAGCAGGACTGGGCACAGTGGGCAGTGGACAGGCCTGGTTTGGAGAGAGGGCCTGGGCTCTGATGCTGCCCAGCTGCTGCTAGGACTGCAGGCCAGAGACCATCCCCAGCAGCACCCAAGAGGCACGTCCGGGGTCAGGTCCTTCCTCCAAAGGGATCATCCCCAGGGGCAAATGGAGCCCCACCGACCTTCCCACCAACACTGTTTCTCTGTTTCACCCTCGTTCAAATGCCAATGGCCCTGGGTGGGGCTCGGGGTCCTGGCCCAGGGCAGCGCCCTGCCCCACCAAGCCAGTGCTCATGGGACCCAGAGCCCTTCCCAGAGGTACCCACATGCTCCCCGAAGAGCAGGCCACACTCCCCCAGCAGCCACTACAGGCTCTGCTCTTGCAGAGAGAGAGGGACACGCTGAACAGGGAAGGGGATACAGGGGGGGCCGAGGAGCCACTGGACCAGCCCCTGAGCAGCCTGCACCTCCAAGTGGACAGGGCCCTGAGGCAGAACCAGCACCTACTGGTGAGCAGGGCCGGCGCAGCTCTGCATACCCCAGCCTTGGGAGTGGGCTCAGCACAGGGGGTATCCAGGTGGTGTGGGTCCCGGAAGGGTGGGCCACCCTGCCTGACTCAGGACACACACAGGGGTGCACGCACAGGGGTGTCTGCTGGGTCACACCTGGGAGTGGTGGGACGGTCGGGTGTCTCGTGAGCCAGCACCTAAACCAAAAAGGGAGGTGTGGGGGAGCACAGCTCCCCTGCATGTGTTGGGGGGATCTCCCTTTCCACCACTGGGCAGACTCTCCACCCCAGACGAGGAATTTACAAGCAGGTGGGAGGCAGCAAGATTCAGCCTAGGATGCCTGCAGAACCCAGTCCAGACAAGCAGAAACCAGGATGCCATTAAAGCAGATGTAAGGTCCACCCTGCCGGCCTGTGGGCTGGGCTCTAGCTCAGATGAGGCCCAAATCTGCTTGCCGATCTAGACTGGGGCCCACCCCCCACCAGAGGGCAGTGGGTAACAGAGGACTGGACAAAGGAATAGTGGCCCCAAGGGCAAGCGGGCAGCAATGAGGTGTCTAAGTTCTCACCCAGGTCCAGAGAGCGGAGCTGGAACAGGCCCAAGCCCAGCAGCCCCAGGAGCTGGCTGCCCAGCACCAGCAAGACCTGACTGTGGAGGCCAAGCAGGCCCTGGGGTCCCAAGTGCTGGAGGAGCAGGTGGGGCCGGGTGGAGGGCAAAGGAGGGGAGGGCAGGGTTGGGGAAAGCCTGGTGTCCTGCAACACACCCCTCCAGCAGGGGTTCTCCACACTGACACCCAGGAGCTCCAGCTCACTGAGAGGCGGAGCAGGTTTCTGGGGCAGTTGCCACCTGCTCTGCCTCTACTGCCTGCCCGTAAGGAGGGGTGGTGAGGACAGCCCCTCAGTCAGAGGTCGAGGCCTGTGAAGTGTCCAGACTGTGCCTGGCAGGTGGCAGTTGTCCTTCAGGCAGGAAGAGAGAGTGTCATGTAGGGACAAGGTGGTGACAGTGTGACAGAGCCTTGGAAATGTAGCTGTGCTGCCCCCCCCCCCCAACACACACACACAGGTACACACACATGTATACACACCGGCAAAGACATGCCTGCCAGGGCTGGCCCACAGGCTCCAAGCTGTCAGAGACAGCTACATTCTATAGATAAGGAAACTGAGACCCAGAAAGGTAAAGTGACTGCCCAGTGTTACCCCCAAGTTAGTGTCCCTGACCCACCAAGCCACGTCTGCTGAATTTATGAGCTCAGGAGAACTTATTTCCTTATCACTCGGAGTACATTCATGGCCTGAATGGAAGGGGGTCTGTCCACTGTGGGTCCCTAGGATGGGTGGATGTACCGGATGAGGTGAGCCTGCGTGTCCCTGTGTGTCTGCTGATGTTTCAGTCCCATGCATGTCACCTCTTGGGGGAACCATGGACTGTGGCCTCCCAGTGCTTCCTGTTACAGAGCTCTGGGGAGGCCTAAGACCGTTTCTGCCCCGTTCCCAGGTGGCCAGGAAGGAGCAGCTGGACTAGGAAGTACAACGGCAGCAACATGCCCACCTCAGCCAGGCCTTCCCTGCCAAGAAGTGAGCCCTGCTGCCAACCCTGCCACAGTCCTGACCAGCCAGACGCAGAACCATGAAGTGGAAAACCAATGCTCATGCGGCTCAGTGTGGGCCCGGTGCCTGCAGAGGGGCTCAGGGAGCAGGAAGCCGGAGCCTACACTCACCTCCAGGAGTCCCATGTCAGCAGGCATCCTCTGGCTCCCCGACCACTGAGCACCCCACCCTGTGACGTGGGCTTCTGCTGCACACCTCCTCCTCCAGCCACTGTCTCCACCTGGACATGCCATCGGGACAGACCCCGCCAAGCCAGTTTCCTTGGCCACAGGCTACATCCCCTGCCCTCAGCTCTGTAAACACGGGGAAACACGTGGAAAACATTTCCACCAAATGGAGCCAAAAACAGAGTGTCCTTCAAGGCCCAGTGCCCGCCTCCCACGCCCAGAGGCTATGGAACCTTCTGTATCCAGGAACTGCAGGTCTCTCACGATGGCAGGTGGCTGGAAATGACTCAGTCGGTCCCTGTGACTCACTGGCCTGAGAGGCACGGGAGCAGGAACTTAAAAGTCAGAGTTGCAGAACCTCTCACTTTCCCAGTCTGTGAACCTGGGCCAGGGACCCTTAGAATCCAGCCTCGTTGCTATGGAAACAAGGCAGCCATCTTCACCTATAGGCATTTTTATTCATTTCCCCCATTTATACCAGGTCAGCGATTTATTTTCCTCTCCAAATGGCCTCTTTTGTTCTATGACACCAGCCAGCCCAGGACTCACGGTACCCAAGGTTCTTCTGAGTTCAGCTCCTCCCAGGGAACCCCTGTCATACTCTGGAGGACAAGCATGGGGGCAGGAGGGGTCCAAAGCTCCCGGAAGCCACCCCATCTCGGCCACTGTAAGCTGTGGCCCAGAGAGACGGCCGTCTGTCTCATTCAAGATGGATCTAGGCTTGTTTTCACCTGGTGGTCCTTTGGAGACCTGTCTGGGATTGCACAGCTGGAGACGGGCATCCCTGCCATCCCCCAAGGAGGCGGGCCATGCTGGCCTCGCCCACCCTCATCTGCCCAGCAAAGCTTTGGGCACAGGGTCCTGTTGACTGGAGGACAGAGCTGGGCCAGGTAGACTGAGCAAAGTGAGGCCCAGTGTTGGGCACTGGACTCTATCCTCACACAGCACCCTGGAGGTGAGGTGCAGGGAGGAGGGCGGGGTAGGGGCCCATCCTGGTATACAAGGTCAAGGCAGAACTGCTGCCCTCCCCACAGTCGAAGGGATAGGGCAGAAAAGCAACCCGTCTCCCACCCACCCCTGCTCCCTGGAACTCGGGCCAAGGCCCTTGGGTGCTTCTCCCCTGCTATCCCACATGGAGTTCTGTGGCCTGTAAGAGGCCCGGCAGGTTCCAGCATCCCTATAGGAGTTGCCAGCCTTGCAGGGCAGTCCCAGTTCTGCTCTCCAGCTGTGCAATCCCAGACAGGCTCTCTAGGCCTCGGGGACCACCTGGTCTGGGGCACCAACCTTCTCAGGAGTCAAAGGACACACCTGAAGCCCACAGGGGGAGGAGGACTCATCTCCTGAGAGAGCAGGAGAGCCATGGGAACAGGGCCATCCTGAAGCACTGGGGCCAGAAAGAAGGAAGTGACACTGTAAGACAGAGGCAGGGGAGGATGACCAAGCACCCGAGGAGACAGGCTCCACCTCCAACACACCAGCTTTTGAGGGAGGCAAAGGCCCCATCTTGGCCACAGCTGGGGAGGAAATGAGCCGCGGGACCCAGGAGTGCAGCTGGGCCAGGGCAATTGGTATCTGGGCCTCTTGACATTAATATTCTCACCTGTGGATGCTAAAGTGAGGCCAGAGCGCTCCCTCTCCCAGCACATGCATGCTCGGAGCCTGTGGGTTAGACTGTATCTGCTACTTTTAATACTCTTTTTAAAATGTTTACTTGAGCCCTGGCCAGTGTTCTCAGTGGTTAGAGCGTCGGCCCAAGCACCAAAGGGCCTTGGGTTTGATTCCTGGTCAAGAGCACGTTGCTGAGTTGCAGGTTCAATCCCTGGCCCCAGTCAGGACATGTGTGGGGATCTCTCTCTCTCTCTCACTCTCTCTCTCCCACACCCCTCTCTTCCACTCTCTCAAAAAATCAATGGAAAAAATATCCTCAGGTGAGGATTAACAAAACACACAAAAAACTTTACTTGTGTTTTCCTGCATCATTAGAAAGGCCACAGAGCATAATTTTATTGGCTGCCAACCAGGGATATACCCTGCCTCCCACATGCCTGGGTCTCCACTGTGGTTTCCCTGCCATCATGGAACACTCAGAAATGGGAATCTTTGCCCTTGAACCAGGGGATATGCAGGAGGCAGGGAGGGGCCTGTCACCACCCCAGGGCAAGGAGAGCCATACCTGAGCCCACCTGTAACCCATTTATGGCCTCTCCCTGCAGAACTTAGCTCAATGTTTCCAGTTTCTCTCTCTCTCTCTCTCTCTCTCTCTCTCTCTCTCTCTCTCTCTCTCTCTCTCTCTCCCCCCCCCCCCACCCCCCACCCAGAGCTAAAGCAGCAACAAACATCCCAGCAGTGAATGTGCACCCATTCTGAGCATTTCCTTATGATCACTAGCAGAAGCCTCATCATGATGTTCAGGTGTGGGGGCTCCGTGGAGGCTCTGTCCCTCACTGCACATAGAGAGCCAGTGGGCCGGAGTTAGTGGGCTCAACACACTGGCTAGGTGAACAGCGGGCACCCTGAGCCAGGCCCTCCCCCCTCTGCTTGGTACACCAGCGGCACCCATCTAGCCTTACAGTATAGTGACAGGAGCCAGATCCTACCTGCCCCTCTGGGCACGGTGATCTCCCAACCTCATTCCCAGAGCAGGTGGCGGGTTACCTGGGACAGAGTCTCTGGTTTCACCTGCATGGTAGAACCAACTGCTCTGGGGAGATCTATGCCCTGCCAGCTGCCTCTTGGAGGGAAGAAGAGAAAGTAGGGGGTAGGGGGGAACAAGCCAGCCAGCCCCTGCCACTAGCAGCCTCCCCCAGAGCCCCCTCCCCCAGCCCTGCAGGGAACAGCCCCCTGGGCCAGGTGTGGACACTCACCACCTTACCCTGCACGGAGTCCCAAGTCCTGGGGCATCCAGAGGCCGGCTCCAGGCTCCCCCATCTAAACTGCACACACACTCAGGCCCTAAATTAAAATGTCACAGGCCTATGGGGAGGCTCAGGTTTCCTGCCGCAGAACATGAGCCTGCTTGATAAAACCATTTTGGTTTTGATAAATGTGGACTTTCTGTGGCAGAGACAAAGGCGCCCTTGAGTCCAGACGAGAACCTACAACGACACATTGCTGAAAACTATTTCCTGATAATATTTTTAGCACCTGAAAAAAAACAAACATTTTTTTTCTCCTTTTGCCAGTGGAGTTGTGTTTTGTGATGTTGTTGTTTTTGTTGTTGTTGTTTTAATGTAATGCCCAGTGGGGGTGAGGCCCTGTGTTAACCCCCAGGCCAGGCTGCAGACCAGTCCAGGGTGAAGGCCATGGAGTAAGCAGGCTCTCTGGGTGGGCCCGGGCCTGAGCATCTCACAAAGCTGCCCAGGAGATTCCCTGGGCGGTGGGGCTGGGAGCCCCTGTCCTGATGTCCTAGGGTCTCCAGTCCTTCCACAGCTGCACCTTGTGGGACTAGGGCATTTACGGGCCCTCACTCTCCGGGTGCTGCCAGTGTAGGGCTGGCCTCCTGAAATTCTCGAGTGGCCCTGATTGCATCCTAACGGGATCTGTGTAAACCGGTGGCCTCAGAATTATCCACACACGGAGGGGCCCTCCCACTAGTTCCTAAAAATCAAATCAAATGTTCCTTGTTTTGATTGCAAAACAACATGCTCATTGAAGACGTTTTGGAAAATACAGAAAAACAATGACAAGTGTGAAACCTCTCAGGACCTGGTGACTGTTCACTCTGCTTATCTTTGGGGGGTGCACCTGTCTTCAGGGGCCCCGGGCTTGGCTGGAGTCACCAACATCAAGACTCTGAGAGCAGAGAGGATGGGGGAGGAACTGAGGCCCCAAGAGTCAAGTCTTGCCCTGGGCCTTGGGACCCAGAGATGAACAGATACCCCCTGAGGGACAAATGCACAGTGATGTCCCAGGTCAGCAGTCCCGGAGGCAGAAGGAGGGCTGGGGTGACCACAG
This sequence comes from Myotis nattereri, assembly GCF_964212035.1. Lineage (NCBI taxonomy): Eukaryota > Metazoa > Chordata > Mammalia > Chiroptera > Vespertilionidae > Myotis > Myotis nattereri. The sequence goes on from NC_138082.1 coordinate 36,399,480, forward strand.
CTGGGGACAGAGAATCTGAATGTGGGCTCCTGAGGTCTTACTCCCACCCAGGGGCCCAGGGACATCAAACCACTTGCCAGAGGCCCCCACTGGCCAGCCATAGGAGTCGCCAAAATTCTCTTGCTGCCTGCACCCGGCAGGAAACCTCTGGGGCAGAAACACTTTAATGCCCTGAGGTTCCCCAGGCCAGGGGTCATTCCCACATTAAACCAGATAGGAAGCCTCGCCCTGCACAGGAATCCAATGCCCCCAGGCTCAAGGCTAGGGAGGGGTGGGGGCAATGTAGGGCTGGCCTCTGTCTGTCCTAGAAGGGTTCGTCCAGGCACCGCTCAGCCAGCGTGGCCCCCCCCGCATGACACTCTGGCAGCGGGGTGGCCGGGTTCCCTGGCCGGGCAGCAACCTGAAAGAGCACGCGGAACGCCTGCCCCCCAAGGTAAGGTCTGTCCCAAAACTGCTCCGTGCACACTGCGGCCTCACGGAGGATGGTCCCCGGCCCGGAGCGTGCGCCCGCGAAGCCCTCACTTCCCCAACACCCGGCCAGGGGGGTACGGGAACGCGGGGGCCGCGGGGGCCGTGGGCTGGGCCTCCAAGCGGGGCAGGGCCACTAGGTGCCCCAAGCCCTGGGTCAGGGGCTCGGCGCGCGCGCCCGCGCTTTCCGCCGTCCTGGCGCTTTAAGAGTCGCCCTATTTGCATGGCCCCGCCCAGTCCGGTGTGCGGCCGGCTCGATATTTAAATCGCCGCTCCAGGGGCGGGGCCGGCCCCGAACGCGGTCCCGCCCGGCGCCTTCCTTCGCGGAGCGGCCACCGGACAGCGGCCCGGCAGAGCTCGCGGGTGTCGGGCGCAGAGCTGTCGACGGCGCGGCCGCGCTGCCCGAACGCCCGCTCGGCCCCGCGGACCACTCCTGACAGCGGCCTCGCTCCCGGCGGCGGGGACCGCGAAGCCCCGCTCTGTCCCTCTCTGTCCCCGTTCTGCCCCCGCTGTGCCCCCGCTCCGCTCCGCTCCGTCCCCGCTCTGTCCGCATCCGTCCCAGCTCTGCGCTGCTTTGTCCCGCTCGGTCCCCGCCGCCGACCGCTGGCGATGCCGTGCGGTGCCGCCTGGGCGCTGCTCTTGGCCGTGGCCTGGGGGCTCGGGGCGCGCGGGGTGCGCGGCGCGGTGGCCCTGGCCGACTTCTACCCGTTCGGCGCGGAGCACGGCGACGCTGTCACCCCCAAGCAGGACGACGGCGGCTCGGGGCTGCGGCCGCTCTCCGTGCCCTTCCCGTTCTTCGGCGCCGAGCACTCCGGACTCTACGTGAGTACCCCGAGCCCGCGGGGCGCCGGGGAGGGAGCTGTGCCCCGGCCGCTGCCCGCCGCCCCGACTCCCGCCGCCGCCGCCAGCAGCTTGGCACCACGGTGGCCAGAGGTGGAATGAGGACAGCGCTTCCTCCCTCGGCGGCCAAGGCCGGACAGCGGCCCGCAGGAGAAGCGGGCCGGCGGGGGTGCGAGCTGCAGCCCCACCACCTTGGCGACGGGCGCCTGCCCCGCCCCTGCCCCCGCCTGACCGGCCCGGAGCGTGGGCAGCGTGCACTGAGGGTCTGCCGGTGCCTGGTCCCAGCTTGGTGGGGGGAGTGCTGGCCCGCTCCTGACTCTCAGAGACAGCAGGCATGGGCCAATTCTGTCTCCACGGCTCCCAGGGCGGGACCCTGGCCCCTGCGGGAAAGAAATGCTGTGCCTCTCCTCCCTGCATCGTGCACTTTCTGTGGGTGGGCCACAGTGCACCGCCCTGAATCTGGGCTAGAAAGGGGCTGGGCAGCCCGATGCACTGTCACCTCCAACACCAATGCCCGGAACACAACCTCTGCCATTCCCACCACCATCACCACCACCACCTCCCATTCCCCCATCAGCCCAGTACCAGCACCACCCCGGCACTGCCATCTCCCCCATCAGCATTGTCACCTGCTCCCTCATCCCCACCATCTCCAACACCGCCTCCATCACCATCCACAGCTTTGGCACTGCTGTCCTTCTTACCCGCCACTGTTCATGTGTCCTCTGCCACCCCCTCGCCAACATCATCGGCTCCCTCCACCACTTGGCCACCCCACAGCTGGGCAGCTGCCTTTCCCAAGCCAGTGCAGAAAGGCCTCCTCCCATTGGGCGCAGCATTTGCTGATGTGACTGTGGTGGCAGGAGGCAGCCATTGCTCTGTAGAAGCACCTGCTGGAAGTCCCTCTGGACCAGGATTTGGACCTGGAGCCAGGACTGACTTCAGAAAGTGGAGTGAGCAGGGCAGAGCTGTGCTCAGGGTCTCCGGGAGCCGAGGATCCCCACACATCTTAGAACTGGGAAAACTTGTTGGCACCATCTTACACAACACTGCATCAACATGGCCCTTAGGAATTGGCCAGGCTCAACTTTCCCAGCCACAGTCACAGGTGAAAATATTATGAAAACAGTCCACCCTCTGACCAGCCCCTCTAAAAACATCGACCCTTGCCAAAACAACGGGGGAGAGGGCGCTGAAGTGGACAGATCCGCTAGCAAAACAAATGGTTTCATCAGAAACCAACATTCTGGCTGCTAGCAAAACATAGATCTTCATAAGAGCTTCGTCCTGAAACAGAGATGTTATTTGAAAAACACTTGCCCATGTGGACATAGTGAGCCCCTTCACCTTCTCTTCACTCTGTAGGAAAGAATGGAGTTCTTGAGGGGCAATGCCCAGAGCACCTTGCCTGAAATAACGACGGGCTCTATGTCAGGGAGGGAATGGAATGAACCGGCGGGCAGGGAGGCCTTAGAATCACAGCCAAAGGAGGGAAGGGATGGTATTTGTTCTGAAGCAAGTGGGTCTGACCAGGTGGCCCCCACACCCACTCAGGTCCAGAAGACACTTTCCTGCATGTCCCTAGATCCAACCCTTGTCCAGCAGAGCACACCTGGGCCAGCCCTGAGCCCACCAGCCAAGTGAGAACCCTCTATAGGCCAGTTCCCCCTCCCCAGCCTCTGCCCCCTTAGTCCCCAGCCTATTGTTTGGCAAAGAGCAGGCTTGTTGAGTGGCTGGAGAGATGGAGGGATGGGTGCCTCAGCCCTCTGACAGGGCCCACTTGTCACAAGGTGTGAAGTTAGCAGTGACGCTGCTTGGAGACCAATGCTTTCTGAGTCTCCATGGAATCAGGACACAGACTACACCCTAGTAAGGATTCAGTCCTGCGATACTTGGGGGCACCCTTTCCAGAAGGCACCCAGCATTAGGCTTCTTCTCATGTCATAGCAGCTGCATGTGCTAAGTCGTGAGGCTCTGAAAATCATGGAGAGTCATTCTATTGCTAAGGTCCTACACCAGCCAGTGCTGCTAGCAGGTTGGAGCTGCAGCAGCCTGCTGAGGGACATGGTTTGTGAGTATAGATGGCAGCTGTGTCATGGCCTACGGGCCTGGTCAAGGTGAAGCATCCACTCAGGGTGGCATGGGAAGTGAGAGGCAGTGATTCTGCAGAAGTCCCAGGTGCAGCCCGCCCCCGGGTGGGGTTATGGAGATGTAAAGGAAGATCCCGGTTTTTTTGTCACCAGGAACTGCAACTAGTGCAGGGGTGGGCAAACTTTTTGACTCGAGGGCCACAATGGGTTCTTAAACTGAACCGGAGGGCCGGAACAAAAGCATGGATGGAGTGTTTGTGTGAACTAATATAAATTCAAAGTAAACATCATTACATAAAAGGGTACGGTCTTTTTTTTTTTTTTTTAGTTTTATTCATTTCAAACGGGCCGGATCCGGCCCGCAGGCCATAGTTTGCCCCCGGCTGAACTAGTGGCTTCAGGTAGCACTTCACCACTCAGCTTCTGTTCCCTCATTGGGTGAAGGGTTTGCCAGGTAAGCAACACCTGTGAAGGTGCCCCACCCTGTGAAGGGCCCACAAGTATGTTACAAGGTTGTGGAGGCCAGGAAGGGGGTGCAGGGTCTGACAGTCGTGTCTCCAAGACTGAGCTGTTGGAGTGGTAGACAAGGTGTGACCTTAGGGTCCCTTCCACCTGTCACCCCAGGGCCTCCTCCAACCCCTGCTGGCCTCTCACCCATGCTGCTCTGACCCCTCTGACCCTCCTTGTCTTTTGGAACACCTTGGAGCCAGTCCCAGCATGCAGAGCTGAGTGGGAGCTGAGGTGGACAGTGTGCCTGTGGAGCCCAGAGGGAAGGCACAGTATTAACAACGAATTTGACCGAGGGAGGTTGCATGCCCACCCTGAACATACTGTCCCCATCCTGCCTTCCCCAGATCAGGGCCACCATGGCTAGTCATTTCCTCCCAGAGCCTCAGTTTCCTCTCTCTGCAGTAGAGTGCCCCATCTGAATATGCCCGTGACACATGTCCAACCATCACTGTCACAGCTGTTCTGGCCGCCAGTTCCAAGCCATCTACAAAACCTGCCCTGACCCACAGGGACAGCCTGGTGAGATGCAGGAAGGCCTGGTGGTAGAGTCCTGCTTCTTCTGAACCCACTGAGCAAACCTCTGAGAGCCCGGCCGGTTCCAGAGTGGCCCAGGAGCTGCCCCTCTTCCTGCTGTAGGCGCCCTCATGGGTGCTCCCTTCCTGCTGTGCCTGGGGAGGGGCAGCAGAAGAAAGGAGATGCAGGGGTGGAATAGAGCTGGAGTCGGGGTCGAGCTGGTATTGGCCCCCCCCGCCCAGACCTCCTCCCTGGCAGCCTGTGAGAGGACAGGCAGGATGGTCATCCTCTGTACAGATGAGGAGACTCAGGCGAAGAAGGCAGATCCAGGGCCCCCAATTCTCATGTCCAAGTGCCTCCTAACCACTCCAGCCCAAACTAGCAGGGCCCAGCCCGGAGCCCTTCTTCCTCCGGCCCACTGCCCAGAGCGTGCAGGAGCCCCCGGAGCCTCCTCAGGACCTCCCTCCCTTCCTTGTCCCCACGTTGTCAGCAGCTGGGCCTGTCAGCTCTGCCTTGGAAACACGTCCACCTCCCAGCACCTGCAGTCAAGTCCCTGGGCCAGGCCACCGTCCCCACTCACTGGCCTCCAGCTGCTGGCCCTGCCCCTCGAGCCTGTTTACAGGGCAGCCAAGAAAGCCAAATGGGCTTCTCCCCTGCCTCTATTTCCTGCCCTTACCTGCCCCTGGCTTTAGGCTGGATGGTCTGACCCTGTGCACCTCACTGGGCAGCAAGCCTGGCAGCTGGGAATGACTCAGGTGTCCCCACTCCTTATCTCTTGGGGACTCTGTGAAGCCAGAACTTCTTAGCTAGAAGTGACCAGCTTGCCAGACTGTCTTCCCAGACAACTCGCATGGAAACCTGGTGTGTTCACTCCCCATGGACTTCTTCACTAATGCGTTCATCCATGTAGCATCCTGAAGTCCTGCCTGAGGCCAGGCTGAGCCTAGGGGGCAAGATGTGGTGGCAGCAGCGTGTCACTCTGAGAGTTGAAGTCACTGTTTCCTGCTTTGTTCCCTGTGCTGTCCCCGCTTCCAGGAGAGTGCTGGCTCCTGGCGGCCTCAGTCAGTGCGAGTCATCTTCTGACTTGGGATGACAGAACCGTGATCCTGCATCCAAACTCCCTGGTTTGTTTCAAGCGCCATTAGGGTTCTACAAAACAAACTCACCCTTTCATACAAGTTTATGTTGCACACATGTGAGCATTTCCCCATGCCTTGAGTGTGGAAGAGCATGCTTTTTGGTGACAGTATGATATTTCATCCAGTCGCCGCACCATGTCGTTTTAACCAATGAGTTGTTGACTGTGGGTGGTTTCAGGATCTCCCATGAACTAATGTCGCCGGTACATGACCCCCTGTGTGTCCTTATGCAAGTCTCTCGCTCTCTGCTTTCCTTTCCTAGTGGGTCAGAGGGAATGTGCTTCTCACAGCATCTCCCTGCTGCCTGTCAACCACAGGGCATCCTCGTCTGCACCCTTCTCTCCTGGGTGAAGGAGTCACCTCATCTGGCCTGGGTCAACCAGGAGGCCACCACTCACTCAGCTCCGCATGGTCCAGGACTAGGCACCTGACCAGAGCAGATCCTAGTGTGGGACTCTGCCGGGTCACCTGGGAGCAGGAGAGAAATGCAGAGCCCTGGACCCTCCCCAGGATGCAAGGGCCCCAGAATCAGCCTTTAATCAGGTTCCTGGTGCCTGTCCAGGGCCCCACCTGAGAAGCGCTGCTCCTCCTGAGGGCACCCACCGGCCTGCCATCCTGCTCATGGTGCCCCGGGCACCCCTAACCCTGCAAGCTCAAGTCTCCACTGCCTCCCATGTACTAGTGCAGGGCTGGCTGGGACGAGCTGCCCCCTAAGGGCCCCAACCACAGGTGTACCTTGTGACCCCTGGCTTCCAGGCCATCCTTGTAGTCAGACTGATGATAGGGGTGGGGGCAGCGAGCAGGCCCAAGCACAGAAGAAGCTGGAAGAGTTGGCCCCCGGGGATGTTTCTCCCACGGGTCTGTGAGCAGGCGGCTGGTGGGGCCGCCCCACTGGTTTCACCCTCCCCCCGCCTCCCCACAGGGGTCCCACCTCAGTGGGGCAAGTGATTTGTTAACCGCCATCTGAAGCACTGCTTCCCACACTGAGCTCTGCAGGGAGGCCAGGGAGGGAGGAGGGAGAACAGGACAGTGTCCAGGCATGGGCCCCAACCCCAAACCCTGCACACAGCAGGCAGCCAGGGCCCACTGACCTCCAGTCGGTTCAGGGCTTGTCCAGGGCCAGACACCACCCTTGGCACTTGAACACACTCTACCACCTGCACTAGCCTGAGGGGGCAGCAGGCATAGGCCACCTTGGATGCTTGCTGGGGATGGGGCCTGGGATGGGGCTGAGTCCCAGGGGAGCAGCCACTGTCCCAAGAAGTGAGAGGCCTGGGTGTGTGTGGGAAGCAGGGGCGTATCAGGCCCACAGTGGGAGTTTGTGTCTAGGCTCAGGCTGGTGATGGGTGTAGAAGGAGGGTATGGGGGCCCAGGTGATGAGGGACTGCTGCCCACAGGCGAGCATGTCCAGGGGCCTCTGTGGAGTTGGGCTCTGGCCCTAGAGGGGCACCTGGCTGAGGTGTACCAGAGGTGAGGCAAAAAGGTGGCTTTGCCAGGGAGGGGGAGGCACGAGCTGGCTAGGTGTACATGGGAAAGGGAAGAGAGGGGGGATAGCAAGAAGATATGGAAGGGACAGGTGTTGGAAGGGTTCAAAGGGCTGGACTCAGAGAAGGCAGTGCCATGAGGCCCTGCAGGCCAGGGTGTGGCCGCAGGGAGGCCCTGGACAGCAGACAGCAGGAAGTGCAGCCCAGGGCCCACAGCCCAGCAGGGCTTGGCCTGGAAGGGAAGGAAGGGCTGGTCCCCCAACACCAGCTTCTCTTTCCCAGCCTTGGGAATTCCTCCTTCACCCCCCACGCTCACCCCCACCCCAACCCCGCAGCCAACTGGGCACTGGCTCCCCTCGGATCCGCCTCCCGCAGGAAGGTGGCCCTGGATGCCCCTGGTGGTAGTGCCCTCCCCGCCCAATCTTCCCACAACCCAAGTGCTGTTCCCCCAGGACGTGGGTGCCAGCCACGAGCCCGCCTTCCTTCTCCCCAGGCTGGGTGCGCACCAGGCTCTGGGCTCCAGGGCTCAGACTGACCTTGCCCGTGGGCCCCAGGAGCCCTGCCCACTCACTGCCCTTCAAGCAGAACTCCGGCCCCAACTGTGCTTGTGGGAGGAACCCTGATTACCCAGAGAGCTGCCAGGAAATAAAAGACATGCCTACATTTTTCAAAACAAGCTTATAAAAGGCCTCAGGGGCTTTATTGTTTTATTTTTGGCAGAGAAGTCAAAGCAGGAACTAAGGCCCGCCCTCTTGGCTCTGATGTTTGCAGAGCTGGGGTCTGTGGCCGCACACACGGGGTCCCTGGCTCCCCTCCAGGGTGCCCTCTCAGAGCAGCCCCTCCGCCCAGCGAGGTGGCACCAGAGAGCCCTCATGCTTCCCACACAGGGGACCAGCCAGTCCCACTCACACGCTTTTGGCTGGAAGTCTCTCCAAGAGACTCTCCAGGATACTTCCGCTCTTTCCTGCTTCTATCCAAGTCGGAAATGCCACCAGCACAGTCTCTCTGTGCTTCCTCCTGAGCCAGCCAGGGCCAGCCGTGTCCTGCAGGAAAGGCCTGAGTCCCCACAGGCCAGTCCCCTCCTGACCACTATGTCCCCACCCCCCAGGTGAAGCACAGGCCTCTTTCATGCCCCAAGGGCCACCTGGAGTTCACAGTCATTGGGCTTCCTGTAGCATGTGGCCTCAGGGCTTCTCCCAGATGGCAAGCTACTCCCTTCCCAAGATTCTCAGTCTCTTCAGAGGGGACAGGAACACCCTTCCTTGACCACAGGCCTCCTACACCCGCCTGGGCAAAGAGGGGGCAGTTGCCAGCTGCTCACCCTGCACTCAGCTCCTGTGCTGTCCCATCCTGGGCTGTGACACCCAGTTGTACCTTGTTTTTCTCAGCAGCAGGTGCTTGGACACCAGAGAGGTGGCCCCTGTTGGAAAGGACAGCAATACCAGCACTAACCCCAGGGCCTGGGCCTGTGGGCCCGCAGGGAGGTCTGCGGAGGCTGCAGTGGGGGCAGAGCAGAAGGCCCTATACACAGCACCACACAGTTTTCCTTTCTGCTCCTGGGTCTCCTTGCATCTCTCAAGCGTCCCACTAGGCTGGGCTAGGCTGACTTCAGGCCCACATGGCCCCTGGTGTGGGGCAGCACCCGGGCCCTGGATCCCAGCAACAGCCAGGCCACAGCCGAGTCTCTGACAAGAGCATGCTGGTGGGCCCCCTGTGTAGGTGAAGGGTGGGATTAAACACACCTCTCATCTGGGGTATGCACCCGTTCACAGGATGCGTCCGGCAGGGGGTCTGGCCTCACCCTTTCTCCTTGTTTCCATCTCTGTGCTGTGTGTTTTACTAAGTACTATTGAAAGTAGAAAAATAATAATAATAAAATTGATATTTTGCAGGAAGTAGCGTTTGCCAGGCAGCTCGCTTCCCTGGGCCCACCTCACCCAGCCCTTGCCCACTCCCCACCCACACAGGATGCTCAGAGTTCCCATCTGGAAAGAGGACATCCAAAGAGGATCCTGTCCAGGTGACAGGCCTGCCAGCAGCCTGCTTGCCCAGTGCCTGGCCCCGCTGCCTGCTCCGCTGTGGTCCTGGCCCTGCCCTGCTCTGGCAGGGGAACAGGGCCGGCTTGTTCTGCCTCCTTCCTGGACCCCCGGGCTCTGGGCCCACACCCCGTGGGGAGGCACACAGGAGAGAAATGAGGCCAAGTGCTAGTGGGCAGGCTGGAGCGGCCCCTGCACACACTACACACACCTGAGAGTTGGACTTGCACTTCAAAGGCAGGAAGGAAACCTGGTCCGTCTGTGGGAGCGGGGCCAGGAGAGGGGGAGGCGGGAGGGGCAGTGCGGCAGGTCCCACCCCAGCAGGTGGCCCGTGGCGCCGGTGGCAGCAGCCCAGTCCCAGGGCCCACCCTGGGAATAGCAGGCCAGTGTCTGTGGGAGACAAGCCCAGTGTGTGTTGGTGGCTTTGCCTCAATAGCACACAGTCCTTCCCTCCTGCCCAGCTGCCATTTCTGGCATGAGGCGTCCCAGAGGCCGGGGCAACCTAGGATGCACCTCCAGCTGCTCAGTCCGCGTCAGCCCCATCAGAGGGACCCAGACTGTTTCACCAGCAGCTGCAGTCTGTTCCCTCATCAGTGGCCTCCAAGTGGGCGTCTTTGGTGAGGCAGGCTGTGCTCTTCCCGTGGCAGGCCCGCCAGCAGACAGGTCCGCCAGGCTTCTGCAGCAGAGGGCCAGGCAGTGGACACCTTCGGCCTGTAGCCATGCGGGCTCTGACTGGCTACTCTGCTCTGAGCCCCACAGGTAGCGAGTGGGCGTGGCTGTGCCAGTAAGCCTGGATTTGCAAAACCAGGGGTCCTCATAGGACAGCCACGGTATGGCCTGTGAGCTAGGAATGTTGTTTATATTTTTAAAGGGCTGTAAAAACAAAAACAAAAAGAAGGGTGAGGAATGCACAATGGAGACTGTATGTGGTCCACAGGCCAAAGAGGGTCATTGGCCCTCAGAGAACAGGCTGCTTGCCTGCTGAGGCCATTTGCAACAACCCAAGGTCAGTAAAAATCCGGCTTGTCTGGTCCGAAAGAGCCCCCTACCTGGCCAGGGTGACCACTTCCAATTCTGCCCACAGCACTGACTGGCTTCCCGAGAGCGCCCTGGGTTGGGGCTGCACTGGGAGGCTGCCGCCACCAAGGGGCCCCGCTGTGACCTGAGGGCCCAGGAAAACAGCGGCTTCACTGGCTGCTGGAGTGGGAGAAAAGGCGTCCCAGGGGTAGCTCCACTGTTTCACAAAAACCGAGGTGACTCTTGCCACTGAGCCATTTCCATGAGGCCTCCCACCCTGGGCCCTTCCCTTGTTAGTGTCAAGTTCCAGTCAGCTCACCCCAAATGAGAGGCCAGCGAGTCACAAGGCCCCCACGGGTCACACTCAGCTTCGACAAGCACTCACCAGCCCCATCAGCGTTCCAATTTTAAACAGGGTGTGGCTGGGTCCTGCTTCAGCTCCAGCTGTGTCCCACCTGCTCCTCTGGGAATCTCGGAGTTTCTGCAAAAGGGCCTGGGCTGGGGCTCCGTGGTGACCTCTTACCCCAACGGCACGGCTGTGCCGTGTTCCCTTCTCTGTGAGCCCCTCACACTTGGTATTTCCTGTTTGTTTGATAAAAGCCACCCTGATGGGTGTGAGGTGGTACTGCTCTGTGGCTTTGACTCGCGTTTTCCTGATGACCCAGCATGTGCTGATTCGCCATTCATGGATCTTCTTTGGAGAAATGTCTATTTCAGGTCCTTTGCCCATTTTTTAATCAGGTTGCTTTGGGCTTTATTGTTGCATGAGTTTTCTATATATCCCTTATTAGATATATGATTTGCAGATGTTTTCTCCCATCTAGTGGGTTGCTAATCATGCCTTTTGATGCACAAAAGGTTTTTCATTTTGATGGACTGCAGTTTGTTTTGTTTTGTTTGTTACCTGTGCCTTGGTGTCACCTGCAGGAAATCACTGCCAAGTCCAACGTTGTGAAGCCTTTATCCTGAGTTTTCTTCTGAGTGTTTAATTTTGAGCCCTTACCTTTAGGTCTTTGATCCATTGGAACTAATTTTTGGCTGTGGTGTTAGGTAAGGGTCCCACTTCCTTGTTTTGCCTGTGAACCTCCTGTTTTCCCAGCACCGTTTGTTGAAAGCCATTTGACCACACGAGCAAGGGGTTATTTCTGGACTCTCTGTTCTGGCCCATGGGCCTCTCTGCCTGGATGAACATAGTAAATTTAGTTATTTTATTGTCAGATAACTCTAGTATCTGGTGTTTCTCATGTTTCCACTTACTCCTGTTGGTGGCGTCCTGCTTCCTTGCGTGCCCGTTATCTCCGACTGTGTCCTGGGGTTTGCATTTGAAGCATCATTCATGGGAGTGACTTGAGCCTCAGGTGAGACCATCTTCCTCCAGAAAGGGTGTTTCTCTGCTTCCGCCTGGCAGGAAACACCTTAATCCAAGTCACAGGCCTGACGGGAGGTGATAAGTCTGCACAAGACTCTTCCTTCAGGTTCACCTGAACTGTATGGGCAGCTGGGGGGGTCCCAGCTTAGTGTGAGGTTCCCTAGGTCCCTGCCTCGAGCCAGCTCTGAGCTCTGACACCTATCCCTCTCCCTCCATGAGGCCACTCAAATCGCAGGTCGGCTTTGTAGCTGTGGCTTCTGACTGCGGACACAGTCTCTCAGGGAAAGGGCTCTGAGTGCCAGGGCCCCTCCAGGCTCCTTGTCCTCCACGTGGAATCAAGAACCTCACTCGCTTGTTGGCTCATTGGTGCCTTTGAGAAGTATGTTTATCGGCCCTTTTTGGTGGTCTGGGTAACAGAGCCTCCCTCACCTAAGGGGGAGTCCTAAAGGTGTTTTCTAAAAGCACAATTCTGACCACAATCTTCCCAGGGGTGAGTCAGGACAGCCTCGAGCCCAGCTCTGTGATTGCTAACTCATTCGACCCTGCCCAGCACCCTGCGAGGCCAGCAGCAGCGTTAGCCCCGCCTCAGAGGTAAACATCCAGAGCGCAGAGAGCGCAGGCTGCACCTTGTGGTTGCATACCCAGCGAGTGGCAGGGTCAGGGCTGTCCAGCTGCAAAGATGCTGCTCCCCTTCCTCTGCTCAGGAGCTTCTAGGGCCCCCACTTCCCAGAGTCCTGAGCACAGAAGCCACCTGGTCATTGAGGCCCTTGCAGCCTCCCCTGGCAATGCTGGCCCCTGCGCTCCCTGCCTCTGCTCTATGGGCACTCCTGCCCTCACCTGATCCTTCCAGACCAGAGGCTGGGACCCTGTCTTACCTTCCGAAGGCCCCTGGCTGGAATGGGATCCAGAAGCTCAGGCTGCTGAGCAGACCTGAATGCCCCACATGTCAAAGACCAGGGCCCACACTGGGGCTCCCTGACCCCAGAGTGGCAGCCCAGGGCTGGGTACCCTGCAGGGCATCTGGGACACAACCGGTCCAGGAGGCAATGGATCAGGCTGAGGGGTCCCCTGTCTGGGACCAGGAACTGCCAGGCCATCCCGGGATGCTCTTCCCAAGCCCAGCTCACCCTCGCAGGGTGCCTGGTGGGGGAGGCTGGGAGGCTGTGCCCACCCACAGCCCCCATCAGTCCCTCTCTGGCTTTCTGCCCTGACAGGTGAACAACAATGGGATCATCTCCTTCCTGAAGGAGGTTTCTCAGTTCACCCCGGTGGCCTTCCCCATCGCCAAGGACCGCTGTGTGGTGGCGGCCTTCTGGGCGGATGTGGACAACCGGCGTGCAGGGGATGTGTACTACCGGGAGGCCGCCGACCCCGCCATGCTGCGCAGAGCCACGGAGGATGTCAGACGCTACTTCCCCGAGCTCCCAGACTTCTCTGCCACCTGGGTTTTCATCGCCACCTGGTACCGCGTGACCTTCTTTGGCGGCAGCTCCTCCTCCCCCGTGAGTTTCTGTCCTGGGGAAGGGAGGAGGTACAGCTGGGCCCAGGCCTCCCTCCAGGGCACCCACCTTGCTGAGGGGGTCAGCTTTAGTTGCCGGCCCATGCCTGAGAGGAAAAGCTGGGTTCAGGCATGGGAGTCACTCACGAAGGTCCGAGCCTGACAAGGCCCGGGAGAGTAGCTCACACGCCGGGGAGACGAGAAGGATGATGTGTTACCGGGTTTTCCGTTGTGAATGCTTCTGTCCTCAAAGGGTCAGTCAGGAAGTTATCGCATCTTATACTTCATCCTTGACTGTGCCAAACAACAAAGTGTGAGCTCAGGAGTAACTGAGCACTCTGCCCAGCAAGATAGTGCTGGTGCGGGTCCCCCTGAGTGGGTCCCCCCACCCCCCGCAATAAGGACAGTGCTGTCCCTCCTGGGGGTCACACCATGCACGAGGAGGCACTGGGAGCAGAGGGGTTCTCTGAGCTGTTTGTTCACGCATTTAACCCACATTTCTGTAGGGGCACCTCTCGGGGGGCAGGCCCTGGACAGAGCAGACAGGACACGCCTCTCTGGGGTGTCACAAATGACCATGTGATAAAGGTGCCAGTTGCCCTGAAGTGGCCAGCATAGCTGTGCCAGCCGGAGGGTGGGTCTGAGCCACGTGGGGGGTTGAGGGTAGAGGACCAGGATGGCTCAGAGCAGCCACGGGGGGGATGTGACAGGACCCTGGGCAGCAAGGGGAGCAGCAGCACTCACAGCAGAGCCTGGTTCCTGTCACACACACAGGGGAGGGTGGGTGGACAGGGGGGCCTGCACTCAGGCTCTGGGGGTGCAGGTGAGGGACTCGGTCCCGGATGTGCCAAGATGGCCATGCCCAGCGGACATCTAGAGATGGAGCCCAGGGTCCCTAGAGGTGGCTCTGGGGAACTGGGAAGGTGGGCAAGTGGGTCAAGGGAGGGATGTGCCAAGTGACGAGATGCCCACAGACTCTGAGCTCCCCAGCAGCCAAAATGAACAAGAGAGAGGAAGAAGGAAGTTAGCAGGTGCCTGCGAGAGGGAGACACTCACTGTGTGGGCCTTTCTGTGAACATTACTGCAAAGCCGCGCACTGGTGGATTTCTGTGCATACAGAGCTCACTGGTATTTTGTAAGTTTTGTTTGTTTGTTTTCTTTCCACCAATTTGTAACAGAACAACTTTGTAACAAAAGGTAAAGAAAACCCAACTATAATTCCTCTACCAGAAGACAACTCCCCGTCAACATTTCCTAGTGTCCACTGACCCACAGTCTAAAAAATAAATAGAGCCGCCAAGAACATGCTGTTTTGTGAGTGGTTGTTGTTTTGTTTTTCACTCAACAGTATTGTGGGCATTGTCCTCATTTTATATGTTCTCTTACCTCATTTTAAAAATTACTCTTTCACCTCTGCGGAGGAAGAGGCACCCAGAACGCCTCCGGAGTTGACAGAGAACCTTAACGTTCCCATTTCCAAACCCGGAGATGTGGGTTAGAAAAGGAATATCCACGTCACATCCTCAGAAGACAGGGAGTCGCGATCCTGAGTTTGGGCTGGGAGGTGGCCTGCGACAGGGAGACTTGGGAGCCCTCTCTGCAGCGGCAGCTCTGGAAGCAGGTGATCCACAGGCGGTAACAGTGCAGCTGCTAACGCTCCTCACATCCGGGCCTCACCTGCACACACACTGCCCGGACCGACCATGCTGCCACTCCGCCTTCATGGCCATCACCTCCTCCCTGTCCTCAGAACTCTAGCTCGTAGGTCCACACCTTCCCATTGTTAACGTTAACCTAAGAAGACACACAGAACAGCGCCATAAAGCAGATATCACAATAGAATGAGTCACATGACTTATTTTGTGTCCCATTGCATATAAAGGTTATGTTGACACTATACTATAGTCCATTAAGTGTACAATAGCATTATTGGACACTTTAAAAAGGTACATACCTTAATTAAAAACACTATATTGCTAAAAAAAAGCTAACCATCATCTGAGCCCGCAGTGAGGGGTAATCTTGGTGCTGATGGAGGGTCCTGCCTCGATGTTATGACTGCTGACTAGTCGCGGTGGTGGTTGCAGATGGTTGGGTGGCCAGGGCAGTTTCTTAACATATGACGATGACGTTTGCGGCACTGATGGACTCTTCCTTTCACAGACTATTTTTCTGTAGTGCTATCAGAATTTTACCCACAGACTTCTTTCAAAACTGGAGTCAGTCCTCTCAACCCCTATCAGCTAAGTTTATGTGATATTTTAAATCCCTTGTTGTCACCTCAACAGTCTTCACAACATCTTCACCAGGAGTGGATTCCAGCTCAAAAAACTACTGTCTTTCCTCATCTGTAAAAATCAACTCTTCATCCTTTCAAATTTGGTCATGAGGTTGCAGTAATTCAGTCACACCTTCAAACTCTACTGTTAATTCTAGATATCTTGCTATTTCCACCACATCTGCAGTTACTCCTCACTGATGTCTTGAACCCCCCTGAGGCCTGGAACCACCTTCTTCCAAACTTCTGTTAAGTTGCTATGTTGATCTATTTCCACGAATGTCCTTAATAGCTTCTAGAATGGTGAATCCTTTCCAGAAAGTTTCCAATTTACCTTGCACAGGTCTATCAGAAGAATCATATTTATGTGAGCTATAGCCTTACAAAATAATAAGACTTGAAAGTCGAAATGACTTCTTGATCCATGGGCTATAGAATGGGTGTTGTGTTAGCAGGCATGAAAATTACATTAATCTCATTGTCCATCTCTATCAGAGCTCTTGGGTGACCAGCTGCATTAGCCCCTAACAAGAGAGTCAGCCTGTCCTTGAAGCGTTACAGCCAGGCATTGACTTCTCTCCAGCTATGAAAGTCCTAGGTGGTGTCTTCCAATATGAGCCTGTCTCTATGTATTACAAATCCATTGTTCAGTGTAGCCACCTTCGTTAATTATCTCAGCTAGATCTTCTGAATAACTTGCCACATCTTCTACATCAGCTCTTGCTGCTTCACCTTGTACTTTGATGTTATAGAGATGGCTTCTTCCCTTTAACTTCATGAATCAACTTCAGACAGCTTCAGACTTTCCTTCTGCAGTCCCCTCAATTCGCCCAAGTCTTCATAGAATTAAAAAGAGTTAGGGCCTTGATCTGGGATAGGCTTTGGCTTAAGGCAGTGGTTCTCAACCTTCCTAATGCCACGACCCTTTAATACAGTTCCTCATGTTGTGGTGACCCCCAATTTCATTGTTACAAATTGAACATAATTAAAGCATAGTGATTAATCACAAAAAAATATGTAATTATATATGTGTTTTCCGATGGTCTTAGGCAACCCCTGTGAAAGGGTCGTTCGACCCCCAAAGGGGTCACGACCCACAGGTTGAGAACCGCTGGCTTAAGGGAATGTTGTGGCTGGTTTGATCTTCTATCCAGACCGCTAAAACCTTTTGCACATAAACAGTAAGGCTGTTTAGCTTATCACTGTGTATTCGCTGGAATAGCCCTTTTAAATTCCTTGAAGAATGTTTCCTTTGCATCACAACTTAGCTGTTTGGTGCAAAAGGTCTGGTTTTAAGCCAGTCTCAGCTTTTGACATGCCTTCCTCATTAAGCTTAATCATTTCTAGCTTTTGATTTAAAGTGAGAGACATGTGACTAGTCCTTTCACTTGAACACCTAGAGGCCATTGTGGGATTATTTATTGGCCCAATTTCACTATTGTGTTTCAGAGAACAGGGAGGCCTGAAGAGAGGGACATAGACAGGGGAACGACGAGCAAAGCAGTCAAACACACACATTTATCAATTAAGTTCACTGTCTTAATGGGGTGGTTCATGGTGCCCCAAAACAATTACAATAGTAACACCGATCACTGATCACCGATCACCATAACAGATATCATAATGATGAAAAGTCTGAAATATTGTGACAATTACCAAAACGTGACACAGAGACACAAAGTAAGCAAATGCTATTGGAAAACAGCACCAATAGACGTGCTCAATGCAGGGTCATCGCACGTCTTCAGTTTCTAAAAACACAATTTCTAAAAGCGCCATCAATGAAACGCAATGAAACAAAGTGTGCCTATACACCGTATGGTCTCTAGTCACTGCCACGTCCACACACTGGCCGAGTCGCTGGCCCAAGGCCTCGAGTGCCAGGGTACCCTGAGGTGGGCATGCGCAGCCTCAAGTCCACTGAGGTTTATCCTGGCATGAGCCTCTAAAAGGGAGATTACTGCCTGCAGAATTTCATGTTCCCCTCAAAAATGTGCCCATGCATTCTCACATGCCACATCGGACGTGCCGGTTCCCTGCACTCCAGCCACGAGTCCTCCCGCTTTCCTTCCTCGCCTTTTCAAACTTCCACATCTTTGATTCCTAGCGATGCTGGGTTTGCTCCTGTGTTACCTGCTAGTTGTATTCTACCTGTCATGTATCCGAGCATAGCCTGTGTTACCTTTTTTATCTTTTTCTCATTGATCTGTAGACAGACGTTCTTGTATTAAGAATATGAATAGTCTTGCCTGCTCCATATATTATAAAAACATTTTTCACTTTGCTGTTTGCCACTCAGTTTGTGTTTATGGCACTTTGTGATATTCAGAAATTTTTGTAGCCAAATGTATAAATCTCTTTTTTTGTTTGTTTTTGCGTTAACATAAGTCATGCTTAAGCCTCCCTGAAAGGCTCTCCATGGTGCCCACTATTGCTTCCAGTGCTGCGACAGTGTCATTTACAGCCTTACTTGATTTAGGCTTTATTTTCATGAGTGATGTAAAATTCTAATTTCATTGTTTTTCAGAGTTTCCTATTCATCCCATGATCCTTTGCCTGATCTGAAATAGCACCTCATATGTACCCTACCCACTAACATTTTGAAATAGAATTCCATGAAAATCATAAAACCTGATTATTAAAAACATTTTTCCTTGATTCCTCTGTTCATCTTTCCCTTTTCTTTTTATGTTTTTGTCCTATTCCCTCAAGGCAGTTTTGTGGATTTGACCAAGTGAGCAGGAACTCCCTGTGCCCCCGGCCCCCACAGGGGACAGGTTCTGCTCCTGGCGTCGGTGGGCCCCCACAGCCCCCGTGCAGATTCTTGGGGAGGGGGGCAGGTTGGCCTGTGCCAGGGCCTCAGGCACTGGAGACACAGTGGAGGATGGAGGACGAGGCCATCAGGGTTCTGCCCTATGGCTGACAACGTCTAGTTGGGGAGACAATGACAGTGTGTGCAGGAGTAGTGGAGGGGCAGGGCCTGGGAACGGAGACGAGGCGGGCAGGACCCTGTTCAGGCCTCCCTCCTTGGCAGGTCAACACGTTCCAGACTGTGCTCATTACGGACGGCAAGTTCTCTTTCACCATCTTCAACTATGAGTCCATCACGTGGACCACAGGCACACACGCCAGCAGCGGGGGTGACGCCACTGGCCTGGGGGGCATCGCGGCCCAGGTAGGGGTCCCTGCTCCCCAATGCCAGCACTGTCATGAGCTAATGAAACAGGCAGACCTCTCCCCGCCCCCAGCCCCACCCCACCTCCACATGCACTACTGTGCAGAGGCTGGTGCAGGGTGATCCAAGCCCTCTCACCGCCCAGAACCACGGAAACATCCTTGGCCAAAGGCCTTTGTCCTGGCCACACTGCCTGGCCACTGCAGCAGGAAAAGAAGGTCCTGGGATCTCTGCACTGACTGCCTCCAGGTCTGGCAGGGCTGTGGCCCCAAGGACCCCGGCCAGCAGGAAGTCCCAGGTGTGGAGGGCATGGTCAAGGGCCACTGCCCAGGGCCTGCTGGTCCCCTTCTGGCTGTGCACCCCCATCTACTTCCCCTGAGGCTGCACTTGCCGCTGGCCCCTAGGGGAGACCCAGAACCCAGCAGTGAGTCATGGGGGGGGGGGGGGGGAGCGTGGGGGTGCCAGGCCGAACCAAGTCTTTGGCTCAGGGCCTGGCTGGGAGGCTGCTGACATTGGCAAGGACAGCGTGGTGGGGGGAAGGGGTGGATACCCCTACACCTTAGAGCTCTCCGGCTGTCTCCCACACAAGCTCTTTGACCTTGACAGTGTGTGCAGGAATGGTGGATGGGGCAGGGCCCCATCTGGGAGAGGTGGGAGCTTTAGGGAGACCTGCGGACCCAGCCCGCACCTGCCCCCACTCTCTCGCACCCACCCAGGCTGGCTTCAACGCGGGAGATGGGAGGCGCTACTTCAGCATCCCAGGCTCGCGCACTGCGGATATGGCGGAGGTGGAGACCAGCACCAACGTGGGCGTGCCCGGGCGCTGGGCTTTCAGAATCGATGATGCCCAGGTGCGCGTGGGGGGCTGCGCCCATGCAAGTAAGAGCACCGAGCGAGCAGCTCGGGCGCCGGGGATGGGCGTGGCCTAGGGAGGGGCGGGGGAGGGCCCGGAGGGGGCGGGGCGGGGCGGGGACTTTGGCGCCAGCTCTGCCCCAGACCCTGGGCTGCGCGTGGCTCCGCCCATCGCGGCTACTGTCCCGCCCCGCTGGCCCCAGAGCCTCAGTCTCTTCCTGGGGGGGGGCCTTCGCGCCTCAGCTGCGGGGCCCGGGGACCCGCTGGAGCCCAAGGTTTGCGGTGCAAAGGGGAGGAGCCCAGCCTCCTTCCTGGGTCGAGATGGGAGTCCGCGGCCACCTGTGTCCCCTGACCACCTGGGAAACAGGTGTTCTGTTCACCCCATTTCACCTTTTCTGCTGGGACTTGCAGCTTTTTTGACAACCCGGACATCCATCTACCCGCCGGGAGGGAGACACCCAAGGGTCCCTGACACCCAGGGGGCCTTCAGGCTCAGAACACACTGCAGAGGAGAAAGAGTCCACCCCAGGGGAGAGCACGTGACCGGTGGGGACAGTTGGATTGGCTGCAGAAGTGGGTGTGGCACTGGGCGAGTCACAGACCCTCCTGAAACTGTAGGACTTATACATAGAGGGAGGGTGTCAGTGGTTGACTCAGCCACTCCGCCTAGAGGGGCTGAGCATAAGCCCTGCCAAGCCCTGGCCATTCTGAGGCCTGTCCTGGGTCTTCCAAGGGCTGCTCCCCCTAACATAAAATGGGTGAGAGCCCACCCAGGGAGGCAGGCATGCACCCCAGGGCCAGGGCCAGGTAGGGTGTGAGTGCCTGAGGGGCAGACACCGAGCCCCCACCCATGACAATGCTTGGGGCAGAAAGACTCACAGACAACTGAGGATGGTATCCCCCTGAGAGAGACCTGGGAACTGAGTCTGCTCACTCACTGGAGCACCCGATAGCCCCCAGTTGGGGGACTGAGCTTAGGGGGTGAGGGGCTCAAGGCACCAGGTGCCAACGATTTCTCTCCCTCCCCCAGAGTAGCAAGCAGGGCACCTAAGAGCCAGGCTCTCCTGCAGCCCCAGGGGGGCTCTGGTCAGTGGTGCCTCAGGGGCTTGGGTTGTGGTTGAAGAGTAGGGTATGGGTGCAGGTGTGGACTGGTGTGAGTGGGTGTCAGTCCAAGTGGGTGCAGGTGTGGGCAGGTCCATGCTCCTCTGCAGAGGCTGCAGGCTGTGGCCCTGAGGAGTGGGGTCCTCAGAAAAGGGCCCACAGTCCTTTGTGGATCCCTCTTCCATGTAGAGGTGCCTCGCTCTCTGTCCCAGGCCTCTGTGGGGGAGCAGATGGAGCAGGCACACTGGGCCCTCCAAACTACTGCAGAGGCCCTGGGAGCAGTGCTGTGGGGAGGACCAGCCCCCTGGTGTCCCCACCCACACTGCAAGCCCAGGAGATGGAGCCAGTGTGGGTCAGGGCTGGGATGACACACTTCAGCTTTACCAGGAAGGGAGGGTCGGTTCACACCTGAGAGGCAGTGCGTCTACACCGGGAACTCTAGCTCGTGAGCAAGGCTGGTCCAGAGACAGGGCTCGTGCAGTCAGCTGCCACATGCCACCGTGCAGCCAAAGCGCAGACTGAGTGACATGTAGCTAAGTGATGGAAAGGTGCAGTCCCACAGCCTTGATGGCGTTCTGGGCCCAGGGTACTTCCCGGAGTGCCCCCTCCCACGCCTGACACCATGCCAGCTCTCTGGGGCCCTCAGTAACTCGAGTTACAGCAGGACGCAGCCATAACCTGCCAATCTGTGCTGATTAACCGCAAATGTCAGCAGCCTTGATTCTCCAGAGGGCTCTACATGCTGCCTTTCCTAGAAGACTGGGCAGGGCAGTGTTGTGTGGCCCTGAGCAACTCCAGGAGGCACCCCGACCCTGGCCAGGAAGCACCAGTTTCAACATCTCTGAGCACAGACCTGGTGTTGCACACGGGGAACGGAGGGCACAGGGCATGCCCGAATTATGTAACTGTCTGAGGCAGCGCCGGGACCAGACTGCACCTGCCAGAGCGTCTGAGGGGCTCCCCACACCACCTGTGGTTTCCACATAGGGATCCCCTTGTCCACGAGGAGCACTCGTGTCTCCCCATGTTGCTGGGAGTCCTCAGGTCCCTGTCTTCTTAGTACCTCAGACAAATTTTGAAGCTGATAGATTAATGGAATATGAAGGTGCTGTGGGTGTCAGGGGTGCCTGACACCTTCACCGGCAGCCAGGGTCACAGCTTAGGAAACATCCAGGGGAGACACAGGCAGAGGACAGACGTCAGGGGCACGGGGCACCTTGCGCAGACCTGGGAAGAAAAACCCTGGACGCTTTGCCGCCAGAGGGCGACACAGTCATTCCTTGGAGATGGAACCTTTAGGTCTGGGAGGATAGAGGGATGACTGCTCTGCTCCTCCTGTGTCTGCAGCCTCCGTGTGCCTGGCTTTGCGCCCATGCCTCAACGGTGGGAAGTGCATTGATGACTGCGTCACAGGCAACCCCTCCTACACCTGCTCCTGCCTCTCTGGATTCACAGGGAGGAGGTGCCAACTGGGTGAGTTCACTGGGCGGCACGGGCACGGGCTCTGAAGGAACCCTGGAAGTGCAGCCAGTGGCCCTAAGTGCCCAAGGTCAAGGGTCTCTGTCCCTGTGGTGGGGGCACCACTGGGGGTGCCAAACACAGTGGCTTCCTGACAGGTGTGACAGCTGCCCCTCTGAGCCACTGCCCCAGGGTGAGGCCCAGGAAGGCCAGGTTTGCTGTCCCCTCCCCACTCCTCCCAGGCGTGGCAGATCCTCCCAACCTGGTTCCTCCACTGAGGCCCCAGCCCACCTGTTTTTCAGATGTGGATGAGTGTGCTTCCCACCCATGTCAGAATGGTGGGACCTGCACCCACGGCGTCAACAGCTTCAGCTGCCAGTGCCCAGCTGGCTTCGGAGGACCCACCTGTGAGACAGGTAAGAGGAAACCACCTGGGCCCCTGAGTTCTGCTGGCTGCAGGGTGGTCGGGTGGTCCTGCCCGACCAAGGAGTGGTGGGCAGCCTGGAGGAACCGTCAGGTCAGCCATGCCACAGAGGGCTTGGCCCCAGGCAAGGGTCACCAGAGAGGCCTGAGGGTCCAGGGCAGGAGCACTGACCACAGCACTGGGGCCTCCTGAGCCCTGGTGTTTAGACCAGGGAGGAGGCCTTGGACCGGCCAGTGCCCAGTTCCCAACTGGGCCCGTGTCAGAGCCAGACTGGTGGCTGGGCCTGGGTGTGGTAGGAGCCATCAAGCCCTCTCACCCCAGAACCGGTTTGAAGAGAATGTGGGGGTGTGGGGAGGAGGACCAACACCCGCTACCTTCTTCCTGCCTGTAGCCTGGAACCCTGAACCCCAGCTGCTCTGGCAGGAATGGAAGCTGTTTCTCTCCAACCCCCAGAGCTCCCACAGCCCGGGTATGGGTTGGGGTCCTTCTTGAGACACCCCTGGCTTTGAGTGGTCACGGGCTCGCTCAGAGCTGTGCTCCCATCTACGCTGCCCACGACTTTAGCCACCAAAGCACCTCCACATCCAGGGGGGTGGGGCCTTCCCCTTGCTTTCCTCCCTCCCTTCCCTCCCCGCCCCCCCCCCCCCGCACCCCACCACTCCAGAGAGGGCTGCTCATTCATCCAGGATGTATCTGGTCCTTGTAACGAGTTGCCTGGAGACAGGCAATGTAGCAGGGGCAAAGCAGTGTCTCCCAATCCCTGGATCTGCTGTCAGTGACCACCAGGGAGTCAGGAAGACTGAATCCCCAGGGAAGGGGGGTGGGAGGGTGGACAGAGGTGGGGACTGAGTACCTTACACGATGTCCCTGCAGCAACATGTCAACCCCCCAGGACCACTGAGGCCCCTTCTGCACCCCTGGGCACTGCACACCCTTTAAGTCTCCATCACAGGCAGTATCCCCCCACCTGGCTGGAAAGAATCTCTCAGCCAGTGCCCCAGAGTCCGGCTCCGAGTCAGCTCAGCGAAGCCCCCATCCAGCATGCACACCCTCTGCTGAACAAAACTCTAGACAGCAGCTTTCAGCAGATGAGCTTTCAGCAGCCGGTGGATGAGGAATGCCCTGGTCAGGACCCCCCCACCACCTGACAGGCCCCAGGGGCACTGCAGCCAGGACTCCAGGCCTTCCACCCTCTGCACTTGTAGCACCATCTCCATGTAACACCAAAGAGTGTGTGAATGGCGGCCGGTGCCAGGTGGTCAGCGGCTCCGCGGTGTGCGAGTGCCCAGTGGGCTACACGGGCAACGCCTGTGAGACAGGTGAGTGGCCTGCACTCCGGAAAGGTGGGGAGGGGGGCGCGGAGAGGGAATGGGACAGAGAGGGGTGGGGCGGGGCCGGGAAGGGCGGGGCTACTCCTGGCCAAATGTGGAGCTGTGGTCAAAGGCTGGCTGGAAGCCCAGCTCCTACCTCCACTGCCCACAGATGTGGACGAATGCGGCTCCAGCCCGTGCCTGAACGGAGCCTCATGTGTCGACCTTGTGGGGAACTTCACCTGTCTGTGCACAGGGCCCTTCGAGGGACCACGCTGCGAGGCAGGTAATGGCCATGTAACCCCTCAAAGGTGATAGTGCTTTCGGGGTCACTGGCCTCTTTCCATCACTGTCTGGCTTAGCCCCACCCCTGTCTTCTACTCTGGCCGGCCCCCTGAGCCTCTGCGGGGAAACTGGTCTTGGCTGTGCCACCCACGCGCTATGTGAGACCGAGCAAATCAGTTCTCCTCTTGGCCTGGTCTCCTGGTTATATGCAGGGATGGTGACCACTCTCGGGGAGAGCACTGACTTTTTAACATACTGCCTTGTGCCCCAGACCCCTCACCAGGCGAGGGAACCACTGTGGGAGTCGGAAAGAAAACTGACCTTTATTACTGGGGATGAGATCTGCTAGTTTCCACTCTATTTCATGTTGTTTTAAATGCTGGTTATGACTCAGATGAATTAAAAGACCAACTAGATGTGACAACCCACAGATTAAATACAGGGCTTTCATTCAAGGCATCGCCCTAACCTCCAGCGGCCTCGGCCCCTGTGCCAGGACAGCTGTGCACACAGCAGGAACAGCTTCTCCCCAGGAGACACTCAGGACAATCTAGTTCGATTTACTTTGAGTCTAAAAACTTAAGGAGGAAATTATATTTGCGCACAAGTAAGATGCAGATGGATGCTGTGGCTGCCATGGGTCACTGTGTCCTCAGAAGAGGGTGAGGCTGTGCAGTGCGGGGGGGGGGGGGGGGCACTCTTACCGGTTTGGTTGCTTTAAATCACTGTGTATGTCATGGTTCTCCTTGTCCAGATTTTAATCTAAATATCAGCGTGTTTAACTAAATGCACCCTAGGCCTTCACCACACTATTGTCTGTGTCCATGGGTTATGCATATATGCATACAAGTTCCTTGGTTGATCTCATCCCACCCACTCACTCACACACACACCCCTTCCCTGAGATTCAATAGTCTATTCCATGCTCTGTGTCTCTGGATCTATTTTGTTCATTAGTTTATTTTGTTCATTCCACATATGAGTGAGATGATGTGATACTTGTCTTTCTCTGACCCTTTGAGACAGCAAGGCGGGACTTGGAGAATATTATGCTACGCGAAATAAGAAACCACATTTTATACAAAAGAATAAAGCAAAGGAAAGCAAGCAGGAAGAAACAACAGAACTGACATTCTATTCCTGATATCAGCTCATTAGCCACATTACAAGGTACAAACCTTGACATTCTAATCAGATCCAGCAAGAAGTTGGCCAAAATTTGGAGATTATTTAAAGAGAGTGAGAGAGAGAATCTGGCCTCCTGCTCCTTGCCAAGCAAGATTAGCTATGCTGAGAATTTCCCTCTTACTGTCAAGAACTAGAAAGCCATCTCCTCACCAGGACTGGATATTCGGAGATAAGCAATGCCCAGAGAGTTCCACGGGGAAATCAATAACTTGAAATTCTGTACCAAGCAAAACTATTGATAAAATATAGGGCAGAATGAAAAAGGAAATTAAATATAAACTGAGAAAGCTTTGTCTCCCAAAGACTCTTTTTTAGGATGTTACTTGAGAAAACAAGGAAGTTATCCAAGAAATTGGAACAGGTTGGCTCTATGAACTGTGGAACTAACTCAGAAAAGCAATGAAGGTAAGTCCCAGGATGCCAACTGTGTCGCAGGCCTGAGAACCACCCATCCAAATTGAAAAGTGACCACAGGATCATAAGAGAACTTCCTGTAGAAAAAAGAGTCTGTCAATGTGGTCAGATCCCAGAAATGTGGGAAGAACCTATTCTTAGGATGTTATAAAATTCAAGGCAAAAGTAAAGCGGCTGTTGGGAGTCCAGTAAGGGAAGGGGCATAAGACAAAAGTATATAAAAACCGAGTAGTATAGCCATAGACTACAGGTGCCTGGGCCGGGAGCTATGTTCATGTAGATACTGATTTTCACGTTTCTAGTACAACTGTGGACAAAGCAAGAATCCAATATTTATGGTTACAAACAGTTTGTAAATGTTGACCATGATAATGTAAACAAGAACAAGAGAGATGATACAATATTTTTATTTGACAAAGTGAAGAGATACTGCTTGTAGAAAAACATGAAATAGGAGTTTAAGTATATACAGGGTGACAGGGTGGAGCAAAAGGAGGTTTACAGTTTGTATGGAAAATGACACAATAATCTATACTAATAAAAGGGTAATATGCAAATTAAAAAAAAAGAAGAAGAACTAGAAAGCCAGACAAACTACTGGATACATAGTTTAAAAAACCATGGTTATAAGGTTACTCAAGAATTTTCAAGAGACTTCCAAGGATCTTAGTGAGAATGTCAAAGACATGAAAAAGGACCAGTCAGAAATTAAACATACACTAACTGAAATAAAGAATAATTTACAGGGATTCGACAGTAGAGCAGAGGATTCTGAAAATCAAATCAATAATTTGGGATATGAGGAAGCAAAGAACACCTAATCAGAAGAGAAAAAAGAATCCAAAAATATGAAGATAGTGTAAGGAGCCTCAGGGACAATTTCAAGCGTACTAACATTTGCATTATGGGGGTGCCAAAAGGAGAAGAGAGAGAGCAAGACATTGAAAACCTTTTTGAAGAAATAATGACAGAAAACTTCCCCTACCTGGTGAAAGAAATAGACTTACAAGTCCAGGAAGTGCAGAGAGTCCCAAACAAGTGGAACCCAAGGAGGCCCACACCAGGACACATCATAATTAAAATGCCAAGAGCAAAAGACAAAGAGAAAAAAAGCAGCAAGAGAAAAGCAGTTAGTTACCTACAAGGGAGCACCATATGATTGTCAGCTGATTTCTCAACAAAAACTTTTCAGGCCAGAAGGGAGTGGCAAGAAATATTCAAGTGATGAATAGCAAGGACCTACAACCAAGATTATTCTACCCAGCAAAGCTATCATTCAGAATTGAAGGTCAGATAAAGAACGTCTGAGACAAGAAAAAGCTAAAGGAATTCCTCACCAGCAAACCAGTATTACAAAAAAAGTTGAAGGGTATACAGAAAGGAGAAGGAGGAGGAAGAGGAGGAGGAGGAGGAGGAGGAGGAGGAGGAGGAGGAGGAGGAGGAGGAGGATCAAAATATAAACAATAAAATGATAATGAATACATATCTATAAACAACTGAATCTAAAAATCAAATAAATGAACAAGGAATCTAATGAACAAAATAAACTGATGAATAAAATAGAACCAGAGACATGGAAACATGGAACAGACTGATGAATCTCAGAGGGAGGTGGGGGGAGGAGGGGGAAGCAGGAAGATATTAGCCAAAGAACTTACATGCATATGCATTACCTATGGACACAGACAATAGGGTGGTGAAGGCCTGGGGTGGGGCGGGAACCGGGTGGAAGGGGGTAATGGGCAGAAAAAAAGGGGACATCTGTAATACTCCCAGCAATAACGTTTTTAAAAAAAAAGAAAAGAAAAATATAGTATCTGAATTTTAAAACTGCACCGGACCATATTCACAGTAGGTAGACAGTGGAGAAGGAAACATATGAGAACTGGAAGAGAGAAACGGAACAGCTCCACACGCAGCACCGGCAGAGTAAGGCTAGGACCAGCTCTCAGTGATTAGTGGTGCGTTTGGAGTCCCAGGAGGAGGGAGTGCTGGGGGCACAGAAAATATATGAAGAAACATTCGCTACATTTGATGAAAACTAAGACCCACATGTCCAAGAAAAGCATTAAGGAAATCACATGAAGCCACACCACAGTCAGCCTGCTGAAAACCGGTGACAAAGAGAAAATCTTAAAAGCAGCCAGAGGAAAAAACAGAATCCAAGCAGAGGAACGGGGACGTGCAGGCCAGACTGTGGGGCAGAAAGGAAAACACTGTCGACCTACTTTCAAAGATGCAGGTGAAATAAAGATTTTCCAACAGAGAAAACTCTGAGCCCTAGCTGGTTTGGCTCAGTGGATAGAGCGTCGGCCTGCAGACTGAAGGGTCCCGGGTTTGATTCCAGTCAAGGGCACATGCCAAGGTTGCAGGCTCGATTCCCAGTAGGGGGCATGCAGGAGGCAGCCGACCAATGGTCCTCTCTCTCAACATTGATGTTTCTCTCTCCCTCTCCCTTCCTCTTTAAAATCCATAAAAATATTTTTAAAATTAAAAAAAAAGAAAACTCTGAGAGAATTCATCACCAGCATATCTGCGTTGCAAGAAATGCTAAAGGAAACTCTTTAGATAGAAGAAAATGGTACCAGATGAAAATCTGGATCTATACCAAGGAATGAAGAGTTCTAGAAATAGTAAATATGTAAGCAGATATAACTTTTCTTTTTATCTTTTGATCACCTTAATGACAATTTAAAAACACAATTATAACAATAAAATTTGGACTGTGTAACATATACAAAAATAAACTATATGACACCAATAGCCTGAAGCAGAGTGCACCAGCTTTCCCTGCAAAGGGCCCGCTATTAATATTTTTGGCTTTCCGGCCAGGTGGTCACAGCTCTTCAACACTGCCAGAGTAATGAAAAGCAGCCAGCCACAGATGACACGTAAATGACCGGGCAAGGCAGTGTCCAAAGAAACTTTGTGTTTAAATTGGCAGCAGGCAAGATTTGGTCTGTGGGCCACAGTTTACCCACCTCTGAGTAAAGGGAATAAAACATTGCCAGGTCTGTCCGTTGCATGTGAAGTGGACCGAGGGCATCTGTGACCCCGAAGAGAGAGAACAGGGACATCGTGGGGGGGATAGGACGTGTGGTGGGGTCACACAGATCTACACGTGTTACAATTCATGGAAGTACACTGCCAACAAAAGTCAACTTTACTATGTATTAATTTAACAGATAAATTCTGAAACTATGTGAAGAAACTGAACATGGAAGAAACGAAGAGGAAAGGGTTGGCCATTACTCATCCCGGGAATCTGGCCCGGCTTCTCTGTAGAACAAGAAATACTGCCAGGGACAAAGAGAGACCTTTCATAATGACAAAGAGAGAAATCTGCCAAGAGGATCAACAATCTTAAATATACTATTAACATGAATCAAGATACATGAAGCAAAAGCTAACAGAACCACTAGGAGACACAGATCATTGTCGGTGGGGAGGTCAGGACACGCCAGCAGCTCAGGACACGGGAACGAAGCCAGCGAGGATGGACCTGCCCAGCACCATTGGCCGCCTGGCCTGATGGGCATCCAGACGCACATTCTTTTCAGTGCTCAGGGAGCACTCGCCATGACAAGCCATCCTGCCACCATAAAATAAGGCTCAATAAATTCAAAAGGATTGTGTTCTCTGACCACAGCAAAATTAAAGTAGAATCAACAACAGAAAGGTACCAGGAAAATCGCCGTACTTTACTAAGAGATGCTCGAGCAGAACCATCTGGAGGCCTCCGGCCTTGCTGGGACCTTCGGTGCCCACCATGGGCCCTTCTTATCCTTGCTTCTCATTCTGCTCCAAAGAGGGGCTCTCAGGGGAGGGGCAGCGGGAAATTAGCTCCCAGGAAATAGGCCTCCGGCTTAAACTGCACTTGGCACTGGGATCAGAGGTGGAAACACCAATGTGTGCTGCTGCTCTGGTGACCACTGTCTTTCTTACAGGAAGCCAGCCAGTGCCTGACCCCTGCCTCTCGGCCCCTTGCCAGAACGGGGGCACCTGTGTCGACGCAGATGAGGGCTACGTGTGCGAGTGCCCCGAAGGCTTCATGGGCCTCGACTGCAGGGACAGTGCGTGTGGCCGGGCTGGGGCCTCCCGTGGGGTGTGCATGCAAACAGCAGGATAGAGAATGTGTGAGCATGTGGGGGTATACACAGCAGCTCTTATGGGAAGGTCACCAGGAGCAGGGCAGGGTCAGGAAAGGGCTCCACCCTCTAGCACCCCCACATTAGAGGCTCCTTCCTCTCTCCGTGGCAGGAACCCCTGATGACTGTGAGTGCCGAAATGGTGGCAGATGTCTCGCGGGCAATACCACCCTCTGCCAGTGCCCCCTGGGCTTCTTTGGGCTCCTCTGCGAATTTGGTAGGTGCCCAGAGTTGAGCTGGGGACACCTTGCCTGCCCCTGACTATCCTCCAAACCAGGGTTTGAAGGTGGCTTCAGCCTGGACCAGGATCCACAAGGTCAGACCCTCCACCAGTGTTTCTGTGACCCCACCCCCCACCCCAGGAGGGAGCTGGCAATAAAAGTGCCTGAACCTGATCTCCTGTTGGGGTCACTGGGTCTTGCACACCTTGCACCCTTGTTAAGAACACCAGGTCCCTAGGAAGACCTGAGACAGGGCTCCTTCCTCCCGCGCAGAAGTCACAGCCACGCCCTGCAACATGAACACCCAGTGCCCCGATGGCGGCTACTGCATGGAGTACAGCGGGAGCTACCTGTGCGTCTGCCACACTGACCACAACATCAGCCACTGTGAGAGGGGTGGAGGGCGTGCACATGCCTGAGGGCTGGGATGGTGCCCACAAACTGGGGGTGGGAGGTGTTTGGGAGGAAAGTGGCAGCTTCCCTGCAGCGCACCAGAGGACCTGTGGGTGCACCCCCACCCAGTCGGCAGGCAGTCCTCTAACACAGGCCAGGTCTCCTCCCATCTTCCCTGCAGTAGGCTGATAGCCAAAGGGCACCTGACCGCATGCAGGTGCCATGCAGTGTCTTCCTAAGCCTCTAGCTTAGCTGCTAGCACAGTCGTGGGCAAACTACGGCCCGCGGGCTGGATCCGGCCCGCTTGAAATGAATAAAACTAAAAAACAAAAAGACCGTACCCTTTTATGTAATGATGTTTACTTTGAATTTATATGAGTTCACACAAACACTCCATCCATGCTTTTGTTCCGGCCCTCCGGTCCAGTTTAAGAAGCCATTCTGGCCCTCGAGTCAAAAAGTTTGCCCACCCCTGTGCTAGCATGTCAACGGGTGCCTAATGCAGCATGTGATTAAACCCCACCACCACCACTATGTGTGATGATGGTGTTGGTGAGCTCAATCCCGGCTCCTAGAAGAGGGAGGCTGAATTCTGGGAAAATCAAGGATAAGAGAAATTCCAGGGAGGGGCCTTAGAGCCTGAGTGAGGAATCAAGACCCAGCAGAGTGTATTTTAGGGGCCGAGGTCCTAGCCAGAGTGTCAGGGTGGCCCTGTCAGCCTCTTGCCCAGAATGCAACAGGGCTGCCCTCTGACCCCACAGCACTGCCCTCACCCTGCGACTCAGACCCCTGCTTCAACGGAGGCTCCTGCGAGGCCCAGGATGACTCCTACACGTGCGAGTGCCCACGTGGGTTCCATGGCAGGCACTGCGAGAAAGGTGGGTGTCAGCACCCCGGACAGCGCCAGTGGCCTGGCTCCTCCCCCTGCCCGAGGGTATTTGTCAGTGCATTGGTCGCCCTGTGACCACCTGGCCGGAAAGCCAAAAATATTAATAGCGGGCCCTTTGCAGGGAGAGCTGGTGCACTCTGCTTCAGGCTATTGGTGTCATATAGTTTATTTTTGTATATGTCACACAGTCCAAATTTTATTATTATTGTGTTTTTAAATTGTCATCCCGGGAATAATGCACTCCCCTTCCAATGGTTCAGAGGTTCCTTGATCTGGTCTATGGCCCCCTGGTCCTCACTGCTTTCCTCAGAATAGGCTTTGTGTCCTGCTCAGCATTTTTTCAAATAGCTTTTAGAATCATTGATTTGAAAAACATTCATTAGGATTTTGTTACATCTAATCCAACTTGGAGAATGTCAACAACACAGCCACTTGAGAGTGTAACTATTCTTCCCTAAGTACTGACCAGCGCCCACCCTGGATGGTCCCCTCCATGCAGTTTGAAGGGCTCGGGGCAGAGGAGAGAGGCCGGGTGGGCAGAGGCCCCGAGGTGGAGAGGGAACCTACAGACTGGCTTGGCCCCTGCTGCTGCTGCCAGGCCCGTGGGGCTGAGAAGCAGGCCAGAGCCTGCAGGGCCCACAAGTGCCTGAGGACTGAGAAGACATGGGTGGGGGTACCGTGAGCCCTTGTTTACCCGCCTCCCTCTCTCTCTGTCCTTCCACAGCCCGGCCGCGCCTGTGCAGCTCGGGGCCCTGCCGGAACGGGGGCACCTGCAAGGAAGCAGGCGGCGAATACCAGTGCAACTGCCCTTTCCGCTTCACCGGGAGGCACTGTGAGATCGGTGCGGCCTGCCAGCTGGGATCGGCTAGGAATCGGGGGTGGAAACCAGGACCCCCAACCCACCACCATGTCTGCTTTGGGATCTGGGGACCAGGGAAGGGGCAGAGGTGGTGGGTATATGACACCTGACCCCAACTGTGCCCTCTGCTCCCAGGGAAGCCAGACTCATGCGCCTCTGGGCCCTGTCACAATGGAGGCACCTGCTTCCACTACATTGGCAAATACAAGTGTGACTGTCCCCCAGGCTTCTCCGGGCGGCACTGTGAGATAGGTAAGGTGGATGCAGGCCACTAGAGACAAAAAACACGCCCCTCATGGCTGGCCCAGGCGGGGGTGGCAGGGGTGGAGGGGTAGGCAGAGCGGCACAGAGGGGACATCTCTGTGCAGCCCAGAGGCCAGTGGGGAGGAAGTGATGGGTGATAGTGGCCCCTGTGACCTTGCAGCCCCTTCCCCCTGCTTCCGGAGCCCCTGTGTGAATGGGGGTACCTGCGAGGACCTGGGCACAGATTTCTTCTGCCGCTGCCGAGGCGGGTACACAGGACGCCGGTGCCAGGCGGGTGAGAGGGCCAGGGGACTGGGGTGGGGGCAAGGAGTTCTTCCTAATCCTGGAAGAGCAGAGGACAGTGTGCAGGGGGTGGAGGGAACAGAGGGGAAGAAGGAAAGGAAACCTC
The DNA here is from genome assembly GCF_964212035.1 of Myotis nattereri. Lineage (NCBI taxonomy): Eukaryota > Metazoa > Chordata > Mammalia > Chiroptera > Vespertilionidae > Myotis > Myotis nattereri. Next base: position 36,432,091 of record NC_138082.1, read on the forward strand.
TGGGCAGCCCTCCTGGAGGTCAAGGCACCTTCACCATGGGACAGGCTGTGTGGGGAGCAGGGGTTCCGAGCTCTGTGGCCTGGTGGGCAGAGTAATGGGGCTGGGCAGGTGCCCTGCTGTGCAGAAGGGGCTGCTGTGTCCTTGCAGAGGTGGACTGCGCCCCCCGAGGAGGTCATGCATGCCATGTGGCGCTTCAACAGCACATGGCTCGTCTCGGTGGCATGGCACTCGAGTGACTAAGGCTACAGCCTGAGCGCCCCTAATTCCATCCGGTCTTCCAGCTGCAGGGCGTCTGGAGTGAGCCTCCCCAGTGCCATAGTGATCTGTGGGCCCTCTGGGGTGGGGCTGCGAGGGCTGAGGCAACCGCTACAGCTGAGAGAGCCAAGCCCCTTGCTCGAATTTCGTGCATCGGGCCTCTAGTATATAAATAAAAATAAATAAATAAACATTTAGATAATTTAATTATAAAAAACATATATACAGAGAAAATCAATGAAACCAAAATCTGGTTCCTTGAAAAAGTCAATGAAATAGATAACCTCGAGCTAGACTGATCAAGAGAAAAAGAAAAACTGGCAATATTAGAATGAAAGAGGAGACATCACTAATGACCCTACCAATGTTTAAAGGACAACAGGGGGTATTGCACTTTAGGCCAATATATCTGACAACCTAGATCAGTGATGGCGAACCTTTTGAGCTCGGCATGTCAGCATTTTGAAAAACCCTAACTTAACTCTGGTGCCGTGTCACATATAGAAATTTTTTGATATTTGCAACCATAGTAAAACAAAGACTTATATTTTTAATATTTATTTTATATATTTAAATACCATTTAACAAAGAAAAATCTACCAAAAAAATAAGTTCGCATGTCAGAGGTTCACCATCACTGACCTACATGAAACAGATGAATACCTTGAAAGACACAAATTACCAGAACTGGCAGAAGGAAAATTAGAAAATATGAATATCCCTATATCTATTAAATTTTATTTGGAATGAAAAACCCTCCTGCAAAGAAAATATCAGGACCAGATTTTCATAACACTAGCGAATTCTATCAAGCATCTAAGAAAGGAATTATACCCTATACAAGCTCTTTTAGAAAACACAGGGGGAAGGAGTATTTCTCTACTTATTTTATGAGACCAGTATTTCTGTGATACCAAAACAAGACAGAGACATTACAAAAAGTGAATTACAGATAAGTCTCATGATATACATACAAAAATCTTAACAATATGTTACTAAATTAAACCCAGTACTACATAAAAAGCAAAACACATCATGACCAAGTGGGATTTATCTCAAGAGCACAGGCTGGTTTAACATCTGGAAAGCAATCAATGTAATACACCATATTAGAAGATAAAGGAGGAAACCATATGATCACCTCAATAGAGGCAGAAAAATCATTTGACAAAATTCAACTATTATTAAAAATTTAATAAACTAAGAGTAGAAGAGAATTTCTTCAACCTGATAAAGGAACCCATGAAAAACTCAACAGCCAATAATATACTTAATGATGACTGGCTTCCTGCCATAATCAGTATTGAGGCAAATGTGTCCATCTCACCAACTCCTCCCAGTGTGGTCCTGGAGACCCCAGACAGGGCCATGGACAAGAGGAAATAAAGGGTGTGTCCACTGGAAAGGAAGCCGTGAAGATGACACAATAGTGAGCACAGTAAATGATAAGGCAATTCTACAAAAGAAGCTATAGAACTAAGAAGTGAATTCAATGAGGTCACAGGATTCAGAGTCAACATACCAAACCAGTTATATTTTCATATTCTAGCAGTGAACACTTGGGAAATGAAGTGAAACAAAAATGATGTATCAAAATCATGATAAATTTTTATATGTGAAATTCATTATAACATCCATATAAAGGCCAAAATTATAAACTTTCTTTTTTAATGTATTTTTATTGATTTCAGAGAGGAAGAGAGAGAGAGAGAGAGAGAGAGAGACATCAATGATGAGAGAGAATCATTGATTGGATGCCTCCTGCACACCCCCCTACTGGGTACTGAGCCCGCAACCTGGGCTTGTACCCTTGATCGAATAGAACCCAGGACCTTTCAGTCTACAGGCCTACGCTTTATCCACTAAACCAAACTGGCTAGGGCTATAAACTTCTTTTAAAAGGATGAGAAAATCTTCACCACAGCTGAAATAAAATTTTCATGCACTTTGAGAAATATAGGTAAATTTTTGGGGGGTTTTTTTTGGCCTTGGGGTAAGAAAAGATGCCATAAGCCAGGAAAAAAAAAAAAAGCACTAACTATAAAAGGGGAAAAATGGACAAATTGACTCTATAAAAATTAGGAACTTAAAGAAGAAAGTGAAATGTAAGGTTCAAACTGGTTTCAAGAATATATGAAGAACTCTATGAATCAATAAGAAAAGAATAATCAACCTGACAGGAAAATCAGCAAAACTCATGAACAGGCATTTCATGGAGGAGGAGGTACACAGAACCAGTGAACGTAAAGAATGAAGCAATCACCCATATGCCAATCAAAAGCACACCAAGATGCGTGCAGTTGGCCAAACTTCCGAAGTTGAAGAGGCCTATGTGTTGGTGAGGATGTGGATCCACAGGATTTGTGAGAAAACTACTGGAGGAAATGTGAATTGTTTAAGCACTTTGAAAACCACTTGGTAATCTGCCCATCGAGCTGACCGTTCATATAAGCTGTGTCCCGGCAACTCCACTTCTCGGTGCACATCCACAAGCAGGAGATGGGGAAGCAGACACAGAAACACTTGTTTTGCAATAGTAAGAAGTCTAGGACCAACCCACGTGTGCACCACACAAGGATGGGTAAAGTACAGTATAATCACACTGTGGAATATTATACAGCAGGGAAAGGGGGTCCCACAGAGACCCGCAGCAACATGGAGATGTCTTATTAATGTAGCGTGGACAGAGAAGAGTACATATACCACAATATCCTATAGATAAAGTTCATAAATAGCAAAAGCAAAGCCATCTATAGTATTGATTAGGCAACCCATAAAAATTTAAATTCAAACAGGCACAGAAATGATAGCCACAGAAACTCGTGTCACACCGGGTGGGGATGTGCATATGCCCTGCTGAGCCCTTCAGCATTCTAGTGCCCAGGTTGAGTGCAGCTCCAGGAGTCATTATATCATTACCATCTAGTTACTCACATGTTGCTAAGCATTCAAAATAAACTTTTCTAAATGGAACATTTTGAATTCAGTAGCACAACTCCCAGTTTAAGAAACACACAGGGTGAACATTTTAAAACAAAGGACTCAACCCCATTTTATTGTTTTCGTACATGATTGTTATTAAGTGAATTGGCAAGATTGGGCCCATCCACCTGAGCTGGGAAATTGAGTCCCACGGTGTTTCCTCAGAACAAAACTCATTTATGTCCATCTTAATTTGGCTTCAAGCCATTGCCTCTAATGACGGCAACATTGTTTTATTCTCGGATCTCTCCTGGCACCCGTGCACCTGGGCACTCCTCTCTCCCAGAAATTGACGAGTGCAGATCCCAGCCGTGCCTGCATGGGGGCTCCTGCCAGGATCGAGTCGCCGGGTACCTGTGCGTCTGCAGCCCGGGGCATGAAGGAGCCCACTGTGAGCTGGGTAAGACAGCCTGGCCCTCACCACGGGGCAGCAGCTCCAGCAGCCTGGCCATGTTCATGACCTGCCCTGACCCTCTTCACCCTTGCTGTGTCTGGCTGGCTACACACTCAGGCCCCTGCCAGCTCTGCCTCCACCTACCTGGGGAGATTGGAAGCTTGGCTAAGAAACACTGACTGACTGTCTTCTCCTGCTCCTGCAGACTCTGGCTTCAGGGGCAGACAAGATGGGGTTCAGAGAGGGCAGGTCACAGCCCTGATACCTGGCCAGTGCTCCAAGCTGGCGGAGGGAGTGGGGGCCTGCCAGGTGCACTGCTGGATGAGCCCTGCACTCCTTACACCTCTGTTGGGCTCTAAGCCTTGAGACAGTGACACCACCCAGGGAGGGCCAGGCCCAGGATGTCCAGCCTGGACAGTAAACTTGGGAGTAGCTTGGGGTGGGGGCTTTGTGGGACAGGCAGTGGAGAGGGCAGGAGTGAGATAGAAACCTCAGGCTGAACACAGAACCCTGGAGGTCATGTAAGTCCATGTAGGCCCATGTAAGCCCATATAAGACCATGTGGGGCCCTATAAGCCCATTAGGCCCATGTGGGGTAGGTAGGCTCATGCAGCCCCGTGTCCTGTCTTTGCAGAGACAGATGAGTGCCAGGCGCAGCCGTGCAGAAACGGAGGCTCCTGTCGGGACCTCCCAGGAGCCTTTGTGTGCCAGTGCCCCGCAGGCTTCACTGGAGTCCACTGCGAGACAGGTAGGGGCTATGCTTGGGGGATTCCCTGTGTGCCCAGGCCCGCACCCACACTTGAGATGCCCCAGACACCCAGGCAAAACTGCTTTCTGAAAGCCCAGACCCTGGGCCACTCAGAGAGCAGAGCGGAGGGGGCAGCCACCCCGGCCCTGCTGGACAGATCCCCTGGCAGGCAGGATTCTAGGGGTGAAGGGAGAGCTGGGCACCCACCAAGGATGAGAGAGACTTCCACCCCCGGCTCGTCCACGCCGCCCTTTCCCTTCTTCCCGCTGTCCTCTCCTCCCTCCCCCAGACACCCCTTTGCCGCTCGGGCCCACTCTTTGGGTGTTCTCCAGAGGTGGATGCCTGCGACTCCAGCCCCTGCCAGCACGGAGGCCAGTGCAAGAACGGTGGCGGGGCCTACCTGTGCGTCTGCCCAGAGGGTTTCTTCGGCTACCACTGTGAGACAGGTGTGGGCATGGCCCGGGCACTCCTCCTCAGGCTCCTTGCAAGCTCCCCCGCCTCCCCTGCTGTCCCTGGATGGCCAGGCTTTCCAGCTCAGGGTCCGGGCACCGCCCCCCCCCCACCCCCTGACTCCTACACCTGGAATAGTCTGCCCCTGGGACATGTCTCTCCCAGATGAGGCATTCCCTGACTTCTGACGGATCGTGCCCCCAGCACTCCCTGCCCTATGGGGTTGTTTCATCTGTATTCCCTCCACTTGGTGTCACACCACCCTCCTAGAACAGATGTGTCCGTGGGGGAGGATGACCTGCTTATGGGCATGTCCCCAGCCCCGACTGGGCCTGGCTGGCAGCACTTAGCTGTGCAGGGTGGACGGGGCTTCCAGGGACAAGGCCTGTGATGGGACTGCAGACACAGGAGCCTGCCTAGGGACAAGCAGGGTAGGGACTGTTGGTGAACAGGTCTGGGGCAGGCGGGGGCCCTGAGATCAGCAGCTGAGACAGTGATCAGGGACTTGCTACTGGTTTGCAAGTATTTCCTGTGGCCATGCTGGGAACCTGCGGGCCCTGCCCTGGGTGGGGACTCCAGCCACAGCGCAGCGCAGAGGGAGGTGTGGAAGGGCTAGCACTGTGCTCACCTCACCCCAAGTCACTGCCTGCCAGGGCACCTGGCTTGGGGTGGGGGGAGATGGCCTGGCTCAGAGTCAGAAGGCCACACCTGCCCAGCTTCTGATGAGCCCTGACCCCACAACCTGGAGTGTCCCTTCTCCTACTCCCACCCCCCCCCCAAAAGATGCCTGATAGTACCCTCACCTCCATCAAAAACACACGCACACAGGAACAACCAAGTCCCCCAAGAGCAAGGCCCAGGCCAGTGGGGGGCCAGGTGACACCCCAGAGCTCAATGCTGCTTTTCCCCCTCCTCCAGTGAGTGATCCCTGTTTCTCCAGCCCCTGTGGGGGTCGTGGCTACTGCCTGGCCAGCAATGGGTCCCACAGCTGTACCTGCAAAGTGGGCTACACGGGCAAGGACTGCGCCAAAGGTGAGGCATAAGGGCACCAGAATGAGGTGGTAGGGCCTCTATTCCTCACTCAGAGAGCAGTAGACACCCCAAATGACAGGCCAAAGGGTCGAGGCTCCCCTTCCACCCCAGGGCAGAGAGTGTCTGACAGCTGCTTCCCAGGATCTACAGCAGTGGTTCTCAACCTTCCTAATGCCGCGACCCTTTAATACAGTTCCTCTTGTTGTGGTGACCCCCAACCATAAAATTATTTTCGTTGCTACTTCATAACTGTAATTTTGCTACTGTTATGAATCGTAATGTAAATATCTGATATGCAGGCTGTATTTTCATTGTTACAAATTGAACATAATTAAAGCATAGTGATTAATCACAAAAACAGTATGTAATTATATATGTGTTTTCCGATGGTCTTAGGAGACCCCTGTGAAAGGGTCATTCGACCCCCAAAGGAATCGCGACCCACAGGTTGAGAACCGCTGATCTACAGGGAAGGAGGGAGGGGCACATAAGTCGAGGTGGCATGAATAGTCACGTGTGCACATGAGCCCCTCCAGGAGGCTTCAGTGCAGTCATGTGTATGCAAGAGCCTATTCCAGGAGCAACAGCCAGAAACCAAAATGAAAGCACCTCCTGCAGGTGCCAGGAGTGGCTTCCCTGCCAGCAGTGCCCACATCTACCCCAGGGTAGCCAGGCCCCAGAGCCACCAGGCTGGGTACCTGCTTGGGGTCCGGGGCTTTGATGGCCGACAGCTGACCACCCCCTTCCCTTGTTCTTAACTGACACCCTGAAGAGCTCTTCCCACCAACGGCCCTCAAGGTGGACCAAGTGGAGGAGAGTGGGGTCACCATCTCCTGGCGCCCACCCGAAGGCCAGGCTGCCAGGCAGATGCTGGATGGGTATGCGGTCACCTACGCCTCTGCTGACGGCTCCTTCCGCCGCACCGATTTTGTGGACCAGAGCCGCTCCTCCCACCAGCTCCGAGCCCTGGGGGCTGGCAGGGCCTACAACATCTCCATCTTCTCGGTCAAGCGCCACGCCAACAATAGGAACGACATCAGCAGGCCCCTGGTGCTGCTCACCCGCACGCGTGAGTCCACCCAGCATGGCCCACCCCAGACACAGGCTGGGCAGAAACAGGCTGACAGACTGGCAGGGTTAGGGAGCCAGGCTGGTGGAGGAGTGTGGGAGGAGGGGCTGTCGTGGGGGAAGGGCAGTGGGACGGGTGGGTGGGAGCCACTAGGAATGGTGGAGAGCACTGGGTCGGGGAGGGGGGGTGCGGTCAGGGGAAGGGGTGTTGGGGGAAGAAGGTGGACTGGGGTGTGCAGCCCTGGGCAGCGCTGAGCTCCTACCACATCAGGTGCTGGGAGGCAAGGTCCCAGGGAAGGGAGCAGAAAGGCGTCCTGGGGCAGTGTGCAGCCCTCACAGGACACGGATGTGTGGACACTGAGGGCCAAGTGAGGGACAGATACCGAGTCAAGATAGGCGTGTTGCGGGAAAGGACAGCAGGGCCCTGAGCATGTGGCAGCGTTGGAGTCCTCGGGGTCCAAGGGAGAATAGGGATCGTCCTGAGCTTGGCTTTAGGAATAAGCACTTTCAAAGCTCCTCGAGAAGGGGTCTGCCCAGAAAAGGCATCTGGGAGGAAGATGGCCTCCCCTTCTCATCAGAATGGGGTCTCCACCAGGATACCAGGGTGGGTGGGAGGACCACTGCCCACTGGACTGGTGCTGCAGCACCCACCTCTGCTCCGCTGGTCCAGGTTTGGTCTGCACCCGGCCCCTTCTCTGGGTCAGAGGACTCTCTTAGCTTCTATCACCAACAGGCCCCAGCACCACCCTGATGATTACATCAGTGCGACCAAAACATCAGCCAGAGAAAAGACACAGGGGTATCAGGAGGGGCCCTGTGCCCACCCGCTGGCCTCTGGTGGAGCTGGCTGGCCCTTCACAGCCCTGCCAGGGCAGGAGCCTGGGGCAGGTCCACCTGACAGAGTCCCCACTGTGGCTGAGGGATGCACTTAGTGCCTTTGTGTGACCACCCCCCTCCCCCAGCACCTTCTTGAGCCTCTTCTGTTGTTTCGAGACCCCGCCTTCCCAGGGGTAAGGAGGTGCTGGCAAGGCTGAGCACCCTTTGTCTCCCAGGACCCCGCCCTGTCGAGGGCCTTGAGGTCACCAATGTGACGGCCAACGCCATCTCCGTGCGGTGGGCTCTGCATAGGATACGTCACGCCACTGTCAGCAGTGTCCGTGTGTCCATCCGCCACCCTGAAGCCCACGAGGACCAGTCCACCGATGTGGACAAAAGTGTGGACATGTTCACATTCAGGTAAGAGCTCAGGCCGGCCTCCTTTCCTCCTTCCAGCTCCCTATGGTTGCCACTGGCCCTGCCCACCTGAGGGGTAGGTATGTGCCTCCTGAGTCCACCTGGCACCTGGTGGTCCACACAGGGCCCAGCTACTCTCAGCCTGGGCTCACTCCTTCAGTACTTCCTCACAGGGATGCCAGACAAGGGGTTAAGTCCCAAAAGAACAGAGATACCCTAAAAACCTGGAGGCTGTATCTCCTGCAAGGGAGTGAGACAGACTCTCTACCTGGAGACCAGCCTGTCACAGTTCCGCAGAGCTCCTCCAGCCTGAGTCACACAGACCCCTCTGAGAGGGGAAAAAACAGGCGAATGATACGTTCAAACCTTAACCTAGGCATATAAACTTCTTATGCCCAATTATTACAAATTAATGACAAACACAACTCATTCAAAATAGCTGATCGAAATCACCACCTTAACGACCCATACAGGGTATCAGACATCAGGCCGCCCGTGGTCAGGCTGGGCAGGCAGACAGTGCTAAACAATGAGAGAGTGGGGAAGGGGGACTGGCTAGTAATCCTGGGGAGGGGTGGCCTTGGCCCTGGATTCTGGGGCCTGCAGAGTAGACACAGCTCCAGCGGAGGAAACTCCCATCCAGTCACTGTGCTTGCCAACAGATGGCCAGGCTGCTCATGGGAACAGCACAGCAGTGTGCAGCCCAGAGCAGCCAGGGGTCAAGGTCATGAGGGGGTAGGGACTCTGTCCCTGGGCACCCTCTAACCCAGCCGTGGGCAACGGCCCATTTGAAATGAATAAAACTAAAAAAAAAAAAAAAAAAGACCGTACCCTTTTATGTAATGATGTTTACTTTGAATTTATATTAGTTCACACAAACACTTCATGCTTTTGTTCCGGCCCTCCAGTCCAGTTTAAGGACCCATTGTGGCCCTCGAGTCAAAAAGTTTGCCATCCCTACTCTAACCCATCCGCACTGTTTAAGATTCGTCTGCAGCCTCATCAAGACCCATCTTTTTCCAGCCATGTTGGTCTCCCACCAGATGGTCATCTGTGCTGGAGACAAGACTCTGCTTTAAGTGTTGCTGTCACTTTTCTTGATTGACATCCTGCCCATTTCCAAAGAATATATGACAGAAACAACACCTGTGGCCCCAGGGGCACTTGGTGGCTGTCGGGTCCCCAAGACCACTCCCAGGCTTGCCGAGATGACTCTCAGGATTCAACTGAGGCTGCATGTACAGCTGAATCCGTGACAGAGAAACGTCATGAGCACACAGAAGGGAAGAGGCCTACGGGGAAAGGTTGGGGGCCAGGCATGAGCTCCCAGAGCCCCCTCCCCATGAAGCCACACTGGACACGCTTCATTCCCCACCACCAGTTGTGATGACACATGTGAGGACAGACAGGGAAGCCAGTCAGAGGCACAGAGCCCAGGGTTATTGGGGCTGGTCACGGCGCCCCCTGCCTGGGGAAGAGTCCAGGCTCCCAGGAGGAGGTGACGGCTCTGTGTGAACCACAAACATTAGGCTCAGCGAAGCCCTCGTATTCGGGAGGGGCTGGGGACCCACCTGGGAATTCCAGCCAAGGGCCCCTTACCTGTCTGAACATCAGCCTCTAGGCCATGCCAAGCACTCCAGACAGGCCTATGCCTTCTTGGACTTACTGCACTGGACAGACAGGGAGCAGCTTCCCACCAAGGAGCACCCAGGTCTCAGGCCACAAATCTGCCCTCGTGGAGGCCGCCTGAGCCACCAACTCGAGACCATCCACAGCCTGGCCACAGAGCCAGACACATAGCCGGAGACCATCCTGTCCTCTCTCCCCTCAGTGCCCTGCTTCCTGGAAGGAGATACACCGTCCGGGTGACCGCCCTCAGTGGGCTCGGGGCACAGGAGCGCCCTACAGAGAGCGTGGCGTCGGCTCCATTGCACGTGTGGACCCGTGAGTACAGTGTGGCCGCTCGTGGCGAGCAGAGCCTGCGGGAGCTCTCGGCTCCCTCCAGCCCACCAGTGCTCTCCATAATGGCTGAGGCACTAGGACCCCAGCCCTGAGCTGAGTGTACCGGACACAGCAGTGTGCCCAGCAGTATCACCCCCTCCTGCTGGGCTGACCCTCACACCCAGGGGCTCCAGAGGAACACCGGGTGTGGGAGCCCACTCGCTGAGCTCTAGGGTGTCTCAGGGGGAGTGGACCCTGAGCACCATGCTGTCAATGGTGAACAAGGTGGAGGGTGAGGGTGGGGGAATGGGTGGCTTGGTGAGAGGGAAGGTGTGAGCAGGGCCTGACCACGGGGGGCAAGGAGTCAGCACAGGCTTAAGTCCTTGCTCTGACCCTGAATGCTGGGACCCACTCCCCTTTTCTATATCCCAGGAGGAGGGGTGTGGCCAGGCTCAGGGGGGTCAGAAGTGCCACATAGGAGGGGACACTGAGCAGGCTCAGGGCCTTGCTGGGTGCTGGCGGGCCACATTGTGGGGGTGGGTCTCTGGACAGGAGGAGAGTGCTGCAGACCCCCACCCCCATCCTTCAGGACCACAGTAACTAAATCTGGCTTCAAATGTGGCTTCTGCAGGCCGTGTCAGATCTTTAAACTATGTCCTGGACACAAGAACCCATCAGCCCCCTTCCCCTCCCTCCCCTGCTCTGTGCCTCTTCCAGGGCCTCTGCCGCCAGCAAACCTGACTGCCACCCGAGTCACGGCCACCTCTGCCCATGTGGTCTGGGATGCCCCCACTCCAGGCACCTCACTGGAGGCGTACGTCATCAACGTGACCACCAGCCAGAGCACCAAGAGCCGCTACGTCCCCAATGGGAGGCTGGTGTCCTACACGATACGGGACCTGGTGCCCGGGCGGCGGTACCAGCTCTCAGTGACAGCCGTGCAGAGCACAGAGGGTGACCAGCTGCACAGCGAGCCTGCTCACCTCTATATCATCACCTGTGAGTGCAGGGCAGCGGGCACAGGGCCGGGTGGGCCACCTGTACCCCACGACCCTCACCCCGCATGGCCACACTGTCGAAAGGACATCAGACTGCCTAGAAATAGGACTGTGTCCACACAGGTGAATTTGTGTGAAAAGCGGTGGGGAAGGAAGGGTTCATGAACAGTTGATGCTGGGTCAGCAGAATGCAACTTGGAAAAGCAGCATTTTGCTCCTCACCTTGTGCCGTCCAACTCTGTGGACCCCAGTGAGGAGAGCAGTGTGGGAGGGCCCAGGGAGGGGGCCAGGCTGACCCAAGAGGAGCCACTGGACAGGAGCAGGGGAAAGAGAGGCCATGACAGCCATAGGAAGGGTTGCGGGGAGAGGCAGGAAGGAAAGCCAGGATGGATGGACAGAAGGGAAGCAGCTCAGGAGCACGGCAACTCCCATGGGCCACACTAAGGATGTGGACCTGCCCTCAAGTGCATGGAGGCCCTTCGGGTCCCCCTCCAAGGTCCTGCATGGCCCTGCTCATACTTTAAAGCTCACGGGAGGTGCTGTGGAAGATGGTGTGTCTGAGCATGGCAGGCTGCTTGGAGTCAGACCCAGCGCAGCTCAGCTCGAGGGCATGTTGGGGCCACCTCCATGAGCTGGTCCAGGGAGGAGGGGTGTACAGGGGCTGAAGCACGTAGCTAGATGACAAGGACCGACCGAGAAACCATACTGTCATTCTCAGGGCAAGTGTGGGGTGGCAGCCTCGGCCAAGGGAAGTCCCACCAGGTCGGGTGCCTGGCCCTGCCCTACAGGTGGGGAACCTGGGCCCGGGGGGGGGGGGGCTAGGACCAGCCCCCCTCAACACTGCCAGGCAGTGTCTGCTTCCCAGTAGGAATGCTGTGGCTCCTCCTCAGGTGGGGTGTGGGGTCGAGGCTTCTCACAAAGCCATAAAGGCACATTGGACCGCAGGGACAGTCAGGTCCCTTTAGTTCTCTCTGAGCAGTGGGGCGAGAAGGAGACAAAGGGAAGCCCCAGACCTGCCTTATGTGCCCCCACCCCGTGATTCACTGCCTGCAGCCCCAAGGGACAGCTCCGACAGACGCTGGCACCGAGAAGGACTCCACCCACGGGTGCTCAGAAACAGACCAGTCCCAGCGCGCCTGCCAGAGCTGCGTCTACTCAGTGACCATGGGGCCCTCGAAATGCCAACGCAGGCGCCCAGGTACACGCCTCTGCCATCAGCCCCCTCTGGGTAACCTGGCATGGCCCTAGGCATGGAGCTCCGCGTGGCGACACTAGTGACTCTCCCGGCAGGTTCTCGGAGCTCGTAGACGGGAGAGGACGAGTGAGTGCCAAGTTCAGTGGCTCACCTGGCAAATCGGTCACCATGAGATCACGTGAGTACCAATGCCAACCTTAGTGGCCTGTCACTCACCACCCCCAGCACAGGAGGGATGAGGCCCCTAAACCTGAACTCAAAGATGACTCCCAGTGCCTACATCACCTCTGGACAGTGCCCACGGCCCTGGCCTCTGGGGTCAGCATGAATTGCTCACGCCATCCAGAGTCAGAGGAACCTTCCTAATACGGGTTGAGGGTGCAGGTTGTTGGCAGGGCACATGAGAGAGGATGAAAAGTTAACATATTAGAAGCAGGTCCAAGACATGGAAGCTTTGCTTGTGAAGCCAGGACTCCAAGCATTGTTGGTAAGCAGTAGACAGGAGAGTGTGGCTCCATCTGAGGTGTTGCTACTCACAGAGGTCCCTGGACCAGCAACACCAGCCTGGGGGCTGCTAGACATGCAGGGTCCTGCTCGGAGCTGTGCAGGAGGAATCTGTCTGCAAACAAGGAGCCAGGTGACTGGCACTCACAGTGTGGCCCCAGGAGCTCACATCCTCATCACACTGAGGTCATAGCCCATGTTAAAAGCAGAGCCTTTGGGTTTATGTCCTGCTTGGCCCAGACTAGCGGGACCTCTGCCTGGCCCAGCAGTATAGGGCATGAGCAATGGACTGAGAAGCCCTGACTCTTCCCTCCTGGCAAAGCAGGCCTTCCCCAAAATCCTGACATGGCAGGCCCGCAGGCTGCCACAGATGACCTCAGACTATGGGTGGGGATCCCCAGGCCTCACCCTCACCCTCACTTCTAAGCCAGAATCCCACCTTCACAGAGTTCTCTGGCAGGGAGCCTAATCACCAGTTCAATGAGAAGTTTCCGCCAATGACAGCGTTCCTAGGCAGGGGACAGGTGCACCAGGGAGTGATGAGGGAGGGCAGAGCGTCCATAGCCCTCGGTGACCAGGAGTGGGGAGGGCACGGGCAGGGACCTGCAGAGAAGCTGACCTGCAGTTAGGGGTGGCCAAGTGTGCGATCTGCCTGAGCGCAGATATGAGGGGGGGAGGTGTCATCACCCCCGAGAATCAGGGGTGGCGGAGAGGAGATGGAGTTTGAAGGAGACTTAGAAGCTGAGGCCAGGAGGTCAGCAGCAGGTTCGGCCCTGCCTCAGGCCACTGGCTACCTTCACAAAGCAGCTTTCGCTGGGGCAGCAGTGGAAGCCAGGTCCCCGTGGAGGGTTGGCAGTAGGTGAGGGCTGGCCCCACTTGGAGAAAAGTGGGTCTTCCTGGAGACAGTGCCGGAGACCATGGGTTCTGTGCCCATGCAAGCGAGCATCCTACTCCTGCCACACAGGATGGCCCTACACCCTGAGGGAGAGAAGCAGTTCAGGAGGAGGCCCAGGGGCAGTCCTGGGGGAGAGGCAGCAGGCCATGTGGTCAGCACGCATCCTGGTTTCTCCTAGAACCCACAGCCCTGGTGCAGCTCGAGGACACCACCGAGCAGGTCCGCCTGGCCCTGCAGCACCCCAAACGTGGCGGCGACAAGGACGTGGGAAGTAAGTCAGCAGGAATGGACTTCCAGGGCTGAGCACCCAGAGTGGGAACATGAGGCACTGAGCCTACCCCAGGGGCAGCCAGACGCCCCACCCCGGAAAGGAGGCACTTGGCACCACGTCCTTTCACAGACCAACTATCCAGATCTGTCTGGACGTACCCCTGTCCCTCCTGCCCCTGCCCCTCACCACATACGGCAGCCCTCCCATCGCCTCCCTGCAGAGGAGCGTCTTGAGAAAAAGGCAGGAATCCACAGAGGGGCAGCATTGAGCGTGGCCCAGCTGGAGCACCACCTGGCAGACCCAGGCTCCGCGGACAGGGCCGGCAGGGCCCCTGCTGACACTGGGCCACACAGGGCCGAGACTGTCCCCAGCACAGTCCTCCATCCGGAGAGAAGGGGGTGGAAGCACAGGCCAGGGCAGAACCAGGAGTCTCTCCTGAGACCACCAGTGCCCGACCATAATCGAAGCAGTGACTCGAGGCTCCTCCGCCACGGAGGGCTCAGCACGGAGGGTCCCAGCAGAAGCACTGTTTGGGCCCTGGCCCTCAAGGCAATGGGGTCAGAGCCAAGCATCTCTCTGACCACCTGAAACGGGACCACAATGTGGCAATGCCAGCAGGCCTTCCTCTGGGGTCCTAGAGACTAACCACTTATGACCTGTCTGCAGACACCCCTGGGAACTGTACAGAAAACCCCTGTCAGAACGGAGGCACCTGCGTGCCAGGCGTGGACACCCACAGCTGTGACTGCAGCCCAGGGTTCAAAGGCAGGCGCTGCGAGCTTGGTAAGTCAGGGCCCGTTCAGGCCTGGCCTTGAGATGCCTCTTACAGCAGGCTGGGCTGAGACTGCTGGGCAGGGTGGGTTCGCCATGAAGTGCCCAGACTCCCAGGTGTCCAGGCACGGAGGTAGCAGGCAATGAATCACTGGGCTGCTCACAGCCCCGAGTGCCAGGCCAAAAGGTGCTGCCTGGATAAAAGGGGGATCTGGGAACAGCCAGAAAGTAAGGACCACAGAGCGACAGCCACCCCCACAGGGAGAGGTGGGTGAGGGGCTATTTTTGGCTCAGGGGCCAAAGGTGGCGCGAGGGAAAAGGGCCACAGGCCTCGCTCAGAAGACTTTGGAGTAAGCCCTGAGGGGAACTAGCCTGCAGGCCCCAAGGACCCCAGCCCGGGTGTGGGTCTCCCAAGGGTGCTGGAGAGGGCAGCCAGGGCCCAAGCCGCAGTGAGCCTCGGCCTCTTTTGTACTCTGCAGCCTGTAAAAAGCAGCCCCAGCCCTGCACGCGCCTGTTCTCGGAGACAAAGTCCCTGCCAGTCTGGGAAGGAGGTGTCTGCCACCACGTGTAAGTCTCTTCCCTCTGTCCCTGACCTCCGAAGTGTTTCCACAAAGTCCAGCTCACCCCACAGAGGTTTGTTTTGACCACCCGTTCCTGCCATGTGACAAATTAGGAAACTGAGGCAGAAAGGCTGAACAACTTGTCTGAGTCCATGCAGCAGGGAGCAGAGGCACAGGAGTTCTGGAACCCTGACAACCTGGCTCTGGACCCTTCGGGCGGCATTAGCCCCCTTCCCTGGACAGCAGGGTCCTCTCTGCCATGGAGCCCCCGGAAAACTAAACAGCAGCCTGTGAGAGCTGGAGTCGGCTCTGCCACTAAGTGGTGATGTGGCCTTGCTCGCCTCTTAGGACCTTTCTTGCTCACACTCTGTGACTCTGGGTCCCACTCACAATCTGGTTAGGCAGCCAATGCATATAAGCACATCTGGGAACCAGGCACAGCTCTAACCCTTGGCACATGCAGTGAACAGGACACGCCCCCGCCCTACCCGCGGCTCCTTCCATCCAGAAGGAGACAGCCATCCACAGAGAGCATAGGTGTGTTAGACACAGGAAGTTCTGAGCTGCACTGGGACTTGGGATCTGCGTTGAAAGGCCCTCGACTTGGGATTCTGGGGAATGGCCATCCAAAGCCATAGCAGCCACCAGCTCCCGGGGGCCTGACTAGGAGAGCTCCGATCCTCCCAGAATCTCCCCACCACCCCTTCCTCAGGGGCGGGTCTGCTTTAAGCCCAGGCTCACAGCCTTGGTTTACACTGCAGGGACCAGACCACATTTTAACATAATGATTTATGTGATTGGTTTAAATCTACCACATTGCTACCTGTTTTCTACGTTCCATCTAATCTTGTTACCTTTTTCTCTTTTCCTGCCTACTTCTGGATTATTTCTTAAGATCCTGTTTTACCTCGCCTGTTGGCTCATTGGTTATACTTCTTTGGTTTAATTTTTTTAGGGGATCTAGAGATTAACAATATGCTCATCACAGTATCCCTTTATCTAAGCGAAGACTTGCCTCTACTTCCCCTCAGTTCTGACTACCGATGTCAGTCTTTTACTTCCACCATGCTCCAAGCTGCAAAACGGTGTCTTCCTCTCAACAATATATTTTAAAATGTTGAGAGCAAAATCTTTTGTATTTACCTGCATGTCCGCCATCTCCGGCACTCACCCCTACAGTGTAGGTCTGCTAGCAATGAATTCTCTCTGCTCCTAAAAAGGTTTTTACTTCACCTCCATTTTTAAGGATAAAGTTGCTAAAAACAAAATTCTTGGTTGACTTTTTTTTTTCTTTCCACACTCTAAAGAGGTAGGTCCTTCCTTTGTCTTCTGCCTTGCCTGGTTTCAGATAAGAAGACTATGAAATATGTCCCCAAACTCCCGGTGGCTGCTTCTGTTTTCTCTTTATTACTGGTTTCAGGAAACTTACCTATGATGTGCCTTCGTGTGGTTGTGTGTGTGTGTGTGTGTGTGTGTGTGTGTGTGTGTGTGTTTACTCTTTGGAGTTTATTAAGCTTCTTGTATCTCTGGGTTTTTAGCTTTCATCAGATTTGAAAAAATGTTGGCCATTATTTCTTTAAAATATTTTCTGTTCCTCTACTTCTCTCCTCTCCTTCTGGAATTCCACTTATGCATGTATTAGACTGATGTTGTCCCATAGGTCACTGAGGCTCCTTTTCATTTTTTTCCCCCCGGTCTTTTTCTCTATTCATTTTGGATAGATCCGAGTGCTATGCCTTCAAGTTCACTGACCTTTCCTCCTGCAGTGTCTTACTGACCACTAATCCAGTTGGCAAAATTTCCATTTTCTTCAAAAGTCCCACTGAATTCTTTCTTAGATCTTCCATGTCTCTCATTATGTTTATATTTTTCCTTTAGACCACTGAACATGTGGAACAAAATTTATCATAGATGTTTAAGGCCCTTTCTGCTGTTTCTGTCATTGCTCTCATTTCTAGGTGTTTTTCTAATCAGTTATTTTTTTCCTATTTATGAGTTTCTCGATTCTTTGTCTAATTCTTTGAATGTCTTATAATTTTTGTTGGATGCTGGATGTTGTAAACTTTGTTACTGCATGCTGGATTTTTAATTTTTTGTACTCTTTTCAAGAATGTTGGGTTTGGTTTTTTCTGCAAGGCAGTTATTTTGACTTTGATTCTTTTGAGGCTTGCTAAGGGTGGCTCTAGCATCAGCTTTGTTCTGGGATTAATTCTGCCCCACTTCTAAGGCATGGCCTTACTGAGGTTTTTATTTTTATAGAATGGCCTCTTATTGAGCAAGATCTCTCCACTCTGGCTCTCTTCCACTGCATGGCTCCCTCCTCTCCAGTGCTCCACCCCACACGGTCCCACTGCCTCTGCCTTCCCAACTCCAATCTGTTTCCTCAACTTGCAACCACTGCTTGGATCCCCTGACCTGACACGAAGTCCAAAAAGTGTTTCCAGAATGAGTTCCAGGGTGACCACAGGACTCATTTCATTCATTTCCCTTCTCTCAGGGATCACAGTCTTGCTCTGTTTTCTAATATCTGGAAAAAAGTTACTTCTTATATTCTGTCCAGTTCTCTGGTTGTTTGCATTGGGAGGTAGTTCCTGATCCTGTTACTCCCTGATGGCCGAAAGTCTTACCAAAGGCCTTAACTCCCAATGTCTCTCCTAGACCAGTGGTTGGCAAACTGCAGCTCGCGAGCCACATGCGGCTCTTTGGCCCCTTGAGTGTGGCCACGAAGTTTCAATCGCACTGTATGTGCACGCTCGCATGTGGAATTTTGTGGAAGAGTCACACTCAAGGGGCCGCAGTTTGCTGACCACTGTCCTAGACTGAGCACATGAGCTGGAGCTGTGCCCAT
Source organism: Myotis nattereri (assembly GCF_964212035.1). NCBI lineage: Eukaryota > Metazoa > Chordata > Mammalia > Chiroptera > Vespertilionidae > Myotis > Myotis nattereri. The sequence continues at coordinate 36,450,236 of NC_138082.1, forward strand.
CCAACTCCCTGGATCTCTCTTCCACAGGTGTGATGTTTGAGAGTTTTAAAAAGAACCAAAGTCCTTTCCATTCATTGTCATCTATAAACCTGTGAGAGAGGTAATATGAATTATTCCCATTTTACACAAAACTGAGGCTTAAGTTCCAGAGACATGCTAGGTGGAGCATGAAGTCAGCTCTCCTGTTCCACGCTGTTCACATCTAATGCCTGCATCTCCAAGGTTTCTCACAGTGAACTGCCCATCAATGGAGAAGTGGGTCATAGCATCTCAAGGCCACTGGGCCAAGTGGCCTGCCTCAAGCAAGATATGTCCTTTAAATTTCACATTTTCTCTCTTAATATCATATAACTGTCAACACTCCTCAAAATGTACTTAAAATGGGTGTGTCTTATTTTATGTAAACTATGCCTTGGTAAAGTTAATTTTAAAAATTACATGACTTTTATGTGGGACATTTCAATATGCCCCGATAAGGTAAAGTTTTATTAAGAAAATAATGGCCTTTCCCTCAAACACCTGCACAGTTATCTGGTCTCCATGTAGCCTAGGTGAACCAGCTGGGCACCATTCTGCTCCAGTTCCTGCCTTGATGGAGCTTTCTTGTGACAGGTATAAACGGGTCTACAAGGTACACCAGGATATCTGCTTCAAAGAGAGCTGTGAGAGCACAAGCATCAAGAAAACCCCAAGCAGGTACGTCTCAGGAGGAGGCCCTGCTTGTCCTGCTGTGGCTCACAGGGCCATTGGCAAGGGGACTGAGCACTGTGGATACAACAGGCCTGGGGCTGAGCCAGGCTGTGTATCTGCCCAGAGGTGCATGTGAGCACCCCAGACAGGAGGAGCTAGGCATGGTGGGTGCTGGGGTGGTCAGAGGGTGGGTGCTGGGCTGTGAGGGGTCACTCTGGTCATGCATGTGCACTCAGTATCTGGTGCTCAAATTGGGAAGCATTAGGACAGGCCCAAGTACATAACTGCAAATACAGCAAGTCTCTGTTTACTTTTTACCCTCTCACACCCAGGTTCCTTCCCTAAAAGGCTCAAGGTAGTCACAATAATCCTATATAATAAAGAGGTAATATGCAAATTGAACATCACATCCTCACACAAGATGGCCGCCCCCATGTGGTCACAAGATGGCCTGCAAGGGAGGGCAGTTAGGGGAGAACAGGCCAGCAGGGGAGGCCAATTAGGCGCAACTAGGCCAGGAGGGGAGGGCAGTTGGGGGCAACTGGGCCTGCAGGGGAGGGAGGGCTGTTGGGGGGGACCAGGCCGGCAGGGGAGGGCAGTTGGGGGCGATCGGGCCGGCAGGGGAATGGTTAGGAGGTGATCAGGATGGCAGGCAGAAGCAGTTAGGGGCAATCAGGCAGGCAGGCAGGCAGGCGAGTGTTTGGGAGCCAGCAGTCCCGGATTGTGAGAGGGATGGCCCAGATTGAAGAGGGTGCAGGCTGGGCTGAGGGACACTCCCCGCCCCCACCCCCCGCACGAATTTCATGCACCGGCCTCTAGTTATTACATAAAGTACTGAGTACATCACATGCTTTCAAAAGAGCCTAGGCACAGTCTTCACAGACCCCAATAACCACACACACTGGGTCTGCATCACTGTGTTCAGGAAAAACAGGATGACAATTCACAAAAGCTGCTGCTGGTGCGAGTGTGTCCTTGTCTCCCCGTCGGTAGGTCAGGCTCCCCACTGCCCCCCTTACCCACCCCCTTTATGCTGCATGAATCACCCAGCCATTCAGCTGAGTGGGAAGGGGCATATAGACTGAAATGCTATCCTTGGCATCGGGCACACTGGTGTGTGAGCTAAAGAAAAGGGGTGGCAGCAGGCGGCTGAGTGGAGGGTACCACAAGGTCGCAGATGCACAATTTCTTTTCATAAACCACCTTCTCTATTTCTTTCAGGAAACAAAGTAACAGTGCAACACTGAAGACAGCGTAGGTGCTAGGTACGTACTTACATTCGCAGCAGCTCGGAGAGCTACAGGGAGGCTCTTGTTAGAAAGCCTAGACCAGGCTTCAGAATTCCGAGAGAGCTGGGTGAGAAAAAGAGTACATAAGGCCTCCTAGTAGGCAAACCTGTGACAGATACGTCTTCAGGTAGAAATGAGGCTCTCTGCAGGGAAGACAAACTGCTTTGTCTCAAAGGGAACCAAGAAACAGGGTGGGGGACACAGGAATGCTAGGGGCTGGGGACTTAAGGGAGTGCTTTCCAGACCCTGTAAATGGCCATCTATTGAAAGAAAAAACAGGGTGTAGGGCCTTAGTCACAACTTCTGGGAGGTCCTAAAGACTCTGTCACTGAGAGAGTGACTAGGAGCATTCAGAAACCTTGAGATGAAAGAAGCTTCCTGACTTTGATTTCACCTAACATTTCCCAAACCCTATTGGGGCGCCACCTCCCCACATGTAAGCAGCCCAAGTCTTCACAGTCATTTGAAAGATACCAAGCTTCCCACTGCCTGGGACAACTCACTGCTCTCACTCATCAATGAGCCAAATAGCCCCCTGCCTATGTGGTAGGAGAGGGAGGTGCTCCGGGTACACGCAGCTTCACACAAGCCATGGTCACAATATGGCTGAGGAATGTTATTCAGAGACCTTCACCAACAACCAGAAGCAAAAGAGCCTTGCAGTTGTGAGCTCACACTACCCAGGCAGGGATCTGCAGTTGGGAAGTGCCATGAGAGAACCATGGCCTCCAGCTGCCGTCCCACGATGTGAAGTCACTCAAAGGCATCACCCCCCACGGCAGGCTCCAAAGACATGCGTATCCAAAACACATACTCCAAGCCCTGCAAGCAATTCAGTACTGGGATCAAGAACCCACAAATATGATTTGGGTTTCAAATATTTATATTGCAATAAATCGCCTGAAAGAATAATATATTTTTTAAAAAGTTGCTCAACAAATCCATTTCTCTAAAAACAAATCAGAAACACTCCACTAATTATCAAATACTGGCTTTTACAATACTAATTCTTGAAACAATGGAGAAAACACCAGCCAACAGGACACAGAAATACACAGACACAGTCACACACCCAAAGCCACCACATAAGAACTCATTTCAACCCAGAGTAATGGGGCAGCATGCCTGCAAGGAAAGATCAAGGGCATCACCGAAAGGCGGAGCAGCCTGTGATGCTGCCGAAAGGTCCCTACCCCAGGGGACATGGCCAGTCCTCAACAAACCTGCCCCACCCTGTGTACGGCCACATTAGAGGGCAAGGACCTCACAGTTCTGATGTGGCAACATGGGGCCTGGGCAGCGACCGAAGGCACTAAGCGAGATGAGAAGTCACCGTCTCAGAGATAAGGGTACCATTCTCATGTCCCCCCCTTTTTGTTTTCTTCAAAGGATTCTGGACATTCTTGCTATAATCCACCAACCTCACAAGTTTCTAAAGCCCTGGAAGATGAGGTCTAAATTGAATTGACAAGAACACCCTGAGTGACAGGGTCCTGGCTGGAGTCTGTCCCCTCTGTGGCTTTGCTCCTCCGGCTTCTAGAAGACAGATGGCCAGACGGGTCCAGCCAGGGAGGTCCTCTAGGACAGACACCTCCTAGTCCCACACTGTCTCCAGCACAGGGCTGGAAGTTTCTCCAGGGTGGCCTGCATCGCTGACGAGCAGCCACCACGTGCGGAGAGCACTGGATGAAGCCTCAGCAACATCCAGAAACTAGTTCCAGATTCTAAATCAGAGAAAGAATTCTCCCTTTGAAACCCAAGAGCCAAAATGAGGAAGAGCTGCCATCGACAACCTGCAGAGCAGAGGGTGGGGCTGGGAGGCAAGGAGGGCAGACTGATGAGGGGCACAGGGAAGCAGGCTCACCTCCCCAGCAGGTCATTTACGAAGGGAGGTGAAGGCTAGTGATCCATCCACCAACCAGCAGATTCTGAAAGAGAAAACGTTCATATCATACTAAGCTGGAGTTTAGACACTTTTAGTCTAGCACTTTTCCCAGAAAGGATCAGGCAGGAAATATCTTTGACTTTGTCGACCGGATGGTCTCTGTGGCAACAACTTAGCCCTGCGCTTGTGCAAAAAAACAGCCATTGACATGTGCCTAGTCTGGTGAGGCTGTTCCAATAAAACTTGATTTACAAAATTGGGGGCCACTTCCCCTTGACCATATGTGGCTAACTCCACTCAGGCTTCGGCCTGATGCAGAGAAAGCCATCCCAGACGACAAGTCACAGCATGGCACCAAAGACCCACCCGAGTGTCATGGAATTGCTACACAAACCCTGTTTGGGAAGGCACTTGGCGGTAGCCAGGGCTCCTCCTTATAGGTCTGAGTAATGAAGACAGGCATCTGGGGCGGGTGAGGCCAAACGATGTTTAAGATCCTTTTAATCCACAACTCAGGCAACACAGTTTCAGACTACCAGGCAGCAAGCACCATCTCCACACTAAACAGCTCCCAGCATTGCACATCATCGCCACACCGCATTCCAGAGCCTTCTGAACAGCTTTCCTCCCTGCAAGTGAGGCCACTACAGAAGCCAGCCCACCTCCACCTGCTGGGCACTTTAACACCGACCCAACTGGAACCAGAGCCCTGGTGCGTCTTCACTGGCACGCCCAAGTCAGTTTTGCAGCCATAGGAAGAGCTCCTTCCTCTCATCTTTACAAAACATTTTTTAAAGAGTTAGAGTATATTTTAGAGTGGGGTTTTTTTTTTTATTAAAGTTGTGTGTACATGTGTCTGTGTAGTATACTTGTCATTTTCAGAAAGGAGATTAGTCATTTCCAGAAATCTCTACTGCGCTCCCAGTCTCAGGGCCATCTGAAGGCACAAGCTCCATCAAGGGGCTCCAACCCTGGGTGAAAGGAGAAAACCATGACCATGAACACATGCCGCTGACTCCTGCTGCGGCACTGCGACCTGTCACTGTGTGTCCACATAAGCTACAGCATCACCAGCAAATGACAAGACCAAGTGGCATCACTGGAAAAGCAGATGAAACTTTCTGTGACCATGTTAATGACCTCAAGCCCCTCAGCCATGAGGCAGACGTGCTCGATTTTAGCTCAGAAGCATTTGTTTTCACAAGTCTACTGAATCCTGGGCTTAGTGCCGTGTGGTCTTACAATTAGCCCATTTTGATGTTGTACAAATTAAATATCTAGTACAAAGACTTCTGACACTAAAGGAAATTACAAATCATCCTTGAAACACTCCAAACGAGCTTCCACATGGCTCCTTCGTAAAACTCTTCTTCCTTGAAAATACTCAGTGTCCACCCAAAGAAATTAATAATACTGGATCAGAAAACTGTCAGGGCATCAACATTTACTTCTATGTCAAAATCACAGGGGAGCAACCGTGAGTTGCAGAGTTAGCCACCTGCTGGCCAGGCTGGGTGACCTGACCATCCAATTAGGCATAGATTTGGGACTTGGGGTTCCACTGTGTCTCCTGACTGGGCACAAAAACCACACTGAAGGCTCCAGGGAGCATGCTGGTCACTTGGACACCACAAAATGGAGAGTAAGTGAAAACACTGGCATGTGGTGAAGTATTTTTTCAAAAATTTTGTCTTTGGCCAAGAAAGGCAGTAAAGACAGAATGTCCCCTTTCCCCACTGCACATGGCTGTCACAGAGGAAACGGAGCAACTCGCCACCAGGGAGTTCAGCAGGCAAGGGCCACTTCGTGTCACCAAGCTCCAGCACCTTCCTTTAGCTGGACCGCCTCCCGCTGGCCAGCCAGGGCCACAGACGTCTGGCTCACATGTCCAGAGGTTCCCTGAGCTACTTGTTTTGCACACAGTGCCTCTCTCTGCAGTCCCGGAGCCAAGAGAAAGCAAAAGCACGATTGTTTTGATTCAGCACTGAATTCCCTTGTAAAATAAAGCTCAAGTCAGCCAACTGCAATCCAGTGCACAGGGAAAGGAACTCTCTTTAAAAACGATTTACTTTCCTTTTAAATAAAATAAATATAACAAATGTAAGCCCATTTAAAACCAGAGGTTCTCAGGAGCCGATACGGTCATATTTTGCGGGCCCAAGCCTGAGAGCTGTTCCTTCACCTCAGCCAGAGACATTAGGGCTGGTCATTCTGTGCGGACTGTCCTGTGCACAGCAGGGCAATTGACAGCAGCCCTGGCCTCAACCCACTGGGTCCCAACTGCTCCTTCTCCTGGTCCTAACAACCAAAAATGTCCCCAGATGTTCCCTGGTCAGGATGGCCCCGGGTGAGAACAGGGCCTGACAGGATTCTCACATGGTCTGCAGGAAAGAGCTGGGAGCCTAAAGGTTCTAAGTGCTGCCAGCCTACACTCTGGTCACATCACCAAAATTCTTCTCTGCAGCATTAGCCCAAAGAAGGGGTGCCCAGAACATCCTAGGATGTACCCATCCTTCCCCTCCCCCCCCCCCCCCAATCATAGAGCTCATGCCCTCAGGTCTAGGCCTCTGACCCAACGCCTCAAGTCACTGATTAGACCTACTGGGTTCCCTAGGGGACTTCCTCCCCCTGGGTGTCACGAAGAGCTCCTGGATTGCACAACCACCAGACCCTTGGCCCCTGGCTGTGTTCACGTGCTCTTCTCCTCTGGCCTCCAAAGCCTCCTAAAAAGATTGGGGATGCCTGACTATATCTGCCCCATGGCTCCTTCTGTTCTGGCATGCCCAGGTCAGCACTGCTGCCTGCTAGAGACATCAGGCCCTGACATGACCCGCTGGCCGTGAGCAGGCATGAAAGCCAAATAACCTGAGGTCAGAGCCAGGGCCTGCTCCTCACAAGAGAGAGAAGTGCCCAGCACTGTGCTGGCAGGAAGAACCTGTGCAAAATGAAGCCAAACTGACCCACTTCCCCCTACTCTGCTGTACACTGAATGCAACTATGAAGTAATATTTTTAGATTAAAAACATGAGTATTTTTGTGGAAAACCTGCTACTTGTTTTCATAAAATAAAGTGCTATGATGTACTAAAGCCTCCCTGCATTCTCATAATTGTATCCTTACCACTAGAAGGAAATGTAAAATGACTAGAACCAGAAGAAGGATCCTTGTCCCCCACACTGTCATGGAACATCACCCACAGCTATGACAGAGAAAATAAAACCAAATTTCGATGCACTGAGTTCCCAATTCCAACTGCTGACAGTCTTTATTTTCGATGGAGCAAGGCTCTCCCCAGAGACCTGACAACAAATCAAACTAACCAACCTCCAACTCAGTCTGACCTACTTCTCAGGTGATCTATAATAATTTTTCATCAAAACACTAGTTTTAGAATGAAAAATAGCCTGGGAAGGTCCAAGTGAAGCTCCAAAAGCTCTGAGAGAACTAAAATGTCCTTTAATGTCTCTGGGCCTTCTATCACAGCTCCTCCTCCTCCTAGTCCTCGTCCTCGTCCTCGTCCTCCTCCTCCTCCTCTTCCTCACTAGTGCTTCTGTCACCAGACATGTGGCTCTCAGACTCCTCTTCCTCCTCCCGAGCCAGGAGCTTCTTAAAAACTTCAAACTCCTCAGCAGTAGAATAGGCCGTCTTGGACAGAAACTCAGCTTCTGAAACTCTGAGAATGTCCTTGACAAGAGGGTTGGAGATCTGCGTCTGCCCCTTCTTATCCGGGGTCTGGTACCGTCCTAGGCGCTCCAGGAACGTGTGTCTCTGCCTGATCTTGGTGATGGAGTACTGCAGGAAGTCGGTCCTCACCATATCCGAGTGATTCACCCCCATCCTAAAGTAGGCATACTGGAGACACAGGCAGGTTAGGATTCAGGGAGTGTCCTCAGACCTGTTCTCCCACAGTCACAGCAAACTCAACTGTGCAAAAGCATTCAGGAAGCACACCTAACCAACAAGACAGGGCACCCTCTGACACCCACATCGGCATGATGGCTGACAAGTTCCAAAGCCTTTTCAAATTCTTGTTGCAGGAAATAAAGAGCGGGAGTTCTATTTCTCTTTAGATGGGGGAAGAAAACAATGAATCAGGAAACATTTAGAGATTTGACCTAAGTCATCATAACTGTTTACCAAAAAAATTAGGAGAGGTGTCATAATCATTTCTGATATCAACATGCAAAACAGGCTCTAAAGATAGGAAGGTTTACCTATTTCTAAATTAGTTATTTCAAACAGAGGCCCCACTCAGACTCTGAGAATGGGGCAGGGTTACTCACCGTTAATACAGAAAAGCTGCAGAATCCATCTCACCTGTATGGACGTGAAAGAACCAAAACCAGGTTCTTTGGCCAGGGGGTATCCCATGCTTCTTACCCACAGAGCTGACCCTGCTACATTCCAGAGTCTGCTGTGGGTCCTCCAGTCACTCTGCCACTCTCACCTGGAATTTGTATTCCAGCTCACCCGGGTCCTCCCGGAGAACATAGGGACATCTGTGCAAAATCTCAGTCACTTGCTGAACCGTAAAAAGGCACTTCTCCCTGAGCACCTTGACGATGCGGTCAATGTCCCGCTGATGCATGGTGAAGATTTCGGGGCAACAGTGAAGCACCCTCTTTAGTTTCCCTGTAGAACACAAAGGATATTCCAGAAAAGGGGGCTAGCTGTGCCCAAGTCAAGCCAGCATTTCAAGATGAACACGGACACCCCCCAAATGGGTGCCAGCCTCCGAGGTCTTCCAGCAGCACATGGAAGTGGGAAACCAGAACAGCCCATCATTCCGCTGATGCGCTCATTCCTCAGACTGGACAACCCTCCCTCCCTCCCTGGCATTCCTGCCTCCTTCTGGCTTCCCAGCGGACAGGTGCGTACTTCATAGTCTAGGTGGTCTTCTACCCTCCTCACCTAGAAAAGAATTTCCCGCCGAAACCGGTTTGGCTCAGTGGATAGAGCGTCGGCCTGCAGACTGAAAGGTCCCAGGTTCGATTCCGGTCAAGGGCATGTACCTGGGTTGCGGGCACATCCCCAGTAGGAGATGTGCAGGAGGCAGCTGATCGATGTTTCTCTCTCATTGATGTTTCTAACTCTCTATCTCTCTCCCTTCCTCTCTGTACAAAAATCAATAAAATATATTTAAAAAAAAAAAAATTTCCCAAGGACTGACTGGAAAAGTCAGACAGTAAGATGGGATAGTAGTGTCCCCCAAGTGGGGGCTTTGGGCTGAGGTTCCTTCCATAGTAAAAGTCATGGGAAGATGATTCATGACAATATTTAGTGGGGTAACAACAATGCACAACCACAACTACTGATTCCAAGTTAGTGAGAAGACCATATGTTTTACCCAAACTGGGCACTTTAAGTGAAAGAGGCGCTATTAACTGTATTAGGATAAATGTATAAATCGAGACTGCCCTAGAATTAGGGCATATAGTTTCCTATGGACAGTTGGGGGGAAATTAGCACCTAGAAACTTAAAATCACTTACTCAAACTGTTCATTAAAATCTTCCTAACAGTTGAGTTAGTCACTGCCTTGATAAAATGGTCAGGAATGACTTTCAGAAATTTAGACTTTATCTTTGCAGCTTAAAGCTGTGCTGAGCTTGCCAATTTATGTAACAGCGCATAAGGCATTAAGTTTGGCCTATCAGATTACACTATAAAATAAAATAAAGTAAAATAAAAAATTAAATTAATAAAAAATATATAAAATAAAATAGTAGAACTCCTGTGGTCAAATTGGAGACCCTCATGGGCCCTATCCCCCCTTCTCCAGAGGCCCATAAAGAGATCCAATGAACTCCTAGGATCCTGGAGACATAAAACCTGATGGGGGTGAGGACAGTGTCTGGAGGAGACAGCCACTCCACCAGCTTCCCAGGAATCTGGTAAGATCTCATGTTCCACAGTATGTCAAGACACCCAGCTGGGATCCAGTCTTTACAAGGGACTCTGTAAGTCTCTGGCTTTATATCATTCAGATACAAAGCATTAAGTCCACATCCAGTTATTTAAACATCAAAGGTTACAAATGCCCACATACACAACATCACAGATTAACATCTACCAGCTGAGCATGCATCATGTGCCCACCACTGTTCTAGATGCTGAGTGCCCAAGGTGAGCAATCCAGACAAGAGTCCCTGCCTGTCATTCAATCCCCCCTTCCTTCCTGCAATGCCTGCTGCCTCACCTCCAAACCAAATCACACATTCCTTTCAAGAACTTTCTCCCAGAAACCTCCCTAAACCCATCTCACCTAGGCTATTTGTATTCCAGCTCAGAATGACTCAGCACTATGTACCTTCCCAGCAGACAGGTGCGTACTTCATATTCTAGGTCTCCTTCTGCCCTCCTCACCTAGAACAACATAGTGTTGTTACCCCACTATGTACCTTCTCCAATCCCAAGCTTTCGAAGGTAACTGGAGCGCTTCTCCATATGCATTATAGGCAGTTTCAATAATTGGGGACTTTTCTTCAAGGCCACACACACAGGCTCTGGATTCACACCCAAGAGTATTAACTTTGAGACGATAGCCAGCAACTGTTGAGGGTGGGGACTTGGTTGTATACTGAGCAATTCTTGGACATGGACATCAGTGAAGCCCATGTCCAGGAGGGAACTGATGAGCTCCTCTCGCTCCGAGGACCCTCCATCCACAGGAGCCCTCTGCTTCTCAAGGAGGCACTGAGGAAGGCTTGTCCTGCACTCTAGTTCCTGCACATACTTTCTGGGTTGGACATGGGGTAACCCCTTAAGGGCCCCTCCACTGGAGGCTGTGGTCAGTTTACGCAGCAAGAAAGCCGTTGCCTTTTTCTGTTCTCCAAAATGAGGCGTCTGCCTCGAGATGCTGGCCCAGGAGAGGGGGATCAGGCGGTGCCAATCCAAGACCTGTAAAATGTAATACAAAAGCGAGTCACTCCCTCACCACTCCATGTAATGGGAACCCACAGGGTTGGTGAGCAGAGTCCTACACAAACATAACAGATTTTGTAAGAAATCTGCAAAACCATATCTGAATTTTAAAAACCTAGAAGAGGTTCACACACGGAGAACGGACTCAAACAGTCCCTATTAGCTTCTGCTGCCACAACTGAGAGGCACCCTCAGTTGCAGAGGGGGACAGGGGCAGGGGGGACAGGGAGAACCAGTTAAAGGCCACCTGGTAAAGTTTAGAGGAGGGCTTTTCCTCTTACCTGCTAAGGTTCAGTGCCTGGGGGCCTACACATTTAGTCAGATTAACAGAAGAAAAAAAGCCTCAAAGTTTCTTAGTATGCATATGGAACCTAACCAAAGAGGCAGCTAGCTCCCCAGGTGGCTAAAAGTAGGGGCTAATAACTTAAGAAGCACAAATGGGTTTCCAGGGGAACAACGGGAGATAGGAAAGTCTGCCATAGTGTTTGTCTACGCCGATGCAAGTGTCCACTTTTTTTTCCTTCATGGCCACTAACTCCCTAGGAGAGAGGATCCATGGCGGCCTCACTCCCAGAAGTTTCTGCTTTGTGGTGAGAGAAAATCCTACGACGCTTCTTCCTGCATCTGCTGAATCTCAAATGTCTTTAGTTTAAAACAATTTTCGTGCCAACTCTGGGGGGCCGGGCTGGTACCCACTCCTGAAATCTGGATCTCGCATACAGAATAGCTCCTTTGCTTCAAAAACCTTCCGCGGTTCCTGCTCGCGCCGAGCAAACCAAGCAGGTCACCGGGCAGCCCCGCCTTCCCGCCGAGGACCCGGCAGTAAGTCGCCGCTCTCGGCTTCCCCTCCCTCCCGGCCACCGGTCCAGCGGCTGCCTCCTCGGGGCAGGGGCGGCCCCCGGTCAGCGCGCACCGGCCTCCCTGAAGGCTCCGGCTGCAAGATGCCACGGGCTGTCGTGAAACAGCCGGCCCCGCCCGCGGCCCGCGAAGAGCCCTGCCCTGCGCGGCCTCACCTGCCGCCCAAGCGCCGCCATCGTGCGATCGCGACGCTGCGACTCCTGCGCCGGAAGTAGAGCCTCTTCGTTCCGCCACTTCCGCCCTCCCCGGTCCTGTGCTTCCGCCCTCCCCATTACAAGCGGGAGAGTGGGGCGGCGCGTTCCGCCGTGGCCGCAGTTCAGAATCTCCCCGGAGGTGCCGACGGGCCACGTGCTGTGCTGCTGTCTCATGAGCAAGAGCCTCCCCAGCCGTCGCACGTGGGGGGGACGCGGTGACCGAACAAGCATGCAGCCAGGCAATGATGTTTTAAGATTTTAATTATGTGAAAATCTGCGTTCAGCATGAATGCTGAGGACACACACACACATTAAAGATGGTAGGTATAGCCCAGAGATGTCTAGTCTCCAGAGAAACTACAGAAGTCCAGTTGTCAAGGAATAGGACGGCAGGAACTGCAGCACATTCCCCTTCAGCAGTTCTCAACCTGTGGGTCGCGACCCTTTTGGCGGTCGAACGACCCTTTCACAGGGGTCGCCTAAGACCATCCTGCATATCAGATATTTACATTACGATTCATAACAGTAGCAACATTACAGCTGTGAAGTAGCAATGAAAATACTTTTATGGTTGGGTCACAACATGAGGAACTGTATTTAAAGGGCCAGAAAGTTTGAGAACCACTGCTAGAAACACAACCCTGGCCACTAGGGTCTAGTTTTCTCTTAGGATGAAAGCCAGTAATGTTTCAGACGAACTTGTTAAACAAAGAACTTGCCCAGCAGGCAGGGTCCTGGGGCATCAGCCTGAACCACCACAGCAGAGCCAGGTGAGAGTGAAGAGGAAAATAAGACATTTGGGGGGGGGGGGGGCGGGGACGGGGGGGGGGGGGGGGAGTGTGCTAGCAGCCTGTCTCTATCCCTAATGCACATTGCTGTTAGCCTATAGTCTAGTCCAGCTGTGGGCAAACTACGGCCTGTGGGCCAGATCCGGCCCACTCGGCTGTTCTATCCGGCCCACTCGGCTGTTCTATCCGGCCCACTCGGCTGTTCTATCCGGCCGGTGGAGCCAAAAGAGCGGAGGGTTCTCTTGCTCTCCCCTCCGCTCCTTCACCGGCAGCAGTGTTAACATGGCAACGTCGGGAAACACGCCGCAGCTCCTTCTTCTGAGTCCAGTTTAAGAACCCATTGTGGCCCTCGAGTCAAAAAGTTTGCCCACCCCTGGCTAGTCACTGCCCTTTCCTTAATTATCTGGTCTTGCAAGATCTGTTTACCTAAATACTAAATACTCCCATTTTACAGAAGCCATAAACCATGAACAATAGGGGGTTATCAGTGCTGGCGCCAGGCCAGGCCTTTAGGTGTGGTCTCACGGCCCCCATCCCAACACATGGGGTTTTTGCAAAGCCCGTGAAAGTTCCAGAAATATGATCCATATTTGGGGGACAAAGAAACCAAAGGGTATAAAGAGAAAGCTTCCTCCATATTGGCTTACTCAGGATTTGGAAATAGGCTCCCCTGAGTCATGGTACTAGTACATCTGAAAATAAATGGGTTTTTCCTATATCTCCTGTGTATTTTTCAGTCGCCTGGTAAATTCTGTAACAAGAGCACGTGCCCACAGTACTGGGTCTGAGGGACTCTTTGTACACCACGTAGGAGAATAAAGATGCAAGTTGATTTAAAAAAACTGACATCGGCATAGATAAAGGCAGGGGAGGTGAGGCGGGCTGGTTCCAGGACAGGCAACAGTATGGAAAAGTCACACACGTGGGGGGCAGTGGTGCCTGGCTGTTCTCTGGATAATCATGGAAATAGGCACCTGGAAGTTCAAAGTTCCAACACACACTCAGGAATGTGAACCATCTTTTGTTGGTTTTGCCCTCCTGTTAACTGATTAACTTCTTGTCTCTTCCTTCCACCCTCTGGCCGCTGTAATTAATTCAGGTGTGGAGGAAAGGGCCCCATGCTAACCTGACAAGCTTAGGGAAGACTGCCTGCATGGCGGTCTTGCAAACTCAGAGACCTAAAGTAACCACAAAGTATGGTCTGAAATTAAACTTTAAAAGCAGTTATGGTGGGTAGTTATGTCCTAGGCTAGTATCTTCACTGACAAGGTCAACCTTTACCTTAACTGAGCCTATGTGTCTTTGCATCTATAATAACATACCCTTGAAATGTCTGGGTAACTTGTAACTTCCCTTTTTCTGGAGCCCTTGGGGCACAACCTAATGTGCCTGGCGCCAGTACAGATACCACAAATCCCTTCATTATTATGTTAATGTTCCTGCACTCACCTAAGTATGTGTCTATCATTTTACTTTTTATCCAATCCCAGACCCTCCCCTCACCCCCCCACCCACCCCCCACTTTGCTTTCTCCCACCTCTCTAGTCTATCACCAATGGATTTCATGTAACCCACCTACGTCCCTTTCCTTTAATTGCAATGTATAAATACAGATGTAATCTGCCATTCTCCGGAGCATTATCTCAATTCGTTGAGGTTTTGCTTCCCGGCATATGTCGACAGTTTGGTTCAAACTCACAAAAATTCTTTACAGGTGTCAATGGTTTTTTACGTTAACACAGGACGACTTAGAATTTTCTCCTTGTCACTGTATTCATTCTAAATTTCTTATCTAGACCTGTAGTAATTCCGGTATAGAGCCTATGCGTCTTTCCAAAAAGGGTAGCTGTGAAAGAGAACGAAACAGCGTACTCTCCCAGCTGCCTAAATCCCACACTCGTAAGACCCAAATATTAGTTTACAAGCATTTCTTCATGTTTTATCTACTTGTTTCTGAACTGAGAAAAGGTATTTGATTCTCTCATGGATACAATTTACAAAGTACCTGCTCTGTGCCAGGCACTGGGCTGAGTGTTAAGACATATCTTTTTGGACAACAATTTTATCAAAGAAAAGGAAGGTTAATCTTTCTTCTTAAAACACTCATCTATCAGCACCTCAAAGTAAATTATGGTAATGCTTTTATGACCAAAGCCTAAGAAAATCCTGTGTGCAACCCCCACTCTAGAAATAATCAAGGGACCTAAGCAGTTCTCCAGCTAAGGAACTGCTCTCAAGGTCCACAGCATCTTCATTTTGTTCTGAACATTTTGCTTTCTGGATTCATAGTTGGGACATGGATAGGAAAATGTCAGCCTCAGACTCAGAACTTTTCTACCAGGATTCTTTCTGCAAAGAACACTCTTAAAGTATCAAACCTTCTACTGCCCTCAAGTCAGATGAGTTTTAATTATTTGTTCTTAAAAAGAAGGAAGAGTTCTTGAAGAGGAAGGACTTTGCATTATAAGCCCAGTGCACACCTGTCTGAAGAAAACATTCTGTAATTTTTTTTGTTAGAAGCATCATAAACACTCCAAGGATAAATTTTGGGGTTTTTTTCCACTCTTGAAAACAGTTCTTAGAACATAAACTCATTCCGAAGAGTATAAACATCACTAGCTTTTTCCTACACACTTAAAAAGAATAGACTTCTAAAAACCCTGCCTTTCCATGTACCTGGGTTGCGGGCATATCCCCAGTAGGAGATGTGCAGGAGGCAGCTGATCGATGTTTCTCTCTCATCGATGTTTCTAGCTCTCTATCTCTCTCCCTTCCTCTCTGTAAAAAATCAATAAAAAATATATTTAAAAAAAATTAAAAAAAAAAAAAAAAAACCCTGCCTTTCCCGTCCCTGATGGAGGAGGGGAGCCCATCAGTGTTTTGTGATGGCAGGAAGACTAGGGCAGCACTTTCTAAAAGGAAGAAGATAGCCCAGTTGAGCCTTGACCCAGGAACCAGTTGATTCCAGGTCAGGGCATATGCCTGGGTTGTGGGTTCAATCCCAGTAGGGGGCGTACAGGAGTCAGCAGATCAATGATTCTCATTGTTTTTATCTCTCTCCTCCCTCTCTAAAATCAATAAAAATATATTTTAAAAATAAATACATAAAAGGAAGGAGATAGTGAAATCCCATATCCTAGTAGTTGAAAATAAAGTGAATTGTCATCTGAGTGTCCTAAAATATTAACACAGTGAGTGCTTCCTAAATGAGCACTAGAAACTGAGCACAGGAACACTGCAGGCAGCCTGGCCCCCGAAGTCTTCCTGAGGGCTCTGGGCAGGAGGAGCTTTGGGACCTGCAGAAAGTAACGACGTGGGGGAAAGGGGCGGAGAGTCTTGGGTTTTGTTTTTTTCCTGCTATCTCAGTGTGGTGGGGAGGAAAAGAAAGATTTTTCTCTTACCCCTGACCAATCCCTCCCCTCCCAACAGATACAAAATAGAGGCTAGATTTCAAGTGTTTGAGCTAGCTGATTGTTTGAGAGACACTGGGACCTGAGCAAGGGTAGAACAGTGACAGGGCTGGATGCCCACATATCACTGAAGAGGGGGGACCTGGACTTCTGGCTGCAGGAGGTCTGTGGGTACGGGGCAGGGCAGTGTTGTGGGTGAACAGCAGAGTCCTGCTGCAAAGCCCACTGTACCTCAGAGCCTGGACAGACAGTGGGCCAACTCTAACAAGCTGTGCATGGGCACAAGGGAAGTGTCTTGAGAACACACACTCAGTCTCCTTAGACCAGGGGTCCTCAAACTACGGCCCGCGGGCCACATGCAAATACAAATATTGTATTTGTTCCCATTTTGTTTTTTTACTTCAAAATAAGATATGTGCAGTGTGCATAGGAATTTGTTCATAGTTTTTTTTTAAACTATAGTCCGGCCCTCCAACGGTCTGAGGGACAGTGAACTGGCCCCCTGTTTAAAAAGTTTGAGGACCCCTGCCTTAGACTAAGCAAGCTGAAGAGCTCCCACCCAGGAAGGGACCCCCCAAACTGTCTGAAGGTGAACCTCTTGACAGTGCTCCCCACATTTGCATTGTACAAGAATTCATAAAGTCCAAGTCAGTGTAATTTTTACTAACAAAATTGCTTTAATTTGGAAAATGTTCAAGGAAATAAATTAATGAAATACCCTGGTCATCAGTTCTACAAATTCTACCTATCAGATAAGCATAGACTGGGTCAAAGGAAACAAAACATATGAATATATACAGAAATAAGAGAGAATTTGAAAATGCTTTTATGCTTTTCAGAAGTTCACAGATTCAAAGTCCTTTCATAGTACTGAACTCTACAGTGTTTTTCCAAGGCCATGAAAAAAATGAACTCCATGTCTATTTTATAAACCTAAAATAATATAGCACCACTGGCTTTTGTTCTAGCATTTATCAAATGCACATGAGTTTTTAGGTGAACTGGACTCAATCTTGAGAATTACTTTTCCTGAATGGATGAGGACCATTAGGGGGCGCCGCCAGCTCCGGATGCTGAGCCACTTCGTTGGGGCTCCTGCTCTCCACCTCCAGACTCACAGTGGACACGACTCTACTTTCTGAAGAAAGAAGACATTGTATCACATGCTAACAACACATGATTCTCAAACACTTTGCTTCTCTCTGGACAGGACTGAAAGACGAGAAGGACTCTTCAGAACCCAACTGGCAAAGCCCTAGAGTTCCTGGACTGCTGAGGTGCTGTGGGGCTTCTACACCAGAGCCATCAACACCAGCTGGGCCACCTGCTCTGAGCAGTGACCATACAGCTGCTCCTGCTTGGCTGTGCTGCCAGGAGCCTCCAGAGCAGCGGTTCTCAACCTGTGGGTTGTGACCCCTTTGGCGGTCGAACGACCCTTTCACAGGGGTCGCCTAAGACCATCCTGCATATCAGCTATTTACATTACGATTGATAACAGTAGCAACATTACAGTTATGAAGTAGCAACGAAAATATTTTTATGGTTGGGTCACAACATGAGGAACTGTATTTAAAGGGCCAGAAGGTTGAGAACCACTGCTCCAGAGGCCTGCACTCCCTATCTGTGATCTTATCATTCCCTTCAGCCCACTCAGACCATTACCTACGGCACCTCTTAAAGCCCCAGCTAAACTCCTCTGTAGGTGCCATGTCAACACAGGGTCCATGGGCACTCCCCCACCCTCCAAGGACCACAGCCAAGTTCTGAACCCTGGTGACATTCAGGGACCACAGAATCAAGCCCCATTTGCTCCACAGGTGTAAGTCCAGGACAGGACAGCATGGAGTGGGAGCTACCCTGCCTCCCGAGACCCAGAAGGTAGCCTGGGGAACCTCCTCACCCTCTCTGGT
The DNA here is from genome assembly GCF_964212035.1 of Myotis nattereri. Taxonomy (NCBI): domain Eukaryota; kingdom Metazoa; phylum Chordata; class Mammalia; order Chiroptera; family Vespertilionidae; genus Myotis; species Myotis nattereri. The sequence goes on from NC_138082.1 coordinate 36,468,183, forward strand.
TCATAGGTCACACCTCATACCTGGCTTGTTTATTCCACACACTTCCTCCCAGGTGTAGTCTGCAAGGTTCACGGGCTGGGTAACCCAAGGGTCTGTCACCAGCTTCTCCAAGGTGGTGCGCTGCTCGGGGACAGGCTGCAGCAGCCCAGACATGAGGTTCATGAGATCTGGGGACATAAAAACCCACCCTAAGCATAGGGCCAGAAGACCATCAGTGGTCCAGGATGGGCTCAAGTGAAGGGCATCAAAACCACAGTCCTACCTGCCCCCAGGAGCACCTCCAACTGGACATGTGGCCCTGGAACCCTCATTTTTAACTAGCAACTCCAGGTTTTCAGCACATGGGGCCTTCAGCTGTGCTTTGAGAAAGGCTACAAAAGCCATCTATCACCTCTGAAATGAGAGCTGGGAGCTTGAGATCCTGCCTTCATCACTCACTGTGCAGAAATCCCTAACCATGGTCTGTTTTCAGGGGCTGTGCTTGTGCAGAGCCCAGAATAACACAGGGTGTGACAGGAAAGGGCTGCAGGAGTCCTAGGATCCAGAGATCAGCAGCACCCTACAGTCCTCTCCTGGGTCACTGGGGGCTGATTGTGACCCCTCAAATGCGCATGCTGAAGCCCTGCCCCCATGGTGGTGGTAAGAGGAGGTGGGGCCTTTGGGAGGTGACCAGGGTGATTAGGTGAGGCCCCATGATGGTATTGATGCCCTTGTAAGAGAGGCCAGAAAGCTCACTCTGTCCCTCTCTCTACCACGTGAGGACACAGAACAGGCTGCTGTCTGTAACACAGGAAGAGGCTCTCACCAGCAGCTGAAAAGGCCAGTGCCTGGACCTTGGACTCCTAGCCTTAAGACTGAGAAGCAAATGGTTGCTTTTTGAGCCCCCTGTCTGTGTGAGTGCCACAGCCACCTGAGACACAGGCTTCTAACCCAAGCAAAGAATCAAGGCACAGACTTCATGCTTGAAGATACTAGTTACCTTGATACTCGTAACAATAAGTGACAACTATGGAATCACAAACTGTCAAGACTGGAAGGGACTTCAGAATCCTATGGGCCAGCTGCAGACTAATAAGTCCTTTCCAGCCACCAAGTTCATATCTGCCTCCCATGCTGGTCCTCACTTCAGAAGCAAATCAAGCTCACACTGCCAGCTCATGGGGCGCTTGAGGTGTGACAAACACCCCCAGGCTTCCTTCCGTGGGAGCTCCTGGGGCTTGAGTCCCTCCATTTTCCCCCCTTCCCACTGATGGCCAAACCCACAATCATTAATGCCTAACTCTCAGAATAATGTCTAATTCCCCTGTAATCCAAAGGGGAAGCTCATACTAATAGAATTATTGCGATATTTTAAAGTCAGATCCCAACCATCCTTCTGTTCAAATCAAAGTATGAGAGGAATGGCCCAGCCGGTGTGGCTCAGTGGTTGAGCATCGAACCATGAATCAGGAGGTCACGGTTTGATTCCCAGTCAGAGTACATGCCCGGGTTGCAGGCTCATTCCCCAGTAGAGAGCATGTGGGAGGCAGCTGATTGATAATTCTCTCTCATTATTGATGTTTCTATCTGTCTCTCTCCCTTCCTCTCTAAAATCAATAAAAATATATAATGATTAAAAAACAAAGTATGAGAGAAATGGAAATAAGGCAGCTCTGACAAAGGCTCTAGGAGACAGAAGGGAGGGAGGGATGCCGGCTGCAGCCCTGCTCACCTTCTGACACCAAGTACGGGGGGTTTATTGCAGCTTCCAGGGTCTCCTCCAGCTCGCAGAAGGGGTTCTCCTCAAAGATGAGCGTGTACAGCGTGACTCCCAGGGACCACATCTCTAGCTCCGGACCCTTGTAACTGACAGAAGACAGCACTCATGGCACACAGCAGCTCAGTCAAGGAGTGTGAGCCCCAAGTCCCCAGTCACCCAAGATGGTGCCCAGTGAGGTTCGACATGCTCCGGACCACATCCTCAATATCCGGCACATCTGCTCTGGTCAGGTACCGCTCCGTGCCAGGAGAGGGAGACGACACAAAGCCATGGTGCTTGGGCAGCTGAGAGACTAATTCAGGAGACAGAATGCCCACCAGTGGGTGGGACAATGTACACGGCACAAGGGATCAGAGACAGCATCCCCTGGGGGTGTGGGGGATGTCCCAGTGGAGATGGACAGAAGGCACAGCAGCGTGCAAGGCAGCAGGGCCATGGGGAACCACAGGGAGTTCCAGAACAGGGCAGTGTGCCCTTCAGAGATGGCAGAGAGTAGATTTGGGCTGCAGGCCACACGGCTTCTGTCACTACCCCTTCTTTCTGCCATGGCAGCACAGCAGCAGCTACAGACATAAATAAGCCAATCCATGTGGCTGTGTGCCAATGAAGCTTTATAAAAACAACTAGTGGGCCAGATATGGCCCAGGACCATAGTTTGCTGAGCCCTTGAGTGGACAGACATGAAAATGATGAGGGAGGAAGAAAAGCTCCTGAGGATAGGATCTAGAATCGGAGCTCAGAAGTCTTTTGGCCCATGAGATGGGAGAAGCACCCAGGATGGAGGACGGAGCTCTGAGGACACCTGCAGCCCAGCTGGGGAGGAAGGAGCAGAAATGATACTGGGTGGGGCCACCGGGAGAAAGTGGGAGGAAGGCATGGGGTGAGAGTGGGGCAGACAAGCCACCCATCAGCACATTCACGGTCCTGTGGACACAAAGGCCCCTCCAACACGGATGTCATGATGGGCACCACAGGACAACAGCCACTGGCACTCTGAGGTGCCAGGGTAACCAAATTATATCTTATAGGCTCTTCGTAGATGATCCCCCGTAAGTATGTCATTGTCTGTGGCTCTAGATGTGCACAGAGGTGACAGGGAGATGGTTTATTTAGCCACCCCACCCCCCTTCTGCTGTGGACAAAAAGCCTGGTCGTTCTGCTCACAGGGCCAGCCTAGCGTGTGGATCAGGAGGGCAGCAGACTCCACATGAGCATCCTGCAGTCCTCTCTGCCTGACTCTGAAATGAAACGTGACCTGAGCAGACACTGTGACAGAGTGCCAGTCACATCTCACACCAATGCCGAGAGATTTCTGGGACCCTGAGGCATGGCAAAGAGACAGCAGTGTCCATAAGCAAATGCTCCAGACTCAGGCCACCTGGGTTCTAATCTGGCTCTGACCAGGTCTGGCTGAATGTCCCCATACACCTGTCACATCAGAACAGAACCAGAGGTGGGCTCTGAGGGTATAGCACAGCACTGCAGGGAAGCCCACACAACACTGACATCTGTCCTAGTCACAGCACCTCCAGAGACAGTCTCCCTAGACCTGACATACGTGTAGGTGCTGCAGGAAAGTGCCTGCTATCTGGATCTGACCAAAATAAGTCATTATATGTGACCAAAATAAGTCACTTCATTATATGTGGATGACATAGAAATTCGTGTGTGTGAAGCAGACAATACTGAGAACTGTTTGCACTCCACCCCAGCAACACCTGAGCAATAATCAGGGTTCTCTGCTCTCCTGAGTCCCCAAGAGCAGGCCCTGCCCAGGCTGCCCCAAAGCCCCTAGGCTTCCCGAACAGACACCAGAGCAGCCCGCACCCCCAGGACCTGCTTCTCCCAGCGAGACACAACAGCACCTCCAGCCAAGGTGCCGTCTTGGCACGGTGCTGCCTCAGCTCTGCCTCTGTTACTGATTTCCTGCTGTATCAACGGCCAGCCCAACATATTTTATGGGAACAGATTATTATTCCTGTCATCAAAATGAGCCCTACTAAACAAGACTCCTCTTTGCTTATTTGGAGAGTCCCATCTTTTGGGATTCCTTTATCTTTTTAACTTTTAATTGTATAAAATTGCACACATAAACAAAAGTTGAGAAATTAATATAGAGAATCCTGTATTCATTGCCCAGCTTCCCTGACCAATCTTCCTTCCTTTGCCTGTTTGCCGACTTTCCAAATATCATCCTTTATCTCTCATCACACATTTTCCCTGCCTAAAATTGACAGATGACGAGGCCAAGTGGTGCAATACGTACGGATTCCCCATGAGAACTTCAGGCGCACAGTACTCAATTGTCCCACAGAAGGTGTAGAACAGTTTGCCCCTTTCCAAGTAGGCAGCGGAGCCGAAGTCTATGAGCTTAATGGTGAAGTCCTCAGCAATCACGATGTTCTCATCCTTGATGTCCCGGTGAAGGATGCTCTTCGAGCGGAGATACCCCACTGCCGACACCAGCTGAAACCAAGAGGCCATAGGACTTTGTACAAAGTAGTTCACTCAAAACATGCATTTAAAATAAGGACTGACAAGCAAAACAGAAAACAACAAAGAAAAATAAAATAGACGTTCTCTAACTCGTGATGAAACAGTGACAGGAAAGACCACTGGATGCTACAGACACAACCTGGCCAACACGGAGGCAGAGCGCTTCCAGGCAGTGTGCTCGCCACGGCTGGCACACATCTCCCCAACAAACACAAATGAGAACACATGACTTTAAAAACTGTACCACTGCTATTATTTGTGACGTGGACACAACATAAGATCTACCCTCTTCTCACGTTTTTAAGAACACGACGGCATCAGGGCCACAGGTAGCAGGCCGAGCCGCAGACCACAGGGCTCCTCACCTACATCACTGATACTATACCTTCCGCTGCCCACTTTCCTCCCACACAAATGCATGATTCTTACGTCCTCTTTATCTCTGTGCTACTGACAAAAACTTCCCAGCAGACATCCTCTCACGCACTGACCCACGCCATGACACAGGAAAGACACAGACCACAAGCAGAAGCTACAGAGACATGTGGCGGCATTTTAATGAGTGTGGGGTGGACACTAATGGGAAGTGGCCCCAGAGAAAGCCCAAGTCCGGCCGTTGGGTTCAGCAGAGTTCACGCAGCAGTTTAGGAGCAGACCTAAGCACAAAGCCACATCCCCAAACTATTATTTCAGGGCTCTGCAGCTTCTCAAAAAGCAGCAGCAGCACCCACACTGGCTGCAACGCATGCAGGACTCTCAGCCACGTGGATTCAGAGTAATTCCATTGGAATCGGCTCCATTTCCATGAGCCCAAGGTGTTAGCCTGCACTCCGAAAGGGCAAAGTTATTATAATACACTGCTGTCCCCTGGGCCTGGGATGGCCCACACTGCCTATTTGGTGACAGACACCAACAAAGGTAGCTGTTCCGTTAAGCTGAAGTAGATTGGTACATTCTGGCTGCATTCATAAACTGGACACCAGTTGTACCATCAGCATAGTGATTTCATGGATGTATATTTACAAATGAGTATGAACCAGAAGCAATGGCTAATGATAGGTTAACTGACAATCAATAAATGTATTTATATACACATGTATGCAAACACCTGCATATTTATATATTGAAACATGTTTTTATAACATGCATGTACACACACATGCATAGATATACATGAGCACACACACTTATGTTCATACACACATATCAGGGCCCAGTCAGGAAACAGACCACATTTCATCTGAACAAGGAAAGTTTCATCAAGCTTATAACTACAAAGGGGTAAGAGAACCTGACCCTGGACAATAAACAGACCTGCTGCTAGTCCCTAAAGCCCTAGATGCCAGGAGAGCTGGTCACAGGCCCCACTCACCACCCCTCCACTCCCCAGCCAAGCAGGCAGCACACTGATAACAGGCATTATGTATACATATTTACATATAATAATAATAGTTCTATAAAATGACTGTTTACTATATTATTATGTATATTGATTTACTAATGGGCTATAGATACTTCCTGCAAAAATTGTACAATATCGCCCTAACCAGTTTGGCTCAGCGGATAGAGCGTCGACCTGTGGACTCAAGGGTCCCAGGTTCGATTCTGGTCAAGGGCATGTACCTTGGTTGCGGGCACATCTCCGGTGGGGGGCGTGCAGGAGGCAGCTGATCGATGTTTCTCTCTCACTGATGTTTCTAACTCTCTATCCCTCTCCCCTCCTCTCTATAAAAAATCAATAAAATATATATTTTTAAAAAATTGTACAATATCGAACACTATAATCACCAATATCAGTAGCCCCAGAATTAAGTCAGGCGGCAGCTTTTAACTACTGTTACCTCAGACAGACACTCTTTTTACCATGAAGAATTCAGAAACAAATCTTTGCCATGAAGTAAAGCAGACGAGTATATGATCTTCCAACAAGGAAGAGGGAGAGAGGTAACATTCCTTGCACAGAACCACAGTGCCTGAAACTACAAGTAGGTGCCTCAGAAACTTAATTTCAGAAATCCAATAACCTCTGGGAGTTTATAGCTTTGAGGAAGCAATGTCAATTCAGGGAAGTTGCCTTTAGAGATTGAGTCACCTCCAAGTGACTGTTAGTCTAAGAGCAAATCTGCCTTATTCACATCCCCGCCCTGTCCAGGACATCCTGCAGCACACCGCCCTCAGGACTCCCTGCTGCACACCTGTCCACACGCCCCTCCAGGCCGCCGTGCTGCACGTATGCCTTAGAGATAGGTGCTCTCTCATTTAACCCAAACAGCCTCATGGTGGAGGCACTAGAACGACTGCTGCTGCACAAGTTAGCAGTAGTTTCCTGGTTGTAGGCAAAAACCCAGATCAAACCTGCAGGTCGAAGAGCTCAGGCTGACAGCTCTGTTGGCTCACTTTGAGGTTGGTGTAGATAATCTATGTATGTAAATAAACTTCAATCATTAACCCTACTTCAATCATTCCCCAATCATTCCAGGTATCTGGCCTCATCCTTCCTTCCCAACCACACTTTCTCTACTTCAACCACAAAATTCTCTTCTCAAAAACTGAAGGCTAGACGTAACTCAGAGAGGACTGAGTGCAGCCTCTAGGACAGAGCGCCCCGGCCACCCTCCCTACACAGCTCCGGCCGAGTCACCTGTCGGAAGATGTAACTGGCCAATGGCTCATCCAGGCTGGGGTGGTGGTCGATGAACGCAAAGAGGTCCAGGCCAGAGCCGTGCTTCTCCATCACCAGCTGAAAGAAGCTCTGGTTCTCGAATATGTCCAGGATCTAGGAAGAGACAACGTGGGTCCGGCACTGCCCAGATGCCTCAGGCATGTTTAGGATGCTCCTGTGAGTCCTATCAGGGCATCTCTCAAAGAGAACCACTATCCACCTTGATGATGTTGGCGTGCTCCACCCTGGACAGGATCGATATCTCCAACGTAACTTTTCCAAGTGTGGGATCCTCGATCCAACAATCCTCCAGAACCTTCTCCTTCTTAATAAACTTCACCACCACCTATGAGGAAAGCAGAAGGGAGAAGCTGCCCCATGGGACCTGGTACTCACACTTGCTCAACAGCGGCAGGCAGGGTCCCCACTTTAATCCCCTGGCCCCCAGGGACATGAAAGAAGAACATGATAACGTTCTTCTTGCGGCATGAGGACATATATAGTGGGTGGATGGGACAGCGCAGAACCCAGGGGCTGAGGAGCCACAACCTCACCAGAAAGGGAAGCCTCCGAGACTTCGGAGCAGACGCTCCCCAGAACACCCCGTCTCACCCTGATTTCTCAACTGAGAACTGGATGAACTGGGCAAGAAAATGGAACTAGATGCCTGAGAACTAGAAAATAGTCAAAAACCATTATCAACATCGATTCTGAGACTAGATGTGCTCAGCAAGGTTGATGAACACAAGATCAATATATGAAAAGTGGTGTGAGTACAATGAATGATAGTCCCCTGAAAGTGTAATAGTAAAGTAAACACAGACATGGTCATCTCAACAGATGCTGAAAAGACAATTCATAAAACTCAACACTCACTCTCAAAAAACAATTTAATGAACTGAAAATAAAATCTCCTCAAACAAAAGTTATCCATCAAGAAATAAAAGGGGTGTCTGCGAAGGGCAGGGGAACAGCAGGAGACCAGTGGCATACCTGTCACTTCACCGGCTCTGCAGGTCCTGCCCCAGTTACAGGAGGGGAAGAAAAGTTGAGGAGACACAGACAGAAAAGGAGAGACAATTGTCATGACCGCAGAGGAATGATCGTTCATATAGGGACCCACCGAACAATTGTCAGAAGCAGGAAGACAGTTGCAGACTTCTGACCAGGCATCAGCCCAGGCATGCAGCTCTGATCAATTCCAGCAAGCATGGCACTCCCAGAACTTGGCAGACTGGGCATGGGACACCAGACAATGTTCACAGGGACAGGCAGCAATGTCACATCCCCAAATCACACGCGCACTGGCAACTACCAGTCACCTCTCCACAGGACTGGCTCTGAGGCTCATCCAGCAGCAGAATATGTGGAATGGCCAGGATCACCAGCCAGGGAAGAAGCCCTGCAGGTCTGAACCTGGAAGTCAAGGAGATGTAGCCCTAATGCACGAAGGAGCATGGATGCCATTCATGGTGTCTGAAGCAGCCAGAGGGACGGCCAGGGCTGAGTGTGTTTGCTTTGCAGAGACCTCCTCCCAGCATCCAGACCCCAAGCAGGGCTGGCCGCGTGCTGCACACAGAGGACTACTACCCACTGAGTCCCGGCAGGCAGACACGAGGACTGGAGGTATGGGACCACCCGAGGTGGTCCAGCCCCACCTGCCCCCAAGGGCCCAAGTACCTCCTTATTCTGATCCCTGTCCAGAGCAGTCCACACGAAGCCAAAGGCCCCACTGCCCAGTGGGCTCAGCGTACTGTACTTGTGAGAGTATGCACCCTCACAGGCTGCCAGCCCCTCCAACTCCCCTGCCTTGGGGGGCTCCTCAAACCACGGTCTGCTTCTAAGTATCTGTGTGGGTGAAGGAAGGTATGAGGGGCCACATGCAACCATCAGAAAAGAGGCGGTAGCAGATGGGTGCATTACCCCCCATTCCCTGCAGCTATATGGACAGCAGCACCCAAACCCTGTGCAGCCCATTCCTCCCGTGCCCCTGGGAACCCAGCCTGAGAGCCAAATTAGCACCCACATTGAAGCATGTTCACACCCCATCCTGCACATTAGAAGACAGAGTTAAAAAGCCTCCTCCCATCCTTCCCAGAAGAAACAGAGAGGGATGCTGATAGGAAGACACTTCCATGCAGACAGGCAACTACAAGGCAGAGCAAGCTGCACATACCCACCTCCCCTGGGCTGGGTCCAGGATGCTCACACGCGGAGTGCGTGGAGCTGGGCAGGCTGGCCAGCAGCAGTTGGGTATGAGTGGCTGAGGCCTGTTGGCCGTGCAGGAGGTTTTTCACCAGCCAGCAGCAGAACAGGGGAGCAGGGCCTTGGAGCTCCACCCGCTTCACCTCAAACTGAACACCTGAGGGGAAGGCGAAAACGCACAGCCCTCTGCTGACTTCACCAAGACAGCATCATGATGAAACAAGCACACACCCTGGGCAGCACAAAACCATACAGAACACCCAGGGCAGGAGGGCAGGGGGGCACAGAGCACCAGGCTGAGCACAGCGGCAGCATCACCTCAACTTGGTGTGGAGCCTGCAGCTTGGCACATCCGCAGCAGCCAGAGCCAGGGAAGCACTTCAGGGATACCAGCAATCACCGGCCAACTCAGGAAAGCCTGGAAAACCTGCCCTCAACAGGGAGGCTCTGCCTCGGTGGAGGCATGTAAATGACCCAGCGGAGGCACACACACGTGCCGGCTGTGGGTCCCTGAGTTACACTGAACTACACATGCTCTGCGCTTGTGCACACCTGCACTTTTACATGGCCTCCAGGTCCTATACCCAAAAAAGAGGTTTTTATGGGGGGAGGGGTGTTTACAGATGATTTTATTTTCTTTTTGTTTATATTTTCAAATATTTTTTAAAATAACGTATGTATTACTTAAGTAAGTTTTTAAAGTTTAGGGAAAAAGCCTTAGGAATCAACAACACAAAACCATAAACAACTGGCTAAAATAATATGACCTATGAAGTAATTAGGAAAATTAAAAAGAAAGTAAGCCCTGGCCGGTGGCTTGGTTAGCACATCTTCCCATACACCAAAAGGTTGTGGGTTTGATTCCCAGTCAGGGTAGCACAGGAGGCAATGTTATGTTTCTCTCTCACATTGATATTTCTCTTTCTCTCCCCCTCTCCGTTCCTCTCTCCCTTCCTCTCTCTCTCAAATAAATACATAAAATAAATAAAAATGAAATAAAATAACCTTGGGTATTAATAAAAAAAAAAAAGGAAAGGAAAGGAAAGCAATCACCCTCAAATAGGCAAGTGAATGGGCCTAATCCCTACACCTTCCCAGAGTGAAGCCAGTCAGAGATACAGCAGCCTGGCCCTGGACATCACCCCGTCCTGCTCTGCAGCCCCAGTGGGACCTGGGCTCCCTGTCCTGGGAACGCATACTATAATCCTGATGTGCAAGAAGTAAGTTGTAACTTCATGTCCTTCAATACATCACTTCTGCCAGAACTACTAGGGTGGAGAGCCATCAGACCCTGGGACGAGGATGCCCTGCACCCAGCTGCACTCTAGGGACAAACCCCCGGGACATACTCAGCAGCGAGCCGTCTCTGTGGCAGCAGCTCCCCAAGTAGGTGCCCTCCTGGATTTCCTGCTGCAGGCTAGTGGTCCCGGATGTCGCTGAGCTATCCCCTCTCACAGGCGTGGAGGTGACCTGGATGCTTGACCTGGGCTCCTCTAACGGACACATGTCCATGGGGCTGGACTCCAAACTGGGAAGGACACAGCCAGTGCTCTCTCGGCCACTCACGTCTTCACATTCTGAGGTGTCAGATGGTTCTGTCTGATTGAGGCCCAGATGGGTCTCACAGAACTGCCGGCCTTCACCAAGATTGAAATAGGTGCCAGTCAGCAACAACAGTTCCCTGTCATCCAGAACCTCTGCCCTGTGCCCATGCAAAGTGCTCACATCCACATCGGAGCCAGCCAGTGAAGGGGAGGCTGTCCCCACGAGCTCAGATGAGGCACAGGAACAGTTGGAAGAAGTTTGGTCTGTCCACTGGCTGTAAAACACTTCCCTGAGGTTCCATAAAAAGGAATTTCCATCAGCCTCTGGGGCCTCCACTGTGTCCAAGACACCGGGGAGGTCTGTGGCTAGGGCATAGCAGGCTGAGGAGCTGCCGGAGTGGCCGCTGTACAGGTCTCTGCCTCCCAGGTCACACAGCGACAGAGGGGCGGAGAAGGCAGTATGCTCCGCCGGGACCAGCTCAATGGAGGAAATATCCTGAGGTCTCCCAAAGCTCGACTTGGACAGCTGCTCCTTCAGTAAGCAAGTCTGCAGCTCCTCCCTGTCATCCTGCGCTCCTAGCCACTGCTCCTCCAAAGGTACGGAAAGTGAGAGTCGTGCTGTCCCCGAGGGCCCCGAGGGACTGGCGGCTGTAGCTGGGCTCCCCTGGGGTGTGCTCCACTCAGCCCCATACCCAGGGTGCAGCACTGGGAGGCCCACCTCTGCTAGCTCTCCCGCAGCATCTGCCTGATGGTTGGCAATGCTCAAACCCATGCACTCCAGCTGTGCTTCCTGGGACAGGCCACACACTTCACCCCAGCTCCTGTCCTCAGCTGGGGTCAGAGCTTCAGAATCTTCACAGGAAGCAAAGGGTCTTATGTCCACTGAGGCAGACCTGCTTCCCCTCAAAAGCTCCTGTCTGAGGCTCTCTGTTCCTGTAGGTTCCTGCTTCTCCAAGACAGTGTCCTGCTGGTCCTCAGGTGATGACAACTGGCGATGGGCTGGTGGGCTTCCTTCTGGGATGTCCTGTTGGTCCTCAGGCGATGACCATACCTGGGCTGGTGGGGTTCCTTCTGGGATGTCCTGCTGGTCCTCAGGCGATGATGATACTTGGGCTGGTGGGCTTCTTTCTGGAATGTTCCACTGGTCCTCAGGCAATGACTGTTCCTGGGCTGGTGGGCTTCCTCCTGGGATGCTGTCCCCTCTGGGGGTTACAATACAGATAACACAGTTACTTAGGAGCCACAAAAGAGTCAAAAACAGAGATCATGTGAACTCCCCCTCTATTAGAGAAAAGTACAAAGCATTTAACAACATAAACTTACAACAGAAAAAAAAGATTAAACTTTGTAACCAAGTTAAAAAGTAAAGCACTCACACACATATTTTCCAGATAAATGCACGTTTAGCAATGATTAATTAATCAAAGCCACAGAGCATCAGGACTATGTGCTGAAGGCTTGTCAGCAGTATATAGCAGCCTCACAGAAGGCGGGAGCAAAGGGAGAAGGGATTTGAGTGGCCACCCCACAAGCATGTTCAGCATGGGGTGGCCATTGAGGAAGAGGCTACCACCATGCAGCTAGAGTAGTGGTCGGCAAACTGCGGCCCCTTGAGTGTGGCTCTTCCACAAAATACCACGTGCGGTCACGCACGTACAGTGCGACTGAAACTTCATGGCCACACTCAAGGGGCCAAAGAGCTGCATGTGGCTTGCGAGCCACAGTTTGCCGAGCACTGAGCTAGAGCAACTGTGGGGAGATCTGGGTCAAGACCCTTCCAGGTGGTCTGGCCGATGTCAGCCCCAGGCAGACACTGGCACCAAAACCACTGGAGGTGGCCATGCCCGGCCTCCTTAGGCAGACATGCCAGCGATGTGGTAGATGTACCAGAGGTTCACAGAGAGGCACAGGAGACAAAGGACCCCACTCCAGGATGGGTTCCACTCCAGGATGGGTTCCACTCCAGGACGAGGGAACAGCGAGAAGTTTGGAGGGACAGTGGGAGTTGCTACAGGGACCTGAGAGATGGGAAAAGGGTCTGCAGAAGCCAAGCAATAAGTATCTGTCCCTCTTGCTACAGCTACACCTACACCTCCATCCATCCATTGATGCCAAGAGACCAGCCCTATGCCAATCTCAGGAGCTGCAGGCCATCTGCAGGAAAGCAGCTGAGGCAGGAGGGTCTCACTCTTCTTATTAAGCAGGATGGGAAACCTCTCCGATGTGGTCCCAGGGTCAAGCTCTGCACTGTCTCTGCACCTCCCCAGTAGTCAGGTGTCACCTTGTCACTAAATTCTGGTCATGGAGAAGTGAGGAAGTATGGGGAGGCCCCTATCCGCCTCCCGACCCCGCCTGCTTCCCCACTGCCAAGTCTGCAAGCCATGAGGAACAGGGGGATGGCACGGCCTCCAGTGATGGGTGCCGTGGGAACCTAGGACAACCCTCCCTCCCCCAGCTTCTGAGTGCCTCATTCAGGGTCTCAACGTCTGGTCTACACTCTAAGGGTCCACTCTGCTTCTTCACCAACTGACTGAAACATAGGATAGGCTCATCTAGTGGAATCATTGCATAATCACATCCCAGAAAACAAGCTGTCCAGGGCCCTGAGAAGCTCAGGGCAGAGCGAAACATGCCACCATCTGAGATGCCCGCAGCAAGCGCTTTCAGACCCTGTCCTGTAGCACACAGCCTGCTGGGGCAGAGCCTCCCTCCTTGTCTGTGGATGAAACAGGAGAGTGGTTAACTGCTCAAAACACCAAGAGTGGAGAGAAACCAAGATGGCGGCATAGGTAAACACCGGAAATTGCTGCCTCACACAACCACTTCAAAAATACAACTAAGAGACAAAACGGACATCATCCAGAACCACAGGAAGGCTGGCTGAGTGGAAATTCTACAACTAGAAGGAAAGAGAAAAGCACACTGAGACTCAGAGGAGGTGCAGAAGTAAAGTGCAGAGGTACGGAGGCGCACGCGGAAAGGGCTGGCAGCTGAGGACGCGGTGCACATGGAAAGGGCTGGCAGCTGAGGACTCGGAGCACGTGGAAAGGGCTGGAAACTGAGGACACGGTTGTCTTTTTTCAATCGGGAGGGAGTCTCAAGCTCCTGACTGCTCTGAACTCCAATTCCAGGTGAGCCTCTGGGGAACCAGACTCATACAGGAGAAACTGGACTGTCTGGCATCGGTCGGAACTCAACAGCGGCTTTCTCTCAGAGGTACTTACAGCGATTACCGGGACACTGAGAAGCGGGGGTCTTAGGGTAGGACTGAGGAGCAGCCATAGCCACTTGCTCTGCCCTGTTGATCCCCAGAGACCCCGCCTCACCCAAGCTGTTCCCAGAGGCTTTTGCATATGAAAGGCCTGGCCCTTTGCAATCTGAAAATTACCTAACAAACTGCAGCTGGGTCAGAGAGACCCAGAACTTCCAAAAGAAGGCCCAAGGCCCCACAGAAGCTTGCATTGCTTCATAGCTGGGCCTCATCTGGGCACCTCCAAACCCCAAACAAAGGAGAGGAATCTGCAGATCTCTCCATAGCTCCTGCTGGGTAGCCTCAGGCAGAGGCTAAATTAGCACCTCCTTAGAGATCCAAGAGCCAGTGTACCCAGTGGTCAGAGTGGGACCATCCAGATTACAACTCCTCAGATCCATAAGGGACACACTCAGGGGGCAGACTCAGTGAGCACCAAAGCCCCACTGAAGCAAGTCTTGCCCCAGAAGGGTGTCCCCAGCACAGAAGTTCTCCCACTGCAGACACAGCTGATTCTCACAGCCAATTGGCCTGGAGGTCAATTCCTCCCAGTGATACCTACAACAATCAAGGCTTAACACATTGTATGCGGGAAACGTATTTATACATTTTACGTTGACTGGTAGACGCGGGATACGTTTTTTATAGACTAGCGGTAGAATGCGGGTAACGTATAAATACGTAAACTAAAGTTACCGTAATTTTACTGAACGTTGCCATTTGCGCAAAAAATTAGCAAAAATGGCCCGCGCCACCTGTTAGCGCGTGATAAAAACTACCCGCAAACAATGTGTTAATTACAACAAGACTGTGCACAAAGCCCACAAAGGGGTGCACCAAGAGTGTCCACCTCAGGTAATTGGGGAGGCTGAGCCACTGGGCCGTATAGGACACCTAGCACAGAAAGCCACTCTATCAACACAGGGAAGCATAAAAAATGCGGAGACAAAGAAACAGGTCACAAATGACAGAAATGGAGGAAAGCAAACTACTGGATATAGAGTTCAATACCACACTTATAAGGTTTTTCAAGAATTTTCTAGAAACCGCCAATAAATTTAGTGAGACCCTCAAGAAATCTAGTGAGACCCTCGAGGTTATGAAAAAGGACCAACTAGAAATTAAGCATACACTGACTGAAATAAAGAATATTATACAGAGTTCCAACAGCAGACTAGAAGATCGCAAGAATCAAATCAAAGATTTGAAATACGAAGAAGCAGAAAACACCCAATCGGAAAAACAAAAAGAAAAAAGAATCCAAAAATATGAAGATAGTGTAAGGAGCCTCTGGGACAACTTCAAACGTACCAACATCCAAATTATGGGGGTGCCAGAAGAAGAGAGAGAGCAAGATATTGAAAACCTATTTGAAGAAATAATGACAGAAAACTTCCCCTACCTGGTGAAAGAAATAGACTTACAAGTCCAGAAAGCGCAGAGAACCCCAAACAAAAGGAATCCAAAGAGGACCACACCAAGACACATCATAATTAAAATGCCAAGGGCAAAAGACAAAGAGAGAATCTTAAAAGCAGCAAGAGCCGAAACCGGTTTGGCTCAGTGGATAGAGCGTTGGCCTGCGGACTGAAAGGTCCCGGGTTCAATTCCAGTCAATGGGCTGTGGGCACATCTCCAGTAGGAGATGTGCAGGAGGCAGCTGATCTATGTTTCTCTCTCATTGATGTTTCTAACTCTCTATCTCTCTCCCTTCCTCTCTGTACAAAAATCAATAAAATATATTTTAAAAAAAAAAGCAGCAAGAGAAAAAAAGTCAGTTACCTACAAGGGAGTACCCATACGACTGTCAGCTGATTTCTCAACAGAAACTATGCAGGCCAGAAGGGAGTGGCAAGAAGTATTCAAAGTGATGAATAGCAAGAACCTACAACCAAGATCCAAGATTACTTTACCCAGCAAAGCTATCATTCAGAATTGAAGGTCAGATAAAGAGCTTCACAGATAAGAAAAAGCTAAAGGAGTCATCACCACCAAACCAGTATTATATGAAATGCTGAAAGGTATCCTTTAAGAAGAGGAAGAAGAAGAAAAAGGTAAAGATACAAATTATGAACAACAAATACACATCTATCAACAAGTGAGTCTAAAAATCAAGTGAATAAATAATCTGATGAACAAAATAAACTGGTGAATATAATAGAATCAGGGGCATAGAAAAGGAGTGGACTGACTATTCTCGGAGGGAAAGGAGTGTGGGGGGTGCGGGAAGAGACTGGACAAAAATTGTGCACCTATGGGTGAGGACAGTTGGGGGGGTAAGGGCAGAGGGTGGGGTGGGAACCAGGTGGAGGGGAGCTATGGGGGAAAAAAGAGGAACAACTGTAATAATCTGAACAATAAAGATTTAATTTTAAAAAAAAAGAATTGTAAAAAAAATAAAATAAAATGTCAAAAAAAAAAAAAAACACAAACAAACACCAAGAGTGGACACCACAGTTAAGGTAGAAGAAGCCAGGGAGCCTAAGCAAAGGACAGGAAACAGCTGGAACACTTTATCAACAAGAAAACATCGACCTGAACTCTGGTGGTACATAGAAAGCTGGTTCTGAGGTAGCACCACAGAGAAAAATCTTCAAGACACACACAAGTGTGTGCATGTGTGCACGTATACACGGAAGACAACATGTACAGTGTGACCCTATTTGTGTACATGAGTGTGTGTGTGCATGTGTGCATGCGCACAGGGAGCACAACATGCACAGAGTGATCTATTAAAGGAACAGGGCAGCTTTATATGAGCACACATGTATAATCCTATGTAATAAAAGGCCAGAGACCAGAACGACCAGAACGACCAGAACGACCGATCGACCAGTCACTATGAGGTGCATTGACCACCTCTCGGTCCCTCCCCCCAGCCCACAGGCTCCGACTGCTGGATGGCCAACAGGGAACCAGGGTGGTTGGCGGCAGGGCGGGACTGGGGACTGGCAAGCAGGCGGAAAGCAGACCTCTTGGTCCCTCCCCCTGGCCCGCAGGCTCCAATCTGCAAACGGAAAACCACGGGGAAGGAACCGTAGTGGGTGGCAGCGGGGCGGCACTGGGGACTGGCTAGCGGGTGGAAGAGAGCCCTGATCACAGGCTAGGCCTAGGGACCCTACCCATGCACGATTTCATGCGCTGGGCCTTTAGTATATTATATTTAAGTGCACAGGGAAATGGTCTAGAACAGTGGTCGGCAAACTGCGGCTCGCGAGCCACATGGGGCTCTTTGGCCCCTTGAGTGTGGCTCTTCCTAAGCCTTAGGAGTACCCTAATTAAGTTAATAACAATGTACCTACCTATATAGTTTAAGTTTAAAAAATGTGGCTCTCAAAAGAAATTTTAATCGTCGTACTGTTGATATTTGGCTCTGTTGACTAATGAGTTTGCCGACCACTGGTCTAGAAGAATACAACTGCTGACAGTGGTTCCCTCTCGGAAAGATTGGGAGATAGTCACCGAACATTTGCTTTTTACCATTATTCTTCTGTACTTTCGAAAAGCACACATTCATTCACATATTACATATTTTTGAAATAATTTTAAGAAGACTGGAAAACACAATAATGTGGATAAATCTCCCAGACACAACAATGAGCAAGAGAAATCAGACATAGGGAATGCATAGGTCAAGTTCAAAGGCAGCCCTATGACCTGCATCCAGGCCCTAGGGCACGGAGGGCACTGAGTCCTGGGCAGAGCAGAAAGGCCAGGCACACGCACACCCTTGTGTGGGGCATTACTGTGTGCTACGCATCAGATTTTTAAGGATAAAACTGGTTGAAACACACCAAAATGCTATGCACAATAGGATGTGGTAACTGAAAGGGGCATTTTTTATTTCTACGTTTCTCATTTTACCAAATTCCCTAATATGTACTTTCTTTAAATAAAATACTTTGTTACTTAACACACACAGAGAGAACAGATTCATATAATTCTTAAAATGAGAAAACTGTGCTCATATCAGTTACCTGAAACCTACCTAAATGTTTCCTTCCAGGTAAAATGCGGGTAATCACACAGAGGCTGCTAGCGAGCACCAAGTAAACTGCACCTTCCAGAGGACTTACCCCAGAGTGGGCAGAGATGAGAGGGGAGAAGGGAGCCGGACTCCAGTGTCCACTTGGGTCTGGGTCCCTGTGACAACTTCTTGGCTTCCCGCTGGCTTTGGGGTCCTGTCTGGGGGCAGCATGTGGTCAACAGCGAGCATGACATTAACCCCTGGATCTAGCAACAACAGCAGAAAAAAATGTTTTCCATTTGCAAGCAACCCTGCTGAGACAAAGCTCCAGTGACTCAAGGGCATGAGGGAACAGGAGATAACCTGATCTACTAAACTCTATCTGCCCCACGTTCAAAGCCTGTCCCAGATCCGGTCACCTCTAGCCACCTCACAGACACCCAGTCCAGGCCAGCACCCTCTGCCCACCCTGCTGTATTGCTCTGGACCCTGCACTTGGCCAGCATGATCCCACTAACACCGCAGTTGGATCAGGTCCCTCATCGGCCCACAGCCCTTCAAGGGCTCCACTCTGACTCGGGATAAAAGACACCATCCCTAAGATGACCACACAGCCCTGTGACCTGACTCCTGCTAGCCTTCCAGAACTGCACCCAGCCCGCCCGCCCACTGAGGGCAGTGAGAAGGCTGCCAGGGAGTGTGTGGGGTGCAACTCCTTGCTCCTTGTCAAGGGAAGGTGAGCACCCAGGAGGCTGCAGAGTGCCCCACTCCTTCCCCATTCAACTAGAGCTAAAGCTGCTGCCACAGCCCTGAGCTCCATGGTAGGAATCACTCAGGGCAGGAGCCGTGAGCTCTTAGTCCTCACTGGACACTAACAAAGTCATAGAGTGTGACTCGGGGCAGGTGTGGGAATAATCTTAAATGTTAAATTAGCCCAGCCAGCATGACTCAGTGGTTGAGCATTGACCTATGAACCAGGTCACAGTTCTACTCCCAGTCAGGGAACGTGCCTGGGTTGTGGACTCAATCCCCAGTGTGGGGTATGCAGGAGGCAGCTGATCAATGATTCTCTCTCATCACTGATGTTTCTATCCCTCTCTACCTTCTCCTTTACTCTCTGAAATCAATAAAAAAAATATATATTTTTAAATGTTAAAAATAAAAGTACAGGGGCATTGGTCAGTGTGGCTCGGTTGGTTAGAGCATTGTCCCGTATACTGAAAGTCTGTGGGTTGAATTCTTGGTCTGGGCATATACCTAGATTGTGGGTTTGATCCCCAGTCAGGGCACCTATGGGAAGCCAAATCAATGTTTCTTTCTCACATCAATCGTTCCTCTCTCTCTCCCATCCCCTCTCTCTAAAATCAACAAGCACGTCCTCAGGTGAGAATTGAAAAAAAAATTAAAAGCACAGTGATTGCCCTGGCCAATGTTCTCAATGGTTAGAGGGCTCGATTCCTGGTCAAGGGCTCGTACCTGGGTTGCAGATCCAATCCCCGCCCTCCAGTCAGGGTGTGTATAGAAGGCAACCAACCAATGTGTCTTTGTCACATCAATCTTTTTTCCTATCTCTCTCTCTCCCCTCTTTCTCCCTTTCCCCTTCCCTCCTCCCTTCCACTCTCTATAAAATCAATGAATATATCCTCAAAAAAATATCCTCACTCCTTGGGTGAGGATTTTTTTTAAAAAAATGCAGTAATTAACAAGATAAAGAAATCCTACAGTGATTGTTTTACATCAGGTTAACTTGATATGCTACATCAGACCTCAAACTACATAAAGCTACACAGACTTATTTACAAAAGACAATTAGCTATGGCATCCTATATACAGGCCTGTGGGAACTTATGACAGGCACGTGGGGAAGTTCTGGTCCTTTCTCTGCTAACACATTAGTGGGATACACATGTCCTGTCCCCAGGAAACACTGAAGGCCCATCAGAAACAGAGGAACACAGAATCCACACACACAATTCCCGATCTCTCCCCGTCCCACCTGACACACCCAAGCCCCAGCTCCCTCCTGTCCCCAGTGGAGGTTCAGGCAGGCTCCTTGGAGGAGGCCCCAGGCTCACCCTCAGCCGTGCTCCAGCCCTGCAGGGGGTCCGCGGTCGTTTCCCCAGGCTCACTCCGGTTTCCCATGCCCAGGCGGCTGACCAGGTCTGGCAGTGGTAAGGAGCCCTCATTTGCAAAGTCCATGCAACGGTAGAAACCAGGGATCAGGAAAGTGATGTTCTAGAAAACAAACAGCAGTGCTCAGAACAGGAGAGAATCCAGGCCTGCTGCACCACCCACCATCCCTTCTGGAGGGAGGGGGGGACGGAAACAAGGTGCCCAGTCTCTGGGGTATCATTCCTCCAGGTGAGGGAGACCGAGTCAGATTTCCCTGAAAGGCCTGAAATCCTCTAATCCTCAACATGGAATTCATGACTTTTTGCCTTTTTCTTGTGAAAAGAGAAAACTAACACACTCTGAAGCTAATTATTCAGATTTCTACACATTTTCTGAATTTGCCCCATGTTCTCCTCAGGACTGGGAGCCCATGTTTACAAGCTTCCTACGCCAATGTCCTGGCATAAAAAGACAAAGAGCCTCGGGCAGTAGGATATTGACCCCCAGAATCTAGCAGGGGCCTGTGCTGCACCAACCATGGCCCCAGTGTGAGAGTCCTGGGCCCAGAACTGCAAGGACAGACACTTTCTCTGGTCTGCATGTGGCCGCGACTCCCGGGCTGCCCTTCGTCACGTGAATCCAGAACATGCTCTTACCCACACACACCCTCCCTGAAGGGACCTGCTGTCCTCAACACTCCCGCGAAATCCCTTGTCCAAAAATCATGCCAACTAAATCTCCATTAACTTCAACTGAACCATGAGCCCGGGGAGGACATCACCCCTAGCCAACACCACATGGAATAGAATGGCTGTTCCACTTACAATTCAGGTCAAACGACCGATTTATGACCAGAACACATGATTGTCACTTGGGCACTAAGTTTGAGGAGGTTTTTTGCAATAACTGGCACAGGACCACTCAGCAGTCTTGGTAAGAAAAAAGGGGTAGTCAGCACCCCTGGAGCCTGGCCCCTGGTGTGTGGAGACTTCTACCTCCCATGTGCAAGGACCTGAGAGAAAGCTCAACCAAGGAAGAAGGTCACAGAAATACCTTCCTTTGAATAGCAGGCTTCCCCAATAATCCCCAGGGCTGTCAGGGGAGAAGCAGACAAGCCCCGACCTGAGGGTTCAGAGCAAATGCCCACAGCTGTGACACACACCCTGGTCGTCTCTTAGACCAGACTCGACAGGGATGAAGCTTTGAGGCAAGAGCTCCTTCCCTCTGCTGGGGTGGCTCTGGAGATGGTCCAGAGGGTCAGAATGCTCAGTGGGGTCTAGAAAAATCAAGCAGGGAAGTGGTACCATGAGCAAGAAATCCCTCTCAGCCCGCATGCCCCCAGTGAAGCCAGCAGCCGGACTGGAAGACGTGGATGCACAGGGCCAGGGACCAATGCACACCTTCACTGTGAGACCCAGACCAGCTTCCTCACAGGGAGTGGCCAGCCATGCAGGGAGAGCCCACCTTGCCCAGGAGCTCGGTCCTCCCATAACCGAACAGCATCAGTGCAAAGCTGTGATTGATGCCATAGATGGTCCCGTCCGACAGGAGGGTGATAAGGCCGCTGATGGTGGAGAACACCCAGATGGACGCCGAGTAACCTTGCTCAGGGGCCGCCTGGCCGGCTTCTGCCTCCTTGCTATTGGGCTTAGGTTTCAGCTTTAAGCTCAGAGGGAAGGTGGTACCATCCTTGGCTCTTCCGACAGACCTCTGAATCTTGAGATTCTGAAAGAAAGATGCACCACTGAACAGGTGGCATCTCATCACTGAGCTCTAAGTCTCTGCTGCTTTAGATCATCTATCACATGCTTGGCATGGGGGCACCTCAACATCCAGCTCCCTACACCCTCCTCCCTCCCTCAGAATCCCAGGGAAGGCAGGGCAGGCGGTCAGGACCCCACCTGTGGGAGAGGCTGGCCAGGTGCAGGGAGCTGCACGGAAGGGATCAGGTCTGTGATGCGTTGCCCAGCCACCTCGTTCCCACACTCGTAGCCGTGCAGATGGGCAAAGACACTGTCACACGATGTGATCGTTCCCTTGGAGGAAAAGCCAGTGTTAAATAACAGCTTCTTTTTTTAAAATATATTTTTATTGATTTCAGAGAGGAAGGGAGAGAGAGAGAAAGATAGAAACATCAGTGATGAGAGAGAATCATTGATCAGCTGTCTCCAGCATGCCCCCTACTGGGGACCAAGACTGAACCTGAACACATGCCCTGACCAGGAATCAAACCATGATTTCCTGGTTCATAGGTTGACACTCAACCACTGAGCTACACTGACTGACTATAATAACAGCTTCTTGTACTTCAGCTTCAAACTTCACTGAACCTTCAAGCTACTCCTCCTGCAAAACGTACATAACAAATGGACTTCTAACAACAGGTCAGCTGGCTCCTCCTGCCACATGGACCTAAACTGTTCAATCTGGAGGCATCTGCAGAGCCCAGCACACTGCAGAAGCTCATCAGCTAGTACAATGACCACGTCCACAGCTCACATCTGCATGCTGTCGGTGTGCAGCCACCATCCTGAGGGCTTTACATATACTATTTTATTGAATTGTTAAAGCAATCCCATGAGTGGTTACAATTATATCCTGATTTGGCAGATGAGAAAACGGAGGCATGGGGAGATAAGGTTCCTTGCCCAAGAATATAATTACTAATATAATTACTAAAGGACTCAGCAGATGGGGGCAACCTCCAGAACCCTCATTGTTGCTGCTTAGACGCACATGGTAGGAACAGTGTGTGTGATGCGCTGGGGAGAAGATGCGCGGTCAAACTCGCGAAACTTACATCACTTTGGAAAGAGACCCAGGCCGAGACCCTCTCCACTGGCTCCAGCACAACCACACAGCACAGGCGGGGCTCCTGCTTCATCCTCTTCATCCACACGGACACTGGGATCCGCTCACTGCTTCGGCTCACAACGTCCACCTGTGGACAGGGACAAGCTGCACCTGCAGCCTACCCCGCCCACATCGGCCAGGCCCGCCCCATCCAGGCACGTGGTATTTTCAAGCTCTGCTCACCTGCCTGTACTTTGTGTAAATAAAGTACAAACAAGGTTTCTGACACTGAACTTTACAATCTGAGTGAAAGTTCTACCAAAAGAGTAGATTTTATTATCAGCAGCATCTGTAATTTCTTAAAGAAAGAGACACAGACCCTAGGACAGGTAATTTTTCCAGGGTATTAGATGCTGTCTAATCTTCCAGTGCCTGAGACCCAGGGCTCAGCATCTAACATGCAGTTCCACCCATCAAAATCCAGGCTGGACACATCCCACAAGCCAGACCCCCCAACACCACCAAAAAGTAAAAACATGTTTCTCTCTCGGGAACCTGAGGTGGTGCCTACAGGTTTGCAGATGCTGTCAGGCTTGCTCCCAAATGAGCAGCACCAGGCCAGCAGCAGTGGTTTCTGTTCCTGTGGTGTCCTCGCCGCCCCCTGCTGCTCCCCAGCCTGCACATTCCAGCTGGCAGCAGTCCACAGCCCGGACTCACCACTGTGCCAAACACCACGGCAGCATGGCCGTCGGCCTCCACATGCTCCTCGCTGAGCGCTTCCACCACATCACAGTCTGGCTTCAGAAAGAACTGCGTGAGCTTCAGGCCGATGAGATCGTGGCTGCTGTACCCCAGGAGCCGGCAAGCATTGTCGTTGGCAACCAGGATCTGAGTGTGGCAGAGAGAAGACACCTGCATCACCAGCAGCATCTCTAACTCCCGGAGCAGTGAGAAGAAGGTGGCTTGGGCACCCTCAAGGGAGGGAGACCCATCCTCTTCCTACCATCTACTGTGGGCAGGCTCACACAGAGACGCTCTCAGGATATCCGTGTCTGACCAAGTGGAAAGGAGACTGTCCCCTGACAAGATGGGCATATCATCAAGACCAGGAGGCAGTGATGGGACATGTGCCACACTTCCAACAGTTTCAGTTCTTTGTGAATAAAAATGTGCATTCATGCCAACATATTTAGCTCAAATATTGAACAGTGTTATTTCAGTTCAGCCAACGCCTCAGCAAGCACAAGTAAATAACAGGTCTCATCCTCGCCGAGTCAACGTGCTTGACTGAGTCACATTTAGGTCTCCAAATTCATCTCTCTGTTGTTACTATAGAAGTAAAACCAAACATTTTTCTAGTTGCCCTTAAACGCACAAATACCTCTAATTGAGATTACAGGTTGAAGGCACAGACCCCAAATCCATGGCTGCATCACAAAGCGCAGCAAATACCTCTGAAGTCTTGGCATCCACCGTGAAGATGGCCTTGTTGGGGTTGCCCGCAGGAGCCGGGAGCAGGGGCGTGGAGCACCCAGAGGACAAGCCGCGCAGCAATGAGCAGCAGGACATGCTGCCCAGGAACCCAGCTGGGTCCGCCTGCTCGGCCATGGCTGGGCACTGCACTTTCCCTGTGCAGATGTTTTGGGCAGCCAATGACGAGAGACAATAGGAGGACCATCTGTCTTCTGGAAAGAAAAGAAAAGGAAGCTTTAGAGTCCCTGGCTGCCAGGAGCTTGCTTCTGAAACACACAAAACCCACAGCCCTCACCCCCAACCCCTGCAAAATGACTAACCTATAGAGTTGATTCATATGCTAACAGTCCCGAGTCCAAGGGCTCCATAGTCAGCAGAGCTGTGTCCCTGAGAGCTCAACATCTGTGCAAATAACACTCTGAGGTCCCTACCCACCAGCCAGCCAAGGGGCACTCTCCCATGTACGTCATTACAGAACCCATTGCTGTCCTATCACTTGTTCCCAGAAGTTCACTAATCCAAGTACTATCTGCTGTCTCCACGCCCCGCCCTCCATTCTGCTGAACTGGTCACTCCTCACCTCCAAAAAGTCTGCTCTTGGCAATACCTCCAGTGGCTCCCCCCAGCTGCTCCCACATCCTAGTGCCTGCCCTCAGTACAGCACCCTGCCCCTCCCCTTCCCAGCCTCGCACCACTGCCATGGCTCAGCCTCAGAACCTCTGCTCCCCTCCTGGCTCCGGAAGCTGCCCCATCTCAGTATTGTCAGTCCCTCCCTCTAGGGCAGTGGTTCTCAACCTTGACTGCACATTAGAATCACCTGGGAATCTTTTTAAAATCCCGATTTCTGCCCTAACCGGTTTGGCTCATCGGACTGCGGGCTCAAGGGTCCCAGGTTCGATTCCGGTCAAGGCCATGTACCTTAGTTGCGGGCACATCCCCAGTGGGGAGTGTGCAGGAGGCAGCTGATCAATGTTTCTCTCTCATCGATATATCTAACTCTCTATCCCTCTCCCTTCCTCTCTGTAAAAAATCAATAAAATATATTAAAAAAAAATAAAATAAAATAAAATAAAATCCTGATTTCTGGGCCTCATCCTCCGGAAATTCTGTTTCTTTGTTACTAATGTTGTGGCCCCACCCTATAACAAAGAAACAGAATTTCTGGAGGATGAGGCCCAGAAATCAGGATTTTAAAAAGATTCCCAGGTGATTCTATTGTGCAGCCAAGGTTGAGAACCACTGTTCTAGGGCAGTGGTCGGCAAACTCATTAGTCAACAGAGCCAAATATCAACAGTACGACGATTGAAATTTCTCTTGAGAGCCAAATTTTTTAAACTTAAACTATATAGGTAGGTACATTGTTATTAACTTAATTAGGGTACTCCTAAGGCTTAGGAAGAGCCACACTCAAGGGGCCAAAGAGCCGCATGTGGCTCGCGAGCCATTTTGCTGACCACGGCTCTAGGGGATCGAAAACCAAACAAGAGTCACCCTCCGCCCTGACTGGTTTGGCTCAGTGGATAGAGCATCGGCCTGCGGACTGAAGGGTCCCAGGTTCGATTCCAGTCAAGGGCATGTACCTTGGTTGCGGGCACATCCCCAGTAGGGCGTGTGCAGGAGGCAGCTAAATTGATGTTTCTCTCTTATCAATGTTTCTAACTCTTTATCCCCCTCTCCCTTCCTCTCTGTAAAAAATCAAAATATATATTTTTAAAAAAAGAGTCACCCTCCTATCCCCACTGGGTCCTTCACTGAGGAGCCTCCATCTTCTCAGTGGCCTCATCAGATCAGGAGCCCAAGGTCAGCTCCACTACCTCGCACCTTGGAACAGACACTGTGGCGCCAGCTCTGCCTCTGCTCCCGAATGACCCATCCCTGGGCCAGCGCACCTGGCTGACGCCCAGTCCTGAGGGATGGTTGCTTCATGACCCCCAGCCCTCCTCTGTCAAACTGTTCTTTCCTCAAAACCGGACCCATCCTCTCTCCCTTGCAGCCCATCTCTGGCTCCCTGCCATCTCTCCACTGTCCTAACAACCCTGTGTTCCAGGCCCACCCAGGTTCTAGGGTGGACCCTGCTATCTCCTGAAGCAGCACCCCTGCCCCCATCCCCTACAGAAGACAAGCCCCTCAAAGGCAGAGCAACCCTTTCTTCCTTGCTGTGCCTGGGCTTTGGCACCCTCACCCACCACAGCTGTGAAGCTGGCTGTCCCCACCTGGTCTGCTCTGCCCGGGTCGAGGAGAGCCTGAGCCTGCAGTGCAGTCAGTAGGTACCGGCTGAGCTAAACTAGCATATCTGTGTCTCACCTGCAATGCAGCCCAGCCCAGGACAGTGTTCCCCACACTCTGAAGTAAGAGATGATATTTTGCTTTAATTTAATCCTGAAATGTAGAGAATTTCAACCGCTGCCTGAAAAGGAGAGTTTCCTAAGAATCTCATGAACAGACACACCAGGAAAGAGGTGTGGCATAGTTGGCCAGTGCACAGAGCACCTAAACCTACAACTGTCTCTGCAAGAACAGAGACGAGATGCCCACATGACCACAAGGAGGTAGTCACCGGAGAGTGCCATCCTGCTCTGGCAGAGTTTCGAGAGCCCATTCCTTCTGTTCAGGTGTCTGTGGGCCGAGGACACAGACTTGCTGAGCTGGGGGGAGGTCTGCACAGCAGGGCCCTCAGAGGGTGCCAACGAGGATGGGTTCCCACACAGACACCTCCAGTCCTTTTCCAAGGCGGGTGAGTCTCTGTCCTCCATTGAGAGATGGTAGGTCGTGGAACAGCCGTCAACTAGAAAACAAGGAGACCCTAATCAACATCTGCAATGCAAGAAGGTGAAGACAGTTTAACCAAGTAATTCTTCCCAAGGCTGCGTTAAGCTCAGCCCCAAAAGGCTCACACACCCAACTGCCCTCTGGGTCAGAATCTACATGAGGAAAGTTGAACCAAAGTCCTGCTAAAAGGAGCTCTTCAGTGGCATACACAGGAAGAGATGGGAAAGAAGAAAAAGAGGAAAATGGACCAGAGTGGGAGAGGGCCGAGGGGAAGACTGGGCTGCAGGTCACAGAACTGAAACTGCTCTCAGATCAAGAGGAATGTTATCAATGCCATGAATCAGATGGGTCCAACCAACTGCAGCCGGAATCACCCATGGAGCTTCTAAAAACATAGCAATGTAAGGCCAAGGCTGAGTCTAGAGATGCACCACAGCCGAGATTTATGTTTTGAACTTTTTATTTTTAGTTATTTGTGGATTTTCATGTAGATATAAGAAAAAAGATACAGAAAAATTCTACATGGCCTTCACTGGGTTTCCTCCGATGGTTACATCTTATGTAACTACAGAAAAACCGCCTAGAGGCCTGGACCAGGGGCTTAAGAAGTGAGGAGTCATAGGGCCCGGGCGACACGCCCACCCCAAGCCTGCATCATCCAAACTTCAGGCAGAGGTTTCCTCTGTGGGTCCAGCAACAAGCTGGCAGGGTGAGGAAGGACACAATGGCATAGGGTCCCCTGGTTCCAAATTAGGTGGCGGGTTTAAATGGTTCACTTTACTGTTATGATTCACAACTGATACTGCATTTATCCTTTTTTTGTTTGTTTGTTTGTTTGTTTGTTTGTTTGCATTTATCCTTTTGTATGAGGCAACTGTACGTACTAAAAATTCAGAGACGTTTTATATACACATATACATCCAGCATGGGATCCTGAAAAGCAACAGCTGAATGAGTAGGAAGCTAGAAAGAAATTAAATAAGAAACCCTCAGAATGTATTGCTTTTGTTCAAATAGCAATATTTAATGTCTCTAATAATTTCTATAAGTAATTATGACATGATCCTAGTTTTCTACTTCTTCAACCAATCTACAGACAAAACACAGAAGACTTGATTACAGCTTCAGACTTACATTGTAAATGTTACAAAACTTTACTTTGTAAAAGTAACAAGGGGGGTTGAGGGGAAGGAAATGTGAAGCCTCCATAAGGGCAAGAAATTTTGTCTTTCATGAAAAGAAATAATTAGTCTTAAACTGATAAACCAGCAGATGTGGGAAAGACAAATCCTTTTCCCTTTGTGCTTCCTGCACTGCCTGTGGTCCTTCGTAGGCCAGCCTGGCACTGCACGGCATATCCCAACCCCAGGGACTAGGGCCTCTGGCCTCTGAGCACAGAGCTTGACTTCACACCACTGTAGATCACTTCCTTTTCTCAGGGTTAATTTTGAGTCAAACAGCAACCAGAACTGTGTGCAAGTCCAGGCCTAGATATTTAGAATAGTTTTATTTTTAAGCAATGGCAGTTTGGTATTGGGGTTGTGGAGTGGGAACCAGAGTGAAGGGGGATTATCATGGGAAGCTGAACACAGAGAGGACTTCATGATGCCTTAGAACAGTGGTCGGCAAACCGCGGCTCGCGAGCCACATGAGGCTCTTTGGCCCCTCGAGGGTGGCTCTTCCACAAAATACCGACTCTTCCACAAAATACCGACTTCTGCGCATGGGCCGCGAAGTTTCAATCGCACTGTATGTGCGTGCCCGCACGTGGTATTTTGTGGAAGAGCCACCCTCAAGGGGCCAAAGAGCCGCATGTGGCTCGTCAGCTGCGGTTTGCCGACCACAGCCTTAGAATAATCCTATTCCTGTTGCCAGTTTTGATTCCAGAAGGTGTGAGTGACCCTGCTCAGACCAAACAGAAACAAGGAGAGCACTGCAGGGATCTTTTGGAAAGCACTCCTTCCTCTTATGGGTGAACTTCTGGAAGCAACCATCTTTGTGCCACTAGAACACAAGCTAGGAAGCAAATACCTCCAACTGCCCCCACCACTGCTATACAACCAAGAGCAGAACCAGCCTCAGGATGAAGCCCACATGTGGACAGCAGAGCAGAAGATGGCAAGAATGTCACTGTGCACCACCAATGAACCCATCCTAAAATCTACCTTCCTCTGGACTGCAGGTTTGGGGGCCAATGACTTTATCGGCCATCAGAGCCATTTTGAGACTGTGTCTTAAAGACTGTGTCTTTTTCTTGCATCAAGCATCCTAAACAATACCCAGGACAATGGCTGCTGTAACAGAGGGTATAAGCAAGGGGTTCCTCCAGGAGGCACTGCAGAGGGTATAAGCCTTCCAGGCAGAACCACCACAGGTCAAAGATGTCCACAGCCCTTGGGAAGGAGTAGCAGGGCATAACTCCCAGGGCCCCTTAGGCCTGCCCAAGCAGTCTGGATTTCATCCCTAAGATTCACTTTAATGGCCTCTATGCTCGGGAGCAACAAGACCAGATTTCATGAAGATCACTCCAAGGGCAAGGGTTGGGGGAGATGGGGAGAGAAAGGTTACAGTAATCCAGGCAAGAAATTATGAAGTCTGAAATGAAACCAATGGCAGAAAGATGGCGAGGGGAACCCTTAAGAAAAAACTCGACATAAAACTACCATCGATTTTCTGGGTGATGAAGTGAGGGAATGAAAGGCATCAAGACCACATCACGAGTTTTCAACGCAGGCCACTGCCATTCTCTGGAAAAGAAACACTGGTGAAGGTAAAATGAAGGAGAAAGCCGGGCGTGCTTGGGACATCCAAGTGAAGATGTCGGGAAGCCGTGGTCTGCACCCACAGCTCACGCATTCATCCCACTATTACTGAAAAGCTCCTACGTGCCTGGCACCGTCCGCAGCTGAGCCAGACACGGCCTCCGTTCTAGAGCTCACCTTCCCGGAGGCAGGCAATGATCATGGATAAAGCGCACAGTTAACTCCAGGGGAGGACTGAGCGCGGGAAGGGCTGGGCAGAGGCGGAGACACGGAGGACCAGGGAGGCCCGGGCCCGGACAAACGGCCGCAGGACGGCGGGCCACCCCCTGGGCCGGAGCCGCACGGAGGGGAGCCGGCAGCGGCGGGGACATAGCACTCAGGTTGGCTCATCCCAGGGCCGAGCCGGGGCCCCACGGTGCCCGGGCCACCTCTCCAGGGCGCAGGTATCTCACCTGGATCCGACGAACGACACCCGACCGAGTACCCCGCCACGAGGAAACCGTTCTTCCCCTCCAGTCCTGCCGGCCAATCGTAGAGCAACTCACGCCGATTGACAGGTCCCATAAGCCAACCACTGGCTCCTGTGGACGGGAGCTAGCGAGCCTGAGTGGGGAAGCCCGCGCTAACGGTAGCTAAGGACGCACCAGGCTCCTACGGCGCCTGAGAGGCGCCAGCGCCTCCTCCAACCCGGTCCCGCAGTCGCCGGTTCCTTCTTTCTCGGAATTAAGAAGGATGAGCAGCGCGGAGCACGCCTCTCGGCAGCCTAGTCGTGGAGGCGGGGGCTGCGGGGACGACTCCTTCACGGGCCAAGCGCGCCTGCGGGGCCGAGGACCGAGAGACTGCAGCGCCTGCCTGTGTTGGGTCGGCGTCCCGGGTCTCGACCGGCTCTCTCAGAACATGCGGCGCAGTCGCCCCCGGCACGAGCGCGGGTGCCCCGCGCTGAGCCCTCCCTGAGCTGAGCGTTAACTGGAGGAGGCCCCTTTACACAGGCTAAGTCTGCGCGGCGACGCCGGGACAAATTCAGCCCATTGTGCAGGCGCGGTTGATGAGGCTTGAAAGTCCGCACTTTGCAGCCCCACGCAGAGACCCGCTACGCGCCAGCTCAGATTTTTCTCTCCGCTCGCCTGCAGCTACGGCTCTGTGCGTGCACTCCGCCAGTCCCTGCCCTCTTCCCCGCTCCTCGCCTAGACACCTACGGGCGTTCTTAAATTACTTGTCCGGGGGAAGTCAGGCGGCCGTCCTCAGGGATGAACTACAACTCCCATGAGGTACTGGGGTCGCGCAGGCGCATAGAGGATCATCCCTCCCTGCGCTGGGATTCCATTGGCTGGGAAAACTCCGAGCTTGGAGTCCTGATTGGCTGAGGGGCCTGAGGCGACAAATTCCGGAAAGGGGAAGAGCAGCTAACATGGCGGCGGAGCACGGCGCGGGCCAGCAACTGTCGCAGGAGATGATGGAGGGTGAGCAGCCCGGCGGTGCGGCGACCGAAGGGCCCAGAGGGTGGGGGGTGGCGACCCGCACTGGTCTTCCCCGAGAGACACAGGGCGTCCCGCCTCCGGCCGCGGCCCAGCCCTGCTGCGCGACCCCTGACAACTGCTGGCCCGCTCGGAGGGGCGGGGGTGGCCGGGAAGGCGCGGCAGCCCCGGAGGTGCTGGACCCCGGGCATAGGGGACAACGGCGGCGCGAGCCGGGCCTATGCGTGAGAGCTGACGGCGCGGTGGTTTCGCAGCCCGAGCGCCCACCAGCTGGTTGGAGCCTCGCACTGAACCTCTGGCCTGACCCGCGGGGTCGGTCCCCTTGCAACTAATCGGGAAACGGGCAGGGCGCCGTGGGACCTGCCCCGAGTTGGTTCATTCGTGATCGTGGCGGCGGCGGAGCAGGGTCCTCTCCAAAGCGAATGGGTTGTGGGGAAGTGTGACAAGCAGCCGAGAGATTGTTACAGAACACCGGTACCTGTTTACAAAGTTATCACAGTTAAGCAAAGACTGAATTCAACTCTTCCACTTAGTTAAAAATATGATGTGCATGTCTATGCATGTAGTTATATGCCAACTGGAGAGTCAGTTGTTCTTGAGTGCTTATGTGCTGGTTTCATGGAGGATACAGTGTTTGTGCCTGGCAATGCAGGTTTCCTCCTGTCTGTCTCGTATGTAAATGCTAGGGAAGAAGGGGGCGGGGCGGGGGCGGTGAAGGAAGAGCTGGCATGTTCGGGGGTGATGGCTGCTCAACCAAAGCCAGCTCCAAGTTGAACGTTAACGGTTCAGCCAGGTTGGAGGAAAGATCAAAGGTCATTTCTGGCCAAGGAAACCACATAGTCAAAGGCAAAGGGTGTGAAAGAATGTGGCCTGTTTGGAGGAGAGTTTGACCAAGGGTGACATTCATTTTGGTTGAGGGTAGAGAGTGCCATTGAGGGTGGCAAGAGAAAGTCATGGATGAGGTGGGGAGAGTTCAGGCTCTAAAATTTCCAAATTCACCCTAGCCGGTTTCTCAGTGGTTAGAGCATCCACTCTCGGACTGAAGGGTCTCAGGTTCAGTTCTGGTCAAGGGCACGTGCATCCGTTGCAGGTTCGATCCCTGGCCCTGGTGGGGACACCTGCAGGAGGCAACCCATGGATGTTTCTCTCACATTGATTTTTTTTTCTCTCTCTCTCTGTCTTTACCCCTTCCTTCCACTCTCTAAAAATCAATGGGAAAAGAAATATCCTCAGGTGAGGATTAACAAAAAAATAAAAATCTCCAAATTTTCGAACCTCTTCTATTCATGCTGTGCTGCCAATACCTTGAGCCAGCCCATTGCCCCAGTGCCCGAAAGTCACCTCAGATGCTGATCCTGTCCCATACCCCTGCAGTCCTCAGAATAGAGTCCCAGGTTTCACATTGGCTGCCCCTCATTAGCTAAGCCCCTCCCACCCAGGGCTGAGCCGCACCAGATCTTGGCCCAGTAGAACTTGCTCTCCTTTAGCCGAGGCCACAGAGTGCTTGTGCCTGGCAATGCAGGTTTCCTCAGTATCTGAAAGTGAAATGTTCCTATGAAACCTTTCAAAGCCAAAATGGAATAAAGTGAAGAAGCAGTTATCTTAGGGCACATCTTCCTAATGGATGCACAGAATCAAGATGAAGCCTAGACACTCCCAGATACAGTTCAAAGCTATGGCATCTTGATGCTGAGATGTCGGGTATAGTCCCTGGGGAAGGAGCTTGATGGTGCCACGCTGGCTGGTTGGAGTTCAAACTGCCTCTATTAGAGCTCATTGCAAAACAAAACGATGCTATTTTTGCTTTTCACATTTTTCATGAAAGAGAAAATTCTCTTTACAGTTTTCTCATTAGTGAAAAAACTAATGTAGTTCTTTCTTAAAGATGACATGGCATAAAGTGAACTTTTGGGAAGCAGGGAATACCTGTAATTAATTTATTAAATGTTTACTGCTTTTATTTATTAAAAGCTAACTGCTTCTGTGCCTTCTCTAATTTAATTCTGATCAACTCTAAGATATAGTTACTATACTAGCTCCCTTCTGCAGATTTGAAGGCTGCGGCTTGGAAAAGGAAATAACTTGCTAAGCTGTGCTTCTAGGGTCAAGATGTAGACTCGGGAAGAGCCATTGGCATTCTAGGAGTTTTTGGAGTCAAAGATCAGATTTGGATTTTAGACTCAGATCAGATTCTCTGACAATGGAGAATAGATTAGACAGGGTCAGACAAATCACAGAAAGACCAGTTAGGAGGCCCAGCATGAGCCCAGGCCACAAGTAATGAGTAGCTGAGCCAAAGCAGTTGCCAAGGGCAGGGAAGAGGAACAGATGTGGAGGTTTTGGAGGTGGATTTCATAGGGATATGTTTTGTCCAGCAGTCCTTTCCTAGACGCTTCCTTACTAGGCCCAGTGGAGATACAAAAATGGAAAAGCACTTCCTTCCCTCTATAGATAAGCTGGACTCAGGAACACACAATCTTTCAGTGTGGTTGATAATTCCAAGTAAGTTCTAAGTGCGTTGGGGCTTCTAGACAAACTTCCAAAGAGGTCATGAAGAAAGTTAGGAGAAAGGAGCATTATTTTACAATTTTGCCAATGAATTTTTACCAATCTGCCACATTTCATCATTGCCTTATTATTAATTGAAAAAATATTTACTTGCCAGCTCTTCAAAGCTTTGAGCTGGCTGGCCTCACTATGTCCTGAGGGTTAGCATCTGTGGCGTTTACGGGGGGCAGTTAGCACTACTGGCTGTCTTCTCCTTTTTCATTAGAGCTCCCTGCCCACAGTCTGATTTGAGTTAGTCTTGATTTCTTTCAGAACGTGGGCCTGTGAACTGGGCTGGTTTTCTTGACCAAATGGATAGTGGAGCATGGATGAAGGTATGTGGCGGAAGGGTCACAATGGTCCCCTCTACACGGATATACAGGCTTCACTGCATTTTAGCACTAGTACTTTTAATCGCAACATCCCAGGGCATTCAGAACACCTGGCGACTCTTCATGAGCTCCTTGAGGAATAGTATGATACTCACCGTCATGTCCATGTGGCCTCCCTGCCCCCTTCCCAAACCCAGGTCTCCCTGCCACTGTACAGATGGTACCTGGGACATGGAAGACACTCAAATGTTCATTGAACTGAATTCAACAAATGTTTTTAAATGGAGTTTTTTACTTGCAACTGGATGTCTGTCTGTTATATGTACTTCAAAGAGAACATGATGTGGATGGGAATTCTCATTGATCTGTGTGGGTTCAGTTGACAGGCGGGTCGAGTCTGAAGAATCGGGCGATGAAGAAGGGAAAAAGCAGAGCAGCCGTATAGTGGCAGACCTCAGCGAGCACAGCCTGAAGGATGGAGAGGAACGGGGGGAAGAAGAACCAGCAGGTACCCTGCCCAGTTAAGAACCTTGGTCACTAAAGGGGTGCAGGCAGTGTTGCACACAGTCTATCTCCCCCTTCCCAAGGTGGCAGCGTGTGTCATTCTGGGGAGGACCACTGTACTGTGTTGGTCTGCTGGTGGGAGCAGGGACCGTCTGAGGCGCACTCCCCTAACCAGCTGACTGCTGGCACTTGCAGGCACAGTGCAACTTTTCTAATTCCACTGAAGGCAAATACTAATAATGATATTGGTCCTAGTGCGTCATTTGGGACAGAATCAGAAAATTGTTTTATTAACCATATGTTCAGGATGAGATTTACAGTAAACATTATGGCTGACTACTATGCTTTGATGTCCTACCATAGTAATACAAACTGCTTTCAGAATAGCACTTTTTTTTTTAAAATATATATCTTTATTGATTTCAGAGAGGAAGGGAGAGGGAAAGAGAGATAGAATCATCAATGATGAGAGAGAATCATTGATTGGCTGCCTCCTGCACGTCCCCTACTGGGGATCAAGCCTGCAACCCAGGCATGTGCCCCTGACTGGAATCAAACCCTGGGACCCTTCAGTCCGCAGGCTGCTGCTCTATCCACTGAGCCAAACCAGTTAGAGCCAGAATAGCACTTCTAATGTCTTAAAGAAGTCATTTCTTGAGTCCTTCTTCACCATTTTTATAGGCCTGAGGATGGACTTCTTCACTGCCCAGGTGTTAGGGAAATCCTTTTACGTGGAAAACGTACCAGTGGCCTCCTGTTGTTTTAGTGAATAACAAGAACAGCAAAATGAATTTGGAGACAAGAGAAGTAAGTCCTTAGCCCACATGGTAGCTTTTCACACTCCCCAGCCATGATCTTAGCCCAGGGGCGGGCAAACTTTTTGACTCGGGGCCACAATGGGTTCTTAAACTGGACCGGAGGGCCGGAACAAAAGCATGGATGGAGTATTTGTGTGAACTAATATAAATTCAAAGTAAACATCATTACATAAAAGGGTATGGTCTTTTTTTTCAATAGTTTTATTCATTTCAAACTGGCCCGCAGGCTGTAGTTTGCCCAAGGCTGTCTTAGCCCATTTGTTTGTTGCTTAGAAAATCAACTTTCATTGAAAAGAATGAGAGTAGAAACCATATAAACAGAAAAAAAGCTGTCCAAGATATATTATTACATGAAAACAAATTTCCAAAAAGTATGCATGTTAAGATCTTGTTTTTATTTAGAAACTATTAATATGTGGTTTTACCTGCTCCAGAGAAAATGCCTCAAGCTGTTGTTGAAGGTGTCACTGAACAGCAGGTTGGTGAAGGCCTTGTACCTTCTTCATTTTCTAGGTTTATATACAGTTGTGGATGTTCAAGGTAGTAATCGTACATTTTACCTTTTTAGTAATAAAAACAACAAATTTATAAAAACCAAACAAATTTTTAAAATAACATTGTGCTCTCTGTGCCGGTGAAGATGACTGGTAACTATGGCAACCTAATTTTAAGGCAAAGAAGATTACCACAAAAGCACCAGTCACATTTTAGAACTGCAGTCGATATTCTGGAGATGATGTGGGTGGGATAAGTACATGAGAGTGATGGTGAAAGCTTTCATTGCTGTCTGTCTGAGGTCTAGAAAGCCAAGCAGGTGGGAGCATCACCTGTCGTCACGTATGAACACCTGCTGCTTGTGCTGGACTGGAGAGTTGATGGAGCTCTGTCATGGGCATCCTCTCCCAGGCTCACTACGGTGAGCCTAAGGGCGCATGGCTCCAAAGTGGAACAGCTGGATTTGAGCCGGGTTACCTAAACCCAGCATTCTTTCCTCCAAACTACTAACTGGTTCGAAGTTCTCTGGGAATACACATTTTTGTAAGTCCTTAGAGAAAGTAGGACTTGCTCTTACCTATATTTAAATCTGAAGTTCAAATAAAACAAATTCAAACGTGTCAACTGTTCCCTTTTACTTATTTTCCCTAAGAAATCACAAAATATGGTCAGTGCAGAATATATACAGAAAGATGTTCTAGTCTAGTAACTTTGTTTTAAAGGATAAGCTGACCTTTTGGGGGCCCATCCTGTGCTGGATGGATTACAGACAGAACCCCTTTAAGCCATGTAACCACATGTCCTTGAGGAGCCCAGGACAGCCCCAATTTCCATCTGGTGGCCCAGCATAATTGTCTGTGGTGCCCCTTTTATTCTAAAGCATCCTGGTTTGGACATTGAGTGACCTGAGTATCTGGCCTTCATTGCATAGCCTCTCTCACTGCAGCATCCTGGGTCCTAATGGTGAATTTAGGCTGTCTTGGGGGCTGGGGGGGTGGGGGGGGCGGTGGACAGATAGCTTGGTTATATCTCTTGGTTTTGCTCAGCTTCTTTTATTTAATTCTTAGGTTGGTGATATCTCATAAAGTTTTGGATACACTGTAGAAGACATTTTTTTAAATCTAGCCACTATTGATCATTATGGAAAAGGTATAGTGAAAAGACTAGGAAGTGATTTCAGCCAGTGTGGGGCCAGTACTTCCTGATTAAGCTGGTCCTGTGTCAAGTGCGCCCCTCTGAGGCCTCCAGTGCAGGGGCCAGGCTGACCTCAGGAGATTGGGAGCTGCAAGCGAGCTGCACTGCAGAACCAAACACAGTTTTGTTGAATGGAAGGGGCAGCAATGGGAGCCAGGCAAGAGTGTAACAACCAGTTTACAGGAAATAGATGAGATGGCAGCCACACGCTCCAATCCGACCCAGAGAAGCTCCGTAAGACAGGCAGCCTGGCTGCTTCAGCAAAGCATTGGGGGAGCAAAAAGGGACTTTAGGGACTTTAGAGAAAAGCCATTCATCCTCAATATATGACCTTCATATCTTAATTCAAGCAGAACTTACTCAGTGGGAGAAGAAATCATAAGATAGTTGGTGAAATCAAGAAATTACTGTTACTCTTTTTAAGAATTTAACCCTTTTAAACATAATGCCTAGATAGGGTCAGATGAAATTAAGATGGGGGGGTGGGGTCTGCTAAATTTGAGACTGTGAACTCTGCAGCAAGAGTGGTTCTTGCAGCCTTCCTCAGCCATCGGATGTCCCAGGAGGCCCAGCCTACCGGGTGGAGGTCCTCTGCTGGTTCAGCTTCCAGCCTCCCAGTCAAGTGTATTTAAATTATTCAACAGGGCTGATCTGTCTGCTGAGCCATGCTTCATTCTCTTGTGCTCTTTGCAGAGAGAAGTGTTTGTAGATGCTGGGCCACTTTCCAAAGCAATAAAAGGCACATCCTAGAACATCTGATATACCCAGCATGGTCTATAGTCAAATGGTCTGATATATTGCCACAGACTCGGGGGGGGGGGGGGGTGTCCTGCTGCCAGTTACACAGCTCTGGTTGTCACCAGAAGTGGGAGGTTGGTGGCCAGCCTCAGACCACATTTCCTTTCTCTGAATGCTCTGCAGTACAGATGGAAGTGTGGAAACCTTTGCCGATAGCTGAATTCAGGAAACTCAGAATGCTGGAAAGGTGACCATGGCTGGAGTAGGGTGTTACTTAGACCTTTGTGCCGTCCAGATCCTCCAGATGTCACCTGTTGGTGTCTCCTCTGCATTGGAGTCCACTCGGCCCCAGGAGGCCTGCGTGCCAGCTCTTCACTGAGGCTGGCTGCTGCCTCCTGCCACGTGGGCTCTGAGTGGGCTCTTTTTCCTCTCTCTCACTTTTTCAGGACAAGAGCTGCCTGTGGATATGGAAACCATTACCCTGGACAGAGATGCAGAGGTAATGCCGCCTGCTCGACCCAGCCTCAGGGGGCGTGGTGACGGACCACTCTGACCGTCAGGTTATCTTTTATGAAGGTGTCAGATTAGTAAGTGATCCCCTAGAGGAGGTCGTCTAAGCCTCCCTTGGGTGGGTCAGATTCCTTGGGTTCTTATTGTTTTTAATAGCACTGATTTGAATTCCATTTCTGTTTGCCACGTTGTGGCAAATGAAACTCCTTTGAATCGTCAATCAATAGATCCAGTGATTACATTATAAATATGGGGTGCTAACATCCACATCTGAAAAGCAATCATAATCCAAGGCCTGCAGAAGCACCTGTTGCATAATAACCAACCATGGAGCCTCTGGCAGTGCCCTGGCTGGGTGTACCTTCTTGCACCTCGTTTTGCACTAGGGGGTGAGAGGAAGATGTTATATACCGCTCATTTGGAGGGTTAGTTTTACATAAAACTATGATAAATCGTAGCTAAACCCATGAGCATCTTGAAGTTCACCTCTATGTCCCTGTCACCTATCTGCTGCAGACTCCTGTGTGGCACTGGCTCACCTGTTCTCCCCACCCTCATGTCCATCCCCCTATCAGGCCCCTTTTTAACTCCTGTTCTAGGAAGTAAGGCTCCTAGGAAGTGGGGCTCTGGGCACTTTTCCTGCAGCTAAGTTCAATTTCTTCTCTGTTTCAGGACATTGACCTGAATCACTACCGCATTGGAAAAATTGAAGGATTTGAGATTCTGAAGAAAGTGAAGGTGAGAGGAGGTCTGTCCTTTCATGTGAGGTGATTTTGTAATAGTCCAGAGCTTGCCCCACCCACAGAATATAGGTAAATCCATAACTGAGACTCAGCTCTGGGGCAGGCACAGTCCAGCAGGAGGTGCCGCCTACATCAGGAACCACACTGAGCATATTTGACTTGAACATGGCAGTTTTGAGGAGTAGTGCAGGCGGCTCAGACCCACTGCTGCTTGCAGAGCCTCAGTTCAGGGCTTGCCTGCAGCTGAGCCCACATCAGACTGTACAGTCCTGAACTCACCTGAGTCCAAGGGTTCACTCTGCCAGGAAACAATATACACCCCAAACTGACCAAAGCCTCCCTTACTGAGTAGGTCTGCATGGTGCAGGGCCTGTCTGCAGCCTTCCTGTGGGTGTCTTCCATCTTCTTCATGCCAGCCCCTTTCTAGAAAACACGTCCTTCCCCCTAAGGCTTTCCCATGACCTCCCTGCTTGTTGTCAAGTATCCTTTCTCCAACCCTCCAGACTCTCTGCCTCCGTCAAAATCTAATTAAGTGCATTGAGAACCTGGAGGAGCTGCACAGCCTCCGAGAACTGGACCTGTATGACAACCAGATCAAGAAGATAGAGAATCTGGACACACTAACAGAGCTGGAGTGAGTCCCAAGCCCCAGGGATGGCCAGGGGCTGACCGGTGTCCCCAGAACCAGTCTGCCCTGGAGAGGCCACCTCTGCCATTGGGTCCTGGCTCCATCGGTGGCATCAGCTTGCCCAGTCCCAGCCTGCAAATCAACCTTTGGGTAGAGGCTGCTGGTTGGTCCTGTCAGTCAGGGATGATATGGTGTCTGCCCTCGGTGCAGTCCTGTGAGCGGGCACTGGGGGCTCTGGAGGCTGATCCCCGGGTGGGATGCCTCCCTTGAGACAGTTATATTCTGAGTTCTGTGTGGCCTGTACTCTTCAAAAATAATTGTTTTGCTCATTCCAGGATTCTAGATATTTCTTTTAATCTACTGAGAAACATTGAAGGGGTTGACAAGTTGACAAAACTGAAAAAGCTCTTCTTGGTCAACAATAAAATCAATAAAATTGAGAACTTGAGCAACTTACGTCAACTGGAGATGCTGGAGCTGGGATCCAACCGCATCCGGGTAGGTGTGGGCATGGCCTGGGGTACAGGATGTATATTTTCGTTTCTGTGATCCCTCCCCCAGAAACGAAAGTTAATTTTTAAGAAAAAATACTAGGGTCAGTATTAATAAGAGTATGTGCCCAGAAAAAAAAGCAACCATGTGTGTTACATAGGTTGCTTGGTGTAAAACAAAACAAAACAAAAAGAATATGTGCCCAAATGGAGTGGCCTAGCCTGCTGCATGTAGGTTTCACTTGCTGTCCATCCCAGTCTGAGCTAAACTCTTAGCAAACCATCCCAGTTACCAGTACATTCTGCCTGAGGTGAACTGATCGGCCTCAAACACTTCGGTTGTGTTTCTGACAATCCTGCCTGACATGAGCATGTCCCGAGCAGAGGGGCTGACAGCAACCTGACCTTCACCAGGGCCACAGGAAGCCTGTGCTTCCCACTGGCCTTGCTGAGCAGCTGAGCTCAGGTATCTTTGAGCATTTCCCCTCCATCCCTGGTGAAAGTAGCCCTCCGTATGGCTTTTGGAAGCTTACAGATGACAGTTGTCGGTCTGGCTTGGCCCTTGAGAGTTGGGCAGGACACAAACCAAAGAGGTGGCTGTAGTGAGGACAGACACTGTTGGTGGTAATGTGGCAGCAGAGCCATACGTTTAAAACTAGAGCCGAAACCGGTTTGGCTCAGTGGATAGAGCGTCGGCCTGCGGACTGAAGGGTCCCGGGTTCGATTCCGGTCAAGGGCATGTACCTGGGTTGCGGGCACATCCCCAGTGGGAGGTGTGCGGGAGGCAGCTGATCGGTGTTTCTCTCTCATTGATGTTTCTGACTCTCTATCTCTCTCCCTTCCTCTCTGTAAAAAAATCAATAAAATATATTAAAAAAAAAAAAAAGAGAGAGTAGTCACATCAGTATTTTATTAAGTGTCTCTGTGGCACGTTCCAGGAGAGGTGGCTTGTCACAAATTACCGCAGGCAGTAGCTGTTAAGGGTGCCCTCTCCTGAATCTCCATCCTCATAGACCCCCCAGCCAAGTCCTGCTGCAATGGGCAGACGAGCTGCACCTCGTGCACTTGCTGCGGTCACCACCGTGCTAGCCTGCCCTGACTGAGCAGAGGAGGGAGACAGATCTGGTCACTGCACATTCATTAAACCCTGCTGTGTGCAGATGCGCAGAGCTCAGCACCTGGCAGGGCGGACGAGAAAAGAGGGTGGGAACGAGGAAGAGGGGCACAGCCGGATCCTGCGTGGGGGCTCACTTCTGGGGAGACTGAGGCCGGTGGGATGCATTGTAACAAACCCCACATAGACTAACAGAACAATGTCAGCTCAGAACTGGGAGGAGTTGCGAAATCTGGTGCATGGAGGTGAGGAGTGAGCCTGAGAGACAGGCCTCAGACCCTCCTCCTAGCCTCAGTTTTTTCATTCTGTACTTGAAGTAAGATTTTACTAGAAAGTTTCCAGATTGAGGCTTGCCTGACACCCCAAGACCAAGTCCAGAGAGCGCTGTCCCCTCCCCTGGGAAAACTGTTGCTCTGTCCGTTTTACAGGCCATTGAAAATATCGACACGTTAACCAATTTGGACAGTTTGTTTTTGGGGAAAAACAAGATCACTAAACTTCAAAACCTGGATGCACTCTCCAACCTGACAGTCCTCAGTATACAGGTATCACACCAGCTTGCCCCACCTCCACCCCTGTCCTGAACCACAGGGCCTGCATGGCCTCCCAGCCAGCCAGAGCTGCTACTTGGCACAGCTTTCTCTCCCACTATGTCCATGATCAGCACTGCATCACGAGCAGTTGAGCATTAGACCTCATATGTGCACATGCTCCTGTGTACATATGCGTGTTAGACTAACACTTCATCTTTTATGGGTCACGTTCCTTTTCTTGGTAAAAGTCCCTGGTGGTTTTTAGGCAAAGGGGCGCCTTCAGAAGGATAAGTTTGTTCCAAATGTTCCTAGCATATTTGGCTCAATGGTGGGCAAGGGTCCTACTCTGCCTTTGGGAGTCAGCACCTGAATATTGCTAGGCTCACGTGACCTTTTCTGTTAAAAGCCAATGAGTGGAATCAGACCAGGGAGGTGGGATGTGGTGGGTGTTCTGGTGACAGGGACTGGGTATGGGAGAGCCTCATAGTTTAATTTGAGTTACAACATATCCTGAAAGAAAAGAGAAAGAGAGAGAGAGAGAGAGAGAGAGAATGAATTTAAAATATTCCGTGATCTTAACATTTGAACTACTAATCTGATTTTTAGACCCTCCCTGAGTACATCTAAAAACAAATTCTTTGCATAAAAACCTTCAACCTTCACGCATGAATTGTAGCCCAGAACAACAGACTGGACATGCTGATCTTTCTCTCTTCATAACGCGATGCTGGCCTGTTTTAAGTGGAATGCCCAATTGTCCAAATTCTCCAACAAGAGAAACCTCCTTTCCTAAAAGCTGTCTTACCTCACACCCTACACATGATTCTGACGGCTGTCGGCTCTCCCTTCCAGAGCAACAGGCTGACCAAGATGGAGGGTCTGCAGAGCCTGGTAAACCTGAGGGAGCTGTACCTCAGCCACAACGGCATCGAAGTGATAGAAGGCCTGGAGAACAACGTAAGACGTCCTCTTGTCCATCTGGGCGGGTGGGCATGGGGCTTGAGTGGCAGGCAGCTGGCCAGCAGCACACTTCGGCCTCCGGGGCTGGTCTTCAGTAGATGCTGCCTCTGGAGGTTTCTCATAGAGAAGCTTCCAGTCCTGCAGACAGAGTGACCCCTCTCACCAGGAAATGCAGCAAAGTCCCCTGAGTGAACCCTAAACCAGTGTTCCCACCATGGCCAGTGTCTTAGCACAGGCAGTGAGGGCCCCACAGAGACAGTATTCACTGCACAGCCTCCAGCAGCACTGTAGGCATTTGCTAGGGTGTAAAATCCAAACCCTACCTGCTCGTGTACTCCCCACCCCCATACTACGGAGGCCAGCAGGTATCAGCAGCTGTTCTTCTCCTGCCCTCTCCTGACCACTGCACTTCCTAGCCTATAGGGACAGCTCATCTCAGCTGCCCAGGATGGGTGCCTCTCCCAGTCATTCCTGCACATTCCTTCCTCCTCCTCACCATCCCTGGTAAGGACAGGCCTGTCCACACTCTCCCACAACCCCACGCCTGGCCTGCTCCTGCTCAGCCCAGCACAGGAGCTGTGTAAAGGCAGGTGAATGAGTGTGGGGGGCAGATTCCCCTGGAGCTCCTGCAGAAACCTGGCCCGCCTAGGCTGCCTGCAGACTAACTGCTTTTCTCAGAGCAGCGTTCAAGCAAATAATGTACTTTGCTCATTCAGTTTTACGGGGTTGCTTTCGTTTTCTTCGTTGTCAGCAGTGTCACCTGACTGTTCACTTGCTACTGCAAACACCATTTTAGTCAGGAAAGGCTCCTTCGACCTGGTTACCATGAGTAATGTTGGGGGGGAAACCATGAGGTGAATTTCATGTCACCAACATCC
The DNA here is from genome assembly GCF_964212035.1 of Myotis nattereri. Lineage (NCBI taxonomy): Eukaryota > Metazoa > Chordata > Mammalia > Chiroptera > Vespertilionidae > Myotis > Myotis nattereri. Next base: position 36,511,936 of record NC_138082.1, read on the forward strand.
ACATAAAATTTGGGGAGAGTTAGAATTTGCTTGTGGAAGTTTAGTTACCTTTCTCTGTACATTGAAGCATAGTTCTGAGAGGTGAGACTGTGGATGGAGGCCATAGGACCGGAGCTGGGCAGGCTATGGGTGAGTCAAGAGGTTAGGACTCCCTAGGCCTCTGAAACAGAACAGAAACAAAGCAGTTGTGGCTCTAAAGGTAGTTAGTTACCTGATTGTACTTTGGTCCTGATCAAGAGTTTTTTTCCTCAGGATTGGAAATCAGCTAGAGGTCAAATATTTGTCTATACTTCTAAGTTTTATCTCCTCACTTACCTGGCATTTATTTTTGTGGTGGGAGGTAAGGCAGTAAATGAAAGGGCAAATCCCCTGTCTCAACACCACAAACAATCCTGCTCCCAGCACCTTGGTGCTCCTCTGCTCTGCTATTCCCTCCATGCACTGCGTCTTCCCGCTGGTCTGGCCTTAGCTCTCACACCTGTCCCTCTGCTGGAAGTCGGAGCCTCTGGTGCCTGCTCTTCCCACTTTCCTTTTGTTTTGCAGAATGGGGAGAGATTCTTACTGGTTTGCTCTCAAAACATTGTCCAGCTCCCCAGAAAAACATGAGGTGTTGAGTGCCTAACTGATTCCCTGTCCTCAGAGTTTCAGGGCCGGTTCTGGTAGCCAGGACCCCGCTCTGCTGCTGAGCCTATGAGCTCAGACTGCGCAGAGATTAGATCTGCCATGTGTCAGGCTACTTTAGCTCTGCTGGTTTCTGCACCTGCACTGAGAATTGCAAAACATGGGCATGGCTGGAGAGACCCACCCTCAGGAACATGGGCCCGGCCTGTCCCTGCCATGTGCCTACCGTGCACTCAAGGGCTGCCTACAGGCCCCCTCCAGTCCCTGCTCTGAAGCCCCCTGGGTGCTACAGGCACTCGCCAGGCTAAGGAACATGACGAGTCCAGCATGAGCACCCCAGCTCCTGCTGTCACTGCTCCACCCCAGGTGGGACATGGGGTGTGGGAAGGTGGGGCTGGGCCCACAAGGAGTCAGACACCAAGGCCAGAGTGCTTCTGAATCAGCAGAGCTGCTGTCTGTGTGCTTTAGGGACAGGCAGGGGGTCATTTTATTTTACTGGGACATTCTTGAACTTGCCCTTAAACTTGGGAGGGCTTGGCGTCAGTGTCCCAAGGTACCGAAGAGAATGGGAGAAGGCACCCGGTCAGAAATGGAGGGATGAGGCAGAGGAACACACACTTTCAGAGCTCTGGGCACTGTCCTCTGCGGGGCTGGGCTACAGACTCCTCCCATCGCCTCTCTTCCATCGGCTGCAATCCAGGCCAGCTAGCCCCTCCCTTAGTGCCCAGGCTTCCCCTGCCCTGCTCCTGCTGGCCTTTCCCTGGACAGGACAGCCTACTGCAGGACAATGGGCTTGACCTTCCCCTCCGCCACCTCCACCTGCGCCTGGGCAGTTTCTTACCTCGGACTAGCCCAGGCTCCTCCTTCCTGAATGAAAAAATGCTATTCTAAGTATTAGTGTCAGAGGGGTCCTTGAGATAAGCACTAAATCTCATGCCCCATACAGCCCCAGGGGCCAGCCCTCCCTTTGCTTTTCGACAGGGGCTACCCAGCCCTTCCCAGGACTGTCGTCTCACTGGGTCCTTGTGGATGGGCATCTGGGAGATCCGGGCTCAGGTCTAACAGGACCAGTTTGATATCCCAGTGATACTGAGAGCTGGGTGATGGGGTTGTGTGGATGCTGTGTAGTGGGCAGGGGTGGGGAGGACCTGCAAGCAGTGGAAAGGGTCATCATCCTGTCAGCATGCCTCTGTTCTGCGAGGGCAGCTGGCCCACAGCTCTGAGCTATGTTCATGGCCATGCAATCACCATTGAACTGAGGTATACCCAAGACAAACTTTACTTCCTTATTTAGAACAAACTCACGATGCTGGACATTGCGGCAAACAGAATTAAAAAGATTGAAAATATCAGCCATCTAACAGAGCTGCTGGAATTCTGGGTAAGTTGAGTACCCTCTAGGGTGGGTGAGTGAAGTGGTCAGTGAGTGTGGGGCCTGCAGCCCTGGGCCTAGCATTCAGGATGATGGGGCTCACGGGTGATGAGGTGCGAGCTGAGATGGGCGTGCACAGAGGTTGAAGGCTGGTGGCGTCATTGTATTGGCCTGTGGCATCAGCATCACCAGGAACTTGTTAAAGATGCGGCTCTCTGGCCCCATCTATACCCGACCAGCGGACTGGGTGATTGCGGTGCACATGGAAGGGGGACCTGAGGATTGCCATGTGACCAGAGGGCCCTGTAGCACAGAGGAAATGGGTGTGTGTCCTCTCTGGTCACCCTGGAATCTGCCTCGAGCTGTCTCATGGCTGCAGGTGTGGCTTAGGGAGTCTGTCGCCGTCAGTTGGAAGAGTAAACGTATGTCAGGCATCTGGACACCACTCTAAACAGGTTGCAAATGATGGTGAAGTTGTCCTCAGTGTCAGGATCCTGTGCGTGTTCCAGGCATGTGTACCGCTGGTCCCCAAGCTCATGCCCTGTGGGGTCACTGCCCATATACTCTCTGTGATTCTGTGAAGTGAGTGTTGTCCTCGATGCCGTCACTCTAATCCAAGATGCGTGGGGAGTCTAAAGCATGATTCTTCCTCCTCTGACTATGCTGCGGACCCTGCTGGTGTCCTGGTGGCTTTCCTTTTCTCTCCTTAAAAGGATATCCAAATGTCCCTAGACCACAGGTGGCCCACGGTGAAAAGTGTCTCACCCCTTATTATAGCATTGGGCCTGGAGTAGCACCAGAGTGTGTCAGGGATGCCCAGCCAGACCATGGTGGTAGGTGTGCTGGGCTGAGTGCACAGGGAACGTGAGCCCCAAGGCCCCTGTGCTGCACCCTGAGGGAAGGTGTGGCTGCTGGAGGGCTGGGTGCATTGCACTGAGGGGATTTGGCTCTGGAGGGACCAGGGAACCACACAGAGAAACCAAACAACCAGAGACAAGACCTGCACCATGAAAGGGGTGGGTGCTGGCAGGTTTGGGGCATAGCTGACACTTAAGTAGAGTTTCTGAAGATGGGGTTCCTCTGCATGCCTTGCCAAGGGACAGCACATGGGACCTGGGCTGCTGAGACTGGGAGGCAGGCAGGCTCACAACTGCTGGAGGTTGGCTAGCACCTGGCCCCGGAACACAGGAATGCTGTTCCTCAGACCACCAGACAGACAGTAAGCACAGACAGAGCTGCTGTGGAGTCCAGACGGCTTTCCCGTCTGACTGACGATCACGGCAGCCTGAGAGGCAGGCAGCGTTGCCCATTTCACAGCTGAGCAGTCATGTGGAGGGCGCCTGCATGACAGTGAGAATGTGCTTATACGACTCTGTCCGATGAGGTGATGTCCTGACATTAAACACAGCCGTACAGAGCTGCCATTTGAACACTGGGCAGAAGCAAACAGGCAAGTCACAGAGGAGGAAGTAACAGTTGCTTGTAAATACATATACATTTTCTGTCTCATTAAGTCTGTGCGTGTCTGTGTGTGTCCTCCCAGATGAACGACAATCTCCTCGAGAGCTGGAGCGACCTGGACGAGCTGAAGGGAGCCAAGAACCTGGAGACAGTATACTTGGAGGGGAACCCCCTGCAGAAGGACCCACAGTACCGACGGAAGGTGATGTTGGCACTGCCTAGCGTGCGGCAGATCGACGCCACCTTCGTCAGGTTCTGACCCTCCTCGCCCTCACTTGCTCTTTCTCTCCAGAAGAACTTCCTGGCCACGGTTTTTTAATCCACCCGTTGCTCCTGAAATCATCACTATCAACGGTCACAACCCAATGGCAATAAAAAGGCACTGAGTGATCACTGCCGTGTGTACTGCCAGTCACACTCTGGGAGGCATTGCTGTTCCATGCACCACACGGTGTCCCATTGCTCTGTGTCCTCTCTGAGGGAGGTCACTCAAGCATCCGTGTGCTGCTGGGTGGGCATTCAGGGGCCGTCCCAGTGGCCTGAAGCCTATCAGCCCAGAGCTTCTAGTCTTTTAGACCAGTGATGCCAGTGTTTTAAAATGATATTTTAAAACAAAACTGCGTAAAGGATGGCTCGGCCCTCTGTGCTGTGACCCTCCGCTCTCTTAAAGAGCAGTGTCGTGTGCAGGCCCCGATCCTCCTGTTCCCCCTGCCCCTCCGGCCCCCTGAGGTCATGTTGCCACTGACAGATGGTAAACCCACCTGAGGCTCCTCAAAGACTTTCTGCAAAGAGCTCACCTCTGACCACCTGCAACATTGTCTCCCACTCTGACCCCATCATCGTGTTGATTCGTGTTTTATAAAATTTACCTCAACAGCCCCAGGGGTCTGATTCATCCTCGGGGTCTCAGATTTCTCCTCTGCAGAAGGAGGACCCACACACAGTCACCACAGGTCCCTCCGCTCCCCACTTCAGAGCTGCCCTGTCCAGTATGGGAGCCACGTGCTGCTACTCATGGCTGATTCGGTTCACAGTTAACTTCGTTTAAATAAAGTGGAATTAAAAATTCAGTTTCTCGGTTGTGCTCGGCACATCCCAAGTGCTCAGTAGCCACACCTCTCCAGGGCAGCCCTCCTGGCCAGCACTGCCCTAGGTGCTGTGACACCGCTGTGCGCAGGCGGCCCTGGGAGCCGGGAGCGTATTGGTGCCTTCGGGGCAGCGGTGATCCATGGCCAGGGAAGCCACAAGCATGGCAGTGGTTGCCCTAAGGTGAAGGCCATGTCCAAGTCCTGATTTTAATCTTGGCCAAAATAAACCATGCAACCTGACCGTGAGCGCCTATTGAGGAGCAAGCTCCTCGAAAGGAAAGGGGTGGGTAGGACGGGGCCCCTTGGCATGGTGACCCAGCACTCTGCCCGCAGCCAAGGGTTCAGGATTGGGGTGCCTGTGTTGAAAGAAGTTATTCCACCCCAAAAATGACATACTCCAAGTGAGAACTGAAAAAGGAGGAATGTTCACCTTGGGGTAGAAAAGGGAGCAATAAAGTTTATAGGAAAAGAGAAGTTTAAAGTAACCTCTAATAGAACAGAAATCAGTTATGAAACAGCCAACTCACAACTAGGAAAAATCCAAATCTTCCAGCAAAGAGGACAGGGAGGAGATTCAGGGGGAGTGGGGGGCAGAAGTGAGGCTGTCAGTCTGTCCAGCCTCGTATCCTCTTGGGGACAAAAACGGCAAGGAAGCCCTGGGGTGGAGGGTAGACTCAGACTGGGTCACAAATTGAAGTCCAGCGTCTGTTCTTTCACATTTGAAAGTTATACAAAAAGGTTGAAGGGAAACGTGCTGTAAATCCAGCACAATCCTAATTAAAATCCCACCTGATTTTTAAAGAAATTCATTAAACTTTAGAATTTATACAGAAGAAAAAAGGTCCACATTGAAACTTTGGAAAAGTCCAGTCAGCTCTGAGGAGATGTCAGTAGAGGTGATTTCCTGCTGGATTCTACTGACTGCAGACCTGCAGTAACAGCAGTCAGCGGGCAGATACAGGCTTGGGCTCGGGAATTGGCTCGGGCCAGGCAGGGTGCACATTGGGCCAACTTAGAGGACTGAAAAACCTCGGTGTGAAAATAAAACAGGAAGTTAGTAGGAAAATGTGGGAAAACCTATTTGTGAGCGCAGAGTGAAGAACTTAGAACCCAAGTGCAACCATTGGACAAGGGTGTGTTTTTGTTGATATATATATATATATATATATATATATATATATATATTATTTCAGATAGGAAGGGAGAGAGAAATAACCAATGATGATAGAATCTGATAGGCTGCCTCCTGCATACCCACCACTGGGGACCAAGCCCACAACCTGGGCATGTGCCCTGACCAGGAACCTCCTGGTTCATAGGTCAATGCTCAACCACTGAGCTACGCCAGCTGGGCTGATGGGGGTTTAACATAAAAATGAAAATTCCTGTAGAACAGAGAGCACCTTGAAGGGGCCACAGATAACAGATAGGTATTGCGGTATTGCAGCGTTTAAATCTGGCAAGAGCCTAATATTACATGTAAAGACGTTTCCCCAAATCAGAGAAGAGATAGGAATCTGTATAGAAATAGGTGAGGGCAGGAGAAGCCAGAGGGCCACGAGCAAAAGAAGTGCTAGCTAGACCAGAGCACCCCGCATGCACCTGGGTCGCCTGAGCTCAAATGGAAATACCCTTGGTGCCCATGCTGGGGACCAAGGCCACAGCCACGTGAAGTGCATCTCCATTAGAGAGGTACAGGACAGCTCCAGAAGGGACGCTTATGGACGGGATGGGGTGGGCGGGGGATCCAGGCTGAGAGTGCGCATGAGCACTGGGCAGCAGGGACCGACCCTCTCTGAGTTTTGAAACAACCAAAGACAAAGTGCAGGAGGCTAGTTTTAGAGAGGGGGTGGGGTTGGAAAGAGAGCCAGTGGGGGGCACTATTGATGGTACAAAGAGGGAAAGCCCCCCACTCTGTGCCACTCCCACTGTCAGGTCCAGGGGAGGGGAGCAGATCAGGCAACCATAATCAATCATGTAGGTACAAGGTGATGTGTGCGAGGGAAGAAGGCAAGAGCATGTTGGGCGTGCTCACTGAGGAGTCACTGAATCTAGCAGGAGCGGATGACCCTGAGGAAGGGCCACACTGATCAGAACGCCCTGGAGGAGGCTGACGCGGCGCAGGGAGGAGGGAAGGAAGAGGGTGAGGAGACACTGACAGAGCAGCCCGGAAAAGGCTGGGCAGAGGGCAAAGGCGCCTCCACACCAAAGGGAAGGTCTTTTTTCTTAAGCTGCAGTAATTGGAAGCTTTTCATTTTAACTTCCATTAAATGTATTTCTAAGTGTTACATAAATGGATATAAAAAGTTATAGTCAAATAAAGCTGATGTAGCAAGTCCTGGGCAGGGCTCTTCCTAGAGCTTGGGACCCAAGGAGACACCTCTGCTGGTTGTAGCTCTCTCTCTCTCTCTCTCTCTCTCTCTCTCTCTCTCTCTAACTGCAAAAGTAACACAACTTGAAAAAAGTTTCAAGCCATAAAATATTGTAGAGAGTAAAAATTGAAAACTATACCCAGATGAGTCCTCATCTAGGTGTCCCCCATGCATATGTCCCTCCAGGCTCCACTTCCTGCCCCCTGCTGCTCTTGTTGGACCAACAGCCATGCGGCCACCAGAGCCATTTTACCACCAAGAGCAGAGAGCCCCCTAGAGCTGTCCTCTTCATGGGGTGGCCCACGCCTCCCCTGCAGAAGCTCGGTGGGGTCAGCCTGAGGCCACCTCCTTCCTCACAGCCTGCCTCCCACACTTGGGCCCTGAGTCCCTCCTCAATCCAACCCTTGCACAGGATTCCACCTCAGGGTCTGTGTGCGGAAAGCTTGACCCTTGACAGACCCCCTGTGCCACTGCTCTCAGGCCCAGGGCATCCCAGTTGCCATCCAGGCTCTGCTGGGCACAAGGGACAGAGCCCGGCCACAGGGATCTGACTCTCCCCTCAAGGGCTCTCTGGAAGGGGTGCAGGAATCCAACAGGACTCCAGCCTAGGCGAGGGTCTGACTCTGGGGTTTCAACAGGCAGGGGCGCGCACACAGCACAACAGCCCTTTGGCCTCCAGTTCTCCTCCATCCACACAGCCTCCAGCTCAGTCATCTGGTGGGGAAGGCTGTGAGGACGAGGGAATGGGCTCCCAGGAGACAGGCGCAGGGCCACGGGAAGGAGGGCTGGGATCCCCTCTTACAGGTGGGCCCTGACACCCAGGAAGTAGCAGAGCTGGTTCTGCAGCCTGGGTCCCCAGATGTCCCTATGGGCACAGCACCAGGTGAGGATGACAAGAGCCCACCTGTGGCCATCCAGCTGAATTCCACCCCTCCTTTGCCCTCCACGCCAGCAGCTGACACTGAGCTCCCTAAGCAAATAGGGCAGAAAGCAGACGGCAGCATTTGCATGCGGGTGTGCAGGCTCTAGGAAAATGAGTTGCCTGTTTGCAGATCTGAGAGCACACCCCCTTTGCAAACAAAGGCAGGTCCTGGGTCCGGGAGCTGGGAGACCTTGCCCAGCCCCGTGCCAGGCACCTCTCCTGTCTGCCCGTTTGCTGAGTTCAGTGAGGACACCAGAGTGGCCGTCACCGCCTGCGCAGGCCTACCAGGACAGGGTCCCACCTAGTCCTCCCCAGGGACCAGCCCAGACTCGCTGCCTGGACCGGGCTCTTGCTGGAAGTGGTCCATGACCTCCGAGGCCTCTTCTGGAAGAAGCCACTGTGCCAGGTGGGGACTGTTCTACATCGCATGGGCACAGGGAGGAAGGTAGGCAGATGGACTCTAGGGAGGCTGGTGAGCACCCCAACCCACCAGGGCTCCAAGGGGTGGATTCTCCGGGGAGGCTGGCACCCCAAGACCTGGCACAGGGCTGGGGGTCATGAGAAGGACCAGGTGCTCAGAGTGGCTTTGTGCAGGGCACCCCAAACCTAGGGAGTCCAGTTTTCCCACCTGTCCAATGAACCCACCACAGAACAGGTAACTCCTGGCCTTTTGCTTGGGGCATCCTCTGTTCTGTCTCTTCTGAACAGAGCACTGAGGAGGCCCCTCCCCGCCTGCTCACAGCAGTAGGAACGCCCCACACCCACACTGGCTCTGGGGCATCTGGAACCTGGCAGGGTCAGGAGGTGTGGGCACCACGTCTGCCCCTCCAGCCTCAGTCTATCTGGACTAGATGAACTGCTCCCTGTCCCCTCTGGCCTCCCGTGTCGCCACCACCCACATAGCCTCCCAGCTCAGTGACCCTGGTGATGCCACTCAGGGCCACACCAGTTCTGCTGGTGTGAACCGCCAGCCCCGGCTCCACTCCAATCCCCTTCCAGGCCACAGGGCTGCTCTCAGTCTTTGCCCCACTTTGCCAACCCGTCCACTGGAACCGTGGTGACTGTCCTCCCCACAAGGGGACCCAGAAAGGGGGAGGGGGAGAATGCAGACTCAGCATGACCAGGCCCAGGACCCCAAGGAGGAGCCAGGGTCCTGTCTCTGTTAAAGGGTATCGTCTGTCCCCCACAGGCGAACAGAAGGGAGAGGGGTACCCATGCTCCACACCCACATGCAGGGCTGAGGGGGAGGTGGGTACTCATCAGACAGACAGACAGACAGACAAGTAGGCATTTCCCTCGCCCAGCTCTGGGGTCTTCACGTGGTCCCAGGTCAGACGGCGGGCCCTGCCTGCAGCCCCTGGGCCTGTTCTCGCCTGTCGGGGGTCTGAGGGCGGTGCGGTGGTGCAGGCACGTCTTGTGTGCCCCTCTTTACTCTGGCACCCACCCTGGTCCTGGCGGGGGCAGGAGCGGGATGCTGCGGAGGCGGGCCCCAGAGGAGGACAGTGCTGTCCTGATCGACATGGCCCCGGGCATGGAGAAGGGGGACTCTTACGGAAGCACAGCCAACACCTCACAGGTAACTCTCCATCACCAGGGACCTCGGGTACAGGAGGCCCAGCACAGCCCTTTGGCTCCCCGCCCTGGGCTTCAGGCCATGGTCTAAGGTGGATACTGGAGGGTCTCTGGGCCCCCACGCCCAGAATGGACACAGGGACTCTGTGGACAATGGCTTGCACTGGCCCCAAGCCCCTGGGGTGGATGCTTCCTGGAGACGCCAAGCCCTCACCTGTTGCATGGACCTCCAGTGTCCCCAAGCTGCCTGGGAAGAGGGAGGCGTCACAGTTAGGTGCTGCCTGCCTCGCTGACCCCTGGGATGGCTAGATGAGGCCACTCAGGCGGAGGAGGGGGCAGGGTCAGATCCCATCAGCATGGAGGAGAGAGAGGGGGACATTGGACTCCCATTCCTGGCCCTGGGGGCGGGGGGGTCACGGACACCCTGAGTGAGGCTGTTGGGAGGATTCCTGGTCCTCCTGGGCTTCATGTCTGCCTCTAGGTGCTGCCCATCCCACCCTCACAGCTGAGAGCAGACACGGGCCCCTTCCTGCTGCCCCACAATACAGTGTCTGGGGATGGGGGACACAAGGCCTCATTCACCAGAACAGGATTCCACCCTCTGGGCACATGACCACCTATGGCCATCCACAGGCCACTTACAGGGCAGCCCAACTCCCCTCTAGCCCCTGGAGCCAGCAGGGTGGGCACCCTGGGTACTGGCATGCTGCCTGCAACCTGACCCTTGCCCACAGCCCATGCCTACTGCACAGAAGCCAGTGGAGGGCAGGAAGGGTGTGGGCTGCCTCATCCTGGATGTGCCTATGGGCCCCCTGCCCATACCCAATAGTGTCTCCCTCCATTCGGCCTTCCGTGTTCCTGGGTTGTCTAGGGCAGAGTGGGGGTGCGTTCTCACTGTGAGGTGCTTTCCTTCCAGCCCGATGGACACCAGGCGGACACTTGCAGGGTGGGGAACCCTGCCAAGCCCCAGATCGGTGAGCCCTTCCCAGTATCTGCCAGCTGTTCCTGTGTTGGTCCTGGGGGTGGGAACACAGATGGGGCACCCCCAGGTGGTAGGAGAAGGACAGCAGGTCTGGGTCACCATCCTCTGTGACCAGGCTGCCCCTCCCCACCCCAGCACTATCTCCTGAGCCAGCTCTGGTGCCAATTGCTGTGCTGGGAAATGGGGTGTGGGCCCCATGGTGAGCAGAACACAGTCTAGGGCAGTGATGGCAAACCTATGACACACGTGTCAGAGGTGACACGCGAACTCATGACACGCGTGTCAGAGGTGACACGCGAACTCATTTTTTTGGTTGATTTTTCTTTGTTAAACGGCATTTAAATATATAAAATAATAATCAAAAATATAAGTCTTTGTTTTACTATGGTTGCAAATATCAAAAAATTTCTCTATGTGACACGGCACCAGAGTTAAGTTAGGGTTTTTCAAAATGCTGACACGCCGTGCTCAGAAGGGTCGCCATCGCTGGCCTGGGGCGCAGCAGGAAAGGGGGTTCCTACTGAGGGGCTGGAGCTGAGAGAGCTCCAGAGGGCAGAGTGGAGGCCCATCTCCCTCCTGCTCTGGACTCAGCACAGCTTGGAGTCACCTCAGACTCTTTTCATTTTTAATTGATTTTTAGAGAGAGGGGAAGGGAGAGGAAGAGAGAGACAGAGAAACATCGATGTGAGAGTGGAATATCGATCAGCTGCCTCCTGCACATCCCCAGTGGGGATCAAGCCCACAACCGGGGCATGTGCCTGACCAGGAATCGAACCAGCAACATTTTGGTGCACAGGACAATGCCCAAAAGACACCAGCCAGGGCTCACCTCAGATTCTTATCTGTTGTACCTCATAGCTTTTCCACCTTCTCCTCACCCCACCCCCACTGCTCCTGTCTGCCCCAAGCCACCATCATCTCTGAGAGGACTGCACCCCACTGGGCGCACCCACCTGCCCCTGCCCTCCATGCAGCAAAGATCCTTGTTAATGTGCCCTCAGCCCCCACCCACTTACAACAACGACAAAAACAGGAAATACCAAGTGTTGGTAAGGATGCAGATAAATTAGAACCCTGTGCACTGCTAGTGGGAATGTGAAATGGTGCAGCCCCTGTGGGGAACACTATGGAGGTTCCTCAAAAAATTATGCCCTGACCGGTTTGGCTCAGTGGATGGAGCGTCGGCCTGCGGACTGAGGGGTCCCAGGTTCGATTCTGGTCAAGGGCATGTACCTTGGTTGCAGGCACATCCCCAGTAGGAGATGTGCAGGGGGCAGCTGATCGATGTTTCTCTCTCATCGATGTTTCTGACTCCCTATCCCTCTCCCTTCCTCTCTGTAAAAAATCAATAAAATATATTTTTAAAAATTTAAACATAGAGTTACCATGTGGCCCAGCAACCCCACTTCTGGAGAGACCCAAGAGAATTGATGATGAACATTTAGGTTGTCTCCATTTGAGGGGAGTGGGGGCTATTGTGGTAACGTCTTGGTGGACATTCCCGAACACGATTTTGCGTAGTGGTAAGTGTTCATCTTTGAGTGGAATTGCCAGGCCGCATGGTGACTCAATGTTTAACATTTTGAAGAGCTGCCGAACTGTTTTACAAAGTGACAGCCCGTTTTACAAACCATCGGCAATGTGCAAGGCTTCCAGTTTCTCCACGTCCCGTCCAGCACTTACTGTCTGTCTTGATGACAGTCATTCCAGTGGGTGTGAAGTGGCATCTCTATGTGGCTCATGTTTGTAATTTCCTAATGACTCATGATATTGAGCATCTCTTCATAGGCTTACTGGCCATTTGTATGTCTTCTTTAGAGAAATGTCTATTCAAAATCTTTGCCCGTTTTAAAACTGGGTTCCTTGCCTTCTTATAAAGTTGTAAAAGTTCTTTATGTATTCTGGATACAAGACCCTTAACAGAACACTATTTACAAGTATGTTTTTCTTCCATTCTGTGGGTTGCCTTTTTCCTTTCCTGCCACTGTCCTTTGAAGCATATAGGTTGTTCATTTTGACAAAGTCCATCTTATTAATATTCTCTTTTATTGCTGTGCTTTTGGTGTCGTATCTAAGAATCCAGGTCATGAGGATTTATCTCTATATTTTCTCCTGAGTCTTATTATCATTTCATTCTTTTCTAAATATATTTTTACTGATTTCAGAGAGGAAAGGAGAGGAAGAGATAGAAACATCAATGGTGAGAGAGAATCATTGATTGGCTGCCTCCTGCATGCCCTACACGGGATGGAGTCCACAACCCAGGCATGCGCTCTGTTTGACTGGGAGTCAAACTGTGACCTCTTGGTTCATGGGTCAATGCTCAACCACTGAGCAATGCCGGTGAGGCCAACTCTGTTCTTTTTCAATATTCTGGATCTCATGTGTTTCCACAGGAAGTTCAAACTTGTAAATTTCTGGGGGTGGGGGGTGGGGTCCAGTTGTGGGTTTGATAGGAATTAAGCCTGTAAATCAGTTTGCTATCCTGGCCAGGTTGTCTTCTTCACATGCAACTCATGCACAAGGGATGCTTCACATTTATTTAACTTGTCTTCAATGTATTTCAACATTAGGCAGTTTTCAATGTATAATTCTTGCACATTTTTTTAATTTGTTCCTTTTTTGGTGCTGTTGTATATGGAATTGTTGTTGTAAATGGAATTGTTTTTCTTCATTTCATTTTTGTCTTGTTTATTACTAATATATGGAAATATAATTGATTTTTTAAAAATTTATTTCAGAGAGGAAGGGAGAGGGAGAAAGAGAGAGAAAAAAGCATAGATGTGAGAGAAAAACATTGATCAGTTGCCTCCCATATGCACCCCGACTGGGGATTGAACCCACAACCTGGGTATGTGTGCTGACCAGGAATTGAACCATGATGCTTCAGTGCATGGACAACACTCCAAACAACTGAGCCACACTGGCCAGGGCTACAGTTGAAATTTATATGTTGATTTTGTATCTAACACCTTCTCAAACCTGTTATTAGTTCTAATAGTTTCTGTAGTGAATTCCTTTGGAATATCTATATACAAGATCATGTCCTCTGTAAATAGGTCATTTTACTTTCACATTTAACTGCTTACCCTTTGCAGTGTATTCATTCTTCTTGCTCATCTGCATTTCCATCTGAGAGTATCGTCTTTGGCCTCAAGGACTTCCTCCCGTGTTTCCTGTAGAGCAGGTGCGCTGAACTTCATTTCCCAGATTTTGATTGAGGATGTTTTCATTTAGCCTCATCTCTGAAGAACATTTCTACAGAATAAGAATTCCAGTGTTCCGTATTTTCCCCAGCACTTTAAACATGCTATTCTATTGTCCTTTGGCTTCCATGGTTTCTGTTGAGAAATTGGGTGTCCATACTCTTATTGTTCCCTGAAATATAATGGTTTGTTTTTTTTCCTCTTTATCTGTAGTGCACAGCAAAGACACGCTGTCCATGGTTTTTCTAGCTCGAGTTTCTTTATCCTGCTTGGGGATCACTGAGATGTTTTATTCTTTGTTGATTATTTTTGTGCCGTTCCAGCACAGCCATGGGTGAACACGGCCATGGGTGAACCGGGAGGGGGGGGGGGGGCGGTGGTGAAGGATTAGAAAAGACAGACAAAAGAAGAAAGCTGGGGCTGGGTGGGACGATGCCCTCTCTGATGGAGAGACAGTGTCACGGCCTGCAAACCGAGTCTTTATTTTATAGCCAGATTCCACGAGGCAAAGTAAGGGCATGGTCAAGATGTTTACAACGTTCTCGTTCTCGTGGGTTTCGAATCTACTCAATTACATGCACCTGATCAAGCTTTGTTTACTCGCTGTACTTCCGCAGCCTATATCACTTAACCACCTGGGAGCCGCTCTCCACAATTTTTTTTCATCAGATTTAAAAATTCTTTTAAAAAAAAATATTTTATTGATTTTTTACAGAGAGGAAGGGAGAGAGATAGAGAGCTAGAAACATCGATGAGAGAGAAACATCGATCAGCTGCCTTCTGCACACCTCCCACCAGGGATGTGCCCGCAACCAAGGTACATGCCCTTGACCGGAATCGAACCAGGACTTTTCAATCCGCAGGCCAATGCTCTATCCACTGACCCAAACTGGTTACGGCAGATTTAAAAATTCTTGACCATTTTTCTTTAAAAAGTGCTTCTTCCTATTCTCTCTCTCTGGTTCTCAGATCATATGTGTTGGTCCCTTTGACCATGACCACATCCTCTTGTATAGAGGGGTAAGCCAGTGTCCAAGTGCTTGACTTCTACTTCCCACCCAGTACCTGGGTGTCCCAGCTGGGAGACTGGCATCCCTGAGCCTGTCCTCCCTGCTTCTGTCCCTGTTGCTTCCCAGCAGACTTTGTCCTTGTTTGGGAAGAAGACCTGAGGCTGGGTCAGCAGCAGGACAGTGCCACCCAGGACAAGAGAGACACACACAGGGCCTGGCGGGAGACCTTCCTGGATAACCTTCGTGTGGCTGGCCTGCATGTGGACCAGGTACAGGGGTTGGTTGCGGTCAGGGCCCTAGGCTCTGCATCCACTAGGCTTGGGGGAATGACAACAAATCAAGCCCAGAGTTGTACTGGATGGCCCTCCCCTCAGGTAAAATATCAACCCATCGTAGCACACAAGCTCACTCACAGAAGCCAGAGCCCTTCAGATTCACCAGAAAACTCAGGAGCTATCTTTTCCATTCAATTGCCTCACCTCCAACATTAGGGCTTCTGTCTAGATGTGACATTTGTAAATACAATTCTTCTGTAATTATAACTCTTGTGTGCTTAAAGGTATGCATCAGTCCTTTCACGGGTACGATGTCAGTTACAGTAGTTGGTCCCACTTCAGTTGCAGGGAGTATGAGAAGCAGGAAGGAGCTGCGTGGTGCTGGTGTGCGGGGGGGCAGGCAGGCAGTGAGTGGGGCTCGGAGCAGGGGGGACTGGGATGCAGAACTCTGGTTCCATCTCATCACTGCCCCCATCCCGGGTCCCTCGGCACGTCTGCCGCATTGTCTGGCCTGCTTTCTGACCCCAAGAGCAGGCTCTGCTGTTCAGTGTGTCTTCCCCAGCCCCAGAGTATTCAATCCTGTGCTTCATGTTAATCTTGTTCTTGTGTTTCTTTACCGTGTGAGCACATTTTACATTGCTAAACAATGCAGCTTTGTTTCTGTTTGAACTTGATAAGATGGAGTTGTGTTCCGTGTGACTCTTCCTGACGTCATGCATGTGAGACCCGCCTGCATCACTGGTGCAGCGGCTGCCAGGCCACTGCATAGAGCACCTGCAGGTGACTCCGCTGTGTTGGAGTCATTGTCTACTTGAGTCAGGGGAGCAGGGCTGCGTGGGCAGTACTCTGAGCTCAGGTCTCGGGGTGGGTTTGCTCATCACTGGGGGTATGGCTGGCATCGGCCCTAGTAGCTTGGTGTCCTCTGTCTGTCGCTGACTGCCTGATTTCCAGACAGGGGCAGGCACCCTGTGCTTGGCTTTCAGAGGCGCTGTCACTTATCAAATAGTTTTAAAACCATGGCTGGTTGGTTGTTAACATGGCTACAGAAACATCCGCCTTTTCCTAAAAGCGTGAATGGACACACACACACACACACACACACACACACAAGGGCACACACCTTTGTGTGCACACACACCCACACACACACACGTATGCACACATGCACGTGCACACACACACTGTGTACAAATATTCACCCACATGTGCACCCATACAAACATGCACCCATGTGTGTACACATGTACATATATGCACACTGCAAACATGTGCACACGTACACAGGGCACCCTCAGGCTCTGACAGAGCCCTGGTCCCCACAGCATCATGTACAGGATGAGGACAGCGCTGTGCACTACATCCTCCTCAGCGCCCCCTGGGCCGTGCTCTGCTACTACGCGGAAGACCTGCGCCTGAAGCTGCCCCTGCAGGTACCCGGGAGTGCATGACATGCAGAGAAGGCCTGGAGGTCCCCCCAGTCCAGGGTTACTCATGACTGCACCCCATGTGCTGGGTGCAGTGTCCATTGCTGACAACCTGAGGCTCCCCATTTTGTCCTCAAAGGTCCCTCCTAGCGGCCATCACTGTTCTCCAGGAAGCCTTATTAGGCAGACAGGTGGGGCGGTCATACCCCACAACCACGGCTGCTCTGGGGAGGTAGGGAGGTATGGGCAGTGTGTGCAGCAACCATGGCTTAGTCTAACCACCTGGGCCTTCCAGCTCCCGACCCCCACCAGGCTGTCCATTGAGGACCACTGCAGGAGGGGGAGGGGGAGCCTGGGGACACAGTGTGAAGAGGCAGCGGGTGACCTCCGGATGACGTGCCTGGGGGCTGCTCTACCACCTACTCTGGCTCCCTTTGATCATCATGGCATTTGGTAGACAAAGGGACATGTGACCGTCTGAACCTCCCTACCATGAAACCTGGGCCTCAGCTGGACCAGCTGAGCCCCCTAGCACCCAGGACCGAGACAGGAAGGGGCTTGCCCGTTCCCTGGCTGAGCCCTTTCGCTGTTGCTCAGTTTGCAAATCTACACACCCCACCCCGCCGCGTGGCATCATGCTCAGGGGTGGGAGGAACAAGTGATGATCCTTTCCAGGAGCTGCCCAACCAGGCCTGCAACTGGTCGGCCAGCCTGCTGCAGTGGCTGGGCATCCCCAATGTCCTGCTGGAGGACGTGCCTGATGTGCCCCCCGAGTGTTACTCCTGCCAGTTCAAAGTGAGCAAGCTGTCGAGGTGAGAGACAGTGGCCCTGCTGTGCCCGCGGGACAGCTTCACACGGTGCCCAGGACTGGGGCACACAGCCAGGGATGCGTGCATGAGAGGTCAACGAGTGACAGATCTAAACCTCCAGAACCTTCTCCTTTCTGGAGCTTTTTAACCAGGGAGCGTGAGTGGCAGGTGGGCAAGTTTCTGTGCACGTCCACTTCAGTCAGGACAGGCAGGTTGTGCTGCAGACAAATATTCCCCAAACCTCAGTTGCTGGCCACACGGCCCATTTCTGACTCAATGACATGTCCATGGTGGGTGGCAGGGTCTCCCAGGCCCAGGTGGCTGGAGGCCCTCCTCTCACAAACAAGGCAGAAGATGGTCATGGTCAGTCCTCACTGGCTGCTGGTGGCACCTCTCCTGTGTGCGTGTGTCACATGGCACGCCTATGTTTGGTGCTCCAATGCACATGGAAGCCACGGGCTCCCTGGTGACCCTGGGGCTTTCACACTGCCCTGCCCTCTGCCAGCCACTGTCCCGGATGGAGGATGTCTATGACTTCTGGACAATGTTCTGTGACCTCCTGCCTCCAGGAAGGAAAAGACAAAAATGGGACTTGATCCTGCGTTGGGGGTGGAGCGTGGGGTGGGGGTGGAAAGGGGATGGTGGCTGTTCCCCAGTGTGCGAGGAGAAAGCATGAGTGTGGTCAGTGTGTGTGTGTGTGTGTGTGTGTGTGTGTGTCCCTGCCTTTGTGGACTCTTCTGCACTTTTCACCTGCCCACAGGTTCCTCAGGAGTGACGACCAGGACACCTTCTTCACCTGCACCAACAGGCACCAGATCGTGAGTGGGGGACCCCACTGCAGTCCCCACACCCTGACCCGGCTCAAAGGAGCCTGAGGTCGGGACACGGGAAGGCTCTCCTGTGATTGGAGCACTGCGGCCAGGGCTGGGGGCTGGGGGCTGGAGACTTAGGGGTGCCCCCTCATTGAGCTCCGTTGGGGCCCTGCTCAGTGCCCCTATGGGAGCCCCCAGGGCTCAGGATGGATATCTGGTTATGAACTTGTGGGACAGACAGCCACGGCTACTGACCCTGGTGGATGTGGGTCCTGCTGGTCAGTGAGGAAGAGAGCCGAGGGTCAGAGTATCGTGCCTGAGAAGGGTGGGCTGAGCCAGCCACTCCGGCGTCTGTGACAGGAAGAGGCTTTGGACAGGCCTGCCTAGGCCACCTCCTGCTGGCCACCAAAGGGGCAGAGCCCACGCCTGACACAGCCGTCCAACTGGAGGCTGGCCCTGCCCAGAGCAAGGTCCAGGGCTGGCTGTGCACAGCCAGGACCTGGAGTCAAATCCAAGCCCGACTCCCGAGCGCCCACAATCTGGCCCAGGTCTTGTGGGTGTACAGTGGAGAGTTACCGTCCCACCTCAGGCGTGTGGGGTGTATGAGCCGGGGACAGGAGGAAGATCGGGGCACACAAAGTGTTCTCTTCATTTGTTACCAGAGGCTGTGGGAGGCTGTCCGTGGGCTCAGCCCCAAGATGGGAGGGCCAGGATGTCCCTACCCTGCCATCACATGACAGGTGACCAGTGCCCTTCCCCACCCCACCATCCCCAGCTATTTGAGATCCTGGCCAAGACCCTGTACGGCCATGAGAAGAAAGGTCTGTTTGGGATCGACCAGCTGCTGTCCCAGGGCGTCTTCAAGGCGGCCTTCCCCCTGCACGAGGTGAGACCTGGGGGCTGGAGAGGCTGTGGTGGGGGTCTCGGACCCAGGCATGGGCTGAGTTCCTAGATGAGGGGATCTTGCTGTCACCTGTTGGGTCAGCTGTAGCCAGACAGGAAGCCTGTAATGTAACCAGGCCATGCTGCTGTTCAAGGTCCTGGGCAGCCAGGCACTGCCCTCTCAGCACACGAGAGGCCCAACAGCTGCATCTTCGTAGGGGAGACAGTGAGGTCCCCTGTGCTCCCCAAATCTGGGTAAACTGAACAGGGGAGGGGCGCTCACCATCGTCCCGACAAAATGTCCACCAAGGTCTGGAGGCTGTTTATGCCCCTCACACCCGCAGCTGCCCACTGAATTCAGAGCTGCAGGAAGGGGCAGCAGGGTGGAGGGCAGGGTCAGGCCTGCAGCTGCTGTGTGAGGTACCGAGGGGCCACCAGAGGACATGCAGTGGAATGGCCAGCTCCACTTTGGCTGTGGGGTGTCCCTCTTCCCGCCTCTGGCCAGAGCACAGGACGCACAGCGCCTGGCACAGCCGGCCTCACTTGCCCGGTGCTCGGGGGGTAGCAGAGCCCCAGGCTGCAGAAGCCCACCCAGAGATGCCAATCCATCCTGGACCACAGCCGCAGCTCCTCCTGGATGCAGACCCCCGGACTCCTAGGAGGCCAAGGTGCCCAGCTCAGATGCCTTTCCCGGAGAGGCCTTCCTAGATGCCCCCGGGACCCAAACATAACTCTGTCGTCCTTGAGCAGCAACCCTGCGTCCAGGACACCAGGCACGTGGCCTTGCCCAGCGCTGAAGGCCTACACTTAGAATAGGGCCTGGTAGGATGCCCAGACCAGCCTGAGTCCCGCCCACTGGCTTCTCGTCCCCAGGGCCCCTTCACAACACCCCCTGAGGGCCCGTGGGCCCCTGGTCTCAACCAGCGGCAGGTCCTGTTCCAGTACTGGGCCCGCTGGCGCAAGTGGCACAAGTACCAGCCTCTGGACCACGTGCGCAGGTACTTCGGGGAGAAGGTGGCCCTCTACTTCGCCTGGCTGGGTAAGTCCCACCCACTGCCCCTTGGGGCCTCCTGGGCCCCCGACTTTAGTCTTCAGGGTAATAGTCTCCAAGAGGGGACCGAGCACAGGGGCTGGGCTGCCAGCGTGCTGATCCCTCCTAGGCCAGCACAGCCACTGGCCCAGGGCGTCTTAACACCCCAGTGAGGGGCTGGGAACCCCCTCCTGCAGGTGGGCCTCCCCACTCCAGCCACCAGACCCGGCCCATGAGGCCTTGGTCATGTGGTGGGGGCTTCAGAGCTCAGGACAGAGGCTAGGACAAAGGGGCTGCCAGGGGGAACCTCTGAGGACTGTCCCCCTCACGACTGCCTCCCAGATGGCCCCAAACCCTGCAGGTTGGAGGTGGGTCTCTGGGGGACAACTGTGTCTGTGCAGACCCCCACCCGGCACTCAGCCCAGCACTGGGTGCACAGACCCATCATGGTTGCTGACAGCTGGCTCCTGGGGCCCCTACCTGGCTCCCCTCTGCAGGGTTCTACACAGGCTGGCTCCTGCCAGCGGCCGTGGTGGGCACGCTGGTATTCCTGGTGGGCTGTTTCATGGTGTTCTCAGACACACCCACGTAAGTGCCCTCTCTCCTCAGCTCCCAGGCCTCACCCTGTGTCTCCGGGGAGGGTGGAAGGGGGACCCCCACCTGCCAGACCCTGTGCAGAGCTGGGGATGGAGGTGAACATGAGCACCTCCCGCCTTCCTGGATGTCAGAGGGCCCATGGATCTGACTGGAAGGATGACAGGTAGATAGGGGTGCTCCAGGACTGACCATCGGACAGGTGTGACCTCAGACTGACACAGTTGAACAGGTGTGTTCCCACACTGATATGTGTGCTCCAGACTGACACAGGTAGACAGGTGTGCCCCTAGAATGACAGGTAGACAGGTATGCTTCCAGAATGACACAGGTAGACAGGTGTGTTTCCAGAATGACACAGGTAGACAGGTGTGTTTCCAGAATGACACAGGTGGACAGGTGTGTTTCCAGAATGACACAGGTAGACAGGTGTGTTTCCAGAATGACACAGGTGGACAGGTGTGTTTCCAGAATGACACAGGTGGACAGGTGTGTTTCCAGAATGACACAGGTGGACAGTTGTGTTTCCAGAATGACACAGGTAGACAGGTGTGTTTCCAGAATGACACAGGTGGACAGGTGTGTTTCCAGAATGACACAGGTGGACAGGTGTGCTCCCAGACTAATTGTATTGGTACCCCTGTTTCTTGGAATAGTGTAAGCTTTTCTTTTAATAAACAAAAGACAGGGCTTGAATTTTACTTTATTATGGAGCTGAAATTTCAGAGTTATCTCAAAAATGATCATTGCATATATTTTAAAGAAATGCTGGGCCTGGCAAGGGCAGTGGCGGGAGGGAGAGGACAAGGGGCAGATCAGGTGGGAAGGGGTCCCCGTGCTCCAGCACCCCCTTCCACTCTGAAGGCAGGAGCTGTGCAGCAGCGCCAACAGCTTCCAGATGTGCCCACTCTGCCTCAACTGCCCCTTCTGGCTGCTCTCCAGCGCCTGCGCCCTGGTCCAGGTACGAGGAAGGGTGGGCGAAGGGAGGAAGGCAGCTCCCTGGGTCCTGGTCCTGCCCCCCCTGTGACCCAGCTCTGTGGTGATGTCTGCACCTGGCATGGGGTTGGGACTGGTGCGCCCCTTGGCGGAGTGCCTGCACCAGTTGGTGCCCAGCGGTGGGCCCTTACTCTTATTGCTGTTATTGTCTGTAACTGACCAAGAGGAACCAGAGGACCCCCCAAGGCAGGCACAGCTGAGCCCCAGCTTAAGAGGTGGGGGCAGGTAGCCCCTCGGAGGCCTTGGTCCCGGGGGGCCCCCACAGCAGCCCAGCACACTAGTGTGTTAGCTTTTCTTTGTGGCCTCACCTGCAGCCCCCACACACCGGGCTTGGAGCTCTTGGTGCATTGTTGGGGCCCAGACCAGACACACCTTTGACACACTCCTGGCATCCGTCTGTACCGTTTCCTAGGGCTGCTCTAACGCATTCCTGTTCTTGAAACAACAGGAATTACTTTCCCACAGCTCAGAGGCCAGAAGTCCAAACTCCGGGTGTTAGCAAGGCTGGCTTCCCCTGGCCTGTTCCCTGCCTCCCTCTTACTTCTGGTGGCTGCATCACCCCAACTTCTGCCTCTGCGTTCACGTGGCCTTTCCCCTGGGCACCTGTGCCTATCCCCCTTCTCTCTGTCACAAGGATTTGCCACTGGGCTCAGGGGCCCCTAAACCGGGGTACTTTCATGTAGAGACCCCCACCTTAATTACACACACAAAGGCCCTTGTTCCAAATAAGCTTACCTTCCAGGTGGGGGCCACAATCCAATCCACTACAGTCCCCCCTCTGGCCCCCAAAACATCAAGTTCATGCAAAATACAGTCACTCCAACCCAACATCCCCAAAGTTTTAAACTCAAGTCCAAAAATCTCCCAAATATCAACAGCTCAAAAAGTCCAGAATCTCACCTACATCACCTAAGTCGTTATGGGGGGGACTCGGGTGTGGCCACCCTGGGGCAACGTCCCGCTATCTGCTGCCCCATGCCGGGGAATGAGTCGCCTGCTTGCACAATACGATGTGCTGCTCAAGGGAGAAGCTGAGGCACAGAGGGGCCAGCAGTCGAAGCGAGTGTGAACCACGCGCCCCGCCCGCAGGCCGGCCGGCTCTTCGACCACGGCGGCACCGTCTTCTTCAGCGTGTTCATGGCCCTGTGGGCGGTGCTGCTCCTGGAGTACTGGAAACGGAAGAGCGCCACGCTGGCCTACCGCTGGGGCTGCTTCGACTACGAGGACATCGAGGTGGGTCGGTCCCCAGACCATGGCCGCTGCCCACGAGGCTGCCACTAAGCATTGGCTTCCTTCCAGGAGAGGCCGCGGCCCCAGTTTGCCGCCTCGGCCCCCACGACAGCCCTGAACCCCATCACCGGCGAGGAGGAGCCCTACTTCCCCAAGAGGAGCCGTATGCGCCGCGTGCTGGCCGGCTCCGTGCTGGTGCTGATGATGGTGAGGGTCCTGCCATCCTCCCTCCCCTTCACGCCCCTCCAGCTGAGCTGCTGGGGGCAGCTGTTGTCCCCGTACTCCTGGGACCCGGGAGACACTCGCTGCTGCAGAAAGGCCCTCCTGTGCCTGGGCTCCAGAGAAGGGGCCCAGCTCAGGGGCCAGGGCAGGGGGTCTGGGTTGTAAGACATGAATGTGTGTGGGCAGGGACTCCCAGAATGTTTCCCCACGGATGTGGGCTTGGGGCATCTTTTAACCCCGGGGCGGGGAGGGGGTTCCCGGCAGGGGGTTCCTCCAGCCAAAGGGGCTCCCTAGCATGACCCTCCCTCCCCTCCCCTTCCAAGATGGCAGGAATTCCCAAGTTTTGGCCGGTGGGAGAGCAGGGTGGGGGGCCGGATGGTTGATTCTCAGCACTTGGGACCAAGAACAACGCACAGTGGCTCCCTTGACATCCGGATATCGCCCACCTGTAATTCTAAATGGCCTTCCAGCCCCTCCCTCCCAGCCCCCCATCCTGCCTCCCTGTCCCTCCAACAACCCACTGGAAGAAGCACGGAGCACAGCCAGGCCTATAAGTGGGGGCTGTGGCCTGAGGGCGCTGGAGTACCAGGCCTAGGTGTGGGGGCTCACGCACTTGGTCACCCATAGGTGGCAGTGGTGGTCATGTGCCTCGTGTCCATCATCCTGTACCGCGCCATCATGGCCATCCTGGTGTCCAGGTCGAACAACACCCTCCTGGCAGCCTGGGTGAGCCTCCACTGCCTGCTCCTGCCGGTGGGGATGGGGGGGCGGGGATGGCTCGGGACCACCCCCAGCGCCAGCTCTGATCCACCACCTGTCACCAGGCTTCTCGAATTGCCAGCCTCACAGGCTCCGTGGTGAACCTGGTCATCATCCTTGTCCTCTCCAAGATCTACGTGGCCCTGGCCCACATCCTGACAAGATGGGGTGAGTGGCCAGGCTGAGTGCCAACTCAGGACCATCCCAGCCCTGCTGCCCGAGGCAGAACACACTTCCTTGCAGATCGCAGGGTCCTCCAGTCTGAATGAGGCACAGATGGGATGTGAGACCCGCCCCCAACTGTGAGCAGTACCTGAGGGTGGAGACAGGAGGGTCCTCTGGGGCACCCAGGCCTTGCCCTGCTGCTGGGGTGCCCTTACCCCACCCCCACCCCGTGCATAGGACCGTTCGAAGCTGAGCTCCCCTGGGACGGTCTGCCCAGCCCAGGCCCCCCTGTGTGCTCCTGTTTTCTCAGTGTCGGAGAGATAACTAGAGGTGGCTGCAGAGGGAACTCCTTCCTTCTCCTCTGCCCGCCCCCACTGCCTGCCTCTCCCCCCACTTTCTCTACTCTCCCATTTCCTAAAGGCAAACGCCAATGAACCAATTCATTCATTCCACACATTGTCTATTAGCAGCCCTGGTCTAGGAGTGGGACAGAGAGCTCAGTGTCCACCTGGGGGGAGCCTTCGGGTGGGCAGGTGTCCCAGGAAGCCCCCACCGTGTTCCTGCAACAGCAGGGCCATGTGCATCCCGTTTCCGGCCTCAGGTGTCCCCTCCAATTCACCTTTTATGCCCCGACCTCTGTCTCAGCACCGGCTTTCCAGGCACGGTCACCCCAGCCTCAGACTGTCACTCCGCTCGGCCTCTGGCTCCTCTTGTGCCCTGCCATTTCACCCTCAGCATTGCTGTGGCTTATCACCTGCCAGCTCTTCCTGCACCAACATAACGTTTTTAGATGATTTTGAAATTAGAACTTGAGGAAAGCTGCCCTTTCCCCCCTTCCTGAACGAGTGTCTGTCCAATATCTGGGCAACACGGCTTTCCTCACTCCATGGACGGGTGAGGTGGTTACAGGGCTGGGCTGTGGGGGACTGAGTGAGCCTCTCTGCCCAGAAATGCACCGGACGCAGACCAGGTTTGAGGACGCCTTCACCCTCAAGGTGTTCATCTTCCAGTTCGTCAACTTCTATTCCTCGCCCATCTACATCGGCTTCTTCAAGGGCAGGTCAGCACAGCTTCCCCTGGCCGCACCTCACCCCGAGCCCTGCTCTTGCGCCAAACCATGTGGCCCCGGAGGCTCAGGGAGGGTGGGGATGACAGTCCAGGGTGGGGACAACAGCTGTCCTGGCTCAGGGCCTCAGAGCAAAGCTGGGCTCCAGGTCCACCTTGAGGTTCCTGCAGGTCCGGTGTGTGCAGCAAGGGAGATAGTGGGGGGAGAGGGAGGGGCAGCTGATGGCACCTCCTCACTTGCAGCCTCAGGACCTCCATTTCCTCTAGGTTTGTGGGGTACCCGGGCAGCTACCACACCTTGTTTGGGGTTCGCAATGAGGAGGTAAGTGTGTAGGGACAGACACCCACAGGTCCTGCCCCCTAACCTCTATCAGAATGTTAATTTGCAGGGATTCTTTCTGCCCTCCCCCCTCACAGTCGCAACTGCCCCAGGACCCCCACAGCAGGCTCTCCATAGCATTCTCAGACCCCCACCTGGACCAGCACCCACACAACACAATCGTGTCCTCATGTGTCACCTTTTCCCCACGCTGACCTGACTTGTGAATCAAGTCAGAGTGGGGAAAGGGTGACACTTCCACTGCCCAGAGCTCCGCTGGGAACATAGAGGCTGGTGACTCTCCCAGGGCTCGGGGCCCACTGTGGGCACCGGGGCTCGCCCTCCCCCACCCTCATAGACACTGACGAAAGCCCCTTGAGATCCCCAGGCATCTGGCTCCTCACTGGCTGAGGGCCCAGCCTGGGTGGAGCTGGAACAGTGCACAGGCGGTCTCTGGGCCAGGGCGGCGGGGCTCCAACTGCTCCACCGAGTGCCTCACCTGGAAGACCCTCTCCTCTCTGGCCAGAAGGGCTCCCTCGCTCCCATGGGTCTGTTCTGTGACCCAACCCCACTGCCTGCAAAGTGGCCAACCCCGAGGAACAGTCTAGCTTCACATGAGAGGGAGGGGCTTTTCAGGGACTGGGCAGCTGGGACCCCAACTCAGGGGGCTTTTGGTCACCAGTGGGAAAAGTTCCCAACGCACACTGGCTTAATGAAAACAGTTCCTTCCCGTCGGCTCCTATAATGAAGCCGGTCAGGCCCTGTGGGCTCAGGTGGGGCTGGGTGCAGGCGTCTGAACAATGCTGCCCTACTTCCCCAGCACTGGCCTTGTGCTCGGTCAGGTTCTCCCAACCCCTGGGAGGGCCAACATCCCAACAGTACAGGCCGACGCCCTCTTGCTTGCGACCCCTGTGCAAGGTATGCTGTCTCAGGAGCCCCCCCTCAAAGCCCCCGTGCACCTCTCACTGGCTGGAATTGCTGAGGGACCTACATAGTGGGTCCTCCCTGGAGCCACAGGGCCAGCATCAGCCTCACACCATGTGGGTCTCCAAAGAAAATCTGGGTGCCTTGTAGCAGTGGCCCTGGTCATTCCCACGCACTGTCCACCAGGTGGACCTTGGGGAGACAGTGGGGGGGCTTCAGTGAGGTCTGGGGGGGAGTCTGTGCAATCCATGGCATATCTGAAGGGGAGAGGGACATGGCAAGGGCCACCTTTCAGGGTTAGAGGAGGTTGGGTGGGGAGGAGACCCCCGCCCCTGCACTAACCTGGAGCTTGGCTGTGCAGTGTGCGGCAGGAGGCTGTCTCATCGAGCTGGCTCAGGAGCTCCTGGTCATCATGGTGGGCAAGCAAATCATCAATAATGTGCAGGAGATTCTCGTCCCGTGAGTCCCCCACTTGCCCTGGGCAGCATCCAGGGACCCTGGGACTGAGACTGTCTGGGGCAGTAGCACCAGCCCAGTCCCAACCTGGAAAAGAGGTGGAGGGAAGCCAGGTGGGCCCCTCCTGGACCTGGCTGTCTCACCTGCAGGGGAGGGGAGCGTCTGCGCTGCCATCTACCCCATGGGCTCTGTCACACCCGCAACTTGTGGTTGCTGTCAGCATATTGAGTTCTTTTGTCCTGGCCAGCTTCATTAAGGGAGGAGGCCCATCCTTTCTGCAGCACCTCCAGCCAAGGCAGCACCAGAGGGGGGTCCAGGCGAGGCCCCCAGCCTCAGGTTCCCTGCCACTGAGGTCCTTTCTCCCCAATGCCACCCCCACTGGCACCACTGTGCTTCCCATCCAAGCAACTGGATCCCCTCCCAGGCAAGAGCCCTTGCAATGACTGCCCAAGGCTGGGCCCAACCTGGACATCTTGCCATCTCTCCCGCACACCCGATCTCCCACAGACAGCATGGACTCCCCTGGGTACCTCGAACTGTAGCTGTGGGACCTTAGCCAGCCCATGCCTCTCTTTGGGTGCAGTCAGTGCTGTGCAGCTGAATTCCAGGAGATCATGTGTTTGGGGTGTAGTTGGTGCCTGGAGGGGCTGGATGCGTGCTGACAACGCCACATACACCTATTCCCCTACATATGACAAAGTAACAAGCACACATGCCCCCATTGACACAGCGATGTCCTCATCTGCTCACTTCCACCTGGACATACCTCTTGGCACCTCTTTGCATGTCCCAGGAGGAACCTATCCCCCCAAAGCTTTCATGAACAATGGGGCACTGCAGGGGAGCTGGAGGAGGGGCTACCCCCAGAGGAGGCAGATGCGCTTGAGGGTTCTACAAGGCCTGGCCAGCCTGCTGTGCCGGTTCCAGGGTCCAGACCCTCTCCCTGCTGCCTTCAAACTGCAGAGCAACCAGCTGGAGGAGCAAAAGCTATTTTCCTGGGTGTTTCCTCCTCCAGGAAGCTCACAGGCTGGTGGCAGAAGTTCCGGCTTCGCTCCAAGAAGAGGAAGGTGGGGGCTTCAGCTGCTGCCAGCCAGACGCCCTGGGAGGCAGACTATGAGCTCCTGCCCTGTGAGGGCCTATTTGATGAGTACCTCGAAATGGGTAGGTGCCCCTGGGGGCCTCCAGCCTCAACATTCCTCTGTCTCCCTTGAAACATGATGTGGGTGGGGACAGAGGGTCCCTAGTGGAGCCAAGCCTACAAAGGATACCGAAAGGACTTGGGATTGCAGTGGGGAGTGCCCCAGAAAGGCAGGCTGGAGATGAGAAGGGACAGCGCCCTGGGCACAGAGGTTGCGAAGAGGACTGGGGCAGTTGATGGAGCTCTCCTGGAGTGGCCTTAATCCCCCACCCCAGTAGGCATCTGCTAGATCCTCCTGTAGGAGCTAGGAAGGAATCTGGGTGCTCAGGAGACCAGGCACTAGGGGTGGGACAACTGGCCCTGAGAGTAAGGCTGCACCTGGGAGGCGACTGGCCTCAGGTTCCCCTGACCAATGGAGTCCCATATGGGAGTTGATTCCAGAAAATTTCTTGATGCCCACACTCTTTGCCAGACCCTCAGCTGTGCCCTCTCCAGGTGGTGGCCCGTGCCTGTACTCACTTCCTGCACGGGATGGTGCTCTTTTGTAAAAGGCGAAAGATTTATGAGATCTGAAGAGAAACCAGAGTATATGGTGCTCTTTTGGACAGGATGTTTGTCCCAGCAGACCAAGGTCTTACTCTGAGATCATGGCACACTTCAATGGAAAGTGTTGCATCTGAGTCAAAAACATCACTGAGCTCCCTGGCAGCCACAACAAATGGGGCGATAGTAGTTGCATCGGTCCCTGGACAAGAGGGAGCTGACAGTTCACGTGCATTTTCATGATAATGTGTGAGTGGGGTTGACCTTGTGTGGCCCTACGCCACTGGACAGCAGGCGATGGGACCAAGGCTCTTCTTAGTATTTTACAGAGGAGCCAGCTGCTCCGAGAGGGGTAAATGGAGAAGGCCGGCCTAAAATCTACTCCCTTTCCTGCCAGAAGCCCACAGGGGAGGAGAGGGAATCCCAGACCTCAGGGAGCCCCGGGAGGCCCACGCCCCTCGTGCAGCTCTGTGGAGCAGCTCGGGGCAGTCAGGGAGGCTTCCTGGGAGCAGGGGCCCTGGTGCTAAGCCCAGGAAATGAATCCGAGCAGAAGCTGGCGGGCGGGGTCAGGGCCTGCGGTGACACCTGCGCCCACAGTGCTGCAGTTCGGCTTCGTCACCATCTTCGTGGCTGCCTGTCCGCTGGCGCCGCTCTTCGCGCTGCTCAACAACTGGGTGGAGATCCGCCTGGACGCGCGCAAGTTCGTGTGCGAGCGCCGGCGCCCAGTGGCCGAGCGCGCGCAGGATGTGGGCATCTGGTTCTCCATCCTGGCTGGCATCACGCACCTGGCGGTCATCAGCAACGTGAGCGCTGGGTGGGGGGAGGTCAGGGAGGTGGTGAGGGGCGGGGCGGGGCGGGGCTCCCCGGGGCGGGTGGGATTGGTCCAAGCTGACGGCCCGGCGCCCAGGCCTTGCTGCTGGCCTTCTCCTCCGATTTCCTGCCGCGCACCTATTACCGTTGGACCCGCGCCGGGGACCTGCGCGGCTTCGTCAACTTCACACTGGCGCGCGCCCCGCCGGCCTTCACCGCCGCGCACAACCGCACGTGCAGGTGAGGCCGCCAGGTGAGGGGCGGGCAGGACAGGGCTGTGGACTGGCTGGAAGGGGAGTTCCCCCAAGCCCTGCGCATCCTGCCTTAAACAAGCCACCGGACTCCGGGGACACGGGGAGGGGACTGTGATTGCCCATCCTCCTCATCCCCCGGGTAGGGGGCTTGGGGGGGTCAGGGGTGGGGGGGTCGGTTACAGCTGACACTCCAACAACCCCGGGTTGAATTTTTGGAAAATCTGAGCATATGACCCCCACAGTTGAAGCTCGTGTTGTTCAAGGGTCAACTTATAGTTCCCTTTAAAAAAAAATACATATATATATATTGATTTCAGAGAGGAAGGAAGAGGGAGAGAGACAGAAACATCAATGATGAGAATGATGAGAGGGAATCATTGATCAGCTGCCTCCTGCACCCCCCCTCCTCGCCCACTGGGGGTTGAGCCCCCAACCTGGGCATGTGCCCTTGACCAGAATAGATCCCAGGACCCTTCAGTCCGCAGGCCACTGCTCTACCACTGAGCCAAACCAGCTAGGGCTATAGTTCCCTTTTTTCTAGGTCATTTTCAGTCAATTTTGGTAGTTTCGTTTCGTTTTTACAGAAAACTCAGCTAAGCTTTAAAAGTGACACAGTCCTGGCCACATTGGCTTAGTAGAGCATTGGCCTGCCGACCTAAGGGTCAAGGGTTCAACTCCCGGTCAAGGGCAAGGTTGCAGGTTCCCCAGTGTGCTTGCCCACGTGTGTGTGTGTGGGGCGGGTGGCGTGGAGCAACCAAACGATGTGTCACTCTCCCATTGATGTTTATCTCTCTCTCTTCCCACCTCCCCCCACTCCCCCCTTTCACTCTTGCCAGAAATCAATGGAAAAATTATCCTTGGATGAGAATTTAAAAATTTTTTTTTAAAAAGTAACACAAATTTACTCATAATATTCTCTTAGGTTTTCTTCTGTTTTTGTAGTTATGGCTGCATTTTCTTTCCAGATATAGTTTGTGTCTTTTCCTTTCTCTTAAAAGTCAATTTTCTGGAGTTGAAACCTTAGCTCATTCATTTTTAGTATTTCTTGGGTTTTAATAAACAAATTAATGTCTATAAATGTACTTGAATATATATATATCCCTTACAAGTCACTTTCCATTAGGGCTGATAACATATCTGTTCTCCTTCAGTTCTAAATATTTCATAACTTCCATTGTGATTTTCTTATTTATCCATGAGTTATTTGGGAGAGTAAGTTCTCAAACAGCCTTTTTTTTAAAAAAAATTATTTCAGAGAGGAAGGGAGAGGGAGAGAGAGAGTGAAACATCAGTGATGAGAGAGATTCAATTGGCTGCTTCCTGCACGCCCCCTAATGGGGATTGAGCCCACAACCCAAGCACGTGCCCGACTGAAACCGAACCTTGGACCCTTCAGTCCGCAGGCAGACACTCTATCCACTGAGCCAAACTGGCCAGGGCCAGCCTTTTTTTAAAATTGAATTATACTTGACATACAATATTATGTTAGTTTCAGGTCAGTATTTTTATACACCATGATAAATCTAGCTATCAAGTGTAACAATAATATTATTATAATATTATTGACTATATTCCCTACAGTGCATGTACAATAAATTCCTGTGACTTATTTATTTTATAGCTGGAAGTTTGTACCTCTTAATCCCTTTCATCTGTTTTACCCATCCTCCCACCCTCCTCTCCTTTGGCAACCAACAGTTTGTTCTCTGAATCAGAGTCTGTTTCCATTTTGCTGTTTTGTTCTTTAGATTCCATAAATAAGTAAAATCATATGGTATTTGTCTTTCTCTGCCTGACTTATTTCACTTAGCATAATACCCTTTAGATCCACCCATACAAAATCTGTTTGCTACTCAAAAACAAAGGTCATTGCCCGACCAGTGTGGCTCAGTGGTTGAACATTGACCAAGAGGTCATGGTTCGAATCCTGGTCAGGGCACATGCTTGATTCCCGGTGTGGGGCATACAGTAGGCAGCCAATCAATGATTCTCTCTCATCATTGATGTTTCTCTCTCCCTCTCCCTTCCTCTCTGAAATTTATAATATATATATGTGTAATAATATATATATATATATATATATATATATATATATATATGTAATTGATTCTGATTTACTTGGAGGGCAGAGAACCTGAAGAGTTGATATGTAAATCTCTCACATTGTTGAGGCTTCTTCATGATCTGGTCACAATGGGTTTTGCATATATTTCAGGTGAACTTGAAAACATATTTTTTTCACTGTTAATTTTGGAGCAAGTTTCTTTATATACTAGTAGGCCAGACTTCTTAATTTTATTGTTCGGATTTTCATCTCCCCCTTTTCCCTGCTTATTCTATCAGATTCTAATAGAGGTGAATTAAAGCTTTTCAGTCTTTTCAGGTAGTTCTGTCAGGTTTTGCCTTATGTATTTTGAGGTTCTTAGTTGCGTACAAGTTCATATTTGTCATCTCTTTTTAGTGGATACTTTCTCCATTTATTCTTTTTTTCTTTCTTGTTTTATTTAAAATATGTTTTCATTGATTTTAGAGAGGAAAGGAGAGGGAAACAGAGATAGAAACCTCAATGAGAGATGAGAAACATCATCGATAAGCTGTCTCCTGCATGTTCCCTGCTGGAGACTGAGCCTGCAACCTGGGCATATGCCCTGAGCAGGAATCAAACCAGCAATCTCTTGGTGTATGGGTCAGTGCTCAACCATTGAGCAACACCAGCTGGTCTTTCTCCATTATTCTTTTTCCTTTTTATTCCTCTTCTACTTCCTGATGAATTAGTGTTCTGTATTTTTTCTCTTTACACTCATTTGGAACTGATGCTGTATATTTTTATTATTTTAGGGACTACCCTTATATTTTTAGCATACAATCTTAACTATACACTTTTCTAACAAATCCTGAAGGAATTTATTTTTGTCTCATTTCCTTGTGTGTGACAAGGATCTTCATGTGCTTTACCAAAACCTATTGAGCACCCATCAGTCTATCTTATTGTTCTACAGTTTTAATTTTACTATTAAAAACACATAGAAACAGTTTGTCATTTGTTAATCACATCTATTTGGGGTATTAACTTATGTGGCTACAGTAGTGGGCCCAGGTTAGCCTAGTTGGGGAATGGGATAACCCAGTTCATCCTCTCAGAGGCCCAGAATTTTAGCATCAGGGAGGCCAAAGGTGGAGATGCCAAGAAGTCATCTGCCGCGATCCCCACACCGAGTCCCATATTTCCTGCAGGTATCGGGCATTCAGGGAAGATGATGGGCATTATTCCGGGACCTACTGGAACCTTCTGGCTATCCGCCTGGCCTTTGTCATTGTGTTTGAGGTAGCTGGGGCACCACGAGGCCCTCTGTTGGCTTCCTCTTCTTGGCCTTAGCATGATTCCCCCACCCTCATGCTTTGCCTAATCTCACCATGTGGTTTGGGGGGTTGGTGTGTCCAAAGGAATAGAGCCCTGGTCTTACCGCTCTGTCACTGTGGTTGAATCACAGTTCCTCTCTGCATCATTTCTCCATCTGGAGAAGGGAGCAATCCCTGCTTAGCCTGTCACAGGGATGTGCGGACATCAGGATGCCCTGGGCACCGTGTAGTGTCCCAGGGAAGCTACATGGGGCCACGGAAGCAGGGGGTGGTCTCTGGGGCCATGACACTGCTGCTTTTCAGTTCACCCACACCTGGGAAGCAGGTGTCCACACCTGGGCCCATGAAGGCCACTCTGGGCACTTGTTTTACCATTGGGTAGGGTGCCCTCTCCCATGGCTGGTCCTGTCCCCTCTCCCAGCATGTGGTGTTCTCCATCGGCCGGATCCTCGACCTCCTGGTACCTGACATCCCTGAGTCTGTGCAGATCAAGGTGAAGCGGGAATACTACCTGGCCAAGCAGGCGCTGGCTGAGAACGAGGTGAGCCCCCACCCACGGCCCTCGTGCGCCCACTGTGG
This sequence comes from Myotis nattereri, assembly GCF_964212035.1. Lineage (NCBI taxonomy): Eukaryota > Metazoa > Chordata > Mammalia > Chiroptera > Vespertilionidae > Myotis > Myotis nattereri. The sequence continues at coordinate 36,545,188 of NC_138082.1, forward strand.
AGTGGCCCCAGCCAGGTACTTGCTGCCAAGCAGGCCAGAGTGCATTTAATCACACTTTCCTCGGCCACCCTCCTGGACACAGGCTCTCTTGGGGACGAATGGAGCCAAGGACGACCAGCCCTCAGCCTCAGAGGAGTCTGGGCCCACAGCCTAGACGACCAGAAGCCAGCCGGGCCTCGCCAATCCCTTCCCTCTAAGGTCGCAGGGATCATGTTGGGGGCTGAGGGGCCTGGAGTCAGACCCACCTGGAGTGCAGAGCCCTCACGCCCTGGAGATGAGAGGTCTCCTCCTTTCCTTCCCCTCCTCAGCTGCCTTGGGCCCCTGCTCCTGCCCCCTGCCTCCCAGGTCCTGGTTGCAGACCCCACTGGCCACCCCTTTGGAGTACCCAAAGCCAGGCGACTATAGCAGGGGAACCTGGTGGGCTGGGGCATGCCTCCACCATCTCCCTCCCAGCCCCATAAGCCAGTATCCTCTCCTCACACTCCCCCAGGGGCAGAATGGCTCCACCCTGAGACTTGCTCCTGTCACCCCCACCCGCCTCTGGGCACACTGCCTACTCCCCTACATCTTTACTCAGAGCTGTGGCCCTTCCAGGCCTCAACCCTCCACTTCGTGCCATCCTGGGTCCCTGCACCCACGGCCCCCCCTGCCTCTCCCTGCTCACTTCCTACTTGCCCATCAGCCCTCACATGACTCATCTGCCAATCCAGCCAGTGGACTCTGGGTCCTGCGTCCTCTCTGGTGTTTTGATCCTGCTGTCCTTGGAATGATGGAATGAGCCCTCCCTAGGCCCACCTGGTTACACAGAGTCCTGCCTGCCCCCCAGCACTCTATGTTCCAGGTCACAACCTGGAGTCAGCTCAACCCCTCAGCCACTTTTTCCGCTCCCCATTCCTAGCCAAGGGCTCCTGATTCTGTCACCATTTCTTGAACCTGGTGCCCCCTTTCACTCCCAGCCACTATGAGTGGCCTCTCAGGCTAAAAAGCTGTACTGCCCAGCTCCCTCCCAGACTACAGCCTGAGGCTGAGGAAGGTTTGGAAGAAGACTCAATTTTATTCCCTGACCTGTGAAACACTAGAGTTTCCTGTATGTTTACACATGATCATCTCCAAAGTTGGGAGCACCTTAGTACATCCAGTTGGACCTTGTCCACTGACCAGCTTGTGAACCCCCTTCCACATCCTCCTTCCATTAACTCAGTTAACCGCTGTGCCCATGTGTGACTCCACCACGGGGTGCCTGCCCTTGGCTGTGCACTCCCTGCTGGGTGTGTGGGTTTTCTCCACCTGTACCTTGTAATTCATGCTGGAATAAACCTCCCAAAGTACTGTGCGCACCACTGGCTTCCTCGGGGCACACTCCTAGACGCGCTGTCAAACTTCCTCCAGAAGGGCCCATCGATACCTCTCTGCACAGCATTCTTGCCAATGTGGTCCCATTAAAAACCCACCGCTCTGGCCTCAGGCAGCACTGTGTGCACTGCAGGCAGCGTTTCCGAATGAGGTGAGCAAAGGTGCCACTGGCACTCTTGGGCATCACTCATTCATCCACTTTGAGAAAAGGGACTGTCCTTGGAGCAGCAGAGCCGCCCAGTGGTGAGGCCGAATGGTTCCATTATGCAGTGTCCTCACAACATCCACAAGTACGTCCTGCCGGTGGTTGCGTTGTTGCTTTCTCAAACTCTGTAATTTTAGAGTAAATCTATTGAACATAAGAAAATACTTGAGCCTTAACTCAGGTTTTCTTGAAGTGAACACACACATTGTAGTTAGCATGTCAATCTAGACAGCCTATCATCGGCCTAGTGCCTGGCATGGACCCTCCCACCTAACCCCTTCCCACCCAGAGTGGCCACCACCTTGGACTCTAATGCAGTGGAACCCAGAGTCTGGCCCCGACCTTCAGGGGTGGTGCATCACGGGCCCATCCTGCTGCCATGTGCACTCCCTGTAACTCTGACCCTTGACGCCTCAGGCCTCCCTCATATGACAGGTGGTTCCTCTGTATCTGCCTGGAGGCTGGGAGCCAGTCCTGGGGACACCTCAGTTTGCTGATAGAGATCATTCAGGCAGAATCCTGAGCTGAGTGAAGTAGCAAGGTACGGTTTCACAGCAGGTGAAGCAAGCAAGGTCAGGAGCCCAGGGACAGGCAGCCAAACAGCTGTGACCACTGCTAGCCTCCCACCATGGCCCCTGCAGGGCAGTCAGTTAATGTGGTGCTGAGAACTATAGATGCCAGCTGGAAGAATCGCACCAAAGATGAGAACTGTTTATGGATGTCTGTGACCACTCGAGTGCCATGGACTGAGAACACATGTGGTGTGATAAAACGAGCCTCGGCACACTGCATCTGGTTTTGGGTTTTATTTTAGAATTTATAAAATTCCAGTGTCATCCATATTCATGAGCCTTTACACATGTTTGCATATAATCTCCAAACTCCAAAGTTAAGGCCAAGGGATGGATTTTAACTGTGGACACACATGATATGGAAGACAGTCAACAAGAGGAAATGGACACTCATGCCCCACCCCTGCCCAGGGCTCCTGCAGCAGCACCAGAGGCAGCAGGAGAGCCCCAGGCACAGTCACCTCATGAGCCTGACTAACAGCCACACAGTGAGAACCCGCACAGTGTAGGAGAGGGGGCTGCACCTACATTTAGGAATAAGTGCAGATGTGCAAACACCTGTTGGGGCAATTAAAAATCCACCTTTGCGGGGAGGGGGTTAGATATCACAGAAACATGAGGTTCGGGCAGATGCCAGAGGGCAGGGAGGGGTCGGAGGGGAGGGCAGTACACTGGCCAATAGGAAAGGCTCCAAAACTCATGCAGATAAAAGGAACTCCAGGGACCAGGGAGGTAGGGGATGGTCCTGGAGAAAGGCAAAACAGCAACTTCCCTTCTCACTTCCTTTTTCAATTGACTCCACCTAATTTGGGGTCACCCAACCTACTCAGCTGGAGCAAATGTTTTCCTACCCCAATTCATCACTTCTACATATGGGCACATTTGAGGCTGCTTGAGCTAACGGGAACTCAGAAGATTGATACCAGACTTGTGTTCAGCAATTCTGGTCTATTCAGAAATTTCAGTCTAAAGACTGCCAAGCTGAGCAATAACCGAATAGAAAACTTCATGGAGGGGGTGGTCAGGGAAGAAGTGACCTTCCCCAGGGAAGGGCTGGGCAAGGGGTACTAGTTGGCTTCTCTAGGAACGCCATTATTTGGATGGAAAACTTGAGAGGGGCTCAGTCACCTCTACATGGGTAGAGGTGGGGATGGGAGACCAGACAACCTGGAAACCAAGGGCCTGTGGCTCTCACAACACTGCCTTGGCCACCTTTCCTCTCCAGAGCACATCACCATGCTGGCTGGGGCAGGGCACCCTGCCCCACCACCCTGAGAAAAGCAGACTCCCTTAGCAGGACCTGGTCCTCCAGCCCAGGTTGAGTGACAGCCTCTCTCTACCCCAGGACCAGGAAGCTGCCTCTGAAGGCCAGCTCCCAGGGTCAGCACACGGCATCCATGTGTCCGAGGGCAGCCTGTAGGATGGTGTACGCACTCTCCACTCTGGACTTTCCCACTGGCCACTTGCAAGTGAGGGTGCGACCCAGAGCTGTGACAGTCAGTGGACTCAGGCATTCGTGACCAGAGCCGTTGCAATCAGGAGGCTGAGCACCTGGGGCGGCACCACCCTCACCATGAGATCACCACCACACTGGCTCTGAGGTAGAAAGGAGACTGGACTCGGCATTTGGGGAGGGGCAGGAAAGCTGAAGTCGATGTGACAGGTCAGCGGGGAGGGGAAGTGAGTCTCCTCTGCGGGCCACCTCTCTCCCCATCCCTGTGGGTCTAAGCTCACACCAAACCCAGGTGGTAGATGCAGCCTCACTTACAGGCCTTGCCCACCAGATGCGGGGCCTCGGGTGCCTGTGGTGCAGGGGCACACACTTGGAACCTGGTCCCCTCTCTGGGCCCAGGTGCTCCAGTGTGCACAATGGGCCTTCCTCCCACCCTGTGGACGGGGATGTGTGGGCTTTGGCAGTGGGAAGGAGGCGGACTGCAGTCTACAGAGGGCTGGACTACAGGCAGAGGGAGAGAGAGAGCTGGGAAAGGAAGAGGGCAAACGTTTGGCTTTTCTAAAGTCAAGGAAATTTATTTCCTGAGGTCACGACACAGGAAGTGGGTTCAGCCCCAGCTGTGCAGCACTCTTAGTGGGGCCAGGGCCTTATTGACATGCCGGTGGACCGGGAAGCTTGTCGTGAAATGTCCAATTGCCTCTATTAGTGTTTGAACCGTGGAAAGCCGGCCCACAGCCGGTGTCAAGGGCAGATCCTGAGCACGTGCCGGGCGCTGGCCAGGCCTGAGGACCAGCTGCACACAGCGCCAGGCGCCCGGCTTCACTGTGAGACCTCGGGGAGGGGGGAGCGTCAAGAATTTATGGAGGGTCCAGCTGCTGAGTCAGATTGAAACAAACCATTGCGTGGTGGGATTTGGGTCAGCAGGCTGGAGAGGTTTGTTTTCTGATCATTATCGTTTGGGTCCCCAAGGGAGGGTCTTGGGGGCCACCTGAGCCCCAAAGCTGGGAAATTCTTCAGAGCTGCTCATATCTGGAGCCTGTGGGGACAGAGAGGGCACAGCTTTACTAAGCAAGTTTCACTCAGGCAGCTCCAAAATGGACCCACCCTCTGACCCTGGGCCCACCCACTGGCAGGTAAGTGTGGCAGGCATCCCCACTTCCCGGGCACAGGGAGGGCACCCAGGATGAGCACTGTCTGACCTTCTCACTGCTGTTAGCGGTCCAGGGAGCGTCCCGAACCACAAAGCCCTTGGAAGGTGCCTTGGACTCCTCGTGGGCTGGGGGCTTCATGTACACCTGCAGGACCTCGCTGTCCACCACGTCGGCCAGCTGTGGGCACAGGTGGGATCAGCTGGCAGTAGTGATTCCCCGTGAGCATCCACCACTGTGCTCACCCTGCTCTGAGGCGCTGGGGCTCGCCTGCACCTGGCAGGCATCTGAAAACACCTGCATGTGGCCTCATGCGACCCCAGAACTCACATATTCTTCCTCCAAGTTGAGGATGTGGTCAATGGCCTCCTCCACGTTCTCTGGGAGCCCCGTCACGGTGACGCAGTTGGGGTCCGGGGCCCCGCTCTGCGGGAAGCGAATGTCCACCTGGAAGGAGCACACATAGCAGCTGAGGTGGCTCCAAGTGCCCATTAGAGGATTTTGGACTAAACAGTGGCCATTAGGTATGGCTGGAACAGTCCATTTCTAGTGTTTTCCCTTTGGGTTCATGAAACCTAAGAACCTGGTTCATGGTCCCTCATCTTCACGACATGTGAGGCCAGTGCACTGCAGAAGCAGCTGGTGTAGAGGCCCCAACTCCAAGATGTGTATACCTCCTAGGGATTGGCTGGGGTGGCAGGCAGCCAAACCTTTGGAGCTAGCACAGGGCACTGACCAACGGCATCAACTATACAGCTGTAACCCCACTTGACCTCACCGCCTTAGCGATGAGCACCTGAGCCTTGGATGTCCGCCCTTTCAGACCTCTGCTGGCCCGTGAGTGTGCTCAGCAGTCTCGGCAGGGAAACGGAGGCCCTGGTGTCCCTCAGCAGCCCATGGAAGAAAGCTCTGGCAGCAGGGAGCATGCCGATCTCACCCACGGGGCTTCCAGGACTAACATACACCCTTCACCGTGGGGCTGAAGACACACCTTGAATTCATCCATGATTTTGCGAATGGCTTTGCCACGGGCACCAATGATGCGGGCGTGGACACGGTGGTCTAACGGGACGTCCTCAGAAACCATCTGTTCAAGTTCACCCACAATTTTCAGTATGGCATCCCGGGCAGCTTCTGTGTTCTTTTCGTACCCTGTGATGGTGATTTGGTCCTGCGGCTGAGAAAGGAGAATCCCATCAGAAGAGGACATGTCCCAGGATTCCTGGCTGGGAGGGCACACAGGGACTGGAGAGCGTTAGCTGGATTGAAGGAGGTAGGCTTCAGTTCAAGGGGAAAGACCGATCCACTCAGAAGAGAAAGAAGGTGAAAAGAAACAGTATCCATTTATTTAGCTCCTGCCCCTCCCAGTAACACACAGGAAAAGAAAGAGCAACTGCCCACAAAGACACGGCAGGACACTAGCAGGTGAGGGGTCTGGGGAGGTCCCCCTGGGCCCCTCATCTGGAGGGGTCTCAGTGAAGACGACCGACCTGACCTGGAAGAAGGTGCCAGTCGGTGTAGCCAGTACTCCATACCGCTGATCATACAAATGTCTGGATGAGCACACCAGATTGGTAAAGAGTGAGCAGAGCAAACGGGTAATTCAAGGCACAGAGAAAGAAATGGGAAAACAAAATAATAGCCTCAGACCACATTCTTAACACACTGCGGGTGGATCACGAGCATTCGTGTTTGCATATTACACAGTGTTTTACATAAATGTTAAAGGCACGCCTTAAAATTAAATACGCATTGCATTTTTAAGTTATTTATTACATGTTCTTACAAGCTAAGTATGATTCTTTGTAAAACCTATTTTGTACTCGTTCAATAGAAACTTATCTGGCCACTGGGTAAAGCTAGCAATAATACTACTGGTGCGCAATGTGTTAAGGACAGAAAAGAGTATTATACACGCCCCCCCCCCCCCAAAAAAAAAAGAACAGAACATAGTGTAAGAGAACCAGAATAAACATCTGGAGCCCTGGCCAGCATGGCTCAGTGATTAGAGAGTTGGCCTGAGAACTTAAGGGTCACGGGTTCAATTCCGGTCAAGGGCACATACCTGGATTGCAAGTTCCCTGCCCCGATTGGGGTGTGTGTGGGAGGCAACCAATTGATGTGGCTAACATCAATGTTTCTCTCTCTCCCCTCTCCCTCCCCTCCACTCTCACTAAAATCAATTGGAAAAATATCCTCCAATGAGGATCAAAACAAAATAAAACAAAGAACAACCTGGAAATGGAATAAAGGAACAGGAACTTAAAAGACCCATCTGGGAGAGAGACAGAGAAACCCCAGGAGTCTAGGTGAAGCAGATGTAGGACAGGAGATGACCCTACCCAGTCCCCACCCAGCAATGCCCAGAAACCCCCACTCCCCAGTGAGGCATCACGCAGGGCAGAACACAGTTGGCATAATTCTCACAGGAAAAAGCTTTGTATGAAAGATGTAGCTGACTGACCCTACTTGGTTCATGGGATGCTAATAGTCTAAACACTAAATAATGACTTTACAAAACCAATAATTATATGGGAAATTTGTGGGAAATAAAGGTGAGGGGTTGGAGAGAGCTAAATTCTCAAGATCAAGATAATTAAAACATCAAATAGAAAAATAAAAAAAGAACAGCAATGTAAACATAATCCTTAGAAACAGAGATCAACCGAAGAAAAGGCAGTGAAAGGCTGTACCTGGGGGCAGGATCAGTTCAGGGAGCACAGAGGAAAAGGGATGCGAGGTCAGCACCTACAGACCTGACTCACTTTCTGAATGACAAAGACCCTGAAAGGGAAGGCTGGGGAGAGAAGCAGGCAGGAGGCCCGCAGTGACGCTCAGACACAGGTTGGAAAGGCATAGTATGGTGGGACCAGGCCAGTCTGCAGAGGCTTGTTGGGATTTTCTGGCCAGAAGGTTCCAGGGAACCATTTCTGGGTGCTCTGCTGTGCAGCAAATACTGCAGGAGACCCAAGGAGAGAATGGGCTCCCCACCTCCCGGAGGGCCAGGAAGGGTCAAGAGATAAGACAGGCAGGGGTGTGGGATGGGATGGGCCCAATGCAGTGCAGAGGGTAGAGGGCGTGCAAGTTCTGCAGGGCTCTACCTGTGAGGACAACTGTGCAGGGACCCTGCCAGAGCCCCCAGATAGGCACAGGAAAAATGCCCAAGTCCACATGGCAACACATCCATGACAGGGAAACCTCACCCAACTGGCACATGCCAAGATGGGGCCCAAATCCGGAGCTAAATTCAGTCCTCAAAGACCTGCCACTCTGGATCCTGCTCTCTCACCTCCCAGCTGAGCTCCTCCTGTTTGCCTGGTCACTGTTCCCAGTCAGGACAAACGTCAACGAGTCCATCTGCCCCAAAAGTACTCCAACGTGCTATCTGACCCGAGAGGTCTCTTACCTGGTTCCCATCATCCTTATCAGGAAATTGGATGTTCACGTCATGCTCCAAGCGGATTTGGGTAATCACTGCCCCCTTTCTCCCAATGATTTTGGGATGGTATTTAGGGTCGACAGTGACGCTTAGCTTAAAACTCCTTAAAGCCTGTGGATAAAACAAGTGAGAATGAGGCAAAGGGTGGAACACTTGAGCCTTGAGCTTCACTTCACTATCACATGTATCCACATGCCTCTACTCCATCCTACACCTGGAAAGTGTTCTCTATTACCACAGCAACAAGAACAAGCCACGGCTTTTCCATGAGTCTGCCACATCCCATCATCAGCTACTAATGAAAACCAGAGCCTTGACCTGCACAACCAGGTCCACTGGGCCTTCAGAAAAGGACCGGAGAGGCCTGGATGATAACAGGTGGAGCTGTGTGTTCCTAAGATGTGGAGCAGGGATCTAAGGAACAAGCATTAAAAAGGCTAAAAAGAAAGGAGGGAACCAAAGTGGTAAGGGGACATAGCCCCAATGTGTGTGGCCAGAAACCTGGTCAGAGGACAGACACCCTGCGAAGTCAGTGCTGTGCCCAAGACAACTGTGCCACACTGACACTGCAGGATGTCTGAGCTCAGTCATGCCCCTCAGTGAAGAGTTGGTACCCTGCTTAACCTGCAACACTACTAACAGTGCCCAGGACCTGCCCACTGTGCGTCACTCATGTGACCCCGGGCTCCACCATGGGTGGGCGGGCTGTCACCCCTCATCAACAGCAGGGACACCGCACCCACTCTGGGCTTCAGCATATCCTGGAGTCTCTCCAGCAACAGCTCTCAAAAGCTCTCAGAGGGCCTCTCAACCTCAACTTCCCTATAAAGTTGAAGGCACCATCACGTCTCCCGATGTACTTGTAAAGAACTTGCTAATAAGCAAGCAACACTGTTCTGATAAAGACTCCCCACTTAACAAGACCTCTGGATGTTGACTGGGTCTGCCTCCAGCCTCCTGATTTAACTGGTTGAAGTGTAGCCGGGGTGCTGGGTCTCTTAGAAGCCCCTGGTGATCCTCAAGTGTGACCACACTGAGAAAAGAAACATCCACGGCCCCACCTGCTGCTCACCCGGTCCTCCTGCTCTGCCTGCAGCTCCCGCACACGCTCCAGGAGCCCAGCCTTGGCCCGGTCCAGATTTGCAGCAAGGCCTGTGATGGCGATGACATCAGACTGCAGCTCAGGTGCCGGGACGTGTATATTCACCTGGTGAACACGGGAACAGACCTGGTGTACGTGGGGGTTCCTCAGGACGGGGATGTGTCTATCTGGTTCCTCTGATGGTGAGCTTGGAAGCCATGATCAACCTGTCTGTCACATTTGGCCAGGAGATACACCCACAAACTGGGGACAAGGAGGTTGGGTAGTGTGAAGCATGATAACCAAGAGCAGGAGGAGGGCACCTTCCCTGGGTTGGGTGTGTGATAGCTCACTCCCTAAACCTGGTATCCAGGGATCGGACCTGCAAACTGCTTACCTCAAACTCATCCATCATCTTGCGGATCCCGCTTCCCTTCTGTCCGATGATGTATCGGTGAAGGTCAAAGGGCACTTCCACTTCAATGGTGACAGGAACCAGAGCCTACAGGGAAGAGGGTTGTTAGGCCCAGAGTAGTGAGCAGTGACTCTGTGGGCTCAGCAACAGGACTTCATGGAGAGAAGTACAGTGCATGTCAGAACTTTCCATACTGTTCCCCCTGGACTGAGTAGGCCACTGCTAACCCCAGAGAAAACATGGGAGAGGGTCCAGTATTAATGCTGGCAGAGCAGCTTTCAGACCCTGGCCCCAAGCCTCTGCTCTTAAATATAGAAGGCCCCTTATTGAAGCAAAACAATAGAACAAAAATCTAGGAAAAACAGGACTTGAGACCTATAGGGAAAGGGGAGAGCCCTTAGACACAGAGGCTGCCCCGACCCCCAGCCTTACAGAGGTAAAGAATGGACTATGACCACCCTAGTCCCAACCGCCTCCAATGGCACCAACCCCTAGACATGGGAGAGCTGTTTCTCACCTGTCTCTCGGCTCAATGCAGAGGCTTTGTACACTGTGTGTGCAGCATTTAGAACAGCACCCAACATGTAGGTGGCACTCAGTAAGTACTCACTGCAAAACTGATTCATCCTCGCCCTAGCCGGTGTGGCTCACTGCATAGAGCGTAGGCCTGCAGACCGAAAGGTCCCAGGTTCGATTCCAGTCAAGGGAACATGCCCGGGTTGTGGGCTCAATTCCCCAGTGGGAGGCATGCAGGAGGCAGCCAATCGATGATTCTCTCTCATTACTGATGTTTCTATCTGTTTCTCCCTCTCTCTTCCTCTTTGAAATCAATAAAAATAGAAAGACAACCATCTGTAACAGTACAATTCATTTAAACAACAACAAAAAAACACTTGACTCATCCTCACAAGTCCAAACATCCCTACTTCACAGAGAGGGACACTGAGACCCTCCAACTGTGCTCTCTGCAGCCCCCATGCTGCTGCCAGGTCTGGGGAAGGAAATGCCACAGCCTGCAGTACAAGCCACAGTGCTCGGACTTAGGACTATAAAGCGACTAGACCATGAATCTGCCACTAGGGAAGCATCCCTCAGGTCACCACTCACCCCCAAAGAGGGGGAGAAGCCACACGCACCTCAAGGGCTTCCTTGGCAGCTTCACACTTTTCCTTGCGGCCAGAGATGATGATGATATCACACCTCCTTGGAGAGCCAGGGTCAGCCTCTCTGCCCTCCCCAGCATCGTCACCATTCTCCTGGACAGCTGGCTCTGCACTATGAACTGGGGAGAGAGCAGAGGGGCAGGTCACACAGGCCTCAGTCATACTGCCTCACTTTCAACATGGACATGAGTACTCGAGACACAGGAACTGGTGGCAGGAGAGGTGAGAGGTGCCCACCGTGTTTGAGAGGGGATGACAGATGTTCCCATGGCCCAGGAGACCTGGTTCTGGGAGGAGTCAGTGGGAGGGGCTTGAGAGATTTAGGAGGGACAAGGTGACGCTGCACCAGCTTCTTCTGCTACGAAGAAAGCAAGCCACAAGAATAAAGCGACCTGAAACAGGACACACAAGCAGCTGGTGAGGCTCCCGTGTATGTACCCAAATTAACACCAAAAGAATATTCCTGGTGTGAAACAGAATCCAGTAGTCTGTACGATATAAATAAGCAAGCAGGCACGACTGCCTAGAGCAGTGATGGCGAACCTATGACACGCATGTCAGAGGTGACACGCGAACTCATTTTTTTGGTTGATTTTTGTTAAATGGCATTTAAATATATAAAATAAATATCAAAATTATAAATCTTTGTTTTACTATGGTAGCAAATATCAAAAAACTTCTATATGTGACACGGCACCAGAGTTAAGTTAGGGTTTTTCAAAATGCTGACACACCGAGCTCAAAAGGTTGGCCATCACTGGCCTAGAGCCATCATGATCCTGGATTAAAATTGGGGAACGTTTCAAAACAGAAAATCTGAATGTCAACAATGAATTCATAACTCACATAATCAGATCTACAGATTCTGATGAACATACTAGGGTTATCGCAACTGATGTAAGAACATCCTTACTCTTAGGAAATAGCCATTATGGAAAGGGGGCAGGTCTGAAAACACAGTGTGTGCGTGTAAAGGGATGGATGGGTGAGAAAGACAGGGAAGGTTTGAATAGTGAGTACAAAGAGTAGATTTTTGTTCTGTTCTGTGCAATTTTTCTGAAGTGTGAAATTATATCAAAATTTAAAAGATATTCTAGTGTGAAACATAAATGTGGCATGTATGATCTAACTAGTTTTCAACTCAAATTAGCCTATATTCCGAGAGAAGAGAGGAGCTTCGGTGGCCAAGACAAGCTGCAGCACCAGGCAAAGTCAGAATACGCCAGTGCACTCAGCAGGCTGCAGGCCCCCAGCTCATCCCAGCTTGCCCCCCGTGGGTCCAGGGAGACTAGTCAGAGAGAGAACGCTTTTTTGTGACAATACGAGGAGCGCAAAGAACTTACAAAGTTAGGTCTGAGATAAAAGCCAGATCCTGCTTATAGGTCACCTCCTAGCCAATCCCATCCTGGGGACAAGAAGCAGAACCAGATGACAAGCAAGATATTGGGAGATGAAGGACCGTCCCAGAAGGGCAGCCAGTCACCCAGTGACATCCTTGGATGGGTCAGAGGCTGCTATCCCTTCTGTAGCTGCCTGGCCTCACGAGGCACAGGACCCACAAGGAATCCAGGGAGGGAGGCTGCTGCTGTGCAAAACAGGTGCAGCCTCACCACAGCTCAGAGGGCCTGTGAGGAGCAGGGGAACTGAACACAGGCTTCCCCTCCATAAGAGGCTGCATGCAGATCCTTTCTCTCCTCTGGCCTTGTCATCAGCTGCAAGCCTCTAGGACATCTGAAGGGCACCTCGTTACCTTAAAGCAACTGACGAGGCCACCACCTGGGGACCAGGGAGCCTGAGCCTCTGAAAGCCCCGGGTCCCCTGACATGTCCAGCACCAAGATGGATGAAGCTTCACCAGGAAACATGTCCCCACCTCTCCCCAGACCAGAACCATTCATACTCCTACCTCCCACCTAGCATAGAACTCCCCGTGGGGACCCACCTGGGTTCTCCTCTTTGTCTGGGAATTTAATTTGAACATTATAGTCCCGAGTGATCTGCTGGATTCTGGAACCTTTGGGGCCCATGACAGAGCGATGGAATTTCTGGGGTATGGCACACTCTATGGTCACCTGGGCTTCCTGGGGGGAGGAGGGCACAGCAAGAAGAAAAACAAAGGCAAAGGTTAAGGTTAACTACTTATGATTGATTCCTGTTTACACCACCTTCCTCTGCAGCCACTTCTGGGAGTGCAGACACACCCCTTTTCCAAGATGAACTCAGGGCTCATCTTACAATGGGTTGAAGGGAGAAGGGATGTGGGAGGGGCCACAGGAGGCCTTCTGAAACATTTCCCCAAAAGAGGAAAGCATCAATGGTTCATCCACACAAAACTACTCTGTTGCTTGCTCCCAACCAACATTTGAATACAGCAGCATCTGATTTCTCTCCATACAGGGAGCCCCTGCTATGTTAACACCTGGCCATGTTAGTTCCAGGTGATAGGGACCTGAAGATGCTGTGGCTGTGACTCCAGTTCTAAGGCCATGGCAGGGAGGTGCCAGGAGAGAGGGCCCAGTTCTCTACAGGCTGGTTTAGAAAGCCCAGTATGTCTATGTGACCTCTCCGTGGACTCCCTGGCACTGTCAACCTCCTTTCCTCCCTTTGGAGCAGAGGAGGAGGGAAGGCAGCTGGTTCCTGTACACATGGCACTTTCAAAAAATGGACAGCTAAGTTGCTTCTCACAGGCAGCCTTCACCCACTGAAGGAAGGGCGAGGAGGGAGGGAGCCTGCAACCCGAGGGATATGTTGGGGGCAAGCCCACTCCCCAGCTTTGAGTGGCTGCCAGGCCTAGCACCCTACAAACTTCTAGGTGCTCACCAGGTCTTCGATGATCTCCTGGATGCGCTTTCTGGCTGCCTCCACACATTCCTTGGCACCCTTGAGAGTCACTTTGTCACTCTGTGTGCCAGACCGCGGGAAGCTAACCATCACCCCACCGTACTCCTCGGCGATTTCCCGCAAGACTTGGCCCCTTCGAATAACAAAATGACGGTGGTGCTTGGGGTCCACCAGCATGTAGTCTTCTACCACATTATCCTGTAGCATGGAGACAAGAGAAAGTAAAGGACCAACGGTGAAGGCCCCATTCCCGATGCTCAGGTGGCCCCAGGGAGACGGGGCCTTACCAGGTTCTGAATCAAGGCCTCCAGCTCCTTTTGGGCCTCCTTGACAGCATCCTCTTTTCCGATGATGGTGATCAGATCCTGGTCCTTGTCCTCTGCCGTTGGGAATATGATGCGGGCTCCGGTGGTGTCACGTACCTTGCGGATCTTGCCACCCCCTTTGCCAATGAGGAACTTGTGGTACTCCGGCTTGGCTCGGATGTCAACAGTGAAACTCTTGGTTTGCTGCAGAAATCAACCCCATATACATTGGCCTAATGCCACCTGCCCGGCCCCTGGAGCAGGTGAAGAAGAAGCCTGATAGGACAAGAGTGTGGGGTGGAGCTTACCTCACGCTGTCCCAATGTCTTCTTAATGAGGCTAATCAAACCTCACCGAAAGAAATGCATGGCCACACAGACCAACTGCCCTTGTACTTTGCTTAGCCTCAGTGGAAGATACCAAGACAGAGTATCAGACCCAGAGTCCCATGCCTGTCACTTATCAGCTATTACCAAACTCTGCCAGGACCCACATGGTGTGGGGTACACCTACACAGAACTATCAGCCCCCCTCCTCCCAACAAAGGCAGAGTGCTCTCCGTCCAGGTATTCCTTCGCCAGCGGCCTGGGTGAGCCTGCACACAGCCAGCAATGCCCAAACCTAAAGCTCAGAGACCCTAGCCAACCAGGACACCATCTGACACCAAGAAACTAGACTCAGCCCTGGCCAGTGTGACTCAGTTGAAGTGTTGTCCCATACACCAAAAGGTGGTGGGTTTGATCCCCAGTTGGGGCCTGTGAAGGAGGCAAACGATTGATTTTTCTCTCTCATATCAATGTTTCTCTTTCTCTCTCCCCCACCCTTCCTCTCTAAAGTCAATAAAAACAATTTTTTGTTTTAAAATTTGGGCCCAGGAAAGACCCCACCACAGGAACCTTGCTGCAACGCCAGCTACTCTGGCAGATTGATTCACCTGGAGGGACACGCTTCTCTAGGGTGACTCAGGCCCACAAGCAGGAAGAAGAAACACAAGGAAGAGCAAAGCAGGATTGCCGGATGCTAGCAGCACACCGATATTTTGTCATCTTCCAAGTGCTGACTCCACAGAACACCACAGAGAGCCTCTAACTTTAGACAATTACTCGCAAACAGCAGCAATGGAAAGCTAAAAGTTTTGGCAAGCCCAATCCAGCAATACAATGAAGGATGACACAAAAAACCAAGTGGGGCTTCCCCAAGAATACAAGGTTGGTTAAACATTTAAAAAAAAAAAATCAACTCCTGCTATGCAACACATTGGAGGCCCCTAGCAACGCAGCAAGATGAGACACATAGGTGTACATAACAGAAGTGCACTGTCCACTCACAGATTATGTGTTTTACATAAAACTCACAAGAATCACCCTAGCCAGTTTGGCTCAGTGGACAGAGCATCAGCCCGCAGACTGAAGGGTCCCAGGTTTGATTCTGGTCACAGGCACATACCTTGGTTGCAGGTTCCCTGACCCTGGTCAGGGTGTGTGCAGGAGGCAACCAATCAATGTGTCTCTCTTACATTGATGTTTCTCTGTCACTCCCTCTCCCTTCCGCTCGCTCTAAAAATCAATGGAAAAATATCCTTGGGTGAGGATTAACAAATATCTAAATATATAAAAGCCTAATATGCCAAGTGTCCGACTGTTTGACCAGTCACTATGACACACACTGACCACCAGGGGGCAGACGCTCCGACCAGTAGGTTAGCTTGTTGCTGGGGTCTGGCCGATCAGGACTGGGTCAGACGGGCCGGACACACACTGGAGCCCTCCCACAGTCCCTTCCCGGCTTGGATCATGCACTGGTGGGGTCCCTTGGCCTGGCCTGTGCACTCTTGCAATCTGGGACCCCTCGAGGGATGTCGGAGAGCTGGTTTCAGCCAGATTTCCGCTGGCCAGGCCGAGGGACCCCACTGATGCACGAATCCATGCACCAGGCCTCTAGTAAAAAAACAAACAAACAAACAAAAAAAACCTCCTAAGAATCCACACAAAAAGCTACTGGAACTAATAAGTGAGCTTTACACCAGACACACAAAACAAGGCCAATACACAAAATCAAGTATGTATTTCTACGCCCTACATTATGAATTACAAGAGTACCATTTATGATAGCATTAAAAAACAAAACAGATGTAAAACTGAACAAAACATGAGTAAGACCTGCATGCGAAGAACTACAAAACGCCAATGAAAAGTCAAAACCTTAAAAAATTGACGTGCTAGACTGGAAGATTCAGAAATGCTGAGAATTCTCCTGAATTTGATCTTTAGCTTTGACATAATCCCAATAAAAATCCAAGCAGGAATTTCCCCCCTGGAAATTTTCCAAATGCTTTTGGAAAGGGAAAGGGTCTGTAACAGCCACAGCAATCTGAAATGCAAAAATGCTGCTGGACGCACCAGGTGTCCCGTCAAGGCAGCCCACTCCAACCTGTGGTGTCCCTGGAATGGAGCAGCGTGTCCACACACAGACTGGCAGACAGGTTTGACAAAGGGGCAAAGGCGATTCAATGAAGAATTTGGGGGCCCGATGAGCAAAACATGTTATTACAGAGGTGGTCACACAAACACTGTTTGTGAACACTACATTAACAAGGGTGGATTTAACTGTATAAAAATCCTTTTTAAGGTAAACAATAGATTTCCTACTTTACAGACGTGGGCATCTGACCTTGAAAGACCCTTCAGTAATGGCAAGATCAAAGAGACATAAAGGTACATGAAGTTTTCTGACCTGCCACAAAGAAAGGGTTTTTAGAGTTTCTATCCTGAAGAGAGGACACTTCCAGCAAGTAGCACACAGTGACTCCTCCCGGGGTGGCACTCACCTTCTCCTCTGCCAGGTGCAGAAGCTGTTTCTTGGCCTTCTCTACATCCGAGGAAGGGCCCCTGATGACAACTGTGTCGCTTCCCGAGCCTTCCACAGGGAAGTGAATGTGGACCCCGCCGCACTCCTCCATGATGGAGCGGATCAGGCGACCCTTCGTGCCAATGAGGGAGTTGTGCAGCTTGGCAGGGATGGAGACCTCCACCTCGGCTATGTTGGCCTGAAATCACACACGGCACAAGAGAACCATATTTTTGTGTGGCAAGAAGGGCAAGAGCAAGAGTCAGCCATAATCGATGTGGTGAGTATTCAATAGACCTGGTGCAGAAGGAGCCCAAAGCGTGCATGTGTGCGTGTGTATGTCACACAGTGCAGAAGAGAAGCTGCGATGTCAGATCATAAACAGCGCTGCTCCCTCAGGCCCTCTCTGGTTCGAGCAGTAAAGACAAGTTTGAGATGCTTATGGATCAACCTTTCCCATTAAACTCTATATATAAGCAAGGACTCTGCCTCCCACCAAGATGAAACAACAAAGACTGCATTTATCTGCCACATGAAACAATGGTGTTCAAGACCCTGGAGACAAAAGCAAATGAGGTGATCCCTATGACTGTGCCCTGGTTGAGCCCCTGCACTGAGGACACAAAGCTGACAGCCCAGGAAGATCAAGGTGCTAGGAGCTGGTGGGTCAGAGCCCAAGAAGAGAGAATGTGGAGAGAGACTCCCATATTGACACATGTAGGGAGACTGCCTGGGCCAGGGAAAGAACCAGCAGAAGAACGAGAGAACACGGGGATGACAGCTTAGTCAGTGTCCACAAGTATAGGACCCTGGGCACAGTACTAGAAGGGTCTCACCTCAAGAGGGAACAACTGGGCCTACACCACCACCCTGACCCCACCTAACAAGTCCAAAAAGGAGCAAACTGTTTCAAAGTAACTTAACAAAGCATAAAGGTATTTACAGAAACCACAAAAGTATCCAGCATCCACCAAAGTAAACTTCATAATGTCTGGCATAATAAGAAAAATACTGGATATGCAAAGACACAGGGGAAAATCCCACAACCAGGATAAAACAATAGAAAACAACCCAGGAATGACACTAAAACAGGTATTTTCACTATAGAGCATAGAGTCAAGAAGCCAAAGGAAATGACTAAACGTGTCAGGTATAAAACCAAAAAAATTCAAATTGAACTTCTACAGGTAAAAACAGTATCTGAAATGAAAAATATACTAGATGGGGTCACAGGCAGAATAGACACTGCAGAAAACTAATGAATTGAAAGAAACTCATGAAGAAAAACTTAACAACCCCCCCCCCACCCCCGACCCAAATAAACAGAGAGCCAGTGAATGGTAGGATGTCATGCTGCCTAACACGCAGTAAGTAGACTCCCTGAAGGGGAGGACAGAAAAAACTATTAAATAATGCCCTTAATTTTTCCAAATTTGATGAAAACTCTAACCTCAAATATCCAAGGAGTTCAATGAACTCCAAGCAAAGAAACATGAAGAAAACTACAAAGCTGGTGATACAATAAAAAAAATAGCCATAGGAAGGACTAGTCTGTGCAGATGAGTGAAGCCAAGGATAATGTTGTATGTCTACTATATCTCAATTAAGAAATGAAGTACTACTCTAGCTGGTTTGGCTCAGTGGATAGTGTCAGCCTGCGGACTAAAGGGTCCCAGGTTCAATTCCGGCCAAGGGCACATGCCTGGGCTGTGGGCTAGACCTCCCCCCCAGTAAGGGGCATGCAAGAGGCAGCCAATCAATGATTCTCTCTCATTATTGATATTTCTATCTATCTCCCTCCCTTCCTCTCTGAAATCAACAAAAAATATATATTTTAAAAAAATGAAGTACTGATATACATAACATGGATGAATCTCAAAATAATTATGCAAAGTGAAAGCAACTAGACTCAAGAATAGATACTATGACTCTTAGACAATTACATGAAAATTCAAGCTCATCTACTTTAACAAAGCGGACTGGGGGTTCGACAGACAGTGGGGAAGCTGGGAAAGTGATGCTGAACAGAGGTGCTAACTGGTTTGGCTCAATGGATAGAGCATTGACCTGCAAAATGAAGGGTCCCAGGTTTAATTCTGGTCAAGGTCACATGCCTGGGTTACGGGTTCCATCCCAAGTGGGGGGCGTGCAGGAAGCGACCAATCAGTGATTCTCTCTCATCACTGATATTTGTATCTCTCTCCCCCTCTCCCTCCCTCACTGAAATTAATAAAAATATATTTAAAAAAGGGGGGGGCACAAGGCTTATTTTGGGGGTGATGGGTAAGTGCATTATCCTGACTGTGGAGGGGATTTCATGGATATATACATATGGCAAATGTATCCAACTGCACACTTTAAATGTGTTCAGTTTCTTACATGTTCATTTTTCAAAAACTGGGAAAAATACAACACCTTGAGGACATGAAAATTTCCCAGCACCCAAGTCAAATGCTACTGCTGCTTAGGACTATCTGTAAGCACTGCCAGAGATCACCACCCAGACCAAAGCTCCTCTATGAGGGGCTCTGGCCCTCCTGTCCCTGCCTGTCCCCAGGCCAGAGCCTGTCCTACAGCCAGCTCCACATTACCAGGTCTTTCTGGATGGACAGGATGCGGCTCCGGGCAGCCTCGCAGTTGGCCCGCTTGCCTGTGATGATGATGGTCTCCGAGTTGCTATTTTCTGCTGGAAGGTCGATCTTGGTATTGCTTTCTTCACGAATCTACGAAAAAGACGCAGTGAGAAGCAACTACCATTGAGACACCCAGAGCCCAGAGCTAGGAAGTAAGGCCCCTCCTTCAAATTTAAAGCTAGAATGGCACAGGACCATGGAGGGCAAGGTGAGAAGAGCCACGATTCCGGGGACAAGCCGGCCAGTCACCTTTTTAATGTTTGCGCCTCCTTTCCCAATGATGTTCTTGTGAAACTGCTTGAAGATCGGAACAGAGATCGAATAACTATTTTCCACCTTAAAAACAAGAGATTGCCAAATTAGCTGTCAAGCTAGAGCATCCCTAAACGACAGAATGCTAGGGAAGACTTTGTCCTGCGTCTCTCTTACTTTCTGACCTTCAGAAGTCGTCACGAGGATGGGCGAGATAACTACTCAGCAACTAACTCACCTGGCCTGTCACAGTTGACATGTGCAGGGCCCCCTTTTATAAAAAGTGGACTGCCACAGACCCTACAACCTGTCAGATGTGTGTTCCACAATCCAGAAGCAATCAAGTCTACCCAGGTGCCCTCAATTGGGCCTCTAGGGCAGTGATGGCGAACCTGACACGCGAACTCATTTTTTTGGTTGATTTTTCTTTATTAAATGGCATTTAAATATATAAAATAAATATCAAAAATATAAGTCTTTGTTTTACTATGGTTGCAAATGTCAAAAAATTTCTATATGTGACACGGCACCAGAGTTAAGTTAGGGTTTTTCAAAATGCTGACATGCCGAGCTCAAAAAGTTCGCCATCACTGCTCTAGGGTAAAAGGGAGTGGGTGCCACTACAGGAGGAGAGCAAGCTGGGGATGGACAAAAAGAGGATTAAGCTCAGAACACCCAGCTCTACTGGGCAGCAGGACAAGCCCAGTGCTAAGGAGCCCAGGCAGCTCCTCTCCCAGGGGGTCACAAGCTAAGTGCATGCCCGCAAGTGACTGTAGAGAGCACAGGGACGCCTGCAGCCTCTCCAACAACCGTCTCCTCCCTTTCTAGGTCTGAGGAAAGAACACT
The DNA here is from genome assembly GCF_964212035.1 of Myotis nattereri. Classification (NCBI taxonomy): domain Eukaryota; kingdom Metazoa; phylum Chordata; class Mammalia; order Chiroptera; family Vespertilionidae; genus Myotis; species Myotis nattereri. The sequence goes on from NC_138082.1 coordinate 36,565,740, forward strand.
CCATAAATGACACTACTTGTACAAGTCTCTCTCCTCACTGGATGGGACAGTTTCCTAGGTGTCTGAAGACCCATGAAGGAAACAAGGTCACTTGGTATGGGACATAGAGGAGCTCCCCACTTTAATTCCATGGAACACTCAAGCTGTGACAATTTCTGCCAGTGTAATTTCAGGTGTTGAAACGTAGCATCATGACTTTGTTCCAAGTACCTGAGACGGCAGACTCACCTAATGCCCAAGTGTGCTGATGGCACACATCCCCTACCCTCCCCCGCCCCCACCATCACACAATAAAGGATGGAAAGCATCTCCTACCAAATCAGCAACCATCTTCTGCATGTATTTTGTACACTTTTCCACTTCATTCTTGGGCCCTCTAAGTTGGACAATATCACTTTTCTGTGCTGGGTCTGGAAAGTTGATGATAACCTAGAATAAATCACGAGGAGACCAAGTTTGATTATTGGTGAGAACGCTAAAAAACTGAATACTCCCAAGTGCCAATCAGACCGCTGCCGGAGGGTTATCAAAATAAGGCTGCTGGGTAACTACCTCTGGGAATTTGTCCCGAATTTCACGAATCCGTTCACCCTTCTGCCCAATGATTGTGCGATGAAATCTCTGCTCAATGATTAGATCCTTGGTACGCTCGTTTTCCTGAAAATACATGGACAAGAAATAAATGCACTTATTACAAGCAAGGTGAACAACCTCCCTCACAGCAGGGAGGTAGTGTCAGCCACACTGGCCAGTAGACAGCACCCACTAGCTACCTGCCCTCTCTACCTGCCACACTGTGTGCTGCCCTGGGTGCACACTGTTCTCCTGAACAAAGTGTAACGAGAGAACTGAGTGCAGACCCCTCCAACCAAAAGTGCTACCGCGGGAGCCATATTTACCAGAGTCATTCACTCAGTGCTGTGTTTTAACAAGAACTGAGGCCTGACACTGCACAGCAGGGAACGATCCCTCCTCACCACCAGGAGGCTGGGATGACTGCCCATGTGCATTAAGAATCACTCAACATGGGGCACTGAACCTATATGGTCCACACTATCCTCCAGAGCAGCAGTTGCCAACCAGTTGACGACTGCTGCTCCTGAGGGCCTGTTACGTCAGAAGATATATAAGCAGGGGTGGAAAGCAGGGAAAAACACTACCTATCTGGGAGATTCTGGAGCATTGGGGTGACAGAGAAACGAGTGTTCAGCACTCTAGTAACTAGACGCCAGAGCAAGGGACCATGGATGGTCAGGATAAGAGCTGGCTGATGTAGGGGAGAACCTAGGACACTCCCAGGCTGAGGAGTAAGTTCAGGGACAGCCAAAGAGTGGCAGAAGGCGATGCCATGCCCTGGACTACAGCTGAGGCCACGAAGTTACTACATAAAGCTGGCCTCCAATTTGGGGCCCTTCGCATGGGTAGTGAAAAGATCTACAAGCATGTCAAACTTGCGGCCCTCGGGCCACATGCAGCCCACAACCAATATTTTTGTGACCCAGCCAATATGGTATGGAAGAAACGTTTTAATAAAAATTTCATAACTTAATTCTTACAATATCCTGTTATACATTATATATATATATATATATATATATATATATATGTAAAAGCCTAAGCAACTGTTGACCAATCACTATGATGTGCACTGACCACCAGGGGGCAGACGCTCTGACGGGTAGGTTAGCTTGCTGCTGGGGTCCGGCTGATAGGGACTGGGTGAGACGTGGCTGGACATGCCCTGGAGCCCTCCTGCAGTCACTCCCTGGCCCAAATCGTGCACTGGTGGGGTCCTACGCACTCTCACAATCCAGGACCTCTTGGGGGATGTCATGGAGCAGGTTTCGGCTGGATCACCGCAGGCCAGGCTGAAGGACCCCACCAGTGCACAAATCCGTGCACCAGGTTTCTAGTTATTATTAACGAACTATGTTTGCTAATTATTGATTACTCTAATTGTGTTGCATTCATTCCTCTTACGCTGGGCAGGTGCACCATTTCTTTCCACTAATACCAGCAGCAAATATTTTAGCAGCCAACTGCCATGTCATTAGTCTTGTACTGACTTGTTTGGTGTGTGCAACAGGAAATATTTTGCTTTCGGAGAACAAGAAAAATAGGTTTATTTGCATTATGCTTATTAATTTGTGCAGTTATTCAGTGTCTGGTGAGTTAATGTCCAAGGAAAACTATTAATTTTTATTAAAACGTTCTATTATTTTACGTTAACGATTACTCATTTATTTCAGCCCTTTGTATTCAGCATGTCTCTATCGAAATAAACCTACGTTTCTATGAAAATTTAAGCTTTTTTTTTTTTGCAGCCCACATAAACTTAAACCTTGTTATTTGGCCCATGTTAGCCCTTGAGTTTGACATGCTTGATCTATAAGAATGCCAGGGTAAAGGAAGCTGACCCTGGGACTTGCTCCTACCCTGACGAGGTAGAAGTCCTACATTGCCTTGGGCTTTCCTGAGAGTCTGTACATGTTCATGCTAAGCTCTGAGCACTCATACAATACTGGACTCATCTGTAGTCAAAGGCACCCCAGTGAGTCACGTGCAGCCTAGGTTGAGACTCACTATTGTGTGGTTATGTGTATTTGACTCAGTCGGGTGCTGGTAGCAGGCTGAGGACAGCACAGTACTTTAATCTGACATAGCGAACAAGGCTCACTGTGTCCCCTTTCTGTTTGCAGCATACCAGTGACTCTCAATCTTAGACACACACGAGTCATCTGTCTGCCTTTGAAAATCCAGAAAAGTCTCTCACAATCCCTGGAGTTGGTACTGACGTGTCATGGAAGCCAGGGTTTGACCAAGGCTGAGTTCTCCACTGCAGATCTTCAGAGCCCCCCCTGGCATAGCAGTAGTCCAACGGGACACTTAGCAATTCCATTCTCTGGGACATGCCAACAATGCTCCCACAGGACCCGCCACAGGGCTCACCATGCGGGAGGCAAGCTCCAGCAGCTCCCGCTTGGCCTGCTGCACACCCTGCGGGTCCCCCTCGATGCGGATCAGGTTGCTCTTCTCGCTGTCGGGAGGGATGCGTACAGACACCTTGTACTGATCTTTGATTCTGTTGACTTAAGAACAAAAGGAAACATTTTGGACTCAGACTGTACTACAGTCCACCAATGATTAACATGGTTAAAGCCCCAAATAACCTAACCAGTCACCCCAAAGCAGAAAGGATGATGAGGTCCCCCAGAGCAAGACTGCCTCTATTCTAGCAGGAGCTGGGCACAATCTCCACAGGACTGACCACATGGAGCATCAACCTGTCCATGCTGAACAACTGCTCAGAGCCTGAGACTCAGCTGATCTGGAGTGTGTCCAAGGCTTAGAATACAGCAGGTCCTCACATAATGTCATTTTGTTCAATATGCTTTCATTATGTTGATGAGAAAAAAGTTGACTCCCAGTGGACTGTGTGGAGTTTCCTCTGAGGACTCTAGGTTCCTTCCACATCACAAGGATGTGCACGTGAGAGAACTGCCCTGTCTGCACTGTCCCCATCTTTGTGAGTGTGCAGATAACGTCATACCAGTGACTCTCAATCTTAGACACACACAAGAGTCATCTGTCTGCCTTTGAAAATCCAGAAAAGTTCCTCAGAATCCCTGGAGTTGGAAGGGCACCTGTCCAGGGTGGGTCCCACCTTGTACCCTGAGCTGCCAGGAGAGGCTCCAGCCACACATGACCCTAAATTGGAATGAGTGGTGAAGAAAGAATTATTTTGTTTCATTCATTTTTCTCAAATGTATGTGTAGCTCACATTTCATGTTTAATATTTTAAGAGTTTTGGATTTTCATTTAAAATTTGGTGATGTTTTTGTGACAAATGTCATAGGAGCCCGGCCAGTATGGCTCAGTGGTTGAATGTTGACCCATGAACCAAGAGGTCACAGTTCAATTCCTGGTCATGCCACATGCCCTGGTTTTGGGCTCGATCCCCAGTGGGGGTTGTGAGGAGGCAGCCGATTGATGATTCTCACTGTTGATATGTCTATCTCTTTCCCCTTCTGAAAATAAATAAATAATATTTAAAAAATAAATAAAAATTGAAAACCAGAAGCCCTTACATTAACTGAAAATAAGAGCACCCCCATCAACTACCTCAGAACCCCTTGGCGGCCATGCTGTTGCCTAACACTCCATTGTCAGCTCAGGTGCAAACTGAGCTCTTCACTGTCTTTGCAGAACAGGTGGAGTTGAAAACCCTCCTCCAGCACCTTGTGCCCACTGTTAGAGATCTGGCCCCACACCCTGGAGAAGCCTTATCACCAGAAACAGGGTCAGCATTTGGTCCACTGTGTAATGAGGGAAGCCAAACTCCTTAAAGGGTCACAGGGAGGGTTCCAAGCACAGAGATAGCCATGAGCCCATGTGCTAGGACATGGGCCGGAAGTGGCACTGTTCCAAGGTGGAACCATGCAGGACAACAGACAAGCACACAGAAGCTGGTGGCAGGTTTTAGATTATGAAAGAAAACACGGGTTAGGAAATGAACAAGAAGAAACAGAACAGACACAATTCTCTGAATCACACTGAGTGGTTTCACACATCCTAGGGAGCAGAAACCAGAGATTACTATTAGCATTGCATTTCCTTACATTCTTAAGGAAACACTAACCAAAATAAACAAAGAGAACAAAAGCAAGTTTATGGTGTGTGCAGGTGAGCAATGACCGGAGCTGCTCTGAGTGGGTGCTATTGTTTAAAATGCTCCCATAACACAAAACTGGCACCAAATAAAGCAGGTGACAAGTTTACATGTACTCTGGAAAAAAAAAGGGACCGCACAGGGCAAAATCCAAAGAGGGCGCACTCACAGAGACATCATGCTTAGTGAGGTGAAGTTCTTGCAACTTACGGAAGGACCCACGACCAGATTAAGTGTTAGCCCTCACCTCCCACTGAAGGTGAAACACAGGACTGTCTCCAGAACTAGTAAGCACTGTGATGTGCATGATGGCCATGCAATAAAACTGAGCAAAGGAGGAGATTTTAAAACACATCCTGGGATTCAAGCAGAACTCATCTAACACATTTCCAATGCTGCCCCACCTTGTGCTACCTACCTGACACAGGTAATCCAACACGGAACCTGGGCTCACATATTACTGTTTGTCCAACAGAATCCCTCCCTGAGTTGTCTGACTTGGGCATGAGTCTAGAAACGTCTGACTCCTTGGTGAGCTCCAGGTCAGGGGTTAGAGGTGAGGAGGACAACACTGGTGGACTTCACCCAGCAGCTCTGGCTGAAACATGCAGGATGACACCCTGGGGAGTCCCTCTGCCATGGCCCTAGTGGGTGACTCAGGGAACTGACCCAGTTGATCACATTCATCTCTAGGCCAAACAACTGGGTGAGGGCTCCCAGTCAAATAGCTGGTGGCTTTTCTCCCAGCCTGCCCCCATGGTGTCCACTTCACTCACTGTTGGCTCCGCTCTTCCCGATGAGGTGTCTGTGAAACTTGTGGTCAATGCTGATCTCCACATAGTCCATGCGGTGAATCTGCAAGGACACAGAGCGCATCCATGAGACATGCCAGCTGGGCAGCCAGAACCACAGGAGAGAGCCAGCAGCTGCCGCCTTTTCTGACCCCTCAGCCATCAAGACTATTGCAAGCTCATCCCTCTGGCCCCCATGAAAGGCCCTTCCTCAAAATAATGTCTTCTCTCTCCATGGCTCTGGCCAGCTTCTAACTCTCAGAATGCACCACTCTCTGACTGGGCCAGCCTCATGTCTCTATGCCCACCCATGAAGCCTGACTGCCACACGACACAATGACAGCCCATCCCCAGTTCAAAGCACTTGGAACACTCACAGGGGCATCTTACCAAGTCTTTCACCATGGCTTCGATCTGTTCCTGGGCCACATTTACATCCTCCGTGGGGCCTTCCAGGGTGATCTTGTCCTCGCCTTCTGTAAACTCGATGTGAACCTACCGTACCAAAATAAAGGGACAGTGAACACGAGATGGCACAGTGGCAGCGACTGATTCCAAACTGCTTCACGAGAATGCAAATCCACCAACACCATGAAAAAGTGCAAAGGGGGCCTGAGGACAACCATTATTTTGTTATTTAATATAGTCTAATCATCTTTCCTTTACCAAAACAGGAACTGTGAAATCCTACACACTGTGCTTGTCACCAATACCTCAAAGCATGAAATACCTTAGCACACCTTCCTATATCACTCGCACTGTAGGACCCCTACTCCCATCTGACGGCATAAAGAATGAGACAGCTAACAGGGACGGAATTTTAACCCCAGTACAGCTGCGAGGGTGGTCACCAGACCAGCTACTTATAACACACCAGATGAGGAGGTGACTTCATAGGGGACTAGCCTCACCAAGTTATCATATTAAGTGTGACCAGGACTTTGATCTTAGAAATAAAGTGGCTACAGGGCAAATAGGACACGACACCCACACATAACAGGCCTCCAACACGATGGCGTGTCCTCTGGTGTTTCCTGGGGAAAACTGAGGCCTCCAGGCCAGAGGCACAGAGGACAACGCCACGAGCTCTACACTTCACAGTCTGTAGACAAATTCTGCTCTTCAGAATGTGCAGACATAACATTAGGAAGTTATTATGCCATAGTAACTAGAAGTGAGGTATTTCTTAAGATATTCATCAAACCTAGCATTCTCTCTGGTTAAAAAGACATCTTAAAAAAGAGGTATTTATGCCGAAACCGGTTTGGCTCAGTGGATAGAGCGTCGGCCTGCGGACTGAAAGGTCCCAGGTTCGATTCCGGTCAAGGGCATGTACCTGGGTTGCAGGCACATCCCCAGTGGGAGATGTGCAGGAGGCAGCTGATCGATGTTTCTCTCTCATCGATGTTTCTAACTCTCTATCCCTCTCCCTTCCTCTCTGTAAAAAATCAATAAAATATATTTAAAAAAAAAAAAAAAAAAAAGAGGTATTTAAAAAAACTTATTCTAATTAAAAAAAAAAAAAAGTGCCACCATCTTCAAAGGCACCCCAGGGGATAAACAGCAACACCAAAACAAAAGTCAGTCAGCAACAGGACAACAGAATGCAAGGCCAACCCAGTGCAGCAGGTCAACATGTTCCCTCACCTTTGGCATCTGCTGAGTGATCTTGGCCAAGTTCTGCCCCTTCTTGCCAATGATGAAACGGTGAAGCCAAGAAGGAGCAGAGACGGAGGAGACTGTAAAACTGTTGGCCTAGGAAAACAAGCAAACAAACCAACGTCCAGGCTACGTAAGCACGCACCAGGTTGCTCAGCTGGACTTAGCGATAGACGAGCACCCTGACCCAACACAGCCCGGGCCCTGGATTCCCTGGGAGGCAGTTACCTTGGCATAGACCTCAGTCAGTGCCTGACCTAGCTTTTCAGGCTCCCCTCGAAGTATCACAGTCTCAGAGATGCTGTCGGACGGTGGGATCTCCACAGAAACTCCAGTTCTTTCGAGAATCTCCTGCAAGGAATTGCCCTTGGGCCCAATGACATACTTGTGCTGGGATTTCTTCACTTCCACTGCGATGGTTGTGGTCTTCTTTTTCTAAGTAAGAGTACCATAAAGATGTCAGAGGGAAGGGCACAGGAGAGGCAGGCGAAGACAGAATATTGTCACCAAAAGGGCAGGGATCAGGACACGGGGCCTAGACTACAGCTGCTGAGCCCTGGAAGGGGAAACAATGACCAGCCAATCCCAGAAACCCCACTCATCATGGGTTGGGTTTTCTCCTTAGAAGAATCACCTGATAATTTGTCAAGCCCAAACCGATTACTACAACTTGGAAAAGCAGGGGTCAGTTTGGAAGAGCAGTAATACCAAATCCTCTCCTTAAATTAAGGAACAAGTTTCAGACCTCAAAGTCACCAAATGGAGCTAACAGCTTACTCAAAGACGTGGCCACTTGTGAGCAGTGCATCTAGCCCAGGGTGGGAGAGTGAGAGAGGCGGGAGGCGGAGTGAGGTTGGCAGATAGAAGGGAAAGCCTTCAGCACGAACTCAGTTCACTCTCCATTCCTGCCCATGGGGATTTCCCTTCTCCCACCACTACCTTTTCTTCATAAATCTTCTTGATCCGAGCCACAGCCTGAGCCAGCTGCTCCTTCTCCCCAGTGAAGACGATTTCTGTCCGGTTGACACTGGGTGGGGGGATGTTGATGCGCGTCCCTGTTTCTTGCATGATCTCACTGACGAGTCGATTATAAGGCCCAGCGATGAAGGGATGGAATGCCTTTTCCACTTCTAGCCTCTCTACAGCACGTTTATCCTGGAAATGAAAGGACACAGCTGAGCACAGGTCTGGGCACAACCTGGACAGACAGGGCCTGTTGGGGTCAAGGCTGCTCTATGAATACTAGGTCCACAGTTGGCCTTACCTGCTCGGCAGAGATGAGCAGGACTTCGTGGCGAGCTTTCTCGATGCCCTCTTTGGTGCCAGTGATTCTGATCTGGTTACTTGCATCATCTGGGCGTGGGATTTGAATTTTGGTTGCCGTTTTTAGCTCCAAGTCTTGTAGTTTCTCTCCATTTTTACCAATAACAAAGCGATGATGTTCTTTGGGAATGGCAACAGTTGCTGAGGCCTACAATAGGTAGAGAAACAAAGAAAATAAAAGTACTTGTAGGTTATGAAAAAGCATGTTTTTCCATACTATTCTCTCTGGTTAGAATACAAGTCTCATCTGATTTTGCCTAGCCAACCCCCATTATCCTTTAGAATAGTCTCAGGTTAAACATCACCTTCTTGGGAATGCTTTCCCAGACCTCCTGACTAGGGTAAGTTCAAGTGTGGTATGACCTGGGTCACACTTTCAGCTATCACAATTATTTAGAGATAATTCTTTATTCAACATCTTCTCGGCCCAACTACAAGCCACCACTAAGACAGGGATATTCAAGTTCATCTGTCTTGTTTTCCATGTTGGTGACTCCTAACACCATACTGGGACATCATAGGAGGCAGAGACGTACTGACAGACCAGATTCATTTCTGTTTCTGGAGTACTGGGCTACCTTTTTCAGACATAAACCCTATGTCTATTAATAAACTTTTCTACCTGTCTCTTTTACAAGCAAATAAAACAGACAACTCATCTGAGTAAAGAAAATGGAAACAATCTAAACCCTTCATCTCGTAAGTCAAACTGTCAGAAATCAACCAACTTCCTGAGGTCACGGAGAAACCTGGGAGGAAGATGGCCGTTTCTAGTCTTTCTAACTCTGTACAGAGAACAGCCAGCAACTTAAAAAGAAGCAAACCATTAAGGTTCCCACCACTGTCCCAGCAAAGTCACAGATCATCCAGCTTCTCTTCTCCCCCAAGGCATACAGTTTCACACAGAATATTCAACATTTACAACAGAAACCGTTAAATTGTATCACAGAGGCAATAGAAAAGGTCCTCACTTCACAACTAGCATAGAAACTAAGACCACTGGCTTCTACATTGTGATCAAATGAGGTTTAGTTCAAAAATGATTCAATATTAGGAAATCCATTTATATAATTCAGCATATTGTTAGATCTATGAAGAGAAATAATCAAGTGATCATGTCCACAAAATTTAAATCCATCCATGATAAAAATTTACAAGAAAATAGAAATCAATGGATATTCAGTTGACCCCCTTGAACACAGGTGTAAACTGCACAGATCAACTTATATGTGGATTTTTACTATATTTTTTAACATGACAAAATACATTTACCTCAGCCCCAAAGCTCTACTTAATGGGAAAGTGCTTGTTTAGGCCATGCACTGCCCGCACCATGACTTTACTTCCACTGGAGCAGGTCCCCACACAAGAGGGGCACAAGGCTGCACAGGAAGAGCACCTGCCCACACAGCCTCGAACCCTGGGAAACTGCTGCTTTATTACATTTTTCTTACTGTCTATAACAGGAAGGCAAAATTAGAATACAGAAGTCAACAGCCTTTGTTTTTTATAACAACTGATTTTTATTTTTTAATTGAATTTAGAGAGAGGAAGGGTGAAAGAGGAAGGGAGAGAGGGAGATATCGATCAATTGCCTCCCACATGGACCCCGACTGAGGATCAAACCCCCAACCCACATATGTGCCCTGACCAGGAACTGAACCTGCTACCTTTTGGTGTACAGGAGGACACTCCAACCAACTGAGCCACACCGACCAGGGCCAGAAGCCAACAGCTTTATCTTAACTAAAAACAACCGGGTTAGAAAACGTATGAAAAAGACCACCCTTTCCAATAGGCAAAAGAAAGGAAAAAGACAATAAAGTAGTTGGACTATAAGCCAGTAAAAGAGGTGGAATGTAGGCATTAGCAGTCAGAAAACATCCCTTAGGAGGTCTAATGCAACTGTGAGCAAAAGGCTGATTATAAAGTTTGCATGTAAACAAAAAAGAATACAACAGACAGGAAAACCCAAAAAAGAACAGTACGGGAGAGATGGGAAACACTGTACTGTATACACATGAAAGTATAAAACCATCAATACTAAATCAGGAGAACACTAGCACACAGAGATCCCAAAAGGTCAGAAGTGAAAACCCAGGAACATATCCAAGTTAATATGAACATGTAGAACTTGATATAAACAGCCACTCAAAATCAGTGGGGGGAAATTCCTTTAGGCCATGCACTGCCAGCACCACGGTACTGATTTAAAAAAAATATTGATGATGGGAAAGCCATATGGGAAAGAGTGAAACTGGATGTGTAGCCCACACCATTCACAATAAATTCCACACAGAACAGGAACTGGAATATAAGAACATCCTTAAATGCACTAGAGGAATACAATAAACATTCTTAAAATACCTATGTGAAAAAAACTTTCCTAACAGTGACTCAAAATAACAAACTGTTCAATGAATTTCACTACACATTAATAAACTTTCACAAAGCAGAACACAAGATCAAACACAAATGGCAAACTGGGAAATATTATTTGTAACATATGACTGAGAAGGGTTTTTAGGAGCCCTAATACACTGAGCAAGATGCACAACTTTAACTTGATAGAAAAGGGCAAAAGAACAGACAGTGCACAGAGAAAAGCAAAAGGCCTTTGGATGTGGAAAGATGCTTAATCTTGTTCACCAGAACAATGCAAATAAGTTTACTCAGTCCTAACCAGTTTGGCTCAGTGGATAGAGCAGCGGCCGGAGGACTGAAGGGTCCTGGTTCGATTTTGGTCAAAGGCACGTACTTCAGTTAAAGGCTCGATCCTTGGCCCTGGTGGGGACATATGCAGGAGGCAACCAATTGATATGTCTCTCACATCAATGTTTCTCTTTGTCTCTACCCATCCCTTTCTCTCTCTCTAAAAATCAATGGAAAATATCCTTGGGTGAAGACTGCCAACAACAAAAAAGTTCACTCCGCTGCCTTTCAGCCTGAAATATTCAAATACTGGCTGGGCCTGGCTTGGCTATAGGGAAGGAATGGAGTGGAAGGGTACAGCCTGGAGGAAGGGGACCTAGCTGTTATGGCAAAATCACACCTGCTGCTACTGCTGACCCATCACCGTCTTGGAAACCAACCCTGAGATATACTAGGTAAAATAGGAAATGGCATGTGCACAAGGTTTTCCTGTGACATGATTCATAACAACAGAAATTGGGAAGCTACTCAAATGCCCATCAATGGGAATGCCCGAATAATTCCCTGGGCACCACATCCCTTGGTTGTATGAAGAAGCGAGGAAGATCGCTATGTGCTAATATGCAGACACCTCCAAAAAATATGCAGGAAAAACAGGATGTAGGACAGAGTCTATGGCCAGCTACCTTTTGCTCCTATTCTCCAACCCAAATAGGAAGGATACACCAAAGACTAAGAATGTCACCCAGGCCTGGCGGGTGTGGCTCAATGGTTGAGCACTGACCTGTGAACCAGGAGGTCACTGGTTCAATTCCTGGTCTAGGCACATACCTGGGTTGTGGGCTTGATTCCCAGTAGGGGGCGTGCAGGAGGCAGCTGATTAAAGATTGTCTCTCATCATTGATGTTTCTACCTCTCTCCCCCTTCTCTGAAATAATAAAAAATAAAAATAAAAGCCACCAAGCAGGTAGGGTGGGAGAAGGACGAAGAGTCTGGCTCTGCATGTACCTACCTGATCACACAGCTTTGACTGTGCAATCATCAAATGTTTAAGTTACTTTTTAAAAAATGTAACAAAATTTTTAAAAAAATTTTAGAGAGAGGGAGGGAGAGGGAGGAGGAGAAAAGAGAGAGAGAGAGACATGGATCAGCTGCCTCCCACACACAACCTGACTGGTCATTGAACCCACAACCTGGGTATGTGCCCTGACCTGGTGACCTTTCAGTGCATGGGATGCTGCTCAACCAACTGAACCACACCGGCCAGGGCTAAGTAACTTTTAAACATGGAAAGCAAATAACAGAAAATGAACCCAACTACTTAATCAGGATGATAGCCTAACATAAACAGAGAGAAAAATGACTCCAAGTGATTACAAAATCCACAACCCTTCACCTTAATTAGAAGGCTCAGTAACTCAAGAAACTTCCCACTACAAACGTCAAGAATTCTTGGACAAACAGCCGACTTTGGGTCTGTGGAAAGACATGGTTAAGGTCAGTCCACACGTCTTTGTTAGAAATCAGGAAGTGAACGAAGGTGGATGGTCCTGGCAGAAAACTGCAAGAAGCCAACAGGGAGGAGTCCAACCACTGGCCGAAGATGAGGCAACTTCAGCCTAAAGAACAACTAATAAACACATCAAAAGTCCTGCCCTGGTCTGTATGACTCGGTTGAGTGTGTCCTCCTGTGCACCAAAAAAGTTGCAGGTTTGATTCTAGGTCAGGGCACATGCCTGGGTTGTGGGCTCAAACCCCAGCAGGGGGTATGCAGGTGGGAGCGTATCGATGTTTCCCTTTCACATTGATGTTTCTTTCTCTTTCCCTTCCTCCCTCTCTAAAATCAATAAAAAAATTCTTTTAAAAATTCTAATGACACTTAAAAAGAATTAATGATCACCAGTGAAGATGTGAGAGGGCCAATTCAGTCTAAAAATTAGGGGGAAGGAAGAGGACCTGCCTTTCCCACTCCAACAGCAGAGAAGCTCTTCACAGAGTACCTGCAGATGTGGGGTGGAGGTGGATGGGGATGGGATGAGAAAGCCATCTCCCTGATGGAGCCAGGTAGCCACCAGCAATGCGTGAGGCAAGGACAACACAGATGGATCAGGAACTTTATAATGGATGAATTTGGCTGAAGACACCTCAGTCTACGGATCAATCTTGGACTCAACACCAAGTACACAGCACCACCCACAAGTTTTCTTGCCAAAAAAACAAGTTGAATGTGAAAATAACCAAGCCCCAAGACCTAACCACGAGTGTACAGAAAATAATGATGGATAGCGGAGCAAACCAGGCACCCACTTGTTCCTCCGCCCCCTCACCCCCAAAACCCAAGGGCATTAAGAAAAGGAGGGAGACGCACTGCTGAAGAATGAAAGGACTCAAGGCCTGACAAGCACACAGCAGGCTGTGAGTGGACAGTTACTTGAACACAATGATGAGGGAAGTCCATATATGCAGACTCAGTGGAATATGGATATGTTAAGAAATTACTATTAATAAGTGAGTTAAAAGCAAAGTGGTTATATAAAAAACACACAAAAGATTGAGGGACACCACACTGTATTACTTAATTGGGGGGAGGGCAGGAGGTAATGAAATGGGCCAGGGACAAATGCTTTTCAGTGTCCCCTCTCCCACCCAGTATTCAATTGAAAATATTCAAATATTCACCAATTAGCAAGTAACAGCAAAAGTCAGAGGGTACTACTCACCAGCCACAACGGGAAGCAATTTACACACAACATTTCCTACTTCCTGCACTTAATGATTTAACTCCCTGAATCTAGTGGGGTTAGGGACTGTCCCAGGCTCCATGTGGCCAAGTCAGTGCTCATCCTTCTGCTAACAAGCTAAGCCCCTGGCCTCTGTCCCATGGCCCCTCCTGCATCAGACTCCCATCTTCTCACCACGTGTTCTAGAATGGTCTCCCCTGTGAGCTCATGGCTCAGCAGCAGGTGGGAAGGCCTCTAGTTCTAAATAAACCTACAAAGGCTCTACCTGTCATGAGACTGACAATTCTCCACGCAGAGTCTTGGTCTTTGAGAGACGCCCCTCGGGGAGAAATGAATTGCAGGTTATTTATTACAATGGTTTCCAAATAAGTCCTCATTCTGGTATTAGACTGTTCAGAACTATGAAACTGGTTTAAAATAAACTTCGAACTTGTAACCTCTCAAGTCTGGGCCTGAAAATGTGTACTTACAATGTTACTTGCTGATCCTGTGCCTTTTTTGCACTTGGAACTGCCCATCTACACCACGCCCCTGCTACGCCATCAGCTTCTTGTAAATGTCTCAAACTCTGGGAAACCCTTGAACTTTCAGTTCATTTACCCCAGTTCTATTACTGAATTAGTGGCGTTGCACTAAAAATGCCAGGAGGCTCCAAATGTTGTTGTCCCACCTCTGAACTATCAACCTGCTCTAGTGGTGGGAGAGCCTGAAGAAGTTCAAGTGTGCCCACTCGGGAGGACCAGGACAGGGGACACTCACCTGGGTCTGCAGCCTAGCAACAATATCCTTCCGGGCTTTCATGACGGCGTCCAGCTTCCCAGAGACCATAATGGAGAGGCCCTGGTCTTTGGCGAGAGAGAGCTCCAGGTGAGCTCCTGTCCTCTGCATGATCTCAAGGCAGATTTTTGCTTGTTCACCTTCTCCAAACTGGTTCATGTCCTTGTATTTTCTCTCCTCCAGGGGTACATGGAACACCTGCTCAGAAAAGGACCAATGGGGAAGTTGAGACAGCAAGAAGAGAAGCAAGGATATTTAAATGTCTAGGCACGGAATATTGTAGTCTGTCCACTAAGTGCCACTCCTCTACCCACTGAGGGAAGGCCCAGAGAGCAGTGAAGAGATAAGCAGGTGCCGAGGGTAATGAGGCCGACCTTCTAGTGAAGAAGCAACCACCCCCAACACAGTGAGTGCAGTGAAGGAAACAGACGGAGTTGAGAGGCTGGGTAGGGCAGAGGTAAGGGAGGTTCGGAGGATGTCCAGGAAGGACCTTCCTGAAGAGTCAAGACACAGCCGGCTCTGCTGGGAGGTAAGGACGAGTGGAAGAGAGAGGGCAAAGGCTTAACAAAGTCAGGTGTGAGAACAGTCTGAGCAGCAAAAAGGAAGGGGCCAGACCCCTCAAGCCACCTTGCATTGAGATGGTGTCAGCAGAAGGAGACATCTGACTGCCAACTCGGGTCCCCCAGCTGCTCTGTGGAGATGGGACTGAACATGACACACTAAGCTGCGCGTTAAAAAGATTGGGAGAGCCCTAGCTGGTTTGGCTCAGTGCATAGAGCGTCGGCCTGCGGACTGAAGGGTCCCGGGTTCGATTCTGGTCAAAGGGCATGTATCTCGGTTACAGGTTCCTTCCCAGCCTGGGCCCTGGTTGGGGCTCATGCAGGAGGCAACCAATTGATGTCTCTCACATAGATATTTCTGTCTTTTCCTCTCTCCTCCACTCTCTCTTAAAAAAAAAAGAAAAAATATCCTTGGGTGAGGATTAAAATAAATAAAAAAGAATAATGACTAACTACAAAAAAAAAAAGAAAAAGATTGGGAGACGCCTATTGAAAGAAGATGATCAGATGCAGCTGGTTATGAGTCTGGATTTGGAGAGGTGCCCTCTCAGCACAGAGGTGGACAGGTGGCAATTACCAACTGTGACCCCACATGAGTTCACAGACAGAAGGTAGAAGAGATGACTGCTTCAAGACAACAGGACACAAAGTAGACAAGATAGACAGGTCTTATTGGAGGTACTGATGGGGAAGGGTGAAAGGCAGGGGCAGTTTCAGGAGTTGGGAGAAGAGATGGAATTGCAGTAGGCTGAAGAACAGAAGGAGACCCATTCCTTCTGGGTGCTGGGGACATAGGTTAGCATGAGGGCAGTGTACTCCATGGAGCAGCCCTGGGGTGGGGATGGGCTAAACCTGAAGGCCTATTCCCTCTGCACCTCCCCAAGCACTCTAATCAGATACTCCTTCTTCCTCCTGGGAAGGGCAGGTAAAGAAAGAGTGGCATTCCTACCTGAGTGATGACAGAAGCCTTGATGGGCCGGATCTTGTTACCCCAGGCGCCTGCAGGTTCCTGGGCGCTTTCCAAGCAAGCTGCTTTCTCAGGGAGTGGGGGGAAGGCATCCTTGTAGGTTGGAGGGTCACTCTCTTCTTCTGAATTTAAAGTGGCAACTGGACCAGCCAACACAGAGTAAGAGGAAGCACATTGTTTTCAGTATCAGAAGAAAAAACACTTGGGAGGTTTTAACGTCAAAAAGAGAACACTAATTGCTCAAGTGACAGTGACCTGTCTCATTCAGTGATGGGAAAGGGCCCCAGGAGGTCGCCAGGTCCAACATGTGAACTGTAGAGGCCAAGTTGATGTGAACCTGATGGCAAGACCCCTGCCCTGGCAGCTTCCCTGTGAAGGATCAGCTCAGACACCGGGCACCCCACCCTTCCCGTGATGAGGTGAGCCCCTTGAAGGCAGGCCTTGCCCTCACAGTCTTCTAATCCTGTATTTTTTTTCTTTTAAATCATAATTAGGGCAATGCCTGGCACAGAGCTGGCCCTCAAATTTGCAGAATAAAGTAACGCTGCTGCCAGGCATGGCCTGTCATGTACAACGTTGACAAGAACTCCGGCAGGGACTCCTCACCCTTCTCAGAGAGCAGCAAGCCCTGGAAATCAGGGCCCCTCATCATTACCCACTTCCATCCTCCATCCTCACCATTCACACTCCTGTCCCAATGGCCACAGCTCCATGAAAGCGGGAGTGTGATTATTTGGAATAAGCCTATATGCAAAGCCAAGCACTGCGTCTGGCAATAGGAGGGCCTGATAAAACTCGCTGTGGATGGGTGTGTGCACAGAGCAGTGAGATAACCTTTGGGTTCACACAGGCCTATATCCAACTGTGGGTTCACCACTTCTGTCCATGTGGCTAAGCTATACCCAAACACCAATAAAGACACAGTGCTTGGGTTCTGTCACTACCTTGCATCTGTCACTCATCTAGAAAGGGATATGATGTGTACTCCATAGGGCTGCTGGGTCATTTAGAAAGACCTAGCACTACAGGCACTCAGAATCAAAGCGAGGAAGTGTCCAGGTCTCCACAACCCAGAGAGGATCACTTGAAAGGTGGCACAAGTGACTGACAAAATGAATTTTTAATTTTAATTACTTTAACTTAAGAACCAATATCCCATTCATATATAGAAAACTTAAGAATGTTTGGAACAACTTGGAATAGAATAGCCTACTCTTTCAAATGAAAATTTTATAAAATCAAATACAGATGAAGGGTTTTAGATAAACATTTGGTGTGCAAATCAAGCTGTCCTGATGTTGTAAATGGAGACCAGATTCTGAAGAAAATAACGTCAAGTATCATTTTTTCTTTCTACATTAAGAGATATTGAAATGACAATGTTTTAGACATATTCCTCCAGATGAGTGTTCTTGGTCATGGCCAGCTGCTTTAAGGAACTGAGAAGCCAGGGAGGGTCCAGCCTTCACCCCACTGGTGGCTCCTGACAGCCCAGATTTAGTTGAACACAACTGGGGTGCTCCACAGCCCAGATTTAGTTCAACACAACTGGGAACAGAAATTTTGAAAAAAGAATCATATTAATTAACAATGGTCAAATTCATCGGCTTTCCAGAAAGTTGTCCACATTTTAAATCTCATTGAGTCCAGATTCACCTATTACTCCTGGCTAGTTCCTCCCTGCACAGAAGGGTAGTGCAAAACCAAGTGCACAAGACAGGTGGGCCCTGGCCCTACCCCACAACTAGTGTCAAATGCACTTCTACAGATTTCAAAAGGGCTTGGAGGGAACGCTGTCTGAAAAGTTAAGAGTGTGTACAAAGCTGTCACCTTTGATCTGTTGCGGAACCAGCCCACTTCGGTGTTCAGCAAAGCTCTCTTGGGTCAAAACTGCAACCGAGCTCATGGTTGATGGGGTGCCCACACACAGTCCTGGTGAGGCACTGGAGTGGGGAATGAGGAGAGAGAAGAAAGTCAGGCACAGACAGCTCTCCATGTCCACGAGACTGTAAAGCTTTCAACCAAGAATTAATTCTCTTTTACTAACAAACTGTACCTTACTTTCCTCACTTACAACCTCTAATATCAGTAAGGTGATACCCAAACTCTCACCAAGTGAAGAAAAGAAAAATGCAAATAAAGGAGGGTCCTTGGACAACTGTCCCTTCAAAAGTTGCCCTGTAGTTGAGCAGATGGAGGGTCTGGCTGAGAAGGATCAACACCAGAATGCCAGGGCTCGCAGATACAGTCTGCACTCCAACTACTAGGGCCAACTAGAACCCACCAGGCTGTGACCCAGCAACACAGATCAACATCTGGAAGGTTCTCCGAACAGCGGTCTCAGTTATTCTATCTCTCTGTTCACCAAGTTACCTCCTGATGCTTATAATACAATGTACCACATGACAGTTGCTACCAAAAAGCCAATCAAGCAGCAGAGGCAAGGCTCTCATCCAGGGCTCAGTCACCTGAACAGCACTGCAATGCTAAGGGGGCTGGCTGGGGGGCAGGAAGAGCAGCCTTACAACACTCTGTGGCAACAATGTAGTAGCAAAAGGCAGCATGGACTGCCCAGATGGGCTAAGTGCCTCTAACATATGCCCATTGGTTATTCTCCAACATCCTATCGCCCAGGTGTGGGAGGGGACTTGCAGCAGGTAGAACCTGGTACAAGGGCACCTCAATTAGGGCAGGAACTGGAACCCACTCCCAAGCCACAGTACTCAGTGGGATTCCATGGGACTCTAGCTCTAAAAGCCACGGCTCCTTTATTTGGAAAACAGGGCTTATAAGACACCGAGGCCAGGGGTGTTAGCTTCTTCCCCCAACTCTAGGTGAGCCCCATGCTAATATAATGAGGAAGAACCCCCCTCTTCACACAATTATGTACCAAGTGTCTTATACCACCTTGGCAAAAAAAGTATAAGAAGGCCAAGTAATTTAATTAGAAGAGTGAGTTTTTACATAACTTTAATAATTTAGACCTCTCCCCAAGTTCAAGAAAATTAAGCTCAGCATTAAAGAGAAGCAATATGCAAACTCAGATAATCCTGAGCAAACATAATTCACATTTAAGAAAAAAGATTAAAATGGATGGATGCCAGATGATACATCTGAAGGGCACACGTGCACACACTGCTCAGGCAGGACCTGATTCTTTCTCAAGAACCACTAGAAACTTAAGGATGAAATGTACTGGAAGGAAGTACACACACAGCCCAAGGACAGGAAGCATTCAGACAGGACAAACTTACCAGCAAAACGGTCAGTAGCCAGAAAGTCCGTCCTGAGGCCACCTCTGTCAGCCTGCCAGCTTTTGCTGGTATGGAACAGGAAGGAAGAGGGAACAGGAGAAAACCAGAGAAAAGTTACTTATCTGCACTGTACAAACCAGACCTTTACCTCCCAACCAAAGAAAGTCAAAATAGTATTTAAACTTTCCCAATATTTAGGCATTTTTCTTGGGGGGAAAAAAGGAAGCTCTGCTCTTAGACCATTAGCTCCAAACAAAACATACTGCAGTAAAACCTGAACCATCTTTTAGAGCAGTGATCGCCAACCTTTAGGACCTCACAGACGACCAGTTGGCGACCGCTGTATTAGAGGACAAGTTTTCCAGGGACCTTGAGGGAGTGATCCCATAGAGCCAAAACTTTTTTTAAGTGTAACCATTTTGAAGTAAAATCCTCACAAAATTGATGGTTTGTTCTCCTGCATGGTTATGTACCTTTTCCCTATACTCCTCCTAATCTGAATACTGAGCCAGATGAAAAAAAGGTTCTGATATTATGCTATGACATAGAATGTGGACCTTGGGGCCCCCTAAGCTTTTAAGGGTAACTGAGAGTTACTGCCTTTAGAAGTCCTTTGCTCCCTTCTAATCCATGAGGTTTTAGAAACCAGGCCAGGAAACAGCAGGGTTGGAAGGAACTTTGCAAGGCCATCTGGGGAGAGTCAAGAACTACTCTATGAATTAAGAGGGTATGGGTCACCCTGCCTTGGGGGACTTTGGGATAGTGAGGCTGCCAGGTCAGTTACTGCCACTTTAGGCAAAATACCATATGCTGGACAAGGTACGATAAGCTAGCTAGACTAAATAACAAAGGTCAGGCACGGGTCATTAGTGGGAGAATCAACAACAGTAACCTAATTGAAGAATAATGCCCCCATTAATATGCACCGCTCAGGAGCTCGGAAGACAGCTCATGGCAATCTGAGATGCAGCAGACTAGATTTAAAAGGGTCTCATCGTCCCAAATGGGAAACAGACCAGTGGCACGTCAAGATTTTAGAAATCCCTAAATGCAGGGCTTGGGCAACCACATGGGGAAAGTTCTATGACCCATAGGCCAGAGCCTCTGTGGGGCCCCAGTCCCACCCTACACACAGATGCATCCTGAGACCAAGGAAGAAAGTGGAGACAAACTGACTAAGACTATTTACTTAGGAATTTGTCTCCAACTAATTCTAATCTGCAAGTTTTAAAGATTACGGTGAGGAATAAAGAAAGCCTTTCCATTAAGTCATAGTATCAGAGCAGCACATCCACCCAGGTCTGACAGTTAGGAAGGGCAAGCACTCTGTGGGATTCCCAGTGTACATGTAGCCAGTCCAGAAGATGGAGGTGTTACAGGTCCAAACACTGACAATGAAGCCAGGACCCTGGTGTCCAACTGACCCTCCTTTCTCAGAATTCCCACTGCAGCTGCACACACTCTTGCCAGGTGACCTTCCACCTGAACAACATCCCACCCGGGGTTGTCCCAGGCACCAACATAAATTCTTAAGATATACACACATCCACTTCTTTTTAAAAAAATACGTTTTTACTGATTTTTAGAGAGAGAGGAAGGGAGAGGGATAGAGAGAGAGAAACACCTTTGACTGGCTGCCTCCTGTACGCTCCCTTCTGGGGATCGAGCCTGCAACCCGGGCATGTGCCCGACCGGAAATTGAACAGTGAGTGACCTCTTGGTTCCTGGGTTGATGCTCAACCACTGAGCCACATTGCGTGGGCAACATCCATCTCTGAACAAGTCAGGTTCACACACATAACCATAACAATAGCCACTCCCTCTCCTCTGTGCTCCCATGGACTAGTCTTCCATCTTTCCTGGACAAGGCAAGTCTTCATGTCCCAGTGACAGGCACACAACAAGCCCATGGAGCTCAGTCACTATCCATGTCCACTCCAGCCACAGATCTGTGACCAGCCAATCCCCACTCTGCACTTGGTATCACACACAAAATGGGACAAATTCCTTAGGATCTCTTCTGATATTACTCACACACCTTTCAAAAGTCAACTCCAGCTAGCCCTTCTATTGGACTCAAGAAAGAAGCACTGCTGCAACAGATCCTAATGTGCTGCAGTCTCTAACGCCCCCACATGTGCAACAGGCCCTCAGGCAGCTGAGAACAGAGTGGACCTCCAGAAAACTCCAGACTGGTCTGACAGGACACACTAGGTCTCCCATCTTCAGATTTCAAATGGCAGTCTGAATCTGAAATGTCACAGCTGAACAGATTATGTGAATGGATTTAAATTAAGCAATAGATTTAACACCTAAGGTTCTGATATCATCAAATAAGGCTATCATTTTTCTTCTAAATTTCTCAAAACTCCCACCTTTAAAGATTCCACTTTAAGTATGTATCTAATGACCCCCATGTAAATTAGATCTCAGCCCCACCTGAGGCTCTGAGGTAAAGCCTTACAAAAGGCTAGTACCAACCTTACCCACTGGCTCCAGCTGCGCCTTCACAGACAACCCCCGACAGACTTACTCCTGCTCACAGATGTTTTTTCCACCTCACAAGTGTGAACACGGCTGCAGGTGGTCTCCACTCTAGCTCCTTCACTTGCTATCTTAAGTTCCCAGGAGACCTTAGACAGGCCCAAAGAACAGAGACCAGACATCTACTATCACAATTTCTCAGTTAATCTAATAATGGTGCTCAAATCAGGATTGAAAGGGACCTTAGACATTACTCTATTGCAGTCTTTGAACACCACCAGAGACAGGAACCACATGGCCTTTCAAGGGAGCCACACTCTACTTCTGTTCCACTGTGTAGCTGTCAGAACAGTCCGCCTTATGTTGTGCTAAACCTACAACCTCTCTCCCCGTTCTGGCCAGAGAACAAGCCCACTCTTCCTTACTACACTCCAGATGTGTGAGGCTGTGCCCCTACTTCAGTTGTTCCCAAGACGGTCCCAATCCCTTCATCTCTGTGGTGGCTCTCAACTACTTTCCCTGCACTAAGCATTCTGGTCCACCCATACAAATCTCAAACTATTCTCAACCTGGACTTCGAGTGTTCCTCAGGGTAAATGTCCAGAGCAAAAAAAAAAAAAAAAAAAAAGCCACATCTCAAATGATAAGTATGCAGCAAACAGAACTAGAAAAGAAGGGTGGGTGAAGCCCAGACTCTTCTCTTCCTCTCAGGGAACATCAAGAGCTCTTGACCCCCCCACGTGGGAGAAATGTATAGATTACACCTGAAACTAGTTTTTAAAAAGCACACACAACAGGAAAATCTTTAAGAATTGTACTTTTTTGCTTTTAAAAACAAAGCATAAGTTGATTCCTTGTGATGTTTTGCCAATTACATATTCAAAAGGATAAATCTTTGCAAAGAAAACTCACAGTAACAGTTCAGAAAGAATGTTACCTCCAACTAATGATAATCTCGCACTTTACATAGAGACAGGACTGAGTATGGAGAGTATCAAAACCTACGGCTGAAACCAGGGCTTCTCCCCTCTTCTTCCAAAATTAAAATTTACTTTCATCCCACAGCAAACTTGCAAGGGAAGTTTTTTTAAAGTACTTCTCAGGATCCATAAACCAAACTTGATAAACATAATATCCCCACAGGCCGAAAAAATCAGCAAGCCTGTTTCAGATCAACCGGAGGAGCAGGGAGCAGAGGCGGGCATGCGTGTGTTCCGCCAAGTTCTGGAAGTCTGCACCATCCCGCAGGAGGAACTTTCGCAGATGCCACCTCAGCACGGCCCTCCCACAGGCCACGCGAGCCCGCGGGCGGGGACAGGCTTAAAGGGGCAGGAGCACGCTCGGCCTCCTCGCCTTCCATCCAAATTCGGTATTTTTCCGTAATGTATTTTTCGTTCGGGACCCTGGGGCACATCCAAGTTGCACTCCAGCCCGAGGAGGGCGCAGGCCCAGCCCTGACCACGTAGGCGGGTGGGCTGGAGGCAGGTGAAGGTGCAACTGGACTACCAGGCCCCTCCCGCTGTCCCAGGCACCGGCTACCCTGCGGGACAGACATCTGTGAACCAGCCCCCCTCTTGGGGGAGGAGCGCTCCTCTTGTGGGGGGGTGGGAGGGGGGATAAGGGGCACGGCCCAGACGCCCACGTCACCGACCTGGGCCCAGGTCGGCCGCACCTCACCCTGCACCCGGGTTGTGGGGGTGGGTAGTGCAGAGGGAATACGACCCTGTTTAGGGGTAGAGGGCTGGGAGGGGCGCTCTCACCTCGGCACGGGCGAGGCCGGCGGACGCTGGACTCGGGAAAGTTTCTTACTCTTCCCTAGCCAACGCCGCGGCCCATGCGCAATGGTGACACGTAGCCGGCCCCCCCCCCCCGCCCCATCCCGCTTGGCCAACCGGCCAGAGAGGAGGGGGCGCCTGTGGCTGGGGCGTGAAGAAGGGTATTGACTGAGGGGCCGGGGTGGGGGAGACGGAAGGCGACCCCGGCCCCTCCCCCGCTTGCCCGCCCCGGCGCTCCACGTCGGCAGCCAGCCCGGACACCCGGCCCCGCCCCCGGTGCCCAACTTCCCCACGCAGCCTGTGGCGCCAGCTGCTCTGGGCCCGCGCCCCGCGCCTGCTCTGCCACTCTCCCGCTCGCTCACTCACTCGCTGTGCGGTGCGCGCTCGCCGCCCGCCCGCTCCAAGAATGCCAGTGCTCCGCGCCGCTCCGAGGCCGGCGCACGGGCCCCGGCTGCTATATAGGGCGGCGGCTCCAATCCCGCAGAGACACGTCAGATCGTGGCGCCCCGCCCCCCATCGCGCGGGGCCCCGCCCCCGCTCGGCGCACAGGTCAGGGCGCCTGAGTCCTGCCCTACTCCAGACCGCAGAGACCTGCAGGGCCAACCAGAGAAGGGGCAAAAAGAGCTGCCGCTCTGTCCCCCACCCAAAAGAAACGAGCAGCTTTGAGAGACAACACATAGCAAATTAAATGCTACCCCAACCAGTTCCAACTTTCAGTAGCTGATGACAAGCTGCTTTAGCCTAACAACACTCCCCTGGGAACACAAGCCATGCCTCCAAAGTTTGGAGCACAAATTTTCATTCCCTCACTCAAGGGGGAGAGAGGGTATTCCTGCATGAATTACGGAGTGCACCATGTATACTTGAGCACAGGACCATCCCACATGGGGTGAGACACAGGGGCACATGGGCCTTTGGGAACAGAGAGGTCAGCTGGGAATAGTCAGTGCAGGACTTGGTCAGCACAGCCTATAGTCACCATAGGGAGGTTGCTCAGGATAATAGGAAGCTGGTGGGGAGCTTCCAGCAAACAGCAGAGGCACTGACCAAATGTGCTTTTTAGTGGCACACTGTCAAAGTACATAGAGAAGGAGGAGGGCAGGAGGCTACTGCAGTTGTTCAGTCTAAAGATGACTGGCTTTCCATTATGGCTGGCAATGGTAGCTAACTAAATGGCCAGATTTGGAAGGCAACACCAAGTTGTCTTACCTGGATGTGGGCATGATTAAAAGTCAAGAATGACATAGGGGTTCTATAGCTGCCCTCAGGGAAAAGGGGGAGTGTGATGTAAAAAATCAGAACTTCATGATTTAACATGTGAGATGTCCCACTAGATGACCAAGTAGGAATGTCAAGTAGGCAACTGTATGTGCAAGCTGAAGGCCAGGGAAGAAGCCCAGCACAGTGAGCAAAAATACCACGGCCCCTCATGACATCACCGTGGGAGAGATGGAAGACAGAAAAACCCGCCACTCCAAGCCAAGGACATCATCAAAGAGGTGCCCGAAGTCACTAGGAAGGTACCTGGACAGGGGCACTTCCTCTTTAAGCTCCAAGGAACTCTTCAGCACCCCTTCCTGTATTATTACTGCCGTTTGTAGGTAGTCTTTCCACAGGGATTACCAAACCAGCAACTCAGACAGGTGTGTTTTGTTACTGTTTATTTTGAGGATCCAGCACTGGACTGAGGGATGAGGAAGGAGGAAGAAGAGAGGGATTTGGGAACAGTCATTAGGTTTGCTATCAAAGAAATTCCAATGAAGCTAGAAGTTGCCACAGGCAGAAACTCTCACAATACCTAGTGCACAGGAGGCCTTAAAAGAGTTGATTAAGAAACTTATTATTAACAAAAAATAAAATCTAATGTTAAATTGGCGCCACAAACCATCCCAGGTGCCTTGGTGCTGACAATTATGACCAGCTTTTCTTCCCAGCAAGGTTTAGTGCAGTGAACAGTTTGTAGAGGCAAATTCTAAGATGTCTGGATCCCGCAACACTCACACCAGATAATGTGCAAATCATTTGCTCAAAAGACAAACATTGGTCTATGTGACTTTAGGTTTCAGCCCTCAAGGGAATAGGGAAGAAGCTTTGAGCCTGCTCAAGGTAAAAGGTTAGACTAGGCCACCATCCCTACCCCCACTTAAAGCCATGATCTACAAAAAGACCAACCCTCAACAGAAGACAGGTGCTAGAAAAGAAGAAAAACCTACAAGCACAGCTCTAGCTCGTTTTGCTCAGTGGATAGAGTGTCAGCCTACAGACTGAAGGGTCCTGGGTTCAATTCCGGTCAAGGGCACATGCCCAGGTTGCAGTCTCAATCATCATTGATGTTTCTATCTCTCTCTCTCTCTCTCTCCCTCCTCTCCCTTCCTCTCTGAAATCAATAAAAACAAACAAAAAACAAACAAAAAAAACTCCTTTAAAAAACGAACAAAAAAAACCCTATAAGCACAGAGATATTACAGGATGCTTTCTGACCAGCCTGCGCACTGGGAGATTGGAGCACCTCTGAGCACTAGCAACCATGGACTAGTCAATAAAATTCAGGGCTCAAACTCCTACAATCATATCTGTCCAAGAACACCTAGGTTAAACGTAGAAAATAAAACAGAAAGAAATTCTGCTCAGGAGGGAATAAACCTCACACCAGGCTGCAAAGGATACCTACACTGCAGAGAGGCTAAAAGCCCAAAATTCAAAAAATAAGACTGAAATAGGATTAGACTCGAAAACTTCAAAGGACAGAACTATCTGATTGAGACTATAGAAAAATGTTAGTGATTGGAGACATAAGACATAAAGGCAACATTAATAAATCTAAAGGTGGGACAAATGAAGAGGTTAAGAAGCATAGACAAAAGGACATTCCACATAAGTCTAATAGTAATTCCAAAAAGAAATACAAAGAACAGAGAAAAAAAGACTAAAGAAAATCCTAAAATGTAAAGACACAACATTCCCTTCTTTCCCCAAAAGAGACAGAACAGGTGGCTAGCAGCATAATTTAAATGAACCCACACCAAAGCACACTAGAGTGAAACCTCAGAATGCCAAAAGAGTAGACCTATTACTATCAGTAGCTAGCTGCTGAGTTAACTGTTAAAGGATATATTTCATGCTCTAGCTGGTTCAGCTCAGTGGATAGAGTACTGGCCTGCGGACTGAAAAGTCCTGGGTTCGATTCCTGTCAAGACATATCTCAGTTCAGGCTTGATCCCTGGCCCTGATGCCAGAGGCAACCAATCGATGTGTCTTTCTCAGATCGATGTTTCTCTCTCTGTCTCTCCCCCTCCCTTCCACTGTCTCTAAAAATCAATTGAAAAATATCTTTGGGTGAGGATTAACAAAATAAAATAAATAAAAGGATATATTTCAGCAAGAATAAAGTGAAAGTCAGAGACTTGCAATAATAATATTGATAAAGAAACCAGTAACCTAGGTAAAATGAAACAAGTAGTGACCATCCTATATAATAAAAGAGAAACATGTAAATTGACCATCCCTCCGCTACACTCACCAGCCAATCAGGAGTGAGTATGCAAATTAACCCAGCAAAGATGGCAGGTTAATTTGCATACACAGACGCAGAGTGGGAGAGCCAGCAGAGAGTGGAGCAGCTTGGGGAAATTGGCTCCCCAAGCCACCAGACAGAGAGCAGAGAGGGAGAGCTGGCAGCTTGGAGGACTTGGCAGAGTGGGAGGCCATGGGACGGAGACGGAGCAGAAAGGGAAAACCAAGATTGCGGGAGCACCAGGAATTCTGGGAATAGTAGTTTTAGTGGCAGCCCCAGGACCGGAAGCCCAGAGCGCAGGGAGCACCAGGAAGGCTGGGAATCGTAGTTCTGGTGGCAGACGGATCTCCTAGACACTAGGCAGCTGTTCTCAACCTGTGGGTCGCGACCCCTTTGGCGGTCGAATGACCCTTTCACAGGAGTCGCCTAAGACCATCCTGCATATCAGATATTTATATTATGATTCATAACAGTAGCAAGATTACAGTTATGAAGTAGCAACGAAAATACTTTTATGGTTGGGTCACAATATGAGGAACTGTATTTAAAGGGCCAGAAGGTTGAGAACCACTGCACTAGAGCAAAGTGAGCCTGGAGCAAGTTACTGTTGCAGTGGGGGATGGAGGGAAAGCAAAGATTAGAGACATAAGTAAAATCAGAGTGTCTAGGAAAAATTAAAGGGAAGATATCCTAAAACTTTCAGGAAATCTCCACCCATGAAGCGAAGAAAAAAAAAGCCTCTATTATTCTGTGAGCAACAAACCAAACTGAGTTGGGGTCTCAGATAATTCGCTCATATGATTGCAAAGACAGACAGAAACTCCCGGATTGGAGAGGGCTCCCCTGAGGGCTCCCAGATTGGAGAGGGTGCAGGTCAGGCTGAGGGACCCCCACACCCCTCAATGCATGAATGTCATGCACCAAGCCTCTAGTATACTAATAACAACAACAACAACAACAACAACAAATAGTTAAAATATAAGATAGAATTAAGATTCTAGGCAACAATAAAATATAAGGTAGGAGGGGAAAATTGAAGTTATAATATTTTAAGATCATTATATTATTTGAGAAGTTAAAAATATTAATTTTAGCTCTTGTTAAATGAATGATAAAAATTTAAAGATAGTCTGGCCAGCATGGCTCAGTAGTTGAGCATCGACCTATGAACCAGGAGGTCACAGTTCGATTCCCTGTCAGGACATATGCGCCCATGAGGTGGGCATGATCCCCCCAGTATGTGGTGTGCAGTAGGTGGCTGGTCAATGATTCTCTCATCATTGGTGCTTCTATCTCTCTCTCCCTCTTCCTTCTCTCTGAAATAAATACAAATATATATATTTTTAATTTAAAGATAATCTAGTAAAAACAGTTTTTAACTTTCAAACTAAAAACCATACTCATGCAAATGGAAGTTGTTGGCAATGTTCTATCTTAGATTAGCTATTAAGTTCAGAGGTATTCATACAATAAATGTTATAACTTAGCAGTTATGATATTCTGTAATGCTAATTATTAAAGAGAGGGAAAAAAGAAAAAAAAATAAGAAGAGAGAAACAATTTAAAAGCCAATTCAAAACAAAAATGATGGAAGAGATGAATCCAATATGGCAATAATCTAATGTTAACACACTAAACCTGGCCTGTTACAAAATCCAGCTATAAGCTATTTAAGAATCCTAAAACATTAAGACACAGAGGCTGAAAGTAAAGGGATGGAAGATGGACTCCAAGCAGATACTAACCAAAGAAAGTTGGGCTAGCTGTATTACTTTCACATGAAACAGACTAGGGTAGAAAGCATTATTAAGAACAAAGAAGGCCAAGAATAAAAGATTCAATCAACTCTGATTATGTGTGTATCTGATAGTATAGCTTTAAAAACATAGAAAGTAAAAACTGAAGTTTACTAGAAATTGATATATCCAAGTTACAGGGGAAGACTGACTCAACTCTTGGTAACAGATTACAAAGATTAAAATGATACAGAAAATTAAAACAATGTAATTACTAAACTTACTCTATTGGATTTATGTAATTCTTTGCCTAATGATTAGAAGTGACATATTCTTTTCAAGCATACATGGAACTTTTATAAAAATTGGCCACAAGCTGAGGGGGGAAAAAAAAACAAATGGCAAAAAAATTTAGTATCACAACATTCTCTGGCCACAATACAATTAATTACAAGTCAAGTTAAAATTTTAAGAAGCCTGTAAATTTTAAAACTTGCTCCTATTTAGCTCATGGGTCAAAGAAAAAATCTGAAAATATTTAGAATCCAGAAAATATTTAGAATAAAGCAGTTTATATCCAAACTTTTGGAATAAGGCCAGAGTGTTAGTTACATAGAGACAAGTTTATAGCCTTAAGCTACCATATTAGTGAAAAGGGGAAAGCACAAATTAATTGGCTGATCATTTTCTCCTAAAAGTAGAAAAACCACAGAATAAACCCAAATAGAAATAAAGATATGAAATTAATAAAAAAAAAATACATACTAGAGAGAATAAACACAACCCTATATCTGAGTCATAAAACGAAAACCTAGCTAGATCTCTGGTAAAAATGATGAATGAAAAAAAAGAGAACATGTGTAAGTAGGCAATATTAAGAATTTAGAGGAGGTTAAAACTACAGCTACAATAGAGATTTTGAGAAATCTTGTAAGAATTCTACTGAGAAAAATATGTATTATAAAAAACTTGGAAACAGATGAAATAGGCAATTTCTAGAAAAATAAGTTCCCGCCCTACCTGGTTTGGCTCAGTGGATAGAGTATTGCCTACGGACCCAAGGGTCCCAGGTTCGATTCCGGTCAAGGGTACATGCCTGGGTTGCAGGCTCCATTCAATGTGCAGGAAACAGCCAATCAATGATCCCCTCTCATCACTGGTGTTTCTATCTCTCTCTTCCTCTCCATTCCTCTCTGAAATCAATAAAAATAGGGAAAGAAGAAAAAGAAAAGAAAAATACGTTCCCTAAATTGAGTCTGTTTAGAAATGTAATTTTTTAAAAAATATATTTTATTGATTTTTTGGGAGAACCAAGATGGCGGCATAGGTTAACACCGGAGTTTGCTGCTTTGAACAACTACTTCAAAAGTGAAACCAAAAAACGGAAGGGACATCACCCAGAACCACAGGAACGCTGGCTGAGTGGAAGTCCTACAACTAGGAGGAAAGAGAAACGCATTCGCACACTCAGAGGAGGCGCAGTGCTGAAGTCAAATTCTGAGGTGCGGAGTGCGCAGAGCGGGCTGGTGGCGGAGGGCGCGGTTGGCGTTTTCAATCGGGAGGGAGTCGCAGACTCTGAGCTCCAGATACAGGCGAGTCTTTAGGAACCCAGACTCAAACGGGAGAAGCGGGACTGTCTGGCTTCGGTAGCGAGTGCAGCTTTCTCTCCGAGGTTTGCAGCGGGTGCTGGGACTCAGAGAGGCAGAGCCCCTGGGGACAGGACTGAGAGCCGCCATAACTGCTCTCTCTGGCCCACCCTGTTGATCCTGTGTGACCCGCCCCGCCCAAGCCCTGCACAGAGGCATTTGCTGGATAGCCTCAGGCAAAGGCTAGATTAGCACCTCCCTAGAGGACAGAAGTTATCTCACTGCAGACACAGCTGATTCTCATAGCCACTTGGCCTGGAGGTCAAACCCTCCCTGGCATTAGCTACAACAATCAAGGTTTAACTACAAGACTGTGCACAAAGACCACTAGGGGGTGCACCAAGAAAGCATAACAAAATGCGGAGACAAAGAAACAGGACAAAATTGTCAATGGAAGATATAGAGTTCAGAACCACACTTTTAAGGTCTCTCAAGAACTGTTTAGAAGCCGCCGATAAACTTAATGAGATCTACAAGAAAACTAATGAGACCCTCGATGTTATATTGGGGAACCAACTAGAAATTAAGCATAAACGGACTGAAATAACAAATATTATACAGACTCCCGACAGCAGACCAGAGGAGCGCCAAGAATCAAGTCAATGATCTGAAATGCGAGGAAGCAAAAAACACCCAACCGGAAATGCAAAATGAAAAAAGAATCCAAAAATGCGAGGATAGTGTAAGGAGCCTCAGGGACAGCTTCAAGCGTACCAACATCAGAATTATAGGGGTGCCAGAAGATGAAAGAGAGCAAGATATTGAAAACCTATTTAAAGAAATAATGACAGAAAACTTCCCCCACCTGGTGAAAGAAATGGACTTACAGGTCCAAGAAGCGCGGAGAACCCCAAACAAAAGGAATCCAAAGAGGACCACACCAAGACACATCATCATTAAAATGCCAAGAGCAAAAGACAAAGAGAGAATCTTAAAAGCAGCAAGAGAAAGAAACTCAGTTACCTACAAGGGAATACCCATACGACTGTCAGCTGATTTCTCAACAGAAACTTTGCAGGCCAGAAGGGAGTGGCAAGAAATATTCAAAGTGATGAATACCAAGAACCTACAACCAAGATTACGTTATCCAGCAAAGCTATCATTCAGAATTGAAGGTCAGATAAAGAGCTTCACAGATAAGGAAAAGCTAAAGGAGTTCATCACCACCAAACCAGGATTATATGAAATGCTGAAAGGTATCCTTTAAGAAGAGGAAGAAAAAGGTAAAGATACAAATTATGAACAACAAATATGCATCTATCAACAAGTGAATCTAAGAATCAAGTGAATAAATAATCTGATGAAGAGAATGAACTGGTGATTATAATAGAATCAGGGACATAGAAAGGGAATGGACTGACTATTCTTGGGGGGGAAAGGGGTGTGGGAGTTGCGGGAAGAGACTGGACAAAAATCGTGCACCTATGGATGAGGACAGTGGGTGGGGAGTGAGGGCGGAGGGCGGGGGCGGGAACTGGGAGGAGGGGAGTTATGGGGGGGGGGGGAAGAGGAACAAATGTAATAATCTGAACAATAAAGATTTAATTAAAAAAAATATATAAAACCCAATAAAGAACAGAAAGTGGCAAAAAAAAATATATATATATATATATTTTATTGATTTTTTACGGAGAGGAAGGGAGAGAGTTAGAAACATCAATGAGAGAGAAACATCGATCAGCTGCCTCCTACACACCCCCTACTGGGGATGTGCCCGCAACCAAGGTACATGCCCTTGACCAGAATCAAACCTGGGACCCTTCAATCCACAGGCCGACGCTTTATCCACTGAGCCAAACAGGTCAGGGCTAGAAATGTAAATTTTAAATAAACAAGCCTCTCCAATCTTTGAAGAAACAGAAATTACCTTCCTACCTTACCTACAAACTCAGGAAACTCTAATACCTCTCAGACCAAGATAACAGGAGAAAAGAATATGTGAATTTCACCTAGGAGCTTAAAAGCAAAAGCGTAACATAATCTAGCCAACTGATTCAGAAATGTAAAACAATTATCATGATAAAGTCAAGTTCATTATAATAATGCAAAGGGGTACACTATCCTATATAATAAAAGCCTAATATGCGAAGTGTCCGGTCAGCCAGTCAGCTGTTCAGCCAATCAAAGCATAATATGCTAATGATATGCTAAAGTCGCTCAACTGCTCTCTTTTATGTGCACTGACCACTAGGAGGCAGACAGTTGATCGGTCTACCAGTTGTTATGATGTACACTGACCACCAGGGGGCAGACACTCAGACCAATAGGTTAGCTTGCTGCTGGGGTCTGGTCAATTGGGACTGAGCAAGACAGGCCAGACATACCCTAGAGCCCTCCTGTGATCCCTCACTGGCTGGCCAACCTCCCGTGTCCCTCCCCAGCCCTGATTGTGCACCATGGGGTCACTTGGCCTGGCCTGCACCCTCTCGCAATCTGGGACACCTAAGGGGATGTTGAGAGCTGGTTTTGGCCCGATCCTGCGGGCCAGGCCGAGGGACCCCACTGGTGCATGAATTCATGCACTGGGCCTCTAGTTAGAAAAATAAAGTAATTCAACATACTATTAGCAGCACTGGAGCAAGAAGATTTGATAACCTCAAAACATTCAAATAAAAAAATTTGATATGATTTACTCATTCCTGATAAAA
This sequence comes from Myotis nattereri, assembly GCF_964212035.1. NCBI lineage: Eukaryota > Metazoa > Chordata > Mammalia > Chiroptera > Vespertilionidae > Myotis > Myotis nattereri. The sequence goes on from NC_138082.1 coordinate 36,598,936, forward strand.
CCAGGAATACAGGGCCACTTTCCTCAGCAGAATTCACATCAGGGTCATGAAGAAGACAGGCTGCAATGAGAGACCAAGTATTGTATCTATACAAACCTACACTAGAGATTCTAACCAGAGCAGCAAGGCAAGAAAAAGAAAGGTATGAGGCTTGGAAAGAGCAAAACTGCCATTATTTAGACAACACAACTATCTGAGCAACTGCACAAGATCCAGGGAATCTGTCAACACACCACCAGAACTAGAGTCCAACAACACCAGTACACAAAATTAATTATGTTCCAAACACCAGCAACAAACTATTAGAAATAAACTAAAAAAAAATAGGCTGTATTGAAGAACATTATTAAAAAACTTTATAAAATGCATAAAAGACCTAAAAACTGGAGAAGTGCCATGTTTACCTACATAGAAGACAATCATAAAGATTGCAATCCTCCCCAATTAGATTAGAATTGCAAAGCAAATGCAGCTTAAATTCCAAAAGGGTTGTGCCCGTTCATGTGTGTATGGAATTTTACAATCAGATTTTATACAATTTTTATTTTTAAAAACTTATTTCTATATACATTTTTAAAATAGTGCATTGTAAAAGAATATATATAGACACAAAGTTTTTAGAATATTTACATATACAACTTTATACAACAAATTTTATACAAAAAATCAAGGACCATTGAACAGCCAATACAACGCTTCAGGAAAACAAGATGGGAAGGAGGACTTGCACTCCTCAACATCAAGATTTTCAGCTATAATAATTCAGGCAGTGTGCTGGTGCAGGGACAGGCACACAGGCTGAGAAGGCCCCTGGCATGGACATCATAATAAGAGAGATATCATTTTCATCAGAGGTGGCCTTGTGGATAGACTATACAATCAATGTCTCTCTCTGGGAAAAGTGATTATTCAAATCAGGAAAAAAACCTTTGTCCTTCACACCACTCACAAGGCCCATTAAGGTTTAATATGCAAATACCATGAGATAACAAGCCCACTTCTAGACACAGACCTTAGGAAGAAGCTCTCCCATATGAGTACCATATTTTTTCCGTGTATAAGACACACCCATGTATAAGACGCCCCCACTTTTCCAATCCAAAATTAAGGAAATCAATATTTTAAACATTTTGCTGGTTTTCCTCTTTAAGGCCTTCTTTTTTGGCATCTTAAGGAGTTGTTCTTCCTGTTTTCTCCACTGTCTGATCATACACTCAGTGGGAGGAGGTCCAAATTGTCTCTCTGCAGCTCTATTTCCATGCTCTTTTACATAGGTGATTACATTCAGTTTGAATTTTGCAGAGTAAGACAATTGCTTACCAGTATTTTATCTTTTTTTTTTGACAGCTTTATGGGCTCAGAACGCTCAGGTCCCTGTAGTTTCTGCGCACACTCCACTTTCACCTCCAATTACGGCATCAGCTGACATCAGTAATAATAAGGCTCAGTGATTGGAGGAAGCCTGTTTGACAAGGTATGGGCCAGCTACGCACCCACACGGCTCCCTCCTCGGCTGACTTCCATGTATAAGCCGCCCCTCGATTTTAGAAAAAAATAGAGTCTTATACATGGAAAAATACAATAAAAGGAGACATACACAAGAATGGTAATCACAGCACCATTAGCCACAACTTTAACAACCTGCCAATGGATTATCATATGTAGAAAAACTGAGGTGCATAATTTATGCTACTTGTCCTAACAGCTTTACCTAATCGCATGTTAGAAAAGTAGACAGACCAGAGGCTGTCTCCAAGGTCTGATACTTGCTGGCAGCCCTGTGTCCATAGGAATGGTGCTAAGGGAGGGTGTTCAAGTAGAGCTCCCATCCTGAATGCAGAGGGCGGGTCAAGGGAAAGAACAATGTTTTCAGCCCCCTCAATAACTGAAATATGCCAATAAACTCCTTTTATGATTAAGCTTATACTTAGCTAAAATTATAAACTGTAGTATCAACCCAAGTTGATTTGTCTTAACACTGAACATATCAAATCCAGGCTCCTTCTTTGACTCATTGTACGTTTATTTGACAGAATGTACATTTATTACCATACGTACATTCAACTCAGCAGCTTGTTCTCTAAAATAAAACAAGTTTAGATGAGATACAACTGCTGTGGCCCATGGTTTCCCTCACATGGCTTTGTTGCTCTTCCACTAATTCTGTCAATTTCACTTCTTTACAGGAATGATAACTTAGAAGTGTCCTCAATAACACTGTTCCTCTTATTAGGTTCACATATTTTTCTGTAATTTGAAAATATAGGCGTCCCCATGAGAAGAGACTGTATAGAGAACACCAAACTTGTTGTCAGGACACAAAAGTTCACAACCTTGCTCGGATACTGTCTGGGTTACCTTGGCTAGATATTTAAGCTTTCAACTCATGTTTCCCATTTGTGAACTTTTGGAGCCTTTTCAAATTCTTAAAAAGAAAGAGCATCTGCTCTAAAGTAGGTATCTCACTGGGGACATCAGCATTTAATCTGACCAAATGAATACATTTAACGAAGTACTGTATTTCAATATTCTATACATTAATTTATAGAATATTGAAATAATCAGCATGTCTTTATAAAGATGAGTAAACAATAATATTTAAAGCCTAATTCAAGAACATGTGTCAGATTAATACAACTTATGTTTTTAAAAAACGGAATGGACAAATGTTAGGTTCAAAATATTAAGTTAATGAATTCCCATAGAAATGAATGAAACACTACTCTTCAGAGCCATGCTGGCCAATGTATACTAGTGACATATGTGTCTGTTGATTCTTGCGATGTGGCTAGCTCACATTGATATATGTTGTTAGTCTAAAATACACACTGGATTTTGAAGACTTAGACAAAAAAAACTCCATGTAAAACATCTTATCAATAATTTTATATTGATTACATGTTGAAATATTAGATTGGGTTAAACAAATATATTATCAAACTTAACTTTGCCTGTTTATATATATTTATATTTTATTTTTTTTATTGATTTCAGAGAGGAAAGGAGAGGGAGAGACAGAAACATCAAGAGAGAGAATCATCGACCGGCTGCCTCCTGCACACCCACCTTGGGGATTGAGCCCACAACCTGGGCATATGCCCTGACTGGTTCATAAGTCAATGCTCAACCACTCAGCAACACTGGCTGGGCTCTTTTTATATTTTTAAGTCAGACATTAGTAAATTTTAAATTATACCACTATATGCAGCTGTTATTTGAACAGCAATGCTATACGGTTTGGTTTCCCAAACCAAAGCAAAAATGTAATCTGACAAAAAAGCTTTTCTTACTAATTCAATATATCAGTCTTAGAGGAAAGTATAAATCAATCTATTAGAAATCTCTTGCTTATAATGAATACATTTAGACTAGGGAGAAAACACAAAATGGGTACTTGTCTCAGTCATAAAAATATTTCCTTTACCACAAGCATGCAGGGGTGTGCGGAGCAGGATACAGTATCAAAGACTTCCAGGAAAGAAGCAACCAAGTTTATTTACAGTATTTCTTCCAAGGACTCTAACTCTCATTTTAAAAGTGGGGGGCAAAAGATACAAACACCTTTCACAAAAGAAAACCGAAATTAACAGTAGCATGAGACTCTACATTTCACCTCTTAGTTTGGCAAAAACGAAGTTTGATGGCTGTCAGAAAAGGTGTGGGAAAGCTGGTGTGGCTGGAGGAATAATTACTGATGTGATCTCTTTGGAAAGCAACTTTGATTACAGGTTTTAATTTAAAATACAAATGTTCTTTGCCCTGGCCAGTGTGGCTCAGTTGGTTGAGCGTCATCCGGTACACCGAAAGGTCACTGGTTCGATTCCCAGTCAGGGCACAAACCCAGATTCTGGGTTCAGGCCTGGGTCAGGGGCATACAGGAGGGAACCAATCGATGTTTCTCTAAAATCAACAAAACAACATATTAAAAAAAACAACCCAGAAATGTTCTTTGACCCAGCAAGTCCTACTTCTAAGGATTTTTCCCACATATACAGGTATATGTCCAAAGAGAAATGCACTGAGCAAACACATGCCCCGTTAACCATCCTCCTGATGACCTGCCTAGGAGCAAGTCTTCACTCTCCAGCACAGGCAAGAACAGACGCCACCTTGAATTCCAGCTCCCCCAAGACAGTCATTGCTTGCTTCCGAACCTGCTCTTGCCAGCAATGCTTGGTAATGTAATTACATAATTTAAAAATAATAATAAAAGAAGAAAATAAGAGCAAAAGAAATAATTCTGTGAATACTAAATTTAGCACACTGGAATTTCTCACAAGGGAAAGTTGCTTTTAAAAAATTATGCAGTTAGGTACAAAAAAAGCTGTAAAATCTCAAGAAATCCCACATTCCCACTACTCTGTGTCTTAAATTCTTGATCTACTTAAAAAAGAAACTGATTCTGAATGTCCTAGAGGACAAGTAGAGTTTATGTAAGAAAAGACTACAGCATCCGGTCAGCAAACCCTCAGACAGACTCTCAGCCCCATATGAAATGACCAGTGGCCAAATGAACATCTTCCCCTGAACCACATATCCGGTGCTGTGTCAAGTCTGTATTCTTTCATATGCAGCCGGCTGTGTCAGAGAGCCGTGTTTATATGCATCAGCATCTCTAGAAGGCTGCTCAAGCCACTGAGAGCAGAAGGGCAGAGCCAGGTACTGACAATCACATGCATTAGCAACTGGGTAAAGGAAGGGGGCATCACTTACTGACCTGAAAAAGCAGCAACTGTACTGTTAAGTTATAGACTGTGAAGCTGGGAGATGAGCACATGGAAAAACCGTATTTATTTAATCTACCACTTACCAAAAAAAAGTGTGTTTTAACAGGTATAGAAATTATGAATGGACTTATGGTGAGTGTTCAAGCCAGTTAACTAACTGCAGCAGGGGAAATCTCTGTGGTATATGATGCTCCCTCTGAAGAGGGAAACAGGTACTAAGTAGCATTAGCTACTACAAATCAATGAATGGCAGTCATAGAATTTTATGATGTCTGAAGTAAGACTTCTCAGCTATTAATTTGCTTGTAAGGAGCTGCTGATTGCAGAGATGAGACTTGCCATCTGCAAACACCAGCACAGCAGCAGAGAAGGGCCAAGCCTGTGGACCGCTTCATGCACAGTAAGAATGAGGTGGAGTGCAGGCTGCAGACACAGTTCACTTCAACACAAGAACATATCTGACAGTGAGCACACTTCAATGGACTTGCATCCTGCAAGCACTGGGCAAAGTCCTTCCCACTGGTGCTGTGCTCCCTCCTGGGTGATGGTCTGGCTTAGAGAACTTCTAGGGTCTCCATCTCTAAAACTGTTTAACTGTTTCATTAAAGAAGCCAACCAGTGCTCCAAGGTGGAGATGCATCCAAGTGACCCTGGGGTCACTCCATGTCTGACCTCCATGGTGACACACACAGGTTCCTCGCCACAGCCAGTACCTGCTGCAATGTATGGTGCTTCTGGGAAAAGGAGGACAATAAGGCCAGCCAGGGATGGGAAGGCTAGAGAAAAGAGCTCTGGCAGCCTCACCCCCAGCCCTACAATGAAAATATACTTTTAATCTTCCAACTATAAATCCCATTAATCCATAAGAAACAAAATAATTCCAAGTTGACCTAGGGCAACAATTTCTACTTGAAGATATTTTTCTTCCTACAATTTACATAGAAAAGTTCCATGAGCCGGAATGAGCTTAGCTCATGTTTATAAAAACTTTGCTATGGATACAAAGCTAGCTAAAGCCATGGGTGGAAATACATAGGAATCAGAACCAGTCCTACAAATGTAATGCTTTTCTACAAAAGAAGAAATAAATATCAGAAAAATTCAGTCTTTGGATTCTCTCCTCCTTAGAGGGTAAATCACTGTGGTTACTCTGCTTGTTGACACTGGCCACATCACACCTCTTCACTTGGCCTGTTTCCTCCTTGTTTGTCAGATGAGGATGTGGGACTCCACTCTATCTTCCAGTACCATCTTTCTGAGGCTACTCTATGGAACGCATCTCACTTTTGGATTTAAAGACTTCTGAAAATTCTTAATGATACAGCTGTACGCCCAAGAACTATCTCCACATTAGGGCGCCCTACCACAAGCACAGTGTGCACAGTGCCGTTTTCTACTCCACCTGAGGCAGGCAATGGAGAACCTGGCCTCAAGCAGGCTGCCGTGCTATACGAGCATCTAGGAGCAGGGACGAAGATGCTCCACTTGTCGAGAGCCAGCAGGGCAAGAACAAACTGTTAACCCCACTATTAGAAAACCAGCACCAAATAAAGAGGGACCTAAGAGAAAGATGATCTATCTGAGGCTCCACAGGGGGCCAAGGACAGGAGAGGGACAGCACCGAGAACTAATGAAAGCCGCTGAGGCCAGCTCCAAGGCAACATGAAGCGCCACTTGGGACGAACTCTGGCTGCTCTATGAAGGGACTGTGGAAGGCAACCACGAAAACAGTGAGAATAAAACACTATCAAAGTCTGGAAATAACAACTTCCACATGGAGGTAACTGAATGAGTATCATGCTACGTCCACACAATGAAACAACATGCAGCATAAGAGGGTAGGAAAGCTGCACACAGGACCATATGTGGTCCCTAGGGCACATGGTTAATGACAAAGGGGGAAGGACATGCAAAGTGAATCAGAAACACACATTTGTATGTCAGTTTATAGTTGCAAAAGAAACAATGGGAGAAGGAAAAAAAGGAGGGGGATAGGGATGGAAGACAAATGTTTCTGAATATACCATGATTTTTACAGCTTTGCTTTGAGAATCACATAAATTAGAAAACAAACTCCAAAACTAAAAATGCCCCGCTCCCTATCTTGAGGCCGATCACAGGGTGAGTTCAGTCAGTGGACAGTCACTGAGCCACATACTATTAGTTCTGCACAGTTCTCTGTACGTTCAATGCACTTCAATAAAGAGTTTACTAAAAAAAAAGAAAAAAAAAGAAAATGTATCTTACATTTTGTATATCACATTGGTGATATAGCCTTCAGAGAAAATGTAACTGTAAAACACAATAATTTGACAGTATATTCCAAGTGAGACATATCCTAATAATATGAGTATTTTATTCTAAAAATATTATGTCATAAGGTGACTAGGTAATCAAGTTAATATCCTTAAAAACCAAGGTTTTTCAGCATAATTAAAAGATATACATTTAAGTAACAACCATATAAGTTTTTACTGAGTGGGAACTATCTACACTCAAAATTGTTTCCCAGGCCTGTATGCTATGAGAAACAACACAACAATAGTGGGTACATCCAGACATAGACTATGGCATTCAAACACCACTCCCCACTAAACGAAACCAGGGCACCTTAGAAAACAGCTAGGTCTGGGGCAGAATATGGACAAGACGGGACATCTTGCTGTGGCAGAAAGCAAAGAAGCAGTCACAGACTAATGGGGCCACATCCAAAGAAGAGAAGCCAACTTGGGGAATAATAGGAGTGTCAAAATATGACCTCAATGGGTTGAAACACAATTCTATACTAGTACATATACACAAGTTTAAAGTACCAGGAAGGAAAGCCACAAAAACGCATTGTCACTTTGGAAGCTGCTAGTCCCAATACATTCTAACGTTAAGGAACGAAATCTTCATTTCTCCTTCCTCTCCAGTATGAACTGTATTTCAGTGTAACCAGAATTGATGATAAGGGAAGTCTTCTTTACACAGTTTGACCTCAGAGATACTGCAGGTTCAGGTCCTGACCACCGCAACAAAGCAGGTACTGCAATAAAGCGAGATGTAATCTTTTTGCTGGTGTAATCTTGCCTTCAATTTGTAAAAAAAAAAAAAAATCCAACATCTATAACATGCAATAAAGAGAAGCACAATAAAACAAAGTGTGCCTGTGTAAGAATGCCAATTAATAAATGTATAAATAGAATTAGAAAAATCTCTATTTTGCAATTGCCAATTGTGGGCTAACTCATGGTCCCCACAGACAACCAGGTCCTTCGTCCTGAAGCCCATGAATGTTACCGACAAATTAAGTTATCGGTGGGACCTAAATGTAATCATAGGTGTCCTTAAAATCAAAGAGTACTACTTCTCAACATCTACAGAATGCTGCCAAAACCACACTCAGAGGATGAATCAAACTTGTAAATTTCATTATAAGAAAGAATTAAGATAAATGCACTAAGCATTTAAGATAGAGGGGAAAAAATAGAAGGAATAAATAAAAGAATTGGTAAAATACAAAACTGAAACAAACAAAAAACAGCTGAGTTAATCAAGCAAAACCAGAGTCAGTTTCTCTGGAAAAACTCAATTAAAAAGCAGTTAGTTCTGCTCTGGCCCGTGAGGCTTGGTTCAAGTATCCTCCCGGGCACCTAGATGGCGGGTTTGGTTCTCAGTCAGAGCACATACCCAGGTTGCAGGTTCACTCCCCAGTCAGGGTGGATTCAGGAGGCAACTGATCGACATCCGCCCCGCCTACCCTCTCTCTAAAATCGATTTTTTAAAAAGCAATTAGCTCTTTTCAGTCTGACAAAGAAAAGGAAAGAACACACCGAATCCAAGCTCACAATGATTATTCTCACCCTGTTCTGAAATAAGAACTGTGCTACAAATGGCAGTAATTATACCTCTGGGTAGATCCCAAGGAAGTCAGAGTTTCTTTGCCCCAAGGGAGCCCCATAAATTATTTTTACATCTCACTGGCATTAATTGGGTTCTGAGGCCATTAAGGGACCAATAACTGTAGTCAAGGGGACAAGGGGATGGGATATGACAGACACAGCCAAACAGGGTCTACCCATGCAGCTGGACCATTTCATCAAAAACATATGGCTTGTACATGGTGGTGGAAAAGAGTGGCTCCCAGAGGAAGATCATGGCACTGTTTCCCTCCCCAAAACAATGAGTACATCTGCAGAGAGAAGAGATTACCAACTAACTACCATGTAGTTTACAAACATGTAAAATTTTAAACAGAACACCAGCCAAATAAATCCATACTAAATTTAGAAAATAAGCCCTCAGAACTAAGTAGGATCTGTTTTAGGGATTCAGTAAGGATTTATTATTATTATTTTTTTAATTTACTGATTTGACTGAGAGAGGAAGAGGGAGGGAGGTGAGGAGGGAGGGAGGAAGGAAGGAGGAGAGAAACATTGATTTATTGTTCCACTTAGTTATGCATTCACTGGTTGATTCCTGTATGTGTCCTGCCTGGGGACTGACGTCACAACCTTGGCATATCGGGACAACACTCTAATCAACCAAGCTACCTGGCCAGGGCAAGATTCAGTATTAGGAAGTGTATACATCTCACATTTATAGCTCAAAGGAGGATAATTGAACAAATATGCATGGCTGATAAATGGCCATTTAAAAAATGGCCAAAAGACTGATGCAATTCAGCATCTATTCCTTGCTTCCTATGAAATTTAATATCAGGAATAGACAGAAATAGCTATAAAAATAATATTGCCCAGGTCTGGCTAGTGTGCTCAGTGGTTAGTATCAGTCCTGCACACGAAAGGGTCTTGGGTTTGATTGCAAGTCAAGGGCATCTACCTGGGTTGCAGGTTCAATCCTGACCCGAGTCAGGGCACACCCAGGAGGCCACCAATCAATGTGTCCCTCTCACATTGATATTCTCTCCCTCTTTCCACTCTCTAAAAACCAATGGGAAAAATATCCTAGAGTGAGGATTAACCAAAAATAAAATTTAAAATATTGCCCCAAAGTAAAATATATTTAAAGCTAAAATTATCCTACTGAAACTAGTAACAAAATGGCAAAGATGTCTACTGTTGTCAGACTGTCAATCATGCTACCTAAAATACATAATTAAGCAAAGAGAAGACACCTCTACTATAATGAAAAACTAGTCAGCAGGAAGGATGGACTAGGCAAAACATACACACAGAAACACACATACACAAGGTCCAAATCATGGAGATGCCAAATCGCAGCCCAGGAGACTTATCACAAAGATGTCTGTTCTCTCCAAGTTCAGCTACACCCCCAAGGAAATGTCAAATCTCTGTGGTAGGCTGAATAATGGCCACCCAAAGATATCAAGTCCTGATTACTTGGAATGTAAATGTTACCTTACTTGGGGGGGGGGGGAAAAGTCCTTCTAGATGTGATTAAAGATCTCGAGGAGATTGCCTTGAATTGTCTGAATGGGTCCTACAAGGCCCCATAAATGTCCTTATAAAAGAGAGCCAAAGAGCCCTGGTTGGGTGGCTCAGTTGGTTGAAGTGTCATTCCATAAACCAAAAAGGGGTGGGTTTGATTCCCGGCCAAGGCACATACCCAGTCGGGTTCAATCCCCCAGTTGGGGCTTGTATGGGAGGCAACTGATTGATGTTTCTCTTTCTCTCTCCCTCTCTTTTGAATCAATACAAAAAAATTATATTAAAAAATAAGAGAGTCAAGAAACATAATGCAGAAGAAAAAGCTGTTAAGAAGACAGGCAAAGATTGGAGTGATGCAGCCACAAGCCAAGGAATGAGGGTGGCCACCAGAAGCTGGAAGAGGCAAAGAATTCGTGCACCGGGTCTCTAGTGTGTGTGTGCGTGTGTGTGTGTGTGTGTGTGTGTGTGTGTATGTATGTATATATCTGTATCTATATCTATATCTATCTATCTATCTATCTATATATATATATATAGTAAAACAATATATATTCCTATAGCTGTGATTTCAATCAATATCACAGGGTTTGTCCTAGTGCCCCCAGAGGGCGTGTGACCTTGCCAGATTTTAGATTTGTAGCCCCCAGAAACTTGAGAGAATTGATTTCTGTTATTTAAACAGAACTCATGTGCACCTGTGAGTTTATCTTTTGATACAAGTGCCATTTCAAGTCAGCAGGAAGGATGGACTAGGCAATAAAGAGATTTAGGCCAATTTGGTATCCATTTTTTAAAAATATAAAGGGTGATCCTTACCTCACACCATAGTCCAACATAAATTTCAGCTAAATTGGAGATGTGGAGGTTAACAGTTTCGCCTTGAGGAGTTAGAAGACTGAGGAGGAAAAACTGCAACCAGGGGGTGCAAGCACCTAATGATGACTCGGACTGCAGACATCATCAAGGAAAGTATTAACCCTTTGCGGTCGTTTGTCTACTCTCAGCCACCAAAGCTTTTTTACCATTCCGGTTGTATGTCTGCTCTCAGCCACCACAGCAAGGAACCGTACGAATCTTAACTCTATTCATTCATGTATCAGTTCATAATTTCTCTGAAAGCTCTTAAGTGTCTAAGCGACCTTGTCACGAACCAAAACATTGCCCCGACAAATCGGAGATATCGAAACTCAATATAAACAAACGCGGTCATTCCACACTCGCCATGCAAAACACTGTGGGGAGTCAGTCACCTTTTGAGAATGAAGAAATTGACAAGCTTCAGAGATACTTCACAGAATTTCAAATAAAGCTTTACAAATTACGTTTAACTGTAATTAGGCATTCTCGCTTGTTAAGATATTTCAAAATAATACTCCAAAATGGCAAAAAGAAAGTTACCGAAAGAAGTGTACTACGAATCTGAAAGTAACGATGAAGAGTTTTATTTTGGCACCTTGAATACTGACTCTGACGTAGAAAGTGATAATGTTTGTAGTGATTCTACTAATAGTGACATAGTTCCAAAAAAGAATTAATAAATCTTGTTTATCCTTCATAATCTTGCATGTTATGTATCACTGCTCTTTCAATGGAAATTAATTCCGACCAGTACAACACCCATGTCCAAATTTAATACGACCGCAAAGGGTTAACTCATTTGACCCCAAATGCTTAAGAATTTTATGTAGCAGAGACTATCTAGTAGAGAAGTTAGAATACAAATTCTGTTTTTCTCTACTTGAAAAACATCTGAATAGGCTAAGACATATCAACACACACTGCACATAAACACACAAATACACATTCCTTCTCATTTAGCCCTTACTCTGAGATCAATAAATATGAACAAAAGTGATGCAGTTTGTGAAATGGTTAAGAAAAATATGCTCCTTGACCACTGAGGAAGTGTAAAATTATAAGGCATTTAAAGACACATAACGATAGATGTATACATGTATAATCCAGTTCAGCCATCACAGTGCAAAGAAGCTGCTCTCCTGAAGTACCTGCAGAACATGGCAGAGGCACGGTATAATACATACAGGAAGGCACACAGTAGCACTATCCACAGGCAAAGAACTGGGAAGAACACAAGTGTACATCAATGAGGAAATGGTTACTACACAGTGGCACATCAAAACCACATGACAAGTGTACAGTTACCAGCAATAAAGCGCTGGCTCAGGTAATAGCCTGGAGAGGGAAAGACAGTGCACAGGACTTGGTTTTTGACAACTGGGACATGGGCTTCCACATAAGAGGCTGTCCACACAGCTGGGGTATCAAGGCTAACAGAGATGAAGAGGGCAGAGGGCATCTGTGCAAGAAAAGGAACAGCAGCATGAGACTAACACATAGAATGACTAGTCAAATAAATATAGTAGGAACACCAGCATCTAGGACTGTCACTGTTGGAAAAAGGAGTTACTGATTTAGAAAGGGAGAAACTGGGACAGACCCTGTGGTATTAATTGAAATCACAGCTATAGAAATATATATTGTTTTACTATATACATATATATTAGAGGCCCGGTGCACAATTCATGCACAGCTGGGGGGAGGGGTCACGGGAGGTTGGGGGGCCAACTGGCCACTGCAGTGTGCGTCAGAGTGACCCGTCATTCTGTCGTTCCGGTCGCTTAGCTTTTATATATATAGATGTTAAAACAGACATGAATATTATAACAACACAAGAATTTGTGTATATGTAAGTATACAACACGCACTCTGCAGCTCTGACCACTGAAGGTCTGCATGCACTGGCACCACAGCCACCACCTACCTGGTGCCCAGACTCTGCTGAATATCAACTCTTGTAGAAAGAAACTGGGTTTCCTTGAAGAGAAGGCTGATTCCAGGTCTGGACAGGTAAGTCCATGAAGAGCCCAGAATATCATGTGGTGCCAGAAAGCGTCAAGAGCTAAATGGATATGGGAACATATCAGAAAGACACAAGCTGGCCTTAAGGGGCTCCCAGTGGCCAAAACTGGACAATATGAGAATAAAAATAATGATAATAAAGAATAATAACTAACTCAATAAAAAGGAAAATTGTTAGCCTGTACTGATATAAATAAATAAACTGAAAGTTTGATAGAAACAGATATTTAGTTTTAAAAGTACCTTCCCACGCTATACTTATTAATTACAAAGACCTCACAGTGGAGAATCCTGGCAGAAACCACCTTAATCAAGGGATCAAAGCAAACATCACTGGTAGTAGGACAAACTGAAATCGTGTGCCATCAAACAAAATACAAAGCAAAGAGCCGAAACCGGTTTGGCTCAGTGGATAGAGCGTCGGCCTGTGGACTGAAGGGTCCCGGGTTCGATGCCGGTCAGGGGCATGTACCTGGGTTGTGGGCACTTCCCCAGTGGGGGATGTGCAGGAGGCGGCTGATCGATGTTTCTCTCTCATCGGTGTTTCTAACTCTCTATCTCTCTCCCTTCCTCTCTGTAAAAAGTCAATAAAATATATTTAAAAAAAAAAAAAATACAAAGCAAAGAACTCAGCTTCCCTCCTGTGCTAGTCCAGCCAAAGAGGCAAAACCTGAATTCAATCAAAAGAAACACCTGGGTGCACGATGCAACATACAGATGATGTGTCATAGAATTGTACATTTAAAACCTACATAATCTTATTAACCAATGTCACCCTAATAAATTTGATTTTTTAAAAAAGGAAAGGAAAACACCAAATCCACACTGAGGGACAGTCTGCAACATAAAAGCCTATAACCATACAGGCATCGAGGTCAGGAACGCCAAGAGAAGATGGAGTAAATGCCCCAGTGCGAAGGGGACTAACGATACCTGACAAGAATATGTTAGCACAACTCTGAGCTGGATGATTCTGGTGGGATGTAAATGGGTCTGAATGCAGCAAGGCATCCATGTTAACTCCCTGAGCTGGATGGTTGTATGTGGTGAAGAAAGACAGTGTTTTTGTTTGTGGGAAACACTTCAATATAACCAAGGGATGATGAGGGTTCATGTCCCCAGCTTACTCAGGGGTTCAGAAAAAGTGTTTTGTGCCACACTCACAACTCCTCTATAAGTACAAGACACTTTTTAAAAATTCAATGGCAGATAGTACTACTTTTTTAATTAGAAAAAATAAACGCCTTCATTTGGAGAGGGGGTGGCAAGTGACATTAACCATTCAAGCTCTAAGTCAAAATCCAATTTTAATTAGATATGTTTCATCATGAGAGCAACTATTAAGACCAATGCACTGTTCACCCCCATTTTATATAGCACAACAAAGTTTTACCTCCATTTGAGGGTACTGTTATGATACTAAAGTCTGTTACACATCATTTGTTCAAAGTTCATGAAAGCAGATTTTTGAGCCATAAGAAGTGTTCCGTGGCTGTCAACCCACAGCCTAGACATGCATAGCAGCACCTTCCAAACAACTTCAAGGTGCACATTAGGACCCCCTCCAGCTCGTCCCCAGGACCTCTACTCTCAGTGTCCTATGAACAATTCAGACACCACGTTCAGAGGGGAGAGCACAAGCCACTTGTCTGAGCCAGCCAAATGCAAACTACACAACATCTCTAGCAAAAGGCAAATTCAGAGACACTAGCACATGGAGCCACCCATGTCATACCAAAGGAGCACTGCCCATGGACAGAGGAGTGGCATGTGGGCTGGGTGAGCAGGGTGACCATGTTGTCAACAAGCAATGGCTTAAAGGAAGGAGCCCTCCCCACACACACACCTACCACTGCAGGATTGGCGTGAGAAGATGAGCGAAAGTACATTTTGGAATTAAAATATTCTTGTAAGAAGCTCCCTAATGCCTCCCAAGTAAGTTCTGAATCAGCTAAGAGGAAAGTAGCCTTCAATAAAGTCATACCCCAGCTGATAGCAAAAACCTACTTACCCTACAAGTCAAGTACAGTGAGATCTGAGGGACCTGAAGACCCATAGATTGGCACTGAGTCCTTTGCAAACCATTTCCTACTTGAAGATTTAGTCCTGAAACTGCCAGCACAGCCTGAAACCAAAAGGGCCTCTCTTGGAAGAAATCAAGGGCTGGATTTCACGCACAAACTCTCCAACTCACAGCATCTTTGGTGGCTAAGCATCCATCCAGAAGCCCCAACCAACAAAGGACAAGAAGGAGAGGGTGACATGCCACACTGCTCCTAAGGCAAAGGCTCTTTCATAGCTCAAAGAAAAGCTGACTCTCCCCCAGTAACACCATCTTTTTCTGTTTGCCTAATCTTGCAGACAAGAGCTGCACTTACCAATCTCAAGTGGATGTGGGAGTTATCTCCAGCACCTGTATAAACTAAGGAGGGATCCCCAGAGCACAAAGTTGGAAGGGTTGCCCTGACTACAGCCGGCTCTTGTCTGGACGTTCCAGAGACCACAGGGCCACGCCTGGGAGCCAAGGAGCTCCTGTGTACAGGCAAGCCAGGCAGCAGAACTCATCACCGAGCAGGCACAAAGGCAACAGAACTCTGGTCTCAGGGGCCTGCAGTCAACTCCAAGCACAGGCAAATGTAGCAAAATAGCAGCTTTGTCTCAAAAGAAATTGTATTCTTCCAATTAATCTCACACACACTGATTTAAACCAGTGCTACAGGACCACCTAACTCATCTTCTACTTATCAAAGTCTAAACAGTAAATACAATCCAATAATTCCATTTGGAAGATATTTACAAATGAGCTAAGTATTAATAAAATTAGAAACCTAATATGTAAGAGTGAAATGAAGAGCAACACACATTAATTACAAAGTAAAACCTGTTAGGATAATACAACATATTTGATTTTGTCCTCCCCCCTTCCCCGCAGGCAACAATGGTGGGAGTTCCCTCTAGTAATCGCCTAGTAGGTCCAGGAGCCAAGGCACCATCTCCAGCATAAAGAACACCAAATGAGGAACACCATCCAGGAACATGCTTCCAACTACTATCAGGACGGTATAGCAGAAAGACAAAAAAAGACTGTGTAAGGCCATCCTTTCCTCTTTCATTTTTAATTTCTAAAGAAAAAAGAGTTTTAGAGAGGGCAAAAAGTTTTCAGCCCTATATAACACGGAATCAGACACCATACATTTTATATTGAGAGGAAGCCCTGAGGGCAGAATGATGTCACTCACTGCAACCCCAATGTCAAAAAATGCCAAATACATGCCCTCTTTCAAAAATTATTTCTTTTAACTCTATACTTTTTTGGTTTCCTCTTTCCCCCTGACCTATTTGTTCCAAGGGGTCTGGTCCTTTTGGGATAAGGGCAGTTTTTCTAGCTTGGCCATACTCCCTAAGGCTATCTGTTGTGGCAACCTCTTGAGGAGAACAGCTCTCTCCAGAGCCTCCAGATGAACCTCTCCTGACAGGTGAGGAGCGGTTGCCATACAGGTAGTTGCTATCAAGGCACCTGCAAGAAGACTGCTTTTACTCTCTGGGGAACCATACCCCCAGAGCTCTGCAGGATGACTTAGAGCCAGGGAGTAGGGGAGAGTTCAGCCACCCAGGCCCTCCTGTGCCTGACCTGAGAAAATCAAAGAAATTTCGATTTCCATTGCCCTGCCTCCCAGCCCCCATTCACGAAACTGCAGCCGCCCAGGCCAGGTGATTCAGGGGCCTAACTCAAGGCTCCTCATGAGAGGCACCAACACCAAGTTCACAGCACCAAACTTCCCAGAAGGGCACATCAGTTTCTGCCAGAGAGTAACGACATATACTAAAGGCACCCAACTGAGGCTGAAGTTATTCTCCCACCAGGAAAAAACCCACTGGTCCAGCTGTGCTGTGTCTAGAAGCTTTAAGTGCGGTCACTGACCCCATGGCCAAAAAGAGTGTATCCTGCTCATGAGCAGCCGGTCAATGAGAGACCTGAGCAGTGGGGACACTAGACAGGATGCTTTCTCACTTAGCAGAGCAAGAAGAAGAACTACTGTTCCGCTTCAGAATTTTTTATTTTTTAATAATTCTTTTTTTTTTAATATATTTTATTGAATTTTTACAGAG
This sequence comes from Myotis nattereri, assembly GCF_964212035.1. Lineage (NCBI taxonomy): Eukaryota > Metazoa > Chordata > Mammalia > Chiroptera > Vespertilionidae > Myotis > Myotis nattereri. The sequence continues at coordinate 36,616,046 of NC_138082.1, forward strand.
AGGAAGGGAGAGAGATAGAGAGTTAGAAACATCAATGAGAGAGAAACATCGATCAGCCGTCTCCTGCACACCTCCTACTGGGGATGTGCCGGCAACCCAGGTACATGCCCTTGACTGGAATCGAACCCAGGACCTTTCAGTCCGCAGGCCGACGCTCTATCCACTGAGCCAAATCGGTTTCGGCCGCTTCAGAAATTTGGTCCCCAGCTCACACACCCCAAAAGAGATGCTAGCTGGTGAGACAAAGGGATCATGCTGATAATAGTTAAAGTATGTCTATAGATACACTGAGCTCTGAGTGGACTCAGCAGCAGCAGCTCTCCCGTAGGCACATGGTCAGCACACTCTGCTTCTCAGCAGTCTGTCAGTCCAACCACATCCAAACCTACAGAGAAAGCTGCTCTGCAAAGGTAGCTGCTGAAGCCACAAACCCAATGGCAGTTAAAACACACAAGAGCAACACTTTGGGGCCTGTCCTTTGGACAGGCTTGTTTCTACATCCAGCATCTCCCTCAGAGCCTAGGAGGCAGCAGCCCATTATAATCCACCTTAGGTCAGAACATGACAAGTATTCAGAATATTCCCTTTTTAGCAATCAACACAGTCCTATCGGTTCACCCCCTCAAAACAAGCACAGGGCACCTGCCATGACCAGGTCACCTGCTACGCCATGGGGTCCCAAAACAAGTAAAGATACATAGATGACTTAGCCTGTGACCCAACTGGGGGTGGGGGCAGGTAAGACCGAGAGACCTGGCTCAGGCAGCCAGAGATGATACAACTAGGTCCAAACTGAAATAAAGTCTCCTGACTCCCAAGTCCAGTGGAGGATTCCTGTAAACATCCAACCCTCTGTCCTGTCTGGGCTGCTGCTACAGGATGATGGACACACTAGTCCAGCAAGAGCCTAGAGTAGAAAGCCAACCCCTGAAGGTGGCCGCACATAGACTGAAAGCAGTCACCTACAGGTTACCGTGGAAACTGGCCCTGAATACATTAGTTCTGGACTTTGATTTGTTCACTTCCTTACCTGGACCCACTAATGAATATGTACTTGGTGAAAAATACCTGCTTGATGACTGAATAAATGAGAGATATTCAAAATTATAAAGGACACAAGACAAAAAGTTCAGTAAGGATTTTCTATTACCATTACCCTTGTCAATATCTGTGACGTTGAGGACTCCAACAGTGCATGTGATACAGCCCCAACTCAGCCACTCCTGCAAGCAGCTTCACCTGCCAGCCTGAAAAAATGGATCTACCACCTACAGCCCTTTCAAGGACTGACCCTGGAAAGCAGGGCTGCTCAACCTCAGTGCCCCTGACCTTTTGCATGAGACAATGAGGTTCGCTGTGGGGCTGTCCTGGGCCCCATAGGATATCGCACACCTCTGTCCTCTACCCAGTGAATGCCAGTAGCACACCTGAGTCATGACAACCAAAAGGTCCCCAGACATTGCCATATGTTCTCTGGGGACAAATTGTCTGACTAAACCATTGCTGGAAACAAAGGGCATGATGCTTGGTATGTGAGAGGGAAGCAAAGAATAAAAGCTTTAATAGGCAAAGCTTTTTGCATCACTTGCGCACCCTTGAAACAGATCACAAAGTGAGATGCTGTATGAGTGACTATCTGCTCCAAGTATCATTCTTTCAAATTAAGTTACTGATAAACTGAGTTGACCAAGAGTTCAGAGCTATCAAAGGTAGGGGGTGAGACCACAGAGATTCAGCTTCTTCTCTTTATTATCTTGTTAATCCTCATTGGAGGATATTCTTCCATTGATTTTCAGAGAGGGTAGAAGGGAGGGGGAGAGACAGAAAGAGAGAAGCATTGATGCGAGATAGACACATCGATTGGTTGCCTCCAGCACCTACTGCACTGACTAGGGCTGGGGATTGAGCCCGCAACCAAGGTACGTGCCCCTGACCTGAATTGAACCCGCGACCCTTCAGTCTGTGGGCTGACGCTCTATCCACTGAGCCAAACTGGCTAGAGCTCAGAGCTCAGCTCCTTAACTTTAAAAGGAAGGAACTAAAGTCCTACAGATTAGGAAACACCCAAAGTCCCAGAGCTGATGAAGAGTAAGTAGGTCCGAACTGAAATAAGGTCTCCTGACTCACAGTCCAGGAAATACTCAACCCTCTGTCCTGTCTGGAAAAAGCACTAATGGCCAGCAATCTACACCTAACACACAAGCACTGCTGTATATCTTACAAGGCCCACCTCCAGGAACATCTGAGAATATCAGTTCATACAAATAAAAGGCAAACCTAAGAGGGTTTTCAGAAAACACTTATTTGAAAAGAATTTATACTGACTGCTCAATGGCACTTGCTAACCAGGTTTTTCTGCTCCACCAACTTCCTGCCTCTCCTCATCCAGACAGGCCTGCTGTACCAGTGGTGGGGTGTTGGGCACAGGTTCGATTCCGGTCAAGGGCAGGTACCCTGGTTGTGGGCTCGATCCCTGGCCCCTGTCAGGGTGCATGCAGGAGGCAAAAAATAGATGTGTCTCTCTCACATCTATGTTTCTCTCTTTCTGTCTCTCCCCCTCTCTTCCACTCTCTCTAAAAATCAATGGAAAAATATCCTCAGGTGAGAAATAACGAAACAAAAAACCAACAAACAAAATGGCAATCCTTCATGATTCTTCCCCAAAAACTATCTCCAAAATTATGGCTTTATCTAAGATTTTTCTTGGATATATTAATACATGGTTTAAATCAAAACAGGATCACATTAATGCAGTGTTTCGCCACTTGCTGCACTTAGTTCCATTAAAAAAACGCATCTGCCAAAACCGGTTTGGCTCAGTGGATAGAGCGTCGGCCTGCGGACTGAAGGGTCCCAGGTTCGATTCCGGTCAAGGGCATGTACCTTGGTTGCGGGCACATCCCCAGTTGGAGATGTGCAGAAGGCAGCTGATCGATGTTTCTCTCTCATCGATGTTTCTAACTCTCTATCTCTCTCCCTTCCTCTCTGTAAAAAAAAAATCAATAAAATATATTAAAAAACAAAACAAAAAAAACAACAAACAAACAAAAAAAATGCATCATGCCCTGGCCGGTGTGGCTAGGATGGTTGAGAGTTGTCCTGTGTACCAGAAGGTTGCCAGTTTAGATTCCCAGTCAGGGCACACGCCCAGGTTTCAGGTTCAATCCCCATTCAGGGTGCAAAAGGGAGGCAACTGATCTATGTTTCTATCTCCCTTCCTCTCTCTCTAAGGTCAATAAAAACATTTTTTTAAATGCATCATGCTGTCTTTCCAGGTTTTATACACAAATTGACCTATTAGCAACTGCATGAAATAGGATGAACACAAATCCCCTGCTGATGTTGCTTTCCCCCCCTTTTTAGTGATTACAAATGCTGAAGAGAATACCATCTGCTCACCTGAGCCTGTATCTCCACAGGACAAAGTTTTAGAAATAGTTACATGATCACAAGGGGTACATGGATGGGCACTGCCAAAGCAGATGAACCCCCTATAAGCTACACTATTCACACTCAAATCTGCATTAACCTGGCCCCTCACCCTTGATAACCAACACAGTCATGCTTATTTTTCCAATCTGTAGGGAAATATGATTTTAATGTCAATTCTTTGATCGTCAGTGAAAGTAAAATCTTGCTTTGCTTACTGGCCATCTGATTTTCTTAACCGAGAAGACGAACCTATTCACAACCTCTGTCCACTTTTCAGCCAGGGTATTTCAGCACACATTAGATGAAGCAAAATCCATGGCTATGCAACTAAGGAGAAAAGCAAAGAAAGAACTATAAATTTCAGTGAAACTCAAGTTGTAAGCTCAAAAGAACATTGCTAAAGGGCACCCAGGCAAAAGTGATAAGAAAATATTATCAAAAGAGATATGTTTTGCCTTTCATGCCCTGGTCAAAGGCTATGGAGGTTTTTCTCAGGAAAGGGAAATAGAATCTTTCACCTGGGGACACCTGTTACAATAGAGGGTGGGAAACCTTTCTGAAGACAGAGGGAGTAAGTACTTCCAAAGTTACTGCTGAGTTTGTAGCCTTCTCCTCTCTTGGCCCCCTGAACACAAGCAGCCAAGCAAGAGGCTGGAAAGTTTTTTTCTGGATAATCCGAAGAGACCCAAAGAAGCTGACAGGATGTTTTAATGGCCCTGCCAGGTGCTTCTAGGCCAGTGGTTCTCAACCTTCCTAATGCCACGACCCTTTAATACAGTTCCTCATGTTGTGGTGACCCCCAATTTCATTGTTACAAACTGAACATAATTAAAGCATAGTGATTAATCACAAAAACAATATGTAATTATATATGTGTTTTCCGATGGTCTTAGGCGACCCCTGTGAAAGGGTCGTTCGACCCCCAAAGGGGTCGCAACCCACAGGTTGAGAACCGCTGTTCTAGGCACAGGCTCAGGAGCTCTCTGAAAAATGTGCAGGCAGGGGAACATCCCAGATAGCCCAGAAAAGGCTCTGATCAAAGGCAAAATCCCCAAACAAAAAGCAGCCTGAAGGAAACAATGACTTCAGGGAAAACTTTAAAACTCATTAATGTCTTCAGATAAGAGGAGATACCACATCCATGAAACAAAAACAGGAGGTTACAAATTAGGAATAGAGAGAATAAGAGAAAGCTCTTTGAAATAGAATGAGAAAAACTCAATAGAAGGGCTAGAAGATAAAGTTGAGAATGTCTTCCAAAAAGAAAATAGAACACCTAAGAAAATCAGTGTCCATTCAGAAGCTCTAAGAGTTTCATTCTAGAAAGAGAAAGTGGCCCAGGTCAGTGTAGTTCAGTTGGTTGCTCTAAGACCCATGCACCAAGAGATCACAGGTTATATATCTGGTCAGGGCACATGCCCAAATTGTGGGCTCAATCCCCAGTAGAGGGAGTGCAGGAGGCAGCCGATCAATGTTTTTCTCTCTCCGTCTCCCTTCCTCTCTCTGGGGAAAAAAAAAAAAAGAAAAAAAAATCAATTAAAAGGAAAAAACATAGAAAGAGAAAGTGAATGGGAAGAAATTAAAGTAATAAATCAGGAAAACTGCCCAGCATTGAAGGACAGGAGTTTCCAAATAAAGGGGTCCGAAGTGTTCCAAGGGACATCATCACACTTCGTGTTTTGAATTTCATAGTGAGAAAATCCTTTAAGCTGAAAAAAAACAAACGCAACAACAGTCGTACATAAAGGCTTCAGCAATAACACTGGAAGATGGGGATGGAGGCCTAGGACAGATTTATACACTATGAAGTAAATAAAAAACACAATTTTGTAAGATAAAAAGGTGGGTTTGGCATTGAGTTTTAGTGACAAATACATAGAAAATTAAGCCAACAAACAAGACTCATAAAAACTTCATAGAAAACAAAACTTTATTTAGGAAAGATAAAGTGACCCATCACACTATCTGGCCTAGCTGTGAGACTATGCAGTCATAATATAAACACTAAATTCTGAACTGTCCAAGTTAAAGATGAGCCTGCTCGTATAGCCATGTATTTGTCTGCACAGCAACAGCAAAGAATAAAAGAAAACCAGAAACTTCACATCTATTCCAGAGTTAAGTGAAGAGAATGTATGAAATGGAGGAAGAGTCATAAATAAGCAAGTCAGCACATCTATCTAGTAATATGCAAATTGGTTGGGACGCCATCACAGTAACAACCATCAGCAGCGGGTGGGTGGGGACTTGCAGCATTGGGGACTCAATGGCCACTGCCGCTTGCGCTGGGCTGGCCCTGGGCAAGCGGGGACTGGGGTGGGGCCCGTCGGAGGGCGGCCTGTACTCCCCACATGGCAGTGGCAGCTGTGAGCACTCCCGGTGGCCAGGTGGCCACTGCCGCTTGCCCAGGGCTGGCCCGGTGCTCCAGCAAGCTGCCATTGGCCGCTGCCACTTCGAAGGCCCAAGGCTCAGGCAATGAGGGCTGGGCGAGGCTCAGGCAGCCTCATGGCTGGCAGTGGCAGCAGCAGAGGCGTGATGGGGGTGTCGCCTTCCTCTGATCGCAGGGTCGCCTCCCGCAAAGGGAGGCCAGAGGCAGCAGCAGCAAGGGGATGATAGGGGCGGTGGTTCCCCTGATCAGCCAGTCGCCTCCTGCAGAGGGAGGCCAGACTGCAGCCATCAGTAGGACATCCCCTGAGGGATCCCAGACTGTGAGAAGGGGCAGGCCAGGCTGAGGGACCGCCCACCCCCACCCCCCTGCACAAATTTTGTGCACCGGGCCTCTAGTACACTATAAAGACCAAAGGAATCACCCAAGAGCAAGCCTGGGTGCTCTGCAGAAGAAACATGACCTGGGGAAGGCTAGTCATAATTTTTCCTTACAAGCCTTTCTAGATTTGTTTGACCTCTTAAAAACATGAAGATAGATCATTGGTTTGAAATAAAATTAATTTTTTATTTTAAAATTCATATGAATTCAAATAACAAGTATTAAGGGTGAGTATGCAGTCAATGTATTTTACCAAATTAACAGCAAGCATCAAGATGACTAACTCCAGCCGAAGCCGGTTTGGCTCAGTGGATAGAGCGTCGGCCTGTGGACTGAAGGGTCCCGGGCTCGATTCAGTCAGAGGCATGTACCTTGGTTGCGGGCATATCCCCAGTGGGAGATGTGCAGGAGGCAGCTGATCGATGTTTCTAACTATCTCTCTCCCTTCCTCTCTGCAAAAAATCAATAAAATATATTAAAAAAAAAAAGATGACTAACTCCACACAATGCCCAGACATGCCTGGAACAACATGTTTGGCTTGTATTTAACGGTATTCGAGGAATTTCAGCGTGCTCGGAAAATAACAGCCTACTAGGGATGTCACTTTAAAAATGTCTCTGATTTGAGAAAGAAAATCTTGCTTAGCCCAAAATAACGTGTATAATCAATTTTTTAAAATATTTTATTTTTTTTTTTACAGAGAGGGAGAGGGATAGACTGTTAGAAACATCAGTGAGAGAGAAACATCAATCAGCTGCTTCCTGCACACCTCCTACTGAGGATGTGCCCACAACCAAGGTACATGCCTTGACTGGAATCAAACCTGGGACCTTTCAGTCCGCAGGCCAATGCTCTATCCACTGAGCCAAACCGGCTAGAGCGTATAATCAATTTTTAAAGTGTCATACACATGAGCTTCTCTTCTTGGTTTTCAATGTTGAATGTGTGGTGCTTCTAAGGGAAAAGGCATGTTCTCTGGTTGCTTTTCTACTGGGTCAAAAACTTTCATAACATGAATCCTGAGACTTTTTGCAGCCATAACAGAGCAATTGAGAACTCAGCTGTGTGCTGATTCTTCCAGGAGCTTGGTTATTTCTTAATAGAAAAGGAAAATGCCTTTCTATGTATGATCACCAGCCCTGTGGGAGGAATGTGTACTGAAGGAGTGATACCAGTATAAATACCATCGGTAGTTCAAAAAGTGTGTTCTCTGCTCAAGCCCTTTTGGTAAATGAATGTTTCAGTTGGGAAGCATTAATGGAGAATCTACCTGATCCATTTGTGACTGAAGGTCACAAGTCATCCTGGCAGACAGTGTGATCACCTGAAACCCTGTCCCAAACAGTGTTTTAGATAGGACTAACTAAAGGGCATGAAGTCCTTCACAACAGGGTCTCAACAAGCCCTCCACCCTTTCAGAGGTTGGCAGCATACCAAATTCTCAAGCTCTTGCCCATATATGCCAAGCTATAGCTGTCACACGTCCCCTTTGCATTAGCTAATCTTCCTGCCTAGAACACCCCATCCTGCCAACTTCACATAGAAAACCTCTTATTCATTCTCTAAACCCGTTTAATAACTACATTCTTTCTGAAGACTTTCCAACTTATTAGTCTTCTCCTTCCTCTACCCAAATATTGGACCTATTTCCATTACTGTACTTACAGCACTGTAATCTAATTATTCTTTTACCAGAAAATCCCCTATACTAGACCATAAACTGCTTTAGTGAAAAAAAGTCTATACCCTCTTTACCTTTGCATCCTCAGACTCCTTAACAGTATCTGGCACACGGCAATTCCCAATAAATGTTTCTTGAACTGTTGAAGTTATGAGGCTGAAGTCAGAGAATAAGAAGCCCCAAACAGCAAAACCAAAGGAAAAACATATATATATATATATATATATATATATATATATATATATATATGCCTAACTGGTAGCTATGAAGCACACTGACCATCAGAGGGAAGGAGGGAGGGCATGAAGACATTAACCAAAGTTCTTATATGCATACTAGAGGCCTGGGAGGTGGGGTCCCTCTGCCTGGCCTGCTGGGATCCCCGGAAACCGGCAGTCCAATATCCCCCCAGGAGTCCCAGATTGTGAGAGGTCGCAGGCCAGGCCGAGGGACCCCACCAGTGCACAGATTTGCACTGGGCCTCTAGTACTTAATGATTCAAGAAGAAATTCTCCCATCAAGCAGCTGAGATGTCAGCTTAGCCCACTGGATAGGGCCTGGAGGTGCTTCGGTATATGGCCCCAATGATACCAGAAGTGCTCTCCTTATGCTCACTGCACACGTACCCAGGTGATGTTAACCTGATTACAGAAGATGCATGGCACATAATTGAACTAATGGCAATTAGAGGGAAATCCAATCCTCATTATAAATTAACTGGCTTTCAAATGTTATTCCTCAAGGCTTTGAAACACCTTCCCAACTACTTTAAACACTGCTTCCAAGCATCCTAAAATTAAACATACTTAATGAGTTTAGCTTGCAGGTATTTGACCAGTTCAAAATGGTCAAATATAAACTGGAGCACTAGGTTTCCTCCCATGTTCCATCATTCCTGGTTTGCTTCCATACGTGAACATCCATCAACTGCCTCAGACAAAATCCTGACTATAACACCCTACTTGCCAATAAAGTGAGGATCCTTAAGCAGATACCAAACACTGGTAAAGTCATTGCCTGAGGGCTGAAGTGAGCCATGAAGCGAAGGACCCATAACAAAACCCAAAACTGAAGGGCCAGTCATCCGTTCCTGAAGATGCTTCATCTGACCAGAAGCGTTGCTTCATAAATAGCACATAATATGTATTTCCTTTCGTTTTACGTGGTATCCAAACTCCACGCAAAGTCTGACCCTCCCATTTTCTAAGTCGGTGGGAGAGGATATTTGGCAGCTGCCCCTGAGTACATAACCACTTTCCAAAATATGCCCTCGGTATCCGCTAGTGTCAGATACAGCTTCAGGTCCCCAACACGAAGCTGTCGCACGTCAGAGACTCAAGAATGTGTTTATTTTCAGTCGGGAGCAATCTACAAAGGCTTCCTGTGGGAGAGCATCCGCGCACAGCCTTCAAGAGTGTGGGACCGCTGCTGGGCCTACAGGCCACCGTGAGGGAGGGAGGGAGGACACCCCGGCAAGGGCAGGGGGCAGCGCTGCTCCCGTCCCGCCCCGGCCAGGCATGTTGCCCTCCCGCCCCCGAGTCCCCGAGCCACGCGATCCCAGTGGGTTTGGAAGTGTCCCCCAGGCCTCACTTTGCGACCCGGACCCCAAGGAGAAAGGGGGAGAGGAGCCCGCGGCCCCGCCCTCCTCCTGGGGCACAGGCCCCAGCCCCAGGCGCTCGAAGGCCACGTCCCCCGGGACCCGTGCCGACTCTAGGGTCTGTGCACAGACCCGCCGGCCCACGTGACGTGCGGCAGCCAATCGTGGGGAGGCCCCCGACCATCGAGACGACGGTGGCCCAGGGCTGGAGCGGCCCGCTCGTCCGCTTGCCGCCCCCACTCCGGCCCAGCTCCAGTGCTTCCAGCTCGGTGCTGCCGCCATCTTCCTGGAGGAGAGGGCCAGAGGCGAAGGCGCCCGCCCCTGCGGTCGCTCCGCACTCTTACCGCCACCTGCCCTTACCCGAACGTCTCTGTTCTCAGCAGTCACTTAGTTCCTTCTAAAGAGACTTCCCTACTCCCACTCTAGTTACCCACAGGCGAAGAATCACATTACCTGTTCCAGTCTTACCAGCGTAAGGAGATCAGGCTCACAAGCTGGGAACTGTGGCGAAACAGGGACAAGCCGCCATCTTGGTAAAGGAGAAGAGGCTACGCTTGACCTCCCCCCCACCCCCAGCGTCTATATGGCCAACCGCCGTGGGAGGGGCACGGCGCCTGCGCAGAGGCGGAAAACGCGGACGAGCCTGCGCCTGCGCACTCAGAAACCGGCGCATGGGGGGAGGGGAGGCAGGACAGGTCGCGCAGAGAAGAGGAATGCGTTGGCAAAGGGGCGGGGCGACGTGATGACGCAATCCGCCTGCCCGCGGGGCGTGGTGCGAGCAGACGGCGGGCGCTGGGTGGATACGCGGCGCGGTCGGTTGGCTCTTCTTCGGTTCCTCCGCGGTGAGTGTCTCGCCATGGGTCCCCGCCGCTGCTGCCGGGATGCGAGCTGTGGGGCTGGCTGAGAAGGGGTAGGGGGCCCGCCCTGGATGGCGGTTAGCCGTCCCGGGGGGCGCAGCGGCGGTGGTGACCGCGCAGTGTGGGGGAGGGGCTGTCAGCCTGCGGTCCTTGGTCCTCCCCGCCCTCCCAGGTTCTCTATCCTCCCCCGTCCTTTCCCGGGCCCTCCTCTCCCCTCTCCCCAGCCTTCCGGGCCCTCCCCGGACCCCGCCCCCCGGGAGTCCTGGCTCCGGCGGAAACGACAGGGTGTGTCCCGGGAGAACCCAAGTGACCCCTTGCTCGCTGTGTGATAATTCCGTGCAGCTGTTTCAGTAGTTGGCCAGGGGTGCGGGACGCGCAGTTGGCGGTCGTGGTCCGGAGGGAGAGTGCTTTTGTCGTGCGGACATCCTTTTGTCCCTTTGACATGGGTGATTTCCTCCCTCTAGCCCCTGGCAGAAGGGAAGCCTCCAGAAGTCCTTGCCTCCTTGGCTGTCTGGCTGCTGGGGAGAGGCCCCACCATTCCCCTGAAGGCCTGAGGGGAGGAGGCCCATCTGCGGCTGCCCTTGCTTTCTGTAAAGCCCCAACTCTCACGTGGTCCACAGGACCCACAAGACCTGGCCACCATTTACTTTTCCGCCTAATTTTTTTTACCAGGACGATCCTTACCTTGTCTGCCCGCCCCCATAGACACGTGACCAACCACACTGAACTGCTCAAACTGCTGTGGTCTTTCTTTTGGCTTGGGCCCAAACCCTTTCTTTTGTCTAGAACCCAGCTACCTCCCCACCTTTTCTGCCCTTTGCTTGCCTAGTCCCAGCTCTGCTATTCAGGATTTGGTCCAGATTAGATTTCCTACGGCCGGCATAGATGTTGGCCTGATGTTAGCCTTTGTCCTACTTACTGTATGGTAGTTGTCCTGTGAGGGGCAGGGGATGTGTGAACTGAGTCACCTTTACCCTTTGCCTAGCACAGTGACCCTCACCTAGTAAGTTCCCAAATATTTGTTGAACGACTCACTGTTATAATACCTCAAAATAAGTATGTTCCAAAACAGACTTACTGTCATGAGGAGAGAGACATACTGGTGTAAGGGGTCAAGAAAGCTGCTTCCTGGTGTTTGTAGTTGGAGGTTCACGATTTCCATTTTTGGTAGTTCCGACACGGGCTTTCTTTGCACCACCCAACTTCCTAACTCACTGTGTGCTGCTCTGTCGAATCTTGGCAATGATCTCCGCTGGAAAGGATATCCTGATATTTCTTTCCACTGTCCATCTTGATCTCTCACCCAGCACAGCAGCCCAGGGTAAAGAACAAGGGCTTTTCCATTAGGTCAGATTAGCAGGGTGACCTAGGGAAATGAGCAGGGGAGAGTGGAACCTCGATCATTCATAAATGTGATTCAGGTACCTTTTTATATCCAACACCAAAGACAAACTGCTAAAAAAAGAACAGTTTTTGTTCTTTTTCCAGAGAGAGGACACCAAAACTCATTTGGCAGCAGAACTGGGCTGAATCCATATGTATAGTCCATATTTATCCCATTTTTTGCTAATTGTCATACATGTCACTACATAAAATGCATTTGGATGTGGGGTGCTGCCCAAGATACCATTAAAGGTGTTATGGGATATACTGTACATGTACCTTCTTCAGATCCAAATAATCTGAATGCCAGAACATTCCAAGGGCTCTAGATAAGGGATTATGAACCTTCTAGGTCCTACACTGCAGGGTCATTTTGTGGACGTGGGGTAATGTATATAAAATACAAGAGTAACATGTCGATAAATTGCTGGGGTTCAACCCCAGCAGGTCCAGGGGTCCCCAAAGGTGTGGACGGAGTCGGCGAAGAAGGAATGACACAGAGACAGCGTTCAGTTGATCAGCAGCCTAGCCAGGATCTCTAGCCAAGTTCTGGTCAGGATCACCAGCCAGGTTCTGTGTCCATGTTCTCTTGCTAGGTTCTCCAGCCAGGTTCTGTAGCCATGTTCCCTCGCTAGGTTCTCCAGCCAGGTTCAAGTCAGGTTCTCTTGCCATGTTCTAGCCAGGTTCTCTCGCTAGGTTCTGTTTCTAGGTTCTGTGGCCAGTTTCTGTCCAGGATCTTTTGCCATGTTCATTCCCTAGGTTCTGTCTCTAGGTTCTGTGGCCAGTTTCTGTCCAGGATCTTTTGCCATGTTCTCTCGCTAGGTTCTGTCTCTAGGTTCTGTCTCCAGTTTCTGTCCAGGATCTTTTGCCATGTTCTCTCCAGCGAAGTTCTTCTGTCTCTAGGTTCTGTCTAGGTTCTGTGTCCTGTTGTCTTGTTACATCTGTATTTATACCAGTTGATTCCAATCCTGTCAATCTCTATTCCAAAGGTTAGGGCATTTCTTATCTCCATTCCAGGGAGTAAAGATTATGTGGCTTAAGCATGATTGTTTGTAGTTAAAGTGATTAATTACCCGCCTGGCACTTAGTTAAGGGGTTTTATTCCCTCCCTAACTTCAGGGGGAAATCCCTACCTGGGGAAACAACCTTTCTCAGAGAGGAGACCTTGGTTAAAACACATAGTGCCAAGAAGGTGAGCAAACATATTAAGAACAGTATGCCATATATGCCAGGTCCCTTGAAACAGCAAGGATAGACCAGCTCCCGGCAATAAATGGTAGTTATGGGTAGTCCATTAATATAAATGCCACCAGCAGAATATGTTTATATTGCCAAGAATCCAGTTTTATCCATCGTTCTTCATCTTTTGTTTTGGAAAATGTGAGTATTGCTTGGGAAGTATTGCTTTGTGGAAGAAGAAAGCCATGGGTCAAGGAGAAAAAAATTTTAAACAAGATCTAGCATCTAGAACGCTAGAATGAACACAACCTGAAAGAATAAAATTTTCATTTGACCACATTTCTGAGGTTTGGGGGATCTAGTTGATCTGCACCAAAGATTAAATTAACCACAGTACTTGGCATTTTGTGTTGCTAGATCAAAACTTTCTCACTGAAAACCAGGTGCATAAAGAAAAGCAATTTGTCCTCAGCTGATATGTCAGCAGTTGAGCCTGGACCCATGAACCAAGAGGTCAATGGGTCAATTCCCGGTTAGGTCACGTGCCAGGGTTTTGGGCTTGATCCCCAGTAGGGGGAGGCAGCTGATTGATGATGTTTTTCATCAATGTTTCTTTCCCTCTCCCTCTCTCTACAAATTAAAAAGAATATATTTTTAAAACAATTAAAATTTTTAAAAATATGTAACTGCTATGAAGAAAATTTAAGCAACTCTGAAAAGAGATTTTTATAGTAGCAGTTTATAAATTATGCTCTGTTAAAACTGGGGAGGTGGAACTCTGGCCAGGTGGCTCACTTGGTTAGAGCATTGTGCATTAAGGCAAGATTTCAGAGCACATACAAGAAACAACCAATGAATGTATAAGTGGAACAACAAATCAATGGCTCTCTTTTTCTCCCTCTCTAAAATCAATAAATTTAAATAAAATGGTTCTGGCCAGTGTAGGTCAGTTAGTAGGGTGCCATTCTGTGCACCAAAAAATTTCCAGTTTGATTCCCAGTGAGGGCACATGGCCTGGGTTGCAAGCTCGATCCTCAGTAAGGAGTGTGCAGGAGGCTGCTGATACATGTTTCACTCTCATATAGATGTTTCTCTCTGTCCCTCTTCCTTCTCTCTAAAAAAAAAAAAAAAAAAGAAGAAAGAAATGATGAACAAAGTATCGCAATATAAGGTTAAATAAAGCCGAAACCGGTTTGGCTCGGTGGATAGAGCGTCGGCCTGCAGACTGAAGGGTCCCAGGTTCGATTCCGGTCAGGGGCATGTACCTGGGTTGCGGGCATATCCCCAGTAGGAGATGTGCAGGAGGCAGCTGATCGATGTTTCTCTCTCATCGATGTTTCTGACTCTCTATCTCTCTCCCTTCTTCTCTGTAAAAAAATCAATAAAAAATATATTTTAAAAAAAAGAAAAAAAGAAGGTTAAATAAAATCCAGAAGCTGGTTCTTTGAAACAAATTCGTTAGAAATCCTATCTTTACCTTGGTTAACCAAGCCATACACTGGAGTGCAGGGGCCTCGTTTCTTCAGAGGTGGTTGGAAACATTTCCATTTGGTAGAGAAACTTAAGAGTCTGAAGTATTCATGAAAAGATTTGGGGGAATTGAGGGGCAGAAAATTAAAAGAAGCTTTCTAATAAAGTTTCTAAGCTTCAGAGAGAATAAAATTTGACTGCATTCAGATCTCTTGACTTTGTTACCAAAGGTTAGCCAACAGATCCCACACATTTCCCAAAATTTCAGGGCTTCTAAAATTTGCGTGAAAATTCCAGATAACTCTAAAACTGTCATATTTCTCAAACACTCAGTTGCCTTCAGTCCTTTTTCCTTTGCTTATAAATGTAGTTCATATTGCTCTGTATGCCCCAGTGCCAAAATCTAATTCTCAGGCGCTCTAGGAATCTCTGACAGCCAGGTAGCACAGTACTCTCCAAGCACCCCTTCTTCTTAATCCTCACCTGAAGACATGGTTAGAGAGAGGAAAAGAGAGAGAGAGAAACATCAATCTGTTGCCTCCCGTGCATGTGCCCTGACCAGGAATTGAACTGGCAACCTTTCGGTGCACAGGCCAGCGCTCAATCAGCTGAGCCAGGCACCCCTTTCTTGTTGAAAAGGTTCAAAGAAGACCAGTTCCAGAGGTCATGGAAGCTTGTCTTCTCCTGGTGTGACCTGAGATTGTAGTACCTAACATATACTCATTATTAAAGAAAGTCTGAATATTCTTGAAAATATGGAATGATGTATATATGTATACATAGAAATATCTGGTTGCTTTTGTGAACTAATTCATATCTAACTTGTCTTTATAATGATACAATTTTATCATTTCTGGGGAAGTATTTGATGTAATTGAGAAGCTGAGTGAACAAGCTATTGATGCCTTATGTGTGTTTTTCACGTCAATTCATGCTAAGTTAAATACGTGTATGCATTATGGATATATGCCTGTGTATTTTTACAGATTGACGGAACTTCACTGAAGATGTCTAAGGTAAGAACTTATACTTCCTGTTTCTACAGTGTGAGCAGAAATGGCTTTATGTTCTCAAACTGTTTACAGTCAAAATTTATGATTCAATATTATTTTTATTTAAGTATGTTTTTATTGATTTCAGAGAGAACGGGAGGAGAGAGAGAGAGAGAAACATCAGTGATTAGAGAGAATCATTAATCAGCTGCCTCCTGCACACTCCCTACTGTGGATTGAGCCTTCAACCTGGGCACCTCCTTGTTCATGTGTTTATACTCAACCACTAAGCTATACCAGCCAGGCATTATGTTTAATATAGCTGATCTAACTATGGTATAGCTGATTCATTATTTTTAATATAGCTGGTCTATTTGACTCATTAAGACAAATGTTCTAATTTAATTGTCCTGAAAGCTTTGAGCTTTTTTTCTCTCAGATTTCCAATCTCTTGTTTCTAAATACATCAAGAACAACCCATTTAGCAGACTAATCACATAATAATTTATCATGATGAAATTGATGGGGCTCTTCAACTTGATAAATTGGTTTATATTATCTTTTGCAGATTAGCCCAGAGCCCTGAAATAAATTAGTTTTAAAAGACGTGGAGGAAAGCAGAATTTGTGGTTAAAATTACAAGATTATGTTCTTTCTTTTTGCCTTTCGTTTTTGAATCTTTGGGTATTAGTATCTGATGCATAAGCATCATGCTAGTTTTTGTTTTTTATACAAGTACTAGACGCCAAGTGCACAAAACACATGCATAAGTAGGGTCCCTAGGCCTGGCCGGTGATCAGGACCCATCAGGTTCCCCACCTCCTCCTTCCCTTGCTCCCTCAGCGCCCTACCGCTGCTGTTCCCCCAGCATGTTCCGGGCCGCCCCCTGGTGATCAGCACACATCATAGCGAGTGATTGAACTCCCATTCTCCCGGTCGAACTCCCGAGGGGACACTTTGCATATTAGTCTTTTATATATACTAGGGGCCCAGTGCACAAATTTGTGCACCTTGAAAGGAACTGTGGGCCGTGAGGTTGTGGTGGGCACAGGGGCCCATCCTCTGCACCCCTGTCTGGCCCCTCCCACCGCGGCCCCTGGTTCCCTGTCTGCTGGCAGCCCTGCTCCCAATGACGGCGCAGAGTGATTGGGGCCCAGAGTGATTGGGGCTGGCACCAGCAGCGGGTGCAAGTAGCGGCTGCTGCCCCGATCACCCCTCAGGAGTAGGGGGGTGGGGGAGGGCAGATGGAGAAGCCCTCAAAGGCAATCCGGGCCAGCAGCCGCCACTCGTACCCGCTGACGGCGCTGAGCGATCAGACCTGCACCAGGCACTGGCAGCCGGTGCAAGTGGGGCTGGCGCCGGCAGTGGGTGTGAATGGCAGCTCCAGTGCCGGCAGCAGGTGCAAAAAGGACTGTAGCTGGCAGCGGGTGCAAGCACCAGGCGGGACTGTGGCACATGGGAGCAAAGAATTTTCAGTAACCACCAGAAGCTCGCCCTGATGACAGTGACCGGCACCCTGCCTTGGTCTGACACTCTGCTCACCTGCTCCACCATCCCGCCATGGCTGACACCTGCCATGTTCCTGGTGGTTAGTGCACGACATAGCAACCAGTTTTCGGTTGTTCCACAGTTCAGTCTATTTGCATATTAGGGTTTTAGATATATAGATAGATTAGTGTGGAACACCAGTAAGAATATATAAGTTAACCATTAATTCTCTTACCCAGAAATAACCACTGATAGTTTCTTATGAATATTCTTATTACTTGTGTACACATGTGAATATACATTTAGAAAGTAAATTAATTGATTTATCTTGATCTCCTCCCATTTATAGTGTGCCACTGCCCAGTTCTACAGCTTTACTTACTTTGTCCCATGCCCATCTGTCATTTCTCATCAGGTGTCCATCTGTTAGGGAATATTGACCCTTAACATTGTCAGCTATGTCTCTCATTCTCAGTCTTCTCTCTCTGGGTCTTTAAAGGTAGATACTCAAAATCCTACCCCCAAGTTGCCTGCCTCACTCACCCTTGGTGAGACTTGTTCCAAAGAGCTAGGAATATAGAGCAAGGGAGAAGACTTTTTCCTGGATACTTTTCACAAATGCATCACACTTGATACATTTTTCTTTTATGTGTTGCTTAATTGTTTAACAGAAATGTAGTTTTAGGTTAATATATAGGTACGGAATAATACTGGATTGGTTTTTCTTTTAAATAAATGTTCTTAGGTGAATACCATTAATTTTCTGATAGAAGTAACTTTTTAGAAGTGTTATTTATGTACTGTATATATTTAATTCATGAGAACTATTGATACTTAGGTTTGTCACTGTTTTATTATGTCTTATCAGCAATTGATAAGATATTTTCTCTCCCTTTTCTTTTTTCTGTAAAATTTTATTTTAGCAACAACCAACTCAGTTTATAAATCCAGAAACTCCTGGCTATGTTGGATTTGCAAATCTTCCTAACCAAGTTCACCGAAAATCAGTGAAAAAAGGTTTTGAGTTCACACTAATGGTGGTCGGTAAGAAATTAGCTTTTATTTTCAAGCTTATTAAAGATGTGGCTATCTGCCTTCCCTACCTGTGGAGTGTAATAATAGCATGACTTATAAAGGGAAAATTCCTTTGTTGGCAGAATCAAATAACTTGGGAATTTGGCAGAGGGGGAGGGAGGGGCGAGAATTTTTTAGAAAATTTTGCTTTATAGTAAAATTACAACTTTTCTGTCATTTCTTTATATGTAGTGATAATTTTTACTCATTGTGGCAGCCATCCTCCAAAATGTTGCCCAGTGGTCCTTGCCTCCTGGTATTCGTGCAGCTCTCTAGTCCCTTCTCATACTGAATAGGGCTTACCTGTGTAGCCAGTAGGACATTGCAGAAAGGTAAGTCTGTTACTTCGAGCCTGGGTCACAAAAGACATTGTGCTTGTACCTTCTCTTAGCTCACTCTGAGGGCAGCCAGCCACCATGTTGAGAAGACACTCGAGCAACCTTGTAGCGAAGTCCCACAAGGCAAGGAACTGAGGCCTGCCAGTAGCCATGTAGTGACCTATCTTAGAAATATCCTCTAGCTCCAACTAAACCTGTGGTCACAGCCATCCTGGCTGACATTCACTGTTACTGCATGAGAGACACCCCCTGCCTCCCTCCATAGAATTCCTAACCAAAAACTCCATGAAATAATAATAAATGTTCATTATTGGTTTAGGCCAGGGATGGGCAAACTTTTTGACTCGAGGGCCACAATGGGTTCTTAAACTGGACCGGAGAGCCGGAACAAAAGCATGGATGGAGTGTTTGTGTGAACTAATATAAATTCAAAGTAAACATCATTACATAAAAGGGTACGGTCTTTTTTTTTTTTTTTTAGTTTTATTCATTTCAAAAGGTCCGGATCCGGCCCGCGGGCCGTAGTTTGCCCACGGCTGGTTTAGGCCTATGAGTTTTACATATTAATAGATAACAAATACACATATTTAATGAAAAGTATGTTTCTTTAATACTCAAAAAGACAGCTTCTTACATTTTTGTGGTGGATGTATTTTAAACAAGTAACAGTTCTTCCTATACACATTTTTTAAATTATTAAAGTCCTTTGAAATTGAATGGTTACTGGAATTATTTCCTGTTATCACATATATTTTTTCATGGGTATATATTATGTTTCAGCATGACCATTACAGGCTTAACTATCTACTAATTAACTATTAATTCTGTTTACCATATCACATTTCAATCTTGATAACTGTAAAATTCTCTCAAAATGAGGAGGTAGTTTGATAATGAGTAGTACAAATTATTGTTTCTTCGGGTGAATAGTTCATAAATGAAATGAGAGAAATTGTGGGACCCTTGGTCCAGAGAAGGGAATGATGACATGTTTTAGAATCACAATTACATGATAAAGATAATGCAGATTCAAGCTCCTGGTGGAAGAGAGATTCAGCGTAATCTGTCACGCAATTGCTACATTTTAAAGCATTCTAAAACAGGCAATAACTTTTGCTTCTTGCCATGATAAAATAATTCACAGGGCCAGATAGTGAATATTTAAGGCTTTGTGAACCATACAGTTTTTCGTGGAGCCATTCAATTCTGCTGTGTTCCAGTGAATCTTCACTTACAAGTAGCGGGCTAGATTTGCACTGAGGTTCATCGTTTGCTGCTCCCTGAAATAACTGCTACCAGACTAGTCAGGGCATGAATAACTAAAGGCTGGTCAAAATACAGCTTCTCTAAGACATTCTGCAATAGGCAATGTAGGACTTCAGTCTCTGAGAGAAGGGAAACAAATTACATAAAGTGTAAAGTCATTCCAGCTTTCTGGCATGTACCTGGGGAGAGCTAAGTTGGTCAGAGCACAAGAGTCTCAGAGCTGAAGGACTGATCACTATTAAGTGAACCTGAGTACCTGGATCCTGAGTTAGCATAGCAGAGTTCCAAAGACAGCCAGGCCTCCAGAAATCTTCATGGGGTTCCCTTGGACACTGGCTGACACTGAAATTCCACAAGGCTGGGCAAAATGTAGCCACAAAGGGAGCGAGCTGAACTGGAGACCGCATGAAGTTGGAAAGCTGAAATGGGGTTGGGAGACATTAGAATTTCAGCCAAGCAGAGGGGATATCACTGAACATTTAGGGCATTCATAGAAATTCCAGAAAGTACATGGGAGTTGTGTTAAACCAGACAGAAAAGCTGTTTTAAACACTCCCTAATAAAACTTTTAAACAAGACTTAAAGAACCAATTAAACTACTTTCTGGGAGAAGACTCACTCATTAGAGAAGGACATCAAAATGCAATCATTTCAGTGTAAAATTCACAATATCTAGGATCCACTATAAAATTATTGGATATGCAAAGAAGCAAGAAAATGTGGCATATAATGAGAGAAATCAGGCAAGAGATATAGGTTGGGAAATGACAGTGATGCTAGAGTGGGCAGACAAGAACTTAAATATTATTTTTATTTTTTAATATATTTTTATTGATTTCAGAGAGGAAGAGAGAGACAGAAACATCAATGATGAGAGAGAATCATTGATCGACTGCCTCCTGCACACCCCCACATCGGAGATCCAGTCCACAGGCCGACACTCTTTTTTTTTTTTTTTTAATATATTTTATTGATTTTTTACAGAGAGGAAAGGAGAGAGAGAGATAGTTAGAAACATCGATGAGAGAGAAACATCGATCAGCTGCCTCCTGCACATCTCCTACTGGGGATATGCCCGCAACCCCGGTACATGCCCTTGACCGGAATCGAACCTGGGACCTTTCAGTCCGCAGGCTGACGCTCTATCCACTGAGCCAAACCGGTTTTGGCCACAGGCTGACACTCTTATCCACTGAGCCAAGCTAGCCAGGGCAGAACTAAAGCATTTTAAATATACTCCAGTACTCAAAGGAAAACATGAATGTAATGAGGTAACTAGAAGAAAACAAAAACTAACCAAATGGAACTTAGAGTAAAAAAACCTGCAATATCTGAGATGAAAAATTTCTGATGGGCCAACAGTAAATCATAGACTACAGAATAAAAAAAAAAAAAAAAGGCAGTCGAGTCCAGGTGGCATGGCTCAGTGGTTGAGCATTGACCTATGAACCATTGAGTCACGTTTCAATTCCCAGTCAGGGCACATGCCTGGATTATGGGCTCTATCCTCAGTGTGGGGCGTGCAGGAGGCAGCCGATTGATGATTCCCTCTCATCATTGATGTTTCTATTTCTCTCTCTTCCCCTCACTCCCTGAAATCAATAAAAATATATTTAAAAAATTTTGCATAAGGCAGTCAAGAGCATCCATACTAAAGTCAACACTGTACAGAATAAATACCAAGAACAGCAGACAGGTGAAGACCCCTCAAAAAAAGGGAAAACATCTTTTTTCTTTTTTATCTTCATCCAAGGATATTTTTCCATTGATTTCTAGAGAGAGATGGAAGGAAGGGAGGAGGGGAGGGGAGAGAGAGAGAAAGATCACCTTGAGAGAGAGACATCGATTGGCTGCCTCCCACACATGCCCCTCCCCGGGCTGGAGAACCTGCAGCTGAGGTTGTGTGTGCCCTTGACTAGGAATCGAACCCACAACACTTCAGTCCGAAGGCTGACACTCTAACCACTGAGCAAATCTGGCCAGGGCGGGAAATCTTCTTAAAAGTAGCCAGGGGGGAAAAAGGAAAACGTTGCATACAGAGGATCAGAGGTAAGAAGTTATATAACCGACTTCTTAGGAATAACGTAAACCATGTGGCATGACAGCAAGTACATTTTGCAAACTGCAGAGTGACCAAAGAAAAAGATTTGGCTAAAAGCTAATAGCTTCAATAAAATACAGTATTAAAAAGTGCTCAATCCAAAAGAAAGCAGAAGAGAAATAGGTGAGACAGCTCTGGCCCGTGAACAGTGGTTAGAACATCAGCCTGCACACTAAAGAATTGTGGGTTCCATTCTCGATCAAGGGCAGGCACCTGGGTTGCAGGTTCCACCCCTGGCCCTGGTTGAGGCGAGTGTGGGAGGCAACTAATTGATGTATCTCTCTCACATAGATGTTTCTCTCTCTCTCTCTCTCTCTCTCTCTCTCTCTCTCTCTCTCTCTCTCTTCCCCCTCCTCCTCCTCTTTCTCCTCCTCCTCCTCCTCCTCCTCCTCCTCCTCCTCCTCCTCCTCCTCCTCCCCCCCTTCTACTCTCTAAAAACAGTCAATGGAAAAAATATCTTCAGGTGAGGATTAACAACAACAAAAAATAGGTGATACAAATAGAAAAAATGTGGCAAAATGACACTTGAACACAACCATGTTAATAATGATATGTCAGTGCACATGGCAAAGAAAAAGGAAGGACAGCAGCAGGAGGGTAGGTCAACAAATTGTGGACCCAGAGGGTGGAACATTGCTCAGGAAACAGATTCAGACTGCTGATAGGTCAACAGCACAGAATAATCTCCAAAGCTAATTATGCTGAGCAAAAGCAGCCAGATAGAAGCAGGTGTGAATGAGCCTAAGTATGTGAAGTCCTAGAATAATTGAAACCAATGTGTAGTAGCAGAAAGCAGATTGATGTATGCACTGGGGGCAGGGGGTGGGGGTGGGGTAGGGAGAGTGACTCCTGAGTGGTAGAAAGGTACTCTATCTTGAGTGAAGTTTGAGTGAGTGCCCATTGTATATTTAATTGAGGTATATGTAAATGATACATAATCAGTGAATTTGGGCCATTAAGGGTGAGATGGGTAGTGAAAAACATCTAGAAGGTTAACCACAAACTTTAAAAAAAAATATGTGTTTTATTGATTTTTTACAGAGAGGAAGGGAGAGAGAGAGAGAGAAACATCAATGAGAGAGAAACATCGATTAGCTGCCTCCTGCACACCTCCCATTAGGGATGTGCCTGCAACCAAGGTACATGTCCCTGACTGGAATCGAATCTGGGACCTTTCAGTCTGCAGGTCAATGCTCTATCCACTGAGCCAAACCAGCCAGGGCCAAACTTTTAAATGTTAACTGTTAGCAGCCCAAGAAAATGGTGTATCAGGAAAATCCCAATACACCCAACTTGTAAGTCAGAGACTATAAGAGAGGAAAGGTGTAGTTTTTAAAAATTATGGCAGATTTCTAAAGAAATGAGAAACTTCACAAAATGATAGAGCATATGGGAATGAAAGACACATGTTTGGGCAGCAATCTGCAAGGAATTTGAAATAACAAGTTGTTTATAGACAAGATCATCCATGAGGGAACATGATGACCATGCTGCTGAAGAGTCTCCTTAGGTGGTGACTGCTGGTGATAACTTATATCAAGTTGTTAGCTTCCACAATTTTTTGGGATGGTGGCTTAATTTATAAGAAAAGCAGGATTAAAATTATAAAGGCTATTGCCAAATATGTTACCTTATAGAAAGTCAATAGGGTGCTTAGTGTGACCAAATTCACAAGAGTGTTAGAGTAAACACAGAAAATGAAACCTGGCTTAAGCAAAAATATGCTAACCTAATTATAGGTTCAGGAGTTCTGCATATGACAGGAGTTGTTTGAAGGGGCAGAAAACCTAGCCACTCAGAATGCTGCCTTTCAGAGGCCTTCGGGAAAGGCCCTTGTTACACACTGAGGAAGTAGTGTCTCGTGTTGATTAAAATCAAAAGTAAATGTGAATAGAAACTTCCCCGGGTTAGAAATATTATTTCCTACCATTCCTGGCTTGGCCTAAGTTTTTTGTGGTTTTTTTGGTTCATTTTATTTTTTATTTTATTTTATTTTTTATTTTTTAATTGTTTTATTGCTTAAAGTATTACAAAGAGTATTACATATGTCTCCTTTTTTTCCTGCCCTTAACAATCCCCTGGCCTCCCCTACCCCCCAGTGTCTTATGTCCATTGGTTATGCTTATATGCATGCATACAAGTCCTTTGGTTGATCTCTTACCGCCCCCCCCCCCCCCGCCTCCCGCCCCTCAACCCTCCCCAGCTTTCCCGCTGTAGTTTGACAGTCTGTTCGAGGCAGCTCTGCCTCTGTATCTATTTTTGTTCATAAGTTTATAATGGTCTTTATTATCCATGAGTGAGTGAGATCATGTGGTATTTTTCCTTCATTGACTGGCTTATTTCACTTAACATAATGCTCTCCAGTTCCATCCATGCCGTTGCAAATGGTAAGAGTTCCTTCTTTTTTGCAGCAGCATAGTATTCCATCGTGTAGATGTACCACAGTTTTCTAATCCATTCATCTACTGATGGGCACTTAGGCTGTTTCCAGATCTTAGCTATGGTGAATTGTGCTGCTATGAACATAGGGGTGCATATATCCTTTCTGATTGGTGTTTCTGGTTTCTTGGGATATATTCCTAGAAGTGAGATGACAGGGTCAAATGGGAGTTCCATTTTTAGTTTTTTGAGGAAACTCGATACTTTCTTCCATAGTGGCTGCACCAGTCTGCATTCCCACCAGCAGTGCATTAGTGTTCCTTTTTCTCCACATCCTCTCCAGCACTTGTCATTTGTGGATTTGTTGATGATAGCCATTCTGACAGGTATGAGATGGTACCTCATTGTTGTTTTGATTTGCATCTCTCGGATGATTAGTGACTTTGAGCAAGTTTTCATATGTCTCTTGGCTTTCTGAATGTCCTCTTTTGAAAGGTGTCTATTTAGGTCCTTTGCCCATTTTTTGATTGGATTGTTTATCTTTTGTTAAGTTGTATGAGTTCCTTGTATATTTTGGATATTAACCCTATGTATGTATGGGTGTTGTTTTTTCTTTTTTTTAGCTGGGGTTTAAAAAATAAAACCTCAGCCCTGGCAGGGTGGCTCACAGTTGGTTGGAGCATTGTCCTATACACCAGAAGGTTGCAGGTTCGATCCTTGGTCAGGGCATGTACGGGAGACAACTGATCAGTTTCTTTATCCCCCCTTTCCTCTCTCTAAAATTAATAAAAACATCCTTGGGTGAGGATTAAAAAAACAACAACCTCAGATTAAAATCTGAAGCCTCTGACAGTTTGCCTGATGGGATCTCAGTGGAACTGTAAAAGCACGTGCCACTTTTCTCTCATCTTGTGGCGCCACCTTGTGCCTGGTGCTGCATATTTTCTTTTAAAAGGTGCTAACGAGCCATTTTGTAAACTGAATACC
The DNA here is from genome assembly GCF_964212035.1 of Myotis nattereri. Classification (NCBI taxonomy): domain Eukaryota; kingdom Metazoa; phylum Chordata; class Mammalia; order Chiroptera; family Vespertilionidae; genus Myotis; species Myotis nattereri. The sequence continues at coordinate 36,641,038 of NC_138082.1, forward strand.
ACCATCCCAACCAGTCTTTGTTGTCACTACTTTTACAAGTTAATTAAGATTTGTGGACCCAGTATGTTTCATGCAAAGTTTTTGGAAGGTGATGCCTTTACACTGGTGGAGATCTCTTGTGTGTTTCCCCCATTTAAAGGGAGAAACTACCCACTACAGGAAAGAGATCAGTGGCAGTGGAGCAGAGCAGAGCTGGGCACTCAGAATTTAGCTCAAGGACAGCATCATGTTCTGAGTTAGCAGATTATTTGTAGATGTTACCCTAAAGCTATCCTAAGTGAAATAATCACTTGTACCCTTAAAATTAAGATTTAGAATCAGCCACCAGGATTTTAGTACTGCTTTTTAAAAGAGGCTGCTTCTACTTGGACACTTGTGCTCATATGTCTTCTGCATGATAGCCCCCTTCAGCTGTCATGAGTCATCAGGTGATAGAGGGTAACTTTGTCATCTGCCCCACTGGATTGCAAAGCTCCATGAAGCAGGGACTTGTCTTCCCTGTTTTCTGTTGTGTCCTAGCACCCAGACCTCTGCTAGGGACTTGGAAAGGATTTAGTACATATTGATCTGGCCCCCTTTGAGCATGGTAAAGATATAGGGGATTGCTGGAAAGTTTATTAAAAGGATAACTTGATGAGATAGTATGCGTTTAGTCACATTTTTTATGCTCCTATATTGGGACATGTTCAACATGTAATTCTAGTTTTGTCCTTTTGATGTTCCTTTTCATCTGTGAAAATTAAAGTCTAATTGAAGTTCAGTCCTAATTTCTATGTTTGCACATTTCACATTCACTCTTGTGTTCTTGATTTTGTCAACACAATGATTTTTAAAACATGTGCTCCTTTCACATGTCCTATGGGACTTAGCAGGGGGAGATTCAAACCCAGATGCCTGAGAGACAGTCAGGCACCGAGTTCAGAAGCACTTCTCTGTACAAAATTAAGCTGTAGCTGATAACTTAACCATGAAGTGATGGAATCTGTTCATGCTTCCTTCAAATACAAGATTTACTGTTCGGTATTTTGCAAATCCTTGAAGTTAAAATTTTAAACATTCAATATGTAGTTGAAGAGGGATTCTTAACTCCTTAAATGCTAGAATGAATACATATCGCCCATCTTGGTCATGTTACATTCAACAGTGTGGGGGTGAGGGGGAGTTACCTTGACATAGGCAATTGCCAGTTTGGGACATGGAGGTGTTTAAAACAGGAAGCAGGGAGGGGGACTGGCTCCCTCCTTGGGCGGGGCAGTGGGGGGGTGGGGTGGATTGCAGCAAGTCAAAGTATATAAGGATCTCCATTTCTGTCCCGTTCCCACAGCTTAGGAGGTGAGTGCTGTTGACATTGATGGGGAGATATGTTCAGTTTTCTGAAAATATGACACATTAAATGATTGGCAAACTCATGATTGAAAACCTACTTTGCATTCTATTAAAATATAAAGACCCCCTCCAGAATTCATTCCATATATTTGTTAAGAGGTGAGATCACACTTCTGATCTTACAGTGTATGAATTCTGGAGCCCCACACACTGGATTCAAATTGAGGCCCTGCTCTGGGTGGTTGTCTGACCTGTGAGCATCCATCTCCCCATCAGTAAATTGGGAGAGTTGTACCAAATTCATAGTTGTCGTACGGAGTCCAGAAAATGATGTTTGTGGGGCATTTAGCCCAGTGCCAGGCCTAGCATAAACTCTCAGCAGATGGTCATCTGGATAATACCATGATATGTCTTCCTTTTTGTTTAAAGGTGAATCGGGGCTAGGAAAATCGACTCTTATAAACAGCCTGTTCTTGACGGATCTTTACCCAGAAAGAATCATACCTGGAGCTGCAGGTACAAAAATTCATACACTCCTAAGTGTAATTTACCATAGAAGTTATTTAAGAGTGCACAATTAATATTTGATGCCTCGGCCTTGAATTTTTGCTTTTGTTTGGCTGTAAACACAAGGAAAATGTCATTTAGGTAAGGAAGAGTGTGCTGCACCTGTGTCCTTGGATTCAGGTTGTAGACTGACAACGTATCCGTGGATCCATCCTCTCCAAGTTTGTTGTCTATAAAGTCTATACAGTGTCATAAATTGTTCTTGCCTGTGTTCTCTGTGTGATGGGAGGATCAGGTGACAGTGTTATCTCGTGGAAAAAGCTGTGTAGCCAGTAGGCTACTGTGGGGGTCAGGGGCTCTGAGTGTTCCCAGTGCAGGACACTGGTATCTGTGAATGCTGATTAAGTGAATGGATTAAGCACAGATAGATCCTAGGACCTGAGCTACCACAATGGAGAGCTATAGCCCTGTCATTGAATTCAATTTTAAAGAAATTCATAAATGTATTCTTTGTCCCAGGAAAAGAAATTAAAATTTTCAATATTGGCATTTTTACCTTCCTGGGCAGCCCTTTAATCTTAGCTTCAACACTTCCCTTGCTTACACTGGAATCATTTTTACACAATCCTCATATTACCTTCTGAAAACCTTCCTCAGAGAGGTTGTGGCTTTCAGGTCATTTGATAATAGATGATTTCATCTCTTTGCAAACAGGTTCAATGTTAAGGCACATTCTCTTACTAAGTTTGTTTCTTTTCTAGAGAAAATTGAAAGAACAGTCCAAATTGAGGCTTCTACTGTTGAGATTGAAGAGCGAGGGGTCAAGCTGCGCCTGACAGTGGTGGACACACCCGGCTATGGTGATGCCATCAACTGCAGGGATTGGTACGGACCCCACAGGGATGGGCACCCAGAAGTGTTGAGGGCTGTGCATGTATTAACACCTGTTTTGCTATATTTTATTTTATTTATTTTTTTCATGATTGCACAGCTTTATTGCTTAAGGTGTGGCTATATGTAGCAAGTATCTAAGGATATATATATTTTTTTAATAATTCTTTATTGTTGAAAGTATTACATGTGTCCCTTTTTTCCTCAGTTGACCCCCTCTAAAACAGGAAGCAGGGAGGGGACTGGCTTCCCACCCCTCCCCAACCCTCACTCTGCCTCAAGCCTTCAGGACTCTATTGTCTATGTTCATGGGTTATGCATCTATGCATACAAGGTCTTTGGTTGATTACCTCCCACCCACCCACCCTCCCCCACCTTCATCTGAGATTCCACACACTGTTCCATGCTTCCATGTCTCTGGATCCACTCCGTTCATCAGTTTATTTTGTTAGATTCCACATATGAGTGCGATCATGTGATACTTGTCTTTCTCTGACTGAATTATTTCACTTAGCATGATGTTCTCCAGGTCCCTCCATGCTTTCTCAAAGGATAAGAGAGTCTTCGTTTTTACTGCTGCATAGTATTCCACGGTATAAATGTACCACAGCTTTTTTATCCACTCATCTACTTAGTTATTGTAAATTGTGCTGCTATGAACATAGGGGTATAGACATTCTTTCTAATTGGTGTTTCGGGTTTCTTAGGATATACTCCTAGAAGTGGGATCACTGGGTCAAATGGCAGATCCATATTTAATTTTTTGAGGAAACTCCATACTGTTTTCCATAATGGTTGCACCAGTCTGCATTCCCACCAGCTGTGTACCTTTTCTTCACATCCTTGCCAGCCCTTGTAATTTGTTGATTTGTTGATGGTAGCCATTCTGACAGGTATGAGACGGTACCTCACTGTCATTTTGATTTGCATCTCTCAGATGATAGTGATTTTGGGGCATTTTTTTCATAAGTCTCTTGGCCATCTATATGTCCTCTTTGGAGAAGTGTCTATTTAGGTCCTTTGCCCATTTTTTAATTGGGTGTTTCTCTTCCTTTTGTTAAGTTGTGTGAGTTCCTTATATATTTTGGATATTAACCCTTTATCAGATGTATCATTGCCAAATATGTTCTCCCATGCAGTGGGTTCTCTTTTCGTTTGGTGATGGTTTCTTTTGCTGTGCAGAAGCTTTTTATGTTGATGTAGTCCCATTTGCATATTTTCTCTTAGTTTCCTTTGCCTTAAGGAGATGTATCTGTAAACATCTTGCTATGAGAGATGTCTTGAGATTTTGTTGCCTATGGTATCTTCTAGGATTTTTATGGCTTCACGACTTACATTTAACTCTTTTATCCCTTTTAAGTTTATTTTTGTGTATGTTGTTAAGTTGACGGTCTAGTTTCATTTTTTTTGCATGTATCTGTCCAATTTTCCCAACATTTATTGAAGAGACTCTCTTGACTCCATTGTATGCTCTTGCCTCCTTTGTCAAATATTAATTGAGTGTAATGGCTTGGGTCGATTACTGGGTTCTCTGTTCTGTTCCATTGATCTATATGCCTGTTCATGTACCAGTACCAGGCTGTTTTGATTACGGTGGCTTTGTAGTATAAATTTGAAAACTGGTATTGTGATTTTTCCAACTTTGTTTTTCTTTCTCAAAATTGCTGCAGCTATGCAGGGTCTTTTTCATTCCATATAAATTTTTGGAATATTTGTTCTTGCTCTGTGAAATATTCCGTTGGTATTTTAATAGGGATTGCATTGAATCTGTAGATTACTTTGTGTAGTATTGCCATTTTAATGATGTTGATTCTACCAATCCATTAACATAGTGTATTCTTCCACTGTTTATATCATATTCTATCTCTTTCATTGTCCTGAAGTTTTCTGAGTATAGGTCCTTTGTCTCTTTGGTTAAGTTTATTCCTGAGTATTTTAATTTTTTTGTTGCAATGGTAAATGGGATTGTTTGTTTAGTTTCTCTTTCTGAGAATTCATTATTGGTGTATAAAAAAACCCATTGATTTTTGGATGTTGATTTTGTATCCTGCTACATTGCCAAATTCATTTATTAAATCTAGTAGTTTTTTGGTGGAGTATTTAGGGCTTTCTATGACTAATATCATGCCATCTGTGAATAATGAGAGTTTTACTTCCTTTTTTCCAATTTGGATGCCTTTTATTTCTTCTTGTCTGATCACTGTGGCTAGGACTTCCAGTACTATGTTGAATAAGAGTGGTGAAAATGGACATCCCTGTCTTGTCCCTGTTCTTAGGGGAAATGCTTTTAGTTTTTGTCCATTGAGTATAATGTTGGCTGTAGGTTTGTCATATATGGCCTTTATCATATTGAGATATGCTCCCTCTATTCCCACTTTGCTGAGAGTTTTTATCAAAAATGGGTGTTGGATTTTTTCAAATGCTTTTTCTGCACCTATTGATATGATCATGTGATTTTTGTCTTTCAATTTGTTTATGTGATGTATCTCGTTTATTAATTTGCAAATATTGTACCAGCCTTGAATCCCTGGAATAAATCCCACTTGGTCGTGGTGTATGATCTTTTTAATATATTGCTGTATGCGATTTGCTAATATTTTGTTGAGGATTTTAGCATCTGTGTTCACCAGGGATATTGGCCTGTAATTCTCTTTCTTTATAGTATCTTTATCTGGTTTTGGAATTAGGATAATGCTGGACTCATAAAAAGAATTTGGAAGTGTTCCTTCCTCTTGGATTTTCTGAGATAGTTTGAGGAGTATAGGTGTTAGTTCTTCTTTGAATGTTTGGTAAACTCCCCTGTGAAGCCATCGGGACCTGGGCTTTTGTTTGCTGGGAGTTTTTTGTTGTTATTGGCCTATACAGGCTTTCTGATTCCTCCTGATTCAGTTTTAGGAGATTGTATTTTTTCTAGGAATTTGTCCATTTCATCCACTTTGTCCAGCTTATTCATAGTATTTTCTTATAATCCTTTGTATTTCTGTGGTGTCAGTGGTTACTTCTCCACTTTTGTTTGTTTTGCTATATTTAAATGTATAGTGCTGAGTAATTATTGGATATGGAGTAACTGGATATGGTAAAATAATGGGACAATTTTTATTTTTATTTTTTGGTTAATCCTCACCTGAGGATATTTTTTCCATTGGGAGGGAGGGTGAGAGGGAAATCAGTGTGTGAAAGAGACATATTCACTGGGGCCTCCATCAAAGCTGCAACCCAGGTACATGCCCTTGACTGGGAATCGAACCCTTGACGCTTTGATGCGTGCCTGACACTCTAACCACTGTGAACACTGGCCAGGGAATTAATAAGACAATTTAAGGCACATTAATTAGGATATTTTAAATAAGGAATTTCACAGAGAATAAGGGTTTTTTCCCTCTTAAGAACATTCTAGTGAGATCTGAGATTGTAGAGTCAACCCTCTGGCCTGATCGGAGCTGTAACCAGTGGACACAATATTGGGGTCCAGTGTTCCTCTGGAACTCTCTCAGTCACTCAAGACCCAGGGCCTGAAAATGGCTGCTCGCTGGCATTTGCACCAATTTGGAAATGCACAAGTAGAAAATGATACCAGTCTTCCCAGGATCCTGCTGAGGATTCCTTTTCATGTACAGAGGCCCCTGGTCCTTCCCAGGAGCATAAAGCATCAATGCCCAACACTAGGTAGAAAAGGGAGGACAGGGAGGCATCATTGGGAACTGCCCCTCCTGCAGGTCAGCCTTGGCATGTGGCTGCGCTGCTTACCATCTCCACATCTTCACTGCCTGCTCTTGCCATGTTCTGCTGCTGCTACCACGCCCCTTAAAAGCATTGGCAGCCCAGGCTCTTATGACCTCTTCCATTCTGACTTTTGACCCCCGGCCCTTAGCTCTTGGCACAGTTTCCAGATATATCCATCTTGCCAAATGGAGGAGTCAGTTTCCATTTCCATCTTACAGATGAGTTACAAAATTATATTTGGGAGGTGGGGAACAGGGGACAAGAAAACTTGCTTTGTTTCTGAAGTTAGGGTCTGCCTGCCTGCCTTTTGTACCCTTGATCCTCAATGTGTGTGTGTGTCTCAGCTTCAAGACCATCATCTCCTACATTGACGAGCAGTTCGAGCGGTACCTACATGATGAGAGCGGCCTCAACCGACGGCACATTGTGGACAACAGGGTACACTGCTGCTTCTATTTCATCTCGCCCTTTGGACACGGGCTTAAGCCCTTAGATGTCGCGTTTATGAAGGCGATACACAACAAGGTCAATATTGTGCCTGTCATTGCGAAAGCTGATACCCTCACTCTGAAGGAGCGGGAACGTTTGAAGAAAAGGGTGAGTGACTGTGGGGCAGGCAGCAAAGTGCGATGGAGATGTGGGGCAGTTTTAAACAGCACCAATACTTCTAATGTTTTAGTATTTTTCCTTCACAAAAGTATCAAATTACTATTGTTTCTTATAACTCACCTTAGGTGAACTTCCCCTCAGTGCCTAGAAGATGGCTAATGTGCAGTCACGTTTCATGGTCGGTAACAATGTGCACTGGGTGGGAGGATCTCCCTGAGGTTCTCTGTTCCATCTAAACACTGTAACCCCCACATTTTTCTGGGAACGTGTACTAATGATGATAGTCTGGTGTCAGAAGGCTGAGAGGCCTGCATTTAGCTGTGGAGGTTGCACAGCGGTCCTCCAGCTCCTGAGCTGGCTGTGGTCTCTGTTCTCCCATAGAGATTCAGTTACCTGTTTAAATTACATACCTGTTTGTATGCTTACTGAGAATTCCAAGCTCGTATGCTATATTCTACAAATAGAATTCCTTTAATTATCCTCAAAAATAACCACTATTAACAGGTATCTGTCCTTGTAGAACAGCGGTTCTCAACCTGTGAGTCGCGACCCCTTTGGCAGTCGAATGACCTTTTCACAGGGGTCGCCTAAGACCATCCTGCATATCAGATATTTACATTACGATTCATAACATTAGCAACATTACAGTTAAGAAGTAGCAACAAAAATAATTTTATGGTTGGGTCACAACATGAGGAACTGTGTTTAAAGGGCCAGAAGGTTGAGAACCACTGTTCTAGAACATGGTCTCTTTATGTTGTTTTTACAGAATAGGATTATATCATACCTATGACTCTGCCACTTGACTTTCTAAGTCTTACGCAGAAAGCATGCCTCTCACCCTTATCTATGGCATGCATAGTGTTCTTCAGTGTGTTTCTGGGTCTTCCCACCCACCCCCCAGTCCCTGACATTGGGATCTTTGCTTGCTTGTGTATTCCAAAAGTTTGGAACAGGACTTGGCACGTGTTAGACACTCAGAAATGTTTATATGTTGAACAGTTGTAAAGTCAGACAAATTCTTGAAAAGGAAATTAATGCATGTTTAAATACTTGAAAGATGGCTAAATTTTCCTCAAAATAAGCTTATTCCCTAAGCAGCATTCAAGCAAGCTCTTCTCTCCCCGACATTCCTGATGTATCACCAGTTTTTGTCATGTGTTTCCTCCTGCTCGATGCCCTTGGCATTCTCTTAGGTTTTAGAGACTTGCCTCTCTTTTCATTGAGTTACAGATATTCTTGTTTTTAGACTATTATGTCGAAGTCTGAGTTTTGTGTGTTCACATTTTTCTGGCTGTCTTTTCCATAGCAGAGTTTCTAAATTGTATATACTCATTTCTCAACTGTACCCTTTACTGTCTCAAGAGGCTGCCAGTATTTTAGGAAATATTCAGGCCCTTGAAGGAACCCCTGAAAGCTTAGGCATTTTTATATGTTATAGTCAGTATTTTAGCACTTTCACTTAAGGAAACTTCACCTTCTTTAGGGTGTTACATTCCATTTCAAATGGTAGGGGAAAGAGGTACCCAGGGTAGCATGCTGTATACCCATCTCATCTTATACTCAAAACACTTAGGGCTTGATTTCAAACTCTGAAATGAATTGAAATACTTGGTGCACTAATCTCTTTTATCTTGGGCCTTTTTAACCCCTTCTCTTTACTACTCCCTGATCTAAAGGAACCTCTCAAATCTCTCCCACCCTCCTTTGTTTTATGCCTTGATGTCCATCTACCCTCTCCTAATCCCTTTAACTTGGGGCTCACCTGTCCAGCTGAACAAATCCCACCTGTCTGGGTGCCTATAGTAGGCAACCAATGGATTTGTCTCTCACATCGATGTTTTTCTCTCTCTCCCCCTCCCTCCCTCCCTTCCACACACTCTATAAATCAATGGAAAAAATATCCTCGGGTGAGGATTAACCAAAAAAAAAAAAAAAAAAACAAATCTGGGAGCAGGGTTTGAGGTGGGTGTTCCCTGCTGGCTTGGATTATGTTCTCTCTTCCCTTGGGCTGTCAGGCATAAAAAACACCCAAACTGTAGAGAATTTTTATGAGTTTATTTTTGTAGCTTCTCTTATGTATTTGGAATTAAGGAGGGAACACAAGATTACATGAGGGTGGGCAAGAGCAAGGCAGTGATCAGATTACAGGACATATACGGGTCTGCAGGGGGGCATTTCAAAGGTGTGTTCACCTAGGAACAATGGACAGAGCTAGCTTAAATTGAAGATAAACCTTTCACTAAGGAAGTTGTATGCCTGGGGTGTGACTATCCACCATGACTTAACCCAGTTAGGAATTTATGACTAGGTCACCCTGTGAGCTTACTTTCCATAGGACCCCTTTTTCCATCCACAATGCCCAAGTCTTGGTGTGAGAATAAGAGAGCTCCAGCCTTCCTCATACCTTATGGAGTGCCCAGCATACAGACAGATGAATGACTGCTTACCCCAACTCCAGCCTTTTTCCCTTCCCTCTTAGTGGTCTGCTCCCTGGTTGACAGTAGAGTGTGAGGTTTCACTGGAGGCCACTTTTTGCCTATTGAGTAAAAGTCTGGATCCCAGATCTTAGACCCTGGCCTGGCATTCTGGGGATTTGCCCCTTGGTAACCCCAGGAGTTCTTCTGACTTACCCAACTCATTGTCCTGTGTTCTGCCATCCTAGATTTCTTGTGATTACCAAAACGGACTTCCTGTGTTCTCCCCTCATGATTTTGACAGATTTTCCCCAGGTGCCTCTCCCCCTCCTTATGAGACTCCTTTGTGTTCTTCAGGAACCCTTTAGACAACACCTGTGGCTCTTCTCTATCTTCTCTACTGGCAGCATCTGTCTGTGCCTCTCCTCAGGCACTTGTCATTCTGGCCACAGTGGGGGATGGGGGGAGGGTGTACATGGACAGTGGTGGTATGTTGTGTTACTATGGACAGAGGTCCCTCCAGATACTTAAATACCATTTTAGCAGTTCATGAAAGCTTTGAAAATAATTGTCATAATCCATTTTATTTTTTATTGAAGTTTGGGTAATTCTGATGTATTTCCCAATCCGATGAGTTAGGCTTGACTAAAATTTGTGCAGTTTGTTAAAATTGCTTCTGATTTTGTCATTCTTTCAGATTCTGGATGAAATTGAAGAACATAACATCAAAATCTATCACTTACCTGATGCAGAATCAGATGAAGATGAAGATTTTAAAGAGCAGACCAGACTTCTCAAGGTAAGAATTCCAGGTGCACAGAGTGACTAACTCCTGTTTCCTGCTGTCCGCATTCAAAATGGGAGGAGTTGGTGAAGAACCAGATCCTGGAGCCTTGACTTAGAGAAGTTGTCCGGGAATTGTGACCTAACTGTCACTGTAAGGCTTAGAAATATTAATTGCAGGTTTAATTTGTTCGTGCAGTTTGTCCTGTGTGGAAGATGCCTGCCACTTCCAAGTAAAATGTGCACCATAAGCTTTCCAAGTAATCCTGTGGTAGCAGCCAAGTGTCCCCTCTGTGTTGATGCTCCTGTGTTTGCAGTAAATGTAGCAGTCCCTGTGTGGAGCCTGTCAACCCTGTGTGTCTCTTTCTAGGCCAGTATCCCGTTCTCTGTGGTTGGATCCAATCAGCTGATAGAAGCCAAAGGCAAGAAGGTCCGAGGCCGCCTCTATCCGTGGGGTGTCGTGGAAGTGGAGAACCCAGAACACAACGACTTTCTGAAGCTGAGGACAATGCTCATGTAAGACAGTCATGCACAACAGTTGGCAGAGCCCAGCACAGAAAGTGTGGGATGTGCATGGGACTTCCATTGTGCCTGCAGTGGGCCTGCCGCAGCATAGTACAGAAGGCCCGCACCTGTAGGCTCTCTGGAATGATCTGAACTAGCCCTTCCACCTGTGACCTTTAGCTCAGTACTCCTTTCTCATTGAATGACAGGGTCTCTTTTGAGGCTAAAAGTAGACTAGACTTAATGTGTGCGGGGGCCATTCCCAGCAAGAGTCACCTCCTGCTCCAGGGAGGATGTGTTTGGATCTGCCTTAGGGGCCAACTGGGGTATGCTGCCACTGCTGGTCAGCCTCAGGCTCTCTCAGGGTCGCCCCCATTCTATTCCTCTTATTGCAGTGGTTCTCAACCTTGGCTGCACATTAGAATCACCTGGGAATCTTTTTAAAATCCTGATTTCTGGGCCTCATCCTCCAGAAATTCTGTTTCGTTGTTGCTAATGTTGTGGCCTCACCCCATAACAAAATTTCTGGAGGATGAGGCCCAGAAATCAGGATTTTAAAAAGATTCCCAGGTGATTCTAATGTGCAGCCAAGGTTGAGAACCACTGCTCTGTTGAGTCCTAGCAACTAGGACAGCCCTGACTACAAAAACAGACTGTTTCCTCTAAAAATAGATTCCACATTTAGCAACATACATGTAATGCTGTTGCTCTGGAATGAAGAGGTTGAAAGAAAGAGTATTGCCAAACCTCTTTAATCAGAAGAGTTCAAACAATGGCTAATCTAGATAAACTTTAAATAACTGAAAACTGCTCTATATGCCACATATGTCTCACTTGGGTTAGCAGTTTTAGTGAATTAAAATCACTAAAAAATATACCATTAAATTTAGTATTCAAGCTCCATTAAACGTACTTCAGTCATTTAAAGTGCACCTGGCCCCTACAGGGCTGGGTTTTCAGCTGTCATGATCCTGTCAGAGGTGGAGGGTGTGGAGGGCTGAAGAGGGAACTTTGGTGTCAGTTACGTTTCTCAGAAAGAGGGAAAATGGGCCACCCCTTTGCCATTACTCAGTCTATTCCCTGGATCCGGAGTAACAGGAATATAATCTCTCTACTCTTTGAGTTCTTACATATTGGAAAAAACTCAGCCAGAAACCCAAGAATGTTCTATACAGTGATTAGAAGATTTGAAGTGCTGTTTCTATTTTATCCAGAATGTTAATACTTCATTTTGTGTTCTTCCCCATAGCTTAAGCTAGTTAACTCTCTCTGACATACATTGTAAGCATACAAAGTCATGAATATTTGAGTTGCATGTTTTCTATAAGTACATTCAGAAAGTATGTTCTGTTTCAGACACTGTTTACCTAAAAAAATCTCCTAATGTCTATGCATCTGGCCCTGTCCAGGGATGATAGTCTCGTGCAGAATTTGGCCGTACCTGTGGTAGAGGTCCCATGGAGGGGCTCTTAACCTGGCCCTGTGGGGTGGGTGTGTTGTTCATTTACTGTGGTAGCAAGGAAGGATACACCTCTGTAGATGTTTCCACAGCCTTATCCCCAAATTCCATCAACTTTGTGTACAATTTGCCAGGCAATAAGTGGAGTTTTAGTTCCAGGGGTTCTTTTGTGTCCGTGATTGGTTGTTTTCTTCATGCAAATGGCACATGCATGGAGCCCAGCTTGGTGCATTCTTACCTCTTTCAGCACTCACATGCAGGACCTCCAGGAGGTGACCCAGGACCTTCACTATGAGAACTTCCGTTCTGAGAGGCTCAAAAGGGGCGGCAGGTGAGACTATCCCTCTCTGTCCATATTTGTCACCCCAAGTCACACTGTCCTATATGTGTCCAGCTCTTCTTCCTTGACCTAAGAGCAATATGATTTGATTTTCTACTCGAGCTATTATAAGCTACTTGTTGCTAATTTAATCAAATTGTGCCCTTTTTTGCCTGTTAAAGGCAGCTTTAATCATCTGCACGGACAGAACAGCTTTAAATGGGAAGGCCATATACATGTGGTGGGGTACTTTCTCAAAAGTGTCAGTCTGTCTATAAATGAGGACAGACTCACATTAAGAAAGTACAGCACCCAAAGGGTTAAGGTGGGAGCAGCAGGTCTACTCCTCAGTGCACATGGCCACCCTCACTCAGCTGTTTACTATCCTCAACGGTTTTTAATTGAGACCTGATTCATGTCTGATAAATCACATCTGTACATAGAGCTTAATAAATAATGTACAGCATTCAGTAAAATAATTTTCTGTATTGTAGTTCACTAAAATATTCACATTTTTAAAATTTGATAGATATATGCATATATACAAAGTGTACATTAAAGTCTACTTTATTGTTTTATTAATGTGGGGACTAGACATTAAGAAAGGTAGAAGCAACAAGGAGGTCCCATTGAGGAGCAGACAACCAGGCAATGGACTAGGCCAGTGGTCGGCAAACTCATTAGTCAACAGAGCCAAATATCAACAGTACAACGATTGAAATTTTTTTTGAGAGCCAGATTTTTTAAACTTAAACTATATAGGTAGGTACATTGTTATTAACTTAATTAGGGTACTCCTAAGGCTTAGGAAGAGCCACACTCAAGGGGCCAAAGAGCCGCATGTGGCTCGTGAGCCGCAGTTTGCTGACCACGGGTAGGCCAGCCTCAGCATATTAGAAGCTGTGTCTTCATGAGCTGGGGTCTCTGTACTGGCCCCCTCTGCTTAGACCTCAGAGCCTGTTCCTTATTTTCAGTGTGATGGACATAGTCTGTATTTATAAAGAATAACTCAAAAAAGTATTCTTCAGAAAGTAGCTGCTGTATTTTTAGTAGATAACGATGGAAGTGTCATCATCCCAGCTTAGAGTATCTCTTGTATTTTCCATTTCATGTTGTTCTTTTTTCATCCTCATTTATTCATGCCATTAATTAGACAAATGATAAATATATGTAATTTTAAGTAGATACATGTCTGAGGAATGTAAAGTGAAATGTTACTTTGGTTATCTGTCATCAGAAATAATCAACTTATGTTTGTTGCCGTATTATAATTGTAATATTTTTCCAACTCTTAGAAAGGTGGAAAATGAGGACATGAATAAAGATCAGATCTTGCTGGAAAAGGAAGCTGAGGTAAGTAGAAAAGTATTACTTTTAAATCTAAAGCTGTTTAGTTTATATCAAGAATACTATTTATAATTAGCTTATTATAGCTTCCCTTATTTTTAAGAAGGAATATATTTCATGTAGCTGATGTACTTCATATACCCATCTATCCTATCTAATAATAGACAAACATGGTAATTAACCGTACCTGCGACATGCTTCCCATTGGCTAATCAAGGTGATATGCAAATTAACTGCCAACCAAGATGGCGGCTGGCAGCCAGGCAGCTGAAGCAAACGGGAGGCTTGGGTGCTCCAGTGATGGAGGAAGCCAAGGTTCCCGCCTGCCGCTGCTGGACTCTGAGCTGCACTCTAAGAAACAATGTTGCAATTATAGAAGCTAAACAAACCCCAGAAACCTGCTTTCAGCCAGCCAGGCCTCAGAGCTGGAGCTGCAACAGTGTTTCAATTATAGAAGCCAAACAAACCCAGATACCTGCTTTCAGCAGCCGAGGTCTCAGAGCTGGAGCCGAGCCTCAGAGCTAAAGCCGGCTCTCAGTTCCAGTGACAGCCATAGAAGGTAAATAAATCCCAGAATAAAAAAAAAAAAGAGTGGTTGGGAGCTTCAGTCACCCGCCAGCCTGAAAACGCCCCTCAGCCCCTCACCCAGACTGGCCAGGCACCCCAGTTGGGACCCCCACCTTGAAGGGGGTGTGACCAGCTGCAAACAGCCATCATCCCCTCATCCAGACTGGCCAGGCACCCAAGCGGGATCCCCACCCTGATCCAGAACACCCTTCAGGGCAAACCAGCCGGCCCCCAATCGTGCACCAGGCCTCTATCCTATATAGTAAAAGGGTAATATGCAAACTGACCCTAACAGCAGAAGGACTGGGAATGACTGGTTACTATGACACACACTGACCACCAGGGGGCAGACGCCGAATGCAGGAGCTGCCCACTGGTGGTCAGGGTGCTCTCACATTGGAGGAGCTCTGCTCAGCCACAAGCCAGGCTGATGGCTGCCAATACAGCAGGGTGGTGGGAGCCTCTCCTGCCTCCTCAGCAGCGCTAAGGATGTCTGACTGCAGTTTAGGCCTACTCCCCGCTGGCAAGTGGACATCCCCCAAGGGCTGCCAGGCTGCCAGATGGATGTCTGATTGCCATCTTATGCCCAATACCCCTGGGGAGCGGGCCTAAGCCAGCAGGTGGTCATCCCCTGAGGGGTCCCAGACTGTGAGAGGGCACAGGCTGGGCTGAGGGACTCCCTCCTCCCCCCCCCCGCCCCCCCCGCCCCCCCCCCCCCCCCGCACAAATTTTTGTGCACCGGGCCTCTAGTATATAATAATATGCCTATTGTTTTACATGTATTATCTCATTTAATGTCCAATCACAATTTAGTGAAAAAACTTGGAACCAATGAGAATTTAGTAACATGACTGATTTTGTAATATGTTCATTAATCAGCTTTCCTATACATAGGTAATAACCGATTAGAAAATATAATGAGAAACTGCTATTCATAATCATTAACAAATTTACGGAGAAATATATAGGACTTACGTGGGGAAAGAAATTAGAAAACTACTGACAATTTTCAAAATTTTAGTAGAGACACAACTTTTTAGGATGCTTAATACAAAGATCACAGTTTTCTCTAAATTTAATGCAATCCCAGCAGACTTGTGTGTGCTTATCAAGTTTTTACTTTGAGGGAAGAGGTTGATAACATAATTGTATTGTTTCTTTTGAAGACTAAGCAGGGGAAACACAGGACGCTGTAGGAAATAGACTAATGAGAAGAGGTTGGCTTTGGTGGTTACAGAGAACAGTGGTCACCCTGAGAAGTTGGTCCAGGTGTGGGAGGTTGATTCAGTACACGTCAGGAACTAGGTCAGAAGGATGTAAATGTGCTCTGACAAAGCTGGCTTTGAGGTTTGTTGAATTGTGGGATCTAGACATACTCAGTAAGTAATCCCAGAACAGGGCAGCCTTTTGGAGACAAAAATAAGACTCACTTCTTTGGCCAAATAAATTCAATATAGAGCAACTATTTAAATGTTAAAAACATAACCAAGCCCTGGCCGGTGTGGCTCAATTGGTTGGGTGGCATCCTGCTCATGGGAAGGTTTCCTGTTCAGGGCACATGCCCAGGTTGTGGCTCCATTCCCCAGTGAGCATAAGGTGTGCATGAGGCAGCCAATCGATGTTTCACTCACATTAATGTTTCTTTCTCTCCCTCTTCCTTCCTCTCTAAAAAATCAATTAAAATATTTTTTAAATAACATAACTAAAAAGTTACCTGAAGAAAACTTAGGTAAATAATTTATAATCCTTGCAAACCTTGAGGTCTTTTAAACATGTAGAAACCACACTGGTAGAATGGATAGGGATAGCAGAGGATGTGCATTCTCCAGGGGAGTGACAGGGCTGTCCCGTGGCCTGGGCTCACATTCTCCACTGGGTAGCCCCAGTCTCTTTCCCACCTTTTAGGTTTAAAAAATCTCTCATTGTCTTTATTTTGTTTACTCATTTCTTTTTTATACTTGAATTGCATGTTCTTAGCATTTGCTCAGTTCTCTATTGAGTTGTTGCTCATTCTACTGGTAAAAGTTCTTTGTTAATTCTTTGTCTTGTTTTGGGTAAGCGTAGAAGTTAATATTAGGCCTCCCAGGACACCCATAGAGAATAAGAGCTAGCAGACCCTGCACACAGTGATGTGTCCCTGTCTTGTGCCCACAGCTCCGCCGCATGCAGGAGATGATCGCCAGGATGCAGGCACAGATGCAGCTGCAGATGCAGGGCGGAGACGGTGACGGCGCAGTTCACGGGCACCACGTGTGAGGTAGTGAGCCCAGGAGCAGCTTTGTTACTGACTCAGCCCGAACATAAGGGCAGGTGCCGCTGCCTCCTCAGGTTTTACTAACAGTTGACCTTCGGAAGCTCTGTATTTAAAGGGAGAAGGCCAAGGCCGGTTTGGCTCAGTGGATGGAGCGTCGGCCTGCGGACTGAGGGGTCCCGGGTTCGATTCCGGTCAGGGGCATGTGCCTTGGTTGCGGGCACATCCCCAGTGGGGAGTGTGCAGGAGGCAGCTGATCGATGTTTCTCTCTCATCGATGTTTCTAACTCTCTATCTCTCTCCTTTCCTCTCTGTAAAAACTCAATAAAATATATTTTTTTTAAAAAAATCAAAAAAATAAATAAAGGGAGAAGGTTGCTCCTAAAAAAGGAAGCTTCTCTTCCACTCATGTCTAGGAAAGATTTTTCATATTTTCCAAGCTTATAAATATGATTAACAATACAAGAAAAATTATATTAAAGTAACTTTTATTAGTTAGGGTTAGTAGTTAATTAAAGCTGGAAATATCTCTTCAAAGAGAATTTTAAGTGTTAAATAGCTTATGTAAACCAAAAACAAAGCTGGTAAAACAGGTGAATTATTCCTGGTGGGCAGGGTTACCCTGATTGAGATTGCTGACCTCCCTCTTCCTCACCACAGCTCTGCTCCAACCCATGGTAATAGTGATTCAATAGGTGTCTGGCCTCCCTGCTTGAAGGAACTCCACAGACTGGGGACCCAGACTTGTGTGCTCTGGATATGTGGGCATTCAGAGCTGTTTAGTGGCTGTTGCATCACCTCAAGAGAAAGAAGGAAGCAGTCACATGGAGTTAGGTAAAGGCAATTCCTGTCCTCAGAAGAAAGATGACCCGCACTGGATAAGAGTGTGAGCTGGCTCAGGTCTGAGGAGAAGCTGGACGGCAAGGACATCATCTGCACTGCACATTAGGGACCTCACTGTAGAAGCATGAGGGTGTTGATGAAAACCCCCTCAGGGTGTAATGACAGGAATGTCTTGAGCTTAGCTGACACCTGGCATAATCGATGAGATAAAAGGCAAGGAGTCCTCCATGACAGACAGACTAGTAATAAAGGAAGAACCTAGAGCATAACCAGAGGCATTGGTCACCAAACAAAGCTCCTGCCCTCATGTGTTTTATTGGGAAAGGTTTTAGTTATGAAATAGATTCACCAAAAAACACAAGTACAGTTGTCCAATATAAGTAGTTACTGTCCTGAGACCGACCATGTAACTCTACCTGGGTCAGAGTTGGTTGACACCTTAGCATAGTCCCAGGGTATATGCTGAGTTCACACTTTGCCAATAAAGACATTGCTGCTATGCAAGCATTTAAGATTATTTGCCTGCAGTCATATAACTAGTGACATCAGAGGCTGATTCTGCATGTGCAAGTTGGCACCCACTGGCTACGTGAGGGTAAAGTGGAAAGAAGCAAGGACTCGAGGCTCTATTGAGGTGGGAGGGGGCAATAGATGTTTGCTGGGTTCCTCTGACCTTACTGCTGCTCTTTTTAAAACTTTAATTATGGAATTAGGGAAATTCAACTTTAGGTACATAAAATGGATTTATATTTTTGTATACTTTTCAGTTTTGCAGTCCTAATTTCCTGGAGCCTCCTAAGTTATATTTTGATTTTGCTAACTCTGTTGTTAACAGAAAAAGCATGCTATTAATGGTCAAAGCAGCAGGCATTGCATCCCTCCCATTTAAACATGTTGTTTTCTTTTTTTCAGAAAACGTTTTGCAAGATAAAGAAAGTATTCCAAATGAGAAATACAGCTCTGTGTTTTCAAGAAATTGTTGGAGAAGTGAGCATTCACACTTTACAGTGCCTGTGGCCCGAGAATTTAATTTTTTAAAAAACTGTTGATGTGTTCTTTTGTATGAAGTACTTTTAACATTTATATTCATTACTAGAGGGTAGACTTTATATTTTGTGAGTGAACTTTGCATTTTCATTTTCTTCCACCTTAACTAACCACTAATGTTAGATTTCATTTCCAGGGACCAGTCGGCATGTATGTTAAAATCATTTGGCCTAACCAACTAGTCATGGAGGAGCACTCTTGATTTGTTATTTACCCCAAATATTCTGAGTGATAGAGAGATGCATCTAATGATATAGAAGGTACCCGGCCATTTACTTAACCGTAGCACCATGTGGAGATTCTTCCCTGCCTTCCTTTCTGTTTGATCACAACACCCAAGACCAGTTTTGCTGCTACAATACAATACCGTTAATTCACCTGCACATTCATCTGTTTACCAAATGAAAAATAATTATGTAATGAGATATATGCTTATACTTAAGTAGCTTTCTTTTAAAAACAGGCTTTTAGGGGTAAATTTTAGAAATTTCTACATTCTTATACTAGATCATTTTTTAAACCACTGGGCAGGGAGAACTTGTTACGGCCACTTTTTATAGTGTTTTCCACTAATACTCGTTATACTCTGCTATGGAAAAAGTCAGAGTGTCCATGAGCTCCAGTTTTCATATTGCAACTAAGATTCTTATCAACACAGTGAAAGTCAATAAACTATTTTTACTCCACTAAGTCAACTTTTTAAAGAAAATTAGCAGTTGATCTGTTCAGAAACTGACCTTTTGTATTTTTATACTGCACTTTAATATATTTCTGTAACTAAAGGTGTAGAAGATCTGCCTCAGGAGTGGAAATGGGGTCCTTTGGTGGGTGCCAAACCCAGATTTGGCTTTCCTTTAATTCTTTTTTGAATGGTTTTCTGAAGAGAGGCAAATCGCGTAGTTATTTTTGTGTGTGTGTGTGTGTGTGTGTGTGTGTGTGTGTGTGTGTGTGGACTGTGTTGCCTATTTTTAGCCATCGTCATTTCCTTCATTACTTGTAATACAAATTGCTCTATGTATCATGTAAGAATGAAAAACACTTCAAAACTACACCATGGGCCATTTGCAGGTACTGCCAGTCAAAGCCGCTCCTGGTGGGTTCTCTGTGCTCTGTGGCCTTGGCCCTTCCGTTCCCTCCTGGAATGTCTTCATCCTCCACTGTGGCACTCACACTCTGCACTCCCAGGGTGCTGATGCTCCAAGGCCTGCTTTTATTCAGCATTTCTACTGAAGTTGAAAAAGAAAGTGACAGATGAAAGGAGACCTGGAGGGAGCAGGTGCTGGTTCACTATTTTCATTTTGCTATAACAGGAGGGGTTAAAATAGAGAAAATGCTTAATCTGAGAATGAGGAGGGTTTTTTGGTTTTGGTCAAAAAATAACAGGTCAAAATATGTTAGTTACAAAAGTGTACTACAGAAAATAATACGGTATTTTTGCTAACTTGGCCCCTCACTGTTAAGTATTGTGAATGGTCAAAACCTTTAGGTTTTGGCATATTTTGCAAAGTTTTCAACAAGAAAAGGTGTTCCATAACTTGAGAGTACCATCAAGGCCAATTACTTGGGTTATTTTGGTACTTATTAACTGCTAATAAAAGCTGTTTAAAGGGAGGCAGGGGGACATTTGCAAGTGATCTGTGTAAGCTTGTGTGTTTTTGAGTAAAACTATTTGGGGCTGACTGCACCTAGTAATGGTTATGCGAGATGGGTGGACCTACACCTTTATACTTTTAAATCTTTTTTTTCCCGTTGCTCAAACTGAAATAGTTTTGCTACTAGATAACTGTTCTTTCACTAAGCCATACTCTTTACCTATAGAATTATTTTGAAAAAATTTTACACAGCCATTTTGTATCCATTGAAAGTAACCTTTCATCAATAAAGCACTATTGTTTAGAGGTCAAAGTAGTACTCCTCATTATTGTTTCTTTTCCAGGGAAAGGTGTAAGGTCTTCTGGGAAAGGTTCAAAGCCCTTACAATGTGTGTCTAAAGGAGGGGTGGGCAAACTTTTTGACTCAAGGGCCACAATGGGTTCTTAAACTGGACCGGAGGGCCGGAACAAAAGCATGGATGGAGTGTTTGTGTGAACTAATATAAATTCAAAGTAAACATCCTTCCTATATAATAAAAGAGAAACATGGTAATTGGCGCACAACCGCTACCCTTCCCATTGGCTAATGAGCAAGATATGCAAATTAACTGCCAGCCAAGATGGTGGCCAGCAGCCAGGCAGCTGAAAGCGAACATGAGGCTTGCTTGCTTCAGTGACGGAGGACTGCAACTTTCCCGGTCTGCCTTGCCGGCCTCTGAGCCTGCAGTTTCAAACATTGTAACAAATATAGACGCTAAACAAAACCCCAGAAACCAGCTTTCAGCCGGCTGGGATCTCAGAGCTGGAGTTGATACAGAGTTTCGATTATAGAACCGAAACAAACCAGATACCTGCTTTCAGGAGCGGAGGCCTAAGAGCTGGAGCCTCAGAGCTAAAGCTGGCCCAGAATAAAAAAAGAAAAAAAGAAGCAGTTGGGAGCTTCAGTCACCCGCCAGCCTGAAAACAGCCCTCAGCCCCTCACCCAGGCTGGCCAGGCACCCCAGTGGGGACCCCCACCCTGATCCAGGACACCCTTCAGGGCAAACCAGCCAGCCCCCACCCAAGCACCAGGCCTCTATTCTATATAGTAAAAGGGTAATATGCCTCCCAGCACTGGGATCAGCGGAGCTGAGAGGCCTCCTGGCACCAGGATCAGTGTGACGGGGCAGCGCCCAAACCCCCTGATCGCCCTGCAGCTCTGTATGTGACGGGGTGGGGCCACAACCTCCCTATCGGCCCTGCTCTGTTCGTGACAGGTGGAGGCACCCCAACCCCCTGATCGGCCCTGCTCTGTGCCTGATAGGGGCGAGCTCCCCAACCCCCTGATGACCCTGCGGCTCTGTGTGTGACAGGGTGCGGCGCCCCAACCCCCTCACCCCATGGGCCCTGCTCTGTGTGACGGGGGCGCCACAACCTCCCCATCGACTCTGCCTTGAGTGTGACAGGGGGAGGTGCCCCAACCCCCCAATCAGCCCTACCCTGAGCGTGACTGAGGGTGGCATCGCAACCTCCCAATCTGCCCTGCTCTGTGCATACAGGGGAAGGTGCCCCAACTCCCCAATCGGCCCTGCTCTGAGCCCAACCAGGGGCTGCACCTAGGGATTGGGCCTGCCCTCTGCCACCCGGGAGCAGGCCTAAGCCAGCAGGTCATTATCTCCCGAGGGGTCC
The DNA here is from genome assembly GCF_964212035.1 of Myotis nattereri. Lineage (NCBI taxonomy): Eukaryota > Metazoa > Chordata > Mammalia > Chiroptera > Vespertilionidae > Myotis > Myotis nattereri. Next base: position 36,662,891 of record NC_138082.1, read on the forward strand.
CAGACTGCGAGAGGGCACAGGCCGGGCTGAGGGACCCCCCCCCCCTCCCGAGTGCACAAATTTTTGTGCACCGGGCCTCTAGTCATTACATAAAAGGGTACGGTCTTTTTTTTTTTCTTCAGTTTTATTCATTTCAAACGGGCCAGATCCGGCCCGCGGGCCGTAGTTTGCCCACGGCTGGTAAAGTCAGGTAAATTACTTGCATCGATAGTATAAGCAGTCAGCAATTTTGTATTGGCAATCCAATCCCAAAGAAAAGCCATAAAGACTGGAAAAGGAATTATTTTTTAAAAAACATATTTTATTGATTTTTTACAGAGAGGAAGGGAGAGAGAGAGAGTTAGAAACATCAATGAGAGAGAAACATCGATCAGCTACCTCCTGCACATCTACTGGGGATGTGCCCGCAACCCAGGTACATGCCCTTGATCGGAATCGAACCTGGGACCTTCCAGTCCCCAGGCCGACGCTCTATCCACTGAGCCAAACCAGTTTTGGCTGGAAAAGGAATTATTTACAGATGATCTGGTCTCCTACATAAAGTGAAAGAATGTCTGATAAAACAGCACTAGTAAGAGTTCAATGATGTCTACTCACTAATAAATTTTACTTAGGACTCTGGCCAGGTGCTGGGGTCCAACCCCAGCGGGTCCAGGGGTCCCCAAAGGTGTGGACGGAGTCGGCGAAGAAGGAATGACACGGAGACAGCGTTCAGTTGATCAGCAGCCTAGCCAGGATCTCCAGCCAGGATCTCCAGCCAAGTTCTGGTCTGGATCTCCAGAGAGGTTCTGCTTAGGATCTCCAGCCAGGTTCCGTGTCCATGTTCTCTTGCTAGGTTCTCCAGGCTCTCCAGCCAGGTTCTGCAGCCATGCTCCCTCGCTAGGTTCTCCAGCCAGGTTCTGTCCAGGTTCTCCAGCCAGGTTCAGTCACCAGGTTCTAGTCAGGTTCTCTTGCCAATTTCTGTAGTCAGGTTCAGTCCAGGATCTTTTGCCATGTTCTCTCCAGCGAAGTTCTTCTGTCTCTAGAGAACGTTCTGTGTAGGTTCTGTGCCTAGGTTCTGTCTCTCTCCCTCTCTTGCTGTCTTATTACATCTGTATTTATACCAGTTGATTCAATCCTATCAATCTCTATTACAAAGGTTAGGGCGTTTCTTATCTCCATTCCAGGGAGTAAAGATTATGTAGCTTAAGCATGATTGTTCATAGTTAAAGTGATTAATTACCCGCCTGGCACTTAGTTGAGGGGTTTTATTCCCTCCCTAACTTCAGGGGGAAATCCCTACCTGGGGAAACAACCTTTCTCAGAGAGGAGACCTTGGTTAAAACACATAGTGCCAAGAAGGTGAGCAAACATATTAAGAACAGTATGCCATATATGCCAGGTCCCTTGAAACAGCAAGCATGGACCGGCTCCCGGCAGCCAGGTAGCTATTTCAGTTTGTTAGAGCATCCTCCTGATGCACCAAGGTTGCAGGCTCAATCCTCGATCAGGGTATATACAAAAATCAACCAATGAATGTATCAATAGTAGGCAAGCAAATAGATGTTTCTCTAAAGTCAGTATTTTACAAAAATTTTTAGTGATAAAAATCTCATTCAGCCAAAACCGGTTTGGCTCAGTGGATAGAGCGTCGGCCTGCGGACTGGAAGGTCCCAGGTTCGATTCCGGTCAAGGGCATGTACCTGGGTTGCGGGCACATCCCCAGTAGGGATGTGTGGAAGGCAGCTGATCCATGTTTCTCTCTCATCGATGTTTCTAACTATCTCTCTCCCTTCCTCTCTGTAAAAAATCAATAAAATATATATTTTTAAAAAAATCTCATTCACTGTGGCAGCAGCTACTAAATACCTGGAAGTACAATGAATGACAAATAGAAACCATATCTATTCTGAATATTACTAAGATCAGTAGGAAAGTTCCTTTACACTTTACCTGGACTGTAAGGCTGATCTGGAGGTCTGGACAGCACTCGCTATCCCACTGGGTAGTGAGGCTCCCGCTGTCTCTAGTTCCTTCTCTGTCCCCTATGGTAGCCAGCATGCAAGCTGCAGCCTCCACAGGGTCACCCGCCCTCTAACCAGACTCTCCAGTTTGCAGTCCCCCATGGCGCTATGCACCTGTTGTGCGGGTGGGGTTAGTGGGGGCTTTGCGTCACCCTAGGGGCAGTGAGTGCAGCCGCTGGGGGTACTGACGTGGGGGCTGGCGGTGGTGTCACTGGGGGCCGTAAGGAGGGAAGTCCCAGAGGGAGCGGTGGAGGGCTTGGGGGGTCAGGAGGAGGGAGGGTCTCTGCCGTGCCTGGAACCTGAGCCTCCCCTACCGAGAGCGACACTTACTCCCATCTCGGCTTTCGGAAACGAGGTATCGGGCATGGCTCAGGAGTCGGGAGCACTGTAGAAGTCGCCTGGAGGATGACCCCAGTCGGTTTTGGAGTAATCCCCTCTACAGCCTTAGAGGATAAAGCCGCGGTGCCAGCACCACACCCATCTCGGAGGGCACTTTGGGCGTGGCCCTGAAGTTCATTCACCCAGCCTCTGGAGGAGAAGGAGTTTGTGCTCCTGCGAGCCGGGAGGGGGCGGTGATGTCACATTTCCATGCTTGGGTCGGGGTCGGGAAGCAGGAGTGGTCCTCAAAGGCTGAAAGGCCGCGGTTCTCCTCCAAGAGGAATGCATCTTCGCCGCATCACATCCTCCTGTTGCACTCGGTGCCCTTAGTCTATATGGTCTCGGTAGCCCCAGGAGAGCAATGGGTGGAATTAAGAAGGACGGCTCCGCCGGTAGCGGAGGGAGCCTCAGGGAGGGGCTAACCGCGCCGGTCCCTCAGAGGTGAAGCCCCGCCCAGGCCCAAGTCCAGGCCCCGCCCAGGACAGAGTACGGGACCTGCCCAGCGAGCCCGAGGCCCCGCTCCCTAGTCGAAGCCACGCCCAGGACAGAGTCCAGCTTAGAGAGCCGAGTTTCTGATGATTTGCATTAGAATCCACAGGAGCCCCTCTGCCTCCCCGCCCACTCCAGGTCCGTTCACCAATCAGAATTCAATGCCGCGCCTAGACAAGCCAATCGGAGGCGTGTCCGCGGGGGAGGGGGTGGGGCTCCGGGCTGGGGCGGGGGCGCGGCGCGGCCCGCGGGCAGTCGGGAGCGGGCGGAGCCGGCGGAGGACCGGAGGCCGCTGCTGGAGACTGCACGGGCTCTCTGGCGGGTGAGGACTCGGGGCTGCCAGGACGCGGGGGTGGGCGGCGGAAGCCGAAGGCCGAGTGTCTGGGCAGGGCGTGCGTATGTACCGCGGCGTTTCGGGCGCCTCAGACAGCGGTCCACCGGAGGAGTCCACTCCCGCGCTCGCGAGGCCTTCTAGGATGGCGGGCCCCGTGAGAAGAGGGCCATGTGTGGGGAGCCCACCGCCTGAGGCCTGTGGTGCCCCGGAAGGGCCCCGCGTGGAGCCCGTGGGTGGGCGGGTCGGAGAGTGTCCCGTGGTGTGACGGTAGTGCCCCGCGTGGAGGCCCCGGGAGCGGGTGGGACGGAGAGTGCCCCGCGCGGAGGCCCAGATGTGCACGGTGGAGGCCTGCGCAGAGCCACAGGTGGCAGCTCCCCCTGGTTGGCGTGGACCAGGCCCTTCTTGGCCTTTCCTCTTATTGTATCTTAAAGGTAGGAATTCGGCGTTAGGTATTAAAGTTTTTACTCCACTAAGGTCTGGAAATACTGTCCTCCTAAGGCAGTGGGGCGCTTTCTAAAAGAAAACCATGAATGGTGGGACCAGGATATGGTCCAGTCCATCACACAAACATCTTTTTCACTGACCCTGGTCCTAGTCAGAAATGGCTGTGAAAAAACAAAACAGGCATGTTGATAGGAATAACGTCAGTACGTAATGTAAAGAAAAAATGGGAAGACTTAAGACCCAGGGCTAAATCTTTAGAGGGTGGTTTTTCTTTCTACCTTCATTTTGTTTGTTTCCATGAGGTAGCTTTGGCTGGACCACTATGGAAATGTTTGATAACCATCAGGTGGCCCCAGGTTAGAGTGTAGACTGTGTTGCAACAGAGGACACAGATTTTCTCGATGCCAGCGAGATGGGAGAAGACATTTGAGGTAGCACCATGGAGTGACCTTTACCTGTAGACCAAATATAATTTTAATTTCCTGTATCTGGTATTTTTTGAAAAGTTTTTCTGAGTGCCTGGACACCGGAAGACATAATTCTGTGTTGAGCTGTGAATTGGGTCATGCTGGTGATTCCGTTTGGTTCTTTCAAATCTGCAGAAATGTGGCCAGTTTGCGTGGCACCGTTTTAAAGGAGAGGCACTGGAGTAATTGGTATGGGCCCCGCCCCATTTACTGCACATTCATGGCCCAGGTTGCTGAACTGCACCAGTTTGGGCTCATTTACACACATGAACATCTTTTCATCATGGACTTCCAAGTTCTTTTTTACTAATTCCTTTCCCAAAGAAGTTTATATGGCATTAATTCATTGCTGCCTCAACAAGGTTCCTTGTTGATAAAATGGGGTTAAAATTTACCTCAGATGGTTGTTGTGAGGACTAATAGGATAGCTGCTAGCAAGATGCCTGGTACGCAGTCAGTGCTTAATAAATGTTAGCCATTCTGTTCTCAGGTGAAAGATTAGTCTGAGTAGACAGTAGACAGTGAGAAGTGGACAGGATTTAAGCAGTTATTCTGCATGGAGGGAAGGATATACACTGGATTGACAAAGCAAAGACTGATGCAGGAATAATTCTATGCAAGTTCTTTAAACCCATATAGCCACAAGGAATTAAGTCCTTCTTCTTAAACACTCCTACCATAGTCACATCAACACCTCTATACTCAACACCTCTATACTTCATATACAATAGTTCCCCAAAAATCCCAGTGATGTCGTAGCCGTCACAACATCATAGTGCAACACATTATGTGTTTGTGGTGATGCTAGTGTAAAAAACCCTGCTGATACGTATAAAGTACAGCACATGCTGCTTCCCGTTTCAGGTTTGTTTGCATTTTTCCTTCACCCGCTTTCTTATCAGCTTACCAATGGGTCATGAGCTTCCTGCACACAGCATAGTGTTAGGTATGCAGGGAAACCGCAGTCACTCCAGGTTTTACCTTGGCAGCAGACTAAAAAAGGTGAGGGTTCCATAAAACTCAATATGAAAAAAATCCCAGTGTTTGGTGAGTTTCTGGGGAGCAGTTACATTGGTGGTGATTCTGTAAATCTAATCTTTTTGGAGAGCAACTGGCAGTATGTGATAAAGACTGTGATTTTGGAATTCCAGTTTTTAAAACAAATTCCAATATGCATGCAATAGCACTCCACAGCCAATAAGCATGTTCTGGCAACCCCATTCTTGTCCTTCCCTCCCAAAAAAATTGAAATGTGTTCAAAAACATGGCTTAACCCAAAAGGCAAAACTGTGTACACAGCAATTATATGTTGTAAAAGTATGTGAGGACGTGGACAAGGATCAGAAGTGAAATTAGAATGATATAAGTAGTTTTATTTAGAGTCATAGGATTGTTTTACCCCTAAACTGGTATTTGGTTTATAGCCATTTTAAAATTCAAATGCAAAATGTTACTATAATGTTGTAGGATGCATGATGACTCTTTCTTCAGCCCATCTCTCCCAGCTTATTCTCCTCATTGTTTCCCAGCTATAGACCTCAAATAGGTGTGAAATTGCATCCAGACCTCTTAGGTTGGGCCATGACACCCTCGCTGCCCAGCCCGCCATGGGCATCCTTGGGGCCCCAGCCACACACAGCCTTCCATTCTTACCCAGCAGTCCCATGCCTGTGCACACTGCTTTTTGTCCAGCTGGTCTCCTGTCACCTGCAAGACCCAACTCCAACTTCAGGCGTGGGAAGCCTCTCTGGGTCAGGCTAGCAGCACTCTCTTCCTTGATGTTACCTCGTACTTTCTGCTCTCTGGTACTACAGTGGGGAGGTGCTCTTGGCCACTTACATGGTTGTCTCCCCTTCTAGATCTTTGTGTCCCTGTGCTAGTCACCTGGGTCCTTCAAAGCAGAGAGGAGACAGTACACCATGGAATTGGGGTTGGGTCACTTGCAGAGCTGAGTGACCACGAGCAAGTCACTAACCCTTCTGCACCTTGGTCTGTAAATGGGATCCTGAGTATCAAATGCGATGACATGGAGGAGGGTGTGGCATGGGCTCCTAGCAATGGCAGTCACTCGGGATGCGGTGGCTCTTGGAATATGTACCAGGACCTTCTTTAAGCCTGATGTAGGTGCTGTCTTCTTATTGAGGCCTTCCCCCTTCCTCTCCACCTGTCATATCCCATCTGCTGTCCTTACTTGACATTCTCCATGGACTTACCACCATTTAGCACACTCTCCTCTTTATAGTCTTCCACTATAATGGAAGGGATTCTCTCTCTCTTGTAAAGTCCCATGTCCTTAAGTACTTACTTGGGTACTCAATAAAATTAATTAGATTTCATTTGGGGCAAGGGCAGATGCCAAATTTTATGGGGCCTGAAACTTACACAGTTGGGCGAAGGAGGGCCTCTTGAAGACAAGAATACAATGTTACAAATAATTAATTTTGAAAGTGAATAATTATTAAGAATTTTAAAAAAACAAGTAAGTTACAGATTTGAAGAATCTGACCAGGAACACAAATCACTAAATCCCAGAAAATAGCACATTTGTTAATTACCTGATACATGCTGTAGTACTTTTTCTTTGTGTACTTTTAATTGCCTCTTCATATGACAGAGAATGGAAAGAATTTAGTGATCCCTCTAGGATAGTTGATAAAAAAAACTTTATTATTGATAGATACAGAAAACATGATTTCACATATAGACATATTTGCTGTGTCTAGTACAGCTACAGAGCTACAGCTGTGTGTCTTGGGAAAGTATGAGTTCTTTTTTTTTTTTTTTTAATTTTTATTGATTTTTTACAGAGAGGAAGGGAGAGAGAGAGAGAGTTAGAAACATCGATCAGCTGCCTCCTGCACATCTCCTACTGGGGATGTGCCCGCAACCCTGGTACATGCCCTTAACCAGAATCAAACCTGGGACCTTTCAGTCCGCAGGCCAACGCTCTATCCACTGAGCCAAACCGGTTTCGGCAAAGTATGAGTTCTTTTAAATTCTGTTTTGCACAATTCCATTCAAAAAAGTAGAAAAATCTATGGTACATTTATAATTATATTACTACATTATCCATTTTTCTGACAGAAGCGCCACAGGTTTTCAAGCCTTGTTTCTGCCCACACACTTCCCGTGCTAGTCCCGTGCTGCAGCCCCCACCTGGCCCTTTGTCTTAGCCCCTGGTGAGCAGGCACAATGCTATAACAGTATTCCTCGAAGCTACACCTGCACTGAGATGGCTGGTCATAACTTAAGTATACACAGAAGTAACAGCGAACAACATATAAATGAACCTATTAAACCTAAAATAAGTGTTTCCAACTCATTGCGCCCTTAGCTGGATCTAAGATGCCCCTTCTAAGCAACCTGATATAAAGGGAAAGGGAGAGAGTGCAAAGAGGCAGCAGTCTTAGTCCATTGCAATTAGAATATTTTTTGCAAATTTTACAAAAGGCCCTAATGATAGGCACAGTTTGCATAGGACCTTGGGAGGGGCCAGTGCAAGTGAGGGGCCAAAAATCCGAGGCAGAATAGCTGCTTTTGCAGGGGTAGTTTCTGGTCCTTTGCTTGATGCCAAATGATGATACAGTAGAGCTCTTGGGGGCGAGGGAGTTCTGAGCATCCTCCAGCCGCCAATGAGAATGTGTTTGGGAAGGAGGAAGCACACTAGGCAATTTCACAGACTGTTTAAATGGCTCGGCTTCGTTAATGCTTGTCTCCTTCACGAGTCAAACCCCAGTGGCATTGGTGGTAGTTAACCAGGTGAATGTTGGGGGAACAAGTCTCTACAGCCATGGCCGCATAACAACCTTTTGTCCAATAAGGGACTTCATATACAACAGTTCCCCCAAAATCCCAGTGATGTCGTAGCCATCACAACATCATAGTGCAACACATTACGTGTTTGTGGTGATGCTAGTGTAAAAAACCCTGCTGATACTTATAAAAGTACAGCACATGCAATTATGTACAGTACATAATACTTGAAAATGGTAATAAATGGTCATGTTACAGGTTTATATATTTACTGTATTCTTTTTATTATTTTAGAGCAGGGGTGGGGAAATGTTTTTCTCAAAGGCCATTTGTATATTTATAACATCACTCGCAGGCCATACGAAATTATCAGCTTAAAAATTAGCCTGCTGCCCCGCCCAGTGGCTCAGTGGTTGAGTGTTGACCTATGAACCAGGAGGTCAATTCCCAGTTAGGGCGCATATCCCTGTTGCAGGCTCAATCCCCAGTAGGGGGCATGAAGAAGGCAGCCGATCAATGATTCTCTGTCATCATTGATGTCTCTCCCTCCCTCTCCTTTCTTCTCTGAAATCAATAAGAATAAATTAGCCTACTATATCTGGTCAAACAAATAATTAACTCACCCCTAATACTTTGGCAGGGCCAGACCAAATGATTTTACCGACTTTATATGGCCCACGGGCTGGACATTCCCCATCCCTGTTTTAGAGTGTACTCTTCCTACTTATAAAAAAATGTTTTCTATAAAACAGCAGCTGTGTTAGACTGGCCGCAGCCTCATACATCTGTGTTTACTGTCTCTTGATAGCATCATTTTCTCTCGTGCTTGATTTAATCCCATGGTGTTTTGCCCAGTAATGTGCTGTCCAGGCTAGTAGACTGGGAACAATAGGTGGTCCCATATAGGTTTGTGTAAGTGCTTCTATGATTTTTGCACAACCAAATTACCTAATGATGCATGTCTTAGACTGTATCCCAGTCATTAACAGCCCATGACTGTATCTGAACAAGATAGCTATTCCGGGTGTTTGAAAATATTAATTTTTATTTAAGTGAACTGATTTATTTAAATTTTTAATGGATTTTAGAGAGAGGAGGGGAGTGAAAGAACAAGAAGCATCAGTGTGAGAGAGGAACATCGACCGGTTTCCTTCCATATGCACCCCGACTGGGGTCAAACCCACAACCTGGGTATGTGTCCTAACCGAGAATTGAACCTGCCCCTTTCAGTGTAGGGGACAAGGCTCCAACTGAGCCACAACAACCAGGGTTAAATGAACTATTTTAGAAGAGTGAGCACAACTAGAGGAAAGATGGAATAGTCCTTCCTGCTTTCTCTTGGCAGGTGAACATACTATAAGTAACCTTGTCAGTGAAGACTTCTAAAGCAGGTTGTAATTAAACAGTAGTCTGCAGAAAAGCCATCTGATTTCAATAGTAATGGCAATTTGAAAAGTACAGATTATTGGAAGAAAGGAAATAGAAATCAACTCTCTTGCCTCACCCAGAGATAACCACTGTAGACCTGGTTTAGTGTGTATGGATGTCAAGGACTGGTTCCAAGAAAGCAGAATGGTACACACAGCTAACTCTCGCACTGACTGTAAGCCTGGACAGCTGCATGGAGCTATTTGGGAACTCTGACAAGTAAATGGTGACAGGCGGATTGGGGACAAAGGACAGAATTTAAAGTACACTGCACCAACAGGGAGGCTCCTGTTTTTCTCCCAGCATCCCCAGCCTGGTCTTCAGACATCTGAAACCCAGAGATGGGCACAGGTGGGAGCAAGGAGAGCTGCAGGAGAAGAGAGAGGGTGAAGAAAGCCACACTTGTCCTCTCCTTCCTTGTCTTCCACTCAGACCTGTGGCAGCAGGAGCCTACAGACACTTGAATCTCTAAGGGAGTGGGGGAACCCTGTTGCTTTGTCTCCCTCCCCTCCTGCAGCTTGGTCCCAGACATGGGTTGGTCACAGGAAATGACTAAAGCCCCAGGTTTCTGAGGAGAGCCCCAGGCAACTGGAAAGTACACAAGGGAGATTGTGAAGAGGGAGGAGCTCAGAAAAGTGACCCAAGTGGTTTATGAACTTTGGGGCTCAACACTGAGCTGTGCGGGCATGATTCTGACCCTGAGCAACTTGCCAGAGACTTTGGCAACTCAAATAATGGAAACAATGCTGGCCATTGGGTTGCGGTACACGGGAGGACAGAGCCTCTACAGATGAGCTGAAGCCATCCACAGCCTGGAGATGGCTGGTCGGGACTTGCAGCCTGCACCCAGCCAGGCCAGTGCCTGCCAAAGCAAAAGTACCAGCATTCTGCATGGGATTGAAACAAAACCCAAGGTCTCATAACACATTTTTTTAAATGTCCAGGATACAATTCAAAATTACCCAGTATATGCAGAACCAGGAAAACGCCACCTCACAAGAGAAAAGTCAGACAAAAGCTGAAATGCTGCAGGTGTTGGAATCACCTGATGAAGACTTGGAGTAGGCAAAAATTGGGCCTTCATGACCTTCATCCACTAGTATCACTTCTGGGGACATGTTATGTTATGCTGCAAAAGCTCTTTACAGATGTAATTTAGGGTCCCAATCAGCTAATCTTAAAGGAGAGGTGTCCTGGATCATCCAGCAGGGCCTCATCTATTTCCATAAGTCTTTAAAACCAGAGTTCATTCCCCAGCTGCAGCAGAAGGGACGTGGAAGCCTGAGAAGGATTCAGCATGCTGCCTCTGAAGATGGAGGGAGCCATGGGGTGCAGGCAGCTCCAGAAGCATGGGCTGGGGACCTCAGTCCTGTATCCAAGCAGAACTGAACGAGCCCAGAAGTACCTTCTTCCCAGAGCAGCCACATAAAACCCTAAGCCAGTTGACACCCTGACTTAGACCTTACGGGACCCTAGGCAGAGAACTCTGCTGGTCCATACAATCCAGACTGCCAACCCACAGAAACTGAGATAATAAAAGGCTGTTATTTTAAGAAGCTAAGTTTGTGGTAAGCTGTTATGGTTTCAATAAAAAAACTAAAACACACTTTAAAGCAACTATTATTGAAATGTTCCAAGAAGTAAGGGTACTTTTGAAACAAGTGGAAAGATAGAAAGTTTTAGCCAAAAAAAAAAAAAGATATACAGAAAAACAAGTTGGAATTTTAGAACTGAAAAATACAATAACTGAAATAAAATGGAGGTGACAAAGGAAACAGTGAATTTATAATGCATGGTGTAGTTTTTTAAGTCAATTTTTTTTTTTTAATCTTGAAGAATTTGCCTTATGTTACCTTGGCCTGGGCGGGCCTGAGCCAGCATTTCATTGTGTAGTAACCTCACACACTCCCTATCAGCTGTGCACTATTCCAGGGGATCCTTAGATCCTTATATACATTGAAACTTGTTGCTAGACCTGTTTGTTTTTAACTTATGGAAGATTCCAAACATTCACAAAAGTAGGGGTAATATATCAAACCCAGCTTCCATAGTCAACATATGGGCAAGTAGATTGGGGGTTTTTTGTTTGTTTCGTCTACAGTCCCCTCCATCTTACTATATTAAAGTAAATCCTAGACATTATTCCATTTTATCCTTTATATATACACAATACCATTAAGAAAATTAACAGTACTTTATAATATATAATATCTAGTTACTATTCACATTTCCCTGATTGTTCCATAAATACTTGATTCAGGATTCAAATAAGGTCCACATCTGACAGGTAACATCCTATATAATAAAAGTGTAGTATGCAAATTGTTCCCTCAACCAGAGTTCTTCCAGGAGTTCGACTAGGGGGCAGGCTGGCCTGGGGAAGGGAGGGAGGCCCCGGCCAGCAGCAGCAGCAGCAGACAGCAGCAGGCGGCTGAGGGAAGGGAAGGGAGTACCTGGCCAGCAGCTGCTAGGGACCCTACCAGTGTACAAATTTCATGCACTGGGCCTCTAGTCTTTTAATAGTTTCTTTCCTCCCTCCCCACTTTCTTTGCCATTTATTGAAGAAATGAGGTCACTTTTTTATGGAATATGCCACATTCTGGTTTCACTTGTAGTCTTTTAATGATTAGGATACATTTTATTAGTGATATATAACGAAGTTACTAAGTTTTAAAGTTACTTGAACTAATTCTCTTTGTAGTTTAGTCACTGTTTTAGTGTACAATGAGGATCATCTGTCTCATTTTGTTTGAAATTTTAGCGCTTGCTTTTCTAAAAAAACTGATTTAATTTTGCTTTCTAATCATATAAGAACATTTACAAGGTTCCCAAGTCAACATGACTAAACATAGTATATTAGAAGTGGCTTCCAGGATGTCTTCCCAACGCTCCCCCCTCCCTAGTCCGATGCCTACCTGTCTCATTAGTTTCTGCTTTATCCTTCAGTCTTTTTAATATAAGCAAATGCTTGTGTTTATATTCCTACTCCTCTAACAGAAGTTAGTGCGCCAAACACCTGCTTTCACATCAAAGCAGTGTACTGGTATAGACCTCTTTCTGACTTTGTGAAGATTTTGATGGTGAATTGGGCAACTTCATATAAAAAAAAATGTTGAAAATCAGTCAGCTATCCAAATTCATTTCAGCTCTTAAAACTTTATTGTTCACACCCTGGCTAGGTACTTGGTTGGTTAGAGTGCCATACCTATACTCCAAGGTTGTGAGTACGGTCCAGGGTCAAGCAATGAATGCATAAATAAGTGGAACAACAAATCAATGTATTCTCTGTTCTCCCCCCTCCTCTCTCTCTAAAATCAATAAATAAAAACAATTTTTAAACTTTATTTTTCAGCTAATAGAATTTTGTTTCATGTAAAGTCAGGATACCTAATGGTAGAAGGTCAAAATTACTGACATCTATTTAGTGTTCAGGCAGTTCTTTTAAAAACCTAGGGAGTAAAAGAATTGTAAGGTTTGAAAATATTGGTTATCTAAAGTCATAAGAGTGGGGATGGGTGTGGTGAAATAACCACTCATCCATGGCTGAGTTAGACTTAGATCCCAGGTGTACTGCCTCCAGACTTCCACCCCCTGCCCCCAGGCTACTGCTGTGTCCTTCCTTCCTCATTTCCCATGAGTGCCTGAGTGTCCACATGATTATTTGGCCTCTTTTATCACAGCCTGGGGACACCTTTCTGTTTTCGTGAGCTGCCCTTCAACACCAGAGGTTTTTGAGGTTGGCGACCATGACTGCCCTTCTTGGTACTTGAGGGACAGCATTGCCCAGGATGCAGGTTCTTGTCAGTCCTTAGGCTTCACATATGTGACATCGATCCTGAAGCACCTATTGGAGCAAGTGTACAGGTGAGTTCCGAAGTGCCCTTCTCCCCAGCTTTTCAGCACCAGACGTGTTTTCTATGGCTTTCAACAGATGGGCTGTATCCTGGGGAGGGGGTGTTGTGAAGCTGGCCCTGTTCCCTGGGTGGGATGCCCACCCGCCCTCCACTGGCCAGCCATTTATTCCTTGTCAGCTCTATGAAGCCTTGCCTGGCAATGCAGGTTCTGACGGTTTTCCTCCAGGTCCTTACATTGATTGAATTACGCAGTTGTTTATTCTAAAACCTATCAGCCATGCTTACTAGAAAGGGAATAAAAAGGGTCCATCTCTTGCTGCATTGTGTTAAAGAGGTAATGCAATCCAAGGTTGAGAACCAGGTGACAATTCCATTTAAATGCCACCAGCACCAAAAGTTCATTCCCAACACTGCCGTGGGGTTTAGGATATTAGAACGTGCAGGGGAATGAGTGCCATCTTCTGCGTCCTTCGTTGGTCACTGTAGAAGTACAGCAAGTCCTCACTTAGTCGTCGACAGGTTCTTGGAAACTGTAACATTAAGAGAAACAACCTAAAGTAAGCCAGTTTTACCAGCAGCTAATGATGTGAATCAGAGCTAAGTTCCTACCACATATTTCTGGTCACAAAAACATCACCAAACTTCTAAATAAAGACCCCAAACACTTCTAATATTAAACATTGAAATAAACGTCAGCTACACATACATTTGAGAAACATTAATAGTAAAAACAAGTAAGGTAACAATTTTCTAACCAGCTGGTTTCAGTTCAGGGTCATGGATGGCTGGAGCCTCTTCCAGCAGCTCAGGGCACAAGGTGGGGGCGCCCCACCCCCACCCCCACCGGTGCCCTTCCATCTTAGGGCCACCCATGCGCACAAAGATAGGGACACTGTACCTGTACATAGGGCATTCCCCTCACGTGACATCCTTGGGATTTGGGAGGAGCCCGGAGTCCCTGGAGGAAACCCATATGGACATGGGAGACCGTGCACACTCCACACAGACAGTGGTCCCACCAGGAATGGACTTTTTTCCTCATCGGTGTTGTAAGGAAATGACATTGAACAGAATGACGTTATTCGAGAACCTGTTGTGTGTTTTTTGGTCCTCCAAAAAGAAACAACCAAAAATATTTCATGGAAGGTAGATTTTTTTTTGCACAGAGAAATTTGAGCAAGCTCCCTTAGTGTGATTGCGGGCTGCTGTGTCTGAGGAGCTGTGAGCTGGTTTTCCAGCAGAGACCGGGAACATGGTGGCCAAATCCAGGCTGGGCTTGAGTCCTGACTCTGTCACTTCTGAGTTATGTGTTCTGTGGCAGACTTTTGTTTTTACTAGACTTTTTTCTTTTCTTTTTTTTTTTAGAGCAGTTTTTAGTTCACAGCTAAACTGAGTGAAGTTATAGAGAATTCCCATATGACCCCTGCCCCAACTCTGGCACAGCCTCCCTGGATATCAACACCCTCCCTCCCCAGGCAACATTTGTTACAAACCTGCATTGACACATCGTTAGTCAAAGCCTTGGCAGACTTTTGAACCAAATTCTTCCAACTTTAAGGTGGAATATGTCTCAAGGTGGTTTTTTAAGTTTTTTATTAAATGAGTATGTACGCATAGGAGCTGAGTTTGTCGTAGGTAGCACTAAATGTCAGTAGTGGAAACTATACAGCGACCAGCAGTATTTTTAGAAATGAAGACCACAAAGCATTTCAGTCTGGTGCAAGGAAGATGGGAAAATGGGCTGCGGTCCCTCGGAGGTCACTTCTCTCGGGATTTCTGGAAAGGTTCTCTGGCAGCAGCAGAGACGTGAGCAGGGGCTGCAGAACACTGGGTGTGTCAGGGACTGGTAGTGACCTTGCTGTGTTTATTTCTAGTCTGGCTTGCATATTCTTGCCTTTGTAATGTTGGTTTATAAGCACACAGAACAGAACAAAGTAACTTCTGTAGGTCATAATTTGTGAAAACGGCTCAATGCAGACATCTTTCCCGGAGTCAGGCTGGAGGAAGTCATCGGGCTGTAGAAAGTGACTTGGATGATCAGCCTCACTTTCTACAGGAAGTATCCAGTTATGCCTTTGAGAACAAGGTTAGCTGACATTCACAGCACTGGAGTTTCTTACTTTCAAGGCTTTCTTAAACTTAAAGCTGAATGCTCATTAAACGGGTAGTTTATGCCACATTGCTATTATGTCATAGCAGATAGATTTTTCTTTGGAACGTCACAGCAAGGTCCCTCCTGGGGCATTGACTCAAGTGAATCTGTCTTCCTCAGATGACCCTGAGTTTCAGCATCAGCTGTGCCAATGTTTACAGTAGAGTGGATCTAAGTTTGCTGTGAGGAAGGAGTTTCCTCTAGGGAGCCATGTTTTAGTATTCCTTGAACTAAGAAAAGTCTTTTATGTGTAATATGTCTTTCATTCTTCTGATAGATGAAGCAGTGTTAAATTAAAAGTATGCTGTTTTAAATATGTTTTTATTATAAAATAAACACAAACATAGAAAAACCACATGAGTCAAATCTATAGCTCAATGAATTATAAAGTGAACGCTGCCCTGGTTAAGTAATAGAACTGAGTCCCCTTACCCTCCAGTGACAGACCCCTCCCACCACGAAGGAGGGACCACTGCCCTGACTTTTCTAGCAATAACCTCCTTGCATATTTTCCTCGGCGTTTTCTCACCTGAATGTGCCCTCTGGACACTATGGGTTGGTCTTTCTTGCCTTTTTTTAGAAGTATGTGTGTAGACATGACTTTCTTATAATGACAGAAGAGAAAGAGCCTGAAGAAGTTTTTTCCATATAAAATTATTAAGAACAAATGTAAATGAGAATTGTACAATGGAATAAATAAGGATAGTGACTTCTAAAAATATATTCTGGTTTACATATGTTTTCAAAATTGTAGCTTGGCTTAAAAGTGGAAAGGTAGCTTTGGTGCCTAAAATAAAACACCCCCCCAACTTGTTTCAAAAGAACCTACTCTTGATGGTTCCGGGTTCGCTAAATGTGAGCTGACCAAGAACTTAATGTTTCACACAGGAGACACCTTCCCTCACTTTTGTACTAACTGTTCAAGTTTGTGAAATTGAAATAAAAAAGCTCGTATTTATGATTCTCAGAACCTGTATATCTCAGGTTTACTCTTAATGGCATGAAAACAGTGATTTCCTCAAGTGTCCTTCTGCTTGTGAGGGAGCCCTGTCTTTGTTTCTGAACTCTACACAATGCATTGTATAATGAGGCAGTTCGGGTTCTTTGATGCCAGTGACTTTAAGTAAACACATAGCAGACATTTACAGTAGCATTTAGTTCCTGCTCTCAGGGGCATACAACCTGGAGAGAGAATTCTGAAGATAATAGGTAACTGCTAACCCAACCCAAACATGTGTGGGAACTGAGACAGGAGGTGTGCTTGGCAGAATGACACACAGCCTCATCCTGTGCCGTGCTGCTCACCTTCCACTTTCCTGGGGGTTTCACTTCCTTGCTTTTGCGCTTTCTGTCTGATCAACTAGATGTGCATGAAAGTTCTCGCCCAAGTAGGGTTTAATTGGACAGAGTGGGATGCCTGGCACCTGGTCATTGAGAAGCTTTTAGGACTTAATTCAAGTAAAAAGTTTATGAGTTTGTCTTGATAACAAAATAAGCATGACAAAGAGAAAAGGGCCGAAGGACTCAGCCAGCCATGCAGTTTGCAAGCAAGGAACTAGACCAGGAATGTAGTGAGAGTAATCCTCTAAAACATTTACTGCAAACTCGTATAAGACTTTTTGAAGGTGATTTTGTGAAACAAAACACTTGGCAGCAGCTGCATTCTTTCTTGATTATACATCTGGCATTCGTTTTCGTCATATTGTGTTTTACTGTTAAATATGTTTCTTTAAGTTGACTTTCAAACATAAATACATATATTTAAGAAGGAAATTTGCCATAAATAGAAGGTAATTATATTAATGAATACAATTCAAAGCAAGCTAGTCTTATTAGATTCTGGCTGATACTTAGCCTGTTCTTTCTTTGTTAAAAAACTCTGAAGTGATTTGCCCTGCTCAACTCAGTAGCTTAAAAAGCGAGACCTTCCCCAGGGCACAAGGAGGATTGAAAAGGGCACCCAGTGCTGCCCCAGCTACTTAGCTCTGTTGGACCCTCAGTGTTGTTGCCAGTTAGGTGGGTGGTAGGTGGTCATTGTGAGGACGGGATGGAAGGATGCCTTCCAACCTCAGGTGTGTGATCCTCGTGACACTCACCTAGGCTCTCCTCTATACCATGCCTGAAACTATTTCCCTCGCCATGGGTGGCACCCACTCCAGCCTTGTGAGACACGACGTAGAAAAACCAAGGAATGCAAAGCTGGCAGAGTCAGGGGTGGTTGTCTTGAGCTACAGTCCTTGGAATTTTCCCCACCCATCAGCAGAAATGAGGAGCCTGCTGAGTGCATTGGTGCTGTGCCACGTGGGACCCGTTACTTGTGCCGAAGGCCCGGACAGCACAGTGGGTGTGTGGCTGGTTGGCAGAGCCTGAGAAGGACTAGCCCTGCCAGCCTCTTGCCCTCTGCCCACCGAGTGATGGTGAGGCAGCTCTCATAGGAGCTTCTGTGGGGTCGGTGTGCTCAGATGCCACCCAGCCTGCAGAATCCCCTGGGAAATATTGTTATTGGAGGTGCTTGTTATATTTTCTTTTCCACCAACCAAGTATGAGTAGAAGATAGGAGAAGTTTTTTTTTTTTTTTAATCCACTCAAGGATATGTTTTTATTGATTTTTCTTTAGAGAGTGGAAGGGAGAGAGAAACATGGATCGTTTGTCTCCCATACACGCCCAACTGGGGATCTAACTCACAACCTAGGTATGTGCCCTAACTGAGAATCGAATCTGCAACCTTTTGCTGTATATAGAACACCACTTCAATCAACTGAGCCACCCACCCAGGACACCTCTGTAATTTTATGTAATTTAAGACTCATCGGAGTTGTAAAATCATGCAGAGAATTCCTGTGTACCTGGTCATTTTTTACATTGTTTTAATGTCTAAATAGCTGGTGGTGACTCTTTGGGTTTTATTTTTTTTGTAGCGTATTCCTCACTCTTAGCTGATGAAGAATGGGGGAGATAGAAGGAACATACCGAGCCCTGCAAACCCCAGGGGCACGCCTTGGCGCCCAGCCCCCGGCAGGAGTGAGTACCCTGGAGCCTGGGCAGGCTCCCTCAGCAGGGATGACGCGGATGGCAGCTAGAATGCAGGAGAAGCGCTTTCCTCTCAGAGTAAAGCTGCTGGACAACTCTATGGAAATGTTTGACATTGAGGTAAGAAGTGATTTTTGGAGGCATAGTTTCTTATATTTTCTTCTTCTTCTTTTTTTTAATCCTCACCCGAGGATATTTTTTCATTGATTTTTTTTAGAGAGAGTGGAAGAGAGAGGGAAAGACAGAGAAAAACATCAGTGTGAAAGAAACACATCGGTTGGTTGCCTTCTGCATGCGCCCTGACCAGGGCCCGGACAGGGTAGGAGCCTGCAACTGCCATACGTGCCCTTGACCGGAATCAAACCAGGACCCTTCAGTCCACAAGCTGACGCTCTATCCACTGAGCCAAACCAGCTAGGGCATGAAAATTGAATATTATGCCCCAAATTACATTTTGCTGGTTAGACATTGCTTTTTTATGAAGTTGACTAAAGGTGGCTTTGGTACACCCAATAAAATCCTTGCAGATGGTGACATTGCATTTCTCCTTTCAGTTTGGAGAATGGGATCCTCCTCTCTGTCCTTTAAAATTCCGATCATGTTGTCTCTGCACTTTTCTCTTTTGAGAAACTGCCTGGTGCTACAGAGCGCAGACTGGAACCAGGTTCTCCTGGCTCAGCCACTGGCTGCTTGGGGTGGGGGTGGGATAGCGGGGGGTGTTCATTTGCCTCATTACGTGTCAACTTCCTCGTCTGAAATGTGGGGGTGATACAGTCCCCAAGCTCAGGGTGGCTGGGGAGGACTGAACACTCATCATACAGAGAGCCTGGATGGGAAGTGTTGCACAGTCTTAGCATAGAACTGGTTTTTCTAGGTCAGCCATAATAACATTTATATTTTTTAAATTTCCTAATATTAGATTGAACTGATAATGTTGGCAAAAACAATTATGTATATGTATGTATCTATGTATATACATATATATATTTTTTTATTTTATTTTTATTTTTTTTATTTTTATATTTTATTGATTTTTTACAGAGAGGAAGGGAGAGAGATAGAGAGTTAGAAACATCGATGAGAGAGAAACATCGATCAGCTGCCTCCTGCACATCTCCTACTGGGGATATGCCCGCAACCCAGGTACATGCCCTTGACCAGAATTGAACCTGGGACCTTTCAGTCCGCAGGCCGACGCTCTATCCACTGAGCCAAACCGGTTTTGGCTACATATATATTTTTAAAGGAAAATTTTAGACCCATATAATACATTAGAAAATATTATTCTGATTTTTCTAAATGACATTAGAATGAATATTTTTAAGTTATTTATTTTCAAATGTAATGCATAAATATATAATCTTTTTTAAATATTTCATATTGACTTACAGTAGTATCTGTTTGGTTTTTTTAAATATATTTTTTTATTGATTTCAGAGAGGAAGGGAAAGGGAGAGAGAGATGGAAACATCAATGATGAGAGAGAATCACTGATCAGCTGCCTCCTGCACAACCCCTCCTGGGGACTGATCCCACAACCTGGGCATGTGCCATGACTGGGAATCGAACTGTAACCTCCTGGTTCATGGGTCGAGGCTTAACCACTGAGCCACACCCACTGGGCACAGAAGTATTTTTAGAAGCTTTTCCTGATCTAATGTCATAAGTAAGGACAAGAGAATGAACTTAAACTTTAGCAGGTTAATTTATGCTTGGGTTTTTTTGTCAAGAAATCAAGATGCTACACAGAAAATAAAACAGTTATTGAGCTGTGGGCCAGGCTGTGAAGGGGCCTGAAGGAAACCTCCTTTAGGCTCTGGCAGTGCCTAATTGCAGAGTTTATTGCATGAAAAAGGAGAGGGGAGGGAGGAGATGAGCACAGTGAGGCTAGAAAGGGACCAGCAGGGCTGCAGGAAGGGAGGCTGGCCTCTTGCTTAGAGCCTAGGGCACACCATTCTCTACCTTGAGTGCCCAGATCAGCTGTGGGCAAACTACTGCCCGCGAGCCGGATCCAGCCCGTTCGGCTGTTCTATCCGGCCGGCGGAGCCGAAAGAGCGGAGGGTTCTCTTGCTCTCCCCTCCGCTCCTTCACCAGCAGCAGTGTTAACATGTATTAGTTCACACAAACACTCCATCCATGCTTTTGTTCCGGCCCTCCGGTCCAGTTTAAGAACCCATTGTGGCCCTCGAGTCAAAAAGTTTGCCCACCCCTGACCCAGATTCATAGTGTCTGAACTTGGGACCCTGACTATTACTTTTAAGGTCTTATTTGAGGAGGACATCAAATATCACTTCATCGGGGCAGTGGTAACTGAAACTGGCAGGACCTGTCTGTTCAGCTTCCCAAGTCACTATGTTGCAAGAGGCAGCCTCTGTAGGGAAGGTAGTCTGGCACAGGCAACCTTTGACCCTGAGCAGCTAATGGGTGGCTGCTGGTTCCATGACCGCATTTCCTGGCTCACCAAGACACCCTTCCGTAAATCACCTGTAGGAAATAAGTTAAAGATCTGGGAATTAAGAGGGCTCCCAAAACTCTTCCAGGCAAATGTTTGGAAGAATTTCCACCAAGTAGCTAAACACATTCGCTGTGGTCTGGGCTTATAACAGGGTCCAAATTTTTAAAAGATGGAAAGAAGGAAGAAAGAAAAGAAAATAATTGTACTAAGTTTACTTTAGAGCATCCTTTTTGTTGTTCTGCTTTATGGTCTTTATCAACTAAAACTAGGCCCCAGAAAAGAAAAAAAAACACACTTATTGTTGAGTCATAAATAGGATGTAGTCCTTCTCTGAGAAATTTACTTTTACTAAGTATCTGGGTCATTTTATACATAAGGAAGTTAGAGATGGTATGTTGTAAAGGTTTCAAAATATTTAGAGCATGTAAAAGTTTTAATAAATTGAGATTGTTGCCCTGGCTGGTTTGGCTCAGTGGATAGAGCATTGGCCTCCGGACTCAGGGGTCCCAGGTTCAATTCTGGTCAAGGGCATGTACCTTGGTTGTGGGCACATACCCAGTGGGGAGTGTGCAGGAGGCAGCTGATCAATGTTTCTAACTCTCTATCCCTCTCCCTCTCTGTAAAAAATCAATAAAATATAATTTAAAATAAATAAATAAATAAATTGGGATTGTTGTTTATATTAATCAAATACAACTATCATGTTTGGTATTTTTAAAGACCTGGAGAGTTACCAGAAATTAAAGACTCAGATTGCTGTTGCATATCCTGAGGTAGATAGGGTACTTTTTAAATTGTGGTTATCTACTGATGCATACTTTTTAGGAGGAGTTAAAATTCAAATATGTACCAGTTAGCTTTGGTAAATAACGAAACTTAGTAGCTTAAAACAAACATTTACTATTGCCTGTGTGTCTGAGTGTTGGCTTGGAGGTTCTTCTGGTCTGGCTGGCTGTTAGGGGCTGGGTGGTCTATGATGGCCTTACATTTCCACAGCCTCAACTGGAATCTCCCTCCTTGCAGACTCATTCCCTCCAGCAATAACATGGCCTTGCTTACCTAGGGATGAGTGGAAACTGTAAAGTCCCTTGAGGTCTAGGTTTGGAATTCATGCATTGTAGCTTCTGCCAGGTTTTACTGGTCCATTGTAGCTTCTGCCAGGTTTTACTGATCAAAGCAAGCTCCCAGGCCAACCAGGATTCACAGGGTGGAGAGGCAGAGCCACCGTGATGGGTGGGGCGTGCCAAGGAAGCTGTGGCCTTTTGCAGCTACCAGAGCAGCTGTTGCCAGGGGATTAGGATCACAGTCCTGGAAAGAAGACTGTCTGTGAAGCTCAGTGCCTGGTGGGCTGGTTTGCTAGATGATAGACACACTTCGTTGCCCTGTCTCATAAGTGCTTCCCCTAAATTCCTCTGGAAGGGGCTAGTCTGAGAAGGCAGGTACGCCCTGCTACTTTCTGCCTCCATGTCTCTTGTGTGTTGCAGCTCCTAAGATCCAGAGATCAAGTCTGATCACCTCTTTGGGCCTTTCATCCCTGTTCCACTGTCACTCTTCACTGATCACCTGTGTCCCCACTGCCCCCTCCTTTATATTTGATTTTTTTTAGAGAGAGAAAGAAAGACGGACATCAATTGGTTGCCTCCCATACACACCCTGACTGGGGATTTAACCCCCAAACTAGGTATGTGCCCTGACTGGGATTCAAACCCACCACCTTTTGGTGTACGGAACAATGCTCCAACCAACTGAGTCACCCAGCTAGGGCTTTTTTTTTTTTAATTGAATTTTTTTTGAGAGAGAGAAAAAGGGGCCCAGATACTCCTTATGTATAAGGTGACCCAGATACTCCTTTATATTTTTTATATTTGAACAGAGAGTCACATTTGCTGTTGGAATGGTGGGATGATGCAAGCTTATAGTGCAGGGTGTGGGCATACAGAGCAGTGAGGTCCCTGGCTGGGTGGGTCTGTTGGCCACAGTGAGGACACTCCCTGTCCCAGAATTGGCTTCTGTCTCTCCTCCTGGAAGGCAAGGCTTTGTTCTATCTATCTGTTGTTCTATCTATCGTCGGCGTTTGGACAGGGCCTTGCTCTGTAAATATGCGTTGGATGAACAAAATCAGAAGTTAGATTGGATTAACATGCTTTATTTAAGTGCTTGAGTTCTTCTCTCTGCAGCAATCTTTTTGACCTTAGATCCAAGTGTTTCCTTTTTTGTTTATTCTGGGTTTTTGGCCATCTGCGCCCATCTTGTGCCTACTTGCTTGGTTTATTTTTCACTTAAGTCTTAAGCAGCAAAGTCTATGAATTTGCAGAGCCTGTGAACTGGCAGGGCAGACATGCTGGTGACACCTTGCAGAGCCCTAGCTAACATGCACAGGTATTGACAAAACACTGGCCTTGAGTGAGGCTGAGTAGAATATTCTACTTGATGTCACAGGTTTATACTTAAGGGACCTTTTTAACTTAGGGAAGAATTTGACATTTAGTTATTTTTGAAATGCCTATATTTTGCTTCACTGAAAATATAGAGTAACTTGGCCTGAAGGCCTCCCTGTGGTCTTGTCTGTCTTTCTACGCAGAGTCTATGGCTAATTGTTTCATGTTTGTCCTCAACAAGTGAGGCAGCCCTGTTGCTTCATCATACTTGCTTCAGAAAGATGGGCTTGCAAGACCCAGTTTTAATTATACTTTCTGTCTCCCCACGTGTGCAAATGAACTTTGTTTGCTATCTGTGCTGACTGCCACAGTAGTGGCAGATTGGTGTAGAGCCACACTGCTGTCACCTGGAGGAGAAACAGTAGTCGTTCTGCTTTCTCAGAAGTGATGTTCATACAACCACGTAATTGCCTCATCCCGTCATCAGGGGAGCACTTGTACGCTTGCCCCACTTTCTGTCTAGATCCAGAGAACACGTGCTTGTTTAATTCTTGCTGCTGGGATGAAGATGGCTTGAAGCCAGAAGCTAGAGTCAATAAAACTGAAAATGTTTCATAGGTTTATTGAGATATAATTCACCTACCATACAATTCACTTGTTTAAAGTATACAATTCAGTATTCTTTTCATATACTCACAGATATGTGCAACTGCCACCGCAGTCAATTTTAGGGCACTTTCATCACATTAGGAAGAAACCCCACAGCCCAGTGGTGTAGCTCAGTGGTTGAGTGTCTACCTCTGAACCGGGAGGTCACAGTTTGATTCAGAGTCAAGGCACATCCCTGGGTTTCTAACTCAGTCAGTCCCCAGTGGGGGTCCTGCAAGAGACAGCCGATCAATGATTCTCTCCCATCATTGATGTTTCTCTCTCTCTCTCCCTCTTCCTTCCTCTTTGAAATCAGTACAAGTATCCTATATAATAAAAGGCAAATCGACCGAACACAGAATGACTGGTTGCTATGACACACACTGACCACCAAGGGGCAGACGCTCAACGCAGGAGCTGTCCCCTGGTGGTCAGTGCACTCCCACAGGGGGAGCGCAGCTCAACTAGAAGCCAAGCTTATGGCTGGCGAGCGCAGTAGTGGTAGCGGGAGCCTCTCCCACCTCTGCCGCAGCACTAAGGATGTCTGAGTGCCAGCTTAGGCCCACTCTCTGCGAGGAGGAGCCTCTAGTATTTTAAAATATATTTGCATTTAAGAAAGAAAGAAACCCCACATCACCAGCTGTCAGCTCCCTGTCCTCCATCCCCTCTCCCTCATCTCTAAGCAAAAAAAAATCTATTTTCTGTGTGTGAATGTCACTGTTCTAGACATTTCATATCAGTGGGAATATCCACAAATGGTCTTTTGACTGGCCTCCTCACAGAGCACCATGTTTCAGAAGGTTGTCCAAGTACATATGTCAGGGCCTCGTTCCTTTTCATGTCCAAAAAATATTCCATTGTGCAATGGACCACACTATCTATCCGTCATCAGCTGACGGACATTCCTTCTTTTGGCAGTTGTGAATGATGCTCTAAACATTCGTGTACATGTTTTTGTTTAGCTGTATACTTGGGACTGGAATTGCTGGGTCATGCGATGGCTCTGCTTAGTTGTTTGAGGAACTGACAGCCTTTTCCAAAGTGGCTGCACCATTTACATCCCCCAGCAGTGTTATGAGGGCTCCGCTTTCTCCACGTTCTCACCTTCACATCCGCACCTATCTGACTTAGATTCTAGCCCTCCTAGTAGATATGAAGTGGTATCTCAGTGTGGCTTGAGGTGGGATTTTAAAAGTTTTATTTTAAGATTTTTTAAAATATATTTTTATTGATTTCAGAGAGGAAGGGAGAGGGAGAGAGAGATAGAAACATCAGTGATAAGAGAGAATCATTGATCAGCTGCCTCCTGCACACCCCCTACTGGGGATTGAGCTCGTAACCCAGGCATGTGACCAGGAATCCAACCGTGACCTCCTAGTTCATAGGTTGATGCTCAACCACTGAGCCATGCTGGCCAGGCAGGAAGCCTTTTTTTTTTTTTAACGATTTTAAATATGATTCTACAAGCAATAAACATCAGTTATTCAAGAAAAATGATCTTACATATAATAATATCACATACAATAAACAATATTTCAAGAGTAAAAGGATTTTAAGTATAATAATACTAGAGGCCGGGTGTGAGAAATTCATGCACAGATACAGTCTCTAAGCCTGGCCTGCAATCAGGGTCATCTTCCCTGGCTGCTGGCAGCTGGCCCCACACCCCACCATCAACCACCCCTGGTTCCCCATTCGCTATCGGGTGATTGGAGCCTGCCGGCCAGGGGGAAAAACCAAGAGGTCAGCTGTTCCCACCCTCTCGCCAGCCCCACCCCTACCACGGGTTGCCCTCTGTATATGGAGCAACCGGCAGGGTGGGGGCCTTGGCTTGGCGCCACCCGCATCCCCCACCACCCACCCCCAGTTCCCCATTCGACATCAGGTGATGGGAGCCTGCCGGCTGGGGAAAGGGACCAAGAGGTGGTCAGTAAACCTCATTGTGACTGGTCGAGCGGTCATTCTGGTCATTCTGCTGTTAGGGTCAATTTGCATATTACCCTTTTATTATATAGGATTACCAAAACTGTACTAACATAGTATGGTATTACAAAAGTTATAGGAAATATTAAAAATCTGCAAATAACAGGATTACTTCTATTATATTCTAGTATATTTCCCCCCCCCCTCTGGCTCTATTGTTTTTTCTCCGTTTTGTTTTGTTTTTATTTCAAGAAAAACGATTTTAAATATAATAATGTCACATGCAATAAACCTTAATATTTCAAGGAAAATATTATTTTTCAAGGTAGATTCTCTATACCTCTCAATCTCTAGTGCAGGATAGTGTTAAAGGCTGTTTCTAATTGGATCAGGCAAAGACTCAAAGCCTCCAGAGACTGCCTCTGTCTACAGACTAATAGGATTCCAACTTGAATTGCCCCCAGGCAACCGTTCTCAGGTGTGGTGAGAGTTTTTTTTCAAGAGTGGGGCAGTTGGTTCTTCCTGGAGGCTAATGGTTATTTTTAATCTCTTCAGTGGCCTCAGGGTAAGGTGTTTTCAATAGGGTGTGGTGACTCTTTCCCCCCCAGGCAAGGCAGGTGTCTATGTGGGAAAGATGTCCTCTGCTGTGTGAGGAAATGACTCAGCCCAGGAAACTTGGGGTGTCTGCCTTCTAAGCTCTGTCCCCCGAGTCCCCAGTCCTGGGTTCTGCTCTCACAAGTCCAGTCCACTTCACCCTCCCTTTGCCAGAGCACAAGGTGGGTGGCTCCACAGGGAATTTTTGTGGGTTGGTCCTTTAAGAGGGTGCCAGAACTTTCAGCTGCCACTCCCTGACAGACAGCACCCCACTGCTTTTCATAGCTAGATGTTATGTGGGTACCCTCCTCAGTTTGGTGCTCTCTGCTGGGGAGCCCAGCTTCAGCATTAGACCCCAGAGTTCTCAGTGGCACCTCCCCCCCCACACACACACACAGCTGAGATATCTCTCCAGGACTTCAGTTGCAGTCTGTGGGTGCCCAGCCAGCCCTTTTACGCCTCCGCCCCTCCTAGTCTCTATGCAGTCTCCACCTTCGGTCCTTGGGTATCAGGGTTCTCTCCTGTGAGTTTTCCATTGATTATTCAGGAAGCCTTTCCGTATTTCAGTTGTAATTCCAGCTCGTTCCTGGGAGCATGTCCGTGCAGCATCCTCTACTCTGCCGCCATTTTTAATCTCCTTTTTTTTAGATTTTTAATTGATTTTTAGAGATAGAAGAATGGAGAGGGAGAGAGAAACATTGATGGACTGCCTCCAGTATGCCCCCTACCGGGGATTGAGCCTGCAACCCGGACATGTGACTTAACCGAGAATCCAACCAACAACCTTTTGGTGCATGGGACAACGTCCAACTGAGTCATACTGTCCAGGGCTAAAAGTTATTTTTAATGGGTAAAGAAGGAAGGTTTTGAACCAAAAGTATGAGAATTGTACCATTAAGAAGTTACTCTCAGGGGTGGTTCCTTGGATAGATTGTGAGTAATCGTGATGTTAACCTTTGCTGAGCCAATTTCCGTATAGGAATGAACTACCTCCCCGGGTTGTGAGGACCGTGGAGAAAGCACAGCTCGCGGCTGACCATAGTGAACCTAGAGAAGTGAAGCTGGCAGAAAGCAGAGGCTCAAAGTTTCATTTAGAGGCATCATGTAAATTTACAGAACTGGGACCTTTATTTTTTTTATTTTTTATTTTTTAAAGTATATTTTTTATTGAGGAAGGAAGAGGGAGAGAAAGATAGAAACAACCATGATGAGAGAGAATCATGGGTCGGCTGCCACCTGCAAGTCCCCCACTGGTGATTGAGCCCACAACCCGGGCATGTGCCCTTGACCAGAATCGAACCTGGGACCTTTCAGTTTGAAGGCCGATGCTCTATCCGCTGAGCCAAACCGGCTAGGGCAGAACTGGGACCTTTAATTGATGCTGTATTTAAATCAATACTTATCTTGCCGAAACCGGTTTGGCTCAGTGGATAGAGCGTCGGCCTGCGGACCGAAAGGTCCCGGGTTCGATTCCGGTCAAGGGCATGTACCTGGGTTGCGGGCACATCCCCAGTAGGAGATGTGCAGGAGGCAGCTGATCGATGTTTCTCTCTCATCGATGTTTCTAACTATCTATCTCTCTCCCTTCCCTCTCTGTAAAAAATCAATAAAAATATATTTTTAAAAAAAATAAATCAATACTTATCTCATTTGTAGATAACAACTACCAGTGTCTGATAATCCTCGTCCATTGAAATCACTGGTACAATAGGGATGTGCTCACTAGGGTTTGTGAGGTAATGATGTGAGATGTGCTTTGTGGTTCTTCCTCTTGATCACTAATTAGATTAAAATACTTCTCTCTGTGGAAGGTTATGTGCTATAGTACAGAAAAAGGGAGAGAAATCTGTGAATCCATAGTGGAGCCCATGTTGTGGGCTTCATTGTGTGATGTTTGACACTTATTGGTGGGATTTTAATCTACCAAAGGTTAGTCAGTGGCCAGCTTTTTATTTAAAAAATATATTTTATATGTTTTTATTCATTTTAGAGAGAGGAAGGGAGAGAAAGAGAAATAGAAACATCATTGGCTGCCTCCTGCACACCCCCTACTGGGGATCGAGTCTGCAACCTGGGCATGTGCCTTGACTGGGAATCAAACCATTACCTACTGGTTCATGGATCTCCGTTCAACCACTGAGCAGCACTGGCCAGGCAGTGGCCAGCTTTTTGATCTAGTAAAATCTTGATTTGTTTTCAGTTGATAAATGAATTCTGTGGTTTTGAATATATATATATATATATATATATATATATATATATATATACATATATATATATATATATATATATATATATAAAATCGGGGAGGGGGGGAGAAATCTGGCCTCAGCTCTAGAAAGTTTTTTTTCTGAGCAATAAAAGAAGCCACGTGGAAGCCATGTGTCACTCTGCTCCAGCCTGTCAGGGGTGAGGTGTCTGAAGTCAACCCTGGCGCAGAGGAGGGGTGTCTCCTCCTCGGCTTAGAGAGCAAGGTGTCTAGACAATTTGTAATTATTAGGGTTAGGAATTGATGCAAGTTGTAGCGTTTCTATTATCTTATCTGGAAGTTAGTACTGTGGAAAAGTGCTATTTGGTGGTTAAAAGAACAGTCTGGGACCTAGTTTGGGTGTGTGAGACTCCACCCATGGTGTGAGCACCCGTGCCTTTGCTTAAAATACTCAACATTTTTAGAGTGGGCTTTCCTTCTTTTTCTCTAAGAATTGCAAAAGCTTTTGCTTGAGCATGTGGCACATAGGAGGACAGATTTTCAGTTGTGGAGTTCCATGCTAGAAGACTATGTTGCTATTTCAGTAAAAAACTAATGTTTTCTTTCTGGCCAGGAAAAAATAGTCGAAATTCCAGCAAGCATCATAGCCAGATGTTTGTCATTGCTCCTACATGAACATCCTAAATATGGCAATAAACTGCCTCAGAACTTATTTTGGTCTGATCTCAGGAGAAGAAGTTAGTAATTCAGCATCTGAAACTCCAGGATAATATAGGCTTTCCACAGGAGTTCTGTGTGTTTCTAGTGCACACAGCTATTATGTGACTCTGCCCTGGCCTTTGAAACCTGTCATTTTGTCTTGGGCAGTTTATCTGTTCCTTTGCCCCTGATGCCCAGAAATGTGGCACAAGGCAGAGATGTGGATATTGTTATTCTTAGTTACTTCGTTGTGGTACCAAGGTTCCCAGTGCCAACTCCCCCTCCCCACCCCACACACACACACACACAAACATGCACTCACGCAAACCCATAAGGTTGGTGTACACAATCTATGTTAGGTGACACAGTGACAACGAAGTTCTGCAAGCAACAAGGTCCTACTGATCTCCATGCCAAACAGTCCCACCACCATAGCTATATAGTAGAGAAGTCATTTCAGGATCTCAGCAGAGGGGTATGGAAATGAAACTTGCCAGTTGGGTCTCCTGACTGGGGATGGCACCAGGCTGATTTAGAAACTGGGGGTACAGCCCTAACCGGTTTGGCTCAGTGGATAGAGCTTCGGCCTGCAGACTGAAGGGTCCCAGGTTCGATTCTGGTCAAGGGCATGTACCTTGGTTGTGGGCACATCCCCAGTAGAGGGTGTGCAGGAGGCAGCTGAATCGATGTTTCTCTCTATCCCTCTCCCTTCCTCTCTGTAAAAAATCAATAAAATATATTTTTTTAAAAAAGAAAGAAAGAAACTGGGGGTACAGAGGCCAGCGGGAATGGACACTGAGCCCAGCCTTCTTATTCTGCAGTGGGAGCTCAAGGGTAAACAAGGTACAACAGAGCCCTTGTTGCTCAGAAGAGAAACACACAGGGAGGGGACTTGGGTAGGAAGGTGGGAGGGGTGGACCTCTTCTCAGGAAAAGTGTTCATGGACAGAAAAGCACCAAGGACACGATGACTCTGAACCAAGCCTGTCCAGGGCCTGGCCCAGAACGTTGTGTGGACAGGAGTGACAGGAGGTGGTGAGAATCAGTGTGGTCCTGGAAGTGTTTGGAAGCTGCCGCTGCAGGGTTCTCCGGTAGAGGAGACATGGGCTTAGAAATGCCAAGATGATGCAGGCTGGGCCTGAGTCACCAATGGGAGCAAGGTCAGGGCGGTGTGGACACGTGGAGGGGCCTTGCCGTCTCCTCAGAGGTCTGGGCTCTCATGCACAAGGGCAGGGTGGCCACTGCCATGACCTCCCACAGGTGCCAGTGTTGTCCCTCTGTGATGCTGTCCTCACATTCACACAAGTTGGTGTTGCACCCAGTGTCAGATGCTGCATTGCTAGCCAAGGAGGCAGTGAAACTCCTCAGCCGCTGACTCCTGGGCCACAGTCATTGCAGGCTTTTATTTTTAGAGATTTTGACTAGTTAAAGAGAAACATGAAAAACATCTGTAGGTGCTTCCAAACTGTTGTTACTGGAATGGTCTGTGCACACATGTTGTGCATTTTTGTGTCTAATTTTGTAGATCACATTCACCACAGTCGCAGAGGATCCCAGCCCTTCCTTCTCCAGGGCTTTCTCTGCTGACAGTGGAAATCAGAGAAGTGCTCTAAGCCCAACCTGTACCCCTGTCTGGAACTGACAGCCTCCTCAAAAGCTTCAGTTTAGTCTCCCAGCATATTTCATTGATAAATCTAAAATATCTTTTTCTAAAATAAGTCTAATGTTTCTGACTACGAAAAATACATTTTTCTTAGTGTTCTGTTTTCAGATATTCATAATGTTTCATCATAATTATAACATTTTTGTTTGGTCCTTCCTAATATGTGCCCATGTGCCTTTTTGCATGTGTTGATATTTGAAACTGGTAAAGTCAGAGTTTTGTAGCAGAAGAAAAGCCATTTTTTCCCTATTAAAATAATTTTCAGTTAAGACAACTCAGAATGACTTTAAGGCTTTAGATATTGCTATCCTTCTGGAAAATATGTTGGAACATTCATGTTAAAAATACTAAGTGAGCTCTTTTAAATCAAATTTATGTTAAATCAAGGATAGTTAGCTCTATAGCTGCTTGCTTCTGGCTTTAACTTATCTCAAATCTTGCATCTTTTAAAACCATATAAAATAATAGAAACATACCCTAAATGTGGTTAAGGCAAATTTCATTATGAAATTAAATGCTGAATTTTAAATAAGTACTAACATCATGTAACTTGTTATTATATTAACATAAAGAATACAAACACCATAGAAATCCACATCTGAAACCTATATGTTCATGTTGACCAATGCCACCCCAATCAATTTAATAAATAAATATTAAAAGTTAAAAAAAAAAAGAACACAAACAACCCTGGCTGGTGGAGCTCGGTAGTTAGAGCATTGGCCCATGTGTCAAAGGTCTCGAGTTCAATTCCCAGGCAAAGGTACCTACCTTGGTTGCAGGCTTGATTCCCTGCCCCAGTCAGGGTGAGTGGAGGAGGCAACCGATCAGTGTGTCTTCTCACTTCAATGTTTCTCTCTCTCCCCCTCTCCCCCTCTCTAAAAAAATCAATGGAAAAAATATCTGCAGGTGAAGATTAAAAAATAAGAAGAAGAATTTTTTAAAAAAAAGAATACAAACAGACATCTTGAGAGAGTCTGATAAACTCTTGCTAAGAACATAGGCTTTGACAGTGGGTCTTCAGTTGTTTCTTACTCTGTGGAACCCAATTTGGAGAGAACTAAGAGCACTACAGGAGGGCAGACTTGTTCTGGAAAATTGTTGCTGTAAAGTTCTAAAAAAAATTTTGTTGCTGTATGCCCTAGCCGGTTTGGCTCAGTGGATAGAGCATCTGCCTGTGGACTGAAAGGTCCCGGGTTCGATTCTGGTCAAGGGCACATGCCTGAGTTGCAGGTTCGATCCCCAGTGGGGGCCGTGCAGGAGGCAGCCGATCAATGATTCTCTCTCATCATTGATGTTTCTATCTCTCGATCCCTCTCCATTCCTATCTGAAATAAATAAAATATATTTAAAAAAAAAATTTTGTTGCTGTAAATTTTCTGCAGTTTAGAAATTAATGCTGTTACTTTTAATTATTCAAATCTACTAGATTTATAAAATAACTGTCTCGTGGGGCCTTTTTGTATTTTCCACCCTAAAAGGTATTTGTAATGTATTTTTCAAATTATAAAATTAATACAGCCCTGGTCGGACTCAGTTGGTTAGAGCGTCATCCCAATATGCCAAGATTTTGGGTTCGATCTCTGGTCAGGGCACATACAAGAATCAACCAATGAATGCGTAAGTGGAACAACAAATTGATGTTTCTTTCTCTCTCTCGTTTTTTCTCTCTCCCCTTCTTCCCCTCCCCCTCTCAAAATTGTATATTCCCTGGTAGTCAACTACTAATTTTTTTTAAAATATATTTTATTGCTTTTTTACAGAGAGGAAGGGAGAGGGATAGAGAGCCAGAAACATCGATGAGAGAGAAACATCGATCAGCTGCCTTCTGCACGCCCCCCACTGGGGATGTGCCCGCATCCAAGATACATGCCCTTGACCGGAATCGAACCCGGGACCCTTGAGTCCGCAGGCCGACGCTCTATCCACTGAGCCAAACCAGTTCTGGTGTCAACTACTAATTTTTTAAGGGGAAATCTGTAGTTATAAATCATAAAAAAGAGAGTTTCAAATAGCCTATTAGTCAACTAGAGGTTTTTAATTAAACTGTTTATAGGGGAAAAATTACAAAAGAAATAATCCAGAGAGATCTTCCCTCCTTCCCAGTATTATTATAAAAATAATTGCAAATTTCCAAACACAATAAAATTTAGAGGGAAGGCAGGGGAGCGGGGGAGTGGGGGGTATGCGCGGAGAGGGAGAGATCAACCAAAGGACTTGTATGCATGCCTGTAAGCGTAACCAGTGGACACAGACACTAGGGGAGTGAGGGCACGAGCGGAGGGATGGGGGGAGGTCGGGGGCAGTGGAGGGATAAGGACACATATGTAATACCTTAATCAATAAAGAAAAAAATAAAAATAAACAGGTTTTCCTGTTGTATGAAAAAGGAAACTGAGGCATGGGCACATGGTTAACACCTGAGTCACAAAGAAACAGCTTGAAAAATTGGGCTGTACTTTTCTCCTCCCTCCAATTCTTGGCTGTCTCCACTTATTCACACTGCCTGTAATTAGAGATGGCAAATGTCTAAATGTCCATAGTCATCAAAATGTAATTTCAAGGCTGCTCTTTCATACTAATAAAGATCAATTTTCCCTAAAAAAAAAAAATAATAATTAAAAAAAATTCTAAGTAAAATACAATCCACTGATATGTTTATTTATAGGATCAAATTATCCTCCCTTTGCATTGTCCATCTTTTTTAAAATACATTTTTATTTATTTGAGAGACAGAGGAAGGGAGAGAGAGAAACATCAGTCAGCCGCCTCCTGCACTCTCTGCACTGGGGCTGGAGCCTGAAACCTAGGTATGTGCCCCTATTGAGAATCGAACCCGAGATCTTTCAGTTTATAGGGTGAGGCTCCAACCTGAGCCACACCATCCAGGGATAAAGAAAATATTTAAATGTCAGAACCAAGTATCAGAAGGAATTGAGATCCCCCCCCCCCTTCAATAAATACCTAAAGATTGAAGGAAAAGTTTTGGCTCAGAGAACATATACACTCACTTTCATTTTAGGGTAGTGTTTATCAAAAATACTTAGCAAGGCCCTGACCGGTTTGGCTTAGTGGATAGAGCATCGGCCTGTGGACTGAAGGGTTCCAGGTTCGATTCTGGTCAAAGTCATGTACCTTGGTTGCGGGCACATCCCAAGTAGGGGGTGTGCAGGAGGCAGCTGAATCGATGTTTCTCTCTCATCGATGTTTCTAACTCTCTATCCCTCTCCTCTCTTCCTCTCTGTAAAAAATCAATAAAATATATTTTTAAAAAAATACTTAGCAAGTGTTCCCAGTGTTTCTAAGAAAAGTAGTAAAATGGAGCATAGATCTTAGCTGTGAAAGCCCAGGTGTTTGGTTTGCATTTCATTCCTCTACCTGCTCCCTCTTGAGGACAGCCCAGCTTCTACGACCACCAGGGGCAGTGTGGCTAAATTCCACACAGAGTGGCATAAGATCCAGTGAAACCTAGCTATCTTATATATATATATATAAAAGGCTAATATGCAAAGTGTCCCCTTGGGAGTTCAACCTGATACAGGGAGTTCGATCGCTCACTATGGCTTGCACTGACCACCAGGGCATGGCGCGGAACAAAGGAAGGCCCTGGCCAGCAGCCGGAAGGCCCCAATGGGCCCTGATCACTGGCCAGGCCTAGGGACCCTACCCATGCACATATTTCGTGCACTGGGCCTCTAATACATAAATAAATAAAAATTTAAAATACACTGTGCACTGAAAACTATAAAACTGTTGAAAGAAATTAAACAAGATCTAAATAAGTACAAAGACATCCCATGATTTTGGATCAGAAGTCTTACTATTATTAAGATGGTGGTACTTCCCAACTAAAGGTGATCCCTGTCAAAATCCAAGCTTTTTTTTTTTTTTTTTTTTTTGCAGAAATCAACAAGCAGATTTTAAAATTTATGTGGAAATGCAAGGGACCTAGAATAAATAACCTAAAACAATCTTGAAAAAGAAGTTGAAGGACTCACACTTGCTCATATCAAAACTTGCTCCAATGCTACAGTAATCAAGGCAGTGTGGTACTGACATCAGGATGGCCACACAGATCAATGGAATAGAGTTGAGAGTCCAGAAATCATTACATTTATGGTCAGTTCATAAAAATACAATGAAAAAAGTGCCAAGCTGATTCAGTGGGGATATGGTTCTAACACAATTGGATCTTCATACACAAAGTATAAAGTAGGACCCCTACCTCACACTGTACACATAAACTAACTCAAAATGGGTCAACAACCTATATGTCAGAGTTAAAACTAGAAAACCCTTAGAAGACGACCTAGGAATAAATCTTCATGACCTCAGGTTAAAGAGTGCTTTCTTAGATATGAAGCAAAAATCACACATGACAAAAGAAAAAATAAATCAATTGGACTTCATTAAAATAAAAAAAATTTGTGCTAGAAAGAATACTATTGAGAAAGTAAAGAGAATGAGAGCAAGTTATATATCTGATAAGGAATTTATATCTAGAATGTTTTTTAAAATAACAGACAACTCAATAATATAAAGACAAGAAACCCAGTTTCAGGTATTACCCAAGGCCACATGGCTAGAAAACGGCACAGGAGCTCTCACACAGTGATCCTTCTTCTAATGGGTGCTGCCTTCTCTTCTTTTTCTAGAGTTCTTATATCTCTGCTTTGTGCTCTTGTATTTCAGAGGCAGGTGCCTTATTAACTTTTTTAATTTCATTATGAAATTTTGGTCACAGTTTCATCTGCTAAAGAGGCAACATATTTCTACTGAGTGTGCATCTGACATTTGTTTGTTTTGTTTCCTCTTTTTATCTTGAATGTCTTTGAATATTTGCAGTGTTGGTTCTATTTGATTACCCATTTTTGAATTAAGTTGTTCACGGTTTGGCTATTCTAAAGGAGGTTTTGTGTGGGTGGCTGATTATAGACCAGTTGAAACTTGAAATGTAGCTAATGACTCCAGGCTTATGTGTGAGTTAGTTTGGCTTTTATTTCTTCTCAGCCAATGGAAGGTCCCTCAGTGGGGTTTCTGCCCTGCAGTTTCTCACTGTCCCACACAGGTATACCTTCCTGTGGTCCTGCCCCCTGTGCTACTATACCAAGCCAGGCTGATCCAAGCTGGGACTCTGCTACCTGAGCTTCTTCCCTCAGTTTTGCAGATGAAATTTAGGTTTAACTTTGCAGGTTATGCCGTTGGCCATGCTCTTTGTGGCTCCTGCGGAAATTGTGCCCTGGCACTGTGCGCTCTGGTTCTGTTTCTGTCGGCACACCTCCCTCCAAATTTGTGATTTAGGATGTAACTGTAATGTCTTCAGTTCATAGACATTTGGGTTCTTCCTGCACTCTTCCTAGTTTTGCTGAAAATGGAGTTCCCTTTTTTTCCCCAACTGATATTCACATTTTTGTTTCTTATATTGTCTTTTGGTGTGTGTGTTTTTTTGTTGTTGTTATTTTTAATAATTCCACAAGAGATTGAAGAATGATAATTTATGGAACCCATGACCTTTGAGAATGCAGGACAATGCTCCAATCAACTGAGCCACACTGGCCAGGGACCACTCATCACCTCTTAATCTGGTATTCAGGCCTCCTAGTGAGGTTTAATTTTAGCAGTTATCTTTCTTTCTTTTTTAATATAGAGAGAAATAGAAACATCAATGATGAGAGAGAATCATTGATCAGCTGCCTCCTGCACACCCCACACTGGGGATCAAGCCCACAACCCAGGCATGTGCCCTGACCATGACCTGCTGGTTCATAGGTTGACACTCAACCACTGAATCACGCCAGCCAGGCTGCAATTATCTTTGTATTTCCCCTTTTTATTTTTTAGTTCCCCCCCAAAGTCCCCACATTTTATTAATACATTGATCTTTTCAAGAATCTTAATGTATTAAATTTTCTTTAGTGTAGCCCATTCACACTGTTCATTGGGAGTTCATTTTTCTGCATTTGGTTGCTGTCTTTGTGTCAGGAGTTTGGTTTTCAGTATTTGGTGTTCTGGGTTGTCTGTACTTTTGGAATGAGGTTTCAGACTGACCAATACTGGTTTTATTGACTGTTTTTTTAAACTGGTAAGAACAGATGTAAACACTTTATCTTAGCCAAAAGGCTGAGAAGTGATCATTGACCATTTTAAAAGTGTGATTTTTGCCCTGGCTGGTGTAGGTCAGTGATAAAGCAACGGCCGGCAAACCAAAGTGTTGTAGGTTCAATTCCTGGTCAAGAGCACATACCTGGGTTACAGGTCCATCCCAGGCCCCGGTGAGGATGCATGTGAGAGGCAACCCATCCATGTGTCTCTCACACACTAATGTTTTTCTCTCTCTTTCTCTCTGTCCCTCTTCTTCCCTTTCTTCCACTCTCTCTAAAAATCAATGGAAGAAATGTCCTCAGGTGAGGATTAAAAAAATAAGTGTGATTTTCCCAGGCAGGCTTCTCTTGTGAAAGTGACAACTGCCTTGGCCGCAGGGCCCAGGCTGGGTGAGTGGGTAGGGCACGCTGACAGACAGGTTTCCTTTCTGTTGGGTGTGTTTTCACAAGCAAGGACAGGCAGACCGACCAGAAGCCCTTGGTTGATGAGGAAGGAAGGAAGCAAGCAAGGAATTGCCCAGGTGGCTGACGGCTGAGCTGAGACATCTGTTTCCCTTTGTCCCTGAGGCTCAATTAAAGACAAGGAATACTCTAGAAATCAATGGGAAATATATCCCTGAGTTAGGATTAGAAAATAAAAAATAAAATAAAAGACAAGGAATAGCCCTAGCCAGTTTGGCTCAGTGGTTAGAGTGTTGGCCGGCAGAATGAAGGGCTAGTTCACTTCTACTCCAGAGCATGTACCTCGGTACCTCGGTTGCAGGCTCAATCCCCAGCCCGTCGGGGTGCATGGAGGAAGCCAGCCAATCCATGTGTCTCTCTTGCATCAGTGTTTCTCTCTCTCTGTCTCTCCCCTTCCCTTCCACTCTTTGTAATAATCAGTGGAAAAATTATCCTCGGGTAAGGATTAATAACAACAACAAAAAGATAAGGAATAAAAAGTAGGTTCTCTCCCAACTCCTAAAACTTATCAGAAATACCAGATTGCACCCTGGCCAGTTTGCTTCAGTGGTTAGTGTGTCAGCCCACAGACTGAAGAGTCAGTAGTTCACTTCCGGTCCAGGGCACACAACTCGGTACCTCAGTTGTAGGCTTGGTCCCTGGCAGACCTGGGCGCCTGTGGAAGGTGGCCAATCGATGTGTCTCGTTCACGTCAATGTTTTTCTTTCTTTGTCTCCCTCCCTTACATTCTCTAAAAAAATCAATGGGCAAAATATCCTTGGGTGATGATTAGCAAAAAAAAAAGAAATAGCAGGTTGCATGTTTGGTCGTAGTATCTGACATGTCCCATGTCCCATGCTTGTGGTGGGGAACTGGGCCTGTTCACTCTCATGTGTCCTGTTCTATGTGCCCTTGCCCTTGTCATGGTGTGAGGAGGTCTCGCTGGTCCTCCCGCATGACCAGATTGGATTTCATGTGTACCTTTCTGCACTCATGTCCCCATCTTCTCTGCACCCACTTGATTTAGGAAGCTCATTACCGATTCTATCCCCCCACTTGTGAGAACTGCTCAGTGAACTTGGGGACTCCGAAGGGAACTAGCAGGACAGGTGCCCACATGGACCTCTTCCACTCTCAGACCTCATCAGGTCATGCTGAGCTTTTGTGCCATTCTGGGTGCTGACTGCCTGAGCTGACATATGGCAGGCTGGCCACTGGAGATTAGGAAAATGCCCCAGTTTCAGGACTCTTCTTTCCGGGGTAAAGCTGTTGAGGCTCACAGATCATGGGCATTTTCCAGGGACTGGTCAGGAGACAAATTCACCAGTTATGTGAACTGGAAAATGAATGGAATGAATGGCTGAGGAGGAAGGAAAGCACTGAGGAATCCAGGGCCGGTTCTGACCAGGGAGGTGGAGATGGTCACTGCCCACTGACAGGACTGGAGTTCTGGGAAGATCCCGGGGGTGGGGGGCACTGGGTCTCCTGCATTCAGCTGGCAACCTGCTGGCATCTGTGCCCAGAGCTGCAGAAACAGAAAGGCTTATTTTTGTGGACCTCAGTCTCACAAAGCAAGGCTTAGGGTGGTGGGCTTGGAGAAGCTGCAACGTCTAGAACACGGGCTTCCCCACATTCACGGGTTCAAGTGTAGGGATTTTCATTGTCCTATTTCCTTATGTCATTGAGGAGAAACCACCGTGGAAGAGCTGATACAGAACCCCCAACAATCAGAAGCAACATTCACAGCTGTGCTCCCAAATTCAACACCAGTCTCTGTGGCTGCAGCATTTCAGGAATATGGGAGAACCTAAGAGTTGAAAGTGTGCCAGAGAGAATGAGACGCCCATCAAAAATGTTGGTGACCTTTCAAAGAATCTAGAATGAATGTAGCTACAGTCTCCTACAAGCTCTCATGCTTAGTTTCCTTCCACAATGGAATTGTATAAAAGGAAATTTGGGCTGATTTAATTATTAGAGAAGAAAAATCTTAAGCAGTGAAACTAACTGTAGAGATATGCATTTTATAACAGGGGAGGCATCTAGATAGAGATGTTAGAATTTGGCAAATGAAGTAAATGGACACATGAAACAAACAAGTTGAAGGAAGAAATCAAGCTTTTTCAAGAAGGATTTTCCCACACTGCTTAAGACAAAGAATAAAGAAGTACTTTGTTAGCTAAGCTTTTGTAGCCCATTCCCATCCAGACACAATCTTTAATGGTATTTTTGTGGATATAAACCTTTAACAATATGCTTTATGTCTAAGCTGACCAACTGGGGAAATGGAAACACTGAACAAAAAAATCTTGGTTTTAAGCTGTATTTTGTACATTATGTTCTTGGTGCTGCTTCTCCTGCAGCCAGCCCTCGAAGCACAGTGCTGACTTGGTGGCTTCTCACTGCAGTGGGAAATGGCTGAAGGGGCAGTTTGTCTTTGTTTGTGGGACCTGTTGATGACACCAGTGCCTCTGCTATCTGTGAGGACTTGCCGTCCCCATTCAGGGACAGTCTCATGTCATCCAACCATTTGCTACTTTGGGAATATACAGTGGGTAATGCAGTCCAACTGATGGTGAATTTCTGCACTTGTAGGAAGAGAAAGTAAATTTTAAGTACAGATATGAGTGGGTAGAAGTGGACAAGTGACAAAACAAGAGACACTGAGAACAGAACTGGCTGCAACACTTAATTAGTACCAGTCACAATGCCCCTGTAGAAATTAAGAGGAATGAACCTGTGAGAAATTATTTTGGCAAGTTATGTTGAAAAATACTCCTGCCCTAGCCAATTTTTCTCAGTGGTTAGAGCATTAGCCCTCAGATAGAAGAAGGGTCACGGGTTTGAACCTGGTCAAGATTGCTTACCTCAGTTGCAGGCTCAATCCCCGGCCCACGGGTGTGTGCAGGAGGCAACCAATCGATGTGTCTCTTTGACATGGATGTTTCTCTCTCTGTCTTTCCCCCTCATTTCCACTCTCCCTAAAAATAAATGGGAAAATATCCTTAGATGAGGATTAACAAACCAAAAAAACTTTTAAAGTTTGGTATCTTTAACTTTCATTATAGAAAAGATAGTAAGTTTTCATACTTTTTGGCAGGAGAAATTAGTTACCACTTGCCATTTTGAGTGACATGCCCCGTCACGGAAAGCAGGGGCTCTGTTGAATCTGCTTCCTTCCCATTGTATACACTGGATGGGTACAGAGTTCTGGATGAAGGGATTTGGGAGGGTGTCAGCTCTCTCAGCCAGTTAGAGATCTGCTCTGGGATGCAGACATCAAATTTGGAAACTAGCCTGGCCAGGCATCATGCAGAGCGTTATTTCATTACATCCCCATCAACCCTTCCAGGTAAGAATGGTATTTATTTTTCGAATGAGGAAAACCCAGGCTCGATTCCGGTCAAGGGCACGTACCTCGGTTGCTGGTCCGATCCCTGGCCCTGGTTGGGGCGCATGCAGGAGGCAACCAATTAATGTGTCTCTCTCATCATTGATGTTTCTCTTTCTCTTCCTCTCCCTTCCTCTCAGAAGTCAATAAAAATGTATTTTTTTTAAAAATAAAATTAGCCCTACCCGGTTTGGCTCAGTGGATAGAGCATCGGCCTGCAAACTGAAAGGTCCTGGGTTTGATTCCAGTCAAGGGCACATGCCCGGGTTGCGATCCCCAGTGGGGGTCGTGCAGGAGACAGCCAATCGATGATTCTCATCATTGATGTTTCTGTCTCTTTCTCCCTTCCTCTCTGAACTCACTAAATGCATTCCCCAGGACATCCCCCGAGGGCTCCCAGACTGCGAGAGGGCGCATGCTGGGCTGAGGAACACCCCACCACCACCACCCCCAGTGCATGAATTTCGTGCACTGGGCCTCTAGTTTTAACATACCAGTATATATACACACACATATATATATATTTCAAAAGAAAAATAAATAAAAAATTAAACTGTTTCTAATTTAGTCTTCTTTAGGTTTAGAAATAACTGGTGAACATCTTCCTCAAATTCTTTACATACTTGGAAACTGTACTTATGTCACTCCCGGGACAGGGGGCCTGTTTGGAAAACCATTCTTGGCCTGCAGCCAGAATCATACCTTATCAGCCCATCACAATTGTTCTTGATGAATTGCTCATCTTTTATACGTTACATCAGATTGGACTTCATTATTTATAGTCATAACCAGAGGTTTTGTCCAGTTATTAAGTGATTTGTTCATTCATTAATCTGAGTGCCTACCATGTAAACAACTCTGTCCTTTTTTTATAATTTGAGTTGAAGTATCAAGAACCGTATAGCATTTTATCCTCAAGGAAAACTCATTGAAAGTCTCTACATGTGTGGAGATTTGTTACTATTGGACAAAATTCAAAATATGGTTCCTGCTGTCCCAAAACATGGTCTAAGAAATTCTCTCCTTTTTTTTTTTTTTTTTTTTTTGCATTCAATCCTTTGTAAAATGATTTGTTGATAAAGTAAACTGGATAGATATATGTTTAGTGTTGTGGGGTCGTGGAGAGCAGCGCTCTATTCTCTGGAAAACTGAATTTCTGTGCAGTGACGCATAGCCAGCGACTCAGTGCCACTGTGTAGGTACTGGACCAGACTTGTGTTTTTGGGTGTTCTGTTTTGGGTAACCATTTTAAAGAAATCTTGACAAGCTGGACTGTGTCTGGAGGGGACTGACCAGGTGGGATTTGGGCAGGTGGAGGTTGGAGAGACCTGTTGGCCAAAGGCAAGTGTTCTTGTCAAGCAGAACCATCAGTGAGAGGACCGGCTGCTGTGTGATGAGTGAGCTGTGTGGTTTCCAAGTCTCGGGTCAGTGACACCTCAGAGATTAATGTAAAAGGTGGCAGTCAGTTTTCATGAACTCCAAGGGCTTTTTACCTTATTTTCCTTGTAACTACTTGTCAAGGTATAGTTTCCACCGTAAAATGCACATACCTTCCCCGAGCACCCGGGTGGATTTTGCAAGTGTGCCCCACGCTGGTACCACTGCCCAGGTTGGGGTAGGCAGGCTCCCTGCTAACCAGTCAGTTGTGATACCCCTCTCTCTGCTACCGCAAAATGGTTTTGCCAGACCTTGAGTTTCATATAAATTTCATCAGAGTATATACTCTGTGAGACCTGTCTGCATTTCTGCCTGTTGTTAACACCTTATGTCAGGGCTTCTTTATTAATTCACTTGGTAAATCAGCGCTCATATGGAGGATGTGCTGTGTTCATAGATTGAAAGACATTGACTCTGTCTCTCCTTTATTTAGGCTTTAGCTTCTCTTTGTTTCATACTTTCCAGAATAGCAGACTTCCAGATCTTTTTGTGTATTCCGAGGCATTTGATTTCTTTTTCTTCTTTTTTTCTTTTTTTTTGCCACTGTAAATAGCAGTTTTTAGTTTTCACTTTCTAGTTGTTTATTTTAGTTTATAGAAATGGAATTGCTTTTTGTGTAATAACTTTATGTCCTGTTACCTTACTAAATTCATTTTTTTTGAAGTATATTTTATTGATTTTTCACAGAGAGGAAGGGAGAGGGATAGAGAGTTAGAAACATCGATCAGCTTCCTCCTGCATACTCCCCACTGGGGATGTACCCACAACCAAGGTACATGCCTTTGACCAGAATCGAACCTGGGACCCTTGAGTCCGCAGGCTGATGCTCTATCCACTGAGCCAAACCTGTCAGGGCTAAATTCATTTTTTAACACCCTTAGTTTATATGTGGATTCTTTTGTTTTCAGCTGCTGAGATTTTGTATTTTTAACTTTTTTTAACTTTCGATTTTGAAGAAATCTCAAACTTGGGGGGAAAGCAAAAATAGTACAAATAATTTTTTTTAGTACAAATCTGAAGATTTGACAGTGAACTGCCAGCACTTTGCTCCAACATCGTAATCCTGTTGGTGTGTTTCCTACAAACCAGGAGGTTCTTCATCAACATCAATCAGGACTGTAGCATAGATCCATTCCTACTGTCAGGTCCCCTGTGGGTCCCACTAGTGTCCTTCATAACACAGGGCCCAGTCCACTGTCTCTAGTGTCCAGCCTGTGACTTTCATGACCTTGACATTTCTGAAGATCACAGCAGTTACTTTGTAGACAAGTCTCAGGTTGACTTCACTGTTTTCTCATGATTGGATTTCGGTGTTATGGACAGAATGTTTGTGTCCCCCAAAATTCATATGTGGAAACATACCCCCTAATGTGATGGTTTTAGGAGGTGAGGCCTTAGGTAGGTGATTAGGTCATGATGGTGCAGCCCTTGTGAATGGGGTTAGTGCCCTTATAAAAGGGACCCCAGAGAACTCCCTGCCCCTTCCATCATGGAGGACACAGGGAGAAGGTGCCACCTAGGACCCAGGAAGTGGGTCCTCACCAGACATGGAATCTACAGGCACCTTGATCTTGGACTTCCAGCCTTGAAAGCTATGAGAAATAAATTTCTGTTGTTCATAGGTCTGTGGTGTAGTAGCCCAACAGACCAAGACTCAGGGGTGGCACAGAAAGGATGATGGGTTCTCACTGCATCCGGTCATGTGGCATACAGTTTCAATTTGTCCCATTTCTGGTGATGTTCATTTTGACCGCTTGGTTGAGGTGATGCCTGCCAGGTTTCTCCACAGTGAAATTACTCTTCCTCCCTCTGTAATTAGCACTTTGTGAGGAGGTTCTTAGAAATCACATGATCATTTCATTGCCCCTCAGACTCAGTTCATTCATTGCTGTATATCAGTGTGGACTAGTGGGTTCCTGTCTATCAGTGGATTCTGCCCACTGTGTCACTCTCTCCTCTGAAGCTCCGTTTGTCCAGATTTGACCAGTGGGAATTGGTCTGTGTCCTTTGACACATCTCAATTGATCTGTGAGTACTGCCTTACTTTGTGGTGCAGAATGCTCTGGTTCATCTTCCTGCTCCAGATCTGGCATCACCCCATCCTCTAAGGAATGTGGCAGGTGTGAGGTGGGTGCACTTCTTCCTCTCCAAGTCCTGCTGACCCAGGACCTCTTCATGGACAGGTGGG
Organism: Myotis nattereri; assembly: GCF_964212035.1. Lineage (NCBI taxonomy): Eukaryota > Metazoa > Chordata > Mammalia > Chiroptera > Vespertilionidae > Myotis > Myotis nattereri. Next base: position 36,707,347 of record NC_138082.1, read on the forward strand.
GGCTGTGTCCCCCTTCTTCCAAGCCACCCTCCCATGTACACATACGCTCTTGCTGTCTGGCATTCATCCCATCCTGGGCTGCTTGTCTCTATTGCCTTCCCCCCAGTCCCGCCCACCCCCTCACTAGGGAAAGCCCTCAGTCCACCTGGGTTCCCACATCCTGCACTTGGCCCTGTGTACAAACAGTCCCCTACCTCCATACTCAGCCTACTTTTTTACTTTTTAAATGTGTTTATTGTTTTTAGAAAGAGAAGAAGGAAGAGAGACATCGATGTGAGAGAGAAACATGGATCAGCTGCCTCCCGCACACACCCCAATCAAGGATTGAACCCACGACCTGAGTATGTGCTCTGACCAGGAATCGAATTGGCAACCTTTTGGTATACATGACAATGCTCTAACCAACTGAGCCACACTAGCCAGGGCTACTTTTTTTTTTTTTTTTTTAATGTGTAGCCCTAGCTGGTTTGGCTCAGTGGATAGAGCGTCGGCCTGCGGACTGAAGGTTCCTGATTCGATTTCAGTCAACGGCACATGCCCGGGCTGTGAGCTTGATCCCCACTGGAGTGTCTGCAAAAGGTAGCCAATCAATGATTCTCATCATTGCTCTTTCTAACTCTCTCTCTCTCTCTCCCTCTCCCTTCCTCTCTGAAATCAATAAAAATATTTAAAAAAAATAAAAAGATGTAGAGACTTAAAAAAATAGGTTAGTACATGCTCATGATAATAATAAAGAAGGTTATGCATTCACACGGTTCATTTTTCTGAATCGCCAGCATTGTTGTTCCTGTGCTCCCTCCCAAGAGTCTCTGCACTTCCTCACATGCACATCAGCATATCTATTCTGTGTTTATATCCCCCACTCTAGGGTTAAAGTACGGGTTAGGTTTAGTGATAAGGTGCTGGCTAGGATTAGGTATACATCGTGGGCACTGCTCTGCACTGTGCTCTTTTTCTACGTTGGTCATAGGGAGTAGCCTCGGTCTGACTGCCCTTCGTGGCATTGGGTGTGCCGCAGTTCATTACCTGCCCTGTCCTGGCGAACTTCGGATATGTTTAATCATTTGCTATTGGAGGCATTATTGGAACAGGTCTTATTTATCTGTATGTTTTTGCACCTGTGAAATACTTGTTAGAAGTGGGGTTTTTAAGAGAATGGTGTGGATGTGGACATTTAGTAGGTAGTTTCTGGCCTCCTCAGGGTTTGCTCCAGTCAGCCCTGTGGACAAATGAATGCCTTTCCCACACTCCCCAACACGTGCATTCAGACTTTGAGTTCTGCCAACCCCATAGACAAAACATGGAATTTCAGCTTCATTTTTATTTTCTTACTAGAGGCCCAGTGTACAAATTCATGCACGGGTGGGTTCCCTCAGGGTGGCCTGCAAAGATCGGGCCCCAGCTCACGTCCCCAGCCTCGCAGCCTCAGCTCGCATCCCCAGCTTCACAGCCCTGCCTGGCACCCCACCTTGGCCTGGTGCCACCCCCTTATCTGTTCCACCATCCCGCCTGTGGGGTGATCGGTTGGGGCCAGGCCCTCTGCCTAGCTCCCTCAGCACCTGGGAGCCCAGTGGTGGCCCCACCCGCTGCCGCTGCCACTGTTCGCAGTTGCAGGGCAATCGAGCCCCCCTCACACCCACCATGTTCTGCACCACCCCTGGCGGTCAGCGCACATCATGGCGAGTGGTCAAATTCCCGGTCTCCCAAATGACTGCCCAAGGGGACAATTTGCATATTAGGCTTTTATCATATAGGATATTTCATGATGTGTTTGTGTATGTTTAAACATCATTTAGTTTTCTGTTTGGTGAACAGCCTGTTCTTTTGCCCTTTTTAAAATTCAGCTCTTATCTTGTTACTGATTTGTGCAGTTTGCTGTGTTTTAAGGAAATGCGCCCTTTGTCTGTGATAGGAGCCATAAATGTTTTTCCCTGTTTGTCTTTGAAAAAGTCTTTTGAGTTTACAGTGCTTCTTTCTTGGGAGATGTTTTTGATCTTCATGTTTTCAGTCTCTCAAGCCTCCTATTACGGCTTTTAGCTTCTGAGTGTACTGAGAATGGCCTTCTCCCCACCCAGAGTATAAAACAAAATTATCTCATTGTAGCACTTTGATGAATAGGCATGTTTGTGTTTAAATGTTTTACTCATCTTGAAATTATGATATGAAGTAAGTCTACAACCTTATTTTTTCCAGATGGATACCCAATAGTATTCATTGAAAAAAAATCTGTTTTTCTCCCACTGATTGATTTGAAATGTCACTTTTATCAGACACTCCAGTATCTTATATATTTGGATATATTTCTTCACCTCCTATTCTCTTCCGTTGATTTGTCTTTTGTAGACATGTACCAGTACCAAACATTTCAATTACGGTTTCCAACAGTTTGAATATCTATAAGGCTAGTCCTCCCCTATTTTTCTTCTTTCAGAATTTTCTTGGCCATTTTTGCATTTAAAAAATACATGTCAACTATAGAATCAGCCTATCAGGTACCTCAGAATCCTGTTGATACTCTTACTAGGACAGCAGTTTATTCAAGAAGACCTGACGTCTCTTTGGGGAAGTTTCTACCTGAGAACATGGCGTGCCCGCCACCTCTTCAGGCCTCTTCACTGTCCCCTTTTTCTCTCTCAGAATAGTGATTTATAAATTATCTCCATAAAGCTTTCTTTTAGTGTTAAATTTATTCCAAGTTCCTTCAACTTTTTGTTGTTGTTACAATATGGTTATTTCTTCCTTTCTGTCCTGAAAATGGTGGTTAATTGTTTATGTGAAGGCTGTTGATATCTGTATAAGTTTTTCTCTCCACCTAATGGAATTCCTTCTTTTCCATAACAGTTTTCTAATTGATGTTCTTGGATTTTCAAAGTTAATTATTGTATCTGCAAATGATAGTTTTGCTTCCCCTTTTCTGATTTTTACCCCTCATTTCTTCTCTGTGTTGATGTCAGTTAATTCAGTAGCGGTGGAGTGTGCTTTGGGAGTGACTCGTCTTGTTAGATGGTAAACAGTCATATCTCTTTCCTATTTTATTAAGAATTTATACCAAGAGTGGAAATGGAATTTTATCAGATGCCTTCTCAGCATCTCAGATACTGGGATTGGTATCTCATCATAGGATTGGTTTTTTTCCTACAGGTCTAGTAATATGATGTAGTAATAAATCTTCTAACACTATATGTTAAATTATCCTCTATCTTTTGAATAATTGTACTTGGTTATGGCTTATTATTCTTTTAGTTGTTGCTGGATTATGTTCGTTGATATCTTAGTGGGGATATTTTCATTGATACCCATAAATGGAGATGTTTCTATAGGCGGGGTGTGTGGATTTGTTTGGAGATTGGGGGTTCTTTTTCAGAAAAAAAAAAGATTCAGAAAGGATTCCCCACTACAGTGCTAGGGTCAATTTAAATAACATTGGAACTGTCTGTTTCTATATGGTTTATAAAAACACCAGATTTTGATGGTTTTGTAGATGTTGAATATATATTTCAGGTGACACAGAGAATTCAAAATTCCTTTTCTTACCTGAACATAGGCTAATTGACTTGCGAAAACTTTCTTAGTTTAATAAAATTACTCCAATTCAGGAGGTTAAACCCACCTACATAACATACATATGTCCATATGTGTATCCATCCATGTTGTGAGTATGTGTGTATTGGGGATATGTATTCATGTGTGTGTTATACATATGTGCATGTGTTTGTGTGTTTTATACTTATGCATGCAAGTGTTTGTATATGTGTGTTGTGCGTTATACATATGTGTGTTGTGTTATACATGTGTATCTATATGTGCTCGTACATGTGTATATTATACATGTGTGTATGTGTATAAATACAAATGCATGTGTCACTAAATGTATTTTTGTGCCCAGACTTATGAGCTCAATCCTGGGTATTGGACATTGCATGGCAAGAATGCATCATGAATGTGCCTGTGTGGGTCTGCACACGTAATGTGCGTTGGCGTCCCTTAGCCCAGTCGGCAGGTTTGCTGGAGCAAGCCCAGCTATCCTCACCAGGAGTGGAGGGCTTGGGTAGGACTGTTAACCCCCCCAGCAGACAAGGGTGGCCAGGCAGCTTAAGGAGAAGGATGGGCTGAGGATAGTGGAGCAGTAGCAGCTGGTTAGGGTATTAGGTCATTGATGGCACATCTTTCATGTGCTGGGCCTGGAGATTCAAGGTGGATGAGACATAGTCTCTGTCCTTCAAATTTACTGTCTAGTGGGAGAAATGTACCCACAGAGGTATAAATAGCAATGCCAGAAGTGCAGTACTGGAGTCAGTACCAGGTTATGTGGTATTAGGTGGAACTGACTGAAATTACAGGGACTTGAAAGATGAGTGACTTGCCAGGTTCTCAGAGGACATGTTGGAGGCCAACAGAAAGAAAGTGAGGGAATTTTTCTGTGCAGGAATAGCCTGGGTGTTCAGGTCACCCCTGGTGGGTGACGCCTCATAGTGTGGGGCTGTGCACTCAAGCAGAGGGACTTGGGTGTTCCTTGTGCAGCCTTCTTCCCCCCACCCCCACATTCCCCGTGTTTCCAACTCCAGTGCTACAGCAACTTGGTCAGCTCAGTCAGCAGGGAGAATAGAGAGGAGGGACTGTGTGGTTATCCCAGTGACACGGAGCCTATGTGGGGCGTGGGCTTGCCTCTTCCCATCCCCCAGCATGTCACAGGGGCTCCTTCCTGACACTTGTAAGAGGTGATGCTAGAGCAGTGGTTCTCAACCTTCCTAATGCCGTGACCCTTTAATACAGTTCCTCATGTGGTGACCCCCAACCATAAAATTATTTTCGTTGCTACTTCATAACTATAATTTTGCTACTGTTATGAATCGTAATGTAAATATCTGATATGCAGGATGTATTTTCATTGTTACAAATTGAACATAATTAAAGCATAATGATTAATTACAAAAACAATATGTAATTATATATGTGTTTTCCAATGGTCTTAGGCGACCCCTGTGAAAGGGTCATTCGACCCCCAAAGGGGTCGCAACCCACAGGTTGAGAACCGCTGTGCTAGAGGATGATTTGCTCTTTGGTCTTTATGTTATATTTTCCATATGAGATCACCTTGCAGCTCACTTCTCATTCTGCTGAGATTCTCACTGTGCTGTGTCTCTCTGTGCTTCTTTGTTACAACAGATGCAGGTTTTATTCCTTCAGATAAGAATTCTCATTTTAGGAGAGTAAGCACTTCTTGGGTACACATTTAGAAAACTTGGTTGTTAAGCCTAAAGAAACAGAGTGTCCTTTGGAACAATACACACACACTTGCATATAGTATTTTTTAATCGTGGAAATGACATGTCTATTGAAAAATAATGCAGACATTACAGAAGTTCATAAATAAGGTAAAAGTAAAAGCCCTGACCACTCCCCATCTCCGTTCAGTCCTTTCACTGTGGCTACCTGTAAAGATGCCAGGTCCAGCCTTCCGGACTTGTTTCTATTGTATGTAAACAGGGTGTGTGGGTTCTGGGAAATGGAATCATATTTTCTACACTGTATAGACATGGAAACATTTTTTCTTGACTAAACTGTAGCCCTGGCTTCATTCCGTGATGGTATATGCAGTGTTCTGTGTTCTTTTTAAGGGTTGCACAATTTTCAATTATGATTGCACCATTGTTTAGTTTACCAGTTCATTACTGAGTTTGTCCTGATATTTAGCTCTGTATATTTGTGTGAGAATATCTGTAGGAGAGCCCTGGCTGGTTGCTCAGTGGGTAGAGCATTGGCCATGGACTGAAGAGTCACAGGTTCGATTCCGGTCAAGGGCAAGTACCTCGTTTGCAGGCTCAATCCCCAGGCCTGGTCGGGGCCCGTGCAGGAGGCAACCAATCAATATGTGTCTCTCATATCGATTTTTCTCTCTGTCTCTCCCCATCCCTTTCACTCTCTAAAAATCAATGGAAAAACTATCCTTGGGCGAAGATTAACAAAACAAAACAAAAGAATATCTATCTCTAGGAGTAATTCTAAAAGTAGAATTGCTGAGGCAAAGGTATTTTATACACTTTAAATTTTGAGGTGTTTTCAAACGAGCCCAGAAGGTCATGTGAACTGTGGTCACAGCAGTGTGCGCGGATATGGCTGTGTTCCTGCTGTTTTACTTCATTAGTTATTAGAGGGCTGGAGTGCCCTTTGTATTTTCTCACTCGATTCATAAAAGCAGTATGAGATAATGGTTGGTTTTTTCAGTTTGGTTCTAGAATGTAACTTTGCTCAGTGTCTTTCCATTCACTGAGCAAATCAAATTTGTCATTCTTTCCTTTGTGCTGATCTTAGGAAGACTTTATTTACCCCAAGATTATAGAAATATCCCCCTTGGTTTTGTTCTAGTCTTTAGTCCACTGGAATTTAGAGCTGATTGCCCCACCTCATTTGAGAATGGCCCATTCTCTTCTCATAAGCGTGAAGTGCCGCCAAGTAACTTATTCACTGGGGTTTTATGCAAACATGGACTCTGAGATCCGCCTTTTTAGTAAATATCAAAATTTGATAAAATGTTTACTGAGACTAAAAATGGTTTCTATAGCCCTAAGTTTACAAAGAAATATGACTAAAGACACTGAGAATGTAAAATTGAAGGAATTTTTTAGCTTTATTTAAATGGTGTCAGTTTCTGAGCACAAAGAGCCCAAGACTCATTTTATTTGCTTTGTGACAGTTCTTATTTTACTTTTTATTTTTTTGTTAATCTCCACCTGAGGTTATTTTTTTCCATTGATTTTTTAGAGAGGGAGAGACAGACACAGAGAAACATCCATGTGAGAGAGACACATCAGTTGGTTGCCTCCTACATGCACCCCGACCAGGACCCCAGGACCAGGGATCCAACTTGCAACCCAGACATGTGCCCTGGATCCCAATCGAACCCAAGATCCTTCAGGCCAATACTCTATCCACTGAACCAAACCGGCTAGGGCTACTTTGTGACTGTTCTGAAGCCCTCCTAGAAGAAATGTGAAATAAGAAATTAACTGTAATAAAGTTCATGTGCAGGAAGTAGCCTTATGCTACACAGTGTTTAAAGTCTTTGTTGTTAAAGTCATATAATCCTCTACATGCTTTTTCTCACCTGTCTCACCACAGCCTAAATGTGACGGCCAGGTCTTACTGACACAAGTGTGGAGGCGTTTGAATCTGATAGAATGTGACTACTTCGGGTTGGAGTTTCAAAACGTCCCCTCCTACTGGGTAGGTGCTCCTCATTCATTTGGAAATAGCCCTGGATATGTTATAGGACCCTCCCCACAGCCACAGGTCACCGAGAGCCTTTGAGTATGACTATAGTTATTTTCTTGTTTGTAGCATACTTACTAAATAGAGAAGTTATTTTCATGGATTTGCTCTCTTCTTAAATCCTCTTTAGATTTGGCTTGAACCTATGAAACCCATCAGTAGGCAAGTACGAAGTAAGTCCTTTTTTTTTTTTAACTTCTGTTCACTCAAAGTGCTTTGTTTTTGTTCTTGACTGTTCAAATCTGAGGCATGATGAGTTGTCCCCTGTCACCATTCTGGACAGCCATGAGGGGTGCTCCCGCAGCAAATGGACCTGGAGGTCACAGTGCCGTTTAATAAGTGGGGAGGGGGAAAGGGGGCCAGTGCTTTCACGCTGGTTCTAGGTTACTTGCCTCGCATTTGGAAGCAATATGCAAAAATAGGTATGCAGTTTCTCTTTAAGGTATGAAATGACACTGAGGTTCTTTCTTTAATTGGCATTTTAATAAAATAGTTCATACCATTCTGTAACTATAAACATAATTGTAATTGTAAACATGATTATTTTTGTTAGTCTCTTAATTAATTTTTTTAAATGTAAGGCATGTAGTAATGCTTCTTAGTTCTTATGTATTTGTATAGGATGAATTCACCTGGAACTTCCTTAGTACTAAACTGAAGAAGAAAGGACATGAGGAGTAACTTCTTTATTCACTGATAAGCTAAGGCCATTTTGGTTGCCATAACATTTTAACAAACAGTTCCTCTTTTTTTTTTGGTAAAAATTACATGGTTATGATATAACATTTCAATGAAGCTGAGATACTTAGATGAGCTAATATATTATGTTTTTTTAAACAATAATCAGGTTGTTCCAATTCAGCATAGTGAGTGATGACAACATTTTTCTTTCAGTAAAGTATATAAGGAATTCAAAAATAATTTTTTATTATTACTACTTAATTATGTAAATACCTTAACTTTTTAACATAAAAATATATTTAAAAATTTTAATGTGCAATTTCCTGCATTTCTTCAAGTTTCCTTGAGTAATCTCCATTTAACACAAGAGTTTTAAAATTTTTCTTTACTGGTACTTAGGACTCATAATTTCATGCATAGGAAATTTCTTATTATCTCATTTGGAAAGATTTGCTTTAATAGTCCATTTGAAAGTACTAGCTTAACTATATCATAATGCATGGAAAGATAACTACAATACAGAGAGATGGCCTTATATGTGACATTTAAATTTTTTCTTTTTATAGGGCCAAAGAACGCAATGCTTCGCCTAGCAGTAAAATTTTTTCCACCCGATCCGGGTCAGTTGCAGGAGGAATACACACGGTAAAGAGCCTGTTCTGAACTGAGGCCACTATCAGCAGGGCCTTGAATTCACTTGTGTTTCCCACAGCGCCTGGCTCATCAGATGTTCAGGGCATATTTATTCAAAGAATGAATGAATACACATAAAGACTGTAATCCAGTATACATATAAAAACTGTAATCTGTATGTAGTAGTGAAAAGAAGCATTCTGACAGTTAACCCTTGCACAAACACAAATGTGAATGGGAATTAGAAGAAAGGTTTATGATACAAATTTGAGAATTAAAAAATAGGGTATTAGGATATGGTTGGGGCATAAATTTATACATGTGCATAAAGTTCTTAGAAATTTTGCCCGTGTATTTACTAGTACTTCTTTAACAACAAAATACACTTAATTAGAAGAAGTACCTAGTATGCGAGACCTCATGAATAGGTAGGGCAGACACTTCTGGTGACTTCTTTTCTGCAGCTCTTGAATTCATGCTCGATTCTTTGCAGAAATAATTGAAAGAAAATATTAAAAGTTGTTTCATCTGGGCAATAGGATTATAGAAGATTTTTCCCTTATGTTTTATGTACCAATTTTGTAATGAGAATAAAGCAACAACCTAAAACAACTCACAGCCGAGGTCAGGTGTGAGCTGAATAGGACAACTGTTTAACCCTCGGACAAAACATGGACTTGTCCTAGATGTCTTAGGAACCTCTCTCTGCAGTTTTCACAGGTAATTTACCATCAGAAAAGTAGACTGTCAGTGTGAGGCAATGTCCGAGATCCCATTTGTTTACCTCTCGCTATATAGGTGAGGAAATGACCCCAAGGATGACAAAGAGTTTTTATGGTACAGAATGTATCTCAATGGCATATTAAATACCTGACACCAAAACAATCTCTTTTAAGGTAACAGCTTCTAAATATATTTAGACCTTGAAAATGATGAGTAACATAAAGTGTTACCTAATTCAGCATCCTGGGCCCAAGCCATGTTTATGCAGATGGTCCTTGGTTTATTCATATAAAAACAGTACTCACTTGAGATAAGAGAAGAAAAATGTTGAAATGAAGCTCTATAAAGTAAAAGTAGCCCCTCACTCCTTGCACCACATTCTGCCCAGGAGCTCTGACCCCACATGTTCCAGGTGAATTCCCAGCAGTGCACAGCCCACCTAGGGCAGAGGCAGTCTGTGCATATGAAACTCTGAGGGGGATATTGTTACCTGCACATCCATAGCCTGTATGGACATCTTTCCCTATTAGTATATATATGGCTGCTATCTAATTTATTTAACCATTCTTATATATTAATTCATATTTAGGTTATTTCCAATTTTTCTCTCTTATAATGTTATAAATAAACATCCTTCTCCACATATCTTTGTGAACTCTGGAAATATTTCTGTTGGAATTGCCGGGTTAAGGGGTATGCACATTTTTTTTCCTTTTTATTGAATATATTGGGGTGACACAAGTTAATGAAATCATACAGGTTTGAGGTACATGATTCCACAACTGATCATCTATACACTGTATTGTGTGTTCATCACCCTCCAGTCAAAACTCCTTCCATCACCATTTATCCCCCCTATACCCTCCTCCCTCTCCCCCCATCCCTGGTCTCCCCAGGGGGTACCCACATGTAAATTTTAAGTGAATGCAGTACATTTTAAGATATCACACTAAAATGTGAATTCCGATGGGAGGAGAGAGTGTTCGTCTTGTTCACCGTCATATTTCCAGATCCAGGAAATCTGGAATACAATCTGTGCTCGGTAGTTATCCTATATAATAAAAGGGTAATATGCAAATCAACCAAAAGGAGGCATGACCATTCGCTATGATGTGCACTGACCACCAGGGGGCAGACGCTCAAGCAGGAGCTGCCCCCCCTGGTGGTCAGTGTGCTCCCTCTGGCAAGCGCAGCAGTGGTGGCAGGAGCCTCTCCCACCTCTGCCGCAACGCTAAGGATGTCTGGCAGCTTAGGCCCGAGGGGGAGCGGGCCTAAGCCATCAGTTGGACATCCCTCGAGGGCTCCCAGACTGCTAGAGGGCACAGGCCAGGCTGAGGGATGCCCCCCCCCCCGCAGTGCACAAATGTTGTGCACTGGGCCTCTAATTGATGGAATAAATAAATATTTCCAAATCACTTTTTCTGGTTACATTCTCACCAGTGGTATTAGGAGTCCCTGTTCTTCAAAATCTAGCCAAGAAATATCAATCTGCTTACAAGTTTCAAAGCCACGTTTTAAGCTGTATCTTAATTGGATATTCTCCTTTTTCACACAAAATCATGGGTACAGTTGGTGTGTAACAGAAGTAAGAGAAATTTGAAGGTGTTCAGTGCTGTGGGGTATGAAGGGTTACTTATAACTTTGCTTTGATGTTATCAGTGGCTGTGTTCTCCTGTGATGGAGACATGGGGAGTGTGTTCTAGAACCCTTGGAGCTGATCTCTCTGATGTTTTGAATTCCCTTGTAGATACTTGTTTGCCTTGCAACTTAAGAGAGACCTGTTGGAAGAGCGCCTGACCTGCACAGACACCACAGCGGCCCTCCTCACGTCCCACCTTCTGCAGTGTCAGTATCTGCCAGTATGGCAGACAGCAGGTGTCGTAGGGCTCCTGAACGAGAACGGGCCTTTCAGTTTTCACATTTTGTAATAAACTGAAGACTAACTTCTACAAAGTGGAATTCCTTAAGGCAAACAGCCCCCGGCTAAGAAACAAAGGCTCAAGGCCAAAGTCGGTCCCACACACATTCTTTCAGATTGTCCCTCATTTGTGCCTTCACACATTTTACCAAAAACCTCTTCAGTCTAAAAGCCAGGCAGTAACCCTGACGTGGCACCCCCAGAAAGAGGTCTCCTTGGGGTGAATGTCACAGCTCCCCTGGTGATGGGTTAGGCATTAAACCCTGAAGGAAAAAGAAAATATTTCCTCAATATCTCACACAAGAGAAAGTTAAGCAGTATGTGAAGAACTGTAGTTACTTCAAAAACAAACTAGGAGAAATGTAAGAAGAGGTTCTGGCAAGCAAGTATGGTCTTTGCCAGAGCTTTTCCAAGCCCCCAGCTGGTGGGACAGAAGGAAGGAAATACCCACGTTGCTTCTGGACTAGAGGTGGAGGCACATCTTTGTGGTGTAAACTAGTGCTTCTGAAAGCAAGAAGCATGCTGTAGAAAGTTTCAGAAACTTTAGTAATATATATGTGGGTTTGTTTATAATTTACTTGGTTCTTTCCCTGGCACACCTTCAAATAGCATTGTTTCTTAATCCTCACCTGAGGATATGTTTTTATTGATTTTTAGAGTGAGAAGAAGGGAGAGAGAGAAACATCGCTGTGAGACAGAAACATCAGTGCCTCATGTATGCATCCGGACCCGGGGTCGTGCCCTTACCGGGAATCGAACCCACAATCTTTCTATGTATGGGACAATACTCCAACCAACTGAGCCACCCAGCCAGGTCCAAATAGCGAATTTTATCTATGGTTTTTCTCCTGCAGGATAGTACTTGTTGGCTTTCACTAACATACGTTTTCAAAGTGACTTAGTTGTTTTTTATTTGGCCTGAAGTCTTCTCAGGCAGACAGATGGCTTTTCAGTGCAAACTCATTTGGCCACATGCTGGAGGGCTCTGTGTACAGCTTAGAGATATCGTAATAACTTGTCCAACTATAGTTTTCACCTTAGAAGTGTGCTGCCGAGATTGAAGGTCACTAAAGCGATTTGACAGCCACATTCAGTGCATGATTCTGAACTGGGCTTTTAGCTGTAAAAGACACAGTTGGGTAGCTGGTAAAATATGAATAGGGGCTGAGGCTCGGTGTCACAGCAGGTCATGGTTCCATCCTGATGTGGGTGCTGTGCTGTGGTTGTGAGCAAGGACGTCTGGTTTATAGAAAATCTGTTCTAAAGTGTGATTCTATGCATGAAACTTTACTGTGGATTTGAAATGGTCTCAAGACAAAACAAGAGGTATATTGCTTAAAATTATTGGGCTTTACTATTTTTAAAATATTTGTAGCCTGGAAATACATGAAATTAGAAACATTGTTCCTAAAGAATTTGAGAGGTCCTGAAGGAAAAAATGATTTAAAATACATTATCTTGAAACAAGTAAAATACCTTATCCTGGTCACAGTAGTCTTGAAACAACTTTGGTATAAAGTGTGATGTAAAACTTAACAAACACATCAAGCTTGCAAGCCCAGCATTTGCCTCCCTGGAGTCACTCACCTGTGTCTTAGTTCTTCAAAACATAGAAGAAATTCTCTTCACCTGTCTTTATATTTGCCTTCATAGCATAAAATATTTGGAATACAGATACAAACTCTTGTTTATTTATATTACTCTTTTTTTTTTAAATATATTTTATTGATTTTTTACAGAGAGGAAGGGAGAGAGATAGAGAGTTAGAAACATCGATGAGAGAGAAACATCGATCAGCTGCCTCCTGCACATCTCCCACTGGGGATATGCCCGCAACCCAGGTACATGCCCTTGACCAGAATCGAACCCAGGACCCTTCAGTCCGCAGGCCGAGGCTCTATCCACTGAGCCAAACCGGTTTCGGCATATTTATATTACTCTTTTTTAAAAATTTATTTATTGTTGAAAGTATTACAGATAATCCCTTTTTTCCCCCATTTACCCCCTCCAGCCTGCCCCTGCTCCCCCCATACTACATATTTAGGATAATATTTTCTACTTTTAGTATGGGTCAGAGAAGGTATTGTACACCGAAATGCATAAACTAAAAGTAGAAAAAAATTATACTGTCTGCAGTAAAATAATATGAGTTTATATTTTTCTCTTTTTTTAATGTTTTTTATTGATTTCAGACAGGAAGGGAAAGGGAGAGAGAAATAGAAACATGAATGATGAGAGTCAATCATCGATCAGCTGCCACAGCATGCCCCCTACTGGGGCTCGAACCCACAATCCAGGCATATGCCCTGACCTGGAATTGAACCAGGACCTCCTCCTGGTTCATGGGTCAATGCTCAACCTCTGAGCCACCCTGGCTGGGTGAGTTTATATTTTCTTTATTTAAAAATTAAAATTACTTACTGTTATTATCTCATCTCAGCGGAAATAGGAGATTATGATGAAACCCTGGATCGGGAGCACCTCAAAGTCAACAAGTACCTGCCCCATCAGGAGTGTTGTCTAGAGAAGATCCTAGAATTCCATCGGAAGCACATGTAAGTCAGTGAGAATCGGCCACTGGACTGCTGTCACTATGGTGGGTCGTGACTAGTGCACCGGGGAGCCTGCATTAAAGGTCTGACTAAAGCCACAGCTGACCACGGCTCTCTGGGGACACAGCATTTAGAAAAGGCTGGAAGAGACATCAGGGCCAGGAAGGAGTGAGGACAGGAGTGCTGGGTGGCTGGTGTGGGCTTTCTTATCCATTGCAGGTAGAGCCGGCCCTGCAGTGAGCTCGGCCCAGTGCTGAGGTGCTGGGTTCTTCACACTGGCCCCTGGCAAGTTTTCTAGACTGTAGTGAAGGACGCCTGGAGGGAACATACTGGGGCAGTAGGGATGGGCAGGAGAAGGCAGAGCCAGGGCAGTCACTGTGGGTGAGGTGAAGATGACCGTGACACAAAGCCTCCTGTGCTGATTTGTTTTACTCTGCTGACCTGATCACTTCTGTGAAGTGCTCGGCTCTCTCAGAACCTGGTTGTTTTTAGTGCTGTGATCCTGCTGTCTTTTATCACAGGGGCCAGACGCCAGCCGAGTCAGATTTCCAGGTCCTCGAGGTCGCCCGGAAGTTGGAAATGTATGGCATCAGGTTTCACAAGGCTTCCGACAGGGAGGGAGCCAAGATTAACCTGGCTGTGTCCCACATGGGGGTCCTCGTGTTCCAGGTAGGGGGTGGGAACTTCTCAATGTGATGGGGAGGAGGGTTTACATACATTGGTAAATCTTTGCTCTGATGAGTAAGGTCTTGGACTTGGAGGAGAGCTTTGCATGTCATCTGATCTGGCCTCTCACCCAGTAGAGAAATTGTTTTCTGGCCTTTGTCCTCACTGTCATAGAGCCCATTGCCCCTCAGGGCATCCAGTCACTGTTCCCACTGTTCCTTCTAATGCTGAAGGAAAGTTCGCCCCTTAGAACCTTTCACTGAGACTGGCCCTTCCCTGGAGCAGTCTCCATGCCTCCATTCGGTCCTCCGGGTGTGGGTCTCTGAGTGGATGCAGCCATCATTTAGGTTAATGAGGTAGAACACACTAGAAAATACCAGAAGGTGCCACATGGGATAACAGTAGGGCCTAATGGCATTTTTGTGTCATCTGTGTTTAGATAGTTATATAAATGACTACTGAGTTTTATTTGTAGTTAAGTATATGTGCCCTAGGGTCTGTGGTGTCATGGGTCTGACAACTATATACGCAGGCCTTCGAGTGTCCGACACTGGGTGGGTCCCCAGTCCTGCCCACCATCGGCTCTGACCCCTATCAGCTCTTTGGTCACTGGGCCTTGCACAGCTGTGCACCTCTGGTTGAGCACAATGATTCCTAGGGCACATGGTGGCAGTTGGCACTCGTTTCTGGAACCTGACTGGCAGCTCTTTCCCCTGTAGGCCTTTCAGCCAGTGATCACCTGCAGTGGCTGGTTTGTTCAGGCTCCCTGCTCAGGCTTGCTTTCTTTTTCTTTACCTAGCCATTAAATTTCAGTCTTTTGTCCAAAGAAAAAAAATTAATTTTGAATTTAGAATGTTAATTGTATTATGCACTAGATGTGACAGGAACAATAAAATTCGAGGTAGAGACTTTAGCTGCCACACCCCTTTGAGTAGGCGGTTCCAGGTCCCAAACCTACTCACTCTGGTCGTTCCTACACCACACAGATTCTAATCGCATGTCCATCCAAATCCAGCTGTTGTCACTTTTCACCATTTATAACCAGAGGAAGTTGTAAAAGCAGGAAGCAGAGACTTCTAGATTGAATTTACTTCTGTTCTCTCAAACCCCACAGAATGAGAGTAAAGGAATTTTTTTCTTTTTAAGTTTAAATCAGTGAGAACAAGGGAATCCAGAAGATGAGGTATAACAGCAAAATTTTGGAAGTTGGGAAATGATTAGATGGTTGGAAAAGACTGGAATCCGATGGCCTGCAGAGGGAAAGCTGTGAACAGACCACTGTGTCCAGTAGTGGACAAGGGCACCCCTTGACAGCCAGGGGAAGCCTGGAGCTGGAAACGGAAACTTGGTTTCATCCGTTCATCGTCTGCGAGGAGACTTACAGCTTCAGATCCGAGGCAGAGCAGCCTGTTTCTCTCCAGGTGCAGCTCAGAGGTAGAGATACCAAGTCGCATAGGTGGGGGAGCCTGTGATGTATGTCCATCAGGCTGCAGGCCTCCCATCTCAGCCCCTCTGGAGTGTGGCCGGGCTGCTGTCTTGGAGGAAGGACACTCTGCTCTCCAGAAAGTCTGACCAGCCTTGCAGGAACCCCACAGGTTTTGACCCTGGGATACTCCACAAATGTGGCCTGCGCCCACATTTTAGAGCCTCCTCTTATAAAGACTTTCAAACTGTCAGAAAACCTGTAAGAATGAGAGTAGCTCGGATCCCATGTATCCTTTACCCAGATCCAGCCATTACAGGCATTTTCCTTCCTCCTTACAAACGTGCACACACTCCCGTGCACACCTGCACACAGACAATTATTTCTGAAGCATTTGATATTTATCATGGACCTTTACCCCTAAGAACTGTAGTGTGTATTTCCTACTAGAATTTTCCCTTACATAATCACAATGCAGTTACCACAGAGGCCTCAAACACATCTTTTTTTTTTTTTTAATTTTTTACAGAGAGGAAGGGAGAGGGATAGAGAGTTAGAAACATCAATGAGAGAGAAACATCCATCAGCTGCCTCCTGCACACTCCCTACTGGGGATGTGCCCGCAACCAAGGTACATACCCTTGACTGGAATTAAACCTAGGACCTTTCAGTCCACAGGCCGACGCTCTATCCACTGAGCCAAACCGGTTAGGGCTCAAACACATCTTAATACACCATTTATTTCCCAGGCTCATCAACTGGCCAGGGGTGTGCTCAGAACTTCATTTCCTCTGGGACAGGATCTAGTCTAAGACCAGACAAGAGCATTTAGTTGCCAGGCTTATAGTCCCTCTTTATTTTTATTTATTTATTTTATATAGGAAAAATGTATATTTATATCCCTAACTGGCAATACAGAATTTATAACAAAACCATGTGTGGAAATACTATTAATTGTATTCCAGACACAGTCAGTGGAACAACAGTATCAATAAACATGTGGTATTGCCTGGCCCGCATGGCTCAGTGGTTGAGTGAACCACTGCCTCCTATGAACCAGGAGGTCACTGTTCGATTCCTGATCAGGGCACATACCTGGGTTGTAGGCTCGATCCCCAGTGTGGGGTGTACAGGAGGCAGCTGATCAAGTATTTGCTCTCACCATTGCTGTTTTTATTTCTCCCTCTCCCTTCCTCTCAGAAATAAAAATATTTTTTTAAAAAATAATTATAGGTATATACACACACACATGCGGTATTGCCCAGCTAGTGTGCTCAGTGGGTTGATCATAATCCCATGCACCAAGAGGTCACCAGTTGAGTCTAATCAGGACACATGCCCGAGTTGTGGACTCCATCCCTATTAGGGGCTGTGCAGGAGTTACAGGGACGATAACCCACGTGACCTCTCTCTTGAAGAACCAGAACCAAATTGTTGGGACAAAGAAACTCAGAAGAAACAGAAGTGCCAGTGATGGAAGAAAGAAAAAAACAACCCTGCACCGTCCTCACAGGACATGACTGCATATCACCTGTCATATCAGCAAAACAGAAGGCTCCACATTGTGTCAGCTCGTGAGGACCCAGATCACTTCTTTATCACACATGTAAAACTCCCATCTTGTAATTTTTTGTTCTGGCCTTGTTTGCATTAGTGAAGTATTGGAATGTGAGCAGCTGTACAAAGATGCGGAAGCTCTCTGTCCTGACTCAGGAGACAGACTTCCAGATGGATCGTTACATGGAGAAAAGACTCAAAACTGTGTGCAGGTTGCTTGTGGGGAAAAGGAAATTACTCACACACACTATTCCACACAGAATAAGCAGGTGGCGCTGGTCGCCTCTAGCAAGATGTGGCAACTGGCAGGCTTTGGGGAAGGGTTAGAGGCAGACTTCACGATGGACTCACTTTCAGTACCTTTGGGATTTGAACCTTGTTAATGTACTTACTGTATTACATTTTCCAGAAAGCCTCACAGGAGTCAGAGAAAACCTTATATCTCTGAAATAGGAGTGGGATGCAGGCACAGGGAGGACAGGTGGCCTGCAGATTTCCACATGTGAGAGCAGAAGTGACAGCATTAGCAGAGCCAGACAGTTGGAAAAACAAAGTTGAGGGAATCTCCACAAAGCAGAATAAAAGCTAAAGGATGACCGATAGGAGAGGTGAAGGAGATTCCAGCAGGAATCCAGGTCCAGCACCCAGGAATCCTAGAGGCAGAGGAAGTCGTGGCATTACCAGGGAAAACACTCAGAACCTGAGGCAGGAACTTCCAGACTGAAAGTGCCTCTGCAGCTTTTTAATTCGAGCAAGAGGGAGCCGGAAAGGCAAGCAAGCAGCTGGAAACAATTCTTCTCTGTTGTTGCTGTTTGTGTTTGGGTTGTTTTGTTGGCTGTGATGGGTATTTTTTCTTTTTTCTTTTTTTTTTTTTTAACATCTTTGAAAATCCTCCAATATTTTATCTTGAGTAGAAATTAGAGTAATTTAGCGTTTGGGCCATAGTTGGGGGGCTAGGAAGCTTCCGGTCTCATTTGGACTCAGACATGTATGTCTTGGCTTTGAGGACATCTCATAAATCAGGAATCTTTTTCATTGTGATATAATTCACATGCCATAAAATTCACCACTTTAAGTGTACATTCAGTTCTTTTGGTGTAAACAATTGCACATTATTGTGCAACCATCCTCACTACCTAATTCCAGAACATTTAATCACCCCACGCAGTCATTGGCAGCAGCCCCTCACAGCCCTGACCACCTCTAATCTGCTTTCTGTCTGCATTTCCTTCTGGACAGTTCACAGAAATGGGATCATTCAGTGTTTGGCCTTGCCTGGCCTCTCCCCTTGTTCTCACAGTCAGACCACATTGTACCACGTATCAGGGCCGCCTCCCTTTTATGGCAGAGATTTTTTTTAGTCTCTCTGAAGGGAAAACATTCTTTATCTTGCTGTCCCCCACCTCAAGTTTGCAGTAAAGAGTAAATGGTCATGATGATCAAGAGTAGAAAATGCCAGAAAAGTATTAATACATTTAGATTTTTTATGTTGAAATAATTTCAAGCTTACGGAAAAGTTACAAACGCAATACAAGACCTCCTTCATCCAACCCGACCCTCACCCATCCAGATTTCACCAATTGCCCCAATCTTGTTCGTTGCAAAAGATCCCATCTAAGATCCAACACTGTTCAGTCATTATGTCTCTCTAGTCCAGCGGTTCTAAACCTGTGGGTCGCGACCCCTTTGGCAGTTGAATGACCCTTTCATAGGGGTCGCCTAAGACCATCCTGCATATCAGATGTTTACATTACAATTCATAACAGTAGCAACATTACAGTTATGAAGTAGCAACGAAAATAATTTTATGGTTGGGTCATAACATGAGGAACTGTATTTAAAGGGCCAGAAGGTTGAGAACCACTGTGTCTGGTCTCTTCAGTCACGAACTTCCTCTTGATCTTGAGGTTTTGGAAGATTATAGGCTGGTCATTATAGGCTGTAGAATGACCATAATATGAGCTTGTCCAGTACTTGCTAGTGATTAGCCCAAGGCTCATCTTCTTGGGCAGGAAATCACAGACATAAGGATATACCTGGTACAGTCTGTGATATAGCCCACCTCTCCCATTGATGGTGGTATCAGCATTGATCACTTGGTCAGATGGTGTCCCCAGGCTTCTCTAGTGAAAGTTACTATTCATCCTTTGTAATTAATTAATATTTTGTGGAAAGATACTTTGAGACCTCATTCACTACCTCCTAGTTGAATTACTGTGATGGTTGCTGAATGACAACTCTGTAAATTCCCTTTTTTGTGCTCCTAGAAGGGTTTTCTCCACATTTATTTAGTTTCTTTATGTTACTGTGGATTTATGGATTTATATTATAATTGTATTAAGTTCAAATTGTAATAACCTGGGTTATAATCTGATATTTGACTCTCTGTTTTTATCATTATTTTGATTTTTAAATTGTCCCTTCATTTGGCCCTTAGAGCTGGTTCCTGTGTCCTTGTGACATGTCCCCATCATTTTTTGAGCACTTGTTCACTTTCTTACACAACAAACTATTCTAGGTTCGTTTTCTACTTTGCCTGCTTCACCCTGGAAGACCATAGAACCCTGCTCTTCTTAGTAGAGAGTAGTTAGAAACCCAGGTCCATGCACTAGGTGAGCGGAGTGTCAAGAGTTCATGTCATTAGTTTCAGTTCAGTACCCAGGACCCACTCTGGCCTCCCTTTCCTTCTGAGAAACGTGGCTGTGAAAAAGCAGCCCTGCCCAACCTCCACTGTTGCCCCTTCCCCTTTCCCGACTGTCAAGCCTTCTTGTAGGGGTGAGCTTCGAAAATGCTTAATATTGCCCAGCCAGTGTGGCTCAGTGGTTGAGCATTGACCTATGAACCAGGAGGTCACAGTTCAATTCCCAGTCAGGACACATGCCCGGGTTGAGGGCTCGATCCCCAGTAGGGGGTGTGCAGGAGGCAGCCAATCAATGACTCTCTCCCATCATTCAGATTTCTATCTCTCTCCCTCTCCCTTCCTCTCTGAAATCAATAAAAATATATTTTTTAAAATGCTTAATATTAACAGTAATAAAAAAGAACTTGTTATGTAAAGCCTTACCCAAGAAATCAAGTTGTTTTTCTAAAACATAAATTAGTCGATAGTATTGACATTTTAATTCAGTCATTCCCAATGGGATTGTAAAAGACCATGTGCGTTGCTGTGCATCTGGCAAGGATGTCATTTACACATTCTCTAGCTCCTGAGTCTGTGTCCATATTACTAAGTGTCTGCTCTTGGGTTTCAGTGCACCACCAAAATCAACACCTTCAACTGGTCCCGGGTCCGGAAACTCAGCTTCAAGAGGAAAAGATTCCTTATCAAACTCCACCCAGAGGTCCATGTAAGTATTATATTTTGAGCAGTTGGTAAATTGTAAGAGAATGTATTCTGTTAGAATAGCGAGTAATTAGTTGTTTTGTAAGTCATTTCAGCGTAATGCACACGGAATTTAAGGACAGGGTTCGGGTTGGGGTCTGGCGGGGCTCCCCATAGTCTGCCCAGTAGTTCTCTGGTGAAAGTGCAACATGGGGGGCGGAGGGGGCGGAGGTTCTGCAGGGCTGGGTGGCCCTGAGAAAGTGCCTGTCTGACAAGCCCCGGGGCTGCTGAGAATACTGGATGTTACAGCCTGTTGTGCTCAAAGTAACAGGAGTCGAGATACAAAATATGAGCTATGATGGGAGCCCTACAGCAAATCTGAGTAATGTCCAGAGTTAACTGAGGGGCATTCCCCACGTTCTCATGATATCTGTGGCTCAGAAATCAACCCTTTTAATAACTTTAAATGAAGGAGCTTGATTTTCAGAAAATAAATATTCCTTTCTATTGAGATTATTAATCAGTAAAGTAATAATTGCCTATGAATTTACAGAAAGGAGTAAAAATGGGAAAAGTGTATATCAATCTGATAGTTGGCAAAAATCCAGTACTTCAAACTATTCAAATAAGTTCAAATTGTTACATTTACAATGTACAAAGGAAGTTAGGGATGAAAGATTAGCTGAGCCACCTGCTGGGTGGAAGCTTAAGAGGCCGGGAGGGTTTACACAGCTTTGGTGGTGGGGATTCAGACCTGGGCTGGTCCAGATGAGGGTCTGCCCTGAGAATTCACAGGCACTTCATTATCAAGGGCTTTTGTCAAGGTCAAGCCACAGGCTGTCTGTGAGAGGGTTCCTAATTGTTTATTATTCAGATCTTTCGTCCTTAGTTGAAAGGAAACACAAGGAATGCCAAAAACAGACAAAACACAAGCAAAAGACTGCTTGTTTTCTCTGTAAGTTAAAAAAATGTTTCCAGCAGTTACTCTGAAAAGACAGAGAAAGAAGAGAATTATGGCTCAAGATAGCACAGCAACTATTAATTAGAATAGCATAATATTCAAAGTTCAGAACCATATCTGTTGCTGCACTTGGTAAAGTTGCCTTTTTCGTCCCCAAGCACTTAGATTCCTAAGAGCAAGCATGTCAATCCCAAAGGCTAACACAGGCCAAATAAACAAGGTTTAAGTTTATGTAGGCTGCAAAAAAAAAAAAGCTTCAATTTTCATAGAAACGTAAGTTTATTTCAGTAGAGACAGCTGAATACAAAGGACTGAAATAAATGAGTAATCGTTAACATAAAATAATAGAACATTTTAATAAAAATTAATATTTTTTCTTGAACATTAACTTACCAAACACTGAATAACTGCACAAATTAATAAGCGTAATGCAAATAAACCTATTTTTCTTGTTCTCTGAGAGCGAAATATTTCCTGTTGCACACACCAAGCAAGTCAGTACAAGATTAATGATGTGGCAATTGGCTGCTAAAATATTCACTGCTAGTATTAGTGGAGAGAAATGGTGCGCCTGCATGTAAGGGAAGTGAATACAACACGATTATAGTAAACAGTCATTAGTAAATGTTGTAGTTTGTTATTAATAATTATGTATAATAGGATATTGTAAAAATTAAGTTACGAAATTTTTATTAAAACGCTTCTTACATACCTTTATATTGGCTGGGCTGCGAAAATATTCATCGCAGGCTGCATGCGGCCCTAGGGCCGCAAGTTTAACATGCTTGCCGAAGAGTAACTAGGAATCAAAGTATTAGAGTTTTTCTGGAATGTGGTTTAATAATATATATCAAAAGGTTAAAACTGCATTCTCTGTGAGCTCAGTATAACATTTCCAGGAATAACCCTGAGAGGTAATGCAGTAGTTTCTTCATGGTGATGTTTGTGAGCCTGGACATCATCCCCCAGGGCCCCACTGAAAATGGTTCAGTAATAACAGACAAGCATGTCTACCGTCACAGGAGGTGCCCTCATCCCTCTCGGAAATCTGACAAGGACACACTCCAGGATGTTCACAGTGGGGTGACTATGGGTGGCTACATGTTCTGATAGTTAAACAGTGAGTGTGTGTGTGTGTGTGTGTGTGTGTATAGTGTTTTTCTTCTCTTAAATGTAAAGGGAACCAGGAATCTTTACAATTTTCAGGAAAACATTTTCCTAATTTTTAACTTCGAAATATCCTGTAATCTGAAATGCTCCCTAAATTTCATAGTTGAATTAGTTACTTGAACCTTTGTATTTGTTTCTAGGGACCTTACCAGGACACACTGGAGTTCTTGTTGGGTAGCAGAGATGAATGTAAGAACTTCTGGAAGATCTGTGTGGAGTATCACACCTTCTTTAGACTCTTTGATCAACCGAAGCCAAAGGCTAAGGCCGTCTTCTTCAGCAGGGGCTCCTCCTTCAGATACAGGTGGGACTAAGCTGCATTGTAGAGCTGAGAACAGAAATATCCCTAGTTTAGGAAAATGTTTTAAGATGTTTCAGAGAATTACATACAGAAGGCAGCTACTGTCACACTGGAGAAAGTATCCTCCTGTGTAATAAAAGGCTAATATGCAAATTGACCGAACAGAGGAATGACCAGTCGCTGTGATGTGCACTGACCACCACGGGGCAGACGCTCAATGCAGGAGCTGCTTCATGGTGGTCAGTGCGCTCCCAAGGGGGAGCGCTGCTCAGCCAGAAGCCAGGCTCGCTGCTCTTAGCGCTGCCTCAGAGGCAGGAGAGGCTCCCGCTGCCACTGGGCTCACAGCTCTCTCACCTCCATGGCAGGCAGACATCCCCCAAGGGGTCCCAGACTGTGAGAGGGCGCATGCCAGGCTAAGGGACTTTCCTCTCCCCCTCCCCAGTGCACAAATATCATGCACCAGGCCTCTAGTATGAAATAAAGTAGTGGAAAAAGTAGATGTAATAAAAACTTTGTTTAGAAAATTGCTGATGCTTATTACACAGCACAACTTTAAAATGTGTATATAGATTTATGAGGAAGGATGGGCACGTCTTGCCTTTGTGAAAAATTAATGCTGCAAATTATCATTGATTCTTTTCTTTAATGTTTGAACCTTTGTTCACAGTGGAAGAACTCAGAAACAACTAGTAGATTATGTCAAAGATGGTGTGATGACGAGAACTTCCTATGAAAGGTAAGCTCTGTGGTCTTGAGGATGTAAAGTGTATGCTTTAAAAATTAATATTTTAATTATTTTAACCTTTATTTGAATGAAAGTTATTTCAAATACATAAACATGTATTTTGAAACTTGAGTTGTTTATTTGTAATATCTATGTACAGTTATTGTATACAGATACAGATATTACTTTTAGTTTCTAGTGTGCATAGCTTAGCTTACAAATGTTTTTACATAGTATAATAAACTTTGAATCCGAACATTCACCTTGTTTTCCTTCAGTGTGGGAGGACAGTTTTACCTCTCCGAGACATCTATTTTTTATTTCCTGTTCTTGTTTTCTGTTCTCCTGCCCATTTCTAGTTAGATGCCTTTTGGCATATAATCAGAGTCTTAGCCACATTTCTGTGTGAGCTCTTTCTTGTGGGCAAAGCACGGTCAAGCAGGAATCCAGAGGGGGCGGCTCACAGCTTGTTCTCTGTTTGCAGAAGACACAGCAGGACGCGGACGTCGGGCCGCGCTCTAACTACAGAATTGCCAAAGCAGGTGAGTCCTTCTGGTTAAAACCGACACCATGTCAATCCCCTGCACTCTTTTGGGAGATAATCTGGCAATGTTGTAACAAGAGTCTTAAAACTAGTTGTATCATTTACACAGCAATTCCAGTCCTGGGACTCTGTCTGCAGAAAGGAGTCCTAAGTGAAGAGAAGGCTTCATTCTTGGAGACAGGTGTCAGTGTTACTTGTGTCCCTTTGATGCACTCAGGAGCCATTAAAAGTCTTGTTTTAGAAAAATAGTGTGACTAGGGACACATTCAAAACATGTCACTAAATAAAACTAGCAGATTGAAAAGAAGCCCATGACTCTCATTTGATTAAAAAAGACAGTTAGACACAAGGAGACAAAAGGCTGGGGAGCAAACCTCACCATATCATCTGTCTGTCATCTCCAAGTGATAGGATTCCAAGGCCGATTTTTTCAGTCACTCTTGGCAGTCTTTATTTTCAGGGATGGGAGTTGTCTGTGTTGTGAACATTTACTTCCATAGAGGAAAAATGGCAGGATAAAGGATTGTACACAGATGATCCTGGTCCTTTTGGACACCTGTGTGCATGATAAGTCTTTGGTAAAAGGGAAAGTCTGACCCCACTGTCCTTTGTGGAAGTTGTGATAGAAATGTGTGGACTTACTAATTTGGGCCCAGTTAATTTTGCAAATTTTTAATGGTGAGTTATAAAATTATGTTCCTATTTTTCTTTTCTTAATTTTGATCCCCAGAGCATCTCCTTCACTGAGGGCATGAGGACTTCTGCGTCCCCATCATCAACACATGCCTCCTTCTATTCAGTCCCTACCTCCCCAGTTGCCCCTCCTGGCCGGCCCAATATCAAGGACAGCATCATCTCCCTGACGGAGCCCCAGGCTCCCCACACCAAGAGGCCGGCTGCAGAGAGGACCTGCGAAGCCATGGAAGGACCCGACATGAGACAGGCCCAGCTCCCAGGGCCCCCTGCGCTCCAGCCTTGTCAAGGTGTTGGGGTTTGTCGTGTTGTGAGGAGTTGCAGCCCCAGCAGTCCTGGGGGGCAGAGTCACAGTGCCTTAGCCCTGGGTGCAGGGGGGTGCAGCAGGGAGTGCAGAGCTGCTGGTAAAAATGACCACAGCAAGGGAGACTTGACCACGAGCTCATTCCCCTCCATGGGGGAGCACCCATGTGGTCGGCAGGGCATTGGGGGGAGCCCTGTTTTCACATTGACAAACACCCAGCTGCAGGTGTCTGAGGAGTTCATAGATGACGACCCAGCAGACATCTCTTTCTTTGCTGGAGGCTCTGAGGCATTTTCTTGCCCATATGGCAGTTTGGCCCTGCAGACCCCTTTGTGTGGTCACCCACACTCTGCCCAGTTCAGCCCAGACAGGTACTCTACTGAGGCAGCGCCCATAAGCGTAGAGCATGGCTTTGAGTTTGAGGGAGAGAGTGGCTTTGGCAGTGTGCACCCCTCAGACACGTCGGAACTGCTGGAGGTGAAGGCCCAGGCCAGCCTGATGCAGAGCCTGCTGAGTCCCTCCCAGAGCAGCTCCCTCAGCCACCTCCCACTGCTTGGCCTGTCTGTGCACACACCCAGCTCCACCAACCAGTCCGAGGCCAGCTCCATGGCCAACTTCCCCGCCTGCTCAGTGCGCTCTGAGGCCAGCTCAGCCTTTCAGTTTTCTGACATCCTCGACCAGTTAGAGCAGCTCAGTTACCCGCCCACGACGGCTGAGGACTCTAGCAGCACAGACACAGACTCCTGGGGCTCTGAAGCCGAATCCCCCCTGGACGTGAGCCTTTTCTTTGGCAATTCTTTTGCACAGACCAGTGGAGAGAGAGTCATTTTCGATTTGCAGAATAATTTAAAGAATGTGAGTCCAGGAGAGCAGGTAAATCAAAGCCCATGTTGACCACTCCCAGCCTTCACAGGCTGCCCTGCACCTGCTCGTGCAGTGAGCTCAGACTGTTGGCTTGTACCCATGGCTAGGGATTCTTTCTTCTCCTAATTCTCTGGTCCAGTATTCTGTTTTGAATGTCACAGAATTAAAACTTTCACTTGGAGTGATGTTTAAAACTATGCATCGGGTTTAAAATAGATAAGTGTTTGCAGTTAGTCCCCCTGGGAGCTGGTGAATTAGTCTCGCAGCTATATTTTTCTTGCTGTTTTTTGATTCAGCTGAAAGCTGATGCTGTCCACTTTCAACGTCACACAGTCTGACTCATGTTGATCTTTAGTAGAATGTGTGTAGTCTGCCTTTTGAGGCTGCTTTTTAAGATGAGGCATGCTGCCACAAGTCATTGGATGGAAGCTTTGCCTGGTTTGTCCAGCCACTGCACGAAGTCCTGAGTGAGCCAAATCCTGGTGTCTCAGTGCCAAAGGCATTGTCCCATTAATGACTTGAGACCCAGAAAGAGTGCTATGTTTAGGTAGTTGGCTTGGAGAGGCATTGGTTTACAATGCAATTGAACTCCTTCCTTCTGTTTAGCTTAATTGGGGGTATAACAGGTATTTGGTTGAAGAAAAACAGAACCAGACGCACTGGTTGGCTTGAGAGTTGTAGTGTAAGCTCTCATCCAAGAACTGTTTCCTTTGGACTATCAGAATGGGTTATTCGCTAAAACAAATAAACATCCCAGGACCCCCTGAACATCGAGGGCTCCCGCTTTCCTTACGAGTGTTGTTTCTTGTTGGCCAGGGCTGTGTAATACACAGTCCCTAGCCGTCTCTCATAGCCCCCATCGTGGACATGGGCTTGTCCCCAGGCAGTGGGAAAGGCAGGTTGAGGTGGCCATACAGGCCCCTTCAGTGCCCCATCTACACCACTGTGGAAGGTGGGCAGATGCTCACAGCCCGCACTGTACACGTCTTCTGTGGCTGTCGGAAGGAAACCCCTGCTGTGCATCAGGACCTCAGGTGACTGCACTCTAGCCCTGGGCACATACTGTTCAATTTGTCAAGTCCACGGATTAGGCTTTGGGTTTTGTGGTTTATCCTTCCTGCTCTTACCTAGGAGAGCGATACCATGTTTAAAGGTTTATTTTCTTCCAAGGCCTGTGGTGACATCAAGCCTACGGCCTCTACTCCTGTGTGAGTCTGTAGCTCTGTGCCTGGGTGGGTTTGCTGTGTGACAGCACGTGCTCTCAGGGACTCAGAGCTGCCCTGGGCCTCTTGTGAGGCTCACTCATTCTCTTCTCATCAGTGCTGGTCCAATACTGGTGGGGTTTTAGCTAAATGTATTGAGAAATGTCCTGGTTTTTGTAGCTGCCTTAAACCTGCACCACAGTCTAACTCTCATCCAGGTCTCTGGACTGGTGTCTGGGGTGTGCGGCTGCAGCCCATTCCCTCCCGCTCCAGACCCACCTCAGGGCACAGGATCCTTCCGAGGGGCTGGCTAACCTCTGAAAAGAGACCGTGGGACTCTCAAGAGAAAGGCGATGTCGTCAGAATTGCTCTTTAGAGTAGCCTGTTCAGGACATTTTTCCTCTGTGTCACTCAGAAAGCCAAGTTTGGACTTGTGTGGTGAAGACAATGAGCATATACATCTAGAATGCTTTTCCTGGGCCTCAGTCCTATGAGGGCTGCCCAGTCCTGCACCTGCTGTTGCACAGTGATACTTTCAACTAGCACAGGAGTGGGCAAACTTTGTGACTCGAGGGCCACAATGGGTTCTTAAACTGGACCGGAGGGCCGGAACAAAAGCATGGATGGAGTGTTTGTGTGAACTAATATAAATTCAAAGTAAACATCATTACATAAAAGGGTACGGTCTTTTTTTTTTTTAGTTTTATTCATTTCAAACGGCCCGGATCCGGCCCGCGGGCCGTAGTTTGCCCACAGCTGAACTAGAAGTTGCCCTTTTTTTCTTCTTTTAACGGAGTTAAACTGTATACAAGGAGTGTTAAACTGTATACAGGACTGAAAAGGGTGGGGAAAAGGCCAATGGGAAAGAAGAGCTGGCAGTCAGGAGGGGCCAGCAGGACCCAAAATACCTTCAGGAGAGACTCCAGCTGTTTTCCTGACATGACCTTCACGCATTCCAAGTCCTCCCTCTGGCTGAAGGGGCCGTGGCGCTCCCTCCAGACCACGATGAGCTGGGCCTTCTTTTGGCCAATGCATTGCAGGCTGTGCAGATCCCAGGCTGGGATATCTAGTATTTTTTGGTACCCATGGGCTAGTTCCAGGCTGATCTGTAGCTCCCAGAGTCCTCAGCCTTTTCTTCCTGGTATCCAGGCACTACAACTTTCTCTTGTGGCTTTTCTTCTTTATGATATGGATGTTGGCATCTGGGGATGCTGCCTGCTCCTGAATCTGTTGTAGGGGAACCACCACAACCTTTTGAGAGGCTTAGCCACTGTGACCGTGTGGCGGGCAAAGGGGTCAGAGCATTGTGGGAGAGCAATTCTCTTTCTCTTTTGGGTCCACAGTTTCCTGGGCCCCGCACCTTGGCTTCCAGTTTTGTTTTGGTTTTTTTTCATCTTAATTAAGCCTTTCAATTGCCAAATCCTTCTCTCTTTTTTTTTATTAATGTATTTTTATTGATTTCAGAGAGGAAGGGAGAGGGAGAGAGAGATAGAAACATCAATGATGAGAGAGAATCATTGATCGGCTGCTTCTTGCATGCCCTTACTGAGGACTGAGCCCACAACCCAGGCATGTGCCCTTGACTGTAATCGAACAAATGCCTTCCGTTCACAGGCTGACACTCTATCCACTGAACCAAACCAGCTAGCTCTGCCAAGTCCTTCTCCTCCACTGTCTCCATGATCACCATTCGCTCTCACTTTGGGGTGCTCAGCAGCAGGGTCTCCTGGACCCCCTGGCAGCCCAGCACAGGGCCCAAGCTCAGGAGGTGCTACAGCATGGCCAGTCCATGCTACTTAGCTTCTGTAGGGGCTGAACTTCTGGGAAACAGAGGCTGAAGGTACCAGGGGCTCAGGATTCCCAATCTCTTATTCCTCAGGGCTTTGAGCTCTCTTTGCCTCTGAAGGGTCTACCAGTTCTTTCTGAAACAGTTTAACAGGTGCCAAGACAGGAAGCTGTAGGCTCTCATTGGTAAAAGGTCAGTTGATCACCTCCTTGGACCTGGCAGCAGAGTTGAGTGTAGAGATTATGTCTAGGTAAAAGCATCTCTCAGGGGCAGTGTTGGCAATGAGGATGCCATAAGAGAGCGAGCTTGCTGTCCTGATAAGGCACAAGAGGGAGGCCCTGGTTCAGCATATCCACCATCTTGCCCAGGACAAAGAGGGAGGAGTAGATGGTTCCACTCTCCTTCAACCTCAGGCCCTTGCTGCCTCTGCACTGGTTGTCCTCTGAGCCAGCCAATTCTATTAGGTAGTTTCCCCTCCCACTGAGGAAATGGGGCCAAGCATTCTCACTGATCCACCTTAACCAGGAACACAGCATGACTATGGGAGGAGTGCTGGCAGGAAGTGCTGTTCAAAATCAGCAAAACTAGTGATGAGCTTCAGTATGAGCCCTGAAATAAGTATGTTTACTCTACAGTCTTCTCAGATCACCAGGGTTCAGGAGATCTAACACCTTTTCCTGGTAGATCTCTACGTGGCCAGCCCTTGGCACCCTCCTCCTGTGTGAGCTGTAGGAATTCCTTGAGAGCTGGGGAATCATCCAGGTGGTTCTGGGCTGCCCAGGTTTGTGTGTGCCTTCCCTGCCACTGTGTTCCACAGGCCAGCACACAGGCACTCTGTCCTTCTAGCACATGCCTTAGATGGGCTGTAACGATCCAGCATAGGTGTCCTGCTGAGAATGCCTCTCTCCGTAGAAGGCATCAGACTGACACTTGAGTCTCCTGATGGTTCCTCCAGTTGGCAGTCTCTAGAGCAGTGGCTCTCAACCTTCCTAATGCCGCGACCCTTTAATACAGTTCGTCATGTTGTGGTGACCCCAACCATAAAATTATTTTCGTTGCTACTTCATAACTGTCATTTTGCTACTGTAATGAATTGTAATGTAAATATCTGATATGCAGGATGTATTTTCATTGTTACAAATTGAACATAATTAAAGCATAGTGATGAATCACAAAAACAATATGTAATTATATATGTGTTTTCCAATGATCTTAGGCGACCCGTGAAAGGGTCGTTCAACCTCCAAAGGGGTCGCGACCCACAGGTTGAGAACCGCTGCTCTAGAGAATAGCAGGCCCTGTACACAGCGGGTATCATTTGCTCCAGATGTTCCATCTACAAATGGCATCAGTCACACAGCCTTATCCGAGCTGGAGGCAGGTGTCCATTGGCTCCCACCTTGCTTAGCTGACAGGCACCAGCTCCTCTTGCTAAGCCTAAAGTCACTAAGTGAGTTGCAGAGATCAGACGTGCCCCCTTATGTCACCTATCTGAGCCAAGGAAATCAGCTCAAACATTCCCTTCTTTGTAACTCAGCATTCAACATGTCGGAGTAAGCAGTAAAGGCATGGTTGGTCTATTTCTTAGTCAACTTCACCCAAGGTCCCATATCCTGTAGGTTCAACCGTTTGTTAAGTAGTTCCCTATCCTTTCTAGAAGCTTAACCAGGGAAAGATCATCGCATCTTTGAGCTCCTGGTAGGGCCCTTGTTTAGACATGTCAACCTGGGTTATAGGTTCAATCACTGGTCGGTGTGCACGCAGGAGGCAGCTGATGGATGTTTCTCTCCTTTTTTCTTTAGGGCACCCGCACTAGTGCCCAAGTAGCAGATCAGACGTGGGTTTGAGTCAGCCCTACATCCGGCCTGGTGGCCACTCCTGAGTGCAGCCAGGCTGCAGGTGGTGGTTCATGCTCTTGTCCTGGAGATTCTGAAGACACGTTGTGTAGACCTCTGCCCAGGCCTTCCCATAAAAGGATTTGGTTTGGTTTCTTCAATGAAACTTTATTTTCTAGAGTTTATTTTTTAGCTCTTTGTTTATAAAGTTTTCGAAATTTACAGAAACAAGAACGGTAGTGCTTGCCACATGTAGCTAGTAGCTGTTAGCTCCCCTGACAGTAGAAGACCCCTCTTCTGTGCCAGTGGCTTGTGGAAGAAGTGGTCCTTCCTCATGCCCACAGTCTGGCCCGCCCCTCGGGCCGCTCACCTTGGCCTGGATCTGGAGCTCATCAACCGTTGCCCTCCCTCCCACTGGCCTGGGGGGCCACAGCGCAGGAAGGAGCCCAGGGTCCCAGATGCTCTGTGGACATTGCTGGTGAAGCTGTCATTTTCAGATCCAGGTTTAGCTTTTTGGCAGAAATTATTAAATTTTACTTTCTGGCAGAAATTAAATTTTACTTTCCAGGGTATTCGTAATATTTTTGAGTTTACAGCTTTTCCTTTATAATGAAATGATTTACTTTAAAATCACTTGTGGCTTTCTTTGGTTACTGCTCATAGCTCCTCCTTTCATTTTTGAGGGC
Organism: Myotis nattereri; assembly: GCF_964212035.1. NCBI lineage: Eukaryota > Metazoa > Chordata > Mammalia > Chiroptera > Vespertilionidae > Myotis > Myotis nattereri. The sequence continues at coordinate 36,739,161 of NC_138082.1, forward strand.
TTGTAAACATCCCTCTGACTCAGAGGGACTTCTTTAGAAAGGACCATATATCCTGCTCACATTGTGGCTTTCTACTCATGGCAGGTCATGTAAGCAGTGACCTTGTTGTATTTGATCTTAGTGAGAAGTGGTTTGTAGCAAATACTCAGACATCCAGAACAGCCCAGAGTGAAGGCCACGAGGCCATGCCTGCTGATGCCTATTGATCATGAGAGACCTTTGTGTTATGCAATGACGCCACCTGGGATCCATTTACCTGGATGACAGGATAATTGTTTTCCCATTTTATCTGTTGATATCCTTTACTCGACCCAAGGCCTTACACCTGACAGGAGGGCATGTGTGCTGGTATGGCCAGCTGACCACAGGCCTGCGCCATCCCCACACTGCCAGGTCCCCAGCAGGCTGTGCCTGTTGTCCCTGCGGAGTCCACCTCTAATCCAGGTAGAATATTTTTATTAGTTACCAAATCTATTTTTGTATTTAAGCTTCCAAATCCAGGTATTCTACCAATCTGTGAATGTTAAAATCTAACAACAGTATAGCTCCATGTTAGGAAGAGTGATGCATGGGACAGTATGGTGTGCAATGGGAGCACCTCTAACCATTAGGTATTTATGGGCACCTTTTTTCTCTCTAAGTACAGAATCAGCTTAGGGTTCCCTTTTCCACTTAACACACATTTAAAAAATAGTAATGACAGAGAGATGGGCAGTAAAAATAGCACACCAAAGAAGTTTAATATGAAAGATGTTTAAGCTTGTTGGTTATGTCACGCCCGTCATTGTCATCTTGCAAAGGCCTTTTGAATGGCTTTGGTGTGCAGGAACATTCTGCTCCCAGTGCAGGCTCTCGGCTCCTGCTGCCCAGCGGTGACTGGAAATGTCCCGTGCCGCAGCAACGACCTTGTGCTGTCAAGCACAATGAACCGTTCCCCTACGTGTTATATGTAGGTGACATGTGATGCCAAGTCCTTTGTCTTCACGGTACGGTTATTCCCTCCTCGTTTGTGGAACTTAAATTGTTACTAGATCAATTACTTCATAGACGAAACGTTAGTGTTTTCTCAGGCACTTAAAATTGAGGATTTTAGTATCTGTTCCCAAAGCCATGGAGTCTTACTTTGCTGGGATTTTGCTTGGCCCTTGTCCTAAAGGTACAGAGCTTGTCACAGCTCGCTGTGGTGGCCACTGTTGGCCCCTCTTGTCACACAGTAGCTGTGCCTTAAGTTTCCCCAGGTGCTGTTTTTTTTTGTTTTGTTTTGTTTTGTTTTTGCATGAAAGCATCTACATTCCCCTAGAAAATGGAGAGAGAAGGAACTGGTGTTTCATTATGCATTTGAACTTGTTCATTCTTTAAAGAAACATTATGTTGCCTGGTTTGTGGTACTTATAAAGCTTGTTTTCCATTGAAATTGCCATTTATAAATATGCAGATTGTACTAATTCAGAATTTTTTAATTGTTTATTCAATAAAATAAGGACATATTTACTATGAATTTTTAAATGGGCTTTTTAGCTTTCTTTCCCTCTACTTGGTTATAGTTTTGACTTATATAATTAAAAATTATTTTTCATGTTAAATGAATCCCTGAAACGGCTCTTCACTTCATAGGCTTCTGAGCAGCAAACAGGCATTGTCTGTTTCACATGTGGACAACGTCCCCAGAAGGTCATTGGGAGCAAGGAGAGGGCTTGCTTTTCTCAGCCTTAGTCTTCTTTCAGTGCTTTCTGTGGTCGGGTGCACAAGTGGATGGCAGTCGCCTGCTCTAAGCTTGAGGCTCTGGCTGAGGGCAGCACTGTTTATAGCCTTGGGGTGAACCATGTAGTCCCTGGGCTGGTCCTGTGCACAGAACACGTGCTGTTGGCTTCTTAATTCTGAAAAAGAGAACATTATTGCCTTTCCCACCCAGTTGGCTAGAACCCACGCTATAAAATCCCTGGCCTATGGTGTAGCCTCAGCTCAAATTCTGGACAGTCTTTACTCCAGCTCTGAACTTGTTTCCCACTCGGCTGACATGCTTTCTGCTGCCTCCCCAGAGCTGTCCCTGCGCTCCTGCCACACTTGGGTCATGGGATTGGTGATATCCTACCCCGCCCCCCCCCCCCCCCCCGCCTCCTGGGCAGCAGCATTTGCTCCCTTGGGCTGTTCTGTGCTGCACGGGAGTGGGGGTGTGGTCTCCTCCCTGGCTTTTAAGGTGCCTGGCACATGCCAGTGGCCTTCTAGAAAAGACCCTCTCTGCACAAACTCCCCAAGACCCTGAGTGGGCAGTCACTGCCCACTGAGAGAAGAGGGTGGTGAGTCACCAAGTGAGCGTCAGTTCCCTCCCATGTCAGGCCGGCCCTGCTCCCTGACCGAGGCCACCACTGCCCAGAGCCCCAGTTTGGGGATGAAGTGGTGATGGAAGCGAGTGGATCCTCAGAGAGACACCTCTGTGACAAATCCAGATTTTAAGAAACTGCTCAAAAGCATTTCTCTATTGGCTCTGTAGGTTGCCCTGTTAGGAGAGTACTACTGTTTGGCCTTTATATTTGAAGTATGTTATTTCAGATTACATTTCTTTTCTAATGAAAGTCACCTACAGACTTTTTCATTTATTGAATAATTTGCTTTGGGGACCTTGCTGTCATTGATCCAATAGTTTAGAGGATCTGTAGTCACAGTTTTGAGACAAAAGGTGTCGTTTATTAGAACAAAGACACAGAGCTCCCTGAGACACCCATATGTGTGCACACACAGTGGAGACCCACGCCCAGCAGGCACCAAGCCAGACACATGACCCTAAGTGTCACTATGTTATTGGTTAATGCGCCTGTTTTTCTTAACAAGGAAAGAGTCTTGATTATTTAGAACAAACAGAAGAGAAAACTAAAACATGCTTCTTGGAGCATTGCATGTGTTGATGTCAGTCACCCTCTGAACTTCAGGTCACCACGTGGGTCGTGGGCCAGGCACCCACTCCAAGCTTCCTTGTGTAGGCTTCACCGCCCCATGGGGAGGGCATACCACATGTCAGGTTCTCACCTGCTGTTTTGTAGATGAAGAAGCAGAGCAGGGAGGTGACCTTTGCGAGAACACGGTATAAGATGAACTGATAATTGGGCCATTTTTTCTACTGCCCACTTATTTTTTTAAGCCAAATTTTGTGTAAAGTGACTCATGACATTCTAGTCCAAAAATGGAGCCAGAGAGTTTTCTGCTAACTCAGCAGCAAGCTCACATTCACCTGGGTTCTTGGGACAAGTCAGCCTTCCCTACTCTCATGGGATTACTGAGCCATTGTTCAAGCTACAGAAGGAATTTCTAGATCTTATGCCTCCTACTGTCACATTAACCTTCAAACTTAACCTTGAGTCTTCCAAACTGGAGCTGGTTCTTTCTCCACTATTAGGCAAAAAATGTTCAAGATTATTTATTATAGAGATTTGATGAAGAGGATTTAAAGGTATGAAACAAAAGTAATGTTAACTTTCCTCTAAATGTGATATTTGTCTTTCATCACCTAGTTAGATGAAGAAAATGAAGTTAAGCACAATGTATAATACTGTGCTTTCTAAAATGACATTTCAAAAGTTGTAAGATAAATATTTAGAAATTTTTCGAAATAACGAATGCCACAAAGCAAAGAAAACCAACTGCCAGAGGTACTCACTGCCGAACTTGAAACAGTTTTAAATTTAAGCTTTTGTAACTTGCAGCCTTGAGAACGGAGCCTGTCTGTGAACACAAGTAGACAATCTGACCCGCTCCAGCAGAAACTCGAAGCTCAGTGAAACAACTACCGCTTGTGTCTGTTACTTTCAAGTAACCAGATTTTGAAAATTGAAGAATTTCCAAAAATTCTTTGTCTACCATTCCTTGATACCATAGTGGTCTGGAAGCTCGCTCTGTGTCTAAGTGGATGTTTGTCATAGGGACTCTTGTAACGCAGAACAACTGTTGTTCCTGCCTGTTGTTCAGTAGAGGACCTTGGACACCGGGGTCTGTTTTTACAAAAATTTCAGGTTAATTCTTCACCATGTCAGTTAAGGGTAAGCATATTCTGTGATACCTAAAATTCTGAAGGCATCTGCCTTTTATCCAGGTGCTCTAATGTGCATTGTGAACACGGGCAGGATATTCAGAGGCAAGGGAGCGCTCATACACCTCTCACATCATGCCAGCAGGATGGGGCTACCCCAGCATCACTTCTGGAGAGACGCCAGCCGAGCCGCGGTCCACGCTTGTTTCTTGGTGTGGAGTGTGTGTCAGCGATACACACAGTAGAAAGATTGGCCACGTAGGTAGGGCATGGGTACACGATGTACACTCAGACAAACTGGGTGTAGACGGGTCATTTGCTTGAAAAAATATCTCCCCACAGATTTGTTGACTTTATCTTGTAGAATCTGTGTTTACATAATTGGAAGGAGGTGGTATAACTTACAACATTGTGCTGTAGCTGACAGATTTAATAAAGACAAGTGTTTAATGGCAGTTTGTGGTACTTTTTAATCTGTTCACTAAATTGTGAGTTGACAATTTTTGTGAAATAATAAGTATCTACAATGCTAACATCAAATGATGACTTTTAACCTTCCAAATGAGCAGTCCGTCCTAAAAGGGGTCCCTCTCTTTTATGAGTTCTTCACAGAGGGGCTGTTTACTGGGCTGCATTCTCTAATCTGACAGCTTTACTAGCCCGCACTGGCCAACATAGCAGAGAACTGGTCACCCATCTCCTCAGCTTTCTCCTGCTATTGAAAAAATAAAGTCAAGTTTTGCAGCAACTTTTTGGTGAATTGCCAACTAGTAATTTGCTATTGGACTGCCCATCTCCAAGGGAGGTGCTGTGTGCGGTGCTGGTAGACGGGAGAGTAAACAATGACCTTGTACTTCCTTTCACAGCCAATGAGCATAAAACATCTTGGCTCTCACACCTTGAACAATACAATTGTGAAGAATAAATAGATCAGTTATTAGTCACTTCTAGGCTTTTTCTAAAATTTCAATGTGTGACGGTATCTCATAATGCAATTTTGGGCTTATTAGGGACAAAAGGGTTTTGGAGTGCAAATCCTAAGTAGCTCATCTTTGGACACATGCCTCTTCTCCATGTGAAAAGTAACTGTGCCCTCCATTCGGGTTTGGGCTCTCCAGAACTTACAGAGTGCACCCGGCCTGGTGTGGGAGGATGGGTATAGGAATTTTGTTATTTTAAGGTGGCCTAGCATATTTTAAATATAATAAAAGCAAATTCTAATAAACTGGTTGTTAATTTCATATCTTATTTTGTCCAGGTTTTCTAATGTGAATGGGTGTTTCATCATGTTTTAAATCTGTCAGTTGTGAGAAATTCCAGAGGTAACTGCCGTCCTGGCTTTGGTAATTCATCGCTGGAAGCACTCGGTGGCATCCCAGCTCCAGATCTGTCAATGTGAAAATAGGGCCCTGCCAGCCCGCCGCTGCCTGGGATGGCTACTGACTCTAGTTCAGTTGCTTATGACTGTCTGGGGAGCAGGAAACAGGCGTGTCGGGTGTTCACAAAACTCCTCTACACCTGTCTACACACTCCCATGTTTTTGGGCTGAATAAGCCAAGCTTTGGTTTTATAAGCTGGTCACTAGGTGACTGCATCTGAAGTCGTTAGTGGTAGTGTCAGAGGATCTTGCTTTAAGCCATTGTGTAGGGAGTGGGCAGCCACCACGGTCTCGAATTGAGTTATTTCTATCCCAGCATTTTGTAAACTGACTTAATCATAGTTAGAAATAATGGTAGTTTGAGTGTTAAAACACTCTACATTTGGAAACTTAAGGTAATTATCTTAAGGAGCTTTTAAACAGCAGTTATATTTTTTGTTCAAACTCTGCTTTATTTTTTTTTTAAAATATATTTTATTGATTTTTTACAGAGAGAAAGGGAGAGAGATAGAGAGCCAGAAACATCGATGAGAGAGAAACATCGATCAGGTGCCTCCTGCACATCTCCTACTGGGGATGTGCCCGCAACCCAGGTACATGCCCTTGACCGGAATCGAACCTGGGACCTTTCAGTCCGCAGGCCGACGCTCTATCCACTGAGCCAAACCGGTTTTGGCTCTGCTTTAATGGTATCTTTAAAATTCGGCATTTAATAGTAATTGTTTTCCCACAGAGGGGGAAAAAACATTAGAAATAAACCTTTAAGAATTTTTTTAAAATAATGGATAAGAGAATTTTTTATTACAAAATGTATGATAGAATATGCCTCATCATTAGCCTTTTTAGAACTAGGCGAAAATTTTGGTTTCTGTCTAATCAAAAGCAAACATTTAAAAAGGGGGAAAATTTAACTATGAATTACTTTTGTGTTATAATTCTAGAAAACCAAAATAAAACCTTTGTTAATGGAAAATTCAGTTAAGTAGAAAACAATGAGTTGTAATTTTATATGATCAGATTTTTAACTGAATGATTGATGAGTTTGGCATTAAAATAGGTATTTTCTTCAGATATGTTGGCATCAGTTCGGTATGTCTCTAACACATACACAGTAGGTGCTCCTCCCTGTCTGTCCTGCTTCACATGCTTGTGCTGCTGATTTTATCTCTAGAGCAAAGAGAAAGCCCTGCAACTGCACAGCCCAGGGGTCCAGGCGCCTGTGGTTGGTGTCTGTGAAATCGGATTGGTCAGCCAGCAGCCTTTTCTCATGTTCACTTTATGTCACATTGAGAACTGCATGTGGTTGCGTCTTTACTTACACAGTTTCCAGAAAGTGCCGAGCAGCAGTATAAGGCTAGTGTCGGCTAACGCCTGGTAAGAAATGTGGTGTCTGGCCGTATCCTGGCCCTTCTCATTTCTCACTCCATCCCCCGCCCTGTTCAATTCCAGGCCTTCCCATGGACAGTCCTCAGCCTTCTCCCTCCACCCAGAAGAGCCCGCTGAGCCTGAGCCCTGTGTTTCAGGTGACGCTGGGCCCAGCTGAGCGGGGCTCGTCCCCACTCCTGAGCCCTGTCCTTAGCGACGCTGGCGGAACCAGGATGGACGATGAGGAGGAGCCGAAACACAAGGTGGGCACCACCCCAAGCAGAGGGCTGGGTGCTGGTGGGCCTGGATTTGCAAACTTCTCTGTGGGCTGGGAAGCCTGTGGGCAGAGCAGGACTGGGCTCTATGCCCACACAGTCCTCCCTCCCAGGCCTGCTGAGGGAACGATGGTGAGCTGGCTTCCCTAGAGAAATCTTGTCTTGAGGTCCTCCTGTCCTTTTGGGGACTCTTTTGGGACCTTTGTAACAGTACCTGGCACCTATGGGTTCTGAGTGTTGGGCTGGATCCTGGGGATGTGGCAGAAAGGGGCAGGCCCTGGAGGAGCCCTCAGCCCAGTAACCGGGAGGAGGTCTAATGCACAGAAAGGGTTTGCTGGGTGGGGACCAGTCTTGTCTGGAGTCAAGGGAGTCATGGGCTGATGTATGAGTGGTTCCTGGAGTGTCATTGCAAGGGGAGGGAAGAGATGGGGTGGATTTAGGGTAGAAAGTGGAGGTGATCCCAGGGATAGTGTGGCAGGTGTGGAAAGGTAGGGTAGAAAGCTCATGGTTCAAGGACAAGGCGATGGCCAGAGGCATTGGCACCCCTGGCCTCGTGGCCACTTCCACTCTTGTGGCCCTGGCCTGCATCATGGGCCATGTCCTGGGCAAGGCAGCCAGGGCAAGCTGGCTTTGCATGTGAGCACATGAGGAAGGGCAAAGGGTCCAGGGAATTTGACATTTGGGGAAGAGAGTGGTTAAAATAATGGACTGTGGACTGTGTGGGCCCTGGGGGCCATGGAGAGGGAGAAGCCAGGAACCATCTATCTGTTTCCCTGCACCTAGTAGAGGCCCCTGAGGTGCACACCTGAAGGAAGCGTGTTGAACTGGGCCCCAAGTGGTGGGACCCCTGCCTCGCAGGTGCCTGTCATGTGGGCAGCTGTCATCGAGAACACCTTAGCACCTTAGAATTGGCCAAAAAGCATGTTACTTCCAGGGCCACCTGAGCTGGACCCGTGAGGTTCCTCAGCCGGGGGGCTGCAACTCTTCCAAGGATGGGGAGGCCTCTGCAGACGTCTGTCCTTGTGCCAGGTCCCCGGGCCCTCTTCAGTGACAGCAGCCCTGGAATGGAAGGCCTGCTGTTGAAGAGGTGTGGGTGCCGGCTGGCTTCCAGCCTAGGACGCCCCCCTGGTGGTTGGGGCTTTGCAGCCAGCCCCCCACCCGCAGGCCTCCATCTTGGCCATGTTGCTTTGGTGCCATAACAAAAATGGCTTTGGAGGAAAGCTGTTTAAAAAACTAAATTTTAATTTGTCACTTTCTGTACTAATAAAACAGCTGATCTTTAGGTGGTGATCTGTAGGGTGATGACCCCTGACACCTGACACTTGAGGTTAATTGGGCTAACAGAGGTGTCTATGGCCTTCGTTATCTAACCAGGCCTCTGAGAGAAGGGACATGGTCGTCACAGTGCAGCCACCTCACACAGTGCGCCCGCTCCCTCCCCTCACGCTGCCTCCTAATTCCCGGCCACGTGGCCACGGGATGCTGGTGTCCCAGGCTACATGTAAAAGCAGCATCAAGCACAGGGGCCCCGAGGGGGGCAGGACACACTTTCTTCACCTCTGCCCCCTGGGTCACCCCAGTGAGTGACTAGCTGTGTTCTGTGCTGGTTTTGTGAGCCAGTGTCCCCAACAAGGCCCCGGCCCCCAGGTTCACTGATGACTCCCCGGTGGGACCTGGGCAGTTTTGGGGTTCCTCAGCTTCACAAACAAACACAGGGGTTGGGTGTGGTCAGGGCGTTCACGTCTGAGCCTCCCTCAGGACCACCTGTCCCTCAGGAGATCCGTGTGACTTGTTCTCACCAGCGTCTCCCACTTAACGCGCTGTTTCTCCTCCTTTCTAATAGAAATTGGTGAGGACCAACAATATTCGAAAGGTATGAGAGCTGAAGGTGGCTGGTGCCCCTTACAGGTGATTGTGTGGGGCTGAGAGAAGGGCCACAGCACCACGCTCCGCATCTCAGCTGCTTTCTGCAGGGCCGGTGGCAGAGCTTGGCAGAAAGCACAGTCCCCCCCGGGCACCCCCCTCCACCTCCCAGCCTACGGCAGAGGTGTGGGTGGCTGCTTTACCTTCTCTCCACTGAGGGATTCCTGAGAGGTTTCTTTGCCCTAGAAATGGGGGTCAGCAATGGAAATGGGGGCCAACCTGGCCCCTGACCTTCCTCCTCAAACTTGTCACCTGCATGGTTCAGAGGCTTTTTACTTTGGCTTAGGCCCCAAACTGCAGTCATCCTTGCCTCCTTTGTCCTTCACACCTCCTCCCACACCAGAACCGGACCCTCCGTGTATCCAGGGTCCCACCGCTCCTCCTGCCATTCCCCTTCCCAGGGTGGGAAGAGGCCTCCTGAAGAGCCCGGCCCTCCCCAGCCTGCGTCACCCCAAAACCCCTCCCTGCCTTCCCTGCCAGTAACCAGCTTGCTGCACCTCTTCCCCCTCCCCCTTGACCTCTGACCTGTGTCCCACACCCAGCTAGCAGCCCCGCCCTCTCCCTGGAGGCTGTGGCTGCCTCACCCTCCTGCTCTGCTTTGGGTCCAGAGGACTTGTCTCCTGTGCCGGGAACCTCCCCACTGGTCAGTGCCAGGCTGCTTGTCTCCTTCCTGCTGAGCGGCTGTCCGCTGTTCCTGGCCCGTCTCAGGTGCCTCCTTGGGGCTGGCATGTGCTTCACAGGCATGTTTGCGTGGCAGACGGGACAGTTGGCCTCTCAGAGATCTCAGCCTGGTGGAGGACAGCACAGGGCGCAGGCCTAGAGCAGGACCAGGTGTCGTCCAGCCAGGAAGGGTGGAGAAGGGGCCATTGAGCCCAAGTGTGAGGCCTGTGCTTGCCGAGAGCCAGGCATGGTGGGGCCCCAGGGCACAGGGCCACCCTTTCTGCTCCGAGGGTGCCATCACTGCTGACGGGCCTGCCGGCACCTGCACGTCAGGCAGAGGCCCTGATGGGGTTTAGAGCTCCAGCGCTGGGCATCTCGGGCCCTGCACTCAACGCGTGCTGGCCGCCCGGTGCTCTCCAGGGCACCGTTAGGGTGTAGAGCTTTGACAATCGTAATAACTTTTTTGTGAGTTAGGCTTAACAGTTATCATTACATGTATACATATACACACACTCTCGCGTCTGTGTGTTCAGCAGCTACACTCCTGGCAGTGGTAGCCGAACAATAATTTTATCGCAAAACCAATAATTAGCTTCAGTATGTTGATGTTTGAACAGCAATTCTTTTCTCAAAAAGAATAACATACAATGAGAAAAACATGTGAAGGAGAAACAACGGGCTTATATTTTTACTCAGAGGGGAAAGTCTTCAGGAATTATGGACAAAACCGTGTGAGAGCGTTAATCTGAGCAGGAGAAAGCGAGGGTTGCGCATGTGGCCTGTCCGTGGCGTACCCGACAGGCACGTGCTCACCATCTGCGCCTCTTGCAGGGCACGGGCGCCGACGAGGCCTACTTCATAGCGAAGGAGATTCTCGCCACAGAACGCACATACCTGAAGGATTTAGAAGTTATCACTGTGGTATGAAAACTAAGTCTTTTATTACTTTGATTTTCTTCATATTTCTTAATTCTAAACCAGAGACGGAAGAGCCCTCCTAAGAAGTACCTCTCAGCCATCATGAGATCTACCTGTACATGTTCTGTGAAACACATTTAAACAATGTCTAAGTCGGGTCAGAATATTGGGTCCATTTTTTCATAAAACTGAGACTATAGCCACTTGAAGCTTTTCACCAGAATTGTTCTCGTGTAATATTGGGAAAATCTGGTGGCCAGTCAAGAGGAAGCCATGGCATGTGAGCTGTCCTCAGGGGGACTCTGGGTCAGCGCAGGCCCCTGTGGCCGCAGCCCCGGGGTGATCCCTCAGTCACCCGAGCTCTGCTCTCCCCGCAGTGGTTCCGAAGCGCCGTGGTCAAGGAGGACGCCATGCCTGCGGACCTGATGACGCTGCTCTTCTCCAACATCGACCCCATCTACGAGTTCCACAGGGGCTTCCTGTGTGAGGTGGAGCAGAGGCTGGCACTCTGGTAATGCCCAACCCCGTGCCCGCCCCGCACACGCGGCCGCCCCCGCACACACGGCCGCCCCTCGTCACCACCGCTGCTTTCGGGAACCTCCCAGCTTCAGACGCTAATTCACCAGAGTCATTGAAGTCTATTTTTAAAACGTGTGAGGAGGAGTAGACAGTAATAATCACTTTTATTCATATTGCTTCAGAAGAATGAGCAAAGTTGGTTAAAAGTAGATGATTCTATTTTTTTCCTAATTACTGTCTTTTAGAGAATGGCCCAGAGTAAAGATGCTTCTGTCAGGCACAGGCCTCCACCTCCAAGGAGCTCACTGCTGTCCTGGCCGTGCTGGGACGGCTGGCCCACGAGATGGATCAGCGTGGATCTCACAAGCCTTCCTGAGGTGTGATTGTATTTGTCCATCTCTGCTCCAGGGAAGGACCTTCCGGTGCCCAGGCCCCAGGCAGCCACCAGCGGATCGGGGACGTCCTGCTCAGGAACATGCGCCAGTTAAAGGTAGCGACTCCGGGCGAGCACCTGCCGTGCAGCACAGTGTGCCCTCCGGACCACGTTCCCTGGAACAGCACTCACCTCAGAGCTGCTTCCCCCAAGGACAGTGTCCTCCCTAACAACCCCTTCACAGGAGCGCCCCTCATTCCTCTAAGAACGGCATCAAGCCAGGACGGAATTCCCTCGGGGCAGCCATCCCCTGGGAGCACCATCATTCCCGGTGCCCAGCCTTCCCGTCCAGGCAGCTCTTCCCTCCGAGCAGCACTCGGTCAGGACAGGGCTCCTTCCTCTAGGAACCAGGCCCCTCAGGCACCCTCTCCCCTCAGAGCAGCCTCCAGGGAAGTGCGCTGGACTCACCCGGGACATGAGCCCCGGGCCCAGGTGCCGGTGTTGCTGAGCTTGCTGAGCTCCCGCCTGGACAGGGTGTGCAGAGCCTGTCCAGGGGTTGTTAGGGTTTGCGTCCACTCTCCTTCTGGGCTCATAGTTCAGGGGTTTTTCTTCAGAGGCATTAGAGTTTCATGGGAAGGATTGGCTGTAGGTCACCAGGTCAGCAGCGCAGAGGAAGCGGAGGCCTTCTCCTGAGGGCCGGTCACCACAGGCGTTGGAACCAGCGGCTGTGCTTTCACTGCACAGGGTCCTGCTCTTGCTGAACAGATGGGATGGGCCTCTCCCGCCCATGCATCTGTCCTGGGAGCTCTCGCATCTAGCCTGAGACTCTGGGGGCCCTTCCACCGCTGTCTTCTACCCGCTTGCATCGCTCCAAGTCCCCAAGCCTTCGCTGTTGTGCCCATTCACTGGGAGGCGGGCACCTCCATCCCAAGCCTGTCCCACCTCCACCCAATCCGCCCAGAGTCCTGAGGTCCTTCCGGTCCATTCCGCTCCTAGACACCTGAGGGGCCACAGGCTCGCTTACGCTGTCTTCAGAGAGCCCTGCGTGAAGAGCTCCATTCTGCCCAGAGCCCCATTTTTTACCCCCACACACTTTTTGGTTTTCTGAGCCAGGTTCATTAGTAAGTGTTATCTATCCCAAAAGCCCTTACAAAACATTTATTTCAAAATATATATAAATCTGTTTGATTGAGCTTATACCACACAAGTCACATGCAATGTTCATTAAAACAAACTGATTGAATGTTAGAAACTTCTAGAAGGTAGGGACCAGTTGAGTTTACTATGACTGAAACACTGCCAGCCCGTACATGTATGCACATGGTGCTGTAAACAGTGTCAGGAGTGACCCTCCCTCTCTGGCAAGTGGGTTGAACACACTCTGCCTGCTCTGGAGTGTGGCTGGTGGAGAGCTCCCTGCTGGCACCTGAGGCGGGTACAGCCCTCAGCCTCAGCGCTTCATCTGCAGAGTGAGGTGACGCCTGTGGTCTTCCCCCACCCCCCCAGGAGGTTTGAGGGCAGTCAGCAGCGCAGGGGTAGTTTCGCTGTGGACAAGCCGCTGCCCTCCTGCTGGCGTGAGGTTGGGTTGGGGTGGAGCCTCCGTGGGGCAGGATGGACCCCAGGGGGCTGGAAACCCAGCTGACACGCCCTGGCCATTGTCCTCTGTCTGCCCCATTGGGACTCCCAGCCTGTGTGTGATGTCCACACGGGGAGCCAGACAGGAGGCCACTCCCCAGCCGGACGCCCTGGCCGTTGTCCTCTGTTCTGCCCCATTGGGACTCCCAGCCTGTGTGATGTCCACACGGGGAGCCAGACAGGAGGCCACTCCCCCCGGATGCCCTCTCAGGTCCCTGGCCTAACGAGCCCCTGTGGTGCCTCCGCAGCAGTTCACGGGCTGCTTCCAGAGGCTCGATGAGGTCCTGACGGAACTGGAGAAGGCCACCAAACGCTTCAAGAAGCTGGAGACCGTGTACAAAGAGTTCGAGCTCCAGAAGGTCTGCTACTTGCCTCTCAACACGTTCTTGCTGAAGCCCATCCAGCGACTGGTGCACTACCGCCTGCTGCTGCGGCGGCTGTGCGGGCACTACGCGCCCGGGCACCGCGACTACCCCGACTGCTGTGGTGAGTGGGGCTGCCGTGCCGTGCTGAGGGAGGAGCAGCATTGGCAAACCTGCAGGCTTCGGCTCCCTTATTTGGGAAGCACAGGGTGTGTGCACTCCCCTCCCCAGGGGCCAAGTCTGCAGCGGGCAGAGCTGGCACTGCCCACCCTCCTCCCCAGCTGATGGAGGCCAGCAGGCCCTGGGTCTGCACAGGCCAGTACGCCCTTCGGCCCCACTGCCCCAGCAAGGCCTTGCCCTGCTCCAAATCTGAACCACGAGTGAAGGGATCCAATCGTCCTGGAGGAGCTCCCCCTGTGCAGTGGGGGTGGGATGACCCTAGAGTGACCTGCTACCTGGAGGTATTTCTGTTCTGCAAGCCTTGACGCTAAAACTCAAACATTTGGTCCAGGGTGGCTGTTAGAAGTTTCTGTCATAGACAGACTTTATCATTTTTGTGTGTTAAAGGAACAAAAGAATAAACCCTGACCTTTTTAACCTACAATATCACCTCTAGTTGTAGGATAAATTTAGTGCAGGAAGTTACTCTCTATAGGAAGGTTTTTACAAGTGAATTCACCATCATCGTTACAAGTAAAAGATAAAAGACTGGCACTACTTCTTGCTGGTCTCCCATAGTTATAAATGGGTACAATTAAGATGTTTTCTGCTGAATGAGAAACAAAATGGATCATATGATGTTGACAAATCTCTTCTTTATTCTAAAAGCAAATGTTTTGTGTTTGCTACAAAGGAAAAGACAAAATTGTCAAAAATATTTCCAAGCATTTTCAGGGAAATAAAGTGCAGCAACATTAAAAATGCTGCCATGCTGGCCTCTGTCAGTCTTTTCCTGCAAGGGGGAGGGGGGGGCAGTGCTAGGGGGAGAGGGTGGCCCCTCTCCAGGTCATCAGGGAGGCCATGCCCATGGAGAAGGCCGGGCGCCCTCACTATTCAGGTTCCTCATCAGTCAAACCATCTCATGGGCTGATGCAAAAGCCAAATGAGGCTGCACTTCTGAAAGTGCTTTGTAAATTGTGGACGCAACATGGTGCCAACAACTGGCACCTGGACGGGTTTGCTTCAGCCGTCTCCGGAGGGCTCAGCTGATGGAGTCCCTTCCCACCACGACCCACCTCCCACAGAGCCAAGGAAGAAGGCCCCTGGGCTGTAGTTGTTACCAGCCCTTTTGGTCTTCCCAAGAGTTGGGCTTGAGCCTGTTGGACAAAAGGAGGTACCTCCGGCTTGGGGCTTAGAGAAGATGTCCTTGCATCTTAATTTTATCCTTCATTCAGTAAGGGGTTCCCAGGGCTGTGCCTGGGCTGGCCAGGTGCTAAGTGTTCATTGAAGGTTTGTCAACATCACGCTGGTTCTGTGGAGACCCAGGCACAGGATGGTACTGTGTCCAGCAGCCCTGCATCAGGTCCAAAGCACATCCCCAGCATCTGGCAGCTTCTAGTTCCAGCCCAAGGGCAGCCAAACCTTTCATCCCTGCACTCCATGCACACATGTCCAAGGGCAAGGTGGCACTGGGTGCCATCCAGGGCAGACACAGACACGTGGGGCCAGGCAGCCTACAGTGAACAAGCAAAGTGAAGAATCTTTACCAACAGTGTGTCACTCAGATCTGAGCTGGGCCCTGAGGGCTAGCGAGGTCAGAGATGGGCCGGAGCTCAGGAGTCTGCACAGAGCAACTCCAGGTGTCCGCCCTGTGTTAGCATCACCAAGGCTCTTATAATGGGTCATTTATGAGTGAGTAATTCATCTCCCCAGGTGCTTCCTATCTGACTTCATCCTCCTAAAGCTCTGGGGAAGGTATTGTCCCCTCCGCTGAAGAGGGACCGAGCCAGCACTCACAGACCTCCATTTACCAGACTCACAGAGCTGGAGCTGAGAAGGTGCAGAGTTGGGTGGGGTGGATGTCACCTGTGCTTCTTGGGACCTCGAGGGGCAGTGGCCAGGCAGTCAGCGGGATCCTCATGAGAAGATATCAGGCCCCCATCAGTGGTGGAGACCAGGAGACAGGAAGATGTGGTCACTGCATGTGGGATTGGGCCCGTCTGGCCAACAGCTGCTCCCAGTGTCCTGGTCAGGTCTCTAATGACCACTCAATATCTGAGGTTGTGTTTCGTCTGAATATGTTTTCCTTCCTGATTCTAAATTTTCATAACTTGGCTTGAACTATAAGATTAGCATCTGCACCTCCATTCAAAGAGAAAATTACTAATACTTTGAAGGTGCAAATTATTTAGACTTTAAACTACAGTAAATGATTTTTCCCTAAAGAACAAATACTGCCTTGCCTGTAACATTAGTTACTTACAAAGAAAGGCTGTTCTTTCTCTTGACCACATCTGAGTGTTGGCTAGTCAGTAGTTTGGGCTGAACAAATTCAAGTTGTGGGTCATCTGCAGGAACCTGCCCTTGTGCCTTAGCTATGGGTAGAGTTTGAGTGGAGTGTTCCTTGAATTAAAACGGCTTTTTAAATGCCAGTTCTGGCCCAGCCAGCGTGACTCAGTGGTGAGTGTTGACCTATGACCCAGGAGGTTGCAGTTCGATTCTGGTCAGGGCACATGTCTGGGCTGCAAGCTCAATTCTTAGTGGGGAGCATGTAGAAAGAAGCTGACCAATGATTCTCTCTCATCATTGGTGTTTCTGTCTCTCTCTCTTCCCTTCCTCTCTGAAATCAATAAAAATATTTTTTAATAAAAATAAAATGCTAGTTCTGCCCTGGCCACTGTAGCTCAGCTGGTTG
The DNA here is from genome assembly GCF_964212035.1 of Myotis nattereri. Classification (NCBI taxonomy): domain Eukaryota; kingdom Metazoa; phylum Chordata; class Mammalia; order Chiroptera; family Vespertilionidae; genus Myotis; species Myotis nattereri. The sequence continues at coordinate 36,755,444 of NC_138082.1, forward strand.
GAGCATCTTCCCATACACCAAAAGATCACTGGTTTGATTACCAGTCAGGGTACATACCCAGGTTTCGAGTTCAATCCCCAGTCAGGGCAAATATGGGAGGCAATTGATGGATGTTTCACTCTCGCATCCATGTTTCTCTCTCTCCCTCTCCCTTCCTCTCTCATCTAAAATTGATAGAAGCATGTCCTTGGATGAGGATTTTAAAAAATAAAATGCCAGTTCCTGTCAAAAAGTGGTGCTGGCAGGGGAACAGGGTTGTCTGTGCCACCCCTCGCCCACCTGCCTAGGTGCCTGTACTGAGGGATCTCTTCACACAGATGCCCTCCAGGTCATCACGGAAGTGACCTCCATACTACAACACAGCCTCGTCCGACTGGAGAACCTCCAGAAGCTGACAGAGCTGCAGCGGGACTTGGTTGGCATAGAGAACCTCATCGCTCCAGGCAGGGTAAGTGACTCAGAAAGTTCTTTGCACTGGTTACTTCATTGTTTTGGTTGAGATATAATTCACATACCACAGAATTCACCTTTCAACGTGCGCAACTCAGTTTTTCTCCATGTGGAACTCATGGCTTCATCTCTATGGCTGAACTTTCCAGAAGCTTCTCAATAAGAGCAGCACGCTTTGCTTTACATGACGGCCTTAGTGTAGCCAGCCTGCTGTAAGGTGCTCAGCAGATGGTTTGGAGACTGAGTTAATTGGCACCCAGACAGGCCCCGAGTGACCATGAGGAGCAGACAGGAAGGAGGAAGGCAGAAAGGTGCGGAGGGTCCTTGAGCATCTGGGCAGGAGGGCACCGGTGAAGGGCTGGATGGGGCTGTGAGGGTCTCATCCAAGGGCTCAGAGAAGCAACATGGTGACATCAGCCAGGCACTGGCCCCGCCAGCATGCTATCTGCTGAGGCGGCTGTGGGCCCACACAATGCAGACCTCATTGCTGTCTTTCAGGAGTTCATCCGTGAGGGCTGCCTGCACAAGCTCACCAGGAAGGGCCTGCAGCAGAGAATGTTCTTTCTGGTAGGTGGATGGGCAGCAGTTGTGTTAGGGGACTATGCCAGCACGTTGGGCCAGGTGGGCAGCCTCAAAGTCAGGAGCCATGTGAGGGTCACAGAACACATCCAGGCCAGTTGCCGTCCTGATTCTGTCTGTGGATGAGCAAAGCCAGCACATAGAAAATTCCACGTGCCTGTGGCTGCAGGGATGTCCATCCTGCCGAGCTGCCAGCTCACAGGATCTTGCTGTCCGGCTGTGACTCTGGGAGCTGAGGCCCTCCCAGCCAGTCCCTGCTGCCACCAGCTTTCCTGTCATCTGCTTCTTCCTCACGTCCAGTTAGATCCAGACCTCAGCATCCTGTATGAGGGGTGACTGGGCCAAGGACATCTGCTGGTTTGTGTGGTTACTAGTTACTTCTAGTCAAAAACTATTGTATGAATGAAATAAAAATCCCTTTTGCGCCAAAAATCTCCAGCAAGCTGAATAGATTTGATAACACCATCAAGCCCTTGGAGTTGAAGTTCATCTGACAGTTAAAACCCTGTTACTTGTTTTTTAAATGATTTATCTAAAGCTGCCTGGCTCAGTTCTCAGATATGTTGCTGTACACAAGCAGAGGTGTCTCGGGAACCAGCCACTTCCGGATCCGGGGCCTCCTCCCACTTCGTGGCATGCTGGTGAGTGCTGAGGAACCGGCTGTGGTATTTGGGATTCAACCGGCTAGCTTAAAGCACCTGTTGGTCTGTTTCTATCTGTTGTGGTTACTGTTTTTGGTGCTCAAACAGCTGCCTCTGCAGCCCCTCCAGACTCAACCCTGGGGCCACCACCAGCACCTGCAGGATAAGCCCCCAACTCACCTTGTCCACATGCCACTCCCAGGGTGGGAGGTGCGATGAAAGACCCCAGGCAGGCGCGGGGGCCACTCTGCTGCTGGAGGGGTGGGAGCTGACACAGGTTTTGAAAGACAAAACCAAACCACCACATCTTAAGACTGTTGAGTTCCTACTTCTTTGATTTGTATCTCTTTTATATTGACAATATTGGTCCTGCATGGCATCATTAGTTATCACACACACACACACACACACACACACACACACACACGGATACACACACAGCTTTAATACAGTCAGACGTGCCCTGGCCAGGTGGCTCAGTTAGTGGGAGCATTGTCCCATACACCAGGAGGTTTGTGGGTTCAATTCCCAGTCAGGACACATACTTAGGTTGCACATTCAATCCCTGATCAGGGTGTGTATAGGAGGCAACTGATTGATGTATCTCTCTCCCACACACACCTTTTCCTCTCTCTAAAACATATCCTTGGCTGAGGATTATTAAAATAAAAAACACATGCTACCACTGATGGGGAAGCTATGGGCTGGAGAAGCTCCCAGTGAGCTGGCGCCTGGCTTCTTTCCTCTGAGTCCAGTGTGAGGTCCAGGCAGTGATCTCTTGTGTGGCATCCAGTTTGCCCTTTGCCCTTTAACCTCCATTTCCACTCTGTTGTTGCTGGCCTGGGCTGTTAGGGATCCTGCTGGTCTGGGAGCACTCTGTCTACCACACTCTGTCTAGCATGTCCCCATCCCCACGGTCACAGCTGCAACATGACACTTGTAATTCTCTGATGAATAGAAATTCTTCATTTTAATGTGATCCAGTTGTTAGCCACCTCCTGTGTGGTCAGTTCATTTTATGGCCTGAAGAGAGACCTTCATTTGCCCTCCGTGTAAGTCTGCACTCAGCCTGGAACCCACATTTAGGAATGGTAGATAGGAGGCCCCGTTTAGAGGTGCCATGGGTCCAGAGCATCTGACTGCAGCGAGTATCTCTCCCTGAGGCCCCCCAGCCAGGCCTCCCCTCCAGGTGTCCGTGGGTGGGGTCCGATCATGCTCTGCTCTGTTGTGCCTGGCCCGCTGTCTCGATTTCTGCACTCAAAGCAGCCCTGCACGCACCCCATCTTCTTCTAGGGTGTCTTGCCTTTCCCGGCCCTCAGGGTCCCTCCGAGCTTCTCCAGCTCTCAGCAAGGAGGATCAGTATGAAAGTGCTCACCTGCCATTACTGGAAGCAGACCCCCTCTGTTTTTATAATTATGCTTTCATTATAGAAAAAAATAACTAAAAATATAAAACGAAAATCAGTCACAATTTTACCAACCACCAATAAGCACTGTTGGCGTTTTACAAAATGCCCTTCCAGCTTCACGAGTAGACCGAGGGTTTTTGCTGCCACAGTGGACTCACTTTTACAAGCTGTTTTGTGGCTGCACTGGTTTTGCTTAGCAGTGTGTCATGGACGTGCTCGTATCCTCTGTGCCCTCACCACCGTGTCAAGTGGAGATGAGATGAACGGCACACTGGGGAGCCAGCCCGTTCACTTGACTGGCTCGCTATCCCGCACACTCCAGCTGCATCTAGCATTTCAGAATTAGAAGTAGCACCACTGTGTGCCTCTCTACACCTCAACCACATCCTCGAAATAAATTCCAAAAGGCGTTGTGTGGACGTAGTGTGCCATGTCCAGTGTGAGTGTTGCTGCTCCGTGGCTGTCGGAGCATTTGCACTGGGACCGTCGCACTGAGCACATCTAAGGCTGCACCATCTGCACAGCTCTGGGGAGCACTGGGGACTCCCCCTCATCTTTTCCAGTTTGGTGAGTGGAGCAACCCAGGGACGTCAGTGAGGCTGGCTGGGTCCTTGTCTCCTGGCACTCCTTCTAGGAGGCATTCATGTCTATCACGCTGGTCTCCATGATGTTAGCTTTTCATGCACTTTTGTGACAGTTATAAAGAGGCCAGCCAACCCTCACATGTCAGAAATGCTTTCCCCAGCTAGTAACTCCTTTTTACTTTGCCTGCAGTTTGGTTTTACCTTGTAGAATTGAAACCCATCTGGGCAGGGATTGTGTTTGTCTTGTTCCTAGAACAGTATGTGGCACATTCTTGCTGAGAGTGAACTTAGACTCTGTAGTCAGATCTGTCCATCTTTTCCTTTAGGGCTCCTGTCCTTGGTGTGGGCTCAAAAAGTCCCTCCCATGCCAAGAGTATATTGGCACAGTATTCCCTGGTACAGTTATGGTTTCATTTTTCTCAATTAATCTACCTAAAATATTTCATTGGATGTTATTAGATTGGGACTCATTTTCTGCCATATAATCCGTTTTCCCCTTATTCATTGGACCCTTCATATTCTGATTTTGAAGGCTGCCTTGACCATATAAATAGCCCTTGTTTTCATGCTTGGGCTCTTTCTGGGCGTTTGTGTGTTTCTCATCAGTCCACACTCTTCTAATTTGTGGTGTTATGTGTTACAGTCACTGTCTAGGGCAGTTGTTCTCAACCTTCTGACCCTTTAAATACAGTTCATGTTGTGACCCAACCATAAAATTATTTTCGTTGCTACTTCATAACTGTAATGTTGCTACTGTTGTGAATCGTAATGTAAATATCTGATATGCAGGATGGTCTTAGGCGACCCCTGTGAAAGGGTCATTCGACTGCCAAAGGGGTCACGACCCACAGGTTGAGAACTGCTGGTCTAGGGGAATTAGTTTCATCCCTCACTTGTCCTCCTTTTTAAAAAATTTTTTGCTATTCTCAAGTATTTAATTCTTCCAGTAAATTTCTGAATAATTTGGACAAGTTCCTTCAAAAAACACCATTGAGATTTCTCTTGAAATTGCATTGCAGTCATATGCCATATAATGATGGGGCTATACATTTGGGAAATGTGCCATGCTGTGATTTTGTCATGTGAATATCAGACCACACCTGCACAAACTTAAGTGGTTCAGCCCACTACACACCTAGGCTGTGCAACTATAACACAATGTTATTTGTGTATCTAAACATAGAAAAGATACTATAAAAATACGGTATAAAAATGAAAGTGGAAAAAAATATTAAAAATAGTATAACTGAATAGAGCACTTACCGTGAATGGAGATTATAGGACTGCAAGTTGCTCTGGGTGAGTCAGTGGGTAGTGAGTGGACATGAGGGTCTGGGACATCACTGCACACAACTGTAGACTTTATAAACCCTGTACAGTGAGGCTACATTCAATGTATAAAACATGATTTTAATCAAGCACAAGAGAAAATGATGACATCAAGAGATGACACGGTAAACACAAGATATATGAGGGTGCCGCCAATGTAACACAGCTGTTTTACAATAAACTGCTTTTTAATCATCAAAAGAGTACACGCTAAAACAATGATGAAAATTATGGTATAGTAAATACATAAACCAGTGACATAGTAGTTTATTAAGTATTACATACCTTACATAACTGTATTACTATACTTTTATATGACTGGTGGCAGGTTTGTTTACACCAATATCACCACAAACTCAAGAGTAATGTGTTATGCTAGGACATTAGGACCTCTGCATCACTAGGTGATAAGAATTTTTCAGTTCTATTATAATCTCATAGGACCACTGTCATATATGTGATCTGTTGTTGATGGAAATGATATATGGCAATTAACTGTAAAATTACATATTGGGGAAATACTAACATCTTGACAACCTTCTCCTGCTGGTCATTGCTCATGTTAATTTTAGATTTTTTATGTTCAATGTAAGGCTCAGTGGTTGACATCCTATAGGCTCTGCACAGGGAAGCTGTCTGTTCTACGGAGTGATCTGTAACTTGGCTGAACCTAGGGAAGGATGATAACTCTTGGCTTGAGAAAGAGAACCTTTATCATGTTAACAGTTTCTTTCAGATTCTAAGAAATATTATCAGAAATAATATGATGAACTTTAGCAAAGTTCTTTTGAGCATTTAGAGAAATGATCACTATTTTCCCTTTGACGTTGTGACAAAGTTATTGCTTTTATCACCTCCTAGGGTCAAACCATCCTTCCATTCCTAGAACAACCTTTCTTGGTCACAGGATAATTTGTCTGCTTTTAGGCTTGAGTAGGAATATTTTATTTTTAAGTTACAGTGGGGCCTTGACTTAAGAGTTTAATTCGTTCCGTGACGGAGCTCATAACTCAAATTACTCGTATGTCACGAGTGAGACACGTGATGCTGGGCTGATGTGGCGTTCACTGCGCCAACTAGCGGTGGGGTATCTGAAGCTGGCTCGTAACCCGAATTTTAGCTTGCAACTCAAAGCAAAAAATCAGCCAAGAGACGGCTTGTATCTCGAAAAACTCGTTAGTCAGGACACTCGTAAGTCAAGGCCCCACTGTATTTCGTTTAGTCATTTATAGCTGAGATTACTCTGTATAGGTTTTTCTTTGAATCTAACTTTGTTAGGTTTTGGTACCAAGTTTATAAAATGAATTGTCCAACTCCCTATTTAATGATAATGCTCAACACTTTCTCCTGTGCTTGATTTTCAGCTAATAGTACTGGACCCACCGGTGAGTAGTTGGGTGCCCTGTGGCCCACAGCTTACCCACCTGGGTGGCAAGTGCCATGGTGTGAGGACTCCTTATGCCTCCCATAGCCCCTTGTAGAGTCAGCATAGACTTGGACAGCACAGAATTTTCACATCACCTGTGTTGTGCTTTAAGCTTGTGTCAGCCAGCCCTGCTCCTGGTCCAGACTTCTACCTCTTCTCCCACCCATAGGTAGAAGAAAGCAAGAGTGAGTGGTCTGTTCCACACTGTTTTACTATTTATGCAGCTCAAAAAACAATCGTGGTGGCAGCCAGGTAAGAGCCTTTCACATCTGCATCCCAGTGGGCCCTGGGAGCCCATGAGCCAGAGTTCCCTCTGAGTGATGAGAGTGTCATTCCCACAGTCAGGAGTGATGTGTGCCCCTTGAGCACTGCTTCTCCAGTGGTGGGGAGCTAGAGAACGTCTCCACAGACTGGCCATGGCACTGCCAAGCTGCTTCCTGCCCTTGACAATAACAGGTCTGTGAAGACTATCGGTCTCCAGGGGCACAAGCTCTTTGGCACACTCAAGTTAAGGGGCAGTGCCAGCGGGTTAGTGGAAGAACGACAGGGCAGCCAGGCTGGGGCCCTCCTCACCTGCACCCTAGCCCCTAGCTGTGCAGTGAGGCTGATGGGCCACAACTCAGGGGCAAATGGCCACTTTCCCCTATTCGACATCAGACCAACAAAGGAGGGGCAGCCTGACCTCCGTCAGCCCATGCTGTGCTGTCCTCCCCTGGGGGAGCCAGCGGACTCCAGCGTTTCTCCTTCTCTCAGGCAGGCATCCACCAGCTCCCACCAGGAAACAATGATCCAGGAAACAACCAGTCTTGTATCTGAGACTTTAAACCTTGTTTTAGGAACAGACGACCCCTAGAGAACTCCAGTCCACACCAAGGTGCTGCCCTCCCTCCTCCTGCCCCTGGCAGCCCACAGAGGGATGCAGGCTGGGCCTCCAGCAGCACTCTGGACCATCCTTTGAACCCTGAGACAGGCATCCCGCACTCCTGTCCCCTCTGAGAGATTGTGCGGGCCCTGAGGGCCAGCTCTGAGCCTCAGCCCGCCCTCCCGCCCCTCCCTCTCCCCACAGCACTCAGCTGGAAAAGGAGAAGTGGATGCATGACCTGAACAATGCCATTGAAGCGGCAAAGAGCAGCGGCAACATGACCCTGGCTCTGCCAAGCAGCGCGGTGTGCATTCCTCCCCGCAGTGAGTTCTGGCTGAGACCCCCTGCACTGAGGAAGCTTTCCTGTAAACCGGTTTCCTCGGTCATGTTCTACCCACTAAGCCCACGTGCTCTTATACAAGGTTCCAGGCGGAAGGGCAAGCTCTTCCGGCAGAAGCCCATATGGTTTTGCTCTTGGCCTGGGCACAAAGGGATAGCTCCCCTGCTCTCAGGGCTCCATTCACCAGCGTGGTCCTGTCCCCTCTGAGCAGATGCCTGACTTCTCCCCCAGGACCCTCCGATGAAGTCTCCCTGGAGCAGGAGTCAGAAGATGATGCACATGGTCCCCACAGCTCCTCGGAGGGGCCTGGCCAGCACCGGGCCAACACCACGGTGCACGTGTGCTGGTACCGGAACACCAGTGTCTCCAGAGCTGACCACAGCGCAGCCGTTGAGGTATGAGGTATAACTGGCAAAGCACCCTCTCAGCTTGTGCTTGCTGAGGGTAAGGGACCCTGGGGATCGCAGGCAGCAGGACTGGGCCAGGCCATGGCGAGCTGCCTCCTGCTCTCTTTGGGCAGGAAATTGGTTTGGAAAAGTCTCCTCAGGCATAGTGGCCAGAGCTGTGGAGTGACAGTCACCCTCAGGACTAGAGCCACCCAGTGAGGAAAACTCAGAGCCCCGTGTGCTGGGAAGAACAGGGAAACTGGTGTCTCCAGAGGCTCTCCACAGGGCCTGTCACCAGGAGCTCCCACCCCTCACCAGTCAGGGGTGCCTGTGAACAGGAGTGTCCCCTGACTTGAGCAGCTCAGACATCTGTGCTATCCTGTGGGTGCCTGCTTGGGTGGTGAAGGCCGCAGATGTGCTCAGAACCCGTGCCCCTCACGGTGAGGGCACAGAAAGAAGTGTGGTACCAGCAGGAGGGTGGGAGGTGCGAAAGGAGGGGGCACTGCAGAGAAGGGTCAGCCCTGGGCCAGGGCTCCCAACGTATCAGCACAAGAGCGCCTCAGTCCTAAGGCTGCCCAGCGGATACCTGCTTGGGCTGGGGTTACCTCCCTGCCCTCACCCAGCATGTGAAAGAACCTTCTAGACTTGGCTGCACATGGTCTATTACAGCATTCTCCCTTCGTGCTAGGGCATTTGTGAGGATGGGGAGGGGGGGGGCTGGCTGTATTCTTGGGGGGCACACCTGCTCCCAGGAGATCCCAAGAGGATGGAGCCGGGGGGTGATTGCTCTGATGGGCGGCGGTCTTGGGACCTTAACTAATGCACTTTTGCTTTTTCCTTTTAGAACCAGCTTTCAGGGTATCTGCTAAGAAAGTTCAAAAACAGTAATGGCTGGCAGAAGCTCTGGGTGGTCTTCACCAATTTCTGCTTGTTCTTCTACAAAACACATCAGGTAGGGGTGTTTACCAGGGCCCAGGGTAGCCTGCCATGGTGCTAGAGGGCCCACCATGCCCTTCTCTCTCACTTCAGAATGTCCTTACCCTCCCCCAGGGCCTCTGGGCCTGTGTGACCCTACTGGCACAGGATGGGAGGGGAGGGGAGGGGAGGGGAAGGGAGGGGAGGGGAGGGGAGGGGAGGGGAGGGGGGGAGAAGAGGAGGGGTGGCTGGGGAACGAATGCCCATGGAGCCGTGCTGCCTTCTAGGATGACTATCCCCTGGCTAGCCTCCCCCTGCTGGGCTACAGTGTGAGCATCCCCAGGGAGGCTGACGGCATCCACAAGGAGCACGTCTTCAAGCTGCAGTTCAAATCTCACGTTTACTTCTTCCGGGCCGAGAGCAAGTACACGTTTGGGAGGTAACTGCGGTGGACTGCCTGGTTCTCCTGCTCCCACTGGGGGCTGGAGGCAAGTTCCTGGTGTTGGGAAGAAAGGGCTGCGCATGGCTTCCTGGGTTTTCACTGGCCCTCGTCTTGTCCCATTCACTCCGTATCTTGGGAAGGTATTTGAGCACAAGCCCACTGTCAGATGGCCAGAAAGTGCCCTGCTTCCCAAGCGGGCATCCTGGGCTTTCTGACGGGACAACCCCTTCTGCAGGTGGATGGAGGTGATTGAGAGAGCCAGCAGCTCGCCCGGGAAGGCTGGGGGCCCCGAGGAGGCATGAAGCCCATTCTGCCTGGATGAGGACAGCGCCCAGGAAGCAAAGCACAGTCAGCACAGGCCCCACGACTGCTCATCCCGAGTCTTCCCAACAACGGGTCAGCTGTATGGGTGGGCCTCACTGTGACATCGGGGAAGGACACTGTCCTCCTGAAGACCCAGTGCAGTCCCCTGGCCCTGTGGGGCCCTGGCAAGAACACCAAAGTGAAAATGCAGGCCCAGCTCCAGGGTGGCCACCAAGCTGGTGCTCGCCTGCCCTCTCCTCTTCTAGAACAGGGCCCTGCTGAGAAAGGGCTTTGAGCAGGAACTAGGGTGGCCCCGAATCACTCACTGCTGTACATAGGCCTGGCTTCCCTGTCCTTCAGTCTGGGTCAACCAGGGGTGAGGCACAGGCCTCAGGTCACAGCTGCACAAAAGTCCAGCATAAGCCACTCTGGTGCCCCCCCCCCCCCTACCTCTGGAGAAGTGGAAACCAAAGTTCCTTATGGCCCTTGGAGTGCAAGGGCCTCTAATTTATTAGTACCCAGTATTTCTTAACGAGTGGAAGTAGACATGCACCTGCTTATGTGTGTGTGGCTGAAAATAAAGGGCATCTTTCTGCACCTGCCTGCTCAGTCTCAGGTCACTCCAAGGGGGAGACAGGGCTGTAGAGACCTTGCCTGGCCTGGATCCCCACCCACCACCAGTACGTCTTCATTTCAGGTCTTTATTGAAAGTGGCAGAAGTCTCTCAATGTCCTATGAAAACTAACACCTTAACCTCAGAGTATAAGGGGAAACAAGGAAGTTCGGTTTTCTTAAACAAAAAACATTCTGGCTGACACTCGTACTTATGAGAAGACACAGTACCCGATCCAACACCACAAGGCAAATCTACAACCACTGTGGGCCAACGTGGGCCCTGGGTGGGGGCGGGGGGCCTGGGGGAGTGGGGGAGAAGGCTGACCTGCCCAACAGCTCCCCCACCTTCAGTTCCAGTGGCTACCATCCCGTGAGTCCAAGGAGGGACGGCTCTGCCAAGGGGAGTTGAGGAGGCTGCACCTGCCGCCTCCAGGGCTGCGCAGTTCTCCATGAGTCTTTGCTGCCAGGTAACCTCAGCCAGGCCAGGAGGAAATGGAAGCAAACAGCCCTCAGCACAGGGTGGGGGGCCCTGTCCCACAAGGGGTTCCAAGTCAGCACAGTCTGTACAGACCTCAAAACAAGACCATTCTCTCCCCTCTGCACAAACAGCAGCTTTAGCGGGCAGACGGCAGGTGGTTTCTGTTGTGTGAAAACCTAGAGGAGAAAGACCCTGTCACTACCCCGGCTCCAGTGCAGGCCCACAGGAAGCCACCAGGTGGCGTGGGCTGAGTCAGCAACACAGAGCAGCCTGGGAGGGAATGGGGGCACCTCCCATTGTAGCCCACGATTGGCAGGAAACGCCACCCTCCTCTCTCCAGCCCTGAAGCTACAAAACAGAAAGGAAGAGAGGCAGAGAGCCTCTTCCAGAGTGACCCCTATAGCCCGTCCTGGGGTCCCACCCCAGCTCCCCCTCACCTCTGCACCCGCTCCACTAGGTGAGCCATCAGCTTATCAGAGATGCCAGGGCAGGACTCCTCGGCCAGGCTGAAGGCGTTCTCCAGCTCCTCCAGGGCCCCCACACCCCCGCCGCTCTGCCTGTGCTTCTCTTTGAGCTGTGGACAGACCACCATGCGCCTGGTCAGAAGCTCACGCTGAAGGCTTCTCAGGCTCTCTCCTATGACTTGCATTTGGGGGCCCCACTCATGGTCCTTCCACCATAAAGCCAGGATGGCTGGGTCCAACCAGGGGTTGCCCCCCTCAGAGTCTCAGGTCTTGGTTCTCAACAGGGGTGTCTCTGCCAGCCTCCCATGCTGTGGTAGACCCAGCTAACCACAGGACTTCCTCCCAATTGCAAGTGACACTCAGGGCTCAGGACCAACGGACTTGAGAAAACAGCCCAGAAACGATAACTCCCAGAGTGCACTGCACAGCCAAACCGCCTGCTCTGACCCTCAGGGTGAGAGGGCACTAGTAGCCACCCCTCAGCCTCCACGCTGCCCCAAGCTGTGGGAACCACTGACCTGGCAGGAGCAGTTAGGGACAGGTCAGCATGGCCCTCCCTGCCACACCCTGACACCTGACACAAACGAGGAAGAGCCTGCATGTCTCCCAGTTCACCCCACCGGGCAGCCCAGACCTCAGGCCCAGCTTACAGGATCAGGACCCCTAAGGGATGCCCCTGTGAGCCTGGGTGGGACTCTGCCTCCCCACTGGGCTCACTGTGGAGGCTGCAACAGCCTACAGATCCCCCCCCCCCCCATAAACACACACACACACACACACACACACACACACACACACACGTGCTCCAAGCAGTTTGGGATATGGTAGTCCCGCCATTCTCTCCTACACCTGTCAACTCCCCAGTCCCTACCCCACGTGGGGCCCAGCCTCTAATCCAAGTATTCAAGCTGAGCTCATAATTTCCTGCAGGGTCCATGACAACCAGCACCATCCAACTTCCTGCCCTCGAATTCCAGGCTTCGGGGGCTAGAAGCGCGCTGCCTTGCCCAGACGCCCCCACCTTCCTCGGGAAGACTCTGCTGCATCCTGTCCCCCTCCCTGGATTCCGGTGCTGCCTTCACTCTGGGGTAGAAACTGGCCACTCTGGGGGCTCTCAGCTGCATCGTACTCCCATCAGCAGGTGACACAGATACAGGATCAATCACCATGAAGCAAGAACTAGGCCTCAAGATGCTTCTGGTCATCTCATATGTTTGCAGTTCAAAGCCATCCTGGGACCCCAGGCAGGACAAGGGCAGGCCAGGGAACTTGAGAGAGCCAGGTTAGGGCAACCAGTCTCAGCTGTTCCTAGTCCTTCTGCTACAAAGCCTGGCCAAGAATTAAACTGTGAACTCCAAGGGACCTGGAACCCTGTGTACTGGGCACTGCAGCCCCACGCCCCACAGAACCCCCAGCCTAGCCCTCACCTCTCCGAAGACAGGCCGGACCAGCGTGGACAGGCACTGGGACCGCGGCTGCCTCTTGACGGACTCCACAGCCTGTAAAAGCAAAGGCCACAGCGAGGTGAACAGGGCAGAGGCAAGTGGATTCCCGGGGCAGGTGTGCTCCACCCTGGCCCCGTTTCTAGCCTCCTTGAGAGATGCAGAATGTGAGAAGCACAAGGCACCCTCCCAGCACATGCAGGGCCAGGGCCTGGGGGACTGCACCTTCTGGGGGCCATGCAGGGCTGTCCCCTTGTGCAGCTTGCTGTGTGGGCTCGGCCGGATGGTGGGGGGGAACGTCCAGATGGGGCCCTGTTCTCCGTCCTCAGCATCTCCATCACTGCAGAGGAGAGTGAAGTCAAGAGGGCCCTGAGGGCCAGGATTCAGGGGGATCCCAAGCACACGCCTCTCAGCACCCCCACCCCACCACTTTCTGAGGCATCCTTACGGCCCTAAATGCTGGGTAGGGCCTTGCTCAGACTGCAGGAGCCAGGTGACCACAAAGGTCCTCAGAAACCAGCACCCAAGTTCCCGCCCTGAAGCAGGGACCCCTTGCATGTCACAGCCCAGGGCAGACGCCCTGCATGACAAGCAGGCCTACATGTCCGAGTCCTCGGAGCTCGACTCCTCGCCGTGCCCCTCAGACTTCCAGCGCTTGTAGCGGTCGATGAGCTCGGTCAGGAAGGAGGTCTTCCTGGTGTATCGTGTGATGAACTTGTGCTTCAGGAGCTCCTTGGCGGTGGGCCGCTGCGGGCAATGGGCAGGCGTCACCGGGTGAGGGCTGGCTGGGCTCATCCTGCAAACTCCTGGAGCTTGGACTCCAGGCAGCCAGGCTGGGAACGGGCCTGGCCATCAAGCTCTCTGACAGGACCCGTGAGGGGTTCCGGGGGAGGCAACCAGGAAGCTGGGGCTGGGCTCCACTATCTGCCGGGGCCAAAACCCTCCAAGAGCTTCCCAAGACCCTGAACTAGGCGGGGCCTAGGGCCCTGTCACCTCCCATTCCCACCAGACCTTCCCAGAGGGCTGGAGCTGTCCTAGCCCACCCCATGTGGCCAGGGGCCTGAAGCTTACGAAGCGGGGGTCCTTGTTAAGGCAGGCCTCCACAAACTCCTTGAAAGGCTTGCTGTGGTGGCCCTCCAGCGTGGGCGGGCTGTTCTTGGGGATCAGGAACAGGACGCGCATGGGGTGGAGGTCAGAGTTCGGAGGCTCACCCTTGGCCAGCTCGATGGCTGTGATCCCCAGCGACCAAATGTCAGCCTGGACAGAGCCACACAGGACAGTTGCCACCAGGGGCACCCTGAACCCTGCTGCAGCCACCCTCATGCCTGCCGTGCCCACCTTGAAGTCATAGGCTGACTGCTTGATGACTTCGGGTGCCATCCAGAAGGGGGTGCCCACAAATGTGTTCCTCTTGATCTGCGTGTCCGTGAGCTGCCCCGCCACCCCGAAGTCTGCCAGCTTCACGTCACCTTGCTCTGAGAGCAGCACGTTGGCAGCTGCCCAACACAGGACAGCAGGGCGTCACCCTTTGAGCCACTGCAAAGATGCGCCTATGTGCCACCCTATGTGCAGTTGCAAAAGACGCGCCTGCTGGCAGCCACCTGGTCTCCTGGGGACATCAGCAGAGCTGTCCCTGAGACCGCATCTTGTCTCTCCTCCATCCAGCAGGCTATAGATGGGAACAGATCTGTCCACCCTCAGACCCAAGGCCATAGGGCAGTGCCAGCAAGCTAGGGGCCCACCGTGTGCAGCCCCCCAGCCCAAGCTCCAGGACCCTGCCATAGTTTGCCTTTTATGACAGATCCCAAAAACACAGTAATTGCCTTTTTCTCCCAAACCGCCCAGCTAGCAGGGCTTTCCCCTCACGCTACCACCCAACATGCAGATTCCCTCACTCCACGAGAGTCTCCAATCAGCCTCTCAGCCACATCCCTCCTAGGGACACTCAGCAGGGCCAGCCCACACCTGACATAAAGAATGTACACCTCTGGCTTAAATAGGGTCCCTTCTCACACTAGACGCACAGTAGGTGTTTTTGCCATACAGAAATACGGTGCTAAGAAAGTTCTACCAGTTACTGGCTGTGTTTTCTGGCAACTGGGTTACAAGGGTCCCCGCATCCCAGATGCCTGGCACCACCATCCACATGCCCATATCAACCTGCCACCTCATGCCCTGGTCTTTCTAGGGTCACAGAGCTCAGGGGCCCAGGCAGGAGCCATGCCCTGAGGGACCTTTGATGTCTCTGTGGATCTTGCGCTCCGAGTGCAGGTAGTCCAGGCCCTTCAGAATCTCCCGCAGGATCGTGGCGATGTAGGTCTCCTCCAGGGGGCCCGGTTTCAACTGTGCACAGACCGGACAGCAGGGCCTCAGACTCCCTCCACCAAGGCCAATCTGCCCTTCCTTCCACACCACCTCAGACTGTCACCAAGGCCCCAGCTCAACCGCCTCGCCACCAGGGGAGGGTGACCCTGTGCATAGTGGGGCTCCCTACTCCATTAACTACTTTGGAAATAAAATAAAGTTTCAGGTGTGGGTCAAGAGGCTGTTTTTAGAGAACATACAATACCTTCACCTTCACTGTAAAGGTAACAGATGAAAATGGGGTCCCAGCCACATTCTACGCCTGTATGACGGGGGACACTAACCCTCCTGCCCCCTCCCCAGGCCAGAAGATGCCCAGGACCCTCAGCACCCACCAGTGGGACTAAAAATAGCACTTCATTTGGGCTTAGTCGGCTCCTGGCTGACAATATGCCAACACAGCGTAGGAAAGGAGGCCCATGGAGTCTAGGGACACCGCTGGGACAACCCCATAGCAACCTTTGGTCTGGTCCTGCCCCTAGCAAGCTGCCCATTGTTTCGGCCTACACCTCACCAGGTCCAGTGCGGAGCCGCCGCCCAGGTACTCCATGATAATCCACAGCTTTGTGCTCTGGGACCAGAGAAATGCCTGTCAGTACGTGGTAGTCGGCAGGGAGCACCCCAGGCCCCATGACACACTCCCAGGCAGGGCTCCGGCCTGTGGGGAACCCTCCAAGAAAGGGATCCAGCAGCCTCACCCGGCTCCCCTCCCATCACACTCCTATGACAGCAGCTTTGCAGATGGAACATGTGCTCAGACAAGTAGCCAAGTCTACTCTGCAACAGGCCATCAAAAACTTGGCTGGGAAGACGGCTGCCCAGCTAGCGCTTGACCTCGATGTATCCACACAGTGTGCCCTGGCCAGGCCCCCGAGCTGGCACTGGGCTCTACTACAGGACCTCATAAATGCCATCCCATTGGGGCTACCCCAGCCAGCGAGTCATACAGCCCATTCAGACTCTGCAGACTCCACTCAGGCCCTGCCTCTCCCAGGGCTCCCCCTCAGGATGAGACAGGAGTCTCCCAAACACCTGCCTGGCCCTCTGGGCTATTGTTTTGGGGGCCTGCTCAACTGTGAAGCTGTGTCCATGCTCGCTGTCAAGCCATGCCTCTCCTCCCTGTTGTTCCAATATGGGGGCAGATGCAGAGACTGTTGGGTTTAGCCCTGGCCCCAGGGAACCCTGGGCATCCACCTGAGCACGGGCCCCACCCCCAGACACCTTCAGGTAGGAGCCGAAGTATCGGGTGATGTAGGGGCTGTCACACTGGCTGAGCACAGTGATCTCCTGCTGGATGTCCTCGATCTCGTCCTCGGCCTCCTCCAGGTCGATGATCTTGATGGCCACCACCTCCTTGGTGCGGTTGTCGATGCCCTTGAACACCTCCCCGAAGGAGCCCTTGCCAATGCGGTCCAGCTTGGTAAAGAGCTCCTCAGGGTCCACACGCGAGTGCTGCAGGAACACAGGGCGGGCAGCCCCGTCAGGGCAGGGCAGCCCTGCAGGCCGTGGGGATCCCATGTGCCAGCAGCAGACAGGAGCTCACCCAGGTTCTTTCTGAGTTTCCTCTTTCATCCCTTTTGTTTCAGGAAACCAAAATGCACCCTCCACGGGGAGATCCTCAGAGAGCATGAGGCCTGGCTCCAGCCAAGGGATGGAGGTGTGGAGCAGGGGAGGGGCCACAAAGGTCACACCCGCTGCCCAGCCCCACCGGTGGGGAGGACCAAGGGGGGTACAGTGATGGGTTAAAAGTAGGGGGAGCATAAGGATTTTAGGCAGTGAGACCATCCTGTAGGATACAATACCACATGAAAACCATGGACATAGTTAATAACGTATCCATGTTGACTCATCAGTTTTAACCAACGTTCACACACAAATGCAAGATATTAATAATATGCTTGCCCTGACCGGTTTGGCTCAGTGGCTAGAGCGTCGGCCTGCGGACTAAAGGGTCCCAGGTTCGATTCCGGTCAAGGGCATGTACCTTGGATGCGGGCACATCCCCAGTGGGAGATGTGCAGGAGGTAGCTGATCGATGTTTCTCTCTCATCTATGTTTCTAACTCTCTATCCCTCTCCCTTCCTCTCTGTAAAAAAATCAATAAAATATATTTTTTTTAAAAAAATAATAATATGCTAACACCCGGGCAGTGACCAGACCTCTCACTCATTTTCCTGTAAACCTAAAACTACTCTAAAAAAATTCTCTTAAACAAAACATCCAGCGTGCATGAACTCACCTGGCAGCACACCCCCTTAGAAAGGGCTTCCCTTCACCACCCCCACGCAGTCCTCAGGACACTGCACCCTCACACCAGCACGGAGCTTGACCCTGGACACTCAAGTATCACAGCAAACTGCCCCACATGGCCCTCGGATTTAAACACAAACAAGGCCGGAAAGGTACAGAGCTGCCAGTGCAGATGGTGCCCAGGACAGGGTTGGCAGAGGGGCTGTGACCCTCAATGCATCAGGGGCTCCGAGGGCTCAGTGTGGGGGCTGCATGGAGGACAGCAACACCAGAGAGCTGGCCAGGGCCACCCTGGGCATCCCCCAGCTCCTGCCCACGTGGCTTCCTGGGCTCCAGAGAATGTTGCACTCCACCCACCACCACAGACCGTGTTCTCAGAAAGCCAGGGCTGGCCCTGCAGGCCCAGTGACAAGGGAGCCAGGTGCCCGGACCCACATGTCCTTTAGCAGCCTTGTCTGGACAGAGGCAGAAAGGCTCCCAAGTCCCGTAGACCTCAAATGCCCCAGGGCACACCTCCCTCTGAAGAGGCCACCCCACCCCACCAAAGCACCTACACCAGGGCCAATGCAGTGACAAAAACCACACCTGCTGCACTAGGTGCTGACACCGGCCCAGGGCGGGAGTGCTCCCCTCAGGGCCCATGCTCACCCTGGGCTCACCCCCGGGCAGAGCTCCAGCCTGGCCCAGACTGAGACCACACGTCAATCAGAAGCTACCAGCTACCTGCCTTCCTGGGGTTCCTCACCAGGAGGGAGGAAGGGGACATACGAAGGCCCACCCCTCTGAACACACCTTGGAAGATTCCAGGTACCAGGCAAGCCAGAAGAGAGCTGCAGGGGACAGGTAAGCAGGCACTGCAGCGGCCAGGGGCCAGAGCAGGGTCTCAATTCAGAACCCTCCCCAATAAGGCAGGGCGGACAAAGCCAGGGGATGCAGCCACAGGCAGGTGCCTCAAGCAGGCCTATGGGTGTCCACTGGCACCTTGACTCAGCCGGTTAGGAATGAGGCTCTTCTCCCTCCCTCACGGGAAATGGCAGTCCAGTGCATGGAGGAAACAGCCGCAGAAGCATGCAGCCAACCGCTGCCAGAAATCCCCAAAGTCAAGGTCAAGGGCAGGACAGTGAAAGCAGAGGGCAGTGCAGGTCCCTCACGCCAGGCTGCCCCAGCCCCTTCTCTCCTGCTTCACGTGTTCTAACAGGTGTGTGTCGTCAAATCACAGCTGCTCAGCCATCTTCAGGAAGGGAGATGGGGTCATGGGTAGAACCAACCCCCCTGGAGAGAACAGCCTCTCATCACTGCATTGTCCACACCGCTGACCACTTGACAATCAGCATGACCTGGGTGGGGAACCTCAATGCACCCTGCTCAGCCTTGGCCACGTGTGGAATGTAGTCCAGAAAGGGCCCTCTCTGCCTGCTCCTCCCCCACTGACCCAAACAGTGCCCTCCCACAGTGCTTAACGGGTACCCCAAAGGCTTGCCCCCAGCTCATGTTGGGGCAGCCCTGTAAGACACCCAGCTGTCCAGTGATTGCAGTCCAGCTGGTGCCCTAACCTTGCGACCTCTGTCACTGCAAGGACAGTCCTCTCCTTCTAAGGTGGCCTAAGACCCAGAGGAGGTGGGACTGAGGCCTGGCAGCACCCTCATCACCACCGCCCCTCTAGCTCTCAGCCCCTGCCCCCAAACCACTCTCAGGCCTCTGCTGCTAACACACCCTCCGCTCACAACAGTGTCGCTCTGCACACCTGGCCAGAGCTGAATCTGATCCACGCAGCCACCCAAGGGAAACGCCAGGCAGCCTCAAGCAGAATTCAGAGCACCCCTAAGCCAGGGTTCCAGCTCAATATGGAAGGAGGACCCCCAACTCTCAACTCCCATACTCTGCGTCCCCACCTCTGCAGGTCAGTCAACTGAGCTGACAGGGTGTGACGGGAATAGTCCCAACTATGATACTGACCCTACAAGCAATCACAGGGACAACCATTCCCAAACCCTGGTGAAGGAAAGGCAAGCAGCTCCCCCGTCTGAGGCCCAGGCTGCCCTTCTAGGTGATGTACGTGGTCTGGACCAGGGGTGGGCAAACTTTTTGACTCGAGGGCCACAATGGGTTCTTAAACTGGACCGGAGGGCCGGAACAAAAGCATGGATGGAGTGTTTGTGTGAACTCATATAAATTCAAAGTAAACATCATTACATAAAAGGGTACGGTCTTTTTTTTTTTTTTTTTTTTTTAGTTTTATTCATTTCAAACAGGCCGGATCCGGCCCGCGGGCCGTAGTTTGCCCACAGCTGGTCTGGACAATCACTCAGGTCACCCAACTGGCGGTCAAGACCCTTGTTCTCCAAGTCAGCCCTGGTGCTGTCAGATCTGGGCACACCATGTGGCAGTGTGCCTGCCATTAGTGTCACCCCACAAAATAAGAGGAGCCAAGCTGTCCCCAGTGAGCACCGGCAGCCACTCAGGCCCTGCAGGCAGGTGGGCACTAGCTCGGTGAAGAGAAATGGCAGGGTAGGAGCACAGGCTGTGGGGGACCTCCCCCCAGGTCCAGTGACAACCACCACGGACAAAGGCTGAGCCTCTCTGCCCCTGAAAGGACAAAGGGGGCATCCTTCCTCAGCTCCTCTGCACCCGCCCTCCCTCCCGGGTCTGACTCGACGCCCCAGGCCGAGCACCAAGCACCACCAGCACATGGTAAGAGGCAGCTCACAGCTCCAATTTCTCATTTTGGAACCCACAGGAGCTATTCCTATAGCTCTTAAAAATAAGCTGGAGGCAGACGTTTCTCCCATCATTAGTCAAGTAAGTTACCAAATACACAATGTCAGATATGAATGAAAAACCTGTTAGCATCAGTCAGCAAGCCCTGGCTCCCATCTGTGACCACAGCTGGGCCCAGATACCCTGCCCAACACTGCGTGTGGCCTTCCAGGTTTCTCCAAGGAGCCTGCCTGTGTCTGGAGCTGAACCCTGGCTCCTGCTCCTCCTGGCCGCACATGGACACAGACCTCCTGCTCCTCCTGCACGGACACAGGCCTCCTGCTCCTCCTGGCCGCACATGGACACAGGCCTCCTGCTCCTCCTGGCCGCACATGGACACAGGCCTCCTGCTCCTCCTGCACGGACACAGGCCTCCTGCTCCTCCTGGCCGCACATGGACACAGGCCTCCTGCTCCTCCTGGCCGCACATGGACACAGGCCTACTGCTCCTCCTGGCCGCACATGGACACAGGCCTCCTGCTCCTCCTGGCCGCACATGGACACAGGCCTCCTGCTCCTCCTGGCCGCACATGGACACAGGCCTCCTGCTCCTCCTGGCCGCACATGGACACAGGCCTCCTGCTCCTCCTGGCCGCACATGGACACAGGCCTCCTGCTCCTCCTGGCCGCACATGGACACAGGCCTCCTGCTCCTCCTGGCCGCACATGGACACAGGCCTACTGCTCCTCCTGGCCACACATGGACACAGGCCTCCTGCTCCTCCTGGCCGCACATGGACACAGGCCTCCTGCTCCTCCTGGCCGCACATGGACACAGGCCTCCTGCTCCTCCTGGCCGCACATGGACACAGGCCTCCTGCTCCTCCTGCACGCTGTTCGCACTGGCCCCCACACGTGCGAGCTGGAGGAGCACTCTCTTTCTCAGAGGTCCTCCCAACATGCAGCAGTTGGCCTGCATTAGCCCAAGCCAGCACGTCAGGAGGAACACCTGCCACCAGGTGGTTCACTCCACTTCGAATCAGCATCACATCACACAGGCGTTGAAATAACAAAAAGGGAGGAGGTACAGACCACGAGTCCCATGCGCACCCCCCTTCCTGGCACAAGGAGCGGGTCCTCATTCCAGGCAAACTCAGGGCACACTACAGAGGGTCCCTCAGAGGCAGCCGGTGCCACAAAATACAAGCCATCAACCAAAGAAAGACCGCGGAGAGAAGGCCTCGCCCAGGTAAGCACTCCCAGCCTGGGCAAACACGGTTCTGCAGACCAGCCCGGCCCACCTCCCCGCCATGCCCACAGGGGTCCTCTGCTTTCTCTACCTGCCACTGGTACGCGACAGCTGCTTAGTCACATTCGCAGCCTCTCTCAGTGCCCATCAGGGAGCGGTCCCCCAGAGCCCCTCCTCCGGCCCAGGCCCAGCCTCCAGCGTGGACTCTGACCTTCGCTGTCCCTGCAGGTCCAGGTTCCCGCCCTGCCCCGCCCTGTTCCTGAGACAGGTCTCTGCACACCTGCCACTGACCTCCAGTGGTTCCCGGGGAGAGGCCTGGGGGCTTCTGCCTCGCAAAACGCCGCCCCAGCCACACGGAGCCAGCCCTGTGCCCGCCCGAGCGGCCCCCGAGGACTGCGCCCCACTCTGCCCACACACGCGCATCACAAGGCTCCCCTTGAAGGCCTCCTGTCATCCCACACACCCTGGGGGGGGGCTCCCCTGAAACCCCAGACGTAGGAGAGATACTTATAGGTGCAAAAGGTGCCCCTTCGGGACCTCGGACTCTGCAGGCAGTGCTCTCGTCCCAGGGGACCCAGCGACCGCGCGCTCACAACCCAGAAACCAACCCTCACCTGGTTGGCAAATCCCCTGAGGTGAGCCATGTCTGCGCGGCCCTCAGACCATCCGCCGCAGCCCCGGAGGCCCTGGATTCCGCCTGAGGCTCTGGAACCCGGCTCGCTCGCTTCAGTCAACTGGAGAGAGAGCAGGCCGGCTCAGTGTCCCTCTCAGCGCACACGGGCTCCGCCAGGTCGGGCGGCCGCCCCCTCCTCCGACCATCTGGGAACAAACTGGAGGGGGGGGGGGGGACAAAGGTTCTGGGGGGAAACCCACTGCAGCTGGAGCACTGCCCACCCTGGGCATCCCTGAGGCCCTTCCCACCTCAGGGCCCGGCTCGGCGCTGCCTTCAGGCCCGCTTCCCCGCACCGGACCCCGCCCCCGGTGCCCTCCTCCCCAGCCCCACGCCCCGCACCGTTCGGCCCCCTCCCCAACTGCCCCAGGCGCGGGCTCGCCCGGCAGCGCGCCCACCTCCGGGGGGCTCCATCCCGGCCTCCCCCGGCCCGTTCCGCAGTGCCCGCACAGGCTCCCACCCGCTGCCTTCGCTCGCCCCGGACGCCGGGCCCTCCAACCCGCAAAGCAGCGGCTCTGGCGGCGACAGCCGAAGAAAGGCCGGCGGCGGCCGCGGCGGCGGCGACAGCGAAGGCGGAGCGCGGCGTTGTAGCCCAGCGCGGAGCTCTCTGGGACACCGAGTCCCGCCGCTCGCTCCGGGCCTGGGCATCCGCCAGAGCTGGACTACAAGTCCCGGCAGGCCATGGGGCGGGACGGTGTTGCGGACCGCAGGCGCGCCGCGGGGCTCGCTGGGACTCCGAGTCCAGCTGCCTAAGAGGCTCTGGACTACGTCTCCCGGCAGGCCGCGGGACAGGGGTGGGGCGGGTCCTGGAGGCGGGGCCGGGTCCTGGAGGTGGGGCCAGGCCGGCCGCTGGTGGGGTAGAGTACGCCCTCCGCGCCTCCTTCTCTTCGTCCCCTCCTCTTCCTTCATTCTCCCCACCGCGCCCCCACCCACGGTGGAGGCCGTGGGCCCTGCGGTGGCGACAGCCCCAGTGTCCATGGAATGATGAAAGGACCGACGAATTGGGCCTGAAAAGGGAGCATAGTGCAATAAGCCAGACGGAAGGACAACAGCTGTGTGACTCCACGGATCTGAGGTTCCTGGAGGAGTCAGGCTCACAAGACAAATGAGTGGACGGTGGGGACAGGGGGGAGAATTAGTGTATTTTAATGGGGACAGAGTGTCAGTTTTGCAAAATTAAAAGAGTGATGGGGATGGATAGTAGTAACAGCTGCACAACCATGTGAATGTTGCTTAACACAAATGAACACTATTAACAGGGTAAATTTAGGATTATGTGTATTTTACCACAGTTATAAATAAGTAAAATGAGATTTAAGAAGGAATTAGTTCTGCTCTGGAGTGTGGGGTCCTTTGGTTGAATGTCGTGTACACCAAAGGTGGCGTCAGGGGACAGACCCAGCTTTCAGGTTCAATCCCTGGTTGGCCCTCGTGCAGGAGGCAGCCAATGGATGTTTCTCTCTCACATCCCTCTCTCTCTCTCTCCCTCTCTTCCTTCCTCGCTCTAAAAATCAATACAATTTTTTAAAAAAATTTCAGCCCTGTCCAGTGTTGCTCAGTGGTTAGAGCGAACACACACACACACACACACACACACACACATACACACACACACTCGCGTGCAGGGAAGGGTCGTGGGTTTCCATTCCCGGTCAAGGGTCAAGGGCACGGTCAAAGGCACAGTATTGGGTTGCTGGTTCCATCCTCCACCCTCTCGGGGCACATGGAGGAGGCAACCAAACAAAGTGTCTCTCTTACATGATCTCTTTCTCTCTGCCTCCCGCCCTCCCTCCCTCTCAGGAAAAAAAAAAAAATCAATGGGAAAAATATCCTCAGGTTAGGATTAACCAAAAAAATTTCTTTAAAGGAATTAAGTTCTGACACATGCTACAACATGGGAGAACCTTGAAAACATTATGCTAAGGGAAATAGGCCAGTCACAACAAGACAAATACTGTATGATTCCACTCGTATAAGGTGTCAACAGTAGTCCCATTCAAGAGATAGAAAGTAGAATAGAGGTTTCAGGGGCCTGGGGGTGAGGGGACTGGGGAGATATTACTTAGTGGGAGCAGAGTTCTGTTTGGGGTGATAAAAAGCCCTGGAAATAGATCATGGTGCTGGTTACACAACACTGAATATACTTAATGCCACTGAATTGTACACTTAAAATGTTTCAAATGGTAAATTTTATGTTATATAAATTTTACCACAAATAAAGAAAACCAAAGATAACTGGAGTTTCATCAACATTTTAAAATTTTGCTTTCAAAACAACAGTTACCGGAATGAAAACACAAGCAACAGACTGGGAGACAAAATGGAAATCACACAAACAACTATAGAGAGAGAATATATAGAAAGCTCTCAAAACTCAACAGTTAGAAGACAATTCAGTAAGCAAAAGTTGAGACTAGATTTAGCCCTGACCGGTTTGGCTCAGTGGATAGAGTGTCGGCCTACGGACTGAGGGGTCCCGGGTTCGATTCTGCTCAAAGGCATGTACCTTGGTTGTGGGCACATCCCCAGTAGGGGGTGTGCAGGAGGCAGCTGGTTGATGTTTCTCTCTCATCGATGTTTCTAACTCTCTATCCCTCTCCCTTCCTCTCTGTAAAAAAATCAATAAAATATATTTTTAAAAAATTGAGACTAGATTTAAAGAGACAGTTCACCAAAGAGGACATATGGATGGCAAACAGTGCATGAACGGATGCTCAACATCATCAGCTCTCAGGGGAATGCAAATTAAAATGATGAGATACTAACTACACACACATTAGAATAGCTACAGTAAAAAATAATGCCCAGCAGTGTGGCTCAGTGGTTGAGCCTCGACCCATGAACCAGGGCACATGCCCAGGTTGTGGGCTCGAGCCCCAGCAGGGGGCATGCAGGAGGCATGCAGGATGCTTCTCTCTCATCAAAGTTTCTCCCCTTCTTCCTTCCTCTTTCTCTCTAAAATCAAAACGAGCATAATTTTTTTAAAACTGACCCTAGCAAGTGTTGACAAGGATAGGGTGACCAATCATTCTAATTTTCCCAGGAGTTTCCCATTTTAACACTGAAAGTTCCCCATCCCAGGAACGCCCCCCCCTCCAGTCCTGGGCTAAGGAGGTGGTGGGTCACTAGGTCACCCCGGTGAGGAGGCAGAGCCCAGGTCTCTGGCGCATTGTAAATTGTGCAAATGCTAAGTGGTGCAGCCCCTCTAAACTCCAGGGGATTTATTGTGTTTTTATTTATTTATTGTTGACAGCGTTGCAGATGCCCCCCATTTTTCCCCTTTGCCCCCCTTCACCCAGTCCCCACCCCACCCTACCTTCACCACATTATTGTCTGTGTCCATGGGCCATGCATACATGAATATACGTTCTTTGGTTCATCTCTTCCCGTCCTCCCCCTGAGATCTATCTGTCAGTCTGTTCCACACACCCATGCCCTCTGGACCTATTTTGTTCATCAGTTTATTTTGTTCATTAGATTCCACATATAAGTGAGATCATGTGATATTTGTCTTTCTCTGGCTTATTTCGCTTAGCATAATACTCTTCAGGTCCATCCATGCTATAGAAAAGGGTAAGAGATCCTTTTATATCCAGCTTGGCTTTTTTATTTTAAAAGTCAACTAGATACTTGACACATGAGCCAGTGTTCCCACTCTCGGGTATTCATCCCAGAGAAGAGAAAGCTGGTCTTCAGCCAAAAGCCTGTACATAGATGTCCACAGCATGTCTATCTCAGAGCCCCTAGCCAGGAGGGACACCCCGGAGGTCCGTCAGCCACACGTGGGTCACCTGAGGTTCCGTACCTGAATCCGCACCTGAAATCGGCCACTGATGCAGCCGCCTCGGGTAACCTGAGAGAGAGGCCAGTCCGAAAGGTCACACGGTATGTGATTCCAGAGAGGAGACATTGTCAAGAGGACAAAGCTGCGAGGGAGAACTGACCAGTGGTCCCAGGGGTTAAGGGGCAGCCTGGAGCGGGGTGGCATGAGGGGCTTGCCCGGTGGCCGAACTGCTCTGCGCCCTGAGGCCCACAAAGCTATCCACATGCTGAACTCAGAACTGAACACTAAAAAAAGGCAATTTCAGCCGGAACCGGTTTGGCTCAGTGGATAGAGCCTCGGCCTGCGGACTGAAGGGTCCCAGGTTTGATTCCGGTCAAGGGCATGTACCTTGGTTGCGGGCATATCTCCAATGGGAGGTGTGCAGGAGGCAGCTGATAGATGTTTCTCTCTCATCGATGTTTCTAACTATCTCTCTCCCTTCCTCTCTGTAAAAAATCAATAAAAGTTTTTTAAAAAAAGGCAATTTCACTGTACATATTTTTAAAACAAAGATTTAAAAATTAAATAATTCCTCCATATCACAGATGGAGCCAGCGTTCCACTTTCATACACGGGTGCCTGTACATGGACATATGATTTCCTGTCTATGACTGTCAAGATCCCAGTAAGGTCCATGTGCCACCATGGGTTGGCTTGTTTCTTTTTCCCTTTGCTATTTAGGTGCTAAAAGAATCCCTCCCCTGTCCTGTGGAGGACCCCAGGCTGAACTCCGTGGCTGAACTTTGTGGATAGACCCTCTCTCCCCCCCCCACGCCGGTTCACCTCTCAGGCCCCTGTCCGGTGACATCCCAGTCGTCTTGAGGCTCTATTGTTTCCGTGAGGAGGCCCAGGTGAGCCGTATCAGGCTGCTCACACACTTCCAAGTGGGGGCACAGCAGCATGTCTTCCAGGAAAGTCCTGGAAACCAGGGTATGGAGGACGCCCAGCAGGCGCCCAGGGTGAGCCTGGCTCCACGGCTGAGTGGCGCTGCCTGAGGTTGTGCAGAAGATGGAGACCACGATCCTGACCACCACCCCAACTCCCTTAGTCACCATGGTTAATGATTTCCGCCCCCTGGAAGTCATGGGGGAGCCAAGTCCTTGAGCACGAGCTCCCCTGTGATCCGGGCGTGGCACCTTTACTCCCGAGGCCACAGACTCCTGTTCTGTGCGTGGGCTTTGAGTGCACAGGGTAACAGACCCCTTTAGCTTGGAACACCTGCAGGGAAGAGAATGGTGGGGAGAAAGTCAGGCAAGGTGGCACCCAGGGGTTGGGGGACACAGGTCCTCATGTGGAGGTGGCAGCAGGCCCAGGTTGGGGATGGGGGGCTGCAGCTTGGAGGAGGCCGCCTCGGTGCAGGGTGAGGGGTGGGAAGAGCCAAAGGTACCAGGTTCTCAACACCTGGGTGGGAAAGAAAAGATGCCTGAGGGGGGCCTGGGGCGCCTTCTGAACTTCAGAGGCTGGTCACCGCCCCCCCACCCCCATCTCCACCACCTGGCCGTGCTTGGGGGAGGGCGGGCAGGAGGTGGAGGCTTACTGCTGACCCGCTTGGAGGGGCTTCTCTGCCACCAGAGTTCAATTCCCCTGGGGTCTCCAGACCCAGTGGCCCCAGGTAAAACACAGTGGCTTCTCTCCCTGCCACTCCCTCCAGGCCTGTCCAGCTCTCTGTGGCTTTTAAGGATCCCAATCGCTCCGTGACCCTGGGGCCAGAACTCCGCTGGGAACCCCGGTTTGGGGTCTGCGGTTGGGATGAGGCATCCTGGAAGTTCCTGCCCAGAAGAAGGCTCTTCCCACCAACACTGGGGCTGAACTGTCTCCCCTGGGGAGTCAGGAACACAGCCTGTGGGGGGAGGCAGGCTGGGAGAAACTGCCTAGTCCTCGGGCCTCCCCTCCCCCCTGGGAGAGGGTCCCCAAGGGACATCTCTGAACCAGGACCCTGAGACCCTCCGGGCAGGGGTGCTCGGGGTGTGTCAGGAGGTCAGGAGCGTCCCACGCATGTGTCTGTGGACGAGGATGGGGAGGGGGGGAGGGGGCCTCAGTATGGGACAGAACACAGCACAGCCACTGAGAGTGTCAGGGCACATGGAAACACGCCCAGGACCCAGTGTGAGGTAAAAACCCGGTTTCAGAGCTGCACACGAATTCTGTATAAATGTGTGTACATTATTTTGAACCGAGAGGAAACAGGCCACAATATTCACATTCCTTATCTCTACACAGCACTATGACTTTATAATTTTCCTTCTTATATGCTTTTCTGATTTTGCAAGTATACTTTAGTGACCAGGTTTTACTGTTATAGTCACAAAAATATGTTGTCTTTGGCTGCTGGCCATGACTTTGAAATCTCAGAACAATACACAGTGTTTCAAAACAACATATTTGTGCAGAAAAGGCCTCCAGATCTCAGGAAAGGGGAAAAGGCAGCAGAAAAAGAGCTCGTCAGGGAAAACCCAGCATCCGACAGGAGGAAAAGGGCCCACTGGCTATTGTCCCTGCCGGTGTCTGAACAGGGCCTGCTCCTGTCCCTCACGCACACGCAGGCTGCAGGCCCCCTGGGAAGGGGAGCCTTGGGTCCCCAGTTCAGCCTCAGAGGGACCATCAGGCTTCCACTACAGGAACCACTGCTTTGTGGGTGTGGGACACAGGATGTACAGCTGCCCCCAATCTGTGTCTCTCTCTTTGGGTGCCTGGCTGGCAGGTCCATCCTTGTGACAGACTGGAGAGCGCTGGGTTCATCGGGGTCTGTGATTGCAGCCAAGAGGAAAAACATGTATGGTTTTTAGGGCCTTGTAAAGGGGGAGCCTGAAGCCGCGGGGCCAAGACCAGGGGCCTTTCCACAGTGCCGCCAGTGCAGGAGGGCAGGTGGGTGCCCAGAGGTCTCCAGCCCCGGAGGGGTCAGTGCTGCCCTCTCGCAGGCCAGGCCTGCCTTCCCGGCCCACCTGCTGCCCATGCCTCCTCCTCCTCCTGCTCCCCGAATCCTCCCTCCCTGCTTGCCACCCCCCTCGGGTCCCAGCCTCAGTGCCTCCCTCCAGCACAGGCTCTGCTGCCCCAGCACAGGTGCTGAGGAGACAGTGCTGCTGGGGGGGGGGGGGGTTTGGTAGCTGTGGGGGATGGTGCCCAGTGCCCACCCTCGGGTCCTCAGAGCTCACAGCAGCCTCAGGCCCTGCTGCCTTCCCCCAACAGACCGCAGCCCCTTTCCTAGAGAGCTGTGTAATCCTGGGAGAAGTGTTTGCCTAGTCCCAGGGCACTGTGCCCCTCCCAGTGTGCTGGCCACCATGCCTCCAATGTCCAGTGAGGCCCTGCAGAGTGGGCACCTCATGAACATTCAGCAAAGAGATGAATGATCCAGCGAAGGGGACCGTGTGGCTGCCTAGGCCTCCCTGGGTGCATGGGGAGGTCACGTCCCATGGGGATGGCCAAGTCAGGGTCCTCACAGCCCAGGCTGGGGTGCCATTCTGGCACGTTGAGGGCAGCCCATGCTGGGTCACGCAGTGTTTGCCAAGTGTGTGCTCAAGGATTCGCTCGTGTGTCCTTCAGAGAACCAGGGGAGCACTGGCCCCAGGCAGACCCACCCACATCCAGGTGGTCAAAAGGTAAGCCACTCCATCGTCACACTCTGTCATACGTCACACACCTCGAGGCCTCGGTCACCTTCTCTATCCTCACAGACAGCAAATCTTCACCTTCTAAGAGTGAATATAAGTTTTGGAAACATTCAAACCCAGGTTAGTGAAGGTGGGTGCTTTCAGGTGCCGCCCAGCCCCAGCCCCCCGACAGGCAGCCAGTACTACCTCCCTGGCTGCAGACCAGACACTCGCTTTGCCGCATGCCCACCCCACGGAACTCAAAGTCCTTTCCCTGTTCTGGTGTTCAAACCCTTGCAATGGGGTTCCACAGGGACCACGCTGTCCCCCAAACCCTTCTTTAAAAATTTCTTTTTATTTGGTAACTTGGAGAGGAAGAGAGAGACATCGATTTGTCCATCCACCCATTCATGCATTCCTTGGTTGCTTCTTATATGTGCCCTGATTGGAGACTGAACCCACACCTTGGTGTATGGGGACAACGCTCTAACCCAGCGGTCGCCAACCGGTGATCCGTGAGGTCCGAAAGGTTGTCGGCCGCTGCATCTAACCAACGGAGCTACCCCACCAGGGCCCAAACACGTCATGATGCGGAGTTTTAAAAATGCCCCTTCCCATGCTGGCCAGCGTGGCTCAACAGTTGAGAGTCGACCTATGAAACAGGAAGTCACGGTTTGATTCCCAGTCAGGGCACATGTCTGGGTTGTGGGCTTGATCCCTAGTGTGGGCTGTGCAGGAGGCAGCTGATCAATGATTCTCTCTCATCATTGATGTTTCTATATCTCTCCCTCTCCCTTCTTCTCTGAAATCAATATATTTTTTTTAAACACCCCTTCCCACTGACCTGGAAACCACTTCTGGGCAGCAATGCTAAGAAAGTGATCAGAGGACATGATTTAGTTCAATAGTGGAAAAGTACAAACAAGTTAAACATGCCCAGTGTTATAAATAACTGAGTGACACAGCCACCGAGGAGCAGCGTGCAGTCATCAAACTGCCATTTGTGCAGCGCCGTGAGGAGCTGGGGAGGTTCTCACAGGCGACAATACGGTGGAGAAAACAGAGACAGCTACAACCCAGCTCCCTCCTTCTCTTTGTCTTTTTCCTCCTGTGGTTGGATAAAGATATATTAAACCACTTACAATGATTGCCTGTGAGCCCAATTATGAATCTTTTGTGCAAATTCTTTATGTTTTTTTTTCTATATTTTCCAGAATTTATCACATGAGCATGTATTACTTCATGACCAGGTTCACAGCCTGAAATCCAGATTCCCACCAAGAATATGGCCTGAACCTTCCCCTCCACACACAGCAAGCCCTGCATTCAGCTTTCTTACATGAACCCCACATGTCCACACCTCTCCACACCCCTTCACTCCAGTCCACACCTCTGCAGACTCCAGCCATTCACTTCCCTCTAGGGCCAGGCCAGGAAGAGGCAGCAGTGGTGTAGACAGGGTGTTCTGGGGGCCCAAGCATTTGCTCTGGGGTCGGGGACCCCATCCTGCGTGTGTCTGTCCTCCTGAATGGCTGTAGGGGGACCCGGCAGGGACCCGTGACCACATCTGAGGTAGGTATTGCCACTCACTTTACAAACCTGGCATCACTGAGTTATAGACCTTCTGCTCCCCAAATTGGGAGCCATACAATAGCCTTGAGCAGGCCTCTACAGAAAGCCAGGATAGGACCCTTCTCCTGTCACCTCCCACAGTAGCCCCGCCCGCATCCATGCTGATGGGGCCACTGAAGGGCCCCTGTACCCGCTCCAGGGCCAGGTTTGTGACCAGGCCTGACCATGGGGCACCTATCCCGCTTCCAGCCACAGCTGCTTCAGTGACGGGTAAAGGACAGAGGCTGCTGGTCGCAGGGCACCCCCAGGAGCTACCTAGAAAGAGTGGCTTTTTTCCACTGGGAAAAGGCTGAATTATGTGTGTGTGGGGGGGGGGGGGAATGACAGAAGCCAGAGGCATTAGTCTGCAATCACTTGGGGACAAGTAGCCTGAGAGCAAAGCCATCTGGAAGGAGCACAGACAGACCCCAGATGGAAAGGGAGACTCCTGGATCCAGCCATGCCTGAAACCAGGGCACTTCTCCTGGACATTTCAGTCACACAATTCCACAGACCTCCTTATGCTCAAGTCAGTTTGGGCTGTGAGCACTCAGAAGGCTCCTCACCAACCAGGGACCAAGTTCTACACTGCGTCAACCAGGAGCAGACAGACGGGTCAGATGCAAGATAAGAGTGGAGAGCAAGAATTCTAAGAGGCAGAAAATCAGGGCCAAGGTAATTGGAAGAATGTCCAAGTACCCTTGGGGGCTGGGATTGAGCTGGGCATGTCAGGCCAGCCTCCTCCAGCCTCAAGGGACAGGTAGACCTCAAGTGATTCTAGCAGGGCCTAAGCTTTTAAAGGTCTGAATAAGGCTGTGGTCCGGGTACTACAGGTGGGTTTAACTGCCCCCCTCTTGATAAATACTTGGGCCTGTTCAGTTCCTTACTGCTGTCAATATTCAGTATTGCATATACTGGGACGCGGCTTTATCTGATCTGGAATGTCCAGGAAAACATCGCCTGTGTCAGGCATGGCTGGTCTCAAGCCTGCAGCTCTGGGACCGAAGGGGCCCTGTCACTATGGGTTACACCCAGTGATCTGTCACTTGCAGGTCAGAGCCCAGGAAGTCTTTCTACACCCTTCCACACCCTGGGACAGAGGAAACAGAGAGCCAGGTCTCATTTTGTCTGGGAGGAAACTGAGGCTGTGAATGGGACCGGAAGTTCCCTGAGGCCACACTTCCCACATATGAGGTGCGGGTGTTAACAGGGATCCACAGGCATAGATGCTTCTCATGTCAGAGCTGCCTTCCGGGGGCCCTGGCGTCAGACTCGGGTTCACAATCGGGCTATGCCCCGTCCTGCAGCCACTCTTTGGGCAAGTCCCACACTCCCATCTACAAAACACAAGGAGCCCCAAGCCTGAGTGCCCTTCAGGAACACCAGAGGCAGACTGTCCTGGTGCTCTGTGCATTGAAGAGAACAGGCCAGTGCACACTCGTATTTTAGAGCTCTGTGGCTGCTCTGCAAAAACAGCTAAAAATTACTGAGTGCTTACTACACAGGTTTTTTTTTTACACATATTAACTGATTCAGTCTTCTCCACAGCCTGAGGAGACAGATGTTGTTATTTTCTGTTCTATGGGTGGGGATACCAAGGCAGGTTTGGTAGCTTTCCTAATATCTTCTAATGTTCTTGACAGGTTGGGGGGGGTCAATGTTATGTTGGCCTTACAAAATAAGCTGGGAAAGGCTCCATCGTTTTCGATTCTTTGGACAGATTGTATACAGTTGGTGATATTTCTTCAACTGTTTAGAAGAATTTGTCAATGAAACCATCTGAACCTAGAATTTTCTTTGTAAGAAAATTTTAAATTATAGATTAAACAAATTTAATTTGGTATCAGTTTTGATAAATTGCATTTCATTTAAATTTCAAATTTACTGTCCAAGTTGCTCATACTAACCTTTTGCTATGTTTATAATATTTGTAATACCTGTGGTGATGTGCTCTTTTTCATTCCTGATATTAGAATTTGTGTGTGTGTCTGTGTGTGTGGGTGGGGGGGAGTTCTTACCCATTTCCAGGGGTTTATCATTTCTATTAATCTTTTCAAATAACATTTTTTGGCTTTGTTATTTTTTCTAATTTTTGCTTTTTTTATATATATATATTTTATTGATTTTTCACAGAGAGGAAGGGAGAGAGATAGAGAGTCAGAAACATCAATGAGAGAGAAACATCGATCAGCTGCCTCCCGCACATCCCCCACTGGGGATGTGCCCGCAACCCAGGTACATGCCCCCTGACCGGAATCGAACCTGGGACCCTTCAGTCCGCAGGCCGACGCCCCATCCACTGAGCCAAACCGGTTTCGGCTAATTTTTGCTTTTATTAATTTCTTTTTTCTTTTTTTTTTAAATATATTTTATTGATTTTCTACAGAGAGGAAGGGAGAGAGACAGAGAGCTAGAAACATCGATGAGAGAGAAACATCGATCAGCTGCCTCCTGCACATCTCCCACTGGGGATATGCCTGCAACCCAGGTACATGCCCTTGACCAGAATTGAACCCGGGACCCTTCAGTCCGCAGGCCGACGCTCCATCCACTGAGCCAAACCGGTTTCGGCATTAATTTCTGATCTTATTTTTTTTCACCTTTGGCCTGGATTTGTTAATTTTTTTTCTAGCTTCTTGAGTTGTAACTTAGAGCACTAATTTTTAGTCATTCTTCTAAAGCTATAAATTTTCCTTTAAGCATTGCTTTACCTGCATCCCATATTTTCACTACCGTTCACTTCAAAATATTTTGCAACTTCCCTTGTGACTTACTCTTTGACCCATTGATTATTTACAAGTGTAATGTTTAATTGCCACTTGGAGGCTTTCTAGTAGCTTTATTATTATTGAGTTTTAAATTAATGCTGAGAGAACACAATTGTATGATTTCAATCCTTTGAAATTTGTTACAACTTTATAGCTCAGGATTTGGTTTATTTTGGTTAATATCCATGTGCACATGGAAAGAACATGTATTCTATTGGCTGTTTAGGTGTGAATTGGAGCAAGTTGGTCAATCCTGTTCTTTGAACTGGGCTGTGTTGGTTCAAGGATAGAGAAATAAATAGTGGGATAGAAGAGTCCAGAACAGATCTTCACATGTACATCACTTGTTTATTATGGGGACTCTTTCCCAGTTCAGTGGGGGAAATAGTCTTTCAATAAATGATGCTGGGTTAACTGGATACACACATGGAAAATACATGAGCTCTGACCCCTTACCACACCACTCACAAGAATTAATGTGGCCCATCACTATGTGAACGCTAAAACTATTACACTTCAAAAAGAAAACATACAATATCATTATGGGAAGGCATGAAGCATAAGAGAAAAGACTGATAAATTGGACTTCATTGAGAATAACTCCTGTTCGTTATAATCAATAGCAACCACAGAATAGCACAAAGTATTTGCAGTCTCTTCAATACAATGAAAATCCCCGGATCCATCTCTAACACAAACCCATGTGGCCAGGGTGAACCGGAATATATAAAGAGCTCTAGGAATCAATAAGAAAATCTGGCCGGTGTGAACGCAGGTGGGGACTCTTTCCCAACTCAGTGGGGGAAATGGTCTGAGGCCCCACCTAGGTCCTAATCACTGGGCCTTGCGGGGCAGCTCCTGCCCGCCCTGAGTGGGAACTCACTCAGGCCTCCTTAAGCGGGGAAGCTCCCGCGCGGCTCCGCCCCGGGGGTTGCCTTTCCTTAGAAGGCGAAGCCCCAAGCCTCGCCTTTCGCTGGCGGAGAGTCGCGCGGTGCGCCCCGCGCTCCCCTAGCCGCCAACGCCGCCGCCGGAGCCCTAGGAGCGCGCGAGGCCCCGCGCACTCCGCGCTCCAGCCGGGCTCAGGCGCGGACGGGGCGGGCGCCGGGGCGGGCCCGCGTCCTCGAAGATTTGAATGTTAGGATCCAGATCGCCGGCGACGGCGGCGATCAGATCCTGAAGCCAGAACTCCTCCTGGGCCCCCGCGCCCGCGACATGCGGCGGGAGAGGTGAGCAGGGCGCGCGCGGCGTCCCTCCCCTGGCAGACGCGCCATGGGAACGGCCAGGCCAGGGACAAACACTGCGGCGCGGCGGGGCGCGGAGGTCGTGGCAGGGCTGGGCTGGGGTCCTGGCTAGCTCGGAGCAGGTTGGGCTGTGCCTCCCGTCCGCGCCTCCGCCGACCGTGCACTCCTCTTTGAGCGCGAGCACGGCGGCCCCAGAGCAAATCGCCATTTCCCTTCAGCCTTTTTTTATCCCCGGCAGCCGCGGGGGGTCTTTGTTATTTAATCCGGAATCTAAAAGAGTGTGACTCGGTGTTTTTAAAGACTTGGGGCGGAGAAACGTACGGTTACCCCTGCTGGCCGCAGCTCTTCCCTGGAGCTGTACCCGGCCCGGTCTTTCCGTGCGCCCCGGCCTGGTGCGCGGACTCGATCGAGGTGCACACCGCGCCCCTTCCCGCCCTCCTCGCGCGGCCGGCTTTCCCCTCTGCCAGCTGGGCCGGGCGGGCCGGGCTGAGCGCTGTCTGCCCGCAGGTGCGGCGCCCCCCTCCCGCGTCCCCGCCATGGAGGTGCTGCGGCGCTCTTCGGTTTTTGCCGCCGAGATCATGGACGCCTTTGACCGCTCGCCCACCGACAAGGAGCTGGTGGCCCAAGCTAAGGCGCTCGGCCGGGAGTTCGTGCACGCTCGGCTCCTGCGCGCCGGCCTCTCCTGGAGCGCGCCCGAGCGCGCCGCGCTCGCCCCGGGAGGCCGCCTCGCAGAGGTGTGCACGGTGCTGCTGCGCCTGGGTGAGTGTGGGACCAGGCGGGATGGGTCCCCAGACTGCGCCTTCTGAGCTGGTCGGCTGGGTTGGGCCCACTGCGCCTTAGGGTACAGCTGTCTCCACAGTGACCCGCCCACGGGGTGACCTGACCAGTACCCTCCACTTCTGGGCCTCAATCTCCCTCTGGGGCAGAGAGGGGGCTGGTCTGGGGGGACGCGAACTCGGACGGGGGTGGAATAGCCATGCGTGGAGGCAGGTTACCCAGGCGATGCTCCCCCTCTCTCACAGTCCTGAATTTACCCCTCTCAGGGGCTCCCTGCACTCTACAGACCTCCCCCAACTTGTCTGCTCAGCCCAGATTTCAGACAGCCTGGCCATAAAGGATAGAAAGCTGTAGGAAGAAAAACGTTTTGGTGGCTACATTTCCAGTGACCCTTGTACTCAGCTGGGCACAAATATCCTTGGTCGGACCACATGCCGGTGTTTATTTTGGAAAATAGGTCCTTTTAGTTACTGGCTGACATCCTGCTGTCTGCTGCTCTTTTCTCTTGATTTGAAGGCCACCAAGGGTCCCCCTCCCGGCAGAACTGGGTGCCCAGGACAGCTGACACCACCGTGGGGCTGGCCCATATTTGTTTCTGGGATCACACCCAACCCAGTAATTGTCTCCACCTTCTCCAGGGTCTGGACCCCTCACCATGGGCACTGAGGTCCTGACCTCCAGCCATTCTCAGTTCTGGGAGTGGGCACTTGGAGAGCAGGAGGCAGCAAAGATGGACCCTGCCCAGTCCTCTCCAAGCCAAGTGTGGGGAGAGGCTGACACTCGTGTTTGCTTGTCCCTGTTTTGTGTGGCCCCTGGGAGCAGGGTTGTATGTGTATCTGGACTCCCGGAGTGTGTGTGAGAGACAGACACAGAATCAGTGGGGGCCTGTGCAGGGCTCCAGAAGGGTGGGTTCCACCTGGGCCATGGGTGTGGAGAGCAAGTGGGTTTGGGGATCAGTCAGGGGTCTGGAGCGCCTGGACTCCCGTGAGGTCAGCTGCCCACTGCTGTTTCTTCTAGCTGGGCTGTGGGGATGACACCAGGGGGCACCTTCTAGACTCTAGAGGACCCCTGGCAGGGCTTAGAGAAGTCCTATCTGTCCTGGCTTGCTCTGCAACCTGGCGCTGGCCTTGTAGGGCTGCCCTTACCCTAAGCCTGGTGTCCCTGTTGTTTAAGCTTGTCTGAAAAGCCTTGCTTTGCACTGCAGATCTGATGGGCTCATTTTTGTCTCTTCAGTCCTCTGTTCCACTCTGAGAGCCCCATCCCTTGGGCCTGAGCCTGGGTATTGCACTGGCCCTCTCAGAAACTCGGCCTTCAAGGCCCTTTCCCAGTGTGCAGCCCGGCCACGTCCAGTCCCTGGGGCACAGCCCCTGCCAGATGGCTGAGGGGGCCTTGGAGGGAGGTGACTTGGGTCCCCAGAGTGAGCGTGTCTGTCTCATTCCCTGCATCCTGCCCTGGGCCTGTTGCTGCCTCCCTGCCCCCAGCTCCTCCTCAGCAAACGCCCAGCTCGGGGGACAGCACACACAGGAAGAAGCTGGGTCACTTCCCATGCTCAGTCTCTTGGGATAATTCCCCAGCAGCCCCCAAGGTCTCTGTGGGAACAGCCAGGCCAGCCCTGGGAATTTCCATGCCCCCTCATCACCCCGCCTCAGTTCTGCTTGGTCCAGATCTTAATTAATTAGATAGTGTGCAGCTGGCTCCAGGGATGACTCTGGCGTCCTTATCGACCAGGACTGTCCAGTCGGCGTTTCCCTGTTTGCTTTGGCTGGAGAGGTGGGCTGAGAGACACCCAGCGCGCGTCTGTGGAATTCCCGGCACGCCACTGCCAGGGGCGCTGCAGGGAGCGCAGGCGGCAGGCAGAGCTGGTGACAGGGCCTGTCCTCCAGAGTGTGGCCGCCCATGCACACACCCACTTGGCACAAGCACAGTTGGAGCTCGGGCAGTGCTGGAGGCCCCGGATGGTGGCTCAGTTTCTTGGTTCACCAAGCGGTGCTGGGGCCTGAGTGAGAGTGGCCTCTGAGGCAGTGGCCAGGGCTGCCCACCTGTGTGGGTCCAAGTCCCTGCCCTTGTTGGATCTGGCTGCTTGCCCTGTCTGCCTGCTGCCCGGGCAGCTCACTGTGGGCCATGAGTCACCCATCAGGCACGGCCCATGCTCCTCCCGGGATTCCCACCCCACCAGCCCAGCCGGATTGGCCTTAGGTGGGGGTGGTGGGGGAGGAGGGATAGGGGGAGCTGGCTCGTCAGAAGGGGGCGCCCACAGAGCAGGTTCTGAGAGTGCCCACCCCACCTCCCTGGTCTTCCTCTGCCCGGGGGCTGAGTGGGGGTCAGATATAGGCCAGTCAGTGCAGGAAGGGTTTCCAAGCCAGCTGTGGCAATGGGGCTGAGGAGTGGGCTGGTCCCAGGCCCTTGTGACAGGGGGCTGGGTCAGGCAGGTGTGGAGCCCTCTGACCCGCCGTGTGACTGCAGGGGACGAGCTGGAGCTGATTCGGCCCAGCATCTACCGCAACGTGGCACGCCAGCTGAACATCTCCCTGCACTCCGAGAGCGTGGTGACCGACGCCTTCCTGGCTGTGGCCGCCCAGATCTTTGCTGCAGGTACGTCTGCATCCAGCCCAGGAAGCCAACAATGCCAGTGTGGCCCTGGGGTCAGGGCTGGGGCTGGGGCTGGGCTGTGCTGCTCTCTTGGTAAAGACGGGGGGCCTGCCAGGCAGCTGGCACAGAGCCTCACATGGTTCTTGTTGGACGTTAGCTGGGGCTGCAGTGACCTGAAGTTCTGACCGGGCTGGATGGGGCCAGGGAGCCCTGCACATGTCCTGTGGGGCTTGGGTTTCACTTTGCCAGACGACCAGGGACAGAGCAGAGCCTGAGTCGTAGGCCTCTCTCAGTTGTGGCAAGTGTGGCAGCGAGACACGGGACACAGGACTGGCCCGGACTGGGGCTGCCAGCTGCAGAGTCCAGCCTCCAGCGCCACCACTGAGTGGGTCAGTGCTGACTGCCCTGGGCAGAAGTGACCATGGTGAAGACGGCATGAGGGGGTGCTTGGGTGGGCTGGGGATGTCTTCCTCCAGAATGTTCTCCCAGTGCTGACCCGGATCCTGGGAAGCCCTGGGGGGTGGGGGGACTGTGACCTGTCAGGCACCTTGTGGAGGGTGAGGTGGGTGGGGCCATGGAGAAAGCAGGAGGGCGAGGTGGGTGTCCTGGCTGACGCCTGCCCTTGGCTCTTCCTGGACTCCCACATCCCTGGCCCGACGCCGGCGTGTGGGTGGCCGCCTGTGTCTGTCTCCAGGCTGTCAGGCAGCTGGTTTACGAGCCCAAGGCTGGCTTTAAAAGGAAGGTTCATCTGTGAGAAGGCAGCTCTGGCCTGCTAGTGGTTGGGACTGAGCAGGGAGGCGGGGGCCTGGTCCCTGTTGGTTGTGGTGTGTGAGGGGCCAGGGCATCCTACCTTAGCCTGCCCAGCCTCGCCCAGTGTGGGGACAGGCCTGAGAGGTGCCCTCCTGCTTGTTGCCTGTGGGCTCCTTGTCACCCCTCGCCCATCCCTGCCTTGGGGGTCCTTGGACCCTTTCGCCACAGGGTGAGCCCAGCCATTGGGCAGTTGCTGGCCCTTGTCCCTTTCTGCCTTTGGCTCTTGCCAAGCTGCCGCCAGGCCTTGCACAGGCTGACCCCTTTCTTTCTCCACTAGGCCTCTGGCTGGGGCTGGGGCAGGGGCTGTGCCGGTGCTGTGGGCAGCTCCAGGACTGGAGGGCAGATTCCCACGGTGGCCCCTGCAGTGGTCGAGCCCCCTCCAAGGGAGAGGCACCTTTGGGCTTCTCAATTCACTTCCGTGGAAAAACTAATTTTTCCTCCCAGATTAACAGTTGGCAAGAGTTTGCATTTTTTCCCTTATCACAAGAGCAATTATTTTACCACAGAAGAATCAGAAAGTAAAAACTCTTGGAAATAATACTAAAAAGACAACCCAGTTTAAAAATGAACACAGGATCTGAACAGACATTTTTCCAGGGAAGATGTACAAATGGCCAGTAAGCCCACGAAAAGATCAGTAGTTGTCAGTCATTAGGGAGACGCACACCAAAACCACCAGGGACACCCTTGGGCGCCTGGGAGGGCTCAGGTAAGAGCATCAGGTAGCACATGTGTTGGTGAGGATCGGAAGAGTTGGAAGGTCCATAAGCTGCTGGCAAGAATGGGAAGAGGGCTGATGCTTGGACGAGTGCCAGAGCCTGTAAGGCAGGTGCCACGAGAGCCGGCGAAATGAGAACACATCACACAGAAACTGGCGCACGGATGTTCAGAGCAGCCAGATTCCTGAGAGTCAGGAAGGTGCAGCGACCCGAGTGTTCATCACCGGAGTGGTAGACGAGTGGGGTGTGGTCCATCCACGGGATGGAATGTTATTTGGCTACAAAAGGATGCACCTCAACCGGGATGAGCCTGGACAGCATGGTGAGTGAAAGGAGGCAGGCACGCTGGGACACGCAGTGATTCCGTAGGTGACGTGTCCACCACAGGCGAGTCCACAGGACGGGTGCCTGGGCCAGCGGATGGGCGTGACTGCTCATGGGGGCAGGTTGCTTTTGGGGTGATGAGAATGTTCTGGAATGGTTGTGCAGCTTTGTGGATGGACTAAAACACGATATCTCACTTTAGAAGGACGCGTTTAGGGTAGTGATATTACGTCTCCATAAATGGTAAAGCACAAAGGAAACAGGATGTCCCTGGACTCACTGTCCTCTCAGGGGGCAGCAGGCACCTCTCTGCAGACCGCACCACAGCACCTGCTGTCGCGGTCTCAGATTCCAGGCTGTAGCCAGGCGGCGGGCTCCGTCCCCACCGCCCACATCAAGCCTTCACCGGCCCTCTCTCTGTTGAGCACCTGAGAGTGCTGAGCTTAGGGGTGCCCAAAGCCCAGCTGTGAGCAGAACAGGACCTGGCCCGGTGCCCTGTGGCATCTGGTAAATGGGGAGCATAGTGTGAGGGCCTGAGTGGCGCTAGGAGGGAGACCTGATTAGACCTGGTGGTGGGGGAACCGTGGCTCTGGCATTTCAGACTTGGGCCTATTTTGACAGAGGGAAGTAACAATGACAGGAGGTTTTTAAGCAGGGGAGAGACATGATGTGATTCATCAGGTTTTTATTGAGGTGAAATTCATATAACATAGCTAGCCATTTTAAAGTGTACGATTCCGTGGCATGTAGTGGGTTCACACTGAGCACCACCACCCCGGAGTTTTTCACCATCAGGAGGAATACGCATGCTCATTAGCTGTCCCTCCCCCCACCCCTGTCCCCATAACCACGGACCTGCTTCCTGGACACCGTGTAGATGGGCTCATACGGGTGGCCTTGGTGTCACTGCCCTTGCTGAGTGGACATCAGAGGTGTGTCCAGGCTGCAGTGAGTGTCCACGCCTCACTCCTTACGGCCGAGTCACACACCATTGTCTGGATGACCTTAGTGCATTTGTCATTTCCAGCTTTTGGTGATTGGGAATAAGGCTGCTGTGAACTTCGTGAACAAGTATCTGCTCAAGCTGATTTCTGATTCGTATAGATAGCTGTGCTGCTGTGTAGGTAGACGGAAGGGCTTCATCTCTGCCCGCGTGTCCTCTCAGCCTGCAGGTGGCTGTGCGTCCATTGCGAGGCTGCAGCTGCCTGGGGCTCATTTTGCCATCTGAGTTCTGATCTCGTGAACTACAGTCTGCATCCCATTGTAATGCACCCTCGGGTTATTAGAGAGCATTTTTCATGTCTAATGCATTAGTTCTGTTTCTCCTTTTGTGAATCAGCTGTTCATGTTCTGTGCTTATTTCTTTTGAAAGGTTTCGCTTTTTTCTCATTAATTTATAAAATATTTTTATATATTAAGGGAAATCATACCATATAATGTGCAAGCATACTTCTCTGGGTGGTTCTTCTCAGCTCTACCCCCCCCCCCCCCCCCCCACACACACACAGCTTGGTGATCTGGGAAGGCCCTTCCTCCCATGGAACACCCTGCTGCCCCGCAGAGAAGGTGCTCGGGGACAGACAGGTGGGCAGGTGTGCCTCAGAGCTTCTTACTGTCCACTGTGTCCAGCTGCAAGTCAGTTAGCACCCTCCACCCCCTCAGCTTCCTCCTCGCTGAATACTTTGCCGTCCCATTGCCTCCTCCAGGAGATGGGGGCTGAGCAGGGTCGTCTGGGGCTCTGGCACAAGTGCACAGTTAGGCAGTGGAGTCCAAAGAAATCTCTGCCTAAGAACTACCCAAAGGGTGGGCAGGACTGACCTGCAGCAGATGATGGCCAGGCACCTGTTCAGGGGGCGCTGTGGGTAGGGTCTAGCCCCCTGAGTTTCACCCCCAGCCATCATGGGACCCCGTGGGCTGGACTGGAGCAGGGTTTTGGTGGCCTTCTGCTGACCAGCATCTTCTCCCTGCAGGCATCACGTGGGGCAAGGTGGTGTCCCTGTACTTGGTGGCTGCGGGGCTGGCTGTGGACTGTGTGCGGCAGGCCCAGCCCGCCATGGTTCATGCTCTCGTCGATTGCCTCGGGGAATTTGTGCGCAAGACCCTGGCAACCTGGCTGCGGAGGCGTGGTGGATGGGTGAGTGGGGTCTGGGGTGCAGGGGTGCTGGGAAGGGGAGTGGTGCTAAAGGTGGGAGGATGAGTAAGGGTTGGGCTGCTGGGTCCAGGACTGGCCTGCTCCCCCACCTCAGTGTTGACCTGTCCCTCCACCCCCAACTCCAGCTCTAAAGACCCGCTGCCTGGCCCCTGCACTGCAGAAGGCGGCCTGGGGAGGGACTTCAGGCCTGAGAGGGAAAGGCCCAGCACTGCCCTGCCCTGCCCTGCCCACCGGGCTCCAGTGCCTAGTGAGCGATGGCATTGGTCATCTCCAACACTGTCTCCCTGCCCCTAACTACTCACCTGGCCCAGCCAGACTGTGGGGGCTGCTGGGCCCTGGGCGTGGGGCGGGGCACCCTCACCCATAGATCTGTTTTCTCTGTAAAATAGGTGGGACACACTGGCAGGAGTGTCGAGCTCAGCCCTCCGTTGAGGTTGCAGCCAAGGGCTGTGGTCTCATCTGAAGCGGGCATTGGGCGGGGAGGTATTGCCTCCAGGTGACTCCCGTGGCTGTGGCACCCCCAGCACAGGGACTCTGAGGCCTCTGTCCTCCCCTGCCCGCTCCCACTGGAGCCCCACTGGGGCTGGACATGGTGGCTTCCTGGCATGGGGCCCAGCTGCCTCCTCTCCCACCTGAGCTCCCTTCCCTTCTCACCATCTGAATCCTCATGGAGGGGTTTGGTCCCTGCTGGAGCCCTCAGTCCCCACCAGACCACAGACCTTCCCTTCATGGCTCGGTGCTCCCTGTCGGCTCGGCTGACGCAGGTGGAAGGCTCGGGGGCCTCCGCTCCCCAGCTCTGTTCTCAACTGTCCCTTCCTCCCTGCAGACCGACGTCCTCAAGTGTGTGGTCAGCAGCAGCCCTGGCTTCCACTCCCATTGGCTGGTGACTGCGCTCTGCAGCTTC
The DNA here is from genome assembly GCF_964212035.1 of Myotis nattereri. Classification (NCBI taxonomy): domain Eukaryota; kingdom Metazoa; phylum Chordata; class Mammalia; order Chiroptera; family Vespertilionidae; genus Myotis; species Myotis nattereri. The sequence goes on from NC_138082.1 coordinate 36,798,643, forward strand.
GGCCGCTTCCTGAAGGCTGCCTTCTTTGTACTGTTGCCAGAAAGATGAACCTGGCCCTGGAACCAGGAGGCTCTGGGCCAGGGCACTGCCCTCCTCCCGCAGAGCCCCTCCTCCCGCGAGCCCCTTCTCTGTACACCCAGACCCTCGGGAAGTGGGAACGCAGGCTCCCCTGGGCCTGGAGCTGGCCTTCAGTGCCCACCTGTGGGCCTGCTCCGTTGTGCCTCTTGTGGAGCCAGAAGGTCAGGGTGACCTCCCGGGCCCAAAAGGAAGGCAGCTGGGAACACCAAACTCTCACTTGACACTGGGGTCCCATCCACGAAGGGTGACCATGTCAGGACATTGGACCTGAAGGTGACTTGGGCCTGGCCAAGGCTAGAGGAGCCGTGGGATCTTACCGACCCCACAGAGCATAAGGCTCATGTGCTGTTGCTTAATCCATCCCTGGCGGGAGAGCGCGCCCACCTGTGGCAGGGACCGGGATTGGGCTCCAGGCCGGCACCCCTGATCTGTGAATGCACCAACTCCTGACCTACGAGGACGGGGTGTGTGTTCGATTCCAATAAAGTGTCATAGCAGTGGAAGGCGACCTGCCTGCGTCTGTGTGCCTATCCTCCTGCGGCTGCCTGAACCGGACAGGAGGCAGGTGAATCCTGCGTGATAGGCCGTCTTCCCTCATCGGCTGCCCTCTGCTCCTGTGGGCCACAAGCAGGAGCTCACACACCAGCACGCACACACAGGGGAACAAGAGCAGGGTGCCCAGTCGCCCTACTCCCCACAAACCCCGTCCGTCCCTGCCATTCCTATCCCTTTGCTTGGCTCACACAGCCCTTTCCCCACTGCAGCCTGCCCCATGGCCCTGAGCCTGGCTCCCGTCTGTCCCCAGCAGGGCCTGTCCCCTGCAGCCCATCGGACTCCCGCTCAAGCCACAGGCACACGGCACAGGAGGCCTGCAATGTGGCTTCTCAGCCTCAGTTTCCCTTTCTGTACAAGGCAGGTTGAGCCAGACAATGCTAAGGTCTAGCCCTGCTTCCCGTGCAGCCTCGGGAAGAAGGGGCCCGATGGCGCAGCTTCCCTCACTGCCCCCATTGCCCCTCCCGGCCCCCTACCCCCTGCACTGTCCCCTCAGCCTCTGCTCAGCACCCCTTCCCCAGTGGCCTTGCAGTGTGAGGTCTGGCAGGTGGAGAGAAGGAAGGGAGCAGACAGGAGAAAGGGATGGGGGGTGGAGAGGAAGAGGACAGCCTCAGACCAGTGCTGCACAAGGCCACCCTGCCTGCCCCCGCCTTCTGTCATTCACTTGGACCAAATGTGCTGGCATTTCCAGCATAAGGTAATGTTTCAGACGCTGAGAGCGCTCAGGGCACAGGGGTGAAGTGACCCATCAGTGGTCTATGCATATGCAGGTTGAAGACACTGGGAGAGGTGCCCCATTTCCAACAGCAGCAAAGGATCACGTTCTAGGTGTGAGCCAGGCGGGCGTGAAGCCTCTGTGAGGACAATCAGGACCCTAAAGACACCCAAGTAGACGAGCAGACAGAAACACCAGCTTCCGGAGAGGAAACCCACATGAGACAGTTCTCCACGTTTATAAACTTAATGTAATCCTTACCAAAAAAATACCAGAATTTTTTTTCCTAAGTTTAAACAAGCTAGTTATAAAGCTCATATGAGAGAAACCAAAAGGCAAAAACAGCCAGAAAAACTCTGAGAAAGAAGAGTAATGAGGAGAGACTGGGTCGTCTCTACAGGCACCAGACCAGATGCAGACGGGCAGACTCGGGACGTCCAGGCTCAGGCCCAGACTCAGGCCCAGCCCGAGGACAAGCCCCGGAGCGGCGGCAGCTCAGGCAGCAGGGAGGATGGGTTTGTCGCTGATTGTCGACTCACAGCGAGCCACTGGGAAAAACACTAAACCAGACCGTACATCCCACTGCACCAGTCAAACTCCAAATGGACCAAAGAGCTAAATATAAAAAATGAAACAAGTACTAGAAAAAAAAAGTGAATTTCTTGGGAACTGAGGAGTGGGCAAAACACTCCCAAATGAGATTTATAATCCAGGAACAATAAAAGACAACAAAGTAAATGCCCAGCATGAGGGGACCTGCTGGATAAACTGGCACAGGGCTTCTCAGGGTCACCCTACCGCTGGGCTCTGTGAGGGGCAAAAGGTACCTTAGCTTACCATTTTTGTTGTTGTTTGTTTGTTTGTTTTTGGTTAATCTTCACCGGTGGATATTTTTCCATTGATTTTTTAGAGAGAGTGGCAGAGAAGGGGAGAGACAGAAATATTGATGTAAGAAAGACACATCGATTGGTTGCCTCCCACATGTGCCCCAACAGGGGCTGGGGATCAAGCCTGCAACTAAGGTACGTGTCCTTGCCTGGAATCGAACCTGGGACCCTTCAGTCCGAGAGCTGATGCTCTATCCACTGAGTCAAACCAACTAGGGCAAACTTACAGTTTTGATTTTGACAATAAAGTAATATAGGATGTTTTACACAAAGCTAACCTAAGAGAACACTCAATTTGTAGAAGTTAAATTAGTTTGTGTATCAAGTTGATGACATAAGCAACCAGAGAAATTGCTCATTCCATTTATATATACTTGAGAAAGAGAGAGAAACACAGATCAGTTGCCTCCCGGATGCAGCCCGACCGGGACCGAACCCGCAACCTGGGTATGTGCCCTGACTAGGAATTGAACCAGTGACCTTTCCATGCATGGGTTGAGCCTCACTGGCCAGGGCTCCAATTATATTTTAACTATATCTTCAATGAGGAATGCATAAAAACAGTAACAAAAATATCAAACTTTGCCCTGACCAGTTTGGCTCAGTGGATGGAGCGTTGGCCTATGGACTGAAGGGTCCCAGGTTTGATTCCGGTCAGGCGCATGTGCCTTGGTTGCGGGCACATCCCCAGTAGGGGGTGTGTAGGAGGCAGCTGATTGATGTTTCTCTCTCATCGATGTTTCTAACTCTATCCCTCTCCCCTCCTCTCTGTAAAAAATCAATAAAATATATTTTTAAAAATATATCAAACTTTTATCAGTAATCTTATTGTTTTTTTTTAAAATATATTTTATTGATTTTTTACAGAGAGGAAGGGAGAGAGATAGAGAGTTAGAAACATCGATGAGAGAGAAACATCGATCAGCTGCCTCCTGCACATCTCCCACTGGGGATGTGCCCGCAACCCAGGTATATGCCCTTGACCGGAATCGAACCTGGGACCTTCCAGTCCGCAAGCCGACGCTCTATCCACTGAGCCAAACCGGTTTCGGCAGTAATCTTATTGTTAATAAGAATATTATTATACCAAAATAATTGTGTCCTGTAGAATAAAGCAAATAATTTCAATGTTTTGAAGAACCACGATTTTCATCTTAAAAGATGTAAAATGAAAAATTTTAAGGAAAAAAATTTAAAATCTTAAATTTTGAATTGGAAACAGTGTAGACACATACTTTTTTTTTTTCCTTCTTAAAAAATGTGTATGCTGCATGCCTAAGCATTTCAGGGTGAAGGGTCATGCAGCACCTTCATCTCTCATAGTTCAGTGAAAATAAATCAATTATAAAGTGATTTTCCGGTTCTGCCCATGGAACAGGCCTGGAAGCATAGCGGCTGCCTGTGGTCTGAGTCCCACCCTCTCCAATGCCCCACCCCCAGTAAGAATGGGCTCTGGGGCAGGAGATATGGGGGGCAGTGGTGGTGCTGGGATCATTGGAGCACCTCCCATCTGTCAGAGAGAAAAAGGCTGCAGTGGACTAGAATTTCATCAAATGTACAGAAGTACCGGCCCGAGCAGGAGCAGGAGCAGGAGGAGCTGAGGGGTGGTGTGGGGGTGTGAAAAGAGCGCGATCCTCGGGCATCACCCAGGGTTAGCACATTCTTACTCTAACAATTCACAGTTAAAGGTGAGAATGAAGAGCGGCTGTCCAGACCTCCACACAGGAGGGTCTGAACATCAGCCCCTGACTGGGCAGGTCCTGGTGGAAGGTCACATCCCACAGCTTCCTTGTGAGAGGCTTGTCTTCACCTTGAGGGAGCCTGCCCGCTGTTCTTGTGCATCTGGCATAACGTGTCTTTGGAATGTCAGGGTAATTTTCACTTCCAGACCCTCAAAACCGGCCCGCTAGCAGCAGGGCAGGGCCGCGTGGAAACGCATCTCGTTGCTGCGTAGTCTCCTCACTGTGATTGTGTGAACCACCCTGCACCCACCAATGTAAAGCAGGCGTGTATCTCTATTTTCCTCTCTGGCCAAGCTAGAGATTTCCCTGCCACCAGTGGACTTCATGTGACCTTTCTGCCATCTCTTTTGATCCTAAAAGAACTGCAAAAGCATCCTTCCCTGGAGCACTGTCTCAGTCCATGGAGATCTCACTTCTGGGCATGTCCTCAAAGTCCTGGCTCAAATAAACTCTCACTAAAGGGTTTTTACAAGTTTCAGTATTTCTTTTGTCAATAAAAGAGTTATGCTTCTATGCTGGCTTTCTGGTGTGAACATTTTCAGGGAAACAACACTTAGCCTAGTGGAAGCAGAGGAAGTTCTGGGGGAGTCCCAGCCCCGAATGCATAAGTAACGACAACTGGGCCACCACTCTAATCAAGGGGCTGCATCGGGCGATGTCCTCGGCGGCAAACCTTTCACGTGAAAGGCTGTCCCCATCCTCAAAGTGAGACCAGCTGTGTGAGGACTGGGCACCCTGCAGGGAGTGTGTCCAACAAGAACTCGCCATCCAGCTTCCAGACTACATGAAATAGAGGGGATAGAGGGACACGGCAGACACTACAAGAAGCTCAGGTGAACTCAGACTGCAGCCTGGGGATGCCTTGAGGAGTAGTGACCAGCTTCCCAACTAGCAGTGGCAGGAGTTGGGGGTAAGATGATTGGTCAGTTATTTGCTTCTCATTTCTCAGCTCTGCTCCGAGTGCTGCCCTCCCAGCTCAGTGCAGGGGTGAGATACAGGGTGTGGGACAGAGGGGGCAGGTGCTGGGGCAGGATTTGGTCAGGTGTGGGGTGTGATGCAGGGGCAGCATGTGGGTTTTGGGGTGGGATGCAAGGGCAGGATGTGGAGGTGGGATGTGGGATGCAGGGGCGGGACTTCCTTGATGCTCCCAGCATCTGTTGGCTTCTCGCCAGCAGTGTAGACAGCTGATACCAGCTTTCAAGGTCCCTGGTGCTATGGTCTGAATGTTCGTTTTCCCCAAATCCATGCTGACATCCTAGTCTCCCAGTGATGGTATGAGGAGGTAGGGCTTTTGGAAGAGGTTAAGACATGATGGCTCCATCCTCAGGAGGAATTCGTGCCCTTGCAACAGACCCCAGAGAGATCCCCCATCCCACTGCCCGTGAAGTTACAGTAGAGATGTGGCTGCGAGGGAGGGGCCCTCATCGGACCCAATGGATGACCTTGGGCTTCCAGACTCCAGACTGTAAGAAATAAATTTCTGTTGTTTATAAGCCCCACCCACCTGTCTGTGGTATTTTTGTTATAGTAGCCGGAATGGATGACAGAAATTGTTACTGAGAAGTGAGGTGCTGCTGTAACAATGTCTACAGCGTGGAGGTGGCTTTGGAACTGGTAATGGGTTGAGGTAAGAGTTTTGAGGTGTGGATGGAACGGGGCACATACTAAACCTGGTAAGTTCAGGGAAGGCCTGGCGTGGAGGCCTTGCAAACGCAGAGATCTAGAGTAACCACAAAGGTTGGTCTGAAATGAAAACTTTTTAAACTAAAAGCAGTTTATGACAGGTAGTCATGTCCTAGGCCAGCATGTAAGGTCAATCTTTACCCTGAGCCTATTGTCTTTTTGCATCTACAGTAACACATTGTTGGAATGTCAGAGCAAGTTTCCTTTTTCCGGACCCCTCAAAGCACAGGCACCACTCTGCAGAGACCACTCTCATTGTTATTAATTGTTGACTGTTAACTATTCTATACCCACCTATGCAAAAGAAGTAGGTCTATCATTTTACTTTTTATCCAATCCCAGAGGTTCCCCCTTTGCTTTCTCTCCTCTCCCTAGTCTATCACCAATGTATTTCATGTAACCCACTTGCTCCTTCTCTTTTGATTGTAATGTATAAAATAAGGTGCAGCCCTGGATGGTTGGCTCGGTGGCTGGATTCCCGTTCAGGAGGCGCGTGTGAGGCAACCAATTGATATGTCTCTCTCACATCAATGTTTCTCTTTCTCTCTCTCCCCCCTCTCCTCCCTTCTGTCCACTCTCTCTGGAAATCAATGGAAAAAATATCCTCAGGTGAGGATTAAAAAAAATAATAACAAAAATTAAAATAAGGTGCAAAACTGCCATTCTCTGGAGCATTATCTCAATTCATTGAGATTTTGCTTCCTGGCAATTGACAGACGTCTATGATAGGAAAAGGCTACATTGCATGAATGGACTGTCTTGGGTGAGTCTAGTGATTCAGAGAGAAGTGGGGAGTGGAGAGAAAGCCTCTATCATCTTAGAGAAATCTGAGCCACTCAACACTCAACAGAATGTTGTAGAAATACGGATGGTAAAGGCCATTCTGATGACATCGCATATGGAAATGAGGGTCAAGTTCTTAGAAGCTGGAGGGAGGGTGATGGTTGCTATAAAGTGGCAGAGTGCTTGGGCGAACTGTGTCTGTGGCCGAGTTCTGTGGAGGGTAGAACGTGTGAGTCATGAAACTGGCTATTCGGCAGGAAATTTCTAAGCTAAGTCAAAGTTTTGAACGAGTCGCCTAGTATCTCCTGAATACTATAGTAAAATGCAGGGAGAGAGAAACGACTTACAGAGTTGTTCATCAAAAAGGAAGCAGACTGCCTGGCCAGCGTGGCTCAGTGGTTGAGTGTTGACCTATGAAACAGGAGGTCATGGTTCCATCCCCAGTGTGGGGCGTGCAGGAGGCAGCCCATCAATGATTCTCTCTCATCATTGTTTCTCTCTCTCTCTCCCTCTCCCTTCCTCTCTGAAACCAACAAGGTATATATATTTTAAAAAGGAAGCAGACCTTATAAATCTGGAAAATTCTCAGCCTATCCACATTGAAAATAATGAGAAAGCTTGCTCTGAGGAAGCATGACTGGTGTGCCCAGATTTGATAAGGAAATTAGTATTAATTGGCCATCTCAAAGAAGTTAGGGGTGATTTTCTACAACCCTGGGGAAATTGCCAGCCCCCTACACAGAAGTCAGGGCCTCTAGTCCAAGACCAGGAAGAATGACTGAAGAGTTTGGAGTTGCAGTGGTGCGGGGGCTCATGACCCAGGCAGAGAGCCAGGCCCTACATAGGTGAGGCCGCTGCAGAGAGCTCCCCATTAGGATGACCCCAGGTGGATAGAGCCACTGGTGTGTTACTGCAGCCCAGGAGGGACCTCTACCCCAGTGGGCCTAGAGGCAGACATGAGGACAGAGGATTATTCTGAGGCCTTCAGGTTTTGGTTTTGCTCAGAACCTGTCACTGCCTGCCCACCCCCTTGGAATGGGAATGTCCAGCCCATGACTGTCCCAACACCTTATTTTGGAGGCACATTCCTTGTCTGGTTTCACAGGTTCACGGCCAGCGAGGGCTGTGCCTCAGGATGAATTGTACCTGAGTTTGACTTGGAGTGCCCAGCCTCCCTGTGTCCTGGCACTTGGGGAACCAGCCGAGTTCCTTACACACTGGCCATGCTCCTCCCATATGATGGCTCAGCGCCAGCCCTGGTTCCTCCTCTGAGCTTCCAGGTGTGCCACCTGATAATGCCTTTTGTCCTTAAGCCACCAACTGGTAATGTCTTTTGTCCCCAAGCCCTGGGGGATGGGTAGGATGCAGCTGGAGCACCTCCTTCCACATATATCTGCGCTCCTGGTGTGGTTTCTGATACCCTGGTGTGCTAAGAAAATAAAAGGCTTTGTTTTTAAATGCATATTGAAGCATTTAGGGATCAATGACATTATGTGTGGAATTTTCTTAAAAATACTAGCAAAAAGAAGACGGAAGAACAGGTGAAATCACTGGGATGGAAAAGCTGGCAGGTGTTAAAACTGGGTGACAGGTACACAGGTCAGTGTATGTCTGCAAACTCATAGTCAACAAAGAAAGAAATCCAAGTAATAATATATTACAGAGTAATAAAATAAGACGTACATAATGACGCTAATTTCACAACTACCCTCTTGCCTTGGGAACACCTTTTGTCCTTATGGAAATGGGGCCCTCAGGCTCCTTTAGCTCATTAAAAATCACGGCAACTCTTTCTGTCCGTCTTTGTCTTTAGCTTATGATTGACCACTCTACTTAAGGTTTATACATATTTCAGATCTTGTAAAAAATGCAGTCTTTTTTAGGGAAAAGACTATAGAAAACAGTCACCAGCAGATGAGGAGCTGGAGAGTCCACACACATAATATCACAATGCTCAGCCATAAAAATAAAGGCCTTTTATTTGGTTTTTCTATGCCATTACAGGAACACTGGGCAATGCCCTTGATCCCCCTGGGAGCTGCAGCCACACCCACACTTGCTGCTGCGGCGTCTGTGAGAAGCCTAGTGTCACATCCTGACGCACACGGCCAGGATGAAGTTCTGCTCTGGGTCACGGGGTCACCTTCTTGTAGGTGATGTGAAGATGCTGAGTCATGGGTTGGGTAGTGGTTGCCATGGAGACTGTCTGTTCAAGTTTGCCTTCAGAATTCAGCCTGAATTTTCGGGTAATCTGAGCAGAACAAAACAAATACAAAATATCTTAGTTTTATCTTCCAAAGATACAACAAATGCTTGAGGTCCCACCACAGGCCAAGTGTTCCTGCAGGGGCTACGACAAGTCACCTTAGTTTTGAGTCAGATGACAGACTCTGCCCACAGAGCTACAGCACCTGCCAAGATCCAGGTGTCCTCGCCTCTCTCTGTCCCCAGAAGACCATGACTTGGTCCCTCCCATCTTAGGGTATTTAGAAGCCACCTTCTTTTTCTGTCAGTAAATTATACACTTGATCTGGCAAAAGGTAACCTTCCCACTTCACTCTGCAGCTTGCACTGATGTCACACACGTTCCTGGAAAACTCAGTAGCAGCACTTAGGAACAAACTATGGTGGCTGTTTCCAAAAAGAAAGCCTGTAGCAAGCAACCTGTGAGAAAACCTTCTCTGCCTGGGATGTCTGCAGAGTGAGGAACCACGACAACTGTTGAGAGATACTTTGGATGGTCACCCTTTCTATTGTTCCAGAACATTCTGGGGTCTCCAGAAGCACATGAAACAGGAGTGTTGTTTTGAGCTGCAGACAACTGTACTGTAATTGGTCAACCCTCTGGCAGAGAAAAAGCTAGATTTTAAAAAGTCTATTTAAAGGAATTGGAGAGTCACCAAGGCTGCAAGGACCAATCAGAGAGAAGGGAGTGCAGAGGGGAGACCCAGTGTGGCTCCATTACCTGACACTTCACGGTTCTCTCTCTGCACTGCTGGAGTGGCTTTTGGACACACCCCATACAATTACACTGATCTCACTATTCAGGGACCCAGCGAGCCTGTCCCTCAGCCTTCAGCTCTGTTTGTGCCAAAATCTGTGGACACCCCATAGCAGCCACCTTGCTCCACTAAAAGTAACTTGGCAGCAAGAAGCAGGTGAGCAAGAGAGGGGGAGACAGCCTGGGAGCAGTCACTGTGGCTGAGACACTGAGGCCACCTCTCCCTGGGTCCCAGGAAGGAGACAGTGTGGGGAAAAGCAGGTGAGGGGCTGCCCCATTCCCCAGCTGTGCACACTTGCAGAGCGTGGCCTCCTGAGCACTGTCACCCCATCTCAGGGATGACAGTCAGCTGTCAAATGGCTGCCTCAGTGCCAAAGCTGGCAATGGCAGTGCCTTGCACAGGCTCCCCAAAAGCCACTTGTCAGGTCCTTGGGACTTTGTATTCCCTTGAACTTTCTTATGCTATTTTCCTCTTCAAACTAAAGTTATTTGGAAAGATTTAAAGTTGAGGCAGATGTACACTGCATTGCTCAGGCTCAATAGACCTCTTCTGGTGCCCGTGGTTCCATCTATCAATCCAGTGAGGTCGCTAACAATAACTGTGGGTGTTCCGAGGCTGCCAGGGGTCCATCTGAGCCACAGACTGGTCCTCATTTCAATAAAGTGGGGATGGAAGCAACTGTTGGCCTTGCTGACTACAAAGCAGAGCTTGCACAGGCTGCTGCAAGCCCACATTCTGGACAGGCTGCCACAGTGGGAGCTCTACTTCTCAGACAAGGGCAACTCTGAGCCTCTGACACTTCAGGAAGACAGTCCATCTCTTTTTTGGGGGTGGGGAAGCCACACCCAGACTCACTGAATCAGAGCCTGCATTTCAACGAAACCCCTTGTGGATGAAAGGGGCCACATGCTGACCTGACCAGCTCAGGGGAGGCCTGCATGGCAGTTTTGCAAACTCAGAGACCTAAAGGAACCACAAAGGATGGTCTGAAATTAAGCTTTAACTAAAAGCAGTTACGGAGGGCAGTTACGTCCTAGGCTGGTATCTTTACTGACAAGGTCAACCTTTACCGTAACTGAGCCTGTCTGTCTTTTCTGCATCTATGATAACACACCCTTAAAATGTCTGGGTGACTTGTAACTTCCCTTTTTCTGGAGCCCCTGGGGCACAACCAAATGTGCTGGACGCCAGGACAGATACCACAAATTCCTTCATTTTCATGTTAATTGTTCCTGCACCCACCTAAGTGTCCATCATTTTACTTTTTATCCAATTCCAGAGTCTCCCCCCCCCCACCCCCCGCTCCCCCGCCCCGCTTTGCTGTATCCCACCTCCTTAATCTTATCACCAATGAATTTCATGTAACCCACCTACGTCCCTCCTTTGATTGCAAGGTATAAATAGAAATGTAACCCACCATTCTGCAGAGCATTATCTCAATTTGTTGAGGTTCTGCTTCCCGGCACTTGTCGACAGTTTGGCTCAAATAAACTCAAAAAAGTTCTTTACAGGTTTCAATGTGTTTTTTTTACATTAACACCCTAGATTCACTGGTACATTGAAGTGTGAGAACTGGTATGAATGACAAGCTTAAAGTGTGGCTATCATCACAATATAAGCAGAAGGGCATTTCTGAAGATTCCTGGGTGGAATAATGAACACAGTGCTTAAAAAACTGCACTGGGGAGAGATCAAAGGTTGTGGCCACGGGGACCGGGCAGTGTGGGTGTAGCCTGCTATCACTGAGGAAGAAAGGGCAATTCTCTGTGAATCATGGAATGTGGGAGGTAACCGGGAGGAAGAGGTAAAAAACAATTCAAGGCTATGAGCCCTTGTTCATTCAGCTCTAATTCTGTGTTCAAGACCCCAGGCTGGCTTTGCTGTTTAATTAAACAGAGATGGTCCTTATTTTTAAGACATTTCTCCTAACCGGTTTGGCTCAGTGGATAGAGCGTCGGACTGCGGACTGAAAGGTCCCAAGTTCGATTCCGGTCAAGGGCATGTACCTTGGTTGCAGGCACATCCCCAGTAGGAGGTGTGCTGGAAGCAGCTGATCAATGTGTCTCTCTTATCGATGTTTCTAACTCTCTATCCCTCTCTCCTCTTCTCTGTAAAAAATCAGTAAAATATATTTAAAAAAAAAAAAAAAAAAAGACATTCCTAGCTTTCCTAGTTGGTTTTCAACAGGTTGTCAAGACCATTCAATGTGGAAAAGACTTTTCAACTAATGGTGCTGGGAGAACTGGATATTCACACACAAAAGAATGAAGCTGGACCCTTATCTAATAGTATATACAAAAACAATAACAATAACTCAAAATAGATCAGAGACTTGAATATAAAAGCTAAATTTATAAACCTCTTAAAAGAAAACATGAGCAAAAGCTTCATGAAACTGGACTGGGCAAGGATTTCTTGTATGTAACACCAAACACAGTCAACAACAGAAAAAACAGACAAACGGGATATCATGAATATTTTAAAAATTTATATATCAAAAGGCACTATCGATAGAGTAAACAGCATCCCACAGAATGAAAGAAAATATTTGCCAGTCAAATACCTGATATTAGAGGTAATATCCAAAATACATTAAGAACTCTTCTGATCCAAAAACAAACAATCCTGGCCTGGCCAATGTGGCTCAGTGGTTGAGCATAGACCCATGAACCAAGAGGTCACTGGTCCGATTCCTGGCCAGGGCCTATGTCGAGATAGCGTGGGCTTGACCCCTAGTAGGGGGCGTGCGGGAAGTGGTCGAAAGATGTTTTTCTCTCATCACTGATGTCTTTTCTTTTCTTAAAATATATTTTTATTGATTTCAGAGAAGAACGGAGAGGGAGAGAGAGAGAGAAACACTGATGATGAAAGAGAATAATTGATTGGTTGCCTCTTGAACACCCCCTACTGGGGATTGAGCCTACAACCCGGGTATGTGCCCTTGACCAGAATCGAACCCGGGATCCTTCAGTCTGCAGGCCGATGCTCTATCCACTGAGCCAAACTTGCTAGAGCTCATTGATGTTTCTATATCTCTCTCCCTTTCCTCTTTCTAAAAACTTTTTTTTAAAAAAAGAAGAGTTCCCAACAATCACAAAGATTGCTGGAATTTCATTGTAAAAAAACAAGCAAACAAACAAAAAAACCCAAATAACCCCGTTCAAATATGGACAAAGGACTTGAATAGACATTTCTGCAAAGATACATGAATGGCTAACACGCCCATGAAAAGATGCTCAGCAGCACTGATCATGGGAAACAAATCAAACCACAGTGATGCCTCCTCACTCATCAAGATGGCTGCTATCAAAACCCCAGAAAATATCAAGTGTTGACGAGGACGTGGAGAAACTGGAGCCCTGTGCATAGGAGATGGGAATGGAAAACGGTGCAGCTTCTGTGGAAAACAGTATAATGGTTCCTCAAACAATTAAACACAGAGTTACCACATGATCCAGCAATTCCACTCCTGAATACAGACTGAAAGAATTGAAATGAGGGTCTCAGAGATATTTGCACACCCACGGAAGCAATCCAAGTGCCCATGGACAGAGGAAAGGTTAAACAAAATGTGTTCCATTCACACAAGGGAATATTAGCCATAAAAAGGAAGGAAATCCTGCCATGTGCGACAACATGGATGAACCCTGAGGACATTATGCTGATAAAATAAGCCAGTCATAAAAAGACAAATATTATATGATTCCACTTATATGAGGTACTTAAGAGTCATTAAAATCACAGAGAGAAAGTAGATGGTGGCCGCCAGGGGCTGGGGGAGGAGAGGAAGGGGAGTTATGGTTTCATAGATAGTGTTTCAATATACAAGAGCTATGGGGATGGATGGTGGGGATGGCTGCACAACAAAGTGAATTATAGAAATCACTGAAGTGGACACTTGAAAATGGTTAAGATGATCAATTTTCTTATATGTATTTCAACTCAATATAAAAACATTAAAAAAGAAAAAAAAGTTGGGTGTAAAATAAACTCAAGAGCATTGTTGCCAGAAGATTTGTGTCATGAGAAACACTGTTAATGCAGGTCTTCAGGATGAAGGGAGATAGTACCACTGGAATTTCAGAGTGACAGGAAGGAGGCAAGGGCAACACAGCGAGAAAATAAATGGATAAGTATAAGAGATTACTTCCCCTCATTATAATTTGTTTGGAAGTCAACTGACTATTTAAAGCAAAAGTAACAATTGTATGAAGGTTCCCAGTGCAGCGTGTTTGTGTGCCCATCCCCCATGGGCCAGGTGTGGTGACAGCAGCACAGGGGAGTAAATGGAGTTACACAGCTGTGAGGTCAGGACTCGTGAAATGGAAAGGGGAAGGTTCAGCTGCAAAGAGCACAGGGTTACCCAAAACCAGGTGGGAAGTGGGAATGCAATGGTATAACACTGATTATAAGTTAAGATGCAGATAGCCTGAAAGCAGCCATTAAAAAAAGATACAGTTGCCGAAACCGGTTTGGCTCCGTGGATAGAGCATCGGCCTGCGGACTGAAAGGTCCCAGGTTCGATTCCGGTCAAGGGCATGTACCTGGGTTGCGGGCACATCCCCAGTAGGAGGTGTGCAGGAGGCAGCTGATCGATGTTTCTCCCTCATCGATGTTTCTAACTATCTCTCTCCCTTCCTCTCTGTAAAAAAAATCAATAAAATATATTTTAAAAAAAAAGATACAGTTAAGAAACTAACAGAAGAAATAAAACAGAATGCTAAGAATATTTAACCCAAGAGAACATAGTAAGGGTCAAGCCAAGGGGAAAGGTAAACTCACAGGGAAAGGCCAACCCAGGGGGGAAGGTCAACCAGGCATGTGAGACCAGCCTCTGGTCAGCCAGGTCACTTGGCAGAGTGGAGCCCTCCCCTTGTCCTCCCTCCCACAGGCCTCACTCTGCCTACCCCCTCCTTTTGCAAAATAGCACTTTTTGTTTAATTAATAAAACCCAAAGTTAGTTCTCTAGTGAAAACCCTGATAAAATAGGAAGCCTCTGGCAAGAAAAAGAGAAGACACAGAAAATCCAAGGGGACATATGTGTCACTTCTCCAAACTCTGAAAATCTTGATATAAGGAGCCGTGAATTTACAAATGAAGTGAGGTAGGGCCTGGAGATGAACAGTGGAGGCAGAAGCAGCATCCAGGTCTGGGTCTCTCTGCTCCCCAGTGCCTGGCCAAGACATGTTCCCAAGGGGGTCACCACTTAGTCCTGTGGGGGCCACCCTCGCCAGGGGGCAGAAACAGCTAAGGAGCTCTATGAATAACTGATACCAAAATGGACAACATCTGAAAAAATTAATTCATTATAACTAGAAATGATCTTCAAACATGACTCAACATTTAGAGTTATTAACATAATTCACTTCATTGACAGCTTCAAGTGGAAAAAACACAGAATCTTCCCCAAAGAGGCTGCAAGAGCATTTGAAGAAACTCAAAACCCTTTCTTGAAAGCAATTCTTAGCACATTAGAAAGAGGATCTTCTTGACCCGGTCACAGCCTCCAGCAAGCATCCAACAGGGCTGTGACACAGCAGTACCTCAGGAAGTCAGGCCTGAGGTCAACAGGTTCCCCGTGACCCCGGCAGTGCCATGCCCAGACCCGGTGGTCAGAGACTGACAGATGTGACTCAGATGGACAGAAACCATGTGTTCCCTTATAACCACCAAAAAACAGTTAGAAGATGAAATGGAGACAACAGTCTATGCACATAGCAACAGAAACTATATGGCACTTAAGGCTTCACCATACCACGAAGTGCCCAAACCTATATGATTTAAGTGATAAAGAAATACACTTTTGATACCTACTGAACACACCACACTAGACCTGAAATTACTGCAGCACACCATCACCCTGCTGTGTAGCACTACCCATGGAAAGACTCCAGTTCTCCCCCATTTAATTCGTGTATTTACACAATCTTGATTTATATTTTATGGACCTGGACAAGCTCATTGAACAGGTTATCTCAATGAGGAACCGCTTAAGAATTAACCAAGAAAAGTTAGCATTTAAAAAAAATCCTCACTTAAGGATATGTGTATTTTTAAAATATGTTTTTATTGACTTCAGAGAGAGGAAGGGAGAGGGAGAGAGAAACACTGATGAGATAAGAAACACCAATTGGATGCCTCCTGTATGTCCTGTACTGGGGATTGAGCCCGAAACCCAGGCATGTGCCCTAACTGGGAATTGAACTGGTGACCTCCTGTTGCATGGGTCAACACTCAACCAACTGAGCCACACAGGTCAGGTGATGTGTTGTTTTTTTAAGTTGATTTTTTGAGAGAGGAAGAGAAAGAGAGGGAGAGAGAAACATCTATTGGTTCCTCCTACATGTTCCTGAACCGGGGATCAAACCTGCCACCTAGGTATGTGAATCAAACTCAAGACCTTTTGGTTTCATGGGATGTCACTCCAATCAACTGAGCCACACTGGCCAGAGCTAATCAAGAAAATTTTAAAAATCAAGAACTTTCCCTAGACATTAAAATATAACAAAGTGTGGTAACTTTAAATTATTAGATGATTTTAAATTACTATTGAAAAAAGACAAAAAGAAAGAAACAGGCCCCTCCCCCTATTTATGGGGGATGTGCTTGTGATAGGGCATGACATTTCAAATCTGTAGGGTCACCGTTCATCCATCTGAGGAAAGTAGAACTATACATTGCATCCTGTAAAAACAAATCTGAGAGAAACTAAAGGTCTGAGTGTAAGAAGGAAAGCTATAAGAGTACAAGAAAAATGGAAGAATAATTTTATCATTTTGGAGAAAACAATTTTCTGAGCATGAATCCAAATCCACACACCACAAAGGAAAAGACCCCCAGAGGCAACCACAGTAAAGCTTACAACCTGTGGGTAGAACACATCATAAACCAAAGTCACACAAGCCACCAAATGGGGAAATGCAGACAATAGATTAATATCCATAGTATATAAAAAGCCCCCATAAATCAATAAAAAAAAAATGAAAGCCCACAGAAAAACGGGCAATGACTTTAAACATCAAGTACACAGAACAAGAAATACCAATGGTGAATTAGTGTGGGGAGTCCTCCCTTTCACTCATATGTTAAATTTAAAACACGAATGAGATGCAATCTCTTCTTTATCAGATTAGCATGTTGATAAGGGAGTAGGGAACCAGGCACTCATGCAATGCTGGTAGGAATTCATTAATAAAAGGAATTTACTTGTATCTTATCAAAATTTTAAATGTACCTATCCTTTGATCCAACAATTCAACTGGGAGAAATTTATCCAACAGATGTGGATATACCTGCAAAAGTGGACAACACAAATGGAAAAGGAAGTTTGTGACAGAAAAACAAGGAACCTGAGAATCTCCCTGCCCACCAGCCAGGACATGTAAGTGAGGAAGAATGATGTGCCCTGGAGACAGACAAGTCCCCAAGACAAAGTGAGAAGTCAGAGCAATGTGCAATCCTGCCTACACCACAAAGTGATGTCTGAGAGGGATGACAGGCTCACCTGCTCCACGTGGGGCTCCTTGGCAAAGGAGATCCTGGCGATGGAGTGGGATGCGATGCACAGCTCCTGCCCGTTCACCTCGCCCTCCTCCACCTCCACAATGCCTGCAAGAGAGGGCCATTAGTCCATGACAGCCTGCCATGGGCTCTTGGCGTCCATCTTTGCATTCATAGATTCAACAGACCTAGACCTGAACTCTGCAGCCATTAAGGCCACAAGGCCCCTTGTCTGCAATGAACCTCCTGATATCAAGAGGGGAAAAACACAGCTTCTCATACTAGTACAGCCAGGGCAGGTGATCTAAAGAGGGTCGACCTCTCCAGGGGTGCCCTGACTTCCACCCGCCTTCCCCACCCCCCTCAAATAGATCCCCTAGGATCTGAGAGGAGGGAAAGGTGGCCAGGGAAATGGACATCCCTCTGGCTGACCAATGACTTGCAGTTCACCAATGTCCTGGGCTCCATTCCAGATTGGGCTGGTCCTAACTGTCCACCTGCTTCCAGGAAGTGAGACTCATCTGAGGCAGTGAGCAGGTAAAAGTCAACAGCTGGGTTCTGCGTCATTTCTAATTGATGAACCTGGTAAGCTATTTTAGAATGACCTCATTCTAGGGGCAAAGCAGACTTCCAGACAAGAGCTTTCAGACAGACAGTGAGCCTCTCAGGCGGAAAAAAAAATCAGCCCGTTCTCACAGAAACACTCCTTTACCACCTCCTGTGGACCTCAGAGACTGCAGACAGGACTCCACCTGCTGACTCCCCACCTGCAGGCCCCACTGCACTTGTCCTGATGCTTCCTGCCCTGAAAGGGACCCACAGGGTTAGGTCTGTGTCCCCCTCCCAACTGACCCCCACAAAATGTGAGCAGGGACACTGGAGCGACTGAAAGAACAGAGGCAGACGCTATCTCACCCAGGGGCCATCTGGCTGGCTGGCAAGAGGTACCTGTGTTCTGGGCGCTGACGAAGGCCACCTTGTTGGTGTCGGGTTGTAGCCGGATGAAGCCGCACTCTCTGTGCATGGGCTTCCGAGTGTCCGGGTGGAAAGCATTGAATCTGCACGGGGAACAGGGAGTGAGGACAGGGCATAGGTGAGGGCAGGGATGCAGGGCCCTCAATGCAGGCTTTGCCGCCACCCTCCCCACTTTATAAGGCCCCCACTGAGCACAAGGTAATACACTTCCCGCTCACATGGAAAGACACTTGAGCAACCACATTCGTGGGCTGTGGCCACCAGGTGCATTAGGGGTTCGACCTCTAGCCTGAAAGCACCCCCTGGAACCTCCCCACACAAACACTCCACTGTGCTTGGCACCACCTCAAGGACAGCCAACATGTTCTTTATAATTGTGGTTACCTTTCCCAAAGCCCTTTTAGCCCACACCTGACATGCTTCAGGCCTCAGCACCAAATCCCACCCTTACACCAGGTCTGCCCTCCCCAGAGCTATCATCTTGCCGTGGACACCCACTCATCTACACGGTGGGGAAAAGAACAGGCCCTGAGTCAGGACTCCACTTCTTATCAATCAACCTGCATCATGATGCAAGTTCACGGTGATGGAAGAGACAGCTGCGCTGACATTCCTGCACTTAGGCTCTAACACACTTTGCCAGCACTGCGAGCTGCCATTGGAATCGAACCCTGAACAGGGCAGCGCTGGCAGCCACAGCACATGCCCTCTCTCCACAACCCTCATGAGAAATACACTCTAGATCAGTGATGGCGAACCTTTTGAGCTCGGCGTGTCAGTATTTTGAAAAACCCTAACTTAACTCTGGTGCCGTGTCACTTATAGAAATTTTTTGATATTTGCAACCATAGTAAAACAAAGATTTATATTTTTGATATTTATTTTATATATTTAAATGCCATTTAACAAAGAAAAATCAACCAAAAAAATGAGTTCGCATGTCACCTCTGACATGCGTGTCATAGGTTTGCCATCACTGCTCTAGATCATAGTCTAACACACTCACAATTCTATTCACCAAAATAGATACTTTGTACTATAGTCACAAAATTATCTTTGGGTTGTAGCCCACTGTTTAACAAGACTGTTTTATACTGCCCGTTATTTTGTGTTTTCCAGAATTTCCTCTTTGGTGTTATGTACACAATATTATTTTGCCCTCATCCATTCAGTCAAGAATAATACAAAAAGGTATGAGATAATATTTTTAAAAGCAAGGTCTTCTAAATCCTTCTGAAGTTTCTAGGCATGACATAAATAGAATCAAGTTAATTTAATAAGATTCTTAATATATAATTAAATGTATAGCGGATATTGGGGAAGGGCAGACTTTTACTTTTAATATTTTTTCATTGCTTAAACTTTAAAAACTGTGTGTTATCTCTGAAATTAAAAACAAAATATTCTCAGCCACCTCCCCTGGTTCCCTTCTATTTAGCCACCCGACACTACGACCTGCCTCCTGTGGTTGGGGCGAGGGTGAAACGCACACAGCTGAAGGACCTCTGCTTTGTTGTCTAATAAGAACCTGAGAACCAAAATATTAACAGCTCCTTTGAGACCTCAATCAGCTCAGGGGTAAGTCTAAAAGAAAGTCAAGCTCTCTCCTTTTCAGTAATATTGGGTGAAGGGTTTAGTTAAGCACGAGCACTTATTTTGTGTTTGGGGTAACACATCTGACATCTTGCCAGCCTAGCATCATCACATACACAGGAGCCACAACGTCCTGTCTCTGCCTACCATGTTTCAGCTGCAAGTGCAGGGAGCCTCTCTGGGACATGCCCTTCCCACCTGGCATTCTCCCAGAGACTCAGGTGCACTTACGAGAAGTTGAGCATGGGCTGGCCCACGTGGGAGATGTGCACCTCCTCCAGGTACTGGAAGGGCTGCAGTGTTGGGAAGGTCCCAGCTCCCGGTGGGTCTGACAGCCAGGTGCCCAGCATCCAGGACAGCGGCTCGACCACTGGGTTCATCTTGGGGGGCTCTGAGGACAAATGGAAAAGACAGTCAATGGCTCCGTGTCCACTGGTCTCCTTCTGACCGAGCCCTGCTGAGCTTTGTGTGGAAGCACACTCGGTCAGCACATGCCTCATAATTTACAGCGGATCCTGCTGATTCTAAACATGCTACCAGCCACCTGTCAAGAGGGGGAGAAAAAGGCCAAACAATGAGTAAATGTCATCTTGCAGATCAGTGTCAGAATGTGGTATCTCCTACATGAAGGGAGAACAGGAGATCCATTGAAGAGATAGGAGTTCCAGAAGCTCCTTGGTCTTTGAAATTATACAACCTTTGGCTATAAATTGGAAGCAGCCTAGGAGAATAATATCCAGGAAGAAGGGAAGTGAAGGGCTCTGGAGCTGGAGAAGTGTCCCACCAAAGCTGAGACAACTGGGAACTGAAGAGGAGACTGTGTAGCCAGCTGGTGGCAGCCCCAGTCCGAGATAAGAACATAATGGGCAGAACGGGGAATGGCGCATAGACTTCTGGGCCCACAGAGGGCAATGTAACAGCCTGAATAGGAATGGGGTTAAAATCCATTCCTTTCCAATATAGCAAGCTCCCTTTCAGTGTTTCCTTTTCAAATTGCTTACAGAAAGTTTGACAGTGAGGATGACAACAGTAGAGATTTGGCCAATAAAACGTTCATAATCCTATATAAAAGCCTAATATGCTAAGTGTCTGGTTGTCTGTTTCACCAATCAAAGCATAACATGTTAATGATGCTCAACCGCTCGTTATAACGTGCACTGACCACTAGGGGGCAGAGAGTTGACCGGTTGCTATGACATGCACTGACCACCAAGGGGTAGGCGCTCCGACCGGTAGGTTAGCTTGCTGCTGGGGTCTGGCCTGAGCGAGATGGGCTAGACACGCCTTGGAGCCCTCCCGCAGCCCCTCCCCAGTTGGCCAACCTCCTGCGTCCCTCCTGGCCCCGATCGTGAACCGGTGGGGTCTTTCACCCTGGGCTGCACCCTCTTGCAATCCGGGACCCCTCGGGGAATGTGGGAGAGCCGGTTACAGCCCAACCTGCAAGACAGACTGAGGGGCCCCACTGGTGCACAAATTTGTGCACTGGGCCTCTAGTCAACAATAAAAATATTTATAAAAAATAAAAGATGGAAAATTCTATTTTTGTATATATATATTTTTAAATATATTTTATTGATTTTTTACAGAGAAGGGAGAGGGATAGAGAGTTAGAAACATCGATAAGAGAGAAACATCAATCAGCTGCCTCCTGCACACCCCCTACTGGGGATGTGCTCACAACCAAGGTACATGCCCTTGACCAGAATCGAACCTGGGACCCTTCAGTCCTCAGGCTGACGCTCTATTCACTGAGCCAAACCATTTAGGGCTATTTTTGTATATTTTAACACTTTTTTTTTTTTGAAAAGTTGTGTAGCCCTGACTGGTTTGGCTCAGTGGATAGAGCGTCAGCCTGTGGACTAAAGGGTTCCAGGTTCGATTCCGGTCAAGGGCCTGTACCTTGGTTGTGGGCACATCCCCAGTGGGGGGTGTGCAGGAGGCAGCTAATCGATGTCTCTCTCATCGGTGTTTCTAACTCTCTATCCCTCTCCCTTCCTCTCTGTAAAAAAATCAATAAAATATATTTTTAAAAAAGTTGTGTAACTGCCAATAATCTCAGACATTAAATAAGAGGCAACACTACAAAAAACTCTATGCCCACAAATGTGCAATTGTAGATGAAGTGACCAAATTCCATTAACATAAACTACATAAATTTATATAAGAAACAGTTGTATCTCTGAAAAATAAATCAAATTATTAATACAAGTCCTTCCAATAAAGAAATAAATATGCTCAAATGTTTTAATTGGTGATTCTGAACAAACACCTATATATATAAAAGCCTAAGCGATTGTTACAACCAAATGACTGGAATGATGGTCGACCAGTAACTATGACACACACTGACCACCTGGGGGCAGATGCTCAATGCAGGAGCTGCCCCCTGGTGGCCAGTGCACTCCCACAGTCAACCTCCCGTGCTGGCCAACCTCTGGTGGTCCCTCTCCCTGGCCTATCCCTCCCCCCAGCTAAGGCTCCAGGCCCTGGAGAATCTGGGTCTGGGAAGCCTGTAGGAGAAGAGCAACCCCGATCGAGACAGAGTAGCAGCTCGGAGGGGGCAGAAGGGGCAAGGCAGCAGCCTAACTGCAAAGACATAAAGTAAGCCCCACCACCATCTTAACCTCTGCCACCGAACCACGCGTGCGCACCGCTTGACCTTCTGCCCCCATCAGCCACTTCTAGTTTGGCTCCATGCCTTTCCGGGCTCCCAACTGCTGATTGGCTAGCGCTCCTATGGCGGTGTGCTACCATTGGCCGAAGTCAGCTACCTATCATGCTTGGGGGCAGAGCTCTGAAAAAATGTGTGGCTGAGGTAGGAGAGACAATCTGTCTGTCTGTCAGCAACTCTGCCCCAGGGAGAGTGAGGCGGCCCAAGTGCAGGCAGTGAAGTAGAGCTGTATTTCCACCTCAGAGATTAGCTGGTGTTCAGGCCATTTTGGGGCACTCTGTCTGTGGCCTTTGCCTGCCACTACCTCAGCACATCTGCACAATGAGATCAGGGCCTGCTGGCCAACCTCCTGTGGTCCCTCCCCCAAGCCAGCAGGCCCCTCCCCTGCACAAATTCGTGCACGGGGCTTCTAGATAGACAATAAAAATTTAAAATCAGAATGTGAGCTACAGTCTTTGATGCAGCTAAGGAATAAAAGCTTCAGAATCAAGAGTTCTAGACTAGAAGAAGCTGCTGCTGATGTTTGTGAGCTGCCTGTTATCTTCATCTCCACAGGAGGCAAACAGCAGCCAGCTAACAAAAGCTAATAAAAGACAAGTGTCCCAGCCCACCATATGGCCTTACATTCCAGTGAGGGAAGACAATACACAAAGAAATAAGGAAAAGGAAGAATTTACCGTACATTAGGTGACAAGCTGGAAAGGGAAATGAAGGTTGGTGAGGGTTTTGAGATCTTACTTAAGAGGGGCAAGGCCAGCCTCCAAGAAGTGTGTGAGACCACTCGGGGGAACAGTGGACTAGGCAGACATGCCACAGACACAAAGGTCCTGGGTTGCCCAGGCTGGCCTTGGGGGGAGGGCTTTGGCCTTGACTCTGAGCAGACAGAGCCCTGGAGGTCTCAATGGAGCCAAGATTGCTGGTCGAGCAGAGTGGGTACAGCTGCAAGAAGCACCTGGTGGCAGAGAAGGGTGGCCTGGGCAGTTGGTAGTGGTGGAGGTGGTGGAAAGGACCAGGTTCTGGATCTGATCTGAAGGCACAGCTGGCTAGACTTGCTGATGGCTCGGACATAGGACATGAGAGGGAGGGAGATGAGTCGGAGGTTTATAGCTGAATAACCGAGAAGACAAGTTGCCACTGGCTGACATGTAAGACAGGAGCTGGGTGGTTTGAAGCTTGACACTAATGGCAACAATCAGTCAGCAGGACAGTCCAAGCCCAAACTCTCAGAATAAATAGAAACCAGTATGCTGCAGACAGACAGCTGTGGTCTTAGAGCATCTACCAATCTGGCAGACTCAGTGCCGCACTGAAAACACATTTTTATAGACCTCAGGCTTTGCGGAGGTCAGGCGGCCTAAGGCAAGAGCAGCACAGAGCGGTCAGAGCCTGCGGTCACCGCCTGCTCCACTCCTGACCTTGGGTCCTGGTCAGCACACATGAAGCATGGCCTATCTGACCAGGAAAGCCAGAAACCAGGTGCAGGGCAGCCTAAGATACCAACCCTGCGCTCGGGGGCCCCCTACCCACCCTGGGTACTAGTGAAATAAGGGGAGGGGTGTTTTGTTGTTTTAATATACTTTTATTGATTTCAAAGAGGAATGGAAGGGAGAGAAAAATAGAAACGTCAATGATGAGAGAAAATCACTGATCAGTTGCCTCCTCCATGCCCCACACTGGGGATCAAGCCCACAACCCAAGCCCACAACCCAGGAATGTGCCCTGACAGGGAATCAAACCATGACCTCCTGGTTCATAGGTCGATGCTCAACCACTGGGCCACACAGGCCAGGCTGATTTCACATTTCTGGATCTCAGAGTCGGTGGACAGTCATTCTGGCCCGGAGGGTCTGCGTGACTTCTCATATAAAAATCGTCCTGGCCCTAGGTGGTTTGGTTCAGTGTATAGAGCATTGGCCTGTGGATTGAAGGGCTCCAGGTTCGATTCCGGTCAAGGGCACATGGCTGGGTTGGAGGCTCAATCCCCCGACTGGGGGCGTCCAGGAGGCAGCCGATCGATGGATGAGGTCCTCTCTCATTGATGTTTCTATCTTTCTACTTGAAACATCCATCTTATATAAAAACTGCTGTTTGAAATTTTAACCTTGCTATTTCTGGCTTCTGTAAATGCTTGCTGGCTTAAATAATAAGGAAAATAAGACTATTCCCATTTCAGAGAGGTCATTAAACCTTCTCCAGACGAAGTTATCAGTGCTGGCATCAGGCCAAGCCTTTGGTCGAGGTCTGAAAGTGCCAGCACATAGAGGCTCTTTAAGAACTTGCAAAGGGGACTGGAACAGAACCCCATATTTGGGAGACAAAGAAGGTAAAATGGTATAAATACAGGAAACTTCCTGTGTGATTTGGCCCAGAATTCGAGAGACATTTTCCTCTGGGCCCGCGCGTAATAATAATAAATGTAACTCCATCTCTCTAAGCGTTGCTTGGTTCTTCTCTTGTTTTCTCTGTAACATACTCTCTCCCTTCCCCTTTCTCTAAAACTCAATAAAACATATTTTTAAAAAATCATCTTGTTAATATGATGCCATGTCAAACCAGTGTTCTTACTTTTCTTAGGTTTTCTGAGTGTGTTGATCCTTTCACCTGGGCAAGGCCCCAAGACCTTGGGTTGAGCTGGGCCAGTCCCTAGTAGGAACCACACAGCTGCACTGGCAGATGCCAGACATGAACGGGGAAAGTGGGAGAAGCTGAAGAATCCCCAAAGAAGAAGAAAAAGTGTTAATCAGAGCACCACCAAATGAAACCAAAGGGGAAGGGCACTGCTGGGAAACATGACACGGGACACAGGGCAGAAATGAGTTCAAGAGGAGGGAAAAGGTAAAAGAAATGAAAATAAAATTATAAGGATTAGAGACCCTCACACTCCACTTCTGGGAAAAGTTTGGTGGTTGGTTCCCCAGGCTGAGCTGGAGTCAGGACTCTGCAGTAAGCCCACCTGAGACCCGAAAAAACACATCCACACACAACACTGTGCGTGAGTGTTCACAGCAGCATCAGAGCAGACAAAACACGGAAACAACCCAAAGCCCTTCACTGGACAGATAAACAATGGGGCCATTCAGACAACAGAGTGCTACTCAGCCATAGAGAGGCACGAAGCACGGACACTCACTAAGATATAGCAAAGCCTTGAAAACGTTGAGCGAAGGGAAAGAAACCAGACATTAGAAGCCTCGTATGGCCTGACTCCATTCATATGAAAATCAGAACAGGAGAGGCCACAGAGCAGGAAAGCAGGACAGTGGTTTCTCCACGGCAACTTCAGTGGCAGAAGACATCATCACCACACTTACAAGATGCAGCGATAGAAAGTGAGCCACGGATTCTACAGCCACCACTTCCTCTACAGGCAGGCCACAGACCTGTGCTGCCCAACAGGGCCTCTGGGGGACACATGTGAGCACTGGAAGTGTGGCTGGTCCACTAAGGTATGCTTTAAGTGTACAGCATGCTGGGTTTCCAAAATAAATACCTTAGTAATTTTAAGTATTGGTGGGTTACAGGTGAAAATGATGTTTTAGATAACATTGGATTAAACAAAATACATTATGAACATTAATTTCACCTGCTTCTCTCTACCTTTTTAATGTGGCTCTTAAGAAAATTTTAAGTTACACAAGGCTCAGGGACTGAAAAGCAGGGTAAGCGGCCACAGCCATGATGGACTGACCTGAGTCACCAACAGTACGAAGTCGGGTGGCCGTGGGCTGGTCTGTGGCATTCGGGACTGGGCAAAAAGGTGTTTTATTATTACAATAAAAATAAGAGTAGGGTGGACTAGTGATAAAAAAAATTTAAGTTACATATGAGCTCATGCTATGGACAGTCTCAACATTCAGGGAACACGGCTTCTGTGAATTGTCCCTGAGGATGTTACTAGAAGGCAGACTTCACCAAGATACAACAAAAAATGATGGCAAAAGGAAACACAGTAAGTACTGAACACAGTCCACAGAAACACACACGTTGTGTGACTCAGTGGTTGAACATCAACCTATGAACCAGTAGGTCATGGTTCGATTCCCAGTCAGGGTACATGCCCAGGTTGCCAGCTTGATACCCAATAGGGGGCCTGCAGGAGGCACCTGATTGATGATTCTCTCTCATCATTGATCTTTCTTTCTTTCTATTAAAAAATATATTTTCACTGATTTCAGATAAGAAGGGAGAGGGAGAGAGAGATAGAAACATCAATGATGAGAGAGAATCATTGATCGGCTGCCTCCTGCACACCGGAGGCTCAACTACTAAGCTATGATGGCTGGGCTTATCATTGTTGTTTCTCTCTCTCTCTCTCTCTCTGCCCCCCCCTCCCTTTCTCTCTGAAATCAATAAAAATATTTTAAAAAGGAAAAGCACAATATAAATAATAAGAGCTAAGCGCAACCACACCTGAACTCACATAATAAAGAAAAAGCTTTTCAGATGGATCACAAAGCAAGACACCAACTCCTGTGCTATGAACAAGAGAGGCACTAAATCAAGTGACTCAGAAAGGTGTTTCAGAAAGTGGGGCAGACACATCGGGAAGAAAGCAGGGTCAAGCCCCTCCTGTCAGGTAAAACAAAGTTTAAGCCACACAATGGCTGAAGGGACTGCGATGTGAGTGCTCGTGCACCAGACATAGCAGCAGCATTTAGGTAGTGGAAATTACTGAAGAGATGCACATTGACAGAAAGGAGTTAAAGGAAATATCAATTCATGTCGATGTCCAAGTGAATAAAATACAAAAATGAAATACCTACATAGCATGATAAATAAGGCACTTCTGATGGATACACAAACTTGGTAGCTGAAAACTAGAGGATACTCCTTTTCTTTTTTAAATATATTTGTGTTGATTTTAGAGAGGAAGGGAGAAGGAGAGACAGACAAAAACCCAGGCATGTGCCCTGAGGTGTCTGCACCAGGATATCTAATTACTCTTGAGAAACATTGCACATTTGGTCCTGGCTTGCTGTTATTTGCTTTTAACTGTAAGGAATTTTAATCTGAACAGGACACCAGGACTGGCAGTAAATAATCAGCAGGCAGGTGGGTTCCATGACCCTCGCCAGCAGTGCCCACAGGTTCCTCCACTGCTCCAACCTGTCTGGCCGCATCTTTCCTTGTTTTCACTGAAGCTTTGAGGGAGGAGAACCACCAACAAAATAACTCTAAAATCCAAATGTCAGGTTACATGAGCCTGTTAAATTTCATTAAACTATATCCTTAAGATCTGTGTATTTTACCTACATAAATTATACTTCATTATAAAAATAAAATGAATTTTAAAGTCAAACAAATAAAAAGTATAATAATAAAGGATCTAAATCTATTTGCCACTTTCAACTTCTTCAAGTAAATTTGACAGGCTTTCCTATGCATTTTTTTCTGGATTTCATCTTTCTTTTATTAAAGTCAACCAATATGCAAAAAACAGTACATTTTCTCCAAGAAACTTAAATTTTCATTTTTTGGCCTGAGGCAGCGAAAGAAGGCTTACCCATCCCTAAATTTTCTAAACTCCGAACACCAGCAAGGTTCTTCAAGGTTGTTTTCTTCCAATTGACGGGAAATGTTTGCACCTGGCTGTTAAAGAGCTCGGCAGGAAGTGAATGCCAAACCTAAAGAATGCATTCTGGGAACTGTAGTTCCCTATAAAAGATGACTCCTCAAATCTGAGAGGGAAGGTGGGGGGAGGGTAGGTGGGCGGGAAGAGATCAACTGAAGAACTTGAAGAACCTGTACACATATATGCATAACCAATGGACACAAACAATAGGGTGGTGAAGGTCTGGGGTGGGGCAGGCTAGAAGGGGTCAATGTGGGGGGGGAAAGGGGACATATGTAATACTTTCAACCATAAAGATTGAATAATAAATAAATAAAAGAAAAAAGATGACTCCTCAGAAAAAAATGGAAGACAAAGACAGACCAGGAGATGACCCAGTCCTAGTAGCTGGGAGGAGATGTCAAGTTGAATTTTATGAAGGTCAGTCAGGCCAGAGAGGTCACATGTCTTGTGTGGAGGATAAAGGGGGACCTCCACCCTCCGCTACTTCCACTGACGACAGAGGGAAATGACTTTTTCAACAGGGAAAAAGTCAGGCAGCCAGGCACATAGCAAAGCTGCTTCTTTCCGAACAGTAACTCTGGAAACATGTCGCTTTCTGCCTGTCTCCCAGAGTGCTAGCTGCCCACTCCTCCCGTCTTTTAAAATGGACACTCAGAGACTGCTCTGTCTCTTGGCAAATGTATCAGCATATGGGCCTGGACTCAATGACAGGAAATACTCACTGAGACCTAGAGACAGACTTCTTCCTGGCACCTCCCACCACCCTCACAGCGCTCTGTGACAACAGTGTTTCCCACCCCAGCACACTGGAAATGATACTAACTGCAAAGCATAGCAGCGTAGGGAGAGCAAAGACTGCCTGCTGCTTGCCTAGCACAGCCATCCCCAGTGGAGAGGACACTACCCAGCACACTACCAGTGGGATCCGTTTGGGTCCCACTGGCATGGCACAACAGGTAAAGAAATAGCAAGGCCCTCGCTTTATCACCCGTTAGATGGAAAGGTATCACCACAGTTCTTATAGCACAGGAATGTGCAAGTTATTAATTCAAGTTCTGCTGCTTCAATTACCAGCCATGTACATGCCAGACACAATGTGAAACCTTGGAGATGCCAGCATAAGACAGTGGTCTGTCTTTAAGGAACAGACAGTATGGCCATTTGTGGTGTTTTTTAAAAAACTGATTTCAGCCCTGACCGGTTTGGCTCAGTGGACAGAGTGTCAGCCTGTGGACTCAAGGGTCCCAGGTTTGATTCTGGTCAAGGGCATGTACCTCGGTTGTGGGCACATCACCAGTGGGGAGTGTGCAGGAGGCGGCTGATTGATGTTTCTCTCTCATCGATGTTTCTAACTCTCTATCCCTCTCTCTTTCCCTCTGTAAAAAATCAATAAAATATATATTAAAAAAACACTGATTTCAGAGAGAGGAAGGGAGAGACAGAAACATCAATGACTAGAGGCCCAGTGCATGACATTCGTGCACTTGGCGGGGGTGGGGTGGGAGTGGGGATGGTAGGGAGGGTCCCTCAGCCTGGCCTGCGCCCTCTCACAGTACGGGAGCCCTCAGGGGATGTCCGACTGACAGCTTAGGCCTGCTCCCTGCAAGCTGTCAATAGGACATCCTTAGTGCTACCGCTGTGCTCACCAGTGGTGAGCCCAGCTCAGGGCTTCTGGCTGAGCGGCACTCCCCCTCTGGGAGTGCACTGACCACCAGGGGGCCGCTCCTGCATTGAGCACCTGCCCCCTGGTGGTCAGTGCACATCATAGCGACTGGTTGTTCTACTGGTCGATTTGCATATTAGCTTTTTATTATATAGGATTATATAGGATGAGAGAGAAACATTGATTGGCTGTCTCCTGCATGCCCCCCTGACAGGGATAGAGCCCGCAACCCAGGCATGTGCCCTGACCAGAAATCAAACTGCGACCTCCTAGTTCTTAGGGGAGAAATTAAAATAAAATAAAATGCTCAATTAAAACCAGAGAAGGCAGAAAGTACAGAAAGAAAACAAAACCAAATAGAGAGTAGTTATAAACACAACATATATTAATCCCACTGTAGCAATAATCACTTTAAAGTGAATGGTCTAAGTATACCAGCTCTAAGTATACCAATTAAAAGACGAAGACTGCCCTAGTTGGTTTAGCAAAACCAGCGGTTAGGCAGTGATGGCGAACCTTATGAGCTCGGTGTATCAGCATTTTGAAAAACCCTAACTTAACTCTGGTGCCATGTCACATATAGAAATTTTTTGATATTTGCAGCCATAGTAAAACAAAGATGTATATTTTTGATATTTATTTTATATATTTAAATGCCATTTAACAAAGAAAAATCAACCAAAAAAATGAGTTTGCGTGTCATAGGTTCACCAACACTGGGTTAGAGCATCAGCCTGGGGACTGAAGGGTCTCAATTCGATTCAGGCCAAGGGCACATACCTCGATTCCAGGCTCGATCCCCAGCCCCCAGTTGGGGTGCATATGGTAGGCAACCAATCGATGTGTCTCACATCCATGTTTTCTTTCTCTCTCTCCGCTTCTCCCGCCCTTCCACTCTCTTTAAATAATGGAAAAAACATCCCCGGGTGAGGATTAACAACAACAAAACAAACAAACAAAAAGGAGACTGTCAGAGTAGATTAAAAAGACCCATCACCCTGTTGTCTAGGGTGAAACCCACTTTATAAAAACACAGATTAAAGTAGATACAGAGAAAGATGTATCATGAGAACTTGAATCAAAAGAAAGTTGGAGTAAACAAATTAGTCTCAGGTGAAGCAGACTTCATGAGAAGAAAGTTATGGGGTAAAGAGGGGAATTACATAACAACAAAGGTGTCAATTCTCGAAGAAGACACACTAATCCTTGATATCTATGTACTAACACAGGGCATCAAACACACGTGAGACAAAACTGACAGAATTCAAGTAGCGACAGACAAATCCACTGTCAAAGGTGGGGACATCAACACACTCTACAGAATGGACAGGTCCAGCAGGCAGGAAAGCATTTAGGACACAATTGAACTCAATGGCACTATCAATCAACTGGACATATCTGACATCTGTAGGTACTATAGTTAATTTTATGTGTCAACCTGACTGGGTGAAGAAGATGCCCAGAGAGCTGGTAAAACATTCTTTCTGTGTGTGTGTCTGTGATGATACTTCTAGAGGGATTAGCATCAGACTTGGAGAACTGCATAAAGCAGAGGCCCTACTATAAGCGCACCGAGGGCCTGAACAAAACGAAGGAAGGGAGAATCTGCTCTCTGTTTGGACATCTATACTCCTGGCACTTGGGCCTTTGGACTCAGACCAGGATTTATCTCCTACACCCTCCAATTCTCAGGCCTTTGGACAGGGACTAAACTGACCTACCAGTTCTCCTGGCTCTCTAGCTTGTCATCCATAACCTTGGGAGCCAATTCCTAAGATGCCGGGAGCCGGTCCATCCTTGCTGTTTCAAGGGACCTGGCATATATGGCATACTGTTCTTAATATGTTTGCTCACCTTCTTGGCACTATGTGTTTTAACCAAGGTCTCTGAGAAAGGTTGTTTCCCCAGGTAGGGATTTCCCCCTGAAGTTAGGGAGGGAATAAAACCCCTTAACTAAGTGCCAGGTGGGTAATTAATCACTTTAACTACGAACAATCATGCTTAAGCTACATAATCTTTACTCCCTGGAATGGAGATAAGAAACGCCCTAACCTTTGAAATAGAGATTGATAGGATTGGAATCAACTGGTATAAATACAGATGTAAGAAGACAGAACAGAGAGAGAGACAGAAATTGGCACAGAACCTACACAGAACGTTCTCTAGAGACAGAAGAACTTCGCTGGAGAGAACATGGCAAAAGATCCTGGACAGAAACTGGCCTCAGAACCTAGAGACAGAACCTAGCGAGAGAACATGGCAAAAGATCCTGGACTGAACCTGACTACAGGAATTGGCAAGAGAACCTGACTAGAACCTGGTGACTGAACCTGGCTGGAGAACCTGGACAGAACCTGGCTGGAGAACCTAGCGAGGGAACATGGCTACAGAACCTGGCTGGAGAACCTAGCGAGGGAACATGGCTACAGAACCTGGTTGGAGAACCTGGAGAACCTAGCAAGAGAACATGGACACAGAACCTGGCTGGAGACCCTAAGCAGAACTTCGCTGGAAATCCAGACCAGAACTTGGCTGGAGATCCTGGCTAGAGATCCTGGCTAGGCTGCTGATCAACTGAACACTGTCTCCGTGTCCTTCCTTCTTCGCCGACTCCGTCTACGCCTTTGGGAACCCCTGGACCTGCTGGGGCAGGACCCCGGCACTAAGAAATCTCTCTTCTTAAGTATCTCTCTCTCTACACACACACACACACACACACACACACACACACACACACACACACCCTATTGGTTGTTTCTCTGGAGACCCTTAAGAGCTACTTCATTCCAACAACAGAAGGCACATTCTTCTTAAGCTCACATGGAACATTCTGGGTCCTACAAAACACCTTCACCAACTTAACAGAATAGAAATCACATAAAGTATGCTCTCAGACCACAATGGAATTAAACTAATACCAATCCTTCTCAAATCTTTCCAAAATATAGGAGGAAACACTCCTAACTCATTCTATGAGACCAGCAAAGACACTACAAGAAAAGAAAGCTACAGACTAATATCCCCTATGAACACTGATGTGAAAATACTTAACAAAATACTAGCAAACTGAATTCAGCAGTGTATTAAAGGGATTATACACCATGACTAAGTGGAATTTATTCCTGGCATGCAAGGAATCTGATCAACATACACATATGGATCAGTGTAATATGCCACATCAACAAAATAAAGGGAAAAACTACAATGTCATCTCAATTGATGTAGAAAAATCATTTGACAAAATTCAATGCCTTCATGATACAAACACTCAACAAAATAGGAACAGACAGGAACAACCTCAACATAATAAAAGCCATGTATGAAAAACCCACAGTGCACATCAAAATTAATGGTAAAACACTGAAAGCTTTTCCTCTAAGATCAGGAACAAGACAAGGAAGGCCACTCTCACCACTTCCATTCTATATGATCCTGGAAGTTCAGCCAGAGCAATTAGACAGGATAAAGAAATAAAAGACATCCATTAGAAAGAAGTAAAATTATTTCTGTTTACAGGTGAGATGATCTCATATATAGAAAATCCTACTAGAGACTCCACAAAAAAATTATTAGATCTAATAAATAAACTCAGCAAAAATAGCAGGATACAAAGTCAACACACAAAAATCAATTGCATTTCTATACACTAACCTGAAAAAGAGATTACAAAAACAATTCTGTTTATAATAGCATCAAAAAGCATAATTACTGCCCTAGCTGGTTTGGCTAAGTGGATAGAGCGTTGGCCTGTGGACTGAAGGGTCCCAGGTTCGATTCCTGTCAAGGGCACATGCCTGGGTTGTGGGCTCGATCCCCAGTAAGGGGTGTGCAGGAGGCAACCAATCTATGATTCTCTCTGGTCATTGATGTTTCTATCTCTCGCTCCCTCTCCCTTCCTCTCTGAAATCAATAAAAACATATTTTCTTTTTTAAAAAGCATAATTACTTAGGAATTAACTAAGGAAGTGAAAGACTTGTACAATGAAAACTATAAAACATTTCAGAAAAAAATTGAAGACACAGAACAGAGAGCCCAGAAATAAAGCCTTGCACATGTGGTCAAATTATTATTTTATTTTTTTGTTGGTCAAATTATCATTATTTTTATTTATTGATTTTAGAGAGAGAAAAAGGAGGGGGGAAGAGAGAGAGAAAGAAAGAAACATCAATTTGTTGTTCCACTTATGCATTCATTGGTTGATCCTTGTATGTGCCCTGACTGGGGATCAAACCTGCAATCTTGGCATATGGAGACGATGCTCTAACCACTGAGTACCTGACCAGGACTGGTCATAAGATTTTTGACCAGGGTTCCAAGACCATTCAGTGGATAAAAGACAGTCTTTTCAACAAAAGGTGCTGGGAAAACAGGAGATTCATAGGCAAAACAATGAGGTGGGATCCTTACCTAACAATGTATACAAAAATTAACTCAAAAATGGATCAAAGACCTAAAGACCCAAAAAAATAAAATTCAGACAAAAACATAGGACATGGGACAAAAGCTTCATAACACTGAACTTGGCAATGATTTCTTGGATAAGACACCAAAACTCAGGTAACAAAAGAAAAAGACAAATTAGACTTCATCAAAGTTTTCTTACATCAAAAGGCACTATCCAGCCTGGTTAGTGTGACTCAGTGGATTGAGCATCTTCCAATGCACCTAGAGGCTGCTGGTTGATTCTTGCCTGGTGAGGGCACATGCCTGGGTTGCAGGCTCCGCTCCATTCCCAGTAGGGGGCATCATCAACTGATGTTTTTCTCTCTTCGATGTTTCTGTCTCTCTTTCCCTTTCCCTTCCTCTCTCTCCCCAAAAGATCAATAAAGACATATATATATATATATTTATATATATATGTATATATACACACACATATATATGTATATATATGTATATATATATATAATTATTATTTTTAAAGGCACTATCTGCCCTAACCGATTTGGCTCAGTGGATAGAGCGTTGGCCTGCGGACTAAAGGTCCCAGGTTCGATTCCGGTCAAGGGCATGTTCCTTGGTTGTGGGCACATCCCCAGTGGGAGGTGTGCAGGAGGCAGCTGATCGATATTTCTCTCCCATCGATGTTTCTAACTCTCTGTCCCTCTCCCTTCCTCTCTGTAAAAAATCAATAAAATATATTTTAAATAAATAAATAAATATAAAAAGGCACTATCTGCTCTGGCAGGTTTGGCTCAGTGGATAGAGCGTCGGCCTACAGAGAAGGGTCCCAGGTTTGATTCCAATCGAGGGCACATGCCTGGGTTGTGGGCTTGATCCCCAGTGGCAGGTGTGCAGGAGGCAGCCGATTGGTGATTCTCTCTCATCATTGATGTTTCTGCCTCTCTCCCTCTCCCTTCCTCTCTAAAATCAATAAAGAAATATATTAAAAATAAATAAACAGACAATCCCCAAAGAAGATATAGCAATGGCCAAAAAGCACATGAAAAGATGTTCAACATTATTAAACATTAGGAAAATGCAAAACAAAATCACAATGAGATACCACCTCACACTTATTAGGATGGCTTATCAAAACAGGAAAACAAGTGTTGATAAGAATGCAGAAGAACTGGAACCGTGTGCACTAGAGATGGGAATGGAAAATGGTACAGCCACTGAAAAACAGTATGATGGTTCCTCAAAAAATTAAACGTAGATTTCCAATATGATCCAGCAATTCCACTTCTAGGTATACACCCAAAAGAATAAAGCAGGGTCTTAAAGAGATATTTTTCACACCCATGTTCACAGCAGCATCACTCACAATAGCTAAAACGTGGGAGCAACCCGTGTTCATGGACGGATGAAAGGATAAACAAAATGTGGTCCATTCACACAAGGGAATATTAGCCTTAAAAAGGAAGGAAATCCTTTTTAAAATATATTTTATTGATTTTTTACAGAGAGGAAGGGAGAGGGACAGAGAATTAGAAATATCGATGGGAGAGAAATATTGATCAGCTGCCTCCTGCACACCTCCCACTGGGGATGTGCCCACAACCAAGGTACAAAATGAGGACATTATGTTGATAAAATAAGCCAGTCATAAAAAGACAAATATTGTGTGATTCCACTTACATGAGGTACTTAGAGTCATCAAAATCACAGACAGAAATTAGACGGTGGCTGCCAGGGGCTGGGGGAGGGGAGAAGGACAAGTTATGGTTTCATAGATAGAGTTTCAGATTTACAAGAGCTATGGGGATGGATGGTGGTGAAGGCTGAATGTAAAAGCCACTGAAGTGGACACTTGAAAATGGTTAAGATGATAAATTTGTTATGTGTATTTTAACTCAATATAAAAAAAAGAAAAAATGAAATGAGCTATCACACCACAATAAGACAGAGAGGAACTTTGAAGACATATTGCCAAGTGAAAAAAGCCAACCTGAAAAAGCTATAGATTCTAGTCCATAGTACCTATATACTTCAATTATATGACATTTGAGAAAAGGTACAACCATAGAAAGAGTAAAAAAAATCTGTGATTGCTAGGGTTGGGAGGGAGGGATAAATGGGTAGAGTACAAGGATTCGGGGGCAATCTAACTATACTGTATGATCCAGTACTGGAATGGTGGATAGATAAGATTATGCATTTGTCACCTGGCAGGCGTGGCTTAGTGGTTGAGTGTCCACCTATGAACCAGGAGGTTACAGTTCTATTCCTGATCAGGGCACATGCCTGGGCTGTGGGCTCAATCCCCAATGTGGGGCCTGCAGGAGACAGCCGATCAACGATTCTCTCTCATCATTGATGTTTCTATCTCTCTGCCCTGCTCCCTTCCTCTCTGAAATCAATTAAAAAAAAAAATATATATATATGCATTTGTCAAAATTCAAGTACAAGACAGTGAACCTTAATGTAAACTATGGACTCAGTTAAAAACGATTTATCCATATTGGTTCACCACTTGTAATGAATGTGAACCCGGCCAACACACAACACAGGTTTTGGTAAGGCAAGATATGAATAGAGGAAACTGGGGGTAAAGGGTATGGGGGTGTTCTCTGCACTGTTTGCTGAATATTTCTGGAAATATAAAATTTTCCTATGAAAACAATCTATTAATTATAAAATAATAAACGGAAAGTAGAGAGTAAGTAGAAATATAGATGAAATAAGAATATACAATATTGATAAATGTTGAAAATAGGGGATAGGTTCATCAGTTTATTATACTTTTCTCTTTAAGACTTTCCACAATAAAGTTTTAAAACTCCAGATCAAAAAATTATATATATAAAACAAAAGAAATAAACAGGCTTTTTTTTTTTTAATCCTCACTTGAGGATATTTTTTCCATTGATTTATAGAGAGTGGAAGGGAGGGAGGGGGGAGAAGGAGAAAGAGAGAAAGAGAAAAAAAAAACACAAACGTTGATGTGAGAGACATTGATTGGTTGCCTCCTGTACAGGCTTTGACTGAGGCTGGGGATCGAATCTACGACCCAGGTATTTGCCCTTGACCGGGAATTGAACCAGTGATCCTTTGGTGCAAGGGCCAATGCTCTAACCAGTGATCCCACCATTCAGGGCTAAACAGGTTTTTTTTTTGATTCATACTTGACAGAGTGAATACCCTTGTTATCTCAGAAACATCCATCCCTCCGTGAGCAAGGTGGGCACTGGCACAGGTAGGAAAGTGACAAAGAAATATTGGTAGGGAAATATGTTCACCCTCACTGGTTCAGAAATGCCAACGTACCCTGATACAACTATTTCAGGTTTTAAAACGCTGTGAACACCTGGAGTTAGAACAGATTTAAGGACAGATCATTACATCCTGTGAGAAGAACAATCAGCACCAGCTTTCCAGAGGGTAACTGGGACCAAACCCTAAATCCTAGAACCCATGGCCCACTGGCCTAACTGCTCTGTCCAAAAATAAAGGGTTTGGCTAAAGATAATGGACTGAATAAACACAGGGATAGCCCCATCAATATGAAACCTATACACAATGATCAAAAGATTCCCTCATTGATGAACAAATTCTTCTTTTTGTTAATCCTCACCGGAGGATATTTTTATATTACTTTTAGACAGAGTCGAAGAAGGGAGGGAGGGAGAGAGAGATTGATTTGTTGCCTCCCACATGCTCCCTGGACCAGGCAAGGGAACAAATCTGGAACCCAGGTATGTGCCCTTCACCGGGAATTGAACCTGAGACCCTTTGGTTCGAGGGCTGACGCTAACAGTTTAGGAACACCAGCCAGGGTGATGAACAAATTCCTAATAGCACTGGGAACCACCAAGAGAGCAGACATTTTGAGGAAGACAAAGAGAGACAGCAGGTGGTGACCACAGATCCAGTTGGAGCTCTGGGCAGGCCTTGGAGACCAAGCCAGGCACCTTCTCTCCCTCCCACTCTTCCCACTGCCGCTGGAATCCTGCATCCTCCCCTCCACTCCAGCCAGCGACCAGCCTCGTACCCTAGTGAACACAGCAGAAGCTCAGACAGGCTCTTATTCTCCGTACAGCCTCTGTCCCCTTGCTCTCCACCCCTCCCCAGGCCCTGGAGCCCAGCCCAGCCCAGCACCGCCTCAGGGCCCAGCATGCTCCTCCTTGGCCTTTTCATCCTGGCCCACACTCCCCTCAGCAAAGATACCTGCTGGCTTGTCTCCACACATAAAACCCCATTGAAGCCATGCTCCCTTTCGGCAGCTATCCACTTTTGCAACTCCCCTCTTAAATAAGGCTAAACCTCTTAAAATGCCTTATTGCTGCCCCCACCCCCATCCAGCTCCATTCTCGCCACTCCAAGGAGACTGTGGTCACCAGTGACCCCATGTGGCTGAGTTTAGCCATCTTTCCTCCATTCTAATCAGAGCTGTATCCAACTCAGCCAAGCACCCCTGCTGTCTGAATGCCCTTATCCTCGCTGGCTAGCATGACTCCGAGCACCCCTTGCTCCCACGACTCCGAGCACCCCATGGCCCCATGCTCCTCCCTTCCCAGATCCTCTGCAGCTGCACCTCTATAAACACAGCCTGCTCCTGGGCTAGACCTGAGCCCCTTCTCTAGCTACACAGTTTCTCCAGGTAACCTTATTCAATTTCATGGCTTTAAACACCTCTGACCTCATCCGACACAGCAGACACACACACACACACACACACACACACACACACTGTGGACACACATACAAAACTGGCACCAGCACCTAATACCTCATACTCAATCATACTCATACTAAGTATCTCACACTCAATTCCTCGCAAAATTTTACTGTCATATGAGTTCCAAAAATATCAGAAAATATCTCCAAAAAGAAGAAAAAAATCTGGATACAATAAATAGCGGTGAATAAAATAACCAGTAAAATGTATACTTACAACTAAATATGGTTGTTTGGAGGGGAAAATGAGAATATAGAACCAAGACCACAGAGGGTCTGGCCCTGGGGAGCAGAAAGTAAGGAGCTAGGATAGTAGAACACAGGGACTGATCAATTCAAAGTAGTTACTGAAAGATAGGCTTCAATGATTTTTAAAAGCTGAAAGACATCCACTAGAAGAACAGGGAAGAAAACAAGAAAGCTTACCAAATTAAAAATAAAACAGAACATCAGGCCCAAATTTCAACTTACCAATAATCAGAATTGTAAATGGGTTAAATTCTCCATAAAAAGACAAAAGCTCTCAGACTGAGTTAAATGTAACTGTAAAATAAAGGGAGCCCTGGCTAATGTGCTCAGTGGTTGGAGCGTTGTCCTGTGCATTAGAAGATGTCAGGTTTGATTCCCAATAAGGACACAGGCCCAGGTTGCAGGTTCAGTCTCTGGTTAGGATGCATGCGGGAGGCAATTGACTGATGTTTCTCTCTCTTTAAATCACCCTTCCTCGCTCCCTAAAAAATTTTTTTCTTTCATTAAAAAAAGAGGATATAAAAGAGTTGAAAATAAGGAGATAAAGAAGACTTTAAATGAGACAAAAGGGGGTTTCCTATAAGAATCAGGGACACATATCTATAAAAACATGATCTCCAAATAAAAAGCAAAATTAGCCGAAACCGGTTTGGCTCAGTGGATAGAGTGTCGGCCTGCGGACTGAAAGGTCCCAGGTTCGATTCCGGTCAAGGGCATGTACCTGGGTTGCGGGCACATCCCCAGTGGGAGATGTGCAGGAGGCAGCTGATCGATGTTTCTCTCTCATTGATGTTTCTAACTCTCTCTATCTCTCTCTCACTTCCTCTCTGTAAAAAAATCAATAAAATATTTTTTTTTTAAAAAAAAGCAAAGTTAGGCAGAGAAAGAAACAGACCTGTTGACTATTACAAATAAGCTAGATCCAGCAGAATAAAGTAACCGACTGGTGGAGAGGACACATTTTTCTCAAACCACAATGAAACACAAAAACAGAGATTAAGCCACATTGAAATCTCAAGATTCCAAAAAAAGTAGGTCTCATTAAGTGACTATATAACTGGAACTTAAAGCAATAAAATTTAAGCATAATTACAAATAAATTAGCTCCCCTCTTCCAATCTATCCACTTGAAAAACTATAAACTTCCTTCTACATAACCTGGGTTAAAAAGGGTATCAGGAATGAAGTTAGAAACGATTTAGAAACGAGTAGCAATGAGAGCAACATGAGGCAAATCCACACTGAGGCCAAAGGGACCAATGAAGGGCTTAGCCCAGTCGTGGGCAAACTTCGGCCCGTGGGCCAGATCCAGCCCGTTTGAAATGAATAAAACTAAAAAAAAAAAAGACCGTACCCTTTTATGTAATGATGTTTACTTTGAATTTATATTAGTTCACACAAACACTCCATACATGCTTTTGTTCTGGCCCTCCGGTCCAGTTTAAGAACCCCTTGTGGCCCTTGAGTCAAAAAGTTTGCCCACCCCTGGCTTAGCCTCAACTGGAGGTATGAGGAAATATACATGTACAAGAATAAGCTCAGTCCTCAGTCCAGGAGCCAGAACCACCACAAAATGAAAGTGAAGACAAAATGAAACTGAAGAAAGTAGAAAAAGTGAGGATTAATGAGGCAGAAACACGAAGGCAGACTTGAACAATGGAGTTGAGGGTTGGCGGTTTGGAAAGACCTACTGACAAACTTTGGGACATTTGACCAAGATGAACAGAAAAAGTAACCAAAAAGCAACATCGAGAAACAATAAAAAACCGCTTAAAAATGACAAGAGAATACAGTGTCGCTCTGACCAGGACATTGTGGTCCTCACATGAGCTGCTCCTCCCCCAGGTGCATTTGGAAACACAAAGGACAGATTTTAGCTTTTGCTTCTGTTTTGTTTGATAGTGGTTGATGTCCTGGGAGGTCCAGGAAGTTCTGAACAGCCTGTCACACAAGAATCTCCTGAAGTGTTAATTACATCTCCGAAGACAAACTCTGATCCAAATTAAATGAACAATGTGGCAGGATGTTTTCATGTATCTATAACAGGCAAAAGATCCTATCTCCAATATGTAAAGAATAGCTACAAACCAACTTTTATAAGTACTTATCAGTAAAATAGGGGGGAAAAACAGAAACATAGCCAATAAACATGTAAAAAATAAACTCAACCTTTTTGTATAGGTACCAAGATATGTAGGATAAGCATAGAAAGTAATCTAAAAGATCACACAACAAATTTTAACAGCAACAGGGAGAAAAGCTGGGAGGTGGGGGAGAAGAAATTTTCACCATTTCTTAGCCTGTATTTTTCTGTAGTGTTTTAATTTCTACAGAAGACAATGTATTCTACTTGAAGAGATGTTTAAAATCTTATTATTATTAATGTTCAAAATTATTTAACCTTAAGGATATTCACGGAAATGTGATTGAAAAGAAGCTCTCTAATAAGTTTTCTACATCTATTTGATTTTACATTTAGATCCTAGCCCATTTGCAATTTGTGTGAGGTATGCCATAGATGTTCACCTTACCCCAGGCAAGGGGAAAACCAAGTGTTGGGACCCCATTCACTGAGTAGCTGACCTCATAACTAGACGCCTCCCGGCTGCTGGAGGTAAGCTTTCCCACCTGAGTCCCTGTCTACCGGGTCCAGCTACTACCAGAGCCTCATCGGAGCAAGACCCACTAAGGGACAGGCAGTGGAAGCCTGAGGTGGGTACTGACCGCGGCCGGGTGCTGGCAGGCTGCTCAGGCTCAGCATGCTTCCTCTCTGCAGTTTGTCCAGCTTCTCCTGCAGCTTGCGCACCTGGCTGTCGGAGCGGCTGACACGCTGGCGTAGGCTCCTGAGCTCACCATTCTTCTTTTCCACCTGCTTCCAAAGGCAGCAAGCCCGGCTCCGGTTCTGCCGCGCAGAGAAGCAGTAGGAGTGCAGCGAGTCGATGAGCTTGCAGGCACCTGAAGCTGACAGAATGACCTCGTTGATGGACATGGGGCTGGCGTCGCTGTGCTCACTCTGCACAGCCTCAGCGGCTGGCTTTGGGGTGACGTCTGTCGGAGGGGCAGAGGGACTTTGGGAGGACTTCTGTGGTGTCGCAGTCAGAGATGAACTTGGGGGGCTCTGCCCCAGGCTGGTCCCACTGCAGCCAGGCTCCGTGTCTCTCTTCGGCCTCTTCCGGTCCACAGGTTCCCGGGGGACATATGGCCTCTCTCGGGTGTGCCTGGAGGAGAAACTGTAAGAATGAAGTGAGCCAATAAATTTGCAGGCCCCAGATCCTGGGGGGGTAAAGTCATCCATGGAGATGCCACTCTTATCCACCAGGTCCTTGTCGGGGGTGATGCTGCTCTCATCACCAGCATCGCATGCAGGCCCATCTGCTTCGGCCTGGCTGCCTGAGGCTTTCGTGGCCAGAGCAGCACCCGGGGGTCCCTGTGTAGCCTGCTCCTGACTGGTGGCTTCACTCTGCAGGGAAGCCCGCTTCAACTTGCGGGACTCTGGCTTAGTCTTCAGGTTCTCACTTGAGGGCGATGGTGAACCTGCATCTCCTTTCCCATCAGCTTCACTTGCACGTCCCCTCAGGCCCCCTGAGGCCTTTTTGGTGTCCTTTCTCCTGCTGCGGCCATGGCCTCCAGACCCCCTCTTCTTCTCCGTCAGGTGGAAGATGGAGGGCACCGCTGTGGGCTTGAGCAGGCGGTGTTGATCCTCCAGCCTTTTGGAGAAGCTGTCTTTGGTGAAATGCTCACTACAGAGGAAAGAATACTTAGTGGGGGTCCAGTTGTCCCTCTGAACAGCCTTTAACCACTGGATCAGACGCTTTGAGTCCTTCAGAGGGAACCTACAGGACAAATGGCAAAGGAATTAGAAAGAAACAATTACATGTCTCCACCTAAAATGATCAACTATAAAAGCAAAACAACTATTTTTGAAAACACCCAAACCTATATGGACTTTACCCATTTAAAAATTTGATAAATACTTAAGGAACACATTCTACTTACACATTACTACTGGAATGGGAAGATGGAAGACCCGTTGTTTACTCTGAAGGAGCTTACAGTTGCAGGGCAGATAGGAATGAAGGCAGAGAACTCCTACCAGAATGTTAGAAGTATAGGATAGCATACAGACATCAGGAAAAGCTCCAGGAAGCCCTGGAAATAATCCCTAGAAAGTCATGGCTCAGCAACCCTGCCAGTGTGCCTGGGATGCAGGACTTCGGGTGCTAAAAGTGGGATGGCTGGTCGCCCACTTAGAAGCCAGACCAGGTGTGGGCCAGCAGAGCATCCCAGAAGCCCAGCACTGTGATTCCAGCAGCTGGGGATGGGAGATTAGCTCTCTGAGAACGTCAGACTCAAAGGTGTAGTTCTGTGTTCCTACTACTCTCCCATCCCTGGAAGATGCTGAATAAGACACTGAATGACCACTTCTCATTAAGACAAGATCTACTTAAAAAACGCTGACCAAAATGTGCACATGAGGCCATTTGCTCCCTCTAAGGTCACGTAACACACCCGAGGCCGCTGTGGACAAGGACAGGGTAGAATCTCCAAATTCAGGAAGTTCTCCTCGACATGACCTCCTAAACTTCCCAACGATCCTCAATTCCCATGCCCTTTGCCCCCCCCCACCACGTTAGACCACCGTGAATGCCAAGGTGGGTCTTCTCTGCAAGGACTCCGTCTCATTTTCAAAATGGTAACAAAACTTTTGGGACCAGAGGCTCCCAAGGAAACTGAGGAAAGCATGGTGGCTGCTCTAAATAGTCTAATGTTACTTTTGATAAAGTGTAACCACTTAAAACTTAGTGCACCACAGCAAGCTTTCCGTAAGACCATAAGTAACAAGTGTCACTCCGGCTTTAAAAATTAAATACTAATGTCCTGCAACATACAGGCACACCCCTCCAGCTCACTGTGGGGGGCCTGCTGTGCCTCGGCCGGCTTCAGAGGCCTCCTGAAGGGAAGAAGGCGAGACCCTCGCCCAGCAGGGCCCACAGCAGGGGCCCAGGGCCCACGGCCCACGGCCCCTTGCAGCCTCCAGGGGGAAGCCGGCAGGGAAGTGCCACCCACTCCAGGACAGGAGGCTATCGGGCCCCTCCAGGGACTCACCTTACCGCTGGGGCACAGCTACCCTTCTGCACCCAGGACTGGGGGCCCTTCCAGCCACTGAGCGCCCGGAGCGCGTGTTAACACCCGATGCATGAGACGCCTTTGCTCCGCCACACTCCTGATGGCAGAGATCAAGGCAGCCTCCCCCGCGATACAACAGGGACCAGTCACAGCCAATGGAGAGGACAACTGACCTAGGAAGAGGCTGCCAGAATACACTGCTTCTGGAAACCCGCGGCGCCAACTCGAATCAATGGAG
This sequence comes from Myotis nattereri, assembly GCF_964212035.1. Lineage (NCBI taxonomy): Eukaryota > Metazoa > Chordata > Mammalia > Chiroptera > Vespertilionidae > Myotis > Myotis nattereri. Next base: position 36,842,797 of record NC_138082.1, read on the forward strand.
CGCGGCGGCCGCAGGGGTGGGGGCGAGGGAGGTGAGGACGCGAGTGGTCGCCAGGTGGTCGTGGGATGGCCTTCAAGTGGCCCTAGGGTACGCGAGGGGTGGGCGCCGCTGGCCGCGGGATGGGCGCCGCTAGCCGCGGTGCCCGGCCCAGAGACGGCGGCCCCGGCCAAGGTCACACAGCGCCCGGCGCTGACTCACTCGCAGGAGCGGCCCCAAGGCCTGGCGCGCAAAGTGCCCCTCGCGCCGGGCCGCGCGGCCTCAGTTTCCCCGGTGCCGAGCCGGGCCCGGCGGGGGCGTGGTCAGGCCGAGCGGGCGGTGGGCCGGGCCCGGTTACCTGTGGAAGGAGACGGCGCGCTTCTCCCCTTTGCCCTGCCGGTTGGAGCAGTTCGCGGCCGCGCAGCAGATCACCATCTCGGGCCTCGGGCCGCCGCGCCGCCACCAGGCTCCGGCCCTCGCCTCGTCGCGCCGAGCCCGGAGCGGGACCGCCCCGAGGGGAGGCGCGCGGCGACACGGCTGCGGGACGTGGGAGCCAGCCCCCGCGGCGCCGTACGGCAAGATGGCGGCGCCCGCCTCCCCGCCGCCGGTCGCCGGCCGTCGGCGCGCCCAGGGTCTCAGGCACCCAGAGTCTCAGGCACCCAGAGGGGCTCTGCCCGCGCTTCGAGGCTCTGGGGGTGAGCAGGGGCACCCGGGCCGGCGGTCCGTACAGCGACATGACGCGCCGACCCGGCCGTACGGCAAGATGGCCGCGCCTGCGGGTGCGGGCGCACGGCGGGCTGACAAGCTCGCCCCGAGGCCTCTCTGCCCGCCTGCGCCTGCTTCCACCGCCCCGGTGGGTCGTTGCCGGGCTCCTCGGAGAGCGCGCCGGAGGCCGTCGGGGTGCCGAGCGCACGAGGAGGACGCTCCGTGCCGGACTCCTCCGTACGTCAAGATGGCAACCGGCGCACATCCGCGCGCACTTCCGGCCCCGCCCGCGCCCCGGATTGGCCCTGGCGGCGGCCCGTCGCGTCGCGCTGCGGCCCGTAGGACCGACGCGGTGTTCAGTCGGCGGCCGGAGAAGGAAGATGGACGCAGGTAAGGACCTGCTGGGGCGTTGGGGATCCGCCGACGGCGTTCTCCTGGCTCCTCGGCTGCTGGGGAGTCTCCCGGCGCGGCCTGGGCGCGCGGAGTTGGGTGGGCGGGGTGCGGCCCCGGGAGGAGCGGGCGGGGCGTCGTCGGTGGGGAGGCCGGCTGGGATCTGACAGCCCCGTGTTTGCGGGTCTCGGCGCTTCTCCAGCCTGCCTGCAGCGCCCGGTGACCGGCCTGGCAGGCCCAGGGCCGGCTCGGCCGAGAAGGGGCAGTGGGGCGCCCGGGGCGGGAGGGCGGGGTCGGGCATCGCTAGGGGCGCGGGCGGTGGTAGGTCCTGAAGCGGCGGTCGTGGGAAGCTGTTGCCTCTGCCCCGCTGGGAGTTACGAAGTGGAAACTCTTTAACTTCTGTAAAGTTATGTCGGTGGGCCGGAGGCAAGAAATATGCTCAGCACTCTCAGCACACGCACCGTGTTTGGGTTTTTAATTTTTAAAGTAACCAGTACACTACTTTTTCTGTGATTTAAAATAGAAACTGGAGCCATCTTTTATATCATAACTTCTGGGGGTCCCAATGCCAAGTCGGGTGGGAGGGTGTATGCGCACACGTCTGTGTGTGGGGTGTTCCCGCCTAGCCTCCTGTACTGCAGCTTAAATTTTGCTGGCAAGGCATTTTGTATCTTTGTCCAGGAGCCTTGAAAGCGTTTTTACCTGGACGCTCTTCTCCATTCCATAGTTTTAATTCTTTCACCCCTCACCCCCAATAAAGGAATACTTTCATCTGGGTTAATTCCTCCTATGCCATGGTCTCTGCTTCGTTTTTCTTTTCCTGGCAGCTGTAACATATATTTACTGAAATCTCCGTTTGGAAACTGTAAAATAGATGTGTATTGCCAGTATTTCAATGATTTGTGGCATTTCCTCACTTAAATGGTGGGTGGCTGGAGGAAACAGTAGCCCCGACTCCCAAAGGAGCCTTTTAGCCACACATTTTTTGTCCAGTTCATTACAAAGGAAAAGGTACTGGACACTGTTGTACTATTAGCTGGGGCAAGGGGTCGAGAAGGAATAGAATTACTTGTCCACTTTAAGTTACTACTGCTCAATATGTAAAGTCAGTCATATGAGAGAGTTGGTTTAGGTGGAAAACAGTTTAATGGTCACCTTACCTGAAATGTGGAAGTCATCATGTTAAAGTTGGGAGTAACCACCCTGGCTGGGTGTATCAGTTGGTTGGAGCATTGTACCATATACCCAAAAAAAAAAAAAAAAAAAAAAGGTTTCAATCCCCATTAGGGCAAGTGCCGGGGAGGGAGGGCAAGCTGTCAGTGTTTCTCTCTCGCATCAATGTTTCTCTCTCTTCCTCCCTTCCTGTCTCTCTGTAATCAATAAACATATCCTCTAGTGAGGATTTGTTTTTTTAATTATAAACTTAGGAGTAGCCATGTGATGATACCCTAATGAGACACTCAAGGCTGCTTCAAAGCAGGAAAAGTGTTTGCCTTTGAAGGCCTGTGTTGATGCTGATAAAAACGTATGTGGCGGTTGTAGGGTGTGGTGGGGAGCTTTCTTCTGACCTGACGCTTACATCCTTTTAGGGGTGATTAATGGCCCACCTTCCTCTGATCCCTCTGTCCTTACAGAGTCTGCCTTCCTTGATCAAGTGTTCTGAGATTCCTACTTGTTTTCACAGTCATACATTCAGTAAACCACATTTATTATTGTGCAGAAGGTTTGTGTTGGGCATTGTTCTAGCCAGCCATGGGCAAACTACGGCCCGCGGGCTGGATCCGGCCTGTTTGAAATGAATAAAACTAAAAAAAAAAAAAAGACCGTACCCTTTTATGTAATGATGTTTACTTTGAATTTATATTAGTTCACACAAACACTCCATCCATGCTTTTGTTCTGGCCCTCCGTCCAGTTTAAGAACCCATTGTGGCCCTCGAGTCAAAAAGTTTGCCCACCCCTGTAGACCCTGGGGTTAGAGAAGTGAAAAAAAATAGATGATAACCATGCTCTCCTCACATTCCAGACGTGACACCAGTGGCATGGGTCATGTGGAAGAGTGATGTGGGCCAAGCAGGGGGGTTGGAGTTGGAGCCAGGATGGCCAGGGAAGGTCTCACGGCAGAGGTAAGTTTGACCAAGACCCAGAAGCAGTGGAGAAGGAGGGGCAGGTGGCATGCAAGGAGCAGCAAGTAGGCCAGTGTGCCCAGGGCACAGTGAGTGGGCTAAGAGAAACAGAAGCTGGAGGCAGAGAGGCGACTTGGGCTCCAGCATGGGGCCTCGCTGAGTCATGGTGAGGACTTGGGCATATGCTTATCCTGAAGGATATGGTGACGCTCTGGAAGGTTTGAGGAGTAACCAGACTGGAGCAGACTCACTCTGGCTGCTCTGTTGAGACTGTGCTGCAGAGGGATAGAGCAGCAGCAGACAAGTTAGGAGGCTCTTGCAGTGGGCCAGGCAAGAGGTCTGGGAGTCTGGGTCAGGGTCGGGAGAGGAGGCTGAATTTTGGTGTGGAGATGAAGGTGGAGATGATAGGGCTGTGTACAGATGGGCAGTGGTGAGGGGTGGCGATGGAGAGGAAGGAGTTAAGATGGTGACGAAGTGTATGTATGGCCTGAGCTCAGAAACTAGGTGGGGAACACTTGGGGATATCCTGCCTGGTGGGGAACTCTTGGGAGTCAGTTTTGTACATGTTGATATGTACACGGGGTACCACCAGACATTTATATTGTGATGTCTGGGGAACATTGGATCCATGGGCCTGGAGCTGAGGGAGTAGACCTGGTCTAGAGGGACACATGTGTGGAAGGCCACTTTGAGTGAGGTCACTGAGGGTTTGAGTGGGGGAGAAAAGAGGAGGAGCCAGGGAGGGGATGGCCCAGGGCTGCAGGTGCTTAGAGGTCCATAAGGTACCAGGCTGGCTGTCTTCTTCACTGAGCCTCCAGCACTGTCCATCAAAACGCACTCCTGGTTCAGGGAACGCCAGGCCCAGCATTTAAATGGCCACACTGGCCTGACTGGTGTGGCTCAGTAGTTGAGTGTCAACCCATGAGCTAAGAGGTCACAGTTCGATTCCTGGTCAGGGCACATGCCAGGCTTGCGGGCTCCATCCCCAATAGGGGGCGTGCAGGAGGAAGCTGATCATTGATTCTTATCATTGATGTTTCCGTCTCTGTCTCTCCCTCTCTCCCTTCCTCTCTCTGAAATCAATTTAAAAAAAAACAACAAAACATAAATGGCTGCACTGTCCATTCTATGAAGACAGAGCAGTATCTTATACTTCATCTCCAGGACTTTATATTGTGTCTGGCATGTACATGACTGGTAATTGCAGAAGAACAACTTGAATTAATAACTTGCACATTCCTGTGCTTTAAGGATTTCAGTTGTAGAGCTTGTGTATAGTACAGACCGGTCTGTTGGTGTAAGGTGTCTGAGTGGGAAGGGCTGCTCACGGCAGAGCAGTGAGGTTACTGTGGACGTTCTGTCCCCTGTTCACTGAGGCCGTGCGTTCCAGTTTCCTGGTGGTGCTAAGTTCCTGTTTCTGTCCCATCCCCTCCCTTCCATTTCTTCTGTTCCCTCCCTCCCTCCCTCCCTCCCTGTCTCCCTGTCTCCCTCCCTCCCTCCCTCATTTCATTCAGAACTGAACCACCAGCATCTTCATATAAAGTATTTGAGATTAAAAAAAAAAACACAAAACTACTTGCAAACATGTTTTCTTAATTTGTTTCTAAAGGAAGGGGAGACCCCTTCACTTGATTTTATTTATAACAGAGAATCTTTCAGAATACAGCAGTATTTTGGGGAAATATCATGGAAACATGATAAGCTCTCAAAGAAATCTAATGGTGAAATGTTTTGTGGTTTTCTCTGATTGATCTGAATGACAATATGATTGGTCTAAGTGCAGAGAAGTTATATTCCTTGAGCACAATTCCCTAGTTTTCTATCATATTAATCATATTAAATTGAAACTTTTTTCTAATGGAGCTACCATGCTGTTAAAGGGCTTTCTGCATCCTGTTCCAGGTGTGCTCAGGGATATCCCAGGAAAGATGTGGAAAATCAGGCGTCTGGGACCCAGGTGACCACATGGGGAAAGTACTTCTCAAAGGGCCTCTTTCATAAGATGGACGATGCTTCTCCATCTGGCTTCTCCTGCGTGCCATCTTATTTCAAATTAAAGTCAAAACGGGGAAGTCTGGAGACTGGCTTTTCTTTTCAAGGTTGGAGTCCTTTACACTTGGGAGGTATGGGACTGCTTCATAAATAATATGACATTGTGTAGAAAGACAGGTGACACTCTAATGCCGCTGAGAACTGAGATGAGGGGGCCATCTCGGGGATGCAGGTGGCTGCTGGCGTGTCTGAGAGCAGAGTCATCATGAGTCCTGAAATAATACAATAGAAATGGAGGTGCTCAGAACCACTGCTGGGTGCTGTGCACCTGTCTGTGTTGTCCCCACTGAGTTGATGGCTTTGCCCCATTTCATGGCCAAGGAGACTGAGGCTTAGAGAATTTAAGTCATGTGTCCCATAGCTAGCAAGTGGTCTCTCTTAAAAAACAAATGTTTAGCCCTAGTGGGTTTGACTCAGTGGATAGAGCGTTGGCCTATGGACTGAAGAATCCCGGGTTCGATTCCGGTCAAGGGCACATGCCTGGGTTGCAGGCTCAAACCCCAGTAGGGGGCATGCAGGAGGCAGCCAATCAATGATTCTCTTTCATCATTGATGGTTCTATCTCTCTCTCCCTCTCCCTTCCTCTCTGAAATCAATAAAAATGTATTAAAAATCAAAAAACAAGACAAATATCCATATAAATTAGGAAGTTGAGCATTAGGAGTAAATGTTACTTGGAAAATTTCTCCTTTCTCCATTAGAAAGTCTGATTCAGAAGGTCCAGGAACTTGGGGGTCTAGGTGCCTCTGTTGTGCTCTAGAGTGCCCGACCTGTGGCATTTCAGGCGTCAGGCAGGACAGGCTGGTCCTGTCCTCCAGTGCAAGTGAGAGAGGCAGAGCCACCATCAACGCCAGTTAAGGCTTTCTGGTGGCTGCTCAAGGATGAGAAGTGCTTCACTTGCTTTTCTGGGTGAAATTGCTGCAGATCCTGGGGCTCTTCACACTCATTTTCCAGGGTGAAAGCTTGCAGATAGTGGAACGAGCTTGTGCAGTGGCACAGACAGCTGGCTTCTGCTCCTGTCCTGTCTGTGAGGATAGTGTATTATCTGGATTCAGTGGTAATGAAGTAATTCACCTGTTTGGTGGGTTTCCTGTTTACATTGTATGAGGTGTTGCAGCTCAGTTTGGCCACAGGCTGTTATCTTTGTCTCATCCATTTCTGGGAGTCCCAGAGGGCCCACGTGGAGACGTGCTTACGGTTGCCCAGCACAGGCCATAGCTTTCACTCTTATTCACTTGTTTTTCCTCACACGAGCCTTGAGGAAAACTCAGCTGTTCCATTTTAAAAATATATTTTATTGATTTTTTACAGAGAGGAAGGGAGAGAGATAGAGAGTTAGAAACATCGATGAGAGAGAAACATCAATCAGCTGCCTCCTACACATCTCCTACTGGGGATATGCCCGCAACCCAGGTACATGCCCTTGACCGGAATCGAACCTGGGACCTTTCAGTCCGCAGGCCGACGCTCTATCCACTGAGCCAAACCGGTTTCAGCAAGCTGTTCCATTTTACCAGGGAGAAAAACCATCGAGGCACAGGAAAGTCACTGACTGGTTAAGGTGTCCATGCTTCTGTCTGCACTGGGGGACCATGTTCAGCAGGTTTTGTCCTCGAGGGCACAGAGCCCTGATGGTCCCCGTCGTGAGGAAGGTACATGCAGTGAGACACGTGAACGTCTAACTCTAGACGCAGATGTGACACACATGTTCAACTGAGGGAGGGTCAGAGTCCTGGGTGTTTGCATAGACAGGAAGAGCAGTGAATTGCAAGGGGATGGGGATGGGACCCTCTTTAGGGACCCCACAGATATGGGTGCTGTTGCTGAGTGGCTCCTGCTTAGCTGGCGGGAGCTGGGGTTGCCTCCTGGTAGTTCATTTCCTGCAAGGGTCTTGTCTCCTCACTGGCATTTGGCAGTAAAAAATGTGAGGCTACACAACCCATAATTATGGTAGGAAACTCAATGATGTGTTTTAATAAAACACCTCTCACTACCCTCCCTCTGAAGTTGGCTTCGTTGCCTATAAAGTTGCTCATAAACCTAAGAAATGTGCCTGCTTTGCATTTTGCTCCTACAGTGATGAAACCCTTTAACTTTAGAGCTGCCCCAGGCCTTGTCAACCCCCTTTCAGAAGGAGCCTTTTCCTTCCTTATCATCACTTTCTTCATATGGGAAGCTAGGTATCTGAGGAGTGTCTCTGTCTAGAGCAGCGATGGCGAACCTATGATACGCGTGTCAGAGGTGACACGCGAACTCATTTTTTTGGTTGATTTTTCTTTGTTAAATGGCATTTAAATATATAAAACAAATATCAAAAATATAAGTCTTTGTTTTACTATGGTTGCAAATATCAAAAAATTTCTATATGTGACACGGCACCAGAGTTAAGTTAGGGTTTTTCAAAATGCTGACACGCCGAGCTCAAAAGGTTCGCCATCACTGGTCTAGAGTGATACTACAGACTCAGCGATAGTATCATGGTTCTTGCACATGTGCCACCATCCACAGTGGAGCTACTTGCCCAAAGTTTAGGAGATGCATTTTAGGAGATGAAAGCATCTTTAGTTCACAGCTGCTGCCCTGGTAGGCCTCAAACATCAGTAGAATGTTCCAGCTCCAACAGGATGAGAATTACAGTCTATGGAAATCAGACAGGTGTCATTGGCATCCTTTTTCCTTGAGAGTAAACTGTGGCTTTGAGTGTACATTATCAGTAAAGGCCTGGAGGTCACAGAAGACAGTGACTAAAGATACAAAGGTGAGTTAGAGAGCAGAGACATGATGTGTTCAGCTCCTTGAGAAGATAGACTTTTCATTTATCCCAACTCAGTTTTTATAATTACATACAGATACAAATAATCTTATGCAAAAAAAAAAAAAAGGAGAAATAAACTTGACATTACATTATGCATTCCCATTACTAAGCAGCCTGGTTGACATTGACTGGATGCATGGACACAGGAGATAAGTGAGAGCAGAGGAATGAGGCCCCAGCACCTACCTTCGCACTGTGGCCCTCTGGGCAGCAGGGTTGGCTCTGAAAGCACAGGATTCCTGGGACTCTGAAAAGACAGAACTGGGTCTGGAGTTGTGACAGTCTGGGAACTCTTTTTTTTTACTCCTCACCCACGGATATTTTTCCATTGATTTTTGGAGAGAGGGAAAGACAGAGAGAAATATCAATGTGAGAGAAACACACAATTGGTTGCCTCCTGTACGAGCCCCGGCCAGGACCAGGGAGGAGCCTGCAACCTAAGTACCTGCCCTTGACTGGAATCGAACCCAGGACCCTTCAGTCTGTAGACCGACGCTCTATCCACTGAGCCAAACTGGCTAGGGCCTGAGAACTCTTTATGTCACGCACATTGGCCTTCTGTGGCTATGGATCTGATGGCTCAGTGTGCTGCTTTCCTGGCCCTGTGACGGGGACTTAGCTGCTCATCGGTTTAGGTTCTGGTATAGCAAAGTGCTTGCCTTTGAGCCTGCAGTTCTTCTTTTTTTAAAATTGATTTTAGAGAGAGGAAGGGAGAGAAACATCAATGATGGGAGAGACTCATCCCGCATGCCCCCTACTGGGGATTGACCCTGTAACCCAGGCATGTGCCCTGACTGGGAATCGAACTGTGACCTCCTGGTTCATAGGTCAATGCTTAACCACTGAGCCACACCGCTTGAGCAAGCTTGCAGTTCTTGTTCTTGTTGACACTGCTGACCTTGGAGCCCTTCTGTCTGAAGCCTCCTGAGCACCTCCTGGGAAGGGTCCCTTCCTCATTTTATGGTGAGGAAATTTCCACCCTGAGAGGTCACACAAGTGCCCCAGGAACCTGCAGCCTGTGATTGTCTGGCACTAGACACCAGAGCCAGCACTCTGGGGGTGGTGTGCAATAGAGAAAGATGGCCGGGGTGCTGGTGTGAAAAGGCATACTCAGTAGGGCTGTGAGTTCATTATGGCATGCCTCAGAACAGTGAGATACAAGACACTGGTGCAGTTGTGACTTAGGGGACTGACCATCTTGTTGAGAAGAATAAGATGAGGAAGCCACAGGTGTGCTGTGGCCTCATTCAAGGGTCTGTGCAGAAAGACTTCTGGAAGGACAGTCATTTCTGGGTGTGAGGCTGCAGATGATTTTTTTCAATATTTAAAAAATTGATTTTAGAGAGAGGAAAGGAGGGGGTAAGAGAAACATCGGTGTGAGAGAAAAACATCGATCTGTTGCCTCCCACACACACCCAACCTGGGATCGAACCTGTGCCCTGACTGGGAATGTGCCCTGACTGGGAATTGAGCCTGTCACCTTCTGGTGTATGGAATGACCCTCCAACCAACTGAGTCACACTGGCTATGGCTGCAGATGATTTCTTATAACATTTTTGTAGTCTTTTTTTTTTTTTTAAATAGCATATGTTATTTTTACTAAAAAGTGGAGCTATTGTCAAAAAATAAAGATATAGGAAAAACTCACATAGTATCATTGATTTCCCAAAGACTTCTGTGAAGTTGCAGGTGAAGGATGTGATGACTGGGTCCTGTGAGAGCTTGAGAGGCAGCAGGTGAGAGTTGTGTGTTCAGGGTTCTCTGCAAAGCAGCTACAAAGATGGGACACCCGGAATACACTGCGCACACCTGGCATTGCAGGTATGGGGACCTGTGCGGAAGCAGAGTTTCCTCAGCTGTGGTTCTGTGGACAGGAGGGACCCTGGGCCTGTCTTGTTTCTTATGGAAGCAACACAGAATAAGAAGGGGTTCAGGTCTTGTTAGCTCAGTAGGTAGAACCATGCTCTGCACACAGTGACCTCCTTAGGAAGTGGGGCATTGCCAGTGGAAGCTGGTGGTTGTGCCCATCTGGTATCATCATCAAAGTGAAAGCAGGCTCCAGGCCTTGATCTCCAGGCCTCTCGGCACCTGGGGCTTTAGGGGACTTCTCTCCACTTCTCTGGAGCCTAGTGTCCCACCCAGGAGTTTGCAGCCTGCTCCTCTACAGCTAACTGCTTCTCACCAAGAAATCTGCGGTGGACTGGAACTTCCAGTCATCTGGGACGTCTGGGTCTGGTTTCTTGCCCCTGACGCATCTGCCTTTAGCATGGCTCCTTGGCACGTGCTCCCAGGTGACGTCTGCTGAGCCTGGGACGGCTATGAAAGCTTACTCTACCTTCTGGCCTCCCTTGCACACAAAGATAAATGTGTGGTTTCATTTTACTTTTGTCCTTTAGGTTTTAAACATTTTGAGTCTAAAACAAGTGTTTAAATCAGGAGGCTTTTTTTTGTTTTGTTTTGTTTTTACTTTCTCTCCCCTGGATCTGGCCCCAGTTGATCTCTCACCCTCGTTTCTGCAGGCACTGACTCTGGCTTTGAATCTGAAAGGCTCAGGAAGTGGGGTGGCAGGTCCCACTGCCTCATCCCTACATGTCCCTGCACATCTGATCATTGTGTATCTTTGGTTTCAATAGCTACTCTGACCTATGACACTCTCCGATTTGCTGAGTTTGAAGATTTCCCGGAGACCTCGGAGCCTGTTTGGATATTGGGTAGAAAATACAGCGTCTTCACAGGTATGTGCTGTGTTGGAGCCCACTGTGCTTTTAATGCACAGTCTCCAAATCCTTTTTGTGATAATAATAGTTATCTGCTAACTCTCTAACCTGTCTTAGTACTTACACCTCTGTGTGTGCGTGTGTTTTCTTCTTTTAAACATTCTTTAGAAAAGGACGAGATCTTATCTGATGTGGCATCCAGACTCTGGTTTACATACAGGAAGAACTTCCCAGCCATTGGTAAGTACTGCCTGTCACAATGTGTGGTGATGCAATGTGCATGTTTTAGAAGGAGGAAAACAGATTGATAAGTAGGTTGACTTGGATATCCTAGTACTTGTCACTTTGTGTTAATCCTTATGGCATCCCCAGGTTAGTGAGCTGGTGAGTCTTGCCCCAAGTTGTGGCAGAGCTAGATTCCAAACCTAGGGCTTCTGACGGTGGTTTCCAAACGTAAGTCACCATTTGTTACTGGAGCTTAAAGTCAGGATAAGGAGTCCCAATCAGCAATGAAAATGGAGAAGACAGTGCACTGTGAAGGAGTGAATTCTGCAGAGGCTGTGGTGAGATTATATATTTGAGTCTTGTCCTGGGTCAGAGCTGTAGGTCCAGGGTGGCTGGAGGCCGTTGTTCTATACCCATCATCTTCTCTAGTACGTTCCACACGTAGTTGTGGGAGAGCTGAAGGCAGGGTGGATGGGACATGTTTTCCCATGACGCGAAAGTATGTTTCATTAAAAATGATTCTTCATCATTGTGTCCTGGAGGCGGACAAAAGTTGGGGACCAGCTTGGCCTGGCTTTTGCCAGTCAGAAGACCTGAGACCAGAGGTTTGGGGCCAGGAGGCTACACCTCCTCAATGCCTAGTCTTGATTCGGTTCCTCTCCAAGATGTGGTTTCTTCTGTTCTTCAGAAGTGAGGTGGGCGTAAAATAGCCACAATGCTTGACATTGGGACACTGAAATGTGGGGAAATGAAACCATTGTCCCCATAGGTTAATACTGAATGATGTGATTTGTCAGGTGCACTCTGTTCTGGTTGCACACCTGCTCTGAGGCTGTTTTGCTCAGCCCTGGTTGCAGGAGGCGCAGTTGCCCACTTGCCAACTGAGGCATGCTGTATGGAGAGTGCTGTTCTGCAGATCAGATGTCTGAACACAGGGAAAGAGGACAGGCTAGAGAGGAGCCTGTGCTGTTTCACACAGTCATTGAGGAGGAGGTGGACTGTCCAGGTTCTAAAGGCCAGTGTGGTGTTTCCTCCCTTTGCCCCTTGGACATAGCTTGTTGGTATGGGAGGTGGAGTGGGGAGTGACAGGTACCATGCTGAGTACCTTCTCTGGTCGCACCAAGAGGTGGGCTTTGTCCCTGTGTGCCTGGGCAGGGTTCATGAGGCTCAGAGGTGAGACTGCAGCCCACATGGTCTGGCTTCTGAGTCTGATTGTTTAGTGCCAGCCATCCCAGGCCTTGCTGATGGTTAGGACACCAGGGCATTTCCTGTATGTCCAGGTCTGTCTCACTGTACGTGATACCACATGCCCAATGTCAGAATCTGCGCACCAGAATCTGCACAGACGGGACGTGGATGGGCCCAAGGCACACGCATCTTCAGGGCTGACTCTGAAACCTGTCCCCTCCCAGCACCGACCACCTTCCTATTCCGCTGTCTACTGTCTGGGTACTGATGACTCATGGGCACAGTGTCTCCATGTTTTCCAGACATTTGTCCTCTGTGACTTTTCACATATTTTGCCCCTTTGAGAGGGTTGTTAGGACATTTCACTCCTCAGCAGTGGGTCCTCGGCATGACCACCTTATAGGTTGTGTGTTGCCGAGATGGTGCTGACACCTGCAGTGTAGAGTGACCTGACTGGAGTCTGCTCTCTCTGCGCCACCACAGGGGGGACCGGCCCCACCTCGGACACGGGCTGGGGCTGCATGCTCCGCTGTGGACAGATGATCTTCGCCCAGGCCCTGCTGTGCCGGCACTTAGGCCGAGGTGAGTCACGCTGGGGACAGTGATGTTCTCAGGAAGCAAGGACTATGGGTGCAGTTGTGTAAACACAGATGAGGATTCAGGGGCTTCTTCAGTAATGATCCACTGGCTTTCATTGATTTTTTAAAAGTGACTTTAAAGAATGCTGATAAATGTTTGTCTTCAGAAATTCTCTTTAAACCCCTGAAACCATTGTTTTCTGTATGGATTTGTGTTGATGGGTTGGCATTTTTGGAATCTTGGAAAGGGCTTTTAACTTGATCACAGTTCAAAGCAGTTTGGATACCATCTGTGTCTTCAGTATTGCATAAAGTAAAGGCTTCTTTCTCACATTTGGTAAAACTGCACTTCTGCACCTGTCTCCACTAGATTGGAGGTGGACACAGCGGAAGAGGCAGCCGGACAGCTACTTCCACGTCCTCAACGCATTCATCGACAGGAAAGACAGTTACTACTCTATCCACCAGATAGGTGGGTGGGAGCAGGGTGCCCATGTCTTGGCTGTTTAGCTAAGCAGTGAGTCTCGGGGTTCTCAAGAGCTTTGTTGTATTGTGATGTGTATGGCATGAGGCTTGTCACCACCGTGGGCTCCTGGGCTAGGCTGCTTGTCACAGCATCTCTGAAAATTAGATTCAGTGAGGGAGTCTGAATGCTCCTGTGTTTTAAGTAAGTCCAACTTCTGAGCATCATGTTCTCAGTGTAGAAGGAAGTAAAAATACAGCTCTGAATTCAGTGGGTCATTTCACTTCTTAATCCTACTCCTCATTGAAGGACTGGAATCCTGGCTCATAGTGAAGGACAAACCTTGAGACAGCGTTTATCCGTTTTGGATGAAGCGCCCTGGTGTCCGTCAGCTCACGCTGGAGGCAGGTTTGGGCGTGCCCGTCCAGGCTTCCTGTAAAGTGTTCCTCAGCCACATGCCTCCAGGACCAGCCTCTTCTAAGGGGGGGGGGGGGGGGGGGATATTGATGGTTGATACGTGTGTGTCGCTAATCAGATCTGTTTCCTGCAGCGCAAATGGGAGTTGGCGAGGGCAAGTCTATTGGCCAGTGGTACGGGCCCAACACAGTCGCCCAGGTTCTCAAGTATGTACCAAGCTCCACCCTCCCATATCGTTGGGGAACATGGCATGCATAGATGTACCTGGGGTGTTCAGACTCTCCTGAGGCCTGTTGCTAAAGGACATAGGGGTCTCTTACTCTTCAAAGCCTTAAGGAGGGTCCTCAGAGGTGACCATCCACGTGGTCTTGAATTGGAATTTTGTTTTCTAATGGAATGAATACCTTCATCCAGGTTGCACCCATTAGTGTGGGCCTTTTTGTGTGTCTAGTGGTGGATCCATCCATCACAGTGGTCTGATGGTCAGGGAAGTTGGAACTGATTGGGAATGACAACACTGTGGTGAGAAGGCGGCCCTCCATACAGGCTCTGTGGGGCTCTGCCTCTGTTCTGTCTCCCCCGTTCTCTGAAACCTGTTTCCAGCCTTGGCCTTCCCTCTCCCCGCTGCCTCGCTGTCTGCTCCTCTGCTCCCTACCCCCATGGGAGGCTCCCACAGGCGCCCCCATGTGACTTCCTGGAATTGCCCTTCTCTTCCCTCCACGTGGTGGATGACTGCCGTCTCAACCCTTCTGTCCTCGGCAGGTTTCTTGGGATCCTCCAGGACACTTTCTTCTTTTACATTTCCACTTCCAGCTGGTCCCTAAGCCTGATACTGTCTCTCCATCTCCTTATCCAGGCCCCTGGATTACTTAGCCCTCCCACATGTCCTTTAAAGTCCCGGGCCCAGTGCTGCATGCCTTGAAAGTGTAGTTTGTTTGCATGGTTGGCCTGCGTGGTCTGTGTGAGCTCTTCCTGTCTTGTACTACTCACTGACACTTTCCTCCCCACTGCTGCCTTGAAACACCCCAGTCGAGGTCACCATCAACCTGTCATGTCTGAAGGCTGAGTTTCTGCTCCTACTCAGCCATCAGCAAGCAACCCTTGGCTCAGGCACTTGCTGTCTTTGGAAATCCAGGCCACAGAGCCATTTTCTCTGGTCCTTCTGTTCCTCTGCCGCCTCAGAATCTGTTGCTGGCCCTCCCTACCTGTAAGCCCTGCGGGCCTTGTCTCAGGACTGTGGCTGCTTCTCTGTACTGTCCATGCCCAGCTTTAGCTGTTGTCTGCTCATACTCAACTCCCAGAGTCACATCCCCCAGTGCTAATCTGTCCTATCAGGATTTTCACTCAGCATCGTAGATCTCCAAGTGGCATGTTGAACCCTAAGCTGAACCTTCCCCTACCTTGCCTGCTTCTCCTTCACTGAGGGCAGCCCCTCCTTCCTGGCACTCAGGACAAACACTGGGATTATACTTGGCTCTTCTTTCTCAAGACACCCATCCAGTGTGTCCTAACTGACCAGTGTGTCTCGCTTCACTGTCCTCACTCTGGTCCAAGCCCCGGCTCTTGCCTCTTTGTTAGTCTGTCTTCTCTTTGCCATTCTGGAGTCTCTTTTCAAATAACAGCAGAAGTCATCTTCACATTTATAAGTCAGCCACCCATCCCTCTTCTGCTCAGCACACCCTGGGCTTCCCAGTGAATGCAGGAAGGCTGCAGGTGCAGGCCTGGCTGCCCTGTGCTCCTCCCTGGCACATGGCACCTTTTGCTTCTCAGAGGGACACATCACCTCAGGCTCTTTGCACATGCTGTGCCCTTTGCATCAGGGCCTTCCTGCACTACACTGGTTATGCCCCTCCTGCCCCTGCTTTGTTCTTTAGGGCACTTACTACCTCATAGGATTACGTATTTCTTGCTGCTCCCTCCCCCCGTGTCAGCCTCTCTAGGGGCTTTGTCTGTCACATGTCATTGCATCCTCAGCACAGCTCCTGGCCCTCAGCACAGGAGCGAGGTGGCTGGTGCAGCACTGCAGGTGCTCTGTTGGAATCCTATCTGGCCTTTCCCCCAAGAGGGGCTCCGTGTGGACAACCCATTGCCCCAACCCTCCATCCGTGTCCCCAGACCCATTAGGTCCTCTCACATGGGAGCCCACCTCCACTGCACTTGAGAGTAAGTCAGATGCCTCCACACCCCCATATACTTCTGGTGGCAGTGTGCCTTTCTTCCAGAGCCAGAATCCTGTGGCCACCACTCCTCAGTCTTTTACAACCGGGAACCTCAGCTCAGCACATCTGGGGTGGAATTGAAGGGAGCAGAGTGAAGTGGGGCTGGCAAAGCCTGTGGTATCTGACTCCTGGCTCATGATCTGGTTCCCACCTCCACATGCCAACTAGGCCAGGACATGACATCACCAAGAGGCTCCTGTGCAGGAACTTCCTCTCTGCAAAGGGCAGCTGGGGGTCATGGAGGGAGCACTGGATCCTGGGAGGAAGAAACAGGTTCCAGCTTCAGCTTTATTCCCACCTGTGGCACTGACATCTCTGAGCCTTGGTTTTTCTCCTGTGAGAAACGCTGTTCCCTTGGTAGCCTGCAGGGCTGAACCATCTTTGAATTGTGAAAGCTTATTGGCGTGTCCTCCCCCTTTCTGATAGGAAACTTGCTATCTTCGACACATGGAGCGCCCTGGCTGTCCACATAGCAATGGACAACACGGTGGTGATGGAGGACATCAGTAAGTGACACCAAAGCAGGGTTGGGACTGACGGGACTCGGGGAGCAGCAGCTGAGCACTTATTCCTCCCGGGCTCACGGGCCTCGCCTGAGGGCGGTGACTATGAGCCCTGCACAGCAGATGGACACCCTAAACAGAGGCCAGGGGACCACAGGTTTCCATACAGAGAAGACCAGGCTAAGGGGTAGGGTCTGGATTCTCTCCAGAGCTGGGTTACTTAGGAACCCCATGGTTTTTGTGCCATTGAGGCGTGCTGGGTTGAGCTGCATTTGTGCAGGTGTTCATGTGCATAATGCACCGCCAAGGAAGGCAGGAACAACTGATTTTCTAACCCCACCCTCTCAGGCCGAGATGTAACACAAAGCAGAGACATAGCTCTGCCCCTTTCTGGAAGGATCCTCCGGAATTGAGCACGTACAAGTTTGGTCTAGAGTAGAATGAGGTCTCAGTTTGGCAAATAGCCTGTCATGAGCGAGTTTTGACTTCGCGGTTTACATTTTATTATGCACCCAAGCTGATAGAGCTGTTTTATTTAGTGCCTACTTAAGTTTTTACTCAGCAGCACTGATTCCCAATGAATTTCCCAAAGCAGCCTCAACCCCAATTTTATTGAAGTTCCACATGTAGATTGTTGCCTTGAATCCAATTTTATGGAAGAGAGAGCACTTTGAGCTACATCCTTGCAAGTATGCAGATTTGCAGGTCGACGTGGATGTTTAGAAGCAGGTCTTGTACACATGACTGCCGGTCTAGAGCATGGCCACAAGTGTCCCCGCCAGGCAGTGGGTCCATTCGGGGACACTGTCAACATAGGATTGGGAAGCCGGGGATGTGACTTATTAATAAAAAGCAACACTGGGCCCTAGCTGGTTTGGTTCAACGGATAGAGCATCGGCCTGGGGACTGAAGGGTCCCAGGTTCGATTCCAGCCAAGGGCACATGCCTCGGTTGCAGGCTTGATTCCCAGTGGGGAATGTGCAGGAGGCAGCCAATCAATGATTCTCTCTCATCATTGATGTTTCTCTCTCTCCTTCCTTCTCCCTTCCTCTCTAAAATCAATAAAATATATTTTTTTTAAAAAAGCAACACTGGTTTCTGCAGCTCTGAACCCTCTGGTAGATACCTCATCCCTTAACAGTTCTGTTCCTCTGAGAGGGGATTAACTTGGAACCACAGCAGAAGGGTGAATAGTTCTTCCTCTTGCCTTTTCTCCATATTCCATTTCCTGAAATTTTTATGGTACATAGAAAACTTAGGAAATGTGCAAAGAAGGGGGAAAATCACTTGATTTTACCTTTCAGAAATAGCTCATGTTGACATGTAAACATAGTTGGTTCCAGCGTGTTTTTTTGTTTTTCCAAAAGAAAATACATAGGATCTTAAGCATTTTCTCAGCAAAGCAGAAAGTGGAGAAACAGTGCCCAGTTATAATTCTTACTGTCTGGCTGCTCAGTTCTCCGTTACACCTTAATTTCTTTTTGGGGGGATTGTTCTTTACCCTCCTCAGGGTCTAGCCCAGTCACTGGTCCAACCCCTGACTTCAGACTACAGACTGGTTGCTCCAGGGCAGTGGCCAGGAAGAGATAGGGGGCAAGTGGCTTTCCAGAACCTCCATCTATCTTGAGTGGGGGTGATGCTGGTGAGGGCCCTCTACAGTCTCTTCTGGGAGTCTTGGTCATTCAGAGCAGCCAAGCTGGAACTGAGATGAGACGTGAACCCGGGCTTATCCCAGGAGCTTGTGGATCTGGTTCTGGGGAGGGTCTGACCTGCATTGTTAACAGGCTCTCAAGTGGGATGTGTGTGGCCACCTGGCCAAGATCAGGGCCTAGTCTCACTGCATCGTCCTTCCCTTCCTCGGATCAGGAGTTATGGGTGCACATCACAGGAACAAGTGGAGGAGGTGTGCCCATATTTAGGAAGAAGAGCACCAGAACACAACCAACAACAACACTGGGACTGAACACAGTGTAGTGAGGTGTGGGGTGAGGGGTGAGGGGAGGTGATGTGATTCTAAATGGCTCATCCTGATTCCTTTGAGCTTTGAGAGCCTAGGCTTCATGAAGACAGGTCAGCGGCTTTCCTGGTGTGCTGCTGAGTTACGTAGGGCAGCAGGCTGGGGAGGGAGGCTTGGGTTCAGCAAAGCAGAAAGTGGAGAAACAGTGCCCAGTTTCTAAGAAAAGCCTGTTGATGTCAGAAATCTCATAAGTCCCTTTCCGGTGATAGAGGTTGCTTACAACGTTCCTGCTCAGATTTTATGGGAAATGTGCCAGGTTAGGGGACACTTCATTCCTTAGATTTCCCTGCCCACCCACCCACCCACCCACCCCCTAAGGGCCCGCTAGGACGTCCAGAACAGGCCCTGACCGTGTTTAATGTTGATAAGAGTCACACCTTTGTAAGCACAGTGGACTGTGGGAAGTCATGGAACCGAGGGAGAAATAGATTGGAAAAGATAATCTGGCAGTAAGTACAGGTGACACGGATGAAAACCGATTAATACAAGAATAATCAGAAAAGCTGTGGGGCAAATAATCCGATGGCAGAAGTAGAAATAGAGCAAAATAGAAATAATCGTGTGAGTTGGAATGGCAGGAGAGAAGGACAGGGTGAGAGTAAAGGAATTGGAGCTGGAAGAAGAGTTGAGCCTTTAGCCTGGCTGGTGTGGCTCAGCAGTTGAGTGTTGACCCAGGAATCAAGAAGTTGCTGGTTTGATTCCCTGTCATGGCACATGCCCGGGTTGCAGGCTTGATCCCTTGTACGGGGTGTGCAGGAGGCAGCCAGTCGATGATATTCCTCTCTCATCGATGTTTCTATTTCTCTATCCCTCTCCCTTCTTCTCTCTAAAAATCAATACATATTTTTAAAGAAAGAGTTGAGCCTTTAGAGTTAACCTTAAATTTTTAAAATCAAGAATGTATAAAATATGCATGTGTCTGGTGACATTTCCAAATTGCAAAAATGAAGAGAAACTTTTATAAGCATCCAAATAATAATAATAATAATAATAATAATAATAATACTGAGAAGAAAGGCTGTTCACTGGTACTACAGCCTCATCTTCCTGCCACCAAATACCAGAAAATGTTCAGAATTCTGAAAGACCTGGGTTCAGGAGGTTGGGAAGGCAAATATATTGTTTAGTAGTTGTCATTGATCAAAAGACAAAAAACAGGACATAAAAAGCTAAAAAATGTTATGAGAGCTCTAGAAAATTACAAATGGGTTGCTGGGACAAAGGAAAACCCATTTATTAACAGGACACTTGTGACGTAACAGGCCACAGGCAGGCTCTCGAGTCCCAGGGTGCACCTGTGACAGGTCCTGCCCCATCCTGAGCCAATTCATGTTTCTGGTGTTCTGGTAATAGAAATCAAGTCAACAAGAGGATGTTCTCATCACAAAGTATAGTCTCGAACGCAGGGAAGCAAAACTTACGTCAACAAAGAGACCATGACAGGTCAAATAAGTTAAAACTAAGTTACACAAAACCAGCATAACACAGAGTATAATAGATGTGTGCCAAAGACTAGGTTCTTTGGCAGAGTGTACCTCTTTTAAACGTTTGTATAAACTAATGCAGAATAAATAAGAAAAAAGACAGAACTCTGCTACCTCGAAGTTTAAACCTCTGTCTTAGCTTTTGGGTCAAAGGAAGTCAAGTTAACAGACTACATAGCAGAATTTGACTTTTACTGAATTCTGCACCTTCGTACTGGTGATGAGAGAGTAAAAAGTGAAAATGAAGTTGGAAAAGAACAAAACTGTCAGAAGAAACCCCCAAAGAGTGGTATGATGACACCAAATACAGAGATTGATGATTTTAAGGGAGAAATGATAGAACTAATAACTTCCTGAACTGGCCCTTTCAAAAACATGCAGATCACCAGACAACAAGTGCAAGGGGGAGGGGAAGAAATCAGGAGATCTCTGCTTAGAAATTAGAACAGGGGTGGGCAAACTTTTTGACTCGAGGGCCACAATGGGTTCTTAAACTGGACCGGAGGGCCGGAACAAAAGCATGGATGGAGTGTTTGTGTGAACTAATATAAATTCAAAGTAAACATCATTACATAAAAGGGTACGGTCTTTTATTTTTTTTAGTTTTATTCATTTCAAACGGGCCAGATCCGGCCCGCGGGCCGTAGTTTGCCCACGGCTGAATTAGAAGGTAAGATACACTGGTTCTGCTGTGTGGGTTTTCACCTACCCACCAAGCAATTTTGATACCAACTGGGTGTCCTACAATTCATCCCAGTTCTGACACCATCTACCTGGAGATGGTGTCAGACCCCATGAGTTAAGGCCTCAGTCCTACAAGATTGCATCCTGTCCGCCCTCCTCCCCCACTTCAGATGCCAATATCAAGTCCAGGTGTCAGCTGTGCTTCTGACCAATGCTATAGATTGGAGGTTCCCACCACCCCCTCGGGTTGGATTATTTGTTGCAGCAGCTCACAAAACTCAAGATGTTACAGATCACGAGTTTATTCTAAAGGATATGAATCAAGAACTGCAAGATGGAGGAGTTTCCCTGCCCTCTCCAGGTGCCACTCCCACCATCTCTACCGGTCCACCAACCCAGAACCTCTCTGAACCCCGTCCTGGGATTTTGGAGGCTGCATTACACAGATGAGATGGATGAAGTCTGCCCATTGCTGATGGAGCTCCCTTGGCTCCTCTGGAAAGTTCAGCCTTTAATATGGGTTGGTTCCTGTGGCAGCCCCCACCCTTGGAACTTCACAAGTCTTGCTAACATAACAAAACACCTGTTAGTTCTAGTCACTTAGGAAATTCCTCAGGTCAGAGCTCTTTTCCTGCAGTAAGATGTAGACCTAGTATATATTTCTTATAAATCACAGTATCACAGAAAGATTAGCCAGAGATAAAGAAGAAAGATAAAATCGCACTCCCAGTCTTTTCTTTTTCCAACCATTCACTTTGAGATTCCAGTCCTCTGCTGGTAGGTACTTCACAGATGAGCTGCCGCTTCCCAACTGCTGGCCTCACTGTCACCCTCTGGAACCTGTGATCCAGGAGCCAGGCCGTTTCATTCTCCTTTAATCCAGAAAGTCCTCTTTTTTGTTTTTTCCTGGTTCTTCACAGCATTGATGTTTTTGAAGAACCCAGGTCAGCTCAGTAGAATGTCCCTCACTCCATCTATTGTTTTCTCACTGTTACATTTGGACTAAACATCTACCAGGGATGGGCAACCTTTTTGTGAGTGCGTGCCAAAACCAGCAAAATCTCTGACTTAAAATTCTGCGTGCTAACCCTAATTTTTTTGAGAACATGTTATGCCTACTTGATATCTCTTAAGGTGTACATATGTGAAGAACCTTGAAGAAATAAATTTCATTCGAGCAACAAAAACACAGTATATGATGATGAAAAATACATTTATTTTTTAATGTATACATGTACACTGATAGTCCGACAGAAAACTTTATGACTCTGATATTATCAGTGGGACTTATGCTGCTGCATCACTGATGACAGATTTTACATCAGGTTTATATTTCGTGACCTTCAGAGATATGCACGAGCTACTACTTTCATCTGTCAGGCTACTCCTATTATGAGACTTAACAAAATTCATCACTGAGAACAAAGATTCACAAGCGTATGTGGATGAAAACATGGAGAGTAACGCTGTTGCAAAGTTTTTTAAACAAAAAATTTTCTGGAATGGCATTCCAAGTCCTCAATAGTTCGTTTTTGACACTATTGAAATTGCTCTTCCCCTCTCTCATCAATCCATGTCTATGGTCTTTAAGATAACTTGTTATGTAAAATTATTTATCTAAGATGCACCTACAATGAATTTATCTGAAAAATAAAAAAGTCAATATTAAGAAAAAAGTTGTAAATGGAAGATTATAAGAGAGGGTTTCGCGTGCCAGCAAAAGTTACTGGTGTGCCATGTTTGGCACGCGTGCCAGGGGTTGCCCACCGTTGATCTAGACCAAGAGCACTACCTGATGGCTGTGTCCCAGCATCACAGCTGGAGGTTGCTCCTGGTCAGTGATGCTTCCTGGGTCACCTGGTGAGGGCAATCTCTTTCCCTGTGACTAATGGGTGGTCTGAGGAATAATTCATGGTGTCTGCATGGGGATCTCTCTAAGGCAACCCTTCCTCCCAAGTTGGTTGGCATTCTTGTGAAGAGCCCTCTTTTCTTTCCTCCACCATCTCCTTATTTACATTTGAAAAACTTTTTTAGGGTCAGTACATTCATGGATTGTTTTTTAATTCAATGTGTTGTCCATTTTGGATATTAGTCATTGTCCCAGATTTGGCCGGTGAGCATCCCTGCAGGTGGTTCTGTCTTCTGTTGGTTCCTGTCATTTTCATTGTTCAGCATCCCCTTTCTGGCATTAACCAAATCCTGGTTCCTTTCAGCAGGAAAGATATTTAAAAACTAGACTGAGTGCTGGGTGTGCTCAAGGCCACTTGAGTGTCTGTTTCTTTTTGTTGTTAATACTCGATATATTTTCATTGACTTCTTAGAGAGTGGAAGGGAGCAGGAGAGACAGAGAGAAACATCAATGTTAGAGAGACACGTCAATTGATTGCCTCCCGCAGCGTGACAGGGTGTTGGGGTTTGAGCCTGCAACTGAGGTACATGTCTTTGACTAGGAATCGAAACCAGGACCCTTCAGTCTGTGGGCCAGTGCTCTATCTGCTGAGCCAAACTAGCTAGGAAATTCCAAAAATTGGAGCTCTGTGCCTGCAGGCTGGAGTTTCTGTCTCTTCTTGACACCAAACCCCCTAGTTCTGTTGGTTGGCAAACCGCAGCTCGTGAGCCACATGCGGCTCTTTGGCCCCTTGAGTGTGGCTCTTCCACAAAATACCACGTGCGGGCGCGCACGTACAGTGCAATTGAAACTTCATGGCCCATGTGCAGAAGTCGGTGTTTTGTGGAAGAGCCACACCCAAGGGGCCAAAGAGCCGCATGTGGCTCGCGAGCCGTGGTTTGCCAACCACTGCCCTAGTTCATGTTGAAAATCGCCCAGTGCACTTAAAAGTTGCCTAAACATTTAAAAGGAGAGCAGTTCCTTGGTGTTCTTGCTGGGGGTGGGGTCACAGGTGTTTGGGGACTTGGTCAGTGCTCCGTTGACCAGGCTGGTGGCTACATGGTGCCTGTTTAAGGGTGGCTCTCAAAGGTGCACACATGTGTTCCTGCACTATTTTCTGTGCATGCTTTATTTCACAATAAAAATGTTTAATTGAACACATAGAAAATGTTTGGTTCTTTTTTCTCTGTGTGCAGCAGGGTTCGTCTTACGCTTTATTTCTCAAGTTTGAGTTGTGTTTCATATACCATTTATGTACCTGCTTCTTTTGAGTGAAGTTGTACCTACTTAGCCCGTAAGAGCACATCTCCATTTTTCAGGAAGGTTATGCAGGAGCAGCCTTCCATGTGCGGAGGCCACTGCGTTTCCTGCAGACTCTGAAGGGCACTGTAATGGACTCCCTGCGGGAGCCGAGGTCACCAACAGGCCATCCCTGTGGCGACCCCTGGTGCTTCTCATCCCCCTGCGTCTGGGGCTCACGGACATCAATGAGGCCTACGTGGAGACACTGAAGGTGGGTCTGTGCTGGGTCTGTCCTCTCACTGGCCAGTGGGAGAATTGAAATACTGTTTTGCATTAAAACCCTTCCGTGTCACCATCTTGGCCCCATCCTCCAGCCCTCTGACCACCCTGTGGACTCCTGGCCTCTACCTGGGCAGTCCTGGCTGCCCTTCCCACTGGCCCCTGCGCTCTTCCCTAGCCTTGCTCCTCCTGCTGACTTGGTGGTTCCAGTGGCCTCCCGTCTCCACCCAGCCTTGGGATGCAGGCCTCCTCTACGTGTCTGTGTGCCCTTTTTGACACCCGCTGACTCTTGCCTACCCTCCTCCCACGGCCCGCACGTCCACCTTCCTCAAGCCCATCCCCTGCACAGAGCCCCTGAGCCCCACAGCACGTGTTTCTTAAACTGTTTCCTAAGCTCTTGGGGGTTCATTCTCCTTGGGCCTCTTGTTCAGGGGTGCAGGCCTCCTGCTTGCACCTGCTCAGCAGTCCACCTTTCCTCCCTCCTGCAGGGCTGTTTCATGATGCCTCAGTCCCTGGGAGTGATTGGAGGGAAGCCCAACAGTGCCCACTACTTCATCGGCTATGTGGGTGAGTGGGGAGTCCCGTGTGATGCCCCAGTTGGCCGGAAGATGAGGGGGAGTGATCTTCAGGGCAGCCCTGTGGAACAATGCTGGCCCCCCACACCTAGAGGTGGCTTGACCCAGGGCCACCAGTAGAAAAGCAGCATGTCCCCACCCCATCTATCTGCTGTCTTTCCCAACCTGGCTTGTCCAGGTGACGGTTGTGGTGTGGCAGGTCTGAAATAGGACCCCCGTTGATACCCCCTCTGCTGACTTTCATGTCGTCTTCCCCAGGTGAGGAGCTCATCTACTTGGACCCCCACACGACACAGCCAGCTGTGGAGTTTACTGACAGCTTCTTGATCCCAGATGAAAGTTTCCACTGCCAGCACCCCCCGAGCAGGATGAGCATCGGGGAGCTAGACCCATCCATTGCTGTGGTATGTTCCCCACTCTATCCCATTGTCCCCTGTGAATGTGGGAGCTTATGGGCACTTGGGTCCTGCATGGCCTTTGCTGCTGAGCTACTTAGGAGATGCAGGTTGAGGCCAAGTCTCAAACCCACCAACCTAGCCCCTGTTCAGGGGCACAGGGGAAGAGACCTGTGTGCTCTGCCATGTAATTATACCTGCTTCATTCTAAGGCCTTAAAAAACACCATGACCTGGGACAGTCAGGGCAGAGGGCAAAGGGTCGAGCCGAGGACGGAGACTATGGAGAGGGGCAGAGGCTGGAGAAATGAGGATGGTGGGAGGTGCCCCAAGGTCCCTGCAGTGGCACTGGGAATGGAAATCTGGCCTCTTAGGTCACTGTGGCCAAGTTCAACATGGTGCCCACTTGTGCTGCTTTCTGCTTACCACTGTTTTTCCTTTCAGGGTTTTTTCTGTAAGACTGAGGATGACTTTAATGACTGGTGCCAGCAAGTAAAAAAGGTTGGTAGCGCATGGCGGGTGTGGCTCAGTGGTTAAGCGTCATCCTGTGAACTAGGAGGTCACAGTTTAATTCCTGGTCAGGATACATGCCTGGGTTTCGGACTCAGTCCCCAGTGGGGGCGTGCAGGAGGCAGCTGATCAATGATTTTCTCTCATCATTGATATTTCTCTCCCTCTCCCTTCCTCTCTGAAATAAACGTGTGTGTGTGTACATTTTTATTTTTTTTAAAACATATTTTATTGATTTTTTACAGAGAGGAAGAGAGAGGGATAGAGAGTTAGAAACATCGATCAGCTGCCTCCTGCACATCTCCCACCGGGGATGTGCCCGCAACCCAGGTACATGCCCTTGACCGGAATCGAACCTGGGACCCTTCATTCCGCAGGCCGACGCTCTATCCGCCGAGCCAAACCGGTTTTGGCAGGGCATACATTTTTAAAGGGGATTGGTAGCAACTCTGCTATCTGAGTGGATGGGTCTCTGGCTTGGCACCTGCTTCCCCACTCGTTCCTCCATATGGGCACCACTGTGAAACGTCCTGTGGCCCTTGTATGGTTGCTGCTTCTGGCATCGTCTCATTGTGATTAGAGGATGTGGGGACTTAACATTGTTCAGGAACTTTAGAATGGAGTTTCTAGTTCTCAGCCTCGTGCTGACAGGGTGGTGGGAGATATGGTTTTTGTCTCCAGGGCTGTTTCCATAGGATGGGTAGGCAAGCACCTTGTTGGATTCCCATCTCAACCCAGGGTTAAGAGCCTCAGTCTGCTCTTGTCAGTGTTTCCCTGATCACAGTAGTGATTGGGGAGCTGGGGGGAGATACTGTGCCCCTGTAGGCTGCCTCTAATGGCTGTGTCTTGCTAACAGCTGTCACTGCTTGGAGGTGCCCTGCCCATGTTTGAGCTGGTGGAGCAGCAGCCTTCCCACCTGGCCTGCCCTGATGTCCTGAACCTGTCCTTAGGTGAGTCCGAGACCGCAGGGCCACATCTCAGGTGGAAGTGGGTGCTGCCTATTTTGTTGCTCAGGTGTGTTCTGTGTGATGCTTCTGTCTTCCCCTCCTAGCTTTTCCCCAGATCCCATTACTTTTGACCTTCAAGATTTGTGTGGGGCCTGGCCAGGCAGTTCAGTTGGTTAGAGCATCGTTGTTCATGGTTGTGAGTTTGATCCTCCCCAGTCAGGGCACATATAAGAATCAACCAATGAATGCATAAATAAGTGGAACAACAAATCAATCAATCTATCTTTTAAAAAAATCAATAAAAAGATTTGTATGAACAGTAGAGGGGGTGGGTAAGGGCAGAGGGTGGGGTGGGAACCGGGTGGAGGGGAGCTATGGGGGGGAAAAAAGAGGAACAACTGTAATAATTTGAACAATAAAGGTTTAATTAAAAAAAGATTTGTATGAACCCCAGATGCAGTCAGTTGGTGATTTATATGTGCAACAAGGGATCAGGGACACTGCTGAGTATCCCCCTCCTCTCGCCCTGAGTGTAGCAGCAGCAGTCTGACTCTCATCTTCATCCCACGTGCAGTCATATAGCCCTGTGCACATGGATCTGGGAGTGTTCCTCACAGGTTCTGGGTTCTGTACTATCCAAAATATGCTGGACTTTTTGTAATGTCATGAGCTCTCCATGCAATCCACTGTGTGAGTCAGTCCTGCTCTGGCAGGCTTTGCATCCCACTACTCCATAATTCTGTGCCCAGGGGCCTTCTCCCTCGAACAGACCCTCAGCTCCCTCCAAGTGTACTGAGCATATGGCACACAGAAAACGGAGACCTGGCATTGAGGCTGTGAGCACATCCAGTTCACACCTCCATCTGTACCCGGGAGGACCAATGTGAGGACCATGATGAGCCTGTGGAACTGTGTATTGAAAGTCACTGAGGACAAAGATGATGGAGCCCACTGTCCCATTTCTGTGAAGATCATTGAGGATGATGATGGAGCCAGCTGTCCCATTTCCATGAAGATCATTGAGGAGGAGGAGGAGGATGGAGCCAGCTGCCCCCCGTCTCTGTGAAGATCACTGAGGAGGAGGATGGAACCTGCTGCCTGACAGAAACCACAGTGGGGTCAGGGTGCTGGCATTGAGACTCAGGACAGGTGCCCCGTCTGTCCCAGATGGTATAGGGTTGCACTCCTCTTGGGACTGGTGGCCCTTGCCCTCAGCCCCGTCATGTGCCCCTAGGCTCTGGTGAGCGGTGTCTGCTCCTCCTTTTGGTAAGTTTCTGGCATCTCTTTCCTGCTTCCATCCCTGCCAGTGAGGCCCCTGGCCAACTCAGACCTGAAGGCTGCACCTCTGCTGGCAAGAGTCCTGATGTCCTCTTGCCGCCTACCACCCTGAGCAAGCACCCTTGCCTGTTGGCCACAGGGCCAGGGCTAGCTCCAGCACAAGCAAGCCAGCAGGTGTGGTTGATGCACACCTAGCTACTTGTCTCATCCCCACATTCAGAGTAACCCATGCAGGTGTCTGATGGGGTTTTGTCTTATTTCTTCTAGATTCTTCTGATGTAGAGCGACTGGAAAGATTCTTTGACTCAGAAGATGAGGACTTCGAAATCTTGTCCCTTTGAAAATCCTAAAGTCGGGGAATATCTCGACTGGCCCTTGCTGGGGTGCCTTTGAGAGCCCAGCTTGGCCTCAGGGCGCTTGGTGCCACCGCATCCATCCATCCTGCCCACCTGCCCACCACCCATGTCCTGGCCGCCTCTGCCCTCGACAGGGGACTGCATTATGCTCAAGGCCTCACTGCAGGAATGGGACTGCTCGGCCCAGACACTTCGGGCTGCTGGAGAGAACCAGGAATCGCAGGGAGCAGAGCAGCGGCGGGGCTTGAATGTTCACGTCACCTTCGTCCTGCTTCCTTCAGGCTCTCAGTTCTAGGTTTTCTTTGGAATTAAAGTCCTGTTTGAAGTTACTCGACACAGATATGCATTTCTGTTGGGCCTGTTCTGAGTCCAAGAAGACTGGAGACCAAATGAGAAGTGACCCTGGGACTAAGCCAGCAAGCCCTCCACCTGCAGCCCTCCCATGGCTCTACCAGGCTGCCTAGTGGGAGACAGGAAGGAGTGACCACCTGGCATCTCTTGGCTTTGGAGAGAGAAATAGCAGAGAGGTGGGGCATGGTGCAAACCAGAGACCACCATGCGTGTGACTTGCCAGGAAAGAGCTACAAGCAGAGCCCAAGTGGACTCACTTTCCTCACCTTTTGGTTCCAGCATTTTGAGACGCCCACGTGCTGCTGCTTACTTGTTGCACTGGCTTTCCCTGGGTGGGCCGTGGGTGGTGGGTGAGTGGGGAGCTGCCTTGGTCTGTGATCCTTGGGCCCATGCGGGACATGGGAGCACGGCAAGCCTGGCAGGCAGAGGCTAAGGGCACCACAAAACTGCCCTCTTGGTACCGAAGCTTCAGATGGTTTGGGGCCAAAGGGTGAAACCCTGCTCATGGTGCAAGATAGGCACCCCATCGCTCATCACGTCACTTGGAGACATTTCCAGGTCCTTCTCAGCACTGACTGACAGCACCTGCATCCCTGAACCCTGGTTGGGCCCAGAGAGCATGGCTTCCATGCAGGCTTCGAGTCCTGAAGAGTAGCCTCCGTGAGACCTTCGAACAGGCACCTGGGGAGCTCAGGGAGGTGGCGCCTTCTTCCCGGGGGTCTTCCTTGCAGAGCCCCTCCTCCCTCGGCATCTGCAGTTGGGACCACGGGCGGGGGCCCACCTGATGGCAGAGAGCACCCAGCCCCTGAGTGTCGCCAACATAAGTTAATTTGCTCTTATCTCTCCCTCCTCCAGGGAAGGAGGAAGGCTGGGCGGTCTCCATTCCTTCTGCTGCATCTTGGAAATGTGCCACCCTGCCTGCTGGGCCAGGGAGTCTTACTGCAGCCCCCGTGTGGTGCAGACGGTGGAAGTGGGTGACAGCCTGGCCAAAGGGGAGCTTTGTCTTAGTGATTTGAAAGGATTACTGAAGAGAGTGTTGTCCATTCTTAGTAGTTTGCAGTTCTTCATCGCAAATAACAGTTTCAGTAGAAAACAAAGTCTATTGTCTCTGTCTTGACCTTTCCTCGTTAGAGTTGTAGTGATGGAACAAGAATGAACATTTTCTAAGCTCATGTCCATGGATCTCAGTGAAGATTTGTGGACTCATGGCAAGCTCATCTCCCCCATACTAGGCAGACGGACCTCACCTGACAAGGCTCTGCTAGCTGCAACATGCTTCCTGTGGTCCTAAAGCAAAGAGGACGAGGAAACTTGGTTTAGGAAAACACACAATAACCCATTCTTCAGCAGGAGTGGTTAGCCTAGTTCGTTGTCCCTCTGGTGAGCCGAGACTACTGGCCAAAGGCAGTTGCTGGTGCCTCAGCCAGTTCCTTCACTGTGCCCGAGATGTCCTAGCCGGACAATGCAGGGGGTGGCTAGCCTACTTGGCTCCCTGCTTCCTGCCACCCATCCTCTGTTTAGGTGCAAGGGGACCAATGCCAGAAAAGAAAGCAGGAAACATTGTGCTGGTCCCCAGGTGAGGTGGCCCAGGAACCCGAGTCATGGCCTCTGTTAGCATCTGCTCTAACAGATCTTGCCCAGTGGCTTCAAACAACAGACATTTAGGTCCTGAGGGCAGTGGTCAAACAAGATGTCAGCAGGGCACGCTCCTCCTGTGGCACCTGGGACGTTTCCTCGCCTTGTCCACCTTCTGGAAGCTGCCCTCCACCCTCAGTGAAGATGCCTTTGCACCCTCCCTCTGGCTCGGCTTCTCCTGCTTCTCTCTGTTGGAGGCTCTTCCTGGACAGTCTAGGATGGCCCTGTTTCAAGGTCCCTCTGCCTTTAGGGACCTTGAGACAGAGGTGCTCCTCACAGGTTGTAGGGTTGAGAATGCAGGTGTCTTTGGAGGCCTTTTTTCTGTCAGTGCCTCAAAGGCTTTAGGGTGCTGGGAGGCAAACAGCCCCTCAGCTAGACCTGCTGCCACAACTCTGGCCAGGCTGTTTGACGAGTGCTGTATTTATTGAAGAAAGTTTAAGTGGCCTTGTTGATTTGGAAGTCAGCCTATTTCTACCTTTGCCCAGCTCCACTGCCTACCACCTGTGGGCCTCTGTTCAGCTCCGGCCTCTGAGCCTGCTCATCTCTGACCCCACAGCTCCGAGAGGATGGTCTCTACTGAAACCTCCACCTCATCCCAACATCCTGACCCTTGGCAGAGAAAGTTCCTAGTCCAGTTTCCAGCCCTTCCCAGCTTCAGCTGAGGGGTCCACACTCAGCCCTCATCCCAGCCTGTGCTGGGTGCTTAGGGCACAGCCTGGACCCACCCACCTCCCTCTGGTCATCTCACCCATGCCCACTGCCAACACCAACCCTCCCTGACAGCCACAACCTTTCCGTGAGTGCCAGCCTGATCCTGATGTGTCCACAAAGGCAGGGGAGCTACTGATTCAGATCTCAAGAAATCAACCCAGTTTCCTTTTCATTCTAGATGGGACCTGGTTATGTAAGAAGTCAACCAGGCAGGTGAGTGATAGGCGTGTCCCAATAGGGGACCCAGGGACTGTCTTAATGAAAACAATTGACTCTGTGTGACTCCTGGAATTCTGACCTCACAGGTGTATAGTGTGGTCTGGTGGATGTGCTGACGCCCACGGATGACTTCCCATCAGCAGGGCTACAGTGAGCAACTCGAACCCCATGAGTAGATACAAGAACCACGCCCCCAGGATCGAGTGTGCCAACACCAGCCGTCCTCATCTGTCATGCCTTGTGTCCTCAAGGTGATATGGAGAGACCAGGACAGAGGGCCAGGCAGTCTGGGTAGCTTGGGTCTGGCTGCCACTGCTGTGCAGGACCTCCCAGCCAAATGTAGGTTCTACCTCAGTCTGGTCTGAACTGTCAGTTGACCACTTACAACTCGGGGGTTAAGCAAATACCACATCTTTTTTTTTCTGCCTAGAATCCAGTGTCCTGGCTTCAGAAGGGCACTGAGCCCCACAGTACTGTCTGAACAGAGGGGATCCCTGTGCAGCACCTAGTGGATTCTCCTAGGAAGGGTGGACTAGGCAGGGTCCACGCTTATCTGGGTTCCACAGATAAGGCTGCCCTTCATGCCCACGTGGATGGGGGCAGGATGTAACCAGGCTGCCTGGCCCCTCCATATCACCTTGAGGACACAAGGCACGACAGATGAGGATGGCTGGTGTCTGCACACTCGGTCCTGGGGGTGTGGTTCTGGTATCTGCTCACATGGGGTTCGAGTTGCTCACTGTAGCCCTGCTGACGGGAGCAGGTCACCTTTGGGCATCAGCACATCTACCAGACCATGCTGTATACGTTAGAGCAGTTCAAGACAGAACGGAATGAAATCATATTCCTGGCATTTAGGACCACAGCAGAAAGAAAAAGGTACCAGCTGGCCCTAGCTGGTTTTGCTCAGTGGATAGAGAATAGGCCTATGGACTGAAAGGTCTTGGGTTTGAGTCCAGTCAAGGGCACATGCCCAGTTGTAGGTCCAATCCCCAGTAGGGGGCATGTAGGAGGCAGCCAGTCAATGATTCCCTCTCCCTTCTCTGAATCAATAAAAATAGATTTTTTTTTAAAAAGGTACTAACTATGTTTAGATGAAATGGGACATCATACCTCAAAACAGAGCCAGCCAGACCCAGTGAGGCCAGTCCAATGGGGATGGTCCAGAGAAGCCCTACTGGGCCAGCGTAGGGCCCTCCCACCCAGAAGGACTCAAAGGAGAGGAGGCTTTCGACAACGTACTTTCAAAGTAACTTTTATTCATGCCTGTAAGAAATTCAGATTTTAAACTGATTGCCACATCAATTATCTTGAACCTGCTTGGATATGGTTATCATTAAGTTTCAATAAAAGGCGCAATGATTTATCAACATCCTCAGGGTGAAAGAGGGCAGAGGAAGGCTGAGTGACATACCACGAAGTCCCTGTGCCCAGGCCTCTCGAGAGGCTCATCGTAGCTCTGCTTGTTGTTGACTTGTGCACAGCCCCCATGTTGTGCAATGTGAACACTGCACATCAAACCTTTCATAAGGCTCCGGCCTTGCAGGACCCAGGGAAGGGGACAGTCCCTCCACATTTATGTCCACAGCTTCCCCAGCGGCCTCTGCGCTGCGGCCTGGATGATATCCTCAGAGAGCGTGCGGATCTCCTTGTGGACATCTTCAATGCTTTTGGAAGCATCAACCACCTATTCCCATGGGATGTCAGGAGAAAAAGGATGGTTAATGCTCTTCACCTTTGTCGGTGAACATGTGGATTTCAGACAGGGCTGGGTCTGGGAAGGGCACAGTACAGGCCCCTTGGAGTCCTTCACACATTTCTGACCCTCAGCCCCAGCTGGGCCGGGAGGGCTTTGCTTGTATCCTTGGGGAGAAGCTAACCCACATACCTGCTGCATCCCAGAAGCAGAATAAACACCCCATCCTCCTGATCGTCTTCCTCCTCCCCGTGACTCCCCCAGGTAACCACACATCAGCTCTCCTCAGGTCTGGCTGAGGAGGCAGAGAGAGGGCAATGCCTGTGCTAGGCTATATTCCCACACATCCTCTGCCACAAAATTCACTCATTAAATGCTGTGTTCTCATGGAAAGCATGAGGACCTCTGGTACCAAGGGAGCCAGCCCACGAGAAAACATCTCCACCAGGATGTGAGAGACGGGGGATTCAAGTCCTTCTCCTACCATCGATCTAGGCCAGTGATGGCGAACTCATTTTTTTTTGTTGATTTTTTTTTTGTTAAATGGCATTTAAATATATAAAATAAATATCAAAAATATAAGTCTTTGTTTTACTATGGTTGCAAATATCAAAAAAATTCTATATGTGATACGGCACCAGAGTTAAGTTAGGGTTTTTCAAAATGCTGACACGCCGAGCTCAAAAGGTTCACCATCACTGGTCTAGGCCAAGAACAGCCAATTCTGGAAAAGCTCCTGGGGGGTGTAGACGAACTCAGAAAAATGCAATAATGAGGTCCGACTAGGCAGAAATGAGAATGACTCCTGAGACCCCACACAAGTACACCCCGAAGGTCACCTCACCAGCCACTGCTCCAGCAGCACAGCTCTTACACAGACCTTCCCGGACAGCAACACTGGATGGTGTGAGGGGCGTTAGCCACCAATTAATTTTCAAATGGTCCTCGGGAAGTTTTTGTACTATACTTGCAACTTTTCTGGAAGTATCTTATTGCTTAAAAACTTTGAAAAAGAATGCTAAAAAAAAGACAAAAAACTTTCAGATAAACAAAAGCTGAGAATTCTATGCTAGGAGACCTGCCCTACAAGAAAAGGCAGTTCTTCAGGCTGAGGGAAACAAAACATGATTGGAAACGTGGAAGGAGAGATGAGCACCAGTGTGGGCCAGTAGGAAATAAAGTTTTCTGATTCATATTCCTAGCACTCTACATTCTTGGCTTGATCCTTGCAGATGTTGAAATGTGTTACGTGAATCATTTAAATCATGTGGAACTGACTCCAGGGTTCAGTGTGAGATATTCCACCAGTACATGTGAAAGCCATGTGAGGCTCTATGTTGCTACTCCCTCATAGGGAGGAAGGACTCGTGGTCAACCTAGACAGGCCATGCGGCTCCGCACTGACCTGAGCACACATGAAAGAGAAGAGAAACGAGCCCACCCCAGCAGCAGGCTCAGCTCCTAGGACGGAGGTGGGGAAGCACACGCCAGATGACAGGGTCAACAGCTTAACCTTTCAGAGTCACATGGATGCAGCGTGTGACCGGCAGTGGACCTGGTCAACAGAGGATAAAAGTGGCTCTCTTGAGCCTGGGGTGGCACCTGCAGCACCGCCTGACCCCTAGAGCCCAGGCACTCAGATGTGCCCGAGAGAAGGCAGTGGTGGGATCTGCTTTGGCACTGCTGGCAGGAACAGTAGCTCATCTGAGGGAGGGAGGAGTAAGGCTGATGCCTGGGACTGAGGCCAGGGCACTGGATGATGGGCGCAAAGATGAAGGAGAGCCCCAGCACAGGGAGATGGCTGAGTGGGCCATGGGGGTGGTGTTGGGGCTCAAGCACCCCAGGCCAGGCCAGCAGAGTCAGGAACCATCTCCTGCCCAGGAGCTAGTAAGGAGACAGGCATGCCCCCCACAAGTGGTGCAGGAACACCCAGGAGCTGGCACTGTGCAGGACAAGGGGCGTAAGGGAGCAGTCTCTGACCTAGCAGCTGAAAGGGGGTGGACTGAGGGCTGGCCCCCAAAATGGACAAGTTCAGACTTCTGATGCAAGGACCTAAGCACAGACTGCAAGATAAAGTATTATTCTTCCAATAAGCATGGCAGGTGATGTGAGGAGTAACTCAGGGATTTTATGTTCTGGATGACAAGGTCACATGGCTAATGCTCAGCAGAGGACAGGAACCTGCTGAGCAGTCAGCTCTGGAAAGGACCCACCAGGGAGGATTGCTGCTGTGGGGCTAGTGCCTGTCAAACTGTCCTCCAACCCACCTACAAGACACCCAATTTCCACACTTTGAGAAGCTGGCACCGGGACCCTGAGGGTGCCCACGCTCCTGGGTGCAGCTCTGGCACTAGGGTGACTCACCTTCCAGTTTACGGTCCTGTCCTCCATGAGCTGGTAGTAGCATTGCAGTACCCGCTCCTGGAAGGCCCCATCCTCATAGCGTTCTTGGCCGAACCCGCCCCGCTCCACAACCTCTGCCAACCTCAGCTGAAGAAATACGACCAGGTCTGGTTTGGGAAGGCCCACGTCTGGCTGCTTGCACCAATGCAAAGAGAAGTTCTGCGCAAAGAAACGGATGATCAGAGAAAAAAGCTGAATGGGGTCTAATGTGTTGTTTTAAAATCCATAAAAAAGGATGGGAAATGAGCTACCATTTCTTGAGACGGCAAGAAGTGAGGATCCCAGTAGTGACTTGATTTTTTAGATCGTGAATGTTTTACTATTTCCCATGGCACCTCCTTCTGGTTTAATTTTGTGAGCACATTCAAAAGTGGATAGAGCTCTGGCCAGTGTGGCCCACTTGGTTGGGCGTGGTCCCTTGCACAGAAATATTGCTGGTTCAATTCCCAGTCAGGGCACATGCCTAGGTTGTTGGCTCAATACCAGTCAGGGGGTGTCTAGGAGGCAGCCAATCAATGTTCTACTCTCACATCAATATTTCTCTTTCTCTCCCCTCTCCCTCTTTCTCTAAAAATCAATAAAATATCCTCTGGTGAAGATTTTTTAAAAAAGGTATTTGGGGGATGCATACTGAAACATTTATGAAGCAAATGATGTGTCTGGTGGTCACAGCACTGGGTGATTTATCATTTTCTCTGCTGGTACATATTTGAAACTTTCTAAATAAAAAGCAGAAATAAGGGGCAGTACAGTCACTGCCATTCTACCTGGAACAGGAAGTCAGGAAAATATAAACAAAGCACCAGCTGCTCTCACCATCTGGTCTGGACACAAGGCTGGGATGGAAAACCCTGCTGACAGACCACCTCTGGAAATGTGTGATGTGAAAACAAGCTGCATCTACACCAGTGTTTGCCTTTCCCTTAGATAAGACCAGATTCCAGCGGATGGACATAAGGACCACACAACTTGCTGTGTGATGTCATGGCCCTGCTCTAGACAGTCACACTAGCGGCATCCCACCGGGCTGGGCAGCACTCACCTCCTTGGCATTGGTAAAGGCAACACCAGAAAACGCATATCTGTCCACGATGAGGGTGATGCCCTGGCTCAACCTTTCCTTAATCAATGGCCTAAAAAAACAGAAAATGCTTCTGAGCCATGGACCCAACTCCACATCCCCAGAACCGTCATGTTACAATCATCCTGATGACAATTCAGTAATTCAGTAACCTGACGGATTACGGGCCAGTGACTTGTAACCTTATTCTTATTGAAAGATTAAAAAAAAAAAAAAAAAAAAAAAGCTCTGGATCTCCTCCTAGAAGATGCCACACAGGCACTCCCAGCAAAGCCCAATGTGAAACACAAGTCCCCTAAGGAACCACAGACATCACTGACAAAGATGGCAGGGAAGCCTGTGGGCAAGAGAGTGGAGCAGTGCACTCGGCCAGAAGATGATGCTGAGAACATTCTCACAGGTGACAGTAGCTTAGGAAGATGTGCAAAGACAAAGGTCTGACATCAGCAAGAAGCATCGCTTGCACTTTGGGGAACAAAAGGATTTTTGCCACCTGTGACCTGGAGAAGCCCACGGAAGAGTAGGGATGGGAGATCACACTTGCAACAGCGAGATGCAGTTCTCAACACAGCTTCATTTGTGATTCCAAGCCATTAAAAAAACTACCTAACCTGCAAACAGGAAGTATGTCACATGCACAACTGAGAAGGTGCAACTGTATAAAGAATGAGAAAGCCCTAACCGGTTTGGCTCAGTGGATGGAGCGTCAGCCTGTGGACTGAAGGGTCCCAGGTTTGATTCCGGTCAAGGGCACATTCTGGGTTGCGGGCTTGATCCCCCAGTAGGGGGCGTGCAGGAGGCAGCCTATCAATGATTCTCTCATCACTGATGTTTCTCTCATTCTCCTTTCCTCTCTGAAATCAATAAAAATATTTTTTTAAAAAAACGAGAAAGACGTCCATAAGGAGATATAAACCAGTCTCCTAATGTGTCACTAATAAAGCAAAGTACAAACAAGTACATGGCTGACCTCCTTTTCAATAAGGTATATCACACACACACAAAAAAAGGTTATCAGGGCGACACATACCTATTTGCTCATTTTATAAATAAATAAATACTTAAGGAGACACTATTCCCCACAGCGGAGGACAGGTGTTGGACAGATGGGAAATGGGAAGGGCAGTGACATATTTTGTATGGTTTTAACTTTTAGAACCATATAATGTTTTATGAATTAAAAAATGAAAATTAAATCAACAAAGATGAAAAAAAACCCTAAAATTGTATAGTTGAATGAACATAACCATATCCCACATGAACACCCA
The DNA here is from genome assembly GCF_964212035.1 of Myotis nattereri. Lineage (NCBI taxonomy): Eukaryota > Metazoa > Chordata > Mammalia > Chiroptera > Vespertilionidae > Myotis > Myotis nattereri. The sequence goes on from NC_138082.1 coordinate 36,880,188, forward strand.
GGAAAACCTGCCCCAGAGACTTGAACACAGCACTCTCTGTACCCATGTGCTAAGGACAGAGCTGCCTACCACCTTGACCACTACGCAGGCTCTTACAGAGGTGTGGACCGCAGGCGGGCAGGTCCCCTAATGAACCACTCTCAGTGATGTCTGTGGTTCAATAGGGAACTTGTTTCACTGTGAACTTAAGTTAATCAAAGATAAACAAGAAAACTGTGGGGGAGCCTGTGATGCTGGACTGCAACAGGTGTCAGCATAAACTGAGTTTCAGTGTAGATATGTGTAGTCATCTCCCGTATCTGCAGGAGATACATTCTAGGACCCCCAGGGGATGCCTGAAGCCACAGATAGTACCAAACCCTATATACTCTGTTTTTTCATATACACATATATATATTTTATATATATAAAGTTGAATTTATAAATTGGGCAATTTCATAAGTAGACTTGTTCCTACTGTAGTGATACCTCACCATATGTTTTTCTTTCCTTGAGTGAAAAACTTTCACCTTTCATTTAAAGGAAGCCCTTACTTTTTCTTTTGGCATATGCAAATTGCCAGCATAACTACTCTTTTTTTTCCCCAGAGTAACTACTTTTGAGCTTTGGGGCCATCATTAAGTAAAATAAGAGTGACTTGAACACAAACTGATGTTGACTAATGAACAGGTAGCATCGACAGCAGTGGTTCTCAACCTTCCTAATGCCGCGACCCTTTAATACAGTTCCTCATGTTGTGGTGACCCCCAATTTCATTGTTACAAATTGAACATAATTAGAGCATAGTGATTAATCACAAAAACATTATGTAATTATATGTGTTTTCCAATGGTCTTAGGCGACCCCTGTGAAAGGGTCGTTTGACCCCCAAAGGGATCGCGACCCACAGGTTCAGAACCGCTGATCTACAGTGTGGAGATGCTGGACAAAAGAGGTGAGTCACATCCCGGGAGGGACAGAGGACATTTCAAGATTTCATCCTGTGACTCAGAATTGTGCACAATTTGAAATTTCTGAATTGTTTATTTCTGGAATTTTCCATTTAATATTTTCAGACCTTGGTTGACAGTGGGTAACTGAAACATGAAAAGTGAAACCACGGGTAAGGGAAACGAAAGTCGATACACAGATACAGAGGCAGAGCAGACAAACGTGTAGGTCTGTCCCCAGAAGGGACACCCCACTAGCAGTGACCACACCTAGCACCCAGATGTTGGTTTCTTTTTTTTCTTTTTTAAATATATTTTATTGATTTTTTACAGAGAGGAAGGGAGAGAGATAGAGAGTTGGAAACATCGATGAGAGAGAATCATCGATCAGCTGCCTCCTGCACATCTCCTACTGGGGATATGCCCACAACCCAGGTACATGCCCTTGACCGGAATCGAACCTGGGACCTCTCAGTCCGCAGGCCGATGCTCTAACCACTGAGCCAAACCGGTTTCGGCCAGATGTTGGTTTCTAAACACCATTCCCCACAAGAGAAAAACAGCTGGTTCCCAGGCTGAAGCAGAAAACATGAGAAGCCTAAACATCTTGTTATACCAAAAAGCAAGCTCTTAAAAACAAGGCCTGGACCCTGACTGGTTTGGCTCAGTGGATAGAGCGTCAGCCTGCGGACTGGAGGGTCCGTATTCGATTCTGGTCAAGGGCATATACCTTGGTTGCGGGCACATCCCCAATGGGGGGGGTGTGCAGGAGGCAGCTGATTGATGTTTCTCTCTCATCGATGTTTCTAACTCTCCCTCTTCCTTTCTCTCTTTAAAAAAAATCAATAAAATATATTTAAGAAAAAAAAAAAAAGGCCTGGGAACACAACCAATGGACCAGCTTGAAAAGCCTCCCACCAGCCAAATTTGGAACAACCTGAACATCAAAAAACAGGAGTAGCTTGTGACCAACTGACTAAAGAATCTGAGTCCACACTGATGACGAATGGACGGGGGAGGCAGGAAAGCCCTTCCTTACATAGAATGCCAACTAACAAAAATAGAAAAAATGGAATTATAAAGTCACCCTTTGAAATCACAATGACTGCCTCAGGCAGAATTATTCATGAATGCTACAGCAGAGGGTCAGTTTGCTAAGGAAGGGGATGTTTATATAGTTTTGTAGTATTTCCCCTTTTAAGTATTTTTTAACATTTGTATTGATTTCAGAGAGGGAGGGAGAAAGAAACATCAATGATAAGAATCATTGATCAGCTGCCTCTTGCACACCCTCTACTGGGGATCAAGCTTGCAACCCCAGCATGTGCCCTGACCAGAATCAAACCGAATCGATGCTCAACCGCTGAGTCACACGGGCGGGCTTCCCTTCTGACTATTTACAACAGGAAAGACAGTCACTTAGCGGAAGGGCCTAGCCAGCAGCCTCCAGAGACCCAGGGAACCTGCAAATGACGGCTAAATGCCTCACCTCCCTCTTGCCCAATGCACCGAGGACCCAAAACCAAAATTGCATACCTAAGTCTACTTGTGGGGAAGCATCAGACAAATGCAGCACTTTATAAATGGTTTGTAACTTTTTAGAGAGTGAGCAGATGATAATGTGGCAAATGTTAATCATAGGTGAAGATTGGTGAAAGGCTTATGGGAATTCTGGGTTCTAGTCTTACAACCTTTTCAGCTGACTGAAATTATTTCATAATAAGTTTAAAAACAGGCAGAGTAGCAAATTGCCATGGGAAGTAAGAGAAATCACTTATTTCTAGGGATACGTTCCTGCATGGAGATATTTAAGGCCATAGAGGGCAGGCAGGTTTTGGTAAAAGGAGATAGGGAGGGATCTGGAGGGTGTTACCCCCATTGTTTGAGGTATTTTCAGGGACCACCATTAACCCAGTTCAGATGAAGCAAAACCAAGGGTGAAAGATTAAATGGCTGGAGGAAATAATCAGTTTCCGCACAAAGTGCTTCAAGTACAAGGGAGAAATCAAAACAGCCGAGGCTTACCAAGCACTTGCTCCCACCCTGCCTGGCCGACTTCAGGTGACTGTCACACCAGACCTACAAGGGGCACTGTTTTGCCAATGATGAAGCTGTGGTTGAGGGCTGAGCAAGACACCAAGGTCACAGAGATGGTGGACAATGGTACCACTTGTGAACTCAGCACCTGACCTATCACCCAAGGACTTTCAGGTCTTAGGAACACTAATCTGACAGTAGTGGCTGGAATGATCTGCAAAGGGGACTATGTGTTGTGTCAGAACAGGGACAACTGACAGGAGGTCTTTTCCACACCAGGGACAAGACCACTATTTAGGAAATAGTTAGCATTATTTCTCATTTTGATTTGGGCCTACATTACTTTTCTACAAACCACAAAGACAAAACAAAATCAGAACAATTACATCCATAAATTGCAGATGTGAGATTATAAAAATGGTCTTGGTGTCCTTAGAGTGGTATTACAGTGGGGAAGGCCTTTCCAAGCAAGACAGCAAGCTAAGCAGAGAGTAGAGCATTGTCCCTGCTTGTAAGAGGGACAATGCAAAACCCCTGAATGTCCATCAACATCTACTGTGAACGCCCTTCTGGAGAGCAGGCTACAGCACTAGGAAAGAGTGAGAAGAGAGGCCTCCTTCAGATATCAAAGGTCTGTAAGGCAGTTAGAAAGCAGCTGCAAAATTATTTGTATGGTAGGTTCCCATTTATTTATAATGAAACAACTCCAATGCTGTGTTATCTATATACGTGTACATGGAAACAAGAGCCTCTGAAAGCACACACCATATCGCTCAGTAAACAGTTAAATGTTGAGAGGACTCTACTAAGATGTAAAACAAAAAAGGGTTGGGAGAGAGGATGAGATACCAACCTAAACTGTGAACTTCAGTTAAACAAATATATAATCAAGAAAACTGTGGGGGGCCCTAACCAGTTTGGCTCAGTGGATAGAGCATCAGCCTGCGGACTGAAGGGTCCCAGATTCGATTCTGGTCAAGGGCATGTACCTTGGTTTTGGGCACATCCCAGTAGGAGATGTGCAGGAGGCAGCTGATCGATGTTTCTCTCTCATCGATGTTTCTAACTCTCTATTCCTCTTCCTTCCTCTCTGTAAAAACTCAATAAAAATAGATTTAAAAAAAGAAAGAAAACTGGGGGAGCAGGAGGAAGGGACAGGGGTATGGGACAATTTAGTACTTCCTGATAACCCTTTCTGTAAACCTAAAGCTACCTAAAGGAAATTAATTAATTACAAAGAGGTGGTGGACAGGAGGCAGAAAAAGCATTAATCAGTGCTCTTTGGGAGTACACAGCGATTAGATCTGGTCACAGGACTGGTGAATAAAAGAACCTTGTAAAGGCACAGCCTCTGGCATCACTATCCACTCTCCTGAATCTCAAGAGGGAGAAAAGCATTGGGGGAGAGATGGAGGGCAATGGTATTACACTTGTTCCCAGCGGTTTGCAGAGAAAAGAAGGTGCACTGAGTGATCCTCCACCTCACTCTTCTTTTCCAAATAAGAACTCAGAAGTTTGCCAATTTCAGTTGATCTTTCTAAAAAAAGAGAGAAACACAAAAATGAGGCTTTCCGTCTACATTAGAATAGTTTGAACTAAACTTCTGGTCCTGACTCAAGTCTAAGTTTGAGTTTTATTTTACTACATCACTACACAGGTTCAGACCTTCCCCTGAAGCTACAGGCGCTTCCCTGAGAAAATGCAGCAGTATGCAGGCACACTGGGGAGCAGTTACCTCAAAGGAAGTATTTCTAACATGTGTAGAATGGCTGGCTTAAAGATTAGGACAATATTCAAAATAGCATTTCCCCCATTTCCTTCTCCTTGTTTTGTAAGCGTTACGCTGTCTCCTGGTTATCTGAATACTGATATTTTTAAAAGCACTTTCAAGATCAATATTTTACTTTAAAAATTAAAAAATATGCCACAAAACCCCTGAGAGGGCAAACAGCAAAACAAAAAACAAAACAGAAACCTGGCCCTAGCTGGTTTGCTCAGTGGATAGCGCGTCAGCCTGCGGACTGAAGGTTTCCTGGTGGATTCCAGGCAAAGGCACAGGCCTGGGTTGCGGCTCAATCCCCAGTAGGGGGCCTGCAGGAGCAGCCAATCAATGATTCTCTCATCACTGATGTTTCTCTTTCCCTCTCCCTTCTTCTCTGAAATCAATAAAGGTAAGTTTAAAATAATAATAATAATGATAGTATATTTTTAAAAAACAAACAGAAATCTGAGACATGGATTACAAAACAGCACCAGGAAGGGGGGAGGGACTGAGAGGTGGGGGGGGGGGGCGGCAATGGAAGATATCTGTAATACTATCAAGAGTAAAAAATAAAACAAGCAAAAACAAAACAGCACTAGCAAACTTTGGGGGATGACAGATACAGTCTTGATTGTGAAGAGTTTCACGGGTGTATAATTATGTCGAAGCTCGTCGCACACTTCCCACATATGCACGTTACTGTACATCAATTACAGATCAATATAACTGCAAAAATAAAAGCACGGATGCATCCAATACCGACGGACAGGACAAAGCGACCACAGGACTAACAAGTGAGAAAGCCAATGATGGCCACAGACGGCAACCACGGAGCTCCAGGTAAACCATCTTTGCACAGGTCAATTAGGGTAAGGTCGGCATGAGGCTCGGTTTCTTCATTCTCAGACACCTTCGGATGAGACCACACCAAACCCGCCCTCAACCACAAACGCGGCAGATTGGGGGGAGAACCGGGAGGGGCGAGCACGGCGGGCACATTCGGTCCCCGGATCTGGGTTCACCTGCTCCTCGCGGTGCTCCAGCCCCCGGGCTCCCGCCGCCCGACCTCTCCCGCCCGCAGCTCCCCACCGCCTGCCAGGCCCTCCCGAGGGCTCCACCCACCCGGGAAGCGTAGCAGCTCGGCGGGATGGCCGGCGGCGCAGAGCGCGGCCACCAGCTTGCGGCTCTGCGTGCTCTTCCCGGCGCGGTCCACGCCTTCCAGCACGATGAGCGCCCCGCGCCGGCCCGCCATCGCCACGTTGTCGCCGCCCGCCAGGGCTCCAAAATGCCGCGCGTCGTCCGGAGCTTCCATTGGCTGACGTCAGCCGCGCGCGCTAGGATTGGCTGCTATTTTCTATCGTTGGTCGGATTGGCTAGAACTGACAAGGGGAGCGGCGCGAGAACGGCTGTTCGCACCGCCTCTTCCGGAGGAGTCCCCGCCTTCTAAGCCGGAAGCCGAGGGCGGGACTTAGTTCTCGGTTGCGCCTGGAGCTTGGCTGTGGCGCGTGGCTGGAGGCTGGAGGCCCAAGCCCGGGAGGGCTAGTGGCGCGTCCGCGACGAGGTGCGGCGGTAGGGCGGCACGGCCCGCAGGCAGGTCTCGCGAGCAGACCGGAGATTGTAACGCTCGCCCCGTCGGTGTCCAGCAGCGCGGGGAGGGGCTGTTTGCACAGGGCCCACGCGACAGCCTAGTAAACAGGGGCCTGCCAAGCTCCGAGGCTTCCATTTGCGAAGACTGCGTGTGCACACCCACAGGCAGAAAGGAGAGCAGGGCGGTCGTTTCGTCTGTGACATGTGGCCGCCGACCAGGAGAGGTCCCTGTCGTGGGGAGGCGACACGTCTGGTCTGAGAGCAGCCCCGGCATCTAGAGAGCGTCCAGTGATGTTTGCTGCTCTTGTCTCAGGGACATGGCGCTGCGGCGGCATCTGCCAGGTGACACTGCGCACTTGGGGGTGCCGCCTTCCTCTCCTCACACGCGCACTTTCCCCACATGAGGGGTCCGCCCTCTGACCTGTCTAAACCCTATCACCCCGAAGGCCCGTCCCCGAATCCATCACGTTGTGGGAACACAGACATTGAGACCGGAGCAAGCCAGGAGTTTCTGTTTTCCAGAATTTCTGTGTCGTGCTGGCTTAGGTTGCCCTTAGAGGCACTGGTACAAACTTGGGAGGCCACTGTTTTGGGGAGGTGGATGCAGCAGAAATGCAGATGTGGAATTCCGGGCTGCTCTCTGGCGAGCTGTTGGGAATCACCCGCCTCGCAGCTGTAGTCCCAGAGGTCGGTGAGTCAGGGCCCTTAGGGTTGAGCAGTGCCTGGGCTGAGGCCCTTGAGGCCATTTCCGACCTTTCCTCTCCCTCCCTCTCCCCCTCCCCCCTTCTCTCGGTGGTTGCGGAAGCCCAATGATAATATTACCCAAGATGCCTACAGTGAGTTTTGGAAGGGTGATAGATTATATTGTTTCCAATTATTTGCTTCCTTCCTTGATGTTGAGCTTGGCCACGTGACTTCCAAACACTGCTGTAAAGTAATCACAGCTGACAGCACAGGCAGAAGCTTTGAAAGCAGTTTGGCTCACCCATCCCCCTCTTGACCCCCAGATGAGAGCAGCTTGCGTGCAACTAGGGCTGCTTTTTCACTTTGATTCCTGGAATAAGACATGGCCACAGCCAAGCTACAGCCACTGCGGCTGATAGGTAGCTCCAGTAAGAAAAACTGAGGTAACTCAAGTCACTGAGACTTTGGGGTTATTACTGTAGCAGGACCCAATGAAAGCTCATGACAGAATGACTGTTGCTTAATACCGCCTTACTTAGGTAAGCAATATCCTGCTGTCTCATTGATGTCTTCTAAAATGTCCATCTCCTGCCCTAGCAGGTTTGGCTCAGTGGATAGAGCCTCAGCCTGGGGACCAAAGGGTCCCAGATAAGATTCCGGGTCAAGGTCAAGGGCATGTACCTGATTACAGGCTCCTCCCCCACCCAGGCCCTGGTCAGTCCTGCAGGAGCCAACCAATCGATGTGTTTCTCTCATATCGATATTTCTGTCTTTCCCTCTCCCACTCTCTCTTAAAAAAAAAAATCAATGGAAAAATATCCTTGGGTGAGGATTAACAAAAAATAAAAATAAATAAATAAATAAAATATCCCTTAAAAAAATAAAATGTCCATCTCCTTGCCTTCAAAAGAGGAAGGGATTCGAGTATAGTACAGAAGAGAACCCTCCTGGCATTGGATAAGTCTCAGTGCTGTAGGCAGTTAGACATGACAGCAAGGAAGATGGGCCAGGTATAGGTCATCAGGGTGGAAAGCCCCAGGTGCCCAGCAATGGACAATCAATTGTAGGGTGGGACCTTGCCCCCAGGGTGACTTTTCCTTCCCTAGCACATCACTGGTCACGAGGTTTGGGCCCCCTGACCTTTCCTCTCTAGAGATAACATCTAGGCCTGTTGTATTTCAGCTCCAGGCCCAGGTAAGCAGTAAAACCAGCCAGGCATGGAATAAAGACCCCCTGCCCTGGTGCCAACCAATCAATCAGTGGAGACCACAACCCTGAAAGGATGCACCTGGAAAACTGCTGGATATTCTATTAAGATCTTTCCCTGGGACCTCCCCTAAAATCTCACATTACCATTCCTCACTTCCAAGCTCCAAGGGCCCTTCCTTTACCTCCATAAGTTGTTTCCTAAGCCTATTTCTTCTAGGACTGACTTTTTCTACCTCTGTAATTTACCAAATAAATGTTCTCTTACAGTTTGGGTCTTGCTCTGAATTCTTTCCTTGCCAGAACCCAAGTACCAAGGCTGTTGAACCCAGGTTTGGTCTGACCCCACTGGTCAGACACCTGGTGCTATTCCCACCACCTACTACACCTGGACAGCCTTGTACCACATCTGTAGGACCAGCTCACCAGGCAGATGGGAACTTTTGTGAATGCACAGCTGTCCTGGTCACCCATGAAAATAGAGGAGGACTTGGCTGATGAGGCCTTGCATACTGAGTAGGGATGGGGTGCCCTTTTCATTGCAGAAATTGCTAAGCCAGCACAAATAGTTTGTTACTAAGCTACAAGTGAAGGAGCACAACATGAGAAGTGGCCTTTAACTTTGCTTCCACCTCTTCCAACATGTCATGCCTTTTTAAATAATGTGTGTGCTCTGGCCGGTTTGGCTCAGTGGACAGAGTGTCGGCCTGTGGACTGGGGGGTCCCGGGTTCGGTTCTGGTCAAGGGCATGTACCTTGGTTGTGGACACATCCCCAGTTGGGAGCGTGCAGGAGGCAGCTGATCGATGTTTCTGACTCTCTATCCCTCTCCCTCTCTGTAAGAAATCAATAAAATATATTTCAAAAAATAAAAAAAATTTGTGTCATGCCTTTTTAAAGAATATTTATTTTTGTTGATTTCAGAGAGGAAGGGAGATAGAAACATCAATAATGAGAATCTTCCAGCACCCCCGCCCTCCCCACTGGGGGTTAAGCCTGCAACCCTGGCATGTGCCCTGACCAGGACCTCCTGGTTCATAGGTGAACACTCAACTGCTGAACCACACCCGCTTGTCTGTCTGTCATGCCTCTCTTTTATCAGGATGCCTTTAACTGCACAGACCAGAGTATTAGCCTGACTATGGTATTTAATTATCTCAAATAACACAAAACCTAGATGAGGCAGCCAAGAACTTTTGCTGCTCAGTGATGTCAAATGTTGTCAAACAATGTCAGCACCTTAGCAGTTCTTTTAGCTTTTCCTTCATGGTCACTGTGACTGCTCCAGGCCTCAGGTCCTGACCTCGTAGCCCTGACATGGGCATACACAAGCCCTTGCACCTGAACATGCAGTCTCCTTTGTGCCCTGCTGCCCTGACACTCAGACCTGATGTAGCATAGTCGGCCTGGAGCAGTGCAAGTAGGATCTCTTCACCCTACCTTCTGATATGCAGGTGGGCACAAGGCTGTCCACTCTATGGAGGACATGATGGGATGCCGTGTTTGAATGTTTTTCGAGACAGGTGAAACAAAATTGGTCCTAAGTTGCTGAAACTGGCAGGTGCCTGGGATTCATTAGGTTTTCTCTACTTTTGTATTTGAGATTTTCTATTTTAAAAAAAGGACTCAAACCCTTATACTGTTCTGTTTCTCAGCTCTACCTTCCATCTCATAGGAGCTATCAGACATCCACCAAAGTCTCTCTCTTAGCTAGGCTCATAACAGACACCACAAATGGGCAGCTTAATGGACAGCAGATCTATTTTCTCACAGTTCTGGAGGCTGCAAATCCAAGATCAAGGCAGCAGGAAGGTTGATGTTGGTCAGAGTTCTCCCTTTGGGTTGCAGATGGCTGTGTGCTCACCTGACTTTCCACTGTAAGGTGTTGGGGAGAGAGAGCTCTGGTGTCTTCCTTTTAATTCTCTACAGTCCCATTAAGGGTTTGGGATTCAGCCTAAGAATTTCTTTGGGGGGGGGGTGGATATTCAGTCCATAGCACTCACCTACTTCCAGAATAGATCTCACCTACTTCCAGAATAGATTGTGCTGGGCACGTCACTGCCCTACCAGAATCCATTTCCCAGCCTCCATTGCAGTTAGATGTGTCTAGGTGTCGAAGTTACCGCCAATGAAATGTGAGAAGTGGCATGTGCTCCTTCAAATAGCAAACTGAATGCTGTCCCTATTCCCTGCCCTGCCCTCCTTGCAACCCAGCCTTGACCATGAAGGTAATGGTGAGGCCCTTTAGGACCAGACACCACTTGGAAGGAATCTGGGGTCCTGTGACCCCATGGGCATGGCTGTCTGCCCCTGGACAATTACATAAGAAATAAAACTTTTTCTAAGCCACTGGATATGGTTGGGTTTCTTGGTTAGAGTAGCTTAGCCTTCTCCTAAAACTCTGGTTCTCAACTGGGCACTTTTTTTTTTCTTATTAATCCTCACCTGAGGATATTTTTTCCATTGTTTTTTTTTTTAATATATTTTATTGATTTTTTACAGAGAGGAAGGGAGAGAGATAGAGAGTCAGAAACATCGATGAGAGAGAAACATCGATCAGCCGCCTCCCGCACATCTCCTACTGGGGATGTGCCCGCAACCCAGGCACATGCCCCTGACTGGAATCGAACCTAGGACCCTTCAGTCCGTAGGCCGACGCTCTATCGACTGAGCCAAACCGGTCCCGGCTCCATTGATTTTTAGAGAGTGTGTAAGGTGGGTAGAGGATGCCGCTAAATAGCCTACAAGACACAGGACAGCCCCACAGCAGAGTATCAGGCATATGTTAAGTGTCATAGTGTTAAGATTGAGCAACCCTGCTCCAGAGTATAGAGCAATGAGAAGAAAGTAAGGGAGTCGGCTCTAATTTGGCAGCTTCTAACAAACTGCTACCTGGGAAAAGTTATTTTCAGTATTTGATATATGAAGGGCACAATATGTGAGTTATTCTCTATAATAATAATAATAATAATATTTGTAGATGAGAACAACAAATAGCCAACAAATATGTAAAAATATGTTTAGCCTCACTTAAAATCAAAGAAATACAAATTAAAACACTGAGGTGGATTTTTGATTATCTCTTTTTCTATCATGTTAGCAAAGATAAAGCCTGATGAAATCTAAGGTTAACAAAAGTGTGGAAATATCCTTAGTGGAGTGTCAGTTCGTTTAAAAGTATCAGCACTTAGAAAATACAGTACTCTGGCCTGGCCGGTTTGGCTCAGTGGATAGAGCGTCGGCCTGCGGATTGAAGGGTCCCAGGTTCGATTCCGGCCAAGGGCACATGCCTGGGTTGCAGGCTTGGTCCCCAGTGGGGGGCATACAGGAGGCAGCCAATCAATGATTCCCCCCACCATTGATTTTTCTATCTCTCTCTCCTTCTCCCTTCCTCTCTGAAATCAATAAATTTATACATTAAAAAAAAGAAAATACAATACTCTGAGCCCTGGCCACTGTTGCTCAGTTGGTTGAACATCATTCCATGCACTGGGTTTTGGGCTTGATCCCGAGTAGGGTGTGTGCAGGAGGCAGCTGATTGATGTTTCTCTCACATTAATATTTCTCTCTTTCTAAAAATCAATACAAATATAAGAAAACCTGTGCATGGCCTGGAAGTGTGGCCCAGGGGTTGAGGGTCAACTTATGAACCAGGAGGTCAAGGTTGGATTCCTGGTCAAGGTACATGCCTGGGGTGTGGGCTCAATCCCCAGTAGGGAGCGTACAGGAGGCAGCCCATTAATGATTCTCTCTCATCATTGATGTTTCTAACTCTCCCTCTCCTTTCCTCTCTGAAATGAATAAAAATCTATTTAAAATATAAACAGAAACCCTGCACATGAGTAAAGCAGCATTATTCTTAATTGACAAAACTTGGAAGCAACCCAGATGTTCTTCAATAGGTGAATGGATAAACTGTGGTACATACAGAAAATGAAATATTTGGCTATTAAGAAGAAAGAATCTATAAAGCCAGGAAAGGACATGGACAAAACTTAAATGCATATTATTAAGTGAAAGAAGCTAATCTGAAAGGTTAGATACTGTATAATTCCAAATATATGATACTCTGGAAAAGGCAAAACTATAGAGATAGTAGACAGATCAGGGGTTGTGGGGGGAGGAGGGATGAATAGGCAGAGCATGGAATTTTTAGGGCAGAGAAACTTCCGTATGATACTGTAATGGTGGGTACTTAACAAAATTGTACAACAAAGTGAACCTTAATGTAAACTATGGACTTTAGTTAATAATAATGTATCAATATTGTTTAATTAATCCTAATAATGAACCATGCCAATACAAAATGTTTATATTGGGGAAAACCCTGTTCATGTTTCTGTGGAAGGGTTGGCTATACAGGAACTCTATTCTAAAATTTTCTGTGAGCCCAAAACTACTCTAAAAAAATAAAGCCTATTAATTAAAAAAAAAAACGTAGTCACTTAAAACAATAAAAAAATATGGGTAGTATTTAGTTATGTATGCATGTGCGTGGGCGTCTTCTCATCAAGCATTAAATGGGGCCAAACTGCTACCATGTGGATTCAAAGGTGAACAAGATAATCCCAGTCCTGTACCTTCCAGAGGTGGGAAAATTCCTTTATAAGTTCCTGGATAGTTTGAATTTTTAAAATGAAAGTAAAGTTGGCAAAAACGTTTCAATTTTTTAAAATTTCGGGTTTAGGTGTCGATGTAAGAAACATGAATTTTTGTGAGTTTATTTGAGCCAAAATGTCCACAATTGCTGGGAAGCAAAATCTCAACGGATTGAGAAAATGCTCCAGAGAATGACAGTTTTGCACCTTATGTTATATATTACAATGAAAAGAGGAGACAAAAGTGGGTCACAGGAAATCCATTGGTAATAGATTAGGGAGGCAAGAGAAAGCAAAGCAGGAGAAACCTCTGGGATTGGATAAAAAGTAAAATGACTGACAAACATTTTTTAAATAGGTGGGTGCAGGATAGTCAACAATTAACTCAGTAAGGAGAGGATTTGTGGTCTTGCTCTGTTGCAGTACCTATGTCTTGAGGGGTCCGGAAAAGGGAAATCACTTTGACATTCCAAACGTAGGTTATCCTAGATGCAAAAAGACCACAGGCTTACGGTGAAAACTTACCTTTGTCAGGGAAGAGTCTAGCCTAGGACATGACTACCCACCATAAACTGATTTTAGTTAAAAGTTTTAATCTCAGCCGAACTGGTTTGGCTCAGCGGATAGAGCGTCCGCCTGCGGACCTTGATTGTGGGCACATCCCCAGTGGGGGGTGTGCAGGAGGCAGCTGATCGATCTCTCTCATTGATGTTTCTAACTCTCTGTCCCTCTCGCTTCTTCTCTGTAAAAAATCAATAAAATATATTTAAAAAAAAAAGTTTTAATCTCAGACCATCCTTTCTGGTTATGTTAGGTCTCTGAGTTTGTGAGGCCAGCATGCAGGTCTTCCCTGAGCTTTTCAGGTTTAGTATGTGGCCCCTTTTCGTCCACATAGAGAAGGGGGTACTTTTTTATTTTTTTAACTTTTGAAAGGGATAGATTATGAGAAACATCAATGGGCTGGCTGTCTCCTATATGCCCCCCTGGGGATGAGCCCTAAACCCTGGCAAGTGTCCTGAGGTGGAATCAACTGGTGAGCTCTTAGCGCATGGGAGGATGTTCAACCAACTGAGCCACACTGCTGCGAGGAGGCTGGGGGTACATCTTTATGCATGCATTTTCCATAAGAAAACTCATTGATTAGGGCTACCTGAAACCCAAGGGAGGAGGATGGGGGTGTGCGGCTCCGGGACCTGGCTCCTTCCATCCAGAGACCAGGGGTCCCTCCCGCACGCGGGGGTCGCGCAGAGCCCCTCGCCTCCATCCCCGTGGAGAGCCTCGGGCGGCTAGCGCTGGGCCCAGCGTTTCCCTGACACCCAACGACACGTGCTGACCCCGTGACCCCCCGTTTTGCAGCGCGCATCCGGTGCACTCCGGGGGCACCCTCTCGCCCGCTGCACCATGTTCTTCACTCCTCCCAGGCTTCCGCCAGACCTGACCCCGCCAAAAGGGCGACCCGGGGATTAGGAGCCTCCCCTCCCGCAACGCTCCTATGGGGAACGACCTCGGCCCCCGACCTCGCTTCCCCGGAGGTGGTGCAAGCACCCCGTCGGCCGGAAGCCAGGGGGCGGACCCCGCTGGCGGCCGCCCCGCCTGCTGACCAATCCTCACGCGCAGCTCATTAATAGTGAACGCGCCGGCCCCGCCCTCTACTTCTCGCGGCTCCGCCTGCCTGCGCAGAGCCAGAGCGCGGCCGCGGACGAAGATGGCGACTGCCATGTACTTGGAGCACTACCTGGACAGTAAGCGCCCTCCCCCCCCATGTCCCCCGGGCCGTCGCCCGTGCAGGGCCCGCTCCGCCATTTTCCCCCGCACGCTAACATCCGCGTGCGGATCCCAGGCTCGTGGGGTCTGGGGGACGGCCCAGCGGCGGCGGAGGCGGACGCGGAACGGACGGGTACAAGGGTGGGAAGCGCGCGGGGGGTGCGGCGCCGGGTCCACCGACACTGCCGCGCCAATTCTAGGTGCGTCACGGCGGGGCGGGGCCAGTGTGCGGTTCCACCCCTCGGCTGGGCCCCGCTCTCCTGGTAGGCCACGCCCTCGTCGCCACGCCCCATATAAACCACGCCCAGCCGAGTCCCAGCCTCCCCGAGTAGGCCCCGCCCTCCACAGTGTTGTCTTGGTCTTGGGCCTTGCGCTTACTTGATTAGGGCCTGCCTCCCACCACTCAGGCCCCAGGTGGTCCCAACCCCCTTGAATGCTGAGCCGTGCCTGCGGGTCTCGGGGCCTGGGGTCCACGGAGTCGCTTCCGGGCACCGAGCCTCAGCTTGTGCATCTGGAAGATGGGAGGCGATGCTGGCCTGGAGGGTCTCCCAGGGTGTCTGCCTTTTCCCCGGGGTGCTTCCGGGGCTGATTATGTGTTCCGGCCTGACGTCCATGAGGCTCCTCCAGCAGGCATCCTATCTACCTGTAGCTCAGGGTGGACCCTCCTGACCACTCCTGACCAGATGGTTATTCCCGCATTTCACGGAGGCCGAGTAGCTTGTCAAGGTCACATACATATTGGGAGTGTCTGGCTCTGGCGGGGCATGGGGCACCTTGCTGCACTGGGGATATTCATGGTCACTCGGTCTGGGCGCCCCACCTGGGGCTGCTGAGTAGGAGTGAGCCCCTGCTCTGAAGGAGACAGTGGGGATCAGCTCTCCCCAAGGAGGGGTTACCCAATCCTGGTCATTTGTTCTCTCCTGGCCCATCCTGAGCACAGGTCAGGTGGGAGAGCACTGGAGGGGAGCCCGCCCTTCATTGTCACTAGAGAGGTCTGCACGCAGGTGCCTGCTTGGGAGCACTGGGGCTTGCCCTTTCTGCCCCACCACCTGTCCAGTGGCCCCTATGGGAGGGTCTGAGGAGCCTGAACATGAAGGCTGGGAAAGGAGGCACCTACTTGCTTCTTTCTTTGTTTTGTTAATCCTCACCCGAGGATACTTTTTTTCATTGATTTTTAGGGAGATTGGAAGGGAGAGGGAGAGAGACAGAGACACAGAAACAGCGATGTGAGAGACACATTGATTGGTTGCCTCCTGCACATGCCCCAACCAGGGCTGGGGATTGAGCCTGCAACCAAGGTATGTGCCCTTGACTGGAATTGAACCTGGGACCCGCAGGCAGACACTCTATCCACTGATTCAAACTGGCTAGGGCACCTGCTTCTTTTTTTAAATTTTTAAAAGATATATTTTATTGATTTTTTTTTTACAGAGAGGAAGGGAGAGGGCTAGAGAGTTAGAAACATCAGTGAGAGAGAAACATCGACCAGCTGCCTCCTGCACACCTCCTACTGGGGATGTGCCTGCAACCAAGGTACATGCCCTTGACCGGAATTGAACCTGGGACCCTTCAGTCTGTAGGCCAATGCTCTATCCACTGAGCCAAACTGGTTAGGGCGACCTGCTTGGTTCTTGAGCATGTCCTTTGTTCCAGGAAAGCAGACATGATCCCTATTTTCCTGGAACTTACTATCAAATGGGCAGACAGATTATTTTTAAAGTGTATAGAAAATTAAAAGTCATGAAGGAGCTCATAAGTCTCGAGAGCAGGGAGTGGCCTGTCCTGCAGAATCCTGGGTAGTGGGACAGAGCAGGGAGGTCTGAGAAGGCTGTGTGGGGAGTTTTCATGGCTCTCTGGGGGAGCTGAGGAGCACTGGGCTTTAAGCAGCAGCTTCTAAAGATTAGATTGAGCTCTTAAATGATCACTGGCACATGGGGAGAGTGGAGGGTGGCCAAGACTGGACAGAGGAGTCCAGTCAGGGCCTGTTGTGGCTGTGCAGGTGTGTGGGGACGTTTGCCTGACCTGTAAGGATGGCAGCACTAACAGGTTAGCAGCGTTGCGTGGGATTCTCCACCTGTGAGGTTCAGCATGGCCTGTTTAACCTTAAGTGAATAAACGAGTGAAATTAGTTCAGTCCCTCGGGGTACTCGCCCATTTCACATGCTCCGTAGCCCAGTGTGGTCAGTGCCCACATTTTTGGACAGCTTAGAGAATGCTTTCATCCTTGGATAAAAAGTTCTACCAACAGTACTGGTTTGCACTACCCAGTGCAGATTTCAGAGTAAGGTGGGGAGAGATCAAAGAGGACCCCAGGGTTGGACTGGGTGGCTGTGGTGGGGTAATCTAGATTGGAGGGTCTGGGTATCTTAATCCTTTTCCTCTTCAAACCCTAGCAGAAAGAGAAGACAAAGTGGGCTTATTATCTGTCGACTTCAGGGTTAAAGCCCAGCAGGTAGATTTGTGTGCCTCTCCTGAGAAGTCCATGTCCTTGTGTTTCAGGTATCGAGAACCTCCCTTGTGAACTTCAGAGGAACTTCCAGCTGATGCGTGAGCTGGACCAGAGGACAGAAGGTGGGCTCAGGCCTTCAGTACACCTGGGGAGAGGAGGCACCAGGATCCTGGGGTGGCACTGGGTGACCAGCCTACGCAGTGGGGCTGTGTGGCCTAGCCCTAGGCTATGTCTTCGGATGGTGTCTAGAGAGAGTTGCTGATACTTCAAACCAAACTTAGTTCCTTGGATTCTTTTTTTTTTTTAATTTTAATTTTTTTAATATATTTTATTGAGTTTTTACAGAGAGGAAGGGAGAGGGATAGTTAGAAACATCGATAAGCGAGAAACATTGATCAGCTGCCTCCTGCACGCCCCCTACTGGGGATGTGCCTGCAGCCAAGGTACATGCCCTTGACTGGAATCGAAGCCGGGACCCTTGAGTCCGCAGGCCGACGCTCTATCCACTGAGCCAAACCGGTTAGGGCTCCTTGGATTCTTACACCTCTTCAAATCAGATCTGTAAGGATCATCCTTTCCGTACCGTCAAAATATCTGTTACATTTTCTTTCTTTTTTAAAAAAAATATGTTTTATTGTGGTTTTTCACTAAGATACAGCATCCTGACTAGCAAATACAGAAACTTCTTTTATTATGAAATACAGATTTGCATTCAGAAATAACCATAAACATTTACAATGTGTCACCCGGTGAAACTGTCTCCAGGTAAGGTGGAGCTTCTGGCTCCTGGGGACCTGTGTGACCCCCCTCTGGGGCCACCACCCTGAATCCCACTTGCAACAGGTGTTTTCCCACCTCTAAACCGGAGTTAAGAGTTATGTCTGTCCCACCTGGATGTTTATGAGCCACACAGCGTGTCCTTTGTCCCTTTTCTCGCTCATGGTCACCTTCTGTGGATTAATCGGTGGTGTTCTGTGTAGCAGCAGCTGGTTCTTTTTGTTGCTGGAGCACAGCTATTTGTCTGTTTGAGTGAGGACTGGACATTTGGGTTGTTTCTTGTTTCCTGAAGTTATGAATGTTTTCCCATGTGTATTCTGGCATCTAAATCTTTTATTTTTAAATATATTTTATTGATTTTTTACAGAGAGGAAGGGAGAGGGATAGAGAGCTAGAAACATCGATGAGAGAGAAACATCGATCAGCTGCCTCCTGCACACACCCCACTGGGGATGTGCCCACAACCAAGGCACGTGCCCTTGACCAGAATCGAACCTGGGTCCCTTCAGTCCGCATGCCGATGCTCTATCCACTGAGCCAAACCAGCCAGGGCAGGCATCTAAATCTTTAGGGTGGGTACCTAAGAGTAGTATGCCAGGTCTTAGGTAAGGTGAGCACACACTTCATTGTTCAGATAGGGACTTTTACGACTCAGAACAGGCATGATGCATGCTCCTGGGACAGCAGTAGTATGCAGAACTGTCCTGGGCACCTTGCCCTGGCCGGAGCCTCTGCTCAGCTCCGAGATGCCACACTGTCTGTAGACACACTGCCTTAGACACGTTGCCTGTGAAGTGCTGTGCCCCCGTGTCCCCACCTACAGTGCTTCGGGGTGCTTGTCAGTCACTTGCCAACACTTGGTGTTGTCAGGCTTCATTGTTTCCCGTCTGGTGAGCCTGTTCTGGCATCTCAAGCAGGGACTAGCTTTCAGTCATTTCTCTACCAGATAAGAAAGTGGAGATTGACATCCTGGCCGCAGAGTACATCTCCACAGTGAAGACTCTGTCCCCAGAGCAGCGGGTAGAGCATCTGCAGAAGATCCAGAGTGCCTACAGCAAGTGCAAGGAGTATAGCGACGACAAGGTGCAGCTGGCCATGCAAACCTACGAGATGGTGAGAGGCGGGGGGGGGTGGAATGGGGGATGGGGGCCAGGGGCGTGGGGATGAGCTGCTCAGGACCCCAAGGCCAGGGACAGCTGGGGGCTGGGGACAGTTCAGGCTCTGGCAGAGTGATGCTTCCAGAGGAGTACAAATGGGGGGTGTCATTCATCCCAGACCATGACTGTGTCTTGTTTCCTCTGCTCTTTTGCTTTATTTATTTAGCTGGGGAAGTAGTCCATTGTTATATATAGATTTTTTAATCAATGTTTTGGTCATCTTTAGGAACAGTTCTAGAATTTGTGTCCTGTTTCCTCTCAAGTAAGCTTCACTAAGAGCTCACGTGGTACCTGGAGTCCTTTTTCCATGAGGCACATGTCGTGTGGCAGATCTCTGTCATCCCTGCAGGCCGTCACCTGACGAATGCCCTTCCCCACCTCCCCAATCAAGCAACAGTTATTTCTTAAAATCCTGAAGTAACTTGTGTTTGAGAAAGAATACTCTAGAAGGAGACTTTAATGCTTGTATTTGGGATTTTGATGCCCCAAGTGCTGCATCTTTGGAGTACGCGGCCTGCTTTCTGAAATGTTAACTTTGATCAATTGTCATTGAGTCAGATTTTTACTATGATGCAAAATGAACTTAAGATTATAATTCATTTTCACATGTGGAAGGTACTGTCACTCTTCCCTGGTGGGTGTGACTTCAGGGTGGGAACAGGCTCGGGCAGCTCATCTTGCTGCCTTGCTTGCAGTGCCTTCTCTCCCTTCCAGCTCATCCAAAGCCAAAGCACTGGAGGAATTTTGTTTTCCTTTTTTTTTTTTGTTTTGTTACTCTGTTTAAGAGCCTAATGTTCTTAAGGTTTGTTTGGGGTTTTTTTTGTTGTTTTTTTAAAAAATATATTTTATTGATTTTTTACAGAGAGGAAGGGAGAGAGATAGTTAGAAACATCGATGAGAGAGAAACATCGATCAGCTGCCTCCTGCACATCTCCTACTGGGGATGTGCCCTCAACCCAGGTACATGCCCTTGACCGGAATCGAACCTGGGACCTTTCAGTCCACAAGCCGACGCTCTATCCACTGAGCCAAACCGGTTTTGGCTGTTCTTCAGGTTTTTAAGTTAGGACTCGATCTCAAACATCCTCACCCCTAGTCCATTGTGTTTCACAGCTCTTTCTGTCATATTGCCGACTCATGATATTTCCTGAGCAGGATTTAGTTGGTTGAGATGTCAAAAAGGACCCCCTTACACGCTTTGACATGGTGGCCTCACCTTAGCAGAACTTTGTCACTGGAAGGCTCAGGTAGAGGCTTAGTGCGGAGTGGTTGGCTGGTGCTGGGCTGTGACTCCGGGCTGTTTGCTTTCATGTTAAATGTGACTGATCTTCTGTGCAGGTGGATAAACACATTCGGAGGCTTGATGCAGACCTGGCTCGCTTTGAAGCAGACCTGAAAGACAAGCTGGAGGGTAGCGACTTTGAGGGCTCTGGAGGACGGGGGCTAAAAAGCAAGTCTATCCAGTTTTCTTTATTCTGTACCTTTAACTATGGAGTTTTGAAGAATTGTCTGATAAATATGTTAGGAACCTGTCAGTAAATATCAAATTTGGGTAAACCTTGTCCTGCTTTAATGAATTCTGTGACAGTAATTGAGTCTTCATTGTCTTTCAGAAGGTCGAAGCCAGAAAGAAAAGAGAAGTTCCCGGGGGCGAGGCAGAAGGACCTCAGAAGAAGACACTCCAAAGAAAAAGAAGCATAAAGGAGGGTGAGGCCTTTTCTCTTTTCTATTTTTCCCCAAAGCACACCATTAGTATTTGCTAGATCTAAATACCAGTGACAGCCACCCTTGAGAAAGTGCTTACCACGCCCAGCATGGCTATAGTTCTGTGGACTTTTCGTGTGTCAGTCTGTCAGTCCCTTAAGCAGCCAAGGTGAGCAGCGTGGTAGGCAGTGATTCCCAGGGAGTGCACCTGCCCCTGCCTGGTGGCCCATGTGCAAGAGCATCAGGCTGGATACACAGCCCCTTCTCTGAGCGTATGCCTGCCTCTCGAGTGACGTAACAGTGTGTATTCACAGTTGGGGCTAAGCCACTGTTTAGTAGCTGCCTATGTATCAGTTGATCATTTCATATATAAATATATTTTGTATATATTCATTATTGTGATTGCATTTATTAAACACACATGTCATTTAACTTGACCTTGAAGATGCTTCATTTAAAGCCTCCCACCTGGTGCCCTCCCCTGTACTGTAGTGTTGCTTCTCAGAAGTATTTGGACTAAAGAGAATCTGGTAAAATGCCAGCTGGCTTCTGTGGATTTGATTCTGGCAGTTATGGGGAGAGGTCTGAAGAGTTAGATCTTGAAAGAAAAAGGAAAATTTTTGGTTATTAAACCTGGTGTTTAAACTTTCATCTTTTAAAAACACCCGATGCCAGCCTTTGTATTGTAAAGCACTACAGGGATGCAGAACACGACACAGAGCAAATGTAGTGTAATGAGTTGCTGTGAGAGGCGTGTCCTTTGACATGCCTGTCAGGACCATAACCTCCTCACTCTGCCCCAAACCAACATAACCCACATATATATATAGTATGTGCCCTACTTGTTCTTTGTAGTTTTTTCCCCCACGAGTACACTCCTGGACACTAAACTTTGAGATGGACTTGATTAAGGAACTAGAGGCCCGATACATGAGATTAGCCTTCGCAGCCGCGGTGGTTGCCTTGATCCCAACGGCTACAGCCCCGGCTTTGTCCTGAAGGTTGTTGTGCTGTTTGGCCGTTCAGTTGATTTGCACATTACGCTTTTATTATTATAGATAATTTACATACAGTAAGATGTTCTCATTTTAAGTATACAGTTTGATTTTTTTTTAAATTATGAGAATTATTTGGGCTTTTTGTATCTTTTTGAGCCAGTTTTGGTAATGTGTCTACAAAGATTTGTTGTTTCTTGTAAGTTGTCAGACTTACTGACATCAGGTTGTTTATAATATTGTGATTCTTCTGATGTAGGATTTGTGTAGATGACTGCTCTTTCAGACCTGACAGTGGTAATTTATGTCTTCTCTCATTTTGTTTTGATTGAGAACTAGCTTTTGGTTTCATTGATCCCTACCCCCCCCTCCTGTTTTCTTTTGTATTTAGAGAGAGTAGAAAGGAGGGAGGGAGGGAGAGAAGGAGAGAGAGAAAGAGAGAGAGAGAGAAACATGGATGTGAGAGTGGCACATCAATTGGTTGCCTCCTGCATGCCCCTGACTTTGGGGCTGGGGATTAAACCTGGAACCCAGGTATGTGCCCTTGACCAGGAATCTACCCGAGACCCATCAGTGTGCGGGCTGATACTCAAACCGCTGAGCAACACTGGCCATGGCACCTCTCTGTTTTCTATTGCATTTATTTCTGCTCTTATTATTTCCTTCCTACTAAGCTACTTAAATTTACTTTGCTTTTTAAAAATATATATTTTTATTGATTTCAGAGAGGAAGGGAGAGGAAGAGAGTGAGAGAAACATCAGTGATGAGAGGGAACCATTGATTGGCTGCCTCCTGCATGTTGGACTGAGCCTGCAACCCAGGCATGTGCCCCTGACCAGAATCGAACCTGGGACCCTTTGGTCCACAGGCTGACACTCGATCCACTGAGCCAAATCGGCCATGGCTTTCCTTTACTTTTTCTAGCTTTTTAAGATAGAAGTAGCTTAGATCTTTGATTTTTATATCTTTCTTTTCTAACAAGTATTTAAAGCTGTAAGTTTTCTTCTAATTTCGGTTGTAGCTACATCTCACAAATTTTGATATATATATTTTTTAATTCCATTAAAAATATTTAAAATTTTCCTTGGTGGTTTTTCTTTGACCCATAGCTTATGTGTGAGTAGATTTCTAAGTTTCCAAGTAATTTGGGGTTTTCCATATAACTTTCTGATTTCAATTTTTATTTTTGTTATGATCAGAGAACATTCTATAATTGAAATCTTCTACAGTTGATTAAGACTTATGTTATGGGTTATGGTTTGTCTTGCTGAACATTCCATATCCACTTGAAAAGAATATGTATTTTACTGTCGTTGGGTGGAGTGTTCTATAAATGTGAATTCAATGGCTAGGTTAATAATGTTGTTCAGTTTTTTGTATTCTTACTGGTGTTCTGTTTAGTTTATGAACTATTGAGAGAGGATTGTTGAAATCTCCAACTCTAATTATGGATTTATCTGTTTCTCCTTTCTGGTCTGTCAGTTTTTGCTTCATGTATTTTGAAGCTCTGTTATTTGGTTCTACATGAGCATTTAGGTTTTTTTTTTTTAAAGTAATTGACTTCTTTATCATTATGAAATTTATTTGTTTATTCCTTGTAATGTTCTTTGTTTTGAAGTCTGCTCTGTCTGATATTACTACAGCCCCTCCCCCTGTCTGATGGTGAGTTTTTGATGGTGTATGTTTCCTTTTTCATCCTTTTACTTCCATCATGTGTATGTTTTCGTATTTAGAGTGGGTTTCTTGAAGGCAGCGAGTAGTTGCATCTTGCTTTTTCATCTAATCTGATAATCTCCGCCTTTTTGTGCAATATTTAGATTGTTCAGATGTTGTTGTTTTTTTAACAGATGTTTAATATAAGAACCTACACACATATTCTTCCTTCCTGCTCCTGTTCTTGGTGTTATTGTCAGAATTTTTACTTCTACATATGACAAGCCTCACAATATATCAGTGTTATTATTTCAGGTCAAACCATTGATTATCGCCGAGACCGGTTTGGCTCAGTGGATAGAGCGTTGGCTTGCGGACTGAGGGGTCCCGGGTTCGATTCCGGTCAAGGGCATGTACCTGGGTTGCGGGCACCTCCCTGGTGGGAGATGTGCAGGAGGCGGCTGATCGATGTTTCTCTCTCATCGATGTCTCTGACTCTCTATCTCTCTCCCTTCCTCTCTGTAAAATATATTAAAAAAAAAAAAAAGGTAGTAAGAAAAAACAAAACAAAAACAAAAACCATTGATTATCTTAAATAGATTTTATTTATTTTTTTCCCCCAAAATATATTTTATTGATTTTTGCCGAAACCGGTTTGGCTCGAGCATCGGCCTGCGGACTGAGGGGTCCCAGGTTCGATTCCGGTCAAGGGCATGTACCTGGGTTGCGGGCACATCCCCAGTGGGAGATGTGCAGGGGGCAGCTGATGGATCTTTCATCGATGTTTCTAGCTCTCTATTTCTCTCCCTTCCTCTCTGTAGAAAATCAATAAAATATATTAAAAAAAAAAGTCACCTTTATTAAAAAATATATATATATATATTTTTATATAAAATCAATATATATATTATTGATTTTTTACAGAGAAGAAGGGAGAGAGAGAGTTAAAAACCGATGAGAGAGAAACATCGATCAGCTGCCTCCTGCACATCTCCTACTGGGGATGTGCCCGCAACCCAGGTACATGCCCTTGACCGGAATCGAACCTGGGACCTTTCAGTCCGCAGGCTCTATCCACCGAGCCAAACCGGTTTCGGCGATTATCTTAAATAGATTTTAATCCATTGTATGCCATAAGCATCCTTTTTAGGGGACTCCAATTACATGTATGTTATTTAGCTTGACATTTTCCCACAGATGATGGAGGCTCTGCTTATTTTCTTACCTGTGTTTTTCTTTCTGTGCTCAGTTTAGACAATTTCTATTTCTTTGTCTTCAAGTTCTTTTCTCTTGGTATCTAATTGAATTTTAGTCTTCTTTAGTGAATCATTCATTTAATATATTTTCTTCTCAAGAAGTTCTATTTGTTTCTTTTTTATTTTCATTTAGTTATTTTTAAAAATATATATATCTTTATTGATTTCAGAGAGGAGGGGAGAGGGAGAGAGAGATAGAAACATCAATGATGAGAGGGAACCATCGATTGGCTGTCTCCTGCACACTCCACACTGGGTATCAAGCCCGCAACCCGGGCATGTGCTCTGATGGAATCAAACCGTGACCTCCGGGTTCATAGGTTGATGCTCAACCACTGAGCCATGCTGGCTGGGCTATTAGTTATTTTTAAAATGTTTTTATTGCTTTTTAGAGAGAGAGGAAAGAAGAGGGAGAGAGAAATAGGGACTGGATGCCCCCTGGTGGGGATGGAGCCCACATCACGGGCATGTGCCCTGACTGGGACCTCTTGGTTCATGGGTCGGTGCTCAACCACTGAGCCATACTGGTTAGGCTGTTTCCTTGCCTGGCCGTGCTGTCTCTGGCAAGGCAGGAGCTGTGTGTGGACTGGGGACAGTTCCTCCTGTAGCCCCCAGCCCCAAAGCTTGGATGAGTAGCTACCCCTGCTAGAGGGCTGCTTGCAGTGTTTGGGAGGGGGCCCTGTCACTACCTGAGGAGGGATGTCCCCTGTGTCCACGGGAATTAGCTTGGAGGACAGTTCTGGTGTCCAGTCAGGCCAGAGCGAGCACCTCAGGCAGTGGGGTTGCCTGGTCTGCTCGAGGGACAGGCTTGGCAACTTCCTATGTGCTTCCCTCCAGGGGTAGCGTGAGCACCCACCACCTCTGGTGAGACTGGAGAGGGGGTGGCTCAGGACCAATCCCCAGGTCTGATTGCTGGCGAGGTGGTGACCTTGCCAGGTGGTGCCCTAAGTCCCTCCAGCTTCTCTTGCTGCCACCCACATCTGGCCGGTGCCCTTGAACACAGAGTGACAGGCGAGGGTCAGGGAGCAGCTGAAACATCGTCTGCAGAAGTGTGGAGAGTGCCACAGAGAGAGAGTGCCCAGTACGTGTGGTTATTCAGGGTGAGCACCTGGGAGACAGGACAGAGCCAGCAGGTGGGTGAGACAGTGTCATGGGCCATGGTGACAAACCTAGCTTTCAGTGTAGCAAGGAGCCAGTGTCGTAGCCTGAAGACTGCTGTGACTGTTGCCTGAAGCAGTGTTAAAGCACATGGATGGGGCAGGTTCTTGTGACATTTATGATTTTCAGATCTAAAGAAAAAATCCTGTCTATTCCCAGAGACAGAGTAGAGGGAGGAGACTCAGATGTGCCTGGAGCCTGCATGGGTGGCACTCATGCTGGGGGTGGGCAGCATATACGGGGCATCATGTGGCACGCTGGGGGCATTATGGAGCTTGGTATGTGACCACAAAGGCACAAAACCTTCCTAGACCAGAACAGGTAAGGGGGGGTTCCCTTTGGGAAGCAGACTTCTCACGTCACCCATGTCATGATGTCAGTTGTCCTGGCCTGCCACTTGCTCAGCTTCCCCTCTGCCCTGTTGCCCTGTGAATTAGTGTACATAGCACGTGTGTGTTCAGTGAACATGTGTGTCCTCTCTCTGGGGGCAGGTCTCTGTACTGATGGGAATGTACTGTCTGTGTAACTTGCAGCTTGCAGCTTTATTTAAAAAATACTGAAACACATTAAGAGTAAATGGCCTAGTCCCGTGGTCGGCAAACTGCGGCTCACGAGCCACATGCGGCTCTTTGGCCCCTTGAGTGTGGCTCTTCCACAAAATACCACGTGCAGGTGCGCACGTACAGTGCGATTGAAACTTCATGGCTCATGCGCAGAAGTCGGTATTTTGTGGAAGAATGACACTCAAGGGGCCAAAGAGCCGCATGTGGCTTGTGAGCCGCGGTTTGCCGACCACTGCCCTAGTCCCTTCCCTGTAACAGGTGGACGTCTGTCCCATCACCCGCTGCAGAGCTGTGGGATTGGAGGGAGGTGTGGGCACGGTGGTATCCTGGCTGGGCCATGGGTTAGACACCCTGAGGGGAACTGAGGGGGAATGGCAACAGGCCTGCCTCCCAGGTGGGTGGGGAGGGCGGCTGTGGTCAGAAGTATCCCTGCTGATGGGTGGGCAGAGGGGGACTCCTGAGATTTAGATCTTGGAGAGTGAAGGGGAGCTGGTGGGCTTCATGGGTTTTGGGGTGAGGAAGATACGTGGGGATGTGAGTGGGAACTCACAAGCCATTGTCATGGGAGGGATGAAGAGAGAGCTGGTGGAGGCAGGCCTCCCGGGGTGGAGGTGAGTCCTGGGAGCAGGTCCTATCCAGGTGGAGAGACTAAGGCAGGATGGCTTCATGTGCCCAAGTGGGCTGGACCCTGAAGCCAGAATGTGAATGTGCCTTTGCCCCCACTACCAGTCAGGTATCACAGGGGCAATGTGGTCCCATCTAACTGCTGCTCAACACTGTTGTGTCCATGTAGGTCGGAGTTCACTGACACTATCCTGTCTGTGCATCCCTCTGATGTGCTGGACATGCCCGTGGACCCCAACGAGCCCACCTACTGCCTCTGCCACCAGGTGTCCTACGGGGAGATGATTGGCTGTGACAATCCAGATGTGAGTGTTGGGCATGCTGCAGTGGGCTCTGCTGCAAGATGTGGGGCCTTGAGATGGGAAGCCGGACACTGCGGCATCCCCCTGTGGGACCATGGGCAGGGTCCTGTACCATGTGGGCTGGGGTGAGGAGGGGTGAGGGGACGGTGGGTGGGATGGGGAGGTGACAGACTCTCTGTTTCTGGCACACAGCAAGTTACATGCTCACTGCAGCTCTCCCCCTCTCCCCTGCTGCCTTGCAGTGTCCGATCGAGTGGTTTCACTTTGCCTGTGTAGACCTGACCACGAAGCCCAAAGGAAAATGGTCAGTATGCTGCTCTATCTCCTTCCCAAGAATGAGGTGGGGGTGGCTGGGCCTAGTAACCTTCCCTGCTCTGGCCCCCTGTGCTCTGGGTGTGGGTTTGGGGATCTGGCTGTGTCACACACTGGTCCTGTGTCCCTGGCCAAGTTGATGAGGGTCATTTGCTGCCCACCTCACCTGGGGCATCTTCTATTATATTTGCAAAACACCTACATTTCTGTTGCTCTATGTAATGTCCATTCTGACTCTTTCGAGTAAGGTAGAGATAGTCCTAAATAAAATGAGAAATGAGGGGTTCTTTTCTGCTGGGGAAGCTTTCAGAGAAGATGAGGAACACAGTATTAAACGGATGGGACCAGGCAGGCGGGTGCTATGCCTGGTCAGGGACTTACATGCTCTGGACTGAGCCCCTCCTGTTCTTCATCCTGGTATTCAGTTGTCTCTATGATGCCATTTAAGTAAAAACCTGGTTTTGTTTAGTTGTGCTAAAGACAGGCGTGTTCTAGGCTGCAGTTGTGGAGATGTCACCCTCCCTGGTTGTGTATGACACATTTGCTGTATGCAGACAGGAACTAGATGCCCTGAGGACAGTCTGCCTTATCCTGGGTCCTCGGTAGATGACAGCAGGGCCGGGTGCAGTGCTCAGTGTCTCAACCTGTGTGGTCTTGTCCCGGCAGGGGCTCCCTGGGCACCGGGTTGCACCAGCAAGTCTGAGATGTGATGCAGCAGCCCTGACAGTGCCCTTTAGCGGGGGTGATGGGAATGTGATGGGACTGTGGTCAGGGCCGTGGCTGATCAGGGTGACCCTTTGGGCCTGAGGAGGCCAACCCATGGGGCAGGCTTGGCCAGTGATGACGGGGAGCTCCTGAGCTGATGGAAGGGGCATGAGGCAGGAGGGGTTTGATTAGAGTTTGATTCTGGACATGCTGTATTTGAGTTGTTTGTGGAGCTCCTGGTGGAAGTTTCCTACCAGGCCTTGGAAAACAGTTTTGCCTCTGGGAGAACAGACAGAGCCTGAGGCGTGTTGGGGACCCAACCCAGCTATCCTCCTCCTGATTTCTTTGGGGCCTTTTTATTTTTATATATTTTTATTGATTTCAGAGAGGAATGGAGAGGGAGAAAGAGAGATAGAAACATCAATGATGAGAGAGAGTCATTGATTGGCTGCCTCCTGCATGCCCCTCCTACTGGGAATTGAGCCCATAACCTGGGCTTGTGCCCTGACCAGGAATCGAACCAGGACCTCCCGGTTCATAAGTCAATGTTCAACCACTGAGCCACGCTGGCTGTACATCTTTGTGGTCTTTTTAGAGATCACTGAGTGTGCAGGCTTCTTGGTCGGTGAGATGTGAGCTGATAGCTGTGCTTGTGCTGTGTGTGCCGTGTGTGAGCATGATGCTGGGCGCTGCTTCTTCAGGGCTCAGCTAGGGCATGGGCAGTTGGCAGCCAGGGGCAGGGTTAGGGTCAGGGGGCAGGCAGGGCAAGGGGCCAGAGGGTAGGGTAGGGTCAGGGGGCGGGCAGGGGCAGGGGTAGGGTTGGGGCAGGCTCTGTACTAGGGCAGGGGCCAGAGGGCAGGGACAGGGGCAAGAGCAGGAACCGAGGCTTCCTCAGGGCCCATTCACTAGCGTAGACCTGGCCTGGTTGAGCTCAGCTACATGGTAATCAGCTGCCTTCTGATAGGGGGCTCAGGAGGCAT
Source organism: Myotis nattereri (assembly GCF_964212035.1). NCBI lineage: Eukaryota > Metazoa > Chordata > Mammalia > Chiroptera > Vespertilionidae > Myotis > Myotis nattereri. The sequence goes on from NC_138082.1 coordinate 36,909,390, forward strand.
GAGGTGGACAGCAGTTTGGACTGTCCCTTGTGTCCCTGTGTGCTGCCATGGTCTAGGAGTGACTGATGAAGTGCTCTGTATTTGAGACTCTGGAACTTGCTTGCGCAGGGTCACCTGACCACAGTCTGCAGGATGGGCTGGGAGCCTGTGGCCTGCCTGGTCGGCGTGCATGTCATCCTGCACCCACACTAGGCCACCAGCTCGACAGCAGGTGTTGTCTCTGTTTTGGTCAAGAGGAACGCTCATGTCTGAAAGCAGTTTTGCTGATTGATTTGTATCTATTTGAAAACAGCCAGGCTAGATAGAGCGACTTGCTTAGGAGATTTTTCCTGGTGGGAGAGCTGTGCACTGTGTTTGTGGGTCTCTATTCTGGTTCTGGTGCTGTTTCACCGAGAGGCAGGGTCTGGGCCTCCCGAGTGCTGGCAGAAATCTGCAAAGGGCTAACACTGTCTCTCTCATCACAGGTTCTGTCCTCGGTGTGTCCAGGAGAGGAGGAAGAAGAAGTAAGGAAGAGCTGACACTGGGGCCAGAAGAGCAAGTTGATACACTCCTTTATTCACGTTGCAATATTTTACCTTCATCTTAAAGCTACCTTGTTGTGAATGATATTTAATAATTCAGTGGCCAGTTGTAATTCTGGATATTTCCTAAAATCAACAAGAACCCACCTGAGCCCTGTTTGCACAGAGGAGGGATCTTATGGGGACTTGCCACAGTGACTTTGTTCTCATGACTTTTTGTACAGACCCAGCACTGAGCACAGCAGCCCCACGAGCCCGAATGACTCCGTGGATGTATGCGTGCGGTGTGCTGGGTGCGGTGGGATGTGCCAGCTGGGAGCAGATACTGCCATCACTTTGCAGCTAGAGGTGTGAGCCTTATGTGGTCTGCAGTTTCCTGGGCTTCCCCTGAGAGCTCACACCACTGTATGCGCATTGGCCACGCTGAGTGCACGGGTGTGTAGTCTGGTGGGCGTTGCCGGAAGGCGCCCTCGCGACTCGTGCGCTCAGAGCTGGCAGCTGCACAGGAAGGGCTGCGCTCTCCCAGAAGGGGCTCTGCTGGCTGTGCACTGCCTTTTAGTCTGGACTCCCTGAGGTCTCACTGTCTGGAGTAAACGGCTCTGGATTGGCAGATGGGCCGTAGGTTACCACGACCAGCACCAATGAGAAGCAGCATAACAGGCTGACAGATGTTCCATTTCTCTGGGAATTCCGGATGTTTTTACTGTGAAGATGAAATTATTGTAATCGCATGAAGTCTGTTTGTGAAGTGAATCCAGTCTACTAAGAGCCGATTTTGAACCTGTTTCTGTTACACACTGGGTCAGCACTTTGTCTCCCAGAGGACTACAATTATGTGATTTGTGAATTTCTTGTGCCACAATAGCAGTTCTGGAATGAAGCTAGGAAACTAGAGTGTACTTTCGTTTAATAAGCATTCACCAAACTGATTTTGAACCATCTCTTTGGTACTAGTTGGGGACATCGCATACATTTGGTATGTTGAGATCCACTTGTGATGGTACCTAGAGTGGGGCTTCTGGGAGTGTCCTGGACTCTCCAAGACCCACCCCGCGTGATTCAGACAAGTCAGGGTTCCTTTTACCGGGGAAAAAAAGACCCAAGAGATAGAATCAAGGTGTGAAATGCCCAGCTTCAGAAGAATCTCGTTCTCTTTGTGAAGAGTGTCCTCTGGAGTGGTCTACCTGCTTCCTTCCAATGGCCGCCTGTACCACATCCTCTCCTAGCTTCCAGTGTTTCACCACGGAGAGGACATAGAGCAGAGAAACTGGTGAAGCTGCGTCCTAGACCAGCCCCTCCCTGCAAATGAGTTAATATGTGGCAGTTGGGAGCAGATATCAGCGGGCAGCTGGGGTCCAGCTGGAACCTGTGGCCCTTAGTGGGTCTTACCCTGCATGGAACGTGTCCAGACTGCTGTCCTTTCTAGAGCTACCTGAGGGAGCAGGACTTGCTTCCAAATGACTGCAGGCGGGCCACTTCCGCTTGTGTGCCCCTTCCAGTCTCGGGCTGGTGGTTAGGGTAGGGGTCAGCAGCTGCCACAGCCTGTCCCTGGTAGGTTCCAGGCCTGATGCACTGTCTCAGAACCGATGTCTTCTTGCTGCTCAGGAAGAAGTTGGGGGCGCACCTGTAACTCAGCTGCGTTGGAACAAGAAGCCCGCTTGTATTTCGCAACTTAGTTTTACATTGCAGGTGTTTAAAGATTGTGAGGAATCGGTTGTGGAAATTTTTTTTCTTCATTCTTTGACCAGTTTTTGTGGAGAGGATAGGTAAGTACATTAAGTTGGTGATGATTCTTTGGAAGCGAATTTAATATTTGCACTTCATCTTTGAACACACTCACTTGCCACTGGAACACAGTGTGTTTGTGGATGCAGGTTAATGGCTGGCTAGTTTCAGTTGTCACCTGGTTTCCTGAGGCCATGCTCATTTCCTGAGAATGAGACCAACTTCTGTCTTAAGCTTTTGTTTAAAGTTCGATGTTGTCATTCTGCTTGTCACTGTGCAGCATCCCATGTGTCGGCTTTTTGTAAGTTTCTGTGCTTATCTGTTTCTAGTGTTTACTTTTGCCAGTTACAGTAATATCACCAAAATAATATGCAGACAGCTTTGAAAAAATGGAAATCATGAGCATGATAGGAATGTCCCTTGGGATGTTTGGAGAATGCCTGAACGCCATTCCTGACCATTAATACCATCGGAGTCAGAAAGACAAAAGGGTGGCTTTTTGGTTGAGAAAGAATGTCAGGCCACCTGGCTGGCTCTGGCCCTGGACGGCTGGAGCACCACAGTGATTTGCTCCCCACAGCTTGGCTGCCCTCGTCCTGGGGGTGATTCAGGCTGGAACCCTGTCTGTGCCTGCCAGGTCCCATGTCTGATCCTGAGGACAGCTGTGGAGCCAACCCCATCCCTCAGGTTGCAGGACCTGGGCTGGGCCCAGCAGGTGAGGGTGCGGCCTCCATGGCTGGGGTTTACTGGTAAGTGAAGAAGTATCTTGTTCAGAGGAGAAGCAGAACCATTTTTCTTACTCTCAGTGCTATGTTTTCACCCACCATTTGAGAAACCTTGTTCTCCAACAGGACACATCTACACGAACAGAAAGTTTTTTAAGCTGAGCTCTGCATCTCTGGCTGTGCTAATGGAGCTGTTGGCTGGGCTGAGGCCTGAGTGACTATCCCCACATGCAGGCTGGGCCCCAGGCAGGTGGACGTGAGACTGGACTAGCCAGGGCCCTGGAAGCTGGGTGTACAGCCATGTGTGTGGTGGGATGCATGGGGACACCGGCCAGCTGTGTGAGTGTTGTTCCAGGGAGCCACACTGCACTTGCCTCCTGCCCTGTCCCTGGCAGCCCTTGGCAGGGGCTGCTTCAAGCAATAACTGTCCACATGCCACAGCCAAGGCCTGCCCGTCACAGGATTCGGACACTTCGCACGGGCATTTGAGTTAAGGTTTTCCTCCATTTTTAGTGAACAGCGATGAGTTGTCATTACCTGTGCTGAGAGGCATTTAAGATGGGAAGTCTAAGAAATGTTCTCATTCAGGAGACAGTCCTATGAAGTTTCTTCCTTCGTATGTGTTTTGTGGTGTTCACTTTTACCACATTCATCCAAAAAGATAATGCAGCTTTAACATGAATGTTACATTTTATTTTCAAGGAATTATTACCTATGTTCCCTTTGTAAAGGAAATATAATATTGTAAATCTTTTTATTAAATAATGTAAAGATGTATATCTGTATTTTTTGATCATGTTATAGATTATGGATATATTGTTTAATAAATAAAGTATTTTTTTGAACAAATATTAGAGAATGCATCATTTTGGGAAATGATAAAACTTCAGCATTGTGTCCAGAGGTGGTGAGTATATCCTATGTTGAATTTTGAAGGAGATGTGAGGTGAACTGGAGAGAGTTGTTTGCTGGCCATGGGCTTGAGTAAGACCCTGGCCTCACCGTGTTACTGACCAGCTCTGAGCCCCAGCTGTGTTGTAGCGTCAGAAGTTGGTTCCCAGGCTTACAAGAAAGAAGTGCGTGGATGAGAGTGCCATAAGTTGCTGTATGGAGATTTAAAAGTGCTTTGTCTGGAACACGTTTGCCATCAAGACCTGCAGGGTGTCAAGATCCCTTTGAGGACTAATTCTTAGGACATTCCTTGAGAGTTAATGGCCGACGTCCAGAAACCCAACGTGGTCACCATGATGGAGGGGCACAGCCTCACTTTCCAGATGAAAATCATTCACAGACCTGGAGTGCACCACAGGCTGTCCGCCTCTGAGCACTCCAAGGGCACTTGTAGCCATTTCTTTGGGTGACTCCCTGGGAAAAGGAAACACCAGCTCTTTGGGGATGGGGCTGGTCATCCGCACTAGTTCTGAACTGTCACCAGTCCCCAGATGCTGATCTAAAAAGAGTGGGGCCTACGGCTGTCGTGGCAAGTCACGTTTGAGTGGTTGTCGCCCCAGGGCCCACCCATGTCACTGAAACAGACCTGACAGCTGGCAGGATTCCCACAGTAACTGACCTGGGAAGCAAGGGCCATTAAGGCAGGAAGGGCCAGGTAGAAGTTTCTGGGTTGGCCTGTCCTCTTCCTGCCAAGACAGTGGTGCAGAGGCAAACACATTTCTGGCAGGAAGGTGCAGTGGGATGTACTCACCCCCCAATTTACCTGTGGGAATACAGTTTACGAAGACATAGGTGATGACTCCAGCTGCAGCATTGTTGCCAAGACACATCCGCGCACTCTTGGCACCCGGCATGCGGCCAGTGGTCTGGCGAGGACCTGGCTATCCTTGGCAAAGCCATCAGTGCAACTCTGGAATCAAGATTACATGAACTCTTGCTGTCTGTCGTCTGGCCACAGACCCTCATCCTTGGGACATAGGAGAGTATCCCTCTGGTGGGCATCACTGACCACACAGGGAACTGGAGATGCCTCAGTAGGACCCCTGGGAGCCAGAGGGTGGGAGAGAACCCTATTCCGCACCAGGACTGTATTGTCAGGAAAGCAGGAGCCACGTGTGACTGACGGTTTAATTCAGGGTACTGGAGGGCACAGGGAACAGTAACTGCAGGAAGCAGCTCTACCGCTAATCCGGGGCGGCCAAGGGAGGAGGCGTCAGGGAGGCGGCTGATTAGGACTCTGCTCTGAGGGGGGCTGGCCTCACAACTGATGGGGAAGTGCCCTTGGGCGGGAGTCAGCCACCCGGGGAGTGGGTGCTACCAGGCTGGTGGAGCAGGAGCTTAGGCGGGGGGTGTCCGTGGATCTGGGACTCGGATGTCTGGGGCGAGGGCGGCACCCCTGAGGCCATGGGGTGAGGCTGGGAACTGGCACGGGTGCCGCTGGGGTGAGGGCCGTTGCTGGGATGACAGGAGCGTCCACCAAGCTGCGGCCCCGTCTCCGAGCTGCGGTGGGCGGCGTGTAGTTAGCAGGGCCCACGGAGAGCTGCGGGCGGCGGCCGGCAGGGCAGGTGGGACCCGGAGGGGCTGGAGGAGGCTGCGGTCCCGCTGTGGCCTCTCGCAGCCTGGTCCGGCCCCCGCCCCTCTGCGGTCCCCTCCCTCGAGTCCCAGGCCAGGGCCTCTGTCCGAGAAAATGTTCCCGCTGCTTGGCGGGCAGCTTTGGGAACCAGCTCGGGCTCTGCCCGCCCTTTGGCCGGAGCGGGCCAGGGCTCGGGCTCCTGGAGAGTCCCCTGAGGGCCCGCAGTAGGAGGGGGGAGTGGGCAGTTTCCCTAGGGGGCCTGTCCGGCGGACTGCGGGGGGGGCCGGCCTCGGGAAGGGGGTGGGCGTGTGCCGAGACCCCGCCGGGCGGTGCGGGACGCGGGTCGAGACTGGCGGTCCCCGCAGTGAGGGGTGTGGACAGCGCCGCGCGCCAGGTCGCCAGGGGCCACCCTCGCCCTGGGGGCGTGACTTATGGGAGAGGCGGGGCTTGGAGGCGGGGCTTGAGGGGGCGGGGCGGGGCGGGCTGGGAGCGCGGCAGTGCGCAGGCTCAGTCCTGCCGGCTCCGTCCACTGGCTCTGGTTGCTGGAGGACGGCGACGGCCGCTGCGGCCGGGACGGGGACGCGGACGTGAGTGCGCGCGCGCGGCCGCCAGGGGTCTGAGCAGAGGGGCCGCGGGCTGCGGGGCGGAGCGGAGCCTAGCGGCGACCGTGGTCGCTGATGGCGAGGACGACAAGGAGCGCAGGCGCCGTCCGTCCGCGGGGTCGACCCCGTGCGGGCTGCGGCCACCACGTGACCACGCAGGCTGCGCGCGCCCGTCGGTTCTCGCGGGAAGAGCCTGAGCTCGCTCCGCGTCCCTCCGAGCGCGAGGGCCCGGGGCGGGGCGGCACGAGGGCGCGGTCGCAGGGAACCGAGCGGCCGGCTCACTTCCCCGAGCCACGCAGCGGGCGAGAGCGCTGCCCCAGGTGCCGTCCAGGTTGTCTGAGCGCCAGGTGAGGGCCGGTCTCCACCTGTCACCTCTCACTGGTGCGGGGTCTGTGTGGGAACCGCCTCCACCACGTGGGCAGCCTGAGAAGCTCCCTCATCTGTCCTTTTCTTGATTCTGCACTTTTTAAACTCGTGGTAACATACATAAAACATAAAGTTTGCCTTTGAGCCAGTTTTCAGTGTACAGTTTCGTGCCATCTGTCCCTTCCTTTGAACGCCTCGAGTCCTGGTTTTGTTCTGAAGGAAGAGGGCCGAACGGAGACAGGTCAGCCGCCTAGGGACGGACAGCCCAGGGAGTCCTCAGGAGGTGCAGGGGACCACACCCGGGCAAGAGCAAGGGCAGAGCCGCCCGCTGGCCTCCTGCCCCCTGTCCCCTCCAGCCCGCCTCTGTCCGCGTCCTGTCCTCACTTTCCCAACTTACACCCTTCCCTGGGCAATTTCTTTCTTTTTTTTAAAAAAAATATTTTTATTGATTTCAGAGAGGAAGGGAGGAGAGAGAGAAACATTAATGATGAGAGAGAATCATTGATTGCCTCCTGCACACCCTCTACTGGGGATCGAGCCCTCACCTGAGCATGTGCCCTTGACCAGAATCGAACCCGGGACCCTTCAGTCCGCAGGCCGATGCTCTGTTCACTGAGCCAGACCGGCTGGAGCAATCATTTCCTTTTCACGGCTCCTACTAGTCCAGGGTTACAGGTCCCATCGCTTGCTTTTTAGGGCAAGAGCTATGGTGCGGCGTCTGGCCCCCAGGTGGCCTGTGTGGCTCCTCCCGTGGCGGGCAGCCTGCACTCCTGGAGCCTTCGTGCAGCAGAGGACCTGGGCAGGGGCAACCAGAACCCCCTCATGGGGCAGACTTCATGGAGTCGCAGGTGTTAGCCCCCTTGTTCGCAGAGGCAGCTCCTCCACGTCCTCCCAGGCCCCCGAGGTGGTGCTGACCTGCGAGCGCTACCCGGTGCGGCGGCTGCCCTTCTCCACAGTGTCTGAGGAAGACCTGGCCACCTTTGAGCGCATCATCCCCAGGAGGGTCATCACAGACCCAGAGGAGCTGGAGGCTTCGAATGTGGACTGGCTGAGAACCATGCGAGGTGAGCAGGGACCCCCACACCTTTCTTAGGCTGCAGAAAGCTGCTAAGAGGTGTCTCTAAGATGCTCTGAGGACAGAATTGATAGAAGTTTATTGGTGGTTGTCATGAGCACTCTGGCTGTGAGTATAGTCTTTCCTATAAGTCACTCGATGTCCTGACCCCCAGTTAATATCAGGGGTGCTTGATCGAGGCCACTTGGCCCTCTAGGTTTCCAACACCAACACGGTGACTATGCTGTCCATTTAGCTTTTATTACTTGCAGTTTTAATCCAAATTACAAACACATCAGAACACATACACACAAGTATTGGGGGTTAACAAACTGTTCTCCAGTCCAGGCTATTCACAGAGCAGTGTTTACTGGTCATTCGGAGTCACAGAGGCCTCGGTGTCTGGTGGGGAAAGGTGGGGGTGAGGTATGTTTTGCAAGGAAGACTGCTGAACTACCTTGAGACAGCAAGGCCCCGAAATAATCAACAGTCACCAAGCCAGACCCATGAGCTGCCAGCACGGTTCCCTCACAGGAGGTTGAATAGCACGTGTCAACTGTTCTTAGTTTCACGTCTATTCTTCTTCTCGAGGTGCCTCCCTTCATCTGTACTTGTTCGATTATCTTGTGGTCTCTGAGATTAGCCCTCAAAATCCAAATAAAAATATTTGGCACCGTCCACGAAGATGCTTGGTCATCGTTATAACTTATACATGTGGGTTGCCTCCCTTTTGCTGGCAGCCCAGGACTTGGCTGTTGGCCTAGGCTTTGTGTCCAGATGATAAGGTTCAGACACAAGTTGGAGTTAGTTATTAACTCTGCTCTCCACAGTGGGGCATGACACCGTCACATTAAAGGACCAGACAGTCCCCTGGCTGCTCTGAGGCGGTCTGTGTGTTTACTGCTTGCTTCCTCTCAGCTCCTGTGTTAGGCTCCTGGAGTCACTGTGACAAAGAACTACAGACGGGGCTTAAGAGAACAGAGATGGATCCTGCCAATTCTGGAGGCAGCAAGGCCGAGACCAGGTGTCTGCAGGACTGCACTTCCTCCCGAGACTCCAGGGAGGGTCCTTTCTTTCTCCCCCAACTTCTAGGGGACGTCCTTGGCTTGTGACAGCATCAGTCTAGTCTCTGCCTCTTTCATTACATGGGACCTAAGAAACGGCCAAACTTGTAGAGAATTTTTTAAATTTTATTTTTAAAAATTGATTTCAGAGAGGAAGGGAGAGAGAGAGATAGAAACATCAGTGATGAGAGAGGATCATTGATCGGCTGCCTCCTGGGGATCAAGCCTGCAACCTGGGCATGTGCCCTTGACTGGACTCAAACCGGGGACCCTTCAGTCTGCAGACCGACGCTCTATCCACTGAGCCAAACCAGCTAGGGCCTGTAGAGAATTTTTATAAGAGCTTATTTGAGCCAAACTGATGACATATACCGGGGAGCAAGATCTCAAATGTTCCAGAAAATAACAGTTTTGCAGCCTTCGTGCATTTGAAATTAAGGAGGGATCATAATGAAGATTAGATGAGGGTGGGAGAAAGCAAGGTAGGGATTGCATTACAAGATAATTAAGATTAGTGCTCACTTGAGGGTGGCTATGCTTATTTTAAAAGTGTGTTGATGCCCTGACTGGTTTGGCTCAGTGGGTAGAGCATTGGCCTGCGAACTGAGAGGTCCCAGGTTCGATTCCGGTCAAGGGCATGTACCTTGGTTGCGGGCACATCCCCAGTAGGTGTGCAGGAGGCAGCTGATCAATGTTTCTCTCTCATCGATGTTTCTAACTCTCTATCCCTCTCTCTTCCTCTCTGTAAAAAATCAATAAAATGTATTTAAAAAATAAAATAAAATTACTTGAATATTATAAAAAAAAGTGTGTTGATAAAAAAAAAGTGTGGATGTAGATGCACAAAAACAATTGACAGGGCTTGCTTAAGGCAAAGGTAAACCTTTTACTAAAAAGTTACCTGCATGGGGCGTGACTTCCCAGTTAGGAATTTTTTTTTTCTCTAAACATTTTTATTGATTTCAGAGAGGAATGGAGAGAGAGAGATAGAGAGAGAAACATCAGTGAAGAGAGAGTCATTGATTGGCTGCTCCCTGCATGTCCACACTGGGGATAGAGCCCACAACCCGGGGGCTTGTGCTGACAGAGAATCAAACCATGACCTCCTGGTTCATAGGTCGAAACTCAAGCTCTGAGCCACACCCACTAGCCTGATCTCACGGCTTCGTGAAGAGTTGATGATGTAAGAGGAACATGCTTGGTGCTCCTCCTGCGTCTGCAGCCTCCACTCATCTAGTCAGAGTTCTTTCAACAAAACAAAGGTGCAGAAGGGGGGCAGTGGTTAGGGATGCCGACGAACTAGTTCAGGGGGCTCCCACCAGCCACATCTGGGCCTCAAATCATGACAGCAAAGAATTTTAACCAGTGAATAAAAGAAAAAGTGAACCCATGAGTCCACATGGATATGATTGAATAGCTAAATAAATACACGAGAGAGAAGGAAGGCCCCTCCTTACAGTACAAGGTCAGCTGTTCAGTGCAGGATAGGTGGAAATCCCCATTTAGCAACTATCCTAAGAACTGCTTCAGGCAGGAAATCAATAGATGCTAAATTCCTGGGGTGAACTTGGAGGAGCAACAGGGTGTCTACGTAATGTCAAGTGTCTGCCCACAATATCCTTAGTAAGTTGCAGTGGAGAAGCCAGGCAAGCACCCCTCCCCTCACATCTGACAACCTTCACCATTACTTCAGTCTGCACCGTCTACCGGCCTCCCACCTCCTCTCAGTGAGCAGACTGACTGCTCTTGTCCTTGAGGTTTGTGGGTGACCGTGGTTGTGTGGGTCATCTCACTAAGGAAGGAGAAAGTGCTTTTGAAGAACCTCCCTTTTCCAGGGAGGTCCCCTTCCCGTGTCTAACGCTCTTTTCTGTCTCAGGTTGTAGCAAGGTACTGCTGAAGCCCCGGACATCGGAGGAGGTGTCTCACATTCTCAGGTAAGAAGCCTGTGGTATGTGAGTAGATGCCTCCTGAAGACACACAAACACAGACCCCAGGAAGCTGGCAGCCTGTGCAGAGCCAGGCCTCAAACCTCAGAACCTTGGGTGCTGGACTGGGCACGGCGTGGGAGTGGCTGCAGACTCCAAGGAAAGTGACCTTTTCTTGAAATATACCTTTTTTATTTTCTATATCAATAAGCTATTATGTTCATTACTAGAGGCCCAGTGTATGAAATTATGTGAAACCCAGAACCAGCATGCTGCGTCAAGTCCCGCTGGCGCTGCGGGACCCATCAATGCACCTCCTGGTGACCGGTCTTTGGTCGTTCGGCATTACAACCACTGGGTTTTTATTATATAGATAGGAAAATTGGAAACATAGAAAATCATAAAGAAAAAAGTGCAGCCGTGGCCAGTTTTTTCTCAGTGGTTAGAGCATCGGCCCTCGGACCAAAGGGTTGCCTGTTCGATTCCCGGTCAAGGGCATGTATCTTGGTTGCAGGTTCCCCAGCTCTGGTAGAGGTGTGTGCAGGAGGCAACCAATCGATGTGTCTCTCTCACCCTCCTTATTTCCCTCCACTCTCTAGAAATCAGTGGAAATAATATTCTCAGAATTAAAAAAAAGAAAAGAAAAAATTGCAGCTCTGGTTGGTGTTGCTCAATGGTTAAGAATGTTTCCCCGTGCACTGAAATGTCGAGGGTCCGATTGTTGGTCAAGGGCATGTACCTGTGTTTCAGGTTCAATCCTGGTGGTTGGTGGTTGGGTTGCTGCCGGGGTCCAGCCCCGGGGGTCCAGGGGTTCCCAAAGGTGTGGATGGAGTCGGCGAAGAATGTTTTACACGGAGACAGCGTTCAGAACTCTCTAGCTCTCTCTAGTCTTCGTGGATCTTCCTGTGCCTGGCTGAGGCCACAGAGAAAGATCCCAAGGCAAATGTCACATTGTATCTAAGACATTGTCATCTTTTTTCCCTCCTCATTTGGCAAATCCATGACCATTTCTTGGTGCAAATTATTCCTCCGTGCCATTTTCAACCCACCTCACAAGTGCCCTACGTTTTACAGTCCCCCAAAGTTGCCAGATCACATCAAGGTGTTCTTGAATTTCACATTAATATATGTCATTGTCCATGTGTGCCTGCTCTCAGAACCCATCGCTAGAGGCTGGCACCTCACGGGGTGGGTTTACTTGATGCACGTGGGCACACTGCCTCCCAGAGATGGGCACACTTGTTTCTCCAAATCCTTTTCCATCCAATTGCCTTCTCTGCTCTCAGATGTTGGCCCAGAGCATGTCCCACAGGATGGTGGTGTGGGTGTGGGGAAGTGGGACCTGATGCCCCCCCGTGCTTGTCCTAGGTACTGTCATGAGAGGAACCTGGCCGTGAACACCCAGGGGGGCAACACGGGCCTGGTGGGGGGCAGTGTCCCCGTCTTTGATGAGATCATCCTGTCTACTGCCCTCATGAACCAGGTCGTCAGCTTTCAGGACATATCTGGTGAGCCTGGCTGCCTGTTGGTGCCATCCTCATCCTTGTCAGCTGCTGGGGCTGGGCAGTAGGGGACCTGGGCCCCTGAAGGAAAGGACCAGGTCTGTCCATGCCCGTTCCTCACGGGGTGTTACTTAGTTGGTCACTTAGTGACGTATTGTGGGCTTGAGGTGAAGGGGATGGGCTGCCCCTTTGGACTCTGACATTTTCCGGCCAGAACCACCTTTTGGGAGTGTGAGTCACATCGCATGAAGGGGCTTCCTGCTCAGGATGCAGCAGTGTCATGGTGTAGGCTTCTTGAGTGGGATGTGTGGGCTGGATCATTCTCTATGGTGGGGGCACCTGGGCACCATAGGGTGTTGAGCAGCATCCCTGGCTTCTACCCACTTGACACAGCACCCCCAACCAAAAATGTGTTGTCACATGTGCCCTGGGGGGAAAATCACCCCTAGTTGAGGACCACTGCCTTATAACAACCCTCTCTTTTCTGCTCTCTTCCATAGGCCTTCGTATATGCATGTACGCATGTGTGTGTGAATATATGTGCATGCATGTGTACAGGGGCACATGGGTGTGCATATGCACATATGAGCACACACATGTGAATGTGTGCAGGTGTATACGTGTGCATGTGTGTTTCTTCTCATTTTTGCCTTATGGGTTTTTCCTCTTTTTCACAGTACTCACAGAGATAACTTCTTGGGGAGGGATGGGGCACAAGCTCCTTTTCTGAGTTCTGGGTTGGATCCTGAGGTGGCAGTTTCTTGGGGGCGGGGGGAGTTCGCACTGCAGGCTCTGCCTGAGTCACCCTGTGCTGAGAGCACCGTGACAGCTCTGCTTGCTCCACAGGGATCCTGGTTTGCCAGGCGGGGTGCATTTTGGAGGAGCTGAGCCAGTATGTGGAGGAGCGGGACTTCATCATGCCCCTGGATTTGGGAGCGAAGGGCAGCTGCCACATCGGGGGGAACCTGGCGACCAATGCAGGTGGTCTGCGGTTTCTGAGATATGGTTCGCTGCGTGGGACTGTTCTGGGCCTGGAAGTGGTGAGCCGGAGCCATTGCTGTGCATGCAAGTGCGGCCCCGCTCCCAGGAACCCCTGGCCTGGCTCCCTATGTCCAGGTGCCAGTTTCAGGGCTCTTTCAGCCTTTTCGCAGCTGTTGTTGTGCTCACAAGGCCTGTCAGCTCCACACTCTGTGCCTCCGGGTTAGCGTTCATTCCTCTTTCGAAGGCCCACAACTGTGTGGACACTGGGGTGGTGCCCAGGCTGCCCTCAGGCCCCAGTCATCCAGCCCAGGCCGGGACCTGTGGGTTCCACATAGCACCTGCTCAGGGAGGCCCTGCTCTGGCTTCCCGAGGCACTGCTGCTGGGTCCGTGGCTTCTGGTTCCACGTGAGGCGCTCTAGGCACCCTTCACCGTGAGCAGGTTCCCACGACCCAGCGACGTTCCACCAGTCAGCTTCCAGGTGGGCTGTGTGCAGAGAAGGAGCAAGGTTCTGTTGGCCTTTACTCACACCATCGCTGGCTGCCCCTCCAGGGGTATTGGAGTCCCTTTCCCTGAACCCTCACTGGCTCCTGCTTAGACACCTCATGGTTTTTAAATATACTTTTTATTGATTTCAGAGAGAGAGGGAGAAAGAGAGAGAAACATCAGTGATGAGAGAGAATCATTGATCAGCTGCCTCCTGCACTCCCCACACTGGGGATCGAGCCCGCAACCTGGGCATGTGCTCTGACTGGGAATCGAACCATGACCTTCTGGTTCATAGGTCGATGTTCAACCACTGAACCACGCTGGCTGGGCTGCACATTATTTTTATTGTAACTCACTTGCCATGTTTATGAGGTGTGTCCTGCTCCACCCTCAGGTGTAGGCCCTGTTGTACCCCCAGGTGTGGGTCCTGTTGTACCCCCAGGTGTAGGCCCTGTTGTACCCCCAGGTGTGGGTCCTGTTGTAGCAACAGGTTGGGCCCTGCTCCATCGCCCGGTGTGGCTCTGCTTCGGGCCAGCTTCCTTTGAGAACTGGGCCCTGAGCCTCTTGGTTGGGGGGCGGGATTTCACTCCAGCCAGGGAAGAAAAGTCCTTCCTTCAGCCTGATTGTCCCCACTCTGGGGCCCCTGCTTTCCTAAACACCTGTTTCTCTTCTCCCTCGCCAGGTGCTTGCCGATGGCACCGTCCTGAACTGCCTCACCTCCCTGCGGAAGGACAACACGGGCTATGACCTGAAGCAGCTCTTCATTGGGTCAGAGGGCACCCTGGGGGTCATTACCGCCGTGTCCATCTTGTGTCCACCCAAGCCCAGGGCTGTGAACGTGGCTTTCCTTGGTAGGTGGAGTGCCTTCCGCCCCCATGGTTTGAGAGAGCGGATGGACAGGGCCCTTGTAGGACTCCCCATTTCTCCTAGCTTCTCGCTCTTTCCAAAGGGATCCAGGATCTGGCTTTGGTGTCCAGTCAGGTCTGGAGTCATGCTTGCGGGTTCTGGGCAGAGTAACCTCACTTTGTAACAAAGTCAAGCTTCCTCAGCCCTCTCACCCACTTGTCATTTATGGAGCATATACCTAAGATTCTGTGGGAAGTATTGTCATTGGGCATAAGGCCAAGGACACCAATCTTCATTATGTGGGGTGATCAGATGGAGGCCCTCCCTGGCTCCTCAGCAAACGCACACGTGCCGTTTCCACCATAGAGGAACCGTCACCACCTGCCTCCCTTCCCAGCGGACTTGAACCACAACCTTACATCTGCTTCCCTCAGTCCCTGTCCTTCATCTGCTCCCACCTCTTTTCTTGCCTTCATTCCATTGGGTAGGTGTGTGGTCCATCTCCTGTGCTTGGTCAGGAGGGATGCCAACCACCAGTCTTCTAGAGGATTCCACGGGCTCCTAACGTACCAATGCGGTCAGTCCGTGCCATCAGTGTCTTCCCACTGGGACAGTCATGATTGTGGGGACATTAGCTGTTTCTTCCCCTCCTGACTTTAAATGTCCCCTCTTGTCTGGATTCTTGATCCCATTTGTCTTAATCTCTCAGATCATAATTACCCTTATTTGATCAATGTGCCATTTTCCTTCCTCCTCATTCCTTCTTCGTCAGACTTCCTGCTGGGCTCATCTCCTTGTAAACACATCCTCGAGCATTCTTTGGGGAACACCCGCTGGGGATGAGTTCCCACTGTCAGTTTGTCTGAAAATGCCTTAATTGACACTCATTCTCGAGAGGCGCCATCACTAGGCGTGCAGGTTCAGGTGGGCACTCGTTTCCTTCTTCCACTGAAAATGCTCCACTCTGGGCGGCCTCCACGGCTGCTCTGAAGAGGTCTGTCTCTTTCTTCCTCTGGACCCTTGTTCGTTCGTGGTTTTCAGTACGTTTCTCTAGGTCTCCCTGGTCCGGTGTCTTGTCAGTTGCAGTATTGCCCATTTCCTTTCCTCAACCTGTGATTACACATGTGGCATCGTTTGTCTGCCCTCCCGTCTCTCACCCTCTTCCATTCTTTCCTTCCCGTTCACTGCCTGTGTTGCATTCCAACTGTTTCTTCGATTTGTTCAGTTCGCTAATGTGTCCTTTTGCGTGTGTCCCCACGCAGCCGCACCCTTGGTGCAGCTTCCGCAGGCCTCCGCAGTCCCAGGCTCTTCTCTCTGGGACACTCTTCTCGACATCTCTGTGACCTCTGACCCCTGACCCCTCCCCACTGCCATCCCAGCCCTTTCCGCCTACAGCAGTACACTCGGTCCCTTCTGCCCTCCAGCTGGAGGGTCAGCCCCCCCTGTCCTGGCACCACTGTGACCTCTCAGTGTTCCGTGAATATGTCTTGAGCGAGTCGTGAGGAAACCGTGGGCATCCTTGGCGAGCCTTCTGTCTTCATCATCTTCAGAACCTGTGATGTGCTTGTTGGCTGACAGGTGGCATTTCCCTCGGCAGTGCTTCTGCAGCTCCGAGAGGCTGCCTCGCACGCCAGCTGGGAGTCGGGTTGGCAGGCTGCTTTACAGGAGACCTGGGTGGGCCTGGGCGAGGCTCAGGGCTGGCGTGTTCCTGAGGTGCTGTGTCCCGTGCAGGTTGCCCAGGCTTTGCTGAGGTTTTGCAGACTTTCAGCACTTGCAAGAGGATGCTGGGGGAGATCCTGTCAGCGTACGAGTTCATGGATGCTGAGTGCATGCAGCTGGTCAGGCACCACCTCCACCTCACCAGCCCAGTGCAAGGTACTGACCCACCCACCTGCCGCTCCTTTTAGGCTGTCTGCACGGATGGCTCAGGCTGTCAGGCCATTCTGTGCGGGAGGGGGCGGGAAGGAGGATACTGGCCCCTCTGCAGCTGTGGTGTCACCACTATTGGATGAGCACAGGAGTCTCATTTACTTTTGTTTTAAATGTGCCCTCGGTTAGTTCAGTGAATGCAGTCCATTGGGGCATAGCTCTGGGATCTTCAAAACAACCAGGCGCGCTTGTCGGAAATGCCCTGTCTCCAGAACCAAGAGATGTACCGTTCCATGACACGCTCACCCTCCGACCTCAGCGAGCAAGTCACAGGTGCTGGGTGTGACTCAGATAGGGTTTTGGAAGGCAGTTTGCATTATGAACCGAAAAATATTCAGCTGGAGGTCTTGGTGATTTTACTTCTGAGATCCATCCTAAAGAAATCGTTATTGGAGGAGAACCAAGATGGCGGCATAGGTTAACGCTGGAGTTTGCTGCTTTGAACAACTATTTCAAAAGTGAAACTAAAAGACAGAACGGACATCACCCAAAACCACTGGAACGCTGGCTGAGTGGAAGTCCTACAACTAGGAGGAAAGAGAAACGCATTCGCACACTCAGAGGAGGCGCAGTGCTGAAGTCAAATTCTGAGGTGCGGAGTGTGCGGAGCGGGCTGGCGGCGGAGTCGGGAGGGAGTCGCAGACTCTGAGCTCCAGATCCGGGCGAGTCTTTAGGGACCCAGACTCAAACGGGAGAAGCGGGACTGCCTAGCTTCGGTCAGAGCGAGTGCAGCTTTCTCTCCGAGCTTTGCAGCGGGTGCTGGGACTCAGAGAGGTAGAGCCCCTGGGGACAGGACTGAGAGCCTCCATAACTGCTCTCTCCGGCCCACCCTGTTGATCCTGTGCGACCCGCCCCGCCCAAGCCCTGCACAGAGGCATTTGCTGGATAGCCTCAGGCAAACGCCAGATTAGCACCTCCCTAGAGGACAGAAGTTCTCTCACTGCTGACACAGCTGATTCTCATAGCCACTTGGCCTGGAGGTCAAACCCTCCCTGGAATTAGCTACAACAATCAAGATTTAACTATAAGACCACGAACAAAGACCACTAGGGGGTGCACCAAGGAAGCATAACAAAATGCGGAGACAAAGAAACAGGACAAAATTGTCAATGGAAGATATAGAGTTCAGAACCACACTTTTAAGGTCTCTCAAGAACTGTTTAGAAGCCGCCGATAAACTTAATGAGATCTACAAGAAAACTAATGAGACCCTCGATGTTATATTGGGGAACCAACTAGAAATTAAGCATACACTGACTGAAATAAAGAATATTATACAGACTCCCGACAGCAGACCAGAGGAGCGCAAGAATCAAGTCAATGATTTGAAATGCGAGGAAGCAAAAAACACCCAACCGGAAAAGCAAAATGAAAAAAGAATCCAAAAATGCGAGGATAGTGTAAGGAGCCTCTGGGACAGCTTCAGGCGTACCAACATCAGAATTATAGGGGTGCCAGAAGATGAGAGAGAGCAAGATATTGAAAACCTATTTGAAGAAATAATGACAGAAAACTTCCCTCACCTGGTGAAAGAAATGGACTTACAGGTCCAAGAAGCGCGGAGAACCCCAAACAAAAGGAATCCAAAGAGGACCACACCAAGACACATCATAATTAAAATGCCAAGAGCAAAAGATAAAGAGAGAATCTTAAAAACAGCAAGAGAAAGAAACTCAGTTACCTACAAGGGAATACCCATATGACTGTCAGCTGATTTCTCAACAGAAACTTTGCAGGCCAGAAGGGAGTGGCAAGAAATATTCAAAGTGATGAATACCAAGAACCTACAACCAAGATTACTTTATCCAGCAAAGCTATCATTCAGAATTGAAGGTCAGATAAAGAGCTTCACAGATAAGGAAAAGCTGAAGGAGTTCATCACCACCAAACCAGGATTATATGAAATGCTGAAAGGTATCCTTTAAGAAGAGGAAGAGGAAGAAAAGGGTAAAGATACAAATTATGAACGACAAATATGCATCTATCAACAAGTGAATCTAAGAATCAAGTGAATAAATAATCCGATGAACAGAATGAACTGGTGATTATAATAGAATCAGGGACATAGAAAGGGAATGGACTGACTATTCTTGGGGGGGAAAGGGGTGTGGGAGATGCGGGAAGAGACTGGACAAAAATCGTGCACCTATGGATGAGGACAGTGGGTGGGGAGTGAGGGCGGATGGTGGGGCAGGAACTGGGAGGAGGGGAGTTATGGGGGGAAAAAAGAGGAACAAATGTAATAATCTGAACAATAAAGATTTAATAAAAAAAAAAAAAGAAATCGTTATTGTCTTAGCTGCCCTAATAGAACCCCACAGACTGGGTGGCTTAAACAAAAGAAATTTATTTCTCACGGTTCTGGAGGCTGAGTTCCATTAGGGTTGATTCCCGGTGAGCCCCACTTCCTGGCGTGCAGGTCGCCACCTTCTCACTGTGTCCTCAGATGGTGGCCAGAGAGAGAGCTCTGGTGACTCCTCCTCCTCTTAGGAGGGCGCATGCTCTGCAGGATCAGAGCTCCACCCTCTGACCTTATTTAACTTTCTTAAAGGCTTGATCTTCAAATGGTCACATGGGGGTTGGGTTAGGACTTCACCATGGGAATTTGGGGTGGGGGTGGGGGGCGACAACACAGTTCAGTCATAACAATTATAAATATGGAAAGACCCCAATTTTGAATGAGATGCTACTCTTAGTATAAAGTAGGAAACAACATAAATGCCCAGTGGTAAAGAAATAAGACATATACAACCTTTGGAAAGATGGTGGGCCCCTGGGTGGACGGTGCGTCTCCCTCGGTTGGTAAGAGCGCCTCCTGCAATGAGGGCTTCACAGTGTCACCTGGGTTGTTCCTGTGTTTCCAGTGAATGTGGTTTGTTACAGTGAAAGATCTGTTTTTAAACTGTCTGAATTTCAGCCTCAGCCCCTGCTCTGCAGGCTCCTGGCCCCGGAGCTTCCTGACTCAGCCTGACAGCCCTGCCTCTGCCCATCTTGCCTTCTGCCCTCTCCAGAAAGTCCGTTCTATGTCTTGGTCGAGACCTCAGGCTCCAGAGTGGAGCACGATGCCGAGAAGCTGAGCAGCTTCCTGGAACATGCCCTGGCCTCCGGCCTGGTGACCGACGGGACCCTGGCCACCGACCAGGGGAAAATCAAGGTGTGTGTGTGCTAGCGGCCCTCGTCCTCTGCCCAGCCTGGCTCAGCGGAGCCGTGTGGAAGGCCCCGTGTCCACTGTGAGTGTGGCTGGAGGCTGGACCTGAGTGGCTGTCTCAGCTTTGGTAGAAGAACCTCTTTGGAAGCGCACTCTTGGTGTCTAGGCATTTCAGCGGTGTTTTAAACAGAGGCAGAGAGGACTGTGCGGGCTGTGGGAGCGTTAGTGTGATGCTGAGCCAGTTGTGGGGGTGAGACGTTTCCCTGAGGATGACTCGGCACCAAGAGTGACTTGGCCTCTGCGGCCAAAGGAAGGAAAGGGGAGGGCCTGGCATAGGGGAGCCATTATCACCATGGGGGGCCTAGGGCAGGGGAGCCATCGTCACAATGGGGGAAGGTGAGGGCCAGAGCAGGGGAGCCATCCTCAACTGCACAGGGCCTTTGTCCCCCCCCCCTCCCCCCCCCCACATGGTCCCCTGAGCTGCAGTGTGGAGAGTGGCCAGCAGGGGGCAGGAAGTCCACAGGACAGTGGCAGGAATGGGACCCGGGTGGGTCTGATTTGGCTGAGTGGAGAGTGGGATCTTGTTTTCTTTTCTTTCTTTCTTTTTTTTTTGTTGATCCTCATCAGAGGATATTTTTTCCATTGATTGTAAGAGAGAGTGGAAAGGAGGGGATAGGGCAAGAGAGAGAAAGAGAGGAGAGAGATGTGTGTGAGAGAGACACGTGTATTGGTTGCCTCCCGCACACACTCTGACCAGGGCCGGGGATCAAACCTGCAACCCAGGTACATGCCCTTGACCGGGAATCAAACCTGAGACCCTCTGGTCCTCAGGCTGATGCTCTATCCACGGAGCCACACTGGCCAGGGCTCATTGTCTCTTAGTGGTTGGTTATTGACTTTATTCCTCTACTTTCTAATTAAACCCTTTTCTCTACAGTTACTTTTATGGTAGTTAGATATTATATGTAAGGAGTTACAGCAATATCTGACCCAGGCCCCTGTTGAGCATGGTGGCTAGGCAGCCTGAGCGGCCGCTCTGCCCACAAGTGCCCTCCCTCCCTGTCCCCCGGCCCAGGCAGAGCCGCCTCTATTGGTCTTGCTGCAGAAGACAGGACAGACACCACTGTGCTGCAGGCGTCTGCTTGGCGCTCCTGGGGGAGCAGGTTACATGAGCCTGGGTGGGGACCCTTCCTCAGAGGGTGACCCCTCAGAGCAGTGGTTCTCAACCTGTGGGTCGCGACCCCTTTGGCGGTCGAACGACCCTTTTACAGGAGTCGCCTAAGACCATCCCGCATATGAGATATTTACATTACGATTCCTAACAGTAGCAACATTACAGTTATGAAGTAGCAACGAAAATAATGTTATGGTTGGGTCACAACATGAGGAACTATATTTAAAGGGCCAGAAGGTTGAGAACCACTGCCTCAGAGGGTGACTGCTATCCCATTGGGGGGAGGCAAGAATACGCTCGTCCTGGCCCGTCCAGACTGCTGGCTCCACAGCCCTGTTCTCAGATGGTGGTACCCAGAGGTGATGGGGGTGGGCTGGGCCGGCTTCCCTCCCAGGTGGGCAGGAGTTGCGGGGGCATCCAGATGGGGAGATGGCTAGGTGTGGGGGCTGGGAAGGGGCACTGAGCAAAGGTGGGATGGAGGGGAGCGCCCCTGGAGGCCTGTGCAGAACATCCCTGAGCTGGTGGGACAGAACAGGTGGGCAGGGGGAGCAATCTTGTGGCCGTGCACTGGCAGTGAATGTGATGGAGGTGAGCGGGGCCTGCAGGCAGCAGTATGGGCATGACAGCTGTGCAGCAAGTGAGGTTTGATCCCGGCCCTGGTCAGAGTGTGTGTGGGAGCCCCGTGGCTCCAGCATCTCTGCAGGGACATCCCTGGGCTCTGGGTGTGTGAGGGGCCAGGCCAGTAGGACCTACTGATAGTCGGGGCACCGATGACCTGTGGGGCTATCACAATCGATGAGGGAATTTTTAGAGGTGCTCATGGTACTGTGCTTATGTTAAAAACAAAAGGAGCGTCCTTACCTAGTAGACATTTCTCGGTGACGTTTCCTGAGATGGTGGGGTGTGTGGGGCAGGAGTCGGGGCAAGGCCCAGGTGGGACAGTAGGGCCCAGTGGTGGCACAGCACATTGTCTCTGCTTCCTCACGACGGCCTCAAATGCCCACAGTGACAAGTTAACTGAACAAGTAAACCACAGCTGGGTTTGTGTGGAAGGGCAGCACTGCCGCAACAAGCTCCCTCGACCCCATCCCCAGGCCCTGCACCCCCGACTGTCCCTGCTCCAGCCACCAGCATCCCCATCCCACCCATGCCCCATGTGTCCCCGGGCAGCCCAGGGCCCATCCTTGGGGGCCTTCCCAGCCCCTTGCCCCCAGGCAGCCCCGACCAGCCATGCCCACCCTATCACCCAGACCTACAAGACATAGTGTCATTGCCCGTCCCCTTCCAGAAGGGGGCTCTCAGAGCCTCAATCGCTGGCACTGGTGCTGTCGGGCTGCATCTGGGACCTTGTTGAGTATGGGCTCTTGGATGGAAGCCCCATGCCTGCCACAACAGCAGTGTCACCCCCAAAGCAGCCGCCGTTGTCATGCCCATCACTGTGGACACCCAGTGCAGTCAGGTGTTGACTTTGCCTGTTTCTTCCTGTCCCCCAGATGCTGTGGGCCCTGCGGGAGAGGATCACGGAGGCGCTGACCCGGGATGGTTATGTGTACAAGTACGACATCTCTTTGCCCGTGGACAGGCTCTATGACCTTGTGACCGACCTGCGCGCCCGCCTTGGCCCCCAGGCCAAGCACGTGGTGGGCTATGGCCACCTGGGTGAGCAGAGCTGGGCGGGTGGACCGTGGTTAACCATGGGCTAGCTCAGTGCCACGTCCATGCTCTGAACAGTGATGGAGAAAGCCTGGGGTTGAGAGATTCCTAACCGTTTTTCTGAGTCTTTTAGGTGTTTGGGGGGAGAGTGACACCGGCTGTGGGAGCTCCGTGGAGCGCTGTAGGGCATGGGCCCTGACCCCAGAGTCTGAGCAGGTCTGAGATCCCTGACCACACCGCATCACACTGTCCCACGTGGGCTGGAGGTCCCCAGCGAGGGCAGCAGTGACTCTGGTTAGGGGACAGCATAGGACAGTCTGTGGGACTCGAGTCGGTGTGAAGCATCAGGAAGGATTGGTAACTTCGGCTGCATGGAAAGTGAATGATCCTGTTCCTCAAACAACCTTCAGGGGAATGATGGCTGGCGAAGCTTGGGTCTCACAACTCTAGTGTTTGGGGAGGGGCAGGGAGCGGGCACAGGGTCACTGGGGTAACGTGAGGGAGGCTGTTTTCCCTGAGAATTTGGACTCCAGAGTGGGTGAACCTGTCTCGGTCACAGTGGACTGAGGGGCTCTCCCTCTGAAATCAGGAGCGAATGTTGGGTTTGTTGGTGCTTCCGTAATAGTCAGCGATCAAAGGACATTGGGCCCTCCTGGCTGATGGGGCCATGTTCCTAGGATGGGCCTGCTTGGCTATGGTCCTTCCTGTATCTCGACCCCATTTACTTAATTCTACATGGGTATTTTTATGGTGCTGTTGCCCTGTCAGGATCCTTGGTTCTGTCTGGGTTGATGTTGGGGTGGTGGCCCCTTCCCCACAGTCTCTGGAAGTCTGTGTACCGTGGAGTTTTCTCCTCGAGTGTTTGGAGAACTTGCCAATGAAGATAAGTGGCTGGAAGTTTGTGTGTTTGGGGGGCAACTGCAGACCAGTTTCCTGAATGTCTGCAGGTTATTCCAGCTTGCCTTTTCTTCTGAACTGGTCCTGACAATTTTTCTTTCTGAGAATTTGTCCATTTCTTCTAGAATTTCAGATGTATTGGCATAACAGTGTTCATGATATTCTCATGTTTCCTTGCATGGTATCAGCATGGTCGGGGAAGTACTCAGCCAGGACAGTAGCTGTCACTCAGCCACAGTGACTCCGGGTCCATGTGTCATCGTAAGCAAAGCATGACTTCCCTTCGGACTTCAGTGGGAGGGTGGAATGTCCGTGTGTGTGATGTTTAGAGCCCACTTGCTGGGACTCTGTTTCCTGGCCTCTCTGCTGCTGGCATGCCCCTGCCCTGCCCTTCCGCAGCCCTGACCTCAGCCCCAGGCTCCCAGAAGGCCTGGTGGGGGGCGACTCCAGGACTGGTCCGCCTCAGCATCTAGAGGTGCCCCAGCATTTGTGCAGAAGTCCCACAGTTTTTTTTTTTAATTTATTTTTATTTTTATATCTTTTTATTGATTTCAGAGAGGAAGGTAGAGGGAGAAAGAGAAACATCAGTGATGAGAGAATCATTGATCAGCTGCTTCCTGTACGCCCCCTACTGGGGATCAAGCCCACAAACCCGGGCATGTGCCCTTTACCGGAATCGAACCCGGGACCCTTCAATCCGCAGGCTGATGCTCTATCCACTGAGCCAAACTGGTTAGGGCTGTCCCACAGTTTTGATGGTACATTATCTTTAGTTCTAAATATTTTTTCATCTTCATTGTCATTTCTTCTTTGACCCATGGGTTAGGCAGATTTATGTGTGTGTTTTCTTTTTTCAGAAATGTTTTTAAATTCACAAACATATGGGAATTTTCTAGCTATTTTAAAAATTGTTGACTTGCTTTTAATTGCACTGGAGCCAGAGAACTGGGCCTGTGTCACACTGAAACCAGTCAGCGGCCCAGTGGGCCCAGTGTGTAGTCTGATTCCACAACTGTGAGGACTGTTTGGAGAGAGCTGCCCTCTGAAGTCCTGGAGCCGTGTTTGCACAGATCCACAGAGAAGTGCTCACGTGGAGTTTAATCCTCCACATCCTGCTGGTTGTCAGAGCATCAGTCTCCAGGTGACAGGATAATCTGTCTCTCTTTCTAGCTGTCAGTTTGGAAGATAGGAGATGAGAACTGTCCTTTCATTCTGCTAAATGAATCTTTTTATCTTCAGAGTTTCGTTTGCCATGGAGCCTCCTTTGTTTGATGTTCTACAGGAGCATTAGCTTTCCTCTATTTGGTGTTTGTCTGACATACTGGTTTTCCTCCTGTGACTTTTAGCTGTTTTCTGTCCATGACTTACATAGGTGTCTTGAAGACAGCATGGAGCTGGGGTTTCTTCTTCATCATTGGCCACTCATTGTCTTTAAACTGAAGCGTTTGGTTTATTTGTGTTGGGCGGGGAAGGCTCAACTTCTCCCCCTGCCCTCCTAGAGTCTTTGTCTGGGGCCCTGGAAACAAGACCCATAAGACACAGAGTACAAGAAACAAACAAGTTCACTAACAGGTGCATCTCACACACACACAGGGCTCAGCGATGAGGAGCTCAGAGGGACTCAGGACACAGGCATCTCATCAGAGAAGTCACAGAGGAAGGATGAGGACTTGTAGCTTCTCAGGCAGCAAACCGTGGGAAGGTCATTAATGACCTGGGGAAATGTACCGCCAGCTGTTACGTGAATTCCTCTCCTGCGTCTCAGGCTGATCAGGGCCCAGCATTTCTGACAATGATTTCCGTCCTTCCTGGTGCAGGGGGGGGGGGGGGGAGAGGGGGGGACAACGGGGACACGTTTGCATGATGTCCTGCTCTAGGTGAAAGGCCGGCCCGATTATCACCCGCCTGTTCCTACACTGTTTCTGGAGTAGATCTCAGTCTAGTCTGTGTGTCAGCCCAAGTGGTCATGCTGTTGCTGGTATTCGTGTGGTCAGTGTTGGTCCAGACCTGGGTAAACCTCTAGTCCTGCTCTGTCTGCTTTCATAGCCCCCGTCTGGGCCTCATCTTTTAGAATTTCCTACTAGGGACGTAGGTGACAGAATATCTTAGACTTTATTTGCCTGAAAAGCTATTGATTTTGTTCTGAAACGGATTTCAGCAATTTGGGGTTGACAAGTTCTTTTCTCTCTGCAGCATGAGGTGTCACTCTGCTGTCTTCCAACTGTATCACTGGGAATTTAGCCGCCAGGGCACATGTCCCATGGAAAGGAATCCATTTTTCCTTTCTTGCTGCTTCTATGACCTTGTGTCCCTCTGGTTCATCTGGGTGACAGCTTGTGTCCTGCCGCGTCTGCCCTTGTGTCTTCAAACGCTATTCTCCCTCATCCTGCTTCCCCAGCTCTGTTTCTGGAACTGCAGCCTAGTGCTCGAGGTCTCCTGCCCCATCACTGATCGCAGGTTCCTGTGATGTGGGCCTCGGTTCTTGCTACATTCAGAGCATTTTGCCATCTTCCAGGTCACGAGTCTTGCTTTGCTATGTGCTGTGTCCTGTTAAACCTGTTCACTGAGTCGTATGCTTCAGCCATTACACTATTTTTTCTAATATGTTTTTATTGATTTTTTTTTTTTTTAGAATGAAAGGAAGGGAGAGGGATAGAGAAATAGAAACATCAGTGAGAGAGAAATATCAATTGGCCACCTTCCACACACCCACACTGGGGGGTTGAGCCCACCACCCAGGCATGTGTCCTGACCAGTAATCAAACCTTGACCTCTTGGTGCATGAGATGATACTCAACCGACTGAGCCACACCAGCCAGCAGTGTTTTGTATTTTTTAATTTCTTATTTCTTTAAAAAAAATTTTTTTTATTGATTTCAGAGAGGAAGGGAGAGGTAGCGAGAGATAGAAACATCAATGATGAGAGACCCACCGATCAGTTGCCTCCTGCATGCCCCACACTGGGGATCGAGCCCACGACCTGGGCATGTGCCCTTGACTGGAATCGAACCTGGGACCCTTCAGTCGCAGGCCGACACTCTAGCTAGCCACTGAGCCAAACCAGCTAGGGCATTCTCTTATTTCTTTAAACATATGAAACATTTACGTTCTGTTTCTGGAAATGGCTGGATGGCGAGTCTCTGTGGCCGGATTCTGCTGCCCTGGTTCTTGGTGGCTTTGTTTTGTGTGGGTGTAGTTTGTGGCCTGGGCTCGTATGTCTTAGTTCTTCGCCTGTGGAAATGGTGAGGCCAGGGTTGGGGTTGATTTGCTTGTTTGTGCAGGGGATGGGTGCAGATCTAGGCCGCCTAGCCCGGAACCTCCCAAATATTCACGTTCTGAGCTCGGTGTCTGTGGACCACCAGGTAGTGTGAACTTGGGCTGTAAACTCTGTGCTGGTTGATGGTTGTGAATATCCAGGTGTCAGTGGAGGTGCGTCTCCTCCCACACACAGTTCCCTGGGCAAAGAAAGCCTGTGGTGGCATTTTCAGTTGCCTTTGCCCTGAGTGTGTCAGTGAGGACCATTTTTGGTTGGAGGGGGTCCCTGCTATGCACCCCACATTTGAAACACCCTCATGGAGGGAGTGGGTGTAAGAAGCTCAAGGTCACTGGGTCAGAGGCCACATGCCTGCCCTCATTGCCTCCTCTGTTGCCCTCGATTTGCTGTGCTTTTTCCTGCCTCTGGGAGCCCCTTCCTCTGGCCTCCAAATCTCCCTGCCCCTCAGGATGGATAGCAACCCTCACTGGGCCTGGCCCACTGTCTGCTCAACCCCTCTACTTTCCTGACCACTGACTTGGTCATGGGGCCTCTTCTCTGTATGTTTGCACTGGCTGCAGGGCATGCTGGTCACATCCAATGCTTCCTGGGTGTTGCCTCTCAGGTCTCCCAGGGCCAGCACAGTTCCTGCCCCCCAGACTCCCTGCAGGCCTCCCCTCAGTGGTAACTCCACTGTCTGCTCTCATGACCCCACTGGGTACAGGCACACCCTGGGCTCCCTCCAGCCAGCTCACAGCCCCAGCCAGCACCTGGGTTACTGTCATGTCTCTTGTTGTTGCTGTGGGACCCCGAGAGGGTGCATGTAGACGGCGAGCCCGGCTATCCCCAGGGCCAGAGTCAGCATGTGTTCGGTCAGTTCTGGAAAGCCAGGGCCAAGAGGGTCTCATTGAGAGCAACAGGGGGCCAGGTGGACCTGAGAGGAGGCAGGTGGGGATCCAGGACTTTGTTTGTGGTGGGTGTTGGCTGGGCAGCCTCAGAGGGGGCACCCTGGGGGTGGGGCAGGCTCCCATGGTGTCCGTGGAGGTGTCTTGTGGGGATGGGGTCATACTGGGCATTGTTGGAGATGTGAATCTGGTGACAGCCATCAGTGTGATCAGATTCCAGGGCTCTCCGTTGGGAGCCCTTGGAAGATGTTGAGCTGATGGAGGGAGGACCAGGTCGGGGAGAACTGGCGAGAGAAATGAGCAAAAGCCAAGGGAGCTGGGGCCCCCTAAAGAGGCTGCTTCTGTCACTGCAGGTCAGTGGCTGGTGGCTTGAAGGGCTGGAACCAGACAGAGGGCGGGAAGAGGCTCTCTGGGAGGGGGCTTAAGAGGTGGAGAGGACAGGGCTCTTGGGGGCCCTGCCCAGCCTGACCCATGGTTCCCTGTCCCTCCAGGGGATGGCAACCTGCACCTCAATGTAACAGCAGAGGCCTTCAGCCCGTCGCTGCTGGGTGACCTGGAGCCCTACGTGTACGAGTGGACAGCGGGGCAGCGGGGCAGCGTCAGCGCGGAGCACGGTGTCGGCTTCAAAAAGCAGAGCGTCCTTGGTTACAGCAAACCACCTGAAGCCCTGCGGCTCATGCAGCAGCTCAAGACCCTCCTGGACCCCAAGGGCATCCTGAACCCCTACAAGACGTTGCCCACCCGGGCCTGACAAGGCATTGGGGTCAGCAGGAGTGGACTTCGTCCAGTCCTGGTTTGCCCATTGGGATGGGTGCACAGGGCTGGCGTGGGCTCAGGCCTCCATCCCATAGAGCCCCCTGGTTGGAGGGTTGGGAGCTGGCTCCGAGGAGCTGGGCCTCACTCTAGGGCAGGATTCCTCTGGTGGCTCTGCAGGTTACATAGTGTGAGCAGAGAGGAGAGAGCGGCTATGTGCTGCCCTGGCCACGCTGCCTGGCCTATAAGGAGACACCTCATGTCCCTGCACAGGTAGGGGGTGGGGTCTCCTGCCGGCATGTCCTGGGTGGGCCGGTGTATGAACGGTTCTGCCCACTCAGAAATAGACCAGGTGGCACCAGCCTTGCTTGAGAGCCGAAGTCCTGGGAGGAGCATTATGGTCCTGCTTCCCCTTCTTCCCCCACCCCCCGCCCAGGCTGTGCAAGCCACTCGGTCAGGCCAGCGGTGATCAACTCCGTCAATAGCCCAGAGCACCCGTCCCTCCAGGGCTCTGACCACCAGAGCCTGGCTCACCAGGTGCTTTACCGGGACGTGGAATGGGTGACTGCTGGGCCCGGGAATGTATCCTTTCCCTCAACAGTTGTCAGAGCTCAGGCGTTCGTTTCTCACACTTGGCAGTCTACTGTGATGAGTCCACGCAGGTGGGCTGTGCCGCGATGAAGCCCCCGCAGGCACACGTGCTAGTACATGCTCACTGCACACAGCCCTCCTGTGTTCCTGCTTCTTCAGTGACCCTAACGTGGCTGTCTCTGCTGACCGGTGGCTCCGGGCAGCTGCTAGGGCTGTGGAGACAGCCTGGGAAGTGGGGCACGTTTTCTCTTTCTGGCTGTCGTGAACTCCCAGTAAAAACGGAATTATTCAGGACACTTTCCTTGCTTTTGTTATTAGAGAAATAATCTCCTAAAAGCCCGTGGTGAAGTGCCCGTGTGCCGTGTTCCCTAAGCACCGAATACTGGGGACTGCCAGAGAGACCGGGCCTGGCTACCTCTGGGAGTGGCTGCCCCCTCCCTAGACCCTGTCCTGTCCGCATCTCCACCCCTGCCCCACCTGAGGCTTAGAGCCCTGCCTCATGGGGCCCCTGAGGCTGAGGTTCAGGTGGTTTTCCCACCGTCAGTTCAGGTTTGCAGTGATTTCTCAGTAATAGTTTTATGACTAAGCAAGTTTATTTTGGAGAATTCAAATAATGCATGAAATATTAAAAGGCTAAGAATTTTGAGGCATTTTCTGCTAGAGTAGCAGGAGGTCTTTGCGAAGGTGGCCCAGGGGTTCTGGGAGCAAGTGTTGGAGGATCCTCCATTTCCCTGGGACACAAGCTGGTCCCCAAAATGTCAAAATGTGAAGTGCCCTGCAGTTCACTCCTGGGGTCGCACTACAGAATCCACTTGTGCACAGGTCTATACATGTATGCAGTACATACTTGTACACATGCACAGACACAGTGTACACAGACTTGGTTCACACAGGCCCACATAACGTACACATATTACACGCACACAGGCTTGTCCCCAGAACAAGCACAGAGCACTGTCTGCACCTGGCATCCGTTGCTGGACAGGTGGGGGCTGGCCTTTTAGAAAAGGAGGTGACGTGTGCCTCTGAGACCCCGAGACAGAGGGACAGCAAGAAGGGGGAGAAGGGGGGAGCCACCTGCTCCCAAGAGAGAACATCAGCTTGAGGAAGCTGGTTGCACACAGAACCTTCCGGTGTGTTGAGACTGTAGCTGGGCTCACTTTGGGGAGGGCGCCTGGCTGTCGGGGTAGGAGATTTATTTTTTGTAATTTTTGGATGCCTTGCCCTTTTTTTTGGCTAAGTGCATGTACACTTTAGAAACAAAACAGGACAAACCAGGTGACAAGCTGATTCAAGAGATCCGGGTGGGGTGGGGGGTGGGGGCGCCAGCTGCCTCCTGCACGCACCTCCCCCCCCCGCCCCCCGCCCCCTGTGGATCAAGCCTGAAACCTGGGCCCAGGCATGTACCTTGACCAGGAATCTGACCGGCGGGGCAGAGGCATCTTATCTTTTTACAGCCTTGTTTCATTCTCCAGTTTCCCGGGCTGTAAGGAAACTTATCTATGCTTAGTAGGGTGAATAATTGTGAAACAACTGTGGCTATGTTCTTAATGCGTGCCCTCCCCACTATCATTTTCACACACCCAGAAAATCCTGTTGGAACCAACTGGAAAGTCTGACTAAACGGCTGGATGCCACTGCAGACCCCCTGGGCCCATGTGCCCTCGGGGAACTCGCTCCCTGTGGCCCCGAATGTCACCAAAGCTGGTGGAGTGCCCATCAGAGCAGAGCGCACCGTCCAGGGCACACCGCACACAAAGCATCACAGGGAAGGAACGCCGAGCAGTCAGGAATGTCTGCACAGCAAAACCTGCCTTCCAGTCCTCGAGCCCCGAACCTTGAACCTGGACCCTGAGCCTATGGGCGTGGAGAGATAACTCCCCTCCGGAAACTGGAAGCTGCTCCCACCAGGTGGGGCTTCCGCTGATGACAATCTCAATAATCTTGAATGTGCTGGAAGTGTGGAGGGGGGGGGCCATTGTGTTTAGATGAGGAAAAGCTTATGATTTTTGCTTTAAAACCTCTGAACTGCAATGTGAGAAGAGGTTATGTAAGGGCCCCCGTAGAGGCATCCGCCTGGAGGGGCCCAGGGAGTGGTGAGGAAGCCCCAGCCAGAGGGTGAGGGGTGGAGAGGGTGGGTCAGTGATCTCAGCCCCAGGAGCAGGGTGGGGGAGTGTGGGGGGCAAGGAGTCTGCCCCTCAACCTCGGGATGTGGCTGGGGATGGGCAGCCCCACACAGGTCTGCAGGGAGCAGCCTCTGAGCACAGGCTTCCTGTTCGCTCAGGACTCGGGGTGTCCTATGATTGTGGGCCTAGAGGGCTCAGGAAGAATTTGGGGTCTTGTGGCCCGCAGGGCACCTGGGGACAGCCACCAGGGTGCTGCTCTATGGACTGGGGGGGGGGGGGGTGACAGGTCACAGCGCAATGTGCCTGACCCCTGACCTCAAGCCCACTGACAGGTGACAGACCTCACAGTGGACGCAGTCCCAGGCTACCTCACCATCTCCTCTCTGACCCCCATGAGGACTGGCTTCAGCCCCCACCCCCACCCAGTACACCATCCAGCATCCTCAGCTGGAGGTCACTCAGACTTAGGGGACTCAAGGGCCTAGGGGAGAACAGGCTCTTCCTTAAGGACACGTGGTGGGAACAAATGAGTCATGGAAGTTTCTGGAACAGCTCCTGGTGTAGGGGTGCATGAAAAAGGGACTTCCTGGACGGGCCCTGTAAGGCCTGGCTCCTGGCTCCCCTCCCCACTGGCCCTGGTCCAGACATGTGTAAATAGGTGTTCTGTGGGACGTGGCTGGAAGTCAGATGATGTGCCTGTTTCTGGGCGGAGTTTGCAGCAGCCATTAGCCCTCGGAGAGGGGGATGGGGCATAGTGGGTCTGAGGGTGACCAGCTTACTGGTCTGAGGCAGAGGGCTGGGCTCTGGCCCTACTCCTGACTCAGCCTTGGGGTCAGTTCATGTGCTCCGGTCAAAGCCAGGGCCCAGAGGGGCTGCTGCCTGAGGGGTCCTCTGTGGCATGTGGCCAGCTGGCAGTCCTGGTGCTCACTCCCCTGGCAAAGAGGGTGCACTCCTGATTCTGTGGGTGGGAGCCCCTCCCACCCGTGGGTCCTGCCAGCCCCTTGCCTCTGGCCACCCCCACCGGGGGAGGAGGAAACAGTGGCCTGGCTGGCCTCCCCTCACGCCTTGGGTCTGCCCCAAAGGGCATCCATTCGCACAGGATCCAGGCCACACACCTGGCACAGAGGTGTGAGCATGAGCGGCTGGAGGCAGCCCTGCACAGGAAGCAGGTGGCAGAGTGGGCTTGGAGGTGACCCTGCGTCCTCTGATCTGGCTCTTGCAGCAGGGGCGCCACCTGCCCCCAGACTTCATGGTGGTTTCTCTGTGCTCCTGCACCTCTGACCTGCTCTCATAGGGGCTCCAGCCAGGACCCACAGGTCACAGGGGGCCTCCCGCTCCTTCCCCAGGTCACCTGCGTGGCTGACCTCAAAAATCCATGTCATGGGCTTTGTCTGAGCTGGGTGGCAGCCAAGGGCTCTGGGCCTCTGGCCTCAGCTCACTCTTCCTGCCTAGATGCCGGAGCTGGGACCCAACTGGAGTGGAGTGTCCCTGGGCCCTAGCACCTGCAAGGGATCGGAGTGGTATTGACTCCTGAGGTGTGGGTGGCTGGGTGGAAAGAGAACGTTCCCTTTAAAGGAAGAGCAAGGCAGCCCCCGGACCTTCATGGAGAGAGGAATGCGGAGGGTGCAGGGAGTGTCCAGGTGGAGAGCTGCCCAAGCTGGTATCCGCACCATGACCTCAGGGTATAGGCGGAGGAAAGCAGGGACGATGGGCCTCCCACCACAGTCGGATGCTCTGGGCAAGGGAAGTGGAGCTGTGCACCCACCAAGGGTTTCTGAGGCCAGGGAGGCCAGGCCTGAGCATCTCCTGGAGCCTGCGTCCACATGGCCCTCTGGACTCCCTGTGGTGAGCAACACGGCTGTCCTCCATCCAGACCCCTCCTCTGTATGACACCCAGGTCCGGATGTATCGAAGGTGAGTGGCTGTCTCCGCCCTACATGCAGGGTTGATCCCCTCCCCCCAGGGCAGAAGGCACAGGGAGACATCAGCCTCACATGGTACCTCTGTGCGGGCTACACAGAAAGCTCCTCCCTCCATTCTATCACCAAGCTCACCAACCTCTGCAGGGGTCTCAGGGTGCTCAGGCCACCCAAGGGCCCCCTCCTGTCCCCTCCTCTCCCTATCCTCCCCCCCTCCAGACTTGGAGGGTCAGAGGAGGGGCATTGACAGCCAACAAGACCTCTCAGTTTGGGGTGGGAGGGGAGGTCATGGTGTTCAGGGGGTCCAAGGTGGGCTCTTGATGGGGAT
The DNA here is from genome assembly GCF_964212035.1 of Myotis nattereri. Classification (NCBI taxonomy): domain Eukaryota; kingdom Metazoa; phylum Chordata; class Mammalia; order Chiroptera; family Vespertilionidae; genus Myotis; species Myotis nattereri. Next base: position 36,942,388 of record NC_138082.1, read on the forward strand.
AGCAGGACGGGAAGGGGATGGCATGGCTCCTGGTCCTCCATCCCCTGCCTCCTCCAGCCTCAACTCTGTGGGGTGTGAGTGAGGAGGGGGGCTCAGGTGAAGGACCCAGCTTGCTGGTACTTCAGAGTCAGTGAGCCAGGCCTCCTGGGTGCACAGTCTCCCTCGGTAGGCAGCAGGAGATGGACTGGCCAGGAGAGGTGTGTGTTCTCATTGGTACAAATCAGTCTGCACATGGTTGCTTCCCAGCCCTGGTCTCCATGGGGCACCCTTTGCTCAGGACAGAGGAGGGCCAAGTCCCTGCCACCCACCCCTGGCACCCAGCTCCCCTCCCTGCCTGCCAGGTTTGAAGTCTGTTCCTCTCCTGGAGCCCTAGCCCCTACTGCACCAAGCAGCTGCTGGTTGGGTCCCCATCACCCTTCACCGGCTCCCCTCCCCCACTGACCCTGTGGTCAGTCTTGGGTCCTCACCCACCTGACAGCTGACCCCCAAATCCTCCGCCTCGGCATCCTTAGCTGCTGCCTCCTCCTCTCCATCCTCCAAGCCTCCTACAGCTGAGGCTGAGCCCCTAACCCCATCTCTCCCCTGCTGGCTGCTCCCAAGGGTCCTCCCGGGGGCCCTTGGCTTTGGACACCAGGTGCGAGGCAGCGGCCTCCACCCAGGCCTCGCCCTTGACCCGGCATGCAGCTGCGGTCTCTCTCCACAGGCTCCACGCCCTGGGCCCAGCCCATCACCAACTGTGCCAACACCCCAGGACCTGCACTACCTGAGGGCTGGTGGTTCTGGGGTTCCCCTGTTCCCTCAGGATGGGGCCCTGGGGCGCTTCTCACAGGTGTTCACACAGCTGCCCTTTCTCTGGGGTTCCCTCACCAAGTGTCCTGAGAATTTGACCTTGTGACGTGTGGTCACTGTCTACACCAAGGCGTTGGGTTAGGGTTGGGGTTACAAAAACACACAACAAATTTGGAGGAAAGTACACAATTGTAACAACATCAACAAAGTCTGAGGCCCCAGCAGGTGGAGATGGGGCCTCAGCATTTGGGTCCCAAGATGTCCCCACCTGTGGCACTTGTGCCCCCCCCCCCCCCCGGAACTCCTTCCCAGCTGTAAATGGGTGAACAGTTGGCTGCCCTGGGTCTGTGGCTGTTAGAATGATTGTCCTTTTCCCCAGCCCAGTGCCCTGAGTGAGCCCCAATGAATCAGAGGAATGGCATTTCGAAGCATAACCACGGCAGTTTCCCCTGGCTCATTTGCCCCACTGGGGCTCCCCGAGGAGCTAGGGCGGCTGCATTGGGCCCAGGGAGGGCTGGCCCTGAGAAAGCCGTGGAAACCCTGTGCCCTGCACCCTGGGGCTCCTGCCTCGGGGAGGAGACAGAGGTGGGCACCATGGCGGGGACTGGAGGAGGGGAGCACCACCCACTGCCCTGGGCCTGGCCCCCTCCTGCCCATCAGTGAGCACTTCCCTGTCTCTCACCTGACCCAGCAGCTTCTTAGGACTTGGTGCTCCCCTGAGAGGCGCCCTGTAGCATTGCTGACCCTGGCTTCACGGCTTTCCCTGGGACCTCGGGCTTGGCCGTGTGGCTTTGCTGGCCTGTGAGATGTGAGGACTGTGGTGCCGCCGGGCATGAGATGAGCACGTGGCCTCCCCACTATCCTCAATGTAAAGAGCGTGCCTGGTGGCTGCTCCAGCCCAGGGCAAACCCCGCCCGAAACAGAACCTCCGGAGACCGTGAGCTTGAGGAGCCACGCCTGCCGCTGGGCCTCCGAGGTTCTGGGTGGCTTGTCAAGAAGCATGAGTGTGGGGCTCACTGACTAATACACCAGTACCCTAACCTGCTGGTCAAGTGGGATGTCCTTTGGTTTGGACTGCGTGGATTCCTGGCCGGGTCGGTGTTGTCCACGCACTGCCTGTCTTCCCTAGGTGAAAAACGCTTTTTCTCCTTTCAACTCCCACCCATTTCAGAAGTGAGGCCCGGGTGCTTGGCTCCAGCTCCTCTCTGAGGATGGAGGCAGGGCCTCATGCTTCTCCTCATCCTCTTCCCCTCGAGGGCTGTCCTGGGGTGCAGACCCCCTGCCCTCCGAGCCACGGCCCCGGAGCTCTGTGTGTGTGTGGATGCCAGGGTGGAGAAGGAGGCCCCACCGTGGTGGCCTGTCCCACCAGGTGTGTGGTGCCCTCCCCCCCTTCCCCCAGAGCCTGGCCTCCTCCACATGGCTGTCTGTCCTGTCCAAGCCCCTCAATGGGCCATGGGGCTTTTTTAAAAAATTTTTTTATGGACTTTGCATGTGATCAAGGGCTGCAAACATTTCCCCAGTCTGTTGTCTGTTGTTTGTTTTTGAATGAGATTCATTTATTTCCTGAAGAAAGAAATGAGCTTTTTTTTTTTTTTTTTTTTTTTTTTATTGCTTAAAGTATTACAAAGGGTATTACATATGTGTCCTTTTTTTCTCCCCACCCTTGACAGTCAGACATGAGCTTTTATGCAAAAATCTACTAGTATTTTTGTTGAGTTCCTATGATGGTATCCTCATTGAAAAGTATTTTTTCAGCCCTAACCGGTTTGACTCAGTGGATAGAGTGTCAGCCTGTGGACTGAAGGGTCCCAGGTTTGATTCTGGTCAAGGGCATGTACCTTGGTTGTGGGCACATCCCCAATAAGGGGTGTGCAGGAGGCAACTGATTGATGTTTCTTTCTCATCAATGTTTCTCTCTCATCAATGTTTCTAACTATCCCTCTCCCTTCCTCTCTGTAAAAAATCAATAAAATATATTTTTAAAAAAGAAAAGTTTTTTTCAGCCCAAGATGTAAGAAATAGTAAATTTCCTCCTGGCGTAAAGCACACTTTTCAGAAGAAAAGGAGAGGGAGAAAAGCTTCTGAACTTGGTCTCATATTTTCCTTTTCCTCCTCAAAGATGTTGACTATCTGTGCTTCACACTCAAGTATTTGCACCTCCTGAGTTCTGGGGTGGGCAGAGAGAGCAGGTGTGGACAGCGGCGGGGGCGCCTGGAGGAGAAGCTGAGGACAGGGAACTGTGCCCAGGGAAGGGCTGGTTCTTCCTTTGGCCCAGTATTAATCCCTCCCATTGGGGTGGGGGAGAGGGTGTGGCCTCACACCTGAGCTGGCAAGTGAGCTTCTCTGGGAATCAAATTCATACTCTGCAAGGGGCCAAATGCAGCCTGTGGCTGGGGCAGGAGCCAGCAGGGAGCCTGAACCCACCTGCCCTGCTGTGCCAGCTCCTAGGACCCACCAGCATGCTGCTGTCCCCGCTGGGCCACATGCAGAGGTAAGGCGGGGGTTTGGGGACTGGGTCCTCCAGGGGAGATAGGGCACTTCTTTTATCCTCGGATGTGCTGAGAACCTGGCGGAAAGGAGTCATTCTGTGTTTGTCTTATAAAGGAAGTCACGGGGTTGGGGGCTCTAACACTCCCCTGAATTCACCCCCAGGCTTGGGCCTCTGGGGGACAAGAGCCCAGGGCTGAGGAGAAAATGAGGATTTGAGGTTTGGGCTGAAGGCCTCGACTGCTAGGGCCGTGGGACCTCCTGGCCCCAGTCTAGGGTCACCTTCCTGTGTCTGGGCCCCTGAATTTGTAGTGACCTTCCATCCTCCTTCATGGCATTGGCAGTTACCTGCATTTGCATTTTAGGACGCTTGCTGGAGGCCTGAATGCGTGAGAGGGAGTCCCTGCCAGCTCTAGGTGACACGAGGCTGCTCCCCTTTTTAAGCTGAGGAGGTAGAGTCTCCCACACACACAGGTTGGAGGGAGGCGGGCCTGGTCTGCAGATGCTTTGTGTTTTACTTCTCTGCCTCATCCCACAGGCTTTTCGGGATTCCAGCACCTCTGATGCCCTCCTCTCCACCTGTGCCCATCCCTCCCTGCAGGCCCTGGGGGCTAGCAGAGATGGGGGAAGGTCCCAGTGTCTCTCTTCCTGTGGGCCTTGTCACCACTCTGTGAGGAGGAGGCATGAAGGCTGGGGGCAGGGTCACTCTAGCTGGGGCCAAGCTGGGTTTCTCTGGCTGCCCAGCATCCTGGGCACACGGCAGGTGAGGCAGCCTGGGGAGCCCCAGGGCATGGGCTGTCTGGTGGCTCTGAGTGTCCCAGGCTCATGGGTTCAGTCAAAGCACTTGGAGGAAGGGGCTGCAGCCACCGAGTCCCTGTCCCCACAACCCTGGCCTGGGCCACCCAGAGCCTGTTTATTTCCCGTTAATGGTGCGAACTTTTGTAGGCTTCTCTCGCTTGGCCCAGCTCTCTTGTCTGTTGTGGGTCAGAGAGAGGACAACCGTGGGCAGGGCAGCCAAGTGGGGCGCCCCCGTGGCCCTGGGCAGTCCGTGGAGCTGTGAGCAGAGCCGAGACTTTCTGGCCAGATGGGCTGTGGCATCTCAGTGAGTCCCCTTGCCTGTGATGGACTTAGGCACAAACCCTCCTCAGTGACTTCAAGGTTTTGGGCGACCCTGATTTGGGGGGGCATCTCCCCAGGCTCTTATGGCTGCTGGGGACCCCAGCCCAAGACTGTGGCCTCGTTGGCTTTATGGCAGTTGTTGGATGGCTTTGGGATATTTGCCTGGCTTCTAAAGACATGCATTTCTGTTTGTTTGGGACTCAGTTCTGTGGGAGCAAAGAACCCTAAGAGTGCTGAGCCCTGAGGAGCTGTGCTTGTGGGGGCTGTGTGGCCTGTGGGGGCTCCATGCATTTTAGGAGGCTCATTGAGGGCCTGAGTTCCTGAGGGCAACTCCCTGCAGCTCTTGGTAACATGCGGCTGCTCCCCTTTATAAGCAGAGGAGGTAGAGTCTCGGGCACTGATGTTGGGAGGGAGCCCAGCTGTAGGGGGGGCTTCCAACCAACCCTGACAGGACCCCACTTGCCGATTAGGCAGCAGAACTTTGGTGGGGATGGTGCTGCCTCCCTGGGGGACCTAGGCAACAGGAGCTCTGGGCTTCTGGGTGTCCTGTGGGGCGGAAGGAGGGGCCACTACAGGCCCACAGCCCTGAAACTTCCTGTTCTGTCCTATAATATTTTTATCTATTCTATGCTTATTATTTTATACTAAAGGCCTGGTGCACGAAATTCATGCAGGAGGGTGGGGAGAGTCCCCTCAGCTCAGCAAGCACCCTCTCCAATCCAGGACTCCTCGGGGGATGTCTGACTGCCAGTTTAGGCCCGATCTCCGGGATTGGGCCTAAACCAGCAGTCGGACATTCCTCTCACAATCTTGGACTGCTGGCTCCTAACCACTCACCTGCCTGCCTGCCTGATCACCCCTAACTGCTTCTGACTGCCAGCCTGATCATCTCTCACTGCCCTCCCCTGCCAGCCTGGTCACCTCTAACTGCCCCCCCCCCCGCTGGCCTGGTTACCCCTTACTGCCCCCCCCACTGGCCTGGTTGCCCACAACTGCCACCCCCCATCAGCCTGGTCGCCCCCAACTGCCCCCCTCCGTCAGCCTCGCCGCCCCACGCAGCCTGCTGTTCAGTTGTTTGGTCATCCCTCACTAACCGCCCTGCAGCCTGTTTGGTCGTCCATTTGGTTGTTTCGGTTGTGATGGCCCCTGGCTTTTTATATATATGGATTCTACATCTAGAATATATTTATTCTGTTCCATCTCATCCTACTCTATAATATTTTACTGTTTTCCATTTTTATTTTACTCTATCCTATTCCACTCTATTCTACTCTATTCCACTCTATTCTATTCCTCGCCACTCCTCTCCCTTCCATTTTATTCTACTCTGTTCTGCAAAAGCGCTGGCTGCACCCCCATGCATTGATAGTGAGACCCACTGAATCGACTTCTTAGCAACCTGCGCGCAGCCCACAGTTGAGAGAACACCATCCTAGGCTGCTGAGGGTGAAGCAGTGATTGGGAGAAGGATCGGCGTCCGGTGGGGTAATGGTGCATGGGCTGTACTGGGCTCTCCTTGTACCAACAATCTGTTAACAAGCCCGCGGGACCCAGCCGCTGGAAGAGAGGGCATGGTGTTTCTCAGGGACAGTGGCCCCTCTGCACCCACACCTGGCACCCCCCCCCCCCAGTGGCTGCATTCAGCCCGACAGCTGAGGGGCTGGAAGGCCCTGGACAGCTTTGTGCTCACTGGCTCTTGGTGGGGTGCCTAGTGTTCCCCACATGGCTTTCCAGTGGTACAACAACTTCCTTGGGAAGCTGTCTTGAACAGGGTCTCAGGGCAGCAGAAGCAGATGCTGCATCATTCATGCTGAGCTCAGAATCGCACGGCATCACTTACGGCACATTCTACTGGTCAAAGGACACCTTGTCATGCCCAATTCAGTGGCAGTGAAATGGGCGGCATCTTGACGGGAGGGTAGCAGGTGGGTGTTGGGTGTGGCGGGACAGGCATCTATCTGCCACATCCTGCAGGTGGTGACAACGTGGCCTTCTTTCTTTTTCTAGATGAAGTCTCCGGGTGCAGGGTGACCCACACTCCTCCCCTCTGTGATTTGGGGGATGTTCAGTTTGGATGTCTGGCACCCCATCACTTTCTTTTTAAAAAAATATTTTTATTGATTTCAGAGAGGAAGGGAGAGGGACAGAGAAATAGAAATATCAGTGATGAGAGAGAATCATTGATTGGCTGCCTCCTGCATCCCCCCGCAACCTGGGCATGTGCCCTGACCGGGAACTGAACTGTGACCTCCTGGTTCATAGGTCGACACTCAACCACTGAGCCATGCTGGCTGGGGGGCCCTGTTTCTTTTTGATTTGGCCTTTATATGGATGGCTCTGCGCTCTGGACTTGTGGCCCTGGGCTCCACTCTGCACCGACCAGGTCCCCAGCACTGGGAGCTGCCCCGGGCCCGCGGGAGACCTGTGCCTGGCCTCACGCGGTGGAGGGGGCGTCCTGGAGCCTAGCTCCTCAGCGCTTTCCTCAGCCCACTGAGTCGGGAAGGGGTCTAGGCCGCCCGTTCCCTGAGGATGCAGCTTTTGCTGCCAAGTGCTTGTGTGTGTGTGTGTGTGTGTGTGTGTGTGTAGGTGTGAGAGTGTGTGTGTATGTGTGTATGTGAGTGAGTGTATGTTTGTGAGTGTGTGTATGTGTATGTGTATGAGTGTGTATGTGTATATGTGTGTGTGTGCGTGTGTGTGCATGTGTGCGTGCGTGTGTGTGTATGTGTATGTGTGTATGTGTGTGATTCTTCTACCTGTAGTGCTGGATTTTGGGGGTGATTTGTAAGATCACCCTCCAAAATTAGAGATTAAGCTGGGTGTTGTTTTTCCAGATTCCAGCTAAAATTGGCTGACCACTGAATGATGGCAGACATTTGGTTCCATGTCCTTTTATAACCCTGCAGAGGCAAATGTTTGTCCATTTCTCATGAGCTGGCCAGATGGGCCTGCAGGGGTGTGTGGAATCCTGGATATAAAACCATTGTGAATCTTGCTGATATGCTGGCTGTCTTGACTGTTTACTGCTCACAATTTTATATCTTTTATTGGTTGTTACCAGATGCCAGGAATTCTTCCTGAGCAATCTGGGAATGGCCTCACCTGGGGCACTCACTGGTCAGCCCTCGGCTCAGTAGGGTGTGGGCATGGGCCTGTGGGGCCTTACGCTCTCCCCACTGGCCCCAGTGGAACTGGACCAATGCCACATCCTGTTCTCAGTTCCAAATGCAGGAAGTGTGAGGCTCCTGAGCAACGCGGCCACCCCCAAAGGGAAGGGGGTGCCACAGACAAGTGTTTATTTGAGGGGTGAAGTTCTCAGGGATTGAGTTGGCCCCTTCCAGGTAAAGGCATTTGGAAGCATGGTCACATGGTTTATGCTTTTCAACTATTTTTCATAATTTTTCTCACAATTATTGGCTTTAAATTTTTTTTAGCAGCTGGAGTCATTTAAAAAAATGTTAAAATTTTGCTTTTTTTTTTTTTTTTTTTTTTTTTTAAATTTTTTAATTAAATCTTTATTGTTCAGATTATTACATTTGTTCCTCTTTTTTCCCCCCATAACTCCCCTCCTCCCAGTTCCCGCCCCACCATCCGCCCTCACTCCCCACCCACTGTCCTCATCCATAGGTGCATGATTTTTGTCCAGTCTCTTCCCGCATCTCCCACACCCCTTTCCCCCCCAAGAATAGTCAGTCCATTCCCTTTCTATGTCCCTGATTCTATTATAATCACCAGTTCATTCTGTTCATCGGATTATTTATTCACTTGATTCTTAGATTCACTTGTTGATAGATGCATATTTGTTGTTCATAATTTGTATCTTTACCTTTTTCTTCCTCTTCCTCTTCTTAAAGGATACCTTTCAGCATTTCATATAATACTGGTTTGGTGGTGATGAACTCCTTTAGCTTTTCCTTATCTGTGAAGCTCTTTATCTGACCTTCAATTCTGAATGATAGCTTTGCTGGATAAAGTAATCTTGGTTGTAGGTTCTTGGTATTCATCACTTTGAATATTTCTTGCCACTCCCTTCTGGCCTGCAAAGTTTCTGTTGAGAAATCAGCTGACAGTCGTATGGGTATTCCCTTGTAGGTAACTGAGTTTCTTTCTCTTGCTGTTTTTAAGATTCTCTCTTTATCTTTTGCTCTTGGCATTTTAATTATGATGTGTCTTGGTGTGGTCCTCTTTGGATTCCTTTTGTTTGGGGTTCTCCGCGCTTCTTGGACCTGTAAGTCCATTTCTTTCACCAGGTGAGGGAAGTTTTCTGTCATTATTTCTTCAAATAGGTTTTCAATATCTTGCTCTCTCTCATCTTCTGGCACCCCTATAATTCTGATGTTGGTACGCCTGAAGCTGTCCCAGAGGCTCCTTACACTATCCTCGCATTTTTGGATTCTTTTTTCATTTTGCTTTTCCGGTTGGGTGTTTTTTGCTTCCTCGCATTTCAAATCATTGACTTGATTCTTGCGATCAACTAGTCTGCTGTTGGGAGTCTGTATAATATTCTTTATTTCAGTCAGTGTATGCTTAATTTCTAGTTGGTTCCCCAATATAACATCGAGGGTCTCATTAGTTTTCTTGTAGATCTCATTAAGTTTATCGGCGGCTTCTAAACAGTTCTTGAGAGACCTTAAAAGTGTGGTTCTGAACTCTATATCTTCCATTGACAATTTTGTCCTGTTTCTTTGTCTCCGCATTTTGTTATGCTTCCTTGGTGCACCCCCTAGTGGTCTTTGTTTGTGGTTTTATAGTTAAATCTTGATGTAGCTAATTCCAGGGAGGGTTTGACCTCCAGGCCAAGTGGCTATGAGAATCAGCTGTGTCAGCAGTGAGAGAACTTCTGTCCTCTAGGGAGGTGCTAATCTGGCGTTTGCCTGAGGCTATCCGGCAAATGCCTCTGTGCAGGGCTTGGGCGGGGCGGGTCGCACAGGATCAACAGGGTGGGCCTGAGAGAGCAGTTATGGCGGCTCTCAGTCCTGTCCCCAGGGGCTCTGCCTCTCTGAGTCCCAGCACCCGCAGCAAAGCTCGGAGAGAAAGCTGCACTCGCTCTGACCGAAGCCAGACAGACCCGCTTCTCCCGTTTGAGTCTGGGTCCCTAAAGACTCGCCGGGATCTGGAGCTCAGAGTCTGCGACTCCCTCCCGATTGAAAACGCCAACCGCGCCCTCCGCCGCCAGCCCGCTCCGCGCGCGCACTCCGCACCTCAGAATTTGACTTCAGCACTGCGCCTCCTCTGAGTGTCCGTATGCGTTTCTCTTTCCTCCTAGTTGTAGGACTTCCATTCAGCCAGCGTTCCAGTGGTTTTGGGTGATGTCCGTTCTGTCTTTTAGTTTCACTTTTGAAGTAGTTGTTCAGAGCAGCAAACTCCGGCGTTAACCTATGCCGCCATCTTGGTTCTCCTCCAAAATTTTGCTTTTTTAAACAGCTTTATTGACATGTAATTCACATACCAAGCAATTCATCCATTTAGCCTTGTGCAACCACTGGGCTCTCGTTAAAGGCTAACCATCTATGAGCAACTCGTGGTGTCAGGACAGGCCAGAGAGGGACTCCCTGCCTCGGCCCTGAGGGTTGGTGGCCTCTCTGGGCTGACCACCGGTCCCCCATTGCCACTGCCTTCCCAGGTCACTTCAACCCCCACGGCCCTACTGACCCCACGGCGGGTGTTGGGACTAGAGCCAGAAGAGCCTCTCTTTAGAAACGGGGAGTTCTCTACAGACTTCCTGGTTCTCACTGGGCAGCTGCGAAGAACTGAGACACATTCATGCTGCCTCAAGGCCAAAGAGGTTATTGTAAGTTTCAAACAGATGGTCAGTGTGGGCAGAATCTTATTAAAGCCTCTGCAAGGAGTCGGTAAACTGCAGTATTTGTGGGAGGGAGTTTTATGGTGGAACAAAATGTTGACTGGAGAGTATTGTAAAGGAGACCAGTCTGGCAGACGCCCCAGCAGGGGTTCAACCCAGCAGGTGTCAGGGGACAGCACACCACTTCCCTGGGAGGGTCTCATGAGTTCAGTGGAAAGGACTGTAGCACAGTAACCCCGTGGCTCTGTGACCATAGTATGGCCTTCTAGAAGGGCAACCCTTTGGGGTTTGGAAACTTGTCCCTTTTCACTCTGGTGCAGACTACTGGTTCCCCCAGATCCGTGCACCTCACTGGGGCCCCGCTTCTCCAAAGTCTCCCACCTGCTTCTCCTGGTCACTCCCCTTTCTGCATCTCATGGGTCCCTGTGCTGCTGCCCACAGGCCACTGCTGACTTGGACATCCTTCCCTATTGGGCCTTGGGCCTCACTCACTGCTGTTGTATCACTTATTTAAAAAAAATATATACACACACACACACACACACACACACACACACACTAGGGGCCCGGTGCACGAAATTCGTGCACTGGGTGTGTGTGTGTGGGGGGAGTGTCCCTCAGCCCAGCCTGCCCCCTCTCACATACTGGGAGCCCTCAGGCGTTGACCCCCATCACCCTCCAATTGCAGGATCGGCCCCTTGCCCAGGCCTGACGCCTCTGACATAGGTGTCAGGCCTGGGCAGGGGACCCTCATTTCCCCCCATCACTGGTTCTGCCCCCAGCCCAGGCCTGATGCCTCTGGCCCAGGCGTCAGGCCTGGGCAGGGGACCCCCAGACCCCTCCGATTGCTGGCTCTGCCCCTTGCCCAGGACTGATGCCTCGGCCAGAGGCGTAGACCCCCATCACCCCCTGATCGCCTGATCGGCCCCTTGCCCAGGCCTGACGCCTCCGCCAGAGGTGTCAGGCTTGGAAAGGGAACCCCCATCTCCCCCCGATCACTGGCTCTGACCCCCGCCCAGGCCTGAGGCCTCTGGCCCAGGAATCATGCCTGGGCAGGAGACCCCCATCTCCCTCTGATCGCTTGCTCCACCCCCCGCCCAAGCCTGACGCCTCTGACCCAGGCTTCAGGCCTGGGCAAGGGGACCATCATATCCCTCCAATCCCCGGCTCCACCCCCCACCCAGGCCTGATGCCTCGGCCAGAGGAGTTGACCCTCATCACCCTCCGATCACCAATCACTGGATCGGCCCCTTGACCAGGCCTGAGGCCTCCGGCAGAGGTGTCGGGCCTGGGCAGGGTATCCCCAGCTCCTCGCGGTTGCAGGCTCTGCCCCTGCCCAGGCCTAAGGCCTCTGGCCGAGGCATTAGGCCTGGGCAGGGGACTCCCAGCTCCCTGCGATCTCCCGCTCTGCCCCTGCACAGGCCTAACACCTCTGGCCGAGGCATTAGGCCTGGGCAGGGGACCCCCAGCTCCCCGCAGTTGCAGGCTCTGCCCCTGCCCAGGCCTAACGCCTCTGGCCAAGGCATTAGGCCTGGGCAGGGGACTCCCAGCTCCCCGCGATCTCCCGCTCTGCCCCTGCCCAGGCCTAATGCCTCTGGCCGAGGCGTTAGGCCTGGGCAGGGGACCCCCAGCTCCCTGCGGTTGCAGGCTCCGCCCCTGCCCAGGCCTAACGCCTCTGGCCGAGGTGTCCAGCTCAGGCAGCGGGGACCCGCAGCTGCAGCGGCCCCGCGATCGTGGGCTCTGCTTTAGGCCCAGGCAAGGGACCCCTAGCTCCCGGGACTGCCAGCTTCGACCGTGCCCAGCTCCCATCGCTGGCTCCACCCCTACTTCCTGCTATCACTGGCCAGGGCGGCAAAGGCGCCTGATTCTCCGATCACGGCTGGGGGCAGGGCAAAGGCGGCCCCAGGGCTGCCTTTGCCCTGCCCCCCACCTCTTAGCTCCCTCCTGGGTTTCCGATCACAGTCAGTGGCGGGGGCTTCTTCCTGCTTTCCCTTTCGCCTCCCTGCATTGTGCCTACATATGCAAATTAGCCGCCATCCTTGTTGGCAGTTAACTGCCATCTTAGTTGGCAGTTAATTTGCATATAGCCCTGATTAGCCAATGAAAAGGGTAGCGCCGTACGCCAATTACCATTTTTCTCTTTTATTAGTGTAGATATATTTAATTGATTTCAGAGAGGAAGGGAGAGGGAGAGATAGAAACATCAATAATGAGAATCATTGATCGGCTGCCTCCTGCATGCTACCTACTGGGGATGGAGCCCTCAACCTGGGCATGTACCATTGACTGGAATCGAACCCGGGACCCTTCAGTCCACAGGCCGATGCTCTCTATCCATTGAGCCAAACCAGCTAGGGCTATCACTTTTTTCCCCCCACATTTATTTATTTAGTTAGTTATTTTGCACTTAACCGTACAATATGCAAACTAAATCTATTACCAGGTTGTAGATACAATATAATTAGCCATTTACATGCAACAAACATTAATATTTCAAGAAAAATTATTTTAAATATAATAATATTATATCACTTATTTTTAAAAAATATTTTTATTGATTTCTGACAGGAAGGGAAGAGAGATAGAAACACCAATGATGAGAGAGAATCATTGATTGGCTGCCTCCTGCACACCCCACATTGGGGATTGAGCCCACAACCCAGGCATTTGTCCTGACTGGGAATAGAACTGTGACCTCCTGGTTCACAAGTTGACACTCAACCACTGAGCCACGCCAACTGGGCTGTTCTATCACTTCTTAAGGATCAGCTATTCCCACCTGTCATAGGACTGGGGGAGCATCCAGGAGAGAATTACTTGAAGAACAAGGGTGAAGTGAGTGGGGGAAAAGCTTATCTAGTGTCTGTGCGTGAGCATTGTGTGTGCAATGTGTGTGCAGCACGTGCAGTGTTGACAGTGTCCACAGTGTGTGCATGGTGTGTGCTTTGTGTGTGCAGTGGCCACAGTGTGTGCATGGTGTGTGCTTTGTGTGCAGTGGCCACAGTGTGTGCATGGTGTGTGCTTTGTGTGTGCAGTGGCCACAGTGTGTGCATGGTGTGTGCTTTGTGTGTGCAGTGGCCACAGTGTGTGCATGGTGTGTGCTTTGTGTGTGCAGTGGCCACAGTGTGTGCATGGTGTGTGCTTTGTGTGTGCAGTGTCCACAGTGTGTGCATTGTGTGTGCTTTGTGTATGCAGTGTCCTCAGTGTGTGTGCTTTGTGTGTGCAGTGTCCTCAGTGTGTGTCCTTTGTGTGTGTAGTGTCCTCACTGTGTGCAGGGTGTGCAGTGCGCTCAGTGCATGCAGAGTGTTAAGTGTCTGCAGGGTGCACATTTCCTTTCCTGGGCAAACCCTCAGGGTCTCTGGCATCCACCTGAGCGTGTCCCTCCCCACAATGGTGCCGCTGTGTCCTGACCGGGTTCTTTCCACTGGACATGCTTTGCTGGTGTGCCTTGGCTCTTCCAGCGCCCCAGGAGGCTTGCCCACCTGCCGTGTGGAAGGGCACCGGTGCTGTGCGGCGGGGACAGTGTGGCCTGCGGATTAATGTGTCTCTGGGCCACAAGCTTCTTCCCTGGCGAGTGGCCTCAGGCGAGACATGTGATCTTCCTGAGCCCAGTGGGGATCAGTGACCCCCTGGGACTCCATGGGGTAGAGCAGGTCAGGTGTCAAGGGGTACGTGGTGACTCCAGGACAAATCCTTGCACATGTCCTCTCTGGACAAAGGCTCTGTGCCCTTTAACTCAGAGGTCCTGAGAGGTGGTGCCAATCACGACAGTGAGGGACTGCCCTACACTATGGGGCGCCCCAGTCCTAGCCTGTCCCTTCCCTGATCTGGTCACCGTGTCTCCCTTGGGTGTCCCAGCCCAGGGACTATGGCCTGAACCCCACCTGCTGAGTTCCTGGAACCCAGGCGGGCCCGCTAAGTGTCCTCTTTTGTGGGGCTCCTCCCCTTCTGTGCGGGGCGGAATGCCAGGATGTACTACCTCTCGGCCCCCACCCAGGATGTGTCCCTGGGGTGTGAGTTCAGGGGTCTCAGTCAGGCCAGTCTCCAGGGACCCCTGACCTGCTCTCACCTCCACCTGTCAGATCCCTGCCCACTTCCCAGAGAAGGGCTCTGCCTCTTGGCTTCCCCTGGCTTTGGGCAGTGGGTAGTGTGGCAGGGGGCCAGCGGGGAGTAGAGTCTGATGATCCATCCACCCAGGGCCTGCACGGGCCGGCACACAGTACAGGGGCCCAGCCTGTGGCACATGAGGGGCAGAGGATATAGCCACTTAGGTTCAATAGGAGCTGTTACATGGATGATGCTGAGCTGAGGTGGGTGGGGTGGGTGGCATCGGTCCCTCCTGTGCCCCTGACGGGGGGGGCTCACTGGTTCCCCTGCCCACAGGCGCTTCTGGACCCTCCTCCTCCTGACCCTGCTCCTGCTCCTGCTGGTTGGCCTCCTGCATGTGGATGTGGAAATGCTCACACCGTGAGTGCTGCATTGGGTGCTCTGTGGTCTGGGCACGCTCCGTCCCAGACCAGTACAGGGCCCCAGCCTGCCTATCTCCAAGCATTGGCCAGTGACCGGGGCAGGTCACATCTCCTAGATGGGGTGGGCCCTTCCTTTTGGGGACCCATTAGCTTACTGAGGCCCTCCCAATGAGTCCTCTGGGCAGTGAGGAGGACTCTGGGAGGGGGGTGCCTGGGCCTGGGCTGCGGGTGTCTTGGGAAGAGCTGCTGTGTGCAGAGGGTGACCAGGTGCTGGGAGGCAGGGTTAGGGCCTAGGTTCGGGGAGATCAAGACCCCTGCTCCCTGCCTGCCAGTGGTATGTCCTCTGTGAAGCCCAGGGCCCATGGGAATGGCCACACAGGCCCAGCACTTTAGCCTGGCTGCTGGGAGGGTTTTGTGGCCCCAGGCCTTCTCCTCCTGCCCTTACCGCCAATGTTGGTTGGATCTCCTTGGGATATGGGGGAATGCCAAAGTCCCTGGGTCTCTTTGCTACCCCCACCTCCTCACTGTCCCCAGGGCCAGTGCAGGCCTCTGGACCCTGCCTTCCTCCCCCATCCTGGGTCCCTCTTACTGGCCCTGCTTTGGGGCCTTGCTGCTCCAGGCTGGAATCCACCGCTGGGAGCACCAGCCTCCACTCTTGCCCTGCGGTCAGGTTGGCCCATCCTGATAGGAAGGATCAGCCAAGAAATGCCAGACACATGGCTCAGACCACAGGGCCAGCACCATGTTAGGTGCCCCAGGTGCCAGACAAGAAGTTGGGGGGCCAAGAGGGGTGCCAGCGTCTAGGGGTCCAGCCTGCAGTACATGAGGGGCAGATGATGCAGCCACTTAGGGAGAATCATGTTTATGCCAGTGGGTCCTTGGGGGCTGCAGGGTGGGGGGTCTCTAGGTTAGAGGGACCACAGTGATGAGGCTGGGAGGGTTGGGATGTCACCACTATGGGAAGTACGGATTGGGGGGCTGCTGGGTTGAGGTCATGTAGTTGGGGAAGCAGGTTGGGGGTCGCTGGGTCATGCAGCTGGGAGGTTTGCTGGGATGGGGTCTCTCCCAGTGGGGATTTCCGGTTGGGGGTGAAGGGGAGGCAGTGTCCCTCACTGATGGCAGCATGCTGTCCTCCCAGCCTACTCCGGGGCCAGACTGAGGGGCTGCCCGTCACCAACATCATGTTTCTCAAGACGCACAAGACCGCCAGCAGCACGGTGCTCAACATCCTCTTCCGTTTTGCTGAGAGGCACAACCTGTCGGTGGCGCTGCCAGTCGGCTCGCGCTTCCACCTGGGCTACCCCTGGCTCTTCCTGGCGCGCTACGTGGAGGGCATGGGGCAGGATGGCCCACAGCGGCACTTCAACATCATGTGCAACCACCTGAGGTTTAACCTGCCCGAGGTGTGGCTGGGGGCGTGCCCTCTGCAGGTGGGAGATGGGGCGTGATGGAGGGGCAGGACTCAGCCGCAGGCCTTGAAGGCACTTTGTGGCGTGACCATGCGGGGAGGGGTCAGGACTGGCCACTGGAGAGACTGTGGGGTGTGTACAGGGACGTGGCTAGAGGGGGCTGGTAGCTGTCCATTGGAAGACCCTGCCACTCCAACCTCCACTTCCAGTGGCCTGCGACTGCTCTTGGAATCAGATAGGGGTGCCCTCACAGCCTGCCGCTGTCTCCTCCTTCTCCAGATTTCTCTTGTTGCCAACCCGCACAGTCTTCCCACCCCAGGACCTTTGCATGTGCTATCATCCCCTTCAGTGTGATGCTCTTCACACCTCCTCTTGTGGGTCATTTGGGTCTCAGATTCTTAGAGATCACCTCCTCCTGGGGGCTTCCCTGACTTCCCTTCCAGGAGAGAGACGGGAAGTGGAGGGAGTTTGGGGGAAGGGCAGGGCCAAGGTCAAGGGTTTTAGGATCATTCTGGACACTCGTGGAAAGTGGCAGTCAAGGGAGCAAGGTAGTGTGGACGAGATGCAGGGAAGCCAGTGGGAGAGGTGGTGGGCAGGATCAGGTGTGCAGTGGGGGATGGGTGGTGTGTGTGTGTGGGGCGGGGGGGGGGGGGTGAGGACACCTGCCCCCTGAGCTTCTGGAAGAAGCCCGGGGCGTCACCAGCCCTCATTCTGTCTCCTCACAGGTGCAGAAAGTGATGCCCAACGACACTCTATACTTTTCCATCCTCAGAAACCCCATCTTCCAGCTGGAGTCCTCCTTCACCTACTACAGACGCGACGCGCCCGCCTTCAGGGCCGCCCCGAGCCTGGACGCCTTCCTGGCGGCCCCGCACACCTACTACAACCAGAACCTGAGCAACGCTTACGCCCGGAACCACATGTGGTTCGACCTGGGCTTCGACCCCAACGCGCCCGTGGAGGAGAGCTACGTCCGCGCGCGCCTGGCCGAGGTGGAGCAGCGCTTCCAACTGGTGCTCATCGCCGAGCACTTCGACGAGTCCATGGTGCTGCTGCGGCGCCGGCTCCGCTGGCGGCTGGACGACGTGGTCTCCTTCAAGCTCAACTCGCGCAGCCAGCGCACCGTCACCCGCCTGACGCCCGAGGGCCAGGAGCGCGCCAAGCGCTGGTGCGCCCTGGACTGGCACCTCTACCAGCACTTCAACCGCACCTTCTGGGCCTCAGTGCGCGCCGAGCTGGGCCCACGGCGACTGCGCTCCGAGGTGGCGAGGCTTCGGGCGCGGCGGCGTGAGCTGGAAGCCCTGTGCCTGCAGGACCGCGCGCCCAAGAACAAGACGCAGATCACCGACCGCAGGCTGCAGCCGTTCCAGTCCGGGGAGGCCAGCATCCTGGGCTACAACCTCAGGCAGGGCTTGGACAACGAGACGCTGCGCATGTGTCAGCGGATGGTCATGCCCGAGCTCCAGTACATGGCCCACTTGTACACCCTGCAGTTCCCCGAAAAGCCCCCCAAGGACATCCCCTTCCTGAAGGCATAGCCCCTCCGTTTGATGCCCGTCCCTCTGTCCCTCTGCTGTTACGTTGGGAGGCCCTGGGCACGGCCTCAGGCTCGTAGCTGGGCTCCTGGGATTACAGCTGCCCACTCCCAGTGTCCAGTGAGGAAAACGCCTGCAGGGGGAGCTCATGTTGGACGCAGTCCCGGAAGAGAGCCTGTTTGTTGTTCGTGGGGAGGGACTGAGGGCGCCCTGCCTGGCAGGACATGATTCCTGGCTGCTTGGGGGCCCAGCGGTGAGAGTGGGATGCACACAGTCAGTGTCTTATGCCCTTCAAAACACGTGGTGCCCGGAGCGCTGGAGGAATAGCTGCTCTCACAGCTCAGCCTGGAGGCTCAGCCTGGCCTGCCTGCCCGGTGCTGGGGGCCCTTCCTTTCCCCTCAGGGCCTCCAGCTCAGAGGACCTGGCAGCTGGGCTGGGCACCTGCAGCGGGTGCTCCTGTGTGTAGGTATGTCCACACTTTTCAGGTGAATCAGCATTTCAAAGAAGGGGAGCCCCCCAAATGATCAGAACAGGAGGCAGCCGCTCCCTGGAACACTGGGAACTGAGGACGTGGCCGTTGCCTTCTCCCAGGAGGGGCAAACTTTTCCGAAGTGATTTTTCAGCCACAGAGCAGGGCACACAACAAGCTTTCCTAGTACCATGGCTTGTTAGGAGGACACGCCACACGGCGCCACCACCAGGTGACTTCAGCTCGTTAGGAAAACCTGGTCCAGTGAAGACAGGTCAGTGAGCCGGGGAAAGTAGAAGAGGAAAATTGAGACAAATATTTAAATGACCTAGCAGTTTACAGCCAGCTAGTAAATCGCAAAATCCTATATTCCGTAACCAACGACACCTAAGAGTAAATGGTTTACCCTTCTTCGTAATCAGAGGGTATACAGCTTAAATGACTCCTCAGAGAGATAGATAACAGAAACCCAGTTAGTACAGTTCGTACCAACCACACCCAAGGATATGAATTTGCCCAGACAGGCGCGGTTCAGTGGTTGAACACTGACCTATAAACCAAGAGATTGTGGTTAGATGCCCAGGTTGCAGACTCGCTTCCCAGTGGGGGTTGTGCAGGAGGCAGCAGACAATGATTCTCTCTCATCATTGATGTTTCTATCTCTCTTTCCCTCTCCCCTCCTCTCTGAAATAAAAAAAATAAAAAGAAATTAATCTCATTTTGGTACATCACCATAAATCTGATGAATATTCTGTTGAAATCCTCTCCTGTGCCCTGGCCGGGTTGCTCATTTAGTTAGAGTGTCTTCTCAATATGCCAAAGTTTCGGGTTCGGTTCCCAGCCAGGGCACATACAAGAATCAACCAATGGAGGCATAAATAAGTGGAACAACAAATCTATGTTTCTCTCTCTCTCTTTCTCTTTCTCTCTATCTTCCTCTCTTTCAAATTAATAATAATAATAATAATAATAATAATAATAGAGATCCTCCCCTAAGACTTCTCCTAAACTCCCAGCCTTTAAAACCCTTAAAACACAGGACCCGGTGTGAACTTTTCTTCCTGGGAGCATGCCAAGCCTCATCCTTCCTCCTCTTCTTCCCCCACTGGCATGCACCTCCTAACCTCTAAGGGTGCCATGCGACGTGCAGCCAGGGAGCACTGGGCAGTGGCAGCTCATCCAGGGCTCACCCCTGAACCTGAACCCGAGGCCTCCTGTCTCTGACTCTCCAGTGAGCTGACAGCCGGCCTGGGCTCGCGTGTTTCCCCTGAAGTTCCTAGAGAGCCAAAGCAGCCCCGCCTCGCCTCTCTCCTGCTGCTGCTTCTACCCTAAGCCCTCTCCTGTTTCACTGTCCCCAGCTTCAATGAACGTCCTCTCAAAATAAAAAATAAAAAGAAGAATGAGTTTTTAGTGAGATTCGAAGACATATTGCAGTGACTATGAAAAGAAAAGACTTGGAAACGGAAAAAGTGACTTCCAAAAAACTGAACAGAGATGGTGAAGAACAGGACACTACAGCCAGGGTGAGTGGGGGCCCCTCTCCCTAACCCAGGGACAAGGCAGAAGGAATCCCTCGGGAACGCAGAGAAAGGGAACCAGACGCCCGACGAACGGCAAGGGGATGACAGGCGGCTCAGAAGGACAGCAAGAGCCATGGATGAGAAACAATAGTCAAATGAGAAAAGACTTAGAAAAAATCCAGTGCCCTGAGCATCAGGCAGGCTCCCCCAAAACCCAAAGGAAGCAAGACCCAAACCGGGCCAGCCTGGGCCAGTGTGAACCCCGGATAAGGAGGGAAGCTGCTGCTTCTGAACCCAGAGCCGGTTGTAGGTTGTGTTGTAATGGGGGTCGGGGAGGGGAGCCTCCACCTCGGCACAGACACGTTCCATCCTCAGCGGCATGGAACCGAGACCACTTAGTCACCATAGAAGTTCCATGGTGTTTGCTTGTGCCTTTGGGGTTGGCAGGAATATGAACCGGTACGGTTTTTGGAGGGAAACTTTGGGGTATTTATTACCATGTAAAGTGCTTGTGGTCTGTAATAAGAACTCAGAAATGACCAGTCCACCCACCCAAAAGGCCGAATATGTTGGCATCCTGTGCAGCTAGTGAGCTCAGAGCAAACTCTGCCTAAACCTCCTTTTGGGGGCAGGTGAGGGGCTGCCTGTGGCCAGAGGGCATGTGCTTGTCTTAGGGGGACTGGGGGATGGCCCTGGGGCTCACAGGAGTGGGCAGAGGTGACAGGTGCCCGTCCCAGAAGCCTCACAGAATGGGCGGCAGTCTTCCTGGGGCCGTGCCTGTGCTGGGTGGTGAGGGGCTGGCGGCCATCAAGTAGGATGGTGGCCCACCCGCTCCTCTCCACCTTGTGGCCTTATAAATCCCCTCCGGCCCTGAGGACTTGAAGGGACACAGCAGGGTTGTCATCTCCATGTGGACATCACTGGATGTCTTAATTTTCCCAGAGCCCATTTGTCCCTCGAATGGAGGGAGGGGCAGGAAAAGGAGGGGGCGTGACCCTGAGGAGGCTGACCCCTCAGGATCCTGACAGTACTCTCCCTGAGTCCTGGCCCAGGCAGCGGTCACCTGGGCAGCGGTCACCCATGCAGTGGCCATCCATGAAGCCACCTTGGAGATAGCAGTGGGGGAGTGGTGAGGGTGAATGGGGCCAGCTGGCAGGAGGAGGCCCTAGGAGGCGGCTGGTGCTGGGGCGGGGGTGGGAGAGGTGGGATGCGGGCCTGTCTGGTGGGAGCCGGGCCCCGAGCAATAGACATGGGCTGGAGCCCAGTGAGGGCCCAAGAGGTTACATCCTGGAGGCCACGGGAAGGGTCACGGAGTGTTATGAAGTTTGAGGCATCTCTGCAGGAGGCCTGAGGGCAACTGTAACCCCCCAACCCCAAGTCCCCAGCACCCCAGGGTGGAGCGGGTCAGCCAGAAGAGAGGAGCCCTGTGTGGCCCCGTCCTGACCCTGGCCCCCACCCCGAGTGCCCTTCTGCACCCCCTGGCTGCTCTGCTGCACCACAGCTGGCGGGAGGGTCCTGGGTTCTGACGCAGCGCTTGGATCAGGCCAGCTCCCGCCTCCTGCCTCCCACCCACACAGTAGGCCCTTGTCTCCACTCAGCTCGCTGGGTCCGAAGGCAGGCAGGCAGGCAGGCAGTCCTGTGGCCGCACCACAGCCCGCTGTGCGGCTTCCCTGCGGTGCCCGGTGAGTCCCTTCCCTGCTTCCTAGCCTCCCAGGGCCAGGACCCCGCTCCTTCCATCCTCCCTGGCTGCCCCTCTTTGGGCTGAGGGCCATGGGCACGCGGATCCCCAGTGGGCAGTTTCCTGGCTCACAGGGCAGGTGTGACACTGAAGGGCCTGGAGGTAGATTCAGAGGATGGGATGGATGCAGACGGGGTGTCCAGCCCCCAGGACCAGGTGGGCCTGTGGGTGTCGCTCCACCAGGCAGAGGGGTGTGTAACTGAGTCATTGTCCGGACAGAGCACAGGGCAGGCAGGTTAGACTGGAGCCCCCGCAGGGGTGACAGAGCCAGGGCCCCTCTGCCTGGTTTCTACGCAAAGAGCCTTGGCTCCTCCTGTGCGGCATTTCAGCAGGTGAGCGGCCCAGCAGGATAGGTCCAAAGGATAAGAGAGGTGCTGACTGAGAAGGGAGGTGTGGGCCGGATGACCTGCCCTGGCCCAGTGCTCCAGGGCGAGCCCAGACAGGACCGGCTGCAGGCAGGTCTAGGGTAAGCCCCTTGGAGGCAGAATAAGCCCCGACAACTTGCCTGGGATCCAGGGTCAGGGGACCAGGTTCTCTTGGAGGTCCCATGGCCGCCCTGGGCCTCAGCTTCCCTTCTGCGATGTGCTGCCCCCGAGAAAGGCCCCCCTGTGGGGGTAGATGGGCACCCAGACTTAAAAAAGGTTCTGGCTCCAGTTAATGTTCAGATGTAGCCATCTAGTCAAGTCAAAGCCCCAGAATCTGCTGAACTGGCCACACTGGGAAGGGCCAGCTGCCTGGGAGACCTGGTACTTCCTCCTACAATGGGGGCCTCCCCAGAACTTTGGGGCTCTGGTCGGGGCCTGTCCGGCTCTGTGCTGCAAGCAGATGTACCAGCTGGTCTCGGGAGCCTCCCTCTGCCACTCTGTCCTCAGGCCAGGCGTGGGCCTGGGCTGCCTGCTATGCTGATACCAGCTCGGGTGGTCCCAGGCCCTGGGGAAGGAGCCAAGTGGAGAGAATGTCCTGCTGTGTCCATTCAACCCGAAGGGACATGTGACACCCACACCTGCTTCCTGCTTTCAAGTTCAATACACTGGGCCTCAGTGCACAGACTAGAGCTGCCCGCCCCCTGCCCCCCCCCCCCCCATCTCCTGTGGCTCCTCTCTCCTGGGATGGGGCAGGGGCAGGACCGTAGGATGGTGGCCTCTCTGGCCACCGTGGGGTCCCTCTCACTGCTCCTCTGGCCTACATCATTCCTAGGTCTCTGAGGCACGTGTGGGAGCTATTGGGGGCCCCTGTGGGTGGCAATGGCTCTGTTGGATCTCCCAGGACCCCCAGCCTCTCTCAGGAGCCCAAGGGACAGGGTGGCGGGTCACCTGCCCCACAGATGTCCCTCCAGGCCCCTTCTCTGCAGACCTGCTGGGGCCACCTTGGTCAGCAGGTGATCCCCACCTCTCCGGGCTACTCCCCAGAACCTCCTGAGCCTGGTCACCCTGCAGGTCTGAGAAGAGTGGTGGCAGCAGCTAGGGTGCCTTCTGCCCGTGTGTGAAATGTGACTGTGTGTTTGCCTCCCAAGTGTGTATCTGTGGGTATCTGTGGGGATGTGTGTGCATCTGCATGTGTCTGTTTCGTGTGTGAGTCTCTCCCTGTCGTTGTTTTCTTTGATGGTGTATCTGTTTCTGTGCTTCTCTGTGTTTGTGGGGCTGGCCCCCGAGGTGGTGGGGCCCCTATTTGGGGACAGTAAACCCCTCCTTGTCCAAAGCGTTGGGTCCTGATTGTGCACCTGGCTGGCCTCCTGGGCAGGTGGTGCTGACCTGCCCCAGGCACACAGGCGCGTAGGGTGAAGGGGCTCGGGCCAGGTGCCCTGCTTTCCCTCTGTGGGCTCTGTTGACAACAGGAAGGGGCCAGTTTGGGGGTGCGGTGGCCGTGAAGAAGAGGTGGGCAGGGAGCCTGGGCCAGGGCGGTTGGAGGTGGGTACAGGGAGGCGTCTGGAGTGGTTCCGCGCGTCTGCACCTACAGAGCCTCTCCACCATCAGTCGGAGAGAGGGGAGTGTGCCTGACCCTGACCGCTGATCCGCTGGCCTTGGGCCCGCAGGGCATGGGGGCCCCCCGAGTCCCCACGCGGACCGTGCTCTTCCAGAGCGAGAGGAGCGGCCTGACCTACCGCGTGCCCGCGCTGCTGCCCGTGAGCCCCGGGCCCACCCTGCTGGCCTTCGCGGAGCAGCGGCTCAGCCCCAACGACGCGCACGCCCACCGCCTGGTGCAGAGGTGCGGCACGCTGGCGGGGGGCTCCGTGCGGGTGAGTGACCTTGCCGGGGCGGGGGGGGGGAGGTGCCCCGTGCGGACGGGAAACTGAGGCGGCCCCCCTCCCCCACCCCTCCCCCCTCCCGGCAGTGGGGCGCCGCCCAAGTGCTGGGCACCGCGGCCCTGGAGGAGCACCGGTCCATGAACCCCTGCCCCGTGCACGATGCACGCACCGGCACCGTCTTCCTCTTCTTCGTGGCCATACGCGGCCAAACCCCCGAGCTGGCGCAGATCGCCACGGGCAGGAACGCCGCGCGCCTCTGCTGCGTGACCAGCCGGGACGCGGGGCGCACGTGGGGCAGCGCGCGGGACCTCACGGCGGAGGCGGTGGGCGCCACCGAGCGGGGTAGGTGGGCACCGGGCGCGCCGGTAGACACCTGGGGGCGGGTCTGCACGGGGTGGGGTGGATCCTCACGGCTGGTGCGGGCGGTCGGCTAGTGGTCCCTTGGCTGCGGCCCCCCACCCCCACCCCCGCAGCCTAAGGACCATGGAGGCTGTACCATCCTCACCCCTGAGTCCGCAAACGGGTGTTGGTCAGGCCAGAAGGAGCAGTCTGTTCGTCTTCCTGAGCTGTGTCTTCATCTGAGCCCCCAAACCCCCAAGGCCTCCCTCCTTAACCACTTCCTCCTCCTCCTCAGCAGCGGTTGCAGGCAGGGTGACCTTACCACTGCCTCAGGGGCCACCCCGACCCTGTCAGGGGGCGGCTCTGAGACCTGGAGCTACTCAACGAGCTACCGGGTGGGTGTGGACCCAACCCCAGGGGACTGGCCCAGCCTGGAGGGGGCTACCCAGTCCCGAAGCTGCACACACCCCACATCCCCCAGCTGCCCCTGCAGGGACAATGCTCACACTGGCGACCTGCTCACATGCTGAGAACCTGGCCAAGTGGCCACCCGGGCTCCCACTCCTGCTAATGTTCTCAGGAGGCTTGTCCAGCCCCAGAGGACTCACAGTGGCTTGAAGGAGTGGAGGGCAGAGGCCGGGTCAAGGGGTGGCTCCCTCACAGGCTGCTCCCTGATCCGGCACTGCCCCCATCCTCCCCACCACCTGCACTGTGGCTGTCCGCTCCTGAGGTAACCAGCAGCCCCTCCCGTCTACAGACTGGGCCACGTTTGCCGTGGGCCCAGGCCATGGCATCCAGCTGCGCTCGGGCCGCCTGCTGGTGCCGGCCTACACCTACCACGTGGACCGGCGGGAGTGCTTCGGCAAGATCTGCAGGACCAGCCCCCACGCCTTCACCTTCTACAGCGATGACCATGGCCAGACCTGGCACCATGGCGGCCTCTTGTCCAACCTGCGCTCGGGCGAGTGTCAGCTGGCTGTGGTGGATGGAGGGCAGGCGGGCAGTGTCCTCTACTGCAATGCCCGGAGCCCCCTGGGCAGCCGTGTGCAGGCCCTCAGCACAGATGAGGGCACGTCCTTCCTGCCGGGAGAGCTGGTGCCCACCCTGGCCGAGACGGCCCGGGGTTGTCAGGGCAGCATCCTGGGCTTCCCAGCCCCACCCTCTAATAGGCCTGGTGATGAGGGATGGTCAGTGGGCTCCAGGAAGACTCCCTTTCCTCCAAATCTCTGTCCTGGAGCTCATGAATACCCGAAGGAGGGGGCTGGAGACACCCAAAGGGGTGGGGGGGTTGGTGGGACAAAGGGACATGGGGGCGGGGCAGAGGGATCAGGGGACCCTAGCCCAGGGCCTGAGATCAGTGAGGACAGGAGCGCCTGGTCCCTGCAGCTCCCTAGGCTCCCTGCTGCCCTGCCTCAGAGCCCCACGTGGCTGCTGTATTCCCACCCAGCGGGACGCAGGGCTCGGCTCCATATGGGTGTCCACCTGAACAGGTCCCCCCTGGACCCCCACAGCTGGACGGAGCCTTGGGTGATCTACCAGGGCCCCAGCGGCTACTCTGACCTGGCATCCATCGGGCTCACCCCTGAGGGCGCCCTGACCTTCGCGTGTCTATATGAGAGTGGAGCCAGGGTGTCCTATGAGGAGATCTCCTTTTGCGTGTTCTCCCTGCGCGAGGTCCTAGAGAATGTGCTTCCGGGCCCCGAGCCAACCGGCCTGGGGAGCAAGCCTCGGGAGCAGTGCTGGCCCTCCTGAAGGGCCCTCTGACCAGGCCTGGCCAGGTGCACCCAGGAGGAGGGGGAGGGCAAGGGCCTGGGTGGAGCTCTGGGTGATCCCTCAAGAAGCACCTTTGACCTTTGACTTCTTCATGGAGAGCCCTGAGGGTAGGTCTTCATGAAGGACCCTGTATAAGGACACAGAAGTTCAGTTTTAATACTGTCAGATAAGCAGGCATTGAGAAGAGCTCACAGCTGAAAGCCAAGGGAGGTGGGCTCTCAGCCTTGTAGGGGCAGGCGATGGGCAGTGGGCAAGGGTGACTCGGATGCTTGGACTCGAGCAAGGTGCTGCACTGTCCTGGTGTTTGACTCTTTAATCTCACTCTGCTTTCTGGTTTCTGGATGGGAAATAAAGGGGTTGTGCATTCATGTCCAGAGACGTTTCTCTTGAGTTCTTTCCCTACCAAAGCCCTGATGAGGGCACCCAGTTCTCTAGCTCACTTCTCTGACCACCAGCCCCCAATCTTGTTGCATCGTCTGCTCCCTATCCCCACCCCACTGGCCAAACTCTCCAAACCCTGGGGCGTCAGAGGTGGGGGCAGGGTGAGGGCAGGAAAAGCAGGTCTCAGTAGGGCAGCCCCCAGGGCTGTCTGGTCTGCAAATGTCCCTGTGTGTCTGCATTTCCCATTGGAGTGTAGCCAGCAGGGTCACCTCCCAGGACCTGCCCCCTGTTTCCTCATGGAAGCACCTTTTTATTTCTTCTTCATTTTTGGTTATAAAAATAAAATATGCTTGTCCTAGACTGTTTGGCTCAGTGGATAGAGTGTCGGCCTGCGGACTGAAGGGTCCCAGATTCAATTCCAGTTAAGGGCACGTACCTCGGTTGCAGGCTCAATCCCCACCCCGGGGCATATGTGGGAGGCAACCAATCCATATGTCTCTCTCACATCGATGTTTCTCTTTCTGTCTCTCCCCCTCTCTTCCACTCTCTCTAAAAATCAATGGAAAAATATCCTCGGGTGAGGATTAACAACAACAACAAAAAATATGTTAACTGTAGAAAATTTTGGATATGTAGGAAACTATAAAGACAAAATAAAAATGTGCCCTGGCAGGGTAGCTCAGTTGGCCAGAGTATTGTCCCCATATGCCACAGGTGTGGGCTTGATCCCTGGTCCTGGCACATACAAGAATTAACCAATGAGTGCATAAATAAGTAGAACAACAAATCTCTCTCTCTCTCTCTCTCTCTCAAATCAATAAAAAATTTTTAAAAAAATGATCCCATATGACACCCCCCCGCCCCCATGCCAAGCCATAACAATGATGTTCCTTTTAGTGTTTCTGACTTTTTCTTCTTTTAAAAAGATTGACTGTGTTTTAGCTTTCCTGACTGTCACACTCCAGTCATCTATCTTTTGTGCCCGCCCCCGAGCCTGGACATAATTTCTTTACAAGGCCTCTGCTGGGTAACTTGCCCAAAAGGTGGGGGCATCCAGGGAGCTTTGGATGCTGCCTAGGGAACTCAGGGCAGCCAGTCCCCATGGGAGCAAGTTGGCCCCTCATCACTTACCTTCATTCTCAGTCCCCTATAAGCATGGCTACCTTTCCGGAGTCACCTCTGGGCTCCAGGCAGTGGCAGGACAGGAGCTTGGATCCAGGGCCTGTCAGTGGCCTGAGCCTGCCTGCACTCACCCAGGGACCCCAACTCAGGCCAACCACCCCTTCTGTGCATCCCAGGGGGACAGCCAGTCTGGAGCTATAGAACTTACAGGTGTGTGTGGCCCATGTCCTGCCATTCAGTGCTGGACTGGGTGAGTAATGCCTCCCAATTTCATGTCCACCCAGAACCTCAGATTGTGACTTATTTGGAAATAAATTCTTTACAGGTGTGATTAAGATAAGGGTTGAGATGAGATCACCCTGGATGAGGTCCTAAGTCAGATGGGAGTGTCCTTAGACAGAAAAGGCTCAGAGGAAGGCACTGAAGATGGAGGCAGAGACTGGGAGGAGCACCTGGGGCCCCGGAATTCGAGGCCGCAGGAAGGACCATCCTCTGGGAGCACGCCTGGCCACACCTTGGTGTCGGATTCTGGCCTCCAGAACTGGGAGAGAATGCTCACCTGTTGTTTAAGTGCCCGGTGTGTGACAACTTTTAGTTGGAATTTGACTTCTCACCAGAAACCATGGAAACTGGGAAACAATGGTGTGGTCCCTTCAAAAGTGCTGAGGGGAAATAGCCACCAACCTAGAATTCTATGCCTAGAAGAAGTATTCTTCAAGAACGAAGGAAAAATAGGACGTTCTCACATCAGTGAAAAAGCGTTAGTTTGTCACCAGCAGACTCACTAAAGAAAGCATGAAAGCTCGTTGTTTCAGCGGAGGGACGGTGACTCCAGATGGAACGTCACGGGACAGCCGCGGCAGTGCACACAGTTGATAAATCTGGATGAACCTGACTGTGTGAACCGACAGTGATTCCTCAGGAGGTTGCAATGTGTATAGACTTAAATATGGAATCAGAGCAGCGTCAAGCTGAGTGGGCAGCAAATGGGACGGAAGCTCTCAGAGATCCTTGTCCTTCCCAAGGAGAGGGGAATGCACCATGCGTGTTGGCCAATGTCAGGGCCAGCCTGACAGGGTTGAGCCGGGCTGAGGCAGGGAGGTGGGAATTGAGAAAAGAAAGAAAGACAGGAAAGCGGGGTCGGGAGGACCCCAGTTCTCTCGATGAACTGAAGCGAGTTTATTAGCTATACAATCCTATTTATACACAACACACTGAATCGGAGGTCTGTCAAGAGGAATGTGTTCTTTGTTCCTCTTAATCTCTAAGGGAGAGATAGAGCAGAAGGACAAGTTCTCAGTACAGCATATCTCAGTAAATAGTTATAGACTTCTTGGCAAGCTATGAAAGGCTGTTCTCATTCTACAAAGTTTGCTCCCATTCTACTGATAATTGCCATCCAAACAAGTCTGGGAAAACTGTGTGGGTAAGGGTCCCAGCCTTGCTAGCCCCTGCAGGTGCAAGGACCTTGCCAGCTTACATCTGGCCCCCAACAGATCCCCCTTCTTTGTTTTTTAGGCGAAGTTCATGTTTCAGTGTCTGACAGTTTTTTATGTGTACATGTCAGCAGTAATATTTCAGTTCTGGATGGTGGACAAATGGTGGCAATGCAGGTCCGACCCTCTCTGGTTTGGTCCTGGGCAACTTGCAGCGATGCACAGCTGCTGACTGCTAGCATGATAAGGCGTCTTCACCGTCTTCATTTTTGGACTGCTTCTCTTCTTGTTGTCTCATGGTGCCACTGCTATTCTGTGGCTGGAGCAGTCCTGATAATTCCTCTCTGTTGCAGGAATCCACATGGTCTTGGAGTTGTTTTCTGAAAATATACAAATGTATTCTCGACCAAAGGTTAATAAAGGAATCATATCTATAATTTATACTTGGGATTCTTTTAATTTTTGTCCAAACGATTTTCCTTTGGCTTATTTTGACACCACATATGTTTTTCATGGGTGTCTTGCTATTAGCATTATAAATGAAAAAATTAATTTTCAAATATTAAAGCAATTAAGGCATTTACTTAACAGGTTATTATTCCACTATCCCCCCTTTTTATTTTTTAATATTAGAAGGTTTTAGGAAATTTTTTAGTGTAGTCTAGATAACTTTAAATTTTAATTTTTGTATAAAAATATGACTGCTTTAGGTTTATAGTATGTTAAGCAATTTGTCCATGAAATGAAAATTTTGGCTAATACTTTATGAATAATTACTTATATTAATTAGTAAAATTTAATTAATCTGAAAACTTGACTACTATTTTACTGTTAAATTTAATACTTTAATAACAATCTTAGTTTATACTGTAAATATTAATGGAAAGGATTATTTTGCATCCTTGAGAAGACCCTGAGCATTCCTGGTGTTAAGCTAGATTTATATATAGGGTAACTGCTGTTAGCTAAGTCTCTGTTATCTGGGTATTGATCTCGGCTGGGCTAAGTCTCTTTCTGTTACCTGGGTCCCGATCTGAGCTGGGCATGGGAAGCGCAGCAGCCATGGGGGCAGGAGACCTCCCTCAGAAGGGGCAAGTGTTCAAGCCCCTGCATAGTTGGGGTGGTGAGGATCTCTGCCCCACCTCTGTTGACCCCCAAGTTCTCCCCTGAGGCCCCCTGCGACTGTGCCTGTCTTAGGTTGCCCCTCCCAGAGGGGTCTTACCCGTCGTTGACTAACCAGCCATCCTCCGGGGCCAAGCAGGGTGATGTGAGGTTTAGTTTTGTCTCCTTGGTAGCATATGCCCCTGTGGCCTCCATGCCCAGTAACTGCCTTTGGATCCCCTCGCCTGCTGGCGGGGCCCCGGCATTGATCATGGGGAACCCAGATTTCTTCTCTAGAGAGGGCCCAGCTTATGCCATTGGGCAAGAGACAGATCTATGGTACTAGCCACTATGAGGCTTC
Source organism: Myotis nattereri (assembly GCF_964212035.1). Lineage (NCBI taxonomy): Eukaryota > Metazoa > Chordata > Mammalia > Chiroptera > Vespertilionidae > Myotis > Myotis nattereri. Next base: position 36,972,481 of record NC_138082.1, read on the forward strand.
AACCTCAGTATGAACAGAGAGTTTAGGTAACAGCTGTGGGCAATTGGAAGAGAGACCCCCTTGGCAAAAAAGGCAAGAGAGGTCAATATAGAATGCTTAAATGCCTTCCCAGGGGGCCTTCCACACAGTGGAAGGGATAAAATCCTTTTATGTTCTATTAAATTCCTGCCAAACAATTAGTTTGTAAGCTTGTTTGGAATAAATGTTAATATGCTGTTGTAAAATATTAATAATTATTAATGAGCTTTTGTTATTTTAAATTATATCTTAAAATTCTACTGCTGTATTTTAAGAAATATTAAATAAGATAACTTGTTTTGCCCTTTCTTAGAGGCAAAAACTTAAAATATATATTTATTAATATTTATTTTATAAAGCTTTCTATGTGATTTTAAGTATATTAAATTGTCTTTATTAAAAAATCATTCAAGAAAAGAGAATAAACTTTTGAAAACATTCTAGGGCCCATGAAATGTCCTAAAGTCATTCCTTGATTATAGTTTTGAAATCTAACTTAAAAACTATTAAATATATATGTGTATATATAATTTAAAGATTATATACCTTTTATAATTATTAAGAGATATCAATTAAATTAAAACTGATCTTAGTATTTAAAAATTTTGGTTGGGATTATAGAATTTATCCTCTTTTTTCAATTAGATAAATGTTGAAATTTTATTATAATTATATGATTTCTCCCAATTTATGTAACCAGAACTTTAGACTCTTAGCTGGCAAGTTAAGTATTTAGTATTTCTTAATCAGTAACATTTTTTTTTTTTTTTAAATATTTTATTGATTTTTTACAGAGAGGAAGGGAGAGAGATAGAGAGTTAGAAACATCGATGAGAGAGAAACATCGATCAGCTGCCCCCTGCACATTTACTGGGGATGTGCCTGCAACCAAGGCACATGCCCCCGACCGGAATCGAACCTGGGACCCTTCAGTCCGCAGACCGACGCTCTATCCACTGAGCCAAACCGGTTTTGGCCAGTAACATTTTTAAGAATAAACTTCAAAAATACATGACATAATCAATAGATTTAATTCTATCCTCTAGATTTTTTGTGAGGGACATTTAGATTAATATTTTTAGCATTTTGTTATTTTAGAATATTTTTTTTTTAAATATATTTTATTGATTTTTCACAGAGAGGAAGGGAGAGAGACAGAGAGTCAGAAACATCGATGAGAGAGAAACATCGACCAGCCGCCTCCTGCACATCCCCCACCGGGGATGTGCCCGCAACCCAGGTACATGCCCTTGACCGGAATCGAACCCAGGACCTTTCAGTCCGCAGGCCGACGCTCTATCCACTGAGCCAAACCGGTTTCGGCTATTTTAGAATATTTAATTTAATTTAGTAAACTCCTAAGCCTTGGGGTGCCATTCACTGAAAACAGGTAACTATTAAAATGCAAATTAGTTACATTCTTTCTACCAAGGATGGGAAACTGGGAAGCAAGCCTCTTTTTTAAAGTTGTCACTGGCAGGAAATTTTTGGCCTACCTGCTCTGTTGGGGGAAGGGAGGCTAGCCCTTCCTCTATTAGAAACTGCTTTGGGAAGCCAGCCTTAATTAAAGGGCGTAGCCATCTTTTACCTGGGCTACTTAGATTTTTATAATTAGTATATTTTAATAATTCTTGAGATTTAAATTCAATTTATTATTTTAAGGCATATTCTTTAGCAAATTCTTTTAACAGAGACAATTTTACTGACTTTCCTTTTTGGCCTTGAAATTCACCTTTTAATATTCTTTATTAGTATTTAAAAACTGTTCTTTATTATGGAAATGCCAATCCTGCTGCTAGAATCTAGCCAGCATCTTTTTTCCTTTGGGTTAAATTTTGCCATCTTTCTTAGGAAATAATCAGTCTTGGGTTTTATTTTGTATATTTGTAAAGAGATTTTAGCTTGAAACTCTATCTAAATGTCCAAAATTGGACGTTGCGCGCCTTAGCTCCAAGCCAGTTTTCTCTTTACACGTGTACAGAAATCCCAGACGTATTTTTAAATTTCAGATCTGGTGGCATTTGCTGTAGCTGTATCAGAAATGCAAGGAAATCATCATTTCTTCTCTATGTGGGAGGTTTTAAATCTAATGATATTTTGTTAATTTCAGTAGGCAAGGGCAGCACCCAGGGCAGACAGAATGTCTTATCCTATGGATCCAAGGTCCAGCCCAGCACTCCCGGGGGTTGCTCGGAATAGCTCTTGTATCTATTTTGCTCTCTGGGGCGGGCTGGGTGCTGTGCAGCCTGCTGACCTTGAGACGGCACAGGGACAGGAGGGTAAATAGACAATGCCCCTGTTATTTGCCGTGGCTGGGCTGGCCCCTTTTGGTAGTTTCCCGACTGGTGTTGAGGCAAAGAATTTCCCTGGATATCTGTTTTAGATTTACACTCATTTGCCCAATGTTTTCCTTTTTTACATTTAGGGCATAGTCCAGGTTGTTTGGGACCTCTGCCATTTCCTTTATTAACCCCTTTATTAGAAGGACACTGTTTTGCCATGTGTCCTGTTCCTCCACAAGTGTAACACTTGTATGTTTGACTTTTCCCTGTGCTAAATTGTTGCTGAAGAATTCCTTCAATGGTGGTTCCCTTTAATGCAGCCGCAATGGCAACTCCTTGTATATATGAGGGACCAATATCTGCGCAGATGCGGGTATAATCTGAGAGAGTCCCCTGTCTTTGATAGGGCCGCAGTGCAGCTTGGCAGGCAGTGTTGGCGTTTTCATATGCCAGCTGTTTAACTATCAACATGCCAGCCTCTCCATCCACCACGACCCGGCCAACAGCCTGTAATAGCCGAGACAAAATCCTGATGCTTTTCATCTGGCCCTTGAATAATTTTTGAGAGCTCCTCTGTTTTCTGACCAGAGGTGGGTAACTTTTTCCAGGCTCTGACCCCAGCTCCATGAATCTGTCCATAAGCTTCCTGGGGGTATTGAATCTGATTGTGGGTATCAGCATAGACTCCTTCCCCTACCAGCATTTCATAAGAAATATTAATCTGGGCCGCTCGATTACGAGAAGCTTGTTCCTTCGCCTTTTCATCATATTCTGATTTCCACAAGAGATAATCCCCTCCTGATAAACAAGCCTTGGCAATAGCTCTCCGATCATTAGGTGGGAGAGCCTCTGAGGCCATCGTTTCCAAGATGGTTAAAGTATAAGGGGAAGTGGGCCCATACTGAGCACAGGCTGTTTTTAACTCTTTTAAGGTTTTAAAAGGAAGCGGGTCATAAGCACGCTCACGCTGTCCCGTGTGAGGATTTACCCGTTCCATAACAGGGAAGGCGTGAATGCCCAATTCCTCACCACACTTTCGTGCCTCCTGCAAGGCCATCTGGAGAGGGGAAAGTGGAACTGGTGCTGCACAAGGCAGCGGAGAGCGGCGGGAACGGCCCCGCGGATTCTCTTTTTCTTGCCAAGAAGCTTTAATGTTTCTAAAAAGGATTCCAACACATCCTCTATATCACTGCCCTCTTTAGTTCCAGCAGAAAAATATTCTTCCTCCTCTTTTGCCTGAACAACACCTGTATTATCATCATGACAAAGAGCAGCAGCTTCCTCAAAATCCTCCTCATCTTGAGGAGTTAAATTGTCTTTAAAAGTTACATTATTTCTTTTTAATATACTGTCTTTTTTAGACCCCTGTTTTGTGCTATCACACTGCTTCTCCTTTTGTTCTGGCTTAAGAGACGGTTGATTATGGTCATGCGTGGGATCTAAATAATCCCGTATTAAATTTGATAAGGAAATGCAGACCTCCTGAATGAATTTTAAAAAATTTTCTACTTGCTTGTCATTAATCTTAGTTCCTCTACTATTGAGCATAAACTTTAGCATTTGGCCATAAAAGGCATTTTCTCTAGATTCTAATTGCCCCATGCTTTACTCCCGATTATCAAAAAATTGCTCCTCCGTTACCTTAACGAGTGCACTCTTTATCCGGAGGAGATCCTCACGTCGTCTCTCCAGGCCGACGGAGTTCCTTGCCGTCTTTTTCCCAGTTCCTCAGTCCCTTAGCTCGGGCGCCAGATCTGCCAGGGCCAGCCTGACAGGGTTGAGCCGGCCTGAGGCAGGGAGGTGGGAATTGAGAAAAGAAAGAAAGACAGGAAAGCGGGGTCAGGAGGACCCCAGTTCTCTTGATGAACTGAAGCGAGTTTATTAGCTATACAATCCTATTTATACACAACACACTGAATCGGAGGTCTGTCAAGAGGAATGTATTCTTTGTTCCTCTTAATCTCTAAGGGAGAGATACAGCAGAAGGACAAGTTCTCAGTACAGCATATCTCAGTAAATAGTTATAGACTTCTTGGCAAGCTATGAAAGGCTGTTCTCATTCTACAAATGTTACTCCCATTCTACTGATAATCGCCATCCAAACAAGTCTGGGAAAACTGTGTGGGTAAGGGTCCCAGCCTTGCTAGCCCCTGCAGGTGCAAGGACCTTGCCAGCTTACATCTGGCCCCCAACAGGCCAAGGCCGGGTTCTGGGTCTCTAGGGCAAATGCTGAAAGAACAGCAAACCTGGATAATCACCAAATTAATAGAGGTGACAAACGGGAAAATAAGATAGAAAAGGGATCAATTTCAAAAAGGCAAGGAATGAGAGAAAATACATACCGAACTGGTAAGAAAAGAGAAAAAAAATATTAAGAAGCCAATCGAAATACAAGCATATCAGAATTACATTAATGTAAATTGACTCACATTCCTATTAACAGACAAAATGGTCATGGCTGAAAGCAAAACAACAACGGTAAACCCCACCCCAAACCCAGCGATATCCCCCTGACAGCAGACAGAAGATGTAAAGAGAAAGGTTGGAGCCTGAAAGAAAAAATAGCCCAGGAAACACGCAGATGAACAGCTGGTGGCGCTGTGTTTCTATCAGGCAAGGACCTGGCAGCCAAACCATGACTAGTTATATAAAGGGACACGTTTCAAAATTACAAACGTTTGACTCTACAGAACATTATAGCAGTATTAAGTTTGTATGTACCCAATATTATGCCTCAAAAAGTGAAACAAAAATGGACAGGTCTATTGGGGAAAATAGACCCACAATTATAATAGCAAGTTTTAGACACGAGTCAGTAACTGACAGAGCTAGCAGACAAAAATAAGATCAGTAGGGACAGGGCAGGTGTGGCCAACTTGCCTAACAAGCCAAACTATATTGACACCTGCAGACAGGGGACAAAACACCTGCAGGAGGTGCCATCTTTCCAAACACACCAAGATACAAAATCAAATCCCCACAGACTTCAAAGACTTGAAAAACCACAGTGGAAATTGAGCCAGAAATTAAACAAAGGATAATTAAACATCTTCATATGTTCAAGAATTTAGAAACAGTATTCTAAATAACTCACAGTTCAAAGAAGCCATAGTGGAGGTTAGAAGAGATTTTTGAAATTAATCATGCAAACACTACATAAAACTGTGGGATGATGCTGAAACCAGGATTAGAGGGAAATGCACATGTTAGAACGGAAGAAAGGTGACAGTCCTGCTCTCTCGAGAAAAAGGCCAGCAAATTCGGTCCAGACAAAGCAGAAGGAAGAAATGATAAAGAGCAGAGCAGTGGGATAGGAAAATCCCACAAGAGAGCAAAGAAAGCCAAAGGCTGGGTTTTGAAAAAAACTAATAAAATCGACAAACCCCTGATAAGGCTGGTCATGAAGAAAGGAAGAAAATAGTCCAGCCAAAGTGGCTTAGTTGGTTGACCATTATCCCATGCACCCAAAGGTTGCTGGTTCGATTCCCAGTCAGGGCACATACCTGGGTTTCGGGTTTGATCCCCATCAGGGAAGGTACAGAAAGCAACTGATCTCTCTCTCTCTCTCTCTCTCTCTCTCTCTCTCTCTCTCTCTCAAAATGCCCACAAATAACCAATGCCAGGAATGAGAAAGGACACGTGGGACCCTACAGACACTCAAAGATTTCAAGGGGACTTGAGGAGCAACTTTATGCTAATAAACTTGAAAATTTAGATAAAATGGACACGTTTTGGAAAAATATGACATTAGAACTGACACAAGCTGAAAGGGGAAATCTGGAGAATCTTGGTAAAGAAATGGAATCCATAATTTAAAATCTGCACACTAGGAACACTCCAGGTGTCTGTGGCTTTCCTAGCGAATCCTGTCAAACCCTAAGAATGGACCAGCACATGTCGTGTGTCCCTGGGGAGAGCTCGGGGCTGACACTCTGGGCGCTGCTCCTGGGAGGAGAAACCATCGAAGAGCCAAGGAATTAGGTACATTTTAAGAAGTAAAGTTCAAAAAGTATACTAACACAACACCTAAAGCACAATCCATGAAAGGGCAATTTGATGAGAACAGTTGACACAACACGTTAAGAGAATGAAAAGACAAGCCACAGGCTGTAGGAAAATTGCTGCAAGGCTCGTATCTGATAGTTTCACTTTGTATGAAGTTGCCAAACTGTCTTCCACAGTGGCTTTACCATCTGTGTATCTTCTTTGGTGAGATGTCCAGGTCTTTGCCTAGTTTTCAGCCGGGTGGCTTGTTTTCATAGTGTTGAGTTTTTAAAATTGTTTGCATATTCTGACAAGTAAGTATAGCAAAAGATGCTGCACAGCATGTCACCTGGGAAATGCAAAATAGAACAGCAGTGAGATGCCACTGCACATCTATCAGAATGGCCAACACTTTGCCGGGACACTGACAGCATCAAATGCCGGGAGCAGCAGGAATCTCACTCATGCTGGGCGGGAATGCACAATGGTGCCACCACTTGGGAGACAGTTTGGTGGTTTCTTATAAAACTAAACAGACTCCTACCATATGATCCAGCGCTGTGCTCCTTGGCATTTACCCAAAGAAGCTGAAGACGTATGTTCACGTGGAAACCTGCCCACGGATGTTTATAGCAGCTTGTTCGTAATTGCCAAAACTTGGAAGAAACCAAGATGTCACATCCTTCAGTCTGTGGCCCTGCAATCCACCGCCCTGCTGGCCCTCTGGGCCCTGGAGGGAGCCACAGGGCCCTGCTCTGGCTGTGGGGAGGCCCAGCTGCCCCCATAAGCCTGCAGATTTGGGGATAGATGGCAGCCTGGGTTTCATTCTTGTCTTCCCACTCTTATCTTGGCTTGTAGATGCTGTGGTTAATTTTATGTGTCAACTTGGCTAGGCCACAGTACCCAGATATTTGGTCAAATGCCAGTCTAGATGTTTCTGTGAAGGTTTTCTTTCCTTTTTTTTTTTTTTAAATGATGAGATTAGCATTTAAATCAGCAGACTTTGAGGAAAGCAAATACCCTCCGTGTTGTGGTGGGCCTTACCCAATCATGTGGGACTTAGGAGAAGAGACTCAGGTCCCCTGAGGAAGAGGGACTTCTGCCTCCTGACAGCCTTTGGTCTCAAGCTGCAACATCAGCTCTTTCCTGGGTGTCCAGCTGCTGACTTGCCACAATCACATGAGCCAATGAGCCAGTTCCTTAACATAAATCTCTATACACACATCCTACAGTTTCTGTTCCTCTGGAAAACCCTGACTGACTCAGGGACCTCTCCCGCCGCCCCCCCACCTGTGTTCCCTTCTGTACATCAGTCCCTTTCTGAACTGCAGGCCATCCATGCGTCATCCCACCACTGCATCTGGTCCAGGTGCCCTGACCAGTCCCTGTGGCTCAGGGGCTGACCTCCTAGCCCAGACATTGTCATCTTCCCAAACTGACCCCCTGTCTCTATTAAACACTCATTCTCCCCTCTCCCCACCCCAGACCCCCACAGTCTACTCTCTGTCTCTATGGACCTGACTCCTCCAGGAACCTCAAATCAGTGGAATCACATAGTGTTTGTCCTTCCGTCTGGCTTCTTGCACTGACCGTCAGCCCTCAAGGTCCTGTCTTGTCGGAGCAGGTGTCAGACTGTGCTCCCTTTTCAGACTCAATCATACTGGGCTGTGTGGAGGGACCTTTCATCCCTCCACGGACAGTGGGGCTGCTGTCAACTGTTGGCTATTGTGCATTGATGTACAAACTTTAAAAAGTAATTATTTTAACAGTTGAATAATATTCCATATAATAATTTATTTTTGGAATTCAAATGAGATAAAAACATAACAAAAAACCAACCATTACTTTGTGCCCAAGGCAGGGGGCCAGGGAACCTGAGCCCCAGGCAGCTCCCGCCATCCAGGCCGCACCCCCAGGCTGGCTTCATTTTGCCTGAAAACCAACGGGAGCTGAGTCCTGGGGACCTGTGTGCCTGGCCGGGACCTCTGGCTGGGAGGAGCCAAAGGGTGGGGGAGGCTGGGAAGTGGCTCCTGGGGTGGACTGAGCGGCCACCCCATGGCAGACATGAGGCTTCAGGGCCATATCCTGGACAAGTGGCCGCCTCTGCCCAGAGTCTCTTCCTGCCTGAGGGTGGACAGCTCGGCTACTCTTTCTTCTGCTCCAGTGGCTCTTGGAGGTGCCCCTGACATGTGGTGAGCTCAGGGAACTCCAAGATGTGGGAGCTGAAGGCTGAAGGGAGCCCTATACCCCTGTCCACAGTGAGTCAGTGGGCTCAGGAGTCACAAACACAGGGTTCCGCAGGCAGGTAGGGCAGCCTGACTGAGGTCAGAGGGTACAGGACTCCCAGGAAGGGTTCGATGGAACCCAGTTAGGGGGCTCCAGTGATTGGGGTGAACTCTGTGCTGGCCTTGATCACCCTCAGGAGGACTCCCCACATCCTGAAGTCTTCAAAACACGGAGCCTCATCCACCTGCAAAGGGGATGGATCCATTCCCACTGGACCGCTGACGCACAAGGGCTGTGCCACCCCCCGCCCCCCGCCGCCCCCCACCCCGCCCCCCACGCTGGGGCAGCCCTGCCTGCATGACCCGGAGGCGGAGCTCCCTTTGAGATCGGTGCCTTCCTCCTTCCAGGAGACCTTGGCCAGAGTCCTACAGGCCTAACCTGTCTTTTCTGTCCCGCGGGATTCCTGGGCCCAGGTGTCAGCCCCTCTCCCTGCGCTGCAGACCTGGGAGCGCCAGGGGCTGGTGGGCGTGTCCTCCCGGCCGAGGGGTTGCAGGGTGGGGCTCCAGGGCGGGGCACAGCCCCGGAGCCTGGTGCGGCCCAGGGTGTCGTGGCTGCCACTCGCCTCCGGCTCTGGTCCCCCTGCCCGCCGGGATCCGCGGGCCTCACTCAGGAAGCCCAGGCCTGGGGCGGGACCGAGGCCGGCCACGCCCGGCTCCCCACCGAAGCCGCCGCCGCGGAGAGGCAGGGACAGACCCGCCCGAGCGCGTGGGTGGGGGTGGGCGAGGTGCCCCAGCCCGGCCGTGACACACGAGGCTGGGGCAGAGCGAGGAATGGAAAAAGTGAGTGGCGGCAGGCGGCGGCGGCGGCGGCGGGCGCTTTACGGGAAGGCGACGCGCAAAGTGCTGAGTGTCCGCTTCCACTTATCTGCGCGCCGGGCCAGGACGCCGCTGCTGGGGCCGCCCCTTCCTCCCTCTTCCTGCGCGCGCTTTTGTCTTTTGTATCGATATGATCTCAGGCAATCTTAAACACTTTCAAAATGTGGTAATCAATTAGGTGTTTAGTTTTACTTCTGGCGGTTTGGATGCCCAAACGGTCTGTCTAGTCTTTTGCCAGGACCCCAGCTGGGCGCCTTGCCTGTGGCTCCCTCCTGCACGCGCCCCCCACGGACCCGCACTGTCATTGGCCCAAAGAGCCGTGGTCTCCCAGTGTCCCAGCCAGACCCAGCTGCTTCCGCTGCCCTCCTGCCCCCCACCCAGTAGTCTGTGACCCCAGACCCAGCGCAGTGACCCCGAGTGAGGTTCATATTTTTTTGCCAGCCAGTCGCCCCGGGAGGTATTCCAGGTGGGTTCCATGGGCAAATGCTTCACACGACTGGATGTCACCTGATGCTCCTCCAGTTTGCGCTTCCATGGCCAGGGCCGTGCGTGAAGAGCCTCCTGCGTCCTCGCCAGCAGCCTGGTCCCAGCTTTCAGTTTGCCAGGGGACAGGTGCAATGTAACCTGCACTTATTATGAGCAAAATTGAACATGCTTTCATTGTTTAAGCAATGTACACATAATACAATGTGCGCATGTGTGTGCATGTGGTGTGTATGCTCATGCATGTGTGTATGCTCCGCGTGCCGTGTGCACACATGTGTTACGTGCATGTGTACATAAGTTGTGTGCATGTATGTACTGTCTGGTCACACTTCCTGCTCACCTTCCCGTTGCACCTGTGAGCTGCTCTCACTGTATTTCTAGGTCTCTGACATTGCACACTCCTCTCCAGTTGGCCTGTGATAGTTCTGCCATGCTAATGTGCTCCGTCTTCTCTTTCCTGGCGCCTTGATTCTGAGCCAGTGTGAGGAATAGTTCATCACGTGTTCTCTTGTCTTGTAGGGTTTCTCTCTCACACTCACACCCCTGCTGCCGGGCGATTTCTCCAAGTGAGTGGCATAAGGTGAGTCTACCTGCATGCGTTTCCAGCTTGCAGTGTGGTCCCTACACTATGCATCAAAAAGTCTACCTTCTGCCCTGGTCCCATTCACTCTTGTCTCTTCATGAGCTAATCCCACTGCTTTCACCGGATGAGTTTAGATCTGACAAAGCTAGTCTTTCACTTTCTCTTCATGGCTTTCTTGGCTGTTACTCGTTCATTTTTCCACATGAACTTTACAGGTCAGACATGTGGGTTTCTGTTGGGATCCTGTTAAATTTATAAATGAACCCAGGAAGAGCTGACGCCTCAGTGATGTCTTGTCATCCTAACCAGGGTGTGTATTCCCGTCAATCAGGCCCACACCCAGCTCTCCTGCAGGTTTGCACGTTTCTCGATAAATTTATGCCGCAGGCATTTTACCTTCTCTGTTCTCGGAACACTATCACATTTTCTGCTAACTGGTCAGTGTTTGAATATGTGACAGCCCTCTATTTCGGGATGTTAATTTTACATCTGCTCCTTGCCTGGATTTTCATGTTGTTGTAGTATTTTCCCATGGAACCTACTGTGTTTTTCAGGCTCATGCTCACTGCAGACTTCCCAGGCTGTGTTCCTCGAACGTGTGGCCTGGTCTGGCATCCTTGTCTCTTCCTGGATGGGTGGCTCCACCTCCCGCCCCACCCAGGACAGGACCCCAGGGTGCCAGGCACAGGCTGTGAGCTCAGAGGGTTGGGGAGTGGCGGGGCCTGGATGGGGCTCATGGGAGGGGACAGGTTGGCGGCATCTGTCATTGCAGTCAGGGAACTGGCACGGGGGTGTCCTGTCTCCTCTGGAGGACGGACCAGGCATTCTCTTTGCAGGCTGCACCCCTGAGCCTGCTTGCTGGTAGCCTGGTGCAGCCCACCCACTGCCTGGCCTGGCCCCAGCCTGGGGCACAGACCCTGCCCAGGAGGGACCCCAAGGTGTAGGGGACTCATGAGGGCTGCAACAGGGCAGATATAGGCACAATCGCTCAGGGATGTACTGTGCCAGATTGAGGTGGTCTGGGGGCAGGGTGCCGTGGGACCCTGGGGCATGAAGCCCAGAAAAGGCTCCTGGGGGGTGGGGTCCAGCAGCCCCCTCAAGTCAGAGGCTGTGTGAGTGTGGGAGGAGCCAAAGGAGTGGAGATGAGGGCCTCAGGGGGCTGTGTGTTTCTTGAATAGTGACATCAAGGCCGGAGCCCTCCATCTGCCTGGAACCAGCAGGGTCTCCCCCTCCCCTCATGACCTGTGAGTAGGACAGAACTGGGGGCCTTTCTTTGAGCTTCTGTCATTATTTAATTACTAGAGGCCCGGTGCAAGAAATTCGTGCGGGGGTGAGGGGGGACCCTCAGCCCAGCCTGCACCATCTCACAATCCGGGACCGCTGGCTCCTAACCGCTCGCCTGCCTGCCTGATTGCTCCTAACTATTCTGCCTGCTGGCCTGATCACCCCCAACTGCCTCTGTCTTGGGCCCCGCTTTTTCCGGAAGGACGTCTGGAAGGATGTCCAGAAGCTGTCCGGTCTAATTAGCATATTACCCTTTTATTAGTATAGATAATATAATAGAAAGGGAAAGGGCTGCTCAGTGTGTTTGTGGAGCCCACGAAGGACACCTGCTTCTGAGCCCCCACACTGGGTGCCCACGGGCCATCCTGCAGGACAGCTGACGCCCTGTGTGTGCTGGGTTAGGAGTGGTAGTCTGGCTGGAGGGTGCCCACCCAGCACCCCAAGCAGGAGCCTCCGAGGCACCTTTAAATAGCACCGTAAATGGGCGCCATGGAGGAGGCCACTCGGGGTGCTGCCCACCTGGGCGGCCAAGTCTCTTCTCCAGGCCCGGGGAGAGCCAGGCTCTTGCACGTCCCTCTGTGTCCTTTGAGTGTGCTGGATTTCCTCGCTCTGGAGGCACCTTACTGGCCGCCCAAGACAGTCTCCAACCAGGACCCGCCGTGCCTCTTGTCCAGGCACCAGTCTCCCCTGAGAGGCAGGGGAAGGGGGGCACAGTGACTCCCAAAGCCCCTCTGACACCCAGGGTGGGTGTGCAGGAGGCACAGAGCCGCAGTTCAGGACAGCAGGTCTGCGTCTGGAGCCCTGGGCCAGTCTCCTCTCCTCGCCCAGAAGGGACAGTGGTCTCTCCTGCGTCCAGGTCCCTCAGGGTTTCAGAGGAGAGCCAGGCAGGGCTGACACGGTGCAGGGGTGTGACCCCACCAGGCTCAGCCCTGGGCGGCCACCCAGTTATCGCAGGGTCTGAAGGCCATGGGCCGGCGAGGAGCCGTCAGAGCGGCCAAGAGCAGTGTCCGTCTTCGAGTCTCAGGGGCTGGGGCCCCTGCGGGCTGTCAGCAGAGGCCCTGCGGGGAGAGCCAGGCCTGCCGGGGAAGACGATGGTGGCGTACTCGGTCTGTTCCGGCACACAGGGGGCGGGGGGCTCCGGGGTCTTCTCCCGCCTCTGGAAGTCCAGCTCCCCGTAGTCCACAGATGCCACGGAGGGGCCCTCCTTCTTAGGGAAGAGGGAGAAAGGAGTCAGCGCTCTCTCAGTGGCTGGTGAACACACACGTACACACAAGTGTGAACACAGACCCACACATGCGTAGACACACATACACAGTGGGGCAGGGCCTGAGCCCCACAGCCCGTCCTTGGGCTCGGGTGCCCACGTTCGAACAAGGTGACATGGTTGGGGATGGGTGTGGCTGCTCCTGAGGCCACTCACCCCTGGGGTTGCCTGTCCCTCACACCCCTTCCCTGAAATGTACCAGAGTCACCAGAAGGGGAAGGGAACTCACCGGAGGCTGGTCCTCACTCCGGCAGGCACAGCCCCCTGCAGAGAAACACAGGGAGTCAGGTCCAGGAGGCCCAGGCAGGCTGGGTCTCAGCAGGCAGTGGGGTGGGAAGACCTCTGGCCATGGGAAGAGCCCAAGCCTCCAGGCTTGGGTGGCCAAGCTGCCTCCCTGCCTGCTCCCACCCCCCATGCAACCACCCGAGTGCCTGCTCATCTCCGAGGGTCCGTCTGGAAGTGAGTTGCTGGGTGTGAGGCCACATAGGACCTCCTGTCTTCCGGGCTTAGTGCTCCTGCTGGTCCCAAACCTGGCCGAGCCTGGTGTCCACTGCAGGGCACCAAACCCACCTTGGGTCCCGGGCTGGCGCCATAAAGCACACAGCAGACACATAGTCAGCGGTGCTATGGCAGCATCTCCCTGATCGATGTGCACAGGAACACCACGTGCGTCCCCACCAGGGACCAGCGCCCAGAGGCGCATAGAGCACATCTCAAAATGATCTGAAGGGGCCTGGCGGGCACGGCTCAGTGGGTGAGCGTTGACCCATGAACCCAGAGGTCCCTGGTTCCATCCCCATCAGAACATATGCTTGGGTTGTGTGCTCAATCCCCAGCAGGGGGCGTGCAGGAGGCAGCTCTGTTTCTCTGTCATCGATGTTGCTATCTTCTCTCCCTCTCCCTTCCTCTCTCTCTAAAAAAAATCAATAAAAACATATTTAAACAAACATCTGAAGGAGGAAAAATGTGATCCCTGGAGAAATGAACCCCGCAGGGCCTGGAATGGCAGGGCAGCATGGCCGCTGTCCCTAACCACCCAGGGGAGGGCATGGAGGCCATGGCTGCCCTTATCACCTAGGGCGGGCACCCAGGAGACACAGAGCCGCAGTTCAGGACAGCGACTCGGCCGGCTCAGCAGGTCTGCGTCTGGAGCCCTGGGCCAGTCTCCTCTCCTCGCCCAGAAGGGACAGTGGTCTCTCCTGCGCCCAGGTCCCTCAGGGTTTCAGAGGAGAGCCAGGCAGGGCTGACATGGTGCAGGGGTGTGACCCCCATGGGCTCAGCCCTGGGCGGCCACCCAGTATCGCAGGGTCTGAAGGCTATGGGCCGGCGAGGAGCCGTCAGAGGGGTCAAGAGCAGTGTCTGTCTCGAGTGGGAACTCCTGCTGTTGCCACACATGGTGCCTGTCCTGGGAGAGCGTGACCAGAGCCTCTGGTGGGCAGGGCCTCGGAGGGGCTGACCTACCCTGGGCTGGGCCCCCTTTAGGAAGTGGCCCCTTTTTCCGGCCCCTTTTTCCTCACTCTGGAGGCACCTTACTGGCTGCCCAAGACAGTGTCCAACCAGGACCCCCCATGCCTCCTGTCCAGGCACCAGGCCCCCCTAAGAGGTGGTGGGGGGGCACAGTGACTCCGAAGCCCCTCTGACACCCAGGGTGGGCGTGCAGGAGGCACAGAGCCGCAGTTCAGGACAGCAGTGACTGAGTGAGGTCAGCTGCCCGTGACCACCACCATCCTGGGGGGCGGGGCGGCTGTGGCTGTCACCACAGGCCCCCAGCAGCTGTTAGAAGCACCGTCACAGTGGCTTGTGGTCTGAGATGTGGCCTGAGGCTTGAGGGCAGCCTTGGGCAGCTACACAGGGGCTCAGCCTGGGGGCCTCTCCTAGCCTCCTGTGTGACCTGGGCAGCTGCCTTCCCCTCAGACCCCTCCTGAGAGCATGGCCGGGGTCTCCGAGGAGAGGCCTTGGCAGTGCCTCGGGCTCCAGCTGGCGGGACAGCAGCGGGGCAGGCTGGGGCCTTACCTCGAGTGGCCAGGACCCAGGACAGCAGCAGAAGCAGCAGGACGCCCACCAGGACGCTTGTGACACCGATGACCAGGCCCTGTAGCTGACCTGAGGGCCTGGGTGCGGGGCTGGGGCCCTCCGTGGGCGGTTCCGGGGCTCTCTCTGGAGACACAGAGGACAGATGCTCAGGCGTGGGGACACAGGACAGGGACTTCGGGTCCTACCCTGCCCCCTTCAAGTCTGAGGGGACTCAGTCCTAGGCTCGCACTGACCAGTCTCACCCAGGCCTGCACAACCTCACTCTGAGGCGCACCTACCACCTGCCCCTCCCTCAGGACAAATGGGGTCTGAGGTGCTTCCAAGCACAGAGGCCCAAAGCCATTGGTCACTGTGGCCCTGGGTGTGGGACAGTCCTGGAGTGAAGTTAGGAGAATCCGTGCTCACTGTGCCTAACAGGCCCTGCCCAGCCCTGTCCGCATCCTCACTCCCACCCTGGGGTCCCGCCCTGCACCTGTCACCGTGAGCTCTGCCCGGAGGCTCTCATGGATCTGCGTCTTGGGGGGCAGGTAGATGGCCCCACAGAAGTAGATGCCGCTGTCATTGCGCCGGGCAGTGAGGACACTCATTTCGAAGTCCCGTCCGTTGGGCAGCCGGGTCATGCGGAAGCGCTGGTCCCTGCGGACTTCCTGCCCGCTGTCCTCAGGGAAGGCGGCCAGCTTGTCCGTCTGGTTGCTGGGGCTCATGCGGTACCAGTTGAGCACAAAGTCCTCAGACGTGTTGGAGAAGCTGCAGGTGAAGGTGGCGGTCTCCCCCTCGGCCACCGTGAGCTGAGGCGGGTGGAAGGTGAGGGGACTCCAGGGCCTGTTGGGAGTCTCTGTGGGGTGGAGAGAGAACCAGCGGGCCTTGAGGAAGGCCTGTGGGACAGCCCACCGAGACCCCCCTCCCGCTTCCCCACATCTCGTCAGACAGGAAGGTCCTGGGAAGCCCAGCCACGCTGGAGTCCCCTCTGCCAAGAGCCTTGTAGCTTCTTGCATGCCTCCTGGGGACAGGTGCTCACCTCTCACCAGGGAACCCCGTGGTGGGATCTTGTCCACTGATGGCATCCAGAGATCTGGGCTGGGCTGCCTCTGGCTCCAACCCCAGGCCCCCCACCCCATTTCTTTCCCAAGTAGTGGCTTAGGGCCTTCACCCCTCCCTCCTTGACTCAGGCCCCCAGCTCTGCCTCCCAGGTCTCTGAGCCCTCTGCACTGTGCTGGGGGGTGGGGAGGATGGCCTGGGCGCTGGGCTGGGCTGCCGGGGCTGCCGTGGGAAGCCCCGCCCCAGTGGGCCCAGGGGCCAGCCTTTCCCCCATTTCAGGACAAGCTCAGAGCCGGACCCCACATGGGCACTGCTGACCTGGGCAGTGTGGGGCCCCCCAGGTCCTCTTCCAAGGCTCTGGGGACTGCAGTTCAGCTGGGCCATTGCCCCTGAGATGGACGGAAATAGAGTCCCCCACACCCTGGGCTCCAGCCCACGCTCCCCTCCCCGCCCCCTCTCCCCCCCAACAAGGATGTGCCCGCGGCCTGGGGCCGCCCACACAGGCGAGGGCGCGACTCTCCGACGCGAGAATGAGCACACGTGGTAGGTTGTGCTCACCTCCCTCACAGGCAGTCACGCTCACGGCCACACGTCTGCTTTCCCTGGCTGTGCATCTGCTCCACTCGGCTCCATCCTGCACTTGCTGGGGGTGGCTCCCGGCACTCCACGACCTTGCCCCAGGCTGGCTGCTTCAGGCCCACCCTGTCCCGTGCGAGGCCTGCCCAGGGAGCCTGCCCAGCGGCTCGGAGGAGGATGGGATGGTGCTGGGACCCAGCTCCCCTTCAACCTGGGCCACTTCAGGGCACGTGTGACCAGGACACCCTCTGCCCATCCCCACTGGGCACCTCACAAGGGTCAAAATCACAGATATTCAGAGACCAGGTGGGTCCTGAGATGTCCCAGGGTCCTCCATTTCTGTGGCCCTGCTCGGGGACACAGAGGCCCTTCTCCGCTCCCACCAGTTTACACTGAGGACACTGGCGTGGAGAGGCCAGGGCCCCGCCAGCCTGTACCTCCCGCCGCGGCCTTTCCCGGGCACCTCTCCTGGCCATCAGTGCATGGTCAAGGGGGGCACATGGCCAGTTCTGGGGCTGCAGGTACTGTCCCTATGATCCTGTCAAGTGCCAGCTGGACATGAGCCGGGGGAGCATGTGGCCGTGAGCGTGAATGCATGTGAGGGAGGGAGAGCATAACCTAGCACGTGTGCTCATTCTCGCGTCGGAGAGCCTCGAGCCCCCTCCTGTGTGGGCGTCCCAGACCGCCTGCACATCCTTGTTCAGGGGGCTGGGGTCCTCTGGGCCTTGTGGAGGGGCAGCTCGGGGGAGGGTATGGGGTGTCAGGGAGGCCAGGGGCCCTGGAGAAGGTCAGTTCTGGACTGGGGATGGCTGTGGCAGGTGGGGTCCTCTAGGGGGCGACACAAACACTGATGGGGACACAGCCCTTCCCTCATTCTTGATTGTGTCCTACCCTCCTGCATGCCAGCCCCGTTCCCATTGGCAGCACTAACGCCCATCTTCTTCACACATTTATTTGGGAAGCAAGTCTCTCTCTGTCTCTCTCATTACTGGGCATTTTTCTACACTAATTATGATTTGATCTTAGATGATTTAAAGTTGAATACGTTTACTGCCTACCTTTGGTTTCTTTTTCGGGAGAGAAAAAAATGAGAAAAGACTTAGCGAAAGAGATAATACTGTGCTTTGCTTTAAAGGGTTTTGGTGTGAAAGAAAGTGACTTGGAGCTATTAGACTGAATAAATGATCTGATAGAAACAGTGTGGTGGCAAAGAACAGCAATGGTTCCAGGAAAGGCTGGAAAGGTACACCAATCTGGTATTAGAGAAGTTAAGATTAACAGTAGTTTGATTTTCTCCCATTGGTGGGGCAAAAGTTTCCAGCTGCTCAGGAAAGTCCGCATTCTCCTTTCCTACACGAATGCACAATTAGCGCATATATTCTCACGGTGGGATGTGGAGTGAATGGCACTTTGGACATGGTCCATCGCTCTTCCCTGGCCCTCCCCATGTTCTCTCCTCTTGGCCGACCAATGAAGATGACTCTGAGTGGAAGGCCCAAGTGAAGAAAGGAAGCCCCATCAGTTTGGGTTTCTAAATAGATGTACGGAGCAGAGCCACCCTGCTAACCCCAAACCGCTCAGCTCTGTTAGATGAGCAAGAAATTCAAAGTCTGAATGTTGCACATTAGTCATGACAGTTATCTAAAGAGTAACTGCTGGGGTGTGGTGGCGACAAAAGGCAGCGTTCTCTGTGTTGTGCCGGGAAGCAAGTCTCTTTAAAGCAGTGGTTCTCAACCTTCCTAATGCCGCGACCCTTTAATCCAGTTCCTCATGTTGTGGTGACCCCCCAACGATAAAATTATTTTCGTTGCTACTTCATCACTGTAATTTTGCTACTGTTATGAATCGTAATGTAAATATCTGATATGCAGGATGTATTTTCATTGTTACAAATTGAACATAATTAAAGCTTAGTGATTAATCACAAAAACAATAAGTAATTATATATGTGTTTTCCGATGGTCTTAGGCGACCCCTGTGAAAGGGTCGTTCGACCCCAAAGGGGTCGCGACCCACAGGGTGAGAACCACTGCTTTAAAGGAAGCGCCATGGGAGTGACAGTTCAAGGTGGACAAAGACTTGGCGAAATCATTGGTGACACTGCAGCACACAGCACCCACCCTGCTCGTGTGTCCCCCGCCACTGTCCACTGCAGCCAGCCCGTGTCTCCCTTCACAAACGCCTTCCCGTCTGGATGGCACCATCCCAAGTCACTGTCCCACCCCTTTCCCAAATCCATGCCTCCACCTGGGTCCAACTTGCCAGGGCCTCCAAGCAGGCCCCCCTCTCACGGCCGGGGCCACCCAAGAAGCTCCCCTGAGAGCCACGCAGTGCACGGAGCCACCTCCCCTCCTGCCCAGGCCCCTCCAGCAGGCTTTCCCAGGGCGCCCTGGTGAGGGCACTGCTGACCGGTCCCGGGACCCTGTCCTCGCTCTGTGTGGAGGGAGGAGCCCTGTTTCTCTGCAGTTTTGGATCTCATCTGACCCACCCCTGACCTTAATTTGTTGCCAAATGAGTCACTTGTCTGTTGGCCATTTGTGGTGCCTCTCACGGAATCGGAACTGGACGAGGCGGGTCCCCGTTCAGCTGCCCCCGTGCGTCTTTATTCATCACACAGGGAAGGCAAAAGAGCCTTCCCCTCTTTTGCTGGGGACCCAGAGAGAATGGGACCCTGGTGAGGTCCCTGGCGGATGCCCTAAGAAGGACACATTTGTGGTCTTCCATGACCAATCATCAGACACACCCAGGTGGAGCCTTCGAGAATGCCAGGGCTGCCAACAAAAGCAAAAATAGACCAGTGGGATGACAGCAAACTACAGAGCTGCTGCACAGCAAAGAAGCCATCAAACAAAATGAAAAGACAGCCTACAGAGTGGAAAAAGGATTTGAAATATTTGTAAATCATATATTGGATAAGGGGTTAATATACAAAATATATAAAAAACCCATAAACCTCAAAAGCAAAAATACCCCCATAAACAATCTGATTACAAAATGGACAAAGCCCCTGAACAGGCATTTTTCAAGGAAGACATACAGATGGCCAACAGACAGATGAAGAGATGCTCGTCCTCATTAATCATCAGGGCAATGCAAGTAAAAACCACCGCCAGCCATCACCTCATGCTCTTAGAATGGCTGTTTCCAGCAAATCAACAAGTGGGTGCTGGTGAGGACGCGGAGAAAGGAGCCCCTTGAGCCCTGCTGGTGGGAATGTAAACTGGTGCAGCCACTGTGGAAATCAGGATAGAGTTACCGTAAAAAGTTAAACACAGAATTACCATAGGATCCAGCAAGCCCACGTCTGGTATTTATCAGAAGAAACCCAAAACACTAACAGAAAAGGTAGGTGCACCCCACGTCCACTGGAGCATTAGTCACGGTGACCAAGCTGCGGAAGCAACCGAAGTGCCCAGTGATAGACGGGAGGATAGAGAAGAGGCGTGCACATATAAATGGAATGTCACTCAGCAATAAAAAAGAATAAAATCTTACCATTTTCGACAACCTGGATAGACCCTGAGGGCATTATGCTAAGTGAAATAAGTCAGACAGAGAAAGACAAATACCATATAATCTCACGTATATGTGGAATGTAAGACAGAAAGCAAACAAAACAAAAATCGAGCTCATGGATACAGAGAACAGACAGGTGGTTGCCAGAAAGGGGGTGGGCAGGTGAAGGGGGGTCAAAAGATAGAAACTTCCAATTATAAGAGGAATAGGTCCTGGGGATGCTGTGCATGGCATGGCAACTGTGCTTCATAACACTCCACAGTCAGCCCTTCCCACCCATGGGTTCGGCATCCATGGACTCAACCAATCTCGGATCAGAATAGTCAAAAGAACCAAAAATCCCAGAACATCCCAAAATGCAAAATTTGAATTTTCCACGTGCTAATTTGTGTGGAGCACTGGCTGAATCCACGCAAAACAAGGGATGTGCGGGCGCACCCGCCGATGTTATATGCAAACACCACATCGTTTTATATAAGGGCCCTGCGCATCCTTGGGTTTCAGTACACAGACCCCCGGACCCCGAGGGCCGGCTATAGTCATTTATTTAAATGTCATCTCTTCTCACGGCCAGAACTTGTAAAATGGTTGTGGCAGATACATTTGACCACAGATATGTTGCTGTTGCTTATCTTTTCCCTCACAAAGAATTTTTAAAAAACAAAACAGCCTAGAATTAGCACATGAGACATACGAGATGTCACATAAAAATTGGAATGTCTGACCTCTCCTTAAATGTCAGAAAATCTTCAACACCTGGTGCAAGGTCCCACCTCTGGGGCCAAGTCGGGGCTGCCCCTGCCATGAGAGCGGGCACTGGCCCAGACACCCAACACTCAACAGTTTGCCCATCTCTGACGCCTGTTTCTGCCCCTGGAAACCTTGAGACTAGTTAGGAAAATATGATTGTGTGTGTATTAGGTGTGAGTCAGTTAGGGTGCTCCAGGTGGTGGCTGAGAGAAGAGGAGAGAACACAAGAGAGGATGTTCAAGATTTAGGGACACAACGGGTGATCGCTTAGTAAATGATATAAATGCCTAATCACTACGTTGTACACCTGCAACTGATATAATATTGTGTGTTAACTATAATTTAAAAATAAAAATTATTTTTAAAGAAAGATTTAGGGACAATCCTTTCGGCGGAGCGGGAATAGCGGTGTGACCCTAAGTGGCCAGGGGAGCGATGATGTCCCAGGGGAGCAGGCAGGCATGGCTGCTGTGAGAGCCGGCTAAGGACCACGAGTTTAAGTTCCGACCCAATTCCTGCCCGACACCACAGGGTTGACAGAAACCTGGATCTCAGAGCTTACAATATATTACTTTCTTGTTCAATCTCAGTACACACAAGTAGGTTCAAGATTGCTACCTCACGTCTTGGTGGGAAACACCTTTACTAACGAGACTGTCGTACATCTGTGCAATATAAGGGGCTTGACCAGAATTCCCGGACGTCCTGGAACCCATCCCCGTGGACACTGAGGCATCCCACTGCACGTTTGAAAGCAGCTAAGAGAGTGGAGTCAAAGGTTTTCATGATAAGAAGAAAGAATTCTGTAACGATGTTTGGTGGGGGCTGTTAAGCAGGCTCATGACTTCGCAATGTGGACAAATACGGAATCATTACATTATGCACCTGGAAGTAATGCAACACTGTGCCCATTATACCTCCATAAAATATTCCTAGTCCTAAGGCTTCCCATGTGTGAAATAAAATGGAGATTTGGATTTTAAAAGAAAAAGAACTCCAGGGCCTGCGGAGACAGAGGGAGCTGAGGACCGCCACTGCCAAACAAGCAGTCAGCGCTGGACTTGGGGACATCTGAACTCGGGACTCGCAAAGCTACCGAGCCGGGAGGAGGGGAGGTCTGCGGGGCGATCCGAACGACCAACCTCCGTGGCCCAGCCCAAATCTCGGTGACATGCACAGATGGGACGTGGGCCCAGATGGACACGCTGAGACCTGACCCAGCACCTCAGTGTGGCTTTACTTGGAACAGGTGGTGCACTTGTACTTGTTCACAATGAGGTCCAGAGGTGGCCCTCATCCCACAAGACCCTGACCTTACACGAAGAGGGACATCTGGACAGACGCAGACAGGAAAGACCACGTGAAGACAGAGGCAGAGATGGGGTGATGTCCGAGCCAGAGGACGAGAAGGATTGGCGGCCACCACCAGGAGCTGGAGAGGCCTGGCCTCTCGGCCCTCCGCCGGCCAACACCTGGCTGCCGGCTTCCAGCCTCTGAGCTGTGGGACCAGGGACTTCTGTTGAGAAGCCGCCTGGTGTGTGGCGTTGGTCCCGGCCGCTGATACACACGGCGAATGTGCCAGTGTTATCACTTGGCAGCTCTGGGTGCAGGGTGTTCACGGCTGTTTTCTGTAACTATTCTGTATGTTTTAAATATCTTTCAGAGCTGTAATTTGAAAAAAATAAATACAATAATCTGACTTAATGACCTGTGCCGCGGTCTGTGCCAGACGGTGTTTATAAGTGATCTGATTTCACTCCCGTGGCCCTCGGAGGGCAGGCACTGTTGTCCCCAAAGTGCAGGTTAACACCGTGGCTCTGAGGTTACGTGACTCGCGGGAGGTGAGGAAGCTGTCGATGAGGGCTCTTGCTTGACTCCAGGCTGTCGTTTACTCTCGTTTTCTCTCCTTCACTAGCACGGGGGTGGGTGGGTGGGGGCGGCTACTGCTGGGCTTGGGATAGTTCGTAAAATGCGAGAAAAACGTGTACCTCAGGAGGGGACTTCCATGGGAAGGACTTAAACAATAAATCTAGTGAATGAATTAGGAAGGAAGAAGATGACATGGGAGAGAAAGTCCCCGTGGCCTGGAGCGCCCGATTCTGGGCCAGAGCAGGAGGAGGACACCACAGGCCTGTGACAGGGCAGTGCTGTGCTCTGTGCCGAGCCGGGGCCACACATGGGGAAACTGAGTCTCTCTGCGTTTGAACATCTCGCCCAGGCTGACACGTCTGAAGCTGGAGGGTCTGGCTGCAGAGCCTTATGCTCACCTTTCCCTGCTTTGGGAAGGGGTCCTGGTGAGGATCGGGCCATGGGAGGTCCCAGCCCCCTTGACGCCCTAGCCCAGTGATGGCGAACCTTTTGAGCTCGGCGCGTCAGCATTTTGAAAAACCCTAACTTAACTCTGGTGCCGTGTCACATATAGAAATTTTTTTATCTTTGCAACCATAGTAAAACAAAGATTTATATTTTTGATATTTATTTTATATATTTAAATGCCATTTAACATAGAAAAATCAACCAAAAAAATGAGTTTGCGTGTCACCTCTGACACGCATGTCATAGGTTCGCCATCACTGCCCTAGGTCCTCCTCCCAGGTGGTGCACACGCCTTCTGCCCCCATGCCTGGACTCCCCCCAAGGCCCTCCACCAGGCGCCTTTCGGCCACAGGCCCTGGGACCACTTTGAGTGTCTTCACTGACCCCGAGGTCTTCCTGGAGAGCGAGGCCCTGCCCAGGAAAAGGCCTGCCCCCATCACCATCAAGTAGACCCTGGAGGGCCAGAGTGACCGAGAGCCCTTGGACCCAGGACTCCAAGGTCCGGAAACCCCCACCTCGTCTTGGTCCTCCCAGGGCCCCTCGGTCCCCATCCCAGCGAGGTCCAGAGGAAAGGCCCTGGGCCGGAGGTGGGGGTCCACTTTCCCCGGTCCCCACCTGTGCAGTGCTGACAGAGGATGGGGACAGCCAGGAGGAGCCCCGCTCCCCGACCATGGGCCTGCAGGGCCTGTCCAGTGCACGGCTCATACCGGGGCCCCTCACCAGAACCTGCCGTGGACGCTGAGGGTCGTGCCTAGGCTCTACACCCGGGAATCTCCTCCAGAGGCTGCAGGCGGCGCGCCCCAGGCCCTGAGTGGGGTTGGGGGAACGATCTTTACTTGCACAGTTACTTTGGATATAGCAGAGTAAGTCTCCGGGCCACCCAACCTGTCACCTCAAGAGCCAGTCAGCCCCGCGAGGCTGGTCCATCCCAGGAAAACCCAAGTTGGGCAGCTGGGCATAGGTTTGGGCCAGCCCTGGCCTGGTCATTCTACAGCAAGGGGCACAGGTTCGCCATCCCATGGCCACAGAGGAAGACCTGGGATACTCCTGCCCGCTCAGGGGTCTCACCACCAGGTGAGCCCAGAGAGGGCACTTCCCTTGCCCAAAGCCACACAGCACTCCACCACAGTCTCCTCCCCGCCTGCCAGAGACAGCGCCAGAGGCTATTCCCACCCCGGACCCCGCCACCCAGCTGTGATCCACATACCTAGGAGCCAGCCTGGCCGCCAGCCCAGCTGCAGCACCGCCCAGAGGAGCGGCCAGGGCACCCCCAGGGTCCCCATGCCCCAAGCGCCTGCCGATCACAACGTCCTCTCCTCTGCTCTGGCAGAAGTGCGTGAAGAAAGGAAACTGTTTCCCTGGGCTTGAAGGCACAAGCCCCGCCCCTTCTTCCTCCTCCTCCACATGGGTAGGAGGAGGGTTAGGGGGTGGAGAGAGAGAGAGAGAGAGAGAGAGAGAGAGAGAGAGAGAGAGAGAGAGAGAGAGAGATGGGGGATGTGAGAGAGTAGAGGACAGGGGAAGGAGGTGGCAGGGAGAAAGAAATACAGACAGGTGGGGGGCGGGGGTGTCTGGGTACCTCTCCCCATCAGGGATCTCTATTGAGGGCAGATTTTGTTTCTTTATCTGGGGTTGCCTCTTTCCCTTTCCATATGATAGGGGGTGACTGCCCTCCCTCCCCAGCCATCCTTCTGACAATGGGAAGGTGGGCCACCCTCTCAGGGCAGAGGTCCCCCAGGCAGCAGTGAAGGTGGGCCCCACCCCTTGCCCACAGCCCACTCTGCCTCCTCTGTGGCCTTGTGTTTGAACCCACCAACTCTGCCACTACTGGGGGCCGAGGCCCAGGGCCTGGCCAGACCTCTGCCGCCCCACCCAGCCACCCCTCTGGGCAGTGGGCAGTGGGCAGTGGGCAGCCAAGGTCCTGTCTGGCCCTCCTGATCCGGGAGAGCCATGGTCCCTCCCCGGACTGCCAGGCCCCCTGCAGGGGCAGCTGAGGACCTGCCTGACCCATGGCTTAGGTCAGGGACATTTCTGCCAGGCCCCCCTGAGGCCCTTATCCATGTCCTCCCCCTTTTCCTCCCCACCTGCATGGCGGCCTTGCTGCCGGCCCTACTGAAGGCCATCGGCTGCCTAGCATCCCCTCTCAGCTTGGGGTTTCAGAAGGCCCCAAGCAGGCTGGGGAGGCCCCATTTCCAGATCTTTCCACTGTCAGCAGCCTCCTGACAGCGCACAGTGTCCAGGGCTCAGCCTCTGAGGCAGACCTGCCTTCCCGGCCTGCCCGTGCCACAACCCCGGCAGGGCCCCCGGGGACTCGTTCAGGTGGGAGACGGGGTTCCGGGCGGCAGGGGGCTGTGGCCTGGCTGCCCAGCCAGATGTTTGTGCGATAGTTTTGTTCTAAGCCTTTTATGATAATGAATGGAAAACAAGGAGAAAAGAAACTGCTGATATTAGTGATGCAATGCGTAGGTCTCACCAGCTTAAAATAACCAGACAGAAACCCAGAAACCGCCTGACAGCTGGCGCCACAGCCGGCTGGGCTCCCAGGGCACCGCTCAGCGTTAGTTGTGAAGGGAAAACATTAAAGAACAGAAACGGTGGAAACAGCATCAAAGACGCTGGTGTCTGCAGGCAGAGCGAGTGAGCAGGCGGCTTCAGTTTAGAACAAAGGGCCACTCCCCGTGTGGGTGGCTGGAGGGCCCAGGGCCCAGAGGACTGGCACTGGGGTGGGAGGGGCTCCATGGAGGGCTGGGGGTGGGGCCGGGTCAGGCTAAGGGTCACCAGGCATCCAACGCAGGGAACCAGCTGCTCAGCTCCGGCCAGGCTCTGTCCAGGGCACTGCAGTTTGTCCCCAGGGGCTGAGGGAACTGGGGGGGGGGAGGAGGGGGCACTGTGCTCTGGGTGTGAGAGGCTGTCAGATCCCTGGGAGGGGTCTCCTCACCATCTCAGCAGCCTCCTTCCTGTGACTTTATCTGCAAGAGCTTGGGCATGTGTCCACAGGGGGCCAAAAGCCAGGGTGATTGAGTCCCTCCTGTCCACCTCCCTGGTCTCTGCTTTGTTTCCCCTCCCCCTCCCTCTTGTCCCCTCCCTTTACTCTGCTCCCTCCTGCTGACCCCTTCCCCTCCCAGTCCTTCCTCCTGATTTATCCCTCCCTCTCCCCTATAACTCCTCCCTCAGGAACAGTGGGCTGGAGGGGACATAGACAGGAGGTTGAATGGGGCACTGGGCACTGGGAGGTTCTGGGTCGGCAGGGGGGGTACAGGGGGGAGGGGAGGATCCAGAGATTGTGAAAGGAGGTGGGGACCTAGAAGAGCCCCCACCTGCCTGGGGTGGGCAGGACCAGCAGGATGACTGGGGAGGATGTGGCACAGGCAGGACAGGGGCAGGTGGGGTGATGCATCCCCACCACTTATCAGCACACTGTCCCCCAGACACGCAAACCCCATGCACACACGTGGTCCCCATCACACTGCCTCCCTCACCTTCTCCTTAGGAACAGGACAGGGGTCCTGGTTGGAGAAAGGTGGGAAGGTCAGGGGCACCATCTCCCCGGTCCTGTGTCCCCGGCTTGCTGGCCCTCTCCTCCCTGCTCCGTGTCCTGGCTTCACCCTCAGGTGTGGCGGGTTGCATCTGGGGTCACAGCCGGCTGGCCGCCTCTTTCCCTCACCTCGCACCCTCTCCAATAAGCAGGTCCGGGCGGGGTCGTCAGGTACAGCCCACACCCCAGCTCTGTGTGGTGTCCCCCGGAGAAGGGGGGTGCTGCTCTCCGGTCGTCTTGGGCTGTTGAGAGTGTGAGAGCTGACAGAGCGGACCCTGCGCACTCGGCCCAGGTTCCCCAATGGTCCCTGTGTACGAGCCCCGTCCATCTCGCAGCCAGGACGCTGGCCTGGGCACAACCACTCATCTGCTCAGAGCCCGTTTTAGGGACTTAATTTGTGTGTGTGTTTGCTGTGCACGTCAGCCCTGTGCCGTTCCATCACCACGGGCCCCGGCGGGTCCCTCGCCCGCCTCCCTGTCCTCCGCCCGGGGACTGCGTGTTTCTGTGACGCATGTGAATGGATGACTGAGTGTGGCTGTCGGGCTGGGCCACGCGGCCTCGAGCTCTTCACCCACGAGCACGTGTCTCCCATGGGCTCCTCCCCGGAGAGCAGAGCTGGGGGTGGTGGGAGCTGAGCGGCGGCCTGGCCCTTTCTGTTGAGTTTTGGTGATGGTGCTGTGGGCACAGGGGTGTGTGGTGTCAGTGTTATCGTCAGCCTTGACCACAGGAGTGGTCCCCGCGGGCGCTGGGGCTGCGGTGTGCATGTTCCTGTACCTGTGGTATAACCCCTTTATCCGGTGGCTGGCTGCCATCTGCGGGGCCTAATGATAAAGCTCAGGAAGCAGGGCCCCCTCCTGAGGCTCTCTGCAGGGTGGCGCCCCCTCTTTCTATCAGGAGGGTCCTGGGGGCTGGAGAAGTGTCCGCGGGACTCCCAGCCTCCTGCTCTGGGCACAGGTGCTTTAGAGTTTCCAAGGCGCCAGCCCCAAGGTCACACACACACACACACACACACACACACACACACACAAACGGCGGCAGCAGGCGGAGGGGAACATGAGCCAGCACAGATGGAAAGTGGGGGAGAGGGGATCCCCCGAGCTCTCCGGAGGCAGTTTCCATTCACAGAGAAACACAGGAAGCAGGAGGATCATCCCGAAACTGGTTCTGAAGAAGCTGGTGGGGTGATGTCAGTGACCCTGTCCCCGAGCTGTTCCCATCGGGTGGGGTGGGACCTGCCACTGGCCGGCAGAGTCACAGGTACTTCTGAGGTCGGAACAGGAAATGGTTAATAATGTTTGCAAATAAAAACTTTCTGTTCTATCCTGTTTTTGAAGCATTTCCCAGAAGTTAAGAGAGGTTGCCTAATTTGTCGGCAAAATTCAAGAACCAACTTGTAAGTGTTAGAAATTCTTTATCACTGCTTATTAAGTAACAGCTTAATACCGCAGAACATTTCAGATCATCATCCTCTGACAACTCATTCTTCCCTCCCCCCCAAATTCTTGATAGTGAACTTTTCAAATAAAGACATGTTCGCGTCTCTCCTCTGTATAAAACTTTATGAAGTCAAGGCGTTTGCTGTGAAATGCTGCCCACGGCCAGGGGAACATTGTCTGCCTGGCTCCCTTCACCGTCCAGGTCCCGAAGGACTCTTGTTCATAAACTGTCTCTTCACAAAGCCACTCGGCCACTCGCTGGGTTCATCGTTCTGAGGATCAAAAACTTCCTCACTGAGTCTCAGGCCAGCCTCTTGCCACAGCTGCTGCCAACCGGCCCTCTGCCCTTCGTCTTCCTGTGTGTTTGCAGGACGGGCCTACATCGTGTTAAGTGGAAAACCAGGTTCTCCAGGAAACAGGAAATTACTGATGCCCAGGGACTAGACACGTTTTGCTCACCTTGGCTTTTGGAATTGCACTTTTGGAGTTTCTGTAAATACTCAGAAATGTAGAGAGTTTTTTATACCAAGGTTCTATTAGCTTCATTCTTTGTTTTGTTTTTAATTTTTATTGATTTCAGAAAGTAAGGGAGAGGGGAGCGAGATAGAAACATCAATGACAAGAGAGAATCATTGATCAGCTGCCTCCTGCACGCGCGCCCCCCCCCCCCCCCCACTGGGGATCGAGCCCGCAACTCGGGCACCTGTCCTTGACCGGAATCAAACCTAGGACCCTTCAGTTCACAGGCTGACGTTCTATCCACTGAGCCAAACCAGCCAGGGCATATCAGCTTCATTCTTAATTTCACAGTTTTTGAAGAAGACACTGGCCTTGAAGTAATAGATGGCTTCATCCACAATATCTGTCTCTTGTCTTTCTGGGGGCAGGTCCTTTGAACTGACCTCTGATGGTGACAGTGTGGTGTTTCCAATGAGTTTGGGGTTGGGGTCCATGAGAGAAGAGTGGTAAGCCAGCATCTTGGTGGCCCCTGAGTTTCAACCCAGATGAGCAAGAACCAAATTTAATTTTAATTTTTAAAAATCCTCACCTGAGGATATGCTTATTGATTTTTTCTTTGAGAGAGAGAGAGAGAGAGAGAGAGAGAGAGAGAGAGAGAGAGAGAAACATTGATGTGAGAGAGAACATCAATTGGTTGCATTCTGTTTGTGTCCCAACCGGGGATCCAACTGGCAACCCTTAAGTACATGGGATGATGCCCCAACCAACTGAGCCACACCAGCCAAGGCAAGAACCAAATTTTTAAAAAATTAAACAAAATACTTTCACCATCTACTATGCACAAGAATAAAGATAGCCACTTGCCTGTTTGTTGAGGTGGAGGGGGTCACAAGAGATTCTCATCCCCTTCATTTTCTAAACCTTCTAGAACGCTGTGAGTAGTTTAAATGTGAATTCACAGTTTAAATCTCCAAATGTGTGTGTTTGTGAGTATACGTGTACATGTGTTTGTGTGCAGGCATGTAGGTGCTGCGTGTGTGTATTAATGTGTAAGTCTGTGCATGTGCGTACAGAAATCCAGGACTGTAGGGTATCAGTTAACATTGCTCTGATTTGGTTGGGTAATGCCTCCCCAACCCTCCGAAATCAGTGCTTAAAAAACTGGAGCTAGAAGTTTAGTCCTCTCTTTTTTATACCAAGGTTCTCTCTTGTACATTAAGTCAGAGATAGGCAACCTGGAGGAAGTACAGTGACTCCGACTGTCATCAAGGATCCAGGGTCTTAGCTTTCTGCTTCCTCAGCACATGGCCTCCATCTACAGGGTGAACTCATGGTCTAAGGTGGCTGCTGGGCGCCGGCCATCACCTCCACACCACTGCACAGAAGACGGGGGCCGTGGGTGCTGGGGACGAGGCCTGCTGGCCGCTGAGCTTGCAGTGGGTGTTGGGAACCAAAGTCGGCTCTCAGTCCCCCTGGTCAAACCCTGTATCTCCCCAACACTGAGGGGGTTTCGTGGCTTTGGTCCCACCTGACTACCTCTCGACAGCCACAGAAGAAACCTGCTCCCTGGCGTGCTGGCTGGCGAGCTCCGCGTCTCTGGCTGGCTGCCCGGGGGAAAGGCTGCCCTGGCAGCTCCTCCAGCACCGAGGGGGCTTTAATAGGAGTGTGTCAGCCCCGCCTCCACATGGCCCCTGTCCTCAGCCGTGGGCCCCCAAAGGTTAATGAGCACTTTGCCTCTCATCTGCGTCTTCCAGCCCCTCCCCGCTCTGCCTGACCTCAACTCACCTTTCCTCGTTGTACCTGACACACCACCACGCTCCTGAAGCTCACACCGAAAACCCGGGCAAGGCCAGACACGCATGCACAGAAAGCACAGAAGGTGTGCTTGGGGACAACAGAGGGGGGATGGGGACGCCAGGGGGTCCCAGCGGCAGGGGCTGGCTTCTCCCAGGTGCTCACCAACACTTTATACAAGTTCCTGAAGCTGTGCAGTTATGCTTTAGGCATTTTTACATAAATGATGCACATTTCCAGCCAATAAAAAGCTTGAAAAAATTGGCAATGATACATATTCAAGAAAGTTCTTGGCAGCTTTGTCTGTAATGACAAAGAGCCACCGGCCGGAGTAGAGGCGGGGGCAGGGCAGGTTATGGCAGAGCCGGGCTGTGAGCATGGGCCGCCGTCCAGGGTGCGTGAAACACCAGGCACAGCATGATCTGTTTAGTATGTATTCCCATCTGTGAGGAATACATACAAATATTTACATGTACATATGCATGGGGGCACGCATGGACGTCAGCACAGATGAGCTCTGGCGATGGGGGATGGGCAATTTCATTGCATTGGGTTGTTTTTCCTTTTTGTTTCTATTTTTTTCTAAAAATGAAAATGTATTGCTTGCTTGCGTCATGAAAAATATTCAAAAGGATAAGAAAACGGCCTGTCTCTTGTGTGTCTGAGCCGAGCCGGTTGCCATGGAGACTGGATGGTTGTCAAGGCAGCTATTGGATGGGCAGGGGGGGCTGCGGGTGCTTCCTGGGAGCCGAGCTGGCACAGCCCGCAGTCTGCACTGCGGGGCCGGCGCCAGCATGGACGGAATGGACGTGTGGGTCAGCACCTTAGCCCAGCTGATGGCCAAGAGGAAGCCAGAGGACACCTGGGAGCTGGTCCTTGAGGAGAACCTGTCCTCGGGGCATCTGGACAGTGGCAGTTACGAGTACCGGCTGAGGGGGCTTTCCAGGTTTGGTGGAGGGAAGGGGTCTCCTGCCGGCTCCCGGGAGGGGAGGGGGCTGAAGGCGGCTGGGCCACGGGCCCTAGGCTGGCCCTGAGTCCTGAGCCAGGCTGGGCGTGACCTGGCTTCTGAGGGGTGGACACAGGGGCATATGTCTGGCCTGGTCCAGTCCCCCAATAGGTGGGTGGGCTGGGTGCTCATTCTCCCTTCTGGAACGTGAGGGACAATGCCTGCCCAGTCTGTTTCAGTGGCAATCTCAGACCCTGCCTGGCAGGAGAGGACCCCTGGAGCCCAGTGGGTGCCCTGTCCAGATGCAGGCCCGTGGGATGACGCAGCCGCCCAGGCAAGGAGGGCTTTGTCTGCTTCCCGAGGCCTCTCCTGGTTTCCATGGCAGCACTGACAGGAGCAGGGGATGGGCAGGGCCATGGTCACCGCCCAGCTCCGCAATGATCCAGGCTGGAGGGCCCAGGAAGCTGAGGAGTGCACGGAAACAGCGGAGCCCAAGACAAGGAGCACATGTGCCCGGCCTGGGCTGTGGGCGGGTGGGAGCACTGATGGTCGTGGATCACTACGCGAACCTCCATCTTCATTGTCATGACGACAGCTATGTCAGTCCAGTGGACGACCCAGACCTGCAGGGTCCCACCTAGCCAGGCACTCTGAGGTGGGCTGGGAGGGGGCGCCCTAGGGACCCTCAGGCCCAGCGGGTGGTGGAATGCTGGCTTTCTCAGGTCTAAGAAACACCTTTAAACACGTGCTACTCCCGCAGCCTAAGTGAAGAACCGCTTTAAGGAGGCAGGTGGTGGGGCGGCCACACATATAGACCTGCGCTCTGCAACAGGGTCATGGCCACCTGCAGCCTGTGAAGTGCTCATTAACTAATTTACGTAAAGGACGCTCAGCTCCTCAGCTCACGCTCCATGTGCGGGCGTCCCTGGCCACTGTGACGCAGATGCAGAGCAATGCCCTGTCACGGAAAGTTCCACCGATGCCCCGAGGCAAACACGCAGGGAGACCTCACACGAGAGCAGGTTCCCACACCTGCGTGCATGTGCCTCACCGGGGTCACCTGTCTGGGACCCGAGGGCCCGCCTGCCTGGCCCCGGGGACACACGGGCCTGTGGCACCGGCCCCTTCACCATCCAGGGAGCCAAGCAGCTGCTTCTCCTCTTCCATGCCGGGGGTGGGGCCGGGTCCCCTTCTCACATGCTCAAAGCCAGTGTCACACGGGTGCAGGGTGCACCCTGCCATCCAGAACCTCTGTTTCCCCCTCTCCCCACACTTCTCTGCCTCCAGCACTGTCCCCACCACCCACACAGCCCCCAACTTTATTTCCCCCTTACCTTCCTTCCCAGGGTGGGCTCCTCCCTCCACGGACCCACTGCCCAGACACCGCAGACGCCTTCTTTTCCTGCCCTCACCAGGACCCACAGGGCTGTCTTTAGCTTTTGGTAACATTTCTTCAGGGTGATGAACAGTGACAGAAAAGCAGCAGGGTGACCCCTCATAGGGCAGGCCAGGCTTGGTGCCAATCTGACAGAAAGGTGTTTGGTGCAAATCTGATGAAAGGTGTTCGCTTTTCAGACTGTGGGTTGCAGGCAGGGGCCAGGCACCTGCATCCTGTCCCTGTACAGACAGGGGCTCAGGTTCATGGAGCTCATGCTGGGACCCTCTCTGGGCCAACAGGGCTGAGGACTGTGGGGCGCAGGGGCAGGTCCCCATCCCCTCCACTCACTTCTTCCTCCCCTCCCCTTCCCCCCAGGCTCCAGTGCAACCGCTGCCAGTGGGGCTGGTCCTCTGCCCACGTGCACATCCTATTCCATGTGCGATGGGACAAGGACCGCCACCTGGGGCTGGTGAAGATGCGTATCTGGGCCCAGGCGTGCCAGCTGTGCCCGCCGGACGCCCGGGGAGACTGCCAGGTGAGCCTGCTGAACGTGCGGCTCTTCCTCAACAAGCTGGTCCTGTTCGTCCTGCAGCAGTGCTACCAGGAGAGCATCAGCTCCGACGAGTGCCCCGAGGTCTGCTTTGGGGACCACTGTGAAGCCTGCGACCTGGGTGTCTGCTTCTTCCAGAAGCCCCCAGACCCCGCCTGGGGGCCCGAGACCAGGAGCCCCAGCACCGTCCAGGCCATGCCAGCCCTGGGCAGCGGCCCTGTGGCCAATTGCGCCTGGGGCTTCGTCCTCCCCTCTGTGTCCGACCCCCTCTCTGAGAGCAGCCGCTTCTTTAGCGAGGACATGGACATCATCACCGTGCCCTTCACCCTGGTGAGCGTGGGCAGGGACAAGGGCTCTGTTGGCCCTGGAGAGGGCACCCCCAGCGAGGCTGGTCTCCAGGGGCTGATGATCATCGACAGGGGCTCCACCGACCAGCCTGCCAGTCTCAGGGCCTTGCCCACCAGCATGAGCATCCTGGTCAACATCAAGGCCCCCATCCTCCACGGCAGAGACCACCTGCTCAGGAGCATCAAGTCCTTCCAGGTCAAAGGCTTCATCTTCAAGGGCTTTGGCTCCCTTTTGGGCCAAGACAAGGGCCCGGGCGCCGATCCCAGCAGCAACAGTGGACCCACTGGAGATGCCACCCTGCCCGTGTCCTATGTCTTGGGCCTCACAGAGAAGGGCGAGGGCTCCATCACCTTTCCCTTGTCCTTGGCCAACATCCTCCAGGGCCCGGACTCCCTCCCTGACCTCAACGGCTCCCTGACCTTCCCTTTCATCATCACCGACCAGTGCAAGGGTGGGGCAGAGTGTGGCCACGACCCTGCCCTCAGCCCCGCCTCCTCGGGGAGCAGGGGTTCCCTCATCATCCCCTTCTCAGCCTTTAGTCCCATAAAGCTTGGGGGCCTGCAGGGCAGCAGCCACCACAGGAGCAGGCACTGCGACAGGCACAGGCGCCGCCGGGCCCGGAGGCCTCGGGCCCGCAGGGAGGAGGACTTCTTGGAGGAGGAGGATGGCTGGTGCTGGCCGAGTTTCGATCCCTACGAAGAGGTCTGGGTCTGGATGTGCATGATCTTCTTCGTCCTCTGGACTCTGTACCTGTGCACTTCTTGACGGCTCCCAGACCCGTGCCTGAGCGTGCCACCTCCCTCCCGGCTCCCCCACCGCGTCTCTCCCTCCGCAGGGCTGCCCAGACACAAAGCCAAGTGCTGCTGGCCCCCCAGCCCCCACCGCTCCCCACCAGCCCCGCCCCCATTCTGCCAGCCCCCCTGAGCTGGGGCCTCCCAGTGCGCACAGCTGCTCCCTGGACCTCTTGCTTCTGTGTTCTCTCTCTTGACGTGACTCAAGCAGTGGTCCCGTGATGTCCACGTGTGATGTCCACGTGTGATCATTCCCCGGTGTGACCCCCAGCTGCCCCTGTGTGCTCACTTGTGTGTGTTACACTCCGTTAAAATAAAAGTCGAAAAGGGAAGACCATACAGCACACTTGGGCCGATCACAGCCAGCGCCTAAGAGAAGGTGGTGAAGTGGGAGAGCGGTGGCCAGGGGCCCCTGGCGCTTCCCCAGGGCGTGATGGGACTGGGCCTCCGGCACAGAGCTCGTGTCCGCTCGCCTTTGCTGTGCACGCACGCACGGCCCAATTGCCACGCTCCTGCCCCGGGGCCAGGTCGAACCCCGTGGAGGACCGGTGGCAGGTCGGAGCCCCGTCCGCCCTACAGTCATTGCACCCCCCTGCGTAGGGACCCTGCCCAGTCAGGACGCCCTAGAAGGGTTAACACCTGGAACAGCTTGTGGGGGGATCACCAGCTTGAGGGCTCCTCGGATTAGGGGGCCCCCTCGAGGCCAGTCTGCCCCCACCCCGCCCTGCCGCCCACCCGAAGGCCCCCGGGATGGCGTGAGGGGTGAGGAGAAGGAGCAGCGGGGATGTCAGGTCTCGCCACCCGCAAGTCGAATGGGCGGAGACGGCCCTTCCCCGACCCCCATTCGCCCCTCCTCCAGCCCCGCCTCCCCCCGCCGGCCGGCCGCCCGCGCTGTCCTGCGGCGCCCCCGTGTGGCCGCCGGCCGCATCGCAGCCCTGCATTGGGGGAGCGGGGTGGTAGCTACTGCTGTTAAACTGTCTAATCGGCTGGCTTAGTTAAAACCCAACCAACCCCACCCGTTATCAGTATCTCTAACATTCGTCTTAATGAATAATGAAATTTTGTTTAATTCATTAATAACTAATTTACTAGAATTAAAATTCACTAATAAAAATGAGAGTGCATGCAATATGCCCATTGGATCTGTGGCGGACCCATCCTTAGGCACATCAGCTATTCTGATCTGTACCCACCTGCATAACCATGACTCTTCAGGCGCAGGGACACTCCTTACAGCGCAGAGGGCAGCCTGGGACTGAAGTCCAGGACAGCCACAGCAGAGCCCACACCTGAGCCATCACCAGAGCCTGCACCTGAATCCAGGCCTGAATCCACACCTGACCTGAGCCGTACGTGAGCCCCTGCGCAGCCTGAATGACCAGGCTGGGCCTTATTAAATATGAGATACTGAATGTCTGAAAGGTCTCAAAGAGGACTGAAGGCAGATGCATTTTGGATGCAATTATTGTTAGTTCAGCCAAAGTGGGGCGGGCTAACATGTGAACAGTTTGCTGCTTTTCAGTAAACTTCCTAGTGGAGGGAAGAGAACCCAATGTCTTGCACCCCAGGGAGTGGCCACGGCAGACATGAGCAGCGGCACCCTCCTCTCCTCCAACTGGGGCCCCCTGACCTGTCTGCAGGGCAGACTTCCAGAAGACCCTAAGGCAGGGGTGGGGGAGCTTGACCTGGCCGAGAGCACACCCCTGTCGTGGCCGGAGTCCTGCAGGTACAAGGGGCCCTTGCCGGAGGCCCCTCAGCGGGTGCTGGGAACCCACCCTGTGTAACCACCCCCCCCCAGAAAGCTTCTCTGTCGCTTTTCTCTTAGTTGAAGTCAGAGGACAACCTGTTGACCGCACTCCCACAGTCAGTAAGGGTGACCTGGTGTTGCCATCTAGAAAGTTCTAGGAAATTCCACAGCTCACATCAGAAAGGGGCTGGGTCAGGGTGGGCCGGTGCAGATCCCTGAGTCCCTCAGTGGTCGAGGCAGGTCCCTGCCCCCGGTGCCCTTGGCGGCCTGGGCGGGACAGTGGCCATGCTGTATCCTGTCCCAGGCCCTGGGGTGGCTGGAGTCCGGACGGGCTGCTGCTCCCTGGGTGGGGAACCTCACACTTGGTACTGCTGGTGGTGCCAACTGATCATGAAAGTGCCACCAAAAATTCAGCTCCCGGGAGCGGAGGCGCTGGGGCGTCCTCTCTGCATTGTCCAGGGACTTAGGGCCCCTATATGGCAGCGAGGGTTTTGCGTGGGGTCTTCAGAAGCTAAAATAATTGTCTACATCACATATTCATTCAACCAACCGTGGGTCTGCCCTGCTGTGACCAACCGGCTGCAACCTACCGGCCCATGACAGCCAGGACCCACCTGTCTGGCAGCGGGCGTGGGTGGCGGAGGGCGGGACAAAAGGACGGCATTGTGTGTCCTTTAAACACAAGAAACTCATGAAAAGGACACACACTTATTGTAGAAATAGAGAGCAGAGGCAGATGGAGGAATTAGAGCAGCGGTTCTCAACCTGTGGGTCGCGACCCCTTTGGGGGTCGAACGACCCTTTCACAGGGTCGCCTAAGACCATCAGAAAACACATATGTAATTACATATTGTTTTGTGATTAATCGCTATGCTTTGATTATGTTCCATTTGTAACAATGAAATTGGGGGTCACCATAACATGAGGAACTGTATTAAAGGGTCGCGGCATTAGGAAGGTTGAGAACCACTGGATTAGAGGCTGCCACAAGACTGCCTATTCACCGTGTGGCTCACCTTCGTGCCGTAGCCTCGGGGATGGGGCCGCCCAGGTGGAGCAGACCCTCCCTGGGAGCCTGCCCGGGTGCGGGTGCGAGGTGTTAGTCCTGGCCTGGGGCCTGGGAAAGGAGCGGGGCAGTGTGTGTGTGTGTGTGTGTGTGTGTGTGTGTGTGTGTGTGTGTGTGACGGCTCCAGCGGCAGGCTCATTTCCTCTCGGGGTGTGTAGGGGGGGGGGGGGACCCTGGGGTGGCTCTGCGGGAGGGGTGGCCCAGGCAGACAGGCAAGCGGGGCCCCGGGTCAGTGCCAGGCTCTCCTGCTGCCCAACCTGGAGTCCAGGAGGACGACTGTCTGAGGCCCAGCTGGGACCTCCTGCCCCGCGAGGGCCCGGAGGCCAAGGGCCGGCGCACGAGCTGTCGGGGGTCTTGGCGACGCTGCTTTCAGTGGGAGCAGCGGTGGGGCCCCTGTTCTCTCTGCTCCGCCGCCTTCGCCCTTCTGTGAGCACATTCCCTCCTACTGGCGGGTCTCGCGGGCGGGATGTGTGGGGCCCCGGCCCCCCTGCCCTCAGCACACACCCTGCCAGCCCCGCCGACCACCCGCGGAGGGCGCTGCGAGCCCGGGAAGGGCCAGGTGATGGAGGCGCAGCTCCCGGCGCGCCGTCAGCGACTCCTGGGCGGGCAAAGGCCCCCAAGGGCACCGACTCCGGCGGCTTCTGGGCCCGGCCTCGGGCTTCGTGCTCGCGGGGCCGCCAGGTGGCGCCCTGGTCCCACGGCGCACGTTGGTATCCAGGTGGGCTGGGCGGAGGGCAGACCTGCCCCCTTCACCGCTGTATGACGTCCGTGCCCCCGTCCCGGGCTGGAAGCAGGTGCCCCGTCCAGGTCTCTGTCCTTTCGGGCTGCTCGACCCTTGGACACTGGTCTCACCCTCCAGGCACACAGCTGAGATGATGGGGGGACGGACCGTGGCTCCCATTCCAGATAGTCAGGGCCTGGGGTGCCCCACGTGGGGGGCGGGGCTCCTGTCCACCTCTTGGCTCTCCCCAGGGTCTGGGGCGGCAACCAGAGAGCGACTTTGGGCCGCCGGTCCCCATGGCTGGGACTTCGCCCCCCTGGCCCTTGACTGAGCTTCGCCTCCTGCTCACTGTCCTGCCCCCAGACCCCGATCCTCTCTCCTCTACCCGGGGATCTCTGGGGCGTTGATGGTAGCTGAGGCTCCTCATTTCGCTCATGTCTGCTGAGTTTTGAAAGGAGCCTGATCCAGCCAGGACACCATCGTAGCTTAATCAAGAGAAGCTGTGTTATTTTC
Source organism: Myotis nattereri (assembly GCF_964212035.1). Lineage (NCBI taxonomy): Eukaryota > Metazoa > Chordata > Mammalia > Chiroptera > Vespertilionidae > Myotis > Myotis nattereri. Next base: position 37,010,994 of record NC_138082.1, read on the forward strand.
AAATGTGTTGCATTTGAAAGGTTCTTTAATAAACACACAGAGGCTGCTCTGTGTCAGACACTCGGCATGTCGCCACCGCCCTGACAACAGGGCGGCTCTTGTTGCTTAATTCCATTTTATAAAAATATTTTTTTATTTATTTCAGAAGAGGAAAGGAGAGATAGAAACATCAATGATGAGAGAGAATCACTGATCAGCTGCCCCCACAACCCCCTCCCCCCACCCCGCAACACACACACACAAACACACTCCATGGGGACAGAGCCCGCAACTCGGGCATGTGCCATGTCTGCATTAATTTCCTTAATGACTAATGACGGCAAAATCCTTTCATGGGCTCACTGACCATTTGAGCACCTTCCTTTTTGAAATGTTTTTAGTCTTGGGAAATGTTCGTTGTTTGCTTAAAAAGTGTGTGTCCTGCAGTTTGGGGGGGAAATGTTCTGTAAATGATTCCCTTTTCTCCAAGCTGTGTGGCTGAGCCCGTCCTCAGGTCTCTCTCTCTCTCTCTCTCTCTCTCTCTCTCTCTCTCTCTCTCTCTCTCTCTCTCCTCCTCCCTAAGAGAAAGCATATGTATCCTGCAGAACTCAGCCCCTGAAGCTAGGTTTCAGAGACACCCTCCACAACCCAGCCTGTGGCGAGTCACAAAGGGCCCAAGCGAGGAGGGAGCTCCCAGCTGAGCCCCCACGGGGTCCCTTAGGATGGAGTCCCGCTCACCTCGAGCTCCAGGCCCACCCGCTCACCTCCCATCCTCTCTTTCTTCCCCGTCCCTCCTCACCTAGTGCCCCCCAGCCTCTGAGTCTGGCTCAGCTTTGCCCGAGAACAAGATCAGTGACACAGAAGACAAGGCTGGTCAGTGGTCTGCGTTCCTGGGTTTGGGCTCCTGCCATTATTGGGGTGTGATGGGTCATTGGGGTGGTAACAGATGGCAAGGAGGGGGTGGCTGTTCCTGAGGGTTCTGCACAGCCTCACGGGGACGTGACTGTGCCCTTCGGGCCAAGAGGGGCTCGTCTACGCCTCTGTTCGTTGGTGTTGACAGCACCGATGATCTAAGTGTATCCTCACATAAAACCACCTCCAGCAGCCTGGGCCTTCACCAGTGTCCGTGAGCGACTCCTAGTCCAGACTATGTCCGGGGATCTCCAGGTCCCCAGGCTGTGTGTCCAGGGAATCTCCTGAGTCACGAATGTGACAGGTGGCCCGGTGATGACTGAAGAGCATGCTTGTAGGTCTGCCTCGGAACTTCCTCCACTTGTTCTTTCTTTTTTTAATCCTCACCCGAGGATATTTTTTCCATTGATCTTTAGAGAGAGAGTGAAAGGGGGGGAGGAGTGGGAGACAGAGAGAGAGAGAGAGAGAGAGAGAGAGAGAGAGGGAGAGAGAGAGAGAAACATGGACTAGTTGGCTCTCACATGTGCCCTGTCCAGGATAGGGGATCAAACCTGCAACCGAGGTATGTGCCCTTGACTGGGAATGGAACCTGCCACCTTTCGGGCTGTGGGCCGGTGCTCTAACCACTGAGCAACCTGCCAGGGCCACTTGTTTTTTCTGGACTTTCAACTATGAGGTCAGCTCTGGAAATGTCCTCCGAGGAATCTGTTGGGCACAGAAGGTCCCTGGCGGCTGCTCTCAGAGCCTTTTCTCTGAGTAACTCCCTGGAGAGTCCCCAGGGCAGGCAAAGCCGTGCGCCTTCCCTGCCCTTTGTCAACCTGATGGAGGGTCACACAAAACAGAACCCAAACCAACAAGCAGCTAACCCTGGAGAGACGACGGGAGACCAGAGGGAGCCACAGCTGGACTCCAGCCCCAGACCAGAGCTTCCGCATCTTCAGAGCGGACCCAGGACCACAGCTGGGTCTGGGCCAGTGAGAGCACAGGCTGTGGCGTTTGGGTGACCACGTGAGGGTGGTCGCTGCTGGAGCCTGGGTCCCTGTCGGGAGATGAGAGGGGCCAGGTCCTGTGGCGGCCCGGCCTCCGCTGGGCGCCCTGCCTCCTGCCCGTCCAGCGGGGACGGAATCCTGACCTCAGGGCCGCATGGCCTCAGGGACGCGTGCTCTGCAAACCTGAGCTTTCCCACCTGTGCACATGGGGGATTCTGGAAAAGCAGAGCTTTATATGATCTCCCATCCACCATGATCATGGGGCTGAGATTTATGGGCATGTTTTGACCGAAGGGGAAATAAAATTTGCAGCCTCGGAGTCAGAAAGCCTGGTGGGGCGGCTGAGTTTCTTTCTACGGCTGTTGCAAGTTGACAACATGTTGGTCGGCTTTTAAGATGTGTGGATTTTAAAGACAGAGGAAATTTTGCACAAACCCTTGTTCCAATTATTGTAGGTTTTATTGGGCACCTTCTATGTGCTTCACAAGCAAAACCAATGGCAGCCGAGCGGAGCAGGGGGAGAGCTCCCGTGAAGCTTGGTTGTGGTGCAGTGGCTCTGCGGGCGGTGCCCACACACAGCCCCTCACGGGGTGTCCCTTCTCGGGGGAACTCACGTGACTGGCTGTGTGCCTCCGTTCCACGCAGGACTCAGGCTGCCGTCTTGTCTCCGGAGGCCCGTGGGGCAGCCTCCAGGGGAGCCTGCAGCGCCCTGTGCCTCAACTCCAGCTTCTGAGCCCATTCTCCACGGAGCCTGGGATGCGGAATTTCACTGTGAGTCACCTTCCCAGGACCCCGACACCTGGGCTGTGTCCCCACCCAGCCGGCAGCTGTGACTGTGTGAGGTCGCAGAGAACCCTGCAACCTCGGGCGGCCACTTCAAGGTCAGGGCCATGCCTGTCACGGAGGGTCTGTCTCGGACCCTAGGCCCAGAGGGAAAGCACTTTGCCCCAGGAAGTAGCTTCTGGAAACTTCCGAGTCCCAGAGAGGCTGAGCCACATCCTGAACTCTCTGCTTGGTGAGGCCTGGTTCATGGCGGATGAGGATGGGCCTGCTCCCACCCGCCTCCCTCCCCAGCGCCCTCGCATTGCACCCACCTGTCCCAGCCCGGCCACCTCAGGAGGCACACACTGTGGTCACCACAGCACAGAGCACAGGGTGACCCGGCTGCGGGGACGTCCAGGTTCAGGGGGCCAGGCTCCCCCAGCCCTGGGTGTTGGCCCACAGACAATGACCACCTGGTGCCTTCGCCCGAGGTAGGGTGTGGTTTGGCTTTAGTGGGTGGAGAGATGGGCGCTTGGCTCCTGCCGACCTCTGGGGAAAGGGCATGCACTCAGACCCTTGTCCCGGCACCCAAGGGCCTCAACGAGGAAGGCACCTCCGAGCAGCAGGTGGTTAGACCAGGACAGCAGTGCCCATGTGTGACGGGCCCCCAAGTGATGGCCCCACACACGACTGTCACGCTCCTGCCCCTGCACCAGGCCCTGAGTGCTGACTGGCTCCTGGGAGCCGCTGGGTGCCTGTGAGGACGTCTCAGGGGCAGCTGTGGTCCAGGGGACAGGGCATGTCCTGGCTGCGGTCTGTGGTCCTGATAACTAGCCACATCTTTCCCAAGAGGCACAGACGTCCCGCCCACAGTCCCATCCCCATTAGCCCAGGACCTTGGTGACATACCAGCTGGTGCTGATGCACCCTCACTGTTGGACCCAGCGCCCACTCCTGGGCCTGCACCGCTGGGCAGAAGACCCAAAGGTTCCAGGGCCTGATGGCAGAAGAGGCCAGGGACAAGGCCCTGAGACCCGCAGCTGGGAGGAGCGTCAGGGTGAGGACCCCCTGAGAGCTGGGGTGGGGGCCACGCCATGTGGAGGGGAGGCACCACGGCCCCCACCTATGCCTAACCAGGGCAGATGTCCTGAGTGGCAGAGCCCACCCCACAGCCAGGGGACCACAGGCGGGGGAGGGTGGGCCAGTGCAGCAGCCAGACCTCTGGCAGCTGGAAGGTCAGTCCAGCTCTGTCCCGGCGCCACCAGGATCCTCCTTCCCAACCTGCTCCAAGGGCAGCGCTGGTGCTATTTGAGGAAGAGGCTGTGGCCACTTTGGTATCCTGGCCATTGGAGGCCTGGTCTAGGTGTGAATTATGTGCTAATCTGCCCTCTTAGCTGTCCCTGCGATCAGACACCCTGGCTCTGCCTGTGAGGCCCCCCTCAGCAGCAAGGTCGCGGGACTTGGCTGCAGAAAGAGAGGGATTGCTTTGGATCTACAGTCCTGCAAATGTGTGGGAAGGAGTAGAATGAACACACTCAGGGGGAGCAATTGTAAGAATATCAGATAAAGCAGGACATGCCTCCATAACAAGTTCCACACATGCTCAGGAGTGTGAGAGTATAAGGGATGGGGTGATGGAGTGTGAGAGTATAAGGGATGGGGTGATAGAGTGTGAGAGTATAAGGGATGGGGTGATGAAGTGTGAGAGTATAAGGGATGGGGTGATAGAGTGTGAGAGTATAAGGGATGGGGTGATGAAGTGTGAGAGTATAAGGGATGGGGTGATAGAGTGTGAGAGTATAAGGGATGGGGTGATGGAGTGTGGGATGCAGGGAAGGGGTGATGGAGTGTGGAGGATGGAGGAATGGGGTGATGGAGTGTAGGATGGAGGGAAGGGGTGATGGAGTGTGGAGGATGGAGGGATGGGGTGACAGAGTGTGGGATGGAGAGATGGGGTGACAGAGTGTGGAGGATGGAGGGATGGGGTGATGGAGTGTGGGATGGAGGGAAGGGGTGATGGAGTGTGGAGGATGGAGGGATGGGGTGATGGAGTGTGGGATGGAGGGAAGGGGTGATGGAGTGTGGAGGATGGAGGGATGGGGTGACAGAGTGTGGGATGGAGGGATGGGGTGACAGAGTGTGGAGGATGGAGGGATGGGGTGATGGAGTGTGGGATGGAGGGATGGGGTGATGGAGTGTGGAGGATGGAGGGATGGGGTGATGGAGTGTGGGATGGAGGGAAGGGGTGATGGAGTGTGGAGGATGGAGGAATGGGGTGATGGAGTGTAGGATGGAGGGAAGGGGTGACGGAGTGTGGGATGGAGGGATGGGGTGACAGAGTGTGGGATGGAGGGATGGGGTGACAGAGTGTGGGATGGAGGGATGGGTGATGGAGTGGGGGATGGAGGGATGGGGTGATGGAGTGGGGGATGGAGGGATGGGGTGACGGAGTGGGGGATGGAGGGATGGGGTGACGGAGTGTGGGATGGAGGGATGGGGTGACGGAGTGTGGGATGGAGGGATGGGGTGATGGAGTGTGGGATGGAGGGATGGGGTGATGGAGTGTGGGATGGAGGGATGGGTGATGGAGTGGGGGATGGAGGGATGGGGTGATGGAGTGGGGGATGGAGGGATGGGGTGACGGAGTGGGGGATGGAGGGATGGGGTGACGGAGTGTGGGATGGAGGGATGGGGTGACAGAGTGTGGGATGGAGGGATGGGGTGATGGAGTGGGGGATGGAGGGATGGGGTGACGGAGTGTGGGATGGAGGGATGGGGTGACAGAGTGTGGGATGGAGGGATGGGGTGACGGAGTGTGGGATGGAGGGATGGGGTGACGGAGTGTGGGATGGAGGGATGGGGTGACAGAGTGTGGGATGGAGGGACGGGGTGACGGAGTGTGGGATGGAGGGATGGGTGATGGAGTGGGGGATGGAGGGATGGGGTGATGGAGTGGGGGATGGAGGGATGGGGTGACGGAGTGTGGGATGGAGGGATGGGGTGACGGAGTGTGGGATGGAGGGATGGGGTGACGGAGTGGGGGATGGAGGGATGGGGTGATGGAGTGTGGGATGGAGGGATGGGGTGACGGAGTGTGGGATGGAGGGATGGGGTGATGGAGTGTGGGATGGAGGGAAGGGGTGATGGAGTGTGGGATGGAGGGAAGGGGTGATGGAGTGTGGAGGATGGAGGGATGGGGTGATGGAGTGGGGGATGGAGGGATGGGGTGACGGAGTGTGGGATGGAGGGAAGGGGTGATGGAGTGTGGGATGGAGGGAAGGGGTGATGGAGTGTGGAGGATGGAGGGATGGGGTGATGGAGTGGGGGATGGAGGGATGGGGTGACGGAGTGTGGGATGGAGGGATGGGGTGATGGAGTGTGGGATGGAGGGATGGGGTGATGGAGTGTGGAGGATGGAGGGATGGGGTGATGGAGTGTGGGATGGAGGGATGGGGTGATGGAGTATGGGATGGAGGGATGGGGTGATGGAGTGTGGGATGGAGGGATGGGGTGACGGAGTGTGGGATGGAGGGATGGGGTGATGGAGTGTGGGATGGAGGGATGGGGTGATGGAGTGTGGAGGATGGAGGGATGGGGTGATGGAGTGGGGGATGGAGGGATGGGGTGACGGAGTGTGGGATGGAGGGATGGGTGATGGCACGGTGAGGTGTTCCTCTCTCCCCTTGTCCAATGTTGTGATTAGAAGCTGAGGTAATGTATGACATGAGATCTGGGAGTGCAATGCTGTTGCTGGGAGGCAGGGGGCTGAGTGCCTGAGCCCACGGGGTCTGCTCTGCTGTAGACCACCCAGCGCCGCCCCCCACCTACCTGTCCAGGGCGCTCCTGCGGATCCGCTCGCCCTCTCTCTGCAGCTGCCGTGCGTGATGCTGGATTTTCTTCTCCCAGAACACCTTCAGCTCCTCTGCGTCGGAGACCACCCGTCCTGGGTGCTTTGAAGTGTAGCTTTTACTCATTTCCTGGAAGAGGGACCATTTACAAGACTCAGTAGTTTTGTGCTGTGTTCTGAGAGCGCAGGGGAGCCAGGAGAGCCAGCAGGCCAACAACAAGGATGCAGGCTCGGCCCCACACGTCGGCCTGTGCCTGGCACGCTGGCCCCTCAGTTGTACATTTGATAGAACATGGTCAAGTGAGGCTGACTGATGTTGACGTCCCCCCCGTTCTTTTGCACTGAAATGACCCGAGATGAGGACGTCAGTGGTCTCAGAACACAAACTCAGAAACTGCAAGACCGTCTGTACCGCAGGAACTGCTCTGACAGCTGCTCTGCAGAGAGCGCACCAGTTAACGCCGCATCGGGAGCCCGTGGGCAGGCTGTCCCCGTCACCTGCCCGTTGTGCACCTGCCCAGCCTGGCCGCAGGCCTTGTGGACACCCACCCCGTGCTCCTGGAGGAGGTGACGGGAGGGAGGCCCTGGTTGTCCGAGGGAAGGGGGTGCCTGCTGTCTGCAGCTGCCTGAGCCCTGCCCTGGGCGTGAGCTCCGACCTCAGGGCTCAGGGGGCAGACAGGGCGCCTTCCCTGCTGCTCTCGGGCCTGCCCTTTACCGCTGCCTGCTGTCCAATGGGAAGCGCGGTGGCTGTTTCCCAGCTGGGGGCCGTCACCCTCTGAGGGAGGCACGGGAAGGTTCAGCCCACGCTGGGTGATGTCAAGCCGTTGTGCTGTGGCCATGTGATCGTCAGCCCTGGACGCAGGCGCATGGCCAGGTGTGGGCCCCCCTCCTCCCAGGCCCTCCCAGACCTGCTCTTTCCCAGGAGGCGCTGAGCACACACATCTGTGCTGAATGAAGCTGCCGGCGAATTAAAGGAAGGAAACCGGCTGAGATGGTGCTGCCCGTGGGCTTTGCTCTGCGGTGGTAGGCGGGGGGGCCTCTCGGGCCCACTCAAGAGTCTGGGCAGGAACCGTGCCCCCCTCCCGCGCCCCGAGGGAAATGGGTTCTTTGAAACCGAGTGGAAACAAAGCCGAGACCAGCTGCTCCTGGCTCAGCCCCTGAGCAGCCCCAGACCTTCTCGGCTGAGAAACCACAGGTCAGGGACCCGGAGAGCCAGGAGGGCACAGCGAGGAGACACCTGGGGGCAGGTGAGCCGTGGACAGGTGAGCACCAGCAGCTTCTCCGCCGGAGCATTCGCATCACAAACCCGAGAGGGAAAAGCTATAAGCAAAGTGGAATTCCCCTCAGACAGAGCTTACGTTTCAGTCGCTTCTCACCCAAACCGGAGACCTCCTGGGCAGCGGGTGCGCTCGGTGCCGTCTCCGTCCCGTCCCCGGCGCGTGCCTCGGTGCCTCCGGGCACTTCCTCTTATATGAGTTTGGTGGCTGGTCTTGGCGTCAGCTCGGTGCCGGAAAGGCGACCTGCCTTCAGTCTGGCCACGGCCCCTGGAGACCATCTGGCTCCCACACGCACGCACTCACTGGTGGGCACGCGTCCTCAGCTCCTCACCCGGAGCCCGAGGGCAGCTCAGCGACTGTCTCTGCCAGATTGCCAGCAGGGACAAGAGCGCCTCCTCTCTCTCTCTCTCTCTTTTAAAAATAGGTTTTTATTGATGCTTTAGAGAGAGGAAGGGAGAGGGATAGAGGGATAGAAACATCAGTGATGAGGGAAACATCATCGGTCAGCTGCCTCCTTCTGGGGATCGAGCGCACAGCCCGGGCATGTGCCCCATGGGAATCGAACCTCGAACTCTTGGTTCCTGGGTCGATGCTCAACCACTGAGCCACACCGGTTGGGCAAGAACGCCTTCTCTCAATGGCGAATCCCAAGAAGCCTCATAGGTTGAGGTTTTTAAAAAAGCAGCTGGTGTCCGACCCCCTTGATGGTAGTATGTAGCGGAGGGTTGTCTGAAGGGATGGTCTGCAAAGAATACATTGGTTATGCTTCTGGGAAGGCAGCGCAACTGCAAGTAGCTGTTTTCTTATTTTTTTAGCCTATTGTGAAGTGTTATGCTGAGTGTGTGCTACTTGTAGAACCTGAAAACCAGAGCTAAAGAGGGAGTTTGGGAGAACGCCTTTGGCCCCTCAGTCGACATTTTAACTGTGCATGTCCCCCGAGCTCCCCAATTCCCGCAAACGGATCAGGAGCACCACTGGCACCAAAGAAACCCAGCCTGTCACACTCTGAATAGACTTCTCCCTCCAACCCCCCAAATCGAATAAGGCAGCCAAGGTCGAGTGTCTGCAGAGCTGAAAACTGGACCCCTCACCTCCTCTACCCAGGCTCCCAGGGTCGCACCTGGGATCCTGACCGGCTCCTGTCCTCTGTCTGCCATGTGCCCGCCTCCTGCCACCCACCCACGGCGCACCCGGCCCTCCTACCTTGGTGTCTTCCTGGTCCCCTCGGACGTGGTCCTGATGTTCAGGGGAGACAGTGCCCCGACAGTCGCTGCAGCCGCATGTGCAGCACAGAATCCTGGGACAGGGTGCACACCTGCCAATCCCGCCATCAGGGTGGGGGCAGTGTGGTCTGGACCAGGGATGGAGGCCACCGGGGGCTCGTCCAGGAGATGGAGACGCACAGAACGTAGGTAGATCCCCACCCGTCTGGCAAACAAGACGCAGAAGCCAGCACAGCGCTTCTCCCGCACCTGCAGACGCACAGCCCGCGTCCTGAGGAGGGCGTTGGCGCTGGTCTCCGTGGGCTGGCCCACAGCCCAGGGTTGCTGCCTTCCCTGGGGACCGGACCCCCTCACCTTGGCATCTGGGAGGGGCAGGCAATCGCGTGCTAATGTATTTGTAAACGAGGTGATACAGACAATGACTGTTTTGTTTAGAAGGGTCCCTAACACATGTTCCCACACCTTGAGGTTGGAGGGTGCCCTGTGGGGAGCAGCCTTGAGGAGCATGTGGCCCTGTGGGTGGCCGGCAGCTTTCTGAGCAAGGACGGCTGGGATCCACCTCGCCAGCAGGTGCTGGTGGGAGACCAAGAAGCTGCTCTGTGCTCAGGTCCCCTCAAGATCCGCTGGTTCCCCTTTAAACCAGAGAACTGGCACCTCCACAGCCCCTGGGCATTAACCCCCCCCCCCCCACAGGGGACCCAGGACGCTAACTGGCCTTCAGGTGTGGGGAGGCCCGAGTGGCCCCTGAGGCTGTGGCCCAGGCTCCCCCTCCTCCCCATACTGTGCTCAGGGGCTCCCAGGCGGGGCCCTGGGTTTCCGTGGCCCTGTCTCCTGGGGACCTGTGGTCTGTGTGCAGGAGGCTGCGGCTTCTCGGCTCCATCATGGTACCTCTCCGTGCACATTGCCCTGCACAGTGCGCTGGCCGCCCCTGTCACCGTCAGAGCCTCCCTGGGTGAAGCACTCTGGTTCTTGCTGACACAATTCAGAGAAACCAGCAAAAATGGAGTCTCAAAGAACAGCGCCTTGGACAGTGGGCGGGGGGGTGGGGGGGACCGGCAGGGGTGTCATGAACAGACTGTCTGCCCTGGAGGTGCCGCTACTGCAGGAAGTCTGTGGTTTCCTGCAGGGACCCGGGCCCTGCTCAGGTCTTCCCGACATGCTCGGCGAGGTCCTGCTTGGCCATCCCTGTCCTTTTCTCAGACCCCAGCCCAGAACTTGTCCCACTGGAATGCCACTCCCAGGGCAGGGGGTCACTACTGTGGGCCTTGGGCTGCGACCCTCTGTGGCAGGAGCCAGCGTGTGACTGGACTTCTGCTATCACCGCCTCAGTCCCTCCCCGTCCCTCCCCTCTGGTCCCGGTGTGACTGGCTGACTGTCCCATGGGGAGGAGGCTCTCACCTGTTCACAGGAACTGGGGTGGGGCTGTGCCCAGATACGGGGTGTCGGGCTGGCGGGTGCAGGTCTCTCAGCTCCAGGCAGCCATGGGAGCCTGTGGCGTGTGATGACAGTGCCCATGTGTCCCCTCAGATCCTATGGCAGAGCAGGGCCCCCCCAGGGCAGGAGCAGGAGTGAGCAGGAGCATGTGGCGCCCCAGGCGGTGCCCGCCTCCCTTGCACCTTTGTGCGTTTGTTGTTGTTTTATAAATATATTCTTACTGATTTCAGAGCGGAGGGGAGAGGGAGAGAGAGAGAGAAACATCAATGATGAGAGAGAATCATCCATCGGCTGCCTCCTGCACACCCCCCACGGGGATTGAGCCGGCAACCTGGGCATGTGCTCTGACCAGGAATCAAACCGTGACCTCCTGGATCATAGGTCACTACTCAGCCACTGAGCCACACCCGCGGGGCCCTTTGTGTGTTTTAGAGAGCTTAGGGGTGACCTCCTGGAGCTTGGCTGGGCTGCAGTGTCCCCTGGGAGCCCCGGGAGCACCCTGTCCCCTCTTCCCTCCACCCACCCCTGTGGGCCGGCCATCCCACCATGGAGGGGGTTACGGTGTGGTCCCCACCATCTCCTCTGCCCTCTCTGGGAAAGGATGGCGACCTGCAGCATCTTAGAGTGGAGCTCCCATCCCCCTCGGGGCAACGCTCTGGACCTTTAGCCCCTGAGGACCCTCTGGGAGGGGAGCACAGGGGCTGCGGGCACAGCCTGCAGAGCCCACGAGGCCACCACAGAGGCCGCCGAGGCGGCTCTCGCCAGCTGCACAGACGGGTGGGACTTCTGCACCCACGCCCCTGCCCAGTGGCCACCACGGGGCCTGGCAGGATGTCTGTTTTCTGCACAGTCATGCTCTCGTGTGCTGTGTGCTCAGGCGAGCCCTTCCGGGGCCTGCACTGGCCACTGTCACCCACAGGCTCACTCTGAGCCCAGCCCTGGTTTACAGGGGAGCCTCCGGGTCCTTCCCGGGTGACAGGTGAGGAGCCTGGCTGAGGAGCAGGTCTGGAATGTATAGCACGTGGCTATTTGTACATTTGCATCGAGAATTCTGTGACCGACTTCCTAAAACTTTGGACAGCAGTCACCTCTGGGAGTGGAGGCCAGGAGTCGGGGCGGGTGGGGGGCAGGAGACTTTTCATTGTACACATATTGGCACAAACTTGTTTAAACGGGTATATGCGTTATTTTCTTGTGATAAGAATAACCTAAGAGCTGGGGAATCCCTGAACAAAATGATGCCTTTGGGAATGGGACTATACTATGCGAGTTTTAGAATATGCTAAGAAGCATAAGGAGAATGTATCCACAGCTCATCTTGACATTCAACCACCAAATGTGCGCTTCCTCATTTCTCTCTGGGTCTCTCTCCTTCCATTCGCCACCCTCCCCCGCCCAGGAGAAAAGACACGTTTCTATCTTATTTCCCAGTAACTCGGCCTGTCTGCCCTGCTACTCTTAACTCTTCCCAGACCTAGACACTCAAACCTGCACCGTGTCTGACGTGTGCACGCCTTAGGGTTCACCTCACGTGATTGGGTATTTAGACTGATTCCAATTTCTCGCCCCTATTTTTAACTCTGCAATGAATTTGTACTCAGTCCTCTTCTTGTATTCCAGGCTATTGACTTATCTGGTGGCGCGTCCTACAGGTGGAATTCAGCTCAGCTGGTGGAGATATTTTTAAGGCTCTGTGCACAGTGCCAGTTGCTCTATTAGTCCCTGTGGGGACGCCAGCGGGGAGGAGGGGCAGAGGGGGTGGCCGTGCTTTAACCCGAGAGGAATACGTTGGGATAAGTTGTTGAGACATTGACTATTATCTTCTGCCCACCTGAAGATTTTTTAAAAATAGAGTAACAAAAATATGGTTTGCTTGATTTAAAGGGACAGGGTGATGAGGAGGCAGCGGGCCCCTGGCTTGAGGTCCTGGACCTGGCGTGTGTGTCTGGCTGCAAGGACCTCTGCAGGATGCAGGACTATTGTTAAAGCCCGGGGTCCCGTTCGGATGTGCCACTAGTCTCGTCCACGGGCCCCCCTGGGGGCTCACTGACCCCGGCCTCTGGGGAGCTGCGTCCCTCATCTGTCTGACCCCAGACCACAGGCGGGGCTCCCGTGCCGAGGGCCCCCAGGCGAGTGCTGCAGGCTGGACGGGCTTCGTAGCCGAGGCAGAGTCATTGGCTCAAAAAGCGACCCTCCCTCCCCGAGGTGCCGCGTTCCTGCTGGCAGCAGAGCACAGGCATCCTCTCCCTTTGCTCATTTCACTTTAATTTTCTCATAGCTGCTGTAACCTGCTTGTCACCAAGGTCTTTTTAAATATATATATATATATATATATATATATATATATATATATATATTATTGATTTCAGAGAGGAAGGGAAAGGGAGAGATAGAAACATCAATGATGGGAGAGAATCATTGTGGGGATCGAGCCCACAACCCGGGCATGTGCCCTGACCAGGAATCGAAGCCATGACCTCCTGGTTCACAGGGCCATGCTCAGCACTGAGTCACACCGGTGGGCGCCAAGGCCTTCACAGCTCGACATCTGACTGTTCAGACAGCTGCCACCTGCTGTTCGTCTCTCTTATCGCTGGCCTGGTCTCTGCACACTGACTTGTAAATACGCACCGAAGGTCTCGGTCAGGTCAACGACTGCAGCTTCCGTCCGAAGGAGCAGAACGGTTTACATTCAGTGGCAGAAACCGATGTTTGGGTTGAAGTTCTTTCAGAGAGAGAGAGAGACTCCCGTGACGCTGCCCTGCTTCACGTCCCCACAGCGAGTGTCGAAACCACAGACACCTGTGTTAAAAAATAGATGAACCTTCCTTTTAGTGTTTATTCTGACATGTTATATGCACGCAGAAAGGGTAAGACACAAACACTAATAAACTGCTGTTCATGTTTTTAAATTCCTTTCATTCTCAAAGAACCTAGTGAGCTGAAATGTAACAGGTGCCTGCTGGAGCCGATTGTTTTGGGTGTGTTTTTGTCACAGAAACTCTAAGTTTTTGGACACTGAGAGCTGTTTTGGGTAGGTGATTCCCCGAGCCTGGCTCCGCGAGCCGGGGTGGACAGCTCTCTGTGAAATCCTCCCCGGAATCCTGCGGAGTCTCCCGGCCCAGCTTCTCAGCAACGAGCCCTTGTTTTCTCCTCTTCATTTGCATCCCGTGTGCACAATGTCTTGGTCTCCGAATGTGACGCTGAATACGAGATTCTGGGAGCAGCCCTTCAGCCTGTCTGTGGGCCAAGGAGGCTGTGCGTGGGGCCCGGGCATCCACGGGCTCTCCTGACGGATCCGAAAAGCAACAACCAAGCCAAAGCCCAGAGGCCCAGTGACGCCTCCTCCAGGGCTCCCCCCAGCGTCCCTGGTCTGGAATGTGAGGACCCCCCTGGTCTCAGTTCCGGGTTCAGATTGTAAAGGGGTGTGGAGGGCGCAGCAGGACCCACCACCAGTGTGTTCTAGCTCAGGAGGTGCCTGAAATAGTCTGTAGAGCCAAACAGATTTTCCTAAATTCCCCAGTTTGTGAAAGTGTGACATGTATTTGAGACGATGTATTATTTAATTCCTACTACTTAAGCTATTTTTAAAAAAATTTTGTGAACATTTTGGTATTTTATAATCCGTGTTCCATTATATTGTGATACTTTGTAAACTTGCTATTTGAAGTGATTTTATTTATTTTTTTTGTTTTTTGAAAGGAGGACTGGGTGTTTATTTCCATGCCCGAGCCAGCACAGACCTGGTAGGCAGTAGTACCAGAGGGCCAAGAGGGAAGGCAGTGGCAGATGAAGCCGGGCCTGTGCCAGGCGGGCAGCCAGGGCCAGGCCAGCAGGAGGCTCAGGACAGGAGCAGACAAGAGGTGGGCCAGGCAGGCAAAAGCTGGAGGCACCAGAGGTGCCCTGGGCAGGAGAAAGAGAGAGAGAGGCAGAGAGGACCGCTGGCCAGCCAGCGCCAGACTATGACTGCACGGGAGCACGTGGGCAGAGCGCTGGGGGTGCCAGTCCTGGAGGCGGGTGTAGCATGGGCTCTGCAGCTCCAGGACACACTTTTCCCTTGACTTCTTCAGGTGCTCCTCATCCGGGTCTTGCATGAACTCGGTGCCCGTGAGGTGGGCAAGGATGCGGAAGGAACGGGATTGGCCTGTTCCGGGCCGTGGCCACCAGTCTTCCTGTCTTCCATCAGCTGCTGCTTGCTGGCGTCTGGGACCAGCAGTCGGATCGGCTGTCCATTCTGCTGCGGGGTGCTGTCAGCCAGCAGGGGCGCCCAGGAGGGCCACGCTGTCTTGTTGAGGGAAGTGCTGGTTGCAAAGGTGTACCCGGGGGTCCGAGGCAGGGGCCAGGGCCTTCGGACGTTTGCTCTGAGCCGGCTGGGCCCTGCTGAGACCCAGGCTGAGGCGCTCCCCACAGGCTCGGATCTTGTTTTGGGCTTCCATGTGCATAAGGCCTCCAGCATTCTCGCCATCGATACTCGCCAACAGCTACCCCAGGCTGTGCAGCTTTGCCTCCAGGCATGAGGCAAAGGGAGATGGAAAGGGGCACATTGAAGTCCTTGCCCCTTGCAGCCGAAAGCCCCAAGGGGCTGGTCCCTCCGGCACCACCTTGAAGGCATCCATGGTGCCTGCCCCTGTTCTGCCCTGCCGGGCACTGCTCACCGCCAGCTCCAAGGAGCCGCCTTGGGATCGGCCACCGTGTTCTGCTGAAGTGATTTTAGATTTACATCAGGTAAGCCAAAGAGAGGAGAGGTTCTCACAGCTTTTCACCAGGAACCTCAGTGCCAACGTCTCCCGTCACCAGCACCCCCACTTCTGACCTCTCGTGTCACCAGCGTATCAAAGCTGAAGAGCTAACACTGCTTAATGCTCTCAACTCAGCCACAGTCTTTATTCAGCTTCACCAGGTTCTCACTGACACCCTCGCTCTGTCCCGCTCTCTGTCCAGGATCCAACCGGGTCCCACACTGCCCAGGCCCGTCTCCTCAGTCCGTGCCATCTGGGACACTCCGGTCCTTTCCGGGCCTTACGACTTGGATGCTTTGGGGGGTACGGGTCAGGCATCTTGAAGAATGTTTGTTACCTGGGTTTGTGCGATGTTTTCTCAAGATTAGATGGGTGCTATGCTTCCCCTCCCAAAACCTAGACTTGATGTTTGTCCTTCTCAGGTCATAACGTTAGGGCTACCGAAGGTCAATCCATCTCCCTGACGGTGATGTTGACCTTGACTACCTTTGGGCTCCACTATAACTACTATTTTCCCCTGGTGGTGATGCAAATACCCATTTCTCCTGACGTTTAGCACCTGTACAGAGCTCTTCCTGCAAGAATAATTACTGTGGCATGTTGATTTTCTATGACTCTCTTCTTTTAACAGTTATTTTTAAGTTAAACTTATTGGGATGACATTGTTTAGTGACAAGTGTCAGGGTACAATTCTAAACGCATCACCTAAATATTGCACTGTGTGCTCACTCCCACAGTCCCGTCTCCATCCATCACCAGGCATTTGCCCCCTTTATCCTCTCCACCCTTCCTCACTCCCTTTTATATTTAATTGGAATTGTTTTGTTGGAACAGGCTGTCCCTTCTCTCCCATTTACTTATTTGTTCAAAAATTTTTATATCAATATGGACTCACGGATGTTTATCCTAGGGTTATAGTCCAATACAGTTATTCTTTTTTGCTTAAATTGTCCCAGATTTGGCCAACCCAGGGTAGCTCCTGTGCCCTTTCAACACTCCTAAGCCCTGACCATGGACAAATTAGCATCACAACTTAAATTTTTTTAAATAATCCTATTAAGCTTTGTCATGGTACCTACTTCAGAGGAATTACACAAGACGTATCAAAACTCGTGGGATGCAGCTAAATGATTGCTTACAGGGAAATTTATTCCTTAGGTCAGTGGTCGGCAAACCGTGGCTTGGCAAACCGCGGCTCGCGAGCCACACGCGGCTCTTTAGCCCCTTGACTGTGGCTCTTCCACAAAATACCGGCTCTTCCACAAAATACCGACTTCTGTGCATGGGCCATGAAGTTTCAATCGCACTATATGTGCGCACCCACGCGTGGTATTTTGTGGAAGAGCCACACTCAAGGGGCCAAAGAGCCGCATGTGGCTGGCGAGCCGCGGTTTGCCGACCACGGCCTTAGGTAAATGCATTAGGTGAGAAGACTGAAAAGCAATGATCTACGTTTTCGTCTCAAGAATCTAGAAAAAGAACAGGAAATAGACCCAGAAAAAGAAGAAAGGAAGAAATAATAATTATAAGAACTTCTTTTTAACCTCTGGCATATCAATTTTCTAGTTCAGTGATTTCTATTGTTAATTATATTATTTCAACCAACTTGAGTCTGGCATAACCTTGAAATCAAAACTTGACAAAGGCTTTTAAATAAAGGAAAACTGCAGTCCTTTCCCTCTGATGATAGCAATAAAAAAATTCTAAACAAGAAATTGGCCAAATTACAGACAAAGGTAATGCATCATGTTGCAGAGGGGTGTTTCCAGGGATAGAAGGTGGTTTAACAGCAGAAAGGAGACGATCCATCATGTCAATAGACGCGGAAAAGGCACTGACATTAAGAAAACTCCATTTATTGTAAAAACTTTTAGCAAACTGTGGGAAGAAAAGGGAACTTTTGTAACTTGATAGAGTATATGTGAATTCCTGCAGCAAACATCATTTTAATGGTAAATTAGTTAATGCATGTTTATTAATGGTGTCATAGGTAAGAAAAAATGCATGAGGATTTGAAAAGAAACATAGCATTTCTCACTGATGTGATTGTGTACATAGAAAATATAATTCATTAAAAATTCTTAAAATTAATAAGGATACAGATCATTATTATGAAAACCAATTGGCCCTGGCTAGGTGGCTCAGTTGGTTGGAGCATCATCCCATACACCAAAAGGTTGTGGGTTCCATCCCAGTTGGGGCACGTATGGGAGGCAACCGATTGATGTTTCTTTCTCTCTCTCTCTCTCTCTCTCTCTCTCTCTCTCTCTCTCTCCTTCTCTCTCTCTCTCTAACATATCCTCAGGTGAGGATTAAAAACAAACAAAACAAAAAATACAAACTGAACATTTAAAAAATCTTGACTATAAATTCAATGCAATCTGAATTACTATGCCAGAAAGTTATTTTCTTGGAAATGAACAAGCTTCTTTTAAAAGGTGTGGCAATCAGCCTCTGAGATGACCCTGGTGACCACCTCCTGCTGCCCAGGTCCTGTGTGACCCTCCCTTACGTGTGGGCCGCCCCGTGATTCACGCCTGATGAATGGAATGTGGCAAAGTGATGGATGCCACTTCTGAAGTTAGGTGACAAAAAGCCGAGACTTCTGTCTTGGGTTCCCTGTGGCACTGCCTCTGGGATGGCAAGCTGTCTTGTCACTAGGACGTTCAAGCAGCCTGTCAAGTCCGAGTCCCACGTGGTGAGGGACCGAGCTTCCAGCAACCACACGGTGAGTTCTGAAGGGAACAGTGAGCCTTCAGAAGTGACCTCAGACGGGCACACAGCTGGGCTGCAGCCTCTGAAGAAACCCTGAACCAGAGACACCCAGGTCCCGACGCACAGAAATACAGTGAAATAAACAACAAACACATACAATTTGTTTAAAGCTGTATTTACTAGCCCCAGCCCTGTCCCACAATACTCTTGGGCTAACTGCATACCCAAATAGTATAACAGCCTTATTAAAAACATGACGTTCAGAAAGCCTGGCATGTGACTTTTCCTTGGATACTACAAAGCATCAGAAAAGAAGGCTGGCAAGTAAATGACAAATGAAGAATACATATAAGTAGAATGATTTCTCCCCCATTCCAGAGAACTGGACAATTAATTCTTGGTTCCTAATGTAATTTCCCAGTAAAAGGAACAACTAGTCTCTTTGGAGAAAGAACTGATGAAGGTTTGGGTGAGAGAAGGTACAAGGAGAGTTAACATACCAGAAAACAAGGTTCATAAAGACCGATGGAGGCACTGAGGGGCTCCCACTTTGAGGAATTTAAATATCAAAGTTACAATGGATTACAATGGATTTGAACACACTGAAGAACAAAAAATTTCTAGGAATCCAAAAAATAAAAATGAAAGAGAGAGTGAGAGGAGGAAGGGAGAAGGTACTTTTCTCTCTTAGAAGAATGTTGAGTGAAAATATATGCTCTAATCCATGTGCTCCAGTCCAGCCCTGCCATTTCTTCTTTGCTTGGTCCAGAGGTCTTTATCAGTCAGTTCAGTGTGGAAGTTTGCAGGCCACTCCCTGAACTGAGGTTTGTATGAGAAGTCCCCGTGTAGAAATGAACATGAGGCTCTGTTTTTTTAAAAATCTGAGCCCAATTATCCACCAGGAGCCCTTCATAGTAGGTATCTTTTTTCTTAGCATCCACTATCTGTTGTCTGCTGTGTGAGCTGCACAGGGGCCCTGGAGTAAGCGATGAGGAGAGAGCTGGAGGCGGATTTTCTATCCTGATTCCAACCAGAGGAGAAGAGAGTTGTCTGGAGAACACGGATCTGGGGCAAATATCCACTGACTTGAGCCAGTATGTGAGGGGCAGAGCAGGTGCTGGGCTAAGGGGCAAGGAGGGAACTGGAGACAAATTATTTATCTCCTCTCCTCACAGGTTTTTGTTGACCTTGTTAATCCTCACCTGAGGATACGTTCTCAATTTCTCTCTTGGCGGGGAGGGGGAGGAGTGAGAGAGAGGGAAACATCCATGTGAGAGAAACACATAGACTGGTTGCCTCCCGCATGTGCCAAGACCGGGTTCAGGGATCAAACCTGCTTGCAACCCAGGCCCGTGCCCCTGATTAGGAATCGAACCTGTGACCCTTCAGGCCGATGGTCTAACCCAGCCGTGGGCAAACTACGGCCCATGGGCTGGATCTGGCCCGTTTGAAATGAATAAAACTAAAAAAAAAAAAAAAGACCGTGCCCTTTTATGTAATGATATTTACTTTGAATTTATATTAGTTCACACAAACACTCCATCCATGCTTTTGTTCCGGCCCTCCGGTCCAGTTTAAGAACCCATTGTGGCCCTCCAGTCAAAAAGTTTGCCCACCCCTGGTCTAACCACTGAGCTATGTGGGTACAACACAGCTTTTTTTTTAAAAAATATATATATATGTTTATTGATTTCAGAGAGGAAGGAAGAGGGAGAGAGAGATAGAAACATCAATGATGAGAGATAATCATTGATCAGCTGCCTCCTGCACACCCCCTACTGAGGATCGAGCCCACAACCTGGGCATGTGCCCTTGATCAGAATCGAACCCAGGACCCTTCAGTTCACAGTCCGACACTCTATCCACTGATACAAACTGGCCAGGGCTCCACACAGCTTTGGATGGGGTCGTGGGTAAACGGGCAAGGAAAGACCTGTGGGCAAATTCTCCCTCCCTGCTTCAGGCAGGGCGTGAAGAGCACAGTGGTTCTTGGGCAACTGGCCAGGAAGACCTTGAGCAGAATTCTGCATCCTGGCTCTAGCCGCCTTGTGCAGTTAAAGCAGTTGCCTGACGAAAGGAGAAAGACCTGCAGCTGAATTTTCCATCCCTGCTTTAGTCCAGATTTGATGAGCAAGAGAGTATGAGGAAAGAGGCCCAGGGACAGAAGGGCCAGTAGAGACCTTGAGACGAACTGTTTATCCTGATTCTAGCCCAGCAGCTAATGGGCAGCTGGCACCCACAGAAACGGGGAGGCGAGACCTGGCTGCATTTCTCCATCCTGGTGTAGGCAGTGCGTGAGAGGTGGAGGGGGTGCCTGCCTGGCCTAAGGGCGCACCTCAGCCACTGGAGTTCCGTGAGCACTTTCTCCAGGCTATTTTCAAGTCCGCACTCCCTCAGGGCTGTTTTCCTGGGGAGAGTCCTGTGTTCCAGTGGGACCACGTTTTGTGATCACCTCTTCTGGACAGGATTTGGGAGTTCACTACTTTCAAAGAGACACATTAATGGAACAGAAGAGGTGCAGTTATAGACATAAATCTATGGGTAAATTTTCTGTCTCCTCAGATCATTAGAAGAAATGTGCATCTTACCTAATAATAGACAAATATGTAAATTGACCATCCCTCTGCTACACTTACCAGCCAACCAGGAGAGTATGCAAATTAACCCAACAAAGATGGCAGTTAATTTGCATACATAGGCGCGAAGTGGCGGAGTGAAGACTGAAGGCTCTGCCCAGAGCGAAGGCCTGGGTCCCAGGTGCCGGAGGAAAACTAGTGCCGCTGGCCAGGGGAAGGGAAGGCCTATTGCACAAATCTCTTCGTGCAACGGGCCTCTAGTTTATAATAATAAAAGCACAATATGCAAATCAACCGAACAGCCAAACAGCAGAACAATCATTTGGTCGGCCACACTATGACAGACACTGGCGCCAGGCCAGCCGAGGCGGGTGTGATGCGATTGGTTGGGGGGCCCCACTATCGTCTCATTATCGCCCCAGGGGAAGGCCCAGGCCACCCACTGCAGGGCGATCGATTGGGGGGCTCCGCGGAACCAGGGATGTGTGGTAATGGACGCTGGTAGCACCAGGCCAAGGCGGGTGTGGGCGGGAGGCAGGGCTGGGGCTGTGAAGCCAGGGCCGCAAAGCTGGCAGCTGGGGGGAGGAAGACCTACCCTTGCACAAATTTCATGCATCGGGCTTCTAGTCTATACAATAGCCTATGTCAGTGGTCGGCAAACTGCAGCTTGTGAGCCAAATGCGGCTCTTTGGCCCCTTGAGTGTGGCCACGAAGTTTCAATCACACTGTACGTGCGCACCCACACATGGTATTTTGTGGAAGAACCATACTCAAGGGGCCGCAGTTTGCCGACCACTGGCCTAGGTGGTCCTCACGCCCTCACGCCATGATGCCCTCATGCCGTCACAAGGAGGCTGCATGCGCAGCGGGTACGCGAGGCCCAGCGGCCACTCTGCATGGCGAGGCCTGGGAGTGGGGGGGAGGGGCAGTGGTCTTGAGAACGCAAGTGCCGCCCCTGCAGCTGGCAGCCAATGACGAGGCAGAATAGGCCCTTGAAGTCAGGGAGGGGCCGGGCCTGTGCACTTGGCGTGGAGGGAATAGGACAGGCTCCGTGGGAGGGAACACAAGCAGAGCTGTGAGTGGAGCTGGTCGCATTCAGAGCGGTGGCTCCTCTTCAGGTGTGACAGGCTGCAGCGGCCTGGCGTGGCTGAGAGGGAAGGGGCAAGCGCAGTGCTGAGTGCAGTCACCATGGACTGCCCGGATGAGGGGCCTCCTGCCAAGGCCTGCTGCCTGAGCAGTTGGAGCCCTTTCAAGACGACACGCCGCTGCCGCCGCCACCTCCGCCACCACCAGTGCTCTTGCAACTGGCCCTGCCTCCACCGGAGCAGTGCCTGAGGCTCTGGGAGGAAATGGAGGTGGCACAGGTGCTGGCTGACATGAGGGGGGTGGGACTGGGCCCCACTCTGCCCCCGCCAACCCCCTATGTCATTCTGGAAGAGGGGGCAGTGCTTGTGAACTTCATCCTGGGTGCCAGGTGTTCCTACTGGATCCTGATTTCGAGTCTGGGTATGGGGAGGCGCCTCTCCCACGGAAAGCCTGGAAGCATTCTCTCCTGAGGAGGGGGCCAGGGAAGCCTGGAGATCGACATTCAGCTTATGGAGCTGAGGGGCTTTGGTGGAGGGGCCTTAGATACCTGTAGCATAGGAGGATGGGAGTACCAGGTGTTAGCCGGTCTACAGGGGAAGGAAGAGGCCATTTATCATAGTGGAAGATGACGAGAAGGTGGAGAATGTGAGGAAGAGGAGGAGGAAGCAGAGGAAGAGGCCTGGGGGGCCCGCGGCTCCATGCAGCATGGAGGAGCCCACGGCTCTGGCCTACCTCTTTGGGGCAATCCATTGAGGAGCCCCAGGGTTCGGGGTCCTGGGTTTTGCACTATTTCGTGCACCGGGTCACTAGTTATATATTATGTGGCATTAGGTCATGAAGGAGCAGGTCACAGATAAAAGTCTACCAGCAGGGCCCTTTCCTGAATGGGGAGGCGGGGCTAGGTTGGAGTGAAAGCCAGGGTCCAGATTTGAGGCTAGTGCTGGGGCTGGAAGTTAGGCAAGTGACCTTGCAAACAGGAAGTGATGTGCCCCAGAAGCAGAAAGACCAGCCATGATGTGTGTGACACAGTGAGGATTTCGGGGAGAGGCGGGTTTAACCTGAGGGGAGCGGAGGTATGGACACGAGAAGGCAGGTGGCCCAACTTGAGCCAGGGGGAGTGTTGTGGATATGAGGCAGGCAGCTGGCAGATCTGAGGCGAGTAGGGGCCTGGGAGCAGCGCTGCCGGGTTCTGAGGTGTGAGGTGAGCAGTGGGAGGACTGAGGTGACAGGTGGGGACCCCAGGTCTGAAGGCAGCCCTATCTCAGCTAGGTTGCATCACTGCGACGTTTATTTCTCAGTAAGCCAAAGCAGTCCTATCCCAGGCTCTCCCATTGCTGCTTCTACACCAAGCCCTTTTTGTTTCACTGCCTTCTGTTTTAATGAATGCACCCTTTAAAAAAAGATAATTTGTTTTAGCTATATAAAAACACTAGGGGCCCAGCACGTGAAATTGCGCGAGACCCAGGACCCAGAGTCCTGCGGCTCAGCGGGACCCAGAAAGAGTCCCGTGGACACTGCCGCCGCCACGGGATGCGGGACCCAGAAACTCGGCTGCTGTCCTGGAGGGATCCAGAAACCCACCCACGCCTCCAGTCAAGTCCTTCAGAGTCAAGTCTCCACCAACCTGCGTGCCCCTCACCACACACGCAGCCCCACCCACCCGGCACATGCAGCCTCCTGCTGACCAGTCATTACAGTGTGATGGCGTCATGACCACAGGCTTTTTATATAATAGACTAGAGGCCCAGTGCACAAAATTTTGTGCACTCGGGGGAAGGGGGGTTCCCTCAGATCGGCCTGTGCCTTCTTGCAGTCTGGGACCCCTCGGGAGATAACAACCTGCTGGCTTAGGCCTGCTCCCGGGTGATGAGGAAGCTGGGGTGACAGGTCACACTGTCCCCGGAAGCCTGGGTCAAACCGTGGAGGGCCGGTAGGGGCCGTGACTGGTGGTGAATTGCAACCAGCCCGGATCTCCCCCAAGAGGACCAGTTGGGGGCGTGACTTCTGGCCACCACTGTGGTTGCCGCACCAGCCCCGATTCCCCGGCGGGAGAGCCTGTTGAGTGGGAGAGCGGGTTGGGGCGAGTCGCCCCGCCGGCCCGCATTGGGGTCTGCCGGCGGGATCGGGTCCCGGGCGACCGCTGGCACTCACACCCACAGCCGCCCGCCGGCCCACGTCCGGGTCTGGCAGGGGGATCGGGTCCTGGGCGACCGCCGGCACTCACGCCCCCAACCCCCGGTTTGGGGGCGTGAGTGGGGGCGGACGCCACAGCCGCCCCACCGGCCCACGTCCGGGTCTGCAGGCGGGATCGGGTCCCGGGCGACTGCCGGCACTCACACCCCCAACCTGCTCTCTGATGGCGCTGTACCATCCTGCCTGCAGTATGCAAACTAGCCGCCACCTTTGTTGGCGGTTAACTGCCATCTTAGTTGGCAGTTAATTTGCATATCGCCGTGATTAGCCAATGGGAAGGGTAGCGGTTGTATGCCAATTACCATGTTTCTCTTTTATTAGTGTAGACTAGAGGCCCGGTGCATGAAATCTGTGCGGGGGCGGTCCCTCAGCCCGACCTGCACCCTCTCCAATCCGGGAGCCCTCAGGGGATGTCCTACTGACAGCTTGGGCCCACTCCCCATGGTTCTCTGCTCTCTGCAGGGCCTGCCTGCTCCACACCACGGCGACAGCCAAGCAGGCCCTACTGGGTGCTGCCTGCGGGCTGTGCTTGCCTGCTCCTGGGCTGCGCTTGGCTGCTCCCGGGTCGCTGTGGCGACAGCCAAATAGGCCCTGCTGGCTGCAGACACTCCAGAGATGGCAGAGTAGCGAGGCTTGATCTGCTACCGGAGTGGGCGAATCCCACCTCTCCACTTGGTCCCTGCGACCCCTGGCCGGGCTGACAGGCCCAAACACTCCAATGGCGGAGCTGAGGGGACTGGGCTCCGCCATCTTTGTGACAGAGTGATGGTTAATTTACATTATTACTTATTAGATAGGACTAGAGGCCGGGTGCACAAAATTCATGCACTGGGGGGGGGGGGGTCCCTCAGCCCAGCCTGCCCCCTCTCACAGGAGAGCGGGCCTAAACTGCAGTCTAGCCTCCCTCTGTGGGCTGATCAGGGGAAAATGCCACCCCCATTACCCCACTGCTGCTGCCACTGCCTGCCACCAAGGTGTTTTCATCAACACGGATTCCAGTCCCTTCACCACAAAAAATGACAACCTTCTTTAGGCATTTTCAAAATGTCTCTTTCATAGGATATAACGTTTCTTTCTTTCTTCTTTTTTTAATCCTCACCTGAGGATATGTTTCCATTGATTTTTAGAGAATGTGGAAGAGAGAGGGAAAGACAGAGAGAATCATCAATGTGAGAGGGGCACTTTGATTGGTTGCCTCCTGCATGAGCCCTGACCTGGGCCCCGGCCAGGGAAGGGCCTGCAACTTAGGT
Source organism: Myotis nattereri (assembly GCF_964212035.1). Classification (NCBI taxonomy): domain Eukaryota; kingdom Metazoa; phylum Chordata; class Mammalia; order Chiroptera; family Vespertilionidae; genus Myotis; species Myotis nattereri. The sequence continues at coordinate 37,035,976 of NC_138082.1, forward strand.
ACATGCCCTTGATCAGAATCGAATCCAGAACCTACGGTCTGCAGGCCGAGGCTCTACCCACTGAGCCAAACCAGCTAGGGCAGGATATGACACTTCTTAGCCCCTCCAGCAGCAGACTTTTGTTTTCTCCTCCAGGAGTGAGGTGGAAAAGCCCTAGATCACCTTCTTGGCTTCTTATTACCCAAGTTACCAAGAATACAGTGAGTGGCGTATGGGGAGCTTAGCCAATAAGCAGTCAGAAAAGGTGTTTCCTCTGCAGCTCACGCGCAGAGTCAGGCCTGCTGGGGCGCTGTCTCCCAATGGCGGTGGCCTGGGCATGCCCCGCACCCCCCCCCCCGACCCGCCTCTCCACTCCAGGGCCTGTTGGGGCTGTTTCCCGGCTGCGGCTACCTGGGCATGCCCCCTTGCCTCTCTGCTCCTGCTCCAGGGCCTGCTGGGGTGCTGTCTCCCAGCGGCAGCTGCCTGGGCTGCCCCCCACCTCTCCACTACCACTCCTGGGCCTCCCGGGGCACTGTCTCCTGGCAGCGTGGCCTGAGCACACCACCCTGCCTCTCTGCCCCTGCTGCATGGCCTGCTGGGGCTGGCAAATGACGGCGGCGGCCTGGGCATGCCTCCCTGCATGTTGTTCTCTCAGGCTCCAGGCCTCGCCTGGCCCCGTCTCCTGAGCTGGTCGTGACCGTTACAGCATCCCAGCATCCCAGCCTAATTTGCATATTACTTCTTTTTATATATACACTAGTGGCCCGGTGCACAAAAATTTGTGCACTTGAGGGGGGTCCCTCAGCCGGGCCTGTGCCCTCTCGCAGTCTGGGACCCCTCAGGGGATGTCCACCTGCTGGCCAGCACAAACGGGAACATAGCATCAAGCCCCCCTGTGCCAGAAGACCCAGAGTCAAGTCCCCACCCACTTGCGTGTGCCCCCTGAATGCAGCATTCAGCCTCATGGAGGGGCTGACAGGCCCGGACACTGCAGTGGCAGTGGTGGCGGCAGCAGAGTGGCAAGGCTGCATCGGCCCGCCGGAGTGGGTGGGTTGTGCCTCGCTGCTCAGCCCCGCAGCCCCCATCCGGGTCATGCCTTCCTGCCAGCCCCCCCAGCCCCCAGCCGGGTCCACAGGCCCAGACACTGCCACAATCGGCCTACCGGAGTGGTAACAGGGCTTGACACTTCAGTGACAGGGCTGAGGGGACTGGGTGCCACCATCTTGTGGCTATGCGCGTCGCCATCTTTATGACAAAGTGTCCGTTAATTTCCATACTACTCTTTTATTAGATAGGACTAGGGGCCTGGTGCACGAAATTTTGTGCACCGGGGGGTGGAGTCCCCTCAGCCTGACATGCACCCTCGGTCATGTTCCGGGACCCTGGCCGCTCCGGGCCTAGGCGCGGGCCTACAGGCTCAGGGTGGCCTGGCTCCTGAGGATGCCTGTCCCAGGGACACAGGCCTTTTGGTGCCGGTGTGCACGCAAGCGGCCACAAGTGAGAACCTCTGCCAGCACCCACACTCCAGTGGGGTGGGGGCAGCTCCAGGCCCTGCCCCCAGCTCCAGCGCACACCAACCCAACCCTGGCTCTCTGGAGCCTGCGCAGACGTGCCAGCCGGGCAGGAGCTTCCCTGGCTCCCTGGTGGCAGCACGAGCAGCCGCAGGGCGGGAACTTCCCCAGCGTCACCATGGTGACATGGGGGAAGCTCCCATCCTGACCCTGTCTCCCCAGTGCCTGTGTGCTCCCACCCCAACCCCGGCGCCTGTGTATGCAAGTTAACCCATCTTTGTCAGGTTAATTTGCATACTCACTCCTGATTGGCTGCTGGGCATGGCTTGTGGGCATCACACAGGGACGGTTAATTTGCATCTCTCTTTTATTAGCGTAGGCTAGTAGCCCGGTGCACAAAAATTTGTGCACTCGGGGGTAGGGGTTAGGGGTGGGGCCAGACCCCACAGCCCAACCTGCACCCTCTGTCATGTTCTGGGACCCTGGCCACTCCTGGCCTAGGCACAGGCTTACAGGCTTGGGGCGGCCTGGCTCCTGAGGCCCCGTTTTATCAAGAGAACAAAGTCGGCCTTAGTTACAGCTCTCACCGAACCCAGTACAGTGCATCTGCACGTACAACTGCCTCGTTCATGTGCCTGCTTCGCCTACTGAATTACTAATATCTTGAGGACATAGCTCTGTCTTATCCTGCTTCAACTTCAGTGCCTGCCCTGGTGCCAGGGACCTGAGAGGGTTTGCTGAGTGAGTGAGTGAATAATGAGTGAGTGAATGAATGAGCAAGCAGCTACCAGGTGGGAACTTCTGCCGCGTTGCCATGACAACGCAGCAGATGTTCCGGCCCCACTCCCGGCTGCCTGAAGCCCACCCCGGGAAAGTTCTGCCCTGCTCCCAGCGGCCCTGAGCCCCTCTTCTGGCTGCATACTGAATTTCTAACATCTTGAGGACATAGCTCTGTCTTATCCTGCTTCAACTTCAGTGCCTGCCCTGGTGCCAGGGACCTGAGAGGGTTTGCTGAGTGAGTGAGTGAATGAGTGAGTGAGTGAATAATGAGTGTGTGAATGAATGAGCGAGTAAGTGAATGAGCAAACAGCTACAGGGCTGGAACTTCCGCCGCGTTGCCATGGCAACGCGGCGGAAGTTCCAGCCCCACACCTGGCTGACTGACACCCACCCCGGGAAGTTCCCACCCTATTCCCAGCGGCCAGGTGCCCCTCTCCTGGCTGCATAGGACCAACTTGCTCTCGGCTGCCTGAAGTTCCCGTCCTGCTCACAGCGTCCCCACGCCCCTATCCCAGCTGCATAGTTCATGCACGGCAAAGGCGGCCCAGGTTTTCCGGCTGGCCTGCGCCCTGGCTCTCTCTCCCTCCTATCGCCATGGGGATCATGGGCCGCAGGCAGCCAGCCAGGGGGTGTCACCTTACCTGCTGCCCGGCTTTCCAATGGTGATCACTGGCATGAGCCGGTTGTGAGCATGAGTGCTGGCGGACTGCTGCGGTCACCCCACCAGGCCTGATCTCCCGGCAGGAGAGCCGGTTGGGGGCTTGACTGCTGGCGGACCGCTGTGGTCGCCCCGCCAGCCCCGATCTCCCGGCGGGAGAGCCGGTTGGGGGCGTGAGTGCTGGTGGATCGCTGCGGTCACGCCCGCCAGCCCTGGGTCGGGTCGCCCGCCACCCGGGTCACAGATAGCAGGCCCGGATGGCGGTGGGGCAGGCAGGATGGTGCTGTCCCATCCTGCCTGCAGTATGCAAATTAGCTGCCATCTTTGTTGGCGGTTAACCGCCATCTTAGTTGGCAGTTAATTTGCATATCGCCCTGATTAGCCAATGGGAAGGGTAACGAAGATACGGTTAATTACCATGTTTGTCTATTATTAGATAGGACTAGAGGCCTGTTGCACGAAAAGATTCTTGCAATAGGCTTTACCTTCCCCTGGCTCCCGGCACCAGTTTTCCTCCAGCACCCGGGACCCAGGCCTTCGCTCGAGCCAGAGCCACCTTCACGCCTTCGCTGCCCCGCCCGGCCACCCCGGGCTGGGTTGCACACAGGACACCCGAATGGTGGCCAGGCGGGCCAGCCGATCGCTGCTGCACCGCCCAGCCGCCCCTGGTTGGGGCACACACGGGACGCCCGTTGCCCCGGGTCGCAGATAGCAGGGGGGATGACGCTGTCCCACCCTGCCTGCAGTATGCATATTAGCCGCCATCTTTGTTGGCGGTTAATTTTCATATCGCGCTGATTAGCCAATGGGAGGCGTAGTGATGGTACAATCAATTACCATGTTTGTCTATTATTAGATAGGATATAGACTAGAGGCCCAGTGCATGAAACTCGTGCACTGGAGGGGGCGTCCCTCAGCCCAGCCTGCCCCTTCTCACAGTCCTGGAGCCCTCAGGGGATGTCATTGTGGGGAGCAGGCCTAAGCCACAGTCTGGCCTCCCTCTGTGGGAGGCGACTCTGCGATCAGGGGAAGGCGACACCATCATGCCTCTGCTGCTGCCACTGCCAGCCGTGAGGCTTCCTGAGCCTCGGCCATCGCAGCCACTGTGGCTTGCCTGAGCCTCGGGCCCTCAAAGCGGCAGTGGCCATCGGCGACTTGCTGGAGCCCTGGACGGGCCCTGGGCAAGCGGCAGCGGCCATCAGAAGGGCTCACAGCCACCGCTGCCATGTGGGGAGTACAGGCTGCCCTCCGACGGGCTCCACCTCCCCTGCCCCATCCCCACTTGCCTGGGGCTGGCACTGGGCAAGTGGCAGCGGCCATTGGCGGCTTGCTGGAGCCCTGGGCCAGTCCTGGGCAAGCGGCAGCCATCATCGCGTCCCCAACACTGCAAGTCCCAGCACACCCATTGCACACGCAGCCTGCTGATCGGTCATTACTGTGATGGCATCCCAACCAATTAGCATATTACCTCTTTATTAGACTAGAGGCCCGGTGCACAAAAATTTGTGCACTTGGGTGGGTCCCTCAGCCCGGCCTGTGCCTTCTCGCAGTCTGGGGCCCCTCGGGGGCCCCTTCCACTGGCTGCTGCCACGTTTTCCTCCGGTGCCCGGAACCCAGGCCTTCGCTCTTCGCCTGGGAGGAGCCGGCGCAGCAGGCTCTGATCTGCGCTGGCCACTGGGGCCCTGGGGGTAGAGCTGGCGCGGTGGGCTCAGCGCTTAGCTCTGCGCCGGCAGCATGGGCACGAGGGGCGGGGTCTGTGCGGCAAGTTCCGCACTTAGCTGTGCGGTCCCTGGGGGCGGAGCTCGCATGGCAGGCTCAGCACTTAGCTCTGCGCTGGCCAAGTGGGCCCAGGGGGCAGGGCCGGCACGGCGGACGAGGGGCTTAGCTCTTTGTGGGCTTCACTTGCCACACCGGCCTTTGCTCGCTGCACCTGCCCAGGGCCAGTGGGCTTCACTCCGTCACTTGGCACCTACATATGCAAATTAGCCATCTTTGTTGGTGGTTAATTTGCATATCGCCCTGATTAGCCAATGGGGAGCGTAGCGAAGGTACGGTTAATTACCCTTTTTGTCTTTTATTAGATAGGATGTATAGAACCTGGTCATGTAGCCTGGTTGGTTAGAGCAGTGGTTGCCAACCTTTTGGGCCTCACGGACCACCGGTTGGCGACGGCTGGGTTAGAGCACTGTCCTGTACCCAAAAAAGGTTGCAATTTCGATCCCCAGTCACGGTGCTTATGGGGAGACAACCAACCAATGTTTCTCTGTCACATCAATGTTTCTCTCTCTCCTCCCTCCCTCTCTCTAAAATCAGTGAAGATTAAAGGGAAAAAATTATATAGTTTAAGCTTAGAAAAATCATGAAGAAATGTAATGTGAGGAGGTAGAAAAAGTCATTTTGTTAGTTTTAAATGTACTAATGATTGAATGAAATAGTAATGGTGTTCTTAGCATTTAAAATGAGCTCAGGGTCTAGATTCATGGCATTCTAGAAATCATAAATATTATGTACATGAAATTGTGTCCCTGTAGGTAATTTGAGAAACTCACACTATTACAAATGTTACACTTTCAAAGGAGGAACCTTCAGCTGGTGAATTCTGGAAACTAAAAGACCAAGATTATTGATTCTTAGATACAGTTTAGAATAGTTGCTGTTGTTGTTGTTATTCCTCACCAGAGGATATATTTCATAGATTTTTAGAGAGAGTGGAAGGGAGGGAGAGAAAGAAACTTTGCATCGATGGGTTGCCTACTGCATATGCCCGGACCGGAGCTGGAGATCGAGCCTGCAACTGAGATATGTGCCCTTGACCAGAATTGAACCCAGGACCCTTCAGTCTGTGGGCTCTATCCACTGAGCCAAACCGGCTAGGGCTAGAACAGCTTTTAAAGAGTAATTTATGAGCAATGAAAAGTAATGATATTCAGATAGCTACACTGGTTCAGCACGTGATTCGGTCTCCTAAGGTGTCAGATACTCTTTGCAGAAGCGCCGGAGTTTCTTCTCTGACCCACGTGGTGCTTGTGTCTTGAGTCTTTGGTGTTGGTGTCCAGTGAATGCCTCCAATAGCTTAGCCTTGCCAGGAAGCGAGCCAGAGACACTTTTGCCTGCTTCAGGTGGCACCATGTTGCTGAGATGGTTCAATTTACTTCAGCAGACACTCAGGAGGTGACTCCACAGGGCCGGGAGGCGCCTACACAAACCTTGAGGAAAAGATGAGGCAGAAAGAGTGTTAGTCCACAGAGGACCAGCAGAGGAATGGCTTGGTGTGGAAAACTGTGGGTTTTTTAAAAGTTTATTGTGTGTTAATATAATGAGAGTTTGGGTGAGGATTAGGGTTACTGAACATAGGTTTACTTATGCTTTGACATTTGTGACTATTAGCAATTGTGTTCTGTGGAACATTAAAAAATTGTACTATGAGAAAGTATATTTCTAGAAATTAATTGGTTAATAAATTTACCAATCTAAAAAATACTGGTATCACAGACAATTCGCAATTCCTTATGAAGACATCAAAATTCTGCCACCCCGACGCCAATTTTTGGAATATTGATTTTAAGCTATTTATCAAGAAAAAAGACTCAGAAAGAACCTTTGACTCCTCCCCCTTTCCTTCCTGTCCAAATACTCTTCTCTGTTGCCATCTAGTGTACATCTAAGGAATAGCACCTATCTACAAAGCTACTAGTATATCTGCTCATATCACTTTGCAAGGATCCTTGAAGGCCCCAGGGCACCTAATATCATTCCTAGTTCAGAATGTTTGTATACCCATGTTTTCTTTCTGTCTTTGAACCTCTCCTGAGGGGGGGGGGGGTCTCTGATTCTCTCATGTATGTGAGATTCCCATACATATGTATGCTTTAAATTGGTTAATTTCTGTTGCTAATCTGTGTCATATTACTTGATTAGATCAGAAAAGAACCTTGAGTTTAAAGGGAAGTTTGTTTCTCCCCCACATAAGCAAGTAATCATATATTTTATAGAATATAAATTTTGGAAGTACATCTACACCCTGTTCTGAAGTAAAATTTAATAATTTATCTAAAAAGTAACATGTTTGGGGCTGAATGATTTTATCAATGAAATATGGAACAACCTACTAATTTAGGTTCTGGATGTAAAACTTTTATTTACCATTCCAAAAGTGAGAATAAAGATGACCAAAGATTTACATTTTGCGTGTTGATTTTTAAAAACATATTATTTCTTACACAATGCAATTTGACTGACAGGTTCAAATTTCCTTTTGGCTAATACACAGTGAGCTACTCAGCAAATCATCATACACTATATGGGTGATTTAACTTTAGTATAAAATTAAAGATATTTATGTAGGAAGTAAAAAAACAACAACCCTAAATACTAATTTTATGCGGTTTTTATGAAGTCTCCTTAGCATGAACCATTTCAGTAGATTAATGAAGTCAAAAGTCAATTTGCAGTAGGCTGAAGAAGTAAAGATGTGCAAACTGAAATTATATGCTTCTCTTTTACCAAGTACCACTGAGAGAGAGTGGAGGAAGCTGTGCTAGAATCTAAAGGAAGCCTGCAGAGACAAGAAGGGGTGGGGGAGGATGGAAGGGAGAAAGGAAGGGAGGGATGAAGGGAGGGAGGGAAGGAGGTACATAAGTTCAAAGGGAAGGGAGAAATTGGTGGGATGCGAAGCCAATTGCTGAGGCTTGCAAAATAAGTGTAAGGAGAAGAAATGGCAACAGCAAGAGCCTCGCTTTTGCTTCAACCCAGAACTATTTGTATTTTTAAAATTTGATTGTTAACCATTTGAAAGGGACTATGTTCTTTTCACATTGTATAACCTACTAAATCCAAGGGTCTCTCCTTCCTGAAGTTACAGTGGAGAAGTCAGCTGGGGCTGTGGGCATCACCAGGCTCTACTGGAGTCAGGGGGTTCATTTCCAAGATGCCTGACCCACACAGTTGCCGGCAAGAGGCCTCAGGTCTTTGCCATGGGGCCTCTCCATAGGGTTGCCAAGTGTCCAAAGCACAGCAGCTGGTCTCCCCCAGAACAAGTGGGCCAAGAGAAAGAAGCCAAAGTTGTAATGTTTTCTATGACCCAGAGAAATGTCAATTAAGGAGTTGAATATCTGAATATAAAGTTCAAAACAGCTGGGGAGGAAATATAAATTTGTTTAAAAGTATGAGAATAAATGAAATCACCCAAGGAATGAGTACAGATATAAGAGGCAATGGTTTTGGACTGAGCCCTGGGGAGCTCCAACATTGAGAAGACAGAGAGAAAAGGGAAACTAGCAAGAGACTGAGAAGGAATAACGATGAGATAAAATAAAAAGTATGCTGTCCTAGGAGAAATAAAAATGTGTGTTAAAGGGAAGGAGTGGCTGAAACCGGTTTGGCTCAGTGGACAGAGCGTCAGCCTGCAGACTGAAAGGTCCCGGGTTCGATTCCGGTCAAGGGCATGTACCTGGGTTGCGGGCACATCCCCAGTGGGAGATGTGCAGGAGGCAGCTGTTCGATGTTTCTCTCTCATCGATGTTTCTAACTCTCTATCTCTCTCCCTTCCTCTCTGTAAAAAATCAATAAAATATATTTTTTTTTAAAAAGGGAAGGAGTGATTCATCAACTATATCTTGGACTGCAGCTAAGTCAGGTAAAATGAGGACTGAGAATGGACCATGGAATTAGGAAGGTGCATTAGTAACCTGGTCCATGTCGCTTCATGGGCTCTGGAGACCAAAGCCTGAGAAGAAGGGTGAGCTTACAGAGAACAGAAGAGGAAGGAAGGTCTATCCCTAACATTTGAGAAACCAGGACACAAGTACAAAGGGAGGCTAATACACATTCTCATAATTTCAACTAGTAGTTAAGTCTTTAGTAAAGAAAATGAAGTTTTCAGGAATTCCCATCATCTATTCAAGTTGTGGGTTTGATGAGAATAATTTTCTTGCTTATTTTGTTTTGATCAATAATTAATCATTAAATAAAAATTTATAATGTCCTATTTATGATTTCTATGTGGGTCCTGCTCAAAAGAAACTTTTGCTTTGTTTCTAGCTTTTAAAAATGTAAATAGACTGCCTTTTGCAAATTTTCTATTCTTTTCCCCCCAATTTTCATCTTTCCTGAGGGAAGTACTTATAAAGCAACACTCTATTTTTTCTTATTTTTATCCTATTTTTATCACTGTTTTGACATACTCAACCCGAATGATTTAAAAAACTAAGAAGTAAATGTCATTGTTTTCAAAGTGTTCAAATATAGATATATTTCTATAAAAAAGTGAGTTAAAATGTTTAAAAATTGAAAAATTATTCCTCATATATTTTCAAATATTTTTTCTCTTAAAATATTCAAAACTATTTCTTAAAATTAAGACATAATTATTAGTGGAATCAATTTTGGATAAAAATTCTTTTGAATTTAATTTTTTTAATTTAATATTAAATACATTAGAAAAATAACACCATCCCCAATTTCAACCTTTAAGCCATCTAGTGATATCATACTTACTGAACATGAATATCATATCCAAACATAAATATATACAAATTTAAGAATAAAATGAATGCTCACTCCTGCATGTGTAACCCTCGAGAGCACTTCACTAAAAAGTGAGGACCTCCACAACCACACAGGAGAACACACAGTGGAACAAGAAAATGACGGGACACTGTGGGCATCTACTGCATTCATGCCGTCTGGCGGGAAGGATTTGATATGTTAATTTGTCACTCTCACCTAAGTGCTTCCTCTGCTCTTCCTTTTCCATGTGAAGAACAAAACACACAACTTGCTCAGCATTTTGTTTCAAGGACTTTGGGCAAGAGAAGTAGGGAAGTTTCTCCAGTGATCTGAAAAGAGACCTGGAGAGTGACTCTTCATAACTGAATTTCATCACGCACTTTCTCTCTCCCCTCCCCCACCAAAGGAGAGCAATAAGAAGGGTCAGAAACACCCCATTCTGTTTCAACAATAGTCTCTGTTATCTGCACACAATATCCAAGTAAGAGCTTTGGGGTGCAGGACTTTGGGGACAAAGACTCTGACCTTCAGGTAGAGGGATGAAAGCATATGATTAGTATCTGAAAATTATTGGGAACATTGCATTTGATAGAGAAAAAAGGGTACATAAAAGTCTTCCTAAACTTCCATCTCATTGTTTTTGTGTGTGGGTGTTTTTTTTATTTTTTTTTATTTTTATTTTTTTATTTTTTCCACTACCACAAATTATGCAGTCGAGTTTCCCACATTTGGGGAAATCGCAGGGGTCAGCACATCCGGAGTGCAATGGATAAGCCTCGCCCTGGGAAAACCACCTTCGTGATCATGGTATCTCCCCTGCCAGGTAAGTATGTTTTTTTATTTTTTAAAAAATATATTTTATTGATTCTTTACAGAGAGGAAGGGAGAGGGATAGAGAGTTAGAAACATCGATGAGAAACATCGACCAGCTGCCTCCTGCACATTCCCCACTGGGTATGTGCCCGCAACCAAGGTAAATGCCCTTGACCGGAATCGAACCCGGGACCCCTGAGTCCGCAGGCCAATGCTCTACCACTGAGCCAAACCGGTTAGGACTGTTTTTTTTACTTTTTAAGTTAAATTTATTGGGGTTGTTTAAAAAAAAATCAAATGAAGGTCTAGCCTAAGATGGAAAATTTCCTCTAGTTTTGGCAAACAACTATTTTCTATTTAAAGACCTTTTTATTTTTTATTAAATCCTCTGTCTTATTTTCTTCAGTCTTTTTTTTTTTTTTTTGTAAATATATTTTATTGATTTTTTACAGAGAGGAAGGGAGAGGGTTAGAGAGTTAGAAACATCGATGAGAGAGAAACATCGAACAGCTGTCTCCTGCACACTCCCCACTGGGGATGTGCCTGCAACCAAGGTACATGCCCTTGACCGGAATCGAACCCGGGACTCTTGAGTCCGCAGGCCAATGCTCTATCCACTGAGCAAATCCGGTTAGGGCATTTTCTTCAGTCTTAATTTCTTTTAGTTCCTATAGATGGATTAATTTATGTAATTGCAGCATATATTCCATTAGTTTTTACAGAGGAAAGTTGTGTAGTTTTGCACATATTCTGTTCTGTAGATATAATGCAGAATTTTCTAAACAGTTAATATCTAAAATTGTTTTTTTGAAACAAACACACAAATCTCTTCCAAGCAGTTTTTTTAGTCAGTTTTCCATACTTAATTCTATGAAAGGCTTAGTCCTCCACTGAGCTCATGAAAAAAGTGATCCCAGATGCAGCTTTTATTTCACTGCACGCAACCTGAAAATGAATATGCTCTTTCATTTGGGGACAAAATTCATTTATAAAGAAACAGAAAAACGCAATCTGAGATCAAAAGCCTATTATAGTGCTAGCATGAAAGATAATTTCAGATCAGTCAGTTCTACTGAAATACATGGCTATGTACTGTTTATTTGCTTGTGCATTCCTACATGAGAAGTGACATACACTTAAAATTTTATTGGAATATGAAGGGTGTATGTAGAAGTGAGTAATGCTCAAAAGACTACCAGGAAATTCAAAATTAATAAGCTAACAAGCTGAGGCAAAAGAAAAAAAGATTATCTCGGTAAGTTATATAGTGTCTCCTTAAAAATACAATTGGAATTTTAATATGCAATAGTCTCATTTTAAGCATAATATTTTTTTAAAAAGTTAACTAGTAAGAAAACAGAAACACTATTATCTCTGAGCTGGAAATTAATTTTTAAAGATTTGTATTTTAATTTCACCAATTTGTTTTTAAGGTAGAATCCTTGTATAGATTACATAATCCACGTATGTGATTTCATGGATGGACAGAAAGGTTGAAAGAGCTTTAGTGACATGTTAAGGTCAATCAGTAATTAGCTGGTAAAAGAAGTATGCTCTCCTAGCAGGTTAGATGGGATAAGTAGCTTCCAGATTTGAAATGTCTCTGACAGGGCTCAGTTCATTCTATCCCCAAATACGCCACACGGGCATATTTCCATATTTTATGCTGAGGAATCCGAGAAACTGCAGGTTGGAATAAATTTCTAGGCCCAAGATGCAGCCTCTCCAGCCTAGGATGTGAATCAAAACTGAAGCAACGTTCACATCCCTGTAAAATTCAGTGATTCTCAACGTGTGGGTCGCGACCCCTGAAAATACATCCTGCATATCAGATATTTACATTACGATTCATAACAGTAGCAAAATTACAGTTATGAAGTAGCAACGAAAATAATTTTATGGTTGGGGTCACCACAACATAAGGAACTGTATTAAAGGGTCGCGGCATTAGGAAGGTTGAGAACCATTATCTGCTTGGCCGGAAAGGCAGCCTGTGCCCACTTCCTTAGGTATCAATGGATTTGTTTAAATATTTTACTTACAAATGGTATCGTACGCTTATAAATAATTCAAACAAAAGAAAAGCTTAAAGTGCTGTTATTTCAAAATACTTTCCATTATGCAGCTTCATTTTCTCTTAAACAGCATAATATCCAGTTTTGAAGCCTTCTCAGGAAATTTTTCTCTCCATCTCAAATGCTGACTTTGATCAGGTGCTAGTTTTCAGTCACACACATTGTTTTGGTGTTTGTAAAATAAATTCAGCCCCTTGCTAGGACTCCATCATTCTGACTTTATAAACAGTGATATGGGAAGTGAAATCTAGATTTCTGACATCACCAATGTCTCCAGCTATTCAATTTCCTCACCTTCTTTTACAAAAAAAATCATCAACAGGAAGAAGAAATAAGAACACAATTTGGACCCCTAAATCCATCAATGTTCTACCAAACAAAGTTCTCTAGAAATTTCTTTCAGATTTCTTCTATGTGTTTAATTCTATAATAATCATCACTGGGATACAGAAATCAACCCAAGCCATTATGCTCAATTAATATTTGACAAAGGAGGCAAGAGCATACAATGGAGTCAAGAGAGTCTCTTCAATAAATGGTGTTGGGAAAATTGGACAGATACATGCAAAAAAAATGAAACTAGACCACAACTTACACCATACACAAGAATAAACTCAAAATGAATGAAAGACTTAAATGTAAGTTGGGAAACCATAAAAATCCTATAAGAAACCACAGGCAACAAAATCTCGACATCTCTCGTAGTAATGTTTATGAATACATCTCTTAGGGCAAAGGAAATTAAGGAGAAAATAAACAAATGGAACTACATCAAAATAAAAAGCTTCTGCACAGCAAAAGAAACCATCAACAAAAGGAAAAGGAAGCCCACTGTAAGGGAGAACATATTTGGCAATGAAACATTTGATAAAGGGTTAATATCCAAAATATATAAGGAACTCATACAACTTAACAAAAGGAAGACAATCCAATTAAAAAATAGGCAGAAGACCTAAATAGACACTTCTCGAAAGTAGACATACAGATGGCCAAGAGGTATATGAAAAAATGCTCAAGGTCACTGATCATCAAAGAGATGCAAATTAAAACAACAATGAAGTATCACCTCACACCTGTCAGAATGGCTACCATCAACAAATCAGCAAATGACAAGTGCTGGTGAGGATGTGGAGAAAAGGGAACCCTAGTACACAGCTGGTGGGAATGCAGACTGGTGCAGCCATTATGGAAAACAGCATGGAGTTTCCTCAAAAAATTAAATATGGAACTGCCATTTGACCCAGTGATCCCACTTCTAGGAATATAGCCTAGGAACCCGAAATACCAATCAGAAAGAATGTATGCACCCCTATGGTGCATAGCAGCACAATTTACAATAGCTAAGATCTGGAAATAGCCCAAGTGCCCATCAGTAGATGAGTGAATTAAAAAAAAAAAAAAAGCTATGGTATATTTATACCATGGAATACTATGCAGCAGTAAAGAAGAATCTCTTACCTTTTGAGACAGCATAGAGGGACCTAGAGAGTATCATGCTAAATGAAATAAGTCAAAGACAAGTATCACATGATCTCACTCATATGTGGAATCTAACAAAATAAACTGATGAACAGAGTGGATCCAGAGCCATGGAAACATAGAACAGAGTGCAGAATCTGGGAAGGTGGGGAGGGTAGGGGAGGGTGGGTGGGTAGGAGGTAACAACCAAGGACCTTGTATGCATATATGCATAACCCATTGACACAGACAATAGGGCGGTGAAGGCCTGGGGTGGGGGTGGGCTGGAAGGGGTCAATGGGGGGTGGAAAGGGGGACGTTATGTAATACTTTCAACAATAAAGATTTATAAAAAGAAAATAAATCCTGCTAAATCACACACGCACATCACTGGGATAGTGTTTCACAAAGGAAGGTAGATGGGCCACCTGAGTCAGAATCACCACAGCAGGATGGTAAAACTGTAGATGACCAACCTGGCCCCCCAACCTTCCAGTTCAGAGTGCCTTATGGTAGGGCTAGGACATGCATTTTTTTTTAATATATTTTATTGATTTTTTTACAGAGAGGAAGGGAGGGAGAGAGAGAGTTAGAAACATCGATGAGAGAGAATCATCGATCAGCTGCCTCCTGCACATCTCCCACTGGGGATATGCCTGCAATCCAGGTACATGCTCTTAGGTTTTACGCCGCCGCAAGGAAAAACCGTGAGTCCAAACAGAGACCAGATTAAACAGGCTTTATTGGGAGCACATGGGCGGGTTCACCGGCTCAGAGAGGGGAGCCGGAGAAGCCGTGCCAAACCTGGGCAGGGCAAGGTTTTATACTTTTCTGAGGTAATTGTTGCTGGCCGAAACTGGTGGCAGTCGGGGCTTTCCAGGGTCAGGTGAAACCTGCGGTCTGTCCTGCGGTTTGGTCATTTTCTGGGAGCCGTTTGTCCGGCAGGAATTTTTCACCCGGGTGGGGTAGTTTCCAGACGTCAGTGTGGACAGGTCAGCTTCTCACCGGCCCAAGAGAGGGAGGGGGTCCTTTCGCCCCGGGGCAGGGTGCCAGCGAATACCAGACACATGCCCTTGACCGGAATCGAACCTGGGACCTCTCAGTCCGCAGGCCGACGCTCTATCCAGTGAGCCAAACCGGTTTTGGCAGGACATGCATTTTTAACAGGTCCCTCCACCCCCAATCCTGCTCCAAGGGATTCTCACCCACACTGATTTTCAAGAACCACTGTGGTTTGGGAAGTCCTAGCTGCAGTCCTCAGGAGCCCCTATGCCCTGCTCTAGATAGACTGTGACAGCACTAATAAAATGGATCATATGATAACTATGGGATTCTTCCCTTACTCCTAGAAAAGGACAATAAACTTAAATTTGCAGTAAATGCAAATTTAATTTACCTAGAAAGAATGAAACTAGCACAGGTTTCTGCATTAAGTTCTCTCACTTTTTGTTTTACATCTATATAAATCAATAAATCTGGAAATTTCTTGTGCAATAAACAAATTCTGCTTCTTCACCTTTTCCCAGATAACAGAGTTCCCTTTAAATGTACTTAGACCAGCCCTAACCGGTTTGGCTTGGTGGATAGAGCGTCGGCCTGCGGACTGAAAGGTCCCAGGTTTGATTCTGGTCAAGGGCATGTACCTGGGTTGCGGGCACATCCCCAGTAGGAGGTATGCAGGAGGCAGCTGATCTATGTTTCTCTCTCATCGATGTTTCTAACTCTCTATCCATGTTTCTAACTCTCTATCCCTCTCCCTTCCTCTCTGTAAAAAATCAATAAAATTAAGAAAAAAATGTACTTAGACCAACCCTTGTCTAGTTGTGAACTGAATGCTATGTCTATAACAAATTACAGCCAACCTCTATTTCTTAGACATATTCACACAATACTAAAGTAGAACTCTACTAAACAAAATAAATAAGTTGCACAGTGTATTAGAAAGCCATAAAGCTATGGAGTAAAACAAAACTAGAAAATGGATAGGAAATGCCAGATAGGGGGCAGATTGCAATTTTATTTTATTTTTTATACTTTTTTTGAGATTTTAAATATGGTAGCCAGGGAAGGCTCCACTGAGAATGTGACATTTGAGAAATAAAAATCAATGGAGTGAGAGTTTGAGTCATACAGATATTAAGGTTAGCACTTTCCAGACAGAAGAAACAACAAATGCAAAAGCCCCGAGATCTGAATGTGTCTAACTGTGTTTGAAAAGCAGCATATGGCGCGGCTGAGCGGAGTGAGCAGGGCAGGAAGTAGTGGATGAGGCAAAGAGGTGGGGGAGAGGATGCAGGAAGCTTATGGACCAGGGCAAGAATTGTAGCTTTTACTCTGAGGGAAACGGAGCCACTGGAGGGTTTTGAGCAGAGGAGTAACATGACTTCACACTGAAAAGCATCAGTCTGATTACGTAAGAATCTTTTTTATTTTTTAATATATTTTATTGATTTTTTTACAGTGAGGAAGGGAGAGAGAGAGTTAGAAACATCGATGAGAGAGAAACATCGATCAGCTGCCTCCTGCACATCTCCTACTGGGGATGTGCCCGCAACCCAGGTACATGCCCTTGACCGGAATCGAACCTGGGACCTTTCAGTCTGCAGGCCGACGCTCTATCCACTGAGCCAAACCGGTTTCGGCCGTAAGAATCTTTTTTAGAGAAACAAAGGTGGAAATAGTAAAAACTGGTGGTGGTGATGATAGCAGTGAGAAAGAGCTGGACTCTAGGGTTTGCTGGTGGGTCTTATATAAACTATGAGACAAGGAAGAGCTGAGACCTCTAAGGTTCCGTGGCCCCAACAACCACAGGGTGCTGTTATCAATGAAGAGGGCTCCACCTGGACATGTTACAGCTGAGGTGTGTGTTAGCTATCCCAGTGGAGTTGAGTGCAGAGATTGGAAATGGAAAAACAAAAAAATGTCTGAAACACATTTAGATTTATCCAACTCGCTAGTAAAATTATTTCCTAAAGACTGACCTCTTTATGAAGTAATTTTTAAGTACATAAGCTCTGTATTATCCCACTAACAGAAAGTCTACCTTTAACAATACTAAGAATAGCTTACTTAACATTTATTTATTATATAATATTTACTACATGCCCTGTACTATTCTAATAGCCCTTTAAATAATTTGTGATTCCTTGAAATTAACTACCTGAAAGTCTTTGTAACTCGTTTTTTAGTGTCTCTATATGTTTCCCTGTAAACATACAGGGTAACTATATTTAGGCATGGGCCATGTGTCAATGACAATTGTCACAGTAATGCTGCAAAATAAACATCCCACAAAGGAGAGTCTTAAAATAACCATTTATTGTTGCTCCTAAGCCTGTCAGCCAGCCAGGCAGTTCTAGTCTCAGGCAGTCACCTCTAGGCAACTCAGGTTGGGCTGATTCAAAATACCTGGGATGACGCAGCTTTGTTCCAGCTGCTCCCAGCCTCCAGGAGGCCAACCCAGGCTCGCTTACACTGATGGCGGGGTTTCAAGAGAGAAAAGAACGCAAGGCTTCTTGAGGTTTAGACTTGGGGCTTTTACACTGTAATTTCCATCACGTCCATCGGCCAAAGCGACTTACTAGGTCATCCCAGATTCAAGGGGTGGGGAAATAGACCCCAATTTGTGATGCAAGAAGCTGCAAAGTCACATTGCAAGGGGAAATGGGCACAAGGTGAATGGGCTTTTTTTGTGACTTATCTACCCTTTCACGCGTTTTCATTTGCACTACTCTGAAACATTCTAATACAGGGTCAGTTCCCAAGGATTTCCAAGTATATGTGAAACCTGCAACAAGAGAGACTACATTCTAGGCCATAAAACAAATCTTATCCAATGTACATTCTTAGACCCTGACAGACTAGAAATCAGTAAAGAGAAAGGTTATCTGGAAAATCCTCAAATACATGGAAAGCGAACAACACAGGCCCAAGAGGAAGGCTAAGGGGAAATTTTAAATATTTTGAACGAAATAAAAATTAAAATAGCCTCTCTCTTATCCATGAGGGATATCCAAGACTCCCATTGGAGGCCTGGAGCTGGGGACAGTACTGAACCCTATACAAACACCGTGTTTTCCCCTATGCATACACACCTACGATACAGTTTAATTTAAAATTAGGCAAAGAAATGAACAACAATAATACCATAGAACAATTTATTTATTTATTTATTTTTAGAGCTGGAGAGAGAAACATCCCTGTGAGAGAAATACATCCATCAAGTGCCACCCATACACACCCCAACCGGGATTAAACCCACCACCTTCCAGCTGCAGCGATGACGCCCCAACAACCGAGCCACACGGGGCAGGGCTAACATGGAACAACTTTAACAACGTGTTATACTCAGAGTTACGTCAGTGTGGCCTCTCCCTCTTAAAATACCTCACTTCAGTAACTTACCTTTCCACGGGAGGGACCCACTCGACCGCTTCTCGTGGTGTATCTGAGTCTCCAGAACCACCGCTCTTCCGCTTCGGGGCCATCACTGCACGTGGCCGGAAGCGGGAGGGTAGGCAGCGGGGAGACGCCCACGCCCACGCCCACGCCCACGCCCACGCCCACGCCCACGCCCACGCCCACGCCCACTCCGACACCGGAAGGATCGGCATTCAGGCAGCGACGCCGGAAGGACATTCAGGCAGCGTGGGCGCGTGCGGAGAGTGCGAGACATCTCGCGAGATTTCACCACGACACGCAAAGCAGGGTGCAATTTCACTGAGTTAAAAAAAGAACGAAAATCTCAAACCAACAACGTAAGTGCTACCTTAAGAATAAAATTTTAAAAATTAAACCTGAAGCAAACAGAAGGAATAAAATAAATATTAGAGCAGAAATCAGTGAAATTAAAAATGTAAAAACATTTAAGAAAAATCTATGAACTTCTAAGTAGCTCACACTAAATTAAGCTGAAATGACAGAATTTCCTTGAGATATTATAAAGCATTTTTTTTCTCACACTTTTTAGTGTCAGAACTCCTTTACAACTTAGAAATTGAAAGCCCCCCTTAAAATACAAACATACATAAGCACCTATTCCATTAGCTATCAGAGATATATCGTGTAGCCTCTGAAAAACTCCAGTGTACACTCATGTAAGAATGGAAAAGCAAATAATGGCTTATTTTTAGAAAAATGGTTTGATCACACATAGACACACCCACAAAGGGTCTCAGCAACCCCTGGCATTCCCAGACAATACTGTTGGGAAAAGATGGGAGTTGGATAACCTAGAAGGGTAGTGAGATGAAAGGGCAAATACGGTGAAATCAGGTAAACAAGGGTAAAAAGGGGGTGGGGGGATGAAGGGGAGGCATTAAATCATTTTGAGTCCCAGAAAAAAATCAAAATGTTTTATTTTTGCTCAATCTCTAGTACCTAACATAATCCTATCTAATAAAAGAGAAACATGGTAATTAGCGTACGACCGCTACCCTTCCCATTGGCTAATCAGCGAGATATGCAAATTAACTGCCAGTCAAGATGGCCGCCGGCAGCCAGGCAGCTTGAAACTAACATGAGGCTTGCTTGCTTCAGTGACGGAGGACTCCAACGTTCCCTGCCTGCCTTGCTGGCCTCTGAGCTTGCAGTTTAAGAAACATTGTAACAAATATAGAAGCTAAACAAAACCCCAGAAACCTGCTTTCAGCGAGCCCGGGATCTCAGAGCTGGAGTTGACACAGAGTTTCAATTATAGAACCGAAACAAACCAGATACCTTCTTTCAGCAGCAGAGGCCTCAGAGCTGGAGCCAGAGCTAGAGCTGGCCCAGAATAAAAAAGAAAAAGAAAAAAAGGAGCAGTTGGGAGCTTCAGTCGGCCTGAAAACAGCCCTTAGGCCCTCACCAAGACTGGCCAGGCACCCCAGTGGGGACCCCCACCCTGAAGGGTGTGTGACCAGCTGCAAACAGCCATCATCCCCTCACCCAGGCTGGCCAGGCACCCCAGGGGAGATCCCCACCCTGATCCAGGACACCCTTCAGGGCAAACCAGCCGGCCCCCACCCGTGCACCAGGCCTCTATCCTATATAGTAAAAGGGTAATATGCCTCCCAGCACCAGGATCAGCGGAGCTGCGAGGCCTCCGAGCACTGGGATCAGCATGACAGGGGGCAGTGCCCAAACCCCCTGATCGCCCTGCGGCTCTGTGTGTGAGAGGGTGGGGCCACAACCTCCCTATCCACCCTGCTCTGTTCGTGACAGGGGAAGGCACCCCAACCCCCTCTCCCCCCCCCGAGTGCACAAATTTTTGTGCACCTGGCCTCTAGTAAGATATAATAAATACCTAACAAACATTTGAAAAATGATCAAGAACTTTCCGTCAAGATCGGGTAACAAGAGGAAGGATGGCAGGGAAAGGGCTCGTTAGATTTACATTTTATAAGGACTTGATAATACATTTTTGAGAAAAGGCAAAACAACATTTCAGAAAAGGAGGAATTTAAAACTTTCAAGCTACAAATTACATTTGTATTTATTTATTTTTAATCCTCACCTGAGGACATTTTTCCATTGATTATTATGAGAGTGGAAGGGAGGGGGAGAGACAGAAACATCAATGTGAGAGAGACACATTGATTGGTTGCCTGATTGAGCTTGCAATCGAGTTACATGCTCTTGACTGGAATTGAACCCAGGACGCTTCAGTCTGCAAGTTGATGCTCTATCCCAGGGGTGGGCAAACTTTTTGACTCGAGGGCCACAATGGGTTCTTAAACTGGACCGGAGGGCCGGAACAAAAGCATGGATGGAGTGTTTGTGTGAACTAATATAAATTCAAAGTAAACATCATTACATAAAAGGGTACAGTCTTTTTTTTCAATAGTTTTATTCATTTCAAACTGGCCAGATCCAGCCCGCGGGCCGTAGTTTGCCCACGGCTGTTCTATCCACTGAGCCAAACCAGCTAGAGCAAACTACTACATTTTAATTCAAAAATGAAGTTCTTTGTAGAACTTCAGCTCCTAAATACATTCCTACGTTTCTTTAATTGGTAAAAAACCTAGTTGGGAACAAAACACCATAGTTCTCCATCTGCAAAAACATCCAACAACTCTACATACACACACACTAAACCTGCTAGAAATAAGTGGCAAATACTCTGGGCATCCTGATAAGGCACACATGCACCAGAGGGTAGAGACACACCACAAAAATTCAAAGACTTATCACACTGGTGAAGTCATGAGGAGTCAAGTGGTCTGGGGCACGCTGAGACATCCCTTCCTAAAGGACAAATTACTCACCTTGCGGCCGAACCGGTTTGGCTCAGTGGATGGAGCGTCGGCCTGCGGACTGGGGGGGTCCCAGGTTCGATTCCGGTCAGGGGCGTGTGCCTTGGTTGCAGGCACTTCCCTACTGGGGGGCGTGCAGGAGGCAGCTGATCGATGTTTCTAACTCTCTATCCCTCTCTCTTCTTCTCTGTGGAAAATCAATAAAATATATATATATATAAAAAAATTACTCACCTTGCTCCTCTGATGACTGTGAGATACCAGCCCTTGGTAGCTTTCTGGATTTTGGAGACAACACAAAATACACATGGGAAAATGCTTCAAACCATTTCTCAGATGACTTGGAAAATTTCAGTGGGACCCAAAGTAAGAGAGGGTACCAGAAGAAAGTGAGAAAGGACACAGAACAAGTGATTTAGCGCCTAACCATCAATTATATTATAGCATTTACTGTGTGACCAGAACTTCTCATCATAAGCTTGGTATTGTCAGATCCACCAAGCCATGAGCTAAAAGAGTAAGAACCCATGGTACATTTAGGACTGGGGCCCAACCAGGTTTAAGCCTTCAAGTTTCATGAAAAGGTAGCCCAGAACTCCATGTCACTTACCACCAGGAAAACAACATCTCTCTCTACTCACAGTCTATGACTTCATTGGAGTTCAAAGGAGAAAAAAAATCCAGGCTTGGTTCACAAATGGATCGGATTGACATGTTGCTGTAAGTCAAAACTTGACTGCTACAAGTCCGTGGTGAGGGAAAACCCACCCATGAGCTGAGCTTCCAACAATAAACCTGTTTGGCACTTTGGTCCAGTGACGTGATGTCAAAGTTAACGCTCACCACAGACTTTATTTATGTCAACATATTTCTAGTTATTTACCTTGTCTGAGCATGTTCTCTAGTCCACTCCTCAGGAAGCACTCAAGGGAAATGTTTTCTACATTCTTGCATGTTGAGAATGTCTGAGCAGTGATCTGTATATTTTTAAAAATGTTTTGTTAGATATAAAATCTTTTGCTCATTCTCCCCGCCCTCAATATCTTAAATGTGTAATTTTTCCTGGCATAGTGCTATTTAGTCTTGCTTTCTAAGTCACTTGCTGTCTTTGTCTACACCAGGGGTCCTCAAACTACGGCCCGCAGGCCACATGCAAATACAAATATTGTATTTGTTCCTGTTTTGTTTTTTTACTTCAAAGTAAGATATGTGCAGTGTGCATAGGAATTTGTTCATAGTTTTTTTTTAAACTATAGTCCGGCTCTCTAATGGTCTGAGGGACAGTGAACTGGCCCCCTGTTTAAAAAGTTTGAGGACCCCTGGTCTACACAGTCAAACCCACAGTTCACTATATCTGGGATAATATTCTCAGGTAGGCAGGGAGTTCTTTCAACATGTAGTTCCAAATAACTTTTTCTTCAGCAAGTATTTTTCATGTAATTTTGTTCTGATCTTTTTAAATCTCTAAAATTAACATTATCCCACTAATCCTTTATGATTTCTAAAGCCATTCTCTTTTTTAAAAAAATTATATTTTCGCTCAGCCTTTGTGACTCAGTGTTTGAGTGTCAACACAGGAACCAAGAGGTCACCGATCAATGGTTTCTCTTTCCCTTCCTCTCTCTAAAAATCAATAAAAACATTTTTAAAAATTCTACTTTCCTTAAGGAATTATCTGTTGTTTATCTGCCTTTGTGTTTATTCTAGTTTAGTCTTCATTTCTGAATTATTTTTTCCCTTATAGTATTTTCCAGATTCTGGTTTTTGGTATTCTTTCACATTTTGAATCATTTTTGAAACATCATATAACCTACTTTTAAATAATAGGTTACAGTCTTTACTTACTTTATGGGCATGCTTTTCTGACATGCTTTCAATGGATATAGGATGTAAAAATCTTGCAGGACTATATAGTTTTATGTTACTTATTTTGGTATGAAATGAGCTTTTCTGAACTTTTAGAAAGAGGCTTGTTTCAGGATAACTTCTCTAGATCCAGAGTTGTCCCTTCTGTTGTTTTTGTAAAGTACTGGGAAGTATGGCAGCTTACTTTCTGAGATTTTCATAGCTTTTTTCATTTTTGTTGTTGGTTTTTAGTAATTTTACTTATTATTGGGACATAACAGATATAACATTGTGTAAGTTTGAGGTGTTCAACATGCTGCTTTGACACGTTATTTCCTCACTCTTTAAATAAATGCTGTGATGGATACAAAGACACACCTACACTAATAAAAGACAAACATGTAAACTGACCGTACCTTCACTATGCCCCAAGCCACACCCACCAGCCAATCAGAGTGACTATATGCAAATTAACCCAACCAAGATGGCGGCCGGCAGTCACAGAGCTGGAGCAAGCAGGAGGCTTGGTTGCCCGGGCGGATGGAGGAAGCCAAGCTTCCCGCCTGCCGCGGCTGGCTCTGAGCTCCACTCAAGGCAAAAAAGTTTCAATTATAGAAGATAAACCCCAGATACCTGCTTTCAGCTGGCCATGGCCATGGAGCTGGATCGAGCAAGAGGCTTGGGTTGCCCCTGGTGATGGAGGAAGCCAAGCTTCTCGCCCGCCCTGGCTGGCTCTGAGCTCCACTCAAGGCTACGAAGTTTCCATTATAGAAGGTAAATAAATCCCAGAATAAAAAAAGAAAAGAAAAAAAGGAGAGACTGGAAGCTTCCATCGCCAGGGGGCTTAGCCAGCCTGAAAACGGCCCTCAGCCCCTCACCCAGCCTGGCCAGGCACCCCAGTGAGGACCCCCACCCTGAAGGGGGTGTGACCAGCTGCAAACAGCCATCAGCTCCTCTCCCAGGCTGGCCAGGCACCCCAGTGGGGACCCCCACCCGGATCCGGGACACCCTTCAGGGAAAACCAGCCGGCCCCCACCCATGCACCAGGCCTCTATCCTATATAATAAAAGGGTAATATGCAAATTGAACCTAACAGCAGAACGACTGGGAATGACTGGTCACTATGACACACACTGACCACCAGGGGGCAGATGCTCAATGCAGGAGCTGTCCCCTGGTGGTCAGTGCACTCCCACACGGGGAGCTCTGCTCAGCCACAAGCCAGACTGATGGCTGCCAGTACAGTGGTGGTGGTGGGAGCTTCTCCCGCCTCCTCAGCAGTGCTAAGGATGTCCGACTGCAGCTTAGGTCTGCTCCCTGCTGGTAAGTGGACATCCCCCGAGGGCTGCCGGGCTTGCCAGTGGGATGTCTGACTGCCAGCTTAGGCCTGATCCCCCAGGGAGTGGGCCTAAGCCAGCACGTGGACATACTCCGAGGGGTCCCATACTGCAAGAGGGCATAGGCCGGGCTGAGGGACCTTCCCGAGGGCACAAATTTTTGTGCACTGGGCCTCTAGTATAATATAATAGTAACACATTGTTTGCGGATAGTTTTTATCGCACGCTAACAGGTGGCGCAGGCCATTTTTGCTAATTTTTTGCGCAAATGGCAACGTTCAGTAAAATTACGATAACTTTAGTTTACGTATTTATACGTTACCTGCATTCTACCGCTAGTCTATAAAAAACGTATTAATACATGTCCCGCACTCTGCTACACTGGTAGAACGTATAAATACGTAAAACGTATAAATACGTTTCCCGCATACAATGTGTTAAGTACAAAACAAACATAGCAAATAAATATTTTTAGCAGATAACAAACTTCATGCTCCACAGAGGTCTATATAAATAAAATGCCCACTCAAAATAAACTCGTTTTTTTTTACAAAAGTGTAACTCAAATGCGAGTTTAATGAGATTTAGTAGCCAGTTCTACCTTAAATAATTGAGTCCAAATACTAGTATAATTCTATTTACATTGAAAGAGAAAGCCTTCAATATAAAAGTTTTAGATGAAAAATACTCTATAAATGAAACAACAAATTGATTTTCATACATGGCAGTACATTCCTTAGAATCACTTTATCTCAGAGAACTAAACAAGTCTTCAATGGTAGTTTGCCTGGGACTTAAAAAGCATATCAAAACCTTCCATACAATGTGTTTAGTTATACTTTATAAAGCTGTATTAAAGATGCAGATTACCTAGACACATGTAATATGGTGAAATATATTTCAATTAAAAACCTCTTCTACACAGAAGAACCATCGTGATGAGGTTCTCACCAGCCAAAGGGGATAATTTGAACAAAAGAATAATGACAGCAAATGACTGAAAGGGTAAATTAAGAAAAGAAAACAGAAGTCTCAAGCTCACAGTGATAATGAAGGGGAGAAATTTTTTAATTACCAATGGACACCAATGGAGGTTGCTAGGGCACCAAAAATTACTCTGAAAACTAATAGAGAGAAAGGACTAAATATTTATCCTGCTATTCTGTCATATATGTGTTCTATGATAACCAAATAGTGCTATTCATGGATGGATCAAGATTCCTCTATATAAAAGAATTCCAGCTAATAAATACATCAGGAATGATATATTTGGGAAAATCATCATTCCAAACCTTAATGGAATAACCGATTCACACACATGTCATTAAATGCATGCTTTAAATATATTTTATTGATTTTTTTACAGAGAAGAAGGGAGAGGGATAGAGAGTTAGAAACATCGATGAGAAAGAAACATCGATCAGCTGCCTCCTGCACACCCCCTACCGGGGATGTGCCCACAACCAAGGTACATGCCCTTGACTGGAATCGAAGCCGAGACCCTTCAGTCCGCAGGCTGACGCTCTATCCACTGAGTCAAACTGGTTAGGGCTAAATGCATGTTTTAAAAAAATTATGTAAAAATGTTACAGGGGACTTTCCAATGAAGGTGTAAAGGCTTCCTCTGTGATGTGGCCAGTGACCAACCTGAGCATCATTAAAAGGGGGACTATCAGAATTAGGTGTCTCTTGATTTCATCTGACAGAGTACATCACACTAATGTGAAATATTCTTGCTAAAAAACAAAACCCCAGAATCTAATTAATTAATCCTCTCCAGATCTAACTTCCAGCAAGCATGTCAAACTCGACAAGTTTGACATGCTTGTAGGGCAGTGATGGTGAACTTCTGACACGCGAACTCATTTTTTTGGTTGATTTTTCTTTGTTAAATGGCATTTAAATATATAAAATAAACATCAAAAATGTAAGTCTTTGTTTTACTATGGTTGCAAATATCAAAAAATTTCTATATGTGACACAGCACCAGAGTTAAGTTAGGGTTTTTCAAAATGCTGGCACGCCGAGCTCAAAAGGTTCGCCATCACTGTTGTAGGGTATAGGATAGATGATGAACAAGTTAAACAAGAAACAACCAAATTCAGTCCATGAGGCGCTATAGGAAACTCACACATGGTTCCTTCAACAAGTTACTGTGTGTTTGGGGGTAGGGGAACTAATTTAGATTTCAAGACACTCCAAAGACTAAACAACCAAATACATGTGTACACCAACCATAAATACATTTAAGTCACTTGGGAAATTTTTAAACAGATTGGATATTAGATATTAAGAAATCATTATTAATTCTGTAGGTATAATACTGACATTGTAATCACATATGGAAATGTTCTTTTTTGATATAGCCTCAAGTATCTAGATTAACTGACATCACATTTGAGATATGCTTTCAACAAAATAAAAGAGGGAGAGAAAAAAAAGTATGACAACATACTGATGGTTACTAAAGCTGGATTACAGGTATATGGAGGTTTATGACAGATTTGCTCTATTTCAGCAGGCACTTAGAACTTTTTGTAATAATAAAATAAATCATTCTTTCAAAAACATTCAATACATATAATTGGCAAAGTTTATTATCAAGAACATTAGGTCTTTTAAAAAACTGTTTTGGTTTAAGAATACTGAAAGATGACAATCCACGATAAGACATATACAAACAAGGATAATTAAAATATTAAATACTATCTAAATTAAAAGGCCATAATTCAAATTGTTAACAATCTCTGTGTCTTGTTAGAAGCAGCTGTATAGTTCCCCTTCAAGAAATTCACCCACCAACTCATGACTACAAAGCCTCAATGCACTCAATTACATAATTTAGTTACCAATGCTGAATGTTTTGTGTTTACACATGCATTATCACAGAAAACACAAAATTCTATTTACAGAGTTTTTTTGTTTCTTTAAAACAGGTCTCAAGCATCTTTTAAAGTGCGAGATACAAATATGGTGTATCCTTAAAGAAAAAGGCTTCTAAAAGAAGTATGAGATAGCTGTCCAACACTGCCAAGAGTGGTTATATAACTAACCGAAGAAAAACCGGCAGTGCCCTGCTGTTTTAGTGTAGCAGCCTCTTCCTTTGTAGTTGGTTGAGTTCTTAGCTCTCACTATACTACCAGCCAAACATGTACTCCATTGCTTTGGATACAAGACTTTCATCTTTTTTTGGCGTCTGTCTGTCAGAAATGACCTATTTTGAAAAAACACAATTGTTAAGGTTATGTTTCCTTCAGTATCATAGTTAATTCTAGAGTTAATGGCTAATTTAATAGAGCCAAACATTAAAATGCATTTGTAGAAATTAACTGTATATTTAAAGGTTAAAACATGGCTTTGGTTAAAACGTCTGTATGTTTTTAAGAATGTTAAAATCTTATTCCTTTGGCAAAGCAAATTACATCTACTCCTTAAATTAGAAAACTGGAGAAACACAAAAGTTACTAGAGATGAGGGCTTTAAAATATTGGTTTAAAAAAAAAAAAAACTAAAGGGGAAAAATGTCACCAGTTCAAGAATTTTCTCCACATTTCAAGAGGAAGTGAAAAGACTAAATCGACAACTTTTTTATTTGCTCTTTTAGAGCCCAGGTCTGTTGCTAGGCAAGTTCAGAACTCCTGCCTTATTAGTTAGGGGATAATAACATACTGAGTGAGAGTCATAATACTCCTACCATTCTTTAATGAATATAAATAAATTTGTCCTTTAAACATTTTTGAAATGAGAAAATTTGAAATGGAAGCTGGTCAATGTTTTCTTTGGATAACCAAAGGCTATTTCAACAGAACTGAAGGCTCTTCATTTGTGATACCATCAGATTTAGTTATCAATTTAATAGGTTTTTAAATATTCCCTCATGCCACAAGAAAAACTTTTTACATATGCCAAGATAACTTAGAAAAAAAAAATTAGACTATCAAAATGTTTTTTAAAATAGCAAAGAATTTTTTTTAAATTCAAGATGTTTCTAATTGACCAAAATTCTCATTTTTAAAACAGGAAATTAAAGAATGTAAAGTTTATAGGTTTCATCAAGTCAATCACTTCAGTGGGAAATATTTAATGGCAGACAAATCAATCCAATGAAAAAGTCAAATATGCTAAGTAAGCACTTCAACCTTTAAAGTACATTCTTTTTATCCAATCCTTAAAATACCTGATAGTCACTAGTAGAAGCTTTGTATGCTGTAGCAAGAGGTCTCATGGTAGAAATCCTAGGAGTACTCCCAGGCTGGGATGGTGTTCCTAAGGTTTTGATTGGTGGTGTAAAGGCTAGAGATGAAGATGATACAGCACACCTGTCACTGTTTTCCATAACACTCTAGAGGAACAAAGATAAAGAACTTCTCTGGTTATAAAAATAATACATTATTACAATCTACTTACAAAGAAACCTTCATTAAAAGATATATTCTATTTGATCTAAGTAATATTTTAAATAATTTTGGGCTTGATTAAACAATGTATGTTTCTTGGCTAGCATTTGAGATCTAATGTTCAGCCAGAAATTTAACTTCAATGACTTCAAATATCCTCAAGACAACTACAGACTCACAAGAGTAAGAATCTCCTAACAAATACTATGGAAAATCAGCAAGAAAAAAAAAAAGTCTTTGGGAAAATCTGGGGGGAGGGAAAATTAAAGTCCAGTGCTATTTAGTACCTATAACCCCAAATTCTCATCTAGCCTCTGCAAACATCTGGTACAGTGATCCTAGACTATAAGCACCAAGAACCATGTCCACTCTGTGCATAAGTATGTATATAATCTCCAAGCAGTCCCTGGTAGGTAGTATATTTCACATTTATTTATTTAAAGAATGATCAGGATGACTTTAAGTCGCAAAGAAAACTTTAAGTTGTGCTCAGTATTGTTTTATAAGTATATAAATATATAATAAATTTTAAATATTTTAAAATAGAAATAAAAAGCTTCCACCTTTAAGTTAACCCTCATGTGAAATATTTAATTCTGAAATAGCACTATTCCTTTAAAGTAATTAAAGAATTCGAAGCTGCTTTGCATAAGACAGAGAATGATTTAGAAGAGACCTAGAATAGACTTGAGGCCTCATCTTTAACAACTCTGGATAAATTACTTAAGTCCTTTTCAACTCATCGTTATCTTTAAAAGGAAATAGTTGGGATGGATTACCTCTAAATTTTAACGTCTTGTGACTAAATATATTTGGCTTACCAAGAAAAGAGTACAATAATATCGTCACAGTTTACAAACTAAGAAAAAGAGGCCTACTGAAGCAAAGTGACGGAACCACCAATGTCAATATTTAGATTTGTGCTCTTCATATGGATTAAGGCAGTGGTTCTCAACCTGTGGGTCGCAACCCCTTTGGGGTCGAATGACCATTCACAGCGGTCGCCTAAGACCATCGGAAAACACATATATAATTACATATTGTTTTTGTGATTAATCACTATGCTTTAATTATGTTCAATTTGTAACAATGAAATTGGGCGTCACCACAACATGAGGAACTGTATTAAAAGGTCATGGCATTAGGAATGTTGAGAACCACTGGATTAAGGCATTTCCCTTACATCAGCAATAACTTACTTTATCTATACATGGTTTTACACCAATCATGATGGACTCGCCAAAAATCTTCCCATCTTTGCTTAAGGCTTTCCGAGCCTGCAGTTTAGATTGATAACGAATATGCATCCAATTTCCGGTATTAGACATCTGCAAAGAATAAAGTTGTCTCTTAAAATGTAGAATATATAAAATCTAAACTCAATGAATTACATTAGAAACTAGAAACATACGAAGATAAGTCTGCTTCCACATTTGATGCACTATAAAAAGCTATATAGTTGGACTCAACATAAATCCCATTAAACAATTTCAGTAATCTCTAGCTTGCTCTCAATTCTCTAATATAAAGAATATGCGACAAAGATTATCTGAAAGTAAAGTAATTCTCAAAAGATAAGTTTCTAGTAAAAAGTTCTTATCAATACTTGCTATGAAATTTTTAAAACTGTATTCATCACCTGATTTTGTATAGAAGTTAAATAAGTCAATCTCTAGTAATAGAAAAACCTTGGTTATTTATAACTTGTGTAAGGCTAAGATAATAACAGCAGCAGGAGCAGCAACAGCAACAACAACAACAACAAAGCCCTGGCCAAGTGGCTGGAGCAAAAGGTTTGAGTTCCATTCCTGGTCAGGACCCATACGGAGGCAACCAACTGATGCTTCTCTTTCTCTATTTAAAAAAAATTTAATTAATCAAAAAAACACACATATCATTGGATAAGGATTTTTTTTTAAAGCTCTCTATAAGCTAAAAAGCCTTGAGAACTCTAAGTCAGGAACACCTCTCTTTTCCTTTATCCCCAATAAAACAAGCTCAAATTGGAAAACAGTAATATATGGCATAATTTATGTTTTAAAAGACTGTAAACTAATTAAGAAAAGGGTTGGAGAGAAGCCTGAAATTCTAGTTCTCTGGCTTATTTTCTCTTTTTGTCCCTTTTTGACAAATACTATACAATTTCCAGCCTTCCTGATTCTAACAGAAATAGTCCATGAAACTTAAAAAAAAGTAGGAGCAGACAAAATTCAGCAGCAAAGTTTCCTTCTATTCATAGCTTATCTGTCCTCAGCCTAAATCTTGAAGTGAAAAGAATTAAGCCTTACCACATGTTTTAAGATATTCCCATATTGTGCAAATTGTAATAATATATAGGAAGCAGATGCCTGAGGAAACCTGAAAAAGAGAGTTGTCCAACAATAAATATGAATAGAAATCACCACACTTACAAGTGTTTCAAAATAAATTCCTTCCAACTGTCTACAACAGCAATTTTCAACCTTTTTCACCTCATGGCACACATAAACTACTAAAATTCTACGGCACACCAAGATATGTCTTTTGCTGATCTGACCAAAAAAAAAACCCAACAGGCATAAATTTGATTCACAATGGATGGCTATTGTTGTACTGGCTGTTGTCATTTTTTTATTTGACAAAATAAGGGAAAAGAGGTCAGTGCCCCTGACTAGTCAGGCATTGCATGCTTTAACAATTCTTGTGGCACACTAGTGCGCTGTGGCACACCTGCTGAAAATAGCTGGTCTAGAACCACAGGAAATCCTTGATCATCCCATTTCCCCCATCAGCTGAATCTATCACTGCCCATCGCCCAAAAGTAAACGTTAAAATTAGTTTTGACTCAGCCATTCTACTATATCTCCAGATTCCTTCCCTGAAACCTCTGAAATTCTCTCAATGCCACTATCACAGCCCTCAGAATAAAATTATAAAGTTGCAGTTTTGTATATAATTTATTTTACAAGGGTGGTGTGTGTGTCAGAGAAAAAGAGAGAGGAGAGAGAAATATTTAGGTACACTACTGTTACTATTTTTTAAAATATATATATATTTCTTTATTGATTTCAGAGAGAAAGGGAGGAGAAAGAGATAAAACATCAATGATGAGAATCATTTATCAGCTGCCTCTTGCACACCCGCTACTGGGGATCAAGCCTGCAACCCAGGCATGCCCTTGGCCGGAATTGAACCTGGGACCCTTTAGTCCACAGGCTGACGCTTTATCCACTGAGCCAAGCTGGCTAGGGCTAGGTATACTACAGTTATTAAAACAGAAAGAATTTAAAATTATATAGTCATATCATTATATACCGAGCAACTGAAAATTCATAAATTTAGTCCTGAAACAAAAATAACAGTCAGTGCCAGTATCAACTGAATACAAACATTTAAAAGGATGGTTACTAAAATTTTAATAGCCATATACTCTGTATGGGAAAATTCTAAGTAACTTTTACTTTCTTCTTTATCAAGTTCTCTATGATTTGAATATTTTACAAGATATTAATACTTATATAGTCCAAAAAGCTATTTCAATTTGAAAATCTGGAGTTTCCTTAGCCAGGAATTCAGTTATCTGGGGCCAGGATTAGGAAAAAATAAAAAAAATCTGAGTCCCCCAAAATAAATGAGAAATACCACACATTAAAATCCATGTGAGTATGCTAAGTGAAATAAGCCAGTCAGAGAAAGATAAATACCACATGATCTCACTCATTTGTGGATTATAGAGAACAACATAGACTGATGAAAAAGGACAGACCCAAAGACTGAGAAACAGCGATCAGGCTATCAATCCCCAGAAGGAAAGTAGGGGAGGGCGGGAGTAAGGGGAAGAGATCAACAGAAGGACTTGTATACATGTATATAAGCCAAACCAATGGACATGGACAACGGGGGGATGGGAGCATGAGTTTGTGTGTGGGGGGGAGGTTGGGGGTTAAAGGGGGGGATGAGGACACATTTGTAATACCTTAACTAATAATAAAAAAAAAAAATAAATGGTGAAGCTAAAAAAAAAAAAAAAAAATCCATGTGAGTAAAATACTCACTGCACTCAGGACTGGAATTTTATGTTATACTAGAGGAGATATAGTAGAATGGCTGAGTCAAAATTCGGGGGGGGGATCCCTCAGCCCGGCCTGTGCCTCTTGTAGTCTGGGACCCCTAGGAGGATGTCCACCTTCTGGCTTAGGCCTGCTCCCCAGGGGATCGGGCCTAAGCCGGCAGTCAGACATCCCTCTGGCAGCCTAGGAGCCCTTGGGGGATGTCCACCTGCCAGCAGGGAGCAGGCCTAAACTGCAGTTGAACATCCTTAGTGCTGCTGAGGAGATGGGAGAGGCTCCCGCCATCACTGCTGTGTTGGCAGCCATCAGCCTGGCTTGTGGCTGAGCAGAGCTCCCCCTGTGGGAGCACACTGACCACTAAGGGGCAGCTCCTGCATTGAGCATCTGCCCCCTGGTGGTCAGTGTGTGTCATAGTGACCAGTCATTCCCAGTCGTTCTGCTGTTAGGTTCAATTTGCATATTACCCTTTTATTATATGCCTGGTGCATGGGTGGGGGCTGGCTGGTTTGCCCTGAAGGGTGTCCTGGATCAGGGTGGGGGTCCCTCTGGGGTGCCTGGCCAGCCTGGGTGAGGGGCTGAGGGCTGTTTTCAGACTGGCCACACCACCTTCAGGGTGGGGGGTCCTGTTGGGGTGCCTGGCCAGCCTGGGTAAGGGGCTGATGGCTATTTGCAGGCTGGCCACAGCCCCTTCAGGGTAGGGGTCCCCGCTGGGGTGCCTGGCCAGCCTGGGTGAGGCGCTGAGGGCCGTTTTCAGGTTGGCCACACCCCCTTCAGGGTGGGTGGTCCTGCTGGGGTGCCTGGCCAGCCTTGGTGAGGGGCTGAGGGCTGCTTGCAGGCTGGCCACAGCCCCTTCAGGGTAGGGGTCCCCTGGGTGAGGGGTTGATGGCTGTTTGCAGGCTGGCCATGGCCCCCAGCCACCCAAGCTCCCAGTGGATGCTGGCTGGAAGCAGGTATCTGGGATTTATTTATCTTCTATAATTGAAACTTTGTTGCCTTTAGCAGAGGCCACAGCCGGTCAGGGCAGGCGGGAAGCTTGGCTTCCTCCATCGCCGGGGCAACCAAGCCTCTTGCTTAATCCAGCTCCGTGGCTGCCGGCCGCCATCTTGGTTGGGTTAATTTGCATATAGTTGCTCTGATTGGTGGTGGGTGTGGCTTGGGGCATAGTGAAGGTAAGGTCAATTTGCATGTTTCTCTTTTATTAGATTAGATAAGCTTGAATATGATTTCTAACCCTAAAGAAAAACAACAAATAAGACAGGGTGCCTAACAAATGAAGGAGGAAAATAATGGTTGCATGTGAGTAAGGTACTTCAGAAATAAAACATAATTCTAAGAGTCTAGGACCACTTTGACTAGGAACATTCCAATATCCTGTAAAAGAATCACCCTAAAGCAATGAATGGTATACCATACTGACCCTGATGTATTTCTCTATAAATGATCAAAATATTTTATCCGTTAGAAGAAATGTTTTAATTCCTGCAACTAAACTCATATAGAGGGTTACTAAAAAAATAAAACCAACAGAAAATAAATAGCTGAGAAAGTGTATGTCTTTAAAAAAAAAGGACTAGAAGAAGTACTTAAAGTAATTTACACAATTATTGAGGAATCTTATAACTGACACCATTACTACTGAGCATAAAAAACAGACTTTGTTCTACCCTTATTTCTCCAATATACTACTAAATGGTCCCTACCCTAACTCCTAAGATGTGAATGCAGTGGACGTCCAAATTAAAAAAACAGAATTCATGAGAGAACATAAAAATTTAAACAAACACACACAAAAATCAAGTAGCCAGCCCAAGTGTTATGAATAAAGAGCTGAGTGCAGGTTTTCTGCAGAACAAGAAAAAGCAATGGTCCTGCTTTTAACTTTATATACACATAGAATCAGTAACACATAGAATCTCTCTGAAAGATTATACAAAATATAGGTGGCAATTATTGCTTTAAAGGGAAAAAACTGTAACTTGGGACCAAACCAGGAAGGAAAACTTTTCACTGTATATTCTTATTCTTTTGAATTTTAAATAAACTGAATAAAGTCCACTAACATTTACTGTGCATTGTTCTTCTTTCAAGGAGCTCATGTGTTATTTTTATATATTTTTTTACCCCCCAAATGAAATATAATTAGGTCTGATATCAGTATGACATATAACACTTTCAGAAACAAATCTTATATAGTACAGTATAAACAATAAGAGTTTAAAAATCAGAAGACCTGGGATTTTTGCTGAAGCTTTACTAATAACTAGATATAAACCTCTGAATAAATCAATCCATTTATATATCAGTTTCCTCATCAGTAAATGATGCAATATCTCAAGATACTTTAAAGTACTTTTTTGATCTACAAATCTATTCAATCTGGAGAATATTATGTTAAGCAAAATAAATCAGTCGGAGAAAGACCAGTATCACATGACCTCATTTATATGTGGAATCTAAAAAACAAATCCAGACATAGAAGCATGGACCAGACTGTCAAATCACAGAGTGAAGGCAGAGGTGGGTGGGTAGGTAGGTAGGTTTAACCAAAGAACTTATATGCATACTAGAGGCCCGGTGCACGAAATTCATGCATGGGTGGGGTCCCTAAGCCTGGCCAGCGTTCAGGGCGGATCAGGTTCCCCGCCTCCCCGACTCCTCCTTCCCTCACCGCCCATGTCTGCTGCCACCAACCCCTGGCTCCCCATCCCAGTCCGGAGCCAGACCCGATCGGGTGATCAGGACCTGCTGGCTGGGGGGAGGGGCCAACCGCCACCGCAGCAGGCTGGCAGCGGGCCGATAGGGGCCTGCTGGCTGAGGGGTGGGACCTTCATCCCCCCTGGGAAAGGGGCCACATCCGCTGCCACCCACCCCCGGTTCCCCGGCTCAGCCCTGGGGCCTGCTAGCCGGGGGAAGGGACCTGGAGGTTGGCCGGCAGGCTCCTGCATTGAGCATCTGCTTCCTGGCGGTCAGTGTGCATCACAGCAACCGGCTGTTCTGTTGTTAATGGTCGCTTAGGCTTTTATATATATAGATATGCATAACCCACAGATATAATGTGTGGTGAAGGCCTGGGGTGGGGAGGATGCAGGCGAGGAGGGGTCAATGGGAAAAAAACAGGATATCTGTAATACTTTCAACAATAAAGATAAATTTTTTAAAATCTATTCAAAATGCATCTAGATGTGTCAGGCACAATTTCTATTAATATTCAATATTCCATGACTAGAAAGTATATGTATACTTGTGACACAGCATTTATATGAAATTCAATTTGTCAGTTCCAAACTGATAAAGTCCACTATTCAGCAGAGAAACAGTTACTAACCAGAAAGATAGAAAGGAGCTTCCTAAGTCTAATGGGGCAACCCTGTTCCAATGTCCAGCAAATACACAGAAGAGAAAATAATCTAAACTCTAGATAACAATGTGCACGATGAAGTGTCAGGGTGATCTGTACTGATGTCTGCACCTTACTCTGAAATGCACCAACAAAAATAAATTTAGCAAAGTGTTAAGTGCAGAATCTAGGTGGTAGGTATCTGGGTGTCTGCTGTGCAATTCTTTTAATTTTTTTGTATATTTGAGAAAACTCATTATAAAATGTTGACGAGGGGGTGTTATTGTTTTAACGGTAAATGATCCAGAAACCTTACCCGAACACAGTTACCCATGTGTCGTCGAGGTGATCTTCAGATGTCAGAGAGTCTCCTTGAGTATAAAAAGGATCCAGCTGCGCAGGAGATAACGTTGTCTTTCGTGGCTGGCCAATGTTTGCTGGACTAAACATGCTTTGCCCTATATTAGTATATTTAGTAAGTTAGTTACCAATATAAACATTTTGGTTATTTTTTAAATCAAAGCTTTTAGTTTTAAAGGAAAAAATATATTAAAAATTGGCAATTGCATAAATAATTTAAAATACACAACTGTTCTGAAATGATAATTTTATACCACCATACAATTTGAGAAGTCATTAATAAGTGAGAATAACTTAAGATTTTGCAAATGTTTTATTAATCTTCGGTTAAGCCTACACCAGAAGGATCTTTAGTCAACCTCAAAGACTTCTGTTGGGTTCATCTTCCAAACCTTTTCTCATGGCTCCTCTGCCTTAAGAATATTCAGTAACAACTCATTACCCACAGAACAAAATCCAAATGCCCAGGCCTCCACTCTAATGTTCTACCCTTATTTCTCCAATATACTACTAAATGGTCCCTACCCTAACTCCTAAGATGTAAATGCAGTTTTCTTTTGTTCAGGTCATTTCCATCTGAAATGTCTGATTCTTTTCTTATCCTTCAATGACAGATACCAATTAATGAGTATGTCTACATGTCCAACATGCCAAGCTAAATGCTGTCCATGTTCATTTTATCTCAGAGGTGTCTTATTGAGACCACATGTTTCTGAGCAGTAGAGAGAGACCATTTGCCTTTAGTCTCTGGAGTAGTAATAATGATTCACTCATAAAGAAATATTTTTTCAGAAAAGAAAAAATATTTTTTCAGTACTAAATATGGACCAAGCATAATTCCAGGTATCTATGATACAGTAGTAAACAGTTAGGCTTAAAAACAAAAGCCCGGTCGGCGTGGCTCAGTGATTGAGTGTCGACCTATGAACCAGGAGGTCACGGTTCGATTCCCAGTCAGGGCACATGCCCAGGTTGCAGGCTCAATCTCCAGTGTGGGGTGTGCAGGAGGTAGCCAATCAATGATTCCCTCTCATCACTGATGTTTTTATCTCTCTTGCCCTCTCTGAAATCAATAAAAAAAAAATTTTTTTAAAAAAGGAAGAAGTAAATAAATTAAAAATCAAAACAAAACAAAAAAACAACAGCCCTGGCTGGGTGGCTCAGTTGGTTGGAACATCATCCCAGGCACCAAAAAGGATGTGGGTTAGATTCCCAATCAGGGCACATACCTAGGTTGCTGGTTGATCCCCATATGGGAGGCAACCAATTGACGTTTCTCTTTCTGTGTCTCTCTCTCTAAAATAAATAAAAAAGGTATAAATGGATGAGGACCAAACAACAACAAAAAACCCTATTCCTAATGGGGCTTATATGCTAGTGAAAGAGGCAAATAAGTAAATACCTAATATGCCAGAAAACAGAAAATCCTACAGAAAAAGAAAAAGCAGAAAAGGGAGAGAAGGAGTATATGTAGGTACATCTGTGAAAAGGTTTAATGAAAAAAATTTTCACTAAAATGCCATTAAAACAAAACCTGAAGGAGATGGGATGCAGAACATGCCAATTTGTGAAGATGTGAATATTAGTTGGGGGAAAAAAGTGAGCACACAGGCCCTGATAAAGGACATGGACTGGTGTTTGATAAAGAGCAAGGAGGCCAGTCTTGCCCTGGCTGGTTTGGCTCAGTGGATAGAATGTCCGCCTGTGGACTGAAGGGTCCCAGGTTCAATTCTGGCCAAGGGCTCATGCCTGAGTTGCAGGCTCAATCCCCAGTAGAGAATATGCAGGAAACAGCAGATCAATGATTCTCATCACTGATGTTTCTATCTCTCACTCCTTTTCCCTTCCTCTCTGAAATCAATAAAAATATATTTAAAAAAGAAAAGAATAAAAAAAAAAAAAGGCCAGTCTTAGCACAGTAATGAGGGAGATTACACAATGAAGTCAGAACAACTATATGAGCACAGAGAGATAACAAGATACCAGGTCACAAAAAAAAACTTTGTAAGCCCCTGTAAAGACTTAGGCTTTTACCTGAGATGAGTTGGGATGCCACTGGTAAACTGTGAGAAAGGATGACATAACAGGACTAAAATTTTGAAGTGATGATGAATGGTAGATTCCTTTTCCTCAAAACTAAGTTTCATTATTTTTTTTGTAATGCAGTAGCAGTTGGAACAAGAGGCTCTAGAATAAAATAATAATCTCCCAACAAAAATCTAATTAATTGTCTAATCTAATCCCCTTACAACGAAGCCCAATAGAGATAAAGAGCCTCTCAGCCCCTCCTGCTGATGTTAATCACAGAAATATACTAATTCCAAGTAGCTTTTTAGTGACTCATTCAATAAATATGCCTTCACCAAGAAAGATAGGAGGTGGGAAAAAGAGCCAGAAGAAAATAGACAATATGAGCAGGAATAAAAAAGACCAACATTAATCTCACTGGTAAGTTATTACTACATCTATGAAACAAGAATAGGAAGCTACATTTTTAAGTACATTTAAAAAATCAACAACAGAAAAGGTTTGTGGGAATTAAAATGACAAAAAAATAAGAGTTGGAAACTGAGATTGAAGACAGCTCTCAGAAAGTAGAATATACGTAAAAAGACAATGTAAGGGAGAAAAAGTAGAAAATTAGAAAAATCTACAGTGCTCATAATTAGCAGGAACTCCAAGAAGAAAGAACAGAGAAAACAGAGGGAGGACAATTATCAAATACTGTACAAGGAAGTTTCCCAGAACTATGGGTGTCATTAAAGGATCCGTCAATTAATTCCCTAGCGAAACAAATGGAAAAGTCCTAAACCAAGGCACATTTGTGAAATTGGGAACACAAACCACAGAGAGATCTTAAATTTTTCAAAACCAGGCCACATACAAAGGCTCAGGAATCTACACTGTAAATAAGTTCTATAGAACATTAGAAGCTAGAAGACAATGGAATGATGCCTCCAAAATTCTGATGTAAAATACAATACTTAGCCAAGTTAGCAATTCAGTGTAAAGACAGAAAAAAAGGTTTTCAGAAGAGGTCCTAAATTTCACTTCCCATGCAAGCTTTCCTAGAAAGCTACTCAAATATGTTCTTCACCAAAACATATTATTTTTAGAAATAAACTAAGAATGCATGTCATCTAGGGAAAAGCTAAACTCTAGAAACTTGCTAAAGCAAGTCCTAGGATGATAGCTGTACACCATGCTGAAACAGAAAACAGCCAAGAGAGGCTACAAGAGAGATGGTCTTAGTTGAAAACAAATTTAAAAATGTGCTTCACAATATGAACATTTTAAAAAAAGACAGATGTATAACAGCAAAAGAACATTTGCTTCAAAAATGGGAGCAAATGGCACATAGAAAATTAGACAAATGGGGAAAAAGACAATTATTAACTAAAGAAAAAATTTTACAGAAAGGATAAATTATAATACTTGAATCAGCACTGACAATGCTTTAGTCATAATAATATAAAAATAACAAAGGAATAAAGTTTGATATAATTATATTGAGATAATGTGTGAGAGATAAGATGTAACATCTCCAATCACCTTAAATGTAGCAATATTGAAAACAGAAAAGCAAGAATTAGCAGCAGCTGGCAGAAAAGTCAAGTCAAAGATCCACCAAGAAAGGTCAGAGAGATTCCAAGCACACAAAAGATTTAGCTACCACTTGCTGTATTTAAAGATGGAAGGAGAGCCACGAGCCAAGGAATGAGCGCAGCCCCGAGAAGCTGAGCACAACCTCCAGGTGACAGTCAGCAAAACACCAGGGACCTCAGTCCTAACCACATGAAACTGAATTCAGCCAATACCCTGAATGAGTCTGGATGCAGCTCATCCCCAGGGCTTCCAGAAAGGAACATATCCCTATTGGCACCTGAGCTCTAAAGAAAGAACCAACCTGTGTCCAGACATCTGGCCTATAGAAACACAATAATAAATGTGTATTGTTTTAAGTCAATAAGGCTTCTGGTAATTTGTCATGGCAGCAATTTAAAAGTAATACATATATTGGTACAAGTGGGGTACTGCTGTAACAACTAAAAATGTGGAAGTGGCTTTGGAATCGGGCGGTGAGTAGAGGTTGCAAGAAATTAGAGGAGCATAATAGAAAAAGCCTAAGTAGCTTTGAACAAACTGCAAGTAGAAATCTGGACTTTAAGGACACTGCCAGTGAGGATTCACAGACTGGTTAACTGAAATCTGGATTTGGATACTGCTTTTGTTGTGCATTCTGACACAATGTTTTACCTGGGTGTTTATTACAATTTGTGTTATATAATTGTTGATTTGGTCCATTTTAAATTTTGCTATTGTTTCTTTTTTTAAAAGGTGTTCTTATTGCTTTTAGAGAGATAGGGAGAGCTGCCACCTGCACATCCCCTCTTGGGGATCAAGCCCACAACCTAGGCATGTGCCCAGACCAGGAATCAAACCACAACCTCTCGACCTGTTGGTTGGAATGTGCATGGGGCAACACTCCAACCAACTGAGCCACATTGGCCAGGGCCCACCTCCTTTATATCTAAGCCACCACCATCCCTCACCTGAATTAATGCAGTAGCCTTCTATCTGGTCTCCTTGCTTCCAACCTTACCCTTACCCCAAAGTCTATTCTCACCACAGCAGCAGGCTCATTCTATCTGTTTTCTACCTTTTCTGAGGAAAAACCAGTTATTACAATGACCTTCAAGGCCCTGCAACATTAGCCCCCACTACCTCTTTAACCTCATTGCCTACTATTCTCTCCCCCACTCAGTTCATTTCACACTGGCCTCCTTACTCTTTTTTTAACACCCTAGGCACACTCCCACTTCAGGGCCTTTGTGCTTGTTATTTCCTGTCTATAACACTTTCCCCTACCTCCCTTAAGTTCAGGGTTTTGGCCAAATGTTTCTTTACCCTACCTATAGAAAGCAGAATAATGTCCTACCACCACCCCCACCCCCCCCCCACCCCCCCGTGTCCCTGTCCTTATCCCTGGAATCTGGGAATACATAACATTATATGCAAAGGAGAATGAGGTTGCAGATGGAATTAGGCTGCTAATCAGTGTCCTTAAAATAGGGAGATTACCCTGGATTATCCAGAATGGCCCTAAGTATTCACAAGCGTCCTTAAAAGCGAGAGGGAGACATGACTAAGAGGAATGATCAGAGAGATGCAAAGTTGCTGATTCTGAAATGGAGGCAGGGGACCATAAGCAAAGAAATGTGGGCAGCCTCTAGAAGATGGAAAAGTCAAGAAAACAGATTCTCCCCTAGAGCCTCCATAAATTAACACAGCCTATGATTGCCTTAACTTCAGCCCATTGAGACCCATTTCAGACTTCTCACCTCCAGAACTGTAAAATAATTAATCTGTATTATTTAAGCCACCTTTAAGTTTGTGGTAAATTTTTATGGCAACAATAAGAAAATTAATACACCACCCTATTAAAAACTGTAAGCCCTCACTCCCTACTCCCCTTTACTGACTGTCCTCCATAAAATGTATTAGCTTCTAGCAAACTGTATAATTTACTTACTTTATTTATAAATGTAAATTCTGTAAATAAATGTAAGCTCTATAAAGGCAAGGGTTATCTATTTTGTTCAGTTTCTCAGGACCTGGTACATGATCATGTGTTCAATTATTTGCTGAATGAACATGAGATAGACTATAAATATGTAAGAAGAGTTGTGCTAATGATGATGTTGATGTGATAAAAAAATACCATTAATCTTAAACAAAAACCAAAAAACTAGGTATAACCAGTGGCTGTTAGTAGTTAATGACAGATTTATAAATATGCATTAATATCTCTCAAAACACCTTTTACTATTCACTCCTTTATGTATTCTTCTTCTTCCGAATTCCAATGGCCTTTTTTTATTACAGTTTTTGTTTACTTAGTAGACACTATCAAGTATATTTTTTTAAATATATCTTATTGATTTTTTACGGAGAAGAAGGGAGAGGGATAAAGAGTTAGAAACATCGATGAGAGAGATCAATCAGCCGCCTCCTGCACGCCCCCCATTGGGGATGTGCCCGCAACCAAGGTACATGCCCTTGACAGGAATCGAGCCTGGGACCATTCAGTCCGCAGGCCGACGCTCTATCCACTGAGCCAAAACGGTATATTTTTAAAATTTTGAATATAGTTCACATTTTACCTTTAAATTCAGAAAAGAATCAATATACAAAGTATTTTCTTTCTGAAAGAAATTACTTACATTTGGAAAAGTCTCCAAGTTTGAAATATAAAAGAAATAAAGTTGGCAATTATCAATAAAGGTCTCATATTATCTTCATTCAAAAAAGTAGAGAACGGTCTTTGGTGTTAAAAGGCACTCTTACCTGTTCCAGGAGTAGTTGTCATAACTCCAACAAGAGGACTCTGCATTACTGATATGTTTGGCTACATAAAAAGAGAAGAAAAGTGTATGGTAAAAATGCAAAGTTCTAACCATAACATATACACAATAAGTGCTAAAGGGCTTCATTCAATAGACCACTGAATATCTACCTTACTGGAGATGCCTATAACTAGCTCACAATCAAACAGTACTCCCTTTTTTTTTTTTTTTTAGTTGAGCAGTATTAATCGAAAATATGCTAGACCATTATCATACCATTTGTTTAAATTAAGTAAAGTCACATGTGGTAAAAAGATACTATTTTTAGTAGGAAGTAACACTGCTATTTGGTTTTAGTTCCTAAGGTACAATATTTGAACTAACCCAGGTAATGTTGATTCTTCAATCACCAAGCTCACATAGAAAAACAGAAAGATGGCAAAATTTTATTTTTAAACAAACACAAACCATGAAGTATTATAGATTCAAATCAGTCCACACAATAAAAGACAGTATACCTCCACTGCTACCGGTAGACAGTTACAAAATGATCAATAGTAGTTCTTTTAAATGTGAGAAAATTAAAGTAGCTAAAAGTCCTTCTATAAACAAAGACAACAATACCAAATCAAGAATGACTGCCGAAACTGGTTTGGCTCAGTGGATAGAGCGTCAGCCTGCGGACTGAAAGGTCCCAGGTTCGATTCCGGTCAAGGGCATGTACCTGGGTTGTGGGCACTTCCCCAGTGGGGGATGTGCAGGAGGCAGCTGATCGATGTTTCTAACTCTCTATCTCTCTCTCTTCCTCTCTGTAAAAAATCAATAAAATATATTTAAAAAAAAAAAAAAAGACTGACAAGGCTCTCTAGAAGTAAATCTATACAGATTTTTTTTTTTTAATCTTCACCTGGGGTTATTTTTCCATTGGTTTTTAGAGAGAGTGGAAAGGTGGGGGAGAGACAGAGAAACATCGATGTGAGAGACACATCAATTGGTTGCCTTCTATACACACCCCAACCAGGGCTGGGGATCGAGCCTGCAACCGAGGTATGTGCCCTTGACCCTTCAGTCTGTGGGCCGGCGCTCTATCACTGAGACAAACTGGTGCTATACAGATTTTTAAAAAAACAGATTCTGATTGAATTAAGGAAATCTAAAATCTAGCAACCAGATTTTATCATCTAGCATTGAGAACCAAATGCTGAAAGAATGTTAGGAGAGATACAAAATGTACTGTTCAATTCATAATAACAACATCTTTTATAATTAGAGAGAGGTTGAGCAAAGTCTCAGGAGGCAAGTCTAATTTGGGTTTTAACCTAATTATAATATTCTAACCAACTTTCAAGTCAAAAACATTCTCTACAAATTATGATCCGCAGCCTTTTAAACATTTTGAACATAGCAATTACTATAAATTACCTTTCTTTTCATGCATTGTCAGAGGAGCAACAAAAACATAAACTTTAAGCCAGTGGTTCTCACACCAAACTGAACATCATATTTACTTACCAAACTTTAGAAAAATATCCCAAAACAGAATATTCCGGATTTGTTAAGTCTGGAACACTACTGTCCAAATATAACATAAGTCATATAAGCAATTTTAAATTTTATAGTAGACAAGTATATCTCAATTAAATATAGGACTAGTCACATTTCAAGTGTCAAGAGCGACACTTGGCTGGTGGTTACTGTACTGGAAAGTTGGGCAGATCTAGGAGTGTTGGGTAGAAAATGTAATTGTCTAAACATAATGCATTATCTTTGCTTTGCTTGACAAGTAGCCCTAA
Source organism: Myotis nattereri (assembly GCF_964212035.1). Lineage (NCBI taxonomy): Eukaryota > Metazoa > Chordata > Mammalia > Chiroptera > Vespertilionidae > Myotis > Myotis nattereri. The sequence goes on from NC_138082.1 coordinate 37,080,454, forward strand.
TATGCCAGGGATATCAAGCCTATAGTCAAAATTTACTGAAAGATGCTTTCTAATAAACTTTCCAACAACTATGCTATATTTTATGTAGGGAAAGGCATAAAACATTTCTCCAAAGGAAACAGCAGAAATGTCTTTATACAAAGAATGTGTCATTTTTATTGACACACTTTACTTTGTTTGCATGTCCTATTAAGCACAATAATGTAAAAGGAGAGAACACATAACTGTAAAAGCTACTAAACTTCCTACTTAAAAAAAAAAATCTATACTACCTTTCCAGTGACAGTCAAGAATTATCATGGTAGAATTACAAACACTGGCTCTAGATTTAAGACTGCCTAGGTTGAAAGCCTGGCTCTGCTAGACTAACTAGCTGCCTTACACTTGACAAATCACTTAAGCTGTAAGATCAGAGCCTGTGTACCATAGGTACTTCATTAGTATTAGACACTTTCTTGGAGTAATCAGTCCCATCAAACCAGAGACCTCTACCTTGCAAAATCTCTTGACCGAATATACCACCACAGAACACTTATACCTACACCAAACAAAGCTTAACATACATCACCATCAGAACACCTACACCAGGAATATACTAAACCAGCAATTTTCTTTTCTCTTTTTCAAAAAATGTTTTCATTGATTTTGGAAAGGGAGAGAGGAGAGAGGAGAAGGAAGAAGGAGTGGGGAGAGGGGAGAGAAACATTGATGAGCTATCTCCTGCACACTCTCCACTGGAGATGGACCCCAAACCAGCGACCTCTAGGTGTGTGGGATGACATTCAACCAACTGAGCCACACTGTCCAGAGAGAGCAATTTCAACCTTTTTCATCATATGGCACACATAAATGAATTACTCAAATTCTGTGGCACACCAAAAAATATATTTTTGCCAATCTGACAAAAAAATAGGTTTAATTTGTAAAGGTAATAATAATAGTAATTAGCTACCCTTTTTGCTTCAAAGTGACTTTTTAAAAAATCAGATGCCTATACTTGTATATAAGGATTTTTGGTACCAAGAATTAACCAATCAGATGTAACCTTATTATGAGACATGACCAATAAGATGAAACTCTATTATATGACCTATGTATTTATGGTTCAAAACAGGGCATTCACACTAGATGGCTACTGTTGTGTTGGCTGTTGTCTTTTTTTTTTTTTTTTTTTTGAGAGTCTAAGGGAAAAGAGGTCAGTGACCCTGACTAAATAGTCAGGTATTGCATGTTTTAAAAATTCGGCAGCACACTGATTGAAAATCACTGTACTATACTATCAGCTCAAAAATATGCAGGAGGCAGTGTTTTTAGTAAAATACTTAGTGAACATAGCTCTAAAAGGATACATTAATAAAATAATTCCTAAAACAAAGATCTCAAATCATTATGAAGTACCCTACATCTGGATAAAACTCTGAATCTTTATTTGTTCTTTCACAGAATCATGTATAAATATTAAACTTTTAAAAGAATTGGAGTGACTTAAACCATAAACATTTCTACATGTATATTAAGTACGCTGGGGCATGGACAGGTGAATAAAGGCATACCTATAAAAACCACAGAATTACCTACATGAAAAAATAATCTGGAGTTCTATTACATTTTTAAGTGCATTTCATGATAAACACTATTTAAGTAGATTCTATGATAAATGTCCTTAATGCTTATTCTGTGCAACAAAATTACACTACAACAGACTCAGAGAAAATTTCAAATTACTGACCCTCACTGTTATAGCCAACTAAAAACATGAAATTATCAATTGTGGATATGAGTGAGGGTATGTGTATTACCTGTCTTCTTGAGGTTAAAGGTGTTGATCCAAGTCCTGGGCTAGAAATGTCATCATATATACTTCTAACTGGTGGAGCTCCACTTTTATCTTTATGAGCTGGTACAACTGGTTGTGGTGGTGACCCCCCTACAATGTACAAAAAAAATAGGTGAGAAAACAAAGAAGCCTTCTATCTTTCTGATACGATTTTTAAAAATAATCATATTGCCATTACTATTTAATTTAATTCTCCTGACCACAATCCTGTGACTTAGTAATGATTGCTATTTAATAACTGAGGAAACTGAGAGACGGGGAGTTGCTTTGTAGAAACTGCTCAGGAGCACTTTGCTAGGAAATAAGATTTTTAAAAAACGTTTTAAAAATACTGACTTAAACTCTTGTCTCCTAGTTTTTCTCAAACTTTAATATACATGAAAGTCACCGGGAGACCTTGTTAAAATTCAGATTCTGATTCAGAACTTGTGAGGTGGAGCCTGGGATTATAAATGTCTAATAAGCTCCTACTGATGCCAATGCTGGTGATCCACAGACTGCACTTTGAATAAAGGTTCCAGAATAAGTAAATAGAAATTTTAGTTTTTAGTAAATACATGTAACTTTTGCCTTCTCTAGAAAATGCTTATTTAGCATTTCAACACAAAACTTGATCCTATTTTTTCACTTGAAAGTAGGTATTAAACAACTCCATTCTGTATAGACTTGATTAAATATTATCCCATAATGTGGCATTTGTCAAAATTAAACAGATCCCATTGATGTTTCTCATAGTAAAAAGAGATTTAAGTACATAATAAACATATTTTTAAAAGAACCAATTTTTAGAGACAAAAATCTCTGTAAGTCTTTATAGAGATGTCTTTGTAAGTCAGAGAATCAGCATGCAAGCAGTGAAGCAGCCTGTGTCCTCTGTAAGACTAATGACGGAGCCTAGACAGTACAGCATAAGCTATTTAGAGGACAGACTACAGAACAGGACTGACCTGGGCTTTACCCTCCTGCTCTGTCACTTAGTAACATGTGAGTTTCAGCAATTTCTTTATTGCATTTAGCCTCAGTTTCCTCTTGAAAAATTGAGATACTACCTACCCCTCAAGATTGATAAAAAAAAATAAAATAAAATAAAATACTTAGCATACTTCCTAGCTCTTAAGTATCCAATATATGGTAGCTACAATATTAACACATTTGAAAAATATATACCAAAAAAACCCCCCAAAATCTGTCCAGAATGTTTTTAAGTTAGTTACTTCAAATATAATTTATAATTCCCTCTGATCTTTTACATATATATAAATAATATAACCACTTTAAACAAAATAATACCTTAAAGAAAATTAAAGTAAGAAGAGTTTATCTTTAAACATCTACCAAAAGAATATTAGCTCACATTTGGAATTCAATCATTTTTGTAGTTAATTCTCACTACTCATAGTCAAAACTTCAGTTATCTTTTAAAATATTTCTTTGTTAAAGGCATCCTGTAAAAGATATATGTGGTATTGAGGCAATAACGTTTTGCGCTGACGATTTACATAGCCTGTGTAAAAAGCTTCCCCAGTTTGTGAAGTAAGTCCTTTCACTAAACATACTATAAATGAGAATTTTAAATAACTCTGACTAGAAGTAGAATTCATATTTATCCACTTTTACATTACACTTGGTTTTTACTGAATATTTGCTATTATTATATTTAAGATTAATTAAGTTGAATTCAGCTGAAGTTAAACGACCATATCCCATCTTACCCACACACACATACTATACCATATTTGAAAAAGGGATGATAGATAAAAAAATTGATCTTGGCATTTCATCATATTTGTTCTTTTTTCTTAGTGGTACTTAAATAATGGTGAGTTTTATAATCAATGGCATCTTAGATCGGATAAAATGTAGTATGCATATTTTTTTAATGGGTGGTTCTTAGAATTATAATACAGTGGTCCCCCCCTTACTGAGATTTTGATACTTGCACTTTTAGTTATCTGCAGTCGGAAAATATTAATTGGAAAATTCTAAAAATAAGCAATTCGTAAGTTTTAAATTGCATCCTGAGTAACATGATAAAAATCTCACATTATCCAGACTGAAACGTGGACCATCCCTTTATCCAATGTATCCCAGCTGTACGAAGTTAATAAGATATTTTGAGAGAGAGAAAACCACATGCAGCATCCTATACAATAATGAGGTAATATGCAAATTGACCCCCACTCCATCACAAGATGGCTGCGCCCACAGAAGAGGCAGGGTTCCCTTAACCACCCATAACGAGCGATCAGCAGGGACCTGAGGCTGCACCCCTCCTCCCCACCCAGTGGGGCTTGATGGGGGACCTCAGGCCATTCCCCCCGCCCCGGCGCTGGACCAGGGGACCTGAGGCTGCACCCCTTGCCCAGCAGGGCTTGATGGGGACCCTGAGGCTGTGCCCCCCACCCAGCGGGGCTTGACGGGGGTGGGGCCAGCCAGGTCTGGGTCTCACATGATTTGGAGGTGCACACGGGTGGGCAGGGACTTGAATCTGGGTCCCGTAGCATGCCCCAGACTCTGACAGAAGGAAGATTTTCATATATATTTTACTAATTTTCTTTCATCTCTGACGCTTTTATTATAGAGAAAGGGCAAATAGCAATATCAAAATATTTCCTCTAATTAATTCCCTTTTAATGTGCACAGATTTCATGCACCAGGCCACTAGTATTATGATCATTGTTCTATTTTATTGTGTTATTGTTAATCTCTTACTTTACCTAATTTATAAACTTTATCATACGTATGTATGCCTATAAAAACATAGTATATATAGGGTTTGATACTATCTCTGGTTTCAGGCATCCACTGGGATCTTGGAACTTAACCCCTGAGGATAAGGATAGGGACTACTGTAGTTTATACTGCTTACAAAACCTCTATTCTTAGAATCCTATATTGAAAAATAGAGCTATTACTTAATGCTTTAAATTAATAAATGGGTTGACAAAAGTGAATGCTGCACCATCACTCTTTTTAAAATTCTAGTACAGATACTGACATTACTATTTTAGGCAATTTACCTACCTGCAATTAAAGGTGATCTCATTTCCATTACTCCTACTGAAGGGCCACTAATTGATCGAGGTTGTGGAGTCACTGGTGCTGGTAAATCCCCCATTAAAAATCCAGGTAAGAACTGGGCATTAACCCCTGGTTTTGGAGATGTGGGCGAACCCAGCATCATTGGTTCAGATCCTAAATGAATCAGAAATAAAATAAGGACTTTAATGTTATAATAGCTAACAAAAAAATGCAAGAATCTAGCATAAGTTTGAAAATTTAATCAATGTTGTTAATTACTATAAAACCACAGTTGAATTTATTATTTTAAAAACGAATAAAATTATTTCTAGAAAACTATAAGAGAATTTTGTATTAATAATATTAATCTTTGACAACTGTTTTCATTAACATTTCACAGGTTTAAGAATCAACACTTGCCCTGACCAGTTTGGCTCAGTGGACAGAGCGTTGGCCTGCGGACTCGGGTCCCGGGTTCGATTCCGGTCAAGGGCATGTGCTTGGTTGCGGGCACATCCCCAGTGGGGAGTGTGCAGGAGGCAGCTGATCAATGTTTCTCTCTCATCGATGTTTCTAACTCTCTATCCCACTCCCTTCCTCTCTGTAAAAAATCAATAAAATATATTTTAAAAAAAAGAATCAACACTTATTTTTGAATTTAATAATTTAATTTTTTTAAAGCAAAATGTTTACTGAAGGTACATTCCAAATACGGAGTGGGCTACTCAGAGAGAGGGAGGGAATGGCCCCAAACTTCTGGGTTAAAAAAAAATTAGTTTAAAATATATATTTTTAAAAATCCCTAATACATAAAGGAAAACTTTCCATTTCTGGGTCAACTACTATGCAACAACCGAAACAAGGACAAGGTACACAAGTTACTTAAACAAATCAAACACAATGTTTAGCTTACTATATGTCCCATTTTTTTCTTCCTTACACACAAAAACTGTAAATATTTTTTGTAATAAAAGTATAATCATGTATACATTAGAGCACATATGAAATAATAGTAATGATTAGCATCCCAACTAAGAAACATATTTAAGATATTTGGAAAGGTATTTTTAAAAATGATTTATTTTAAAATTATGAATAATCAATAAGTATCCCTGATATAAATTCAATTAAAAAGAGAACAGATACTTAACAATCATCATTTCAACATTAGTTTCCACAATTTACAGGGTAGGTATTATTATTCCCATTATGGAGATAAGGAAGCTATAACTTACTCTAATTTCAAAGCAGAATAGCATAATAAGAAAAACATGGGCTCTGGAGTCAGAGATCTGCATTCAAGTGTCTCAGCAAGATGGGCATAATCATATCACCCACTCACAGAGTTTTGATTAGAATTATAGCAAGTGAAGCACGTGGCCCAGTGCTGAATATATAGCAAATGTTCAGCAAATATTCATTATTATTATAACAGTAGTTTATAATAGCCAAAACTGAGTGATAAATGTATAAATGTAGAATATGCAATTTCTACTTATGAAAATTTAACTTTCGACTATGTGACAAGCTAAATGTGATTCATGGCACTTAGAAATAGCAAACGTTTTGTATGTTATTTATATGATCTTTATGAACTATTACTTAACTTCTAAACAGCCTCAAAAATGTGTTTCTTGCTATCCAAATGCTGTCACGTTTATGCTTCCTCATATCTTGTTATAACAGACCTAGATATTAGCAATGCAAGTGCATAAAAGAGGAAAAAGGCAAAGTAATTTAGGAAAAAGATAAAGCAAATACTGAAATAAGGCAGAAAGAACTATAATTACATTGTAATTATTTTCAAATGCTAGTTACTATATTACTATGATACTATTACATATTTCCAAAGAACAAACACTAAAGTCAAACCAAAAGCATTTTCTGAACAGATATTCAGTAATAAAAGTTTTAGGTAGCGCCATCTACCTTCAATCTCCCATTTAACAACAGAAAAAATATAGCAATTGTAACAAGTCAAAAAAAGTTCTGATATTATGTGGATATATATGGTGATACAGTAGAAAGCACTAGAGTAAGGGCAAAAAGAACTCCATCAGACTGTCACTAACCACCCTTCAGGCTAAATTTCACTTAATGAGAGAGCCAGCTTCCATTTCACAGTCTGTATTGCTAAAATAAGTACTGTCTTATTCAGTAGCACTGTTGGTTGAAGTAACACTTACTTTTTTAAAAAACATTGTTATTAATTTCAGAGAGGAAGAGAGAGAGAGAAACATCAGTGATGAGAGAGAATCATTGATCGGCTGCCTCCTGCACGCCCCACACTGGGGATGGAGCCCACAACCGGGCCTGTGCCCTTGACGGAAATCGAACCCGGGACCCTTCAGTCCGCAGGCCAACGCTCCATCCACGGAGGTAAACCAGCCAGGGCATAACGCTTACTTTTAATATACCATTAGGTTTTGGGAAAATGTTTATTCCTCACCTAGAATATCTGCAATATGAGGACTTGAACATGTAATATCAGCTAATGTCAGATCTCTGATTAGACAATAAACAGGGAAGGGTTTGGTTTATTCACATTTGTAACCCCCAAGAAATTTGCACTCGGAAAATTTTTTTGAGTAGAAAACTGTAGAACTAGAACAGTTTTCTGACCTCTAACATAATGCAAAACACAAATACGGAGGCCAACAACTGTACATAAATCTAAACGTAGCAGAGTACGTATTTGCACTATTATACACTTAGTTTTTTATGACTAATACTAAAACAGTTCACGTTACTCTATTCTAAAAAGAAACTTATTTTGCAATAACATGCAAAGCATTATATACCATTCCAATCTAAAACAACAAAACACCCCCACAAAAACTCATTCTGCAGAAGCATAACACGCTTACTCTCTTTCCAAACTCAGAAAGTTTGTAACCTAATTTTCGAATGTCTCTATAGTAAACGGTTTAAAAATTTCCACAGATCTCACAAGTCCCCAAACTCAGCAGACAAAAAGGAAATCGACATCCTGTGGGAGTTTTTTAGATTTTTTTAAACGACGTATTTCCGCAATGGGAATAAACTTTTCAAAATTCATTACTTGATTGACCTGAGGAAAAGACCTACAACACTGGGCCCCTTTCCCAAGACGAAGGCCGGGAATAAGGTGCGAACTCCGGGCTTCCTTTGTTAAGGCCACATCTCGATGGGTGCCATCGTCTGGTTTATTACCGCCGCACGACTCAAGCTCCTTTCATCAAACAGATTCCCGGCCAAGGCCAGGAGAGGGGTGAAATCCAGCAGGAACCACAAGCGCAGGCGACCCAGGAGCGATGCTAGGCAACCACACCGCGGGGCACCGCCCACCCCCACCCACGTGTAGGCGGGTAGGTCCCTTCCTACAGACAATGCCCGGATCCTGTCTAGGACGCGGGGGGTGGGTGTCTCAGGTACCTGCACGTCCGGCGGGCTGCCCTTAAGGGGGCACAAAACGGGCGGCCCGAGGGCTCCCCCTTCGAGACGGAAACTAGCAGGCGAGAGCCTGATGGCTCCGGCCTTTCAGTTCTGCCCGCTCCCAGGCCTGCGGCGGGGATCGCAGTGCCAGCGAGGAAGGGCAGCTTTTCACTTACCCAACGTGGTTGCCTGGGGTTCCACGGCAAAGGCTGCCATCGCGGCGGCGGTGGCTACACTTCGCTCCGGACCCTCCCGATTTTCAAAAAATGGCGGAAAGTCTCCCGCGGGTAGGGGCGCGCTGCCTGACGGAGTGACGTCACTTCCGGATGTGCGCCGCTCAGACGCTCCGGGCGCCGGAGCCGTCCTTTTGGAATGGGGCAAAGGTCTCTGCGCAGACTCAGCATCTCCCAGCATCTCCTGGGAAGGTGGGAACCTGCGTGGGAACTACGGTTCTCGGGATGCATCTGCTTACGCCCTGAGGCTCCTGGTGTTTGGTGTTTGAGTTTCAGAGACGCGCGAGTCCTGGTATTCGGGGTTTCTTAACTAGCGTGAGCTTCCCCAAGACTCTGCCATCGGTCAGCACCTGGGAAAGTTGGCTTGGAGAAGCAGTTGGTGCCCTTACCAATGTCGTTTTCTGGGCTTAGTGCGGGAAGCTCATTCTCCGCGCATATTTGCTACCGTCGCTATGCCATTTTTTAAAATGTTGTGTTATATAGACGCAATTTTACAATAGAGCATAATTGGTGCTTGCTGTTTTCTTACATACAAAATATGGTAATTAATGCAAAAGAGAGGAAATAATGGGAGCTAACAGTCAACAAACAGCCAGGCACCCACCGCACGGCGGAATCCTCCCCATAGGATCCCGACTGTCCTAACCTCCCCGCCCCAACTTTCTGCTTTTCTTTAGAGCGTATTCGAATATCACACACACACACACACACATATTCTCTCTATGTGCGCGCAAAAATAAATTGCTTAGTTTTACCCACTTGCTAACTATAAATTGCTTAGTTTTACTCACTTGCTAACTTTATAAAAGCGATGTGCTACATGTATATATTGTGGGATGTTCTCTGGTTCATACCAAACTGATTATCCTCAAAATAACCCACTCATCCTCCCTCACTGTTTCCTCTGGGATTTCCTGAAATCCAAGTCCAGCAAGAATTTTGTAATTTCAGTGAGGCAATAACAGTTCCAGCGATAAACGGAAAGTTCCCAAAGATTAAAATTTAAAACCACTTAGAGGAATTGACTCTTTTTTTTTTTTTTTTTTTACAGGTGTATGGGTTGAACTGTGTCCCCAAAAGATATGTTCAAGCCCTAACCTTCAGTACCTGTGAATGTGACCTTATTTGGAAATAGAGTCTTGGCAGATGTAATCAAGTTCAGATGAGGTCATACTGAATTACCTCAAAGTTGGCAGCTCAAACCAAAACAAATTTATCTTTTACAATTCTGGGTGCCAGAAATCTGAAATGAGTTTTATGGGACTAATTTCAAGGTGTCAGCAAGACTGGTTTGTTCTGTTGGCTCCAGGAGAGAATGTTTTCTTGCCTTTTCTAATTTCTGGAGGCTAACCATATTTCCTGGCTCTTAGAGGCTCTGTCCTCCCCCTTCAAAGCCAGCTGAGTAGCATCTATGTCTCTGACACTGCTTCCCTCTATTTCTGTCATCACATGGCTTCCTTGTGAGTAAAATATTCCTCTGCTTCCCTCTTAGAAGGACATTATTAGTAATTACATTTAGAGCCTACTCATACAATCCAGGTAATCTTACATTCCAGTCTAGTAGTGGTGATTAAGTTAATAATCACATCATAAATGAGCCTTTGCTGTGTAAGCAAACATTCATAAAGGATCCAGAGGTTAGCATGGGAACATCTTTTGAGAGCTATCATTCAGCCCACCACACCCAGCAATTCCCTTTTAAAATTAAGGTCGCAAGAAAGGTTCACCAATGAAGGAATTTCTAGATAAATGTTTATCTAGCCAAGCAAAAGTACCTTTTAAAAAGGTTTAGTTGCTTGGAGTGTTGTCTCATGCACCAAGAAGGTTGTGGGTTCGATCCCTGGGCAGGGCACCTCCTCGGCCATGTGAGGACACAGCAACAAGACTACCATATGTGGAGAATCTAGCTGGAGATCCTGGCTAGAACCAGGCAAGAGAACCTAGCTATGATGATCACCTGAAAAAAAAAAAAAGACTACCATATGTGAACCAGGAAGCCGGCTCTCGCCAGACACCAAATCTGCTGGTGCCTTGATGTTGGACTTCCCAGCCTCCAGACTCTGAGAAATAAATTTCTGTTGTTTATAAGTCACCCAGTCTGTGGTATTCCATTATAACAGCCCAAACAGACTGAGGCAGGAGGGTAGGAATGTCCAAAATATACAAATCCACTAATTGTAATTTGCATTATCTGATCTCTATAAATAATGACCAAAGCTATGTCTTTATAAATTAAAATAAATATTACATTTGGAAACATGTTTTTTCCTAATCATTTTATTACAGTAAACAACTGGCAGAAAGGGGGCAGGCCAAATACCAAACGAAGCATCAGTTTAGCTGCTGATTCGCCTATTATCTTTTACTCAATTAAATGGTTCTTATTACTCACTGAAAGTGAAAAAGTAACATCAAAACTTATATAACCTGGGGAGGAATGCATCAATTTTTTTTTTCTTTCATCCTCCCTCCCTTCTAATAAGCAATTTTTTGAATGCCTACTATAGGATACACCTGGTATAGATAAACATCACAGTAAATGATGTTTATCTATACCAAAATCCTCATGGGAGCCCAAGTTTTGATGAGGAAAACAATAAGTATATATTTTGGTGATAATTAGGGCTATGCCATATATAAAACAAGAACGCTGGATAAAAATGTTAGAGATGGGAGCAATTTTAAACAACGTGATTAGGGAAGGCTTTACCAAGAAGGTAACACTTGATGTTTCTGGGGGAAAGTGTCCCAGGTAGAGGGAACAGCAGATAATGAAGTGGAACCTTGATTATGCATTTTCAAGGAATGCACAGCCAAGAGGCCAGTTTGGTTAAAACAGGGAGAGCGAGGGAGAAAGCAGTGAGCAATGAGCAGGTCAGAGAAGTAATGATGTGTGAAGTGGGAGGTGGTGCTGGATGATGTCTGACTTATCTCGATGTCATGGTTAGAATTTTCAAGTAGTTTAACTTGAGAATAATTCAGCATCTTCTCCTGACTTAAAATACTAGGATGTTCTATTGTATTTTCAATGCCTATTTATCCACTGTAATGCCAATGATAATATCTTACTTTAGCTTTTCATTTCTTAAAGTGGCTGGAGCAAATAAATCTTTATAACTTAAACATTTATATTGCAAAGTGTATAACTTTGTGTCCTGTCAACAGATATTTGAACCCAGAATATGACAACAGTTGTTAAATCTTTTAAAACAAATAACCTCAAAGAAATAAAAGTATTAAGGGAAAATAATACAATTTATTATTTTATTAAAGTATTTCAATACCTGGGAACAATAAAGAATACATTATAAATACAGCTACAAAATAAGTCAAGCTTCACTTGAAATAGAAAAGTTTACATTATTTTAAAAGTATATCAATGGAAACAACCACAAACTTGTTAACTGCAAATGCCATTGTATGTATTGCAAGAATATAAAACTTTAAAATCTTCTGGTTTAAATTCTTAAATAACTATTGGGTGATTAAAGATGTTCAGGATCCTTTGTGCAGAAAAATCAACTTTGAAAAATATGTTGCTTTCAGAGAGAGGAAGGGAGAGGGAGAGAGAGAGAGAAACATCAATGAGAGAGAATCATTGATTGGCTGCCTCCTGCACTGGAGACCAAGCCCACAACCCAGGCATGAGCCCTGACCGGAATCCAATCATGACCTGGTTCATGGGTCCATGCTCAACCACTAAGCCACACAGGCCAAGCTGCAATAACAATTTTCAAATACTATACTCCATATCCTCTGAAATCTTTTAGTTAATATAATGGTCTAAATTTTGTCCAAAGGAACTTAAGAAAAAGATTTCTTCAGTTTTCCAAAATTTTAAATATTTAGTGGTTTTCAGTTCAAACTATGTGACATCACAAACTTATATTAAAGCACAAAGTCAGCAAAACATTCAAAAAATATTAACGTAAAATAAACAGAATTTTATCATATATCCCAGTACCATTTTTCTGCTCATCTTTCTCAAGTTGCTAGGAAGGCTCTATTATTTCTTTCCAATGTTTAAAAACAAATGATACTTTCATTTCCTCTTTCCTTTAAAAAATGGTAGAAAATTCTATTTTAAAATAGAGGTTAAAACTCCTTAAATATTATTCCCTTTCCTTCAAAACAGATCTATATTTGTTATACATTTTTAAATGTATAATACATGAGATAAAGAATTATAATGGTAACATTCCTTTTTATAAATAATCAGGTGTGACAGAGTGACTTATATCCATGGGAAACACAATAAACATACTATATACATATTTCCCATCACTGCCTTCCATAGTACCCCTAATTTAAAAGAGTGAGTTACATTTGTTGATCTATTTTAGATATAGCAAACTACTATCATTTAAGATAAAATAAAACAGATGCTCAAAGCACTTCTGTAGATGATACAGAAGATATGAGCTTGCACCATAACCAGATCACTACAGGCAACAGCTAAGCACACAAAATACAGACAATAAGTAATACACTACGCATTATGAACCAGTTCTATTCAGGCTTCAGGTTACAACATTTAATGGCTGAAAACTAAATAGCACCTAGCAAAAGAAAATGTATTTAAATAAATGTTTTCATGTGAATGGAAAAGGTTCACCCTGCAAACCCTCAGCAATACTGACTACAGAGACAACATCAGTCTCATATTTAAGAGGATTCTGTCTGCCTTGGTTGGCTTCAGACAACTCACTGTAGGTTGATTACATTTATACTGCTTCTCAACAGAAGCAGAGTTCATAGTTTTGCACGTGATAGCATCTTATCAAGCTATAAGCAATCTTGAAACATAATTTGCATTTATCACGTCTGTTTGCTCCTGGCAGCACAGGAAGGCCTACTTTCTCAAATGCACAGCTGTGCTCAATGAGCACTTTCCAACTTACATATGGCAGTATACTAGCTCTCTAGAATATGTATTTAAGAAGAGCCGACTTTCTTAATAAAATCTTAATGGCTATGATATTTTCTAAGTCATGAAAGGTTGCTTGAAAGCTATTGAATAAATCATTTTATAATTATATTAATTTTAAGTACATTTTTTTTTGAATAAGTCAAAGAATATCTTTAAGCAAATTTATAATGTGGAGGTGAGCCTTTTCAATATGGAGACTTTATTTTTAAAAAACAAACCATTCAAAGCCTCTGGCCAGAGGTAACATTATAAATAATTTTAGGCTTTCTAACAATATATTTAAAATTTCTTATAAAGCCATAATCCTTGTTTCCTTAAAATACGTTATCTAGTAGGATACTGAACTAGAAAACAGATCATTGAACAAATGACAATCAAAAAACAAATTTTCAGTACTAAATGTTTTTCCACAGATCTAAGAAGATAAAAAAATTATGCCTGGGACCCAAAAAACAGAATGCTAGGGACCCAAGATGAAAAACACACAATGCAAGAGACTAGATCACCTAATTAAAGAACCATAAGCTCACAATAATGTAAGAGAAAAAATCTACACAAAAACATAAATAAATGCAGGGTATATAATTTAATTTTAAAAATCAAAATAAAAAGTGGGTACAAAAGGACATAAAAATTTTGTGAATACTGTATCCACTATGTAAATATTGTGTAAACCTTCACATTTTGGTTACCTCTTTTGGAAGGTTTACAGTATTGGTTGTTGTTTTTTTAATATATATATTTTTATTGATTTCAGAGAAGAAGGAAGAAATAGAAACATCAATGGTGAGAGAGAATCATTGATTGGCTGCCTCCTGCACGTCCCCTACTGGGGATTGAGCTGGCAACCCTGGCATGTGCCCTTAACTGGAATTGAACCTGGAACTCTTCAGTCTGCAGGCCGACGCTCTATCTACTGAGCCAAACCAGCTAGGGCACGATATTGGTTTTTAATCTTAAATTATTTATGAAGAAATTTATCTCCTTCTGAAATGGTAAGTCAAGTAGCATTTCAAGTTTTTTCCTTCCTGGATACAGTTGCTGGAATAGAAAAGTTTTAATCACTGATTTAACCTTTCCATGCTCTAACACAGATTTTTAAATTTAAGCATTTTTTTCTTCTACAGAAATCAATTATTGGTAATACATTGTTATTCTCCCTTAGCAAATCAAATAAGCATTTAATCACACTTAATATCAAAGAAAACATGATATAATTTTAAAAATTATTTATATGCTATCTCAGGACAATCAATTGACCTTCATTTTCACTAAAAAAAAAAAAAAAGGCAAGAGAAAAGGAAGTTTTTATTAGTCTACAAAAAGGGGAAAGGTGGTTATAGAAGCCAATTCAGAAACTAGTTGTCCATCATCTGCTAGAATGTAACTCATGAATTGTTGTCTCCTTCTAATTCCTGTATTTTGTCAGACTTATTGCTTTCTTTGCCCTCTTGGTATGTACGGAGCTGTTCCATGAAGCCAGCATTTGGACATATGGAAGGCCTTGCATTTTTCACCAAAGAAAGAGCAGTGGCAAATGAGATTTCTTCAGAATTCATCAGGAAGCCTATCACAATTGCAGCTGCCCTGGAAACCCCTGCATTGCAATGGACTAGAACCACTCCATCCTGCAATAAAAATCAAACAAAACTCTTCATTATTAATTTAAGAAAGGTTATTAAATCAATAGTACATTCTTATATTATTAAAAATTATAAAAAACCAGAGGCCCGGTGCACCTATTTGTGCACATTGAAAGGAAATCAATTAGAAGGTGGCTGGCGGGGCAGGAGTGGGTGAGACAGGCCAGACACACCCTGGAGCCAACCTCCTGCAGTCCCTCCCCTGCCGGCTGCACCTGTGATGGCGCTGGGGCTTGAAGGGCATCTGCGGAGTGAGTGGGTCCTTCTGGCAGGTGGGGTCCCTTGGCCTGGCCTGGCCTGCGGGGATCAGGCCAAAACCTGCAGTCCAACATCCCCCAATGGGTCCCGGAGTGCAAGAGGGCACTCTGCAAAGTTGCTGTCACTCAGCAGCTTCTGTGTTGAGCGTCTGCCCCCTGGTGGTCAGTGCGCATCATACCTACTGTCCAGTTGGCCGGTCAGCCAGTCGCTTAGCCTTTTATATATATGTAGATATTCATCCTATCAATTTATTCAATTATCAAAATACAATTCATTGCAAGGAAAGAATGGAAAAACTAATCAATCAATCAACCAACACCTCCTCTTTCCAACTGCTAGGGTTGAAGTGCTTTGATGAGGTCTTTGGAATTCTGAAACAGTATCCTTTGTTAAACTGAAATAATCCAGTAAAGTACACATACAAGCTTAATGAAGAAAACATAATCATAAACTAAACAGAAAGCCTGAGATATTCCATGAACACAGAGTGTTCCCATAAAGATAGTGGCATTAGTTTGGAAATCTCTGTGTAAAATGACCAGCAAGGAAAACAATTTTCTACCTTTAGATATATTCTGGAGGGAAGTTGGACAGCAGTCTGGTGCTTGGGGGGGTTGAGGTGTGGGAGGATATAGGGGGGATAAATGGTAATGGAAAATATTAAAAATTAAAAAAAATAAGCTAAACTTATGATGTAGTAAAATGACACAAATAGCTCATGACAAAGTGAAGTAGGAAAGGTAACTAGACACCAGCATGAGGTCAATAAATGAATCACGTTTCAAGTAGCTTGAAAATGATACTTTGTAAGTGAAAAGAGACACAGTGTACGACCAATGCTGATGGGGGTAATATTGCATTAATAATGAATGTGATAGATCTGATGGAACACCACTGATACAGGCTGGCTTGTTTCAGGCTTTTAAAAAGTTAATGTTCTGAATGAAATGGAGTGAACTGTGGGACACACTACAGAACTAGACATTTTAGTTACTTAATTTCCTGATTCTTCTTTTGGTAAAAGATTGAAACAGAGGAAGGGGGAAAAAACAAAACTTAGAACTAAAAACTCTCTACCCAAAGCATAGATTAGCAATACTATGTTTATAGCTCATTGACTTAGTTTACATTTGCAAGGCAGTTTTCTCAGATTCATAAATCTGTTGCAAAATTCCTTGCCTACATCTGTTGTAACACATTTGCAAGTGCATCTCATTTCAAGAAATCCAAGTGACCCACAACAAAATTAGTTAATATTTTGAAAATCCTCATATCAAAAAGACAATTTCAATTGTTTTCTTATCCTATATAATAAAAGGCTAATATGCAAATCGACTGAATGGTGGAACGACTGGTTGCTATGATGCGCACTGACACCAGGGGGCAGACGCTCAATGCAGGAGCTGCCCCCTGGTGGTCAGTGTGCTCCCACAGGGGAAGCACTGCTTGGCCAGAGCTGGGCTCACAGGCTGGTGAGTGCAGCGGCAGTGGCAGGAGCCTCTCCCACCTCTGCGGCAGCACTAAGGATGTTCAACTGACCACTTAGGCTCGCTCCCCAAGGGCTCCTGGACTGCGAGAGGGCACAGGCTCTCCCAACCCCCCAGTGCACGAATTTCGTGCACCAGGCCTCTAGTGTGTATATATATTTAAGTCATTTCCAGATATCAACTTTTTGTACAAGAAAAGCAAAACACAAATATTCACTATACACATATGAAACTTTTGTCACTTTGTACAATAGTTCATTTTGATGAGACTAAAGATATTTTAAAATCATAGTGTAATATCTGATAAAAACTTTCAAATGAACTTTTTAAAAAATATGTTTTTATTGATTTGAGAGAGAGACAGAAAGGGAGAGGAGGGAGAAAGGGGTGGAAAAGGCAGAAAGGAGAGCATTAGACAAAATTCAATTAAACTGGAGTCTAATGTTAACTGTCATTAATAATCAGGTGTTCCTGGAGAGTTAGCTTTTCTCTGTGTTTCTACATTCCCATCTACTCATCTCATATAAAGTTTGTAAGAATTCATGCTGATTAAAAATGATGTCATTTCAGTCGAATTATGGGTAACAGCCAAAGCAGAAGCCCGGCCTGTCAGCGTGTTGACTTGGATCCAGTACCAAGATCTAAGTATTGTACCATTAGTTGGTCTTCTATAGCCAGACACCCAATGAACAGCTTCTTATCAGCATTTTCATACAATCTCGGAAAAGCAATACCCATTCAGTCCTTAAAATTCTATTGTTAAAATGCACAGATTCACAATCCCTACTGTGGCCACAAAAATAAATGCATATTAATTTTCATAAATACATTAACAGGACTAGAGCTACCTCTATCCTACAGTCCACTTGAGTAGCTTACAAATTGATCAGTGGCAGGTGGGTTATAAACTGTCTGAGGAAATCTAAGTACCTATATACACGGGCATAGGAAGAGGAGAAATTAATTTTAAAAATGAATATATCATTGAGAAAAGAGCAATTAGAGAACTAAATAGTTGTAAGAATTCATGAAATATTGTTGGAGAGGAGATTTCATAATGGTTCTTTACATATTCACTACAAATAGAATAAAAACTAAGTAATGGACCCATATTTTAAAATTTCTGCTTCTGAAGAACTTTGGATCAAAACCAAACTTACCTTCATTTTTGCTTGTTCAATAAATTCAAAACATTCTGGAAAATAAGACAGGATATTGGTTTCGGGCAGATCCAGTATAGAAATGCTCTTATATATAAAGTCACTGAGGAAAGCATTTTCAACTCCATATGCAACATTGAGAATATGAGTCACCTTAAAGAGGGGGAAAAAAAAAGGATGATTTTTTAAAATTCTCATGAAGTAGGTTAATTAAAAAGAGGCTGGGATGTTGAGATTGTAACAAGAATACACACGTGTGCTTAAATATTTCCTCAAGAAAGCCTGATCTGATGTTTCATCCCTCACCGAGGTGCTATTTCTATATATTTTCATAACACTCTCTACTTTTCCCATTATAACCCTTACCTCTTAGAGACTGTTTGTCTCCTTCACTGTATTGGAAACTCCACCAGGGTAGGGAGAATGTTTAGCTTACTCACTATTATTATTATTTCTTTAAATTTAAATTTTTTTAAAAATATATTTTATTGATTTTTTACAGAGAGGAAGGGAGAGGGAGAGAGAGTTAGAAACATCGAGGAGAGAGAAACATAGATCGGCTGGGGATGTGCCCGCAGCCAAGGTGCATGCCCTTGACCGGAATTGAACCTGGGACCCTTCAGTCTGCAGGTCGACGCTCTATCCACTGAGCCAAACCGGTTAGGGCAAAATTTAAATTCTTTATTATTTAAAGTATTACATGAGTCTCCTATTTCCCCCATTGACCTGTCCGCAGCCACCCCCACCCCCAAATATATTTTTATTGATTTCAGAGAGGAAGGGAGAGAGATAGAAACATCAATGATGTGAGAGAATCACTGATCGGCTGCCTCCTGCAAGCCCCCCGCCGCTAGGGATTGAGTCCACAACCCAGGCATGTGCCCTTGACCGGAATCAAACTCAGCACCCTTCAGTCCACAGGCCGACGCTCTACCCAGTGAGCCAAACTGGCAAGGGCGCTTACTCACTATTATAAATAAGCACTGTGAATGAGCAGTGACCTTGGCACAGAAAGTACTTAAAATATTTGTTTAATAAGTCAATGGATGTCCACATAAAAAACTTAAGAGACGTGTGTCAGCAGCACAAACTTCCCTTTTGATAATTATCTCCTCTTTGTAAGTACATGGTTCTCCAGTGTGGATGCACATTAGAATCACCTGGTGAGCTTTTAAAAAATATCAAACCCAAAGGCTCTGATGAATTAGTGTGGATGAAACATGGGATGGCTATGACAGATTTTCTTTCAGATGGTTCACATAAGCAACCTCCTACTCCATATATGCATTCAAGCCCCTTTCCTAGAGCCCACCAAGCATATGGAAGGAGCCATGGAAAGTCCTTTAAGAGAATCCAAAGGCTACACAGACAAGACAAATTAGTCACTGTTTCTTGTCCTAACATGCTTGTCATTCATTGTATTTGTTATTTCTTAGCATATGTCTTAGTTTCTAAAATAAATAAATAAATAAATAAAAAATAAATAAATAAGAAAATCTTTTTATTGATTTCAGAGAGGAAGGGAGAGGAAGAGAGAGGTAGAAATATCATTGATGAGAATCATTGATCAGCTGCCTCCTCCATACCCCCTTCTGGGGATCAAGCCCAAAACCCAGGCATGTGCCCTGACTGGGAATCAAACCATGACTTCCTGGTTCATAGGTCGACACTCAACCACTGAGCCATACCAGTCAGGCTGCATCTTAGTTTCAGAGAGGAAAGAGGAGGGAGAGGTAGAAACATTAATGATCAGAATCATTGATCAGCTGCCTCCTGCAAGCCCCTTACTGGGAAATCGAACCTGAAACCCAGGCACGTGCTCTGACCAAGAATCCAACCATGACTTCCTGGTTCATGAGTTGATGCTCAACCACTGAGCAACACCGGCCAGGCAAGAGCAACGATTTTTACTGGAGGGTGGAACAAAGTGATTTGGGAGAGGCAGGGAGTATCGAAAAGAATACTACCCTGCCTCTCACCCATGAAGTAAATGAGTGCTAGGCCCCTTTCTAGGTTCAGGAGATACAGACATGAGCAAGGAGTAAGACCCTTGCTCTTAAAAGAAGATTTTGAGATGAGAATACATTCTTTGAAAGAATTCAAATGAGGCAATGCGGCGAGTTGGGAGGCGGCAACATGAGTCAGGTAGGCCTTTCTGAGGGTATTACTTTTCAGCTGAGCCCGTGTGACAGCGTAGGCCATACTTAGTTCAGGGCAAGGGGACTGCAAGTTCAGTAGTATGTTCCTTCTGGTCCCAGAACACTTTGTTCTCCTGTAGCTCTTCGCACCTCTGCTTTGTATTACTATCCTCAGCAAACATAGATATATATATATATTTTACCTTGTGCTTTTTCAGTGTATCCAGGTCATGAGCAGCATCTTGTGACCCTATAAGAAATAAGTCATATCACCTTGAACATGAACATAATCATCCTGACTTTTTATCCAATTTTTGCAACAATTCTGTTATTTATTTATTTATTTACTGGGGGGGGGGGGTGTCCCTCAGCCTGGCCTGTGCCCTCTTGCAGTCTGGGACCCCTCGGGAGATAACGACCTGCTGGCTTGGGCCCGCTCCTGGGTGGCAGAGGGCAGGCCCAAACCCTAGGTGCCTGCCCCGCAGCTCCTGGTCGGGCTCAGAGCAGGGCCGATTGGGGAGTTGGGGCACTGCCCCCTGTCATGCACAGAACAGGGCGGATCAGGAGGTTGCGATGCC
This sequence comes from Myotis nattereri, assembly GCF_964212035.1. Taxonomy (NCBI): domain Eukaryota; kingdom Metazoa; phylum Chordata; class Mammalia; order Chiroptera; family Vespertilionidae; genus Myotis; species Myotis nattereri. The sequence continues at coordinate 37,101,153 of NC_138082.1, forward strand.
ACCCTCAGTCACGCTCAGGGTAGGGCCGATTGGGGGGTTGGGGCGCTGCCCCCTGTCACACTCAAGGCAGGGTCGATGGGGAGGTTGCAGCTCCACCCCGTCACACAGAGCAGGGCCCATGGGGGGGTTGGGGCGCCGCACCCTGTCACACACAGAGCAGGGCCAATCAGGGGGTTGGGGAGCTCCCCCCTATCAGGCACAGAGCAGGGCCAATCAGGGGGTTGGGGCGCCTTCCCCAGTCACGAACAGAGCAGAGCAGATAGGGAGGTTGTGGCCCTGCCCCCTGTCACACACAGAGCCGCAGGGCGATCAGGGGGTTTAGGCTCTGCCCCCGTCACGCTGCTCCAGGGGCCAGGAGACCTCGTGGCTCCGCTGATCCCAGTGCTGGGAGGCATATTACCCTTTTAGTATATAGGATAGAGGCCTGGTGCACAGGTGGGGGCCGGCTGGTTTGCCCTGAAGGGTGTCCCGGATCGGGGGGGGTCCCCACTGGGGTGCCTGGCCAGCCTGGGTGAGGGGATGATGGCTGTTTGCAGGTGGTCACACCCCCTTCAGGGTGGGGGTCCCCACTGGGGTGCCTGGCCAGTCTGGGTGAGGGGCTGAGGACCGTTTTCAGGCTGGCAGGTGACTGAAGCTCCCAACCTCTCCTTTTTTCTTTTTTTTTTTATTCTGGGATTTATTTACGTTCTGTGGCTGTCACTGGAGCTGAGAGCTGGCTTTAGCTCTGAGACCTCGGCTGCTGAAAGCAGGTTTCTGGGCTTTGTTTACCTTCTGTATTTGAAACTTTGTTGCGACTCCAGCTCTGAGATCCCTGCCGGCTGAAAGCAGGTTTCTGGGGTTTTGTTTAGCTTCTATATTTGTAACAATGTTTCTTAGAGAGCAGCTGAGAGGTCGGCAGCAGCAGGTGGGGAACGGGGAACACTGGCTTCCTCCGTCACTGGAGCAGCAAGCCTCCTGTTCCTGTCAGTAGCCTGGCTGCCAGCCACCATCTTGGTTGGCAGTTAATTTGCATATCGCCCTGATTAGCCAATGGGAAGGGTAGCGAAGTTACGGCTAATTACCATGTTTCTCTTTTATTATATAGGATTTATTTATTTTAAAAACAACAACTTGGGAGGACCTCATTCCAACTTTCTGAAAGACAATTTGGTGATAGCTATAAAAATATTCATCTGTGTATACGCTTGGACTGTGATTTCCCACTTCTAGGAATTTGTCCTAAAAGTTCTGGATGTTACAAAGATCAGCTATCAGGATGTTCATCATAGTATTGTTTGTGATACCACAAAAATAAAACAAACAACCCAATAATAGGCTGTTTTTAATCTAGGTTTCTTTAAAAAAAAATCCAGTAATACGGATTGGGTTAAATAAAAGATGGTTCAATTGTGTAGTGAAATATAAACAGATATTAGATAGGGCATGGAAATATATTCCCAGTATATGAGGTAATAAAAGCAAGTTGTAATATACCATCATCCATTTTTGTAATAACAAAAAAATATGTATGCTTAAAATGGGACAGGAAGTATACAGAACAAAATGTTAAAAGTGGGGTTACAGGTGATTTTTTTCTTCTTTCTGCTCATTTGTATTTTTTACAAAAAAATATTTGTTTAGAAATTTTAAAAAAGAATATCTTTAAAAAGACTTAGTACCAGCTGGTTTGGGAACACCCAGTAGATTAAAGCAAGCACTGCTGGTCTATAGAACTCCACCCACATTCTGTGCACCGCTAGCACTGTACCCTTTTACAGTTTCTTCCTGTCAAAGTTGCTTTCCAGATTTCCCACACTTGGAAAAGGACTCTAGTTAATAAGCAAATTCTTACAAGTGAATAAATCATTAAAATTAAGTGAAAAAACATATACAATGAAAAAATAGGATATTTATTATTCAAGTATTTACTTTCCTGAATTAGGTTTTATTTCCATAAACAATGTTTTTCTTACCTTACCTAATGGGGAAATCTGCCAGCTTCTATGACATGGTTTTAGGTAGCTGAAAGGCCAGTAAGTGGGCTGGTTGGTCAATATTCTCTTGGTAATACAAAGCTCACAGGCTCCTCACTGAGCTTTATTTTGCTTAAAAGTTAGCCTATCAAAATATTAACATTTGTTAAAGCTGAATGGTGGATACACAACTGCCTGTTATAGTATTGTCTGAAATTTTCTATGCATTTGAAATAGTCCATAATTTAAAAAATTCTCAGCTCTCTATCAGAAGTCCTTACCATCTCTAGAGGAGGGAAATGGGATCAAAAAATTCAATTGAAATATGATGGTTTAACATGTATTCATTTTTTAAATAATAATTCTACTTTGACAAGTCCTTACAAAAAAGAAAGAGAGAAAGAAACATGCACTATAAATTCTTTCCTATTTTCACCCTAAACTGTCATTATTATATTTATCAAAACTGGATACTTTGATCATTTCCATTACACACACACACACACACCAAAAGGAACAGGTCTATTATATTTCAGAGTTGTCTGCCATATTTTGAAAGTGACTTCCAGAAGATGAGTATGTTGATACAAATTTAGTATCCTTTTTAAAAATATATTTTTTTTATTGATTTCAGAGAGAAAGTGAATGTGGGTGAGAGAAAAACATCAATGATGAGAGAGAATCATTGATTGGCTGCCTCCTGCATGCCCCACACTGGTGATCGAGCCTGAAACCTGGGCATATGCCCTGATCGGGAACTGACTAACTGAGCCACAGCAGCTAGGACAAAATTTTCGACTTTTACAAATGAAGTTCAATTGAAGAAAAGTCCTTAAAAAAGTTGTAAAAATATAATCTGCAAAGCCTAGGACAAAAATTCTCACTAACATCTTTTAGCAACCTGTCAGATAGTTCAAAGGCCTATGTGAGATTTTTGAAAGGTAGAAGCTTGTTTGAATTTCGGAACTAACTGAAAAAGACAGGTTATATTTTTAAAAGACAAAATATATTTTAAACTTATATTTTAGAAAGACAGATTATATTTTATACAAATATATGCATTATAGTTAGCTCTCCATTGTCTTTATTCTCCACCAAAAACAAAAGTTAATTGGCAGGTAGTGCTGGATTGGAGTTGTGTAGTTTTGAAGAGGTGAAAGAAGCTGTTGGAGGCAACTTAGAAACAACCCCCATCTCCAAAAAGAAACCTAGTCTGGTCAGAAACAACCCCTGCATCATTCATGCGGAAGAACTTTAGATGTAACCATCCAAGGTCCCTCAGGAATGAGGCACTTGTAACTAAGCAGGAAAAGGTCCCGTTTCCTCTCAGAAGACAGGAGGTTGTGCCTGATGAAAAGATCCCATTTCCTGGTCCAGAGAGGGGACCACATAAGGTACCAGTTTCACAAGCCCCTTCCGAACTCTCCCAGGATCCTGGGAAGGATCCCAATGCCAATATGAGAAGACTACCTTGATTGTACCCTTGGATACGTCTAGATAAAAAAGTATCAATAAGCAAAATTTAAAATTCTCCAATAATGTCAAAAAATTATTACTACAATGGAAGCCAAATAACTGAAAAATGTGCCTGGATATATATCCTTTCGTAGGTGTGCAAGTCCTGGGTGAAGTTTCCAGACTAGCTATATAAACCCACTTAATTTTTCACTGCTGCACAAACTAGTTGGAGATATTTATTTGGTGAATTTAAAGATAGCTCATGTTAACAATTCATACAATACACAACACAATCACAACTCATATGTATACTGCAATTGGTTTGTTTCAAAAATCTTCCACACACAAACAGATACACGTACAACACAAAAGCCCTTTTACAACAACCTCAGAACAACCCTATGAGATAAGCAGATACTGTTACTTCAGCTTTACAGATGGCGTTTAGGAGGACCAGAGAGGATAAATGACTTGCACTAGTTCATCTAGTTAAGTTAGAGGCACAGCAGGGCTGAAAACCTGGACTCCCTGAGGCAGTCATCTATGTTCACAGAGAGCAGGAGTCAATCAGACTTGAGCTTGATGTCCAGCTATTAAATACTAGTGTTTTAACCTTGTGCAGGTTACTTAACTGATCTTAAACCCAGATCCCATCTGTAAAATGGAGCTGATGATCACTACTTCAGAGTTTTTAAAAGGAGTGAGATGCTGTGTGTATCTGGCTATTTCTAACTCCCAGTCCAGTGCTTTCACTCCACAATGGCTTGGCTGCATAAAAATTGACAAATTATTAATCTTTCCAATTCTTAATTTCTCTATTCATAAATGAATAAGAATTCAAACTAACTTGAAAAAATTGTTGACTATTTTTTAAGACTATTGTACCATATTCTTGCCAAGCTAACAAGTTTATACATTTATAACTGTGCTTCGTTTGTTATTTGTGGACTAATCTTTGTATAGAAAAATCAGTATTTCCCATAATGCAAAAAGTCATAAAACCATCAGACTCATAGCTATAAAATAAAGTCCACCTTTTCCTTCACATTCTATAAACAGCCACCATGGACAGATGTGGTCACAGGAAGCATGCCTTCCTCATGGTTTGTAACAGCAGAGCAGGCAAGCAAGCACTTGACTATTTCAAGTACTATTCTATAACTTTAAGTTCAAACTTGAAGTTTTTCCTAATAAAAGCATTTTTCATTTGATTTTTAAAAACTATATCCTTTTATAATAATACCCCCCTCTACATTAATGTGTTATTCTCCAGAGTTAGAAAAACAGGAAGAAAGTTTTTCCTAAAATTCAAATACCAGGTGCTATGTGCTACTAGAATCTATACTTTCTATGGGGGCAGAAACTTCTCTAGCTAGTTGAGGGAAGTCCCGTGTCCAAAAAAGGAAACCTTTTAACTTTTTCGGCAGGACAGCTGATAATACAAACTATCAATCTATTAAGGTAAATAATGATAAAATAATATGATCAAAGGACTCAATGACAAATCGATATACTCACCCAGGAGCAACCATGGCTTAATAACGCCAACTTGCAGGTCCAAGCTAAGATCCTGCACATAACCACAACCACCCCCACTGCTCGGCTCTACTTCTTCCACAACATGAATTCTGGCATCTTTCCACGTTTCTATAATTTTCTTCCCAGTTAGCGTTGTCACCCTGGTGCATTGCTTCCTGAGATTATTCCGGGAGAATGCTTTAATTTCCTGGTTAAGGGAGTGCATTACATGAGCGGTGACTAGGAACAAATACAAGCAAACCCAGCCAGCACAGAGAAGGGCTGAACTGCTTGTCCCTTAGAGCTCAGGTAACGAATGCAGCCCCGGGAGTGCACAGCCCTCGCGGTGACCAGGCAGCATCGCCCGGGAGACTGACACTTCCGGCGCCTTTTCCCGGCGCCTCGATGTAAGACAAACTGTGATTGGCCTTTGAGAAGCGGGCGCCGATTGGATGCCCGTGTCAACGGGAAGCCTGCGTTTTTCCTTGTCGGTTCAAGGAATCCGCTCATGTTCTCTTATTGCTGCTGTTTAAAGCTAGCTTAATTAGTCACGCAGAATGGCAAAGTGTAAGACTTCATTAGAGAGAGGGCTGGTATTTCGAGCTCTTTAAAAGCAGTGATTTTTCGATCTAGGTGGGCGGGTGTCACTTGTAGTGATTGCTAGGGGTTGACCTGGGTATTGCGCCCGCTTTACAGTGCAAACCTCCCTGCTTTTAGGCTAATCCGGGGGGGCTACAGCAGACATTCAAAGTTATTTCTCACTCTCTGTCCTTCATACTTCCTCTTGTTGCTGTTACTGCCCAGAGGAACGTTTACTACATTAAAAACTATTCGTGAAATAACAATTTAAATCCGCGAAGATATTTTTATTTAAAGTTTTTAAATTGTTTCTGTATGCAGATTGACAAGAGCTTACACATATATTTTCTGACTTCCCGCCTACATTTTCACCATCAGTAAAATTGCCGAAGAGCCTTTTATGTAGTAAATATATACACACACTGTAAGAAGCATTGCAGCAAGGCCTTCCACAGAGTTGCAGAAATTCAAGCTTGCATACATCCACATTTACAAAAACAATTATAGAATGATGATTCTGATTGCAAAAGGGTGATTTTTTTTTTCCTGCAAAAGAAATCACAAGATTCCTTTGGAATTTGCCTTTCCCCACATTGGATTTAATGAAAACATTCTCCAACACTACACATGAAAATTTTTGTTGGGTTGAAAATCTCTAATGTAAAAATAAAATAAAACAAATTTCTCCCGATTGAAAAGAATGATATATCAATCAGCCCAGGCTATCTACAGGGCACACGCTAAAATGATGAATTGAACAATTTATTTGCATAATTTAAACAATCACAGGTTCATAAAAAACAACTCTAACCACAAATCACTTCATATGTTTATCATAAATGAAAAAAATGATGACCAACTATTGAGCTAGGCATTGTGCTTATAAGTAATTTTTAGATTGTCAGTGTTATCCATCTGGTGTTTAGTGATGCTTTATATACATTATTCCATTACATCTCACACAAGCCTATTATGTATTTACTATTATAATCATCTACATTTTACAACTGAGAAAATTCAGATGCAGAGAGAGCAAATAACATATCCTACATTACCCTGCTCATAAGTTTATAACCACAAATAATGCCTAGGTTTGTTTCAGTCCAATGCCTTAGCTCCTATTTACTGTGGAATACTGTTCTGCTCCCAAAATAATTGTAGTTAACAAATACTTATTGAGCACATACTAAATGTCAGGCACTGTTATAGTCACTGGGGATATGGCAGTGAATAAAAACAAAATCTTGTCTTTTTTAAAAAGAAATGTATTTTTATTGATTTCAGAGAGGAAGGGAGAAGGAGAGAGAGATAGAAACATCAATGATGAGAGCGAGAATCATTGATCGGCTGCCTCCTGCACACCCCCTATTGGGGATCAAGCCCGAAACCAGGCATATGCCCTGACCAGGAATTGAACCAGTGACCTCTTGGTTCCTGGGTCAACTCTCAACCGCTGAGCCACGGCTGGGCAAAAAATCTTGTCTTTTGTGGAGTTTATATCCAAGTGGAGGTGGTAGATGGACAGATGGTGAGTGAGTGTGTGTGTGTGTGTGTGTGTGTGTGTGTGCGCGCGCGCGCGCATCCACATTAAGTCATGATTTAAGTGCTAAAAAAGAAAAACTGAAATAAGGGAACAGACTGAAGGGGCAGTGTGCTATTTGCTACAGATTAGTGAGAGAAGGCCTCTCTGATGAAACAAATTTTGAGCAGATACCTGAATAAAATGAAGGAGCCAGCCCTGTAGATATCTGTGGGGAAGAACTTTGCAGATGGAAGAAATAGCAAGTGTTGGAGATAGGAGTATACTGGTGAGAGGTAGGAGAAGGGGAAGTTCAAGAAACTTCCAGGTCCCTAATGTGGCTTGTGGGGGTGAGTGAAGGGAAGAGTGGTAGGAGATGAGGTCAGAGAGAAATGATAAAGACTCTGGGTTTATTCTGAGTGAGATGGGAAACAACTGGAAGGAAATGGGTAGCATGGATCCTGTGTTGTACCACCCAGATACTCCCTGTTGTCTGGGAGTGCTTTTGGCTTGCAGAGGGATGCCTTGTGTGAGGTTGTGCCCTTTGCAGGAGAGGCCACATGCATGAATGATTGATGAGGGAGCATAAAGGCCTGGCCATCTTAGCCCAACTTGAAGCAGCTCTGAGGGCCATTCTGAACCTCATCCAGCACAGCTAGGAATGAACCTGAGGAGGGGAGGTGAAGGATTAAAGAAAACAGACAAGAGAATACAGTTGGGACCCGGTGGATCATTGTGCCTGGATGAGGAAACAGTGACACAGCCTGTAAGACGAAGCTTTATTTTATACTCAGATCACACAAAGCAAAACAAGGGCAAGATGTTACAATGTTACAATGTTCTTGCCAGTTTCAAATCTGCTTCTTTCCTGTTGTTGCCATTCTCTGAACTCTATCAAGCCTTGTTTTGGCAGCACCTGCTGCACCACCACTCCCATCCCCCCCCCCCCCCCCCGCCCCCGGCAGCCCACATCCCTTAGCTACCTAGGCCTCAGGGTCCGACTATAAGGTAAAGCTTACAACCATAGCAGTTTGGCTATAATTGTGCTGGGAGGGCTTTGCCCTCCAAGCTGGGACTTGTATGTGGCTTTGCCACAAGTTAGTCCAAGGCTTGATCCTGTTCAAACACTGTAGCCACTCTCCACACCACTCTAGTTCTAAAGTCCAACATGTGGTTGGCCAAGCCTGTCATTGGGCCCGTATAACCTCCGGAATTCTCCGTTTGACCAATCCAGACCCTCTCCTCCTTTCCACATATATTGATCCCAAGGACACTCCTTAAAATAGTTCTACATGCTAAATTCTACTTCAGTCTGCTTCCAGGGAAATCCAATCAATGACAAGTGACATGATACTATGCTTATGCTGCAGAAAGGTCTTTTTGGCTGCTGTGAGGAGATGGGGTAAAATGGAAGCAGAGAGACTTGTTAAAAGGTACTACAATGGCCAAGATGGAAAATGACAGTGACTTGAGCTAGAAAGGCAGCAGAGGGGAGGTAACCGGTAATCATATTCCAGATACATGAGAACTAAGACAATAGGATTTATTAGTAGACTGATGAGATAGATTAGGATATTTCCAAAGTTTTTTGGCCTAAGCAACTAAAGAGTAGATTTGTCATTTACCAAGAAAGGGATGATGTGGAGATGAAAAGTTCAGTTTGGGACATGTTGAGTTTAATATGCCTATTATTCAACCAAAAGGAGATGCCAAGTGGGCAGCTGCACATATGAATCTGGACTTCATAATAGAGGTCTCTGCTGGAGATAAAAATGTTGTCGTAATCAGCTTAAAGCTGCCATTTAAAACCACGAGTCTGAATGAGATGATCTAGTTCTGAAGGTTGATAGAGAAGCCCAATGTGTACCCTCATTCAGGGGTGAGGAAGATGAGGAGGATTCAGCAAAGAAGACTAAGAAGAAGTCCAGGAGATAGGAAAGAGAGGTCTAAGAGTACAAATAAAGAAAGTGTTTCAAGGAGGACAGTGTGATCAGCTGTGTCATATGCTGCTAATAGTGTTGAGTAAGATGAAAACTGAACCTCCCAGTAAGAACTGATTCTACGTCCCAGCATTATACAAACACTATCGGATTCGATCCTCATGACAACCCCACAAAGGAGGTAATATCTTCTACATTTTTGAAGAGAAGGACATTTTATTTGAAACTTAAGGACCTAGCATTTGGTCACAGAGTTTGCATCTGTTTGTTAGATTCTACTAATAAGGATAGTTGAACAGAGTTCCTCTTACTCAAAAGCCCATGCTTTTAGTACCACATCACTCTATAGAAGATGTTGCATATTGATCACTGCAGTCCTTGCTGGTAATACTAACATGCCTGCAGTAGCATCAGGCACTAATACACTGATTCTATTCATTGATTCTATCCAACTCAACTCTTCATTTTACAGAAGAGGAACCAAGGTCCAGAGAAGTAAACTGATTTGCCTAAGTCACATCGCTTACTACACATAGTGAAGTAGAACAAGTGCTAAATATTGAATCAAGTTGACTTGTATGCTTTTCCAAAAAGCCGTTTAAGGGCAAAACTCCTTTACACATAGCTTGCCTGGATGCAGAGGGATTGGGAGAAGCATCACGCTCAGGCCTGGAGTCCTGATAGAGAAGAAAGAAGAGGCTAAAGTTATGAGACCCAGGTCAGAGGGAGCAGGCAGCATTCCATCCATGGAGGAAGCATTGCTTATGTTGGGACATTATTGATAAAGGGTTGTCTTGAAAGAGGGGGCACATCCTTACAAGGGCTAAGGGACCCTAGATCTGGGGAAAATGGGAAGTGAAGTGAATACAGCCAGGAATATGTTCCCATGCCACCACCCCCACACATTTTTCTAACAGATTTAGAGTGTCTATGCCAAGTGCTATGCTAGTCATTTTCCAAGTGCCACTTCTAATCCTCGCAAAAATCCCACTTTGACATTAACCGATTGAAATGCAAAAGCTAGTAAACAGTGGGTCCTGGATTGAACCTCAGGTTAGTTGGATCCCAATGCTTATTTTTATTCCATGATGATACACATTCTGACATCTTACATAATAAAATCATCATAGGAGAGAGTAATCTTCATTAATTCAGATATGACTTATATGGGTAAAAACATAAATAACCAAACATATACTTTACATTAAAAATTTTGGCTTGCGTTAACAGTCTCAATTCGGTACCTCACTGAAAATATGCAGACACAGCCTGAAATGAATACAGAAAAAACCAAACTTCTCTCAAACTGCTGCTGTGCAAACTTTTAAAAGACATTTTCAAAAAATTAGTTCAATTAAAGCAAATGTGAATGCAGATTTATGAATACACTGCCTCATATGAATTTGTTACTGAAAAGTTTTGATTATACAACATTTTTTTGTTTATATGTGCATGGCTATGGGAATAATAAAAAAGCAAAAAAAAAAAAACAGAAGCAGAAACTTTCTATATTTCCTTCCAAATATTAATTATTTGCATGTCTGTAAGTGATATTTAAGGATCTCACATGGCCCAAAACAAGTGAGATCTTTTCAAAACCTGGAGAAAGACAGCTTAGGACATAATTCTGAAATTTTGAGTTCTATCCTTTATGATATACATTTTTTAAAATAAGTAGGTTCCATATATTTGTCTAATTCTTTTTTCATCTTTTCTACCTTCTCTCAAAAAGCAAATCATTTTTGTTTTATTTTCTTAAATTAGTAACGTGCTAGATAGGTGGGTTACCTTTATTGCAGTCACTTCTGTGGTTCAAAACCATATAACTAGGAAATAAATCAACCAGCAAGCACTTATGGAGTATCTACAGTGAGCTTCATACTCGATTAAAGGCTGCAACGATGCCCCTCAGAATGGTATTTTATGGAATTTAAGAACATAAGGCATACCATTATTTTATGTACCACAAAGAAAGAAGAAATACTGCCAATTAAACTATTACAATGTTTACGACATCATTGATTATAAGATGCATCTTGACTTCAAGGAAGTTAATCATATTGAAAAATGCATTTCAGAATTAATAAAATTTAATAATAACTAAAAATAGATTCTGATTTCCAAGAGCTTACAATTCCATTTGGGAGTGGGGAAAATCAACCAAGAAAAAATAAATCAGAGAATAAGAAAAACAGTATGAGCAAAAGCATAGAAATAAAAAAAATCATATTTGGGGAAACTTCTTAGCTGTAAAGAAAGTACATGTAGGGAATAAAATTTACACAGTATACTTTCTCCTCTTGTTCAAAAAATTGAAAAAGTCCACTATTGAAAAGTGAACAAAAAAAGTAAAATCAGGAAAACCAAATTAATTTTATCAGAATATATACCTTCGTGATCACCTGAAAGTGGCCAGTCTTTTGGGAATTTAAGCAACTTAAAATGTTTATTTATTGAAGGAAAGGAAAAGGCAAAGAAAGGAAAGAAAACAAAATAAAGAAAAAGAAATTCCCTAGCTAGATAGACTGAAAGAGGAAGAGGGAGAAAGACTAGCCAAATAACTATGCCCAATATTATTGAACTAGAGGCCCAGTGCACAAAATTTGTGCATGGGTAGGGTCCTAGGTCTGGCCAGTGATCAGGGCCAATTGGGGCCTTCCTGCTGCTGGTCAGCACCTTCCTTTGTTCTGCGCCCCCCCCTGGTAGTCAGTGCACGTCATAGCGAGCAATCGAACTCCTGGTCTCTTGGTCAAACTCCTGAGGAGACACTTTGCATATTAGCCTTTTATATATATAGATACTTTGGGAAAAATAACTCGAGAACTTTTTTTGTGATATACTCTAGATTTGTTTTCATTTTTACTTTCTTATTTTTATATTTCTACTTTAAAGAGCAGGGATGTCTAAGATGTTCTTGTCATTTATTTTTCAAGGTCAAGTATATTATTAGTCTTTAAGCTTAATTCAGACTACTTTACAATGTTTTTTTTTAAAGCGTTTTTTTATATCACTGTACAGTATTACTTTATTTTATTTTATCTTTTTAAATATATTTTATTGATTTTTTACAGAGAGGAAGGGAGAAGGATAGGGAGTTGGAAACATTGATCAGCTGCCTCCTGCACACTCCCCACTGGGGATGTGCCCACAACCAAGGTACACGTCCTTGACTGGAATCAAACCCGGGACCCTTGAGTCTGCAGGCCGACGCTCTATCCACTGAGCAAAACCAGTCAGGGCGATACAATATTACTTTAAAAATGTCTAGGGGTTTCAGGTTCTACCACCATCAAAGATCAGCACTGCATGGAATTTTATGATTATTTTACAAAAAGAGGAGAACAATATAATTTCAGTGTGCATGTGTGCATAGACTCATGTTCATCTATGTGTGTATATGGCTATTTATGTCTTGGTAGCATAGATGACTCTAATTCAAAAGCTTTAGAGTCACACAACATGTGCTCATCTCCATGGTAACCATTTCTAAGATAAATGCATTTCTGAACAATGATCCCAAAATAGTCTGTTACCCGTTTTTGTAGATTTCCATTGTAGCAGCAAAAACTAAATTTGAAAACCTTAATCCATTTCTTAACCAACAAAATTAGAGATAACAAACATATATCCAAACCTGCAGAGAAACTATGGTTAAGTGCAATGAAAATTTCTTTTTTTTTCTTTTTTTTTTTCATATTTTGAGGAATTTAATTCAATAGTTCTAGGAATAAACGGGAACTTTCCCCCAGTGTTTTGGCTGAGCTTTCACATAAGCTTTCAGGCATGAACTGTTCAAATAAATCACATATAAAAAGTTAGAGGTTTAGCATGGGGGCCGAGGCATCCCTAAAAGTCACAGGGTGCCGGGGTCCAACCCCAGCGGGTCCAGGGGTCCCCAAAGGTGTGGACGGAGTCGGCGAAGAAGGAAGGACACGGAGGCAGAGTTCAGTTGATCAACAGCCTAGCCAGAATCTCCAGCCAAGTTCTGGTCTCGATATCCAGAGAGGTTCTGGCTAGGATCTCCAGCCAGGTTCAGTCACCAGGTTCTAGTCAGGTTCTCTTGCCAATTTCTGTAGTCAGGTTCAGTCCAGGATCTTTTGCTATGTTCTCTCGCTAGGTTCTGTCTCTAGGTTCTGAGGCCAGTTTCTGTCCAGGATCTTTTGCCATGTTCTCTCCAGCGAAGTTCTTCTGTCTCTAGAGAACGTTCTGTGTAGGTTCTGTGCCTAGGTTCTGTCTCCTTCTCTGTCTGAAAATTTCTTTAATGCACTAAAGATTTTATTCCATCTGATTTTTATCTTATTGGATTATCTATATTTATTGCTTCTCCTGCAATTTTTTGGCATCCTACATTTTAGCCATTTATCCCTTATGAGATTTCTTTCCTATAAAATGAAGAGGAAGAAATGATCTCCCAGGTCTTTCTTAGCTCTAAAATGTTATGATTTTATGATCTCTCTACTCAACTTGAACCATTATGAGAACGTGAGCTTGGGGAATTAAAAACAATTGAAACCTCAGTCAGGCAATCTTTCCCCTTACTAAGTTAAGATCAAAGAGAATTTTAAAACTATTTACCACTCCTATAAATTGAAAATATTTTAGTCTTTTTGTTTTCTTTATTAATGTTGGCTATGAGCCTTTAGAATATCTCAATTTTCTAAAATGAGGACAAATTGAAAGGGGTTCTTATATTGGGGAAATCCTTCCTGTAGTTTTGAAGATGCTCATTTTGCACATCTCCTCTGTTGCAGTTTTAGTGTCAGAATCCTCTAAGGGGTGGGGAAAGTGTGCCCCTCAAATGGACTGGGCTAGAACATGTTTTAATGGAGAGAATGGTAAAAAGCAGGGCTGATTCTACCCAACCCTTCTCAGTTCTTGGGAAGTGGAAGGCTGATGGCTTGGATTTTAATATCTTGCCTACTTTCTGTACCACAACAACCTCTGGGGCCATTAAATTCTCTATGCTCCAAGATTTATAAGGATAAAGAGGGGGTAGTTTCCCTAAATTTATTCAGAGCCGGCTTAGGCTGATTTGTGACACCATTCTTTTCCTTTGAGAGCAATCCTTACTTTAGACCCAAATCCTTTAAAATTCATTTCCTGCCTTGGGAATATCACATCTTCTCTCACAGCATATCTGAATGCTGACAAGTCCTCCTGCTCTGGGAAATTTCTTCTTTCTCTTATCTGTGCAGAGGTGCTCCTAACAGCGCACCCTGCCCAGGCCTCCAAGACCATCACTGTTATTCTTGTCCAAACCTAGACACACTCCCAAATATACTAACTCCTCTTATGCCTACCAATCTAATCCATGCTAACAAAAGAAAAGGAGAGGCTGGAGAATTTGCATCTACCTTTAGGATACAAGCGCATTTTGAAAGCAGCCCTTTGCAAGTCAGTGCCATTACATTTTTTGGCTAAATTAAAGAATTTAAAAGCATAGAGCAGCACTATAGAATGCCTGAAAAAGGGAAGGTTTTGGCAATGGCCTCTTCAATCCACTAAAGAGATGGTTTAGGTATTGGGCTCTGAGGGTGCTGCAGATAATAAAAAAATTTTAAAAAAAGGTTTTTTTCATTTTGGTCCCCACAGGCTGGTGAATTTTGTACCCCAAAGGCCCAGCTCTATCAGTCATTGTCCACAGGCCAAGTGTGGCTTGAAACTGCCGTGCCTGCCTTGTCCTGACTTCTTGTCAGGCCAGCAAGATTCCAGGTACTCCTCTCTGAAGGCCATTTGTCTGAATCACTTAATCTTGGGGTATGACTCTAGTACGTGTAAGGGGCCTGAAAAATAGTTTAGTATTTCATCTACTTCCTCCCTTCTACTACAGAGTCTGAGCTGAGGATAAGTAATACTGTAATACTTTTAATACCAACAGCTTATAGTGTTACTCATATCACATCAAGCTGGTGATCTACTTGGTTTCATTATAGGGCCCAGGCTACCAAAAAAGACATACTTTTTTGTTCTCAAAAGCTAATAGAGGACCAAAAACTTCCATCAAAAGCCCTAACAAGCCCTAGCTGGTTTGGCTCAGTGGACAGAGCATCTACCTGGGACTGAAGGGTCCTGGATTCGATTTCAGTCAAGGGCTCATGACCTGGTTGTGGGCTTGATCCCCAGTGGGGGGCATGCAAGAAGCAGCCAATCAATGATTCTCTCTCATCATTGATGTTTCTATCGTTCTCTCCCTCCCTCTTCTTTTCTGAAATCAATCTATAATAATAAAAATGTAATATGCTAATTAGACTGGACAGCCAAACGACCTTCTGGACATCCTTCTGGACGACCTTCCAAATGAAGTCAGGGCTGCGAGGACTGAGGCAGAGGCAGAGGCTGTCCCAGCGGCTGCAAGGGCTGAACCCCTTGCACGAATTTCGTGCATCGGGCCTCTAATAAAAATATATTTATTTTTTTTAAAAAGCCCCAACAAGCAGCAGGTATACAACAGGTGTCAGTAAGACCTAGATATTTGTGTGTTTCTTTCATTGACATGAAATTGCTTAGACCAGGGTTGGGCAACCCCTGGCACGCCAGTAACTTGTGCTGGCATGCGAAACTTTCTCTTATAATCTTCCATTTACAATTTTTTTCTTAATATCGACTTTTTTATTTTTCAGATAAATTCAGTGTAGGTGCATCTTAGATAAATAATTTTACATAACAAGTTATCTTAAAGACCATAGACATGGATTGACGAGAGAGGGGAAGAACAATTTCTATGCCTCTGCCTTAACTCTCCCTGCCTTCCTAGATCCAACCAGTGTTTTGGTTTCATCCACATGCGCTTGTGAATCTTTGTTCTCAGTGATGAATTTTGTTAAGTCTCGTAATAGGAGTAGCCTGACGGATGAAAGTAGTAGCTCATGCATATCTCTGAAAGTCACGAAATATAAACCTGATGTAAAATCTCTGTCATCAGTGATGCAGCATCAAAAGTCCCACTGGTAATATCAAACAGAGTCATACAGTTTTCTGTCGGACTATCAGTGTACATGTATACATTAAAAAATAAATGTATTTTTCATCATCATATACTGTGTTTTTGTCACTTGAATGAATTTTATTATTTCTTCAAGTTTCTTCACATACGTACACCTTAAGAGATATCGAGTAGGCATAACATGGTCTCAAAAAATTAAGGTTGGCACGCAGAAGAATTTTGAGTCAGAGATTTTGCTGGTTTTGACACACACTCACAAAAAGGTTGCCCACCCCTGGCTTAGACATTTCTTGGTGTGGGTGTGCTATAACTCCTATAACTATTCTCTATAACAAGGTTGTACTAGTATCTAATCCATGTTATTATAAATAGTACCATTATGTGCAATTATTTTCTTTTGCTTAGGATTTTTTTCTTAGAGAATATTTTCAGGATTTGAATATTCAAATCAATGTATGTTCATATTTAGAAGGTATGGATATTTTGAATGTTACTTTTACATATGTCCAAATTGATCTCCAAAAGGGTTACAGCACTGTATTAAAGTGCCCTTTTTACCACAAAAACAGTTTATTTTTAAACTTTATTTTTCTTTCTCTTATTTTCCACGGTATAGAGTGTTGCTGCTCTAAATTTAGGGAGACAAGTTCTCCCCCACCCCACACTGGAAGTTCATGAAGAAAATACAGTTTAGATTTTTTTGTGTGGTATAGAAAGAAAAGGCATTTGATATCACAAACAATATAAAATTAGAAAAACTGATACTTCTCTATTTTATTATGGCTCTTGTCTTACAATGTATCTTAGGCTTAACTTAAAATTTATTAAACAAAAATCACATGAAGAGTATATATATATTTAAAAAATTTTTTTTTATTGATTTCAGAGAGGGAGAGGGAAATAGAAACATCAACGATGAGAATCACTGATTGTTGCCTCTTGCATGCCGCCCTCCCTCCTGAGGATTGAGCCCAAAACCCAGGCACGTGCTCTTGACCGGAATCAAACCCTGGACCCTTCAGTCTACAGGCCAGTGCTCTATCCACTGAGCCACGCCGGCCAGGCATGAAGAGTATATTAATCAAGCTAGTCTATATAAAAAGTTAAATTTCCAATGCTACAGCCAATATTGCCAAAATCACTCTTCTATAATTCTTTAGAAATAAAAAAAGAGGAAACTATACTTAGACTGAGTCAATGAAAATGATTTTGAAACTTTGCTTGTCAATTAGGGTAAATACCTAGCAAATGTTTAATACTAACTGAAAAAGTCCTAGTCAATAAAATACTCCACTATGATTCTGAATATTATCTGATCTAAAAAATTGTTTTACACATACCAGGCAGAGAGCTTTTTACATAATCAAATTCCCACAATCAAATTGCCTGAGGTCCTAATAGTATATGTAGCGAGCACTGGGTGCAATTACTATAGACAGGACAGGTAGCACAGGCCTGGTGGTGCCTTCATGCCTGCCAGTCCTCAAAGAAAAAAAAATTATGCATCACCTGGAAGGAAAGAATGTGGACGGTTCAGTAGGTGATTTATTTTTCTCTCTTTCAACCCAGTGACTCAGCACAGCGAAAGCACTGGTTGCATTTTTCATCTGCTTCTTGAAGAAACCAGATTTAGGAAGCACTACTCCCACAGTCGTGATATTACCACATGCTGTTAGCTTAGCTTCAGAGACATATGTATGCGACTGACCTTTATAAGTTTTTATTTAGCTATTGCTAGGCATGTCGCTTTGATATTTATCCTAAGTCTCCTCTTTTAAAAATGTTGCTAAAAATTACCATTGAGAAATGTGAAAATAAAATGAACCCCTTGTTAAAAACATTGTTTATAACTCCAGGTCCTTTCGGAGGGAAGAATAAATACTTGTATTTAAAAAAATAATTCAGCCCAGCTAGTGTGTCTCAGTGGTTGAGTGTGGACATATGTACCAGGAGATTGGGGTGATTACCGGTCAAGGCATATGCCCGAGTTGCTGTCCCCTGACTGCATGGATTTGGGGCTCGGTCCCCAGTAAGGGGCCTGCAGGGGGGCAGCTGATCCATGCTTCTCTGTCATCACTGATGTTTCTCTCTCCCTTCCTCTCTAAAATCAATAAAAAATATATTTTAAAAAGTAATTCAAAGTGATCTCTTCCAAGAGTTTCTGGTTATTTATATTTATATTATGCCGGGGTCCAACCCCAGCAGGTCCAGGGGTTCCCAAAGGCGTAGACAGAGTCGGCGAAGAAGGAAGGACACGGAGACAGTGTTCAGTTGATTGGCAGCCTAGCCAGGATCTCCAGCCAAGTTCTGGTCTCGATCTCCAGAGAGGTTCTGCTTAGGATCTCCAGCCAGGTTCTGTGTCCATGTTCTCTTGCTAGGTTCTCCAGGTTCTCCAGCCAGGTTCTGTAGCCATGTTCCCTCGCTAGGTTCTCCAGCCAGGTTCTGTCCAGGTTCTCCAGCCAGGTTCAGTCACCAGGTTCTAGTCAGGTTCTCTTGCCAATTTCTGTAGTCAGGTTCAGTCCAGGATCTTTTGCCATGTTCTCTCCAGCGAAGTTCTTCTGTCTCTAGGTTCTGTGTAGGTTCTGTCTTCTAAGTTCTGTGTGTAGGTTCTGTCTTCTTGGTTCTGTCTTGTTACATCTGTATTTATACCAGTTGATTCCAATCCTATCAATCTCTATTCCAAAGGTTAGGGCGTTTCTTATTGCCATTCCAGGGAGTAAAGATTATGTAGCTTAAGCATGATTGTTCGTAGTTAAAATGATTAATTACCCGCCTGGCACTTAGTTAAGAGGTTTTATTCCCTCCCTAACTTCAGGGGAAAATCCCTACCTGGGGATTGAACCTTTCTCGGAGAGGTGACCTTGGTTAAAACACAGCGCCAAGAAGGTGAGCAAACATATTAAGAACAGTATGACATATATGCCAGGTCCCTTGAAACAGCAAGGATGGACTGGCTCCCGGCAATATTATATTATTTATATTTGAATTATTTATTATTTATAGCACAAGTCAATAAATTCTGGGTTAGATTATAGACAGATTAAAATCCTTTACATTCAAGTTTGGGAAAATGTTAAGTGTCAAAGCTGAGTAATGGGTACATGGGAGGCAATTATACTCTTCTCTCTACTCTTTGTTTGAAACAGTTTTTAATAAAAAGTTAATATTAAAAATAGCCTTCCCACTAAAGATAGGAATACCTCTTGAAATAAAAGAGACATAAGAAAAATAATTTTTTCACATAAATTAAACTAATCTGTCTCCCATGGAGGGAAGAAAAAGAAAATCCCTTAATCCTAATATTTGATTATATTTTTATATGACCTCATTCCACAAAGAATTTGAGGCAGCTTACCTAACTGATAATTGTAGTTAAATCTATTGCTTTGTGTCAAAATGTTAAATGACGGTGGTGGTATTTAATTAATATTTACTTTTTCCCTACCTGGAAAAGCAATAGCAGTGTGAGACATAGGGTCAATTGTATGCTGGTAGAGTGGGAATTGGCAACCTGCCCTAGAAGTCAGTATACTCTTGTTTCATTAACAAGAGTATATTGTCATCATTCAAAGACAGGCTAATGTCTAAGTATTTGAAAACCTAACCAATACTGGGTTTTCTGTAATTCATTGCTTTTTCCATTTTTGTGATCTTTTCATATATTCTATGTCTCTTTCTTCCTCATGTTGAGTTTTACTTCTTATGAATAGGATGTACCAGCAACAGATTTCCAAATGTGCTGTTTTATACATAGCAGCTTTGAAAGCTGAAAAACTGGCTGGCTCTACTCTGGCAGCAGGTTTCTTAGACTAAATTTACCATTTTTCTGCGATTATTCTGAGGCAGACTAACTGCTTTATGTAATATGCAAAAGTCATAGGATCACTTTAACGCACTGTGCATTTCATTAAGGAGGCAGCCAACCCTGTATTATAGCAGCGATTTTCAACTGGTGTGCCGCAAGAATTTTTAAAACATGTTATTCCTGCCGAAACCGGTTTGGCTCAGTGGATAGAGCGTCAGCCTGCGGACTGAGAGGTCCCGGGTTCGATTCCGGTCAAGGGCATGTACCTGGGTTGCGGGCACATCCCCATGGGGGATGTGCAGGAGGCAGCTGATCGATGTTTCTCTCTCATCGATGTTTCTAACTCTATCTCTCTCCCTTCCTCTCTGTGAAAAATCAATAAAATATATATTTAAAAAAAAAAAAAACATGTTATACCTGACTAGTCAGGGCTATTGATCTCTTTTCCCTTAGATTGCCAAATAAAAAAATGACAACAGCCAATACAATAGCCGTCCAGTGTGAATCAATCAAAATTAAACCATTTTTTTTGTTAGATTGGCAAAAAATATAATTCATATTTTTTTGGTGTGCCACAGAATTTTATTTTATTATTTTTTTAAAATTTCTTTATTGATTAAGGTATTACATATGTGTCTTTATCCCCCCATTGCCCCCCACCCCCACTCATGCCCTCACCCCCCTGTTGTCGTGCCACAGAATTTTAGGAATTAGTTTATGTGTGCCATGAGATGAAAAAGTTGAAAATTGCTGACATAGCAACAAGAGAAAGGGATATGTAGGCAAATGGTAACTTGCACACAATTCAAAGGCTTAGTGTGAAACATCAATTTCCATTTTTCTTTTGCGCTGAACTATTTAGTCAAGGTATTCAACTGAAAGTAAAACAAAACAACTTGAGTTTCCTGCTTTCAGTTCTCCTTCCCATCATCTGTTGGAGGTGCCAAAGGTCTGGCAGCCAGAGGAGGCAGATAGAGAACTTGAGCAGTGGATCTACAGTGGGATATTTAGTCCTGATAAAATATTGGTTAAAAAGGTTACCCTATCACTCGTGTGAAAGATTACCATAGAGTTGGTTGTAATGTATTAGACTGATCAGGAAAGAGACACTTTTTACACCTCTGGATGATGGTCTTAAAAAGTGTGTTTTTTAAACAGGTTTGCCAGGTTAAAACCTGGACACTTAGCACAGGATTGCTTGGGTATACAATTGCTCCTATCGTGCCTTTGGGGTGGACTTATTACAATTCGGAATGATTTTGAATCTTGGATCTGTGGAGTTTATTTTTTTATTTTTTATTTTTTTTAATAATTTTTTAAAAAAATATATTTTATTGATTTTTTTACAAAGAGGAAGGGAGAGAGAGATAGAGAGTTAGAAACATTAATGGGAGAGAAACATCGATCAGCCGCCTCCTGCACACTCCCTACTGGGGATGTGCCCGCAACCCAGGTACATGCCCTTGACCGGAATCGAACCTGGGACTTTTCAGTCCGCAGGCCAACGCTCTATCCACTGAGCCAAACCGGTTTCGGCGCAGATCTGTGGAGTTTAATAGAGGCTTTATTGAGACCATAAACTCTTTTAAATTACTCTAAATTTTGTATATTTTTATGGCTAGGATGTACAGCTTCATTATATTTATGTGAGGGTCCATGATAAAAAACTAAGAGCTTTTTAGTAAGAACCAAGAATTAATTTGGCCTATAAAGACCAACAAGTGAAGAAAAAATGATCACAGCTTTCTGTTTCTGCTTTGACTCCTTGGTGGAGGGGGGGGTGGTAGGGGGGATAAATTGTCCACTTCATTCCTTTCTTCTGATTCAATTCATGACCTTTAATACTATCTCATCCTCTCTGTGTTATTTCCAGAATTGATTGCACAGCCAAGGTTCTTTTTCTAATGTTTGGAAGTTCTATAATTTTTAATCTATTGGTTGCATTTTCCTTTTTTAAAAAAAATATATTTTATTGATTTTTTTACAGAAAGGAAGGGAGAGGGATAGAGAGTTAGAAACATGGATGAGAGAGAAACATCGATCAGCTGCCTCCTGCACACCCCCCACTGGGGATGTGCCCTCAACCAAGGTATATGCCCTTGACTGGAATCGAACCTGAGACCCTTCAGTCCACAGGCCAACGCTCTCTCCACCGAGCCAACCAGTTAGGGCTCATTTTCTTTTCTTTTTTTTTTTTTTAATATATTTTATTGATTTTTTACAGAGAGGAAGGGAGAGAGATAGAGAGCCAGAAACATCGATGAGAGAGAAACATCGATCAGCTGCCTCCTGCACATCTCCCACTGGGGATATGCCCACAACCCAGGCACATGCCCTCGACCGGAATCAAACCCGGGACCTCTCAGTCCGCAGGCCGACGCTCTATCCACTGAGCCAAACCGGTTTCGGCACATTTTCTTTTTTAAAAAAATATTTTGTTATTGATTTCAGAAAGGAAGGGAGAGCAAGAGATAGAAACATCAATGATGAGAGAGTCATTGATCTGCTGCCTCCTGCACGCCCCCTACTGGGGATTGAGCCTGCAGCCCAGGCATGTGCCCTAGACCTGAATCGAACCCAGGACCCATCAGTCCACAGGCCGACGCTCTATCCACTGAGCGAAACCAGCTAGGGCTGTGCTTTCTTTTTAAATTTATCTTTATTATTAAAAGTACTACAGATATCTCTTTTTTCCCTATTGACCCCCTCCACTACATCCCCACAGGCTTTCACTGCACTATTGTCTGTGCCCATGAGTTAAGCATATATCTATAATAATAAAAGCATAATATGCTAATTAGACCAGACATCCTTCTGGATGACCTTCCTGATGAAGCCAGAGCTGTGAGGGAAGTCCAGGTCCTGGGTGCCAGAAGGAAGTTGGTGCTGGAAGCTGGGGGAAGAAAGGCCTACTCTGGATGAATTTCATGCACCGGGCCTCTAGTATACATATAAGTTCTTTGGTTGATCTCTTCTCACCCACCCACCCACACCTTCCTTGTGAGACTCATTGCAGCAGTCCCTTCAGCATTTCTTGCAGTGCTGGTTTGGTGATGAAAAATTTCTTTATCCTTTTAAAAAATTTTCATATTGGTTGTATTTTTAGCTAATATATTAGACTAGAGGCCGGGTACAAGAAAATTCTGGCACTGGAGGGGGTGTCCCTCAGCCTGGCCTGCCCTAAAGGGTGCGAGGTGACCCGGTGATCAGGGAAAGGTGACGCCCCATCACACCTCTGCTGCTGCCACTGCCGGCAGTGCAAGCCTCTGCTGGCCCTGGGTGGCTGGGCAGCTGACATCCGAGGCTTGCCTGTGCCTCAGGCCAGCCCTGGTCAGCTGCGAGGCTGAGAGGACTGGGGGACTCTGGAGCCAAGCGTGGGGGCGGGCCTGGCCTTACTGTGTGCCTACCACCCCAACGGGGTTAAGGGGATTGGGCACCGCCATCTTGTGGCTGTGCGCTGCTATCTTTGAGGGTGGGACAGTCAATTAGCATATTCCATCCTTTTTGGCTGTGGGTGTGCCATCTTTGCAATGGCATGAGGGTCAATTAGCATATTCCCTCTTTATTAGATAGGATAACAGGACTACTAGCATTTTTTTTTTAGCTAATCTATTAGATAACACAACTATTTTCTGTTTAAATTGACTTATATGCTTACAATTCAAGAAAAACTATTCTATAATCAAAACCTGACAGAAGAAAGTATTTATACATACATATATATGCTAAGATTTGATTTAATATATTTTTTAAATTGTAAATGTAGGATCTACTAAATTAAATAACTAAATGGTTTAAAAGTAGTTAGGAAGCATGGATTCTCTCTCGAGGCAGTGCCTCCTTTCCTCCCCCAGCGGCGCTCCCCCTGCCTCCCTCGTCTCTGGGGAGGAGGGAGGAAAGAAGAGAGGCAAAAATCTCTCTCTCTCTCTCTCTCTCTCTCTCTCTCAGGCCCTTCACTTCCCGGGCCGAGGCTCTATCCACTGAGCCAACCAATCTGCACTCTTCTCCTCTTTTTTTTTAGGGCCTAAAGTAGAGAGTTTCAGTTACCTTCTTTTTTCCCCGGTAGATTCAACTAAGACCACTTGTTGAGGTTAAAGCACTCACATTTGCCTCTTGTTGACCACTGAGAGACAAAGAATTCTACAGGGCCCCTGTAGTTCAATTGTGAAATCCCTACATGAGGAGAGAGAAAAGGAGAATCTGTCCTTCTTTTCCATGTCTCTAATATTCAGAAATATTCCCCCGAGAAAATTGGGGAGAAGAGACAGAGAATAAGGTTATGCGTATGTGTGCCTAGCTCCTGATAAGCCTTCTCAAACTCTGAAAGAATAACAGGATAATTCCCTGTGGACTAAAAGGCATCTCTGCTCAGCCTCAGTCTTGAAGAATGTCTTGGCTTAATAGTCCTTTTCCAGAGAGCAGGTTGCCTAACTTAGTGAAGAAGTTGCACCATGTGTATGTTTTCCATCCCATTCCTCTGACCACCTCATACTCTTAGGTTTCTTCTCCGCAAAGCCAATTTAATAGTTGTATCTCAGACTCAGATACAACTCCCCCTGCCTCCCTCGCCTCTCGGTTCATCTATTGGCTTTAACATAACCCCTCAATTGAAAATTGAAAACAATTCAGGAAGGAAGACTTGCAACATAAATGGCACTTGTGAATGCTCTGGAAATTAACCGTGATACACATCATTCTTTTTTGAGGTTGTTTTATCTTCCTTCTAAAGAACTCAGAAACTCAATGGCAACTTGAAACAGAACCCAATTTAGTCCTGTCATTAGACCAAGAGGGTTTTATTCTCCCTGGTCCTCTGTCAGATTTTAAAAGGATGTGGTTTTATTCCCCTTCTCATCTAATACTGGAACATATCCATCTACACAAAGATCTCACTTCTAAATGATGTTCTTGTATTTCAAGAGACCTTTTAAAGGGGGAAAAATAATAGCTCCCCTCTAGACAAAGCTCATGGCTGAAAAGTGAGTCTATTTATCTCCAAAGATTCAGCAAATTCTTACGAAGTGTTGGGCCCAAATTCTTGGTGGCTAGAGGAGGAGGTGGGGTTCAGAAGGGGGACATGACTTGCTCAGAGTCACATAGCTAAGTTAGTGTGTCACCTGTGTACTTTCTTTCTTCTCATCGCTATTAGGTACTTTCCCTCAAAGTGATACCCAGACACTGGTTGGAATAAGAATCCCTGTCCTACGCTCTTCTGAGATATAGCACCCTAGAGAATTAAAATGTTCAGCTGTTGCCATTGTCTGGTGTAAACCTCTCTATAGTCACCTGTTTCCCTTGGGAGAGAGTGACTCACTGGACCATGGCTGAAAACCCCACATAGTCCAAACCTTGGTGATCTGTTTGGTTAATTCTCTCAATGGACCTCTTCTCTGTAGCCACACGCACCTTCTGTCCATTCCTTGTACTGTTTATAGGGTCTCCCATCACAGGGTCTGTGCTTTCATGTATTTCCCACATTCAATCGTCCTAGCTCACCCTACCAGCCACTGTTCACCCGCCTAATCCTCTCTCTTCTTTAGGTCTTATTTTAAATGTCCCTAAGGCAACCACCACCAACCACTGACTTCTCAGACTATCAGAAATATAGCTACCTGGACCATTTATTCATCACACTGATCACATTTGTGATTACTTCATTGAGAGTCTCTCCCACTTCTCCATAAACCTCATGAAAATGGGAACGGAGCTAGTCATTCTCTTCATCGCCATAGAAGTAGTCATGTGTTGACAAACTAGCCAATGTGGCCTTCAGGCTCTGGGGTGGAGGAGAAAAAGCAGGTGCTTTCATTATAAAGGACAATGGGACTGGCAGGAATTTGCTTGTCCCCTCTATGTTATAATGAGCCTTTCAAAAGGCTTGTTTAATCCCACAAGGTCCCCCCACCCCCCAAAAAAAGTACTCTCTCCATAAATGATCTCATCTATTCCCATGGCTTAAAATAACATCCATATTTTGATGATCCCAAATTTGTATTTCCAATCTAGGCCTCTCCTTGGCGGTTGAGTTCAGTATACAGTATTCAGTATCTTTCCAGTTTTTGAAAGATTGTTCACTTTTGGGGTAGACTAAATGTAAAAATGTAAATGGATCTTACGTGTTTAGCTGGAACTTGAGTGTCATCATTGGCTTATCCTATTCTAACTCAAGTTGTGTTCTACCACCGATTTTGCCAATTTTCCATGTAGCATTCTAATATTTAAAAAAGACTTAAGAGCAAACAAAAAATGTCAACCAATATTTGCATACACTGATATCATTTTCCATCATCTACTCTTTAAGTATAAGTCAAAGGACAACAAATTTCTAAAACAAAACCAAAAAACTCACAAGTCCTTCAGACTGTGTAAGAAAATTAAGAAGAATTAAAATCAATCATAAACTGAAATTGTTCATTACATTAGTATTTTTCTGCATAGAAGCAGAAGTTCTTTAAGTGACTTTAAAAGGAAAGATAAACCTATCTTTAGTTTTGCAGAGCAGATGCAATTGAACATGTGTGAAGTGCATTATCACAGATCTGGCAGGCTAAAAGATGAATCTAACTGGATGTGAACAGCAAGATCAAGACTGTCATTAATTTTTCATTGTTTCCCTTTTGAACTTTTCGGATCAGTTCTGTTTCTGGCATCTCTTCTGCTGACTACTGGAGACATCTTATGTTTCATTTGGGCCTGTCCTTCTTACTCCTTTGCAATACCAAGTTGCAATCTCTGGCTGAGTCTTAACTCCTTACTTCTTTTACTACAGATACTGGGATAATGTCGTCCCATCTTTTCCCTATTGCCTTTCCTAATCATTTTTTAGTGGAGTAGACTTTCATATCTGGTGGTCTTTGGATGTAGGACAACAGAACTTGAAGTACTGATTTAGCATATATGTTATTGCCTATCCTTTCTATGACCACTGTTAAACAACAGTGAAATCTCCTATTGTCCTTTTCCATAGTTCTTTACCCAAATTGGTACCTTTGTTTACATTGTAGTCTAACTATATACAGTCTTTTAAAAAATTTAAAAATGACAATTCCTTGCAAAACTCCATTAATTTCTTATTTACATATGTCTGACCCTTCCCAAGCCTAACCCACTTTTTCTCTTTCTGAATTCAATTTGTCAGAATGTAGCAGTTTCCCAAAGGAGAGATGGAGGACAGACAAAAACAATACTTGTCTACTACACTATTCCCAGACTGTTTCT
Source organism: Myotis nattereri (assembly GCF_964212035.1). Classification (NCBI taxonomy): domain Eukaryota; kingdom Metazoa; phylum Chordata; class Mammalia; order Chiroptera; family Vespertilionidae; genus Myotis; species Myotis nattereri. The sequence goes on from NC_138082.1 coordinate 37,128,085, forward strand.
AAGAGAAATTTGGTCATACATACCTAGTAGTACCTGGTTTGAAGTCTGATGGGAGAAAAAATGTTGCAATTGTCTTTAGGAATAAGAGGAATGTTACCTTTGACAGGAGACATCCTAATCAAAGGGCTTTATCCTAAGAATCCAAGAGATGCCTTCACCAGTTTTTCTCTCTTCTTGCCTTAAGTAGGTAAGCAACAGCAGGCTGGGTCAGCTCAGTGATTAAAAAAACAAACTGAAAAAAATTTTCATGATTAGCAAAAAGCATTACAGAAATAATATTCTAGTTTCTGGAGAAAGCAAAGCTAAAGAGAGCCCCCTAAAAGAGCTGGTATATAAGTCAGGGGAAATTATGGCAATGTCTAGCTGTTAACTGAAGAAAGTTTAATGAAAGAACTATTTATGAAGGTTTGGGCAGGGTTAAGGGACTCTAGGAGAAACTACAGATCATGTTCACTGAATGCATGACAAATGTATGCCATCCAACTGGTCTTCAGTGACATCACAGTCATTAAGAGTATGCATCAACTTTGGAGTCAGATTGATAAAGGATCCAATACTAGCTTTACTTCTTTTTATTGATTTTATTTTTATTTTTATTTTTTTACAGAGAGGAAAGGAGAGGGATAGAGAGTTAGAAACATTGATGAGAGAGAAACATAGATCAGCTGCCTCCTGCACACCTCCCACTGGGAATGTGCCTGCAACCAAGGTACATGCCCTTGACCAGAATCGAACCTGGGACCCTTCAGTCCACAGGCTGACACTCTATCCACTGAGCCAAACCGGTCAGGGCTCTAGCTTTCTCACTTTCTACGGGTGTGATCCTTGGCAATTAAAAAAACTTATCTGAATTTCAGTGTCCTCACCTGTAAAATGAAGATGATAATATTGCAAAGGGTTGTTGAGACAGGTAGATGGAAAAATATAACTTAAATAGTAGCACCTGACAGTGCTCAAACACTTGAATGTTAAATTTAATTATTATTCCTGAATTTATTTTTAGTAGAGGTAATGTTGATCAAAAAAGGTATTATATTTATAATCAGGTTTTGCTGTAATAAAAAAATTAAAAAAGCTTAAGTAGAAGTTTTTCTTTCATACAAAATCCAGATCTAGAGAGGTCAGGTTTGGTATGGTAGTTCTGCTCTAAAAAGCCCACACACCTCCTATGTCTATGTTTTTATTTTTTGTTTTTTTTTGTTTCCTATGTCTATGTTTTATCATTCTTAGTAATTGATCCTTGTCCTCATGGTCCAAGGTAGTGGTCATTGCATCCTTGTTACATGTGGCAGAATTAACTAAATGGAGAAGAATTGGCAAAATGAGAGCAGCAGCAGTCTTTAAGGAAGGTTCTTGAAAGCTTATATTCTATTGGCGAGAACATTAGTCATATGGCCATACAAGGGAAGCTAGGAAATGTAGTCTTTATTTCTAGGGGAGAAAGAGACAATAGATACCTAAGGATAATCCATATTGTAATCCTTGTCACAGTCAGGAACTATTTCAAGTTATCTTTATTATCCTCAAGTCCTCCAAAGTCACCTTTCATTCTCCCTTTTTTTTTTCCTGTACTTCTTCTTCTCCACTGAATTTTCTCCCTGCCTTAGCCTACATATTTTTTGTTCCACTTCTCTTTTTGGCTTTATTTCCAGTTGTTTCTTTCTTGTATGTAATAAACATTCATATTATTTTCTTTCACTTTTCTACTATTTTGCAATTACTAAAGTTTACCTTCTGTCTAAAATGTCATTTTCTACAAGTTTGTAAGTCCAAGACTTCTTATTCAAAGCCCAAATGTAAATTATTCAAAAAGGGCCCTCAGAAACTGCTCTCTCTAGAACTTCTCTTTTAGACTTGTATCTCAGGATGACTTATATTAGACTTCCTTATGTATATTCCTATTCTCACCAGGATGTGAGTTCAAGGAGATAAAATCTGTATCTTATACAGCTTCATATCTTCTTCTAGAAAATGGTACTTTGCACATTTGAAGTATCTGTTTAACTGAAAAATATTCTTTAAGTCCAGGATTGTTATTATAAATGTTTGAAAGTTTTATAATATCTAGATAGAAAGCTATATGCCATAGATTTGTTTCTGAAAATCTGTGAGTAGAATTTTATAATTGAATTATTATAAAATATATTTGGGGGCACAAAACATAATTATATTATAAATTTTTCTATAAAGCTGACCTCACTCTTCTTCCTATTTAAATATTTTCCAGATTGGATTGTTCAACTGCTTACTTTCCTTACAGTGGATACCATTATACTTGTCTCAACAAAAAATAATTATTCAAACATAGATATATAACTTTTACTGTATATAAATTATATCTCAATAAATTTGACTTTTATAAAGTTATATATCAAGGCATTCTGGTCTATACTAGATAAAGTTACTAGTTAATTTTCTAAGATTACTATAAATATGAAGCTATCATCTACTTTCTTTATTTCTCTGAAGGCTTATAATAATTTTAATAATCTCTGAATATATTCTAGGGACAAACTTCTTAACTGAAATGAAACTATTTGAAAATCTTTGTACCAAAGGAACTGTGAAGATTATCCTTATATAATGAAGGAAATAAAATCTTCAATTATGCTTTTTAAAACTTAGTTTCCTAATCATTTCAAACATGCTTTTCTGGAAAACTATGCCAGGAAAAAAAAATCCACAACAGGAGCAATTTTTCATAAGAAGTTTATAGGATGATTCACACATGGTGTATTTTCAAAGACTGAAAAACTGAAATAAAATAACATTAATTATAATTGCCATAAAATCATACATGCATAGCAAAATATATGATTATTGCTCACATATTATAAGGCACTCACAATACACTTTATACTACACAACAGGCAAACTTCAAAAAGGTTGGATCTTAATGACAAAATGCTTTTTGATGCAAAATGTAAAGAAATGCAAAAATTGTGAATTTTTGCCTAATTTCTAGACCTAGTTTCTTTTAAAAATATGTTTTTATTTTTAAAAAATATATTCTTATTGATTTCAGAAAGGAAGGGAGAGGAAGAGAGACAGAAACATCATTGATGAGAGAGAACCATTGATTGGCTGCCTTCTGCAAGGCCCACAATGGGGATCGGTTGGCAACCTCTCCGGATGCGTGTTCTCCGCAGACAACCCCGGCATATGCCCAGACCAGGAAACGAAGTGTGACCTCCTGGTTCATAGGTCCACGTTCAACCACTGAGCTGCGCCAGCTGGGCAAGACCTAATTTCTTTTAAACTCAAATAGACATATTCCAATCAGTGTAGGGCCAGTATGTCTAAAAATTAGTTATAATAAAAATTGACTAATGAGACAACTATCTACAGTGTTCTCCCTCTATTGGGGACTGAGTTTTAAGCAGCTAGGAGCATTCAAGTTCACATGAAAACATGATGGTGGTCATAGTTGTATTCAAATTATAATATGGTACTATTTTCTTGTTTTCTCTATACAGCACTTTTGAAAAACTAAAAAATGATATAACCTTTCATTGGTGGGGCTCTGTAATTCTTCCTCTAGTAATATATCTTTAAAAATGTCTTTATTGATTTTAGAGAGAGAAGAAGGGAGAGAGAGAGAAACATTGATCTGCTACTAGAGATGGAACAGGTGACCTCTCCTCTCCGTGCATGGGAGGACGCTCAATCAACTGAGCCACACAGGCCGGGGCTAGTTAAATTTATTTTGGTCCCGGAAAAGAGCACATTCAACACATTTCAGTTTTCTTGCCTGGCTGCCCTGAAGTCCTCATGAAGCCTGGCTTTTCCAGATCTGTGCTCACTGAGCTCCAGGTACTTGCTTCCTCTAAATTAAAATCTTAACCAGCAGGTTGGAAAGTAACCAGATAAATTAAACCCCCAATGTGTCATTGACTTATAATAGCTCAATAGGTGATCTCTCTAGTGTGTATTTTTTTTTTTTTTAAAGAAATCTTCAGGCATAAAGTCTTCATACAGGGTGATGAAGTTCTAGAACCTCAAGCACGAGCACAAGGCCAGGAATGACTGACTTTCTGGTGAATGTAGGACTCTTTCAATCAAATTTATTCAGTCCATTATCTTTCTCTCTTTGGGCTGGTAAAATGAAGATTTCCACAGGAAAAGTACATATACTCGCTTTTAAGATGTTTTAAAAACTCTTTCTTCGTCACAATTTCCTTTTCATAGAGTGTTTTGATCAATGCAAGAATGTCTTTTATTGAAGGTGGAAAAACATTTTGTCACGCACTTAAAAGCCATGAAAATAATAGAAAAGGTTGGCACATCGAAGGAAATGAACGCCCCAAACATCAGCGCTTGAATCCTCTTGGCTGGAATTCTTAACTCCAGTCGATTTACCCAAATCCACGGTGTGTTAAACCCCTTTGGAAGCCCGTCTGATCCATTTGGGCAGAGGAATAGCCTGTGGAGCGCGCGTGGCTGGGAAGAAACCGGGGAAAGAACCGTGCGATGAAAAAGTAGTACAACGTTTCCAAGGGGTGGGGTTTAGGGTGGAGGCCAGAAAAGGGGGGAAAAAAGCGGGGGGGGGGAGCACTCCTCCGTTCATTGAGTATTTATCTTTGCCTCCCGCACGCCTGGGCCTCTCGGTGGCGACCTCTCCGGAAGCGCGCTCCCCGCGGACAAACGCCGGGCTCGGGTTATCTCGGGACGGGAGCCGCCCGGCTTCCGACCTCCGGCCTCACAGCCGCCCGGAGCGGGGGAGTCAGGGCGGGATCGGGCCGGCGCTGCCCGCCGCGCCGAGCACAGCCTCTGCCGCGTTCAGCCGAGCGTCTGTCACTCTGCGGGCGGAAACGGGCGCGGAGCCGCCAGCCCACTCCCGGGCGAACCTATCCCGGGGCCCGCCCCGGCTCCCGCGGGCTCCCTTAGGGAGGGGTGCGCACAGGCAACTTTTGGGAACTAGGAGAGGAGTGCGGGGCCAAGCGGGACGAGCGTAGACGTGCTACTCGATCCCGGTTCAGGACTCCTGGTCCAAAGCAGGCGCAGCGGCCGGGCGGGCCGGGCCGCGTCTGGGCCGGCACCGGGTGCTGAGAGGCGGGGCGGGGCGGGGCGGGGCGAGAGGCCCGCAGGTGCAATTCCCCGTCCTGCCTCGCGGGGGCGCCGGCGCGACCGATCAGGTGACCGAGCGCTCGTCCGGGGCTGCGGGAAGCGGCCTCGTTCTCAGCCGGCGGAGACGCCGCCGCCGCCGCCACACCTAGCGGAGGAGCCCGGGAGGGCGGCTCGGTGGGGGCGGGGGCGGAGAGCGCCGCGGGTGGGGGCGGAAGGGCGGCGGGCGGAAGGCAGGAGGCGGCCGGGGCGCGGGCCGCTGCGGGGAAGCGACCCCGAGGCGTCCGCCGCGGCTCGCTCTGTCACCCGCGCGGGCTTGGGGCGCCAGGGCCATGGGCGCGCTGCCCTGAGGCGGAGGTCGCGGGAGGGAGGGGAGGCCCGAGAGAGCCTGCGGCGGCCGCGGGCTGGGGACCGGGCGCGAGGAGGCCGGCGGCGGCGCCCCCACCGGCACCACCATGTCGCGCTCCGTGCTGCAGCCCAGCCAGCAGAAGCTGGCGGAGAAGCTCACCATCCTCAACGACCGGGGCGTCGGCATGCTCACCCGGCTCTACAACATCAAGAAGGTGCGCCGGGGCCCGCGAGGTCGCGGGGGGGCGGGGGGGGGAGGCCGGGGCGGGGGCGGCCTGGGGAGGGGCCGCGACCGGCGTCCAGGGCCGACATCCCGTCGTCGCCGCGCCAGGCCCGGCCCGGGGTCGCGGGGATGCGCCGCGGCCTAATGCCGAGTCCCGGGCGCCTCCCCCGGCGGCTGGCGGGCCTGCGGAGGCCGAGAGAAGCCATTTCCCCGCTCCCAGCGGCGGATCCGGCCGGGCCGGCGCCCGCGCCCCGGAAGGGGTCGGCGGGGGACGGAGGGTGGGTGGACGGTCTTGGGGCGCGGTAGGAAAACTTGGGGGTTCGGTAGCCGAGGTTCTGAGGGACCTGCCATCGCAGCGCTTCCCCTCAGTGTGTGGTGTGTGAGTGCAGGAATGCGGGGGGAATGGCCCCGGGATGGTGCGCTCCGCACCCCCGCGCACCCCGCGTTCCGGGGGTCGCCGGGCAGAGCGCGTGGGGCGTGCGGACGCGGGGCAGGTACCTCCTGCAGGTGGGGCGGAGGCGCGGGCGGGACCAGGGTTCTCCTGAAATACTCCGGCTGAGTCACTGGAACCGGAATAACCGCCTCCCTCCCTCCCTCCGCTCCGCATCCTAGTGTTCCGCCCTGTCTAACAGGCCGGGCACCATTTCTTCAAGTTCGGCTTCTGTGCAAATAGAAGCGGTGAATATGTGGCTGCTACCTCTGATCCAGGGCACATTCTGATAATTTCAGTCGCTGTGGCTGATAGGCCCATTGAAAGTCTTCACAGAGCTTCTCACATTAAGGACTAGTAGCCTGAGTTGGAGTTGAGAAAAACAGATGTAACGAAACACACACACACACACACACACATACATGCACATACATACATATATACACATATGTGTATATATGTATGTATGTGTATATATATATGTATGTGTATATATATAACTCAGGAGAAAACAACCAAAATCTTTTTCCTTGTAAGACAAGGTCGGTAAGTTTAAAGAATTTGGTAAAGAAAATTAAGTTTTTTGGGGGTACACTATAGATCCTTAGAGTTTCCAATGTGTATTTAATGTCATATCTTCATAGTAATTGTTGGCTTTTTAATATATCACGAATATTTCCTTTTAGTTTAATCATAGCAACAGATTACAATGCTTAGGGCTGCTGAAGTACGCATGTATTTTTTGAAATTCGTATCATGGGGTTCAAGTATAAAACTGGTTTATTTCAACAATTAGATGCAGACACTAATTCTAAAGGAGCATACGGCCCTGGCTTATTGGTGATAAATTTTGTCTAAGGATCGCTCTGTTGCAGTGCTCACCTGGATGAAAGAGGATTGGCTGCCTCTAAATCCAGTGCAGCCGGGAGGGTAACATGCCCACCAGTTTGTTACATTTTATGTGGCAGGGGCTCGGTGTTATTACAAAGAAGCCCTCTGCATTGACCAAAGAGCCTTGGTTATAGATTAATGTAGGGTGGAAATATTTAATTTTAGAGATATTTACTTACAGGTTGCATTTACCCGAACTTTCCTGAGATTGCATTCTTTAACAAACTTGGAAATTGGTTTCTATATGAACTTTATCCCAAAACACCAAGCAAGTCAAACATTACTAAAAGTTACTAGACCTGTGGTATTGTGGTTAAAGGAAATGGTTATGATGGTTTTCAGAAGAGGAAGTGAGAGTAACATCAAAAGTGATTTGGGTATTTGGGCAAAATACCTTTTTTTTTTAAAGCATTCATTACACATTTTTATAGTATAAATACACCCTAACTTTACATATCCCACTTTCATAAGTTAAATAAGATTAAACTAAATTCTAGGCATTTGAATTTTTATAATTTCAGTTAACTGCTTTTTCTCAAAAGCGTATTTTCTTTCACTTCCTGTTTTGAGAAACTTCAGGGTCTTGTATTAGTGAACTAGTAAAATTTAAGATGAGTTGAATATAATCATTATATCCAAGTGTCAGATATTTTGAGTTACTGAAATGTTATATATTTCAGTACTTAACATTTATAGTTTGTTGAAAAATATTTTGTCTGCCTTGTCTGATTGTGAGTTCCCTCTGGGCAGGGACAGTGCTACTCATTTTTTAATTACTAGTACTTTGGGATTTATCAGGTCCATGAGACCTTCAAGGCCTTGTTGAAATGAACGACTACAATATCTGATATATGTGTATATATGTGTGTGTGTATATATGTATATATAATCTTTCTCTAGTTTTAATAAATTTGGGTTTGCACTCATGTAATTTTGCATACAGATACATCAGATAGATTTTGAATCTTTCAGCTGTAGATGTGTCTATAAGACTGGCTAAGGATTGAAACATTTGTTCAAAAATCTTGCCAAAAAAAAAAAAAAAAGTAAGATCTGTTCACCATGTGTTTATAAGGCTCATGCTTTCTGCATTTTTATGACAGTGTAAACCACATTATCGTTTCAATCTCAGTCTCTTACAGTCCTCAAAAAAACCCTTCTACCATATAATACATGTCTGCCAATCAGTTAGATTTTTATTAATGCGTATGTGCATTAGATTGTCAGACCTGATTACTTTGCTCTGTTTGCAAGTGTGCAATGGAAATATTTTAGTGAGCATATGAAAAATACTTCAGTGACCTATAATCAAGAATGTGCTTTAATGCTCATTAGGGGGAATGTAATATGGTTACTGAAAAATGTTTCCCATATTAAAAAAAAATTCATCAGTTGTGAAAGTTTTGAGATCTTAATATGTACTGGTTATGGAAATTTTAGAGAACTTGTCTAATCAGGGATGTAGGAACATAAAAAAGGAGGATTTTAGGGAAAAGACATGAAAGTGGTAGGTACTTTCACATTTAAATTTATTTTCTCTGAATTCCTTAAAGTTTTGTTTTTTATTTTTATTATTATTATTGTTTGTTTGTTTTTATTGATTTCTGAGAGGAAGGGATAGGGATAGAGAGGTAGAAACATCAATGATGAGAGGAAACCATTGATCGGCTGCCTCCTGCACGCCCCACACTGGGGATGGAGCCTGCGACCCAGGCATGTGCCCCTGGCCAGAATCGAACCTGGGACCCTTTAGTCCGCAGGCTGGCACTCTATCCACTGAGCCAAACCAGCTGGGGCTACAGTTTTATTTCTTATTAAAAATATGTCTTCCCTTTTCCACACCTAATAATACCACTCACTTATGTAGTGATTTTTCATATTTTTCAGGCTACTTTTATATCTGAATGTGGCATGGCAGGCAGTTTGTTGATGGGTGGTAGAGTACTGGACCAGAACTTAGGAGATCTGCATTCCAATATTCGGTCTGTCACTGTGTTCTGTAACATTGAGTAGGTGTCATGACTTCCCTGAGCTTCATTTCTCCTCATCTATGAAATGGGAGAAAAATAACTGTAAAAGGAATGCTAAAGTCGATTCCAGCTCTGGTTATGTTATCTATACAAGTTCATTGTCAAGTAGCAGGGTAGAAGTTGTGGCTCATTTTAGATAGTAACTTGAGCTCTAAGTTTAGTTTTCTGTAATAAGGGATGGCAGTGCTCTGCCTACTTCACTGGATTGTTTGTGAAGATAAAAGACTAACAATGTGAAAATTGTTTAGTAAAATGTCTAGGAGTGTAAGGTAGCACTTATTTAGAAGTCTCAGCAATCTTTTGAGCAACATGTTTTTCTGAAATTTTACCATTATTTAGCAAACACATTCCCAAATCCCAAAAGAAAACTGTTTTTTTGCTGAGTTTAAAAAATATTGTTTTGTTGTTGTTGACTCTTTCTTGTTTTTTCTGTCTATTTTTCTACATCACCAACATGAACTTGATAACTCTGTACCAAAAAGGTCTCAGTTAATACTTGCATATTTTTGCTCTTGTTAAATTATTACTTCACTCTATAAAGGACAGAAAAGACCCATCCCAACTTTTTAAAAAATGAAATATTTTTGCAGATTTCAACACATTTACTTTTTTTTTCTTGCTTAGAGCAACATTTTCCCCCCCCAGCCCTTTTCCTAAGATTATGGATACATTTATTTTACGGGGGGAAAATCAATAGAATAGCAGTGTAAAAGTGAAAGTTCTTGGCTGGTTTCTTCTTATCTAATGGAGGAAAAAAAGATGCATGTGAAGGATGCAGTGTAAGGTGAAAGGAGGGTGGCCAGCTTCAGCCCTCCCTTTCACTGTTATATTTTCTCTTCATAAGATTTTTTTCTTCCAGTAGTATTGCATTATCAAGAGCCTTAAACATGTTCAGAATAAAACATTATTCCTCCATAAATCTGAATTTAAATTATATATTATTTATTTAAACAAATCCTATTATGTCTGTTTGTAATTTTATTTTTAAGGAAGTGCTTGTAAAAATGAAGATTTGATCATTGTTATTCTGGATGGTAGGCTAAGGAGATAAAGATCACTGAAAAATACTTAAGAAAAAAATTATTTTTAGTTTTTGAAGTGGCAATGATAGATTATCTTGTGTTTTCTTGTGGAATTGTTAAATAACTTAAATATTAAAAATTTTAAAATAATTGCAAAAGTAGCACATGTTTATTAAAAAAAACTCAAACAGAACAGAAACATGTGACTTCAAAAATTCTCTGTCTGCCTATCCCTTTTAAAAATAAGCCATATATACTTGTACCCTTTTTTGTATAATTGCTAACATGTGCATGAGTACTTTGTTACATTATGATTAAATTAAGCTCTTTACAAAAATGAAATTTAAAAAGAAGCATGGTGCAGTTTACATAGAAATGAAATTGGGGTCCTAATCTTTTGGTTGTATATTTACATTTTAAGAATATTAAAGGAATGGACATATTTAGCTAGCTACATCCAGTATGTTAAAAATGAGGCCCAGATGACAAAGTTTGTCAGTGTTGAAAGTTCTTGTCTTTACTGGTTAGGATGACTGAAAATCTAATTCATATTCTTGTTTGATGATTTACTAGCAATGTTAGTATTAAGTAAAATTCCAGTAATAATTTGGGGTCAGGTTTAGCAGATGTACATTTTGTATGTTACCGGAATTAAGTAGTTCTCTCTCTTAAAACACACACACACACACACACACACACACACAACTTTATTTTTTAGAGAGAGGAAGGGGATAGAGACATAGAACATGGATGAGATGCACGCTCCCTGCATGGGATAGAGCCCCTAACCTGGGTATTTGCCCTGACCAGGAATTGAACTGGTGACATCTTGGTTCCTGGGTGGATGCTCAACCACTGAGCCACGCTGGCTTGGCAAGTTTCCTCTCTTTATGTCCAGTAAAAATAATGTGTAATTAAAGTAATGCCAGATGCCATTTATTGAGGCCTTACTATATGCTTAGTATTTTGATTTTTAAAAACTTATCCTTATATCTGTGATGTAAGTATATATAAAGCCATTTAATTTGCAGCAGTTAAGTAATTTACTCAATTCTTACTCTAGAAAATAAGAATTTGGATTGGCACCTTTATTTCTTGGCCCCTGAATCTGAGCTCTAAATTATTTTTACCATTTGATTTATAGTCACTAGTGTAATTTTTGTGGGAGATAAAAATTTTGAAGACTCAATAGCCTTAAAGAAAATAAGTAATTATATAACAGAAATAACTGTTTTCTTTACTGTAGACTACATTTGTATGAACTTCATATGGATTTGTATGCAAAAAACCATTAAGTTTATACTGTCAGTAGAGTGATTATTTTACTGATTTTTAGAGAGAGGAAGGAAAGGGGGGGGGAGGAGTGAGGAAAGAGAGAGAGAGAGAGAAAGAGAGAGAGAGAGAGCGCCTGCATCAGAAAGAGAAAGAGAAACATCCATTTGTTGTTTTATTTATGTATGCATTCATTGGTTGATTCTCCTGACTGGAGATCCAAAACCTGCAACCTTTATGTGTTGGACGGATGCTCTAACCAACTGAACTACCTGGCTAGGGCCAGAGTGATTATGAATGTAGACTTCTGTTTAGGCTTGTAATGTATACAATGAAAAATAGTTTAGCATTAGGAATTTTAAAATTCAATTTATTCAAAAATTTTGAGGACATTTATTTTATATTTACTTTTCACATTTATACATTTTTCTTTGTAATGATTATTCCTGAAGTTTATTCCTGACATTTTAAAATATGCAAACTGAAGGGATTAACCATACAAATAATACTAAAGAAAATACGTATAAAGCAGTACATGCATATAAAGAGTACATATAAAGCAGAAAGGAAGGTGTAAACTAAAAGTAGCATTAATCTTCCTAATTATAAGGATACATGCAGTCATTTCCTCACTTGGAGATGTTTCTTTTTACCTGCAAATTTCAGACATACTTTTTTCATTGTATATTTTTTATTCTAGTCAAATGGTAATAATTTCATGTTGAAAAACCCTGCAACGTGAAATAAAAGACATGTAGTTCTTTTTCTTTCTGTTTTGGACTTTACAGAATTAGTAATACTCCTTTCTAGTCCCTGGATGTGTTTTTTTGTTGTTGACTGGTTTTAATATTGCCTTTATTGGTAAATGTAGTAAAATCTTCATTTTGATCCTATTAGGAATTTGCAATACTTATATTTAGACTTTGGTAAGTTGTTTACTTAATTTGACAGTGATGAGAAAATCTAATCATTTCTTTACACAATATTGTACCAAAGTGTTTTAGTTAAATAAGTTAACAAATTTCATAAGCTCTTGAATTGTTAGTTTGTAAGTAGAGTGTATATGTGACAATTTCAAAGGAAGCTCTTGTTTTAAATAAAAGAACCTATATTGGAAAATACTTAATTCTGATTGCATAGTTGCTTATTGTAGATACTGAACAGTAATAAAACTACATCTTTAAAACTATTTTATAAGTCAGATGAGCTATTTCAGTTAATTCCAAAGGTTGAGGGTTTTCTTTTAGTTCATCCATTTATTCTTCATTTATTGAATGTCTTTCTGAATACAGGGAAACATACTTTAAAATATAGCTTTCAATGCCAAGAAGTCCCTATCTTAGTGAAGTGTGTAAGTGTCGTTGTGGGAGTCTTGAGAAGGGAGTTAAAAATTCCAATCTGGGGGAGATGGAAGGAAAAGATAGTTATATTTGTGTTACTTTTGATGTATGAATGCAAGCTTCGGCTAGGTAACTCCTTGTAGCCAATTATTATTTAAGATTCCAGAGCTTTTACTCAGTAGAATATATAGATACAAAATACCCAAGGTTATTAAATATCTTATTAATGTCTAATGTCCTCCTTGTAGGCATAAGACCTCTAAACTTCATATCATTTTCCATACTTGCGGTACATTCTGTGGGTTGAGAGAGCTAGATTCTATATAAATTTTTAAAATTTTGGACAAGTTATTTAACTTTTTGGATTATAATTTTTTTTATTTTAAATTGAGACCAGTGATTGTCAGGGATATACAATATAATAATTTTGGAAGGTTTTAAAACATACACATATTTAGATCTTTTTATTTATTTATTTATTTAAAGTATATTTTTATTGATTTCAGAAAGGAAGGGAGAGGGAGAGAGAAACATCAATGATGAGAGAGAATTATTGATCGGTTGTCTCCTGCACTCCCCACACCAGGGATCGGCTCGCAACCCAGGTATGTGCCCTGACTGGGAATTGAACCTTGACCTCCTGATTCATAGGACAATGCTCAACCACTGAGCCATGCTGCCTGGGCACATATCTAGATCTTGACCCAAACTTACTGATTAAGAAAAAGCTCCTGAAGTGGTGCTGATGTTATAAACCATTAAAATAAGTAAACTGTAAGTTATTAATACTTCAGAAGAGCTGTATATATATATATATATATATATATATATATATATATATATTTAGTTACTTGATTAAATTCTTATACAGTAAAGTTTGTGATTGTGGGAAGTGGGTATGGTAGGCTATCATTTTTATTATTTGATAATCACTAATATTGTTAGAATGGATACCTGATTAAAATAAAATTGATTAGAGAGAGAAGCAGCCTTCTGTATGTGCCCAACCAGGGATTGACCCCCAACTTCTGATCAGGAATCGAACTGTCCACTTTTCCATGTATGGGGACGATGCTCCAACCAACTAAGCCACACGGGCCAGGGCTGGATAACTGATTTTATACATAATTAGAATGTGAAAGATAATACATGTCATTAAAAAACTGAATACAGCCCAGCCAGTGTGGTTCAGTGGTTGAGCGTTGACCCATGAACCAAGTCGATTGTTTGATTCCCAGTCAGGGCACATGTCTAGGTTGCAAGCTCAATCCCCAATAGGGGGCGTGCAGGAGGCAGCCAATCAATGATATTTCTATCTCTCTGTCCTTTTCCCTTCCTCTCTCTAAAATCAATAAAAACATATTAAAAACAAAACATAATTTGGAATCACTTTAGAATTCGGCACTACTTCAGGCATGTTTATGAAACTTGATTTGCATTATATCACTGATGTAAGGAAATGCTAATCTGTAGCTATTTTTATTATTGGGACAAATTCTTAGTTATGTAGTTCTTAGTTACTCTCATAATCTAACTAGAGGCCCGGTGCATGAATTCATGCACAGGTGGGGTCCCTCTGGGTGGCTGGTAGGGATCGGGCCAAAACCGGCAGTCCAACTCCGCCTGCAGCTCCTACCTGCCACTTGTGCTCATCCCGGCCCCACTGTGCCTGCTGTGGGCTTGCGCCCAATCAGTCCCAAGCGGGAGGGGCTTGCGCTGCTAAAGTTTGCCAGCCATGAGCCCTGCGTCTGGCGCCCTCCCAAGGGGAGTGGCCTGAGGGATTGGGCTGAAACTGGCTCTCCAACATCCCCTGAGGGGTCCTGAATTGCGAGAGGGCACAGGCTAGGCTGAGGGACCTCACCTGTGCAGGATCGGTCTGGGGAGGGACCGTGGGAGGGCTCCAGGGCTAACAAGCCAATCTTGCTCAGTCCCAATCGATTGGCTGGACCTCAGCAGCAAGCTAACCTACCGGTCAGAGCATCTGCCCCCTGGTGGTCAGTGCACATCATAGCGACTGGTCAACCAGTTGACTGTCTGCCCCCTTGTGGTCAGTGCACGTCTTAGCGAGTGGTTGAGCAGCCTTATCGTATCATTAGCATATTACACTTTGATTGGTTGTTCAGTTCTGCCGTCTACTTGCATAGTATATAGGATTTTGGGGAAGCGGATTAATTGGAAGGTTAACTTATAAGAAATAACATGTTAAACTGATAGTCTAGTCTGAGGAAAAGTCAGATATATTTTAATAGGATATTGAAATGGAATTTACATAGTTGCCTTTTCAGTCTGGCTAAAGATTAGGAAATTTAAAATATCTTAAAGTAATTTTGTTGTATCTATGTGTGAGAATTAACAGAACTCTTAGTGCATTCCGATTTCCTTTTGGAAAATATAGGAATGTTTGCATTGATTTTTGTACTTTGGATTGGAAGGAAGTTAGGTGATACTTGAAAAATAGTTTCAATTTGAGCTGAAGTACAAGTCATCCAATAACAATTTATTCTTATTTTTGGCTACCGTTTCTTTTTAAGGTATGTAAAATTTCACCAATGGTTTGCTCCTATTTTTATAGTTGCATGTAGTCTTTATTTTTCCATCTAGAATTATTTTAAGTTTATTTAGAAAGAGCACCAAGAAACTGATGTGGTTGTCCTTACACAGTATTTCAATATATATGGATAGTATAACATCTATGCATCTATTGTATACTACAGCTCGCTATTTAGAATACCTTTAAAATTGTAGCACCATATAGTTCTAATCTTGTTTTGGTATTCATAGTCTGCAGTGCATAAGTTCTCTACTGAAACGTATGTCATAGTTTGACAATCATTGTTTACACGTAATTTTCTCTCTTTTTATTACAATGCTTCCCCAGCAAGGACAAGTTTGGAAGGTTTGCAAAGCTTTTCACCTTCCCTCTGCCCGCTTGCCCGCTTTCAGATCAGTTTCATGTTTCATAATTTCTCTTTCTGCAATCTATAACATAGCTATAGTAAACAATGAAAAAACATTAAATTGTAATACTGTATTTCCTCATACATAGTAGAGTGATACAAATTTTCAAAGAACGCATCCTTTAAAAAATACAATAAAAATAAGTGAAATAGGAACGTTAAAGTTTTAGTAATTCCCTAAGAAATAACATCTCACTAGCAAGCAGTAGTCACATAATGAAACAGTAAGCAGTATTGAAAGTTATATTCTGTATTACTAATAGTTCAGATAAAAAGTTCTAATGATACCTTACATTTATGTAATGCTTTACAGTTTACTATAGAGAATGCTGTACTATTGAGGTGATAAAAGTGTAAACATTTCCATTTGTTCTGTGCTTATGAGGTATATATAGGACAGATGTAGATTCATTGTTCGAAGTGCTGCTGGTATGATGGAAAACACTGCTGTAACTCAGATGTTCAGAGGAACAGGCAACACACTTTAGTGCTATAAAGACAGTGTTAGCAGCTTCCGGTTCTTTTGAACTAGGGCTCTTGTTTAAGTGAATGAGGAAAACATTTTGGAAAGACATGTAAACAAGCTTTTACTTTATAACACTTAGAAACATTTTCAGTATTTTTCTGAATATTTAATTTTGTAATATTTTATTAGCTTCAGATGAATACAATCCTACCTCAAACCAAGAACTTTTTTCTTTTTCTTTTCTTTTTCTTTTTTTTTAGGTTTGAGCTTTTTCCTTCACTGCTGTTCTGCGTTAACTGCTTTAAAACTTTCCATGCATTTTTTTCAGTAGAAGAACATCTCTGTACTGTCTCCCATTGCATATTTCAGCTGTGACAATCCCTGCACTTTGCCTATTCATTTTATCACCTGCTCACCAAAAAACAATAAATATCTCTAAATTCTGATTACAGATTTACTGTTGTTCCTTGGTTTTAGAAGGATCCACTTCACTTTTTAAATTACTGTTGTTTTATAGGCATGCGGAGACCCCAAGGCAAAGCCATCCTACCTTATTGACAAAAATCTGGAATCTGCTGTGAAATTCATAGTCAGAAAGTTCCCTGCTGTAGAAACCCGAAACAACAATGTAAGTCATCTAAATTTTTGTATTACTTTATTTAGCCATTAAGGGAAAGTAATGATCAGTAGACTGCTTGAAGTAGCTCTGATTTGTCTACTTCTTTATATTCTGATATATAAATTACATAAATTGATTAAGGGTTTTTAGAGACAATGCTCTTATCTCTGAAACTGGAAAAAAAATGACTCTGAACTACATTGCCATTTTATTACACACAACATAATATTTTAATTTCTTATATACTTCCTTTTCAAGTTGCAACAGAGAGTAAGGTAATAAGATATGTATATATTTCAAATATTTGCATGACTAGTTGGGGAGTTTTTTCATATAGTTATAAATTTAACTTTGTTTTGATGTTAGTGTCTTTTTAAAATTTATCTTTATTGTAGAAAGTAGAGCTTGTATTGTTTTTAGTAATTAGGTTTAGTTTTAAAATATATTTGTTTCTTTAGTATCTTTATAATTGAGAAACTCATTTCTCAAATTTAATAATATAATAAGATGATATTGTTAAGATCTTTATTATTCCATATTACTTTTCTCAGATGAGGAAGTTTTTCTTAGTATAGTGAAATATAGTCATATTAAAAATCTTCCTGACAAATTTATATATCTTTTGGTAGTTATTTATAATAACATTAATGAATATCTAATTTTAGAAAATTAGAGTTGTTTTTCACCTTACATTGGTCTTTTCATGTAAATTTTATTGGCTTAGAATCTTTCTGCATGACTTCTCCTTTACTTAGTTTTGTCTTTGATAGCCTCATGTTATAATCTTTACTATCTTTTTTCTTTATGTGCAAACTTAGTCTAGAAACTTCCTCTTACATATTATCTTCCTACTTTTAAGAAGCACTGTTGAAAAATATTTCGTTGTCTTTTGGTTTCCTCAAATTATGTATGCTCATTGAAGATTTGTAGTTAGCCTGTTGACACCACTTTTACTTTAAAACATTTTAATGGAGAGGGAAAAATACCAGTCAGAATTGATAAATAAGTCTGATAAAGTGATTTTTAAAGATTTTTTTTTAAGTTTTTTTTTTTTTTTTTTTTTTTTTTAAGTGCAGGTTAATAAAGTCCTCTCTTTGTTTCATAGAAGATTATGTTTTATCATTGGTATGTCACGGTATCTCAGTTCCTCATTACAAATGGGTGATTCAAAGCACACACTTAATAAGAACACTATTATTTGTTTGGAGAGCTCTTAGTTATTGACATTACTAGCTAATTTATCTGAGAGATTATATACTTAGTCTGAATAAGAACGATTTTATAATGAACATCTGTCTTACATTTAATTTCATATAGTACACCTCTTTCTCATGGCTCAAAATCTCTGAGTTCTTTAGAGAATCCTTAAAATGAATTTTTATATAGTATGTATGTGTAAATTTCCATCAGAATAAGCATAGTTCAGAAGTATGAGGTCTTAGCAAATTGGCAAGATCTGATTAAATGTATAATCACTTTAGTGGTGGTAAAACTTTTGTTAAAAAGTAAATAAGGAATTTTTGCTGTTCTTGATTTGCTGGACAAACTGTTAATAATAATGCTGGGTTTTTTTTTCAATAGTTTTTACTTCTCAACTTGGAGGACAAATTGGTTTTTTAAATAACAGCCTTAGTGAGATATTCGTGTATCATACAGTTCACCCATTTAAAGTATACAATTCAGTGGTTTTTAGTGTATCCACAGAATTGTGCATCTACCACCACATTCAATTTTAGAACATTTTTATCACCCCAAAAAAGAAACCTTGGACCCATTAGCAGTCACTCCTGCCAACCCCCAGCCCCAGGCCTTAGCCAAACACTAATCTATTTTATGTCTGAATGTCTATTTTGGAACTTTCAAATAAATAGAATCATATAATATGTGGTCTTTTTTGACTGGCTTCTTTCACTTAGCATAAGGTTTTCAAGGTTTATCCAAGTTGTAGCATGTATCAGTAGTACTTTGTTTCTTTTTATTGCCAAAAAATATTCCATTGTATAGATGTACCACATTTTATATATCCATTCATCAGTTGATGTTTAAGTTTTTCTGCTTTTTTGACTATTATGAATAAAGCTGCTATGAACATTTGTGTAAAAGTTGTGTGAACATATGTTTTCATTTCCTTTGGACATACAGGTGGGCAAAAGTAGGTTTACAATTGTGAGTACATGAAACAGTTTATTCTTGTTATAGAGGCCCGTTGCATGAAATTTGTGCACGGGTAGGGTCCCTAGGCCTGGCCAGTGATCAGGGCCGATCTGTTGGATGACCAGTGGGGTGATCAGGGGGCCCCCGCTGGCACCTGCCTTGGCTGGCCTGGGGCCTGGGGGCTGGGGGCAGCTCCTGCATTGAGTGTCTGCCCCCTGGTGGTCAGTGTGCATCGTAGCCACCGGTCGTTCCACCATTCAGTTGATTTGCATATTAGGCTTCTGTTATATAGGGTTATTATTTATTAGTTATTGTATTATTTTCCATACAAACAACTGTAAATCTACTTTTGCCCAACCATCTATTTACCTAGGGTGGAATTGCTGGGTCATATGGTGATTCTATATCTATTCTAACCTATAAAATCAATTGTTCAAAGTTGTTGAATGTTATGACCATTTATAGAATTTACTCATTGTTTTCTTTGGAAACTCTGTTTTGTCATATGGCCTTTACAGCTATTCTGTGTAATAAATACTAGTCTGTTTTAGTTTTTTTTTTTTTTTTCTTATCTGTTTAAGTCCTATATAATTGGTATTTGTGAAGTTTTGTGATCTCAGTTTTGACCTGGGCCTGACAAAATTCTTCTGAGAAGTTCCTAGGTTAGGAAATAAGAAACGAGGAATTCAGTCTTTTATTTATTTTTTAAAATATATTTTATTGGTTTTTTACAGAGAGGGATAGAGAGTTAGAAATACCGATGAGAGAGAAACATTGGTCAGCTGCCTCCTACACACCCCCTACTGGGGATGTGCCCGCAACCAAAGTACATGCCCTTGACTTGAATCGAACCTGGGACCCTTCAGTCCGCAGGCCGCCACTCTATCCACTGAGCCAAACCAGTTAGGGCGCCCTCTTTTTTTTTTTTTTTTTAAATTCATAGACATAGTTCATGGAAGTTTAAGGACTGGGAATAATAGTAGCATCAGAGATTGTTAGGAACTTGAAGATTTCTGGCTACTAAGTGTGCTGAAGAAATGGTATTGATACCACAGTAGGCTTTTTTTCTTCTTCTTCCTGGTTTTGAGTCATCACCGAGTATGCTTGCTTTATTTCAGGGGGCAGGGAGAATGACTGGTTAGCACTATTTCTGTTTGGATTCATGCCATACCCGCACTACTTGTCCCCAATTTCAGAAAAGGCATTCTTCATGAAAAGAGAGAGGTTGTGTCAGTGAAAAATCCAGCAAAAATTTTTTTCTGAAGTTGATAAAATAGATCCTTATTTTGCAGCCAGGAATTGTTAATTCTTGATTATTTCTTTGGTAACTGTTCCCACCCCCATACTTTTCAATCCCATTAGAAGCTGTGAGCACATAGATATCTGGCATACAACAAAGGAGGGCATTTTGGACAGATAGCAGGATTGGTCCTTAACATGGCTTCAACAGTGATGATGTTGGACTCTGTTGAGTCACTTTACTGTCTTGCTCAGGACCTTTTGTGACCAGTTATAAATTTTTGTACCCGATTCTGGATTTAGGGAATGTCTGGGCCGAGGAATGGTTTTGTTTCCTGGGACATTGTGTTGAGCTAAATGCTTCTTAAGCTTCAAAGCAGAAGAAATAAGTAAAAGTCAAATAAATAAAAGACATACCAGTTTTATAAGTATAGCAGCCACTTGTTGAGTGGATAGTATTTGACAGGCTATGTATTTTAATAGAGTTAATAGATTTTCTCATTTAATTTCAGATTAAGGAAATCATTTCTCAGCTGAGAGATTGTCTAATTTGTCTATAACGTGATATTTTCCATTATTTTGAAAGTGTAACCATCAAATGGTTTTATAATTTGTTTCCCATAGCTTTCTTTTTAAAAAATCCTCACCAGAGGATATGTTTTTATTGATTCGAGAGAGAGAGGAAGGGAGAGGGAGAGAGGGATGAGAGATCAATGTGAGAGAGAAACACCCATCGATTGCCTCTTGCACGTACCCCAGCAGGGGATCAAACCCAAAACCTAGGTATGTGCCCTGATGGGGAATCAAACCTGTGACCTTTCAGTGTATTGGACAACACTCCAACCAACTGAGCCACATTGGCCAGGGCTCCCATAGTTTTCTTGTGAGCATATAGAGGAGAATTTGTTATGTCCCTGGATAGAGAAAATATTAGAAACTCCTTATTTTATTAACAGGTAAAGATTGTTTTGCCCAAGAAATTTTAAGCGGAATTTTAAGCAAATGTTCAGATGTATGTTACAACTTTTTAATGAAATTTTTGTTCTAAAATTTTAAAACTTAATTTCCCCCTCTTTCTCCCTATGTTGTATTTATATCTGAAAGCTAGTTTGTGGTTTTGAAACAGTAAAAATATCTGGCACAAAAGCATTATTATGGAACTTGCCTATTTATTGTATATTTTAGTATAATATTTTTCATATTATTCCCAAAATAATAGGAATATGATATAAATTATTATCTATGTATATTGAATCAGGCCTGAACTCCCTAAGAATGAAGATGTTAGTGAGAAGAGTACCACAAGAGTAATTTAAGGGTTCTGGACTGAGGTATAGGCCATTATTAAAATAAGTTGAAAAATAAGTTTTCAAACTTATAGGAATATTTGATGTTATAGATATTATTTATCTCTTCTCTCAAGGAACACAGTATTATAAGATACTATAATAAGTTATATATATATAAATATACTTTAAAATATTTTTATTGATTTCAGAGAGGAAGGGAGAGGAGAGAAATATAGAAAGGTCAGTGGTGAGAGAGAGTCATTGATTGGCTGCCTCCTGCATGCTCTGCAACCTGAGCATGTGACCTGACCAGGAGTCCTGCTTCATAGGTCGATGCTTAACCATTGAGCCATCCTGGCTGGGCTTAAATACACTTTTATTGACTTATGACTTATGAGAGGAAGGGAGAGGGGGAGAGAGAGAGAGAGAAACATCAGTGATAAGAGAATTATTGATTGGTTACCTCCTGCACACCCCCTACTGGGAGTCAAGCCTGCAACGCAAGCATGTGCCCTGATCAGGAATCCAAGCATGATCTTCTGGTTCATAGGTTGAAGCTCAACCACTGAGCCACACCGGCCAGGCAAGTTATATATTTATTTAAGTAGCTTACAGGGTCACTCAGGGATATACAAAATAAAGTGACTAAAACTATCATGATTGGCATTCTAAAGTTGGTTCAGAGAGACAGTGTTAGAGTCTGTTTTTAAACACCATATTTTCTTTCTAGTGCTTGGCATGTAAGAGGTACTAAATACATGTTTGATGAGTGAATGAACCATCTTGATAGACTTTAACTTAGCTAACTTTTCATTCATTCAGACATTGTCTTAGATCTATGTCAGGACCCAAACTGATTAACACTTTTTAAAAACTTTTTGTTATCAGTTAAAAAAAGAACTACTTTGTAGTAGAACTAAACAAATACATCTCATTAATGCTTTACTAAAAGTAACCTGGAAAAAGAATAGAAGTCCCAGCTTCTTAAACATATAAATGTGTTTTGGGGATAGGGTGGTGATATTGTGGATGGTTGTAGGGAGGCCCTTTACACATGCACTGTGGTTTAGTTAGGAGTGGAGGGAAAGGGTAAGGAAACTAATCTGTTCTGGGTTAACCTCTAAGAGGGCATTCTTGTCTTGTCATGGCTTCTGTTATGATGGCTGTATATTGTTAAGAGGATGGACTTTGGAATCAATAAAACAGAATTTGAGTTCTGGTCTTTCCACTGAGCTGAATGGTTTTGGGCAAGTCATTTAACATCTCAAGTACTCTGCTCTTATCTCTAAAATGGTGATAATACCAGTCTCAAGAAACAATTTATACTTTTATGTTGTCAAGATTGTTAATGATTTCTTTTGGTTTTGTAATCCTAAGTGTTCTGAGATTGAATTATATGCTGACTTTATTTTTTAAATTTTTATTAATTTCAGAGAGGAAAGGAGAAGGGGAGACATAGAAACATCAATGATGAGAGAGAATCATTGATCGGCTGCCTCCTGCATGCCCCCTACTGGGGATTAAGCCTGCAACCCATGCATATGCCCTGCCAGGGAACTGAATGGTGACCTCTTGGTTCATAGGTCGATAAGATTTCTGTATAAGATTTCCATTTTTTCTGGAGTCCACTCTCCTATAATCCTCTGTCTTCTAACTCTCCTCTGGACAGTTTGCTTAAGCCTGCTGCATAGTTTCATCCTGGGACATAGTTCTCTTTATTGTCCTGAATGTAATGCTTTTCACTTGAACTTTCACACTGAGTTTTCATGGAGTTTGGAAATCCACAAATTATGTATAGAATTTAGGTATAAATGTATTTTTCAGCTTTCATCATTCTCATTCTTTGGTTCTTAGGATCCCAAAACACGTCTATTTTAAAATCAAATAGTTTTGTGAGTCTTGTGTACTATATATTCTAATTATATTAAACTACTATCATATCCATTTTAGCTTAAGGCAGCTTTCTGTTTTTTTTTTGTTAATGAGTCTGCAAGTGAGCATGATACTAGGGTTTCACAGCATAGCCCCCAAGGAGATGCATTCCTGGCATTTGCATTTTCATCTTTGCATTTTCTTCAAATTTGCTGAAGTTACAGCTTGCCTCTAGTGATAGTTTTTTAGCTACATTTCAAACAGTTGTTAACCAATCCTTTGGTTGCAATGATGATTGTGATGCCTTTTACAGTAGCAAAGGATGTTACCAGTACCTAATCACTTGTTAATCCTTAATTTTGCCTTTTTTCTTATTGGTTATTTCTTTGAAGGGGCTTTTAATCACTTTGGGTACCCTTTGAGTACTTTTAGCATGGTAGCTTATTTTTTCATGGGAGGTCCGCTTTTACCTGTTGTTAGACCAGAAGTTACTTGCCAAGAACCAAAATAAAAGACAGGAAAATAAAATTCAACAAAGCAAAGAATGAAGTTTCAAAACACTTATTTTCCTTTATTCTTCCTAGCACTCATTTTGGCTAAAAATGTTTTAAGTATGTACATCAGTATTCTTTGGACAGTACATCCTATCTAATAAAAGAGAAACATGGTAATTGGCGTACAACCGCTACCCTTCCCATTGGCTAATCAGCGAGATATGCAAATTAACTGTCGGCCAAGATGGCTGCCGGCAGCCAGGCAGCTTGAAACTAACATGAGGCTTGCTTCCTTCAGTGACAGAGGAAACCAACGCTCCCCGCCTGCTTTGCCGGCCTCTGAGCCAGCAGTTTAAGAAACATTGTAACGAATACAGAAGCTAAACAAAACCCCAGAAACCTGCTTTCAGCGAGGCCGGGATCTTAGAGCTGGAGTTATATAGTGTTTCGATTGTAGAACCGAAACAAACCAGATACCTTCTTTCAGCAGCAGAAGCCTCAGAGCTGGAGCCAGAGCTAAAGCTGGCCCACAATAATAAAAAAGAAAAAAGAAAAAGAGGAGCAGTTGGGAGCTTCAGTCGGCCTGAAAACAGCCCTCAGCCCCTCACCCAGACTGGCCAGGCACCCCAGTGGGGACCCCCATCCTGAAGGATGTGTGACCAGCTGCAAACAGCCATCATCCCCTCACCCAGGCTGGCCAGGCACCCCAGTGGGGACCCCCACCCTGATCCAGGACACCCTTCAGGGCAAATCAGCCAGCCCCACACGTGCACCAGGCCTCTATCCTATATAGTAGAAGGGTAATATGTCTCCCAGCACTGGGATCAGCGGAGCCGAGAGGCCTCCTGGCACCGGGATCAGCGTGACGGGGGCAGCGCCCAAACCCCCTGATCGCCCTGCGGCTCTGTGTGTGACGGGGTGGGGCCACAACCTCCCTATCCGCCCTGCTCTGTTCATGACAGGGGAAGGCGCCCCAACCCCCTGATCAGCCCTGCTCTGTGCCTTATAGGGGGTAGCTCCCCAACCCCCTGATCGCCCTGTGGTTCTGTGTGTGATGGTGCGGCGCCTCAACCCCCTGATCCGCCCTGCCCTGAGTGTTTCGGGGCGGTGCCCCAACTCCCCTATCGGCCCTACTCTGTGGGTGACAGGGGGGAGCTCCTCAACCCCCTGATTGGCCCTGCTCTGTGCATGACGGGGGAGCTCCCCAACCCCTTGATTGACCCTGCTCTGTGCAGGACAGGGTATGGAGCCCTAACCCCTCTGATGGGCCCTGCTCTGTGCGTGACGGGGTGGTGCCGCAACCTCCCCGTCGACCCTGCCTTGAGTGTGACAGGGGGTAGTGCCCCAACCCCCCAATTGGCCCTACCCTGAGCGTTACTGAGGGTGGCATTGCCCTCCCAATCTGCCCTGCTCTGTGCATGACAGGGGAAGGTTCCCCAACTCCCCAATCGGCCCTGCTCTGAGCCCGACCAGGGGCTGCACCTAGGGATTGGGCCTGCTGTCTGCCACCTGGGAGCAGGCCTAAGCCAGCAGGTCGTTATCTTCCGAGGGGTCCCAGACTGCGAGAGGGCACAGGCCGGGCTGAGGGACCCCCCCTCCCCACCGAGTGCACAAATATTTTTGTGCACCGGGCCTCTAGTATAGCATAATATACTCAGTCCTCATTGCCTGGTGTAGGGTAGAACATATATAGGACATAGGGAAAAAATATATTTAATTGTTTCTTTTTTTAAAAGATTATTTTATTTTGGGAGAGCATCATATAATTTCTTGGCATAAATGACCATGCCTGTTTTCTCTTGCCTCGGGGCCTTTATTTATGCTGTTTTTACTATCTGGAACATTCTTTCTTTCACTAAGCTAACTTCTTGTCTTTCAGGTCTATCCTTAGGTATCACTATTTCAGAGAAGCCTTCTCTAATCCTTTCAAATTAGGTTAAGTGCTGCATGGGTGTTTCCATAGTCCCCTTCACTTATCATTTAACTTTTTATTTAAAACATTTATTGAGAGCCTTCTATGATCCAAGTCCTGTTCTGAGAGTGGGAATCCAGCAGTGAATAAACAAGTCATTACTCTTATAGAGCTTACATTCTGCTGGACAGATAGACCATAAAAAAAGAATAGAACATACCAGTTAGGAATGAGGTTTTTGTTGATGATGTTGTTTTGTTTTTGTTTTTTTTTTTTTGAGAGAGAGAGAGAGAGAGAGAGGGAGGAAAGGAGAAGGAGAAAGAAACATCCATGTGAGAGCGAAATGATTGGCTGCCTCCTGCATGCCCCCTACCAGGGATCAAGCCGGAAACCCATGCATGTGACCTGACTGGAAATTAAACCAGCAACCCTTTGATGTATGGGAAGACCCTCAGCCAACTGAGCCACAATGGCCAGGGCCTAAGAAGAAGATAAAGCTTAGTAAATGAACAAATGTGATAGTGGGGAGGTGCTAATTTATTATGATGCCTAGGGAAGCCCTAGCCAGTTTGGCTCAGTGGATAAGGCGTTGGTCTGTGGACCGAAGGGTCCCGGGTTCAATTCAGGTCAAGGGCACGTACCTTGGTTGCAGGCTCCTCCCTGGCGTGAGCCCTGGTAAGGGTTCGTGCAGGAGGCAACCAATCCATGTGTTTCTCTCACATTGATGTTTCCCTCTGTCTTTCCCTCTTCCACTCTCTAAAAATCAATGGAAAAATATCCTTGGGTAAGGATTAACAATAACAACAACAGCAACAAAAAGGAGTGATGCCCAGGGAGGGCCTTACTAAGGAGGAGGCATTAGGGCAGATATTTGAAGATAAAGGGGAGTGAGGTGAATTGGAGAAATAAGACCCCAAGGAATTTGGTTTGAACAAATGTAAAGATTTACTGGGTTAAGGAAGCAAGAAGAACAGGTTTGGGATTGAGGGTACAATAGCTTAATATTAGATATGTTAAGTTTGAGAGGCCTACTAGAAATGTGAGTGGAGATGTTGAGTAGCCAGTTGTATACAGATTGTCCCCCACTTATGGTTTGGCTTATGATTTTTCTGCTTTACAGTGGTGTGAAAGCAGTATGCATTCAGTAGCAACTGTACTTGTAATTTTGAATATTGCTCTTTTCCTGGGCTAGTAACGTGATTAGACACTCTTCTGATGCTGGACACTGGCAGCAAGCTGTAGCTCCCTGTTAGCAAGGCAGTCACAGGATAAACAACCGATACTCTATAGTGTACTGTGTTGCCAGCATTTTTAGATAGTGTGTATTGTGTTTTCTCACCCGGTCATGTCTGCAAAATATCTGTGTCTCTTGTTTCTGGTGAGAAGAAGAGGAGGAAATAAGAGACACAAATAGATATTGCCCAACTGTAAGCTAATGTTAAGTGTTTTGAGTATGGGTAAGGTAGGCTGGGCTAAATTATGATGTGCAGTAGCTTAGGTATATTAAAGGCATTTTTGACTTGCGATATTTTCAACTTCGGATGGGTTTGTCCTGAAGTAACCCTATTGTAAGTCAGGGAGCATCTGTAGATGTCTAGAGTTCAGCCTAGCATGAAACAGAATCAAGCTGAAGAAGATTTATTGAGTATTTTAAGAGAGAGGAGGAGGAGAATAGTCATTGAGGAGAGTGGGAAAGTATATTGACAGTGAAAATGGAGTGATGTTGCTACTCACTTATGGTTAATGAGCATGAATTCAGGTTGAGTTTGAATCAGCATAGGTGTATGCTTTCTCCTGTGGTGGGTTTTATCAGACAATTGTAGAGGTAGGGAGGGACAAAGGGAGTCATAGAATGATGGGCATTTAATCTTAAAATGGATAAAAAAGGAAATAAGACATGAGAGGGTGAGTGACAGTAAAAAGATGATAGGGTGAATGGATACGAGGTCCTTCTGAGCTCAAAGAATTGATGAGAGTAGGGTATTAAAAGGGTATTAGAGGTATTGAGTGGAAATTATTTTCCATTGATGCCACTTCACCTTGTCTTCAGATTTCCCAAGAAAAACATGTTCAAAAAGGCCAGTAAGAAGCCAAGGTAGTTTAAGTATAAACTTTATTCCTGTTTACAGGCCTGCCAATGGAGAAACTCAACATGAGCCACCATTCTGTCATGTAACAAAATTAATCCTTGGGTGCTCTCGGTTCTAGGCCCTTCTTAAACTTCCTGTCTTATTCACCATCCTTACCACTCTTAGAAGCTCTGATCTTTGTTTTTGTAGTCTTTCTCATACTATTGTGTATTTTTTTGTTTTGTTTTTAACCTGTTTTTTTTTTGTTATTACCAGTTGATGAGGGCCTTTGTCTTGACAGGCATGTGGAAGTTAATCATCGTTTTTCACCATCTTTGAACCTTGCACCTAGAAGTTAGTTGTGTTATCAGCTTCTAAAACTGGTTATTTATTAAAAAAAAAAAAAAGTTACCTGTATATCTACATATACAGTCATCACTAGACTATATGCTTATGTAGGGGCAGAGGCAGAGTTTTATTCATAGTTTTACCCCCAGCTTCTTCCACAATGTCTAACAATATAATAGGTTGGGATATTTGTTGGCTAAATGAATGATATATTAAGGTAACGTTTCACTTATCTAGAGGTTGCCTTTTATAGCACTTGCATCTTTGAATCACACCTAAGAACTAGAAATTTTTCCAAGAAAAATGAAAGTACATGTCCACAAGAAGGCAAGTTTATAGCAGCATTCATTATGTATGATAGTTTAAAACTGGAAGCAATTCAAATGCCCATCAACTGATGAATAAATAAACAAAATATGATATATGCATGTAACAAAATACTACTTAACAGTTCACAGGAACGAACTACTGATACATGTTACAACATTGATGAACTCCAAAAACATTAGGCTAATTGAAGGAAGCCAGGTTCAAAAAACTATACATTGT
The DNA here is from genome assembly GCF_964212035.1 of Myotis nattereri. NCBI lineage: Eukaryota > Metazoa > Chordata > Mammalia > Chiroptera > Vespertilionidae > Myotis > Myotis nattereri. Next base: position 37,156,673 of record NC_138082.1, read on the forward strand.
ATGATTCCATATTATTTTATTTATTTAAAAATATTTTTTAATAGATTTTTTAGAGAGAAAGGAAGGGAGAGAGAGAGAAACATCAATTGGCTGCCTTCTGTATGCTCCCTAACAGGGATGGAGTCTGCAGCTCGGCATGTGCCCTGACCAGGAATCAAACCAGCAACCTTTCAGTACATGGGACTACACCCAACCAACTGAGCCACACTGGCCAGGGCATATTATTTCATTATATAGGATACTAGAGGCCCGGTGCATGAAATTCGTGCACTCGAGGGGGGTTCCTCAGCCCAGCCTTCTCGCAGCCTGGGAACCCTCGGGGGATGTCCGACTGACGGGGAGCGGGCCTAAGCCATCAGTCGGATATCATTAGCACTGCTGTGGAGGTGGGAGAGACTCCTGCCACCACCACTGCCGCTGCGCTCGCCAGCCGTGAGCCCAGCTCAGAACTTCTGGCTGAGCGGTGCTCCCCTTGCGGGAGCGCACTGACCACCAGGGGGCAGCTCCTGCATTGAGTGTGGTCAGTGTGCATCATAGCGACCGGTCGTCCTGCCGTTGGGTCGATTTGCATATTAGCCTTTTATTATATAGGACATGTTTAGAAAAAGCAAACTTACTGAGACAGAAAGCAGATCAGTAGTTGCTTAGGGCTGGGGGTAAGGGCAGGATTAATTATAAATAAGGACATAGGAACTTTTTGAGATAATGGAAATGTCCTAAAACTGGATAGGGTTGGTGGTTGTATAAATTTACAAAGATTATTTAATTGTTCATTTATGATAAATTTTATGGTATGCAAACTGTACATCTGTAAAGCTGAAAAAACAAGTTATTTTTACAATCAGAAATGGTATTTTAGAAAAAAACAAAGTTTATTTAGAAATAAGGTTTTTGGTTCTCACTATGCTCAAGCTTATTGAGTTTACTATGGGAGTGATGATTGCACAACAAGTCAAATGCATTTTTAAGTGTGAACTACTCACGTAAAAATTGTTAAAATGGTAGACTTTATGTTAATGTATATTTTGCCACAATAAAAAATGTACCTTGAAAATTAGTTATGAGGATTAAATTTAGTAACAAATCTTAAACAATCAGAAATGCTTATTTGCAGACTAGTGTTAAGACAACTTTTCCTAAAATGTATTATCCTTTGCTCAGAAAAATACATTTCTGAAATATTGACTGCCAGTAGAATCATTTGTACGTGATAAAAGGAGAGTCCTATGGACCTTTTTTAAAAGGATTAATCTTTGTGTTAATTTGGATTTTCAGGTAATCCTTGGAGATTTGCTTATATTTGATACTTGAGGGAGGCCTGGTGCACAAATTCATGCACGGGGGCGGGGGGGTTCCTCAGCCTGGCCTGCGCTCTCTTGCAATGTGGGACCCCTCGGGGAATGTAGTAGTGCACCAAGTGGCAGGCGGCCAGGGAGGAGCCTGAGCTGGGGCTGGGCATCGCGCTGCTCGTGCTCATCCCAGGCTGCTGCACCTGTCGCTGCTGCTCATTAGTGGGTGCCGTGGAGTCAGGAGAGGCTCCTGCTGCCGCAGCTGTGCTCGCCAGCTATGAGCCTGGCTTCTGGCTGAGTGGTGCTCCCCCTGTGGGAGCGCACTGACCACCAGGAGGCAGCTCCTGCATTGAGCGTCTGCCCCCTGGTGGTCAGTGTGCATCATAGCGACTGGTCGACCAGTCGTTCCGTCGTAACAGTCACTTAGGCTTTTATATATATACTAGAAGTCCGGTGCACAAAAATATTTGTGCACTCGGTGGGGAGGGGGGGTCCCTCAGCCCGGCCTGTGCCCTCTCGCAGTCTGGGACCCCTCGGGAGATAACGACCTGCTGGCTTAGGCCTGCTCCCAGGTGGCAGACAGCAGCCCAATCCCTAGGTGCAGCCCCTGGTCGGGCTCAGAGCAGGGCCGATTGGGGAGTTGGGGTGCCACCCCCTGTCATGCACAGAGCAGGGCGGATCGGGAGGTTGTGATGCCACCCTCAGTCACGCTCAGGGTAGGCCCAGTTGGGGGGTTGGGGCACCACCCCCTGTCACACTCAAGGCAGGGTCGATGGGGAGGTTGCAGCGCCACCACCTGTCACGCACAGAGCAGGGCCAATGAGGGGGTTGGGGCGCTGCCCCCTGTCACTCACAGAGCAGGGCCCATCAGGGGGGTTGGGGCTCTGTACCCTGTCACACACAGAGCAGGGCCGATCAGGGGGTTGAGGAGCTCCCCCCTGTCACTCACAGAGTAGGGCCGATAGGGGAGTTGGGGCACCGTCCCCTGTCACACACAGCAGGGCCAATCAGGGGGTTGGGGTGCCGCACCCTGTCACACTCAGGGCAGGGCCAATGGGGAGGTTATGGCTCTACCCAGTCACACACAGAGCAGGGCCTGTGGGGGGGTGGGTCGCCGCCCTCTATCACCCACAGAGCAGGGCCAATCAGGGGGTTGGGGTGCCGCCACTCTCAAACTCAGGGCAGGGCCGATTGGGAGGTTGTGGTCTTGCCCCCGTCACACACAGCCGCAGGGCGATCAGGGGGTTTGGGCGCTGCCCCCTGTCACGCTGATCCCGGTGCTGGGAGGCCTCGCGGCTCCGCTGATCCCGATGCTGAGAGGCATATTACCCTTTTACTATATAGGATAGAGGCCTGGTGCACGGGTGGGGGCCGGCTGGTTTGCCCTGAAGGGTGTCCTGGATCAGGGTGGGGGTCCCCACTGGGGTGCCTGGCCAGCCTGGGTGAGGGGATGATGGCTGTTTGCAGCTGGTCACACCCCTTTCAGGGTGGGGGTCCCCACTGGGGTGCCTGGCCAGGCTGGGTGAGGGGCTGAGGGCTGTTTTCAGGCTGGTGGGTGACTGAAGCTCCCAACCGCTCCTTTTTTCTTTTTTCTTTTTTTTTATTCTGGGTCAGCTTTAGCTCCGAGGCTTGGCTCCAGCTCTTAGTCCTCGGCTGCTGAAAGCAGGTATCTGGTTTGTTTGGGTTCTATAATCGAAACACTGTTTCAACTCCAGCTCTGAGATCCCGGCTGGCTGAAATCAGGTTTCTGGGGTTTTGTTTAGCTTCTATATTTATAACAATGTTTCAAACTGCAAGCTCAGAGGCCGGCAGTGGCAGGTGGGGAATGTTGGAGTCCTCCGTCACTGAAGCAAGCAAGCCTCATGTTCGCTTCAAGCTGCCTGGCTGCCGGCCGCCATCTTGGCTGGCAGTTAATTTGCATATCGCCCTGATTAGCCAATGGGAAGGGTAGCGGAGTGACACCAATTTGCATGTTTCTCTTTTATTAGTGTAGACTAGAGGCCCAGTGCACGAGATTCGTGCACTCATGCACTGGGGAGTGGGCCATAGCCATCAGTCAGACATCTTTAGCGCTGCCACAGAAGTGGGAGAGACTCCTGCCAGCGCCGCTGCACTCACCAGCCATGAGCCCAACTTTTGGCTGAGTGGCACTTCTTCTGCGTTGAGCGTCTGCCCCCTGGTGGTCAGTGCGCCTCATAATGAGCAGTCGTTCTGCCATTCGGCTGATTTGCATATGAGCCTTTTATTATATAGGATAGATGAATATGTCATTCTTCGTAGATGTTTCTCATTTCTTTCTTTCATGCTTTTCTATCCTGGAAGAACAAAATAAAATATTTTGCCCAACTTTGGGGATTTATTTAAGGGATTAAATCACTACTTTGTGTTAGTATACATAAATTCATTTGAGACATGATTTGATACCTTTATTGCATTCATTTATAATTAGCAGTTCAAATAAGAAACTGACTCCTGAGTTTTATGTTGAGAAATACATAATCATTTATGTATTTATTCATTTACAATGCATCACTGTGTGCCAGTATTCTAGATGCTGGAACTACAGCAAGAAGTAATAGAAACCTCCTTGCCCCCATGGAATTTAAATTCAAGTTGGAGTGTTGGCCAACAAAAAACTAAAATGAATAAATATTTTTATGTGGAGAGAAGTGGAAGGAGAAATAGAAAGCAGGATAAGGAGTTAGAGAGTAATGACTGTGGAAATTATTTTAGATAAGAGTACTCCTAGATAAGAGTGCTTAACAGTGGCTTCTCTGAAGAGAAGGGAAGTGAAGAAGCACTGCTATGTGAAGAAGTAGAGAAAAGCATCTCAGACATGAGAAAGAGCAAGTGCAAAGGCTCTGGGGTGGGTCCACGCTTGGTGAATTTGATGAAAACTGAAGGAAGACCAGCGTGGAGTGAGGCTGTAGGATCATGAAAGAAGATTAGGTCTTAGATATAGGCCAGGGTCCTCTTTAGATTTTTTTTCTAGTAAGGACTGTGTGTTTTATTGTGAGTATGATGGGAAACCATTGGAGTTAAAAAAAAAAAAACCACAATACTTTTATTTTGAAATATTTGACCTAGAAAATTTGCAAAAATAGTAAAGAGTTGCCATATTATCTTTACCCAGTGTTAACATCTTACATAACTGTCCCTGGAATTATTTTTTGAGGGTAGTATATTGCTTTAAAATGCCCACTGTCTTGCTGCCATGTAGAGAAGACTGAAGAGGCAAGAACAGAAGTACAGAGACCAGTTAGGAGGCTGCTGTAGTAGTCCCAATGAGAGTTGTTGGCTAGGGTGGACAGTTCCTTAAAAGAGGTCTCTTATTTTAAAAAGTCTGGTTTAGAATATCATACTAAGAAAATTGAACAAACATTTCCCTGAAACCAACCTCTGTACTTGGTTGTTTTTAAAAAAGGAGCAAACAACTAGAATAATTTAGATCAGGAAAGTAATTTATTATGCATAACCAGTTTTGATAATGAAAGAAAGTAATTAAAATGGATGAATAAAGAGCTACAGCTAAACTTTTTTGTGTTGAAAATCAGTGCGTTAGCTCTGGTAGGCAGTAATTCCTCATTGTAATTTGCCAGTACTTTATCTTTGAAACAATGAAAACCAGTAAACACTAAATTTGAATCAGTCTTTTAGATACTTATTTTGGTATGGAAAATGTTTTTTAATTGTACAAAGATTAATTACGAAGATTTTTTCATATAACTATATGATCTTAATTTGCAGTCTTCATGGCTAATGTTTATCCTGTTTAAGTTTTTACACATTTTACTTGAATGTTAATAATATTGATCCATACTTAGAAATTTTAAGGAAAGCATTGTACACATATACATTGCTAATATACTTAATCTGTGTATTCATGATATGCTTTTAGAGTGAATGGAATAAATTCCTCTAAAAATTTTGCTTTTCTAATATTCTGTTCTGTAACATCAAACACTTTATTACTGATCTCCATTCTTAAACCATTTCTTGCTTTTTTTTTCTTTATCCTCACTGGAGGATATTTTTTCCATTGATTTTTTTTTTTTTTTTTTGAGAGAGTGGAGAGAAACATTGATGTTCGAGAGACACATCGATTGGTTGCCTCCTGTTCGCACCCTGACCGGGGCCGGGGATGGAGCCTGCAACTGAGGTATGTGCCCTTGACCAAGAATCGAACCTGAGACCCTTTGGTCTGAGGGCCGATGCTCTAATCACTAAGCCAAACTGGCCAGGACTCCTGCTTTTTATTTACTATAAAACAATGAGATGAATTAAGTAAACCTTGTTCTGGATGTTAAAGTTAAATACTTTTTTGTAGTTTTTCTCCTTCACTTTGAAAACTAAAATGTAGCTTTTTATTTTTTGCAATTGAAGCAGTTGAAGATATCTTTTTTCTTTGTTGTTACAGTTGAGTTCTTTCATGCAAAGCTTTATGAAATTTATTTTCATTATATAGGGAAGATACTTGTAACATAGAGATGTTGAGAAGATTATGTGAAATACTTCCAGAATATTTGGAACAATGCCTGGCAAAGAGTGCATACTTAACTAATATCAGCTCTTATTAGAATATTATGAGTAGTATTGGGATTATTTAAAATAACTTTATTTTGCCCGACTGGCGTGGCTCAGTGGTTGAGCATCTTGACCTATGAACCAGGAGGTTACAGTTCAGTTTTCGGTCAGGGCACAGGCCTGGTTTGTGGGCTCAATCCCCATTGGCGGGCCTGCAAAAGGCAGCCAATCAATGATTTTCATCATTGGTGTTCTATTTCTGCCTCCCTTCCTCTCTGAAATCAATAAAAATATTTAAAAATAAAGTAACTTTATTTTTGCTTATTTTTAAGTGATTTGTGAGCCCTATTTGATATTTACCTAATATTTAATGAGCAGTTTTTGGGTGCCAGGCATTGTTAGATGTCCTCATGTACATTATCTTGGCTAACTGTACACATCATTTTCCATTTTGATGATGAGGGTATTAGGCTCTGAATGGTTAAGTCATTTAGCCACGGTGGCATAATAGGAGGTAGGCTTTCTAGCATCACCTACCAAAATATGTCATCTGACAGTGACATGTAAAAGTCTTCTAAATAAAAGTTATGATCACTCAACTGATTGATACTAATATTGGACATTTTTTTATTTGCAGAGCTTTAAGATAGGGGTTATGGAGATTAAAAATCGAAGTTGGTACACTGTCTTACATGGTGAAGATAGCTGGAATATAAGGCAGAAAGTGATACTATTAGAAATTATACACATTAAGAGGAGGGGGATGTTATTTACATTCAGGGAAGGAGTTCAGTCAGGGTTGTTTTCTTGAAAATGTGGTTAACATTTTAAGTGGCTTAGGAGTAGTGGGATTTGGATATATATGGTGGAATTAGGATACCTTAGTAGAGGAAACAGTAAAGAAAACATGAGATACGTACAGAAAATAGTCAATAGTTTTGGATACAGTGTATAGCATGTGAGTGGGTATAGGAGAAATTTAAATCGGAAAGGTAAATTAGGGCCAAAATGTGTAGGGCCTTGAAAACTTGACTTTTTTGAATTCAGACATGTATTAGTTTACATGTATTAGTTTACATGTGTTAGTTTAGTAAATTATTTAGCCACTATAGAGGCCAGTTACATATGGTTTTGGGGGAAATAAAGTTGAATGAGAAATTTAGACCATAATAATGTTTGATTAACAAGGGAGGTGCTAGGCATGTAGAATGTGGAAAGAATACTTTTTTTTTTAGGTATAAGGAGATGAAATTTCCAATCCTGGCCCTGTAATTAAGTAGTTATAAAACCCTGGGAAGGTTCTTTTAACTTCTGGGGGCAGTAAGGTCTGAGTATGTAAAATGAAGGTTTGTATAAAACAGCGGTTTTCAACCTGTGGGTCGCGACCCCTTTGGCGGTCGAACGACCCTTTCACAGGGATCGCCTAAGACCCTCCTGCATATTAGATATTTACATTACGATTCATAACAGTAACAAAATTACAGTTATGAAGTAGCAACGAAAATAATTTTATGGTTGGGGTCACAACATGAGGAACTGTTTTAAAGGGCCAGAAGGTTGAGAACCACTGGTATAAAAGATCATTAAGGCGCATAATAAGTATATGGGAACTGTGTCATTTTTTTGTCCAAACTAGAATTGAAATGGAAAGGAGGCACTATTAATAATTAAGCTCAGTAGCAACTAAATTATACTTTTGCTTCTTATCCTGTTATTATAATTCTACTTTCATCTGTTATATTTTCAAAACTCAAATTTAAAATTCTGAAAAGGAGGAAAAAGGACTACGACATCAATCATAAATGTTTAATGTTGTTGAATAAGGTAAAGGTAGTATAATCTAATGAAATAGAATCACATTTAAGTATTTTTGATGTTGTGAATGGTAATGATTAAAAATGTACGTGTAAACATAGAATTATTTTGAAAAAGATATATTGTTCAAAATAAACTGTTTTCATAGGTAAAGCTAAAAATAGTACTTATCACTATAAACATCCTAGAGGCCCTGTACATTGTTTTGTGCACATTGAAAGGAAATTAATTAGAAGAAATATTTTAGAGGCCAGGGTGGGACCGTGGGAGGGTCCAGGGCATGTCCGGCCATCTCGCCCAGTCCTGATCAGCCGGATCCCAGAGGCAAGCTAACCTACCAGTCAGAGTGTCTTCCCCCTGGTGGTCAGTACACGTCATAGTGACTGGTTGAACGGTCCGACACTTAGCATATTAGGCTTTTATTATATAGAATACCTTCCTTTGACAATTGGGGGATGAAATGAAAGGCATGTTTTCCAGACAAAATTATTTCTTTAAATAGCTTTAGGGACTGAAGTATTTAGGGTAGTTAACTATTACAGTTGGGTCTACCAGACCAGACTGCTGTGCTTGTTTTAAATAGTCTTATAGCTTTTTAAATCTTTTCTTGATGTTATGCTCACTGTTTTGAATATTCTTGCTTATATAATGGTTTAATGCAATTATATATAGAGAGACCTCTTTTCCCAACTCCCTTGTGTAAGTATAACAAAGAACTGTACTTAAGAGGACCTCAACATTGTGAGGGCTTTTGTAGCAAATTTGATATTGAACCATTTTCCCATGTTTTCTCGTTTAATTAGTGATTCTCAGACATTTAATGTGCAATGTGCATTCATATCGCTTGGACTTCTTGTTAAAAGGCAAAGTCTGATTTAGTAGGTCTGAGGTTGGCCAGAAATTCTGCTTTTCTAACAAGTGCCTGATTGATGTGGATGCTGCTGTTCTGTAGACTACACTCAGTATCAATGTTCTAAGTGTTTTATTGGAATTCTGGCAGTCTTATGATATAGGGCAGTGATGGCGAACCTTTTGAGCTCGGCGTGTCAGCATTTTGAAAAACCCTAATTTAACCCTGGTGCCGTGTCACATATAGAAATTTTTTGATATTTGCAACCATACTAAAACAAAGACTTATATTTTTGATATTTATTTTATATATTTAAGTGCCATTTAACAAAGAAAAATCAACCGAAAAAATGAGTTTGCATGTCACCTCTGACACGCGTGTCATAGGTTCGCCATCACTGATATAGGGCATTAAATATGGTTGGATTTTTTTCCAGAAATTATATCAATAGTTGTTTTAAAAAGAAAACTTAGGACTTGTAAATTTAATAATACAATTGATTGAAATAATAATTGTCTTTTGTATTCACATTTACCTCTCTCATATGTTTACCAGTGTCTTAACTCTAGTTTTGCTTCTTTCTCATTTCTTTTTTGTTGTGGTGTTTTGCTTTTGTTTAATGTATTATTGTGTTTTGTGGATCTGGTCAGGGAACCTTTACTGTATTTTATGTTTGTATCTACATTTTATTTTGCATGCGTAACGTGGCTTTGCCTGGATGTTCTTTTTGGTAAGTCACAAATTTATAACGTTGTTTTTTGTAGTGTAAGTTATAATGTTTTTCACCTTCTTTTCTTCTTCTTCTAGTAATGTGATCATGCTCATGAGTTGTTTTTAATTTTTTAAAAAGTTTATTTGAAAATTATTTTTTCCTAATATTTTCCAATTTAGTAGTTCAGTTTGGTACTAATCTGCTTTGGTTTGTTTTATAGCCTCACACTGTCAGTTGCTGATCACTATAAGCAGTTGCTGTCTCAAGTATTTTGGCTTTTTAAAAAAACGTTAATCATCTAGAAATACTGTTCTAAAAGCTTGTGTTTTCATATAGCAATCATAAAAGAAGATAGTTTGTAGTAAAGTTAAATATTTTTGTTCTCAGTGAACAGTACATTTTGATTTTGTGTTTACAGCAACAGCTTGCACAGCTACAGAAAGAAAAATCAGAGATTCTGAAAAATCTGGCATTATATTACTTCACATTTGTAGATGTTATGGAATTTAAGGTATGTATTTTAGTACATAAAATTTAACATTTCTGAGGTTGATTTGATATTTGTTAACTTTGCGAATTGCTTTGTCATTTGTAGATAATAAAATTAGAATTCTTGTTGAACTAAATTCTAAAATACATTTTATTTGTGTGTGTTTTCTGAATTTAATATTAAAAATATAGGTAAAGATTAAAATAAACTTTTATTTTCAGGACCATGTTTGTGAATTGCTCAATACTATTGATGTTTGCCAGGTCTTCTTCGATATTGTAAGTATTATTTTCAGAAAAATTCCCAATTCTCTCTATTTCTAGTAGAACTAAGGGGACCGAATGCTTTTCTTTAGAGAACATTTATGACGTGTATATTAAGTTTTAGCATTGTTAATTTGGATTGTTTTTGCATTGTTTTTCAAGGTAAAGAGTTAAGATGCATTCTCTTTTTACCTTGTTTATTTGATTGTCACTGAATATAAGTCTTGTGCATATTGGATAGTAGTTAATTTTAGTATTTTATTTTAGTAGGTCCAATTAAGCAAAGTTAAGTGGATAATATTTTTCTCTGTAAAAGGCATACTTGATAGAATCTTTCTCAGTGAGATGGTTTATAAATATAGGAAGTCGAAGTGAAAAATGTCTCCATTGATTTAGTGGCGAATTTTTTCATTTACTTAATACTTTTTTTTTTTTTTGCTTAGTGAGCCTGGTTCCAGTGTTTCATATTATTTTGGTATTGGTTATCCTTTTAAACTGTTACTAGTTTGAATAGGGTGATAATGAACTCTTTTTCATTCATAAAATTGTGTCACAAACACAAAACTCTATTTGTAACTCCCAAATTTTACATGTCTTTGGTGAAATGAATTAGAATTTCAGAACTGGGAATAAAATACATAACTATAGAAAACTATTAGCTTTCAGTAGCTGCCATGAAGATTGCTGTGTGTGTGTATGTGTGTTTAAAAGTTTGTAAAATAGGCCGAAACCGGTTTGGCTCAGTGGATAGAGCATCGGCCTGTGGACTGAAAGGTCCCAGGTTTGATTCCGGTCAAGGGCATGTACCTGGGTTGCGGGCACATCCCCAGTAGGAGATGTGCAGGAGGCAGCTGATCGATGTTTCTCTCTCATCGATGTTTCTGACTCTCTATCTCTCTCTCTTCCTCTCTAAAAAATCAATAAAATATATTTTAAAAAAAAAAGTTTGTAAAATAGGAAGGAGTTAAACGTGATGTTTTTTTTTTCCAGACTGTAAACTTTGATTTAACAAAGAACTACTTAGATTTGATCATAACCTATACAACACTAATGATACTGCTCTCTCGAATTGAAGAAAGGAAGGCAATCATTGGATTGTACAACTATGCTCATGAAATGACCCATGGAGCAAGGTAGACCTGCATCATAAAAATCTTTGTGAAATTCTCAATTTCATGATTTACAGCTCAGTGAAATTTGATGTGTCTATTTTAAGTGACAGAGAATATCCACGCCTTGGTCAGATGATTGTGGATTATGAAAACCCTTTAAAGAAGATGATGGAAGAATTTGTACCCCATAGTAAGGTAAGTGCTGGTTTTTAGATGGCCTTTAATTGGCATGTGATATAGGTTAAATGTGGATAGTTAGATAAAGTGATGAACTTTTAGGAAAAACCTATAATGAGATATGAATAATAACCATGCATGTTTTATTTAATTGATAAGATTTCAAGAAAAATTATAATAAGATATGAATAATAGCTATGCATGATTTTATCTAATTGTGAACCGGAGAACTAGTTAGATTTTGAATAGTATATAGAAACTCAGGAATATATTGATCCATTATATTTTTAGACTTAATATAGGCGGTAGAGGTAGTGAAGTGTAGTATTTGAAAATGTCTCCTATCATACCAGACTGCCTGGGTGCTAATCCCAACTCTGCCAATTACTAACTGCAATATTGGGCAAGTTACTTAACCAACTTCACTATACATCAGTTTTCTTATAAATCAGTTTTCTTGTAAAATGGAGTAATAATAGTACCTACTTCATATGATTATTATGAGGAGTAAATTAGTTGCTTCATTAAAAGCATTTATATATATAGTACTTGATAAATTTTAGCTATCCTATATAATAAAGGCCTCATATGCAAATCGACCGAACAGTGGTACCACTGGTGGAACGACCGGTCGCTATGACGTGCACTGACCACCAGGGGCCAGACGCTCAATGTAGGAGCTCCCTGCAGGCCCAGGCCAGAGGGAGGTGACCAGCAGTGGTGGCAGGAGGCGGGGGCCAGCCGGGAGTAGGTGGCAGCAGGGGTTGGGGCTGGCCGGTGAGCGGGCGGCATCAAGGCCGGCCAAGGCGGGTGCCAGCAGGAGCCCCTGATTGCCCCCACTGGTCGTCCCACAGATTGGCCCGCTCCCTGGGGGGGGGGGGACCAGGCCTAAGCTGGCAGTCAGACATCCCTCTGGCAGCCTGGGAGCCCTCGGGGGGATGCCCACTTGCCAGCGGGGAGCGGGCCTAAGCTGCAGTCGGACATCCTTAGCGCTGCTGAGGAGGCAGGAGAGGCTCCCACCACCTGTACTGTACTGGCAGCCGTCAGCCTGGCTTGTGGCTGAGCAGAGCTTCCCCTGTGGGAGCGCACTGACCACCAGGGGGCAGCTCCTGCATTGAGCATCTGCGCCCTGGTGGTCAGTGTGTGTCATAGTGACCAGTCATTCCCAGTCGTTCTGTTGTTAGGGTCAATTTGCATATTACTCTTCTTTATATAAGAGTGCCTGGCCAGCCTGGGTGAGGGGATGATGGCTGTTTGCAGGCTGGCCACACCCCCTTCAATGTGGGGGGCCCCACTGGGGTGCCTGGCCAGTCTGGGTGAGGGGCTGAGGGCTATTTTCAGGCTGGTTAAGCCCCCCAGCAGGGACCCTCACCCCATGAGGGTGTGGCCAGCCTGGGTGAGGGGCTGATGGCTGTTTGCAGGCTGGCCACGGCCCCCAGCCACCCAAGCTCCCAGTGGAGGCTGGCTGGAAGCAGGTATCTGGGATTTATTTGTCTTCTATAATTGAAACTTTGTTGCCATGAGCGGAGGCCTCAGCCGGCTCAGGGCTGGCAGGAACCTTGGCTTCCTCCATTGCCCGGGCAACCAAGCCTCCTGCTTGCTCCAGCTCCATGGCTGCCGGCTGCCATCTTGGTTGGGTTAATTTGCGTATAGTCGCTCTGATTGGCTGGTGGGCGTGGCTTGGGGCACAGCGACGGCATGGTCAATTAGCATCTTTGTCTTTTATTAGTGTAGATAAGGAAATTGAAGGCTGGTGAAATGACATGATAAGCTATTTGGCAGAAATAGTGGCAAAATCAGAACTAAATCCCAGGGTATTAGTATCTTGGTTCATTGTTCTGTTTGGATGCTGAAAGAATTTTTATATGGTATTTTGTATTTTGACATATAGTTAACACCAGATTTGCTTCTTTTCCCACTTAGGTGATGAAATTTTCTCAAAGGCTCTTGGATCTTTTTTTAACTTCTCCACAGTCATTAGCCTATACTGGACTATTCATAATTACTTAAGGAGAATTTACTATTTGGATGAAACCAGTTATTTTCTAATCTTGATTTTTCTGATGCTTCATGATATCCCAGAGTATCAGATATTTGCTAGGATTCATTAAAAATAAATTAATTTTAATTTAATTAATTTAATGATGTAGTGTAATTGTAATACAGATTCCTGGGTTCTATTCCCAGAGATATTGATTCACTAAATTTTAGATGGAACTCTGTATTCTGTATTCTGAACAAACTCCTCTAGCAATATATGTGCAGTCAGATTAAAAAGTTAATACAGAATTTTTAGGAAGCAGAGATAAATAGCAAAAGACAACTACAAACAAGCATAACGCAGATGAGGTGAAACATTAAATATTTTTAATGATACATATTTAATGATAAAGCTATAGTTAATAGACCACATGACAAATTTATTAGGCTAGAGTACATATAAGGCATTCTTGGAAAAATATGAAATATGTTGAGCTCTAGCAACAATCACATAACTCCAATGTCTTTTCCTCTCAGTGAGAACGATCAGTGTAAAATCATGCACAAAACGATGACAGGAGGTTCTTTACCCCTTTAAAATAAAGATTCTAACATTTCCAAACATTCTGAACTTTAAAAAGGTAATGTGATTTCATGAGCTAAGCTCTTAACCCAGAAGGCAGAATTTATGTAGCCTTCATGAAACAAAACAAAATCTGGCCCTGGCCGGTGTGGCTCAGTTGGCTGGAGTGTCCTCCTATATACCAACAGGTTTTGGGTTCAATCTCATATCAGTGTTTCTCTCTCTCTCTCTTTCTCTCACCTCCTCTCCCCTTCTCTCTGAAATAAATAACCATATCCTCAGGTGAGGATAAAAAAAAAACCCAAAAACAAACTGGAGGAGTGTTGCTGCGACCGACCTCAGATTAAAAAAAGCATAGGCTCTGTTGTTTTGGGATGGTACAATTAGAAATGCACAGCAGCTGTAACTGGAATTTAAATGGAGAAGGAAAAAGAAATTTTATTCCTCAATTTTTTTTTCTCTAATTAGTCTCTTTCAGATGCACTAATTTCTCTTCAAATGGTGTATCCTAGAAGGAATCTTTCAGCCGACCAGTGGAGAAATGCCCAATTATTGAGTCTCATCAGTGCACCCAGTACAATGCTTAATCCTGCACAGTCTGATACCGTATGATTCTGTTTTTCCCTTTTTGAATGAAAATAGTAAAATTGATTTTTAAAAACTGAGTTAAGCAGTGCTATTGCAATATTCTAATTAGTACTAGCTTATAGTGAAGTTTATTGTAAATGCTCAGTAATTAAGTTATACTATTTAGTACTTTTATTTCTAGAGTCTGATGCCAAGTTAATACAATTAGTAGTATGAGTATTTTCTTTTAAAGTTTAAAAGTTTGTTTTAATCTTATTATGGTGGAAAATTTAGAAGGTGCAGAAATTTATAAAGACAAAAACAAAAAATTTCCCAAATCTTACCAACTAGAGAAAATTGTTGTATATTGTTATATTCCTTTTTAATCTTTGTGTGTATGAATATAGATGTTATGTCTATGAAAAATGCACACACATAATTACTGATTTGAATGAAACAGTGAGCACCCATATATATAATTTTTTTTTAACTTGACTAAAATTTTATCTTTTGGAATACCACAAACTCTGAAATAGACTTGCGAAATCTGGAAGTTGTCATTTATTAGATTGAATATGATTTAGCAACATTACTCTTTAAGGAGGAGGTATTAAGGTATGTAAATGTGAAAGGAGCACAGCTCTTATTGTCCTTTATGGACTGCAATTTTAAATATAGGTTATAAAACTTTTACCCAACTTTTAAAATTTTGGGGGCTATTTGAGCCAAGAATTGAGTCGTGAGGATTCTGAGGAGTCAGAGGAGAGTGATTCGATATGGGTTGTTTTGTTTTTAAGAATATCTTTTAAACACAAATTTATATTTTCTCTTTTTAAGATGCCTTGTGAATATCTCTCGTTGGATGCAATGGAAAAATGGATTATCTGTAAGTAAAATTGAATAGTTTAGTGATTACCCCTCAGGTTTTAAGTTTTAGAGAAAAATAACAGGTAATATATATTACTTCTGTGGCAAGCACTTTCTTAAGTCTTCTATGTGCATTACCTCATTCAGTTCTCATACTGATCCTGTTAGGTTAGATGGTATGATTTATAGATGAGGAACCTAAAACTTAATCTATACAGCTAGTAAGGGACACGGACAAAGTAAGAACCCAGGCTAACTCCAAGGCTCATAGTCTACATTATATTGCCTCTCAACATAGCTTTTATTTTTTTTTTAATGATTTTTTTAAAATATTGCATCTATCAGTTAAAGTTTTTGGTATTTACTTCAGAACATACAATAAACGATTCATATGTTTGCCAGTTTGTTAGATGCAGGGGGAATAAAATTCCTAGGATTTTTTTCCCTAGGAAGAATTT
Organism: Myotis nattereri; assembly: GCF_964212035.1. Taxonomy (NCBI): domain Eukaryota; kingdom Metazoa; phylum Chordata; class Mammalia; order Chiroptera; family Vespertilionidae; genus Myotis; species Myotis nattereri. Next base: position 37,172,360 of record NC_138082.1, read on the forward strand.
CTGCCCCTATGAAGTTCACAAACTATGGCAGAAGTAGATAGAAACACACAGATTTAATACAAAATGAGAAATGCTATATTGTAATTCCTTCTATCACCCCCATGTCCACTAGTGGAGGGGAATAATTTTGAGCAGTTTGTGTTTTTTAGGTCTTACAATTCTTGTTTCTTGATTTATTAAACTTTAGAAATACTTTAATTACAGTGTTTGTCTATAGTGAAAGACCAGTTTTTCTTTTTTAATGATTTTTGGATTGATACTTTTATAAAATACAATAGAAATGAATTACTAGAATGATCAGAAATAAAGCAATAAGCAAAGACACAAAATAAAAGCCCATATTTTTAATTATTAGATTTAATCTAACAATTAGGTTATTATTAAGTTTCTATTCATAAATCACTCAAACTTTTATGAACGTTTGTAAACATTCTCAATTTCTCTGCTAAGTCTCATTATGCACTGGAACTCATTAAAATGAAAGAGGTGGAATTTAGTATAGACTCCCTACTCTTAGCCATTTAAAAAAATATATTTTTACTGATTTCAGAGAAGAAGGGAGATAGCAACATCAATGATGAGAGAGAATCATCATCATGATCGGCTGCCTCCTGCACGCCCCCTACTGGGGATCGAGCCTGCAACCCAGGCATGTGCCCTTTACTGGAATCGAACCTGGGACCATTCAGCCTGTAAGCCTGTGCTCTATCCACTGAGCCAAACCAGCTATGGCCTTTTAGCCATTTTTATTATAATTTTTATATTGATCGGGTTTGTGATAGTTATGTTTTTTTCTATAATAATAGTTAAGATTTTCATGCTTAGTCTCTTAGTTGATTTAGACACAGCTTTTGAAGTATTTATGTTGCTCAAATGTGCAGTGATCCTTGGTTGCTTTTTTTTTTTTTTTTAAGATATTTCTTTATTGACTTCAGAGAGGAAGAGAGAAAGAGAGAGAGAGAAACATCAATGATGAGAGAGAATCATCGATCGGGTGCCTCCTGCACACCCCACACTGGGGATGGAGCCCGCAACCCAGGCATGTGCCCTTGGCTGGAATCGAAGCCTGGACCCTTCAGTCTGCAGGCCGATGCTCTATCCACTGAGCCAAGCCGGCCAGGGCTCCTTGATTGCTTTATGTTTATGGATGTATGGCTGAAGAATTGGGATGATTAGTAGAGTTAGGTGGCATGGGTGACCTCTAGAGTTATACAGTACTATTCCCCCCAGTCTTTACCTTAAATGGGCTTTGTATGGTGAGCAGGGAGGTGGGTCAGAAGGCAGGCTACTCTAATGGAGGACATGTGGGCATGGAGGAGGAGGCAGACAGATTTGGGATAACCACAGTTGCCAAGGTAAAGGTTTACTCTGAGTTTTGCTGCTTTCATGTATTTGAATCTTGAGTAGAGTTGATATAAAGGTAAAGAGTTACTTCAAACTCTGCTTTTCTCTTTTTGATCACAGTTCCCACATAAGGACTTTTCTACTGAAGATGGTCTACTTTCTTTAGAGCTTTGTTCTTGATTAATTCAAAGTATAGTCCCTAGACCAGCAGCATCGAGTAGAACCTTCTTAGATATGCAGAATCTTGATCTCCACTCTAGACCTAGTTTCCATCAGAAACTCTGTATGGATCCCAGCAATATGACTTAACAAGCCTTTCTGGTGATTTTGATGCAAGCTAAAGTTTGAGATCACTGGTCTAGTTTATTACCTGGGGCCAAGCGTTATTGAAGGCTTAGAATATTGAGGACTCAGGTATTTGAAGTGCAATTATAAAATAACTTATCCTGCCCTAACCGGTTTTGCTCAGTGGATAGAGCATCAGCCTGCGGACTGAAGGGTCCCAGGTTCGATTCTGGTCAAGGGCATGTACCTGGGTTGTGGGAGGCGTGCAAGAGGCAGCTGAATCGATGTTTCTCTCTCATTGATGTTTCTAACTCTATCCCTCTTCCTCTCCCTTCCTCTCTGTAAAAAAATAAAATATATATTTTTTAAAAAATAACTTATCCTGATGTTCTTTTCAGGGTTTATTCTTGCTCTGTTGGTTGGACTCAGAGGACTTGTAGGAAAAGATCTCTCTTTATTTCTGGAGTTTTGGGTTACTAATTCCTGCCTCTTTTTTTTTTTTTTTTTGTCATTGTTAATTTCCACCTGAGGATATTCTTTCCATTGCTTTTCAGAGAGAGAGTGGAAAGGAGATGAAGGAAGGAGGAGGGAGGGAGGGAAGGAAGGAGGGAGGGAGGGAGGGAGGGAGGGAGGGAGAGAGAGAGAGAGAGAGAGAGAGAGAGAGAGTCCTATCTCTTTTTAACTTGATAGTTCAGTTTTATCTACTTTCTATCTTCAAAGATTTTCTTTAATTTTCTTGTCTAGTTTTGTTCTCCAATATTTTTATGGCTTGAAAATTAAAAAACATTTTTTTTGTCCTTTCATTCGGACCTTGGTAGGAAAAGGGGTTTAATGTGGTTTAATTAATAAACTATTCTCTTAATCTTGGGCAGTCTATTTTAAATTATTTTTTATTCTATCATAAATTAATATGCTTTAATTCATAATGTAACCTATGTCTTAAGAAAATAAAATATATGCTTATCCATAATATAACTGATAATATTTTCAGAGAAACCTTTTATCAGCAGCAATTTTGTGAAATCTATACAATAAGATGTGAAATACAAGTGAATCTTATATTACTCAGGAATTAAGAGTTAAAAGTCAATATATTGAATAAAAAATATTTTATAAACAAAATTTCTCTGGAGGATTCTTTCAGTTTCTTTACATGTATTCTGTTTCTTTGGTTGCATACCAGATCAAATAATTGGCTTACATGTAGAGGCCCTATTGTATGAAAAATATTTTCATATGTTACAGGAAATTCAAGGAAGTTAAATATACTTCTATATGTACAGACTCTACAATAAATGGCTATTTAAAGAGCTAGCTTGTTTGTGTAGTGGCACTTTTAAAGGATGGTTGGCCCTAACCATTTTGGCTCAGTGGATAGAGCATCGGCCTGCGGACTGAAAGGTCCCAGGTTCGATTCCGGTCAAGGGCATGTACCTTGGTTGCAGGCACATCCCCAGTATGTGTAGGAGGCAGCTGGTTGATGTTTTTCTCTCATTGATGTTTCTTACTCTCTATCCCTTTCCCTTCCTCTCTGTAAAAAACCAATAAAATAAATACATACATACGTAAATAAAGAAAATAAAAATATAAAAATATGTGTAAAACACACACACACACAAAATAAAGGATGGTTGAACTAAGAATAAAAAGATAAATGGCAAGGTATGTGTTAATAATTCAAGAGTTTAAAGAAGGGAGTGACTGTTAAGAATTGTAGGGAAATCTCATAGAAAACAGGGTTGATTTGTAACTGGCCAGTAGGCATTGAGTAAGTGTTTAATGAATGAAAGTAGAGGGTTTATGGTCTATTATAGAGGGCTAGAAAGGACATCAACAAACATATATAGATTATTATACCTTTGTATAAGATTTCCAAGGTAGATAATAAAAGGTGAAAGATATTTGAACTCATATAATAGAGAGCAGTATAATATAGTGAAAGAATTTTAAGGGTAAATACTTGAGGCTAAGTCTAGCTCTAATTTAATAGTATAACTTCAGTCAAGTCATTGATCATTCATTTCTTCAACTATAATAAAAGGACACCTGCTCTATCTACTCCACAGGATCACATGAGATAATGTGTGGAAAAAAGTATTTAATAAACCATAAATTGCTATGAAAATGAAAGATGCTATTTCATTTTCTGGTGATTTAGAAAAGTATATTAATTTTTCATTAATTGCAACAACTGTGATGATTATGCTTTTTAATTAGTAACTGATCTCAGGCTTAAATATTTTTTATTTATTTTTAAAAATATTTTTTATTTATTTCAGAGATAGAGGGAGAGAGAGAGATAGAAACATAAATGATGAGAGAGAATCATTGATCGGCTGCCTCCTGCATGGCCCCTACTGGGGATTGAGCCTGCAACCCGGACATGTGCCCTTGACCAGAATCAGATCCAGGACCCTTTAGTATGCAGATTGATGTTCTATCCACTGAGCCAAACCAGCTATGGCTGGCTTAAAATATTTTATAAGTATTTCTGAAAATGTCTTTTAGTCATTCATTAAAAGGACTCTTTCTTCACACCCCAGAAGTGATGTCCCCTCCCCCCCTTTTTGTCAGTCTGGGTTCAAAAATTAATTTTGCAGAATACAGAAAATTATTGAAAGAGCAACAGTATTGCCATCTTGTATGTATATGAATTATTACCGGTCATTTAAAAGCCTTAATTTAGTGATTGTGTTTACTTTTCTGAATTTTTGAAAAGCTATTTTGTAACTGAAAGAACTTTACCTTTGGAAAATTTTAACATTTGTATTGACTTTTCTTTTTTATTTAAAGTTGGCTTTATTTTGTGCCACGGGATCCTCAATACTGATGCAACAGCACTGAATCTTTGGAAGCTAGCTCTTCAAAGTAGCTCTTGCCTCTCTCTCTTTCGGGATGAAGTTTTCCACATTCACAAAGCTGCAGAAGACTTATTTGTAAACATACGAGGGTATGGCATCTTCAATGTTTTTGTCTTTTTGGATAAGGATAGTGAGTGGATTATCTTCATTGAAGTTTTGGGGATAGAGAAGGGTCATATCATGCAAGAAAATGTTATTGCCTGTACCATCTTATCAGTCACAAGCAAGTTGTTTTTAACAATCATCCTGAGAAGGTACTATTCATATTTTTTATAAGTAACTTCACAGATTAAAATATCTAATGTTCCTGCCCTTTTAAAACTTGTGTTCTAGGAGAAAGAAGGTATGTCCTCTTTTGCAAATCATAATATGGTTTTAGACAAAAATAGTACTAAAAAAACACCGTATACATTTTAAAGTTATGTAAAAAAATGGTTGTAAAAAAATGGTTTCCATCACCATTTATCCCCTCTATGCCCTCTTTTCACTTCCACCTCCTCCCACTTCCACCTCCTCCCACCTCCCCCACAGTCACCACACTGGGTTTTGAACTTTTTAAAAGTGCTAGTTTAGATTTAGTGTACTTATAAAAGTACTAGTAGCCCTGTGCACGAATCCGTGTGCTAGTAGGTTGCTGCCGCCCTCCTGTAGCTCCCCCGCCCCCTGTCCCCCCCCCATAGTTTGTTGCCCTGCCCTCTCCTGTAGCTCTCCGCCTCCCGCTTGCTTGCTGCCCTGACCCCTCCTGTAGCTCTCTGCAGCCCGCTTGTACCTCGCTGGCCCACCCTCCTGCTGATCCGTGATCTGGTCTGTGACATGCTTGGTCGTTACACCTCAGGGTGAAACGGCCAATTAGCATATTCCTCTCATTATATAGGACAGGGGTCCTCAAACTATGTCCCGTGGGCCACAGGCAAATACAAATATTGTATTTGTTCCCGTTTTGTTTTTTTACTTCAAAATAAGATATATGCAGTATGCATAGGAATTTGTTCATAGTTTTTTTTAAACTATAGTCTGGCCCTCCAATGGTCTGAGGGACAGTGAACTGGCCCCCTGTTTAGAAAGTTTGAGGACCCTTGTTATAGGTTATGAATCAATCAGAAATTTAATTATAACAATTACAGAAGTCAGAATGCTGCATATAGGAAATCGTGTTTCCCTTTAATAGGCAGGTATTCCAAATGACTTATTTACATTCATTTTCTGTAAAGTAAATAATTTTCAGGAATTTGTTCCTTGAAATTTTGAAATCTTGCATTTCTTTCCACGTGAGGTTCTGTAGCCAAAATATAAAAGCCAAGTTGAACTCAGACTTGGTAGCAATTATGAAATATTTTAAAATTAGGAGCATCTAAAATATCCTGGTATCCCTGGAAATGTTATGCTGGGCTTGTTAGTTTCAGGTAGAAATTAAATTTACTACATTTATTTCTTATCCTATTTACCTATTCCTAATTAAATTGAGATAAAAATAGAGCATCTATTAGTTACTAAAAAATAAAGCTATGTTTAATACTCACAATTTAACCAGTATATCTCAATTTTAATGTGCATAAGAATTACCCTGGGATGTGAACTAAAATCTAGGATCCTGGGCATCATTCCTAACTTCCTCTGTCTCCTATATTTGTATCTCAGAGAGGTTGAAGGAATCTGTCCCCGCCCCTCAGTAATTTATTGAGGTAAAATTTACTCACAGAAAGGTACAAATTTTAGATGCAAAGCTCAATTAATTTGCATATGAATTACCCTAGGTCAGTGATGGCGAACCTATGACACACGTGTCAGAGGTGACACACGAACTCATCTTTTTGGTTGATTTTTCTTTGTTAAATGGCATTTAAATATATAAAATAAATATCAAAAAATATAAGTCTTTGTTTTACTATGATTGCAAATATAAAAAAATTTCTATATGTGACACGGCACCAGAGTTAAGTTAGGATTTTTCAAAATGCTGACACACCGAGCTCAAAAGGTTCGACATCACTGCCCTAGGTCAAGATATAGAACATTTTCGTTATATCCAGAAAATTCTCTCGTGCTTTTTTCTGGTTAGTATTGTCAACCTTGGTCCCCCTCCACTCGCCCTCTTTTTCAAGTGGCCACTGTTTGGATTTCTGTCACTGTAGGTGATTCTGACATTCTCATGCAAATAGTTTCTCAGTCATGCTGTGTGTAACAGTACCCTATGTACTTTTCAGGTCTTAATTCAGCTTTTATTTTAGACAATGGAGTTCCCAGAAATACCCTGTCATATGGGCTTTGTCATTTTCTAATTCATTCAGATTGCAAATCATGAAACTTGTATAATGTCTTATATTGACAATATGATGTAGAATCATATTTAAATATATATAAACATTTAGAACCAGGTAAGTCTGTGTATATTGAGTGAGCTTATGATATGTATGATACAAGTAAGTTTAGTGACACCATATAATGAGTTGTCTTTTGGTTATGCTTTTTTAAATGATAAATTTGCCATTTAAATATCTCTATTTAAAGTCGAAAAGTTTTAATTTTTAAGTAGTGAGTAGTTAATCTAATTTAAAATGTGAATTATCATAGTAATTACAAGTCAGACTATAATTATAAAAGTTTATTAATTATAAAGGACAGTGATTATATAATTAGTATGTTTTGGACACATGCGCAAAGAACACATAAATCTTAGAATTCTTAATTTAGAAGTTGAAGTTCTTAGGGTGAAGTGGTTTTAGCCAGGTTTTCAGGAAGAGGTTTTCTTTAACATTTGAGGAATTTTGAGTTTTCGTATTTAGTATTCATGAAGTTGACATATATTTATTAGCATTTATTTTTCAGATGGCACCTTTAAACTATTTGATGTTGGTGTTGTTTCATTTAATTTAAAGTAATCAGATGCTTTCCTGCCCCAGTTTTCTCCATCACAGAGCCCCTATCCCTAAATAATCTTTAGTGTTGATTATGAGTATATGTTCTTTCAGAATTTTTTTAATGCTTTTTAAGTCAGAAGTGATAAAAAGTCAGAATAGCTTTGTCAGCACTTTAAATTTTTAGAAACTACTGTTAGTTACATCAGAAGTATAATTTTAATGTCTCTATTGGAGCTTAAGGGAATGTATTTAATAAAGTAAAAATCTACATTTTGAACTTTATTTTATTGTTGGATCTAATATATTATGAAATTTATCTAGGAAGCCTTTTCTGGTTACGTAAGGTGCTGGCTAGGAAAGATGTGGGTAGACCCCTTCCATGTATTTCTAGTTTGAGGGCATTTTTCTTGTTGATAATATGTCAGTTCTATTTGACTTTTAGTATTTGATTCAATTATTTTGACTTATTGCTCAAATTAAGATCAACATGTTTCTAACTTTTTTTTTTTTTTGCACATAGCTATAACAAACGTATTAATGATATAAGAGAATGCAAAGAGGCGGCTGTGTCACATGCGTAAGTACTTCTATCTTATCTGTGGTACTTTTAATAAAGAATAATTTCTTTCTTAAAGCATTATTTTGTTGAAGTGAGTTCATATTGATGGCATGAAAAATGTAATAAAAGTGGGGACTTTAAAAAATTAAAGATAGGTTTTTATTGATTTCAGAGAGAGGAAGGGAGAGAGAGAGACAGATAGAAACATCATTGATGAGAAAGAATCATTGTTGACTGTCCTGTATTGGGGATCAAGCCTGCAACCTGGGCATGTGCCCTGATGGAAATCAAACCATGGCTCAGCCACTGAGCTACACTGGCTGGGCAGAAATGGGGGACTTATAATCAATAGGAAATAAGTATATAACCTCAGTCTCTAGTAACTTTGGAATTAGTGCAGATTTTAATTATTTTTGAAGTGTGATGAAAATGCTCTAAGGAAGTACCATACAAATGACTTTTACTTTAGGTATCTTTCAAGTCTCTTACTGCCACTATCCTATAACAAAGTACTATATCTGAGCATTTTGAAAGATGTATCTTCTGAGGCAGGTGTCATTATCTGTTTTATAGATGGCTGAAACTGAGAGGTAGAACATAAGGTCACATAGGTAGAGAGTGGGATTTTAATCTGTCTTTTCAAACTGATCTGTCTCACAGCTAAATTTCTGGTATCGCACATTCCTGATACTTATTTTTTTATGTATATTTTTTGTGTGTATGTGTGTGTCCACTTATTTTTTGCACCTATATACATTTTAAAACTTTCTTGAAGCGCTGAATATGGTGCATAATATGACGAGTTAGAATACTAAGAACATTTTATGATTTTTTCCACATGTTAATATGTGAGAATAATTTTTTTCTACTTTGCATTTTATTGAAATACCTAGTATATGAATATTTATGATTATCCTTTTCTTCCCTCGTCTTTCTGTTTTTTGAACAAGAGACCAAATAGATCTCATCCCAATATTTTTATTGAATATAACTTTTGTTTAGTCAGTTTTTTGTATTTAATAGGAATACACTTAGTAAATGAGAACATGGGAAATTAGATATTTATTGTTATATTTGTTGATTTCTATGTAGGGGTGACAAAAATGTATATAGGAGGACAGTAATTGCTGTTGAAGATTTCATAGTCCTGTTTATAAAATGCTTAGGATATATGGTACTAAAATTTCAGAAATTATTCAGAAATAGACATCTGGATATTAGGAAATGCTTCTTGCAGGATTGGTCTTGAAGTTTGGATGTAGTATTTTGATAGGTGAAGAATAATAGACCAAACATGGTTACAAAAAGCAGCACAAGAAAGGCAAGGATAAATGTGAAATTGGTAAGTCGCTTAATGGCAAGCGCATAGAAGATGATATTTGTAAGGGGTTTCTGCTTCATAAAAAACAACTTTGGATGTTGACCCTACAATGATAAGTTATTTAATTGCCAATAGTAATTTTAGTAGAAACAGATAAAATATAAGTGTCTTTTCCTGTAGTGGTTCAATGCACAGAGAAAGACGCAAATTTTTAAGGTCTGCACTGAAAGAATTGGCTACAGTCCTCTCTGATCAACCTGGCTTGCTAGGTCCCAAGGTAATTGATTTAATTCATATGTCAACTGCACCATTCTACATTGTTCTCACTACTTGCTTATATATATATGCTTTCCTTGATACATACTTTCAACTTCTCTTTGGTCATCTCCTTTCTGTTGGTGTGCCGTCTTTTTGAACTTGATTTTATCAATTCTTGGCAATGACTTTTCACTTAGAGAAAGACTATGAATAGGTTTTGTTTTTAATATTTGCATAAGAGTAAACAATGTTTTTGTATTTTTTTTAACTAGGCACTTTTTGTTTTTATGGCGTTATCCTTTGCCCGTGATGAAATTATCTGGCTACTTCGTCATGCAGATAACATGCCAAAGAAGAGTGCAGATGACTTTATAGATAAGTAAGTTAGCAGCAATTAAAACTTTTTTTGGTATATTTTGATTTATAACTGGGATTTGGGGCCTTTGAAATAAAATTATTTTGAAAAACTTTTTTAGGGCTTTTCATATTTATTATGCATATTTGTAACATAGCATTAGCTGATATGAATTAGAATGCAAGTCAACTTGAGTTTAAAATTATGGCTTTTAATGTTTCCTTTCCTAATACTCTAGGTCAGTGGTTCTCAACCTTCCGGCCCTTTAAATACAGTTCCTCATGTTGTGACCCAAACATAAAATTATTTTCGTTGCTGCTTCATAACTGTAATGTTGCTACTGTTATGAATCGTAATGTAAATATCTAATATGCAGGATGGTCTTAGGCAACCCCTGTGAAAGGGTCGTTCGACCACCAAAGGGGTCGCGACCCACAGGTTGAGAACCGCTGCTCTAGGTGGTCATAAAGTTGTTTTTTGGCTATACCCAGTGACTTTCCTATGGAATTCATATTTAAGAATCCTTACGGAGTTGCAACCAAGTCTATAATTTGAAATGTTATTCTGTCATTTTTGTCAAGTCCCTCAATGAGGAGTTAGATAAATGAAGCAGAGAAATAAGAGCATATAGAAAAGTCTTATTTCTTCCCAGTTCCTTTTATTTGTGATTTAAAAATGATTATGAGATGTTCTAATTTTATGTTCATTTTGGATTTTCCTCTTACCAGTTTTTTAGTCTTAGCTTTTCTTTTGCTTTATTTATGTTAAATAATTTAAAATCATAATTGACATTAAATGTTTAACAGTAATTTTTCTAAAAGTAACTTCTTATAATATCAAAGGCATTTCACATTTTCCTTGATAACAATAAATTTATTTTTTGAAATGTTTTTTTTTTTTCAATTTAAAAAAAAGGCACATTGCTGAATTGATATTTTACATGGAAGAGCTTAGAGCACATGTAAGGAAATACGGACCTGTAATGCAGAGGTATTACGTGCAGTACCTTTCTGGCTTTGATGCTGTTGTCCTCAATGAACTTGTGCAGGTAAAAACTATCTCATGTTATTTTTCCTTTTGTTTCTTCCCTTCTTTTTAGTAACTGATTTGTTTGTTCAATAAGCATTTAAAATATAATCTTCTGCCCTATGGTGGCGATACAAATATAAACAAGTTGTGGTTATATCTTGTCAAGAGGATCATCATTTGGAGGGAAGAACGTATTTTGTTGTAGTTTAGTGTGGCAGGCATTTTGTTTAACTGTGCACAAAGCTCAGAATGAACGCAATGCAGGGAATGTTTCTTTAACTTGCAGTAGAGGTGTACAGTAACTAAATTATATTGGGCCTTGCAAAAGAGGAAGTTCGTTATACATCAGATTTACTACTTACAAAGATTACCCTGGATCAGTGTGGTTGATGACTTACTGGGGGCCAAGGGAAGAGGCAGAGAGAGAGTAGAAGAAGAATTGCAGTAGGCTGGATGAGAGCTGATGAGAACTTGAACTTGGACATTGGCTGTGAGATAAAAGATAATGTAGACATATAATTGATAACTAAGTATTAGAGGAAAAGTAGAAGATAAATCTTTCTGTATAGTGTGTTAGAGGATGGCCAATAAAATTTTTTTTATCTAGATGTCCTAATTTAAATGTCCTAATTTTTTCAATTTGGATTTTTCTCTGTTGATTTTGTTTTAGGTTTTTTGTTTGTTTGGCTTTCCATGATTTCTTTATTTGGTCTTTTTCATCTTATTATAAGTTTATTTTATTTTTAATAAACTAACTGACTGTAGGGAAAATAGTATCTTATTTTGCTTCATTTTATAAAATCACCAGTATCTAAAAACTACTGTAAGCTAACATATAGTATAAAGGAAGAATATATATTAAGACTAATATTAAGACTGTATTAAGACTCTACAGTTACTGGTTTTACAGAGAAATATTCATACTTTGAAATCCTAATATTTTTGAAACCTACCTAAAAATCCAAATAAGAAAAATGTCATGTAATTGTTTGCGTTTAATTATATACAGCTTCTGTTTTCATAAACTAGTTATTTCTTTTTTATCCACTAGATGGAGCTCAGATGCTTTTTTTTCTAGAATGTCCATTAAAAAAGACTAGAAAAGCTGATTTTATCTATACCTTGTGTGGCGACTGTTTGCTACAGTTTTATTCAAATAATTATTACTTATTGTATAAAGCAGAGGCTGTCATGCTATCACAATCTAAAAAGTAAATCAGACTCCTGGTTTCATGTTATTTTGAAATTTGCTGTGGTTAGTTGAATGCTTATGAATACATTTATGTTATAGTGTTAACATTTTAAAGTCATTCCATTTTTTTGGTGTCTTTTTATGTAAACTATGTTAATACAATCTGAGAAAATGGCTTATTTTTTCTGAAAATATTGTCATAGCAGTAGTAGCAGTAGTAAAATTATATTAATAATTGTCAGATTATTGATAGTTTATTTTATTACACTTGTAGTACAACTTTGTGAGGGTAGATATAGTTATCAATATTTGAAGAAAAAAGACCTTATGCAACTTGCTCAATATTGCACAATCATAAGTAACAGAGCCAGTATTTGAAGTAGTGTCTTAGCTTGACACCTAAGCTTTTTACCACCTCTTCTTTGGTAAAGTACAAGCATGGTGTTTTTAACTGTTTGCTGGAATTTAAATTTAGAACTAAGAGCAACCTGTTAATATAGCTCATTGTAATAGGTGTTAAATTACTTTTATTGTAAAACATACATAACAAAATTTATCATCTTAACCATTTTTAAGTATACAGTATAGTGACATTATATACATTCACATTGTGGTGTAGGTCTTAATGTCTTGACAATTATTTATGCTGTTTGTGAGCTAAGCACCCACTTCTTAAAAAATTTATTATCTATTCCAGATGCAGTCTATCAAATTTTCTTTTTTTTTTTAGCCAGTTTGAGAGGGATTTTTTTGTCCTAATTTTGTTGAGGTATAATTTACATTTAATAAAAAATCACAAATTTTTAGTGTATGGTTTGAATTTTGGCAACTATGTATGCATTCACATAACCACCACAGTAGTCAAGATGTGGAACATTTCCAACACTGAAAAGTTTATTGTGCACTTAGGTAGTTGATTTCCGCTTCAGCTCGACTAACACTCATCTGCTTTGGTCATTTTTTGCCTTTAAAAAAATCATATAAATGGAATCATATACCATGTAACTTTTTTATTGTTGTTAGAGAGAAAGGCAGGGGGAGGGGGAGGGGGGGAGGGAGGGAGGGAGGGGGGGGAGAGAGAGAGAGAGAGAGAGAGAGAGAGAAACATCCATTGGTTGCCTTCCATATGTACCCTGACTTTTTGGTGTATGGGACGATGCTCCAACCAACTGAGCTACTTCAACAGGGCTCACTTTTTTAAAAAAATACATTTTTGTTGATTTCAGAGAGAGGAAGGGAGTGGTAGAGAGGGATAGGAACATCAGAGAATCACTGATCGGCCACCTTTTGCACTGCCCCTACTGGGGATTGAGCCTGCAATTCGGGCTTGTGCCCTGACGGGAATCAAACGTTGACCTCCTGGTTCATGGGTTGATGCTCAACACTGAGCCACACTGGCCAGGCAGAAATGGGGGACTTTTAATCATCAGGAAATAAGTATATCACCTTGGGCAGGGCTAATTTATGATTTCTTTCTTTTTCTTTAATTTCATTTTTAAAAATATTTATTTTGTTAGTTGTTGTTAATCTCTTACTGTGCATAATATTTAAATTAAACATCACCCGAGGCTATTTTTCCATTGATTTTTATAGAGGGCGGCGGGGGGGGGGGGCGGGGGGGCGGGGGGGGGAGAGACAGAGAGAGAGAAACTTCTATGTGAGAGACACATACATTGGTTGCCTCCTCGCATGCCGACCTGGGCTGGGGATCGAACCTGCAACTGAGGCATGTGCCCTTGTCCAGAATCAAACCCACAGACTGCCATTCTATCTACTGAGCCAAACTGACTAGGGCTGTTTTTGATTTCTTTCAATTAGCACAATGTTTTTGAGATTCATCCCTTTTATTATATGTATCAACATTTTGTCCATGTTTATTGCTGAAAAATATTCCATAGTGTGGATATATCGTTTGTTTATCTGTCTACCTGTTGATGAACCTATGGATTTTTTTCTAACTAGATGATTTTAACATTATTTTTTTTGTTTCTTTTTAGAATCTTTCTGTTTGCCCTGAAGATGAATCAATCATCATGTCTTCTTTTGTTAACACTATGACTTCCCTAAGTGTAAAGCAAGGTAATAAATCTTTTAAATAAAAACACATTTTCTTCTCAGTAGGTTTTCAAATTTTATTATTAAGGAAAAGATTTGACCGTTAACATTTAATCACTTACTTTTTTGGACATATAGTAGTCCATCCCCTCTTATCTGCAGGGGTTATGTGCCAAGACTCCCAGTGGATGCCTGAAACCATGGATCGTATTAAACCTTATATATATAGTTTACTCTTGAACAATGCAGAGGTTAGGTGAGCTGGCCCCCTGCACAGTTGAAACTTTTGACTCCACAGAAACTTAACTACTGATAGCCTACTGTTGACCAGAACCTTACCAATAACATAAATAGTTGATTAACATATATTGTATATTATATGTATAATATACTATATTCTTTTTTTAAAATATATTTTTATTGATTTCAGAGAGGAAGGGAGAGGGAGAGAAAGTAACATCAGTGATGAGAGAGAATCATTGGCTGCCTCCTGCATGCCACACATTGGGGATCGAGCCCACAACCTGGGCATGTGCCTTGATTGGGAATCTGACCGTGACCTTCTGCTTCATAGGTCGATGCTCAACCACTGAGCCACGCTGGCCGGGCTATACTGTATTCTTAAAATAAAGAAAGCTGGAGAAAAGAAAATGTTATTAAGAAAATTGTGCCCTGGCCCATGTGGCTCAGTTGGTTGGAGCCACTGTACACTGAAGGGTCGCAGGTTTGATTACCAGTCAGGGCACATGCCCAGGTGTGGGTTCCATCCCCAGTTGGGGTGTGTAAGGGGGTGCATATGGGATGCAAGTGATTAATGTTTCTCACATTGATGTTTCTTTCTCTCTTCCTCTCTTTCCCTCTCTCTCTAAAATCAATAAAAAAACATATCTTTGGGTGAGGATTAAAAAAAATTGTAAGGAAGAGAAAATACATTCATGTAAGTGGACCAGTGCAGTTCAAACCAATGTTGTTTAAAGATCAACTGTACTGTTCTTTTTATACATACATATCTGTGATGTTTAATTTAAATATATGCACAGTAAGAGATTAACAACAACTAATAATAAAATAGAACAGTTATAACATACTGTAATAAAAGTTATGTGAGTATGGTTTGCCTCTCAGAATATCTTGTATTGCTGTACTCAACTTTTCACTGAAAGGATGCACTTATGGCTTCTCTTTGGCATATCCAAATTGCCATACAAAGTCTCTATTTACTGGATTCCGTGAGCTCTATTCTAGCTCCTACAAATTGACATGTAAGCACACTGAGAGAGTTTAGAAGAGTCTGTTTTACACTTTTCTTAGCATAACTGTCTCCTTTAACGTCATCTTATAGGATTTGAAAATTACTTCACTGACTTAGCTATTAAATTACTTTTACTTTTTAATTGTGGTAAAATATACATAACATGAAATTTACTGTCTTGTGTACAGTTTGATAGTGTTAAGTATATTCACATGGTTGTGCAACCAATTTCCAGAACTTTTTCATCTTGCAAAACTGAAACTCTATAGCTATTACATAGCAACTCCCCATTTCCTCTCCTCCCAGCCCCTGGCATCCACCATGCTTTCTGCTTCTATGAGTTTGACTACTCTAGATACCTCATTTAAGTAGAATAATACAGTATTTTTTTATCCATTTATCTGTTGATGGATAGAAGATTGCTTCACTTTTTTGGCTATTGTGAATAATACTGCTATGAACATAGATGTACGAATGTATCTCTTCAACACCCTTGCTTTTAATTATTTTGTATATACACCCAGAAGTGGAATTGTCTTAGCTCTTATAATTTGAAGTGGGATTATAGATTTGTGAAAATAGTAATTTGCTTTATAAACTTTTTTTCTTTTATTATAGTTGAAGATGGGGAAGTTTTTGATTTCAGAGGAATGAGATTAGATTGGTTTAGATTACAGGTAAGAATAACAATTTTCATTACCATTCTGTTAATCAAATATCTTAGTTGACATGAAAACATTACTTAACATGAAAAAAATTATCCATTGTTATATACCTACTGAAAAGACTTCTTTTGTATAACTAACCATAGTATTTAACTCACTGAAGAAATTTTTTATTGAGATATAATTGACATAACATTATATTAGTTTCAGGTTTACATATGATTCAATATATGTATATATTGGGAAATGACCACATAGTTTAGTTAACATCTATCACTACACATAGTTACCAGTTTATTTTTCTTGTGATGAGACTTTTTGAGACCTACTCTCTTAGCAACTTTCCAATATATAATACAGTAGTCCCCTTACCTGAAGGGGATGTGTTCCAAGACTCCCAGTGGATGCTTTGAAACCGTGGATAGTACCCTATATGTACTGTTTTTTCCTATACATAAAAACCTATAATAAAGTTTAATAACTTATAAATTAGGCACCATAAAAGATTAACAATAATTATAAAAATATAGCAGTTATAATTAATATTGTAATAGTTATGTGAATGTCATCTCTCAAAATACTGTATTGTACTGTACTCACCCTTCTTGTGTGATGAGAAATGATATAGTATCTATGTGATAAGATGAAGTGAATGAAGAAGGCACTGTGATGTAGTGTTAGGCGAGTTACTTGAACACAAGCACTACAATACTGCGACAGTTGATCTGATAGCTGAGAAGGCTACTGAGACTAATGGGAAGGTACCATTTTTTGCAGTGTGGGTACACTAGACAAAGTGATGATTTACATCCCAAGTGGGATGATGTGAGAATTCATCATGCTACTCAGAACGGTTTGCAGTTTAAAACTTATAAATTGTTTAATTCTGGAATTTTCTATTTAATATTTTCGGAGCAGTTGACCATGGGTAACTGAAACTGCATAAAGTGAAATCGTGAATAAGGGGGGGACTGCTTCTTTTATACTACTGGAGACCTGTTGCAGGAAGATTCCTGCAAGAACAGGGCTTCCTGAGGCCAGAGAGAAGCAGAGAAGGGAGCGAAGCCAGAGGTGGGCTTCGATCCTTCCCGTCTTCGCCACTTTGGCTCCCTCCCTTCCCCGCTGCCTTGGCTCCCTCCCGCCTCGGCTCCCTCCCATGTCCTCTGTTTCGCCTCCCTCCCGTGTCTGCCACCTCGCTCCCTCCCTTCTCTGCCACTTTGCTCTCTCTGTGTCCGCTGCCTCAGCTCTGCTCCCGTCTCTGCTACCTCCGATCCATTCCCTTCTCTGCCACTGGGCTCCCTTTTGCAGTGCTTGGCTTCCTTCTACACTGTCTTCAGTCTTCACTGGGCGCTTGTGTATGCAAATTAACTGCCATCTTTGTTGGGTTAATTTGCATACTCTTCTGATTGGCTGGTGGGTGTAGCGAAGGTACAGTCAATTAGCATCTTTGTCTTTTATTAGTGTAGACTAGAGGCCAGGTTCATGAAATTCATGCATGGCGGGGAGGGGGGTTCCCCTCAGCCGAGCCTGCACCTTCTCCAATCCGGGACCCCTTGGGGGATGTCCGACTGCCAGACATTTCTCTCACAATCCTAGACCACTAATGGCTCCTAATCGCTTGTCTGCCTGCCTGGTCGCCCCTAACTGCCCCCCCCACCCCCCGCCACCAGCCTGATCGCCCCTCACTGTCTCTGTGTGTCGGCCTAATCACCCCTAACTGCCCCCCCTGCTGGCCTGGTTGCCCATAACCGACCCCATCTTGCCAGCCTGGTCGCCCCCAACTTCCCCCACCGGCCCACTTGCCCCTCACTGCCCCCAGCCTAATTGCCCCCAACTGCCTGCCCTCCCTGCCGGCCGGGTTGCCCCCAACTGCACCCCCCAGCGCCGGCCAGGTCGTCCCAACTGCAACCCCCTGCTGGTCTGGTCACCCCCAACTGCCCTCCCGCCAGCCTGGTCGTCCCACGCAGTCTGCTTGTTCAGTCGTTTGGTCGTCCCTCACTAACCCCCCTGCCTGCCTGGTCGTAGGCAGCCATCTTGTGAGGGCATGAGGGTTAATTTGCATATTACCTCTTTATTATATAGGATTATTAACTCTGGTCACCATACTGTACATTACATCCTGAGGACTTACTTAACACATTGTTTGCGGGTAGTTTTTATCGTGCACTAACAGGTGGCGCGGGCCATTTTTGCTAATTGTTTGCGCAAGTGGCAACATTAAGTAAAATTACGATAACTTTAGTTTACGTATTTATACGTTACCCGCATTCTACCGCTAGTCTATAAAAAACATATTAATACGTGTCCTGCGCTCTACTACACTGGTAGAACGTATAAATACGTAAAACGTGTAAACACGTTTCCCGCATACAATGTGTTAACTGGAAGTTTACCTTTTGACCACCTTCACCCATTTCACCCAATCCCAGCTTCCTGCCTATGGCAACCACCAGTTGTCTTTATGAATTTATTTTTTTTAGATTCTCCATATAAGTGAGGTCATACAGTCTTTGTTTTTCTTTGTTTCACTTATTTCACTTAGCATAATGCATTCAGGGTTCATCCATGTTGTTGCAAAAGGCAGAATTTCTTTTTTATGGCTGACTGATATTTCAGTGTGTGCATAAACACACATTCGCGCGCATACTGCCTATTGTAAATAATGCTGCAGTGTGAACATGAGGATACTGATATCTTTTTGAGTTAGTGTTTTCATTTCCTTTGGCTAAATACCTAGAAGAGGACTTGCTGGATCATATAAGTTAGTTGTGTCTTTAATTTTTTGAGAAATCTTCATTACTGTTTTCCATGGTGGCTGTACCCATTTACAGTCTCACCAGTAATGCACAGTTTCCTTTTCTCCACATCCTCACCAACACTTATCTCTTGTGTTTTTGATAATAGCCATTCTAACAGTGTGAGGTGATAACTCATTGTGGTTTTGATTTGCATTTCCATGTGATTAGTAATGTTGAACTCATGTGATTAGTAATGGTGAACATCTTTTAATGTATCTGTTATATCTATATCTATATCTATATCTATATCTATATTTATCTATATATCTATACTAGGGGCCTAGTGCATTCCAATAAAACCTTATAAAATAAACAATCAACTGGATCACAGGCCATAGTTTATTATTTCCTGATCAGTTGTCTAAAACTTCATTTTTCTGAAATGCAGAATTAAATACTAATAAAGTATTGGACTTTAAATATTTTCATTTAATTTATAACTCTCACATAAATAGTTTTTGAGGCTTTTAAAATTCAAGCCTGAAATCTTTGTATGTATGTGAATTTAATGGTAGAATTTAATTGCCCCTAAATATTTCTAGTAATTATGGAAAAATGGTGGCCCAGTGTTTCTAATAACCTTATATTTAAAAAACATGTATATTAGTCTGTTATTATAAAAAGTCAAAGTATCCAGAGGTAAAGTAGAAAATGAAAGTTTGCACTTTTCCCATTCCCCAGCAGTACTCACTTTTAATAATGTCATATCCTTTTAGGTGTCCAAACATATAAATGGGATTATACTGTATATTTTGTTCTGCGACTTAAAGAATAAAATTTTTATTTGTTTAATTAAAACATGAAAATATAAGCAGTATGTGTTTGTGGAAGACATTTTAAATGACCATAGTCTCAGCAAGGGCTGGGTTCTAGGAAGAGCAGACTTTTCTGGCAGTCTTAGTTCCCTTAGGTGCTTTTGCTTTTCTTAGGTTCTTTTCAACCTCAAAATACACAGGCAGTTTTCTCTCTCTTGTTCTGTGTTCTATGGCAGCATATTCTTAGAAATGGTTTATAAATGAGGCCACAAGTATTAAGTAATTTGCCTGAGGTTACAGAACTGGTTGGTGGGAGATCAGGAAGAACACTTGAAATACCGCTCTCCCAAAATATTACATGTGAATCTGTTAAAGGTTATTTTCTTTCCTATTAAAGATATTTTTAGTTTTTAAAAATCTTTATTGAATTTATTGGGTAGACATTATACAGCTTTCAGGTGTACAATTCTAGAATACATTTTAATCATCAATCATTGTATTGTGTGTTCACCAACCCAGGTCAAGTCTCCTGCCATCACTATTTTTTTCCTATTAAAAATAAAGTTTAGAAATGAACATTTCTTTTTTTTTAATCTTCACCTGAGGATATTTTTCCATTGATTTTTTTTAGAAAGAGTGGAGGAGAGAGGGAAAGACAGAGAGAAACACATTGATTGGTTGCTTCCTGCATGAGCCCCGACCAGGCCCCAGGCCAGGGAGGAGCCTGCAACCAAGGTCTGTGTCCTTGACCAGAATGGAACCTGGGACCCTTTGGTCCATAGGCCGATGCTCTATCCACTGAGCCAAAACGGCTAGGGCAGCTAATGAACATTTCGTAAGGGGGTCAAAGAGGGGAGAATGGGAGATATCTTAATACTGTCAATAATGAAAAATACATTTAAAAAAGGAACATTTCTTTGTTTTTCAAAAGTTCTGAAATAGTACAGCAGTAGAGCTTATAAAGTGAAAATAGTAGAATTGCTCAGCCAAAGGATATATACACATTAAACATTTTTAAAGTCATTGTCATAGCTTGAACTGTTTCAGTTTCCTGCTCTCAGTTTATGAGAGTACCTAGAAACATTTGGATTCAGAAAAATTTGGAGATTTAGATGCATTTTATTTATTTTTATTGCCCGGCTGGAGTGGCTTTGTGATTGAGCGTCAACCTATGAACCAGGAGGTCACAGTTCGATTCCTGGTCAGGCACATGCCTAGGATTGAGGGCTCGCTCCCCAGCGTGGGGCATGCAGGAAGCGGCTGATCAGTGATTCTCTCTCATCATTGTTTCTATCTCTCTCCCTCTCTATTTTTATTGATTTTTAGAGAGAGAGGAAGGGAGAGGGAGAGAGAAAGAGAAAGATTAATGTGAGAGCAGACCATCAATTGGCAGCCTCTTGATGCCCTTCCAACCAGGGACTGAGCCTGAAACCTGGATATGTGCCCTGACCAGGAATTGAACCTGCGACCTTTGGTGCATGGGAGGATGTCTAGCCAATTGAGCCACACCAGCCAGGGCTAGATGCATTTTAAATTTTCCTTATTAAATACATCTAAGATTATTAAACTTATCCATTTTGAATGAGTCACTTGAGAGTTTTAGCTTTATTCAGTATGTTAAAATATAGAGCATTTGAGTGAGCATTAAGAATGTAGAACTATATGTCCCTGTGTACGATTTTATTTTTATACTAGAGGCCTGGTGCATGAATTCATGCACACGTGGGGTCCCTCTGCCTGCCTGGCTGCCCCCACTGTGATACGCACTGTCACCAGGCCAGCCAATGTGGGTGCGATGAGATTGGTCGAGGGGCCCCGCCATCGCCCCATGATCACCCCACAGGGTCAGCTGACGGGGTGGGTTTGTGGGGGGAGACTGGGGGAAGTTGGCTGGGGGGCGGTGAGGGACAGCAGGAGGTTGGCCAACCACAGGATGTTGGCTGTGGGAGCACACTGACCACCAGGGGGCAGCTCCTGCTTTGAATGTCTGCCCTCTGGTGGTCAGTGTGCATCATAGCTACTGGTCCACTAGTCCTAACAGTTGCTTAGGCTTTTATATATAGAGACTAGAGGTCCGGTGCATGAAATTCATGCAAGGGAGGGATGTCCCTCAGCCTGGCCTGCGCTCTCTTGCAATCTGGGACCCCTCAGGTAGGGTCCCAAGGCCTGGCTGGCAATCAGGGCCTATTGGGGCTTTCCTTCCCCTGGCTGCCAGAAGCTGGGCCTGCCCCCGCCACTGCCACTGCTTGCCATCTGTGCGGTGCTGTTCCCCTCTTCCACCACCACTGGTCGCCTCCCTCTATGGGCGACAGGTGTGGGGTGCAATCGCCTGGCTGGCCTGGGGCTCCCTCTGTGGGGTGATCACTGGCCGGCCCCGCACGCTCGCCATAGCATCGCTGGCTGGTGGCCTGGGCCTCCCTCTGTGGGGCGATTGATCACAGGGCCTCCAGATCGATCGCCCAGCAGAGGGAGGCCCTGCCACTCAGCCAGGGTTCTGCGATTGATCGTTGCCACCCCCGTCCCCTCCATCGATCACCCCACCGGCCAGTGGCCTGGGCCTCCCTCTGCGGGGTGATCGTGGGGTGATGGCGGGGCCCCTTGACCAATATCATCGCACCGCCTTGGCTGGCCTGGTGACAGTGCATATCATAGCATGGTCTTCTGGACGGTCGTTCTGCTGTTCGGTTGATGTGCATATTATGCTTTCATTATTGTAGATAGGTTTTCAAGATATCTATAAGTACATTACCTGCTATCTGATTCTTTCTTGTATTCCATAGTTGCTTATATTCTTTTCCTAGGGCTGCCATAACAAAGAACCGCAAACTGAGTGACTTAAACAACAAGAATTTATTGTCTTATAGTTCTGGAGGCCAGAAATCTGAACTCATGGTGTCAGCAGGGTTAATTTCTTCTAAGGACTGTGAGGGAGAATCTGTTTTATGCCTTTTTCCTAGATTCTGGTGATTTGCTAGCTATCTTTGGTGTTCCTTGGCTTGTATATGCATTACTCTAATGGCATTTTTTCTGTTTCTCCTTACATAGTCTTCCTTATATGCATATGTATCTGGTCCAAATTTCTTATTTTGATAAGGACAATAGTCATAGTGGATTAGGTCCTTCTCTAATGACCTTATTTTAACTTCATTACCTTTGTAAGGACTCAGTTTCCAAATAAGGCCACACTTTGAGGTACTGGGGAATATGAGTTCAGCATACCTTTTGGGGGGACACATTTCAATCTATAACATTGCTCTTAACCATAATTGGGACACAGTCACTCAGCCCCTTTCTACTGCATAATAGACTCACTTTTTAGTGACAACAGAACAAAGCATACTAAGGAGGGAAAGAATGGGACATACAACTAAGCCAGAGAAGTCTTGTATAGGGAAAGAGGGCAAAAGTGCAAGATGGGAGGTAGTGTCCAGAATTTAGGAGGATTGTATAGATCATCAATTTTCAACCTTTTTCATCTCATGGCACACACAAACTAATTACTAAAGTTCTGTGGCACACCAAAAAAATATTTCTTGCTGATCTGACAAAAAATATAGGTATGATTTTGATTTAGTCACACCAGATGGCTATTGTGTTGGCTTTTGTCATTAAAAAAATTTTTTTTGACATCCTAAGGGAAAGGAGTTCAGTGCCCCTGGCCTAAAGAGTCACTTATTGCATGTTTTAAAAATTCGTGTGGCACACTGGTTGAAAATTGCTAGTATAGAGAAAAGCTTTCTTCAAGTTGATATTGCTAGTAATGGCTAATAGAGAAAGTAACATTTTATCCAGACAGTGAAAGATGATTAGAATTTGAAGAAAACTGGCTTACATAGGAAAAGGGCAAACAGTGAGGAAAAGGCAAGTTTAAAGACTTTTTTAGTTGTAAAATATTAGTACAAAAGGAGCAGATCTTTACAAAGTGATGGTACTGATACTTATTTTAATTAATAAAGTAAGTATTTTTCAATAGTGGGTGTGTTTTTTCTACATGTAGAATTACAAGGCTAAATTCATTGGTTTGTACTTTAAATTACTTTTGTTTTTTGCTGTACTTTTATAGGCATATACTAGTGTCTCTAAGGCTTCGCTTAGCCTTGCAGATCATAGAGAACTTGGAAAGATGATGAATACGATAATTTTTCATACAAAAATGGTGGATTCCTTGGTGGAAATGTTGGTGGAAACATCAGATCTCTCCATATTTTGGTATGTTATGATTATCTTTAAATCAGAATTTAAGATGTTTTAGTATCTAAAGGTATCTCTCTTGATTTGTTTTTTAATATTAATATAATTCTTAAGACAGTTCAGCAATAATAAACTTTTTAAAAAAAATACTCACTGGAGGATATTTTTCCATTGATTTTTAGAGAGTGGAAGGGAGGGGGAGGGACAGAGAGAAACATTGATGTGAGCGAGACACATTGATTGGTTGCCTCTTGCACGTGTTCTGACCAGGACTAGGGCATAAGAATAAAGGAATAGTGGACAACTTGCTAACAAAAAAGTTTATTTCCCTAGCTGGTTTTGCTCAGTGAATAGAGCATCGGTCTGCGGAATGAAGGGTCCCAGGTTGGATTCTGATCAAGGGCACATGACTGGATCCCTAGTAGGGAGCATGCAGGAGGCAGCTGATCAATGATTCTCTCTCATCATTGATGTTTCTATCTCTCTCTCCCTCTCTGAAATCAATAAAAAAAATATTTTTAAAAACAAGTTTACCAATTTGGGATTTTTTTTTTAAAATATATTTTATTGATTTTGCCGAGACCGGTTTGGCTCAGTGGATAGAGCGTCGGCCTGCAGACTGAAAGGTCCCAGGTTCGATTCCGGTCAAGGGCATGTACCTGGGTTGCGGGCACATCCCCAGTAGGAGATGTGCAGGAGGCAGCCGATCGATGTTTCTCTCTCATCGATATTTCTAACTCTCTATCTCTCTCCCTTCCTCTCTGTAAAAAATCAATAAAATATATTAAAAAAAAAAAAAATAAAATATATTTTATTGATTTTTTACAGAGCGGAAGGGAGAGAGATAGAGAGTTAGAAACATCGATCAGCTGCCTCCTGCACACCCCCTACTGGGGATGTGCCCACAACCCAGGTACATGCCCTTGACCGGAATCGAACCTGGGACCTTTCAGTCCGCAGGCCGACGCTCTATCCACTGAGCCAAACCGGTTTCGGCCACTTTGGGATTTTATGTTTATTTTTAATTCTCTATTTAGAATAGCTCTTCTGGTGTGAATTTTTTACACTTTTTTGAGGAGGTGAAAACAGTTACTTCAAATCTGATTTAAGGTCCTCCCTCTTTCATCATTAGATTAAGCAAAAAAAAAAAAAAAGTTGTAGATTAGCGTTAAATAGAGCAAATGTTGGAAATAAAATACCAACTAATTTCACTCTCTAGTATTAAATTAGACATTAATATTATGATGATATAGTGACTATTCCCTGAATTGTGTTCCATTCTCCTTTGCTTTTATCAGAGTCTCTTTAGTTATACTTAGTAGTTTATAAGTTTTACCCTTTTCTTTTTCCCCTCATTGTATGGTCCTTGAAGGAGGATCATGTTTTATTTCCATAGTGTCTAACATAGTAGGTATTTAATAAATGTTTGAATGAATATATGAATTTGATGATGAGGCCAGGATTCAAACGCAAGTATTCTGGCTCCATAGCTATACAATATCAACTCTATTTCTGCTTCTTGGCCTTTATTCCTTTAGGGAAGTTTATTGGAATAACCTAGTATGTCCCTTTATTTCTAAAATGCTGAGATAATCCCAGTGGATAATGATAGTAGTTACTATGTATTGACTAGCTGTCATTATGAAAAGCTTTTCATTGCTTTTATTTTGGAAAATAACTCAGTTCACACTGATTTTGGCAGTTTGTTAGGGTGGCTTAATTAGCAGTATTGCAGGAGAAATCCAGGGAAGGCATCAGGAGTCTCTTAAAGAATTAAAAAACCCTCAAACCACAGTATATCACGTGTCAAATTTACAAAAATTTTTAAGGTTATTTGGAAATGTATATTATTGTCAGTCCCAAAGGCTTCCTTGGGAAGAAAATAGAACACTTTATATTTACACTAGAGGCCTAGTGCACAGATTTGTGGGGTCCCTCGGCCTAACCTGCGCCCTCTTGTAATCTGGGACCCCTTGGGGGATGTTGGAGAGCTGGTTTTGGCTTGGTTTCGGCTCAATACATGCAGAGCAGATCGAGGAACCCCACCGGTGCATGAATCCATGCACCAGGACTCTAGTATGCATATAAGATCTTTGGTTAGTCTCTTTCTGCCTTCCCCCCTCCCCCCTTCCCTCTGAGATTCATCAGTCTGTTCCATGTTTCCATGCCTGTGGTTTCCACTCCTACATTGAGCGCCTGCCCCCTGGTGGTCAGTGTGCATCATAGCTACTGGGTGGTCGGCTGGTCGCTTAGGCTTTTATATATATAGATATATATTTTGAGCTACAGAAAGGTTCCTAGTGTATAAGAAAGATACAACAATTAGAAAGTCATATATTCATATAATATATGTATGGTTTATTTTCTGTTTAGGTTTTTTAAAATTTGTAATATATCATACAAATAATATTTTTATTACTCTGGAGTGATTATCAGTGTGTAATAGTTACTCTTTGGAAAAATAACTATTCTTTAAGGGAATAATACTACCAATTGGTGACTTTCATTCACTTGAATCAAGTTAACTATAAGGTACTATATCATGAAAATTTTAACTATAACAGTTGATTCTAATTTTTAATTTGTTTTCTTATATAGTTTTTATAGTCGTGCTTTTGAGAAGATGTTTCAACAGTGTTTGGAGTTACCCTCTCAGTCAAGATACTCAATTGCATTTCCACTGCTTTGCACTCATTTTATGAGTTGCACACATGAACTGTGTCCAGAAGAGGTAATTTCAGGGTCCTACTCTGATTTATATGGTATGCAGAATAAACTAAACCTAACATGTAGCTGACCAAATGCTCACAAAGTCATGGATACCTAATTTAGCTTCCCATCTAATGCATCTAAGAATCAGAGAATACTTGAATAGGTACTTGATATAGATATAATAGATATTTTAATAGATGGATAAGTATTTATAAGAATATATCATAAGGTCACTTGAAATTACCTTTATTAAAGTAAATGGTGGGTCAGGTATTAATATGTATGCTAAAAATATATACAGTAACTGATTTTGTATGCTTACTTTCTTAGGTTACTTTGGAAAGACTTGCAAATTAAAAAAATATGTTTATTTTTATTGATTTCAGAGAGGGAGAGGGAAATAGAAACATCAATGAGAGAGAATCATTGATCGGCTGCTTCCTGTATGCCCCACATTGGGGATCAAGCCTGCAACCTGGGCATGTACCCACTGAGTCATGCTAGCCAGGCAAAACTTGGAAATTGAATGCACAGATTAGTGACTAAACATAAACATGTCAAATATGAATTTTACTGACTTACCAATACAATGAATATAGTAAAATCTAAATTTGCTGGTATTTGTAAGACATACACATGCTAGCATGCAGGCACAGAAAATTATTGAATAATTGAACTAATCAGTTTTATTGATGCCAAATATTTATAAAAAATGTACTCAGTATTTTTGATAGATACTGATGTTCCTTCTAATGTTTAAGGAACAAGTATCACTGTTTAAATGTAGTAAGAATATATATTAAAGTTAAATAGTATATTTCTGTATAATTTAATTAGTATTGAGTCTCTTTACTTAAAACTATAGAACTTGTAGAAGAGAAACTTACAGATAGCAGTAGCATTATTAATATTTTTAAGCATTAGGTAACATCTGTTGCAGAATCCATTGGAATGAGAGAGAGATTAGCCTACAGAAGTTTATTAGGGAGTGCTTTTAGGATTAGTAACTCTGAGGATATTAATACCCAATTTTAATAGATTTATAGTTTTTAGATTTAATAGCTTTCCCCCAAGCTTTATTTACCTAAGGTATACTATTAAATTTTTCTTCACCATAATCTTTTTCATTAAATTACCCATGAAGTCCTCCAATTTTATTTGTGTGGTATCATTTCTTGAATACATCCTCTACTTTCCGTTGCTTTTGTCACTATTGTAGTTCTTTATATGTACTGTTGAATAGTTTTCCTGCCTTTAAGTCTGCCTAGTACAGTGCCACCAGATGATTCCTTCTTAAAGAATCATCAGTGGTTCTTAATTGCATATGAAGAAAGTAAAAATTCTCAGGCATTTAAAATCCTCAACAATTTGATCTTTACCCCCTTCTTTTTATTGTCATTAAAAATTTTTGTGTTTAAAAAATGCATGTATATCTAACATCAAACTTTGCTATTTTAATTATTTTTAAATGTACAGTTCAGTGGCATTAATTACCTTCACAGTATTGTGCAGCCATCACCACTACCCATTTTCAAAACTTTCATCACCCCAAGCAAAAACTCTGGAACCATTAAGCAGTAATTCCTCATCCCTCCTACCATTGGTATATCCTAGTCTACTGTCTATCTCTTTGAATCTGCCTATTTTAGATCATTCATATAAGTGGTATCAGAATGTTTGTCCTTTTGTTTCTTACTGAGCATAATGTTTCAAGACTCATCCATGTTGTAGCACATATCAGAACTTGCTTTTTTATGGCTGAGTAATAATATATTCTATGTGTTTACCACATTTTGTTTATCCACTCATCTGGATGGACTCTACCCTCGTTTTATCATACACTTTCCACTTCCTATGAACTATAACTAGTCCACCTTATGCAAAGCACACTAATTGTCTACTTTTTAGCCTTTTAAAGGTTTTTCCTAACACATAAAATTCATTTCATTGCACCCTTACCTCTTGTACTCTTACCTTTTTCTCAGAGGTCAGCTTAAACCCCACCTCTTCCAAAATATTTGTAGCATTTTTCTAGTTAGAATTTGTCCCTCCTTTTCCATATTTTCATAGCATTTTATATCGTAATATCTATCATTATCTACTTTATATCATAATGTTTCTGCTTCATTTAGTTGGTAAAGTTATAGTTCCTAAATAGGATAATACTCAATTCTTATTAAATAATTATAACAAGTAATTAATAATGTGTTTATATTTATATAGAAGCATGCAATTTGTACAACATTCTCCCATCCTTTTTTGCATTTGATTGCTATGACATAGTGGCAACAATACTGCTGGTAATCATTCTTAGTTTACAGATGAAGAAAGTCTCCCTATAGTCATGTAGCTAGTCAGTGTCACTGTTCTATTTTCCATTTAGCTAATTTGTTAAAGACTGTTATTTCCCATCTGCCTTGTTAAATGCTGTGAATGAAAGATGCAAAGACACAGTCTCTACCCTAGAGCAGTGGTCGGCAAACTCATTAGTCAACAGAGCCAAATATCAACAGTACAATGATTGAAATTTCTTTTGAGAGACAAATTTTTTGAACTTAAACTATATAGGTAGGTGCATTGTTATTAATTAGTGTACTCCTAAGGTTTAGGAAGAGCCACACTCAAGGGGCCAAAGAGCCGCAGTTCGCCGACCATGGCCCTAGACCAGGGGTGGGCAAACTTTTTGACTCGAGGGCCACAATGGGTTCTTAAACTGGACCGGAGGGCCGGAACAAAAGCATGGATGGAGTGTTTGTGTGAACTAATATAAATTCAAAGTAAACATCATTACATAAAAGGGTATGGTCTTTTTTTTCAATAGTTTTATTCATTTCAAACGGGCTGGATCCGGCCGGGCCATAGTTTGCCCACGGCTGCCCTAGACCAATCCATGGTCTGATGATCTGTGCTGTGGTAGGAATATACATGAGGCACTGTGGGAGCATTGGGGAAATTCACCTCAGGGTGAGGACAGAGTAAGTTGATGTGCATAGTTCTCAGTGCAGTCTGGCTTTATAATTTTAGTTTTAGCCTTTGAATTTATTTACATCAGAGGCATTATAGAAAAAGCTTCCAGAACAATTTCTTAATGCTGAAACCTCATTTTGAGTTGGAATACTTAAAATAAATTTGCAGAAAGATACTATCTTTTGAACTAGAGTTGAAATTTACACCCTGCTGGGTCAGCAGGAGCCCGGGATAATAGCATCCAGTACTAAAGGAAAACTAGTAATTGTGTTGCTCTATCTGTACTATCCAGTATATTAGTTCACTCATCTTTTCCGTCTCATTGTTTAAAAATCTTTCATATGCTGATGTCTCCCAATTTTGTATTTTCAGCCCAGTCCTGTACCTTTAGTTGTAAATTTTTTAAAATATTCTGTTGCAATTTAGGCATTTTTAGCTATGTAAAATGTAACATGTACAGAAGATAACTGTTGCTCTTGGACATGTTGCCTCACCCTCAACCTTGGAGCGTTTTCTGTCTTTGGCTTTATCTTTATATATGTATCCAAACTCCTACCTCTTCTCCCCCTGCTCAAGCCACATCATCTTTTGTCTGGATTATTGTTGTAGTCTGCTAAGGCCCCTGTGTTTCTGCCATTGTCCTAAAGTCTCTTCTCAGCACTGCAGCTAGAGGCAGAGGGCAGATCATAGAGAAACTTGTGACATGTTAAGAAATCATATTGGTTTTGTTTTTCAGTCTCAGTATTTCTTAGCCATTGAAGGGGAGTAGTGAAATCAGACCTGTGTCTTAAATAAGTTAGTCTAGTAAAGCAATGCTAGTTCAGTGTTCTTTTTTTCAGGAAGAAGTAATAGTGAGAGATACAGTTTATCTTTCAGGAGTCAGAATTTGCTTAAACAGGGCTGTAACTATAATTTGAAATCTCTCCTTATGTAAGTGAATCAATATTTAATTGTATCTGGCTTCTACATCCCCTTTAAAGTTTTAAAGGGCATCTTAAAATACATTTTAAGGTATCATGATAGATTTAGGAACAGTTATTTTGCATGTTGAAATATTTTACATTCTTTTATACTATCTTACATTTATTCTAGCAGCACAGAAGTAATGTATGTAATAATCTTGAACCCCCACTCCTTATTGTAGAATAGACTTTAATCTTATTTTCTGTGTTTATTTAAAAAGTGTTTTATTTCAAACTACTTTTTGGTAACTATTATTATTATTCTGCTTTTTAACAGCGACATCATATTGGAGATCGAAGTCTTTCCTTATGTAACATGTTTCTAGATGAAATGGCTAAACAAGCTCGAAATCTTATCACTGATATTTGCACAGAACAGTGTACTCTGAGTGACCAGGTAATAATTTAAATGTTTCCTTACAGATAGGAAATTTGTATATGAAAGCAAGAAAATGATCTGTTAGCCAGTTATTATTTTTTTTTCTTATTCTCAGACTCTTACTAAATCTCATTACCTCTTGTGAAGCTCCATTATTAGATAGTTTTTAAAATATTACCATTATCTTTAAGATTACTTACACTATAAAATCCAACCTCTAGGTTGGCATTTAATTCCCTTCCTGATAGTTCAAACTTCTCTGTCCTATCT
The DNA here is from genome assembly GCF_964212035.1 of Myotis nattereri. Classification (NCBI taxonomy): domain Eukaryota; kingdom Metazoa; phylum Chordata; class Mammalia; order Chiroptera; family Vespertilionidae; genus Myotis; species Myotis nattereri. The sequence goes on from NC_138082.1 coordinate 37,203,428, forward strand.
GTACTTCATCACCTAGGAATTCTCACTAGATTCTGAACACATTTTATGTCCTAACATAGTTTTGTTCTTCGTAGGCCATTTTCCTTCCAGTAAAATTTTTCATTTATCCTGTAAACTGCAGTCTTGATATAACTTCCTCTATGAAGTCTTTCTTCACACAATATTTACCTATTTCTGTTTTCCACTAAGCTTAGACTCCCGAAGCTAGGTAAATTCTACTTTTTATTTATATCTCTTTTCTTAGTGCTAGCATGATATTTCTTACATAGACTGGATTCAGTTAAGGTTCATCTGAATAAGTAATGTGTTTTCAAAGTAATTGGTGTAATGTAACATTTTATTCTTTTTAAATTTAGTTGCTGCCCAAGCATTGTGCCAAAACCATTAGTCAGGCAGTGAATAAGAAGTCAAAAAAACAAACTGGTAAAAAAGGGGAACCTGAAAGGGAAAAACCTGGAGTTGAGAGCATGAGGAAAAACAGGCTGGTAGTGACCAAGTAAGCCATCCACTTTTATTATATATATTTTTGCTAAGGTTTATTTTTTCAGTTTATTTTTGTATGGCATTAGTATTGACGAAATGCTAGTAATTGTAAATTCTCCATTTCCCAGTCATTAATTTTTTTCACCTTTGTGGACTTGATTAACCATTTAGTGCTTATTTCATCTAAAAATACAGATTTTGGAGTTTTGAAGAAAATAGATGTAATAGATGATAATTGTCTTGTCTTTGTATACAGAATACTAAAGGCCAGGAATCTAAAAATTTAGGGGTGCACTTTTATTTTCATTGTATTTAAAATAAGATATCTGAGACTTTATTTTGGCATATGGTGTGTATGACTGATAACATTAGTTTAAAATGGATATATCAGTATAGGTAGATTTAGGGCTGTTTGCTTACCTGGAGAAAGAGGCATAGGTGGGCAATAATGGGTGAATATTTTTTTGCTTAAAGTAAATTTCTTACTTACTTGCTTCCTACATTGAGCAAGCTATTTGTCATTTTGTAGACAACTTTCTTCCTCCACAACAGAAAGTACAATAGAAGTTGGAAATTATTATCTTTATGAGTGTGGAATAAGCTCTTTTTTGTGTATTAAGTCATTATCATCTGAAGATAGAAATGAATGTTGCTTATCTTTAGAAAATTGCTCTCATGTGTTGAGATTTTGAACTTTGTTTAGGAGAGAAATTGGATTCTATAATTATTATCCCCAAATAAGATCTCACATGTTTATAAAATTAATTTTGTATTGTTATGATAAAATGTTGAACATTTTGTTTATTGTTTATTAATATTTTTTCAGCCTTGATAAATTGCACACTGCACTTTCTGAGTTGTGTTTCTCTATAAATTATGTACCAAACATGGTGGTTTGGGAACATACCTTTACCCCGCGAGAATATTTGACTTCTCACCTGGAAATCCGCTTTACTAAGTAAGAAAAAACATTAACTATTTTTGCTTGTTTGTTCATTTAATGAGTTTGTTATATTTATTCTTCATACCCACACAGTATTTCCTTTTATGACGAAAAGCATTAGTAGAATTGGTGTAATATGAAGAATAATGATCTGGGAAGTATGAAAATACTGAACTGGGAATTACTTAAATTACTCCAATGCTTGTCCCATACTTGCTGTTATTAACCAGTTGTAACATTGGACAAGCCACTTAATCTCAGTGAGCCTTAGTTTCCTTATAAGCAAGATGAGAAAACTGGAGCTAATCAGTGTATTTCAACTGTCAGGTGGCAATCCTGTGGGGTCATGAAATCAGATTACGAGGTTATAATAAATATTTAAAGAAAGAAAGAAGAGGAAGGAAGGAAAGAAAGAAGTAGAAAAAAATTAGTGAATTGAATGTAGTAAGTATAAGTATTGTGTCATGACACTTTTCAGTTATGTATGTACACATGAGTGTACTGAGTTGTGATGCTCAAGGGGTCAAATTTAAATGTTCAAAAACTTCAGGACTAGATGAACTCAAGTCTATTCTGGATTCAGATGTGTGCTGTTAGGCCAATAGATCTAGACTCTTGAGGCACTTAGTTCTAATTATATTTTTATAGGTTATATATAATGTTTCTTGAAATGATATTGCATGTGATAAGTCAGAAACCTTTCAACTTTATAAATGTTTCTTAATCCTTTTTGTAAAATTACAACTTTATTAAAGAAAATATTGATTGATTGGACAAGTTTGTCTTGAAGGCCTTAAAGCAATTTATAAAACAACATTTTGCCAAAGATTTTAAAAAAATCTGTAGTCATTAACAAGTAGTCTTTGTACCTTATGTTTAACATTGTGTTAAGTACTATGAGTAGTAATGAAACATGAAGCTTAGAGCTATAGTTGGTGAGAATTCTACGATTATAGAATAAAATAGGAGAATGTATACATGGGCACTAAATTGAATGTTAAGTCATCAATTGACTAGAGAAGAGTCTGGTCTGGAACAAAGACTGTCTTTTGCTGTCCTTTTGTAAGGCAGGCATCCTGACCGTAAAACTCAGAATGCTCTAGTATTTAAGACAAAGGGAAATTATGCCCGTTGGTATTTATTATTCTTAACTACCAAGGTGGGTAGAGTGGTGAAAGGTACGATTCAGTTTACAGCTCCCATGTTTTCCTTCTGTAAATATGTAGTCTGGCCCATTAATCCACAGAGGAGCAGATACTCTTTTTACCAAACATCTATCTCCTTAGTGGTCAAGATCAAAACAAGGCTGTAAACTTGTTTACCTAGGAAAGGTTTTTATGCCACCATGTATAGCTTGTATTAGTTGATGATTTTAGTTAACATTTGAGCACAATCTTAGGACTTAGGGGCCATATGCATGGATAGCATTTTTGTCTTGAGTTGATTTCCTTGGACGGCTTCTAGCAATGAGGTTTGTCTTGTTATAATGTATGATGTCAAAGGGATTTATCCTTAAATCATTTTATTACTGATGTCTTTAGAATTTTTAAAATCACTTGCATTGCCATTTCATTGTAATTTTTAGGTAGTCATTGTTTTTTTAGATTGTTTCTTTGGAAGATAATGATAGTAATTTCATGGCTTTGTGACAATTTGTATTTAAAATTTTATTGCTTATTTGATACTAAAGATTAGTAGGTTGAATGACCTATATTTATAAATGCAGAAGTCAGAACTCTTTTCTTCTTCTTTTTTTTTTTTTTTTTAACTTCAGGTCAATTGTTGGAATGACTATGTATAATCAAGCCACACAAGAAATTGCAAAACCATCAGAGCTTCTAACAAGTGTAAGAGCATATATGACTGTACTGCAGTCGATAGAAAACTATGTGCAAATTGATATCACAAGAGTATTTAATAATGTTCTTCTTCAGCAAACACAACATTTAGACAGTCATGGAGAGCCAACCATTACAAGTCTATACACAAATTGGTAAGGAACACATTTGGAAATTTGGATTGAGACAATGTTTCTTTGTAATGAACTACTTTGGAAAGTTTTTTGGGTTTTTTTTTTTTTTTTTTTTTTTATGGATAAGTGCTCATTCATGTTATCAGCCAACTTAAAATTATATTCAGGAATATATACCATAATACATTTTGAATTAAATAGTTTTTCCTGGTTATAAATTTACTTTTCTCCTTAGGTATTTGGAAACTTTATTAAGACAAGTCAGCAATGGTCATATAGCTTATTTCCCTGCAATGAAAGCATTTGTGAACTTACCTACAGAAAATGAATTAACATTCAATGCAGAGGAATATTCTGACATATCAGGTGAATAATACTATGACATGTTTTAGAGAATGAAGAAATGATTCTTTGGCTTTTGATTCTGTTATGACTTTCATTCAGTTATATGCACAGTTCTACATTATATCTCAGACTTACCTTTGCATTTGTGTTTTTTGTTTGTTTGTTTTTACTCTAAAGACTTCTCAGGAGTAATTTGCTTCTATAATGTAATGTCTCAATATGTTAATGTTTATTTTTTAAAAGTATTTGCTGTGTCAAAGTATAAAAGTAATTGCATTTCCTTTCAGAAATGAGGTCATTATCAGAACTGCTAGGCCCTTATGGTATGAAGTTCCTAAGTGAAAGCCTTATGTGGCATATTTCATCACAAGTTGCTGAACTTAAGGTAATATAGTCTTTATTAATTTTAGCTTATAAAAATGAATTCCTAAAAAACATTTCAAGAAATGAGCAGCAAGCCTAGAATGTTAATTTCTTTAACCTGACATGAAAGTTCTCATATGTAAGTGAAATTATAGCACTAGCATGGTCTTTTTATTTTTAAGGTCTTGAAGTACTTTTTAAAAATATATGTTTATTGATTTCAAAGAGGAAGGGAGAGAGATAGAAACATCAGTGATGAGAAAGAATCATTGATTGGCTGTGTTCTACACGCCCCACGCTGGGGATCGAGCCTGCAACCTGGGCATATGCCCTGACTGGGAATTGAACCATGACCTCTTGGTTCATAGGTTAATGCTCAACCATTGAGCCACGCTGGCTGGGCCTAGCATGGTCTTTTAATATCATCTTTGTTTTGTTCTGTTTTACAAATAGTAACCTGATTTATTGAAAATTGAGCAAACATAGGATAAGTCAATTCCTGCAAGTTTGATAACTATTTTGCTGAGCGAATAAAATAGACGGCAAGAGTCAGTGTGACTAAAAAGAGGGGCAGTATTATCCAGTAGTTAAGGACTCAAGCTTTCAAGTCTGGCTATCCTGAAATTCAATCCTGTCAGTCGTGTGCTTTGACTTTGGGCAAAGTTTAAACTTACAAAACTTTTACTTTGCAAGAATTATATGAGCTAATTAATACATGTCAATTGCTTGAATACTTAGCATGCTGCCTGACACACAATAAGTACTGAATAAATATTATTTTGGTATTCATCATGTCATTATTCTCTATTGTTATTTTTTAAAGGAATGTTTTACAATTCTTATATAGAAGTCAGCTTTTAGATACTTTATATTGTGGGTTTTAAATACACAGACTTTATACTTAATATGGTTTTAAATATACAAACATTGCGATGCTAGTTTCATTTTTTTACAAGCAATGTTTCTCATTTATTAGACTCATTCCCTTGTAAATACATTATCTCTTTTCTATGTTGTTGTTCTCAGGTAACAAATTTCTAATTTTCAGTTTACTTTCTTTGTTCCTTTTAGTATGAGATAATAGAAGAATTGTGGCCCAGTAATTTTACTTCTGCCAATTATTTTCTAGTTCAACTGAATAAATAGGTACTTCCAGAATTGTTAGCATTTTTAGTGCTTCTTTGCCATTAATGATAGTGGCTTGAGTATTGTGATGAAGTAATAAAAATTAGCCTATTTAGATCTCTCTGTATTCCTATCTGTGAGAGTTCAAAGGCATCAATGTCCTTAGCAGTCCTAGAGGCCTCTGTAGGATCCGGCCTTTCACTTTTCCGGACCTTCTTTACTCCTCCAGCCCACTTGGCCTGCTTGTTGTGTCACCTCAGATACTCTTCACAGAGATAATGCCTTAGATTGCCTTCTCATAACATTCCTGTATTTTTCAAATGTCATCATATCAGAATATCCTTCCTGGACTACACTTTTAAAAGTAGCAATCACTTTTTATTCTCTTTATCCAATTTTACGTGTATCTTACTTGTGACCTCTCTTATGTATTTGCTAATGCCAGTCTCACTAGAGTAAAACCTTTATTTAATTCTCCTAAAACCTCGGTGCTAAATTAGTTTTCAACACATTGTAAATTTACCAACACGTTGGTAAATATTTGTTGGATGCATAAGTAAAAATAGCTATCTTTCTGACTCTTTGTTCTAGGACTTTCATAAACTTTAAACATACATATTATTAACTCCTTTAAATCATTGAAACTGGAATTGTCCCTGTTTTACAAATTAGAAAAGTGAGACCAAGAATGATTAACTTGTCCAGGCTCACATGCTTAAAGTGGTGAAACTAAAGTTTGAACCTATATAGTCTTATCTAGCCCTAGAGCTTTACACTGGCAGGGCTGCTGTACTGTCTTAGAAACGAAAGGGTTCTAAGCAGTCATCTAACCCACCCTTATCTGATGCAGGAACATATATTACATTTTCCTAGCTGAATGATCTGGTCTTTTTGAAAATGAAGCAGCCTGGTCAATCACGGTATCTAAATAGTAATTAAAATTCTTTTTCATTTATTAATTTGAGAGAGAAACATTGATTTGTTGTTCCACTTATTCGTGCTTTCATTGGTTGATTCTTGTATGTGCCCTGACCAGGATTGAACCCACAACTTTGGTGTGTGGTTAATGTGCTCTATCTAACCAAATGAGTTACCTGGCAAGGGCTAAATAGTAATTTTTGATTGGTCCTTATTCTTACATCCAGAGGCAGAGACTACCTTTGACAAAATCACAATTCACATGTTTAAAAACTTTTGTTGTGAATGCACACCTGCCCACCCACTCTCCCCTACTTGTGCCACTCCCGCAGCATCAGCATGTACCAGCAGGGCCATCGCCCAGGCTGACATGCTATGGACCTCTCAGTTCTGGGTTTCTCCTGGCAGAATTGCTGGAGAGATTGAGAGAGAGAATTCTCTATATTTAACCAGCAAATTTTTGAAAGTGGATCAAAGGATATGAACATTTAAAAGTTTTCTTAATATTATCAAATATCTCTCTGAAGATATTGTACCCATACTTACATTAGAGCATGATGACACCTCTAACAGCATTTTAGTCTGTTTGAAATTAGTGCATAAAATGTTTTAGGGGGAATTAAAATTTTTAAAAATCATTCTATAATTTCTTAGCTTTTATTTTCTAAATTGACATAAACTAAATATTATGTGCCTACATCTTCTTCATCTTCTGGATGGTTTTAATTGTTGTAGCTGAGGACCTTTTTGTTTCAAACAGTAAAGTTGTGTGCCAATAAGAAAGGAGAGCTTTATATTTAATGGTTGTGAATAAATCATGTGTCAGACATAGTCAACACTATGCATGTGTACTTGTGGTAAAACATGTTTATTACTTTCTGGAGAAGAAAACAACCAGTCTTCTTTCTACTAAAATTCTTGGGGTGTTTCATTTGGAGTTGTGCCCGTTGAGTCAATTTATTCTTCCAGCCTTGCCAAAAGAATTGTTTTGGCATTTTACAGATGAGTTCTTTTAGTTCTTCACAGAGCCCTAGTAGATTTTTTTTCCAAATGAAGTAGGAAATTGAAATAAGAATTGTGTCAAGCAAGACTTTAACTTTCTTTTTTTTTTTTTTTACAGGAAACCTTTTTTTCTTTTTAGTATTCTTGATTGGTTTCACGTGATTTGTTTCAGTTAATTTTAAACCATTTAGTTCAGTGATGGCGAACCTATGACACACGTGTCAGAGGTGACACACAAACTCATTTTTTTGGTTGATTTTTCTTTGTTAAATGGCATTTAAATATATAAAATAAATATCAAAAATATAAGTCTTTGTTTTACTATGGTTGCAAAGATCAAAAAATTTCTATATGTGACACGGCACCAGAGTTAAGTTAGGGTTTTTCAAAATGCCGAAATGCCGAACTCAAAAGGTTCGCCATCACTGATTTAGTTGGTAATTCCTAGTATTACTTCCAGTGTTCAGTTCATTCACCAGTGGTATTAATCAGTGCCTTTAAATAATTTTCCCCAGATCGTCATCAGCAGCATTACTTGGCACTTGTTAAAAATGCACCTTTTTTGGTTCTATTTCAGACCTGCTGAATAAGAACGTGTGGTGCTGGGACGCAGCAATATCAGTTTTAGTTAATTTAGTTCTCCAGATCATTCTGATGTACACTGAAGATCGGAAACCATTTCTTTAGTGTTTAAGGGGCTAGATTTTTAAATCAAACATGCCTATATTCAGATTCCAAATTTTGCCACTTAAAATCTTTGCCACTTTGGGCAAGTTATGTAACTTCTCTGAGCCTTAGTTTCTTCTGTTGTAAAATTGGAATATCCTCTCCCTCATTTGGATCCAAGTAAATGAGGTTATTTGTAAATTGCCTCGTACAGGAGCTTAAAAATGATTACAGTATTCTTACTATTAAATATATACTGTAATTTATTAATTCTAAAACAATTATCCTATATTTCTGAAATTGTATGCATCTTATAGTCAGCTAATTAGAAAATATTGAAGTTTAATTGGTAGTGTTGTTTTTCTTAGTGGCACATAAGGTAATGGTGAATTTAAAATTCAGTGGTGTCTTTGATTCACTGATGTGGTATTATGTTCAAGGTGCATAAGTAGTGTCAGGATTGGGTATGTAGTTTGAACATATATTGGTTCAATCAAGTTTTAGAATGAGACAAGTATGGTATTGGCCCCAGAAAGAGCAGGCATTCTGATCAGAGACTATAGAACTTGAATTTAGCACATAAATGTGACTGAAGCAGAACATTTCGTTGGGAGCATAAAGAGAAATAATCTGAAGTAATATCAAGAAACCTAAACCAAATGCATATGAGTATAGGAAAAATGAGTTTTATAGATTTTCTGTATAGTTTTTCTTGCTCCCCTTAAATCAGATGTCATTAGCCCTTGGCTTGTAACAAAACCACTATGGCACTTTAACAGTATGCTTGCTATATCTTTGCAGCTAGACCTGCTGAATTGAAATATGCAGGGATAGAGCCTGGATATATGTATTTACAATTACATATTTCAAAATCCAGGCTTCATCCCTGCATATTTCAAATACATACATCTAAGCTTTACAAATACATATATCTGTTATTTTTCAAATTAATTACATTTGTCTTAGTTGTAATTTTTAAATTAAATTACTTTCCAGTGTTTCGTTTAAGCAAAACATCCTTTAATGAGATTTTCTTGAATAGTTATCCTTCACTCCCTTCCCTTATTAATATCCCTTCTTTCTATTCTCCTTCCTTTTCTCTCTCGATGGTCTATGAAAGAGAAGGTACATAGTTGACACTTCCATTTGATAATTTGTGTTGGAAACTATTGCTTTATTATAATCTCCTTGAAGTGGGACCATACCCTAACAAGTTATTGTCCTTCTGATTGTATATATCCATCAATGAACTCTAGGCTGTCTTCGGTCAGTTGTTGTTTTGGTGGAATTTATTGCTCATTATATCCACTTCCGTGTCTGCTTTTTATTCTTTTTTTTTTTTTTTTTTTAAATATATTTTATTGATTTTTTACAGAGAGGAAGGGAGAGAGATAGAGAGTCAGAAACATCGATGAGAGAGAAACACCGATCAGCTGCCTCCTGCACATCTCCCACTGGGGATGTGCCCGCAACCCAGGTACATGCCCTTGACCGGAATCGAACCTGGGACCCCTCAGTCCGCAAGCCGACGCTCTATCCACTGAGCCAAACCGGTTTCGGCTGCTTTTTATTCTTGATGCTGTTCTGTGTCTAAGGATAAGATAACCCTTTATCCTCCTACTTATCTTTATGGCTTTTTTCCTGAACTCCTCTTCCTGAATTTGCAAACTGAAGAAAACATTAAGCCTGTGTAAATAATTTTAAGATTCCTTTATTAAAACAACAACAAAAATATATAGTATAGTGCATCTGGATTTCATGAATTGTATTTCCCACATGCCAGATTGTAATATCCAAGCATGCTCTTATCTCATTAACACAAGGAGATCTATGCCTGACCTGGGATCTTTCTCTTTTTTAGAAACTTGTGGTGGAGAATGTTGATGTGCTAACACAAATGAGGACCAGCTTTGACAAACCAGACCAGATGGCTGCACTCTTTAAAAGATTATCATGTGGGTAACTTCTGATACTTTTTAGAAGCATTAAGAAGACCAAAGTATTTAGCTTTTGCTTAAAATTTGTAAACATAAAATAGTAATAAATTATGAATAAGTACTCTTTAGCTTATGAAGAGAACTGGAAAATTTTTCAAAGGATCCATTTAAGTATCTGTTTCACAATTTTTTTACTGTATTCTTAGTACCATGTGTCAAATATTTTGAATATTAACAGTTAGTTCATGAACCCATTAAATTGAATACAGTAAATCTATATTAATTTGGATTAAAGAAGAATTAACTTTTGAGTCTGTCACTTTCTAAAAATCAATCTGATTGAGGTACACTTTACATAAAATAGATGCACACACTTAAGTGAACCGTGTGATGGATTGTGATAAATGCATACATCCATGTAGTCACTATTGTAATCAAGACGTAGAGCAGTCCCGCCACCTCAGAGTCTCCTCATGTCCCTGTATAGTCAATGTCCATCCCAGCCCCCAATACAGAGGACTTACCTGATTTCTACCACACTATAGATTAAATATGCTGTTCTAGAATTTTATATAAACTAAGTCATAACTCTTTTTGTGTCTGACTTTAGCATATTTTTGAGATTTACCCACCTGTGTTAAGTGAATCAGTAATTTGTTCCTTTTTATTGCTAACTAGTATTCGTTGCATGAAAACCTGGGCCTACACCTTAAAAAAAATCCTTTTCAATGTCTTTTTGACAGTTGACATTGAGTTTTTTGTGGAAGGTACATTGTGAAATAAGAGTGAATCTTAAATATTTAATAAAGTATGTTTAGCCCGATAACTTCTTTAGATGCACTTGAATTAATTTTATTTTCACCTGCTTTTTGTACATGAACTTAAAGTTATAATTACAAACTATTTTAAAGTCATGCTTCTTTTGATTCATTTAAAGGCTTCCCAACATTAGAAAATTAGTGAAATTCAAAAAGAATAGTCTTTGCATTTGAGAAAACCAGAAAGTTTATTTTCCCAAATAAAAAGTAATCCTTAAGAAAATAAAAAGTGATCAATTCATGTGTTTTACATACTTTGCCTTTGATATTTTTCTTTTAAATGTTTTACAACTGTATCAAATTTTATTAAGCTATCTTATCTTGCTTTAAAAAATATAAACTTAGCATATAAATTAGTATAAAATTACACTACAGTTTGCCTTGTAGAGTAGATCAGTGGTTGCCAGAACTATACACAGAAAACAATGAGGGGGTATTTTAGGTTGAAGAAACTGTTCATCATAGTGGTGATGATGGTGATAACACAAATCTACACATGTTAATTATTTTTCCTAGAGCTGTATACCAAAAGGGGGGGAAAAGGTCAGGTTTACTGTATGATACTTAAAAAATGAAATCAAAGAAAAAATTGACTTGGTAGCATAATAGGAAGAGGAGAGTGAATACATTTTTTAGCAAGAAATTATTAAGTAACTACTTGATCTCTTATTTTATTATGTACTTGTATTTTCTAGTCTTTTTTTTTTATTTATTCTTAACTTTTTTGTATGTTTCGTGTTTGTCCCATATTATAATACTCATTTGAACACCCAACTAGTCTTCACCCTGATGTTCTGCTTATAAAGAGCATCTGGTTCGAAACAACTAAGCTACTGCACTGTTCAATGCCTGTTTACTGTTAGTTTAACTCTCCTATTTGTGGAATTGAAACAACATAGAATTTGTTAAAATTCCAACCAGAATTTATAGGTTTCAAAATAAAATTCATCATCCTTTATCTAGAGTCTGTTTACTTGAATTTTATCTATAATAGTGGTGATTCCTGACCTTTGTAATTGGCCAAAATAAAAACATAAATTGTTGTTTTAATACCCATATATATCAAATTTATCTTTAGATATAATTTATTAAATCATTTTTTGGAATTTGAGAAAAAATCTGCTTAAGGGTACCTTATTCAGGGAAATAGAGAAAGCTACGTTTTCAGTTGAACTATTTTTCAGATTGCTCTCTTTTGTCTCCGACCTCTACCTTTGTGCTTCTTTTACCCCATGTCCAGAAGTTGATGTACTTTTAGAATAGTTTGATTTTCATAGTTAACAAACATCCTTAAAAAGAAAAAGCAATATTATTTATTAAAAAGTAGCTCTGAATTGAAAGGCAATCTGGAAATAATTTTCAGTTTTAGGCTTTCTAACTATGTGACCTGAGCAAATTGAATAATGGGCAGTATTTCTCCCCATTATGGCAGTGATTGGCTGGAACTAATCTGCAGTTATTGCCTTTAGAAATTTTTTTCCAGTCTTTCCCACTCACTATTCTATTTCACCTTGTCTGCTTCATCATTTTATGTTTCCAAATCTACTCCTGTGGTTCTTGTTTATGGCTTTATCATGAACTTACAGTCATGGCTTTTTTTTTTTTAATTGATTTTTAAAGAGAGAGGGGAAGGCAGAGGGAGAGAGAGAAACATCTATGTGAGAGCAAAATATTGATCCACTGCCCCCCAACCAGGGATTGAGCTTGCAACCTGGGCATATGCCCTGACCGGAAATGGAACTGGTAACCTTTTGGTGAACAGGATGATGCTCCAACCAACTGAGCCACACTGGCCAGGGTCAGTCATGGCTTCTTAACATGCATTCAGTCTTCACTTTCTAACCTGTCTGACATTCAGAGTCATATTTTTTAAACATACTTCTTTTCATATCATTCTTTATATTTTTGAAAACCCTGAATAATCTACGTATTGCTTGAAGGATAGTATAAACTACTTTTAGCATAGTGTTCAGAAACCATTATTTGGATAAACTTCACATCCAGCCATTCTTTTCTGTCCTGTCTCCCACTACCTTTTGCTTGCCTGGCCCAGGACCCACATAGCCAATGCTCTAGTACAGTGATGGCGAACCTTTTGAGCTCGGCGTGTCAGCATTATGAAAAACCCTAACTTAACTCTGGTGCCGTGTCACATATAGAAATTTTTTGATCTTTGCAACCATAGTAAAACAAAGACTTATATTTTTGATATTTATTTTATATATTTAAATGCCATTTAACAAAGAAAAATCAACCAAAAAATGAGTTCGCGTGTCACCTCTGACACGTGTGTCATAGGTTTGCCATCACTGCTCTAGTATTAGTTCCATGGGATGTGTCTTACTCATTTGAACTTCTAAACCAAAACACTACAGACTGGGTAGTTTATAAACAATAGAAATTTATTTATCACAGTTGTGGAAGTCCAAGATAATGGTGCCAACATGGTCATTTGAGGGTCTTCAGGGTTGCAGATTTCTCACTGAATTTTCACATGATGTAAGGGGTTAAGGATATCACGCTGTAGCTTCTTATAAGACGCTAATTGAATTCATTAGGACTCCACCCTCCTGACTTGAGCACCTTCCAAAGGTCCCACCTCCTAATACCATCAGCTTTGGGAGTTAGGATTTCAACATATGATTTTTTCAAGAGTCTGGTGAACCATCTAAACCCGTGTTCAGCAAACTACGGCTCTTTGGCCCCTTGAGTGTGGCTCTTCCTAAACCTTAGGAGTACACTAATTAAGTTAATAACAATGTACCTACCTATATAGTTGTTTAAAAAATTTGGCTCTCAAAAGAAATTTCAATCATTGTACTGTTGATATTTGGCTCTGTTGACTAATGAGTTTGCCGACCACTGATAAACCATTTTGAAGAATGGAGTATATTCCATTTGCAGTAAACTATGATTAATTTTTACATCAGCTTTCAATACATTTGCCTCTTTAGTCATTTGTTAAAGTAAAATGCTATTAGTTGTGCCTTTTACCATGGGAATTTTATGACTAAGAGTTTTCTTCAAGGTTAAGAAAGAATCTAATTCATGCTCCTCTCTTCTCCCCTTCCTTCAAATTTAGCTGTTGACAGTGTCTTGAAGAGGATGACAATAATTGGTGTAATTTTATCCTTCCGCTCATTGGCACAAGAAGCACTTAGAGATGTAAGAAACCATTATAAGTACATATGCTATATTCAGATAATCCCTTTTAATTTCCCAGAAATTAAAAGTTACTCTAAATTTATAGTAGGCAGTAATATAATTAAAGTTCCAGTTCTCATAGTCATTTAAAATAAAGTATGTAGAAATTAAAGATACTTAAACTTTTTTTGTTTTGGTATTGAAATTCAGGGGGTATAACTTGCCTGGATATTGAGCTACGTTTTCAACTTTTCATTAAAGCATTTTCCATTTGCCTGTATTCAGTTTGGCATTGAATACATACATTTCATTTCTGTGTATCTTAGTACTGAAGATTACATGACAATAGATAAAGAAAAGTAATTTCTATGAAAACTAGAAGTAATCAAATGGTAATATTTCATAAATTTAGAGGTCGCCATTTAAAAATAATGCTGTGTTCTTTTTTGTTGTCCTGTGTAGGTCTTGGCCTACCACATTCCTTTTCTTGTAAGTTCAATTGAAGATTTCAAGGACCACATTCCAAGGGAAACTGATATGAAGGTAATAAAACTTTTATTTGGATTTTACAGTTTCTAAAATGAAATATTTTTCAGTTGCATATGAAATAAAATTTAATAAATCCCAAACTATAGTAGTTTCTATTTTAGAGTGATTAGTGAGCATGCTTGCCTTTGAAAATGCATCTTTGAAAGCTCAGCACCAAAACAATAAGCAGGCATTTTTAAAGTTAATCTTCCTTGATCATCTCTACCAATGTAAAATGGGTCAATATTGATCTTTTCTTCTTTAAACTGATAGCTGTTTCTACATGGTCATGAGCTGAATGAGGAAGATGAGATAATAAAATAAGCGCTGTTTTGTTTTAAATAGAGATAAATCCAGTCAGTTTTTTAAATTAATGTTAAAAAAAAATTTAGAAAATTAATTGTAGGCTATATAAATTTTAATTTTTAAAATATCTTGTTCTTAATAAATATAAGATAGGAGGTTGGTAGCCTTAAGTGAATTTCACAATTTTTGTTTTAGGATGACACATCTAGTAAGTGATATGTCAGCTCAGACCGATGCCTTTTAAGCTTTTATGTTTCTTGGAATGGTTGTTTTTGGTTTCACATATTTTGAAAAACACTGACTGAAAAAGGTTCTCTAAACTCTTGTATGACACTCGAGTCTTTTCTCAAATTTAAAGCTTATCTGTCGCTTGTTCCATCCTTCTCCCACTCTATTCTTAACTCAACCCCTCTCTTCTACATGCACATCCTATGAGATAACCAGATCTGTATGCATTCTCGCATCTACCTATCTTGTGTTTTTTAAAAATATATTTTCTATTGATTTCAGAGAGGAAGGGATAGGGAGAGAGAGAGAGAAATATTAGTGATGAGAGCTGCCTCCTGCATGCCCCACACTGGGGATCAAGCCTGCAACCTGGGCATGTGCCCTGACCAGGAATCAAACCATGACCTCGTTGGTTCATAGGTCGATGCTCAACCACTGAGCAACACTGGCTGGGCCAAAATTATTTTTTAAGTGGAAACACTGTAGAAAAATGTTAAGAAAACATTAAAGACGAATTAGTCCTTGAGAAGACACTGGTGTGCAGGTTATGAGAATACTAATTAGTATTCTGCATAACCATCTAATTCTCTTAGCACCTGATATAATTGTATTTAAATTCCAACAAACTTTCAGTATGTGCCCTGACCGGGAATCGAACCGTGACCTCCTGGTTCATAGGTTGCCGCTCAACAACTGAGCCACTGCGTCTGGACAGTACTTCATTTTTACATTGCCAAATAATATTCCATTGTCTGGCTGTATACCATATTTTATTTATCCATTCATTAAATTGATTAGCATTTGGATTGTTTTCACTTTTAGGCTATTATAAATGCTACTAACAATGTTCGTATGCAAGTGTTTGTATGGACATACACTTTCATTTCTCTTGCATATATTCCAGGAGTGGAATTGCTGGATCACATGGAAACTTTGTGTTTTTTATCCTTTTGGAAAACTGCCAACATGGTTTTAAAGTGGCTGCATCATTTTGCATTCCCACTAGCTTTGTGGAATGGCACACACTGTGTGTGTGAAATACTGTTTTGATTTGCATTTTCCTGGTGGCAATTATGTTGAACATCTTTTCAGGTGCTTATTGACTGTTTGTATATCTTCTTTGGAGAAATGTCTATTCAGATCCTTTTGCTCATTTTTCAAATTGGTTGTTTGTCTTTAATTTTGAGGTGTAAGTGTTCTTTATACATTCTGGATACAAGTTCATTAATAGATACATGATTTGCAAATCTTTCCTATTCTGTGGGTTTATTTCATTTTCTTCATAGTGTCCTCTGAAGAACAAATTTTTAATTTTGATGAAATCCAGTTTATCTATTTTTTTCTATTATTGCTTTTATCTAAAAAACCATTGCCTGACCCAAAGTCATAAAGATTTATGCCTATAGTTTTCTTCTGAGAATTTTATAGTTAATTTTGAGTTAATTTTTGTGGGTAGAGTGAATAATGCATCAAAACCTGTGTGTTTATCTAGATCTTAATCCATGGAAATTTCCATTTATTTTAAGATACACAGTTTTACTTCATACCTTACGCTGTTTGTTGTAATATCAAAGGTAACCAATTATGTAGGTAGTTTTTAACAGGTATGGAACAGCCAGAATATCTTAAGTATTTGGAGTACATATATGATACCAAAAAAAATTACCTTAGTCATTAGAGATTCCTTGATCAGGCTTTTTTAAAAATATATTTTATTGATTTTTTTACAAAAAGAAGGGAGAGGGATAGAGAGTTAGAAACATGGATGAGAGAGAAACATCGATCAGCTGCCTCTTGCACACCCCCTACTGGGGTTATGCCCGCAACCAAGGTACATGCCCTTGACTGGAATCGAACCTGGGACCCTTCAGTCCGCAGGCCGACGCTCTATCCACTGAGCCAAACCGGTCAGGGCCCTTGATCAGGTTTTAAATCGGTATTCCCTAAAACTGTTATAGAAGTAATTTATCACATTATAGATATGATGAGGCCACTATAATTTTTCACTCAATAAATATGGATATAAACATAAGTCCAGTACCTTTGATTCACTTTTGTTCATTTATTCATCTCTTTTGGCTTGATATTTTACATCCATGCTTCTAAGAAAAATAATAACTTAAGAATGATTCTGTTGGAATTTGCCACAGAAAGTATACAAGTTTTGTTTGGCTAACAGTAGGAAGTTATAACCAGCAGCAACACACCACAAAGTACCAAATCATCTACTCCAGTGTAGCCTCGTTTTGCTGTACCTCCTGCTTCAAGCAAGTTTTCAAAATTCTGTAGTGTTATTGTAGGCAGACTCTAATTTAAACAATATATCTTTTCTTACTGAAGTGAGATTTCTCAGAACTTTGTGAGAATATCTCTTACTCTGTAATTCTTTTTTTTTTTTAAAATATATTTTATTGATTTTTTACAGAGAGGAAGGGAGAGAGATAGAGAGTTAGAAACATCGATGAGAGAGAATCATCGATCAGCTGCCTCCTGCACATCTCCCACTGGGGATATGCCCGCAACCCAGGTACATGCCCTTGACCGGAATCGAACCTGGGACCTCTCAGTCCGCAGGCCGACGCTCTATCCACTGAGCCAAACCGGTTTCGGCGAGTAATTCTTATATCTTTTCAGGTTGCAATGAATGTATATGAGTTATCATCAGCTGCTGGATTGCCTTGTGAGATTGATCCTGCCCTTGTTGTAGCTCTCTCTTCACAAAAATCAGGTAAAATGCATTAGTAAAGATGTAGTAGTCTTAGTTGAAATTACCAGAGCAACACAGATATAGATGTGATACTTAATCTGTTTATTCAAATGCCTACTTTATGTCAAGCTTTTTTCTTTTTTGGGGATAAATATCAGTGCAGAAAAGGCAAAAATTTCTGTATACTGGAAGTTAAGTTACAGCATAGTCATCATACAGATTAGATTATGTAAGTCATAAAACTGGATTAGATTGCTAAATCCATTTAGTGGAGTAGATGCAGTCTGAGCCCTGGGATGCTCTCAACTTTAAGAGCTCAGAGAAAAGAGGAGGAACTACTAAAAACAAACAAAAAACTGAGAAGGAAGAACCAGTGAAGGATAAGGAAAACCAGGAAACAGTAGCTTCCAGGAAAGTGGAAAGGGAATGATCAGCTGCGTAGAATTAATGGGTGATGCTGACACAAGCAGTGTCAATGGCGTTTCCAGGGCAAAGCGCTGATTCGCAAGGGCTTAACAGAGAATAGGAGAAAAGGATTTAGAGATAAACTCTCAGAGTTTTACTTTAAAAAAGAGCAAAGAAATAAAATTATAGTAGCTGGTGGCAGAAGTAAAATCAAGAGAAAGTTTTTTTGAGGTGGGAAAATAAAGGTGTATGCCCATATTTGTTTGTATGCTAATGGAGATGATACCTAGAAAATGGTGTCCTTTTTTAAATAGGACTAGAGCAGGGGTCCTCAAACTTTTTAAACAGGGGGCCAGTTCACTGTCCCTCAGACCGTTGGAGGGCCGGACTATAGTTTAAAAAAAACTATGAACAAATTCCTATGCACACTGCACATATCTTATTTTGAAGTAAAAAAACAAAACGGGAACAAATACAATATTTGTATTTGCATGTGGCCCACGGGCTGTAGTTTGAGGACCCCTGGACTAGAGCTACTAACCATAAAGATTCTTTGTATTATTATGTAATATTAAACATTTAAGAGATTTTGAGGCCAGCCCTGTGAAATGTAGTACCCAGAATGCTCTTGATATTTCTAGATAACATTTCATCTGTTTCTGGCATTAAAATGCCCTCCCCTAGTCCTTTGCCTGTATGACTGAGTTCATCAGTTCTTTTTTGATTTAATATTGCTTTATGTTTGTAATTCATACAGTATGTTAATTATAGTCACATGGATAATTACTACTATTACTTAATTTGCTACAGCTGTATTTTTCATAACCAACCAAATTTTAAAAGCATATTCTGGCTCTTTTCTTATGTTCAACTCTTAGTTATATATGATAGTGAATAGTAGGGTGACTAGAAGTTCCCAGGCACAAGGTAATCCACAATTTTGGTTCACAATATAATAAATATTTTTGAAAGGGTTATATCTTAAAAGCCTTGGGCAATGCTAGTTATTTTCATGTATGACTGGTTCCTTCTGTCTTCTAAGATGGAGAGGTTGGAAATCCAGTCCCTTTACAAATTTATACCTTTTAAATAGTACATTTCAAATTATATTCATACCTATTTTAGATTAAAAAAAATATTAAGGATTTTATGAGATAATAAATTTTCTAAACTGTAGTAAATAGAATTTTCTTGTAAATAATTTTATCATCAGTTTTCAATAAGGAAATTTTGGGTTCCAATTATCCTAATTTATTTTTGCCCTGTAATCTTAAAATTTAAAAAGAGAAAAATATTAGCAGCCTTTGAAATATGCCTTGGGAATTGATAATAGCAAATAGTAACATATATTATTTATATTCATTCTGTATTTCTTGTAAAAAAAACTGTGATCAGTTTTGTAGAGGCAAAGTAAAATACCTTATATAAAAATTTAAATTTGCCTTTTCTGGTTTAGATGATCAACTCTTTAACTAATCTAGAAGAAATACCTTGGTTTTATTTTTAATTTTTCTCCCTTAGAAAACATAAGTCCAGAAGAAGAATATAAAATTGCCTGCCTCCTCATGGTCTTTGTGGCAGTTTCTTTGCCAACACTGGCCAGTAATGTGATGTCCCAGTATAGCCCTGCTATAGAAGGTAATTGTGGTCTAAAATTATTTTATCAATGGAAAAGTTATGAGTTTTGATATGGCAGATACTTTTCAAGTAATTAATATTTTTTATAATAAAATGTGGGTTAAGTTCTGCCATTTACTAGCTTTGTAACCTGAATAGTCAGTATTTCTTTTTCTAAATCCCAGTTTTCTGATATAGGAAACGTTTATGTGAGCTTATGGGTGCTTGAATGTATGTGTGGCAGGGGGTGGATGGTGAAGGGAGTATCTATCTCTTAGGATTATTTTAAGGATTGGATAAGAAAATGTTTGTAAAGCAGCTAAACATTTCTTTTTTTACGTGTCTAAGACATTATAAAACTGATGTAAGATTTCTTTTAGGGGTTTAATTGCTTGTTTAATACAGACATAATCATTTGTTGCTCACTTGCTGTGCTATTTTTAAAAGTACTAGTCCTCATGTAAGTGAAAGGAGAGCAAGGCAGATTATGCCCCAGCCTTGTTTTTAATCACATCACTATATATGTAGATTGTGAAGTCGTTCAAGATCTATTCTCTATGTCTTATTTAATATTTGGGGGTCACACACAAACCTCAAACCCTATTTGCACTTTCTCAGGGCATTGCAATAACATACATTGCTTGGCCAAAGCCATCAACCAGATTGCTGCAGCTTTGTTTACAATTCACAAAGGAAGCATTGAAGATCGTCTTAAAGAATTTCTGGCGGTATGTATTATCAGTAGCAAAACTCATGGCATTTTATAAAGAAAATTTAAAATAACTATGAGATGTAAGAGAATAAATTCTCTTAATTAACTAATTTGGGGGGCAGGGAGGAGGAACAAATAAGGCAGGGCATTAAAATCAAGGAGTAGTTGGTTTTGCATTTTTCCCCCTTAACATAGAAGTCTCCCAGTTTTTGAGTTCTGCAGGATGACTTTTTTTTCTAAGCTGATGTTTGTTGTACCTTAGAATTTTGTCTAGGGTTTAAAGAGGAAAAAACAAAACAAAGGAAAATTGAGGCAAAGAAAAGATGTTCTGTCTAAAAGGATATATTTTATTTATATTCATTTATTTGGAGAAAGACTGAAAATGATGACAAACTACTTCCAAAAGAGGGTGGTTGTGCTAACTCTGGCCTCATGAAGTATAGCTCTAGTTTCTAATATTAGTGTAGCTCTCTTTCCTTTATCAATGTAGCTTTTCCATATTTTACTTAAAGGAAAGATGCATCGTGGTATAATGAACACTAGAATAATGCTTCTTTTCAACTTATAAATCCTGTTAGCTTTTTAGAAAAGTTTATTTTTAAAACATTTAAAGCAATTATAGTACTAACTTGAGAAAATAATGTCTGTTTCAAAGAAAACAGTATTGAGATTTAAAATCTTTTTTCATTTCCTGTATTTCTTTTATTCAAGACTTGTCCTAATGTCCCATTAATTCAAACTTGGTGTGAAATTTTCTTATTTGGGAACTAAGAAATATAGTTAATACAGATATAAGAAAGATAAAAATTAAATCTTTTTTTTCCTGAAAAATAACCAGTTTTAAAGACCAATAAGAATATTTACTTACATTTATTTTTGTATCTGTTTATGCCTTAACTAGAGGCCCAGTGCACAAAGATTTGTGCACTGCGGGGGTGGGGTGGGAGGGGTCCCTCAGCCTCGCCTGCGCTCTCTTGCAGTCCAGGACTCCTCAAGGGATGTCCACCTGCCAGCTTAGGCCCGCTCCCTGGCTTATGGCTGAGTGGAACTTCCCCTGTGGGAGCACATGGACCACCAGTAGGCAGCTCCTGCGTTGAGCATCTGCCCCCTGGTGGTCAGTGCACATCATAGTGACTGGTCGTTCCCCCCCGTTAGGGTCAATGTGCATATTACCCTTTTATTATATAGGATAGCTCTCTAAATTATTGCTTGAATGTAAAGAATCTTATTTGTCATTTAATTGCTCATTATATAAGCAGCTGAGTGATTAAAATTTGCTGTAAGTTTAAGCATACTGAAAATAAAAAGTCACTGGTGAACATTTTATTTAAAAAACTCACTTAAAATGTGTGTATACTTTTCAGCTTGCATCCTCCAGTCTACTGAAAATTGGCCAGGAGACAGACAAAACAACAACAAGAAATAGAGAATCTGTTTATTTACTGCTAGATATGGTAAGTCTCATTTTAATTTTTAGTGACAACAAAGAAGTTCCAGCCATTCCTGATTGTCTTTTCTTGGCTTTTAGTGATTAAATATCAATAAGAGCTGAGGTGCTTTTTTTATTCCTGGTGCTCATTCCCCCAAACTGTACACTTTCTAAAATTGCTAAAAAGATTGACAATCACCTGTATTTTATAGTATGGTAATCATATCAGAAAACAACAAAATAAAAGGTTAGCATTACCTCTAAGGTATTCTTTGTAGTTTTTTAACTTGTTGGGAAACACTTGAGTCTTATATTTTCCTACTGTATTAGTTTTAGCTCTTCCAGTTTTCTGTAGTCTGACCCCATTCTGCCCATTTGATACAATTTTCTATAATATTCTATAGTGCATTCCTTCTCTTGACTTCCATGAACCAGCTGTGCTTGTTTCTACCATGAAGCTCTTTCCTCACTTAGAATAATTTCCTTTACCTGCAGAGGTCTATGTCTAAATGATTCAGCATACCCCATAGCTCAAATCGTTTTATGTATAGACTTTCCTGATTACTCCGGTCTACGTTAATCTTTCTTCTCTTTCGAACTTCTCTAGAACTTACAGCTTTACACCACTTAATTATAGTTGATTTGATGTTTAATTTTGCTTTGTAGTCTAGTCTTGGGTCTCCATTTGGACTTCAAGATATGGCCATTTTAAATGTTTGTATTCTCTTTTATGTCTAACACTAGAGGTCCAGTGCATTAAATTCGTGCACAGGTAGGGTCCCTAGGCCTTGCCAGTGATCAGGGTCAATCAAGGTCTTTCAGCTGCTGGCTGGGGCCTGCCTTCATTCTGCACCGCCCCATGGTGATCAGCGCATGTCTTAGTGAGCGATCAAACTCCTGGTCTCCCGGTCGAACTCCCGAGGGTACACTTAGCATTTTAGCCTTTTATATATATATATACTAGAGGCCCCATGCACAAAAATTTGTGCACTCGGCGGGCGGGGGGGGGGGGGGGTGTCCCTCAGCACAGCCTGCGTCCTCTCACAGTCTGGGACCCCTTGGAGGATGACCACTTGCTGGCTTAGGCTTGCTCCCCGGGGATTGGGCCTAAGCTGGCAATCAGACATTCCTCTGGCAGCCCGGCAGCCCTCGGGGGATGTCCACTTACCAGCAGGGAGCAGGCCTAAGCTGCAGTCGGACATCCTTAGCACTCCTGAGGAGGCAGGAGAGGCTCCCACCACCACCGCTGTACTGGCAGCCGTCAGCCTGGCTTGTGGCTGAGCAGAGCTCCCTCATGTGGGAGCTCACTGACCACCAGAGGGCAGCTCCTGCATTGAGCGTCTGCCCCCTGGTGGTCAGTGTGTGTCATAGTGACCAGTCATTCCCAGTCTTTCTGCTGTTAGGGTCAGTTTGCATATTACCCTTTTACTATATAGGATAGAGGCCTGGTGCACGGGTGGGGGCCGGCTGGTTTGCCCTGAAGGGTGTCCCGGATCAGGGTGGGGGTCCTGCTTGGGTGCCTGGCCAGCCTGGGTGAGGGGCTGATGGCTGTTTTCAGGCTGGCCATGCCCCCCGGCAACCCAAGCTCCCAGCCTCTCCTTTTTATCTGGGATTTATTTATCTTATATAATTGAAACTTTGTAGCCTTGCACGTAGCCCAGGGCTGGCCAGGGCCGGCGGGAAGCTTGGCTTCCTCTATCACTGGGAGCAACCCAAGACTCCTGCTGCTCCAGCTCAGTGGCCGCTGCCTTCTTAGTTGGGTTAATTTGCATACCCACTCCTGATTGGCTGGTGGGCGTGGCTGGTGGGCGTGGCTTGAGTGTAGTGGACTGTTAATTTGCATGTTTCTCTTTTATTATATAGGAC
Source organism: Myotis nattereri (assembly GCF_964212035.1). NCBI lineage: Eukaryota > Metazoa > Chordata > Mammalia > Chiroptera > Vespertilionidae > Myotis > Myotis nattereri. The sequence continues at coordinate 37,226,942 of NC_138082.1, forward strand.
TAGTGGTCCGGTGCATGAGAATTGTGCACGGTGGGGTGTGTCCCTCAGCCTGGCCTGCACCCTCTCCAATCTGGGACCCCTCAGAGGATGTCCGACGGCCGGCAGTCGGACATCCCTCTCACAGTCTGGCACCACTGGCTCCTAACCGCTCACCTGCCTGCCTGCCTGCCTGCCTGATTGCCCCTAAACACTCTGCCTGCCAGCCTGATTGCCCCCAACTGTGCCCCCCTTCTGGCCTGATCATCCATAACTGCCCCCCCTTGCCGGCCTGCTTGCCCTCAACTCCCCCCACCCCCACCCCACTGCTGGCCTTCTTGCCTCCAACTGCCCCCCCACCAGCCTGCTCGCCCCCAACTGTCCCCCGCCCCCCTGCCGGCCTGCTTGCCCCCAACTGCCCCCCTCACTGGCCTGCTCGCCCCCAACTGCGCTCCCCTGCCATCCTGCTTGCTCCCAACTGTTCACCCCCAACTGCCCTCCCCTCCTGGCCTGATGTTTTCTAACCACCTCTGCTTTGGCCCCATCACCATGGCTTTGTCCAGAAGGTCTCCCAGTTTAATTAGCATATTACCCTTTTATTAGTATAGATATTGTTGAAGGCTATGAAAGTGTGTAGTATGTTCCCATTGGTTAACTGATTTCTGAGAGCATTCACCGTGGCACACTTACCTTTCAGATTTTAAAGTAAAGGGAAAATAAGTTGTGTCTATTTCTAGTAAGAACAATGTAACAATGTAAAATTATGGTTATTAGTTGTCAGTAAATGTTCTCATAATAAATAATTGGAATTCTAATGCATTTTGGAATTTTCCAGATTGTGCAGGAATCCCCATTCCTAACAATGGATCTTTTGGAATCTTGTTTTCCTTATGTCTTGCTGAGAAATGCATACCATGCTGTCTACAAGCAAAGTGTTACATCTTCTGCATAAAATATCTACTTATTGAAGACAAGCACGCATTTTTGTTGCCTGGGTTTTACCTGTAAACTGTGGAGCTATTTTACCTTAAGGCCTGAAAAACAGTTTTGTGGATTATAAATTTTTTTCATATGGTTGTATTTTCTGATCATTGGTTTCTTAATATAGTTGTACTACAATATACTTGGTTGATTTAGGTTGCACATTCACTGAATTCACAGAAATTATCCCTATAATTTTAGAGTATCATTTGTTTGAAAAATATACATTATCTCTGTTTTTGATATTTGATAATGAAAAAAACCTTTGCTTGTTTATTTCTCAAAAAGAATTGTATTTAGTGATTATTTTAGGTAGTGATATAGCATTCATCTGTGTGTAAATTATTTCATATAGGGAAGAGTTCTGATCTGTACCTATGGTTCTTATTGAAAACAAAACTGGATGTGCATTTCTGTGATGTTATGAATACATTTCTACTTTATTTTGAAACATTTGCCAAACTAAATACTATAACACTGTATAACATTAAAAATGTTAAAGGACTGCTTAGCATTAGAAGCAGACTATGTCCAGAAATCCTAAAACAGCAACATATGTTGTTGCTTGTATAAAGCCTAGTGATAATTTTTAGACTAACTTCCATGGTTGCCCTATTGGCATTAGCACTACCATTGTACCCTGCTGTATAATAAATAATCTTAAACACTATCAACTGTGGATAAAAATGTTAGTCCCTAACCACTTTTTATATGTTTTAAATTTTTGAAAATTAAGTGTACCTGCCATAACATAAAATAAACACTAGACTGTATCACGTTTTTAATGATTTCTTTAATTTGGGATCCTTAGAAATTTATTCAATAACATGGAAGTATTAGTTTAAAATAAGCTTTAGTTTAGTTTAGTTTAGTTTAGAAATGTCTAAATATAGCATTTGACACTAGGTCAGCTATTACAAGGTTTGTTTAAATGTTTTGAAAAACATTCCACTGGAAAAATATTAAAATTAGAAAATAAAATTACAAAACATTTTTAAAAATTCAAAACTAAAAGGAAACTTGTGTGACATCAGCCTGCTAATTGTATCTGTGACCAGATAGATGGACAGAGTTACTTGAAAGAATGGGGAGGGGAGAAGGAATGATGGTGGAACTAGTGAAAATGTTGAGAACTACATCAGTAATGAATGGGAAAGACATCAAAGGCCTGTTGCTTGGTGGATGACATGGAGGGCAGAGCAGCCCATTTCATTTAAAAACTAACCAGATGTTTTGCTCTTTGCTTGGCATTGTAAAGACTGTGTTTCTGGTATCAGAGCTTCTGTTGTTCACAGCTTGTTATGTATACACTGGTACCTTGTGTTAAGATAAAAGAAAGTTGCTGTGTCCTCAGTTATCCTTTTCTTTGTTCAGATACATAGAGTGAAGTGAAATTGAGACGCCACAAGATTATAATGCTACTAGAGGCCCGGTGCATGAAATTCGTGCCTTTGGTGGGGGGGGAGGTCCCTCAGCCTGGATTGCGAGAGGGCACAGGCCAGTCCGAGGGATTCCACCAGTGCATGATCGGGCTGGGGAGGGACCTCAGGAGGGCTCCAGGGCATGTCTGGGCCGTCTTGCTCAGTCCTTATATGCCGGACCCCAGCAGCAAGCTAACCTACCAGTCAGAGCATCTGCCCCCTGGTGGTCAGTGCATGTCATAGAGAGCGGTTGAGTGGCCTTAGCATATCATTAGCATATTACACTTTGGTTGGTTGAATGGCTGACCAGACACTTAGCATATTAGGCTTTTATTATATAGGATTTTGTATGTGATTTCTCCAGTCTATATTTAAAGCAGAGAATAGTTGTTACTATCTACTAAAATTTCTCAGTAGTTCTATGAGGATTTTTTAAAAAGGAATATTTAAATGGAGTAGTGTTAGACTTGAAATAACCTGATTACACAGTGAACAGTTGAAACTATGATTAAATGTTGTTTTGACATTTCAGGATCCTAGAGTGGTAATTTGTCAATAATGATATCCTGCATGGTAAAGTAGGTATTTGATATGTGCACTTTGATTGGAGTAATATGTGGAAAGGCATATGGATGTACATGAGACATTGTTTATCCCTGTTCAGGCCAAGAAAAGATCACTCTTAGTCATGTGAAGTTTGTCTAGTCCCAGTTTTTTTCTCAAATACTAAACTGACTGACTGCCTGGCTGATGTATTGTTGATTCTTTACAGAGAGTCATTCTACTTAAAAAAAAAAGGTGGGGGTGGGGGTCGAAAGAACCCTAGCCAGTTTTGCTCAGTGGGTAGGGTGTTGGCCTGTGGACTGAAGGGCCTTGGGTTTGATTCCAGCCAAGGGACCAAACATACTGGTTGCAGGCTCGATCCCTGGCCCCAGTGCAGGAGGCAACCAATCAATGTGTGGCTCTCTCACATTGATATTTCTCTCTCTGTCTCTCCCCATCCCTTCTACTTTCTCTAAAAATCAATGGAAAAGTATCCTTGGGCGAGGATTAATAACAAAGACAAGAGGCAAAAGTAACTTGGAAAATTGAAGTTAAATTGACAACTACTATTTCAAATATCTTATGTTAACTTTTCTTATTTTCTTCTAAATTTACACTAGGAAATACTGTTTTTGTTGCTTTCTCTACTATAATGTGATCATACCATGTAGCTTGGCTGTAATCGGCTTGTTTCACTCAATAGTGGAAAAAAGTCTTTGATATGTTTTTTTAATGCCTCCATACATACCATAGCCACTTTAAAAATTTCATTTGGATGGACATTTAGGCCATTTCGTGTTTTTCATTATTATAAATATCTTGTATCTGTATTTTGATGAACTTGTCCTATTATCTCCTTAACATAATTTCTCAAAAATTTAGATTACTTAGCGGAAGGATGTATGCATTTTAAACTTTGATACATATTAGATTTCCCTCCAGTAAGATTACGTCTACAATTGTGTGTTTTAATTCCTCCATTGTTGCCAATGCATCTTTGCCTCTTCAAAAAGTGAAGCATAAATCTTTTAAAAATTTGTATAGCTTTGCTTATTGTGATGTAGAATATTCTTTTATAGATTTATTTTGTAGGTTTATTTATATATAAATGATTACATAAATATATATTTTGTAGGGTTTTTTTGTTTTTATTTCTTTAATGAAATTAATCATTTCATTTTTTTATTTTCAATTCAAGTGTTTTAAAGATTTTCTTTTAAAATACCACTTATTACATGTTTAAAATAATTTAGTACATGTAGTTAGGACTGAAATGCAACCCCATGTAATCTTGAGTACAGTGATATGACTTTTAAAATATACTAATATAACTGTTACAAGTACTTTGATAATTGATTTTTAGTGGACTTTTAGAGATATAGAACATTTATTTCCAAATCTAAGTTAAGAACAGCATTGATATGAAAAGGATATATACCTGTTAAAGAATGAAAGATGTTCAATTTAAATATATGTACTTCAGAGTAGATTGAAATTACACCAAAATTCTAATTCCTTTATTCTAAATTTATACTATAAAATAGGTATCTTATAAATGATAAAGCTAATTCAGAAAGGTACTGTTGTGTAGTTAGATACTATATGTAGGAGGCTATATCAATTTTAGCCTCATTTCTCAGAGATGTGATTTTGAAAACTTTATGTTCTCTAATAAAACAACTAAGGCAAAAAGTTGTAAGATTTTCCTTGCCTTTTATATTAATAACCTGGTATACATAATTTTTAAAAAAGAAAAAGACCCCCCCCCCAAAATCAGCAGTTTTTCCTCCTAACGTGGTATAATTAATACTGAACTTTGTCTTTCAATTAAATTCTAAAATTTGTAAAAGCCCTTCATATATATATATATATATATATATATATATATATATATATTTTAATATATTTTTTGATTTTTTACAGAGAGGAAGGGAGAGGGATAGAGAGTTAGAAACATCAATGAGAGAGAAACATCGATCAGCTGCCTCCTGCACACCCCCTACTGGGGGTATGCCCGCAACCAAGGTACGTGCCCTTGACTGGAATCGAACCTGGGACCCTTGAGTCCGCAGGCCGACGCTCTATCCACTGAGCCAAACCGGTTAGGACAAGCCCTTTATATTTTAATGTTAATCTACCATTAAGTTATTATCATTCATTCCACCCTAGACTTCATTTTATAGAAAGTTTTCCCATTTTACAAAATGCTATGGAATCTAGGTAAAGTGGTGTTTTTGTTATTAAACATACAGAGGAAATAGAAATCTATATCATATTATTTTAAATGTAATTAAGATAGTTCCCTGAGAAGAAATTGCTGCCCTATCTGTCATTAATTTATTTTTATTTACTGTAATCCTTACCTTTATAGACTGGGCTATTGCAGGCAGGATCTCTGGTCACAGAGTACTGAATCAATCAATTTGGAACATATGTCTGCACTGTTAGAATCAAAAAGATGTGTAAAATCTTACCCTGCCTCCAGGAGCTGAGAGTGAACTTTGTACTGTTTAAATTATATTTTAATCAGCTGATTATTGTGTTGTGATAATGTTGCAATTCAGGAAAAAAGACTGCTGGGACCTTATAGGCAAGAGAAGGTTGAGTCCAGAAAAAAGTCAGAGCCTGCCTTTACGGGTTATACTTGGCATAGTGCTGTGGCGATAGTTGTGAGAATCTGATGCAATTGAGCCAGTATCAGCTGGATGAGATACATTTAGTTTAAGCTAGCAGTACCCCTACCTCGTATTTGTATTTCCCCAGCAAGTAAAACAGTGCCTCGGAATTCAAAGGAGAGAGCTTTCTTTCTTTTCCTTTAGGCCCTTCCTTCCTTCCTTCCTTCCTTCCTTCCTTCCTTCCTTCCTTCCTTCCTTCCTTCCTACCTTCCTCCCTCCCTCCCTCCCTCCCTCCCTTCCTCCCTCCCTCCCTCCTTCCCTCCCTTCCTCCCTCTCTCCCTCCCTCCCTTGCTCCCTCCTTTCTTTTCTTCCTTTTCTTTCTTTCCCTCCCTTTCTTTTGTCCAATTTATCTCTAACTAGAGTCCTGATGCATGAAATTTGTGCAAGGGGCTCGGCCCTCACAGCCCCAGCTTCGTCCAGAAGGTTGTTCGGATGTCCTGTCTAATTAGAATAGTACACTTTTATTATTATAGATTTTTCCTGCCTTCTCTTTTCCAGAGGTAATCATAGAACTTGGCACAGGTGCTTCCCAGGACTTCCCAGTCTGGATCCTCCAGTTGGTCATTTGTACTTTCCTAATCATTTTCTACCACTTTTCTATTCAGTCATTAGCAAATATTTTAAGATGCCTGGATATAATGGTGATGAAAGTAGAGAAGTATAGTAGAGTTTGCATTGTAATGATGGTAGACAGTAGGGGGGTAAACTTCTGATAATGAGAGGGGAAGACATAGGGTGGGGAGCTGGGGAGAGGGAGAGGGAGTCGTTTGGGACATTAGAAGGTCATCGGGGAAGGCCTCTGTAGAAGCATTGGGCTGATACATGGAGGATGAGAAGGAACCAGAAATGGGGCAGAGTGAACACTGAACGTAAAGGCCCAGAAGGCAAGAACAAACTTGGCATGTATGAGAAGTAGAAGTTTACTACTTAGTGTTTCAGTCGCAAAGCTAGCTCTTTTTTTTTTTCTGGTCTGCCTGTCTTCCTTTATTCTTTGCTTATAAATTCAAAGTTCACAAATCCAGTCTAAGGTAGGGAGGTTGGTTATAAAGGAGGAAACGAACTGAATTTACTGATACGCTGTGGCATTAATCTGAGAATGGGTAAAGTCTATTTACATCATCAGGCCTAAACCAAGGCCAAGTCCTATCAGGTAGTGAACTGTAATCTAGTTAATTTGCATATAAACATGCCCACCCGTCTATTATAATGGCTTACCATTGGAAGATTTTAGCTGAGTCATTCGTAGAGACTTTTGTGAATGACTAATCCTTAAAATAGTGTAACTTCTTACATCTGTCCTTCATCTCTTTTTAGCCTCTTGAGCATGTACCATGGTTTCATTTGATGGCCTTGGCCTGAATTTCCAAATAGACAATATGTCCTCAAAATTCTAAAGATTGCCATGACATTTGTCCTTGGGGAAAGAATTTGTTGGAAATTTTAAATTTTTTAATCTTCAGCAAAAAAAAAAATTTTTTTTGTTATTTGGTCCTATTGGACAGGAAAATTAAGTAATATATATTGACTCTACTTTGGTTTTATTTTCAGAGTAGAAAGTTGCATTAAGTATATTAAAATTTCATTCTTGTATGAACCAAACTTTCCATACACATTGCTATCATTCGAGATCAAGCATGCCTAACTCTGGAATGTTTCATTTCCAAGAAAAGTTTTCAGCCTGTCATTCTGACCAGAAAATAACAAAATAGGATAAATTAGCAATCTAAGTCAGGAATCTAGCCATAGAGGGCCATTTCTCATTTCTGATTCAGTGCACTCACTTTGATCCTTACCTTACTAGCTTTCTCAATTTTTGGGGTGGGATGGATGGACAAGTGTTTGGTGCAGGAGCATTCTGGCCAACCTCTTATATGAGGTCCACAAACCTGGAAAATGGGTGACCTAGAGATGGAGCTGTATTGAATATGCCATGGTGATTGCACATCTATTTTTTAAATTGTAATGTATTTTTTATTGTAAAAGAGTGTCAAGAGGTTGACAATGCAAATTATTGAAGAAGACTTCCCCTTGGTTCCTGAATCTGCTGGGCTCCGATGTACCAGTAAGTCTCCATTAGCACATCTCAGGTTTCCTGGTCTTTTGCAGGTATGTTGATTATATGAGATTGCTTGGAAACGAAAGTCCACTTGATGTTAAAACAGACTTATTGTGCCTTTCACATTTCCTACAGGGAGAGCTACATATCTCAAATGCTTTCACAATTTAACAGTAAAGTTAGTGCTTTCGCCAAACCAAAGAATTCTCTATCACAAGTTGTTGAATCAAACCTCTCATAACATATGCAATATATCCAGGTTGACAGGTTTAAAAAAATTAGAATTTAAAACAATCTTTAGACTGATTTTTCATATTTGAAAGACTAGTTATTTGCAGCATACAAATGGAGAGAGCAGTGCAAAATGCATCAAGTTGTATATGATAAATGTACTGTCAACCTAATGGCTGCCTCTAAGCAGAGTGAAAAATACCACTTCTCAAAAGCAATCTAAATTGTGAAGTTCACAATTTAGATCAATTGCTACTCTAGTTCTATACATTGCAAAATGATTCCAGAAACAGATTAAACATGCAATTGTTTTACAAAACTACAAATATTGTTTGGGACTTTACAAAACTGTAAAATGTAGCACTATATTTCTAAATTCAAGATAGTTTTACAGTAGAATAGATAATACTTCCATAGAAGTCTAGTCAAAATTAACCGCTCTGTCGACCATTCTTCCATATTATTTCTTCCAAATCTTAGCCTAAGAAGATCTGTGCTCTATCATAGCATTTAAATCTGTTTTAAGGGTTTTATAAGATTTTTCAGTCTAGAAATAACGTTAAAGCAAATGAATTTATACCTACAAATGTCTTGCTAAAAATAGAATCTAATGCAATATGACAATTCTATATTGGATAAATTTTGAACCAAATTCCTAAGAATGACAATTTAAAATTTATATTTGACAATTATAATTTGAAATCTATAAAACAAAAGTATAATTATAACTTTTATGGGAAAATATTCACAAAGAATGAAGACCCTTGAAATTTAGTTATTTATAGCTGTCAGATGACAAGTTTTCTAATTATAGCCATTCATAAACACTCATCACCTTAAAGAATGCCAGTGTGGTTTTTTTAGATATATTGGTTGATTTCAGAAAGGAAAGAGAGAGAGAGAAACATCAATGATGAGAGGGAATCATTGATCTGCTACCTCCTGCACTTCCCCTACTGGGGGTTGAGCCTGAACCTGGGCATGTGCCCTGTCCAGGAATCAAACCATGACATCCGGTTCATAGGTCGATGCTCAACCACTGAGCCACGCCAGCCGGGCGGCCAGTTTATTTTTAAAATAAACTAAAAAGTGAGAAAGTAGGGGTTTATTTTATGTAACAGTGCTATTATGATAAGGCACCACTTGATATGTGACAAAGCCAAAGTGTTTCCAAATCATGTATTTTTGTTACTGTGTCTTAACCATTAGAATGGTTGGGGGGAGGTGGTAGTAGTGGGGTTGAGGGGAATGACAACAGGACCTACTTTCTCTCGAATATATTGAGACGCAGGTTAGAAGTTTCTCAGGTAAATTCATGGCTAGAGCAAAATTAAGCAAGAGCTGAGAATTTTACATTTCTCCCCGAAGCTGATTTCTCAGATGGTCACAACCAATTAAATATTTCAAAATATGTCCTTAGGCATTGCTATCATCATCATCATCATCATCATCATCATCATCATCATCAGATACATCATTTAAAGGTGACTTCAATACTGACTGTAGGAGTCCGACCTAGTAGGCTGGCATGTGGCCATGTCCCCGGTAGAAAGTAGGTCATAGCAGAAGTTACAACTCCACACAGGCTTAGAGGGCTGGCTGGGAAGAAAAAAATCCCTTTTCAGAGCAGGACCCACAGACAACAAAACCACATTTGCAGCAACGGTGACGACAGTTAAAGGTGTGAGCTTCGCTTCTGTAACAGTTGCCTCAAAGTCAGGAACCCAGACAGCATGTTCATTACTGGGTGTCGTCCCACTTTTGGAGAATAAATCGTAACATTTACGTATGTGATTCATCCATTCTGATTTCTCAGTGGCAGTGGCAGCATAAATGGCAGATGATTTAGTTGGTGTCTTGAGACGCCATCCATTCTTCAAGTCTTCCTCATCTTCGATGGAATCAATAGTGACATTTTCCAGGGGAATAATATGTTATATTTTTTCTACTGGATGACAATATTGCCATATACAAGAATGTCATTAAACAAGAAAAACTGCTGCCCTAGCTGGTTTGGCTTGGTGGATAGAGTATTGGCCTGCGGACCTAGAGGTCCCGGGTTAGGTTCTGGTCAGGGGCACATGCCCGGGTTGCCGGCTCAATCCCCAGGGTGGGTGTGCAGGAGGCAGCGGATCGATGATTCTCTCTCCCTCTCCCTCTCTGAGATCAATAAAAATGTAAAAAAAAAACAAACTGCTTTGCTTTGGCTTTTTCTGCACAACTTAGTCAATACTCCTCCAATAAGAACCCCTCCGGGTATAGTTAAGGTTTGACCAGCTGCTACAAAACAGTTTTCTCCTATATTTATACATCTAGTATTTGCTTCGCTGTTTGCCAACTGATCCACCATGTTTTGCTAACACCCTGGCTGGGTGTGAGCGGCAGTGGCACTCCCCAGCCCAGCCTCCCACGGAGTGCAGGCATGGCAGGTAGGCAGGCAATAGGCATAGCTGCTGCAGGTAACTCCCCTGCCCCTCTAGGCGAACCCCACTAGGGTCACTTGGGCTGGCCTCTCTAGGCACACCGCCACCCACACCGGCGATTGCCATGTCTTAATGTGGTGTATGGCTGAGTCACATTCATAGTGTGCATACTGACCAAATCATCAGTGGTTGAGACTTGAAATTAATATTTAACCAAGTCCTACACTGAAGATTACCATCATAGGATATAAGCTTCTAAAGTATAGGAATCAATTTTATTCAAAAATTATAACTGTATTACGTCAGTTGTATTTAAAATTTTTAATGTAGTTCAGAATCATTAATTTCTACCAGGCAGTGAAGAGATCTTAAGTAGAGCAGAGAGCAGCTCATGATACAGTTACTATCAAATTACTAAGATTATGAGCAACTATTAAAAGCATTTCCTCTTTAGTAACTCCTGGATTTGAAGTTTTGGGGGGTCACTGGTGATAATCAAATTTCATTAAAGTATTCTGACAAACAGAAACTTCATGCACTATTGAATGAGGTTTTATAAAAAACAACAGCACTAAGATATGTTGCCCTTTTTTATTTTAAAATATGTCTTTATTAATTTTTTAAAATTGATTTTTAGAGAGAAAGGGAGAGAGCTAGATAGAAATATTGATGAGAGAAACATTGATCGGCTGCCTCCTGCACAACCCCTACTGGGGATCGAACCTGAAACCTGGGCATGTGCCCTGACAGAGAATCAAACCAGTGACCTCTTGGTTGCTGGGTCAATGCTCAACCACTAAGCCACACTGACCAGGCAGATTCTTCTTTCTTTCTTTCTTTTCTTTCTTTCCTTTCTTTCTTTCTTTCTTTCTTTCTTTCTTTCTTTCTTTCTTTCTTTCTCTCTTTTCTCTCTTTTCTCTCTTTTCTCTCTTTTCTCTCTTTCTCTCTCTTTTCTCTCTTTTCTCTCTTTTCTCTCTTTTCTCTCTTTCCTTCCTTCCTTCCTTCCTTCCTTCCTTCCTTCCTTCTCCTCCTCCTCCTCCTCCTCCTCCTCCTCCTCCTCCTCCTCCTTCTCCTCCTTCTCCTTCTCCTCCTCCTCCTTCTCCTCCTCCTCCTCCTCCTCCTTCTCCTTCTCCTTTCCTTCCTTCTTTCCTTCCTTCCTTCCTTCCTTCCTTCCTTCCTTCCTTCCTTCCTCCTTCCTTCCTCCTTCCTTCCTCTCTTTCTCTTTCTCTTTCCCTTCCTTCCTTCCTTCCTTCCTTCCTTCCTTCCTTCCTTCCTTCCTTCCTTCCTTCCTTCCTTTCTCTTTCTCTCTCTCTCTCTTTCTCTTTCTTTCTTTCCCTCTCTCTTTCCTCTCTCTCTCTTTCACTTTCTTCTTTCTTTCTTTCTTTCTTTCTTTCTTTCTTTCTTTCTTTCTTTCTTTTCTTTCTTTCTCTTTCTTTCTTTCTTTCTTTCTTTCTTTCTTTCTTTCTTTCTTTCTTTCTTTCCCTCTCTCTCTCCTCTCTCTCTCTTTCACTTTCTCTCTTTCTTTCTTTCTTTCTTTCTTTCCCTCTCTCTCTTTCTCTCTCCTCTCTCTCTTTCACTTTCTCTCTTCTCTCTCTCTCTCTCTCTCTCTCTCTCTCTCTCTCTCTCTCTCTCTCCTTCTTGAGAGAGGATGACAGAGGGAAAGAAACATCAATGTGAGAAAGAAACATTGATTGTTTGTCTCCCACACACACCCCAATCAGGGATCAAACCCGCAACCTGGATATGTACCTTGACTGGGAATCAAACCCGCAACCTTTTGGTGCATGGGTCGATGCTCCAACCAACTGAGTCACCCTGCCAGGACACCCTTATTTATTTTTTATCTAATGTCTTTTGCATTCACTTACTGTCTGTAAACCTTGGTTCTAGAAATGGAGAATGTAACTGGCTCTCAAGATGAAAATATAGCTTCTGAATTTCCATTTGCACATCCTCTTTAATTGCATGTACACCAATTTTAGCATCTCCCCTGCAGTAGAAGGATCTTTATAGCACATATCATGTAAGAAATATTTGCATTCTAAAAGCACATTCACACTTAAACTGATCGATAGAATTCAACATATAAAGCACATGCCAGGGCTGACCAACAGACCCTGGGTGACGGTTGAATGGATTACTCGGACACAACGTTTGCTGTGAAAGAGAGGGCTAAGGGACTGCCTGGCTAAAGGAACTGGGTAGCCTCGATTGCCTGCCTCGTTAGGCTTTTATTGTAACAGCAGTTTGAGATAGGAAAATTTTCACTCCCAAGTTATATCTAAAATGTTTATCTTTATTTGAAGGTGAATATTCAATCATTAATCATAAATCAGGATGCCATACTAACTAGGTATGACCATAACCTATGTAATTAATTACATGGTCATTGATTGCAAGTTGTGGATGTCAGAAAGCACGCTGAAGTTGGCATTCAACTGTTAGATCTTATAAAGGCCTAAACTGAAGCTGAGGAGCAGATAAAGTACAACTTCCCAGGCTGAAACTGAACTTCAGTTCATTCTTAAATCTTTCCTTTGGCCAAAATGTCCAAGGGTCATTGTGTGCAGCTGGAAGCAGGGCCCAGCTGGCAGAACTTGAGATGGGAGGGAAGGGAAAATTTGACGTTGGCTATTAGTAGGGGTTTTGTCCAAAAATGCTGACTGGAGTAATAATGAGAGCTAAACTTTATCCAGACGTCACTATGTACCAGGCACCACTAAGAGTTGTGTTGGTTTTTTTTGCCTTTATGACAGAAAGTTTTATTGTTAATTATTTATCTTAATAGTTTCAGAAAGAGGTACACATTAGCTCAGTCCAACATGATTGGCAGTTGGCAAAATCTAGTAGAGCAAGTGTTCTGATTGCTAAGGATTTAATTTGAATGCTTTTAATATTTAGCCATCTAACACTTCAAACATAGTCCAGAATAAAATGCATCACCTCCCTCCCTGTCACTTTAATACCCCACCTACCTCACTTCAATATGGAAATATCTTCATTAAATATGATTCCCAGAGGAACGAGTTCTCTGGAGAGGATAGCCACAAGGGCAGTGCACAAAAAGAAAAACTGAAAACTCTGTATGATAACTTACTAGTCTAAGGAAACAGAAACCTTCCCATGTATTAAGAAATCAATCCAGTTACAAATGCACTACTAGGTCTATGAGAAGAGGTTCTGGAGTAACAACTGAAAATGGCCGGCTATTTACAAGGTACACACGCAGGTGCAGGTACGGCGCACCCGGCCCAGCGCGGCCCTCAGAAGCCAAGCGTTCTCTCCCCCGCAGGCCACACGCAAGAGCCCACCTTCCTCTGTGCCTCCTCGCAGAGTCGCCCATAGTTAGGCTGGGCTGCGGGACTGTCTTATCCACAACAGGGGGACTGCCTTTTCAGAAGGAGCTGGACCCGTTCCCTGATGGTCCTCGCGGATCGAGCCCCAGGGAGGTCAGACGGAACCAGACACTTCCGTTTGTCAATGTCAGCATCTGCTTCACCGCAGCGGCGAGGCAGGGACGCAGCCGGCTCCGGAGCCGCAGAGCTCAGAGCACCAACCACAACCACCGCAACCGGGCGGCAGCGGTGACGACGGACAGGCGGGACTTCCGGCCGCCACACCTAGCCACACCGCTAAGTTCTGTCTAATGAAATCCTCCAAGTATTGCTCACTTAGCCCTCATAACTACCCTACAGGATGATTATCCTCACTTACTGAGGTGGAAACTGAAGCTGAGCAAAGGTGAGTGACCTGTACCGTGTCGCACTGCAAGGTCGCGGCGGAGCTAGGACTTCAATCTGGCCCAGAGCTGTGTGCATATCATGACAGTGTTTCTCAGATCTCTCAGATAGGAATGTGATTTCTTTTTGTTATCCAGGAGCATTAACACTGCTTTGCACTAATTTAACTGCAGGTCAAGGAGCAGAATACACAGGGCTTACATTTTGCCACCTGATAGTAGGCGTTTTCCTGCCCATTACCTCCGTTAATCAACACAACCAAATTGCTCAGTAGGGATTTTCTAGATTTTCATAAATGAACGAGGAAAGTGGCACAAAGTTATTGAGTGACAGTGATGAAATTAAACTCTACGTCCTTTGGATTTCTAGTCCATATTTCTTCCACTGTGCCATGCTTTCCCCCAAAACACTGAAAAATATTTCCTTAGTAAATAACAGTGGGTTTGGGGGTATCATGTCTACTTTCTCTTCTCCCTGATCCTAATTTATTTCTCCACTTTTTCTCTCTGATCCTCCATAGCTTAATATCTACTGAATCAAATTTCTTTCCCTGTCTATCTTTACTCTCCCCTGCTCTGCAATATGTAATAGATAGTATGTCAAATATTTACCAATTTTGAAAATACAGGTATACCTTGGGTTTGGTTGCAGATCACTGCAATAAAGTGATTTATAATCTTTTTGCTGGTGGAAGGTCTTGCCTTTAATTTGTACAAAACAACCCCCCCCCCCACACACACACACACACAAACCCAACCAAAAAAAGCCAGCAAACAAAAACATCTGTGAAGCACAATAAAGCGAAGTGCAATAAAATGAGCGATGCTTGTTCTCATTTTACTTGTGAGGCTCAAACTCACGCTGTATTTACTTTCTCTGTTAAGAAAAAGGACGTTTTGGTTAATTTGTGAAGCGAACCCAGCTGTTGAAGTGAGATCAACTTTGGAGTCCATAACACCTGGCCTCGTATTAGGGTAGAGAACTCTGTAAATATAATTGATTGATTTAATGATTTGGCCTTTATGGAAGATGAACGTATTTTCAAGATGATAACTAATACGTGAATGAAAAACCCATGGTGCAGCAATGCTGGTAATGATGGAGCATTCAGTCTTTTCTAGCAGGATAGAGCCTTAGAAATGATCTAGTTCAGTCTCCTCCAGGCTGACGTAATTTAACCAAGTCACAGAGAAAAAGATGTGTGGAGACTTGAATGTTATCTTCTTGATTCTCGGTATAGTGCTGCTTCTACTAGTACTGTGTCCTAGTTATACTGTCATAAGTCTTAGTCTTAATGAACATTCACTGATTCCTGGTAGGATTTGGGGGTGGTTGTGGGGAAGGATGCCATGGCATCAAAACAACTGGGGATTTGAATCCCAGCGCTAGCACTGTGGGCAAAATCTTTGATATTTTCTGAGTTTGTTTCCTTAAGTGTAGAACTGGAATAATCTGTACGTCAAAGAGCTGTTGTGAATGCTAAGGAAAATGAGACTGTGTATACGATTTGATGAGCTTGGGCTCTGCCACGTTATAGGCTCTCAGTAAATGGTGGTTGTTTTTCTGATATTATTAGGCTATTTGGTTTTGCATCTTATAAAATTGCCCTCAAGAGTCCTTTGTGGTTTTATGAATAGAATAACATCACAACTTACATTCATAAGAATGGGACTCAGCCTGTATTCTAGCGCTGGTCTGAAATGCTATCTTACTAGTAGGTGGGAAACAGGCTTTTTTTATTTTCTTATGTAATTTTAACATAAAGCAATGCTAAAATTAATGTTAAGCCTGCTCTCTACTATATAAACTTTATACTGTATTTTGTGTACTATATACAACAGATGTAGAAAATGTCAAATGTCACTGCAATACCCAGAATTTAGACAGTTGCTCACTGGAAGCCTCTGTGCTTGTCCTCGTGCTTTTGCTTACCTCGGGAATGGAATGTTCTCATGTTCTGGCTGGCAAGCTCCTGACCATACCATAACAGTGAGCTCCAGCATCACCTCCCTTTTTCTTATCACATTTCCTCTCTTTCTTCTGAACCTTATGGATGCTTTTATTATCGTACTTATGGAATCATATTGCAATTGTTACGTGTCTGTGTCTCCGTTGATTCTGGGAATGCCTGGAGGCCAGGGCCCAGGTGTGTTCCACCTTTCTGTTTAACCAAACTCCCAACCCTCCACAGCTCTCAGAAAATATGCTGTGAGGTGGAGAAGGCTGACGGCTAGACAGAGGCCACAGATCCCATTGGTGAAGGTGCCCTTCGCTTCATGTTGGAAGCAAGTGGTTATTTTTCTGTTTATTCTTGTGGAGGGACAGGGTATTATGAAGTACAGGGAGATGGGATTTCCAGCACCTGCAATGGAGGTAGCTCAGTGGTGACACGAAGAAGTGGTTTCTGATTTCTCCCAGTGATGCGATTCACAGGTCTGGAGTATTTTGGAGAGAGCATTGCAGAATCAGAGCTTATATAAACAGGCATGAAGGCAGGAGGTTGGCAAACGATAAAAAGGGGTTCCATGTTACAGAAAAATGATTTTTTTTCCTGGAAATGGGAGTGAACTACCAGGAGCAGAGATGAGGGGCTGCCAGAGAAGTTACAGTGAGGGGCTGCTCAGGTCGTTGTCCTGAAATAGAGGAATGATCCTTGCGGTCTGGTGACTCACTTCTCACTCCAGTCAGTGCTTCCTGAAAAAGGCAGGAGCTGTGAGACACTAACAGTAATCTTATCCCCTCGAGAAGCACCTCCCATCCTCAGGCTGGTCTGCTGATCTCCTCATGCCACGGGGGCAGGATTAGAGGCCTTGAAATGCTGCCCTATCGGTGTGACTTCTCATCTCTACTCAGGACTGCACTGGCAGCTTCCCTTGGCAGCTGATCACACAGCGAGGACCGGCAAGGCTCTGAGGCTTTCAAGACAGCAGGACACCCTTGGGGAATAGGCCTCTTGCTGGAGGTCACAGCACCCAGAGAGCGATTGCAGTGGTTCTCAACCTTCCTAATGCCACGACCCTTTAATACAGTTCCTCATGTTGTGGTGACCCCCAACCATAAAATTATTTTTGTTGCTACTTCATAACTGTAATTTTGCTACTGTTATGAATCGTAATGTAAATATCTGATATGCAGGATGTATTTTCATTGTTACAAATTGAACATAATTACAGCATAGTGATTAATCATAAAAACAATATGTAATTATATATGTGTTTTCCGATGTTCTTAGGCGACCCCTGTGAAAGGGTCGTTCTACCCCCAAAGGTTGGCGACCCACAGGTTGGCAATCCACAGGTTGAGAACCGCTGGATTAGAGGGAGCAGCTGATCATCTCTCCAGTGAGTTCTGCTGCTCCTGTCACTTCCAAGCCCAAGTCCAAGGCTTGCTGGCAAGTGAACTAAAACCAGGTCTCCAGTCTGAAGGATGGCTTACACAGCTCAACTATATATTCTCTTCAGCTGTGAGCCATGCAACCTTCTAGAAAAGCAGTCTGGACATTTGCAATCTACACAGAATTTATAGTTGGGGGATAGCTCTGGTGAATCCCCCAAGCCACTCTATGTAAAACCTGTTGTAGGAATTCTGCTTTGCTTCGTAGACCTTTGGAGGTAGAATTCCTAAAAGCAGGTACAGAGGGTGAGCTCTCGGAATGAGTTTAGCTGTGGCTCGGTGAGAGGGAGACCACCCTGAGAGCATGTGCTGTGTGCCACCTGCATTCCTTGGGGGAACACCAGGTTGAGGTGCGCACAACATGCTCCGACAGCTGCAGTGGTGGGGCTCCCAGCTTCTGTGATCACATCTGGGCTTGGTTTTATGGCCCTTTACAGAATTTTATTTATTTGAAGGGAAGGGTAGGGAAAAGCTAGTAAATGCTCCTGTGGGCGCTGGAGGGACCCGCCCTGCACAAGAAGAAAGAGAAAAATAATTACTTGCTATCAACATGAAGCAGAGGGCATCGCTGCCAACGATTTCTGTAACATCTGTCTAGCCATCAGCCTTTTCCACCTCACAGCATATTTTATGAGGGGACCTTTATTACAGGGGGGGTTGTTTCATTACTTTTTCAATCTTAAAATTAACAATAGAACCCTTCCTGCCATTCCAAATAGCTTCAAGTCCACAGAGAACTAGCAAGGAGGAGAACACAGTATTGTGGCCCTTGGAAAATGTGCAGTGTCCCCAGCATTGGTTGTTGTGGGCAAAGGTTTCTGAGAAGTGATATCTCTCTATATAAAAGCCTAAATGATCGTTGCAACCAAAACAACCAAACAGACAACCAAACAGGCTGCGTGGGGCGACCAGGCCAGCAGGGGGGTTAGTGAGGGATGACCAAACGACTGAGCAGCCGGCTGCGTGGGGCAACCAGGCCGGCAGGGTGGGCAATTAGGGGTGACCAGACTGGCGGGGGGGGGGGGGAGCAGTGAGAGGCAACTAGGCTGGCAGAGAGGGGCAGTCGGGGGTGACCAGGTCAGCGGGGGGTGCAGTTAGGGGCAATCAGTCAGGCAGGCAGGTGAGCAGTTAGGAGCCAGTGGTCCCGGATTGTGAGAGGGAATGCCTCTATTACTATATAATCTGCTTTCTGTTTCAGTCTTTGGGAAATCAATCTCTTTTCATTGATTTCCCAAAGATTGATTTGATAAGAGTTTTCATTTGAAAAGCAATGCTTGAGTAGGAAAGTTAAAGAAAGATAAATTTCTAGCTTTAATTCTACCCATCCTGTAGCATTACATAAGGCAGACCTCAGAGATACTGTGGGTTTGGCCCCAGACCCTGCAGTGAAGGGAGTAGTAATCTTTTTGCTGGTGGGACGGTCCCGCCTTCATTGTAGAAGGTGTGACATCTGTAAAACGCACAAAAATGAGGGTGTGCCTGTATCTTTCCAAAGTCCCAAACCTCAGCAGTGTTACTTCATCTCCCTCCATGTTCCTTCCCCATTCCACACAATTATAAAACTTAAAAGAGTAATATGTTATGTCATATTCTAACATTGATTCAACAAATATGGTTAAATACCCTCTATGTGCCAGGTACTGGGGCAGCATGATAAAGCTAACTGACAACTAACAACAGTTTAACTAGATGTCTATGCTTACCTGTCCTATTCACCACTTTATCGTGGGGAGATATTCCTCATGGGGCTCCCCCCTTCGGTGATTGCACTCTGATTCCAGTATGTGGCTCCTTCTCCCTTGCTGCGGCTGATTAGATGAAGGAGGAAACTTAATCCAAGGGCAGTTAGTTCAATGACTTGAAAATAGTGGGCCATTTTTTTTTAAAAAAAATTGAATTGATTGGGGTGACACTGGTTCATAAAACCATACTGTTTTCAAGTGTACAACTCAATAAAACATCATCTGCACACTGCCTCGTGTGCCCCTTGCTCCAAAGTCTCTTTCCGTCCCCATTTTCCCCCACCTCCACCTACCCCCAATCCTTTTCCCTCTGGCTATCACCACACTGTTGTCTGCGTCTAAGAAGTAAATATCGCCCTAACCGGTTTGGCTCAGTGGATAGAACCTCGGCCTGCGGACTCAAGGGTTCCAGGTTCGATTCCGGCCAAGGGCATGTACCTTGGTTGCGGGCACATCCCCAGTGGGGAGTGTGCAGGAGGCAGCTGATCGATGTTTCTCTCTCATCGATGTTTCTAACTCTCTATCCCTCTCTCTTCCTCTCTGTAAAAAATCAATAAAATATATTTTAAAAAAAGAGAAGTATATATATTTGCTTCTTTCATCCAGCCACCCTAACCCTCTTCCTCTCTGCAAGCTGTTTCTATCAGACATTTCTCACGTAAATTAGAATCAAGGCTGAAGAGTGTCCTGGCTACTTAAACCCAAAGTCTCATGGAGTCAGAACCGGGAGAGCCATTTTTGGGTTTCCTGTGCTCCCAGAGTCTGAGGGAGGGGAGTGTCAGAGAAAACTGCTAAGGTAAAGAGAGCAGAGTGGACGCACAGGGAAAGGCAAAGCAGCATGAGAAGATGAGGATAAGAAAACATCCAGACTCTTCTTATACGTGAATTAATTTGACTAGATTTCTGTTTCTACAGCCCAATTGATATTTCCTGTGCAGAGACCGTCCTCAATGACTATTTATGCGCAGGGCATTGTGTCCTAATTGCGTGGTGTGAACATGAAGCAGATATGGCCCTGACATCACAGAATTTACAGAATAGTGGAGGAGGCAGATTTTACACATTTGATCTTGACCACAGCATGTGTCACCACCCATATTTCACCAATACAAGAGGCAGATGGTGAAACAAATGACTAGTCAGTGTTGTAGTGTCAGAATGACAATTTCAATGTTATTGATCATGACCAATGGATATATGAACACATTAGGAAAATTAGCATGATATCATTAGCAAGTAAAATAAGTCACGCTTAATGAGAATTCAACTTTGGCTGGATTTCCCTCCATCCCTTCTTCCCTTTCTTCCTTCCCTCTTTCCTTCCTTCCTTTCTTCTTTCCTCCTTTCCCTTCCTTTCTTTCCTCCTTATTGAAATCTGGCTACAATATTGTGCTGGTGCGTGTATTCTAATTTGGTGCAGAGCATGCATAACAAAATAAGTGAAAATCTATAAATGTTAGAACACATATATTATTTATTCCAGTGACTAAGGAATACTAAATCATTTTGTCAAGTTGCAGTGTAACATTCAATTTTTATCTTCTATAGGTAATCTGCCAAGCATTTGCAATTCTGAACTCTGTAGGATGTAGTAACTTACAATAATAGACCATGGAATGTGTTACATATACCTTTCCTAATTCATACTTCTTTCTTTTGGTGAAAAATGCCTCCCTCAAATATATTACTTTTACGGTTCGTTGGAAAAGAGTGCTGAACAACAGGATTATTATAATGTGCTAAAAGATGGCACTTGTGTCTCATTGGCATGTAGAGAGCTCATGTGAAGCCTCTTTGATCTTTGCTGCCTTTTTAGCTGAAAGGATTTGGAAATCTTTTTGGCATTGGTAAAGACAGAACTCTGGTGGCTATTCATAGTTGGTCAATTTTTAGCAATGGATAAGAAAGTCTTTGTTGAAATCAGTTTATTAATACATAATGGGCAACATGTTGCCTTAAAGGCAAACACATATTTTTCTCATGTCAAAAAAACTCCCCCCACTTTCACCAACATCCAAAGGTATTTAAAAGGGGTCTACATTTCCTTTTTCCAGTATGCCCAATGCTGAGAAATAGTACTGCAAACCTCGGAACTTGAGCCGTTTCTGAGGTAAGAGGAATTTTTCACAATGTAATTGATATCATGACCACTCAGCTGGACACAGGCTTTCAAACGCTGAGTGCATTTGCTGATTTGTTTCTATTTCCTACTTGGACTAAAAGAATTCAAAGACGTGAAGAGTCTATTGTGAAAAAAATGCGTGAATAATGCAAGGGGCTATCACAGCTATCACCGTGTACCGATGCAGTTATTGCTTTCTAATAAAATCATGGAAAACTTGAATTGGAAAAATATAACTATCCCAGATTTATGGAGGTAGCTATAAAAGGGCACACGAGGGAAGGTTTACCATGAAATACATATTTTCAATAAAGTCTTTTTCTCATCAACTTCATTGAGACATCATTGATGTTTAACTTTATGTAAGTTTAAGGTGCACGATGCATTGATTTGATTCAGTTATGTATTGCGAAATGATGACCACTGTGGCATTAGCGAGTGCATCATGTCACATAATTACCATTTCATTTTTTGGGGTAAGAACACTTAAGATCTACTCTCTTAGCAACTTTCAAGTATATAATATAGCATTGTTGCCAAAACCGGTTTGGCTCAGTGGACAGAGTGTCGGCCTGCGGACTGAAGGGTCCCAGGTTCGATTCCGGTCAAGGGCATGTACCTTGATTGCGGGCATATCCCCAGTGGGAGATGTGCTGGAGGCGGCTGATCGATGTTTCTAACTCTCTATCTCTCTCCCTTCCTCTCTGTAAAAAATCAATAAAATATATATTTAAAAAATATATATATATAGCATTGTTTACTATAATCATCATGCTGTACATTAGATCTACAGAATGAATTAATCTTAGAACTGGGAGTTTGAATCCTTTGACCAACATCTCGCCATTTCCACCATCCCCACCCACTCCCCATTCTCCTGGTAACCACTTCTCTCCCTCTGTTTCTATGACTTTGGCTTTTTATTAATTAATTAATTTATTTATATTTTATATATATTTTAAAATATATTTTATTGATTTTTTACAGAGAGGAAGGGATATGCCCTTGACCGGACATATGCTCTATCCACTGAGCCAAACCGGTTAGGGATGACTTTGGCTTTTTAAAATTCCACTTATAAATGATATCATACAATCTTTGTCTGAAATATTTCACTCTCACGGTTCATCGACGTTGTCACAAGTAGCGGAATTTCCTTCTTTCTCATGGCTAAATGATATTCCATTGTACGTCTGTGCCATATCTTGCCCATTCATCTGTTGATGGACATCTCTATCTAGAACATCTCTGTCGTATCCTGTTTTCATTTCCTTTGGTTATATACCCAGAAGTGGGGTTGCTGCATCATATGGTAGTTGTATTTTTAATTTTTTGAGGACCCTCCATATGTTTCCTTAATTTCTGTAACCTATTTTCATTCCCACCAAAACCGCACAGGGTTCCATTTCCTCTACAGACTCACCAACATTATCTCTCGTCTTTTTGACCATAGCCTTTCTGACAGGTGTGAGGTGATATTTTATTGTGGTTTTAATTTGCATTTCCCTGATGATTAGTGATAGGCACCATTTCATTTACCCATTGGCCATTTGTATGTATTTTTTGGAAAAGTGCCTATTTGGTTATCTTGCCCATTTTTAAATTGGATTTTTTTGTTTTGTTTTCTCTATTGAGTTGCATGAGTTTTTAATTAATTTTGAATATTAACCCCTTATCAGAGATAAGATTTGAAAAGATTTTCTCCCATTATTTTGGTTGCATTTTAATTTTGTTGATTCTTTTGCTGTGCAGAAGCTTTTTAATTTGAAAAGTAGTCCCACTTATTAATTTTTGTTTTTTGTTGATTTCTACTTTTTGTTTTTATATCCAAAAGAATCATTTCCAAGATCAATGTCAAGGATTTTTTCCCTTGTTTTCTTCTTGGAGTTGTATGGTGGCAGGTTTCCTGTTCACGTCTTTAATCCATTTCGAGTTAATTTTTGTGAAGGGTGTATAAGATAGGGGTTCAATTCCATTCATTTGTATGTGGATATCTAGTTTTCTCAACATTATTTTTGAAGAGACTGACTTTTCCCCATTGAGTGTTCTTGGTTGCCTTGTCAAATTTTAGTTGATCATATATGTGAGGGCTTATTTCTTGGCTCTTGATTTTGTTCCAGGGATTGCCTGAATTCCCCATTACGTAAGGTTTGGTGGGGTGTAAAGGCGACTTCCCACTCTCGGGGTCCACTTCCATAGCTTCCTTTGTGGGGCCAATGACTCAGGCCCGGCCTATCAGATGCACTGACCCTGGGTATGACTTGGGGCTAGCGATTCAAGAAAATAAAGACACAGAGAGTCCTAGCTGGCCGCAGAAGAGGGGTAGCCTCGTCCTGTTCCCCAGGGCAGGCGAGGCCGCGCTGTCAGCAGTGGTGTTCAGAGTCCAGTTCTGGCGGCTGTGCTGTCTAATGTTCAAGGGGGCGGGGCAGTGGAATGCTCTCCAGACCATTTCCCTGGCTGGGCTGCGACTGCTTCTTCTGCTCAGTGACCAGGTCTGGGTTTCCAGCCTTCCCAGCTGCCCAGTGACATCCTGGCCAGTATCTTTCACTGCATTCCCCTTTCACTTAAATCAAAGTTGTCCTTTTTTTGTTCTTCCAACTTTGAGGATTGTGACTGATAAATACACATATTGGTAAAATAAGCTCTCTTTGCATATTTATGATGCATGGGACTCTGTGGTTTGCTACATTGAACCCATTTGTACAAATTAAGCCATTGCAATGTTGTAAGTAACATAGATGTGTACTTGCTGCAGTGCAATCAAAGGGAAGAGGTTACACAGCCAGGAAGCAGAAAGGGAAGCAATTGACCTCCAAATCCAGGCGTTCCAATACACAGCATAAACTATGCATGGAATTGTTCTGAATATGGTTAAATATCACCCAACTATAATGAATGGTGCTGGTACACTATTGTGTGAAAATAGTATCTATATATTGCTTAGTTGATTCAATTTGATGACAAATGGGGTGGCGTTACCAGGGATGTTCTAGAGAAAAAGGTGTTTGAGGATGTATTACCTGTGAAGATACCAAGGATCCCTTCCCACAGAATGTGGGCTAACCTCAGGGCTGCTCTTTCACACCCACTTTCTCACTGGATGTACACAGCAGTCCAGAAAAGGGGGTGGGACGAGAATTATTTTGACTCTGTGGTGAGAATGCAGAGGGTTGTCACCTAAAAATTAGTGCAAATTAGACCCATGGCTAATATGTGGTGCAGTATGGATTCAACGCCATCCTTCTGACCCTCAGCCCGTCCTCAGGCCGCCATGCAGGAACCCAATACACTATTCTCACTGGGTTTCTTCACTTTAAAAATCTGAGCCTTTTTTTTTCTGAGATATTAACTTATCTATTTCCACTAAAACTACTCACAAAATGTTTTCTGCTCACTGTTTACAACTTCTCAAATTCTATGTTGTTTTGATATGACGGACAAAAACAAAGATGTTGACATTCCTGGTTGCTGCAGAACAGAGCCCCAGCCTGCACAGTACCACCTCGCTAGTTTCTGAATCCTGAATGGACCGATTCTCCTAGATCCAAGAGTATCCTTTGCAGATCAAGTGGAGAAAAGCACCTTCTTTGTCAAGGAAGCATAACCAAATGTTCCCAAGGCTTCGAATGCTGTGGGTACATATGAGGACACATGAACATCCATGCCCAAGTTACAGTCACCATTTCCCCCAAATACTCCAACCCTCTGAAAAATGTTCACTCCTTCCTTCCCAAAGTATATTGGTGCATTTCCCTGGGTACAGACACCAGGCATTCTGGCTCTCTCACACAGAAGCTGCAGCCAGAGTGGGCTGCTCTGAGCTCCCTGCCCCTCCTGCAAAGCTGCAGACCTGCACCAACCACCCTGACTAGTGCCAGGACAGCTGGCCAGTCTCCTGTGTAATGAGGAGGGGAACTTCACCCTTCCCCTGGGTGGTGCTCATCAGAGGATGGTGGTGGGATGTAGCAGGGTTCCCTGGACTCCAAAAATGTGGAGTTTAGTAAAGCAGCTCTTTGAGTTTGCATTCAGAGCTCTTTTGGCTTCCAGAGCGCCCATGGGCCACCTTTGCAGAAACCACGATTCCTCACTAACTCTAGGGTCCAGCAGCTGAACTCCTTAGAATAAACTTTCTCTTTGAGACTCCACAATTTTCTTTTATATTTTGGTCTTCACTGAATCCCTTCTTTAGCTCTGCCCTTGTTCCAACAGACATGGCATGTGTCTGGACACCAAATGCGGCAGAATTTGTGGTCTTTGCCCAGGAGATGGTTTGGCCCTTATATTAGTCAGTGGCTGGATGGGTCCGGGGCAGTAGACCCAAGAAGCTTGTTTGAACCTTAGCTCAGGTTATCTCCCTCTGAGAACCACCAATCAAATTCAAACTGAAAACTCTATGGTCAGATTAGTAATATTTTGATGCTTTGTGCCCTAAATACATTCTCAGGAAAAACTTGGCTTTAAAAGTTATTTCTCACTTAAACAACGACAACGACAACCAACACACAAGAACAGGCAGGAAATCCAAGCGTCCATCAGTAATAAATGCTTACACAAAATATGGTAGATACACATAATGGAGTGTTATTCAGCATTAAAAACCAAGGACATTTTGACGCATGATGAATCTTGAAGACATTATGCTAAGTGAAATAAGCCAGTTTCAAGAGAACAAATATTATATGATTCTTCATAAATGAGATCCTTAGAGTACTCAAAACGGTGGTTGCTAGGGGCTGGGAGTGGGGGGTGAAGGGGATGGGGAGTAATGTTTAATGGGGACAGAGTTTCAGCTGGGGAAGATGAAAAAGTTCTGGAAATGGATGTTGTTGATCTTTGCACGGTAATAGGAATGTAGTTAATGCCAAAGAATTGCATGTAATCCCTCCTACATCTCCTGCTTTGACTTTAATGTATAAAATAAGCTGCAAAACTGCCATTCTCTGGAGCATTTTCTCAATTCCTGGCAATTGTTATCAGTTTGGCTCAAATAAGTTCATAGAAATTCTCCATAGGTTTGGATGTTTCTTACATACACACAAGGTATTGGGGAGAGGGAAAGAGGGATGAGATGGCAGAGCCTGAACTGCCTGTATTTGTTTGCTCACTGGTGTCTTTGGCGGTGGGAAATTAGCATAACTTCCTTCTCTCACAGTCAGATCTCCCAGCTTCCCAGTGGGGTTTCTCTTTGAAATACGAGTTGTGTGTGTGGAAAGGATTCAGGAGCAAGGCTTAGAAGCCAAGAAGAAAAGCAACCAGCCGATTTCCCATCCAAAGAGTAACCAAATACAGCTGTAACTTTAGACTGAGGTGCTTGAGAAATGATTTTTATTATTATTCTTTTAAGAAGCAAGTGTATATTGCTAAAGGTGACTTAGGAAATCCACTTTGATGACCTGGTGCAATATATGATGAAAAATTTAACAAGTTAGTTGATTTTTTCCTTAGGAAAAGAAATTTTACAACTAATAACTTTTAAAAAAGGCGAAATGATTAAATATCACCTAAGAAATACAAACCAAGAGATATCCCAATACCCAGAGGGTACAGTATACTTACAACCTGTTCCTGTTTCCTTCTGTATTAGCTACCTGCAAGTTTGAGCAGTTACTAAGGAAGTTAAACTTCTTTTTGCTTTGTCTAACTGGAGGAGCTACATATGAAGATCTCAGCTGAAACAAATATGCAATAACTTCCCCCCTTATGACTATCAGTGAACATATCTTATGGTGCTTGCAGTAGTCATGTAACCTTGTGGGGAAACAGTAAGTCACATTTTAAATTATGCATTACTAAATAGTTGCTGCTGAGTAATAATTTCTTTTGTATACTTGATACCGCTTTGTTAAGAGTAGCTTGTGTCTGGAATGCCGGGAGTACACAATCAACTGTGAATTGACATGAAGAGAAAAGACACACTTGACACTGAGTTTGTGAAAAGTTATAAGTGATGGGATTTCCCATGAGCAAAGTAGACCAACAACAAAGAAGTTGTATTTTATTAGTCTGAATAGGAAAAAGTTAGGTGACTTAACTAGGAAATACAGGATGGGGTAAAAGTAGGTATATAGTTGTTCATATAGAAAAATAATACAATAATTAATAAATCATAATACTAGAATAAACTGTGTAGGTTTATAGTTGTTCATATGGAAAAATAATACAATAATTAATAAATCATAATACTAGAATAAACTTTTGTGTATTCAATACTGTAAACCTACTTTTGCCCCACCCTGTAATTTAGTTTATTAACTATTGGTTTATTGACTCAATATTTTTTCAATGAGTCTGGGGTTTGGGGAGAGGTTTATGAAAGGATCTGAATAAAGACCACACCGTGTCTTTCTTTTAGCTCATTCAAGACAAATTCAACGTAGTTATTCTTTAATTAGTGACCTTTAAAAAATGAAAGATAAGAAGAAACAATATTATTTTTCTGAATCCAATTTATTTAAAGAGTATATACTGGAGTCACCATATTATGTGGATTTGTACCAAATTCTTTTTGTTCAAGTCAGTCTATACACCTCAGATCCAGCTTTGGTGGTGTTTCTCCTTCTTGCCTGTAGTGCCATCTCCAGCCTATGACCTGATCAAGAGTGGATGGAAATGAGATGAGACCTGTAAGATGTCTTCCTTATCTAGACACTACAGAAGATTCCAGTTTAATAGTTTCAAATTCTTGAGAATTCTTGTGCCTCTCCAGTGCAGGGTTTGGCATGTGAGAGTAGTGATCATTGGTTCTGCTGCCACCAGAGCTGTGACTCTAGAAGGAAAGGGGACATTTCTCCAGACAAATGGAAGACTAATTCTGTCATAGGACCCATTTGTCTGAAAAGGGATAGACATACAAGTAGAAATTCAGGATTTCAGTCTTAAATACAGGCAGAAGAAGCTCAGAATCAGCCTTTCAACAGTCCACCTCTATGTCATTCATGGTCCTTGCTCTGAGTGCTGTGAATGTGGCTACAATCAGAGGGAGGCATTTTGTGAGTCAGGGAACAGACTTGAAATATCAGAAGCTGCAGAATGGTTAACTGAAGGGTTCAGTCTTAAGTTGAGGCACATTTCTCCTGATGCTAATGGAAATGCTGCCTCATAGATATATTATGAACAAATTAGGCAGAGCTTCATAAAAGTGGGAGAAAACCTCACAAACCAAATTAAAGAATAAAAGGGAGTCTCCTTCCATGAGACCTGCATGCTGAGCCTTTAGTAGATATATATTTCTACTCTACGTACTATTTTCTAGAGTGTACCGCAGCTTAAATAAAATGGGAACATGGATTCAGTAATTGTTCCTTTCTATATTTTTCATACACAACATCTAGGCCTTCTGTCATGTGTGAGGTTGAACCCCAATCTTCTATAACTGGAAAAAAGCATTTCCACACTTATTTCTCTAAAGCATTCTTCTTAAGAGCTAGCATTTTACAGAGAGAATATTACACTAGAAATAGCTAACTCTGAGGTGATATTCCCTAGTGGAAGTGACCACATTCCCTCTTTTGTTATTAAACTAGGGAGGCAGCCCTAGATGGATAAAACAAGAAGGAACTGGGTGCCAGAACAAATGTTCCTGTTCCCGGTGCTCGCCGGCCATCGGTCCCTGGGCTGCCGGACTGGCTCCCCTTTTGCTTGGCATATAAAGGTACAGTGTGGAATTCCTTCCCTTCCAGAGTCTGAAGCTGTTTTCCAGATGCATTTAGAGTACATTAAAGCAGCCACGCAGTGCCTTTTTGTCATGTTTCAGATGATGGGTGGCTCCGTGCCCTGGAGTTCGTGTGAATCAGATAGACCTCGGGAGGCCCAGGAGATCAAAACCTGCCCGTTCAATTGGTCCCTACCAGACAACTGGGGTGGCGGCTGTGACTCAGCTTCCACGTCGTCAGGCCACATGGCACTGGGGTGATAGCTCTGCTAGCGACGGAGCCCAACGGGCATGAGGCTACATTGATGGAATTTGGGCTTGAAAAGTATAAATGCATAAAAATATGCATAATAATTTTTTTCTTTTGGAGTGACTATGGTAGTCTACTAATTGATTTATATGATATTCTCTCCTACTGTCATTTACTTAAGTAATTTTTCCATGTTATAAAGTAATACTTGTTTATTGAAGGAAACATATTTATTGAAGAAAACACATTTATTCAGAAAAAATACAAACAGAAAGCATAAATGTTAAATCACCCCAAATTCCATCTTTATTAACATTTTATCTAGAAATAAACATATATAGATATACATATACAACATTCTAGAACTATATATATATATATATGTATATATATATATACACACATTTATATCTGCAAATATATCTACATCTACCTATATATCCATCTATTGATAGATTGATCTATTGATCTATCTCAGTATCTATAACTATATACACTTCTATGAAATCATGCCATATACACTATTTGATAACTTTTTAAAACTGAACATATTATGAACACTTTTACATCTCATTTTCTTCTACTAATGAATAGTCCACTAAATTATTTTAAATAAACTTTTGCTTAATATTTCACAAAGCATATTTTTACTAATTCCCTGTTGTTTATTAGGGGAAACTCACAGAGGTGGATTTTTGAGTCAGAATCGAAAGGCTTCTGCTATTCAGTGGCACTGCCTCCCAGATGTCCTGTTTCTTTTCGGACTTCCCTCGGCAGGCTGGAGAGGCCGTTTCCCTGCCTCATTTCCAAGCACTCGAGTAGCTCTCATAGGCTGTTCTCTATCTGAACAGCTCCAAGTGCCACACAGACACCCTCTTAACAGTGTCTTCCTTATTAGGCAGGGGAATGAAAAGGGTTGTTATGTTTGGTTTAGTGAAGAATATTCAATATTTGGCTGAAGTAGGAAGCTAAGATTAGGTCAAGCAAAGACCAAGAATAGACTCCTAGTCAGTTGACTTCCCAGTTATGTTTCTTTCTTTTAGCTATTTTGCCAAAATTTCACTTAACTACATATTCAAAGAACTTTTATTTTAGTTTAAAATTCCATGGTTCGTTTTGTAATATTGTTCAAAATTTTCTGTATTTCAGGGTTTCAAAGTGATTCTAATATATGAGAGTTTCATACAAGGTAAAGTCCTATCACCAGGACATAATAGATTTTAAAGAGAGAGAAAACTGTAAAAAGAAACTAACATATTCCTAGATATTAAAATATCCTTTAAATAGAGTTGATGAGTAAAGTATAAATTAATTAAAAACATATAGATTAAATATTCTAACAATACTCATTGAGTTAAGAGAATTATACTGGTTGGAAAATGCATTTCGCTAAACACAAAACACTTCAAAAGTAGCTTGACATTTTTGCTAAGTCCACAATATGTCAGAATTTACCCAACCTTAATTCCTGTTACATTTTCAAATAATAACCTATATTATTTACTAGCATCTTCACAAACCATCTGCATCTAAGAGGAACTAGCTCTAAGGGGTTGCTGTAACAACAATGCTGCACATTTAAGGATAGATTTGCTGTAAAATGGAATAACCTGCATTGCATTGGTGTAGAATATCTACAAAAACACATGAAAGTGAATATGGGAAGAAAGGATTTAATGATAGAAAATTAAATGGTCTGGGCAGAGGCTGGCATCCCAAGAGCCTGCTACCCCTGAGTCGTGTCTGCCATTCTTACCTATGCTCTCACCTCTGTCACCTGTTGTCTTCCTTTCTGCTCACCTCTGTTCCTTCTTTAATTTCCTCTTTTCTCTATACTTCCATCTTTTCTTGCTCTTTGTTCCTCTCCCTTTATTTTAGGGTTGCGGAGGTTTCCATAGCCTGACCAGTGGAAGAGAAAGAGGAAATCACCCTTTCAACAGTCAGCTTCTAATTGTGATTCCTTGCATTGTTCACTTTATCTCCAGTGGAACATTGCTGTGTTTCTCTAAACAGGTCAACAGATCATGGAAGGGAACCGTAGTACCATTTAGCCTGTAGCATCATCCTTCAGCTATCGATGGTAAAAGGAGAATACTCCTCCTGGAGTTGGTGGTATTGAATGAAGTGGGTCAGGGGTCTGAAAGCCCTGGGTTCAAATCCAGTTCTTCTACTTACCATCTTTTTGCTATTGGACAGTGTTTTACAAATGTTGTCGAGGATGTGGAAAAAAGAGAATCTTCCTGCACTGTTGGTGGGAATCTTCCAGCCACTGTGGAAAGCAGTATGGAGTTACCTCAAAAAATTTAAAATGGAACTGCCTTATGACCCAGTGATACCTCTTCTGGGAATTTACCCAAAGAAACCTGAAATACTATTTGAAAGAATATATGTACCCTTATGTTCATTGCAACATTATTTACAATAGCCAAGATTTGGAAGCAGCCCAAGTGTTCATCAATGGATGAGTGAATTAAAAAGCTGTGATACATTTACACAATGGAATATTATTCTTCCATGAAAAGGAAGACATTTTACCCTTTGCAACAGCATGCACGGACCTGGAGAACATTAAGCTAAGTGAAATTAGCTAGAGAAAGGCAAGCGCCATATGATTTCACCCATCTGTGGAATTTAATGAACAAATTGAACTACCAAGCAAAATAGAGATAGATTCCTAGATAGAGAGCAGGCAGACAGCTCTGGGTGGGGTGGGGGAGTTGGGGAGTTGGAAAGATTGAGAGAAAAAAAAGAAATAGAGAGAACTCAGGGACATGGATGACAGTGTGGTGATTGCGAGGGTGGAGGAGGATGGTAAAGGTGGAAGAGGGATAAATGGTTATGGGGAAAATGAAATAAGTAAAAAAACAAACCCCCACAGTGTTTTAGTGAAAATTAAATAAAATAATGTATTTCAGCATTTAGCACGGAACTTGGCACACAGAAAATATATTTTAGGAAGTGGAATAGACAATTGTTTGGGACTTCATTGTGTCGACTCCACTAGGTGTTAGTGGGGGGCATTTTGCCTCCTTAAGAGTCAAACACCATTCCACTAACTGCAGAAAATCCAATGCCTTCCTAACACATTTCCATGAATTGCTGAGGGGCTGTGGTCATGGCTACCTATGGCTCCAGTCTCCTGCTTCTGCTAAATTATTTGTTAAGGAACTGTCTTACCATTCCATGAATTTGTCTATGTTTTTTGGCACTTTGAACCTGACATGTCACCCAGAGATGTTCTTTACTTCACACACACACACACACACACACACACACACACACACACACACACACACACAAATTACGCACAGAAGTTATATTTATGTAGAAAACTTGACTGAAGTTTCAGGTAGAGGGCTTTACATCACAGATATAAATGTTGGGTATTCATGATTTTCCAATAGCCAATTCCCTTGCCTATTTCTGAAAAGTGGGCTCTGGTTTTGTGAGATGAAGATTAATAATGCCAAAATAATAGGGGTGTTGTGAGAGTTAAGTGAGACAAACCAGAAAAACACTTAGAACAGTGCCTGGCAGTAAGCGGTTAGCCGTTGCTTTGCTCTTACTATTATTACCACGGCTGTTGCTATCTGGCCTGCAACCAGGTGGCTTGTCCCTCCTCGCTTCTCTCTCTCTTCTTTCTTCTGTCATCAGCACTCCTGTTGGTTGTCTTGACAGCTGCTCACCTTTAGCTCTGTCATTCATCCAAGGTGTTTATGAGGCTATTTCCTAAGCAGGGATATTTCCTTTCTAAGAATTCTGCTGCCAGCTATTAATGTAAAACTTTTTTTGGCCTACTACTCACATCTGTCAAACGTATCAAATGAATTAACTTAAGAAGGCAAATTCCAGATATATCCTGGATTCAGATCAGATTCTTCCCCCTTGGTGTGATAAACAATTTATATCTTCTAAGTATACAGTTTACTTATTGACTAAATAGTGCGTTTCTTATCTTTATTTGCAAGAGTACATACTCCTTGATGGCAAGACTGCGTCTAACCCATTTTGGTTTGACACAGAGACCTGCGTTTGGATGGATGTAATAAATAATAACCGATTGCCTCTCTCCCTTTCTCCACCATGTGGGTGTGTGGGTTGACTCTTTTATCCTTTCTTTTTGTTGTTGTTGTTAATCCTTACCCAAGGATATTTTCCCCCCATTGGTTTTTACAGAGAGAAACATCGATGTGAGAGGAGCACATCAATTGGTTGCCTCCCACCTGCACCTGACCAGGGCTGGGGATTGAACCTGCAACCCAAATACAGCCCTTGGCCAGGAATCGAAACCGCCACCCTTTGGTGTGCAAGGCAGTGCTCTAACCACTGAGCAACTGGCCAGGGCTCCTTGTCTTCTGTTTCTTTTTAATGTATTTTTATTGATTTCAGAGAGGAAGGGGGAGGGAGAGGGAGATAGAAACATCAATGATGAGCGAGAATCATCGATCAGCCGCCTCCTGCACTGGGGATCAAGCCCACAACCCAAGCATGTGCCCTTGACTGGAATCGAACCCCTGGACCCTCCAGTCCACAGGCCGATGCTCTATTCACTGAGCCAAACCAGCTTGGGCTCCATGTCTTCTTTTACAAGACATTTAGGATCAAGTGACTTCTGGCCAAGAAGTTAGAGCAGTCATTTCATTCTCCTATGAATTCCAAAGAAAACTCAGGATGAAATAATTACAACTCCAAGAGGAGACACTGGAGAAGAACCAAGCCGGGTCCCTGAGGAATTGCACATCCGATGGCTGACATGATGCTGCATCGAGGTCACTAGCAAGGCCACAAGCTGAAAAACTGCCACTGCGGGACAGTCGGGCACGTATTGGGAGAATTTGCCCGTGTGCTCGTGCACTACTAGGTAGGTTCAGTAATAAACACATGACATCTTTGGTTCGAAATAAAAAAGCTGAGTGAAGGAATAGATTGAACAATATTGAAATGTTGACTATATCCAGTTCCAAGGAAGAAAGTTTTTAAAAAAAATGTATTTTTATTGATTTCAGAGAGGAAGGGAGGGGGAGAGATAGAAACATCAATGATGAGAGAGAATCACTGGTCGGCTGTCTCCTGAATGCTTCCCACTGGGGATTGAGCCTGGAACCCGGGCATATGCCCTTGACAGGAATCAAACCCAGGACCCTTTAGTCCAAAGGCCAACGCTTTATCCACTGAACCAAACCGGCTAGGGCAAGCAAGTATTTTTTAAAAAGAGCCAGCAATCTTTAACTGATTCATGCACTCCCTCACAGAGGGGTGGGAAAGTGATAACAATTACCATGAGAGCACCTGCCCGCCGGGCTGAGCCCATTGGCCAAGGGGCATGCTCCCAGCAATCCCAGTGCTGAAGGGACTGCATGGAAGCAGGTGGCCTGGAGGTTTGTAGTGTGTGTGTGCACGTGTGTGTATCGATATGGGATGTGCACCTCGCAGCGGTCCAGGGAGGTTGTGTGTTGAGGAGGTGGGGTGGAGGGTGGCTCTTTTCATCCTTGTGTTTAGCTGAACCTTTTTCTTTTAATATATATTTTTATTGATTTCAGAGAGGAAGGGAGAGGGAGAGAGAGATAGAAACATCAGTGATGAGAGAGAAACATCGATTGGCCACCTCCTGCATGCCCTGCACCCCACCCCCCACTGGGGATCGAGCCTGCACCCTGGACATGTGCTCTGACCTGGAATCAAACTGTGACCTCCTGGTTTGTTCATAGGTGCACGCTCAACCACTGAACTACACCAGCCGGGCTAGCTGAGCCTTTTTCGACAGCTTTGGGTACATTTGGTATTTTAAATAGTCTTGTAGGCATCTTACCAGCCTCCTGCATAATACCATTTAGGACATCCTATCTAATAAAGACTGAGTATGCAAATTGACCATCACTCTGTAACAAAGATGGCGGTGCCCACAGCCAATAAGGAGGGGATATGCAAATTGACGCAACAAAGATGGTGGCAGCCAGGATGCTTGCATCATCACCATGGCAACGATGCAGGCATTCCGCCCTGCCATGGTGGGGGGAGGGGGGCGACAGGGGGTGGAGGAAGCTACAGGAGGGCGGCAGGGCAGGAGCAAAGGCGGAAGGTGGCGGCCAGAGCAAAGGCCCGGGTCCCAGGTGCCGGAGCGAAGCCAGTGCCAGCAGCCAGGGGAAGGAAGGCCTATTCTTGCACGAATCTTCATGCATCAGGCCTCTAGTTTTATATAAAAGAGGACGTTTGTGTAATCCTTAGAACTCGAAGATCAGTCTTCACCACCTGCAAAACCATGAATCCACACCTTGTCTGTTTTTCCTGATAACTGAGATAAAGAAAATGATATTTAGTAACTGAAGCTGCAACCTATTAGTATTTATTAAAGACCAACATCTC
The DNA here is from genome assembly GCF_964212035.1 of Myotis nattereri. NCBI lineage: Eukaryota > Metazoa > Chordata > Mammalia > Chiroptera > Vespertilionidae > Myotis > Myotis nattereri. Next base: position 37,262,509 of record NC_138082.1, read on the forward strand.
TAGGAAGCAGCCAGGACAGCCCCTCTCCTGCCACCTGAATCCTACCTTGGCAGAGCTCAACAGCTGCTATTTATCCCAGAGCTAAGAAAGACCGTTCCATTTAGAACTGGCTGGAGAATGATAGAATGAGGGCTGAGTTATTAGTGTGGCAGTTAGTTAGATAAAAGTAGAGTATGCCCTAACCCAGCCATAGGCAAACTATGGCCCGCGGGCCGGATCCGGCCCGTTTGAAATGAATAAAACTAAAAAAAAAAAAGAGACCGTACCCTTTTATGTAATGATGTTTACTTTGAATTTATGTTAGTTCACACAAACACTCCATCCATGCTTTTGTTCCGCCCTCCGGTCCAGTTTAAGAACTCATTGTGGCCCTCGAGTCAAAAAGGTTGCCCACCCCTGCCCTAACCGGTTTGGCCCAGTGGATAGAGCATCCGCCTGCGGACTCAATGGTCCCGGGTTCGATTCCGGTCAAGGGCATGTACCTTGGTTGGGGGCACATCCCCAGTGGGGTGTGTGCAGGAGGCAGCTGATGGGGAGGTGAGTCAGGGAGAAAAGGCGAAGGAGGGAAGGAGAAAAGCAGGAGGACATGGACGAAGGGAGAGAAGGAGGTCTGTGTGGGGTCCTAGGGCTGACTGACGGTTTGTTCCGTGTCCCCTGTGGAGGGAGTAGCGGATGGAGGGGGCCAGGTGTCTCTAATGACAGCATTGATCCGCTGGGTTCCCAGGGCCACAGGGCCACTGTCATGTCTGACCTGTTCATCACTGTGAACTCAGGGCCTAGAACAGAGTAGATGTTTCGTACATATTGGTCGAATGAACAAATTTATTATCTTCATAAAGCGGTCACTTTCTCTGTTTTCCATAGTTGAGATAAAAAATTCCCTTCCCCCAGCATCCAGCATGCTTACCCAGGACTGTAAGGTCCTCAGCAAGGGCTGAGTCACGGAGCTTTTTGGGAATCTCAGACCAGGGAGGGTGGGTGGGACCAGCTTGAGCTCCACCTGGACGGAGCTCAGATCACAGACCTGCCTACCTTTCCAGTCCAGGGGAAGCCTAGAGTGAAAAGTCTTAGAGAATTTTCAATGTAGCTGTGCAGACTCCTCCACTCACTGTGTAGAAACCACGAAGGTGGTCTCCTTCGTCACGAAGGGTACCTTGGGTCAAGTTGCCTCATCCAAAGCCAGAAACTTCCTCAGTGAGAGGCACAGGGTTATTACGTGGGGGAAAACCTGAAGTTAGTTCTCTGTGTTTCTAGTAGAGATAAGGAGCCCTTACACAGAGGAGGATGGGCAATCATCAATTACCTATTTCCTTTGATGAGGAAATACAGGTAATGATTCTGAATGGGGCACAAAAGGGGAATATCTGGTTCTGTCTGGGCAGAGCAGATACAGTGAAACCTGGAGATGCTTGAACAGGTAAGGTGCCCTCCTGACAAAGGGATGGAGCGTTTGTAGAATGGGAAGAGAAGCTTTCAAGGAAAAATACAGACACCTCCCCCCACCCCAAATCCCCAACAACAACAAATAACCTTTATTAGGTCATCTTATATGCCAGGCAGTATTCTGAGTGTTGACACGTATTACCTCATTTAATCCTTACAACAGTGATTATTCCTGAAAACTGACAGAAAAAATTATGCTCTAATAAAAAAAAAGATAAAGTGTGACCGTTTTTATAAATTTCAGTGTTCATTCCATGTTTTTGCAACCTGACAAAGCCAAAAGGAAGTAAATGAAATGCAGAACTTTTGACATTGTTCATCTAAAAGACTTTTTGTTTCTTTGCTTTCTGAATAGTTGGGGCCCTAACTTCTAAGGACAAATACAGTGACACTGACTGGCTAAATCTCTTATTTCTTTATTTATTAAATATATTTTATTGATTTTTTTACAGAGAGGAAGGGAAAGGGATAGAGAATTAGAAACATCAATGAGAGAGAAACATCAATCAGCTGCCTCCTACAGACCTCCTACTGAGGATGTGCCAGCAACCAAGGTATATGCCCTTGACCGGAATCGAACCTGGGACCCTTCAGTCCACAGGCCAACACTCTATCCACTGAGCCAAACCAGTTTGGCTAAATCTCTTTTAAAGAAATTGAGATTTCTGGAACATTTTCAAAACATTACAGTGAGGAACCTTTAATTGGTAGCAATAAGTTTTTGTTTAAGCTTAGCCATTTGATATTTCATATTTGTCTAAAAAAACTGCCTAATACACATCCACTGGTAAATGTTTCCCTCCACATCCTGCGTGGTTCAGGGTTCGGGTCTGGAAGAGGAGCCGCACACAAATGAAAAAGAAAAGACACGCCGGAACCGGTTTGGCTCAGTGGATAGAGCGTCGGCCTGCGGACTGGGGGGTCCCGGGTTCGATTCCGGTCAGGGGCATGTGCCTGGGTTGCGGGCATATCCCCAGTAGGAGGTGTGCAGGAGGCAGCTGATCGATGTTTCTCTCTCATCGATGTTTCTAACTCTCTATCTCTCTCCCTTCCTCTCTGTAAAAAAATCAATAAAATATATTTAAAAAAAGAAAAGAAAAAAAAAAGAAAAAGAAAAGACACGAGATAATTTGGGAATATTGGGGGCCAGGCGAGTAAGTCCAACTCAGGAGGAAGGACTTCCACCGGTGCTCAGGCCACCAACCTTTTATAGTCAGAGGTAAAACAGGGCAGTGGTCACCATAGTTACACAGTTCTTGTGAGTTTCACTTGTTTTGACCATAGTTACACTTCCTCACTTCCCTCAGCCCATTAGCTTCCCAGATAAGATCTAGGGACTGTTATAAGGTCAAGCCTAATTATGCTAAGAGGACTGTGCCCTCTAAGCTGGGACTTGTTTGTGACTTTGCCAACAGGTCAGTCCGAGGCTTAACCCTGTATCAGTTTCCCACAACATCTACCAAAGAGTATCAGATACACAAAATAAGTTAAATGTATGGTTCAATGTGCCTTCATGAGACAAAATGTCAATCTAGGAGAGTTTCCAAATTCATGTAACATTTTATAGGTTTTTTGGGAATATTTATTGTGGTATATTAATCAAATGGTAATGGAAAGTCTAGCTCTTTAGAGTTTTTCTAATTAGTTTACTTTAAATCAAATGGATTTAAAATTTGCTGCTGGATATTCATGGATATAACTTAAACATTAAAATTCTAAACTTTTTAAAATTGAATTTATTGGGGTGACATTGGTTAATAAAATCATATAGGTTTCAGGTGTACAATTCTGTTATCATCTGTGCACTATATTGTGTGTTCACCTCCCCAAATCAAGTCTCCTTCCATCACCATTTATCAACCTTAACCCTCTTCTACCTCCTCCCACCCCCTCAATTTAAAAACTTTTATTTATTTATTTTTTAAATTTATGTATAGATGGTATACAATATTATATTAGTTTCAGGTTTACTAAATATAGTGATTCAACAGTTATACACTTACAATGTGATCACCACACTAAACCTAGTACTTACCTGTCACTGCAAACTGATCACAATGTAATTGACTATATTCCCCTTCACCTTTTTCACCCAGTCTCCACCTCCCCCTCTTCTTCTCTGGCAACTATCAGTTTGATCTCTGTTTCTATGAGTCTGTTTTTGTTTTGTAAAAATTCAATTCTTTAGAATAGACGGGAGTGCCTTTCTAAAGAGTTGAATTTTGCTCATGTTTTAATCCAATTTCTAAGCTTCCTGCCTTCTCATCATATCATGCTGTGCTGCATTAGATAAAGGCTATGGGCAGATCTTAGCTATAGTTGATGGCGTTATTCACAAGTATAAACTGTCTTGTATTTCCTAGGGGCCATAGTAATGAAACACTGAATCTAATTCTAACCTCCTGGTGTGACATTTGACAAATCAGGACCATCTAATCCGAGTTGGAAGGAGGGAAGAGGTGGTGGTGATAAACAGCTGATGAAACTGGCTGGGCAGGTTCTTACACTGATTCCCAGCCCTAGGTTTCTCCACATGTTTCAATGACCTGCTTTCTTCTTCCTCTTTCTCCCCTACATGATCATTATCAATGAAAGAATTAATGTATATACTTCCGATCTAAAGGAGTGATTTAAGGAAACCTTTGGAGCAGTGGTCGCCAACTGGTGTTCCGTGAGGTCCGAAAGGTTGGCGACCGCTGCAAGCTACATTTGAGAGTTGGCTTGTCATTGAAAATAGGTTTTAAAAGTCCTAATACTGTCTAGCTCTAGCCAGTGTTGCTCAGTGTTTGAGCATTGACCTATGAATCAGGAGGTCATGATTTGATTCCAGATTAGGGCACATGCCTGGGTTGTGGGTTCAATCCCCAGTAGGGGACGTGTGGGAAGCAGCCAATCAATGATTCGCTCTCATCATTGGTGTTCTATCTCTCCCTCTCTCTTTGTCTCTGAAATAAATAAAAATATATTAAAAAGCTCTAATACTATCAACAATATAATGTCAAAATTCACTTATATTCAATCTGGCTTTTTGTTCTTGGTAACATTTGTTTGTTAATACATAGATTCAATCATAGGGATGAATAAATTGCATTTTCGAAGTGCTTAAAATGTAGACATAACATTGATCTAAAAAGAAGTAGAGAACATAAAAAGAATGCAGTACATAGATATAGGTATATATGTGTACGTACGGTGAGAGAGGGGAAGAGAAATAGACTGATCTCCCAGTGAGGGCGCGGGGTTTGATCGTCACAAGGTAGAGGACTTATGTGTTCTCTGGAATATTTGCAAACGTAAATAATTTTCAGGCCATGTCTGCTCTCAACTACAGCGATACATTTTGAAGTTTTTAGTTTTATTATCTTCTCTGCTCCTCTTATATTTTCCCCTTTATTGGTTATACGCTGTTTTGCTTTTTTTGTAGTGGTTACCTGAGACACTTTGAAGGACACATTTAAGCTAACACAGTCTCATGTGAATAACTAGAAAATCAAATAATCCTTCCAAACAATAAAGGATTTTAAAATGCCTTCGTGCTAATCACCATTCCCTTGGAATTACATGCTATTGTTATCTGTATGTGGACATTAAAAAAAAAAAAGGAGAAATCGGAAGAGATCAGTTAAGGATTCCCCAGATGTAGATTTTAGAATCAATTTATAAACTAATTGATAATAGAAATGCATAGGAATTTTTACCCCCAAGGCATCAATACTTTGTAACCGCTCTATATCACGGGGAACATATTTATATCTTGACTTGAGTCTCGGTTCACGGGCCCACGTGAGCATGCTCAGAATTCATTGCCTCAGTCAGTGGGGCGCTGCAAATCCAACAGCAGGAGTCTCAGTGGCAGTAAACGATAAACGTGGCAGGACACGCGCTGAATTACAAGCAGATTCACACAGAAGCTCAGTGGTTTTCAGGGTTTGTGCTTCAGAATCTGAGCTACCGTGTGGCTGCAGTCACAGTGCAGATCAGATTCCCAAATAGGACTAATTATGAAAAAAGTGTAACACAATTTTGGCCTTACCGTATTTCAAAAGCACTTTCAGTCTGGGGTTTTCTGGGGGAAGAAAAGATTATTCAGCACAGCATCTGTTCCATCTTGTATTTATGTAGCACTTACTCCTCTAGGCCAGTGATGGCGAACCTCTTGAGCTCGGCGTGTCAGCATTTTGAAAAACCCTAACTTAACTCTGGTGCCGTGTCACATATAGAAATTTTTTGATATTTGCAACCATAGTAAAACAAAGATTTATATTTTTGATATTTATTTTATATATTTAAATGCCATTTAACAAAGAAAAATCAACCAAAAAAATGAGTTCATGTGTCACCTCTGACATGCGTGTCATAGGTTCGCCATCACTGCTCTAGGCCCTAGAAGAGAGGATGAGATTCTAGACGAGTCTCAACTGGGCTGACTGGGCACTTCAAGTCTCTGCCATGTATCTGTCCCATGCCAGGAGGCTACCTCAGGAATGTCCTAGTGGAGATGACAGAAACACAAGAAAGAGCAAGGCCTCTCGAGTTGTAGACTTAGAAGCACCATACTTCATTCTACTATCCAAAGCCAGGCACATGGTCAAGTCCAGAGACAGAGGCAGAGGACACTTCAAAGTTAAATGCCCAAGGGGGTGGAGGCAGAGAGGGTAAAAGATCATCCGACCCATCAGCAAGACCTATCAGTTCTACCTTAGAAATACTTTCTATACCTGTCCAATACTCCTTCTGTCTTATTGCTACCACCACTTCAGTTCACCATGATCTCTCTTACCTGTCACCACCTGACTGCTCTGTCCAAATCTTTCTTGTCCATTCCTCCTCAGACCATTCTCAATGCAGCAACGAGAATAAACTTAAAAAGCAAACCTGCTCTGACCACTCATTTAATTAAGTCTGCCAAATGGTTTCCTATTGTTCTCAGGATAAAGGTGAAAATCCTGAGTAAGGCCTGAATTGTTTTCAATTGCGGGGTTATTTTAAAGAAAATAGGTGAACCTGGTGAAAGGGAGAAAGAGTGAGGAGGGAGTGTGGGAAAGAGAGGCTTTGTAATGACTTCCATGTGAGGACAGCCTGGGACCCCTTTCCACAACCTCATCTCCTTCCATCCTTTCACTTTATGGTTGGGACACATCATAATTCCCCAACTTGTACACTATCTCAAGCCTCTGGGGTGTTACTTGGACTGCTCTGTGTGCAAGTAGAGAAGTAGAGTTCTTTTTTTTTTTTTTTTTTTTAATATATATTTTATTGATTTTTACAGAGAGGAAGGGAGAGAGATAGAGAGTTAGAAACATCGATGAGAGAGGAACATCGACCAGCCGCCTCCTGCACACCTCCCACTGGGGATGTGCCCGCAACCCAGGCACATGCCCTTGACCGGAATCGAACCCGGGACCCTTCAGTCCGCAGGCCGACGCTCCGTCCACTGAGCCAAACCGGTCTCGGCAAGAAGTAGAGTTCTTTATCCCTCCTTTTGGTACCGCTTGAAAACCCTCTGCCTTATGCCCTAAAAAGAAAGAGAGGAGAAGAGCGCAGATTGGTTTGGCTCAGTGGATAGAGCGTTGGCCTGCGGACTGAAGGGTGCCTCGTTCGGTTCCAGAGGGAGAGGATACCTTTTTAGCAAAGTCCAGCTTAGGAGTACCCTAATTAAGTTAATAACAATGTACCTACCTATATAGTTTAAGTTTAAAAAATTTGGCTCTCAAAAGAAATTTTAATCGTTGTACTGTTGGTATTTGGCTCTGTGGACTAATGAGTTTGCCGACCACTGCTCTAGGGTATCTTTGTTTACAGATAGGCAAAGAACAGGCAAGAAAAAAGGACATTTGGTTGGAAGGTCATGGCACATATGAGAAAACTAGTTGAAGCTCTGGTAAACAAACCCCTCTCTTACCAATCCAAATCAGGAACCAATTGGACAGTAAGTTATAGCAGACAAACGGATGATTTATTACTAACAAAGCTGATTGAAGAATGTGGCTTGAGATCTAGGGTGAGCCGTGTTAGTTTTTGACCCCAGGATTAATAAGAAGTAAGTACCTTGCCACAGGTAATGATCAGTGCAGGCCTCGCCTGCATGGCTGAGCCGCTCCTAGATGTGACCTCGCGGCGCACAGACGTAGGCTTGGAGAGCTTCACAGGAGAGAGAAAAGCCCAGAAGCTTTCTTTGTTCAAATTCACAGGTCAGAAAAATTGTTTTTTCTCTCAGGTCCCTCCCCGCCTCCCCTGTTCTTAGTTCTGGGGAGAAGAGTGGACATTTCCTCCTCTCCGTGGAAATACCTCCCCCCTGCCCCCCCCCTCCCCCGCCCCCGCCCCCCCCCCCCCCGCATTAAGTTCACCCTATCATCCTTCCAACCTGTTTTTGCTGCATCTCTTTTCATTTTTTGTTCTTTCCTTTGTTCTCTCTTCCTACCTGAGGTGGAAGGGGAGGGGAGCCTCATGCTTGGCAGCCAACAAACATTTTTTCTCCATTTTCTTCTATTATTTTAATCACATATAGTAGCCTTAGAGATAGAATGGTAATATTCATTATACACATTCAAAAAGCAGAAATGAAAAAAAAAATGAATGGCACAAATCTGAATTCTCTATAGTCAGGAAAGAAAAAGTAAATTTGTGCTCAGGTTGGAAATATGGAATGTGTGAATACCTAAGGAACATTACATTTGTTAAAAATATAGAATAAGTTTATTCACAAACAGAACCTAGAAATCTGTGTTTTCCTAAAAGTAGCAATAGCTGGGGAGAAGCAATTGACTGACTGATTTGGCTAACTTTTGTTTGGTAAATGTAATTGACCTCTTTTCTATGCAAAGTAATTTCTTGATTGCCTTTGGTTCCGCTGTCAAAGTCTTAATAGGAATTGAGTGTTACAATTTTATGGTTTTCTATGTGGCTCTTCTTAAATACTGTTGTTGGCTTGACCATTCTTCAGAGAAAAACGGAACTCTCAAACAAAATGCGTAACAGATGTAAAGCATTACAGAGTTTCCCACCTCACCTTTCACCTTACGAGATATTTAACACTAGGCGGCACCCACTGAGTTGACTTGCTACTGAGTGCGGCCTGTGCCAACCTGGCAATTATGGTCTCACCGATACTGACGGTTAAAATCGTTACATCTAGAAGAGGAAATGCAATTTTCTGCAAAAAAGCATGTCCATGAGTGATGTGGGATAAGAAACAAAAATAAAAGGAAAACATGAACCTATAATTTGGTGAAATGAAACATTAAGTATGTCACTTGTGGGACAAATATTCATTGCAAATATATACACTTAGGCTCTTATTATATGAAAGTGACTAAATAAATATATACCAACATGAAAATATGTCAGTGAAATGTGAGCAGTATTTTAAAAACAGTCTTGATACAACATAAAAAATGCTAATTTAATTATTTTCCACATGCCATTTCTCTCAAAGCCCCGCCCCCTCCTCCTTCTACGCTAAGATTAGGGCTTTTCTGAAGAAAACGGTGATATTTGTGGGCTGGCTTGCAGGGTGGTGTCACCTAAATTCTTTGAGGAGAAAGGTGTTTTCTTTTTCTACAGTAACAATTTTTAAGGGATTAATTTCAAGAATTTACCGAGCTTTACCTAGAACATCCTTCAGATCTAGGGTAAATCTTCTTTGCTGTACTATAATGCTGCAACTTAGTCTTTCCTCAGTTAAGATATTGGACTGACCATTATACAGTTCTTTCCATTTTGTAGAAAAAATATATTAGAATGTAAGTTGTATGATGGTCCAGACTTTGTTTATTGTGTTATCTCCACAACCTAAAATGTCTGGCATTCAGAATGCCAGTAATAAGTGTTCAATTAATGAATAGATGAATTACCTTTTCCAGGATAACAATATTCTTTTAACCTTTCTTCAGAGATTGTATTCTATGCCTCCCAAAAAGAAGTTTGGTCCTGTTCAACACAGTATTCTAGAACTTAATAGCTGTGTTGTCATTGTATTAATCACCACCGTCTCACCATTGTCAGAACATTAAAACATTTATATTGTTTATAGAAAACTGTAACTGTGCTCCAATGGACACTGTTCCAAGGCCCTCTTGAATCCCTATCATCTGTTTTCACTCAAAGCAGTTTATATTTTGTTTACATTTTAAAATCAATTTAGCTTCAAAATTGGGAAGACAGAAAAATCTAAGAAATAGAGTGCTAGTACTTACATTTGAAAAATATCTAAAAATTAAAATTGTTTTTGTTTGGCAATTACTAGTGAAAAGTCAAAATCTGAACTTGATGAAGGATTTATAGATATTTTGTACTTAGAAAGCATCTGGGTGGTCTTCGTTGATATTCATGGTGGTGGTGTTTTCATGGTGGCCAGGCTTTTATCTTTATCAGATCGAGAAAGGATGACACATTTCTTGTCCCTGTTCTCTTTGCCACCTCAGATGGAATAACTGAGTGATGTCACTCCATATTACATTTCCCCTAATTCTCTTTCTGGGAATCTTTCCCATGTACCATGCTACCTTTCACAGGTAACTAGAGTGGAGGGAGTGGTTGCCTGGAATACCTACATGCAAAGTCCTATCAAATCATATACCTTATCTGGTCAATGAGTTCCAGTGAAAGTGGGGGAGTAGGAAAATGTTGTGCTCACCACCTCCCATAATTACATCAAAATTACAACTAAATTACAGAACAATCAACCTGGAGAACCATCTGAAGACTGGCTGAACAGAAGTCCTAGAACTGAGGATACACAACAAAACAGAACACGTGGAGACTGGCAGGAGGGGTAGGGTGTTAGCAGTGAGTGGCTTCCACAATGCTGGCCCGAGTTACACTGTAATGATCCAGTTCTTTATGTTGGAAGACTGGAGAGAAAGATTGAAAGCGTTTTAGCCAGAGGTGGAGTTATTAGCCAGTGATGGAAGAGTGAGACATCTGGAGGGCCAAGGGCCTCAGTTAGAAAGGACCTTAGGGGGAAATCGTGTAGGATGATTAATGTTCTTTGGCTAGCAAGGTCACCATGCCAGGATTCCCACGTGTGGGAAATTAGTTCATTGGTGTTGCAGAGGGAATACGCTCAGGCCCAGGGAAGGTCCTGTTAGCGCTAGAAGGGTCCCTGTTGAGAATTAGGCCCTTTCCATGGGGTAATTTATTTTGAAGTATCTCACTTTGATCCTAAAAATCTTTCAGTAGCTATTTCTGAGATTCAGATGAGCATTTACTCTTTGAAACTGAGGGAAAAGTTTTGATTTAAAAACATTTGTTGGCTTTAGTAACTGATATAGTGGCCAAGTTGGCAGATTCACGCTCTCATTATTAATACATCCATGGAAGAGGCTGATTCCTCTTTCAGGTTAAACATGAGATGAACGACTCATAACAAGTCACGAATGGCAGCGGACTAGCCAGGTTATTGTTGCTTCTTTCTGATTTTTAAAAAATCAACAACAGGATTTCTAACCTTGTGGGCATCATTTTAAGACCATTTTCTCATTTGGCCTTGATGGCAAAAGTCAGTTGCTCAGTCGTTCATGTTATAATTTAGGCCTACAGCCAAAGTTGGATTGACCTGTGTGCCTCTTGATTTCTCCTTTGTCACTGTAAGAGGGGGAACTGAGAAATAAAACAACGCTGTCAAAGATCTGATAAGATGAAAGATGTAGCAAAACATGTAGGTCCAGCCTAAAGTAGAAAGGGTATTCTAGACATCATCTCTACTAATAATAGAGGAATATGCAAATTGGCCGGGACACCATCACATAATGACCAATCAGGGAGGGGGCAGGGCTGCAGCGGAGAGCTCTCAGCACACCTGTGCCAGGGGTCCAAAAGGCGCGGAGAGGAAGGGAGAGCAGATAGGCAGTTAGGGGGATCAGGCCAGGAGGGGAGTGCAGATAGGCTGTTAGGGCGATTGGGCTGGGGCGGGGGGCGGGGGGAGAGAAGATAGGCAGTTAGGGGGATCAGGCCGGCAGGGGAAAGCAGTTAGGTAGTTAGGGCGATCAGGCCAGCAGTTAAGGGGATCAGGCTGGCAGAGGGGAGCAGTTAGGCAGTTAGGGCGATCATGCCAGGAGGGGAGAGCAGTTAGGGGGATCAGGCCGGTAGGGGAGAGCAGCTGGGGCCATCAGGCAGACAGGCAGGTGAGCAGTTAGGAGCCAGTGGTTCCGGATTGTGAGAGGAATCCCAGATTGGAGAGGGTGCAGGCCGGGCTGACGCCCCCCCCCCCAACCCCCCCGCAACCCCCATGCATGAATTTCGTGCAATGGGCCTCTAGTCTGTAATAAAATCTTGTCAAAGGGAGATTAGGAAAAAATTCAGTATCTGCTGGGTTTCAGTTAGACATAGGGAGAGATACAGTGTGGGTTCTTCCTGGATGTGTCCCACACCTCCCCTTCCAGAGTCCTAAATCTTTTTGTGCTCTTTGGAACATTTGGTGATTTTAAGGGCTTGTGTAAACTGAATACCATTATGTTTAATTATGATATACATTATATACAGGCACTTGGTGTTTCCAAATACAAGAAAACCACACACTTCCAACTGAGAAGAAGGATGGTATACATAGAAAGACATTGAACTGGGCACCATCGACTGCCATTAACTGACTCATGACTTTGCATAAGTAATTTTATCTCTGTGTTTTCTTTTCAAATTAAAATATGGAGGGTGGTAGGTTAGGGACGGGGAACAGGTGGGTGGACTAGATTGCTAAGGTTCATTCCATTGCTAAGATACTATACTTCTTTCTGGAACTTCTTTGATGCTGGATCTATTGTACTTTTGTTGCAATGAGGTTGGAGTGTTGCTATTTTCATTAGGAAAGTACATTGGGGCCAGGGAGACAGCTGATTTCCTTGTCAAGTCTCATTGGGGCTCTGAGGATGGCCTCTGAGTAACTAAGAGACGCATCTACTCTCCCTCTCTCTCCCTTCTCCCCCAACGCCATTAGAATGTCACTTAGCTATTAGGCTGCTTTATTAAAATTTTGTTTCTAAATTCCTTGTTAAAGGAGATAATTAGGATGTAAAATCATGAAATCTTTATAGCACGCTAAGAGTTTACTAAGGGTGATGCGGGGCTTAATATCTACTTTGAAAGGGTGAGTGTGAATGTGTTGTCCCTGAACAGCTGTAGCAGCATCATGTGGGAATTATTAAATGTAGTTTTTCAGGCCCCACCAGGCCCACTGTCCCAGAGACTGGACGGGGCCTGGCCATCTGTGTTTTCCGAAGCCCTGCAAGGGGCTCTGTGCCCTCATGTGGATGTCGCTAACAGGTGGGCAGCTTTCATTGGATTGCCTGGAGACTAGAAAGGTAAGATTTTCTTAAAGTGGAATTTGAAGAATTGCTAGGTCCACATCAGGATGGGGCCACATCCTGATGACCTCGTTTAACCTCGGTTACCTCTCCAAAGGCCCCCTCTCCAAAGGCAGTCACATGGGAAGTTAGGGCTTAGGGCAGCGATGGCGAACCTTTTGAGCTCGGCGTGTCAGCATTTTGAAAAACCCTAACTTAACTCTGGTGCCGTGTCACATATAGAAATTTTTTGATATTTGCAACCATAGTAAAACAAAGACTTATATTTTTGATATTTATTTTATATATTTAAATGCCATTTAACAAAGAAAAATCAACCAAAAAAAATGAGTTCGCGTGTCAGAGGTGTCATAGGTTTGCCATCACTGGCTTAGGTGAAGGCCATGAAGCAGGAAGGCCTCCCCATGTGGAGTGCACGGTTTTGCATCCTATTCCTGGGCAGGCAGAGCCAGTCCCTGACAATCAGTATGGCTGGGGTTCCGGCGGAGACCCAGGCTCACAGAAAGCCCAGGTCCTTTCCGTTCCCAGCTCCTTTCTGCCCAGGAAGCATTGTTTGTCGGAACTGTGAAAAGAGCGGGATTCAAGTCCCGCCTCTGACAGGCCTAAAGCTCGCTGTGAGAGCTGTGGGGGATGAGTTCATCCCTCCGGGCTTTTCATCCCACTTCGTTTCTTCATCTTTGGAACGAATACCTCTGGCAAAGCATCGTGCAGTTGATGTGCCTCACGTATAGGGGCTACTTGATAAACACAGTTCCCTTGCTCCCTGAGTGCCTATGGTGATCCTCAGTTGGTACCGAATGGCACAGGCCACAGTCCTTCTGACGGATCCTGCCGTTGCTACAGGAGCTTTTGTTAGGAAGTTAAATGAACTGCCACTGATACCTTCTAAGAAGGGTGGTGGGTCATGACTGGGCCTGCGCACACTCCCTCAGCAGCCGTGGAGGCCGGAATTGACCCACAGTCCCACGTAGCTGCTCAGCGGGTGCAGTGCCATAGCTCTTCTCGTACGCTGGCGTGTCCTGGAGAGAGGCCCTCTGCATGTGCCTTGGGGAGCCGTTTGAGGTCCTGGAATCTAGTCTCCATAAAATATTTTGTCAGTGGGATGTTGTTATACTAATAATTTGCATTTGCCACCTTGACAACTTTCTCAAACATAAAACCCAGCGCATAAAACTCACTGATTTTTCATTCTTAGTTCTAAGAGATGAGTTCTAAACGATCACTATAGCTGTGCCCATCAAAATCTCATTAAAAACTCCCACCCTCCAGTCCTTTGTGTTTGCCCACTACGTACTCGGAAATTTCTTCACCAGATATGGGGCAATACTAAAGCCATCAGCTATCTTTCATTTAACCCATCTGCCAGTTACAGAGATGGTGTTCTGTCCGGTGAACCGAGCCGTATACACTGGGACACCAGAGAAACAAATTCCCTGTGACCCATTTCCTCTGGGGCACCGGGTTTCACCCTTCCCTCAGTTTTCTCTAAATGTGGGCTTGTTTGAAGGCACTCATTTTGATGCGTCTCATTTGTGTTTCCTTCATGATCCTACAGCTTTTTTTTTTTTTTTTTTTAAGTCCTCACCCAAGGAGTGAAGATATTCTTTTCATTGATTTTTAGAGAGAGCAGAAGGGAGCGGGAGAAACATCTACGTGAGAGACATCAATTGGTTGCTTCCTACACTCGCCCAGATCAGGGGCGGAGTTCAAACCTGAAACCCAGGCACTGCCCTTGATTGGGAATCGAACCTGAGATCCTCAGTGCGCGTGCTGACACTCTAACCACTGAGCCTACCAGCCAGGACCATACAGGTTACTTTTCAAACTTAACTGTCACTATTTACTCAATTAGATTTTACATCTCTAAGATATGTATACTTAATATTTAAAATACTGCATTTTTAAATGCCACCAGCCAACATTTCTCAACTGCCTATTTCAAAAGAAATCAAAGAATTCTCTTCTTTAAGAAGTCATACATGCTCTTAAGGAAGGCAGCGCACATCCAATTGAGTAATGAAAAAATTTTCTTCTGAAGCAATAAATTGCCACGTGCTAAAGAACAGTTTGCAAAAATGAACGTTCAAGGGACACTAGCTAGAAAAATGGCCAAAAAGACCTCTGGGAGGCACTGAAACTTATTTTGAGTTTTGATAAAGACAGTTTTGGATTAGAGAAAAGTTGTGAGGGAATATGTTAGACAAAGGGGATAGCTGACTTCTGTAAAGGGGAAGAAAAACAAACCTCATTGTAGATAGTGGGAGAACCATTAAGACACTGGTTCTCCAGCTACCTACACTTCTCCTTACACTGTGCAGGTTTAAGATAGCAGGAAAATGTTTTAGCTCAGAATCTATTATATCTATCCCTCACTTCTTCCTTCTAATTTATTAAAAATCCCACCTACATTTCCTTAATACAGAATAGGCCCCAAATGCTCGAATATTGACTGTTTTAACATTTTTCCACTTCAATTTTACTTGCTAAATAATTTTTGACTTCCTTATTTTTTTTTAAATGACAATAATTGTAGACCAGGCAAAGTTTGTATACTAACTGACTCCCTACCTACCATCTGTTTTGTTTTGTTTCCATCCCCCTAAGTGGAACAGACTTCCTTCTGAAAAATGTTACTGCAGGCACACATTGCTGATGATCGTCATTTTAGAGATAAAATCTCATAATCTCAAGTTAGCATCGAGGTTTCCTAAGTGCTGTCAAGTCAGGGCTGGAGAATGGCAACCGACGTCTCACTGTGTGCTCTAAAGCGGGGGCATCCTTTTCCTGCTTCTTATCGGCGGAGAAAGGATGGATTTCAGCAGTGAACTATCTCAATGATGTAGAGCAAAGGTGACTTCCTGTTTTGTTTTAGGCTTTGTTTCCTTCGCCTCTCAATGAGGGCTGTGTTTTCTCACAGCCTGCAGTCCTTCTGCTCTGCGATTTCCCATTGAAAGGGCAGGGTGCGGGCCTCTGCGGGTCATTCCATTTACTGCACGCCCTGGAAGGGTGGGGGAGGTGGCTCATTAGTGGCAGGAGCAGACCCGGAGGGGGTCTGTTTTCTATTTTCCTCTCTAGGCTGAGCTCGTTTGGATGGGAAGGATTTTATTGTCACCATCATCATCATCCTTATTATTTGTGGGGTAGTTTTCCTACACATTTCCCTCAAGTGTTAGGTGAAATTGTTGGTGAGGAGAGTTAAATATTAAGTGCCATTTTATGTTCAAGTGCTTTAAAGCAATTAGTTTTCCTTCTTAAGATTAAAAAAAAAAGCAAGCAAAACTCAAAGGTTTTGTCTGCAGGGCAAAGAAAGAAAAATTTATTATTTATTTTGCTTCTGGTGGCCTATTTGCAATTGTTTTTCAGCATTTCTTCTTCGTCCTTTTTTTTTTTTTTAAATGAAAGGCAATTTCCTTCCACCTAATTATCTAAAGTGCAGACCGCTGTAGTCAGGAGCTCTGGTTAAGGTTCCACCATTGCCACCAGGGTCCATGTTTTCTGCGACTTGGACCTTTAAAGTGACATTGCTTCAGTCCTTCCCCTTCCTGTCTGACTTTCTGCAGAACTGTGGTGCTCCCACCGATAAAGCTGTAGCTTCCGTTACCAGGGAGATTGGGGCTGGGTGGGTTCCCAAGTGCGGAACTGGGGAGACTCCTCAGTTGGAAGTTGGGGTGGCTCTTCAGTCAGGGGCCGGAGGCTCTCCTTCGGGGCCGGCCCGGGAGGCTCCGCAGGGTGGGGGTGGGGTAGACCTGCAGGTCTCCGGTCGGAGCTGTCTCGGTTATCGCGTCCTGACTGCTCCAGGCTCCCCCTCCCCTCCGCTTCCAACCCACAGCCCTTCTTTCTCTCCCTCCTTTCCTTCCTAGGGAGGGGGGCCGGCGTTGGAGGGCCGGGTCTGCACCGGGGGCGGAGCTGCCCCCCTGGCCTGGAGGTAGGAAGGCGGAGACCCGCGGGTCCCGGGCGCAGACCTCCCGTCGAGGCTCCTCCCGGCCGCGGGCGCTGCAGCCGCGGCAGCTCCCAGCAAAAAGTGGATCTTTTGGCTCAGCTTGCAAGACCTGCAAACTCTTACTGCACAGCGCCCCGCCCCCCGGGGGACGTTTCTCTTTGGTTTTCCTTCCTTGCTCGGCCTCCACACGCCCTCCTCCTCCCTGCGGGGACTTTCATGCTCCTTTTAGCACCTTTCTGTAGCCAGGGGACGTGCCACCCCGGAGCACCAACGACCTCCGTTGAGTTCTACTGTTGTTTTCATTTCTCCCTCGCTTCCTCTCATCGGGTTCATCTGCGGAGTCTGAAGTTTTGCCAGAGGGGACGGGAAATAAATAGGTGCTGCTGCCCCGCGAGGCTTAGGCGACGGGAAGGGCAGCCAGAGCGGCGGGAGCGGCCGGGGCGGCGGCGGCGGGAGCTCGGTGGAGCTCGTGGGACCCCATTGGGGGAATTTGATCCTCGGAAGCCGGGAGATTGCCGGGGAGGCGAGGCTCCCAGATCGTCGTGTCCAGTTCCAGGGGGGAGGAGGAGCCGCCGGAGCCGGCCTCTCGGCGTGCTGGGCGCAGCTGCTCCCTGCCCCGTCCCGCCGGGATCATGGGCTGCGGCCGCCCGGGAGGGAGGCTGCTGCTGCGGGCCGGGCTGCTCGCCCTGGCTGCGCTCTGCCTGCTCCGCGTGCCCGGAGCCCGGGCTGCAGCCTGCGAGCCTGTCCGCATCCCCCTGTGCAAGTCCCTGCCCTGGAACATGACGAAGATGCCCAACCACCTGCACCACAGCACCCAGGCCAACGCCATCCTGGCCATCGAGCAGTTCGAAGGTCTGCTGGGCACCCACTGCAGCCCCGACCTGCTCTTCTTCCTCTGCGCGATGTACGCGCCCATCTGCACCATTGACTTCCAGCACGAGCCCATCAAGCCCTGCAAGTCGGTGTGCGAGCGGGCCCGGCAGGGCTGTGAGCCCATCCTCATCAAGTACCGCCACTCGTGGCCCGAGAGCCTGGCCTGCGAGGAGCTGCCGGTGTATGACCGCGGCGTGTGCATCTCTCCCGAGGCGATCGTCACTGCCGACGGCGCCGGTGAGTCCTGGCGCTGCGAGCCTCCCTCCCTGCCTCACAGCCAGCCACTCGGAGTCCGTTACTCTCGAATCCTGTCTTTTCTGTTCCGACCACTTCTCTTAATCTCCGTTTCTTTCCCCTCATCACCCTTCCCAACTGCTGCACTGTCTTCCAGCAGATGATGTGTTTCTCTAAAACACACCGGTTCCTCCACTCCCATCTCACTTCTACTCAAAACGCACCCCTCACTTTCCACTCCTTGCACGTGGAAGTATCCAGGTCTTGTGTAGGGATGCTTTTAAAAAATGCTTATTTGTTTACAGTCACTGAGCTTTCTTGCCCGGTTCCCTCGCTTTCTCAATCACCCGTTTTCTCTGTAATGTTTTAGAGATGCTTGTCAACATTGTATGGTGTAAACAGAAAACTGAAGCACCATTTTCTTCTAATCATTAACAATGCCCAGATAATTTCAGTAACCTTACTCGGACCCACAGACGTTAGTGGTATGTGTTTGCTCAAAATCCAATTTGAGCAATTACCTTCGCCTTAAATTTCCCTCGCCTTTCAATGAGGCAAATTGTCCTTCCATGCCGGACTGAAACAGCTGTGAAACATTGCTATGCACTGCTGATTAGCCCCTGCGACTTGCTCCTGCCACGGAGCTGGCGGAGTGACATTGCCCGGCGCTTTTCACATTCCCATATGCCTCCAAGTCATTTTGTAAATGACATATGAGTGAAAGGAGTTATATTTAAGGCGTGTTATCATCACACACTCATGTAATGTTATTTTTAATCTCACCGCTTACCCCACTCTTACCTTCTGCAAGTAATTTGTCTTTAGTACCTTATTTCATGCTCTTTTTGTGTGTACATCAACCACACATTCATTTCAGTCTTTCCCTACCATAAAACTTTATTGCTGTTTTGCATTTAATAGAACCAACCACAGGTTGTTTTCTCACTGGTGTTTGGTCTCAGTATGACAGTCATAACTCTGAAGACCCCAGCTGAACCTAGTTCCTTAGGGTCCATTTCACGCTAACTCAGTATCGCGCCCGCCAGTTAACCCAAACTTAAATGTCACCCTTCGTGTCCTTTAAAAAATAAACCCAATCTTTTATGATTGGTCTTCTTTCATACCCTTCCCAGGTCAGCTCTGTTCTTGGTTGTGAAGACTTGATTGCCTCCTTTCCTGTCCTTTTCTTGGGCATAAAGTTTTCCTTTTGCCTCTCAGTGTGCTCAGCCTAAGCTCATGTCCTCAGTCCATGTCTAGGTAATAGTTCCTGGGTGTCAGATAATTGATTTGAAAAAAAATTTGCTCTTTGTGTACATTACCCGTTTAATATAAAGTGAGTGGGGGTGGGGGAGGGGGGAAAGTATTTGTATGAATAGCCACAAAACCAAAACTGAACAGAAAGATTTCAAGAGCTTTTGACGGTCACTTCACTTAGTGTATCACTCTTTGAATATACCTATGGTTTTCTTGACTTTGATCAAGAACCAGGAACTGCTTGTATAAAATAATCAGAAAGAAATGAATTTGTAATTACTCTTTGGGCTAAACGCGCACTTGGAGCCTTTGCAGTACTGTCACACACGGTACAGACGCTGGAGGAACTGGGTGAGCTGCTGCTCTGGGCTGCCAAGTCCTTAGAATCCGTTAAATGCTGATGCTCCTCTCAGGCCAGGGGCTAGGAGTGAGGTGCCCGTGATTCCTGTGAAATGCAGTCCTCCCCTTAAAGGAGAAGACTTGCTCCGAAGCCTCTCAGAGATGGCCCTCAAATGAGAGAGGTTTGGCCAGGTGAATGGCTCTCAGAGCAGTTTCCATTGGTGTCCCCGAGTTCCCTACCATTGTGGACCAGACACAGCACAATTGCCTCCTTGGAGCTCTCACATAAATAGGACATGCGTGGGAACAATTTGCCAGTCCATGGACCTGATTTCTGAGCTACCTTAAAATGCCACTGTATCTGCTTTGCTGACGCCATCCTTGCTAGAAAAATAAGTAGGGGTAGGTGGCAGTTGGAACCATATTTTAGTAAAGATCTCCCTTCCCCCCCGCCTTTACCTTCAGTGTGATTCAGACTGTTGTGGCAGGAGGGAGCCGGAGGGGACGTGGGAACGGGGCATGGAGGGGTGGATTCCAGCCTGAAGGGTCCCCTTGGTTTCCAAGGCCAGTTTGCTGAAAATTACATTCCCCATCCTGGGTCAAACTGTCAGGCACCTGGAATTACTTAGGAACTACCACATGTGGCCAGTTTAATTTACGATGCAAATATACTCCTTGGTTCAGTGGGATATGATAGTTCACGGAGCTGGGCTTGCCCCCGCCCCCTCTTCCTCCAGGTATAAACAGAGTCCTTATGTCCTCTGACTAGAATCCAGCTGACTATAAAAATAAGGTCTTCCTGAATAAAAACGGGACCACCTCTCACATTCCTTCGGTGCCAAGAGGAGTTTTCAAATCCTGCCATTCACATGGATCTGCTTCCTCAGAGTACATACAGTATGACTCCGCAAACAAGTTTAGAACATCTTACAGAGCAAAGTCTTACTGAAATGGAGTATTGCTTTAAACTGCTTGTTGCTTTTGAAATACTAAGGGCAAAACATATATTTAAAACAAATATCATATCCTGACCATTACTAATAAATTCACATTAAATTTATTCCTTTTCCACATTTTACTTTTACTATGTGGGTATGGCTACATGCAGGACTGCTTTATCTGAGAATTTTATCAGTTCAAGTTAGTCATTCAGCCGGCTAATTAATATTGTATGGTGAGTAAAGGGTATGGACAGACCAGTGGTTGAATCTTCATTCTGCTTTATGTCAGCTGTTATCAGAAGGACATTATATAACCTCTCTGATGCAGTTTTCTGACCTGTATCAGGGGGACAGTGCTGTCCACCTCCTACAGGCATGTGAAAATGAAATTAAACAGCAGATGTACCACCTGGTTCATGGCTCTTAACAAGTTGTTGCTGCTGCTGTAGCTGTTCTACTATGATTACCATTGTTATAGAAAATTGATACTTCTTGTGTGTGTTCATTTGTCTTTTGAAGTGGTATGTTGGTCACTGGAGATTCACCCTAGAGCTTTGGTCAGGTCAGCTCTGGAAAACAAGCTTCACAGTAGGACCTACCTGGGGAAGCAGATCTTCTTCTGAACATAGAAGCTTACTAATATTTCATTTTATACAAATCCACCTGGACCTCAGGCTCGAGAACACGTTCCTTTGGGAGCAACAGGAAAAGAGAATGAGCCTGATGGCTGTTTGTTAGTTACCGATGGTTTATCAGAAGCAGAGCACTCATGTATTTCAGAAAATTTACGGTATGATATTTAACAGCTATTTATACAACACCCATGGCGTGCCATGCCAAGGGCTTTATAATCACTCCTCAGTCACTGCTGGTCTCCGTAGTGGTGTTAACTTGTCACCCCAGCTCTTGCTCAACACATTTCTCCAGGCCCTGTCTCGCCTGGCAGAGCCGGGCCAACTTTCACATGCATGAACTGCTGTTTAATCATTTCTCCGCTCTCTGAGGAACAGGCAGCCTTTTCTTCAGCCCTGGTCTACAAATATTTGAGGGGCCAAACACTCAGAAGGAAGACTTATTTAGTGTGATAGGAGGAAAATGGATTGGAAAGGAGAAATGGAAATTTTAGATTAAAACTGGAGAGAAAACACGATTTTAAGAATCCATCATGTAAAATCATGACAGATGCTCTGAAGGGGTAGGGAAGAATATCTCAGTGTTATTTAATTTACAGTTAATCCAATTATCAGTGGTCCCCAAATCTTATTTTAATAATTCATTTTAATTTTGTTCCTGAGAAACTTCCAAATAGTTGTTGCTATAAGTAGCAAAACTGACTATGTTATATTTGGCCATTCTCCTTTTACTAGATGTATAAGAAGAGGAGATCAAGAGTTACCATATAGATATATACTTTAGAATAATTAAGAGTTGACTATTTTCCTCAATTTGAAGAAAATCACAGCTCTAGAGTTATAGGCCGTTAGTTGGAATTCCAGATTTGCCATTAATGTTTTACTTTAAGCAAGTCATTCGACTAACATTGAGGATTGTGAAGAACAAAAGAAATATTCTTGTGACTGATAAATGGTAAAGCACAGTATAAACATTTAACAACAACAACATGATTGCGGAAAGGACGCATCATCCTCAGGAGAGGGATCATTTGCAGCCATAAAATAAGAACTAATTACACCTCAGTGTTCTAGGTGCTGTTTTAAGTGTGTATCCATATTAATTTATTAATTACATAATAGCTATGTCATGGAGGGTACTATTATATCCATTTTTCAGAAAAGAAAGCTGAAGCAAATAGAGAAGTTCAGTGATGTATCCAAACTCATAAAGCTATTACAAGAAAGAAGATTCAAACCAGAACCCATTCTGCACTACACTTCCTCTTTATGAAGAAAGAAGTGATTCCTCATTTTAGAGAGAATCTGTCTTTTGACCATCAAGTTGCAGTGAAAGCACTGTTTTTATCATCGTGAAAGCCCTTTTATATGGAGATGCTCATCAGCTTACAATGGGGTTATGCTAAACCCCTACTCAGTTGAAAATATTGTAAGTTGAACATTCATTTAATATATTTAGCATAATGAACATCATAGCCTGGGCTAGCCTACCGCAAACGTGCTCAGCACAGACTGTCCAAAAAATGTTGGCAACGCAGTCCACTGTAGTGTTTGTTGTTTACCCACATCATCCCCCTGACTGGGAGCTGTGGCTCCTCGCTGCTGCCCAGCATCACAAGAGGGTATCCGACTGCGTATTGCTAGCCTGGAAAAAGACCAGAATCCAAACTTTGTAGTATAGTTTCTACTGGATGTGTGATACTTTGACATCACTGTAAGGTTTTAACCATTGTAAGTTGGGGGACTGTCTGTATAGTTTAAGAGAATAAAAAACAACCCTGGCCGAAACCGGTTTGGCTCAGTGGATAGAGCGTCGGCCTGCGGACTCAAAGGTCCCAGGTTCGATTCCGGTCAAGGGCATGTACCTGGGTTGCGGGCACATCCCCAGTAGGAGATGTGCAGGAGGCAGCTGATCGATGTTTCTCTCTCATCGATGTTTCTAACTCTCTATCTCTCTCCCTTCCTCTCTGTAAAAAAATCAATAAAATATATATTAAAAAAAAAAAAAACAACCCTGGATAAGGGATTTCAAAAGATAAAATTACTTCTTTTGAGATATCAGAGAATGTGCATTCCAGATTTTCACATCTAATCCTTAGCCTTTCGGGCTCAGCATGCTCCAGAGTAAACTCGTCATTTCCTTACCCTCACAGGCCTATTCTTTTATGGTATTTTCTGTATTGTTATGAGGCACTTGCCACACTCCAGCTGTAGGCCTGCGAGTCAGTCTTGCTTCCACCCACTTCGCCATCCCCGATGTTCAATCGGTATCAAGTGCGCTGAATCTACTTGAAATCCAGTTCCCCTCCCTCTTTCTCTCATGCTACTTTCTTAGTTTGAATCTCAGTGTTTGTCACAGGGGTTATGGCCATAGAATGAAAGCTGACTCACTCACCTCCAGTATTGTCCCTCCATATTCCAACAGGGCGATCTTCCTGAAATGCAAATCTGTTGCTTAAAATGTTTGTTCTGTGCCTCCAGCCTTCGCGATCTCATCCCTCCTGTCTCAGTTTCCCTTCTCTCAGCTTACACCACTGTGTGAGCCACGCTGGAAACCTGGCCAGTCCCTGGGCCACCTACTGTGGCTTTTGACCCCCTTACCTTTCCACAGGCTATTCTCTACCTAGGAAAAGCTCCCTACCCTTCCCGGCTCCTTTAGGAACTTTCTGGAAATCTCTATGACCCCTACTTGAAACACCTGGGGCATAAAACCGGCCAATAAAACCTACCGTTTTAATTGAGGATGATTTTGTTAGAATTTTTAAGTTTCTAAAAACAATTTTTGAGTTATTTATAATTAGAACACTGTTTCTCTTTTTTTTTTTTATAATTCTAACAATTGACATTTAAGCACTCTTAAGAGTGTAGAAATATTTTTCTGTGAATAAGAATGAAAGAAGAAAACCACTTCCCTAGATTCAGCTGTACCAAAGGAGTTTTCTTTTCCAAGAGAAGAGCTTTGTTTTTCATTTTTTTTCCAACCTTTTAACATTAAACAATTATTTAAAATGTGGGTTAACAGGATTTCTCTATTTACAGAGAGATCTTATAAATCACATGCATATCATCACATGATTATTGGACTTACTCAGGAATGGGAAAGCCACTGGCACATTATTTGGATACATTTATTGTGAATGAAGTCATTAAATAGAATAAAAGGCATTAAATTAATAGTATATGGCTCATTAATTGTAATTTTTGGTGCTTTTGTCCTAACTTGGTATTAACCCTCCTAGTTTAACTTACTCATGATATGACCTATGATGAAAACATAGAAAAAGAACATTATTTTCAATTAGGATAAACACAGGCATTAAACTCATTTAACATAAAGTGTTGATACAAATATAAAACTCTTGTTTAAAAGTACTGAGTTGAAGTGTCAATCAAAATATAGAGGTAGGTACGGCATCTCTCAGCATGGTGCCTTGCTGAGGCCCTCTGTTATTCATTAGGCTGCTTTCCTAATTAGAACACAGAAGAACTTTCCGTTATCATTTATCATTACGATTTTCTGGAATTTCGGGATTATGAAAAGTGCAAATGGTAATTTCCAATTACCATGTCTATTTGCACTGGTTTGAGTAATCCTGCTGAAGAACTGTTTATAGTTAACAAAGAGCATGAGAGTGCTTTCTGAATGTTTTTTCCCCTTTAGGCACTAAGAATTTAAATGTATTCCATTAAAGTGTGACACATTTATTTATTGAGGAGGTGTGTTTGGCTCGTTTAGTCATCAAGAGATAAGTGTTGGGCAAGTGCCTAATATGTGCATGGGCTTTATTGTGTAGGATGCTCATAATTCACAAATTTGGTGAAACTAAAAAAATTTATTAAATCCTGAAATTTTATGCACAGTTGATGAGGATTCATAAAAAATAAATTACCTTTCAATCAGATGAAAGAATAGGTCTTGTCTTTATTTGACCTATAAATGATAGAGTGGCAACCTCATGGCACTAATAAGCATCTACTTAAGACACCTGCATTCTTATCCAAATCATAACTGTGACTGAATTAGATTTTTATATAGAAACTAGAGGCCCGGTGCACGAAATTCGTGCATGGGTAAGGTCCCTAGGCCTGGCTGGCGATCAGGGCCGATCGGGGCCTTCTGGCTGCCAGCTGCCGGCTGGGGCCTTTCTTCATTCCACACTGTCCCCTGGTGGTCAGCGCACGTCATAGTGAGCGACCAAGCTCCCGGTCTCCTGGTCGAACTCCCAAGGGGACACTTTGCATATTAGCTTTTTATATATATAGACTCTTGAAGTAATAATGAATATGTGATGATTCTTACTTTATTCTATCACCTTTCAGATTTTCCTATGGATTCTAGTAATGGAAACTGTAGAGGGGCGAGCAGTGGTGAGTACATCACTACCTTCCTGGTTTTCACTTGTAGTCAAATCTTTGATGTAACCCAGATACTGAAGTCTTGTTTGGGGACATTTGTGCCCTACATCTTAAAGTAAGCTTATACAAATTATTTTTTATTTATGTTAATTTTTAAAATTAGCATGTAATAAAATTGACCTTTACTTTTGGTCATTAAAAATTCTATGAATTTTATGAATTCTATACTTTTTTAATATAAAAGAACATTTATTTGGAAAGTCACAGAGGTAGAAGTAATTCATGGAAGAAATGGGCTTAGGAAATAAGATAGAAGTAAAGGAAGAGTCCTTGGAGCTTAGAAGTGGAGGGTAAAGGTGACACACCTAGGAGGATGGGGAGAGGATGGGGAGAAGG
The DNA here is from genome assembly GCF_964212035.1 of Myotis nattereri. Lineage (NCBI taxonomy): Eukaryota > Metazoa > Chordata > Mammalia > Chiroptera > Vespertilionidae > Myotis > Myotis nattereri. Next base: position 37,288,217 of record NC_138082.1, read on the forward strand.
GAAAGACGCTGGTGTGCTCCTAAGAGGGAGAGCAGGGTCCTCTGTGCTAAGGGTTTTAAGGCTGGAGATTTTAGGGGAGGTCCCAGTGGAAGATCTCAATAGAATGTTCATCAGCTTTCCAGGTGTGTCCTTTCAGGGTCAGGGTCCCGACGGTCATTATTCAATGCAGCTGGTCCTGAGCTCAGCTTTTCTGAGCCCAGAGCTGAAATACAGCTGAGGCCTAGATGTTATCTGTAGGGAGGAAAGGTCAGGGTGTCCAAGCTGCATGGCCAGTGAGGTGCTAGGGGAGGGAAGGTCACGCTGGGGACAAGGTTGCACCCTACCATTGTCCTGTGGCAGGCACCCAGGGCTTTCCACCCTGGTGACTTTCTGTACCTGGCCCATCATCCTTGCTTTGCTCATGTCTAACTGCCTAACCCCCTCTCCTCCTAAGGATCTTGGTTCTGAATTCTTTCAGAGAAAAAGGGCTCAGGTCTCTTCTGTAGCTGTTCCTGCTGAGAGGGGCAAAGTTTTCCTTCAGAGCCAAGAGACCCTTGCTCTCTGTCAGAGGGACAGTGAGACCTGGGCACAGAAGGAAATAGTGATGGTGCCTAGAGGTGGTATCTCCTGAATACAAATAGGGCTTGTAACCTGGTGGAGACAAACTGTGTTACAAATCTTCATAAGTGAAAAATAAAGCTTTTAATTGAACTAGAGTCTACTATTTACAATTGTGTTATAGAGTCCTTTAAAACATAATTCCCCCCCCCAATCACCCTCATTTTCATTAAAGAGCCAAATTAAGACCAATTTTTTACTGTATTAAGTCCAGTTTCAATTTGGCCTGATTATTTGCACAAACACAGTAAGAATAGCAGTTGATTATTTAGGCTCTTTTAAATCTGCTTTGCTGGGACCTGATGATTGAGCTTTAATTAGCCCCTCAGCTGGGGCCTAGCAGAAGGGAAAAATGATGAATCCATTACCAGTTTGATGGTACTGGTCTTCTTCATCTTCCTGCTACTATTTACTTTTCAGAGTCCTTAAGTAGCTGCTTCATGCATTTTGTTTAGGTTTTATAACTCTATTCAGAGGGAAAGACATGATGGAATCTACTTACTCCGTCTTATCATAAAATAAACTTTTAAATGAAGTATGACATATACGCAGAAGAGATCATAAATCATAAAAGCACGCAGCTCAGTGCCTTTCCGCAAAGTAAACACTCTTATGTAACCACCACACGGATCAAGATAGAGCCATTGCCACCACTCCAGAAGCCTCCCCGTGCCTCTTCCAAATCATAACTTCCATGCTTCTTCCCGAAGATAACCACTGGCAGGAATTCTAGCAGCATATATTAACTTTTGCCTGATTTTAAACTTTTATGAATGGCATCCTACAGTCTGCATGTAATTTGTGCGTTTGTGTTTGTGGTTTCCTTTGCTATTTATTATGCTGTAGAGCAGTATTTTCAAATTTTCATTGTAGTCTAGCATATGAATAGATGACACTTTATTCATTCCAATGTTTCTAGAGTTTTGGGTTGTTGCCAGTTTTAATACAACTCATGCTGCATTTGTTTCTTTAAGAACATCATAACTGTAATTAATTATTATATACTTCTATTCATTTTCTTCTAGTAATTCATTGATTTGGGTCTGTATGTACTGCCTGGTCGGGTGTTTTATATGTGGAAGCAGAACATAAAATAATATAACATTTATAAACATTAAAAATTAATTTTACTAAGTTTGTAAACAGGTTCGAAACATCTATTTCTTTAGATTGGACCAATTTTCTCTGTTGATTTCCACTGACTCCCAGCAGAGTGAGAAGTGTTTGAGCTGAGACAATGTCTACCAAAGGCGCCCCAACAAACATTTATCTTTTAAAAATTCATTAGTGTTCAGCAATAGTTCTGTTTTAAAGATCGCTCCCACTATTGTATTTGGTCAAAACAAACCAAAAAGCTCATTTGTATAATACACAGTATGTTGGGTTAGTCAAAATTTTTGGCCATGTGTGTGCATGTGCTATCAATTTGTCCTGAAGCTGTGGTTAGAATAACATAGCACTTCTGCGTGTGAAACAGAGAAGACATCAACAACACTATACATAATATACAAAAATAGTTCAATGTATAAGGTTATCTAGAATGAATGTAACGTTCCTGGCTTCAGTGTTTACTGTTCCTCTTTCATAATGTTTTCCTGTTCTCCGGCATAACGGGAGTGATGAAAAGCCAGCAAACAAAACCAAACTCATTCTGTTTGCATTCGCATGTTCTGAAAAGAAAATATAATTTGTCAAAATGCTGTTCTTTGGAGTAATGTAACAGCTGAGATTGATTATGATAAAACAGGAAATGAGGAAGACATAAAAACATTGTAATCCACATAACCCGTCTTTCAAAAGTGTCAAGCTGTTTCTGTCTGAAATTTGGAAAAGAAATTTTCACTCTGGTTAATTTATCCTGTGCCTCTAAACTTAACAATTTTCTTTTTTTAGAAATAATAATTCTGTCTGAGCAGCTCACTATGATAGTGTAAACTCCCTATCATAATAAGGAGAACATTCTCTCTTGTTTCCATAACTTGGAATGTGGAGAAAAACAATTTTAGTTCTATTCCATTGAATCACTAGGTCTGTCAAGTCAACACAGAAAATTGAGGCAGGTAATCAAATGATGCAATTAAAAGATATATATATATATATATTTTTAAAATATATTTTATTGATTTTTTACAGAGAGGAAGGGAGAGCGATAGAGAGTTAGAAACATCGATGAGAGAGAAACATCGATCAGCTGCCTCCTGCACATCCCCCACTGGGGATATGCCCGCAACCCAGGCACATGCCCTTGACCGGAACTGAACCCGGGACCCTTCAGTCCGCAGGCCGATGCTCTATCCACTGAGCCAAACCGGTTTCGGCTAAAAGATATATTTTTATTAAAGTAATCCTGAAAAAGAATCCCCAGAGTCTTCTACTTTGTGACGGTGACCAATTTATGAGCTTTTATATTTGAAAAACACAAATTTCCCAGAGAGGAGATAGAGTTGGTAATTTCTGACACTAATTAATTATACGATCATGACCAAATTACATAACTTCTCTGGGTCTGCCTCCTAATATAAAATCAGATTATAGTGACCTCGGGGTTCCCTTGTGATAAAAGTAGGTTTACAGTTCTGATGACATGAAACACAGAGTTTATTCTTGTATTATTATTAATTTATTAATCAATGCATTTTCTATAGGCGCAACTGTAAACCTACTTTTGCCCACCGCTGTGTTTTCAAATGAGGGCATTGCATTACTAGTAGCCCCAGGGTAAGCGGGGTGCACGCCAGTGTCTCACTGGCCTCTTCCTGGCCCTGCTTCAGAGGTCCTTCAGAGACGCTCCTCCGGGCAGCTGAGTGGCAGCCGCTGAGGAACTGCAGGTTCCCGGTCGCCTGCACCTGCCAGGCACCCAGGGGGATGGCCTCTGCCGGCCTCGCTTGGGTAGTACAGACCCGTTCTCTCTTTCCTTCCAATTTCTTTCTGCCCTTGGGGCTTCCTACTAATTTTGGGAAGGAATCTGGTTGGCTTCCCCCTTTGGTGCAAATGTTTGCTGACCACAGAGGCTGAATTGACTTGGGAAAACATCTACCCTTTATTGGAGACCAAATTAGGGTAAATAAAAAACGTTATTTTTATAGTGGCATATCTACTTGTTGTTGTTGCTTTGCAGTAGTTTTCCTCCCTGGGCGGCTACCCATACTGTCCTGGTTCTCCTGCCGCCCAGCGGTGGGCATTCCCCGAGGCTCTGTGCTTGGCCCCTGCTCCTTTCTCCTTACAATGATCTCTTCCTACCGGTGTCCCTCCATCACCTACGACTCGTTCTGATCACTCTCCCAGGTAGAGTACCACACTTCTCCTCCAAACACTTCTACCTGGGCAGTCTATTCGCACTCCAATAACAACAGATTTAAGAAACAAAGTAAACTTTTCATTAAAAATTTCCTCCTCGCAACTTTCTTTCTTAGTATGTGGTACAATTGTTTTCCCAGATCCCCAGCACTGAGACTTCATCCACCTGACCATTCACCACAAATGGAATGACCACCTCCTCATACCAGGCATGTTCTATGCCAAGGACGTGGTAGGAAGGAGTGAGCAGTTGTCTGCACTTCCCTTTTCTTTCACCTCTTTTCTGTGTGCTTGGAATTAAGTAGAAACATTGTATTCCAAAAGACTGTGAAGCCTACTTTATTTTTTTGTCAGTTGACCTCTTTGGAATTCATCACAAAACATCACACTTCGAGATTTCATGAGAGAAAAATGGGCAAATTGCATTGACTTTATATTTTGTTGATCGTGAATGACTCTTGGATCCAGACACCTTGTGAAAGGCAGTTTAAAATTTTCCAAGGACATAAATCTTAAAGGAGTAAATTAAATTTCCTTTTCTTATTAATATAGAGTTAGTCCTCTCAATCTTAAGTAATTCCCTTTTACAGAGTTCAAATAACTATGAATTGAGACCTTTATTACAATATTTGAGGTTTGTTTTTTCAGCTAAATTGAGCAAATGTTATTTTTGCTTTTTAAAGCCTTATTATATTACCTCGTTTCAACAATCAACTTCATTGCATTTCCACATACTGCTCTAATCCAAAGTAAGATCTAATAGGATATTCTTTGCCCTGTGTCTATCTTTAGGGAATAAATATTATTTTAAACATGTAATGAACAGCTGCTAAGTCGTGATACAGTTCAATTTATGGAAAAACCAGAGAAATATCTTATATGAAATTTATGTTAATAGTACTTTATTGAGGTAAAATTTACTTATAGTAAAATGCACTAATGAATGCTGCATTGACTTTTGACAAATGCATACACCCATATAGCTATTAATCAGATCAAGATAAAGAATATTTTTATCGCCCTAGTCAGTTTGGCTCAGCGGATAGAGTGTCGGCCTGTGGACTGAAGGGCCCCAGGTTCGATTCTGGTCAAGGGCATGTACCTGGGTTGCAGGCACATCCCCAATAGGGGGCGTGCAAGAGGCAGCTGAATCGATGTTTCTCTCTCATCGATGTGTCTAACTCTGTATCCCTCTCCCTCTCCCTTCCTCTCTGTAAAAAATCAATAAAATATATTTAAAAAAAGGAATATTTTTATCATATAAGTTCTTTAGTTAAACTGTTTCTCCACCCACCTATGCCTTCCCTCTGAGATTCATTAGTCTGTTCCATGCTTCTATATCTCTATATCTATTTTGTTGACTTGTTTATTTTGTTCATTAGATTCCACATATGAGTGAGATCACATGATATTTATTTTTCTCTGACTGGCTTATTTCACTTAGCATAATTCTCTCCAGGTCCTCCATGCTGTCTCAAAGGGTAAGAGATCCTTCTTTTTTGCAGTTGCATAGTATTCCATGGTGTAAACGAGCCACTGATGGGCACTTGGGCTGTTTCCAGATTTTAGCTATTGTAAATTACACTGCTGTGAATATAGGGGAGCATATATTCTTTCTGATTGGTATTTCTAGCTTCTTAGGATATAGCACTCCTGGAAATGGGATCACTGGGTCAAATGGCAGATCCATATTTAATTTTTTGATGAAACTCCATACTGTTTTCCATAATGGCTGCACCAGTCTGCATTCCCACCAGCAGTGTAATAGGGTTACCTTTTCTCCACATCCTCACTAGCTCTTGTCATTTGTTGATTTGTTGATGGTGGACATGCTGACAGGTGTGGAGTGGTACCTCATTGTCATTTTAATTTGCATCTCTCTGATGATTAGTGACTTTGAGCATTTTGCATAACCCATGGACACAGACCATAGTGTGGTGAAGGCCTAATCATTTTGTCTTATTCTTCAGCACTATAATATCACTAGAGGCCCAGTGCGTGAAATTCGTGCACTGGGGTGGGGGTGGGGGGGGCTCTCTCAGCCCGGCCTGCACCCTCTCGCAGTCTGGGAGCCCTTGGGGGATGTCCGACTAACTGCTTAGGTAGGGAGCATGCCTAAGCAGTCAGTCGGACATCCTTAACACTGCCACAGAGGTGGGAGAGGCTCCTGCCACCATCGCTGCGCTTGCCAGCCATGAGCTCCTGTGTTGAGCGTCTGCCCCCTGGTGGTCAGTGCGCATCATAGTGACCGGTCGTTCTGCCGTTTGGTCGATTTGCATATTAGCCTTTTATTATATAGGATTAGAATGGCCACTTGTATGGTTATTTTGGCTTGCTAAGCTTGATCCTTCAAATTTGGGATATGTGCATGATAGTTTAAATGGACTCCCTACATCAGGATAGAAATTATTGTGGTCTACTTGAGTCAAAACAGTAGAATCAAGCACTACTGAAAAAAATCTCATTGTTTTGCTTACTTTTGATAGGTATCACAGGTCTGTAGGTGGTGAGGAACCTGGAAAAATATTACCTTTTTTACTCATTAGATCAGTGATGGCGAACCTTTTGAGCTTGGCGTGTCAGCATTTTGAAAAACCCTAACTTAACTCTGTTGCCGTGTCACATATAGAAATTTTTTGATATTTGCAACCATAGTAAAACAAAGACTTATATTTTTGATATTTATTTTATATATTTAAATGCCATTTAACAAAGAAAAATCAACCAAAAAAATGAGTTCGCGTGTCACCTCTGACATGCGTGTCATAGGTTCACCGTCACTGTATTAGATAGTCTTTATAAATGATGGGTTAGGAATCCCAATGAGTCTCTCAGTAACTTTACATTTTGCCACTTTTTAGATGTTAAATAGTAGGGAATGGATCCTAGACGCAAACCTAGCTGTGTCTGACAAAAGTCCATCCTTTTAACCATGGTGTTTTCTGGACTCTTCTAGTGGTATATGCCTACTTTGTAGTATAGATCTACTTGGTTTCTGATTCTGCAGGATATGCACTGTTGTCGCTAAAATTTCTTTCATCATGTAGATCAGGACACTAGGGTTCTATGTTATATGTTATGCCCTAGGAATAAGATCCTCTATATTTCAGTAAGGTGTTTATTTTATGACTTGCTATTTGGAAGAGGGAAGATGGTCTTAGAGTGAAATTTAGGCATGTTTTATAATTGCTTTGTTTCTAGAACAGTGGTGAACTGACCTTCTGGAAGGCCAAATGATGTATTCCCCACCTTCCATTAAGGCAGCGGCTTTCAACCTGTGCGTCGCGACCCCTTTGGCTGTCAAACGACCCTTTCACAGGAGTTACCTAAGACCATCCTGCATATCAGATATTTACATTACGATTCATAACAGTAGCAACATTACAGTTATGAAGTAGCAATGAAAATAATTTTATGGTTGGGTCACAACATGAGGAACTGTATTTAAAGGTCCAGAAGGTTGAGAACCACTGCATTCAGGGACCTCTGAACAAGCTCCATAATGGCACCCATGCATGTTGCCATTTGGTGACGTTGATTTTAAAGTAGATAATCCATCTGTGCAAGGACTTCTTCATTTCACAAACCTGTTTGTTCTACCCCAACCATCCATTTTCGTGGGCACATTCTGGGCTTTGCCATCGGGCAGTAGTGCCAGAACTCTAATGTTAATTTAAGTACCCCTCTTTTTGCCTACCATTTTTTTTTCATTTCAGCAGATTTGCTCTAGTATTATCATTGCTAAACATTTTGCTCCAGTGAGACTGTGTATTGATCTGTTCACTAGTCTCCTTGTCTGCCTGAGATTTAATGGTGCACTGTAATAATCATTCTCTTGAAAATACCCTCAATTCCCTTGCCTTCCTTTTCTTCTGCCATACTCAACTGGCAAAGTCTCAATTCTAGTTGTCAGAGAAAATAGCTCAATTGGGGTGACTGGTTTCACTTTTAAGTTCAAGATAAAAAATTAAAAAACACAATTAACATTGCCTAGTAATCCTGCCTTTATCCTCTAGAAAGTTTGCCTTTCTACTGAATAAAATAACTGTTGTATATCTTTTATTCTCTCCTTACACTTCTAGACCCTGCCTCTCTTAGTCCCTCATTCCCCACAGTTGCTGATGTTACTTCATCCTTCAATGAGATCAAGTAAAAGCCATCAGAAGAAACTCTCTCCTCATCCCACCATCAGATATATAAGCCCATCAACATCTGGATCTTTCTTTCCTTTCTTTGCTTGTGTAGTGGATGGCCTGGCTTTCAACGTCCTCCCCTTCCCTTTGTTCTGAGTCCCCTTCTCTCCTTGCTGATTGAATTTAATGGACACTTTTCTCTCTTAACTCAGTTGAGCTTGGAGGTTCTTTTGACAGAGGACTGCTTTCCATTTTTTTGGAACACCCTCTTCTTTCAGCTTTTTGACTCCCTGTCATTGGATGCTCTTTCTCATTCTCCTTTATGAACTTCTTAGATATCTTACATATTAAGGTATTGTTCCTGCCTAGATTGTTATAACTCATCTTTCAGGTTTTAAGCATAAATGTCATTTTCTCAGAAGACTTTGAAGACTGGGCTGTTTTTTTTTAAATTTATTTTATTGTTGAAGGTATTACAGATGTCCCAGTTTTTCCCCTGTTGACCCGATCCACCCTGCACCTACCTCTCCCAGGCTTTCACCACACTATTGTCTTTGTCCATGGGCTATGCATATAAGTACCCTCCGACCCCCACATTCTCTTTGAAATTTGTCAGAAGACCAGACTAATTTAGATAATCAGGTTACATGTTCTCTTTGCTCATTGTAGTTTTCTTTCATAGCATTCATCACATATGAAAATAAATGATTTTAGGTGTAATTACTTGTTCAATATCTGTAACTTATTCTGCATTGTCTGTATTGCCCATCAGGTGTCCTACTTGTCTAGAACAGAGGTTGGCATATAGCAGGTGCATGATAAAAAATATTTGTAAAATGAATTAACATGTAAGTGACTAAAAGGGCTCAACAAATGTTAGTTCTCATTTCCTTTCCCATCTCACATTTACAGAAGCAATGGTTATCCCGGGGTTGTAGAGACAGAAAAGACTATTTCCATAGGAGGAAGACAAGTTCATGGTGTGATGGACATTGATGTATATTTAAAACTACTTAAGGTCATGCTATGGACACTCTTACAGGCAGTTAAAAATATAGATCTGGATCTCAATAAAGAAGTCATAGTTGAGGAGAAACTAAGATGGCGGCATAGATAAACACCGGAAAATTGTCGCCTCCCACGACAATTGAAAAATACTGCAAAGGACAGAGCAGACATCATCCAGAACAACAGGAAGCCTGGCTGAGTGTAAATTCTACAACTAGAAGGAAAGAAAAGCACGGTGAGAGCCAGAGGAGCTGCGGAGGTGAAGTGCAGAGGTACGGTGGCTCGTGAGCTCGCGGAAAGGGGGTGGCACCTGAGGACGCGGCTGTTTTTTTTGAATCACAAGCTCCCGACTGCTCTGAACTCCGGTTCCGGGAAGTCTCTGGGGACCCAGGACTCATACGGGGAGAAGCTGGACTGTCGGGCAGCGGGCGAACTTGAGTGCGGCTTTCCCTCAGAGGTGCTTGCATCAATTATCGGGTCATTGAGACGCGCGACTCCTTAGGAGAATCAGTCATAGCTGCTTTCTCCGCCCTTTGACTCCCTGAGACCCCGCCCCACCCAGGCTGCGGCAGAGGCTTTTGCATGTGAATGTACCTAACTGCAGCCAAGCCAGGCAGACCCGGAACTTCCAAGAGAAGGCCCAAGGCCCCGCAGCGGCTTGCATTGCTTCACAGCTGAGCCTCTTCGTGGCTCCTGCTGTGTGGCCTCAGGCAGAGGCTGAATTAGCACCTCCTTAGATCCAGGAGCCACTGTATCCAGTGGTCAGAGGGGGACCATCCAGATTGCAACTCCTCAGATCCATAAGGGACACACTCAGGGAGCAGACTCAGTGAGCACCAAAGCCCCACTGAAGCAAGTCTTGCCCCAGAAGGGTGTCTTCAGCACAGAAGTTCTCCCACTTCAGACACAGCTGATTCTCACAGCCAATTGGCCTGGAGGTCAATTCCTCCCAGTGATCCTACAACAACCAAGGCACCAAGAGTGCACCAAGAGTGTCCACCGCAGGTAACTGGGGAGGCTGAGCCACTGGGCCCTACAGGACACCTGGAGCGCAGGGCCACTCTATCAACACAGGGAAGCAACCAAAATGCGGAGACAAAGAAACAGGCCACAAAAGGCAGAAATGGAGGAAAGCAAACGACTGGATATAGAGTTCAAGGCCACGTTTATAAGGTTTTTCAAGAATTTTATGGAAACCGCCGATAAATTTAATGAATCCCTCAATAAGTATAGTGAGACCATGGAGGACATGAAAAAGGACCAACTAGAAATTAAGCATACACTGACTGAAATAAAGAATAATTTACAGAGATCCAACAGCAGACAAGAGGATCCCAAGAATCAAGTCAAAGATTTGAAATACAAAGAAACAAAAGATACCCAACCGAAAAAGAAAAAAGAAAAGAGATTCCAAAAATATGAAGGTAGTGTAAGGAACCTCTGGGACAACTTCAAGCGTACCAACATCAGAATTATAGGGGTACCAGAAGGAGAGAGAGGGCAAGATATTGAAAACCTATTTGAAGAAATAATGACAGAAAACTTCCCCTCCCTGGTGAAAGAAATGGACTTACAAGTCCTGGAAGCGCAGAGAACCCTAAACAAAAGGAATCCGAAGAGGACCACACCAAGACATATCATAATTAAAATGCCAAGAGCAAAAGATAAAGAGAGAATCTTAAAAGCAGCAAGAGAAAGACAGTCAGTTACCTACAAGGGAGTACCCATCCGACTGTCAGCTGATTTCTCAACAGAAACCATGCAGGCCAGAAGAGAGTGGCAAGAAATATTCAAAGTGATGAATAGCAAGAACCTGCAACCAAGATTACTTTATCCAGCAAAGCTATCATTCAGAATAGAAGGTCAGATAAAGAGCTTCACGGATAAGAAAAAGCTAAAGGAGTTCATCACCACCAAACCAGCATTATATGAAATGCTGAAAGGTATTCTTTAAGAAGAGGAAGAAGAAAAAGGAACTCTTACCATTTGCCACAGCATCGATGGAACTGGAGAGCGGATAAATACCACAGGATCTCACTCATTTGTGGAATATAATGAACAACATAAACTGATGAACAAGGACTGATCCAGAGACGGAGAGGCATTGATTGGACTGTCGGGCCTTGGAGGGAAGGTAGGGGAGGGTAGGGGTAAGGGGGAAAGATCAACCAAAGGACTTATATGCAAGCATATAGGCCTAACCAATGGACACGGACAACGGGGGGGTGAGGGCATGAGCGGGGGAGAGGGGGCGGTAGAGGGTAACGTGGGGACAAGGACACATATGTAATATCTTAATAAAAAATATATTTAAAAAAAAGTCATAGTTAAGGATATAGATTTTTGAGTCATAAAAATTTATTTTTGCATCTGTTTTAAAATTTGTGGTCTGCTCTAATGTATCTTAAAATGGAGGAAAAGAAGATGAGGGGGATTCTAGGGTCAAATGCCAGGATATAAAACATACGCTGAATGCATTTGGTGTAAATTACAATGACTTAAACTCTGGTCTGACTAGAAAGAGTCAGTCTTGAAAGACTTACAGTGAGAATCATAACATAAATAGAATTGTATTTTCTTCCTCCTCCCCTTTCTGACAGTAAACCCTGAGCACAGATCTAAGGTCTTTTCCTAAAAAAGCAGAAAAGTACTCATTCATGGATAGTAGTATTCTGAAGTCATGGTACATGGAAGGTTATAGGAGTTTTGAAATCTGGCAAAGTTAATTATAGTCTTAGAGCTTTGGATGACACCCAAAAGAAGTCAATTTCAAACAAAGGTCAGTGTTAGCTTGAAAGTCATATCACACTTCAGCTTGAACTCAAACAAGGTTGCATTAAATAGTGAAGGTCCAGTGAGAGTCAAATTGCATACTTGTATCAGGTACTTGAAATTCTTTAGAGCTTGTAAAACAACATGACCCTTTAAAATAGCGTGGCGTGGGTGTGGGCCGGGCGCCGCGGATGACCCTTTAAAATAATACCATCTTTATGTGTTTTTAGTAAATGAGCCAATATTTATGAGCAAATAACTGAACAAAGTGTGCTACCACTTTCCTCGCAGGCACCACAGTGCACTATAGGGCATCTCCCTGAAGTGCAGACCATGGTTTATATGGGGTGCTGGGCACGTTAATTCTGCAAACTCCTATTTGTACTAGGGTGATGAACTCATGTTAAAACCATCCCTACATTTGAAGAACTCTTTGTCACTTATTTTATTGCTGCCAGCTCCTTTTTCATATTTTTTCCTTAGATAAGAACACCAAGGCAATTTCTTTACAAGCTTTTTTTCTCAACAGTGGAATGCAAGCAAACTAATTTCTAATTATTTTTGTGCAAAGTGCAATAAATAGATTTTCTTTTACCACTATAAAACTTAAAAACCTTGTGCCATTGGGAAGCTGGAGAGGAAGACTATTGAGCAAAATTATTGGCAAATTAAATTAAAGTAGAGATAATAATAATATTAGTGGCGCAATAAAAGTCTAAGAAATCAACTATTGGTAGTAAAGAAAAAGAAGCTGCTACAGTCTGATTTAGGGTGGCAGGTACAAAAAATCTAATAAACAATGTATTCAGTGTATCCTTCTATAATTCTTTCCAATTTTCTGATTTTTGGGCTTTGGGTAATATACATGTAGATGTGAGTAAACATTAGGAAAAGGATAATCCTCCAGATCTATTGTTCTAAGACACACTTTCATGAATATAAATAAGTGAAAGGAAGTCCTTACACATTTGAACTTTGTAGATATAAAATTCCACTCCTCTTTATTACCCTGTTATTTCATTGAGCTACTAGTTACTTCAACTAGACAGATAATTGTTTATAGCAAGAGCTAGGGATTGGAGCATGGAAAGGGCGACATATATGGGATGGCGTTGCCACTTCTGAAGCCATCAGAAATAAGTGCATTGAGGATGAACAAAATTTTGTCCCAAGAATATAATTGCTTAGCTCATTAAGTAGGAAATGGTTTAACTATGTATATGTAGTTGTGTATATATAGTTATGTAAATACTTACTTGAAATCTTCCTTTATGATATAATTTTTGAAAAATCTCTGCTTGGGAAGTTTTATGAAATCTATTTGTGCTTCAAGCAAAGTTATATGGTAATGACATATTAGACTCAGTCCAGTGACTATATTTTTGCCAAGAGTTTTTGTTTTTTTTTTAAATTAGAGCACTAGAGGCCTGGTGCACGGATTTGTGCACCAGTGGGGTCCCTTGGCCTGGCCTGTGCCCTCTCGCAACCTGGGACCCCTCAGGGGATGTCAGACTGCCAGATTCGGCCCAGTCCCCACAGGCCAGGCCTAGGGACCCCACAGGTGCACGGATTCATGTACTGGGCCTCTAATATGCATATAAAACCTTTGGTTAATCTCTTCCCGCCCTCTCCCCTCCCCTCCCCTCTTCCCTCTGAGATTCATCAGTCTGTTCCATGTTTCCATGCCTGTGCATTGAGCATCTGCCCCCTGATGGTCAGTGTGTGTCATAGCTACCAGTTGAATGGTTGCTTAGGCTTTTATATGTATAGATGTGCAGATTTCTGAAGAATTACAAATATGTAGTTATTTATCTACATGCATTATTTTTGATAGGTATCTGTTTTTATTTTTTAAATATGTTTTATTGATTTCAGAAAGGAAGGGAGAGGAAGAAAGGGATAGAAACATCCATGATGAGAGAGAATCATTGATCGGCTGCCTCCTTTATGCCCTACTGGGGATTGAGCCTGCAACCCGGGAATATGCCCGGACCTGGAATCAAACTGTGACCTCCTGGTTCATAGGTCAAAGTTCAATCACTGAGCCACACCAGTCCTGGCATTAGATATCTATCTTTAAATGCAGAAAAGCACATGCCCTATCTATATATGGGTGAGGATAATTTGTAAATATCCAGAAATAGTCTCATCTCAAGAACATCTTTCCTTAAAAAATGTGTAACATTTCTGTACAAAATAAAGTTAAACAGTAGAATTAGATAACTTCCATTTTCTTTTAACGAGAATATACATGTTTTGCTAATAAGAAAGCTATTATTCTTTAAAATAGCAACCAGCACCGATATTACCCATTATTTATTTTCTTGAAATACTTATTCTGCAGAAATTGTGTGTGAAAAATTATCTGCAGAATAGGGGAAGTGCTATGCGTAGCCATGAGAAATTTCTCACCTCTCCTGTGGGCGAGAACAACAGTTGTTGCCTCTATTGCTCTGCAGAAGAGCACCTGCCCCCAGTTGAGGTGCTTAGTTCCAGAATCTAAAAAGTGATAACGGTTCCACTCTCCTTGGGACTGGGGTACTTTAAAACATGTCCTCTGCAGGTTCGACTGAAATCAAAATTTATTTTGATGTGAAAACATAACGTAGTCAACGAAAGCTTCTGCCTTTTATTCGTCTCAATGCTAACACAAAACACTTTTTAAACAAAATATTTTTGTTGGCTTCCTACTATGATTCATATGTCCTTTTTTTTCTTTATTTCTCTGTGTCAAAATAGAAGAAACACATACCATTTCATTTTTAATGAAGCTTTCTCTGGAGCACTATTTAAAAAAATAACCTTTACACAAACTAAAATGTTTTCTAAAATAATTGTGTGTTATTTTCTTATATTGACTTTAATGACTAACAACCTACCATGTTATGAAGCATATTTGATATATTTTTTCAGCTAAGTAACCTGTATACAATTTAGTAGTCCATTCCCATGATGTTAAATGATTTGTCCTATATATGAAACATTTTGAGATAATTAGAATTTCTATGGCATACACCTGTATTACACATAAAATGTGTCCTGGTCACTACTCACCAGATATTTAAGCAACATGAAGCTTCTCATTTCAAAATATGCATGTAGTAATTTCTTCCACTAAACGTAAAGATGCCATTGAGTTAAATAGCAGGTATTCTGCCTATGACGGGGCTGAGCCTCTCTTCTTAAAAACTTCACAAAGTGCATTAGGTTGTAATAATACCTGCTTATCTCATCGAGTAGCTTGTCGGTCCAGGAACTAAGATTTGGAGGAGTGCTGTGTCACCTGTAAGGCGTATGTGAATGCAGGGGTATTCTGAGGGGTAAACCAGTGACCTGAGCAGAAGAAGGAAGTTGCCTCTCACTAGGCTTTGAGCCTACTTTCATAAGCACGAAGCATCCTCTTTCAGGATTCAGGGGTCATGCTCTCCTCATGCATGGTGGCGAAGGTGTTTCCTCAGGATTTGGGTAATTTGTTAGAGAGTAGGAACTTCGGAGTCTACTGTTACTGAAAAAAAAAAAAAAGTCTATGCAGAGAGAATGAAGATGAATGTAATTCCAGACAAAGAGATCAGACACATAGAATCTCTAAAGAGCCTTATCGCCACCAAATTGAATCTAGCCAACCAAAAAAGTGTGCATAAATAAATGAAAGCTAATGTTGAAATTTTGCTTACAGATAAAATGTTATGTTTTTCAGAACGCTGCAAATGTAAGCCTATTAGAGCTACACAGAAGACCTATTTCCGAAACAATTACAACTATGGTAAGGATAACTTCATGGTTGACCTATAAACTGCTGTGTAAAGAGGTGTATGTGTGTGTGTGTGTGTGTGTGTAAGAGAGAGAGAGAGAGAGAGAGAGAGAGAGAGAGAGAGAGAGAGAGCAGTTCAAGAATAAGACTTAAAAGCAAATAAATAAGGACAACTTTTGAGAGGATACCTGTCCCAAATAATTAAAATGTCTGATGTGGGCAAAATTCTTAACAAATCATTGATTTTGATGCATATCAGGTAGCAATGCTGTATCATAGAATCATGTAACCGAGTATAGAGATACATTTCAAACTGGGTGGGAGGGATTCTCCCCCTGGAATTGAGCGTGAGAGGTGCTTGAAGTTCAGTTGAGTTTGTATTTATTTTACTTTACTTAATCAGTTTTTACTTTATTCAGCTTTCATAATGCTATTATTTTTGTTGAAAGTCAAAATACTAGTGGTTGCAAGTCATGGAAAGAGAATATTTTCAACAAGGTAGCTGAAAGAATGCTGTCACATAAAATGGGATACAGATCACAATCAGTGGAAAGAAGATACTTTCTCATAACCAAACAATAATAACCAGGTTGCCTGCAGTTTAAGGATTTTCACTTGCCTGGGTCTTACTTAGAGCTTCTGTGGGGAAGGCAGGCACTCCAATGATTAAATAGCAGAAAAAAAAAAACATCTGAAAAAAGTTTAAAATCCCCAAATATATTGATTTTCATAAATATCTATGTGTCTGTTGAGAAAACAAAGTGGGGGTGGGAGCAGTTGATAACTCATACAAAACCTCTGCTTCATTCAGAATTAGTTCAGGTAAAATCTCTTGAGCTTTCATAAAATTACTGAATAATAAAGTAAGTCTTGCAGAGAGATATTTATTTTGGAGGGGGTATGTGTGCTAAAAATTTCTAATGAAAATAGTAGCCACACTGGGTAAATAAATCATTAGTCTGAGAACGTTTGCACAGCTCACTGATCCCTAAGAGTTGATGGATGCTGCGAAGCACATTCACATAAACCAGGATCCCAAAATGTCTGCTGGCTGGGTTGTGAATTTATCATCTGATTCTCCAAAATGACATTTCCAAACGGGAAATCTTATCTTTTGTTAAAATACAGAATAGAACACGGACGGAAAGGGATTCCTTTGCTCACAAGTCACACCAAGCAGGGGCAGTTGCATTTTGTTTGCTGTAAGTTCTCATATTTGAGGCACCCAATTTTCTGAAAATTAAAATACCTGTGAAGCAAAAATGAGGTTTTTGTCCTAAATTTTTTAGAATTAGTAACTTAATTTCTATTGTATGCACATTGTACTGGTGGGAAATTAGATAAGTTTCTGTTTGGAGTTGGGGCATGGATGCAGCTATTAGTTGGCTAATTTTCATGGGTTACTTTCCCCCCCCCCTTTTTTTTTTTGAGTCCAAAACTTCTAAAATATGTGGTGACTCAGATGAAAGTGATCTGCTGATATGTGCCTAAGGGGCTTTTAAAAAGGGGATTCGTTTGGACACATTTTTCTCCATATAACATCCATGGATATTGAGCTAGAGCAATGAGGGTGCCTGGGAGAGAGCCATTGGCTTCTTACAAATTGACATTTTTTACTTCGTAGGCTTTTTCTAACTCCCCCTTTAAGAAAAAAAAAAGAGCTCCTTTACCACAAGTAGGAATCTAAAGAATTTGGCCCCTCCAAAGAGGAGAAATACAGAAAAGAAGCAGATCTGTACTTGCTAGATTATGAGTCAAATACTTCAACTTTGCCACTGAATTGATTATTTTAAGGCAGTTTGTCTGTATATTGAGCAGTGAAGCCAGCGCTTGTGAGATAAACTGGGTGTCGGTATATCCATTGAGAGAGGTAAGTGAATGCAATTGACATGTTAGACTGTATTCCATAGCACATGAGGGGAAGGAATGTTGGAGGGTCTGATTTCAAAGAGGATGGAGGAAGCAAGATCTAGTGGTGACTGTTTTTACTAAAAAAAAAAAGTCGAATGCTTACAGGAGCGTATAAAAGAAAATCTGTACTGAAACAAAAGGAAAAAGGCGCTGGTGTCTAAACAGGGAGCTAAAGTGAGGAAGGTGAAAAGGTCACAGAAACAGTTTGGAAACACAGCAGAACAGGACATCTTTATAACACTAATGAGACCCCCAACTCTTTAGAGAATCCATTAATAGACCCGATAAAAGAATACTGACAAGGAAACGAAGCTTATTTAAGTACTAGGTCTTTACATATAGTGAAATCAATAAAGTTTAAGTTCCTGTTGGCAGCAGTGGAAACTGCGGACACCATATTCACACCTCTAAATGAAATTTTGGAGGAAAATTACATCAGATTGACCCGACCTTTGATTATATAGATGCATTGTTCTCAATGAAATACACACACACACACACACAACTATATTTGTACACTAATTGGAAGGCGATCAGGGCTGAACATTAAGGGGACAGGTGTGCTGTGCAGTGTGTCACTCACTAACATCTAGGACAGAAATCTGGCTGACGTTTCCTCTCCATTCATTGAGCATCAAGTAGAGAAGAACTGACTAGACAGGAGCCTACTTGTCCTTTTTGAAGGTGGCACCTATTGTGGATCACATGACCATATCAGCTTCATTGTCTTTTACCCAGTCATTCGGGCTAAAGTTAAAGAGGTCAAGACCAAGTGCCATGACGTGACTGCGGTGGTCGAGGTGAAGGAGATCCTGAAGTCTTCTCTGGTGAACATTCCAAGGGACACGGTTAACCTGTACACCAGCTCTGGCTGCCTGTGTCCTCCACTGCATGTTAATGAGGAGTATATCATCATGGGCTATGAAGATGAGGAGCGCTCCAGGTAATCCGCTCCTTAACCCTTTTTGGTCCAACCTCGAGGCTGACTCGACAGACCAGGCGCTAGGAGCAGGTCCAACGTCGAGCAATAAGAACATTAAAAGTTCAACATTCAATCCCGTCAATTAATTTGGACCAGACTATTCGAATTCCAAAAATAACATTGGACCGCAAAGGGTTAAGGATTCAGAACAATTTCTCTGCCTATCCTATCCTACTGTCCTTCTCTAGAGATCTTACTCTGGGATTCTTAACCTGGGATCTGTGTGCTTACTAGGGGATTACAGATAGTTTTTAGTTGGGCCACTCAATTGCAAGTACGGGGTAGGGTATATGTGTATAATTTGTGGGTGTGCATTTTTCTGGGGAGAGGGGTCATCACTTCATTTGTTCTTAAAGGGATCCATGGCTCCCAAATGGTTAAGAATTACTGTTGTAAGACTAGAATCTCAGAGGGAAGGTGGGGGGTGGTGGGTGGGTGGGAAGAGATTAACCAAAGAACTTGTATGCATGTATGCATAACCCATGGACACAGACAATATTGTGGTAAAGACCTGGGGTGGAGGGGCATGTGAGGGCTAGAAGGTGTCAGTGGGGATAACTAGGGGACATCTGTAATACTTTCAACAATAAAGATGAAAAAGAAATTACTATTCTAAAAATAATTACTGTTCTAAAACGTGGTCATTCTATTCTACAATAAGCAGGTAAGTCTTTGCAATGGTTCCTTGTAATTTTCAGTAATATGTTTTAATTTTCAAATGTGCTTGCTTTAAAAAATGCAGATTACTGTTG
Organism: Myotis nattereri; assembly: GCF_964212035.1. NCBI lineage: Eukaryota > Metazoa > Chordata > Mammalia > Chiroptera > Vespertilionidae > Myotis > Myotis nattereri. The sequence continues at coordinate 37,307,420 of NC_138082.1, forward strand.
GTGGAGGGTTCTATTGCTGAAAAATGGAAGGATCGACTGGGTAAAAAAGTTAAGGTAAGCCTCTGTTTTATGTTTAAAGTGATACACAGAAAACCAGCCATTTGTCACAAACAAAGTGGCTGTGCTCAACTCCATGAGAAATATTAAAATCTGATATATGTATATATATTTAAAATTCCAAGGACTGAGTTTGCTTTTAATATTGATTTCATTTAGGAAGTTCTCTGTATGCATATGAGAAATGTAACTATAGTTGCCTAACTTCTCACAATGCGAATTCTAGTTGTAGTTAGTCCAGTCTGGTGGGGTGACTCCACATTATTTTTAGAGCCCCAGGTTCCTTCCAGCTTCCTGCTCTGCCATTTTTAAGGCTATTCCTCCCATACTCATGTTCACCTGGAGGTCACAAGAGAGCTGCCCCACCTCCAGCATCACACATTTTAGGGAGAAAGAAAAGAGCTAAAAAGGAGTTTCCAAGTGCTGCATCTAGCAACATTTATATACGACTGGGTCTCATGTCTGTCCTTAATTGCAAGAGAGGCTGGGAACTATAGTTTTGTTTAGCTGGGCATATTGTGTCCTTGAACAAATTGCAGTTCTTTGAGTCACAGAAGAGAAGAAAGAATGAGTAGGAAACTACAAATATTGTCTCAGTGCCACCATTTTCTATGTACAAGGTGAAGCCACATTCATCTGTACATATAAGCTCCGTAGAGCAGTCATGTAGCTTTATTTCTGAGCCAGTGAACCTTAAATTCTGGAAGTGTTGCATTTTTTAAAAAGCACTGAAAATTACCTTTTAAATAAAAGCTTCCATTTCTTCTTACTATACTAAGCAAATCAGAGTCAAAGAACATGGGAGAATATATAGAGGGGCAAAGAATTGAAAATGGTGTGTGTGTGTGTAGTGGGTGGGGTGGGGGTGGGGAGAGTGGAAATTGTACCAAACATAATACATCCTCTTCCTTCTGTGAGTTTGAAGGGTTGGGAAACATTTACAGGGTAAGTTAAAAAACCCCTGGGCAGTTTACCTTATACATCTGGCACTCGGCGCAGCAGAAACATTCGAGTTCAAGTGACCTACAAAAATGTAGAGGGTATTATTTTGCAGGGAGAAACTGCCCTCCAGTAAGCTCTACTCCCCCCCCCCCCATACTTGTCAAAAGTGAGATATACTTCAAGTTTAGACTTGTGAGAATTCTCTGTATCTCTTTTCAATTAGTTTGGTGTTCATTAAAAAGTGGCTCTTCTTCAGTATTTGGAATCTCTACTGTCCTTTTAATTTGGTTTTCTGCTTGCTAATGTAGAACAGGAATGTGTCCTAAATTCCTGTACCAGATGGAAGAGCTTTTAACATCCCTGGTACCAAAACAGTTATCATCATGTAAAGACCCAGGATGCATGGCTTGTTTGTCCTGTTGCTTCGTAAGGCAAACATGTTTTCTGTTGCTTTCTATAGGGGACTCACACAGAGTTGTTATTGTGAAATTATTTCTATTCTTAGTCTAGGTTTACATACGCTCAACGATTTAATTCATATGTAGCTATTTAGGACTAAAGTCCTTGGTTATTAGTAAACTTGATTGTGGAAAAACCCTTACAGAATATGTATGTTCTTATTGATTTCAGAGAGGAAGGGAGAGGGGGAGAGAGAGAGGAATTTTAATGAAGAGAGAGAATTATTGATTGGCTGTCTCCTACAGGCCCCACACTGGGGACTGAGCCCGCAACTCGTGCATGTACCCTGATTAAGACTCGAACCATGACCTCCTGGTTCATAGGTCAATGCTCAATCACTGAACCACACCGGCTGGGCTGGAAAAATCTCTTTTGATTAGAATTATTAGAGGGCGCAGAGGGAATAAATAGTGATGGGAGGGAAGGAAAAATAATCTTTCATTATAAAAAAGAATAATTGAGATCTTTAGTTTTCCAGTTAATTTGAGGATGGGAAAAATAGTTTTGTGGAGGACACTAGTGTGTGTGTGTGTGTGTGTGTGTGTGTGTGTGTGTGTGTGTGTGTGTTTTAACATAAGAGTTGCTCATTTAACTGATTTTTTTTGCTTTCAGTAGCTAGATCAAGAATTAAATAAAAACCTTTTTATGTTTTTCCATGCAAGTGGTTGTTTATTTAAGTCTCTGTTATAGTAGGTTGTTCAAATTAAGATATTTGCCCTGCCTTGGAGAACCGAGAATCAGACTGTTTTATTTATTTATTTATTTTTAATATATTTTATTGATTTTTTACAGAGAGGAAGGGACAGGGATAGAGAGTTAGAAACATCGATGAGAGAGAAACATCGATCAGCTGCCTCCTGCACATCTCCCACTGGGGATGTGCCTGCAACCCAGGTACATGCCCTTGACCGGAATCGAACCTGGGACCTTTCAGTCCGCCGACGCTCTATCCACTGAGCCAAACCGGTTTCGGCCAGACTGTTTTTTTAGTATGAAAAACAATAAGAGTGTGGAAGAAAGTGTGTCTAAAATGAATTACTTTTGGTAATTGAAAAATGATAATTTATTATGAACTAAGCACTTTATACATTTTTCATCTATTATTCTTCAGAACAGTCTTATAAGCAGATTCTATTATTAATTTCAGTGTGTTGTTGATGAAAGGGAGGTGGAGTAAGTTTAAGAAACTTTGCATGGTAACCGATGGAGTTAGAATTTGATATTCACTCCTTACTACTCAAAGTGTGGTCCCTGGACCAGCAATGTTGGCATCACCTGGGAGCTTGTTAAATATGAAAATCTTGGGCCCCATTGCAGGCCCACTGAATGAGAATCTGACCTGCAATTTATCAAGATCTACAGGTTATTTCTCTATTCATTGAAATTTGAGAAGTATTGCTATAGTCTTTATTCTTTGTTACTGCTTATAATATTCATAATGTAACTCCTTTTTAATTCATTATATTCCATGTAAACCTCATCACATTGTTCATCTGAAGCATTAGTAAACTTGTTTGTGGTTATTAAAAAGGTTGGTAATGACTGCTTTGTAAAACTGAGAATGAGGGCAGAAACTTGTCTGCTGTTCATTGCCCTTGGTAGGTACTGCTTAGAAAACTTTTTTTTTTTAATATATTTTATTGATTTTTTACAGAGAGGAAGGGAGAGAGATAGTCAGAAACATCGATGAGAGAGAATCATCGATCAGCTGCCTCCTGCACATCTCCCACTGGGGATATGCCCGCAACCCAGGTACATGCCCTTGACCGGAATCGAACCTGGGACCTCTCAGTCCGCAGGCCGACGCTCTATCCACCGAGCCAAACCGGTTTCGGCTAGAAAACTATTTTTAAGGGATCCTATTCCCAACCTAAATTTTCTTTTTCTTTCATTGCTCAGATCACATGGATTTTAAAAGTGCTATCCATCCTTTTATGTTAGAAGAGAGGAAGATGAAAAATAGCTCTTCCTTCAAATTGTCTATGTAAAGCTTCCATTTGCTGACCACCTATAAAGGGCCAGACTTGTATTTTTTTATCTCAGGAAATTTCACAGGTAGCAACAGAGATTTGTGTCACCATTTACTGACGTGGAAGTTTTAAGCTTAAGGTTTGATATGAAAGCATTATTGATCTAGGTAGCCAAGTTTGTGCTTTTTAAAATCTGAGAATTATGTTCATACAGCATCAATTTCATTGTTATCCTGGGACATAGAGCTTATACTTTTGGAAAGTAGTAAAATGCTTTTGAGACCTGACTTTGCAGTCTTACTCAGTTGTGAGAATCAGAAGTGACAACCCTGGTAACATGCGCATGCGACCACTTTCTGTTTTAAATCTCACAGCGCTGGGATATGAAGCTCCGTCACCTTGGACTGAATAAAAGTGATTCTAGCCATAGTGATTCCACGCAGAGTCAGAAGTCTGGCAGGAACTCCAACCCCCGGCAAGCACGCAACTAAATCCTGAAACGCGGAAAGAACGCTGGTGGACTTCCTATGAAGACTTGCATTGCTGGACTAGCAAAGGAAAATTGCACTATTGCACGTCATATTCTATTGTTTACCACAAAAACTCATGTGGTAACTGATATTACTTCTATTTTCTCTTTTGTTTTCTGCTTTTCTCTTTCCTCCTTCCCACCCCCGTTTTTTGTGGTCTGGGTGCAGATCCTTAAATATATGATATGTATTCTATTTCACTAGTCATGGGAAAACTGTTCTTTGCAATAATAATAAATTAAACATGTGGATACCAGGGCCTCTTTGCTGGAGTAAATGTTCATTTACTGCTCTGCACCGAGACTGGGAATGCAACATTGGATACAAAGAGAGAAAGCTAAACAAGCTGTCCAATAGACTCAGCTGATCTAATTACAGCCTGGTGTTTGCATGCCTTTTGGGCATTCTCCTCAAGCTTAGAAAGTCCTACATGTTTACAAAGGTAAAATAGCAGTTTGAAAGAAAATGCTGCATAGGCAAAGCAATCAAGCTGCAGGAAGCATTTATGAGGAAAAGACACACAAGACGAATTATTTGCAAGATTGGCAGGAAGCAAAATAAATAGAGGAGTTGGGGAAAGAACATTTTGCCTGATTGAGAAGCACAACTGAAACCAGTAGCTGATGGGGTGTTAACAGTAGCATTTATCTCTTGGCAATTCATTTGATTTGTTTATGAATACATATATTCGACAGCCTTAGGGAAGTGAATTACAACTAGACATCTGTTATCAGCATAGCTCTGCTTAATTTTAAACAAACCCATTGGCGTGAGTCTTTTTTTTCTACTTCCTTTAAAAATGACTTGCTGCATTGACCGAGAAAAGAACGTATGTATGTATGTGTTGTTTTTAAAAGGTACGGAGCTCTATAAAATGCTGTAGTTTGCAGGATGGTAAATTGTGCAAGGGTTGTGTGTGTCTGCACACTCACATTCAGCAGGACTGAATTACAGGCCTATGCACTGGCCTGTACTTTATCATTTGGATTTGTGCTGCCTAATGCTCAGTAAAATAGGTCTAATAAAAGGAATTATGAAAAAAGTTGAAAACAATTAGAAGAGGGTACTATAGGCAAATCTATTTTGTAACCTAAAGGAAATTCAAGATTACCCAGCCAAGTAAAAAATTTCAAAGTTGACTAAGAAGTTGTAGAACACTTCAGTAAATAAAAGTAAATGGTAATGGGGGGGAAAAGGAATTATGGTTTTCAGGAGAGAGGCTACTCTGACTTTTGAACCAAATACTCTGATTTTGAAACAAGTACACTTTCTCGTTACCCAAACTGCAGTGCGATCTCCAAGGACCATGGGGGGGCGGGAGGGGGGGGGGCAAGTGATGCTTTTACTTCCTTCGGTGTGATTCTTTAGAGCCTGCACCAATCTTTGGAAATTCTCATTCCCTCCCATTTTTATGTTTGATATTAGTAGAACCAAATTTCCAAGCTATGATATACTGAAAATAAAACACTTTGGAAGCAGATGGTGCTGTGTTTCCTTCTTCGAGGACAATCATGCAAGAATGAGTTATTCCCGAAGTGCTAAATAATGACTCATCTAAGTTCTGTTCTAGAGGTAATAGAACATCCTTGTCTTATGACAGACCCCGCACCCCAGCACCTTCCTCACTCGTGGAAGGAAGTTCCCTGCGGTTCTTTGTGCCGCCCGGTGGTTGCTTTCCGACAATTCTGCCCTCTGCCATTCGGGCTTTATTCTCAGGTGCCTGAGGCAGGGTCATCTCTTCCTCGATGCTGCTGTTGGAGCCTTGAGAAGGTGAGCGTGGGTGTCCCAGAGCAGGAGTGCGGTGCCACGTGCAGAACTAACTGCAGCTCGGGATCTCTTCCCGGAGAGTCATGCAACTTGCGCCGCAAGGACCGAGGCCTGTTTTACCCAGGCCTTTTTCATGTCAGCGATGGAAAGACGGGCAAAAATGGACTGCAGGAGACCGGAAGGAATGGTTTCTCAAATCCACAAAATGCCATCAACTCTCCCAAAGCATATTATGGTGAATGTGATGTGATTAAATATTTTGATGTACAAAGAAGTCCCTGCAGTTCGTTTGCTTGGGGGGGGGGGGGGGGTGGATGTGATAATTTTTGTGTAAAGTTTGAAATAATTTATGCTCAAGACATATACAATTATGATATTTATAAGCAAAAGAGGACCAGATTCTTAGATTCAGCAGTGGGTTTTTTTTTGTTTGTTCTTTGCCACCTTCCATTTTAATGATCTATACAGGCAAGGCTTGATTTTGCTCACCTACATGAAGCTTTGTCAGTTATTTTAAAGCCTAGTAAAGTGCATTGGGTTTTACAGTTTGATAGTTGCAATAACTTAATAAATTATGTGCAGGCCTCTTTTGGGAGACAACATGATTTTTATCGTGACGATCACATTTCTAACCTGGCAGAACATTTTCTACTCTGTAATTGTCATATAATATAAAATAAATACATCTCTAATTAGTCCTCTCTACAGGCTTTTCTGGCAGGTACCAACTTTCAAAGCCACTAGAATTTTAATATATATGCATCCTTGTTAGTAACCTTGAGATCTATAAAGTTAATTTAAATTTTCTTTGGAAAATTATGTTCATTTTTAGAATTTGACTCTTCCTAGCCAAATAACAACAAAATGTTAGATACACGCTGAATAAACTAATAAAAATAATAGCAAAGTTGGATCCTCTTCATGGACACACAAATACTTTCCTGTGTCACATACAGATTCAGTGCCATATGTTGTATCGAGCATTTGGAGTTGGGGTGGAACAAATCCATGGCTTTGCACATCTGTTATGTATTAAGGCAAATACAAAAATTACAATCACTGTGAGTAAATAGTACTACTTACTGCCTTCTGCAAGAAATTAATTTGCTATTATTTTTCAACAAGGAAACTGAAAAATAAGTATTTCAAGATTAGTGTTTATTTAGATGGTGAATTTTAATATTTAAAACAGGCATTCAAAAACATGGTTAAAATGAGGTAAAGCAGATATTTCTAATACTGTTACTGAAACTCATCTGATAGAATTTTTAAATATTGTTCCTACTGTATTAACAAAAAACAGTATAGTCATACCTTTGATAATTATATCTTTGGGGGGTAACAGTGTTCAAGAATAAGTAGAACTCTATAGAAAACATTCGCGTGTGTATTAACTCATCTAATCATTGAAAGTGTGAAGTAGATATTGTTATTTTTATTTCATAAATAACAAAATCAAAGATTTAGAACTTCAAAGTTGCCCAGCTGATGTGGTTTAGTGGTTGGGCGTCGACCTATGAACCAGGAGTTTATGGTTCAATTCCCAGTCAGGGCAGATGCCCGGGTTGTAGGCTCAATCCCCAGTACAGGCGTGTAGCAGGCAGCTGATCAATGATTCCCATTATTGATGTTTCTATGTTTCTTTCCCTCTCCCTTCTTATCTGAAGTCAATAGTATATTTTAAAAAATAGAGTTTCAGAGTTATGTTAAATAGCAGACCCTCTTATTATTCTTTTTTTTTTTAACCCTTACCAGAGGATATTTTTCCCATTGATTTTTAGAGAGTGGAAGGGTGGGGTAGAGACAGGGAGAGAAAAAAAGTCGATGTGAGAGAGACACATTGATTGGTTGCCTCCCACACGAGCCCCAACCAGAGCCAGGGATCCTTGACCAGAATCAAACTGGGGACCCTTCAGTCTGCAGGACTACACTCTATCCACTGAGCCACACTGGCTCGGCCAGACCCTCTTGTTCTTACTTCCCAAGTTGTGTTTCCTGCCACTGTAATTGCTGATAAAAAGATAAACGCATCCTGACGTTGTAAAAAAGCATACTGTCAAGCATGTATTGCTACTAACATGCTTTTCCTTAAGTTGAGGTCTACTGCCTATGTCAGAAACCCCAACTCTGACCCCAATACTCTCACTTCTACTCTTCAGTGTCCTCACCTCCGAAATCAACATTTCAATGGCATCTCATACAGGATGAGGTGAGGGAACAACTAGAGTGATGCTTCTGGCATTAATAGTTTCAAGATAGGTGGTTCTCGGTGGAAAAGAAATGGTATTTTCCCCTTTAAGCTTGTTTTTCCTTGAATTTAGAGAAAAGTATGGAGTTAATAGTATGCAACAAAGATGAAACAAAAAGTTGATTGTTATCACAAATAAAACCAGCATGGCTACTGTCCACTGGGAACTCTCATTTTTCGTTCTTAAATCATTCCTATCCCTCCCACCACCAGAGTCCTCCATAGTCAAGAAGAAAACTATTCTCTATGACCTAGTGCCCCCAGCTTTAAAAAAAAAAATAAATTGTTTTTTTGAATTCAGAGAGGAAGGCAGAGGGAGAGAGAGACAGAAACATCAATGATGAGAGAGAATCACTTATTGGCTGCCTCCTGCACGCCCCCTGCTGGGGATCGAACCCACAACCTGGGCAGGTGTCCTTGACTGGAATCAAACCTGGGACCCTTCAGTCTGCAGGCCTGACACTCTGTCCACTGAGCCAAATCAGCTAGCCATCCCCCGCACCCCGCACCCCGGCCCCTGCTTTTCTAAAATGATTTCATTATGTCAGATATTAACATGTTGAAAGACAACTAAAGCCGTTTTTCTTTGGGTAAAGTGCAGATACCCAGGCATTGTTTCTACTTTGAATGGTGGGTATTGAGAATTCAAGGAGCTGTAAGAAGGAAAGGATGTGCTCAGAGAAGCTTGTCCAGGCCAAAAGGAAAGGATTGATGCGCTGGTGAGGAGACTGACTCAGAAATGAAAGAAAATGCCGAAAAGAACTTCCCATTAACCACAAGGAGGTGGAGGGGGTGACACCACTTCATTACACAGCAGTGCAGGGGCCGCCCTTCCAAACAGCCACCCCTGTGCACACAAGCCGAACATCATGAACCAAGATCAAGGTGCAGGGTTGTATCTTAGGGGTATCAGCAAGGGTGGTTCAAGGTGATGCCTGACACTCAGGATAGGTCTGAGATGGTCAATAGTTTATGAAACAGGAGACAAAGTATTGCTTACTTATACTGGATAGTAAATAAAGATAACAAAACTGATCAGGTTCACTCTAGTGCCTTTAATTCTACATTGTTTTGGTGACTGGGGGAATCAGGGCTTCCCAGAGATGGAATCCCTGTACCAGCATAGAAGAGCCACTGATTCAAATTTATTTTATTCCAAATATTGTGATTTATTTTGGAAATAAGAAACCAAAATATTTCTCCAACCACTTTTATTTATTTATTTTTTTAATATATTTTTATTGATTTTTTACAGAGAGGAAGGGAGAGAGATAGAGAGTTAGAAACATCGATGAGAGAGAAACATCGATCAGCTGCCTCCTGCACATCTCCCACCGGGGATGTGCCCACAACCCAGGTACATGCCCCTGACCGGAATCGAACCTGGGACCTTTCAGCCCGCAGGCTGATGCTCTATCCACTGAGCCAAACCGGTTTCGGCTCCAACCACTTTTAAATATGAAAGGTGGTCACCCTATCAAAAGCTCAACATCTTTATGCCAGTTAGTTCTATGGAGAGGTCAACTTCCAGATCCATTCACTTGATAATCTTTGAAATTTTCAGTGAAATCAGGCTTTGTTATGCTACTATTAGCCATTGTAAGCAATGGGTTATTTCACATAAAAGAGAAAAGTAAAGCAATTGTCTCTTAATGTTATGGGTCAAGGGTGGCTTCCCCAAAAGATTCGCTTCCGAAAGAAGAGGCCACTTGCCTTAAGCTCTCATTAAGAGCTAAATATTGTCAGAGGAGCTTCTTGGTGTTTTCATTTCCTAGGAGTTCCAGAAGTACTAAACTTATATTGAGACAAAGTGTTTATGTTTTAAGAGTGCAGGCTCTGCATTCCAGGCTACACACAGGGTTCTCTAAACAGAGACAGCTCTTATTGAAACTTGGGAAATAAGAATAACTCATAAGGGCTCGGACTGGTACATAATGGAAAATTAGATGATAATCAAGAGCCCGCTGAAAAAGGGAACAACCTAACCCAGGGGTTGACAAACTTTTCTGTGAAGGGTTGCATGGTAAATATTTAAGGCTTTGTGGGCCATGCAGTCTGTTACAAGTTCTGCCATTGAGGCTCAAAAGCAAACATTGACAATACATACATGAATGAGCACGGTGGTGTTCTAATAAAGCTTTATTTACAAAAAAACAGAGGTGGGCTGGATTGGCCCTCAGGGTATAGTTTGACTACTTTTGTGTGTCGAATCAAATGCTCAATAACTGGTTAGAATTATTTTAATATTTGGTGGCTTGGAGACTTAACTACTAAGAAAGTTTAGACTTGTGCTTAAATCAGACTTGGCCTAAAATTTTACATTAGAGATTTAATCGTTTGGATCAGACATTGTGCTCTTCAGGAATCTACTTAAAATGCAAGGGCTTAGAAAATACATCAAGTGTCTATTTTTTTAGTACCAATGAAGCAACTGGCACAAGAGTACACAGTGTCTAGAGCAGAGAAAAGGGGATTAAAGGGGAAAGACGTGAGTGGGAGATATAGTCTCCACACTTAATCAACTTTTCATAGAATCCATTTGACCACCCACTAATATTTTTGTTGTTGTTCACATAGAGGCGCGTTCTCTAGGAATAAAGTTCTGTATGAATGAATGCTCAAGTATCCAGACAGACAGCACCACTTCATTCTTACACACCCATTCAGCAAACACCTATTTTGTGGTAAGGCTCAGTACTAGGAATGGAAGATAACAGATGGAATAGGATAACCCAGCAGGGAAAATCCACATATAATACAAGAGGGTAGAATCTACAAAAGAAGCAAGGACACAGGGTAATTCTTTTCAAAAGTCCCTCACACTGCTGGCCTCCCCTCCCAGTCATTCTAGTTTGGTGTATTAAGATGTGTTTTGTTCTGCGAGCTAATTGCCCCCTATTTTTAAAGCTGGCATGCCAGTAAGAGTGAAAAACTATAAATATGATTGGTGGTTTTTATTTTTAAAACCTTACTTATTCTTTGCTATTTCCTTAACATTTCCTATTCAGTTGCTAAAAAAAAAAAAAAAAGATACTAGGAAGTGTTGCTCATGCACTAAAACCCCTTCGTGTGTTTAACCCCTTCCCCATAAGCTTCATTTACAACAGCCTTCCTTGCTTGATGAATCCCACACGCCCCATAATTTAAACATCTTAATACGCCTCTCACTGGAGTGCCTTTTTATTTGAATGTAAATTGATTCTGAAACGGCTCCCAGTCAGAGGTTTGTGTTTGACATACTGTAGCTTGGATTTGCAGATAGTCACAGTGAGGTTCCATCTATAAGGCATAGGATTGAGGTTTAATTGCCACCATAATTAACCTAGCTCAGGTTAATTAACCATAAAATATACACTCCAGCTGCCTGTTTAACCTGCCACAAATAAATAAATGATGTCTATCCCGAGCCACTCAACGGTGGAATGCAGTTTGTTCCTATACATACAAAAGAACCTTGAGTTCGTTTCTGGATTGGTGTGGCTTATTCTTTTCTGAGGACTTTGAGGGATTTTCAGTGGAACACAGACAAGATTTTTTCTCTCATTCTTTAGAAAGCAACCCCACTAACTCTTCTCTAGTCCAAGTGAAACCAAATAGAAACCGTGTAAGGTGGTAAGAATGGGATATCACCTTTCCCACTCAAAAAGAGTATGCTGGAAGACATTTAAGGATCTGTTTGTAGCTTATTCTAGAATTTAATCATTATTCCTGCTATTGGCAAGGTACACTGCAGGTCTTAGCACAAGAAAATGTTAAATTACATGAAATAGTTGCACTTGATAAAAGTGATGCTTTTTTTTTCTCCCAAGGACTTGTTCAACATTTTACAGTTAGCCAAATATGCAAGTATTCAGACAAGGTTAAATATCACATTAGTAAGTCAGTAAAATTTCAAGTCTTACTTTTTCCTTCAAGCAGAGGGAGTGTGTTAGTGCCAAAGACACCTGGGTTGAGGTGTTAGCTCTCCTTGTAGATAAAGCTCCAGGCCCTTTCCCTGACCCCCTTCTCAGGGCCACAGCCTGGAGAGGGGGAGAATGTCCTGTAGTGATGAGCTCAGGCTGACTAACAAAAACAGGTGCACAGATGTGTCCAGATGGGACAGGACTGAGCTCAGAAAGAGTCAAGGGCTCCGCAGAAGTTGCTGGCACCCTGGCCCCTGTCTAATGTCATCATAGCCAGAGCCATGTGGCAGCTCTTCTTCCAAAGCACAGAGCATGGTGTTTTTGACCCAAGTAACCAAGTCCAACCCTCTGGGACAAATGCTTTTTTGTCTCTAAATTAGGCTGTGGCTTTAAAAATTCCTGAGGCTTGGAGTAGATAGAGAGGGCATTAGAATTCTTCCTTCTGCACCAGGAAACGTGCCATGCTGTAAACGTCTCACCATGGGAAAAAGGGAAGGAAAACAAGCCTGCTTTAACAACAGGCACATTTAAATTGTCAAATGGTTCTCTACATTTATCTGGCGCTCGTATTGTCAGAGGACTCTTCACTCACGGGCAAGTCTTTACCGAGTGCTGCTGAGCCAGATGCGGTGTTTGGCAGTGTGTTCTTGCCTGGCACCTGCCCTGCTGGAATGTACAATCTGACACAGGAGACAGACAAGACAAGTGACAGATGTGAGAAGTGCTAAGAAGTGTAAATAGGGTGCAATAATAGACTTGCGGGGTGCAGGTGGAAATGGAGAGGACCTGCTGAAAAGAGTAGTCATTGAGGCTAAGCTTCAGCATCCTTCCCTTGTTCCAGCCTCTTCCAAGGTTCTGAGGAGGTCCATGATCATGTGTTCCTGTAAAATTTGCAAACTTTAGATTAAAAACGTTATTTTTCAATAAAAAGTTTCCTTAAAGTGTATAAGCTTCAGGGATCACAAAATCTGGATGAGTGCTTGGTGGTTAGGGAAGATTTCTCTGAGGAAGAAACATTTTGGTTGGTTTTAATAGGATGAGAAGGAGCCCAACATGTCTGATGTAGGAGGGTGGTCCAGGTGGACATTTGAAAATCCTGAAGTTGGAAATTGCCGAGCGACCTGTGGAGGGAGTAGAATGGGGGATGAGGGGAGAGGTAGGAGGTAAATTTAGAGAAGTTGGCAAGGGCAGACATGTAGGGCCATGATGGCCATATAATGGAATTTTGTTTTAATCAAAGTAATATGTAAAACCTTGTCAAGCAAGAGAATGACATGATCAGATTTATGTTTTTGAAAGATTACCCAGGCTCTGTAAGGAGAACAGATATCTCGGGTTGGGGGCACGATTAGAGAAAGGAGGCTGTTGCAATATTCCAGGTGAGAGATGACTGATGTTGCTTTTGGATTAAAATGGTGGTTATGGTTATGGGGGGAAGTAGACAGATTTAAGATACATATTAGATTTTGAAATCATAGGACTAGCTGATGAGTAGGATATAGGGAGCTGAGAAGAGTGTGAAGTCAAAAATGACCCAAGTAATTTTCTGATTTGAGCTATTGGATTGATGACAGTGCTACTTTCTAGAGTGGGGAAGGCCTAGGAAAAGGAAAAAAAAATGGGCGGGTGAAGTTAAGGAGGAATAAAGAGCTCTGATTTGGTTGTATTAAGTTGGAGATATTTGTTACTAAACGGAGATGTTGAATGGGCAGTCAAATACATGAGTATTTGACTAAATTTCAGAACCATCTGAAATTTAGAAGAAAGCTATAGGCAAAAATTTGAGAGCTACCAACATATATTTGGTAAATGCAACATATTTTTAAACTGTGTAAGGTTCCATTTCTACTGGTTCTTCATTCAGTATGTCATGTAATTGAGACATGACATAACCTCTAAACTTGAATGAGTAGAAATCCTCAATTGAAGAGTTACTTTCATATGGAACTATAGGATTCTTAATAAAAAGATGATAGGGGTTGAGCAGAAGTACTGCCAGAGGGTTGCAATAATCACAAAAAGTTGTATTAGGCATATTGAGGAAGGCATTTATTAATATTATAATGGATATGACTTTATATGTATAAATATATGCTGATATTCCCTTGAAGGTGATAAAGGAGTAGGATTATGGAGTGAGACATTATTCTTCATCACTTAATCTCACTCCAGGGTGCAGGAATGAATTAGGTATGTGAAATATTTACACCGTCTTAATAAATCATAACTTTGTTATCAGTTAGTTTACATTTCTTAGTGGTCTGTGAGAAACAATTATAGCACCACCACTGAATCATTCCAATCAATGAGCAGACTAGGCTTTGAAAGCATACACGAAATGTGGCTAACATTGTGTTTGCTTGTGGATTAAGACCTTCACTTTGGGAGGCTTCAGTTATAAGCTGTTTCCCCAGAGTGAAATATATATATTGGCAATATATATGTATATTGCAAAGAAGCAAGAAAGACAAGTGTTGGCTAATTGGCTCTCTAATTTCTTCCAAGTGTAACTGAAAGTTCTTAGTGTCATCTATAATTAAACACTATTTGAGGGTTAGGATCCTGACAAATTCATATTTGTGTGTGTGTCCATAGCATGAGAGACAATTTCAAAGAGCTATGAAATGGAGATACTGCATTATAAGGGGGAAGTAATTTGCTAAGCAGGTATTTCAAAATATTCTTACTTTTTCCTTAGGGAATACACACACACACACACACACACACACACACACACACACACACAGAGTATAGGCCTGATGCATGAAATTCGTGCAAGAGTAGGCCTTCCTTCCCTCAGATGCTGGCACTGGCTTCCCTCTGGCACCCGGGACCTGGGTTTCCCTCCAGCCCCGCTTTGTCCGGAAGGACATCCAGTCTAATTACCATATTATGCCATATGATATATATATATCAGTAGTTGCAAATGCAGTAAAAGTTGCATTATTCTTAAACAATTTCACTCATCGATTAGAATTTTAGAAAATACACAGGCATTGGAATAATTTTGGAATTCAGGAAGGAGATCATTAGGCTGCAAAGTATGTTTCTTAGGGATGACCCTGTAGCTATGCAACATGAAGAATGCCAGAGTCAGCTTGGCATTCAACTCTATATAAACCTTTTCATGAATGAATTTTGTATGAGTTAGTTTCTGTCTTCTTTTAGAACCCTTTTCTTCAGGTTTTTCTCTTCTTTTTGATGAGAGTTGATGATCTAGGAGTTTTTATCTTATCTTTATGGGAGTCTATCCTTTACTACTCTCATACACACAATTCCTGAAATGCTTATCTGAAACCTAGTGTTTGACTAGAAGTCTAATTTAGAAAAAAAAAAAAAAGGTAGGCATGAAGAAGGCAGCAGAAAAGGATAAACACACCAGGAAAGCCAACATAAGAACTTAGGGGTAGAAATAATACTTTCTGGGTTACTTGACTTTAGAGTGTTGAACCCTAAAGAAGTACAAATTAATGGTAAGACAAAACATTTTAGAACAGTAGGAAAGGAGGCAAAGACTATGGTAGGATTATAATGGAATGATTCAGGAGACCTTGCTGATAATGCTGGAAAGAGAAGTAATACAGTTTCAAATTCTTCCTGTTTTAGAATTTTTGGTATGTAAACTAAATAGGGCAGGTAGAACAGCCACCCCAAGCTATTTCCTTGTGAGATTACACCCTTTATCATCTCGGCCTCCAACTCAGACTTTCTGCAGCCATCAGCCTGTAGTGATGTCCAAAGTCAAACCTAAGTCATTAAGAAGCCAACAACCCCAAGGCAAACTGAAAAGTGCCCCATTCCTCCCTCTGGTTGGGATACAGCAAAGGGTCTGACAGTCGTTCATGCTGCTGTAGCCAGTCTCCGGGGTGAATTGCTGGAGATACAGCTGTCACCTTGGAGCTCTAACAGGCCTTCCAGGTGACAGGTGCCACTGGCTCCAGAGAGCAGTTGCGGCACCAGCTGAATGTGCTGCGTCTGCCTGGGAACTGCCCCTGGATCCGGCTCACAGAGCCAGATTCCACCCAAGGAGCTTCTATCCTGTCCCTCCAGCCTCCTCAGCCACCCACATGGTGTACATGTTTCCAGTAACATGAGCAACTGAACAACTCAGTGCACGTGTGGCTATCCGAAATATCACTGGTGACTGCATTATCCATAAAATACCCTCTTAGGATACTTATTTTGTTTGCCTTTCTTTGGTTAAAAAAAAGATCACTTTTTATTAATAGAAAAACCTCGAATGAATATGAGGTCTTTATCTCATTGTTGCCAAGTGTGGCTTTTGTTAAAGCTTGAAGACTGAGAAAACGGATAACTTTTAATCAGCCACTAATGGAAAGAAAAAGAGCTTAAATTTCTGACTTTCCAAATTTAACTTTGGAAAAGATTGATTTAACTTTGGGAAAACTAGCTAGACCTTCCCCTGTCTATCGTCTTCTTCAGTAAGTGCACAGGATAAATTCATTGCAGATAATTTTGCTTGTTTTGTATGCCAATAAAATCGGTTGTATGTGTAGTTTGTTGACCCTGTCTTCTACAGCCTGGAGCTGCTTTGGCATGCTAATTAAACACAGGGCAGGAGGCACGCTAAGCTACCATTTTAGGCCACAGAACCTTTGCTTAAAGGCTGCCTGCTGTTTCTCCCAACTATGCATGAAAAGCAATTAAGAAAAGTATAACTGTAGTCTGCTAAATCAAGGATAAGCTGTATGCTGGAACTAACAAAAGACACACAAAACGCTTGCAAATCTTCTCAGCACCAAACTGAGTGCAATGGTGTTTGTGAGAATGTGTGGTCCAATTAATGGAAAAACACTTAACTGAAAGTTAAATTGCCTGTTGCCTTCTTGCCCTATAAACTGGTGTCTAGCCTTAGCATGAGGGCCCGAGCTGAATGCTTATTTTACCAAGGCAGAAACACAGTGAATCAGATATGAACCAGTTTAATAACTTTACCAGTCCTGGGCCAACTATTAATGCTAAGAATTTATACTGAACGAATACATACCTCTTCGTGATTTCTAGTTGTGGTGGCAGAAAGGTTACTAAATTCCCACACGTGATGGTGCAAAAGACACTCTACCAACACAACAGTTCCACTTGACACCCGTGGAAGGAAGGGGCTACAGATGTGTAGGCTGAATTTAAAAAATAAAGGTGGCATTTGCTGGCATGGTAACATAAACTGAAGTTACCAGCTTTTAAAATTGTGTGAAGTTATTCTCTTGTTACTGATAGGTTTTGATTTTGACATATATTTTACCACTTACAATTATTTATAAACTCTTCGAAGCTCTAAACCACACCTCAGTTTGAGGTGTTATTGAAATACTTCCTGGGCTAAAATGTCTATGAGATTTCTTTCACCCCTAAAGCTTTTCCCTGCTGGTATAGTATGTGTAGCAGCTACATCCACATTAACCCAGTGGAGGCCACGAGAAATGGCCCGGAGAACCTGGAGGCATACTTAAAGCTGTCACTCAACATTTTCTAAAAGCAAGATTTTGAAAATACCGAAAATAAAAGCTCAAAGGCTGCTAAAATAGAATAGTTTAACTTAGAAAATTGTTTGTCATGAAAACAGACATTGCAAACCTACACTTTAAAATTGAAAGTAAATAACTTACATTCTTATGTTGATGTGTACTTACTAAAAATATACACAGGTTTTAAATTGCTGATTTATCAAAGTTTTAAAATTGACATGATATTATAGAAGGCCAGAATTTGTGAGATAGATTTTATATATATATATTCTGTATATATAAATATATGGATATGCTATTTATTAGAAGTGAAAATATTTTTTCATCAGCTGACTCCAATTGATCCTTAGTTATGTGTTTAAGATTAGGGTATGACATATTGTAGTAATTTAATTTTTTAAGGATTATTTTTGTTATCTCAAGTGTGGATGGTAAGTGCTTTACTATGTAGACAGCAGCATTCTTTGTCCTGTCAAGTAAAAAGCCTCTGAGGTCCTAACCGGTTTGGCTCAATGGATAGAGCGTTGGCCTGCGGACTGAGGGGTCCTGGGTTTGATTCCGGTCAAGGGCATGTGCCTTGGTTGCGGGCACATCCCCAGTAGGGACTGTGCAGGAGGCAGCTGATCGATGTTTCTCTCTCATCGATGTTTCTAACTCTCTATTCCTCTCTCTCTCCCTTCCTCTCTGTAAAAAGTCAATAAAATTAAAAACAAAAAAAAAGCCTCTGTAATAAGACTGGATTCTTTGCGTCTGTCTCTATTTTTAGTAAATCAAGAATATGTCCTAGAAAATGTTCCCTATGACTATTTCCCCCCTTTTTCTTACAGTGCCCAGTGAAAAGTAATCATCTTCAGGGAAATGAAAGACTAAATCATACAGCATGTTGATTAAAATTCTGTGGATTATGTGGGTAGAATGACATTTCTTTCTAATAAAACTATTGTGACTACAAAATAACATTCCTGCCGAATGGATAAACCTAATATTAATACGGCTGCACCACACATACACTCAGGACGCTTCTGTGTTTAATCATTTGATTTAGGCAACACATGGTGAGTATCAGGAAGAGGTTGTAAACCTAAGGGGTAGGAACATTTTTTTTTTCCTCTTGCTCTTCTCATTTTTATTCTTGCTTATAAAAATTCTGTGGCAAGAATTACTGGTATTCAAAACATATTCTCTGAAGTGACTGTCCTTGCTTAATGATTGCAAGAGGCTGTAAAAACGGAGGGGATCAAACGCTTCCAGTTTCCACAGACGTTTAGAAGTGCTTCGGACATATCCTACATAATCAGGGGTTGTTTTGCATTTTGGGGATACAGCTTGCTGGGCTCCTAGGTTCTCCTTGGGCCCCAGCGAAGGCGATGTAACGCCAATGAGTACTTTTGAAAATATTCAGACACCCAGTGAAAGGTTAGCAAAGGAGGGAAAGTCAGCCAGCACAAGACATTGCCCCTAAATGTTTGCAGTCAATTTCCAGCCCCGTTCAAGGTTAGGCTGGCAGTCCTCCAGCTGCGGTGTTCCATGTAAAATAAAATATTGCCAGCTGTGGTCAATTATTTGATTTCCCTGTGAAACTCGAGAAACGTGTAATCACTGTTAATATGGTAAAAATTGATCAAGTGTGACATGATATATAATTTACTGATTGCAATAGCATTTTAGGTACCAACTCTGAGAGCAGTACCCACTGATTAGTTCCTAGTTCTTCAGAGCTGAAGTAAGAGTAGGTTCACTTTTATACTTCAAATTTAGCTTGATGTCAATGATTGGAGGATTGTTTAAGAGACCTATGATTTATCCCCTGGAGAGAATAGTATCAGCCATTCAAATGTTTTTGTAAAAGTGTTTAATAATGCAAAGTATTCATATGATATAGTTAAATGAATAAAGCAGGATTCAAAGTTGTACATATAATACTTGCAATTGCATAAAAATCTGAGGTTAAAAAATGTGAGAACATCAAAACATCTTTTTTTCTGGTTCCCATTTCTATGAAGCCGCATGTATTGATTTAAAAAGTATGGTTGGCAGTCTGCATATGATTTGGGGGAAATGCAGAGGAAAATATAATGCATTAAAAATTGTAAAGACCACCCCCCCCCCCGCCCCCGAAAATAACCCAGTGATCGGAGGGATCTGAGAGCCCAGGCATTCGATTTTATAACTTGTGCCAAGAAATAAATTCCCACACTACATATGCTTTGGTGAGAAACATTCTTGGGGGCCTTAATACACTGGTATCTTTGGAGGAGGTAATTCTCTTCCACAATCATGCAATCTTGAAGCAGAAAAAGTCCAGTTGTACCTTTGGCTCAATGTATCTGACTAATCAGCAGACTACACAGAAAACGGCTAAGGGCTGGGGCCGAGTTCATGTTTCATTTTCTGGGGGTGACAGGGTCATCTACCTTCTTTGTCTGGTCTCTACCACAGTGCGTATTTTTATGCCTTGCCACTGGGCCTTTGGCCAGGTCCTGCTTGGTCTTCAGACAGGTGTCAGTCACTTGGAAACTCAGAAAGGGTTGAAATGGCCTCATGTAAATTTGCCCACTTCTTCCCCAGCTACTTCCAGGCTCTGTATTTCAACAGCTTGTGGGGGGAAAAGTCAAGTTCCCCCCTCACTGAGCCCTCTACTGCGTGTCTTAAAGCCACTGACAAGTTAGTCACGCGTTTAAAGACACAATAGTGTCTGACATGGACCAGTGTTCAAATTGCCTCCATACTGTTTCCTTCAACTTTTGTTTTCCTTGAGTTCTGCAGACAACTTCAAAGACAAGATTCCAGATTTTATGGGGTTCTCAGTAGGTAGTTTCTGCAGTGAGTTTCTGTTCCCAGCACAGTTGGGCATATCATGAGCAAAAGAACAGATGTGCTTTCATTGGGAGGATAACCAGTCTGCCTCTCATGTATTTCCTTTATGCTCACTTAGCCTACTACAAGCACAAAATGGATATTAAAAATGTTTTATTGTTGTTGGGCATCGAGACAAGCTGGCACTCAAGTTCCTCGTAAATACCACTTGCCTTTTGGTGGTTTTCCCTGAACTGTAGCTTGGTCATTGCTTCTGGAGTAATCAGATAACACTCGGGATTTATGGCTAATTGTATTGCTAGGAGAAAATCAAGGTAATTCATGCAACCAAGATGAAAATACTGAAAGTTGAATCCATTAGTCAACCCTTAATTTTCTAAAATCAAGAAGGGTATACTACGTCTAACTACATGCCATATGATTACTTAGGTTGAAAGAAAAATTCCCCAATCAAATCAGCTGGTGGTAATGGAAGCCGATTAGGCCAGAAAAGGTAGAGATTTGTATGACTGCTTGTTATTTTATCTAAACATAAACTTTTCTAGTGAACCCCAAAGCAGTGTCTTATTTCCACTTGGAAAATTGCAGTTGGTGTTTTTCCCATTGTCTATTTTGGTCCTTATGAAAAGGAAGTGGAAAAATGGCCTGACGAGGTGGCATAATGCTTAAATCCACACCAGGTCTATAGCTTTTCTCCCCACAGGCTTCAGTCTACAAAGTTTCTAACACTTGCTGCTATTAATAAAAGCTGAATAAAATGATGCCTTTGTCTGAAGACATTAGCAGAATTGTAGCTGTGTTCCAAAGGATTGGGGGCCGAGAGGGAGTGTGAGGAGGCCAGTTGCCCAGGGCACCGACTGAAAAGGTTGCTAAATTTGTTAAGGGGGAAGGCACCTGGCCAGCCATCAGTGAACCACAGTGCCCTGTGGCCAGTCTAGGTGTCCATGATGCTTGGAATAGTTCTGCTTACTTTAAGCAGTTCTACCACATGTGCTCAGAAATATTAAAGACCATTTGTGGATTTTATTGAAGCATGTTTTAAAAAATTGAACATGCAGCCTTGCTCTATATTAATGATTACCTTAAAGGTTATAAACATATCTAAACATACCTAAACACTTCAAACTTTAATCAGAAACCTCCCCTTATATCAGCACTATCCTCTCCCTCCTCCACACCCCAACCCTCTCCCCCCAATAGAAAAAATTGTTTTCCTATTTAATTTTTATTTGAGGATACTGCAATGTTTTAGTACCCTGGACGAACAGTGAAATAATCTAAACACTCTGGGGCCCATCACAGTCCCATTGAAACTGATCTCCGAGGGTAAGTCCCAGGAATCTGTAGGTTTTAATTGCTCCCAGGTGACTCTGATATACGGCGAGGGTAGGCTGAATGAGAACCACGTGGCAATGGTTACCAGTATATATATGCTCTTAAACATTAGCTCACATCAGAAACACCTAGAGGGCTTGTGAAAACAGATCCCTGGGCCCTACTCCCAGAGTTCCTAATTCAGTAGGTCTGGACGGGTCTTGAGAATTTCCATTTCCATCAAGGTCCAGCCCTCGTGGATGCTGCTCCAGGGACTCTGCTCTGAGAACCACGGCAACAACACTGATCCCGACCCGTCCTGCCACCTTCAGGTATGTTCACTTCTTAAAAGCTTCTCCAGGTGCCACTGTCGTTTATGGGGGAGATTTGGAGGAGCACAGAGTCAGTGTCCAAAAGGCAGGAGAGTAGAGGGAAGGGACCTTTAAGAAAAGGTATGGTGTGAATGTTATAAAAAATGCAGAGGGGAAGGTGTGAATGCTAAAAGTACAGGCTGGGCAGAGGTGTTTTGCCAGAGAGGCTTGAGTAGTGAGGACAGGGGGGAGCAATAATGGATGTAAGAGGATTCAAAGACGTATTGTTGAAGTCTCCATTGCTCCCTCAGTGTGCCAAGATGTGTAAGTGAAGGATGATTTTTGGTTGTGCCACCTGTCACCAGTGCTGCCCCTCTCTGGAATGAATGTGGTGTGTCATGCTCTTAAGCATTGCAATTCCCCACTATTTTTCTTCCTTTATTCTCCTCTCAACAACCTAATTTCAATTCTTTCCAAAGAATTAGAAGGAATGGCCGTTCAAAGGCTCAAATAACTGAATTCTTGGAGTTTGAGGGGAAAAGGGTTTGCTTGGGTCTGGAAGAGACTGTGTGCAGGGCCATGATGGGCCTGGAGTGAAAGGTGGAAAAATTTATCCAAATGGCTCCTTTCATCCATTGGTCAAAAGGATCCTGGAGTGTAAAAGCCGCCTGCATTGCAGTTGAGTGCGCATTTGGGGGTGGGGTGGGAGTGAGGGGTGCCCAGGAGGGCCTCGCACAGGCACAGGCGGGTGCCTCAGGTGGAGGTGAGTGCCCGAGGCACAGGCGGGTGCACCCGGGAGTGTCAGAGTCCACACAGCGCCGGAACAGGAAGCATCAGGGCTGAGAGGCTCTGGGGGTGCAGAGGCGGCATGGGACCCACAGTTCCTCCCACAGAACTTTCAGTTGCTCCTGTGACAGGAATCTGCACATAAAACAAAAACCAGCCACAAAATTCTAACAAGCCATTTGTTTCAGTTTTCTCTAGATAAACTAGCTCTGCAAATGCAACAGACGAAGGCCAGCCTCCCCTTGTTAATAACGCCATCCCCACTGCAGGAGGCACGGACCAGCAAGAGAAAGATCCCAAAGCAAATGGGCACCTAGGTTCTGCTTACTCATACACAGGATAGCTGTCTTCTGAATTAGTGAAAGTGGGAACGATTAACGATTAGAAAAGTGGAATGAGAAAAAAAAAGGTTTTAGAGCAGTGGTTCTCAACCTTGGCTGCACTTTAGAATCACCTGGGAATCTTTTTAAAATCCTGATTTCTG
The DNA here is from genome assembly GCF_964212035.1 of Myotis nattereri. NCBI lineage: Eukaryota > Metazoa > Chordata > Mammalia > Chiroptera > Vespertilionidae > Myotis > Myotis nattereri. The sequence goes on from NC_138082.1 coordinate 37,330,493, forward strand.
GGCCTTGTCCTCTGGAAATTCTGTTTCTTTGTTACTAATGTTGTGGCCCCACCCCATAACAACGAAGGATGAGGCCCAGAAATCAGGATTTAAAAAAGATTTCCAGGTGATTCTAATGTGCAGCCAAGGTTGAGAACCACTGTTTTAGAAGGATCAGAAGAGATTCCACTAGTCACATGTAAATATTTGCAAGTACTTTAAAAGCGCACTCCATGGGTGGTGAGAAATGAGTTGGTTTGGGAACCAGAAAACTCAATTTCTAGTCCTAATTTTGTTGATCACTATTGGCATATCATCAAGATACTCCAAATTCCTGAGTCTCACTGTTTTCGTCCAAAATGACCTTTAAGGTCAGCCCTGACAGATAAACTATGAAACAGAGTTGAGAAATTGGATGTTAGGTCCTATTAGACACTTGGTTTTTGAGGCATTAAATAAATTTGTACTTGTTGCCTGTTTTCAGCTAAGATACAAATTAGGTAAGGTTCAGATTTGTTTCCTTGGGTTTGGGGGTGAGGCCACAGTAAGGTTTTAGAAAAGCACAAAGAAATCAGTAGAGCCTTGTCCTCCAGGTAGGAACGGATAGGACAAATGTTATGACAGTTCAATTTTGGTAAACAAGACATTTGGCTACATTAACACAACTCTGCAGTAGAGTTTAGTCACTATTCACTTTTTTTTTTCTCTAGAGGTGGGGAGAAGTTTATATACCTCAAAGGACATGGACTAAAATAGGTGAGGCTTAGACTAGGCTCTGTTTTATGTTGTTTTTTTTTTTAAATAACAAACAACAAACCTTATTTCTGTTTCTTCTCTTGACCTCTATTGGTTCTGATACCGGCAAAGCAGAGCAATTTTAAAAATATGAGATTAATTTAAAAAATTTTCTCTTCCTTTTTACATGTTGACCACTTTACCTTTTCTCTCCTGCCCCACTCCCCACCTCTGGCAACTGCCAATCTGTTCTCTTTATCAATAAACTCCCATTGTTTTTGTGTTTGTTTGTTTAAGATTCCAGATATAAGAGAGATCATATATTATTTGTCTTTCTCTGTCTGATGTATTTCACTTATGAGGTTCATCAGTGTTGTCTCATATGGCAAGATTTAATTTTTTATGGCTGAATAATATTCATATATATACGCCACAATTTCCTTATCCATTCATCCATTGATGGGCCTAGGTTATTTTCGTATCTTGGTTATTGTAAATAATGTGGTACAGATATATTTTCAAGTAAGTGTTTTTGTTTTCTTTGGATAAATACCCAAAAGTGGAATTGCTATGCATATGGTAGTTCTAGGTTTACATTTTTAAAGGCACCTACCACGTACTGTTTTCCATACTGGCTGCACCAATTTACATTCCCGCCCACAGTGAGCCAGAGTTCCTTTTTCTCCATATTCTTGACAACACTTAAGTTTTCTCTTTTTGATGACAGCCATCCTAACAGGTATGAAATGTCTCATTATGGTTTTGATGTGCATTTCCCTGATGATCAGTGATGCTGAGCACTGTTTCATGTGCCTACTGGCCGTTTGCATGTCTTCTTTGGCAAAATGTCTATTCAAGTCTTTTGGCCATTTTTAATCAGATATTTTTGTTTCGTTACTGAGTTGTATGAGTTTCTTATATATATTTTTTGGATATTAAGTCCTTCTCATTGTGTTGGCTTCCTTCGCTGTTCAGAAGCTTTTTAGTATGATGTAGTCCCACTTATTCAGTTTTGCTGTTGGTGTCATTTACAAAAAACGATTACCAAGATTTACATTAAGAAGCTTGCTCCCTAGGTTTTCTTTTATAAGTTTTATACTAGTGGCCCTGTGCACAAAATTCATGCACGGCGGGGGGTGGGGTGTCCCTCAGCCCAACCTGCACCCTCTCCAATCTGGGACCCCTCGGGGGATGTCCGACTGCCCTGTGGGATCGGGCCTAAACCGGCAGCTGGACATCCCTCTTGCACTCTGGGACCCCTGGCTCCTAACTGCTCACCTGCCTGCTGGCCTGCTCACCCCCAACTGTCCCCACCCTGCTGGCCTGACCGCCCCTAACCACCTCTGCCTCGGCCCCACCACCATGGCTTTGTCCAGAAGGATGTGTGGAAGGTCTCCTGGTCTAATTAGCATATTACCCTTTTATTAGGTTAGATGGTTTCAGGTTTTATGTTCAAGTCATTAATCCATTTTGATTTTATTTTGGGGTACAGTGTAAAGTAGTGGTTGAGTTTCATTCTGTTGCATGTGTCTGTCAGTTTTCCCAACACCATTTGTTGGAGAAATTCTCCTTTCTCCATTGTATATTCTTGGCAATTTTGTCATAAATTAATTGACCATATGTGTGTGGGTTTATTTCTGGGATCTTTGTTCTGTTCCATTGATCTATGTGTCTATTTTATCCCAATACCGTACTGTTTTGATTGCTCTAGCTTTGTAATATACTTTGAAACCTGGGAGTGCAATGCCTCCAGCTTTGTCCTTTCTCAAGATTGATTTGGTTATTTGAGATTTTATTGTGATTCTATACAAATTTCTTTGAAAAATGCCCAGGGAATTTTGATAGGGATTGCATTGAATCTATAGATTGCTTTGAATAGTATGAACATTTTAATAATATTGATTGTTCTGATAAATCTGTCCATTTGTTTGTGTCTTCAATCTCTTTCATTAATTTCTTGTAGTTTTCAATATGCAGGTCTTTCACATCCTTGCTTAAATTTATTTCTAGGCATTTTATTCTTTTTGATGTAATTGAGATTGTTTTCTTTATTTTTTCTTTCTGATGGTTTTTTTTTATTAGTGTATAGAAATGCAACAGATTTTTGAATATTGATTTTTATGTCCTGCAACTTTACTAAATTCACTTATTAGTTCTAAAAGTCATTTCTAAATGAGTTCTAAGTGAAATTCTGTCATTTATGTTATATGAAAATTAAGCATAATTTTTCCTTATCCGTGGTTCTATTTCTACCTCACTTTCAGAGGTAATGTGTTTTATAGCTAAAGTAGAAAATTTTTCTAAAAAAGAAAAATTCTGATACAAGTACAAATTATAACTGGCTTATTATGTATTCAGTCAAGAATATGAATTTGGCCGAAACCGGTTTGGCTCAGTGGATAGAGCCTCAGCCTGCGGACTGAGAGGTCCCGGGTTCGATTCCGGTCGAGGGCATGTACCTGGGTTGCGGGCACATCCCCAGTGGGGGATGTGCAGGAGGCAGCTGATCGATGTTTCTCTCTCATCGATGTTTCTAACTCTCTCTGTCTCTCTTCCTTCCTCTCTGTGAAGAATCAATAAAATATATTAAAAAAAAAAGAATATGAATTTGAACATATATATATTTGTTATTTCACATAATTGCATTATTAAACAAATAAAATAATAGTACAATGAAATAATTTAAAAATTACCCTTGCCCTGGCTAGTTTGGCTCAGTGGATAGAGCGTTGGCCTTCGGACTGAAAGGTCCCAGGTTCGATTCCAGTCAAGGGCATGTAACTTGGTTGCGGGCACATCTCCAGTGGCAGGTGGGCAGCCGATCGATGTTTCTCTCTCATTGATGTTTCTCTCTCTCTCTCTCTCCTTCCCTTCCTCTCTGTAAAAAATCAATAAAATATATTTTTAAAAAAATTACCCTTGATAGGTCATTTATGTCTTTTAACATTCTGCCAGTCTTACTTAATTTTCATTCCATTATGAATATATAATTCTTCCTCTACTTCCTGATCCCATCTCATACCCTTTCACAGAGCTCTTTCTATTTGTCTTTTTTCTGTGTCTTAAATTTTCCCACTTGGTTTTTCTTGCATGCACATAAAAATATGCTCAATATGTTTCTGCCTTGAAAATAATTAAGTCCTCTCTACCCACTGCTGTATCATTTCTTTCTCTTCCTCTTTTTCCCCCTCTTCCTTTCTCCATTACTTTTTCTTCTTTCCTCCCTCCCTTCCTCCCTCCCCGGTCTTCATTTGCTCTTTACCTTCCCTGACCCCTCCTGTTTATATTGAGGGTAGGAGTTCCTACTATATGTTTAACACTTTGGTGAGTTCTGGAAAACATGAATATACTGGACTGATTGGGTTCTGCCCTTGTAGGGATTAAAATCTGGTGAAGAAGACAACCATTCAATAAGTAGTTGACTGTCATCTCCTCCAACTCTCTATCTTCAATCCATTGCAATTGGACTTGATGATCTAGCCCAGACCATCAGTGATCTCTCAGTTCCAAAGCAATGAGTGCTTTTTAGTTTGTCCTTTTTTTATATATACTTTTAATTTCTTATTGGTTTTGCCACTTCATTCTTCTGAAAATGTCTTTCTCCTTTCTCTGTGTTCCCCTTCTTCACTTATTTTCTTGCTACTTTTATCTCCAGGCCATTTTGGTATCTTTTCCTACACTCATCAGTGAAATGGGTGGCGTTTCATAGTCTTCTACCATCAATCCTTGTATAGTCTTTCTTTTCTGATTACTTGAGACAAATCTATGAATTCTCATGCAACCTATGCACTGGTAACTATATATTGAACTATGTAACTTTCCTGGGGACCAGTTCCATCTATGCTGGTGACATTCTATCTCAAACTCAACAGGTTCTAAATTGAACTCAATCTCTTCAAACTGGATCCTTCTCATGTATTTCCTATTTTATTTTAGATAACCACCATACACAATTACGTAAACTAGGTTGTTATAAATAAGAGCAGCAAGATTTTAAAGAACTCATTTTCTTTTTAAATAAAATACTTTTTTAATTTATTGGGGTGACATTATTAATAAAATTATACAGATTTCAGGTATACAGTTCTTTAATATGTCATCTGTATATTGTTATTGTGTGTTTGCCACCCCAAGTCAAGTCTCCTTCCATCACCATTGATCCCCACTTTCCCTTCTTTTACCTTTCCTTATACCCCCTTCCCTCGAGTAATCACCGTACTGTTGTCTGTGTTCATGAGTATTTCTTTTTTTTCTTTGCTTAATCCCTTTACCCTTCTCATCCAGCCCTCAACCCCCTCCCCCCTGACAGCTGTCAGTCTGTTCTCTGTATCCGTGAGTCTGTCTCCACTCTGTTAGTTTATTTTGTTCATTAGATTCCACATATAAGTGAAATAATATGCTACTTGTCATTCTCTTGACTGGCTTATTTCACTTAGCATCCATTAGACCAAGAAGAACTGGCTTTTTAGGTAAGATTCAAATTGAGATTTAAAAGACAAGAAAGAACTAATCATATAAATATCTGGGAGAAAGAATATTCTAGGCAAAGGAAACAAAGTGAAATGGCCTGAAGGTGGAGAATGATTTTGAGGAATTTACAGAATAGAAATAAAACCTGTATGTCTGGAGGTAGTGGAAGAGAGGGAGAGCAGTGCCAGATGAGCTTGAAAAATTAGCAAGGGTAACCTCATCAAGACGGTTGTAAGTCACGGAAAAGTTTTAATTTTATTCTAAGTAAAATGGGATGCCATTTTATCTTGGTGAATGTTCCATGTGAGTTTGAGAAGAATGTCTATTCTGCTGTTATTGAGTAAAATAGTCAATAGATGTCCATTATATCCAGTTGGTCAAAGGTGTTGATGAGTTTAATTGTGTCTTTCCTGGGTCTGTCCTTTTCTGATAGGAAGATGTTGAAGTCTCCAACTATAATAATTGATTCATCTATTTTACCTTGAAGTTCTATCAATTTTTGCCCCATGTATTTTGGTGCTCTGTTGTTAGGCATATACATGTGAAAATTGTTATGTTTTCTTAGAGAATTAACCCCTTTATCATTATGTAATGCCCCTTGTTATCCCAGATAATTATCCTTGCTTTGAAGTCTGCTCTGTCTGAAATTAATATAGCTACTCCTGCATTTTTTGGTTTGGTGTTAGCGTGGTATATTTTTCTTCATCCTTTTAGTTTTAATCTATATAGGGCTTTACATTTAAAGTGGGTTTCTTATAAGTCAAGTCATTATGCTGTACCTCTTAAACTTATAAAATACAGTATTTGAAATTATATTTCACTAAAACTGAAAGAAAATAAAATTCAAAACGTAAGTATTGACAAGAGTATGGAGAAAAGGGCACACTTGTATACTCTTGATCAGAGTGTGAATTGGGATAGCCACCATGGAAAAACAGCATGGAAAGCCCTCCAAAATTAAAAATAAAATTACCATATGACCCAGCACTCTCACTTGTGGGTGTTTTCCACTCTTTTTCTGCCTTTTGTGGTTTTAATAGAGCATTTTGTATGATTTCATTTCTTCTCCTCTCCTAGCACATCAGATATAGTTGTTTTATTACTTTTTTTAGTGGTTTTCCTAAAATTTGTAATATACATTTACAACTAATCCAAGTCCACTTTCTAATAACACTATACTACTTCAGGGGAAGTATGAGTTCTCTGAACTTTCTGGATCTGTAGTTTGATATCTGACATTAATTTGGGGGAAATTCAGTCATTATTGTTTAAAATATTGCCTTTGTTCTTTTCTCTCTTTCTTCTCCTTCTGGTATTCCATTACATGTATGTCACCTCTTTTGTAGTTGTCATACAGTTCTTGGGTATTCTGTTGTGTTTTCCCCAGCTGTTTTTTTTTTTTTCTGATAGCCTTCTAGTTTTGAAGTTTCTATTGCCATATCCTTAAGCTCAGAGAGTCTCTCCTTAGTCATGTTCAGTCTACTCATAAACCCACCAAAGGCATTCTTTATTTTTTTATACCCAGCATTTTGTTTTGTTTGCTTTTTTCTTAGAATTTCCATCCCTCTGCTTACATTTCCCATCTGTTCTTGCATGTTGTCTATCTTTTATCCATCACAGCCTTTAGCATTTTAATTACATATGTTTTACATTCCTGGTCTGATAATTCCAACATCCCTGCCATATCTGAGTTTTATTCTGAAGCTTGCTGTCTCTTCAAACTGTGTTTTTTTGTCTTTTAGTGTGTCTTATAGTTTTCTCTTCTCTTGATAGCCAGATAGGATCTTACTTGATAGCTGGACACGATGTGAGTAAGCCTTCACTAATGTGTTGTCAGGTGTAGATGGGGAGGGTAAGTGTCCTACATCTGTGATTGGATCACAATAGATCTGTGCCTCAGGACTGTGCACTTTACAAGTTTTTCTCTGCCTGAACTCCTCTACCCTACCCCCGCATTCGGTGGAACAGGATGGCTAGAGGGGACTGGGGTTGGTTTTCCCTCCCCCCGGGTCGGTCAGGCTCCCAGAATAGCCAGCAGGTCAGGCTCTGCTAAATAGCTTCTCCTGAGAGCAGGCTTGGTAAGAAGAACAGAATGCTCTGGCGTATTTCAGAACGGTTCCTCTTCCTTCCCCTGCTGGCAGCAAAGGGAGATTTCCCTCTGATAATAACTGTGAGGACTTGGTAGAGCTTCAGGAGATAACACTCACAAAACTGAGAGGACTCCCTCAGTGACTGGCTCCCCTTGGAGTTTTGTTCTCTCTCAGACTTGTCCACATTTAGCCTCCAGCAATTAATCAATAACAGTTCAGGTTTTCAGGAATACACATAAAACAAGGTTATATATGACCAATTGAAAAAAATGTGACCAGAGGCTTGTATTTCCTCTAAGAGCAATGGGTTCAGTATTTGCTAATTCAGAGTTTGTGATGACTGTATGGAACGTAAGTGCCCAGAAAAATGAGAACTGATGATTGTATGAAAAACGAATGAAAAACAAATGAAAAACAAAATGTATTTACTGATGAAGTGATGAGATATCTGGGATTTTCTTAAAAATAATTCAGGGAGCCCTAGTTGGCTTGGCTCAGTGGAGAGAGCATTGGCCTGCACACTGAAGGGTCCCGGGTTCGATTCTGGTTGGGGGCACATGCCCGGGTTGCGGGCTCAATCCCCAGTAGGAGGTGTGCAGGAGGCAGCTGATCAATGATCCTCTCTCATCATTGATGTTTCTATATCTCTCTCTCCCTCTCCCTCTCTGAAATCAATAAAAAAAAAAAAAATTCAGGGAGGCACAGGGAATTGATTTGGGGCATAGATGAAACACATTGGCAATGATTTAAAAATTGATGAAGCTACCTGATGGGTATCTGGGGATTTGTAAACTATTTTTGTGTACATTTGAAATTTCCCATAATAATGTGTTTTTAAAAAACAAACAAACAAACACCCAGTTCTAAGTATTTAAAGACTTGAATTATAAATATTTTCATGGACTTTTGCTGCTCCCAATAAATTTTAGTACTTGACTCAAAGTTTTCCTAAATTTTTGCCCCCTTCTCTAGCCTTCTATTTCCTCTAGGTTTACCCTATTCTATTGTTGTACATATAAGAAAATGGAAGTTAGAATAAAATCTAAGCATTTTTGAAAAGAGTTTAATTGAACTGTATAGATGTAGAAAAAGTAAATTATGTCTTTTAGGGTTCTATCCACCTCTCTACAACAGTTGACACATTAAACACGTAAGCTGCTATTAGGGCTTTTATTTACACAGTTCTCCTTCCTACCTCAAGGACCCAGGGAAATCCTGTGCTCTTTTGCTTTGATGAGAGTAAATTCTCTAAGGAAGACATCCTGGCAAGGGTTAATGCTTACACACTGAGTCCAGAAATGGTTGACTGAGTTTGTCTCAAATAGTAAAACATTTTTTTTTTAAGTTTTGTATTGACCTTGACCCTAGCGCAGTGGTTCTCAACCTTCCTAATGCCGCGACCCTTTAATACAGTTCCTCATGTTGTGGTGACCCCCAATTTCATTGTTACAAATTGAACATAATTAAAGCATAGTGATTAATCACAAAAACAATATGTAATTATATATGTGTTTTCCGATGGTCTTAGGCAACCCCTGTGAAAGAGTTGTTCGACCCCAAAGGGGTCGCGACCCACAGGTTGAGAACCACTGCCCTAGAGCATAGAGGACAATCTTAGACTGCCCTTGCTAGGTAAAGAATGTATAAACTGGCCCCACCAGTGTGGCTCAGTGGTTGAGCATCAGTCTCTGAACCAGGAGGTCATGGTTCGATTCCCAGTCAGGGCAAGTGCCAGGGTTGCAGGCTCGATCCCCAGGAGAGTGCGTGCAGGAGGCAGCCAATCAATGATTCTCTCTCATCATTGATGTTTCTATCTCTCACTCTCTTTTCCACTCTGAAATCAATAAAAATTGTATTTACAAAAGAATGAATAAACTGACCTGTGAGGTTGGTTCACAGAGAGGGAGGAATAAACTCCGTTTGTCTTATTAAAAAACAAATAAACAAAAACAAGCCAGAACTAAAAGAAACAGGAGAAAAATACAGGGAAAACAACATAATTGAACCTTGTGCTTTCCTAATATTTCATGCCTGTAGGGCTCAATTTATTCCCTAACCATTAATTCAAACATCAGTAGCTCCACGGTTCAGACAGGGCAAACATTATTACCTTCATCTGAAAGATGAAGGGAGCAGGGCAGTGAGTTGAGAGAGCCCAGATTAGGACTCAGAATTTGATTGCTGTTCAGCAATCCGCACAGGTAGCTCTAGGACCCCTCCTCTCTCCATTGTCTGGGTGTCTTTCATGCCTCACCTTAGCTATAATTCATCCCTTCACCATGGGCCCCTTTACATCTCTGTTCTCCTATTGTGAGGCCTTCCCCAACCACCCTCTCCAAGTACCCATTCACTGATCCCCGCCAGCTCTATGACGCCATTGAGCCCAAAGCGGCGCTGAGTAAATATTTGTTGACTAACTTCTTTCCTTTATTAAAACCTGCTTTCAGTTAAAATAGAGTCATCTCATGATGGTTGAAAAGGCTTAATAGAAGACATGTTCTGGGGGTTACTTTCATTATAATAGAAAAAAACCATACTGTAACCACATTGTGAAGTGCACTGGCCAAAGGAACAAAGCTCTAATTTATAGCAACTAATAATTTGAAGAAAGTATTTTTGCACCGCAAGGGCTCCTTTTGATGACCTCTGACCTAAGTCCAAGGCCAGACTGGGAACAACCACCATCAGAGACAGAGTGAGAAGAAAAGTGTGTGAGAAGAGCAGCGCAGTGCTGTTTCAATTTAGAGAAATGAACCACAGGATTTCATTTCTCCTGAAATATATTTAATAGCAGGAATAAAACCTTGCAGTATGTGTAAACAACATCCTTTTCTGTCCTACATCGTTCTTTGTCAGGCATCTGACTTTTACCTGAGTGAACGGTTTCCACAGTCACAGGGGAGGGAAGGGAGGCCTTGCCTTTTCAGCTGAGCAGCCAGAGGGATGGTTCTTTGGAGGCGCAGACCTTCATAGAAGCAAGGGTGAAGCAGAGAAATCCCTTTCCTAGGAGCTTGTCTATTGGCTAAGAGTTTCACGTAGTCTTCCGTCTTGGAACAGTTATGTGGCATAAAGGGGGAGCCTTTTCTCACAGAAACCCATCATCAAAACAAATTGTAATTAGGATAAAATCAGGGCATGATTAGACTTCTAGTAGATTCTGAAAGATGCTAGATTAAAGCTTATTTAGGTGATAATCCATATTGTGGTATTAGGTAAGTTTATTTCTTATAAAAATCAATATCATCATATTGGTTACTTCTAATTTATTCTCAATTGCTGCATATATTTTGGCAATTTTTGTGCTGTGTTGCTTTTGTTTATACCTAGTTTTGTTCCAGAAAACATTTAAGGCGGCTTACATTTATATACATGCAATAAGAAAAAATACATTAACAAGGGTGGAAGAGGAAATCAATATAAAGGAAAAGTGAGAGTAGAAAAGGTGAGGTAAAAATAATAATGCCTAAACATAGACCATTTGCTAGGTGGTAGGCACTCTTCTGAGCACTTTGCATATGTGAATTCATTTAATCCTGACAACAACCCCCAGGATCAGTACTATTATCCTCCCATTCTACAGGGAGGTAAGCGAGGCCTGGAGGAGTGATTGAGGCCATATAAGCAGTAAGTGGTACAGCTCTGGGCTCACACTGGGCACTCTGGCTCCATGATGCTTTCCTGATTCAACAATGAAGCTGGAAATAAGGTTAACACACAAAGTAGAAATTGTAAGGTCCTGCAGTCCTGCTAGCGACCGACCACAGATTTACCTCTAAGATTCTTGGCAGACAAAATCGAGAAGGAAAAAGCGATCAGTTACATGATTCACAGTGTTTAGGAGATAAAAAAAACAAGCTAGTTGCTCAAGAGTAGCATAATTATTTCTGGTTGGGAGACCGGGAAGAAAATTCTCTTGTAAATTCTCACAAAGAAGCCACTATGTAATGAAGTGGACACTATTCTCCAGTCAGGCTGACAGGTTTTCACAGGGCTGTTTCTTACAACATCCTTCACTGTGTCATAATGTATAACCAACACCCAAGCCAAATTCAGTAAAAGGCAATTCGGCAGGGGTGGGGATTTCAGAAGATGTGGTCAGGTCTGTGGATCTCTGCTGGCCTGGCTTAATTTAGGAAAACATTTTAGGCTATTTAGAGGGGAGAATGGACTGTAGATCCCACAGGCCACTGTCTGTAATTATTATTCTTCTCAATTGAGCTTTTGTAAAACTTCGAGTGGTAGTGAGTTTGAGGTTATTTCCTGATCAGGGCCTGAGTGCCACTCTTCTATGCTGTTGGTAAGTATGGAGTTATAGCTTCATCAGCCAACTGAGCTGGGTGAAGGATGGATTTTCTTGTGAAAGTTGAGGAAATGCAAAGATACTGTGTGACCAGAGGGCCATGCACTTGGTACTGAACCATATTCAACAGAATTGAATTTGGGGTGTTGACCAGCCTCAAAATATTTGGAAACAAAATGACTTTGTGGAGATCAAAATATTTCCCATAGAGAAGTGCAAAAAATTCCCCACAGAGAATTGCAATCTGGAATTCTTAAAGCAGGTGCAATCAAATACCTACCTTGGTGATTGAAAATATCTCAATAAAGGACTCCTAAAATTTTCAAACTTAAAAATAAAACCAAAGTAGTAAATATAGAGACATGACTTTTTTAATAGATCAGTTATGTAATTAGGTTCTTTGTAAGAAATGTAGAGTGCCAGTTTGTGAGGATAAAGCCCATTTGTGAGAGCGAACAGAGCAGAGGTAGTTTTAGAGATAAGGTACAGCTTTGATTTTGGGCAGAATGTGTGAGTCTGCGGCTTTCTGGTCAACCATGCGCTGCTCTGTAATCTTGTGTTCCTCTTTCTCCGGGTCGAAGAGCTCACCGTCCTGGTGTCTGGGCTTGCATAGCTCTTCTTCCTGAATTAAGCATCAGTGAGATGTTTGGGGATTGTCACACAATGATATCAATTTTGGTGGAGGTGGTGATGACAGATTTCTGGTGTGTTCTACGTGGAAGAACTCAATTAAGGGACAGAGACCCAGTCACAAGTAACAAACCACTGCTCAGCTGCTTTGGAAAAACCACCCTCTTGCCTCTGTGGCACCAAGAGACGATGATCAGGATGGTCCTGGGGGTGATGCTGGCCTGGATTTCCTCACATGCTGACTGGAGGGTTTCAGCTTTTGAGGCCCATCTTCAGTAGGATAACATCTAGGGATTTTTCGAAGTTTAACCACTCCAATACTACCCTTCTTGTCGCCACCAGCTGATTTTGTGACAGTCGCAAGAACTTTCTCTTTCCTTTTATTTCCGATCCTGGTTTTAGCTGCTGAATCCTTCCTCATGTGCATGGCCTTTTGGGAATACATAGCCAACCAGGAATATCTACCAACTCCTCTGAGTAGGAGGGGCTCCGGCTGCAGCTGGGCTCCCTTCTTCGGCATCTTGGCCTTGAGTTACCCTTCTTACCCTTCCTACCCTTGCCGCCAGCATCGGCCTTCTGGCTTCGGGCTGCTTCTCCGCAGTATCCGGCTTCTCAGTGTTCTTCTCACCTGCCATTTTGCAAGATGGGAAAGAGCTATATAAACACGACTTCAAGATAAAATAGTATAAAGAACCTTAACCAAAAAAGATTTCTCCTTTCCTGTTTCACTCACCAGAGGCAACAACATAAAATTTAATTTTGTTTTAAATTTTACCCAGATGAACCAATTCGTAATATTCTGCCACATTTGCTTTATCATCCTCTATCTATCTATCTATCTATCACCTATCTATCTAGATATAGATATAGTTACAGATACAGACAGACATATAATTATTTTTTGAAACTTTAAAGAATAGTTTGCTTATACCATGGATCTTTACCCTTAAATACTTCAGAATGTATTTCCTAAGTACGAGTTGAATATTTTTCTTTACTTAACCATAGTACAACTATCAAATTCAGGAATCTTAACATTATTCAATATTTTATCTAATCTCTGATTCTTACTCCAGTTTCATTGATTGTTCCAATAATGTCTTTTATCCCTTCTTTTTAAAAACTTATTGTACTATTTGAAAAATATTTATTACATTTTGAAAAATGACCATGTTTGCAGTCATATGAATGTGCATGAGAATACTTCAAGTAGGAATACAAAAATGATCTATGTGAACAAGTTTGCTTTTACAGACACTGCACAATCAGCCATGACCCCCACTGCAAGTTTTGGGAGCACTGACTATTGTGGGAGCTTCTGACCTAGAACTCAGGGAGATCAGGTTAATATCTCAGGAAAACGTGACCTGGCCAGCCTCCATTATAAACATCAGCCACAGGCTTTTTTTTTTTTTTTTTTAAGAGGCAAAGGGTTTCCCAGCGTTCAGAGCTGATCTACAGCCCTGCAGAGGGTGGTGCCCTCTACACAGCAGATTGCCGACTGTCAACGACATGTACAGGTGCAGAATGCTCATAGAAACACTTTTTCTTTTCTTTAAAAATATATTTTCAGGGTGCAACTTTTCTGTCTCCTTGGCAAGCTGGACGTTCTCCAGCCACACCACGTAGTGAATCTTCTGGTTTGGGTTCTGGTGACCCTAGCAACTTGCCATTTTCCTCAGCGAGACACTCTACCTGCTTCCTTTACATTTCCACCTCCTGGAGTGTTCTCTTCCTTTCTTTATAGAATTCTTCCAGTTTTGATCTCAGCTGTTTCTTTTCTTGGAATGCTTTAGACTCTAACATTCTGGTTCCTTCGACTTCCTCAATCATTCTAAGGTGGTCTGTCTCTCTGTTCTGCAGGGCGCTCTGGACTTCTTCTAGGTCTGCTTTCAGTCTCAGCATTTCTTCAACTAAGTTATTTTCGGCCAGTCTTTCTTTGATAAGTTCTTCATTCTTCAGCTGCTGGCTGATTCTGTTCACTGTTGTCCTTTTGCCTTTTAATATCATCCAGCTGACCTTGCAGAAGCCAGTTTTTCTCTCTCAACTGCTCACCTTCCAGGTGTAGGTTTTCCATCTCACTCAACTGCTTTGTCATTCTGAGGATTTCAGCATTTTTTATTTCTTTGTCTTTATTTAGCTTTGTTACAAGGTGTTGCAAAGAAATCTTAGAGGCTCCGCCATCTTCTATTTCTTGTTCTTGTGTTTCCAGGAGTTTTGCCAATTGAGTTTGGAAATGAGGCGGTGTTTTAGGGTTCTGGGGATACTCACAGCAGAACCCATCACATGTTCTAGCTGCCTCATTTTGAAGTTATATTCATTCTTGTTCTGTTATTTCCTCTTTCTTTTGGCTTAACTCATGCTGAAGCTCCTGGATCAGGGCCTCCTTCCTGGCCCGCTCCTCCTGGGCAGACTGCAGGAGCCCTGAGGGCTTCTTCAAGGCCTCCGTGAGCATGTTCAGCTGCTCAGGAGCATAATCCAGGTCCTCACAGAGTATCCTGCTCTGTCTTGAGTGAGTATTCTTAGCCCAAGGATTTCTTTCAGATCCAGAATACCCACTTCCTGTTTCTTAACACTTTGCTCTCTTCTTTGTCAACCAAAGCAGAGTTGTATTTACAGTTGATGTCCTTCAGCTCTTGCTTCAGCTCTATGGTTTCTCAGGGACTGATGTTCTCAGCTCCTGAGTCTGGCTCATGAGTTCCGCTACAACTTCCTTGTCAGCATCTCTAGACTTCTCCGGACGACCGATGACTTTTTCAGTAGCACACAAACTCTCTTCCAGTTTCTGTACTTTTGCCATCGGCGGCTCACACTTGGCCGTCTCTTTCGCTTTTTCTTGGCACACAGACTCAAGAATGTCTAAGATTTCTTTAGAATTGTTTTCTTTATCCTCTTCAAATTATATTAATAATTTGTTATTGTGTTCTTTTTCTGCTTCAAAAAGCTCCATCAAATTATTCAGACCAGGTTTCAGAGCCTCATTTTCTCTTTTGTAGTTTTTCTTTTTTTTTAAAGTTGGTCAATTTCAAACTTCATTACTTCTTATAAGTTTTCATAGAAATCTTGGAAATACTTCATGTAAGCAGTCTCATCTTTCTCTCCGGTCAGAAAGCTTTCTGGTAGTATCTGCCCTGAAGGGAGCTGGGCCAGGTGTTCTGTGAGCCTCTTCACTTCAACTTGGCGCTGGCTCACATTGACCTGGGTGTCCTCTGCCTTATTTTTAATCAGCTTGGCCCTTTGAGGAAAATTTAGCATTGCCAGGGTTTCCCCAAAACACCTGGATCCAGGATGAACATTTGCAACTATGTCTGTTCTGGCATTACCTCCAAGGAATTCCTGAGGTGAGCTTGGAGTCTCTGTAGCAAACATGTCTCCGTTTCCCACATTGACAAGGGTGGTAATCACTTGGCCCAAGAAGCTCAATGGTCAATTTATATTATGTGCTTCCTTCAACCTCATCCCTCCTGCATGGGTGTCTCTGTGCCTTGAGATCCTGCTAAGTCCACCAGATTGAGTAGGGAGGTTTGTGTACTCATAGTCTCATTGCTTTTCTTCATTGATTCTACTGTAATGGCAAAGGATGTATGAGATGACTTTTGAGGATTCTGTATTCATTGAAGTCGATGCCACATGCCTGTTTCTCCGTCCTTAATACAACACCCAATAGGCTCCAGCCGCTGAGGTCACCATCTGCTCCACCAACAACAAAGACTCCCTCCAGCTGATGCAGAGTCCAGTAGGTCATAGATCTGCTCATTGTAGATTTCAATAAAGGAACATTTACAAAGGAAGCTCTTTCCTGCTCCAGCCTTATCTTTTTTTTTTTTTAAACATTTTATCGATTTTTTACAGAGAAGAAGGGAGAGGGATAGAGAGTCAGAAACATCCATGAGAGAGAAACATCGATCAGCTGCCCCCTGCACACTCCCCACTGGGGATGTGCCAGCAATCAAGGCACATGACCTTGACCGGAATCGAACCCAGGGCCCTTTAGTCCACAGGCCGATGCTCTATCCACTGAGCCAAACCAGTCAGGGCCAGCCTTATCTTTTTCATGATCAATTAAGAAACACAAATATTCAAAACTTGGTGGGATTACTCCTCTCAGGTTATGAGAAAAATGATCATATTCAGATGGTCCCATCATAGTATATGTTTTCTCTGAGCCAGTCTGTCCATATTGCAAAGATGGTGCTATTATACCCGCTCATGCAAGATTCCACAATGCCTTTGGCCTCGGTTGAGAACACAGACTCCTGAGTGGTGTCCATGCCGGCGACATGATCAAACGTCTTGGGCCCCCTGTTGGAGTGCCGCCGGAGAGTTGTCGAGGACACTTAAGCACGAGTTTTGCTCTCCGTCAGCTGATCCTGAACCCTCTGTAGGTTGACGAATTCACACAAAAACTTTGATAGCATCACCTTCATCACTTGGTTGGTTAGACTGACAATTTGTCATATTGCGCCCTCACCTCCTGATCCGAAGACCAACTCGGGGATCCCGCAGCTCCAGACGCTGCGAGCCGGGTTCCGCCGGCTGGAGGTGGCCAGGACTCGAATTTGGAGTTGGGGCAAGCACTGAGGCCGCAGAGCTGCCCAGCATCCTCTGTTCTATCCCTTCTACCGCACCCCGTAGAGCTCCAATTTCATTAAATTTTCACTTACCCTTCTTACAGTGTTGTGTTTTGGTTTTTTGTTTTTTTTTTTTTTTTTTTTTTTTGCAAAAATATACTTATTTTCATGTTGGTAAACTGAAAATCAGTAATAGTATTTGCATTTTTTATGACAAATTTATTTCTATATTTTAGAAAAAACATAGCTCACTGGAAAGCCAAAGAGTAGGCTCAAATTATATTTCTTACTCTGTGGGTTTAATGCTGTGATTACAGAGTCTGATTGCATTCTGCATTTCTATACCCCACCAAAAGTTTCTTATACACTCCAAGTTTTTTCCAAGACCACAAACATGGGTATGCCCTACGGCCTCCTCCTTCCTCAGAGGCTGCTCTCCCAGGGCCTCTCTCTAACTGCAATGTGACACAGGTCATTGTTAGTCCTCCTGCACAGCAGTTGTCCTATGATTTGCTTCATTGTTCTCTTGGGTTGGAGTCATTGTTTCCTGGATCTCATGCATTTTATGTATGCCCCCATTTAGTGGAGGCATACCATCAACTAACCATGTAAGAAAGACTATTTTTATTTTCTGTCTATTTGTGTCTGGATAGATATGTATAGGATTCTAGGTTGCAGATCTTTTCCCCTCAGGACTTGGAATGCTTTCCTACACATTCTTCCAGTATATCCATAGTTCCAATTACAGTCTGATTCTTGTTCTTCTGTAGGTAACCTGTGGTGTGTGTGTGTGTGTTACTTCTCTGGAAGATTTTAGGATCTTCTTTTGGGTTCCAGAATTTGACAATTTCACTTAAATTAAAAGTTAAAGTCCTGCCAATCTGGCGTGGTTCAGTGGCTGAGGGTCGACCTATGGACCAGGAGGTCACGGTTCAATTCCCGGTCAGGGCACATGCCTGGGTTGCTGGTTGTGGGCTCGATCCCCAGTGTGGGGCATGCTGGAAGCAGCTGATCAATGATTCTCATCATTGATGTTTCTATCTCTCTCTCCCCCTCCCTTCCTCTCTGAAGTAAGTAAAAAATATATTTTAAAAATAAGTTAAAGTTTTGCCCTGGCTGGTGTGGCTCAGTTGGTTGTAGCATTGTCCCATATCCCAAAAGGTGGCAGGTTCAATTTCTGATCAGGGCACATACCCAGGTTTTGGGTTCGATCCCCAGTCAGGGCCTGTTCAGAAGGCAACTGTTTGATGTTTCTTTCATTTCTCTCTCTCTCTAAATAAATAAATAATAATTTAAAAAAAGTTAAAGTCCTTACAATGACCTACCCTATCCCACCCCTTTCAATACTGCAACCCTTCCACTTCTGCTCTGTGCTCTCCTAGTCTCTCTGACTCTGTTCTACCTTTTATAAAAAATTCCAGACATATTCCTTCTAACATACTATAATGTTTACTTACGTTGTGTTTATTATCTATATCTCCCTGCTAGAATAAAATCTTCATGAGGTCAAGAAATTAATTTACCATCTTAAATAACTAGAACAAAGCCTAGTATCTTGTAAGTGCTCAATAAATTTTTGTTGAATGATATGAATTCAAGAAAGAAACTGGCATGCATTTTAGATGGACTGCTATAAGCAATAGGTCTGTAATTTGTGGAATGCAAAGAGTTGTTCTTTCAAAAAAATGAGACAGTTTAAACAATAAATCCATTAAATGTGACTTTTTGGACATTAACTTGAAGGACCAAACAGGAAGCTATAAAAGAAACCAATCAATCCTATTAGGGTTGGTAACACGCTAATGAAAAGCTTTGAGGGGAAAAAAGAAATTGAATATGTCTTTTACTTTATTTTTGGATTATAAAATATCCTGTTCAAAACCCCCTTACAAAGATAAACAACTTCACTAGTGTAATATCTTTAAATTAATTTTTGAGAGAGAGAGAGAGAGAGAAAAGGGAGGTTGGGATGGAGGGAGGGAGAGAGATTATTGTTCCACTTATTTATGCATTTATTGGTTGATTCTTATATGTGTCCTGACTGGGGATCAAACACACAACCTTGGTGTATTGGACGATGCTCTAAGCAACTGAGCTACCTGGCCAAAGCCACACTAGAGTAATCTTGGCTAATTCAATAAAAATACTGTAGCTGATGCATTTAATTCTAATGAAAACTATAAAAGATTACAGCATAAAGTTTAAAGAATAATTGTTTATTGGTAGTTTATATACATTTGTGCGGATTTCTTATAAATGGACTTGTGAACATAATTTAAAATTTTATTCATTTGTTCTCCAAATACATATTGAATGCTGAGTCCATGGATCAAAAGTGAATAAGACACAGTTCTAGTCTTCAAGGTTCAGAGAGTTTAGGGCCGGGCAACAGACAGATAAACAAGCCTAAACTTACAAGGTGAATGGTTAGAATCAAATTTTCTGACTCTCTAGAATATTGTTTAGAGTTTAATTTTAAACTCATATCTTCAACACTTTGTTAAATGCACAATATAATTTACAAACACTTTTAACTCCCATAGTTGAAATGTGAGATACATTTTGACTTTTAAATATCTATTTTATACCCATTTTGCAATTAATTAAAACATGATACTAAATATTCTAACTAGAAACCTCTTTAAATATTATAATTACTAGCTTCCTGATTTTTGAGGTGTCTTATCCACATTACATTTGAGCCTCTTGAAACATACAATTTGAATGCCTGGATGCTGGATTTATTAGTCAGAAAACAAATGAGAGGTAGAATAAAGCAGTCGTTGGTGGAGCCACATTTCATTTGTCAAGGGAAATTTCATGGAGGAGGCCAGTTTGAAGAGTATCTTGAAGATGAGACATAGAATTGAAGCAGGTTTGGCCAATATTCTGCTAACAGCGAATGATCTGCTAATCATCATGGACAAATCTATTTCCCCCAGCATAGTGTCAGGACACACATTGACTTCTAGCTGGGCTGAGCTTTTAAAGTTCAAGACATTACTGGCTTTTTAAATTTTCACTTGACAGCACTCTTTTGATAGTAATTTGGCCAAAATGGTATTTAAAAATACTGTGTATAAATGGCCACCTGAATGCATTTCTCCCTTAAATTATAAGACCTACTGGATAATAGCAGTCCATCTTGAGGCTGGGTGAGGAGTTTTTCTGTTAAGGCTTATTCATATCAAGGCATGCCAGCTTTTGTTGCCAACTAGTTATGATTCAGGACTAAAACTAGACTCTAGAATTTCTTTAATTGGAGAATTACTGCCTGGATTCACTTTTTATGGCTTGATCCCATAATGGATGAATTGGCCAACAGCTGAGGGAACACATTTCATGTAGGGCAGATCTGTGTGGGGGTATTTATTCATTGGATTGATATGATATATTTTATCCCAAATGAAGAATGTTAAAAAATATTTACTTGAAAAAAAGTCAAATACCAGGAAAGTCACAAGGGAAGAAAGTAAAGCTAGTAGAGGAGAAAGGAATATGGTTATTTGGAAGAAGTAAGATAGAGAATAAAGACTATATATATATACACACACATACACATATATATTATATGTATCAGATATATATGTGTGTGTATATATATATATATATATATATATATATATATATTAAACAACTAAGGTGTTTGTTGGTGTTGCAAGGCACAATTATTACTGTTCTCATTTATTTTAAGAAAGGGAAAACATGCTTCATTAGACAATGGCTTTTACTTTTGACATTATATAGCAGATTTTAACACCTCTATACTAATAAAAGGGTAATATGCTAATTAACCAGGTCAACTGGCCATCTTCTGGACGTCCAACTTCCTGCCGGACAAAGCCATGACAATGGGGGCCGAGGCAGAGGCCGTTAGGGGTGAGATCAGGCTGGCAGGGGGTTAGGGGCAACAAGGCCGGCAGGGGAGGACAGTTGGGGCAATCAGGGTGATAGGGGAGGGTAGTTGGGGGTGACCAGGCTGGCAGGGGAAGGCATATGGGGGCATTAGGCAGGCAGGCAGACAGACAGGTGAGTGGTTAGGAGCCAGTGTTCCTGGATTGCGAGAGGGATGTCCGACTGCCGGTTTAGGCCCGATCCTGTAGGATCGGGCCTAAACCGGCAGTCAGACATCCCCTGAGGGGTCCCAGATTGGAGAGGGTGAAGGCCAGGCTGAGGGACAACCCCCCCCCCAAGTGCATGAATTTTGTGCACTGGGCCTCTAGTCTATATATAATTCAGTTTTATGAAGACAAAGTGTTTACTCTGTAAACTCAAATGTCACAGGCAGAAAGTCATGCAAACTAAATGAATCAACTACCAAGTGTTCAGCAGCCTAAAGTACTTCAGCATCTCTTAAAGGTTATAAGGATAAAAGAAATTTCTTTTGTTCTTAAAGATTTAACAATCTACTTTGGTAGATAACACATGACATAATTGGAGAATAATATAAGGCTAAATAAAAGCTTATGTTTTTTATTAATATAAACTAAGTTATATGGTAGAGATTGAGATACTTTTAGAAATTCAAAAATCAGTGTGAAGAGGTCTGTAAAGTCTTCACAGAGGAAGGCAAAGTTGGTTTTAAAGGATGAGATAGAGGATGAAAAAGACATTCAGATGGGAAAATACTATGAAGCAAGGTTTGAAAATATAAATTTGATAACTTCTCATAAAATATTTTGATATGAAAAAAAGTAATAATTACAGTACGCTAAAAGTGCAACTCAAAACCACAAGGCATCACCTCACATTCATTACAATATCTACTATCAGCTCGGCTGCTGTGGCTCAGTGGTTGAGCCTCGACCTATGAATCAGGAAGTCACAGTTCAATTCCTGGTCCAATTCCCCATCAGGGCACATGCCAGGGTTTCGGGCTCCATCCCCAGTAGGGGGCGTGCAGGAGGCAGCCAATCAATGATTCCCATCATTGCTGTTTCTCTCTCTCCCTTCCTCTCTGAAATCAATAAAACTATATTTTTTAAAAAAGATATCTACTATCAAACAGAAAATAGCAAAGTTTGGTGAAGATTTAGAGAAATTGGAACCCTTTGTGCACTGTTGGTGGGGAAGTGAAATGGTCCAGCCTCTATGGAAAACATTACGGGAACACAGAAAGAGTTGAGGGGTTGGGGGTGTACATGAATTCCAGACTAGAATCCTGAGTCCATTTCATGTATTCATTGCACAACTACTTACTGTTGTATCTATCTATAGCACCTTGGGTTTAATACATGTTTTTTAAATGAGTAATATTATTTAGAATCATCTGGGATGGCTGCTACTCAGCACACAAAACTCTCTTAAAGAGCTGTTTATAGGGACAAAGTCTGTTTTTTTATATACACAAGTTTTTGTATAGAAGCAACACTGAGAGAATAATACTAAGCTGTTGAGAAAGAGGTTGATGGATTCAGGGGAATGGCCTTGGGAGCAGCAGAGGCCACACTAGGAATATACCCCACGAGGCACATTCAGTTCGATCGCCCTTTCAGAAGATAGTGAGACCTCAGTGTATTACCAGTCTTCAGTTTTGACTAGACAATCTCTAGTCAATTCTTTGTGCTTGAGAATTCAGTCTTCTGACCTGAGTGAGGAAGCAGGATCATAATTTTCCAGCATTCTGATAGCTTGAGTCAATCACATAGGCTCTAAATAGCATAATGGCTCCAAGGTTCCAAGTTGGGAGGGAGTAATGAAAGGAAAATGAATTGCACATATTCTCTTCCAAAATAGTCCTGCTTAGTGCCAACCAATTCCATTTTTTTCTCCTGTAATTTTCCTACCTCTTCTAATTCAGTAAACAAATTTTTCTGACAGATGATTATAAATTTGTCATTTGGGGTTCTACATAAAATTTCACTAATATCTTAGACAACATTTTGTGTGTGTGTGTGTGTGTGTGTTTTAAGAAATTAGTTCTTTAAAAACTTTATTATGAAAAATTTCAAATAGAAAAAGTAGAAGAGTATGATCAGCTCCTGTTTCTCCATTATTCAGCTGTAATGCCTAACAAGATATAGTCATTCTTGTTTCATTTAACAACCACCTCCAGCCCCTAGATTATTTTTTCCTTTATCTCCCCACATCCTGGTCATTGGCTTATTTTAAAGCAAATCCAAGACATTATTGTCATTTTATAAATACCATGAACACACCTAAATACAATTCCCCTTCCCAAAACAACACTTGATTAATATCAAATATCCAATTAGAATTCTAAATAATCCCAGGTGTTTCATAAATATTTTTTGCAGTTTTTTCAAATCCAAATAAAGTCCATACATTGTCTTTGATATGACTCAAAAAGCCTTTCTCTTTCATTTCTCTCTCAATCTATAAGTTAACGTTCCGTTTTTATTTTGTTTCTTTGTGGTTTTTTTTTTGTGTTTGTGTGTTTTCTTTATTTTCATTAAGAAATGATGTCATTCATTGCCTTACAGAATTTCTCACATTCCTTTTTTGTTGCAGGTGTATGCTAATTAAAAAAACACATTGTCTCATTTTACCTACACGACTACCTGATGAAGTAGGTAGAAGAGATATTTCATTTCACCGTTTAGCAGATGAGTTGACAAGGGTACAGAGATGAAGTTAGCAGTTTGTCTAAACTTAGAGTTAGTAAGTAGTTGAACCAGAGCTAGAATCTAGGGAACTCATTTCTTAGATCTAACAGTGAGACTCTTTTTTCCTGAATTAAAGTACTACTATAAACACCAAAATTCTAAGGAGACTTGGATACAAAATTAAAGTATTATCAGTACAATTTAATGAATGTTTTATTATTTCTTAATAGCAATCCATGTATACAGGTTATCTAGAATCCATTTTCTTTTTTTAAAAAAAAATATTAATTTTTTTACAGAGAGGAAAGGAGAGGGAGTTAGAAACATCGATGAGAGAGAAACATTGATCAGCTGCCTCCTGCACACCCCCTCCTGGGAATGTGCCTGCAACCAAGGTACATGCCCTTGACTGGAATCGAACCTGGGACCCTTTGGTCCACAGGCCGACACTCTATCCACTGAGCCAAACTAGTTAGGGCGAAACCATTTTCATTGGTGGAAATAATTCATGAGAAGTTGAGCCTCAATATACATAACATTTGTGTCTATATGACTTTTTTGAATTTATTCTTTCATATCATTCACACATTTGAATATTTCTTATTTGCTATAAAGCAGATTATAAACTTTTGGACTTATAATAAAAATACAGTGTTAGTTTCTTTACAATTTCTTGTAGTCAAATGTATGTAATAGACATTCAGGATCTTTTTAGTGAAAAAATAAAGGTAAATTAGTCTGTGTGAATTCTCATTCACTACTGAGGTAGAACCAGCATTTTCTAAGTAATGAAGTATCTTCTATGTCTCTGCTTATTCTTTACTGCCCTCTGCTGGCACCTGATGTTGTTTTTGATAAATATCATTCAGGGAAGTCTATCACTTTTATAAAAAAAAAAATATGAAGCCATAAAAGTTATTTTAGAAAGTTCCTTTCAAAGGAATAAGTACTTTATTACTAGGCAAAGCTACTTTAAGTATACAATAAAAGTAATTTCTAAGAAAATTTTCCATAATATCTACTATAATACCCCCTAAGCATTATAACATTTGCTAATTAATTAAATTTCTAGACCATCAGCTACAACTTTTAAAGCATAATATAACTTCTAGCCAATAATTTATCATAATTGAATTACTGCAAATTCATTCTAAACAAGTTTAACAATATAGTACAATATTTCTAGTTTAGTTAGAATATATACTGTACATGTATGTGCTAGCTTCTGAAAACAGAGCAGAAAATAAGAAAGCCATGGCTTCTATCTTCAGAGAAGATAACTGTAAATACAAGGGTAGGCAAAAGTAAGTTAACAGTTGTTTGTATAAAAATAGAAATAACACAATAAACAAATACATAAACAATCCAATCTAATAATAGACAAACATGGTAATTAACCGTACCTCCAGCACACTTCCCATTGGCTAATCAGAGTGATATGCAAATTAACTGCCAACCAAGATGGTGGCTGGAAGCCAGGCAGCTGAAGCAAACAGGAGGCTTGCTTGCTCCAGTGATGGAGGAAGCCAAGGTTCCCTGCCTGCTGCTGCTGGCCTCTGAGCTGCACTCTAAGAAACAATGTTGCAATTATAGAAGCTAAATAAACCCCAGAAACCTGCTTTCAGCCAGCTGGGCCTCAGAGCTGGAGCTGCAACAGTGTTTCAATTATAGAAGCCAAACAAACCCAGATACCTGCTTTCAGAGCTGGAGCCGAGCCTCAGAGCTTAAGCCGGCTCTCAGCTCCAGTGACAGCCAGAGAAGGTAAATAAATCCCAGAATAAAAAAAAAAGCAAAAAAGGAGAGGTTGGGAGCTTCAGTCAACCACCAGCCTGAAAACGGCTCTCAGCCCCTCACCCAGACTGGCCAGGCTGCCAGAGGGATGTCTGATTGCCATCTTAGGCCCAATCCCCCGGGGAGCGGGCCTAAGCCAGCAGGTGGTCATCCCCTGAGGGGTCCCAGACTGCGAGAGGGCACAGGCCGGGCTGAGGGACCCCCTTCCCCCTGAGTGCACAAATTTTTGTGACCGGGCCTCTCGTTTCATGTACTCACAACTGTGAACCTACTTTTTCCCAGCCCTGTACTGGGAAATTTCTTATTATTTAGGCTTTTTCTAAGTTTATATAAGACACATCAGCAAAATAAAATCTAAAACTTATGTAATCTCTGCAGTAAAATAGGTATTTTTCTGCATTTCAAACTTATTATAGTGAATGCACATTAAATTATCTTTCTAAAGCCATGACAGGGTGACTTAGATTTAAGCCTTTTGATATACCATGTTATTGAGTCTTATATTTTTTGGTGACTTGAGAGAGAATGAATTACTGAAGGATTAACAAAATTTACTTTTCAATTGTAGCTGACATTTATCATTATATTATTTTCAGCTGTACAACATACTGATTAGACATTTACATAACTTACATAATTATTATATTGACTATATACCCTGTGCTGTACTTTACAACCCCGTGACTGTTTTTATAACCCTCACTTGTAGATCTTAATTCCTTCCCTTTTTTCACCCATCCCCCAACCCCTCCCTATTTAACAACCATCAAAATGTTCTCTGTATCTGAGCAAAAGGCAAGATTTCATTTTTTTTATTGCTAATATTCCATTCTATACGTATACCGCTAAATCTTCTTTATTCATCTACCAATGGGCACCTAGGTTGCTTCCATATCTTGGCTGTTGTAAGTAAATAATGCTACAATGAACATAGAAGTGCATGTATATTTTTGAATTGGTGTTTTTTATTTCTTTGGATAAATATCTTGAAGTGGAATTGTTGACAATATTACGGATATCCCCCATTCCTCCCCCTCTTTGCACCTCTCCACCCAGTTCCCACTTTCCCAGGCCTTCACCACACTATTGTCTGTGTCCATGGGTTATGCGTATTTGCATACATGTTCTTTGGATAATCTCTTCCCACCCACCTTCCCCTGCTCTGAGGTCTGTCAGCCTGTTCTATAAATCCATGTCTCTGGACCTATTTTGTCTGTCAGTTTATTTTGTTGATTAGATTCTACATATAAGTAAGATCACGTGATATTTGTCTTTCTCTGTCAGCTTATTTCACTTAGCGTAATACTCTCCAGGTCCCTCTGTGCTGTCGCAAAGGGAAAGAGACACAAAATATTCCCTCCAAAAGCAGCAGAATATACATTCTTCTCAAGTGCACAGGGGAGATTTTCTAAAATAGATTATATGTTAGGGCACAAAACAAGTGTTAATAAATTTAAGAAGTTTTAAATCACATCAAGCATCTTTTCTAATTTCACACAATTATGGTCAGAAATCAATTACAAGAAGAAAACTAGAAAAATCACACATATATTGAGATTAAACAACATGATGCCCTAACCCAGTGGTCGGCAAACTGCGGCCCCTTGAGTGTGGCTCTTCCACAAAATACGTGTGGGTGTGCACATACAGTGCAATTGAAACTTCGTGGCCACACTCAAGGGGCCAAAGAGCCACATGTGGCTCGTGAGCCACAGTTTGCCGACCACTGACTGCCCTAATTGGTTTGGCTCAGTGGATGGAGCATCGGCCTGAGGACTGAAAGGTCCTAGGTTTGATTCTGGTCACGGGCATGTACCTTAGTTGCGGGCACATCCCCAGTAGGTGTGCAGGAGGCAGTTGATTGATGTTTCTCTCTCATCGATGTTTCTAACTCTCTATCCCTTTCCCTTTCTCTCTGTAAAAAGTCAATAAAATATATTAAAACAAACAAACAAAAACAGGCTACTTTTCTGTCTTGAAGGAGTGGTGTAGGAGATGAACTTTATTGTTCAACCCTACCGTACGTAGTTCTTGGCTATCTCTCAAACTTTGTGATTGTCCATGCAGCTTTCATTGTTCTAATAGGCTCCCCGTAGCTGAGGATGTGCCAAAACCTGCCACTGTTCCAAAGGGCAGGATCTCAGCACCTAGATACAAGCTGATTGGAAGCCATACCCTCTGGCAGCAGCTTGCATATATATATAAAATGTAAATTTATTGATTTCAGAGGAGAGATAGAAACATCAATGATAAGAGGGAGTCATTGATTGGCTACCTACTTCACGCCCTCCACTGGGGATCGAGCCTGCAACCCTGGCATATGCCCCTGACTGGAATCAAACCCACCACCCTTCAGTCCACAGGCCGACACACTATCCACTGAGCCAAACCGGCCAGGGCTGGCTGCAGCTTTTAAAGTATGCAAATATACCTATGCTGCTGTCAGGGAAGAGTGGGAGATGGGTGCTTCCTGTCTGCTCTCTCTGCACCAAGCCCTGGGGGATAACCAGTTAAGAACTGTCTTTATTTGCTACAGACCTGTGGGATCAGCAAATCTAAACACCACTTGGTCACCAGGTGATCAAAGGATGTCCCCTGTATGGTGGTCACAGATGCTGGGGTGCTAGGTATGTCCAAAAGTTTTTCTGGAAAGTACAGCCACCTGGAGCGAGGCAGAGGGACAGCACAGAGATAGTGCTGCCCTCTGTGCCCTCTGCACAGCATTGCAGGCAGCTCCTAGATGTGTGTTAAATTAAAAGCCAGCCCCTTGGGTTGAAGCACTGGAGATTGCAAATAGGCTTATCACACAGAAAGTTGGGGCACCAGATGTGAGGTTCAAACCTTTGCTCCTCTGAGAAATTGGAAGTCATGAATTTTGTTCTAGTTGTGTCTTTACACCAGAGGTGGGTTTAATACCCTGTGTGTCTGTCTCTCCTAACCATTTCATTGTGGGTTTTTTCTTGTTCCCAGTAGTCACTCTAGTTTCTGCACTCCTTTAAGAGAAAATTGTTCTGTATGTAGGTAGTTTTTGTGTGTTCATGAGAGGAGGCGAGTTCAGGAACCCCCTACGTTGCCATCTTATACTAGAACCTATTCATTCTTTTTAAAAAAAACTTTTTTTCACTTCTTCAGTAGTTAATTAATATGGCATATGTATTTTTTGTGTGTGGACATTAGCACAGACCTTTTTGAATGATTACTAAATATCAGAACAGCAGGCTACTAAATAATACAGTCTTGGATTCATTATTGATATTGGCCAGTTTGGCATCAGCCCCAACCATAATTTTGGTTAGTTACCTCTCAAAATATATCTAATATGAGGATTGGGTCATAGTATGAGTGCAAACCCACCGTTAAGCATTAAAAGAAATGACTTGAGCCAGTGAGTCCCTAACAAATTTATATTTACACTAGTGACCCGGTGCATGGATTTGTGTACGTTGAAAGGAAATTAATTAGAAGGTGGCCGGTGGGGCGGGACTGGGCAAGATGGCCCAACATGCCCTGGAGCCAACTTCCCTCAGTCCCTCCCCCTGCCGACAGCACCTGTGATGGTGCTGTGGTATCTCCAAAGGCGTCTGTGGAGTGAACGAGATCCCTCTGGTAGGTGGGGTCCCTTGGCCTGGCCTGTGGGGATGGGGCCAAAACCGGCTCTCCTACGTCCCCCAAGGGGTCCTGGAGTGCGAGAGGGCATTCTGCAAAGTTGCTGTCATACAGGATGTGGAACACAAATGCAAGTGTGCAGTAAACCAGATTCGGGGCCGACAGTGCCCCAGCAACAACATAACCCAAGACCAAAGGTGGAATCACGTCACCCCACAAGGAATTGGACTCTCTCCTCTCTGGTTTTGGGGTGCATCTCCTGATAACCGCCACTGCCAAGTCACTGCAGCTCCGCAGCTCCTGCATGGAGTGTCTGCCCCCTGGTGATCAGTGAGCATCATAGTGACCGGTTGAACACTTAGCATATTATTAACCTTTTATATATATATCTATACATCTATAGGCATAGATATATAGATATATATATAGATATAATACATTTATACTTACCTTGGTGGTTGACCTAAATTTTGTTATTATTCATTTTGAAAACAAGCTTATTCACCAGATTTTGGGTATATTTAAGTTTTATTCTATGGCACTGAGTAAAGTGTATACTTACAGATATATTATTTCCTTTTCATCTTCAGAATAAATTTTCTTTAGGTATTATAGAATATTTAATATACATTAGGTTAATTTAACCTTTGTTTTTTAAAAATATTTTTATTGACTTCAGAGAGGAAGACAGAGGGAGAGAGAGAAACATCAATGATGAGAGATAATCATTGATTGGCTGCCTCCTGCACACCCCCTACTGGGGATGAGTCTGCAACCTGGGCCTGTGCTCTTGACCGGAATTAAACCTGGGATCCTTTAGTCTGTAGGCTGATGCTCTATCCCCTGAGCCAAACCGGCCAGGGCTAATTTAACCTTTGTATTATTTCACTGAATATGTATAATTTAAGACCTTTATCTGAGTTTGTTGGTAGACATAAAGATTAAAACTAGACTAATTATTATACAAAACTTCCGTTAAAATGGTTTAAAAATACTACTTCCTCATTAAACACTTTCTCATATATAAGCAGCTTTGTAAATGTGCGCCATAGGAAACCATGCAGTATTTCTTTTCTGATGAATGTACTGCAAAGAAAATTTCTGCTTTGAATGCTGTCAGAAAACAAAGAATCGACTGGTTCACTCCGGGCTGTCAGCACACCACCCCCCGGACTTGCCCTATGACTACGGTGCCCCAGAACCTCACACCAACGCCCGGATCATGCAGCTGCACCACAGCAAGCACCACAATGCTCATGTGAACAACCTGAACACCAGGGAGGCGAGGACAAGCACGGGGAGGCGCGGAGAAGGGTGACAATGCCACTCAAATACCTCTTCAGCCTGCCTGAAGTTCAACAGTGGAGGCCACATCAACCAGCATTTTCTCGTCAGACCTGAGCCCTCGTGGTGGTGGAGAACCCAAAGGGGAATTGCTGGAAGTCATCAACATGACTAGTTCCTTCACTGCATTTAGCTGTTTCTGCTGGCGTTCAAGGCTCACTCAGGTGGGAGCTGGCTTGGTTTCCATAAGGAGCAAGGATGCTTCTAGATTGCTGCTTGTTCTAACCAGGATCCCCTTCAATGAACAGGTCTCATCTCATTCTACTTTTGGGGAATGATGTGCGGGAGCATGCTTATTACTTTCAGTATAAAAATGTCAGACCTGATTATCTGAAAGCTATTTGGAATGTAATCAACTGGGAAAATGTAACTGAGAGATACATGGCTTGCAAAAAGTATATCAGCATTACAGAAAGCTCGTTATGGCTGATTCTGTAGTAGTGCAGAGTAAACATTTGAGTAAACATTTTCTTCAGAGAGCTAAAATACCCAGGAGGTTATATCATCATAAAGCCCTCAAAAGTATCACATCACTTTACTACTGAGGCCTGTATGGAAGCCTTTCTGATCCTGTTCTATTGCATTTATAGATAATCTAGATTTTTACCCTAGTTGTTTAACAATATTAATTTCTTTCCCCCAAGGGAAACAAAACTAAAAAAGAACCAATTTAAAGAAAACTTTTACAATATAAAAGTCATTATACAATAATTTCATTTTATTTTCCCTTTATCTTAATCACATATTTTAAGTAAAAAAGATATGAAAGATGTTAAAAACTGGACAACTGAGATAGGCAAGCATCATTAATACCAAAAACAGACATTCAAAATGGTTTCACATCGTCACATATTTAAACGTATCTCATTTTCAAATCCAACTGCCTGACAGGTGCACTCTGGTCTGCTAGAAATGAATGGGGTGGTACCGGAGGCCACCTGCACACAACAAAGGTTGCTGAGAGAAATGGCATCTTTAGAGGCCCTCTCCTGCACGAATGTGGCCATTAAAGCCTTTCATTCTGTCAGCGGTCTTTTAAATACCAATGCTACTGACGTGACTGCAGGATTCACATTACTTAACATGACTCCCAGACAGCGCTGGCTTTACAGCTGATTCCACAGGCACAGGCTTAGGCCAAGTTACAGGATATATAATTTTTCCTATTTTATTTACTGCTTAAGATGTTTTTCAATTAAATTTGGATGATACTTATAGGCAGTAGTACACAGGTGCCTGCATCCTTGTTTATGGACTCAGCGTCAGCACTGTGACTCACACACTGGGCCGTTCGTCCACTCCTCAGTGTCCAGCACATTGGCATTCATATACCTGGCACAGCAATCAGTAAATATTTACCAGGACCTCTTTAGGATTCCATTTTAGGCTTCTTATAGAAACAAGCCAATTCAAAACATTTTCTAGGCTTTGAAAATTTAATAAATGAAAGGCACTTGCCATTACTGATCATAATTCAAAAAGATGGTGGTAAATTAAGGCTAAAAGTGGTAATTATTCTGTATGAGCCTACATGTGTAAAATGAGGTCTAAGATAGGGAATTAAGGAATACACTAAAAACAACATGGGAGAGACTATGAAGAATAGGGTTACACTTGAAAATAAAAAAAATATATTTTTCTATCAATTGGAGCTATAAAATATGAGGACATTTTGGGGAAGGAGGTAAAATGATATTTAAAAAAACAAATCTCTTCCAATATAATAAAGCATAATCCTAATAGGTTTTTGGGAAAACTTATTTTTTAAATTCAATGACCTCTTGTTTGCTCAACTGGAATTTTTACCATCGCACATACCCTGAATTATAATTATTTGATTCTGAACAACTGAGAAACTAAAAGATCTCATTCTTAGATTTACATACTTTTCTTACAAAAATAACCTGTCATTGTGCCAATATTTATCTGAACATGATAGCCTCCAATCAGTAACTGGAGCGACCACATTATCAGTATGAGTTATAGTGAAACTGCAGTTATTTTTCCTGTTTGAAAAATGAAAAGAATAGACAATAGTGAAAAACAACAACTATGAAGAAAAACAGGCAAATGGAAATAAAGGATACACAACAAAAGAGCCCAAAAGGCAAAAACATAAATATTAGAAAGATGCTTCAAAAGTTAATTAGTATCACAGGGAAAACCTTTATGAAAAATATTTAGAAAATAAATTAACACGTATCTTTAAAATATAGAACTCTAAGTGCTCCATATGTTTGGGATACTCTACAGTGACCTGTTAATTGCTGTACATATTTTTTTTTTCAGGTATTTCTGGATCCTGTAGAAATCTATAGAATTTGCTTACTCACTGTTACAAAAATTTTTCTCAACTGTAGAAAATTAAAATTAATTCTTTAACCTTTAAGAAAGAAAAGAATGAAGAATCACTTCACTATAATACATCATGAAAATAGGGTATCTGTTTATTTTGCCACATCACCTTTTTTTTTAAATGAAATATATGATTAGAGAATCAATTTCAGAGAATTTTTAGAAGAACAGGTGATTGAAAACCAAGTTCTCTTTTTTCAGGTGAGCCACAACACATTAAGTGATAGAGTTCACTTAGACATATACACGAGCAGAGCAAAATCATGTTCAAGCCAGCCAGCCCAAACATCATTTCCAGTAGTCAGCAATCTATGGCTCATGGCTGAATGTGACTTGTGGTCTATTTGTGGATGGCCCTCAGTTAAGAGTGGTTTTTATATTTTTCAAAGAGTTGTAAACAAAGCAAAACAGCATATGTGACAAAGAACTGCATATGGTCTACAAAGCCTAAAATATTTATGACCTGGCACATTGCAGACCTTTCATTCATACCAATGTTGTATAGAATTTAGACAGTGCAATTACAAGTCCAATATAATGCTCACTTATTCCCACCATGAATGTAGTAACAGTCTAAAAAGATATCTTCTGATGTCATTTGTCAGAATTTCCAACTTTTTCTTCATCTTCACTATCATTAAAGTTCATCCTTCAACAATATAAAAGTAATTGAAAGAGAAAACAAACATGAGATTATATTAAAAACAAGGTAAAATAGTATAAGCTAACCAAACTTACCTTCTCAGAAATAATTACTCTATATTTCTTATTTAATGAGCCCACCACATAAGAACCTCTCCTACCTATAACAATGGTAGAGGAAAGGGTATCACATAGTTCTTACCCAGGCCGATACTACCAATTATAGCTTTACACATTTGAAGTCATATTTTGATGTGCTCTTTAACTTAATTTCAGTTATGATATTTGATTTATGAGTAACAGTGTTTGCTATCTCAAATGTTTAATGAGAAAGTCACAAAACATCTTGAGAAAACAGCTGAACAAACTATCAGAAAAACATTTTTGTTTACTGAAACCAAGAAAATAAAGATTCATAACTATCTCTTTCCTGTTAGATTTGGAGAAAACATAATTCCCGAAGCAGGCTGTCAGACTTTCTATGTTGGGGTCTGTAGTTCTAATGATTCTACGGAGCCAGATGTCCCTAGCCCTTTCCCAACGCTGTGCTGTTCTTCTGCCCTTTCACTGTATAGGAAAGGAATCCAAGAACCCTCCTGTGAGTGTATTAACTTCCATTCAGAAGGCACTCTAGCATTCATGGACTGTTTGGTCTAAGTCTGTCCTAGAATGACATGATTTAAAGAAGAAAAATAATAAACAGCCCTTGCAAAGAAGAGCTGGAGAAAGGCCGCAACTGCTTGATGGGTTAAAAAATCCAGGAGAGGCCAGGAGGTTCATGGGTTCCAACACATCCCGACTAAATAAGAACAAAAGAGTATTTGCTATCCAAATGTGTCTGTCAGGAGGCTCCAGGATATGTATTCCTTTCCTAACAAGTCACTGCTTTACTTACATTTGAACAAAATGTAAATAATTTATAGCCATAATTTCTTAAGTGATTTTACTTGTCCAAATTTCTAAGCATTTCAGTGTTTATAGGCTACATTCTGATTCTCATATTTTCCAAAGAAGAATTTCCAACTACTTACTGTTTTTGAAGCTTCATTTTCCCGGCTTACTCATACACATAAAATACAGGAAGAGTAACTTCAGATAATGGTCGCAGTCAGCTCTAGACTTAGTCCTTACCTTATTTCTCAGTCCATGTTTTTGGAGATTTTCCAATTTTTCATATATTAAAGCAGCAATCTCTTTTGCATCTCTGGAGTCTATTTGCTCTCCCCCAATATTTCTCTACAATTAAAAACACTTTTCTTATAATCTTTTAAGTATCTAATCAAAACATGACATTTGTACCGCAGAAACTTGAATAAAATAGTCCTTAAAATTCTAAGTGCTCGAAACTCAAATTTCTTCAAGGAAAGAATGCTACAAAAGCACAGTTAACCCATTACTCACCTGAAATAAATACTGATACTGTTATGAGAACATGGGAAATATGCATTAACTCCAAATGCCTGAAAACATTTAAACTGTGTAAGAAAAGATATGCCCAGAGGACTAAAATCATTCTAATCTAATACAATCTCTGACACAGACAAAACCATGACTAACTAACCATTGGGAAAGCAATGCCTATCTCCTGGCTCTCCTCTGCCCACAGCAGGAAGGCGGCTGGCTGGGAGGGGACAGGTGAAGATGACCAACTCTGCTCACTTGGGATCTGGAGCCACCTGTTTCATTCCTCCTGGAGAGAACCCCACTATTATGTGTTAGGATTTTGTTTCGTCATTTAACTGCCCATCTGGGTTTGCATTTCTGTTTATTCCAATCATCATTCTACTTTGGCCTCTTCCTCTAGCCTGGACTTCTGGATGCCAACCCTGCCTTTCAGTTTGGACAGGGATATTCTGGGTCCTAATCTGTCCTCTGGACTCCTTTAGACATATGATAACATCATATTTTCTTTTTTTTAAATATGTGTGTGTGTGTGTGTATAATTCTTTTAACAATAAAGAATTTAAATTAACATATGTATATGTGTGTGTGTGTGTATACACACACACACACACACATATATACATATGTTAATTTAAATTCTTTATTGTTAAAAGTATTACATGAGACTCCTTTTTCCCCCATTGACCTTTCCCCGGCCGCTCCCACCCCACAGCACATGCCCTCACCCGCCTATTGTCTGTGTCCATTGGTTGTGCTCATATGCATGCATACAAGTCCTTAGATCTCTTAGCCCCTCACCCCCCACCTTCCCTCATAGGTTGGACAGTCTATTCGATGCTTCTATGTCTCTGGTTCTATTTTTGTTCATCAGTTTATGTTGTTCATTATATTCCAAAAAATATATATTTTTTACTTATTTTCAGGGAGAGAGAGAGGGAGAGAGAAAGAGAAAGAAACATCAATGATGAGAGAGAATCATTGATTGGCTGCCTCCTACACGCCTTACACTGGGGATCAAGCCTGCAACTGGAGCATGTGCCCTGATCGGGAATGGAACTGTGACCTCCTGGTTCATAGGTCGCTGTTCAACCACTGAGCCACCTAAGCCGGGCAATATTTTCAAAGAGCTCCCTCTATGGCCTGATCATTTCTATGATTGGTCATTTTATTGATATTTCTCTAACATCATTTGACATGATGTCACCCACTTCTCAGCTGTTCTGAGAATTGGGAAGCAAAGCTAGTGATTCCAAAGGAATGAAGATTCAGCCTCAGGTATAAAACGTTTTCTCTCTCAAGTTATGCTGACCCTATGCTGTTCTTAAAACAGCCTCTTGGACTAATCAAAATCCTTTGCTGAAAAATCTAAATGTCTGACAATTCTAGATTTCTGAAATTCACCATTTAATTTATCTATTTAAATATTTAGCTCTATTTAAAAATGTATTATAATTACCAATAAATAACATGAGACCTTAATCAGATATTCTTTCTCAAAAAGTTTATATTAAAATATTTGAAATTATTAATTTCATGTTTTATCAGAAAACATGAATATAGTAAAAAGAAAATATTTTATCATAGTTCTAGTGCCAATAATGTCATTCTTTTACTTGGGAAGACGGCAAAGGTCATGAGTACTTTCAGTTAGCAATTATACTGGCTGATACACATATACTTAAAAATTTTTATTTATTTATTTTTTTAGAGAAAGGAGGGGGTGGGAGGGGAAGAGAGAGAAAAACAAACATTGATTTGTTGTTTATGCATTCATTGGCTTGTTCTTGTACGTGCCATAACCAGAGACTGAACCTGCAACCTTGGCATATTGTTACCACATTCTAACAATTGAGCAACCTGGCTAGGGCCAGACATATGCTTTTGTATTAGTAATCATAAAAGTTATCACCTGAATTTGAATTTTAAGACCCATTGGTTAGATGTCTAGTTTCTTGCCGGGGGGAAAAAAAAAGTTACAGACCTATAAAAAAGGAATTATGACCGCACCAACTTTTTTTTTTTTTAAATGATCTTTTTTTTTTTTTTTAAATATGTTTTATTGATTTTTTTACAGAGAAGAAGGGAGAGAGATAGAGAGTTAGAAACATCGATGAGAGAGAAACATCAATCAGCTGCCTCCTGCACATCTCCTACTGGGGATGTGCCCGCAACCCAGGTACATGCCCTTGACCGGAATCGAACCTGGGACCTTTCAGTCCGCAGGCTGACGCTCTATCCACTGAGCCAAACCGGTTTGAGCCGCACCAACTTTTATAGCCTAAATCATTCATTAATAAAGATTCCATAAGATAGCCAACACCGGTTTGGCTCGGTGGATAGAGCGTCGGCCTGCGGACTGAAAGGTCCCGGGTTCGACTCCGGTCAAGGGCATGTACCTGGGTTGCAGGCACATCCCCAGTAGGAGATGTGCAGGAGGCAGCTGATCGATGTTTCTCTCTCATCGATGTTTCTAATTCTCTATCTCTCTCCCTTCCTCTCTGTAAAAAATCAGTAAAATACATTAAAAAAAAAAAGATTCCATAAGATAAATACTCTGGTTATTTCAAAAGTATTACAATAGTATACTATCCTTTCCTGGAAAAAAATCTATACTAATAAAAACCTAGGTGGTCCTCGTGCCGCCACAAGATGGCTGGCAGGGGAGGGCAGTTGGGAGCGATCAGGCTGGCAGGTAGAAGTGATTAGGGGCAATCAGGAAGGCAGGCATGTGAGTGGTTAGGAGCTAGCAGTTCTGGATTGTGAGAGGGATGTCTGACTGTTGGTTTAGGTCCGATCCTACAGGGCAGTCGGACATCCCCTGAGGGGTCCCAGATTGGAGAGGGTGCAGGACAGGCTGAGGGACCCCCCCTGCCCGAATTTCATGCACCGGGCCTCTAGTTAATCATAAAGGTACTATATGTTAATTCTATAAAAGTAGGAAATATAAAACTTCACAGAAAGTAAATAATTATCTTGAATTCTATCACCCATAGAAAACCATTATTAGTATTTTGGTTTGTCTCTTGAGTAATTTTCCTATTAATGAGTGTAAAAATTTTAAGGCAATGGAGATCATATCAATTTTGAGACACAAAACCTTTTAAAATCATTTAGTGTATATATAAAAAGGAAGGACCGTGTTTCAATAATATGCAATAAGATAATGACAAAGGGAAAAGAAACTAGAAAAGAGCATTACTCAGTCTAAACAAAAAATCTTTTGAGCTTGGCCTGCTAAAGGAAAGGAACATGGAGGAAAAACCTGTACGTACCTTTGATCTTTCGTAGGGAAAGAATTTAACAGTTGGATAGGCTCTGATACCAGCTTTCTGGCATGTTTGAGCATTGGCCTGACAGTCTACTTTTCCAGCTTTCACTTTTCCTTTAATCATCTGAAAAAAGACAAATATGGTTTACCATTCTCTTTGGAATGAAGTATTTTGGCAACCACAAAGAAATGTGATACTAAAAATTTCAAATCTTTATAAACCTAAGGATTTGTTATTTAAAACATTTCAATTCTCCCCATTCAAATAAGATTGCTTCCAAATTCTTACTGGTGCTTTGCATTCCTATTTGTCCAGCACGTCTCCAATAGCAATAATTTCTCTTTGCCTTACCAAGAAAATTGAGCTTTGCTCTAAATGACCTCAACTTCTTGGTACCTACACCGGTATGTCACAGCATAAACATCCCAGCCGGTCTCCTTCCCGTCTTTCTCTGATCTCATGTGCGGAGGTAGCACCCATCTTGTGGAAGGCTGACTACTCCAGCTACACTCTCCAGTTGTCTCACTATCAGATCTCTTACTTCTCTAGCGTGTACACATCCGATCAAAAAAAGGATTCCTTTCTTAATTGCAGGGAAGGAATTAATTGAAGGAAAAAGGGAACAAGCAGAAGTGAGGCTTCTGGCTATTAAGGTTAGGTAGATGATGATGTCATCTAAAGAGGGGAAGAGAGAGAAAAACATTGATTTGTTGTCCCACTTATTTATGCATTATTGGCGAATTCTTGAATGTGCTCTGACCAGAGACTGAACCTACAACCTTGGCATATTGGGACAATGCTCTGACTAATTGAGCAACCTAGCCAGGGCCAGATATATGCTTTTGTATTAATAATCATAGAAGTTATCACCTAAATTTGAATTTGAAGACCCAGTGGTTCAGGGGTGGGCAAACTTTTTGACTCGAGGGCCACAATGGGTTCTTAAACTGGACCGGAGGGCCGGAACAAAAGCATGGATGAAGTGTTTGTGTGAACTAATATAAATTCAAAGTAAACATCATTACATAAAAAGGTACGGTCTTTTTTTTTTTTTTAGTTTTATTCATTTCAAATGGGCCGGATCCGGCCTGCGGGCCATAGTTTGCCCACGGCTGGGTTAGATGCTTAGTTTCTTGTTGAAGAAAAAAAAAAAGTCACTGACCCAAAAACAATTAGGTAGAGATGCTGGCTAACTTTTTAAATAAAGAATGAAGCCTACTGCAAAGATTATAGTTGTAGAAATGAAATGGTTTTTAAAATTCAGAGGAAACTTTTAAGAAAGAATAAAAATTGTATTTAAAATGTTTCAGCTAATTATTAAAACATGCATGTGATTACAATTTATTTAAGTAGGTAGACAAGACTTACCCTGGCCAAGAGCTCAAACTCTGGGGCAAAATTTTGGCAAGGTCCACACCAAGGAGCATAGAAGTCAACCACCCAATGGTTTTTCCCTTGTAAAACTTTTTCACTGAAGGCCTGAGGTGTAAGATCTATGGATGCTTGAGGCAAAAATCTGAGGCAAAAATCACAATTATTTTTCATTATACAAAACCAAAGCAAACTTCTAAAATATAATGCTGCAAAAGTTTTTAAGTTTAAAGTGACTTTAAAGAATGACAGTGTAATAAACCACAACCTTATCTTTGGTAAGTTATAATTTTTTACTAAGTGCTTTAAAATGCTAGAATTTTAAACAACTCACAGTAAATTTAATTATAGACGTAAGAGGAAGGTAAATAATATTAAATCCATTTTGTACAATAATATATATTTTAGTTACTCACCCTAGACCCCAAATTCTTAGGGAATAGGCATCCCTATTCCAACCATTGTAACTACTGAAAAAAAGAAAAATATATGTCAGTTGTAAATAGAATTTTTAATTATTGGATATGTTCAGAAAACTATCTCATTGTAGAAATCCTATACAACAAAAGGCTAACATGCAAATCGACCAAATGGCAGAACAACCAGTGGTGATGATGCACACTGACCACCAGGGGGCAGACGCTCAATGCAGGAGCTGCCCTCTGGTGGTCAGTGTGCTCCCACAGGGGGAGCACCGCTCAGCCAGAAGCCGGCTCACAGCTGGCAAGCACAGCGGAGGTGGTGGGAACCTCTCCCGCCTCCGCAGCAGCGCTAAGGATGTCCAACTGCAGGCTTAGACCTGCTCCCTGTGGGAAGTGGGCCTAAACTATCAGTCAGACATCCCCGAGGGCTCCCAGATTGTGAGAGGGCACAGGCTGGGCTGGGGGACTCCCCACTTTGCCCCCAAGTACATGAATTTCATACACCAGGCCTCTAGTTTAAAGATAAGTTTAGTCCAATGACTTTATCTAGCATCTCTCTTCTCAGATACACCTAGCTATAAACACTACTTACATGGCTTCCCAAATACATTTTTCACTAGTCTTAATGTCTTTTTGTGTTCCAGACAGACCTGAATGTGTAGCTGCTTGCTGGACACCTACAAACCCATGGCAGTGACAAAAGTGAACATGTCCAAGGCTTCAGTTTCTGAACCTTTACTCCAGTTACTACTGTCTGTAAAATTCATACCCATTTGTAAGAGCCACTTCACAAATGCAGTATTTCATGATTTTTCTCATAGTTGTGATTCCTTCCTCCTTTGAAATCCATGGTTCATTTTTACTTCTTAAATAATATTTATTATATTTTGCCTTGTGTTTTCCAGTTTTCTATCTGAAAAACCATGTGGTGTTGTGAAAACATGGACAATGAGAGAGACCTGGTTTCAAGTTCCAACCTTAAACCTTAGCAGCTGTTACCTAAATTAATCTAAGGTCTTTGAATCTGTTTACTTATCTGATAAGTAATAGTATAGGAAGGGTAATAACTTTGGTTTGTTTTTTCAGGGTATATGTGAGGACTAGTGGAGATAATACGAGCAAAGATCTAGTATAGTACCTGAAAGTAACCAGGGACTTAATAAAGGTTAGTTCTTTCTCTCCTTATTTCTTCTTTACTAGATTGTCAGCTTCATGAACAGTGTAACTGTTCCGTTCTCTTTTCATTTTCTGAAGTTCTCATTAGCACACTATCTTAAGCATGGTGAGTTCCCAAAAAATACTTGTTGGGTTAACTTTTATTTAGTTAGAATAACTTTTAAGTGTTAACTGTATAAATGATTATAGTAAGTGCCTTAAAATTTTAGATAATACTTACTGATATTGATAAGCTTTATTTGATTTTGGGGGGAAAAATCTTATCTCAGGGTATCTTCGAACATTTTCTTCAGCACAAAAAGAATGATACTGTTGGCAGTCTATGCTGCCCACATTGATTAGTCCAGTTAATGTCTGGAAAAGAAAAAAAAGAGGAGACAAATATATCAAAGTGATTAGAAAAAAATAACCTCCACAACTACTTTATATATATTTGCATAGAGAAACTACCACTGTGAGACAATTATTATATTATTTATCAGTGATTTTCATCAAATAAAAAAGTAAGGGCTTAAATATAATAGAACATTTAGAGTAATAAACTGAAAATTTAATTTTGTAGTTAAGAACTCACTACAATTATTGCATATTAAACAATTGATTTCATTCACCTATTATACAGAGAAAATTAATTTTTTTCTAAAAACAATGTATTTTTTTAATCCTCACTCAAGAATGTTTTTCCATTGATTTTTAGAGAGAGTGGAACAGAGAGGGAAAAACAGAAATATTGATGTGAGAGAAACACATCGACTGGTTTCCTCCTGTACATGCCCTGATTAGGTCTGGCCAGGAAGGAGCCTGCAACTGGAGTACATGCACTTGACTGGAATCGAACCTGCGACTCTTCAGTCTGCAGGCCAACACTATATCCACTGAGCCAAACAGGCCAGGGTGGGAAAATGAAATTTTTTCTAAAATTCAAAGAATTAGAAACCAAGAACGAATACAGGTCTTGGCAATGGAATTTCAGAGTTATTTTTTCAAATGGAGACATGGGCTGTGGTCAGCACATGGACTCATAGTTAAATTTAAAAATTTTAATGAAAAGGACACAAAGTTGTATTATCTCAAATGTTCAGATACCAGAAATCACTTTAACTCAGGTTTGTTCATGTTTTATCTTAGAAATAAAGTAGTTACTGTATTTTCCATTCTGGTATTTAAATCTATTTTTCCCAATCTTTCATAATTTATATAACACTATGTCTATTTGTATGAAATTTAAAAAATCCAAATAGTATTATAGGTCAAAGCTATTTTTAAGTCCTACAATATTGTGAAGAAACTATATTTGAGCTCTAAAAGTAAAATAAAGGAGACCTTTGGGTTGACTTTGGCAGAAATTTGGTCAAATACAATATGAAGTGTAACACAAAAAAAGGTAAATTATTCTATACCATTCATATACCAGACAGAAGCTGAGTTGAAATCCAAGTGGTGTGATCAGAACTGTTAAGTTATAATCTAGAGGTGGGTTTACTCATGCTAGTTTCAAAATAATTCTGTTAAATAGACGTTCTTAGTAAATGTTTACATTAAAGATAAACGATTTTACTATACCCGGGCCATTCTTTTCCATTCTGGCATTAAAACTTGACATGGATGACACCATGGAGAATAGAAATCAACCATCCAGACTTCATCATGTTTTCTTTGTTTAACTAGTTCATTGAAAGTGGTGGGTGACAGGGAGATCACTGAAGGATTCATAAGATCCTAAAGACAACACAACTTTCATTATAACAGATATAGAGTTGTTCATATATTCTTGGCAAATTGTTGGTATCAGTCATTTAGAAAAATTTGTTTTTGAATAAAAAGATACTTAAGGATATTTAAAGAGTATTTATAGTGAATTAATTTAAAAAGGAAGAAATGATCCCAAACTTTTTATGAAGTTTGGATTATTTCCTATCCGTTTTTTAAAAATTTTATTTTATTGCTTAAAGTATTACAAAGAGTAGTACATATGTTCTCCTTTTCTCCCCCCCTCTGACCTTTGTCTTCTTAAATTAAGATATATTTTGTTCCTATTTCTATGTATCATTAAAATAAATAGGCAACTTTAAGATTATGAGCAGATGAGGCAAGATTTTCAAGAGCTGCCCCAGATCTATATCATAAAAGGCCTGCGGCCATGATGCCATAACGGCGGAATGACCACACCACCATTCACCGGGAGGTGCAGAGAGCACCTCTCCAGGCTGGGGCTCGCACGGGGCTGGCGCGGTGGAGGCGGGGCCTGCGGTTTGCTCGGGGCAGATCTGGGGTCTTGCCGGCACAGCAGGTTTGGGTCTTGCATGATTTTTTTTTTTTTTTTTTAATTTTTTTATTGCTTAAAGTATTACAAAGGGTATTACATATGTGTCCATTTTATCCCCCCGCCCTAGACAGTCCCCCAGCCTCCCCTATCCCCCAGTGTCTTATGTCCATTGGTTATGCTTATACGCATGCATACAAGTCCTTTAGTTGATCTCTTACCCCCCTACCTCCTGCCCCCCAACCCTCCCCGGCCTTCCCACTGCAGTTTGACAATCTGTTTGAGGCAGCTCTGCCTCTGAATCTATTATTGTTCAAAAGTTTATAATGGTCTCTATTATCCATGAATGAGTGAGATCATGTGGTATTTTTCCTTCATTGACTGGCTTATTTCACTTAGCATAATGCTCTCCAGTTCCATCCATGACGTTGCAAATGGTAAGAGTTCCTTCCTTTTTAGAGCAGCATAGTATTCCATCGTGTAGATGTACCACAGTTTTCTAATCCATTCATCTACTGATGGGCACTTAGGCTGTTTCCAAATCTTAGCTATGGTGAATTGTGCTGCTATGAACATAGGGGTGCATATATCTTTTCTGATTGGTGTTTCTGGTTTCTTGGGATATATTCCTAGAAGTGGGATCACAGGGTCAAATGGGAGTTCCATTTTCAGTTTTTTAAGGAAACTCCATACTGTCTTCCATAGTGGCTGCACCAGTCTGCATTCCCACCAGCAGTGCACAAGTGTTCCTTTTTCTCCACATCCTCTCCAGCACTTGTCGTTTGCTGATTTGTTGATGATAGCCAGTCTGACAGGTGTGAGATGGTACCTCATTGTTGTTTTGATTTGCATCTCTCGGATGATTAGTGACTTTGAGCATGTTTTCATATGTCTCTTGGCTTTCTGAATGTCCTCTTTTGAAAGGTGTCTATTTAGGTCCTTTGCCCATTTTTTGATTGGATTGTTTATCTTCCTTTTGTTAAGTTGTATGAGTTCCCTATAGATTTTGGAGATTAGGCCCTTATCAGATATGACATTGGCAAATATGTTTTCCCACACAGTGGGTTTTCTCGTTGTTTTGTTGATGGTTTCTTTTGCTGTGCAGAAGCTTTTTATTTTGATGTAGTCCCATTTGTTCATTTTCTCTTTAGTTTCAAGTGCCCTAGGAGCTGTATCAGTGAAGAAATTGCTTCGGCATATGTCTGAGATTTTGTTGCCTTTGGATTCTTCTAGAATTTTTATGGTTTCCTGTCGTACATTTAAGTCCTTTATCCATTTAGAGTTTATTTTTGTGTATGGTGTAAGTTGGTGGTCTAGTTTCATATTCTTGCATATATCTGTCCAATTTTCCCAACACCATTTATTGAAGAGACTATCTTGGCTCCATTGTATGTTCTTGCCTCCTTTGTCAAATATTAATTGAGCATATTGGTTCGGGCCGATTTCTGGGCTCTCTATTCTATTCCATTGATCTATATGCCTATTCTTGGTCTTGCATGATTTCACGTGCTGTGCCTCTAGCGCAGGGGTGGGCAAACTTTTTGACTCGAGGGCCACAATGGGTTCTTAAACTGGACCGGAGGGCCGGAACAAAAGCATGGACGGAGTGTTTGTGTGAACTAATATAAATTCAAAGTAAACATCATTACATAAAAGGGTACGGTCTTTTTTTTTTTTTTAGTTTTATTCATTTCAAACAGGC
This sequence comes from Myotis nattereri, assembly GCF_964212035.1. Lineage (NCBI taxonomy): Eukaryota > Metazoa > Chordata > Mammalia > Chiroptera > Vespertilionidae > Myotis > Myotis nattereri. Next base: position 37,375,179 of record NC_138082.1, read on the forward strand.
CGGATCCGGCCCGTGGGCTGTAGTTTGCCCACGGCTGCTCTATTGTCTACATAAGATGTAGTTCTGTTTTGGAACCAATGATTGGTTTGAAAACGGCCCTTTAATTAACGGAAAATCTATTTGTCTATTCCCTACAGATCACTCGCTCCAAATGCTATTTTAACAAAGTTTTATATTAATGAAGATGTTAGCTTCACTGGGGAAACCTCAAAAATCAAAACAACACAAAACCAAAAACTATTATTCCTGAGGAGGAGGGAGAGAAAAGGACACAGAATGGTCACTACATAAATAATACGCTAAAATTTTTCATTCTTAAGAAACCCCTATTTAACTATTTTAGTCAATTAGTATTAGTGGAAAAAAAAGGAGATGCTATAGATATAGGGTACTGCTGTGCTGATAATGGGAGTGGCACAGCTGCCCAGGCTTGAAAGAGGCCCTCCATTGGGGGTTGGGCTAGACTGCCCTTACTCACCCACACATTTCTTGGATGATACTGAGTTTACTCCTACCTCATCTATATGGATGGACCTAAAAGAAGCCATGGTGGTTCTAGCTGAGACAACATGGAGAGGGGGTGGGGCAAAGCTTTATGTGAAAATATAATTTCAATGTATTCAAGAAATAATTGTGCCCACTAAGTACAAGGCACTGAACTAGATAATAAATAAAACACAGACTTATTATTAGAGTTTATAGTAAGTACATAATAGGAGTAAAACATTAGAAAAATATAAGAAATTCATTTTCTTGCCAGAAAATAATGTGTTGGTATGAGAAGAATAAATCCTGTTATTAAACACTAGTGGCCCGGTGCACGAAATTCATGCACAGGAAGGGGAGGGGAGAGGAGGAGGGTGTCCCTCAGCCTGGCCTGCATCCTCTCCAATTGGGGACCCCTCAGGGGATGTCTGACTGCCAGTTTAGGCCCGATCCCTGTGGGGATCCCTCTCGCAATCTGGGACCTCTGGCTCCTAACTGCTCAACTGCCTGCCTGCCTGATCGCCCCTAACCACTCTGCCTGCTGGCCTGCTTGCCCCCAACTGCCCCCACCCCAGCTGGCCTGCTTGCCCCCAATGGCCCCCCCCCCAACTGCTGGCCTGATTGTCCCCAACTGCCCCCCACTGTCGGTCTGCTTGCCCCCAACGGCCTCCCCCTGGCTGGCCTGCTTGCCCCCAAATGCCCTCCCCTGCCGGCCTGCTTGCCCCCAATTGCCTCCCTCCCCCCGCCGGCCTGCTCGCCTCAACTGCACCCCCTCCCCTGCCGCAGGCCTGATCACCCCCAACTGCCCTCCCCTCCTGGTCTGATTGCCCCTAATTGCCTCTGCCTCGGCCCTGCCCCCATGGCTTTGTCAGGAAGGTCTCCCGGTCTAATTAGCATATTACCCTTTTATTAGTATAGATGATTAAATATTTATACAAAGAGTACACACACACAGAAGGATTTACAGCCACGAACTTAAAATAACTTACATTACCTCTATAATTTATAATACTACAGAATTAACTTAACTTAAATACCTCTATGAACTCCAAGATCTGTTCAGCAGAGTGATGGCCTTCATATTCATGAACATTGGACTGGTTGAACACCACTGTAGTTGGATAAGCCTGAATGTTATACTGATAGAATGAGAAGACAAATTAAACATGATTTTATACATTTAACCTATTTGTTTCAAATTTATAACCAGTTTGTCTTTATTTAAGTAACAGGATTTAGAAGACCCATTGCTAAATTTCTAGTGACTGAAAAATTTTAGCCTGGACAAAATTTGCAAAAGAATTGGATTCACAGTTGTACTGATGAATACCTAACCCTTACTTACAGATACTACATAAGACATAAAACCCATAAGCATGAAATGCAGGGAAGTGATCATGGATAATTGAGCTTGGTCCCTTTTTACTCCCTTGAACTTAGTTTAAGTTGAACATTTTCTACGTTTGTTGTATTTCCTCTTTTGCGATATGTCTGTAAACTTTTTTTCAAAATTTTTTTAAAAAATTAATTTATAGTCTTTAAATATTCTGGACTATAAGGCTTTGTCAGTTATATGTGCAGCCTGTTCCCTTAACTTTATAGTGTCTCTTTGGTAATAGTTTTTACATTTAACGTAGTCAAATTCGTTCATATTCATCGATTTTTATATTTAGTTTTTGTGTGTGGAGAAATTAGTCCTCACACAGATGCCATAAACATTTCATCCTATATTCACTTCCACTTATCTTTTTAAAAAAGTTTGAGTTTTTATGAATTTTGACTTAAAATACACACAAAAAGAGAACAATAAAGTCTCATGTACTCTCGGGACTACAGCAATCATTTACTCATCGCTTTTTTTAAAAAATATGTTTTCATTGATTTTTTAGAGAGGGAAGGGAGAGGGATGGAGACAGAAGCATTGAGGAGAGAGAAGCACTGATCGCCTGCCTTCTGCATGATCCCTACTGGGGATAAAGGCCAAAACCTAAGCATTTGCCCTGACCAGGAATCAAACTGTGCTGTCTTGGTTCATGAATCAACACTCAACCACTGAGCCACTGTGGCCAGGGCCATGGCTATTCTTAATTCCTTTATACACTCGTTAGTCGGGACACTCGTAAGTCAAGGCCCCACTGTACTTCTTCCACTCTACCCTATCCCAAGGTTATTTTAAAGATAATTCCAGATAACTTATCATTTCATTCATAAATATTTCAGTATATTAAATACATGTATTTCCCCCAAATATAACCACACTATCATTTTCATATCTAAAAATTAACAATTCCTGAAAATAATTAGGTATCCTATCAGAGGTCAAATTCTCCCAATTTGCTGTTTTTGCAGTCGGACTGTTTAAACTGCATCCCCAGGAAGACTACTTACATTTGAATGGCATGTCTTCTAAGTCTTTAATCTTCTCCCCTTTTAATAACTGTGTCCAATAAACTGGTTGTTTGTCTATAAAGTCCTCTACATGCTGGGATTTGCAAATTGCACGCCCATGTTGTCACTTAACCTGTTCTTCAATACACTAATAGAGCTGACGATTTGATTTAAAATTTTTCCAAGAATATTTTATAGGGGGCATTGCATACTTTCATCATGAGGTATATAATTTCTAGTACTTCTTAAAACTGAAGAGTGAATATTAATTAACCCCATATCGCATTCATTTTAATTTCCTTCTATTAGCTATACAATTACAAGGAAAGCCAAAGAAAAAAGCTATAGACCTCCAAAAGGAAATATTAAGTTAAAAAAATATGAAGATCTTAAATAATTGAAAAATCAAATATTTTATCAAGTCAACTAAATATTTTCCTGAGTTTAATAAATAAGACTATATCTACACTTAACTACATATATTATCATATTTTAATCCATCATAATTTATTGAAATTATTGGTTTAAAATATTTGTTACACTCTAAATGTAGATGTATTTTTGAAAAAGTTATTTTAATATCAGATTAATTAGAAAACACTTTTAATACTTTGCCTTACCATGTTACAAAGTCCCTCATGAACTGTACAATCTAGTGTACCAAATTTAAGCTGACCATAAAGATGCTTTGATGCTTTTCGTAACTCTGGCAATAAAGCTCGACATGGTGGACACCACTACAAAAGAAAAAATATTCATAAGCACTGAGCCAAATAAAATGTACAACAAAACCCACATAATTTTTGCAACAAGCAATATAAGTAAGACAAACCACACTTAGTTGTGAATCTTATGCTTGTATATGCTTAATCCTTAGAGGAAAGTACATCAGTTCTCTCTTAGATACAATATGTGGTTGTAGCCAAACTGTACCCATGGTTCAAGGTTATCTAGAAAATGCCTTTTTGCTGTAACAAGAGAAAATCTGACAATATTGAATTTTGACAGATAAAAACTTACAGGGGCAAAAAAATCAACAAGCCATGGTTCTTTGTCATTGGCAGGAAAATTTTGAGGTCCAAGTGTGGTAACATGAGAATGAACACTTTCTTTGGCAAAGGCAAGTATATCATAGAGAATCTTCTTTCCTTTGAAATTGAGTAAGAGAAAAGTTAAAATCCATATTCTGCCTTTATCTATAAAAACATATATGTATGGAAAGTAATATATTAATAAATAATAATATAAGAATAAACTCTATTTTGTGTACTCACAAGTATAAACCTACTTTTGGCCACCTCTGTATTTAGAGGGGCAAGAAGGAATGATTACAATGCAGGAGGAAGAAAAATTTCATATGAAGGCACAGAGGAGTGAAAGAGCATCATATTTTCACAGATCCACAAGTAGCTGGAGCTATAATTATTTGGAAGGGTAGAGATGAGGCTGAAAGAGCCATCAGAGGCAGATTGTGAATGTATACCGTTAATAACTATATACTGAGTTCCTACTATACACCAGACACCATTCTAGGTGCTGGAGATAGAGTGGTGAGCAAAACAGATAAAGTCATTGCTCTTATGCTAAGAAATCTGAACTTTATTTTAAAAGAAATCAGCAGTCAAGCCAGAAAAGTGACATGAGAATGTTCCTAGATGTTCTAGGGCAATAAATGCAAATAGAACAAAAAACCAACAATAAAAAAGAAAGGCTATGAGATGGAAAACTGTATCAGAGGATGATTCAGTACACGATGGATCTGAAATAAGGCAGCAAGCACAGAAATGAAGAGGAGTCAGAAATATTTCAGAGGTAAAAAAAGAACAGAACTCCAATATATAACCTGGTCATTCCTGGTCACTTGAAGGAGGTAGCATTTACTGAACTGTAAGCCTAGACTTTGGAGTCAGATATATTTGGATACAAAATCTACTTGACCAGTTACTGGTTTTTGTCATTGGCAAAGTTACTTAGCCTTTCTGAGCCTCAATTTTCTCCCTTGCAGGACTGTGGTGAAGATACAAAATGGAAATACCAAAGTATGCAAAACCTTTAGAAAAATGTTTGCCTTCGAAAAAGTACAGAATAAACAGTCGTTACTATTGGAATTACCTTGCCAAGCAAGCCTTTGTTCACATAGTTCCTATGGCCTAAAGGAACTCACTTCTCATTCTTCTGTATTTGCTTTGGGAAACTGAGCATGCAATGTCACCTGAATTCAAATATCACCTCCTGACTTATACTGTGCAAAAGTCTCTTTGATTTTATTAATTTATACATAATGGCTATTACATTGGTTTTCATGTTTGCTTATAGATCTCCTTCCTCTCACCTGTACTAGATATTTTAAGATTCTTGAGAGTCAAGTCCATGTCTTACAACTTTGCATTCCTAACACCTAACACAGGGCTTAACAGGCACAATGTTAATATCTGTTATTTACTGTGATAGGTAGTAGTTCACTTGACTCTTGCTACATTTCACCTTTTCAGGAGAGAGACTATGATGCATCCCAAACCCTCGGAACTGGAACTTTGCTTACATGAATGCAGAGTTGCAATCCCTAACAAGCTGTAATGTAGAAATGTGATTATAAATTCAAGGAAGATGACAAAGCAGTTAATGGAGATGCTTGGTAGTCTAGTGGAGGAAACATCTAAAAGAATGTCTGAAAATTACTCATAATGGTTGAGATGCTACATTTGGCAAACTGGAATGAACACTATAGGTGCTACTTTGGTCAACAAGCAAGATCCTTAAATTCCTCCCTAGCCTAATATGTCACCACAGTTCTTGCTGAAACACTGATCAAGAGTTAAGAATATAAAATAACTAAATATAAAAATGTTTTTCCTTACAAGAAACAAATTTATTAATAAATAAGAGCAAATTATTTATACATATGTCCATATAATATAAGGTAAAAAGTAAAATTAAAAATTATAGTCAAACCTTGTTTTATTGTGCTTTGCTTTAATGCACATCACAGATGTTGTTTTAAAAGTATATATATTAATTTATTGATTTCAGAGAAAAGGGAGATAGAAACATTAATGATGAGAGAGAATCATCGATTGGCTGCCTCTTGCACACCCCACACTGGGGATTTAAGGCCGCAACCCAGGCATGTGCCCTGACCGGGAATCGAACCGTGACCTCCTGGATCAGTGGTTGAGCATAGGTCTAATTTTAATAATCATAACCATTACTTCAAAATCATGTCAAAAATTCAGGCACATCCATATTCTTATTTTGTAGTTTATTTGGGATAATGCTATTTGGGATAGGTCTATGCTCAACCACTGAGCCATGCTGGCCAGGCACAGATGTTGCATTTTTTAAAAATGAAGGCAAGAAACTTCACCAGTCAATAAGATTACGATTCGTTTTATTGTGGTGATCTGGAACCCAACCCACAATATCTCTGAAGTATGCCTGTACTATTTGAAAATGAAGATACATTTTTTCTCCTTACCATGATGAATTTCATATTCTTTGGTTCCTTGTCCTTTAAATACTGCTAGACATGGTTGAAAAACATACAGATTACTACAGATATCTGGTGCAGAGGAACAGTCAAACTTGCCAATCTAAAGCAGAAAGAGAAGGTTTAATTAGATGAAAATGAAATCTTATCCAATCAAGTATTCATAAGGGTAACCACAAAATGACATTGCTCTAACAACAGTTTCTAAACAGAAGTTAATAGGTTATAAATACAAGAGATAGAAATAATTAATTTACATTTAACACTAAAACGCAATTTAAAAACAAAAGCTCCTAGAAAGTTAAGAAACCTGAGAAGAAATCTCCAAGATAATATAAAGTTGTTTAAGAAAGCCACCCTTCTAAAAATGTAAAGAATATTTATATAATCTTGGGGTGGGGGAGAAAGAAACCTTTTCATGTGAGACCCCAGAAGCAGATAATAAAGAAAAAGATTGACATTTTCATACATTGTAGAAGAAAACTAGTTATTTAAAATGTAACTTTATGTATTAATAAGAAAGCATAGTAGCAGAGAGTTGGGCAGAATACATTTTTCTTACTTGAATATGTTCATTTTTAAGTAGAGTCTTTAGTTTCTTCAACTCAGGATCATTTGAATTTCCATTTTTTCCAAAATGAAAAAATAAGAGCCATCGATGATGAGCCAAACGATCCTTAAAAGTGATTAAAAAAGTTAAAAAGAAATGTGAAAGACAGGAAATTCTGAGTTCTAATCTTTCTTTTTATTCTCTTAGAGTTAATTTTAATAATCCTAAAATAATGTCAAAAATTCAGGCACATCCATATTCTTATTTTGTAGTTTATTTGGGATAATGCTCTGTAAATCAATTATATAAAATTACAGAAGGATAAAAGTCACTACATTATAAAATATTAAAGTAGACAACTAATTCTACTATAAATATTTCTGAAGCTGCTTAATTACTCATTGAAAAATATAAATAGTTCTGTAATCAAGAACAAAGTTTCCCATTAGATCCAAAGCGGCTTTGTGATCAAAATCTTGCTTTTATGACATTCCTGAAGCCCTTTAGGCCTGGTTACGTTTTACAAAACTACAGATCCTCCCCATACCACCAGCAGCTCTGTCAATTAGAGTTTAACCTAAAATTGACTGATATATAATCCTTTGAAACTGCTACTTTCTCTCTAGTGATGAATAAACCAAATGTTGGCTAAAATATTAAGACTTAAAATGTTAGCAACATTATTTATCATTATAAAAATATTACCTCTAGTGTGTCTGCTGAAAGTAGTTCAAAATCTGGAAGATTATGCATTATTTCCAAATATATTTCTTTAGCATCCAATGAATTAAGAAACTAGAATAAGAGAATTATATTGTAATTTTTTTAAGTCAATATCCATTTACTTTAGTGTCTTTTTTGTTGTTGTTGTTTCCACAGAAGAACTTTTAAGGAAAAAAGTCACAGAAGTTAAATAGTTTTCAAGCTATTTATTCTAAATTTTAATTCCCCCCCCCCCCAAAAAAAAAGTATTATCATATTTTGGCAATTATTAAAAATTGTATAACTGGGCTGTTTTTTAAAAAAGTGATGTAAAACAAATTTCCTTATTAGGTGTTTCGTTACCTGGAATTGCCTATTAACTGTTCTGTGTGTCCTACAATAATCCTCACAACACACTGGAGTGACTGCATCACGAGGAAAGTGCTATCTTACGTTCAGTTCAATGTTAATGCTAACCATGTTTCACACAGAATGACAATGCTTTACCCATTATTTAAGAATTGTTAAAACACTAGAGTATTTGATGACCCAAGACACTTCATACCCCAACCAATAATTAATAGGAATTAAGATAAGAACTTATAACTAGAAAATGAAAAGGCACCTTACTATAGAGGTTTTCAGAAATAATGTCCAAAAACCAAACTACCTATGAGTTTTGCAGAATAAACTATACTGGTAAAGGTCTTATTTTTAATATGTTTTACATCTAGGTCTCATTTAAAACACAAACAAATAACTGAAGAAGGCACACCTCCCTTCTAACACATCACCTTTACTTCTGCCCATATTTCATCCTCAGCATATTTTTCTCACAGAACTATCTGGTGGTCTAATTCTCAATGAAGCAGCTATTACTACAAAGAGTGCAGCAGTGGTTATATCAAGAAAATGTATATGGGTTGAAAAAACAGTTTAATATATATTTAATTAAAAACCATCCATGTTTGACAATTCAAATACTACTTGAAAGATCTAAAACTCCATTAAAACTTGTAAGAACTACCACTGTATTCACAGCTTAATTGTGCTTGATATGAAACAATGGATAGAAACAATGGGAATAAGAACAGCAAAGTCAGTTTTTCCCCCTGGAAATTTGTTTTTCTGTTTTTTTTGATCTATAGCATAAATATTCTTAAAGCTCTCTATGAAATATTTTGTTACCAAAGGCCTTAAGAGGTCAAAACAGAATTCTTTCATGCCTCTGTACTACAGCTTATTCACTTTAGTCACATTCATTATGAAGATTTTGCTAAAAATACTCCTATAGCAGCTTATCTTATCTATATATATATATAAAACCCTAATATGCAAATAGACTAAACGGCAGAACAACCAAACAACCAGTTGCTGTGATGTGCACTGACCACCAGGGGGCATGCGCGCGGAACATGGTGGGCATCGGCCGTCGTGGGATGGTGGAGCAGGTGAGCAGGGGTGCCAGACCAAGGTGGGGCGCCAGTCACTGTCATCGGGGCAAGCCTCTGGTGGTTACTGAAAATTCTTTGCTCCCATGTGCTGCGGTCCTGCCCGGCAGTCACACCTCCACCGGCACTGGCCCCGCTCACACCCACTGCCGGCGCTAGAGCCACCGCTCGCACCCGCTGCTGGCACCCAGAGCTGGTCTCGATCGCTCAGCAATGTCCTTGATCGCTCAGCGACGTCAGCGGATGCAGGTGGTAGCTGCTGGCCCCAATCGCCACTGAGGGTTTCTCCACTTCCCCCTGCTCCTGAGGGGCGATCAGGGCAGCAGCCACCACTTGCACCTGCTTACAGTGCCGGCCCTGCTCGCACCCACTGCTGGCGCTGGCCCCAATGGCTCCGCACCATCAGTGGGTGCGAGCAGGGCCAGTGCTGTTAGCAGCGGTGGCAGGAGAGGGGCTGACGACAGACAGGGGACTGGGGGCAGCGACTGGAGGGACTGGGCGGGGGTGCAGAGGATGGGCTGAGACCCGCCCCTGTGCCCACCGCAGCCTGGTGGCCCACAGTTCCTTTCAAGGTGCATAAATTCATGCACTGGGCCCCTAAGTCTATACCAGTAAAAGGGTAATATGCTAATTAGGGCAGATGTCTTCTGGACAACCTTCCAGACAAAACCGCAGTAGCTGTGAGGGCCAAGGCACGGCTGCAAAGGGCCCAGGCTCAGGCCGGCAGAGCAGCAGAAGCGGGTAATTAGGGCAATGCCTTCCCCTGATCCCCCAGGTTGCCTCCTGCAGAGGTAGGCCAGACTGCGGCTTAGGCCGGGGTCCGAGGCAGAGGTGGTTAGGGGCGATGAGGCCAGCAGGGGGGCAAGGTAGGGGCGATGAGGCTGGCAGGCAGAGGCAGTTAGGGGCAATCAGGCAGAGGGGTTAGGGGTGATCAGGCAGGCACGAGAGCGGTTAGGAGCCAGCAGTCCCGGATTGCAAGAGAGATCCTAGATTGGAGAGGGTGCAGGCTGGGCTGAGGGAACCCCCCACATACACTAATTTTATGCACCAGGCCTCTAGTATATATATAAAAGACTAATATGGAAAGTGTCCCCTTGGGAGTTTGACCGACTGGGAGTTCCATCGCTTGCCATGACATGCGTGGACCACCAGGGGGCGGCGCAGAATGAAGGAAGGCCCCAGCCAGCGGCTGGCAGCTATTAGGGACCCTACCCAGGCACGAATTTCGTGCAGTGGGCCTCTAGTAAATATATAAGTGAAGAATACACTAGAAACTCATTATAAACCTGTCTGTCTCGGTGTAAAACTTGGTAGTTGTATATATAAGAGGATACTGTCCAGTCTAAATTTCACCTTCCAGACATATTTAGCTGGCATAGTGTCTTATATTTTTTAAAACGTAAATGCTTTTAGGAGGGATAAGGACTTTAATCCATCACTCCTGGTTATTACATTTCCAGTATGACTTATTTATGTTTTCTAAGATTGATTCTGAGCTTGCAGTTTATATAAAAAATCCCAAAGGCTCACTAAAATATGAAGTTGCATGTGACTAAAGGTAAGACCCTATATTAACTGTTGGCCAGGGTATAGGCAAATGTCATGAAATGATGGCACAGAGTTAAACAAATTTCTGTAGGGCAGTTTGGCAACATGAATGGAATTTAACTTGCCGCAGCTATCTCATTCTAAACAGATAATTGAAGAAGAACAAAAAGATGAATAAGATTGTTCATTACACTGCTTATAATCATCAAAAGTAGAAACAACTTAAATATCTATTAAGAGAGTAATGATTAATCTAAGTATGTCACCTTTAGCCAATGAATTAGTATTCAGGGGTTGTTGATAATGATTATATATACACAGGGGTGGGCAAAACTAGGTTTACAGTTGTGACTATGCAAAACAAGTCACAACTTGTTTACTCTTAATATTATTTGGTATTATTTGCATTACAACTGTAAACCTACTTTTGCCCACCTGTGTTTGTGTGCATGGCATGTATATTACATTTATAGTTCATCAACTGAGATGGGGAAAACTGTGGGTAGAGCAGATTTATTATGGACTATCAGGAGTATAGTTGCAGATATCCAAGTTTGAGACCTTAATTAATATCCCAGGAGGGATGTTGAATAGGTAGTAGAATGCAGTCTGGAGTGGAGGGCAGAGACCTAGGCCACAGATAAAACCAAGTCCTAATAGTATGCACACCTACGCAGAGTTCTGGAAGGATATTTACCAAAATATGATGGTGCTGGTCTATTGGTGATTCGGTTTCAGTAAATTTTGCACCTTTCTTTAAGCATTTCTTTACTATATATGAATTTCTGTAATGAATATGTCTGTTTATCAACATAAAAAAAAATTTTTACAGAAAACTAAAGGAAGTTTGTTCTTCTTAGAGTCTTTCTTTTCTTTTGGAGTTCCTTAGAAACTTGTCTGATATCCCACTGTTTATCCCAACTCCTTGATAACTAGCTTGACACTCAGTTTCCTCATTCCTAAAATTAGGGAGGTGAACCATACCAGCAGATCTCCACACTGAGTTTATACCAGAATCTAACAGTGTGCTTAAAAAAAAAATAGATACCGGGTTTCAGTCAAACCGACCAATGATCTGTATTTTAACATCAGAAAACATACAAATAAAGGAAACTAATGAAACTCATTTAACCTAAAAATGTATTCCATACCTTTGAGGTTTGAAAGTATAATAGTTTATGCCAGTTAAAAATAATTCTTATAGCAGACTTTACAAACTAAATAATGTATTAAACAGAATCCCAGAAATTAAATTTGTTCTAGATTATTAAATGTTCCACATTCAGATGATATAAACTGATTCATTTTCTTACTCTTTGATTAAAAAAACATATTTAAGTGTGTGCATTCAAAGAAATGAAAATGATTCATACCAAAACATTGCTTTTCTCTTTGTTATTTAAAGTGGCTCCAGGAGGAAAATAGGCAGTAGAACTTGTTGTTATATCCAAACTTGTACAAAGGTTGGCCTGCGTGGCACAGTCCATCCATCCCACATTAACAAGACCATCCTAAAATAGAAAGAAACAACAATGAAAACATAGGTCCTGTTGCAAGTGGAAGACCAAGTTTCCCCCCAAAGGGAGCTTCAACAACAAAGTATCAAAAACAAAGACTACTCCCCAACCATTATATGATGAGAGCTAACTAAATAACAAAAATAACAAACAAAACAATAAAGTTTGGAAATGACAAAAACACTAATATATAACTCTTTGGTTAAAAAGGACTTCATAATTAAATTAAAGAATACTTAGCAGTGAATGACAATGAAAGCACCACATGCCAAAATTTACTGAACACAGTTCATTATTAGAAACCTACAACTATGACTACATTTATCAGAAAGTAAGAAAGATTACAAATAAGCAAGTTAAATGTTCAAAAAACTACCAAAGACAATATCTGAAATCTTTTTTTAAATGTGTATATGTGTGTGGTGTTTTTTTTTTGTGTGTGTTTTTTTTACATGGCTATATACTAGTAGTCTTAGAAAATAATTGATGCTTACCAACATGCCACTAAGCCTGAGACGTGTCTGTGAAGTCAAACAATCTGGAACGAAAACAATAGCAAGCAATTTCAGTTCTACTGAGTGTATACTTTCATTTGCCTTTTCACGAAGCTATCATGCTGATTCTAAGACAATCATTTGAGCTCTACTGGTAAATACTGAAATCTTTATTTACTAGGTAACTACTGTGGTCAAAGTCTCATTCTCCACACACAACACATTACCTCTCTCACTCACTCACTAATTCTTTTATTCCTTCCCCTTAGAATCCCAGGATTTCCAGCTAAAGAGAAAATGAGTAATTTTCTCTCAAGCATTCCTTTAGGATCTTACTCTCAAATTTCTCTGATCAATAATCCCCTTTATCTAAGATATCTCACAATTTTGGAGAAATAACATGTAATGAATTCTTTTTGATAAAAATATGCAAAAGATCCTTAAAATAAGATAAAATAGCCTCTTCATTATTTTTATAAAAGTTCTGTAAATATGAATACTAACACTAAATGAGATAACTTTGAAGAAAGGGAGCTGTAGCATCACAGAGCCTAGAGAGATATGTAAAATCTCTAGTTTCAAAAGTTTTTTCATGTGTAAATGGACAAAAATTTGTGCATTAGGCCAAAATGAATAAACTCCTCAAGGATAGATTAAATTTAAGGGTGATTTTATTTTCAAGGCAATATCTCCTCAACATGGCAGCATAAAGGCTGTGAGGTGAAGTTTCAGGAAAAGATTCATGTTGGGATAAAAACATATGAAAAGATATTAATGAATTAGAATATTTCTTTCTTTTAAAATATTTTTATTGATTCCAGAGAGAAAGGGAGAGGGAGAAAGAGATAGAAACATCAATGATGAGAGATTGATTGGCTGCCTCCTGCATACCCCCTACTGGGGATCAAGCCAGCAACCTGGGCATGTGCCCTGACCCGGAATTGAACTGTGACCTCCTGGTTCATAAGTCGATGCTCCCACTGAGCCATGCCAGCTAGGCTGAATTAGAATATTCTGTAATACTGGGACCAATATGTAAGCAATCACATTGCTTAAATACAGTTTATAGTTCGTGGTTTGACAGGTAGGGTATTTTCAACTTAACCTACTGAGGGAAAGGTTCCTAGAAATAGAAAGTTGTCATCTTCAAATATATAATGTTTTGCCGAACCGGTTTGGCTCAGTGGATGGAGCGTCGGCCTGCGAACTCAAGGGTCCCAGGTTCGATTCCGGTCAAGGGCATGTACCTTGGTTGCAGGCACATCCCCACTGGGGGGCATGCAGAAGGCAGCTGATCGATGTTTCTCTCTCATCGATGTTTCTAGCTCTCTATCCCTCTCCCTTCTTCTCTGTAAAAAATCAATATAATATATTTTTTAAAAAAATATATATAATGTTTTGAGGTAAACATGTATACATATTTATATGCATAAGTATGAGGCAATGCCAATAACTCCAAAAATTATTTTGGGAGGACTGTATCTGTAAATGACTGCTTTTGCAAACTGATAAATATGTACATCTGTGACTATCTGAACATACCATTTACTGTGAATATAATTAGGCTGAAAAACTTGCCCATTGAACAGAAACCATAAACGATACTTTAAAAAATTAATAATTTTAAAACCTCCTATGTGAAAAATAATAGAAAGAAAAATATTTATTAAGTAAAAAGTTATAACCTTGTATATAAATTGTAGTTTGGAGTACTGAACAATCAATTATAGTAGCTTACTCAAGATGGTCACCTAGCCTAAGGATACATACTTCCAGTTATAAGATTAGCAAGTCCTTAGCCAGTGGACAGAGCGTCCGCCTGCGGACTGAAGGGTCCCAGGTTCGATTCTGGTCAAGGGCATGTACCTGGGTTGCGGGCACATCCCCAGTGGGAGATGTGCAGGAGGCAGCTGATCGCTGTTTCTCTCTCATCGATGTTTCTGACTATCTCTCTCCCTTCCTCTCTGTAAAAAATCAATAAAATATATTAAAAAAAAAAAAAAAAGATTAGCAAGTCCTGGGGATCTAATGTACAACATATAGTGATTATAGCTAATAATAGTATATTATATGCTTAAAAGTTGCTAAGAGAGTACATCTTAAATGTTCTCACTACAAAAAAGAAATGGCAATTATTTGACAGGATGGAGATGGTAGCTAATGCTATGGTGGTAATCATTTTGGAAGAGTATCAAATCAACATGTTGACCCCTTCAAGTTACACAATGCTATTTAATTATATCTTAATAAAGCTGAAAAAGTAAAAAATATTGTCATTAAAAATTGTATGTCATGGTCTCTTCATAACAAAATAATGAATAAATTACCTCCTCCTTCGGAACAGAATGTTATCAGCCAGCCAATACCAGAGGCAAAAGCAGTTTGTATTGCGTTAACAAAATTTCCTTAAAAGAAAATAAAGCAAATTTCTGATCACTTGTTACTTGATAATGAAAACAGTTTTCTAAATTTTTTTTTTTCTCTCCTAATTTCACCCTCTTCCAATCCACTCTTAGTAGTCAGGAATTTCTAAAAATCCTTTTGAGTATGTAAAATTCATTCACCAGCTTTCCATTTTTTTTTTCCATCACATAAAATCTAAATTCATTATTTCATTAGGAAACTCAAATTGGTAAGATCTACCCTTGCAGCCAGCCATATTTCTCCCCAAGCCACTAATGCATTACATATCCTTCTGTTAGAGTCATGAAATACTGCCAGTTCCCCAAATAACACAATGAGCCTTTAAGGCTTCCTCTTCATTTTCATGACAGATTGGGTCTGACCTCATTCCAGAAGTATTTACTAACCTTTTCCCATTCCCTACCTGAGTTTCCTTATCCTTCATGCTTCCATAAGCTTACCTTTACCATAATAGTTACTATGCTGAATTTTAATGGTTTACTAGTGTCTCTTGCTAAAATAAGAAATGTACAAGCAGCAGCCTTGAAGGCAGGGGCTATTTATTTTATTACTACAGCCCTAGTATTGAACATAGTTTCAGAGACAATAAATGGTATTCAATGAATACCCTTTAGATGTGAACACCATCATTTCATGGGTAATACAGAGTAGTTAAAATAGCCCATCTAAAGACATTGAAGAATTAAAAGCCTAATATCAGAAGAGTTTTTAAACTTTAAAATTAAACTGGATAGGCATGAATTTACTGCCAGATATAGTATACTTATGAAAGCAATAAAACACTTGGTTTGCTAAATATTTAGTTGCACTTTGAAATTTGCCTTTTCCTCTAGTCCCACCTCATATCTATTTCCCATATTTTAATTGTTTTGTTTCTGTACACATATAATTCATTTGTTAAATGCCTACTATTTAGTAGTGGTCAGAACAAAAGACACAATTCCCTTCGAAAAGCATCAAAAAAGTATTTTAAAATTTCAATATGATGACCAAAATATTAATACTGCCACTGAAAAACAAAATATAAATTTCAAAGGAGCCTTAAAAATCAAGCAAATTAAGAAAATAAAATTACCTGCCCACAGTTCTGTCACTGAGCTTCTGACATGCTGCATGGCGAAGCTCACCAAACTGTCCTTTGATCTGTCACCATGGTATTTCACTGCAGCCTATTGGTTTTTTAATAAAAAGGGAAACATATTTTACTTTTTCTTTTAAAAACACCACTAAAAATAATACTTTTGATTCTACATTATTTTGAAAAATACAGTAAGATCTGCCCCTTAAATGTACAATGTATTTCCAAATAATATACTGAAAATCTTGATTGTATAGATTTCAAGGAAGACATTTTAATAATACTATTCATAATTTTTGTTTCAGTTTTATCACTTAAAACTGGGAAAAAAGGGACATCAAAATTTTATCTTCAATGAGACAATACCTGAAAATACTTTGTAAACTATAAAGTAGAATATGCGCATATTGGTTATACTATGTTCTTTAAGACAGAAACAAATCGGCAATCATTTAATTTTGAAAGTCATCATTTGACCATTGAATGATGTGGGTTGAACTGCACGGGTCCACTTATACTTGGAATTTTTCAATTGGTCCACTTAGTTTTTAACTGTCTGCAGTTCAAACTCCTGTGAAGGGTCAATTGGAGATTGGGAATCCGTGCATGCAATGAGCGCTCACTTGAGTTACACACATTTAAAAAAAAAATTTTGTTTTTTTTATTGGTATCAGAGAGGAAGGGAGAGGGAGAGAGAAACATCAATGATGAGAATCATTGACCAGCTGCCTCCTGCACATCTCCTACTGGGGATGGGCATGTACCCTAACCAGGAATCAAACCATGACCTCTAGTTCATAGGTCGGCACTCAACCACTGAGCCACAGCGGCAGGGCTATGCATTTTTCTATAGGCGCCACTAACCTCTATGTTATTATTCCAAGGTGAACTGTAAAGGCATCTAAAAGTATTCGTAATACTAAAAATGTTTATTATGACTAGAGATGAGTTAGTACCTAAAGTAAAACGTAAATACCAAAGCATTCTACTAATTCTCATCTTGTGTTTTCTCTAGTATTTTCTTTATCATAAAGTTCCCCAAATTTAAAAACTGCTAACTTTATCCCTTACCATTCCAGACCTAAATATGAAGAGGCTGGGATAACTGTTCACTCCTTTCATTCGGCAAAGCATTCTATCATCGCCACAGTTAACGGCTCCAATTCGAAGTAATCCATCCACTTCTTTAGCAAAGTCTCTCCACTATGAGAAAAAAGGAAACATAAGTATTTCTCTGAACACTTCCCTTGAACATTCTTCAAGCTATACATACTTAAAGACTATTTTTAGCAAATAAACCATAAATATGTGAAAATACATAATTATTACTGATAGCTATAATTGCTGTTAATAGGAAAATCCCAATATATTAAAAAACTCAAATAACAGATAAATTAGAAATAATAAAACTTTAATAATCAGGATGTAAAAAATACGTACTGTGGGAGCTAAATCATGACAGTGTGAACATCCTGCAGAGTAAAAGTTCACAAACCACAGTTCTCCAGAATTAACAGCAGCATCTAAAAGTACATGAAACCAAAATAACTTAGAACTATTTGCTGAGGTTTGTGCATAGTTTGGTTAAAAAAATTTTGTTGTGATCAGAAAGAAAAAAAGTCATACACCTTTCGTACTGCCTTTATCAATAATTTTCTGTGCAAAATTTTCTATAAAAAAAATGTACTTCAACTGTCAAATAATACCTTTTTAAAGAAACTCTTCGAAGCCCATACTTATACAAGCAGCAGCCTTAAACTGCTTAATACCATCTCACCATGAAGCTGTAAAAAGAAAGGCAGCAACAGCCAAAGCTCATGGAAGAGTTTGTGTGGATGAGAGAAATGAAGAAAAAAAAACAGTAAGAGACTGAGCTGAGATTTAAGTTCTTCTACTATCTGCAGCGTAAGTTAAACATGGAGTCAATCAATTCTGACAGTTATTTCAAATTCTGAAAGAATGAAATAAGAGGCCTATACAATGTAATAAGGACTCTGGGATTCAATTTAATCTTTGCCTTAAGACATTTCCCTTGGAAAACTGCATTATTTGAAAAGTATCAAGATTTTTAACAATTCAAGACATAAATACCTATAACACTTTTAACAATTCAAAACAGAAATACCTATTTTGTAAAATAATAAACTGAACACCACATAATGTCTAGCCAACAATACATTATACATTATAATCTACTGGAGGCCCATTGTACAAAATTTGTCCACTGGGGGGGGGGGGGAGGGGGAAGGGGGCCCTCAGCCTGGCCTGCTCCCTCTCGCAGTCCAGGAGCTCTCGGGGGATGTCTGATGGGTGTGGTTCTCAACCTTCCTAATGCCGTGACCCTTTAATACAGTTCCTCATGTTGTGGTGACCCCCAACCATAAAATTATTTTTGTTGCTACTTCATAACTGTAATTTTGCTACTGTTATGAATCGTAATGTAAATATCTGATATGCAGGATGTATTTTCAGGGGTCACGACCCACAGGTTGAGAACCGCTGGCTTAGGGCCTAAGCCACAGGGAGCAGGCCTTAGCCGTCAGTCGGTCATCCTTAGCGCTGCGGCAGTGGAAGGAAAGGCTCCCGCCACCGCTGCTGCGCTTGCCAGCCGTGAGCCCAGCTTCTGGCTGAACAGCACTCCCTGTGGGAGCACACTGACCACCAGGGGGCAGCTCCTACATTGAGTGTCTGCCCCCTGGTGGTGAGTGTGAGTCATAGCGACTGGCTGTTCCACTGTCAGGCCAAAACCAGCTCTCTGACATCTCCTGAGGGGTCCCAGATTGCAAGAGGGCACAGGCCAGGCCGAGGGACCCCACTCAGGCATGATCGGCGTTGGGGTGGGATGCGGGTGGTTGGCCAGCAGGAGGGACTGTGGGAGGGCTTCAGGGCTTGTCCGGCCCATCTTGCTCAGTCCTGATCAGCCGGACCCCAGCAGCAAGCTAACCTACCGGTCGGAGCATCTGCCACCTGGTGGTTAGTGCACGTCATAGCAAAGAGTTGGGCAGCCTTAGCGTATCATTAGCATATTACGCTTTGATTGGTTGAACGGTCAACTGGATGACTGGACACTTAGCATATTAGGCTTTTATTATAAAGGACTAGTGGCCCGTTACACGAAGATTCACACAATAGGCCTTCCTTCCCCTGGCTGCTGGCACGGGTTTTCCTCTAGCACCCGGGACCCAGGCCTTTGGTCCAGCCGCAGCAGCGAGGATTGGCTTCTCCACTCTGGCTGCTCCCAGCCCCTCCTTCTCTTTATTTTTCCAGCTCCTCAAGTGGAGCCCAGGCCCCCAGCCCCTCCTTGAGCAGAGCCCAGGGCAGGCTGGAAGCCTGGGTTGTCCCCGGCGACCCAGACCCCCAGCTACTCCTTGAGCGGAGTCCAGGGCTGGCGGGAAGCTTGGCTTCCTCTGTTGCTGGGAGCAACCCAAGCCTCCTGCTCGCTCCAGCTCCATGGCCACCGCCGTCTTCAGTCTTCGCTCAGTGCCTGTGTATGCAAATTAACCGCCATCTTTGTTGGGTTAATTTGCATAGTTGCTCTGATTGGCTGGTGGCCGTAGCGGAGTGACACCAATTTGCATGTTTCTCTTTTATTAGTGTAGATAAAATAATCTTATATAAGTCAACAAAATTTATTCATTTAAAAATTTTAACAATGTAACATTTAAGATAAAAAGGTGAAGACAATTTGCTTTTGGCTAAAGTTTCCATATAATTTCACATCAAAATCAGTGAATTTTTAAATAAAGTTTCTTAATTATAGGAAGTATAGTAACATGAAAACATACATACTATTCTAAGTATGTGTAACTGATTCAGGTTAATTAGTAACATGTGTTAAGACTCAGTATTCACCTACATTTCAATTACAAAACACACAAGCCTATGGGAAGAACAGTTAACCCATACATTATAGACAAGGTGTATAATTTAGAATTTTATCAGCTGTTCTTTGACCTTTTGCATGATTTGTACTGCACTGCATATAAAATTTTGTTTTAGGCTTTTTTTCACTTACCATAATCTGAAACGTTGTAAAAATATTTTAGTAATGTGGAAAATAATGATGTAGAAAAAGGAATGATCTTGGTTCATTATAATTTCAAATGTGCCAATCAGACACAAACACACATGCATAGATGTTGAGGATATTGCTTAGTACCCCTTCCAAGATTTCAATTCATGTGATGCTGTAAAATGTGAGGAATAATTGTAGCTACTGCACAGGGAAGTCATTAAAGTTCATTAAGACAATGGAAGGAAAGTTGATGATAACTGTATACCCATAAACTTACCAAATTCTCTTCTATCCAATGTTATGATTTCAGGATCATCATCATAAATACCTAATTTTAAAAGTCCATAAAAATTATAAAATTAAAACTTCATCATAAAAGTAAATTGCCACATTTAAAATAGGTTATTTACTCTTGTTTTAATCATCAAAATCAGATCACTAAACCTCGAAGTTGAAAAATATGCGACAAACTAAGAGGGAGACCTAGAGTACACAAAACCGCTGCTGGTACCTTTAAAGAATGATCGAGATACTAGTTTCTGATATGGATTGTCATAGGTGTGTGTGTTTGTGGGATTCCTAATATTCACAAAATTTTATCTTCAAAAAAATTCCTACTATGTTTTTTTAAACTTTTTCTTTTGAAATAGTTGTACAGACTCTCATTTACCTTTTCCCCAAGCTTCCCCTAGGTCCGTGGTTGGCAAACTGTGGCTCATGAGCCACATGCGGCTCTTTGGCCCCTTGAGTGTGGCTCTTCCTAAGCCTTAGGAGTACCCTAATTAAGTTAATAACAATGTACCTACCTATATAGTTTAAGTTTAAAAAAAATTTGGCTCTCAAAAGAAATTTCAATTGTTGTATTTGGCTCTGTTGACTAATGAGTTTGCCAACCACTGCCCTAGGTGATATGTTACATAGTTTTAGAACAATATCCAAACCAGGAAATTAGCACTGGTACATTACTGTTAACTAGACTACAGACCTCATTTATTTTTCAATCATGTTTTTAATAAGTGGCATCATTTAAAATTATATTCTATGGCTTAAAGTTTTATAATTAAAATACTTACAGAGGTAGAGACAAACTTATTAAGTAAATATAAATTTTATTTACCATAATAATTAAAACCAATGTGAAAATTTCTCATTACTATTATGAAACATCCAAATAATATTAGTGATGAATATAGATCAAGGTTCAGCAAACTTTTTCTCTAGAGACCAGTTAGTAACTATTTCAGGCTTTGTGGGAAATATAATTTCTGTCACAACTACTCAAGTGTGAAAGCAGCCATAGACAATATGTAAATAAATGAACATAACTGTTTGGGCATAACTCAGAAAATTGCAGTTTGGCTCCAGACCACCACAATGAAGGTAGTATCAAAGGTAGTTGTAATCTTTTTGCTGGTGGAGGGTCTTGCTTTCAATTTGTAAAAAATGCAAGACCTGTGAATCCCAATGAGATGAGGTATGCCTGTATCCAATAAAACTTTACAAAAATAGGTGGCAGGCTAGATTTAGACTGTGAAATGTGAATTGCTAACACCTGAAATAGCTATCATGCTGTAGTGAATATACCTGAAAATAATACTTAAAAAAGACACTTAAGAAACATATATAATAGCTATAAATTGAAAATATTTTAGTTGAATATAAAGGCATACTTCAATTCTTAGCCTACATTTGAGGTTAATTAATGACCTAAGACAGTGGTTCTCAACCTTCTGGCCCTTTAAATAAAGTTCCTCATGTTATGACCCAACCATAAAATTATTTTCGTTGCTACTTCATAACTGTAATGTTGCTACTGTTATGAATCGTAATGTAAATATCTGATATGCAGGATGGTCTTAGGCGACCCCTGTGAAAGGGTCGTTCAACCACCAAAGGGGTAGTGACCCACAGGTTGAGAACCGCTGATCTAAGAGACATTAGGTACTTGAATGCTCCCTCTTGCCGTGATACCTGCTTACTCTCCCTTTCCCTTGATTTTTAAAAAATACATATTTTTATTGATTTCAGAGAGGAATGGAGAGGGAGAGAAACATCAATGATGAGAGAGTCACTGACTGCCTGCCTCCTATACACCCCTAGTTGGGGATTGAGCCCACAACCAGGCATGTGCTATGTATGACCAGGAATCAAACTGTGACCCCCTGGTTCATAGGTCGACACTCAACCACTGGGTCATGCCAGCTGCGCTTTCCCTTGATTTTTTAAACTTGTTTACCATCTCTGCTCTTACCTTATTTCTTATTCCTATCAACACTGTAAACAATTATTAAAGATGGCATTTCTACTGAAGTGACCACTATTAAACTTAAAAGAAACTAGCTTTTCTTGGAAAATATAATGCTGTAAAAATCTTGAAAAGCTTCAATATTTAACTTCTAATGTAAGTATTTTTAAATTAAACAGCAAACCTTATTTTACAAGCATTTAACAAGATTATGACCCAAATACCTTCATATCTGTTCAGATAATAGCTACCACCTGATTTTCCTTTTGAATAACACTCTTATGTTACATTAAAAAGAGTCAAGGTGAAACGTATTAACTACATAAGCTAAGTGGTGAAACAAAATTAATTTTCTGAATTTATCCAAATAAATAACAATCATTTCATAAGGTATATCATCTTACCAAAATCATAACGATAATAATTCCAGCTTTCATACTGGCCTCCTTCTTGATTATCTGCAAGTCCCTTTTCTCCGTATTTGTCATACTTTTTTCGAAGATCTTCATCTTTGAGTACTTCATACGCTCTATTTATTTTTAAAAAATCACTATGTGCATTTGGGTTATTCTATTAAAAAACATTAGATATAACATTTATTTCAGATACATAATCAAGTATCTTCAGAACCTGTATTTTGATTTAATTTAATCCTGAGATTTTGGGGAGAATAGATATCCAAGTCAGGAGCAGTAGAACAATATGAAGTGAGCTATCATGCGTTGAAATAAAAAAGGATTTTTAAAGAACGGCAATCTTAAAAAAATGAGAACTGATGCCTCAAAAGTCTGATTGATAGATGTGTTTATACAATGTGATTCCTTCTAAGAAATGCAACTGAGAAAAGGGCAACTTATGAACCCTTGAAAAGCCTTTGTATTTGTTAAGCATTATCTGTTGCCCCTAAAACAATTACAAAGAAATTTGTAGGTTACTTTGCTATTTGAGGCAAAACTAATATATTAACTAAATAAAAAGTATGTGCCCCAATCCATCAGATAATTACTAGTAAATAAAAACTAATATCAGAATAACAACTTAAAACTGGATTGGAAATAGTCCTTATTTGTTACTGGTTCAATTGGTTTTTGAAGAATGCTTTCATCCAAATAATACTTAGTTGTAGGTCCACCATTTTTCATATGGAAACAAAATAAATCGAATTCTGAAATTTCAAAGAAAAAGAAAAATCCTATAAATAGAATACAGCCCAGCCAGTGTGGCTCAGTGGATTTTTTAAAAAAATATATTTTGTTGATTTTTTACAGAGAGGAAGGGAGAGGGATAGAAAGTTAGAAACATCGATGAGAGAGAAACATTGATCAGCTGCCTCCTGCACACCCCCTACTGGGGATGTGCCCACAACCAAGGTACATGCCCTTGACTGGAACCGAACCTGAGACCCTTGAGTCCGCAGGCCGACGCTCTAGCCACTGAGCCAACTGGTCAGGGCAGCTCCGTGGATTTAGCATTAGCCTGCGCTCTGGGAAGTCACGTTTGACTCCCTGTCAGGGCACATGCCAGGATTGGCTTTCAGACTGATCCCCAGGTGGGGTGTACAGGAAGCAGCTGATAGATGTTTCTTTCCCTCTCCCTTTGTCTCTATCTAAAAATCAATAAAAATGTTAAAACAGCAGAATATAGATTCTGGGGAAAGATTACCAAGTAATGAGAGTTTTAGAAAAATACTGATTCTAGTGCTCAGCTTAATGCAATCAAAATAAAATAATCTTTTAAAAAATTCTATCTAGAAAGTAGAAAATTAGAACCTATCTTTCTCCTTGATGATCAAATCTCAATAAAAAATTAATTAGGTGAATTATAAACATATCAAAAGAATTAAAATTAATTCAGTTTTGAAAGATTACATTATGGGACACATAATCAAATATTTATGATTAGAATTAACTCGATTTGGCTGTTCTCACGTTTTACTTAAAATACTTTCTGACTCTGGTCTTAAACTTGTGCATGGGAGAAAATAGTGAAATAGTAATAGCATGCTATTAATAGCATGCCATTTTTACCAAGACATACTCTCTAACTTCTAAGAAAATAATTTTTTTTACTGCTTTAAAATACTTGATCTTAACCTACTTTACTAAGAAAACTACTTCACAGACATTGCCTGCGTTGGGATTAACATCTGTAGAACTGTTGGAAATTTAGTTTTCAAATTAAGAGGTAATTGCAGTATTGGTACTGACATGTCTTTATATTGTTCTAAACAGACACTTTTGCTTATTATGTTTTTAATACTTAAGTTGAATTACAATTTTTGACATGTGAATGTTCTTAAGCATTTTGAGCACATATTCTTTAAACTAATTTAAGTAGAGACTCAAAGTTACTAACATGCACTAATGAGATACGTTTAAAAAGAAATTTTTACCTACCGGGTTTTTATCAGGATGAAGCTTCAATGCTAACTTCTTGAAAGCTTGTCTTATTTCTCTACTGCTTGCAGTTTTGGATACTCCAAGTAAACTGTAAAAATCCTGATCTGCGTCCACTACAACGGCCATAGACACTATTAGAAAGCAGAGAACGACCCTTTTCAAGTCTCCGACATAGTCATCTCTATTTAACCAGACTCCCATTCTTTTTCTTATACAAGCTCTGATTTAAGTGAACATTAATATACACCGCTGGTTCCGGGTGATGTAACATGCAAGGTTGAGAACTTCTGTCCACATTACTCCACGGGTGACTCAAAGATCACAAAATTGTCTCCCAAATGTTAATCTAAAGAGAGGAAACCAAGTAGTTAAAATACATTAAAAACAAAACAAAACACCCCAAACCCAGCAATAATACTACTTATTAAATAACATGGTCAGCAATACAATCTCCATTAAATAGTGAATCAGAGTGAGTGCCCCGGGCTCTCTTATTTTGGGGCCCCTTTCGCTGCTTCCACATCCAGGTATGCAGATTTGTGAAATCACCCAAGAGATGGCAGGTACACGGTGAAAGCTAGTGCGTGGTTGTGGCTAGCCAGAACATTTTATAAGCTCAGCAAATTGTTCTGTTCAGCAGCAGCAAACAAGGGGGGGGGGCGGGGGGGACTGTTCCTTCCTTTTTCTCCCCTGCTCTAAGCCTTGCCCTTTTGTAATACCACTTCCTTTTTGGCTACTGCTTCACCTCTTTAACGCTACCCAGTTTTCATTTTAATCAGATTTCACTTGTGCGGAATATCCTTTGGGGGGTGGGGACCAGAAAGGACAGGTACCTTCCAGGGGGTCTGTTTTGTTATACAACACTTCCAAATATGGCAGCGAATTTTTATTGTTCTAATAGACAACTTCCATAGGAGGCCGTCTTCTCCCGAGTTTTCTCAGAAGGTGCTTACATTACATAGAAACGGAGACTATTTCATAAAAGTAGAAGAAGAATAACTACAAGCTAACCGTGTGACTTTATTGCAAAGCTTACGTTTGGTAGAAGCACAAATAGAAAAAGAAGGGAGTCAGTTACTTAGACATGCTCCCTGGTGTAGGGGGAAAATAAGGTCAGACACCATTTACACTTGTACACGTTCCTCCCAAAGACCTCATCATGCTTAGAAAAAGCTAACCTTCCCACGCATCCTCGGGTTCTTTCTTCATTTAACCCTAAATGTCCATTTAAAACTGTGGTCCTGACCTGTGAATCACTTCTAACCCCTCCCTTTCATGCCACCCAAAAGCACCTTTGCAAAAGACAGCGATGTATGTGAACAAATATCCACACTAGACCACAACGACTAGGAAGAAACAGAGCATATTCTCAAACGCCGCTCGCGCGGCCCGAGCCCGGCAGGTCCAGCAGGGGTGTGACGGCGGGCTCCGCGCGGGGCGGCGGCGCAGGTGGAGGCGGCAGGTAAGTGCACCCGGACCCTCCCGCAGCTGCCGCTCGGACGGCAGGCGAGGAGCGGGAGGTGGAGACAACGGGCGACAGGACGGTCCTCGGATGCTGGTGGGCGAGGTCTCGGGCCAGAACGGGCAGAAAGGAGCCCGAGTAGCCGAGCGAAAGGGAGGACCTGGAGCAAGAGGCGGGGAGCAAGGCGCTGTGTGTAATGGGAAGGAAGGAGCAAGCACACAACGAACCGGCCGCCGAGCGACCAAGGCTCGAGTCCAGGCGCACGGCCGTCCCGCCCTCCCTCCCAGCGGGCCCGCGCGCCGCCGGCTCCAGCCTGTGCCCACCTCGGGGCTGCGGGGTCGCCGCCACAGCTCCTCCCCACTCCGCCTCCCCCTCGGCTGATCCTACCGGCCGAGCGCCGCGGTGCGGGCGGGAGGGAAGCGCGCACTCTCGGGCCGCCGGGCCGCCGCGCTCGGGATGGGGAGGTTGAGCCGCCCGGGCAGCAGCGACAGCCACCTCCGGTCGGCTCCGCACGCCGGTCTCCAGCGCGAGCGGGGCGGGGCCTGGCGCGGGGCACTGTGGGAAAGGCGTGGACCGCTCGGCCTGGGCGGACCCGCACAGGCCTGGGGCGGCGGCGGCGGCGGCAGCGGCCGGGTAGGGAGGGCGGCGTATGTTTAGGTTGACGTGGCGGTCTGCGCGGAATCCGGCTCCGGTTCCAACCCGGAGCTGAGGGACACGCTCTAACCGCAAAGTCCACGCCTCCCCCCGCACTTCTGGGACCGGCGCTGCCGGGGGCCCGACGCAGGCCAGCGAAGCCCGCCCCTTCCGGCGCCTGTTGCTATGGTGACGGGGAAACCCAAAGGGCCCCGGGGCTGGCGATTTTCCGGTGATCCAGTTCTTAAAGGGAAGGCAGGGCTACAGAGGATTGTTCTGTTGGTTGGTGGGCAGAAGGGAAATTTTGCAAAAAAAGGGGAAAGCTTGGATCCTGGCCGGGTTGCTCAGTTGGTTAGAGCGTTGCCCCTGTACACCAAGGTTGAGGGTTCAATCCCTGGTCAGGGCACATGGGAAAATCAACCAATGAATGCATAAGTAAGTGGAACAAACTGACATTTCTCTCTCCGCCCCCCCCCCCCGCCCCTTCTTTTTTCCCCTTGAAATAAAAGGAAAGCAGGGAGGGAATATATGTACATTAACACTCACACATACACAGGTTCATATTTGCATATATATGAAACTATGAGTTTACACCAAAACTTCCAGTTCCAATATAATGTCACAGAAGTCATTCCAGTTTTCTCCCTTCATGTGTAGCTCTTTTCCCTGACAACGAGAAATCTGTTCCCATTATTCTTGCTTTCTATGTACTTAACTTTCAATTCCCCCATATGTAACCAATCTCCCACCGCTGGTGCTAGCCGCTTTCCTGTGCAGCTGCCCTCTTCATCCTACATTTTAGATTGGGCTGCTCTTCACTCAGGTTCCAATCTATGTCAAGCTGCCTTCCCACAGGGACACCATGAAAAGGCTCCAACATGAAGTCACGCTCACTCACTGCCCTCCCCCCCATCCCTTACCTCTGCCCAATGTGGGCACACTCCTCGCCTTGGTTGGACTCTGACACTGCCCACCCACCTAATGGCTTTTGGTTTGAATTATTCAGGATGAGGGAGGGTTATGATTATTTTTAAACTAGAGGCTCAGTGCACGAAATTCGTGCACGGTAGGGTTCCTAGGCCCGGTTGGAGATCAGGGCCGATCAGGGCCTTCTGGCTGCTGACCAGGGCCTTCCTTTGTTCCACGCCGCCCCCTGGTGGTCAGCGCCCGTCATTGCTAGCGATCGAACTCCGGGTCTCCTGGTTGTACTCCTGATGGGACACTTTGCATATTAGCCTTTTATATATATAGGTTCCTATTTAAGCTACTGTGGGAGGGCAGTAGCAAATATCAGAAAACTGGCTATTAGACCATTGTAATGGACCAGGTGATAGATGATGAGCTTGGACTAGGGTGGCGTTAGTTCATGTACAGAGAAATGAAGAGAACAAATAGGAGGTAATATGTATAGGATTTGGTGAGGAATTGGTCATCCTGGGGAACAGAAAGATATTTGAAAGCACATTCCTACTTCAGATACTTGACATTAGGAATGTCCACTTGGTTCAGGGAAATCAAAGCCTTGCCAGCCTCAGTATAATAATTCAAAACTTGATACACTGCATGAAATATGTTATAACAAAGGGACTTCTTTGTTTCATTTTTAGTTCCAGCTGGAGAATTGCTACTCATCTTTCCAGACCCAGTTCATGTTTTTTCTGAAAATGATTTTCTGTAAGCCATTCAAACAGATTTGATCACACCATTTTCTCTTATCACATTTATCATACCATAATATAATTACATTTCATTGGTTTGTCTACTGTAATGAATTCTTTGAGATTAGGAATATTTTTTTTTTTTTTTTGCTTTGCAATACTCTAAATATTGGGTGCATTAAAGATCTGCTTCAAAGTACAATGATACAATGAGACCTTATTTTCTGTTATTATAATTTGGGCCATTTCAAACAAACACATTCCTCTGAAGTCTTCTGGTCAAGATGGTGATGTAGGTAAATGTGGTACTCGCCTCCTCCCACAATCACATCAAAATTAAAACTAAACTACAGAACAACCATCATTCAGAACCACCTGAAACCTTGCTGAATGGAAGTCCTACACTAGGGAATTAAGGAAGAAGCCATATCAAGACGTGTGTGTGTGTGTGTGTGTGTGTGTGTGTGTGTGTGTGTGTGGCGGGGGGTTGGGGGGGGAGGCGGAGATGCAGAACGTGCTGGTCCCACACCCATGTGTGCAGATAAAAATCAGGAGGGATTTTTGTCTTCCTCAGCCCCACACCAGGCCCCCCATCCAGGGTTCCAGAGCTAGGAAGAGAAGTCCCCACAACTTCTGGCTCTAAAAACCAGTGAGGCTGAGGAAGACAGACAGCTGCTGGAATCCCAGTCACTCTGACTCCCTCCCTCTGAGTTCCAGCACAGGTGCAGCAGCTTGAAAAGCACCAGAGGCATGTGGGGAGGAACTGAATTGTCCTGTGCTGGCAGAGGCCATTGTCCCTTTGATGAAACCTGTCTACCCCCTAACCTTCCCCCGTGCCCCCCCCCCCCCCCCAATCGAATTTTATTTACTTTTCCATCAATGCCTAGTTAGGGCAGTGCTTGGCGTCTATTCAATACATGCATTACAATAAAACTGAAGACTCAGTATTTATTATATGCAGAGAGGAAAGAATCGTTCTTTGTTCCTAAAAATCCTTATTGTCTGGCCTCAGGGGGGAGGACGTGGAGAACACACCCATTCACATGTAGAAATATACAGTAATATGTTGAATGAGTGATTTAAACAATATATTTCATAGGGACTCAATTTTGAGCTGAAGTGCTCAAAGTAGAATGAAAGAACATTATGGGTGTTTCTAAATAAAGACTTCCTTAACAGACTTGGAATGGTAGAACCAGGTAGAAACTTTAAAGTTCCTTAAACTCATAGGGGAGGAAACAGGTCCAGGAAGGTTGATGAGTATGACTTGCCCAAAGACACTCAAATCTAAATGATTGAAATGGAATATAACCTGTTTTCTGTTTTCTTAGCCAGTGTGAAATGATAATGAGAAGCATAATAAGTGAAACTTACATATATTCCCAGGTATTATATCAAGCATGTTACTTATCCTAATTTTTAATTGTCATAACAACTCTATGAAGTAAGTGCATTTATTATGTCAATTTTAGAGATGAGAAATCTGAGGCTAAGAATGGTTAAGCTACTAGCCCAACATTGCAGTTAGTAATGGTAGAAGTTGGATTCCAACCTGGGCAGATGTGGAGTCCATAAGGAAACGCCACAATCAGTTCATTGAAGTACTTTTATTATTATATTTTTATTGATTTTTTACAGAGAGGAAGGGAGAGGGATAGAGAGTTAGAAACATCAATGAGAGAGAAACATCGATCAGCTGCCTCCTGCACACCCACCACTGGGGATGTGCCCGCAACCCAGGTACATGCCCCTGACTGGAATCGAACCTGGGACCCCTCAGTCCCCAGGCCGACGCTCTATCCACTGAGCCAAACCGATCAGGGCCATTGAAGTACTTTTTGATAGCATTTATTTAAGCTAAGTAAGGTGTTATTGTCACAGAGTTTTTAATAACAAAATAACCCATCACATAGCTTGATTTGGGGGATAAATTGTAATATTTTATTAGGTCAGACCTAATTTGTAAAGACAAATTGATTGATGTTTTAAAATCACCTACAGCACTAACTAGTGGACTTGGCATTCAACATATGTGTTGAATTCAGTTGAATTTGTAGTTGTTCATATTTCTATGATAATTGTAATTTTATATTTTTATCTCCAATAAGCAGGTCTGCCTCCAGCTGTGACTGACCTTTCTTTTGTGCTTATTTCCTTACATTCCAATTATTTTGACACTACATTTCACTAAAAATGTTACGTGGTAATTAACACTTTAGTTTTTTTTTTTTGGCACTAATTCCTACATAAATATTTGCTAAGATGAATTGATAGCAAACACAAAGCAAGTATGGATTGACAGTCCTAGTGAAATATTTTTTCTTTCCATTTTACTTGATAAACAACAGAAGACCAGGAGATCAGATTACTAATTGATAAAATGTGCCAGAATAACAAGTAGCCTCGGACCAGAAATTTGAGGAAACCCTGAAATATGGAAGACAAAGTGTTGAATTGACAAACAAAATCACTGAGCAAAGCCCAAAGAAGAATGCTGCAAAATGTGAGGATGGCTCTAGTTGTTTTTAAGAACAAAATGACACAGGAATGACGAAATTAGAGATGTTGGTTGGTTGAGGCATTGCATTTAGGGTAGCTATACAGGTTGACCCCTGTGCCCACTGTCCCTACAATCATGATTTGATGACTTACTAGAATGGCCCATCAGACTAAGACTATAATTGTACTGATGGCTACGCTTTATTACAGGGAAAGAATTTGAAACAAAGGCAGCAAAGGGAAAAGGTGTGTGGACAGAATCTGGAGGAAATCAGGTGGAAGCTTATAAGTATCCTCTCCCAGTGGAGTCACACAGGAAACACAACTCATGCTGGAGTTTTAACAATACGTGTACAGGGTTGTGTACAAGGTAATTTATTAGTGAACAAGTGACTAATTTATTAGGGAACATGTCTTACTGGGAGCAAGATATGTAGGCATCCTCTGCTTGGCAGGCACCAAAATTCTAGACTCTCCAAAGGAAAGTAGATGTTTAGCACAAATCACATTTTTTTTAGAGTTCAGGCATAGTGAGCCATTCTTGTCAATCAAGAACATATTTTGCCGAAACCGGTTTGGCTCAGTGGATAGAGTGTCGGCCTGCGGACTGAAAGGTCCCAGGTTCGATTCCGGTCAAGGGCATGTACCTGGGTTGCGGGCACATCCCCAGTAGGGGGTGTGCAGGAGGCGGCTGATTGCTGTTTCTCTCTCATCGATGTTTCTAACTCTCTATCCCTCTCCTTTCCTCTCTGTAAAAAATCAATAAAATATATTAAAAAAAAAAAAAAAGAACATATTTTGTGACTGAGCCAATCCTATATAATAAAGAGGTAATATGCAAATTGACCACAACACCCTCACACAAGATGGCTACCCCCATGTGGTCAAAGATGGCCACCACAAGATGGCCAGTGGGGGAGGGCAGTTAGGGGTGATCAGGCCAGCAGGGGAGGACAGTTGGGGGCAACCGGGTCTGCAGGGGAGGAGGGCAGTTGCGGGGGACCAGGCCTGCAGGGGAGGGCAGTTAGGGGCGACCAGGCTGGCAGGGGAGGGCAGTTGTGGGGGACCAGGCTGGCAGGGGAGGGCAGTTGGGGGTGATGAGGCTGCCAGGGGAGGGCAGTTGGGGGCAATCAGGCCAGCAGGGGAGCAGTTAGGCATTGATCAGGCTGGCAGGGGAGTGGTTAGGGGCAATCAGGCAGGCAGGCAGGCAGGTAGGTGAGCGGTTGGGAGCCAGCAGTCCTGGATTGTGAGAGGGATGTTTGCCGATTTAGGCACGATCCCCTGGGGGGGGGGGTGCCATATTGGAGAGAGTGCAGGCTGGGCTGAGGGACACCCCCCATCCCACAAGTGCACAAATTTCATGCACCGGGCCTGTAGTGGATACAATACAGGGAAGATCTTACATGAGAGGAAATGGAAAAGGACTTTATATGAAGTCCTTTTTATATGAAAATGACTTCAAATATGTATGATGAAAATATACAAAGGAATAAATCAGGGTAAAATTTTAGAATAAAGGTGTCTGAGTCTGATTCCTTGTAGGTTGTCCTCTCAGAAGGGACTGGGCCTTTTGCTGAGCTCCATGGAAATCAGCTACAGCTGAGTGTTTAAGGATCTCAATGTTGGTAGAATTCTGAAATGACGGATCAAGCCCTGTTGGCTATCAGAACTAGGTGATTTGGGGCCCTGGCATTTGGGTGGCATCTATAAAAGTTGGCGTTTTAGTTGTGTAAGTTTCTTTCAGGGAGACACTGAGGGTGTGATTGTATTGTTGGAATAAGCCAGATGGAGAAAGCAGGGATGTGCCCATTGGTTTCCCAGTCTCTTTGGAGGATTGCAACCGGCCTCTAGATGCATGTTAAATTAGAAGCCGATCCTCAGGCAGCTGCTTGTAAAGTGTGCAATGAGACCTTGTTCAGGGAAAAACTGGGAGATGAATGTTTTTGCCTGTTCCTTCTTTTTTAAAAATATTTTTATTGGTTTTAGAGAGAAAGAAAGAGGGAGAGAGAGAGAGAGAGAGAGAGAGAGAGAGAGAGAGAGAGAGAGAGAAAGACAAACATCAATGTGAGAGTGAAACATTGATCTGCTGCCTCCTGCATGGCCCTTACCAGGGATAGAGCCCTCAACCCAGGCATGTGTCCTAACCAGGAAATGAACCAGCAATCTTTTGGTGCACGGGATAATGCCCAACCCACTGAGACACACTGGCCATGGCTGCCTGTTTCTTCTATGTTGAGCCCTGGGGGACAACCGTGGCAAGTGCAAGCCATGCTTGCTCTCACAGCCAGGCAGTTAGGGGTCCCATTTTTCAGGCAGCAGCCAGAAAAGATGAGGCTTTAGACCAGTGGTTCTCAACCTGTGGGTCACGACCCCTTTGGGGGTCGAACGACCCTTTCACAGGGGTCGCCTAAGACCATCGGAAAACACATATATAATTACATATTGTTTTTGTGATTAATCACTATGCTTTAATTATGTTCAATTTGTAACAATGAAAATACATCCTGCATATCAGATATTTACATTACGATTCATAACAGTAGCAAAATTACAGTGATGAAGTAGCAACGAAAATAATTTTATGGTTGGGGGTCACCACAACATGAGGAACTGGATTAAAGGGCCGCAGCATTAGGAAGGTTGAGAACCACTGCTGAACCCTGGGAGGATAGCTGTGGCCCGTGTCCATGCACCCTTTAGGAACTGCTTCTTTGTTCACCACAGTCCCATGGGTGTCATGGACACTAACCTTTTTGGCCCTCAAGAGCCAGGTGTCTTGGGGGCCTGTCCCTTGGGTGGGAGTCTTAAAAGTTGAGTTGCTAGATGTGAGGTCTAACCCTTCACTTGTCAGAAAGAAGCTAGAAGCTGGGGGGTTCTTTCCTGATTGTTTGGTACTGTGCTAGGGAGGGATTTTTGGTGAGGCTGTGTCTCAGCGTTTCCTACCAGTCTTGTGGCACTCTCTCATTTGCCCGTGTGCAGGAGTCACTGAGCTAGGGTCTGGATCTCTTTCAGAGGGAATTGCTCCGTGCATGGCTGCACATTTGGTGCATTGATGGCAAGAGGAAAGTTCAGGAGCCTCCTTTGTCACCATCTTGTTCCCTCCTCCTCCACCAGTTTCTTTCTAAGAACCATTTTAGTGGCATCCCATAAACTTTGATACCTTGTATTTTTATTCTTATTCAGTTCACAATATTTTCTAATTTCCCTTGTAATTCTTCTTTGGTCAATGGGGGATTTAGACCTAACAAAGGGAATAGACTAGTGCTTCCCTCAAACAATTGTGAGAAAGTAAGCGAACCATTGTAGAAGTGACATTGGTTCATTGTCAGAAAAGATGCTTAGGAACAGAGCCTGACACATACTAATTGCTACAGTATCAGCTACTATTTTTACTGCCAAATTTACCTTTGGGTTTCCTTATTCTGCTTTAAGGAGAAACCTGGATTTTCTCTTACTCCTGATACTATAAACCCTGGGGGTCATTTAAACCAATGTTTACTCTCTTATACCCTTGGTAACTACCTGTCTGAGATCAAATGCTTTGAGGGCACCGGCTTTCTTAAGTTGCCAAAATGAAATTGGTCTCTGTAATTAACCAGGCTCTTTGTAGGTAAGAGAGAACCACTATTTGTTTTTTGCAACTTCTGCTTGTTCTACCAGCCATGTGCCCTTTAAATTTTTGTGGCCAGAACAAGAAAACAAAGAACATGGATGGTGTGTGTGTGTGTGTGTGTGTGTGTGTGTGTGTGTGTGTGTTTTAAGTCTTGCTGCTTCTTTGTCTTTTTTAATCAGAAAAGTTTATTTTCACTGCCTTGGAATGTATTACTCATTGTAACCAGGTTCAAGTTATGTGACTCCCTCCTTGGTGAATTTGCTTTCCAGTACTCCTCCTACTCTACAATATCATTTTCCACAGTTTCAGTTACCCATGGTCAACTTCAGTTTGAAAATATTAAATAAATTCCACCTCACTTCACCTCATGCCATGGGCAGGATATCATCACAGAGGTGTGGGTTCAGTACAATAAGATATTTTGAGAGTGAGAGAGCACATTTCCGTAACTTTTATTACAGTATATATTTTTTACAATTTTTCTATTATTAATTATTATTGTTAATCCCTTCCTGTTTCTAACTTGTAAATTAAACTTTATCATAGGTATGTATACACAGGAAAACACACACACACACACACACACGCTTCAGAACTTTCTGAGGTTTCAGGCATCCACTCGTGGTCTTGGAAATGTATCCCCCCCAGACAAGGGGGGACTACTATATACCGAAAGAAATTGCTTTATTAAATGCTGTTGCCAGGGGTTATTTCTTTTCCCGCCTCAACATTTAAAAACATCAAACAAAACTGAATGTACTTTTTTTTCCTAATCCTCACTCGAGGATGTATTTTTCCCCCCATTGATTTTCAGAAAGAGTGGAAGAGAGAGGGAAAGACAGAGAGAAATATCGATGTGCGAGAAACACATCGATTGGTTGCCTCCTGCAGGCACCCTGAACAGGGCCCGGAGCAGGGAGGAGCCTGCAACCGAGGTACTACGTGCCCTTGATGGGAATTGATCCCAGGACCCTTCGTCTGTAGGCCGACGCTCTATCCACTGAGCCAAACTGGCTAGGGACTTTCGGGAGCCCCTAAACTCTTTCCAACTATCCATTATGTCAAAACTATTTTCATACTAATAATGAGATGCTAATTGTTTTATAAACTATTTTCACAACAATAAGACATTATTTTGTTCACTCTCATTCTTTCACAAGTGTACAGTGAAGTTTTCCAGAGAGTACATGATGTGTCATATCACAGATTAAATATAGAAATAAAATATGAAAATCTAGCCCTTTTTTGTAAAGCTGGACATTAAAGAAATGTGCATAAATGTAAAATCCTATTGTCTTATCAATTTTTAGGAAACTTTTCATAAATATGTGTTCTTATTTAATGGATTCATTATTTTAAAAAAGGATCCCAGGACCCTTTCTCTGACGGGCTTATCTCACTTAGCATAATGCTCTCCAGGTCCATCCATGCTGTTGCAAATGGTAAGAATTCCTTTTTCTTTTCTTTTTTACCGCAGCGTAGTATTCCATTGTGTAGATGTACCACAGTTTTTTAATCCACTCACCTGCTGATGGGCCCTTAGGCTGTTTCCAAATCTTAGCTATGGTCAACTCCATTTTTAATTCATATATCCTATGCCTCCCTGCTCTTTGCACTGTCACCTCCTCCAACCCCAGGTATCAATTCTGCCAGATCAATTACCTTGGTTCCTAAATTTTATGAGTCCTTGGTGACTTGGGAGACAAAATTGCATGGAGAGGTATAAGGAGATAAGAATAGGAACAGTGAGCCAAAGCCGGTTTGACTCAGCAGATAGAGCGTCGGCCTGCGGACTGAAAGGTCCCAGGTTTGATTCTGGTCAAGGGCATGTACCTGGGTTGCAGGCACTTCCCCAGTGGGGGATGTGCAGGAGGCAGCTGATCGATGTTTCTCTCTCATCGATGTTTCTAACTATCTCTCTCCCTTCCTCTCTGTAAAAAATCAATAAAATATATTAAAAAAAAAGAATAGGAACAGTGAGCTTTAAAGAACCGAGGTTTTAGAACTGATAGTATTTTTTCCTATAGTCCTTATATTCATACTAGAGGCCGGGTACACAAATTCCTGCACAGGTGGGGTCCCAGGGCCTGGCCGGTGATCAGGGCCCATTGGGGCAGCCGGCCATGGGGAGGAACCATGAGGGGCAGCTCCTGCGTTGAGCGTCTGCCCCTTGGTGGTCAGTGTGCGTCATAGTGACTGATCAACTGGTATAACGGTCGCTTAGGCTTTTGTATATATAGATAACCAAGGCAAAAGAACTGACCAGACCTAGAACCTTATCATTAATGATGGTCTGTAATATATGTCAGACATTCTATTAGCTACTTTATGTTTTTTTTATTTTCTTAATCCTGACTCATTTTATGGATGAGGAAACCAAGGTTCAAAGAAGACAAGTGATTTGGTCAAGACCATGCAGCTAGTTGGCAGAGCTGGGATTCCCTGCCTGGCTTGATTAGCTCCCAGGCCACATGAGCAAGAGGTGCCTTTTAATGCCTATTGTGATATTTCTTCTTTAGGGAGGTCTGGACCATAACAGATGTTTAATAAATACATTTATGTAGAATGGAGGCATACATCTGACCCAACCCAAGAGTTGAGTGCTAGTTAGTTGTTTTATGGTTCTTTCTCTTTTCTCTGAGATCATTCCTGCTTCCTGATTAGAATCAGAATTTCTAACTGTTCCCTCTGTTGATAAAAGCATTATACTCAGGTATCTTTTAGCATGGAGAGTCACTGACCTTTCAAGAGCTGTGAAAATTAATGTGTGAAGATAGGCTTGTTTTTTTCCAGAATGTAAAGTTGGAATTAATATAAGAGGAACTCAAAAATAAATTGCTACTGGGGACTGAAGAGTCATTAGAAAGAAAGATCAAATCCCAAGTAGGATTTTTAATTTAACATGAAACATATATCTTGAAATTCTTACCCACACTCCCTCCCCAAAAAGATATTCTATCTTGCTTTCATTAGTCTCTCCAGAACAATTTGGTTGGTTCAAATATACTTTAGCAATCAATTTAAAATACATGAACAGTTTCATATCATTAACTTTCATTTCTATTTGCAATTATAACTTGAATTTTTAAAAGGTAATGGTTATTTTTTTAGAAAGTACTTTGTGTGTTTTTTCTATCTGAAAGATCACAAGGAAGAAAGTGAATAATTCACGCAAATCTGAACTGTTACATTTTAACTATTACCCATTTACTCATTTTATTTCTAACAGGAAAGACTTGAATTTTTACCAGTCACATCAACAGTGGTGAGAGAACTCTACCAGCCACTTTGCTAATAGAGTTAGATTGACTTCAGACAAAAATTATTAATATGCATATGAGTTAAGAGAGATCTAAATAACTAAGAAAGTAGCTTTTAAAAGTATTGTTCTAATTTAATATTATGTACATATTTTCTTATTCAAAAATATATATTTTAAAATAGTTTTTATAATTATGAAAAATAAGACAGTCTATCTTTATTTTCTCTGATCCTATCTGCTAGTTCATTGCACATATTTGATGTGGTGCATCACCTATAACCTTATAAACATTTCTCTTACTCCTCACTAGAGTGCAGACTTGTATCCTTCACCAAAAGTAGCACAGTGCTTTTTATATTGTGTGTATCCAATAAATACTTACATGCATAAATTATTACTTATCACATATGCTAAGGTTTCTCTCATAATTTTAAATTCAAATCTATATTGGTTTCTTTAGAGGAACCTAGATACTAGAGCCCAAATTTAACCGAGTCTTTCTTATTACTTATTTATATTCTTTAAAAGAGTGTTCACATAAAATGCAATAATCACCTAAACAATGGTTAAAATTGGTCTCATTAGCATTTTCTCAGTGAGTTACTTTTGTTGGAATAAATGTCCTGTTCTTTGATCACACTTGAGAGATCACAGCTCCTCTGTCATGTCTTTGAAAACTGGCCTAGAATCACAAGAGAGTAAAACCAGTAGGTAGCTTCGGACAAATCTAGCACTCTCAGTCATTTGGACATAGGTTTAAAAGTAAACAGACATTAATTGTTGAAAGTATTACAGATGTCTCCTCCAACCCCCCCCCCGCCCCGCCCACATTGACCCCTTTCACCCTGCACCCGTGCCACCTGCCCCCACCCCCCCAGGCCTACCACACTATTTTAAAAATTTTTTAAATTCTTTATCGTTTAAAGTATTACGTAAGTCTCCTTTTCCCCCCATTGACTTCTCCCCGGCTGCCGCCACCCCCTAGCACATGCCCTCCCCGTCCCATGTCTGTGTCCATTGGTTATGCTTATATGCATGCATACAAGTCCCTTGGTTGATCTCTTACCCCCTCACCACCCGCCTTCCCTCATAGGTTGGACAGTTTATTCCATGCTTCTATGACTCTGGTTCTATTTTTGTTCATCAGTTTATGTTGTTCATTATATTCCACAAATGAGTGAGATCATGTGATATTTATCTTTCTCTGACCGGCTTATTTCACTTAGCATAATGCTCTGCAGTTCCATCTATGCTGTTGCAAATGGTAAGAATTCCTTCCTTTTTACAGCAGTGTAGTATTTCATAGTTTTCTGATCCATTCATCTGCTGATGGGCCCTTAGGCTTGCTTCCAAATCTTAGCTATTGTAAGTTGTGCTGCTATGAACACAGGGGTGCATATATACTTTCTGATTGGTTTTTCTGTTTTCTTGGGATATATTCCTAGAAGTGGGATTACTGGGTCCAATGGAAGTTCCATTTTTAATTTTTTGAGGAAACACTATACTGTTATCCACAGTGGCTGCACCAGTCTGCATTCCCACCAGCAGTGCAAGAGGGTTCCTTTTTCTCTGCATCCTCTCCAGCACTAGTCATTTGTTGATTTGTTGATGATAGCCATTCTGACAGGTGTTGTTTTGATTTGCATCTCTCAGATGATTAGTGACTTTGAGCATGTTTTCATATGTCTCTTGGCCTTCTGTATGTCTTCTTTCATAAAGTGTCTATTTAAGTCCTTTGCCCATTTTTTGATTGGATTGTTTATCTTCCTTTTGTTAAGTTGTATGAGTTCCCTGTAAATGTTGGAGATTAAACCCTTATCTGGGTTTAATAGCATTGGCAAATATGTTCTCCCATGCAGTGGGCTTTCTTGTTGTTTTGTTGATGGTTTCTTTTGCTGTGCAGCAGCTTTTTATTTTGATGTAGTCCCATTTGTTTATTTTCTCCTTAGTTTCCATTGCCCTAGGAGCTGTATTCGTAAAGATATTGCTATGACAAATGTCTGCTATTTTGCTGCCTATGGCTTCTTCTCGGATTTTTATGGTTTCCCGTCTTACATTTAAATCCTTTAACCATTTTGAGTTTATTTTTGTGTATGGTATAAGTTGGTGATCTAGTTTCATTTTTTTGCATGTATCTGTCCAATTTTCCCAACACCGTTTATTGAAGAGACTGTCTTGACTCCATTGTATGCTCTTGCCTCCTTTGTCAGATATTAATTGAGCATAATGGCTTGGGTTGATCTCTGGGTTCTCTGTTCTGTTCCATTGGTCTATATGTCTGTTCTTGTGCCAGTACCAGGCAGTTTTGAGAATAGGGCTTTGTAGCATAGCTTGATATCTGGTATTGTGATCCCTCCAACTTTGTTCTTCTTTCTTAAGATTACTGGGTCTTTTTTAAAAAATTCCAGATGAATTTTTGGAGAGTTTGTTCTAGGTCTTTGAAGTATGCCATTGGTATTTTAATGGGGATTGCTTTTGGTAGTATGGACATTGAATCTATAGATTGCTTTGGGTAGTATGGACATTTTAATGATGTTGATTCTATGAACATGGTATGTTCTTCCATTTGCTTATGTCTTCCTCTATCTTTTTTTTCATGGTTCTGTAATTTTCTGAGTACAGGTCCTTTACCTCCTTGGTTAAATTTATTCCTAGGTATTTTAATTTTTTGTTGCAATGGTAAATGGGATTGTTTTTTTTAGTTTCTCTTTCTGTGAGTTCATTATTGGTGTATAAAAAAGCCATAGATTTCTGGGTGTTTAATTTTGTATCCTGCTATATTGCCAAATTCATTTATTCTAGTAGTTTTTTGATGGAGTCTTTGGGGTTTTCTATGTCCAATATCATGTCATCTGTGAATAATGACAATTTTACTTCTTCTTTTACAATTTGGATGCCTTTTATTTCTTCTTCTTGTCTGATCACTATGGCTAGCACTTCCAGTACTATATCGAACGGGAGTGGTGAAAGTGGGCATCCCTCTCTTGTTCCTGTTCTTAGGGGAAATGGTTTTAGTTTTTGCCCATTGAGTATAATGTTGGCTGTAGGGTTGTCACATACGGCTTTTATTATGCTGAGGTATGATCCCTCTATTCCCACTTTGCTGAGTTTTTATCAGGAAAGAGTGCTGGATTTTGTCAAATGCATTTCTCCATCAGTTGATATGACTATGTGATTTTTGTCTCTCAGTTTGTTTATGTGATGTATCACATTTATTGATTTGTGGATATTGTACAAGCCTTGCATCCCTGGAATAAATCCCACTTGGTCATGGTGTATGATCTTTCTAATGTAATGCTAGATCCGATTTGCTAGAATTTTTGTTGAGGATTTTAGCATCTATGTTCGTCAGGGATATTGGCCTGTAATTCTCTTTCATTGTGTTGTCTTTATCTGTTTTTGGGATTAGGGCAGTGGTTCTCAACCTTCCTAATGCTGCGACCCTTTAATATAGTTCCGCATGTTGTGGTGACCCCCAACCATAAAATTATTTTTGTTGCTACTTCATAACTGTAATTTTGCTACTGTTATGAATCGTAATGTAAATATCTGATAATGCAGGATGTATTTTCAATGTTACAAATTAAACATAAAGCATAGTGATTAATCACAAAAGCAATATGTAATTATATATGTGTTTTCCGATGGTCTTAGCGACCCTGTGAAAGGGTTGTTTGACCCCCCAAAGGGGTTGTAACCCACAAGTTGAGTTACGCTGGATTAGGGTAATGCTGGTTTCATAGAAGGAGCTTGGAAGTGTGCCTTCCTCTTGACTTTTTTGGAATTGTCTGAGAAGGATAGTTCTTCTTTGAATGTTTGGTAAAACTCTCCTGTGAAGCCAGCTGGCACTGGGCTTTGTTTTGCTGGAAGCTTTTTGATGGCTGCTTCAATTTCCTCCTTAGTTATTGGCCTGTTGAGATTTTTTTTGATTCTTCTTGATTGAGTTTTGGAAGG
Source organism: Myotis nattereri (assembly GCF_964212035.1). Lineage (NCBI taxonomy): Eukaryota > Metazoa > Chordata > Mammalia > Chiroptera > Vespertilionidae > Myotis > Myotis nattereri. The sequence continues at coordinate 37,417,044 of NC_138082.1, forward strand.
TCGTATTTTTCTAGGAATATGTCCATTTCTTCTAGGTTGTTTAGTTTGTTGGAGTAGAGTTGTTCATAGTCCTCTTTTTTTTTTTTTTTTTTTTTTTTTTTTTACAATCTTTTGTATTTCTGTGGGGTCTGTTGTAGTTTTGCCTCTTTCATTTCTGATTTTGTTTATTTAGGGCCTCTCTCTTTGCTTCTTGGTGAGCCTGACTAGAGGTTCGTCAATCTTGTTTATCCTTTCAAAGAACCAGCTCTTGGTTTCATTGATCTTTTGTATTTTTTTGTTTTGGTCTCTATTCCATTTATTTCTGCCCTGATCTTTATTATCTCCTTTCTTCTGCTCACTCTGGGCTTTTCTTGTTGCTCTCTTTCTAGTTCTTTAAGATGTAGAGTTAGATAATTTATTACCAGTTTTTCTTGTGTGTTTTTTTTTTTTGAGATAGGCCTGTAATGCTATGAACTTCCCTCTCACGACTGTTTTCACTGTGTTCCATAGGTTTTGGATTGTTGTGTTTTCATTGTCATTCATTTCCAGGATTTTTTTTTATCTCTCTGGTAATCCAATCATTGTTTAATAGCATACTATTCAGCCCCCAAGTGTTTGAATTTTTTGATTGTTTCTATTCCTACCACACTATTGTCTGTGTCCATGGGTTATGCATATATTCATATAGATTCTTTGGTTAATCTCTTCCCTCTCCCCCTTTCCTCTGAGATTCCTTGTTCTCTTCCATGCTTCCATGTCTCTGGATCTGTTTTGTTCATCAGTTTATTTCGTTAATTATATTCCACCTATAAGTGAAATCATGTGATACTTGTCTTTCTCTGACTGGCTTATTTCACTTAGTAAAATACTCTCCAGTTCCCTCCATGCTATCTCAAAGGAAGAGATCCTTTTTTTTTTTTTAACAGCTGCACAGTATTCATTGTTCTTTCCATTGTTCTATAAAGATAAAATAAAATGAAACAGAGCAAGCAAACAAACAAAAGAAGTTCACATATAACTTTGACATATAAATGAGATACATAAATAAAATATAAATAAATATAAATGAAATATTAAAAAGTAAGCAGACATTAAGATTTAAGATGAAATAAAATATAACTAAACAGGGCAGGAAGAAAACAAAGTCTTCATGTCAGGAAAGAGATATTTTCCTTAATGAAAACCAATAAGAATATGCATTTCAAGGATTACATTTTTTAAATGGGAAAATCCCCAGAATAATTTGCCATGTGTTGTATTTTGGAGATAGTTAAACCACGAGAGTAAAGTGTACTCATAATGCAGCCGACCCTAGAGGAAACCACTAATTTTTACTCTTGGGAGATGTGACCTACTATGAAAGTATTTGTGTTGTCAAGAAGAGTGATATAATGGCAGAGGCAAAGAGAAAGTGGTTTTCCTCATGAGAATGGAAAATTGGAGAATAAGGTCTTGCCTATTTATTTATTTAGGGAAAAAACAGGACTAGATGACCAGCAGTGTTCAGCAGCCTGAAAACCATGGTCAAGAGCAGGGATCACAGGAGAGTGAGACGGACCTGGGTTCGAATCCCACTATGCCATTTTAGACTTGGACAAATCAATGAAGCTTTCTTATATTCTGTAAAATAGTCATATGATGATCTCAGAGGGTTGTTTTGAAAAAGACCATGTTTTTAAAAAACTTGGTACATAATAAGCATTCACAAGTGGTAATATAAGACAAACAAGCAAGCAAACGTTTGCTTGCTTGTTTGTCTTTTACAATACAAAAAACAACACGAACCACACACACACAATTTTCTAAAACTAAAAATCAAGAAAAGTATGCTCCTGAAATTTGGTGTATCTACCAAAAGGCAACACCTTTCAACCTAACACAATTAGTAGATTGTACCTACTTCATCACCAGGAAAAGAAATAGAGTGAATTGCCTCCTGATAGTAGACAGTGAGCTATTTAGTACAGAGTTTATCTAGAAGCGTTAGTTATCCTGATGCATGTAATTCCTAGCCTGGTTTCCTTTGTGACGGTTGATGGTGGGGTGGAGAGTTGAGTCAAACAGGGGTCAAGATGCCAACATTATTACTCATAAAGGACTGTCAGGGATAGACATAGACATGCAGCCTGTCTCTAATATTTAAGAATATTGAAACAGATTACTGCCTGATCCTCCTGTTAGTTGACAAGTACTGCCAAGTGTCTGTAGTCATTCCTTGGAAACTAGAGGTCTCATGGCCAAATACACTGTGTTCTCGTGTTCTCCCACATGAGTATATTTAGAGATGAAATCAGTTTGAAATGAACATTAGCAGTCTTAAAGGGGAAATGAAGTCATAACTAGACAGTTTTATCTTTTTGCCTTGGTGACAGGGTATGTTAAGTGCTCACTGCATTCAAATGTTTCTGGGCTTTAAAAAAGTATATATATTTTTCTTGGTAAGAATAGGTACAAAGAGGAGAAGAAGAAAAAAAACCTCATATCTGCCACCCAAATATAATTACTACTAGCACTTTTCTGTGTATCATTCCGTTTTTACAAATCTGTAAAGATACTGAAATATTTTTAATCTGCTCTTCCTTTTCAAAATTATAATATATTTTAAATGTTTTAACATCTTTATAAACATATTTAATAATAATATAGTGTATAATATTTCACTAAATAGATTTAGCACAATTTAAGTAATCATGCCATTGTTATTTCCAGATTTTTAAGTTGTTTCCAGATTTCGCTTTGCTGATATAAATAATGCTGGTGTATCGTTCTGCATAAAACCTTTTGCTGTTTTACATTTCTTACTTTAAGATAGATTCTCCAGAGTTGAATTTTAGAGTTCTAGGTATACAGGGGTGGGTAAAAGTAGGCTTACAGTTTTACTCTGACATTCTTTTGAGTTAATAAAGCCATCGTAATAAACATAATCTGCATGTATTTTTCCATATGAACTGTAAACCTACTTTTGCCCACCCTGTTTTTAGGGTATAAGGTATGTTCCCTCAAGGCATTTTTAGTAGGAGTCAAAGAACCACTTTCTCCGGATAAAAACCTAACTGGTGCCCTACAATCTGGTGCCTGAAGATTATCCCGAGGCGTTATATTATAGAAATCTCAATGGGGGGGGGGGTACTCCTGTATATGAGAGTTGTAAACCATTTAGCAGCTGCTACCAGGAGAAAATGTGGACCTTCTTTGCTGCTCTTCTGATGTAAAGGAGAAGCTTAACAGAAAACTGAACATATTTTCAACTTGATAAATTCCTTAAGGAAGGGGAGAGGAACGAATACTTGTTGAGTGCCTACTTGGCTTCAGGCACAGTGATGGAGTTACATAGTAGGGTTGTTGCCTCAGTTGTACCACTCATGCCTTTTCCCCTCCAAGATTCTGGTCAATAAAATACAGCACAAGAGACATGAGTTTAACAGGGCTCAACATTTCAGCCATATGACTGGTAAAGTTGGATTGAGGAGGTGAAATGTCTCCAAATTCCTTCTAAACCTAGACTTCGGAATCCATCTGTCTGTCATATCTACCTGCTTACAGGTGAGCAGCCAGAGTTGATTAGCATGCCCTTTTGATCTGCTTATCACATAAGGATTAAAAACACAGGTGTTCACTGTGTGAGCGTAGGTTTACAGAGTGTGTTTACCGGTGTTCGCTATGTAAGAGTAGGCTCCAGAGGACACGAGGCAATCTCCTGTCCACACGGCCATGCAGTCCTTGCCTTTTGGTCAACACAGGCTACTGGAGAGCTGCCTCTCCATGAACCCAGTCAGACCAACCAGTCCTCCTCTCCTGGGGAGTGCTCTAGGGGGGTGGGGCCCTCACGGAAACACGAGAAAGGGAAATCCTTCCTCAAGTTATCACAAATAGCCTTTAAAAAGATTATTATGAAGATCAGAGCCATACTTACGGGTAGGGAACCTGAAGTTCAGATATGGTCTACAATTTCTTAAGGTCACATAACTAAGTGACCAGGGGCTGAATAAACATTCAAACTCAGATGTGCCAGACCCCAGGTATTACTGGTGGAAGTGGGGTTCCTGGGGTGCTGTCAGGAAAAGAATTTCCTGAGGCCCCCACGGGAGGATGGAGGTTGTGGAGAGTTTTATTGATAATGTAAAATTAAGCGGGTTCCCCTCCAAGATCCTATCTCTGTCCATCTTGCCATTTAAATCCAATCTTGTCTTCAGCAGGGAGAGAATAAAGGCTACTGCCTACAGCTTTTGCTCCATATTAAAGTCCAGTCCAGTCCAGTCCAGCAACCTTTTTCTACCTATTTCATATTGAGTCACAGGCTGCAATCCTTCCTAAATCAACTTCCATGAGCAAACTTCAGGTCTTTTTTAAGGTTAAGTGCCAAATTTATTATGTTAAGTATTTCTTAACCATTTAGCATGTATCAAACTGTGCTATACTTTTAAAAATTAGATTTCCATTTTTAATGTGTTATTGATGAAGTTTTTAAATTTTAAACCCTAGCCTATTTTTCCTATAAGTCTTGTGATTTTTATTGGGCAATTTTGCTTTAATGGGGTGATTTAAAAATTTTTTTTTATTGATTTCAGAAAAGGAGAGTGGGAGAGAGAGCGAGCTAGAAACATCAACGATGAGAGAGAATCATTGATCAGCTGCCTCCTGCACGCCCCACACTGGGGATTGAGCCGGCAACCCAGGTATGTGCCCGGACCGGGAATGGAACAGTGACCTTCTAGTTCATAGGTTGACAATCAACCACTGAGCCATGCCAGCCGGGCTAATGGAGTGACTTTTAGGAATATAAATATTCCATTACAGCAGAAATAATTATACATATTTTCTGGTGATTTGAAATACTGCTTTTATTTTTTATTAAATTTCTGTATGTGCCGTTCCTATTTCTGAACATCCAATTTTGTTTCATGGCTAGTCTGACTACCCATATGCCAATGCCACATAATTTTAATTATTAAGGCTTGATACTATTTTAATAGCTAATAGAGCTAGCTAATCCTCTTCCTTCTACTCACCTCCCTCAACCCATAGTTCCTATATTTCAGAGTTTTCCTGTCCTACTTTGCTTTCTTGTTTTTCCATGTGGACTTTTGAATCAATTTTATGAACTCTAGGAAAAGATGTTGATGATTTAAATGGAGTCACATTAAATTAATGAATTAATACAGAAAGAACTGACATCTTTATAATATTGATGAAATATCTGCAGAAAATGCCTTCCATTGCTCAAGGCTATTATATTTGTGCTTTTCAGAAGTGTTTTAATGATTTTTTTCTCATAAAGATATTTACATTTCTTACTAAGTATATTTCTAGCATTTCATATGTTTTTTTGTTGCTATGGTAAATGGGATCTTAGTTTCCATTATATCATTTAAATGGTGGTTGTTTTGATAAAGTCTATTGATTTCTATATCCTGCTACCTGAGTTATTGTGTGTGGTTGTTGTTCCATTGATTTTCTTGGAGTTTCAGGTATACATCACATCAGATGACATAATTCTTCTGTTATTAAGCAAGAGAAAGCTTCTAGGGCCTTTTCCAATTCACATGCCTTAAAGGCCTTTTCTGTATGGCATTAGACGTAATGCTTCCAATACATGTGAAATAGCAGTGACAGCAATTTTTCTCGGGTAGCTCTTGCTTTAAAAAAGAATGGTTCCAGTATTTACCACTTATATGAGCTCCTGGCTTTTAGGCTGTAATATATTAAAAGCAAGTTTCTATCTATTACCATTTTAATGAGTAATTAAACCTTTATTAGTAACCCTTATTAGGAAGGAGAAGAGAATTCCTGGGTCTAACTGAGCATTGTTTGATGAAATAGGCTGTTAAGGTTGTACAGAAGAAAATATAGTAACTAGAAAGCAGGCTTCTTGAATTTTTAATAAATAGTTGTGAAAATAGAACTTCTTTGAATCTACCACTGAATCTGTTTCCAGTTTTACCATGATGAGAGGTGGTGATTCTAAATGGATTATGGACAAATTTGGGTGTGGAAATAGGGTGGGTGGGGAGTATAAGGGTGAGCAAAAGTAGGACTACAGTTGCGAGTATGTGAAAGAGTTTATACATGTGCTATTATTTTTAAAAAAATATTTTTATTGATTTTTTTACAGAGAGGAAGGGAGAGGGATAGAGAGTTAGTCACATTGATGAGAGAGAAACATCGATCAGCTGCCTCCTGCACACCTCCCACCGGGGATGTGCCCGCAACCAAAGTACATGCCCTTGACCAGAATCGAACCTGGGGCCCTTCAGTCTGCAGGCCGACGCTCCATCCACTGAGCCAAACTGGTCAGGGCTACATGTGCTATTATTTATTAACTAGAGGCCCAGTGCATGGATTCATGCACTGGTGGGAATCAGCCTGGCCTGCAGGGATTGGGCCGAAACCGGCTCTCTGACATCCCCCGAGGGGTCCCGGATTGTGAAAGGGGGCAGGCCAGGCCTAGGGACCCCACTGGTGCACAATCGGGGCTGGGGAGCGACCGTGGGAAGGCTCCAGGGCGTGTTCCGCCCATCTTGCCCAGCCCTATCAGCTGGATCCCAGAGGCAAGCTAACCTACCGGTTGGAGTGTCTGCCCCCTGGTGGTCAGTGTGTGTCACAGCGACAGGTCAAATGGTCGATCAGTGGGACACGTAGCATATTAGGTTTTTATTGTATAGGATTATTGTATTATTTTTATAAGAACAACTGAAAACCTGCTTTTGCCCACCCTGTGTTCATGAATGAAACTTTATCCTATATAATAAAAGCCTAATATGCTGTGTCCGTTTGTCCGTTCAACCAAAGTGTAATATGCTAATGATATGCGAAGGCCACTCAACCGCTCACTAAGACTTGCACTGACCACTAGGGGGCAGACAGTTGACTGACCAGTCGCTATGATGTGCACTGACCACCAGGGGGCAGACGCTCTGACCAGTAGGTTAGCTTGCTGCTGGGGTCTGGCTGATCAGGACTGAGCGAGATGGGCCAGACACGCCCTGGAGCCCTCCCACGGTCCCTCCCAGCTGGCCAACCTCCCGCATCCCTCCCTGGCCCCGATCGTGCACTGGTGGGGTCCCTTGGCCTGGCCTGCGCCCTCTTGCAATCTGGGCTGAGGGACCCTCCCTCCCAAGTGCATGAATTTCGTGCCCCGGGCCTCTAGTTAAGATACAACAGATAATTACTAAAGATAAATATTTTTGTGACACATTTTCTGAAATACTATTCTCTTATCATTTTTTTATTGTTTAAAAATTTTAGCATGTTATAGTCTAAATCTAGATAGGTAGAAGGTAGACTATAGTAAAAAAAATCTGGGTCATGTTACTTATCTCTTTGGGCTTCCTGACCTCATAAAAGTAGAAATTTATACTAGATCTCTTACATATCCCTTCCAATTCTGAAATCTTATAAATTTCTTACAAAGGACACTTCATTCTATTTTTAATGTAAATGGATACAGAAATGTAATGAAATGTATTGATCTTTTTAAGGCAAGCCATGTAAATAAATAATGTGATTGATATAAAATGTTCTCTTGAATACTCCTACAATTATGGAAATGTTTTTATTAAGTTTTAAATTTTAGTTTATAATATATATGGTAACTCTATGTCATTTGTCTGCTCTTACCTTTGACAAACTTTGCCATCAAAGCATTTTATGGAAAAGAGTGCTTTTATTACAATGACATATTTGGTAACAACTTCCATTTGTAGAAAAATGTAGATTACTTATTGTAACCTATTAGGAATCAATATAGCGACTTAAGTAGTCTAATATTTCTTATTCTCAATAAATTTTCAGGATCTGAAAATTTGCCCTGTTGACAAGCTAATAATTTAGTCTCATGAATGCTGTCAGAAGGCACTTTTACATCAGAGATAAAGGACAATTTTAAAATCACAGATAAAGGACAAGTTTTTAACCACAGCAGTAGTGGTGGCCAGAATATCAGCACTTCTGTATGGCTTCTCTGAGTTTCTGTTCCCACAGTGAAATGAGACTGAGCCTAGATAATAACTGCGTCCATAGTGGGCTGTGTTATGGGAGAGAAACCCTGAATCTTTTATAATAGACAACAAGGATACCGATACCTGCTCTTCGCTCCATATGACACATTATCTCTGTTTACCTAAGCTGTTCGCTATACAAATATCCTTGAAAAGATAGTCTACAACAGCAGACAGTGGGTGCCTCGGCTCACAGGAAGTGCAGAAACATGAGCGACCCACAGAGAGGTGTCTCTCAACACTTACACATCTTGATACTAACTTTACATGTTCTGATTAATTTTTAATAACTCTTACATGTTTAGATAAAGATATGTCAAAACTTGAAATTTTAAGCTCAGCCTAATACATTTGTGAAGACATAAATCTGGAATAACCAGAACTATAGAAGCTTTCATATTGGGTTAGACAATGATATGTCTAAAATGGCATGTAGCTAATTATAAAATGGTATATCTTTATTAATATTTGGTAGCAACTGAATCCCAATGCTATTATATGAGTTATTATGATTCTTTTTCTGTCCTACTGTTATTTGTTTGACTCTGGGGAAATTACTCTGATGTTTTCTAAAAGTCAATCCTGGAGTGCTGTGAGTAGCAGGATGACAACTTTGCAAGTCAGTTGATAACAACTGGAAATAGACATTGGAAGATGAAATGGACAATGCTTTAGAATGGGGATTCCAAATTTGGGGTTAGCAAGAGTTGAGGGGCCATAAAATCATCATTACAAAGTAGAGTGAAAATTGAATTGCCTCTGGAATTGAGAAATTTTGAGGGGACAAATGGTGCAAATTTAGTTTTATGAAAGTGATGTGTTGACTTATATGCATATATGCATAACCATGGACACAGACAATAACCATGGACACAGACAATGTGGTGAAGGTCTGGAGGGGGACAGCTGTAATACTTTGAACAATAAAGATAAATTAAAAAAAATAAAGTGGATGTGTTAACAGAAAGATCTGGCAGACATCACACAGAGGCAGCCTGTCAGGAATGCCGTCAGCTAAACTCCCAAGGTTTCTCAGTGAATCCAGAAGAAACTAAAATAGATTTTACTAATAAATTGTCAACGGGTTCCAGGGCTGCCTGCCAATGGCCTCCAGCCAATCATCTTCCACAAAGGAAAGTGCAACAAGTGCCCTGCTCTCAGTCTGTGTTTTGTTTTTCCAACTTAGTCTCCTCTTTGTTTTATAAACTCTGTTTTTGCTATTGTTGGTTGGAAAGTGTTTAATAACTGGCTTTAATATGAGTTACAATTTGTGTGAATATTAACTCTTTCGGAGTTACGTGTTGACAGTCCAAATTTGTGTCTTCTGCACTCATGTGCAAAATTATTTTCAAATGTATAAGCTATTTAGTTAAATACATTACAAGTTTATATAAAAGCAGTAATAAAAGCAGCTTTTAATGTGTATTTTCTCCATCAACAGATAATGATGAAGACAAAGGCTCTTATACTAACCATAATCAATTAGCCAGTATTTTAAAAATACCTATTATATACTTAGCATGGACTCAGAACACAACTAGTTAGGAATACGAGAGAAACACAAAGTGTTTGAGTAATTTGGTAATTATGTTGTTAAGCAGGAAAAAGATTAGTCTGGACAATAAATACGCTAACAGTTTAGAGGAGAGGTTTAGCAAGCAGAGGTCAAGGTGGGGCTGAAGTGATGGAGGGGTTATAAAGTGTGTGGTTATGAAGAAAATGTCATGAAGAACATTTTAAAAAGTTACAACAACCAGAGCAAAGTGGCAAATTACACCAGCAAAGATGGAGAAAATGCATGTAGAAATGGCCCCTGACTTCCAGTGGTTCAACTTCTGAGTTTTAAAGTTTATAATGATGTGAAAGCAATATGCACTCAGCAGATATTATACTTCAAAGTTTGAATTTTGATCTTTTCCTGGGTTAGCAACATGCAGTATTATATTCTTGTGATGCGGGGCAGTGGCAAGAAAATTAGTTTGCCTAACAAGGCTAATGTAAGTGTTCTGAGCGTGGTTAAGGTCGGCCAGGCTTAGCTATGATGTTTAGGTGTTTAGGCGATTTAAATACATTTTTACCTTACAATAGTTTCATTTGGGTTTATCAGGATCTAATCCCATCATAAGTAGAGGCGCACCTATATAGGGAAAATGGGGTTTGTATAGTTTGAGTGCTGGTTATTGGTGAAAAGTCTATCATTGACCAAACTCTACCCAGCCTCCCCTGAACTCTTTTTCAACTAGGCCTGACTTTTGGACTTTCATGTTCTTCTCTGTATTGTCCAATTTTAGTGAGTATACTGCTACGTCAATTTAATTAGAATTCCCCACCCTCAATATTTGATTTGGTTCCCCATCTTCCACCATCCTTCAGTGATGTCTGGTCATCCTAGCCTGCCTCAACAAGAATCCTGTTAGGACAGTTTAGCCAGAATCCTCCTTCACCCCTTATGTTCCCTTTTAGTAATTTTCCATCCACTGAGACCATCCTACTTTTTTTCATAAATTCCCACTTGCCCACGCTCTATATGGAGCTGAGCGTGATCTCTCTCTCTCACTTCAATATTCTATCTCAGTGGTTTCTGTAGTATCGCAATATCCCCTCCTTGAATAAAACCTTCCTCCCTGTGCTTTCACGGGCACCACTGGATATTTTTATTCTTTAACATAGGGCAGCAGCATAGCCTTTACATGAAAGCTTTTTAGAAACACAGAATCTCAGACTCCAACCTTGCATTTTTAACAGGATTTCTCAGGTGATTCATATGTACATTAAAGATTGAGAGACATGGCCAGGTGGTTGGTTTTCAATGCTTGTCACTAAACCAGGACTACTTTGGGCTAAATAAAAATGCCTGGAGAACTTGTCGAAATAGAAATTCTCGGTACCCTCCACTGGAAGCTCTAATTCAGTAGGTCTGAAGTCTAGGAATGTTAACAAGCTCTGCCGGGGGGTCATGATGCATCACTGCCCCAGGCTTAGGCCAGTGTCTTCCAACTTTGACTTGATCTTATTCCAGATCAATGATTCTCAACGTTGGCTGCACATTAAAATAACTTGGAGAACTCTTTAAAAATATTGATAGCTTAAGGATGAATAAAAGGAACCCTGGGTTTTTTTTTTTTTTTTTTTTTAAAGAAGAGTTACATATGAGCTAGACCTTTTAGGAAGATTATTTTCATCGTGATATGAAAAATGGATTAAAAAGAAATAAGGAATGTGAAACCATTGTAATAGCACAGGGGAGAGCTGTTGTACTGAAACACTTACAATAAAAATGGAGAGGAAGATTTTGAGGGAAGAAATATTTAGAATGAAGAATGATCAGGGCTGTGAGATGAATTTATGGTAAGGAGTGTGTTCCACAGGGTAAGAGTCTGTAGAGAGGTCAGACTTGAAATTGAAGGTTGAAAAATTACTCTTGAATTGGATGGTTAAGAACTGATAGAGATTTTTGACAGTATTATTCTTGCAAAGGGTGGGAATTTAAAATGCAAGAGATTGTAGAGAGAATTAATGATGAAAAAAATATGGTTGTTGGATGAGTTTGTTTAAAATTTAACCAAGAAGACAAGAAAAAAATAATGTTTGCTAGAAAAGAAAAATAGTCTAGTGAAGTTGGTGGTTGTCTTAAAGAAGGGTGAGATCTATACATTTAGCCCAAAATGGTCCTGGTTTAGTGACAAGCAGAGAAGAAACTGAAAATAGTAAGCAAAACAAGATAATTCTCGATTTTTTTTGTACATTAAAACTGTGAAAAAAATTCAAATTTTACTTCACTAGTGGCAATATTTGTCAAAAGGTGCTATGGGTTAAAAAAAAATAACAACAAAAACCAACCCTGAGAACAGGTTTAGATTTTGTGAAATTCATTCTTGTCACTTTAATCCATGGCATAGCAACACCCGAACACCTGGGGCATGGTATTAAAGGACCTCAGACAAACACAACTGGCCCAGAACAAGTGATGTTCTTTCATTTTGAGAACTGATCTCCCTTTGGAGTCCTGTGAATGGTGGGGCTGAGATAGACGGAGGATCAGTACACATAATCTTACCTATTACAATTCATTTAGTCTCTTCTGTCTAGAATAGCCTCTTTTGGGGAAATAATCAATTCATTCAAAATTCAAACTTCCTAATGGGCTGTTTTCCTTCTCTCGCAAGGGTCTCTCTTTTGCTTTCTCCATTTCAAGAGAGTGTCTAGGTGTGTGTTTATGATGGTGGAAGTCTGACTTACATTAACTCATTGTGGCCTCTCAATTAGCCTAAGTTTTGTCCTTTTTTTGTCTCATACTGGTCTCCACTGTGTTGAAGTTGATTATCTTCTCTGGTCCTGCAGAGATGTGCTTATAACACCTTGATTCTGACTAGTATGTGTCTTTTGCTTTATTCCATGGTTCTTCCCATTTGTCTCCAATAATGGCGTGCTTCTCACCTATGTTGACTAATTAACCAAAGTGTCACTAAGAATGAAAGAGATGAATAAGCTGCTAAAATGTTGCTTAATTTATATAACAGTAAAAACTGTAGACCTGATGACTATTCATCCGACTTCAGTCACTATGTGGAGAATGATGAATTTCTACTTAGTTTCTAGATCTAACAGAAGTAACTCATTTCACAGACCTAGAACTCCTTGATTGAAGGGGAGGTCCGTTTCTCTTGAGGAAGGATGCCCCATACAGCCACCAAGTATGTATTGTAAATCTTCCTTCACACCTTTCCCATTTCATCATATGCACAGGTTCTGCCCACACTTGAGGGGAGAGGCTAAAGGTCAATGGGGATTATATTAGGATTCTGACTATCACAGCTACTATATACTCATATGTAGAGTATCACTTTCCTTCTTCCATTCTCTCAGAGATACATTTTATTTCTTGTTTCATGGCATCATTGTAAGAAGGTGTCAGTAAATCTCTTCAAATATTTATACTTGCTTAAACTGCCATGTGTCTTAAATTGACAGTTTGGTTTTAGCCTTATTTCTTAGTTGGATAATTGGTGAATTTTAATCCAAGGGATTCTGGATTTCATTGGCTGTAAGCTATGTTTTCGGCTATATTCAAAACCACAGGACACACACACACACACACACACACACACACACACACCCTACAGCCATATTCAGAATTTCTGGTGGATTATCTCAGAGTTTTAATATTGTCTTGCTGTTTGTTAGTAATAGGCCTGGCATAATTTTATTCTCTCCCAGTTTGAATATATAGAATGTATAAAAACTTATGAGAGCATTACAGAATTCTAAAATGACAGAAAAAAACCCAGATGTTCATGGCATTTTGTTTTATCTTTGGGAATGTGCACTTTATTAGTAGTAACTATGTTTTAGTTGCATTTTTCAGTTTACAAGATATCATGCCACATATTTATTTATGTCATTATTGCTTAGCAGGACTATAATGAAGAGGAAAGTGAGGCCTACATTGGTGATTTCCCAAATTATGCACGTAGAATTGAATAGAGCTGGGACTTTCAACTTCAAGTATAGAGCTTTCTCATAAAGCTGCTTTTCTACCACATGAGTAAAAAGACTTCATTATTGCTCCTATATTTGCATGAAATAATAGAGATAGAGCTTTCTAGAATTGAAGGGGTGTTCTTTTGTGTAGTCCTATTCTGGGCAGCTCTGAACTGGTTTAAAAGTATGAATCTGTCTTTTCCCTATGTCTTATGTGTAATTCTTTTCCAATTGGTTTTATTTTATACTAGAGGCCCATTGCAGGAAGATTCCTGCAAGAATAGGGCTTCCTTGGGCCGATCGTGCCACCAAACCCTGCCGCCCAGGGCCGCACATGGGGGTCCTGGCTGGCGGCAGGGCTTAGGTGGCACATGGGGGCCCCGCCGCCCAGGGCTGCACACAGGGGCCCAGATGGCGGCTTGCGCTAATCCGCCCTGCCTGCAGTATGCAAATTAGCTGCCATCTTTGTTGACAGTTAATTTGCATATCACTCTGATTGGCTGATTGGCGTAGTGAAGGAATGTCAATTAGCATCTTTGTATTTTATTAGATAGGATTATGATCTATCTTTACACTTTGGTATATGTTTTTTATCTGCTTCATGTTCTCCTTGTATTTTTATGAATCTTATTTAAAAGAGGGAACAAATGGAAAAACAGTTAATAGATTTGTTCAAGGATTTCACAGCTCTTCACACTTACACTATTCCTTATTATTCACATTTCATTGTCTGGTGGCAAATTTTCTAACAGAAAAGAGGGATGATAATATTAAAAATGGAACTATTCAGGAGGTTTGGATATTTATAAGCACAATCTACAATGCAAGTGGCTTTTGTTGAGTAGATGGAGCTTACAAAAGATGGTATAACCTGGCAGATATCAGGTGACTTTAAATTATTTTGCACAAATAATAAATATAGGTATAGATGCATGATAAATGTGAATAGTCACAAGAATGTGTAGTGAGAAGTGAGTTTTTCTCCTGACCCTATGTTCCAGTCCCTGTCAGTTGTTTGGTGACTTACAGTGAATACTTGGAGAGGTTTAGTTCTTCTTCAAAATAGGAAAAAAGGATTTGCTAATGTTGGAAACTATAGCAGAATTTAAGAATGAGTGGGAAAAGACAGTAAAATGCATTTGTATGTGTATGGGAGAAAAATCTCTTGGTATCCAATTTCCAAGACAGACACAAAGTTGAATGACTGAGAGAACATGATACTATTTTATGTATGCTTGCTGAATTCAGCACAACATGATGAATATTTATCACTAATTGAGCTCCTTCTACCATGTTCTTGCTAAGCTCATTAATAGAGCCCCATTCCTTCAGTTATCTTCACTTGGATTGATCTCTCAGTTATGATATGGAAGAAACATGTCATTAGAGATAACCCACAAGCTGGCTGCCCAACAAAAGTAAAAAAAAGACAAATAATTTAGACTTTCAGAGGTTTTGATTGTATTGAATGTTGCTTGTTAAGTAGATTCATTTTTTTTATTTCTTTATTTTATTTTATTTTATTTTATTTTATTTTTTTATTGCTTAAAGTATTACAAAGGGTATTACATATGTGTCCTTCCCCTCCCCCCCCGCCCTTGACAGTCCCCTAGCCTCCCCTATCCCCCAGTGTCTTATGTCCATTGGTTATGCTTATATGCATGCATACAAGTCCTTAGGTTGATCTCTTACCCCCCTCCCTCCTGCCCCCCACCCCTCCCCGGCCTTCCCGCTGCAGTTTGACAATCTGTTTGAGGCAGCTCTGCCTCTGTATCTATTATTGTTCAAAAGTTTATAATGGTCTCTATTATCCATGAATGAGTGAGATCATGTGGTATTTTTCCTTCATTGACTGGCTTATTTTACTTAGCATAATGCTCTCCAGTTCCATCCCATGCTGTTGCAAATGGTAAGAGTTCCTTCTTTTTTATAGCAGCATAGTATTCCATCATGTAGATGTACCACAGTTTTCTAATCCATTCATCTACTGATGGGCACTTAGGCTGTTTCCAGATCTTAGCTATGGTGAATTGTGCTGCTATGAACATAGGGGTGCATATATCCTTTCTGATTGGTGTTTCTGGTTTCTTGGGATATATTCCTAGAAGTGGGATCACAGGGTCAAATGGGAGTTCCATTTTCAGTTTTTTGAGGAAACTCCATACTGTCTTCCATAGTGGCTGCACCAGCCTGCATTCCCACCAGCAGTGCACAAGTGTTCCTTTTTCTCCACATCCTCTCCAGCACTTGTCGTTTGTTGACTTGTTGATGATAGCCAGTCTGACAGGTGTGAGATGGTACCTCATTGTTGTTTTGATTTGCATCTCTCGTATAATTAGTGACTTTGAGCATGTTTTCATATGTCTCTTGGCTTTCTGAATGTCCTCTTTTGAAAGGTGTCTATCTAGGTCCTTTGCCCATTTTTTGATTGGATTGTTTATCTTCCTTTTGTTAAGTTGTATTAGTTCCCTATAAATTTTGGAGATTAGGCCCTTATCAGATATGACATTGGCAAATATGTTTTCCCACACAGTGGGTTTTCTCGTTGTTTTGTTGATGGTTTCTTTTGCTGTGCAGAAGCTTTTTATTTTGATGTAGTCCCATTTGTTCATTTTAGTTTCAAGTGCCCTAGGAGCTGTATCAGTGAAGAAATTGCTTCGGCATATGTCTGAGATTTTGTTGTCTTTGGATTCTTCTAGAATTTTTATGGTTTCCTGTCGTACATTTAAGTCCTTTATCCATTTTGAGTTTATTTTTGTGTATGGTGTAAGTTGGTGGTCTAATTTCATTTTCTTGCATATATCTGTCCAATTTTCCCAACACCATTTATTGAAGAGACTATCTTGGCTCCATTATATGTTCTTGCCTCCTTTGTCAAATATTAATTGAGCATATTGGTTCGGGCCGATTTCTGGGCTCTCTATTCTATTCCATTGATCTATATGCCTGTTCTTGTGCCAGTACCAGGCAGTTTTGAGAACAGTGGCTTTGTAATACATCTTGATATCTGGTATTGAGATCCCACCTACTTTGTTCTTTTTCAGGATCGCTGCAGCTATTCGGGGTCTTTTTTTATTCCAGATCAATTTTTGGAGAGTTCGTTCTAGATCTGTGAAGATTCATTTCTAACTCTATTCTTCATAGTGTCTCAGAGGGTTGAGAAAAAAAGCGATGAGGTTGAATGGAATGACGATAGCTTCTGGGGTGATGTGGTGTCATGGTTAGGAGCCTTACCTGTGGTGGATTGGATGCGCAACAGGTAAAGGGTGAAATACTGGGTAGTGTTAGTAATTGAATGATGCAGCGGGGAATAATATAATTGTCTGGCCTTTGTTAACTGATTTTGAAGGAGAACCACAGGCTCCGATCAGCCAGTTGTTCACTTAGGACACGGCAGTGTTTAAAGTGACTCATCTCTTGCAGCTGGAGACCAAATTGGAACTGGAATAGAATTGTGAGGGTGGTCAGGATGCAAAGGAGATGGAGAGAGAACCCTTGTCAGGTCCTTTATGTTAGAGACAGGGTCCTGATAGTGGAAAGTTGAGAAATAAGAAGAGAAAGTTAGGTAGATGTGCCTGAGAGTTTTGAACCCTTAATTTCCCTAGGCTGGCAGAAGTGACCCTGCCCATGTGTTAGAGAAGAACATCCTTTCCTCGCCTGGAGATGAAAGACGCTACGTGAAAAGCATTAATAGGGCCAAATGCCTTGCAAAATGATGCTTGTCCTCCTTAAGACATACTCCTTCCTTCCCTCATTGCCTAGAGACAAATAAAACAAAAGTCAAATTTGAGGACAGCTTGAGGAAGAAAGCCTAGGGGGGTAGATAATAGCAAAGCACTGCAGCATCTGAATATGATGTACCAGCTGGAAGTGGGGAACATGTGTGGGAGTAGATCTTGAGGTCACTGGCCTTGGGCTGGAATATAAGGCTGAGAAGTGGAGAGTTTATTGACCTGGGTTCACATTCCCATGACTCAAGATTTAATGTACTAACAAGGACAACCCGAGCCTTTCCTAATGCCCTACTGCGATGGCTCTTTGAAGGTAGGTGAAGCCAGAACTTCCTTAACAGAATATTGAGAAATGGAGTTAGAAGCTCAGGAAGGTGGGTATGTTAGAATGGATTTATTATGTGAGACTAGCAAACCCATCCCTGTCTCTGTTTCCTGGGAGATCCCAGATGACACTTCATTCATGAAAACAGTACAGAAGGCACTGTTGAGGGAGACATTGGCATCTTGGAAAAGTTCTGTAGTGGCTGTCCTCTCTGTTCTACTACCGACAGCTGGAGATTGCCACCTGGGCTTGCCTAGAGAAAATGGGAATGACAGGATATCAGAATATCTGAAGCCAAATGATGGCATCTAGGACATAATTACTGTGACAGGCAGCAAGGCCAGAGTAGCAAGCGGGAGATCTTGATGTTGTGGGATCTGTGGCAAGGGTTTCATACATTGTGGTGCTCCTGGGAGAAGGGAGATGGAAAGCTAATTAGGGTGTAGCTTGCTAATTTCAATTAATGGAAGAATATGAGGTGTGAAGAAAGGCTGATGTTAGAGGAGACAATGGAAAAACGATTCCAGATCTGAGCTAGTTATCAGAAAGATATGAGCTAATTCACAGATGTAGAAACCATAGGTTGAAGGAAAGGCTGGGTTCTCTTGAGAAAGAGCCCTAAGAGTTTAAGTTTATACAATAAACTAGAGGCCTGATGCACGAAGATTCATGAAAGAATAGGCCTTCCTTCCCCGGGCTGCCGGCATCTGCTTCTCTCTGGCATCCAGGACCCGGACCTTCGCTCAGGCCCTGCCGCCCTCCTGTAGCTCCCTCCACCCTCCGCACCCCCTCTCATAGCAGGCATCCTGCCCCGTCCTGGCCACTCCACTCTTGTGCGTGTGTGCTGCCCAGAGGCCTGAAGCGGCCGGGGCAGGGCAGAATGCCTGTGTCATCGCCATGAAGATGACGCAAGTGTCCACCATCTTTGTTGCATCAATTTGCATATTCCCTCCTTATTGGCTATGGGCGCCACCATCTTTGTTGTGGAATGACAGTTAATTTGCATATTCTGTCTTTATTAGAGAGGATATTCTCCAATTCTTATCCAGAAGGACTTATAACCATTTATCATATAATAATACATTGGATAAAGGCTTTTCAAGGGATTTTGGATAAATAATCTGAACTAGTACTTATGACAGGGAACCAGAAGCCTTGGTTCTGAGCCTTGGTTTGGGTGAATCTTTGGAAGGGCAGGTTTTAAAAGGAGTCCTGTCCAAAGTCTGTCTTATAGTGAGTCCAGCTCCCTGCACCAAGAAAAAAATCAGTTGAAACTGGGAGAAATTGCAGCGGTTAGTGTCACCCTCAAAGACTTAAAGTGAAAAGGGTTATTTCCAACATATTTCCTTGCAATTCACCTGTTTGACTCATGTAACAACCATGTGGATTTGGGAAGATGACAGTAGACTACCACAAATTTAACCAAGTGGTTGGTCCTAATGCAGCGGTGCCACATGTTTTATCTCTGCTAGAACAGATCAATATAGCTTCTTATACGTGGTATTGATCTAGCAAATGCATTCAAGAGTTTCAAGGTCAAATTACTCATAGTTAGATGAACAGTGGTACACATTTACTGTCTTGTCCCAGGACAATATTAATGCTCCTGCCCTCTATAATAATATCTTCAGGGACTTTGATATCTTAACATTTCAAAGATCATTACACTGGACTACTATTCTGATGCCTCTGCTAACTGGATCTGGTGTGTAAGAGGAAAGTACCCTAGTTACCCTAGGAATGGCATTCATGTCAGAACATAAAAGAAAAACTCTGTAAAGTTTCAGAGAGCTACTTGATTGTTAATGTTTTTAGAGATTCAGTGACCTTGGACATTCCAGGATGTTCTCTCCATGGTAAAGGACAAATTATCTCACTTTGTGCCCTGTACCCAGTACAACAAAGAAAATATTCAGAGTGTTTAATAGGCCTTTTCGGATTTTAAGGCAGCATACATGGCACTTAAAAACACTTCTTTTACCAAACACTGAAGCTAGTTTCAAGTGGGACCTGTAGCAAAAGAGGGCTCTGTAGCAGGTCTATGCTGTAGTTCAAGCTGCCCTGTCTCTCAGGCAGACCCACTTGTGCAAGAGGCAGATAAGGACTCCACATGGAGTATCTGGAAACCCTAACAGAGAAGTTGCAGAACAGACCCCTAGGGCTTTAGAGCAAGATCTTGTATTCCATCAGCAGTGGGTTCTGGTGCACTGCTGAGCACTAGTAGAGACCGAGCACCTGTCCATCAGCTGCCCACCACAGCCAGGGTAGATCACTGAGTTGTCAAGTTAGGCTGAAGATAGTGAAAATTCATTGCAAATGGTGCTATGGGTCATATCTTAGCATCCTAACCCCCAAGTGGCGTAGTATTAGGAAGTGGGGTCATTGGGAGGTGATATTTCATGAGGGTGGAGCCTTCATGAATGGAAACAGTGCCCTTACAAAGGAGGCTCTGAGAAAGCTCCCTTGCCCATTTCACCATGTGAGGTTGTAGCAAAAGAACAGCTGTCTATGAGGAAGTGGGTTCCTACCAGACACCAAATCTACTGGAGCCATATCTCGGACTTCCCAGCTTCCAGAACCGTGAGAAATAAATGTCTGTTGTTTATGAACCACCAAGTTTATGGCGTTTTTGTTATAGTACCATGAATGGACTAAGACAAATGGAAATGGTATTTTTGGGATCAGGCTCACGAAGGTCATAGGGCAAATAAATTAAGTCAACAGATGACCCAATTTCTATTTACCTCTCTTTAATGCATTTATAATAGCTCCCTCACCTCATATATATAGGTTGGCTCGATATGTGGAACCAAGTATGGGCTGCTATCTCATTATAGCCTTATTCACGGGTGGCCCTGAAGGACAGTGAGAAGGAGGAAACAATCCCAGTTAGCAGAGGTGTGAGCATTACACAGTTGTTTACTTTGTATGAAGGAGAAATGCTGAGATAAGGAGGTGGGGCTGAGCACCTGGCAGACAGAGGGAGAGAAAAATATATAAAGGGTAATAGAAATGTGAGACGATGAATATGAACTTTGGTTTAGGTATCAGTTGCAGCATCTGTAGTGTGTTCCTCTAACCCTTGTGTATTAAGCTTTTAAAAGAGGACAACACTTTGAAAGCTCAGTAATGGATTCATTGAATGTAGGGTGCGAGTGGATCTGAGAGGCACCAGGGGTGGACACTGTCAAGGTGCCTCTGGTGCCCTCACATCCTCTTGGTCATTTCTCTGAATCCAGCTGTGGCTGGGGTGGCCACTTCCCAGCATGTTTTTCCTCCTTTTACACTCATAGCATCTTGCCTCAAACACTGTATGTCTTTGATCTCAGCCCCCAGGCTCCTCTGACGCTGTAGATGAAGGAGGTCGGAAATAAGCAGCTGGAATATGGATCTAGATGTTAGGAAGTAGGTCCATAGAGGTCAATTTAAGTGTTTCCAGACTGTAGAAGGTATTTGAAGACATTGGAGGCAAAGATAGTCTCTAGGAAAAATTTCAAGAGAAAAGAGAAAGGTCATAGGGGAAAGTTCTAAAGAATATGTAAAACATTTATATTTGAGGAACAGTTAATATACAGGCAAAGAGGGAACACTGACAAAAAGCTTATAATATCAGGAGAATGCTTAATGTTTTTATTTAGGATGGCCTCACTTAGCCAAACTTACTAACCTCAAATTTATATAGAAAACATAAAAAATAGCACACACTTCTATAAGCAGTAGTTTATAAAGCCCTTCTGTAAGTTTTCACATCTGATACATAAAAAAATCATGCAATATGCTCAGCTGTCGAAATTATCCCCATTTTCGAGGTTAGGATATTGGATCCCTGACTTTATTGATAAAGAATGAATAGCTGAATGTTAAAGCAAAACCGACCCCTTGTTAAACTGCAGGAAGTAATTGATCATCTTTCTAGACTTTGAATTTTGGTTTCTGAATCAAAGTTTACAGCTCCCAGCTTCACATGTTATTTATAAGCCTGTTCTTATTATGCCTGTAGTTACAGCCGCATTCTGTTCTATATGCCTTGAACAGAGCAAAGATATGTCACTTAGGCCTCTATTTTAATCATTGCATGTTGATCAGTCTGTACATGAAAGCATTTATTAATTATTCTCATGCACTATCTCAGTTTAAGATAGGATCCTCAACTGTTAGGTTCATAAACATTGTTTCTCCTTTTGGGATATATAAACCCAAATGAATGGATAATATAAACAAATAACCTACACATAAAAGATGAAAATAGCCTACTGGTATTAGGTTTACTTTAAATATATTTGTATGTCTAGAGTAGACCATAGAAAGAAAGGAAAAGAATAATGTGATACATATTAAATACAAATCTTTAGTTTGTTGTTTTTGTGTAGATAAGTAATGTTCAAAGATTTTTTTTTTGCGGGGGGAAGAATTATATTAAATTTTGTAGATGTATACTTTTTTGTAGCAACAATAGACAAATTTTACAATGTTTCTAAATTTAAATGAACATAGCCAGAAATGATCAAAATGAGATTTCCCCCTTGATTTTGCATTAGGTGTATTACAGAATTATACACTTGAAACCTGTATAATTTTATTAACCAATGTCACTGCAATACATTTCATTTTAAAAAGTAAATTAAAAAAACCACACGTATTAGACCCTAGAGGGCACCCTACGCCTGCTGTTTTCCAAACGGTGGTGACATTCCTTCTCCACGCAGGGATGACTGTAGCCATTTAAAATTCACTGTGACGACTTCACAGAAGGTTAGAATTCTTATGCAAGATCTTGACATCAGTATGAATTAATGGGATTTTGCATTTTATGTTACATGTTTCCACTTGGGATATTTTTAAGTTCCTAAGATGTAGTTACGTTCTCAAGGGAATATACCTACATTTAAAAGGTTTACATGTTCCAATATGTGTAGGTCTAATTGTTTTCTCTGCATTGCTTAATTACATTTTATTTAAGTTTTTTACTTGATTACTATTGCTATAATAACATTATTATTACCATAGGTATTAAAACCCTTTATTCAGAGTTGGGGTATGTTTTCTGGAGTGGGATCGTCATGTTACTTTGATTCTTCTATAATTACATGCACATTATGTGTACGTGGGAGGGCCGCATCTGGTGTCTGCCTTGTAGTAAGTGTTAAATGAATGTTCCTTAAATCTAAAGCTGAAGATTAAAAAACCCTCCTAATGTTAATGTAAATATTACCCTCTCTGTATCTCTATATCTCTGCTCTCATCCCTGGGCCACTTATGGATTAGGTGATGGTAAGAACCTGGTCGCTAGGGGTTTAATTTAGCTCAGAGACCATTTTTGTTTACCAGTAGTTTTTTAAAAATCTGAGTTTGACTGCATTTAAATGATTGCATTCTAAATTCTAACAATGTGCACATTCCCCCATTGATATACACCACCTGCCTGACCTGAAATGCTGTGTGTGTTTAGACTTCTGAATAGACCCAGGATCTTTTGCTGGGAGCAGGTGTCTCTTTTGAACACTGTTTTGTGGTTAAGTGTTACCTCATCAACTTGGTTTATGGGCCCTTGTGTAAAGCCTCCTCAGCTTTCCGAATCCCTCCACTCTTTATCACTGACATTTTCTTTCCATTTGCAGGCGCAACTTGGCCAGACTTGAGCAAGAGGAACTGAAGTCTTAGGAATAGCTCACTGCTGCTTTTCCCGTTCTGACTTTGCTTTCACTGCTAATAACTTGTGTGGCACAAAGCTCCCATCATGTTCCGCATTTTCAGGAGGTGGGTACTGATTTTTTTCCCTGTTGTCTGAAACTTATCTTGGTAACATTTCTCCCCAATTCCTCCTCAAGTAACTTGAGTCCTATTTAAAATTTCTTCTATATCTGGAGACGACAGCGTTACCTGATCTACTGACCACTAGAGGGGGCTGTTATCTGCTGCCACTTACATTCTACATTCCCATGGCAGGGTTTCCCCACCCACCTATAAGGACCTGCCTTGTTGGACTCTCCTGACACAACACTTGCCCTCGTACTCTTCACCAGGTAGTCACAATCCCTCATGTTTAGGTGCACCTTTAAACACGTTATTTAACTTATCACATCAGCTCTGATGACAAGCCTCTATACATTTGATATCATCACTTCTTTTCTATAGGTGATAAAAATATTGCTGAAAAAGTCAGGATTTGCACCCAGGTCTTCATAGGGCAACTATCAGGGTACTTTTTTGTTGTTTGTTTAAAGTAATTGCGATCGGTAATAGGATTGTACTGTCTTACCTGAACTTCTGGTTATTACTGAGTCTGCGTAAGCTCTAGCCCACATTTTGAGGCCTCGATATTTTTGTTCAGCTCACTAAACCAGAGCTCAAGGCTGGCTCCAAGAACTGGATTATCATCTTATCAGAAAGGAGGCTCACTATTCCCAAGGCTCAGCATATCACCATAAGCACATGGAGGCATCTTCTCAGCTAATAGCTTGACATTCTCTTTACAAACTTATCAGAGAAGACTCACCCAGGGCCTTGTAATATGCACATATTGCCAAGTTACCCTGTTTCTTCCCAGCACATGGTGGTTTATGGGGCTGGGATGAGGTCTGAGAGTTTCTATTATAGAGAGCTCTTGTTTTCAAGCAAATTTGAAAATCAACTTCCTGGGGGCAGAGTCTCTTGGAAAGGTGTGAAATCTACCTGCTCACGCTCTCTTCCTCTTCTGTGCCCCCCTCCTCCCCTACAGATACATTAAAGCATCCTTCTTTCCCCTTTCCTCCTCCTCTGCCCAGCTCCTGCTGTCAATGACAGAATGTCATTTTTATAGCCTGTCAGCCCACTGTGTAATTTGGGTTTGGATGGCCATTTGATCTGTAGATAACCCTTGTCCTGGATTGAATTGGAGACAATGATTCTGAAATTGTACCCATCCAAGATGATTACTGCCACAGTTGCTTTAAATCCTTTTCTTATCTTCTCAGAGGAAGGTGATATGTCTTTCTCTAAATGACCCCATTCCATCCCGATAGAAGTTGCTAGACTATCTCAACGACTCTTAAGTTAAATTCCAGGAGACCCTTGGCCCATTATAAAAACAAACTATAAATATAAAAATCCCATAAGAAAAAATGACAAATTATATAATGATGTCAAGAAATAAGATGTTCTGTAAAAGCATGCCATCTAGCCTAACCTTCCTCTTGGAAGGAGAAGAGAGATAATTCTCAGCTTGAAAACTGCGAATTCACCCACTAATGAATCTATATTGTCATGTTCCCTCATCTGTGGGGCACAGCTTGAACCGAGCACACGGCAGGGCCCAGGCCCAGGGTGAGCTCACACAGTGGCTGTCTCCCAGAGAAGAGACCTCATGGAATGGAGGCCCTTTGGAGGATTTGCTGTGATCTTAGCAGGGCAGGTTTAAAATCATAATCCAGTCAGTTCCAGAGTTGGGTTCAACTTAAAAGCACACCACAACTCTAAAAATTATATATATATATATATATATATATATATATATATATATATATATACCCAATATGAAAAGTGTCCCCTCAGGAGTTCACCCGGGAGACTGGGAGTTCCATGGTTCGCTATGATGTGCACTGACCACCGGGGTGGGGGTGGGGGTGGGGGTGGGGGAGGCGAAATGAAGGAAGGCCCCAGCCAGCAGCTGGCAGCCAGGGAAGGGAGGCCCCAGCTGACAGCTGGAAGGCCCCGATTGACCCTGATCAGTGGCCAGGCCTAGGGACCCTACCCATGCACGAATTTGTGCACTGGGCCTCTAGTTAATGTATAAAGTCAGAGCGGCAATTTATTACCTTGCCATTATATTTGTGATAAAAACTGAAAGCCTTCTATCAGCCAGAATCTCATTTTTCTCCATGTAAACCTACATGGAAATGAATTTTATTATGATAGTCTGGTGGCTAAATTTCCCATTTTTTTCTTGACAGTCTGATCTGGGTAATCACTGCCAATGTTTGTAAAAGACTTCTATGACTTTGAAGCCATTAAATCTTTCTTTCTGATTAATACATAATTTCTTCAGCTATATTACAACCTTTAATTGGGTTATACTTATGTCTCATGAACTTGGGAATTAGACTTTTTAGGTGACTTTGCTTAACTATTACTGTAAATACTCATGACCAATTTGAACTATATTACTTTTAAAAAATATTTTAAATTGATTTTTAGAGAGAGAGGAAGGGAGAGAGATAGATAGAAACATTGATGAGAGAGAAACATCATTGATTAGCTGCCTCCTGCACGCCCTCTACTGGGGATTGAGCCTGCAACCCAGACATGTGCCCTAATCACGAATCAAACTGGTGACTTACTGGTTCCTGGATCGATGCTCAACCACAGAGCAACACAAGCTGGGCTGACCTATATTCTTCTAATTACACAGAAGAGTGGCTGAAGGCTTCTTTACACTATACCATTTCATTTATGTATCTTTTATATTTTCAAGTAGCCCTTCAGAAGTTATTTTCAATTGAAACATGACATTTTATTCCCCAAATTGGAAACATGTGAATCACTAATTCAGCATATTTAGAAAAAAGGAAAGTTTATTTTAGGCAATTTCTTTCCCTCTGGATGACATTAAGATGAATAATAATTTACCTTGTTAGCAGAGTGGTAATATTTGAAACATGGATTTCTCTTAACTAAGGAACAAGCAGATGGCATAACTTTTACTGTCTTACTTTATTACATTAACAATTCTGATTACATAGTACTTGGATTTAGCATATTTTGTTCAGTACTGGCCACATATTAATTTTTTTTCATTAGGAATTAAAGATTTAAGGTAATCTGAAAAAATTTATGTTTAATGTATTTTAGGTATTCAGGGTTTTTGCTTATTGTTTTTCCTTGAGCATAAGATTGTGATAAACATTGTCCACTATAATTTGAATATCTGACAGGGTCTCCATTAATATTCCAAATAGTATGGTAGTTGACTTCAGTTTGATAGGAAAAGATGAAGTGTACTCTGGTCTACAAAATTATTGATGTGTTTTGAATAAAAAATATGTCAACCATGCTTGTGTGGCTTTGTATAGATAAAGCAAATGTAAAAAGAAATAAATTGGTAGTGATTTTATAATGTGGCAATTTTATTAGAAAGACTACCCCAAAGAGAAAATATGGCATCAGAGGAAAAAGAATATTCACGTTAAAACAACAATCCAAAGCAGAAAGCAGTTGTGGAAAAGGGGAAGATCTTGCTGTACCCGAGGATGTAGGGAATAGTTTATGCTATTTCAAATTACTACGCGTTTGAAGATTAAAATAATTTAGTACTATTTATCTTTTTAAATACATGTGTTCATATAATTTTTATTTTAGAATCCATTTATGTTTAAACATTTTGGCAAGTTTCACTGGCCTTGCTTGTCTGAAACTAGAGGCCTGGTGCACGAAATTCGTGCATGGGTAGGGTCCCTAGGCCTGGCCACTGATCAAGGCCCATTAGGGCCTTCCGGCTGCTGGCCGGGGCCTCCCTTCCCCAGCTGCTGGCCGGGGCCTTCCTTCATTCTGTGCTGCCCCCTGGTGGTCAGCGCACATCATAGTGAGCTGTTGAACTCCTGGTCTCCCAGTCGAACTCCGAAAGGGACACTTTGCATATTAGGCTTTTATATATATATATATGGTTGGGGAAGATGAGGAAATTATTTTCTAGCCACTCTGCCACTTATGCTGCCTCCCTAGTCACAGTTAGTCATCAGCACAATCTTTAGGAGCAGGGTGTCTCCTTCCCACTCAGAGATGTGACAATAAGTCTCAAAGAGATTAAGCCATAATGAAAATCACAGACATATGATGTCAGAGCCAGAGATAATCTGGAAGCTGGGTATAGGGCCGTGGTCGGCAAACCGCGGCTCAAGAGCCACATGTGGCTCTTTGGCCCCTTGAGTGTGGCTCTTCCACAAAATACCACGTGTGATTGAAACTTCGTGGCCCATGCACAGAAGTCGGAATTTTGTGGAAGAGCCGGTATTTTGTGGAAGTCACACTCAAGGGGCCAAAGAGCCGCATGTGGCTCATGAGCCACAGTTTGCTGACCACTGGTATAGGGGAAAAAACAAGTCCTAGGAGGAGACCTGGCTCAACAGTTACCTGTGTCAGTCTAGGCAATTTATGAAAACGTCTCTGAGCACCAGTTTTTAATCTCTATAAAATGAGAATTAGATCCAATTCAAAGGGGGTTTACAAGTACATGAATGGCTAAAAAATAACTTAATATTGTAGGATGCATTATCATATGTAGGCCCTGCTGAAGTGTTTGATATTGCTTTATAAATGACAGATAAGTTCGTCACATAAAGTCTGTTAACATGAAAACTTTTCTTATCCAGGTCTTTGTCTTTATTTTATTAATTAGATTAAAGGCAGTTGCTTAGGAAAGAGTTTCTATAGTGATTTCAAACAATAGCTCTCAGATGATCTTAAGAGGTATGCCATAATAAATTAGGAAAATATGCAGATATTCTTATTTGAATACAGCCTTTGACAATTGAAGATTGTTTAAAATGTCAACTGTTAAGACAATATATTGTCTCATGTAACCTGAATAGCAGCTAGACTGAAGTGCTAAAATTGCCAAGTGAATGTCATGTCTATCTAAGAAGAGTAACAATAAAAATATTACTTGAAAAAAATAAAATTGTTTTCTTATCTCAGAAAAACTTTGTAAAGGTCTTTAGCCATTTTTTAGAGTTGTACAATTAACTCACTATATGAGGATGTGAAAGAAGACTAATGGTGTTCTCAGAATATAGGACTATATATAATAAATTGTTAATTATACATGATCTTCTCCTTGTTCATCATAATGACTAACTTTTAAAATCTGAGATGAATAACCCAATGAACTCATTTTGATTAGGAGTTTGCTCTTGGTTAAAAAATTTCAGTTTATATCTGTTTTGTTGGGGGAAAATGTTTAAATACACAGGTTTTAGAGAAATACCTAATAAATAGTTACTTTAACTTTATATTAGTTATAAAACATTGAGAACAGCATAATTATATGACAATAAATAGAAAATGGGTCTAGTTTTTAATGACAGAATATATTTTTCATATTATATCTTATTTTATTTTTTGATTAAATTTAATTTAAAAATTCAGTGAAAAGTCTATATCATCCTTTTGCTCCATATGCCCAGTATCTACTATATATTCCTCCTCCCTTGCCTCCCCCCACATAAGTAACCATTTTTTTTAGTTTCTTATATATCCTGCCAGATGTTCTTTATGCATATAAAAAGAAACATGTGCATAGAACCTTAAAGTGCAAAAAGGGTAAAAGTAGATTACTTAACAAATGGTTCTGGGATGATGGGTAGCTCTCTGAAAAAATATTGGATTCACATTGTACATTATATACTACTAGAGGACTGGTGCACGAATTCGTGCACAGGTGGGGTCTCCTGGCCAGGCCGGCGATCAGAGCTGATCAGGGCCATCTCACCCAGTCCGGGGGAAGGGACTATGTGGGAGTGCAGCTCCTGCATTGAGCGTCTGCCCCCTGGTGGTCAGTGTGCATCATAGTGACTGGTCATAAAGGTCGCTTAGGCTTTTATATACATAGATAATAAATTCCAGATTCATCAAGAATTTATATGTAAAAATATAAGCTATTGCAATATTAGATGAAAATTTGACAGTAGAAAGGCTTTTTTAAAAACTACAAATGAAAATCCAGAATCTGTAATAAAATACTTTTAGTGAATTTAGTGAATATAAAAAGAAAAAAATTTTTCATGACAAAAACATCACATGGTAAGCCAAAAGACAAATTGCAAACTTGGAAAAGTTTTGTAGCCACCTTATAGGCAAAGAGTTAATCTAATTATTATGCACAAAACTCCTAAGGATCAACAAAAGACAAATAACCCAAAAGATAAGAAGTAAAAATAGGAGCAGATAGCTCACAATAACAAATAAATTAAAAACATATATAATAATATAATCAACGTTACTGAAAATTAGAGACATGTATATTAAGACTATACTGTTACCAATTCTCCTGTAACATTGGCAGTTTTGATTTTCATAACAATCTATTGATAACCTGAAACAAGCATGCTTATTCATTGTTTATAGGAGTATAAATGAAAGTAAATGCATATAAAGGGCGATTTGACGATATTTGTCAGTTACAAATGTACATTTCACTCTTTGAACCAGCAATTATATTTGTCATAGGTAAATTCTTACAACTGTGAAATGATGGATGTACAAGTCCATAGGGTTTATTGGTTAGATAGAAATGGTATATCAATACAAAAGGACATTTTCATTTACTAAAAACAAACAATTGCCCTATATACCGAAATATTTTTAAGGTATAATCTATAATAATAAAAACGTAATATGCAAATTGACCAAAAGACCAAACAGCAGAATGACTACCTGGACAACCTTCTGGATGACCATGCTATGACACACACTGGCACTAGGCCAGCCAAGGCAGGTGTGATGTGATAGTTGGGGGTGTTCTGCCATTGCCACATGATTGTCCTACAGAGGGAGGCCCAGGCTACCCTCTGCAGGGCAATTGATGGGGGGGGGGCCCACGATCGATCGCCCCAAAGATGGAGGCCCAGGACAGCCAAGTGATAACACCCCACACCTGCTGCCTGCAGAAGGAGGCGACTGGTGGTGGGGGAGGGAGGGCAGCACCGCACAGATGGCAAGCAGTGGCAGTGGCAGGGGTGAGGCCAGCTGCCAGCAGCTGGGGGAAGGAAAGCCCTGATAGGCCCTGATCACCAGCCAGGCCCAGGGACCCTACCCAAGGGGTCCCAGATTGCGAGAGGGCCCAGGCTGGGCTGAGTGACACCCCCTCCCTTGCATGAATTTTGTGCACCAGGCCTCTAGTGTTAAATAAAAATATAAAGTCAGGAAAGTATAATATGCCACATTTGTGTAAGCTGGGAACATGAATATATAATATGTATATATCCATAATAATATATTTATCATATAAAACAGTTGTTACTGAGAAAGGACAATTGGGCACTGGGCAGATGGAGACATCTTGGAGGAGTCTTCACTGTATATCTTTTTGAATTTTGTAATTTTTGACCATGTGGATTATCTATTAAATATTTAAAAATATAAAATAAAAGCAATATTGATAAAAAATTCTAAAGTAAAAATAGAGGCACTAGTATTGATTGAATTTTAAAAATTGCCTTTTTGTTCATTCAAAATGTATCCGTGTCTATCCCATTCTCTTCTCTCCACAATCAGAATATGAGGACATGTTTTTATAATGAAGGGTATCCAATTGATTTTTCTAAATTTTAAAATTCAGATTTGCACATGGAGTGACATTTATACTATCTTTTATTTTGCACCTGTTTTTAAAATTTCTGAAACAGGTTCCAATAATGAGGATGAAAATGGTAATTAAGGGTCTACAAAAGATGAATCATCATCTATAAATGCTGTGTGAATTTTGATTAATATCTGCCACTGCTGTTAAAACAATTACTTTCACTTCATCAAGTATTCTTGTAGACTTTTATTTTCTTTAAGTTTTCACATTAGCAAGTTGTTTTTCTCTTTGAGTACCACGAAATGTTACCCATGTGAAATGAGGATTTTGCATTTCAAGGCAAGGGTAACATGATTCAGCGAATCACAGTGACACCTGCAATCGTTAGTATCACAGAAAATGGTAATAAGATCAGCTGCAGGCTACAAAAATGACAGTTGAAAACCTTTTACCAAATCAGGACTCTTCTGTGACTGCTTGACTTGTTTCCATTGTTTGTGCTCTTCAGTCTACACTGTTCCTGGAGTTATTTTCATCTCTTCCAATAGTTATTATCTTAGTATTATTAACATATTGGAGAAGGTCAAAGTACATCTTTCTTTTTTGATCTCTCTTGTAGAAAAAATCTCCCAAGAGCACTCTCTGGGGTAACTGGATTTTCCTGTCTGGCTCAAGCTTTATAGATCTACTCAAGGACTCTATGAGGTCATGCTGCACTGAGTTAGAGACTCTCTGAGCATATCTCAGTTTATACAACTTGCCAGTCAAACTGGTGCTCTGCATTCCCTCCACAGAATACAGTCGTGTCGAGAGAAAGGTGCATGTGAATGACTGGGGATTGCTTTCGCATGGGCTCTGCCCCTCTTCGGACAGGTGCATACTTACCGTAAGTCAGGGAACTTGTCCCCCAAAATGTTTAATACTTTCATGATTCACTTTTTTACACGGACTAGTTTTGATGAACTGACCAGCTACAAACTGCTGGTGTGTCTGATAAGGAGGATTTCTACTGAACTTGACTTTGAAAGGTGGACTAAGTTTTTGAGATAGGTATAAACTTAGCTTTGGAAGAATGTAATATTCTCTTAGAATGCAGGCAAAGTGATCAGAGGGATTTAAGAAAATATCTGCAATGGAAATGGGAGCCAAATAAAGAAACTCTAGATCCAGAGTCAAGTTCTTCCTATGCCTGTTGGAAGAAATGAATGTCCCAAGTCACAAGTTAACATCCTTCTTCTTCCCCACTATGGGTTCCTTTAATAAGAGACAAAGACTTTCATACGACATTAAGTGCATTTCAAATACAAATAACTGGACACAACACGAGCCATTTCTAACTTAGTGTGAATGAGTGAGTTTTTAAATGACTGAGACTGGCGGGGGTCCTAGCAGATAATGTAGATAAGAAATAAAAAGGAGAGCATAAACATCAGACTGGATAGGGTGGGACAGGGCGTACTTTCTTGAGAGCTTGTTTGGAGGTTCTAGCAGGGAAGCGCAGCTACTCGTATACCCTTGACCGAAGACCGGTCCTCTCCTGGGGCCGGCTGGGCTCGACCAAGCGCGCAGCTTCGGGAGGGACGCACATGGATCGGTGAGGGAGGAGGGGGACACCCGCCTAGCCAGCCATATCAGCCGAATCAACCCTGGCGATCAATGGGGTGACAGATGTCGCAGCCAGATCGCCCTCACATCCTGGGGTGTACTTTCTTAATCTAGTTTTAGAATGAGGAGAATATATTTGACTACTGGGCAAACCTATTGTTTTCAAAATTGTCCATGTAATCCATTGTCTTATTATTGACAGGAGCAACTGAATTCTTATTCATGTTGTACTATCTACCCATTTCAGGCTGACCTGCTATCACCCTGACATTTCAGCCTTCACTGTATTTGAGTAAGTCTATTCATCATGCCATTTTATTTGACATTGTTTTGGTTTTAGCAAATGGAGAAAATAAAATTTATCTTTATTTTTAATCTAGCATGCTTGGAAAAGTAAGTTTCTAAGACCTACACGGATACAGCATAACCCGAACACCACCAAATTATGTGGTTCGGGTTTACCATGACATCATGAAATCATTTTCCTTGTTCTGAAGTTTCTGGAAAAAATATGCATTTTATTTAATAAATTAAGAAATTCACAGAGAAACAAAACAACATTGATGCCTTAAGTAGGCATAATTTGAGATCATCCTGTAATATCATAAATTTGATCATTTTACTTAAAATTAAGGGGCTATGGAAACCTTTGTTTATAAGAGTAATTGGAGGCCTGATGCACGAAATTCATGCAAGAGTAGGCCTTCCTTCTCCTGGCTGCTGGCACCAGCTTCCCTCTGGCACTGGGACCCCGGCTTCCCTTGCAGCCCCGGCTTTGTCTGGAAGGTTGTCCGGAAGGACATCCAGAAGGACGTCAGGTCTGATGAGCATATTATGCTTTTATTATTATAGATAATCTTTTAAAATGAAATTTGAATTGTTGTAACCAATTCTTTTTTGTATTCCATTTTCTATTTGTTATAAAGATACTTGAAAAATCATTTTTTAACTTTGTGAAACTAGGAAATATAGGAAGTCTAGAACTCAGTTGGGCTGTGGAGGAAATAAGGTATAATTTTCAAGGTAGCAGATGATTGCTTCTTGTGGTGTCTAACAGAGCTGTCCTCTTGCTAGACAGAGGAAAAAACCAACTAGGGCAGCAGGGGGCATATTTACAAATAAAAGGGAAATATAATTATGTTGATCTTTCAGCTTATTGTCTAAGGTTTTAAAAGAAAGCATTATGCTTGTAGTTATTCTTCCATTTACTCAGGTGAATGATAAATCTTGCACAGTTGGTAGTAAAAGCCTCAGTTTATATATTTAGTTTCTTGCATAAAAGGGGTCTGGTTGAAATATACTGGCAATTTAAAGTTATATTTTCAATGGTGGTACAGTTAAAGAGAGTATATTGTTTTCTTTTGTTTGACTTTAAATCTGATAAAATATTCATCTAGAAGAAAAATATACTAGTGCTTGATTATGTATTGTCCTAAAGGCTTTTTCCTCTGAAAGTTGTTTACAATTAGCATAAAAAAGGGAGAAAGAAATGACTATAATTTAATATCAATGTATCTGATTCTACTCATTTGATTGATAATGCTTCCCATTTATGGAGATTACAAAAGCAAATGTAATCATTGCCATTTCTGCAGGACCTTGCGTTTAACTTACCAGTTTTGAGAACAGCAAATATTATAAAATTTGACATCATGCTTGATAGCAATGCAGGGAAATATTTTTACATAAAAACCTGACCAGAAAGAAAGAAAATTGTGCAGAAGCTTTTATTTGCCTTTTCATGACATTAACTTTTACTAAGTTAGCTCTGTTAAGGCAAATCCCCAAGTACATGTTGCCTCATCATGTTTAAGTACTTTGCAGTTGTAGGGACTCAAATTCTCATTAAATGAATAATCAAAAAAAGAAAGAAAAGGCATAGAAAAAGCTTAAAAAGAAAAAAAAAGGAAGAGAAAAGGTGAATAGGAGAAAATTTGCTGAGCTTATGATGTTTGTGTTCTAGTGAGTCCCAGATTCTGTGAGAATCCCAAAAAGAGAACTGGTGCTGGATTTATCCCTACATTGAAAACTACATATTTGTTTTGATGAGCATAACATGCGAGTTGAACAAAGGGCTGGAACACAGTTTTGGGAGAAAAGAATGACTAACATTACAATGTAAATCTTTTAAATGATAATATAAAAATAAAATTCGTTTTTAATTAGAAGTCCTCACAAGATTTTTAAAAAAATCTGATGAAGTGTTTTAAAATTTTTGATGAGAGAATAAATGCCTGAGTTAAGGTAAGATATTTTTGTGAAAGAGGACTAGAGGAAGAGAGCTGACTTTAGTAGTCGAGAACATGAAGTAATTCACTGTATTTGAATCAATATGGCATTGGCATGAGAACATACCAGTGGAAAAGAATCCCAAATGTGAAAAATAGATCTTGGTAAGGATAAGAATTTAACATATGGCCAAGTTGGTATTTTAAATCATTGGCACATGATGTTTTTTGCACCATATGGTACTAGCCCAATTGGCTACCCATCAGGAAGTAAATAAAATTGTACCAGTAACTCACACCATATAGACAAATTTTGGATAGATTAAAAATTAAATTGAACAAAAACATAATAATAAACAACTATAGAAAATCTAGACAACCATGGGTATAAAATGAGGGGAAGGAGAGATTTTATTTTTAAAAAGATGAGTGGAAAAAAGAATATATTTAGAAAAATATCTGCAGGTAGAACACGGACAGAAGATTAATATTTATAATACACAAAGTCCTTACAAATCAACAAGGACATAATCCAAGAGAAAATTGGGCACTGGATAAAACTAGGCAAATCATAGAAAAGCTAATCTGAAAAAGTTCAAACTCCTAAAAGGCAGGCAAAAGTAAATTAAACTAACATCTGTATATCTCTCAAACTGTCCAAAATTAAAAAGAAAGAAAACACGACTTTCTGCCCAGGAATGAAGAGGTGGGAGCATTTTCAGATGTTACTAACAAAAAAGTAAATTATCACATCCTTTTTGGAAAGTTGACTTTGATCCAACAGTCCTTCTATTAGGAATCTAGCTAGTAGAAGTAAAAACACCCATGAAGATTACATACAGAATATTGGTTGTAACATTTCTCATGGGGAAGGAACTGGAAATAAGTGAATGCTCATCACAGCACATTTACATCATGGGTTATTTGGTAGCCATTAAAAAGACAGTGTTAGAACCATAGTAGAAAACCTGGAAGGATTTACATGCGTTATTGGTGAGTGAGAAAAGCAGGATGCTGATGATGTTGCATAATATTCAAATTTTGAAATATACTTTAGATCCCCACAGAATATTTACATTTGTGAATAATTGTAATTTTATAATATA
Organism: Myotis nattereri; assembly: GCF_964212035.1. Classification (NCBI taxonomy): domain Eukaryota; kingdom Metazoa; phylum Chordata; class Mammalia; order Chiroptera; family Vespertilionidae; genus Myotis; species Myotis nattereri. The sequence goes on from NC_138082.1 coordinate 37,452,769, forward strand.
AGGAATTTTGTCACCTGGGTTACCTGGGTGGTGATGTTGGTGTTGGTGATGTGCGTAAAGGGGAGGAAGAAAAGGGAAAGGTAATGCATTAGTCTTCTACTGTTACGTAACAAATTAACACAAATTTAGAAGCTTAAAACAACATACACCTATTTTCACACGGTTCCTATGGGTCAGGAATCAGACCTGCTGAACCGAAACCCCTGCTCAGTGTCTTTGTAAGCCTGCAATCAAGGTCTTGGAAGGACTGGATTCCTTTCTAGAGCTCATGACATTTTTTTAAGTTCACGTGTTTGTTAGAGGAATTCACTTCCTTGTGACTGCATGACTGAGGGTCTGGGCTTCTCACTGGCTGTTGGATGAAGACACCTTAATATCCTAGAGCAGTGGTTCTCAACCTTCCTAATGCCCTGACCCTTTAATACAGTTCCTCATGTTGTGGTGACCCCCAATTTCATTGTTACAAATTGAACATAATTAAAGCATAGTGATTAATCACAAAAACAATATGTAATTATATATGTGTTTTCCGATGGTCTTAGGCAACCCCTGTGAAAGGGTCATTTGATCCCCAAAGGGGTCGCGACCCACAGGTTAAGAACCGCTGTCCTAGCTACCTGCAATTTCTTGTCCCATGTCCCTTTCCATAGACAAGTTCACAGCATGGCTGTTTGCTTCTTCAAGGCCAGCAGGAGCGTCTTCTCTGCTAAATCGTCTAAGGTGGAGTCTTATAAAACAAAATGTAATCACAAGGTTGACATCCCATCCCATCACCTTTGCCATACTCTTTTGGTTAGAACCGTGGTCACCAAACCTCGGCTCGCAAGCCACATGCGGCTCTTTGGCCCCTTCAGTGTGGCTCTTCCACAAAATTCCACACGCGGGCGCGCACGTACAGTGCGAGTGAAACTTCGTGGCCCATGTGCAGAAGTCGGTATTTTGTGGAAGAGCCACACTGAAGGAGCCAAAGAGCTGCATGTGGCTCGCGAGCCGTGGTTTGCCGAGCCGCAGTTTGCCAAGCAATGGGTTAGGAGAAAGCCATAGGTTTCACCATCAGCCAAGGGTATGGGATTATTACAAGGGCATGAGTCACTGAGAGGTCAAGATTACAGTGTCTATAGAGAGCCAGCATGAGAATAATATTATTTCAAAAACACAAAAAACTAATCAAAATAAAAAACTATTAATATGATCGTACTACATAAAACTACATGCATATATTAAGTACTTTAAAAAAGCAGACATTAAGAAAACAACTGTAATGTCTAACATGTATATGTACAAATATATATATATATATATATATATATATATATATCAGAAAGAAGCACTGTTAAGTTGAAAATAGTATACACTGTAAGATATAAACGGGTCAAGTCACTATATTATACACTTAAAAGTAATATCTTATTGTACACCAACTATATTTAACTAAAAAAGAAAAGAAAATATAACATAAATTTGAATTATTTTTTGTCAGCTGCATATGTCTGGAAATTTTTTTCGCTAAGCACAACAAATAGATGTAATTATAACACTGTGTGTGAACAATGTTTTTCCTTAGATAAAATGAATACTAGTCAATTCTGAAAAGCAATTTAAATGAACTCTCTTAAAGTAATTTTGAATGTACTGAAAGTGACTCACTCATTTGTTTGAAAGAGATTATATTTTTAAAAATGAAGGTAATTTGCTCTTTTCTTTGGACTTTTTTCCTTTATTTTTTTTCCTCAAAGGCTTCTGTATATTAGGAAACATTTTTCTTATGAGACCTATAGGTTATCGGTCTGTTATCTTGCTTTTTTCATACCAGTACAAGGATTCATATTACAAGCTCTAAAATTAGTTTAATGTATCCAACAGGCATCCTATATAATAAAAGCCCAGCGACCCGAATGGCTAAACAACTAGAATGACTGGTCGACCAGTCACTATGATGCGCACTGACCACCAGGGGGCAGACGCTCAATGCAGGAGCTGCCCCCTGGTGGTCAGTGTGCTACCACAGTGGGAGCACCGCTCGGCTGACCGGGATGAGCGGCACTCCCACAGCGGGCCGATCCCTGCAGGACATGCCCCCACCAGTGCACGAATCCCGTGCACCAGGCCTCTAGTTTGAAATCATTATAATTTTCCAAGGAACACTCTAAACTGGCACCTTTAAAACATTACAGATAGTATTATATTTAAACACTTAGGCTTTTATAAAACTGCATATCCTTTGCTTCCATTAAATATTTTTGTGAAATTTAAAGTTTTTCTCTAGCCTTCCTCTGAAATTGAATTCTATGTGCTATTCTAGTTTTCATCAACAAAAGCTTTCACTAGAATTTGTTTACATTTCTTGATTCAAAGTGACCTGAAGCTATCTGATGTTGCAGTTTGCTTGTTGCTTCAGAAATCAGTGAGACATTCAGACAGAGCTTTGAGCTCGCCTCTAACCTTCAGTCACCTTCCACACCTTCCATGTGCAGCTGCCAGCAGCTGGAGAGCGGGATCAGCTACCCATTCCTGCTTTGTCGGTATTATCATCTACCGTTGCCTTAAGAGGCAGCTTTTCTTTGTCTCCACCTTTGTCTTGGGCATTGCTTGAATTTTATCCTTGTAAACCTTCCTATTCCCTGCTTCCCTTTCATTTTTCTCCCACACAGGCAACAATGATGCCAGTGCAATGGCACACATTGCTGTGCGCGAGGAAGGGTGTCTTTATTGGTAAATGTAAATGATTGTTTTTTTTTCGTCTGAGCTAAAAGTATATGACAAGCTTGGTCTTATAGCCGTGGGTCTAGAAAATACATCCTGGCTTTGTGATATTGACAAGTTAAAAACCATGTAAACTGATGTTGCATTTTTCCTTTTTTCTATTTCTAAGTCTGTTTTCACATGAAAGCTGGAAGCTTTATGCTCTCTCAGCACTGGTGAGAGAGCCCTGTATCCAGCCAGCCAGCCAAGAGTTGTCTCCCCAGCCTACCCAACCTAACATTAGATGGAGCCACCTCGAAACAGACCCTTTTCATGGCAGTGTTCCTGCACGTAGGCAGGTGCCCCAAACTCAAGCTCTTCTGTTAAATGTCCAAAGGAGGAAACACATATGGAAGTGGGTTAATCCTTTATAATATGCAATCATTTATAAATGAAACTATTAATTAGATTTTCAAATCTTATCCTCCAAAGTCATGAAAATGTGCAGTTCTCTCCTGAGGCTATTTCCATTTTTAAGTAAGTGCATTATAAATTAGCAAACCAAAGGACTATGCATTAACTGTAATTCATAGTCTATAAATTTCAGACTAAATCAGAAACCTAATTTTCCTCCAGGATGTCTTGCTGTACACTTCTTGTCTACCATCTTGAACTTACTCATATAGACATTACATAAATACTACTACTTTGAAATCCTCAGGAATTTTATAAATGTTGGAAAAAAACAACAAACATCTTGCTGTATTCACACAAAAATCAAGCTTCAAGAATTTCTGTTGGAGATTGAAAAGTATCATAACATACTGAAAGAGAGAAACGGACTATTTGTAGAATGATAACCAAGAATTGAAAGTTGTTTTAAGTGGTTGAAAATACTTAATGAGTTTATGAAATGACAGAATAGAATAAAAAAAATATATTTCGTACTGATATTTCCCCTTAGGAGAGTGTGATAGGTTGGAAAGTAAAAAAAAGATTAGAGCCTATAGCTTTTGTGTTTCCAAAAAACCTCAGCCACCCCGAGGAGATTATATTAGGTGCTCTAACAGAAAATTTGATTGGAAATGTGATTCTTCTCTTAAAGAAGATTGGGGGTAGGTGGGGCTCACCTGGAGAGAGCCAAAAACTCTCCAGGGTTTCAAGGAGCTGCTGGTTTTGGGTCGCCGAGAGAGGAATGTGAAATAGAATCCTGAATAGGTGAAAAGATCTGAGAGGTTGAGGAAACCAAGACAGGAAGGGATCTGCACCCAATTTTCAGTTTGAGAGTCACGATGTGGCAAAGCTTCAAAGAGTGAATGGCCGCTGGATGCATCTGGGCAGAACAGGCCCAGGGAGTCCAAGGGAGAGGACTCCTGTGGAGATGACTCCTGGATCACTAAGTGCTAGAAAGTGAATGTTTGTGTCAAATTCAAAGTCATAGGTTCTCATCCAAGTATTCACTCTGTCATGTGTGGCTCTGACAGAGTCTGCAGCATTTCCCTCTGTCACTGTGATTTGCTCATGTGACTGTTCTTCTGGTCACTGGGAGCACTGGCTACACGTTCCTCTACTCGTGTGGGCCACACGGTGTCTTCTCGGAACTCGCTCTGTCTCGTTTTCTGAGGTATCTATAGCACTTGCTGGTATGTTCAGACTTTTGAAAGTCACACATCAGAAATATTTCCCCTCAGTTTTTTTGAATAATAATAGTGTTTTGATTTTTCTATTTGGCTAAGTGAGCATGTTAAGAAAACAAACGGATTGCTACCTATTCTAATCATATTGAACAAATGGACATTTTAATAAGAGATACATAAGGAAAACATAATTCCAAAAATGAAGAAAGTAGAATTAATTTAGTTTTAAATTAACTTACGATAGTGGTTATTATTATTATTATTTTTTGCAGGTACATTGAAATCATTGACAATTTAATCACTGACTGGCACTGGACCAAGTCCTAGAATTTGGGAGTCACTGCTCTTGCTAGTGCTCATTAGTTCTGGCCAATTTTAATGGTGCCTATAATTCTAACATAGTGTCAGAACAGGGATTTCCTTTCTCGGATGTTTATCTTCTTTTTGAAAGGCATTCATTTATTTAACAAACACAGTCCATCACTTACTTTCCAGCCCTGTGCTTTGTGCCAGGGACACAGAGATAAAATACCCTGCCTTCTGAAACTTGAAATCTATAAACAGATAATTTTTCTGTTGAATCCTGTTGCTACTGACTCATGTTCTTGGAAATAGTCATGTGTTATCAAAAACACACAAAAGAAATATATAATGCGTATCATCTTTAAAGGCAGTCAACCTATTACCAATATTCAAAGAAAACTTTTAATTCTATCTTTATTAAATTCTCATTTACATCTATTCATTTTTACAAATAGAATCATCACTTTTATGACTGGGCCATGTATCTTTGATCATCCAGCAGACTAGCCTCGCCTTTTGATATGGTAGCAGCAACAGAGTTGTGAAGACTAGCAAGAGACAGATCTTTAATACACAAGCACTCTTATTTATTTTTTATTTTTTAAATATATTTTATTGATTTTTTTACAGAGAGGAAGGGAGAGGGATAGAGAGTTAGAAACATCGATGAGAGAGAAACATCGATCAGCTGCCTCCTGCACACTCCCTACTGGGGATGTGCCCACAACCAAGGTATATGCCCTTGACCGGAATCAAACCTGGGACTCTTGAGTCCGCAGGCTGACGCTCCATCCACTGAGCCAAACCAGTCAGGGCACAAGCACTTTTAAAATAATGCTTATGTCAGATTTGCCATTGACCAAAGAAAAACACATGGCCAAACCCACAATCAATGTGGGAGGGGAACACTCAAGGGCAACAATACAGGAAGGAGAATTATTAAATCAACTAGAGGCCTAGTGCACAGATTCATGCACCAGTGGGGTCCCTTGACCTGGCCTGTGGGATAAGGCTGAATCCGGCTCTCCAACATCCCCGAGGGGTCCCGGATTGCGAGAGGGTTCAGGCCAGGCCAAGGGAACCCAGTGGTGCATGATCGGGGCTGGGGAGGGATGCGGGAGGTTGGCCAGCTTGGGAGGGACTGTGGGAGAACTCCAGGGTGTGTCTGGCCCTTCTTGCTCAGTCCCCATCAGCTGGACCCCAGCAGCAAGCTAACCTACTGGTCGAGTGTCTGCCCCCTGGTGGTCAGTGCATGTCATAGCGAGCAGTTGAGCAGCATTAGCATATCATTAGCATATTATGCTTTGATTGGTTGAAGAGCCAACCGGTCGACCGGACACTTAGCATATTAGGCTTTTATTATATAGGATTTGAAAACAATCTACCATGCATTATTTAACTTTTTATCTGTTTACTTTTTTATTGGTCATCTTTCCTTATAGGGCACAGGTATCCCATTGCATTGCTTGGCTAACTTCTCTTTCTGTGACCTCTTTTATTTCCTCCCTGACTCAGTAACTCCATTGTGCCTACCCCCTATTTTGTTTTATTTTATGCAAAGCAACTCTTTTCAAACTTTTTTTCCTATGTTCTCTAAATTCAACCTTAAAAGACCCAATTTTTGTTAACAAACGTACTGCTGAGATACATTTAAAAATAAAAAGGCTCTCTGTATGATAGAAATTCAGTAGACAACTCAATCTTTTTCTCATAGCCACACAATTATGAAGCTGAAACTGAATTCTCACAAAATAGTAATAATACTTTTATGTATTCAGTGCATAAACAAGGTTGGGATTTATAAGCCATTTCCAGTAGTTTGGGGCCCCTCTGTCCATCCTCTGTGGTTGAAAAATCTTATAGCATATTTGGAAAATAACACCTTTCAGAGAGTGAACATTCCAAACTGACTGGTACAGAAAGAGAACTGTGTTAATGATGATGAAAGGAAGCAGGAACGTTTTAAAACAGTTTTTTAGAGCCAATTTGTATAAAAGTGCCCAGTTTTATTTTTAAAACCTAAGAGAACTTCGCTGTAGAGTTTTAACATCTAATTACCAGTGACAGCAGCTCTAAAATCCGAAAAAACTTTACTTAATGACTTATTTTGTTCTTGGGTGTGAAATCTCAGACCAGGCTCTCAGGGACTTCCCTGTCATGCTGAGCTGGCAACCTGAAGATCTGGGTCTAGATGTGCAATTTCACTTTATGTTTCCTCTAGAGGGAGTAGTGTCTAGTGGTCTGCTAGATCTAGTTATTCAGCAATGTAATCACATACCATATTTGGATCGATAACAGGCATAATTGAACCTCTCTGATGCCTACAGCACTGGGATATGTGCTTGAGTGAAATTTAAATTTCAGATAAACAACAAATACTTTTTTAGTAACAGTATTGCCTAAATACTGCACTGGAGATATCTATGTCTCTATGTTAAAAATTATTCATCTGAAATTCAGATTTAATAAGGGAATTGTGTATTTTTATTTGTTATTTCTGGCAACCCTCTCAGCTTAGAACAATGTGAAGCTTAAGAACCAGGACATAGTATACATAAAAAATAATAACATAAAGAAACATATGGTGGTAGTTGTCATTGAATAACAACCAGCTGAAGCCCAGACATTGTGGAATGGAGATAAACCATTTCTGTGTGTCCTATCTCGATTCCCGACCTACATCATTCGAGAGCATAATAAAGTGGTTCTACCAAGCCACGAAATTTTGGGATAATTTGTTGTTTTGCAGTAATAGTAACTATAATACCCATGTTAAGTACAGAGTGAATGGTTAACATAATTTGTGCTACAAGAACTTAGAAGAGGAAGCAGTCACCAAAGACTTGTGTTCGGGTAGGGCTCCCTGGCTCGGCACCCCCTCCCCACCCCCCACTTGAAAGGCAGAGCTTGATAGGAAGTGTCTGACATGAACAACGAGAAAATGTGAAAAACAGAGTAACGGCAGAGATTCTTGTTCTTAAAAAAAAGTTCCTCTTTCTTAGAATAATTGCAATTTAAAAATAAATCAATTTATGAAGCACTTGAAAAAAGATAAAGGGTTTAGAAGAGGCATATATTAAACTCTCATCTTGATTTTTGGGCTATGCTTCTGAGCATTTAAAGATGAAGCGATTATGGCTGTTCATAGCACCTGATGAGGGAGACCAATAAATGGAGAAACGGATTGCAGTAATTTTGGGTTGGTCACCCACCAGGCTGACAATCACTGCAGTTTCACATTTCTTTAAAATGCTGAAACAAGGGCATTCTAAACTGTTCTTTTAAAAGAACAGAAACATTTTATGGGAGAACAGAGCCATTTGGTGAAAAGAAACTTTGTTTTAATGCTAGATTAATGCCTTTGGAGAACTGCTAAATGACCAAAGATAAAAGCCAAAGAGAATATTTTGCCTCTATCTGTGGAAGGATTTCTTGAGAGCCACCAAGTGCAGATATTGTGGGCGAGATGTTGCAGGTCCAATCCTTTTCTCTGAGGACTTTACAATGTCAGATGTCTATAACGTGTAGGAGGTTTGTACATGACTCAAATATAAAGCTGAAACCTAGAGATTTCTATTTACTCGTGTAGTAGTGTGCTCTTATTGTAGGAGTGGACTTTGGGGGAAATGGCGAGTCAGGTGTTGCTAAAAGAGCTCCCTACCCCTCACGGCGGTCTTTATTCTCTTTACTCCCCTCCCCTCTAACCTCTCTGGGTCTTCCCAGGTCCCCTCAATTTTCATGCTGGGAGTGGGTCTACCAGCCCCTCCCTTCCCCTGCGACACCAACATTGGCTTCTTTGAGTTTCCTCCAAGCTATCCTTTGTTCCTATTGATGACCCCTCCACTTGTACCTGTCCAAACGTTCCTCTCCTTAGTGACACATGGCAACCACATAGGCTGGATCTTCCAGGGTATGTTATATGCAAACAATTCCACTGTCTCCATAAGTTGAAATTCCTCAGAAATCCCAAGGTTTTAATATTCAAAAGACATTTCTCAGAACCTCACTTAAATCTGAGGACCCCAAGTCCTTTTAGATTATGTGTTTAGATTCTTTGCATGAGAAATTATTAGTCTCCATCCCTCATTGCCTCTATTTTAAAAAAAAAAAATCAGTTTTCTGGTTATTCTACAACTTTCGTTGGAGACATTGGCATTTACCTTACTGTCTTTGTCCTTGCTCTACTTCTGGTATTTTCTTATCTGTCCATCCAGTTTATTATTCACCAGCAGCCCAATGCATGAAATTCATGGAAGGGGCTCGCCCCCGCCACCGCAGTGGCTGCCTCGGCCTGCTGCTCCTGCAGCTTTGTCTGGAAGGTTGTCTGGAAGGACGTCCAGAAGGACGTCTGGTCTAATTAGCATATTACGCTTTTATTATTATAGATGTGGACAACTCATATCATACCATAGTCTCATGGTTACTTGTGCTTCTCAACTTTAATATCCTTATTTCTTTTTCAGTTTAGTTAATTGGCACATAGTGAACATTATGTTAAATAAAAATACCCAAAATACAAACTAATTGTTAAAAAGTATCATATATAGGTTTTTGAGTGTGTCAGGTGAAATTACTATACATTGTCCACCTGCATTTTCCTCTGTCAATCCATGAGCTTCTCAATCCCTTTTGCCGAGGGGCTACTTGTCAGTGCTCTACCTGCAGGCACCGCCTGTGAAAGACCCATGCACATGCCACATGTTCATTCTCTTTGAACTTCCATAACTGCAAACCTCAAGGTATTCTCCTTGGTTAGACTGTTGTCTGGGAGACTTAAGTTATACATCCTATGCCCATCCTACCTCAGATATTCCCTCATGAATCACTTTATTCGCTTTTGATTTCATTTCCTTGTGCTATAAGGTTAATAGCAGTGGTTCTCAACTTTGTGCATTAGGACCACACTTTTAAATCACCCACTAAAAATGCTGAGGCCTCACCCCAGATTCTGATTTAATTGATCTGAGGTGGGCCCTGGCATTAGGTGATTCCATTGGGCTATGAGGATTGAGAATTTCTGGTTTATAGGCATTGACAGGAGGCCGACATTGTGCTCATCTCCCCATCATTCCAGTCTTTTTTCCAGGTTCTGTGCTGTCAAAATAGTGGTTCTCTTCTTTCAGATAAAAATATCTTTCACCCTCCAACAAATCATATCAAAGCACTCAGCCTATGGTCAGAGAAGTCTGAATTTTAGTTTGGTGCTTGAAGTTAGAGTCCACAGCAGTTTTTTTTTTATAAGGAAAGAATTCCAAACAGAAAATTTCCAACAGAAACTATGCAGCTGTAAAAAGGAAAGATCTCTTACCCTTTGAGACAGCCTGAGGGACCAGGAGATATGCTAAGTGAAATAAGCCAGTATCACATGATCTCACGTGTATGTGGCATCTAATGAACAACAAAAACTGATGAACATAGAAGAGACATAGATGCATGGAACAGACTGACAAATCTCAGAGGGAAGGGGAGAGGGGGAGTGGGAAGAGATTAACCCAAGAGTTTATATGCATATATGCATTACCCATGGACACAGACAATAGTATAGTGAAGGCAGCGGGGGTGGGGGGGTGGGGGAGGGGGGAGGGGGGAGGGCGGAGGCACGGTGCGGGGCGGAGGGATTCAATGGGGGAAAAAAGGGACATCTAATTCTTTTCTTTTTTTTTTAAAATATATTTTATTGATTTTTTTACAGAGAGGAAGGGAGAGAGATAGAGAGCCAGAAACATTGATGAGAGAGAAACATCGATCAGCCGCCTCCTGCACATCCCCCACTGGGGATGTGCCCGCAACCCAGGTACATGCCCTTGACCGGAATCGAACCTGGGACCTTTCAGTCCGCAAGCCGACGCCCTATCCACTGAGCCAAACCAGTTTCGGCAAAGGGACATCTAATACTTTCAATAATAAAGATAAATTAAGAAAAGAAACTTCTAGGGGAGAAAAAGACACACTGGTGTTAGAGGTTCCTCCATTCAAAGATATAAGGAATATCATTAGAACAGTTTTTAAAAGGACCAATTAGGATAGAACAATAAGCACATATTACCTATTTTCAACCTGGACCTCTTTGATTTTCCTGTTCACTGTATGGAAACACAGTTATTGTCACACCTGATATTAAGTCTGGATTTAAATGGATTTCTCAGTTTTCCAGGGTCACAATTTATATTGACTACATGAGAATCATTTGAAGAGTCAATCAATTATGTGGTTTCTTCTGAATAATCTACAGATGGATTTAGGGATGATAATGAGGTTGAAGCTTTAGGATCTCTGTCAATGTATTCATACAGTCATATGTTTTTGTGAAATTTGCATAAGAAAGGTGTTTTTGTCTTAACACGTTAAGCGTCCAGCCTGTTTTGTCTTCCGGATGGAAAGTATAGTGTCAGTCACCGGTGACTGACTGGGCACTTAACGTGTTCAGAAGGGTCCCCTTCCCCAAACTGCAGAAGCTTCAGACCTTGTTTAACCTGATTATGGGGAATCCTTGAAAATACAAGATAGGACTTCCTCAGTGAGCTAGTTCTTATTTCAATGTTCTTATCATCCACTTTTATTAAAAAATAACAAAAAAGTCTTAACAAGGGGGGGCTTATTTTAAACCTAGACACGCTATAGCCATGTATACTTGTTGAATTGTTGAAGTATCACTCTATCTGCTGATAAATAGCCACTGCCTCCAGCCCCTGACCACCCTCCACCACCATTTCATCAACCCTGGTTGTTCCCCTGAGACTCACTCAGGCCTCGCATGATCCAGCCCCTAACAAGGTAGCATCTGTCACATCAGGGGGCCCTCCAGGACCCTGGTCCAGTGCTATGGCCACCAGCATCCGTTTTGATTGGTCAATACCTGCTCTAAATGAATTATTAAATATGGTGAACATCACCTGTGTTTAAAAACAATTAAAAAATTCTGTAGTCATAGATCATAGGTAAGAAGACTAAGTGTTTAATAAAATATCTGTGTACAAGAAGTGATCCTATAAAAAAAAACCCAACATCTTTTAGAAATTATTTTTTTTTGGAAATCTGTTTTGGGTCCATTTAATATCTGGTTTATATAGGACTAAGAAAAGTCATGTCATGTAGAAACCAGATCTTAGATTAGTCAAAAAGAATTTGAGGGATACTTTAATAAAAGCTTTAGTTTGTAACTAGGATGGTTCTTAAAATACATTGAAAGAAGGAAGCCAGCTGCTAGCACAAAGGGACGCTACTCAATAATCGCTGTGTAGGCGTTGCTATGAGGGCTAGAAAGGAGACAGTACAGATATTCAACAACTGCTTAAATTTTCACCAAGAAATACATCAGGAAGAGTGCCACACTGAAACTCCATTGAGAGATAATCCACATTTTAGGTTTAGAGAGTTACAAACTCATGGTATTCTCTGCATAACCTGGCAACCTAGAAATGAATAAGTCATTTGGGTCAGATTTAATGCACATGAGTATTGAAAGTAAATGAAAAATGAATTTATGACTAGGTTGCTTAATATGTAGGCTCACTTTAGAATATAAATAATAGCATAACCTTGAAAAAGAATAATCCCACCTTATTAGTTTCAGATATTTTTATTTGTGAACTAAAAATAATCTATGGTGATATTGTATTTATAAGTTCAAAGACAATTTGATAAGTTTAATCATTAATGAACATAAAAATAAGCAACAAAATGGACAGGTAAAAGGTACTTTTGGGTAGGAAAAGTGACTCCCATACATTTTCAAGGTAGTTTTATTTGAAGTTTCACAAATGGCTTGAAAACACATGAGGGAAGAGTCAAATCTGCAGATGCCACTAGCTTTAACTCATCTGCCTATTCATTCAGCACTCAAACAAACTTTTTGGGTATGCAGTAAATTCCAGGCATTGCATTGCATTATATAGATGAAAGGATGAAGATAACCCAGGCCCTGTCCAAAAGGGCACAGTCCCAGTGGTGGAGACAAACAGGTAAATAGATACCTTCATTCAATAGAACATGTAAGAGGTCTGCAGAAATGAATTAGTCACTGTATATAATTATATATCTTTCTGGTAAAAGATGCTGCTTGGCAGAAACTGCAAAGGAGTTTTCAAACCCAAAACAGATTCTCTCCCACAGGTCTGACTCAACAGTAGGGATCGTTTTGTCCTGTGTTAAATGGAACCCCGTCATGCTAGCTTGGAGCTCAGATTCTGAGTCCTTCACTGGTACAACAGTGCAGTGATGGGGATTCTATTTGATCTCTGCCAATCTCTCCCATTTTTCTGGTCCAGCCGTAGTGCTCTTCTGCTCACATTTCTGGGACAAATAATATCTGTTCTCTGATCCTTTAGTAACGAAACGAACTTAACCATAACTGGGTTCAAGTGCACACTTGCCCAGTCTAATCCCTAGGTTTTATCTCAAGTTACACCAGTAGGTGGTAAGGAAGTCAAGTAGAGTCAACTTGTTCATGTTTGCTTAGGGCAGAGATTTGCAAGTACAATGATTTTGGAACTTCTGGGTAAATATCACCTTCTATGTTTATAACAACACTTACACTTCTCACTTATTTTACTTGACTTGTGAAGTCTGTGTACTGCTTTATTTTATTTTTTTAAATATTTTTTATTGATTTCCAAGAGGAAGGGAGAGGGAGAGAGAGATAGAAACATCAATGATGAGAGAGAATCATTGATTGGCTGCCTCCTGCATGCCCCACACTGGGGACTGAGCCTGCAACCCAGGCATGTGCCCTGACCAGGAATGGAACCGTGGCCTCCTGGTTCATAGGTTGATGCTCACTCAACAAAGGGGAAAGGTGAAGCCGGCTGGGTTGTGTATTGTTTTAAATCATATTTTTACTCTCCAGGTTTTAAGCATCAGCATTATAGTTATTATTGTTACAGAATACTGTGTGTGTTGAATTGACTTACTTAAGCTTACCTAAAGCAGACATAGTCTTTATAGTAAAGCAAAATATAACAAAAAAATCTGAAAACATAGTTTATATGTATAATATCACTATCAAGGAAGACTTTCTTTCTAGAATAAAAAAATCTGAGAATCTAGTTATCCATTTTCTTTATTTCATTTCTTATTTTGAATGAACATATGAAACACCCATGGTCTTTTGTCCAAGTAGGTTCATATAAGTCCCTGCATGAACCAAGGTTAAAGGAAAGGAAACAAAGGTTGGTAAACTTCCTACATAGTATGTAGGGACTGTAAAATAGTATTTTAAACATACTTTGTACCAAATATCTCCATGAATTATTCTGAAAAACATTTATGTCAAAGGAGCATGTTTGTTTCAGAAGAACTTTGTTTTGTAGGAAGCTTTCTGAGATAACACAGTCCTTTTGTTAAGCATATTTCTTAGTGAAGGAAAGTGTTTCTTTTGTAACCTTTTGTTTCTCTTCTCTTTTGTATACTAAATATTTTCTTGATTTCAGAGTGGCTATTCTATTTGAATGAAGTACTGAAAATGGTCATGACAAATGAGTCTTTCTTCATAGTCTATTTAACCATTATCATAGGAATAAATATCTGGCAATAAAAATTAGAAGTTATTTTTCTTTTGGTAAATTTTAACATTTAAAAATGTAAAGCTAGGAAATAAAGTTAGCTTGCCTTTAGCTATGGAAATCAAAAAATTTGATACATGAAATGTTTGGCAAGGTGTGGGGTGTTACCTTGAAGTCCGAAATAATATTTGCTTTTTGAACTCTGATGTGTCATCATAAATTACATTACTGAAAAATCATTTGGTGGGAAGATAGAGGAGACTTTTGTATCTTTACAAATTCCCACATAAAAAGAAACACAGTAACTAGATAGTAAAACCAAAAATATTCATGGACAACATTTATAATAAAATTAGGTGACATGATATTCTCTTGAATATCCCAAAAGTAAAATCATCAAATCGTATCTGTTTACTTTGTAGGCCTATCCCAATCTCAAGGAATATTATATTATTTTTCTATTGCCATTGTAATACATAACCACATACTTAGCAGTTTAAAACAATTCAAATTTATTAACTCACAGTCTGTAGGTCAAAAGCCTGAGTAGAGAGTAGCTTAGCTGTTTCCTGTGCTTCAAGCCTCACAAAGCTGAAATCAAAGGTATGTGTTCCCTTCTGGAGGGTGTGGGAGGTGCTGGGAATCTGCTCCCACACTATTTGTTTTGTTGGCAGAATCCAGTTCCTCGCGGTTGTAGGACTGAGGCCCCTATTTCCTTTCCAGCTGTCAGCCGGGACGGCCCGTATCTCCTGGAGGCCTCCCTCTAGTCCTTGAATCTTGTCATGCTGACCTGTCTCTTTGTATCTGGTCTTCTGCAGCATCTTTCTGACTAACTTTTTGCTTTGTTCTTCTAATTTTAAGGGCTCAAGCAATTAGGTTGGGCCCATTTCAATAATCCAGGATAATCTCCCTCTTTTAAGGTCCATAACCTTAATCATACCTGCAAAGTCTCTTTAGTAACATACGATATTCACAGGTCCTGGAGAATAAGGTGTGTAAATCTTTGAGGGGATGTTATTCTGCCTACCACATAGATAAGTTTACAAAAGTTTTTATCTTAGGTTCTATTTTTGTAAAGCTTAAACAGGAAGTTATTCTATACTTTTTTGGATCTGAAATTTTTCTGGGGAAATTATCCCAGTCTGCTTTCTGAGGACTTGGGTCTCTTCCTTTAACAGATTCTTAAGCTCCAGCTATTCTTTCTACCTGGTAATAATTAAACATCTCCTTTTGACATCCTTTCTTCAAGAGCAACTAGGCCTGGGTCCATCTGCTTTTCCCATTTATATACATCCAAGCAGCTCTCTAAGATCTCACCCTCTTCTCCTAGGTGAATTTCTTGCTTTCTTCCTGCTATCTTTCATTATTGTGTGCTTGTCAAAGTATATTTTACAGATAATTCAATCTCTTCTTGTTTTTATGAGCAAATATGATTCTTAAAGACAGAGTGTTCCAGTCACAGTTGTTTTTTTTTACAAAAAAACTTTATTGTTGAGATTGTTACAGATGTCCCTCTTTTCCCACCAATTGCCTCCCTCCACCCAGTTCCTGCCCCATCCCAAGCATTTGCAACCCTATTGTCTGTGTCCCTAGGTAATGCATATATGTTTATAAGATCTTTGTTTAATCTCTTCTCTCCCCCACTCCCCCTTCTCTCTGAGTATCATCAGTTTGTTCCATTTCCATGCCTCTGATTCTATTTTATTCACCAGTTTATTCTGTTCATTAGATTTCTTTTTTTTTTAATATATTTTATTGATTTTTTACAGAGAGGAAGGGAGAGAGATAGAGAGTTAGAAACATCGATGAGAGAGAAACATCGATCAGCTGCCTCCTACACATCTCCTACTGGGGATATGCCCGCAACCCAGGTACATGCCCTTGACCGGAATCGAACCCAGGACCCTTCAGTCCGCAGACCGACTCTCTATCCACTGAGCCAAACCGGTGTCGGCCATTAGATTTCTTATTCATTTGATTTTTAGATTCAATTGTTGATAGGTATGTATCAGTTGCCATTTGTTGTTCATATTTTTGATCTTTTCCTTTTTCTTCTTCTTCCTCTTAAAGAATACCCTTCAGCATTTCATATAATACTGGGTTGGTGGTGATAAACTCCGTTAGCTTTTTCTTGTCTGTGAAGCACTTTATCTGACCTTCAATTCTAAATGATAGCTTTGCTGGGTAGAGTAATCTTGGTTGTAGGTCCTCACTATTTATCACTTTGAATATTTCTTTCCACTCCCTTCTGGCCTGCATAGTTTCTGTTGACAGTCATATGAGCATTCCCTTGTAGGTAACTAACTGCTTTTTTTCTTGCTGCTTTTAAGATTCTTTCTTTGTCTTTAGCCCTTGGCATTTTAATTATGATGTGTCTTGATGTGGACCTCTTTGGGTTCCTCTTGTTTGGGACACTTTGTGCTTCCTGGACTTGTAAGTCTATATCTTTCACCAGGTGGGGGAAGTTTTCTGTCATTATTTCTTCAAATAGGTTTTCAATATCTTGCTCTCTCTTCTTCTGGCATCCCCATAATTTGTTGGTATGCTTGAAGTTGTCCCAGAGGCTCCTTACACTATCTTCATATTTTTGATTCTTATTTCTTTTTGCTCTTCTGATTGGGTGTTTTTTGCTTCCTCACATTTCAATTCATTGATTTGATTCTCAGAATCCTCTACTCTACTGTTGAATCCCTCTATATTATTCTTTATTTCAGTCAGTGTATGCTTAATTTCTGACTGGTCCTTTTCCATGTATTTGGCATTCTCACTAAGATCCTTGAAAGTCACTAAGTCCCTTGGAGGTTTCTAGAAGATTCTTTTTTTTAAATTTTATTTTTCTGTGAATTTTATTTTATTTTTTATTTATTTATTTTTTTATTGCTTAAAGTATTACAAAGGGTATTACATATGTGTCTTTTTCTTTCCCCCCGCCCTTGACAATCCCCTGGCCTCCCCTACCCCCCAGTGTCTTATGTCCATTGGTTATGCTTATATGCATGCATACAAGTCCTTCAGTTGATCTCTTACCCCTCTCCCTCCTGCCTCCCAACCCTCCCCAGCCTTCCCGCTGCAGTTTGACAATCTGTTTGAGGCAGCTCTGCCTCTGTATCTATTATTGTTCAAAAGTTTATAATGGTCTCTATTATCCATGAATGAGTGAGATCATGTGGTATTTTTCCTTCATTGACTGGCTTATTTCACTTAGCACAATGCTCTCCAGTTCCATCCATGCAGTTGCAAATGGTAAGAGTTCCTTCTTTTTACAGCAGCATAGTATTCCATCATGTAGATGTACCACAATTTTCTAATCCATTCATCTATTGATGGGCACTTAGGCTGTTTCCAGATCTTAGCTATGGTGAATTATGCTGCTATGAACATAGGGGTGCATATATCCTTTCTGATTGGTGTTTCTGGTTTCTTGGGATATATTCCTAGAAGTGGGATCACAGGGTCAAATGGGAGTTCCATTTTTAGTTTCTTGAGGAAACTCCATACTGTCTTCCATTGTGGCTGCACCAGTCTGCATTCCCACCAGCAGTGCACGAGTGTTCCTTTTTCTCCACATCCTCTCCAGCACTTGTCGTTTGTTGATTTGTTGATGATAGCCAGTCTGACAGGTGTGAGATGGTACCTCATTGTTGTTTTGATTTGCATCTCTCGGATGATTAGTGACTTTGAGCATATTTTCATATGTCTCTTGGCTTTCTGAATGTCCTCTTTTGAAAGGTATCTATTTAGGTCCTTTGCCCATTTTTTGATTGGATTGTTAATCTTCCTTTTGTTAAGTTGTATGAGTTCCCTATAAATTTTGGAGATTAGGCCCTTATCAGATATGACATTGGCAAATATGTTTTCCCACAGAGTGGGTTTTCTCGTTGTTTTGTTGATGGTTTCTTTTGCTGTGCAGAAGCTTTTTATTTTGATGTAGTCCCATTTGTTCATTTTCTCTTTAGTTTCAAGTGCCTTAGGAGCAGTATCAGTGAAGAAAATGCTTCGGCATATGTCTGAGATTTTGTTGCCTTTGGATTCTTTCTAGAAGATTCTTAAGTAACCTATAACTGTGGTTTTGAACTCTATATACAGTGGTTTGCTTTCTTCCATTTATTTAATTTGTGACATGTTTTTTTTGTCTCTGAATTTTGGCTGCTTCCCTGTGTTTGTTTCTATGTATTGGGTAGAGCTGCTATGTCTTCTTGAGTTGGTAGAGTGGCCTTGTGTAGTAGGTGTCCTATAGGGTCCAGTGGCTCAGCCTCCCCAGTAACCTGGTTGGGAGCTTTAGGTGCACCCCTTTGTGGGCTGTGATCACAGTCTTGTTGTAGTTGAGACTTGATTGCTGTTGGTGTCACTGGGAGGAATTGACCTACATGCCAATTTGCTGTGAGGACTAGCTGCGACTATGGTGGGAGAGCTGCTATGCAGGGGACACCCCTATGTAACAGGACTTGCTTCAGTGGGGCTTTGGTGCTCACTGAGTCTGCCCTTTGAGTATGTTGCTTATGGATGTGTAGAGTTGTAATCTGGTATGGTCTGATACTGACCACTGTGTACACTGGCTCTTGGGTCTCCAGGGAGGTGCAAATTCAGACACTGCCTGGGGCCACCCAGCAGGAGCTACAGAGAGATCTGAAAATTCCTCCTCTGTATTGGGTTTGGAAGTACCTAGAAGAGGCCTAGCTATGAAGCAAGGCAGGCTGGTGCTGGTGCCGGGTCTTAGGTCGTTTATTGATAGGTTTGGGGCTTCCTGACCCAGCTGCAGCTTGGTTGAGATTTTCAAGGACATGTCATTCAAATGCAAAAGCCACTATAGGCAGCTTGAGTGGGGTTGTAATTGGATGAGGCAGGGTCTTAGGGAATCACCAGGGCAGAGCAAACAGAAATGGCTGCCAGTCAGCCCTAAGACTAGGGTGGTCCCAACACAGGAACAACGATCCCTGTGAGTACCTCTGTTTGGGAGAAAGCCGCCCCCAAGTTCTTGCCCTGATGTCAGATAAACGTGTCCCCTGGAGCTTCACCCTTGTGATGGAGCTCAGAGGAAGCGGGACCCTGTAAGTTCAGTTCATGTTGCTGGCCTTTTAAGAGGAACAGCTGGGTCTCCAGCAGCCTCTGTGTCACTAAGCTCCAATCCACACTGGTTTTTACAGCCCGTAGTTATGGGGACTTCTTTTCCCAGCTCTGGGACTCTGGGCTGGGGGTCTGGTGTGGGGCTGGGACCCCTTGCTCCTCTGGGATGATCTCCCTCCCAGTTTAAAAAGTGGCTCACATGGGTGTTGGACCAACTCATTCAGCAGCTCTGTACCTCCTACCAGTCTCAGTGCGCTTTCTTCTTTACTTCTCTAATTGTACGACTTCCATTCAGCCAGCTTTCCAGCAGTTCTGGATGATGGTTGTTCTGTATTTTAGTTGTAATTTTGATGTGGTTGTGGGAAGTGGCGAGAATAGGCATTTACCTATGCCGCCATCTTGGTTCCAAAACCAGATACGATTCTTTTTAATTGCCTACTTTGCTGTTGTAATTTTAATAATTTTCTTGAGTTCTCTTTCAACTAAAGAAGATGACATATTTCCTAATAATAAGGTCACACAGTCTTGGATTATATAATTAACAAATTAGAGCCAATCTGAAATGATTATGGTGTGTGTGTGTGTGTGTGTGTGTGTGTGTGTGTGTGTGTGTCTGGTGTTTTCTAGCTTGTTGACAACCATAATGAATATACTTATTAAATATAAGAATCTCTCCTTTTATCTGTCAACAAAGCTAAAGTAAGCTGCTGGGACCCCACAACGTTAGACTCTCATTTAATCTTTCTAAACTATTAAACTTTAAAGCCATCTTCCCTATCACATCAGAAACCATAATATCCAAGTATTGTCTTGATCCTCATATAATAAGCAGTCTATGTTCCTGTGTTTCAGGTTTTTGTGTGTTTTATTTTACTAGTGGTTTGGCCAATATTTAAACTATCTTTTATCCCCACGAGTCCAGAACCAATTGAGACATAGATAAGGGAGCTGACAGGTAGATATCAAGGTATCAGCTTTGTAACAGGTGAAAACTGGATTGGAGACTGTAGTGTAGATGTATTTTCCAAAGTACCTCCCCTGACTTAACCATCCAAGAAGTGGCACATCTAGACAATGACAAGTTAGCATTATTAGTTTCCTATAGGGTGGAGAGCAGTCCAGAGTGTTCCCTTTCTGTTGGCAGGAAGATCCAAAATAGAAAACCCAAAACTTGCTAAGTTAAGCTAACTCAGTTCTTTTCCCAGATACATTTATTAGGTAGTCATTCCTCTTCTTGTAAGGGAAGTGAGTACTGAGGGAGCAGAGAGACATCAGGGAAACATGAGACAAGAGGAATACGGATGTCTCCTCCTGCCCACCAATTTATAGACAAGGTTCCCTATTGCCCCCCGCCCCCTTACCCCATGTAAGTCAGTGAAAATAGATATCAGAGGGAAGGTAGGGGAGAGTGGGGGTACGAGAGAGAGATCAACCAAAGGACTTGTATGCATGCATATAAGCCTAACCAATGGACACAGACACCAGGGGGGTGAGGGCATGAGTGGGGGTGGGGGTGGGGGAGGCAGTGGGGGCATAAAGGACACATATATAATACCTTAATCAATAAAGAAAAAAATTTAAAAAAGAGTATATGAGAGGGATTCCCCTATTCCACCTGCCATAGATGCCACACCTCTTGTTACAATCTCCTCTGAGCAGATGCCTTGTAGTTCCTGCACAGATTTCTACTCTCACCAAAGAATTTTTCCTTGAAAGATATAACGGTGGCCAGCCTTTTCCCTGGGGGCATATGACTCTCCCTACAGCCTAAGTAGTCAGCATGCATCAATGGTGTTGCATATAGGTAAGCTTTACTATTGGGTAAAATTTGCTCCAATTTCTCCTGAGATCCAATTTCAACTGAATCTCCTTTTAAGACGGTGCTGTCCCTGGTACTCATAATAGTCTCAGGGATGAGTCCTCTGGGTTACCTTGCTATTTTAGGCTTTTAGATCCTCCCTGGGAGGAATAAAAAGTCCCACCCAGCACACTGCTCAGAGATGGAGAACAGTGTGTGTGGGAGGGGCGGCTGCCTTGATTATTATTAATTAATTATTATTAATGTATTGCTTAATTAATACATTAATATGTTAATGTATTAATTGCTCTCTTTTCTTTCCTTGCCTCATTCCCTGATCCCCTCTTTCTTTTTCCCAATTGGGTCAGGAATAAAAGCTCTGTCACCCTGCCTAGGGGTATAACTTATCTAAAACACCTCCATGGAGCTTTAATTATTTAATGGGATTTGGTCTGTCCTATTTTTGCTTGTATTTTGTGCACAGAAAAGTGTCCCTGGAATATCCAGTCATGGATGGTGACATCTGTCTCTTATCCAGCATAATCATCATTTTACTTATAACTAAAATCAAAATTGAAATATTCTAAAGCCACCTCTTAATTTGACTCATTGAAACTGGTGATGGGAAGATATTTATCAGTCATCCAATGTAAAGGGATCCCATATACAGATATCCCACACTATTTAAATCTCACTGTCCAAATATTTACTTTATATACTTGCAACAACTTTACTCATAATTCACTCATTGAACTGAAAAACCTGCTATATGCAGACGTTTGTGTACTAGCAAAATCATTTTCATTTGGCAGGACTTGGGAGAGAAGATAAAATAGGCTACATTTTAGATGTTATCCCAAGAGCATACCAGCATGCATGCTTGTGTTGTTCAGCAAGTTTCCATTGTTGCTATCAGTTTTATTACTTTTTCCTTGAGAGTTCAGTATTAAGTTTCCCAGTGGTTTCCTCAGTAAAGTGCTTGTGGCTACTTCCAACCTGGGTCTAAATTCAATAACAAGTGTTACTAATTTTATTTGAAGTCATAGGGGCAGTTGATTAGCATTTGAAATACTCTACTCAGGTCCAGACTTAGAACCAGC
Organism: Myotis nattereri; assembly: GCF_964212035.1. Lineage (NCBI taxonomy): Eukaryota > Metazoa > Chordata > Mammalia > Chiroptera > Vespertilionidae > Myotis > Myotis nattereri. The sequence goes on from NC_138082.1 coordinate 37,474,853, forward strand.
AGTTAGTAAATATTTGAAAGAATCTAACCAGGAGGGTCCTCTGGAGAGGCACCTGTTACTAGTACTTTTTTTTAAATCTCCATCTCATCAGTAATAGTGGGTATCCTAATTATAGCACACGAGATCTTGAAATGATTTTCATTGGTGAAATGAGATTGTTCAAGATATATGGTTGGTTAGCAATATTGCATAGGCACATCTGACTTGCCTAAAAAGAGAATAAATGCCCGGTGAACCAAGCAGTCTTGATCAGTGGTTCTTGATTAGGAGTTATTTCCCAATTTGGCAACGTCAATATCTTTGGTTGTCTCAACTAGAAGGATGGGCTGTTGCTGATATCTGGTCGGTAGATGCTAGAGATGTTGCTGAAAATTCTGTAATGCACAGAATCTTTCCACCTCATCCCCTAAACAAAGAATTATCTGCTCCAAAATATTGGTAGTGTCAAAGCCTAGCCTGGACTCTTCAGGGTGGTGCCCTAGGTCTAGGACTCTGTACACATGTGTAGCCATTAACAGAAAAATTTGTCTTTTGTTTCTGACTAGAAATTTAAATGTCAGCTGCTGCTAGAACATTGCTTCAATTCTCTCAAATGAACCTTTTATAAAAGGTGCTAGAATTCCTGATAAGGTCAGAGAACTGGGACTTAAGTATTTTGTGCATGTTTGCTACTACATGTTTGGACATGTTGCAGAATTCAGTATGAGACTTATTCTCACTGTGATAGAACACCTGATAGATCAAAAGATTTTGAGAGCAAAGGCCTATGGGTTTTACCTACCTCTCATTATTAGAGACTACTTTTATTTATCAAAAACAATCTAATAATGGTATATTACTAATTTTGTTTAGATTAGTGCCCAAAAGGCAAGGTACAGATTCAACCTTCTATCACATTAACTACCCAGTACCTTGAGGAGCTACTGACATGCTTAAATATTTGTGTATACATTCAATAGGTTATACTGGGATGGGAAAAAGTAGGTTTATAGTTGTACATATGGAAAAAGACATGCAAGTTATGATTATGACAATAGCTTTATTAAACTCTGTGTTTTGTGTACTCACAACTGTAAACCTACATTTGCCTAACCCTGTATTAAGCACCTTATCTATACCAGGAACTGTTATAGTTCCTATTGACATAGTGTTGTACAAAATAGACATAGAGCTTACTTTTTTTATGGATTATATTAGAAATATGTCTGAGTTCCAATTAGGCAACTCATATTAATGCAAATGAGTGGGTGCAAATAAATATAAGAGTAGAGGTCACATGCTATTGTCAATTTTACATAACAGATAAATTTTACCTCCAGAACAAAGTTTTCCCTAAATTTTTATGAAAATCTTTGCATATAAAATATCTGGGATAATCACTCATAAGATAGATAATATATAAGTTCTGAAAATCATTGCTACATGCTATAGAAAGTGAGATATAATTTTTGATAAAGCCTCTTGGTTATCTTAAATTATAGACTGACCTTCCTCCCTTATGTGCAGAAATAAGCCCCTCTCCACTTGCCTGAATTTCACTTTTACAAATCAACACTAGAATGTTTTTCACACTACATCATGTTTATGTACACTTTTGTTTCCCCTGCTAAATTGTGAACTGTTTCAAGGTAAGAATGGCACATTTCCAGTACTTACCAAAGAACCTGGCACAGAGAGTTATATTTATGGAACTGATAAATGAATAAACTATCATCACTTATTCCTACATTGTATTTATGGTTTCTACATATTGTTTAATGTTTACAAGGAGAGAGTGAGTTTTACGTATATAAATTTTAAATGGAGAGAGTACACAAAGTACCATGTTTAAGGTGCCCAATTGAGAAAGGCTGGCTGCTTAGTACTAGGTGGCATTTATTATCTTGATAAGTACATAATCCTACATCTTGTGTAGTCACTCTGAGAGTGGATGTGCTAGCCACAGATATGATGGACTCCTTAACTAGACTCATAAGACTGATGTACAGAATATAAATGCTAATACACTAATATTCACAAGTGTTGGCATGATCAGCGTATTCTTGATCTGTAGGCACATCCATTTGGAATCAGAATCAGAGCATTGAGATTGCGATACACATTTCTTTAGTCTGGTGCATCCATCTCCCTGAAAGGGAGAGCATTTTCATGGGACTGTAGTACTCTAAGTGCAACTGGCTTAGAGGCTTCCTTCCCTGGATGGTGCTTGGCTGGGCACTCCAAATTTTTGCTGCTTCAATTTTCATTTTTGATAATTTCATGACAGAACACTCCTGTTAGTCCTTATCAACTCCACCAATTTACGATGAATACATTCTTTCTTTAGGGATATTATTATATTCGTTCAGATTCATTTTTGTCTTTTTGGCCAGAGATCTCTCAACTATTATCCATTGACTAAAAATCCCAATGGAGATTGTCACACTGTAGCTTCTATGAATCACACTATTAACTGTATTTCCCTGCCATCCTCCTTCCTTTCCTTAATTCTTCTCCCTCTCCTTTCCTTTCCTCCCTTTCTTCCTTCCTTCCTCCCTCCCTCCCTCCCTCCCTCCCTCCCTCCCTCCCTCCCTTCCTTCCTTCCTTCCTTCCTTCCTTCCTTCCTTCCTTCCTTCTCCTTTCTTCTTTTTTGTCTCTCAAAATTAGATCTAATTATGCTAAATTAAAAAAAAATTATAGTTATAACTGTGAAAGGATCAACATTCACTATGTTAAACTTTTACTTAATTTTTGTTGAATACCATTGAAAATTTAAATAATGTTAAGAATAAAGAATTAAGTTCCAATCTCCTCTGATAGGTTTTTGTAATTTTAATTAGACATTCAGATATGACATCTTAGAGGAGATGAGATAAAATTTAAAATGTAGACAACAGATAATACAATAAAGGGGTCATATAGGTGTTCATTTTTAAGAACCTTGCAGTGATATTAAATTTTTTTTTTCTGAACATAAATGAGAAGTAATAATAGTTTCTGGGGAAGGTTAGGTTTCCAGCACTTGAAAGGCATTCTAAACATTCAGAATTTACAATTTAAGAGAAAGAATTTATAACTCCAGGAACTTTTTTTAGCTGTGAGGGAAAAATCAATTGACAGGATTGCTTTGAAGTGTGCTAAAGGTCAGAGATAGAGGCCCCACACCCACCTCTCTAGATTTAAAAATGGCTCTCTACAGAGCTGGAGGAAAAGTTCATTCTGCTTTATTTTTCCCAGAGCTCTCTTTTTCTGTTTTATTTTGTAGTGAACAGATGATAAAGAGGAAATGATTCAAACTTATTTACTTGCAAATAGACATATTCTACAAAGCTTTGCTTTGATTAAGGATAGTTAATAGCAAAGCTGCACTACCAATTTTTTATCCTTGAAATTCCGAAGCGATTCAATCAAAAACACATTCTGTTAAAACACAGTCACTCCTTAGCAAAAAACAATCTCCCAATATGTTGAGCATTCATTTGACTTTCTTATTTGTGACTCAGATATTACTCAATGTCACATCAAGTTGTTTTCTCTCTCATGATAAAAGTCTTTAGTTGTGTGGTATACTGAATAAACGTGACTATGTAATGTATTTAATTTCCACAAAGAACCAAATCCAATGCTTATATAATGGGTGTATGAGATAATTTTTAAAAATGTACATCCTTATGATTCAGAAATTTCCAACTGAATCCCAGACAAATGTAACACGATATAACATCAAGGCTTGGAGGGGGAAAAAGTTAGTAGGATTTTCCAAACTTGACATACCATTGAATTGCTATTTTTTTTTTCAGTTTCATCTATAAATGGCAAATTAACTATGCACTTGCTTAATCTTCTTAAAGAACTGCTTTGAGCATTAATTAGTACACAGAAAACTTGATTATATATACATGAAATATCTTTAGAGTTATTTGTGTAATGGTGGAAAAAATGTAGGATAGTCTTAGTTTTAATTACAGAAATAATTTCTCATTCTTTTATGAATAAACTTGGAAGATGAACGGTTTCTGTCTTGTACTTGGTACAAGAGCGAAGAAAATGAAGAAGATTTAGGCTGGCATAGAAGTATTCAAGGACTCACTTACATTGGAAGGACATTTACCTGAAGTTACAAAATTCAGGCCAAGGGAACCCATTGTCTTAAGTCATTGTCTTGAGAAGCAAAATCATAGCTCACCACTGTCTTCAGAATAAATATGAAATAAAAAACCTGTCCTTGCTTCCAGTTCTCAGTGCCCCAGTCACGCTGACCTGCTTTCTTACCTACAGGCTTTTGCTTAATTGTTCTCTTTGCCTGGAACACTTTGTCCGTATTTAATTTTTCACTGCACTAGTTCCCACTCATCGTTTTTGGGGTCAGCTTAAGTGCCTCTCCCTTTGTGGAAGGCTGGGTCCCCCAAAGCTGGGTTAGGTACCCTTTCATTATGCTTAGTAGGACTTTGTTCTTAGCTCTGTGGTAATGCTTTATACACTCAACTGTAGTTGACATTTTACTTGTTCACACATAACTAGACTTCTGGGTAGGAGAGGACAACACTATATCTTTTTTTATGTTGTAGTCTAGTACTTGGAACACAGAATGTGCCTGACAGACACTCATTGAAGGATCAGTGCATAAATAAACAAATGTCAGTGTAAACCAGTTGTTTTAAATGGGTGCTTGGTCTTGCCTACCAGGGGATTTTTGGTAATGCTGGAGATATTTTGATAGCTAATATTTGCTATATTTTGTGCTGTATCATCTGGTGGGTAAAGCCAGTGATGCTGCTAAAAATTATATAATGCTCAGGGCAGTCTCCCATAACAAAGGATCATCTAGTCCAAAATGTCAATAATGTCAATATGAGAAACTCTGATATAAATAATACTATGCTTATTGTAGCAGGAAATACAAAGGCGGTCTCATGGGTAAGTAATAGAAAAAAGAGGGTAGCAAAGGTAAACGACTTACATGTTTGGAAGCAGTTCAAGCTTAGGTACAAAGAGAAGTGTTCAGAACCAAGGTCATGGCGAGCTTTGGGAACCAGTCTTGCTGTGTTTATGATGCCAAGTGTGGTGGGCTGAGTAGGGGAGGTCAAAAAGTTGAGATTTAGATATACTTATGATTTTCTTATCTCTTCTAGTTACTGTTCTTTTGTGTGCCGTAATTTACTCCTACTGCCCATGGAATATTTGCTACTCAATTTTGAGGTTTTAAAAAATATAGTTTCTTCGAACATGACAGATTGTATACTGGGGAGGAAAACTGAAAATGAATTCCCTATAATTTGTAGGAAGACTGGAGACACAGAACCTGAAGTGCTTCCAATATAGAGATAGAGAAAACATTGTCTTTCTGTCTTATTAGAAATGGAGACACATTATTTCAAAAGATCTGTATAATATCTTTCTTTGATTACATTTTGTTTACAGTTAGCATAGTAAGACCATTTTTTTCTATATATACATTTGAAATGCATTTAAATTGAAATCAAATTAGCCTTCAAAATCATATTCAGTATAACAAAAATGAAACCAATTAGTAAACAAGAAAATGTTTGGAATATTAAATAAGGACAGATGATATTTAATTGGCTTTGCAATTTATGGTGTATTATTCTGATTAATAATCAGACTTACTGTATCTATGGAAACGAGAGGAAAATTGCTTCTGCTTCTAACAAATATACAAAGATGAGAAATATTTTGCTTCTCTGAATAATCAGCACAGATGTTGTCCTTGTTGTTAACCTTGTGTTATTATCTATTTTACCATGAGAAAAGCAAAATCACGTGGGTGGGGATCAAAAGATGTAAGATTCAGAAAATGAATGGAAGTTTCCTTAAAGAATATAAACTAATTGGGAGTTTTAAATTGCTTTCTAAATCAGGAAATAAAAAATATCCAAAGCTAGAAGGTTTTGAAGTAAAGTCTGTGATTTGATTCATGAATATGACCACTCTCTGTACATTTTATAGGCAAATTTTAATGGAAAATCTCTGAGATTAAGAACATTGAAAAATAAATATTAACCAAACAGGAGAGAGACTCTGAAAATATATTTCATAAAAATGATATGCCATTAATTTTTAAATGAGATGTCCTGGTGGCATAGTGACATCATGAATCTGGTTTTCATCAGGATCTGTAGTTTGATGATATTTCCTGGAAGATATTAATACTCTTCATGTGATTTTTCACGATTAAAGGCTAAATGGGATTTACAAGATATTTTGAGCTGAAATGCAATATCTACCACCCATATCCACCTTCCACTCTACTGAAGTTGAGAGATTGCTGTGTTTCTCTATTTAGGTTTAACACTTTAGAATCTGTTTTATATAGTTTTTTTTTTTAATTAAGAAGTTGAAGAACCTTACTGTTTGTTTACATCAGTTCTTTCTTTTTATTTTTTTATTTGGTTGAAACAGTTCAAAAACAAAGCTTTTTGTCATCTCACCTTTCCCAGTGAATTGAATCTGCCCTGTTTGTGTAGTTAATGATTGGGTTTGGCTCTCCTCCTGTGTTTAAGACCACTTGAAGCACATGTTCTGGGTGAAGCCAGAACCTGGTGCATCCGGGCAAGTGCCCAGCCTGGCTCCTGCTGAGAGGTGAGACTCCCATCACTCTTGGAGGGCAGGGAACTGGTGAGAATAGAGTTTATTCTGGAGAAGTCTGTGTCTGCCATGGCACATCTTAGATACCCTTTTAGATGGTAAGCACTGCATAGCTATTTAAGACATTAAAGGCCTGAGAAGGTGGTAAAAGGCACCATTTACCTCGCTTAACACACATTTTCTCACCTACAATTCGCAACCCCCTGGCCAAGGCAATATTATTTTCCTGTTTTTAAAGACAAGGAAGCAATTTACCCAAAGTTACACATATAATCAGTGGTGGAGCTACAGTTCACACTGAAATCTCTCTAACTCCAGCAGTGTTGTGTTCTCTCTCTGTAACTCCTGTGGCTTTTGCAAGTTCTCCAGAGTTGTCTTTTAAACCAAAACACGAAGTAGCATTGGTCAGATTTTCAAGTCAGATCACATAGTTCCGATTTTTCTAATCTGGCAATCAAAGGTTAAAGGATTTAATAATAATCTAGAATCTCTTAGTTGGAATCTTGACCCAATTCTATTGTTACTTTGAATTCTAAACTTTAAATCATCTCAATATTTACTTTACTGTGCAAAAGTTCATCATCCCAATCTGCTATCTCCTATAGGTATTCTGTGGAATACTTAATGGGTGGTTTAAAAATGTTTGCTATGAAACATTACATAATCAAGGCAAAAGACCCACTACTGACTGGAAACATAATGTAGCAGGAATACTTCAATAGTTTTTGGCATCATTAATCTCAAAGAAAAGTTATACTAGACAAAGTTAAACAGGGAAAGAAAACTTTTCCTCAAGACTATTGCAAGGGCAAAGAGATTGAACTTGACTGAAACAAAGGGCTGGAGAGTTTTTAAAAACTGGGCTGAGGGGAGTCATAGACCACCTGCATCTGCCAGTTGGCCTCACCCAAAGGAAGAGTAAGCTTTCTGGCATCTTCATGACAGAAGGGAATTTACAGCTTGGAACAGGTACCCCCTGAAGTTTGGCTTCTACCTTCCCATAGAGACTGGGAGAAAGGAGCGCACTCTTCCTTGACCAATATATTTCAAAACAGTGATTCTCAGGGCTTTGAGAAAAACATTTCCTCTCCCCTCCCCCCCACCCCCTCATCATAAAACTAGCAAAAGTCTTCTAAGAAGATCTGTATACATTTCAAAGGGAACAGAGAAAGAATTGCAGTTACAAGTTTTCTATAGAAACAAAGCTATTTAAAGTTTAGTCAAGCTGAAGGGAACATTGAGGACATCTTGGTTATTAGAAATAAATCTTTGACTAAAGCCTAGAATTAGCATTATATCTGTGATATATTACTATGCGTAGTTGGGAACTGGCATTACTTGTCTTCCAAAGATCTATGGGCTCTGAATAACCACATTGCTTTTAAGTCTGCATATGGACAAAGAAAATCCAGAGATTTCAGATAAACAGTAAACCAGATTTCTACAATAGTCATAATAACTCAATCTAAATGGTCAATTTGCATGTATTATTCTGATAATTTCCTCGATTATTAAATTTTCTTTGACTATAGAGATTTTTCTGTTCTCCCTCAGTTCTTATTAAATGTGTGATAGCTGAATCCTATAATGTTAGCTGTTGCCAGAGGAACAGCCTCCCTTATTAAAAACAAAATCCCGAGCCTCCACGGGTTTTGCCACTAGGAGAACATCTTGGAAGAGCAGATAAACAAGCAGCTGCTTCTTTGTTCTCCTCAATTTATCTTTGTCTTGGGATTCTTTTATTCCAACCAATCCCACTATCATCAAACCATTTTCCAGGGCTATTCCACGGTATCTTTACAGGTCTGATTCAAATTCAAAAAAGGAACCCATCATCCTTCAGTTGTCTTTATTACAATTTCCACAGCATGGAATTTTCAAATATTCCCCAAACACAAAACCATAACAACAAAAACACAAGCACAGAAAGATATGTGAAGCATAAAGACAACCTGGCTTCCATAGGATAGGTTTCTGATACTAGCAAATAGTTCTTTTCCCAAGTCCCATAACCTCTGTCCACTATCCTGTCGATACGTCTCTCACAACTGGGTTTCTCCGCCCCAATCCTTCTCAAGCTCCTCACTTGCATTCTGTGATACAGACCCTCGCTCCTCTAGGGCATTCTCTTCCCTGTAGACATCGGCACTTTTATACTCCTGTATCAGTCCATGTAGACTTATTCATTCTTGAGGGACCACTCATTTATCACTTCTTAGTGTTCAGGACTCCTGTAAAATGAATTACTTTCCTGTTTCCATAGTGTTTTTAATATTATTCTAAAATTTCACCTTTACTGTTATTATTTAGTTCTGTATCTATCCTCTTGATTAGACCTGAGTTCCCTGGAGGCAAGGACTGTGTTTTAGTGTCCAACTACATTTAGCATAGTCACAAGCATGTCGCAGGCACTCAATAGCTTTTTGTTAAATTACATTGATAATTTTTATGTCCCTTTGCCAAGGATACCCACATCTTCATTCCAGCTGACTACTTTGAAGACTTTTGTCCAGGTCCTTGCTTTATAGCTCCAACTTGGTGAAACAGCCCATCCACCTGGACATTTTGATCTTTGTTACCTTTGCGTTTAAGACCAGGAGAGTGAAATCTCCTGGTCGTAAAGTAAAATCTTGGTGTGTGAGTTGTAGGTTAGAGTGGAGGGGGCAGTCAGGTAAATTTACTTTATTTTAATATCAGACTAAATCTCTTAAAATCCTATCACACAAGAATGCTGTTCACTTGGTACATAATGCAATCATTAATTTAGATAAAAAGAAAAGTTTGCTGGAGGTGTTCACACGTAACAAAAATCTTGTTCAAAGGCTCTTCACTTGCAGAACATCTTTCTTAGTGCTGCCCGTCTTTGAGCCCACAGGACCCTTTTGCCTGCTGACTGAGTCTGCAGACCCTGCCCTTGGGAAAAGAGGGGGGGTTTCCACGAGGCCATTTGAGGTTTTCATCCCATTCTGTCCTTATCTGAGTCTCCTACCTAAGAATGAAACCTATGAGAAACCTCCAGCAACCCTTACTTTTCCTTTGCCAGGTCTTTGAAGGGAGTTTGTGTAACAACCGTGAAAACAACTGTTTTCCCCAGGAACTAAAATTTGCTTTGGTATAATCAAAATCAGCTAGTGGGTACAGCTTTGTTACTGAATTTTGTCTAATTTTCTTTTATTGTCATCAGACTCAATTTGTAAGGGAAATTATCACTGTATGTGTGGTCCATAAGCATGGTAATCTTACTGCATATTACCTGACATTGTAATAATTACTGAAAGCAGTAGGAATGAGGTAAGATACTCAAACTGGGAGAATAAGATTGATCAAGATATAGAAAAGATGCATATCAATTTTACACTTGGGCGATCATTTTTGCAAGACATATAATTTACATGGAACAATGGGGAAAAAGACAAGTTTAAATATTCTATGAATAAGCTGAGTGAATATTTAGTTACTCCAAAAAAGATAAACAGGGAAGTTATGTAAGACCAGGGCTTTTGTTGAGCAGGTGTTAGGTAAAGAATGTTTATAAAGGCTGTTAAGAAGTTCACCTTTGTTAAAGACCTCTTGGCTTTTAGTAATACTCTTTTATTAAAAACCTTACTATACATTATTTCTGGTGGTTACTATGGCACTACGTACATTAAAAGTGGCTTGGTTGAGGGCACAGTCTTTCATTAAGGTTATAGTGAAATCTTTCCTTTGACCCTCTTATAGGCTGAATTATATGTCTCCCCAAATTCATATATTAAAGTCCTACCTCAGTATCTCAACATGTGATTCTACGTGGAGATAGGTCTTTGAAGTCATTAAATGACTTTAATAAAGTTATTAAATGACCTGAATGACTGGCATCCTTACAAGAAGAGGAAATCTGGGCACAGACACAGAGGGAAGACCATGTGAAGACACAGGGAAAATATGGCTATCTGCAGGCCAAGGAGAGAGGCCGCAGAAGAAATCAACTATATCAAGACCTTGATCTTGGACTTCCAGCTAGAGAGCTGTGAGAAAGGAAACTGTTGTTTAAGCCACCCACCGGTCTGCGGTGCTTTGTTATGGTAGCCCTCGCAAGCCGCTATAATCCTCGAGACTAGAATTCTGTAGCCTCTGAGCAATGCATCCTCCACTTTGACTTCATGATGGGAAAAACAGTTCGTTAATATTTTATGTTATTTATAAGAAATAAAGATCTTATATCAAATTTCAAATTAGATTTTAGACACAAATGCAATTCACTGCAGCTGGCTAGGTAAGGATTACATCCATAATAAAAGTGCAATGTCTATTTGTTTCCCAGGGTTACTGTAACAAGTGACAAATCGGTGGCTTGAAACAACATAAATTTATCATCTCACAGTTCTGGAGGCTGAAAGCCCAAAATCAAGGTGTTAGTAGGGCCATGCTCCCTCTGAAACCTATAATAAAATCCTTCCTTGCCTCTGGCTGGCAATCTTTGTGTTCCTTGACTTGCAGCAGCTGCATAACTCTAATCTCTGCCTCCACCATCAAATGGATGGCATCCTCCCTGTGTCTGTCTGTATCTCTTCTCCTCTTATAAGGACACCAAACATATTGGATTAAAGCTTGATCCTACTCTGGTATGACCTCATCTTAACTTAATTATTTACATCTGTTCTCTCTCTACTTCAAAATAAGGTCACTTTCTGAGGTCATGGAGGTTAAAGCACCAGTATATCTTTTAGGGTGGCACAATTCAACCCATAGAGATTCTTTGGAATATAGTGAATTTCTTGTTACAGAAAGGGCATATTTAGTAAGTTCAAATGGGTAATTTGTTTATTGTTAGCAATAAAAGGAGTAGTTATATATAGTTTGTTTGCAGATGCTGTTAGCCTGAATGGACTGGAAATAGAGTCTGTATACTTATTTGCATTTAATGAAATCATACTGCTTATGGTCAGTCATTAATTAGATATGTGCTGATAGTATTGCTGGGAATAATGTTTGCCAGACATTTTCTCATTACTTAATCTTCTCATGGAATCAATGCCCTCTCTGTTCATTCTATTTCTAGAGTCATCACTGTTTTCTTAAAATCATACTAGTATGTATCAATTCATTATAATAATTTATGTGAAATCCATAATTTATATTTAAGCACTCATTCCTCCTTTTATGAACATACCATGTGCTTGCTTCCACATATGAAGGAAAACCGTCATTTTTCTCTCCTCAAATTACTTTCTTTTCAGACTTAGGCCAACAATGACAGTGTACTAGTAAGTGACTATATATACTGATGGCCCCTTGGCTGATCTGCAAGCTGCTACAGACCATGCTACTTGTGGGAGAACTAATAATGTCTGTGACCCTTTGCTGAGGAAATCTGCATTAGCTACATTACTAATTTTCAGAAGTTTGTATCCCTACTTCACTATGAGCCACTTGTGAGCAGGAACTGAATTTTATTGCAGACGTATGTGCCTGGCACTATCCTAAAGGAACCATCTCTCATTTTATAGAGGAGCAGATGGAGGCCTATGGAGAGGTTATGTAAGGAGTGAAATATTCCACAGCAAATGAGTAGCAGACAGAATTTGAATCCAGGGAGTCTGATCTCCGGGATTGGGGTCAACTCCATTCAGTAGTTCTGCCTTCCCACATAAATGGCCAACCAGTAAATATTTCTTAAAAGCCATGGTAAGATGTTTATTTGGGGATAATTAGGCCCACTGTTTCCCTTTCATACTTAATCAAGTCAGAAATAAGGGTCTGTGACCTTGCAAAATTGTTTTCAGGTTACTTATTTCGCTCAAAGTAAAAATATTTCTCCCTTTTGTGTGATTAGATAACTTAGTGCCTTTTAAAAAAGGAAAGGGGAAATTTCATTGCCTAGAAGTTGATTTTATAAATTTTATTTTTGAGGCCTGAGAAGAACTTCAATTTTTTTCTTTACTAGATTAGAAAGTTATATAATAGTACTTAGTTGTTGCAACAAGATCACATTTGAGATCTAAAGAGACTAATCATATCTCCTTTAACTCTTCCTCTAGTCCTGAAGTTACCATGCTAATATCCCACTGTCTATCCTCCCACACTCCTTTCCAAAATAGGGTCAAAACATATTCATTTCTATAACTTGCTGCCTTCATTGAACAGAAATGTCATCCCTTCAAGTTCATTTCTAAATATGTAATTTATTTTAAAGATCACTCATTTTCCATTCTATAGAGGCACTGATTCAACTATTCCTTAGTGATGGGCCTTGGGGTTATTTCCAGCCCCTCTGCTCCCTTTGCTATGAAATAATAAGCTTATGAAAAGTGTGTCTGTTGGTCAAAATATATGTATATTTTTAAATAGATGTTGCCAGATTACATTACTCAAATTTACTCATTTAAACTTTTGTAATATAGAATTTTCTTTTTGAAATCAGACAATATTGCCTTTTTGATATGTTGAAAACTTTTAAGTCTCTGCTGCAATATTTTTATTGTTTAAAGTATTACAAATAGTAGTCCATATGTCTCCTTTCTCCCCCATTGCCCTTCCCTGGCCTCCCTCACCCTCCAGCACATGCCCTTGCCCTGCAATTTTTTAAATGTATCTTATGTCCAGAATGAAACTCATGAGAAATTCTGATGATGTGCTTAATAGTCATAGAGGGTATAAAGGAGGCCCCTCAAACTTGTTTTCTGTTTCCTTTCAAAGAGTAGAAAGGAGTTTAGAATAGACCCAGCTCATGAAGGTTCCATGATTTTGGTTGGCTCTTGGGTTTCTTCTAGACCAAATCTCATGGTTCAGAAAAAAAAAAATGAAAGAAAAGAAAAAAAAAGAAAAAAAGAAAAAAAAAATGAAAGAAAAGAAAGGAAAAAAAAACTTTTTTTATGGTCTCTGTGCAAAAATTTTTTATTTTAGCTAATTTTTTTTTTCTGGATGTATCTGGACTTAGCACTGCTGTTTTGGGTTTGCTTGTTTTCTTTTTATTTTTTTAAAATTTTTATTTATTTGTTTATTTAATTTAAATTCTTTATTGTTGAAAATATTACATACGTCTCCTTTTTCCCCACTGAGCTCTCCCCAACCACTCCTGCCTCCCCCTCATGTCTCCCCCAGAACATGTCCTCGCCCCAATTTTAGCTAAATTCTTCCTCACTGAATCATTTAAAATAAATTGCATAAATCATCACACTTCACATATATATTCTAGCGTGCATTTCTAAATAACAAACTTCTATATAACAGAGGAAGAGGCAGAGGAAGAGAGAGAGAGAGAAACAACTGAAGTGTCCTTGACAGATGATTGGATAAAGAAGATGAGGTACATATATGTTTTTTGTCTCCACTTTGTAACCAGGTTCTACGCTTTTGGCAATGAAATGTAAGCAGAAGTGTTGTGTCACTGCATGGGACTTTTGGAAAGTTTTCTTAAAGAGAAGGATATTGCCTTCTTCTCTCCTATCATCCTACTGCAAGAAAGGCCACAGGACAGTTGGAGGTCAAGTTGGCTTTTTAGACCCTGAGTATAGGGGTCACACACAGGCCTGGTGGAACAGAGTGCTGGAAGCTATGTCAGATGAATATTATTTTTTCATTTTCCAATTTTGCAAGTTGAGATTAATAATTAGTCCCCTAAAATATTTTTCTTGGTCTTTGCATGCTTCAAACCTGTGTAAGTTAAGGCATCACTGTATTTGCTTTAGAAACACTTCTTAAAGCAATTTTATTTATTGTGGCATGCAAGGAAGACAAGGAGATATAAACTTTTGACATCTCCCAATGTGGTGGTATTTCATGTCTAAATGAATAAGGACTTTATTTTTCATAACTATTTGACCCTTAGTTTGGGAGTCAGTTGTGTAACATTCCAGGTTTCTCCTGCAGACACCACAAAGGTAAATGAATAGTACCCCTGCTGCAAAACTCGCTTCCCCTTCTGGAAAATTACTTTAGAATATCAGGCAGAGATATCAAGCACACATATGTATTGGTTGACAAGAAATGAAGTTTCTTAGTCATTCTATTGAATAATTCCTATTGGAACCAAACCTTTGTGGCAGTCATGCAATTTTCCTACTAGTTTCTTAATTCTTTTCTTCTCATGCTGACGTTGTGGCGATTGCTATGAAATGGCATCAGTGGAAGTGATTCAGAATATCAGGCTGCTAAGTTTGGTAATAGCAGAAAAGGATGTTTCTGCATTTTAAAGAGAGCATTATAATTAATCACTAATTAATTAATTAACTAACAAAGGTAGGCTCTCCCATGGCTTTTAATGCTTCAAATTATTTACCCTAAATGATGATTATGTAAGAAACAAAATTTATAAAGTTGTTATGTATTATTTTTATGTTGCAAAGCAAGAATAAATGCTAAGTCAAATCTAGGTAGTTACAAAAATAAATACAAAATTCAGTTGATTGAACTTGTTATGCAAAGGTCAAGTTTATAAAAAAATATTTGTATAGCAGTTTTGGTATTTAGAGGAGATGAAAAGCAAATCCATAACTGGTAGATGGTCTTAGACTATTAAGAAAGAAGGAAAGTCTTGGAAAATATAATCACTAATATCAGCTTCCCAGATTTATTAAAATATAAATTTCCAGACTTGAAAGGCATGTTGTCAAGTTGAATACCTCACACTGAAGCTTCATCCATCATGCTAGAAATCATAACTTGAATAATCAAAAGAAATATTTAAAATGTAAAGCCCATAACATAAAGCAAAAAATAAGTAAAGCCCATAATTCACTTCTGATTTCCAGTATCATAGGATTTATACATAGCAAATGGCAATATACTATAAATAGTATATATTATTATACAAAATAATATGCATTTGGGTTGTTTCATGTTGTTTAAGAGAGAATAACTAGAATAACAAATCAGATTTTGACTGTTATAAGTGACAGTTGAAACATCAGATTTTTTTCCAACAGAACAATTTCCTTTTAACTTGTGGTTTTCTTATCACCAGGAGCAGTTAGACATATAAAAGGCACATGGCTGTTAAGTATGATCTTTGATGATGTGCTTTTTATGCATATTTTATCAATCAATACAAGAATCTCTGTGATTTTTTTATTATCCCTCTTTGCCACCAACTTGTGGTCTCAATGTTATTGTGTTTACTGTTTCTCTCCCCACACACGCTACCTTGTAGTAACTGGCCACCCCTACCTGCACCAAGGGCAAAACTATTCTCTCTTCTTAAAATGTAGATTCAATTTGCTTGTTTTTACAGCATCGAAGTGGAATTATTCAATATGTATTCTTTTGTGTCTGGCTTTTGCCCAGTGATATTTATGAGATTGATTCAGATTTTTGTGTGTGTGTGTGTGTGGCTGTAGGTTATTCATTCTAATCGCTGTATAGGGTTTACGGTGTGACTATTCTACACTTTATCCATTGTATTGTTGATGTTTGGGTAGTTTGAAGCTATTGAATAATGCTGTAATGCTCATTCTATTAACTTTTATTTATTTTCTGTTTTGCTAAACATATGTATACATTTCCATCAGAAATATATTTAGGAGTGGCTTGCTTGGTCATGGGTTATAGACCAAGTTATGTTCAACTTTAGCAGATGCTGCAAAATATTTTTCTGAAGTGGCTTTATCCAGTTTACAGTCTCACCAGCAATGTCTGAGAATTCTCATTGCTTCATTTCTTTGGCAACATTTACTATTGTCAGTATTTGTAATTTTAGCAGTGCTAATGGATATTTTGTAGTCAGAATGACCTTTCTAAAAATATATATTTTTATTGATTCCAGAGAGAGGAAGGGAGAGGGAGAGAGAGAAACATCAATGATGAGAGAGAATCATTGACTGACTGGCTGCTGCCTGGGGACATAGGCAAGTGCCCTGACTCGGAATCGAACTGTGACCTCCTGGTTCATGGGTTGACACTCAATCACTGAGCAACACCAGCCTGGCAGAATGACCTTTGTAAAACCGTAAATAGGGTTACATCCCTTCTTTTCTTAAATAGCCCTTGAATGGCTTCTAATTTTACGTAGAATAAAATACAAACTTCTTATCATGGCTTATAGACCTCTGCATGATCTAGCTCCCTGCCTATCTCTGATTTCATTTTATATCATAATCTTCCTTATGTTATAGATTCTAGATTCACAGACTTTATTTCCATATTTTGAAAATTATAAGCTCTTCCTTTTTATATTTTATTTTTATGTTACAGTTTGCATTTAACACTATTTTGTATTTTTTTTCTAGGTGTACAGCACAGCAGGTAGACTTTCATATAGCTATAAAGTGATCCCTCTGATAATTCAAGTACCAACCTGGTACCATACACATAATTATTATAATATTGTTGACTATACTAGTGGCCAGGTGCATGGATTCGTGCACACTGAGAGGAAATTAATTAGAAGAAATATTTTAATCTCGCTACTCACCCTTTCTCTATAACAGAAACATCAGAGATGAAAGAAAATTAGTAAAATGAATATGAAAATAATATATAAATTGATTAATAAATAAACAATAACAACATGATATAACAACAAAGACATGATATAAAAACAACATTGATAAACAATGACTGATAAATTGATTGAACTTATTCTAATATCTTCTGGTATACTTTCAGAGTGCTTGACTAATTTCCTTTGTGATGAAGTATTTACAACTTTAACGTCACATGCTCTTCGAACTTGAGAAAAGCAACATATAACTGACCATGTCCGAAAACGGGTTCAGGTAGGAATATTCCTACTCTGTCTAGAGTTTGTCCTTGTGATTTATTAATAGTCATCGCAAATGCTGGCATCACGGGAAACTGTCTTTGAATTAATTTAAATGGGAAGCCAGTGTTAGATGGGGACAGTTGTGCCAGTAGTTGGTCTTCAGACATATTCTGTCGACTACACCACTTTCTTTCAGCTTCAGAATGTCAACAAAAAAACCCCCAAATTCACAATCGACAATGACAGATCAAAACACATGCGTGCGATTGGCACCAGCGAGAGCTTTATATGTATCGCGCATGCGCGAGTCAACGTTTATTTTTAAATTGCCAGTGCACGTCATATGTGTCGGATGGCCGGACGTATGTATGGTAGGTTACTTAGCCTTTTGTCTATACCAGTAATAATAAAAGTGTAATATGCAAATTGACCAAATAGCCGAACAGCAGAACAACCATCTGGATGACCACGCTATGACATGCACTGGCACCAGGCCAGCCAACGCGGATGCGATATGATTGGTGGGGGGGGGGGCCCACAATCACCCCGCAATCACTCCACAGAGGGAGGCCCAGGCTACCTGGCTGGCAGCGCTGGGGCAGGTGGGTGGGGCCTCCCTCTGTGGGGCGATCGATCGCAGGGCTCCTGGACTGTGAGGGATGCCCTCCCACCCAGTGCAAAATTTGTGCACTGGGCCTCTAGTGTGTGTGTGTGTGTGTGTGTGTGTGTGTGTGTGTGTGTGTGTGTATATATATATATATGAAGATTCCCTATGCTTTACCTTACATCCCTGTGACTATTCTGTAACTACAAATTAGTACTTCTTAATCTCTTTGACTTTTTCACTCCCCAAACCCCCCTTCCCTCTGGTCTTCATGACTTACAGGTCATCTCTGTATCTATAAATTTCAAACTATTTCTTACTTTAGAACTGTTATGCTCATTTTTATCCCAGATCTTTATTTATTCAGCTTAAGATTTTAATTCTAATGTTATACAATGTATTTTTTTTAGCGCTGATCATTTAGGCAGAAATAAGGGACCAGACATCGTTTAAAAAGCTCACTTTGATTAGGGTAGAGTATCAAAATTTGGAAACAGTGAGACTTTCAAAATCACTATTTTGTCTTCCCTTTAGAATTAGTCTCAGGCTTTCCTGTCAGCAATGATCAAGGAGGAAAGAAAACTCTCTTCAACAGCCTTTTGGAGTTACTGGGATCAAAGAAGTGTTGACATTGACTGAAGCCCACTTTCTGATCTGCAGAAATTTCTTTTCCAAATAAACATAGGAGGATGAGTGCATTTTCCTTCGTGGGGGATTGCATAGTTTGAGCAATAACTGTACATACTATACACTATGATTTATTGGGAAATGGAAAGCACATCTGTCATTTTTAGAAATCCTTTTCTTCAGGATGGCTTTTATAAATCATTCCCGTCATGCACTATAAAAGAATCATTGGCTGTTTCACTTTCACTTTCTGTCAGTGTTTTGAAATTTTAATTGATTATGTATTTGTTGAAAGGAAGAGATTGACATCTTATTTTACATGTATTTAAGGCAATTATGACTCTAGTATTTATTGTGGTAGAGTATGATAATTAATGGTGATTATAAAAGCTTTAATTTTTGTTATTTTGTACTATTAAGAACTATTTTAGAGTTAAGTAGGGAAATAGAGTGGCAATTAATACAAATATTAAATGCACACATTAGGTAGATAATTTTGGAAAGACTAATATATTCTTTTGAGGCAACAAATATTAATAAAATCTAAATCATAAAACTAATATGTATTAGATTATATCATAATTTTAACCTTTGTAGACTTGTTTAGTGTACTTGCCTCATAAAAAAAGTTGTCAGGTCCAGCTAGGTGGCTCAGTGATTGAGCATTGACTCAGGAACCAAGAGGTCACTGGTTTGATTCTCGGTCAGGACACATGCCTGGGTTGCAGGCTTGATCCCCAGTAGGGGATGTGTAGGAGGCAGCCCAACGATGATGATCCTCTCTCATTGATGTTTCTGTTTCTATCCCTTTCCCTTCCTCTTTCTAAAAAAAAAAATATTTTTAAAAAAGTTGTCAAACTGTTTCATGTTTTTTTGCAAACTCTTCACATTGCGTGAGAATGAATTAACAAAAGGATACTAACCTTGTCTCTTCAAAATGTATAAGGAAGAACATTTTTACAAAATTATATAAACATTAATGGTAAATAATCTTTAGCTCAAACAGAAAGAACATAAAAATATGTCAAAAAGAAGAGTGTTGGGGAAAACAGGGATATCTAAAACCCATTTTGTACTCACTAATCAAACTTCAAAACAACAGAATGATAAAGACAATTTAAAAACAATGTTTTGTGGCTATGGCAGTTAAGAATTTCAAGAGAAATCTTGTTGTAATGATTGCTACCGACTGCCAACCATTTCAGTAGTTGATAATGAAGACTTTTAAAGATTTGCTTAAGCTATGGATGTTAATCTGGAAATACACTACAAAAAAACCCCGGTTTCCTGAATTCTCTAGTGTATAGAAAAGTTTAGACACATTATTAATTGGACCAATCAAAGTATAGTGACTACCAGAACAATCTAGAGATGACAGTGCTGAGAAATTATTATTCTCAGAACATAATATAAAAACTTAGAAAGGCAGTGACTAGAATTTTTAATACTCTGAAGTAATAAATATTTTTGATAAAATTTTGTTTATTCTTATATGCCAGATGTTCTTTCCATGATGGTGATATTGGGCTTGTTCTAATGCTCAGCTTACAGTTAAAATATATTCCACTGCACCACCAGTATTTATTTATTCATTAATGATATGCATGTGCTAATATTTTAAGTCCTAGATCTACTATATTAAGTACCTAGTAAATTAAGTATATTAAGAAAGGAACAGAAAAATGGAAATTGCAAAAGGCTGAAATAAAGATGGTAATCAGTAATATTTTAAAATGTCATCTGCTAATTATCATGGCTTCCTAAAGTCATTAGATAATATTTTAAGAAATAAAGTGAGGGCAGTACATTCATCACAAGTGATAGTTAATGTAAATCCATCATATAAGTAGTCTTCCTAATTTAAACTTTTCAAAGGGCTGGCTGATGAGATTGCCATTGCTTTCAGTTCCTAATGTGAATATTGAAGAGCACTTCTTTATTTTTTTAATATATATATTTTTAATGATTTCAGAGAGGAAGGGAAAGGGAGAGAGAGAGAAACATCAATGATGAGAGAATATCATTGACTGGCTGCCTTCTTCACACCCTCTACTGGGGATCGAACCTGCAACCTGGGTATCTGCCCTTGACCGGAATTAAACCCTGGACCCTTCAGTCCACAGGCTGATGCTCTATCCACTGAGCCAAACCAGCTAGGGTGAAGAGCACTTCTTAATAGAAGTGTTAGCTGCTTCTATTTCTTATTGTTTGCTCATGTTTGCTTTATTATGAGGCCATCTTTAGTCTTTAATTTATTTACAGGACTATTTTTAAGCCACTTGAGCATCTTCTGAGAATAAATTTAGTTAACACAGTATAGGATAATCTGTAAATTAATTAACTGTTTACAAGTAAGCTTGTAAGAATCACAGTATCCTGGCTGTTCACAGTATCCCAAGGTTCTGAATTTCTCTCTCAACATCTGAACAGCCAAATTATCTTTTAGATCTTAGCCTCATTGTCAGCCTTTCTTTTGGTTATGGTCTTTTGTGGGAAACCTTCAAGATGGTTTAAATATATATTTATTTCCAAAGTTTCCCCTTGCTCCCTATTTGTAGTTACCATTAAAAATAATCTTAATACAGTCAGTTCTATTTTTTTAAAATTTAAAGTAATAACAATTTTATAGTTGGAAAGGATTTTATAGCTAACGATGATATCAATCTCCTCATTTTTATTATTTATTTCCTTCCAATAAGTTAGTTTTTATTCTTGTACATCTTCAACTATCCAATGTATCTGTCTCCCAGTTATTTACCTGAGAGAGTGCCTTGTTTTTAAGTCAAAACATGCTATACTCAGAGATTATTAACTTAAAAGATTCTTGAAAATTAATAATGACATTTCAAATCTTTTTTTTGAGAATATATTTTAGCAAAGAATTTCTCAGTGCAAAGTATATGCATTCTCAAAACGTTCTTAAATGGTGAAGAAAGGTTATACGATTTTTAAGATAGTCATGTTTTTTTTCATTGCACTATAACATAGAAGACATGATTTTTAAAACCATGGGATAATTTGCATGAAAAATGTTTATTTGCCTACCTCATAATTTACTAGTTATGGCAGGTGGCATCTACATGGGTTAGAAATAACTTATTTTATCCTTGGACTCTTGATTCCATTATCTTATTTCTATTATCAAATGCTCTGAGCATCTTGACAAAATCGTTCATTAGCAATGTGTTTGGATGATGTAATGAACTCCAGTAGCATGGGAACTCATTATTCTGAATTGAAGAGAACCTCTACAGAAACCTTTTTTAGGTTAAAGTTCTGTGTCAGCTGAAAGCTGTAAAATCAGGGAAATGATGACTATGAGCCACTGAAACTAACTTTGCCATATGAGTCATTGCTCAGCTGTGATGTCAGATAAGAGATTACATTTGTTCACACCTCTTCACTTTACATGTGTTATGAACCAGAAAGCATCGACTGATTTAATAGTTCAAGGGTTTCTCGGTTTATACTTTTGAATACATATCTTGAAATCCTAACAGGATATATATGAGACTCTGAACATTCCTTGCAAGAAATTTCTTTCAAATTTTATGACGACTTATGACTAATGAAACACTGAATTTATTTTGCCAAGTTATAATCTGAAGCCAGATTTTTTTATGAAGTGGCAGGAAAATTTTTTTTTTCTAAGGCAGCTAACCAACACTGAAAGATGATGCCTTGGAAAGTAATAATAATGACATAAAAATAATGATAATAATGTCAATTACTTATTGAGGGCTTACTATGTGTTGGGCATTGTGCCGAATGCTATACGTGTATTATTTCATTTGTAAACTCTATGAGTTAAGTTGTAATACTATCTCTATTATACATATAAAGATTCTGAAACTCCGAGAAAAAAGTTAAATAACTTGCTAAAGTTCACACATTGAAAGTAATGGAATAAGAATTCAAATGTAGTTCTGCTTAATTCCAGAGCCCACACTCTTAACTACCTCAGTAGATACATCATCCGTAGAGATGTTCAAGTCTAGTTTAGAAAATGGCTTGGCAAGGATATGCAAGAAAGGTTTCCAACATCAGCTAGATGGTTGAACAAAGTAAATTAAAACTTTCAAATCCTGAGAATCTGTGATTCTATGTTTATATCAGTAAGAAATGTATTTTTATGTACCTTTAAATTTCAGAAGGAGAATCGTGACTAGAGTTTCATCAAAGATGGATTTAAAATCAGTTTTAATTTAAAACACTAACAAGGAATGTGAAATAGTTTAGAATATTTGGTTCCAAAACAAATGTTCTCTTAAATTGTGGGTTAAATTTAGTCAAAGAAAAGGGTGCAACTTCTTTGAGAGATGCCTTGTTTCAGGCTCTTGTATCTCATCTAAATATTGAAGGACTTCTGCATTGGTTTACCCACCTGAGACTCATCTCAACAATCCATTTATCCCTGTTTATGCCAGTCATCACAGAAAGCCCCAGGTTTGCTGGTCACTCCATCTTTAGCAAAATCTTGACATCCATGACCACATGAATGGTCCCTTTGCCTTCTTGCTCTAGTGGAAACTGGCTTTTCCCATGAGGGCACTCCATCCGGTAGCCTTCTCAGTGGTGGCTGCTTTTTATTTACTAATATAGTTTGTATACAGCTAGACCTGAAGTTCAGGGCAGACATGCTTTTTGTCCCTTATTGCAGATCATTGTTTTTCCATCCTCTTCAGAACTCTGAGTTCCATGACAATTGCTTTTTCTTAACCCCATTTATCTATGATTTTTGTTCCTGGCTCACGATCACTTTCTCTAATATTGTGCCGTTATTGGCAAAGACGAAACCTCCAGTATTTCTTTGCTCTCTTCTCCAATGTTCTGTTCTCCACGCTGCCACAGTTGTCCGCATCACTGTCAAAGACGTCTGCCTTTCCCCCCACTCTGTTTTCTCTCCCCTATTCCTTCCCACCCCTAGCTGCTATCACTTTATCACAGACCATACAATTTATACTTTATTATGTTTGTTTTTAATTGTTGTTTCTCACATCTAGAATTAATTCTTCAAGATCAGAGATTTTAAAAGAAATATTGGCTAGTTATATTTCAAATCATTTTTTCTCTCTCCTGGGCATGGAGGTAGACTGTATTTCCCATGCACCCTTGCTCTTTGGTATATCCTTGCACCTTGTTTCTGACAAATAGAATGTGAATGAAATGACGTGCACTATTTTGAGGTCTGACCTGCATATTCTCTCTCCTCCCCTCATCTGCTGTGTGAATACTCCGCAGAATAGAGGAGTAGGGGAGCCACAAAATAGAAATAACTGGGTTCCTGAATCACCACCTGATGGCTGCTCATCAAGTGCACCCATTGATTTCATACTGACATAGAAGTGGAATTCTATTGTATTAAACCTTGAAAATTATTGGGTTATTTGTTATAGCAGCTAGCCTACTCTGAATCACACAAAACTATAGTCCAGTGGTTTTCAACCTGTGGGTCGTGACCCCTTTGGCGGTCGAACGACCCTTTCACAGGGGTCGCCTAAGATCATCCTGCATATCAGATATTTACATTATGATTCATAACAGTAGCAACATTACAGTTATGAAGTAGCAACGAAAATAAAATAATTTTATGGTTGGATCACAACATGAGGAACTGTACTTAAAGGGCCAGAAGGTTGAGAACCACTGCGTACAGTTCAAGCACCTAGAATTGTGACTGGAGCATAGTAATTTTTCATTAACAGATATGTTTTCCCTATTTTTCTTTAATATAACGGAATTAAAGATCTTAAAATCACTAGTACCTGATAAACCAATATTTCAGAACTAGTGATAGACTAAGATTAACAGAGCACATGGCTTGGTTGGAACTGCTATGAATTCTGGTGATCTGTGCAAAGAAAGTAGTTGGCCAGAGCATGATGTTCTTAGAAAATGGGGTCTTTCTCTAGCTATAACATCAGAATAGAAAGGCTAGTGAAATACTAAGTGAATTAATCTATTCCAAGTTAAGTCTGAAAATTAAGTACTTATTTATGTTATAGTGTTTATAACCTTTGCTTAAAACACTTTTTGCTGGACGGGGAGAAGACTATAATTCAACTGATTACTCATCATTCTCATATTTACCTTTTTTATTCATAGTAGGAGTTTTCTAGAAGGCTGGACAGAGTTAAAGTCCTTATTTTAGTGCTGCTATTACAATTATCTTGGATATTTGAAGTCAGAAATATATTGCTTCTTCTCTAGGAATCTCCAAGTTTTACCAGACCTTTAAAAAAATGTTTTATTTTTCTCAGAGATGAATGAAAAATCTGATGACTTTGAATGAATATGAATGTAAAAATAATACATTTACAGGGAAAAGCTAAGCTTGATATAAAAATAAAACTTAAATTCAGAAAAATCTGACTTTCTGCCTGATTTCATGTGTATATCAATTTACATTAACCAAATGTTACTGTTTGCACAAATGAAATTATATAACGCAGGCAGACAACTACTTAATAACCCTGCCCATAAGTAGCATGAACACACACAAATATTTCAAGAAACACTATTTCACTGAAAGAACCCTCATAACTTGATGAAGGGAAATAATTCATGCTCTGAACACTATTTTATGTATTTTATATCTATTTAAATTGGAACAGAGTTCCTCAGTTTTGCCCTTACCTATAGTGAATGATTTGTAACAATAATATAATCTAGGCTGAAAAAAAGCGGTCTTAAATTTTCTATTTAAGTACACAATCTGATCATGTTGAGAGACATTTCCCAGAGATCTGCAAATTATATTTTGATTTCTTAATTCACTCTTTTCTTCTGCCAAACGCCATACATTCTATTATAAAACCATGTTGCTGATTATATTACCATTAATTTCTGACTTATGTGTAACATGACTTTTAAATATCCTGTGCTCTTTCAGAATTATTCAAATTGCATCTTTTTGTAATGTTAGTAATACTTGCAATTTTAAAGAGGCAAAATTTGAATGAGTAGAAATAGCTCTGGTTTGCAAGTTAAAGTAGAAGACTTTCTTACATGAAGCTTCAATAGAAGTCATAGTTGATGTTCATTATAATTTTTTTCAAGATTTTTCTTGAGAAGGCTTTTCAAGTATATTTCTAACACTTTTTGAAACACCTTTTCCACAAAATAGCTTTTTTGAGGTATTCTGAAATCTTGATGATTTAAGGATTCAAAACTTCTATAATCCTTCCATAGTGTATTATATTTGAGAACTTCAAAGCAGTTTATAAATATTAATTTCTTTTATAACAGATGCTAGTATACAGTTACCTTCACTGTATTTTATAGTCTGTATAAACTGAGTTTAAAAATCTTAAACACATCTCTGCTTCCTGTTAGCCTTGTAAACTGTGATTTTGGAAAATGTTTAGTTGGTTATCCATATGGAACATTCTTCCAGGAGTGTTCTGCCAACATTTAGAGAACATGCACTGGTCAGTTTTTCCATTGTGGAGTTGCTGTTTGACCTTAATGGGACCTATCTGAGGGAACCCAGAGCCATATGAGGAATCTGGTTCTGAGGGGGGAAACTGTCTGTACTAATGTTGCATGAATTAGGGAAGTACCAAAGAAGCTTTACCATAGATGAGGAAAGTGCAGTCACTGGGAGAAAGAACCTCACCCACAAAGAAAGGCAGAAATCCTTCATTTGGGGAAACACCCTAGCGTCCTTACTAAAAAACATCCTTAAGAATCCAAGGAGAAACAGCATCTGCCACCTCCTTGGTCTGTGTGTGTTTTGAATAAATTCTGAAGTGCATCTTTGACCTCAGCACAGCTTATTGGGAACAGTTGGAAGGCACAGATTTGGGCCCACACCCCCCTAATCTGCCTTCCAAATTCCTTCTTGCATTTTTGCTTGCTTGTATCCTGTACGTTCTGACTTGGCATTTCAGCATTTCTCACTGATCCTATTTTAAAAATTAAGCTTGCCGTTGTCTTGGCTTAGGTACTTTAAAAACAAAAATGGAAAAGCAACGAACTATTCAGGAGTTCTTGGGAAAGGAGGCAAAGCCAGCTGTTTCCTGTTAATAAAAGTTGAATCTGGAACATAAGATTCTTCAGGCTTGTGTCTTGCTTTTGTCCACTACCTTCTCTGGTGTCTGAGCAAATATCATGTCAACTAAGATGAGAATAAGAGTAAATTCCCTTTCCAAATTTCACGGAAGTTCTTTGGGAAAAGTGCGAAGTTGGGAAAGGAGATCTTTATTTGTGGTAGGTGTTACATGGTACAGAAGCCTGATCCTAAAAGTAATTGTGGTATTTGTTTTAGGGCAGACCATTTCCATTTCTACATCCCTCACTCATCCCTGCTTCCCTGATCCCAGACACTGCTGTGATAAGCAATGCTATTTAACTTTCTTGAAGGTCCCTCTTCTCAAAACTTACTTGTCTTGTGTACTAACCTCTCAGAGGACTGGAACTAATTAGTTGATCAACTAATTCATGTGAAGGTGTTGAAAAATAATTGATAAATGTACTAGTTTTTAAATTTAAATAAGCACCATTGGTGCCTTTATTCTAATCATAGAAATTTCTGGTTCTGTGACAGGACATTTCTGAAGGATTTTTTTTTGTCCAGAGGGGGCCTTCTTGTAGCTGTGAAAGCATATTACATAGCAACAGCCTATACCTTGCATATGTATTTTTTCCACAGTTTGCCTATGTATTGTATACTTTCTATGTAATCTGAAGAGGATGCTAAGTGTCTGCATTATGTGTTTTAATTAGCACTTACTGGATACTGTTGGTTAAGTAGGCTTGATTGGTTAAAAAAAACTTATCTATATGCACTGAGTGGCCAGATTATTATGACCACCCCATCAGTACTTTGTTGGGCCACCTTTTGCCTTCAATACTGCGGCGATTCTTCTTGGCATTGACTCCATGAGATGTTGAAAGGTGATGTGAGGAATCTGACACCATGCCTGATGAATAGCACTGTCCAGTTCTGTGAGATTTGATGGTTGTGGAACCAGCTGCCTGATGGCTCTTTAACTTCGTCCCACAAATGCTCAATTGGATTGAGATCTGGTGATTGTGGGGGCCACCTAAGCAAGGTAAAGCCTCCCTCATGTTCTTGAAACCACTCCTGCACAATACAAGCACTGTGGCATGGCGCATTGTCCTGTTGGAGGAAGCCATGTGCATTGGGATGGGCCATCAACATGATAGGATGAACCTGATCAGCAACGATACTTAGGTATGTTGAGCTATTCAAATGTTGTTCCACATGAATTAAAGGGCCCAAATCATGCCAGGAAAACATACCCCAAACCATAACACTGCCCCCACCAGCTTGAAGGATTGTACTCATGCATGTGGAGTGCATGCTTTCATGCTGTTTCCGCCAAATTCTCACTCTGCCATCTGCATGATGCAACTGGAAATGATTCATCAGACCACATGGCTTTTTTCCAGTGCTTGACTGTCCTATCCTTGTGTTCCTGTGCGAATTGGAGACGTTTTATTTTGGTAACTGCAGACAGCAAAGGTGTTCGAACAAGCCTTCGGCTTCCATATCCCATATGATGCAGTGTACGGCTAATTTGCCTACAAACGCCAGGTGGTCATAATAATCTGGCCACTCAGTGTATATATAAAAGCCTAAGCGACTGTTCGACCATTAGCTATGACACACACTAACCACCACGGGGCAGATGCTCAAGGCACAAGCATGGAAACATGGAACAGACTGATGAATCTCAGAGGGAAAGGGGAAGGGAGGAGGGTGGAAAGAGAATAACCAAAGATCTTATATGCATACTAGAGGTCTGTGCACTGGGCCTCTAGTATCAAATAAATTCTGATGTTCTTGATTATTTATTTCTTGCCTGGAGTCCGTTCATTAAGCAGATGGCCTGTGCTCAAAGTCAAAGGCAGGAAGACATAAAATGGAAGATTAAATCGTATCAACCTTAGTTGATTTCCTGTTACTTGATTTACTTCTCTGTTTTTGGAGGAGAGATTCATTTTGGGAAATGATGGTCCTACTAAGCAAATATGGACAACAAGAAGGTACTAGATTAGAAAGGGTAGGCTGGAAATTTAGACCAGGAGCTGTACAATGGGGATGGAAAACCAGCACTCAAAACATACAAATGCCTCTTTCGATATTTTTCAAATGCAATCACTGACCAAGGCCATCTCTGAGGCCTTTTTTGTTAAGGCCTATTTTAACACATTGCAGACAGATCATGAGAATTCTCGCTTCATATTACAGTGTTTTACAAAGATATTAGCTTGTAAGAACATGTCATAAATAACCAAAATGCAATGGGTATTTAATTTTATAGTAAAGTGTGCCTTTAACATTTATGTAAAACGTCTTTTGTACTCATTCAATAGAAACTTATCTGGCCACTGGGTAAAGCTAGCAATAAAACTACTGGTCCAAAATGTGTTAACATCTATTTACTCCTAATAATCCCTGATAATATGCATGCAATTTGCATTTTTTCCTTTAGTATTATCTCAGATATGTTCTTTTTTTTATTGCTTAAAGCAGTGCTTCTCAACCTTCCTAATGCCGTGACCCTTTAATACAGTTCCTCATGTTGTGGTGACCCCCAACCATAAAATTATTTTCGTTGCTACTTCATAACTGTAATTTTGCTACTGCTATGAATCGTAATGTAAATATCTGATATGCAGGGTGTATTTAGGCGACCCCTGTGAAAGGGTCATTTGACCCCCAAAGGGGTCTCAACCCACAGGTTGAGAACCACTGGCTTAAAGTATTACATATGTTTCCTTTTTTCCTGATTAACCCCCCCACCCCATTCCCTTCCCCCAGGACAACCCCCACCACCCCAGTGTCCATGTCCATTGGTTATGCTAATATGCATGCATATAAGTCCTTTGATTGATTGCTAACCCCCCCCCCCCCCCACTCCCCTGTCTTCTCTCTGAGGTTGGACTGTCTGTTCAGTGTTTCTTAGTCTCTGGATCTATTTTTGTTCATCAGTTTATGTTGTTCATTATATCCCACATGAGTGAGATCATGTGATATTTATCTTTCTCTGATTGGCTTATTTCACTTAGCATAATGCTCTCCAGGTCCATCCATGCTGTTGCAAATGGTAAAAATTGCTTCTTTTTTATAGCAGCGTAGTATTCTACTGTGTAGATGTACCACAGTTTTTAAATCTACTCATCTGCTGATGGGCTCTTAGGCTGTTTCCACATCTTAGCTATGATATAGGGGTGCATCTGTCCTTTCTGACTGGTGTTTCTGGTTTCTTGAAAAATATTCCCAGAAGTGGGATTACTGGGTCGAATGAGAGTTCCATTTTTAATTAATTTTGGAGATTAAACCCTTATCAGAGATAGCATTGGCAAATATGTTCTGCCATGCAGTGGGCTTTCTTGTTGTTTTGTTGATGGTTTCTTTTGCTGTGCAAAAGCTTTTTATTTTGCTGTAGTCCCATTTGTTTATTTTCTCCTTAGTTTCCAGTGCCGTAGGAGCTGTATCGGTAAAGATATTGCTACAACAAATGTCTTCTATTTTGCTGCCTATGGCTTCTATGGTTTCCCGTCTTACACTTAAGTCCATTAACCATTTTGAATTTATTTTTGTGTATGGTGTAAGTTGGTGGTCTAGTTTCATTTTTTTGCATGATCTGACCAGTTTTCCCAGAACCATTTATTGAAGAGACTGTCTTGACTCCATTGTATGCTCTTTCCTCCTTTGTCAAATATTAATTGAGCATAATGACTTGGGTCAATTCCTGAGTTCTCTGTTCTGTTCCATTGGTCTATATGTCTGTTCTTGTGCCAGTACCAGGCAGTATTGAGAACTGTGGCTTGGTAATATAGCTTGGTATCTGGCATTATGATCCCTCCAACTTTATTCTTCTCTCTCAGGATTGCTGTGGCTATTCGGGGTCTTTTAAAAATTCCAGATGAATTCTTGGAGAGTTTGTTCTAGGTCTGAGAAATATGCCATTGGTATTTTAATGGGGATTGCATTGAATCTATAAATTGCTTTGGGTAGTATGGTGTGCAATTTGCTTTTTTTTTTTTTTTAATTTACACTATGAGTTCATCTACAGAAGAAATCCTGACTACAGTTAGTTGAATATATCTGTTACATATGGAATCACAAAAATAACTTAAAAGTAATCATATTGGTGAAATCTCAATTTAGGGATAAAAACATAAAATAGATAACATTTTCAATAACTTCTATTCTTTCAAGTTACCCATTTTTCCTGCTGGGCAGTGGGCTTCCTTAATAAGATCTCAGTTAAATCACATAACATACTGTCATTTATAGTTGATTAAGCATTTTATATTGATGATTGACACCCCTTTCTTCTTCTCCACACTTGTTCCTCCGGTATTGGTTTGATGAGGAGGAAAAGAAGCGATTTCTCCTATAGCATCCATGCACATCAAGTTGGCTGTATGCTTGTTTGTTGAATATAACTTTTGCTCCTGGATGATAACCAACTTTTAGGAGTGGTGGTGAAATTGCTTATTTGTCCATGGCTGGCTGTGGCTTTCATCTGTATGTGGCTTTCAAATGCTGCCACTCTTGTGGGGTACTTAGTGGTTGGTGCTTTGCAGTGCCGGATAGCAGCCTCCTGAATTACAGCCCTCTGATAAGGAATATCTGACCTCGGTTCAGCCTCTTCTTACCTCCCACAGCGGATGGACTAGCAATAATGCCTTGCTTATGGTATATACCTGTCCAGGGATTGGTCTACTGGAGGGTGGACCAGCAAATTGGCTTTGGCTGCGTCACCTTCTCCTTTGTCTAGCTGAACTGCAGAGGTCCATTGTGTATATCTGTATACATATATACACAATGGAATATTTTTTAGGCATAAAATGACGAAAATCTTGCCATTTGCTAGAGCATGGTTGGAATTTGAGGACATTATGCTAAGTAAAATTAAGTCAAACAAAGAAAGAGAAATATTATATCATCTCACTTATATGTGGAATTGTAAAAAGCCAAACTCATAGACACTGAGAGTAGAATGGGGGCTGGGTATGAGGGAAAGGAGGAGATGTTGTTCAAAGCTACAAACTTCTAGTTGTAAGATAAATAAGTTCTTGGGGGGGAGAATATTACATGAGCAGTAAGTGATAAGATTAGATAAGCCCATTATATCACTTATTTTGTTTTATCCTCATACCTTACCTTTTATTGCAGTTTCACATCTTTTTATTTTTCCGTCACAGAAAAGGGAAAGAAACAAGGAGGGAGAATAACCAGAAAGAGGTGAAAGGCGGTAGGAAGACAAGGGAGACAAAAGTGTGGAGAATCAAGAAGGCACAAACATCATAGGCAGAACAGCAATGCCCGTAACTGCAATCTAAGTTAAAATGGTGAAACAATACTATGCATGCAGCATTTTAATGGTTATTCTCCCCATTTAAATGAGAGGAAGGAGGAGGGTTTGGAGGATGAGTAGGAAAGAATATATCAAAGAAATCCTCCCTCTACTGCATCATTTCCCCTTAAGATGACCTTGCTTTCTTGCCACCAGAGCAAGTGCCACAGATGTTTAATCCTCTGAGTTGATGCCATGTCCCCAAATCATGTTTTCATGAATATTTTACACAGCTCTTTTTCTTAAGAGGTAAACTCATCTAGACTCAATGGTCTAAGTGTGGACATCAAAAGAAAGCATAAACAGAAAAAGGGAGTGTCTATCTTCCTATAGAAGAGAAGATGCTTAAAACTTGACCATAAATAGGGGAGAGTAACCAGACAGTTGTATTGTGCTTTAATTCTTCTTGTTTACTAGTACCTGTCAGGGTTAGTACCTGTCAGGGATAGTTGTATTGCTCTGAGCAATACACTCTGTTTTAATTTTGTCAGTGTCTTTTCAGCACCCAGCCCTGGTTTCTAATTACGGTCCTGTAATTGTTTGTCACCTCTTTCCCCATTTGGAAAAGCTTATATTTTGATAGTTCTGTAACTTAATACAGGCCACTGATTGATAATAAGGTCAGGGTGAGGAACACGGAGACCACCATTTAAGTAATTTATACCAAAGGCACACAATATCATGACAGAATTCAGGATGTGGTGGGAGACTGGCAGGTGGGGAGGGAGGGGCAGAGGGAACTTGGCAGGACCCATGTGTGTCATTTCCTCAGTTTAGAAGCCCATATGGTACTTCCTAATGCTCCACTCAATTGCCATATAGGTTTAGTCTACATCATATTAAAAATATACTTTATTAAGAGCATTTTCATAAATTACATATCTCATGTCATACTTCACAAGAATTTTTCAGTAAGTGTCTTGAATTTCTTATAGACCTATCTTAAAAGATAAATTGTTACATCTACTTTTTAAACGAAAACATGAACTTATTTCTGAAAGATGTTTCACTATTTAAAAATTACTAATTAAAAATTACAAATCCTATGGTCTGATTAAAATAAGTTTAAAGAGCAATTTTAATGTTGTGAAGGCAATAAAACAAAACAAAGTATAACAAATAGCACCTTCCTTACTTCCAACCCCCAAACCCCCAAAACCCTATTATTCATAAGGGAGGCGTGCCCTCTTCCTTTTGCAGCTTGATGTCAAAGGTCTATGAACTAATTTTAAACCCCAGGGATAAATAAACCAAAATAAATGCCAGTTTTGACCTTCAGAACCTTGTAATCTCATTTACTTGATGAGATACTGAGACAGGAGTAAGTTGTAGTGGCTCACAACAATGGTCAGTGATATATCAGGGACTAATCTTACAGTTAGTAGAGTATCATGCTACTTGGAATTAATTATACCAATCTGTAAGTTCTATTTAGTTTTTAGGGCAATTTTTAGAAAACATAAACATAATTGAAGGGAACTAGACTTTGGTTTCTATAATCTTATTGATATTTTTATATTTGAGTTATTTACATTGTCAACATTTCATATATAGTTACAGAGCATGATTTGGGTGGTCTTCAATATTTACATTGACTTCGGGCCACCCTGCCCTCTGATGGCTATCCTCCCTACCACCTACGGCTTCCTGGATTTGTAATTTAAGGGAAATAGAGCAGCTGCCTTGAACAGACTCACTCAGAACACACTCACAAAACACACACTCCTACAAAAGCTAAAGGGTAAAAGAGATATAGAAGTAATGCACACCAATGATAATTCTTATAATTGTACTCACCCTCTGATTTCCTTTATCATTGCCCTGTAAGTTCTGGCTTTGGGATCTGGAGACATGTGCTTATTGTCATTATCATATTTCCTCCTAAAAGATAAATATATGACTTTGGCAGAGAATTCAAAACAAATGTGAAAATTGAGAATCATCCAAGTTATTATCTTGACAATTGGCTTTTGTACACTAGTTGGACATCTTCAAGAACCAAAGGTTTATCACCCATTGACGTAAATCCATGGTGTGGAAATTCTGAAGATATGCCATGGAACTAAGAGATTTCTATTCCCAAAATAGGTATTGTTATTTTATTGCCCAATAGAATAATAAGCTATAAGGAATAAAAATGAGATTTATAAAAATTATAAGTTCTAAAAAATGCTACATAATAAAAGCATAGTATGCAAATTGTCCTCTTGACTGGGAGTTGTCTGGGAGTTCAACCAGGGGGCGGGGCCGGCAGGGGGAAGGGAGGGAGTACCCTGCCAGCAGCCAGCAGCCAGCAGCCACTAGAGGCCCTACCAGTGCACGAATTTCGTGTACTGGGCCTCTAGTAAAATAATAAAATAATATCGCAAAACAATATTTGGAATACATCAGATATTGTTCATAATTTAATTTATTCTGTTTGAACAAATGAGACTTGTTGGCAAATCAAATATTTTGCTTAAGAGACAGTAACAAAGCGTACATTAAGTCTTTTAATGAGGTCATTATAGCAAACAAGTAACAAAATTTGAAAAAAACTGCAGTTTTTCTTTTCTGATTCAAAGTTATGTCAGGGTTATAATTTGGACCAAAAATTAGTTTCACCCAGCAAGTAAGTAGCATGATCCAAACTAGTAAAAATTTGTTGAAAAATATACGTATGTGGAAGCAGATGCTGATATAATTGTGGTTGAGAGAATGAATGGCTAACACATTACATGGTATATGTAGATTTATATTGACCTTACAAAAGAGTTTAATTCATATAGAATGTAAGATATTTTCATACATTTCTAATGATTTTTTTAACTCCAAATTTACTTAGGAAATTTACTCAGTAGCAGTTAAAAAAATTTGGTGTTTTCTCTGGTGTTAAAAAGTAATTTGTCTTGAAAGCACACATATAGATTCATCTGTCAAATAAAGGATTAAAATGCATCAAGTTTTTGTTAAATCCAGCATAGTTTTTTTTTTTTTAAAAAAAATCATAGAATATATGTTAACGTATTTTGAAATACTTAAGGTTGAGTTTTTAACTTTACATTTTCCCTGAAATTACATAGGTTTAAAATATTATAATATGATAAGCTAATTTGAAAAAGCAATGCTTGATTATACTATTTTAAAATAAGCTAATAAAACAAAATATTTTATAATTACATAAATTATTAAACTAGGTTAATTTTTAGTAAATGTTTCTAAATGCCCAATAAAAACCTCTCAAACT
Organism: Myotis nattereri; assembly: GCF_964212035.1. Taxonomy (NCBI): domain Eukaryota; kingdom Metazoa; phylum Chordata; class Mammalia; order Chiroptera; family Vespertilionidae; genus Myotis; species Myotis nattereri. The sequence goes on from NC_138082.1 coordinate 37,509,916, forward strand.
GATTTTAATTTTGATGCTTAGGACTTGGAATTGACAGGATTATTATAATGTTGGAGAAAGAATTTTAATATCCAGGCACAGCCTTAAGCCAGTCATTTCCTGCTTTACTCACATAAAACTTCATTTATAATAGTTAATTTTGGATTTTTAAATTTAATATTTCCCTTTCTAACATGTGAAGCTAATTAAGTCAGAAACAGATTTGTCTATAAATATTTATGACTAAGTAACAAAATACTTTCAAATTTTCTTCTATGTTCATTTTATTAATACTCTATTATCAGTTAAATTGATTAAATATGGTCAGTTTGGAATGGTTTAAAAGCAATTTAGATGTGTAATTGTTTATCATAGACATTATTAGAAGTTGAGCATCACAGGAACAGTCTAAGATTAGGAGGGAGGTTTTCCCTATCTCCCTTCAGTACTGTAATGATAGCTCCCATTTATCAAATCTTTCCTTCAGCCAAGGACCATGGTGGCTAAACTACATGTATTATGTCTCTGAAACTGCATGACAATCCAGAGAAGTCAGTTCTGTGCCTAGTGATACTTTATGGCTGAGGAAACTGGAAATATAGTTTCTCCAAGGTCACTGAGTTGGTAAGTGGTGAGTCTGGGATTAGATCCAGGCATATATTTACCTTTTTTGGGTTCTTATTTAGAGATGAAGAAATGAAATATAGAAAGCTTAAGTGTTTAGATCACTAGCAAGGAGTAGGGCCAGAAGCTGAGCTCAGTTACTGTGAATACAAATCCAGTGCTCACTCTCCTCTACCACCATGCTGTGCCAAATTCTTGTAAAACTCTTCATAAATCTAAATTGTTCATTTAAATCATGTGGGGTCAGCAATGCCTGTCAGTATGTCTAGATAAGAAGTTGATATATATATTTAGAACTGGATTCACCCTCTTAGATACACATACATCTTATTTCTGTGATTTTGGATATTTTAATCAGCCATCCTTTCCTTCCTTCCTTTTTGTTTTTTAAATTTAGATAATTGCTGCAATTATATTAAGGGTTTTAGGTAATGATGAAGGCAGTTGGGTTTTCTTGAATGGGATAAGAACAAGTATACAATAAGTAATGAATAGTCAGTATTTAACGCTGCTGATGAGAGGGGGGTCATGTGCATATATATTAACATATGGTACTGCAAGTATGTATTTCTTGTCGATGTGAGTTCAGAACAACATAAATAAATATACAGGTACATTCCTTGTATTTATTGAAACTACTTTAGTGGATAATCATATTTTGACACATCTGTGCACATGTGAAAAAAATGTAAAATGTGTAAGCCAATATCAAATTTATTATTTTTGAATATGAGTAATATGGCATTATTTAAACCAAAAATACTTTAAAAATGTAAAATGTGGAAAATTTGATAAATTTTACACTATTTTTAAAAGAACATTTTGTTATATATCAGTGTGGCCAATTTAATGACTTGGCTAGGTTTTGAAGTGGGAGAGATTAGTCTCTTGCAAAATAACCTCCCTTTTTGGAATCTCTTGTCTTCCTTTTCATGTACCAAAGCTCTCATGTGCTCTTCTGACTCTCTGGATTATTTTAAGAAATGATTTGATGTCAGTAATTTATCCCTTTGTGGAACTTTAGGTCAATGTCTTACTTCTCTGAGAGTTATTTGCATTTTAATATTTTTGAGTAATGCTAATATAAAAAGCCTTCTCTCATTATAATGTTAAGGATTATCTAGCATGTGAGGGAGGAAATAACTTCTTGAACTTTCTACTCTAATCTGCATAAAACTGACCATGGAATCAACAAATCATTTGAAAGGTGTTTTCATGTGTTTATTTGCATGCATATAAGCAAAACCAATGGACACAGCAGTAGGGTGGATGAGGGCATGTGCTGGGGGTGGGTGGGTGGGAGTGGCTGGGGAGAGGTCAATGGGGAAAAAGGAGACATATGTAATACTTTAAACAATAAAGAATTTAAATAAAAATGCATTTCATTGTCACTAAATGTCCATTGTATTGAAATTACAGTTAGGCTATTCATGCTAATCTATATGATGAACTTGGCAACATAGTCTGTAATGTGTTCAATAGCGGAGTTACACAATGTTTTTATTTTTCTTGCCAAATGAAGACTATAGTATGAGCCATGATGCATATTTAAAAATTATGGCCTTTTCTAGCTAACAAATAGTGAATCAAATAATTTCACAGCTAGCTTTAAGTTAAGATGGAAATATTTGTTTTTACTTTGTTGCTTTGAAAGGTAGCAGAGTCATGCTAAAAAATGCTTCATTTGGGGTAGAAATTCTCATTTTGGTTATAGTGTATGAAGCAAATAAGAATAGAGATGAGTTCAATTAAAAAGAAGCTAAAAAATATTGTGGAAGGATAACATAAAATCTAAAATTCTCTGAATTAATGGTTCATGAAGAACAAACTACATGCTAATATCTTTTTATAAAAAAACATTAAAAATATATCTTTCAGAGAGGAAGAGAGAGGAAGAGAGAGAGAGAGAGAGAGAGAGAGAGAGAGAGAGAGAGAGAGAGAGAGAGAAACATCAATGATGAGAGAGAATCATTGATTGGTTCCCTCTTGCACACCCCCTACTGGGGACCAAGCCTGCAACCCAGGGATGTGCCCTGACGGGGAACTAAACCAGGACCTTCTGGTCCATGGGTAGACGCTCAACCACAGAGCCACATTTGCCAGAGAGCATTGTATGTTGAAGCCACAGAAAACAGGAGCAAAATCAGTGTGAGAGAGAATACTAGGGAAGAAGTTATCCAGAAGGGTGCTTTTAATGCACAAAGAACCCATCACTTGCTCAAAACCCTCCAAGAGCTTCCCATTACATTTATAACAAAATCTCCCACACTTTCAGGGCCCCAGGGTTCTGCAGATGTATGATTCTTGCCATCTATACAACCACTTGTCCTCTAACTTACGTCTCTCTAGAAACACATCTCCTTGCCGGTTGTCCAGTAAGCTAAGCAGCCCCAGCCTATTGCCCCTGCTTGAAGCTTTCTTCTATGGATATGTCCATGGCTTCTTTATTTTCTCATACAATTCATTTTCATTCTCCACTCAAATGTTACAACCTTGGGGAAGCCATCCCTGAATATCAATGTCAAACATAATCCACTCCTATTCCCCTCTTTTCCTTTACTGTGCTTTTTCCAGTTGCTATGGCTGCATACAAGATTACATCAAACGCAGTTGCTTAAAACAACAATAATCATGTATTATCTCTCACAGTTTCCGTGTGTCAGGAATTTGAGAGTGGTTCAGCTGGGCAGTTCTGGCTTGGGTCTCTTATGAGTTGCGGTCAGACAGTAGCTGGGGCTGGGGTCTCTCAGCCTTCATTGACAGCCTGGCACCTTCTGGGATGAATAAAAAAGCTGGGTTCTGAAACAGCTGGCGCTCTTTAGTCACCTTTCTATTTCTCTGTAGCATCTCTCCAGCATGGTGGCTTCAGGGTAGTCAGAACTCTTAAATGGTGGCTCAAGGCTCCAAAAGGAGAGAGAGAGAGAGAGAGAGAGAGAGAGAGAGAGAGAGAGAGAGAGAGAGAGAGACAGGTAGAAGTCATATCACCATTTATAACCTAGCCTTGGGAAGCCAGGCAGTATCACTTCTGCTGCATCATTGTATAGGTTTGGGAAGTTACAAAGGTTTACCCAGCTTCAAGAGAGGAGGGGGATATAAGCCCTGTTGTTGATGGAGAACTGTCAATATGACATTGTAAAAAGAACATGTTGGCTGCATATATATATATATATATATATATATATATATTCTATTCTCCAACGTTTGGAAAATAAAATCTGTCACATTGCTTTATTCTTTCTCCAAAGCACTTTACACTGTGCATTGCCTGTTTCCCTCACTAGAATATAAGCCCTATGAAGGTAGGACTCAACTATCTTCTTTGCTGCCCGTCAATCTTCTTTACCAAAATCAATGATTAGAATATAGCCAGAAGGACCTGGGTGTGGCGGTGGAAGTAACACAAATGTGACACAAACCTGTTGCTAAAGAACAGACATGAGAAGCTCCACGTGAAGAACCTGGAGCTGAGGACGTTTGAGGGGATCATGCATCAGACATGGAGGAGGCTCAGAAACAGAGGAACTTGACAAAGCCAACATCCAGAATGTTCTGACAGAGAATGACCAACTTACTGGCAGACCTGAACTCCATGAAAAAGTCTCTGACCTCTTCAAGTGGTTTGAGAAACAGAAGAAAGTGATCTAGGCTATTGCTTAAATGAAGAATCGCTGAAGAAGTGTGTCGAGGATTACATAGTAAGAATTGAAAAGGAAGAACAGAGATACCAAGCAATGAAGGCTCATGCGGAAGAGAAACAGCTGGTAAATGAAGAGATCACCCAGGTCCTGAGCAAGGCCGAAGTGGAGGCCTCGGCCTTCCAGGTGAGCCTGAGGAAGGAGCAGATGGGCATCCACTGGCTGGAGAAGACCACTGAGCAGAAGACTAAAGAAAATGATGAACTGACCAGAATCTCTGATGATCTCACTTCCAAGACGGAAAGGATCTGACATGAAAGTTCCTGATTAATGTCTGTCTCTCCTTTCTTCTGACTCTTTGCTAAAATATTTCATGTTCTTCTCTCTTAACCTCAACTCATTTTTAAACTAGATTGCTTTAAAAAGAAGATTAAAAATTTAAGAATATAGGCTTAAGAGTTGCATACATCTAGGTTTAAATTCTAAATTTGTCATGTATTAGCTGGATCGCTTAACCGCTCTGAGCTCAGTTTCCTGGTCTATAAAATGGGTACAAAAATTGAAATACTGGTATTGATGTAAGATGGACAGACAATGTATGCCTGGTAAAAGCACTAGAATGTAATACCTATGTAATTTTAAATGTAATATAAAATGTACCAAAATCTTATTAGTAAAACTGCAGGACTTACATAATAGACAGATGGAGCAATAAAATAGCACAGATGCTCCAGGGACAAATACAAGTATATATAAAAATATATTATTTGATAAAGGCCAAAATACAAAGCAATGAGGGTAGAAGGAAAATTTCAATAAATGGTTTCAGAATATGGGTGAAATTTTTGGGAAAAATTAGCTATATGTGTACTTTTCATATAAACACAGGTAAATTCCTTATGAATTAAAGCATTAAATAAACAAGGTAAAACTGTATATCAATTAGAATAAAATAAAAGTCAATAGTACGGGATACTGACTTGAGGCAAAACCTCAAATGCAAAAGAGCAATAACAAAACCATAGAGAAGAGGTAGACAGATTCAACTACATAAAAAATTAGGTCTCAAAAAAAATTAGGTCTACTAGTAAATGATATAAAAATGTAATAAAAAGTAAATTACAAATGGTAAACAAGAAAAATATTTGTATCATTTGTGATAGGCTGACAGTTAATATATGTTAAGAACATTTATAAATCTAAAATAAAAATTGCAAACCCTATATGAGAAAAATAAACAAAAAGTAGAGCAAGGAATATCTTAAAGTGATACAAAGAACCAATAAAAGAAAATTAACATAAGAAATCCCATTAATAATAAATTTAAGTAAAATACACATTTTTTTTTGCTTATCATATTGGTGAATAATCTGAAAGAAAAAGATACAATAGCCATTATTAATGTGCCCTGAGATTGGAACATTCATATATTGCAGATGAGGGAATAAATTGGAGCAAATGTTAAGAAACTTATACTACATTTATAAACTTGACATATTATCTATAATAATAAAAGCATAATATGCTAATTAGACCGAATGTCCTTCCAGACATCCTTCCTTCCAGACAAAGCCAAAGTGGGCTGGGGCTGTGGCAGAGGTGGCAGAGTTCCCTGGCCGTGGCGGCAGTGGGCAGGGGCTGGGGTCAAGGCCCTTGCATGAATTTCATGCATTGGGCCTCTAGTCCTATATAATAAAAGCCTAATATGCAAGTCAACTGAATGGCAGAACAACCTATAGAACGACTAGTCGCTATGATGCGCAGTGACCACCAGGGGAAGATGCTCAATGCAGGAGCTGCCCCCAGCCTGCAGGCCCCAGGGCAGCCAAGGTGGATGCCAGCGGGGGCCCCCTGTTTGCCCCCCACAGTCATCTCACAGATCAGCCCTGATTGCCGCACAGGCCTAGGGACACTACCCGTGCATGAATTTTGTGCACCAGGCCTCCAGTATTTCTATATGCATTTCTTCTTAAGAAATAGAAACGCAGAAAAGCACTGATGCACAAAAGTATTCATTAGAATGGAATTATTTATAATAGAATGAAAATTGGAAAAATAATTAGGGATGGGTTAAATCATGGCACAACTAAATGATGGTATACCAGGCAGCAGTTAGATACATTTTTGAAGAAAAGTTAAGGGAATGAAGAAATGTTCATCATAAAATTTTAAAAGAATAAAAGACTATACAATTTTCTAAACCTCTATATCATAATCTAGTTTTTAGTGGTTATTTTCTGGAAGGTTATGGAGTTTGGGTAACCCCATACTCAGGGGTATGGGTAACTTCATTTTTTACTTTGCATTTTTCAGTATTGTTTCAAATTCTCAATAACTATCGGAGGAGGCTCAGAAACAGAGGAACTTGACAAAGCCAAAATCCAGAATATTCTGACAGAGAATGACCAATTTATCAGCAGATCTGAACTCCATGAAAAAGTGGAAATCTGAAACAGCTGGCTTTCATATCCTGTTAGGTACTAGTAAAACTATGAAAGGCACATGCAGGTGGTCTCAAGTATATAAATAAAAATATTCTTAAATAATTTTAAAGAAAAGTAAAAACAGAAAGTCTGAAAAGAAAGAATTGTATTCTCTTTGGCAAGCAATGGACAACCTGAGAAAGGTCATAGGCAGGATGTGATAAGAACCGCAGTTGAGATGAATTGCTTAGGAGGGTTCTAACAGCAGGTAGGGAAAGGTGACTCAGATCAGGTAGTGGTAGAAAGACTGACCAGAAGGGGCTGATACTGACTTATTACCAGGGATAGAACTAAAAGTACCTGGAGATTAGGAGGGGGACATAGACAAGTGGAATCAAGAATTCAAATTTTTTCTGAATATAAAAAACACACACAACTATTACATTGATTTTGAAATAATACAGGAAGATAGAAAAAAAAAAGAAGCAAAATAAAAATGAAAGTGCCAGTTTACAGAAACATGGAAATTTGGAGGAAAAACTGGTTTGAAAGAGATGATAAGTTAATTTTTAAACCTGAGTCAAGTTTGCGTCAATAGGATATTAAAGATATATTTAAATATCTCTCTTAGTTTTTATTATGTAGTATGTGAATATAGTAAAAAAATCAAATAGGAAAGTAAGGTACATATTAATATCAAATTTCCTACTAAATTTCCTGGAGCTACCACAAGTGTTCACTAGTAGCCTACTCTTCACTAGTAGCTACCTTCAATCATTTTCATTTTTATTTATGCTGGTGATCAATTCCATATTTGTGGAGCTCAAATGTAGGTATCTTGGTCTATCAACCTCAAACATGACTTCATGTCTTCATACTCTGCAAGGCCAGAAAATTGTCCTCTCTTCCTAATTTTTTAAGTTGGATTATTTTTGGTTCCTGTTGGTAACAACATATTATACTTACACTTATTTAACAAGTTTACACTTAAACTTTCATATCTTTTAAACTTTATTTTAATTTTTGTTAATCCTCATCTGAGGATATTTTTTTCCATTGATTTTTAGAGAGAGTAGAAGGGAGGGAGGAAGAGAGAGAGAGAGAGAAACATTGACTTGAGAGAGACATATCAATTGGTTGCCTCCCACACATGCCCCAACAGGGGCGAGGGATTAAACCTGCAATCTAGGTATGCTCACGACAGTTCCAAGATTTTTGTCCAATCATTATCATAATCCAATTTTAGAACATTTTCATCACCCTGATAAAATTCTTCATGTCCATTTCTAGTTAACTGCCTGTTCTACCCCTAGCTCCAAATAACTACTAATCTACTTTCTGCATCTATAAATTTGCCTTTTCTGGTCTTTTCACTTAGAAAAATGGTTTTAAGATTTATACATGTTGAGTATATATCAATATTTCATTCCTTTTTATTGTTAGACTAGAGGCCTGGTGTACGAAATTCATGCATGGGTAGGGTCCCTAGGCCTGGCTGGCTATCAAGGCTGATTGGGGCCTTCCTTCCTCCAGCTGCCAGGCAGGGCCTTTACATCATAGTGAGTGGTCCAACTCCTGGTCGGTCAAACTCTTGAGGGGACAATTTGCATATTAGTCTTTTATTATATAGGATAGTATTCAATTGTTTTGGTTTACCACATTTTGTTAGTCATTCATCAGTTGATAGATATTTGAGTTGTTTCCATTTTTTGACTATTATGAATAATTTTGCTATGAACATTTGTGTGCAGGTCTTTGTATGGATTTACATCTTTAATTTTTCTTGGGTAGATACCTAGCAAATTTACTTCTGTATTTTCTAAACCAGTCTGTTCAAAGGAAAATATCCCAATATTCGAGAGCATCTGGAGTTTACTTTTCTTTTTTTAAAAAAATCTTTATTGTTGAGAGTATTACAGATGTCCCCTTCTCCCCTCGCCCCCTCCACCTCATTCCCATCCCACCCCAGGCCTTCACCATCCTATTGTCCGTGTCCATAGGTAATGCATATGCATATAAGTTCTTTGGTTAATCTCTTCCTGTCTCCCCTCCCCCTTTCCCTCTGAGATTCCTCTGTTCCATGTTTCCATGCCTCTGGTTCCATTTTATTTATCAGTTTATTTTTTTCATTAGATTCCTTGTTTATTTTGATTTTTAGATTCAATTGTTGATAGATATGTATTTATTGCCATTTTATTGTTCATATTTTTTACCTTTTTCTTCTTCTTGCTGACTGCTTTCCTCTTGCTGCTTTTAAGATTCTCTTTGTCTTTAACCTTTGGCATTTTAATTATGATGTGTTTTGATGTGGGTCTTTTTGGGTTCCTCTTGTTTGGGATTATCTGCACTCCCTGGACTTGTAAGTCTATTTCTTTCACCAGGTAGGGCAAGTTTTCTGTTATTATTTCTTCAAGTAGGTTTTCAATGTATTGCTCTCTCTCTTCTCTGGCACTCCCATAATGCAAATGTTAGTATGCTTAAATTTGTCCCAGAGGCTCCTTACACGTATCTTCATATTTTTGTATTCTTTTTTTCTCTTTGCTCTTCTGATTGGGTGTATTTTGCTTCCTCATATTCTAAATCGTTAATTTGATTCTCGAAATCCTCTACTCTACTGTTCAATCCCTATAAATTATTCTTTATTTCAGTTAGTGTATGCTTAATTTCTGACTGGTCCTTTTTCATATCTTTGAAAACAGCTTGGGTGGGTCTGCAAAATTGGACAGGGCAGGGTCTCAGAGAATCACCAGGGCAGAGAAAACAGTGTGAGTCAGGCTGATGGAAACTCAGATAGGGCTACCAGTCAGCTCTGTGATGGGGGAGGTCTCAGCATAGGAACGATGACCCCTGTGAGCACCCCTGTCTGGGATAAAGCTGTCCCTGAGTTCTTGCTCCAATATAAGACAATCCAGCAATCCAGTCCCCCCGCTCCACCCCCCCCCAAGCTGTTGCCCCAGCACTGTGGCTCAGAGGGAGTGAGTCCCTGTAATTTTGTGCACTGGCTCTTTAAGAGGAACTGCCTGTGTCTCCAGCAGCCTCCATGTCACTCAGCCACAATCCCTGCTTGTTTTTATAGCCTGGAGTTACAGTGACTTCTCTTCCAAGCTCCAAAACCATGGGCTGGGGATCTGCTGTGGGGCTGGGACCCTGCTCCTCATGGGAGGCCTCTGCAGCCCAGAGAGATCCCTTCTGATTGAAAAAAATGGCACACATGGTGTCAGACCAGCCTGTTCCATGCCTCTGCCCCTCCTACACGTCTCCGTGTGCTTTCTTCGTTACTTCTCTAGTTTTAGGACTTCCATTCAGTCAGTTTTCAGGAAGTTTTGAATGATGTTTGTTCTATATTTTAGTTGTAGTTTTGATGTGGTTGTGGGAGGTGGCGAGTACTGGCATTTACCTACTCCACCATCTTGGTTCTCCCTGTTTTTCTTATATGTCATCAATTACTTAAGTTATTCTATATTTTAGTTTGATTTACAATATAACCATGGCTTTTTGTTCAGACTTTCTTCCTCTAGATATTTAAAACAATTTTTAAATTAAATATTTCATAAATACTAAAAATTATAAAGATATTACCTATAAACTTGTATATTTACACCCTGCTTAAGAAATGAAACACTTCCAAAACAGTTGAGTAGCATTTCTCCTCCCCCCTTATCATAAACTAGAGGCCACAAAATTCATGCATGGGGCAGGGGCCCTCAGTCCGGCCTGCACCCTCTTGCAATCTGGGACCCCTCGGGGGAATGTCAGGCCTAAACCAGCAGTCAGACAGCCCTCTTGCAATCCAGGATGCTGCATGCACCAGTGACTACACTTTTCTTACAGGTGAAAGGCATCTTGCTGTTATATGGGCAGCTACATTTTTTTGCCCTGATTATAAAAAGTAGTACATAACATGATCCTTCTGAGGCAGTAGTACCATTTTCCCCATCTTATGGGTGGAAAAACTGAAGCAGAGAGAAGTTAAGTACTTGGCTTTGTCACACAGTTGTAAGTGTCAGAATCAGGGCTGACCATAAAATGTGCAAGCCAGAGTCCAGCATGTCATCGCTGCATCATCCTGTTTTTTCAGTGTTAGAGTAGCCTTGCCAGGTTTTAATTTTTAAATCTAAGAGACTGTTCCCAATATATAGGGTAGGGTCCCTAGGCCTGGCTGGCGATCAGGACCATCTGTGGGGTGACAGGCAGGCAGAGCAATTGGGGGGGTCGGCTCCCGCTGGCACCCACCTTGGCTGGCAGCCAGGCGTCACCCGCTGGCCCGCCCTGCCCCTTGATCACCGCTGGTTGCCCCCTGGTGATCAGTGCGTATCAAAGCGACCAGTCATTCTGCTGGTCGTTCTGCCATTCGGCCTATTTGCATATTAGGGTTTTATTATATAGGATTACCATTATTCAGAGTTAGTGTTTACCATTCCTATTCACTTCTTTAAACTTTTAATAACTACGCATGTATTTCCCAATTAGCAAAAATAAATAAATGAATAAATAAAATCATAATAATACTGTTTAAATTCTTACTGGACTTGATTTTTTTCTTTACCCTATTTTTAAGATATACCTATGTACATACTTTCTTTTACTACAAGTCATACATGCTCACTATCATATTATATTCCATTTTATGACTATGTCAACATTTATCCATTTTTCAGTTAATTATAAGTAGTTAAAACATTTTTGTGTGCAATGGATTGAATGTTTGTGTCCTCCCCCCAACCCCTCTCCAAAGTTCATATGTTAAAACCTAACCTACAATGTAATGGTATTAGGAAATGGGGCCTTCGCGAGGGGGAGGCGGGTGGGTCATGAGTGTGGAGCCTTCGTGGGTGGGATTAGTTACCTTATAAAAGAGGCACCAGAGAGCTCCATTGCCCCTTCTACCCTGTGAGGACACCGCAGATAAGACAGCCATCAACAAACCTGGAGGTAGTCTTTCACCAGACACTGACTTTGTTATTGCCTTGATCTTGGACTAGCCACCTTCCAGAACTGTGAGAAACAAATCTCTGATGTTTATAAGCCACCCAGTCTACTATATTTTGTTACAGCAGCCAAAATAGACTAACATATTTCCTTTAGACATGTAGGACAGTATTTTAGAATATGTGCATCTTCAACTTTTCTAGATAGTGGTTAATTGCTTTCCAAAGTGATTTTGCCAATACGTACACAGCAGGAAATAAAGTTCTTATTGTTCCACATCCTCCCCAGCATCTGGTATTGCCAAATCTTTATTTACCCCCAAATTTTGGGGTATGAAAGAGCATGTCTACGTGATCCCTTTTAGATTTCACTAAATACTAGTAATTTTTTTTAAAACACCTATTATGCTTAATTTCTATTTATGTTTCTGATTTAGTGATGTTCTTGTTCATAGTTTTATCCATTTACTAACTTGCTTGTGTTTGGCTTATGGATTACTAGATGTTATTTATATGTTTTGGGTATGAAACTTGTGTTGGTTATATGCTTTGCAAGTAATTTTATTAATACCTTTTTAAATATTTGAGTACTCCCTCTGGGGTAAATGACAGGTAAGGTTAATAAAGACAATGCTTCCCTCTGAAGAAAAGGTCTGGCATGCTTACCTTTATGGGAACCCACCATAAAAATCCGGGTTACCTAAGCTCAAGGGTTCTCCTTCATAAAGCAATTCATTGTGAGGGCAGGTGTTAGCTGCCTGTCTTCCCACCACCTTGTGGGAACTGGAGCTCAAAGAACCTACACAAAAGTGCTAATACTCTGGCTATTGATTTTGGTGTGAGTCATAAATACAATTCTTTGTCCATGACCCAAGAACTGTGACATTTCTGAGATTTCATCATTCATGCAGCTATCATTATTTGCACTGCAATATTATTGGTAATCTGGCTCAAGTGAGCGCTTGAAATTTCATGGCATACTTAGAAAATTATCTGTGGCCTGAAAGAGGGTATAACCTGAAGGACTTTGGTATCTTGGCTCATAAAATAGCAATAATGGAATATTTGCTTTTTATGGAGATTTTCCACTGTGATTCATTTTTGAGGGCAGAACTCAGATATTTGTTGACTATCTCATTAAAGAAAAATCGGGTGTTTATTAAGTGGATGTAGCTAGAATAGAATTATAAATGAAAACACAGTGAAGGTACAATTGGTACTTTCAGAGCAAGGACTAAGTTATTTTCTGTCAACTCTGGTAAAAGTTCATAGGAGTTAGGTAGGGATTGTGTAAAGCTGTCTGCTAGCTAAAGACATTAATTTCAGGCCAAATTCAGGAAAAAGCTTGTTGCAGAAAGGGAAACTGAAGCTCCACTTGATTTAACACCCACCCCCACCTTCATTTTTTAGGAGCTGTTTATTTTCTGTCAACCTTATTTCCATGTTCTGTGTAAGAGTCTGTAGAAGAAAAGCTTAAGACCATTGGGGGGTTGTTCTCACCCACCCCATGGCCTGAGCAGTGGGGGCTGCAGACCCCGCCGGTCTTCAGGGGGGAACTGCTGAGCAGGCGCAGACAGCACCTGTGCCTCCAGACCAGCCTGTGAGCTTAGGGGGAGCAGCAGAGAACCCGGGAGCTGGAGCAGTCCACTCACCCTGAAACTCCTCCTGGTCACAGCTTCTCCTGCGGTGGCCTGCTCTTTCTTCTCAGTCTCCGCAGGGTCGCTGTAGAAGGGAGATGGGGAGGCACCGCCCGCGGCTGCTCATGGGAGATTGTTGTACACAGGTGCAGAACCTCCCGGGCGAGCCTGCCCCACGCACGCACTGCGTGAGCTCGCTCGTGGGGATGGCACAGTCCACCTAGCGCAGGGTCTGTGCTACACTGAGCCATGGGAGGCAGGCTAGCGGGCCTGCTCTGCGAGAGACTGGCCGTTAGCCCTGGGGCCAAGCGCCACCAGAAGCCACGGCTCCCAGAACGCTGCCTGAGCCTGAGGTCCCAGGAGCGAAGCAGCAGCAACAGGAGGGCCTCCAGGGGCAGCCGCACGTTCAGCCCAGCCCGCTGGCCAGCATTCCTGGGGACGATGACACTGACGTCAGCCGATTTTCAATGACATGAGCTGCCAGCAAAAGATTCACCCAGGCTCTCTTCTGATTTATGAGGTAATGACATCACTTTTCCTTTTGCAGATGCTGCTCCATTTGGAAGTCAAGGTTGGTGCTACTTAAGTAGGTTTCTGCTGCAAAAGACAGGGCCATCCTGCTCCTTGATTTGCAGGACATCAGGGGCTCCGGACCTTGTGGAAACGTCCCTTTAAGTAGCAACAGGAACCCAGAACAACATGGTGTGGAACCCTTGCCGGTAGCACGGAAAAGCTAACCACTTCTAATTTGTCATCATAAGACACTTTTCATACGATTTTGCAAAGATGCCTTTTACATACATGTTGTTACTTTGATTACTAAACAGACATAGTAACTTGATATTGGAATGCCACTTGTTGTCACTTAAATCAAAGTGCCTATTTTAAAGCACTGCTTTGGAAGTCAAGGTTGGTGCTACTTAAGTAGGTTTCGGCTGCAAAAAATAGGGCCATCCTGCTCCTTAATTTGCAAGAACTGCTTTAAGCCTGGGGAATGTCTCTGTTTCTCAGTTTTCTCAACTGTTAAATGGGACTATTGCCTCCTTCACGGGCTTTAGGTAAGAATTAAAGAAGGTAATACTGTTAGGTACTAGGAACAGCGTCTGACGCATAGTAAGAACGCAGTAAGCTATATTGTTATCTATCTACCATCTATGGGTATCTCTACCTTAAATCTCGAGGTAACAGACAAGTTTTCTTGCAGGGAGGAAGAAAACTACCTCTGGGTTTCCAAACAAACAAGAAGAAATACTGCTTTTAAATATATTTTTCTAACAGCTTGTAGATAGCCATGGCTGTATGGAACTTATACTTATAAAGCTCGCCTTGTGTTTGAAGCTTGGTAGATAACTCAGTTCTGATTCTGTTTATGTCCATTTTAGCTCATTTTTCTTCTAAAATGCACAAGCAGCGTATAATCAATTTCTTCTCTCTCTCTCTCTCTCTCTCTCTCTCTCTCTCTCTCTCTCTCTATCTCTCTCTCTCTCCCCCCCTCCCTCCTTCCCTCCCTTCCTCCCTCCCCCCCCACACGCACACACACTCACATTCCCTTTTCTTCAACACACACATACAAGCATATGCACTAGTTTCATTTTATTTTTTTAATCCCCAAAGGATTCACGGAGCTGGCTGTGTGCAACTGCTGTGTTTTCCACTAAATTGGCAGTTACCTACTGCCTGGAGTTGCTAGGAGAAGGTGAATAAGCATGACTATAGCAACAATAACAACCTGTGGAGCTCTGTGGTCTGTCTTCTGTATGGCTCTGTTTGTTATTTTCTCATTGTTGTCATTAATGTGTGTTGCATGTTTGTGAGAGCATGAATCATTTTCAACTGTTGGTTCCAGATCAATTAGGAGACAAAAACCTTGGCATTTAAAACAGGCACTTTCTTCTCAGGGTGGTGCTGCTGATACTGATTCCTGCCATCTGTTTTCTTATTCCATCCTGCCCTCCTTCCATTGGTAGGGAGGCATTCAGCTTCTTCTGGTGCGCTAAAGTCATTCACGTTTCTCTTGTGCATAACAGATCTCGTAAACTGTAGGAATTCTGATGTGTTTCAGTGCACGGAGCAGAAACAAATGAGCTGCTTTTAGGGAGATCTGGAGAGCTCAGTCGGTCAGGAGTACAGTAGCAGCTCCCATGTGCGGACTGTTTCTGTGAGGTCAGAGATCTGTTTATACTGCTGTCTGCTTTTGGGGGGCGCGGGGGAGGTGGTGATGTGGTGAGCCGTGGATATGCCTGTCAAAGTCAATAGCTATTCTGGCAGAGGCTGCCCTCAGCTTTGTAAGCAATGTTTTGATAAGAGATGCAACCGTATAACTGAGATCTGTAGTGGACTGAGGACTGCTTGTTTGAGCTGCTGACACTGACTGTTACTGTATTGCCCTAGGAGTGTCACCATGGGGTCTACTGCTACTGAAATCGAAGAACTGGAAAACACCACTTTTAAATATCTCATAGGAGAACACACCGAAAAAATGTGGCAGCGCCTGAAAGGAATGTGAGTAAGCTCTTTGCTTGGTTCTGTGTTTTTATTTCTCACCCCAAAATTGGACTATTAACATGACTCATTGTTGGTACTGTCTGACTTTGTGGACTAGTGTTTCCTTTAGAAAGATTTCCCTTAAGAAAGAAAAACGTGCCAGTCTCAGTTAACAACCTGCCTGAAAGATAAACATTTTTTGCACCTGTATGTTTTATGTAAAGTAAGGCAACTCCCTGAGAAAAATAATTCACTTCACTGTTATACTCTGTGGCTTCTTTTATACTTCTGTGTGTGTTGTTTAGATATGCAGAAAAGTATCAGGAAAACTGCTTGCCAGGGCACTTGTAGAAATAACAATTTTATCGGGTAAAAAGAGAGATTACTACTGGTACTTACTTCTCTGTGATTAGCTTTTGAAAAAAAAACAAGGAGAGGATTAATATGATAATAAACTGGAAAGTTTGGTTTTAAATTAAACATTTCACATTTTGTGAGAGTACAGAATAGCTCATGAGATAAAATAGACCTTAGTGAGGTGGGTCAAGAGATGTGTTTATGCCAAACATGAAATGTAAGTAACTGAGTCAAACTTTAATTGAAATTCTATTCACCTTGCTATTTAAACGCCATTTAAGTGTTTTGCCCTGTCTATGCTAAAATTCCTGTGTAGTGTTCCAGCACGCTATGTTTACATGCTTTATTTTAATTATATTATAATTTAAATATCAGATTTAAAAATTGGATAAAGATGTGGATGTGCATATTTACAAGCAGTTACTTAGCATACTTGCATATTTCAAGTGCTGATATATTTGTTTTTCTATAATAGCTGGAGGAATCCTATACCATGTGAGATATTTTTCTATGATTCATATCTAATGCTGTGTTTATATACTATTTTATAAAATGCAACTTCTCAGTAAGCTAAGTGTCCCTATATTGATATCTTAATAGAAAAATTATATCAAACTTTGTTTAGAGGTAAAATACCTTCTGCTTTCCTCCATTTGAATGTGCTTCATGATGTTTATATATTTAAATAGTCTTGCCTGCATATTTTCTCACACATGGCATCACAGTGCACTGGTATAATAGCACAGTAATAGTGCAGACAACATTTCACAGAGACTAACTTTTAACCAGGAAGCCATCTTTACATCATTTGAATAAATTAGATAAATATGTTTCCAAGAACCTTTGAAGATTTAGAAATTACAGTTTTTGGTTGTTCTCTAGGTAAACAATCCCACAAAAACAAATAACTTAATTAGTTAACGTAGATGAAAATTAAACATTGGCAATCATCAGATGATTTGTGTCCTCACCTAATGCGTCGATGGACATACGTACAGGACAAATTATATCCCATATCACAAGCTATTTTAGATTTGCTTCCCTTTTAGCAGAACACGATGTGTTTATTTGGTTTATATTTGTTTTATTTTTTCTATAGTAACTTGAATGTATGAAGAATTATGGTAGTGATTTATGTATATATCTTTAAGAAATTAGAAAAGTGACTTTGTGTTTACCTAACATTTTAGTGCAAAGTTAACTGACTTTCACTTTACCAATTGACCTCAAAGATGAAGCTGTCATTCTGTTTCAGGAGAGGTTGATATAGTCAACAGCAGAACTTCTTGACTTAATATTCAACACTGATGTAGGATATACTAATATATGTATATACTAAGTAAATTTTGAGTTGTGTTCACACAAAGCCAGTAAATTGACCATTTAGGGGAAAATTACTGATAACTAGGTTTTTATTTTATTTTATTTTTTTAACTAGGTGTTTTTAAAAAATATATTTTTATTGATCTCAGAGAGGCATAGAAAGGGAGAGAGAGATAGAAACATCAATGATGAGAAAGAGTCATGTATTGGCTGCCTCCTGCAGGCCCTACACTGGGGATTGAGCCTGCATGTGCCCTGACCGGGAATTGAACTGTGACCTCCTGGTTCATAGCTTGAGGCTCAGCCACTGAACCATGCCAACTGGGCTGATAACTAGGTTTAAAAAAATTATTACTAAACTGATTGAAATGACTGATCATTTTTGCATGGAAGAAAGAAGGAATTTACATTTTGATACTATTACTTTAACTTGTACTTTGACTTAAGACATTTCTAGTATTCTAGGATGACAATTGTCAAAACAAGTAGCTCTAAATCTAAAATCTGCATGACTAATGACAACCAAATTGTATAATTATGGTTCTTTGTGTAGTCTGCATTCGAAACAGTAATATGAGGGACTCCCGGTTCCATTGCTGAAACTGTCTTGCCTATTTAACATGTAATATTGACTCAAACAGAATTTTAGCTTATCAAAATTGCTAGTGCTAGGATTCCACTTTTAAGTATTGGCAATTAAAATCTTGCTATTCATGAAAGCTATGAAATAATTTTGCAATAATTTTTTACTTTGGTAAAATAGACTGAATAAAGGCCTTTAACTATTTGTCTGAAAAGTGTTTTTATGATCTTTTAGTGTATCTAACTTTACAAATACATTACTTTATTTCAACAGAATATTTTGTTTTTAAGTGTATTTATAATATGTGCATTTTTGAGGTTAGATAAAAATAGAGACAAAGGTTAATATAAGGTTTATTCAAGTATACCTTAACTATGGAAAACACAAGTCACTATAGGTAGATATTACAGAAAATATTTTTATAGGCATTATCATACAGCATAACATTTTAGAACACTTTTTTGAGTCCATAGAAAGAATCTTTAAATTTCATAATACATGCAAAAAACATTAGTAAACTAAGTTCAAATATCAATTCTTCTCTACTATTTTTTTTTTTTTACAAATTTTCTCTACTATTCTTCCATGAAAGAAAGAATATAATACTTAATTGGGACACCATATTCAGTATTGTGCTAAAAAAATCTCTTCTTCCTCTGTGGGAAGAAAGGTGAAACAGTTTTCTCTTCTTATTTCTGTATGTAGACTTGTATGTTCTTTCTACTAACTTTATTTTTACTGTCATGACTTTCAATCCACCTTCTACTACTAATTTCTTACTCAGTATGACCATTGAGATTCTATACCATGAATCACCATCTGTGATGGTAGAAATGTTAACAAATGACTATGGCATCATGTTCTTCATAAACTACATTTAAAAAGAACCATCTATTTGTTCATAAGTTACCAATTGTTTAGGACCTGCACAACACTTCCTATTTCTTCAGCCATCTCAACACCTAATGTAATTTCAGAAGACTCCTGTGACTCTGGAAACTGTACTGCTTCCTACACATTATGAAAAGTTTTCTGACACTAGTCTTTGTAAAGATTGTTAAGTTATTGATTTCCATGAGGGAAGTTGATTTGAAAATTTCACATTTGTTTTCATCTATGTGCAGTGTTTTCAAAATTAATTTTAGAGATAATCCTTTTTTTGTGTCATGGTACTATTGTTTTTTTCTTTGTTACAAGTAAAATAGTTCCACAACTGTGGGTTAAAAAAAATCAAGCATATTTAAAACATTGGTGCTGCTCTTTCCAATCAGTGCCACTGTTCTAAGAATTCAGTCTCAGGGGCGACAACATTTCCAGAAAAGTGTGATCCAGTAGAAATTCCAGTGAAAACTACAGGGCATTATAGCCAAAAGTAAATCAGAATGTTGTCTTAGTTGTTCAACACAAGAGAGGAAAGTTGGAACTGTTTAAAACCATAAACTATTGACAAAAATAGGAGACTCACATTAGCACTTATTGCCAATTCCTTTTATAGAAGTAGGACTAGAACCTATGGGAATTTCACAATTAGAAACTAACTTAATATATGATAATTAATTTTACACATATAGACACATTCCTCCTATCTCTCCCAATCCAGACAAATGTTTAAATAGTAAGATCTGGAGTTGTGAATGCAACAGTTGAAAGACCGGAAGTTAAGCTCTCCCCCCGCCTCTTTGATTGGTGGTAGACATGCTCTTCAGTAGTGGGAGAATAAAATATTAAGATGCAGAAAGTAGAGGAGAAAGGAGGAGCTATACAATAATCCTATAAGTCATTTCAATGAGCTGTTGTGATCGAAGAGGGCAGTATATGGTACGGTTTCAGATCAAGTAATTCCAAACTGTCATCACCAAGAAGATGTAGCAGAAATACATATTTAGAATGAAAATGGCAAAAAAGGTGAAATGACAGGAGTTATTAGCACTGTAGTGGAATTGTACTTTAGGATGGAGCAGCATTATTGATCAGAGGCAAATCTCATCCTTTTACTCTCCTGCTTCAAACCCTTTAAAGCTTTTGAGTGTCCTTCCTTCCAAGTTCAGCATCTTCTCCCCAAATCTGCTTGACTTTTGGAGTCTCCTCTCATGCCTCTTCCTCTGTGGCCCCCTCCCAACCTGACCAGGGTTGCCTAAAAGAAAGCTGCTTACCACTCACCTGCCTTTGCTCATTTTGTTCGCTTATCCCGAGGGAACAACTCTTTTGTCTGCTCATCCAGGGCTGCTCTTGCTCCCATGATCCTTTTAGAGATGTGTGGAAATGGTTCTGCCTGTTGCAATGCCTGAGGGTGCTTCTATACTCAGAGGGCAGACATGATTGATGTCCTCCAGAGCTTGTGACATTCCTTTATCAGGAAAAATTGCCAATAGGCAGCCTGTGACCAAATGTTTAAAGGTCTCTTCTTAGTTTCCTATATTTGAGTCATAAAGGAAACTGGACTTCCCTTTGCATAAAAAATCTACCTTCCTACTGGACCATGAGCTACTGAGGGCAAAAGCCATGTTATTGGAATGGATTTTGTTTGTTTGTTTGTTTTCACTTTTATTATTTACTTTATGTTGAATTTATTCCCAGGCTATAAGTTATTATTTCTTCAGTTTCTTTTGTGCAATCTCCTCTTCTGGTTTAGGAACAGTCTGCTCCTTTGCAGAAGGATCATCTCAATGTGGCAGGGAGAGCTTGTGTATGGGTTAATCTGCCCATGAGCTCTATAAGTTCTCCGGCATATATTGGAAGCTTTGTTCACCTGGACGGGCTCAATGACCAGAGAATCTATATCTAAAACCTTAAGTTCAGCATTACTCTCTGCATTTTTCAGTATGTGCAGCAACAATTTAGCACTGATTTTGGGCCACCAACCCTGTGTCCAGCCACCCTGTTGGGCCGGGGCACACCTACCAACTCTACTTTTGTGATGACGGAACGCCACACACTGCTTCTGTAAGGTAACATCCTTCCGATGGTTGGTGCCTTTTCAAATATGCATACCCGTGATGGCCTGCGAAATTTCCAGGGTGCTCTTAAAGTGAACAGAGAGATTTGAACCTCTTGGTTTGCATGACTTTTTGGGTTTTCTGGGTAAAAAGTAAACCATTTTCAGAAGTCACCTCTGGCTGCTATCTGGAAGAGCCATGTTTGCTTTTGGATCCCCAACACTTTGTAAGGTACCTGGCACATAGGAGAAAATGCAATAAATACTTTGAAACCAGTCAATGAATGAATAAAATTCTTAATCTTATAATGGCTCTAACTACAAATTTAGAAGATCAGTGAGGCTGCCAAAATAGGGCCTAAAGCTAGGTTGGAGGGATGAAGATAGATTCACAGCTAGAATAGGGAGAGAGACGTTGGAAGGAAGTAGTGTTTGCTTATAATCAATCTACTGTCAGAACCTTCCAGATGTAGCATATTTGTATTCTTATTTATGTTTTCAGCAATTTCAAGAGGTAAGTATTCTAAGTTGATTAAATAGTATCCGGTGGAACTTGGATTTTAGAGACACATCTGCTTCCAAAACAAAAAAGAGGACATTCTCAGAATGCTTACCTAGAAAGGTCACTAGAAAAGGATCTAGACCAGTGGTTCTCAACCTTCCTAATGCCGCAACCCTTTAATACAGTTCCTCATGTTGTGGTGACCCCCAACCATAAAATTATTTTTGTTGCTACTTCATAACTGTAATTTTGCTACTGTTATGAATTGTAATGTAAATATCTGATATGCAGGATGTATTTTCATTGTTACAAATTGAACATAATTAAAGCATAGTGATTAATCACAAAAACAATATGTAATTATATATGTGTTTTCCGATGGTCTTAGGCAACCCCTGTGAAAGGGTCATGCGACCCCAAAGGGGTCGCGACCCACAGGTTGAGAACCGATGATCTAATGCTTCTTAAAACTTAGTACACGGTAGGCAGACTATTTGCCCCCTCAGACATGTTCATATCCTAATCCCCTGAACCTGTGAAGATGTTACCTTACCTGTCAAAGGGGAATTAAGGTAGCAAATGGAGTTAAGGTTGTAATCAGATTACCTTAACATATGGAGATTAGCCTGGGTTATTCAGGTGGGCCCAGTATAATCACAAGGGTTATTAAAAGTGGAAGAGGGAGGCAGAAGACAGTACTGTGATGTGAGAAGTACTCGAGTTGTCTTTGCCAACACTGAAGGTGGAAGAAATAAGCTGTGAGGCAAGGATTGTGGGCAACCTCTAGAAGCTTGAAAAGACAAGAAACCAAGTTTCTCTCTTTAGAGCCTCCAAAAAGGATGCAGCCCTGCCAACACCTATTTTTAGCTCAATTGAAACTTCTGTCTAATTTTTGATCTGCAGAATTGAAGATAATACATTTTATTGTTTTAAGTTGCTAAGATTGTGGTAAATTTGTTGCAGCAGCAATAGTAAACGAATACATGTCTCCTGTAATCTATAATAATAAAAGCATAATATGCTAATTAGACTGGACAGTCAAACGACCTTCTGGATGTCATTCCGGACGTCCTTCCTGATGAAGCCGCAGTGGCAGGGTCCGAGGCAGAGGCAGTTAGGGGTGATCAGGCAGGTAGGTGAGCAGTTAAGGGCGATTGGGCAAGCAGTTGAGGGGTTAGGGGCGATCAGGCAGGCAGGCAGGTGAGTGGTTAGGAGGCAGCAGTCCCAGATCGGGCCTAAACTGGCAGTCAGACATCCCGCGAGGGGTCCCGGATTGTGAGAGGGTACAGGCCAGGTTAAGGGACCCACCCCTGTGCATGAATTTTGTGCACCAGGCCTCTAGAAGAAGAATAACAGAATAACAAAGTGCTTAATCAATAGGACCACTGCTATATCCTATATTCCTATCCTCTGCCAATTCTCTCTCTCTTCCTCTCTTCCTCTCTCTCTCTCTCTCTCTCTCTCTCTCTCTCTCTCTCTCACACACACACACACACACACACACATTCTCATTCTCACACAGACACAGTGCCTAGAGTTGGGACCAGCCTAAGTCACTCTATGGCAAATTAGAGTAGTCAGTCTTTATTCTTAGCTATCAAATAACTCACTGTCTTCCATCTAGCCCTACAAATTTTCTTACCAAGCTCTGATTTTGAGTATATGGTAGATTTATTTCAAATATCAAAGAATAATATTATGCTATCTTTCTTGGAAATGTTGATAAATCTCAATTTCTGTTGAGTATGTGATGGACTTTGATGGATCAATCAGGCAAATTAGTTTTAAAAAATTGTCATTTAGTCATAAAACAAATTTGAAGAAAACCACCTCATAAAATCTAATCTGGTATATATAATCTTCTATATCCTATCTAATAATAGAGAAACATGGTAATTAACCATAACTTCGCTACCCTTCCCATTGGCTAATCAGTGAGATATGCAAATTAACTGCCAGCCAAGATGGCGGCTGGCAGCCAGGCAGCTGAAGCGAACATGAACATGAGGCTTGCTTACTCCAGTGCTCCAGTGATGGAGGAAGTCAACGTTCCCCACCTGCTGTAGCTCAGCTCTGAGCTCTGGATGAAACAATGTTGCAATTATAGAACCTAAACAAACCCCAGAAACCTGCTTTCAGCCAGTGTGGCCTCAGAGCTTAGAGCGGCCAGTGATGGCAACAGAGTTTCAATTATAGAATCTAAACAAACCCAGGTGCCTGCTTTCAGCCGGCAACGGCCTCAGAGCTGGAGCCTGCTCTCAGCTCCAGTGACAGCTATAGAAGGTAAATTAATCCCAGAATAAAAAAAAAATAAAAAAGGAGAGGCTGGGAGCTTCAGTCGCCCACCAGCCTGAAAACAGCCCTCAGCCCCTCACCCAGACTGGCCAGGCACCCCAGTGGGGACCCCCATCCTGAAGGGTGTGTGACCAGCTGCAAACAGCCATCATCCCATCATCCAGGCTGGCCAGGCACCCAAGCAGGACCCCCACCCTGATCCGGGACACCCTTCAGGGCAAACCAGGCGGCCCACACCTGTGCACCAGGTCTCTATCCTATATAGTAAACAGGTAATATGGAAACTGACCCTAACAGCAGAATGACTGGGAATGACTGGTCACTATGACACACACTGACCACCAGGGGGCAGACGCTCAATGCAGGAGCTGCCCTCTAGTGGTCAGGGCGCTCTCACATGGGAGGAGCTCTGCTCAGCCACAAGCCAGGCTGACGGCTGCCAGTACAGCGGTGGTGGTGGGAGCCTCTCCTGCCTCCTCAGCAGTGCTAAGGATGTCCGACTGCAGTTTAGGCCTGCTCCCCGCTGGCAAGTGGACATCCCCTGAGGGCTGCCGGGCTGCCAGAGGGATGTCTGATTGCCATCTCAGGCCCAATCCCCTGGGGAGCGGGCCTAAGCCAGCAGGTGGTCATCCCCTGAGGGGTCCCAGACTGCGAGAGGGCACAGGCCGGGCTGAGGGTACCCCCCATCCCCCCGAGTGCACAAATTTTTGTGCACCGGGCCGCTAGTATATATATAAAAGCCTAAGCGACCAAATGACTGGTCATTATGATGCACACTGACCACCAGGGGGCAGATGCTCAATGCAGGAGCTGCCCCCTGGTGGTCAGTGCACTCCCACAAGGGGAGCACCGCTCAGCTGACCAACAGGTGCCAGAGGCAGGGCTCACGACTGGCGAGCACCACTATGGCGGCGCAAGCCTGTCCCAATCAGGACTGACTGGGCGCAGCCCACAGCAGGCGCAGCAGGGCCGAGATGAGTGGGAGCAGCAGGCAGGAGCCACAGGCGGTGTTGGACTGCTGGTTTCGGCCTGACCCCCACGACCCCCACCAGTGCACGAATCCATGCACCGAGCCTTAGTCTTAATATAAATCTTAGTCCTTACATAACATTATGTTGTGGTTTATAGAATAGACATTGTTGAGGTAAAAAAACCTTAGAGATTAAGAAATTGAGTTTTATAATCAGGTATTTTCTGATACCATCTGTCTTTTAGCTGAATGATAATGAAAATCTATTGACTTTTCTAAACTTCACTTTCCTTATTTGTACAATCCAGTTATTTCATTTATCATTTATTCACTTATTCAACAAATACCCACTAATTGTAAACTATGTCAAGCACTATTTTATGCGCAGGAGCTTACATTCTAGTAGAGAAAACACACAACACAAAAGTAAATTATAAATAAGTTAACATGGTATGAGAAGTGACCTGAATAAAATGCACTAGATGATGTGATCAGGAGTTACTTGGGGGAAGGTATTTTAGATAGTCAGGAATGATTTATCTTAGAAAATGACTTTTCAGCTGATACATAGACAAAAATTGATACCTACCTCTTAGGAACTTGGGGTGAGTTCCTAAGACACCACTAGTTCAGGATTAAGTGAGGGGATAGATTTAGGAGTCCACTTGATAGAGATCAAAATGTCAACTTTATTGAAGACTGAACATGTATTGGACAGTTAGGTTTTGGTATACTGCTCAATAGTCCAGAACACCTCTGAATTCAACTTACCCTCTAAAGCTGCAAACCTTTCTGGCAGAGGACAAAACTGCCCTCCTAAACTTACCTCATGGCCTCTAAGAGATGAAACTATGCTTTCTATAAGCAGAAAATCCCTTCCCTACCCCCTGAAAAAGACAAATTTCACCAGCAGGTTTGGTTCCTTTTCCATAATTCACCAACCAAATGTTTCTCCTTCTCCTTTGTGAAAGAATGTGAAAAGTGGCAAGGAAACTTTTCCAATGTGAAGTCCTTCCATTTAGAATGAAGCATTAGGGTCTGGGAACCTAGACATTGCCCAAGCAAGATCGTGAAAATGAAATAAAATAATGTACATAAGAAATATAGCGTGACACACAGTAAGCTCTCCAAACATTTTAATTATTAATATCCCTGTAATCTTATTCATTCTTGTGTATTTCAGTTCTGCTGTTTAACAGCTATATGATCTTCTCCAAGTTGATTAATGCCTTAGTTTTCTTATCTGCAAAATGGGAATGGCATCATTAACTATCTCATAGGTGTTGAGAAGATTAAATAAATTAATGTTTGCAAACTTATTATAACAGTGTCCCGAATTCAGGACATTCTAGCTGTTATCATTTTTAATATTATTATATGTAAAAACAGTATTCTGTGTTTTTTTTCAGGTAATTTTCTTGTCAGAATCAGTGGAAAGAACAGGGTTGTCAAGGTGAGAAGAGTTTCTCTTAGCTCAGTGGAAGTGGTCTCACCAAATCCCCAGGTTCCTCTTCACCAGAACAGAGGATTTACATCCCCATGGGCGGGAGTTGTGTAGGAGAGAGAGCTGAGGAAAGAAATGGGGTGGCCTTGAGCAATCCACTGATAGAAACATTGCCTGGATGGATTCAGCATCTTTAGTTCAGCATCTTGTAGTGAGTGGCCTTGGAATGAAATTTAGGTCTCTATAACCATGTGTGACCTAGGGCTAGTCTTATTTTCTCAATCATTCTGGCTTGAAAAATCACTCTTTAGGTCTTTCCTTATTACAGTTTGTGTCTGGTTGACAAGAGAGTTTACTTCCAAGTAATTAATATAGTCCCATAATTTTCCCTTTGCCCATTCATTTTAGAAAATATGAAATTACCGTTATGTTATTAGGTTGTGTCCTTTATTCTAGCATTTTAATAATCTAATCAAATGTATATATTTGAACAAGTCTGAGTCCCATGCAAAAGGACTGTGCTATAAACATTTTAGATATGAAAGGAATTCTTCATTAACATAATTAAACAGATGACAGTGTTAAAGGCTCATGAGAATCATCATGTTCCAAATATCAGGTCTGAGTAAGTATCTGGCACAAATAACTGTTTATTGTTAAGAAAATGCATGAAAATGATAATAGGTCAACAGAGGCATATAAATGAAACATTACGATCACTTTGATTTCTTTGTTAGACTATTACTTTCTTGAAGTTGTTCAAAGAGATTGTATTTTATAAAATACTTAAACACACAGATTTTTATTAAATTAGGCTCAGAAAAGGATCACTGCAGATAATTTCTGCAAAATTTTTATATTTATAACTATTCCAATAATTTTATGAGTCACAAAAATGTTATAAAATCTCTAATGTCTGATTAGAGTATGAAGTCGACAGGGCAAGAGAACAGAGGTCGACCTTGAACCCTGAATACGTGCGGAGAATCAAAGGGTTCTTGGAACTTTGCACACTAGACAGGCCCTTGATTACTTAGAAGAAAATAAAAATGGACTTATTAGAACAGCTGGCTGTGATCCACTTAAAACTGGACTTTCTAAGCCTTGGTTTAAAATAAATTGCATTTGGAGCACGATAAGGAAAAAACCCAAACAAGTTGGGCATCAATCAGATTTTGATTAACTTAAAATATTTTAAATTACCTCATAATTGAATCATAGTAGTAATCATACTTTATAGCAATGTTTTTGTGCTTTATAATTTCTAAAAGATCTTTCTTTTGATTTGTATGGTTCAGCACAATTAACCCCATTTTTCTTTTCTGATGAGAAAACTGAACCTCAGAGACATTTAATGCCTGACCAGTGTTTCCACAATCAGTAAGGGGAGGGCCACATTCTTGGGCCTATACCTATTCCATTTAACACTGACAGATAATTCCATTTAACAGTCAAGACTCACTAAAAAACCTGACCTTTCAGGAGTTAAAAACTGTTTCCTTGTGTTGATTATTCCAAATCCTGCCATCTGCTTGCCTAGTTCTGCATCCTCAGAGCTGAATTCTAAGGGGAGTTATCACTTGGCGTGTGCTTTAGATGTCAGAAACTCTCCAGTTTTATTTCTCTCTTCCTCTAGACATGGACTACCACTATGCCTTTAATTAATTTATTTAAGTAATGATTAAGCTGGTATTTGCAAGCCAATTAGACTTTTCCTAAACCCTCATGTTGTTTCAGAGCTTGGACCCTTACAAAATTATTCGAATTGTTTTGGCCTTTGGTATCCCAAACAACAGAAAACACTGGGTGTCTCTCCTTGAAGATTTTTATTTACTAATAAGAATAAAGACAGGAATTCTAATGGAAAAAAGATAGGTATTAGAAACTGGCTGGTGTGGTTCAGTTGGTTAGAGCATCATCCAGTTGTGGGTTCGATTCCTAGTTGGGGCATGTAGAGGAGGCAACTGATTGATGTTTCTCTCTCTCTCTCTCTCTCTCTCTCTCTCTCTCTCTCTCTCTCTCTCTCTCTCTCTCTTCTTCAATGAAAAACATATTCTTGGGTGAGAATAAAAAAAAAAAAGAAACACCCAACTAGGTATTTTATTCTTGCTATGCTGCCTCTTCTCTTCTTGTTATAAAGAATTTTAATAATACAGTAAGGTTCTTTTCTGAAGTAAAGTGAGCAGAGACTTTTCTCCTTTTTTGTATTAAAAATAATCTAAATGTATTTAATTGGACTTTATTTCCCACAGAGAACACAAACTACTTAAAGGCACACAGTATTTTTCCTCTTCCGTTTTTCGTGAACATTTGAGATGACTATAAGATGGGTTAAAGAGCTTATTTCTACCTTTTAGAACTCTTAAAGTCTCCAAGATTGGTTCCAATATGAAAAAGTGTTTTTATATGTGTGACCTTCTTGAAATTTCATCCCCCAGCAAATCTCTGTCTGTTTTAATATTCCATGTTTTCCAAAGAACAGTCTGTTTTGCAGGAAAATTTCCATGCTATCATTTACTATTGCAGTGTATCTCAATTTGTTCATGACTTCCTGCATCCACTATTGGATTATCCCTCCTGCACACATAATGAGCCTGGCCATGCAACTTGCTTTGGCCAATGGGATCTTAGCAAATGTGATGCAAGCAAAGACTTGGAAGGGTGTATGCATTGGAGTTTACTTTCTCTTGCTGCTCTTTGGAACTCTCATACCAGCTTGGAAGGAAGCCTAGTCAAGCCAACTGGAGAATGAGCATGTGGAGCAGATGTAATGGTTTACCATTGCAGCTGGGGCTCCACTAGACCACCCAGATCATCAACAACCAGACATGTCAGTGAGGTCATCCTGGAATATTGAACATCTTCAAACTCATGAGGAAATAATAAACATTCATTGTTGTTGGCTACTAAATTGTGAGATGGTTTGTTGTACAAAAAAGCCAACTGATATATGCCCCAAATCATGCTCTTAGTCTTTATTTTTCATATAATTCTTCTCTGGCTTCTAAAGTTTTTTCCTACTACCATTCTGCTTCTTTTTCTCTCATCATCTTCCATCATTTATTTCTTTGACCCAATCAAAATTTAGTATATAATTAAGAGATAAAAATTAAGGTTCTTATTTTCAGAAAGTCAGTCCAATAAAATTCTTCTCCATATTATTTCCATTTGCAATAATACTTCTTCCAATAAATGACCCCTCAGTGGCCTGTATATTAAAGTTGTATTGTTCTATTTCCTACCAAATAGAAGAGAAACACAGAATAAGGTAAAGAAACTGCATAGTTGCATAAGAAGAGGTGGTTCATAGCCTGTTGCCCTGGCAACAGACCTTGGAAAGGCTAGGGCTGCCTACACATCCTGTTACCCTGACAACAGGTCATGCAGGGCATGGGAAGGCCCAGTTCCCACTCATTTAGGCCTCTTCTTGAAAACCACAAAGAAAAAGAAGAAAGTGATTTTTGCATCTAGTTTCCCCCCACCTACATATTTCTTCTATTATCTGAATCACTTTAGTATAAGATTGTATTTCCAGATGTAGGAGAGGATAAGAAAACTGATCTCATAAACTCTGAAACATTTGCTATATTTTGATTGGGTTAAAAAAGTAAATGATAGGGAAAAAAGGAGAGAGAAGGAATCAAAGTAGTAGGAAGAATAAATCGTGCAAACCAGAGAAGTAGCATATGAATAATGTAGCGGCCAGGAACTGATTTTGGGTGTGTATCAGCCACACTGGTTAGGTTTGTTCATCTTAGAAGGTCACATATGTTGAATGGTTGCTATTTGGTTAGTTTTATTTTTTAGAGCTGATAATGTATAACCAAACATCATAAGAAGATGTAACGTTATAATTTTTGTTAACTTAATTTTTAATTCTGTACAAACTTCCTTCTTTTTCATTCTTATTCAGCTTTTATTTTCTTTCATCACTTATTTTTTTCTTACAATATAGAGTAGATAAGAAAGCAATCTGATCAAATTCTTTTTTTTCCTTCCTTCTTTGTTCCTTAAACAATTAGTTTGATTATATAAAATAAATATACTTTACATGTACTTTTGGAGATATATATTACTGTGTATTCATAATTTATGGTTTATATAAAATAGTTGTCAATTTAAAACTGGCTAATGCCATTAGTTTTGTTATAACTAATATCTACTAATTTTTCTGTGAATTAAAATAAAATCTTAGTTGACTCCTCTGGTTTTAAATGTAGAGTAATAGCTTTAAATTCTGTAAACCACAAGTCTTTAACTTTTGTAAACTGGAATTCTTATTGGTGAAGGGAAAAAGGTCTGGCAAAATCTTCTCTCACAAGACAGGAAAAGGGATTTGTGGAGAACAGATTTTGAAATTAAATTGAGTGAAAAAGGAAGTGTAGGCTGGCAAAGCGGAGTATCTTGGGGAGACTTTAACCATGTAAAGGCTGCATTTTTGAAAGACCAGGTGGGAAAGTTGGAGCCTAATCAGGATATCATTAGAGTCAGAAGGATTCATAATCATCTGAGCTTAGATTAGGTGACTTTTCTAGGTACTCTAAATACACTTCCTGTATTATTGTTATTGTCCAGTTAATTGTTCTGCCCTCTAGGTAGTCCTTCTTTCAACTTTTGAGGTAATGGGAAGGAAGAGTTGGAATTCACTTCCTTATTATTATGTCCTCAGTGGCTAGCATAGTACATTGCATGAAGTAAGAACTTAAAAATATTTCAATATAACAAAAACCAGTAATCAGACAACATGTAATAACTTTACATTTGAATGGTATAGCCAGCAAAGCTATAGTTGTTCAACAGTAACATTAATTCAGGCTGGAAGGTCAAGTAAGTTTATAGAGGATATTTAAGAAAGGAAGTGAACGAGTTATTCAAACTTGACCAGTAGAGATTATTGGGGATGTGACTCTCACAGACAAAAATAAAAAATAAAACACATCCACCACCCCCCAAACAAAAATAACACTGCTATGATTGTAGGTACGGGGACTTATATTCTTTCTGATTGGTGTTTCAGGATTCTTAGAATATATTCATAGAAATGGGATCACTGGGTCAAATAGCAGTTCTATTTTTAATTTTTTGAGGAAACTCAACACTGTTTTCCATAGTGGCTACACCAGTCTCTATTCCAAACAGTAGTTATACTAGGGTTTTGTTTTCTCCACATCCTTGCCAGAACTTGTTATTTGTTGATTTATTAATGGTAGCCATTCTTATAGGTGTGAGGTGGTACTTCTTTGTCATTTTAATTTGCATCTCTTTGATTAGTGATGTTGAGCATTTTTCATATTTCTCTTGGCCATCTGTATGTCCTCTGATGATTCTCAGAGAAAGGGGGAAGGAGGTGTGGGAAGAGATTAACCAAAGAATTTATAAGCATACTAGAGGCCCGGTGCATGAAATCATGCACAGGTAGGGTCCTTAAGCCTGGTCAGTGATCAGGGCCGATCGGGGCCTTCCGGCTGCTGGCAAGGGCCTTCCTTCCCTGGCTGCTGGCTGGGGCCTCCCTTTGTTCCATGCCACCCCCTGGTGGTCAGCACACGTCATAGCGAGTGATCCAACTCCCGGTTTTCCAGTCGAACTCCCGAGGGGACACTGCATATTAGCCTTTTTATATAGAGATATATGCATTGCCTATCAACACAGACAATAGGGTGGTGAAGACCTGGGGCAAGGCAGGAACTGAGTGGTGGAGAGAAAGTAGAAAAAAAGGGAGGGGGCATCTGTAATATTCTCAACAATAAAGATTAAACAAATATCTTCCACCAGTGAAAAAAGATGCAATTGAAGTACTCAGGTGCTGTGTCTGGCATAAAATAAGCATCTACAAATGGTAGCTGTTGTTGTAAATTACTTTCGTGGCACAACTATGTGTAAGACAGTGTGTTTGTTTTGCTCTTTCCTTTACCAAATATGAGATTGAGAAAAAAGTTGGCACTAAGTAACTACATGAGGGGGAACAGGCAGAGGATATTCTAACACTGACTGAGAGACTGAGCTGCCTACTGCAAGATTCTAATTTCCTAAGTTCTATACCATTTTCTAGGACAACACAAAGTTCCATTTCATTATGTAGTTGAATAGTGAGGGTTATGTTGAGAATATCTTTCAGTGATTAGTAAATATTCTGGCCTCACGTGGCCTTGTGGCCCAGGGAGTTCTTGGTTAGGGAAGATGGCCCTGTGTCCTGTGAGAGTTAATTGCCTGCTGAAGTTTCCAAACGGTACTGAGTCAGACAGAAGGAGATAAGCTGACCAAAATTAGGGTCAATCATACTAAATATATTAGCTTCCAGACTATAGTTTTTCCACTACTGAGTTAAAGACTCATTCTCTCTTTGCACAGATCCTCAAAGATAAACTTATAAAGCAAGGCAGTCTTGAAATTTCACAATATGAGTCAGCAATTTTAAATTTTTGAGTTTTATTTTTACCTGGCATTTAAGTCCAAAGTGTGTGACGAACCTTGAACTAAAGTCATCATTTTCAAACTGTCATTTAATATTTTTGTTCTCTGAATTCATCCTGTCGGGTGAATCATATTTCAGTTTGGGAGGAATATTTGCAAAATGTGTATAAAAAAGATGCTTGCCTAAGAAATAACCAATCTATCCATAATGGAGTTAGATTAAGCGGAGATCATGTGCTCAATGACAGGGAATGTTCCAAAATGAAATTCACAATCAAAATATTAATATCCAGTTCAAAGGATTAAAATATTCCTGGCATAGTACCAAAAAACTTTATTATATATACTTTCTCTCTTATTTTACATAAGCCATTGTAACTATTTTCTTGATTCTTTTCTACAAATTGTTTTAGTTTTCTAAATAAAAAGTTGTTAAAAACAGTGTTAAAAATTAGTTTATTTTCACTATCGTATTTCTTTGATTTCTAAATCTATACTAAGTTAGATAAGGTTCACTTTCTGTCGTTAGAAAAGTTGCTTGATCTACAAGAAATAAGATTGAATCACTTTAAATCCCTTTGGAATTAGAAACATGTTGCCAAGTAATCTTAAAGTCCCCAGTCAAAGAAAGTATTTAAGCTCAGAAATAGGGAATTAAAAGTACTCTCCTTGATAAATTCATATTTTCTTTTGTTAAGTATTTGTCTTATGGGTATAAAAGCAAACACCAGTTTACACAATGTGAATCAAACTATGGTAATCTTAGTCTTTGATTATAACTATCTTAACATTGAAAGTCATTCAGAAATAAAGTAAGTTTAAGTTCATTAAAACCATACTGACACTTAAAAAAATATTCAGTTACTTCGGACAGTAACACTAATATTAGTTAATTAAGCAATTCAGTTGACTTATTAATATAATTTCATTTATTTGTTCTTTCAATGACTATTCATTTCTGGGCACAGAGAATGCTCTAGCATTCTTCTAGGCACCAGGGATCCTATATAATAAAAGGCTAATATGCAAATCAACCGAACAACAGAATGACCGGTCGCTATGACATGCACTCACCATCAGGGGGCAGACACTCAATACAGGAGCTGCTCCCTGGTGGTCAGTGCGTTCCCACAGGTGAAGCGCTGCTCAGTCAGAAGCCAGGCTCACGGCTGGAGAGTGCAGTGGCAGTGGCGGGAGCCTCTCCTGCCTCTGTGGCACCGCTAAGGATGTCTGATTGACGGCTTAGGACCTTGGGGAGCGGGCCTAAGCCATCAGTCAAACATCCCTCAAGGGCTCCTGGACTGTGAGAGGGCACAGGCTGGGTTGAGTGACCCCCTTCAAGTGCTCGAATTTCATGCACTGTGCCTCTAGTACAATAATAACAGTGCAGTCACAATCCCTACTTTCATAGTTACATTTTGATGGTGAGGATGAATGATAAGCAAAAAAATAAATAAATATGCAATGTAATTTTAATAATAAGCAAACAGGGTAAGGTGACAAAGTGCCTGGGATGTTCAAAAGTAGCTATTTTAGAAGTTGTCAGGAAAAGGCTTTCTGTGACAATGGCTTGTACAGAGGGACCTTAATGAAGTGAGGAATGCCTTACACCAAGGCCTGAAATAAGGGCATCACAGACTGAGGGAAGCAAGGGCACACCCCTGAGGCAGGGTAAATGTGGCAGGTTTGAGGAAAAACAAGACCAGGAGACTGGAGCACAGTGGGTGAGGGAAAGGTGGAAGGACTGAGTGTGTAGAGAAGTCAGATCATCTAAGACCCAACAGGCCATGATACAAAATTAGCATTTTATCCTTAGCCTGGTGGGGAGCCTGTGGAACTTTGAAGCAGCAAAGTGGAGGATTTGACTTATGTTTTAAGAAGACTTATCTGAATAGAGACCAGAATGGTGGTTATCAGGGGTTGCAAGGTTGGGGAAATGGAAGATGTTGGTTAAAGGATACAAACTTTCAATGATGAGATTAACAAATTTGGGAATCTCATGTAGGCATGGTGATTATAATTTAGAATACTGTTTCATATACTAGAATATTGCTAAGAGAATAGATATTAAATGTTCTCACCACAAAAAAGAAATGATAACTATGGGGCAGGATGGGGGTGGAAGCAATACTATGGTGGTCATCACTTAGTAATTTATAAACATAGCAAATCAACACGTTGTAGATCTTAAACAAAAAATAAAAAAGAAGACTTCTCTGGCCATTTTGCAGAGGCTAATATTGAGGAGGGGGGAGCAAGAAAAACAAAATTGGAAGGAGGAGGATGTGCAGGGAGGCTGTGGCAGTGTCCGGGGGAAGATTTGATTTGGCTACACTGGTGCTTATGAAGATAAGTATTCAGATATAGGGCATATTTAAAATTAGAACTCACAGGACTCACAGGTGAATTGGATTTGGGAGCATAAAAATTGAAAAGCATGAGTCAGAGTGCATTGTTTTTTAAAA
Source organism: Myotis nattereri (assembly GCF_964212035.1). NCBI lineage: Eukaryota > Metazoa > Chordata > Mammalia > Chiroptera > Vespertilionidae > Myotis > Myotis nattereri. The sequence goes on from NC_138082.1 coordinate 37,544,911, forward strand.
AAGTATATATTTTATTGATTTTTTACAGAGAGGAAGGGAGAGGAATAGAGTTAGAAACATCGATGAGAGAGAAACATCGATCATCTGCCTCCTGTACACCTCCTACTGGGGATGTGCCTGCAACCAAGGTACATGCCCTTGACCGGAATCGAACCTGGGACTCTTCAGTCCACAGGCCGATGCTCTAGCCACTGAGCCAAACTGGTCAGGACCAGAGTGTATTGTTTTATTTCACGTGTATGTGTATGCATTATCCTGAACAATTGGGTATACAGTCCGAGATAGAAAGAGAGAGAGAAAGGGGAAAGAATCTGAGAATCTCTAGCCCCCTGAGTAGGTGAAAGGTAAGGACTGCTTAAATGCAGAGAATGGAGCTAGGAATAGGGGCAGCTCATCTATGGTAACAGGCGGGAAGCAGAATATTTGGGGACATTTGCAAGTAGGTAGGTGAAAACTTGATGATAGTCCCTTCTGGTTACTGTTATTTCCTCAGTGAAATGAAATTAGAGGCTACTTGTGGAGAGTGAGGAGGGGAGAGGGAGTGGAGATTTGAGGAGGTGTGAAGCAGCAGTCACCTAAGGAATGCGGTGTAATCGGTGGGCAGTGCCCAGCAGCCACTTGCAATCACACATTTAAAGTGAGATCAGCCTGCATCCTCTGCATCCCTGAGTGCTCATTTCCTACTGATTTCAGTTCAGCTGCTTCCATGCAGGCTGAGAGCAGATGCAGAACTGGGTTGACAGGGTTAATATTTGCCAGAAAATATAAGTGTGAAGGATGAAGAAGGGGTAAATGGGCTCGAGGGCCTCCTTAAGGTTTAAGGTGAGGAAAGAGATGAGAACAAGGGGGGAGGATGGGTAACTCGGGGACAGTTAAATAGTGAATGTCAACAGATTGGCAGTAGAGAAGGGGATAATCAATTTCTGGAATGCGGTGCTAGAATCAGTGACCTTTTGTTCTTCTTAAAGACAAAATTATAAAATAAACACGTGTGTAGACAAGCTTACACAAAAAACCAATTTGTGAAATCAATATATCATAAGTAGTTTTATTTTTCCTCTTTGTAGCAGCCCCCTGTGAACTGCTTTACATTTCATTCCCAGGCTTTCTCTTCAAAACAGAAGAGGCTGTTAGGAGTGTGGCCACTCCTGCAATGAAAACAAAGCTGGCAGATCTAATTTTAGAATGCTTTTCCTTGACAACAGCGTTTTAAGTATTGCCTAAACAATGAAAATTGTCTCCAGAAATTAATTAGACTGGTTAAAGAAATTCAAATCCCCTTGACACTTACTTGCACCTTTCACAATATTATGGGACACATAGCAGGGCTTGCCCTACGCCTTTCTGCGGTGACTGTTTCACTATCTGTAGTGTTGATGGCACACTGCAATGTATGTGTCGGTAGCAACAGACTGAGCATGCAGTCATGGACTGCTGTAAAACATGGATTTCACCACACAGACATGGAGATTGTTTTACTGCACAAGGGTTCTTTCTCTGTTCACATTCATAGTAGCGTCAGTTGACCTAAATAATTCAGATTTGAAGTTTTTTCTTCAGAGCCAAACCATTTTGTAAGTCTGTACATGCTCAGCAGGAAATTAACTGTGCCTTTATTTGATGATTTTAATACCAAGGGTGGAGTGAAGTTTGTCTTGGTTGAAAGTTTATAATAAAACAGTCGCACACACATAGATAACTGCACATTCACATGAAATAATATTTAATTATGCACTTTGGTATATTTGCAACTGCCATTTCGTAACTGTATATAATATTGTGCTGAGAAGTAAAAGTCATTGTTTATTTTTATTTTTGTCATAGTTTCATGTTATATGGAATTTAGTGGGTCATAATATTAAAGAATTATATGACTTCAGTCACTTGTGGTCACTTATAGTTAGATTTTATATCTGCTCTTTCTAGGAAATGGAATCTTCTGCTTTTGTGCAATAAACTAATTTGGGGATGATTATATATGAATTATCTGAATATTTAAAAATTATTCTTCTGAACTTCTTATTTGCCATTGCAGGGCTGATCTTACTGGAAGTTTGGTACCGGTTTGCTTATCCTAAATTAATACTTGCAATTCTTGAGTCCTTGGTGGGATGTTACCATACATAATGCTGTGCATTTCTTAGTTGGTAAATTCAATTTCCTTCTGAGCTCCCAGCGATCTTCTCTCCTGATTTCCCTCCCTTTTAGGGTTGACCTGCGTATGACCTGACATTGCATTACTCCTGTTTATTCTGCCATTTAAGCTGTATTTGAATGTATGAAACTGCCAGTTTTCTTGGTACTAATCCTGTACATTATATTATACTTTTACTTTCAAAAATTCTCATTTTTATTAAAGTAATAATCTTTGAATTCTTTCTTGCTGTAAATCATCCACATTTTAAAGTAATAATTTTAGTTGTTTCTTGATTTATCTATTTTAATATTTACTGACTGCGTATAGCAGTGGATAAATATTTAGCACTCTTAGCCCAAACTGTAATCACTCTCCTCTTGACTTACCCTCCCCTCATCTTCTCGCTGTGGTTCTATTACATTGCCAGTGAATCAATATTCAGTTCTTATAGAATTATGATTGAATTGTCCAAACTTCTGGGCCAATAAATTAAATATATTTCCTGTGGAGTACAACCCCCTCGTTTTTCCTGGAATTAATAAATTCTCATTTAGTTTGTTGGCCTTGATTACTACATACCTACCACTAATTCTTTCCAAATTCACAAAAAAAATCGTAAAACTCCTTTAATATAGTTCCTGCGTTTCCAAGCATGCCACGAGATTTTTTGAGCCTGTAGGTCTCTCCAAGCCTGAGACACAAGGATCCCTGGGAACTGCTCTTTGCTTTCATTCTGGAAAATCCCTTCAGCACCCTCAAGAGTTGTGTCTTATTTCCCTTTCCTTCTTGGCTTACTTTCATTTAGAGGATGCACTTCTCTAATAGCTCTTGAACTAGGGCACTTGGGAAATACATTCTTTTAAAGTATATTCATACATGAAAATATACTTATTCTCTTTTGGTATAGCTTGATTGGCTCTGAAATAATAAAATGTGTTTTCTCAGAATTTTGAAAGTATTGCCTCATTAAATTTTAGCTGCTAGTGTTGCCACCAGAAGTTTGATGCCATTTAGCTCTGACCTTTTTGTGATGTTCTCCCCAACCCCCATAAAGTAGGAGTTTCTTTTTATTTCTCTTTCTTCTGGAATTTCATGATAATAACACTGGTGTGAGTTCTGTGCTAAACAGCTGGATTTTTAAATCTGAAAATGGACACCCTTCAGTTTGGGGAAAGTTTTTATTTTATTTTATAATTTGATAACTTCCTTCCATTTTCTTCTTTCTGGGATTTTTATACTGCTCCTTCTGAATGAAAACTCGAATTCTCTTATATTCCCTTTTTGCTTGTCCATTTTTGCCTTTTAAATATCCAAAACTTTTAACATCTATCTTTAAACCTCTCCAACCTTTCTAAACTTGACCTCATTCTTTTTTGTATCACTTCATTCAATAGTAATGCATATAAAGCACTTTTTATAACTCTGAAGTTCATTTTTGTTGGTTAACAATTTTCATTTTTCTACAGAGTTGCTGTTTTCTGTGTTTGTTTCAGTCCATCTTCATGTTACAGACTTTTCTCATAGTGGCTATCTGCTCACTTTTGAAATCTGACTGATGGTCAGTATGAGTGGACATTGTTTGTTGACTTGTGGACTTCATAATAGGGTAGGAGGTACTCAGCCACCTAATTAGGTGATTATAAAATGCCTGTATCCATAGGTCTTTTCTCTGGAGCTACTTATTTCCTAAATTGGAAAATAATCTAATCTCTGGTCTAGGGTGTAAATTCTTGTTGCCTTGATTCCAGAACTGAGGGAGGAAAGGCATTCAAATACTGGAATAAAATACATTACAAATGATAGTCCAGAAAGCCCTCTTGCTGACTAAAAGTTTATGTAAGTTAATGGGACATTTTTGTTGTATGGCAGAGAATGTTTTGGGTAATTGTTAAGGTTTTTGTTCTGTTTGTTCCAAGTGGTGGTGTTTTGCTGTGTGATACTCTTGTAGCTGCTGTGATAAGGATGAGGTTATCACAGAGTAGACCTTCTACACATTAAAGAATTGTGGTTGATAAGCCTGCTGGTCCCCTGGACCTGGGCCACAACCACAATAGAACGTGTGCATTGCACTGCCTGACACTCATTCTGAGCCTGGAAATTGTGTAATTCCCCACACAATTAAGTATCTGAGTAACAAAGGCAGCTCTAATGCCTTTTTGGCATGTGGATATCTCTTGTCACAGATTTTCTCTCAGAATCATACTTTATTTTAAAACATTTTTTATTGGCTCAATAATAAAATTCACTTAGCATTATTTTGAAATATAACAATAAACAACAGTTTGTGGTTCACAAAAGCACACAATAGGACCATTTATTCTCCCCTAAGTGAATCTCATTCACAAGGTAAATGTTTTCCTCTTCATCCATGCTCTATTTTAAGATGATATGGGCAAAAGTTCTAATTTATGTGATGATTTTTAACCCCTAAATCATTTACATCAATAGATTAAACTGTTAACCTCAGAATTCTAGAAAGCTTGATAACATCCTAATAGAAATTTTATGTAAGGTTTAGGTTTGATAGTCAAAAAGTATACACAGATCTTTATTTATCCACCATCCAACCATTCAGTCATTTACAAAGTCACTCACTCACTCAATAAAATATACTGAACTCCTATCATGTGCGCAGCTTGATGCTTGCTTTTTAGATGAATAGAAAGATGAGTAGTTGTAAACCTCAGGACCCTTAAAAGCTAACAAGACATTGGCATGAACAATTACATAAATAATTAGATATACTAGTACATATATTTATGTATTTGTAATGCATGTTAAATATTTATATATGTAAACACATACATATATTCACACATACATAATCATGGTATGCATACAACTTGGTGTCTGACTTTGTTTTTATTGCATTTTATTCAATGGCTGATATATTTTCTTTATATGTTGTTTTAAATGGCAACATAAAGTTTACCTTGCTGTTTCTCTGCTGCCGGACAAGTGTGTTGTTTATAATTTAGGGCTTTATATAGATAACACTAAAAACATCTTTCCATATTTTATATTTTTCCTTAGAACATGTTTCTAGAAGTAGTGTTCTGGTAAAATTTAAATTTTAAGTGACCAACTTTCCGGTTGCCTCCTCTTATTTTTAAGCCCACTTCTTCTAGCACCTCAACTCCAGCAGTTTCTCCATCTTCTGGTACCTCCAATTCACAGTCCCTCATTCCCTTTGCTCCACTCAAATGCTCACATTCCCTAACAGGCTTTAGATGCAATGGTCCATTAAAAAATTTTGTTGTTGTTGTTAATCCTTACCTGAGAATATTTTTCCATTGATTTTTAGAGAGAGTGGCAGGGAGAGGGAGAGACAGAGAAACATTGATGTGAGAGAGACATATCGATTGGTTGCCTCCCCTAGGTGCCCTGACCAGAACTGGGGATCGAGCCTGCAACCAAGGTATTCGCCCTTTACCAGAATCAAACCAGGGTCCCTTCAGTCTGGAGGTCAATACTCTATCCACTGAGCCAAACTAGCTAGGGCCCAGTGGCCCATTTTTATGTCCTCTGCTTGCATGCTCATTAACTCCCTGTCCTTTTCGTGTATACACTTTCAGAAAAATCCTACTCCTTGTTAAATCACTCTCTGACCATTTCATATTGCACTCGTGCAGCTGAATGCATCTGGAGAAGAACTCACCACTATACTGACTGCTCTTTGTTTTTTTAAATTTATCTTTATTGTTGAAAATATTACAGATGTCCCTCTTTCCCCCCATTAACCCTTTTTAGCCCGCACCCACCCCCCACCCCAGGCATTCACCACACTATTACTTTCAATGCATGACTAGGAACCTCAAGTGTTGTCCCCAAACCTACTACATTCCCTATGACTGTTCTAGTCTTCTCCTCTACACTCAGATGCTTTCTTCTCCTTGCTTCCTACTTCAGTGAGCAAATGGATCACTAACAAGAGCCCTTCCCTACCATGTCTACGAACACACATGTCTCTCCCATCCATACTCTGCCTTCCCTTCTGTTACAATGAACAACTGTTCTGTTAGTGCTTTTGTCAGAGGTCACGCCCCCCCCCCCTTCCTTGTATGCACTAAAGTCATCCAACCTCTGCTTGAATACCTCCCTTCATGAGGAGCTACTAGTATTCTGATGAAGTTCAAGTCACTTTTTGGATAGCTCTAACATTTGACTCTCAACTCTGAAATGGAAAAAAAAAAAAGAAAGAAAGAAAGAAAGAAAGACCTAAATATTGAATAGATTAAAAAGAAGAAGAAGAAAAAAAACACAACCTCCCAAATGCTGAAAATATTTCTTCCTAACTATAGAAAAAGGAAAGAATTTCCACTAACTCAAAATGGTAAGGGCTGATTTGATCCTTATGGAGTAACACAGAGGAATGAATGGTATGGAAGTTTCTGTCCTTGTGGAGGAAGGGCCTGGCTTAGCTGGTGAGTGAAGGGGTCCTGGAATGCAAGCCAAGTGGCTATGTGGGAGAAGCACAGAAAAGCATTGACATTGCCTTACAGTCCAGTCTCTTCTCTGTTCTTTTAGCTTTTGCCTCTGCAGAGCAGGTGGGTGCTCTGTTGAATGAGGGTGGATCAGAATGAGAAAGTCTCATTCTCCTGATAGGAGGCATCCGTGCGGCGGATAAGAGTGACTTTAGCATCAGGCGAACCTGCCTGTGAGTTGGCTCCTTGGTGAGGCCGAGTGACCAAAAAAAGGTAGTTCATCCTTGGTCTTAGTTTCCCCGTCTGTAAGTGGGGCGAGGATAACAGGGATTTTTATACACAATAGATAAAGCAACATAGGCCAAGCGTTAAATCAATAATTGACACTTAGTAAACATTTGATAAGTGTTTATTATTTATTCATTGATTTAATTCAATAGACATTTACTTAATGCTTTCTACATGCCAGATATGCGCTAGATGATGGGAATATAGCAGTAAGCACACACATTTTGGCTTTCATGGAGATTATATTCTAGTGGAAAAAGTCCAGATAGATATACACAGGAATATATAATCATATGAGAGACCATGATAAGTGCTATTATAATTTCAATAAGCAATTTGTATTTCTTGAGGTCTAAACATAAAACTTATTTTCTATACTTGTCCATAATTATATTCTTAAACTCCTCCAGCCCCTTTGACAGAGTAGCCTTATTTCAAAACTTCTCAGTCCCGTTTTGTTGCTAAATTAATACCTTTTGTTTCTTTAAAACTTGGTCCTCCTTATTTTATATCCAGTTTAAAACTCTTCCCGTCCCTCCCACCCTAAGTGCAAGAGTGGAAGGGCTGGCTTTCGAAGTGTCCCGAAATGACTACAAAATTCAGGTGATGGCTCTAGCAGGGAAGGAGGGGTGTGTGTGTGTGTGTGTGTGTGTGTGTGTGTGAGAGAGAGAGAGAGAGAGAGAGAGAGAGAGAGAGAGAGAGAGAGAGAAAGGGGTATACCAGTTTTTCTGCTTTTGCTCACGGGCATTTTTTCAGAAAGCCCTTCAGGGAGGTGGCTATCTCTGTCAGGTAGATCTCTCTGAATTCTGAATATTTATTTTTCAGTTACAGTTTACATTCAATATTATTTGTATTAGTTTCAGGAGATCAGCCTGAGTATGTTTGTGATACTCAGTGCTTTACTTCCCAGCTGTGGCCTTCAGGCCTTCAGTTAGCCTGTGCAGTTTATAGAACCTGGCACCATTCCGCCTTCGGTGTTATGTAAAATGAATGTTACCTTACCATACACATGTTGGTAGTAGATTTTTGCTATTAGAAGGGAATATTATTTTGGATTCTCTTTGGTGGAAAATTATTAGTATTTTTCATAACTAAACTTTTATTTTGCCCTCAGCTCTCATACATGTAAATACTGTTGATGATCAAGTTAGTAAAAGTCTTTGGGAGTTTTTTTTCTTCAGCATAACAGTTCTGAATGTTTACTTGCAAACCTTCCTTGTAAGTGAGAGGGGAAAATACTCTACACTATGACTTTTTTCTTTTTATTAAACGTACTGGGATAGCATTGGATAATAAGATTATGCAGGTCTACTCTATGATTTTAAAAAAATCAGTTTTCCATTTGAAACAGATGTGGTAGGATCATTTTCACCAGCTAATGACAATAGGACAGAATTCATATTTAGTCAATGCTGTTAATTTTCTATAGGTTACATTGCCTTTTATCCCTATGTGCTAAGGAATCAAGTGACTTCTGCAATAAAGCCTTTTATAAGGACCTCTGATAAATAAATACAAATAAGAAATCATGATAAAAGATGTGATATATATGACAATATTTAATATTTCTAGCACATATGATTATACTTTACTTGTATGCATACATATAAGCACAACCAATGGACACAAGACACTGGGGGGGTGGTGGGATGAGGGCATGCGACAGGGTGTAGGGGAGGCTGGGGGAAGGTCAATGGGGAAAAAAAAGGAGATATATGTACTACTATGTATAATACTTTAAATAATAATAATGAAAAAGTATAATAAAAACTGAAATGTGCTATATATTTACTTTTTCCTTAAACTCTTTTCACAGTATTTAGTATGCGCCATGTGCACATTAATGCATCTTCATCCCTTGGGATTAGATCTAAATGAGTCATATGCCCTAAGCTTGCCTGTTTTCCTCCCTCGGTCCCTGCCTCCTTCCCTTCCTACCTTCCTTCCTTCTTTCCCTGTTCTTTTTTATGAAGAAAAAGGTAAAATTATACCTGTGAACTGACACTAATGATTGTGTCAGTTAGGGTTTTAATTAGGGCTCTCACATTTCAATATGAACAGCCCACCTTTATCTAAGAATTGTTATCATTGTCAATGTGGTAAGCTGTCAACATAACTACCTTTTGGATGAACATTCAAGTGGGGAGTAAATATTAAGATACGCATATTCTTCCATGCATCTCTATGATTGCCTATAATTACTTTTTTTTTTTTAAAAGTAGAAATAAAGTTTACTTTTCATACTTTGAGTTCATGAAAATTCTAATACTTCCTTTTTCAGATGGTCTAATAATCATAATCTGAAATGATTATTCCTTACTAGAATTATCAATGACATCTTTTTGAGTTTGAAGTACATAAGGTTTTATTCCTTTTCCTCATTTCTAACTAAAGGGGATCAGTAGGAGGTAATATATATGTATATATATGTATGTATTTATGTATAATACTAGAAGCCCGGTGCACAAAAATTTGTGCACTTGGGGGTCCCTCAGCCCAGCCTGTGCCCTCTCGAAATCTGGGACCCCTTGGGGGATGTCCACCTGCTGGCTTAGGCCCGATCCCCGGGGGATCGGGCCTAAGCTGGCAGTCAGACATCCCCCTGGCAGCCTGGGAGCCCTCGGGGGATGTCCACTTGCCAGCAGGGAGCAGGCCTAAGCTGCAGTTGGACATCCTTAGTGCTGCTGAGGAGGTGGGAGAGGCTCCCACTGCCACCGCTGTGCTGGCAGCCATCAGCCTGGCTTGTGGCTGAGCAGAGCTCCTCCTGTGGGAGTGCACTGACCACCAGGGGGCAGCTCCTGCATTGAGTGTCTGCCCTCTGGTGGTCAGTGTGTGTCATAGTGACCAGTCATTCCCAGTCATTCTGCTGTTAGGGTCAATTTGCATATTACCCTTTTATTATATAAGATAGAGGCCTGGTGCACAGGTGGGGACCAGCTGGTTTGCCTTAAAGGGTGTCCCGGATCAGGGTGGGGGTCCCGCTGGGGTGCCTGGCCAGCCTGGGTGAGGGGCTGATGGCTGTTTTCAGGCTGGCCAAGCCCCCTTCAGGGTGGTGGTCCCCACTGGGGTGCCTGGCCAGCCTGGGTGAGAGGCTGGTGGCTGTTTGCAGGCTGGCTAAGCCCCCTTCAGGGTGGTGGTCCCCGCTGGGGTGCCTGGCCAACCTGGGTGAGGGGCTGATGGCTGTTTGCAGGCTGACCGCAATTCTTTCAGGGTGGCGGGGGTCCCTCTGGGGCATAGTCAGCCTGGGTGAGGGGCTGAGGGCCGTTTTCAGGCTGCCCATGCCTGTGGGCTGGAAGCAGGTATCTGGGATTTATTTGTCTTCTATAATTGAAACTTTGTAGCCTTGAGTGGATTTCAGGGCTGGCCAGGGCAGGTGGGAAGCTTGGCTTCCTCCATCACTGGGGGAAACCCAAGCCTCCTGCTCACTCCAGCTCTGTGGCTGCCACCATCTTAGTTGGGTTAATTTGCATACTCACTCCTGATTGGCTGGTGGGTGTGGCTGGTGGGTGTAGCAGAGGTATGGTCAATTTGCGTGTTTCTTTTTTATTAGTATAGATGTGTGTATATATGTGGTTTCAGTAATTTCCAGTTAAAGGAATCTTCATCAATTAATTATACTTGTTTTGGAGTAAGATGGCACATATTTTCTGTTTTAAAATAATAAAACAAGACTGAGAAACAGCGATCAGGCTATCAATCCCCAGAAGGAAAGTAGGGGAGGGCGGGGGTAAGGGGAAGAGATCAACCGGAGGACTTGTATACATGTATATAAGCCAAACCAATGGACATGGACAACAGGGGGATGGGAGCATGAGTTTGTGTGTGTGGGGGGAGGTTGGGGGTTAATGGGGGGGATGAGGACACATTTGTAATACCTTAACTAATAATAATAATAAAAAAAATAATAATAAAACAAGACAGGAGTCATAATCAGACATTGTGACATTATAATTTTAGTTTGAACAAGAGAATGTTGTGGCAGTCAAGTCCCCAAAGGCCAAAAGAGGGCCCTTCTGAAAGGTATTGCTTGAGCTGAGTGCTGAAAATTAGAGTTTAACTGATTCACAAAATTGGCTGTAGGGGAATGGAGCTGGCTCTACAGTTTCTACAAAATAACCAACCCTTTACAAAAGGCTAGAGTGCAGAAGGAGACAGCGTTTCCTCCTCACCCAGGACGCCGTTTCAGTTATGGCACTTCCCTTGCCTGCCTGACAGACTTTCAAAAGATAATAAACAAAGCGGAAAAATGGAGAAGAGTCTGATATTTCTGGAAGTAGTAATAAAATTGGGTTGTTTGGTCATTTTCCTTTCAAGTACTGTTTTTACTATAAAAACATTTTATATGCTGGATTTGAAGAGTGATTTCAATACGCTGTTTATGTATTATTAAACTTTTTTGATGTTTAGCTTTAAAAATAATTGGCTCCCTTTGCGTCATATCCTACCTAGTTGTAAGAATTGAGCATCTTTTGAATTGAGTGAAAATCTGTTGTTTCTCTAATAACTGACTAGACTAGAAGGAAATTATATCAGTGGAAAATGGGTACTCACTTTCTAAGCATCTTTGCTATTGATTAAAGGAAAGCTGAGCACCCTCAAAAATGGATTTATAAAGCTCAAGTGGTTTCACAATCTCAAAATGATTTGTCACAACTCCTTCCCACTCTCTCTCTCTACACACACACACACACACACACACACACACAGAGTTTCAGTCTCGCCTCTTCTCTCTCTCTCTCTCTCTCTCTCTCTCTCCAGAATTTCTTAGATTATCTTTATTCAGAGGAGCCCCTATAAGTCTTCTTATAAATACAGTCTTCAATCTGAGGTAGAATGTTCTTAAACTGTTCCAGATAGATGCTCATCCTCCTCTATTTTTTAAAAAATCTCTATTAAAAAGAAAATGTTAAGTTGTCTGACTATCCATTTCTGGCAGGAAAACTTCTCTCTGAAGAATCTACACTAATAAAAGAGAAACATGGTAATTGGCGTACGACCGCTACCCTTTTCATTGGCTAATCAGTGAGATATGTAAATTAACTGTCAGCCAAGATGGCGGCTGGCAGCCAGGCAGCTTGAAACTAACATGAGGCTTGCTTGCCTCAGTGATGGAGGATCGTTGGAGGAAACCAATGTTCCCCGCCTGCGGCTGCAGGCCTGTGAGCAGGCAGTTTAAGAAACATTGTAACAAATGCCGCCGGACTTCAGTCAGCAGATTTGCACATTGTAAGCAAAGGCCAGAAACCTACTTTCAGCCTCGGAGGCCTAAGAGCTGGAGCCAAGCCTCAAGGTAAAGCTGGCCCAGAATAAAAAAAGAAAAAAAAGAAAAAAAAGGAGTGGTTGGGAACTTCAGTCACTCCCAGCCTGAAAACAGCCTTCAGCCCCTCACCCAGACTGGCCAGGCACCCTAGTGGGGACCCCCACCCTGATCCAGGACACCCTTCAGGGCAAACCAGCCAGCCCCACCCATGCACCAGGCCTCTACCCTATATAGTAAAACGGTAATATGCCTCCAGGCACCGGGATCAGCGTGACAGGGGGCAGCGCCCAAACCCCCTGATCGCCCTGTGGCTCTGTGTGTGAAAGGCGGCGGGGCCCCAACCCCCTGAGCAGCCCTGCTCTGTGCCTGATAGGGGGGAGCTCCCTAACCACCCCCCCTCCCACGGGCCCTGCTCTGTGTGTGATGGGGTAGAGCCATAACCTCCCCATCGGTCCCGCCCTGAGTGTGAGAGTGGCGGCACCCCAACCCCCTGATCGGCCCTGCTCTGTGGGTGATAGAGGGCGGTGCCCCAACCCCCTGATGGGCCCTGCTCTGTGTGTGACGGGGGCAGCGCCACAACCCCCTGATTGGCCCTGCTCTGTGTGTGACAGGGGGTGGCGCCGCAACCTCCCCATCGACCCTGCTTTGAGTGTGACGGGACGGTGCCCCAACCCCCCAATTGGCCCTACCCTGAGCGTGATTGAGGGTGGCATCACAACCTCCCGATCCGCCCTGCTCTGTGCATGACAGGGTGCAGCGCCCCAATTCCCCAATCGGCCCTGCTCTGAGCCCGACCAGGGGCTGTACCTAGGGATTGGGCCTGCCCTCTGCCACCCGGGAGTAGGCCTAAGCCAGCAGGTCGTTATCTCCCGAGGGGTCCCAGACTGCTAGAGGGCACAGGCTGGGCTGAGGGACCCCCCCCCCCCCCTGCCCGAGTGCACAGATTTTTGTGCACCGGCTTCTAGTCAAATATAAAACTGGTGGTTTTGGAATGACTATTGAGAATTCCAAGAAGTGAGAAATTCTTCTAGTCTCCATGATACCAGTAGCCTGAAGAAAACATGAGACATTTTGGGAGTTCTGGATCCTGGGTGCTGAGTGGTATAAAGTGGCCAGGTCGGGATGAAGACGAGAGCTTCAGTAGAGTCAGCATGGCCGTCAGTGTGGCTCTGAACTTCCTTTCACTTATTTATGCCTTTTCACATTTCTGTATTTATTTGCTAGTATATTACTATATATTATTTATATATTTAAAATATTTTTACAAAGAAAAATACCTTTCAAGTACATATTTCTATAGCCTTTGTCATTTGAATGTGATTAGGAACTCAACTCCAATGGGAATTATAGAATGCAGATATGAAGTTATTTGTAAATTAAATTTGTCAGAGGAAAAGCACTTGCATATGCTGATTCATGTACTTTCAATAGTCTCTATTGTTTTCAGAAACTGGTACATCAAACAGTGACAGTTCTAGCTATCTGTATTTCCCCCCTTTGAAGTAAAGATACATAACTTTTTACAAATGTAAGCAATTCTCATATTTTGTGCTTTGCATCTCTTTATACATAGTAAAAGGCTAGCAGTTCACAACTATAATCTTCATGTAATATCTCTCTGATGAATAAATTATAATTTCTAAAGCATGACCCTTTGGAAATTTGAAAAACACACACACAACAAAACATTAGAAGAGATGAGCCTGATTTGACCTTAGCCAGTTTTTTATTTAACCAAACTGCGGGAGATTTTCATGTCCCTAGTCATGTTGTTTATTTTATTAGAACATATTTTTGAGAGCTAGCTTGGTGTTATTGGTATATTGTTTCCTGCCATGAGCATAAAAATTCACTTTCCTGGGTAAGTGTTTAGTTTTTGGCCCCTCGGCCAGCAGATGCACATGTATTGAGGGGGAGTCATGAACGGGCCAGTCCTTAATTCAGCTCAAGGAAGCTTCCATAGCTTGTTTCTCCAACTGGAAACTTTCTGGCTCGACTTGGCACTTTGTGTCTCCATTCCTTCCATTTTTGTTCCTTTTGCCCATTCCATTATTCTCCCAAGTTAGTAAATTTTTGTTAGTAAATCTTTTGAAGATATTTGCTTGAGGAGACTTTCATTCCTTTTGATGCAGAAAAAAAGAGAAGATGGTTGGCAGCAGGAGTAATTAAAGATAATGCCAGTGATATTAAGGATGACAATAATGAACAAAGCCAATATTTATCTTACCAGGTGCCAGGCACAGTGTTCACAAATGTATGTCTAAATTATCTTAATTTTAACAGCAAGGCTTTAAGGTATTTTATGTGGTGGTCAGTATTTAAATCTTTTACATGATTTAGTTAAGTTGGTTTAATTTAGTGTGGCATAATGGCCGAAGTCTAAACATTTTTTAAAATTTAAATACTGCATATACTATATAGTTGTCAAAATCTACTCTGAGTCCATTTAATTATTAGGGCAACTGTATAAAGGAATTACTGTTGTCAACTCTGTTGAGTATGGGAACTGAGTTACAGAGAGGAGAGAGTCAGCCCAGGTCAAAATACTGGTAAGTGGCAAAACCAGCATTTACACTCAGGTCTTTTTTACATCAGATTTTATGAATAGTTGCACTTCATGATCCTGCTCTGTAATAAAAATAAAAATGAAAATGGCAAAGAGTGAGTGTTGAGTACCTCTCAGTTTCTGCGGAAAACAAACCTGTATAATATAAAAATCAGACAGATGCACTTCATCCTTTCAGCTAGAATTGCTGTGGGCAATATCTAAGCATCAAAACACTCCTTTGTTGAAGAAGTGGGGAAGAGGTCATGAGGGGAAGGAAGGTTTTTTTTTTATTCTTTTCACTGTTAATGTTATTGAATGAATCTTTGATTGAGGTTTCACTTTTTGTGGGGAGGGAGCTAAGTTGATGATCTTTTCATTTGCTTTTTTTGGGGGGTGGGGGGTGGGGCGGGGTTATGTATTTCCTGGCTCAGTCTACATATTTGGCAGGGACATTGCCACATTTTGGTATATTATCATTTTGGTATGTTATCATTTTGTGATACATTTCATTTACAGGCTTACTACAAGGCCTGACAGACTAGGATCCTAAGAAGATCTTGAAGGATTTCTGGTGTGTGTGTGTGTGTGTGTGTGTGTGTGTGTGTGTGTGCATGTTGTGTGTTCTTGTAGATAGCCCGACAATTCTATCAACCTCCAATAGTTATTTATTTTAAATATAAAATTATATTTGAAAATACAGAGGATTAACTTCAAATTTGTGGATTAGTGGAAAAGGACACTGCTTTAGTATGTCTTGTGTCCTCAGTGCCCCCAGAGGGAAATAGAGTCTGAACCAGATATCAAAAGTACTGTTTCATACTGACACCTGCCATCGAGTGAAATCAGAATAGATTATGACAGCTCTAGTGCATACAGCCTTTAAATTAAAAAAAGTCATTTAGACGTTAACCACTAAACACTAAATTAAACTAATTTAGAACTTTGCTGAAAGAAACTGTAAGTTAATACAGTTAAACTGTAAGTTAAACTGTAAGTTAATACATTTGTTGGTAGGTGAAAATTGGCTGGCATGCACAGTCATTAGCAGTGGTTGATAGTGTTTTGGGATGTAATGTGGAAAGAATAGAGAGCTGTTTTGGAATGCCTTTGAAATTTTTTCTTTCAGTTCTAAACATCTGAGATTCTTTAGAATTCTTATAGCCAAACAGTCCATAATTTTTGCTGGGTGGTAAATCACATGCTTAACAATTACGGAGTTTCAGGGTACCTGTAAATCAGACTTCAAAAAGGGAAACTTGTCAGTTGAAAAGAATAATTCACAGGTAACTCAAAATTCCCTATGTTTAAAGGCTGCTTTCGATATGAGAAATAAAAATGACATGTGATAAAATTAAGCAAATTAAAAAATTTTTAATTTGAACCTTATGTTCCAACATAATTTCAATGGTTTAGAATAAGAAAGGAAGAAAGTCATGTTACTGAGCACACCCAATGTGCCAAGCATGAGTGTAAGGAGCTTGAAATATTAGGAAAGTCAAGGAGTTGTATAATTAGAAGAAGGTTCACTGAGCCCATATGTAGTGCCAAAATGTGAAAGTGTAGCTTAGGCTCGGTCATATGACGTGCCTCTGGATCTGGGGAAACAGCTGTGACACCCAGGACCTTGGAGAAAGAGCTTTGCAATCTGGGAGATACAGCCAGAGCTTCAAGAACAGCTTGTGTTTAGCCTCATCATGTCAAAAAGTTGTCCAGGTCAATGCTAATCAGCAAACACCCTTATAACAGAATATGAACAGAGCTCTGAAGCACAAGGTTGTAGCAGTTTGGACAGGATTCAAAGAGAAAAGTTGATATTCATTCATCCATTTATCAATCTCTTATCTCCAATGCATAAAAGCATAGTAGGAAAGATATCCTGGTCATAAGAAAGTATAGGTAAGGTTTGTGGTTTTTCAGAGAAAGAGAGAGTAGGGGGCATCAGGGAAAATATCATTGAACAGATGGCCTTTGAGCTGGAAAGAATGGATCTGTTGTCAGTGGAAACTAGGTTCTTCCATGGACTTGTGAGGAAAATTCATGGACCCACGCACAGGAGATTGTGGTGTGGCAAGATAATTTATTTGTGATGCAAAATCAGAGGAGTTCCCCTTCTGCTTTCCCAATGTCCCATCTTCTTCCATCCTGCCAAGGAAAAGTTCAACCTCGTCTTCATCAAGGCCAAGACAAGGCCCAGCGTTTGTTTCCTATTACAGCTTAGTCTTCTGGAGCCCATTCGGTCTGCTGCTGGCCCCAATAGCTGCTAGACGGTATGGTCGAGCTCTCCTGGGCGAGCGAACAGATGGGTGTGTTACAGGGTGGGCAATAGAGAGCATGTGAATACGTGGGGTGAGTGCAGGTTACAGAGAGAGAGAGAGAGAGAGAGAGAGAGAGAGAGAGAGAGAGAGAGAGCAGAGGAGAGAGGAGGGGGAGAAAGAGAGAGAGAGAGAGAGAGAAAGAAATAAATTATTTATTTTGCCTGGTTTATATTATCTTGGGCTTGAGAAAAACCAGGAGCTTTTTCAAAATAACCAATCAACCCCCGAAGCTTCGGATGACTTCTGCTGGGTCCATCCCCCTGGCCAATGATCCCTTTTCCAGGTTATACTGACAGGCCTATATGGTCAGGCACCTCCCCTGTGCCATTTTCACTTCTGTTGCACAAGTTTTTACCTCCCCATGCTCTCCTTCACCCCCACAATCCTGTAGGGGAGGGCAGCTGCTTCCTACATGGTGGAAGGGAGGGTTAAGCTGTAGCTTCCAGATGAAGCAGACATGCTCATGCTCCCCAGCTGACCATGCGTAACAATGTCTGACTCCCCTTGCTTCCTTCTTTTCAATATTTAGCTAAGTAAGGTTACCATAGCTGCTAGACAGTCTCAAAGTCTGCAGAAGTTATTATCCCTCCTGGAAGTATAAGGCTCCTTATTTGGTGGTGGTCTCCAGTATGCGTTTTCTCCTCCTCTCTACTTGTGAGTTACAGTGCCACCAGGAAAGACGTTTTTTTTGTGAACCAAACTGGTGGTAGGGAGGGTTGGTGAGAGGTGCTGGAAATTGGTGGGAATGGGAAGAAGTCTGTGGGGGACATCAGGTATCCAGCTACCCTCTGGAAAAGGTCCCAGCTGATTCTGATATGGTCTCCTTAGGTGGGCAGGTCTCTCACTCACTTGGAAGTCATACTAGTAGATGACAGGAGACATTAGGACATCAAAACTCAATGTGGTATTTTCTAGGACTATTTAGTAATCAGGAAACTAAAACTTATGAGGAAGAGGTACTTTGTAATAAAAAGGGATATGTAAAACATGAACAAAGAATATGCAGGTATATGTATTGTAGGGGTGAAAAGACTTTTCTTCTACCCTCCTGGGTTTGATAGCTGGGTCTATGAAATAAACTGACAATAAGTAGATTAACAGGAGAAAAAGATATCTAACTTTATTAATTTTAAGTTTTACTTGCACAGGGGCATCACATGAAAAAAAAAAAGGTGCAAATATCCAAAGAAGCAGTGAGATTTGAGAGCTTATATAATAAGAGTTTCTATAATAGAGGAAGGGGAGGGACTACACATACACACATACATATATGAAAACCATGGTTTAGGAACTGTGATAGAATAAAAATTCCTCAAGGTAAACACTTTTCAAAAGGTTGTCCTTTAAACTTAACTGAATTTTAAGTGTAATTCTAATTTTATATATATTAAAATTAAAAAAATTATTTTGTGCAGATTGACCATGTATCAGGCACTTAAATTTCAAAAATCCCATGAGGTGATCATAACTATTATCACTTCTTTGCAGCTGAGGAAATAGAAGCTTAAATATTTCAAATAACTTTCCAAAAAATAATCCATCTTGTTAGAAGAGGAGCTGGGATTCTAACCAAAATAGGCCATTTCAGAGATTTCATGCTCTTTATACCAGAGAGGGTATCATTTAAAGGTACATAAAAGTGACATTTAATCACTTGAACTAAACATTTCATGTGATGCAGGTCAGGTAAACATTTAAGATACTGTAAGATATTCTGAGGAAAGCATTGCCAACCATTATACTTTTTAATTAATTTATTCATGCTTTTATATTAAAGCACTAATATAATAATAAAAGCTGAGATGATATAAATATGATGCCATGACTACCATTTAAATTCAAATGAATAGAAAAACATACTTGTATTTTTATCTGGCATATTTGCATTTTAAGTAGGATTACACATGAACTTTTATCTTGCACATTAACATTTTAAATAGTGATAAATATTGAATATTCATGGCCCAGCATGCTATCACTTCTATTATAACTAATTGCCTAATAAGGTTAGATGAAATTTTGTTTTGATGCTAAAGGCCTTTGACCATATTGAAAATTTTAAAATATCAAGTCATGATTGAGGGTTAAAGAAAACACTCTTAAGAGGCAAGTAAAGTTTTATGCCAGCAAACTAATCTTTAAACTAGCCCAAGTATTTTTGAACTGCAATAATGGAAAAAACAATATTGGCAGGAATGAAACAGGAAATGTTTAAATTACTATTGCCCCAAGCAGAAACTAACCTAAGTAATGATATTAAAGCTATATAGTATTTTGCCTCTCAATATTGCCAAAACAGTTGGAATATATTCTTGTGCTATGGATTTTCCCTCTTTTGTATAGTTTTCTCACTGAAGCTAATTTGATTTTTATTGGTGCAAAATATTTTCCTTTAAACTCCCAGATCAACTCCCTAAAACAATATTTATAGGTTTCAGTTCTCCTGAAGGGAATCACCAACATTCATGGACCTTAGAAAAAATAATCTTGCTTAGAAACAAAACAGTGTCATTTGATTCTATGTCAGATGGGTAATGGAATGTTTATTTTGAGGAGATAGCTTAAGGCATAACTATTTACTCAAAGTGATTTTATACTGTTGTTTTTATACCAATAAAAAGCAGATTTTAGGCCATTCTATCAACCTTGTAGGGATTTTAATATTTAGAAGGAAGTTCCTTTATATTGCCTCATTTTCATTTGCAAATATTCATATTTCTATATCTTCAGTCAATGATCTTAAGAAGTTAAACTCCATTGTTTTTAGTCTGTGTTAGCCTTAAGTGCTGAGAAAAATACAACCACTCTCCAGCATACATAAACTCATTTAATCACACTGAAGTCTCAACCGTCACATTATGCATTTCCAAACACAATTATAGTGTGGCCCAACATAGTCTAAAATTCCATTTTCCACAGCCAATAAAAACAATTTTTGGCTCAGATCCAAAGTATGCCAAGTTTAACTTGTGTATCTCAAGACTGTTTTAGCATACTAAACCCCAAAGGGTTAGCTATCTTTTCCATTCTTTTTTTCCTTGTTCTATTCAAAAAGGAGAATAAGAGTACTAAATTAAATACTGAAGACATTCTCTAGGAAAGAAATAGTTATATAAATTACATTTGCATGCATGTATATGTGGATAGAAGATAGGTAGATAAACTTTTTTTTTTTTTTTTTGGTAGAGAATGATATATAGAAGCCAAGGTCTTGGTGCTAAGTATGCCCGTTTCTACTGAACTGTCATGGCTTACAGGCCTTCTGAGTGAACAGAACAAGGGAATAATAGATTTCACCCCAAAACTTATAGGTAGCATTTTGCAAAAGTATGCTATAGGTATGTATTTAGTCATTGCCAACCTACTTTATACAAGGCAGTATTAATGAAATTTATGAAATACAGAGATGACTAATTTCCTCAATGCAAAATGAGGTAGATAAGTTGTAGTTGATGGTATACAAAAAGAAGTAAAAGAGCTATCGCAATGAAGCTGTAAATGCCTTAGAAGTGGAAGTGAGAGTGCTCAACAGTGAGAGAAGGAATGTCTATCTATCTCAGACTTGTTCCCAGGAAAGACTTTCAGAAGCAAGAGAGATATCCACACTGAGGGTTGAATGATAAGCAGGAAATAGCTGGGGAATGAATTTGAAGAAAGTATGTTAGAAACTGTAAATTTCTGAAGAGAGAACATTATGATCTGGGTAAACTAAAAGTAATACAATATAGCTGAATGCTGCCTTGTATGTCTATGTGATAGATGAGTGGGTGGGGAGATTTTGAGAGATATAGTTAAAATATATAATTATATGATATATGAAACTTTAATATTATATTATATTTACATTAAAATTATATTTAAGAGTTTAATCATCTTGAGGGCATTTGGGAGCCATTGAAAGAGTTTAAGCAAATGGGCATTTTACCTTCAAATAGTTTTATTTAACCCATTGTCAGAGGTAATATGTATATAAATAAGTATTATCCAAGACAGAAGGTTTTATATGTTCTAGAAAAGTCAGAGAAACAATGTTCTATGAGTCAAGAATTGGAAGATTATTTTCACTTGACTAGCTTAAGGAAACCTTTGTGAAGAGAGAACATTTTGGTTGGGCTTCCAACTCAGCCAGGGTTGTAGATTACTCATTTTATTTATAACTGATTGTTTGATCTTTAAATCATCGTGAACATAATCAATACACATGTCATCTTCCAAAGTTTTTAACCTTGCTTCTGAAAAATGGTATCATGAAGTTTTGATGTAGCAAATTTTATTGTAAAATTTATTGTAAGGTACAAAACTTAAAGATAATGCCTATTTCCACATTAAAATTAAAATTCAATTACACTTTGACTTTTCAATGTCTAATTTTTCAATATAATTTCAAAATTAAAGTTGTAACAAACTTTTAAAAAATACTTTTTATTTTAATATAATTTTAAAGTTAAAGAAAAATAGTGAAAGGAATTCTAAGCACAGTTGTTTATGTTTTACTCCATTTATCATTCTCTCTCTCTCTCCATATATCTGTAATTAAACATGCACATACATATTGTTATATAAGTACAATCAAGTTAAATGCGTAATATATATATATATATATATATATATATATATATATATGATATAATTATATTGATTTTAGAGAGGGAGGGAGAAATAGAAACATCAATGATGAAAGAGAACCATTGATCGGCTGCCTCCTGCTTGCCCCATACTGGGGATCAAGCCTGCAATCCAGGCATGTGCCCTCACAGGGAATTGAATTGTACCTCCTGGTTCATAGGTTGACACTCAACCCCTGAGCCATGCTGGCTGGGCTAGATACTGTTAATTTATTTCCCAAAAGAGTATTATTTTTACCTGAATTATCTTTATTTAATGATGGAAAAATATGTCAATCATTTTTTTTTTGCATGAATAAAGACACAAATAGGCATTTACTAGAATTAAATGGGAATATATAATACCTGCATATAGTTACGAAGAATAGATAGCTGAATATGTGGTATGATTTATAAGGTACCTATAACTAAATAGCATCTAATCAATCTATCTTAATTACTTTTAACTTTAGAGTTTTTGATCATTATATCCTGGAATGTAGTAACAGATATTTATCATCTGCTAATACATTAGCAGATTTGATTTCTTTGTCAGGTCATCTGGCTCACAATATCATTTTGAAACAATGGAGCATAACATTTAAGTATTTTTAAATATCAGGATCAGAAGAAAATACATAGAACACTGACTCTAGATGGTTGCTATAATTTAAGACTTGAATATTCAGAAATCAAAATGGGAGAACTGGGATCTTGGATGTGAAACCTGTAAGAAAAATGAAGAAACAAGAGATAGACTGTGGCTTCTAAAAATAAAAATAATCATGAAAAAGGTTATCCAAGTGAATGCCAAGCTGAAGAAGACATAGGCAACTTTGTCCTGATCTTTTTTGAGATTCATATCTCTGTTGAGTTCCCACAAATGTCTCCCAAAAGAAAACATTCCTTGGAAATTTGAAATCAAGGCATTAAATTAGGAAAACAAACCAAACCAAACCAAAACCAAAACCAAAACATTTTCTTGAAAGCAAACTGTTGTCATGTAAACAGATAGTCTTATTTCCTCTTTCTGCAACCCCAAATATTTATCCAGTTAATCTGTATCTCCCCTTAATATTTCTTTCCATAGGCAGCATTAACTGAAGTGAGTTTGGTCTATCTAATCAGCAAAATTCCCAACCTCTATGATTTTTTGGTTTCACAACTTTTGTCTTACCAACCATATAATTGTTCCAGCACAGAAATTGCTTTCATTAGGTCACTGGTGGCTTCCATATTGCCAGCATTAATGAAAACATTTCTGTTATTTTTCTTCTTAATTGTTTTGCCCCTTTGATACCAGTGACACCTTTGATCTAACAATCCCTTCACTTTTGTTGTAGTACAAACTTTCCCTCCTGACTCTCCAGCCTCTCAGGCATCTTTACTGGATACTATTCCCTGCCCAAACCAACTCTGAGCAATATCATCCACATTCACGGTTTTATATTTATGTAGTAACTAGAGGCCTGGTGCACAAAATTTGCACATGGGTGGGGTCCTTAGGCCTGGCCGTGATCAGGGCCAATCTGTGGGGTGACTGGTGGGGCAATTGGGGGCCCCTCGCTGGCACCCGCTTAGGCCGGCCTGGTGCTGCTCGCTTACTGGCCCCGCCCCCTGCTGCAGCTGCTGCTCACCTCCTTCTGCAAGGCAACCTGAAGGGCAATTGGGGAGCCCCTGCTGGCACCCGCCTTGGCTGGCCTGGGGCTTGTGGGCTGGGGGAAGCTTCTGTGTTGAGCGTCTGCCCCCTGGTGGTCAGTGTGCGTCATAGTGACCGGTCGTTCAGCTGGTCATTCTGCTGTTTGGTCAATTTGCATATTAGGCTTTTATTATATAACCTTTTATTATATTCCCCCAGACACAAACTATCTCTATAACTGACTTCTTTCTTCTCTCCCATAATTTGAAAATCTAATTGCCCATGAAACATCTCCACTTGGGCCATCCATTGTTGTTGCAAACTCACTGTGCCCCACCAATGAACTATTGGTCACACTTTTAAAAACAATTTTATTATTATTATTTTTTTATTATCTAGGTTGTCTGAGATGGTGGTGGTGGTATATCATCCACCCAGATATCAAACCAGAAATAAAAGTATTGTCTCAATCCTTTTCTTTTTATTCAGTATATCCAATTGTTCACTAAGCCCTATGCTTTATATGTGTTAGTACCTTGAATAGCCCCTCTCTTTTCTAATTAATGACTTTGCCTTGCTTCAAGCCACTTTCATCTTTCTCCAAGATTACTCTAACAGATCATTTACTGATATTCCTGTACCAAAACTTATTCTTTTTTAAAAAATATATATTTTTATTGATTTCAGAGAGGAAGGGAGAAGGATAGAAAGATAGAAGCATCAATGATGAGAGAGAATCATTGATTGGCTGTCTCCTGCACGCCCCCTACTGGTGGTGGGTGGAATCAAGCCAGTCACCTGGGTATGTGCCCTTAGCCAGAATCAAACCTGGGACCCTTTAGTCCACAGGCTGGTGCTCTATCCACAGAGCCAAACCAGCTAGGGCAAGACTTATTCTTTTAAAAAATACCTTCCACACTTTTATCAGTGAGATCTTCCAAAACTCCAGATATAAAGGTGCCATTCCCTGACTGTAGCTATCAGTGATTATTCATTGCCTAATGGACAGAGCCTAAGCTCACCAAATGGCACATATGATTTTGCCTTTGTCAAACTTTCTAGCTTTATCTCCTGCCACTCTCCTCACTCATATCAAGACGACTTCCAGTTCCTGAACACTATGGTGTTTCATGCGTTTGTGTTATTTTCATCTTCCTTTGACTGGACTTTCTCAACTTATTCTTTCTAGCAAACAATTTGCCCTGGTGAACTTCTAATCACTGGATAAACCTTGTTTAAACAGAATAATTTCCTCTATGAGTTTTCTTTTTTTCCTCCCTCTGAACTTCTTTTGTTTCTTTTATTTTATAATTCCACTTATTGAATTGTATTAAAATTACTTTTAAAAGTAGATTATTTATTTCCTCTTATACTTGAGCTTCTTCAGGAAAGAGCCTGTGTCTTAATAATCTTTGTTCTCATAAGGCCTGGTATATCCTTTGTCATACTGATCAGTGGAATTAAGTCATGTTATGTTTAAAGGTGATATATAAGGCAAAATCTTATCTAGTACCATATTCCCCCATTGAATATGCATTAGCAATGGTTACATTTGAGACCAAACATTACTCCTGAATAAGCCCAATGCAGCCAGTTTTCCCTTCATTGTTGGAACAGACTGTTGTTTCTTTGTGTTTATACCAGGTAAAGAAGTTAGTATAAGGAAAGCCTCTATCCCTAAATACAAGTAGCATTGAACAAGATAAAATTCTCATGTTACAAGAGGTTCTTGGTGATGGAGAGCAAGTGAACAGCAGATTCACTTCCTCCAGCTCAGGGGGTAAGCCATATTTTAGAGGAAAAGCAAGAATAATTCTGCAGTGGTTGGGAGGGTGAATAACTTGACCTTGAAGGTCTATGATTCTATTTATAACAAATAAGTCATTACCTCAAGGCCAAAAAATAGATGTTTATGAACTCCTGTATTGAAACAATGTGTACATTCAAAACAGCAGCAATGTTGTATTTGCAGAACAACTGAGGAAAGTGACTTCAGAATCTTCACATGTTTAAGAAGGTTGGAATCAATAATGACATTTGGAGCCCATCATTGGGAAAAAAATTGTTCATGAAACAGAAGCAAAAGAAGAAAGTGAAAATAAAAACATAAAATGATTGTGAGGAACAGAGGAAGGGAACTGAAGTGAATTGTATTAGATGGCCCCAGTCATGGGTGGCACTAGCATTCTACTGCATGAGCTATGGGGGAAAGCAGAGGTGGGCTCCGATCCTTGCTTTGTAATTCCCAGTCGTTCAATACTAGCTGTCTCTGAAATAGAGACACTAATTGTTGTCAGGACAATTCAGTGTAATGGGGTTTGTGGAGTACTCAGCTGTGCCTGCACAGAGTACCTGCTCAGTAAATGGCAGCAGTTATCAATGTTATCCGTGTAGTGGGATATAGGAGCTAGGTAATCCCATAGGTGACTCTGAGCTTTAGAGAGACAAGTCCATCCAGCTGTCTTTTCTATGAAGATGAAGTATTTCATAATGTGAATTTAAGAGGGGATAGACAATTTTAATTAATAAACTATTTCTTAATGATGTGGGTTTCTGCGGGTATGATTTTAAAGAGGGAATTATAATATAGACACACACCTCAGTGCTGGAGATCCAGTCTGTATTTTGGAGATTTAACCTCAGCTTCATTTACATGTTTACTCTGCCATGGTTTTTTTCTGGGGTTTCTCAGCAATGTTTTAACCAAAAAATGTTGTTTATCCCCTTTTATTTGAGGAAGATTATTCAGCAAACAAGTGGTAAAGTTTAAAGCCTCCATATTTAATTTTCTGCTTTTTTTTTTCTTTTTGATCCATAAATGGGTGAGTCTTCTGTTGTGAGAATTATCTAAACCAATGTGTCTCTGAAATCAAGTTTGAATTGTTGTTAGAACTCAACCTAATTCAAATGATCATAGAATTATATTTTTAAAAATATAGTCTACCAGGATGCCTTTTTCCTTAAGGCTGCTATTAAAACTAAGATTGTGATCACAGAGAGGCAGTGTTAGTAAGACAAAGATGTTTGTATCAGATAGAACTGAATTCAAATCCTATTATTGTAACATACAAGATGTATAAACTTTGGCAAATTACAGAATTTTTCTCTGGTCTGGTTACATTGAGTGTGACTTGAAGGTAAGAGGACCTACCTTCCAAATGTGTTATGTAGAATTAACTGAAATATACAGTATTGTACCGAACATGTAGCAAATGACTAATAAATACATGTCACCTCTCTTGCTCCCACTCTTTCCACGGGGTCAACTGGAGAAAAGAAAAGATGAGGGAAGATTGCCATTGACCTCAGAGAGGGAATGGAAGTTTCTAATGTTAAAAAAAGATGCAGAATTTCTAAAACAGACTGATTTTCAATATTCTGTTAAGGATTGGGCCTTGCATCAGATGATGCAGTAGATAGCGTGTCTGGTGTTGGGCTTGGGAAAACGCTCGCTGGTCGGTTTAACTCCTGTATAGAATTTAAACTTAGAGTCTAAGTGAATGTACAGATTATGGTAACTCTCGCATGTGATAGAATAGCTGATGTGAGTGATGTATTTATATGAAAAATAAGATAGTAACAAGAAGAATAAGATTAGAGTGGCAAGGAGAGATCAATCATTTCGAAGGATATGGAGTGGGGGAAAGTCAGTAGGTGCAGAGAGAAAAGCTGAAGCTAAAATGAGGCATGAATGGATGTAAGGGCACAAATACATGTGGTCTGTATTATTTCTGCCGGTAACTCATTTTGGTTTTAAAGGTAACTCATGTTTTGTTTAAAAAAGGTGACAAGTGTACTGACTCATTTCTATACATTTGAGTCATTTATGCAGAACCTATCACCCCTACTACCGAAAGATTGGCAAACTGAGTAGCTGCTTCTATTCAAAGTCAGTGTGAGTCATGATTATCTCTATCGCTGTCTAATTCTAAAAGCTCAGAGAGTCAATAGGTTAGCATTTAGGAATTTTCCATTTACTGACATTGATTCAATTCATTCTTGATGGTAGTTCTGCACATTTATTCATAGGCATTACTGGAAGCTTAAGAAAGACTTAAAAAAGAACAACAAAACCAACTACTAATTGAATTTAGAGTCATGTTGAAACCAAGCTTAAAATATGGAAGAAAGCTGGTAAAGATGACTCAGTGCTGAAGCTAAGTTAATGATTTAGTGATGGGATTCAGAGCTGGGATTCGGAGCTGGGTTTCAGAGCTGCAGAGAAACTACATGAGTCTCAGCATGCAACCAAGTACCTTTGGACAACTTTCCACTGACGAAAGAATTGTGGATAAGAACATTTTTGGCATGTTTTGGAAATAATGGAAACCTCTGAACCACATTCGTTTTTCTCCCCCTTTTTATTGAATGTATTGGGGTGACACTGGTTAACAAAATCATACAGGTTTTCAGGTGTATAATTCCATAACATATCATCTGTACACTGTATTGTGTGTTCACTACCTGAAGTCAAGTCTCACCATTTATCACCCCTGTACCCTCCTCCACTCTCCCATATCCCTCACCTCCCCCCTGAAATCCCCACACTGTGGTCTGTGTCCATGAATTTTTTCTTTTTTTCTTAATTTTTCCACAACCCCCATCCACCTTAGCGCCCCTGTCTCCCACCCCGACCACTGTCAGCCTGCTCTCTATGGGTCTATCTCTATTTTGCGTGATAGTTTATTTTGTTCATTAGATTCCACATATGAGTGAAATCTTATGGTACTTGTCTTTCTCTGACTGGCTTATTTCACTCAGCATAATGCTCTCCAGATCCATCCATGCAAAGGGTAAGATCTCCTTCCTTAAAAAAACAAACAACCCCCCCCCCAAAAAAAATCCCCCCAAAACTGCGATGTCATATCGATTACTTTTTCTAACCACAACCCCTCTTCTTATGTGATGATGTGAGCCTGTAACTCTGCAGGCTGATGTGGCACCACAGCACACTGCTTCAGCCACACTGTGCCCTCCAAAATGTGTTGTTGCCTGGTGCTCAGGGCTGATGCACTCTGCTTGCCCTTCCTCTTAGCCTGCTTACTGAATATCTATTCATCCTTCAAGCCCCTGTTCAACCATCTCTTTCTTAGTCCTCTGACTTCAGAAATTTTATATTAAGGAGGTCTCTTTTTGCAGTGTTTATTTAACTACCCACTATGCAAAAGTCATTTCCTTTTGTAGTAGATTTATATGTTGCTCAATTACCCTGTTCAATTGAGCTGTGATGGGTGGGTGTTTGGCTATGAGAATCTGTTTTAAATGATTTCCTTTGTTGTTATTGTTGATGTTTTCACAGAATGTCACACTCATTCCGAGGAAGTTGTTTGCCAGCACTGATGGCTGTCAGAACTTGTAGGAGTGTTAATTGGAGCCAATCAAACTTTAACTGACCTGCTTCCACACTTCAGTGACAAAGAGGAATGTCTCCTACTTTGTCCAATAAAAGGCTAAACTTCTGATACATGCCTGAAGAGTTAGCCAGTTTAGGGAACAATTTTTCATTGTTATTTAAAGCTATAAACCCAGTCTTTTTTATTCATTCACTTAAGAAAATAAAAATTCTGTTGTATTTTATTATTGAACTGGAGGCCCGGTGCACGAAATTCATGCACGGGGGGAGGGTGGGAGGAGGGAAGGAGGTGTCCCTCAGCCCAGCCTGTGCCCTCTCATAGTCGGGGACCCCTCACTCCTGACTACCTGCCTCGCTTCTCCTTAGCGCTGCCATGGAGACGGGAGAGGCTCCACTGCTGCTGCACTCGCCAGCCGTGAGCCCGGCTTCTGACTGAGCGGTGCTCCCCCTGTGGGAGTGCTCTGCCCCCTGGTGGTCAGTGCACATCATAGCAACTGGTTGTCCTGCCATAACGGTCACTTAGGCTTTTATTATATAGGTAAGTGGCAAATAAACTTTAAGGCTGACACATAAGAAAAGTAACCTCGTTTAAAACCATTAACTGGGTAGAATCTGCTTTTTGCCTGTAAGATAGAAAATATTTTTGATCAAACTGAGAACCATTTAACAAGTGATTCTCAGTTGCATTGTCAGTTTTAATATTCTCAGTGTACTTATCCTCAGATAAGTAGAATTCCTGGTTTGAAGTGTAATGATAAATATTTCAAGATGAAACACATACATAAGTATTAGAAAATGTTTGGAAACATTGCAAGATATCAGTGAGAATCTATTTTTACAGGCAAACATGAGGAAAAATATATTTTCAGTATAATTTGACTAGGTTTATTTGTAATGTAGTCAAGAAGAGATAGATGTTCTGATCTTTTCCTCAGTTACTGCATTCGGCAGAATGGACAAATAAATTTGTAAATAAATTACACCTATTATGAGACACAGATTATAATATTTGCTACGAGGGAAACAACCACAGTGTTGTAGGTATACGAAATTCAGATGGAGTTGTTAGAGGAGTCACCTCACTTAGGAGATGAAACTGCAGCTGAAGCCTGAGAAATGAGCAAAAGGAAGAGCATTTTAGATTAGAGGGAACAGTATATTCAGAAGTGGCAAAAAAGACTGTGAAGTATTTGAGGAACAAAATACCAGCACGTCTAGTGAGGAATGAGCCTAATAGTCAGGGTTTTGAGATAGGGGTGTAGGTAGGTGAGAACCAGATAAGGCAGCATGTTAATATTGTGTATAGTTTACTCACTATGTACCCACTGAAAAAAATGAGTAAGAAAGCTTCATAAAATAATGTGCTTTTTTTTCTTTTCCATTTTGATGAATATGATCTTACCTTTTCCCAGTCAGCCAGAGGCATCCAACTGCTTCATGCATGGCAGGGCGTACGATTAATGTCATCATAGATAAAAGTAAAGACAAATGGGAAGTTATCAGATGTGACTGAGATTTTAGAAAAAGAATACACAAAAAGATGATGTGGGCATGTGAGGGAGGAGAATTTTTACTTCTACCCTTTTAGGTTCCTTAGCTGGTCTAATAATCAAATTAACATAAAACAGAATAACAGGAGAAAACAAATGTAATTTTGCACATATGGGGGCTACATAAGAATATGAAACCTATAGGTAGTCAGGCAAATGAAGTTTATATGCCAGCCCTGATCTGGAGAGTAGGGGGTAGGAGTCTAGGGCTTCAAAAAAGAGAAAAACAATTCACACCTAAATAAAACTTTGATCACCTAGTGAGACCATATTTCTGAAGGCCAGACTTTGTGTACAGAAAAAAGTGTTTCCCAAATTCCTGAAGCTCTACCTAACTTACATGATTCAGTCTCATAGATTTGAATATTGAGTTTAATAAACTATAAAGGGTACCCAGGAGATACAGAGTAGATGGGGAAAGCATACCTCTTCTGCTTTGGTGAAGTAAAGAAAAAGGGGCCCCAGATAAAAGGTACTTTATGCCAAAAATGGACAAAGTTTTTTGACCTCTTACCTCTGAGCTGATATTCCAAAGATAGGGAGCATGCTTGGTGGAAAGTACAAGCTTAAAGCAGAGGATTTCCCCAGTGATTTAGTGAGTTAGCTACAGCAGAATAAAAATGGTGGTATGGTGTGGCCAGTCCCAAGCCTTCTTCAGTGCCTGTGTGGGATGGAGGGCACAAGAAGTCCTGCTTGGCTAGTGGGGAATTCAGAAGTCAGCTGATACGTGGCTCGTATATCTGTCATAAGCCTACCATGCCCGTGGCAAGGGGTTAGGGGAGTCAAAAGGTTAGCAGCCTTGGTGGAGAACCAGATGAAAGATGTGGCTAAGACTTAAAGGCTCCTGCAGCATCAGTGAAGGCTAAGATTGGGCTCCATCAGAGAGAGATGATCACAGTTCCCAGACTGAGCCAACTGAACATAGTAGGCACAGACTTCAGCAGTAGATGTGTACAGGGAGCCAAGTGACCAAAAGACAAGGGACATTGTTGCAGAGACCAGAGAAAACAAAGAAGAGAAGGTCCCTGCAAGTTTGGGTTTGAGGCCACCTCTTTTCTGCCACTCCAGAGTCATAGAAGCCCACCTCCTTATAAACTCAGATGCCTTCTTGAAGAAAAACAGTAGTTTGGAGGGAACATGAGAGACTGAACAGTTATCAGATGTGACTGAGATTTTAGAAAAAGAATACACAAAAAGATGATGTGGGCATGTGAGGGAGGAGAATTTTTACTTCTACCCTTTTAGGTTCCTTAGCTGGTCTAATAATCAAATTAACATAAAACAGAATAACAGGAGAAAACAAATGTAATTTTGCACATATGGGGGCTACATAAGAATATGAAACCTATAGGTAGTCAGGCAAATGAAGTTTATATGCCAGCCCTGATCTGGAGAGTAGGGGGTAGGAGTCTAGGGCTTCAAAAAAGAGAAAAACAATTCACAGGAATATGGCATGAGCAAATGTTTCATAAACAAATGTTTGGCATGCCATGGAGAGACAATGGGACACAGAGAGGACTTTAACCAATCAGGCTCCTTTGCCTACTACATCTGGCTCATATTCTTTGTAGTTATCTCTGGTGATAGATCTCTTCCAGGAATAGGCTCTCTACTAAATTATTTTTAGGCAGTTAAGGGGGATGGAAAAAGAAAAAATTCTGAATCTTTTGCTCTTTAAAGATAATCAGCCTAAAATAATCCTCAGGCCAAGAAGACACATTTTAGGGGGGTAAAATTTGCTCCCCTACAATAACATTAACCAGCACTTTGGTCATGTGCTCATTCATTCAATAAATTACGATTGGGTGTCTCTTATGCACAGGGAATACAACACACACCAATCCCCGTCTTGCTGTAGCTTACATTCCAGTGAGAGTAGTTCCAAGTTGAAGCTGTAGGGGGAAAACAGCTTAGTTAGAAAAAATAAAGTTCTACAATTTATTTTCACATCTGAATAGTAGATTGTTATATTTTTAGTCTCACAGCAGTGAGGCTAAAATGTATTCTGGTGGTAAGGATGACCTTGTTGTGGTTAAGAAAAACTAAAATGACTACAGAGTTTATTCTTGCTGGGACACTAAATTTAAATAACTTGACATATTTTCATGGTGCCAGTCATAAAGTCATAAAAATTCAGAGCTGGAAAGGCTCTCAGAGGTCATTTGGCCCAACATCTTAGTTTGATTTTTAAGGAAACAAATGGGCAGAGAGTTGAAAATTGCTCCTAGAACTGGGATTTAATTGTTTGTTCCTTGTCATTAGTCCAGGGCTCTTTGTAATAGAACAGAATTTCCATTCAGATCTTAGTTAGAAATATTCATTGATTATTTCATCTCCATAGAAGTAGGCCCTTTCGAAGGCTGGCTTTGGGGACATAACCTACAATGAAATGATATTTAAGTAGGGTTGAGGATTAGAAGAATAGATACTCATTAGAGTGGCTAGTTGCTTCTCTTTCTTTATGGAATGGGAAGTATAGCCCAGAAAGAGACCAAGTGACCTAGGTAGCATGCTGCCCGACAACATAACAACCTATTAAGTAGGGGTAAAAGTTTAGGCTCAGGAACAAGACATCTGGGTTCAAATTCTAGTTCCACCACTTATCAACTAACTTTGTAATCACTTGTGAAACATGTAGCAGAAAATTTGTTTAAAAATGGAGAAAATACTAAAGGTTATGAATGACTAACCTTGAAAGGATAGATCAGATTTAAGTTATCTTTTAAACAATGCCATTCTCATCCATGTACATGTAATAGTTTCTGGCCCACTGATAAAAGGGCAGAGTTATGGTTGGTCCATCAGAAATAATTCACACCCTGCCATTCATCTCATGGTAGAGTTGACCAAGTAGTGTTTCATTTTACTGATGCAATATGTATAGCTATGTCAAAAAAAATTATGGTAATGCCTATATTTTACAGTTTTGGGTTTCATCAAGGTACTTTCTGGCAGAGTAGTACGTGCACGTCATCTTTCACATATAATGTGTCAAAAAAAAATCGAGAACTACTGAACTAGAGTTTAGGTGTAGGAGACTCTCTGATCATTCACAGGGCTAGCTCTTGTCTTGGTGAAAGGTGGAGAGGCAAGAGAGAAAGAAGCAAAAATGTTTAAAATCTTTAAAATTATATGTATATAATGATAAAACCTAAAATATTATCTGATCCTATCATTTTTGCATTTTCTTCCCACTTCACTTAATTTAAAACCTATTTAAATTATAATCTGTTGTATTGTATTTAATGACATAATATTGGAACAAAAGAGCATACACTTTGTCTCAGACATATTTGCCTAGACTTATGTGGTAAAATGATAACTTGTACAGTCATTTATCAGTTCTTGGGCTGGCATAATATTACATGATTTTTACACCTTTGCATGTGTTTTTGGTGCTTGTATATTATAAACAGAGCCAGATAACAGATTATTATAATGAAAAAAAAACCAAAAACCCAAAGCTTTATATAGGATTATAGTAATACTAGTGGCCCAGTGCATGAATTCGTGCACATTGAAAGGAAATTAAGTAGAAGAAATATTTTAATATCACTATTCGCCCTTTCTCTATAATAGAAGTATTAACCAAATTCATGATTGACAATGACAGATCGAAACACATGTTTGCGATTGGCGCCAACGAGAGCTTTATATGTATCCTGCATGCACGAGTCAACCTAGCCTTTTATATATCGAGAATAAACTTGCTTAATTAGACCTGCTTTCTGATTTAGTTAAACTTTTTCTAGCCCAGTGAAGCACCCCAACTTCTCTCTCAGGCAAGTGTCACAACACAGCAGTAAATATCAATACGAAGCAGATTATTATTGTAGAACACCCAGGGAGAACAAAGGGTAAAATACTTAACTGTAGCAGTGTTTGACTATATTCTGCGCAGTGAGAGAACCTGAAGTCATTTTCAAGGTCCACCATTTCTTCTTTTCAGTCAGGTCAAGTTTCTAAGATTTCTAAATCTCCATTTTCCAGCTAATGAGAAGAAAATAGGATTCCACCGAGTCTCTTATCTACCTACTCCAGGACTTCTGTGAGGATCAAATGAGATGAGGCACGTGAAAATGCTTCACAGACATTTGGTTAAAGTGTAAAATGTTTGCACCTGGCTATAAAGCAAGTCATGCTCCTGGGCTGAAGAAACTCCAAGGAGGCTAGTCGCTAGGGAGAGGAAGCTGGGTGTTGCTATATGATGTCATTACCCAGCACCCACAGTGACCATTTCCGGGCTGTGCTATGGGCTGCATTTTGCACCATGGGGTCTTGGCAGCGTTGGCTGCAATTTGGTGGGGTGTTGCTCCAGGGTGGTGATGGGGCCTGTGCCCCAGTTGGGGGAAGTCGAGTGATGGTTTGTTGGCACCAGGTCTGTGGTGCCGTTTATTTTTAAACTAGAGGCCCAGTGCACGACATTTATGTACTGAGGCGGGGGGTCCCTCAGCTCAGCCTGTGCCCTCTCCCAGTCTAGGACCCCTTGGTGGACATTCCCTGAGGGGTCCTTAGTGCTGCTGTGGAGTTGTGAGCCTGGTTTAGCGCTTAGGGGTCCTTAGCGCTCGCCAGCTGTGAGCTCAGCTCCTGGCTGAGCGGTGCTCCCCTTGTGGGAGTGCACTGACCACCAGGGGACAGCTTCTGCGTTGAGCGTCTGCCCCCTGGTGTTCAGTGTGCCTCATAGTGACCAGTTGTTCTGCAGTTTGGTCAATTTGCATATTAGCCTTTTATTATATAGGATGGCCAGTGCATGTCATGGCAGCTCCTGCACTGAGCATCTGCCCCCTGGTGGTCAGTGTGCATCATAGCTACTGGTTGAACAGACACTTAGCCTTTTATATATATAAATTATATTTAGTTTACTTTATAGGAGAGTTGGCCTTGTTCTTTATATATGAAATTTTATATTTTACAAGTACAGTTCTGTTAATTCAGGGAATATATTTTAATAATTTAAGTAACCATAGTGAGATTCTTTCATTTTATTGAATACTATATTTCAGTTGAATAAAGCAAACTTTTTCTCAACATTAAATTTAAATGCGTTAACAAAAAATTTAGGAAATGTGCGTTTTTCTTTGTGCCAAGTGAATATTTAACATACTAGTATTTTCTCATGGCTCTAAGATTGGGTTTAAATACAGTGCTTGCTGTAAATGGGAATTTAAGCTTTCTACCTTAAATCTTAAGAGCAAAAACAATATAAACCAGATGCAATCAAAGATGTTAAGGATTTCCTGTAATTAACTGAACAACTTTCAGATTTTGCAGCTGATAATTAGGCCTCTGGACCTCAAGTTGGATACCTTACTTTCCTGTCATTTGAAGTGTACCTTGGCTAGATGTTCACTAGTATTTGTCTTGAGTTCCTTCTGTCATACTAATGAAGAAAGCATCTCATTTTTCTCATTCAAAAGTAGACAAAATGAAAGTTAATTTTAAAAAATTGATGGGCTTATTATTCTCTTGGCTTATCCTCCCTCAGCGGTATCTATGCTCACTTAATAGTAATATAGATAAACCATGAGTCCAGAAATTGAATGCTAGCCATAAATGCAAAGCCACTGTCAGAAGACCTGTGAAACATGTTATTGCTAATGTACCTTATTGTACAAAGAGAGCTACAGCATATGGTTATAACAAGGCATCTGCCCCAAAGGTCTGAGTATCCGTTTGCATTTAGATGGTCTCCAGATTTAACATCAGTATCCCACACACATGACAATCTCTGATGGGATGTTTATTGATGGAGAAGAGAACATTAATTTAGACATTATTATGTAAATCTGGAATATCTACATAAATATAATATAATATAAAATTGTCTTCTATTTATTAATAACTTTCTTATTTATTTATAACTTTGTATAATAAATGTGTTTTTTTAAAAAAATATCAGGCATCTTTATCTTTATGCTAGTTCCTTTGCAAGAAGTAAACTAACCATATTTAGAAATAGCACTTTAGTACCATTAAAGCTTGAAAGGAAGATAAAATTCAATTAATATTATAACTTCATTTTACAAGTAAGAAAAGTGGGGCTCAAATAGGTCAAGAAATTTTCCCACAATGGCCCAGTATGTTCATGATGGAAGTAGGACTGGAACCCATTTGTTTTAATTTAAGTTCAGAGACCTCTCAGACTGATTTCATTAGAAACATGAAAGAAAAGGTATATATTAGAACTGCTAAAATGTGATTTTTATTAATTTAATTTTATTTTTTTGGTAATTTTTTCTCCTTCTTTCTCTTTCTTCTGGGAGAGAAGTTATTGCTCCTGTAGGATTATTTAGAGAGTACTAACTATATATTGAGATCCTATAGATCATATCCCCCCTCTAAGACATTTGGTTCTTATTTTTATGAATCATTTAAGTAAAGGCATCTGTGTTTCTCAGGTTTTTCACCATTTATTACATGTATAATTTTAAAAACATTTAGTCATGCCTTGAGATGGTTTACTTTATTACATACCAAACCTCTGGCCTGGAATCTCATGACACTATTGATTGAGTAGAAATTTTGTTAGTGATTCAAATACAGGACTGTCTCCAAAATAAGTTATATTAAAATATGACGATTTGCCTTATCTGTAACTAGAACAAGAGTCCCTGCAGTGTGAGCCTAAGTCTTCCAAATAAAACAATTTTTTAATGTCATTTATTTTCAGCTGTCCACAGCTCTCTCTTATATCTACTTTCCTTTCTTTTTATTTTTATAAATTCAAATTTGATCATATAATGTAAAAGCCTTAGGTTCCTAGGGAGTTGGGGGACTTAAAAAAAAGGGTGTGTGTATATATGTGTTTTTCCATATATTTTTTGTAGTGTCCCCTTTTAGCTGGAAAGCCACATTTGAGTACAATTATCTGGGTCCAATGTCACTGTTAGAATTGAGCAACTTGTGTGTGTTTTTTTAAACTTTTGTAGCTCTGGCCAGCTTCACATGGCCTTCTATCAGCTGAAATGGCATCTCTGACTTCAGCCAAGTGTAGGTTATTAGGTTACGAATGCCAAAAATGATGAGTCGTGCCATACTTTATTCAGTGTCAGTAAAAGCAAGATTGTAAAATAATTATCATCTCTTTTGAAGCAGAGCCAGCCACACAGCCCGAGCCCTTCTTTCTTCATTAATGTGTATACAGTCCTTATTTTAACAGAACAAACTTTCGGAGGGCACTCACATGGGACTGCTGAACCAGCTGTACAACTTTTATTTTGAAGAAAAAGTTGAGCCTCAGAACAGGCTGTTTTAAAGACAGGGAGGGACTTAGCTTTTCGGGAGCTTGACCAGCATGTGGAAGGAGTGCTCTCATGGCTGCGATAACTTAGGGGGCTCCTACCTGGGTGCCCCTGGGGTTG
Organism: Myotis nattereri; assembly: GCF_964212035.1. NCBI lineage: Eukaryota > Metazoa > Chordata > Mammalia > Chiroptera > Vespertilionidae > Myotis > Myotis nattereri. The sequence goes on from NC_138082.1 coordinate 37,582,390, forward strand.
GAAGTGTTCTGTTTGTTTTGTTCTGTTTCCGAGGGTTCCGTGCACTTCTCCTGCCTGTATCAGAGTGACTCTCGGTGGTTTTTGCACACCCTGCTCTGTGGGGGAGTGCCCCAACGTGCCTGTCTTATGTGGCCTCTATGGACACAGTGCTCAGCTGGCAGAGAGCAGGGAAGTTTTCTCCCAGCACCCAAAAAGAGAAAGAGGAAACTACTTTTTCCTTCTGGGCTCCTTGCAGCACAATAGATCAGGATAAGCTTCCACATTCCCTCCCTGGATTTCTGGAGTGGTTTCCAGGAAGAAGTCAAACATTCACCTTTAAATGGATGACCATGTCACAATCAGGAAGAAACATCTCCAAAGACCCATCTTTCGGTAAGTAATGCTACATCCCAGGTGGCTCAGGGCTATCAGGGAGAAATGATTTTCCTCCTTCATTTCTAACTTGGGAATTCTGGCACTAAGCTACCGCAAAGCAATAGAGTGTGTCTAAAGTTTAACTTCACGCATACCAAAGGAGACCTTCTATTTTCTTAAACTCTGTGTACAAGCTCTTATCAACTCAAAATATATTTAAAAACATATTAGCTATTCAAGCACATGAGAGAATAGCCCTTGGAAAAAGAACTTTTGAAACATTATGCAACCCTCACTGTTTCTAATGGTTGCTCAGCCCTCTAAATGGGAAATACTGTGCTTGGTTCTCTCATCTGATTACACTCAGAGGTAGTGTTTTAATGCTGCTAGTGCTATAACTTTTTGCAGTAATGTGTGGGGAGACAAATTTGAACTTGATAGCTACTGTTCAAGAGTGTACATTTTACAGCGAGTTCAGGAGTATTTGTATAGCAGTTAAGGAAACAATAGAACAATGAGAGAAGTTTTACACTGGGGGAATCTGTGGCTAAGATAGATACAGTATAATGGGCTGAGTTAAGGTTTTATTTTGTGAGGAGGGACACTTTCTGGAAGTGCAGCAATTTCTTCATTGACTCTTTAATGCTTGATTCTTTAGTTACCTGTTATGTACTTTAGAATTCAGAATTGTGATTTAAGAATTTTAAAGTAGCTAGAAAATGAAAAAACAAGTTCTGCCTCTTAAAACAGAAGATTAAAAAGCAAGTTAATTACATATCAATTTTGTGCTTCCCCCAAAATAATATCTTAAATGTAGCAGAGATACTACAAGTTAACAATATTAAATGTTAAAGTTAAGTTGCGGCCTCTGGCTTTGATCTGGAATTAAATACAGGATAATAGAAGTTTATGGATGGAATTCCTAGCATTCTGTGGTTGTTATATAATGAATAAGAGGGTGCCTGGAGGAATATCATTATATAAAATATGTCCATTTTTATGTGTTTATTAAGCATTAGAATAGTATTATTAACAGCAACAATATTCTTTATTACTGCCTAAAACAAAATTCTTGCTCAAATCCGTTTATAACCTTCACTTGAAGATAAATTATATTGAAACCTATACATGTGGGTTTAATATCATAATCTGTGTCTACTTAAATATGCATTTGTAAATTTTATACAGCGATGACAGTAATAACCAAAAACTTCAAAATGACCCCCAAAATGTGTGTCCATCTGCCGTATTTCCTGAAAAGTTGTCCCAGTTCTATGTTATTAACTTCTACTTTCTTCCAAGGGCTTGTATGAATTCAAAAAGACATGACAGGTGCACAGGTGATCCCAAATTCAGCCCCACCAAGGTCCCACTCTCAGTGAGCACCTGCAGAACTCCAGGAAGGCAACATGGTGTCGGATAAAATCAGACCCCCTTAGCCAGCATCTTAATATGTTACCCCACTGGGGAGCTGTGGCAAAGAGGCAGGTGGTCCTTCATCCTTATTAACTCCTGATGAATTATAGGCTTAGGTGCCATACACTGGGAAATTGCAACTTAACTGTGTTGCTGTTCTTTTTTATATAAAGAACATTTGTTCTTCCAAATCTTTTTGGAAGCTGAGACTTTTGCCCATATAATTAGGATAAAATTTGGCAAATTCAAATGATTGCTTCATGAGCCTGGTGAGTTAGAAGAGAAAGTAGCTACTAAAGAGGACATACTTTCACCCAAGCAATTGTTTCAAGCAAGTTAGAAACAGTCCTTGACGGAAAACAGGTTAAGGCCAGATGTGGGGTTGATTGGTCTACCTCCACGTTGACAGCTGGCTTTGCTTTGATGGGGTCTGATTGTGATGAAGACAAAGGAGGCGGGGAGTATATTAAGGGGTTCAAATGACCAGGCACAATTCTTCAGAGACAGTTTTGGGCTGTTCTTCAGTAATAAGCCGCATGGGCTTTCTGATAGCTAGTTGTACTTTTGGGTAAGTTGGGAAGTGGCTTAAGCTTGCCTTTGGCATCTTTGGCCCTTACTCCATGCCTCACTTTGCCAGCCTCCTCTCCCAGGACTCTTGTCCCCTTGGGCTCCCCAGACTGTCCAGCCTTTTACACTGAGACATCTTTCTCAGGCCTGCCTTCTGGTCAGAAACCCATGGACCTGACCTTTCCTTCTCAGTATGTAATTGTTCGTATCCCACTTCCCAAGGGCTTTGCACGTTAGTCCTCCATCCACTTGGTAAGCAAATCTCTAACTGTTTTGTCTGTGCTAGCTACCAGTTTAACAGAAATTTTGTGAAAATAGTATCTTGGCTATTTATAAATAAGTCATTTAAAATATCAGTCATTAAGAGAGATCAGTCAAGAAAAATTTTTGGACAATATCTAACATATTGACACCATTCAGATTTCGAAATATAGGATACTTTCACCTGTAGCTGAACCCACAGCTTTAATTCAATCCACCTGGCCTTCTCTGACTGACGACAAGTGTCGAGAATCTGGGCTATGATACTGGGGAGGTTAGATATGAGGAAGAAAAACAAACTGTAGTTGCCCTCCCATGACATTTAATCTAGGCTATACCTAGATCCCTATGGCATAGGCAGATGATGGGTGCTGAAAAGGAGGTAACAGTGTCTTGGGGAATAGTAATGGAAGAGTCATATTTCAGTGATGACTAAGTGAATTGAGAGAGATAAAAGCAAGCTTTTTAAAATTTTAATTTTGAGACTGAATTAATATCAACTTTCCATTAGCATAATTTCCCTAAAAGGTCATACAGTAAAAGTCATCCTTTAAATGTTAAAAGTTAGTTGAGAGGTTTTAGAATACATGGTGAATATTGAAATTCTGGATATGATACTGGGAAGACTAGGAGGGATTTTATGTTATTTAGAATCTGCCTCTAAGAATGTCTGTCCTTCCTACAATGGCGATTCCAAAATCATCTCACCAGTTAGGCTATCAAACCTATATTTTAAAAGTGCTTTGTGGAGATTTTAATATATATTTTACACCAGGCCTGTGAAGCCAGGAACAAAATCAAGTTTCCTTTACGGCCAAGGCGGGAGTTTATGTGATCTTTCCCAGGCATTATCATATGGAACTTTGGGATCAGTAAGACCACTCAGCCCTGATCATATAGAATAGTCCATTGACCACGCTTTGTGGTTCTGTCTGCAGACGTTCTTGCAGCTCAGACTGGCATAGCAAAAAAGATGATCTCCTGCACTCAAGGGAAACACTTTAGGTTTTATAATTTTCCAGGAAGGAACCGCTATCACAAAATGTATATTAATGTGTTTTCAACAACACTGAGTTTGCTTTTCACTTAGAAAATAAAATTAGATAGGTCCTTAAAATCCAAGATATTAATCACACTTGATATTGGAGGCCTCTAATAGAGACACATTCCTTTAGACTTTAAAAACTCCTTTTTCTGTATTACTACAGAGTTTCATTTCTGGTAATCATGATTTATTTCTTTATATAAATAGATTCAACAATTTACAACACTCTTCAAGTGAAGTACCTTTATAGAACTTCCATAAAACAATTGCTGAAGGCACTTTCATATTCTTGCATATTCATAGTGCTTAGTGAACTTTTAACATTCCCATGGGATAGAGCAACCTTCCACTTGAAATAAGAAATATCTCCTTCTCCTAACAAAATTGCATCAGTGAAAAAGATCTCCTATCTGAATTTCACTGCCATGAAGAGTTTAAGTCTGGGTTTTTGTTATAATTATCTCCTCCTATTTGAGTTGATATTTTATCAAATTCTGTTATATGGGCATCATTTTCTGTTTGTTGCATAAAATTCTTTCTAGAGGTAGGTAGGGGAAAAGTGAATTTAAAAAATAAATTGGAACTTTTCTTACATGTTAAACCGTATTTAGTGTTCTTTGGAACAACAGCCTTTTGAACCTTGCCAGGGTTCAAAAGTGGATGTTGTTTTTGTGGTGACTTTCCACTAGAAGCTGCACTAAAAAGCCATAAATGAAATCATGCAAAGAGCTCTTCCCCAGCCCTGGAACTGAGATCTGGTCTATGCATCCAGGACCCAAGACAGTGCAAGTCAAACGGCTGCCAGGGCCCAAGAAGGATGAAAATCATGTTGTCTTCACAGCAGTCAGAACGTGCTGTTTTTGTCTCTTTATGCCTTTAAAGAAGTTTTATTTTACAAATATCTGTTAGCAGAGGAATTCTGAGTGTGTTTTTGGCAGGCATAGTCTCTTCACGTAGGGATGCAGAAGGCAGTGGGTTGAAATAAAAGAGCCTAGGAAAAGAAAGGCATATCCTGACTTAGTTTGTGGACCTCATAGGGATGGTTCATAACCTTATTGCCGTGTCTGCATTCTCATTTTGGGGTTGTGATCTATGCTTTAGAGAGGAATATTATAAAATACCAATTACATATTTAAAATCTTACACCTTTTGGAGTGTAATCATTTTTATTTATTTCTACATTTAAGTTCAATGTATTAACATCAGTGTCAAAGCTAAACTGGAAGTTGCTAATATGCGGGGTCTATAGCACATTTCAGGTGTTCACACAACAATGGATAAGGTGGAACACCTGACTGACCTTTTCTAGGCAAGGTGTTTTGATGGTATTCAATTATTCAGATGTTCAGACCTTTTTCCTTTAGTGTTTTGAGAACAATAAAAAAAGCATAAACAAAATTTAAAACGTAAAGTCACTTCAAAATTTAAAGAAATTATAATATGTTATTGGACATTGGTATTTTTGTTTCATAAATATTTAAAGATTTATGACATTCTTTGTCTTAAGCCCCCTTTTTAACACTTTCCTCTCACCAAAAAATATGTACTTTAGACAGAAATATATTTAGAACGTAGTCATCAGAGTGAAAAGTAATTACATAGAAAAGAATTACATTTGAGGTGATGAAGTAGTATAATGTATTAAGCATCTTTTCTTTGTTATGCAATGAATTGCTCATAGGAAAAAGTGCTATGTAAATAAAATCTGAAATATAATACCAACTATACTTATAAAAAATAATAACAGTTTTTGGCTCTAAGGCAAACATGATTGTGAATTTGTTTTTTAATAAAGAGAGCAAAAAAGAAAAGAAAATGAATTTATCTGCAATGGTTACATAGTCACATACCAGCTATGTAGTATTTTTTTTTAAAAAAAATATATAAATGATGCTTTTTATGTAAGGGACAATTAATTGATAGAAAAAATAATTATATTTAAGTTGTTCCCTCTTGCTATAAAAATGGAAAATACTTCTAGAACATAGACATAGTGAAATGAATTTAAAGTTAATGACACTATCGGATACAATGCTAATTAGAAGAAAAATATATTTTATAACAGGCATGTTTATTAAAATTAACCTTCTCGTTATCTAGGTCAAGATGTTATTGCTGCTGGTCAAGAGTCATTCATTGCATGACATAAAGCAAGAAACAGACATAGATTGATCTTTAAAATAGATTACAAAGGTCAAAGCAAAACAACAAACACGTATGAATGTAAGGCATATGGTAATGTTTAACATGAAAGAAATGACCAGAAATGGCTATAACTTTTTTTTTCCAGTTGTGGTAAGAGTAGCTCTAATTTTTAAGTGCCCATTACAAACAGATAAGGTATAATTTGATATATTTTTAAAGTCAGGCAGTAAAAAATTTACTTCTGCTGGTATTAATTCACCCAGAGTCATCACAAATTTAAATTATGTCCAATAAATTATCACCATCACCAGCAGCAGTAGTTGGTATTAGTATTAATACTAAGGGCTGCCATTCATCAAAATGACCTTAGTGTATTTTTTTAGTCAAGTTCCATACGTACAATATTGAGGAACTCCATGAGGAAGTAGTAAATCCACAATTAATTTTTTTTTGTTATGGATCCAGGAATAGGGAATAGATTAAAATACAGGAAAGTGACTTTAAAGCAGTAGGTATGAACATCTTATTTTGTAAGCTAGGGAAGGTCAGTTATCTTGGACATTAGTATGATTTAGAAATGGCATTTCAAAGATTTGTAATGTTTGAAATTAGGAAAATCAAGACTATGCAAGGAAGATGTTCTACTGGGAATAATTTAGTGGTTTATACCATCTGGAAAATTTTATATTTGAAATAATAGCCTGTTACATATAGTGTTTAGGTAGAAAGCAATGTAAAATAATAAAAACAAGATTAAAGATGACTCATAGGTTTGTAGAGATGGAATAAAGTTAAAGAAGTCTGCAGTATTTATAAATCCAGTCTCTTCAATTCTGTCACTAGACATGACATAATTTTGTTAGTTCTCATGGGAAAGCTTCAGTTTATTTATGTGTTTGATTAAGGCCACTTGGACATGAGCTCTAATTGAGGAAAATCCAACATTTCCTGAATTGGGGCTGCTGAAAGTCTATAGGGCAAGTCACAGTGCATTTGAAAGAACAGATGCTCAAGCTTCCAGATTTGTTATCTTTTTAACATCCTGAGCCTGCTCAATTGAAGCCATATTTTTTGTTATGAAGAAGCATTAATTCTGAGTCCAATTGGTATCCATTTTTAGTGTTTTGGTGACTACAGCTTTTAGGATCTTGGGATGTTAATTCTAGAAGTTTATTAAGTAAAAACAGGCATTTAAATGTTAATTATATATTTATTAAGCAATTATTTATAGGCATCAAACTTCATGGACTTTAAAGTAAAAATCATCACTTCAGCATTAAAAACATTAATACTTAATTTGACATTTTTTAAGGATCAAAGAGCTTAGAGCAAATTATAGACCGCTGGTAATACAAAACAATAGGACTGTTTCTATGTGGCAATTCTTGAGTCCTAATTGAGGAAGGAAAGGAAAATCCCATTAAGTCAAGTCACTTGTAAATTATATTATTAAATTAAAATTTGGATCATAGTAGGGGCATGTGACAATCTGGGACCATCTGGTTGTTAGATACCTTCTCTAATGAAGGTTCTAACTATTCCAGTGGTGATGTCTTTGTAAAGCAGCAGCAGCAACAACACCACCACCACCACACACACACACACACACACACACACACACAAGAAAAAAGAGACTCTTGCTAATTTCTGTGGCATTAATTAAGCATTTGTTGCTTAGTCCAGTTACCTCCAATTATTTCTCATTCTGAGATCCCCTATCATTTTATCTGCTTTTTTTTGACACTTCATTCTAATTACTTGAGAACGGGAGCAATTCTCCTACAAAACTGTAAGATTTCTGAGCTAAATACATATTGAATTCATCATTGTGTTTTCCATAACTTTTGGTAGAATGTGTGTCAGGAGTGTGCATTTACCCAGGCTTCAAACTTAAATGCCTAAAGGGACCAAGTCAATATTGTAAATGTGTGAAATAGGAAGTCCTGGGAACTGTGGTAGATGGGAAACTCAAAGCATTGTTTCACTTTTCTTTCAACATATAACAAACTTTTCTATTTTAACCATTTTAAAATATACAGTTCAGTGACATTAAGTAAATTCACATTGTTGTGCAACCATCTCCACCATCCATCTCCAGAACTCTTTTCATCTTGTAAAACTGAAACTTTATATCCACTAAATGCTAACTCCATATTTGTTCCACCCCTGGCCCCTGGTAACTACTGCTCCATTTTTAAAATCTATCTATCTATCTATCTATCTATCTATCTATCTATCTATCTATCATCCATCTATTTCCTACCTTCATCATCTTTCATACTTCCCTCAGGTTTTTCAATCATAACATTTTGTCATATTTAGAAAAAGAATCCATTCCTGGAAACCCCCACATATATCATCGTGTTCTCATTCCTATTTATCCTTCTCCAACCATTCTCCAGAATTCAGTGTTTATCTTCCCACATAAGTTTTTACTACACTGCTCTATTTTCTGTCTCTATGATTTTGAGTACTCTGAGTACCTCTTAAGTCTCAGTCCATTTGGGCTACTATAACAAAATACCATAGACTGGGAACCTTATAAATAACAGAAATTTATTTCTCAGTTCTGGAGGCTGGAAATCTGAGATCAAGAAGCCAGCAGGTTAGGTGTCTGGTGAGACCTGGCTTCCTGGTTCATAGATGGCTCTTTTTGTTGTGTCCTCATATAGTAGAAAGGCCAGAGGAACTCTCTGGGGTCTCTTTTATAAGGGCACTAATCCCACTTATAAGGGCTCCACACTCATGACCTAATCATCTCCCAATGGCTCTATCTCCAAATACCATCACATTTGTATACTGTATTATATGATCACCACCCCAAGTCAAGTCTAGTTTCACATATTTAAAGCCACTGAAAGACTAAACAAAATTCAGCGTAGTTGGTGCATGTAGTGGCCACTCTCCATTTTCAGCATGAATCATGGCCAGTAAATCTTGACTGAAATTCCTGGCAGCATCATCCAAAAGGATTACTAGAGGGATGGGTACTTGGTTCTTATTTCTAATACTAAAGAATAAAAAAACCACACAATATATTTTACAACACACTTGTACTGAATATAATTTTTTTAGTGGTAAAGGAATAGGTGAATAAAGATATAATTGCTGAATGAATAAAATGCATTAATGTTTCCTCCAAATTGAATAATTCCAGAATCAGGGAATGCATGTCTATAGCCTGTTCCAACTTTGAACAACTATGACTTGTTGGAAAGTACTTTCTTGAATGGAACTCTGTCTTCCAACCAATACAACTTTTTTTCTCTCTTAGTAGAACTGGAATGAGAAGGATACAAAGTGTCTTTCATAGGACTGCCTTTCAAATACTGAAGACAACTATATCAGCTATAGCTGTTTATAAATCTCCCTAAAACATAATGGCTTAAAACAACATGAGTCTACAGATCAGCTGAGTGGTTCTGTGATCTGTGCAACTGTGGCTAGATTATGGGTTGGTTGGTCTAGGAAGATCTTGGTTACATGACTTGGGTTTCTTCCATGTATCTCTCATAGCCTTCCAGCAGGCTCGCTTGGACATGTTCTCAGGCCAATAACAGGAATCTCAAACAGGAAGCGGAACTCACACTTTTTTAAGGTTCTGATTGAGTCTGAATGAGTCAAGTTGCTACTGTCCCATTGAAAAATCAAAAAGTCACATGGCCAAATCCAGGGTTGATGTGGGAGGGCATTACTAAGAGGAAGCATATACAGTAGGGTCTATGGGTTCAGTTAATGCTTTCTGAAAACTCTTATGCTTTTTCTGATTCTTTTTTAGTCCTTCCCTAGTTCATTCAGTCATTGAAGAGATAGTACATAATTCAAATTTTATTTCATGTTGTTAAAGATATCCGGGTGGCAGTGAGGATAGGAAAAACACATATTAGCAGAATAGTGAAGTTCTGCAGATTGACCTTCATGTGGCTGGTGGGTCATGTGTGGCTCCCCTGACTCTAGGATTATAGCATACCTGAGATTCCAGGTTTTAAAAAAGTTTAAAAAAGTTAAAAGTTAAAAAAGTTTCACCTAATTGCCTAAAACATCAGCTATTACACCCATAATGATCTCCCACATTTTCCCATTTCCTCTAGAGATGGATGTATAACAAGTGTCATGATGAGAGACTTGAGAAAATTAGTGATTTTAATGGAAGCTGAATATAATTAATTATATAATTTTAGGTAATTCAATTTTAATTCCACTAAAACTAAAACATGGAAAGGAGGTCTTGAAAATAGTATATTAAAATAATGTTTCTTTATACATCCAAATCATATTCAAGTCTCATCTATTATGTGTATTCTCTAGAATTTATGATTGTTTTAAATTATTTATTTTTAGTGGGATAGACTTATGATAGTTTTCTATTACTGAACTCTCCCAAACATTACTATAATGAGTAAATGTTTTCATAAAAGCCACAAATTACATAACTTCTCTCTTAAATCAGTGGTTCACAAAATGAATCTGTTTGCTGTTGACATTAGAATTTCAGTTTACAAAACAAAAACAAAACAAAACAAGCTTCTGAAGACCTAACCTCAGAAATTCCGATTTTATAGGCCTGGGAGTAGAAAGCTTTGATATATTTCTACATGCTAGCCAGTTTATGCCCAGTCACAGCTAGATTTGGGAGCTACTTTCTTGAATGATATAATTTGCATGCAATAAGAATGGAAGAACAGAGTAATTTGGAAAAACTTCTAATTAGATTAGCATCATCATTGGAAATGTAAGCCATTTTTTCTTTTTTTATTTCATTCAAAAATATTGGTGGGTACAGGGGACCTATGAATAAGAAGAGGGTTAAGTTTCTCCTCTAAAACATCTTAAATCCCCTTTTTAGGATATAGGTTTAAAAATTATAGAGATAAACTACTATGAACTCCAAAGCAGTGGTTGCCAACATTGACTGTGTCTTATAATCACTGGGGTTTTTGTGGCAGTTGTATATAAAAATCACTGAATGACACACAGGAATCAGTTAAAAAATTTTTTAACTCTCCAGATATTCTAAATTGTACAGCCCAGTTTGAGAACTATTACCCTAATATGAAGCACATATGAATTATAGTGATAGACAAGGGAGAAACATTTGAGGATGAACACTGAAGGTTGCAAGTGATTTTGACAGGCAAGTGGAAAAAGAAGAAAAGAACATCAAGAAGATGGTAGAGTCCAAGCAGAGGCATGGGAACAGGGAAGTGCATGGAACGTTTGGGAGACCTTGGGAGCTAGGGAACGTTTCCATTGGCCAGCATAGAACTGAGCTGCTGTGTGTGGAGGGACGTGTGGCTGAAAGTTTGGTTAGGGCCGGTGCGCCAAGGGCCATACTGCATTTATGTTGTGAATATGGACGCTCACCCATCTGGCCTGTTGCTAAAACTGACAAATCTGATAAACTGAACTCTTGAGCTCAATGTTTCCAAAATACTTTTCATCATAGAACATCATTCCCCTGAGATACTATGAACAAAAGCATTAAGTATGTTTGGGAAATATTGCCTGTCACATTCACTCTCCTCTTAGAGATTAGAAAGCATATTAGAATTTTTGTGGTAAAACTTAAGTTTGTTTACTCCAATATTTCCCCCAAACATATTCTATTTCTCCATAATGCTTATTAGTATCTCCAGAAATTAGTGTTCCAATGTACACATTCTTGTTCCGATAAATTTCCCAAAATATTTCTCTCTTAGTTTTCTGAAATTCACTTTGTTTCGGCTAGTTTGTCTGCTCCTTCTTTTCTTTTTCTTTTCCTTCCTTCCTTCCTTCCTTCCTTCCTTCCTTCCTTCCTTCCTTCCTTCCTTCCTCCCTTCCTCCCTCCCTCCCTCCCTCCCTCCCTCCCTCCCTCTTCCTTCCTTCCTTCCTTCCTTCCTTCCTTCCTTCCTTCCTTCCTTCCTTCCTTCCTTCCTTCCTTCCTTTCTTTCTTTCTTTCTTTCTTTCTTTCTTTCTTTCTTTCTTTCTTTCTTCTTTCTCTTTCTTTATTCCGTCCTTCTGTCCTCCCTCCCTCCTTCCCTCTCTCTCTCTCTTTCTTTCTTTCTTCTGTCCTTCTGTCCTCCCTCCCTCCCTCCCTCCTTCCCTCCCTCTCTCCCTCCCTCCCTCCTTTCCTTCCTTACTTATTTATCTGGAAGATAGTTTGATCCCAAGAAATTTTTCCTTGGTTGACACTTTTCATGTATACTTGGAGAAGCTCAGCAAAGTTGCCTAGTTAAGAGAATATTATGTTCTAAAATTCCTAGTAACTGAGTCATATATTACATGTCAAATCTATATACAGTCACCACAGTGAATCATATGACCCAGAGAACACAGGATACTTTACTTTGGTCAGTTAAATGTCCTATTACATAACTGTAATGGTATGAGGTTAAAAAGAAATATTTTGAAAATATTGAGAAATGATGAACAATGTCATGTTATTGAAACAGCAGAGGTAAATTAAGAAATAACAGATGGGAGTTATCTGTGGATTGTCACACTCAGGTATCAAGGTACACACAAGTTTGGCAGCATTTTACCTTGTTTCTGTGCCATTTTCCTTGTTTCTTCCAGAAGAGATTTTTTTAAAAAAGTATTTATCCTTAAGTTTATACTGAGTGGAAATCAGGCCATTCAAAATCTGCAAATAATGTCATTTTGAATAATGATGGCTTATGCTTGTGTAGAATCTCAGAACTAGGGTTTTGAAGAAAAAATTACCTCTGTTATGCTATTTGTTTACATGATATCCTTATGAATACAAAGGGAACTACATAGATCTCCATTTCACAGTGAAGAAAGGGAAGCTCAAGGGGCCGCAGCAAGTCAGTGGGAGAAACATGGAAGAGTACTGACATTAAGAACAATACTATTAAGTGTGTCTTGCCATTATGGATTGCACCTGTGTAACAAATGATGTTAGAACTTAATTAGTATTCCAGGCCCCCCCTATGATCCTTCCTTGAGGTATAACCCATTCTAACTAGCCAAGGAAGTGATCTGAATCACCTTAAAAATATTTTTTAGCTACTCAGAATTATTTAATATCCATGGAGTCCATGAAAAGTTTCTCTTCTAGAGGTGAAGCAAGGTGGGGGGCACTGACCAAAGTAAATTATCATGTGTTTTCTGGGTCATATGATTCACTGTGATGACTGTATATAGATTTGACATGTAATATATGACTCAGTTACTAGGAATTTTAGAACATAAAATACTGTCTCCAGAAGGAATAAAGAAAGAGGAGGAAAAAGAAAGATAAAGGCAGTAGCTTTGAAAGTGTTTCTAAACAGAAGTGATTTGTTGCTACCATAATATAAATAGCATTTTCCTAGGCAACAGCTGAAGGAAGTGGCTTCTAGGCTTCTAGAAGGAAGTGTGCAAGACTAGAACTAGATTTCATTATGACTTCATTATGATTTAATTAATAGAAATTATTAATATATAATTTTACAGTAGTCTCTTATTAATCTTTCTTTAAAATATTTTTATTGATTTCAGAAAGGAAGGGAGAGGGAGAGATAGAAACATCGATGATGATAGGGAATCATTGATCGGCTGCCTCCTGCATGCCCCATACTGGGGATAGAGCCCACAATCTGGGCATGTGCCCTGACTGGGAATTGAACCATGACCCCCTGGTTCATAGGTCAATGTTCAACCTCTGAGACATACTGGCCGGGCCTATTAATCTTTTCAAAGGCTTTGCTTTCTGTAAGTTTCTTAATACTCAAAATGCGTGAAATGTCTTGTTTTGATAGTGTTTTATTTTACTGTACTCAAGACCATTCCTGAGTGTCATAAAACTTCCACATTTTGTTATTTTAAAATATTTTACTTTATTGTGATTTTTTTTTCCTGAAATAACATACTAAGAATCTAATTTTAGAGGGAAAATAAATTCCACATTCTATTTGACAACCAACATAATGACCTTACAAGGCTATTCTCTCTCCATTAAGAATGAACCTATGTGTATAAAAGCCTAAGCAACCGGCTGACCAGTAGCTATGATTCACACTGACAAACAGGGGGCAGATGCTTAATTCAGGAGCTGCCCACTGCAGTGACTTGGCAGCTGCGGTTCTCAGAGAGGAGGGAGCCCAATTCCGGGGTGTGTCACCTGAGAACTGCCCTCTTGCAATCTGGGACCCCTTGGTGGATGTTGGAGAGCTGGTTTCAGCCCGATCTCCACAGGCCAGGCCGAAGGACCCCACTGGTGCACAAATCTGTGCACCGGGCCTCTAGTACTTATATAACATCTTTACTAATGGATATATAACTTTTGTGGTACAGGGTAGAAAAGATACAATTTATTAAAAATAGATTTCATTTCAAGAGTCGATGCATTATTTCTTGATATTTGCTTATTTAAAAAATGAAAAGAAAAAAGTTTCTGACTATATTTTGAGGAGATAAACAGTTGTACCAAAAGACCATTAACCTAAACTTTATATAAAAGTTCTTATTAATTCTGTATGCCAGTTTCTAGACAAACTCATGTGGAAGTTGAGCTGCTGTAGTTAAATAATTGTAATCGGTGTGTATAGTCTGGATAATTTTTTCTCTTTTCCCCTCTTCCTACCTATCAACCCATTGTTTCCCCTTCTTCCTATTAGCCCACTTGGCTATTTAGCCCCGCTCATCCATTTAATGGAGGCTGTGTCAGCACTGTGATGGTGAGGGCCCTTGCATCTAGTCTTTAATTTGTCTCTCTTGTAGATGTCTAGATAAAAATATGATTGTTGTTCTCTCTCACTCTCTGCTCTTTTATTTCTTCCCCCCTCTCCTGCCAGACTCCAGAATCTAGCATTTCCTATGTGAGAACTATTTACTATATACTCAGAAAACTAATGGTTATGCCAATTAGTGTTTTATCCTGAGGAGTCCTACCTGCAACTGTAAATATTAGGACATTTAAGACCACTTTAGGACTATGAGTTTAAATCTCAGCAGACAATATTCTTAAGGCTTCCAGGTGGAGTGGTGGTTCTAGATTTTCCAATAAAGATTGGGATGCCACAGAGAGGGTTTGGGATTCCATATTTAAGACTTGTCCTAGACTAGAATGCTTAGGTCAGCGTTCTCAACCTGTGGGTCGTGACCCCTTTGGCGGTCGAACGACCCTTTCACAGGGGTCGCCTAAGACCATCCTGCATATCAGATATTTACATTACGATTCACAACAGTAGCAACATTACAGTTATGAAGTAGCAACGAAAATAATTTTATGGTTGGGTCACAACATGAGGAACCGTATTTAAAGGGCCAGAAGGTTGAGAACCACTGGCTTAGGTGATCTCTCCATAGCTTATTGAGTAACTTGGAGATTCTGATTCTAAAATAAGTTTCCCTTAATTTTTCTACTCTATCAAGTCATAATTTGATCTCTCTTTTTTCCATTGATTATGTTCCCATATCTTCCCATTAACATTTCCAGTCCCTGGTAAAACCAGTTCTCATAATCTCAACTATCTTCTCTTTTAGGAGATTCCTAAATTTACATTTGCAGGTCTCAATTTTATTTTTAGTGACAATTTACATTTATTTCTATCTTTTAGAAATGTTCACTTGGATGACCTCCTATATCTGAGACTAAACTATCCCCAAGAAATTTATCATAACACATGCTTACTCTATAAAAGTAAGTTCAGTAGCATATGTGCTCATGTTTCCAAACTTTGTCCCTTGCAATACTAATGTTCCATAAGATTTAATAGTTTTACACACACACACATGCTTACACAATTTCCCAGAACTTTATTATGTTTATGTTAAATAATCAAGAGGAAGATATGATATTTAGTGTTTCCTAAATTGGCAGTGGACCCTCTTTGAGTTGAATAGCTGTAAACCTACCGAAGTCTTCACTAAATTGTTGTTTGAGAATGTTCCTTAGATGAGCATCCTGCTTTGAGCCTGATGTTTGATAGCTACTAAGGAAAGTATAAAGTGTTTCCTTATACTTCCACTCCTCTGGTCATTTAGACTTAAAGTCTCAGTTATTTTTGATGCTTTTCTACTTCTTCCTTAACAAAATCAATTCAAGTTCTTTTAATTATGTCCTTAAAAATGTACTTATTTCTCTCCTTTTTTAAAAACTTCAAAACCTTTTCCCCTCTCATCTAAAATTTTATGATATTTTTCAAATTGATTTTCTATCCACAGCCCCCATCCACAGTTCCTTGTTTCTAGAGTTATCAGATTAGTCTTTAGAGCTTTGTTGTGGCTATGTCACTCCCTTCTTCCATAATTGGCACAGCAATCTTCATTTTCAACCAAGTGACATATAGATTCTTCTGGCATTCCAAGCACTTTATACCTACTCTCTATCTACCTCACCTTCTTCCTCCTTCCACAAATCCTATGCTACCGTCATGCCGGATGACTCATTTTCCCCTAAGACCTGTCTAAGCTTCCCTTCCTGAGCCTATGTCCCCTCTGCTGTCTCGGTTTCAATCTTCCATCTCATGTCTGAACTTCCTCTCTGTCCTCATCCATGCTTCAATGCTGGGGTCCAACCCCAGCAGGTCCAGGGGTCCCCAAAGGTGTGGATGGAGTCGGCGAAGAAGGAATGACATGGAGACAGCGTTCAGTTGATCAGCAGCCTAGCCAGGATCTCTAGCCAGGATCTCCAGCCAAGTTCTGGTCTGGATCTCCAGCGAAGTTCTGGTCTGGATCTCCAGCCAGGTTCTGTGTCCATGTTCTCTTGCTAGGTTCTCCAGGTTCTCCAGCCAGGTTCTGTAGCCATGTTCCCTCGCTAGGTTCTCCAGCCAGGTTCTGTGTCCATGTTCTCTTGCTAGGTTCTCCAGGTTCTCCAGCCAAGTTCTGTAGCCATGTTCCCTCGCTAGGTTCTCCAGCCAGGTTCTGTCCAGGTTCTCCAGACAGGTTCAGTCACCAGGTTCTAGTCAGGTTCTCTTGCCAATTTCTGTAGTCAGGTTCAGTCCAGGATCTTTTGCCATGTTCTCTGGCTAGGTTCTGTCTCTAGGTTCTGAGGCCAGTTTCTGTCCAGGATCTTTTGCCATGTTCTCTCCAGTGAAGTTCTTCTGTCTCTAGAGAATGTTCTGTGTAGGTTCTGTGCCTAGGTTCTGTCTCTCTTCGTTCTGTCTTCTTACATCTGTATTTATACCAGTTGATTCCAATCCTATCAATCTCTATTTCAAAGGTTAGGGCGTTTCTTATCTCCATTCCAGGGAGTAAAGATTATGTAGCTTAAGCATGATTGTTTGTAGTTAAAGTGATTAACTACCCGCCTGGCACTTAGTTAAGGAGTTTCATCTCCTCCCTAACTTCATGGAAAAATCCCTACCTGGGGAAACAACCTTTCTGGGAGAGGTAACCTTGGTTAAAACACACAGCGCTAAGGGGAGCAAACATATTAAGAACAGTATGCTATATACGCCAGGTCCCTTGAAACATATGCTGTGCAGATGTTTCTTTCCTGCAGCGACTGTGTCAAGCAGCAAGGATGGACCGGCTTCCGTCACTTCAAGTCCTAATTCAAATGCTACTGTCTTCATAAAGTGTTTCCCGATTCTTCCAGCAAAAATAAGCTTCTCTTTTCTTGGGCTTTAATGCTAATTACACTTTATTTTTTCCTAACTCTGTATTTCTGAGCATAATTGCCAGAAATTGGTATGATTTTGATTACTTAGTACATATCCTATCTTTCGTTCTTATGAATTTATTGGTGTTTAAGGCATTGTTATGTTTATAGAATTACACAACAATCAATTCATCTAGTATAATTCTCTTCATAGATAAAAAAATAAAAAAAATTTAAGACATTAAATATTTTGACCACGTTTTCACAGATAGTTAGTAGCAAAGTCAGGACTGGGACACACGTCTTAACTCTCAATCCAGTGCTCTTTCTAGCCCAATTTATTTGCATCTCTTTACCTCTAGCCCATGTTAATAAGACCTATTGAGAATCTTCCCTATATTATATCTAATTGTAAGAGTAACACTAGAATATGGGCATTAGTATCCCCATATTACAGATAAAGAAATTGAAGTACAATAAGTTTTAATAACTTGCCTCAGTAGAAGAGTTTGGAGTCAAAGCTAGGTCAACTAGACTGCAGAGTCTATGCTTTAGGGGATGAATGAGGAACCTTTATTCTGCCAAAGGCCATTTGAATATATATATTCATGGGCCGAACCACGTAAAAATTGGTCTGCTATTTTTGGTCAAACATTTAATTAACTCACTTCTAATGCCTTGGCAGGGTCAGACCAAATTTTCTTGGGCCTTATTCAACCTGCAGGCTGTACATCCCCCACCCCTGCTCTAGAGTCAAAGATTGAACGACTAAAGAGGGCTATTTAGGTTAGTGTGGGAGTTTGGAGTAGTTATCTTGGAACCTGAATTGGATTACCACGTATGGACCAAGTTTCATACTTTAAAATGAGTCTATTTAGTTATCAGGTAATGCAAATTAAAACCTCAATGCAATGCAATTATGTACTTTTTGAAATGACTAAATGCAAAAACCAAAATTCCAGGGCTAGTGAGGGCTTAGAGCAGGGTTTCTCAGCCTTGATGCTATTGACATTTTGGACCAAATAATTCTTTGTTGCAAGGGACTACATTATACAATATTGAGCAGCATCCCTGGCCTCTACCCACATAGTACTAACATCTCCGCAGTCATGGTGTGCAAATATGTTTCCAGGCAGTGACAAATATTTCTTGCATTATAAGATTATGCTCAATTGAGAATATACTAATTTAGAGGAAACAAAACCCTTATACATGGTGGTGGGACTGAAAATAAATACACAGTATATAAAAGCCCAACATATGTATACCCAGAAATTTCACTCCTAGGTGTGTTTATCCAAGACGTGCAGACCTATCATTTACTCATCAAAGACCCGTACAAGATGTTCTTAGAAGCACTATTCATGATAACCTGAAACAAACAAACAAAAAAAAACAACATTAAAAAAACCACCAACAGAAGAAGGGATAAATGATTGTGTGGAACACTTAAAGCAATGAGAAAGAATGAACTACAAATACATGTAACACTATGGACAAATATCACAAAAATAATATTGAATTAAAGAAGCCAGGAACAAAAGAATATATACTATATGATTCCATTTACTTAAGGTTCAGGAACAGGCAAAACTTATATAGGTATTAAAAGTCAGGAAAGTGGTTTCCTTTGGAACCCTTGGAAGGGTGTATGAGGGAAGCTCCTGGGTGTTGGTAACCTTTTTATAAAAAAAAAAATCTGGTTTCCGGTTGCATGCGTGTATTTGCAAAAATTCATCAAGCTAACACTTACGATTTATATAGTTTTCACCATGGATATTATACTTCAATAAAAAGACAAAAAACTAGAGCAGCTCCTATTTGGGAGAAGATACTCAGCATTCCATATTAATTGACAGCAAAAGAAACTTCAGGAAAAACCCGGTAGTGGTGAGAGTGACTTTGTAAATGGCTCCAGTGTGGCTTGAGTAACCAATGAAAGAATGCACAATAGTTCTGTTCTGTGCCCTGTCAATAGAAACCTGTCAAAGAAATACTAAATAAATGTGGAGGGCAATTAGAAGGTACTGGGCATACATTTAATTTTTAAATCCTCTATGTTTACCCACATATCTTACAAGTTTTATTATTCTACATTGTTAATGAAAGTGATTATACCACCTCATGAAATAGAGTTTGAGGAATGAAAATACGTTTCACAGAATGATACAGACTGTTTGAGCCCAGGTATCTTAGTCTATTACATAGTCATATATAAATTGTACTGCAATTTTTGTATGTTCACTAGAGAGGTACTCCCACATTTATATTTAGATAGCTAATTATTATTGAGTTAAGAACAATTCATATCAGTATAAATGAATTACATTTATTCATAGTTTTGAACTGTGGTACATATTAAAATGGTAAATTAGTTGAACTGTTCATTATAAAATTTTGGATTTCTTCACAAATTTACTCTTATAAAGTATAAATTTGGAAACCATTCATTAAAACACATCTTGCAAAATATCTCTCTGAAGCTGGAAGAAAGCAGAAAAACGCATTTGCTATTTTGAACTCTATAGTGAGAATTATTGTTCTTACTGTTGATTATGATTTGGCTATTTAATGACCCAATTTAAAAGTCTATTATAAAGGAAGAAACATCATATTTCATTTATTTTAATGTTTTTACTGAGAGATCATATGGCCTGTGTAATTTTAATGATTCTGGCCACTGTGGTTAAATGAGATCACGAAGACTGGAAGTTTGTCAATATAAAGGGATTTTGACTCCCCTTACCCAGTGGGCCTCCCATTAGCTCTGTTGTCATGAATGGGAGGGTAAGTGAAGTTGTATCCACAGACCTCTCAGGAAATGAGAACAGGCTATTTCTTTTAACTTCCATTTGGAGGATTTGTAGATCTACCCTTAAGTTTATGATTTCCTTAGAGTCTGTGTCTTCCTTAAATGGGAGTGATGGAGACCCACACAAAGAGTCCAGGAACCCCTTTCTGGAGTGGGCACAGGCAGCTGAAGGCAAGCACTGGAAGGACTCAGGTTCTGCCCTCAGGGATCCTGAGAAATTGGAGATTGGCACCTGCCCTGGTGCCCAGTGTGCCTGTCCAGATATGCAGCCTGCGAGCTCAGGATTCTTTCCCTGTGAGACAGGGCAAGCTGTGGGCCTCTACCTCCCTCTTCTAGATGGCATTGCCCGAGGCCAGCACCTCTGCCACCTTGGACACCGTGGGGTCATAGTTCATGCTGGCCACAGCTATCACCTTGTTGCCTTTGGTGTAAAAAGCACAAACTTCAGCTACTCCAGATTGCCCTGGATGATGATATGGTGGAAGCTTTGTCTGTACCCTGTGGGGCCGGCAGGTGGGTGGGGATTCACAGGATCAAGCTCTGTGCTAACTCTTCCCACCTGGAAAGTATGTTCTATGTCCAAAAAATTGGGATTGAGTTTGGGATTGTACCTCTAACATCAGCACTGTGGCTTTTACATAGTAAGTGCTAGATAAGATTTGCCAAATCAATGAATAATATCAGTGATTTTTTGTTTGGTTTTTTGAGACTTAGGACTTACGTTACTGGTTAGCTAATAGAGTTTGAACCCAATGTTTGAGATTAAACACTGAGACCATTACTCCATTCAGGTGAACATTTCTAGCAGATTATTCACACGCTGGGAATGGTACTGACGTCAGATTTAGGGTACACTTGAAGAAAGGTGTTGTTGAGGAAGGGAGGAATGAATGGAGTTAGGAGCAGAGAGGAGAGTTAGAGAGAAATGGGGGAAGTCAACAGAGTCCCAGAGCAGCCCCTGACCTGCGATGAAGATGGAGCAAAGGGCTTGCCCTGGAGGCAGATCGGTCTCTGCTCAGCCTCCAGCTGGTGAGACAAATCATTCCACCATTCTGAGCTTCAGTTTCCTCTCTGCAAGGGGAGTGAATTGGCCTCTAGTGGGTTTCACTTTTTTGGTGAACACTTCCTTTGACAATTTTGTGAACACTTCCTTTGACAATGAGCAAAGGCCATAGAGTTGATAATCTTTGCTGATAACATTTGAGTGAGACTTTTATAAGAAAGCAGGAAGCTGTGTAATAATTAAAAGGGGAGAGTGAATGTAGATCATTTATATAAAGTTTTTTAAAAAGTATGATTTTGTTTTCAGAGAGAGAAGAAGGGAAAGGGAGAGTGTGAGAGAGAAACATTGAGCCTGCAACCTGGGCATGTGCCCTGTCTGGGAATCGAACTGGCAGGTGCATGGGATAACACTAAACCCACTGAGCCACACTGGCCAGGGCAACATAAATAGTTTTAAAGAGACTGGGTTGGTAACAGGAAATATATCTATTGCTAATTTTAAATGTAGTTTTGGAAAAGTCCACGTCTCACTGCAGGTAATCACTGCCCAAGGCATCTGAAATACTTAGGGGTCTGCAGCTAATGACGGGTCTAGAACCAAGGCTAAGTGATCATCATAATAGTTATATTAAATGAGCACCTAATATGCCAAAGTGCCTTTTTAGTTTTTATTTATGTGAGGCCTGTCATGATAGTGAGTAAAGTGAAGCTCAGAGGGGCTAGCTAACTTGTTTAAGACTGCACAGCTAGTGGGCAATTCTAATGGAACACGTGTGCCTAACTTCAATGCTAGAATGCCATCTTCTTTTAGTATGTGTGCTGTCAAAGCAAGCACAAATTCCATCTACTTTTCAAAACTGCCTTCCCTACTTTTTTTCAATTCTTTTTTCCCCCTGAAACTGCTATTAAAATTAACTTCTATGGCATTACTGTTTAATATTTATTGTAGCATAATTGACATAATAAAGTGCACATATTAAATTGTAAAAACGAAAAAGAAAAAAGATTACACAGCAAGTTAATAGCAGAGCCAGGATTCAAGCTTACCTCTGGCAAGCTACTAAATCCATGTGAACTCCAAATCCATTGTATTGTCTCAAATAGCTGGGAATAATAGCGTGGACAATAAACACTGGGGGGAGAATTTGGGTAGCCATTGTTTCTATATTGCCAGGTAATTTTACAATTAATTATTTTTACATGAATTGATTGACTCAATCCCACTGGCTCAAACCAGCGGGAATGCCACGTGTGGGCAGAGGGGCCTTTTCCTGGAGCCCAGGCCCCGTGGGCTGACATTTTCCTATGGAGGATTTGACAGCAATAACAACCAGCTAAAAGTCAGTCTGCTTTTTATTATCATCATGTGCCAGCTACTCTAGACAATATCAGGGATAATGTACTCCTCAAGAGTCCTATTTTGTCTAATTCCTCAATAGTTGCTGTGGCACTATCGAGTTTTGATGACCTCCATATTTATATGCATTATGTATGTATTCATACACACAGATAGATTGTGTTTGTTTACATAGCATATATAGCATGTGTCTATTTGTATGCATATACATTATATATACCGATGTATATTACTTGCTCTTTAATAAACATTGTGCCTACAAGCAGATACTTTGGGAGAATGTCCAGTTATTCAGTAGTCTCCTAGCACATGTGGACTCAGCCGCATACATTTGTTTCAAGAGTAAGCAGTCAGCCACGTTCTGTTTTTTCGTCACTTTGCTATTATTTATTTCAAATATGCTGTTCAAATGTGTTGGAGAAAGCAAAACTGTACTCAAACCAGACACAAATGATTCTGAACAATTATAAACTTTGGAAAAGTATAATGCAAATATATGCTGACTTTCCTGGTGAAGATATCTTAGTGGCATTTTTCCAACTGCAGAGGCATTTGAAAGTCATTAGAGCAGTGGTTCTCAACCTTCCTAATGCCGCGACCCTATAATACAGTTCCTCATGTTGTGGTGACGCTCAATTTCACTGTTACAAATTGAACATAATTAAAGCATAGTAATTAATCACAAAACAATGTGTAATTATATATGTGTTTTCCGACGGTCTTAGGCGACCCCTGTAAAACCGCTGCATTAGAGTTACTTCTGAAGAAATAAAGACATGAACAACATTTTGTTGTAAAATGGATTTTATAAATCTGCTAAATTTTTCTTTAATTCTTTCCCAATATATTTTTATGCATCTGTTGCTTCATGTGATGGAAACATTTTGAAAATAAAATGTGCTCTTTGAATTATTCTGAGCAAAGATAGATGTAATACTAGCGATACTGCATACCAAAGATGAATATGTGAAGATCAATTTTGGCAATGTTAAAAAATATGAGAAATTAAGGTTCAAAAACAGAAACTAATATTATTGATTAACAGAATACCAGGTAGATACACTTTTGTTGTTTTTTTTAATAGACAAAATACATTAATTAAAAAATCAATCCATTGCTTTTTCATTTTTCTATAATATCCCTAATATTTATTTTATTACTTATGTTTTTATACTGGCATACCAGCACAAGTTCAGTTAGACAAAATGTTTACTGTCTAAATTTCCTTTCTAGCCATTTGTCTTATTTCATGATTATTTCTGAAAATAACCTTTTCATACATATAAAGGGAGTGTTTTAAAATGATCCACTGTGGTGTCTAACATACTAGGTATGCCACAGGCTAAAACTAAGGGTTATTATTTAAAATCTTTTTGGATGATTGTGGGAAATAACTTTTTATTTCTTTGTCTACACCAGACTTCGGAGAATAGCAGTTGATAATACATACTTCTTGAATGAAAAGACAAATGATGAATGAATAATAAACAAATGCTTAAAATAAGCCATGTTTGGTCTGCTAGCATTACTGGAAGTCTACATTTTTACTGTGAGCCTAAAAACCTAAAAATAATTTGACTGCTAATAAAAACTCCTTTAGGTTTATGCTGAAAATGAAAACTACTTAAATAAATGCAGTGAACTTTAGTATGCTAAAATATTGACCCTCTAAAAATACCCTGTAAAAGATTTTGAAATTCCAGGCCTGATTTGACCTTCTGTTTTTTCATCTGTAAAATGGAGATAATAATAGTAGTGCCATATAGGGTTGAAGTAAAAGTAAAATGAGATAAAATGTATAGAGTACTTAGCACAGTGCTCAAAATAGTCTAAGCATTTGATAAATGATAGCTATCATGATCACATAGAAACCTATTTTTTTGGGAAAAATTCTTTGACCTACAATATGTCCATAAAACTTTTCATTTGAAAAGATAGTATTTGTAGGCCAATATTTGTTTCTTAAAAAACGTTACAGCACTAGATTTGGAGATTGTAGCCTTTGACAGAAATAAGTGAAAATCAGAAAATGATAAAAATTGGAAAGGAATAAAAACCACAGTGGGAGAAAGGAATCAGTCTCCGAGAGGCATATTTGCAGTTTCCCAAAAGCTGAGTTTATGTCAGGACTACTTGACAAAATCCTACCTAGAATTTAGGCTTACAAAATGCAAGGTTTCCCTGGTCCTGGTGACATCATGCAGGGTTAGGCAGCAATAGCTCCCTTCACTATCAGCTATGTCGTCTTGTTCTCCTTATATAAGTGATGCAAGAGAAATAGAGTTGTAACTATTTATGTATTTATTTTCCTGTTTATTATTCATTTTATCCTAGGGAAGGGCTATACCGCTGAATTTTATATAAATCATTATATATATATATATATATATATATATATATATATATACACACACACACACACACACACACACACACACACACACACTTTTTAATAACTACCTTGAAAACTCTATTCTGGGAGTCATAGTGATGCCATATAGTATGAGCCACAGCTGTCACGTGCATAGACTGTCTTGCTAAGTGTACACCATTTTTGTGTGATAGTCTGTTGTTATCGTTGACCTACAGTGGACTCTCTTTGTATTGCCTGCTTGTTTTGGTAAACACTATAGTCCCCTCTCACATTTTTCCTTTGGCCCGATCCAGCAATCATAAACTGAACTATCTAGAGTATTTCTGTAGTTCATAAACTTTCCTCTTGTATTGTTTTAAATTAAATCCGATATGAGTCCTGGAGGAAGGGCAGCAGTTATTATTATTCCTATGCATGTTGCCAGTGAGATAACTCTGGGTTGGAGATTGTAGGTGCAGAGTCATAGGTGGCAAGGTGAGTTAGAAGTGAAGTCCAAACTTCCATTCCTATTCAGAGCACTTTCTATTATGTTAAAAGTTTGTGGTGAAAACGCTGTATGTAGCTAGAAAGAATTGAAAAGTCGCTATATGCAGTTGATAAAATTTAATTTGCAATTTGGATTTTATTTTGAAACCAAGCCTGGATTACCATATTTGCTCTTTCAAAATTTCTATTGAATAAATATGGGAGTGGTTTTATTGTTATTGAAATCATAATTCCAAAAGTGGTTAGTAAACAACTCTGAAAGAATAACATTGTGGTACTCATTTTTCACCACTGTTGTATTTATGTAATTTGGGAATACGGTAAGGGTGTGCCACCAGTAAAAGAGCAGTCAGTAGGAACATACGCCCAAATCTAGATCTTGATGCTTGTCTTCTGTTAATGCCTTTTATAAACATTGTGAGACTAAATGATTCATTTTCTCTGGACTTCTGTTAGTGCCTGCCCACTAACCTAAACTTCTTATAATGCCCGTTTATTATGTGGTGAACTGAACTTCAGACTTCCCTCTGTTTGCTGATGAGACTTCACTTATTTTCTTAAATAGAGCTGTAATTGCTGGTCAACTGCCTCTATGAAAAGAAACAAAAAGCTTGATTTGTAGCATTAACCAATTTCCATGGTGTAAATATTTCCATCATGGAGCTGGCATTGAGAAGACATGAACACAATGAACTCTCAAGAGCTGGCCAGGGCTGGCTCCAGTTCACCCCCTGGGGGAAGGATCAGAGGCCAAGAAAAAGCAAATATTTACCTTTTCAATCTTTTCTTGTATAACTGTGGGTACTAAACTTAGTAATTTACTGTAAATTACCTGAGGAATGAGAAGTTTATCCAAAAGAGGAGGTAGTGATAAGCAAAGGGCAAAAAGTTACTATAAAGAGTTCATGGGAGACAGGATACCTAACACATGTTGATAGCCTGAAGCCAAAACACATCAATGACAGGAGAATGCTTTTCCTACCTACAGTGGTCACTCTGTAACCAAAACAGACTAGACTGACAATTTAAAAATAATTCTCAATTGCATTATCATTTGCAATGGACTCGAGAGGTATCTGTAGCTTTAAAGAATCTGTCATAGTTCAAGTTTTTATTTTCCTATCTCAGCAAACAGTGAAGTCACAGGTGACTTCCTAGCGGTTCATTTAAAGGAGTGTCCAGAAGATTCTGGTTCAAATATTCACTTTCTTAGAAGAAAACATAATGTATGAGGGAGAGTCTTCTAGGACTTGTCAGTAAAGAATAATCTGATTGTCAGATCTCTTTTTTCACCTCTTCATCTTCCCACTTTCTTTTTAAAACCAATCGTGTAATTTATATGCTCTGTTAATTTTCTGGATTTGACTTGAACAGCAGCCATTAATTTTTATCCCCTAAATTTAAATTCTCTAAATTAATTAGATTAGCATTATACAACACTGATGTCAAGTTTTTGCCTGTGAAGAAAGTCAAAAAATGAAAAGTGCAAATGGTATTATAATCTTATGTCTAAAAATAAGAATGAGTAGTTGAGTAATGAATAGTACTTGAAATTATAGTATATAATTAGATTTATGATCTTTTAGATTTAGAAAATATGTCAGGTATTTAATACTATTCAGTCCTTTCATTATATTATGCTTAATTAAATACTTTTGATGGAGGAGGCACTCAAATCTACAATAATAAAAGCGTAATATGCAAATCGACCAAATGGCTGAACAGCGGAATGACCATCTGGACTACTAAGCTATGACTGGTGCCAGGCCAGCCAAGGTGGGTTGCGATGTGATTGGTCAAGGGCCCGGCCATCGCCCCATGATCGCCCCGCAGAGGGAGGCCCAGGTCACTGACCGGCAGGCGGGTGGATAGGGCCTCCCTCTGTGGGGTGATCGATTGCGGGGCTCCTGGACTGTGAGAGGGTGCAGGCTGTGCTGAACTCCCCCCCCCCCCCGTGCACAAATTTCATGCACCGGGCCTCTAGTAAAATACATAAAAAGAATTAAAAAGGCTAATAGTACATAGCATTGTTTGTAGTGTATTCTAATACATGACTGTTTGCCAGCTTCAAGACATTAAGTAGACATTGATTTACTGTAGTAGAGGACTATGTCACCAATCTCTTTAACACCAACAGTAATAAACCTGAATCTTTAATTTTTCTAAAGATACAGTAGATGCTAGATTAAGATAAATTAGAGAGGCTATAAGAACAGAGTGGATAGACAACAAGTATATCAGTTTTCACATGTTTCTAACTACAAATAAATTACACATAGAACATAAATGTAAATTTGATTTCATAAATTGAGACCAGTTTTTTGGTATTGTCTGCTCTTCATATACTAGCTAAGCTGTCTGGCTGTGTATTGTGCCCAATTTCATATTTTGTAATGTACACTTTGTGTTTGCAGACAGATTTACAGGCTTCAGAAAGGCTTTATTGCTATTATATGAGTCTAACAAATGAATTGCATAGAATCCAGGCACTCTATAAAGAAACCATTGTCAAACAGCATGAGTAGGCTGTCTCCTAAAGTTAGTCTAAAACATATCTAAATCCTCAAATAATAATACAAGCTATCAACACAGGAAGCACCACAAATCAGTAGGTGACTCTGCCAATAAGTGCTATTGAAGAAATACTATGAATTTACTGAGATGAGGGCCCAATGACTAAATGAAAGATTCAAGGAGGATGGGAGCCATATAAATTGAGAGAAAAGGGTTCGGGCTTTGTAGTGGGGAGAATAGCATGGGAGTATGCTCAGAGAATAGACTGGGCACATCAGATGCTTAAGGGATGGCAACTTGGCTATTCTGAATGAATTTAAAGATCGGTTTAATCAGACTGTATATAGTGCTTCTCGAATCGTCATGGGCATGCAGCTCACCCAGAGCTCCTGTTAAAATGCAGATTCTGACTCAGGAGGTCCGGGGTGGGGAGCAAGATACTGCATCCAAGAAGCGCTTTAGTGATGCTGGTGCTGCTGGTCTTCTGGATCACACTTTTATTGGATGTTAGATTTTATCTTTATCTCTAACCCTTCACTTTGCATTTTAGCTTAAACAGTTAATTAGAATTTATGCACAGTTGAGATAATAAAATTCATCTATCTTCACTGGTAATTACTGGGCTGAAGTGTCTCTGAAGCAGTTCAGATCCTCAAAAGGTTTCCTGAAGGCAGTACTGCCAGGGTTTTCAGATATTCTGGCCCTGATTTCTGTTGACCTGCCTCTTTGTGCAGTCTCTGACATCTGATAGGCTGGATTTTATGATCTCACTCCCCATTTCTTTTTTTTTTTTTTAATTAAATCTTTATTGTTCAGATTATTACATTTGTTCCTCTTTTTTCCCCCCCATAACTCCCCTCCTCCCAGTTCCCGCCACACCCTCCGCCCTCACTCCCCACCCACTGTCCTCATCCATAGGTGCACGATTTTTGTCCAGTCTCTTCCCGCATCTCCCACACCCCTTTCCCGCCCCCCCCCCCCCCCCAAGAATAGTCAGTCCATTCCCTTTCTATGTCCCTGATTCTATTATAATCAACAGTTCATTCTGTTCATCGGATTATTTATTCACTTGATTCTTAGATTCACTTGTTGATAGATGCATATTTGTTGTTCATAATTTGTATCTTTACCCTTTTCTTCCTCTTCCTCTTCTTAAAGGATACCTTTCAGCATTTCATATAATCCTGGTTTGGTGGTGATGAACTCCTTCAGCTTTTCCTTATCTGTGAAGCTCTTTATCTGACCTTCAATTCTGAATGATAGCTTTGCTGGATAAAGTAATCTTGGTTGTAGGTTCTTGGTGTTCATCACTTTGAATATTTCTTGCCACTCCCTTCTGGCCTGCAAAGTTTCTGTTGAGAAATCAGCTGACAGTCGTATGGGTATTCCCTTGTAGGTAACTGAGTTTCTTTCTCTTGCTGTTTTTAAGATTCTCTCTTTATCTTTTGCTCTTGGCATTTTAATTATGATGTGTCTTGGTGTGGTCCTCTTTGGATTCCTTTTGTTTGGGGTTCTCCGCGCTTCTTGGACCTGTAAGTCCATTTCTTTCACCAGGTGAGGGAAGTTTTCTGTCATTATTTCTTCAAATAGGTTTTCAATATCTTGCTCTCTCTCATCTTCTGGCACCCCTATAATTCTGATGTTGGTACGCCTGAAGCTGTCCCAGAGGCTCCTTACACTATCCTCGCATTTTTGGATTCTTTTTTCATTTTGCTTTTCCGGTTGGGTGTTTTTTGCTTCCTCGCATTTCAAATCATTGACTTGATTCTTGCGCTCCTCTGTTCTGCTGTCGGGAGTCTGTATAATATTCTTTATTTCAGTCAGTGTATGCTTAATTTCTAGTTGGTTCCCCAATATAACATCGAGGGTCTCATTAGTTTTCTTGTAGATCTCATTAAGTTTATCGGCGGCTTCTAAACAGTTCTTGAGAGACCTTAAAAGTGTGGTTCTGAACTCTATATCTTCCATTGACAATTTTGTCCTGTTTCTTTGTCTCCGCATTTTGTTATGCTTCCTTGTTGCACCCCCTAGTGGTCTTTGTTCGTGGTCTTATAGTTAAATTTTGATTGTTGTAGCTAATTCCAGGGAGGGTTTGACCTCCAGGCCAAGTGGCTATGAGAATCAGCTGTGTCAGCAGTGAGAGAACTTCTGTCCTCTAGGGAGGTGCTAATCTGGCGTTTGCCTGAGGCTATCCGGCAAATGCCTGTGTGCAGGGCTTGGGCGGGGCGGGTCGCACAGGATCAACAGGGTGGGCCAGAGAGAGCAGTTATGGCGGCTCTCAGTCCTGTCCCCAGGGGCTCTGCCTCTCTGAGTCCCAGCACCCGCTGCAAAGCTCGGAGAGAAAGCTGCACTCGCTCTGACCGAAGCCAGGCAGACCCGCTTCTCCCGTTTGAGTCTGGGTCCCCAAAGACTTGCCTGTATCTGGAGCTCAGAGTCTGCGACTCCCTCCCGATTGAAAACGCCAACCGCGCCCTCCGCCGCCAGCCCGCTCCGGGCACTCCGCACCTCAGAATTTGACTTCAGCACTGCGCCTCCTCTGAGTGTCCGTATGCGTTTCTCTTTCCTCCTAGTTGTAGGACTTCCACTCAGCCAGCGTTCCAGTGGTTCTGGGTGATGTCCCTCCGTCTTTTAGTTTCACTTTTGAAGTAGTTGTTCAAAGCAGCAAACTCCGGCGTTAACCTATGCCGCCATCTTGGTTCTCTCCTTTCCCCATTTCTTCCTCATTACTTTTCTGTGGATCACTAGTAAGACTAGTCTTGGATTCCTGTGGGTTGTTCACCTTTCAGTGCTCTAATTCTGTCTTCCTTGATACCTTTCAGAAATATCTAACTTTTACCCTTTGTTTAGTACCTCACCTTGAATCTCCTCACCTATGCTGTACCTCCTCATCTGTGTCTCTCTTCCACATGCCCATGCTTCTCCTCTGAAACTATCAAATGGAAGGTCAAAAGAGTAGGTTGAGGTCAAGTTGTGGAGAAAGTTAAAGTCCATACTAAAGAATTTAAATTTTACCTTATAAAGAAAGGCATTGATTTTTTTGTTTAATATGCAATTTATTTGATTAACACCCCCTTAGAAGGCTAATGATTTATAGTCAGTGAAGTTGAACAACAATAAAAACATATGTGTTCCAGTTTATATTTGATTTTTTTTGTAGCTATAAGGTGCTTGGAAATTTGACTACAAAGTGAATTGTTTTGAAAAAGTTAGATTGCAATTGTCAGCTGAGAGAAAAAGTTGGTCTTCTGTTTTCTTCTTCTTCTTTTTTCTTTTAATCCTCACCCGAGGATATTTTTTCCATTGATTTTTAGAGACAGTGGAAGAGAGAGGGAAAGACAGGAGAAACATCTATGTGAGAGAAACACACATAGATTGGTTGCCTCCTGCACGTGCCCCAACCAGGGCCCGGGCAGGGGAGAAGCCTGTAACTGAAGTATGTGCTCTTGACCGGAATCGAACCTGGGATCCTCCACTCCGTAGGCCAGTGATCTATCCACTGAGCAAAACCGGTTAGGGCTATTTTCATTTTTGACATACAAGGATCTTCTTGGGGTATATTTGCAGGCCAAAAAGGAGTCATCTCTTTGAAACTTGGATAATGGAATGTAAAGCGTTTCATACATCCCATAGTGATTTTCCCTCTGCTCCTCTGGGCAACCAGGCAAATGATATCCAAGAGATGAACAGGTGGAAGGAACTACCAGGTTTGGGGCTTGGCTGAACTTTCAGTCTGTCTGCAGCGTGGAACTTCTTGGCTTATTTCAGATCTACTGAGGACATTTTCAAAGCATACTTTTCTTATTTTAAAATATGGATTAAATTTAAAAAAAATTCTTATTGACATAAGTGAGACCTAAAAATAAGGTTTTGTCTTCCTCTATTTTATTAAACTCATAAGATGTAATTTAACTTTCTCCTTTTACCTAAGACAGTGGTCGGCAAACTCATTAGTCAACACAGCCAAATATCAACAGTACAACGATTGAAATTTCTTTTGAGAGCCAATTTTTTTAAAGTTAAACTATATAGGTGGGTACACTGTTATTAACTTAATTAGGGTACTCCTAAGCTGGCCTTTGCTAAAAACGTCCTCAATCTGATTGAGGTACGTTCGCCAAGGTCCACCCCTTCCAACTCTCCCATCCACACTCGTCTTGTATACGTGTTTCAGATAGACGAGTGTGGATGGGAGAGTTGGAAGGGGCCGACCTCAGCGAACGTACCTCAGAACAATGTACCTCCCCCGCACTGCGTATCCCGCGGCCCGCCTGCTGCGCGTCTCCTGTCGCCTGACCCACCGACTGACACCCTCCACTTCTTCTAAGGCCACTTCTTCAAAATAGACTCGCCCAGGCCGAAAACCGACTTCTGCGCATGGGCCACGAAGTTTCAATTGCACTGTACGTGTGCGCCCGCACGTGGCATTTTGTGGGAGAGCCACACTCAAGGGTCCAAAGAGCCGCATGTGGCTCGTGAGCCGCGGTTTGCCGACCACTGACCTAAGAGAATGATTCTTTTAAATAAAAACACTATTCTCTTTAGGCCTTTAGTGGCTTAATTGGAAACTCCCCTGAGTATTACCCTTGAGAATCATCTGGAAGGCTAATTAGGGTTACAACATCTAAGAAGTCATTGAGAAGCTCCTGTGAGCAAAGATGCAAAGAGGTGGGAGACAGCAAATATACATGTGTGCTGAAGGCTCTTTCTGCGTCACAGACAAAGGCACATCACATGGAAGCATTGTCCCTAAAGAACTTGTCTAGACGTTATTAATATAGATGGAGCAAACAGTTCTCACCTTAAAGAAATATAATCTAAAATGTAAAAATCTATTGCAACCCTGCTAGAGAGGTTGCTAACGTAATTTAGTTTGCTCATTATCTGTTATATATCAAGGACACTTAGTCTTTATTTAATGATGGGGAAAAGAGAGGTAGCCAATAGAAATGTGTTCAATGGTATGGACAAGAGGTTTAAGGGAAAAAAATCTATTATTACTAATTATTGTGGGTCATATTATATTATGATCAAACTGTGGAACATTAGGCAGCTATTAAAAAGAATGCAATAGATTTCTACATTAAAATGGAGATGTTACCAAAATAATTGAAAAAAGTTTACATTAGAATGGTTTCACTAACAAAAGGATTGGGATTCTGTAAGTTTAGATATATTTATAAATGCTTTTACAAATTGAACATTGAGAAAGTTGTAGAAGGATGCATACTGTACTATTAATGTTGATTAGTTTAAAGAGGGATGAGATTGGTAAGAAGAATGGGAACATATTAGCTTTTAAATTTGTATAGTAATGTATTTATTTTTAATGTTTTAGAATAAGCATGTATTGATTTTATTATTAAAAATGTATAAAATTGAGAGCATATCAGTAGTTTCTAGGAACTAGGAGTGAGGGACGAGGGTTTGATTCAAAGGGACAACATAAAGGAATTTTTTGGCTGATGGAACTATTCTATATTCTGATGGTAGATGATGATACATGAAATCTATGCATGTGCCAAAATTGATATAATTTTATACTAATAAAGCACATTTTATTGTATGTGAGTTTGTGAGAAAGTAAAAATAAATGAGGGCAAAACTATAATTTTTTTAAAAATACTGAGAAATGACTAATAAAAAATAGTCCTCCAAAATCCACTAATGTTTTACGGTTATTAAAATAACGCTAAAATAATAACTTTGGGGTTATTTTCCCGTTTACTTAGTCATTGAAGGTCAACAGAATAAACACTGAGTCAATAGGCATTATTCACCCTGTTTTATAAACAGCTAACCTAAAGCTTAGAACATTTTAGTAATTTACCCAGAACTACATAGTTATTCAGACTTCAAATTGGAATCCAAACTTTAGAAGAACAGAGGTCAAGACTTGTAAAAGTTAAATATATATATAAGGTACAACCTATTTTGTATAAATTCACTATAATAAGGCAGTGATATAACAAATCTAGCAAGATTTGAGATCGCCTGTGATATACTCCTTTACAGTTAGAGTAATAGAAAAGACTTTAGACATAAGTAGTTACTTATGGCCTACATCTATCCAGGCACTTCTGAAAGCTCTGTGAATATAGTGACCACAAATTATAATCTTTTAGTGTAGAGTTTAATCCAGGATGCTGAAAATAAAGTAATATAATATTTTTATAAAGAGCCTTAATTCAACTCTAAAAGAACTTGACATAGACTCTTGTAAAGGAGGTTTTAATGAAATAAATAGTAGAGGGCAAAGAGTCAATGATAAGTGATTTAACATGGGTCATTATAGTAAAAAAAAGTATAATAAATTTGAAATCTGTCAGTGCAACATCTACATCTTAAGACAATGTTGAACTCTGTTTTCATGTCAATAGGAGTTAAATGGCACAAGAGATCAGAGTTGCATAGTTAAGGTTGACAGATTGTATTGTAATTCATGGATGTGTCCATTTCCAGTAATAACAGCGAATAATAAATGTCTTCCTTTTAAGTGATGATAATTCAAGACAGCACATTTAAAGTATAAACTGTTTTATAAGAGTAGATTGGGAATTTCCTCACAGACTTTATCCAACTCAAGTGGATTTTTTTTTTTGACATTAGCTTACCTTTTCAGTGTCAAATATATACTTTTATTCTTGCCTCATCTTTCTAAACCATGACCATCTTTTCTGAGCTCAGTTGAAATCCCATATTTTTCATATAAACCTCTTTGGAAATAATGCTTTTTACTTTCTGAAAACTTACTATACTTAGAATATAATATTTTTTCTCAGTGATTTAATTTTATCTCTCCAAACAAATTTTAAGTACCTTAAATGCAGAGACTATATCATGCTCCTTTGACATTTCTCTAACATTCAGTCAAGTAGGTACTAATCACCTTTTCTGTTTGAGGCAACATGCTAGCTGGGAGGGAGATACCAAAAAAACTTAAAACTTGTCCCTGATCCTAAAGAATCTATCATTCAGTAGGAGAGATAAGACTTGGTGTACCTGACTCCAATTTTAGATTCCAATTGTGTGGTACAGAGTGATAAAAAAAAGAGAGAGACAAAAGACACTGGAGTGTTGGTACAATGGGTGGAGGACAATTTTTTTCTCCCATACTAATCTTTGAAACATCCAGTGAAACTAATCTCCTAATTTGGTTTCTTATCCTAGAAATTTTCCCCATATGTTTGAAATTAACACTAAAAACTCTTTTTTTTTTTTTTGGAGGGGAGAAGGGAGATGGGGGACATCTATAATAGGGTCAACAATAAAAACAATTATTTTTATCCTCACCCAAGGAGATATATATATTTAATTTTAGAGAGGAAAGCAGAGAGAGAAATATTGATCAATTGCCTACCGTATACATCCCCACTCCCAACCGGAGACTGAACCTGAAACCTAGGTGTATGCCCTGACCTTGATCAAGAATCAAATGCAATCTTTTGGTGTATTGGATGATGCTCCAACCAACTGTGCCACCCAGTCAGGGCAACAGTAAATATTCTTTAAATTATATAAAGCTTTTATTCTATAAAGTTTATTGAAAAATAACTTTTTTTCCTGCATTCATGTCAATAGGTGTTAAGTGGCACAAGAGTGCTTCTGAAATGAGGCCGTGTCATATAAATAGTGTCTTACAATCTCTTTTGAGGAGATAGTAATCATGACGTATTAGGTTAAATAAATTCAACTGCTTTTGACCTGTAAAACAGCAATTGTATGTGACATAATTTCCAGCCCTTTTGTAAATTTTGTCATTTCTGTTCATCTTGTCATTATGTCAGCTGTGTTAGGTGCATTATTGTAACTAAATATGTGAGTTTACTGCCCCTAAAAATGTCCTAAAATGCAATATCATACTATGTTGAGTGTTTTTCCTTCCACGAGTAGGGTTCAGTACCTGAAAGAGGAGCCGCACAACAAATGAGAGAAAAGACACGAGATAATTTTGCAATATCGGAGGTCCAGGCGGGCAAGTCCAACTCAAGGAGAGGGACTTCTACCCATGCTCAGGCTGCTCCAATCTTTTATTCATCTGGAGTAGCCCTTAGGCAAGCGACCCCCCATTAACAGGCAGACTAGCCCATCAGCAAGGATTTACATAATAATAAATGGGGGAGTAGTTTCAGCTACCACTGTCTGGACAAACAGAGGTGGCGCCTAGCTCCGGGCTTTGCTAGGGCTTCAAAGGCACCCAGCCTTCGGGGGTTTCGGGGGTTTCGGGAAGTGCTCTGTCTATGCTTATCAGATAGTGAAGGCAATAAACAGTTTCCCACAATACTAGAGATGGCATTGAAATGAAAAGCAATAGTGCATAGAGAAAGGCATGGAAACTGAACACTGGGTCCTGTATTTGACATTGAAATGAAAATTTATTATGGGATAAATGACCTTAACTATCTATTTTCTTGCAAAGCAGTGACCAAGTGCTTGAAGAGAACTCAAAAGGGAGATACTCAGAAGTAGATAAAGCTATTATTCTTTAGATGTATGCACAAACATTGCTTTTCGTTCCCCAGCTAATACCACTAGAGGTAAGAGCAGGTGACAAGTCAACTGGACTGATGAAATAAATAGCAAAGTGATGGTAAGTAGCTGGTGTGCCCACTAATGTGATACAGGAACATCATAAAAGCATTCTAAAGTACAATTTTTGTTTCTTTTAAGTGATATAAAGATAATAGTGTGTCTTACAATGTTCATGTTTTATACTGAGAGCCATAGAATAATTTGGATATTTGTTCTTTCTTGAGAAACTTAAAAAATTTGCTCACATACTAGAAAGAAACACAGAGTCTTCAAATGACCACAAACTTTTGGAGAGCACTCAATCAGCATATTTTCTTTTTTATCCAGTCATGGCTAAGATGTGATTTCATTTACTCCTCTACATTGTATTAGATGTAAGTTTTAATCATTTAAAAAACTTTATAACTATAAAAATGAAAATAAGTTGTTGTATATGAATCATTTCCAATGTTTATGATATCATTTCTGTCCTTGATGAATCTAAAATCCATATAGACCAGGGATCAAACCTGCAACCGAGGTATGTGACCTGACCAGGAATCCAACCTGCAGCCTTTGGTGCATGGGAACGATGCTCCAACCAACTGAGCCACCTGGTCAACGATAAATAACTTGTTTTTACTTAGTATAAAACTAGGACACATTCCACTGTTTTCCAACTGAATGAGATGTATCACATTGACATGAATGGGTGGAGAGAATTGTCTATTCTACCTGGACAGAAGGAAAAGAGAATTTGCAAAGCATAAAGAGGAACTGAGTCTTCTCAGATGAATTGGTGTTGGAGAGGGATCAGGAAGAGCATCAGTACAGGCAGAGAGGCACAATGACCAAGGGACTACAGTGGAGGGCAAAAAGGAGGATGTGCAGGAAGAGAAAAAAATGAAAAGGAAAAACAGAGTAAGATTTGGGTGGATCTTATGTGCAGTGCTTAGGAGTGTGTCATAATGAGGGTGGTCCAGAATCTCCAGGTTTGCCTAGGAGTTGCTGTAAAAGAAGGTGCTCATTCAAGTCCCTGGACCACCTCGAATAAAGAGAACAGAAAAGATCTTCATCCTGATAGAATCCACACCAACTATGTTAGACCAACTAAGATGATCCTGATAAAGAGCCATTTTTAGAAAGGAAAGATATTTCATAAATAATACATGGTTGTCTTTGTCTCAGAGTAAGAATACCCATGTTAACACTTTATGCTTTAATCCTTATTTTATATTATGTTACTGTACATTTCTTTCCACTTAGCCTTCACAGATTGATGCAATTTTATTTCCCCCATTTGCAGGATTAGTTAGTCCTGCAAAATCCTTGCCTGTGAGCGTTACTTTATTCCTGTTTGTGCTGTTAAAGTTCAGCCAGATGGAACTCTTCCAAGCTCTGATTTCTGTCAGACATTTGAACAGCTGGGATTGTACAGTTTTTGAGTTTGAAGGAAAAGATCTGTAGAGCTCATGTCAGCAAGGGCCATGAGCTCTCATGATTTCTCTTGGTAGCTTTATATTCACACAGTTCACTTGGAAAGACTAACATCTATATTTGCGCCAGGATAGAAGAGATAGTGAGAAGGAATTACATCCTCTATCTGGCTTTCAACATTTCAGAAAATTTGTGACTGCTTTATTAAACCCATTTTAGAAAATTATAATTATGTCGTTATTCTATCTTGTGAAGTCACTTGGCATGAAGTATAAATTTAAATAGTTCTAAGATGGGCTTTTTTTTTTTTTTTTTGGAAGGGGTTGAGATTCATCATGTTCAACTTAGAGCACGAAGCAGAAGATAATTAAGACAAATTGGTGTTGATATAGCATGTGAGATATATCTCAAAGATTAAGTAGGTTTCAAAAAGTGTTCTTTACATTATTAAAAAAGAATGGAGTTTGTTATTTTAATTTATGAAGGTAGTTATCAATAGGATTTAGCCAAAACAAATTCTCCCCTAATCTCATTTTTCATAGCTTAATATTCATAAAAACTAATTTAAAATTTGTCAAAAATAAATTTCAGTTTGTTGCATATCCTTTGTGG
Source organism: Myotis nattereri (assembly GCF_964212035.1). Taxonomy (NCBI): domain Eukaryota; kingdom Metazoa; phylum Chordata; class Mammalia; order Chiroptera; family Vespertilionidae; genus Myotis; species Myotis nattereri. The sequence goes on from NC_138082.1 coordinate 37,620,807, forward strand.
GTTATGTTGAAAATCTCAGCAAATGCTATGTTAGATTATACCACCCAGTTTTTATGCAGTTAAAGCTATGCTGAAATAGTAATGATCTTTACAAATGTAAAAATATTGAACATTAGAAGTATTTCACAGTAAGAGTTGTCATACCAAAAAAATGCAAGATTTCCATAATAATCTATATCTATCCTATCTAACAATAGACAAACATGGTAATTAACCCACCTCCGACATGCTTCCCATTGGCTAATCAGGGCAATATGCAAATTAACTGCCAACCAAGATGGCGGCCGGCAGCCAGGCAGCTGAAATGAACAGGAGGCTTGCTTGCTCCAGTGATGGAGGAAGCCAAGGTTCCCCGCCTGCCGCTGCCGGCCTCTGAGCTGCATTCTAAGAAAAAATGTTGCAATTATAGAAACTAAACAAACCCCAGAAACCTGCTTTCAGCCAGCCGGGCCTCAGAACTGGAGTTGCAACAGTGTTTCAATTATAGAAGCGAAACAAACCCCAGAAACCTGCTTTCTGCAGCTGAGGCCTCAGAGCTGGAGCAGAGCCTCAGAGCTAAAGCCAGCTCTCAGTTCCAGTGACAGCCATAGAAGCTAAATAAATCCCAGAATAAAAAAAAAGAAAAAAAGGAGAAGTTGGGAGTTTCAGTCACCTGCCAGCCTGAAAACGGCCCTCAGCCCCTCACCCAGACTGCCCAGGCACCCCAGTGGGGACCCCCACCTTGAAGGGGGTGTGACCAGCTGCAAACAGCCATCAGCCCGTCACCCAGGCTGGCCAGGCACCCAAGTGGGATCCCTACCCTGATCGGGGACACCCTTCAGGGCAAACCAGCCGCCCCCCACCCATGCACTAGGCCTCTATCCTATATAGTACAAGGGTAATATGCAAACTGACCCTAACATCAGAAGGACTGGGAATGACTGGTCACTATGATACACACTGACCACCAGGGGGCAGATGCTCAATGCAGGAGCTGCCCTCTGGTGGTCAGGGCGCTCTCACATGGGAGGAGCTCTGCTCAGCCACCAGCCAGGTTGATGGCTTCCAGTACAATGGTGGTGGTGGGAGTCTCTCCTGCCTCCTCAGCAGCGCTAAGAATGTCCGACTGCAGTTTAGGCCTGCTCCCTGCTGGCAAGTGAGAGCCCCCGATGGCTGCCAGGCTGCCAGAGGGATGTCTGATTTCCATCTTAGGCCCAATCCCCTGGGGAGCGGGCCTAAGCAAGCAGGTAGTCATCCCCTGAGGGGTCCCAGACTGCGAGAGGGCACAGGCCAGGCTGAGGGACCCCTCGCCCCGAGTGCACAAATTTTTGTGCACCGGGCCTCTCGTATAGATATAAAAGCCTAAGCAACTGTCCCACTGGTAGCTATGATGCACAATGACCATCAGGGGTAGAGGCTCAATGCAGGAGCTGCCAAGCTCCATTGACTTGGCAGCTGTGGTTCTCAGGTGGCGCACCCGGAACCAGAGAGGAGGGAGCCTGATTCTGGGGTGTGTCATCCGAGAACTGCCCTCTTGCAATCCGGGACCCCTGGGGGATGTTGGAGAGCTGGTTTCAGCCTGATTCCCTCAGGCCAGGCTGAAGGACCCCACTGATGCATGAATTGGGCCTCGTATAATTCTGATTAGAGATGAAGTAAGAAGTTTTATAGTTTGAGAGACTTTGAATAATACAACTAATGACATCTGAGTCACATATGATAGCATTTTATTAGGTCAGCTCATTAGTTGCAATTTGAAACTCATTACAGAGTTATATAATGTTAAGCTTTTAAAATAGTAACATGCAAATAGCTCTAAGTATAACATATAGAGTACCTTCAATAATTACTTTTCTTGAAGCTATTTGGAAAATTATTAGTCTTGACAAAAATATTAGACTAGAAAGGCACTCCTAGAAATCATTGGTTTTAGTTTCAATTCTTTTTTTATTAATTGAAGCATAATTTATACACAGTAAAACACAAGTGATAAGTATTTGACAGTTGTTGACACATGTAACCATAAATCCAAATAAAATATCGAACATTTCATCTCTCCAAAAAGTTTCCTCATGACCCAATCAATATTGACACCTCCCCCATTACCCAAAGGCAACCTTTTTTGTAATTTCTATTACCTTATTTTGGTTTTGCTTGCTCTAGCACTTCATTTAAATGGAATCATTCATGATGCACTCCTTTGTATCTGGATATACTAGCTCAATATAATACTTTTGAGGTTCAACCATGTTGTTTTGAGTATCAGAACCTGATTCTTCTTTTTGTAAATTTCTAAGTAGAATTTCATAATATAAAAATACCATATTTTTCATCATTTCTTCTGCTGTGAAAATTATGAATAAACTTAATATGGACAGCCTTTTTGTGAACACATGTTTTCATTTCTTTGGGGTAAATAGCAAGGAGTTGGAATTGCTGGGTCACAAAGAGGTTATATATTTAACTTTACGAAAAATTGCCAAACTCATTTCCTAGGTCAGTGGTTGGCGAACTGCGGCCCCTTGAGTGTGGCTCTTCCACAAAATACCACGTGCGGGCGCGCACATATAGTGTGTTTGAAACTTCGTGACCACACTCAAGGGGCCAAAGAGCTGCATGTGGCTCGCGAGCCGCAGTTTGCTGACCACTGTCTTAGGTGATACCACAATTTTTCACTTTCACCAGAGCACCAGAGAGTTCTGTGTGCTTTCCTTTATTCTCAACACTGGGGAAGAAATTTTACCCTGTCTGGTGGGTTCGAAGTGATAACTCATTAAATTTAATTGCATTTCTCTGATGGCTATAATAACACTGAACATCTTTTAATGTGCTTATTGACCATTTGTATATCTCTTTTCTGAAATGTTTATCCTAGTGTTTTGTCCATTTAAATTGGGTTGTTTCCTGTTTATTATGAACTTGTAGGAGGTCTTTATATATTCTGTATTTGTCTTTTGAATATTTTTTCTAGCCCGTGACTTGCCTTTTCATTTTTTATTGTATTTTTAATGGTGTCTTTTGAAGAACAGAAGTTTGATTTTGAGAAAGTTTACTTTTATCAACCTTTCTTTTATGGTTAGTGCTCTTTGTGTCCCAAGAAATTTTTTGCCTACACTGAGGTTACAAAAATATTTTTCTGTTTTCTTCTATAAGCTCTATAATGTTATCATTTATGCATAGGTCTTTGATTCATTCTGAAATATTTTTGTGTGCGTGTGATATGAGGTAGGGAATCTACACTAATAAAAGAGAAACATGGTAATTGGTGTACAACCGCTACCCTTTTCATTGGCTAATCAGTGAGATATGCAAATTAACTGTCAGCCAAGATGGGGGCCGGCAGCCAGGCAGCTTGAAACTAACATGAGGCTTGCTTGCCTCAGTGACGGAGGATCATTGGAGGAAACCAACGTTCCCCGCCTGCGGCTGCAGGCCTCAGAGCGGGCAGTTTAAGAAACATTGTAACAAATACCGCCGGACTTCAGCCAGCAGATTCGCAACATTGTAAGCAAAGGCCAGAAACCTACTTTCAGCCGCGGAGGCCTAAGAGCTGGAGCCAAGCCTCAAGGTAAAGCTGGCCCAGAATAAAAAAAGAAAAAAAGAAAAAAAGGAGTGGTTGGGAACTTCAGTCACTCCCAGCCTGAAAACAGCCCTCAGCCCCTCACCCAGACTGACAAGGCACCCCAGTGGGGACCCCCACCCTGATCCAGGACAACCTTCAGGGCAAACCAGCCGGCCCCACCCATGCACTAGGCCTCTACCCTATATAGTAAAAGGGTAATATGCCTCCAGGCACCGGGATCAGCGTGACAGGGGGCAGCGCCCAAACCACCTGATCGCCCTGCGGCTCTGTGTGTGACAGGGGGCAGGGCCCCAACCCCCTGAGCAGCCCTGCTCTGTGCCTGATAGGGGGGAGCTCCCCAACCCCGCCCCCCCCACGGGCCCTGCTCTGTGTGTGATGGGGTAGAGCCATAACCTCCCCATCGGCCCCGCCCTGAGTGTGAGAGTGGTGGCGCCCAACCCCCTGATGGGCCCTGCTCTGTGTGTGACAGGGGGTGGTGCCGCAACCTCCCCATCGACCCTGCTTTGAGTGTGACAGGGGACGGTGCCCCAACCCCCCAATTGGCCCTACCCTGAGTGTGACTGAGGGTGGCATCGCAATCTCCGGATCCGCCCTGCTCTGTGAATTACAGGGGCGGCACCCCAACTCCCCAATCGACCCTGCCCTGAGCCCGACCAGGGGCTGCACCTAGGGATTGGGCCTGCCCTCTGCCACCCGGGAGCAGGCCTAAGCCAGCAGGTCGTTATCTCCCTCGGGGTCCCAGACTGCGAGAGGGCACAGGCCGGGCTGAGGGACCCCCCCCCCCCCGAGTGCACAAATTTTTGTGCACCGGGCCTCTAGTAATATTTATATTTTTCATATAGATATCCAGGTGTTCCTGATGATTTTCATTATAGAGTCCATTATGTCAGTCTTTGAGAGTTGTATATTTCAATTTGATGCATGAATAAATGTGCATACAAATTTTAAAACATCACATAGGAAAGATAATATTAAGTATTTGCTATAATGAATTGTTCAGTAAACTTTTATATGGGTTTGTTTACATAACTAAATTTTAAATTTTTGAACATATTTATACTCTAATATTTCTCCACCATTCCCTAAATACTTAGTAAATACTTATTGATCGAATGATTGACTAATTAAGGTGGAGGACCAATGAACATTTATTAGTTTCTGTTCTTTTCTATTTACCATAGGTCTGTCTGGTCCATTTAAATAGTTTGACATGATTGGTAATTCAATGTAGTGATTCAGTGGAAAAATAAAAGAGTGGAGAGGGTGAACAGTTAAATCTGAATTGTGGGAATTTTATAGAATAAATGATGTGATTTCTTTAAAAAATGAGTAAAAAAAAGCAGCAATGGGGGGAGTGTTATAGATAGATTAAAAGAGTCATTACATACATATCAACATTATCAGCCAAATGCAATGTCTGACTTTTTTTTTTTTTTAAGGGGTTGGGGTTATTTCTGATTTAAAATAGGTATTTGATGATATTAAGAAATTAGTAACACTGTGATATGTGATAATGGTATTAGGAAATGTTATAGAAATAATATTTGCTATAAATTATATATTTAAAGGGTAAACTGGTAAAGAGTTATTAAGTGTGAGATTTCGCTTTAAAATAGTCATAAATCCAAGTGAGATAGAGATAGATGAGAAAAGATTGGCAAACTTAATAAATGTTAAACCTTAGTGGTGGTATACTAACTGTTCTACTTTTGTATGTGTTTTAAATTAATTTTCCACAATAAAAAGTAAAAAAAAAAAAAAAGAAATAAAAATGATGAAACATATATTTTCAAATTTTCTTTCAGATGTAAAACTGAATCATGAAGGAATCATTAACTCTTTTTAGCATGTATTATGGCATTTGTGCATAATGAAGTATAATTTCAACTACTTTTTAAGATATTAAAGAATAAATGGATTTTGAAAACTCACACTGACTAACCTATAAGAGCTACTATTTCCACCACATGTAGTTTGACACCTGAATTAGCTTTGCTGAATTAATTTGTCAGGACTCTTCTATCAGGAAGTTAAATACCCTGGATTCAGAAAAGTTCTTTAGTTCTACTCACTGATTTTTTTGGAGTCTAAAATTTTAACACACATCTGAACTAGAAATAGGAGATAAAAGGATTGCAGAAACCATGGTGAGCAAATTTTTAAAAAAATATATTTTATTGACTTTTTACAGAGAGGAAGGGAGAGGGATAGTTAGAAACATCAATCAGCTGCCTCCTGCACACACCCCCACTGGGGATGTGCCTGCAACCAAGGTACATGGCCTTGACTGGAATCGAACCCGGGACCCTTTAGTCTGCAGGCCGATGCTCTATCCATTGAACCAAACCGGTCAGGGCAGATGGTGAGCAAATTTGTCAAATGTATCACTTATGCTCTTGGGAACAAAGGAGAAAATTATTTTACATCTGATTCTAGTCCTCAGGAACAAAATAAAGTGATTAATAATAAATAAATAAAGGATGGCTTTTGCCTTAAAGGGCCTTAATATTTATACTCAGCTGCTATGTACATTTTTTTTATCTTTTCCAAGTGATTTCCAAATCAAAGGAATCAATAAAACAAGCTTGTTTATTTTTTTCTAACTTGCAAATTTCATAAACCATAAGTAGTTTTGACTAAAAGAAGTAGGCCATTTATTGCCATAGTGACCTGTGCTGGGCCAGCACAGCCAAGGGTCAGCCTGAGGCTAATAGTTGCTCCCTATAGTGACCAATGATAATTGGAAGAAAGATGGTCAACAAGTATTTAAAACTTGTTTTTTTTTGGTCAAGTTTATGGCTGGTTACCTTGTCATAGTAATAGAGCCCATGATGATTTAACATGAGTCTTGACAATGATGCTTTAACTCTGTTTATTTATGTATCACTCTGATTGTTCAAGGAGCTGATCACTTCATTCCACATTAGCCACCGCTGCCAAGTCTACTAGTCAAAACAATTTCACAATTGAACATTAATGGACTCAAGAACATGAGCAGAAGCAAATATAAGTAGGATACCATAGTAACCCAGGCAGTCTGGGGAAATGGCATTCTATTAGCGGGTAAGATAATGTCACAATATAAGGCTTTATACAAACAGATTGGCTTCTCATACTTTTATTAAATCAATGGGGACAGAAAGATAATATTACTTTACATAAAGGTAGCTAGTTTAGATTTTTTAAGGTTACATAATAATTTTTTAAGAGTAGCAACAGGCAAATAAGTCAATATGATTTTAGATTCAACACTAATAGAAATGTTACCTCACCCATAAAGACACATAGGAAGCACATCTCGCATTCTCTCTTTTTCTCATCTTTTTACTTATATTGACCAATCACTGCTCTGCAAATAAACATTTATGACAGTGGATTTCAAACTTCCATGTTTGAGACAAACTCTTTAACACTAGAACTTTGGGAGTCACCCTTGAAAGGATTTTAAAAAGTCAAAATAGCACTACACACAGAAGGAATAATCATATTTTCTAGAGGAATGCCTCTCAGTGCATATTCCTATAAAACTAACTACAACTTCATAGGATTTATGACATCACCTTCAACAGTGTGTCACTGAATGTAACATATTGCCAGACTAATATGTCTTAGTACTTCGGAGGCAAATTCCTGCACATTACTTCAGCATTTTTCAACATTTGGTTGCACATCTATGAAGAGTATGGTAAATAGCAGAGGTGAGAACCACTGATGGGTACAAAACCCTGTAGTAAGTTTCACGCACTCTTTTAATGTATTAGTTTGAGGACAATTACATAAAGGACAATACAAAATAAGGAATAGATTTATACACAAGGATACCAGCAAGTAGATATTTGTATCTATGGCCAATCAAAAGGATTCTGGGACATTTTTAATGTTGAGAGACAAAGGCAAGTCTAAACAATGCTAATTCTGTCATTGTAGGCCCAAGACACTGGCAAGAGAAAGCAGGGAGTAAGGAGAAGATTTCAGGGTAAATGAGAAGGAAAAACGGAGTGTAGGAGGAGCCAGTGACTTATAACCAAGAATTAATTTAGGGACGTGCATTGCCATTAGTTGTATAATGTTTCCATTTTTTGATTGAGAAGCTGATTTAGTGTAATTTGATTCTCCTTGGTTTATAATACTTAATGTATTTAAACTAAGCTAAGTTAAATGTAGAGGCTTCAAAGTAGAGCCAGCAGAGGCATGATCTAAAGAAATGGAGCTGTGTTCAATTTCATGAAGTCAGGAGAAAAAGCTATAGAATAAATCATCAGTTATTTTGAAGAACAGATTGTAATGGAGGAATCATATATATTCACTGCCATCCATTCATGGATGATTACACATGCTTATTGTTTAGCATCGTCTCGTTCACACCTGTCCCTCCATAATGCCCTATTTCACTCTCACAAGTGTTTTGGTTTGCATGATAAAGAATGTAAACATCCTACTCATAAACTCAAGTTATAGCAATATCGATTTTTATTCAAAATTAGGAAGAACTTTCCATAAGTTAAAATTTTCCAATAATGGAATTAATTGCCTTAAGAGGCAACAGAAATAGAAGTCCTCAAGCAGATGTTAACAAATTATTACTTATGAGAGGTTTTTTTTTGGGGGGGGGGAGGGGCTAAACCAATAATGGTTAGAACAGCAGACCTATCAATTTTAATTATATAAAATTGTCAATATTTGGCTGTTTCAGAGTTACAAAAATGTCAGTTTCATATGGTTCAATCTAATAAAACAATGTCCACCAACACTCTAGAATCTGTTTTATGTTTAGAGTGCTATAAAAGTTATACTTATATTTGAAAAGTAACCTACAAGTTGTTTTATTTTAAAATCTTAAAAGTTCATTAGGAAGAATAACAATTAAAATATCTTTTTATTTTATACAATATTAACAAAAGATTGATGAGTATAAGTCAGAAGGATAACACTGAAAGCCTAGAGAAAAGTTGGATGTATTTTGATGCCAAACTTTCATGAAATGTCAGAGCTATACACTAGAACTTCCTGTCAGGGATATGATTTCCAGAAAAGAATTTAGAGTACGTTTTTTAAAAACAAAGTGTTTTAATAAAGTCTGAGAATGCTATAAAAGCCATGTTGAATTAACTATGATTGATAGCAGTTAAGATTACTGAAAAGCTTTCAAAAGTAGACTACTATTTATTGATTTGTAAGATTGCATTGTAACCATATTTTTCAAACAATAACATTCTCAGGACCCATGTGGAAAATTTCACTGACGCAATGGCAGCTTTCAAGCATATTAACTGATAGACATTCCCAGGATTCAAAGGACAGAATTCTAGACTCAGTCCTAAAGTAAGGTGCTTGAATCACATGGTTATTGAACAAATGAAAAAGCACAGCAAGAAGCCAGGGAAAAGAGTTGAGGACAGGTTAACATACTCAAGGTAGGTATCAGAGGGGTGGAGGGACTAACTCATCTGAATCCTGAATTGCATAACCTTGGTATGTCCTGTCTCTCTTTCTGCCTCTCTGCCTTATCAGCCTTTGTTACGGAAGATGTGGTTATAAGTTACCATGAATAAGAGGGCTCAGCGAAGGACATGACCTGGAGCCAATACATTCTTATTCTGTTAGAGGCATTTAGGGGCAGGATCTGGCCAATTTCTGTCATTTTCACATGACCTGCTAAATAGCCTTGCCTTTACTCTGCACATGTGGGGCAGAACATACATGGGACCAAAATAGAACTGTTATGCATGTCACAAGTGGGTGGCTGACTTAGTAATGATGTACCTTTCAATCTGGTGGAGGCATGATTTATATCTTGTGACTTGTTCTTTCCATATGTTTCAGTCTACAAGCAATACTCCTGTTTATTCCATTCTCTTTATGATATATTCCATTTATTATATCTATAGGATAGATAGATATCTATATCTTACAAGTTACTAATTTATTTTCTATCGCACTTCTTTTGAATTATACTATGTTTCACAAACCCATTTTTACTTCTTCTGAGTTTTATCCTTTCCATTTCTTTGTCTTGTTTTCCATATAGCAGAATTGGATATTCATAAATACTATGGCAAATGTACATTGCAGATCCACAGGAGGAAAGTAGAAGAGAAAAATAAGGCTAAAAGGCTGAGTGTCCCCATTTCAACTTCAATTTGAATAGTTATGATTTGTACTTTTACTATTTTATACACTGAGTGGCCAGATTATTATGACCATCTGACATTTGTAGGCAAATTAGCTGTAATTTCACGCTGAAGTTGCTAGAGGGCCAGACCATTATAAATCGGGAAGCAGGTTGTTTACCATGACAGTAGAAGTGATTTTTTTTTTCTGAAGAAATGGGTAAACAACGCTATTTAACAGCCTTTGAACGTGGGATACTATATGAGAGCTTGAATAACAAATATCTTCCATGGGTCCTAATAAAAGAATCTGAAAGCCAGTGCTGCAGACGGTTATTTACTTTATTATTTCATACTTAGGTTTGATTAGTAATTCCATAATTGTAAATGAAATTTTAAACATATAATTACAATATTGTTGAGGGTTACAGGGAACATTGCTACAGAAATTGCAGAAAATATATGAGCCTATTATTTCAAACTCTGTAACATAGGCATCCACTCCTGATGAAAATGCTCGTGGTGAAATTTGCTGAAAATCAAACTTCATGTTTAAAGTGAATGATAGCTAAATAAAAGTATCTTCACAGATGAAAATCCTGTGGTTTAAATAAATTAAGTTGCCCAAGATTATGTCCATTATTTTATTCATTCATTAAACTACCCATTCTTTCATCTTTCTAAGAAGAATTACTTAAATACCAGACACGGTTCTAAGAGCTAGTGATACAAAGATGAATCGATCTCAGCTCGAATAATTCAGCCTGGTAGGGAAGACAGAGAAGTAAAGCACCTGTTAAGATCCAGTATAACTCCTCTGAAGGGGTCTCCTTTGGAGAGCCAGAAAAGCAGGGTGGAGAGGCACAGTAAAAGAAACTTCATAGAGAAGTTCAAGACTGAGCAAGAATGAATGGAGGTGAGGGAATAATTGGGATGAGGAGAGACACACTAATTGTAGACAGAAAAGAATAGCATTATTGGGGGCCTGAAAGGGAAAACAGATGTGGAGTCCACATGGAGAATTACCAGGGAATGAGACCTAGACAAATCTCTTTATGAATGACTTTTATGCTACAAAATGAAGATTAGCTTTTAATCTGAAGTTGAAGAAGAGAGGCCTGAAGAATTTTAAGTAATAGAATGGCATGTTCATGTGATTATGTTTGCAATTTGAAAGATAATTTCAGAAAAGAGGTGTGGCAAGGATAAGACTAGATTGATTAATAGCCATGAGAGTAGTCTAAATAGGAAGGGGAGTGGTGTAGGGAGTGGAGGAGATTCTCAAGGTATCTAGCGAGCTGCTGAGATTAGATCACATCTGCTGAATTCTAAATAGCATAGTACAGCTTCGAGGTCTTCAACACCGCCACTGTCACAGACCAAGTACTGGCTAATACCACACACCTCTGTTAATTATGTTTTGGCTTACACTTCAGTTCTGGAACTTGTGTGTTAACTGTTTAGCCATTTCACCTGTTACATCAGAAATGTTTTCCCCAAGCTTAGCTTTCTGCTATGAATTTTAAGACACATTTGTGAAATATTAGTTTTCTTCATTAATATCACTGTTGCCACTTACTAAGATATAAAGCAAATTATTAGCAAAAATGAAGTGCTATGTCTGTTATATAGAATAGTTATTTTTCAAAGTAATTTTTATCTGTGTTTATTTTGAAACATAAAGGACTGACTGTTTTCCTTCAATCTACAAAACTCCTGAGATGTGTGTATCATAGTTCCTACACATGCTTATTGGGTCTCTAAACCTATCAAACCTCATATCTGTAGTATGCGGTAAACATCTTTTACTGAGGCCATTGCCTTGTTGGTCTTTAGAGGCATTCATTTTTGTTCCTCCTGACAAAACCACTCTGTGGTGTACGTTATTTTAAATGGCTTTAGCAGTCCAACTCTTTGCCTACTCGGCATTTCATGTTGTAGCCAAATCAGCTTGGAGAACTGGAGTCTCCCTTCTGGGTTCCTCTCTTCCTGTTCTGGATGGCCCACTCAGGTGTTTCCCTCTTCCTCAAATACAGCAAGCTTGCTCCCTGCTTAGACTCTTCTTTTGTGTTGTCTCCCCTTCCAGGAACACACTTCACACCAATAATTCACATGGCTCAGTCTTTTACCTCCCTTAAGTCCACGTTCAACTGTCCCCTTCTTAGTGAGGCTTTCCCTGGACAGTCTACTTAAAGTTGGTGCCCTGGATCAATCTTATTTTTTTCAATAACACTTAAAATTTTCTAACAGATTTTATACTTCATTTATACCTTGTGTTTATTTTTTAACCTCTCTTCCCCATTAGAGAATAATGTCTTGAGGTAAGGATTTTTTCTTTCCTCTGTTCTTTATAGGGAAGTGTGTGCATGTATCTGTATGGTTACTAAATATTAACAAGCCTATTCTCTATAGACAAAATTGAACATGAAAGGAAGGTAAAAATGTAAGTTGAAAATTTAAAAACATCAACACCTGTGGCATCTTGTTCTGGTGTGCTGGGGACTTTTTCAGTTTTAACCCTGAAAATCCTGTGTTTTGGGAACCCTCTATGTTTTGGCCAAACTGGGACAGTTGGTCAACTTTTATTTCTGTCTCGACGTGAGATGGCCATGCTACTGCTGACACTATTATGTTTTCAATAATTATTAATAAGATGGTGGGTGTTTACCCCACACAAAGGCCTGAAGGTTTCCACCGTTAACTAATAAGTTTAGAAATGTGCCATTTCTTTGATGTTCTGTGGTGATTTGCAGAATATGTGTTTCTGTCACTAATACCTTTCCTGTTATTATGAAGGAAGTACAACACTAACTGATTCTAGCTGATTCTGACACTGATCTGCTCAAGTCTTTTCACCAGCCTGGCCTCCGTTCATTTTTCCATAAAATGAGGAGGGAACAGATGTTAAGCCTCATCCTTTCCACTGCTAACATTCTAGGGCTCTGTTCTCTGGGATTTCTTCTGACTTGCCATTGAAATTGTTTCTTTAGCTTTGGAGATGGCTTAGCCACTGCTACCCCATCAACTGGATAATTTGTCACCTGGGGGAAAAGCAGAAAACTTCTCCAACCACAGAAGGTTGGAAGAATTTTAGTTCCTTTATCTCCTCTGTGTTAGGGTCTTACTTGTCCTGTCCCAACTCACATTTCAAAATGAAGAAAAGAGTGATATGGCTCTGAAACATTTTGCTTCTAAAGTGGTGTTTCCTGCTGAATTAATTTGTTTTTTTTTAAGTACCTAATGCCTTTTGAACAATTTAAAATTTAATTTGAACTTAATAATTTACCAGCAATTTTCCCATAATACATACACATGCATGACTAAAATAATATCTATCTATCTATCTATCTATCTATATATATATATATACATACATACATACATACATATATATATGAGACTGTGAACTGTGTATGTCTTTGTGTGCCTAGATTAAAGAAAACCTGACAGTTTCTATATTTTCCTTATCTCCCAAATACTTATGTTACCTTTTCATTAGTTTAAACCTAGGAGATAAATAGGTAGTTTTATCTACATACAGCTCTTATATTTGGATCAAAAAGTGCTTTGAGGAAAAAAAATGTTAGCAAAAGCAAATGTCACCATTTGCAACTAAACACTTTACAGATAAATGATTCTTAGGTATTGAGAAATCTCTTCCTTTGACTTCTGATCCCCACAGTGACTCAGGAAAGAGAACAGGTGTTCAAATCAGATCGGATTCAGTTTTTTGCTCTGCTGCTCACTAATTACTGGGGGAATCAGGTTAGCCCTCTGGTCCTCGGTTTAGGCAGATGTCTGCAGTGTCTGTTTCATTCAGCTCAAACCTTTTCCAAGTTGTTGTAGGACTAAATAAGGTCATGCTTGTAACATACCTAGAAGAATGCCAAGTACATAGACCATTATTATTATGTTGGGGAGATAAAATTTCTCCTCTGCCCTCTGGGTCCTCCTGGCTGGTCTAAGAATTAAATTGACTTGAGACGGATTAACAGGAGAATATAAAATTTAATTTCATATGTGCAGGGGCTCCGTCAGACTGTGAAGCTCCCGGGCAGTCAGGCAATCGAGGTTTATAGGCTATTCTGAGCTAAGGAGAAGCAGGTCATGGGACCATGGGAAACAAATGTTTGGTAAACAAATGTTTGTTGGGTCCGGCAAAGACAATGGGACACAGACAGAACTTTGAACAAGCAGGGCTTGCTAAGTATGCCCCTCACCCAGGCTGTCACCCCTCACTCATAATCTCTGTATTATCTAAATTCTTTTAGGCAGATGAGGGGGAGGTAAAAGCTCTTTTAGAGTCTTTTGGGCCCCAGTTGTTTTCAGCTTAAAATAATCTGCAGGCCAGTAGATGAGTGGATTAAAAAAGCTGTGGTACTTTTATACCATGGAATACTATGCAGCAGTGCAAAAAGAAGAATCTCTTACCCTTTGAGACAGCAGGGAGGGACCTGGAGAGTATCATGCTAAGTGAAATAAGTCCGTCAGAGAAAGACAAGTATCACATGATCGCACTCATATGTGGAATCTAAGTAACAAAATAAACTGATGAACAGAGTGGATCCAGAGACATGAAAGCATGGAACAGCGTGCAGAATCTTGGAGGGAATGTGGGAAGGGTGGGTGGGTGGGTGGGAGGTAATCAACCAAGGAACTTGTATGCATATATGCATGGCCCATCGACACAGACAATGGGGTGGTGAGGGCCTGAGGCGAGGGGCAGGAGTGGGCTGGAGGGGGTCAATGGGAGGAAAGAGAGACATATGTAATGCTTTAAACAATAAATGATTATTTTTTTAAAATAATAATTACCTATAGGCCACATGGCACATTCTGGGGAGACTCATTCTGAACCCTACAATTATTAGGCCTGTTTATAGGTAAAGAAACTGAAGGTAGAGAAGGTTAACTGATTTGTGCAGCTGACAAAACTGTAACCTGTAGACCCAGGACTTTCTTGAGCCATTGGCATTTTTGCCTTCATTGGCCCCTTTTGCCAAAGGGGGAAAAACCCAATGGGCTTCATTATGACATATGCCTTACTGCTATATATTCAGTTTTTGTTCATATTTCAAAGGAAATGAAGATTAGAACATTTCTGTGGATCTAAACTGATCACGGGCTCTAGGTACTGTGCCCACTGTGTCTAATGATTAAATCAATCTTAAGTTAGAAAAAAACTGCTTCTTATGAGACAAACAATAACAATTATGGATCCTTCTATCCCTATGTTTGGTCTTGCAATTCAAAAACTGTTCTAGTGAGGTCTTCCAGCTACCCCCACAGTGCCTCTCAGAAGGTACTATAGTTAGCTTCTCCACCAAATTAGATAAAACCGGGACACCTGCCAACTCCCATTGCCTCACTCTCTGTGAGTGATGGATAGGATTGTACAAATTTAAAAGTTCATGATAAAAAAGTTAATATTTTAAACGTAAAATACAATAACTCTTCTACGTCAGATAATCAGATCTAAGATTAATTGCAAACAAATGTGTCCTAGGAAATGTGGTAGTCCATCGTGTCTTCTCCAGAAGTGGTATCTATGTTGAGTGTTCCCAAACAGTATCACAGTCGGTGCCTGGAATAAACATAATCAGGAGAGAAAGGGAGCCCGGAGTCGTGCATTTTTAAACCTGGAGGCTGCATGTAGTCATTCCTGTGAGAAAGAGGAAGTCTGTAGCAGTTCCTTCATGGTATTTGGGTTCTAATTTGAAGACGCCATAGAATATAGGAATTCAAAGCTTGAACTATATAAAGTCACTGGGTCATCCTCAAGAAACAGGCTAAATAAACACGGCAATCTCAGGATCAGCAGCCCTTCTTTGCTGGGTAATTCTTGTGTGCTGTGACCCACCGAGTTTCTTCAGACAGGAAGGTTTATGGATGCGGGGACTAAAAGCTCATGGGAAAATGCCTTCTGTAACCTTTTCCCTGTTACTTTTCTTGACTGCTGGGAGCTTTATTCTCAGCAGCGTAAGTGTGTCTGTGACATACAATCCGGTACAGATTTTAGCTACTCAAGTTTACAAACATGGACCTCAAACAAATAATCCACTTCATTAAAACAACATCAATAATCTTTCTGATGCATAAAAATGATGTTTCAGACTGAGAGAAATGTATTAGTACAGACGTAAGCTTAGGCGTCTGAATCCTTAGACCCAGAAACTGATTTCAAATTGAAGGTCATTTACATTAATCATTGACATGTCAGCTCAGAACTTGTAAATTTGTCAGCTCTAAAAGCAGTTTTACGTTATAAAGTTGCTCGGTAAAACCCTCCAAGTGTAGGATGGAGGCATTTATTGCCATTCATTATTATGCTCATTTGGGGGTTTGCCTTTTTAAAAATCAATTAAATGAGTTAGTGTGCTTTGAAAGGGTGTACTTAATTCTGCTTCAAATAGATCCTGATTATTATCAGTTTGGAGCTAAGGAGACAAATGTTTATTATAATTTAACTTAGATTTATTTAACTTTTAAAAATATTTTTTTTATTAATTTCAGAGAGGAGGGGAGATGGAGAGAGAGATAGAAATACCAATGATGAGAGAGAATCATTGATTGGCTGCCTCCTGCTTGATCCCCCATTGGGGATCGAGCCCACAACTTGGGCATGTAGTGTGACTAGGAATTGAATCTACTGGCCTGGCTGATTTATTAAACTTGTTAAGAGTTTGTTTGGGAAGACTATGCCACCTTTTCTCAAGATCTACTCAGGCGTGTTCAAACAAGTTAATTTGCTTTGGAAACATGCACAGCCACATGTTAGGAACCATAATAAGCACTGAACAGTCCAAACAACAACAACAACAGAAACACACCAGAAAGCCAGCAAGCAAGGAAGAATGTAAAGAAAGAGTGAGCAAAAGACAGTGTGAGAATTGGTTAAGAACAAGGGTTATGGAATCAGGTGGCCTGAGTTCGAATACTTTCTCTTCCAATAACAGGAAACAAAGGCCTGAGAAAATAACTTCTCTCTGCCTTAGTGTCCTCACCTTACAAGTAAACATTGGGGTGATAATGGCCCAGCCTCATAGGGCTGTTAAGAAGATCAAATTGGTTTATTCATGTTAAGTGCTTAGAATCATGCCTGGCACTTAACCCCCCATAACTGAATAGCCCTGCTGCCAAGGAACTGTGTATCAGGAAAACAGCAAACTCCAAACACAGATACATGGCCACATGGTGCAATAAATACTACGATATAAATCTGAGCAAAGTGCTAGAGGAGGCACAGAGTTGATACCAGATGGAAAAATACTGTGGTGATTAGGAAATGGAGGTGGTGAGGGATTAAAAACATCACTGCAGGATAAAATAAAGAGGGAGTTATTTATACGGAGAAACTAAGACCAAATTTCAAAGAGGAGGTTACCTGGAAGCATATTAAAATTTTAGAAAGCGTGTAGGTAAAAGAGCATGAGCAAAGGATTGGGGATATGAACATATAACATAGATAAAAAATGGTGATTTGTTAGGTGTGCTCCAGGCAGGGGGTGGCTCAGTCAAGGGGTATAAGTCTGGAAAAAATGGTTGGGATCAGGCTATCAATATCTTCTCATGAACATATGCTCGCTAGGAAGCCATTAAAGGATTTGCATGCAAAGGTGACATCATTGCATCTGTCCTTGAAAAGATAACTCTGAATAGAGTTATGTACACCAAAAACATGGGAGATTCAAGTAATTGCAAGGAAAAGGGAGGTGGCTAAGAACTGTATCTCCTTTGATCTAGAGTTATAGAGCTCAGGCTCAGTGGGGCCGAATGCTGCTGTGGGAGAACTGCTTAGAAATCTAATATATGTCATTTTATGATATTATAATAGTCCATGTATTTCTTTGATGATGTGCTTAACTCAATGGAGCTGTCTTTGAAATGCGTAGTGGAGCAATTTAAGTTAAAATGAAGTCTGGAAATGAACATTACTTAGATAAAACAGTGTTAGTTATAAAGATAGTTTCTTCCAGACTCTAAAACTATTTAGTAATTACAATACAAAATGGACACTGTAATAATGCATTCTTACTCTCAGGGGTTATATTTTTGCTTTGACTTAATGAAGCATTACTCTGAGGCTCTACTGAAGAGAGTAATCTTTGTGGTCTATTTAAGTACATATCATCTCTTCAAACCCCAAGTGAAAACTCATAGTGTAGAAACACGTTAAAGACTCTGACAGCTTTTCTTCGAAGAAAGTGTCTTGAGTGGTTATTGGGTATTTAATATGAATTTAAAATATATATGTATTTTTATCTTTTTAATTTGAATTATTTCAATTTCAGAAAGTACTAAGAGCTATTTGTACAAGCATTCAAATTTCTCAGAAGTCTTTTCACTAGGGTGTTATTAATGTTAATTATTTCTGCTGTGATTTGATATATATGAAGTGGTGATATGCTCATTCAAATTCATAGTGATCCTAATAGCCAAAAAGGGATGGGGGTGGGGGTGGGGGAGGACATGAACTTTCTGCAATGCTCAAAAGCTTGTTGGCAATATAATTCCTTAGTGTTTTCATATTGTAGGTTGACTTCCTATTCTAAATAAAGGCCAGTGAATTTGTGATGATTCGTGTAGAGTTGTTCTTTAAGCATTTCCCCTATATATATCAAGATTATTTAAAGCAATGAATGGATTTCAGAGATGATTCAAAGTATTGATGTCATCTAAGTATTTAGACTGGTAGTTCTGCTCTCTCTTGTCTCTGGTCTTTTCTCATTTTTTCCCCTCCCTCTTCTCACTTTCTCTCTCTCTTTTTAATTTCCCCCTGGCTCTCTCTCTGTCTCCTTTCTAAGTAGCTCAGAGAGCTATCATTTCATAAGAACCATCTATATTAATAAAAGGGTAACATGCTAATTAGACTGGACATCCTTCTGGACAAAGCCAGGGTGGTGGAGGCCAAAGCAGAGGCAGTTAGGGGCCACCAGCCAGCAGGGGAGGGCAGTTAGGGGCGACCAGGCAGGCAGGGGAGGGCAGTTAGGGGAAACCAGGCTGGCGGCAGAATGGTTAGGGTGATCAGGCAGGCAGACACGTGAGCAGTTAGGAGCCAGTGGTTTCGGATTACGAGAGGGATGTCCGACTGCTGGTTTAGGCCTGATCCCATAGTCAGACATCCCCCAAGGGGTCCCGGAATGGAGAGGGTGCAGGCTGGGCTGAGGGACCCCCCCCCCCCCCCGTGCATAAATTTCATGCACTGAGCCTCTAGTTTATCATAAAGACGATTGGATCATAAGAAATAAGTGAGAAGTTTCTATTTTAGTATTAATAAATTAATAATTATAAATTAGTATTAACAAAAATCTTCAAGATATTTTTCCTTTTCAAACAGATGCAAGAATGTATCTAGCATAGTATATATCTCCAAGGGAATATATACTATCTCTTGTTTTGTTTAGTTTTTGCCATGTGGCCTATTTTGCTACAAAATCATTCCTTTGCTACAATTAAATTCTTCTGTTTCTGGAATTTCAGCAATTTTGTAAAATATTTTTGTATTTTTGTAAGGTTCAATTGTTTCTTAATATCAACACTCTGCAGGGTATTTTGAAAACTCTTGTTCCAATCAAACTGACCTTTAGTTGTTTTCAAATTGTGCAACTCTTACATGTTAGATATTATCCCACTCAGGCTTTCCTATCCTGGAATATGAACAACTGTTCATAAACTTGTTGGTAAACTTAGTATTTCTCCAAACTCCTTTAACTCAATGCAACTTGAAAATATTGCAAACAAATAATTTTAAGGAGGAGAATAATTTGAAATCAAAGTAAAATTTTATTAAATGTTTTCTCAATTTTTTTATTTTAAATATTACATTAAAGGAACTTCACTGAAATCATGAGTTGTCATAGAAACAGCATTGCTGCTAAACGCTATCTTAAATAAAACCTTTTGCAAAAAAAATAAACTATGAAATTATTTTTGATAAATAAATGCTTTAGGCAATTTGAATTTGATAGTAATGATTTTAATATCAGTTAATACATGTAAAATTCAGATGAGGACGATTAATGCTTTTAATAAAAGCCACATAAAACATGTAGACATGAAACCTAGTCATTCAGAAGGGATTGAAATACTATTCAATGTTTCCAAGTTTTACAATTCTATTTTTTTATTATTATTATTTTTTTAATGTATTTTTTATTGATTAAGATATTACATATGTGTCCTTGTCCCCACATTACCCTCAATCTCCCCCCCCCCCCGCTCATGCCCTCACCCCCCCGTTGTCCATGTCCATTGGTTAGGCCTATATGCTTGCATATAAGTCCTTTGGTTGATCTTTCCCCCTTACCCCTACCCTCCCCTACCTTCCCTCCAAGGCCCGACAGTCCAATCAATGCCTCTCCGTCTCTGGATCAGTCCTTGTTCATCAGTCTATGTTGTTCATTATATTCCACAAACGAGTGAGATCCTGTGGTATTTATCCACTCTCCAGTTCCATCCATGCTGTGGCAAATGGTAAGAGTTCCTTTTTCTTCTTCCTCTTCTTAAAGAATACCTTTCAGCATTTCATATAATGCTGGTTTGGTGGTGATGAACTCCTTTAGCTTTTTCTTATCCTTGAAGCTCTTTATCTGACCTTCTATTCTGAATGATAGCTTTGCTGGATAAAGTAATCTTGGTTGCAGGTTCTTGCTATTCATCACTTTGAATATTTCTTGCCACTCTCTTCTGGCCTGCATGGTTTCTGTTGAGAAATCAGCTGACAGTCGTATGGGTACTCCCTTGTAGGTAACTGACTGTCTTTCTCTTGCTGCTTTTAAGATTCTCTCTTTATCTTTTGCTCTTGGCATTTTAATTATGATGTGTCCTGGTGTGGGCCTCCTTGGGTTCCATTTGTTTGGGACTCTCTGCACTTCCTGGACTTGTAAGTCCATTTCTTTCACCAGGTAGGGGAAGTTTTCTGTCATTATTTCTTCAAATAGGTTTTCAATATCTTGCCCTCTCTCTCCTTCTGGTACCCCTATAATTCTGATGTTGGTACGCTTGAAGTTGTCCCAGAGGTTCCTTACACTATCTTCATATTTTTTGAATCTCTTTTCTTTTTTCTTTTTCGGTTGGGTATTTTTTGTTTCTTTGTATTTCAAATCTTTGACTTGATTCTTGGGATCCTCTTGTCTGCTGTTGGATCTCTGTAAATTATTCTTTATTTCAGTCAGTGTATGCTTAATTTCTAGTTGGTCCTTTTTCATGTCCTCCATGGTCTCACTATACTTATTGAGGGATTCATTAAATTTATCGGCGGTTTCCATAAAATTCTTGAAAAACCTTATAAACGTGGCCTTGAACTCTATATCCAGTCGTTTGCTTTCCTCCATTTCTGCCATTTGTGACCTGTTTCTTTGTCTCCGCATTTTGGCTGCTTCCCTGTGTTGATAGAGTGGCCCTGCGCGCCAGGTGTCCTGTAGGGCCCAGTGGCTCAGCCTCCCCAGTTACCTGAGGTGGACACTCTTGGTGCACTCTTGGTGCCGTGGTTGTTGTAGGATCACTGGGAGGAATTGACCTCCAGGCCAATTGGCTGTGAGAATCAGCTGTGTCTGAAGTGGGAGAACTTCTGTGCTGAAGACACCCTTCTGGGGCAAGACTTGCTTCAGTGGGGCTTTGGTGCTCACTGAGTCTGCTCCCTGAGTGTATCCCTTATGGATCTGAGGAGTTGCAATCTGGATGGTCCCCCTCTGACCACTGGGTACAGTGGCTTCTGGATCTAAGGAGGTGCTAATTCAGCCTCTGCCTGAGGCCACACAGCAGGAGCCATGAAGAGGCTCAGCTGTGAAGCAATGCAAGCCGCTGCGGGGCCTTAGGCCTTCTCTTGGAAGTTCCGGGTCTGCCTGGCTCGCCTGCAGTTAGGTACATTCACATGCAAAAGCCTCTGCCGCAGCCTGGGTGGGGCGGGGTCTCAGGGAGTCAAAGGGCGGAGAAAGCAGCTATGGCTGATTCTCCTAAGGAGTCGCGCGTCTCAGTGTCCCGGTAACGGCTGCAAGCACCTCTGAGGGAAAGCCGCACTCAAGTTCGCCTGCTGCCCGACAGTCTAGCTTCTCCCCGTATGAGTCCTGGGTCCCCAGAGACTTCCCGGAACCGGAGTTCAGAGCAGTCGGGAGCTTGTGATTCAAAAAAAACAGCCGCGTCCTCAGGTGCCACCCCCTTTCCGCGGGCGCGAGCGGCCGCCATACCTCTGCACTTCACCTCCGCAGCTCCTCTGGCTCTCAGCGTGCTTTTCTTTCCTTCTAGTTGTAGAATTTACACTCAGCCAGGCTTCCTGTTGTTCTGGATGATGTCTTCTCTGTCCTTTGCGGTATTTTTCAATTGTTGTGGGAGGCGGCAATTTCCCAGTGTTTATCTATGCCGCCATCTTAGTTTCTCCTACAATTTTATTTTAAAAGCTGGATTTTATGACAACAAGAAAAATCAGGATAAAATTTATCTTTTTAAATGACAATCATTTGGCCTAAAGTTTTATGACATACAAAATATACTTACATGTATCATCTTCCCTGTACTATGAGTATCAAGACAAATTCAGAAATTGATTCTTTTTAGCTATTGATATGCATATGTTGTTGTCTCAAGAGATTGGAATAACTATTTATTTTAGTGTAACTCAGCTATTGATATATCTTGCAGTAGAATAGTCATATATATACATTTCATTGGCATTAAATTATGTTTTTTTGTGTGTGTATGAGAAATACTGGCTCATATTAAATATTCATGTGACTTAAAACACAAGGCCTCTACTTATCCCTTTTGTTTTCCAAATTTGATTTGTGTATTTATTTTACCAAGTGCATTGGCAAGTTAGTAAACTGTATTTTTTATTTATACTTCAGAAAAGCAATAATTAAAACATATATATTCTAATATAGAGCAATCAGTAAGTGAGCCTACATTTATTTGCATTCCGTAAGTATATTTGATTTTCATAATATGTATTCACACCAAATAATTCTGGATTTATAAAATACAATTAGGCTTCTAGCATTGATAAATACTGACAGTTTAAATAATTAACTGATTAATTTTTAAAAAACAGGTGAAATAGAAGCATAACTGAACTCAATGTGCCTTCTATGGCCATAAGCAAGCTTTTGTTTTTAGCTTTCAGTGTAAAATACTATCACTTTCCCATATGTAATTGTGAGAGTAGTTGTCAAAGTGCATTTTTGCCTCTTCAAGTGTTCATATTTAACTACCATTACTTTATAGTTATCTCATTGGAACTCTTAGGCCCAGACAAATGAAATGTTCTGTTCAAGTATTAAATTTTGATTAATTTATACCTCATGTATTTGAAATACACTAGGTTAAACTGCCGACTTTTAAGAATGATTTTAAAGTTCTCACTTTAGATTTGGCTAATGGTTTCCTTGACTTAAGATGAAATATATATACTATTTAAATGTAGCAGCTATGTGTTTCTTACAAAATCTTATCTAAAATAAATTCTTTCTGCCATATCTCAAGCCAACTCTTACAGGCAACTTCTGTAGTCCAGCTGGCAATTGGGTAGAACACATATGCAATTAAAAGGAAAGCTAACCATTTTAAGGCGGTGATTATTACTTTAATATTCAACAATAAGTTGAATGTCCTCGTCTTAATGTCTATGAAATAGTTTATTTCCTACCTTCCTCAGTTTATTTCCCTGTTTCCATTTTCCTTGGAAATGAAACATGAAGTTTGACTATCTGGGTATCTCATTTTAATTTTGTTTCAGTATTTTATATTTGAGTCCCTTTGTCTTGGAATAGATTCAACTCTAATTACAACCTAATTAATTAGCCTATCACTGCTTCATAGATGCAGGCAGAGACATGAAACTCCTGAGTCAGAGCAAAAAGCTTAATCACTCAGGGCCCTGCATGCAGCATGAGTATCAGCCTGTGCATCTGCTATCCTTGCCCTCAATTCCCATGGAAGCAATACAACGGTGGACTGAGACGGACACTGCCCATGCATGCAGTGACTTTGCATCACAGCTGAGGAACCCTGAGCTTGGGGAACCCACATTCTTATGGCAGATATTAGGCAAGCCTGCCCTTTGTCCCAACAGAGACATCACCTCATCTCTCAAGGTTGTTTACTTCAAACACCACCTGAGAAATAGCCTGGGTAAAAAACCTCCGAGGTCCTGCAGTCTGGGCATGCCCAGTAGGACATGTTGGAGTACTCGAGACCTGCAGGGGTCTCTATCACATGACATATGTGCAGCTATTGTAAATCTTTTGACATGCATACCCTATTTTAGGTAGGTCTGTGTGCACATTTCTTAACTTTTTTGGTATAGGACTGACTAATTGAATGTGTATATGACAAACTCTGTGCGTACCAGTTCACTTCCTTAATCCAGATTATTTCCTAGAACATTAGCCTCAAGTAAATTATTAGCATCAATTGATTAATGTTCAGATTCATTGCCTTAAAAATAAACTCATAAAGCTCAATAAAGTTTATATGCAGGGATGACAGGGTCTTGGCTGTGATTTTATATTCAGAAGTGAGAGTAGATGGCGGTGACTGATTATACAATGTCAGTGTACGGCTGATACTTGAAACACCTCAAATGAAATGATTCACTTGTAGCATGCATGCGTGGAAAAGCATGCCAAATTTGCAAAGAAAAAAGACTTTTTGATACCACTCTGTTAGATAGTTCCATCTCCTTTTCACTGTCTTCTGTAGTTTTCATACTCCAAACTGGTATCAATTTTCCCTTCAGTTGATAATCAGGCCCTCAAAGATAGCTTCTAAATGTGGCCAATCACCCAACTTTCAGTTATGATCTAAGAAATTGGATTTAATCAGTTTGAGACAATAAGAGAAAAACAAATGTCTAGAAACTGCTCCTATTTGTGGCCATTGTTAAAGGGTTAGAATATTTAAGCACTTATCCCCACTTAAGATATTAGAAAAAGAAGAAAAATTTGATGATTACTTTGAGAAACAGCAGGTTAGATTGTAGAAGCAGTGATTAAGATGGCACAAGTTATCTCAAGTGGTGCCGAGAGATGTCAGAGTTTAATGGAATCATTTCTAGAGTCCCTAGAAGACAGGATCTACATGTTTCCAGTGCATTTCCCCCCCTTCAGATGATCCCAGGAAGAACATATTACGTTGTTAACTGCTTTTTATTAATATTGCTGTAAAAAGCAAAAGCAAAATGGCCATCCTTCACTACAAGCCAAACTTAAATTTGTCATAATTTATAATACCAAAAAGAAGCTATTCAAATTACAGGGTGGGAACAACCAGAACAATTTCTTGGATTTAGAAAAGTCAGGTTCGCCCAGCCGGCATGTCTCAGTGATTGAGTGTCAACGTATGAACCAGGAGGTCATGGTTTGATCTGGTCAGGCCACATGCCCAGTTGAAGGCTTGACCCCCAGTAGGGGACGTGCAGGAGGCAGCAAGTCAGTGATTCTCTGTCATCATTGATGTTTCTATCTTTCTCTCTCCCTCTCCCTTCCTCTCTGAAATCAATAAAAATATATTTGAAAAATCAGGATCAGATTATTGTAGGGTAGGGAGTAAAGACAGGTGGGTGAGTCAGCCCGTGAGGGTAATACTGGTGGTAGTGGGGATAGCAATAATGTTCTTACAGCTGTTTACTGGGCCTTTATCCTGGTCGCTGGTCTGGCCTTTTTCTGCCCATGCCCACCTCACAGACTGAGGAGTTAACTGGAAATTTCCTCTTAGAGCCTGTGCATGCCTTTCTTCTTGACCGCACCGGGAAAACCTGGAATGCCAGGATTCCATGCCCAAGTGAATTAGAATCTGCTTCTAGACCCGGAGTGAGTTTCCCCCCCAGCTGTGTCTTCCTGAGGTAGACGGGCCTGTTGGTGGTAGCCTATAATTTACTTCCTCTGCCTTGATACATTTTCCTTCTCATATATTTTACTTCAATTAGTCCTTATGTGATCTCAGAGTTTCTCCCCGAGGAAGAGGCTGATTTCACGTCCATGTCTTAAAACCTTGCAGCTGTAGTTAATATTTGTAGGTCTAATTTCACCTACCCCAAATCACCAAGCTCTGTGATGGCAAGTGGCCTCAAATGAGAACTCACCACGCTTACTTTTGAGTGTTTCTCTTGGCTGACTTTCTGACTTGTAGAACTTCAGTTTACAACCATCACGTATTGTGTGTTTTCTAAGGACATGCTTGACTTCCAAGAGCTCTGGAACTTTCCTGCCCCTTCCTATCTTAGCTGATCTCCTTGCACTTGACTTCGTCCTTACTTTGGCTATTTTTCGTCTCTCTCCTTTTTAAAGCAGTTCCTGTCCTGGTCTCTTTCTGGCCAAGCCATGGAACTTCCTCTTTCCTTTCACCGCCTTAAAATTCTCTCTGGATATTGTCTTTTACAATGTCTTCTCCTTTTTCACCTCAAAGATGCTTTTGTTTCAGATTTTAGGATTTGGATATAATTCTAAATGTGGCTGTGGGATGTAAAAAGATATAAGGGATCTACCACAAGCATTCTTTTCTGTAGGTGTTCCCTTGTGGTCATTTGCCATTTTTGTGTGTGCCTAGTGAGAGCTTCGTGGTTGCGCAACCTGAGTAGTCAGACAAGGCTCTGGGGTAAAAAGGACCTCACCCTTGATTTAAAGCTCTGCTGTTGACATCATAACAGTCTTACAAAATGTACCCTTCAACTCCTGTTTTGTATGTGAAGCTCCATGGGACAATGGCACACGTGCCAGGGGCCTGCAGCCGGGGCTCATTCATGATGATGCCTAGCTCCACCCTCCTTTCATTCCCTGGGGTCCAGGTCCTACCTGGTCTTCCCCTTCCCTCTCCCTGCTCTGCCCTACAACACTGTTGCCTTCTGGAGGGTGGATGGAGACAAACTGTTTTGTCTACTGAGTGGGGGTAGAAAGAAAGAGAGGCCCAAGTTTTGCTGATGGCCTCCAACACTAGCAGAGATCTGGACACAGGCACAGGGGTAGGGAGGATTGGGGTCTGGTATTGGAGAAGTTTTGGAGTGGGATGTGATAGCAACTGTCTCCACCGTGGGTTGGCAGCAGCACAGCCCATTTGAAAAGACCCCTGGGGGGAAGGTCACCTGTTTGCTGCAGGTTGGGGCAATGGACTCATGAAAGGGGAGATGTCTGCCTTAATTTCCCAGAGCCCACCTCTAGCTGGGACCTGCAGTGTCGCTCCAGCAGCTAGTGGAAGGAGGAACCTGGCCTTCTTCAGACTTGAGTGCGTACCTGACCTAGCTGTGAGGTGGCGTCCTTGCTTACTTGCAAGGCCCTGAACTCAGCTGAGAATCTTGTGCTCTAGAGAGAGTTTCCTGAGCCAGCTCTGTCCCTGGGGCACCCTCTCTTCTTTTTCCAACCTTCCTTAGTCAGGATTGTGTTGGTTCTGGCCAGTTCAAGGTACCCTCTAAAATAAGAATTATGCAATTTTGGTGATTCTGCACATAAACTGAATGCTCTTATATTTGCATTTAAAACTGACATTGCATAATGTTGATATAAACAATAAAATTCATGCTAAAATGTTTAACTTTTAAAAATTTTCTTTACTTAGAATCTGATTATATAGCAAATAAAAATGATGTCAAGTCAAGAAAGAAAAAAGTGAAAAAATGTTATACCTATAATTGTACTTTTTTCCTGCTTTTTCAAGAAGGAGGCCTGTATTTTTATTTGTATTGTGTTCTGTAACTTATGTAGCAGGCCTGGTATGTAGCCACTTCTGTTTACCCTCAAATAAAGATACAACAGCCAGCACACTGAAGCAGAAACATAAGCATCTGTATAAACCCAGCAATTCAACTCCTGGGGAGATAAGCAATAGGAATGCACACATATATTTATTTGAAAACATGTACAAGAATGTTCATAGAACCACTACCTCTCGTAGCCCTAATCTGAAAGTTATCCAAATGCCAAATAAATTGTGGAAACGGATTACACCTCAAGCAACAATATAAATGAATCTCACAAAGATGATGCTGAATGTATATAAATTCAAAAACAGGCAAGACTAATCCATGGTATTAGAAGTCATGTAATGGTTACCCTTGTTGATAGGTTAAGTGGTGAGGGAAGGGATAATATTCCATTTCTTGATCTTGATGCTGGTGACCATGACGTGTTCATTTATGAAAATGTATCAAGTTGTAACTTAACATTTGTGCACTTTTCTACATTTATGTTATACTACAATACAAAGTTGAAAATAGACTAGCACGAAAAATCCTTCATTCTTCTATTCACTGCTACTATCAAGTAAGACCTGATTCTATTAATGTAAATTTCAGTGCAAGAAATGATATAGCAAAATCAATTCCTTTTTTTTTATGCTAGAGTTATAGACTCTGCAGCTAAAGAAGAAGAAGAAATGATTGTTTTGACCCAAATTTTGTAAATATGGAAAGAGTAAGAAGAGGCTAAATATATTGCTATTACAAGAATCCTCCTAGATAGGGACAAATTCTTGGATGGGGTTACAGAGATATTCTGTTCAGGAATTAGAACCATCCTTGGTAATGTTAAAGCTGTGTGTTTTTGTAGGTAAAATTCCATTGGGCCTGTAAGAAGAATGTACTCCTGTTGATATAGTGCAGTTATGTTTTTTTCCTTCTTTTCTTTTACTTGTCAATATTGACTAACAGGAAATCTGTTGGAACAGTTTTCAAATATTCTCAGTTTCCTCATAGGAGCAGTGTATCCATTGTATAAACTTTGAAAAACTGGTAAAGGCCAGCCAAAAGCAATTTCCTACAACCTGTAATAATTATAGAATATTTAAGATAACTTTTATTCTCTATATTCCCATAATTTGGCAAATCTACAAAGTATGGAAAACCAGAAAAATTAATATTCCATGATAGAATATTTAATTAACTTATTATCATCTATCCCAACTATATTAGCAGATTCCTATATGGTTTTTCTGCCAGTAGTTTCCTTGGAATGATTCAGCTTTTTTTCTATCAAGCGATAATTTTCTAACAACCAAATATGAAAATATTACATTACTGAACTTAAATGTCTCAGTTGACTCCCTATTACCCATTGAATAAGACCCAGTGTACTTAATCGGGTCTATAGTGCCCTTCACAATTTGCTCCTCATCTCGTCTGAGCCTATATCTCTCACCTTGTCTTTTGCCATTTCTCTGACTTTCCTTAGCTTTATTAACCTGGGCATAGCGTGGTTTCAGGATTATGCCATGACTTCTCGTATGTTTACTGCCGTACTTTGTTTAGAAGGCCCTTTACTTCCTCTTGAATTCTATCCCCATCAAGAGTTAATTATCCTGCCTTGGTGTGTGTGTGTGTGTGTCTGTGTGTGTGTGTGTGTGTGTGTGTGTTAATTTTTGAATTAAGCACCTTGTCTAGAATTCTGTGGCTTTGGAAAGTAATGCAGTTTGACACATCTTAATCTTCGTAATCAGAAGATTGATGGTTTACAGAAATTTCAAGTGCCTTTCAATGTCAGAAACACTGTAAAAAATTCCACCAGCCTGGTCTCTGACCAAGAACAACAAAAAACATGACAGAAAATCTAAACAAAATTTCCATTCAACTTGTTGTAGTTTAGCTACCCAGGACTCAATGGCCATATGACTTTGCTGACCTGCACTGGCTTGGTTGGAGGTCAGTATGTTTTTTTGGCAAAGAGAAATGGAAAGTGTGTCTTTTTCAGACAGATTCTATGTTTATCCTGTTTACTTGTGATATTTTAAAAAATTAAATTGTTCACCCTTAGAGGCTTCCCTTTTCCTCAGTGAACTCCATTTTGTAATCTGGACGTTGGTCTATTGAAATACTGCTCCTGGCATCCACAGCAAAGAACTTCTGACTAAATAAACTTAGCAGTCAAAGGTCTGGTCTACACTCACTTGGGTTATTTTCAATTCTCCCGAGACTGAGATCACCATAGCAATGACATTTTACTCTACCTAGCTCCTTATTGGAGATGCCTATTAATACACCATTTATCAGAACAGATTATTGTGGTGTTACAATAATACTTTTTACAGAAATTCAAACTGTCCTACCTCCCTTGCATAGCCCTTTCTGCCTTGAACTTTTTTCTCTTTTTACAGACAAAATCATTTAGCTCAAGCTAATTTAGTAGGGGAAAATATAGAACAGCCTGAACTCAAAATTGAGAATAAGGTTTAATAACCCTTCAAGGCATGTAGCGGCCCAAAGTTCTGGCACAGATTAGAGTTTGAGATCCAGGCTACAACGAGGAGTGTAGCTGGGCGTAGAGCTAAGGTGAAGGACTACGTGCGAGGACTAAGGACTGCCTTTTGAATGAAATAAATGGAACGAAATGGATGGAATAATGTGGAGTCCAAAGAGTCAGTCGGATAGATGTGATTCACGCACCTACGTAAAATGTGCGAAAGAGAGGAATAATGAAACATGTGAGAAGAATGAGGAGGAACTCCCCGAGCAGGTGGGAACACAGGAGGAAACATTTTCTAGGGAATCTGTGGTCCTACTTACTGTTAGGTGGTCTGAGCAAATTCGTACAGGCAATGTATACTCCCCGAAGCCAGAGGGCACAGAATACTGAAGTGGGCTGAACTTGTCCATTGGTCTCAACCGCCTTTCCCCTCGTCTACTTCTTTCCTCTTGATTCTCATCATTTCCCCTCTTTACCAAGAGAATCTGACAATATGCCCAAGTTCCTCAAGAGTCCTATCAACATACACAGAATAGAGAAATGATCCTTTCCTGCCTTTGTATACTTCCCTTTGCCTGTACTGGCTTTTTTGAGGTTATTTATATAAAATCAGTTTATAATTTAACAGATACACTATTTTTCTTAAATATTTGGAATAGTAGATTTTAAAGTGGATCCCAAACAAATGACAAGCATACTGTTTGGCTTCACATCAGCATAGCGTGGGGTAGGTTGTGTTTAATACATTTCCAGGAGTGGCAATCAACTCAAACGTATCATTCGTGGCTGGCATTAAAAATTATTTCCCCATAAATGTACTTGTTGCTTTCTTTAGAGGTCACCATATACCACCACAGCTCTGTCTTTTTCTTATAATTTTTCCATCCTCTAGCAAAAACATTTTTTTAAATCTCAACTTTCAGGAAACTTCATGTCCGATCCTTCCTTTCTGTTTTCTGTGTGCTTTGTTTATACCTCTGGGTTAATGGATTTGCACTGTAATTATTCTGTGCATCCCTTTCTTTCCCACCAAATGGTAATCTCTTTAGGAATGAAGAACATGCCCTATTCATTCTTACTGCACAGTATGTAACATGGCGTCTGTCTTAAAATAGGCAGTTGGTATGTATTGGAGAGAGAGTTTCATTACATTATGAATAAAAAGCAATTTTCCAAGGGCTGAATTCATGCTACAGTTAACAAGGTTTCAATCCATGATTGCACCAGAGGCAAAGGAAATAACAAGTTATTAATGATACCATGAGGGAATATAATTTTAACAAAATGAAATGGATATCTAAGTGCATTAATATTGAAATGGAATATATGCATTAGACAGAAGCATAGCCCAAATTGGCTACCAGATTGCAGACTCCAAAGGTTCTAGTATTAATTTCTGAGTTTACAACTTCAAATTAGATTAATTTGCAGTGAGGCAAATTGCTTTCTTTGTAGCGGAGTCTGTGTAAACTCCCTTCCCCTTGGGCTATTAATATGAGGCAGGGCCAATTAAAATTAAAAAGTTTCTTATCAGTATTTCAAATGGCTTTTATATTTAGGCCAGAAGGAAAAGCAAAACTCAGCTTCTTGCTATCTTCTTTTCTTTCTCACATGAATGAGGACTTAACCAGTAACAGTCAGCTCTGACTTTATAAAACCTTTATCTCAGATTTTGTTTTCAAAAAAATTTTCTGGAAAATAACAGTGTCTAAATCGCTTATTAACTAGCTGCCAAATGAAGGAAAAGGGCTTCTATGGAGCACAAGTTCAATTTTTTTCAACAGTTTTGGGTGAAATACTTGATTTTTTTTTTGTGGTCTTTAGAATCCAGACTGACAGGAGCTCAAATGCTAGCTCTGCCATTGGTTCTCCAAGCGATCCTGACATTGTCACTTCAAGTCTGAGTTGATTTTCTAATTTTTAAAACAGGGATGCATTATGACTACTTTAAAGATACGTCAAATGCACATATGCATACATTTCTGTGTGCACAGGTCACTTCCAGAAGGCTATCGGAGGAACAGCTGTAGTCTGTCCCTCCTGGTGGAAGGCCTGGGTGCCTCCTAGCTATCAGGTTTGGAAGATAGACTTACTTTTTATGGCATACCCTTTTACACCGTTAGAATATTGTACCATCACATGTATTACCCTTTTAAAGGTAAATTGCTCAATTAAAAAATAAAACACCATAAAATATGAAATACAGTTTCCAACACAGTTCCTGACATGATATTTAATAAATACTGTTAACTCTACCTTCTATTTTATCTTCTAAATACTCTCTCTTATCTGGTACCCACAGGAAAATATAGCCACTTTTAGGAAAATTTAGATTCTATTATATTTTATCTCAATCCATCTTTGTGTTTTACTCAAGATGTTTTAGGTTTTAATTCTTCACTTGTTTGTGACCATTAAATAAGTTTAAATGCACGATTTATTTGAAAAAGTTTAAAGTTTGTTTGTTTTGTTTTTACTTCTTTGTGGGTAGGGCTAATATATTCTAGAAAGTTAAATCTTCTAGATTATTAACAGTTAAAATGGAAAACGCTAAAGATACTGATGTTTTTGGAAAATCTAAACTCTGATGACTTAGCTTGTCATCCTGTTGTGTAAAACATACATCTAAAAACCTAATGATAGCACATTCATTCCTCTAAGAAATGTTTATATTATCTGCTGTGTGTGTCAGACACTGTTCTAGACCCGTGAGCAAGGCAGACAAATCTTCTTCTTGCAGAGGACGCACTGCAGGAGGTGCATAGTAAACAATAAACGTGATGTGTAAGTAAATTATTTAGCACATTGGAAAGTGGAATATGCCACAGAAATAAGACAAAGATTGAGGTAAGGAGAAATGAGAGGCTAGAATGGTGGTGACTTTGGTGGTCAGAGTGGCCTCACTTGACTTGAGCCAAGAGTTGGGGAGGACAAGAGATTAAAACAACACAGATATCTGGGGGAAGAGCATTCCAGGCAGAGGAAACAACCATTTTAGACTCTAACCAGAAGCTTGCCTGTGTGTTCAAGGAATAGCAAGGAAGTGGCTGCAGGAGGTGTGAGCAAGAAAGGTGTGGTAGGAGAGGAGACTGTGGTAAACCGGTTTAGGATCATGTAGGGTTTTGTAAGCCTATTGAAGAGGTCAGCTTTTCCCCTGAGTGAGATAAGGAGACCTGGAGGGTTTGGGGCAGAGAAATGACGTGCTCTGACTTCTTTTCTTTAAAAGGATCACTCTGGCTATTCTATTCAGAACAGATTATAGGAAGGCAAGAGAGAAAACAAGAGATTGTATTTATCAGTGTAAATATAGGCAAGAAATTGTGTCCAGTGTGGGAGCACTGGGTTTGCTGAGATGTGAGTGAAAGTCAAGGACAAGGATAACTTGAAGCTGTGTGGGCTGAGCACCTGGGAAAACGCCATCTCCGTGAACTGAGATGGGGATAACTGAGAGAGAATCAGAGAGGGAGGGGACTATCCCGGCCATTCGTTTTTGAACATAATAAGCATGAGATATCTATTAAATATCTAAGTGCGTATGGCGATGAGGCAGAGAGGTCCAAGGTGAAGATATAAATGTGTGCTCATCAGTCTAAATGGAGATTTTAAAATTAGTCACTTACTTTTAGTCTAGGAAAAAGATGAGGGATCTACCTCCCTGTATATGCAATGATGTGCATTTGAGGACGCTTATTTTTACTAAAACCATGTTTCCTTTATAAAGGAGCTCGTTGTAAATTATTGATTATTTCACTTACGTTTTTGGTTGTTAGCAGAGGTTGGGTTGATATTAAAACATGAACTTGGTTGTGTTGTGGGACTTATATAGGAAAGTTTGCTGGCTACATTCTGGCCATTGAGGTCACTGAGTGAGCGGAGCGACCACCCAGGCGAGTATCAGAGGCCCAGAACAGCAGTGGGGGAGCTGCCATGGGTCTCCTGAAGAAAGCAACGAAACAATGCTCGTTCAGAACTGGGCAGGTCATGTGTTTACTGCTTTAGGCTTCCAGATGCACTTAGGGATGGAGGAAACACCAGCAGGAGGCTGGGATAACCACAGCTCCTTACGTGGAGGTCGGAACTAGTAGAATGTTGGCATACATATGAATATGATTTCATTCATACACTCAGGTGAAGTCTGGAGACAATTAAATTACATATAATTAAGGTATAATAGCTAGGAAGATTGACGTCAGTTTGCCGTCTTTGCTAAGAATACTAAAAGTAAGCATGAGATGCATTTGTGTAGGCCAATCTTCTTGTTTTCGTAAGCTTTGTCCTTTTTATTTTTGTAAATATTTTATTGCATATTTGAAGGCTTCCTCATATTTATTTTTTTTAAATATTCATGTTTTTTTGTAGCATGATTCAAGATGTAAATAACATTTTCTATTAAATTTTAATAATGGCATCAAAAACATTGAGTGACTACTATGCCCTACATGTTGTAATATAATTTTGGGGAAATATAAAATATAGTCTGTATGCTCTTCTCAAAGGTGACATTTAATATTTTAATTTCTAAAAGTGAGAAATCATAAATGGTAGTATGCTAATTCTTTCACTCTGATACTCAGTTTGATCATGATGATTTTCATAAGTCTATTACAAAAACACTTTGATAGTCTGAAGATGTAGATCTGTGTAAAATGTCAGCCTCATCAATTAGACTGCAAAGATTTTTAAGAGCAATAATTTTTAAAGGTTGGGGCAACTTTAATGATAAATTCTCTAGCTTTATATCTTAGAACAAGCATGCTGCACTACAATTTCTGTAAGGATAAAGTCATAAAGATATCTTAGTTCGGTCTGCTGCCTATCCTCCCATATAATAAAAGGCTAATATGCAAATTGTCTCCCCGGGAGTTCCACCGGGAGACCAGGAGTTCGGTCACTCACTATGACGTGTGCTGACCACCAGGGGGTTGTGCAGAACATGGCGGGTGACCAGTGGTGAGGAGGGGTGCTGAGGGAGCGAGGGGAGGAAGAGGTGGAGAGGCTGGGAGGCAGGGAACCTGATCGACCCTGATCGCCGGCCAGGCCTAGGGACCCTACCTGTGCACCAATTTCGTGCATGGGGCCTCTAGTAGCATTCTACTGAACAAAATTCCCAGCAGAAAACTGTTGAAGGTGGTCATGTGACTTACTGGGACCCCAGCCATAGTAGACCTGTGATTTTAACTTTTGTTTTCTTACCCATGTGAACTTCAACTTCCTAGCTACCTTTTTATGTCAGAAAATGCTTCTGATGTAAAAGTCCTATTTTATGAGAATGAGCTCACGTCTCTGAATTCCATCCCATCCCAGATCTTGATCCTATAATTTTTTTTACTATCTTATTATGTGCATCTTGGTTTTAAGAAGGTTTTAAAATTTTCTTCAGGAGCAGTGTTAATCTGAATTACTTAGTCTTTCATTAGAGGAAGCAGAAGTGATGAACAACAGTTAATATATTCACATTTATATCTCTACTCACTGCTATACTAAAGAGAAGCATTTTAAAGCTGTAGGGCCAAAATGTTTATGCTTAGTTACAGCAAAATGTGAGGTCCAAGAGCGTTTCCTGTCCTGCTCTCACTTCTGTTCTCCACACACCTCCACCAGCAGTTTCCAGCCCATTTCTGAATTCCTTATCCTGCTGTCTTTCCATTCACTCAACATGTGATCATTCATTCAAAAATAAACTGACTTTAATATGCAGATTATTCTAATGTTCAGTCCTTGAGGCTTAAGATCTACTTTGACAAAATAAAAATGTACTTATAAATCATATTTAAAGATAAAGAAAATATCATGAGTGCTGTTTATGGGCTGCATGATAGATCAACATCACTTTGAGAGAGCATAGTTGGTTGCAATTATTAGATTGTATTTGATACAAGGTTGAGGATTAAGAGTTACAAGGATTATGATTTAAATAAATTGTTTATATCAGTCAAGGTTGCAAGTTGACCAGGGAATATATAGGTATGTATTAACTCTAATAAGGAGAAAATATGCAGAAGTTAGAGCTTCCTCTTTAATGTTAAATGCCTACCAAAAGACCAAGACAAAACAACCTTGAGCTGTGACTTTACCTGAGTTAACTGTGTCTTGACAGGGAGTGACATTGCAAATAAGTATTATGGGCCTATTTGTTTCTAAAACAATGTGTCACTCTCATAACCTAGTTGTAAAAAAAATATACTTGCATTTATTCTTTATATGTAATGTATATGTGTACACACAGAGACATATACGTATGATATACACTCACCTTATCCTGGGTAAGATTCTAAAGAACAGAGATTGTGTCATTTTTCTAGAGCGCTTAATTCCTCCTCAACCTGACACATGGGACTCTCTAGTTATAGGTACTAAGAAGACTGTTATTTTTTTTACTAATACAAGAATATTTCATACAAAGTTATGTCATATAATGTGATTCCATTTCAATAATAATTACTCAGTATAAATCCACTTAGTGTTAAAGTGATCTTTGTATCCCTGAATCTTCCTAATTTGGCTACCCAGTCTGGTCCAGGTGTAGTAAGAGAGAAGAGAAATGTTCTCAGCCAAACCATAAAAGCTTATTTAATAGTTATAAAATGAACATTAAACACCAAATTCCCTGTGGCAAACTTGAGAAAATTCTGCTGATATATAGAAGACAATTAAAAACTGTACCAAATTTGGAGTTTCTTAAAAAAAAGTGTCTCATATAAACATAATGAAAAATTTAATAAGATTTTTTTCCTATTGTTCATTCAGTGAGGCTACCAATTTTTTTTTCAGAGGTAAGTAATTACGCTATGTCTGGATAACGGCTAAGCTAAAAATTGCACCATGGGTTATTCTGCTAGAAAAAAATATAATCTTTATGGTATTCCAACTGATTTCTAAATTAGAGGTAAAGAAATTATTACAATTAACCCATTTGACATGTAAAATTTTATAGTCATCATCATGAAATTATTTTTAATACCCAAGTTTTAGTTAATTTCCTCCTGTTTTAACATCAGGACTACAGAAAAGCTAGCTATTATCCTCAACATTCTAGCTATTTTAACGACATGTAGCAACCATACAGTTTTTAGGGCCAACTCTTCCTTAACCACTTTTTCTGATTGAATATCTGAAGTGCTAGATTTTGTTAAAGGGGAGCTTTTTTTTGTATTCTGTTTCTAATTTTGACATTTTCATTTTTTGCTGCTCTATGAAGTAAGTTTTAGAAAGTCTGAGGTATTTTATGAAGTAAGTTTTATGAGACAAGATGCTTCTTGCTTAGATTAATGACCAGAAGAGAAGGAGAGAGTGGGGACCAAAATAGTTAGAAATTTTGTTCTTCAGAATTCACTCAACGTTAATTCTCTCTGCAAGTGTTGACAGCAAGCTACTCTTCAATGATGAGAGCAGACATTAGCCATGCAGAAGTTGTGGTGGATCATTTCTATTGGACCCACTTTCTGAAGAATAACATTTAAATGTGCTGTAATTTGCCTGAAAGCAAATGGAAACACAAGTTATATATTTTACAAATGACCTTAAAAGCATCCATTTGCTTATTTTGAAACTCCTTTCGACAATGCTATAAATCCTGCAGACTGCATATCCTTCATTTTGCTATTTACCTTGGCCTTATCATGATTCAACAATCCCCATAAATTTTTCTTCAACAAAGTTGCAATTTATAGTAGAATTTCAGTGATCTATGTCCGAAACAGGAGGTTGCTTTACATGGGCCATTTGGAGGTAGGTTTATATCTCCAAATAAAGTAGTATAATGAATGTATGATTATCACCCCCTTTATCCCACACTAATTAGGGTCAGGACTTTACAAAATGAAAACTCCTTTCCTTCTTTCACAAAATTTCATTATAAATCCCATTATGAAATCAACATAAAGTAGACTTGCTCAATCAAAATCTCATGGAGTGTGAATATTTTTAAAACATTCTGAAGGTAATTATGATTCAATTGTTTGGGGAAGCTCAGCCATAAATGGAAGTAGAATATTTACTTTTTCCTGGAGAAAAGATTAGATTTATAATTCCTAGTTGTTAAGATTTAGAAATGCATGAGATTCACAGAACTCTCAGAACTCAGGGCATTTTTATGTGAGCATTCTGACTCAGAACTGGGTTGAGTTACTTTTGAAAGCAGTTATGTTCTGATGATTACTCAGTATACAAATTATTAATGAAAATATCACATTCAGATTAAATAAACTTAGTTTTTATTGAAACTAGATCGTGTTTGAATTTTATAACTCTTTTAAAAGTGTTTTTCAAAGACTAGTATTTATTGCTATACTTTCATGTATAAAATGAAAATTCATGGATATTTCGTGGATAAAAGCAACTAGTTTATACTAAATATTTACATAGGTGACTTGAGAATTCTAAAGCCAATATAAATGCATCTTTTAGAAATAAAAATTACATAGAAAGGTTTCACAATCTATTAAGTAAGTAGAAAAGGCATTGTTTCTTGTGTCTCTTTTAGTTTTACCAAAGAAGGCCTTCTTCACACACCTTATAAAATTTTCTTTTGTGTAATGATTCAAAGAAAAGGGAATGCGTCTTTGATGTTAGAGCAAGATTACAAACTTTCATAGACATATGGAAAACAATACTGTTCAGCACAGATCCATGAAGAAAACTTCAATTAAAATTTATGTTCTTCAACAAGGCACTAATAATAAGCCAGTAAAAACAAGACTAAGGGTTTCAAACAGCTCATTAAATGCAGTGTAGTTACCACTGAAATATTGGTTACTGCCATTGGTGAAGTCATGAAAGAGGAAACAGATGACTTAGCTGCCTGTCATCTCAGACTCGTGCTTCCCGGTTACAAACAAAATCATGTGCTTAGCAGAGGAGGTTGGTGACAGGGACTGTTGTGATGAGTCAAGTGGTTTGGATTGCATAGGTGCTTATGCCAATTAACATATTTAGTGCTGACTTACCAAGAAGGGGGGTCTCATGTCAGGTTAAGTAAACGAACTAACATTTATTGAAGTTATTTTACATGCTGATTTTATTAACTCTTGTGAGGTAAGTGGTGTTAAACCCATTGTAAGGATGAGGAAACTGAGGCCCCAGGAAGCCGAAGTAACCTCACATCAAATAGTGAGTCATCGAATCAGAGTTTCAAGTGCAAATATTTCTGGCTCTAGCACCGTCCGTTCTACTTTGGCCCCATTAAGACAAAAAGAGCAATGTCACTGGGTCCAGAATGTCATACATCTTTGAATGATGGTCTCATGTCTGCAGCCTTATTTCTGAAGTATGGTGTTAGAATACCTCAATCAGTCCAAACGGTGCGGACAGTGTATTGCTGAAAGGCATAACAAAATGGAGAACCCAGTAAGAAAAATATAACTCAAAGTCAAGTATGATAGAGACATAAAGGCCTGTAACTTTAAGTAACAGGTAGCTCTTTGAGGACCAAAATTGACAAGGAAGGTTTTAGTTGGTGTGTGATATTTTATCACAGACATTACCAACAATAGTGGGACACCACATTTTCTTTTATTTGAGCAAAAACCTATATTTATCTTTAACACACTGAAGTGGATCCTCCTACTTTTTGTCCAAAAGGCAGCAGCATGCATTTAGTTCAGTTTAACAAAACTCTACCCTATGAT
Organism: Myotis nattereri; assembly: GCF_964212035.1. NCBI lineage: Eukaryota > Metazoa > Chordata > Mammalia > Chiroptera > Vespertilionidae > Myotis > Myotis nattereri. Next base: position 37,660,264 of record NC_138082.1, read on the forward strand.
AGTAATTAGAATAGGGGACCTTCGTGAATTAGGAATGAAAGCCCACTGGCCATGTATGGGCATATGAAATCAATAGCTCTTTTTGATTAGCTCTGTTTACTCCCAAGTGCCTGGACATCTGAACATAAAAACAAAACCATTCCTCAGTATATGTGGAACCACTGCTCAAAGCTAATTTCCAGACTCCAGGGACTAATTTTTAAAGTTGGGGAGATAAAGTTATATGTTATTTACCAAAAGCTCTAGGTAACTAATAATTTTATGACTTTAAAAATGACAATTATTCATTATTCTGTCACATTTCACACATACTCCATTTAGATAGTATATTTAATGTAATTCAGTATTATGATATGGTAAACTAAATATATTTCAAAAACTTTAAAACTAACTATAAAACCCTAACATGTAGGAGATTTTTTTCTTTCCATTTAATGTACTATTGTTCTTTTTTGTGTTTCTTTCACGTAGACTTTCTGTCTTCCTTCGCTCAAATTTTCCCCCTGCATTTGAGGTTTGCACCGTATAACATATAATGTAAAGGGAACAGATACAAACCCCAGGCAAAGTAACACCTAACATGTACTTGCTACTTACTCTGTACCAGGTACTTGTCTATGTACCTTATACAAGCTCCATTTTAATTCTCACAGACAACTTGTGCCATAGGGACTATTTCCTATCCCCTTTTGAGGGAACTGAAGCACAGAAAAGTAAGTAACTTGCCCAGTTCCAAGATTCAGATTTGGAACTGTGATGCTTCTGCTCAGCTGCTTTAAAACCGAGAGATCTCAACTAAGGTGCTAAGCCTCTCTGTGCCTCCATCTGCTCATCGGTAAGGGAGTGCAGTGGGGATACAAAATAAACAGATAAGCTTCAAGTTGTTGACAGTCCTCTTGGTAGAGATGTTCAGTGAGCAGATAAAAAAATGTGACTGGAATTCAAGAAGCAAGGTCAACCGAGATCTAGGAACCCAGTCATCCTGGAGAGGAAGAACACGTTGAGTGAGATTACCTAAGGCAGGATTCTGTGGGGCAGAGGAAAAGGGCAGAATGACGGGTATGAGTGATGAAAAGGAGAGTGTGGGAGAGAAATTAGAGAGGCTGGAGAAGCACTGAGATATGATGCTAGAGAAGTCAAAAAACAGACCCACGAGGCCAAACATAACTTTATATTTTGAGGACTAAACCTATGGCTTTATGTTTGGTGATGAGGTCATCACTGACCTTTGAGAGACAACTTCCTAGAGCTGCTTCTGTGGAATGAGGTTGCAGCAGACTCTGGGGTGGGAGGACTAGCGGTGGAGGTGGGGTGGAGAGGGACTGTCCTAGCAGTTTGGCACGAAGATTGCAGCCAGAGAGAAAGCAGTGCTGAGAGAAGGGTGGGGAATAGAAGACGTCTAAGTGTGTTTCTACATAATATTTAAGAATCAGAAGAAGAACAGGGAGAAATTGAGAAGGGGAGGAATGGTTAAATAAAATATAGAAGAAATAGGCCTATAGCCCTTCTGAAAACATTTGCACTTTATGATTTCTTTTGTGCTGCTACCAAAAAAAGTAGCATGATAATTAGAGATTTATTTAACAACTAATATTTATTAAGTGGTGACTGTATGTCAGACACCACTTTAAGTGCTAGGAATACAACAGTAGCAATAACAAAACAGGCAAAATTTCTGCTCTTGTGGCACTTTCATTGTAAAGTCTACCTAAAATGAGCAATAAACAGGCAAATGAATGCATAAAGAAAACCGACTTGGATTAAGGAGGCTGGGGTGGTCCCTGGCAGGGTGGTGGTGCTGTTGAGATGCGGGTTAGGAAGTCCTATTTGATAAAGAGTCTGAGTGGAGACCAAAGCAATGAGAGGCTGAATTTTATGAATAAACTAGAGGCCTGGTGAACAAAATTTGTGCACTCAGGGGGGGTCCCTAAGCCTGGCCTGTGCCCTCTCGCAGTCCAGGAGCCCTGGGTCAGGGGAGGGATGTCTGACTGCTGTGGAGGCAGGAGAGGCTCCCTTCACTGCTGCTGTGCTTGCCAGCCATGAGCCCGGCTCAGGGCTTCTGGCTGAGTGGTGCTCCTCCTATGAGGAGCTCTGCGTTGAGTGTCTGTCCCCTGGTGGTCAGTGTGCATCATAGCGACTGGTCGTTCCACCATTCAGTTGATTTGCATATTGGCCTTTTATTATATAGGATGATGAGAAAATGTTTAGGCAGATGAAAAGTGAATGAAACAGCTTACAAGTGCAAAAGTTTTGGAAGATTCAAGGAAAAGCTAAGAGACCACTGTGGCTGGAGTGGAATGAACAAGGCTGGGGTATGGGAGCTTGGCAACTTAAATTGTACAATCATATAAACAGTAGTCTGCTCTTTTTATAGGTAAAGTGAACTCTAGGAATAGATTACATTTGAATTATTTTTATTATGTATAGTTTTTTATGCCTTTGTAATAATTTTTATATCTTGGGACTTTAGACCATTTTGAGAACCTAATGAAAGCCATGGATTCTCTTCTTAGGAAAAAAAGCACATATTTACCCAAAGATAAGAAGTTTCTTATTTCAGAGAGTTCTGGGAACTCTACAATTCCTCCCATAGACCCCAGGTTGAAGTTCTTGCTTTGGAGGATGAGATGCTTTCCAACATTGTTCTTCAAGGTTAACTTTGACTCTAAATAATGCAGAGACTCACCTGTCCTTGAAGAATTTATCATCTGAATCACTGTCTCTCCAGTCATATTTCATAGTGGTTCCTCAAAGAACCCTGGCATCTCAGCTCCTTGGTCTTATTCCAGTCATTCTCCCTGATTCTTTAACCACCTGCTCCCATGGTCATACTCTAGGCCTAAAAACTGTACTCCTTTGGCAATCTGTTTCTAGAATCTCAGTCTGTAACCACTGTGTCCTGTCTTTTCACTTCATTCCCTCTCAACTCCCAAAGTTCTTGATCCAAATAGAACTGACTGTCCAATAACCCTGCTGCCTTTTTACCATGCCCCGTCTCTGAATTGTTTCCTTATTTCTCTCCCCACACAGCTCACATGCAATGATCCGTCACTGCGTTAGTGACCTTCCTTACACTCTCAATGTCCTTGTCCCATTGCTTCCTATACTATTCTGGCAAAACCCTAACAGTGTTAAATTCAACTTACACACCATTCACACCACCAATTGGGCAATGTGGCTGAATAAAAACAGAGATATGCTTAATATTCTGTGTTTAAATTCATGATCAAAATCCTCAAATAATCCTTGATGCCTCCTGGCAATTACATCATTTCCCTACTGCTTCAGGCTCAAACAAATTCCTCAGAACTGTTTCACACCTTCCTGGTCTCTCCTCCCATATCACCTAAGACTCATTCTAAGCTGGAGCCTTTGTGAATCCGTTCCCTATTTCACTGAGAAAATGAAAGAAATCAGAAGAGAACTTGCCACATTGCTAGCACATCCACCCACCTAACTGCACTGACGCTGTCACAGTCTACTTTCACTGCTATAAGTATAGATGAGTCTGCCTAGCAAAGCCATCACTTCTACTAAATCACATTTCTTCTCGCACTCTCAAAGGCTTTGGCTATTGCTCCATCTCCCCACTACATTAGTTTGACCTATTGCGTCAATGCATTTGGTATAAAAATATTATTTTATTTTTTCCATTTAGAAAAAAAACCCTCCTTCAACCCACATTTCTCTCCAGTTTTCCCCATTCTTTTTTTTTTTATCATTTATGGCAAACTCTTAATGTACTATCTGTATGTCACTATCTACTTCCTCTTCTTCCATATTTCTTAGACCCACTTGAATTAGACTTTGTCCCCATTTCTCCACTAAAACAGGTCTTTGCAATCTTCAGTGACCTCATGTTGCTACACTCCATGTCACACTTCAGTCTGCTTAGAGGAACTATCAGCAGCATTGAGGTAACTAAATGCTCCCTGTTTCTTGAGATAACTTCTTCACTTGGCTCTACCTCCATTTCATTAGCCACTCCATCTCAGTGGTCTTTGTTCATCCTCATCTCCTTACCTTTACAATATGGAATATTTTTTTTTAAAAAAAAAAAAACCTCTATTCCATTCATACTGACCTCCATACTCTTTCTTGAACATCAGTTCTGTGAATTGCCTTTTCAATCTGCTGATGGTGTTCTTTGATGTATAAAAATCTAAATTTTGATCAAGTTTTTCTATTTTTTCTAATGTTGCCTATACTTTTGGTGTCATATCTAAGAAATTATTGACAATTCAATGTCATAAAGCTTTTCCTTATGTTTTCCTCTAAGAATTTTATAGTTTTAGCTCTTACATTAGGTCTTTGATCCATTTTGGGTTTTTGTATATACTATAAGGAAAAGGTACACCTATACCTTCTAGTCCCTTTGGTGTCATAGGTTGGCAAAACATATATGCATCCCTAAATTAATTACTAAATGAAGAGTCTAAATTTGGCAATTACTATTACATTTGAGATTTATATCTTTCTATTTCTGATTACTCTTCATGATCTTCATTTATTCTACTTTTTGTTCTGTTTGACTTGTCATGTATTCATTCATAACCTGAGATTTTAGCTAGGATATGTTGTTGGTGTGGGAAAAAGAGCAATGAATTCAAAGTCCAAAGCTTGGACTGAATCCCAGCAATAACTAGTTATATGACTTTGAGCAAGTCATTAAACCTTTCAGAGCTGCAGTGGTATTAATACCTACCTTAGAGTTTGTTGTGATAACCTCTGTGAAAGCAACTAGCACATAATAAACACTTTAATGTTTGCTGAATTTATTACTCAAGCCTGAACCACTGATGATTTCTGAATGACTACTCTCAGCTGACTTGATGTTTTGTCTCGTGCAGTCAACCATTCAGTAGGTAGAGGGTAGAAAGGGCAAACTGCCCATAATGGGAAAAAAAGGGCAGATGCCAAAAGATATCATAGAGGATTACAGATGTGGAGTGGCAGGTACCCACAGAGCAGTGGTTTTGTTTCCTTATTATTTTGGGGCAAAATATGCCACTTCAAGCAAAAAGCTATGGCAATAACAAAATTTATCTCTAAAATACAGTATTGTTGGTATTAAGTAGGAAGGCTAAAATGCTTTAAAATTGGGAAGAAAATCTTTTAAGATTACATGGGAACCCTCTGATTTCCATCTGTTTTGGATTTTCCACATACATCTAATTATGACAAGTTGTCATATTTTGAAATATCCTATATTTAGGCAATAGAATTATCTTACCCATATCATTTTTATATTTAGCATAATTATAATTAAAAAATATGCCCCAAATTGTATACATTGAGTTTCTTATATGCGTGATCCCCAAATGGGAGTTTTAGTGGATTAATGTGAAGGTGTCAAGATTCTGGTAAGAGAATTATGGTGGGTCAGATACTATTCCCTGTCCCCTAACCACTGAAACACAGAACTTTTAGTGCTATTCCCTTCTCAATAAAACAAAAATATTTATTGTCCTCTCTCCCTCACAGTAATATCATGAGGTCAAATAAAATGAAGCATATAAACTTGAAATGAGTATTTTCTCCAAGCAGCAGTCTAGAAAATGGACAGTAAAAATTAATAGCATCGTTCATGTTTATGGCTCTGTCTTCCACTCCTCTCAGTGTCTCAAAACAGGGTATCTTCTCTCCTGGCTGTGGTGAGTCTCTGATTAACTCCCTGGCCCACTAAGAAAATATAGACTGTACCTGAAAAAAAATGTTTGCTACTGAGGTAATTTGCCTAGTGTCACTGAGGTCTGGTAGCTGTGCCTAGGGTGATGGGCTACTCACTGGCCTATACCACAGGATGGAGAAGTGTCTGGAAGCTGGTAGCCTCTTACTTCTGAAAAAAATAAGGGGCCTCAGACAAATGCTCTAAGAGCTCCTGTGTTGCCGCATTTGTGATATCCTCCTCCTTGTGGTCCATGGGTACCTTCTGGTCCTGATAACAGGTAACTGTTGGACCTACCTCTCAGGCACTCTAGGCAAGGACCTTCGAAGTAGTACTCACATTGGAGATGGGATTTTCTAGTGCTCCTCTGACATGCACTTAGGTCTTTTAAATAATTCCCCTTTCCCTTAGTAAAATCAAAATAAATACTTAGCTGCAACTACTGGACATTGGGACAGGGGTAGAAATTTTTTTTTTTTTTTAAACACATATATTGGCCTGGTTCCAGCCTGTATTTAATGTTAAACTCCCTAATTTTCTGTATCGTTCTTCTAAGATAAATTCTCATTATTTAAGTTATTGCTTCCCTAGTAGTAGAAAACTTCTTTTTATAACTTTTGTGACTTCTCTACCAAAGAGAGAAATAGCTAATGTCTTATTTGGGAGGAAAATGGGAGTTTTTTCCTCCTCCATAAAATTATAAGATATACTAACCAGCATTGACAATAAATGAATATTTTAATTGGTTCCAAGGAAGAGAGAAATGGAGTGTGTTTTCCTTTTCTTTCCTTAGACATACATATCTCTTGGAATGTTCTTATTTCCCACTGCTTTAACTTGTTTAAAAATCTGAAGGCTTTTACAAAGCTGTTTGTTTTAAATTTGTTTGTTAAAACTCATCAGGTTAAAATAATATTTGCTTGATTTTATAATAAACTAGAGGCCCGTTGCATGAAGATTCGCGCAATAGGCCTTCCTTCCCCTGCTGCCGGCACCGGTTTTCCTCCGGCACCTGGGACCCAGGCCTTTGGTCCGGCCGCAGCGGAGAAGCCAAGCCATGAGGCTAGGATTCTTCGTTCTGGCCACAGCAGCGAGGCTTGGCTTCTCCACTCTGGCTGCAGTGGAGAAGCCAAGCCTCTTCAGTCTTCAGTTGTCTTCAATCTTCACTCAGGCCGGAGCCTTCAGTCTTCGCTCCGTGCCTGTGTATGCAAATTAACCTGCCATCTTTGTTGGGTTAATTTGCATACTCATCCTGATTGGCTGGTGGGTGTAGCGGAGTGATGACCAATTTACATATTTCTTTTATTAGTGTAGATTAGAAAAGACTCTCATTTGGGTCTTCTTTACCTTTGGGTCTTACAAAATATAACATTTGTTACAAAATATAACAATAGCAGTATTATATATAACACTCAGAATATTGAGCACTCTTGGTCATTCAACTAGAATTCATTTTGTAGAAACTAAATGTAGTTTAAAATTTTGCTAACTCATGTTGTTATGATATTATTTTCATAGAACATAGTCTTTGCTTTGATTTCTGGGTCTAAAAGTAGTTATTTATTGATTTCTAAGAAGCCATTTAATTTATCTACTTTATTATTTACCTTCTAATATAAAATATGGTAAAAATATAGTTTCACGTATTTACTTAACTGGATGTTCTAAACTTTATAAAATACTCTGCATGCCTCAAATGAAAATTTCATCAAGGTGAAAATGAAACTTTTTGGTGAATCACATAGTTTTTTACTTGTGTAACTGAGATTCTGCATAATGAAACACGAATTCAGCTTCCAATATTCAGGAAGCTGTGGAAGTCTAGAATGGATTCTGTGATGTACTGTGTGCCCAGCATCATACAATAATGAATTTAATCCTAGTGATGTAGACCTTATCTCCTTTTATAAAAGAGAGCACTGAGTTTAGAAAGAAAACCTAACCTGCCCAAGATCACACAGCTTGCAAGTGGCGGGGAGAGATTCAAAGTGCAATGTGACTTGGGAGCTATCATTTCCAATGATTATTGACAGATCAGGAAACTTATCTTCTGAAAATAATATTTTGAGATTATAAAACCAGAGTAAAACGTCAATTATTAGAATCCTTGAATGGTAAAACTGGAAGAGAACTTAAAAAGTTTATCTAGCCTAGTGGCTATTAAATCAGTTCTTATTCTTCAAATTTATTTCAGTAAAAATTGTGTTTGCTTGTTCTTATTTTTATTGAATTTATTGGTGTTACAAAACTACATAGGTTTCAAATGTACAATTCTATAATATATCATCTGTATATTGTATTGTGTGTTCACCACCCATAGTTTGGTCTCCTTCCGTCACCATCTGCAGCTTAAATATGTAAACCATGCAAGTTTGGAGAGCCCTGTAGAAGAAAGTAGGGCAGAGGTAGCCCTGTGCAACTCTCTGTTTGAGGTACTTTCTAAGGGAGTCCCAAAGAATCTTCCCAGAATCAAGTCCTAAGGGAGTAATTTGAAAAACCACTGTAAAGTCCAACATATTCATTTCATAAATGAAAATACATCTTTTCAGTAATATAGTTTAAAAGAAATACTATCAAAGTAGTAAAGGCTCCCTTCTTTATTATGCCTTTTCTCTCTCACTGTAGATCCATTCTACACTGACAACACTTTTTTCTTCTGCTTTCCCTGAGACCCATTATTAGCAGAGTGCCTGGCACTTAATAGAAACTCAACACTGTGTGTGAATGAATTAAAGAATTAATGCACAAGCTAACTTTCTTTAAAATATTTGGTGTGTGTGTGTGTTTGTGTGTGTGTGTGTGTGTGTGTGTGTGTGTGTGTGTGTGTGTCTACACTAAGATTTGGGAAGGAAAACAGTTTTTATAGCCACATGTTGATTTGTAACTAAAATCTTCAGGCTCATTCCAACATATTGCCTTAGGGAGATTTTGTGAACTATTAAAAATGGGACACCATGTCCTTTCACAAAGAAATAAGCAAGAAGTAGAGAAGTATGCCAGTTGGAACTGCAGGAGAGCTCAGAACTTCTGGCTGTGATCTTATGAATTGTAGTCCAGTCAGGGGGCATTCATAAATGCTCTTTCTGGGAAATGCCATTACTGCTGATTTTTCTGACCAGGTTGGTTTTATATCTCACTCAACATGTAAAACATCTATCTGCTTTAAATCAATGGTCACACAGAAGTCATCAGCAGTGATTTGCTCTAAATACTCGTTTCTCCTTCTCATTGAAACCAGATTTATTTTACTCAGAGCACTTTATGACACCCTCTTGCAAGGGATGGAATGTGTAAATGTTTAATTAATGAGATTGTACAGGTTGTATGCTTGCTAGTGATACAGAATAAAATAGTTTGCAGATATGTAATAATTTACATGTGGATTATATTTGGTTTAGTGTATTACCTTGGAATCCATGGAGACAAAGGAGTCACAAAATCAGAAGTAGTATATATGCTACTATAAACCATCAAATGATATGTATAACATGATGTTTCACAGAAGTCTTTTGCAATAAGTAGCCCATTTTCAAATTGTTCAATTGAAGTTAGCTAAGAACATAGAAAAGGAGATTTGATACTAAAGGTAACAGTCACATTTTTAAAAGTTAATTGTGTTGAGTCCCAAAAATAGTGAATTCAAAGCAAATTTGTATGTATGGTTAATAATATATACTTACTGATGTAAAAAAGGTAACTATAAATTTTTAAAAAATGTTTCTTCAAATCCAGAAGATATTGTTCTTTTGTTTTTATTTGGATTCATAAGACAGTTTTAAAACATAATAGTTATTTAAAATATTTCTTTGGCCTTAGTAAAGATGTATTTTTCTTTCAAGTTTCCTTTTTCCAATTTTCTCCTGCTCAGTGTGACCTGCATGAAGACAGAAATCTTGTATCCCTGCACCTCACAGAGAATCTGGGATATTACAGTTGTTAACCGCTACATAAGTACTACAACCTGTGGTTTGCACATCACCTCATCTATTCAGACCACCTGGTCAACCAGCCAAGGCTATTCTTGACTCTCAGCATATAATAACAAAGAAAATAGAAGCCTCACATTCTGATCTTAGGTTGTCAACAATACTGATATCAATTCATGACTTTGAATATTTACTAATTAGGCGATTTCTATATTGTCTTCACTGTGAGCCAGCACAACTTGCATATCTTCCAGTTGGCCCTTATACAAACCTGGCAAATGAAAGGCACTGAACATAGAGAATACAGATCCTGCCACTTGTTAAGTACACCAAGAGAATGCAGACCATGGTATAATATACATACTTATACAGAGGAATAAATTTGAAAGTGAAAAGCTGCTTCTTGATTTGACATCGCCTCAGAATCCAGTAGAGACTGAATAAATATTCAGAATCTTAAGGTCTAACTAACATTGAAGAAAATAACCTCATTGCATGCCAGTGAAACAGTGTGCATCATATTTATTCTCTTTGTCATGACAGTTTTCAGAGAAGCTACATCGTTTTGTATTCCTTGGTGGGTTTCTGTGCTTGTCAGCAGGAGCTGAAGTCATTTTGGCAGATTCTAAAGAACAGCTGTACGGAGCTGGATGACTCAGTGAGAAACGAAGGAAGAGGGCTGACTCGTACTTCTCACTTCTCATGTTATCCCTTTGAGCCCTCAGAAAAATCTGCCTGGGGAGAATTATCCCTTAGATTGGTTGTCAATAGAGCAAATGAAGTCTGTATGATAGCACCCTTTTAATGCATTTTATGCTGATTGCTTTGATACAGAAATATAAGAGTAAGTAAAGGTACAACTACTAGTAAATATGAAAAGATTTAAATGCAAAATTAAGGTCAGGAACAAAGTGAATATTTTTAAATTTATAAGCCTAACAAAGAAAATGTTAAACAAGGATTCAGGAGTAAGTCATTGTAGAACTTTTTAAAAAAGCATCTCCTTTCATAACTAACATTTTTATCATCAATGTGATAAAGTGTTTATTTAATATTATCAATAAAAACCTGGTATAATATGTTTAGTTTATGTTAGGTATTGTCAATTTTTCTTCCCACTCCCTATTATTCTGTTGAGATTTTGAAATCCCCCAGAAGATCCCCTTATAGAAACAAAAAAAAGATAATTTTGTACTGGGGTAAGAAACATATTGCATAATTATTTTTGTGTATGTGCAAACCCCAACTTATTAAAATAGGAATATCAATACATGATAAACAATAACCTTGTACTTTCAGGATATAAAGGCAAAAGGATAAAATAAGAGAGGGGATGATAGAGTGGAAGAAAATAGTCATTCTTAAGGGCAATTCTCTCTTGTTTTTGGTAAGTTTCTTTATTAGATAAAAACGTTAAGCATGCTCAGAGCAAGACCTGCAAATAATTAAGAGGGGCACATAATGAAAGTTCATCTTCCCTCACTTCTCTTGATTCTTCTCTACAGAGGCAGCCATTATGAGGTTTCTTAGGTGTTCTGTGAATTTTATCTATATATATAAAAAGCCAGTGACTGTAACACCAGAACGACCGGTAGCTATGACGCCCACTGTGGCCAGCAAACCAGCCCGATCAGGGGGTGGAGCCAGCTGGTCAACCTCCCACGGCCCCTCCCCCAGGCCTCTGGCCCCTGATTGGTCCCCTCCACCCCATTTGGGGGTGGGCCCATCCAGCCCCCAACCCACAGCCCCTCCCCAGGTCAGCCCGACCCCCAGTCAGCCCCCGACCCAAAACGGGGGTGGGGTCTGCCAACCAATCACCCATGCTCCCTCCCCTCAATTGGGGCCGGGCTGGCTGGACCCCACCGGTGCACAAATTCATGCACTGGGCCTCTAGTATGTAAATATAACATGTGTCTGTGTGGTATGTGTCTCCCCCCTCCCTCTGCCCCCCCCCCCCAAATGATAGAACTTGTCTTATTCTGTATCCTACTTTTCTTCCTAATCATTTATCTTGGAGGTTGTTCCATATAAGTATATATAGTTTATCTCATTTTTCATTTAACTGATTTTCAGTTAAAAAAATAACACATGCATATGGTAAAAATTCAGAGTACCAAAGGATATAAATAATGAAGATTCCCTCTTTCACTCAGCAATACCCCCTCAACAGAAATTATCACTGTTCACAGCTTCATGTGTATCCTCCCAAAAATATTTTATGCACAAATAAAAGCAAGCACATTTAGCATGTGTGTATTCACACACATGAGCACACACACACAGAAACAAACTGTACAATGTTTGCTCAAAGGAAGTTCTTAACATGTATATATATATATATATATATATATATATATATATATATATATGGCAAGAGTGACTAAGAAAATGGGATAACGGATAATTTATGCTGAGAATGCTAAGACACAATTGAAATAAATATGGGTCGAACAGACTGTTCTTAAAGATTATAAAAATGAGGGAGCTAGAGAAGAGCCCATGGAATTGGGGGTGGCTCCAGAGAAAATTAGGACCACCAGTGTTCTACAAAATTGTAGAGGCCACAGAGACTCACCATGTTGCTGTAAAGATACTACACCCCCCACACCCCGGAGTCTTCGTGGCACTGAAGTGAGCGTTTGGCAGCAGCCTCTGTCCTGTGGGCGAAGTCCTTTTCATTTACATGGTTGTCATGTGAGCCCCAGTGTGAGAGCGCCAGGGAGAGTGGGAAACCGGCTCGCTGCTCCTGCAGCATTTAATTTTCTGAAAAAGAGCCTTTCTATACCTTATCAATGCCTTTCTTGAAACCTTGTTCCCTGAAAATATTGCTTTTTGTATATAATATTATCAGTCCTTGAAATAGATACTAAAATTGGCAAACGGCAGAGATCATTCTGTACGTGAAGCAATATTAGGACATGTTAGGCCAGGGGACAGCTTGGTGTGGTGTAGTGATTGTCAGTAGGGGACTACTGGCATAGGGGAGTGCGTGTCGGTGGAAAACACAGTTGCATTGTAATTTTATATTTGGAAATAAAAATGATTTATTTATGTTAAAAAGCACAGGGATTTAAAATCCTTGGCTATTGAGAATATACAGATTATAGTGATTTATATTGAGGAGCCTTATTAGGTCATCTGGGGGTCGGATTTTCATGTTTGTGAAAGGCAGAAAGTGGTTTTAAAAGTTTAAAAACCTGCCCTGGTCGGGTAGCTCACTTAGTTGGACCATCATCCCATATACCAAAAAAGTTATGGGTTCAATTCCCAGTCAGGGCACATACCTAGGTTTCAGGCTTGATCCTCCATTGGGCGAGTACGGCAAGCAACCAATCTATGTTTCTCTCTCTCTCTCTCTCTCTCTCTCTCTCTCTCTCTCTCTCTCTTCCTTTCTCTAAAACTCAACAGAAACATATCCTTTAAAAAAAGTTTGGAAAACTGGTGTAATTAAAAGAAAATGCATATTGTAGCCAGAAATCCTATATTTGACTCTCAGCCCACTTGCTGTGGGGCCTGGAGCACCTGCTTTTAAACTCTCTTAGTCTTATTTCATCGATCCACAAGTTGGAGATAATAATATCTCCACCAGACAACCATATCTGTATATTAAAATAAAAAATAAATGCTATAGTATTTAAGGTGCCTGGCACAGGAGCTTACCAAATGGTAATTCAAGCTCTCTCCCTATTTTTCTCTTTCTCTCACTTTGGCTCGTCCTTTTCTAGCTCCCCCTCTCTATCCCCCACCCCCATCCAGCATATAAGCACACTCAAGAATTAATTAAAAACAAAAAAAAGAAAACCACCTCTATTGTTCTTAGGTTCCCACCTTGTTACTACAATGGCTCTGTTCCTCCAGCCTCGGTCCACATTCACGGCCTCCACCTCCCATTATCCAACCAAGCCTCCACAGTCTGGTCTCCTTCAGTCTACTGTAACTGGTCTTACTGACGTCCCCCATTCCCTCAGTTACCAAATTTTATCAGTTGTTTTTTTTTAATATATTTTTTATTGATTTTTTACAGAGAGGAAGGGCGAGGGATAGAGAGTTAGAAACATCGATGAGAGAGAAACATCGATCAGCTGCCTCCTGCACATCCCCCACTGGGGAAGTGCCCGCAACCCAGGTACATGCCCCTGACCGGAATCGAACCTGGGACCTTTCAGTCCGCAGGCCGACGCTCTATCCACTGAGCCAAACCGGCCTTGGCAAACTTTATCGGTTTTCAGGATTTCCTTTCTGGACCTGATCTTTAGGTCAGGTTATAATCGTTCTATTTCCTTGGTGTTTTCTCCCTCAGCTTCCTCACTGCTGGTTCTTCCACTCTGTCCTTACAATGCTCATTTTGTTTTGGGAAACTGGTGTAATTAACAGAATTTTGCCTAGCCTTTAAATATTGCCACTTTTCATGGTTGCATCTTGAATGTCTTTTCCTTCTCTTTACAAAGTGTTCCGGAGATGTTTATCTACGTCAATAGCTCCAACTATTCTTTATTACTGCACACGTGGGCTCTCATCAACCTGCTTTGGAGTCACTAATGAACAGTTAGTAGAAGAGCGGATCTGGGGCTTGACTTTAAACTCTCTGCCTGCATTCTGATAAATTCCAATTATGTGTCACAGCCTCAAATTTCTCTTTTGAGTGCCAGACCAAGTGTCCTACTTCCTTTGGGCATTTTTGCTTGGATGTCCCATGAACACCGCATGTTTGGGCTGCAAATAACTAAACCTGTTATTTCTCATGGCCCACCCTGCCATGGCCACTATCACGGTGAGGCTCACTGATTTCCCCTGTCTCCTAAGCCCAAGCATCTCCTCCTCTTTCCCCGCCAGTCATCACACTCCTCCTTCCTACCCTCACTTAGTTCTTGTGTTCTTCACTTTGGGTAACAAAATAACCTCAATTTCCTTGCGGTAGTCCCATCAGTCTCAGATTTGTCCTCCATTATACTGCAATGCTGTAGGAGTGGTATTCCCTCCTCTGAATAATTTCTAACTTCTTAATGGTGCATATGGCCCCCTCCCTGCCTTCCAGGATCATCAGCTGCCATACCTCCCTTGTCTCTAATGATTAGCAATTTACTTCAGGCTTCATGCTCTTGACTGCCTCAACCCTTTGGACTTGTTATTTTTTATGTTCAGAGTTCATTCTATACCTGACTAACTCCTATTATAGCTTCAGTACTTATTTCAAGAATAAACCCCAACAGTCTCCTCAGGAAACTCTCCACCTCCTCTCTATTGAAAGAGCCACATGCTCAATTTTGTTTGTTTTTCATAGCAATCTGTGCTTTCCTTTGTCATAGCACTGATCGTCTTATATGGTACCAGAACACCTGTCTGTCTGAACTTGTTGTCTGTGAGAATGAGAACTGCATGTCTCATTTTATCTGGCATACCATGCACTGTACCTAGCACATAGTAGGTATTCAGTATGTTTGTTAACATATTGGCTGGTGAACTAATAGTTCTTTTGGGTGGATGAGGAGAGCATTGTGAGTGGAGAGAAAGATACAACATAAAATGTCTTAGCCCAATAAATCATGGTTTTATCAAATAATACTCTTATTTTTTAAAATAATGTTTGTGAGAAATGTTTAAAGAGCATCTGTTTTCTTAAAAAATTAAGCATAAATATTTAAAACTCAACTCTGGAGACACATATCACTACAAGTGTAACAAGGCATAAATGCATGAGAGTGTTAACATCTGGTTAGCCGGGAAATATGTTTAAGTGTGGGTATTAAGATGCATTGCATAACTAAACTTGTCCAAAGTCCAAACCAGGAATTTGTTATTTGGAGGCAAGATAAAACCAAAACACAGGCCTTTTAAACCTAAACACAGGCTGGTCAGAGGAAGAACAATGAAAACATGTCTATCTTTAATGTCTTGCACAAGGATATAAGTAATTTTTCACATTTTTAAATAAGTGCTGCAATCCAACAACAATTTGGCAGATTTTGTTAACTTAATATTCAGCTAACATGTGTCAGAAATGAAACATCCATGTTTTTACCTCTGATTTTAAACAGTAATACCGAATTCAGATAACTTTGAAATGTTTTAATGTATGTAGAGTGTTCAGTCTTTATAACATGTATTGGAAAATAAAAGGACAATATATAATGATAGATTGAAATAAAGTTTAAAAAGAGAATAAAAATTAAAGATAAACACTGCATTTCTGATTCTCTGAATATCCTCCTTTCAATCCCCAACCCAAAATGAAGACTCTAGAAATCTTTTTACAAATATGTTAGCTATTTGTAAAAACTGGTATTTTGCAAATACATCCTTTATGTGATGAGCTTATTAATAGAATGGAAAGAATTTTAAATTAGAATTCAAAAGACAGCCTTGTCAGGGCCACTTACCAAATGTGTGCTTTTGACAAATCTCTTATCCCTTTTGAATCTTAGTTCACTCCTTTATAAAATAGAAATAATTCCTGTTTAACAGTTATTTATTTAATCGAATGATAAAAATATATGAATGCTCTTTGTGAAACTTTTAACGTACATAAACTAATACATCGGTATATAATGTAACTTTAGAAAACATTACATTTTTTCAAAGTTTGACCACATACATTCCCTCGTTTTTATGAGTGTCGCCTGTTATCCTGTTCTTCATGAGGATGAATTAGGATCATGTGACATCACATCTTTATTTCTTAAGGACCTGTGTGTAATATCACAGACTCTCAGATGCACCTGCCTCGCACAGGTTCTCCAGCTACATGGAGAAACTCACTCAGTGCTGAGAAACACCACGGGAAGAAGGAAAAAGTTTTGTGAGTACATAGAGGGGTCCCTGCCCCTTCTGTGGACATGTGACAGTGAGAAGTGCAGACAGAGTGTTGAGGACTCTGTTTGGATGTAGGAAGCTGGTAAAATTTGTCAGGGGATGTGGGAGGAACCAGAGGAGGACAGTGAGCACTAAGATTAAGGAGTTCATATTGTCTCCGGGGCAATCGCTGGCCAAAGATACCTTTGTAAAATAGAATGCGACTCACCTGTTACTCAAAGGTGTGCTGAGGATGGAACAAGGTGATACACTAAAGCTGTCTTTCAAGGTCTATAAAGCACTTTGTGAGTATGACATATTTTGTATTAATTTGGGGTTACTACATTTGTAAAGCAATTTTTTTTTTCCTGTTCAATGACTTGGCCTGGAAAGTTCAGTTTTTCCAGGACTTTTGAACTTTGCCAGTTATTCCCTCCATACCGCCCTCCTCCCCTCCAAAGGATCAGTTGTTTCCTTTGCCTGTCTGTTCCTCTCTGAGGAGAAGATATTAAGAAGTTGTTAACTATAAAGGAAAGAAAACCACAGGACTTCTTAGAACAGTTCTCTTCATTGCAATCCTGCTGTGTTGTGGCAAAGATATAGCATTACCATCTGTGCTAATAAGAATAACAGTAATGTGCACACATAATATTGAAGTGTAGAAGGATAGAGTATTATTTTTAAAAAAAATCCTGTTTCATTCCTTCTTTGCGCAGATTTCATTTTTGCCTTAGCTATTTCTTTTCCTTAACATTAGCATGTATGGTGTCTTGCCTCAATTACTAGGACTCTGATAGCTCTGCTTCTCTCCTTAGGGCTGTCTTCCAGCAGATTACTTCTGAAACCAATTTTCTTCATTATATTGGCATTCTCTGTCTTTTTCTTTTTAAATCAAGTTCTCAGTGACTTTGAATCGAATTTTAACTATTTTATTGAGTTGCAGGACATTTTTCCACCATTCCTAAGCTATTCACATCCATCATATGTAGTTATTTCACCTCTTTATATCTTCATGTGAGAATCAATCTTAAAAGAGTCCTTTTGATATTTTCTCCAACTATATTTTCATGTATATTTTTTGCCTGATTGCATATATCTGCAAAATAAGTTTTTCTTCATCAATTTACTCTTCTCAATTTACAAATGCTCATTTTTTTTTCTAATGAGATTTTAACTGAAATGACTTGAATACACTTATCCTTTTTTATCTTTGATATTTTCTGATCAAAGTCCACCAAACATGGATACAGTAGTAAATGTTTTATAATCTTAGCGGATAATTGTGATTCCATACTGGGAAGCTGGCCCTCTATCTTTCTACTATCACTTTGGGTACATACTGGTTTTTATACTTTCTATGCCCCACAATTCATTATGAAAAAATGGACATGTTTAAAATTTTGGTTAGATGTTCAAGCAATAAATTATCTTTCATCATGACTACCTATAATTATGGAGTTATTATATTCAATATTATTCTCTATACAACAAAATCTCAATGTAAAAATAAACATAAAATACTCATTTTTCTATATCTGATTTTACAACATTCGAAGAGAAAACATGGTTATATAAAATAAAGAGATAGTTCTTTGGCCCAGCCCATGTGGCTTAGTGGTTGAGTGTTCACCCAGGCACCAAGAAGTCACAGGTTGACTCTTGGTAAGGGTTAAGGGCTCAATCCCCAGTAGGGGGCATGCAGGAGGCAGCCCATCAATGTTGATGTTTCTCTCTCACCGATGTTTCTATTTTTCTCTCCCTCTCCCTTCTTCTCTCTCTAAAATCAATTAAACATATTTATGAGAGAGAGAGAGAGGGAGAGAGAGAGAGAGAGAGTTAGTTCTTCGGTCTTGTCTCTTCTCAGAATGAACAGAAAAGTTAGTCTTTTAAATAAACATAAAAACATGTCCAACTTTTTACCTGAAAGGAAAATCTAGATTTCATGAAGCTCTTATAGATTAATTTGCAAACTCTTTTTTTTCTATGTAAACCACATTGCCACTTGTTTTTCTAAAAAACAGTATTAATGCTTATAAGTTTAGTAAAGACAAAGTAAACAATATTTCATTTTATTTATTTATTTGTTAATCCTCATCCAAGGATATTTTCCCATTGATTATTCTTAGAGGGAGTGGAACGGAAGGGGAGAGACCGAGAGAGAAATTTCAATGTGAGACAGACACATTGATTGGTTGCCTTCCACACACACCCTGGTTGGGGCCAGGGATTGAGCCTGCAAACCAGGTAGGTGCCTTTTACTGGAATCAAACCCAAAACCTTCAGTCTGAGGGCTGACACTCTATCCACTGAGCCAAACCAATTAGGGCAATAATATTTCATTGTAAAAAGGAAAATCAAACATGGTAGATTATAAGTCAAAGCACTAATCTGAAATTTAATAAATTCTAAGAGTTTTATGGAACACACTAGAGGCCTGGTGCACAAAATTCTGCACAGGGATGTAGGGGTCCCCTCAGCATGGCCTGCACACTCTCACAATCTGGGACCCCTCAGGGGGTGATCCCAGGGATTGAGCCTAAACTGGCAGTCAGACATCCCTCTCACAATCTGGGACCACTGGTTCCTAACTGCTCACCTGCCTGCCTGATTTACCCTAACCACTCTCCTGCCTGCCTGATTGCCCCTAACTGCTGCCTGCCTGCCTGCCTGCTCAAGTGTATGCCATAGTGACTGGTCGTTCCGCCATTCGGTCAATTTGCACATGACACTTTTATTATATAGGATACTATCCTATTTAATAAAACCCTACTATATAAATTGACTGAATGGAGGAATGACCAGTTGCTATAATGTGCACTTACCACCAGGGAGCAGATGCTCAATGCAGTAGCTGCCCCTGTGGTCAGTGTGCTCCCACAGGGGGACCGCCACTCAGCCAGAAGCCAGGCTCATGGCCTCTACTGCCTCTGAGGCAGCACTAAAGAGCAGCGAGTGGGCAGAGCCGGCAGGCAGACATCCCCTGAGGGGTCCCAGACTGCGAGAGGGCGCAGGCCAGGCTGAGGGACCCCCCGTCCCCAGTGCACGAATGTTGTGCACCGGGCCTCTAGTACTTTATAACTATAGAAAAATACATACACTTTGCCTCCAACTGAATAAAAGAAGTTACTTTATAATATAATTCATACTGTATCTGAAAAACATAAATATACAATTGGAATAAAGTGACAATTTTTTGTTGAACACTTTATAAATGTAGGGAGAAAGGAGGCAGTAACCATGTGTTTTCACTCTATCAGTTAATCACATTTACATTATAAGTATTGTTTAATTAAAGCTATGCTTGATCAAATTTTGCTTTTTAATACAATTGTTCATTTGTTTCTTAGCTATTTCTTTTAATTTCTACATTGTCTATTTTATTTCATCCTTTAAAATATTTTACCTGTATAAAAATGAAAATGGAAGGGATTGAGTTAATTTAAAATTTTTTATTATGCAGAAATTTGCTTTTTAAAGTTCTCAATGGCTTTGAGAAACACATTTTAGGTGCTTTGTTTAAAGATTTATAACAATGTATTTTATTTAGTACTTCAATCTTTAGTTTTATCAATTTATAAGTGATTTGCATAAACCACATCCATCTTTATTGAAGTCATGCAAGTTCTCTTTATTACTATATAATTGATTTAGTTTTAGCATTAGGCTCTAAACAACAGCCTTGTCGTGTGGTAATTCTTACTGTGTGCTCTAAGCTGGAAGTGATTTTGTTCCGATGTAGGCTATCATTATTAAATTTATGCAGAATAATATTGTCAACAGGGCCTGCCAGCTGAGAAAAAGAATCATTTCCCCAGTGGACATTATTTTTCAAAGTGAATTTTCAATATAACTGTCAGTGCCTTAATGCTAAATGTTAAAACATATTCACATTTATTAGATATAGTCTAAATTATTATAAATACATTGTTTTTACTAGTAGAGGACTGATTCAAAATACTAAATTTTGGCAATAATTTTAGATTATTTATGCTTTTACAGCATTTCAATCTCTTCTTAGAGTTATTGATAATCTCTTGGGCTTGAAGGATGTTCCAAGTGTTTACTGAATATAGAGGCCCACAATACAGAATTGTATACTATGAAGGAACCTTAGAAATATTTTAGAGCAGGGATCAGCTATGGCAACCTTTGGACTAAATCTGGCCAGCAGTCTCTTTTTGTAAATAAAGTTTTATTGGAACACATCCACCCCCGTATAGGAGCATACTCCTAACCCACATCCTGGGAATCATTATCTCTTATACAACAGAGCTGAAAGTTGAATATAGAAAGCACAAATCATGGCAGACCAATTGGATCTGGAAGATAGTGAAAGGGGCCATTTCTAGTTTTACTGTTGGCTCTCAGAGCCTTGTATGTATTCTAGCTGTTAGAGGCACAGCATCATACAATAGCTACTGGTAGTACCCCGACCCCACAGAGTTTAACAGTGTCATCTACAAACTAGTGGTTTACTTGTGCCTAACTAGTGGTTTACTTGTGCATTATTCTGCAAGCAACACAAGTGCCCAACAGGTGAATTGATTAAAAAAGAAACTTGTGGTACATATATACAATGGAATATTACTTGGCCATAAGGAAGAAATGAAATCTTGCCCTGGTCAGTGTTGCTAAGTAGTTAGAGCATCAGTTGGCACATGGAAGGATCTTGGGTTTGATTCCTGGTGAAGGGCACATACTTAGGTTGCAGGTTCAATCCCTGGCCCTGGTTGTGGCACATGTAGGAGGCAACCCATTGATGTGTCTCTCTCACATTGATGAATTTTCTCTCTCTCTCTCCCCCTTCCTTCCTCCCTTCCACTCTCTAAAAATCAATGGAAAAAAATATTCTTGGGTGAGGATTAACAACAGCAACAACAAAAACAACAAAAGAAAGAAATCTTAACCATTTGCAACAGCATGGATGGGCCCAGAAAGTATTATGCTAAATGAAATAAGTGAATTAGGAGAAAGACAAATACTACATCACTTCATTTATATGTGTAATCTAAAGAACAAAATAAATGAACAAATAAACTTGAAACAGGCTCATAGACACAGAGAGAAGACTGATAGTTGCCAGAAGGGAGGGAGTTTGGGAGAATGAGTGAAAAAGATGAAGGGATTAAGAAGTACAAATTGGTAGTTACAAAATAGTCACAGGGGCCCTTGTCAGTTTTGCTAGTGGTTATAGCAAAGGCCCACAGACCAAAGGGTCGCAGGTTTAGTTCATGATCCAGGGCACGTAGGCTCCATCCCCGGCATATGTGCGAAGCAACCAATTGATGTGTCTCTCTCACATGGATGTCTCTCTCTCCCCCTTCTTTCTCCCTCCCACTCTCTCTGAAAATCAATGAAAAAATATCCTCAGGTGAGGATTTAAAAAAATAAGTCACAGGGATGCGAAGTACAGCATAGGGGATATAATCAATAATATTGTAATAACTCTGTATGGCACCAGTTGGTTACCAGAAAAACCAGAGGGAACACTTTGTAAAGTATATGATTGTTTAACCACCATGCTGTACACCTGAAACTAATATATCATAATAATGAGTGTAAACTGACATTTTTTTTAAAAAGCCATTATTTTCCTCAAAAAATAGATTAATCCAACATTCTATCCGGCCAGCAGATTTGGGTTAATGAAATAGATTGTAAAATGAATGATACCTCACATTCATGTACCTTCGTCACCTTTCCTATGCTGTTATATGGGTCCTTTCATTCAGGAAGATTCCCCCTGATGATAAACCTCCCAGTCTTTAAGCCCGTAGGTAGAATTGCTGGATTAGACACTTAGGCAGAAAAACCAAATCCATACCAAAATAATCTTCAATCCTAGCAATAACAAATTACTGCCCTTTCTATAAAGGAAAGTGTTAGATAGTACCAGCTTGCAACCAATGACTGGTTGGTTTTCTTAAGGGATTGTATCATATAAAGTGATCAGTGTTGGTCTTTGATTATGACAAATAAGTCATTCAACAGAGGTAGTAGCGATATCAGCCTCATAAGAGAGAGCCCATGTGTAGCCTACATCCATGCCACAGTTAACTACGCCTCCCATGGGCCATCACACAGTAAGTGTAGTAGCCAAGGAACAGCGGGGAGGGGATGGAGAGCTGGTTGCATTAGACAGGTAAGTTTATCCATTTGGTGGTTCTGGTCTTTACTTTAGAGGACATTTGTACAAGAAGCAAAGGTCTACATACTTTATGCCCACTCCTATAAATACTTTTGCTATTTCTTCTCTGGACACTATTATCTCTGGTCTTCCAATCCTATTCTCTCCAAAGCCCCTAACCCAGCGGTTCTCAACCTGTGGGTCGCGACCCCTTTGGTGGTTGAACAACCCTTTCACAGGGGTCGCCTAAGACAATCCTGCATAGCAGATATTTACATTACGATTCATAACAGTAGCAACATTACAGTTATGAAGTAGCAACGAAAATAATTTCATGGTTGGGTCACAACATGAGGATCTGTATTTAAAGGGCCAGAAGGTTGAGAACCACTGCAAATAACCACACAATGAAGTCATTTCCCACTGCTCAGTATTTCATATATAGCTTTACTTGAGCCAAATCTCCCTTCACACAGTTGATGGCCAGGTATACTGCTTAAAGCCCTGCCCATTGGGAGGAGTTCCCTGTATTTTTACCTTCAGGGCAATCACTAAGGATGTCATGTGGCATTTTCAGCTCCCAACCATTTATTGCAACGGCTCATCAGTGAACCAAACTCCTATTTTTGTCAAGCTCCATCAGCTGGAGGACTCCCCTGGAAGGCACTGGTGTGAGCGGAGAGAGAGGTGTCACTGCAACATGGAGCTGGAGATTAGCCTGCTCCTCCAATTCACCTATTCCTTTATAATATACTCAGGATATTAGACTTCAGCCCAATGTAACATTCCCAAATGTGGTCTGAACTACATGTCCTCAAATCTAAAGAGGCCATTACATACTGTGTTTCTTTCTCAGTGCTGGAGGAACAAAGTACAACTTGTTCTTTATCTTGGAGCATATATTCTGGCATGTTCCAGGCAACTAGACTCCTACAAGCTTCACCAATACGGAACACCCTTGAGTCATTATAGGGGTTGTCTCCCACCCTCTGTCATACATATGTCCCAGGATGGGTTTCCTTATCACTTGCTGTGGCTCAAGTTTGAGTAGCATGCTGTCACCAATACAGTGGACTGGTGTGAAGATCTGAAAAATGTCTGTACGATCAAAGTATCCTCACACAATATGGTGACAGAGAGCAGAGACCTAACAGACCTGGGGCATGACCAGGAACACATGCTGCTATCCAACCACATGAGTCTGAGCTGCTTCTGATCCTCCTTTCTGATGGGTATTGAAATGAAAATATTTACCAGTTCAGTAGTTGCATACTATGTGTCAGAGGCTTTTAAATGGGCTCTAGAAAAGATGAACACACTTAGCTCAGCAACTGCACATGGAGCTATTACTTAACCTTTGCAGTTAATAGATGGACAGAGGAAAGGAAGCAGTTTTATGGACCGGTACTGGATCTTTCCAACTGTAATGGGATAATATCATTATGTACAATGGGAGACTATGCTGGAGTGCCATATGCTAAAGATTTGGATATCAATTCAAATTTCTTTCAGTTGCTAGGTATATCCAGATTCTTTATTCAGGGACTGAGGAAATAATCATAGGACAGATCAGTGGACACAATGGACCCACCATGAGATAGACATGATCCAGGACTCCATTATTATCTGGCATTTAAAATTTTCAGTTCTTGATAGTACTTAAGGGCCTTTGGTATTCAACACACTTCAAAAGATGTATTTTTTTCCTCCAAATACAGAGATCCTGGGGGAAATATTACATATAATATAATAAGATAACATAGAGAATTGCTATTAATATATTTACTATACTTTTGTGATGGTTTTAGATCTAAATTCGTGCTGCCCTGGAAACTGGCTGGTTTTACATTTTCATTATAGTAGCAATTATCAGCCTTCTGCTCATCTAATTTTGATCCTTTTTTGAGTGTGTATTCAACTTTATGTTCCACTCCTTACATTTCAGTCTTATATCCTAGTATCTGCAAGACAAATTCTCAGGCCTGTTTCCCCAGTTTTTGCGGGAACATAATATCAAGCTCCTACAGCTTTTTGGTGAGTAATCCCTTTCCTCTTATAGAGGCACTGCTGAGACGTGAGCTTAGTTTTTTGTCTGGAAGTAGTGAGGTAAAGTGGGGGAAGACCGACTTGTGAGACATCTGCTTTAGGTGAGGAGTTAGCATAGTTTCCAGGGAAGGAACGGCTGCGATTCTTTAACAAGGGAAGTGAGCCACCTCTGTTAGAGTTCAAGGGGATTTGAGAGTTCATTCTTACCAAGTGCATGTACCCCATCTTCCCCATCTTCCCCATCCCACATCTCACGATCACGTTTCTTTCTTAATGGGGCCTTATTTTTGCATAAGGGACTTTTCGGTCGGTTCTGTTTTCTAGTCTTTCTCACAATAAGATCCTGGGATTGATTTCTCTCCTCTAGTTATAGGAGATAAATGCCTATTTAAATTCTGCCATGAGAACTTTCTATCACTAATATCCTCCCAAGTTGAAAGTTGGCTCAACTGACACTGTCATTTGTTTTTTTCTTTAAGCATCGCAGTGGTACTTAATAGCCATCCAACTTAATATAATTGGCATTGCCTCATAGCTCTCCAATGCTCTGCATAAGTACCCATCTGTATTTTATCCCAGTTCTTTACAAGTGAACTAGTGATTGTGGTGCTGGACCACGCCAAGGGTTATCATCACTGTAGTTACAGCCAGAAATGGGATTTTTCTTTCCATCTGACCGGCGAGTTATCCAATTCCACTGGCTTGTGTATCTGCTTTTTAATATTGCAAAATACTTTGTTTATACTGTCCCCAAAGCTGACCAGCTGATCTCTGGAAGTATTGGTAAGGATATGGAGAAGGGATACATGGAAGAATGTATTACCAAGCAGTTATCAGTGTGGGAAACTGGAGCTTACTGAGGAATTCTGGGAAATAATACGGAACACATGCCTGTGAGTGATGCCATGTGAGGTGTGAGGAAGATAGGGTATTATTATAGCGACACGTATTTTTGTCACTTACTGGTTGAGGCCGATTCCAGAGTTAGGCATAACACAGAGTGGGCACTGGCATCCAGGTAAAGAGAAGTAGGTGCTAGATAGTAGAAATGGGGAAGGCATGGGCTAAGGGGTAGAGCCTGAATAGATAGAGGCAGGGCACTGGTAGCATCTGCTATACGTGACTGGCCTAACCTCCCAGGGCCTACAAATGGTAGAATGGAAACAAGAGTATGGGCTTTCTGACTCCTATTCTAGTGACCACATACTAAGCTGTTTCTTTCACATTTATCCTCCAAGAATGTTGTCTAGTTTATTTATACTTGTGAGTGGCATGTATATGAATGACTTCCAATCCAATTTAATGACCAAACATCCTCTTTGTTGCCAGCCCAGAGAAGAAAGAAAATAGCTCTTGTCTTTTTTACTTTGAACTCAGGAAATGGAGTTTGCTAAGTGAGGACAATGCTCTTATGTGAGAGGGAGGAGGGAAGAGGACAGGAGGATAAGTAGGACCCCCCCTCCCCGCCCCCCAACTAATGGAAGAAAGCAAAACAAACAGGCAGTGGAAGCTTTGTGCAATGGGCACAGTTTTTGTAATCCCAGGGAGAGCCAAGAGTTAGTTTACAGTTAGCCAAGGGTGTGGCAGAATATAAATCTTAACATGCCCACTGGCTTGCAGATTAGATTTTAGAGCTTCCAAAGGTACTTTTGCCAGGTATTCCTTATTGAAGGTGAGTGTCCTCTTCATTACTTGGCCTCGTGTCTCTTGGGCAAGTGATCCTGGCCTTTAGGGAAAGGACAGATAGCTATAGGAAGGTTTTCCCAAGAGCAGCCACATGCACTGACATGTCCACATGCTTGAAAAACAAAGGTGCTTTCTCTCTTCGTGCACCTTTGTTGATAAAGCAAGCCCATTTGTGCCTTAATGTCACCTACATCTCCTTATATGTATGACGGGGGGGGGGGGGCGAGGGTAAGGGGGAGGATCAAGAGTAAGAGAAAGACAATGAAAAGTTATATGACGGGATTGGGACACAGCAGCCCAGACAGCCTGTATGTTCCAAGAAATCCCAAAGCTCAAGTGAAGGCAGTTTACTTTTTGGTAGTAATTTTTGGCCCCATTCTATGGACTTGGATGCATCTCATATACTTAATTTCAGTTCACCATGGATATGTTTTTAGTTTCTGTATACTAACTGGTATTGAAGTTGAAACATTAAAAACATTTCCTTGCTTAAAATAAAATCAGAGTTTTATGTCTTGTCTAATTCACCAAACTTAAGTTTATTAATTAGTAAGAGAAGTTTGTTTGACTAGACTATGGTGGATTTCTTGCTAACACATAGCAACATTGCATGAATGTCACAAATCCCAATTTCTTTTCCTTATAAAAAGTCATTAATGAGCAGAACCCAGGATTCTGCATTTTGTGGTACTTACTGAATAATGTTAAGTCACATTTTTCTCCATACTTACATGTCTATTAGAAATAAGTTTTTAGCTAATTTTAAATGAAGACAAATTTGAACAGTTTTAAGTTCCCTTAAAAGTAGACATTTTGGTCCTCAATGTGGATGACATCAGAAAAATATTGGGAAACTTACTGAAAATTCTGAAACCAAGCCATAGCTGTAGCCCTAGAGGTTATGATCCAGTAGGTCCCAGGCAGGGCCTGGAAATCTGCATTTTGAAACATCTCCAGATGATTTGATGATCTTCCAGGTTTAAGAAACAATGGTGAAGTCACTCCATGTGGCCTAAAAGGTTTGGCCTCCAGTACCAACTAAAACACTTTATGGCCATGTGATAGTAGATGTGTCACTTTTTAAAAAAACTTTTGTTACTCAATTTACAAAGTAGGGATATATTTACCTATTATTTTGATTGGTATCCTTTGGTTCTAATAAACAGACTTACCCAAGTTATCTGAGGAAAGCTGGGTAGCTCTAGAAACTGACCATCTATACCCTTCTCTTTTTCTCATGGGTCTTTCTTTTTTTCTCTCTTTTATGGCATTTCTATTTCCCTCTGCTCCCTCATAATTTTGATTTACCATGATTCCTTATGATCTTGATTGCACCTCATGCCCTTTTAATTATATCTTCCATTATTAACTTCTTGATTCTTACTATTTCCCAATTCACACTTTTAAAAATATATTTTTATTTTATTGATGAGAGAGAGAGGGGGAGAGAGAGAGAAAGAGAGAGAGAGAGAGAGAGAGAGAGAGAGAGAAGAGACATTAATTTGTTCCACTTATTTATATATTCATTGGTTATATTGTCTTATATGTGCCCTGACCGAGGAGCAAACCCACAACCTTGGCGTATCAGGATGACACTCTAACCAACTGAGCTACCCGGCCAGGGCGAATTCACACTTTTAACAGAGAGAATCTAATGGTCCCAGTTTAACTTTTTGTGCCAGGCTACATTGTATAATGCTAGATACCCTATAAACTGCCTGTTCTTGGATCAGAGCTCACCTTTTGCCCAATAAGTTGGTGCCAAAAGGCACAGAGCTATGTGATATTAAATATCACACCCTAAACAGTATCCTGTAAAAGAAACTCAGGACTTACCCTTAAACAAGATGAGTGAACAACATTCTCAATGTCACACATATTTTGCAAGGATGTTCTCATGCTTAAACGAGATTATGTATATGGAAGTACCTTGTAAATTATAAAATCATATTCACATGAGCTATTAATCCCACTATTATTAAAAATATAATCATGACATTGAAATATTAGTGTTCTATTCTGATATATAAACCAAAATTAAATAAAAAAGTACTTTATGTTAATTGAAGCACTTTTGAAAAATTCACATTTAATGAACCTAGATGATTACTCTCTGTCTAGTTTACATTTACCTATCATGTTTGTTTATATTGTATTATTCATACCCTCACAGTTTAAGTACATGTGGAATAAAATAAGAGATGCAAGGATAAAACACTGGGCAACACTAACACTTAAGCAACAGGATGAGAAAGGAAATAACAAAAGGCTATAAGGAAGACCAGATTGGAGCAAATGAGAAGTCCGTGAGTGTCATAGACGTCATGGGAATACAGGGTTTCAAAGGGAACATGTTGAGGGTCCTTAAGGCAGGCAAGGAAGGCTAGAATCTTTATTCTTTATAAATAGGATAGAGACCCATTGGCATAGTTTTTTTCAGGTTTAAAATCGAATGAAACTTACTAGTAACACTACCCTTGTTTTTCTCGTTTTACCCCTAGTCACTGTTGCTAGACAGAAGTCTTAAGCTTTGGAGAAATTAGTAAACATCCAGTTAAACACTTTTAAATTAAACTAATCTTTCCACCAAGGGATTTAGAGATTATTAAACATTTTATTTTGTTTTAAATGTTGAATATGCTGGATACTCACTTCATTAAAAAAAAAAAAGCTTATAGCAACAGGATGCACACAAACATACTACATACGTATTGCATACATATCCTATGTACTTTTTTCTACAGTTTTGGCATTAATGTAGTTTAAAAGTAATAACAGAATCAGAAGTAAAGGTTTGAATTTTAGAGTTAAGTATATTTGCCTTTAGTAGACATAAGGCAGTGATAAATTTTAGGTGTGGAAATCCAGTAAGGAAACTGAACAAATCGTTCCATTTGAAAAAAATAACTAGACAATGTTCTTATTGTTAAAAGTTAAAATGGCTCCTCTTGAAATCTGCTTTTTCTTGAAAAAGCGAGAAGTAAACAAAGAATCTTTTAGAGAAATGAGATAAATATCAAAACACAGGGAGTGATGTCTATCTCTAGTTTAAATATTTATACACATGTTTATTTAGCTTATTCTAGCTGTTATGTTATCATTGCTTCTTTGCCTCTGTGTCCTTCTATATGAAGCTTGCTATGTGCCCTTAAGTGATTTGAGGGGTTCTGAAAAATAACTGCCCCAAATATCTTTCCTTTTGTTCTATTATATTCCCTAAATTTTCAATAATTAGAAAATTTGAAAGTTATGTTTCTAAATAAATAAAAATTTTAAGAGAAAGAAGTATTTCAGGCTTTAGCCTCCATTAATATATGCATTAGAATTTATCTACTTGTATCTAAGCAAATAGAATGAGAGCACTGAGAATAAGGGTAATAGGATAGGTAAATATTGATGTTGTAATGGGGGTGGGAGAGTAATACAGAAGCAAGAGTAATAAAAGCAGAGAAGGCAGCAGGCACAGTAAGTGTTGGGAGTTACATAGGGAAATAATACCATTGGGAATCACCTAAGTCCAAGGAATCTTAAGGAGTAATGGACAACCAGAAAAGTAAGATGAGGAAGTATGGTGTGGCAGAAAGACCATGGATCCGGGAGCAGAGGTTGGAGTCATATTCTTTACTATCTCTAATGGTAAACTTCTTTGAACTGATCTGATTCATTGGGGAAAAGAAAGCTCTTAAGCCAGATTTCTGTACAAAATCCTTCAAAATGTGGCTGCTACATGTATTGGAAGTGCCCAGGAGAAGCCAAACTGTGAAGCAAGACAGACTGCTCCTAATACTTGGTCTTGGGCCTTTTATTGATAGGTAGGGGGCACGCTGTTGCCAGCTGCTGTTTGAGAGATTTTAGGGAAGCCCGAATGTTCTAAAGAAGAGAGAAGAGCTAGTACAATGACTCTAGGAAGGAATTTTTTGGATTGTTAAGGAACAGAAAGAAAATCAATGTGAGTAGACCACAGTGCATACTGAAGAAATTGGCATGAGACAAGATTAGAAAGGTAAAGCAAAGGCAAGATTATGAAGGAGTGAAGGTAAGCAGTTTGGGTTTTAGTCAATGTACTATTGAAAGAGATAGGAGAATTTAAACACAGGAGTCAGATGATCCAGTTTCTGTTATATAAAATGCCAGGAACTGGGTTGTAGGGGGACCAGTGTTGGAAGCATGGAGGCCAGTAAGGGAACTGGGGCAGTGTATGGCTACCTGTTCACCATACCCATTACCGGTTTCCTTGGCACTTAGTTGAATTGGCTTTCCCAGCCTCCCTTAAAGTCAGATGTAATCATATTTCTGATTTCTCCTCAATGTAAAATGAATAAAAATAATGAGCACCACTTTTATTTCTCACCCACAAAGCCTTTTATGGTACATGTAGCAATCTGTGCCCCTTTTCACTCAACTGGCTTGATGTGAGTCCAGTGATGACGGAAGTCATGTGTTGAAAATAGTGGCAACATATAAAGGAAGGAACTTAGGTCCTAAATTATTTACTCACCAGGAACTCATAACTTGGCCTTTTTATGAGTGAGAAGTAAACATTGATTGTGTTAAGATGCTGGGGTTTAGAGTTTTATCTGTTAAAGTGGTTAGAAGAACCTTAACTCAAATAGGAACAACGTAGTAAAATAAGTGAATTAAGGTGTCAGCAATAAGGAGAGAAAGTGATGGATAAGTGGCATAAATAAAATAGAAAAAAACAAACCTAACAAAAAGTACTTTCATGGCCATTTCCTAAAATCACTCATGTAGTGTAAGGCCTAGAGTCCTCAAACTAGAATTTAAAATCCTAGACAATCCTACTTGTACACAACATTTCTCTGTGTTCTTCCATATAAGCCATCTTCTTACCTTACTTACTCCCAAATTCATATGCATGCCTGCAATAGGACAGGTTAGGGCTATCAGGTCACTAGCTGCTTAGAAGCTGGGACCTAATTCAGTTGTTGCAGGGAGAAATACAGGGTATGTACTTTATCATAACTTTTACTTTTACAGAACCACCTCCTTGAGCTTCGAATGCCCAAGTAACCCTAAGTGGCATTAGGTCTCAGATGTCCTTGACATTTTCCACCATCCTTCGAATAAGATGTTAAAATGGGATTTGATCATGTACAATCTTTTAAGAGACATGATGCATTTCACAAGTGTGGGTGTGTTGCCATGGAGTTGTAGCTAACCACTAATTTAATCAAAATCCTTCTCCCTTGTCTGAATTTCACTTTATAATCTTTTTGTCAAAAAATACCCACTTATAGTGGTGCTCCTTTGTGTCTTTTGTTTTGGGGTCCAAGGTCCTGAGAATGATTTATTTTTTTCTGGATGGAAGTGGTTTTTGTTTCCTTCTAGAAAAACTTCAGATCTCTATCATTCCTTGTTAAACTAATGGTCACTAATGATTTCTTTTGACTTAACATTGAAAAGTTTTAAAAAGAAAACAGTTTCAGAAATAAAATCAAAAGCCCAAACAGAGCCCTGTATCATTTTTCAAATCTATAAATTGTATTGTATAGCATTTAATTAAGGCCACCACTGAGTTAGAAAGTGTTTGCATGTGTAAAACTCAGGTATTCTACATACCAAAACCATGTTCTCATATTGACAAGGTAGACTCTTCAAAAGATAAGAGTTGAAGTGATGTGTTGTATTATGCTTGAAAAGATTTGGTGGTTGAAAAAATTACATCAGACTCACTGTGAAAGCATGCCATACGGGTAAACCATTCACTCCTAAGTGCGGGGTTTAGCTGGTTGTACCTATGTGGACATTCAATAAATGTTCAGTTTTATTTACTTTGCTATTACCTTTAGTAACCTTTGGGAATGTTTATATCAAAAGTTGACAGTTTAAGAATTTGAGAGGAAAAGGCATGGATCTCTGAGTAATATAGACCTTTTTTTTTTAGATATGTCTCTTCTACTATTTGTCAGTATAGATGTAGATAGGCTAGTTAAAACTCAAAACCTGAGTGTTAGCTCCTAAGACAATGGAAACTAAGAAGAAAAAAAAAATGGGACTACATCAAAATAAAAATCTCTGCATAGAAGAAACCATATCAAAACAACAAGAGGGCCCACCGCATGGAAGAACATATTTGCCAATGTTATTTCTAATAAGGGTTAATCTCCAAAACTTACAGGGAACTCATACAACTTAACAAACGGAAGATAAACAATCCAATCAAAAAATGGGCAAAGGACCTAAATAGACACTTTTCAAAAGAGGACCTACAGAAAGCCAAGAGACATATGAACATGCTCAAAGTCACTAATCATCTGAGAGAAGCAAATCAAAATGACAATGCGGTACCACCTCACACCTATTAGAATTGCTCTCATCAACAAACACAAGTGCTGGTGAGGATGTGGAGAAAAAGGAACCCTCTTGCACTGCTGGTGGGAATGCAGACTGGTGCAACCACTGTGGAAGACAGTGTGGAGTTTCCTCAAAAAATTAAAAATGGAGCTCCCATTTGACCCTGTAATCCCACTTCTTGGACTATATTCCAAGAAACCAGAAACACCACTCAGAAAGGATATGTGCACCCCTATGTTCATAGCAGCACAGCCTAAGTGCCCATCAGCAGATGAGTGGATTAAAAAACTATGGTACATCTATACAATGGAATACTATGCTGCTGTAAAAAAGAAGGAATTCTTACTATTTGCAACAGCATGGATGGACCTGGAGAGCATTATGCTAAGTGAAATAAGCCAGCTGAGAAAGATAAATATCACATGATTTCACTCATTTGTAGAATATAATGAACAACATAAACTGATGAGCCAAAATAGAGCCAGAGGAAAAAAATATTTTGAATATAATAGAAGTAATCCTGTTATTTTCAGATTTTTAATATTCCCTACAACTTTTGTGATATTATTAGTACAATTTTAGTAATATCATTATACTTAAAATAATTTTTCTTGAAATAATAAAATAAAATAAACAAAAAACCACACACTTCAGTGTCCTCATTTTAAAATTGAGACTATTTTATTAGTCTCTTTTTGAGGAATAAATAAGTTTTATGATCTTTAGATAGATCTTAAATAGTTTATTGAATGAATGGGACTGCCAATGACAATTTAGGACTAAGATTTATTACGCCACAAGACATGAATTTGGACTACCTATTCATATATTTGGTTAATCATTTATAAATTACAAAAATTTTAATTAAGTTCTAGGTATATTGTAGGAAAATAAAGACGATTTTTGGACCCATTAGCGTTTACAAATATACTTATACACACAGCTAAAACAAAATTTCAATATTAGAATATCATATATAATATGGGTATATGGGGTCATCAATATTGAGATCCTTAGATGTGTTGCAGGTAATGGAAGCAAGAGCTAAAATTTAGTGAGAATTAATGCTTTTGTGCTCAGCTTTTTGTATTCTTGAGTTAAGGTTGCTGCAAGCTGGATATAACAGTAACAAGGACACCGATGAACCTAATTAGTTCAATAGGGTAAATTTCATTCACATAGTTTTTCTTAGGAAAGATGATTGGTAGCTGAAGTTAAGGCAGGAGATTGGAGGAAAGGTTACCAACTTGACAAGTATATCAAGTCAACAGTTAACACTAGTGAATTGCATACCTAAAATTGGCTAAGAGGATATACTATCTTAAAATAAATCGCACATTCCCCTCTCCCACACATAACACAGATGGCAATTATGTAGAAGTGATGGATAAGCTATTTAGCTTGACTGTGGTGATATTTTCACAATGCATGCAGATATTAAAACATTAAGCAGCATGCCTTAAACTTGTAAAATTTTATATGTCAAAGATATCTCACTAAAGTTGTGTTTTCCTTTGACAGTGGTCATTTCCTCTTGGAGCAGAGGAATAGCCTAGCTAAGCATGGGTAATGGAAGAGGATTTACATAGCAGGGAATGATTGGAGGAGAGGGCTCAAGAGCAAGAGGATAGGAAGGGCAAGTTAGGGGAAGAGTGGTAGTGAGGTTAAAGTTATAGTTAAAGATCTCTATGAGGTGAATGAGTTGAATCGCGGGAGTTAACTGGATGACCCTTCTTCCATTTCAAGGTTAAGCTAAGTGGTACTAGCATTCTGTCTGCAATAACAGCATCATTGTATTGAGTGTGACATTGTTCCAGATGACAGGACACAGCTACTAGGGGAATGATCCAAATGGTCAATAATAAACAGACAGAACTGTGTTAATAATGTTTTGGTTTCTTTTCTTCAACATTTTAGTCTAAGGTTTATTTCTCTAAAGTTTCTTAACTGCAGTTAATATTGAATTCAGAAACATTTAGCTGTAGTTTTAGAAGCTGAACTGACTATTTGCTTGTTCACTGCATTAAAAATATTTTCTTCTTTTAGTCAATACTTACTTGCTAAATCAGATTGAGTGTACAAGTCTAAGCAGCCATTGAGAGACTTAAAAAATATTTTCACAACCTCATTTCTTTGAACGTACTGACGTTTGTCACATTCCACTGTGTTCCTTAGTTGTTGTTGTTTTTTTCTAGCTGTAAAAGTACATGTGACTACATAGTACATTGAGGGTGCATAGTCACTTTCCTTTTCTTAGCAGCAGTAGCAGCAGCATCTGCTCAATACCTGGCTCTTTCATGGGGCAGTTACTGGAGTTCTGATCAAGTCTTCTAGTGTTTATGGTTAGCATTCAGATAGATTTCTTAATACTACTTTCATATTTTTTCCCTATTTTATTAAATTTTGTTTTATTGCTTAAAATATTACAAAGGGTAGTACATATGTCTCCTTTTTATTTTCCCCCTTGACCTTCCCCCGGCCTCCCCTACCCCCCAGTGTCTTGTGTCCATTGGTTATGCTTATATGCATGCATAAAAGTCCTTTGGTTGATCTCTTACCCCCACCTCCAACCCTCTCTGGCCTTCCTGCCCTAGTTTGACAGTCTGTTTGATGCTGCTATGCCTCTGTATCTATTTTTGTTCATCAGTTTATAATGGTCTTTATTATCCATAAATGAGTGAGATCATGTGGTATTTTTCTTTCATTGACTGGCTTATTTCACTTAGCATAATGCTCTCAAACTGTGGTACATCTACACAATGGGATACTATGCTGCTGTAAAAAAGAAGGAATTCTTACCATTTGCAACAGCATGGATAGAACTGGAGAGCATTACTTTCCTATTTTATTGGAATCATTTTAAAGTTCCACAGGGTTGTTTTAAGTAGTTTCCTTGAAAAAACATTTTTATTTTTGGGGGGAGGCAAGGGGTTTATACTTATGCTAAATTATTTGTTATTTATTTATTTTTTAAAAACTTGATTGTTGAAAGTATTACATATGTGCCCTTTCCCCCCCCATTGACTCTTTCTAACCTGCCCCTGCCCCTGACCCCAGGCCTTCACTATCCTATTATCTATGTCCATGGGTTATGCATATTATTCATACAAGTTCTTTGGTTGATCTTTTCCCACCCATCCACTGAAAAAACATTTCTTTAAAAGCAATGTTCTTTTAAATACCACTAAGACAAAACACTCATTATGACATTCTTCAGCATGATTTCTTTTCCTGGGACATTTATTTTAAAACCAAGTTGCAGTGGAAAACCAGCATCTGTGTTATAGAACTTGAGAGCATATCACACCTTCAAATGAAAATGCTAAAGTGATGAAGACAAAAAATTAGTGCTAAAATTAACAAATGAAAATGACTCATGCATTTTAGATACACAGACTCCTTTAGAACATGTCTCTTTGAGCCTTTATAGTTATAGTCATGGGGGCGGATGGGAGTAATGAAATGGAAAAACTATGGACTTGCATACAAATCAAGAGACAGTTTTCAATTTCTAGATCAAACTCGATTCTGCCTACTATCTAAATGGGCTTTCAGCTATAACTTACTGTTCCTTGTATCCCAGTCATTCTTTCTGCCCCAGAAAAAGACAGATTTTCTTCTATTTGTGAAAAATGCTCTACAATTTTTATCAATACCAAATAGCTAATAACCATTTGCACCAACCCTGTAAACTTCCTGCCTCATCATTATTATTTTGTTCAGTTATTTTGATACTTCATCAAAAAGAACTTTTCATCGTGGCTGTACCGTATCTTCTTTTTTGCTGATTTAATTAGGCAGCAAGAAAATAAAATTTTTATTTTTTGAATAAAGATTGTGGGTTGTCACATATATTTATTATTTTCCTACTCAAGGCCCTCCCTAAAATGACAGAGGAGTAAAATTTTTATAAACCCACACAATCAAAGAGAGAGAAAAAAGAGAGAAGGTGATAAAAAAATAGGATATTTTAATGAATTTTTGAAATATGTAAACAGGAGGAATAGTGGTAATTATCAGAGCAGAATAGTGGCCAAGCACATGACTTCCCTTAGAGAAGAAATGAAGCCTTACTAATGGGTGAAGGTCACTACTTTTTCTTCATCAGAACACATATACGTACATTTATATAAAAATATATCTACTATATAAAAATAAGCATATTTTATAAATAAATATATTTAAATTTAACATGCTGGGAATTAGGCAATGCCCATTTCTATAATAAAACATTGTGATAAATGGTTTACCTACATTGTGATTTGGGGAGAAGAGAGAAAACAATTATATACTCCTTTGTGCTCGAAAATACTTTTCCATTATATATTCTTCATCTCCATCGATTTTTTTTGTCCCTTTAAATGTACAATGTAAATCTATGTCAAAGGCTAATAATATTTGCTACACAATTGCTCCCATATTTTAATGATACCAATTATTTTGGGAATTATTTATGCCATAAAATGAAGGTGTTAAGGAGTTTTACAATGACAACCCTTGCCTGTGTGAAATAAAAATGTCTTTAAAAGAGTTTACATCTATAAGCTTTGCTTCTTAGACTGAGGTTAGGATTTAATTTCCTAAGAATTGACCTGTGGAGTAGATAGGACAATTTAATTACTTACTGACATCATTTTTTATCATGCTCAGATCAGGG
Source organism: Myotis nattereri (assembly GCF_964212035.1). NCBI lineage: Eukaryota > Metazoa > Chordata > Mammalia > Chiroptera > Vespertilionidae > Myotis > Myotis nattereri. Next base: position 37,697,478 of record NC_138082.1, read on the forward strand.
ACAAGCAGAACTTACGGAAAGTGATGTAGCTTCTTGTTCTGGATGTCCCCCTTTGTGTGTTTTGGGGCACTCCTTTGTATGGCCATATTTTCATGTTAATATCTGCTATAGATATTCTTTTAGCTTCACCTTTTCTACTTTTTCTTACAGCATTCTGACAACCACACCTTCTCACTTTTGTATTTCAATCAGGTCACAAATGGGGACATTGTTAGGAATATAATGATTTTTATCTTTTAAATCTCACTTATTAGTTTATTATTCATGGTCGATAGCATTAGAGATAACCTGGGCATTTTATATCCTAGAATTTAATAAAGATATGCACAGACCACAAGATATTTTAGTATGAGAATATTCTTAGTTATGTAGGTGGTCTTTTTGCAAGATTGGGTCAAGTAGCCATGTCTTACAAAGTAACCTTAGAGTATTTGCAGTACTTGATTATGAAAACTACATCGTTTTATATTGAGTATTTTTTCATTTGAAGAAGTGACAGTTCTATATTTGGATAAAAAAATACTCAATCATTTTCTACAGCTCAATACTCTTTGTTCAAAGGTAGAAATTATGTCTCCTCTGCAACTGCTTGATTGAATTACAGAGCCACTCATTTATTTTCAAAGATTGTGTTTCTATTTTCATTTCTGTCTTTTTTTTTAAGTGTTCTCATCATTAGAAGGGAAGGAAGTCTCTCCAAAAAGCTAAAATCAAAGACTCTTCTGTTCATAATATTCAGGCTGGTTTTAAAAGTGTTATGAATTATCAAAGATTACTGTCATTCTCTTTGAGAAAAGATCCTTAAAAGTTGAATGCTGCTTTAGATTGTTTCAAGTCTTTGATAGTATATATTAGAATTTTAAGTATTTTGATAAAACGAAAAATTCGGATATGTAACAGAAGCATCTATTTAGCATATAGCTTTTTTCTATCTCAAATTAATGATTTCACATTTCAGTTTGTAATTTATAATTTGATAAAGGTGGACATGTGTATATACCTATGAAACCATTCCACAATCAAGAAAATTAACATTTCCATTACCCTAAAAAGTTTCCTGAAGCTCCTTTGTAATCCTTCCCTTTCTCCTCCTTGATCCCCTCTTCCCCTCTTCCCAGCAACCAGGGATCTGCTTCCTGTCACTATAAGGATAGTTTACATTTTCTAAAATGTTATGTAATTGGAATCATACAATATGCTCATGTTTCATTTCACTCAATATAATTAAGATTCACTCATGTCACTGTGTATATCAATGTTTTATTGCTGAGTACAACTCCTTTGGATGGTTATGCCCTAGTTTATGTTTTCATTTACCTGGAGATGAACATTTGGGTTGTTTCATAAAGCTGCTGTGAACATTAATGTACAAGTCTTTGTAAGGACATATATTTCTTTTTCTCTCCACCAAAGTATAAAATAGCTAAGTTATATATTAGGTAAACATTTAGCTTTTTAGGGAACTGTTTTCTAAAGGGATTGTACCTATTTACATTCCCAATAGCAGTGCATGGTAGGTCCAGTCTCTCCACATCTTTGCCAGTATTTGGTATGATCAGTTATTTTAATTTTCGCCATTCTAATAGGTGTTTGACTGTTTCACGTTATTGTTGTAATTTGAATTTTTTTCTAATAAGTAATAATTTTGAGCATCTTTTCATGTTTGCCATGAATATATCATTTTGGTGAAGAGTCTGTTCAAATTGTGTGCAGATTTTTGTATTGGGTTGTTTGTCTTGTTATTATGGAGTTTTGCAAGTTTTTACATGTTTTGGATACAAATCCTTTATCAATATGATTTGCAAATGTTTCCTTCTGGTCTGTGGTTTGACTTTTTATTTTTTTAGCAATGCTTTCAAAGAAAAGAAGTTCTGAATATTGATTAAGTTCAACCTATTTTTTTTTTCATAGTTAGTACTTTAGGTGTTGCATCTAAGATAATCTGTGACTGACTCAGATCACAAAGATTTTCTCCTATATTTTCTTGTAGGTTTATAGTTTTGGAATATACATTTAGATTTGTGATGCATGTATGAGTTCAAGTTCCTTTTATACAAAGATATTTCTTTTGATCCAGCACTGTCTTATAAATGCTGTCTTTTTCCCACCATATATTATCTTTGCAAGTTTTCCTAAGATCAATTGACAATGTATTTGTGGGTCTCTTCCTAGACTCTATATTTTGTTCCATTGACATACTTGCCTGTGTTGGTGGGTAATAATGTAGTATACTATGCCATTTATACTGTACTGATTAATGTAGCTCTAAAATAAATCCCAGAACTTTGTCCTTTTTGTTAAATTTGTTTTGACTATAGTAAGTTGATTGCATTTCTATATGAATTTTACAATCAGCATGACAATATGTACAACTAAAAAGCCTGCTGGGATATTTATTGGGATTGCATTGAATCTAGAGATCAAGTTGGGGAGAAAAACACGTTAACAATATTGAGTCTTTCAGTCTCTGAACATGGTGTACCTCCTCATTCATTTAGGCCTATTTTGGTTTGTTTTGCTGTTCTGTAGTTTACGGTAACACTTGCACATATTTTGTCAGACTTAGGTCTAAGAATTTCACATTTGGGGTACTATTGTAAATGATATTGCTTTTTTAAAATTTCTATTACATAGAAATGATGTTTTTATATATGGCAAACTTGTTAAAATATTTATTACTTCTAATAACTTTTTTGGCATATTTTATCAGATTTTCTATTTACACAATCATGTTGTCTGTGAACAAAAACTGTTTTGCTACTTACTTTCCAAACTGGTTGGCCTTTACCCTTACCTTAATGCATTGCTAAAAGATCCAGTACAATGGTAAGTAGCTGTGTTGACAGTGAAGCCTTATACCTTATGTTTGGAGAAAAGCATTTAGACATTTAACATTACTTATGACATTAGCTATACATTTTATGGACTTTACCAGGTGAGGAAGTTCCCCTCTGTTTCTAATATGGTTAGCGTTTCAATAAGCATTTGATGTTGGATTTTGTCAGATCCTTTTTAAGTATTTATTGAGATGATCATATGGCTTTTTCTTATTTAGTCTCTTACTATTGATAGATTTGATTTCCTAAAATGTTAAGAATTTTTTATATGTATGTATGATCATTTGAAAATGATTCATGAAGATGTTTTGGCCTTATATTATCTATAAAGAAAGTGAAATAATCGCCTAAATAAGATTGCTTGGAATTATTATATTCATAAATTGATTAGAAAGTGAATTTATTATTGGAATGATAATTATATAAGTTATTCATTAATCTGCTTTTATAATTATAAGTAATCTTTCTTCAATACAAAGGTTTTTTTAGAGCTACTTTGATTTCTTTCAGCAGTTCTGTAGTTTACAATAACACTTGCACATATTTTGTCAGTCTTATGTCTAAGAATTTCACCATTGTAAATGATATTAATTTTTATTTTAATTTCAGATTGCCCACTTCTATCACATAGAAATGATGTAAATAGAAATATGTACTCACTAAAGGGAATTTGATGCAGACAAAGGAGATAAAAAAGAAAGACATTTTAGTAGCCCCAAAATATATATTTCCTTCCAGTACTTTTGGGTTGACATAGTTAGCTTAGGGGTTGGGGGTGTACGCACCCAGACGTGCTTGCTTGTGTGTGTGCACGTGTGTTTGAGTGGTCAAGGTTTTACAGAATTATGATCATGTCTAACTAGATTTTCTAATGAGGTGGTATTGGAGTATTTTTTTTTTCAGAGTGGTTTCTTATGTCGGATTATAGTCATATACCCCTATTGATATATAACAATTCATAATATTTACTATCTTTAAGCTACTTCAAGTTGTCTCCGTGAAAGAGCATGCTCATTGTGCAAGTATTAGGCCTCCTGAAGTCACAGGTTTCATCAGGTGTGATGTGCTGCTCTGATGATGATCTGATGATTTCCCTGGGAGCACCTACAGGCTGCCATGAATTAGGAAGTGCACTTATGGATAGCTCCCCAGGTTGTCCCTCTTATTTTATATGACAACTAGGGGCCCAGTGCACAAAATTCATGCACTTGGGGAGGGGGGGGTCCCTCAGCCTGGCCTGCACCCTCTCGCAGTCCGGGAGCCCTCGGGGGGTGTCCACTGGCCAGCTGAGGCCCACTTCCTGTGGGGAATGTGCCTAAGCCAGCAGTTGGACATCCTTAGTGCTGCCTCAGAGGCAGGAGAGGCTCCACCACCTCCACTGCACTCGCCAGCCGTGAGCCTGGCTTCTGACCACTAGGGGGCAGCTCCTGCGTTGAGCGGGATCAGGCTGAAACTGGCTCTCCGGCATCCCCTGAGGGGTCCCGGATTGCTAGAGGGCACAGGCCAGGCCAAGGAGCCCCACTGATGCATGATTGGGGCTGGGGAGGGACTCAGGAAGTTGGCCAGCCAGGAAGGGACCGTGGGTGGGCTCTAGGGCGTGTTCAGCCCATCTTGCTCAGTCCCAATCATCTGGACCCTAGCAGTAAGCTAACCTACTGATCAGAGTGTCTACCCCCTGGTGGTCAGTGCACATCATAGTGACTGATCAACTGGTTGACTACCTGCCCCCTGGTGGTCAGTGCACGTCATAGTGACTGATTGTTCGGTTGTCCGGTTGTTTGGTTCTGCCATTCGGTCTATTTGCATATTAGCCTTTTATTATATTGGATTCCTCTTTTCTTGAGTTCTTTATTTTGAGTCATTTCTTATTCATTTGATTTATCAGTTAAGATTGGGTTCAGCTGTAAATAAAAGAAATCTCAACATAATAGTGGCTTAAACAAAACATTTTTAAATTTTTATTTCATGGGGAATTAGTCCAGAGGTAGGAAATTTCATTCAGGTGGTTCACAGCATGGGGTCCAGGCCACTTCCATCTTCCTTCTCTGTCATTCTTGGTGGGAGGCTTTCCCCTGCCAGGTCTCTTTCTGGTCCTAGATGGCTCCTGACCATTGGGACAGTTCCACTGCATTCCAGGCAGTGGAAACGGCAAGGGATAGAAGAGAACCCCTTGCAGCTGAGCTAGCCCTCCTCCAAATAATTGTTCTGAAACGCTTAACCTCCATTCATTCTCCTTGGCCAGAACGCAATCTCATGGCATACCTAGCTTCAAGAGAGCCTGGGAAATGCAGTTTCTTAGTGGAGAAAATTCGAGTTCATTTATTCAGAAAGAAAGGGAGACAACCATCTGAAGTACTTTTTGTCTTTAAAACCACTTCATACAACCAAATACAACCAAGCTGTACCAAGTAATTTTCACAAGATACACAAATGATATATTTTTAAGCCATCGCAGAACTATGAAACTCTTTCTTCCAATTTCACACATAAAAGGTAATTTCACCAAGTATAATGTGATTGGGTCATAAACATTACAAAGATCTCGGAACACCTTATCATCACACTCAGTGTTTTAGGCAAGCTTCAAAGTCAGACTTAATTTTTCCTAAGTAACCTGTTCTGGTTGTTATTTTGTTTTGTTTTATTTTGCTGTCTCTGTATAAATAAGACTTACTTATTGGCATATAACATTTATTTTGAAATGATATGGTCTGCTAATATTTTGTCACATAGAAGTATATGGCTGTTATTTGTGGCTTCCTAAATAAGAAGTTTTCATCTAGATGTGACTTTTTCCCTGTGGAGAAATAAAGTGTTTCTTATGGATGGAGGAATGTCAAATACCCTTGCTAAAATTTTTAACGTGTCTTTATACCCTAGCCTTCATACTAGGAATCATCCAAAGCAGATTTTCAGAAAACCTACTATACTGTCTCTAAGACAATGCCTAAAAGTAGATGCATTTCTCTCTGAAATACTTTGGGTCAGGTGTAGAATTAAATTCTGTCTATTGATTTAGGAAAATCAATAAATTGTCTTTACATTGGTTATCTACAGTATATATAGAGTAAAAAGTATGTTTTCTTTTTCTGCTTGTATAGAGCAGTATCTTCAGAAACACTTGGTTTATAATTAATGCATAAAGTTTCTAAAAGGATTAGAAACTGATTGAGGTAATTTGTATTATCTTATTCCAAGAGATATCTATTGCTGCACAAAAAATTATCCCAAAACTTTAGTCACTTAAAATAATAACATTCATTATCATAGTTTCTATGAGTCAGAAATCCAGACATGCTTAGCTGATCCCTATGTCTTAAGTTGGGGCATATCATCCTATGGACAAACACAAGGGAAAATATACCGTAGCTCTGTCTCAGGTGAAAAACCATTACAGTAAAAACACCAAGCATGCACACAGATATTGTTTTCTCATCTTGCTTATATTTGCTTGGAAACATTGCCTTTCTTTTTTGTTTTTGTTGCTATATACAGTGAATAATTGCTACAGAAGTGAATAAAAGAGTACCCTTTAAAAATTAGCTTACTGCCAGCTCTGAAGAAACAGAATAGCCATAGAATGAATTCTAAGTTAGGAATACACTTTCATGAAAGTATCTGTATTGTCTTGAATTTTCAGAAAAACTACCCTTGAAATATGATACTCAAACTAGAAACCTACAGCCCTTATATTATTGAGAGGTGAATAGAATTTCTCATAGTTGTTTAAGTAATAAAGATTAACCTTAGCTATACCCCAAAATATATAATAAAATATTTCTATTTGATGACTTAGAAAGATGTGTTAAATGTTTCATTTGATTTGTGTATTTAATATTGAACTGTTTCCCATATAGTTATAATTAATCTCTCTTTATTTCTCACTCTCTTTGGCTACTTTGTGAAACAGACTAAGATGCTTGGTGAAGCAGCTGGAAAAAGGTGATGTGAACATTGTAGACTTAAAGAAGAATATTGAATATGCAGCATCTGTGTTGGAAGCGGTTTATATCGATGAAACAAGGTACATTTTAACCTCCTCCTCTCTCTTTTATCTTCTCTACCTCTTTTCCCTCTTTCTTGATGTTCCTTTATCTCAAACATGAATTTAGCATATATTAGTCATGAAATTAAAATCAAATCTTATTTAAATTTAAGAGGTTCTTCACTGAACTTAACTGTGATGTTTTCTTTTAAAGGTGCACACTGTAATCCAAATGTTTGAATATCAAGAAGTAATCAAATAATAAAGTCATAAAATGAATAAATTAAAGTCTCTTTTCCCCCTTCCCTCACTGTCTTAAGCCCAGATTTTTAAGTGTCAGAAACAGATATAGACTTTTACTAATTTTCACTGATGTAAGGATTTTCCTATTATTTCAAGACTTCCAAGTTCCTTCTGAGAAAATGGGTGTCACATGCACACACTTTCTCTGTGCAGGACTTACTAAGGGGCGTCCCAATGTGTATTTGATCATCACCTAAACCTCATCAACTAGCCTCCTGATTATCAGAGTGGTGAAGAGATTAGGAAATAAAGATTTATTTGAAGGGAGTTGTAAGCCTAGTGCTGTGGCTCTCAACCAGGCTATTTGCCTTCCAGAGGCCATTTGGCAATGTCTGAAGACAGCGGTTTGGTTGATGGGAGTATGCTACTGTCATGTGATGGGTAGAAGCTAGGGCTGCTGCTAAACATCCTGCAATGCACAGGAAAATCCCCTGCCCCCCAACAAAGGACTATCCAGCCCAAGTGTTAATAGTATGGTTATGGAAAAACCCTGGCCTAACAGGAGAACCACGCAGTTTCTCTTTCTTCTCCAAGGGGCCACTTACCCTGACCTGTGGTCATGAGAGGGGGTCCTGGGGACCCCGGTGCTAAGGGAAGACTCAGTAAAGTATGATACGACAGTTCTTGAGAGATTTGCCCAGTGTCTTTTGGAGTTCAGAGAGTTCTGAGGCTGGCTCCTAACTCTCATCTCAAAAAAGATAAAGGTGACAGGCTTATCCGGACTACATTGAATTCACGGTTAAGAGGGACCTGTGGAGGGGGAGACATGCACTTCCAGCGTTTAGCAGAGAAAAGGCCCTGAGTCTTTTCAGTGTCAGGAGGCAGGTGGAGGTCTTTTGAAAGGAGTAACCGAAGAAACGGACTTCAGATAGTAAAAAAGAGGCTGCATGGGATGATTGTTGATATAAGAGCCAGAATAGAAATCATAAAAATTCAGCGCAAATAATAGAGAATATATAATATTCAAGGTACCCTCTTGGTGTAGCGAGTTGTCTCTGAAGGACCCACAAAGTTTCCCCAGGAGAAAAAATAACCAGCATTTAGCCATTTGTCATTTAGGTGATGACAAATACGAGTCTTGTAAGACCCTTTAACCTCTATAATTTACTGCCTCCCCCCCCTACACCACATTTTGAACAATGAAAAATAGCAGAGTGAGTGGGACAGGAGATGGAATAGGGAGAGTGAAGACATCAGACCCTTTCCCTTCTGCAAGTGCCCCTGCCTGAGTCAGTCCTGAGCTTGGGAAGGTGAGAAACGTTAAACCAGAAGTGAGATGAGATGGAAGATTTTATATATTGATGTATACTGAGCTTAAACACACACACACACACACACACACACACACACACACACAATGTTGTTTAATAGGTAATACATTCACATGACTAAAAAAATCAAAATAGCCCAGCTAGTGAGGCTCAGGGATTGAGCATCGACCTATGAACCAGGAGTTCATGGTTCAATTCCAGGTTAGGGCACACGCCCAGGTTGTGGGCTCAATCCCTGGTTGGGGGGAGGGGCATGCAGCAGGAAGCCAATTAGTGATTCTCTTTCATCATTGATGTTTATATTTCTCTCTCCTTTTCCCTTCTTCTCTGAAATCAATAAAAATATATTTTTTAAAAATCAAAACAATGTAAAGAAGTGCCTCATGAGAGTCTTGCTTCTCCTCTTGACCCAATTTACTCAAATCCCCAAATTATAAATGTCCTATGTATATTATCAATAATTTATTACAAATATTTATTTCATATTTTTATCTTCTTTTATGCAAAGTTACACACTATACACAGTTTTTCACTTTACTATCCCTGCCCTCAAATAAGGGAACTTAGAGATCTTCCTATATCACATGCTGAACTTTTAAAAAATATGTATTTTTATTCATTTCGGAGAGGAAGAGAGAGGGAAAAAGAGATAAAAACATCAGTAAAGAGAGAGAATCATTGACTGGCTGCCTCCTGCATGCCCCCTACAGGGGATCGAACTGGAAACCTGGGCTTGTACCCTAACAAGAAATCAAACCTTGACCTCCTGGTTCATAGGTGGGTGCTCAACTATTGAGCCACACCAGCGGGGTCTGAACTTTTTAATATCAATGAGAATTTTCAATAATAATGGACAGAAAATGGCATGGTGAAGGCATTGCTACACAGGTAATTTTTTCTTTGTCCTCAGAAAGGAAGTCCTCTGTTAAAGCATGGTTTATAGTCATAAATTAAGAAAAAAAATGTCATAGGCACATTTTTAGATTACAAACTCTGCAGAATTGTGTTCTTAGTTAACTTGCACTGAATATATATAAATGAATATGATTCCTCTAAAGAGAATTAAAAGTGTAAGTTTTAAAAATCTTACATTGTTCCTATAACTTCCTTGCTCCTTCATTTTTATGTGAGCTCTTTATTCTTCACAAGTTTACTGAACTTAGCATGTTTAAGATTTCTCCAATCTGTCCTTGACATTTTATTTTTTACCTTTACTTATACAACTAAAGAATTTTACCTTTAAGAATAATTTGGATATTTACATTATTCATCTTATAAAGGCATAATACTGACCATCTGGTATACCTGAGTGTTTTATCTTCCATTTGATAGATTATTACATGTAATATTTATTAATTTTCTAGTTGTATTTGCCTCCCCAGGAAGGTATAATTTCATAGATATTCTATCAACTTAGTTCCCCATTATCCTTAATTCATTTAAACATGTGTTACATTCCAAAGTACAGTTCCTTTTATTTGAAAATTGTTCTTTTGTGGGAAGAAAAATGCTTAACAGCTTCATGGTAAAACTGTGGGTGTCTTCTCTTTACTCAAATGACTTAGAACTTTTCACTATTTTATTTTAATGCTTCTGTGCTTCCATGGCATCTTGATTTCTAAATTGGATTAATAATAATACCCCTCATTTGTGGCACCTTCCAAGGGCTCTGAGTTTCATTATCTCATATTAGTCTCACCACAATCCCATGCATTTGACAAGGGGATTACTATTTTCTGCATTTTACTAAAAAGAGAACTAAAGTACTCAGAAGTAACATGGTTTGCCAAAGGTCACAGACCTAGGCATTGCAAACCTGGACTAGAAACTAAGGGATGACTTATTTATTGCTCTTCCCTTTCTAACTGGCTCCTCTCAGAGTATTGCTATGAAGCTGGATGGTTTTCAATGATCTCTGGAAGAGTTAGATGACAGAGTGTAAAACTTTCTGATAGTTGGAATTGTAAATTCTAGAAAAACAATGTCTAACATGTATTACTAATAGCCTATTATTATGTCTTGGTAGGTGCCAAAAGCGCTTTTAAGAATTTTAATGCACTATTTCATTTAATCGTCACAGCAATCCTATGAGATAGAAACTTTATTCATTACTATTTTACGTATGAGGAAAGAGAGTCCCAGAAAAGTTATGGTTCTTACCCAAATGACACAGAGAGTAAGTTAAAGAATAGTGTTAGGGTCTTGGCAGCCCAATTCTAAGGATTGGGCTATTAAACACAGTCCTCATCTGCATCCTTTAGTAATTCTGCCCAAAAAGCGATTTCAGAGACTTACTGGAAGTTTTGATGAAAGCTCACATGCCGTCAGGTTGCATCTCTTCCCAACTCTGCCTTCAGGGCTGTCACAATAGGAGTATTTACACTATGGACATTGGAAAAAGCTGCAAATCAGGATTTTTTTTCCCCTGGAAAGCCTATGGTTAAACATTTACCATCATGTCACTGATTAGACCTAAGATCACATCATATGTATCTTCGAAGGCTGTAACTTCAAGATTAAAATACCAGCTCAAGAAATTTTGTAGCGAAATACTTGATGTGATCTGATTTCCTATACACTTAGTGGGACACCCAGCAGTAGACAGGCTGTTTTTGTTGAGACGTGTACACAATTATTAAATTGCAATTGCCTTTGGAGTATTAGTCAAATAGTCCATGTAGGAGGAGGAATGAAGAAGCATTTAGTTGCTTTTAAACTTTCAGTTAAGAACCTGCTGACTTCTGAGATGTTTTTAATGGAAAATTCTCTTTCTAGAAAAAGAATGTTTCAATGAGTATTCCAGAGAAGCATTTTTTGTTTGAGATTTGGATTGGGCTGCATCTAAAAGTTGACAACTAATAAAGCGGGAGGAAACACAAACTATGAATTGAATTAAAACCCAGAAGCGCACGCGCGCGCACGCTCACACATACACACACACACACACACACACACACACACACACACACACACACATTTTCCTTGGTGACTTGTTGACTGTAGGGCTTCAGTTAAGAAAACAAAGCAAAACAAAAAATCTCTCTTGAAAGATGATTTCAGTCAGAAAAATAAAGGGAGTTTCTGGCAATTTGAATTCTGACCTTCTCTGAGGGAGTATAGCACAATTCCCTAATGAATACCACTGTTTGTTGGTTTTTTAACAAGACATTTCAAATGCAAATGCCAATATTTTATGAGCACTGCTTTCAGATGTGTCCCTAGAGGCTATTGTTTTTCAAAGCTGCTCAGTTGCCTAAAAAAAATTCTGTTTGGTTGTCCTTATTTGAATTGGGATAGTGCCAGGCAAAGTAGCATCCTTGGCCTCATGAATTGCTAATTCCTGAAGGTAGGCGGCTGACTGGGAGGAATACTTTCAGGGGTAGATATTATGCTTACTAATCCTGCCTCACAATATAATTTGCAACTTCATTTTCTTAGTGTGAAACCACCCAAGTCCCATGGTTACCGTAGTAAGAGCACAGACTCCAGATTCAGAAAGAGTGGGCTGTTCAAAGCCTGGATCCTTCACTTGATACTCTCTTGCTTTAAGAAAGTTACTTAACTTCTGTATTTCCTAACTTTATTATCTGTAAAATAAGAATAATTCTGCTGACCCCACAAGGTTGATCTGAGGATTAAATGTACAATATTTGTCCGAGTAAAAGTTAAATTATAACCACTCTTTTTAGCGTGCTAACAAAAAGCAGATACTTCTGGGTATAGAACATATTAAGATATGCAATACCTCCTAGTGGAAATATCAATTTATTTATTGAGAGCAGTTTTGATCATGAAAAAATAAAGTCAAGGTGAGCTCAAGTTACCAGGAAATGAAAGCAAAGTGCAAACTGATGGAAAGATACCTAATGGGATATACATCTTGATAAAAACATTCTTAATTGACTTCTGCATCTTACTCAGTGTTAAAGGCCCTTACTTTTGATGAGATTACCTGGGATGAGAATGCGTGGATGCAAACCAATACTTCAAGGGAGTCTGGTGGAAATTGAATGAAGTCCATGGACTTCACTACCACCTGCACATCATGATGGCTAAGTCCCTTCAAATCTTCAAGTAGCTCTACAGGGATTGACTAAAACATATTTACTGGTGAATTAAGTATTTATGAAGTCCCTGAAATGAACACCAGGCGCAGTGGTTATCAGAATCCGGGGGAGACAGTGGAGAGAAATGAGTGCCAAGAGCCGGGAAGGTAAGCCTAAGCAAGCGGACCAGTGCTGCAAACAAGAAGCAGGGAGGTTCGGAGTTCCAGGAAGAAGCTCAACTGGGCAGACGGCGGGAAGAAACACCAAGTAGGAGAGGGAGTGACATGGAATAAGATTGCAAACCAGGCAGGATTAATCGCGCAATTACGGCTTTAATGTTAATGAGTTTTATTTAAAGAAAGATCAGGTTGAGAAGTTATCCTTTGGAAGTTATCCAGGATAAGAGACTAATAAATAGCCAAACACAGATGGAAAATGTAGATGAAGATGGAGCCAACTAGTGCACAGCCAGGGGCCTTCAAAGAAGCAAAACATGAGTAGCCCTGTAAAATCAGAACGATTAGTTACCACTTATTTTAAACCCAGTCGCTCAGCGTGGGTAAGAGTGCTACAATAAAATTAGGACTAAAATAGAGATGATGGGCTGTAAAATGCAGGGATCAAAGTACCATGGAGATGAAACCCTTTGTGGCCAATCACTACCACCTGCACATCATGATGGCATCGACTCGTGTACTTCTTGGAGCTGGAGCAGGGAGGAAGGAAAAGAGAAAGGAGCTGGACTAATGAACACCTATCATAATTATTTCAATTGTGACTGGAAACCCAACCAAACCAGCTTCAACAAATTCTGACAAAATATCCATGGCTGGTGACTTGAAGCATAGGTGATTTGAGCAAACATGATGTCAAAGGATTAGCCTCCCTGTTTTGCTTGCTGTGGAATGGCCTCTTTCTGATGCTTTGAGTAGTAGCAAGACAAGGCAGTGGCAGTATTTCCAAGCTTTACATCCTCACACCTTCAAATGCAGCAGGAATGAGAAAGAGTTGGCTCTAGTTGGTAAGATGCTTATCCCTGAAACAATCATGCCCAGGGGAACGGAATATACAATCCAGTGGTCAAGCATCTCATGAGGCAGGTAAGAGGTCAATTTTATTTAAATCACATGCCTAAGAATTGGGAATGGAAGAAAGTGCTTTTAAAACTAAACCACAGTTTCCTCTCTAAAGTGAAAATTAAATCATGCAAGGGGACCTGAATCAGGGTCTGAGGAGGATGTTGAACTACTTCTATCCTGGCTTTGCTCTTACTAATGAGACGCCTGTAGGCAAGCATTGTTGGTTTTCCTCCCAGTCATTGGTTTCCTTACATGGAGATAAAGTCTCCAGTTCCTTTCTTTTCTGGAATTCTGTCGTTATATCTACAGTTCCAAAGGCCTTCACAAAGATCTGCTCATGCCTAAATTACCCTGGCAACCAGGAGGGTGACAAGAGAAGACTGGTTGGCTTACTGGGTGAGCTTACTGCTTACTGGGGGAGCATTTATAAATATGGGCACTTGTGTTTTTTTGAGTGTGAGCATTTGGAAATTAATTTCAGGGTATGTACTAAGACATTGCTGGAGCTCAGTGAAAAATCAAAGAGCAAATTATGACTTTTATGAATTCTATTTTTATGGTGTGTTATAAGGAGGGGTGGCTGTTTGGAGTGCTGTGTTTGTAGGCTGTTCTCACCATGTAGATGGGGTATGAAAACCAGGCTTGGAAAAAGTTGCAATACATTTTGGTTGATTTTCATATTTTCTGTGCATCTGTGGTATGTTACTTTCTACAAACTTTCAAAAAACAAGACTCACTAGTGAAAAAGGAAACAAGATATTTTGAGAGATAACTGATCAAAAAGCTCCACATCCTATCTAATAAAAGAGAAACATGGTAATTGGTGTACGACCGCTACCCTTCCCATTGGCTAATCAGGGCAATATGCAAATTAATTGTCAGCCAAGATGGCGGCCGGCAGCCAGGCAGCTTGAAACTAACATGAGGCTTGCTTGCTTCAGTGACAGAGGACTCCAACGTTCCCCGCCTGCTGCTGCAGGCCTCTGAGCTGCAAGCAACTATATAACAAACATAGAAGCTAAACAAAACCCCAGAAACCTGCGGGCTTCAGCCAGCAGGATCGCAACATTGTATGCAAAGGCCAGAAACCTACTTTCAGCAGTGGAGGCCTAAGAGCTGGAGCCAAGCCTCAAAGCTAAAGCTGGCCCAGAATAAAAAAAGAAAAAAGAAAAAAAGGAGCGATTGGGAGCTTCAGTCACCCCCAGCCTGAAAACAGCCCTCAGCTCCTCACCCAGACTGGCCAGGCACCCCAGTGGGGACCCCCACCCTGATCCAGGACACCCTTCAGGGCAAACCAGCCGGCACCCACCCATGCACCAGGCCTCTACCCTATATAGTAAAAGGGTAATATGCCTCCCAGCACCGGGATCAGCGGAGCCACGAGGCCTCCCAGCACTGGGATCAGCATGACAGGGGACAGTGCCCAAACCCCCTGATCGCCCTGTGGCTCTGTGTGTGATAGGGTGCGGCGCCCCAACCCCCTGATGGGCCCTGCTCTGTGCGTGACAGGAGGCTGCACCCCACCCCCCCTGATTGGCCCTGCTCTGTGCGTGACAGGGTACAGAGCCCCAACCCCCCTGATGGGCCCTGCTCTGTGAGTGACAGGGGGTAATGCCCCAACCCCCTGATTGGACCTGCTCTGTGCATGACAGGGGGTGGGGCCGCAACCTCCCCATCGACCCTGCCTTGAGTGTGACAGGGGATGGTGCCCCAACCCCCCAATTGGCCCTACCCTGAGTGTGACTGAGGGTGGCATCACAACCTCCCGATCGCCCTGCTCTGTGCATGACAGGGGGCGGCACCCCAACTCCCCAATCGGCCCTGCTCTGAGCCCAACCAGGGGCTGCACCTAGGGATTGGGCCTGCCCTCTGCCACGCGGGAGCAGGCCTAAGCCAGAAGGTTGTTATCTTCCGAGGGGTCCCAGACTGCGAGAGGGCACAGGCTGGGCTGAGGGGTCCCCCTTCCCCCCGAGTGCACAAATATTTGTGCACCGGGCCTCTAGTATTATATAATATCTCACTGTTGTGATATATTGGGTCAATAAAATATAAACAAATATTTCCTGGATTAAAAAAATATCATTTTAAACATATTATTTTCTAACTAGATGCCTGGTGCATAAAAATTCATACACTGGGGGGGGGGGGTCCCTCAGCCCTGCATGCCCCCTCTCACAGTCTGGAAGCCCTCAGGGACAGGAGGTGACCCAGTGATCAGGGGAAGGCGATGCCCCCATCACACCTCTGCTGCTGCCATTGCCAGCAGCTCAAACCTTGGCCAGCCCTGGTTACCTGAGCCTTGGGTGGCCATGGGTGGCTGGGCAGCTGCCATCTGAGGCTTGCCTGTGCCTCGGGCCGCCCCTGTTAGGCTGGGGGGTTGAGGGGACTGGGGGACTCCGGAGGCAGGTGCACAGCAAGGCCAGGCATCTGCCACCCCAGTGGGGCTGAGGCAGTGGTTCTCAACCTTCCTAATGCCACGACCCTTTAATACAGTTCCTCATGTTTTGGTGACCCCCAGCCATAAAATTATTTTTGTTGCTACTTCATAACTGTAATTTTGCTACTGTTATGAATCATAATGTAAATATCTGATATGCAGGATGTATTTTCATTGTTACAAATGGAACATAATTAAAGCATAGTGATTAATCACAAAAACAATATGTAATTATATATGTGTTTTCCGATGGTCTTAGGCGACCCCTGTGAAAGGGTCATTCAACCCCCAAAGGGGTTGCGACCCACAGATTGGCGACTCACAGGTTGAGAACTGCTGGGCTGAGGGGACTGGGCACTGCCATCTTGTGGCTGTGGGTGTCCCATCTTTGAGGGTGTGGCAATCAGTTAGCATATTCCCTCCTTATCGGCTGTGGGTGCCACCATCTTTGAGGGCAGGGCAGACATTTACCATATTCCCTCTTTATTGGCTGTTGGCACCACCATCTTTGAGGGTGGGGCAGTCAATAGCATATTCCTTCCTTATTGGCTGTGGGCACTGCCATCTTTGTGATGGTGTGAGGGTCAATTAGCATATTCCCTCTTTATTAGCTAGGATAATGATAGCAATAAGAATTAAGACTGACAATTATATCCAAGGCAATTTACACATATAATTCTATGTAAGTCTCAAAAACCCTATGCCATATATATTTACATTATTTTCACTATAAAGTTAAAAATTTGAGGCATAAAGAAAGTAATTTACTTCCTTAAAGATCATATAACTATTAAGTTTCAGAGACAGGTTCAATCTTAAATGGAGCATGCCCAATACCCATTCTTCCTTCTTGCTAATAGAACACCCCTTTTTCCAATTATTTAATCTCCTCTACAAAGCCAAGTGATTCCAGGGAGACCAACCCCAGACTCAGGCTCAATATGGGTGAATCCTAGTGGATTTAAACCAGTAATTAGTCTCCATTTTTCTAACCAGTGGGTTTGGACATGGTCATGTGATGTAATTCAGGCCAATGAGACTAATGAGGGTGTTGGCAAATATTTCCTCTCATAGAAAAGGAGTCCTATGCCACTGGGTGTTGGATCTGGGTACAATACTTGAAACTGATACAGCTATAAGTATAGAGCAACACCTCACACTAAATCTGGCAGTGTAGAAAGATGTAGGAAACCTGTGTTCTTGATGATATTGTTGACCTGCTGACTTTAAATAGTTCCTACTGGCGTCAACCTACCTTTAGCTTTGATGACAAGGAAAATAATAAATTTCTCCATTATTTAAGTGCCTTTGGGTTAGGATTGATGTCACTTCATCCATACAGCCACATAGGTCTGCTTCGCTCTAAAGTCCATGTCCTTAATCTCTAAACCTCCCAGGGATCACCATCCTACATAATAAAAGCATAATATGCAAATTGACCAAATGGAGGAGCAACTGGTCAGCGGGGGCAGCGCCGGCAAGCAGGTGGCACCAAGCCAGCCAAGGCACGTGCCAGCGGGCAGAGGACGGGGACAGCAATGGGGGAGGCGGTGGAGGGGTGATAGGGGGGCAGGGCCACTGCTCACCATCCCGTGATCAGCAGCCCAGTTGCCTCCCGCACCACTAGGGATGCTATTATTATCGTCTCTGTTCTATTATTACTATGAAGATCTCTGTTTTATTGACAAAGAAACTGAGATTCAGACAGATGAAGTATTTTTTTCCAAGACCACACAGCTAAAAGGTGATGGAGCCAAGACTCTGACTCCAGAGGCAGTTCTCCTAATCAAAAAGGATGCTCATTGATTAAAAAATAAATTAGCAATTAGTGGAATGTCAGGCTTTGTGCCTAATGGAATATTTTCAAAGATATTTTTGAACCAAGAGGACTTCCTGGTAGGAAGTCAAGTGTCATCAGCAAGGCCTAGGGCAGTTTTCTGCTTCGCCCATTCCTTCATTTCCATCTCGGGACTGACTCCAAAAATACAGTCTTGATCCTCACTTTCCAAGCAACTTGATTCCTTCTCAGAGTCCTCCTCTACATTTCCGCCAGCCATTGCTGCCTGTCCTGGGGGATGGGGTCCTCTGCCTGGGCTCTGCTTCCTGTGGCGGGTACAGAGGAGGCACAGAGCCCGCCTTAGGCCTTAACTTGGAGAAAGCCACAGCTAACTTTAGCAGTCTCCTCAGCTGACCTCATTTTAGCCAAGATTTGCCTCTTGAGAATTGAGCTAAGGTCACCATAACTGACTTGTCGATCCAAATGTTTAGTCTTTATAGTCACTCAGATATAATGCTCGTCTTCTCACAGTTTTAAAAAAAGACCAATAAAACCAAAAGAAACATTGAGCAAAGCTACCAGGTAGACAGAAAAAAGAAAGAAAACTGCCAAAATAAAAAAATAAATAAAAATAAAAACAAAACACAGAGAACAAAGCAAAACAAAACAAAAAACGTTGAAATAAATTTGAAAGCCTGCTATTTTAAGTCTCCTATGGAACAAGACAAGGAGTAAATGATAAATAAATAAATGGTGGTGGTTTTGAAAATTAACTCAGATGTATTTAGCACTGAGGAAGTAGGGTACTGAGAGTCAATATGGCATTTCAAATGTGTTTTACTATCCTGGCATTTAATTTATTTGTACTTCAAAATACCCTAAAATTCTACCATACAGATGTATTTTTCCATGAGAACATAATGCAACATACCAGCTGTAGGAAATAAATTTAAACTTCCTTCAACTGAAAATTCTCTGGTGGGCCAAACTCATTTAAGACTTTTTTAAATCAAAATTTTAACCCTAAATTTCAAGGTAGAGATGGGATAGGGAATAATGATTACTGATATGTATAGTGTCTGAATGAGAAGGTAGTCTGGGTACTTAGTAAGAAAAACATGAATTTAAGGTGAAGGATAGCTCAGCAGTTAAAAACTCAGATTCTGAAATTTGATAGACTTGAGCTCAAAAAGTGTCATGGCCACTCCTTGTATGATTATCAGCAAATTACGTTAGGCGTCTGTGCCTCAAGTTTATTCATCAGCAAAATAGGGACAGGGATAGTAATTGTGTTCCTTATGATGATGATATGAGGATTAAATGGGGTAAAGCTTGGTTGTGGACCTGGTTCATAGTAAGTAAGCAACAAAGTCAGCTGGCACAATCATCTATATCAGTGATGGCCAACCTTTTGAGCTCGGCGTGTCAGCATTTTGAAAAACCCTAACTTAACTCTGGTGTCCTGTCACATATAGAAATTTTTTGATATTTGCAACCATAGGAAAACAAAGACATATTTTGGATATTTATTTTATATATTTAAATGCCATTTAATAAAGAAAAATCAACCAAAAAAATGAGTTTGCGTGTCACCTCTGACACGCATGTCATAGGTTCGCCATCATTGATCTATGTCTATCTTAAGATAGTTCCTAAGTCTGAGTGAAGCTTTATGATTGCCCTTAGAGTGTTGTGTTTTTTTGTGTGTGTGTGTGGTTTTTTTTGGGGGTGGGGGGGGTGGTATATAGTCAGCTCAGAGCTGATATGTGTTAATCAAAGAAATATACTAATAAACTTGCCTACCAGGGAACCACTTACCCCAAAAGAATAACCATACGGCAGGAAGATGAACCTTTCTTAATTCCCCCAGCCATCCAGGAAGGACTCACCTGAAAGATGTTTCCTACATAGGAGTTCAATACCAACCTTAGCCCAGGTCAGTAGAAACACTTGCCTGACGCTGCCCCTATTTTAGGTGCTCAACAACCCTCTTTCAGTGTGCCCCTCCCCAAGGTAATAGGTCTCCAAGGCCAAGAACAACCTGGAGCCCATGACCCTCTCCCTCTTCTAGGCACTTGGACCCTGGAATCCCATGCCCTGCGCAATGTGCCCTCTACCATATTCTGGACACTAACACCCCAGAATTCTCTGCTCAAAGCTCCCCTAGCCTGTCTTTTAAGCCTTTATGGGCTTCCTTCTTAGGTCTTTCCCCCTGAGGGGACACAGGACACTGTTGCTGTGTATACCCCCCCAACCCCTAAAGAGTGGCCAAGAAGCAGCTGCTTTCAGGCTGGGCAGGTTGATGACGATTGTACTAGGAGGCTGCAGTGTCCACCTGCTTCTGTATTGAGGGCCTGAGCAGAAGGGTAGGTAAGTGCAGAGGGGCAGCCACAGCTGGCCCTACTCTGTCACTCAGGAGTTGAGAATTCTCAATTCAAACTCAAGTTGTCAGGCTTTCATGAAACTTATTCAAAGGTAGGAGGATTGCCTGGCCAGTGTGGCTCAGGAGTTGAGCATCGACCCATGAACCAAGAGGTCACCAGTTCGTTTCCCGGTCAGGGCACGTGTTCAGGTTGTGGGCTTGATCCCCAGTAGGGGCGTGCAGGAGGCAGCTGATCCATGTTTCTCTCTCATAGATGTTTCTATTTCTTTATCCCTCTCCCTTCTTCTCTCTCTCAAATCAATAAAAACATATTTAAAAGAACAAAAGGTAGAAGGATAAAACATAAATAATTTATTCACTTGATACATAACTTTATTTAATTATATAGTATTTTAGAGAAATGTGCTCCTGTCCTGAGCCCAGCAAATGTTAGGGGCAGGATTCAATGACTTAGTTGCTTGCTGAAATGTGTTCTTTATAATAATAGTAAAACAGGAAGAAGAAAATTTCAAACTTGAGAGGTTAGTTTCTCCTACTTGCACTCAGCACTTGAATTTTAATACGTAATAGGTGTGTGTATGGGCACCAATTGCCTGGAAATAACCATGTGGATACAGGGGTAATCATTTTCCAAGAGTCCACTGTGAAAAGAAATATTTTCACTGTTATAATTGTAAGAGTCAAAATCCCATGACCTCTCCTTCCGTGGCTGCCTCCTTTATTCCCTTCCCCTACAAACTTTCTAGTTCAAAATATAAGCCCTTTGGGAGTTGTGTCATCTGATTTCGAGAGAAAATTTGGAATATAAATATCTCCCAAGAATCAGCTGAGTGCTGATTGGATGCAGGGTCAGTTTTCACAGCTTGCCACCCTCCCCTCCCCCATAAACACACAGTTCATAGTTAGGGACCCCTCACTTTATGCTGTATTGACTCCATTGGGACTAAAACAAAAAGTTACATCAAACACCAGTAGAAGCATTTTTCCAAGGTCAACGGTGGTAACATTTTATACATATACTCCTTATTATTCTTTTCTATGTAGTGCATTTTAAGAATTCCCAAGGAAAACGCACCAGTGATTCTTTTATGTTGTTAATTTCTTAAACACATAGTCTTCAATTTTTTAAGAGCACTGCAGTGTAAAGAATTATGCTCATTCTGCCATCTAACACTATTGGATGAAGGGCAATAAAGGTTTTGGATGTCTTGAAAGCAAAATTCATTGTAGTATTTGATGTCACATTTTATCAAGCTTTGCACAAATTTATTCCAAAAATAAAATAAGGGCAGACTATATAGTCTTATGAGTTTTACATGTAACATAATCTTATGTAAGTATTCAGATATTTTCACATCTTAGATAAATGTAGAGGAAAATTATTAATGATAATTCTCTAACTAAAGCCAGGATTACTATTTTATATGACTCCATAGATTTTGTTCCTGCCCTATCTGACATGGTCTAATGAAATTTGAAGAGTATCTTGTGCTCAGAGGAAGGAGGATGAAGTGTAGAAGGCAGGTGCCAGGGAAAGGGAAAACAAATAAGGAAGAAGAAAGAGGTGGAGGAGAAATGCACCACTAGGTGTACTGGTTTATTTTTTAATTTAAATTTAGGTTTTATCCACTTGTCTTTCAACTTTCCTCCTGCTAAGCTGGAATGATTATTTTAATCTGCTACACCTTATTTATGCCTTCATTAGGAATTTCTTACCATACTCAATATGTGAGCATAAAAGAGTTATTATTTAACAGAAATACTGAGGTCCTTGGCTAAAGGCATGGAAACGCTACATACTATTTTTAAAATTCCTGTACTTTTCATTCAAAAGGCTATAAAATGTTTAATATATTTTCCATGACAAATATATGTTTCCCCATAGCTTGCTTCAAAAACTGTAAAGGGACTGTTCAAGGGCACAGTAAGTGAAAGGCAATGAAGAGATGATTGCCAAATGTGAACTACTCCCAGCATGCTGCTGCTTATCAATCAAATAGCACGGCACTCTAAACACTAAAGCTTCTTCTACCATCTCCATCCGCACTCCACTCCCTAAAGCTCATTATTTATAATAGTTCAGTGCAAATATTTTCAGACATTTTCTAGTCATTTAGTAGGTATACGTTGGTCCCACAATCTATGCCATGCACTGTTGTAGCCGCTGCTGATGCAGCAATGCACAGAAACAGAACAACTCTCTGTTCTCAAGGTTTTTATAGTCAGTGAATGAAACATAAAATGAATAAACAAACTAATAAGCATCTGACATGACTTCAAGTAATGGTAAGTGCTATGGATAAAAAGGAATAAGGGTGTTTACTATTTGAGGAGGGGGCTCAGGGGAGACTTCTTTACTTGAAAGCAATGAGGAAATGATCCCCACAAAAATTCCATAAGAGATTCTAAGCAGAGGGAGCAGCAAGTGCAAAGCCCTGAAGCAGAAGCAAACTTGGCAGGTTTGCATGCAGCAAGGAGGTCAGCGTTGCTTGGGCAAAATGACTAAAGGGGAACTGGTTAGGAGATGAAGGAGGAGACAGAGCTTGTGATGAGCTATGTAGGATTTTGTGGATCAGGTATTAGCATGGTCTGATTTATACTTTAAAAGAGTTATAGTGGCTGCAGAGGAAAGAAGAAACTGAAGGGGGCCAGGGCAAGAGCTGAGAGACCAGTGAGGATGCTACTGCAGTGGGCCAACAAGAGATGAGGATGGCTTGGCCACTCTCTCTCTCATTTATTGCTGGTGGAAATGCAAAATGGTGCAGCCACTTTAGGAGAGAGTTTGGAAGTTTCTTAAAAAACTAAACACCATAAGTTCCAACCATTGTGCTCCTTAGTATTTTCTCAAATGAGTTGAAAAAACAGCACACAAATGTTTATAACAGCTTTATTCATAATTGCCCAAACTTGAAAGCAACCAAGGTGTTCTTTAATAGTTGAGTGTATAAACAAAATATAGTACATCCATACAATAGAATATTATCCTACATAATAAAAGGCTAATATGCAAATCAACCAAATGGCAGAACAACCAGTCACATGATGCACACTGACCACCAGGGGGTGATGCTCAATGCAGGAGCTGCCCCCTGGTGGTCAGTGCCACTCCCACAGGGGGAGCACTGCTCAGCCAGAAGCCGGGCTCATGGCTGGCGAGCGCAGTGGCAGTGGCAGAAGCCTCTCCGGCCTCCGCAGCAGTGCTAAGGATGTCAGACTGCCGGTTTAGGCCTGCTCCCCCCACTCCCGAGTGCACAAATTTTGTGCACTGGGCCTCTAGTTTAGCAATAAAAAGAAATGAGCCATTAAGCCATGAAAAGACAGTATGAAGTTTAGATCCATAACAATTAAAAAAACATTTTAGTCTCTTGCAAATGATATTTTATCATTTAAAACCAGAATGAGGATTGATATGCTTTATTAAATGAACATTAATGTAATACAAAGCTGTGCCTTTATCTCCTATATGATTTATAACCCATGCTGACAGTTACCACATAGTGTTCATGAAGGTTGAAAATATTCTTTCTTCGTCTAGATAGGTAGGTAGATTGATAAATACTAATAGATAGATAGATAGATTAGATAGATAGATAGAAGATTCTTAGTCTTTGTTTTATATAAAATATGTATAATATTATATTAACCTAAAGGCTCTGAAGAGAAGGAGTGAGATTTATTTTAAAGCATTGGCTCACTGTGGAGAACAGTATGGAGTTTCCTCAAAAAACTTAAAGTGGAACTCCCATTTGACCCAGTGATCCCACTTCTAGGAATATATCCCAAGAAGCAAGAAACACCAATCAGAAAAAATATATGTACCCCTATGTTCATAGCAGCACAATCCACCATAGCTAAGATTTGGAAACAGCCTAAGTGCCCATCAGCAGATGAGTGGATTAAAAAACTGTGGTACATCTACACAATGGAATACTACACTGTGGTAAAAAAGAAGGAATTCTTGCCATTTGCAACAGCATGGATGGAGCTGGAGAGCATTATGCTAAGTGAAATAAGCCAGTCAGAGAAGGATAAATACCACATGATCTCACTCATTTGTGGAATATAGAGAACAACGTAGACTGATGAACAGGGACAGACCCAAAGACAGAGAAACAGCGATCAGGCTATCAATCCCCAGAGGGAAAGTAGGGGAGGGTGGGGTAAGGGGAAGAGATCAACCAAAGGACTTGTATGCATGCATATAAGCCAAACCAATGGACATGGACAACAGGGAGATGAGAGTATGAGTGCGGGGTGGGGGGAGGTTGGAGGTTAATGGGAGGATGAGGACACATTTGTAATACCTTAACCAATAAAGAAATTAAAAAAAAAAAAGAATTGGCTTGTGTGATTGTTGAGGGCTGGCAAAGTGGAAATCTGCAGGGCAGGCCGATACTGGCTGGACATTCTGGCAGGAGTAATGTTGCAATATTGAGTCAGAAAGCGTTCTGAGCCAGAATTTCTTCCTCTTTGGGGGACCTCCCTCTTATCTCTTAAATCTTAAGGCCTTCATGTGATTGAATAAGGCCCGCTCACATTATGGAGGGTCAGCTGCTTTACTCAAAGTCTATGACTTAAATATTAATCACATCTAAACTATACCTCACAGCAACATCTAGACTGCCATTTGACCAAACAACTGGGGCCTATAACCTAGCCATGTTAACATGTAAACTGACCATCACAGAGCTATTTGTTGCTTTTTTCCAGATTTGCCTTTTTAGTTATAAAATAGCATATTCCATGTTTTTCTCTTTACACACAGTCTTCCTGTATCCCCATATCCACTAATTAATCCCCTTCACTCATTCCCCCTGAGATTATAGGCTCTTTCCTTCTCAGTGCATGACATCATGCCTCATGACTAAGGATTGCCAGACCCCTGAGCACCACATCCCTATGTGAACTCTCACTTCCATATGCTGATTGTTGCCATGTTTGGCCATCTGGCTAGAACAATTTGTGAGTTTAGGACACGTAGCCATAAAGTAATCAATGTCAAAGGAGTAATTGACAGCCTTACCATGTGTCTGCCACTCGATAGTGGATAAAACAAGGCAGCACTAGAATGCTTGGAGCACGGTGACATCACAGAATTACAGTACAATGGTCCTCATTCCACACGCTCTGCTCGGAGCTTTTATGTGAGCACAGCATAAGAAATCATAGAAATGGCATAAGCCCTGACATTTTCAAGCCATGCTCTGTACTCTCTTGCTTCAAGTGGCTAAGGAATCTGATTTAAAATGGGCAGGAGGAGAAAAAAAAAATGTTCCTTTGAATTACAATGTCCGTGTATTAAGGCTAAATCAAAATCATCCAAACTTAAGGCCCGAAAGAAAATTGAAAATGACATACAGTAAGTATTAACCAGCATTAACTTCCAACGACGTCAATCTTCTTATTTTCATATGTATGCATGCAGTTTTGTAACTCCCACATGTAAATCGGGTATATTTTTCATACGTTATTTCATAAATGCTTTCATGGTTAATACCATGAGAAATGAATATTGGCAAATGACGGTCCTCTGAGAGTTTTTAGAAAATGGGCAACACATCGAGAAGGTGACATAATCTTTTGAGCTTCTTTTTGGTAGTGGTGGGTGGGCTTCCTTCTCTTCTGCCCTTGCCTTGGTCCCTGTCCTCGCAAGGTGGTGTGTGACTTGTTCTGGATAATTTAGCGCACGCTGTCACTTCTGGCTACCTTCCTTCCACCGACTCATAATCTTTAGGCCTCACTCTGTGCAAAGAGATTTATCAAAGCAAATAGAACCCAAAGATCAAATCTAACATGTGCCCAAAATAGCTCTAGGTTATTAAATTGGTGCACTGACAAGGAAATAACCGAATCAAGTGACAAGCAGAGCTGGCCTGTGTTCTTCCTGGAGGCGAAGCCCGGTTGCTCTGCAAAGCTGGTTTTATATTTTGTGGGGAGCCTTTTGTCTCTTGCTGGTTGAGACATTTAGGAAGTTCTGGGTCACTGGAGCTGACCAGCCCTATTGACAGCTGTATGAGTTTAGGACCTATGGCCAGAAAGTCATCAGTCTGGTCAATATGGTGCATCTGGAACTTATATCGGAGAGGGCAATGCTTTCAGTCCTGTTCACCTCCTCCCTCACTCAGGGGGTTCTCAGCCAGCAGTTCTAAAGCCCTCAGAGCTCCACCCTCCACAAGCATGTGCTCACAGCTGGAGGAGTTCCTCTTCCACTTCCACTGGTTCTGTCACCTAAAATGAGTTTTTAAATAATTTGTTTTTACTTTTTCACTTTTTAAATCTGTGATGTTGATATTGAATTAATATCTTTTAGAGTACTTATTATTTTCCTAAAATTTAAAGATACCTAAAGCAAATGAAATAGCACACGTGAATGACATTTGTAAACTCAAAGGCCATTAGTGAAATAGTATGTACCATCTGTACTGTGTGTATTAAATATAAGATGACTTTGATGGCTTCTATCCCTCTTTTCTATTCCAGTTCCTTCCTTTACTAGTAGACACCTGTTTAAAGCCTTTCTTTCCCATCTCATCTTAATTTTACTCACCATTAGAATATTAATATTAGCAGGCTGGTATCTCCAGACTGGTATCATTGCTCTTAAATGATCGGGAATGTGGAAATGCTCAAGTCCATTAGTCTTACCTTAAGAAAATTACCAATTTGAGAAATTCAGAGCTTTCCAAATATCAACCCAATCATTTTTCTTGTTTTAGGTAGTTCATATTAAGGAATGATCAGAAAGGGATTTGTGTATTTAAATCCTATTGCAATGCTTATTTTATTGTTGTTTTCTTAAATGTTCCTAAAGTTTTCATCTGTATACATTTTTGTAGGAGACTGCTGGATACTGACGATGAGCTCAGTGACATTCAGTCAGATTCAGTCCCACTGGAAGTCCGGGACTGGCTGGCTTCTACCTTTACACGAAAAATGGGGATGATGAAAAAGAAATCCGAGGAAAAGCCAAAGTTTCGGAGCATTGTGCATGCTGTTCAAGCTGGAATTTTTGTGGAAAGGTATGTGAAATTTCTGGTATCTCAAGACAAAATTCAAAAGGCAGAAACTATACCTACACTTTCGAAGTTATGGGAGCCTATATATTACTGAGGAAAACCTCAATCATAAGTATCCCTACAATGCACAGACTTAGGACTTATGATGAACTTACCTATAACAAAATTTTCCTATCCTGTATTATTCTTTTTATTCATTTTAAATTGACATAAAGACTAAAGACAAAGGCTTTTGGCTTTTGAATGAACTTTTGTGAATAACTGTTTAAAAACAATTATAACACATTCATATGCCATACAACTAATTTTACCTGAATAAACTGTAACACCTCATACAATAAATTCTACACTACACACCAAAACCAAGCAGGTCTCTCTCTGCACTAAAGAGAGAAGACCATTCTGTTCTCGTTATAGGAGGAAAGCTCTCTCTGTCCACCTTGGAAGAATTTTGTGTATTTTTTTTTTAACATTTCTGTCACTGAAGCAAGGAATATGTGATGGCTCCTAGAAGCACTGAATCAAATCATCAGTTTCTCATGTGGAATACATGTTAATATGACCCCATGTTACATTCTGTTAGCCCTTAAAAACACAACGTACTTTTCTGTCTGGGAAACAAGATGTTTCAACACTAAAAGTACGAAAAGACTTGAAATAAACATGTTACAACTAACCATGTTCAAAACTAGTTCTTAGAAATTCTTTAGAATAAAAAACAATTACATTGTTTTAATTTCTATATAAAAAGTTTATTTTAACAGTTTTGAGACAAATAAAACCAAGGAACAGAGAAATTTGTTTGTCAATGTACTTAAAATTAAATTTAAGGGAAATAATATCATTTTAAATCTTCTGACACCTCTAGCCATTACCTCTAATGAACAGTATAAACTTTAATTTTCTTCTGTTAAGGAAAGAATGGGAAATAGACTTGGGCTTCTAAAAATGAAAATGAGAATGCATTGCAAAGAATATTCAACGTGCCACCTGAAACTAATACAAAATAATACTGAATATAAACTGTAATGGAAAAATAATTTTTTAAAAAGGAAGTATTCAATGTGACTTAAAAATATATTATAACTACGCACGTAAAGTTTCTAGGATCTTGGGTTGTGCCTGTGTTACCCATAATAAAAACCACTCAGTGACTACTCAAATTATTTTGAGTATTACTTAATCATATCTAATTGGCTTTGATAAAACAATCATCATAGTGAGCAATTTGATTAGTCTGGTGAGGTGACACCCCCCCCCCGCCACACACACACACACACACACACACACACACACACACACACACACATGGACGCACCCTTTGCACATAAACTGGTCCCAACCCTGCCTTGGTGGGACCAGAATCTGAAACAGGGAGACAGGGCTGGAGAGAAAGAATTTCTATAACAATGTTCCTCAGGCAAGTGTGTGATAGTTATTGATTTTTTTCATAACATCAAATTCAAAATAAATAGTAGTTCAGAAAGTCAGTGAGAGAATCACAGACTGTTTTGATTTACTGAAGCAATGCATATTTTGTCTTTTTTAAGAAAATGTTACAGAACTTGGCAAACTGAAAAGAAATACAAACTGTGAATGTAAATCAAATAAATTTCCATTTCCATTCAGTAGAAGATTAAGAATTCTATAAAATATATTGACATGCTAATTTTTGTGTGCTATTCAACATATTTAATAGCCTATAGAAATATTAAAGTGTACTTAAGATCACTGAATTAGTAAGCAGTCTTGAAGAAAGCAATGTGCTACAAACATTTGGAAATAAAATCTTTTTTCTTACCCTTGAATTCCCACTAGTAAATGCATAAAAGTAGTGGGATATGCTTATCTTGAGTTTTCAAAAATAATCATCTTTGATCTTGAAAGTTAGAAAGTCTTCTTGAGCCTTCTCTCAAGCGTCTTCCCCAAATTCAGTGCCTCCGCAAGTCCTGGCTATTCACTTACCCACATGTACCCCGAGTCCGCTCACTGTCTCATCTCCTCTCCCGCATCTCCAAAGGGAGCCTTCGCTACCCACCATCAGAAGCATGGCAATAGCTTCTGAGCTGGGCTCCCCTCTTCCTCGCTTGCCTTCTCCAAATAAGTCATCCTACTGTGCTGTTTTAGAATATAAATTGGTTCCTGTCCCTCTGAACCTTACTATTACCTGTGGGTTTTCCTTTTCACTTGGTATTAGAGAATTTTTGTATGATGGCTTTGCAGGATTAGCAACCCCCCGCCCCCCAATTCTTTTTTACCTGCTTGACTGAGTATCTATACCAGTCTGGTTTCAACTCCATGAACACCCCTAAACTCCTTTCTTCCTTGAGGCCCTTAATCCTGATATTTCCTCTTTCAGAAATGATTTCCCTACCCTTTGACCGTTTTAGCTGGACCTTTTTATCCTTCCAGATCACTCTGTGTACTGTTCATTACTTTCTCTGCCCCAACCAGTGGTTTACCTCATAGCACTTCCCGCTGTAATTATATTTTGTTTCTTATTCATTTTTCCTCTCCACCACTGACTAAATCTCATGAAAGTAGCAACTATATTTTTCTTATTTGCCACTAAAAAATCTGGTGCCTAGCACAGTGTCTGGCATAAATAGTTGTGTTTTAAGATTTGACTTATATTTTGTAACTATAGTCAAAACTTTCAAAAATAATCCACTATATTTCCAACTGGACTTTTGTCACTTGTAAGAGCCCAAGAAATTCATTATTCTTTTTCAGCAACTTGCAATATATAAACTACTTACTCAAGTGTGAGGCAACTGCATTAATCTTCTCCCACACTCATTCTGATTCCAGGATGAGTTATCTCGATTTCTTATTTCTCATTTTTTATCTCAACATTTTATTTTCAATTATAGGGTTAGAAAATGACAATGAGAAATTTTCTCTATCAATTTGGAGGGGGGATCCTCATTTTTGTATCCTTTACATTTCATATAATGAGAATATATACTGATATTTATTTCTTAACCTATTGTAAAGTCTAAGAAACGTAATATCACCAGAGTTCCCACTGAGCCCAGGGAGCCCTAAAGAATGATAAGCATTGGAATCAAGGGTATTTGCTGCAGAATAACAATATTAATAATAATGATGACTGTCTTATATCGAGTACTTATTATATTATGCTAGGCATTTATAGTATGTACTCTTCACAGAAATCTTATAGTTATTCTCATTTTACAGGTGAGTGACATTAAATAGTTTTCCAAAGGCACACAGCTAGTGAGTGGCTAACAAGCTATTCAAAGGGTGTGTTCTCTTTGCTAGATCATGATGCCTTTTATGCCATTAGGTCAAACTGTTTTAATGTTACTTAATTTGTAAAACTTCTTATTCCTATTGATTTTTATATTGATCTTTTTTTTCCTGGCCTATCACCCTTTCATTTCTCCTGTACTTTAACTTTTTTTTTTTTTGTAAATGATGACTAGAAAAATAGATAGAAAAAACTATTTGTTTCTTTAGGAAAAAAAGCCCTCATAAATATTATTGACAATAATTATTTTCTGGCTATTTTATAGTGTAGTTAGTAGTTTCCTTGCCCTGCAAGATTTGAATAATTATCCCTGCTTAATGGAGCAATTAGTGTAAGTAATTTTATTTATAAACTATTCTGAAATCTCCCAACAGAATAGAGTATACAGATAATATTTTTATTATAACTAATCACCTACATTCAAAAATTAGTTAAAGTCATTTATAATAAATGTAACTTGAAAATAAAGTAACATCTCTGTCATGAAATGCAGGTTGCTCTATCAAGAAAGCCTAGGGTAGATATAAATATAAACAATATTTTAATTCTGATATTCAAGAAAGTCAAGATTTAAAAGGAAAACATGATAAATGACTCGACTTCTATCATCTTTTAAAAAAGATAGCTTTTACATAGAAAATGGGTAATATGTCTTAAGGATTTTTAATATAATGTAAATTAAATAAGAAGATTGATATTTTCCATAGTGATTTTATAGAAGATGCAGAATATTTTTTTTTCAAATTACTTTTTCTTATATTGAACCCTAATATAAATTAATGATATAATTATTAAATTATGGTTTTGTCTAATTTGGTTTTTGATGGATATCTTGGTTGCCCAATGAAAGATGGAAAATCCAACAAATTACTGATTAATAAAAATATTTTTATTATTTATACTATTATAAAAATAGAAATAACTTTGTTCTTTCTGGATAATTTTTGTAAATGATGTTAAATGACAATTTGAACAACCTTAAACAATTTTTGTCAATATTGTTTCCCCCGATATTCTAAACTTAAAAAAAAGAAATCTGTGCAAATTTTTATGATACTACACATTCCATTCTATAATTTCCATTATGTGGAAAAAAATATATTCGCTATTTTAATGACATTCAACCTCCACACTGAAGTTTTTGGCACATAAATGGACATAAAACAAGAATATTCTGCTGTCAGTGATATGGTGACATGCTAGAAAGTGTTATTGTTGCATACCCAAAAGACAGTCTCTTTTAATAAGATGACGTTAAGGCAAAGATATCTTTACCTGGAAACTAAAATCAATAGGACTTCAGATTGTGGTTGTAAGTAAACAAAATAGTATTAGCATCTGTCACATTGTAGAGCTTAATAAAGGATGACTGTAGTTATTTCATTGTTGTCACAAAGGCAGCCTGTAACTAACGATAGAAGGCAAACTAGTTGAAAGTAATCTTTCCCCTTATGTTTATACTGAGTAAATGATTCATATGTGTATATACATACTTATTTTTCTTTTTTTAGGATGTACAGAAAGTCCTATCACATGGTTGGTTTGGCATATCCAGAAGCTGTCATAGTAACATTAAAGGTGAAATAATTTCAATTATTTTAGTTTTCCAAATAGTTATGTTTTTAAATCTTCTTAAAATTGTCAGAGGAAATGAAAATAGGTCTTTGTTGCAGCTTACGTATTGGTATGTAAAAGATATTTTAACCATTTTACAGAATGTCATGTGTTCCAAATTACGACTCATTTTAGACTTAATTGAGGATTGATTTTCACTAACAAACTATATCAATGCATATGCATGTGTGAGCACACGTGTGATTATTTTCCCTATGCTTTATTTACATGGATCTTGAATTCAATTTTGACAGCACCAGGACTTGTCAGAGTATACAAATTTGGTTTTGTATATGTTAAAGAAAAATTGAATGCATTATAAAAAGATGTTTCAGTCAAAAAACGTATATGGAATAAAATTGTCCAGAATTTTAGGTCTGAAAAAATTTATAAAAAGTAAGAAAATTAAGAAAGAAAACAACAACAAAAATCTATCTTTCTTGTTTCTTCTTTTCCTATGGCTGCCCTAGTCTGGACCCAATTGCAGTGTTAAAATACTTAATGTGTTAGAAATACTAATGTGTCATAACTCTGAAGAGGAAAGGTTTTGGCTCATTTACTTCTCTCCAGTGTGTGTGTGTGTGTGTGTGTGTGTGTGTGTGTGTGTGTACTGTTCCTAGCCATTATTTCCACAGAAGCATTTTGAAAGCTCATAATTCAACATTCCTTATTTTTTTCTATCACTTAATTTGGGTGGAAGAATTTCAACTTTGTCTTCTCTACGTCTTACGGTGGTTTTCCTGTACTAACCGAGAATTAAAAGATGTATTAAACTACTTTACTAGCTTAAATTTATATTGCTTTCTTTTGTCACTTGATTTCCTTTTCTGTAACCCCTTGCATTTGGTTTTCCTTTGCTACATATTAGATTTTAATCTTATTAATTTAAAAAGATAGCTTGTTTTTCTTAGATGCTTTTTTATCTTTGTTTCTGAATTCTGATATAGCAATTATTGTGTAGCTGAAATGTCACATTATAGGATATTAATTACTCAGCTCTTCAGAGATTTTTATTTCCTCAACTATGGGAAAGTATATTATTTATTTTAAGAACCTTTGCTTAGAAACCAACTCACAAAAAATTTAAGTATGAGAGAATGTAAATGTTTTTCTAAAATATACTATAGAAAAAACATAGGACTATTAAAAAGAATATTTTACTTAAATAATTATTATTTCCTGAAATACCTCCTTATTTTCTTTGTTCTCAATCTGACAAGTCAAAGCCAAGCATCTGCATTAGTTTACAAAGGTAATCATCATTGTTGATGAAAAATCCCCAAGAAATGGAGAGCTAACCTTTTACCCAGTGGGAAACCCCTAATGGGAACTGTAAACAGCAGCCTTGTAACGGTCTGAACTAATTCTTCTGTGTTGGCTTTGGAATTTGATAAAAGATTTGTTGGCCTCCTTTGAGCTTTACTGATGGTAAAATGCCTTCTAATAGAACTTTTAGAGACTTGCAACTGACAAACAGATAAAGCAAGTGTTTATGGATCAACTTAGGGCCAAATGCAAGGAATTTAACAAAGGTACACAAGCAGTTCAGTAAATATTTCATTGGTGTTTCCAAGTGATTCAAAGGACCATTTGAAGTTATTGCTATGTTTCAAAAGAACTAAGTTTAAAGGAGACTGTTTGAATGCTTTTTATCAGATGTTTTAGATTAGTTTCAGCATGGGAGATGCAGCACACAGTTGGCCTCCATAAAATGTGGTAGGTGAGTGAAGCTCTAAACATCGCCTGCTCAGATTCAAAACTGATGCATAGATTTAAGGTTGTCCGCTTACTTACTAATATTAACCCTGCAGTGTATGTCATCAGGCCTTCTTGGCTAATAGTTTCTGATAATCATTAGGACTGACTTTGCTGCGTTTCTTTAGGTTTCTTAATTTCAGTGATTTATTTAAAGTTTGAGCTTCAGTGCTGGAGCTCAAACTTTACATTGAAAGTTCCCTCGGGATGTATGGGACTGATATCACCTGCTGCAAGGCCATTTCAAGTTTTTTGCCCTGGAATTACCTTAAGCAAAACCATGCAGCAGCAAGAGGCGCTTTCCTAGAATACCTCTTTCCCTCTTCCTTCCTGAGGGAATTGCCTGAAATGCCAAAATTACCATCCTCCGCCTCAATCAAAAGACCCACTTCCTTTATCTTCCCATCTTTCCCTGGAGGAAAGTATAAATGAACCCGCTGAGGTTAGAGTGAGTAATAAGGGAGCATATACTTGCATTTGAAAAGAAGATATAAAAATATCAAAGATTTAAACCAAATTACTAAATCCTATGGTGGAATTTCAGGCAACGTAGCAGGTAGGTGGGTGGGAAAGAGAAATTTGAGCTGTCTTCCCTTCACCCCTCAATTAACATCACCTACATAACCTGCAAGATGAGGCCCACTCTGGGGAATTAATTTGGGCATAAATTTGGAGCAAGATTTAGGATCAGAGAAGTATTACAGTGTTCTCAGGCTTCTTGCACCTTTTGATTACCTTGGGATTAAGGAGACAATCTTACCCCTCCATTAAGCCTATGGCCTCACTTCTGTGAGCCATAGACGCTAAGTGGTCTTGCCATATCAGACACTGGTACAAATACAGTCTAATGTGCTGATTTGAAATCTGGCAGGCTGGATGTATAATGCCTGATCTTTCCTATAATTTTTCATAGAAAGAAAGAAAACTGTATGAATTTGCCACCTGAAGTACTTACTCTTTTTTTCTACAGGAAGTTGACAAGTGGTCTTTTGATGTATTTGCCTTAAATGAAGCAAGTGGAGAACATAGCCTGAAGTTTATGATTTATGAACTGTTTACCAGATATGATCTTATCAACCGTTTCAAGGTCAGAAACATGGAATAAAAGGGAATTGCTCTTAGAATTAGTTATTTGAATAACAGAGAAAATGCAGAACATTGAGTCATTTAACCAGTGCACTTTACCGTGTTTCTAGTTGACAGGTCACAGAGCTAGGGGGAGGAGTTCATCACCTGAGATAGCCATCCTCCCCTACTCACTGACATAACTATATATCCACTTGGATATCATGAATCCATTATAATCTCGTTCCAATGACATACCAACATCCACCAGAATTGCTCACAGGCAGCCATGTAGAGATTGAAAGCTATGTTTTAAAGAAATATGATCTTCTGTGTTCCTGAGACACAGGAAGAACCTTTATTGTCAACCTTTTTTCAACTAAAACGAAAGGGCTTCTAATTTATTTCATTTAGAAACATTTAAACAACAGGTTTGATCAGATTTCTGGGCATTCTGCTGTACCTTTCATCCTTATGTATGGAATCATGCTATTTTTAGAGCTGGAAGGTACTGGGAGGACATTTATTTTAATGTCTTGTTTTGCCATTGGTGGGGTGCTCTTGTGTACCTACCTGGTACTGGTGGAAGTGGAGTTCTTGGGGTGCCATGGGAAAAGGAATTTTCTGAGGCCCCTATGGGAAGTTGAGGTATTATGGAAAGCTTTATTGATGATATAAAATTAAAGGGATTCCCTTCCAAGATCCCATCTTCCTCTGTCTCGCCGTGGAAAAAGTCCAATCTTGGCTTCAGTGGAGCTGGGATTAAAGCCACTGCCCAGAGCTTCCACTCCATATGAAAGCACAGTCCAGTTTAGCATCTGGCTAGCTTAGCTTGTGTTCTCAGCTGCAGTCCATTGCGCGTGGGGTCCACAGGGCCAATGCAGCTGTTGAAGGCCACATGGCGGGTGAGTGCAGGTCAGGGAGCAAGAGAGTGCAAGGGAGCAGGAACAAAGCAAGAGAGAGAGAATTCTTTTTCCGGGGATTATAACTGGGAGTTTAACCAATTAACCCAGATTTCACAGGCTTGCAGTAGCTCTGCCCCCTAGCTCATTATCTATTTCCCAGATTAGACTGACAGGCAAGTACCTCTCCTCTGGCAACCCAACTTTACCGCTTATGTCCTATGTCCCCCAGGAGGGGGGAAGGGAGGGGTGTTAATCCCCTTGGAGCAGCGGTTCTCAACCTGTGGGTCGCGACCCCTTTGGGGGTCGAATGACCCTTTCACAGGGGTTGCCTAAGACCATCGGAAAACACATATATAATTACATATTGTTTTTGTGATTAATCATATGCTTTAATTATGTCCAATTTGTAACAATGAAATTGGGGGTCACCACAACATGAGGAACTGTATTAAAGGGTCGCGGCATTAGGAAGGTTGAGAACCACTGCCTTGGAGGGACAATGCTCTGGTTCCGTGGGTGTGAAGCTGTAGCTTCCTGGTGACCATGTTTATAATATCTGGCCTCCCCTTTGCTCCTTTTCTATCATTCATGTTAATAAACTAGCTAATTATGTTGAGACAGTATTACCGATGGAAAAACTAGACTTCACCAATTCTAATAGGTAAATTCTACCCTTTTAAGAACTAGCTTTCTGACTTGACACTGGAAGATATAAACATTTAAAGACAACAGTATGGGTAAGACTGCCATTTCATCTTAGTTAAACCCTTGGGGGGGTTACAGTCCTTCTCAGGATTGAAAGCCAACAGGTTGATGAAGCGGTTTTTCAGAATAGTCCACATTGAACTTCAAGAATCTAACTCACTAATGTGTCCTCTCCCTAAAATTGTGTTCATGTTGATTTAGAGCTGCTCTTTTGGTAAAATATAATCATAATTATTACTTTCCACAGATTCCTGTTTCTTGCCTAATTGCCTTTGCAGAAGCTTTAGAAGTTGGTTACAGCAAGTACAAAAATCCTTATCACAATCTGATCCACGCAGCTGATGTGACTCAAACTGTGCATTGCATAATGCTTCATACAGGTATCATGGTAAGAACGGCTTTGTAACTGAAGTTTGTTGGTTTAATGAATAATCCATAACATTTATTCTCAAAAAGTATTTTAACTTAGTGAAAAAAGGATACCCAGAGGCAAATGAAAATATGCTGTGAGTTTTCCAAAATTTGGACTATTGAACATTTTTGTTTGTAAATTCATTTTCCCATAGTAATCAATAAAAAAAAAAGTGACCTAAAGAAAAAGTCTTTGGAATGAAAGTTAGTTACAGTGCTCTTCCCTTATATCATTGTGTTCTTCTAAACTGCCTCAGCAGCCTTTTCTCTTGTACATACATTGCTAATCACAATCAAATCCTACTGAGTATTTGGGAACTTACTCATGTGAATTTTCCCAAAATATCTGTCCTCCTCTTTGCAACTGAATGAATCAATAGATAAGTAAATAAATGACTCAACAATGCAAATTTTGGGTCAACAAGGAATAGATGATAGGAACCAGGAGATTGCCTGGAGTTTCTATAATGTCTCAGAGTTTAGGCTGAGTCCCAGGTGAAAAGAGAAAAGCAGCTCTTCTGAAGGTTTCAAATTGAGTGGGTTCAAAGGGGTGCAGGCCATGTGAAATCCCCAAATCTTAGTACCTTCTTGATTCCATGTGCATCAACCTAGGTTGAAGTGGTGTCAAAAAGCACGTAAGGAGAATTTTCCACCAACCTCAGGATATGATTGTCTGCCTCTTTAGAATTCAGAAGTTGTACCATTTCTATTGGCAAGGGTCACTGGCACTCAGATCTATGTAACTAGTTCTCTTTGGGGGCCTAGAGAACCTCAATACTCATCTTTCTCCACCAGAGACTGTGTTTCTAACTTGGTGCCATGCAGAGCCCCT
Organism: Myotis nattereri; assembly: GCF_964212035.1. Taxonomy (NCBI): domain Eukaryota; kingdom Metazoa; phylum Chordata; class Mammalia; order Chiroptera; family Vespertilionidae; genus Myotis; species Myotis nattereri. Next base: position 37,735,173 of record NC_138082.1, read on the forward strand.
AGAACCACACAGAGTAGGTTGGCCTGGAGATCTTAAAAACATGTAACAGTTACATAATTCTCCAAGTTTATTGTATACAGAAAATTTTCATTATTATTTCATTTTCACCCAAGAAACTATAGGGTGTTGTTTAATACACATATTCATTTGCTATGGGTTATCCAATAGTGTCTCGTGTGATGACTAAAAAATTGTCTCTTCTTTTTCATCTTCCTTTGCCTCCAAAATGCTGCAAATCCATCAATGCCTTGGGTTCAGATACCACTCCTGCCCCATGTTCCAATGATCTGTTGCTCCATAACAAATTGCTCCAAATTTAGTGGTTTAAAACAATAATTTATTAGTATATCTCAAGGGTCTGTGGTTAGAAGGGTCCCAACTAGAAGGCTATCACTTGGAGTCTCTCCTGTGATTTCAACCAGCTAGCAACTATGACTGGACATGTGAGGACATTACTAGGCAAGACATCCACGATGGTTCACTCACATAGCTGGCAGTTGATAATGGCTTATGTCTGGGAGCTCAGCTGGGCTCTTAATAAAGCATTTTCTTGAAGTCTCACCAGCAATTCAATAGAAATATGCATTTTATGACAAGACTAGGGGCCCAGTGCATGAATTCGTGCACCTTGAAAGGAATTATGGGCCACAAGGCTGCGATAGGCACAGAGGGGGGTCTTGGCCCAGCCTCCATGCCCCCACCCAGCCCCTCCTGCCATGGCCCCAGGTCTCCTGTCTGCTGACATCCCCATGCCTGCTGCTGCCACTCCCACGCACTGATGGCACCGGCCTCACTCGTACCTGCTGATGGCGTGGAGCGATTGGGGCCAGCACCAGGCACTGGCAGTGGATGTAAGCGGTGGCTCTGGTGCTGGCTGCAGGTGCGAGTGGGGCTGGCGCTGGCAATGGGTGCAAGCGCCAGGTGGGACAATGGCACGTGGAAGCAAAGAATTTTCAGTAGCCACCAGAGGCTTGCCCCGATAACAGCAACTGGCGCCCCACCTTGGGCTGGCACCCCCACTCACCTGCTCCACCATCCTGCCATGGCCAATGCCCGCCATGTTCTGTACACGCCCCCTGGTGGGCAGTGCACATCATAGCAACCAGTTGTTCGGTTGTTCCACTGTTTGGTCTATTTGCATATTAGCTTTTGATTATATAGGATTACAAAGTAATATGACCTGATTTGGAGTTGAGTTCTATTTGGAGGGAGGTAGAAATCTCAAAAGCCTTCATTGATACAGTGGCATGAGCCTCTTGTGACCTTCTAGGCTGAACTATGTCAACCTCATACTTTGTGTTTTCCTGATTTAAGTTATATATGGGAGCATCACTGAAATAAGGTGTAATTGTGCCCATTGGGCTAGATCAAATGTAGTCATGGTGGGACATGGTCCCTGGTTGAGTTACCATTCATTCCAGGAGTATGATTGACATTTAAATGGAGGAAACAAGTTACCAATAATAAGTAGAAACTCAAACATTCAAAGATATAACTTTAAAATAGTGTAAGTTTTTTCAAAGTAGTCTGTAACCTTCTTCATACCTGTTTGTCTTTCTAGCATGTGTGCATGTACACACACACAAACATAACCACACACACAGACATTCTTTTAAAGCTCTTTTGATTTCAAAGGCTTCATGGTCATGGCTGTTTCTTGCACTCTTTGCTTTCACCTGGTCTGATGTGCATGGCAATTAATGTGATAAGCAAAGTGTCCCTGACAGCTGTCAAAGCTGCTGCACTCGCCGAAATTGCTTTAACATCTTCTTGGTTTGACCTGCTTACTTGTTCTTTTCTAAGGCCTTGATCTTGACACTGATAGTGAGGTGGCATACGTTTCAAGTATTTGGCATTTCCTTTTTTTTCCTGAATTCTGTGGCTTTGAAAAAGTTGACTGAAAAATTGAATATTTAAGATTTACTCTTTAATGAAAACTGAACTGATTGAGCTTCCTCAGAACAAGATAGAATAGAAAATAATGCCTACTTTGGTATGATAAAATATCTGCTGAATTTTGAAGTATAATGCGAAGATGTATGCTATTTAAGCTGGGGGTATAATCAGAATTTTAAAAATATGATTTTGCTTAAGTCCTTTTTTTTGGTCACAGATGTAAAGGGAGATAAAAAAAAAAGAGTGTCCTATTTCACCTCCAGGACAGAGGTTCTGAAGGTGAGACTGAAAAGCTGAGGAAGGTTATATTAGTGGGGAAATAGAGAGATTCAAATACACAGTGTGACTTTACCCTCAGACTTGCAAGGAAGACTCATTCCAGGTTACAACAAGACATTCCAACTTCTCTGGAAGACTGAGGAAATCTGGCCCCGCCTGGCACAGCTCCTACGAAGTAGACGTCAGTAAAGACGACACAGTCACTTTTTGAGAGGACAGTGACTTACTAATTGTAAATATAACTTCACTCTAGCAAGTTTTGAAAACTTGTTTATGACTTTACTCATCCTTTAGCAAAAAAAATATCAGTGGGTTCTTTGCTTATTCCTTACTTTGGTCATTAAAAATAATAATAATAATAATAATAATAATAATAATAATAATAATAAAAATCTGGTAGGAGACTGTCAGTATTGTCCTGGATCTGGAAAGTATATTTGAACTAGAGGGAGTAAGGAGAAATGTTATGATGGATGGTGAAAGGAAAGGCAAAACAAATTTACAAATTTATTGACTATTTTGTCAAAACTAGGTGACACTACCAGCTTGACCGTTTTTGGAAAGTTATTTTAAAAGGCTTTTCTTTAGATGAAAAAAGTAATGATAGGTGGATGTTAATTTCCATCCACATAAAAGTATCACTTCAGTGTTTTGGTTGATGTGCTGCTGTTTCCGAATGGTCTTATCAGTGTGACCTTTAAGGAGCACTCCAGGAGCAGCCCAACATTGTCAGGTGACGAGTGCAGCCTGTCACTTGCCAAGTGTTCAGGGGACCATTGCCTGAAAGGGACTGTGATTGTCCTTCAGTTTGTTAATGTCATGTGGACACCCTGGGAGTAGGCAGTGCAGAGGAGAGCCCATGCTAGTACACCCTCTGTCTCCCACTCTCTTTTGTCCTTTGGTTGACTTGTAGCCCTGAGCCACAGGGACCTTGGTATGGGTAGCTCAGTCCATTTGCTGAAGAGCAAATGCTTCACTGAGGGCTGCCACGCCACCTCCAAATGTCTCTGATTTCTCAGGGCCTTGGCAGGGGAACGTTTGCCTTTGATGGCTCCTGGCATTGTGTTCTCGATAACACTAAGAGTAGAAGAAAAAGACATGACTTGAAATCTATTTCCTTTGGAAACTGTAGTCCACTTACTACACCCAGAAATAGCCTCCCACACACTGAAATTACTCAGTTTTTCTCCAAGCAATCTACAGAAAACTCGCCATTATGTTTCTATTCTACAAACTCTGTGGAAATTCTGATCTCAGAAATGGCTTCCCAGACAGCACTGTTTGGAAGAGTGGAAAGAGTGCAGGCTTTTGAGGCCATCAGACGTGGGCTGGAAACACTGGTCCATGACTTCCTAGCTTGTTTGCTCGCTACTTTGGTTCCCTTGTCACTAAAGTGCAGTTAATAATACTGAGCACCTTGTAGTATGACAATGAGGTGTCAATGATATCATATGTGGAAAGCACCTACCCTAGTTCCTGAAATATAGCTATTAGCACATACAATAATATTAGTAAAAATCATTAATTTATTATTATTATTAATATTATAATTATTATATAATCGCTTGCTATACTGGGTAAATTATAGCAAATTATCTCAGTCTATTCAAAGGCATAGAGAGAAAAAAAGTGCTCAGCCCTATAATTTATGATAAAAGAATTGTTAATTATGGTTTTTGGTCACAGCAGGAATTAATAGGTCAATGTGATTTTCTGATGTGAAATTCTCCCATCCCTAGACATACGTACTCTCTCTCTCTCTCTCTCTCTCTCTCTCTCTCTCTCTCTCTCTCTCTCTCCCTCCCTCCCTCCCTCCCTCCCTCCCTCCCTCCCTATCTCATGGAATAATTCAGCTATGAAAATTAACATTATGCATCTTAAATCAAAGTTCTATTAACTTTTACTCATCAATATATCTGGTTAAATTGTCTAGAAATTCTGCTTTTGAAACTTTAAAAGAATATATTCAGTACTAGAGGCCTGGTACATGAATTTCATGCATGGGAGGGTGGGGGTGTGTATCCCTCAGCCCAGCCTGTACCCTCTCCAATCTGGAACATCCCTTTCACAATCCAGGACTGCTGGCTCCCAACTGCTCACCTGCCTTCCAGCCAGATCACCCCCTAACCACTCCTCTGCCAGCCTAGTCACCCCTAACTGCCCTCTTCTGCCAGCCTGGGCACTCCTAACTGTCCTCCCCTACAGGCCTGGTCGCCCCCAACTGCCCTCCCATGCTGGCCCAGTCACCCCTAACTGCCCTCCCCTGCAGGCCTGATTGCCCCCAACTTCCCTCCTTTGCAGGCCTGTTCGCCCCCAACTGCCCTCCCCTCCTGGACATCTTGTGGCAGCCATCTTTGACCACATGGGAGTGGCCATCTTTGTGTGTTGAAGTGATGGTCAATTTGCATATTACCTCCTTATTATATAGGATATTGCCTCCCTTAAGTAAAGAATGCTGTTGTCATTCATAGGAGAAATATTGTAATTTGTGGAAGGAACAGAAACCAGAACTGGACAGATTTTGATTTGATTTCCTGCTCTGCCGCTTGAGAACTAGGTGATCTTGGGAAGTTTAGGATTCAGCTTTGTTATCTGCCAAATAGGGATAAATATGTTTACTTACTAAATGGTCTATAAAGGGTGGTTATAAAAATTAAATGACACCATCTAATTAAAAATTCAGTTAATATTAGTTCCTTTCTCTTCCCCTCTGTCATCATTGTGTATGCGATTAATGGCATTTGAATCTCCCTATAACATAATATGAGGACTTCTATTTTGGAGCAAAGCCACCTGAGCATTTCTCTAGGCAAAATGCAACCTGCAGTGTGGATGAAGCAGTTTTGTATTGCTTATGACTCGTCAGGAATCAGAAGAACCTAGGTTATGTACTGACCACCATTCTAGTTGGGAAGAGTGACATGATTCAGCCTCATTTTCTCTGGCTTTGCCCTCGTGAATCATTTACAAAATCCATCATTTTAAGCATTCACTTTCTGAGTTAGAATTCTCATTTGATGCCAGTGTAAAGTGAATCGGCAACTAAGAAGCTAAAAATAAGCTCAAAATTCTACTTTTGCTAATACAAAATAGATGTATTTTAATTAACCAGTAAAGCTCGTGTTTCTCTCTTCCCAAATTATCTTATAATGTAAACTTTATTAGTAAGACTAGAGGCCCGGTGCATGAAATTCATGCACAGGTAGGGTCCCTAGACCTGGCCGGTGATCAGGGCTGATTCAGTTCCCGCCTCCCTGCCTCCCTGCCTCCTCCTTCCCTTGCTCCCTCAGCACCCCACGGCCACCACTGGTCGCCCACCATGTTCCGCACCGCCCCCTGGTGGTCAGCGCACGTCATATCAAGGGATCGAACTTCCAGTCTCCTGGTCAAGGGGACAATTTGCATATTAGCCTTTTATTATATAGGATTATCGTGTGGCAATACATAAGAGGATTCATGGAGGAAATCCTATTAATAAGAGGCAGAGATTAATGAGACTAAAAACAACAAACCTGTGTAGAGTAATTTTGACAGCTAGGAAGATAATTTTAAATACTTATGAGATAATCTATGATTAACATCTATTTTCTATTTACCTTTTTACAATTTTAGCTTCATAGTCTATATTATTATAGTAAATATTGGATGTTGCTTTTTTAAAAAATCACAGTTAAATATGTAGATCTTATATATAAGAAATACTTAAGAAAATGTGTGATTTTTTTCTAGGAACAATTTCCTTTAATAAAACAGTGGGTTTCTGGGAGTACAAAAACTGGTTTCATTTTAATTCCTATTCATTTCATGGTGCTTAATTCCACATTCTCACTGGGGACATTGGAGGCTCAGTCCCAGTTCAGCCTATAATACAAGCCTTTAATAAGGTCATTTTCTTTCTTTTAATGGCTCACAATTAAATGCACCTATAAACACAGAGCAGTTAGTTAAATCAACTCCTTTTGATTCTGAAAATAATTTCTGCTTCAGTCATCCATGTGTGAGGCAGTTATTCTTGAATTGCAATCACTAAAGATATGTTAGCTCACTATTATTTTCCAGATTGAAGACTTAAACGGTGCATTTAAGGTAATAAGCTTAGTAGAATGCCACTTATTCTGCATTTTACTCTGTGGCAAGACTTGCAATAGGCACAGTGCATACATTGGCTATAAACTCCTTTTAAAAGTCACGGGCTGGGGGAGTGATCACTAATTCTATTTTCATAGGAACTGTGGCTGGAAGGGAAAAGAACTTATTTGTCTAAAGATTAACAAAGATTTAAAACCAGGATTGTTTGATTTCATATCTTCACCAACTACTCCTTACTACTTCCTCAAAATGCAACACTGGCCCAATTCAATTCAACAGACAAATATTAAGTTCCTACTACATGCCAAATACCATGCTAGTTTACGTGAAAGGAGCAAAGATTAATAAGAGCATGCCTTTGGCAACTATGAGACACAACAGTTGTCAGGTCCTTCATTTGTGGCCTCATGGACCTACAGAGGCTTCCTCTTGCCTTTTATACTAGATTCAAATTCCTCAGCACTAATCATTACAGTCTATCAGCTCTTTCCTATGCCCCGCACTACTTTCAATCTTACTTCACCTGACTCTCCAACACAACTGTACTATGAGGACTTCAGTTTTCATATAGACTTCTACGGTGTCGTTGAACATTTGCTCTTTTTATTTTGAACCTTCTGTTCCCAACTTTACATTTAGCTGCCAGACTTTGTCCATCCTAATTCCAAAAATCCACTCACAAAATAGACATTCTATCTGCCCTTCTATTGCACCATTATATTGTGACCGTTATTCAAGTATTCATGTAGTTTACGTTATATTTTTCTGTTGCTTTGTGCAAGGTCTTTAATTATTTGAAGTGTATGGAATAAGACCACGAAGACTAAGCTTTATGTCATTGTGGATCCTCCATTCCTACCAATGAATCTCAGTGTTGTCCAATGGGACTTTCTGTGATGACGAAAATACTTTGTATTTTCACCGTTCTGTATGGCAACCACCTGCCACATGCGACTATTGAGCAGTTGAAACGTAGCTACTGTGACAACAAAATGGAGCTTAATTTTGTTTAATTATATTTATTTTTAATTTAAGTATTCACATGTGGTTATATTAGAGCAGTAAGAGTGTTATACAAAATGTGAGTGATAAGCTATTGAATTATTTAAGTGGATTTATACTAGTATTTAGTGAAATTTTGGTAAACCGTCCAATTGATAACAAAAAGGTCAATGTATATGAAGCAGGTGGTCTGGAACGTATGTGAAAGCATTCGTTTTTAATTGTTAAGTTTAATCACGCAGTCATAGAATATATGTGCTATGAAGAGAAAATTAGATAAATCCTTGGAAACGCCTCTAAGTCTTTAAATATAAAAACTAAGTTCAGTTTCTCTAATGGAAAATTTTCTCATAGTAAGGTTTTCTACAAAAGTTGAGGTCAGAGACATTTTATTGATATATGAGCTGTATGTTAAAATTCACTTACCTGTAATTGATTTCATAGGAACCCAAATTGGTAAGGCTATGAATTCAAAATCCAGTCAGGGTTTAAACATTTAAATAATAAAAAATTACTTTCTTTCCAATTAGCAAGGAAAATTATATTGTGTGGATTTTGAACTTACAAAAAAAGGAATAATCTTTGACCTCATGAAGAATTCATTGTTATGCACAATTAATGGAGGTGAAATAGAAAGAAAACTGTATTTAAAATAAATAAAACAATCATGTGATTAATTATACTGGGCGCACTGAAAATCTTTTTTTGTGGAATGACAACATGGTCTCTGCTTTCTAAACCTATTGGAATCTTTCTTAATTTACTAGCACTGGCTCACTGAACTGGAAATTTTAGCAATGGTCTTTGCCGCTGCCATTCATGACTATGAGCATACAGGAACCACAAACAACTTTCATATTCAGACAAGGTAAGCTAAAAATGTATTAAATTTTCTAAGTTAAAACTTGAAATTTATTTGTCTGCATATGACTTATTTTAAGAGGATTTAAAAATAATGAAGATGCCTAATAAGAATAGGTTTAATAAATTTTAGCCAAATGTCTTAAGCTTTAAATACTTCAATCAATCAGATAATATTTATCAAGAATTTTTAATATATTTTGTGGCATATTCAGCAATTTAAAGAACCTACAGATGTGTAATATAATTTTTCTCTGTCCAGAATTTACACTTTTAAGTGTCACACGAGTCAGACACTTATTTATTGAGACAAACGGTGCAATTTATTGTCTAAGGCATCAGTTTGATGTTATTATGTATTTGAAAGTAATAACACAGCCCTTCTGAAAAAAAAAATCTAAAAATCAAAGAAGTCTAACTTCCAGGTGAGCACAAAGTGTTAAATTTTAAATAACTGGAAAATGTGATTTTAAAACGAATGGTGATAATGCCAGTTACTAAATTCAAAATACCAGAGTGGAAGTGTATTAGTCTGTCAGGTCTGCCATTCCAAAAATGCCACAAATGGGGTGGTTTAAGGAACAGAAAGTTTCTCACAGTTCTGGAAACTAGCTGTCCAAGATCAAAGAGACAGCAGGTTTTGTTTCTTCTGAGGCCTCTCTATGTGGTTTGCAGATGGTCACCTCTTGCTATGTCCTCACATGGTCATTTGTTTGTGTTGGAGCATCCCTGGTGTCTCTTTTATAAGAAGACCAGTGTTACTAGATTAGGGCCTCACTCTTATGACCTCATTTGATCTCAATTATCTCTTTAAAGGCCCTATCTCCAAATTCAGTTATATTCTGGGGGGTTAGAACTTCGACATGTAAATCTGGGGGGAATGCAAGTCAGTCCATAAGAGGAAGGTGCTCTCCATGTTTTTTTGTTGTTCTTGCACAGAGCTCTCCCTTCCTGGGAGGCAGAATTTGGTTGAGGACCCAGCAGGATCCACCTCACTTTATATGCATGTGATCCTGAAATGTCTGTCTTTCACTAGTCAGATATGCTTAAGGTGGAGATGTAAGCTGAGAGACAGATGTGGTTTTGGGACTACTATAAAACTCTCTATTCTTGTTGAGGAAAAACTAAACCTATTTTTATTCATTTTTTTAAATTAATGGAATTTATTTCATAGAGCAGATTTAGGCTTACAGAAAAATTGAACTGGAAGCACAGAGTTCCCATATGCTCCCTCCCTCAACCCACAGCATCCTCTACTGTTAACATCTTTCACTGCTGTGCTACATTTGCCACAATTGATGAACCATTGTTGATATATCATTAGTAACTGAAGTGTCCATAGTGTGCATTAGGATTTGCTTTTTTGTGTTATACATTGCATGGATATTACAAATGTATAATGCCATGTATCTACCATATAGCAAGCAACACACACGATAGTTTCACTGCCCTAATTGTCCCCTTGCTTCACATTTCAATTCTTCCCTCCCCTCCCCTCCCCTTTCACCCATGGTAACTACTGATCTTGTTAATGTCTCTAGAGCAATGGTTCTCAACCTGTGGGTCGCGACCTCTTTGGGGGTCGAATGACCCTTTCACAGGGGTTGCCTAAGACCATTGGAAAACACATATATAATTACATATTGTTTACAGTAGCAAAATTACAGTTATGAAGTAGCAGTGAAAATAATTTTATTATTGGGGGTCACCACAGCGTGAGGAACTGTATTAAAGGGTTGCGGCATTAGGAAGGTTGGGAACCGCTGCTCCAGAGTGTTGCCTTTTCCGAACTGTCGTATAGTTGAAGTCATGCAATAGGAAGCCTTTTCGGACTGGCTTCTTTCACGGAGCAATGTGCACTTAGGGCTCCTATGTGTATTGCTATGACTAGACAGCTCATTTGTTTTTATTGCTGAATAATATTCCATTGTCCAGATGTACCAGCATTTATTTACTTATTCACCTATTGAAGGATATCTTTGTTGCTTCCAAATCTTGGCACTTATGAATAAAGCTGCTATAAACATTCGTGTGCAGGTTTTATGTGGCCCGTTCATTTGTTTTATAATAATTTCTAACAACTGATTTTCCAGTTATAGGAAGTTACTGTTTTGAGGTGGAGAGCATAGAAACATTTTTAAAAATATTAGATATTTTAGAGCTTTAAGGGACCCAAAAGTGGCTGAGATCCACATTATGGATCACCTGGTCTAGAATTCATAGTCAAATGCAAGGATCTGAAGAGGTGAAATGACCTATTTATATGCACACAGTCAGCTGATGGCAGTAGCACAGTTGAGAAGCCAAGAGGGACACTCACTCTCAACCCAGGCTACTTACACAACTCTGCTCCCAGGGCCAGAGACGGACATAGGATGGTCCCAGAACTTTGTAGCCTGAAATGGATGGACTTGGAAATCATGGCCCCTTGATGGAGACAGAAAAAGAGTTGAAATTCAAACAATGACATATTGGGGAAGGTATTCTGTCTCCCCCCAGACTGACAGAGCATGAAGGGGAAAGGGAGACACGGAGACTGATGTGGAGGGAGTGTTTGCAGAGTATAGGCAATTGTTTGTTTTTATTTGTGTTTAACAGCAAAGGAAAGGCAGCATATGCAGTTATCATTTTCCTTTTCAAAGGCTCTTCTATATCCACTAAATCTCACAGTGAGTGGGATTTTAATTAAAGACAGCTCATTATGGTGCTGGGTCCTGCATCAGAAAATAGTTTGGGGAGTTGGAGAAGGGAGCAAATGATTTGGTCTCCATGAATACTTTTTGCTTTTTCTACTTTGAAAAGGAAAGGCAATGGACTGGCCTTCTCCAGTTGCAGCGTTAGATGCTTCTAGCCTTCTCATTTGACCATTCATTTACAACTGAAGGAAGAGTCCTAATTCCCTTGTACTTTTGGACTACACAGAAGAAGAGTGAGGTCGGAAAAAGAAGGGAGAGAAAGAGGAGGAAGAAGAATCCTTTATTTTCTATTTTTATATTAAAAACTATAAAAGGGGGAAGTTATAGTATTTTACTATTTTCTTAAAAATTATCTACTAGGATCAATTATTTAATGGGTTAATTTTATAAGAACTTGAAAATTCAATGAACAAAATGTTGTAGTGACCAAAATGCAACCAAATAACATGCTTTTTAAAATTATTGCTATCACCTTCACATTTTGTCTAAGGAGAAATAGGTCTTATGTTATTGTATCATGCAAAATTATTGAAAAATAATTTAAAAAACAGTGCAAGGCTAGTTTTAAGTTTAATATAGACATAATTCATGAAATCCTCACAAGTGTAAATAAATGAAAATAATTTATTCCATGTGAAAAGAAAATGCTGAGCTACATGTTACCATGGATACTGGATGTTGCTTAAAGTCTTGTTCTTTTCTTAGCAAAGACCACCTCAAACATTAAGACTATTCTGTGTTCTCAGCATCCTGCTCTATTTATAAGACAAAATTATACCTACTTTGCTACAATTAAATCTAGTTCAAAACCCCATATTTTCTTGTTGATGAAAGGTAAAAAGAGGGTTTTTAATTGTCTTTCCATAACCCTGGCAAAATTGTCATGAGTAGATTGGAGGCCATACAGATGATATTTGATTGCACATTATAGTTTTTTCCCAATGTTGGCAGCTTCGAGAACAGTGTGAGGTGTTAGTTAGACTGTGGGGGTCAGACCGGACCTGGCTTTAGCAATCTCACTTCTTGAGTTCTGCCTAGGAAAGAATTCAGAGCTAAGACTCAAACTCTAAGAGAACCTTTATTTAGGAAATCACAGAGGTAGAAGAAGTAATTCATAGAAGAAATGGGCTTAGGAAATAAGTTATAGAGGCAAAAAAAAGAGCCTTTGGAGCTTGGGATTGAGGAAGGTCATCATGGTAATGCATTTGAGGGGTAGGGGTGGAGGGGAGGCATGGGCATGCTGCCAAGAAGGAGAATGCTCTGGGTCCTCTTTACTAAGGGTTTTAAGGATGGATATTACAGGTGAAGTCCCAAGGCAAGATCTCAATACAACATTCAGCAGCTTTCCAGGTGTGTCCTTTAAGGGTTAGGTTCTCCACTGACTGGTTGACGCCAGGGTTTGGGTTATTATCCGAGGTATCTGGTCCTAAAGTTAGTCTTGGTGATGTTGCTTATCTGGTTTTGCTGCTTTTCTGGGCCTGGAGCTGAAATACAGCTGAGGCCTAGATGTTATCTCTAGAGAGGAAAGGTCAGAGGGTCTAAACCACATGACCAGCGAGATGCTAGGGCAGGAAAGGTCACCCAGGGATGAGGTCCCTCCCTACAACTGTCCATGGCTAGGCATCAAGTTTCCACTCTGGAGACTTTCTGTACCTGGTCCATCGTCCTTACTCTGCTCATGTCTGCCACACCATGACCTCAGCAAACTTCTGGAGCTACTTGGACAAGATCTATTGAATTTTCTCTTCAGTAAGGATCACATGTGTGCTTTGCTAGTTCAGTTTTCTTTGTACTGAGCTATGACAATTGGCTAATTTTTAGGCCACAGCTGAAATTATTAAAAGAAAATGTATTTAAGAGGCATGTACTATTAGCTAACTCCATGTTATTCTACTTTTATAAAGCTCTAGAAACAGAAGGGGAAGTAAGTATTCTACTGCCCAGTAGGTCACTTCCCCTATCTTGGAGTAATAATAAAGCTTGGTTTGTCTCAATTACGTTGCTTGCAACAGGAGCCAGGTTTCTTTAGTTCTTTGTGTTTGTCCTTGCCTACTCGTAAACATTCAGTGACAGGGCGAGTATACGGTGATAACCTAGGCTCTACTCACTGAAAAGCCTAAAGCAGTAAGTCTTAAGGAGACAATTTTAGGGCTGACAGAGTATTGATCTCCAGGAGGGAGGAGACGTGAGAGGAGCCTGGTGTTGGCAAAACATTTCTAAAGGTTTCACCTTGACTTTCCTTCGGCTATTTTTGCTGCCTAACTCCAACTTGCCAACTTAAGGAATGAGTTCACGATTTCATCACATTGAACACAGTGGCTCTGCTTCCATCCCACCCCTTGAAAAAGGTTTGGCAACCTAAGAGGATAAGGAAGAAGAAGGAAGGGCTCCGTTATGTGGACATGGGAATGCTTGGGACATTTTACACTCTCTGTGCTGGAATGCTACATTTAACAGTGCAACTTGAAGAGGCTTATTTGATAATCAAATGATATGAGATGCAGACTGTTGAGAAATAAAAGGTTTCCCTTGATCAATTCATCACTTAGAAATATAATGTCCATTATAAATTGGTGATAAAACATACATTTTAAGTTTGTGTAAAAAATGGTTTTGCTAGTTTAATTTAATGCGAGGGAATATAATGTTTAAATTGAATCATAACATTATAAGGAAGAAAAATTAGAATCATAAATAGACCAAATGATTTTCATCATTCCCCTCTGCCCTCTGCCCAAAGTAATTTCAGTTCCAGAGGACAGGGGTGGTAATCAACTCTCTGGAAGGAGTATAAAGAAGTTGATTTATTCACTGAACGAATGAGAATGTTAGGTAATTTTTTTTCTCTCTTCAGCATATCTAGATGATCTCACAGGTATGTGGATTACAAGTAGAAAGGAGAAGCTATAAATGCATTTAAACTATGTTGTTTCATACCAAGATCAAGTGGGTTTTATCCCAAGTTCAATATTTGAAAATTAATTAAGGTAATCTATCATATCAATAGGCTAAAAGAGAAAAGTCACATGACCATGTCAATAGATGAGAGAAAGGATTTAACAAAACTCAACACCCACTCATGATAAGAATGCTCAATAAACTGGGACTAGAGAGGAAGTTCATCCACTTGAAAAAGAACAGCTACAAAAAAACCTATAGCTAATCCTTAATAGTGAGGAACTTGAAGCTTTCCCACTAAGATCAGGAATAAGGCAAAGATTTCCCCTATCATTTGCTGCTTTTCAACATCATACGGGAAGCCCTAATTCAATAACACACACACACACACACACACACACACAGCACACACACACATACACACACACACAGAAACAAGAAGTATACCGATGCATGTCATAATATATTTATCCAAACCCATAGAATGTACAATATCAAGAGTGAACCCTAATAGAAAACTATGGACTCTGGGTGACAATGATGGGCCATTGTAGATTCATCAGTTATAACAAATGCACCACTCTGGTGGGGAATGTTGGTAATGGGTTAGGTTATGCACATGTGGGACACGGAGTACATGGCAGATCCCTGTATCTTCTGCTTCATTTTGCTGTGGACTTAAAGTTGCTAAAAATAAAGTTTATTTTTTTAAAAATTGTCATTTTTTTAAAAAAGGAAACTAAAACTTCCATAAATTTAGATGTTTGATTGTAGGGTTTTTATTGATGAGATGTCTTGTGACTTGAGTATTTTTATTAGTCACTCATGAAGTCTAAAGAAATCCTCTAGTAGGCATTTTCTTTGTCATTCTTAGGTCAGATGTTGCCATTTTGTATAACGACCGATCCGTCCTTGAAAATCACCATGTGAGTGCAGCTTATCGACTTATGCAAGAAGAGGAAATGAATGTCTTGATAAATTTATCCAAAGATGACTGGAGGTGAGTTTAAGAGGAATCGCAGAGGAAATTTAATTACAGGAAAAAGTTAAATTGTGTGACTTAAGGTGAAGAAAACAGATGAAAGTGAATCCCTCACTCAGACAATAAACAATTCCCCTTGATTGGCTGACGCTGAGAGGAGTACCTGGAAGACTTTGTTCAGGAGCCAAGCTCTGTGCAATGGAGCTGAATTATTTCCAGGCCAATTCCATGTCTGTATGCATTGGAGCCAGTCCATGAGATGGCACACCATAAAACAAAGACTTTAAGATTCATAGTTACTTACTCTCTGGAATGTGGTCTTACATAAGTTCAAAATTTTAATGTCATACTAATTCCTTCATATATTACTTTCTATATGTGGAATTCAGCTTTATTTTTAAGAATTCACTATTCGGGGGGAAAACATAAAAAATATACTAAAATGGCCCAGGTGCAGTAAATCTTACATGTTTCTCAAAAACATTTGTCTGCTTATAAAAAAAAAAAAAAAAGCGTGGAATGGTAATATGTGTGGCCTTGGAGGGAAAAACAAGGTACACCCCTGTACTCAGCAGACTTTTTCTTCTCTCTTTAATCTTGGTCATCCTCATCCCCTAGGGTTGCCAGGTTTAGCAAATAAAAATAAAGGACATCCAGTTTAAATATGAATTTCAGATAAACATAGAATTTTTTTAGTGTAAGTAAGTCCCTAATATTCAATAGAACCTACTTATACAGAAAAAAGAAAAGGAAAGCTTGTCTTGTTAAAAGTCAGTTAATGAGTTGTAAAGCTTCCCATTCAAATGCAAGTGTCTAAGGGTTTTTTTTCCCCCTCTTTAAATCAAGGTACAGAAAAGTGTCCAAAGAAAAGAAGTGACCTAGGATCAAGAACTGCCTTTAAATAAATAAGTTAATTAATTAATAATTAATGAAAGGTTACTTTCGGGTTTAAAACAGCCCTAATTGACCATGGTTACTTTTCCAAGCATTGAAGTTCCTGGTTTTTCAAGCCTACTTTTGCAACTTAGAAACAACTATAAGATGGGGGTGGAGGGCAGGGGTTGGGGAGTGGGCAAGGTGAGCTGGGAGGAGGCATTTTGTTTTGGGAACCTAGTTTATTCTGCAGGAAACAGTAGCCCATGAGGGTTTGCAGCCTAGGAAGGCCAGGATCTAATTATAAAAAGACAAAAGTGACCACTGCTGGGCTACCTGGAGAATAGAAGGGCAAAGGTAGAAGTACTAGTGGGGTGCCCTCAGTATCCCCATCTATTACCTGTGGAAGTGGAGTTCTTGTGATATTGCAATGAATTTTCTGAGACTTGCACGGGAGGATGAGTAATTTTTATGTCTGTGGAATTAAACCCCTGGGTTTACAATGTCCCATTTCCCTCCATCCCATCCTGGAAAAAGACCAATCTTCTCTTCAGCAGGGCATGTATAAGGCCACTGCCCCAAGTCTCCATATTAAAGCACAGTCCAGTCCGGCATCCTGTGTGTGGCTTCTAAGACCACATGGCTATGGAGAGAGAAAGGGGAGTGCAATTCATGGAGCAAAAGAGCACGAGAGAGCAAGAGCATCAAAGACAATAAGAGAGAAAGAACTATTTTAAGTGGACAGCCCATAGTTTTCAGCAAGAACCTCTGATGTGTGATTGTTTTTAAAAACAAATAATTTGATCAGACCGTCTTCACGTGGCTTCCTCTACAGGCCGCACCACACAATGAAAATAAAATATGGTTTCCCATATGAATGACTGCGGGTTGGGGCAAAAGTATGTCTACAGTTTTTTGTATGGAAAATAATCCAATAATTAGTAAATAATAATAACACAAGAATAAACTATGTGTTTTGTGTACTCACAACTGTAAACCTTCATTTGGCCCACTCTGTAATTTACTTATCTGTACTGAGCAAGCAATGAATTATAGAAGATGTAAGACTTTGCTGGGCAACTGACTTTCTACGTAGTGTGAGAAGGAGTTATTCATGTATAGGTTTGTGACATTGTCATCATATTTACAGTGTCTTGGCTAAAATTTCAGTAGTACTGATAGCTCATGACATGTAAATGAGTCTTGGTGTTCCTGGGGTTCTAAGATGGGCGGTTGGCACAGTGGAGTGGTCCAAGCACCAGCTTTGGGAATGGGAACTCTTCGGGTTGAATCTTATCTCTGCTATGTTATACTTGTGTGACTGGGCAGAGGATTCAATCTCTTCTGGTAGAAAATAATAATACCCCCTGACCGGGTTGTTATAAAGACTGCTGGGTTGAATAAATACTATATAAATAGTGGTGATTTTATTATAGCATATACTGTATTTAGAATAGGTTTTTTTTTTTTTCAAATTGGTAAGGATCCTTTCAGATAGAAAAACAACATTTAAGATTTATGAGTGGGGGAGGATTGCAGAAGTGGGAGGAGCAAGCATCCAGTTAACTCTCCAAGGGGAGATGTTAAACAGCATCATTCACAGATCACTCTGCTGGCAACTTCCTAAATCCTTAAATGTTTAAAATAATCTACACTAATAAAAGGGTAATATGCGCCCTAACCAGTTTGGCTCAGTGGATAGAGCATAGGCCTGCGGACTCAAGGGTCCCAGGTTCGATTCAGGTCAAGGGCATGTACCTTGGTTGTGGGCACATCCCCAGTAGGAGGTGTGCTGGAGGCAGCTGATCAATGTTTCTCTCTCATCAATGTTTCTGTCTATCCCTCTCCCTTCCTCTCTGTAAAAAATCAATAAAACATATTTTTTTTTAAAAAAAAAGGGTAATACACTAATTAGACCGGACATCTTCCCAATGGCCTTCTGGAAAAAGCCACGGTGGCGGGGGCAGAGGCGATTAGGGGTGATCAGGCCGGCAGGGGAGGGCAGTTAGGGGCGATCAGGCCAACAGGGGAAGGCAGATAGGGGCAATCACGCTGGGATGGGAGGGCAGTTAGGGTCAATCAGGCCAGCAGGAGAGGGCAGTTAGGGGGTGATCAGGCCAGCAGAGAACAGTTAGGGGGTGATCAGGCCAGCAGGCAGAGGTGGTTAGGGGTGATCAGGCAGGCAGGCAGGCGAGCAGTTAGAAGCCAGTGTTCCCGGATTGGGCCTAAACTGGCAGTCGGACATCCCCCGAGGGGTCCTGGATTGGAGAGGGTGCGGGCCGGGCTGAGGGACCGTCCCCCCCACCCCCACACTGTGCACGAATATCTTGCACCCGGCCTCTGTAACTTTTATAAGAACATTTACATTAAAAAGGTAGCTTCTTTTGTGCTTATATCCATTAAGAAAAATAAATGCGATCAGTGATGTTTAAGGAAATGATCCTCTTTAGAACAGTAAAGGGCCAAATGAACATTTTCCTTTTGATGACTCCACAGGGATCTTCGGAACCTAGTGATTGAAATGGTTTTGTCTACAGACATGTCTGGTCACTTCCAGCAAATTAAAAATATAAGAAACAGTTTGCAGCAGCCTGAAGGGTAGGTAATTTTCGTTTGTGATGTTGCAGTTCCATGGGCTTGTACTTAGAAAGAGCTGTAATTGGTTACTTTGTTCTGATAATTTGAATATGTCTTTGGTTTGACAGGACCGACAGAGCCAAGACCATGTCCCTGATTCTCCACGCAGCAGACATCAGCCACCCGGCCAAATGCTGGCAGCTGCACCACCGGTGGACCATGGCCCTGATGGAGGAGTTTTTCCGACAGGTACTTCTTTCACACTCTGTGCAAATGTTTTTGGAAATAGTGACTGTGCATATTGATGTGCTCATTTTTTCACACAAAAGGTGACTTATTAACTGGCTACAATACTATTTTGGGACCCTGGGCAAAGTATTAATCTTTCAGATAAATGTATTGAAAATTTCTACATGGTAAAAACAAACAAACAAACAAAAACTTAAAGTCAAGTCTTGAATCTCAGATGTCACTCTCAAGGAAGGAAGGAAGGAAGGAAGGAAGGAAGGAAGGAAGGGAGGGAGGAAAGAAAAAATTAGAGTTGTTTTTGGCTATTAAGAGGTAAATGCTAGATTAGAGACAGAAAAAAACTTTCATAGTAAAAAAGGGAGAGGGAGGATATATGACACTTCTGGATACATCTTGATTAGAATTTAGTCCTGAATGCATAGCTGCAAGGGAGGCTGACAAATACAGTTTTCAGCTGTGTGGACCCAGGCCTACATTAAAAAGAATATCTATTGTTATGTGCAAAAACAAGCCTGGATGTGGCTACAATGAATGTCTAGTGGTCTCTGCTACAAGTATGCATTTTTTCCTATAGTGTTTCTGTTCTGTTTCCACCTCCACCTGGGATGCTAACCATCTGGAGTTGGCATCAGATCCCACAACTTAAGAGCTCAGTGGTCCACAACACTGGCTGTACTTCAGATGCCAGCCCCATGTGTGGCCCAGAGAATATTGTTGAGAAAAAAAATGTTAAAGACCTATATAAATTGAGAGATATGTTAATGGATTGAAAGGTTAAATATTGCTAAAAAATCAATTCTACTAAAATTGATTAATAAACTTAGCATAATCCTTATAAAAAATTATAATAGGTTCCCTTGTTGAAAGAAAAGCTAGTGCTAAAATCTACATGGAAATGTAAGAATCTAAAAATAGTTAAAACAATTTTGAAAAAGACTAAGAAAGTTGGAGGACTTACACTTCCTTACTACAAGATATAGCTCTGCCCTGGCCCATTTGCTGAGGGTTTAGCCTCGGCCCTCAGACTGAAGGGTCGCGGGTTTGATTCCAGTCAAAGGCACATACCTCAGTTGCAGGCTTGATCCCTGGTCCCAGTTGGGGCATGTGGGAGGCTACCAATCTATGTGTCTCTCACATTGATGTTTCTCTCTCTCTGACTATCCCCCTCCCTTCCACTCTCTCTAAAAATTAATGAAAAAATTATCCTTGGATGAGGATTCAAACCCCCTCATCCCAAAATATTAGCTCTACTAAATCCCAGAGACTCTTGAAAATTACTGATAGGTCTCCCAATAATACCATGATTTGTATTGTCCATGTCTTTTATTGATTTCAAGCCAGACAAAGAATAACTGACAGAATCATGAGAATAATGAATTTAATGGAATTGAGTGCAGATGTTTTTAAAGTTCATCTTATTTTGAATTTTCTAGAAAGATGACTGATACTGATACTGAAGCTTCCAGCATGCAGTGATTTCTGACATCTGAATTTCAGGGCAGAGGGAAGTGTTCTCGAAGGCTACCTAGCTACTTTGTCGTTCTCAGTGCTTAATATACAGTGACTCAGATATCTGAATATTAATGTTTAAGATATAACCAACACAAAAGGTCAAGTTTTAGAATAGCTATAACATCCTGCTTGGCTTTGTAATCTGCATTTTCAGGCTGTGTTACCTACAGGAAGAGGGCATCAGGTGTTTGTTTTGTTTTGACAGGACTCTTGGTAGACTATGATAGATATTTGTGTAACCCCAAAATATCCAGAAATGACAGTGTTTGCTTCGGTGGCTTTAATGAATAGCCCTAAGGAGAGTAAAGTGTATATGTTAACATGGACTATTAGAAAATCAAACTATCTCTGCTAGCATTGCCTCTTTCCTTCAACTACAAAAGAATCCTCTCAGATCATAATGAATTGACTTAGGACTTTAGATTTAACACTGGAATCTTATAGTTCTCTGTCTCTGGGTTTTGTTTTTTTTTAAAAGTGATATTCAAGTCCCCTTCAGAAACATACATAGTAAAACAGGAGAATGTGGAGTTAAAGGTCAAAATGAGTGAGTTTATACTGCCAACAAACATGTTTCACAAGCAAAACACGTTTATAAGACTTGTGTTAAAATATTCCCTTGACTCCAACAGGTAAAATGCTTTCATGCATTCAGTTAACTAAGTGAGCCTCCCAGTTCTTGCATATTTTTAGCCATGCCATGCAATTTAGCCCTTCGGAGGTAGATACAGCAATGAATCTGAAAGTCCTCAACGTATGCTTTGCTCATAAGCTATTTAACTGGGTCTGTGTATCTATGCAGAGGTCCCCGCCATTGGCAGGACTGCAATGATTCTCTCATGATTTTTCTCATTCTTGCTCATGCTCATATCACCACCTGTGAAACTACCCCATTGTAGAACCCACAGGGCTGAGAGATCCGTTCTTCCTATGTAGCCAAGTGACTGGGGCTTTTCATCTCACACAGTCCAAATAGCACTTTTATAAAGAATTTGAAAATATATTCCTTCATTCCTTTGGAATGTACTAAACATCTAAATACTGTGCCATGTGAGCTACTGTCTGTTCTAGAGAATTTGAGGCAAATCAGCCAAGCTCTGCCCAGAACGCAGCATGGCCCTCAGCGGCAGTGTAAATGCAATCATTGTGTGTGTCTTGTCAAAGAAAGTGTTTTATGTATATTGGGCAAGCATAAGAAGTTTGATAATGCAAAGTGAGAGATAACTCCACGTGGCTTCAGAACACCTAAGTGTAAGCTCTAGCTTTCTACCTGTCCAGTAGGGAAAACATGAGTCTTCACCTTCTTACCTATAAGATGGTGTTAATTCCACTTTGCCTCCTGCTAGGATGGTTGTGAGGAACAAAATGATAGCATAAATGTGAGAGGTTATATAGACATAATATAAATATGAGGAATTGGTATTATCTATTATTTTCCCAGTTATTTTAAGCTTTATATTTTTCCAAAGCAAAGTATTAGGAAGCCATTGATATTTTGTTATTTGATAGTTATTTAAAGCCAAACTTTGAAGGATCTGGCTGCAATAAAAAACACACACATTCCCAACCCAACCATGGTTTAAAAATTAGTTGCTTGAGAGAAATATTTTATTTTATTTTTGCTCTGCAAAATATAGCACTAGACTTGAAATTCAAAATTAGACACTGGATATCAATAAAAAAAAAAACTACTCAAGATAAGGAACTGATTTTTAGAATCAACAGCAACAAGAAAATTTATGTGTGCATGTGTGTGTGCACACATAAACACACACACATTTTTTTAAAAAAATCTCACCTGAAGATATGTTAATTGATTTTTAGAGAGGAGAAGGGAAGGAGAGAATGAGAGAGAGAGAGAGAGAAAAAAAAATCTATGTGAGAGAGAACATGAATTGGTTGCCTTCCATATGCACCCTGACCCAGGACCAAACCCACGATATGCATGCACACACATTCTTATATGTATATATGTATGTGCATACATGTACATATGTATGAATTAATGTTTCAGAAAAGCCTAGAGGAGTTTGGGGATTAATTTCTTATTAATTTGTCTACCAAGTTTATCTTATCTAACAAAAGGGCTTAAATAGACATTAACAATTTTTAACACCATGCATTTTTGGAAGACAGAAGTGTAGACCAAGCTGCTTGCATCATCCTTTAAAATCCCATCAATGTTACTCTGATCCTTGGTGTAAATATTTAGGTATACCTTCTAGATCTAGAATCAATGCAAATGACAGCAAGGAGAGACCAGAATTGTATCCAGAATTTGTAGTCTTGAGGGACTCTTATTTCTGACTCTTGAGTAAGCAGCTGATGATAAAGGAGATAAAGCAGGTCCTTATCTCCAGGGCATCTTCTGCAGCACACCTGCGAGTTATCAGCACAGCAGTGCCCTCTCCGAGTGTCCATGCAGGTCAGCACAGGGGCCTCTGCCCTCTGACTGTAATGGGTGTACTTGGAAAGTGCTCCATTCATTTCAACTATGTCCAATATTACTGAGAGATCAGAGGTGGAGGTACCAGCCAGGAAAATAACCATTAATAAAAGAAGACATATTCTTTTCTTGAACAGACATATTAGGTTGGCAAGATAACAAGAAGTTAATATAGTTAAAGTTAAGAATATATATAATCACTGCTGTTAAAAATTGCGCATACGTCATACTAAATAAACCTGATGACGAAGTGAAGTTTTCACTTTTTCAAATAGTTGCTTTGTGACACATGAAAAACACACACACAGAGATATATGTGTGAAGCCTACCTTGTATTACCTTGTCAGCCAAGGAGAAATGAAGAACTAGAAATGCAAATTATTTAGGAAGGAAGGTCAAAATGATTGTTGTGTTCTAAATAGTATACAGTCCGGCCCCTTTATTTTCTCCAGTGTTGCTAGAAGTAGTATCAAGTGCCATTTAAAAATAAATTATATTTCCCAAAACAATAAAAATGTATTTAGTTAGCGAATTCTCAACTAAGGATCCTGTATCACAAATTTAGAGACACAACCAAAACATTTTCATAAAGAACTGTAGCTCTGAGCCAGGATAATAACTCAAAATTTAAAAAGCAAAGCTTATAGTTTTAAGAGGCATGAAAGTGGAAACATCAATTACACAGGGCATATTAATGTTCTGTAAAATATAACACTCAAAAAATAAAATTATATCATATAAATTTTGCTGAAACCAAATGTTAGCTATAATAATCATTTAACATTCAGGTTTTTTATAGGATTTAGAAAGGCATTTTGAGGAGGAAGGCAGAAAGGTAATTAGGTGGCCTAAATTCCTTAAATACATTTTTCAAAGAAGGCTAAACTATTATACCTACTCCTCATTTTAAATCTCAGTTAATTCCCCTATTGAAATAGAGGTCCCTCAAAGACTACTTTTGGCCCCACAGTGGCCCCAAAACCTGTGGCCAGAGGCTGGCTACATGTTTGTTGTTGCTGTTGCATCTGTGATTAAAACTTGGTTTTGGTACAAAGTGGTTTCTCAAGACTTCATACTTTACTTTTTCCTACCTTTTGCAATTTTTTAGAAGTATAGAAACTGTTTGACTTCAGAGAAAAGAGAAACAAATATGCCATTAAGTCACTGGATTTGACATCCTGTTGACAGCTATCAGAGCATTTCCCACTGTTAGGAGAGCATAAAAACAATGATTAGATCTCTGTCATGGCCTTTCAAAGAAATCTCCACAGCCTCCAAGGGAATTGCTAAGACAGGCATAGCTGTGGGGCGTAGCACCTCAGGCTGCCTTGTGCTTCCATGTCAATGGGGCCACTCCCTCCACTTCCACACCTGCTGGTTCCTCCCAGGAACAGGTGCAGACAGCCTGCGGGATAATTGAGTGGCGCTGGTTAATTCATCTTCATGGCCCTATAATTTTGCTCCAGTCATTTGTATGAGTCAGTACCTCAGAACATATGTGTATTCGGTATGCTATTGCTCTTTAAAGGTACCTATTGGGCCCCCAGAAGACAGCACAGTCGAATGACAGCACAACCTCCCTGGAGAACAAGGTGACATATCCAGTGCCTGTGGCTTTGACCCCAATTTCACCTTGATGGAAAGTAAATGTTCACTATTCAGGGACAAGAATAAGCAAAATTATAAAGTTTGTCAAATTTATACTCTGGGGTCCTAACTTACTCTTTGCATATCTTTTCTTCTCCCTTAGCCTCCCACTTGTCCTATTGGTGCCCCCATAATCTGGCTGCAGAGCCCCCTACTAATCTTGTGCTCATAGCCTCTTTTTGCCCTAAAGAATAAATAACACTTTGAAATATTTATAAGCAAATTAAATAATGAGTGAATTTTAATATTCACTGTGCCTTCACACTGGAAATTTTATATTCAAAATCAATTATAGAGTACAAGAAGCAAAGAGAGTATAAAATCTCTCACTTCATCTGTAGAAGGTCGACCCTGTATGTATCTATCAATTGCCATCCAGCATTCTATAAAATTTAGCTCATGGAAGGTAAGTCACCACAATGCCTTCAGCAGGCCCAAATTTTCGTTGTTAGGTCAAACAAATAACATATATAGTATATAGTATGAAAATAGATCTATTAAAATATCAGATAGCTATTCCACCAATAAAACAAATCAGTTGTATCACATATATCAAATAAGTGTACCCAATATCACATTTCCCCTGAGGTTTATTTCTATTTTAACAATAGTAATATCATTATTTATATTTTAACAAGCTATTAATGATATTATTCTTATACCTTATTCTCAACATGTTGACAATCAAATCCATAATAATCTTCACATCTACCCCTCACACAGGGTTGTCTTATGTATATTCTGGCACCAAAGACTCCTTTTCCTTCAGACTGGAAGCTCAAGAGTCAATCTCAATTCATTTCAAGCTATCCTCTCCACTGCTGACAAATTAATCTTTCAAAAGTCCAACCCTGTCATGTCAATTCCTTGGTATAAAAAAGACAGGGTGGAAAGCCAATGCCTCTCCATTACATTAAATAACTACTAACCCCTTTCCTGCACTTTAACGCCCTCCAGATATGCACTAAGCATCATAAATACTTTTAATTTTCACAGTTCTATACTTTTGCTGTTCTTATTAGCTAACATTTAATTACTATTTACTAAATATTAGGCCCTGTCCTTAGGTTTCCCATTCATTATCTCAATAACGTCAGGGCAATTCTATTTGGTAAATACTATTACATCTTTATTCCTAAAATGAGTCAACCAAAATTACCAACTTAGGTAACAGATGAGATTTGCAGAGAGAGCTGGCTGAACAGTGACTCCATACTGTGTCTGTGATTCCAAGGCTAATGGTCCTAATAATTCCCTTTCATCTGTCCCGTAAGCTGGGTATAAATATTAATACCACATGTTGTGGATGTTGTTATTCTCTAAGGGAATGAGGGCAGTTGCTGGAAGAGGTCACAGAAATTATATTACCTGTTTGCTTTAGGTCCTGACATGGTAAAACATTCCTGTGTGTAGCTACTTCTTCGGTGAAGATATCTAAATTTTCCTGAACAGTTCTGGTTTCAATATAATGAGGCATGGTTTAGAGGAAATACACGAGAAAATATTAAAGCCCATAAAACATATTGACTTGATGCTGTAAAGATCATGATGAAAAGTTGTTAAAGGAGCAGAGTGAGTGGAAGCTATGAAGTCCTCAGACACATGTTGCATCGTTGCAAGTTGAAAGGCCCCCTCCCTTTTGTCTCCTGATTTCAGAACCGAACCCTGTATCTCAACTTGTGGCCGGATGCAAGGCCAGTGTCCCCCTTGAAGGTGTGCAACCAATAGCTTAGGAGAAAATAGATCCCAAAGCTTTCTTTCAAATGGCCAGGCAATCAAAGGGAACAGGCACAAGTGAAGTATTCTCTGTTTCTTTTGTAAGCACGTCCCCTCAAATGCAAGGGTAGCACTAATATTTGATGAACCTTGTGATAATAAAGTTTTACCCAGAGGAGCCATCTTTATTTTAGGAGATGAAAATCTAATTAGCTCTTCTGATGTTAAACCCAAACTTTTAAATGGAGTTCTTTAAGATATGCACTAAGTTAATCTACTATAGATAAAGTCAAATAAAAAAAAACACACAACCATTGACATTTAAATTTTCTCTGAGAAAATGTTAAAATTATGCCTACCGAATTTAAGAATGTTAAAGATATTCTTTGTTACTTGCTGTGGGGGATTCAAATAAAATTGGTTAATAAGTAGAAAGATATTTAAAAATGCTCATATACTTTTAATTTCAAAAAGCAGTCTAATTAAGAATTCTTGATACTGACGATCTGCTGATATATTTGGCACGGGACACACACAAAAAGAGCAGAAAAATTCCTTAGCTGGGTTGTTAATTAAATGCCAAATAACACACTAAGATGACTATTTTACGGTGACTTCAGAAAATTCCAAAGAGCAAGGTGTCTCTTTATAATCAAGGGGTTGTAATAACACAGCAGAGTCTCCAAATGCTGAAAATACTCATTTCTTTTTTTCCCTTTTCAATGTGTTCCTAAAGCAGACCATCCAAGTAGAATTATACAAACCTAGACTATGCTTTGGCTTTATCAAAATCATAAACACACAGTGCCAATTAAAAAAGGAAAGATGTGGCTTTCGGCTTTGTATCTAGACTGCTTGTTATTTCAGCTTCTCCAGACCATGTCTGTACTAATGAGCCTTCCTTTCTGCAGGGAGATAAAGAAGCTGAATTAGGGCTTCCATTTTCCCCACTTTGTGATCGGAAGTCAACGATGGTGGCCCAGTCACAAATAGGTAATACTGAGATCGGGGGTCACGGGGAGCTGGGCGTCTGCTTGCCGGTTTTCAGATGGACACACCACGTTGTCCAAAGGGGCAACATCCATGAAGACCTCATCCCTTAGTCATGACAGCTCGTTCCTTAGACCTAACTATTGGTGCTGAATCATAGGAAATATTAAAACAGTCTCACAAAATGAATTCAATGAAGCAGTCTTAGTAAATGTAATTATGTAATTGTTATTCTGTTGGTAATGCTTTTACAGATAGGAGGTAACTTTAATCTTGGGGAAGAGACAGCCTTTTTTTGTTATTTTTGGCTGATTATTGGTTTCTGTAATTTAATCTTTTGAATATAGGACAAGTCAATGAAAATAGTAATATAGCTGCCCTGTTATCACTGTTTGCATAATATGCTTAATATACTAGCTTATATTCTTTTGAAACAAATTTTATATGAACAGATAAGCCAACAATAAGTTTGAAAAATGATACTGCTGCCAACCGTATCCATTCTCTTCATCTGTATTTGTGTTTGAGACTTCAAGTCCTACCCATTATTAAAACATATCATTGCTATGCTGCATAGTTCAAATATTTGTACTAGTTATTCCCTGAGCCAGCCTTTGTACCACTTCATAACTGCTAGAGGCTGCCTTACCTCTCCAGCTGCTCCTGCACCACCTCCTACAAAGCCAGAGTCAGCTGTAAGACAGCTTCTTGCTCTGACCTTTCCCCCTTCCCACCCAAGTACCAACAGCCGTTTTTTTTTAGATCCCATAACACAGGTGCCTATAATGCAGGGGTGAGGGTGGCAGGCTAAGGACCTCCTCAGGCAACCTGGGAAGAGTGGAAGTTTCTGAGACTTGTTTCTGCAATATAAATTGCTGCTACATTAGTACAGGTGACCTCTTAGTTGACAGTCTCCATATCCCAGGCATTTAAAACCTTAGCCAATGTTCATTGGGTGGCCAATTAACATTGCTTTGACCCAAAGGCAAGATTAAAGCACAAAATTGTTGAAGGGTTTTTTGTTTGTTTTTTTAAATTAAAAATGTACCTTCATGTATTCTATGACTAATCCAGTTATTTGACGTTCGAATTACGTTTATCCAAGTATCTGGTGGATGGGCTCCTCTTCAGATATAGGTATTGCTTGGGACACTATTACCTCTAAAATCTCCCTCTGGTTACTCTCCTAGATTCAGATGGTAGCCCCGCTCCCAGGTGTGTTTCAGGCAACAAGCACTAGATGTCCAGCACCACCCCTGTCCGGGGACTTTGGGGTGTTGAATGTACACAATGCTTACTAGTAGAATAGGTTTCCTTCTCTTCCACCTAGACACTGGGAGGCAAGTGCCCTGTTCTCTCTGTGTGTCATCATCCGTCTCAATGAGGACTTTAAATGTAAAAGTCTTTATTCATTCTGACACCTCCATGTGGCGACACTAATGTCGTCTCCCAGAGATGATTTGACAGAACTCACCCACACACTGTGAACTAACACTTTACATCCAGAGAATAATAAACAGCAATCTGAAATATTAGCATACTGGCAGAAAGCTCTGACTAATATAGTAAGAGGGGTGAAAGTGGTTGCCTTCCTGTTGTGTGAGAAAATAATTTCATGTCTTTGAAGCTTACTAGTAGGTATTATTTCTTGTTGGGGAATAATGAAATTTAACAATCCAGAGAAGACCTTTCAGAAATGGTAATGACAACTCTCATTGTGAAAGGAAAATATATTAATTCTGGTTAGATCTGAATTTACTGTTAACGATAGTAGGAAGCTGAATATATTAAGTAGGAAAGCCAATAGACTTGAGTTAGCGAGCTTACATTGTATCACTTCCACTGCCTGAGAGAATATTTTACCCAGCTGTTAGACCATCCCTATAGATTGTGTTATTGGATTAAAAGTCATTGCAAAAAAAAAAAAAAGAAAGAAAAGAAAGAAATCATTGCAAGGGTTAAACAAATCAATATTATAGTTGATACTTGTTATAAGGAGCATCCGAGACTGTTCATGATCGCTAATTCTAGAATTCAGTAAACTGTGACATTTGAAATTTTCCTTTTGCAGGTTTTATTGATTTCATAGTGGAGCCAACATTGTCCCTTCTGACAGACACAACAGAGAAAATTATTATTCCTCTCATAGAGGAAGACTCAAAAACAGAAAATGCTTATGGAGCAAGCAGGTTTGATATTTTATTTTTTGTATCATTTTTTTCATATTAGTGATGTTTCATAACCTTTTCATTATGATTATCTTTATTATTTCTTACATAGGCAGGAAAATTCTTACAAGAATTATTGGACATTATTGCCACCTGGTGGCTGTGTGTTATATTGCCTATGCCTTTGAAATAAACTTGATGTCTGTTACGAAAAAATATCAACATATTAAGGAGTATATTAGAATAGCATTCAATATCAAGGAGAATAAAATTATTTGAATTTTTATTGAGGATATACGTGTTGCATCCTGGGGATCTAGCACATCTAATTGTGTTAGTTTAATCAATCACAGCCCACTTGTATATCTTGAAAGATGCTTTTATCAAAGTTAGCCTTTTAAATGACATGAATGCAATGGATCTATGTAACATGTTACAGTAAAGTCCATTATATATACAACTTACGTGGTTTCAAACTAGATTTTTTTCATCGATAAATCTGTTAAGGCATATTATTTAAAACTTCCAGTTGCAGAAAAACCACACTAAACTCTTACCCATCTGAACACAAAACTTTTCCTAATGGCACACCAGCAGGCTCTCTAAATGTTGCCCCAAGGAGGAAACTGAGGGAATGTTCTACCTGAGAAAGAGTCAGGTTAACCTGGAGGCTAAATGGTGGAGGGAGAGGCAGGTGCCATTGCCAACATTGGGCTCCAGGAATGTGATGCCCCTTTGGTGATGTTCATCAATGGACTCACTACTAAGTCAGCTCACCCCAAGTTTCTGCTGCCCTCCTCAGCCTCTCCACCTGTAATACTGAGCACCCCAACTGCTGCTCTGGGAACCCCTGACAGGGTTCGGGCCCTCCCCAGGGTGTAAGGAGAGGCGGGAGGCGAGCATCACTAACAGGTGCTCAGCGCTGGGCCGAGCTCCTGCCAACCTGCTTCTCCAGTTGGTTTTGGCGGGTGTTTCAGGCTTTGCTCCCTCACCCCATATCCCAGCCTCCGTATATTCTGGTTTCTTTGACTGCGCTGTTAGCTTGAGCAACTGTATGTGTTTACACACTGCTGATTCGTTTAGACGGTCAAACAAGAAAGGCACCGCGAACGACGGATCCTGTTCCCCGGACTACTCTCTGGCGTGCGTGGACCTGAAGAGCTTCAAAAACAACCTGGTGGACATCATCCAACAGAACAAGGAGCGATGGAAAGAGCTAGCTGCTCAAGGTACCGTTGTTTATGCAGCCTTGCCGCCACCTCTCTCGGTCTTGCCTCCTCTGAGATTTTGGATTTTTCCCTCCTGGTTTTATTATTTTATAAAATATGCAAGCCCATGGTGGTATTTGGAATTTAGCTACCCTTTGATTTTTCTTAAGAAAGTTGGTTAACCTATTAAAGAAAAAGAGACTGCTCTGCGGATGCCACACGGACTGCAGAAGTATGTCAGTGGTGTCAGTGAAGTGGACATAAAGAACGGGCCAATAAAAAGCTGACCAAACTTTACGGGGCTCGGTAGCCTCCTGTGCGTTTCTAGAGGCTGTTATGTTGCCTTAGGAATGTAACACCGAGTGTCAGAGACTTGGTATCTGGTTCTTTTTTCTTCTTTCAGTTTTACTAAGTGACTTTTTTGTCTGACCGTTCCACTCGGGAGCTGGAAAAGTCATCTGTGATTTATGAGCTGGGAAACAAATATGGAGCTAGGCCTAGTTATTTCTGACTCAAATAAATTAGTCCGTTTCATTTACAGAGTATGAGAATTAGTATCCATCATTAACTTTAATGCGGGAAATTAGCTTTCAAATTCCAGATCTGGCCCCTGCCTTCTCTCCCCACCCCCTCCCCCCCCCCATGGTTCTGTCTGGCCCCTGCCTTCTCTCACCCCCCCCCCCATGGTTCTGTCTGGCCCCTGCCTTCTCTCACACCCCCCCCCCCCATGGTTCTGTCTGGCCCCTGCCTTCTCTCACACCCCCCCCCCATGGTTCTGTCTGGCCCCTGCCTTCTCTCACACCCCTCCCCCCCATGGTTCTGTCTGGCCCCTGCCTTCTCTCACCCCCCCCCCCCATGGTTCTGTCTGGCCCCTGCCTTCTCTCACACCCCCCCCCCATGGTTCTGTCTGGCCCCTGCCTTCTCTCACACCCCTCCCCTCCCATGGTTCTGTCTGGCCCCTGCCTTCTCTCACACCCCCCCCCCCATGGTTCTGTCTGGCCCCTGCCTTCTCTCACACCCCCCCCCCATGGTTCTGTCTGGCCCCTGCCTTCTCTCACACCCCTCCCCTCCCATGGTTCTGTCTGGCCCCTGCCTTCTCTCACACCCCTCCCCTCCCATGGTTCTGTCTGGCCCCTGCCTTCTCTCACACCCCCCCCCCATGGTTCTGTCTGGCCCCTGCCTTCTCTCACACCCCCTCCCATGGTTCTGTCTGGCCCCTGCCTTCTCTCACACCCTCCCCCCCCCCCATGGTTCTGTCTGGCCCCTGCCTTCTCTCACACCCCCTCCCATGGTTCTGTCTGGCTCATGCTCTATACTTCCTCCACAGTGCACTCTGGCAGTTTCTTAAAACACCCAGGGTGCTTGCAATGTTTGCTTCTGCAGCCAGGAATTCTCTTGGATCTCTCTGCAAAGCTGATTCCTTCTTAGTTGGCAGGTCTGTTTTAACTTTTAATTTGAAAAACACAACATTTAATAACCCATTTAACAATTCTCATATATGAGTTATATACTATTACTGTTTTACAGATAAGGAAACAAAAGCAGAAGACTGTTTTTTGTCTTGCTCCAAATCTCACAATTAGTAAGTGCAGGAGCTAGAATTTATTCTTTCCAAATGCAGGGCCCTAAAACCCCAGAGACACCCGCCCTTGATTACTATTCTATTTTTCCCCATTAGAGCCCAGTTTAGTCACTTCACAGTGATAGCACTAATCCATAATCCATACTTTCATATTCCCTTCCTTATTTATCGTCTCTTCCACATGGGAATGTACAGTCCACAAAAGTCCATGATCTACTGTTTTTTCCAGTGTATCTTCAGTGACTAGCACAGCGTTAAGCATAGAATAGGTGCTCAGCAAATATTTGCTTAATTAAATAGTTAATTAATCCTGGATGATGCCATATATTTGTCCACCTCTGCTATTAAAAAGTAATAGAAATACTGATCTAATGCCTTTATCTGAGTCTGTAGCTCACATTTCCCCAGCTATGGAAGTCTGATTAGTTAGAATATTTTAAATGCATAAGCAACAGTAGTACCTTTCCACCAAATAACACAAACACCGTAGAAAACTTTGTCTTTGATATTTCCAAAAAAAGTTAGAAAATACTTTATATTTAACAAAAATTTAAAATTCGCCCTTGAAACTCAAGAATAGGAGAATGGCTGCTTTTTAACAGTGTTTTGCAAAACCAACCTAGTGCGTGAAGATTCTTTCAGAGCATCTTCCACGTCTGTGCAATTTCTCAGTCAGCCAGGCAATGCGTGGAGGGCTGTCTCAGCCCTCCTATGCCTCTAATTGCTAGGATCTTTCTGTAAAACCCTGCTGGTCTACCACTTATCCCAAACTGGGACCACATCCTCACGCTGAAAAACCTGTGAGTTTTTCCCATTTTCTTCAAAGCGAAATCCCTCATTTCCTATAGGAGAAACCAGGGATTATTGCGCTCTCCTCCCATTCCAAATTGAGTCTACCCCTCGGGCAGCAAAGCTGGTTGCTGCAGCCATTTCCAAGTGGGGCTTGGCAGAAGGGAGCTTGGGAGTGGTTAGCTCCAGGCCAGAAGGTCATAGCTTCCTGCTGTTCTTACTTGAATCTCCAGCAAATTTTCATGAGTAAATACTTCTCAAATTGTTGTGTTGCCTTGGTTGATTTCCAATGGATGGAATAGTTAATGCTTTCCAATTTTATACTGTTTTCTCTGGAGAGGAAACACTCGAACTCTCTACATCACTGGAACAGGAAGTGCTCTTTCTCCACATTGGTTTTTGAGAGAATTAAATGAGTCGATGTATGTAATCTGCTTAGAAGTTCCTAGAATAATAGCACTACATGAGTTGCTGTTCTTACTGTAGTTCAAGCATGTCAAACTCAAAGGCTAACACGGGCCAAATAAACAAGGTTTAAGTTTATGTGGGCCACACACACACAAAAAAGCTTCAATTTTCATAGAAACGTAGGTTTATTTCGATAGAGACATGCTGAATAAAAAGGGCTGAAATAAATGAGTAATCATTAACAAAATCATGGAACATTTTCATAAAAGTTAATATTTTTTCTTGAACAGTAACATACCAGACATTGAATAACTGCACACATTAATAAGCATAACACAAATAAACCTATTTTTCTTGGTCTCCAAAAGCAAAATATTTCCTGTTGCGCACACCAAACAAGTCAGTCCAAGACTAATGATGTGGCAATCGGCTGCTAAAATATTTGCTGCTAGTATTAGTGGAGAGAAATGGTGCGCCTGCGCGTAAGGGAAATGAATGCAACACGATTATAGTAATCAGTCATTAGTGAACATTGTAGTTTGTTATTAATAATTATGTATAACAGGATGTTGTAAAAATCAAGTTATGAAATTTTTATTAAAATGTTTCTTACATACCGTTATAGTGGCTGGGCCACAAAAATATTCATGTGGGCCATATGTGGCCCGTGGGCTGCGAGTTTGACATACTTGCTGTAGTTATTATTTACTGTCCTTCTGTTAGTATTTTAGGAATTAGAGATATGATAGGAAACAGAAGAGACAATAACTCCTGTCCTCATGAAGAGGGAGTGGAAGTAAGAAGCAGGATTGAAATTTTTAATAAGGAGGCCAGGAAAGACTTCACTGAGAAAGGGATAATTTAAGTAAATACATGAAGGAAGTTAGAAAGAACCCCGGGGAGATCTGGGTAAAGGATGGGAAATGCGTTGTCAGACAGAGCAAATAACCAGCAAAACACCTGGGAGGTCAAACTTGCCTGTCCTGAAAAAATAACAGGAGGCCAATGAAGTTGAAGGAATAACAGGAGGCAAATGAAGCTGAACCCATGGGAATAACGTAGGCAGTGTGGTAAATGGGTAACATGGCACATCACTGGTTTTGGCCAAAGAGAGAGAGGTAGCCAAATTTGTAGAATTTTGCAGAAGAAAAATAAAGTGGTCTGAATTGAAGTTTTAAAAGGATTACTCCGGCTACAGAATGGAAGATATTCTTCTCTTTGGGAGGCAAAATGAAAATAAGGGGGCCAGAAAGGAGGGTGTTTGCTCATAACCCAAGAGAAAGAAGGGGGTTAGATCAGGTGGCAGTGGGGAGGGCAAAGTGTGTCAACTCTGGGTACATAGAGATGGCGGCTTAAGGCAGTATGCGTGAGTAGGAGAGAGAGGAGAAGGAGATTGGAATCTGCCAGGCCTGTGTGACTCAGGAGCATTCAGCTATGAACAGGAGGTCATGGTTTGATTCTCAGGACACAAGCCTGGGTTGCAGGCTTGATCCTCAGTAGTGGGCATGCAGGAGGCAGCCAATTGATAAATCCCTCTTATCACTGATGATTCTCCCTCTCTCCCCCTCTCCTTCCTCTCTGAAATCAATTAAAAAATATCTATAATAATAAAAGTGTAATATGCTAATTAGACTGGACGTCCTTCCGGATGACCTTCCAGACGAAGCCAGGGCTGCGAGGGAAGCCTGGGTCCCAGGTGCCAGAGGGAAGCTGATGCTGGCAGCCGGGGGAAGGAAGGCCTACTCTTGCACTAAATTCGTGCATCAGGCCTCTAGGATATATATATATATATATATATATATATATATATATATATATATATTTAAAGAGATTGGATTCTGGATATATTTTGAAAGCAGAACTGATAGGATTTGTTAGCAGATTAGATGTGGAGTATGAAATCAAGAGTCAAAA
Organism: Myotis nattereri; assembly: GCF_964212035.1. Taxonomy (NCBI): domain Eukaryota; kingdom Metazoa; phylum Chordata; class Mammalia; order Chiroptera; family Vespertilionidae; genus Myotis; species Myotis nattereri. The sequence continues at coordinate 37,769,955 of NC_138082.1, forward strand.
AGGATGTCAGGACTTTTGATTTTCTTACACATTAATTGACCACATGTAAATTTATATATAATTATTTTGCAGAACAGGTTGGCATCTCTGGCAAAGCTGAAGATGTACATGCCATATTTCCCAATAATTTCACTTTCATATTTTTACCCTAGATAAACTTTTGCTCATGTGCATCAGAAGATATGAGCAAAATGTTCATAGCAGCATTGTGTATGAGTGTAAAATACCTGAAAAAAAAGTGAAATGAATTCATAATCTGTGGTATATTCATACTATGGAATAGCATACTACTGCTCAGATAAATGAATTTTAGCTGTGAGCATCACAAACTTAGAAAATCACAAACAATGTTGAGAAAAATATACAAGCTGCTAAAATGTAGAAAGATACTATTTATAGAACATTTTTTAAAATTTACAAGCTAAATAATAGGTTTAAGAATGTACATGATAAAAGTAAAGAATGATGGAGGAAACATTCAGAATCTAGGAAGAAGATTGAGAGATTTATTTAGGAATTAGTAATATTTTATTTCTTAGGTTAGGTACCAAACACACAAATATTTATTCTATGATATGGTTTTACCTACCATATATGCTTTATATATGTACATACATACAATCCAGTTGTGTGATTTTCTACATACAAATATATGTATATATTTGCTTAAGTACACTGAAGATGAAAGTTTATGATAATTGCATGAGATGAGAATAAGCAGGTCATCTGATGCTTAGAGCTTTGGAATATTAATTCAATTTTGAGAATTTGAACAGAATCCTGAATAGTTGGCCATCATCATATTAGCCTTGCAACTATATTTTGGGATATCTCAAAAATATCCCACAATCCTTGAGCCATGGAAAGTGTGACTGCTTGGGCTCCAAAGAATATAGCTCTGGGTCATCAGTTTTAACAAAACAAAACACTTTTTTAAACAGTAATTTCATTCACCAAGCCTTCTATTAAGGGTCTGGGAACATCCATCTAAGAATGTTGTATGAAAACTCATTCCTTTTTGACATGGGGCCATTTCAAAAACTAAAAATATATATATATATATATATTTTCTCCATCCAGAATGTGTTACCTTTTTAGTTAAATCTTATAGAATGAGGAAGATGCTCTCATAACCTACTCAGTGTCCCTCAGCATCTTAAGTCTGTGCCCAATCCGAACCTTTTCCTGTGTGATATGAGACCAGACAGGAAGTTTTAGGAAGGTGTGTGTGTGTGCCTCTCCTTCTAGTGAGGCAGTTGGAGGGAAAGAGTGAGAAAAGTCACTCTTCTATTTCTACCTATGAAATCTCAGGCAAATCATAGCCTCAAAAATTGTGGCTATTGGGAACACAGTCTCTATGGGAATCTGCTCCTTGTCTCTGAAGGAGCAGACATTCCCACACATCCTGGCCCGGTCTCCAGTTTCACCACAGAGTCCTGAAGATCTGTGATGCAGCTTTGGGAGCAAAGCACCTAAGGAAGTGAAAAAAAAGAAAAAGCACATTTGCCTAAACTGGTGGCAAATGGGTGATAGATGCCTAATTAACAACCCAGGAGATCACGTACAGAAAAGAAAAGTATGCATTTAAAGTGCCATGCAAATGAGGCTCGTTTTCATTGGTGGTCCCATCCTCATAGGTCACGAGGAACATTTTCTGAGGCTGTGAGGGGTGGGCGGAGTCAGTGCATGCTAATAAACTGTGAAAGAAGCATGTCTATTTAGAGCAGCCCCTGAATGGCAAACACAACTATCTGTTCTTTCTCACAGCAAAAGCGTTGCTTTTGGAAGCCCCCTGAGAATTTGGTTCACCACTAGATGCAAGAATTCCAAATTGAATCAGGCCCACCAGATTCACCTTGACAGGAGCAAAAGCCTCCCACCAACCCTGGTCTGCTTTCTGTCCCAGCTTCTCAAGGAGAATGTGTTCTTGAGAAGCACTAGTTATGTCCCAGAATGGAATCTGGGGGCTCAGCCTAGAATGGAATGCAATATGTTTCTCACTCTGCTGGGGACTTTTCTGATTTATTTGATATTGATTCAAATCCCAAAATACTAGGCTCCACGAAGAGAAGATGTGAGAGAAGGTGGCAACGTGGGAACTGAGATGCTACCGGATTTGCATTGTGCACGCATCACAGCTGTGTAGAACCAGCAGGAAACCTAGAGCTAGCTGAAGGCAAGCTTGACATCTGAGAATATGTATTAAAATTTTCAAACACACAAGTGCTTTCTAGTTTCTTCTTGTAACTTATTTCCTACATAATTGCTTGAAGTCATAGAATATGGTCAGTATGATATCATCCATTTGAACTTTTTGAGGCCTGGTTTTGGCTTAAGTAGCTCATATGTGCCACCCTAAAAGAAAAAAAAAAAAGTTACTATTTTTGAGTAGGCTTACTTTTATATCAATTTGGGGAATATTGTCATCTTTATGAGATTGTCTTCCTATTCATACATATCTCATCATTCATAGGTCTTTTTTTCATGTTGCTCCAAAAGTTTATTTGTCCTTAATAATAATAAAAATAATGATAGAAAATTCTTATTAGTGTTATTAGATGTTAGGTATTATAGTAAACATATACTGCATGGGACAAAAGTAGGTTTATGATTGTGAGTACATGAAACACAGTTTATTCTTGTATTATTATTTACTAGAGGCCCGGTGCACAAATATTTGTGCACTCGGGGGGGGGGGGGGGAGGGTACCTCAGCCCGGCCTGTGCCCTCTCACAGTCTGGGACCCCTCGGGAGATAACAACCTGCTGGTTTAGGCCTGCTCCTGGGTGGCAGAGGGCAGGCCCAATCCCTAGGTGCAGCCCCTGGTCGGGCTCAGAGCAGGGCCGATTGGGGAGTTGGGGCGCCGCCCCCCCGTCACGCACAGAGCAGGGCCCATCAGGGGGGTTGGGGCTCCATACCCTGTCATGCACAGAACAGGGTCAATCAGGGGGTTGGGGAGCTCCCCCCTGTCATGCACAGAGCAGGGCCCATCAGGGGGTTGAGGAGCTCCCCCCTGTCATTCACAGAGTAGGGCCGATAGGGGAGTTGGCGCACTGCCCCCTGTCACACACAGAGCAGGGCCGATCAGGGGGTTGGGACGCCGCCACTCTCACACTCAGGGCAGGGCCGATGGGGAGGTTATGGCTCTACCCCGTCACACACAGAGCAGGGCCCATGGGGTGGGGGGGGGTTGGGGCGCTGCACCCTGTCACACACAGAGCCGCAGGGTGATCAGGGGGTTGGGGAGCTCCCCCCTATCAGGTACAGAGCAGGGCCGATCAGGGGGTTGGGGCGCCTTCCCCTGTCACGAATAGAGCAGGGCTGATAGGGAGGTTGTGTCCCCGCCCCCTGTCACACACAGAGCCACAGGGCGATCAGGGGGTTTGGGCGCTGCCCCCTGTCATGCTGATCCCGGTGCTGGGAGGCATATTACCCTTTTACTATATAGAATAGAGGCCTGGTGCACAGGTGGGTGCCAGCTGGTTTGCCCTGAAGGGTGTCCTGGATCAGGGTGGGGATCCCCACTGGGGTGCCTGGCCTGCCTGGATGAGGGGATGATGGCTTTTTGCAGCTGGTCACACACCTTTCAGGGTTGGGGTCCCCACTGGGGTGCCTGGCCAGTCTGGGTGAGGGGCTGAGGGCTGTTTTCCGGCTGGGACTGAAGCTCCCAACTGCTCCTTTTTTTCTTTTTTTTCTTTTTTATTCTGAGCCAGCTTTAGCTCTGAGGCTTGGCTCCAGCTCTGAGGCCTCAGCTGCTGAAAACAGGTATCTGGTTTGTTTCGGTTCTATAATCAAAACTCTGTATCAACTCCAGCTCTGAGATCCCAGCTCTCTGAAAGCTGGTTTCTGGGGTTTTGTTTAGCTTCTATATTTGTTACAATGTTTTTTAAACTACAAGCTCAGAGGCCGGCAGCGGCAGGCAGGGAACGTTGCAGTCCTCCGTCACTGAAGCAAGCAAGCCTCATGTTCAGTTTAAGCTGCCTGGCTGTCGGCCGCCATCTTGGCTGGCAGTTAATTTGCATATCGCCCTGATTAGCCAATGTGAAGGGTAGCGGTCGTACACCAATTACCATGTTTCTCTTTTATTAGATAGGATTAGTTATTGTATTATTTTTCACATGAAAAACTGTAAACCTACTTTTGCCCCATCCTGAACTATATTATGTAATCACTTAATATTTAAACTTTGGATATACTTTGTTGGAATTCCCATCAGTATTTTATATTTTTTGTTGCTTTTGTAAATGGCTATTTCTTGCAGACGTGTAGAAATACATTTGCTTTTGAATATTGCTTTTTTGTAAATAATAGCAGTTTCTTTTCTTTCCCAAATGTATACCTTTTATGATTGTTTTCCTTGAGTCCCCATCACTAGCAAGCTTATCCAGAACATTCTGAAATGGTAGTAGTTTTGACATTCAGCTTGTCTCTGAATTTAAAGAGGTGTTTAATGTTTCAGCATTAAGAGTGATATTTCTTAATTTCTTTGATCTCTTTATGAGGTTAATTATATTCCCATCAATAAGTAATTTGTTAAGAAAATGTATTACCTTTTCTGTAGCTTTAAAAATAATTCACATGACTTTTTTTTCAATTGGCTCATGTAGTGAATTATATTAATAGATTTTTTAATGTTGAACCACCTTGTACTCTTTGGGTAAACCCATATGAATTTTGATGTATTAACTTTTAAAAATTATTTTTGCTGACTTTTAAAAAAATCTATATTTATGAGTGAGATTAATCTGTCATTTCACTTTCTCATATTGACCTTGTCTTGTTCTGGTTTGAGGTTATACTCACTTCATAAAATGAGTTGGAATTTTAAAATTCTGCCACCTCTCAGAATTCCAGATCAGGGAACATGGCAAAGGTCTCTTCTACTTCTGGATCCCTGAGTTATTTCCAAAACCTTTCACACTTTTCACTCAAAATGTGACAGGACTAGCAAAGCCAGGGTCCTGTGTCAGAGGCTATAAGTATCTAGCCCTCTTTTATCACCCAACTCTTCTCTCTCTGTCTTCCTTTGGGTTCCATAAGTTGGAAAAAAATATTGCCACTAGACCAATAAGAAATTAAACCTCTCCCACTACCAACCTGAATTCTCCCCTTATCCTAATTGCTTCTCTTGGAGAAAACTTCAATCGATATCCAGTGAATCAGAAGAAACCTAGATATCTTCTGGAGGTGTGGGTGTGAAGATAGAGTTTGACTAAGTATTTTCCAAGAAACTTTGTTCCATATGCAGACATGGCTTTTGAATCTGGTAATTAAGACTGTATCCTTTTGTTTCTGGATACTTCCGTAATGACACCTATGTCTACTCGTTCAAATGAGTGTGGGCCACGGTAACAAACAGTGAGAGTAAAACCAGACTAGTTAATAGTTCACAGTATCAGCTCATCAACAAAGCAAACAGCCTTTGTAGTCCTTTCAGAAGAGAAATTAAAATAATACGATTATTCAATTAACATTATTTAAAACAATATTACTAGGTTAACATTTATTACTTGTCACCATTTTAAAGGAAGAAGATTATAACTTTCTTTTAATTTGAATAATTTATGCAACCCTGTGTTCATAGCAGTGTTATTTACAATAGACAAGATTTGGAAACAGCCCAAGTGCCCATCAGTAGATGAGCAGATAAAAAAACTGTGGGATATTTGCACAATGGAATACTACTCAGCCATAAACATGGAGGAAATCTTACCCTGTGTGACAGCATGGATGGACCTGGAGAGTATTATATTAAGTGAAATAAGCCAGTAATAGAAAGACAAGTACTATATGATTTCACTATATGTGGAATCTAATGAACAAAATAAACTAACAAAATAGAAACAGACTCATAGATACAGATAATAGACTGATAGCTGTCAGAGGAGAGAGGGTTGGGGACTGGGTAAGAAGGGTGAAGGGATTAAGCAAAGAAAGAAACTCATGGCCACAGACAACAGTATGGTGATTGCCAGAGGGAAGGCAATGGGAGAGTGGCTCATTATCCTGTGCACCGAAAGGCTGCCAGGTTCACTTCCCCATGAGGGCACATGCCTGAGCTTCAGGCAGGTTGGGGCGCAAGTGTAGGGCAGCCAATGCATTACTTTATTTTTTTCGAGCTCAACATAGTTTATCTGCAGTTCACAAAGATAGGTCAAAATTGAACACTTGTGCATTTGAATGACTGCAGCAAGACCCAGAGAGGGAGAGCAGGGAATTTCATCAGCTCATGGTCAAGCACAGATTAGAATCTGACCAGTGCCACCGAGGCAAGCTGTACCAGGAAACAACAGCATGTCCCTTGGTAATGATGTTCCTTACATTTCTGTCTTGGGTCATACAGCTCTTCCCTGAAATGTTTGCCTTCTACTCCTAGGAAAGTCAGTGGACTGTCTATCTTTATCCTGTTCTTTCCTCCTCAGGGGACGCAATTCTTGGATTCTTGGGATCCCCTCCTCCACTCCACTCATTAAAATTCTACCAAGGATTTTCATTAAAATGCCTTATCTAAGAAGCCTATCACTTCTTTATATAAGCATAGGTATCTTATTCATATTACAGTGCGAGTACTTATATCCTGCCTTGCATTCTCAAAATAGTAAAATAAATAAATAAATAAGAAAGGCTTTCAAGAGAAACCTACCAAAAATCAGTGGTAAAATACAAGTGGGAGCGGAGAAGAGGAGATTCAGGATGTTTGCCATTCCACATGCCTGATAGAGATTCTGACATCCTCCTTTGGCGGTCCGGACCATCTCTCCACCCAGCCACTGTGTCATATGAAATAATTGGTTGGAGTGTGTTGTACAGTCAAAACTGCAGAGCTTAACAAAAAGTTGAGAACTAGTAATGAGATTATTCCAACACTATTTGCGGAGGCCTACTATGTGCAAAACAAATACCTGCAGATTTTTTTCAGAGGCTACAAATATCCTATAAACTCTTTCCATATTTACTCATATTGCAAAGTAAAATTAGAACAAGGAACTAGGTTTGGAGTGTCAGAAAACAGCAAGTACAGATGTTGAGCAAGAAGAGGATTTGGGATGGAATATCCCTTATACTTAGTTTTCTCATTAGCCATTTATCATTTGTTTGTTTTTTAGATCTTTTGGCTAATAAAGAAAAATAATTACAACATAGTGGGTAATACCATTTAATTTATATGGACTCACTGTTACAATCAGATTTCCAGAGTGTAGAGTCAATTCTCCTCTACGTAACACTGACTGAGCTCTTACTTGTGCCCTGACCAAAGATGGAACCTACAACCTTGGCATGTGGGGATGACGCTTTAACCAACTGAGCTACCCAGCCAGGGCAGAAAATGCTCTCAAGGAAAGAGATTTTAGTTAATCCAGCAAACTTGGTTCATGGCAGCTTATTTCTTTCCTTGTGATTTAATGCATTAATAGGGAAGCACATACATTATTATATTCACACCACTAGGATAATTTAAATATGTCATAATAATATTTTAATGTAAGTAGAATCCTTTGTATTTCTTTTTATTTATTTATACATTTTATTTTGAGAAAGCCATAGTTTCACCAAACTAAAAGAGGTGCCCATGATTAAAAATGTTTGAGACCTTGAACTATATGGATGTTTCTTAAGGCATTTTACAGAGATAACCCTTGAGCCAAAATGATCTTTAGTGGAACAATGTAAATCATTTATTCTTCTCTGGCAGAATGTTAGGTCAAAATGATAGGAATCTCCTCTTTATGAAACTCTGAGGGTTACTTCCACATAGTATTATCCAAGTTAATTGTAAAGGATTCTACAACTAAAGAATTATTAAGTAAAAGTAATGTGAGTAGGATTTGCTGAGGATCTGGCTGCCGTGCTTGGCAATGTTGTGTATGTGCGCCTGAAAACATCTGGAATTTTACAGCTTTTTAAGGGAAACTCTATGTTTTCAGTGCTGCAAAATCCTTGTCTTGAGTTGCTCACAGTTTTCACTTGATGCTGTTGTAACTACAGGCATAGAATTACTCTTGGATGTAATCTGTGTATCATTTTGGTATTTAACTTTTTGTAATTACTGCATTGTAAGCGTTTGATAATTTTGTTCCTTGCCCACTCTTTCGTTACTGGTAAGCTCATTATCCACTAGATATAAGGGCATTTGGCAGTACGTGGACCTCCGTGTCCTTTGCCCATTGTAAAAAGTCTCTGAAATGTTTTTTAGAATCAGAGAATTAATTACTCGTATTCCTTTCTTTTAATTCTGTGTATTCTTCCCACTCTGTTTTGTTCTTTCTAGTTAATTTTGTGTGGGTTTTTTTTTTCTAATCGAGTCATAAGGAACAAGATAATAAAGCAGAACTGTAAGCCAAGACTCTGATATAATAAATGTCAGAAACAAACTGTTGGGAGGAACAAAAATTTCAAAGTAGTTTCAGAAGCTAATTGTAGGGTGCTCATAGCCTCACCAACTCAAACAGTGAAAGGCCAGGTTGATAGATGGATAAGGATTTATGAGGCAGGTTTCTTTAATGGGCGCTCTGCTATGGGGAAAGATGTAGACATGCTTCTCTCTTCATCTCAAATCAAGAGAAGAGAGCTTCACCAGAACCGCAGGGGAGCTAGAAGTTAAGGAGATTTGAGGAATGGAGTCCAGTTCTTGCATGAGAAATATAAAGAGTTAGATGATCACAGATGAGCCAAAGTAGACTCCAGCCTTTCCTCAAGTATCTAATGGAAACATGTGCCTCACCAGTGTTTCATGTGAACCGAATATGTCCCTCCCATATTCGGAAGGTGATAGTACCTCAGCAGACAGAAGCTGGAAAGGTACCAACACATTTCCAGAGGCTGTGGACACTGAAAAGGAACCAGCGTTCCAGGTGCCCATACCAAGGGGGTAAGAGTCTCTCGCCATTGTCCTTGGCGAGAAGTCCCTGAAGAGCCCCTGGATGTGCTCACAGAAGAATGAGCTCTAAATGCCCGACAGTGGTACAGTCAGGGAGAAACTTTGCTGCCCCTCTCAGCCCTCTTCTCTCCCTTCTCCTGCCCAGGAGGCAACGTAGCCATTTGGGGGAGGGTAAAGGAAACATCAACCATGCCCCACCCCCACACTATTTCTGAGCTCTCCAACAAACCCAAAATTGGAAAGAAATTTTTTCTCTGTTTTAAGATTGATGTGTATTTATGTGATCAGACCTTCTAATGTCTGAGTTCAGATTTTGGCAACTTAATGTGACCACACGATTTTTTATTATCTAAGAATGACCTGAAAAATCTTGATACTACCTGAAATTTTTATCCTGGTACAAAAGATAAGTTGTCCCCATTGAATACATTTTTAAAGTAGACAAAATAAATTTGGTTTGTAATAACACCTCGTGAATTTATATGTTTACTAATTTTATAACTTCGATAGAAAATCTGTTGCAATTGAAATAATGCAGTCTTACAATATATGTTGAAGGAATTCTCTCGAAGTTAATTGGTGCAAAGTTTAACTGTTAATATATTTTTCAATCAAATGTCAGACAGAAAGAGCAGTTGCTTATGTACGACTATTTCCTGAAATATCCAGATAGTTTGAGTAATTGACTCAATAATTTCTGCGACTTTTGTTTACTTTCTTATATTATAAGCTCTTTTAACTGTATATTTTGCTTCATATTTCTGGTTCTGAGAGATTCTTTGCAACCTTTCTTGAAATGTTGGAACAGTTTTCATGCAAATGTTTTTCTTCTTGTTGAAGGTTTATATGGAAGCCAAGTGATTCTAAGATTATAAATTCCATTACTTTGTTTTGGCAGATTATTTTATTACTATTCTCTCAGGCTCATTTGTTTTAAATTCATAACAACTAAGCAATGTGTGCTGAAAGACACTGATCATTAGAGGATGTGTTTAAAAGAATTTGTTTCAATTAAAAATATTCAAGAAAAACATACATAATTTTTACATTTGATCTAATAGGTGTTTAAACATGTCTCATCTGTTTCGTTTCTGTATTCCCAGATTAAATTACAACTTCACAAAGTTGTGTCATGGCCAGAAGATGACTTGTTATACTCTGCAAATCCCACAGGTTGAAAAGAAAATGTTTGCTATCTTTGGAGAAATGTGCCACAAAATCCATTGCATAATATTCTTCACCATTTTATGAATTGCTTGTTTCCTGACCTTACTCATTTTTTTCACAGGCCTATATTGATTTTGTTTGCTTGTTTTCTAGGTGAACCTGATCTTCATAAGAACTCAGAAGGTCAAGTAAATGCTGAAGAAAAACGTGCTGACACACATTCATAGGTTTGAAATGCAGTAACGGCTTCTGTCATTTTAAACACGAGAGGTCAGTATTATTTTTAGATCAGAAACCTAATTTCTGAACTGAATGGTTTGTAGAATATTCCTAGAGACAAAGTTATTTTATTTAAATGGCCTCCTGGATTCTTTTTAGAAAAATTTCTGTCTCCTATCTTCTGAGGCAATATCTTAAATATTTACCTTTTCAAAGAGTTCTCAATTTGCTTTTCAATATAAATTATACTGAGACATTTTAGCCCTTCAAAAATAATAGGCTGTCGTCAATGGGGAGGTTTAATGCTGATTTCTTTTTCTGCTTCATGTAGAAACTGTAAATGTTTACAACAAGTGGTAATGACAAAGCAAGTACACATTATGAAGGAAACATCAGTATTTGCTAAAGCCCTTGGACGTGTGCCTCAATGGTGCTCTTAAAAATCCAGCTTCTAGGGCTTGCCTTCCGTCTACCAAATGGTTAGGTCTGGGAGTGATGCCTTGGAAGTCTGAGTTTTTAATAAACCCACCTACTGATATTTCTGTACACTAAAGTTCAGAACTACTGTGTTGGGACTTCAAAGGAGGTGCAGGTAGTTAGAAGGGAAGGATGTGTATTTGTAGTGGAGATGCCTTCGTGTCTCCTTAAATAAGTAAGAACCTAAGCTCAAGTCTTATAATTCATCCTGCTGTTGGGGTGATGGTGGGGGCAAGAAATGCTGAGAGTTTTAGATGTTATCATAGCTCCTCAAATGTTGCTTAAGATATGAAAGAGTTAGAATGCGATTCGTTTTTAAGATGATTAATTTCTCAGTATTCTGCACTTGGTTATAAAACTGATTGATAATAATAGTTTCATTAAATAGCAACTTTCAAGTGTAAGGCACTGTGGGGCATATCTTACACATATTATCTCACTCAACAATTCCAGAGTTAGTGATTGTGATTCCTATTTTATGTATGAAGGTTGGGTAGAAATCAAGCCACAAAGTGGCTGTTCAGCAACTAAAACCCATCTTTATATTCAACCATTTTAATACATTGTCCTTTATTAGCTACAGCAACATCTCTCCTTTCCCTTCATCCAACCTAGAAATGTCTTACCTTTAGAGCTCACAGCTCTTTTTAGGAGAGTCCTTGGGTTCTGATGATACAGAAGCCCTCAAAGTATATTTTAGGGAAAACTAATCCAGTGGAATATTTATAGATGTTTAAGTACAAAAGGTTTTATTGTCAAATAAATGCCATTAGAAAACTGATTAAACAAAATTAAGCAAGATTCTTCCTACCAAATGCCTCCAAGCCAGCGTATACTTCATGGCTTTAAAAAATGTTTAAGATCAGCCTTCTCTATGCACTTAAAATACCAAGCTGGATATTTATAAATATTTTCCAAAAGTTATGTGTCGGAAACACAGGTTTCAAATATGTTTGTTAAAATGACGAGTATGAAACTGTCTAAGGCAAAAAAGAAAATTATGTGTAAGATTCTGGCATCTCATTAGTAAAAGATTTTGATAGGGTCCCTTTGGCAGTTAATGAAGCCTCTCTCTCTCTCTCTCTCTCTCTCTCTCTCTCTCTCTCTCTCTCTCTCTCTTAATTAAAAAAAACCCCAAAGCTGGAAAAGTTTGAGACCAAATCAAACTGAACAGCAATATTCAAACCCCAGCAGCCAGCAGACCATGAGACAACTGTTTTTTTCATCAGGACCTAAGTTCATTAGCTTTCTTTTCAGTTTGAGAAAGCCCTGCCTTTAGTGCACAGTCTTTCAGGAATCAAGTAGGTGAAATTCGCATGCCTTCAAGGAATAGGCAGGTCTCTTAAAAGAGGGAAGTGGGTGAAGTCGGACAACAGCAGGGGTGACGATTGGCAACTGTGACGTAGGCGTAGTGTCTGGTCAGCCTTGGAAACAGAGAGGACACGGCACACCCCACCCGGGGGCTGCACCCACCCACCCTTTAGTTCTGGCAGATTTTCACCAGGTAAGAGGGAGGGCCCAGTGTTTCCAAGTGTTCCTATTGGTTAAGAGATTTTTTTTTTTTGGTAAAATCTTCCAATTTTTAATGTTGGCTCAATGTTTTTTTAAAACACTGCATAGACCAAACAAATTATGTTTGAGGGTCATATTTGGCCTGCAGGCTCTTTCTAGTCAACCCAAGAAGAGGTGTGTGGGCTGGATTTAGCCTGGGCATTTGCATTATTTGACTTCCACACTGATTTAAAATATCTTTTTGAATATCTTGAGACAGGGCTTCTGCTCTTTACTTCACTATAGTCCTTGTGACTCTACTTGTTTTACACTTACATGGGCCCACTTATCTCATGTATATTACTTGCCAGGCCTGTATAGCTATTTAATTGTGTTACTTCTGATCCAAAGGATCAAAATTTTTACTGGTATCAAGACACACACCAACACACACACACACACACACACACACACACGAGAAATAGAAGGATGCATTACAACTGATATAAAATAAATATCATATACTGAGAAATTGCTTATTTTTGACAAGGTATATAAAGTCTAAAGGGAAATTGCAACACAGTAATTAATGTCTGTATATGACTAAGACATGATCTTCATATTCATTTGAATTTTATTTCAGGATAATGAAACAGTACTAAAACTTAACTCCGCAACTTCCTGCAGAACTATATTCTCTTTCACCACACACTTGGATCGGGCCATTTTTTATGGACTCCTGTGTAAGGAATGAGTAAGAAGAACATACATTCTGTGCTAGTAACTCTGGCCAAATAAATAACACTCAAATTTGCTATCGGGTTTTTAGCCAGTGCTTCTGCCATCATTTTTCCTCCACAATTTGGTGTTGTTCAATCAATCTGGAGAAATTTTTAAGACAACAGTTGGACAGTTTAAAATTATCATCATTTTGAACCAGGTATAGCATAGGTGACCATGCAATACATGTGCAGAAGAGGTATTTTAAAATTTTACTTTCTTCCATTGTTTTATACAGAGTGCTATAACTACACATTTTTAAGGTCTCAAGTAAAAGGAGAGCAAAAAAAAAATTATGGAAACATATTTTTTACAGCTCTGAGGAGCAGGCCATTTAGATCGTCCTTGTTATTTTAAATGCACGGGAGCAAACTGAGAGGCAGGACTATTCCGAAGCTGTGGTTGAAGTCCTAGAACAACAATGGAGCATCACAACCTTGGCCCTGTGATCTGGCGAACAGGTCATCATGCCTCGCAAGCTGGGAACCCACCGTGCAACCCGTCCTGGAAAGCAGTGGACCAGCCTGCACCCGTCCCTGGGGCTTCAGAATATATCGCAGCCCCTACAGGGGCGACAGACCACGGAAGTCACACACTCCCTACCACCCTGGACAACGAGAACCTCCACTGTTGGAGACAGACACAAGAACTGAGAGTGGAATTTTGCCTTCTGGGGTGTTGATCCCATTAGAGTGTGTGTGTGTGTGTGTGTGTGTGTGTGTGTGTGTGTGTGTGTGTGATGTGTGTTCAAAAATATCTATGAGAATGGAAGCCCACGCTTTTCTGTACAGATAACATTATTTGATGTGACTTGACGTTTTCCTGCACAGAAACAAGCCACCACCTTGGAGACTCTGCTTCCTTGTCATGTTTTGCCTGAGCATGTGCAGAGCCTTTTCCTTGCTCCAAACTGAAGAACTACCTGTATTTGTTACTAGCTGACAAGAAAGTCAAGCGCAGTTAGGTGTTGTAACTTTTCACTGTAAACACTTCCACGTCTGTGAGACTAAGTGACTTTGTTTTTGTAAAAGGCAGGAACTGGATGGGAAAAACCAAGAGTAGCCATCAATTACAGTGAGGGGGGGGCGGTGTGGGTCCTCAAGACTTTTCTGTTGCACCTGCTTCTTTTCTGGGTCCTACCATGCTAAGCAATATCTTAGAAAGGGATACAACCAGAAGCTTTTCAGCCTCAAGAGTGGGGTTTTTATAACTCACAACTTAGATCTCTTTTAATGTGTAAGCCATATTCTATATGCATATTAGGTATGCATCCTTCTAACTTAAGATATATTTGTGTATAGACTGTGTATAAAGCGCTTTTAAATGTTCTGTGAATAAGGTTCCTAGCTTTTGCTTCACCTGAATCTTGTGTAGAAGACAGCTATATAATTGAATTGTATCATAGACATCGTATTGCAATTGATATTTTAAATGTAAGCAGTAAAGATTGATCTATAATGATATATTGGGGGGAAATATAGATATGTACATCATGGTGACATTTTGTCCTTTTAAAAGGGTATTTTATTTTTATTTATGGAGACACTGTAACTACTTTCAATGTCTTTTCTTTAGCTATTTACCAGCTTGAAAACATTCTGCATTTAAAATAGAATCCGCCTCTGGGAATTCTACTTACTTTCGTTCCTGTTTGAGCCAGTTGTCTTTCCTAAAGCTATGGGGCCTCTTGGGGGAGAAGTCCATTGAAAACTCCTACTCCATCGTCCTAGGAAACATGCCCACTTTGTTCCTATTAGTACCTTACAATCTATGGACTTCGTTCCTAAAAAACATGGAGGCATATAAGGAATTTATCCATTTCTGTCTGTGGGCTGTAACCTACTTTTCCAGGTTGCACGACACAGAGGACGGTGGCTGAACTTCCAGAGGGAGTGGGGAAACCTGCTCCATCTCTTCAGTAGACTTGTCTTTCCTAACCTCCCTCCCCTGGCTCCTTCTCTCCTTTTTTACTTCCTTGTTTCTTCCTTCCATCTCTCCCTAAGACAGCTACCGGCAGCCATTTGTGCTAATGAGGGGGTCACAGCAGGGTTACCAGTGCCTCCCTTCTGTGAACATCAGCGCTGAGTCGCCCTGGAGAAAGAGATGGATGAGTTAGGCTGCTGCACCATGAGCGTTCTGCTTTGAGCTTTTATCCTCAGCTACCCAACATATAGCTAACATTTTCATAGGCCTTTTCATGTAACCAGCACCTCTCATTGCATTGTAACATGACAAGCTAAAATTCCTGTGTTTTATTCTGCTGTAATTCTCTTTCATATATATGACTGTTAAATAAATCGTACTTGAGGGAATATATTGAGAAACATTTGGTGTCTTCTGTAATGCAATTTGATGGGGCACTGAAAAGTCGGAGATATCAGGAAACACCAGAAGTGCACCAACTTAAACATTGATTTGAGTCCTGTCCAAAAGTGACTTTTGCTCTACTAAAGAATTATTCACTCAACAGTCATTATTGCACCTGTTATTTGCAAACTCCTGGCCAGTGCATGGTGCACATAGGAATCTGGAAACCTAGATCTTTCCTCTAGAGCAGCGGTTCTCAACCTGTGGGTCGTGACCCCTTTGGGGGTCGAATGACCCTTTCACAGGGGTCGCCTAGACCATCGGAAAACACATATATAATTACATATTGTTTTTGTGATTAATCACTATGCTTTAATTATGTTCCATTTGTAACAATGAAAATACATCCTGCATATCAGATATTTACATTATGATTCATAACAGTAGCAAAATTACAGTTATGAAGTAGCAACGAAAATAATTTTATGGTTGGTGGTCCCCACAACATGAGGAACTGTATTAAAGGGTCGCGGCATTAGGAAGGTTGAGAACCACTGCTCTAGAGATTTCATACCCACAGCGGGCATGATCTGTACATCCAATAATTAACACGCCACATATAGGAGTGCCGATAGATGCACCTCCTGATGATAAGGAGGTAAAAATCGCTTCCATCATCAGGGCTTCCGAGAACGCCGCTGAGAACAGGTGGCACACACATTGACACTCCAGTAATAACTAACAACAAAGGCCCATGTTCATTGCTTATTTTCTGGGTACAGCCTCCATAGACGCTTAACAAACATCATCTCTAATCCGCAATAATCCAGCAGAGTGGGCATCGGCGTGAGTCAGGAAACCAGGTCTCAGAGGAAGAGCCTTCTCGGAGGCCATGCAGGTCTCAGGTGGTGGAGGCCACGCTGGGATCGGGTCCCAGGTCTCCCTGGCACCGAAGACCTGTTTTCCTTTCTACTACGTCTCTGCAGGGCGGGGCAGAGGCGCCGTGGGAAGGAAAGCGCTGTGAAGGGCAGTGTGAGTGAGGTGACACCGGAGAAGAACACAGAAGCAGAGAGTTTCAAGTCCA
This sequence comes from Myotis nattereri, assembly GCF_964212035.1. Taxonomy (NCBI): domain Eukaryota; kingdom Metazoa; phylum Chordata; class Mammalia; order Chiroptera; family Vespertilionidae; genus Myotis; species Myotis nattereri. The sequence continues at coordinate 37,786,358 of NC_138082.1, forward strand.
GGCGAAGACCTCGAGACTTTCCATTAAGCGAAGTAAGAGCCATTGGCACAATGAGGTCTCCGCTCCGGCTGCGTCTCCAAGGTGCGAAAGCATTCGTGATGAAAATGTAAAATGCATCTTGTCATCAGATCCAGGACACTTAACTGAAATTTTACTTCAAATGTCATTCCGTGATAAATTTCCACCTACTATCAGGAAGCTTTCAAAGGCCTTACTTTAATTTAGAAATACAATTTAGACATAAAACACCTATGTCCTTTGGAAGCTACATTAAACCTTCTGTCCTCCGTCTAATTGCTTCTCTAAACATTGCAATGCTTAGCCACCATTTAGGGCAAGCCTTAAACAATAAAGACTATATATATTTTAGTCAGAAAGCAAACTCCTAATAATGTCCCACATTACATACATGTCATTTCTTTGGAGGGAATTCTAAATATTTAAAATACAAATCCTATACATGGAACAACATGTATATTCACATATTTACTTGGGGCTATTTATCCTTTAGTAACATTAATAAATTTCTAGGTCATTTTCTTAATACTTGTGATGGTTGGAGAGTTTCCTTTGCATATATTTCTATCTCTTATCATTAAAGATTATAATTATTTAGTGTTTATTATAGTTTATTATAGTCTCACTACTGCATTACATTATTTTCTTATTTAAAATATATTTTTATTTTTTTTCAGAAAGGAAGAGAGAGATAGAAACATCAATAATGAGAAAGAATCACTGGTTGGCTGTCTCCTGCATTCCCCCTACTGGGGATTGAACCCTCAACCTGAGCATGTGCCCTGACTGGGAATTGAACCATGACCTCCTGGTTCATAGTTCAACGCTCAACCACTAAGCAACACTGGCCAGGTTGCATTACACTATTTTCTGACATTCTCTCTTTTACACCCTGTAACTACTCTTTGAGGAATTGTTATCCCCATCTATGGAGGAGGAACTGTGACCAAAAACAAACAAACGATAATCTGTGTAAGATCACCCAGCTAGTAAGTGGAAGAACTGGATTTGAGGTCTGAAGGAGTGTGACTCCCCAAACTATTAGGTAGACTGCCTCTGGCCATGGTGGGAAGATCTGCAAGATCTCCACCAATCATTTCCATTACTTCTCATTCTACCCTTTATTCCATTCTACCCTTTATTCCATATCCAGGCACGTGTCCCTAAACACTACCCCTCTGATAGGGCAGAATTTCCAGTGATCAATAGCAACGGCAGGTGTACTCTGGTGACCAATTACATCACGTCTTACAGCAGATGTCTGTGGATGGAGGAATTATTTCCCATGCTTAATATGTGACCTTAAATTTTTGCTTTTCAAATAATCACTGGTGTAGGTCTAGACTTTGCTACTTAAAGTGTGGTTCCCATCTGGGAACTTATAAATGAAGAACCTCAAGCCCATCCGGACCTGCTAAGCTGTATTTGGCATTTTAAGAAGATAACTTGGATATTTCTATGCACATCATTTCTAGGGAATAATTAAATATGGAGTTAATTCTAAACCCCAGCTATGCATTTAAACATGAGGTCCACCCCCCCACACACACACACACACACTAAATTAGAGGCTTCTGTGCTATCAAAACTGTACTACTCTCTGAAAACTAAAGCAAATCAAATCCCAAGAGATTGCGGAACTGGATGTAGTCTGCGATTTCTTCAATTGTTGTGAACTTTACTATGGAATAGTGTTTGAGTCAACTTAAAGTTAAATCATATTATTTTTATAAACATTATCGACCAATTTCTTCTTTCTATTCAAAGAACATTTCATTGTTTAGGTCTTTACCATCTCACTTGTCTTCATTATTTGGCTTCTCTGCTTCCAGCTCCCTTCACTTTTTCTTTTCTGCACACTGTTATTAATGTCCTTAATTCATTCTTTGGACCTATTGTACTTCTCAAAAACAGTTTCTCCTTGTCTCCACCAGAGGTCAGCAAACTTTTCCCGTAAAGGACGAGAGTAAATATTTTAGACTTTGCAAGCTACTTTCCAACACAGAGTCCCCACTCCTCCTGCTCTTTCTTTCTTTCTTTCTTTCTTTCTTTTTTTTTCTCCTCCTCCTCCTCCTCCTCCTTCTCCTCCTCCTCCTCCTCCTCCTCCTCCTCCTCCTCCTCCTTCCTCGCTGTTTTCTTCTTCCTCCTCTTCCTTTTCTTCTTTAACAATCCTTTAAGGACGTAAAAGCCACTCTTAGCTTAGGGTAATGCGGTTGCACACATACACAGACCACGTGGCAGATTGGGCCCAGGCCACCCACAGGACCCGGAGGCAGTATCTCCAGTACACGTGTCATCCATTCACTGCACACATAGCGGTTTGAGGGGCTGGCTACAACACTGGTTCTCAACCTTCAGCATGCATCAGCCCCCCTTCCCTGAGAGTCTCATTGAGTATGTCTGTGGCAGGGCCTGAGGTGATGCAAACCACTGGCCTGCAGGTAAACCTTAACTCCTTAGTTTAGTGTTCAAAGCCCTTCACAGTAACCCAGCCGATGTTGTTAGCCATAGCCTTCGCTGCACCGTTCACTGTTCCTGGACCTCCTCCCTGCCTCTGCACCGAGTGGATCTTGCTGCTCTCTTTGCCTTCTTTACCTGTCACTGTTCCCCCTTCCTCCAAGGGTCTGAGCATGTGCCAGCTCTCCCAGAAAGCCTCTTCTCATCACTCTGGTCCGAACTTTCAGACCCTCTCCTCTGGATGAACAGAGATCTCTGTCCCTCTGTGCTGGGAAATTGTAGCTCTCCACATCATGTGCTTGCTGCCAGACTTTAATTTAAAGAAATATCCTTACACATAGTAGGTGCTCAGTAAATATTTGTTGAATAAATGAATATGAATAAATGAATGAAGGAAGAAAGGAAATGTTCATTCTTGTTTGTCCCAAGTGTTTGATATATGGTTGAGTTAATCCCTTTTAGGTAACATCCCTGGTAAGTCAAAATGAGACTCACTTTTCAAGCACTCTAGATCCACGCAATCTCAAAAGGCCATTTGTGTTTTTTCTCAGAGCAGGGAAATGGGGAGTGCATTAATTCTTAATTAATTCTTAATAGCACACTAAAAGCAAACCTGAATTATACAAGAGAAACATTCAGATCTCCCCCTGTGTCTCTTGTCTACCCTCGGGAGATGGGTCTGCAGGTGCGGTGATATATTAATTGCAGCTAATCTTACCAACTTTGCTAAGGAGAAAAGCTCACACGTCTAGGTGATTTCCTATAGTGGGAACCATATAAGCTTGGAGCCAGAATGAACTCCATCCTGTATGTCTTTGGTGTTTGGTGGCTGTAGACCTTAACATTTTCTCATCTCTCACTGTGAAGACTTTGATCGAATGGTAAAATGATAATGAAGATTATTTAAAGGATCTAGACCAGCGGTTCTCAACCTGTGGGTTGTGACCCTTTTGGCGGTCGAACGACCCTTTCACAGGGGTCGCCCAAGACCATCCTGCATATCAGATATTTACATTACAATTCATAACAGTAGCAACATTGCAGTTATGAAGTAGCAACGAAAATAATGTTATGGTTGGGTCACAACATGAGGAACTGTATTTAAAGGGCCAGAAGGTTGAGAACCATTGAACATTGTTGGTTCTCAATTAACATAAACTAATATTATTATTTTGTATTTATCCAGATGCTATTATTTCTTGTTGAATTTTTGTGGAACACCTAAGGCAAGAAATACATATCTCATCCAAGGACCGAGTTTGGCTCTTATCCAGTTTTAGACTTTGTTACATATGGTCTCTGTGATCTTAGGCCTCTATGAAGTGGAGATAGTAAGAGTACCTATTTTATAGGATTGTTGGCATGATTAAGTGAAACGGCTTGTGTAAGGTGCTGAGGCTATTTACTGACACATAAGAAAAAGCTGAAATGGTACAAGCTATAAAAATAAGAATCTACCAGGAACTTCATCATCTTCCTTTAAAATTAATCCAGGCTCATCATTTCAAGACTGTAGCATGGCCTTAGCTTCAGTAGCAATATTCTGAAGGTCCCCATGACGGGAAGGCTGTTCCATGTGAAGAGAAGGCCAGCCATTCTATAGCAAAGATCATCATGTCATTGCTTTCAGCGTTTATGTCCTTGCTTGAGGAGTGGAAAGGCCAAGTTACACATGTAGATAAGGGTAGATTGAGACATGCACTGATGTATGTGTATCTATACAGATGGCTCAAGACCGACGCATATTGATATCCATGTTAATATATGCCATGTCGACACTGGATTGTAGGGGACAATTTTCATGGAAATATTAAAGACAAAGGTGTCAGCATAAAAATAAAATAAACTTTAGACTTCCCAGAAGGCTTTGTTAATTAAAACACATCATTAGACATGCAAGTACCCCGTGAAGCAACAATAGTAGGTTCTCAAAAAAATAAAAAGCTACAGGCACATGCCCCAGCAAACTCCGCCAGGTTCACAGAATCTTCAGTAGCAAGATAAAAAAGGTTTTCTTTGAAGAAAATGAAAACAACAAGAGGAGAGGATCCTTCATAATGTGGAAACTGCCCTTGTGAGAAGAACAGACTCATCCACTACATGTGGTAAGTCCAATGCAATCTAGAAGCCAAGTGGCTCAACATTGAAACCATAATTTCTAAACCCACCAGAGAAAAAATGGGCTGTTGGACATAGCCATGGTGCAGAAGACACATTCTGACGGGGATGACTTGGCAGGGTGGGCAGGGACTTACTAAGAGCAAGTTGTGTGGCCGGGACAGGGAGGAGCAGGAGCTGGCCTCGCCTCTCCGGGGGGGCTTTCCTCAGGCTGCCTTTCTCTTCCCACCTCGCCCTGTGCCACGGCTCTTCATCTCTTTGTAGGGCGTCCTCACATTCTTCCCTTTGTCTAGTTTATTCTGGGCATCTGCCTCCATTCTCACCTAGCTTTCCTTAATAGAAGGTAATTTGGATGTGCTAGCTTAGGGAAGTATTTAGTTTTAATTCTTTGTGCTTAATTAAATAGCAAATGAGTTAAATTTATTCTCTCTCTTTAAAGAAGTTTTCTTTTTTATTTCAGCATCTGTATGTTTATGTATATATATATGCACACATTTATATACATCTATATATTTTCTATACATATGTAGATATACATGTATGCACATATATATTCTATACACACACATATATATTTCTCAATCTGAAAAATAGTTCAACTCCACATTACACAATGAAAGAAAAATTAATAAAGTTAATATATTAATAGAAAAAACATACAAATTTATTTGTGATTTAAATATAAATTTATTAATTTTGGCAATTATATTTTCCCACCAAGTATTAAATTATTTTATATCATTACAGCTTTTTATAGTTTAGAGTGACAATGTCTAATTTTTAATGTTATTCTGCCCCTACTCTAAAGTTATTTTTTAAATTTTATTTAGAAAGCAACCAGTTCCACTGAACTACTTCCTATGACAATTTCTTTTACTGGTGGTGCAGATGTGTAGCTTAAGCTTGGTATCACGGAGAAGCGCAGGACTGCGTAGTGTAATTCCTATTTTAGTCATCACTGACTTTATGTCAAGCTTGAATTTTTAGCATACTGGGTGTTTTCAAAAGCAAATAAAGACCCAAATGATGTTTAAAACGCTTGACAAGTATAACAAATAAGTAAACACTTCAAAATGGGAATGTCTTATTAGGGCAAAAGAAGAAAGATGAAAGCAACATCTGGGAATACAATTAGGGAAACACATCCACATAATTCATGCTGCAGGGGCGATGTAATGGGAAAGCTGCCTTGCCTTGACAAATGCGAGTCTCTTTTATAAAATAAAGAAGAGAGGATAAACTCCTGCCATTATTAAAGAGATGTTGAACCAGCCATCTTCAAGCTATTTGGCTTTCTTTTAAGTTCTTACTGTTTCCTTGCTTTGGTTTATAGAAACCTTTGCTACTGCAGGGAAAGAAAGTTTTCCTCCACTCTCCGAGGGTTCCTGGCTGGGTCTGAAAATTAAACTGACAAAGACAGATTAATAGGGGGGGAAAGCATACCAATTTATTTAATATAAGTTTACATGACATGGGAGGCTTCAAAAGAAAATGAAGGTCAGAAGAGATCATTAGACTGGAGTATTTTTATGCTAGGAATGATAAAAAAAAAAAATGGCTGAGATAGTTTAGTAGCTGAGCATCGACCTATGAACCAGGAGGTCATGGTTCAGTTCCTGGTCAGGGCACATGCCTGGATTGTGGGCTTGATCCCCACTAGGGAACATTGATGTTCCTATCTATCTCTCTCCCCCTTCCTGTCTCTGAAATCAGTTTTAAAAAAACAACTTGAAAAAGATAAAGAATGGACAGTGTGGAGCAATGTGCTGGTTTAAGGAGCACCAGGTCAGCGTGGTCACCTGGGGGAACTTCACAAGGCCTGTTGTCTCAGGCTCTTCTCCGAATCTCCTTGTCTTCAGAGACAAGGATGCTGCTCTCCTTCAGGTGCAGGGAGGGCACCTCTCTCAAGAGGGCTTTATGGCCTGTTTCAGGGGGAAAGCAGGGGAGGTCAGAGTGACCTTCCTCCTCCTACCATTTTCTCAAATTCCTCCAGTGTAAAACAGTGTGCCAAGGTGCCATCTTTGGAAGTAGTATGTCTTGATTCCCAGCACCACTTTTGAGAAAAATGGTGTTTTGAAATTCCAATGAAAATCATTCCTTAGCCTGAGAAGAGCAGCAGTTAGAATATTCTCTTTGGTTCCTTGTTAAGTAGCATATTGTTTTTTAATGCCATCATGCCATCATGCGTATAGTGTATTCCACTATTATATATTTAGGTTGGGGTAATTATGCTTGCTTATATAATTTTCAAGTCTTTAGCAATACAAAGTCTGAGTGAAAATGACCATCTTTCAAATACAGGGGCCAGGGAGCCATGGAGAAGGGGAAAGAAAAAATAGAAATTATAAAATTATTTTCATTTTATAATTTTTTTAGAAATTAAGAAAATAAAACTACTTAAAAAGATTGATGCCTTGTTCTTTAAGCAAAGATTGTACTTCAGATTGTCATAAACTTAGCAATTTTATTTTGTGCAATATCAAAGGTTATTTTTTTTTGAAGTATAGATTTAAACATAGAAACTTTTTTTTTAATCCTCACTTGAGGATATTTTTAGAGGGAGTTAGAGAGACACATCAATTGGTTGCCTCCTGCACGTGCCCAGACCAGGGCCGTGGATCAAGCCTGCAACCCAGGTAAGTGCCCTTGACTGGGAATCCAGTCCCTTCAGTGCGCAGGCCTGTGCTCTATCCACTGAACCACACCAGCCAGAGGCTATAGAAACTATTTTTAAAGGAGCCAAATACTTTAAAAAGAGTTTCAGCTTGCTTCTTTTATTGGTAATAGGTCATTTAATTTGAAGTTCATGTCAAACAATTAAAGTAGAACTCCAGTCCTTCTTCCTACTTCAGCCTTATTTTAGCAACATAACTCCTTATGCCTTATTTCTGAAACAGAACATTTAGTTTCAGGTCAATATGTAAGATACTATAAGAAAACATAAAAGCCTATGGTTCCTAGGGAGGGTGGTTTTTTGCATCCTAAAAACTCTCACAACTTCTCCAACAGATCATAAGCTACGGAAAAGGCTTGCTAAATTATTGGTGCATGTAGTGCCACTAATGCTCTGTGGACTCTAGTTTTCTGATCTATATAAAGTTAAGTCCTTCCTGTCAGACATATTTATCGTAATTATTAAAGGCTTGGATTCCAAAATTAGAAAAATAAAAATAAATTAGCAAAATGTACCCAAATTCAAGATCTTCCTTTTAGCCATATAGAAAAATAAATCCAAAATGAGGAACTTAGCAAAGAGTGTAGACTGAGTGAATGATTAAAAATATATACAAAGTAAAGGAACAATTTCTAAAAAATATGTCAATATTTATGTATAAAATATCTACAGTGCTTCAGAAAGCGATCCCGGAGAGAAAAAATAACACTTCAGACGGAGCTGGAGGTGATGGTGGTGTGGTGTTCGTTTTGTGTTGGTGCTTTTCCAAGCTCAAGTCGGAGCGCAGTGCTGACAAGCCAGCTTCTGGTTGTTGTCAACCCATTTTGCACCTGGAGGAGAAAAAGAAAATAACGAACTATCCAGAGCCCAGTGGGAATGTTCCAGAGAGTGTAACATCATGTCACGTAAATCTCGGTGAAGGGGAAAATCTGGTATGTGGCACTTCATAGCAACAAAGCGCGTGTGCTAGGGCCCAGTACACTATCCAATTAGTGATTGGTGGGAGGACATTTTTGCTGGAAGGACTTTTCAATCTTTAAAAAACAAACAAAAACTGATCGCTTTTAAAGATCATTTTCTAAAGGGAAGCTTTAAAAGACAGAGGATATAACTGGTTGCAGTGCTATTGTTGCCACATGCACACATACATACGTGTGTGTATTTCTAACTCAAACAATTGTGTTCTGTTGGCTGTCATACAAGCACACAACATACCCCCTTTCTCTTCGCATCCCACCTTCCCTTACGACTGCAGTTTTCTGTCCATTCCCATCTTTTCTTTTCTCCTTTGCTTCTTGCCTGCCATTCCTGAAAGAGAATCAGAGGAGAGATACAGATCTTAAAGTTTAAAGGAGCCTCACAGTGCTATCTGGTGAAATCCCACCCCCATATTTTTCTCTACATTTTACTGATCAGAAAACTGAGTCCCAGAGTGATTGAAGGCCTTGCCCAATGCCACACAACTACAAAACAGGAGATGCCACCCTCTGCCATATCACCTTGTTTTATTTTCTTCCAGGAACATTTCACTATTTGAAATCATCTCATTTATTTATTAGTTTATGTATATATTGACAGTCTTCAAACACTAGTAATATGTCCATGGACTTAAGGGCCTTAACTGTGTTGTTCATACCTGAATCCTCGCCACTTAAGCAACACCCAGCATGCCTTAGGGTTTCATGCATATTCACTGAAGAATGAGCTATAATAGTGGTCTCTTGTTTCTAAAGTAGACTTTTAAAAACTGTACCAAATTATGCCATGAAAAAAATAGTATAGAATAATTAAGGATATCTGAATTGTTGTATCCAGCTTCAGGTCTATCATAAATATTACCAAAATGTATGCATTTTAAGGAGCAAAAATATCTAGTGAACCCTAGTCAGTTTGGCTAAGTGGATAGAGCGTCGGCCCACAGACTGAAGGGTCCCAGGTTCGATTCCAGTCAAGGGCATGTACCTTGGTTGCAGGTTCCCCAGCCCTGGTTGGGGTGTGTGCAGGCAGCAGCCAATCAATGTGTCTCTCTCACATCAATATTTCTCTCTGTCTCTCCCTCTCCCTTCTACTCTCTCTAAAAATTAATGGAAAAAATATCCTCTGGTGAGGATTAACCAAAAAAAAAAAAATATCTAGTGAGAATTAATGTTTGAGTTGTCTAAATAGCCTGTGCTTCCTTTAGATGCCCCAGGGAAAAGTCCCTGAATTCTGTTCACCTGGAAAGTAGATGACTGCTGACTGCTCAACTGATAACCAGGGTCACTTTAGACCTTCCAAAGGGACCTTAATTTAGTTGGAAGGTGGCAAGGGACCTGGTTAAAAATATTGACTTTCTCCAACTCCTTTGCATCAAGGGGTGGTCTTGTGACACAGTTGTGGTAAATGAGACATTAGTACGGGTTCAAGGAAGCCTTTGCTTCTCTTCTCTGCATCCTTTCCCTTTCTCTTCCCGCTAGTCTTTTTGCTTGGAACAGACCAGAAGCCCGGAGCAGCAGCTCTCTTGAAACCATAAAATAATAAGTTTGTGAAGGTTAAGAAAAATGAAAAGTATCTGGATGCCCATTATCATCTTGAGGCCTAATTTCAGTCTTGGGCATTTTCTTGCATGACCTATACAAATCTCTATGCCATTATTTGCTGGGTTCTCTATTTTTTGCTGCTAAATGCTTGTTCTGGATAATAATGAAAAATCATTTGCTGAGCATACTCTAATATTGTGTCACTTTTAGGATTTTTACATGCTAGTGTAATATACTCCTGGGGTTCATTGTGCTCATTCCCTCACATTTGCCTCATTGTTACTGAAGTCAAAGAAAAGGCAAAGATTGTGTCACATTTGTAGAAGGAAAAACAAAAATGAAGATGAATCCAATACCATTGTAATATCCTTTCTCCAGTTCCTTCATCAAGTTTCCAGAATTGAGTTCTCTCCTTCACCTACTTTTCTCTCTAATCCACCATCATGTACATCTTCACTCTGTAGACCACGTCTCCGCTATCTGCATAAGCGAAGTATGAAATGCAATGAGGACAGTGGCTGCACCTACATCTGTCCACAGAATGAAGGCGCCCCATAATATAACTGTGAAGGAAAGCGCAATAGTTGAGTGGTAGCCTCTTTACAAAATGCAATCAGACACTTGTGCACTCATGTCGATTATTCTATTTAATTTGAAGAGCAATGCCCAGGGAAAAGTAGAAACACCTCCCCTCCCCGCCTTTCTGGGTGAATTATATGGGATATTTGCAAATATCCCATAAGGGTGTTCACACCTTAAGTACTTACAATGTCATTTAAAACCACAAGGCCAGCCATCATTTTCTGAAATGCTTCTTCCTCTGATATTTAGGTCTTCGGAATGTTATAGTGTTATGAAATACAGTAATTTACTTCCTTTAACAGAGTTCACATTTCAGCAACATAAAAATGTTTAATAATTAATATGCCTGCCTGCTGGAGCTTTGAAGACTGGTTTGTAAAAACAAGGACTTAGAAAAGTGAAGATATTTCTTCCTCCATCCTCCTCCTTCAGAAAAAGCAAGTGTTCAAAATTATATGTAAGCATGAGCATTTCCAAGTAGCTAGGTACACTTTTTTTATTCAGTTTGCATTCGCACTGCTAATAATTGCTGCCTATTGTTATTATTAGAGTGAGTCTATCTATCCAAACTTTACACTGCTTTTAGATGTGGGCAAAGAAATAGAAGTTTTAAATTAATGCAATATTGTGGTTTATTTGTAAATGCAAAAAATTCATATTATAATTAAATGAACTCTGAAATACTTACACTTAAGTTATTTGCTATGACAATACCCCAAACCAGGGTTTCCAAAATTTCATTCAATTATATATCACTTTTATGATTTTTAATATTTTTAAATATTTTTCCTTAAATTGATTTAAAATATACTCACATTTTAAACTTGTCTCATCCTAAGCAATAATAGCTATAAAATTATAAATTTGGGGTTGCTGATTAAGTATCTTTTGTAACATATATTATAATAGTATTTATAAAAATAAAGATATTTTGTCCCTGACCAACCTAAAATAATCTGTTTCCATAATGTAGAAAATATTGGCATAATTGAATAAAAAATGGATGGTGAAGCCCTGGCTGGCGTGCTCAGTGGTTAGTGTCAGCCTGCATCTTGGGTTTGATTCTTCATCAAGGGCACGTACGTGGCTTGCAGGTTCAGTCTTCGGCCCCGGTTGGGTACAGGAGGCAACCAATTGATGTGTCTCCCTCCCATCATCACACTGATGTTTCTTTCTCTCTTTCCCTCTTTCATTCTCTCTAAAAATCAATCGAAAAAATATCCTTGGATGAAGATTAACAACAACAAAAATAAGGATGGTGAAAACCTTTTTGAGAAAATAAAGTAGTGTGAGAAGTTTGATTTTATAAGACACATACCCTGGACAACTCTGGGGAGAAAAGAGGGCCACCAAATTATTTTCTAATAGAAAGACTCTAGCCTAGAATCCCACTCTGCTCAGCCACACTCTATGCTTCAGTTTCTCGGGTTTCGGGGCTAAAAAAAAAAAATCTGAACTTATCCACTGGACATAACCTTTCTTAGATTCAGTTTACACAATGGAATAGGATCCAAAAGCTGGTGGCCAAGATGATTAGAAAGGTTTGGGAAGAACTGGTGATGTTTAATCACAGAGATGAGATCCCTTAGGAGATGACAATCGGAGTGTTCTTCGGTATGTAAGTGGCTGTGGTATAGAAAAGGAGGTAAAGTGTAGGAGAAAGAGACAGTTTAACACAGAATAGGAAAATTAGAGCCCTTTGGCTTGTTTGGGGTTCGGTTGGAGTTATTCAAGAACAAGTGGGAAGCCTGGCCAGCATGGCTCAGTGATTGAACATCGACCTTTGAACCAGGAGGTCATGGTCGATTCCTAGTCAGGGCACATGCCTGGGTTCCAGGCTCGATCCCCAGTGTGGGACACACAGGAGGTAGCCGATCAATGATTCTCATCATTGATGTTTCTATCTCTCTCTCTCCTTCTCCCTTCCTCTCTGAAATCAATTATATATTGCTGGGGTCCAACCCCAGCCGGTCCAGGGGTCCCCAAAGGTGTGGACGGAGTTGGCGAAGAAGGAATGACATGGAGACAGCGTTCAGTTGATCAGCAGCCTAGCCAGGATCTCTAGCCAGGATCTCTAGCCAAGTTCTGGTCTGGATCTCCAGAGAGGTTCTGCTCTGGATCTCCAGTCAGGTTCTGTGTCCATGTTGTCTTGCTAGGTTCTCCAGCCATGTTCTCCAGGTTCTCCAGCCAGGTTCTGTAGCCAAGTTCCCTCACTGGGTTCTCCAGCCAGGTTCTGTTCAGGTTCTCCAGCCAGGTTCAGTCACCAGGTTCTAGTCAGGTTCTCTTGCCAATTTCTGTAGTCAGGTTCAGTCCAGGATCTTTTGCCATGTTCTCTCCAGCGAAGTTCTTCTGTCTCTAGAGAACGTTCTGTGTAGGTTCTGTGCCTAGGTTCTGTCTCTCTCAGTTCTGTCTTCTTACATCTGTATTTATACCAGTTGATTCCAATCCTATCAATCTCTATTTCAAAGGTTAGGGCGTTTCTTATCTCCATTCCAGGGAGTAAAGATTATGTAGCTTAAGCATGATTGTTCATAGTTAAAGTGATTAATTACCCTCCTGGCACTTAGTTGAGGGGTTTTATTCCCTCCCTAACTTCAGGGGAAAATCCCTACCTGGGGAAACAACCTTTCTCAGAGAGGAGGCCTTGGTTAAAACACATAGTGCCAAGGTGAGCAAACATATTAAGAACAGTATGCCATATATGCCAGGTCCTTTGAAACAGCAAGGATGGACCAGCTCCCGGCAATATATATATATATTTAAAAAGAATAAGTGAGGAGATTCATCACTTGTCTGTAATGTTGAAGAGGATCATGTATAAGGCTTGGCTAGATAGCCTCAGGCCCTTTCTCACTCTAATAATAATATTAACAATAGCCACCAATTATTAAATGCTCACTAAGGTGTGCTAAGCATTTTATAGATCTTACCTCATTTAATTTTCACAAAATCCCCATAGGGTTAGAAATAATTGCATCCATTTTACAAATAGAGAAACTGAGTAAAAAATTTGGCAGAGGTTTAACTTGAACCCAAGTCAGAGTGACTCAGAGTCCCCTCTACTAACCATTATGTTCTAGTATAAATGTGGTCTGGGAAAGATAAAGTTATTGTTTTATTTTGTTTTGGTTAGAACGTTTCTTTGCCCACTCAGTCAAACTGAAGCCAAGTTATCTTCTTGAAAAAAAAAATTGTTGTCAACTATAAGTACTGTGTGAAAAGGGAACTGGAAAGCCATTATCTCAGCTGGCTTCCTTCAAATTTCTGAGAAAACCAACACGTTCCCCAAGGACAATGTATGCTTTTAGTTGTGATCGCTGTGTTTGGAGAGTAGAGAACAAACAGGAAGAAAGCAACATTTTAAAGGAAAATTGATGCTTTTAATTTTGATCTATCTTTTTTTTTGTTTGTTTAAGAATGGAATACAGAATAGAAGAATCCAGAAGCCATGCTGTTTATTTCCCAAATGATGTTACAAAATCAGCAAATGCTTTGGGTTCTTTTGTTTGTCTGAATCCTCTTAAAAAAACATTCATGAAAGTGTCTGTTCAAGGAAAGGGAAGGGCAGTTTTATTTTTTAGCACCTCAGGGTGCTCAAATAATCTCAAGAGGTCTGGGGATGTTTTTCAAATATAAATAATTCAAAATCACTTAAAGCAAATATGTGACTTAATCAGGTTTTAAGTAAAGTGAAATTTAGAAAATCAAACAGTCATAGCAGGTGATCTAGAAACTCCAGGAAGTTTTGGGTGAAGCTGACTTAAAAAAGAAAAACAAAACAAAAAAGGGAAGGGGGAGGGGACGAGGAGAGGAAGAAAGAGAGGAAGGAAGGAAGGAAGGAAGGGAGGAGAGTACTCATTCAAACTTGAGATACTACTTATCAGTGTATTTTGCATTTATTTTCTTGTAGAAAATATACTAAGGAAAATGATCATTTCTACTATATCATCTTATAAATTCACACATTTTCTCTTAATCTCTATATTATAAGTATCACATTCAAAATTTTTAAAATATAGTTTTACATCTTTGAATCTTGATATTAATATCCCACAATGGAGGTCCCATTTGATTTTTTTTTCTTTCTGTCCTAATTTCTCTTTTTACTGACTTTTGAGAAATCTTTTCATTATTTTTATCCATGAAACATTTGAACCTCACTAATATCATCAATGTGGGAACAAAGCTTGCCATTCCTCCATAGCCACTAAATTTTTACATTGAAATGCCATAAATAAGTAACATTGTTCACGAGGCCATAACTTTGAATTATCAAAAGCCATCCTATCTAATAAAAGAGTAATATGCAAATTAACCATCACTCCATCACAAAGATGGCGGCAGCCATGGAGCTGGAGAGAGTATGAGCCTTGGGTTGCCCCTGGCGATGGAGGAAGCCAAGCTTCCCACCTGCCCTGGCCAGCACTTGGCTCCACTCAAGGCTACAAAGTTTCAATTATAGAAGATAAATAATTCCCAGATACCTACTGAAAAAAAAAGAAAGAAAAAAAGGAGAGGCTGGGAGTTTGGGTCACTGGGGGGCGTGACCAGCCTTAAAATGGCCATCAGCCGCTCACCCAGGCTGGCCAGGCACCCCAGTAGGGATCCCCACCCTGAAGGGGGTATGGCCAGCTTGAAACAGCCCTCAGCCCCTCACCCAGGCTGGCCAGGCACCCCAGTATGGATCCCCACCCTGAAGGGGGTATGGCCAGCTTGAAACAGCCCTCAGCCCCTCACCCAGGCTGGCCAGGCACCCCAGTATGGATCCCCACCCTGAAGGGGGTATGGCCAGCTTGAAACAGCCCTCAGCCCCTCACCCAGGCTGGCCAGGCACCCCCGTAGGGACCCCCACCCTGAAGGGGCTGTGGCCAGCCTGCAAACAGCCCTCAGCCCCTCACCCAGGCTGTCCAGGTACCCCAGCGAGACCCCCACCCTGATATGGGACACCCTTCAGGGCAAACCAGCCGGCCCCCACTCGTGCACCAGGCCTCTATCCTATATAATAAAAAGGTAATATGCAAATTGACCCTAACAGCATAACAACTGGGAATGACTGGTCACTATGACACACACTGACCACCAGGGGGCAGACACTCAATGCAGGAGCTGCCCCCTGGTGGTCAGTGTGCTCCCACAGGGGGAGCTCTGTTCAGCCACAAGCCAGGATGTTGGCTGCCAGCACAGTGGTGGTGGCGGGAGCCTCTCCCGCCTCCTCAGCAGCTCTAAGGATGTCTGACTGCAGCTTAGGCCTGCTCCCTGCTGGCAAGTGGACATCCCCCGAGGGCTCCCAGGCTGCCAGAGGGATGTCTGACTGCCAGCTTAGGCCCTATCCCCTGGGGAGTGGACCTAAGCCAGCAGGTGGACATCCCCGAGGGGTCCCAGACTGTGAGAGGGCACAGGCTGGGCTGAGGGACCCCCCTGGGTGAACAATTTTTTGTGCATCAGGCCTCTAGTCTTATGTAATAAAGGCCTAATATGCAAATCGACTGAACGGCAAAACAACAGGTGGAATGACCAGTCACTATGACATGCACTGACCATCAGGGGGCAGACGCTCAACACAGGAGCTGCCCCCAGCCCGCAGGCCCCAGGCCAGCCAAGGCAGGTTCCAGCAGCGGCCCCCCAATCACCCAGCCAGTAACCCACAGACTGTCCCTGATTGCCGGCGAGGCCTCAAGACCCTATCCATGCACAAATTTCGTGCACTGGGCCTCTAGTATTTAATAAATAATACTGTCTTAGAAAACCTTGCTTTATACTACTGCTTTATCTTCTCTGACAGTTTTATAGTAAAGAAATTATTTTTCCTTTATTTTCATAACCCTCAGCAATGTGCCTTACTAGAGATAAACCGGTTAAAAAAATAATTGTTGAATTAATCAATGACTTCAGGCATGAACTAATAGAATTTCTTATTTATGATAATAGAAGATTTATAGAATGCTAATAATTAATTAAAATGCAGTAGGGAATATTTTCAAATAATAACAAAAAAACATTGCAGGGCAGATTTTGCATATTTTATTTTAGATTTAGCATTTTTCTTTTTTAATAACTAAAGACTAATATATGGTGGTATTTTGAATCAAGAAATCTGTCATTTCTTCATCACTTTGAAATAAATATTATGTACAGATCAACTTAAAAGTTAACAAAAATATTAAATATTGATATTCATGAAATATTCGTCTATAAGTTAAACCCAGACATACATTCATGTCTAAATGTATTTAATATTTACTTTTTACTCTTAAATTGCTGCTATTTACATTTGACCTTAGAAGGCAAACTATGTCAGTAGGACATCAGCAATTAAGCTCAGCAGTTTTAAAGTTAGAACACTCCCAAGTTTGCAAATGTCAATGTCATGAAAGAGAAAAACCCCTGTAAAATAAGTGCTTGTTCTTTACGTGTAAGTGATATGGAACAATCTGTACTTAGTTCTCAAGTTCAATCAAGGAGGGCTTCTGAGGAGGTGTACTACTACGGTATGAGTGTGGAGAGCACAGGTGGAGAATGCCTCTGGAAGTCAAGCAGTAGCGTCCGTGGGTTATTCAGAAAAGTTAATAGTTCATACTCCCAAGAAGCCCTCTTGTAGCAGACCCGTAATTAATGGTCCCATTGCTTTTCTCTTTCGTTGACACCTTCTTCTTCTTCAGGGAATGCTGATTCACTCTGGCCTTTCAGGTGTTTAACCCCTGAAATGATACAAATGAATTTCAGTGAAATTTATCCTGACAGATACACTGCTTTGCTGCTAGAGATAAAGAAAATGAGTGGAAAGTTTTCGCTGGGGTATATGTGTTTTCTCCAAGAATCTCAACAATCTAATCCTATGCAAACCTTTTAATTCACCAAGGAATAAAGACATACCCAGCCAAATTTCCATGAGAGGCGGCCAATTTTTTATAATGTAATCTTCTCCATTAAGAATTGCATCACAGCCTGTTAAAAACCTGTTAACCGAAAAATCTGCTCACAGGCTCTTATTGTAACCCTGATATATCATTTTAGTTCAAATATTTCTTTTGGCATCTCTGGACTCTATTACAACGAGAACCACTGAAACCCCTAGGAACAAAGGGGCTGCTGTTTGCCATTTCATTGTAATGTGTAAACAACAAAAGAATCATAATATTGTTATTGGGAATAGGAACATACTTATAATTATGAAACCTCTGTACTCAAAGTTCTTCAGTAACTTCCCTTACCTCCTACAGAGAGAAAAAAAATTGGCATACCTTTGCCTGCTGTACAGGCTTATGTGATCTGGCCTCTCCCTACTGATTTGGCCTCATTTCTCACCGGCCCTTCCTGCTTTCGCCTTTCACAGTAATTTACTCTTTAACAATACAACCTACTCTTCCCTATTCCCTGATCAGACCAGGTTCCATCAAGCCTCCATGCTTTCCTTGTTCTATTCTCTGACAAATGGTTTCTTCCTACTCACCCACCTGGTAATCTCCCACTCATCCTTCTGGTCTCAGCTTGCCTCCTCTGTGAAGGTTCCCTAATTCCCAAGTGGAATGACCTAGATCTTTCTCATATTCCCCCACTGCTCTTGGGTCACTTGCTCTTGTACCAATCACCCAATAGAACCGTATTTGTTTATCTATCTTTCTCATAGAACAAACATCTTGATGTCAGGATTATGTAGTTTCACTGCGGGGTTCTAGACGCAGTGCCTGGCAAATAGTAGGTGCACATTAATATTTATTGCATAAATGGTTGATAGAATTAATGAAGAAACAAACAATTTGGTATATGTTTTTGGCCATTCCACACTAATGTATATTTGGGTTTTTTTCAAAATTAATTCAAAGTTGGAATATAAATCAGAAGACAACTACTACAGCCAGATCAATCTACAAAATTATCTTTATGCTAGCTGACACTCTGTGCATATGGGAAATCTTATACATATTTTTTATTTTAGAAAAGTGGTTTATGAGATTTTCATAAGTACTACTGAAAAACATACCAGTTAGAACTGATAAATGAAAGGAAGTTGCCGCTCATGCTTGCTATGAAACAAAAAAACTGGGGGAAACAAGTGTGGTGTTTCATGTACTGCAGTGAGCAAGCTTCAGAGTGCTGTTTGGCAAAGAATGACATCCTTGGGCTTGGTGGATTATCTTGCAAAAATATTTGATCAGTTGTAATAATATTTAAATACTTTGATTTGATCCACAAACACAAATCACTCCCAATTCCTGTTGACTCAAGACTGTAGAGAGACGTTTGTTATTAACAAATGGAACTTTTTTCGTATTATTGCAAATTCATGGGTAAAAAAACCAAAAGTCTAAATGCTAAGGAGAAGGGAAGACGTTTAAAAAGCATCCAGTTAATTACTGCTAGAGTCTTACATACCTGAGTCACTGACCTCACAACAACCCCTAAGATAAATACCTGGATGGTGAAATTTAGATTCTAAGAAGATAAAATTTGTTCAAGATGATAAGGGTAGTATAGTTATAAGAGAAGGTCTGACACATCATAGTCCCTCCATGTAGAGCGATGGCTGGGTGACTGACTGAGGCATAAAATTCCACTCTCAGAGACTCCAACTTATTTTCACTTTTAGCTTTATGGACACTGACCTAGGTTTTCCTAACATCCTCTAGGACTTATCAGGGATACAGGACCTATGAACCCGGCTCAGATGATCTCAGGATTCCCTCTAAAATATTAAAGTACAGTCATCATTCAGCTGCCTGCCACTTTCTCTCCTGCGCTGAACTTGTCTGGATATCTCTGGGTTTGCAAAGGTCCTATTGCCTCCAAGCTCATCCCTTCCATCCCTTCCAAGAGTGGAATATGCAGTATGAATACATGAAGGTGTCCAGCTACAGAGTAAGAAAGCTGTGTTTAAGACAATTTTCTTTAAATTAGTGTTAATAACTAAATGTCAACATTGATTTGTCTATATTAGGGAGGTTAAACATTTTTAAAAAATCAGTAACCAAAATACCCAACTTATAAAACCACTAACCAACTGTTAATTAATTTTCCATACTTGAGTATAGATCTACTTGCTTACCTTGATCCATACTTAATTCATTTTACAATATTAATGGTCACAAGGTTATATAAGTAAGCCTTTTTAAAAGTAAAAAGGCTTACTTATATAACTCACTGGGACAAACCTTAGAAGGGCCTTTCTTAGGCTTATTTGAGTGTGACACTAACTGTTTCTAGGTAAAAGATTTTGATGAGGCAAGAGTTGGTGACATCACAGAGATGGTCTGTAGAACATTTCTACAAAACCACACACATTTTGGCTCCCAAAGCAGTTTACGCTAATGTCACCTTTCCATTAGATAATGGATCATTGGTAAATTTGTGTTTTGAATATTTTTTCCTATCAGTAATATTTATTTGGTTACAGGTAAAATAATGCTGATATTAAAATGTAAAGTCTGTGAGGGCTAATAAATCTTTCTCCTCACCAACCTCCTCCCATCTCCAAACACACACACACTTCGCTTTTAAATTTTCTTTAAGCCCTCATTTGACATTTGAGTAATTCTGGAGGTGGAAGGAAATCACTTGGTTTGGGGTGTTAATGAGATTCTCAGCCTCCTCCTCTGCCAAGTGCTGATGCTCAAGTAGGAAAACACCTCAACCGCCCAGGGGCTGACTCAGCATGGGCAAAGGGCCTCCTGGCACCAGCACAGACTCAGCCAGCCCTGCACCGGGAAGAAGTCAAAGGGCTCCCCAAAAAACACAAGATAGGTTCTTTCCTCCATAGCAAAATGCACACATGAAAAAGAAGACCACATATAAGAGTGGAATATGCAGTATGAATACATGAAGGAATGAAAAAAAATAGAGTTTGAGGAAGGAAAGTAGACTAAGCAAAAGTTAAAGGAAAATAAATAAGCATTGCCTCCAAACAGAACATAATACTCATGCTCTTCTCCATCCTGTAGATCAGAAGGTTAAATGTGAATTGGATGAGGTTGTGAAGAAGTGGCTGAGTGAAGAATTATGAATAATGAATCCATAGAAGGAGGCTTGTACTTGGCGAACCACAGGTCAATATGATTACCAATACATTTGGAGGGGGAAAGTCAGGTTTATTACATTTGTAGATGGCACAAATCATGGGAGATAAGATGACATAATGAATGACAATACAAACAGTATTCCAAAAGGTTTTAATTACTGAATAGATGGCTTAAGCAATTATGGTAGAGGTCAACAGGGAGTTTTGTTTTTAGAAAGATTATTTTCAATCTAAAATATAGAGACTGAGGGCCACCTAGGTTGGTTATAGGTAGGGGTTTCAGGTGACTACAATTTCACATTGACCCAGTAGAGTCACCTGTTCCTAGGAACAGAGCTCTTGGAGGTTTTGGTGGCATTCCTAACAGCAGAGTCAGCAGTTTAAGAGAGGGAATCACTCTCTAATCATGTGTTAGTCAGAAATTTTCTGGATCATGCTGCCTAACTCCTTTTTTAAAACTATGTTTTCATTGATTTTTTACTAGTAAGAGAGAGAGGAAGGGAGATGGAGAGAGAGATAGAAACATCAATGAGAGAGGAACATCATCAGTTGGCTGCCTCCTGCACATCCCCCACTGGGGATCAAGCCTAAAACCCAGGCATGTACTCTGACCCAGAATCAAACTATCAATCTCCTAGTTCATGGTCTGATGCTTGACTGCTATACCACACCAGCTGAGCCATGCTGCCTAATTCTTGACTCTGAATTTTAAGAGTTTCATTGAAGAAGATAATTGGGATTAAAAGTAGTCTTATGAGGGGAGAAACCAAGATGGCAGCATAGGTAAACACCAGAAATTGTTGCCTCGCACAACCACTTCAATAATACAACTAAAAGACAAAATGGACATCATCCAGAACCACAGGAAGGCTGGCTGAGTGTAAATTCTACAACTAGAAGGAAAGAGAAAAGCACACTGAGACTCAGAGGAGGTGCGGAAGTAAAGTGCAGAGGTATGGAGGCGCACGCAGAAAGGGCTGGCAGCTGAGGACACCATTGTCTTTTTCAATCGGGAGGGAGTCTCAAGCTCCCGACTGCTCTGAACTCCAGTTCAGGGCGAGTCTCTGGGGACCCAGGCTCATATGGGAGAAACTAGACTGTCTGGCATCGGTCGGAACTCAAGGGCGGCTTTCTCTCAGAGGTACTTGCAGCAGTTACCAGGACACTGAGAAGCAGGGCCTCTTAGGGTAGGACTGAGGAGCATCCATAGCTGCTTGCTCTGCCCCGTTGATCCCCTGAGACACCCCCCCACCCAAGCTGTGCGCAGAGGCTTTTGCATATGAAAGGCCTAGCGCTTTGCAATCTGAAAATTACCTAACAAACTGCAGCTGGGTCTGAGAAACCCAGAACTTCAAAAAGAAGGCCCAAGGCCCCACAGCAGCTTGCATTGCTTCACAGCTGGGCTTCTGCTGGGTAGCCTCAGGCAGAGGCTAGATTAGCGACTCCTTAGAGATCCAAGAGCCAGTGTACCCAGTGGTCAGAGTGGGACCATCCAGATTACAACTCCTCAGATCCATAAGGGACACACTCGGGGGGAAGACTCAGTGAGCACCAAAGCCCCACTGAAGCAAGTCTTGCCCCAGAAGGGTGTCTCCAGCACAGAAGTTCTCCCACTGTAGACACAGCTGATTCTCACAGCCAATTGGCCTGGAGGTCAATTCCTCCCAGTGATACCTACAACAATCAAGGCTTAACTACAACAAGACTGTGCACAAAGCCCACAAAGTGGTGCACCAAGACTGTCCACCTCCGGTAATTGGGGAGGCTGAGCCACTGGGCCCTACAGGACACCTAGCACAGAAAGCCACTCTATCAACACAGGGAAGCATAAAAAATGCGGAGACAAAGAAACAGGTCACAAATGACAGAAATGGAGGAAAGCAAACTACTGGATGTAGAGTTCAAAACCACACTTTTAAGGTTTTTCAAGAATTTTCTAGAAACCGCTGATAAATTTAGTGAGACCCTCAAGAAATCTAGTGAGACCCTCGAGGTTATGAAAAAGGACCAACTAGAAATTAAGCATACACTGACTGAAATAAAGAATACTAGGCAGACTCCCAACAGCAGACTAGAAGATCACAAGAATCAAGTCAAAGATTTGAAATACGAAGAAGCAAAATACACCCGACTGGAAAAACAAAAAGAAAAAAAGAATCTAAAAATTATAAGGGTGCCAAAAGAAGAGAGAGAGCAAGATATTGAAAACTATTTGAAGAAATAATGACAGAAAACTTCCCCTACCTGGTGAAAGAAATAGACTTACAAGTCCAGGAAGCGCAGAGAACCCCAAACAAAAGGAATCCAAAGAGGACCACACCAAGACACATTATAATTAAAGTGCCAAGAGCAAAAGACAAAGAGAGAATCTTAAAGGCAGCAAGAGAAAACCAGTCAGTTACCTACAAGGGAGTACCCATACGACTGTCAGCTGATTTCTCAACAGAAACTATGCAGATCAGAAGGGAGTGGCAAGAAATATTCAAAATGATGACTAGCAAGAACGTACAACCAAGATTACTTTACCCAGCAAAGCTATCATTCAGAATTGAAGGTCAGATAAAGAGCTTCACAGACAAGAAAAAGCTAAAGGAGTTCATCACCACCAAACCAGTATTATATGAAATGCTGAAAGGTATCCTTTAAGAAGAGGAGGAAGAAGAAAAAGGTAAAGATACAAATTATGAACAACAAATACATATCTATCAACAAGTGAATCTAAAAATCAAGTGAATAAATAATCCGATGAACAGAATAAACTGGTGAATATAATAGAATCAGGGGCATAGAAAGGGAGTGGACTGACTATTCTCAGGGGGGAAAGGGGTGTGGGAGATGCGGGAAGAGACTGGACAAAAATCGTACACCTATGGATGAGGACAGTGCAGGGGTGTGGTAAGGGCAGAGGGTGGGGTGGGAACTGGGTGGAGGGGAGCTATGGGGGAAAAATGAGGAACAATTGTAATAATCTGAACAATAAAGATTTAATTGAAAAAAAGTAATCTTATGAAATCACTTTTCTAGAATAATTAAATTTGAAACTAGAATGTGTAGCAGAGAGAGAAGAGAGGACAAAAGAGGCTGCTGCTGAATTCCTGAAAGACTGAAGAAAGAAATGCAATTTATTTATGTAGTAGCTCCTGGGGCAGAAAAAGGGTCACTGAAATTTATGTGGTGACGGCCGATTACAGCACAATATAAAGAAAAAAAATTCCTAAACTCTTCATGTTTGCCCAGCAATAAACATGTGAGTAAGCTCCCCATCACTGTGTGTGTTCAAGTCAAAGCTACATTTTGATCTCTGAGGCAAGTTATAGAAGGAACCCTGCATTGAGTAGCAGGGTAAACTAGCAACTACACTGACCCTACGATGTTATTAATGCACAAAGGAGATTTTTTTTTAACTGAAAAATTGCTCTGCTGTGAGTACTCTAAGTTACAAAAAGTAATTATAACAGCAAAAGTTACAAAAAGTAATTATAACATCAAAAGACATAACTGGCCCAAATCTCTATATTTTAAAACTAATTCGCATCGGGAGTAGCACATGTAAATGGATTCATTTTTTAAACCACATACTTTAGATCTTAGAAATCATCTGAAAGCCCTCTAATGAATCTGTGGGTGGGTTATAGGAAGCCTCTGACCTCTCTTGGAATTATATTTATAGTTGCATTTGTGCCTTTTTAGGGAAGAAGGTGCACAGTTTTCCTGTGCACTAGGATTCCTGTGACTATGAATCCTAGTCTAATCTCTGCAATTTAAAGATGAAGGAAGAAATTCAGATAGCAAAATGACTTGCTTAAATTCACAGAGTAATCATTGGCTGAGTTGGGACACAAACCAGGGTCTTTAATTCCTATTGGATGCTGTTCATCTGAGTCGCCAGGACTCAATCTTCCATTGTCATTGATCTTTTTTGAAGTTAAAACCAGAAGGGAAATTTGATTCACAGGATCACGAGACCCTTCTTATTGTTAAGCTCTTTTAAAGGCCGTTACATGGATGATAGATTAGATGTAATTTTTCAGTCTTTGCTGTTGTCATTGTTTTGAATAGAATTCAGGAAATAGAAAATTTTACCTTCCGGGAATGTTTCCAGGATCGAACCCAGTTACAAATAACGTTCAGGTTACTAGAAAGAAGCAGCCTTTCTCTCTGCCCTGCTCACATCTGGGACTAGATTCTGGGCGGCACAGAAATTATATCATGACTTGGTCTGGGCAATGAGACATAGTAGCCATCAAGCAATATGAGTTAATATAAAAAAGCACACCCCTCCCCACTGTGTGTTGAGCATGAGCGAGACACAACTACAGGTCGGATGGTGATGTAGGTCAAGGGATGACTGTGTGGGCATCAGTGAAGTTAATTCATTGAAGAGATGTTATGAACCGGTAGAACAAATAATGCATTTGTAAATCCTGATATGGTAAAGAAGGTCTCCAACTCGGAATATAATTTGAACAGCCATTCATTGAGCAGTGCACTGGCTAGAGTAAAGGAAAGAGCAAATCTTATTTCCATATGAGAAAACTATTTGCAAAAGACATCAGTTTTCTGAAAGCCTGACATATACAAAAGAGTGATTTCAGTGGCCTTAGAAGAAACAGTTTTTTAATGGTTACTTGTGTTTTGACACCAAATTTTATCAAAATAACCATGCTAGGTAAACGTGAAATATATTTAACCTATAATATGGTATGGCAAAACTCCTCAGTAAAGCCCATCATCTCTCAGATTTAAAATGTACTTTACTTTTCTCAAAATGCTGTCACATATAGTTTATTTAATCTTCTTGTCATTGACTTACAATGAAAAGCTCTACTTTAACACACCAAGGATCACAGACATCAAAGGACATTGATATCATGCCAAAGCCAAACACATATATTCTGGACTCACCTTAAATCGATCTCTTTCTACTTTATTTGAAGCAAAGTACATATACACAGCACAGTTAATCTCTGTTCTAACATGGTGACTGGTCAGTTAAGACAAACTGTGAATAAACACACGGGGAAGCATTTTTCTATAGGTGAATCAACGTGTAATATGCTTCTCTCTTCATAATATATAGGAATAGGAACAGCATGTTTATTTGATGCTCATACGTGTTATCTATTTTATGTATATGTTTATCATATATTTTACTAACGCCAGTGCCCAGGGGACTTAGTGAAAGATGGAGCAGTACATACTGAGGCGGGAGGAGGCGCACTTATATACTATTATTGAAAGTGTGGATTCAAGTAAAATCTTTGGAGAGCAATCTAGTCTCACTTATCAACATGTAAAGTGCCCACGTCTTTATCAGTAAGTCTGAGGTTGGGGCCAGGCAAGAATTTATATAAATTTTGTGAGAATCCTGCTACTCGACCTAGAGAGTCACCTTGATAGACTGAGTGCCCCTTTTGCCCTCCACAGTCAAGTGCCTCTCATACCCCCTTTTTCTTCTTAGCTAATGTGTTCTCCATGAACTCAGAAGTAGAGTTAAATTTTTAAGCCTACACATAATGGAGCTAAACTGTGTTGGGCAATTTCACTTTAGAAAGAGACAGAACGGCTCCCTAGTCTATGAGACGACTGCCATTGATTAGACACAATAGCATATCTAAAATAAAGACCGCATCAATCAGCAAAAGTCAGTGGTTAGCCTTGAAAGCACTAAAAATTAAATAATGAAAGGAGGGTTGCATTTATAGCTACGAAAGTAAATGCTGTCTGTTTCTTAAGTGTGTCCACAGGAGGATGCCCTGTGTTAGTATGCTTGAAGGCTTTCTTTCAGGCAGAGTACTTTCTGATGGAAGCCATGGTACCTACAGGGTACCGTAGGCTGTTGCCAGTATATGCCCAGCCACATAACCAAGTGATCCAGTTTTGATTCTAAGTTCACGAGAAATCTTCCGGTAACAGCAGAGCCTGCTGGCAAGAATAGACCCTGACGAGGCTTACTGATAGCTCATGGATATATCTGGGAAAAGACCACCCCAAGCAGCTGGAACAAGAATTGCAAAGGCTTTAAGTTTGGAGCATGCCTGCCATGGTCAAAGAATAGCAGTGAGCCTGGAGTATCAGAAATGAGGTGAATGATGGAGAATAGAAGAAGGTCAGCTTAGAGAGATGAAAGCAGGCAGAGAGAAGGAGGAGCCTGCCCAGGTAGTAGGACCCTATGGGACATTATAAGAGTTTTGGCTGTTATTCCAGGGAGCCACTGGTAGGTGGGTTTATTTTTGTTTTTGTTTTTTTTAGTAGAGGAGCAACATGATCTCATCTACATTTACAAAGAATCATCTGGGTCTGGGATGTAAGGAACTTAGAAGTCACCACTCTGTCATAACAAGTAAAAAAGCTTAACAAACTGGAACAAAAAAGCGAACACAAACAATTCTTAGATCCATTTGAGAAGTAAGGTGACAGGGAAAATCACTGCCAAAATATGGAGAGACAGACATGTGACTACAGACAAACACAAGTTGCTGGGGCAGAAGCTTATGTAGCAACCGGTGCCACAGGGTAGAAAAACCTAAGGTGCAATTGCTGAATGGCTGGAGGCTCAGTGTGAACAGGCTGAGAGATTAAAAACTCTGGGTGGGGTGAGAAGTGGGGGGCCAGAAGGGGACCTCACACTTTCGTAAATTTTACCTCTGGGAGTTCTATTAGTTTCTTGCAATAAAAGTCAAAGAAAAATCTCATGCTTCTGACAGGAAAGGGGAACAGTGGGCATTTTCAAAGAAAGGAAAGCTCTGTTCTTCTTTACAAGGTCTCTCCCCAGAGAAAATGTTTTACCACAACCCAACCTTTGGAGGTTTTATCAGAGTCTAACCTACCTGGGGGAAGGAAATGCCAATTCCACTCCCCTTTAGTATTATGTGTCACCTAATGGGGAGGGAGGCTGAGAAGCACGAGCAAAGGTCATAGTCCAGAGGCACAGGTTCCCACAATTCTTGCATATACTGTTTTGTATTTTAACTCTTTGCTTTTCTGTTTTGGGAGTTTCTATTATTATATCTTTAAGCTCAAATGTTCTTTCCTCATCCATGTCCAGTCCACTGAAGGTCTGATACTGGATATAACTATCAACTCACAGAACTAGCACTTTCCAGTTAAAAAACTATCCTTCTAAAAAAATAATACGAATGAAAACAACAGGAGGTTGAAAAAAGAGATAGAGGAAGACATTAAGAGATGGAAGAACATACCATGTTCTTGGATTGGTAGAATCAACATCATTAAAATGTCCATACTGCCCAAAGCAATCTATAAATTCAATGCGCTTCCCATTAAAATACCAATGGCATATTTCACAGACCTAGAACGAACGTTCCAAAAATTCATCTGGAATAAAAAAACGACCCGAATAGCTGCAGCGATCCTGAGAAAGAACAAAGTAGGTGGGATCTCAATACCAGATATCAAGCTGTGTTACAAAGCCACTGTTCTCAAAACTGCCTGGTACTGGCACAAGAACAGACATATAGATCAATGGAATAGTATAGAGAGCCCAGAAATCAGCCCCAACCAATACGCTCAATTAATATTTGACAACGGAGGGAAGAACATACAATGGAGTCAAGATAGTCTCTTCAATAAATGGTGTTGGGAAAATTGGACAGATACATGCAAGAAAATGAAACTAGACCACCAACTTACACCATACACAAAAATAAACTCAAAATGGATAAAGGACTTAAATATACGACGGGAAACCATAAAAATACTAGAAGAATCCAAAGGCAACAAAATCTCAGACATATGCCGAAGCAACTTCTTCACCGATACAGATCCTAGGGCATTGGAAACTAAAGAGAAAATAAACAAATGGGACTACATCAAAATAAAGAGTTTCTGCACAGCAAAAGAAACCATCAACAAAACAACATGAAATCCCACTACATGGGAGAACATATTTGCCAATGCTATCACTGATAAGGGTTTAACCTCCAACATTTATAGGGAACTCATACAACTCAACAAAAGGAAGATAAACAATCCAATCAAAAAATGGGCAAAAGACCTAAATAGACACCTTTTAAAAGAGGACATTCAGAAAGCCAAAAGACATATGAAAACATGCTCAAAGTCGCTGATCATCTGAGAGATGCAAATCAAAACAACAATGAGGTACCATCTCACACCTGTCAGACTGGCTATCATCAACAAATCAACAAACGACAAGTGCTGGAGAGGATGTGGAGAAAAAGGAACACTTGTGCACTGCTGGTGGGAATGCAGACTGGTGCAGCCACTATGGAAGACAGTATGGAGTTTCCTCAAAAAACTACAAATGGAACTCCCATTTGACCCTGTGATCCCACTTCTAGGAATATATCCCAAGAAACTAGAAACACCAATCAGAAAGGATATATGCACCCCTCTGTTCATAGCAGCACAATTCACCATAGCTAAGATCTGGAAACAGCCTAAGTGCCCATCTGTAGATGAATGGATTAGAAAACTGTGGTACATCTACACGATGGAATACTATGCTGCTGTAAAAAAGAAGGAACTCTTACCATTTGCAACGGCATGGATGGAACTGGAGAGCATTATGCTAAGTGAAATAAGCCAGCCAATGAAGGAAAAATATCACATGAACTCACTCATTTCTGGATAATAAAGACCATTATAAACTTACAAACAAAAATAGATACAGAGGCAGAGCTGCCTCGAACAGACTGTCAAACTACAGCAGGAAGGCCAGGGAGGGTGGGAGGGCAGGAGGGGGGTGGGTAAGAGATCAACCAAAGGACTTGTATGCATGCATATAAGCATAACCAGTGGACATAAGACACTGTGGGTAGGGGAGGCCAGGGGATTGTCAAGGGCGGGGGGGAAAAAAGGAGACATATGTAATACTCTTTGTAATACTTTAAGCAATAAAAAATAAATAAATTAATTAAGTAATTAAAAAATAATAAGAAAAGTTAAAGTTTTAATTTTAACTTGACTTATTCCTTTAATGATGCTCTTCCTTTCTTTAGGTAGATCCAAGTTTCTGATCTTTACAATGTTTCTTCTATCTAAAGAACTTCTTTCATCATTTCTGTCAGGGAAGGTCTACGAGCAACAAATTTCCTCCATTTGGGCATAGTGCGGATTCTACTTCTATAAACTGGCCTGGAAAAAAAAAATACCACTAATGGTATTGATTCTGTATATTCACAGATCCAAATCCCTTACAAGTCAATTTTCATAACACAATCCATTTTTAGAATTGGAGGCTGTGTGTTCTGGGGAGTCACCAACAGCGCTGCCAGATTATCATTAGAAAGGCCAGAAATAAGAGGTATAAGTTTCTCAGGAACGTTTGTTAATTTATCAGCAAGTAACATTATCTCCCAGGCATTCCTGATTCCTGAGTTGTTCTTTGTGAGTATTTCTTGTTTAGTCTTTTTGGGCAATACTCTCTCCCTTCCCCTTGTTGGGGTGAAAGATTATTATCCCACTCACCTTCTCCCAGGAACCTCTCTCTCCACACTCTGATCATGGGATGACAAGGCCAGGCAGACCTGACCTATGCTGTCATAATCCTTCCCCCATGAACTTGCTGTCAGAAACCAAGTCATCATGAGAGAGTTTTTAAATTATAGATAGTACAGAATATTAAAGTTGTTTTTGTTCTTGATAACCATGTCTCCTACTTAAGGTGAGAATTGGTCTGTAGGCGACTGTGGTGAGGATCAATTTGACAGGCAAAATGAATGAAATAGAAGAGATGGCAGCCTCATTTGTTTCTCTTTGTTTTCTGAGGCTCACTGCTGTTCTAGTAGTTTAATTTCCCTAATAACATGAAGTAACCAGGTAAACTTTCCATAGATTTCCCTTTGCCTAAGCTAAGTAGGTATAGTTTTTGACATGTGAAACCTGAAATGTCCTGCATAGTCTTTTCTCTCTGTCTTATATCTTTCCTGGCATCTCCTTTTGGGATGGGAGACAGAAGGATATTCGTTTTTCTTTTTCTTCTTTTTGTTTTTGTTGTTTGTTGTCCATATCTCCAGCTTTGAGTGAAACTTACGCTGAGCTGACCAGACAAAGGTGGGAAATGTTTCACTGTGTTGCCGGGGTCCAACCCCAGCAGGTCCAGGGGTCCCCAAAGGTGTGGACGGAGTCAGCGAGGAAGGAAGGACACGGAGACAGTGTTCAGTTGATCAGCAGCCTAGCCAGGATCTCCAGCCAGGATCTCCAGCCAAGTTCTGGTCTGGATCTCCAGAGAGGTTCTAGTGTTTATTGTCTTGTTACATTCATATTTATACCAGTTGATTTTAATCCTGTCAATTTCTATTACAAAGGTTAGGGAGTTTCTTATCTCCATTCCAGGGAGTAAAGATTATGTAGCTTAAGCATGATTGTTTGTAGTTAAAGTGATTAACTACCTGCCTGGCACTTAGTTAAGGAGTTTCATCCCCTCCTTAACTTCAGGGAAAAATCCCTACCTGGGGAAACAACCTTTCTCGGAGAGGTGACCTTGGTTAAAACACACAGCGCTAAGGGGAGCAAACATATTAAGAACAGTATGCTATATACGCCAGGTCCCTTGAAACATATGCTGTGCAGATGTTTCTATCCTGCAGCGACTGTGTCAAGCAGCAAGGATGGACCGGCTTCGGGCACTGTGTCTCAGGAGTATCTTTCAAGTTACTTCTAAACCTTAGATTCATTACTGAAATTAAAATAATAGAGAAAATTTAGGACAGTTTTTTCACAAAATCATTGTCTCCCTACAGGCAAGGCATCTTTTGAAGGCTAAGTGTCATAAACTAGCAGACCAGAGGTCAAAATTACCACCACTCATTTCATGCTCTCCTTGGTCCCGAGGCAGTAATTTTATTACTACAAACCCCTGAGCATTTATGGTTAGTTCTCGTCGTGTGGACTTTAAAATAACCAGATAAAAGAATTTGAGTGATTCTAAAAGAAGTGTTTTACCCAGAAGTGTCCTAAGCTAGGTTTATAATTTGTCAGTTTTCTCAGGTTAAATATTTGCTTCAACAATTATGGAGATGACATAACCAGATAGTGACACTAATGACTCTAAGAAAATATAGCAAAAGTACTTTTTAAAATCCTCTAATATATTAGCTCATGCTTCAACCTTATCATTATTTCAATTTGGCTTTGAAAATACTAGTAAACAGAATCTATATTCTTTTTTTAAAATATTTTTATTGCTTTCAGAGAGGAAGAGAGAGAGAGAGACATCAATGGTGAGAATCATTGATCTGCTGCCTCCTGCATGCCCCTTCCGGGGATCAAGCCCAAAACCCTGGCATATGCCCTTGACCAGAATCAAACCTAGGTCCCTGCAGTCCAAAGGCCGACAATCTATCCACTGAGCCAAACCAGCTAGGGCCAGAATCTATATTCTTGATGCCATAATGGTTTTTGTTCATATATATTTTTCCCACTCAAATTATCATAACAGGCAATTATAGGTAAAAGTGAAGTTCAGTTTAACCATAATTTATCCCAACTGCCCCATGGGGCATCCAATCCATCTTAGAGTGTAGGATTGTTTTAGAAGCTTGGTCCTCTTTCCTTCCTTTGCACCTTCATTCTACATTATCAATATTTATAGTTATCACCAGCTAACCTGAAACAAGGCTCCCTCTACCACCCATTTTATTTTCCTGATCTTAATTCTATCATCCAGTTTAACAATAATACCTTATATTTTTATAATACTTTTCAATTTTTCAAAGAAAAAAAATGCATGTCATTCTATCCTTTGCATAACACTGTAAAGTCAGAAGGGTTACTTCTATGATCCACATTCCACATTTCACAAAAATGAAAAGTCACCCAAGAAGCCTTGTCAAGTCAATACCAAAAACAGCACCAGGACACAAAGTTCCTGACTTCTAATCTAATTCTTCTCCCACTATGGAATTCAACTTCTCATTCCCTTTAGGCCAAGATAGCATTCTTCTAGTCACAGACTATTCCTAATTAAGGCTTCTCCTTCATGCCTTGCAATATAATAGGGTGAACATTTTAACATCTTTTTCCTGAGGAATATACATTTCTTTATCATATCTCCAAAGATAGGTTCAAGTAATGGCAATTTTAATCCAGGTACCAAGAAAGACCACCCTAGGTGGAGACGTTTCAGGAAATTAGGACTTTGCACTGTTCCTTACCTCATAATATTTAGATCGGTCCCTATTCTCTGCCTCCAGTAGGACTGATTCTACTTAGAAATAAGGCAGATAGTAATTTCAAATATTCTGAAGTGCTTTCCTCATAAATTATGAAAATGTCCTAGGAATTCCAACGTCTCCAAAATGACTTCCTGCACCAATATCATTGCAGCATTACAAATGACCTTTGTCCTGATTTTTTCCCTAGAAATTATGATCACCAACAACATGTAGAGACACATTTCATCTGTTAAAGAGTCAGTTGCTAGAATCAAATTTTTCATCTGTTTTTTCCCCAACAAAGTTATTTTAGGGAACTTATTATGATCTCCAATTATTTTTAGATATTTATTCTTAGGATAATTCTCTCTGTACACAAATAACTGTAGATTAGTGTGTGCTGAGACAGTACAGCTTGTACCTTTTTGTTATAGACCAGATACCATCATAAAAAGCCACATCCATTATATTTGACAAAAATCCAAAAATTTGTTTTGTGCTTTTGCAAGAATACTTTATTATTTATTATGTAAAAATAGTATGTGACCTTTGTTGGAGACCCAGTAAAGTACAAAGTGGACAATAGATCATCTATGATCCCTCTATTTAGTGAAAAATGCTATTAACATTTTACCATTTCCCCTCAGCTGTTATTCCATACATTTTATCACATTAGATCAAAATACAATACCTTTCTGACTTTCTCCATTTAATAGCATATCATAAAAGTAAAGGAGAAGAGATCAACCGAAGGACTTGTATACATGTATATAAGCCAAACCAATGGACATGGACAACAGGGGGATGGGAGCATGAGTGTGCGGGGCGGGGGGGGGGGGAGGTTGGGGGTTAATGGGGGCGATGAGGACACATTTGTAATACCTTAACTAATAAAAAAAATGTTCTTCTTAATATAATATGGTGAATCATTAAGACATTTTATAAATCAACATATTTTAATGGTTTTGTAGAATATTCTTGTTTGAATGTACTGTATTTTATTTAATTTTTAGGTTCTTTGAAAATTTAGTTTGTTTTTAATTGAATTTATTGAGGTGACATTGGTTAATAAAATTATATAGGCTTCTGGTGGACAATTCTATACTACATCATCTGCATATTGTATTGTGTTTTCAGCATCCCAAGTCAAGTCTCTTTCCATCTCCATTTATCCCCCCTTTACCTTCTTCTACCTCCCCTCACAACCTTTCCCTCTGGTAATCACTATACTGTTGTCTGTGTCTAAAGTTCTTTTGTTTTGTTTTTCTTTGCTTAATCCCTTCACCTTCTTCACCCAGTTCCCCAAAACCCTCCCCTCTACAGCTGCCAGTCTGTTCTCTGGATCTATGAGTCAGTTTCTATTTTGTTTGTTAGTTTATTTTGCTCATTAGATTCCACATATAAGTGAAAACATACGGTATTTGTATTTCTTTGACTGGCATATTTCACTTAGCAAAATACTCTTCAGGTCCATTCATGCTGTCGCAAAAGGTAAGATTTCCTTCTCTTTTTTTTATGGCAGAGGAGTATTTCATTGTGTAAATGTACCACAGGTTTTTTTTTTAGCCACTCAACTACTGATAGACACTTGGGCTGCTTCTAAATCTTGGCTATCATAAATAATGCTGCAATGAACATAGGTGTGCATACATTCTTTCAAATTAGTGTTTCGGGTTTCTTCAGATGTATTTGTAGAAGTAGAATCGATGGGTCATAAGACAGTTCCATTTTTAACTTTTTTGAGGTAACTCCATACTGCTTTCCACAGTGGCTGCCCAAATCTGCATTCCCACCAAGAGTACATGAAGGCTCCCTTTTCTCCACATCCTCGCCAGCACTCGTTTGTTCATTTATTGATGCTAGCCATTCTGACAGGTGTGAAGTGATATCGCATTGTGGTTTGCCCAAGGAGATGTATCAGAAAAAATATTGCTACAAAAAATGTCTGAGATTTTCCAGCTTATGTTTTCTTTCTGGGAAGAACATATTTAAATCTTTATTTTGAGCTTACCCTCGTGTGTCGTCATAAGAAGCCGCATCCATCATAAGTGACAAAAATCCAAAATTAATGAGCATGTTTTTCTATGTCCATTACTCAGAAACTCTCCAAATTAAGGAGGGATTGTGTTTCAAAAACATATTTGTAAGGTTTTTGGAACTCCATCTATTTTTCTAGAAGAACACATGTAACAATGTGGGAAATTTAGTTTTATTTTTCTAGGCTATTGACATACAAATCCTCCAGAGGAAAAGACCTACATTTGCTGGTTTGATAAACTCATTCATAGTGAATGCTGGGGCTGTGGGGCCTATGCTGAGATTCAGAGTAAATGGTAAGGTTATTAAGCATGTAACCGGAGAGAAATGCTTGTGCTTTTGAGAGGGAATGGGATCAGCAGGAGCTGGGGAGCTTCTGAAGGAAGGGAGAGGAAGAGAGGACATCTGTTTGATCACGTGTGAGGAAGAAGACACCCGAAAGAAGAGAATGTCTCATGAGAAATTTAAGAGAGTTGACGTTGGAATATTTGACACGAAACCCTCTCCTCAGTTTATCTTGTGAAATTCAGTAAATTCTCCGTTGCTACTTACACATGTATGAAATGAATTTTTCTGGAAGAGCAGGAAGAGAAAAAGGATGGGACCTAATTTGTGTTTTATGATAATTTTTGAGGGAAGCCTGCGACGCCTATTTAACCGATAAAGATCCAGAAATGCAAAACCAACAGCTCCATTTTAAGCCAAACCAGGACTGCTTTGTTTCGGTGACCAAATACATTACAAGTTAGAGTGGGAGGTGCCAGAAACAATTTCTTCAAATTCCATCTGAACCATGGAAAGAGTAAAGGGGTGAACCAGGCGTTCTTTGTCCCTGCAGCAAACTAACTGTAGTCTCATGCCAATTCACTCAAAATTGGTATGGGGGTGTGTGTGAAAAGTGCGGACAGGATTCTCAGTCATTCATTCTATGTATGAGTGATTCCCTAATTCTTATGTTTGCTTATGATTTACTTTAAAACACATCAGAAAAGAGAATATGATCTGCGTGAGTACACGTGTATAGGAGTGAGTATGTTAATTTTATCTACTTCTTAGGGATGGTTGATTAATATTTCAGGTACACTAATAAGGCTAATACTCCAGGAATAGTTTGTTAGCATTTGAAGGATCCTAATAGAAAAATCTACATCAGAGGAGCACCATTTTTAACTCCAATCAATATCAGAAAGTTTATTAATTAGCATATGGTGTGCTAGAAATAATTTTTCTTCAGGAAAATGAGTGGTGTTCAAGATATTCTCATGTAATTGTGAACACAGTGCGTATATGAATAGTGAATTTGAGTATTAAATATTTAGTTTGCAACTTTACATGTTATGGGAAACTTACTGATTACAATCTAAAAGCATTTGACTTTCAAAACCTGGCATATTGCCTAATTTTATTCTTAGAGAAATTAAGATTATATTGTCATGTCAGGAAGGGTACACTGAGACACTGGCCAGGGCTCAAGGTAATTACGAGAAAAGGAAAGTACAGAGATAAAGAGCAATGGGGTGAAGAAACAGGTGATCTGGTCAACTTCATCTCGGGCAAGGACCCAGGGCAGGGTTTAGACTATCTTTTCAAATAAGATCCAGTTTAAAAATTAAGTACAGCATTTAAAGAAACTGAGTTTATCTAGTTATCAGAGGTTAGAGCAGAAAGAAATTCTTGTCTTGTTTTTATCTGCTATAAATAGCAAATGTCACAAAATTTATCACTTGTTTAAGGTTGAAAAAAACATCCTTCACCAACGAACTCTCTGCAGCCTTATTTTAAAAAGGTATATTAACTACATAGCTTCATTTCACATACATGCACAAACACAGTTTTATAGTTCAAGAGAATTGCTTTTTAGTAATGTGACATAGTATCAGGTGGAAAAATGAATTTTGGCTATGGTTCCAAACTGCTACCCAATCAGAATTAGCATATATCTTTATACAAAATATTTTATTGGATAGGTTTAAGTTTCCATAGACAAGAATGTCCAAATGAAACATACAGCACATATACTAAAAGAAAATAAATACATTTCTTCTAGAGAGACTAAATATTTACGCTTGAAAGAATTTGCTGTTGGTCAGGTGTTCAAACAAAAACACATTCAAATGTATAATTTATAAATATGTGCATATTGAGAGAATATTCTATAAGTGTGTGTACAAATGGCAGTATGATTCATACTAATTTTATATTTATTAATTTAGATTAAATAAATATAAATTGTTTTAAAATATTTTTGCAATTAGAGGATAATTCTGGACACACAAAAAACTCAGGAAATTATTTACCTAGAGTAGAAATTATTCAATCTAAATTTCAGAGATTGATATGTACTATTATTGGTTTTAGTAGTAAGAAAGTGTGTGATTGCTAAGACAGATGACTACCAAATTACACGGCAATATAGTGATGGCTATTGTCAAAGGAACATGTTATTCTCTGACTATTTGTGTGCGCTTTAAATAATACATGCTTTATGCTGTGTAATGAAAATGAGACTTTGTATACGGAAATTTCTATACCTGCTTACATTTATAAAAGGCAGAAAAAGCTGAATGTGAGACAAAATACACAATCCTTAAAAAATTATGGTACATGAAATATTTATCTCAAATCTGGCAAAATTTAAAATTTCCTGGAAAAAGGCTAGCTTCTCCAACTTGGAAACATGCATATCTAGCAAATGCTCATGCTTATGCTTGGAACAATTTAAGATGCCAAGAGACTTGTGGTAGTTGGGCCAGTCAAAACCACAAGTAAGAATTAATCTCTTCCTCTTACTACCCTTCCGAGCTACTGCTGAGTGGGAGTGGTCTTTAAGGATTTGGCTCTGTATCTACCTAACACTTCGAACCAGAAGTGACTACCGATAGCCCTTTCCATGGCAGTGCTTAGTTGTTCTTGGGTCGAAATAATATAAACAGCTGGGATCTGTTTCAGAGTTGTCTGGCTCCAGCTGGACATACTTTGAAAAAAAACAACAAAAAAACTCTTGTTCAGAGGAGGATTTTCACTGTAATCACAGAATTTAGTTTACAAAACTGAGACATAAATGATGTTTCTGCACAGAACTGGTTTGACCTGGTTGTCCAGCTAGAAGGAAGCCTAACTGCTTATTCTTTTCTCCAGCATTTAAAGTTGTCTCATTTTATTAGAAGGGCCCGGAGACCTAAGTCCTATTGGTAATTTGCTAAAATAGTGTAAATTAATTCAAATAAGAAATGTTGCATGCACCAAGGAATAATTGATGCATTTAAATATAGCATGTTTATAGCATGCTTGCTAGTAGCAACTCTATTAGCAAATTTGTTTTTCTTAGTCTTGATTATATTAAACTAAACATGTAGAGCAAAGAAAAGAACACATTACTAAGAAGCAGAGACAAAAAATAAAATCAATGTAGTTGAAATATCCACACAGGTTTTCATGGCAAGAGGAATAGAGTGATAAGGAAACTGCCAAACCCTCAGTCAGCCTTGGCCTGATAGTCAGTCACAGCCTAGCCAGGGGAAATCCCATATCTGTTATTAGAGCCTCACTTTATGTTCCCATCACCTTGATGTTACCCATGAACTTTAATGACCAAGCAGGCAGGTAAATACTACTTATGGGGTTGCTATGTATAACTATCAACAACCCTCCTCCAAATGTCACCAAACTATGGTTTCCAGTTTAGTGGCAGTTTAGAAGTCTCTGGAAACTTAATTGTGGACTAGAAAATTTCTGTGGGAAGAATCCCCAAAACGTGCGGGAAGTATCTGTTTTTAATAGTATAAATCCTGGTGATCAGAAGCTACTAAAGGCAAAGTCCCCAGGTAGGAAACGGGGAATTGTTACAAGGTTGCTTGCATTCTTACTGGTTTCCCCAGGGACCCACAGAGAAACAAATGCATAAGGCAGTTGTCTAAGAGATCTATCTGTAAAACTTTAAATCTTCCATGTGATCTCTATCTATAATTAGGGAAATCATATCGATTTTTAAATTTCCAAAATAAAAGTGACGGGAAAGGGGGGGGGGGAGCAACCCACAAAAGTTCAAAGCAACTACTGAGAACTACTAGAAAAAAAATTACATCACTTAAAAAAAAGCCAACAAGAGGCCACTCTTCTCCTCCAGGTGATAGCATTTGGACCAGGTCATTTTAATGGTAACATTTGCAGCCACGTGCTTGCCACTGTTCCATTTCCTAGTCTATTGTTCTGTCTGTGGGGGCTCATTACATGCTTACTAACTTTGTGTAGTCTTTTCAACTTTGTAAGTATTTCCAGTTTTGAGCAATAAAGACAAATATGTTATCATAAACTATGAACTTGTGACCAAAGTTGTACCATGATTGATAAATCCACTTCACATTCTCATTCATTCAGCAAAGCTTTATCTAGTCCACTAAATGCTATTTGGTGTACTAAGTGTTCAATATAGTAATATCTAAGTTAATGCTATCTAAACTCGCCTCAAAGAGGAAGAGAGAGATTCTTTATACAATTTTTGTATCACTATAGACCATCCAATTTGTTTGAAGAAGACTATATTCTTTATCAGACAAGAAAAATAGAAGAAAAATGTACTCCCTAAATACCACTCCATCCACATAAATTATATTTATCAGTCATTTAGTAGATTTTACATAGATAGTTACTATACAAACTAATGAGTTTATGTTTGTAGAATATTGCGGAGATATAGAGAGAGACAAAGGCATAGATATGTTCATTTATATAGTATACATATGTAGAACTTTGTTTTAATTTTTCATTTCCTATCTTGATTTAAAACAGTCTCTCATACTGGTAACCATTGTAATTATTGTATTCTCTTTTTAACTAAAAAATTGATACCATACAGGGATAAAACAACTATCATTGCAAATCCAGCTTCATTAAATGTTTGATGATGGTTATTTTCCCCATGTTATATTTATAATAATTTCATAAGCACAGAATTCTGTTATAAGAGGTTTGAACATTTTTCTGTTCCTTGCTAAAGTGGTACAATTCATATTCCAGTGACAATGTATGAATGTTTATTTTCTCATATCTCCCAAAGTTTGAATGTTATATTTTTTAAAGGAAATGTAAATGTATAGGTTGTTTTATTTTTATTTCTTCAATTATAAAAGAGATTTAGCTTTTTTGTCTGTTCAGGGTCACTAACGTTTTTCTAAAAAATGTTCACATCTTTAATTCATTTTTTTAAAAGTAATTTTTTTAAAAGTAATTCCCCCCTTGATTTATGAGAGCTCTTAATATAATGATGATAACATTTTGTCTGCCATTTTTTCCAGTCAGCCAGTTATTTCTCAATGAAGTTTTGGTTTTCAAAATATTTTTTCTATTCATTTCTATAGTCTTCCTTCTCACTTTTTTTTTTGGGGGGGGTGCGTAAATTCTTAACTTTTCATTTGTGTCAGACATATTTTGTAAATATATTTCATATGTATCCACATGGTCTTGTAGTTTATTTTATACCATTATTCCTTTTTTTTATTCTATGATTTTTTGAGTTTATTTTAATGTATTTATCAATGCACTTTCATCAGATCAAAACACTAACATATACTGGAGGGCAAAGTAGACCAAACATGCATGTTATGTGATCAGCTTTCTTTTCTGTCCCTTTTCTATTTTAAAACAGTTTTTCTTGAGGCGTGTTGCAGTTTAGTTTATTCATGGAAGGAATACCAAATATTTGAACTTCAACCAATATAACCGAAGTCGATTCTGTCAGAGAGCACAGACAGTTGCCTTGGGCAGCAAACTCTGTAGGAATCGTTTTTAGTGTGAGAAGCTAACGGCAATAAGATACAAAACATTTCCCATTTTATCTAAAGTGAATTGAACCAGAATTCAATTATCTCTTAGAAGTATCATGTTTGGCACCCACATTCTTGTTTATATTCCTTTGGGGGCCAGAGGGTGAAGCTATATAAATTACTGATGGACATTTTAGAAAACAATTTTTTTGTGACTACCCATTTCCTACAATGAAGGACAAATATTCAGAATATTTTACTTTTATTGTATAGAGGTACGTGTATTTATGTGCATGGAGATGAGTGCGTGTAAGAGAAAACTTGCAAAATAAAATGGATAAGGAAAATTGAATTTTTATCTTTAATCTAGTTATTCAACTCTGTCGATTAGAAGACTCAAGCCAAAAACCTATAACAATTGGAAATATAAAATTTTAATTTTTCTTTTTCCTAACCTTGAGCAACAGGAGAAACTAAGGGGATCTTAAAGCATAATACATGCTTCAAATCTCTTCGACTCTTGAGCCTACGTAAGGCTTCTTTCAAAATCCACTCTGCCCTGGTCCTGTCCCAGGGCGCTCAGGACGTTTCAGGGTGTAAGCATGTAACCAACCGTGTTCACACCGAAGTGCATTGATTCTGTCCTAACAGGTACCGTGGTCTCCCACTGGGTGTCACCAGATTCCACTCAGTGGAGCAGTTTCCCCTCAGGTACATCTTTGCTTCATAAAATGTTATCAACTAAGGCCTCCTGACACCAAGGCAGAGAATTGTCTGGGGCAAAGTAGGGAAGAAGGTCCCTTTTCCTTTCATGTTGCAGTTGACTAGAGTGCCCCCCTGCCCCCAGTAACATTGCATAGAAGAAGGGGGGAAAAAGATAAAAAAATATGAACAATAAAATGGTAATAAATACATATCTTTCAACAATTGAATCTAAAAATCAAAATAAAAGAACAAGGAATCTAACGAACAAAATAAACTGATGAATAAAATAGAATCAGAGGCATGAAAATATGGGACAGACTGATGAATCTCAGAAGGAATGGGGGCACACGTGTGTGTGTGTGTGTGTGTGTGTGTGTGTGTATGTGTGTGTTGTGGTGGGGTGAGGGGTGGGGTGGAAAGAGATTAACCAAAGAACTTATATGCGCTACCTATGGACGTAAACAATAGAGTGGTGAAGGTCTGAGGTGGGGTGGGAACCAGTTGGAGGGGCAATGGAGGTAAAAAAAAAAAAACACAGGGACATCCATAACATTCTCAACAATAAAGATTTAAAAGAAAAAAAAAAAAGACCTCAATTGTCCAATAGTACCTTTACTGAAACAACTCTTTCAATCTCTTAGTTTCTCTTTCATGTACCTTAGTCTCTCATATTTTTTCTAATGCTAGCAGCGTCAGCGTATATTCTTCTAGCCCATATTCTTCTAGGACTCAGGCACAGGCCAATAAAGAGAGCCGGAAACAAGTGTGACAGAATGGGCCCTGTGCTCAGAATCAGTCTCTCAATGACTAAGGCTTTCTTACCAGGTCAAGCAGAATCTCGGGGAGCCTGATTCCTTTGTCCTTCAGCGGAACTGTACAACTGTGTTTTCTAGGCCAAACACATGAAAACGTTCTTTAGAGACAATGCATCGTGGTTTTGTCAGACGTAATGTGGGTCATTCTCAAAGACTTAGTGAGGCCTTTGCTACACAATATTGTCATAACAGTACTCCCTCTGATCACCTCTCTAAGTGCTATCACTTTAAAAGCAAACGACTCCCAATATCCCGGGCACGCATTCATCTGTTGCTTTATGAGTGTGTTTCTGTCCTTTGTATGGGTGCAGTGAGAATTCCTAAGCAGCTCATGAGCTTCTTATGAGCAAAAAATGTCAGAGTGGTAGTTAAAGGGCAATATATAACCCTGTGCAAATCTCAATATGTTCATATCTGCTTTGTCAAAGTAATAGCTCTGTGTTTATGTCTTTAAGCTGCTAAAAAGGGGCATTTTTAAAAGGATGTGTGTGTATGTGGTTAGAGCTTTTCTGGTATTTATTTTCCCACTAACTACAAAGTTTCTGCACATGAAGCTTCTCTCCTAGGCATTTATGACAATAAGTGGGATATTGGGAACATGCAGAATAAAATATGCAGTTATGGCAAGATGAGCATGGCCTTACACAGGATATGAGGTGTATGTGTAGAACTGTCTGAGTGGCTTTTCAACCACACACATGAGACCCAGTTAATGCAATTGCTGCCAAGAACAGTTGTAACTGATGGCACAATATTTTTAAAGGAAGCTATCCACGTAGTTTTTAAAAATAAGCTGCATGAAAGGTCACCTCTATTTTATCCCTGCTAATTGTATCTCAGAATTCAGGCTCTCTCATTCACTTTATTGAGTGATCACTTTCATCTGATCCAACATTCTTCAGAATCTCAGCTTTCAATAGGTGC
Organism: Myotis nattereri; assembly: GCF_964212035.1. Taxonomy (NCBI): domain Eukaryota; kingdom Metazoa; phylum Chordata; class Mammalia; order Chiroptera; family Vespertilionidae; genus Myotis; species Myotis nattereri. The sequence goes on from NC_138082.1 coordinate 37,829,121, forward strand.
TGAATATATGTGGGTTATTCCAGCATTAGAACTATAAGGATTTCAAGAGTTTCTATCCCAATACTCAAATGTTTTCTGTCCAGATACCTCGTGTAACCTCTGCACCATTATGGATTGCACCCACTGAGACTCACATAAAATCTGAGACCGGAAAAAACATATAATATTGATATCCACCATTTATTGAGTACTTACTGTGGGCTATTTAGTTCTCATAATACATCTTACCCCCCTTTTATAGATAGGGACACCAGAGAACACTAGGCTCAGAAAGAATACACCTCTTGCCTAAGCAGTTATCCAACAGCAATGATGACTCAGAAGCCAAATTCTTCCTAACAGTTGTGCACCCAAACCACACTGCCTTGTGAAAATGCAACCGAATCTGCAAATATGCTGTAAATGAAATGAGCGGTCAAGTGAAACAGCAACCAAATAGGTACAAGGATTTTAGGGAATTAATGTCTACATGATTCTAAAATCATATCTAATAGCTAACGTTTATTGACATGTATTAGGGACATAGTATTATTCTGAAGCATTTAATGTATAGTTTCCTCATTTCATTTTTATGACCATCTTATGGGCAAGCATAACCTCAATTTACAGATGACAAAACAGCATCTATAGAATTAGAGAATTTAAATAACTTTCTCAAGGTCACATTTTACTGTAAGGAAACTGAGGCCAGAGGTGCAAAATGTCTGGACAAAATCCATTCCAGATCTCCAGGCTTTTGTTTACATTTTACAGATTAGAAACATAGTGAATATTTTCCTTTTCTCCCCCCAACCTTCTCTTTTCTCTATAATAGAGTCACTAAATAAGGCCACTTTGCTGTAGTATATTATAGTCCATAATTTTCATTAAATCACAAAATAGACCTATTCTCCAAATTAAAGGAAATGTAGTTATTTTTCTGCTCTCTAAAATGTGTGTGCGTGTGAGTGTGTGTGTGTGTGTGTGTGTGTGTGTGTGTGTGTGTGTGTGATTTACGGTGTGACTATATCATGCTACTGCTCATGTGCATGAAAGTTAAAGAAGGCCTGACCTGGACAAGGGAAAGTGAGAATATAACAAGTGCATTGCTCTCAAGGTACACTCTATAGGACCAAGTGGTTTTTAAGATAAGACAACAAAGAAAGAACAGTTAGAAATGTTGTTGAGACTTTGAATAATGGGAAATGAGGGATGGGCAAATGGGGTTAGTAATGTCTCAAGATTTTGGGAACCTAGTGGTTCTCATTGGGAGTGAAAATATAAGCAACTTTAAATGGCTTGAACTCAAAATACAGTGGGCCATCAGGGGAAGCTATCTAGCAGATACTCACAACTGGGCACCTGAACTATATACAGTTTAGCAGTCACCTTAGCTACACCACCTGTGACAGGTATTGTTCTATGCTTTAATTCCAGTAATTCATTTAATCCTCAAAACTACCCTCTGAGGGGTTGAATAGTGATCCCCTAACATTCATGTCCAATTGGAACCTTAGAATGTGACCTTATGTTACAAAGAAATAGGGTCTTTGCAGATGTCATGAATATGAGGTCATAGGTATTCAGCATCCTCCGTCCAATGATCGGTGTCCTCACAGGAATAGGAGAGGACACACAGCTACGCCGTGGGCGGGCCACGTGAAGATGGAGGCAGTGTTACACCTGCCAAGGAACCTGGGGCCACCAGAGCCGGAAAAGGCATGAAGGGCTTTTCCCCAGAGCTTTTGAGGAGAGCATGGCCCTTCAGATAACTTGATTTCAGACTTCTGGCCTTCCAAACGGGGAGAAAATAAATTTCTCATTTTAAGCCATCAAGTTTGTGGTAATTCAGTAAGGGGGTCCTAGGAAGCTGATAAAAGCGTACTTTTATAGCCTTGTTTTGTAAGTGAAGAAAGTGAAGCACAGATGTAGTATTCCATGTACTCTCTCAAGGTCAGACAGTCAAGAGAGTTAGAATTCAAACCCAGATTGTCTGGCTTCAGCTGTTTGCACTTAGCCACTATTATACTGTCTCTATTATTTTTTTTTATTACCTGATAATAAAGAGTGAGCTAGACTGTGTACATAGAACTAGAGACAGCAAGACATTCCCTGGAGGCAAACTGTCCCTCAAATACATAAACATTAGGCTCAAACCACTTTTCCGTATCTAGCTATTTGATTATAAAACCATTGTTTACTGTGTTATAAAACCCTAATAAACTAAAATTACTGTGATAATCTATAACAACATGATAATCTATAACAACATCTACAACGCACTATCTAAATCCTTCTCATCAGAATATATTGTTTACCTTGTTTCTTTGAAACCCAATTTAATGGGTTTCTGGGACCTACAATTTTGCGGGGCCAACTATATATTTGATTTTGTCTCCATATCATATGACTAGATTGTAGATTGTGTAACTATGGAGAAGTCAAATCATAGTAATTTCTTTCAATAAAAACTATATGTTTTATATGATTGAACATGTGTTACACTTTCAGAATTTTGAGAAGGAAGTTGTTTCTCTTTGATACTCTTTAGCTCACTTGGTTGGCATGAGCAGAAACCCAGATTCCTCAAGAATAGTGTTAACTACAACTAATACCCAACTGCCACAGGCCCGGCATTACACATACACTGCTTTATTTAACCTTCACAACTCTGAGGACTTTATGTTCAAATTGTAAATGTGAACAAGGGAAGAACAGAGAAGATAAATAACTTGAAGAAGGTTATGCAGGTGTTTGTCAGAGCTGGAATTCGAGGCCGTTTCTCTGACTCCTGTCCTCCTTTTCAGCGACCCTGGCTATACCAAGTGAAGATGGTCACTAATGCCGTAAAGATGAGAGGCGCAGGATTTTCATTGGTCAGTTTGAAAAAAACATTCACTTCTTTATATCTTTCATTTGCTACCCCCCCCCCCCCTTGTAGATGGAGTGCAGGTAGGCTGATGCCCTTATGAATAATGCCCTGCCTTATGGAGCTGATAGAATCATGAAACTTATTTTGGTTGAAGTTGTTCAGAAAAATTCCCTGCTCATTGTTCTAGCGGCTGCTTTTTATTGTAAAAAATAAGACAATACAGGCACACATAACGGTAAAATGGTTGAAGACAATGAGTAAGGTGGCTCACAAATTAAGAAACATTAAAATAGAAGCCTCTCTGTTGCTTATGTCTTTAGCTTCTCCTCATTGCATACCTAAAATGACACCTCTTTCTCCTAAGAGGCCCCCCTGAACATTTCCACTTACACACTTTTAACTTTGTGAACCAGCAGAGGGAGCGATATGGTCACAGGCAATCTGCTTGTTTTAAAATGATGTAATAAGCACTGAATGTGCAGCTCTTATTTCTGGTTTCACTGCCAAGGAAGAAAATACAACACCCTCACCTCCTCGTGCAGAGTGTGTTTGTTTAAAGGATCAGAACGCTCCTGGGGGGTCTACTGGCCAATTACCCGGGGTAGAATGGGACATGTTTACACAGAGCCCAGTGGAGTGGCTCCATGGGATCTGCTCTGGTCTATTGCCTAATTATATAATTCAGTGAAAAAATATATTTATCTCAGCGATTGGAGCAGATTAAAATGCTTGTCTGGAAAACAAGGGATGCTGATATATGTAAAAAATTAGGATGAGTAAGATTGATACAAAGGAGTATGTACAGATCAACATTATCCAATAGGCTAAGAATCTTTGGCAAACAAATCTCTCTCCCATATTTCTCCATGCTAAGATTTATAGGTGTGTTATTTAAAATCCAATTGAATAACTTAATAGTAGGGAAAAATGTAACATTGAAGAAATAGCCTAAGCAAGGTACTACAAGTATACATAATTGGAAAAGATCAATAGAAAAATATTTTGGAGAAAAATCGTTATACACATACTAATTAATTTATTGTTTAGAGGAGAAATTCTGTGAAGGAGAAATGGTACGGTTAGGAGATTTGGGGGAATTCTGATCACCTTTGTTAATCATCAGAGCTTAACTATGCAAGGGGAACAGCATAGGTAATCTCGGATCCAATATTTCTTTCCTCCATTCCCCTGACCTCATTTTTACATATATTATTAATTCTGTAACATCAAAGGTAGGCTCAGGTACCTTTTTCTTGTGATTTAAAGAAACATGAACAAATGGTAGGAGAGGACTCCTCCTCTTGATCTGTTCTTCTAGAAAAGGGGTCCTCAAACTACGGCCCGTGGGCCACATGCAAATACAAATATTGTATTTGTTCCCATTTTGTTTTTTTACTTCAAAATAAGATATGTGCAGTGTGCATAGGAATTTGTTCATAATTTTTTTAAACTATAGTCCGGCCCTCCAACGGTCTGAGGGACAGTGAACTGGCCCCCTGTTTAAAAAGTTTGAGGACCCCTGTTCTAGAAGTTCAAAATCCTTGAACTTTTCAAAGAACTATCTCAAAATATCCAGAATAATACCCACAGTAATAGGATAAAGCTTTTGTGGCAAACAACAAAATAATAAATAGTGGAATTAAAATTAAAACCTAAAAATAAAATAACACTCATTATACATATATATATGTATGTATATATATATATACTTAAAAGTAAAATACATTTTAAAAATATTTTTTATTGATTTCAGAGAGGAAGGGAGAGGGAGAGAGAGATGGAAACATCAATGATAAGAGAGAATCATTGATTGGCTGCCTCCTGCACACCCCACACTGGGGATTGAGCCTGCAACCTGGGCGTGAGCCCTGATTGGGAATTGAACCATGACTTCCTGGTTCATAGGTCGATGCTCAACCACTGAGCCACATTGGCTGGGAGTAAAATACATTTTTAATCACTTTTCAAAACTTTTTTTTTTGCCATACAAAAATCTATATTGAGACCTATTGTTAACACAACATAAGCATGATTAGCCAGTGGTAATTTTCAATACATGAAATATATTTACTTTTCACTGAACTACTACTGTAAGTTAAGAGGCAAAACTAATAATATAAAGATCATCAAATACATGCATCAAATCTGAACTAGGATGCTTAGACTTCATAATTTCAATTAAGTGGACATAGAATCTTTCATGGGGTCAACAGTCAACAAGATTTTAAAATTAAGTGAAATATTTTTGTAAGAAACATAGTATGGAAGAACGATTTATTATTCCAATTATTCATTGATTCCAGTGTGGTTATCTATGACAATGAATCACTGTGACGTTGGCAATTTGGCTCAAGATTCACCAGTCCAAAAGAAAAAGAAAACCCTCTATTGTTTCAGGGTGATCCTTTCAACTTTTCAGATGGAACGCTTTGGGAAGAATGGAAGAAATCTTGGAAGTTAGTCTTTAACTTTTCGTTTCTGAGAAATATTTTAACTGAAATGTGTCTTGCATTTAGGAGGTAACATATGACCTAGGCAAAATCGCTAAGTAGGTCAAGTTTGTTTGCATAGCCTTCCTAACATCCTGGAATGACTAGAACACCCGATTATGAGTTACTGAGCTCAAGACCTCTGTTGATTTCCTGTCGTTTCTCACCCCACTGAGTGGCCATTGTAGGTCATAAAAGTGTGCATCAAGGCCTCAGAAATAAAAAAGAACTAGAGGCCATGAGCACTTGTATTTTCATGTAATGCACAGTACATACCACGCTGAGTAGACACTCTTAAAAAAAAGTGGGATTGTACATCTTTTATTGTATATTCTCACTTTCCTGCCTTTTAAAATACATATTATAATAAAAATAGTACTGTACAACATTTTTTCTGAGTGAGTCGGGTCATTGTTTTGATTATCTTTTGTGTAAACAGTGATGTAGTACAAATTCGTAGTGTTTCTGCTCCTTCCCTCAGCCAGCCAGCTTTCACATCTCCTGCAGTCATTATACTTGTTACTTCCACTGCTTATTCCTTTTTGTCATTTGCCTCGGGACTGCCAGGGTCTAGGAGAACCAATAAGCCTTTAAGAATTAAATATTTATTAATAGATGGAGCTATGGCCTCCGATTCAGAAGAGGCAAGATGACGCCATTTCCAGCTCTCTAACCTGTATCCATTTTAGTCCTGCTGTATCTAAAGCTTCAAGTGTCTTTGTGGTTGTTACAATGATGGACGCGTGAAAACCTTGTCCTAAGACAACTTGTTGGAAGTCAATGAGATAATTTTCAGTTTCATTTTGAGAAAAATATTTTAGCAAGTTTTTCAAGTGTGAAGTGAATACAATTTCTGTTAAAAAAAAAAAAAAGGTAGCTTCAGCATAGCTGTGAGGGATAAGGAAAGCATAGATGGCTTCCCTTGGTAATAACAGCAAAAAGAAAGGGATGTAGAATACAGACCATAAATGTAATGCTCAGCATGTAATTTTTATCTTGGGGGGCCTAGTAATTTCTTGAAGTGAATATTTGGGCACTCTTACTTCTACTTGGTATTTAGTCTTTTTATGAAAAAAAAACAAAAAACACACACACAACAAAAAAAACCCCCACAAATTTGTAAACCTTCCTCAGATTTGACCTAGGGTGTTTTAGAACTTGATAGTTCATTGTGTAAAATAACAACAGCTCAGAGCTTTGCCCAGAGTTTGAGTTTCATAAATATTTGTGTATCTATTGACAGCAGTGCTGACACCTTTATTATCCCATAATAAACACCCCACAGAAAGAGGGCAGCCTGTTCTGGAAACAGAAATGTGGGGCATTTTGTCATGAGGACCTACTGAGACAGCACTTAATGAAACTGTTCTTAAAATGTCCTGTAAATCAGACTTTATTTTGAGGTTCAGACAAGAAGATAAGGTTTTAAAAGGGAAAATATTTAGAAAAGTTTTATAGACCAAAACAAGTTCGCAAAGAATGTAATCCTATCTTAAATTTGTCTCACTGAAAACCAATTTCTCAATTTATCTTGACATTTATATATTGTAACACATTTCTAATTGGATTTCCTTTCATTTATTTTGGAAGATAATATGATGAATATTTCAACTTCTCCTAAGTCATAAATATCACTTAGAAAGTCCAAATGTATTAAAGGGGGGGAAAATGAGGTTGGCACTAGCAGTTATTCTTTTATAAATAAGAGCATTGGAAACAGGCAAATGAAATGAGGCAAATGCAATCCAAGGTAGAATAATCTTTAAAAACTAACTCTGCGAATCAACTTATTTGTCCCTTTTCCATACCCCATATTTATGAATCATTCAAGAGGACTCTGTAGCATATAAAGTCATCTTAAAAATTGCCCCAAAATGCTCTGGATAAAATGCTGAATCCTAAGCACACAGCACACAGGACGGCTGACAAGTCCCCAGCATCTGTCCAGTGTCCTCTCCCTACAGGCTCTCCCACCAGCCTCGCCATGTTCCGGATTCACGTGCCCTTTCACAGTCAGCACCTCTGCATCTGCTCAGCTCTTCACTTGCAATTCACCCTTCAGCCTTCTCTGAAAATCTTACTCATCCTTCAACTGACAGGTGCTTATTTCTTCTGTAATGCCTTCACTATCTGTGACAAGGAGAGCTAGTGATTTCCATCTCTGCATTCAAATATCCTTGTCTATGTTAATCGTATACTTTTTTACACAACTTTCTTTTTCATTTGACTACAATTTTCCTATGGACAAAGACTGCATTTTATCTCATCTTAAACTAAAAGAGTCTGATACATGACCTGGCAGATAGTAAGCGTGTTACAAATATTTGCAGAATGAGTGAGTGAGTGAGTGATTGATTGAGTGAGTGAGTGAGAAATTATATATATTTTTTCAATATGGCTCAAATTAAGCCATTAAATCTACATTTTTAAATCAGAAAGATTATTCACTCATTGATTCAGCATTTTACTAAGAGACTTCTGCAACACAAATGGAAAACAAGAAAACGCCTCAAAGACAAATGAGACATTGGCCCTGTCTTCTAAAAGTCCAGTCTATCTAGAGGGGATTACAGATACACACTCAGGAGTGAGGGAAGCAGAGTTTTCCACCCCAAAATATGACTTTTGGGATATTGATTATTTTAAGCAAGTTATTTTCAAGACATGAAAGACTCAGGAAAAACCCTTGACCTTCCCCCTAACTGCCTAAGAGAAGTTTATAGATAGAGGACCTGCTCCAGGAAGGGAGATATCATCAGAGTTAACTACGGTTTAATAGGAACCTAGCAAGGCCCATTGGACCAAGGTCCTCTCTGTGTCCCGTTATTAAGATGGCCCAGGAAACATCTGCATGTAAACTGCCCTCCTCCTTTTTGAAGTTCCAAACCAAAGCCCACCCACCCCCTTCTTCTTAGCTCAAGGTGGCATATACTCCCCAACTGCCAGACTCATTCTAGGCTCCCATGTACATATATAATAAATTTAGTTATTTTCTTCCGTTAATCTGTCTCCTGTTAACTTGATTAAGTTAGACCAGCCAGGCAAATTTAGAAGGGTAGAAGGAAAATCACTTACCTCCCTTACAACACAAATAGGAATGTATAATACATTCTGAATCTCAAAGTAGCACAGCTCAAAGGATTTAGAATTAAGATGGGCAAAGAAAGGACTTCTCTGTGAATAAAGCTATGGGGAAAATGTGCAGGCTAGAACACAAGTGTTATTTTCAACCAAACAGAGGTGGGCATTGCCACATCAGGAGATAAAGAGGCTGTGGCAGGAGGTAAGGCAGGACAGGTTTGAGGGGCCTGGTTGTGAAGAGCCTTGCACATTGTTTCCAGAGCCATATTCTGAAGGAATCGGTGCCTGTGGGAGTGCTGTCAGACAAAAAGACACAGGGTCAGATTTGTGTGCTCAGCTGTCAGGGTAGTGGGAAGGTGGTTAGAGAGAGAGAAGATTAAAGTCAAGCTTGGATTGAGTACAAAATTGTTATTACATATGGACCTATAATGTCAGTTTAATATACAAAAATTATTAGAAAAAAATGTGCTAGCATTTTGTGGGACCTTTGGTATAAAATATCTTGTAAAAACTTTCCATTAAGTTATAAGGTTGAAGGACCTCTGGATTTTAAAGGGCAAACAGCATAGAAGGGTAAATAGGAAAAAATGAAACCTATTGCTATTCCAATAGAAAAGCAAAGAAAGGCTCATGTGAAAATGTAGCCTTGTAAAGAACAGTGACGTTTAACATGGGAACTCTGCTTTTCTTGGGCCTCAATGTCCTCTAAAATAAAATATCCCATTTAACTTTAAATGGTTTTCTGTAAAAAAAAAAAAAAGTACACAAAATACACTGCATATGTTGAAGCACTACGCAAGTATAAGGTGTTATAAACGTTACTTTTTCTAATCCCTGATTTAAGTAAAGCAAACAACCAATCTCCAAGAAGGCTGCATACCTATTATTAATTCTCCATCTATAAAGAGGCAAAACAAATCTCATCCCAGAAATCATCAGGGAACACTGTATTAAAGATAGGAAGGCACGCCCATGAAGACAACATCTGCCTATTCTGCTATTAGCCATTGTTTTTTCTTCCTGGAACTCCATTAGCATTGATGAGAGTGCAGTGTGTACATCTTAGCATGCTAATAGTGTAGCATTAACCTTCCTAAGCACTAATGGATATGATGCACTTACATTTCTGCAGAGCAAGGAGATAGATTTTTCTATTTTAAGGAACTATATGCTGATGCAAACATATATTTTACAGTAAACTGACTCACAGGGAAGTTAAAATTGTAATCTGAAGGCCCCTTGAAGAAATGGCTGAGTCTAAGATTGGGACAGGAAATATGCAAATGAGCCTTAAGTATCCTTTAGTGCCATAAGGGATATGCTAAAACAAATAAACAAAAAACCCGTAATAATGGATTTGTCAAAGGGACATAGGAGTCAATAGGAAAAGCTCCCAATGGCCAAAGCTGGAACTATTTGAGCAACAAAGAGCATTGAGTTAAAACCCGAAGTGTAAAATAAACATCCATGAGTCTAAACTAATAAAAGTAAATGATTGAATAAATCATTGTGCAGAATTCCAAATAATTTTTGTAGATACATATCCTTGGAGGAGGGGGAGCACAATTCCTCCCCCTTAAGTGAGAGTGACACAGGGTGACTTCCTTCCTAAGAGCACAGCATGGGAAGGGGGCACAAAAGAGTAACTTCATCGCAGAGAAACTTGGCAGACTCCACCTCAGCCAGGTGATCAACATCAGTAATAGTAAGTCATATGACAGTACGTGCCCTTCATATCATGCGCTGGAAAGGTCACTTCATAGCTGGTCTTTCTCTCCAAAACCCATAACCTCAGTCTCATTATGAAAAAAGCATCAGACAAACCCAAATACAGGAAAATTCTAGAAAATACCTGCCCAGCACTACACAAAACTGTCAAGTTCATCAAAAATAAGGAAAGAGGAGAAGCTGCACAACCAAGAGGAGCCTGAGGAGACATGATGCTAAATGCAGCGTGGTGTCCTGGATGGGGTTTTAAAACAGAAAAAGGCAAAAGCTAAACAAACAGGACCAAGCTATGGACTTCAGTGAATAATTAGGTATCCATCTCAGTTTCTTAATTGTGGCAAATGTGCCATCCTCAGGAGACTCACAGGAGAAGCTGGCTGCAGGGTGTGTGTGAACTCTCTGTACCATCATCGTTATTTTTCTGTAAACCTAAAACTGTTCTAGAGTATAACGTTTCTTTTTAAAAAGTATAACGTGAGCTGTTTTAAAAGTAATATGATTAACAGCAAAGACAAAGCTGCGAACCAGAACTTTTAAAATGTCATCAAATGCACAAGGACTTGCAAATGCTTCGGAAAGTGGTGTCTGCCTGGTCCATTAGTGGGGCCTGTTTAGACTTTGCATGGCAGTAGAGGCCTCTGTGGTGACTCACGCAGGACTTGACTGTCTACATTACGGTGTCATCTTAAGTGCCTTGCACGTTACTGTGAGCTGGAGGCTGGAAGATGGCGAGCCGTGTGCCCCCCTTTTCCACGACTTGGTTTATTGTACTCTTCGGACACATGTGCAAACATGACTGCCCCCTCTGTGATCTGAGAGTGGCCTCACCCTCCCGTCCCCCAAGGACTAGTGTGTCTCCTCACATCCCTGGTAACTCTGCCAAATCCTTATTCGAGGGTTCATGGCGAGCTCTCCCTGTCTGTTTGAGTGTTGCGTCTCCTAGGCGGGTCTCCCAGGGGGCAGGGACTCCACTCGTCGTCTCTGCGGCCACACCACTCCAATGCAGCACTTGACACACCATGGAGGCTCATATGTGATTTGTGGCAGATTATTATTCATGCTTACACAACTGGATTTTACCATGTGCATATCTGGGAAAGACCTAAAGACGCTGTTTAAATCAAATGCAGAAGTTCATCTCTTTCCCTGCTTCTAAGGTAGGAAGCAATTTTCAAAGATGTGTACTATTTATACATAGGGCTGAAAATTTAAAAGATTAATTTTGAAATAAGTAAATATATAGAGATACGGGAATGGAACTATATTAACAAAGAGTGGTCTCCTTGTCAAGATGTAAATGGCACTATAGGAAATTAAGTTTCTCGTCCCAAATTTGAAGTTTGCAATTTCATTCATCTTCAGATTCTTTAGACCTTCCAACCTAAGAATCTATGAAAACTATATTAAAATATAGTGTCCACTCAGACTTGGCATTTTCCTCTTGCTTCGCTTTCAGTGTGGATCTCCCAATAAAAGGACATCTTAGTGATTTTCAAGAAGGTGCATTCGCAGATCAGGTCTCCAGACTGACCCTGCCCTCTGCATTCAAAAATAGGAGGAAAGACGAACATAAAATTCAGTGGAAGAAATTGGACAGAAGTGAAAGAAGTAGATCTGGAAATAGAAGCATATTTGGTTTTAAAAAAAATAAACAAGACTTGTATATATTTAGAATGTTCCTTGTTATCTAGAAATCTGTTAAAACGTGTCTCTAGTTGCATAAATAAGCCCCACCCTACCCAGTAAATAGACAGAGCCAGCACAAACAAAACAGCATGATTCAGAAAGGCAACTGTGATGAATTCCTGGAGAACACCCACAGGGGGACAGAGGCGTTTAAAAAAGAAATGCAGGGCGGACAAGCTCAAAGATGTCGCCGCCTTCTCTCCCTGCCTTCAATGTTTAATGTGCAGGGAGTGATGAGAGCAGGTTGGTCTATTTCTTTTGAATACTTTTTAAGTCACAATTATAAGAAACTTAAAATCAGAAAGTGAAATGGTCACAACTTGATATCATTATCATTAATCTACCTACATTGCTTCATTATAAACTGAATTTATATGATGTGATTTCCTGCTCACCCCTCTGGCTAGAAGTATTTGTTGTATAATCTTCTTTAGCACCCCCAAATTCATCATTAACCATCAGTTTGTTCTTAAATTTTTTTTGAAATACAGGATTTATTTATTTAACTATCAACACCTCTGAGTGGGCTATTAGTTCACTGAGAAGTAAGGGACACCATGTCTGAGAGGAAGTGAAAGGTAAAAGATGAAATCCACAAATCCACCTGAGACACGCAAAGGAGAGTGGAGTGCATGTGGCCAGGCTTGGTAATCCACGTGCTTCTTAGGAGCAGGCGCTCTAACCCTGACTTCTCAGTTCCCACTGGGATGAGGGCAAAGCTCCATCAGGTATTTCATTCTCCTCCAAGCCCTTTCATCCCTCCTTCATCGCTTCCCCAGGCTCCTCCCTCCATTCTGCTGGGCTCAGTGGAAATGGAGGAGGGGTGGGCCGGACCCAATCATTCCAAAATTATATCCCACGTAGTGCATGCCTGTTCTAAGCATTCTCTTCTCACATACTGCTTTATTTTGTCCCCACGGCAGTGGTAGGTATCATCTCCTTTTTACTGATGAGAGAAGAGAGGCAGGTTAAACTCACTGTCTTGTAAAGCAGAACAGTTAATAAGTTGGTGGTGCTGAGGTTTGAACCCTGATCACTTGTCCCCCAAAATCCATGTCCTTTTATGTCGGGTTCCATGAAATTATTATGATCAACAGCCTTCCTGGTTTGAAGACTACCCTTCAGTTAACATTACAGCTCACATCCTTGCCCCAGTCAACTTCTTATTGGACCAGTTTGACCCCCCCCCCAACCCCCCCCCCACTTGGGCCATTATTTCTTCTTCCCATTTATTGATTTATTAAGAAAAGATGCTAAATGGAGATTTAAAATATTAAGATCACAACCATCCTTGAAGAAAAAAAATGTAGAAATTGCAATGCCACAAGCATTCTAAGAACAACCTCTGGACACTGAAGTAGCTGAACTATTATTCTATGAGAGAAGTTATGAAGAATGAGAGGAGGAAAATATTTTTCAGAAGTGCAAGGAAAAAAATCTGACTTGCTATGCATTAACAGTGGTAATGTAATATGAAGAGGCCCTGCTCTACAAAGCCATTTTCGGTCAGCTGCTTTGGTTCATGCTCAGATTTTCTTTTAAATCAATAGCACTTGCTCTGCTTGCCTCAATTTGAAGGCAATTGCATTCCAGTAAGACACACATAAACACGGAATGGGGGTGGAAATGAGTCAGTTATTTCCTGTCCCAAGATTAAAACCTACTTTGCTTTTCTGAAAACATGGCTCAAGCCATCCAACAATAATTGAATTGGCTGTTCTGTAAATTACAGGGCTGACCACCACATAAACACCAGGGAAGTGCACATGGGTAGTCAGTAGTCAGCTATCATTTTTCTGATAATCTTCAGAACTTTCTACTTATATAATTATAAAGCACTCTAATGGAAAAGTGAGTGATGGAGAAGTGAGTCATTTTCTATGCAAACTTCAACTTCTGTCATTGCTTATGTAACATGCATTAGACATTTATGACTCATCCCTATAGATGAAAAATGTGGTCAGTGCAAGATATCTGAAATATGGCAATGTGTCTACTAAGAGTGTCACAATATCCTCTGGTTTTAAGGGACGGAATTTCTAGGTGACTTAATAGAGAAAAGATCTTTCTGACAGATTAGAGACAAGGTGCTTTTCCTAAGGAAATGATTCATTTGCCAACAGTAGTGTTAGTATATTTTTAAAAACTCATTTAAAAGTCTATTTGTAAACATGGCTGTGTCTCAAGCATAGGTAATCTCTGCAGATAGAGGACAAAATAGACACTGCCACTGTTGCCACATAGATCACTCACAGAGGTCACTTCTGGTCTAGCTGGGGAGACAGGCACTAAATAAAAAATTTCACACTGTGATTACTTGCAATGGAAGAACTCAAGGGAATTGTAACTACTGATAGAGAAGCATAGCTATAGAGACTTTAGAATGGAGGGTTAAGGAAAGCTCCTTTCGGGAACTGGCCTTTAAGGACAGGGCTTGAATAATGAGTAGGAGTTAGCCAACTGAGGAATGATGACAAGGAGTAGACAAGGGTGAATATTCTAGGTGAAGGGAGAAATGTGCAAGTCTTTTCTGAATGAGCAAAGAGCTTGGTACATTCAGCAGCTGGGAAAATGCCCATATAGCTGTGATCTAGTGTGTGTGTGTGTGTGTGTGTGTGTGTGTGTGTGTGTGTGTGTGTGTGTTTGGGGGTGGGAGCAGTAAGCTTTGAAAACTGCTCTGGAACAGGGATTTTATCTAATGGGGAGCTATTGAAAAGTTTTAACTGGAAAGTAGCATAAGCACTTTTATGTGTTAAAAGCTCATTTTAGCCCTGGCCTGGTGGCTCAGTGCGTGGGAGCATCATCCCATGCACCAGAAGGTTATGTGTTTGATTCTGATCAGGGTACATACCTAGGTTGGGGATTTGATCACTGGTTGGGGCATGTCCAGGTAACCAGTGATATTTATCTCCTCTCTCTCTCTCTCTCTCTCTCTCTCTCTCTCTCTCTCTCTCCCTCTCTCTCTCATAAATAAAACGTCCTTGGGTGAGGATTTTTTAAAAGTTCACGTTGGCTACAGTGTAGAAAATGAATGGGAGGCAAAAAGAAAAAGACTAGATGGAGAGTAACCAATTACATCCTGGCAAAGGGATGATTGTGACTTGAAATGGTGGTTGCCCTGAGGATAAAAGAAGAGGAAAGATGAAGAGATACTAATGGGGTGCAATCCACAAGACCTTGGAGAGAGTCACTGGAAACCCCCAGACTCAGGAATATACCTAGGAAGGTGAAAACTCCACTTCCTGAGAAGGTGAATAGTGGAGGACAAAACAATTTGCCTTGGGGAAGATCAAAAGGTCAGTTTTGAACATGTTAATTTTGGTCTTATGATCTCTTTTATCTCTATGGGATATCTATGTATGTCACAAGAAACACATGTTCAGTAGGTGATTGGATATATGAGTTCCATCAATCTTTAGATTTGTTGCTGCAGTATCACTTTAAACATTTGATTATCTGACTCCACCCCAGGACTAATGTATTAGAATCTTCAAGAGAGGTAGCCAACTTAATATCCCAAGGTTAAATGTGGTGAAAATATTCAGTTATCACTAAATAGTTGCACTAGTTAAGCTTTAAGCTTTCTGACAACCTTGAGTGCCTACAAATTTATGATTAGAAAGATGGCCAGACTGAATATTAAACCTGTTATTACTTTCTAGGAGTGAATGTGCTACACAAACCATGAAACACCCTGAAAAAGGAAAGCTATATCTAGATCCTTCTATTTACATTTCCATGTTTGTATCATATTATGCTGCCACCTTGGCCATTAACTAATTGATCCAGGAACCAGGTCCTAGCCAAAGGCAACTACATGATTGTTCCAGTGGTCTGTAAGATGATCTTTCTTAAGAATCCAGCCCAATGTGGCATCATTTTGAAAGGTAACTAATTTACCAAATCAGATTTTACCCTGACCTGAGGAAAGGGGAGTGGGAAAAAGGATACCAGGAAAAACAAAAACATATGGATAAGGAGAAACACAAAAGTTAAGGGAGAATCAAGCAGAGAGAGAAGCAAGGAGAAACAGAAGCAGAGTCACAGGTGTGACAATTAATAGGACAAAGGTCAAGAGACACCTGCTTCCGATCAGATGACAATGTGGCTAGATTGCCCAGTTCATTGCAGCTTATTTATTCAACAAGTACTTATTGAGTACCTACTATGTGCCTGGCACTGTTCTCGGTACTAGGCATGTTTAAATGAACAAAACTATTGTCATAGACATCTCATTCTACGTACATCAAATTGAGTGCTATGGGAAAAAAAATAAGGCAGTATGTAAGGACATAGATAGTGATGGTAGAAGGGGCAATTTTCAGGAAAGGAAGGCCTCTCTGAGAAGGTAACATTAGCTGAGCCACAATAGATAAAGAGCATCTCAGGACGAAAAAATGAGAAGTACAAATGCTTTTAAATGCAAGCCTGTTGAAATGTTTCACAGCGAAATAGTCCATAATGTTGGACACCAACAAACAAGGGATAGTGGGAAAGAAAATGAGGTCAAAGAGCGAGGCTACTGCAACTCATTCAGGGACTTGTAAGCCATGGTTGAAGCCTTAACTTTATTCTGAATGTAACAGGAAGCCATTGAGGATTTTGATCAAGGGGATGGCATGATCACATTTGTGAGTTAGAGGAATTACTCCGGCTTCTATTTGTAGGTGGTAGAGGAGCAAGAGAGAAGTCAGGGAGACCAGTAAGAAGGCTACTCCAGAAGCCCAGGCAAGAAAGAATGGTGCCTTGCACCGAGTAGAAGCATTAGAAAATATAGAAAGCAGTCAGGTAAGGAATGCATTATGAAATTAGAGCTAACAAGTGTAGACAGCGGGTTGGATAAAGGAATGGAGTCAAGGGTTACACAAAGGTTTTGATTCTCAGCAGCCAAATACAATTCATTGAGCAGGGAAAAAACAAAAAAAAGAGCCAATGACTTTGGTTTTGGACATACTAAATTTGAGAAAGTTAATAACATTCAAATGGAGAAATTTGGTAGCTAGTTGGAAATGGGGGTCTGAAGTTCAGGAAACATGTCAGGATTGCAAATATAAATTTGGGAGTCATCAGCATATCAGTCCTGAGAGTGTGCCTGTTAAAATGGTTTCCTCTGCTCTATTTCCCTCCTCCCCACTGCTGTACCTTCATATGAAACTCTAATTATAGGAGGTAGCCTGGCCAGGTCTGTTTCCTGAAACCTGGTGGAGCCATAAGTAACATAACAACTAAAAAAATAAAAATAAATGAATGCAAGAGCTAGAAGACTAGCTTGTGTATGCATTCCTTGAAATTGTGCATAGGTGGGATTAGGAGTACCCCTCTCCTCCTTCCACTTTGGCATCTGTACCCAGTAACTTCTTTTATTATTATTGATTTCAGAGAGGAAGGGAGAGGAAGAGAGAGATAGGAACATCAATGATGAGAGAGAATCGTTGATCGGCTGCCTCCCACATGCCCCCAACTGGGGATCGAGCCTGCAACCCGGGCATGTGCCCTTGACTGGAATCAAACCCAGGACCCCTCAGTCCACGGGTCGATGCTCTATCCACTGAACCAAACTAGCCAGGGCCCCAGTAACTCTTCATAACCTAATAAGAGTGGAGAATAAAGGAGTCTTGCTATTTGTCTTTGTTTTGTTTTACTAAGCAGCTTACTCACTGAGTCCTTCATGAAGCCCCAGTTGGCCATTTTGTCAGGGTGATTCTTTTTCAGAACTCTTCATCATATCTGCTGCCGCTTTGCTCTCTCAGAAAATGCTTTTACCCTCGATAATTGCATGTTCCAATGCAGTTTGAAGAATTATACACTTCAGGGCAATTGTACTATTGTATTTAGCATCTCAATAACATCTCCTTTGCTAATTCATCTTTCTTATTATTAAAGTTTCTTATTGCTTAATTTTATCTTGGAATATTTATTTCTAGTTCTTAGGGACAGGTAGACTGAATAAAACATGTAGATTTAGCTTTCTCTTTTCTTTTATCAGAAGCAGGAAACTTACCTAGGTATTTACTAGTTATAAATGAGGATCTAGCTAAGTGGCTTGTAATAACACCCTCATAATCTCTTAAAAGAATTACGCTGCTTTCTCAAGCCTTTAACTCATGACCAAAAATGACTAATATTGAATGACCACCCTGGAGTGCTTGATAGTAGTAAAATTATAAGTAAAAATGTGCAATATAACTAAATTTCCTAAATGTTTGGATCCCACATTCTTATGATATTTGAGAACTAAATATAATGAAAACCACTAGCCCTTGGGGCCTTGGTTTTAAGATTTCTCTTTAAAAATAATGCTATTATTCTCTGAGGACATGAGAACAGTATTACTTTATTTAGTTAAGCTAACCAAAAATAGAACAGAGGAAATCATTAAATGAGTGAACATATATCTTCCAGTGTGGCCCATTCTTTCAAAACTGATATGTCTTAAAAGTACAAGATGACTTACATTAGAGAAAATATCTCAAAAACGATACATTTATCCTCAGAGAAGAATGCCTGATAGCCTCAATAATTACTCTGGCATAAACTACAATGCTGATGGTTGTGTTATTTACTGCAGTCTCGCAAACCAGCAAACATCGTGTTTTAAAACAACACAGGAAGGAAGTTTACTGAAAAGTAGCTCTTAATGTGTCCATTTATATCCCACCTCCCTGAAAAGGCCTCAAATCTAGAGAGAATACAGAGTGGAAAATTTCACTCTCAATTTAGACGTCTCTCCAGGCTCCTGGGGAAGATGCTCGCTGGCTTCTGCTGTGGCTGAAACTGAGCTGGAGATGACATGACGACCCCCTGGGCCAACGGCTCAAGGCCAGACTAGAACATGAGCTCCTGGACTGGACACATTCTGCCTTATGTCAGGGACATTTTGGTGTGAGAAATAAAAGAAGCCTTCCCTGGAATTGATGTTGGTCAAAATTCTGATACACTTAGTTGTTCTTTTAGCAGTTCCAATTTTAGGGAGAAATTCTGGGGAAACGCCAGAATCTGAGTTAGCATTCTTAGTTGTTATTCCAACAGCTGTTCTATGTTCAGCTAATAGCTGTCTGGTTGGGTTTCTTAGCGCTGCTCCTGACACAAGGCAATGAGGCAGCACCCTACATAAAATCGGACCAAAGTTCTACTTTGTTTAAGCCAAGAAAAAAAAATGACACTCATCTGCCAATACTGGCAAGAGTAATTAGGGATTCTGGGAAAATACCTTCCAGAAAAATATGTGAGGAAGGGTTAAAGAAAGACCTTTGTCATTATTTTGAAAAATCTGAGTTTCCAGGCAGATTCTAAGGCATCTCTAGTTATCCCTTCTTCAACCACCTATTTTATCTTGATGAAACCAAGTTTTCAGTAGGTAAAGCATCTTACTAAAATTCACATTACTGAGTTGTAGAGCTGAGGTGAGACCTAGGTAATTATCAAGCATATGGCCCTTGAGAGCAGACAGCCTGTGAGCTATGAGCTCAACACTCGCACAGCCCGAAACAGTACCTGCACAGTACCTTTCATGGTGGGTGCTGTGTACACGCTCTGCTTCCTCTGCTTGGGAGATGCATTCTGAGACTGTGGACAAAGAGAAGAAGTAAAGTCTTGTATTTGGATAAAAAGACAATGCCATCAGCCCTGTGAGGGAAATAAACACCGTGCTGCATTTCAAAGAGCTTTCTGATTTCCCTCCTCAGGAAATTTAATCAATGAGAACTCCAATCAGTGAGAAATTATAGACATGTTCAATGATATTACAGTCTTAAAAAATATATAAAGCTATGGGGTATCTTTTACCATAAAACTCTTCGTCCATTGCAGTCTTAAAATTGTCTTTTATTTTTTCATCTAGTAACATGATTTTATTTCTAAAAGGAAGAGAAAAAGAGACACTAATCCTTTCCATTTGAGAGAAAAACATAAGTGCCAGGACAAAATATACTCCGAAAGCTATGTCCATGGGATGATTATCTTGTTCCTAGGATTGTCAAATGGTTCTGGTGGAATAATAAGGTGTTGGTCAGTAATACCAGTCAATCTATAACCCTCTGGAATTCATAAGCTCAATCTCATATCTACATTTACTTGGTATTACAATGTTAAGATAATTTTTTTGCTATGTTCAAAAGACAAATCCTTTTCTAACAAAACTGCTGTATGACACTCTTACCTAAGCATATTGGGTCGGGATTTTTTTCTCTCAGACGACTCTTGAACAATGCAGGGGTTATGGACACCGAAGGCCTCACCCAGTTGACTTGACTGCCCCAAACTTACCTGTAATTAGCCTTTAAGATGAGCAGATTAAACCAACCACTTAAGGAAAAAAGTATTTTTGATTCAGGGTGGGGAATCTGGAGTTGGGAAACTGGCTTAAGAATGAGAAAATGCTGTTTGCAACCTGCAGTTGGTTGAATCTGTGTATGCAAAACCCGTGGGTTGGAAGTGTCATCTGTATTCATTGAAGAAAATCCACATACAAATGGACCCGCACAGTTCATATCCATGCTGGGTATGTGTATATATATAATATTATTTATTATAATAATATATATGTGGTCTATACTCAAATCAGACTATGTCTGACTCCTTTTTAATAGTGTGTCAATTTGTATCTTAATATGTAAAATGTAGAATTTTTAGTGTCTGGAGCAATTATTTTTGCTTTGAAAAGCTCAAGTATAAATAGTTACAAGATACTTTTGGGGAATTATTCTACACTTGTCATGTATATTAGAAAGAACATAATGTACAGTCTTAAAAAAACACACACCTAGAAACTGTTTCACAAAGTTTAAAATAGAAATTGAGGCATCTTTCCTGGTACATACTAAAGCTTAATTGTTCTTAAAGTATCATCACAATGTTGGTATTTACCTGATGCAAAAACAATCTATTAAAAAGCAAAAAATAATTATTGATTAACAAAATTATATAAGTATCAAAACTTAATTTAATGAAATAATTTAATTTATTGAATGAATTACATTTTAAAATTTTAACTTTAAAATTATATTTTGACACTGTAAGATATATTTGAGTAGAAATATAGAACACAGAAATATATTGACAACTAAAATCTACTGAAAATAAACAAAAAAAGATTGAAAAATGTCTTAACATAATAGCTCATTTAACAAATTAGCAAATTAAGTGGATATTAAATAAATACTAGTATTATTTTTTAAAAGTAAAAAAATTCAAACAAATAATTGCCAAATCCATATCAACCAAAGGAATGGTTTAACCAAATTTCTCCAGAATGGAATGTTTTGGTAACAGTCCATTATGCAGAGGTACAGGCAGGGGAACTCTGCAAAATGGATTGTAAACATGTGAATGATTGACATTTCTGGTGTACCTCTACTGTATTCAGTTCGATCCTCTTCCAGGATTTCTTATATATTTATTTTCACACACATATTCAAAGATCAAGTTGAAAATTAACTCTTTAGAAAAGTCTGTTTTGTAACAGTAGTAAAACTTAAGTAATAAAAAACTATATTTATGTGAGAGTTCAGTCTCCAAAACATTTTCACATGTATAATTTCATTACATTTTTAGTATTTTGATATTTTGTTCTTTCTACATTTTTCTGATTATGTACTATATGCCTACATATGCAGCCTTTGGGAAATTGACTTCTAAATCTGCATGCAACTTATTAAATATTTGGCTCATTTCTGGGTGCAAGTTTACTCACTTCCTTGCATTCTACATATTCTACATCACCAGTTTCCCTAGCCTCTCTTGGCTCCTATTCTCTATTTGAACTCCTCGATGTGTGTTTGGGGACTCTGGCCTCATGATCTGCTCTTGCCTTCATATACCGGAACCTTTTAAGAGGTGCCTGTTGCCCTTCTCTTTGCTCCAGAATTCCAACATTAGCTGTCCTCAGCCTGTGATGGTCCTATGCCAGCAGTCACTAAATTGAAATTATCATACCATATCTTGCTACTAAAAGCAATAGTCTATTTGAGAACTTTTTTCAAGGGTAAGTATTTCTAGATAGAGAATTAAAGTAACCTACAGGCAGAGACTTAATGGCACATTTTACTATGTGT
Organism: Myotis nattereri; assembly: GCF_964212035.1. NCBI lineage: Eukaryota > Metazoa > Chordata > Mammalia > Chiroptera > Vespertilionidae > Myotis > Myotis nattereri. Next base: position 37,851,008 of record NC_138082.1, read on the forward strand.
TCATCACAATTATATTGATGTCACATTTTATATCACAAAATCAAATTATAAGAAAACTTACTTCTGCTTGCGTGTTGGTCACCCTCTTGTCATCTATTTCTGCAAGAGAAGTAGGTGTAATTTATTAGAAAGGTGATATTCTTTCTTAGGATGTCATTAATATTTTCAGTAACCCAGATCAAAATGATTTAATAATTGCCTATCGATAAATATAAAACCCTAATATGAAAATAGACTGAACAGCGGAATAACTGAACAATCGAACAACCAAACAACAGGTTGCTATGATGTGCGCTGACTACCAGGGGGTGTGCGTGAACATGGCAGGCGTCGGCAGCAGGTGGCAGAGTGTGGAACATAACAGGCATCGGCCATGGCTGGATGGTACCAGACCAAGGTGGGGCACCAGCCGCTGTCTTCGGGGTGAGCCTCTGGTGGTTACTGCGGTCTCACCTGGTGCTCGCACCTGCTGCCGACCCCAGAGCTGCCACTCCCACCCACTGCCAGCGCCGTCAGCAGGTGCGAGCAGCATCTGCCAGCCCCAATTACCCCTAAGGGCTTCTCTACCTCCCCCTGCTCCTGAGGGGCGATCGGTGCAGCAGCCTTCACTCACACCCGCTCACAGCGCTGGCCCTGCTCTCACCTGCTGCTGGAGCTGGCCTCAATTGCTCAGCACCATCAGTGGGTGCGAGCGGGGCCAGCACCGTCAGCATGTGGGAGCGGTGGTGTTAGGAGCAGGGCTGCCAGCAGGCAGGAGACCGGGAGTCTCAGGATGAGGGGCCAAGAACCGCCCCTGTGCCCACCACAGCCTCGCAGCCCACAGTTCCTTTCAAGGTGCACGAATTCGTGCACTGGGCCCCTGGTGCTTATATAACATTTGTGGCTTAGTCTACAGGAAAGGGGAACAGAAATGAGTTGTTTCCTTCTAAGATAACCTTTCCCCAAAGTATTTTTAAAAAGGCATTAAAAAAATCCCTCCTGAAATTCCAAATTTCCCACCTTCCAGCAGTCCAGAAAGTGTCCAAGGAAATGACTCTTAGACAACTACTGGTGTCATCAGCCTCAGAGTGCTGAAGCATAAACAACCTGCTCTTCTCATGGATTTTGTTGCTATTGTCTATGGACTGTTGCCTCTGTCAAATTTCCTCAAGTTTGCCATTAAGCAGAACAAACCTCCCTTTTCATTCAGCCCAATTACTCTGGCTCTAAGAGAGTCGCCACCCTTTTTTCTATATGCCACAGTTACTTTGTCAGAAATATTTCTTATGACAGTGTTAGGGCAACTTCTACATAGTCTGTGTGAACAAGTGGTTCGGAGGGAAGAGAGGAGAAAGAGGTCCTCACAGAGCCCTCTTTCACCAAGGGAGGACAGTCCAGGCTGAGCTTCTTTCCTGCCTCTTCACCTACTTTGCACAGATTCCACCTCTAGGCTTCTTGACCTGGTTACCCTTTCCTGCCTCTGAGGTTCGTCCTGAAGCTGAGAGACTGATCCAAAACTGAGTGAGGAGTTCATCAAAGAATATCTGCTTAATGATATAGATCTGTGTTTATGGACATAAAAACATGTGCTATATAAATGAAAAGGATTTGGAAACTATATTATGACATTTTAATGTATAAATGATAGAGAAAATATCAATAAAGAGATAATAGAGAAATGCATAGATATAGAAAGGATATATACCAATATGTTAAATGTAGTTATCTCTGGGTATTTGAATAACACATTTTGTCTTATTTTTACCTGCATTGTTTGCTGGTTTTACAGTAAGTATGTATCTGAATGTATATGGATATATAGTAAAATTTTTATATATAGTAAAAACTATATATAAGTCCATGATATATAAAGTTTTTTATTTCATATAGTAAGAGACCAAAATAGCCAAACAACTAGAATGAATAGTATATATAACTATTGTTTATTCCAATATTATCTTGGTTACTAGCTTTTAAAAATTTATGACTTTTATCTCTTGTATAGGGGAAGGCAGACAGGAACTCCTTAGTTGGGAACAGCAATCACAATTGTTTAATGTAACCCCTAGAAGCATTTGGCTCATAATCAGGCAGTTGTGAATTGAACAGTTCTAGCTAGTAATGTGAAATCTTTACTAACACCTTTTAAGTAAATATCAAATATGATCTACCCTAACAATGCATGTATGGTGAGCCATTGAATTATCAAATGCTAATGGAGTTTCTTAATGTTTTGTTTATGCCTTAGCAATTTCAAAAATCTAACCCAGGACTCATAAACTATTATTTAAGCAACAAAAGGAAGTCCAATCATCCAGCTTTATACTTTACTACTGTCTATTTATAAGACATAACGTACGCTAAAACAGTGTCTTTCTAAGGCAAGTGTGTGGGTTTTACTCATTGCATAATTCAATGAAAAAGGTTTCTATTCTTTGTGATTTTATTGACATAAGTTGGCTATTTTTTTCATAAATACAAGATCAAGAAAATTCAGAACTGTGTTCTTGAAATGAAAGAGTAAAAATTACATGACTTTTAACTCAAAGCAACTCAGACAAAAGTACAAGCCAAGCCAAGAATGGATCATAGATGTTTTTGAGATCCACTAATGTAAGTAAATTTCCATTTTCTTTAATTAGATTGTTAATAAATTGGAAAGGTTCATCTTTTCTGCCTTCCAGCCACTTCATATAAATACACACACACACACACACACGTGCACACACACACACGTGCACACACACTGCATGCTCATAGGTACACTGGGAAAACATAGAGACACAACATACAGACACAAACACAATGTTCTCTCTAATTTGTACCAAGGAGGTTGTAACTGAAGGAGGAGATCCCCAAAAATACATATGCACACTTCTCTAGCTCTTTATTCTCTACAAAAACATTAAATAGAGTTCATAATATCTCCATGTTCTCTTCAGGGCCTCAACTTTAACTCCCTGGCTAATACCAGAAATGTTTAGAAAGCGAAGTCATCAATGAAATATAAGAATATATTTCTGTCTTGAAATACTGTTTAGCTTTCTCATTAAATAAAAATAAATACCATATTGAGTAGGGTGGAGCACAATCAGTAAATACCTGAGAGATTTGTTAACTGATGGTACATAATCTAAAACTAAAAATATTCTGAAATATGCCATTGTACCTATTTTAGCTTTCTTAACTATATTTTCCCTTTTTTAAGGGCCATTTGGTCTGAAAGAAGAAATTCCTGGCTTTGAGAGACAATTGTATAAGTCATCTAAGCATAATGTTTCAAAGAATACTGCTGTCATTGAAGATGGAGACGGGGATAAAAATAGCCTAGAAGGTTTGAGTATTGATTAGTTAGAATACTCTTGAGACATTTAAATTCATGAAAGGAATAGGACATACTCAAGTCAAAGCAACTCAGACAAACGTAGTACAAAGCAAGCCAAGAATAGATCATAGATTTTTTTGAGATCCAGTGAAGTAAGTACATTTCTATTTTCCTTAATACATTGTTATTAAATTGAGAAGGTTATGTAGATATGCACATAAACTGCAAACACAATTGTCTTTTTTAAATTAAATTAAAATTTTTCCATCACCATTTATCCCCTTTATGCCTTCTTCCACTCTCCTGCCACACCGTTGCCCATGTCCATGAATTCTCTTTCTTTTTCTTTTTTGCTCAATCCCCCCACCCTATCCTCCAACACCTTCCCACCTCCATCAGAGCTATCTGCCTGCTCTGATTTTGAGAAGATGAGTTGTAATAAAAAAAAGTGCTTATGAAAATAAAGTTTAAAAGAGAAGGAAATAACAAAGACCATGATCAAAGATTAAGGAAAAGTTTCTGAACAGCAACAGAGTGAGAACTACAAAAACTTAGATGTGGGCAAAGTATAAAGAGATAGAGGACCAAGGGAAGACTAGAGAATCTTGATTGCAGCTGACCAAGAAATTTGTTTCTTGATGAAAGCACTAGAGAGCACACATAATTCCTAATATGATTCTTCTACTTTTCTGTCTTGACCATCGACAAGTCTCTTTATTTAATGAGCTTTGAGGTTTTTCCTATCTGTGAAATGGGGTTGGAAAAGCATAATAATTCTCTGCCTTCCTCATTTCATCCTAAGCTTGTTTTTAGGAATAAAAAATGTGAACAAATTGGAGCATAACGCCCCACTCCTTAAGTATGGGGTGCACATAGAGAAAGGAGACATAATATTATAAACACCTAATAATAGATCATTGAAATATATGAAGTAAAAACTGATGGAATTAAAAGGATAGTTCTACAATAATAGTTGGAGATTTCGATACCTCATTCTCAATAATGGGTAGAGCAACCAGAAAGAAGACAAGTAAGAAAATAGAGGTTTTTAACAACCTAATAAATGAAATAGGCAAAATAGACAGTAACAGAACATTTACTCTATAATAGCATACATAATTCTTCCCAAGTGCACATGGGATATTTTCCAGAATAGACCACAAATTAAATCTCAATAGATGTAAAAAGATATATATCAAAAAAATATCTTCTCTAACCACAATAAGATTAAGTTAGAAATCAGTAACAGCAGTAAAACTAGAAAATTTAGAAATGTGTAGAAATTAAACAACACACTCTTAAACAACCAATGGATCAAAGAAAAAAAATCATAAACACAGAATACCAGGGCTCAAAGGATACAGCAAAGGTAGTGTTAAGAGGAAAATTTATAGCTATCACTTCCCACATTAAAAAAAATTAAAATCAAAAACTTAACTTCATAATTTAAGGAAGTAGAAAAAAATAACAAACTAAATGCAAATCTGAAGGCCTGAGAACCAGGGAGATTGATAGTATAAGTCCTGGTCCAAGTCCCTTGAGCATTCGGCTTACACCAGAATTCTTACTATTGCCACCGCCGCCCAGTTCTCAGGCCTTCAGATTTGGACTGGAGCTACACAACTGGCAGATGACAAATCGTGGGACATCATAGTCTCTATAATAATGTGAGCCTATCCCTCATAATAAATCTCTTTCCATATATCTATTTATATCCTATTAGTTCTGTTTCTCTGGAGAACCCTAACTAATATAATCATCAAAAATGAGGAAAGCATGAGAAAGTGTCATAGCCTAAAGGAGACTAAGGAGGCATGACAACTAAATGCAATGGGGTATCCTGGAAAAGAGCATTGGGCAAAAACTAAGGCTAGGTGCATAAACTATGGATTTCAGTTAATATGTCAATATTGGGTGATCAGTTGTAACACTATGGCACTGCAATGACTAAAGCAGAATGTTAATAATAGGGGAAACTGTGAGGAGGGGGATAAATGGAAAGTCAGTGTGCCCTCTGTGGAATTTTTCTCTAAACTAAACTCTTCATTTGTTAATAAATAAAATAACGAAAAATCAGGAAGCATGAATAAAAAACATCCTATGAATATGCTTTGCTCTTGCTGTTGGGATTCTGTATGTGATTTGAATGACACCAGATAGTCATTATTAAAAAGTAAGTAATGTAACTGAAAGGAAGTTAATGGAAAAAAAATATAATTTTAAAAAAATGTTATGCAGGACTAATTAAAAAGATGAGATAAAAAAGACAGATAAAGGTTATAAAGAGAAATTTTCAATGTTCAATTAAAGTTGTTGAAAGGTTATGTAAGCAAGGGCATGTTAGTGGAAAATGAGGAGTGAAATGACTTCTAAACAAGTCCAGTGATAATGGGAGCTCTTTACTTTTATTTATTTACTGATTAAATGTCGAAAGAGAAGGAACAAAATGTAAAAGAAAATACTGGTCGTACCTGTTTGATTATACCTGCCCTGGGCTTGCTGCTTCTGTGTGTTTGTTCCTCATACCCAAGTGTTGCTTCCCTCAATACTGCTACTCCCGAAGTTCCGTCTCCTCTGGCAGCTCCCACCCAATGCCTGTCTCCCTCTTCTCAGTGAGAAGTCACCTTCTTCCAGCCGCTAACCACAGCACTTCTCTACGCCTGTCACGTAGTACTCATCACTATAAATGCTGTACTGAGGCCATTATCGTTTTATCTCCTCAAATAATCTCTGAAGGAATGAGGATTAGCCTCCATGTTTGATTTTTCCGCAGCTCTTAGCACGGTAGCATAGCTGACACATAATAACAGGTTGCCAAATAAATATATGTTAAAGCTTATGTTTTATAAAACAATACAATACAATAGTAGTGCAATTAGTTAGTCATACTAAATGAATAGTTTTAACATGTAAGTATTTGATGTCTAACCTCTTTGCATACACCTGAAGCTAATACTAAATAATATTGAATATAAACAGTAATTGAATCAAATATAAATAAATAAATGAAAACAAATAAGTATTTTATTTGCAAATTTGTTAAACAGAGGCTGTGACTTCTATTTCTTTAAATCTGTTTACCAGGTCCAAGGTCATGGTACAGGCACTACAGGAAATACTGCTCAAGTAATTTAAAAGGTAATCTTGGAGGTAAAACAAGGATATATATCATTTGTTTTATTGATTTCTAGAGATTGGGGAGATATCTGGGTCAAGGACAATATATATCATAAGAGAAATTAAAAATAAGTAAATGAATGGTAGATAAAGTCAAATTTAATATACTATTTTATCAATATCAGCCTCAGACAATAACTAAAAGATTGAAAATGCAGTATTTATTCAGAATACTGGCTACACAAGAGCCACTGATCCATATACAGAATGCTTTCATAAGGAGAGATCTAGTTTCTTAGCATACACCAAAAGATACAGGCTTCTGATGAATTTAGATAACAGAGAGCCACCGAAATCTTTATTTTAGGCAGTTATATTGGAAACGTGAGGAGGAACGTCAGTTTAGAGGAAATTGGTGTACCTCCAATAAAAAGAGCATGCTTTGAAGATTCCCCTGCTCAAAAGCAATAACAATGACAGATTAAATATAAAAAGAGATGACTAACGTGATACACCATAGTCAAAGTTTAGTCTAACATTTCTCTGGACCATAAATATAAGAATAGCAAGATGCACTAAGCAGGTAAAAAATCATGGGCCTGGAAAACTTTGGCCCCAGAAGAAGGTAGAGACAGCTGGTTCTTTTCCTGAGGAAAGGGGTTTACCTCAGGAGAAGGAAGGGACAGAGGCCAGGCTTGCTGAGCGAAACTAGAAGCAGGGCTCTGTCGCCCAAACTGAGAACGGACATTGCCTCTGTGTCCAGGAAGACGGGAGGACGCGGACAACTTGGACCAAGCCACCACGGGCTCCGGGACTACTTCGGCTCTGTTTATAAACTCACCACGGAACAGGAGCCCTGAGGTCCAGATTCAGATCTGACTCTAGATTAAAGGGCTGTCATATGGAATGGGGAAAGACTCGAAGAACATTAACAAGGAAAGGTGAGCGCAGGTGGTGAGGGATGGGATTCTCACTCACAATACTTGAAAATTAAAATATCAAAACATAAGAAGAAAAGGAACCTTTAAGAATGATTGCTAGAAAAGCAATTGGAAGATGAATTTCCTCCAGATAAAATGAAAACTTCAGAGCAATGTAAAAATGTTTTTAAATGAGTATCGTTGGGTCCTGGCTGGTATTTTCAGTGGTTAGTGCGTAGGCCCAGGCACCAAAGGGTCGTGGGTTTGATTTCTGGTCAAAGGCACCTACCTGGGTTGCAGGCTCCATCCCTGGCCCCAGTCAGGGCTCTCGTGTGGGAGGCAACCAATCGATATGTCTCTTTTTCACTTTGATGTTTCTCTCTCTTCCCCCTTTCCTCCTTCCCTCCCTTCCACTCTCTTTAAAAAGTAATGAAAATAATATCCTCGGGTGAGAATTTTTTTTAAAAAAGAGTATATTTGGGATCCAAGAAGAGATAAAGAAGAAAGTGTATCTATTTTTGAAAAAATCACAAAATGGTGCCCTGGCTGGGTGGCTCAGTTGGTTGGAGCATCGACCCAAACAACAAAAGGTTGCCAGTTTCATTTCTGGTCAGGGCACATGCCTAGTTGCAGGTTTGATCCCTGGTTGGCCCATACAGGAGGCAACCAATCAAATTTTTCTCTCTCCCTTCCTCTCTCTAAATTTTTTTTTAAAAAATGTCCTCATACAAGAATTTTTTAAAAAAATGCTCAGCATATCTTTCAGTTAGTATATTCCACCCCTCAGTGTAATAAGTGGGATTCTCTACATTGGCAGAAAATAGAGATACTCTCCTAAGTCAGTATATATTTTCATTCAGCTTCTTTTTAATCTTTTCTGGCATTACTTTGCAGAAAAAATTAATTCTGTTCTGTAAAGGAACATAACAGAGAAAAGCAATTTATAGTCCTCTTTTTGAAGTGCCCTGGAGATATAAAGACAAGAACGTTAGCACCATCCATGACATTCTCAGAAGGAATTTACCATCAGATTTCTGAAAACAGCGGGGAAATCTCAATGATCACATTTCTGCTGATTCTCGGTTTTTATGGCTCACATCTTTGAAGGTAGAAGCACCTTTTTTTTCCAGAGACCCTTGGACCACAACTATGGGCTTTAGGTTTAACCGTTCAAGAACAGTCACTGACCACAAGTTTTCAGAAGTGAATGAGAATAAATCAAATACAAGTGAGAGAAATTGCTGTGCACAGCTCAGCTCTTCATTTTACATGTAAACTTGTCATTGCCTTGTGGTTTCAGCACTCAGGCATAGAATCAGCCAGTTTCAAGTGCCAGAGAAATCTATCATGTGTTTCTTACGTATAGTAGGGGACTAGAACTCGTGTTTCTCTTTAGTAGGGCTATGCAAAATATCCTAAGAGCTATTTCCCCTCTTAAGCCCCTCTTTCTAACTTATCAAACTCTCACTTTTCTAAAATGAGGTCTAGTCATCAGCCTTTTTGCTGAAAGCCTGCCCGGCTTGGTTGGAGGCCTGTCATTTGGGGCCATGAGTTAAGCCATCAGGCAGTGGTTTCAGCTGTGTTTTTCTTTGAGCTCTTAGATTTAGTCATAACTGGGGCCCAAACTGAAACCACCAGAGCAATGAATTTATACGCACTGAAAAGGGGACACGGGGAAAAGAAACAAACGGTAGGAATAGTTTCACCCTGTTGTGCCAGTACCCACACAGCTGTATTTTTCTTATGATATTATTTATAGTTTTCCACTTTTAACTGAGGAAAGGAAAGACATAACCCCATTAACAAATAGATTTGGATCACACAGAGCCCCCTAGAAATGGATTTTAGTGGCAGTCAATACCAGCCAGGTGCAGAGCATTCTATGGTATGTGGAAATAGTGAAGGCGATGACAAGAAATGCACAAGATAGATCGTGTTGGTTTATTAAGAAAGAACTCTCGACCAGTAATTGTCTTGTGCTAGGGATTAGATATCTTCCAAACTATCCTAACATGCTTATATTTCATAATTTCTGCTGCCACTTCCAAACACAATAAGAAAACAGAAAAATCAGATCATTTAAAGCCACAAAGGTCTGCTTTTCATCAATATTCTTGGATTTTATAAACTTAGTTTCTCTTATAAAACTTACTTTATCCTACCACAGAACCAATTTTTATGAGGGTCAAAGAACTATTGCATCATCTTATTAGGTGTAATTTTCAACCATTGGGAAAGTTTTTCTGCCTATTTGGAGTTTGAATTTCTCACATTTTTTCCAAGAAAGTATATTGATTCACTTAAAGCGTGGGTTTTCTTTGGGGATAACATCAGTGTAAACAGCCACACTTATTCCAGGAATTCTAATTTTAAAAATTCCATGTCCTTTTCATAGACTTACCTAGAGAACTGATTACAAAGCATACCTCTTACATAAATTTTATAGATTTATTTAAAATAATGATTAAATGTTTCAGGCAATGTGGACAACCATCAAGAAATTATTTAATGAGCACTTACTATACTTTCCCAACAATGTGTTCTATGTCATTTTGACCTAATATACCTAACTCCTTTAATAGTTAGGATTTGAATAATTTCATTTTTAACCAGTTTAAAACACTACAATTTCATTATTCTACCACATAGGATATTAAAAAGTTATTCTTAGCAGAGTCCCCAAATGAAATCCCATATCCAGTTGCCTTATACGTCAGAGTAAGGGAAATGATTGAGGTTAACATGAGAAAATCATTCAGAGGTTAATGATTTGAATGGTGAAGCCAGGGAATTTTGAGAGCACGTGTTTTAAAGGTGGTTCTGAGAGGCACAGGAGTTAGCGTTACCTGCCTACCAATATTTGGAATACTGGTTCACACCCCATCGACTGCTTCCTCTTTTTCCACACTGGCTGCTAAAATTGACAGTGTCTTATTTAATCTACTTTATAATTTGCACCAGACAGTCAGAGAAAGTGTAATACTTTTTATTCCTAGAAAAGATATCTATACATATAAAGAGGTACTATGCAAATTAGCCGGGACACCATAATGTGTCATGCCTGGACCATTAGCATATTACCTCTTTATTAGCTCCTATCATCAGGAGGCTGCCTGCGCATGCCTCAGGGTGTTGCTCCGGAGATGGGAGACAGGGCGGAAGCAGGGAGGCTGGAGAAGGCAAATCTAGGGTGGGCAGTGCCGCGGGAATTCGCACGCTGGGCTCCTAGTTGTAATATAAAGGTAAACTTCTAAAATGTTTGTTTACATGTCATATATTTACTTACTAATGATTGTTCAGCTTGAAATTACGATCAATGAATGTATTTCTAATTTGAATTAATAGTCAATATAGGGGGACTGCCTTTTCACAAAAACTGGGAAGCAAAGATAAAGTTAAAATTCGGTTTCAGTGTATTCTTATGAAGACAAATACACGTGAATATTTGATCATTTTGGAGCATCTCTAACTCAATCAGACTATTAAACTAAAGAATTTCTTCTTTAAATCATATTCTTATCTCCTAACCATATTACTTGATATGCTCCATTAAAAATAATTTTTTACCAAATCCTTTTGCATCTTGGACTGTGTAGACATACTGTTATGAATTTAAAAATAATTTTATCTGAGTATCTCTGTTCTGAGTAAACCATTATAAAATGACATGAAGTAAAGCAACTATTTCCTCTTACCAGAATCTAAAACAAGAGGCAAACTTCCCCTTTTTGCTACAGATGGAAGTTATATTAAACATATCTGGATACCTATATATAAGCAGCATGGTCAAATTTTGATGATTTAATCAACTGAAAGTATCCCATTATCAATAATAAGTATATTTCTGCTAGCAAAGGAAAGAAATGCACTAATCATAATTTGAAATTGAACAATCATTAGTAATTAAATTTATGATATATAAGTAAACATTTTAGAAGTTTACCTTATATCCCTATATCTTTTCTAGAAATAAAAACCATTACATTTTCTCTGACTGACTGATGCAAATTGCAAAGCTGATTTAATAAGTCACTGTCAATTTTATAACTTTAAAATCCTACTCTACATAACTTTTTGTAGGCTTAAAAAATACGTGTTTGCTTTTGCCATTAAATGATCTATAAGTATTTACTTCATATTCTAAGTAAAATTTCTTTGAAAAATTATGCTTTATTCATTCTGTTTTCAAAAATGAAGGATTAAATATATGTGGAATCAGGTTCCCTTTCCATCTCTTGGTACTTTATCTGTCTTGGAAATCATAACCTTCATGCAATTTCCCAATTTTCTTGTCTCAAATGAAATTTACTTGAGGGTTGCACAGTGTGTTCTAAAAGGCAATGATTATTTATAGTAGCTATGTGGAAGAACTATTAAAAGACAAAGTACTGTAATCAGAAATTAGTCCATATGTATAGCAACAATATATTTGACTAGAGGCCCGGTACACAAAAATTTGTGCACTCGGTGGGGAGGGGGTTCCCTCAGCCCAACCCGTGCCCTCTTGCAGTCTGGAACCCCTCAGGGGATGACCACCTGCTGGCTTAGGCCCACTCCCCAGGATTGGGCCTAAGATGGCAATCAGACATCCCTCTGGCAGCCCGACAGCCCTCGGGGAATGTCCACTTGCCAGCAGGGAGCAGGCCTAAGCTGCAGTCGGACATCCTTAGCACTGCTGAGGAGGCAGGAGAGGCTCTCACCACCACCACTGTACTGGCAGCCATCAACCTGGCTTGTGGCTGAGCAGAGCTCCTCCCATGTGAGAGCGCCCTGACCACCAGAGGGCAGCTCCTGCATTGAGCGTCTGCCCCCTGGTGATCAGTGTGAGTCATAGTGACCAGTCATTCCCAGTCATTCTGCTGTTAGGGTCAGTTTTCATATTACCCTTTTACTATATAGGATAGAGGCCTGGTGCATGGGTGGGGGCCAGCTGGTTTGCCCTGAAGGGTGTCTCGGATCAGGGTAGGGGTCCCACTTGGGTGCCTGGCCAGCCTGGATGAGGAGCTGATGGCTATTTGCAGCTGGTCACACCCCCTTCAGGGTGGGGGTCCTGCCTGGGTGCCTGGCCAGCCTGGATGAGGGGATGATGGCTGTTTGCAGCTGGTCACACCCCCTTCAGGGTGGAGGTCCCCACTGGGGTGCCTGGCCAGTCTGGGTGAGGGGCTGAGGGCCGTTTTCAGGCTGGCTGGTGACTGAAGCTCCCAACTTCTCCTTTTTTTTTTTTTTTTTTAATCCTGGGATTTATTTTTTATTTTTTATTTTTTTAAAATATATTTTATTGATTTTTTACAGAGAGGAAGGGAGAGAGATAGAGAGTTAGAAACATCGATGAGCAAGAAACATCGATCAGCTGCCTCCTGCACATCTCCCACTGGGGATGTGCCCGCAACCCAGGTACATGCCCTTGACCGAAATCGAACCTGGGACCCTTCAGTCCGCAGGCTGACGCTCTATCCACTGAGCCAAACCGGTTTTGGCATATCCTGGGATTTATTTACCTTCTATGGCTGTCACTGGAGCTGAGAGCCGGCTTTAGCTCTGAGGCTCAGCTCTAGCTCTGAGACCTCAGCTGCTGAAAGCAGGTATCTGGATTTGTTTGGGTTCTATAATTGTAACACTGTTGTGGTCCTGCTTTCTCCAGCTCTGACAGCTGAAAGCAGGTTTCTGGGAATTGTTTAACTTCTATAATTGCAACATAGTTGCTTAGAGTGCAAGCTCAGAGGCTGGCAGTGGCAGGCGGGGAACCTTGGCTTCCTCTATCACTGGAGCAAGCAAGCCTCCTGTTCACTTCAGCTGCCTGGCTGCTGGCTGCCATCTTGGTTGGCAGTTAATTTGCATATCTCACTGATTAGCCAATGGGAAGGGGAGCAAAGTTACAGTTAATTACCATGTTTCTCTATTATTAGATAGGATAGGAAAATAGAAAAAAATTATACATGTGTGTATGTCAGGAGGAAAAATAGAGCTCTATATTTGTATGAGCCTCGAAATTTAATTTTTTTCTTATGAATGGTGATACAAGAAGAAAATGGGATAAAAACATATTTGAATGCAGTTTATAAGTAAGCACCTATGGTTGCCTGTGTTTTGTATACAAGGCTGTCACCATGGGACTAAAATCTAGTCCCATAACAATATCTAGTATCAGAACAATAATGTATCAATTGTATAATATGTACTGGGCATGCTGCTAGGAACTTGGATCCAACCCTCCTAGGGAGCTTAAACTCTTTGAAAGAGACAGTCGGTTAAAGAAACAACCACACTACCATGTAATAAATCATGTCTGTAGCAGAAGGAGCACAAAGCAAGGTAGAAGGACATGTCAAAGGCATCTAGCTTAGCCTTGGCAGAGTCAGGAAGGAACTTGGGGCAAAGGATACCTAAGCTGACATGGCCAGCAAAGGTAGATGGGCTAAGGGCAGTTGATGGGACAGCATAGTTGAAGAGATTTTCATCAGAAGAAATAGTTTTAGAAATTGAAGCATAATTTAAATATTTGGACCAGAATATGCCAGGGGCGAAGTCAGAGAGAAGAAGATAAAGAACTTAATAAGGAGCTGGTTAATTTAGGGCTTTGTGACTTTATTAAGAAGTTTGAACTTTATTCTAAAAGTGTTGGGAAACCACTGACATGTTTTAAGCCAGAAGAAACAATCAGATTCCTCTTGTAGAAAGATTGTTCTGACAGTCCTGTTGAGAATTGATTGGAGGAAACCAGCCCTGGATGTAAGTAGTTCACTGAGGAAGATACTGCAGTAATTCAGGTGCTGGAAAATGATAGTTTGAACCAAGTTAGAGTGATGTTTAAGGAAAAGCACGGACAGGACTTGGAGACTGGCTGGGGGACAGGAGTGACAAAGAAGAAGGGAGTCAAAGATTATGTCAAGTTTCTGGCTCATAATATGAGTACTTATGGAACTGTTGATTTTGAGATCCTTATTGACAGTCCAAGCAGGAAGAGTTCATAAACAGTCATTCTCAGAAGTGAACACAGAGCTGAAGACTCAGGACTGGGAGTCATCAGCCTCCAGGTGGTCAGTGATGCCTTGGGAAAGGATGAGAATGCTCAGGAAGAGGGGGGCACTAGAGAAGCAGGAGGCCTAGGTGGCAACCCTGAGTCATAGCAGCAGCTAGGCTGAGGAAAAGAGGCCTGTAAGCAAACAAAAACTTAGCCAAGAGGAAGATGGGGGAACTTGATTGGTAATCTTATGACTGAAGTCCTTCTTCAGAGTGGGTATGAATTTGTCCTGGGTCATCCACTCTACATGTGTGGCACATGTGTAAACTGCTTACACATGGCTTGCTATCTAGAAAGATTATTTGTATTATACCATATCTGGGTGTATTTATATAGTAAAAATAGATACTGTGTAGGTCTTCCTTCTTATTTTATGTTTTACGCTTTATTTCAACATGTTTGGCATTTTAGCAGATAAATCAGAATTCTTTTGCTGGTTTTCTTGCTTATTTTAATATTTAAAACAACAGTATATTGAGGAGGTTTGGTACAATAGCCATATTTCAGACTTTTTTAGCAGGTTTGGCAGGAAGTTGGGATATCATAAGACTCTTGGAAATCGGGTCTTGTAAAATAAAATGTTGGTGGTTTAAGAAAATAATTCAGGAACAGATGGATCAAATTTACTTCCAGTCGCATGAACTTAAATAGGAATGATTAACCAAATGTATTTTGCCCTCATCTAAATGAAATGACTATAAGTACTGAGTTGAACAAATGTTGATTTCTGTGTTCCTTCGCCCTTCTACTATTTGGCAGTCATCCTTTATTAGTAAATTCTTTCTTTGATTTCTCTAGTGGCTCATTATTTGGAGTAGCATACATAAGTTTAAGGTTAAAAGGAAAGTGAAGATAAATATTCTTGCTAAGGTTTTCTCAAGAATTGATCACTGCACCAGATGCTTCAGATGGACTGCATCTCATCACATCAGCCCACCCCTGGTTTCAGTCATGGCTGCAGTCAAGTTCCAGAGAAGCTCAGCCTCATCTCTAGCAGTTGAACCTATCCTTTCCCCCCTATCTCTGCTTAAAGCGAGTACCTTCAGCTTGGTGCTTCTCCGTGTGACTTGGTTTCCACAGCTTACGTCATCCTATTTGTTCTCACCATGTGAGGCACCCTCTTAAACACTGGTGTACACAACTGAGCATGACATTCCCGGTCAAGGCACAAGACATTAGAAGGCTGTTACTGTAGTAATGGACGGCAATGCGCTTGTGCTCTGCATCCCACCTCCAAGAGGCATGTCTCCTTCATCGTCCCTCTTCCTCCCAGGGCACTCTCTGGCTCTCGGAGAACCAACTGCTGGTCGAGTTGACGCTCCCGGGGGGAGAATGTGTAAGCCCTGGGGGCGTAAACGCAGTGGATACCAGCTCCGGCTTCTTGTTTTTCAGGTAGGCAGCTTTAGAAAGGCTTTCTATGTGATTCTCAAGAGATCCCAACACACTGGCTCTCCACTCCACAGCAATGACCTGGGTAGTGTCTCTTCCTTCTCCCCCGGCCCTCACCCCACCACCCCGAATCACTCATTCTTGTTTACTGGGATTACATTTCAGATAAAGTACTTTCATCCAAATCCTTTTCCCAGGCCCTGCATTCCAGAGAATCCAAACTAAGTTATTTATATTTAGCATTTTATCTGTGACATGGAATAGTACATACTTGGATTTAAACAAAGATCAAGAAGTATTCACTTATATTTTGCATTGGAATTTCACTACACTTGTAGAAAAAAAAACGAGTATATATTTTTATTCTAGTCCAGAAATTCATTTTCAGTGAATATAATTACATAGTCCAATTAAACATAAGTAAAACGTTGTGTTAAGTACAGTGTATGCTGACAGGTCAGTGGAAGAGAGAGAAAAGCCATATATAAAAAAAATCAAATATTTGACTCCTTTCTCCTCTGTCATTTCCGTCCCATATCCAGTCTCCAAGTCCTGTCCATTCTTTCTCTTAAACATCACTCAGTTGATGACCCTCATAAAAGCTAATTTTTAGAACTAAGCACTACATTCCAAGTGAGGGTATATCATAATTCCCTTAATGTTGCAAATCACTACATCAGTTGCCATACATGATAAGCTCATACAACCTATTATACCTTTAAATCCATGGATTTGATTCCCATAAACTCTTTTTCTTTCTTCTTTGTGTATTTGACCTTGAATAGTTAAATACAGGATCTTACATTCTTCTTTAATATATTTAATCTTGAAGGCTTTCACCACATCTAAATACTTTGTCAGGATGTCTTCAACCTTGATTCTGCCATCCAGCTCTGGAGCATTAGCAAGACTTCATTTAGAGTTATTAATTAAAAATATCAAACAAAATGTCTCAACAAGAGGCAAATCACTAGGATAGTTTACTCCAGGCCCATACATAATGACTGATCTTTAGTTTAAAAATTATGAATTGTCATAATGCATTATAATCCAATTATTTTCCATCATATATATATATATATATATATATATATATATATATATATCAGGAATTAGCCAAATATCTTATTGACATACATATGATTTCAACATTCCCTTTTCCCTTGATCAATCAATGTAATAATCTAATAAAATAGTAGAAATAAAGTTGTGAGGACATGATTTATTTTTATGAACCTACTTGTGCTTCTAAGACTCAACATTTTAGATTACTCAGAAGTTTGTAATAGATTTTGCTTCAAGTTCAAATGAACATTTCACAGTTTCTAAACTCCAGTGTTTTCTCAGCCATAAACTTCAGGACTCCCCACAGTCTTCTGGCAGCTCACTTATTTTACTTGTATCTTAAATGTTGACAACCATAGCTCTTTGATCATAATTGCTGTTATTTTATTATCTTGTGATATACTTTTATTTTTCTGAGCCTGGGAACCTGCACTTAAAGTGACAAAAAGCTTTCTTAATGTTATAGTAAACTTATCTTCACGTCCCTTTTAACAATGCTCACAGCGCCTTCTCCCTTGGGGGGAAATTTGCCTTGTACAAAGAGATGAAAGAAATAGACAAGTTAAAGACCTCTGTCTTTGTTTGCTTTTGATTTTAAGTTAGGAATACAGCATCTGAACAAAACAACTGGGATACACTTTATTTCTTACTCCTAAAGGAACCAAAAGCTATTTCATGTGTATGCTTCAAAGTGTTTTATTTTTAATCCTCAACTTGTCCTGCCATTTAGCCTCTCTGATACAATTCTTACAAATCCACACAACTCTTTGAAAAATATGTGTTGCTACAAGCTTCTTCTTTCATCTTTATGTTATTTCTGAAAAAGAAGCACGTAAGACTTTATTCTTATTAAAGCAGCTAACATAACAGATGATAGAATGAAAATCCAGGCCTCTAGTGAGTTTACCTTGGAAATGTAACTTATAAATGTAAGTACTTATGAATGTCATTTAATACTACACACACACACACACACACACACACACACACACACACAGTAGTAGTCTTTTTAAAGCAATGTTTTGATAATATACATTATGAGTCTATGTAAAGTATTTTGCCAACCAGTGTAAGTTATAATTATTAAATTGTCTTTATCCTCAGTAATTTAGAATTATAAAATGTTGATAGTGGAATGAATATAAACATCTTAAGGATCATCTCCTAGATAAATATGTTCTAACTAGTTGATTATTACAACTTTCCATATCCTAAAAGTTATATTTATACTGAGAAGCAGAATTAAGTATTAGTATGCGTGTGTAGTAACTTCATCTTTAAAATATTTGTGAATTTCAAATATACATATGGAAATGAGCAGTGTATAATAATAATAATCCAATAACTACTACTTAATGAGTATTTATTTTGTGTCAGAACTGTGCTAAACCTTTTAATATATGTTTTCCTATTTAATCCTTTCAACAACTATTGAGTATTTTCCACTGTCCTCAATTTAGAGGCAATAAAAGAGACAAACAGTGAATGGTGAAATCAGGGGTCTGAGCAAACCTATTGAGTCCTTAAGAGGAGAAACTGTCTAGAGTTACAGAAACTGTAAGAGAGGTAAGAGAGGCTTTTGTGTTATCAAATAATTTTAAGCCAATTTGCATTGAATTTGTAGCTCCAGCCATCTAACTCTTTTTCTTGAAAGGACTTGTTTTGGAGATTATTTTCCCTTCCACCACTTAGTCACAATCCTTGTACATGAACAAGCAAATAAAGATGTGTTGCAAAGCACAGGGAAGTAAGTGAGTACAGCATAGGCCTCCACAGTAAACCACGGTGGGACTAGTCAGAAACAAATGTCACTTCTTTTTTCCCCTAGGCCAGTGGTTGGCAAACTGCGGCTCTTTGGCCCCTTCAGTGTGGCTCTTCCACAAAATACTGGCTCTTCCACAAAATACCAACTTCTGTGCATGGGCCACGAAGTTTCAATCGCACTGTACATGCGCGCCCGCACGTGTATTTTGTGGAAGAGCCAAAGAGCCGCATGTGGCTCGCAAGCCACGGTTTGCCGACCACAGCCCTAGGGTATTTAGAGTTGGCAGTCAGAATGCCAAGACATAAGCTCTATGCAGAAAAAAATTATAGTTAATTTCTCATGGCAATTATTTTTATAACTAAGGCACTTACATGACTAGTGAGAAGCTTATTCTTCAAAAATAAGAATAAGTCGAGCAATTATTCAACATGTGCTGGTGAGGATGTGGAGAAAAGGGAACACTAGTTCACTGCTGGTGGGAATGCAGACTGGTGCAGCCACTATGGAAGACAGTATGGAGTTTCCTTAAAAAATTAAAAATGGAACTTCCCACTTCTTGAAATATATCCTAAAAAACCCAAAACACCAATCAGAAAGAATATATGTACCTCTTTGTTCATGGCAGCGTTGAAATCCAGTGCAGTCCTTTTTCTCAAGAAGACACAGACCACAACATCACAATAGAGTGCGATGATTTATTTGTTAAAGTACGTGAGGGGCCATGGGAGCACATGTAATACAACAAACTTTAACTGCATTCTTAATATGTGTCAAGGGCCTTGGTAAGTGTGAACATTTACTGATTCCAGTGGCCTAAAATCTCCTTTTCTTTTCCAACACCAACCTGGTAAATTTTGAGGAATTATGTCTTTTCTCTGTGATAAATGTGGAATGATTACAATTTGCCTTCTAGTTCTAAGGATCTACTTGAATCCTACCCATTCATTGGCATTTCCATCATGTCTGTGACTTCCTTATAATCTTCCAATTGAACTGTTTTATTTAAATTGCCAGAATTGGTGTTTATTGCTTATAATTAAAGTAGTCTAATAAGTATACATGCAATCAGACCAGTCCTTCCAAAACGAAGTCCATGTGTGGAGAAATACTTTCAGTATATGGTGAACACTCAGTTTCATGACACTTTTCCTGCACAAAAAACTACTCTATTTCCCAATCTAGGTCTTTTAACATGTTCTTTCTTCTACTTAAAAAGCTTTGCACTCTGTATCACTCGCATTTTACACTTCAAATATTAACCCCATGAAGAAGGTCTTTTTGATTTCTAGACAAGGTTACACCTATGTCTTGTTATATACTCTGGTGGCACTTCTTAATACTCTATAGCATTTATCATGACTTTTTAGTTAATTATTTTGGTACTGATGTATTTAATATTTGTCATCTGCTCCTAAAGAGCCCACCCTATAAGGGCAGGGACTTTGCCTCAGCCCAACTAGGACAGTTTCCTAAACTCAGTAGGCATTCAAAAATGTTTCATTGCATGAAAACATCAATGATTAAGTATCTTATGATGTGTACACGTTGTCAAAAACACACATCTTAAAAAGACACCTACTCTAGCTTGGAGTGAAGAAAAAAAAGCTTCGTGATTCCAAATCTGAATCTTGACGGAAGATCAAGAAAATCAGAAGAGTGAGCCCTTCGGGAATGGAGAACAGTATGAATAAAAGGCCACGTTGGTAGAATTGTAGGCAGTTCAGAATGGTTTTGAGCAGGGGTGAGAATGAAAAGATCAGCAGAGTTCTCCTCATAAGGAGCCTTTAATGTCATGCAAAAGAACTTGGAATGTTTTCTGCATTTGGGGGGAGGATTTTTAAAAGTGTTTAAGTAGGGCATGGATCTGGTCAGATGTGTATTTTAGGAATATCACTCTGTTGGAAAAGAAGAGAAAATTAAAGCTGGCACAATGAGTCACACAAGGTTATTGTAAAAGAATGGAGGTGAGAAGGGCCCGAGTTAAAAAACAATGGTAGAAGCTATGGAGATGTGGACTGCATTTGAGGAATATTTAGAAGATATAATTGGCAGTAATTGGGATTTCGGTGGGTGTGAAAGAATACATGAAAAGAGGAATATTTGGGGAAATAAAAGGAAGTGATATTTTCACTTTTTGTCATACTAAGCTTGCTATGCCTTTGGGACATCCAAAATAAAATGTCCAGACAATTTTTAAACATAAAGATCAGGCAATATTTTTGTCTCAAGACACAAATTTTGAAGTCATCAGTACATGCTTGACAGTTTCCTAGTTTTAAAAAAGTACTCTGATATTTCTTCAAATATAAAGGGAGGAAAAGATGCTGAGATAAAATTTTAGAAGTTGATAAGGTTCATACAAATTTTTTATTTTTTACCAAAGAGGTAACAGCACTTTAAAGATAACTCTAATATTATAGGAGGGAAACAGTAATAAAAACATTATTTTAACTAATATTTCTAGTTATTTTTAATTGACTATACAATGAAAAATAAAGAAACTAGTACTTTTATCTTTCATCACACTTCTTCCTTAAGTTCTGAATTTTGGGGTTCTAATACTTACATTCAAGATTTATAATATTGTTGTTAGTTTCTAAAACATAATGGTTTAGCCTTAATTGTAAGACTATATTGTAAGATACTCACAATGTGAAACAGTTTCTTCATCCTGAATATAGTTCATTTGAATTTCCCTTTGGGTTAGCTAAATAGCATTTTATTTATTTATTATTTATTTATTTATTTATTTATTTATTTATTTATTTTAGCATACCTCAAGGAGACTCTTCTGAATGCTTACATGTTTGAGAATAACCACACTTTGAGGTAATTTGGCTAATGTAACTATATTGGGTTACTCTTTCCTTTAGAACTACGTATATATGGCCCCTACTGTTTTCTGTAATTTAGTGTTGTGGAAAAGAGCAATTTGCTTTCTCTGTCTGCACATTTGAAAAATAATTATTAACTTTTAATAACTTGATATTAATATTATTTTATCTTAGTCACACTACACAAGCTTGAGTTGGTTCGTCAGATGCTCTTTTAATCGTCAATCATGTTTTTCATTATTATCATTTAAAATTCACTACTATAATTTGGGTGTTTTTTTTGTTTATTTCTTTGTTTTCCTTTGGTGGAGGGAAGGGAGACCAATTGTCCTTAATTGGATTCTTTGCCCTCTCTATGTTTTTTCTAGTTGTTTCAATCTCTTTTCCCTCTGTAATTAATCCTAATTTTCTTTTATATCAGTTACTAGAGGCCCAGTGCACAAAATTCATGCACAGGTACAGTCCCTAGGCCTGGACAACGATTGAAGTGTGAGCGCCTGGCACGGAAGGGCAGGTCCCAGCTGACGTCTGGGCCCTGGGCAGCATCTGGGGACCCATGCCCCTGCACGCCCCCCTCTGCCTGAGTCACGGTGCCCAAGTCTCCACACGGAGATGTCGTGACCTCGTCTGGTCGCTGCAGGCCGGGGTGCAGCGTGGGCCTCTAGGCTGCCCAGTGGCGCCGTATGGAAGCTGGGCAGGCAGCGTGCTCTCTCCCAGCTGGCCTCATAGACTGGCTCCAGTGCAAACCCACAAGGAACCTGACCGACGGCTGTAGCTCAGCTCACCCAGAAGAGGCTGTGCAAGTGCAGGGCGGGCTCCTCATGGGCGCCTGGCACCTGAGTGCATGGGCTCCCCTGGTGCATGAGCCCTGGCGTCCCAGGGGAGGGGAGCAGGGGGAGTGAGAGCGAGCTCGGCAGACACCCGCATTCTCATCACACCTCCATCCCCATCACTCCCAGGTAGCAGGCAAGAGGGCACAGCACATCGCTGACTGTCGCCCCCTGGTGGTCAGCGCACATCATAGCGAGTGGTCGAACTCCTGGTCTCTCAGTCGAACGACCACCTGAGGGGACAGTTTGCATATTAGGCTTTTATTATATAGGATTCCACTTTTAGTGTGTCTATTATGTTTTATTTCTGTTTGTAATTTATTCATAAATTCTATAGTGGTGTCATTTTGGCCTACAGTCTCCCATTTACTTAATTCCTTCTCATCATCTCAAGTTGTAGTTATGAGGCCATAATATTCATGTTGCTAATGTTAATGTATTTTTGTGTCAGAGTTACTGATAAGTAAATTTTTTTCTGTCCCTTACATAATATGTTCTTCCATACTGGCTTCTTCATCAGTATTTAGCAAGCTGCATTGTGTGGTGTTTATTTTTTCTCTGTGTTATGTCCACAAAATTGCCATTCTATTTCTTTTTTTATATGATAAACTCTGAATTATTCTTGATACAATTTCAACTTCATAGTTGAATTATTTGCCTTCTTGCCACCTTGCCAAATTACAATTGAGGAATTGGTATTTTTCTGTCCACTTTTGCATAACCTAAGGATTTAATAGGGGAAGGATGGGGAGAGATATCCCATTGGTATTGGTTCTGCCATTTATTCAACATCTTATTAAATTTCCTGCATTAGTGTTGACTCTGCCCGTTAGCGATGTACATTATTCATCAGAGGGATACCCTTATTCTTTGCATTAAGTATGGAAGCCTGGGTATGATGATTTCTATTGGGTTTTCAAGCTTCTACTAAGATCCTAAGAGTTTGTAGTGGTAGATAAGAGCTCCTACTATTTAGGGTATTATTTCCCTCTCCCCCAAGATTTTATTGGATACTCCTAAAGAAAGGTCTCTAAAAACTGAAGGTTTTAAATAAAAATTCACAGGATATATTGTACTACTTTTGGGGTTGGGAGTGAGGATGAAGGAGGAGTAAAGAGCTGCTTTGAGTTGAGAAAGAATCATCTATTTCTGTCCTTGGCTACCACTTTTTACAATTTATGGTATGTGATTTTAGCCTTTTACTACTTTGGGTTCTGCTAAGTTTTTATCTGATCATTTTCTTGCGGTTTTACTTTTAAAAATATAGTATGAAGAACTGCGGAGGGAGAGTCTATAATACAGCACCATTAAATTGTCTTTATACAGATTTATGTTATGCTTTATTTCTAATTTCCCCCTAGAGCATAGCACAGTGGTTCAAAATATCTTTTGAATTTAATTGAAATTGTAAATTGACATGAATGTAAAATTTGTATTAGCCAAAAAATAGTTCATCAATTTGTTTCCTACAATATGTGGTGGGAATTTCTTAACTAATTTATTTGTCTCATTTAAATAATAGCATAAATCAGCTAAACACTGACTATGAATTCTGCTTGCCATTTATTTAAAAAACATGCAATTTAGATCCAGACTAAAAGAAACATCTACTTACAAGTTATTCATTGACAACCATTGTAGAGTCTGTTTGTCATCTAATCCTGATAGTAACAGATATTAACGGCTTTTCCAACTGTGGTCTCTCCTCTTGCTATTTCTGTCTCATTTACAAATAGTTATTTTTTAAATTATTTTTATCCTCACCTGAGGATATGTTTATTGATTTTAGAAAGAACGGAAAGGAGAAAGAGAAACATTGATGTGAGAGAAACATCTGTTGGTTGCTTCCCATAAGTGCCCTGACTGGGGATTGAACCTACAATCCTTCGGTCTACAGATGGCACTCCAACCAGCCAAGTCATCCAGTTTGGGCTACAGATATTTATTGATCCCTTACAATGTGTCATGTGAGTAGCTCTGATATCAAAAGTAGTGGTCCAATTGTTTGCAATAACCACTTTCTGTCTTTTTTCTGGGAAAGGGTAAATATCTTCTTTATACTTTCTAGAGCTTACCAATACTTTATATTTCAGAGCTCTCCCCTTTATCTGACTTCCTTTTTATCTCGTTAGCTTCCTTTTATCAAATTGCTCTTCTTAACAGGAGAAATTTTTAAAAAGCACAGAAGATGACTAACAACTGTTTTCCTATACCAGTGATTAAAAGGGAAATAACAAACATTCATTCACAAGACGAAGTTAGATGACCTGGACCATATTAATGGATTCTTACAGTTAGTAGAAACTTCTAAATATTAAAGATAATTGTTATTTAAATCAGTAAACGCTGAAAGGATGCAAAGTAACTATATGAGGTAGATGACAGACATGCAGTTGATGACACTAGTTCTGAGGAAGGACAGGTGAGCCCTGAAAAACCACCACCCACTGAAGGTGGAGGGAACAAGGAGCCACTAGGCAGCAATAATGAGAAGTCACCTTGGCTGGAGGAATCAGAAGGCATGGAATCACACAAGCCAAAGGTGGAGAGCATTTCAAGAAGGGAATTGTGAGCAGTTTCAAAAGCAGCTGATAGATCAAGAAAGATAAGCACAGACAGGAGATGTTTGTCTTCATAAAGTGACCTTTGAGAGAGGAGGTTTAGTGAAAGCCAAAATGAAGTGGGTTGAGTGACTGGTGAGAATCTAAAAGCAAGGACAGGCTAACCTTAGAAGAGCTGAGTCATAAATGCCAGAGAAATCAAGTAGTATTATAGAGGGGTCGGTGAAGGTCAGGACATGAGTCGGCTTCTTTCTCTTTTTGAGAGAGAGGCTCCAATTCATATTACAAGGCAGAAAAAGGGAAGAGGATAAAGATACTGGAGAGGATGGGGAGCAAAAACTCTTAGGGAATATCTTAATCAATAAAGGGAAAATAAAAAAAAATAAAAAACTCTTAGGGAAAGAGGAAAAAAAGAATCCAAGAATAGAAGGAGAAACTACATGTTGAGAAGAGCAGTGATTTTTGATGAGGTTATCAGGGAAACACATGCAAACTAGTGTTCAGGACAGGAGGGTCCTCAAGGGACTACTGATTCTATGTTAGCTTTCTTCACATAGTTAACTTTACCCAGAGATCCCTCTTAGTGAAGAAGAACCCTTATATGGTTCTCAGAGAGAAAAAGAGAAAAGCACAGGTTGTATATTCTTCCACATTCTTTATCCCCCAAATCCAGAATTTATGTAATGTCTAATAACATTTTGTTACCTAAATTACTACTTTCCCTTCCCCTAATTCTATGTAATGATAATATGGAAATTAAAACATAAGCTACTTACCTCAGCTATTCCTATCATGACTCACAGTATGAATATTTATAAGTACATTAAAACAACTTATCAAATAAAAAATCAAAATGCTTCTTTCATTTAAATATATATAAGGTATTGCAGTCATTTTAATTTTTCCTTCAGTTGTCAGTAATCTCATGCAATAATTGAGAACTAATTATGCTTCTAATGACTTTTCAATATTAAATAGCAAACAAACATCTAACTTGTTTAAACCAATTTCAACAGGCTCATATTTCCAGGGAATTGATTTTTTTAAGCATCTCGATTATTTAACATATCTGATAGTTTAAGCTGCTGGTATAGAAATATATCTAAATGCCACTGCCTGTTTTATAGAAAACTTCACCAAATTAGTTACTAAGCTTGGCTTCAGTTCAGAGATGCCTGTTTAAGTTTTACTAATTTGATAAGACAATGGCTCTGATCCCAGAGTTTACTTCAATGCTATCTTATGAGACTGCATCAGTCATAATTATTTTTTAAAACTCTGTGTTTAAGACTTTGCAGTCAGATAGATCTAAGTTTGAATTCCAGGTCTGCCACTGATTTGTCATATGGTATCTGCCACAGTACTTAACCTCTCTGAATTCAATTCCTCATCCAAAAAATGGGGACAGGAGCTATATGTAAAACCACCATACTCAGTACTAAATCACTCCTCAGTATTTTGGATCCCCACTAATAGGCTAATACCAAGAAAAGAGAGAGAGACATTTTTGACCAAAGCATGGTGCCACTAAATTACCCAGAGCACCAGGATGGAGGGGCTACAAACTGAAAAATGATGTGCCTGGTGGTTGAAACGATTCAAAGTAGTAGCAGCTGTGCCCAAAAAACAGTAAAAATAATGAGAAATGGTAAAATGTGATACTTCACCTAAGGGAGTCAAGAAAATATCTGCTTAGGGAAAACATTTAGTAGGGGGCTGGAAGGCCACATTAGGAGGTAATGGCTACCACACCAGGGTACTTTAGCAATTATTATAAACAAAATTCATGCAAGGGGCTCATCTCTCGCAGCCCCTCACAGCCCCTCGCAGCCCCTCGCAGCCCCGGCTGGCTCTCGCAGCCCTGGCTTCCCCTGGAAGGTCGTCCAGACGGTCATTCTGCTGTCTGGTCTAATTAGCATATTAGCTCTTTAATATATAAGATAAGATTATATCTCTATCTGTAGGTTGGCAAGACCTACGACACTTTAAGTTGCATCTATGATGGTATGCACCTCCACTCTTTAAAAATATAACATTTTTAAATAGAGGTATTACTTAGTTTTATTTTTAAAGTTGTGTTTTTGTGTATAAGTATATTTTCACCGTGTAAATATGGTTATACCTATAACATATATAAAATAATACATCATATATACCATATGAATTTGTTTAATGTGTTATTAGGTAGCTACATAACTATTGCTTTTACATTTCTAGCCAACTTAATTTTTACCAGAAAATTATTTCCCTCTTCCAGGTTGTTTCCCAATTCCCCTATTACCTATTCTTAGAGTCTTGCATTACTCTCTTAGCTTCCTTGACTCATACCTATTCGGGCAATCAATGATTCAAGTAATAAATTGATTCATTTTTCTCAATGCCTCACACATTTGTCTTTTGCAAGCCATTACTTTGCCACCCTCCCCTTCCCCCCAGTTTAGATCCTTATCACTCATTCCTAGACTATCCCATCTTTCTTCCTACTGACCTTGCTGTCATTGTTCATTCAACACCATATGGGGCAAGACTGAGTTTCTTTTGATCACATCATGCTCTAGTTCAAACAATGTCAATAATTTTCACTTAGCAAGACAAGTTCAGGATTTCTCCCTCTAGTCCCTCCACTCATTGGCTCCCACACACCTAAATTCTCATTGGTTTCCAATGTTAATTAACCTTCTGCTCCATTCCAATTGACCTGAGCAATTTAATTAGCATGTTCTACCTCCATAATTTTCCAGAAGCTATGCCTGGGATGAAACTCTATTGCCTCCATAAAGTCAACTCTAAATCACCAATATACTGAGAGTTGTCATTCCACTGAACTTTTGCAGCATTTACTGTTGACGTCATTCATTAAATAATAAGTCACCTAACTTACTATAACTCCTTTATGCTGTTTCTTGCCTCTAGTAATTGTTCTTGTTACCTTGACTTGTATCCTGAAACTAGATTATAAGCTCACAGATGAGATTCTTGCAATATATTTTATCAGCACACCTAGCACAGAAACTGGATTTTCAATATTTTTACTTTGGCTTAATTTGGACCCATTATTACAGCGTATAGCTATACACTATGAAGTCATTTTTTTTTCACATACTGTTCTTTTTTCCCCTTTAAATATTTAAGAAGATAGAATCACAAAGATTGAATTTGAGGAAATTCAATAGAAATGGTTATTATCGATTAGTCTAACTCTAAATGGACATAAAGTCTCAAAAAAACTTGAACTCTACCCATGTTCTTTTAACTGACATTTAGAATAATGACTATTCATCAATATAAATGGCACATTGTTTTACAGTGCAAAACAAAAGAGCATGATTTTCCTCTCTTTGTTGATTTATCCCAGAAATGTGGAACTTTAGCATCACACGTCCATACTGAGATGGCAAAGGGTTTGCAGCATGACAGTTTCAACGAAAACTCTATGCTCTGTAGTAAACCACTATTAAACACATGCTGCTAAATATAGTGCAAGACATACATTACAACATTTCTCTTATTTGACAAAACACATATTCACAGAAACTTTCACGTTGGAGATAAGAACTTGGTGATTAATGACTCCCTCTCCCAGTAGATCCCATTAGAACATGTGCATCAAAAGAATGAGGACGTTGTTTTCTTCACCACTGCATCTCCAAGTGCCTAGAACATGTAGTCAGTGCTCAAAGCCTATGACTTTATTGAATAAATGAGCAAGTAAAATTTATTTAAATTCAATCCATTATCTTTAAATGTTAACATTCTAAAATGCAAGTGTCGCCGAAACCGGTTTGGCTCAGTGGATAGAGCGTCGGCCTGCGGACTGAAGGGACCCAGGTTCGATTCCGGTCAAGGGCATGTACCTGGGTTGCGGGCACATCCCCAGTGGGAGATGTGCAGGAGGCAGCTGATCGATGTTTCTCTCTCATCAATGTTTCTAACTCTCTATCTCTCTCCCTTCCTCTCTGTAAAAAACCAATAAAATATAAAAAAATAAAAAATAAAAAAAAATAAAATGCAAGTGTCATGCTAGTCTCTATGAACACAAAACTTTCTCAGAAGTTTACAATCAAGTTGAGTTATTTAAAATCTGTTCTAGAATCCGACTATTTCAGCAATAAAAAGACCTTGACCCTATCTCATTCTAACATCACTCATTTTCAATTTGTATGAAAATCTAAAGCCACATGGTCAAAAATAGTGAGCAAAAATAAATTTATATGAATTTTGTAGTAAGTAGTATAAAAAATTGGGATAAAATGAGAAAAATATCCTGATGATACTAATTTCAGCAAAGTGAAAAGGTAATTGGATGATGCTTAAGATATATAGTTCTGCCAAAGATTCAAGAATAGTTTGTTACAACTCTGAGAATTTATCTAAAGAACTTCTACATGGCATATTTACCTTATGTTACAAAGCTCTTCAATGTGTTTTTGTACAAAAGTTCTTATTTTTCATCTACAGCTAAAGCAGGACATTCACTAAGAAGCAATAAGTAACTTCTACTTGCAGGATGTACCTTAGCCTCTGGAAACCTTCACCTAGGCCCCCAGTTTCCTCCTCCTGCTCCTCCTTCTCCTCCTCCACTACCACCTCCTCTGCCTCCCCCGCCTCCTCTTTCTTCTTCTGTCAATTGCTTCCCTGCCCCCCCCCAGTTTTTTTTTTAGGTATAATTGATGAATAAAATTTCTTTCCTCCTTTCATTTCATCTCCTGAATATGACTGATTATGTGTGCCTGAGTGCCCGTGAAGCATGCATGCACATGTACACAGACACACACACACACACACACATGTTTTACCCTTGATCTCAGATTTGCACAAAGGTTTTGCTTTCTCTCCTATCTGATTTTGGTCATACCTTAAATCTAATCTGTTGAACAAATGTCCAGTATCTTTCTCATGCTCACCTAGCAACTAAACCCTAGCCAGACTGATTTGGACTTAGCCTTGTCTCTGAAAGCCCACACTGTCTCATCTTTTCAGGACAATAGATAGGACACGACTTCATTTTATATATCAGCAAACAAAATGCCTAGAAAGGTTTTTCAACCTGCTAAGCAATATAACAAATTGGAAACGGACTTAGATTAGAATTCTATTAACTGTATTGACATCAAAATATAAGTTATTAATTTCAAAATGTATTGACGTCTTGATTACATACATTTATATATACATATACATATGTATTTATATTTATTTACATACTAGAGGCCCGGTGCATGAATTCGTGCATGGGTGGGGTCCATCAGCGTGGCCTGTGGGGATTGGGCTGAAACCAGAAGTCCAATGCCACCTGCTGCTCCTGCCTGCTGCTCCTTCTCAGCCCAACCCCACCGTGCCTGTCATGGGCTCATAGTCAGTCCTGATCTGGAGAGGCTGGCACTGCCACAGCAGTGCAGCTAGCTGTGAGCCCTGTGTCTGGCACCTGTCCCGAGGCGGAGTTGGGTGGGATGCAATCAGCCCTCCTGACTGGCGGTGGGATGCTTTTGCAGGCCCTGGACCCAGATCCATCCCACTGACATTCGTGCCCACTGACGTCCATGCCAGTTGTCAGGAGTCAACTGGCAGCCACTTTTATATTGTTTCTTCCTTGCGAAATGTCTAGGGAGGGAAGCAGCCATGGTGCTCAAGGCCGACTTCCAGGAGGCTTGCAGCGCTGTTGGGATTGTGCCGGTGGTGCCTAGCCCATTCTTCAGAGATTGGACCTGCAAGATTACTGAGGGAGGGAGGGAGTGGCTGCCCCTGGGCTGGAGGGCCACCAAGATGAGTTGGTCAGCTGAGAGGCACTTCCGCTGTAGGAGCACACTGACCACCAGGGGGCAGCTCTTGCTTTGAGTGTCTGCCCCCTGGTGGTCAGTGCATGTCATAGCAACTGGTTGGTTGGTTGCTTCGGCTTTTAGATATATAGATGTATAATATACACATATATTTTTACATATGTCCTCCCAGAAATGTAGCTTTTTAAAATCAGTTTATGAATCTAGTGCTAAATTCATACTAAGTGAATGAATAAATAAATAAACACCCTAATGGTGTAGTTAATCCATTTAGAAAACCTACCATTAGTGGAAAGTTATAAAACTTGTTGGCCCACCACATATTTGGCAAAGACTTCAAAGATGGCTGAAACTCTTCAAAGATGGGGTAACTATACACTATCATGTATTTGTGATGACAAGGAAAGATTTCTTCTGGATCATGGATGAAAGTGAGATTTAAACATTAGTTCTGTAATTGGAAATTTGGCTATGAATCACACAAACTTAATATTTTAGAGCGTAACCTATAAAATGAACAAAAATTAAACAGATTTCTAACCACTATTAAGCATTTAATAGAGGGATAAGTGCATTGACTATATAATCAGGAACCCAGACTCTTATAGTTTGGTGTATTTTTTTTACCAGGAACAAAGGCAAAATTAGATACTTAAGTCTGA
This sequence comes from Myotis nattereri, assembly GCF_964212035.1. Taxonomy (NCBI): domain Eukaryota; kingdom Metazoa; phylum Chordata; class Mammalia; order Chiroptera; family Vespertilionidae; genus Myotis; species Myotis nattereri. The sequence continues at coordinate 37,882,253 of NC_138082.1, forward strand.
CTAAATAATGCCTATAGTTTAAAGAAGCTGGAATGTTAACATGTTTTAGCTATAAAGAATAGGAATCAGTTTCTCTTTCAAATATATACATTAATTATTTCTTTAAAATGTCAGCTTTTATGTTCAAAATGAAAAGAACTAGCATTTCAATAAGAAAGTACCACATAGTACAAATAACTCTATTATTTCATTTAACCCTCATTTAATAATCACATGAGATGAATAGCTCTGTATTATTTTTCAGATGAAGAAACTAGATCTCAAAGAAAATGGTATCACTTTTGTGAGCCCTTAACTGCTAAGTGCTAAAACTAAGATACAAACCCACATTCACCTTACCCCCAAAACCCTTATTCTTTGCTCAACTGCTTCAAAGGTAAAGTCATTACAGAAGCACAATTTCTACGTTTTCTTCGATTGAAACCATTCATTTAATAAAAAGCATTTAAAAGAACATGTTGTAAGATGTTCAAGATGAAAGTTTCCTCTTTAAGTATTGAGTCTGTCCCTCTTTACCAACGTGTTCTCGCCAAAGGCAAAGGCCGTGACTTGGAGGGGCCTATCCTGTAACATATCAAGCATGTCACAATGCACTCATAGCTTACATTAAATCGAATTGATTTATAACTACATTCTTTGAGTTTCAAATAACTGCCTAACATATTTTATAGGCATTTTTATGAAACATTGATTTATATTTTGAAATATTTTTTAAAGTGCTAAGTCCACTTAAAATTTTCAGGCCGTATGTTTTTTGTTGTTGTTTATTTGTTTTAAATATTTTTTTATTGATTTCAGAGAGGAAGGGAGAGAGCGATAGAAACATCAATGATAGAGAATCATTGATCAGCTGCCTCCTGCGCGTCCCCTACTAGGGATCATGCTCACAACCTGGGCATGTGCCCTGACTGGGAATCCAACTGTTATCTCCGGTTTCCTAGATCAATGCTCAACTACTGAGCCACACCAGTAGGACCAGGCCCTATGTTTTTCAATAGGTCCAGTAAAACTCATAATTCCCTGGCACTATGTCTTTATTGACCTATGGGTGGGGGTAGGGGGTTAATGGCACTGGGAAAAGAAAGGCAAAGTCCTTTACTTGTGTAACTTAGTAGATATCAGGACCAGAGACCCAATGGTCTAGTTTTCTATCACATGCCTCCATATGCATAGAATTCCACACAACACATTATGTACAAGACAGATTTGGGGGTCTGTGTTCAAGCAGTCTCTCCTATGAAGCTCAGGCTTGGAGTAGAATTTCAGCTGGATATTAAATGACATTTAGATTTGAAAGGATATGTAACTAAAGTATTAGTAATATTAGTAATAGTCTTGGTATTTTATAAAATAAATAAACCATAATATGCAGCCATAGCATAATGGGGCATCATGACCAACCAGTTATTCAGTATGTTTGAAGATTGTGTGTGTGTGCATGTATGTATCCATGTACATATCCAACAATAAGCATAAATTATAAAATTTCAATACATGCAAAGTTATCTCATCAAATCTCATTTCATAAATCCAGAAAATGATACTCAAAGACATGAGGTGATTAATTCTTTCATATAGCTACACCATAGCAAACTTGAGACTCACAATACACAAGTTATTGTTTTTAACTGCTTTCATACTGCTGCTGCAAGCAATTTCTATAGATAAATCATGATAGTCAGTAATCCTTTTCAACAAAAAAATTCCTACCTTACATCCTAATTTTGAAGAACAATATGATGAGTAATCTGAAAACCATTAACAAGCAGTGAGAAGCCAGGTTAGTCAGTTCAAATCCTGAGGCTGCAATCTTTTTTTCAGTCCATGGTTTCTACTTTGCTCAAAACTTTAAACTTCTTACTCTTTTGTAATACCTCAAATATTTCAGTAATGGCTCATGCATAGGGTGGGGCTTTCATTCCTTTGTGTTTCACTAATAACGGCACACAGCTTCACGTGCAGGTTTCAACACATCTTCCCTAGAAGGGGGAACTACTTAAACCTCAAGGCCACTGCTAACAAAAGAAAAGATTAGACAGAAAAGATTTCAGGAAATTTTAAAGACAATTTTTAATTAGTTCCTGTAATTTTGCTCAGAAGGGTAACCACATTCAACAATAACATTTATCCTTCAGTCCTGAGAACCAATGGGTGTCACCAGCAGATGTAGACAAATCGGCTTAAGCATCACTTTTTTAAGAGAGATTTTATCCACTTATTCTCTCGATGCTCTGCACCTTTTGTGCAGATCTGGTTAACTTGAAATCCACTTTTAGTCTCCCTATTTTAATTCTTATTTTCTGACTAAGAAAATATAAATTTATTTTTAAGTTTTCAGAAGGTTTCAGTAAAGATCAAAGTAAGTGTCTTTGATCTTTTATACCAGTGGTTCTCAACCTTCCTAATGCCGCGACCCTTTAATACAGTTCCTCATGTTGTGGTGACCCCCAATTTCATTGTTACAAATTGGACATAATTAAAGCATAGTGATTAATCACAAAACAATATGTAATTATATATGTGTTTTCCCATGGTCTTAGGCGACCCCTATGGAAGGGTCATTCGACCCCCAAAGGGCGCAACCCACAGGTTGAGAACCGCTGTTTTATACCAAACCCTGACTTTCAAATATCATTGTTTTTATCTTGTTTAGTAAAAATCTTAGGCAATAAAAAAGATATTAGGTTAATCTTCCTTCAGTACTTTTTAAGTTGCCCATTTCTTAATTTCAATCAGTGGTCTCTGTGGACACTTCATCCCACAGCTCATAAAATCACCATCAACAAGCGCAATGACTAGATTGGCAGCATTTCCAGTTGAGGAAAGGAAAGAGCACAACTCTTTGCTTCAATAATTTCCAAGAGATTAATGTTTCACTCTCACTGCTATGGGCTCTAACACTGTGATCTATAATGCCAAACATTTTTATTCATTATTTTCATCTTCAAAGCAACTCTATAAAGTAGATATTATTAATTATATTATATATATGAACAAACTGAAACTCAAAGAGGATGGATGACTTGCTTAAAGTCACAGAACTAGTAAGTGGCAGAGTTGGGATTCAGGCCTAGGTCTGTCTGTTTCCAAAGGTTATACCTTTTGATTATACCATATTGCTAGAACTACTGTTTTCCTAAGATTGAGGTAGGAGGGACTGAGAAAAGAGAATGACAAAGTAGGTAGTGTAGTCAGGCACTTATTTGAGACCTGAAAATAATGCTATGAATAACATAAATGATAGAAAATATGGGTGTTTATATAAAGTATAACAAATGCCTTAGTTACAGGTTGAAACAATATGCTGCTTCTGACTTTATAAATCTTCCAAATTTCCAAATTCCATACTTAGATAACTTGTTCAGCCACACATGCTCACTTTACTAAACATTGAAAATGAGAAGGATATAACTCTCATTAAAGAAGAATGAAAATTTTGCTCCAGTTGGATTTTGAATTTAAATGGTTGTATTGCATTGAGGTCATACAGTTCAGAATTAACTAGCTATTTCCTGAGACCATACTTATGGAGCATCTGTCAGAGGTAGGATAGATTGTCTGGCAGCATGTTTATGACTCAGCAAAGTAGATGTGAGTAGATAATCTTAATTGCTTGACTAATTATGTATGTGTCTAAATGGAGTTCTTTAATGATTAAGAGCAGTAATGGTTTTTCAGGTAGTTGTACTGAGCCTATCGTAGATAAATTACCAACATTATTAAGGTAATAATACTAGGTAAGCATACATTTTCTTTTTATCAGCATGTTGTGCTTACTCTTAAAAGGCTCTAGTAAATTGGATTTTAATTCCAGTGGCTCCATTAGAGAGGCATTACTTCCAGGAATGTTTTAAATATTTCATATGACATTAGAATAAGAGAGATTTTATCCACTATATCTACAGTAATGTGCTTCATTCTAAACTCATCACCTTTCCCACTCCTCTCCAAATGTGTTCTGCCTTCTTAGAAAAGGCCCTGGTATCTGTAGCCTTAAGTGAAACTTCTGTATCACCATCTCCCCATCTGCCATCCAATTAACCAAGTCCACTGACTCTCTATGGCCTCAGACTTTTTCACTCATATTTATTCTTTATCTTTGACCACAGGGACCATTTTAGAATAAAATCTGAGCACACAAGCCCCCCTGCTTGAAACCATTCGGGGGTTCCTAATCATAACTCCTTCAACATTTTTACAATGTTCCCCTATATGGTGCCCACCTAACCTCCACCCTCACCTGATGCCACTTTATGTTGATTCCGACTGGACTGCTTACAGTTTCTCAAATCTGCAAGGCCTTGCCCTACTTCTGAGACTTTGTCCCTGTTTTTGCCATTGTCTTGAATATTCTTCCCTGCCTTTTCCTTCAGGATTCAGCACAACTTCTTCCCTCCGTTAAGCATTTACTAACTGGTTATGTGCTCTTACTGCGTTTGTAATTTTATTGGGAATGTTTAGAGAATGTAAATCAGTCTAGATCAGGAAGCATAAGCAATGTTAAAAACTAATAAGATGTTATATGTCAATTCTTTGAAATATCATTTTGGGGCTTTTTGTCTTTGTCATGTTTTTTCCTTCATCAAAACATTCAATCAAAATTATTAATAAAAAGTAAAATTCAAATATTCTATTTGTAAAAAAAGGAGTCTTACTCATTATTATATAATAATTACATTATTAATTAAACTATAAATTTAATAACATACACAAATATTTTTAATTATTTTGATTTTTGTTTTGCCTTGTTTTGTTTCCACTTGCATGTGTTCCTTAGAATATAAAATTTTGAATAGGACGTCATATTCTATTTTTTCTCAATTTATTTTATGTGAAAGAGTCAAGATTATTTTATATCTAAGAAAGATATTTTCTCATTAGGAGTTTGATGCTAAAGCCTTTCAGGCTTTTCACTGAAGTGAAATGTAGGCCTATACTTCTAAAAACAATGAGATCAATTTCAAATTCAAGCTATTGCACAGAAAAATTTAATATTAAAAGGGGAAATATAACGATAGTAATTAGGTTGTGGTATGTCTGAAAAGTTGCCAAGAAGAATGTCAAACTAAGTTAGAAATAAGAAAATGAACTGATGCCTGCAATAAGCTCATTTTTATGTAATAAACCCCAGTATGCTCATAATTATAGATCTATATATATAAAAGCCAAGCGACCGTAATGACTGGAATGACCAGAACGACTGGAATGACCGATCACTATGACGTGCACTGTGGCCAGCCAACTGGCCTGATCGGGGTTGGGGCAGGCCAGCCAACCTCCCACGGCCCCTCTCCCTGGCCGGCCCGGCCCCAATTGGCTCTGATCAGGGCGGGCTGGCTGGACCCCACCTGTGCACAAATTCGTGCACCAGGCCTCTAGTATTTTAATAAGTACCCAGATAAAAGAAATATATAGAACACAGTTTTATTTGAATCAGAAAATAAAACAGCTGGAATGTTGTATGCAAAGCTATGTGCTTACAATATGCTTATAAATAATGCCCTGGGGCCACAGTAAGTTGTTTCTGTGGCTGCCTTGTTGTAAAAAATGAGGAAAAGGGAGGATAAGGTACAAGGTCCACTCTAAAATTAGTTTCCTTATAGTCATTACCTTCCACCTATGTTGAAATCTAATCTTACATGCAAGCCAAAATGGACTTTTGAATGAAGTGTGTAATTTTAAATGTTTTTGATAAGTCATGAACTGTTTTATTTTCAGTATTGACTGCAAGTTGCTAACTATTCCCTGATAGCTTATTGCAAAGAACAATAAAGTTTCAGGGCATTACTGGGTAAAATGTTTACTTCTCAATTCAAAGGAAATGAAAAGTAAGCTTAGTCCCTATTTATGTGGGCCCATACACTCATCAACTTAGGAGAAAGGTAAATGACCATTACAGGACAGATACTGCTATTATATGGCAGTATTGAATTGAACTCTTGAACTCCTATGTTCCTCTAAGAAGGCAGCCAAATTGATTATATATTCAGTTTTCTACTCTCACCATTTTACTGACTTTTTAAAAACAGATTCAGATAATTTAAAGAGAGCAATTGGTCATTGGACAAGCACACTCAGGCTTTGGGACCTAAGTCTCAAAATCATGATTATGCAAAATTGTCTATCCACAGTCATCAGCTGAGTGTGGTGCTAATTAAGAGCATGTCTAGACTGAAACAGTCACACAACCAGCTCCAATCCACTGCTAATAGAATTTATCCTTGCTGAGATGATTCCAACTTTTTTCATCCTGTTCATGTGCTGTAAAAGCCATTTTAAATTATCTTATAAATATTAAATGTAAGAGCTCCTGTGGTTCAATGGACTATCATGTGTAGGTAGTTGTGAAATGTGAGGGCAAAGATAAACTTTCTGAAATAATCAGGTAAGTTTTAAGTGGTCTCTATTTTCCTTCCAGAATAAGGGTTCTGCTTAGTCACTCATATCTCCAGAGCCCTGTTCTTCAGACCTGCTACCCAGAGAGGACTTAACTAACACCTGATACACTTGGAAGGGTCTGCTGACATGATATTTCTTCTTCCAACTCATATTAAAATTTAATGATTCCATAATCCATTCCTTCAGGGCATTACAAGGTGACAGGAAGTCATTGACAATCAGTTGGAGCAAATGAGTCAATGGACCCAGTGATTTGTTACTTCTACTGGACTCAAGCCTTCCAGCTGGAATGGTTGATGAAAGGCTCATAGGGAAAAGGAGATTTGAGCTGAGTCTAGGAAGATAAGAACAACTGCAATAGACGGAAAGGGAAGATGACATCTCAATATGTGTACAAATCACTCATATTGGTAAACTAGAATCCAAAGTTTTAAGCTGTTAGCCTTCCAACTTATGTTCTAAGTCAAGACAAGAGTTGTTTTAATAAGTGCATATATACAGGTAGGAAACCAGACATCAAAATAAATAACAGGGTCTATCTCTAAGAAGGAAATGCTTGACATTTATTTTTTTGTTTGATTATCTGAATTTTTGCTTATATAAGAAAAACCTAAATATCAAAGTCATCTTATTTAATACATTATCAAAGAAAAGAAAAAGGAAAAGTTATAGAATTGACACTCCAAGACAATATCACTCACATCCTAATATATAAAATCCCTGGGTTCATCACATCCACAGTGACCTGAGGCTTGACCTAACGCCCAGGCTGTGCACGCAGCAGGCTCTGGTGGGTGGGGACTTGGGGCAGCAGAGATGGGGACAGGGGAGGTGGGGCCAGCACTCACACTCACTCACAACCACACTCATGCACAGACACACACAACACCCACCAGCTCACAGCCTTTTCTCCCTTTCTTTCTCTCTCTTCCAGCTTGCTCTAGGAGCCTCTTTCAGAACAAGAAAATAAAACAGACAGGGCCTGAAGAGGCCTGGATGAAAGGGAGGGAGGGCAGAAGGTGGAGCGGCCCCCACTGGCCCCACCCCCTCCTAGCTGGGAAAGAGGAAGAGGGAGACAGGGAGGCAGGGAGGCCTGGAGGACTGCTGAGAAAAACAAAAAGGGCCAGAGACTGAGTGAGATCAGACTGGCAGGGGAGGGCAGTTAGGGGTGATCAGGCAGGCAGAGGCAGTTGGAGGCGAGATCAGGCCAGTAGGGGAGAGCAGTTGGGGGCGAGATTAGGCCAGCAGGGGAGGGCAGTTAGGGGCAATCAGGCAGGCAGAGGCAGTTAGGGATGATCAGGCAAGCAGGCAGGTGAGTGGTTAGAGAAGCCAGTGGTCCCAGATTGCGAGAGGGATGTCTGACTGCCAGTTTAGGCCCAGTCCCTGGGATCGGGCCTAAACCAGCAGTTGGAAATTCCCCAAGCGGTTCCCAATTGAAGAGGGTGCAGGCTTGGCTGAGAGGAACCCCCTGACCCATGCACAAATTTCATGCACCGGGCCACTAGTTGAAATAGAATAGAAAAAAAGTACATTCTGGTATCACATCAAATAGAACCTCGTGTGGCTAAGTTACAATGAAGAACTTGCTTATGATTACTTCCATGAGGAAGATAGAAGTAAAACAACAAGAGTATGATGTTGCTTATACATAGAAAGATAAATGTATTAATACAGTGGGAAGTCCATTGACTTTGGATAGACAGCCTATGTTTAAATTTCAGACCTACTAACTTCCTAGCTTCTTTGATCTTGAGCAGCTCACCTGTCACCCTCATTCTGTAAAATGAAAGTAATATTTATCTCACAGCATTTTGAGGATATATATTATAGGTGAAATAGGTTTGCAAACTATCCATATATATAAAAGCCTAAGCGACCGACCAACCATTCGACTGTCTGAGCAGTAGCTATGACGCGCAACGACCACCAGGGAGCAGATGCTCCAACCAGTAGCTATGACATACACTGACCACCAGGGGGAAGATGCTCAACACAGGAGCTGCCAAGCTGCAGTGACTTGGCAGCTGCGATTCTCGGTTGATGCACCCGGAACTAGAGAGGAGGGAGCCCGATTCTGGGGTGTGTCACCCGAAAACCCCTCTCTTGTAATCCAAGACCCCTTGGGGGATGTCAGAGAGCCGGTTTCAGCCCGATCCCTGCAGGCCAGACCAAGGAACCCCACTGGTGCATGAATATGTGCACTGGGCCTCTAGTAAAACTATAAAAGATAAGTTATGATTAAACTCTTTACATTTGCCTTTGAGCTTATATTATTTTTTAAATTATTTTATTTGTAGCTTAAAGGCATTTTTCTTTTATGTACTAGATGTATCTCAAAATATGTATTTAATATGTTCCTTGTATGTAACTGTCCATATAAACAGTACGGCTGGTATTGGGCTTGACTCCAACTATGGCTGTGAACTATAAAACTACAGTATAAAAATATCTTTGACTGTCTCCAAGACCTTAAGCAAAAAGTGCCCTTTATTGGCTTAGTAAAGCAGGAATTCTGGGCTATTCACCAAGTAAAATGACCTGTGGGAGAATTTGAGATGAGCCATTCTAGCTCAGTCATTCATGACATTTTTCTTCACTGAAATGTGATGGTGAGTAGCTCTCTGGCATTATTTCTTGAAAATCCTTTAATCACTGGGGCAAGTGGGCAGTGCTTAGGATCCAAGAAGGGAGAATAAATAATCCTTTGAAAAGCAAATCCATTCCGAGTCTGTCCTGCTTGATCTGAAATCCCTGGACATATGGAAAAGTTATTTTCAATAAGAAGATACCTATGGCAAATGAGCAAGTTTCCTGTATTCAGCTTTAGAACCCTCAGCCAAAACTAGAGGAAATAGACTAATGAGCAAAATGAACTGACAAGCAAAATAGAGACAGACTCATAGATAGAGAGCAGGCTGACAGCCATTGGGAATGGGGGTGTGCTGTGGGTGTGTGGAGAAATTGAGCAAAAAAGAAAAAGAAAAAAGAGAAAAAAATTCATGAACATAGACAACAGTGTGGTGACTGCTGGCGGGGGGGTGGGGGGGGCGCAGACAGTGTAGGAGGGATAAATGGTGATGGAAGGAGACTTGACTTGAGGTACAGATGGTGTGTTGTGGAATTGTACAACTGAAACCTGTATAATTTTGTTAACCAGTGTCACCCCAATACATTCAATAAAAGGGGGGTGGGAATTAGGGCCCTAGCTAGTTTGGCTCAGTGAATAGAGCATTGATTTGCAGACTGAAGGGTCCTGGGTTTGATTCTGGTAAAGGGCACATGCCCAGGTTGTGGGCTCCATGCCCAGTAGTGGCATGCTGGAGGCAGCCAATCAATGATTTTCTCTCATCATTGATGTTTCTCTCTCCCTCTCCCTTTCTCTCTGAAATCAATAAAAATATATTTCTAAAAAAAAAAAAAAGAAGAGGAAAAAAAGGAAGAAAGGAATTAGGACAGGTCAAATGCCGTGTAAAACATTCTTCGCCGACTCCTTCCACACCTTTGGGAACCCCTGGAGCCCCGGGGCTGGACCCCGGCAGTCAAGTAAAAAATAAATAAATAAATGAAACAGTAGTGTTAACCATAGTCAAACACAATTATTTTCCTTTGCTCTGTTCATTTTTTCTTTAATTAAATCTTAGCTATGGTACAATTATCAACAATTTGTGTAATAAATGTTCCACAGACTATGGAGGAAATGACTGAATGACTTAAAGCAAGAAATTATAATGATGTGCAGATTGTGATGAAATATATGAGCTTCTCATGAGAAGACCTCATGTGTCTTATCATAGCTAATTGCAAGCTAGGACAGGTAAATTATAGAATACAAATCAAAGGTCATAAAAAACCAATTATGAAAGTAAATCTTCCCTAGAGAATCACCCATATATAATTAAGATTGCCAAAGCCTCTCACATAAACCAGAGTTGGGCAAGAATAAATCCACTATCAATAGGATTGCTGGCATATGTCATCTTGCTTGATTCCAGCATGATCTGTTATCATGCTCTGTGCTTCATGGAACTGGAAACTAAAGCTCAGAGATTCAGATATACCATGTTATTCTAAGGTTAGGGCTCTTAGTTCTACACAAAGCTAACTCCCAGTGTTAAAGTCATGGGAAAGCAGTTTGGAAGTTACTATATGATTTTGGAATAAAGCAATAGTGCCCTAGACTGAGCAGCAAATAAAAATATTGCAGCCTCCACATGGAACACAGGGCCCATCACAATGTCATACCTACACAGAGCCAGGGCACTCTATATGTCACCTGCCTGGGCCCTGGGGGCATTTTAATTTAAGCCCTTGGTAAATACTGCTCCCAAATGTGCCTGGAATTGCTGAAACAAAGTAATGACTAGAAAAGGATGGAAGAAAAGGTAGAATATCCCAAAACTTTCAGACTTGCTCCTTAGCAATCCTATCTAATAAAAGAGAAACATGGTAATTAGCGTACGACCACTACCCTTCCCATTGGCTAATCAGGGCGATATGCATATTAACTGCCAGCCAAGATGGCGGCCAGAAGCCAGGCAGCTTAAAGTGAACATGAGGCTTGCTTGCTTCAGTGACAGAGGACTCCAACGTTCCCCGCCTGCTGCTGCAGGCTCTGAGCTGCAACTCTAAGCAACTATGTTATAAATATAGAAGCTAAACAAAACCCCAGAAACCTGCTTTAGTCCTTTGGGCTTCAGCCAGCAGGATCGCAACATTGTTTCAAATACAGAAGGTAAACAAAGGCCAGAAACCTGCTTTCAGCAGAAGAGGCCTCAGAGCTGGAGCCAGAGCTAAAGCTGGCCCAGAATAAAAAAAAAAGAAAAAAAGGAGCGGTTGGGAGCTTCAGTCACTCTCCAGCCTGAAAACAGCCCTCAGCCCCTCACCCAGACTGGCCAGGCACCCCAGTGGGGACCCCCACCCTGAAGGGTGAGTGACCAGTTGCAAACAGCCATCATCCCCTCATCCAGGCTGGCCAGGCATCCCAGTGGGGACCCCCACCCTGATCCAGGACACCCTTCAGTGCAAACCAGCCGGCCCCAACCCGTGCACCAGGCCTCTATCCTATATAGTAAAAGGGTAATATGCCTCCCAGCACCGGGATCAGCGGAGCCGAGAGGCCTCCCGGAACCAGGATCAGTGTGACAGGGGGCAGTGCCCAAACCCCCTGATCGCCCTGTGGCTCTGTGTGTGACAGGGGATGGGGCCACAATCTCCCTATCCGCCCTACTCTGTTCATGACAGGGGAACGCGCCCCAACCCCCTGATCAGCCCTGCTCTGTGCCTGATAGGGGGAGCTACCCAACCCCATGATCGCCCTGTGGCTCTGTGTGTGACAGGGTGCGGCGCCCCAACCCCTTGATCAGCCCTGCTCTGTGTGTGACAGGGTACGGAGCCCCAAACCCCTGATGGGCCCTGCTCTGTGCGTGACAGGGTACAGAGCACCAACCCCCCTGATGGTCCCTGCTCTGTGGGTGACAGGGGGTGGCGCCTCAACCTCCCCATCGACCCTGCCTTGAGTGTGACGGGGGCAGTGCCCCAACCCCCCAATCGGCCCTATCCTGAGCGTGACTGAGGGTGGCATCGCAACCTCCCGACCGCCCTGCTCTGTGAATGACAGGGGGTGGCGCCGCAACTCCCCAATCAGCCCTGCTCTGAGCCCGACCAGGGGCTGCACCTAGGGACTGGGCCTGCCCTCTGCCACCCAGGAGCAGGCCTAAGCCAACAGGTCATTATCTCCCGAGGGGTCCCAGACTGCGAGAGGGCACAGGCCGGGCTGAGGGGCCCCCCTCCCCCCCGAGTACACAAATTTTTGTGCACTGGGCCTCTAGTCTATATATATATAAAAGCCTAAGCAACCAACAGACCGAATGATCGAATGACTGGTCACTATGATGGGCACTAACCACCAGGGGGCAGATGCTCAGCACAGGAGCTGCCCCCTGGTGGTCAGTGTGCTCCCACAGCCAACCTCCCATGGCTGGCCAACCTCCCATAGTCCCTACCCCTGGCAAGCTGGCCCTGATCAGCCCTGATTGAGACTGGGCAAGATGGCCCCGATTGTTGGCCAGGTCGAGGGACCCCACCTATGCATGAATTTGTGCACCAGGCCTCTAGTTCTAAAATAAAGAAATATGGAAAAAACACTTCTCAGTTAATTACATAACTTGGAGAGATTTTTTTTGTTAGAGGTCGCCAACTACCACCAATTTACTGTTTTTCTTGAATATGACTATGAACCAGAAAGAATTAGAAAGAGCTGTTAGTAACTTTTTTAATCTTAAATTTGAAACTGAATGTGCCCTTCAACTCCCCAGAACAGCTGACAATGTTGTGGCCCATGTATATTACTATGCGGACACAAAAATGCACATCTATTTATTCAATAAACATAAAGTAGCCTTCTTTCTAAAGAATATATTTTATATTTAGTGAAATATGGTGGTGTTAGAGAAAAAAGCATGCATTTCAGAGTCACAAGAACCTAGATTTCTCACATAGTGGAGCTTAGGAGGCTGAGCCACTTTGCTGGGTAGCACAGGTAGTGAGCAGCCACTGAGATCCATATCCAGACCTGCAGACTTGAGTGATTTCAACACCTCTGCTTCTAGGTACTACCTGCCTGCCTCCCCGAAATAATACTTGCCACTTATCAAGCATATATATAGTCTTTGTATTGTGCTTTACATCATAATCGAATCCTGCAGCAGACATTTCTGTACTGAATTATGTTTTGTATTTTTGCCACAGGTTGTTGATTTTACTAACAATATACATGTGTTAAATTATAAATATGTCTCAGGGAGGTTTCTCCATGAGGGTAGCAATGGTGGCTTACCTACTTTATCCTCTAGACCAGCGGTTCTCAACCTGTGGGTCGCGAACAATGAAAATTCATTCTGTATATCAGATATTTACATTACAATTCATAACAGTAGCAAAATTACAGTTATGAAGTAGCAACGAAAGTAATTTTATGGTTGGGGGTCACCACAACATGAGGAACTGTATTAAAGGGTCGTGGCACTAGGAAGGTTGAGAACCACTGCTCTAGAGGATTTAACATTGCGCTTTAGTCAGAGTAAGTGCCCAAAATGTTAATGGATGGTAATTGGATTTAAGGATCTATTTTGTATCCATTTAAATTTAATAACCCATAGAATCTACTCTGCTAGATATTCACTCTGCCAGTTTGAATAGATATATCTACTCTATTAGTCTGTAATAAGTAATGAAATTTTAGTTCTGACTCCAATCCTTAAAGGCTTTAAACAAAATGATCAAAATACGTCATACAAATGTTTTATAGACCAGTGAGCATAATAAATAAGTGCTTCTGTGTCTTGGCCAGAATTCGTCTTACCATGGAGAGAGAAGCTGGGATTTCTATCATTACAATTGCATCCTGCTTCATCCAGACATACATATTATTCTCTGCTACCTAGGACACATGTTCCTGGAGGATTAGAATAAGAATTTGATAAATATTTATTGAATTGAGTTGAATGTATAAGCCAATGAATAGCTTCAAGTGTTGGGGGTGGCAGGAGTGCATTGGAATAACAAAGCCAGACAATGGATCAGATTAGTCAGGAAAACTTTTACAATGTGAGTCTCATGCTACAATTTAAATAAAAGAAATTGATGGAAAACGTGGAGACTGATTTACACAAATGAGCCCGTCTAGACTTAATCTTAAGAGCTGGCAAAGAACCAAACGAAGGAATCAAAGAAAAAGCTTAGCCAGAATATAGCACACAGATTGTGTATGGAAGGAAGTGAGAACAAGTGGGATCAAATATAAGCGACCAAAATGAGTATTTGTTAGATATCTCTAAAGGATTCTTATACTCAATACTCAACCTTCTTTCTTTCCACAGACTATTAGAATATGAATTTCAATTTTGGTCACACACAAATCTGCCACAAAGATCTCTAATGCTTACAATAGTATGTTCATACTTTATAGACACCAATGTCATGCTTATTTTAAAAACTGTAAAGAGCTCGTATTTCATGAAAATTATATTTGTAAACATGCTCAGTTGAACAAATACTACAGTATGAGATATATAACATCTCCTTAATTGTGTATTATTATCCTGATGAATTAGGAAGTATGGTACATCTTTTTTTCTTATCAAAAACCCCCATCTCTTGGGGACACTGTTTGACGCTGCCTAATGCAGTCAGAATTGGAAAAGAGCTGAGCCACCTTTCAATAAGAAATGCAGGCTTTGGGAGAACTCAGCTTTTCTCAGCGGGGGGGTTGCATGTATGTATTCAGTATTACTTGATTGCAGGCACTATGCTATGCACTGTCTCATACCTCAATATCCTATTTAAGAAAGGAGGAAAGAAACCAAGCCCATAGACATGAAGTACACACCTAATGACTCACCGCTGGTAACTGGGAAAGCCGGCATTCTAAACCCAGTCAAAGCCAGCGCTTTACCTATTACAAACACTGCCTCTCTATCACACAAAAGTACCATAGAGTTATTTTCATCTGTTATGTCCAAAACAAGAAAAATGAAGTGAATTGACCCCCCCCACAATTCTGTCATATTTCACTAATCTATTTCTAGTTAAAATCAATATAAAAGTGAAAAGTATAGGATATTACTCAAAATGAGCAAAAGTAGCAATCATGCTGAAATAAAGTAGAACTATTTCATAGTTTTATAACTGATCCTTTCATTTTTTCCATTTATTTGAGGAGTAGACTAGTTCATTATATTTAGAGTATAGCAAATTTTGGCATGACTAAGAACCTGAAACTCATCTTTGGCTCACAACTATTCCAACTGATTGGGCTATTTGGCTGAACAGATTAAATAGTTATGGGAAAATATGTCAATCAATTGTATCTCTGCAAGCTACATGCATCACTTGTCTTTATATCATTTCGCATGGTTTGGCATTCAATAACTCATAAAAATAAATGCTGAGGAGAAAAATACAATTTTTCCTGAAATTCCTTAGAAATTGATACCAGTTGATTCTTGAATGGCCTTCAAACATTGACATTTCTTTGTTTTGACTGTCATTAATACTAAGAAGGAAAAATAAAAGCTGAACAATCAACAGGGATTGAGGATCAGAATGAATTACAACCACATTCTCAGAGAAGATGAGAAAACCGAGAATGAAACAAAACTCCCTGGACTATAGATCCAGTAAAGCTTTTATTTGAACACATTTGATTGGAGGTCCCTGAGGGTGACGGCATCTCCAGGTCTGGGCTTATGATGTCTTACCCATCATTCATTAAGAGTCCCAGAAAAATCTTCAGTGTGATTTCTGAAGCTTGCACTCAAGGTGCTCACTGCCTTTCCATCACAAATCATTCGTTTCATTACACAGACTCCACGAAAAGAGATTGTGTGCATACGAATGCCCCAACACTGGAAATAAATCTCCACTTTAACTTTGTTGACCCAGCAAAACCTCCCATCAACAGAAATTCCTGGAGCCTCTCTGTTTGAACAACTCAATCTGAGTCCAGCACTATTCTCTAGATACCATCCAATGTCTCTCAGGATTGCAAATACAAAGCCTTCAAAACCTCATTAGTGAACTTAGTGTTAGAGTTCTAAAATGCAAGTTTCATTTAGAAAGTCATATGCTACAGAAGGGACTATGGATTCTTTTTCAGTGTGTAGACCTGAATAGCACAGTCAGTTTGAGAGCCTAGTTCTCCCTATTGACTAGACTTACTATCAAGATTGAAGAGAGACAGTGTGATATTCAATTCATATAACTCATATGAACTAATGTGTAGGATCCTGATCCATATAAGAAAATGTTTTTGGTCGGGACGGCCCCGGTGATGTTGAAATCGCCCCGGTGAGGTGGGGACGGCCCCGGTGAGGTTGAAACTGATAATAAAGACTAATATAAACTGATGAACAAAAATAGATGCAGAGGCAGAGCAGCATTGAACAGACTGTCAAACTACAGTGGGAAGCCTGGGGAGGGCTTGGGGGGGGGGGTATTAAGAGGTCAACCAAAGGACTTGTATGCATGCATATAAGAATAACCAAGGGACACAAAACACTGTGGGGTAGGGGAGGCCGGGGGAAAGTCAAGGGGGGGGGAAAAAGGAGACATATGTAATACTCTTTGTAATACTTTAAGAAATAAAAATTATTTAAAAAAAAGAAAATGTTTTTGTTTTTATTCCTCCGTTCTAAGAATATTTGGAGCTAAAAGTGCCAAAGGGAAAGTCAATAGCCCCAAAATGTGGCTGTGATAGAAAGTGCAATAAATATCATCCCCCAAACATTTTACATTATATTTCTGGTCTCATTTTTTAGATGTACAGAACGATTTTAAATGATGCCAAAACTCCTGGGTACTTACCCAAATGTTCACTAAGATCCAGGTCTTTTTTGGTTCACTGGTGTTTAACAGGCATCAGGCCCATTAAATTTAATTGTAACCATATTGTCTGCTTAACTGTAAGTGGAAAAGAATGGAGGCCACAAAATTTAATAGTCAGAAGGCCTGGTCGAGGCTGGCTTTTTACTGGAAGGTTGTGTACAGCTCTGGGTTCCAAAGGCCAACAGACAAGGATAATTTGGATACAGTTCATTCAAGCCTTAGAGGGGCCCGGGAATATTCATCCAGAAGAGAAAATGAGAAAGACTGTATATATTTTAAAAGATGAGTAAATAAACTTCCATTGAAGACAATAAATAAAGAGTTACTTTAGAATGAAGTGTGGCATTACTCAAGTTTGGGGTAACAAACTAATTTTCTAACAACTAAAATGATTGGATCCAGAATTGAAAAATTGGTGTAACTATGGATTCTTCTCTGAGATATATAAAATGGAGTGAGTTTCTGGGGCTTGGGTTGATTTACGTATCTTTCATGAAGATGTGTGGTTAGATTAGGTATTTTCTGAAGTTCTTTTCCAATTCTAGATTTCTAATACTGGTGATCAAATATATAACTTCTCATAAGTCTACTTAAAGAGAAGTAAGTTTAAGTAAATACAGAAATGTGATTAAATAAACTGAAGAAAGTGGTATTGCATTTATTTCGGAATAGAGAAAATGTCATCCCTCTAAATAAAAACACAGGAACCAAACTATTTAACTACAGATTTCCCAAGAGTAAAAGCAAAGAGCACACAGTACAAGAATAGACAATGAGCTCTACTGTATAGCCTCAGAGGACTTATCGTAAACAAGCCCTTAACAGAAAATGCACTAAAAATCAGTTTTCTACAAGGTCACTCACATTATTAGCCCTCCCCCGAAAAGAATTTTAAAAGGTGAAAGTTTTCTTTTGCGCTTCTTTACCCCCTCATCTCAAGTTTCCAGGATCTTTTTATTGCCTCTGGCTGTTCAGAGTCATTCCTAGGAGCAAGCACATAGTCCCGCCCTCTCCACCCTCTCCACCGTAAACACCCTTTGCTATTACATTTTTTTAGGCATGATGTTTTCAATTTAAAAAATTTTTGTACTGTTTTCCATTATTTTGAGTTAAGCTGATAAATCTATGCCAGAGGATGATAGATCCTTAACAGGTTACGTATCTGTTACTGCAGTGCTTCCCCTGCTGAGAACCCTAGGCTACTGGTTAGAAACGGATCGACAGGCATTTTGTTGCCCCTCCAATCCTACCAGTCAGGTGCCCCCTTCACCTATGTGTTTAGACCAGCGCAGATGAACTAGTAAACAATCTGGATTTACATGTTGAAACATCTTTCTGTTCTCTTTCTCCTTTATCAAATATAAACAGAATGTATATGTATTTTAAATTTAAAATTAAATATTTCAGCCGAAACCGGTTTGGCTCAGTGGATAGAGCGTCGGCCTGCGGACTGAAAGGTCCCAGGTTCGATTCCGGTCAAGGGCATGTACCTGGGTTGCGGGCATATCCCCAGTAGGAGATGTGCAGGAGGCAGCTGATCGATGTTTCTCTCTCATCGATGTTTCTAACTCTCTATCTCTCTCCCCTCCTCTCTGTAAAAAATCAATAAAATATACTTAAAAAAAAAAAAAAAAAAAAAAAATAAAATTAAATATTTCAAATACTATTATTTTATTATTATTTCTGCAAACTTTTTTAAAATATATTTTTATTGATTTCAGAGAGGACGGGAGAGGAAGAGAGAGATAGAAACATCAATGATGAGAGAGAATCATTGATTGGTTGCCTCCTGCATGCCTCCTACTGGGGATCAAGCTAGCAACCCAGCATGTGCCCTGACCGGGAATCAAACCATGACCTCCTGGTTCATAGGTTGATGCTCAAGCACTGAGCTACACTGGCTGGAATGCAAACTCTTGAAAAGTTTTAAAAAATAAGCTACGTTTAACTCATTTAACAAGAATTGCAATACACGATCTAATTATATAAGTTGAAAAGGTTTGTTAATTATGTCTCTATATGGAAAATTTAATTTTCTTTGCTTCATTAATTGACAATAAAGAAAGGTTTTTCAGGGATTTTTAACAGCACTAATGATATCTGATTCAAAGAACACTCACTTGTTTCCTGGGGCAATTTCAATATATTAAAGAGATTTGTTTAGTTTGCCAGGATTGAAAGCTGCAATCAATTTTTATTTGTCAAAGAACATATTGCTATTGAGAGCTAAAAGAAGCAATTGCTTAAAAAAGGTCATTTTACATTTAACAAGGTTTTTGTTGTTATTGCTGTTATTTGTCTTGTTTTGTTTGATAGAGAATGTTCAGGTAATATTTGAAACATAAGGAATTGTTGGATAGGGCAGAAATATTTGGTACAAATCAGATTATGAAGATTACAAATGAAATCTAGTTTTTATATCTTAACCTTAAATATCATGTGCAAAGTTTGTATTCCAGAACACATAAGCTAACAACACCTAATATTTGTTGCACTTTGCAATTTTTAAAGTGTGTTTACATTAATTCTTTCAATCATTACAACAACCCTGTGAAGTAGGAAGGATGGACTTTATAATCCCTATTTTATAGATGAGAAAATAAATAAATAAATAAAGCTTGTAGATATGGTCCTTTACCCAAGAACACACGTCTCATAAAAACTAGCATCCAGGGTTGGCTGGGTTTCATATGATGTTCTTTTGTTGCTGTTTGTTTGTTTGGTCCTTATACTTATTTCCTCAATAATCATGGTTCTAGATCATTTTTACTGAGAAAACTATATAGGCATTTGGGTTTTTGCTGCAAGAACCGATCAATAGTTCAAATCTCTGGTTGCCATACACATTGCTATACACAGCCAAAGACTGACAGTCCTTTTAAACTATCCTCATTTCCAAAAGCAGGATGAAGATTCAGGGAGATGACATTACTAAAACCACACAGTTCTCCGCGAGATGCTATTTGCATCTCAGTCCTCTCCAAAGGTGCGTATAAAAAGAGAAAATGATGGAGTCTATAAGGGAACTAGCACACTGCCATCTAGTGATTAGGAGGCCTGATAAGAAAAGGCTTCTGGAGAAAATATAAATTTTGTTCACAGGGATATTAAAATATAATTTCTTATCTACTAAGCAAAGTGGTCTAGAGACAATGGACTTATTTAAAGGTTGGACCTGAATGTCTAGTCACATTTACAGAGCCTTCACTGTGTATTGCAAACTGAAATTTGTAGGGCCAGAATCATGCCATAGGAAACGCATGGGCTCTAGAACCAGAATGACCTGTGTTTGTGTAATCCGTCACTTCCAGTGGAAGGAATTCTGCAAAAATCACCTCACCTCTCTGATGCACACTTTCCTCAATTACAAGTGGCAAATATTTGGCATTCAAGAAGCTGTAGTTACTATTTCAGGAGCTCAAATGAGTTCCCTGGCTATATTATGTTCAGACAGTAACAATGCCTGCAGAATTCTGAAAGCTGCTCTTTAGTAGTCAAAGGACATCTAGAAATCAAGATGGGCAATCCTTTTCAAGGTTGGCATAGGGAGGCAAGTTCTAGGACATTATGGAAAAGTCTGCCACTATGAACAAAGACAGTGATGAAAAATTGCTATAAAATTACCTCCAATCTGAGATTTCATTATTGTATTTACTTACTTGTATTTATTTGTAAACTATGAGTGCATATCATCTGCACCTCTTATTAACCCAAATATAAGTTAGCATTTTTAAGTGAGATAATATATTTCAAAATGATTTTAAAATGCTACAGCACTTTAAAATTGTGAGATCAAAGTATGATTCTTTGTTTTCAGCAGAAATAAATTTGCTTGTTTTTTTGTGTTTTTTAAAAATATGTTTTTATTGATTTTCTTAGAGAGAGGAAGGAGAGGGATAGAGAGATAGAAACATTGATGAGAGAGAAACATCATCGATCAGCTGCCTCCTGCAGGCCCCCTAGAGGGGATGGAGCCCGAAAACCGGGCATGTGCCCTAACTGGGAATCGAACCGGTGACCTCTTGATTCATGGGTCAACACAACCACTGAGCCATACAGGCCAGGCTGCTTATTTGTTTTTTTTTTATCAGCTAACCACATTCCTATTTTTGGACCCAATGATAAATATTCTATTCGATTTTTACCTTCTTTTCTTATGTATATTCTCTAATAAGAAAGGAATCTGAAAAAGTCTGTCTGTTTTGTCCTGATATTCTTAAAACAGATCACTTACTCCAATCTATACTTAGACTTGTTTCCACTATTCAAACTCCTTTTGTCCATCCTTATTGTTTATACCTACAAAAATCCAACACCAAGTCCTGCCTGGCTACCAATTAATCCAATGACCTTTGCCATCTTATGTTATTAGAAAAAGCACTTAAATGTGAGATTAAAATCACCTCCATTTATTTAATAACTAAATAATGTTTGGGTATTGCAGATCATTGTTCTTTATCAGAAATAATAATCAGCTTTACTTCTTTACAGGAAATGGAAAATAAAACCTCAACAAATGGATGCAATCCTTCAGAATGGCTCTCAAATGGACAGAGAGGAAAATTGATCTGGTTACTTGTCAATTGCATTATTCAGAGATGACATCATCTGCAAAGCTATAGCCAATGCTGGCTCATTGCCCACCCGTGACAGCCTTTCATAGATAAAAAACCTGTTCCGTAAAGACATAAGCATCTCGAGAGCTGTCATTTGAGCTTTGAAACCTAATTACGTAACTTTCTACCAGCCTCATTAGTAAGCACTAAATCAAATTCTATACAAACACCTGAACACAGGACAGCGAATGCTAACAAAACATTTCATAGCATATCAGCATCACCAGTGTGTTATTCTAGAAGAAAAGCAGGCTGTTGGCTGAGACCGTTTCTATATTTATTTCTGCTATTGTTTATGATCCACTGTAGAGATGAACCTGTTAGATTGTTGCTAATTGAAACGCAGAATTAAAGTCTTTTGGCACTGAAATGCTCTTTGATGTTATCCTGACAATTCTATTCTGTCCCATCAGAGAGCGTGAAACACAACATGCTTCTTTACCTGGCGGGTTGTGCTCGTTGAGAATCACAAGTGAGGCCGGTGTAGGTCTTCTTTTCCTGATCTGTGAACAGCAAAGGCCCCGCTGAGGTCAGTGAGAGTCAGGCACTGCTCCAGGTTGCCCTGCAGCTTGCAAAGCTGCCCCATCCTCATCTTTCCCAACATACAAAAGCAAATATCTGGAGGGTGCACAGTAGGTGCTCGCTCACTAAATTTATTTTGAAACACAGAAAGTCAGACAGTGGAACTGTCATATGTGAATATCACCTTTGTTTACCAAAAAGCTACTACACTTCCACAAAAAAGAAGTAGTTGTATACAATCAAATGATGCCTCTGAAAATTAATATGCACTGAAGGTAGAGGGATGACTTGCTAATTTCATAATATTAATGATGCTTTAAAGATCCATTGTCCTTATTTCTAAATGAGTGAAGCTTAGAAAACTCAAATTTCTAGCAGGTTAAATTTAACAGCATGAGTTTTAAATTGTAATTAATATTATAAGTTTTTCTTATTTTCTAGTATAGTATTTAGAATAAATCAACAAATAAAAAATAAATATGGATCTTATGAGGGTATGTTATTCATTTAAAACTAATTGTTTTAGTGTGTGGTTTTTTTCTTAATTTAAGTTATTGGAGTATATTATGATTAGAATCTCTAATATGTCCATGATTCTTTGAATATATAGGTAAATTCCTGAAGTACATGTCAGTAGGAGAGTAGACAAAATTTACTAATGACATCTTGTCCAAGATAGAACCAATGCCTCATTCAACACAGATGCATGTTCAAGGTTGTATTTAACTGGCCCAAGCCTGGGTGAATTTACTTCAACCTTGTGGAAAATTATGAGTCTCAGATTTAATAATTGTTTTTAAAGCTTTGTATATAATATTTGGTAAAAGATTCGGGGATAACTTAGGTTTTAAGAAATTAATGAATTAAGTTGATGACCCTGTAAATTTCTTTGCTTTTGCCTCCTCGCTGCTATAATTTTACCACAAATGATATTTTAAGTGGTTCTGAATATGAAAGGCAATACTACAGATGTAAACCAATCACATGTGGGAGAGTCAGAGACAGAGACAAAGAGAAAAATACATATAGACATAGTATAGATGGAAAAGGAATTCAGGAAATGTTAAAATACTATCTTTAATATCTGAATTAAATGTTTTTTAAATTATACATATACCTACACATCCTATCTATCATATGTTACATATATTTATAATTACTGCTCTGGATATATAATAAAAAACATTAAAATAAAATATTAAGTCTATAATCTGAAATCATTCCAAGATTTAATGCTTTCATTGTTAAATGAACCTTTATTTATCTTTTTATTTCATAAATAATGAAATAAAAGGTTGTTAAATTTTAGAATTTATTTTTAAGTTTCTCTAAATGTTGAACCTGCTATTTTAATAAGCAAAAGAAAAGATATTTTCAGATCCAAATCTGAATTGCTAACATAACCATTCTCCCTAACAGATGCTAATTTTGCATCCCATGAAATGCTGCAATAGTTCACCCAGTGCAACTCAAATACAAGGGCATATGGAAACCAATTTATTTCTCATTCATGTATCCTGGAAATCCACGAAGTTGGGCAAATTCAAGAGGTAGAGAAACCTTCAATTAATAACAAGAATGTATGTCCATGTTACTCTATATCCAATAACTGGTCCCCACCCAATTCTGCTTACCTGCTCCGCCGCTTCGGGTGCAATCTGACTCTGGAACAAAGGTACAGCAAACTGTATCTTTTTGGGACTGTTGGGCTCCATGGCAATGATGAGAATTAGTCAGACACGTGAAGGACTCAGAAGGACTAACCCCAAGTGGTGTCTGGGATGTGTTTCCTCGGGCACACTCCACCCAGCCACACAGAGCGCTTCGTAATAAATAGCTGTAATTCCAGCGTGAGCAAGTGAAGACGCCGAGGTCTGAGTAACTCCCTCCTTAAAATCCACACCGATGTCTGGTTTGACCGTTCCTCACCAACCTCTCGGATCTTCTCAGCACAAGACAGAAAGGAATAATAAGCTAATTGTATGCCTCTTCACTAATACACATGCCAAACATTCACTCAGCAGCTAATTGAAAATGCAATGCTAGCCTTGAAGGACTCGCTGCCCTGGGATTTGAAAGAAAGGCTCTATCCATTGCACATTGCTAACCGGCTGCTCAAAAGTGCAACGTAAGCTCCCTCTGAGCATTGCAGGGATGGGCCATTCATTATTGATGAATATAAAGCAGGAAGTTTTTGGAGTTGGGGGCAGGGTCTGAGTATGGGATCATTTCATTTCTCTTGCAGCAACTTATAATTCAGACACCCTTGCTATTTTACATTCAGCCACCAAATAGATGAATGGCCACAGAGGGTAAGCCACAACCAATAATACCTGCTGTATCTGGTTAGGTGAGATTGATCACAGCAGGCAGAGCATCTGTGGCGTAGTGAGGACAGCACTGTCACCCGCTGAGCAGATCTTGGTTCAGGTTCCCTCTTCCATTAACAAGCTCTGTAGCCTGAAGCAAACCACAGGCTACGTCTAGGCCCCCATACTCTCACTAGAAAAATGGGGGGTTGGGCTCAATGACCTTTAAGATCCTTTCTGTTTCAACATTCTACAATTGTAGTTCTACAATTTTCATTAGAGCGGAAATTATTGGATAGCTAAATTTAGCAAACAGCTTGGTCACTGCTGCTGCAATGACCTCTATTTCATTTCCTGGTGGAGCTGGATATACCCTCTGATTTGGAAGAACACAGAAATGACTAGAAAACATTAGTGGAAACATAAGCAGGGGTCCTCAAACTTTTTAAATGGGGGGCCAGTTCACTGTCCCTCAGACTGTTGGAGGGCCGGACTATAGTTTAAAAAAAAAACTATGAACAAATTCCTATGCACACAGCAGTGGCAAAAACACCTGGCGGGCCGGATAAATGTTTTCGGCGGGCCGCATGTGGCCCGCGGGCTGTAGTTTGAGGACCCCTGCATGGTATCCGACATTGTGTTTTGTTGTCAATAGTGGGGATATGTGCAAAGATAAAGGAAGAACTTGGGGAAAATTTTCATAAAAGGTGTAATCTCCAAAATGATAGATGGTGGTCCTATTGGCTGGTGGTCAAGGTAGAGAAACACTGCCTGCTCTCCACACCTGTGAATGTTAAAGGGGAGGCAATAACATAGATGGCCTTCATGCATTCGACTCCTTTTGTGAAGGAAGCCTGACAATGAAGCAGCTTTCATGGAAGAAAGTACTTAGCTTTCTACTTCCTTATTTGAAATGTATTGTTGCCCGGCCAATGTTGCTCAGTGGTTGAGTGTTGTTCTAAGAATCAAGAGGTCCTGGTTTGATTCTAGATCAGAGCACATGCCCAGATTTCGGGCTAGATCTCCAGTAGGGGGCATGCAGGAGGCAGATGATGGATGATGTTTCTGTCTCTTTATCCCTTCCCCTTTCTCTCTAAATAATCAATAAAAACATTTTAAAAGAAATATATTGTTTAATGAATACTAGATTTCTTATATGTTTTTGGATTTATATAATGCATTTAGACATTGACTATGATTCCAGTTACTAACAAATGAAGTTTTCTTCCTTTTTAAAAAAATTCTGAGCCCATACCAGGAACCCATCTTAATGATTTAAGCATGCAACATTCTGTTGAAAGAACACAGAAAGTAATATGCATTATTCAAGCAGACTTCTACACCCACTAGGGAAAAAGCAAATGCGGATGTGGATGTGAAAGCACTTTCAGTTGGAGAACAGTGCTGGCCAGCAAGAACTTTGTGATGGGTGCATCCTTGTAGTGTCGAAGGAAAACTTACAAATTGCATTATGTGTAATAGGTTAGAAAGGCTCTAAAAGAAAATCTGAATCAATATCTTTAACGAACTTATTTCTCTGGATATGTTTTCAAATTATATACAAGGAAAACAAGGAAGTATTTTTAGTGAGAAATTAATTCAAAACTTTATTTAGAGTAATGATTAAGAGCATGATATACTTGGCAGCCTAGATTTCAAACCCTGTCTCTAATACTTATTCAGTTTATCCACATGGGCAGTAATAGAACTTTCTACTTGTGAGGTTTAGATGAATTAATTTTTTTAAAAAGCTCATTACATGTTCAGCATATGATGCCACTCAGTAAAAGATAGCTGTTACTTTTCCTTCATTAGATAGCAGACTAATAGGTGATAAAGTGAAATTTTATGTATGCATTATGATATAAATATTGACTAAATGATTCTCATTAACTAACTGCTCTATTTTGAATAGTTTGACCAGAGATAATATAGTATAAAGGGATTACCTAGCCCCTTTAAGCTTCTTCTTCCCCAGGCCAGCTCCTGGGCATACTGCGGGACTCAGCTCAGGTTTATCACCTCTAAGAAGCTTTTATAGGTTTATTCCTACTCACACTGGGCTTAGACCCACCTCTTCTGTATTCCCAAAACACCCAGCATACCTCTACCTAGTACAATAACTACATGACTGTCTTTTTACTGGTTAGCATTTTGAAATGCCATCCATCCATCTAGCAAGTATTTGTTGACTCTACTCTGAGCCAGGCCTTTTGCTATGGCATTAGAGGATAGACTGTGGTCAAAGGTGAGTGAAGTCATTTTAAAGCTAAATTCTTTTTCTAAGAATCACGTAAAATACAACTTAAATTTGAAATAATCTAAAAAATTTCATGTGTTTATGTGGAGAGTGTAATTATACTGAATATTGGGTGTACGCTTTTCTCCCTGTTAGAGATAATAGTAATAGCTAACCCTCATATGACATTTACTGTGTACCAGGCACTATTATAAGTGCTTTATCTGAGTTGATTTATCTAAAACTCTTAACAACCCTTTGAGATAGATGTCAGTGCCACCCCGGTCCCTAATTTAAAATGAGGAAACTGAGAATCTGAGAGTTTAGTCAATTTGCTCAAGGTCATCCAGGTAATGCATGGCAGGGCCAAGATTCAAACCAGGCCTAGAACCTGGGCTTTTAATCACAATGGCCACTATAATATAAGGCCTACAAAGAAGGCACCAGAACCTCTCTCACACTGATATTTCTCTCTCACATCGATGTTCCTCTCTCTCTCCCCCTCCTCTCTAAAATCAATTAAAAAAAAAATATCCCCGGGTGAGGATTTAAAACAATAACAACAAACAAAATAGCTTCCAAGTTCACCTATGCTGCTTTAAATCTTATATTGTTTCACATTCTACACTTATAAGAAGACTCCTCAGGCAAAACTCACTAAACAACCTTTAATACACTCTAAACCCCACAGCACTTAAGTATAAAAGTGTACTGTAGCCACCCTCATGCTTAAAAGCTGACATCATTGATCCATATGTTTATTTAGTGCCTAACATATCCTTTTAAGTTGTTTCTTAATGTTTCATGATTGCAATTTTGTCTTCCCTAACTCAAACAAATGTTGATTTACTCTAGGATCTTCATATCAATAAATGCTATGTTTATAATATGTGTTGAATTGAAGAATTACTACTGAGTTATATAAATACTCAGGATTTTTTTTTCTCCTGACTATGGACATGGTGTTTTGTTTAATATTTTTCTGGGTCATCACTCAACTATTTTTTATCTTTGTTTCTTATGGATGTAGGCTCACTAAAGAAGCCAGAAATCGGAGAAAGGTTTTCAGCAAGTTCATATCAGCCGGGAGGCTAGAGCAGTAAGTTCCCATCAGAGAGAGGAAGTCTGCTTTGAAGGACCTTTGGACCCGTGGGACTTTGTTGATGCCACCATTGGGGAAGCAGCTCACTGGGCAGTCTGAGCTGGGGAGAGTCATACGGAGACACAGTCCATCACAGCCTAGTATGGACCAGGCACCTTTGAAATTTTAGACCAGGTGGACTGTTACAAAGATTTTTAGCTCAGGTCCAGCAAAGACACAGGGGTAATAAGAAGAAGATAATGAGATTTATTCCTTACCCATCCCTCTTTTCATTTGTTTTCATATCTTTCAGTTTTATTCATGGTCATAGTTTAATTTTAGCCTTTCCCTGCCTTTTATTTGGGGGTGGTGATTGTTACATGAAATATAGAATTGTAATTAATGTGTTTACCTAATTTATATAAGTTTACAAAATGATTTCATAAATATTAGTCATTCATCCAACAAATATTTATTGAACATCTCATTCTATGCCAAACACTGGGATATAGACATGCACAAAATAAAGTCCCAAATTTCAAAGAACTTACCATTAAGGGAAGGCAGAATCCTAAACAAATAAGCATCACAGAACTAGAAATGTTATAGTAGAACGTGGTGATAGGAAATAGAAAGGGACCTGGGTAGGAGGGTGATGGCTGTCCCTGGGCCACAGGCACTTTTTGTTTGCCTTCACTGTGTTTTTTAAAATTGAGATGACATTTTAAAGCTCATGAAAACAAAGACATCCCGTTTCTCTTAATAAAGTGGAAGGTCTGGAAAATCTGGGTTCTCATAGCCACAAGGTCACCATCAACTGCAGCAACATAGAGCTACTTTCTGTAAACATGACAGAGATTTCCACAGAGAGCAAGAGGTTTCATCAGGGCTAATATAGGGTGGGCATGGTATTCATACTAGCTAGTTCCAGTCGATCCCTGAGCTAGAGGAAAAGGCATGACAACATTTTATACCATGCAAAGAAACGCAAGATGTACTGTGAAGGCAATAGGTAGAACTAGAAAAATTTAAGTAAGAGAGTATCATCACTGGATTTGAGTCCTAGAAAGGTCACTGTTGTACTTGTGTGGAGCATAGACTTGAAGGAGTAAAAACCAGAGGCAAGAGCATCTGAAGACATTATAATAATCTACTTAAGAGATGACAAAAGCCTTAACTAAAGTAGCAGCAGTGAAGGTGGAGAGAGGTAGATGGACAGAATATAGTTATTTAATGGAATTGGATGGTGATAAAAAGAGGGGTGAAAGAATGATGGGTCCAAGGTATCTTATTTAGCAGCTTAGCATACAGGATATCATTCACTGAGAGAGAATGTGAGGATGATAAGATATAAAGCAAAAATCAATGATATTTTATTTAGATTTGGGTTGGTACCAGTGAGCCCTGTGAGTCATAACGCTCCTTACATTTTATTATAATTAAAATTAGTGAAAATCAACTTTTAAAATAAAGATGGAAATTATAACCATTTCTTAGGGTGGATGTGAACAGTTAGAGTCATAATCCATGAAAAGTGCTTAGCACATCGCCTGATTGGATGGTATTTTGCCAGAATGGCTACAACATCTCCTGTTCCGCTTATTCTTCTGCAATGTGCTCTTACTACTCACTCACAATTAGAATGGAGTCTAATTCCTCTCTCCTTCGTGACTGATCTGTAACCAATAGACTACAGAGGAAGTGATGCCACATGACTGCTGAAGCTAAGTCATAAAAGGCCATAAGGAGAACCAAGATGGCGGCATAGGTTAACACCGGAGTTTGCTGCTTTGAACAACTACTTCAAAAGTGAAACCAAAAAACGGAAGGGACATCACCCAGAACCACAGGAACCCTGGCTGAGTGGAAATCCTACAACTAGGAGGAAAGAGAAACGCATACGGACACTCAGAGGAGGCGCAGTGCTGAAGTAAAATTCTGAGGTGTGGAGTGCGAGGGAGCGGGCTGGCGGCGGAGGGCACGGTTGGCATTTTCAATCGGGAGGGAGTCGCAGACTCTAAGCTCCAGATACAGGCGAGTCTTTAGGGACCCAGACTCAAACGGGAGAAGCGGGACTGTCTGGCTTCGGTCAGAGCGAGTGCAGCTTTCTCTCTGAGTTTTGCAGCGGGTGCTGGGACTCAGAGAGGCAAAGCCCCTGGGGACAGGACTGAGAGCCGCCATAACTGCTCTCTCCGGCCCACCCTGTTGATCCTGTGCGACCTGCCCCGCCCAAGCCCTGCACTGAGGCATTTGCCGGATAGCCCCAGGCAAAGGCTAGATTAGCACCTCCCTAGAGAACAGAAGTTCTCTCACTGCAGACACAGCTGATTCTCATAGCCACTTGGCCTAGAGGTCAAACCCTCCCTGGTATTAACTACAAGACTGCACACAAAGACCACTAGGGGGTGCACCAAGGAAGCATAACAAAATGCGGAGACAAAGAAACAGGACAAAATTGTCAATGGAAGATATAGAGTTCAGAACCACACTTTTAAGGTCTCTCAAGAACTGTTTAGAAGCCGCCGATAAACTTAATGAGATCTACAAGAAAACTAATGAGACCCTCGATGTTATATTGGGGAATCAACTAGAAATTAAGCATACACTGACTGAAATAAAGAATATTATACAGACTCCCGACAGCAGACCAGAGGAGCGCAAGAATCAAGTCAATGATTTGAAATGCGAGGAAGCAAAAAACACCCAACCGGAAAAGCAAAATGAAAAAAGAATCCAAAAATGCGAGGATAGTGTAAGGAGCCTCTGGGACAGCTTCAAGCGTACCAACATCAGAATTATAGGGGTGCCAGAAGATGAGAGAGAGCAAGATATTGAAAACCTATTTGAAGAAATAATGACAGAAAACTTCCCCCACCTGGTGAAAGAAATGGACTTACAGGTCCAAGAAGCGCGGAGAACCCCAAACAAAAGGAATCCAAAGAGGACCACACCAAGACACATCATAATTAAAATGCCAAGAGCAAAAGATAAAGAGAGAATCTTAAAAACAGCAAGAGAAAGAAAGTCAGTTACCTACAAGGGAATACCCATACGACTGTCAGCTGATTTCTCAACAGAAACTTTGCAGGCCAGAAGGGAGTGGCAAGAAATATTCAAAGTGATGAATACCAAGAACCTACAACCAAGATTACTTTATCCAGCAAAGCTATCATTCAGAATTGAAGGTCAGATAAAGAGCTTCACAGATAAGGAAAAGCTAAAGGAGTTCATCACCACCAAACCAGGATTATATGAAATGCTGAAAGGTATCCTTTAAGAAGAGGAAGAGGAAGAAAAAGGTAAAGACACAAATTATGACAACAAATATGCATCTATCAACAAGTGAATCTAAGAATCAAGTGATAAGTAATCTGATGAACAGAATGAACTGTTGATTATAATAGAATCAGGGACATAGAAAGGGAATGGACTGACTATTCTTGCGGGGGGAAGGGGTGTGGGAGATGCGGGAAGAGACTGGACAAAAATCGTGCACCTATGGATGAGGACAGTGGGTGGGGAGTGAGGGCGGAGGGTGGGGCGGGAACTGGGAGGAGGGGAGTTATGGGGGGGAAAAAAAGAGGAACAAATGTAATAATCTGAACAATAAAGATTTAATTAAAAAAAAAATAGGCCATACAAATTTTACTTCGTTCTCTTACTTCAATTTACTCTCTAGTACCTCCATCTGGGACTGCTCCCTCTTAGAAACCAGCTATCACCCTAAAAAAGTCAAAGCCACTTGAAAGATACACGCAAGCACTCTGGTCTACAGCCTCGACTGAGCCTGGGAGTCATGCTTACCAAGATACCAGATATATAAGTTAAAAAGCCCCCAGAACATTCTAGTCCTTAAGTGGTCAAGTCATCCCAGCTGATTGTGTTTTTTGAGCTTATGACATGAAGATGCAAACAACAACAACAACAACAACAACAACAACAAGCATTCCTGCTCTGCTTTGTCTGCCTACATTCCAGGTGCTTGCTCTTGGGACACTTTCTTTCAGAACCCACGTGCAGTGAGAAGGCCAAGTGACAAGAAGAGGTCATATGTTGACTCCAGACAACAATTCCAGTGAAGGCGAGCCTTTGAGTCATCACAGCCATCCCATGAGACATGTGAGTGAAGAAGCCTCCAGATGACTTCAGCCCCGGCCATCTGAGTCACCTCAAGCTGTTTGTGTATTCCATCTGAGGCCCCAGACATCATGGAGCTATCCTCACTTTGCCATGTCTGAATTCTTGACCTACAGAATTTGGCAACATGTAAACTGATTGTTGTTTATACCACTAAGTTTGGAACAGGCTCACTCACATTTAGAATGGAGTCTAATTCCTCTCCCCTTGGTGACAAATATAGACAAAACTCAGTAATTGTTGGCTACTCTTAAAATTAGAATTATTTTTGTAACAGCTGGCCATTACATATATATGTGTGTATTATATATATTTATTTATAACTCAGAAGAGAAGTGTACTTTAAAGCTATGTGCATAAAAACATGAGTCATTGTCAAATAAACAATAGAAGACATGGGGGTAGATGAATTAATCCAAGCAGTATGTGGGATGCAAAGAGAAGGAAGTATATAATTTTGAGGAACCCAAAGGTTAAGGAAGGAAAGAGAAGGCAGCATGGAAACAAACGAAAATTATTCAGACAGACCAGGAAAGAATCATAACATGGAAGTCAAGGTTACTAGTAAAGAAGGTTTCTTTAGGAACATGTAATCAGTACAAAAACAAACAAATAACAACAACAACAAACCTGCAGAAAACATAATTATGATCATTAAAATGTATCTGTTAAATTTTAGTAGCTAGGATGACAAAAAGGATTGGGAGATGGGTAAGTGGGGAAAAATCTTGGCGATTAAAAGAAAGTCTGCTTCATACATAGGACTTTATTGTAGAGAGTGTGAAAGAGACTGGATGTCTTATAGATGAACAAGACTTGAGTATGCCCTGGGCTGCAAGGAGGTAGCCATTCAACACAGAGGATGACATACAGAAGATACAGAGAAGAGAGGAGGAGAATTTATAAAAGGAAATGTAAATATAATTTTTTAAGTTGAAGAAAATAAAGTGCAGACAATTTATTTCAGATTATATGTCTGTTTTCTGTGCTGAAATTACTACTTTGGATTCCTGAATAGTAGGGCAGTCTTCTTTATGGATGCCACAGATGTGTTTCTCTTTCTTAAAAATATAAATAAACAAATCAATGAAGAAATAATTCATTTGTAAAAGTGTTCACATTTTACCAATTTTTGATAATGTGATAAAATGATGTTATAATGCCATTTTATTGGGTGTGAATTTGGAATAACTTCTAAAATCTCACCCCTCGTTGTTAGTATGGTTTTCAAATAATTTAGTTTTTTTTTCACATTGTATTAAGTACAGTTATGTTTATTAAACAGTATGTTTAGTATAATTTCATTACATATTTTTATGGATACACACACATACTCATGCATAAACACATGCTGATAGACACATATACACTTACTTATATTTTTGTGTGTGATCTAAGAAAACTGTTTAAAAGGACCTGTTCTGAGATGTTACTAAGAATTATCTGTGGATGGTGGAGTACAGGTTACATCTTTGTTCTTTATGCTTTTCTATTTTATAAAATGGGCAAGTGTTAATTTTATAATTAAAATATTAGCTTCCAGAATAACAAAGATATGTGTTTAAATAATACATTCTTTTTTTGTTTGGTTGGTTGTTGTTTTTTTGTTAATCCTCACCCAAGGATATTTTTCCATTGATTTTTAGAGAAAGTGGAAGGGAGAAGGAGAGACAGAGAAACATTGATGTGAGAGAGACACATCAATTGGTTGCCTCCTGCATGCACCCCGACCAGGGCGGGGTACTTGCAATCAAGGTACATGCCTTTGACGGGAATCAAACCTGGGACCCTTCAGTGCATGGGCCAACACTCTATCCACTGAGCCAAACCAGCTAGGGTTTAAATAATACTTTCTATAAAAAGGCTTAATTTTCGTTCATTAAGATATTATTTTTATACTTTCCCTTAAATAAAAAAAAATGAATATAGAGTCGTTTTTCAAAAAAAATGTTTGTTTGTTTGTTTTTAAATTAAGGACAACCTGCATTGGATGAGAGCATTATTTCCATAAGACATTGAATTTGCCTTACCTATTAAATGCAAAAGAACACTGTTCTTAACACTCTTGTATTTACCTCTAAGAGCAATATAACAGGGTAAACTGCAGGTACATAAGAGGGCCTTTCAATATACTTGCTAATACATGTAATATAATGCATAGAAACTACAATAATTGGAATTGCTTGTTTTCTTGTAGTTTTCTTGAAAACAGCTATTATTTTCTTATTGCCTTAGCTTTGTTGATTCTTTCTCTAAGCTATGAATAGCAAAACATAGTCTTACTTTTACTGGCACATAATTAAAACAGAATGAATGAGAGAGAGAGAGAGAGAGAGAGAGAGAGAGAGAGAGAGAGAGAGAGAGAGAGAGAGAGAGAGATAATTAACAGGGCAGAAGATGAAGCTCTTTAAACTTTAAGGAACTCCAAGCCTTCTACTCAGAAAACATGTTCAAATTGTAAATGGCATTACATAATACAAAAATGTGATCAGGCAACATATGAAATATATTCTGGTACTGCTCTTCAGTCAGAGAAGACTTGAAGGAACAAGTTCTCTCCAAGGTCTGCCCAGTCTTACTTTTTAGATGTCTTGCAAAAGAGAAACTTAAATACATAAAACATTCTGAAGAAAACAACTCCCCAGCTAATATAATATCACTAGTTTTGTTCTTCAATGCCAGATACAGAGCATTCATCCTGTAACCACGCAGAAACCTTATTTTCTCTAATCTGGCCTTTATTTCAATTTATTTCCTTTGACTCAAACTGGCCTCACCCAGTGCCCTTGACTCACCCGCCTCCCTCTCCCTTGCTTAATCATTAAGCCCTCAGGACAACGAGGTCTGGTCAGCACCCAGTAGTTATAGAAAAAGGTCCTGGGTCTATTGACTATTGAGACAGTTTTCAATCAAACTAAACGTAATATCTTGGCCTCAGTTGCGTTTTAGCTCTGGACCCCTCCCCCCCCCCCCAAAAAAAAAGCTGAATGATCCCACAGAACAAATCTTTGCAAAATTGGACTGCTCCATTAGTCCCCATGGTTAATGAAACTTTCCTTATATAATCCATCTCCTAAAAGCCATGGGGGAGTCAGCATTAACTGCCTGTGATTCTGGGTGTGGAGCCATGTCCATAATAAACCCTTACTTTCTTGGTCGCAAACTCCTGTTCCTAACTTATTGGGCTTTGATGCACAGAGGCAAATGGACCCCTTCAGTCTGGTAACAACCTCAATTACCTCCAAGATTTTAAATTTATAATTTTTCAAGGCAGGATTTTGTGGGTCACCTAAGATCTGTGCCTTGTAACCTTGTATGATTGATGTCAGGCACAATTTTTATAGTAATCAAAATGTTGGTAGATTCTTAAACCCTTTCATTCATTTTACATGTATGAGGAAAAGCATTTTATGTACTACTTTTATCTGCTGACTGTTTTGAAATGATTGAAGAAGACAGGCAACGGCTGCGCTCCTGAAATGTTGAAGTACTTTACTTTAAAATACAAGTGACATTTTAGAGGGTACTCAGGTGTAACCAGTGGGAGAGCAGGTAAATCCCAGCCAGGGGCTGCTGCCAGCCTAATTCTGACCTCCAGAGACCAGTGAAAATTCTGACTTGTGGTTCTCAGACTCGGAGCTTCTCCCAAACCCAAACTGACCTTCTGCTTGTGCTTTGGTGAGTCTCCCCCTCCACCCCTTCATGCGTGGACAGTGTCAACTAGTTTCTTCCTACCCCGGGGCACAGCTAGAAAATGTGAGTTCCCCAGAGGAAGGGCCCATCCTGTGTGTGAGGTTATGAGTGCGATGCTTCAGGTTTATCTTAGTTCTGGAGGAAACCCTTCTCAGAGTAGATGCCAAATCTTTATGCAAGGGGTATGACCACAGTCTTTTCCAATTACAATTTGTAATAAGAATAGAATCTAAGTTCTGTGATGAGGTAAAAAAAAAAAAAGTGGTAAGAAATATTCTTAGAGTGTAATATTCTGTATGGGTAAAACACTAATACTTAGGTGACTGCTTAAAGGCATGATACAGGGAAGAAAAATTGGAGATAAATGTCTACATAAGTCACAAATTAATTCATCAGAAACAGAAAGTTGGTGTTAATAATAATTGATCTAACAAGCTTCTCAAAATCTTTTTTTAATAAAACAGGATGTAAATTTAAGTTACGTATAAATGTGATTAGAACAGGTTCATCCAATATAGGTGTCAACCAGGCTATCTATAATAATAAAAGCATAATATGCTAATAAGACTGGACATCCTTCCAAACGACCTTCTGAACAAAGCCGGGGCTGCGAGGGAAGCCAGGGCCCCGGGTGCGAGAGGGAAGCCAGTGCCAGCAGCAGGAGGAAGGAAAGCCTACTCTTGCACGAATTTCATGCATCAGGCCTCTAGTAGTATTATATGAATTTATACTATATTTAGATTATGTTTTTCAAGAAATATATTTGACTAGAACAACTCTGCAGAAAATACCAATTGTCTTTGTACTCTTCATGTCAGAGAAAGATCCACTTTGCCAAAAATTCCTTTTCTTCTGACATATACCTCAAGAAATTATTAACTTAAGTTGATACTTTAACAGTCATCATTTTGCCATTATTATTATACTAGAGGCCCGGGGCACGAAATTCATGCACGGTAGGCTCCCTAGGCCTGCCAGCGATCAGGGACGATCGGGGCCTTCTGGCTGCCACCCAGGGCCTTCCTTCGTTCTGTGCCACCCTCTGGTGGTCAGCACACTTCATAGCAAGTGCTCAAACTCCCGAGGGGACACTTTGCATATTAGCCTTTTATATATATGGATTATTATAAAACTTGATAAATTCTTTCTGTCTTATTCTTTCTGCTCACCTGCATTCCAACTATGTGAATGATATTTATACATTTAGTACTTTGTGTATGTTCCCTTTGTTCTGACTTCTATTAAAAAAAGTAAGTTATTTATAAGATGATTGCAACTTTTGGCTTCATGCTGTTGCAATTTAGCAATCTTCTAGTTCTGAGTGAACTCTGAAAGAAATATGATAGCTATTCTCCATTGCTTGCCTATGTTTCCATGCAAAACGTAGGCATAGTCTTAGGTAATGGAACGTTAGAAAATAGAATACTGCACTGATTAGGTTGAGTCACTTCCTGTAAAAGCAAAATTCTTAGTAAGAACATGAAACCTGTATTGAATGCCTGAGGGTGTTCGCCATTATTTCTTGCTCCTGTTGGTCTGTGGTGACTCTGGTCTGGTCTCTAAGACAGAGTTGCTTATTGATGACATTAAGTTCTTAGCGACCTGTTAGGGGTTTTATTAATGCTATTGCATAGTCTGGTTCTTGAGAGTTTGAAATATTATAAAGCTTTTTTATGATCCCATAACCACCTAGTTTTAAAGATATAATTAACATATGACTCATTAGACTGCTTGTATAATATATGCATAATGATTTTGAAAGCAAAGACATTAGTCTTAAATCAGAAAGAACATATAATTTCTAGCAGGTTGTAATGTGCTGGGCCTTATTTTCCAGTGCAAATAATGAGTCATGAAGCAAATCAATGACAGGAGTAGATAATTAAGAAAGTATGATAAGGAAGTCTATTAGATCATCATCTGGCCCTTCATAGAAGAAAGAAATTTTAAAACCTATTTTCTAAACACATCAACCCCTGTACCCAGCAGCCACCATCTTCTTATTCCATCATGAATAACCCAAGCCCTTGCACAATGCTGCCACATGCAGACATTTTGCTCAGAGCATCTCTCTAACCACCTTTGTTACTTGACAAACAACCCCTTCCTTTAGAACTGAGTTCAAATGCCCCCTTTTCAGACATGTCTTCCCTGTATCCTATTGATATCACAGGACTTTGTTTATACAGTGCTATCTGCTCTATTAAAAATTAATTCTACTAAAATAAGTGCAATAGATAAACAACATTCATTGTCTACATCTGGCTCCAAGCTTAGCGTGTCCCCTTCCCCAGTCTCTATTCACCTGATATGGTGAAATGATCTTTTAATTTTTGGTTTTTGGGTTTTATTTACTTTATGTTTTGGCTTATTTAAGCAAATCAATGTTCCTACTTGCCACTTCTTCATCTTAAATTCATTCTCTGTCTTACTCAACTGTGTTCTTTGGTAATTTTTTTTTAAAAAATGATTCACCGGCAATCAACTTTCTAAGTCTTTGCATTTTGCATGTCTAAAAATGTAAATCTTTTTTTCACATTCCCACATGAGTAAGTCTGGCTGGGTAAAGAACTTAGGTTAATTATTTTTTTCTTTCAAAATGTTGATAATATTTCTCCATTGCCAACTTGTATCCAGTGTTACTGATTTTAATTGGGAGATAATCTTTTTCATAAGCCATCTGATTTTTTTACTTGAGAAACATTTAGGATTTTATCTTTATGTTTGGCATGCTGAAGTTATACTAGGGTGTGTCTAAATGTAGGTAGGTGTGTGTGTGTGTGTGTGTGTGTGTGTGTGTGTGTGTGTGTTTTATCATGCTACTTAGAAACTTTTAGGATCCTTTCAATATTTTGAATAACTCACTTTCATGGTTAAGTTTCTTCAATTAATTTGTAGCTTCAGGTTGCATTTATATTTGTGGTTGGGCATCTATCAAACAGGATTGTTGAAATGTATTTCAGCAGATCAAAGGAAAACTGTTCTACTGTAAGTGACTTTATAGTCTGAATACAGAAGACTGCCTTGGAGGCCTGGGAGGAGTTTCAGGCTGGAAAAATTTGCAAGGTGTACAAATAGCTTTTATTTAAGATCAGAGGTCTCCCCAGATGTATAAAGAGGACAGGGGACTTTTGGGACACCTTTGGAAATACAATTGACACGGGAATTTTGAACTGGAACGCATGGTGTTCCCCTGGGCAGGACGGCTTTTCCGGGCTCTTTGACCGTCAGAGTCAAAGAATGAAACCATGGACAGAAGATGGTATAATAAAGGTGGAAATTTATTGGAGAACAAGTACAGACTCCCACGTGGGGAGGGGAAAGTAGTCCCTCCGAGTCCCTTTTCCTACTGTTTATAAGGGCTGCAGATCTTTGTGCCTTGATATCCCCTCTGATACCCCCTTCTGATTTGGTCACTATAGCAACTCCAGAGCTCAAAGGTCAAACCTCACATGGGACATGGGAGGCTCTCTTCCCCTCCTTCTTTATGGTTCTCCTATTCCCTCTGGGCTTTCTTCCTCCTTCCCTTTATTCTGTACATGTGTACATTTTGCTGCTCCCAGCTCCCTTGTCTTATGGAAATGTACCTTTCTGCAACTCTGCAGCCCTGTGTTTTTTCTATGGACCACTTAATTTTTAAAATTTCCTACACTTGCCTATTTCACCCCCCAAAAATTCCTATTTTACCAAAATACTCCTTTCACAATGTGGAGTCGCTGTCAGACATGACAGTTTTGTCAAGTGCTCTGTGAAGACTGAGGTAAGAGGTGTAACAAAAAGAACCTTCCGGAGGGGCCCGGAAGGCCCCAAACCGCATGTCTGGACACTTGGATAAGGACTCCACCTGGACACTGATATACCTCCACCCCACGTGGGTTATAAGAACTCAAAGCTCCCACCACCCAGCGCCGGGGCTTGGCGGTACCGGGTCACCGCCGGACTTCCACTCCACCAGGTGGGTACCACCACCACAGCCTGACGGCCTGAGACCAACGCCTGCCTCCCCACCCGCAGACACCGCCTGGGACTTGGTGCTGGATGCTCACTCTCTTGCTTCCGCTACATAAGCTCCCTCTCTGGGTGTGTAACCTGCACGTGACTCTATTGGCTCATGGGGAGGTCTCCCCTAATAAACCCGGCATGGTGGAAAACCACAAATGTGTGTGAGTGACTCCTTCCCGGATGCTCCCTTGCACACGACACCCATCCCACCGGTTGTGGTACCTTACCTGGTACACTGCCCACTCTGGGAGTATCCTGTGCCAGAACTCCAGTCTCAGGGAATCCCACTCCCAAATGTATCCTGTGGGTAAATTTGCTCTCTTTGCTTTGGATTTGAAAGTTTCAAGTTAGCTTAGGCGCTGCTTCCCTCCTTCTCCAGCCCCAACTTTGATATGAGTGACTCCCTTGTAGGGAGGTACCTCATTTGTATATGAAACACTCCAGGTTTTGTCCCAGGGTGAACACTGCTGCTATGGATTGTGTTTGCATAGAGAGTGGAGGGTGGGGAAGAGGAGCAGGCCAGTTGTCCTTCTATTCAAAGGATGTCTTTAATGAACTGCCCTGACTGCCCCCAAGGGCACCTGGCTCTCTTTGACTTGTTCAATCTGAGCATAATGTTTCTCCTAGTTTCTTTAGGAAATGCTATGACAATGTAGAGCCTTCTCCAGCAACAGCCTTTTATATTGGGGTGCTCTCTCTTCTGATTTCTCTAGCAAAATGATCCTATCTGCTCTTTACCATCAAAGAATTCCACAGAACTTCTGGTCTAATAAGTTCATCTTTTTTAATTAGGGTGTATTATGTATTTATTACCTATTAAAATATTTTCTATCATTTCAACAGAATTTCTGCAATTCCAATAGGCACAGAAGGGGAGCATGTCTTGATTCATAATGTTATGAATATATTACATTGTGTATTAGAGTAATTGTGCTCTGTTTACCTCTCTTCCTGCTAGAAATTGACTTTCAGATGGCAGCAGAAATGTCTTGATAATCCCATTGCCTAGCCCAGTCATCTATAAGTGAAGAAAGTGAAGAGACTACATGACTAAGGGCACAAAACTTTTTTAAAGTGCAAGGACTTAAGGAGGAGAAAATTCTGATTTTTCTGTGAATGAAAAACAGTAGAACCTGGTGAGACAGAGAGAGAGAGAAAGAGAGAGAGAGAGAGAGAGAGAGAGAGAGAGAGAGAGAGAGAGAGAGAGAGAGGTGGGGGAAGGGGAAGGTGGGTCTCTGAAGCAAATGAAACTCTAGAATGATAGGAAACTTTTTGTGTTACATTGAGTTTGTTCTTGACCCTTTTCTGGGCCCCAGTTCTCCTATTTGGGAAAGAGAATGTGGCTATAAGATGACCTAGATTCTTTTTCTGTTTAACCACTGTGTGATTCTATAAATTAGACATTGGAAATAATAGGTCTTACCAGACCACTGATATCCTCACAGCACCCTCCAGATAGAAGCCATATGGTCTGAACACACCCTAAAATGACAACGCTTTTTTTCTTCTTTTCTATGATTTTTGAGCAGCTCTCTCTTCAGACACTCTTATTTATCCTTGGTTTTCTCTCTTTTATCCATCATTTTCCAATGATTTGTCTTG
This sequence comes from Myotis nattereri, assembly GCF_964212035.1. Lineage (NCBI taxonomy): Eukaryota > Metazoa > Chordata > Mammalia > Chiroptera > Vespertilionidae > Myotis > Myotis nattereri. The sequence continues at coordinate 37,923,236 of NC_138082.1, forward strand.
TGGCTGATCCTACTAATCTCTGATAAGGAATTTATAAGAAAAGTGTTAGCTGATAAGGTCTGAGGGCAGAGACCTTATAGAGTTATATACAGCCACCATTGCATAACGACTGTATATGTGAGGTGGTCCTATAAGATTACAATGGGACTGAAAATTTTCTATTGTGTGGCTGCACACAATAGTGATCCCGAGTGGGGGGTGAAAGGATTAAGGAAAAGACAGACAAGAGAATAATAGGTGGGTCTCGGTGGGACGCTGCCTCCCTGATGAGGAGACAATGACAGCGCCCAAGCCGTGTCTTTATTTTATAGCAGATGCCACGAGGCAAAGCAGGGGCGTGATCACGTTGTTTACAGCATTCTCGTGAGCGCCAACCCTACTCAACTACATGCACCTGAACTCTAGCCCAAGGCACATGGGGCTACGTGTTTGGACCATAGGTTCAAGCTTACAACCACAGCCGTTGGCTATAATTGTGCTGGGGGGGGGGGGGCTCTGCCCTCCAGCTGGGACTTGCATGTTGCAATGAGAGGACCCTGTCCTTTCATTAGTCTGAGGCTTGAACCTGGCCAAAGCACTGTAGCCGCTCCCCACACTATTGCTTAGTGATGACATCATACCTGTCGGAATGGTGTAGCCCTAGTACGATTGTAATTGTTGTAAAGGCACGGCTATCATAAAGTCACAGCCATAGTAACATCTGCAGCATGACACATTAATATAGAGTAAGGATATAAAGAAAGAAATATTTTTAAAGCTGTGCAATGTGTATGTGTTTTAAGTTAAGCATTATTATGAGTAAAATGTTTTAAAAATTTAGAAGTTTATAAAGTAAAAAAGTTATAGTAACCTAAAGTTAATTTATTATTGAAGAAAGAATTTTTGAACTAAATTGAGTGTAGCCTAAGTGTACAGTATTTGTAAAGTCTACAGTAGCATACAGTAATATTCTAGATCTTCACATTCACTCATCACTTACTGATTTACCCAGAACTACTTCCAGTCCTGTGAGCTCCATTCATGGTAAGTGCCCTAGACAGGTGTACTATTTGTATCTTTTATATTGTACTTTATTGTGCCTTTTTTATACTTAGATAGGTGCCAGAAGCTGGTCCACCCTTGCTGCTTGACACAGTCGCTGTAGGGAAGAAACACCTGCACAGCATATGTTTCAAGGGACCTGGCGTATATGGCATATGTAAGCTCCCCTTCTTAGTGCTATGTGTTCTAACCAGGGTCACCTCTCCGAGAAAGGTTGTTTCCCCAGGTGGGGATTTTTCCCTGGAGTTAGGGATTAACAGGACTAAGGAAGGGAATAAATCAGTAAAACCCCTTAACTAAGTGCCAGGCGGGTAGTTAATCACCTTAACTATGAACAATCACGCTTAAACTACATAATTTTTACTTAGGATAATCTCCTTCAGTTACTTCCTTGTATCTTAACAGAACAGTAGAGTAGTGACCTTGGAATGGAGATAACAAGCACCCTAACCTTTGGAATAGAATGGATAGGATTAAAATCAAATGGTATAAATGCAGATGTAACAGGACAGTAAAGACAGAACCTGGCTGGAGAACCTGGCTGGAGAACCTGGTTAGAGAACCTGGCTAGGCTGCTGATCAACTGAATGCTGTCTCCCGTGTCATTCCTTCTTCGCCGACTCCATCCACACCTTTGGGAACCCCTGGACCTGCTGGGGCAGGTCCTCAACAGATAGGTTTATATACACAAATACCACTGTGTTACAATTGCTTACAGTATTCAGTCCAGTAACATGCTGTACAGCTTGGTAGTCTGGGAGCAATCAGCTCTCCCATAGCCCAGGTGTGTAGTAGGCCATACCAACTGGGCTTGTGTAAGTTCACCTCTATGATGTTCTCACAGGGACAAAATTGCCTAAGATACATTTCTCACAGCATATTCTCATGGTTAAACAGCACATGACTGTACCATTTTTTTTGAGGCAGCAATTAATATGAAGCATTATCTTTTATTTTTCAAGACATTCTTTTCAGTTGTAAGGAGAAAAATTAATATACAAACCATGTGATTGAATAAATCTGCTATCAAAGGCTATGAAAACCCAGCCCTTTTTCTGGGGCCAATTAACAAAAGCTCTATAAAAGTACACAGACACCGACCCCAAGTCTGTTGAGGGCCGAGCATTTCCGGGGATGCATTTTATCCAGCAGGCAGCCCCAGACATTAGGGGAAAGTTACAAAAACTAGCCTTGGGATGCCACCTTACACCACCTCAGGGTCACCCAGCTCCTGGACTACAAGGTGCAATGCTATTCTTTCGGACAAGGGGCCTCCTCAAAAACCGTGCCCTCTCGGCCACTGGAAGAGGATCTATACCAGGACCAGAGGGTCCTCAGGCCAGAACCTACCCACATGATGGCCTGGAACTGAAGGGGCCCTAGAGTTCATACCCCAAACAGTCCCTTTTAGGGATTAGGGTCTTGAAAGGTTTCCATTAATTATACGGACACATAATCTTGGAGTCATAATTCCTGAAACATTTATCGATGATTTGCATTTTACCCAAATGCAATTAGCCATACAATCATTTAACAAGACCCACAGCTACCAGGAGACCCACCCCTGTCTGGTGATTATTGAGACAAGGAAAGATGTCTAGAAAAGGTCCAAAGCACAAGCCTTGCCTGGGAGGGAAGCAGAGTGGGGCCTGAGAGATACATTCCTCAGGATAGAAGCAGCAATATTGGATTTCGGTCACAGATATGGAGCGTAAGAAGGGAAGAAATAAGACTTAAACAATTTTGAGCAGAAGACAATTTAACTTCATGAATTTTATCTAGGGCTATCCCTCAACTGATTAATATTTATTGATTCTATTTATAAACAATGAAATGGATGCATGCTATGATTCAGTCAATCAGAGGGACTTATAATATTTTTAAGTCGTTGAGAATGGGGAAATTACTACTTGTCCCAGATGAAACCCAGATGGCTTTATAAATTGATATTTCAAGAGCTTGCTTGATAAAAGCACAGTTATCCAATGGGAAAGCACATTAATACTACTTATGCCAATTCAAACATCTCAGCGAATTATTTTTTGCTCAAAATCCATTTTAAGGTTTAAAAATATGAACAGCTGGTGGCATGAGCTTTAGAATTAATTACAGAGTGAGTCAATGAACATAAAATTATGTAACACTTCAGGTGGAAATTTATAAGATAATAAATTTTAAATCTATATCTCACTACTTTAATTTACTTGTATCTAAAATAGTCTTAAATTGGCTTTGTAAACAGCTTGTGCAAAAAGAAAGGTGTTAAGTATTACATGATTGATTAAATTGGAGTGAATGGTATTCAAAATTACCCAAATAACTGTGACACACAATGAGATTATAAAATAAAAAATGTATATAACATAAAGATGTATATAAATGAAAAGCTGGACTGAAGCACACCAACATTTTGATAATGTTTATCTCTGTGTGCTAGGATTGAGGATCATTTTATTTTCTTCATCAGGAAAAGTGTTGTTTATGGAAAAGATAATGTATAAGATCCTCCCTATAATTTTATGTTCTCTCAAAGGCTTAGTGGGTGAATGTCACCTATGCATGAGAATATTATGAAAGTACGTTATAAAGGCTTATGTGAATTAAGTAGAGATTTACTTTGGTCTCTTTGAAATACTGTGTACATACTGCCTAGAAAACACTGATATATATAAAAGCCTAAGCAGAACGACCAGAACAACCAGTCGCTATGATGCACACTGACCACCAGGGTTCAGAAGCTCAATGCAGGAGCTGCCCCCTGGTGGTCACTGCGCTCCCACAGCAGGAGCACCACTCAACTGACTGACCTGGCCCAGCAGCCCAGCAGCCTGGCAGCAAGCACTCACTTCCTCAGTAGCCCTGGAGGTCCAATCTCAGGAGAACGGGCTAGGGACCGACGGACCAGCACTGCCAGCACAATCCTGACAATGCCGCTGGCCTTCTGGAAGTCAGCCTTGGACACCATGGCTGCTTCCCCTCCCTAGACCCTCTGCAAGGAAGAAACAGTATAAAAGTGGCTGCCAGGTGGCTCCTGACAACCAGCTCGAATGTCAGCAGGACAGATCCAGATCCAGATCCACCGCCAGCTGGGAGGGCCAATTGAGGGCCACTCCCCTGGGGACCCCTCCTGTGCACAAATTCGTGCACCAGGGCTCTTATTTTAAAATAATGGACCAAAACAGAACTGTTTTTGCTGATACTGTTGAGATTAGACAATCAACTTTTTGCTAACATCGATTTTCTTGATGGACAAATGCTGACAGGGAAGGGATATACACATTTAAACACACACATGATCTTTCCTTGGTAGAAAAGACATTATATTTGTGCAAGTGTTCCTTAAGTAATTGCTCAATGACCTAAACCAATTTGAAGGTATGATAAAGGGGAAAGAAAAAGGAAACAAATTTAAGAGGAAAGGCACAACTGATGAGAACAGAATTCTTATAATGGATTTTTTCAAAACTCAAATTTCCATTACATAGAAAGGAATTAGCTGTGAATCTGTAGGACAGTTTATCTCATACTTGAAATTTCCTGTGAGTCACACCTTTCACCTGAGCATCTTAGACTATTTTATAAACAAAAAAACCTCAATAACATCTGCTTATTTTCTTTGTTTTATAAATGGACGAATAAGACATCAAAGAGCTTGTAAAGTTGATGGAGGTCACCTAGGATGAGACTGACTTCATATCAACACGTCTCATGGCCCTCAATTAGGATTTGGAGAACTCCACAGCTCTTACTCTAGCACATTCTGTAACATGAAACCCATATCTTTAACTTTTTAAAAATAATTTTTAAGCCTTGCTGGTGTTGCTCAGTTGGTTGGGCATCGTATGTGCACCAGGAGGTTGCTGATTCAATTCCCGGTCAAGGGCACATGCCCAGGTTGTGGGCTTGATCCCCTGTGGTGGATGTGTGAGAGGCAGCCTACTGATGTTTTGCTATCACATCAATGTTTCTCTCTCCCTTCTTCTCTCTCTGAAAAATCAATAAACTATTCTTTAAAAAATTTTTAAGATAATTTTTAAGACTTTTCTAGGAAAAAAAATCTATATATGCACTTACAGATAAATATCATCTATCTATAGATGCAGATAGGAGGATAAACATAGAAAGAATTCATAGCCAGTAATGTGGCAGTAAATTTACCCCAAGCCAAGAAGTTGGAGGCTGGTTTCTGACCATGAACATCTGCCTTTGTTTACATAGCTGAGAACAGAATGGGGATGTCTGCAGGCAATAAATTGAAAGGTGGAATGTTCGCAATTTGGAGGGTGGCGGGGGGGGGGGGGTGGAGGGGGGTTAATTTCTTTGTGAATTGTGATCTTTCTGGCGTCTCTTAAAACTTGTTCAGAGGTCCTTAAACTTCCTTCATTGATGGCTCCCAGAGGTCTCAGTAAATTTTTCACAGTATCCCCAGGCAAAAAGAAATACCTAATAGTTCCATTTATTAAGTTGCTCGATCCAAACAATTTAATTAGCAGTTGGCATGATTTCCAACAGATGGCACTGTGCTTTCTCTGGACAGTGTTAAACACGCCCCGTGTTGCTTCGAGTTCCCTGAGAGGGGCACCAGGGCACCTGGGCTCAGTTTGGGAACCATGGCTCTAAGTCACCTGTAAACAAGGTGGAGTGAGCAGCACAACCAGCCTTGGCAGATGGGATTTGAAAACAAGTGAAAGGGGGACTCCATTATGGAGCTGTCTTTCTCTCATTATAGGAACTCTGGAAAGTTATCTGGTTCTAATCAAAATTCCTAATTACTATCCTTTATGCCTAATTACTACTGTGCCCCAGTACAGAAGGGCAACAGCTGGTCTCTCCCACATAGAACATACAGGAAGCCGAATGCTGTCAGATTTAGCTTCCTCCTCTCCGGACAAAAACCTCCAAAATTACAAACCATCGAAGTTCATTCATTCGATTCAACCACTCACTTTTTCATTGTCTAGGAATCATTCTCCAATCCACATAGCCTTCAAGAGAACTATGCAAATACAACCAGTCTCTGTCTTTGAATCCTACCAAAAGGCAAACACGTTTTTTTCCAAATACTGAAACTTTGTTTGGGACAGCCACACTTAACCCATAAACATAAATGACTTATTTTTTCTGGGTCCTGAATGGACACTGAGGAATCAGGCAGTGCTCTGCCTCTGAGAATGAGCTTTGGTAAACCTGTGGGCTTGCCAGTGGATGAGAGGTACTGGAGTGGTGAGCTGACCTAGAGGACACGGCGTTTTTAAATGAATCTGCAGATGAGAAGTTACAGGAGTAGAATGCTTTAAAGTGCAGGCGTGATCAGCTATGGAACTGTTTCTCACACAGGCAGCTCCTTGAAACATGTGTCCGGGAGTAAAGAAGCAGAGATTTATTTATTTTTTCCCTTTAACCAGTGATTAGTGATTCACCTAAGCCACAGAGTTCCTAATCGGGCTCTGATAAAAAGGGAATATGCTGTCCTGGGTTAAACACAATTCTTTTATTAATTTATTTTTTTTCAAGAACTCTGGAGAGAGTGCCTATTCCGTGCCAGGCACTGTCTAGGTTTAGTGGGAGAGCAAGGACTGCGGTCCGGATGATCAGGGAAAGGAGAGTCCTGCCCTCCCAGAGCGGGACCTGATGTGAAGAACAAACAAGAGGTCCCGTTTTACACCGCGGAGGAAACGGAGGAGGTGTCCGCAACTCACTTTCCTCTCTGACCTCAATTTACTCTCTTTAAATGAGGGGGTTGGACTACGCGATCTCTAAGCCGGAAGGTTCTGATTCTAACACCCTAGGAAGTTCACTTCAAAGTCAGCGAAAGAGTTGCAGCCACATAAATAGACCTCTGGGTATAAACACTATGTTATCCAAAGGGAAAATAAATATGACAGGCGACGTGTTTTTAAATAAACTCACTGTGGTTTTTAATTCTCAATTCCAACCTTGAGTTTTATGAGTATTGATTTCCTAAGAAAAGAAAGCCCTTCCTTAAGTACCTTTCTATTCATCTTAAATGAAGGCCATTAAAAATTTTCAGGCCCAATGTTTAGTATATAACTTTCAGTTTAGTTGCCCTTCTTACCCTCACCAAAAGGAACTTTTTATGTAACTAAAACAAGAAGTTTAATTTTTGGAGACATAGGAAGTTAAAATACTCAGCATGTATAACTTACTATCCTAAAAAAATATATATATCTTGACTGTGACATACTTCAAATGTTGACAAGTAGTACTATTGCCAACAGAGTGGAATGGGTAAATGGAGGGACGAGACTTGAAACACCTATGATTTACTTAAGGTCACAAAGCTATTTTATGCATCTGCCTTATTTTCATCTTATTTTATTTATCAGTAGTCCTGTGGAGTGATTTCCCTGCTCTGCAGACAAGGAAATTGAGTTTTATAAATAGTATGTTCTTACAATAGTAATGGATTTAAAACTAGGTCTACTTATTTCAAAAGCTCTTTCAATTTTCCCCTATACCTTGTGGGATCTAGCACATAGCCCCTTCTTTTATTCACATAACCCCAAATTGCACATTCTCACATAGATCAAATAGAAAGGATACCTTTATTTTTCTTTGGAGAATGAAAATAAGGAAGTTGTAGAGGAGGATAAGGGGTAAAAGTGATGTTAAAAATGGCCACACTATTACTCTAAAATGTTTCCAGACTTATCTTACCTTAACCCTGCCTGGATCTTATACTCTACCCAAATTAGACTCAAATTAGACTACCACAGTTCCAGCCTCGGCTTCTTTATTCTTTTCTTTCCTAGAATTCCCTTTCTCTTATCTCTGGTTACCAAAAACCTATTCCTCCTTTTAAAGTCTATTTCATGAGTCATCCCCTTCCATGAGGCTCTCTGAGCCTCAGTCAAGAATAATCATATCTCCCTTGCAGCGTCATTAAAATGATTATATGACACCTCAGCCAATAATAAAATGTAAAAATAAAATAAGTATATTATTTATCCGTATGAAAGATAAAACTTTTATAGGCCCATAGCTTTTATACTCACTCTTAGATAATGTTTCAGCATTAAACAATCCACTCTAGTCTAATAATTGTAAAACTAGAGTCCAGTCCAGTAAAGGTTACAATATCTAAACTATTATTTGATGTCAAGCTTTCCCAATACCCAGAATGGGGGCCCAGGGCAAGGAGGGGAGAGGGCCATGGTTGGCTTCTTAGGCAGTTTCTCCGCTGACTCCTCAACCCTGTGTAAGCCACAGTTCTGGCCTCTGGGAAGGAAGTCCGCCTAGGAAGCGAGGGACTAGAAGAAAGGGAACAGGTCACATGGCTGGTACAATGTAACCTGTCCTCAGTGCCCTCGGACTGAAGCATTGCTGATTCTTCCTCTTCTGGACGCTTTTGTTGATTCTCTGGAGATGCTTATTCAGATCACCAATGAAGTGCCCCTGCCCTTGGCATTGCCCTCTTCTGGGGAGCTCTGTTCTTCGTATCTAGCAACAACTCACCATCTCTTCGTGTATCGTAACCCCCTGAGGCTGTGCTTTTGGAAGAGATTTCTGTTTAAGATGGCCCAGGTCAGTTCACTTTTGGAAGGTGTCTCATTTTGTCCCCATGAGCCAATCTGAGCGGAAGTGCACACTGCCCCAGTAGAATGTCTTCATGTCTCTTGACTTTAGACCTCTCAGACTTAAGTCAAACACCATTGTCTATTACCCTCAATCTCCAGGACACCAATCTCAAAATCCCTCACAGTTTTCCCTCATTGGCTTGAGGTGAAGGTAAACGTCATTCTATTCCCGTGAGGAGGGAGCAGAGAATACCTCATAAAGTTCACACAAAGAAATCTCTCTACTCTCCTTTTTCCTCTTCTACCAGCTGGGGTATGTGATCAAGCTGCTGAAGGATTCTTTATCCCTTAACAAAGCATACACAGGTGGTCCAGCACTTTAGTATCTGGAGAAGTGGGCAGGGAGGGTGGAGAGAATGTTCTCTGGAATCTGTTCTATTGTTCTTTGTCTTCGGGCTCCATTTTAACAACCTTTTACACAGATTAACGGGCCTAAGTAGTAGCTGAACCAGTAGCTGAATGTGAAGTCATCAGGAACCAAGGAAGCTTTTCTCTGTCTTTCCTTCTCTAGGGTCAAACGACTACCTTTATTGCTTCCCTCTGCTCATAATCTACGTCTTTCTCCTCTCTTTCCCGAACTGGCTTTCTTTGTTTCTCTAGGCACATTCAACAGCAGCCACTCCACAGCTTCCAGTTTCATATATTTGCTCCCACAGACCACAAGAGACTAACTTGTTGGAATCCCACTACAAAACTCCTGGAGCAGGAAGGCAATTGGCCTAATCTGGACCAGGTGTCTAACAGGCTACCAGAGCCCATTCCTGAGGGAGGGGAAATTCCCAAAGAAAAGAGGCAATAGTCTGGGCAGATACTCTCTAACAGTGTCAGACACACGTATGTTGCCTGGCACAAGGCCTAGTAGTCAATGCACAGTATGTTTTTCATCACTTCCAAGACATTTATTATCTTCTGAGTAGTTAGATATACTGGACATTGTGGTTATTCTCTAACATTACTCTCCCTTTCCTTAGTTCTACCCACATTTTAATTCAAATATCTTCACCTCCCTTAAGCATATCACCCTAGCAGTGGGGCAAGTGGCTAAAACCCAAACTAATGAACATAATCTCTCTCTCTGGTCACAGTTATTTGTCCCAGGATGACTGATGTCAGGCTGATGAGATCAGAGGAGTGGTTTCAGGAGAAAAACGCCCTCCCTCTTCTGAGAACACTCTTAGAAATGATCCTTTCTCCCTCCATAGATGTGCATGGACTAGCACATTGCCCTGAGAGCGGACATAACCATGAAAGTAGACCACAAGTAGAACCAGGCTTAAGAAAAAGATGAACTTACAAGAGATAGAGAAGAGATGAAAGGAAACTGAATCTTTGAAGATGTGATTAAACAGCTGACTCAAACCAAACCTGAAGCCAACTTACATGTCAACTTTCAGTTATATGAGCCAATAAATCCTCTCTGCCATTTTAACTAGCTTGGATTGGATTCCCAAAAGGTCTAATTTGTATATTAATCCCCAATTCTAACATATATTTGCAAAAGATTATGATGTTCCCTGAGGGGAAGTTGTAAAAAAGGGAATTTCAACTCTCCAAGAACATTAGGATAAAGGCAACCTAAGACCTCTTAGGGAATACAGTTGTGTTAAAAACTCAGGGAAAGGTATTGGAAGATGTTTGAATTGAATTATAGTAAACTGGCTGATTTTGTACTAACAGATGTTATTTCAAGGTGATCCCATGTGATGCCATATGGATTGTTCTCTGACTCTGACCGTGGAGGATATTGAAATCTTTCAAGAAATTGAAGGGAACATCAAGAAGTGAATACCACTTGGGGCTATCTGAGAAAATAAGGAAGACTACTTTACATAGAAACCAAATCCTATATAATAAAAGGATAATGTGCAAATTGTCCCCTTGACCTGAGTTTGACTGGGAGTTCTACCAGGGGGCAGGGCCAGCTGGCCAACTGCCTGCAGCCCCTTCCACCAGCTGGCCCCACCCCTGATTGCCCCACCCCTGCATCTCCTCCCCACTGGCCAGCCCCATCAGCCACTATCCAGGCAGGCTGGCTGGACCCCACCAGTGCACTAATTTGTGCACAGGGCCTCTAGTAAAATAATAATATTGGGGGGAGGGAAGCATAGGTTTCTACTACCTTTAATAAGTCCAATCTAGAGAAGCCCTTGAACACTAGGACCCTGAACCAAGAGGAGATGGGAAGACCTCAGTAAATTCCAGACTTACATTCCAAGGTAAGACTTGAAGAATGTCAGACAGGTGGCAATTCTGAGACCAATATAGGGGCCAAGCATGTACTGCTCATCAGAACTTCATACCAGAGACCCTGCCAAGGAAGAGAAGTTTCTCTGAGTTCTAGCAGTACCACAGGATAGAGAGAGGGAAGACAAGAACTTATAACAGAATGCTACTTTTTTTAAAAAAAACATTATTTAATGTTACCTTGTTACCTAGTTCTTCTCAATTATATTTTTATGCATGGGTAGACATTCTTGTTTTATACTTGAAATAATATTTTGAAATACATCATTATGCTTTTCTTTTTAGTACTTCCTTATTTTTTTGTTTGTTTGTTTCACCTTACTCTTCAACCGGAGCTCTTCATTACATCTGGGACGATTAATCTATACTAATAAAAGGGTAATATGCTAAGTAGGGCAGACATCTTCTGGATGACCTTCCGGATGTCCTTCCAGACAAGGCTGCAGCACCTGTGAGGGCCGAGGTACATCTGCAAAGGGCCAAAGCTCAGGCCAGCAGTGGCAGCAGCAGTGGGGTAATGGGGGCAGCATGTTCCCCTGATCTACCAGGTTGCCTCCCGCAGAGTGAGCCCAGACTGCGGCTTAGGCCTGGGACCAAGGCAGAGGTGCTTAAGGGTGATCAGGCCGGCAGGGGAGCAAGTTAGGGGCAATCAGGCTGGCAGGGAGCCAAGTTAGGGGTGATCAGGCAGGCAGGCAGAGGGGTTGGGGGCAATCAGGCAGGCAGGCAGGTGAGCGGTTATGAGCCAGCAGTCCCAGATTGTGAGAGGGATCCCAGATTGGAGAGGGTGCAAGCCTGCCTAAGGGATACCCCCCCGCACCCATGCACGAATTTCATGCACTGGGCCTCTAGTCCTATCTAATAAAGAGGGAATATGCTAATTGACCCTCATGCCATTGCAAAGATGGCGGCACCCACAGCCAATAAGGAGAGAATATGCTAATTGACTGCCACACCCTCAAAGATGGCGGCGCCCACAGCCACAAGATGGCTGGCAGGAGAGGGCAGTTGTGGGCAATCAGTCCAGCAGGGAAAGGCAGTTAGGGGCAACCAGGCCAGCAGGGGAGGGCAGTTGCGGGGGATCAAGCCTGCAGGGGAGGGCAGTTAGGGGTGACCAGGCCGGCAGGGGAGGGCAGTTGGGGGCATCCGGGCCAGCAGGGGAGCAGTTAGGCATCAATCAAGCTGGCAGGGGAGTGGTTAGGGGGTGATCAGGCTAGCAGGCAGAAGCGATTAGAGGCAATCAGGCAGGTAGGCAGGTGAGCGGTTGGGAGCCAGCAGTCCTGGATTGTGAGAGGGATGTCCAACTGCCAGTTAAGGCCCGATCCTACAGGCAATTGGACATCCCCTGAGGGGTCCCAGATAGGAGAGGGTGCAGGTTGGGCTGAGAGACCACCCCTCCCCCCACCCCCCCACCCCTCGCCCAGTGCATGAATTTTGTGCACCAGGTCTCTAGTATTGTTATAATTAAAAAAGAAAAAGTGTCAGTAATCAGAGTTTGGCTTTGGATTTCAAAATTAGGTTCTTAAGATCAATTTCAGCCGAAACCGGTTTAGCTCAGTGGATAGAGCGTCGGCCTGCGGACTGAAGGGTCCCAGGTTCGATTCCGGTCAAGGGCATGTACCTGGGTTGCGGGCATATCCCCAGTGGGAGATGTGCAGGAGGCAGCTGATCGATATTTCTCTCTCATCGATGTTTCTAACTCTCTATCTCCCTTCCTCTCTGTAAAAAATCAATAAAATATATTTAAAAAAAAAAAAAGATCAATTTCAGTAAGGACAGACTTGAATTTAGTTTTCAATTTCAAGAGTCAGGCAAGAGATTGAGATAGAGAAGGTTTTTGTCTTTATTTTCACAATTTTTTCTTTAAATGTCAAGAGACAAATTCTGGAAGGCTGCAAATAGAGTTTTTATCAAAAACTTATAAATATGAATAATATAGGAGATGATAGGGGGACAGTTTTCTAGCTCCCCAAAAGGAAACAAAAAAATAACAAAATCTTCCTTAGGTGTGGTATCTTAGGCTGCTGGGCTGCAATAACAAAATATGACAGACTGCTGGCTAAACAACAGCAATCTAGTTCTCACAGTTCTCAGGCTGGGAAGTCCAAGATCAAGGTGCCATCTGATTGAATTCTTGGTGAGAGCCCTCCTCCTGGCTTGCAGATGGTTGCCTTCTCTTTGTGTCCTCACATGGCCAAAAGAGAGAAGAATTAAATTAAACTTTCAGCATTTTACAAGTTTTTTATATAACATTTTTATTCTTCTTACATTTTATCTGTTAATTCATAATAGAGTGACAAAATGTGTGATTTATATTTTTATAAATTCATTTTTTAATTTATGATTAGTAATCTTTTCATAAATTTTATAGTTATTAATATTAAACATTTTATTTCATTGACTATTTTATTTTGACTTCCAAGCACACTTTTAAAATTAAAAATATAATAACATCAATACTGGTTTTTAGTTTTACATAAATACCAAAAGATTTGTATCATAATTTCAATCCCTTATGAGAATCACTTCTCAGGAGGAATCACTCTATATTTCTCATTTGAAAGAAAATATAATTAACTGTATCACAGTAAAAAGAAAAATAGCAACAAAAGATTGATAACTAAAAAAGAATATAAAGTTTTGTTTTAACTTACTATTCCCATTAATTGGGCAACCTTACAACTGTAAAAATGTAAATATTAACTTAAGAAAATTGATAGCAATTCAAATTAATTTTGTCCAATAGCATTGAAAATGAATTTCATTCTGTAGATGAGTAGATTCTTTCTGTGTAGTTGAAAAGGTTAAAACACACGGTTTTAAAATTCAATGTAACAATCTTATTCTGGTATTCTTTTTTTTTTCTCCAAATATAATATTTCTGCCTGACCAGTAGATTTTTAAATTAGTATTAGTATTCCTCTAGTTCTCTCATTAATTAACTAAATCAATCTTTGACACTTGTAATTTTATATTTGTAAAAGAATCATGTTTTTAATTTTTTGAAAATTAAAATTTGATAAGCATTAAATTTGGTGAGCAATCACAGTTTTAGAGAAATTAAAATCTGCATTTTTACAAAATTAAATCACAATAAATGAATTAAAAGCTCACCTCATTTGTTTCACAGGATTAGTCAACCAGCATGGGAGTTTCTATGTTCAAGAGAACAGTGTGTTTTCCATGCTATCCCTTAGTCTTATCTCCCAAGAATGTCTAAACACTGGACACAATCTCATTAGCTGACCTCCCCCAAGAGATGTACAAAGATCTTTTATAATTTATGTGTGTCACAGATGTTTATTTTAGCAAAACAAATGGACTTGTAAAAAATGAGAAAATAACAGGTTTAAGAAATCCCCAAATTATTTCCATCATCGTTTTTCTAGAGTCCCCAACTTCCTTTTAACCTAGTGATAAGTCCTATTAGACTATTTACTTTTACATGAACTTTGAAATTCATAAAAGTTATCCCTAGACAAAGGGTGTGTGGTCAGTCATCTTTCTACAGGAAGTTCTTCTGTAAAAGCCCATCCTATATAATAAAAGGCCAATATTCAAATCAACCAAAAGGTGGAATGACCAGTCGCTATGATGCACACTGACCACCAGGGGGCAGATTCTCAATGCAGGAGCTGCCCCCTGGTGGTCAGTGTGCTGCCACAGGAGGAGTGCCCCTCAGCCAGAAGCCCTGAGCTGGGCTCACAGCTGGTGATTGTAGCGGTGGTGACAGAAGCCTCTCCCACCTCCATGGCAGTGCTAAGGATGTCCGACTGATGGCTCCAGGACTGTGAGAGGGCGCAGGCCGGGCTGAGGGACCCTCCTGAGTGCACAAATTTTGTGCACTGGGCCTCTAGTTCTATATAATAAAGAGGAAATATGCAAATTAACCTAATTATGCAAGATGGCTGCCTACGACCAGGCTGGCAGGGGCATTTTTGAGGGACAATCAAACGACTGAACAGCAGGCTGCGTGGGGCGTCCAGGCCAGCAGAGGGGGGCAGTTGGGGGCAACCAGGCCGGCAGTGGGAGCAGTAAGAGGCGACCAGGCTGGCGGGGAGGGGGCAGTTAGGCGCGATTAGGCCAGCACACAGAGGCAGTGAGGGGCGATCAGGCCAGCAGTGGGGACAGTTAGGGGCAACCAGGCAGGCAGGAAGGTGAGTGATTAGGAGACAGCAGTCCAGGTTTGTGAGAGGGATGTCCCCCAAGGGGTTCCAGATTGGAGAGGATGCAGGCTGGGCTGAGGGGATCCCCCTCCCATGCATGAATTTCGTGCAGCGGGCTACTAGTGTTCTATAAAAGTCATCAGAGTTGAACAGTGAGTGTCTGATCTGAGAATACCCAATCCTGCACCATAATCCCTTCTCCAGGGACCCTGACATGGAACAGTTACAGTTGCTGTCAGGTGGTAGTGGATTTTCTCCAGAACAGTCCAAAGATGAGAGCCCACGTGGAGCCCTCTCCAGTGAGGAGTCCCGGAGAGCTGCCTCTCCTTTAGTATCAGAGAATCAGCCTTGCATCACAACCTTGAAGCAAGGAAGTGTATTTTCCTCCCTCTTCTTATTGGAGTGAGGAAAAGCCCAAGGAAATAGCATAAATTAATATGAAAAAATTATCCTGCCAAAGCAAAATCAGGAATAAAGATCTGACAGACATCGACTTTCTTAAATTATATAAATGACAAATAGCTAAGAAGTGAAATTCAACCATCACTCAACATTAGGTCTTTAATGAACAATTTGATCAAATTGGGTTTGTTTCTTTGTAAGGAAGTGACTTCAAATCCAGAAAAAGTGACTAGTTGTTCAAACCATAGGAGGCCATTTGTATGGAACTTGCATAGAAATGCTAACTCACTGGGTTGAATTCCATATATGTCTCTATGAAGCTTGGGAAACAAATAAGGAAAGCTCATTCACAGATTTAGGTTTCCATAAACAAGATGACAGAGAAAAGGATGAGCTGCTGCTGTTTTTCCATTTCACCCTGTGAACATGTTACTCTGGAAATTATCACCGGGCTAAGGACTTTGGGCTCGCCATAATTAGATTGTTTCTCACGGAATGCAGCTTCACTGGTGCTTACTTAGTTACTGTTGACCCTGCCGATGCAGGCTGCACAGGGAAAACATACTTCACACAGAGCCCAAGACAATACCAAATATGTACCTGCTGCAATGCCAGCTTCCAGTTCCAAAATGCCAAATCCAAAGGGAAGTATTTCAGATACATCTAAACTCTGATTCACCTCCTTAAACTTAAAGTTGAAGTGAATAGAGAAAACACATGGAATAATTCTCTATGACTATTCAAACAGGATTCTGTCAATATTTACTGTTTCTGCTGGCCACGTTTGATATGATATTTGCTTCCTACTTTATTTTCCATAGTCAATGAATCCTTTCTAGTAGGGGCAGTTAACACTGTAATTTCCTTGCTCTGGGATGTATAGCTAAAGATATTTATGTAATTTTTTAATCACACCAAATTTAGTAGGTCAATTAGCATCTCCATGATCATCCAGAAGAGTATTGTGTATTTTCAATGCAATATTAAGAGTAGAGTCCTAACCGGTTTGGCTCAGAGGATAGAGCATCGGCCTGCAGACTGAAAGGTCCCAGGTTCGATTCCGGTCAAGGGCATGTACCTTGGTTGTGGGCACATCCCCAGTAGGGGGTGTGCAAGAGGCAGCTGATTGATGTTTCTCTCTCATCGATGTTTCTAACTCTCTATCCCTCTCCCTTCCTCTCTGTAAAAAAGCAATAAAATATATTTTTAAGAAAGAGTAGAACACCCTTAAGAATCTTTGGAGCCCTGTTATTTAACTGAAACGAGGTGGCCAAGTAGGCAGTAAGATTTTTAAAGAATTGCCTAGCTGGTTTGGCTCAGTGGATAGAGCGTCAGCCTGAGAACTGAAAGGTCCCAGGTTTGATTCCGGTCAAGGGCACATACCCAGGTTGTGGGCTCGATCCCCAGTGGGGGACTTGCAGGAGGCAGGCGATCCATGATTCTCTCTCATCATGGATGTTTCTATCTCTCTCTCCCTCTTCCTTCCCCTCTGAAATAAATAAAAATATATTTAAAAAAAAAGATTTTTAAAGAATCTTTCCTTTGTCTGAAATGTTTTATGAGCAACAGTCTTAGATCCTTCTAAGGTATTAACAAAGAGAATAGCCATTCACCCTGGATTTGATCTTTTCCAGAAGCCATTTTCCAATTTAGTAATTGTTTTAGAGAAATCATTTTATTTCAAACCCACAAGTTCTGACCCTTTTATATTCAATGATTTATTCTTTAGCTTCTCTCTCTCTCTCTCTCTCTCTCTCTCTCTCTCTCTCTCTCTCTCTCTCTTTCTCTCTCTCTCATTCTCCTCACATTTTATTATACACAATGACATACAAAACAATCAATCAGGTGGTATTTGGAATATTCTGCCTGGAAATACCTTAGCTAGATCATTGAGTTTATCAGGTGCATTTCCTCTTTACCATATTAACCACAGAGAGTTTGTCAAAACATCACCAGAGTTTTGACAAACTCTCTGCCTTCACCTAACTAGGGTCCCCTTTCCTTCATTTTCAATAATATTTTCCTTTAAGGTTTGCTGGCAGCCTCCTTAAGGTGTTCCAGGCTTCCACTAACACTCTTCTTGAGACTCTTTGGCTTTCAGTCTCCTTCACACCATTCTGGCCCATCCAACAGTACACAGTTCCAAAGCCATTGCCACAAGTTTAGGTTTTGTTATGGCAACATTCCACTTATAGGTACCAAAATTAGTAGCAATTACTTATTGATACATACATAACCTTAAAATTTAGTGGCTTAAAGCAACAATAATTATTTATTTTGTTCATGAACCTGTAATTTGGGCGGGGCTTAGCAAGGACAACCTGTCTCATGGGATCATCTGGTGTAGCTTGACTGGCAACTGGAGAATCTGCATCAGGATAACTTACTCACATGGTTGGCAGTTTGATGCTGTTCATTGCCTGGGAGTTCAGCCAGGATCAAAGGCTAGAAGTTCCTGTTCTTCTCCACACAGGCCCCTCCTTCCTAAGTACCGTATGTATGTTGGCCTTCCTGACAGCGTGGTGGCTGGGTTCTGAGACTAAACAACAGGAAAAAAACAAATAGCAGCGCATGGCATTTTTTATACCCTAACCTTGAGAATCGTAGGTAATCACGTCTACCACACTCTATTGTTTGAAGTAGCCAAGAAGTTTCAACCAGTTGAAAGGGGAAGCTATATAGACTCTAGCTCTTGATGGGAGAAGTCACAAGGTTTTATAAGAATATGTGGAACTATGGTTGGAAAATAAAATCTGTTAAGCTAAGTAAAACAGGATTGCATAAAGAAATTAATATTTAGGGGAATATTTTATCACCGATGGAGATGCAAAAAGTGAATCTCAAAAACAATGGGGAGTCATTGGAAGTCTGAGCAATAGAGGCGAAGGGGTGATAGAACCATATTTGCTTGTAGAACTATCACTCTAACAATATGGGGGAATATGGACTTCAGATAGACTACTATAGGAGGAAGGCCCCGTTGGAAAATAGTGCCATAGCTAAGATAAGTAAGAGGGCCTGAACTAAGATATTAGCAGTGAAGATTATTAGATACGAAGGAATTAAACTACCAGGGCTTGGTGGAAAGCAGCAAGGTACCTGGCATAAAAAAGACAATAAAGATTTGTTAAGCAGAACTGGAAGTTTGGTAGGGCTCTTACTTAGCTATTTCAACAAGGGGGAAATGTAAAACATAATCTAAAATGGCTCTTTCAAATGACAAAAGCTTTGCATATAATATTCCCTTGAAAGGAAAGAAATGACATGGCACAATCTATAAATGTATTTTTATGTGCTTAAAATCTATAAGTTAAAAAAAACCTTAAATATATAAAACTGTTTACACAAGTATATATTTTAAAAACTACCCAACCACTAAACCAGAGGCTTATTATGAATACTATGAAGTCTTTTAATAGTCACTCTTAGAGATCAACAACATCATTAATTGGAAGCCTTTTAATTTTTTTACAGAAATAGCTATGAAGTTTTGTACCAATAAATAAATAAAAAAAAAGGTGGGCTGAAAAGAAGCACCTTCAGTATATGGGATGTTTTTCTAGCACTGTACCAGAATATGTTGGAGATGTCTAAATGTTCCTTGTTTAAAGAAGAAACCAGGAAGTTGGCAGTGGCCATCACCTCTTGCCTGTAATGAGATATCAAGGTCATGAAATACTGATGTCCACACTTCCTGATCATCAGTCTCTAAGATATACAACTCATGGTTAAGTGCTATTTCCTTAGCAACCCTCATGACCCAGAGCTGTAAATCCTTCCCATTAGAGAGAAGATGCTGACTGTCCCATTGTAGTGCCTTAAGATATTGTTGTACAGATTATTTGCAGTTTTTACCAGTTGAGTATTTATTTAACTTTAGATTGTTTTTCAGAATTATATTAACTTGAAAATCATCTGGTTGATGCATATCAATTAGATCTCTAGTATTCTGCATGGAAGAACCCCTCAGAAGCAAATAATTGTAATGTACTCTGTATATAGTACATTTTATTTGTAATACTTCAATGTTGATAATAAATTGACTTAATTTATTAGCCAGTTTTTCTCAACTTCTGTTAACCCATACCCCACCAGTTCATATGATTTGAAAAGGCTGTCCTTTCTGTAGTTTATATTTCAAAGGAATATTTCTCCAATTGTAAAATTATGAAACTGAATAAAAAGAGCACACTCATCCATGCTGCGTGTGCACACACACACACACACACACACACTCTGATAATTGCCCTTGCGCAACGGAGAATCTCTATGCTTAGAGGGTTTTTCAAAACTCAGCTTAGTTGTTCATTATTTTTAAAAAATGAGAATCAAAGAAAAAGACACAGGAGAATAATGCTAAGAGAATATTATTGTCAAGGGCATTGTTATTAAAAAATAACAAGGGGTTACAAGTAGCCAAAACTAAGGATTCCCATTTTGTGAAGCTCCAAATCCTTTAAATAAACAATACAGAGTAATGCATCTATCTAATCATTGCCAATTATCCTGATTAACCTTTTATTGTGGTGCCAATTAAATATGTTCTTTAAAATACTAGAAAAGATAAATTTCTGACAAATGTATCTAACATTGAACTTTTCTGAATTAAATAAAGCTGTTTTAGGCAGAACAAATCACACAATTTTGATAGTGGTTTATTTAACATCAACTTGGAATTATGACTGTATTTTCATTTAGATTTGACTCAGATAATCAATATCTTCTTGATATTTTAATTCATTGCTATATATATTTGCTTTGTCATCTGTTATTATCATTATCACTACCTCTTGCTGATAGCTTATATTTATTGAGCTCTTCCCAAATGCTACGCAGTGTGCTAAATGTCCTTATTACACCTTATTAATCTCCCCACTGAACCAGAGTAGGTGCTATTGTTATTTTCAGGAGAGTAAGGCCAAAACAAGTAAGAAAGCAGCAAAGCTAAGCCTGGATCTGAGGCTTATCTGCTTCTAGATTGGACCTCTTAATGTTTACATTCTTCCACTCCTTTCAGTTATATATACTTTAGCAATATTTTCTTGTAAAAAGACGTGAACATAAATGTCTCTGGTTTTTAGCAAACTCAGTAGAAACTCAAACGTATAGGTTGGGTCACATACAGAACTAACTTGTTCTGTACAATCTAACAGCATTCACAGTAGAATGACATTTAAAGGGACATTTGTTGGAAAAATGTGGTATTTTTATCCAGCTCTATCAGATACTATGATGTACAGATTTGAGGAAGAAAACAATGTGCTCAGAGCAGAAAATTGGGGTTTAAGAAATCTCTCCAGAAGGAAATAATTTCTAGGTTTTGAAGAAACAGAGATAAGAAAAGGAAAAGCAGAACAGAAATGCTGAAATTGAGAACACACTATAAAAGAAATCCATATCACTCTACAAGTACCTGGGATTTTTCCATTATAGAAATATGTCCTCACAAGAAAATTTCTATTCAGGTTATTATTACTGATTCCCCCACTGCCTTCTCCTCTTTTCCCTTTATTTTTGTTATTAATTGGAAAGTATTAAGTACTTTAAAGAAAGTTGCTTTGCTGCCAGCTTTGCTGTAATTCAGATGGTCCATAAATCAAGACATGTTGTAAATGGATGGTTATCAGCTTCTCTGATGTCCCACATTGAGTTTCAGCTTGTTGTTTTTATAAAGCCAAGCACTTGGATTTTGGGGGGGGGGGGAGGATTTACCTATAAGCAGACACAAACCCAAAATTTTGGGGACATTAAGCCTATTTTAGAAAAATTGTGAGTGATACTTCGACTATGGTTTATAACTCACACATTTTTTTGACGATGGATGAAGTTTTCTTCACTGCTGTTGTGCTTCTTTACAAATAATTTCTGTCAAAATGTATATCTAGATTTAAAAAAAATTAAGACACCTCATAAGATATGGGTTATTCCATTCATTCCCTTTCCCATTATGGGCATTACAGGCAGAATGAACCAAGCTATGATTCTTCTAGGAAATTAATATCCATTCAAAAAAATGGTTTAGGATTACACCTGACACAATTGTGATATTATTTGTGTTCTACTTTTGGCTTCCTATAGAGCAACTGAAAGATAACAAAAACAACAATAATAAGTTGCACCAAGATAAAAACTCTTCTGAATTGTAAAAAAAAAACAAAAAACTAAACAAAAAAACTTTACTCAAATGCTAGTAGAATGAGCAAATAGTAAAATAAGGTTATAAAAACATTAACTTTGTCATTCGTGCTTTGAACTCAACAGATGTTCATTAAATATATGTTGAATGAATATAATTGTAAAGAGGAAATCACTTGGAATCAACAGTTAAGAACAGTTGTGAAGATATAGGAAAAATAATTGGGGATCCCCTTCAATATAAATGTATGAGATTTGGGAGAGGATATGCCTCAGCAGGTGATGGAACAAGATTTTCAAATGCCTATCATCACTAATGCAACCCCCTATCTCCTCACAGGCTGGTGTGACCTGGGTAAAATTCCATTTGTATTCGAAGGCTTATATGAGTGAGTTTATTTTATGTATCTCAATAATAGTGGTATAAGCACTTTAAAACCAAACACAAAAACATTCACAACTGAGGTTTACTTGATGGTCCCTTGTGAGTAATCGAGCAATGTCTGCAGAGGCAGAAGATTGTGATACATGTTTGTGAACTGACTCATCAGATAGCATCTGCTTTGCAATGCCTCAAGGGAATTTGAGAAATAATAAAAAGAATTATATATGATGTACTGAAACAAAACATGAATTGTCTATGGATGGATTTACTAAACAATTAACTCAAGAACACGAGTAACATATTACAGTGTGTTCAACACAGGTGTAACTCTTTTTAACCACCAATCCCTTCCCCAAAGGGATCGAAAGCAACTCCAAATACCAATGACTGAAACCAATTCCATTCTTACAGCTAGCTGACTCCCTTCTGCAGCGTCTCCAAAGCTAGTTCTTTCCTTAATGGGTTTCATTCTCTTTCTTGACTGGTTGACTCTAGAAGCACTCAGACTCTTTACTTTTCTCAATGTCCGGTTAACACAATATAAATACGTATTACCTGCTCCGATGAACAACAAAATAGCTCTGCTCATGCTCTTATTGCTGCCACAGGCCTCTCTTGACCACTCTGTTTCCCTGAGGACTTGGGTCGTTCCCCTGTGGTTGCCTTCCTATGTGCTATGCTTGCTTTTGTTTTTTACTTTGAACTATGGGCTATAATGAAAAGCTTCCTGTAAGATATCTCCTTAGTGGTAAAATGTCCTTTTTCTGCTTAACTTATTTCTCCCTTCGAAGCATCTGGCAGACAGATAGTAAGACCTGCTATTCTAAATCCTTGCTACCAGTAGGAGACAATCTAATTCCTAACTGTATTGATTATTTCAGAGTTCTAAACAATGTACTTTATTACCGTTTCTGAAAACATGCTGCTATTCATTCTTTCTTTCTATATCCATCTTCCTAAGGGTGGGTACCCAGTAAAATTTAATAAGTGAGTGAATGGCGCAAGTAAGCTAATCATTGTTCACAAAAGATTAGTCTCCGTGGGGCATCCAAATAGACACTCATGAGGAAATGGGCCAATATTTGGTTGATGGGTTTATGTTTGAGTAGTCAAGAGCATTAGCAAAGGTCACCCAGAATAAACTCAGGGTGAGTTACAATATGCATCATGAAAGGAATGATTTTTAGAACCTAAGTTGTCTATAGCTTGCACATATTGTGCTAAGAGCTTGAATTAAGAAGGCATAGAAGCAAAAGTATCTTTTGATAGTGATTTAGAAATTGGGGTTCACTGTGAATGATGATATACATTGTCAATAATGGCAGCTTCTCAGACTTGAAGTACATATTGTTCCTCCAAGAATATTCCGTTGAATTTCAGTAACATTTAAATGATGCATTATGTCAGTTAAGACTGTTTATTCAGCTGGCCATCTTCAACTTTTTTTTAAGACTATATTTTTAGAACAGTGTTAGGTTTATGACACTTTTTTTTTTTTTTAAGGAAAATAATGGATGTAAAATAATATAACGAAAAAATATGTTTGGGGGATTCTTGAAGGTAAGTATTGCCCAGACCCCTCACCTGTCCAAATGGAAGTGTTGCTTAGTAGAATAATAGCCTAAACTGAAGAAGCATAGGTTCTTTTTTTTTTTTCTATTTTCCTTCCTTGGAAAGGAAGAATTTATAGCAGCTTTAGGAAGTGGAAAGAGTAAAGAATTAAACCTAAGCATCTAAATTTTGTAGTGTTAAATATATGATTGTTGGAATCATGTATGAATATTGAAAGCATTTAATTCACTTATCCTGGCTGCATTCAAAATATATAAAGTTACTATGTCTTATCTAATTAATAGCTCCTCTCATACAGTTTTTAAATTTATATTTGTTACTATGAAGGCAGGCCCTTTACCTGGTTTTCTTTGTTCTCATTATCACAGCTGATGCTTTGGTACTGGAATAACAGCTTGCATAGTGTCAACGTGCTCAGCAGTGAATCAGAAATCTAACTACTTGAACCCCATCGTTTCCACTTCCCATTCTTTAAGACTTTACTCCACCCACATCTCCTTGGTAAAGACTTCTCTGACCATCCAAGGAGTCTTTCGAATTCTTTTTATTCTTCTTCTGCATACTTTCCATTTGGAGCTTCCAAACTTACCCATAAATAAAAGCATGCCTTGTTCTTCCACTTAGTTCGTAGACCCTCTCTTATTCATTCCCCCACCCCCAGGGGAGAGAGTGAACACAGTCCCCCACGAACACAAATTATGCAGTCGAGTATCCCAGATTTGGGGAAATCCAATCCCAAGTGCAAGGGATAAGCCTCCACCTGGAAAAAGCACCTTCCTGATCATGGCATCTCCCCTGCCAAGTAAGTATGGATCTCTCATTCATTTGTTCATAACAGCTAGCACGGTGACTTGAATATAGTAGCTTTCAACAGTTCAAGTACACAAAGGTTTAAAATGGGGAGAGGAAAGAGGAAACTAATAGTGCTGAGTTCCATTTTATTTTATTCATATACTATTAAGTGATTTGCCCACTAGCTCAGCCTATTATTGTAACTGTTACATCTCTTAATTTTGATTAGCAAATTCTGGGTATTTTGTATTATCAGAAATGAACTAAATATGGCTACAACGCTGAGTAGTAAAAATCACTGATATGATTATCCTATATAATAAAACCCTAATATGCAAATTGACCAAACAGCAGAATGACCAATGGCGATGTGCGCTGACCATCAGGGGGCAGATGCTCAATGCAGAAGCTGTCCCCTGGTGGTCAGTGTGCTCCCACAGGGGGAGCACTACTCAGCCAGAAGCTGACGAGTGTAGCAGCAGTGGTGGGAGCCTCTCCTGCCTCCGCGGCAGCACTAAGGACCCCTTGGGGGATGTCCAACTCTGCCGGTGTAGGTCTGCTCCCCACAGCAGTCGGACATCCCCAGAGGGGTCCCGGACTGTGAGAGGGCACAGGCCGGGCTATGGGGATCCCCCGCTCCAGTGCATGAATGTCATGCACCAGGCCTCTAGTATGCTTATAATATAGGGTGTTTGGTTTTTCCTTATCATTATTAAAATCAACTAAATTACTGGGTAATTTTACCACAGAATAAGATAATATTTTAATGTTTTTTGTATAGTTTAACAGTATTTTTTACAGAAAAGTTTTATTTTGCCTCAGATGGCAATCATTAGGACCACAGAACTAGACGAGACCAAGAAGCCTCAGTATGTATCGTTCTCCAGGGTGGTCTAGTCTAAATTGCATTTCAACTTCTTCAGGAAAAGAGAATATTAGCCTATTAGGTTATATGCTGTAATTCTTTTGGACTTCATTCATTACTCATCAAATCGAATCCTATTTCTTCATGCTGTAGTTCCAGAAAAGAAACCACTTAAATACATGTTAGGCAAAATAAATACTTTATTGTTTTAATTTTTTTTTAAAGAAATCAGCCTTTGTGTGATAATTCAAACATTTATAAACCTTTTAGATAGTTTTTCAAAGAATATTGTTAACATCTCGACCACTTTTGATTAAAATTTCACACAAAGAAATAGATAGACTAGGAGTTGAAAATTATAAATGCCAAGGGAATAATTCTAATAACATTTGGTTGTTACCTTACATATTTATTTATTAACCCATACATAACCAAGTAGGAAGCCATCGTCCTCTCCCCCGCCCCCCGAAAAAACAACAACAGTTTTCAATGGTTAAACTGAACTAAAACCATCTACTGTAAGGAGAACAAATCTAAATTACTTTCATTTTGAAAAAAAAACAAAAAAACAAAAACAAAAACAGCTTATTTATTTCTACCCATTCAAGTCATAGGCCCCATTATTTTTGGAAATTCTCTACTATTTAGTCTAAAGGACAGAAGAATAAACATCTCCTTACAATAAAGAAGTCTGGACAATGCAAAAAGTACATAGTGTTTAATATAAGACACATTTCCAAAAGAAAAATACTACATAAGCTATAATAAAAATACATTTGTCTTAGGTAAAGTAACAATGCTTACAGTGTAAGAACATTAAGTAGTTGGCAGGAAACCTCATATGAGAATTCTATCTTACTGCTATTAGTAACTTCCTCAAGAACTAAGAGCAAACTTTCACAACAGAACAAATTTTCTTCTTGGAAGAGACACTAATTAACAGCAGTAGAGGGAAAATCATTGGTTGTTTCAAGCTCTCAAAAAACAAATCAGTTATTGCACAGTAAATACCTCATAGAGGTCAGTGTTTAAGGAAGCTAGTCTAAAGAAATATGTTATTTATACGCTGGTTAAATCTGGACGTTTTCAAGTTTTAAAATTAATTCTACATAGGGAATCCATTGGAAAATATTGACATACAAATAAATATTAGGCTTTTTGAATGGATACAGTTTAGGAGAGAAATAAAGTCAGCAAAGTGCCTAAGTTTCTATGTATGTTTTTAAAAAAGATATGCATAGAAGAAATAAACATTGTACACTGTATACAGCAGCCCAGCTCAGCAGCAAGTATCTTCTGAAGCACAAATAACACCTCCACCAGTGTATATCATAACTCCAACATTACTCAGCTAATATGATCCATGCCAACCTTGGAAAAGAAAAAGAGAATATCAAACTCTTTCAAATATTATTACTAAAAGGTTATTTAAAAATGACATGAGAATGTTCTCCACACACACACACACACACACACACACACACAAACACACAATCCTGTTGTGATCTCTACCCGTCTTCCTGAAAGCTAATTCTTTTATCCCTGGCTTTGAAAAAGGCCCTGTTAGTTTTTTATGAAATAGTTTATAAAACTATTTTTCCTATTTTCTACAGCTGAAATTATTTTTGTATATTTTTATATTATATATTTATATTTTTATATTATAAATATTTATATACTTACATTTATAGATTTTTTCAAATTATATATTTATTTCTCATATTCTACTAAATGAATATTTTTAATTCTGACATTATTCTACCGAACTGTATTACGGACTTTGGCATTTGAGTATTACTATTAATATATATTTTATAAAATGTAACTAGAGTTATGAGACAAAATTAAAGTTCTTCATTTTTATACCTAAAACACATAAAACAATTCTACATATTATGACATGACTAGATATGGAACTATGGGAAATATTTCTCAGAAGGCAAAAATTGAGAAAGATAACTATGAATTTGTGATTAATTCTCAAAATCGTGGTCCATAAATTATACATATGAAATACCATTATAGCCAATGCAATTAAAATAAGACTCAGGTTTGAAGATCCTTATCTCCCCAATTCCAGAATTTGTTTACTATAATGAAATTTCAGTAAAATGACATAATACAGGGTGGGGTGAAAGTAGATTTACAGTTGTGAGTATGGTAAACACAGAGGTAAATCTTGTATTATTTTCCGTATGAACAATTGTAAAGTTACTTCTTTTTAAAAAAATATATTTTATTAATTTTTTTACAGAGAAGAAGGGAGAGGGATAGAGAGTTAGAAACATCGATGAGAGAGAAACATTGATCAGCTGCCTGTAGGGGATGTGCCCGCAACCAAAGTACATGCCCTTGACCGGAATCGAACCTGGGACCTTTCAGTCCTCAGGCCGACGCTCTATCCACTGAGCCAAACCAGTTACGGCTGTAAAGTTACTTCTGTCCCACTCTGTGTAACAATCCCTCGGAGGTTAGTAATATAAGATTTTGACTACATTTCAAAAGGGGCTGTATGTGGCTTTTATACTGTAAGATAATATAGTGCATACATTCTAAAAATTAAAATTTTGTTAGAGAAGCAGACCTCTGTACTAAGAAAACAAAGCATTAAAAACTACTTTACATTTATCTAAACAAAGAACATCAGTAAATTTACCTATTAATTCCATTTAATGACTATCTTGCTTAGAATTTGATGCTTTACTTGAAGACACTGCTGCCAGAAGTCCACTCACAATTTCCCGTCTGATTTCCCCAACAATAGACTCTTTAATCTAGAATAGAAACAGAGGAAAATAAGAATTTGGCAATGTAACTGTAATCCATTTCTTGTTTCCAAAAAAACATAAATAGCATTTCATTTCTGCAACCGCCAACTATAAAGAAAGCGGCAACATTCATGTGAAACTTGATGCAATGCAGGGGGAGAGGGCAATAACGTTCATCTCTCCTCCAACTCAGACCGGACTTCTAGGTCTGGTCGACCAAAATTCAGACAACTACATTATAAAGTATCACATTTCTTAAGTTGAGAACATTAAAAATTTTTACTTTATAGATTAAAAACTTCTATTAAATAATTTGCTTCATGACACAAAATAACCTGAAAGAAGTGACTAAATGTTAGATTCACTTTTATGTTTCTGATTAATGTCCACCTTTGTATCATAGTCAGCAGGATGGTCAAGTGTTCTCATTGTTATGAAAGTACATTAGTGGCAAAACAATATACAGGTATATGGTCTGAAAGCGGAGTATCTAAAGAAGTGATATGTTGTTCTAAATGTAACACGCATGTTTTAAGTGGAAAGAAATGATCATTTAGCACAGATTACTTTAAAACATGAAAATAAATGACCATATACTCTAAAAAAATAATTTTTTCTTTAGTTGTATGGTCTGTTTGTCACCTGTCTAAAACTTCAGCTTCAAAAAAGATATACATCTCATTTTATTAGTGGAAAGGGCAAATAAAACTATGGCAATGGCAATTCCATCAAGATTTTCTTCTCCAGATGCCTAAACACTGCAAATGCCTATCCGTGTCTTTTTCTCTCCTATGATATAGCATCACCCCCAAATAGCCCTCTGTAAAGACTTTAAGTGTGTATTTCCTGAAATAAACTGATAATGCCTTCCTAAATTAGCACTGGAGACACTCTCACCCAGCTTTTAAAAATTCTACATTTCCACAGTTTCCTGTCAGCCTGATCTATTTCCTAAAATGTTTCTAAGTACATCCTGAACTCATTCCAATTGAAGTCTTTCCAAAAATAGCTCTGAATTAATCTGTCATGAAAACTGGTACAGCCCGGCCAGTGTGGCTCATGAGTGGTTGGTGCTAAGGGCAAATGGCCTGGATTGTGGGCTCAATCCCCAGTAGGGGTGTGCAGAAGGCAGCTGATCAATGATTCGCTTCCATTGATGGTTCTATCTTTCTCCCTCTCCCTTCCTCTGAAATCAATAAAAACATAATTTTTAAAAAATCTGGTACATGCACAATATATATATTTATACATAAGTATACAAAGAAACAAATGCTCCTTAGCTACCAACCATTTCCACAGGAATATATTCAAATAAATATGAGCTTCTCATTTTGTCTTCTACCAATATTCTAAACTTTAAACATCACCAAAAGTTTTTGAAGTTCATAGCATTTCAGACTCATTTCTTAAACGAATACATCTAAGACACAAATATTATGAAAACCAGAATTTGTTAGCCACAATATGCAAGCACAAACACAATGTGTGTTGAATCAAAACCACCGCACACCTGTATTTAACAGGAGACCATGAGCAGCACCATCTCTCCAGTTCCCTTGTTCAATGCAATAATGCAATTTTATTAAATCTTGTCATTCTTCAACATTCAAAAGACAAACTTGTTAAAAAGCATTATTTACAAACCAAAAATGTGTGCCAGCTATCTGGGGAGTATAGACATTACTGGAGTAAAGCCTAAAGTCTCCACCATCAAGGATGTCATTATCTAGATGGGCACAAAATGGATATTATTTCCTAAAATACTACCGGGAAAAGTAATTTATTAATTCATTAATGACATAAGAACAGGACAAATTTTGAAAAATGAGAGACCACTTTGGGCTAGAAGAGGAGAAAATAAAAAACATCTCAGAGAACGGCGGACTTTAATGTAACAGATCATGAAATGGAAAGGTAATCTCAGATGACAGAATAGAAAATTGTAGCAAGAGCACCCTGGATAAGAGGGTGCAAGCCAACGGGAGCCTGGCTGACAAGCTAGTTCCTGCTGGGAGTGGAAATTAGGAAATTAGAATAGAAAGGGTGAGGTCAAGTGGAAAGTGTTTATTATGAGCTATTTCAGGGGCAGGATTGGGTCTCATTTATCAATGTAGCTGGCATAAAATAAGTGCTCAATAAATGTTTGCATGAGTCAATAACAGAGCGAGAGAGACAGAGGGAGAGAGACAGGGAAAGAGCACAACAGTGAGAGACCATATCACACACAAAAGGAAACAGAAAGTAGCAAAAAAACGACTACGGACTAGCCCTGAAAACAATAAAATGCCTTTAACAATTTATCGAAGGAATTAATGTACAGACAAATTATTTCTAAAATCCTCCGTGTTCCAGAGAGTTTGGAAGGGTTAGGAGTGAGAAAACGCTGGGATGAGTGGTCAAGTTGCCTTTATAAGCACAATTTCCAAAAAGTGAGACCAACTGAAGATAGGTTACTGGAGATTAAGAAAGGAATGCTCACTGGCAATATAAACAGACTGACAGCCAGTCTGAAGTGTGGGGCAACACATCCATTTAATATGCATCTTCTGAGTACGATCTTCATGGCAGCCATTATTTCAAGGGATCACTAACACAAGTTATAATAAGAACACAGTCAAGCTGGGGATTTACCAAAATACATGTTTAAAGCATGTCAGATGAACTGTAATGAAGATAGTAAAAGGTATAAATCAAGCCTAGGAACTTCAATAAACCAAGGACAACTCTCTAAACACAAAGCAATCTATGTTTACGCTTTGACATTTAATTCTGTTGTATTTGCTACTGTGGGCACATATTCACTCATTCTATTTAGTAATCTTTTTATTTATTTACTTAAAAGAAAAGCAAGTAAACAGTTTCAGGCTACTGACTACATACATCATGGTGTTCCCCCACTACAACATAAACAATCTGCACAGATAAGGGGTATCTTTAATCTGACAAAAGCTTAGTTACTGAAGGAGCATATTAAACATTTGTTTGAAAGGACCTTCTATACTGTCCTTCAAAATAAGAATTCCACTGCATTAACACATTATAAGTAATGAAAGCACTTGTTTTAAAAACTTCAGATATGGTGAAATGATGGAAGCAGAGGCCTGACAGACATCATTGTTTTCATGCACCCAAGAGTGCAATAAGAAAACTTCCCTGAAAGTTGTCTGCCAAACATGCTTAATCCTCATCTGCAAAACTGTTCAACACAAGCTTAAGGCTTGTTTCCTGAATAGTGGCTTTGTTAATGGGTAGGGGGCCAGAATTTACTGGAAGACAGAATCTAATTTAGTTTTCTTGGTACCTAAAACAATAAGCTTTAAAAAAAATTAGAATTCAGTACCAAGTGAATCTAGGTGAAAATATATGGATTTGAAATTAAAGTGCTTCAAAATAGTTTTTCTTTTTAAAGTAGTTTATTGATATTTAGAGAGAGAGGGAGGGAGAAAAAAGAAACAGCGGCGTGTGAGAGCGTAACATCGATTGGCTGCCTCTCGCACAGCCCCCAGTGGGGAATGGCTGCCTCCCACACATCCACCAGGCATCAAGCCCAAAACCTGGGCACCTGCCCTGACCGGGAATCCAACTAGCAACCTTTCAGTGCATGGGATGACGCCCAACCAGTTGAGCCACACTGACCAGGGCAGTTTATTTTCTTAAATACACCAATATTCCTCTTTCACACTGTTTGATCTATACATTTTGTTTAGTAAGTTGCTTTTTGTTTTCTTCTTTTGTAGACAATAAGGATAAATGTTAAGCCCAATATCCTCCAAACATTCCAAATTCTGACTTAGGGAGTGTCTAATTAACAGTTTTAATAACAAATTCTGAATAGTTTTGAAGCATTTGCCTTGCATGTCAGTTTAAATATCTTCAAATTATAAAATCTTCTACATTTCATGGGAGGTTCTTATAGATGTTTAAGTAGTTCTCTAGAACCAAGAGAACACCACCAACTTCCTACATGCTATATTCTGAGTCAAAGACGAATGCTCTCGCCTAGGAATCACTTACTCCTAAGAAATTACACAGGACACAGCAGGCCATCCATTAATGACTTTTAAAATGAGGACCCAAATGTGCAATAAGGGAGTATTTGTAACAAATTAGTAATATGAAGGAAAACTTTCAAACCAAGGCAAGCTAAAGGGAACAAAAATATCACATTTCTAAGGTGGAAAAAAAGTACCTTAAAACTTACTTCCTTAGGTAACAAATAATAGTGTGAAGAAAAGTAATTACTTAATTTAACTCAAAAATTGAACTTTGACATGAAACATATAAATAAGAATAGATAATCGGTCATACCTAACTGAGAAAGTTGCATGTACATAGCTTGATAAACGCTAGCTGGCCACAACCAACTTACAAAAATAACTACATCTGTAGGACAAGTAACTTTATAGAATTAAGATCTTTCAAACTTTAATTTGTTACCTCATGTCAGGAAACGAAATTACATACATTCAGTGTCTCCTGCTATGCTTGTTCTGAAAATGTGAGTTTGTCTCACACATGACTGAAATATTAGGAAACAACTTGATCTCCCTTTTTTTGTTTGTTGTTTTTTTAAATATATTTTTATTGATTTCAGGGAGGAAGGGATAGGAAGAGAGAGACAGAAACATCAATGATGAGAGAGAATTATTGAATGGCTGCCTCCTGCAAGCCCCCTACTGGCAATCGAGCCTAAAACCCAGGCATATGCCTTTGACTGGAATCAAACCTGGGACCCTTTAGTCTGCAGGCTGATGCTCTAACCCAGCCGTGGGCAAACTACGGCCCGTTTGAAATGAATAAAACTAAAAAAAAAAAAAAAAAAGACCGTACCCTTTTATGTAATGATGTTTACTTTGAATTTACATTAGTTTACACAAACACTCCATCCATGCTTTTGTCCCGGCCCTCCGGTCTAGTTTAAGAACCTATTGTGGCCCTCGAGTCAAAAAGTTTGCCCACCCCTGCTCTAACCACTAATCCAAACTAGCTAGGGCTCCCTTTTAAAATATATATACAATTCTTTACTACCTGATCCTACTGCCCAAAACAGTTTTTTTGCTAATTTTCTTAATTAACTTTCAACCTCTGACTACTCACCTTCCTAATTTTTTTATGGTCCTTTTGGTTACTAGAACTATGGTTAAATGCTTCAGGTTTGACCACTGTCATCCTTCAGGATAAACCTTTTCATTCTGTTTCTATATTTGAGCAACTCATATAATTTCTATATTTCTCCACCCATTAAACCAAACAGACCAAATTATTTATACTTATTAAAGTCACAACACCAACTTCTCATGTAAATTGACATTATCCTGGAAGAGACCTAAATTATCTCTCATTTCACAAATGCAGAAACAGATCTAAAGAGCATGTCACATGTTTATCTATTTCAAACTCTAAAAACACCTTCTTTGCCAGAGTGAACACAGAATTGCAATTATTTCACACTGCAGTAATGAGATTTACAGAAATGCCATTACAAACATTACAAAAATACTTCAATAGACATAAGCTGACCAAAGGGAAGGTTAATTTAAAAGCTCTATGAAAATACTGAATACAGTGAATCAAAGGAGTATCTTATAAATAATTAATGTTTAAATACAACCTCCTCCAACACACATCACCAAGTAAATAAGCATGGATTTTACTCACCTCCCGTATGACTTGCTGCAGTTCATCTTGCTCTACATTTTTATGCATTTCCTCAGCAGCTGGCATCAATGGGATGTTTCCATACCCTTCTTCCACTTCAGATTTAAGTCCTACAGCCTCTAAGGGTTCTTCAGCTGCACCAACTTCCTCAGAACTTTCCACTTCTGGAGGCGAATGCACAGAGCCTGTTCTAGAAGGAGCCGTTGGCGTTAGGGCCACTGATGCTCGGAATACCTTCTTGCTTGGTGCCCGATGGGTCTTGGGTTTGCGCGCTGCGTCACCAGAAGGTAGTCCAGTTCTTCTACTAGGATGAAAGGGACTAGAA
The DNA here is from genome assembly GCF_964212035.1 of Myotis nattereri. Classification (NCBI taxonomy): domain Eukaryota; kingdom Metazoa; phylum Chordata; class Mammalia; order Chiroptera; family Vespertilionidae; genus Myotis; species Myotis nattereri. The sequence goes on from NC_138082.1 coordinate 37,957,184, forward strand.
CATGCAGAAGATGACTCTGATGTTGCTTGGGAGAAAACAGATTCTGAGCTTTCTCCAGGAGGAATGTCAAATCTCATTTCTCCAAGTCCCAGGCCCAATTCGGACTTGAGGTATGACTGTTCCCGCATCAGTTCAGTGACCTGGAGATCAGAAAGATTATCAATTCTTCTCTCTTGAAATTAAGATCATTGGTTAAAAAAATTAAAGTCCTAGCTGTATTGCCAAAAGTCACTTAACTTGTAAGGCATGATTCTAACTCATTCATTTAGTAACTACTTAATTTCATTTGCAACAATAGCAAAGAAAATTTAAGTTCTTAGTAAGATCAAGCCATAAAATGTGTAACTAGAATAACCGGTGGGATGAAATTTTACTTGCTACCACATGGCTGTGTCCAAATTACTTCTAAGGAAGAGTAACTAGTGAAAAACATAATCGCTTATGCTTTTGCCCCCAAATAAACTAATTTGTTTAATGTATGCTAAAAAATCAGACTTTTGCTCAAAATTAGTCTTCTTAGAGATTCAATTAACTAAAGGACATGGAATCAGACGGTAAAAGAACATTTACCCTGGAGTATAAATTAAATATTTTTATAATGCATTATCTCCTGTAGGCCATAAAGATAAATCAATTATGCAATTAAATGGCTTCCTAGTGGCCTAAGGTAGCAAGGGACTTTCAGAAGTCCCAAACTCACTTCCAATCAATTTAAATAACTCATCAAATTCTGTGTTTAAAAAGTATTTCATCTACACTAGGGAAGTTGTGTGTTTATGAAATGGTCTATCGTTCCCCTCCCCCGTGATTTAAAGGAGAGAGGCTTACTGGTTCCATTACATTCAATGGAGAAGGGCATGACAAGTTATCAGCGCTTCTACTGCCACACATTCCCTGAAAAAGTAAAAACAATTATATATATACATATATATATACATTTACATATTTTTTTCAAACTGCAACTGTTTTATAATAAAATAAATTAGCTGATTATTACTCTAATGCATTCCTATGTCACCCTCAACTGTCATGGGAACCTATAAAATGTGCTACTGCAACTGAAGGTGCATACATCACACTACTGTCACCAACACACATTTCTCAGAATAATAAATCAAAACCTTTTATAGAAAATGATACCATTGATATAGAATATTCTTATTCTATGCTATTCATTTATATGTGTACACACACATTCCTATTCTATTGATTTTTACCATATGTGCACATATGCATATGAGTGTGTGGTAATCATCCACTTAGTTATAAGAAATCAAATATGTTGTTCCAGTGAAAGAGAAAAGTTCACTATTTCAGCATTTCAAAGCAATATATTCTACAACTGCAAAGGTATCAGCAAAAATAAGACTACAACTTTTGAAATTCAAATTTGATAAAAGGAACATGAGAAGTATAAAGAGTGGTACTTTTATAAACATAAAGTGTTTCTTTTCATTCTCTTTGATATACGTTTTTTGCCTTTACAAAGACCTCACGTGATTCCTTAAAAAAACATAAATAGAAAAGGACCCAAAATAAAGGAAAAGCTTAAAGAAAGTAGTTATTTATTCAAAGGCAAGAAAGGGCAAAAAACCTGAAATATATATTTGTGTTCTTTACAATCGCATGCAGTCACTAAAAGCTAAATGTCAGAGATTAACCCACTACCACTTTCCTTTAAAACCCCTAAACTTTTGTATTGATGCTTATTTCTATTATTAAAAATTACGATTGAAATTTTTCAGTGTATTTCTAAATATACTATTTAAGAAAGTAATCACAATGTGTACATTCAACTAATTTGGGGAAGACTCCTTAAACGTACTCCATGCTTCTAATGCCATTAAAATAAGTGATTTTAAGTTAAGGCATTTGTCTGAAATGATGTGGAACACTATACGCAAATCCTTACTAGAGCTACTGACAATGCCCGGGTACCTACCACCAGTGCCGAGGAGCGGAAGGGAGAAGAAATGTGCCTGGCGCGCAGCTGCTCCTCCAGGCCCAGCAGACGCTCCTCCAGCTGTAGCTCCAGGTCTTCAAGTTCCATTCGGACTGAATTTCGCAAACTCTGGAGCTGATCAACTTCATACCTAATGGTAGGGGGACAGGCACAACATTTGAATAAAGCAGTCTGGGGATTCAGTCACCACTCTCTCACCGGCTATCAGAAGGCAGTGAAATTCCAAGTTCTAGAAACTGGCGCAACAGCAAATGCCAACAGGTGTGACCACCAGGACAACTGTTCTTTCTCTCTTTAGCCTTTCCCACAAATATCCCAAACACTGAAAACATGGCAGCCACTACCTTCCTTAACGCATTGAAAGCAGGGAAGTGTACTTAGGAATTTTATTTACACTGGTTCCCAAAATAGGTAAAGCGTACACAGCAGTAGAAATAAAACCTAGCTTTAAAGAGAAAAGTTGGCAACGCTTTTTAGAATAGAAAACATTTTGAGTCACATTAAGACAAAATGAACTTCTACCTTTCCTCCTCAGTCATATGATGATAAACCATGGTTTGTTGACGCAGCATCGCCAATTCTAAGTCCATCATTTGCGTTCTAAACAAATTCAGGCTCCGCCTCATTACTTGGAGCTCCTGAAAAGTATTCTAAAATACAACAAAACAAAATTATACTTCTAAATCACAAAAGTTATTTTGTACACAGTGATTTCAGTAAGAACTTACTTCATAAAGAGGTAGAACAGATGATTTCTGAGGACTGTATGGAGCAGCAGCAAGATCAGGTCCTCTCATCATAGGGTACTTCAAAAAAAGTGAAAGGATGGTTACAAATCAATGTCAAAGTGACTATTCCCAATTTATTTGAAGTATTAAAAGTATGAGTTTGAGGCCTTTATGTCTTTCTCTTTGAGGCAAAAATAATAAAAACAAAACTTCATATTGTGAGCAAGAGCCAAATCAATCAGCTCTCATTCTACCTACTACTCCCCTCTGTTCCAGGGATAAGTCAGTCTATTTGGAACGAGGCTGAAGCAAAGGAACACATATAGTTCATCTATGTCTTACAGGACTTCCCTCTTGCCTTAAGAAAGTAGAAAAACAAAACTCATAGAAGCAATAGCAAGTGCCATTCTGAAATAACAGAACTATTGATTTGAATGGAGAGAGGAGCAATCCATCATCACTCATTCTTAGACATCTGAGCATCTGCTATACGTCACTATTTCAGGCAGCGAAGAAAAAAGATAAAAGGCATTCCCAGCCTTTTAGTGTTCGTTCTCACAGTGTAAGAAAGAAAGAAAAGAGAACTTAAAAAATTATACTACTGGAGTGGAGGGGAGTGTTATGTTATGTTAGAAACATACAAAAATCCAGATTAGGGGAGTACACAGCCTCAACGGTGCTGACACCTGACACAGCTATTTAGGGGCCTGCATGCAGCCCAGTAACGGCTGGAGCTCACACATAAGGAATAAGTCCGGAGATACAGGCAGAGTCCAGGTCATGAAGAGCATCTGTCTCCTGAGGTGGGAGTGGAAATTATAATTGAGTTACTGAAGGGACATCTGAGAGGAGAAGATGACACCGAGGGTAGAACAAGCTGGCCTAGAAAGAAAGTCGCAGGGAGACAGGGCCCTGGGAATCCCCAGTTTCACGCAATTACAGTTGAAAGGTTAAATGTCTCACTCACAGACAGAACTGCATTTTGTACACAGGAAGACAAACACCCACATTCTGGTTAGACTGAAAATCACTGGAGACGGTACATTACTGCATAACTTCAAAAGTCACAACTTCAGTTTTTACTTTCAAAGTGGCTTCCTGTCTACAGTCACCATGGAAGAGATCTACTATGCACATCCTAGGCCTCGTGACGCCTTGCTGAACACTCTGATCCTTGCATTACAGTCGCTTTCTTCTTTCCTTAACTGTCTGAATGTAAATAGTTCAGAAAGAGATACAGAAAGGAAATGTGAAATATGAAAGGCAAACCTGAGGACAATTTACTTATTTTCAGAGCTTTTTAGGGGGACTTATTTCCAGCCCACTAACAGTTCTTTAAGTGACAAGACACATCAGACCATTTTAATTCAAATTCACAGTTTACCTGATTTTTTTTTCCTTTTCTGGGGTAGTTTCGGTCTTTGAACCCAGTGGAAGCAGACTAACGCTGCGCCAGGAGACCAGCCTCAGGAGTCAGTGGGTGAAGGGGAAAGCTTAGTCAGAGAGCTACGAGCAGAACCAGAGCACACGGCGACACTCAGGCCAAGGGCACGCACACTTAGAAAGAAGAGGTGGTGAGCACTGTCCACTGGCAGAGAGAAGGAGAGAGAGTACTTGAGAGGGAAGATTTTTTAAATAACAGGGACAACCTGACTAAGACAAAAACAATGGAGCAGAGGCTAAAGAAGGAAGGACACTAATGGACAAAATCTCTTTAGAATGGAGATTATGAGCAAAGACATTAACCTTGGTCAGCGTTAGAGCTGTTTCTGAGACAGGAGGAAGGAGTATAGGAGGAGAGCAGGTATAGATAAGTATAGGCATGGAAGACAATGAAGATGAGGAGGTTCATGCCTAATGCGTCTTAGCCTCTCAGTGAATTAAGAGGTGCTCAGATCAATAAAATAAATAGTTAAGATACACTTTTCCTCATACCTGTGAAAGATTCTGCAGTGAGTTTCTAATGTCATGCAATACTCTTCGCAACTGCATTTCGATGGCAGAAGGAGGGTTCACAGAGCCCGATCGGTAAGGGTAGGCAGCGTGTCTATGTGAGTAAGAACACCCGAGAGGGGGCGTGAAGGCACTGCAGGTGGCGCCGGATATGTTGGGGACACTGCGAGTGCTCAGAGTCCTCATGTGCTCACAGAGGGGCCGCTCCTGCCACTCGGAGTGAAGGGAGTGAAGGGAGCAGGTGGACTGAGATATAGGTGCTGGAGCATAGAGGGAACAGGTGGGGGTCCTTTGATGAAGACACTCCTCCGACTGGCTCGCCTCCCTCGGAGAGGCTTCTGAATCTTTCTTCCCAGAGGACGAAGAGATGAAAATAGTGGATTTGACTACAGACTGACCATCATGCTCAACCGCCTCGTTTTCCAATTTCTGTTCCTCTTCAGGTGTGTACTTATAGGTGAAGGAGGGTGGACTGCAGCGGGTCTCTTTTCCTGGGGACAATCGAACATTGACAGAGGACACAACCCTGACAGGGCTCAGTAAGGTGGTCGGTAAGGACTGAGACCTTCTAAGAGGGTAGCCAGCTTTGGCAAGTAAGTACCTCTGTTTTAGCAGGTCTTTTGATTTTATCAAGCTACGCCCTGCTCTTTGACTAGACAGACCACAGATCTTCATTTGAGCTCTTTGCAAAGCTGTGTTAACTCTGTCCACAGAAGAGGGAAGCCCAGTTTTCGTTTCAGAGCCCTTCTCACTGCCTTTAGCTTCAATAGAAGCCAATGATTTAAGGATATGGTGTGTGGTATACTGCACAAATTCACATTCAACGCTTTTATCCACGTCACTTTCAGCACTTTCCTCCCTCAGCAGTTCCTCTGGCTGTGCTGGAGATGAATCCTCTTTCGTTTCAGTAACTTCAGTAACGTGATCCCCTGCACTACAGGTGGACTCCTTATTTCCTGTATTCTCAACTGTCTTGCACTGGGGGGAATCCTGGCTATCTGACCTTTGGTCAGCAACTGCTGCTGCCTTCCCGCTTCCCTTGGGAAGAGGCATGAGAGACTCCTCCTCAGGCTCATTAAAATAAGGCTGGTCACGTGCCGTTGGCGTGGCAAGGTTTTCACCAAATGAAGTGACTGTTGTCTCGCTGTCACAACTATCAGCACTACTCCCCATGGCTTGCAACGATTCGTGAACCTGTGAGAGGAAAACCGGTGGAAGGATGAAAAATTCAAATAAGTATCATTCCCGAAATGCCAGAGATATGATGCGTCTATATGTGGGGGTCTTCCACCTCCGCTGTGACCCGGGTGCTGTTCAAAACTGCTTATACCAACCACCCTAGTCAGCAATCCCTCCAATTTCTCACCAAGATTATTCCAGACCTTTACAATACCCTTAAATTCCCTTTTTAAACACCCATCTCATTTTCTTCCAGCACATGACACTGACTCAGAGAAAATGGACAAAAATTGCTTAACTTTCTCCCCAATACCTACAGACTTCCCCATACCTCTTGCCATCCTCCCTCCTCTCCGTTTTGAAAGGAAACTGTGTCTCTTTTTTCAAAACTAAACCCTCCAACCTGTCCTTCTGATCACATCCTCTCTGGGACGAGGGTACTTCCCCAAAGTTTCATCCCATATTTTTCTGCATCCAACTCTCTTCTCACAGGGCTCTTCCCTAAAAATTTCCCTAAGCCACTGCCATATGAAAAAGACAAAAAGATCTATCACCCTTAAGCTATCATTGTAATTTGAAAGGACAGTTAACACTCATATGTTCTCTTCCTTATCACCGATTTACTCTCCAATTGCACTTTTGCCTCATTTACTGCATCAGAATTGCTCACTCAACTACTCAATTTCCAAACAACCAAATTCTCATCTTTGCACTCTGATGGCCATAGCTTTCCTTTGAAAAGTTTCTCCTCCATCTCTCAATTTTTCTGCCCACTGAATTATTCTTTCGGAGTTACCATAGACACTTCTCTTATATTTCTACCCCAATGCTGTTTCTAAAGGCTCTTTTGGGGGTTCTCTTTTACTATTAATCTAACTTTATTTAAAATTTGTGTATAGGTGTTTTAAACACTTTTCACATAAATTCTGTGTACTGCACACATAGACTATATGTTCCTTGAGAATAAAAATGTGTTTAACTCTTGGGTTATCTAACATACTCTCACATAAAAGTCATATAATAATCAGCAAGCTATGGATCCACACGTAATGTTGGTTATTAAATAAATGCTTATTGGAAAATACTAAAACACAATGATGGTAAAAAAAATAAGAAAAATAACAGACAAACTAGGATAATGATTAAAATAACCTATTCAATGGTGATCCAAAAAGAAATAATTTTTTTTTTTTTTTTGCTGTTGTTAAATATTTGTCAGAGATGAAGAATTAGTGAAACCTAAAATCTGCATCCCAGAAAATGTTTTATTCTTATTGTCATTTGAAAAATAAAGATATCACAGATTGAATCTTGAAATACATAGCTACTTTAAAAATCACCTAAATATGAAGTTAATCATAGTGCCTATTACATAGAAAATTTTACCTGAAGATGATTAAGGGAGACACCGTCTGTTGAGTCTTCAGCAAAACCACTGCTATCAGAATGCTGACTGGCAGTACGTAACAGGTGATCTACCAAAAGAAGTGTAGTTATACAAAACTGTTCTCATTGAAGTCATATTTAGCAATGTTATAACATATATGTGAAATAGTAACAGATGTAGGATATGCAAACATTGATTCTGTCTTAGAAAACTATGCATCACTTATTAAAAATTGTGCCTTCAAAGCACAGGAGTTAAGTCAAATTCAAACAAAAACTGAATCAGGTCAGAAATTCTCAATGTTCAGTTGCTAATTAAGCTCTAATTATAATGTACTTTGGTAGGTCCAATTAATGTCTTATCCTTGGAGGACAAATGCTTGAATTAAAAAATTGGCTCTAGTGGCCGAAACCGGTTGGCTCAGTGGATAGAGCATCGGCTTGCGGACTGAAAGGTCCCAGGTTCGATTCCAGTCAAGGGCATGTACCTGGGTTGCGGGCACATCCCCAGTAGAAGATGTGCAGGAGGCAGCTGATCGATGTTTCTCTCTCATCGATGTTTCTAACTCTCTATCTCTCTCCCTTCCTCTCTGTAAAAAATCAATAAAATATATTAAAAAAAAAAATTGGCTCTAGTGAAAACAGAAGTCCCCAATAAACCATTTCTATTATGTAAAAATATAAAGGTGAAATATGTAGTTGGTAAAATTAGAAATGTAAATGTAGTGTACAAAATGTCTATTACCTTCCTAATAGGAAAATAAAAATACAATTAAGGCCAATAAGTTAAATAACTTGTTTGCAGGTACCTAAATGTCCCTGGTGTTTTAAGTGAAGCAAACATTTTTAAGTTATGAAATAATTTTTTTTGTAACAGCTGCATGAAACTCAGTCAAATAGGTTCAACTAGTACATAATATTGTTAATCTTATAAAAACCCTATTTAGTTTTTGGTCACAAACCTCTAATTCCCAGTTAATATAACCTAAAAAAAAAAAACATTAACTATGTAAAAAGGCCAACTAAGTACAATAAACAGATCACATGCCCATCCACACTACAAATACCACAGTGGGAGAGACTTTATCACTATTACATTTACTAAGGGAGACGCTTCATGAGATAGTCAAGTTCTTCAGAACTTCAAAAGCAACAGGCTAAGTAAAGTGTGCTTGCCAAATCCACATTCATTTCAGATTTGAATCTAGAAATAAAAAACTCTACAATATGTTTGAATCAAATCCAAAATCAATTAAAGTTTGCCTGACTTTGAAAAATTCCCCAGTGTAGCCTCAGTTTCACCTAGAGTATCATGGAATGGAGTAATTTTTTTCTCATTAATAATTTAGAATAATTCTGTAATATCATTTGAAAGTTAATAATACTGCATAATGTAATATAAGAAACTGATTAATGTCCTTGAAAATTCTCGATAAACTGGATTAATTGTGAAACTGAACTGGAATAAGCTGTTAATTACCACAGATAGTCATTATGCATTATATTGAGAAGACAATTAACATCTTATATTACAGCAGTTATCACCTAAATTTTGTGTCTGTATGTCCTTTTTTTAAAAAAAAAACAAACTGCAATGTGAGCATTCTGAGGGCAGGAATCTTATTTATTCTTCTTTGTAACCCAGTATCTAGCAGAAGCTAACAATAAATAAAAAAAAATGCTGAATGAATCAATGACAACTATCTTCTTAAAGCAACAACAGAATTAAGCAATCACCTAAAGTATTTAGAAGTGAAACTGCCTATCTGGTTGGGATTTGAGATTAAGATCACAGTAATGTCAAAAGCTGCCAGATTTCGATGAAGTGAAAGAGCTGCCAGTGTGTGCAGGGAAGCCTGATGCCCAGCCACACTCGGGGCCTCTCTGCCGAGATCCTTTTATCTGCAGCGGGGCAGTCCGTGCGGAGCTGACCTCTCCGTGGTCAGCCTGAGTCCACACAGGTCAGGTCAGAGTGCAGACTGCTCAGCCCTCAGAGCAGGTGTCGGGCAGAGGGGAGAACAAAGAGGCCTGGGTTCAAGCTCCTGCTTATTTCTGAAAGCAATAAGGTCTCTCCTCTGCAAGACGGAATAACAATCCTATGTATTTTACAGGCTCACTTTAGGAACTCAGTGCAATGCAGGTAAAACTATTCTGTAACCTAGAAATCACAGTCTAGGTTCCTGAGTCAGACATTTGTGTTTCAGAAAATGCACTGGTCTCCAAAGAAAAAGGTGGAACTTTAAAGAAAGAGACTTCTGTCCTAACTGAAGACATAAGACATTTCTAATTTAAAAACTGGGAAGTTAGAACAAACTAAAGTGAGAATAAAACATCTGGACATTGTATTTGACTAGTATCATAAAGAAACAAAACAGAACACCTGCCTACTCTGCTAGACTTAAGAAAATATTGTTTCTCCTCTGTACTAAGGAAAATTTTGCACTGCTCTCAAAATAATTATGGAATGTTAGCTTGTGACATGAGTTGAGTCACTAAGCCTCTCTGGGCTTTAGTATGTAAATCCCAAGGCTGGATTCGAGTTTAAGATCACTGTAATCTCAAAAGTCCTATTAGCAAAAGTGTGAAATATTTTTATACAGACATTATATGCATTTTTACTAAAAGTTGCAAAATAAATACATTACCGGTGATTCTAATTCTGCAATTATGATTAATCTAAGATACTCACATGTTTGCGTTATCAAAATTTGATAGGCTATCTTCAAAAATGACTAAAATACTATATTGTTCTCTCTCCCTCTTTCATGCACACACAAAACCATTTTACTATATATGTGTGTGTGTGTGTGTGTGTGTGTGTGTATACACACACATATATATACATATATAGAGAGAGAGAGAGAAAGAGAGAGAGAGAGAGGTAATATGCACATTAGGCTGGGAAGCCGTAATGGTCATGGCCAGCTCAGGAAGAGTGGCCTGGCGCGGCCCAGAGCCTGAGAGAACAACAGACAGGGCAGCCCGCGCCTGGCCCTGGAGCCGGAGAGAACAACACACTGGGGGGGCTGGGTTTGATTCTGATCACGGGCATGTATTTAGGTTGCAGGCTCCTCCCTGGCTGGGGCCCAGGTCAGGGCTCATGCAGGAGGCAACCAACTAAAGTGTGCCTCTCACATTGATGTTTCTCTCTGCCTTTCCCTCTCTCTTCCATGCTCTCTAAAAATCAATGGGAAAATATCCTCATGTGAGGATGAAAAAAAAGGAAAGAAATGTCATATCCTATGAAAGACACATCTTGAAAATGCCTAAAGAAAGTTGTCATTTTTTCATGGTGAAAGGACTGGAGTCCGTGTTGATGAAAACACCTTGGCGGCTGGGGCAGCCAGCAGTGGCAGCAGCAGCGGGGTGATGGAGGTGGCGGTTGCCTCCCACAGAGGGAGGCCAGTCTGAGGCCGTCAGTGGGACATCCCCTGAGGGCTCCCAGACTGTGAGAGGGGGCAGGCTGGGCTGAGGGGAACCCCACCCCCGGCCAATGCATGAATTTCAGGCACCGGGCCTCTAGTTAATTTATAAAAATATGACTCATAAAAATGTTAACATTCTTACTTATGCCACCAGAAATAAGAGACCCTATGTCAGTAAGAGGAAGAAACCCGGATGTGAATACAAACCACATTCCATCTTTCCTACCACAGGAAGCTTACTCTTGGAAGATCTTAAAGTAATTATAATGTTTTTATTTAAATATATAAAATTTGCCCACATCCTAGTAATGTGGGCAAACCAGCCAAACATAAGGGATTTCAATCTTGAACAAATCAGAGACCAAATAGCAAGCAGGTTTTAGGTAGAATCCTCTAAGTTTTACTTATGAAGCCATTCAAGAATAAGAAATATTTCACAGGCATGAGAGTGAAATGACCAACATGAAAAAAAGCTCAAAGGTCAAAGGCACCATTACCCCTTCTGACACAATGTACCCCTTGTCTACCTATCTAAAACAAAGATTCCTATGAACTCTTCCTAACAGTTCAGAAGTACATGCATTATGGATTTACATGAGGAAGAAAATTAAATAGTAAAAATCATTCTATGTCTAACGAGAACTATAGTAACCTAGTAAGTGGAGCTCTTGTTTCTTAGTACCATATTGCAATAAAAGAAAAATTCTATGCAAATTATCTCTTACAAAGTCATTTCAGAGATCAGAAAACAAAACATGTAATTTCCTATTCTAGGAACATACATATGAATCTTTGCTTAAAAAAAGCAGGGTGGTTCGGCATGGGTAAAGTTTTAAAAATAAACAGTCCTACCTTCAGTGGTCATTTTAACTTCTTTACTTCCTCTCTCTTTTTCTCTAAATCGCAAAAGCTTTGTGACTTTAAAGAAGATCAGACACGCTTTTTGTGTTGTAAATGAAAAGTGAAAGAAATGGATTCAAAGGTCCTTTGGTCAATAATTAATAATTCAAGAGAAGAATGACATCTACAGGCACTCACCTTTGATCCATAGTTTGAATTTAATTTAACTAGCTTTAACTACTGCTGAGACATTGATGGGTTTTTTGTGTGTGTTTTTCTTGCCAGAAGCATATTCATGTATTAGACATAGGAGCCACATTTAAATAATGAAAACCCAGAGGGGATAATACAGATGTATATTTCAATCATAACCACATAAAAATGAAGGCTTGAATCTGCTGCTCTATCACTTCCCACCTAGCCCTATGCAGAACGGAAAAATATGTAAAATGCACAGAATTGTGTAACGAGGTCATTGCAAAATAAGCAAACTAAAATTACTTTATGAGCACAAAAGTCTTCAAGAAGAATACAAAAAAATCCTATAACCAAACCATAATGAAGCATGCATATCTGTGTTCTTAATTATTGTTTTACACTATTATCTTCTACAAATACTGGTAGACAAAACCCCTTTTCCAAACCAACAGACAACATTTCGGTCATGTGCTTGCGATCTAGTGGACACTGGTCTACTTACCTCTTTTCGACTTATTAAGACCTAACTGGTAAGTGGCTGGAACATGAGGCACTTCTCCCTCTGTACTTTGAACCTAAAGAAGAATTTTAAGTAATTAAAACTTAAAAGAATCTATGTCAAAGAACTCCTCCTAACAATCATTTATTCAACAAATCAACCTAAGTAAAAGGGTACCAAAGGTTCACATATTTAAAAAATGCACGATACCTTATCTCAAAATTACTTTCAAGTTAACAATAGGAGTGTAAGTTTTTAACTAGCAAAGAAAAATGACTACATGTATAAACGACCTCATTTTAAAAAGTTGCTATCATATGAAAAATAGATCCATAATAAAAAGTTCTCTCAATGTTAAACTTCAAACTGCTCAGTGCCAGGAGAAATGCTAACAGACTCCCTGCAGCAGACCATGGCATGGCTGACACCACTGAGGCAGGTACAGGTCCTGCGTCTTTGAAAAATGGCACATTATGCTCCCATTACAAAATTATATAAAACCCCACAAATTTCAGGCATCGAGTCTGCTCGTGTGTAAGACTTCTTTGTCCAGACATAATTGATCTCTTAAGACATAACTTGGGAGTCCTAAGTGGAAAAGCAGGTTTCATAACAGAACTAAAATGTTGAAAGATGCTTAACCATAAATCTTCCCTGAAAACTCTGTCCACAAAAGTTGTGTCTTACACTGTCTTTTCCCCCAACCTGCACAACTACAGAATTTAGGAATTTTCAGATTCCTTATTTGCCACACCCACTATTCTAACATAACTAACTCTATACTAAGATTGAACACTGTGCCCATTGGTGGGGGGAATACTAATTCCCAACACTTTACACCCTATAATGATTAGTGCTTAAAATAATAAATAACATCCAAACAATGTGGGCAAACTAGCCAAACACGTGGGATTTCAATCTTGAAAAAAATCAGAGAGCAAACAGCAAACAGGTTTTAGGTAGAACACTGGTAGTTTCAAGCTATGAATCCATTCAAGAAAAAGAAATATTCCATTTGAATCAGAGTGGAATGATCAACATGAAAAAAAAGCCAAAAGGTTAAAGATGCTATTACTAATTTAAAAATTGGTCTGATTTGTTTTATCTTTGTTCTAAACAGTTCCATGAATCCAAGTTTACGACGCTTTTGAAAACTGAAAGCACACTGGCCATTTAAAACCATCACCTATAAATCACGTATAAACCAGTTTCTACTATTCTTTGTTATTGAAACATTATAAAATATTCTTCAAAGCAGCAGACATAAGTTCAACAGGAAAACCATTGTTTTGTGTGCAAGGAAATAAAATGCATTTTCCTTTTATAATCAACAAAGGGTCTATTATTAGTCTCTATTTAAGCCTACCTACTTCAAAGAGTTTTATATCAAATAGACCAGAAACTATAAAAGAAATGCAAATGTCCCTTTAATTATATTCTAGGAATCTCAATTTATGCACACTAAAATGAGACAAATTATAAGCTCTCAATAAAATTATAAGCTCGTTTTTAATATAGACTATTATGTACCTTAGATTTACAAAATTAGTCACAAAACAATGACTTTAATGAATATGTATCCTCAGCATACTATTCTTCAAGAAGCTTCTCCTGGCAAAAATTGGTCAATTAATCAATCATCTAACTCCCTCTCTCCCTTCACCACAAACCCTGTAAACTGATTGGAAGAAAAAGGCCCTTACAGAAAAAAAGTTCTGAAGGTCCTATTTTACTAATGAAACTATTAAAGTCAGGATCCTTTTGCCAATTTAGCAAAATCATCAATCTCTTTGTTGAAGGCAGAAACAGACACACTAGTGATAATGGCTGAATTTCATAGCTTATTATGTTTATTACTAGTCAAAGGTATGCAAAGGAAAGCAGTCATATGCCAGATGGTTTGCACCACAGAAAACTATGACACACAGAATTTAGATTTATGTGCATTATTTTTCCTATTCAATGGTTTCATTCCAGGTAGAATTCTGGTCATTTGCTACAGGTTGCCTTTCGTTGAATTAACTACAGCTCAATAATGATAACTGAACTGAGTGATGGATAGTGGGTGTTCATTACACTATTTTCTCTAATCTTTGGGTAAGCTTGAAACTTTTCATGATAAAAATTACAAAAAAAACCCCAAAACCCAAGGCCCCCACTAAACCAAAATGACAAAATAACTTGGTCTCAGTGTTTTGAGATTATAAAACAGCTTTAAAAGTAACCCATACATAAAATGAAGTTACTCATTACTTCATTTTAAAAACGTTTAATAAAACAAAGACCATACCTTTTGAATCAATGTCCTGCTACTGTGGCAGATTTTTTTTTAATATCTATCACGTATATCTCTTAGGTACGATACTATTGCATTATGTTTTATAGAGCAGCAATATGTGGAATGTTCTATCTCAAATAACCCTTCCTCTAAGGTTTAACAAGACCTGTATGGCAGTTTTTTAAAAAAGAAAAATGAAACCTGGAGCTTTAGAAATTACAATTCTACCTAATTTTTAATGATATCTCTTTTAAAAAACCAAAGGAAAACATTATTTTTCCAAACGAGTAGCATGGGGCTGCGCATCCAATGACATGAGTTCTTGTCCAGTGTCTGTGATATCACCTCAGTTTTCTTAGCTGAAAAATAAACACTGAAACTCCTGCCTCACAGGTCCTTAGGATGATCAAATGTGATTATAAGTATTTTGAAACAGTAAAGTGGGAAAGATTAGACTAGATCTCTCTCTCTCTCTCTCTTCCACCCTCCAGGAATTCCCTATGCTGACACCCCCTTGCCCCTCCCTTCAGTGAGACGCTGATATCTAAGGGAACATAACTACCCTCAGAAAGAGGATGGAGAACCACTGCTATCCAGCAATATTAAATGTTAGGGAGGGGAAAACACTTCCTCACCTGTAAAGGGAAACGATTCACAGAACTAACTCATTCTCTACTAACTATGATTCTATAATTAGTTGCGATTTTTACCTTAAAAAATCTTTCAAGTTTTAAAAACACACATACATATATATATGGTTTACTTTTACTGTTAGGTAAATACTTTTTAAAAAAAAAAAAAAAAAAGGTAACTTGCTCTTTTAGATAAACCACATAACAGAACAGTGGTTAACTGGGCTATGAGGTAACAGACATTTGTTCATTAGGTCATGTATCAGCTCATATTCTATTGCAGACAATATGTGTTTTGAAGATAATACTTGCCTTCAAAACACATACAGTTCAATCTGAAAGGTCAAAGGGACAACTTAACTGTGTATCTGACTGATTTGGGATTAACTGAGGCCAGTAAACATAATAAAAGGCCAGAATCACTTAACATTGTGGATAGGTTTTGCTACTTCAAACAAAACAGTGTATAACAAAAGCCAATGTACCACAGGCTAGGTGATATAAACAAATTAGGTTCCCGTGGCCCCTCCCCAATGTCATAGCAAAACGATGTTAAATAAAACTATGTTAACTGAGGACCCAATGAAATGAGGTACATTAGTTAAATCACCAATCAGTGTAAAGACAGGATTAGAAACACTTAGTAAAACTCTGGTAGCTTAAAAATTATGTATATATACTTCCACTAATATCTGTATTTGAATGTAAATTCATTTATAGAGTGAGAAGACACAGGACAATCTATTTACAGAAATGTACAGATAAAAGCCCTCCTTCCTCTCACATGTATGACAAAGTTATACTATTAAAGTCAGGATCCTTTTGCCAACTTACTCAGCAAAATTCTTACACCTACAAGAAGGACAATTGTTTAATGAGTAGAATCATTTTGGTTTTACTGAGAATCATTGATACTAGCAACCTATGGTTGTAGAGAGTTACCATGATGTATTTATTCAAAATAAACCATTTCAAAACCACAGAATTATCCAGGCAAGTCATTAAGAATTACAAAACTCAAGAGTAGATTTTACAACTTTTAAACACACTGAAACATGTTAAATAGACATTTTTTGTAAGGTAGGCTGACTTTTAATTTAAAATAGTCTGGCTTTTTTTCCTTCCTTTTTTAACATAAGAAACAGTCACTTTCATTCTCCAAGGCTAGGATCATTCTTGTCATCTACTTAATTGTTGACAATTAAATATTTCCTCTCTTTGCTCCTGGTGACTGTCAGATCTTACCTCCTGCCTCAAAGGGATCGGGCAGCTTCACGCACAGAGCCGCGTCTGCAGCATTTTCTCCTACCTAGCTCAGAAGCAGCCGGCAGGCAGTGACTGACTGGAAACTGGCTTACTGAGGAAGAGAGTGCGCGCTCTGACTTATATTTATTCCCTGTTTTTACAGGAAGAAATTTCCCAATATGAATCAAACCTCAAGGGAAAGGAATCCAAAAGAAAAATAGTAACACTTTGAATGGGATCTAAAAGTTTGCCTCAATAAGACTGGTCTCTATTTGTCAGTATGATTCAAATCATACTTGGGAGGGGAGGAAATTAAAGAAACACATTATTTCCCTTCTTTATCCATTGTTCTACAAACTCTCTTTAGAGTTCCCAAAGAGATTAAAACATTTCTAGGAGCTTTTTATCCACATTTCATATATATCTGAAGAAGGATTCGTCACTTTTTAAATTCCCCATATTTACAATGTAGCTATGATTGACCATATAGTCTTTCTTTTTTTAAAGAAACAAAAAATACTCCACTATTCTTTAACACTCATGCCTATAAACTTGTACTTCAAAAAAAAGTTCAATGTCATGTTACTTTCTTTTTGTTAAGTGTTTTTTGCCAGCAGAGGGAGCAAAAAAAGCCCAGTCTATCCGTTAAATGTTAACTTGCGGCCAAAGCACATCTAGCTAGCACTTTATAAACATTTTAAAGACCTTTTATGTGTATGGTATCAATAATTTTTTTTAAACTATAGCTTAGAATTCAGGAATTCTATAAATTAAAAAATAGCATAAGAAAGTGTCATCACATCTGAGTCACTGATAAGCGATTTTCAAGAATCTAACATGATCTGTTTAAATTTTTATACTCTGCTATTGTATTAAAACAAGAAACATATCTTATCTGATTGTCACAGAGAGGGCCCTACTGGGAGGCAAGAAGTTACACTTTAATTATGAGTGCTTAGACAAGTTTTGATCACAAGAAAGTCAAAAAAGAAATTGAACAATAAAATGAAAAAAAAGGAGTTTTAATTAAAGCAGTCATTTTCCAAATTCATAATAAGAAATATACTAAGAATTAAAGAGTATAAATATGAACATATATAAAAGATGAAAAGAAGCTTACCCCAAAAAATATAAAATTTTTCGAAGGGCTGCTGTTTTGTTCACTTTTTAGTTGAAATTAAAGTATTAAAAGATACATTCAAAGACCACAAAGTGGTAAATAGCTATATCAACAATCCAAATTTTGCAATAAATGGAAAACCTTCGCAAGTGAGAGATATACACTCACCTAACAGGGCATTTATAGGCAAAATCAATTATCTGATTTTCCAATTCCCTAATATATAATGACATGATTCTAAAACCACTGTGAACTATAACTAAAGCTATTCTACGATAAATTTCAAAAAGAAAAGTTGCACATAATTTATAGCCACAACTCCTCAGCAGTACATATGTGCTCCTATGTAAAATGAGACCACCACTGCCTGCCCCCGAGACTGAGAGAGAAAAGTACTTCAAGGGCCTAGTACAGTGCCTGACACAAGGTAGGGTAGGTGCTTGATAAAGGCGTTTCCTGCCACAAGCTATATAGCTTCCACTCCTATCAGCTCCCACTATTCAAAAGCAGTGTTATAGGAACCTCATCGAAATTGTTATTCTTACCTTGTCCAATTCAAAATTTACATACACTAGCAGGACTATCACTAGGTAAAAGAAAGAAGCAATCAAACCCTGCTCTTCTGGACTTGCAGAAATCCCCTTCAGTGGCCTTTCAAGCCTTCCTGAGGTTCCCTAGCCTTCCCTTCAAGCACCTATCTTTCTGTTCTTTCCAGTCCCACATCAAACCTATCCTCAGTCTTTACACTTAGCTTATCCACTGAGATACAAAAGCTTGACCCAGAGCACACAGCAATTCGGTGGCAGAGACAGAACTCAAACCTGTCTGATTTCATAGCCTGAGTTTTTAACTATTATGCAATATGAACTTGAATATGAATATTCTCTCAGGACTTCCTCAGGGCATCAAAATCTCAACCTGAGAGAAAGTGGGTTCAAGTTCAAGTATTTTATCAGCAGTGGACCACAGAGGATCCAGAGGAGCTGACAAGCTGCACCATGACCTTGACTTCACATATTCCTGTGATTACTTCTGGTTTGAGAAACACAAAACAAAAAACCTGGAAAAGACAAAATTGGGATTTTTTTTCTAGTCTAAGTCCATTAGCCACCTTTCATTTTAAAGCCATTTTTGGCACTTTTTTTTTCCTAACTTACTCTTTGAAAAGGTCTTAGTAACGTTTTACCTACCTCTTCCATTTCGAAGGAGTCCTTCTGCTGTTGTACCATTATACTTCTTATGGATGGGATCGGCAGCGGGGCACATGGCTCTTTTTCAGCTGTGGACACGTGGACGTTTTTCAACTCACTGCACCCATCCAGCTCGCTGTGGCAGGCCATGCTGATATCACTACCTAAATCGGATCCTATAATACCAGATTCCTCACCCAGTTTACCATGACTTTGAGTTTCTTTACTTTGTTCACTTTCACTTTCTTGGTTAAAATTACTGTTTGCTTCATCAGAAAGTCTATCATCAATGTCAGCATTCTCCATAATAGTTGATGTACTAACTGATACTTCTTCTTTAACTGTAGCCAACATGTAAGATGAGTCTTTCTTCTTTACAATTTTTTGAGACTTTGGATCATTTTTACTACCACTGTCTTCACTCGCAGAAACATTCAGAATCTTTCCTTTTTCAGTTGCTGGGGAAGGAGTACTACCTTCTCCTTTCTCTGTTTTATCAACACATAAATTCAGTTTTGATAGTGTTTTCATTAAGCGATTTGCAGTGTTACTTCGGGTTAACGGTGGAGGAGAGTCTGTCTCCTTGCTAGAGGCTACTGAGGCCATACTTCCAATTCTCTGCAGAGGAGTCCCAGAGACTTGGGAATACAAAGAAGAAAATGCGTTGGCCACAGTAGTAAGCACTTCAATTTGACGAAAACGACCTACAAAAAGAAAAAAAAGTGTTATTTATTTATCTATTTATTTATGTCTGTCTTTCATATATATATGCCTACATATGAAACCATTACTATTGTTCAGAATTCCAATAACTGCATTTAGATCAGAAAGATCATGAAACCAGATTTTTCCTCTTACCGAATACTTAAAACTTTTCTACATCTACTGTGGAGATTTTTCACTCTAAGCACCAGAATTTAGTTTTGAAAATCAGAAGCACAAAGCATAACACCACATAACACAGAAAGGACTAGGTATTGATCTAAAGCTATGATTCTGTTTTTAGGTCTTGGACTCCATTAAGGCTCTTCAATATGTTCTCCTAATAAAGTGTACATAATTGGGGAGGGAGGGGTGGATTTATAGATCTCTTAAAGCTAATCCAAGGACTACCTAGAGATCCTCTTTTGGAACTTTTGGCCAACAGAGAAAAGTAAACAAAGGTATAATATGAATAAAAATTACTAAATTTGCCATGCTATTTTAGACTTACAGAAAAAGCACCTGAAATTGACTTCACTTAATAGGAACAAGGCCCCTCCCCTGCTTCTTTCCTTCCTGAACAAAGCCTTCTGGAGACAGGTGTAAGTCTAAGGTTCTGCTCCACAAGGTAGCACGTGTCACTCTGTAAGGTAACACTTAAGTCAAGAATATGGGGGGGTACTAGGTAAATTAACTTCTATAAATAGAATAAAATTTCCAAATAAGTAAAAGAGCTACTGTGTTAACCTCAATAATTAAATCTCCAGTGCTATTCCTAGAAATCAGTAAGGCTTTGAAAATAAGGCCATCTTGCTATAAATGCTCTAATTTTGAAAATAATACACTAATATTTAAAAACCTTACTTGTTAAAGCATAATTTGGGTTTTCTACTTCCATCCGTTGCATTTGAGCACTCAAAAATACTTTAATATCTATTCCTCTGGCAAACGATGATGAACTGAAAAATCTGGGAGGAATTTTAGATGCAATATCCGGTTCATCTCGTCCAAATCCAAGATTATAAAGAATTTCTTCAGGATCTTCCTCATAAAGTTCCAACAATTCTGAAACACTACAAAACAGGAAAAAAAAGAAATACCGAGATATAAAATAAGTTTATAGTCCATATTACATTATAAATAAATTCATATTCCTGCTTTCCTATGAAAAAAACCTTTTTCTACAGCTTTAAACCATTATTTCAGTATCTTTCTACACCATGTCTTAAATGTGATAACCCTTAGAAAATGTCCACTCTCTCAAGCTGTCAGCATTGGGAAAAGAGTTAACCCCTAAGAAGACACTCAGAGATTCTCTAGTGATTTCTCACCTTATTTTTTTTGTCATTTTAAGAAATTCCCAGTAAAGCAGCTAAAACAAAATGAAAAGGGAAAACACACTAGGAAGTTGGTAGAACTCTGGTACCAAGTGACATTTGGTAGAACTTGAGCTTCTCTCCCATCTTTGGCTCTCCTCTAAGAGGCAGCACAGGTAACAACCTGATTTCAGGAAAGAGAAGGAGGAGCTTACTTTCAACTTTTCCCAACCACTTCCATTCAGGAAGTAGGAGGAGTAAGGTGAGTATGGGTTACACAAAGGCAACTTCTTACTCTAATTCACTGGGAACTGAACATTTATTATCCTGTCTCTCTCAATAATAATCTTTAGTTTAGTAGGAAGAAAAACCTATGCTTAAATATCAAGCTTTAAATTAGAAAGGTTTGTTCTGATTTCTATGTCAGAGTAACTCAAGACCCTAACAGAAGGAAGAATTTTGGAAGCAGAAGTTACTCCACTATGCAGTTCCTCTTTCAAGTTGCTGATAGGGTTCAAAATACTTATTAACAAATTCCAACAGCACTATAAACATATTTGTTGCTCTTTATTTACTCTTAATTTTTTAGGAAAGCAGCTGCTCCTGTCAGTCATGCTGAACCACGAAACACTTCGGATTCCTTTCAATTTCATACTGTGACACCAAATCCAAGTTTGAAGAAGTGGCAAGAGAAGGGCCTCCACAACACAAAGTAATCGTAGCATAATTTCATAATAAGTTACCTTGAGACTGTCCCACTACTTTTTCCAGATCCAGTGGAATTCATACTTCTCCCTTTTTGATGAAACTGTAGTCTTCTCTCTTTGGCCAAGATATTACTGCTATAAAATAAAGTAAATAGATTATATAAAATCTTATTTTCCTAAATGTCCCTCATTTTTAAAAAATAAGAAAACAAACACAGTTACATACCTGTTTTCAATTTGAGCATCAGTTTCATGGAGTTGGTTGGCTACAGGTAAAAAGAATAAATGTGAAGTACAATTGTTAGTAGGACAGTAACTACTATGATGCAAAATTAGCAAATTAGCCACAATATTATTGCTAAATGCCTAATATGCCAGATCAGTAAAAACAGAACCAGTAGCTTTTGGAGGTTGTTTTTTTGTGTGTGTGAGTTAGCAATTTAAAACTACTTCTACTGAATGTTTAAAATAGAAAGATATATAGATAACCAATTAAACTTCTTTAACAATTTAGAAATAAGTGGTAAGAAGATATACAGCATATGTGGTATATGCAATTTTAATTATTAAATTTAAAAGCTGTTAATAAAGAATATCTTAAAATAAAAACATGATTCAGCATTATTTATATAAGCTTGACAACAGTATGCATCAATTTCTACTGTGATTTTTTTAAGGCTGGAAACTCCAGTTACAACCACTTTTTAATGCATATACTTGGAAAATTTCTACTCATTTCAACGTAAGTTTTCTTTTTAAAATTGCCTTTCAAGTTTATCCCAGACTTACAAGTCCTAAACAGATAAATGTCTTTACTGTTAAGTTTAGAGTAAGTTAAATTTACTGCATTTAACTTTTTTAGACAAACATAAAGAATGAAATTAATTTAAAACATCTATTCCAGCATACCCCATTTATTTTTTCATTTCTGATCTGCAAAGTCATAGTAATTTCTTGTTTCTTTGTACATTAACACATAGTGACTCAATATTTACTGAATGAATGAAAATAAATTTGAAATAATTTTCAGTAAAACAACATAACTCCACTCTTTCCTTTTTTTCTTTTTTAATTTTTTTAAATCATCACCCGAGGATATTTTTTAAAATGTATCTTTACTGATTGCAGAGAGGAAGTGAGAGGGAGAGTTAGAAACATCAATGATGAGAAAGAATCATTGATTGGCTGCCTTGTGCACGCCTCCTACTGGGGATCAAGGCAAAACCCAGGCATGTACCCTGACCAGGAATTGAATGGTGACCTCCTGGTTCACAGGTCGATGCCCAACCACTGAGGCACATCAGCTGGGCTCACCTGAGTATAAATTTTCCATTGCTTTTCAGAGAGAGAGTGGAAGTGAAGGAGGGGGGAGGGGGCAGGGGGAGGGAGGGAGAGAGACATAGAAAGACATCAACTGGTTGCCTCCCACATGCACCCCACAGGGGGCAGGGAGCAAACCTGAAACCCAGGTACATGCCCTTGACTGGGAATTGAACCAGAGACCCTTCAGAACTATGGCCAATGCCCTAATCACTGAGCAACACCCGCCAGGGCATAACTCCACTCTTTTCTGGGACACTCTTTTAGGGTCTGGTTCCCCATGAAATCATTTAATATGGATGAACAGGCAGAGCAGATAGGATTTTTAGGGCAGTGAAAATATGCTATATGATATTACAGTGATAGCTATATGTAATTATACATTTGTCCAAGCCCATAGAATGAACAAAAGACGAAGAGTGAATCCTAAGGTGAACTATGCACTTTGGGTTATTATGATGCTTCATTGTAGGTTCATCAATTGTAACAAATGTACCCCTGTGGTGGGGGATGTTTATAATGGGGGAAACTATACATAACAGGAACAGAAATACATGGGAAATCTCTGTACCTTCTCCTCAATATTTTTGTGAACCTAAAATTGCTCTAAAAACATAAAATCTTAAAAAAATAATTCCATATTTTGAAGAAACTACTAAGACAAATACCAAGCATTATTTACAATAATACTGAAAGGCATTTAAAAATGGGCTGACAATATTTTCAACTGTAGTGATTGGAAAGCAATAAGTTTAAGGTCCTACATAGAGTTTATCCCTTGAAAGCATACTGAGTGGTAATAATTTATTCTAGACTTTTCAATCAATATTTAGTAGAAGGTTCTACATCATACAGATTGATTTAAAACAGCAAGATCAAGGATATTAAATTCAATGGAGAAAATTCACTATTAATCAAATTAAAATTTTTAAAAATTTAATAAAATTCTTAATTCTTTTATTATAAAAAGCATACTGTATTAGTAAACCAACTATACAGCTACCAATAATCTTAAAAAAACACAGTAAAATAATTAAAAAATTCTTAATTTTACATTATGGAAAGATTTATCAACTCACAGAAAAAGATTATATAATCTGTGAAAATTTAAGCATAGCACAATACACTTAAAATGCTAATGCAGTGTGGAATAGACATCAGTATAATTGTTTCTAATAAAATTTTGGCAAAGGATGAAGTTATTTATTCTTTAATCTCCTAAAAATCTGAAAAAAGAGGAAAGGGAAAGACAGAAAACACTTGAATGCAAAGAAAGACATACTGCAGCTGGAAGACTGACATAAGGCTACCTCATACTAAAAATAAATTTGCTTCAATTTAGTTTTCTCACATATTTAACTTTCCTTCCTTCTGCAGGACAATTCTTCCCCAGTTATATCACCATTATTTGCCTCCAAACAGTTCATTTAAGCATTTAAGTCCAAAGAAGACACATGGACATTTCACAAAGGTTTTCAGAGGCATTCTTGTATGTATCATATATGCTCTGACTAGATTATTAACATATAAAAGGTCCTATAAAATGTGTCTGAGCCATTTTCAAGACCTTTAAGTTTAGCTCTGAGGATCTGAAAGCAATCAACTTGCTCTCCTTTGTTTTGTTATTTTAAAAACTATGTGAAAATACATACAAACGTACCTTCAGCTCCAAGTGACAAATCATCTTCAAAACTTCCTCCATTTCTCACCAGCGCACCTGAAAGAAACATTAGAAGATTCATTCTACTGTTCTGTTCCTCCTGAGCCCCATGTAAAATCACTGTCTTAGTAAACCAAACTGACCAAGCAAAAGATATGATACAGTAAAGTATTTCAGACCCGAATGCCCTCAAAAATTATTGATTATGATTAAGTAAAACTTTATCATAAAGAAACCATGATTTGCAGGCAGGTGAAGTTCTTAGAAGCCAACTTACAGGCTGTTTAATACTTATATGCCTTTTAGATATTCAAATAGGTAATATATCTTACCTAAGGTTTTCATGGAAAACCAGATCTTGGAGCAATCATTCCTTTCACACACCCCTCATATTAAATCAGGAGCTCAAGCTAGATTTTCCCAATACTGTAAATGTTTCTTATATGCCTTGCCACTACCTGCACATTCTTGTCGTACTTTGAACTTTAGAATTCTGTCTTGCAAAGGTGGTAAAATTTCAGGTGTGGCCATTTCAGTTAATGTAAGCAAAGAAATGCTGCACTAAGGCTGATCTACCTCACACAATATATGTTTTCCTTATGTTCACATACATCAAGAATAAAGATATACTTGATTAGTATATCTTTCTCTGGACAATAAAAATATGAGTTTCACATTATAGAAACGTTTGGTAATTTGCTTAAGCTCACCACCTTTTAAAAGTTTATTAACAAGATATATTTTCACTTACAGGACAAATGAAGCAGAACCCTTGAAAAGAACAGATTTAGAAAGGCAACTTTTTCTTACCTTTCAGCGTACTACTGTTCTGCTCATCCAGTGAGGCTCCCAAAGGGGTACTGAAACCACACAAACATATAAACCTTAGTCTTGAAACGCTGTCTGGAGAGCTGTCACTGCAAGCCTCATGCTTACTGGGTTATAGCTAAGCAAGCTTCTAATCACAGTGTAACTCTCCTCCCAAACACACAAGGAATGCAAGTGGATTACATAAGTAACAGGCTACGAACTAAGCAAATACCTGTGTCAAGTCAGTTTACCAAGAATGATTTAATCACACGTCTGATCTGCCAGCAATTAAGAGCAAGAATGGCAATTATAAATGATATGAACTGGCACTTTCTTTACAGAAACAGAAAGAGAGAATGACAGTAGGAATTAAGAAAATGTCTGCTTCCCTCAGTCTGCTCCCTAGAAACAGGAAACAGAATTAAAAGAAAGCAAATCATTATCTCGATAAAATTAAAAGTCAGAGACTAGTTAGAAATAAGGCTCAAGAGTTATCTTAAACCTTATCTGTTAAACCTATCACTAGCATTTTAGAGCACTGGGCACCTCCTTTATCCCAACTACTATCTTTATTGATATAAATGAAGAGGCTGGAGATTTATTTTCTGCTTTTAAACTAAAAAGTACACGTAGTCTTCATTTAACTCTGGAAAGAAAATTACTAAAAAGTCGGCTTGAGAATCAAGAACTAGCCATTACTAAAATCCTTTCACATTCTTGTAGGTCACAGATAACTTAGAAATCTCTTTTTCAATGCAAAAAAGTTTTCCACTTCTTTCTCAAAACTATGTTAAAGAAACAGATTGTTTTAGTTTGAAAGTTCTACTTTCATAACAATTTATACCTGTTAAGAATTCCCTCAGATGTAGTATCAACATAAAAATATCAGTTTCAAATAAATGTTATTGAAATGCCGATTAAACATTGATTTTCTGCAAACAAATATATAGCAAAGGCAGCTCTTTGGAAATTAGTGATTTTTTTTTTAGTAAATTTGTGCTTTTTGTGATTTTTTTAGTAAAAGAATATAAACTACCATAGATATTAATAAAACCTTTGAGCTAAGTTGTTGCATATGTTTTATTTTTTTTAATTTATTTTAATTGATTTCAGAGAGGAAGGGAGAGGGAGAGAGAGATAGAAACATCAATGATGAGAGAGAATCATCGATCGGCTGCCTCCTGCACATCACCTACTGGGGATTGAGCCCACAACCCAGGCATGTGCCCTTGGCCGGAATCGAACCTGGGCCTCTTCAGTCCGCAAGCCGACGCTCTATCCACAGAGCCAAACCAGCCAGGGCAGTTGCGTATGTTTTAATAAAACTCTAATTTATGCCATAAAAAAGGTCACTCTTTTCAATGGCTCCTTTCTTAGGACAAAACACTATTACTCCTCGTGCAGATGTATCCACTGGTCTGTGCACTGACACAAAGTGTGAAATAAGCAGAAGATAACTGGCATTCTCCTTCAAACACAAGTCTCTCTCTCTTATAACTGCTCTCTTCCAAATTCTATCAAAAACTCTGTCCTGTCTTAGGTGGTAATCCAAGCAATTTGTTTCCACTTAGCCAAAAATAAAATAAAGTAAAATAAATGGTTATCAAATTAAATATTTACTTTAAGAAAACACCATGTGGCATTTTTACTCAGGATATGGAGAGAAATAAGAAAACAATGACTATTTGAGAACTTATTGAGGAAAAAAAAATGCTGCCTTCAGATAATTTGTTTATAATGTACAAAGTAGCTAGATGCTCAACTCTGGGAAGGAACCTAAATTGTTACAGAAAAAAAAAGATACAGTTGCATATATCCTAGAAGTCAAATCTGTGATAATAAAGCCAACAGTAAAAGACCTGTTCTACCTCTCCCAGGTACAGGTGAATGCCACTTTTGAACAGAACAGGTGCGACTGCAGAGAAGAAAAAGAAGCAAAGGAGTAGCAGACTACAGAATCTGCCCACGTTCATCGAGATCAGCAGTAAAAGTTCGCAAATGGTCGGACACGATGCACCCTGCTGAACACTAACATTTGCTTATTGCATTTATCTTAAAAGATGCACTTATTTACTACCTACTTGATATAATCAAGGAGATCTACCCCATACTTGCTATAATCTTATACAAACTTAATTCCTTTACTTCATAAAGTAAAGATGTGATTCTTCTCTTGCTCTTAAACATTTTGTTGGTGTCTCTTTAGAGAAAGGTTGCACGTATTTTATCATGTTTCAGAAGGGTCTATGACACCCCCAGTAAAGGTTAAGGAGATCTGTAATAAAGTGCTCAGGAAGGCTCCAGGCAATTCATCAAAGTAGGACATCAAAAGTCTAGTGGCCAATATTTTATCTATAAACTGACATATATGAGAATCACTTCTCCCTCCCCAAAAACCACTTCCCAAACTCTGGTACTTGAACACAAGATTAAGAAAAGCCCCAAATGTCTGGGGGAGGGGGATGGAGGTGGGGGGGGAATACGTGCAGAAACAAACATCTTAAAAAGCAACATTCTTCACTGGCGATATTATAAGTAGCAATAAATTGGGGGGGAAAAAGAATTAACAAGCACATTTCACTGTCATAAGATTTAATTACAATATGATTCATCTCCTCCGTACTTTATCAAACATTTTTGTACCAGTTGCCAAAACATGTAATTAAACAGATTTATGCAGTCTGAATGCCTTCAAAGCTCTATTTCCCTTCCGTGAATTCCAGCGCCATCTGACAAATGCATTTCCAAGAAGTAAATTACAAGAACAAAGTTAGCTAGTTTTCATAGCTCTCCAAACAGAATCAGGGCACGCACAAAAATATTCAAGCCCAAGAGAGTGCAGTGCAGCTTCAAAACTCACCTAAAACACATTTGAAAGGGAAATGATTTGAGGCCAGATGTAAAGATGTCAAAACAAAAGCAAAATGAAATATCGTGTGAAAATCCTTTCGAATAAAAAACCAGGCAGGCCTAACAGCATGGCACGACGGTCTGCTTTAGGTTTGCGATCCCTGATGCTAAACCAGCATCCCGCACGGGAGCTCGAGCCCTAACAACCGCAGAGCTAACGCGGTCCCCGAGTCACCGGCGGTCGCAGTGCTTCCATTTCTAAGCGCTTAAAGGAGGAAGCGATCCGCAGGCTCACTTTCCGGTTTAGTTTACAGCGACCACGGGACCCGCAGGGACGGCGTCCCCTCTGCCCGGGTCTCCCTCCGCGAGGCCGGCGGCGCCGGCGGGGACTCACCGGCAGTCCTTGAGCCATATCGCGATCTTCTCGTTGGGCACGTTTCCTGCGGGGCAGAGGGGAGAGGGACAGCTCGTCACCGACACCAGGCAGGAGGGCTCCCGCGGCGGGGAGAACCGGGGCACTCCCACGCAGGAAAGTCTCCTGGGGTCACCGTGCAGCCCGGGCACCAGTCCTCGGGTCCCTCCGAAGAGAAACCAGACGGCACCGGGTGGGCTCGGTGGGCGCTGGAGACGCCCGGCCGAGCGCGCGCGTTTAAAGGTCGGGAGCGCCTCCTCTCCCCTCGGCCTCTCCAGCCCGGGGGGATCGTCCACCGCTCACCGCCGTCGCCCGGGGCGCACGAGACCTCCCCCCGCCGCCAGCCCGCATCGCCCCGCGCCCCCCGCCGCAGCCCGCGGGGCGCGCCGACCTCTCCCCGCGGCCGCCGGCAGCTTCGCGCCCGGGAGGTCCTCCTCGTCGTCCTCGTCCTCGTCCTGCGTCGTCGCTTCTGTGGACAGGTCCTCCGTCTCCGACGCCTGCCAGGACCCGCGGCACTTGGCCCAGGCCTTCCTCCGGCGGCTCGCCACTTGCCACTCCAGTTCCTCCTCCGCCTCCGCCGACGCCACCAGGGGCCGGTCCATGGCCGCCCCGGGGGCTCCCGCGCCCCAGCCGGAGCCTGCGCGAGACCAGGCGGCGGCGGAGACCCCCGCCCCTGCTGTCAGCGCCCGGCCGGGCTGGGGGCCCCGGGCAGAGGGCGCCGGAGGAGGAGAAGGAGGAGGAGGAGGAGGAGGAGGGGACGGGAGGGAGGGAGGGAAGGAAGGGGAGGGAGGAGGCGGAGGGCCGGCGCTTCACATGAAGTCGGCGGGCGCGGGAGCGCGAGTGGCCCGAACGTGCGCCGCCGGGAGCCGAGCGCCGGCCAGGCCCCGCTCCCAGGTCCCGCCCCCGGCCCCCGCCTCCCGCCCCCGCCTCCCGCCTCCCGCCTCTTGCCTCCCGGCCGCCGGCGTCAGCGCGCCCCTCCCTCGCCGGCGTCCCACGCCCCCTTCCGGCCGGGGGCGCTCGGGGCGGGGCGCGGCGGGAGCGCGAGGCTGGCCCCGCCGCCCGCCGAGTGGGCGAGATGGGTTTGCTCGTTTGTTAGTGTTCTCTTCCCCGCAACTTTGTCTTCATTCAGACCAGGAAAAGGCGGCAACGAGGTCTCGAGACTGCTCACCGCGTCAAACAGGCGTCCGCTCGGCCCGCAGCAAGTTCCCCGGGGAGACCCAAGCGCTGTGTCCCGGCGACTCTGCAAAAAGATGAAAGGCAGGGGCGCGGCCCATGGTCCTCGTCTCGTCCGCGTGTCCGAGCCGGAAAAGGCCACGCTGCGTGCAGGGCCGCATGCACGCTTACGAGAGTTGGTGAAGGTTGTGTGAGGGGTGCAGGTGGGTTGGCAAAGAACACTTACGCTGGAAATTCCACACTGAGGTTGCACATGGAGAGGGAAAGAAAAATAGAGCACGGACTAGCCGGGGGGAATGTGCTCGGAGGTTGGTGCAGCAAGATGCTGCGGGAAACCAATGATGTCAAGGTTCGCAACTAATTTCCAAATGAGTTTGGGCATACCCTTTTGTTGTTTTTAAAAATCTCGCGAGGAAGACTATAAAATCCCATTCAAAATCAGGCACGAGCTTCTTTCTAATGGTTTGCCAGTACCGTCTCTATAAAATCACATCCAAAGTCCATACTCACTTTCCAGTACCATCCTGCTATCATCTGGACCTTAGGTATTCCACGAAATATTCAGGGAACTAGAACAGTGATACTTTTATTTTCTCTTATTCGTTTGAAACTTCACTATTACTCTTTTCTTTGGATTTTAAAGACGTCTCAGCCTTCAAGAGTCCTATGGCAAAAAGCAGCTAGCAGTTTAAAGGCCCTCAAAAATAGGCCAGGGTCTAGCTGCCCATAGGAAAGGTAAGGAGAGAGAATGAGGGAGGAGATACCCAAGGTTCTGGTCAAAAGACCATAAAGGACACTGCCTTCAGTATCATTCAGGGCCCTAGTGGACTCCACCTTACCCGACTTCTCCCAGCTTCCATTCCATCATCTCCACAGACTGTTGCTGACTCTATATCCTTGCTTCTCAGTTTATTCCTGGTCTTTCCATACAATAACTTAATGATCTTCAAGATCTGGTGGAGCCAGAACTTTTCCTTCACTGTGTCTTTCCACCGCTCCCAGTCACATCTCTCCCGCAATTTTCTGATATGCAACTGAATAATGTCTACATCCTTTACGTGGGGACTAAATTGTACAGTAAATAATATGACTGGCCTCTGAGGGTATGTTTGACTTTCCAGCCAAATTGTAAACTGTGAGAGAATAAAGAGCATTTCTCAGTAGTCTTCCTATACCTCTTACACTTTTAGTACAGTGCCAGTCCCACAAGGAGCGGTGAGTTCTTTTGAAGTAAATTTTCCATCCTTTATGTCCTTCAGAAGGACGGTGGAATGGTACGATACTTGCTTTATGTTGTTTCTCTAAGACCTGTTGACTTTTACTTAGTTTTATTGTTGTTTAAACACACTTTTAGACAGTAAAGAATTCTTGAGAAAAGCAATAATGAACCATAATTTACATTTAAAAACTAAACCACCAGAGTTAATAAAGGAAGAAAAATTGTCAGCGGGTCACAACAGTTGTTGAGTTTACAATAGCACAATCCTCTGTTTTCTTCTTCATGCTGATTTTTAATGCAAAATGTTAAATACAGAAATAATGAGAGGGAAATCCTTGAAATAGCTGGGGTTATCATTATATTCTCAACTTTGAGATTTTAAAAAATGCCCAAGGTGTTTTATTTATTCAATAATGAATGCCCTATCACACATGAGGAGAGTCTCTAGCTATTTGCTTCTTCAAAGTTTTTTTTCCAAACAGGTACTGTATTGTAGACCAACTGTACATCCACACTGCAGAAATTCTACATAAAGGATAATATCTGAGCTACTGATGCTTACAAGATGGAGAAACACATTTATATTACACTAGAGGCCCAGTGCACAAACTTTGTGCACTGGTAGGGTCCCTAGCAGCTGGCTGTGGACAGCCGGGTACTCCCTCCCTTTCCCAGGCCGGCCCCGCCCCCTGGCCAAACACCGGGAAAAACTCCAGGTTGGTTGAGGAGACAATTTGCATACTATGCTTTTATTATATAGGATGTGGATAATTCCATCCAGCATGATGTAATGGAAACAGTAGGGTCTTTGGTGTCAGACTGAAGTTTGAAATCTTTCTGTCTCTCTCTAGTTGTATGGCTTAGAGCAAGACAGCTAATATCTCTCTGGTCATCACATTCCTCATCTGTGAAATAGCAATCATGATGACGATCTAAGGTGATGTGAGGATGACATAGAATATGGTAGGTACTCAGTATAGCTATTGGAATTATTATATTGCAGAAGGCAAAAATCAATTTCATATGGGGCAGTTATTCTTATACTAGTAAATGGCATGTGTCTTCATGCTTATGCAGCTAAATTTTTAAAATGCCATAAATTCAGGCTAGGACAGAAAACATACTCTAGTTAAATTAGGCAGTTATAAATAGAAAAGCTTATATCAAAACTGCAACATTATGCTCAGTTCAATTACTTCAGTTATTTTTTTGTTTTCCCAGATTTTAACACATATCTCAAAATTAGAAAACAAGATTTACTATTAGGTAGACTAAAGCATTTCGGTTCTAGTTATGGTATTGTTTCTTCAATATTTACAAGATCAAAAATGTTCTTTTATGCATCTAAATCTTAATAATTCAGAATCTGATCAGAAAGTGGTAATGATGCAGCTTACCAAATTTTCAACCTTTATTAAGACAAAGGGGAGCTGGGAGCTATTAGGTAATTAGAGTGCAGATTAAACAAAGAGAGCACCATTTTATATTTCAACTAGAAGCCCGATGCACAAAATTCGTGCAAAGGACTTGGCCCTCGTAGCCCCTGCTTCGTCTGGAAGGACAGCTGGCTGTCCAGTCTAATTAGCATATTACACTTTGATTATTATATATACGATTACCTGGAGAGAAAAATTCTATATGAAATAAGGTTGGAAAACACTGCATGTTATACCCTCATCGTCCCTTATCCCAACCCAGTCATAATGAATGTTAAAGACTTGATAAGTCCTCAAAATTTACTTAAAAAAATAAAAGGCTTACCTTTGTTTAACTCACTATTTCTAAAATGTATTTCAACATGAAATCATTTGGGCCTCTCAATATAACTATTAACATTTACAAGAATAACAGTGGAATCATTTGCCATAGTATAAAAGATAATGAAAGGAAAATGTTACTCAGCAAATGAATACTTCAAAAATGTTTAAAGATTTATTTACAAGTCATATTATTGAACTCTGAGGAAAAGTGGTTTGACTAACTTAGATTGTTTTTTTATATATATATTTTTTATTGTCATTATTAATCATTAGAGCAGCGGTTCTCAACCTGTGGGTCATGACCCCTTTGTGGGTCGAATGACCCTTTCACAGCGGTTGCCTAAAACCATCAGAAAACACATATATAATTACATATCATTTTTGTGATTAATCACTATGCTTTAATTATGTTCAATTTGTAACAATGAAAATACATCCTGCATATCAGGTATTTACATTACGATTCATAACAGTAGCAAAATTACAGTTATGAAGTAGCAACGAAAATAATTTTATGGTTGGGAGTCACCACAACATGAGGAACTATATTAAAGGGTCGCGACATTAGGAAGGTTGAGAACCACTGCATTAGAGTATTTCTGGTTTTTGTATATATTTGAAAGTAATAAAATTGTATATTTAAGGTGTATAATTGCACCTATTATTTATTCTTTCACCTTCGCAAAAAAATCAAGGATTATGATACTAGTTCATTGTCCTATAAATGTTTCATAAGGGAGCATTAATATAGTATAACAATACAGTATTTTAATTTCCCATATTTTCCCAAGTACGTATTAAAAGGAGAAGCAGGTGTCAATACCACAGGAACTTTACCTTGAACATTATTTACATAATCTGGAAGAGTTTTATACTGTCTGATTTTGTGCATGTTGAAAACTTGTAATTTTATCCCTCACTTCATCACTCCCAGATCACGATTTTTCCATTTGCTACATAATGTGAAATTTACTCTCTCTGTGGTAAACCTTGTAGAGAGCTTGATTTCTTCTCAGTGGCTCAATTCTCTGGTGTTTCTGAGCAACAGGTAAGAATGGCTCATCTATTCTTCATCAATAATGGCATGAAGCATGATTATATAACAGAATAAGCTTTATTTGGTCTGTTTCATGAATTAATGAAACAACTCAAAAAAGGTTTTGATATCCTCATAACTGGACATAGTTACACATAGGAAAGCCAAAATATTTTTAATTCAGCTGTGAAGTCTTAATGCTCAAGATTAGGTCAGTCCTTTATTATTTTTCTTTTTAGTCCTATCCTAAAATATTGCTATTAAAGATCTCTGACATTATGAATCATAAACGCTTTTAAGGTGTATCTATTGCTATCAAGTGCTCAATCTGTGCCACTTGAGAGTAAACATTTTTCTGCAGTATACAACAGGGGGATGTCAATATTGTATTTCTCAGTTTTAAAACTGTCCTGTGATCAATTATTGATACACATTTGTTTCCCAATTTAAGATTATTGCTAGCTCTTATGTATGTGATTACTTACCATATGCAGCCATTAGAGCTATTAAAATTTTTATCATTTCACTATGCATATCTTTGGAATTATATATTTACATGTAAATACCTCCTATATTTTATGAGGATCAGAAAAAAAGAAGTTTGTGACTATATGAACCATGTATCTATCTACTATTAATGTATCTTTAAAAGCTTTAAATGGTGCAGATCTTATAAAAGGTTCTTGAAAACACACACACAATGTCTATTTTAAAAATAATTCTGATGTGTGCCTGAACTACACTGCCTCTCCCATCACATTTCCCTTCTCTAATCTCCCTTCTGCAGCCCCTTCATGCCCATCTCAGAACAAACACAATCTGCATTCAGAACAGGACCCTTTACAAGTTGAATGGAGTTATTTTGGGTGAGTCATTGAAAACACAGTACAAAACCTTTCCTCACTCGCCAGAAGTGCATTTTTTAAATTAAGCCAAAGCGAACAAGGCTTGGCAAGTTTGAAGGTGGACAGAATGGGGAGAGGGCAGGGTTTCTGCCAGACTCAGATAGGATTCTGCTAAACCTTTTTGGCTATTTATATGTACCTCCACCAGTTTCTTTTACCATCACTAAACAAAAAGTGCAAGATTGAACAAGTAGGAAGCAGGGACACTCCATTTCAACCAGCACTGATGGTGAGCAAAACCAGAGCTACTATAGTGCAGCCACAGCTTTAAATCCCCCCTTTTTTTTTCATTCTTTAATTCAGAAGCTATAAGATATATCCAGTCAATAATCTCTTTCTTCTGATTAAATCAATTTGGCTAATTAGTAATGCTTATAGGCAATTTTTATCTTTATTTTTAAAATATATTTGTATTTATTTCAGAGAGGAAAGGAGAAGGAGAGGGGAAAAGAAATAGGAACAGCAATGATGAGAGAGAATCATTGATCAGCTGCCTCTCCTGCACACACCCTACTGGGGATTGAGCCCTCAACCAGGCATGTGTTCTTACTGGGAATTGAACTTAACCATTGAGTAACACCGGTCAGGCTATAGGCATTTAGAAAGTTGTTAAAAATTCAGTATGCAGTCCTTTAAAATTGCTTTTAAAGTAAGTGAAGTTCATGAGAGTTAATCAAAATATTAAAAGAAACAGAGCTATAGAGACAGAAAATAAGGTACTTCCTAAGAAACTTTAAAAATTGAATTGCTATAATCAAAGCCTATACAGTATCTTGATAAATTTTGGATATTTAACATGCAGGTATCTACAGAACATATTACTCACCCTTTATCCTGCAGAGAACTTTTTTAGCAACAATAGAAGTGATCACTCTTCTACAACCTGGTATAAATTTGTTGAGGTTCACATCTCATGAGTGAGGAGAAACCTGGAATCAAGAAGGAGACAGTCTTAAACATATAATGGTAATTCGGATCTATTTTGCTATAAAAGCTGATAGTCCCCGAAAGTCACCTTTAACTCAGCCAGTTACTATGGGCTAATTAACCCATCCTCTAGGGGGCCCTTTAGTTACAAGTGTTCCCGTTCACAAAGGGTCCGTCTCCACGCTGTGGGGACACAGTTGGCCTTACTAGGTGTAATTATGCAAGTATTCTTGAACTCCCTTAGAATTATCAGTTTCCACAAGGCAGGGTGACAATTGTTGGTTATACAGAATGAAAATGCAATGTTTGAAAGTTCATTTGGCTATGGAAGCACTAGGGTCATAATAAACAAACACAGATTTCCTGCTGTAGTTAAGAGCATAGCAAAGAAACTGGTTTCCCACATTTGGGGGAATTTTTCTTTTCTGGTTAAGCAATTGTTTTTAAAATATAAAATGCAGTAGTTATACAGCCTTCAAAGCTTATCTCACCCATCTAATAGTGATTTTTATCACATTTAGTTGCATTTAAATATAACCTACATATGATCAAAAGTTAAAGTGATTAAATATCTGTTGATGGGAACTCAATGCTAAGAACTTCCCCACAATCTTGTTTCAAAGCAGGCAGAAAAGTGAAGCAAACTTCCATTATAATTTCTTTGAAGAAAATTTATTATTACTTTCAGGTAGCATGTTTGGTCTAGATTACATTAGTACAAATCAAACAGCTTAAAGTTATGTTTATTAATAGACTGTTATTAAATAAAAGAACTACAGGGTAAAGGTCAGCACACAGGTTGTTTTGTTTATTTTTAAAAAATCCTCTGAGCCCATGTCTTTCCAACTTTTTCTAAACAAGTCAGCCCAAGTTGGCACCTTCAAACCTTTAAATACTGTAGTTATAATAGTGCTGATATTCAATTTGGAGAAATGCTGTTAGAAGAGCAATTAGGTCAGTGGACCCAAGGAAATAGCAATGTTAAAAATAGATGATTTTGATGGAGTACTTGTTGTGTGCCAGACACTGTATTTAGAGCTGGATTTAGTCTCCTTTAATACAACAACTCTGTAAGGGCTTGTGTTATTCTCACTTTACAGATAGGAAAACTGAGCTTTATGAAGGTGAACACTTGCCCAAGCCACATACTAGGAAGTTGCAGAGTGGAACCAGGACTTTTGCTCTGCAAAGCCCCTGCGTGCTCTTACCTAAGATGTGTGACTGCCTGGGAGTATTCCAGGTCCACTGTTGGGCAGAGGGTCAGTGTGACTTACAAGTGGAAGGAGTTCTAGGAAAGTGATGAACTACTACAATGTCCTCATTTTACAGGAGGAAAACTGCGCTCAAAAACTTTAAATAGCCTGCATAAGGTCAGCCACCTAGTTAGTGATAGAATTCATTAGGAACAAGAGTCCACATCTCAACAGCCCTACAAATATTAATAAAAGCAAAGCTAGAAAAACTGCTTCTATTTTATCAAACATGAAAAACTCTAGAGACTGTAAAAACAGAGTTTATTAGCCAAGCTTCTTCAGTGTTACATGCCAGTTGAGTCCTCTCGGACACCTGGCCACCCTAGGATTGAGTGATGTCCACAGAGTCCTGTCCTCAGCAGCCCTGGTCAGGTCCTATAGACTCATGCCTCTCGCTTCTTTTATGGATTTATCCATCTCCTATTTGGTTTGTCTCTTTTCCTGCTACCTTATATTTTTTCCCAGCATTGTTATCTTTTCCAAAGAACCCTGCCTTCTCATGCTGTGCCCAAAGTAGGACACCTTCAGTTTTGTCATTTTTGCCTCTAGTGGTTTCAAGCTTAATGTGCTCTAGGACCTACTTGTTCACCTTTCTGTCGGTCCAGGGTAGCCACAGAGCTCTTTTCCAACACTGTATTTCAAATGAATCGACTTTTTGCCTATCAGATTTCTTGCTATTCAACTTCCGCATGCATCCGTAGTACTTGGGAATACGAGGGTGTGAATGGTTTTAGCCTTGGTCTCTAATGACACATCTTTGCTCTGGATCTCTTCTAATTCTTCTGTTGCTGCCCTTTCTAATCTCAGCCTTCTCTTCATTTGTTGGCTGCAGCCTCCATTTGAATTGACTGAACCAAAGTAAGCAAAATCCTTAACAATTTTGATATTTCCATTATCTATGCAAAAGTTGTATATTTCTTCTGTAGTCATGATATTTGTCTTGATGTTCAAAAGCAATTCTGCTTTGGCAATTTCTTCTTACGCTTTCATCAGAAGTCATTTCAATTTATTGCTACTTACTGCCAGTATGATGGTATCATCTGCATATCTTGTTATTTATTTTACCAATTTTCACTCCTCCTTCCTCTGAGTGTAGCCCAGTTTTTAATATGATTTGTTCTGCGTACAGATTAAACAAATAGAGACATAAAACATACCCTTTTATGATACCTTTGCCTATCGGAAACCATTCTGTCCTTCCATATTCTGTCCTACAGTGACTTCCTGTCCACAATACAGGTTACATATCAAGATGATCAAGTGCTGTGGTACACATATTTCTTTTAGAGCAACCCAGAACTATGAGGAGACATTCCTGGTCCAGCCACATTCTTGTACTCAGAGGACTTTCCCAAAGGGAACAATGTTCATCATCAAAAAGTGAGATTTTTTTTACTTTTCAACCTAAAATCTGGTCTTCGAAGCAACCCTCAACTGCTCAATATGGGACCTGGAGTTTTAAGATTTTACCTAAGAATTATTTGAAACTCAATCTTAAAGAGAAACAATATTCATAAAGTTTTTCTTAAGGATAAAAATCCAGCTATTACTGTGACTAATATATATTCTATGTGATTATTTCAATATATTAAGATTTACCTGTGACTTAAAGCAGACCTGCAAAGAGCAGGGTGCCTTGATAAGGTCAAATGATTTCCAAAAAGCTAATTTTTACAAAATCACTCTGTAATTTATGCAATGGCATCTGTCTATATTGATTTTCAGTATGGGCAATGCCATGAATTGAAATGCACTGTCTCTAATACAGAATCTCCCCAAAGTTAAGCATATCACCCTGTATTCTCTTTAGGAGGATGTCAGTAGAAATATCTTTTTACAATATGTGTTCCAAGAAGAGTCAAAATTACTGAGACTTTCTAAAAAAAAAAATCTCAAGGGCACTGGGACTTGGAGAAATGACAGTGTTTCTGTTTTTACATTGGTTGCTAGAAAATTGAGAGCCAAATGTGTGGCTCACTCATGGTAGATGAGTAGGCCATCATGGTATGCATCTTAAACCTTATTCACAGCTCTAATTTGTCCCCACCCTTGTTTTTTGTTCTTTCAGTTTTTCTTTTTCTCGAAATAATCTTGTGTAATTTTTTTATATTTCTTCTCTGCAACAGGGGAAAGAAAATAACTAAATAAAATATGTTAGAATATTATTCAAAATTATGTTTACTGTACAAATATTTATATTTATAGCAGAATATTAGGAGGGAAATAAATATGTTTTGTTAGAATGACAATGTTATGCCTACTTTTTTTCTTTGATTTTACAAACTTTTAGAAATTGTATTTATAATTTAAGGAGGAAAAGTGATTTCAACTTTGAAAACTGTAGTTATTTATTCCAGAGGTAGAAGAAGTATGGGAAGTATGTGCATGACCCCATGATTATGTTAGGGCAAGTGGGGGACTGTGATAAAGTGAGGTTGGAATGGTAGATGAGAACCAAATTTTAAAGGCCATAATGTGCTATTCTAAGGGATTGTATTATTGCCAGTGGGAAGATGTACGCAGCTTTCAGTTTTTAACTAATGTTCTTTATTGGAAGTTTTTTCCTTTTTATTGGGGTGCCATTGGTTAACAAAATAGACAGGTTTCAGGTGCACAATTCTACAACATATCATCTGTACACTGTATTGTGTGTACATCACCCCAAGTCAAGTCTCTGTCCATCACCATTTATCCCACTATACCCTGTTTCACCTCTCTTCATGCCCCCCCTCCACCGCAGCAATCACCACACTTTTGTCCATGCCCAAGAGTCTCTCTCTCTCTCTCTCTCTCTCTCTCTCTCTCTCTCTCTCTCTCTCTCTCTCTCTCTCCACCCTCCTCTCCCAGCCCCCCCCCCACTCGCCCCTAACAGCTATCAGCCTGTTCTCTGTCTATAAGTCTGTCACTCTTTTGCTTATAAGTTCATTTTTTTTTTATTAGATTCCACATGTGAGTGAAATCGTATGGTAATTATCTTTTTCTGACTCGCTTAACTAATAACAATATAGTTGAAAGAGTGGGAAATGTTAAGTCCTCAGGCAAGGGTGGCTTAATAGTATAGAAAAGGAGGTTGATAAAGACTTCAGTGAGTTAGAACAATGGAGATAGGGGCTACAATTAGATTTGACAAATTAGAACTGGGCCTGGAGGAAGAAACAGAACATGCCCAAGATATGTTTTCTACTTAGTAGGTAGAAATTGGTAGGTATTGGTGTTTCAACATGAGAGAGAATGTATGAGAATTGGGTATTTTATGTTAATTTGTTTGAGAGTAAAGAGAACAAGAGGGAAGAAAGAAAATGAGTTTATTATTGGGCCTATTAGATAGGAGGTGTTTATATGACACACTGATGGAAATGTAGCTCCAAGCATTCAGAAATACAGTACAGTGCTGAACTCTGGATAAAGTTTGGCTTAGATATTGTAGGGGTGTGTGCATGTGGGATACTGGGGATCATTAGTACCAGAGAGCAGCCCTTTTCCTATTTTCCAAGAAAACGATTCTAAACTAAACCTATTGAGGCCGTAGTCATCAATGACCCCTAAAATGCCAAATCCAGCAGATGCTTTTCAGCCCTCATTTTATAGGTATTATTGTAGAGCTCTTGCCAGGATTGACTGTTCTCATTTCTTTCTTGATCTTATATTTTTTGGTTCTCCAACATTTCAGTCTCCTTCTCTGGGTTCCATTCTTTTACCAGCTTTATCATTGTGTTCCTGAGAGTTTCCCTATCTTGTGTTCACACATTCCACACACTCTCTCTGACTGAGACGGCAAAGGCTTCAGATGGAGGAATTTTGGGAGGAACAACAGTTTGTTGAATATGTGAAGTTTGAAAAGCCTGTTAGACATCAAGTGGATATGTTGAGTAGGCATTTGGATATATGAATATAGAGTTCAAGGGGAAAGTCTGGACTGGAATATGTATACATTTAGAAGTCATCAACCTATAGATGGTATCAAAGATAAAAACAAAACAAAACAAACAAAAAACTGTTGTGGTCTCCGGGGGCAAGTTGGTAAAGAATGAAGAGATATCCAAGGCCAGTGTCTTGGGGTACTTCACATTTTAGAGGCAGATAAATGAGAAGAACCAGCAACAGAGGCTGAGAAAGCCCAGGAGAAAGGCAGGAAGAGAATTAAGAGAAAGTGGTGATCAGAGGCAACTGAAGAAAAAAAAAAAAAAAGGTT
Source organism: Myotis nattereri (assembly GCF_964212035.1). Lineage (NCBI taxonomy): Eukaryota > Metazoa > Chordata > Mammalia > Chiroptera > Vespertilionidae > Myotis > Myotis nattereri. The sequence continues at coordinate 37,998,062 of NC_138082.1, forward strand.
TCAAAAAAGGAGGAAATGGTCAATTCTACCAACTTCCTGATTAATTGATTAAAATGAAGACTGAGAAGTAACCTCTGTATTTGGCAATACAGATGTTATTGCTGACCTTGAATATAATTGTGGGGAGTAGTGAAAAGTGAAGCCTTGATTATAGCAAGAATCCGGGACTGATTCCTTTTAGAAGAGTGAAATAGGAAGTAGCAATGGTACTCAAAACTAGAACAATCAATTTGTTAAGTTGAACAAAAAAGCAGGAAAACCATTATATAGCCATTCAAAATAATAAATATTGTTTCTTGGATAAGGCTGGGGGGGAAAAAAGCCAGTTCTAATGCTTTGACCCCTCTGAACTTATTCCCAATTAATTTTAATATTAGACCTTATAGTGATATGCTATCATTTCTCGGTAAAGCAGCATGAGCGAGGTAAAGGCAGACACAGTAAATGTAGACATCTGATGAAGGAAAGAACAAAGACAGGAAAATAGCTGAAAAGAAATGTGAGGTTGAAAAAGGACTTGAATTATTTTTTAGGAGAAATGAATGGAAATAAAACAAGAACAAGTAGAGAAAGGTTAAATGTAAACAGAAAAGGTTAGGTATTTGAAGGGATAAGGTCTTGAGAAAAAGAGGAAAATTAATATAAGAATGTCATATCTTTGTCGTAGATGGGAAGGAAATACAAATGTATTTCCACCAATGTAGTTAAATTTTCGGGTTGGGGGGAAGATAATTTAAAGGAGTTCACACCTAATGTCCTATTTGTACTCAGAGAATTAGGCCAGGTCATCCGCTGAAGTGATGGAACGTAAGCTGTTTGGGGAATTAAAAAGAGTTTAGAATAGCTATTATTAAAAATGGAAACAAAACTACAAGGAAGAAGTAAAATATTTGTTTGGCAGTTATATATTCCTCTAAACCAGCGGTTCTCAACCTTTGGTCGCGAACAACGAAAATACATCCTGCTTATCAGATATTTACATTACGATTCATAACAGTAGTATAATTACAGTTATGAAGTAGCAACGAAAATAATTTTATGGTTGGGGGTCACCACAACATGAGGAACTGTATTAAAGGGTCACGGCATTAGGAAGGTTGAGAACCAATGCCGGAAACATCTTAAAAATATTAGCTCATTTATTCATTATAATATACTCATGGGATATGCTTGATTATTATCCCCTTTTTGCAGATGAAGAAAATGAGGCATAAAGTGGTCATGCTATTTTCCTATTGGGCACCCAAGCTAGTAAGGGGAGGTACCTCAGTAGTCTGGCTCCAGACTCCATTCTCTTAACCACTTCACAATGCTGAGGACAATGATATATGACTTTATTTCGAAGGCTTACTAGTAGGTATGCAAGTATTGAACTTCAAAAGATACAATTTTAGATTCATTCGGGATAGGAGTTCAGAGGTTGAGTATGATGGACGTTAAGGGATTAGTTAATGAGTTAAACCATGGAATGCAGACTAGATGGAAAAGGTCATGCAGGAGGGAAGGAAGCAGCTTGTAGAAGGGCTCAGAGATTTGAATGTTTGCTATTTGACTAAGGTTTTAGATTCCTTGTGAAGTCAAAGAGTTAGTTTGATAGAAGTGAGGAAGAAGGATAGCTGAAAGGATCAGGAATTCATAGTGAGACAGTACAATTGTAAAGTGTAATTAAGAGAGGTGAGGAGTTGCTGGATGACTAGGTAGCACTGGGGTGTGGTGCTGAAGTCTAAAGGCCTGTGTAGCAGCTGAGATCAAGAAATGATGAGTTTAGGGTGTTGGGTGGGGCATCTCTATAAAGATTGAAGTCACATATGAATCACTCAAGAGGAGACAGGAAGAGGGGTGGAGAGAAAATGGCTCCAGAAACCAGTTGATTGCAGTGTGAGTAAGATTAGAGACCAGGAGGCAATGGAGTCATAGGCCAAACTTTCTTGTAACTAACTATCTGCCTCTGAGTGCGTTAAGGAAGCCAAAAGTGTCCATACCACTACAATGCCTACACTGGCAGCATTTCTGAAGAGCTTTTCAAAGGGGTTGAATTGTTGAAATGATTAAAGCCTTAAATTACTCAGAGGTCCAACACATTAGCAAAGTAAATATTAACACACATTACTTTCCCTAGCCCACACAAAACCATTATCATTTAAGTACAAATAGGGCCCTAAGGATATGGATAAGTTTTAAAGGGTAGGGGAGTAGAAGGAGGAAGGGAACACAGGAAACTGAGGTTTGATTTGGCCATGAGTGATGTGAACTAACATAAAGGAGGAGAAAGGAACCAGCAGCCTCAAACAGAGAGAGCCTCTAATGCAGTGGTTCTCAACCTGTGGGTCGTGACCCCTTTGGCGGTCGAACCTTTCACAGGGGTCGGTCGCCTAAGACCATCCTGCATATCAGATATTTACATTATGACTTATAACAGTAGCAACATTACAGTTATGAAGTAGCAACGAAAATAATTTTATGGTTGGGTCACAGCATGAGGAACTGTATTTAAAGGGCCAGAAGTTTGAGAACCACTGCGTCTAATCAATGCATGCCCTGGGAATAATGTGGAAATGGGGAAATGTGAGGCATATTCTTCCCTCGGTTCAGAATACTCAATAAGAAATTGTTTTAATTATTTCAGATGCAGTGATATGGATATTCCCAATTCTAACAAAGTTAAGACCCTCAAAGACAAAAAATATTTTTTGCATGTACCTGTCGAGTTTTCCCAGCACCATTTATTAAAGAGACTGTCTTTACCCCATTGTGTGCTCTTGCCTTCTTTGCCGAATATTAAGTGACCATAAAGGTGTGGCTTTATTTCTGGGCTCTCTGTTCTGTTCAATTGATCCATTTGCCTATTCTTATACCACGACCAGGCTGTTTTGATTACAATAACCTTGTAATATAGTCTGATATCAGGTATTTGATACTTCTAATTTTATTCTTTCTTAAGGTTGCTGAGGCTGTTAGAGGTCTTTTTTGGTTCCATATAAGTTTTTAGAATATTTGTTCTAGATCTGTGAGATATGCCATTGGTATTTTAATAGGGTTTATGTTGAATCTACGTATTGCTTTGAATAGTATGGGATATTTTAATTATGTTAATTCTTCCAGTCCATGAACACAGTGTGTTCTTCCACTTATTTGTGTCTTCCTCAATTTCTTTCTTGAGTATTTTATAATTTTCCAAGTACAGGTCCTTTACCTCCTTGGTTATTCCTAGGTAACTTATTTTTTGTTGTAATAGTAAATGGATTTTTTTTAATTTCTCTTTTTGGATAGTTAATTACTGGTATATAAGAATGCCACTTATTTCTGAGTATTAATTTTGTATCCTACTACTTTGTCAAATTCGTTTATCAAATCTAGGAGTTTTTGGTGGAGTCTTTAGGATTTTCTGTATACAATATCATATCATTTACAAATAATAACAGTTTTACTTCCACCTTTCCAATTCGGATGCCTTTTATTTCTTCTTGTTGTTTGATTGCTGTGGCTAGGACTTCCTTTACTATATTGATTCTAGACCACCAGCTGACACCATACACAAGAATAAATTCAAAATGGATAAAAGGCTTAGAACCATAAAAATCCTTGAAGAAAACAGGGGCAATAAAATTTCAGACATCCCTTGTAGCAATATTTTGCAGATATATCTATCTCCTCAGGCAAGGAAAACAAAGGGAAAAACTAAGCAAATTGGACTGCATCAAATTGAAAAGCTTCTGCACAGAAAAGAAACTATCAACAAAATAAAAAGGGAACCCATTGAATGGGAGGACATCTTAGCCAATGATACATCTGATAAGGGGTTAATTTCCAAAACATATAAAGAATATACAACTCAAAACCAGGAAGACAAACAACCAATTTAAAAATGAACAAGGACTTGAATAGACATTTCTCCAAAGAGGACATACAGATTGCCAATAGACAAATGAAAAAATACTCAATATCACTAATCATCAGAGAGGTGAAAATTAAAGCCACAATAAGATATCACCTCACACCTGTCAGAATGGCTATCATCAATAAATCAACAAACAACAAGTGTTGGCCAGGATGTGGAGAAAAGTGAACCCTCCTACACTGTGGTGGGAATGTAGTCTGGTGTAGCCACTGTGGAAAACAGTAGGGAGTTACCGCAAAAATTAAAAATGGAACTGATTTATGACCCAGTGATTTCCCTTCTGGAAATATATATTAAGAAACCCAAAACACGAATTCAAAAGAATATATGCACCACTATGTTCATTGTAGCATTATTTACAATAGCCAAGATATGGAAATAGCCCAAGTGCCCACCAGTAGATGAATGGATAAAGAAGCTGTGATACATTTATACAATGGATGACTACTGGGCCATTAAAAAAAAGGGGGGGAAGTCTTACCATTTGTGACAGCATGGATAGACCTGGAGAGTATTATGCTAAGTGAAATAAGCCAGTCAGAGAAAAACAAATATCAAATAATCTCACTTATATGTTGACTCTAATAAATAAAATATACTGATGAACAAAATAGAAATAGACGCATAAGTATATGGTACAGAGAGCTGTTGCGGAGAGGTTTGGTGGACTGGTTGAAAAAGGTGAAGGGATTAAGCAAAACCCTGTATATATGAGGGGTAGGTGGAGGTGGGTAAGTGGGGGGAAAATGAGGAAAATAGATGGAAGAAGACTTTGCTTGGGATGATGGGCATAAGATACAGTGTGCTGATGATATTTTATTGAGTTGTGCACTTGAAATGTATGGTTTTGCTAACCAGTGTCACCCCAATAAATTCAATTAAAAAATAATAAAGTTTGCTAGAAAAAAAATCCTATCCCTGGATCAGAAGGCAGGATAAATTACACACTATTATAGAACTAACTGGCAAATATTAGAGGAAATTATGTTTTAGTCAACAGAAATTGAGATTTGCCTTGGTGACTTACATTGTCTGCCAAACCACCACTCCTCCACTGCCTTCCTTACCAACAGAATTCCTTTGATGTCACTGGCTATTGGCATCTATACCTGACACTAAGAGACTGGCAGACACCATGTGACCATATGTGGAGTTAGCCTACAAAGAAAAACCTAGATGCTGATAAGTTTCCTAGACTTGGGAAATAGTAATGCAGGAACCCAGTTAAATTTGAAATTTAGATAATGAATAATATTGCACAGGACATACAATGTTCAACTAAAATTCAAATGTAATTGGATGGCCTATATTAAATCAGACCAGCCTAGATAGATACCCAGGATGACAAAATGGAAAGTTGAATAGATGTTCAGTCATTGATGAAGTAACTGTGCTGCTGAATTCGCCAACTCTGGGCACTCTTTAACTCAAAACATTTTAATATTGAGGACATGTTCCTTACTGTTAAGCCAGTTCTTGTTGCATTTTCTGTTACAGCCAAAATCATGCTAATGAGTACAGTTTTATCACCCCTCTCATTAAGCAAGTCAGTAACTCATATTGCTCATGCCTAAGTATCAACTTATAAATGCTAACTAGTATTTTCAAAAGTCTCTTTGTGAAATTTCTTCACTATGAAATACACCTATATTTTTGGAACTCATAGTTTTAGATATTTGTGTGCTACATAAAAATTATTTTTGTGAAATGCATAACATATAACATTTTCCTCTGTATAGTTTAGCTGGATTGGATGATATTTAAGGCCTATTCTAGTTCACAAAATATTAGTTAATATGGGACAAATAAAATGTGATTTAAAGATGGGTAAGGCACCTAGCAATAAGGCCGTACACCAGACATCATCCGGTGTTAAATTAATTTTATAACAAGAGGTTCTATTGTCAGTAGTCACTTGTTTTAAGAGTTAACAGAGTTATATTCATAGTACCACCACCATGAAAGCAGCAGTTCACAACTTCACATGGTATTTCTTGAGTTATAAATACAAATTAGAATGAAGTCCTTTATCCATATAAATATATAGTTTTGATTCTTAATATCCTAAAAGTACAAACCTCAGTTAAAGTAAAACAAGATAAATGATGGAAAATTTCTAAATAATTTTATTCATAGGCTCAGGAAGCACCAAAAGTTGACATTTTCCATCCATTTCCAATGGCTTATCAGAAGATCAAATCAGTTTGTTTGATCTTCAAGTTCTAATTTCTACCATTGAGCATAACCTCAGTGTTTCAAGAACAGAGTAAGTTTTACTTGAAATGAGCTCCCCTGGGCAATGGGGAAATAGCTCAAGCTGACAGGTAGGAACCTTCCTGAGTGGTGATATACATTTGTGTGCATAGGTGTGCAAATCTGCAACTGTATGCACATGTCTGTGAATGTGTGTGTGCACACTTAGCTTGTGAGTGATCCAGAGATAATTAGATCAAAATCCTCTGCCTTTTCCCCCATGTCTAGCCTCTAGACCAGTGGTTCTCAACCTTCTGGCCCTTTAAATACAGTTCCTCATGTTGTGACCCAACCATAACATTATTTTTGTTGCTACTTCATAACTGTAATGTTGCTACTGTTATGAATTGTAATGTAAATATCTGAAATGCAAGATGGTCTTAGGCGACCCCTGTGAAAGGGTCGTTCGACTGCCAAAGGGGTCTCGACCCACAGGTTCAGAACCGCTGCTCTAGACAGAATAAGCTGCACAATATCAGAGCAGGGGAGGTCATTTTTACTAAAGATTTCCAAGACTGGTAAATGGAGGGGGGCTACCAAGAAAAAGTATATAATGGGCATTGTTATCTGGCATATTAATACTCTTCAGAATTATGCTCTGGTCTAAAACTAGCCATCTCATCATTCTTTTACCTTCCTTTTCTTAACACAGTCTTATTTAAGTGTATTTCAGTTCTTTTTTCTAAGCTTGTATACTAAGAAAAACAAAAACACTGCAGTTATATAAGCGTACAATTTTAGAATACTGCCCAGTTACCACTGCTCCATTCAAACATACCTCTTGACAGACTTCCCATGTACAACCCTCAGCAAGTACCTCATAGTATTTATCCAACAAAACCAGGAACTTGGGAAAGAAAAAGAAATGGAAAAGGGGGACATTTAACATTTCACTTGGGTGGTCTGAAGATATTGGAGATTAAAGAAATACATTTAGAAGTCAAAAATCTTTTTGTAGGACAATTTTTGAGATCTATTTTAATTTATAAAATAGAATGTGCTACTTTTTTTAAAAAAAAAATGGTGGTCTATCTGCTTCTTCCCTAATTAATAATCATGCAATAAATTCTTTCTAAGGACCATTCACTGAATTGACCTTGGAAGGATCTTTCTAGTTGATCCTTTTTTATATTACTTATTGATTTATTTATCCTGGGTAAAATTTTGTGTCCATGTCTTTCATAGTAAAGAAACAGAAATAAAAGCTATAAATGAAAAAAGAATACTTCTTCAGGGTCATTTAATTCAAATCTTCCTAAGAAAAGTTCTTTTCTCAATTTTAATTACCTAGTAATAACCATGATTTCTAATGTATCTAAATAATATATCTATACTACCTTGAGAGACTATTTTATTTCACATATCATCTCAAACAGTAAACTTACATTAAGCAAAAATTTTTAATTAGTATCTAAATTATTTTAAAAGGAACAATAAAAATGAAAAATTATAGTCATTATATAAATCTGACCTGAATTAGATGGAGTAGGGGATGGTGTATTCTTCCTAAGTTTTTATTTATCTATTTATTTATTTATTTATTGCCAACTCTATGGAAACAGCAATATAAAGTGTCTGTGTAGGTCTACTATCACATATGTGATTTTAAATCTATGAAAGCAATCTAGCATCTTTTGAAGTATCATCTAAATATTTCTACCAGTAATTTCATACAATAAAAAAAGCCTCTTTTATATTCAGAATACACTGCCAGCCAACCAGCACCAAAGGCCTTCTTTTGTTGACTATCAGAAGTATGCCCTTCTGCATACTTTCAATTCAACATCTATTGCCTTTAAAATCTTCCTCCATGTAACCGCATTTTACCAATTCAAGCTGACATCCCCTGGCACAACACTCTTCTCCATTTGCATCTTCGTTCTTTCTGATAAATATGCTCTGTTGTTCTCTTCACCAGGAATGCCATCTCCTTCATCTTCTATTCTTACTCAAGCACCTCTTTTCCAGAAAGCTCTTCCCAAGTCTTTTGGCCCATATGGTGCTCTTACTTTCAGGAAGTCCATTTAGGATTCCATTGTTCTCATTGTTGTTAGCGAGTTTATCCTTATGCCTTTCAATATGCCCCACCTGTCCCTGCATTCTGAGACACATTGGAAGTTTCTCTACTAACCTGTGTTTATTCATTGTTCATTTCTGTACAATTCATATTTCTAAAAACCTAAGTAAACAGCCTGAGTTCAAGGAAAAAAATGAACAGGGTTTTAGTTGTATTTAAAAAAACAACTATGTTCAGAATCCTGTTTCCATTCTTTAGGCATGCAATTTCTAGGCATTTCCATGATAGCTGCTAACAATGACATTGTTTCAGATTGGAGTCCCCATAATATTTCTCCCTCTTTTCCCTCACGGTACACAAGGTAATGCAATGGTTTTCAAATTTGTTTTTTTAGGAACAGAATTCATTTTTTTCCAAACTCATTCTTACCCAGAATTTCAGATAAGTAAAAAAGATGCAAATGGAGCAACTCTGTTGCAGAGTGTAGTGTGTGAGGCAAAGGTGAGGGTCCAACCTGGTTGGCCCTTCCACAGCCCCAACAATAGCTCCTGTGGCTCTTTGGAAGAATTCTGAAAGCGCTTTAAAGAAAGAGCAGAAACTCTGGCCTTGGCTCTGCTTTCTTCCCTCTGGTCAAGGGCTCCAACAAGTATCTTTCCACAACCTTAAAAATAATGAACTTGATATTCAGAGACCATTCATATAAACTACAAAGCCTCAATGCAAGCAGGACTTAAATGAAGAAAAGATTTATGCCTAAACTATTTTGGTGATCTATTATTTTATTGGATCAGTATGCTTAGGCATGCTTAGAAAAAATTGGTTAATGTTTGATAAAAATGAGTCTTGAGGGTTGATTAAAGATTTGAACAATCTTTTTGGTTTATTTAGATTCTGGTTTGTGAGTACCTATTATTAGTGGTAAATTTCAGTTTTTAAAATTCTACTTGGAGGTAGCATTTCAAAAAACAGAAACTCAATTTTGTTTTCAACATTCATAACTTCTAATCTTCTATATTCTTTCAAGGAAGCAAGCAGTGTAACACTGTGTTCCTACATAGAAACAATCTGGAATAAATATCATTCAGATATTTGCTTTGGCAGGTGTTCATTTAATAAAATGTGTGAAGAAATACGCAAATCCAGTGTCAAATACCATTGAGGAGTACTATCGTTCCAGTTAGCAAATTATATTGGTACAATTAAAACATTACATTTTTACTACATTTTAAAACTATTTCTACGGGACACTGATTCATTTGTAAATGGGGAAAAAAGTTAGGCAAAACACCAAAACAGTAAGTTCCACTTGATTCTGAGCAACCTGTTAAATAAACTGTTGCTGCTTTTAACTGTAGAATACTTGAATATAACTGCCAATGTCTATAATATTTTTTTAGAATTCCTGGTTTTTCCATCAGATAAACTTGACTGTTAATATGATTGCCTTAGCTGTCAATATGGCTTGATCAAAAGAACTTTTGCTACTACAATCTTTTTACCAGAAATTTTTATTTAAAAAATAGATTTATAACATGAAAATCTCAATAAAAACCTCAGTTTATCTATGTGGATGTATGCATGTGCACATATATCTGTATACACATATAATTTTAGAAATATGTATTGTTAAAGTTATTTCCAGTGAATTAAACTTTGCAAATACAGTAATACATTTATATAAGTTACTAAAAATTTAATTTTATCATAGTGTCCTTTTTACTGAAAAGTTATATAAGATTTTAAATACACTTCAATTAGGAATCATTCAGTCCATGCACATTATTATTCAGTCAATAAATAGTTGCATTGTGCTTTTTATACAAGGAGATTAACTTGACCCAGATAGAAAGTGAGTACTGAGATTTTGTTTCTGATACCCAGAAACCTGAAAACTAATGAGGACCATAATGAGGAATTGCATTATAGGGTAATTGTCATTTTAATTACAGGCAAGTGTTTTAAAATATCACTTTTTAAAAATGTTAAAAAAAAAAGTGAATAAGGTCTGAAATGTATCACAGGGGAACTTTTTTTTGTCTGGAAAAGCAGTGAGAGAGTCCTGCTTACACTTTCCCTCCTCCTACAGAACCCACACAACCAGCTTTAAAAGCACTGTTATTTAAAAAAAAAAAAAAAAAAAGTCTGGCATGGGCGAGAAGAGTGATTTTGACTTGGGAAAGCCTGAGGGAGAGAGAATGGGTAAAGAAGTAAGATAAGAAAGAAAGGGAACTAACATTTATGGAGTACTTAGCAATTGAGCTTTTATTTCTATTATGAGATTATGTTTCTTCTTAAAGGGAACCAGTTAAAAAGCTATCAAAACCACTGAGGTATACGTAGGACTAGAAACTGGACAAATAGAGTAAAATTTTTTTATCATGACTCTATTCACAGTCCTTGAAGGAAGAGTGTCTAGCACCAAACTCATGGAGAATTTCAAATACGATTTTCTTTCAAGCTGTATTCATGCCTTAAATTTAGTATATCAGCATTATTATGGGGTTTCATTAAGCTGTAAGTTACAAGGAAAATGAGTAAATAGAGGTAATGCTCAGAAGATGTAACATATATTTATGGAATAAGTTTTTTGAATAAATGCCACACACAGGCAGTTAAATATACTATTGCTATTGATATGGCCCACAAGAAGTATAGTACAGCCATGAAAAGACACTTGAAAGTTTATTGCATATTTCTATTTATTTAATCCTCACCTGAGGTTATTTTTTTCATTGATTTTTTTAAGAAAGAGTGGAAGGGAGAGAGGGGGAGTCAGAAACACTGCTGTGAGAGAGACACGTTGATTGGTTGCCTCCCGCATGCCCCCAGCCAGGGCCCAGAGCCTGCAACTGAGGTATGTGCCCTTGACCAGAATTGAACCCAGGACCCTTCAGTCCACGGCCCATGCTCTATCCACTGAGCCAAAACAGCTAGGGCACATAATTCTTTTTAGAAAGATGTTGAGTTTTGGTGTCTTGAAGTAAAAGATCCCATTACTTTTCAATAGTGTAAATATACCAAAATAAAAACCAAAGCAAAGCATTCTACAATTAAAATGCTGTAATTTAATTTTTTAAAAATAATCTCTAACTTTAATATACATTTGTGTTTCATTTACCTACATTGGTTTTTTATTTTATGCCCTCAATTAAATTACCCTCAAATTGCTAGCAATAATAAAGGGAAGTCTGGTTTTTCCAATTTCTCTACAGTTAAACTTTAGAGCAGGAAAACCAGGGGCAGGCAATAATTTGAAGTTATGTATGACTTCTAGAAAATCTATATTTAGTTTATTTAAATGTTTGGTCAGAATGCATTATCATTGGTACAATTTTATTATATATCATAGGATTATAGCACATCTTGTCTGAAGAGGATGTTTTTAAAGAAAAAAACAGATATTTGTGCTCAAGTATAAAATTCCCTAATAGGAAATGTCTAAAAGTAAGATTAAAATAGCCTTAGTGCATATTTTAAAGCTGTAAAAATTACTTGATAATTATTTCTGTTAAAAGCTAGCTAAGACAAGCTAAGCTGAAATAGTAATAGGAATGGAATTGCATGCCAAACTAAATTAGAACTACATTAGGTTCAGTTTAAGAGGAGACTTTTTTTTTTTTTTTTTTTTGGCACTTCTCTGAGTGCATGCTAGTCACATCAGAAAGTCAAAATTTTCCTAATTATTTTCTTGTCAACATGCACATTTTTATATTCTGCTTCCTATATTATAAAATAAAATATTAACACCAAATGCTGTGAAATTCTATATTTCACCTCAGTAGTATGCAGATTTTTCATAAAATGTACATATATCACACATTTTTTGGCATCATTAAGGAAGAAAAAGTTATTTAAGTGTGGTTATTTAAATATGACTCTTAAGGACATAGTAGGACAGAGTCAGGACATTTTTGTTGTTTCTGTTAAGAGGCCAGTTAGTAAATGTTTTGGGCTTTGTGAGTCCTCTGATCTCTGTCACTACTCAGTTCTGCCATTGCAGCACAAAAGCAGCCATAGGTAAGACGTAAATTAATGAGCAGGGCTGTTTTTCAATATAACTTTATTTTGAAAAACAGGTGGTCAAGTCAAATTTGGCCTCTAGGCCATAGTTTGCTGACCACTGTTTTAGAACATACAGATTTTTTACATTTTCTTTGTTTAACAAAGATGATTGAAGCACAATTCCTACTCTATCATTATATATTATATATTGTTATATTAATATATAGTACATGACATATTGGTATTTGTAAGGATCAAAATAAAAATACATGGAAAATCATTTTAAAAACTAGAAATCAGTAGAACTAATGCAATAATAAAGATTAGAGTGGAAATAAATGACATAAAGACTTAAAAAAAAAAACAGTACAAAAGATTAATGAGCCCTGACTGGTTTGGCTCAGTGAATAGAGCGTCGGCCTGTGGACTCAAGGGTCCTGGGTTTGATTCCGGTCAAGGGCATGTACCTTGGTTGCGGGCACATCCCCAGTAGGAGGTGTGCAGGAGGCAGCTGATCAATGTTTCTCTATCATCGATTTTTCTAACTCTCTGTCTCTCTCCCTTCCTCTCTGTAAAGAATCAATAAAATATATTTTTAAAAAAAAAGATTAATGAAACCAAGAGCTGGTTCTTTGAAAAGATAAACAAGATTGACAAACCTTTAACCAGACTCATCAAGAAAAAAAGAGAAAGGACCCAAATCCATAAAATAAAAAATGAAAGAAGGGAAGTGAAAGGCAATGCGATAATAAATATGAAATATTCACATGTAAAATGATACCTTTTCTAATATTACAATGGATGAAAATTTTTTCATGTTTCTATTAGTTGGGGATATTTAGAAATATCTATTATTTATGACCCTCTATTCTAGTTAATTCTGTTATAAATAGGAAATTGTATGGTGCATTTTAAAATTACATTTTTAATACGTGGAACCTCCACTATTTTTTTCTACACTAAAAAAGAGGAAGTTAATAATTTTTAAAATGAAATATAAAGCACATATCTAATAATCCCATTAATTTACTATAAAATCAGTGTCACTGTGATATGATTATTGGTGATGGTGAAGTTAGGGAAAAAATATAAGTTAAGGAAATGACAGTAACAGCACTGTTGACAATGGAAGCTAATGACACCTTCACAAGGAAAAATAAAAGACACTACACCTGAAATTCTCCATGTAAATTGGGAACTATAAGTTCTGACCCAGGCAAGACAAAAGTTTCCTTTAAATCATTTTAATGTAAAGATTGTTCAGTTAGAAGCTGTGATTTATCTATAATAAATTATTCATAAGAGAGTAAAGAATTCAGATTACAGTGACAAATAGTTCACAGATTCACATGGAAACTTTTCTGCCTCAAAGGCAACAAAAATATTACTTCACAGTTTTAAAGAAATATGTTTTGTAGCTTTCAGTCTCATAAATTATGATATCCACATTGTGTTCTTAGGAATACTAGCATACGTTAGGTAGTGACTTGACTTTAAAATTATTTTATGATATAGTACATAATCTAAGGAAACGTTTCTAGTTAAACAGGTGCATATTGCACGATTTGCATTTTTAGGACACTTGAAAGGGAGACGAGGTGTTTTAAAAGATAAGGGGACTAACAATTCCAGTTTAACATTATCACTCACTTGAAGAATGATCAAACACTAGACAAGTTCGTACTAATCTGATGTTTTTCTGACCTATATAAAATGATTCAACCCTCCCATATCCAGTTAGAGAAAAAAAATCACTAAATTGCTTAATTTTCTTTTATTTTTTCTCCAGGTTTGCTGATGTTCTCTCTAGATTCTCAAGTGTGTTGTAGACTTGATGCATACTTCTATGTTATTACTTATATTACATCATGGGAATTTTATGTTTTAAACCTGTAAAATGAGTTATTTAAGGACAGTACTATATCTTACTCATAACACCCCTAGTACTTAACTCACAGTATCCCTGGCACTTAGTCATACTTTATTGCTTAAGCTGAATTAAAGATTATACCACCAGGAGTCCACTGTCATTGATAGTGACATTGTTAAGATCGATGGTTTCCCAACGTGCTTGCATCATACAAGTAACTTTTCTGCAAAGTATCCAGGGAGGCCTTAGATGGATAAATTGTCTTACAGAGTAAAGAAGGTACTGTGCTGAAATTTCCTCAGGTGCCTAATTAGCTTATATTTTAATTACTTTTTAATAAATGTTTTTTAATAAAAACTTGCACTGACAATTGAAATCCCCAGTTATCCTGAAATAATCTATTGTTAGGAGTAGAATTTAAAAAGACCCTTAAATCAGCACTTTTCTGAAAACCCATCTATACTAGACATAGGGCACTGAGTGTAACCTGTTCAATACATTACCCACTGCCATGAGAATGGTTAGATTAGCACTAAAAATACTTCTCACACAAGAGGTCAGCAAGATGCTTTTCCATTCGAAACAAAGGAATTTGAATATGTAATTCTAATGTAGATAAGTTTCCTTAGGAAAGAATACCTGGAAGAGGGAAGTTTGGGAGATTTCTCCCAATTGTTAATGAGGTTATTTTCCCTAAAAAAAATATACAGTACCTATAGAGACAGCTGACCTCCCAGGCCTGGGGCAAACATTATATTTAAAAGGAGTCCGACCTATGCCTCAAAGTAAATGAGCACCAGCCTGTATTTCAGGTGCTGAGTGTTTGGGGCCAGTGAATACACATCATTGTGTACAAGCATTTGAGCTGCCTCTTCCTGACTTGTATTTTCATGGCTGGCAGAGGAGAACTGCTTCAACTTCTTCCCCTTAAAACCAGGCCTCGCCCTACCCCAAATTCCACTTTCCAGCTGAGCTGATCTATTGTAAATACTAAGTGTTGTGTGTCCTCTCACCGCCCTGCAGCTTTGCAGGCAGAGCATCCTCTCCACTCCTTTGCCTGCTGTTTCCTCTGCTTGGGACACTCTCCACCCCATCTAAGCCATGATCTAATTCCTGTCCACTTCAAGACCTGGTTTAGCTGTAAACTTCAATGGAAACCAATCCCAGGCCTTCCAGCCTGGATTAAGTGTCTTTATCCTGGAGTGCCTATACAGAATTGTCCACTTCTTGTTTTTCTCCCTTTTTAAAGTGTTGTTCTTGAAGACAGGGCCAATGTCTTATCCATGTCCATATCTCCCAGAATCCAAAATGAAGGAGGCAGTGTGGAGAAAGAGCAAGAATTTGGAGTTGCTGAGGCTATAGGACTTAGTAGTGGTGTTACTTTAGGTAAGTTCCAATATTTCTGTGTCTTGGTTTTATCATCTACTAGAGTCCAGGTGCACAAAATTTGTGAACTGGGGGGGAAGGGGTGGATCCCTCAGCCTGGATAGTTAGAGGGCGCAGGCCAGGCCGAGGGACCCCACTGGTGCATGATCAGGGCTGGGGAGGGACGTGGGAAGTTGGCCAGCCGGAGAGGGACCGCGGGAGGGCTCCAGGGTGTGTCTGGCCCATCTCACTCAGTCCCGATAGGCCAGACCCCAGCAGCAAGCTAACCTACCGGTCGGAGCATCTGTCCCTGGTCGTCAGTGCATGTCATCGCAAGTGGTTGAGCAGCCTTAGCATATCATTAGCATATTACACTTTGATTGGTTGAACAGACAACTGGACGACCAGACACTTAGTATATTAGGCTTTTATTCTGTCGGATAAAATAGATATATTACTGTCTACTTCCTAAGCACTTTACATGCATGATCTCATATATTCCTCAGCATAAGCATATGAGGTTATTACTCATATTTTATAAGTAAGGGAACATAGAAAGATAAGTAACTTGCCTACAAATAGCCAGTTAATAAGAACATAACCAGGATTTGAACCTGGGCAGTCTGACTCCAGAGCACTTATAAGTCTATACTACATTCCACTTTCTTTCCTAACTTCTAGAGCAGCCGTGGGCAAACTATGGCCCGCGGGCCGGATCTGGCCCGTTTGAAATGAATAAAACTAAAAAAAAAAAAAAAAAAAGACCGTACCCTTTTATGTAATGATGTTTACTTTGAATTTATATTAGCTCACACAAATACTCCATCCATGCTTTTGTTCCGGCCCTCCGGTCCCGTTTAAGAACCCATTGTGGCCCTCGAGTCAAAAAGTTTGCCCACCCCTGCTCTAGAGTCTGGATGAAATAGTTGGATTGAGTGGACAGTTCCATTCTGTAGCATAAGAATATTATATTTGAGGATCTTCATTTTCATGTATTTTCAGAAAGTCTCCTGAGGCAGTACTTTTGCTTTCTATTTAGAATAAAGTTAAACTAAATCATATAGGTTAAAAAAGGATTGTATTTATCACTATGAACTTCCCTCTTAGAACTGCTATATCCCATAAACTTTGCTTTGTTCCAATTCCATTTTCATGTGTCTCAAGGTATTTTTTTTTTTTGTTTCTCTTTTGATTTCTTCTTTGACCCACTGGTTGTTCAGTAGATAATTCCTTCTCAAAATGTGTATTTTACTTCAATTGGAGGAGCAATATCAAAGAGAATAATTACAGTTTTCTTGCCTTAATCCATAAGTCTTTCTCTTAGACCTTAATACATAAATACATGAGATTCTTGCTTCACTTCCAATCTGACCTTGATACTAAATGCTCTCATTTAAGATGTCACCTCCTTAGGCTCCCAAGGCATCCCAGTGTGTCTGGGGGGCCCGTAAGCTCACTCAGACAGAAAGTCAGACCCCTCTGTTTTCTGCCCATCTATTCCTTTTGTTACTGTGTTTTTTCTAAAAATCTATTTCCAAAGTTGTTTATTCTTATTTCTGTTTGCAGAGAAAGATTATTTCCCAGCAGACCTGCAGATAGGAGATTAGACCAACTATGCTAAGGTCAAAACTCTCCTTCCATTAAAATGATCAGTTCTAAATAATCCTTTTTCTTTTTCAAAACATAGCAGTTTAACTTTTCTTGAAGAGATCAGATAGTTGGGGGTGAACCTTGAATGTAAAGGGTTTAGACTTCATTCTGTAGTCACTGGAGAGCTACTGATGATCTAAGTAAGGTGCCAAAGGCTTCCCAAAGATTCCGCTGGCAGATGTCGGGGGATTTACTAGTAGAAGGGAGTTAGAAAACTGAGACTGAGGCTAGTAGACTGTTGCAATATTGTGGATGCAGGTGTTCTCACTTTGGAAGGGGCAGAGAGAATGCAGAGGGATGCTTCTGAAAATAATGTGAAGCAGGAATCCATGCAATGTTTGATAGAATGTAGGCCTCCAGGGAAATGGAGTAAAGAAGAAGCCATGGGTTCCTCTGTTTTAAGGCTGGGTGACCAAAGAAAGGATGATATATCATAGATGGGGGAGAGCTGATTTTGGCAGCAGGCATGGGAAGTGGTTTAGGGAGCTGGACGAGAGAAAAAGAAGAGGATGAGTAATTTCGCTACACTTACGTTTCATATAATGGCAGTATAACTGCATCTTATATTTTACATACAAGGGCAAAATTCTTTGAGTTGAAAATTAATATATTCTGCGGACTCAAAAGTCTTATTCCTGAATTCTGTTTCTTCTAAGTAATTTCTAAATTATAAAAAACATGAGTCATTAACTTCTAAAAAATAGGGCATCTAATTTAGTCCTATGAAAACCTGAGAGTGCCTGTTAAATCCAGCAAGTACTGAGCTATATCACAACACTTCTTTATAGAAATTACATACTTAAAAAAAATCCCTCAAATACCCCAGTGACCCTAAAATAGCCCATTCATAGTAAGTGCTCTATCTATTGAATGAATGAATGAATGGATGGATGAGAATATAGCCAGTGGCAGTTGGTTAAAAACTAATTAAAAAATAAAGATACTAACTTGGGAGCTGTCCAGATATTAGTGAAAATTCGTCAAGAAAACCCTAAAAGAATGAGATCCAATACAGAAGAGCAAATGGTCTAGGAATATATCTTGTATTACAACTAAATTTACAGTATGGAGAGAAGAATGAGATAAATAAGAAATTGCAGAGTATAAAGAGTGGACTATGATGGTAAATCTAATAAAAGACCTAGGAGTGAGAAGGCTAAAAAAAGTTGCTGATTATGTGTGCATTCTAGTGAAAAAGCCAGTAAGTGGGAGAGGGTAGAAATTGTGCTAACATAACAAAACTGGATATATGGGTAAAGAAACTGTTGTACAGTGGGGTTTTTGGCATTTGTCCCATACCCACAATTTACAGCATTGGTTTGGTTCACAAATACAGGTAATTGCAGATCAGCCCTCACCTTCATTCTGCACCCTGACAATATATAAAGTTTGCTTAAATTCTCAGTGCAGCTGACCATGCATTATTGTGCCAATCACAATTCAGGAACCTTTCTTTATTTGCCAGGTATTGTTTGAGTGTGAAAAAATAAAATCAAGTGACGCAAGTAGCTTTTCTGTGGCTGTATTGTTTGCCGAAGCTATGATTGGATAAGTTCCAGTAATACTTTTAGGATAGGTCCAGGCATAAATAAAAAAGCAATGTGTAGCTTGAAAGAAAGCTGTAGAAGTATTACAGGATTTTATAGCTTTAATAAAGTCTTTAGAGATCAGAGCCTAGACCAGTGATGGCGAACCTATGACACGCGTGTCAGAGGTGACACGCGAACTCATTTCTCTGGTTGATTTTTCTTTGTTAAATGGCATTTAAATATATAAAATAAATATCAAAAGTATGTCTTTGTTTTACTATGGTTGCAAATATCAAAAAATTTCTATATGTGACCCGGCACCAGAGTTAAGTTAGGGTTTTTCAAAATGCTGACACGCTGAGCTCAAAGGGTTCATCATCACTGGTCTAGGCCCTCCTTTACACTGAAAAAAATTTAAGGCCAAAGTAGGTCAGATGACCCACCCAAGCTCACCAAACTAGTTACTGGCAGAGCTAGAACCAGGAGGCAAATAGAATTCTTGTTCCCAGGACCCTCCTTATTTTATAAGCCATATGGCCTTCACGCTAATTCACAGAAATTACAGGTGCCAATAGTTTTAGCTCTGGTATAGTCTAAAAACATCATATATACAACTTGCAAGTCCCTTTAGTGTCTGAGATATTTTGGAATTAACTTTTTCTACTATTCCAAACTGAGTCATGATAAGCAAAATTTTAATCAAATCTTTAATATCAAATGTTTAAAACAAATTAGTTCAGTTGAACAGCTTCCCAGATCTTATCTGCCTGTTGTTTAGTTTCACAGGTTAGAAACTAGAAAACACTTTACCTTTCTCATGAGGACTTTGGAAGGGTTTTAATGATTAATACAGTTTACATTTAAAAACTAATACCTTTTAAAATACACATCAATTTATAGTAAGACACTATAAAGAACATTAGATCAAGTTCTGTCAGGGAATGCTAGTTAACATTTTCTCTCTCTCTCTCTCTGCCTCTTTGTCTCTGTACATGACAAGCGAAATAATTCCCCCAATACATTAAAACATGTAACAGTTTTTTAACTGATCTCTTTAAATCATGGCATTCACTATGTTATCCTATGTAAAGAGGCCATTGCTCTTGGTAGGAACAATATCTGATATGGGTTTGTTTGGTTTTTATCAGTATTTACAGTTTAGATTTCATTTTATTTTTTACAAGACCTTTTATTAAATGTTAAATGTTCAAACTAACATTTAACACCACCTTAGCAAAACAGCCCAATGTTGTTCCAGTACAACCCCCCCCAATACACACAGACCCCCACACATCACCTACATACCCCCCCCCCCACACACACACATTCTACAGGCCTTTTACAAATATTAGAAGCCTGCAGACAAAACAAAAGGGTCACCTGATACTCATTATATTATTGAGGATTCATCTCTCTGGCCTATCTGAACAGAGAAACCAGCATAATTATTATAATCCAGTGGCAGAGAAGGCATTTTAGAATAAGATCTAATTTATTTTCCAATGATTTTTTAAAACTCTTGCGGCTTTCTGCAGTTTATTGCTTAAATGGTTTTGAAGTTATGCAAGCGAAGAAAATACATGAAGGTGTCTAAACTAGCCAGGTAGGTTCTAGCAGATACCATACTTGAAGAGCCTCAGGAAGGCCATGGGAGGTAGACACAGGCTGGGAGGGGTAAAAAGTTGTTATACTTTAGGCTGGAGTCCAGGGAAGTCAGGTAAGGCCAAGCGTAGCTGGCAAGTGCCATCGTTCTAGATAACCAAGGTTCCCAGAGTCCAGGAAGTCAGAGCAAGTTGGAAAGAAAGGTTCTGGAGAACAGGTGACACTTTGTTCTTCCTGCTGTGTGTGGCCTTGACCGGTCCCTGACTGTTGACTGCTACCAGAAAGAGGTCGGAAGTCCTCCTGGGAAGTCGGCCTCTGGCTGAGGCCAAGGAACCCAGATCACTTAGAGCACAGGGCTTTGCCGTGTTGGATCTCAGATTACTGAGGTCCCTATTTCAAACTACACTGTGAGCCTTGAAAGGAAGTTACTGACTATTGGTACATTTCATACTCTTGACATGCCAATTAAAGCTAAGGAAATTTAAATTTCTGATACAGATAACTATGAGGGAATAGAAATAATAAAATGACAGTAGTTGGTAGGTAAGTCCATCATTTGACAAGCTGTGTGTTCTTAGGCAGGTTATATAACCTCATGGATTCTCATTTTCTTCACCTATAACAGAAGATTTCATGCTATACAATATACAAAATACTAATCAAACTAAAATACTAATCCCTGGGCCATGGTCAGTATATGATATAATTACATTATTTTACATATTCTTTTGTTAGCCAACAAAAATTACTAATGGCCTACTATGGGCCATTCCAGATTCTTGGTTATGGACACAGGTCAGTGAGCCAGTAAGATGTCCTTGTCCCCAGGGAGCTTGCTCTCTTACACACTTCCTGTTTATGGATTCCAATTATCCACTTTCTTCTTCACAGAGTAATACAATATTAGAGAACATGGTTAGGAGATAAGGAAACCCTCAAATAGTTATAATGATGAGGAACCACGGTGTTGATCACTTAAAATATCTTGCCTCATTACAAATTATGGCAAATTGGATCACAATAGATTAAACTCACTACTTCAAGTTATCCAAAACTATTAAATACAGTATTAAACCTGAGTAATTCACATACATGTATCTGTAATATTTGTTCAAACAACTGATTCATTTTACTTAGAATTGCTTTACTGCATCTTGTATACCTCGATGGCATCTCCTTTACTCTCAAGTCTTTGACTTCTTCGCCTCCGAAATACAAACACAAGCTGAAACATGACCTCTTAAAAAATTAAAAGCCATATTGACACATAGAATGTAATTTTTTCTTATTCACATGCTTCATTTTGTTGATTATGACTTTTCAATATCACTGAACCACAAAAGTAAATTTAGTTAGGGCTTCAGTATTTTTTGTTTAAAAGACTAAAGATTGAGCTTCAATTCTCACTTGCCATGAGGCTAAGGAGATGAGGTTTTAGGAGAATTCCGTCTAAAGTGCATACAAGAAGAGCAAGGGCACTAAAGAGAAAAGGATGTGAAGCCGCCAATGAGAAGGGAGGGACTCAGCTGAAGGCGGCATCTAGTCAGCCCGCTGCTAGGTTTTGCTCAGCAAGAGATAATGCTGCTCATTTCCCCCCAGTACAGAGCAGTGCAACAAGGAATGGGATGAAGTTGATCCTTCAGTACACAGATGAAGGAAACTTGACAGCTTTCCAGGCCTTTCTGAGAAGGGCTTTAATCTCATTATTGCATAGCGTATCATTATTTGTTTGAAGCATTTAGATATCCACAGTCAACTAATTATTGTAGTACATCCAAAGACAAATGTGTTGTATTGCTCATCCTTTTAGATCATCCATAAGGTTATACCTCTCCTTTAGATAAGATAATCGATACGTGATTACATGCTAAATTTTCTGTATCTTTAAAAGATATATAGGCAACAGTGCTTGGCATACACACACATATATATGTACACCCACAGAGTATGACTCTTGGACCAGAGCAAGAGGGGGCTCTGTCACAGACCTTATGCTTAGAGAATCTCTCTAACTATAGACCTATGCCCAACATAAAGAATCCAGAAACTGAAGGACTGTGCCCACCCAGAGCCTAAGTCATGCCCCCCTTTTTTATGCCTCTCTGGTGATCAGGAATCCCTGAAATCCCCATTCAACTGGCCATGAGTCTGCTTTATCTTCTTCCCTAAATCTGTTCCCAGGCATTTATTATTCTAACAGTATGGCCTGAGGGATGCCCAAACCAGCAGGTGTTTGCAAGGGGTCTGATGCATATGTGTGAATAGATGTGGCCACAGGCATAGTCTTGAGACCTCTTTACCTTGTGGGATGGAGCTGGGGATGGGAAGAGAAAAGGGCTAGGCTGTGGGATTTGGAGCAGACTCTACTAATATCCTCACTTTTTAAACATGAAGCTCCAAGATATCCAAGGACTTTGTATTTGAATTTTGCCTGAAGGTGTACTTTTTAAGGTAGGAGGATGGAGGAGACTTCATTTGAAGATATTTACCATGATTGATAACTTGGTATATTGTATGTGGGCCTTTACTGATACATTTTCAGGTCCCACAAATGTTAGGAAAGGGACAATATGTGTGTAGTAAGTAGAGTTAGTTTGCCTAGCATTTTTGGTATATGAATTTCTAAGAGAATGGCAAAAAATCTTTAAACTTTGTAAGGTGTGCTTCAGACTGATTTCATACTGAGTCCACATTACTTTGGATTGCTTTTCCTAACATGTCTCAGCAAAACATTAGACAACCTGGTTAAACAAAGCCTAATTCCCACACAGCTCCACCTTCCTTACTTGGCAAAGATTTAATCTGGTAACACCCTTTAAAGACCATTATTCTAACCACATCTAAAAGAAATAGCCATTACAATTCAATACAATGTTCTGTTTTGTTTTAAGTTTAATTCTATTTCTGACCACAAGGCAGGTAAAACCAAAGAAAAATATCCCTAGAAGAATAACATACTTTAAACTTTTCTTCTCACTCATCCTCTCCTATTTATTTTTAACCAAAGCCATACAAACTAAACAAATAAAACTAAAAAACACACATAACAAAATAGAAACACAGTTAAACCCCATGGGGTCATTCTAATATTAATTTCCCTAATACTTCCAAGCCACAATAATACACTAGTAAATATTTATTGAGAACCCTCTATAGCCATAGGTTATGCTTCTGAGTGTTGGCAGTCAAGGGATGTATGTATAAGACAGTGTGGAAAACAAGACATAAGAAATGCCAGGCAAGTGAAAAAAGTCTCAATGTAAGGGCAGGGGCAGGAAGGATTATTTTATTTTAGGCAGTGGGTAGGAATTAAATATATTTGGCAAAAGGCAAGAGGGCATTCCATAATTGCATTTTAATTTAGTTCAGAGCCTTCTGGAATATTCCAAGTTTAAATATTGAAGGTGTTAAAGCATCTTTCCTTCACATATCCAGGACACTTAAGATTTGCCAACTGCCTAAGGCAGTGATGGCGAACCTATGACACGCGTGTCAGAGGTGACACACGAACTCATATTTTTGGTTGATTTTTCTTTGTTAAATGGCATTTAAATATATAAAGTAAATATCAAAAATATAAGTCTTTGTTTTACTATGGTTGCAAATATCAAAAAATTTCTATATGTGACACGGCACCAGAGTTAAGTTAGGGTTTTTCAAAATGCTGACACACCGAGCTCAAAAGGTTCGCCATCACTGGCCTAAGGTAATCTGACATAAAGATCACAAACATGGGCAGGGAGAAATAGACAAAGGTTGGGCATTTATTTTCAGGGCATTATTTCTGAAAAGTGATGACTTTTTAAGAAAAGTGATGGCTGTAAAATGCATTGAAAATTTTATCTTCTCTTTGGATATTGATATTCAGTGGAAATATAGAATATAGGAAACATCTGATTTTCTAACATTAACTCCAGTAAGTCATTGAATTACCACAGCCATATATGGATAAATGATGAACTGACCCCATGATACACACCTGGTGATTCATAGCTGAGGACGCTCAAGGTAGGCTATTCATAAGCCATCCAGATTCCTCAACATATAGCATCTTGGAAGTAAGTCAGCCCAGTGGAGTTTACTGCATTCTGTATTGTCAGAATACAAATATGGGCATCATAAATTCCGTAGGCCTGACTATCTTTCATTATGTTAGCCATTGTGAAGTCCCTGGTGAAAGTTCTGAACCACAAACGTGTAGTCCACAAATTATGATTTGAGAAATATCACCATAGGCATTCAGTTAAATTTGCTGAATTAGATTGAAGTCACAACATCGGAAATAATGCTTCAGCAAGAAAGCAAAATGTAATGTAAAATACAGTTTTTGTTTTTATATTAGTTTTAAATTTATCTAATTTTGAAACATTTTCTAGACTGAATCTTTTTAGGTATGGTACTATGTATAATCCATTATGGCAAAATATTTTTAGAAAAGAAACTGTGATAAAATTGGGAGGTGTACAGAAATTAAGCTGTTTGCATTAGAAGTACAGAGGGAGAGGGAAAATGTGAGCTGAGCCAAACATATTCCACCTCAAGTCATTGTACTTGCTATTCCCACTACATAGATAGTTCCCTGCAACTCTAAATAAATGTTGACTTAATCAAAGAGTTCCCTGACCATTCTATATAAACTGGCAATCCCTTTCTGCATCCGTCTCTATCCTCATACTCTGCTTTAATTTCCTTAACATGTATCAATACCTCACATATTGTACATTATTTGTGTACTTTTTTTTTGCTTCTTCTCTCTAGAACATGTTCCTTGAGGACACGGTCTATGTTTTCTTCATTACTATATTCCCAGTATTATATCCATAGCACGTAATAGGTACTCAATAAATTTTTCTTGAGGAAATAAATGGACGAATTTTTAGCTCTATGTAGATTACTTATGTTAATGTTAATGTTAATTACTTATAACAGTTGCCACCCATATTTACCTGAAATATAGTAAATGCTATCTTTGCTTTGGAGAAGAGAAATACAACTGAACATCTGAGATAGTCAACAGAACAAAACTCACAAAATATTCAGAAGCATGAAGAGATGTAGAGTGTACACAAATGTACAGAACCAAATACTGATATCTGAAGCCTTTCAGAGGTGAGTTTGCTTACTAAGACAGTGAAAGGGAGCTAACATAACAGGCTCATAGTGTAGTTGAAAAATCACATGCAATTTCAACAAATGATGCTGGATATCTACATGAAAAAGAATTAAGTTAGACTCTGATTTCATTCCATATACAAAAATTAATCTAAAATTAATCCTAGAACTAAAAATAAAAGCTAAAGTTATAAAACTCTTAAAAGAAAACACAAAGTAAACCTTTGTGTCCTTGGGTTAGGGCAATGCTTTCTTGGCTATGACTCTCAAAGAATAAGCAACAAAAGAAAAAACAGACAAATTGGACTTTCTCAAATTTAAAACTGTTATTCTTCTAAAGAAACCAACAAAACAGTGAAGAGACAAAGCACAGAATGGGAGAAAATATTTGCAAGTTATGAATCTGACAAACAACTTATATCCAGAACATATAAAGAACTCTTACAACTCAATAATAAAAAGATAACACAATTAAAATGGGCAAATGATGTAAATAGATATTTCTCCAGAGAAGATATATAAATAGCCAATAAGCACATGAAAAAATAATCAACATCATTAGTCATTAGGAAAAGGAAAATCAAAAGAATAATGAGATACCACTTCACACCCACTAGGATGGCAATAACAAGGGTTGGCAAAGATATGGAGAAATTGGAACCCTCACACATTATTGGTGGGAGTATGAACTGGTGTAGCCCTTTTAGAAACAGTTTGGTAGTTTCTCAATATGTTAAACAGAATTTTCATATGACCCAGCAATTCCACAAAGAGGTATATACCCAAGAGAATTGGAAACATATGTTCACACAAAAATGTGTACATTAATGTTCAAAGCAGTGTTATTCATGATAGACAAAAAGTGGAAACAACCCAAATGTCCATCAACTGATAAATGGATAAAAAATGATGGTGAATCCATGTAATTAAATATCAGTTGGAAATCAAAAGGAGTGAGGTATTACAATACCTGCTACAACGTGGATGCATCTTGAAAACAGTACGCTAGGTAAAGGAGGCCAGTAGTAAAGGTCACAGATTGTATGACTTCATTTATGTGAAGGGTCCAGAATAGGCGAATCTCTGCCGCCAGAAAACAGATGATCTGGTACCTAAAGTTAGGTTGGCATAGCAGAGTAAGGATGGGGAATGACCACTGATGTGTACAGGCTGCTGAGAATGTTTGAAAATTAGATAGTGGTGACAGTTGCACAAGTTCGAGTTTTACTAAAAATTACTCAGTGGTACACTCTAAATGGGTAAATTTTACGACATGTAAATAATATCTGAATAAAGCTACTTTTAAAAATGCACATGGATGATTCAAGTAAGTAACTAACCACAGCTGGACAGGAAATATCAGCGTTGGTGCACTGAATTGTGCTACATAACAAGTTATCCAGAGTAGCACAAAACCCTCTCCTGCCGACTATTACAAAGGCAATAGAATTCTTCCCTTCAGGGCCAGTTCTCTTCCTAGGCCAAGCAAGAGCCTGGGGTTTTAGAGATTTTCAAAAGCCCATTTGCTCAAATTTCCTCAGCTTGTGGCCTCAGGGTCTGCAATGACTTTCCTAGGACATCCTGTGGAATAAGTCATGAAGGACCTAATTAAAATAGAAACACTGTATGTGGAAATGCATAGTACATTAACTTATTAACACCCGTAAGAATAAGCTTATGAACTGACTTAGCCAGGCATTTCAGTAAGGCCCTAAAGGGATGAAATGTTAATTAAAACTAAAGGAAAGAGGGACAGATTTGGTACCTGGCACAGTGCCCAAAGCACTGATTTTAGTAGTAAAATCTGAAAAATATAAATAGAAAATGTGAGATGGCTCTAAAGACTAATTTTTTTATAGGTCATAATTTACCCATCTTGCCTTACCTTTCCTGCCATGTAAATAAATCTCTGGCCATATAGGCTAGATGTATATGATTTGACTCTTTTGTTCTTTAAGCTTTAAGGCACGTGGTAAATCTGGGATTATAAATCATAATCCTTGGCAGCACAAAGTCACTGAACTATTTTTAAGAAATGGAGTCTCATGATCTGGTGTTTTAGAAATATCATTGTGGTTACAGCATGGAGAACAGATTTGTGGAACAAGATTAGATGTAGGGAGATAGTATAAGGACCAACAGCTCACCAAAATGGTATGAAGATTACTCCAAAGTGAAAATATCTGCAGAAAGAGATCTGCTCTGAACTTCCCTTATCTGACTAAAGCAGGGCTTTATGAGAGTTAGGGAGGTGACTGGTCTTGGGCACTGGGACATTCCAAAAAACTGTGTCAACAAGCCTCTTCAGAACCTCCCATCCTTTGAGCCCTGACCCCATCCCCTTCATTGAGCTGGTATAGTAACCCTATTCCTCCGCTGTTCAGGGAATTACTTCTTATGGGGTGCTCCCACCTGAATGTGAAAATAGACTTTTCTCCTGTTAATCTACTTTCAATTACTTTGAAGGCCCTAGGGCACTCAGACCTAAGTCAGTAGAGGCTAAACTTTCCTCCCAGCAGTAGGTTAGGGGGCTGTTATACTAACCCCTGTGAAAAGGCAGTGCTGGTTTGGATTAGGGTAGCAGCAGAGAGAAGGAAGGTGTATCAAGTAAAATCACCCAGGACTTGGAATTTGAATATGGTTAGCAGGAATTAAGGAAACATGGGAATGAATCCCAGATCTCTGTCCAGGGCCCTTCAAAACCTAATACTCTGTTGGCTGAATGGCCTTCAAAATGTAAAATGTACTACAAAATCTGTGTGTGTGTGTGTGTGTGTGTGTGTGTGTGTGTGTGTGTGTGTGTGTAGGTGGTGGGGCGGGCAGATAACTCCAAAGCAAGCAACAGAAGTCCTCATAAAAAAAATGCCTTGTTTAGCAAAAACATCTTGGTGAGCCATCTTTGATTCTGCATTTGGAACTTGTCTAAAATGAGCTAAAAATTGGACAAAAAAATGTTGCTTGCATAATAAGGTAAGAACAGTGTTTTGCTCCAGCCAGAGATGGATGCTTCAAGTGTTCCAAGACCAGGAAAAGCAGTGGGGCCTAACAGGAGGTAGGGAAGATGGTCCAGCAAGACATCAGGAGCTCAGTCCTGAGCAAAGTGCCTAGTGGCAAGTACTACCAATGAACAGGATGTCCGATGTTCACTTTACCATTACTTGCCCTGCTGTGCTGTTATATAATGTCCTCGTATTCCAAAATATACACCCAAATATTTAACCCAACTGCTTGGTGTGAATGTGTTTCAGGGAAATAAATAAAAGCGTGTTTCATAGTTGGGTCCATGCAGAATGGACAAAAGAGGGCGGCTGTAAGAGGAAGGACGTGGGAGAGATAATTCAACAGCAGTGGGAACTGAGAACAAAGAGTAAAGAGGGAGGACAAACCTCCTGACATTCACCACATCTACTGGGAAGTGGGGTGGAAGATGGGAAGTAGCAGCAGGGAAACAAGAAAGTTATTTTTCATGTTCTATGAGACTCACTGTAGGGGCAAAAGCAGGGCATTTCTGTCCAGCTATTATAGGACAAGGCAGTTCTGAGCAAACTGGATGGCTAGGGCCACCAGGCAGCTGATGCATGAGTAAACACCTAAATGAGAATCTTTTAAATTATCTTTTCAGAAATCTAACTTCTGAATTTCCCCATTCTTTTTCTTCATTTCTATGCAAAAATGAAAGCACTTCTCTACTTGGGAATGTAGGTTATCTCAGATACACACCCAGTATTCAGAGTATTAAAATTGCAATTATCTGTATCATATCTGAGATGTCCGGATTAGGGGGAAGAGCTGAGTGTTGGAACACAGGACAATAATGCTGCCTGGAAAAGAAAATAATACTGTACAATTTTTAATATTGACTTCTTAATGCTCAGCAAGGTATAGGTTTTTCTTAATTAAGACTCTTGAACTAATGAAAATGTCTAAATTCTAGTGTTAAAAAACTATACATTCTTACCTGGAATATCTAATAAGCAGTAAAATATATTGTGAAGAAACATATATTGGAATGAGTTATCTAATTTTTTAAAGTTTGTTTTCTTATTGTTTGAATTATTCCCCAAAGAGACCTCCTAGAAGCAGAGCAGTTTAAAAGGTAAATGATTGTACCTGAAAATTATCCTCATGGGCTAACCTTTTAAAAATTATGTCTTTCATTTGTGATTTTCACAGACATTATTGTATTTGCTATGTTACTAGCTCTATGGTTACCACCAGCAATTCTAGTGAAAAATTAGATTGTTTCTTTTCTCCTGTTGAGATCAGTGTGATCTGTAGTATTCTCTTAAATTTCAAATAAGACTTAATAATACACCATAAAAACAAACTGGAAAATGAGTGGCTTTTTTAAGTTTAAAGTTGCAGATGCTTGGTTTAGATTATCCTCTGAATTTGTGTATTCTACCAGG
This sequence comes from Myotis nattereri, assembly GCF_964212035.1. Lineage (NCBI taxonomy): Eukaryota > Metazoa > Chordata > Mammalia > Chiroptera > Vespertilionidae > Myotis > Myotis nattereri. The sequence continues at coordinate 38,027,769 of NC_138082.1, forward strand.
AAAAGGTATAAACCTATTTACATTATGTTGATTTTATACCTTGGATATGATTTTTTTAACTTTGCATAAATCAGGTTTTTATAGATTTGGTGGAAATTTTAAAATTAAATGTACTTTTTCAGTTGTGATAGAAGAATACAAACATGAGCATTGTAATTAGCTACCAGCTCTTCTTGCAACTCTTATCTGTCCATGCACAATTATTTGCAAAGGTCCGTGGTGTCAGTGAGCTAACCCAAACCTGTCAGCACTGCCCTACTAAGCAGGTGACAATTGAAATGAAATTGAAAGATTTAACTTGTCACTAAGGCTGATTCTAACATCATCTAATAGACAAGATATGCCCCTTGATCTTTCCCAGGAAACCAAGTCGACAGTGGCAATTTGGTATAAATTTAGTAGCCTTTCCACCTACAACTTTAAAGTAAAACTCACATCTTTAAGATTTTCATTGGCAGATAATTTTTGCAATAGCTTTACAAAATGGGAAGTGGACAAATGTTTTTGTTTTTAGACATAAAAATTCAGGAAATGAAACATAACCAGTCCTTTTATATTAGCTCCTTTTCCCAGTCTGTTAATTTCACGGTCTAACCAAAATTTGATATTTCATTATCCGAGCTCTCCAATGGTTTTCTCATATCAACATTATCTCTAGAATTTGAGGAAATCTCAAGAATAGCAATAAAATATTCTCCTTTCTTTACCCTCAAAGCCATAGGTAAGGAGTTGGACTCTAAGAGAAAAATATTCTTTTTGTTTGTGTATGGAATGGAATCATTAAAAGTAAATCTTTAGCAATATTTTCTCCCTGAGTATTTTGAAATTTGGGGGTGGATTTCAATGAAGAAATTTTAGAAAGAAATGTTGGGCATTTGCAAGAGTGAGCACGTTTATCACAAAAATATGGGAGAAAAAATGAAAAGTTATATTTTATTAATTAGAATGAAGACATCAAAACTAATGTTAATTTTAGTTAGCTGTTATTTCCTAAGAAACTAGCACATGATATTACTAAGCATTTTATTCTAAAATAAAACAGGTTCCAAGTCTTGAAAGTGGTCAAAAATGGAAAAAATAAGATTGTAGCTTAGGTTCTCTCTCCCTTTCAAATACATAAGCTTTGTAGTGCAACTTTACCCAAATAATTAAAATAGCTAATAAAGTTTTAAGTCACCAATTTCAGTCGTTTGAGGCATTTGTGGCAGTGGGAGAATTGAGAAAAAATTCCTAACGTGTTTCCCTCCCACTGTCTTTTCTTCATAATAAAGGTCACAATTTTGCTTTATAATAGATTGGATTATAGACAGTAGGGACTAAAAGTGACTCTTTCAGTCATCTAGACTCAATTTCTTGTTTTATACAGAAGAGGAAATTGAAACCCAGAGAATTTAAATGACTTTTCCAAGTTCACAAAGCTAAAAATAAAAATTTAAAAAAAAAATGGGAGAAGAGCTAGAAAATATAGAGCAGGGATGTTTTCTATGTTACTTATTTTTTCGTGATTGTTAGTTCAAATATGTTGGTCCTATAAGAGATGAATTCAGGTAAACCAACTGAAAATACTTGTACTTGTTGTTTCTCAATATAATAAGGATAGAAGACAAAATCTAGAGCATAGGAAAGAAAAGAGGAACTGACCCACAGAACAAGTGAGACACAACATAACATGCTTTGGTTTTAAAGCCTCTGGGCCAAAATCACACTTATGATCTTGGTAACCAGAAAGAATCTTGTTCCTGGAATGCCTGTAGAGACCTGAATTAGTCATAAGCTTCTTAGGAAAGAATTCCTCCTTTGTTTGATATTGCTATGATTCTTGATTAGAAAGGCAAGCAACCCTCTTTTATTGTTATGGGCCTAGTCATACTGCAATTGCCTGTATAACAAATCCCTTGGAAACCTTTGACTAAAGAACCACCTATTTTGAATGACTTTCGAATACATTAGAATAAGGTCTCTCCCTGCTCTATCATTCTTTCCTTCTAGGTGCCAACACAACAAATCTCACATGCTTGTTTCAGAGAATTAGAATAGCCAGCCAGCCATGCTAGAATTTCTAATGGTAGGCTTATTTCACTGAGGAAATAACCATAGAAATTATTCCAAAGTATTGCCAGAATCATTATTCTAAACAGTTTAAATAAAGAAGACTCAAAGGCCAATATCCAGCACAAAACAAGTCCAATGAAGTCATGGCTTTGGTCCAAATATTTGGACCATTTGATACCTAAAGTGGTAAGACTGCCTCTGGTTTTCCTCAATCCTCAACCCTCCTCATGTCCACACATGTCAATCTGCGCCTGCCTGTGGCTGGAGGATAAAAATTCCTTTCTAATCTACTTTCACAGGTAGGAGACTGACCCAAAGCTCCATTCGGTTTTATTTAAAGCTTTTCTTTTAGCTAAAAGATAAGAAAGAAGCAGTCTAATTTTGAAGTCTCTAGGAACAACTTGAGATTGATATTATATTAAAATACAACATTCAAAATAATATCTGGCATCTTCTTGACATTCCAAAGGCATACTTGAAATAAGTGATGCCAAAAGGAGCTAAAAATGGTAAAGGAAATTACAGAAGTGTTTGACTATCATCCAAAAGATTCTAACAGAGGAAAATTTCCCTCCTCCCCACAATCATCTTAGGGCTTTGTACTGAAGAATGCTAAAGATTTTAACTAGCTGGCAAAATACATAGCAGGTGGAAAAATATTTTGCACTTGGTAGGTGAACCTTTTCTTTTTATACCATTTTATGAACAAAAACAGTAATTGAAAAAAACAAAAAAAAAATCAGGAATAATCTACACTAATAAAAGAGAAAAATGGTAATTGGCGTACGACGATACCCTTTTCATTGGCTAATCAGGGCTATATGCAAATTAACTGCCAACTATGATTGGCAGTTAACTGCCAACTAAGACTGGCAGTTAACTGCCAACAAGATGGCGGCTAATTTGCATATGTAGGCACAATGCAGGGAGGTGGAAGGGAAAGCAGGAAGAAGCCCCCTGCCACTGACAGTGATCTGAAACCCAGCGGGGAGCTAAGAGCTGGGGGGCAGGGCTGCCCCCCAGCCATGATCGGAGAATCAGGCGCCTTTGCCACCCTGGCCAGTGATAGCAGGAAGTAGGGGTGGAGCCAGCGATGGGAGCTGGGCACGGTCGAAGCTGGCAGTCCCAGGAGCTAGGAGTCCCTTGCCTGGGCCTAAAGCGAAGCCCACGATCGCGGGGCTGCTGCAGCTGCCACTGCAGGTCCCCACTGCCTGGGCCAGACGCCTAGGCCAGAGGCGTTAGGCCTGGGCAGGGGCGGAGCCTGCAACCGCGGGGAACTGGGGGTCCCCTGCCCAGGCCTGACACCTCTGGCGGAGGCCTCAGGCCTGGTCAAGCGGCCGATCCGGTGATTGGTGATCGGAGGGTGATGAGGGTCAACTCCTCTGGCCGAGGCATCAGGCCTGGGGGGGGGGGGGGAGCCGGGGATTGGAGGGATATGATGGTCCCCTTGCCCAGGCCTGAAGCCTGGGTCAGAGGCGTCAGGCTTGGGCGGGGGGTGGAGCAAGCGATCAGAGGGAGATGGGGGTCCCCTGCCCAGGCATGATTCCTGGGCCAGAGGCCTCAGGCCTGGGTTGGGGGCAGAACCAGTGATGGGGGGAAATGAGGGTCCACTGCCCAGGCCTGACGCCTCTATCAGAGGCGTCAGGCCTGGGCAAGGGGCCGATCCTGCGATTGGAGGGTGATGGGGGTCAACGCCTGAGGGCTCCCAGTATGTGAGAGGGGGCAGGCTGGGCTGAGGGACACTCCCCCCCCCCCCAGTGCACGAATTTCGTGCACCGGGCCCCTAGTTTCTATATAATAGAATTCATTCTGTGTGAAAAACAGCAAGGTTCTGCCACCTTTTATAACAATGAGCAACTCTTCCATGCTCAAATTTAATTCCCTGGTCTCCCCTGTTTCTCCCTGCCCCAGTGAAATACTGTGAACCACTCGTCTAATTTATTGTTATGAATCAACATGAAATTTGACAACACTTTTCCTTCCTCATTTCAGATGTGACTCATGGTTTAATCCCCCAAGGACCAGAAGCTCTACTTCAAAGTAAGGAAACAAAAGAAGCACCTTTCATTGAAGCTGCTTTACCCAGAGAACTCTAATAGTTATTACCCACTGACTTCTTAAGTACACATTGTAAAGCTAAGTGCTTGAAGTGTCCTCTCTTCTGCTTTCCCTGGGGGAAACCAATGGAGAAAAGCTGGAGAGGTAACCTGACTGATAAATCCTAGACTTGAAGTTTATCAGTGGTGCTATTTAACCACCCATTATCTCTAGGATGCTGGTGGATTTTAGTGTGGGGAGCATCTTATTTCATTTTCAAGACTTTGGATCATCTTCCCTCCAGACCCCTCTGACTTTGCACACAGAAAGTAATAGATCTGAGCTATTCCCTGAAAAGCCTTTTGAATTTAAAACTTGACCCATTTTCTGCTGTGTGATAAACCACTACCCCACCTTCCCAGCCTCTCTCAGAAGGTGCTGTAGGGCTCAGTTCACTGTGGAAATCGTAAGTTGTGTAGAAAAGCCTGTGGTCTTTCAAACAGGATTCAAATTAGAAGGGAACATAAAGAATGTGACACTCAAAGTAAGATTCGACTTACCCTTACTTGAAAAGAGGAAAAAATAAATACAAAGTTGAAGCCCCTTTATTTTTCTAAATCCTAGAACTATCTAGTCCTAAGAGAAACTGTTTCTTGGTGTAGAAGATGAGGAGAGTTGAAGTTAAACAATGATCCTTTTTCCATTTCTTAAAAAAAAAAAAAAAAAAAAAGGCCAGCAGAAGCAAATGCTCTGTTGGACAAATTGTTTCAGCAGATGTTCATTATCCCAGGGAGAAAACAGCTCCTACTTTGCAGCTTAACACTTGCACATTTAGAAACTTTAATATTTTTAACTTGAAATGGCCCATGTGGCATGAGTGAGATGTAAATAGTATAATCATTTATATGAACAAATGAGCAAGTGGTTGCATTTTATATTAAGTCCACAGAACGCTGGGACTGTTGTTATATCATTAAATGATGACGGAGCAATTGTTGCCCATCTGAGCTTCATGAGCTTTTTTAAAAAAATATATATATATGTATTTTTTTATTGCAGAGAGGAAGGGAGAGAGAGAGATAGAACCATCAGTGATGAGAAGGAATCATTGATTGGCTGCCTCCTGCTTACCCCACACTGGGGATCTAGCCTGCAACCCAGGCATGTGCCCTGACCCAGAATCTAACAGTGATCTCATGGTTCATAGGTCCATGCTCAATCACTGAGCCCCACTGACCAAGCTATGAGCTTCTGTAGATTTTTTTCCAATAATTTACAATGGCACCCTGGAAGAATATTAATAATTATAGTAACATTTATAGAGTACTTATGATGTACCAGACACTCATAATTATCTTATAAGGTATTATAAGTATGCCTAGTTTAAAACGTGTAAAATGAAGCTCATGAAGGTTAAGTAACTTACTTAAATCACAGACTAAGAAGTGGTGGCATTGGTATTTGAATGTAAAAGGTTGACTCTAGGACATGGGTGGTCAACTGCAAAGGAACAAGTAATAAGTATTTTATGCCGTAAAGTTTGTCTTTGCAGAAGGAAAGCAGCCTAAAACAATATATAAATGAACATGCTTGGTTTGTTCTTAAAAAAACTTTATTCAAGGACACTGAAATTTGAATTTCATGTATTTTTCATATCATGAAGTATTCTTCTTTTATTGTTTTTCAATATTTAAAAAATGTAAAAACAATTCTTACCCTATGGGTTATACACCACCATGTGGTAGGCTGGATTTGGCCCGCAAAATAGTTTGTTGACCTCTGCTCAAGGCTCTTAATGACTAAACTATTTTTCTAGTGGTATCTTTTTATAATTCTTTTTTTTTAAATATATTATATTGATTTTTTACAGAGAGGAAGGGAGAGAGATAGAGAGTTAGAAACATCGATGAGAGAGAAACATCGATCAGCTGCCTCCTGCACATCCCCCACTGGGGAAGTGCCCACAACCCAGGGACATGCCCCTGACCGGAATCAAACCTGGGACCTTTCAGTCTGCAGGCCGCGCTCTATCCACTGAGCTAAACCGGTTTCGGCATAATTCTTTTAAACAGCCAATACATTTACATTTCAACAGTATTAAGTTATGTCAGACTTTTATCATATAAATTTATGTTTGGGAAAATAAGATTTGTTTTTTATAATATATATACTAGGTTGGATCATATGAAATTGGCCAATATTGACCAATTTACTACCTAACTATTGAGGAGTAAATTATAAAATAAGTAAGGAATTCTAAAGAATTCAACAGAGACAGAAATATCCAGCAGAGGAAAATAATTACTCAGAGGTACAGTTAAACTGGAAATATTCTTTCCTTATTTTTGTTATTTCTTTTCCCTTTCTTCTCTTTCCTTTTCCCTTTTTCTTTGACTTAGCAAATGAAATAGATTTCAGGCACAATTGGTCTCTTCCTCTCACAATTTTCCATCTTTACTTCTAAGTCTTTTTCTTCCTAAATGCCAGACACTTTTCATACTAACATCATTTTAATTCATCAAACATTCTATTTTCATTCATTCAAAATTTACCTCAAAGTCAGTCTTCTCTAGAATGTACAATGAGCAAGTTAAGAATAGAGACATCTGCCAAAAAGTGAAGGTTAAAAATAAATGAAGTCCTGGCAAGTTTTGCTAAGTGGTTAGAGCATCAGTCCATGGACCAAAGGGTCACAGGTTCAATATCTGGTCAAGGGCACATAACTTGATTGCAGGTTTGCTCCCCACTCCTGGTGGGGTCACATGCAGGGGGCAACCAGTTGATATGTCTCTCTCACATAGCTCTCTTCTCCTCCTCCTGCTCTTCCTCCTCCTCCTCCTCCTGCTTCCCTTTCATTCTCTCTGAAAATCAATGGAAAAAGATCCTTGGGTGTGGATTAAAAAAAAAAAAAAGAAATCAATGAAAAGGTTTTGAGCATTCCATCAAAAATAGAGGGTTTACATGGTAACAACAACAACAACAACAAGCTTTTGCAACTATTTATAATGCACCAGATTCTGCTGCTTTGTTTTGTTTTGAGCATATAATAGAACAGGATGAAAAATGGTTGAAGGAATGGGATTTTGGATCTTCTGCTTCCACTAGAATGCAATCACTACAAAAATAGGTTTCTGTCTTAGTCACTGCTAAATTCCCAACATAACATGGTTTCTGGAATATGATAGGTGTTGAATAAATAGCTCTAGAATAAACAGATGATTATTGAAGAGTGAGTTTGGACATGAAATCAGGAGCACAGTAATTAAACATGATAGTATTGTCTTGTCCTAATGAGCCCTTCCTTAGCCACAAGTAAAAACAATGAGGGAAATACTCTATGAGTCATTTAGACTAGCGGTTACTTAGTAATTATGACGTGACATGAGCTTAAAGATAATGCGACCATTGTCATTTTGGTACTGATAACAATCAAAGATGGGATTACTGGAAAATCCAGTAAGATCATGATTCCTAGACTTTATATAGGCAGATTCCAGAAAGGTCAATTAAAAATTAGGTGTGATCCTATAGGCCAAAATTATAAACAAAAGGAATGAAGGCACATGAGATTTCAGGATATTTTAAAACAAAAATTCTAACCCGTAATCATGCATTTGGCCATGATACAGTATATGAGGCCTGTGAAGCTGGGTTTCTCAATCTCGGCATTATTGACATTTGGAATCTGATGCTTCTTTGTGTGGGGCTGTCCTGTGCATTGTAGGATGGTTAGCAGCATCCCTGTCCTCTACCCACTGGACGCCAGAAGTACCCAACCTTGTGGTTGCAACCAAAATATAAAAATTTCAGACATTCCAAAACCGAGAACAACTGTCCAAAAAGAAGGAACAGGAGAAAGATTACATTTTCAGGTTTTAGAAATACTTATAGATAAATGAGGGAGAGGGGCATGGTTTACCACCTCAAAATGTGCCTTTGGGGAGATCTTAATTATCTTAAGCTGGTTACTTTTAAGAAAGGAAAGACTCAAGAAGAACCTTTCATCTCCCCCCTAACTGCCTAAAAGAATTTAGATGCAGGACCTGCTCCAGAAAGGGAGCTATCATCACAGATAACTGTAGTTTAATATGAACTAAGTGTGATAGACAGGGAGGAACCTAGCAAGGTTCATTTGATCAAGATCCTCTCTGGGTCCCATTGTTAAAGATGGCCCAGCAAACATGTATTTACCAAACATTTGCTTTTCCATCTCCATGTAAATTGCCTTCCTCCCCTTTGAAGTCCCAAACTACTAACCCCCACTTTTCTCCTTAGCTCAAGATGGCAGATAAGCCTCAACTGCCCCATATTTTTATGGAACCCCCATATGTACATACATAATTCAGTTTGGCTATGTTCTTCTCTAAGTCTGTCTCATCTCATTTTATTATTAGACTAGCTAGCATAAGTAAGAATGAAAAGAGGGAAAAATTTTCCCTTCCCCACACAAATGTAGAAAAAAGAACTTACCAGAATAATTTTTAAAAAAAATCATATCATTGCTGTTGAGGAGTTAAAAATCCCACATGGACAATAATGTTAAGGACAAAAGGAAATAATGCTCCTCGTGGCTTAAAGAGCAAGATAAAGTTTGGTGCTGACTGTGTATAAATAAACAACAGAATTAAAATTACTAAAATATCTTGTGTATATCTTCTCCATGTAGACAAATGACCTAACATTAGGAAGTCCATTTTAGTTAAGAAGAGAGTAAGAAAGTATTATTTTATATATTATTCTGAACTCCTAAAGTTAGGTAAATCTCATATCAAAAGAGTATGGGAAAAATAGCAATCAAAAGCACAAAGTTTTTAGAAATCTTTGATATGATGTCGAAGAGTTGTATCATAAAATAATACCAATTTTTAAAAAATAGGTGATGTTAAAAAAAATTGCTAAGCTACTTAGTAAAGATCCCTAAAATAATTCTACAACAATGGAAGAAATGGGGTAAGAGATCAACCAAAGGACTTGTATGAATGCATCTGAGCATAACCAATGGATACAGACCGGGAGGTGGGGGGGGGGGGCATGTGCTGGGGGTTGGGGGCAGCCGGGGAGAGGTCAACGGGGGGGGGGGGGAAGGAGACTTAAGTAATACATTAAGCAATAAAGAATTTAAATTTAAAAAAATGATGAGTGCCTGCAATAGAAGAATTGACTGTCCAAAGCCTTCTGAGATATGGCAAATCAATCTTCTACTAGGTTTCTTGAATTGTAGATGAGAACATTCCTATTAATACAGTGCATCTTTATTTCCACAAAGGAAATACTCTTTGGCTGTGTTCTTGCAGACAAACTCAAAAAGTATGGGCTGTTTGAAATAGTTTATTTTCCTACATCACCATTTAATCATCTCCCCCCACCTTCACACACTCACCATTGTTATAGGTCTCCTCAAAATAAAGTTTCAGAGCCATTAGATTCAATAATCAATAAGTGACCTTACAAGTCTAACATTTCATGGTATAGTCACTGAGATCTAAATCAATGCAATTCGGTATCTTCTTAATTAAGGTTGAACAAAAATTTTATAGACTGATTTTCATACTAACCTAAATGGACATCATTATTTTTGCATAATTTTTAATCCACAGAGAAGCAAATCAATATTTCAACAAATACCTAATATTTGTTTAATTAAAAATAGTAATCAGATAAAGTCAAGATTTTGTTCACTATTAAATATTTCCTTTATAGTTAGTTAACATGACACAGAAGAAATGGTGTGCTAGGTCTGTTCAGAAATCTACCTATAAGATACTGTATCAGTCTGACTTTTGCTCCAGTCCACCTATCCCACATATTCACCTGCCACTTTGCTCCAATAATTGCAAAAATGACTAAGCAAAAATTTTACCGGCATAGATATTTTAAGCACCATAGTACCAATAATATCAAAGTATATTTTCAGGGCAAAGAACACTTTTGACAAGGTAAAGAAAGGAATGTAAACCAGAACAGAATTGTCTAATTATACCTTACCTGGAAAGAAATACAAAGTTCCAACAAAAATGGTACTAAGTCACACCAGGTATTCATAACTACAAACCGTGCACTTATTTAAATGGGCTGCTTCAATGTTACTGCTATGTAAATATTGGATTTGTGATAGCTGATGATACTGTGATTCTTTCAGTTAATTAAAAAATATATAGGAGTTAAAGAAAGACTCCAATTTGACAGATTAAAAATAAATAGATGGATTGCAAGTCATATTCAACTATTACTTCATCAACATTATTTCACATAATAGTTTGCTTACCAGAGCATTGGTTCATTGTGGAAAACCCAAATCATTTGTCAGGTAAAGGCATGCTATAATTTCTTTCCAGCTTCAACCAGGATTCGTATTACTCAGGTCATATTTATACTCATGTTTCTTCAAACTCTGAACAAATGGAAACTTGCCTTATGAGACAACAAATATTTGACCTGACTTGTATCCATTTTAATGCTCTTCTCTGTAAAGGAAATATATTCCTACGAAACCCAGAGCCAAGGAAGAGAAGAGGTAAAATATGACTGAAAGAAAGGTCCAATAACAGCACTCAACTAGGTTCCTCTGCAAATTGGAAAACACTTGTTTTCAACATATAGTCTATAAACTGTGTGATGTTGTGAGTGTACATTCATGGGGTTGCGGAGTTCAACCTAAGCCTATGTGCGTAGGAACTACTAAGAGTGGGAGGATGATTTGATTCAGCACACGTCTCACGAAATTCTTTTCAAGCACTTGCCCCACATTATTACCTAGATAGAATGAGCCCTGCGTTGGTGAGCCTGGGAGTAACTCACTGAATCAAGAAACGCTATTTTCCTTCCTGAGGAAGAAGAGTGACTTTTTGTCTGTATGTATACCTGGTGTGACTTACTACCATTTTTGTGGGAACTGTGTATTTGTTTCCAGGTAAGGTGTGAACTTCACGAACAGAGTACAAGGACCCAGCACTATCCAAATACAAGGACCCTGATGTATCTTCATCTTCAAGGCAAAAATCATAAAGAAAATAGCCAACAGAGATAAATATAGTTGTTTTTTTTTTTAAAAAAAGAGAGACATGTGATGTAGTTCTACATAAGATAAACACATTTTCCTTAAGAAGTTAACAAATATAAAGCTCATTTCTCAGTTGGAACTAGTCAGACAAGATTTGAAATTTTTGCTCCAAACAGAAATAACATTTGCTCCCATAGCAATGATTTGCTATTTCAACTCTAAACACACTCACAGCTTCTTGCTTTGCATGTATTTACTACTCTGAAATCAAGAAGAAAAAGACTCTGCAGCCAGTTTCACGGACGTCTATTATGATCTTTACATTTTTTTCCCCTCAGAACATTCAGCTAGGAAAAAAAAAATCAACTTAGAATGATTCTAAATTCTCCCAAGTAAAGCCTCATTTAGATCTACTCATTCACTCAACATAAAAGCATTTAAGTGATTTAGGAAAAGTTAAGCATGAGGAACAAGGTAGTACTTTCAAATCCAAATCTTACCTGGTAAATGGAACTGGAACAACACAACACCCCTGAAAGTGTTCTTGATTTGCGCTTCTCTCTTCCAGACAGAACTAAATCAGAGCAGCCCATATTCTTAAACCCTCAAAGAAAAATCAGGAGGCTTGATCTGTGCACATAATGGCCTGCATAATGTAAGAAAGTGCCGTTTCTTGGCAACAAGAAAACAATCCTTTTCAATTAACTCAGCAATTGGCCCACATTTGTTGTTAAACACAGAGTAAAGAAAATTTTTTAAGGACTCAAATGAACCTGCTAAGAGCTCAGTGAGAATGTCAGATCAGTATGTTCATTTTGAAAAGCATTTTTTATTAATTGACTATTCATTCCAATTTCCTAACCCAAGAACTTTTATCCACATGCCTGTCTCACTTCCCCATAGCATATTACTTACTTAAAGCTCCAATCCTGAATAGTTGCATCCATTGTTGCAGAAACACAGTAAAAATGTGCAAGATAATTATAGCAAGCCTGTGGCATGAAATGTCATCCTGGTCGTGGTCATTTTGCATACCATATTTGGCTATCTAAAATATCAACATGAATGTAGCCCTGGATACTCATTAGGATACATAATTCAAAACACTTACATGCTCTCTTAGCTGTTAAAGCAGACACTAATTTTAGAGAATATGTAAGAAGTGCAGATGGGCTAGGTTCAATGTGTGCTGTTTTGTGGGTTCATATATACTTATGAGAATATGATTAAATCTTTGGACAGTGCTTAGGGTCAATGCATTTTCACATATATATTGGAAATTTCAAATATCAATTAGGATTCATATGTGAGACATCTAATAGGAATCTTTGTTAAAAAAGGGAAGTGGTGAGGAAAATATACATAATTTTTGCTGTTAGCCAAGTTTTACCATTGCACATAGTAAAGTTTTAACTATCTGGTATGGTTCTATCTCCCAAATGAGAAGACAGCTTAAAATGGATAATTTCCATGTATAGCTGAAGCCAAGGGGGTGAATTTTGTCTTTACCACCCCTCCACTTGCCAAGGTTAACCAAGAGTGTATGTATATTGTGGTATTTGCCTTCAACAACTCTTTTGTTTTCTCCTTTTATCATCCAGATCTCCCTAAAATGTGTCAACTTTGTCTTGCTATCATTAATGGGCAATTCTTAGGTAATATTTTTAAAGATACAGCCTTTTGAAGGCATTGTCTTCATACAAAGCACTCTCTATTGGTGGGAATTTAAAACAGTGTTGTAAACTGTTGAAGGCAATGTATTTGGTTAGACCTTTTGGCACCTTCAAATCACACTCTCAACAGCTGTGTACACTTTTCATGGGTAGAACTGGCTGGGATCATTTCACAAGTGTTTCTTCAGCTCTTGTGCCGACTCTTCCACGTGCCAACGCTAACTTCAGGCAGATTTGTTAAACATTTTGTGTCTCAGTTCCCTTATCTGTCAAATGAAGTTAATATTTACGTCATAAGGGTTCACTTAGATCACATAGGTGAAGCTTCTTAAAACAGTGCCCAGCAGATGGTAAATGTACAGAGCTTAGCTATATTATTAGCATTGTTGTTGACTATAGTGTTCCTGAATTAAAAAACTTTCAGGGCTCTTTTCAGACTTAGGATTTCCAAAAATCCAATATAATCCTTATATAACAATGTAAAGTAACGTAAACGAAGTCTCCTGAGGCACATAATAGAAAATGTTCTTTCTTTTTGTATAGATTAATCTTCATCTATCATCTAGTACATCTAATATTTAGAGCTTTTATATGCCCTTTTACTAACAAAAATGTGCAATTATTTTTTAAAAGTGGGAAATTTATCTTTCTGAAAAATGCACTCATGTTAAACACATTGACTTAAGCAATTTAACCAAAGGCATAGAGAAACAGAAATTCTGCAAGAATTTCTTTTATTATAAGACATTTTGTTATGTGCAACATAATTATTAAAAGATTCACTGCCCTAACTGGTTTGGCTCAGTGGATAGAGCAGCAGCCTGCGGACTCAAGGGTCCCAGGTTCCATTCTGGTCAAGGGCATGTACCTTGGTTGTGGGCATATCCCTAGTAGGGGGTGTGCAGGAGACAGCTGATCGATGTTTCTCTCTCATCAATGTTTCTAACTCTCTATCCCTCTCCCTTCCTCTCTGTAAAAATATCAATAAAACATATATTTAAAAGATTCACAAGCCTTTCTTCTCATATCCTTAAAACGTATGGGCTATTTGCTTCAGCTTTTGGTATCCATTTGGATGTTTTTTTTTAACCAGCAGCTGCAAACCCTAATATTTGAGAGGAAATGCATGCTTTTGAGTATTCGTTGTATACACAGTCCAGCCAGAATGGGCCATAAAGACTCCATCTGATCCTTTCCAGCTTAAAAGGCAAGTTTAACCTTTGGTCTCAGCCAAATCCATTATGCAGCTCCCTCAATCAAAATACCACACCCTCTCTCTGCTAGGAAAGAATGTTAAATTATTAGTAAGAGGCCAAACGAACCAGTCTTCAGAGGGATTAGATTCTGCTACTCAGGTACATATTTATTATTATCTGCTTAGTACATGGCAGCGCCTCCCTTGTTCTTTATTTCTGACAGTCTTGTTTGCCTCAGTGTCTTAAAATAGCAAATTTTGGTACAAGGAAATTAACCTATGAAATCTGCAAAAAAAATGAAAGGACAGTATTTGTTTAAAAGCACCAAACTCTGGAGTCGGTAACAGAAATACTCTGGGAAACATCAATCTAGTGTCTCTTCACAGAAGACTGGGCGTAATGTGAGAGCAACGCTGTACAAACTACAGGGAAATGTGGGTTCCTCGCCACAAGTTCTGCAACAGTCTAAGCCACAGACGCATTTTCCTCCCATAACTCTGAAGGTTTTCAAAGTTCAGTGCTGCCAACTTGAACAGTTGAAAATATATGACATTTATAAGTAACTTTAGGGTACCTTTATTTCTGATTCAAATATAACGTTGAAAATGATTCATCTTGGGAAAATTAGAATTTAAATGAAAATAAAATCAGTGCTGTTAAACAAAAATACATAGACATCACAGATAATTCTTTCACAGTTTATAAATTTGGAAACCAGTTATCAAGTCTCATAAGACACAAGTAGATGAGGAGTGTGAAAAACAGTTCTTATGGATATACTTAATGATGAACTATTTCACAAAATAAAGTATTTTATAAGCATTGAATAAAGATAAACCAATTTAGCAGATGATAATAGTCAAAATATAGTAGAGCCAAACCAAATATTTCTAAGTTTCTGTATTTGGAGCTAAGAAAGAAAAATGAGTACAATTTATTGGATACCCATCAAAAGGCTGCTGTTACTATGATCTAGGATTGTAATGTTTAAGCCTCACATTAAGAAAGAACTGACGTAGGGCCCTAACTGGTTTGGCTCAGTGGATAGAGCATTGGCTTTCGGACTGAAGGGTCCCAGGTTCGATTCTGGTCAAGGGCATGTACCTTGGTTGCGGGGACATCCCCAGGAGGGGGTATGCAGGAGGCAGCTGACCAATGTTTCTCTCTCATCGATGTTTCTAACTCTCTCTCCCTTCCTTTCTGTAAAAAAATCAATAAAATGTATTAAGAAAGAAAGAAAGAACCGACCTAGGAAGTGTTTAAACATGCAGATTTTTGGACCCCGATCCCAGCAATCCTGATGGAATTGAGTGAGGCCAAGGAATCTGCATTTTAGTAGGTTCCTAGCGCTGACACAGGCAAGCTCAGGTCCACTGTTGAGACCTGCTGAGAAACACAGGGATCTGGTCTCTGCTTCCCTGGCAGGAGGGACACATGGATTATTGAAAGAGGGGGAAGGTAGTCAAAAGGAAGAAATGTGATTGGTGATGAGGAGAAACAGGAAAATACCGTTCAGCTTCCCCGGGTCAGAGAACTGGATGGACAAGAGTGGTGAACAAATCTTGAGAGACAAGCAGATGTAGACATACCTATAATGGCTTCTCATTTTATACTTATAATGCCATTTAATGTAATGGCATAAAAGCCAAAGTTCTTATAATAGACTCTCAGACTGGCCACCTCTTACTTCTCATTACTCACTACTCTGCCCTTGACTGACTCCACTTTGGCCTGCTGTTACTTAAAACATGGCATCCTCCTCTACTTCCTTCACATCTTTCCTTAAATGCCATCTTCTCAAGAGCCCTTCTCTGACCATCCTATCTGAAATCACAATCCCTGCCCAAGCCACTGACACTCCCTGGTCTCTTCCTGCCTTAATTTTCTCCTTATCATTTATTACCACATTCTATATTTATAAATATTGGTCCTCTTCTGTCTCCTCCCACTGGACTACAAACTCCATGATGGCAGGGATTTTGGTGTTTTGTTTTCTGGAACATCCCCAGCATTTAGAATGTTACCTGGCACATTGTAACTACTATACAGAATCAAAAAGGGTCCCCATTGGAAAGTATGATAATGTTAACATTCCGAGACAGAAAGAACTTTATTCAGCACTGAAGTAGAGAAAAAAATGTATTTAGAAATTTAGTTTTTAATTCTTTTGTGCTCTTCCAGGAAAAAAAGAAGAATAAGAAAGAGCTGAAGTATGGGAATCTTTTCAACTGTTACAACGCTTCAAGGTATATTTGTTTTCCATTCTTCACAAAGGTAAGCATAGGTGGTTATTGTTTAACTCTATTAAAAGCTAATAATTGTGTCACTTTAGCCTTAGGGAAATGAAAAACAGGAAACATTTTATTGAAGTGCCTAGATTCATAAGTAATATTTTAAAAGGTTATTTGAAGGGTGTTAGAATTGCTTTCAAGCAGACTTGTGTTAAGGTAATATACAAATCTATTTCTTTTTTCAGAAAGCATTGAAAAACCCAGAACTTAAACAAAACCATTATATAAATAATCCTTAAGCAATGGAAATTATTATTCTAATTAATAATGCCAAGATTAGTGCATTATATCACTGAATGTATTTTTTCCAAATGGCCCAACATATAATGTTAAAAATAGAAATGACCTGCCCGTCTGGCGTGACTCAGTGGTTGAGCATCGACCTATGAACCAGGAGGTCACGGTTCAATTCTGGTCAAGGACACATGCCCGGGATGTGGGCTCAATCCCCAGTTGAGAGTGTGCAGGAGGCAGCCAATCAATGATTTTCTCTCATCATTGATGTTTCTATCTCTCTCTTCCTCTCCCTTCCTCTCTGAAATCAATAAAAAAATATTTTTAAAAAGGAAGAAATGACCTTACCAGTTTATTTAAAAAGGAAGGGAAGGCTTTGCACACCTCAAAATCTTTCTTTCACTCCTTCTCTAACTCTTGTTTCTTAGGAAAGTCCATTTTTATTTGTATATTACACTGGACTTTCCTCCCATAATAATGTGAAAATACCTCTGTTAGTTGCAGTGACATCATTATGGCCTGCTGGCTTTCCAACTCTTTCACCTAGTGGACAGCTGAATCTTGTTCAAAGGACAGACCTCTGACATTGGGTGGGGACAAGTGCTGGAAGGGGTACGAAAGTATGGTTGAAATGGGAACAGAATGGGGAGCAGGACGTGGGAAATGTTTCTGACTTTCTGCTTTGTTCTATGTATAGGAGACAAGTGACTGTCTCAAAGTAACATACATCTACAAATGTTTCCTCATGTGCCATTCCTGTTCCATTCCAACATATTCAGCCTTCAAAATCCCTTCATCAGATACGTTAGCATCAGCAAATAACCATCATCACATCCACACTGTTTCTAACAAGGTTCTCTATACACCCTTACCAAAATATTCTCTCTTCCTCTCCATCAGTCTCTTTACCTTTCTCACCCTTCCTTCTCCTTCCTTTCTCCCCTCCCTCCTCCTTTCACACACACACACACACACACACACACACACACACACACACACAAACGCGCGTGGGTGCGCACACACACACACACTACTTATCAAAAATATATGCTCACTCTTATCTGACTTGTAAACTGTGCAGATATTCTGTGCCAAGCACAGATAAGTGGATTATGTTTTCCCATTTAACCCTTAAGCCAACTCTAGATGGTGAATATTTTTATCTCCATGTTACAGATGAGGAAAATAAGCCACAGAAAAGTTAAGTAAATTTCCTAGTCACACTTAGTGACCAGAGAGGCTATACCAGATCTGACTGACTCCAAAATCTATGCTTTTAACCGCCACATATACGGCCTCTCCTCAACCCCAACCATGTCCAACAAATGATTGTACTTGAAAAGTTCCCTGACTTTTGGGTGAAAAATAATCACATAAATTAGAATGCCTGACACATGTACTATTTAAGGCCTTCTGAATGTTTTTTTTTCAGTCCAATTAATATTTTTGGCTATTTATAAAATACCATGAAGTATTTTAAGGACAAAAGAAACATTTTCATGCAGTCTTATGTAATGATGTGCCATTTAGACCTAATCCTTTTAGCCCAGAGATGGAAGACTGACACTCTAAACATAACTCATTGTGTTCTTTTGTGCTGCCATAACAAAGTATTTAAAGGATGGAATTCTGGGGGGCAGATGGACTTCTTGGCATCACTATACTTGCATCACAGAAATTGTTTTGTTTCAAAGAATTCAAACAAGATGCCTGACATTTCTCAGAAGATATTTCCACTTATAAATATGGTAACTTGTTAGGTGGAGATACTAAGGAACAATAACCAATGTTTTTAAGGTTTTTTTAAATCTTGCTTATGATATGTAAGAAGGGCATTTACTGAATCTAATCCTAGCTCAGAGTCTAGGTAGTTGGCCTTGGTATATAATATTCCTATAGCTCCTCCCATCCACATGAAGGATTTCTCTGTATTTTGTGGCACAAGATAATAAAAACACTCTACTCTATACACAAAATAACATGGAACAGAAAAAGATGTTCAACTGTATATCCATGTTGCTCCCTGGAATAAAGAACTGGGAGAGCATCCATAGTTCTTCCAGATCACTTGCTTGCCAGATGTTTCTTGAGATGCTATAAGGTTATCATAACTCTACATGCTTTTGGAGTATGGGAACCTGACTGTTATTCAGAAATTCAAATAAAAATTCTGATAATTATGAATTTCCCCTGGGCCTAGAATATTCAAAAAATGAAAAGGACCAAAAAAATATATACATGAGGTCAGCCCTTTGCTTTTAGACAAGTGAGTGCTTACATCACCCCAAGTAGCCAATAGTGTCTCTTCTCTTCTTGAAGGTCCCAGGGATAAAGACCTCAATGTTGTCTCACTAGTTGTAGTATCACCCGCATAATTCCTTTCCTTTCTTTACCAAAATCCATGATTTCAACAAACACTTATAGAGCACCCTTTGCGTTTCTGGCATTACCATAAGGGGTGATGATACAAGAGAAAGCAAGACAGCAAGGCCCCTTGTGGGTTTTTTAAAATGGCTGCAAACTTCTTAGACTTTCCTCACATTGAGAGGTGGGTATACATTCCCTCACTTTGAATCTGCATGGGTTTGTAACTACTTTGACTACTAGAGTACAATTGATGTTATGTGACCTCTGAGGCCAAATCACAGAAGGTGATACAGCTTTCACCCTACTCATGAGAACACTGACTTTTGGGGTCCTGAGTTTCCATGTAAGAAATCCAACTATCCAAAGACACCAAGATGTTGAGGAAGCTATGTCATATGTAGGGGCCATCTCTGTATGTTCTGGCTGACAGCTGAGCTGGACTCCCAGTGGACAGCTAGCATCAACTGCCAGCCATGAGAGTGAGCCTTCTTGGACATCCAGCCTAGTCGAGCCTTCAAATGTCTGTAGTCCTTCAGGTGGGATCTGTTCACCTGAGCCCTGCCCCAAATTACTGTCATACAAAATCATGAGCAAAACAGAATGAATGTTATTTTTTACTGAATGATTTTAGGTGAATTTGCTATGTAGCAGGAGTAATGTTTTGTTACCCGAAAGTAGGTATTACCACGACCATTGAGCTGCAATGTAGCTATCAGTGAAGGCTTGAAGGAGGGTAAGAGAAATGTTTTTGGGGGCTAGAAGACAGAATAAGATGTTGGATATATAGTGGTGGAAAGTTTGGGAAAATCATCACCTGCATAAAATAGAAATATCTCTATGAATGAATTGATCTGGCTAAGGATATTTCTAGGCTAATTTCTTTTAGCTGCATGTCATAAAATGAAGATAAAAAGATATGAGCTAAAGAAGAAATTAGAGAATGTAATCTAGTGTACAGTTACTAGGTGAGCAGCCTCTACTGACATTCTACTTCCAAGCAGAATGTAGAGCAAATAAGAATGGCCCTTGTTTGAAAATAAGATTCGAAAGACTCTCAAAAGCAAGAAGGAGCCTTAGGGCAAAGGTCAAATCCAGGGTGCTGTCAGGAAAAGGTAAATATGAAGGGTAAATATTTAGGGTACTGTTAGGTTAAATATGAAGGAAGATAAAGGGAATTTGGAGTAAATATAAAGCAAAGTGTGTGACTGCAAGACCCTTTTAAAGACATTGCAGATTTAAGGTGATCTTTTCAAAAAGCCTTCTATGGATATTCAGGATGTGCCTCGTAGACTCTCTATTTTCGATTGAACAATAGCCTTTATAAGAATCTTAAAGGAATAGATCCACAATAGTGTCATAGAGAATCCAAGGTAGAGATCTACTCTGATTTTCAGTTTGTGCAGAGAGACACACTGTTCAAGATTGAATATTTTAAGCAAAAAGCAAAACCATAAGCCAAAACCATCCAAGTCACAGGTGAGGGTTTGTTGTGGTTTTTTTTTTAAGTTTACCTCAAGAGATTCTAAAATATAACATTCTCTTTGGAAGGGGAAGCACATACATAGCCATTGTGATTTTGCTGACCCAAGGCCCCTACCAAGCTCCATTTGTTGAGACAGAATCCCTCAGATGCAGGACATCTACTGTTGAAGCAGTTAGCAGCAAGCATTGGAACCCTCAGTAGAGGCTGGCTAACCTAGTAAGTGTACACTAGATTACATTCTCAGATAGTCCGATTTTACTGGACAGACAGGGGATTTTTGAGTTTGAAGAGAACATGCTGCATAGCAGTAGTGGCAGGTTGCAGAGGCAGAGATGTGAAGGAGATTAAAGTGTATGGGCTTGGCATTCATAGGTACACATGACCTCAGTCCTGTCGGAACTTCATCTTTGTGATGAAATACTTGACAGCATCGTAAAGCTCACCTGATAATGGTGGAGAGTTGCTGGGACTCGCACATCCATGCCCCCACCATGCACCAACAGGAAGCAGAAAAGTTCCCTGGAAAATGTGTTAATACTAGAGAGTCTTTTGCAATGAGCCAAATAACAAGGTGCTATTGAACAGTTTGGAAAATCAGATTCAGTTAAAGCATGTTATTACAAGAGTAAAATACAGTAGGGCATTATTCAAGAAGATTTTTAATTCACAGGAGATCTAAATTGTCCTTCTTAGCAAAGCTTTAGTTAAGAAGAGAAAGAGAGGTGACAGATGTCTTTATGGAGCTCAACTAAATGACAGAGTTGAACTGGAGGCCTTATTTGATACTTGGAGAGATATAGTTGATCATGCTGGTTTATCAGCTTTCCTAGTAAATCAACTTTTCTGCAAATAAGGTCACAAGGAGTGGTCTCCAGCCTCCATTTCTGATCCGAAACCCAGCGAAAGTGGGAGCTCTGGTGAGAGACTGTGTCCATTAACTTGACTTTAGTGTGTGATGTCTGATCTCAGAGCAGCTGGAACCAATCAAGTACAAACCACCTTTAGAACCAACTCATTTATGTAATGTACTAGGGGCCTGGTGCACGAAATTCGTGCACTGGGTGTGGGGGAGGGGGGAGTGTCCCTCAGCCCAGCCTGCCCCCTCTCACATACTGGGAGCCCTCAGGCGTTGACCCCCATCACCCTCCAATCGCAGGATCGGCCCCTTGCCCAGGCCTGACGCCTCTGACAGAGGTGTCAGGCCTGGGCAGGGGACCCTCATTTCCCCCCATCACTGGTTCTGCCCCCAGCCCAGGCCTGATGCCTCTGGCCCAGGCATCAGGCCTGGGCAGGGGACCCCCAGACCCCTCCGATTGCTGGCTCTGCCCCTTGCCCAGGCCTGATGCCTCAGCCAGAGGCGCAGACCCCCATCACCTTCTGATCACCTGATCGGCCCCTTGCCCAGGCCTGACGCCTCTGCCAGAGGTGTCAGGCTTGGACAGGGGACCCCCATCTCCCCCTGATCACTGGCTCTGGCCCCCGCCCAGGCCTGAGGCCTCTGACCCAGGAATCATGCCTGGGCAGGGGACCCCCATCTCTCTCTGATCACTTGCTCCACCCCCCGCCCAAGCCTGACACCTCTGACCCAGGCTTCAGGCCTGGGCAAGGGGACCATCATATCCCCCCAATCCCCGGCTCCGCCCCCCGCCCAGGCCTGATGCCTCGGCCAGAGGAGTTGACCTTCATCACCCTCCGATCACCAATCACCGGATCGGCCCCTTGACCAGGCCTGAGGCCTCTGGCAGAGGTGTCAGGCCTGGGCAGGGGACCCCCAGCTCCCCGTGGTTGCAGGCTCCGCCCCTGCCCAGGCCTAACGCCTCTGGCCTAGGCGTCCGGCCCAGGCAGCGGGGACCCGCAGCTGCAGCGGCCCCGCGATCGTGGGCTCTGCTTTAGGCCCAGGCAAGGGACCCCTAGCTCCCGGGACTGCCAGCTTCGACCGTGCCCAGCTCCCATTGCTGGCTCCACCCCTACTTCCTGCTATCACTGGCCAGGGCGGCAAAGGCGCCTGATTCTCCGATCATGGCTGGGGGGCAGGGCAAAGGCGGCCCTGGGGCCGCCTTTGCCCTGCCCCCCAGCTCTTAGCTCCCCCCTGGGTTTCAGATCACTGTCAGTGGCAGGGGGCTTCTTCCTGCTTTCCCTTCCACCTCCCTGCATTGTGCCTACATATGCAAATTAACCGCCATCTTGTTGGCAGTTAACTGCCAATCATAGTTGGCAGTTAATTTGCATATAGCCCTGATTAGCCAATGAAAAGGGTATCGTCGTACGCCAATTACCATTTTTCTCTTTTATTAGTGTAGATATTAAATGCATTGGGTTGCCAGGTGAAAGGGAAGTACTTCCCACTCCTCTCCTTTTAAAATTTAGTTATAGAAAGATGAGTATTTGCTAGAAAACAGCACTTGTTATGGGAGACTTTCCTTAGCCATCCAAAAATTAAGATCAGAAAACAAGGAGGAACCAAGGAGACAAGTCATCCTTGCAAGCAAACTTGCCCAACAGATATTCTAGCTCCTTCTTGGAGGAAGCAGAGATCATGCATGTCGGGGTTGAAAAGCAGTTGATGCTCCTTCCTTGTACAGACGTACCTCGTTTGATTGAAGTTCATTTTATTGCATTTCATCAAGGTTGCATTTTTTGCAAATTCAAGGCAAGACCCTCCACCAGTAAAAAAAAGATTGTGACTCGCTTAATTGCTATTCTCACTTTATTGTAGTAGTCTGGAACCAAACCTACAATACCTCAGAGGTATGCCTACATATAGAAGTCATTAACTCAGCAATAAGCCTTGATTCTGAAAGTGAAAGAAATAGAGGACAGTGGTGAGAATATTTTCTCAGGGTCATATTCTCTAATGCTGTGATCTTCAAGCTAGGAACAACAGTGTACTCCTGGGAGGCCATAGTCCATGGAGATGTCTGCTGAGGCAGGGAGAGCCTGCCTGAGGAGGCTGGGGCAGGGGCTGTGTTGACATGGGTGACTAGCACTGTGTGAGTGTGAGAAACTTTTCCAGTATCCAGGCAACAGGAGGCAGAAATACATACCTGAGGGCCCAGTTCAAATCCTCAAAGAGCAAATGGAGTTTGGGGGCTTAGAAGAGGAGTTCAAGGCTTGTGTGCTAAAAGTGAATTCCATCTTATCTTTTCACCCATACCTCAGGGACAGGATTTTTATAGAAGGTGAGCGAGAGACTGCATTTTCCCCTCTTGGGGATGCTGTATTTGATGCTGTCATATACTCTCCGGATCCCCTTGTAGAATTAAAATAGTCATTCTGCTCATTGACCACCATTTTGAATGCTGATGGATCACATCTGTGTCCTTTAAAAAATGATCTTGGTTCAAGGTTTGTCTGCCTTGCCTCCATTCAAGACATCACTAAAGGGCCACTCCACCTGCAGAGATCCTCATGGGTTGACTGTGGCTGTTCTTGTAATTACATCACAGATGAGCTTTGCTTCTCATGTGTCCCAAACAAGCGGCAATTTCCTTAACCAACTAACTTAAATATGAGACTAACTTGATATTAAAATGCTTTGCTAGCCGCTATGAAAATCAAAATTATGACACTGTCTCTGACTTGGAGGACATTTTAAATTATAGAAATGATAAATGACTCCAAAATATAATACTGTGTGGCCTAAGTATAAGGTGCTAAGGCATTCATCCATCAAATCTTAAGCATCTGTATGTGCTTTGTACAGCAGTATAAAGATCAGTAAGATGTGTGTCCTGGCAGTAAGGATTTCAGTGTGTTCAGGGAAGGAAAGACCTGTTCTTGACAGGAGTTTTCTCATGGAGACTCAATTTGTTTGTTTAAGTGCTCACTTCCAAAAATAATTTATTTGAGTTGGTTTATAAGAAGTAATTAAGTATTTCATTGAGGGCTGGAGTATGATGGGGTGGGAGGAAAACTGCAGATTGAAATAATAACGTGGAGGCAGTAAGTAGAACATTTTCTTACAACAGTTTCTGATAAGATCTTTTAAAGTTGTAGCCAGAGGAGAATATTTCACAGGCAGTGGAGTCCAGCGTGGAGAGAGGTCTGAAGACCAAGGTAAGGATTTCTGATTTTGAACAGTAGAAAGCATAATACATTTTATAGTTTATCTCCTATATTTATTTAAAACCTTATTGTGTAGCTCACAATCCCTTTATCTCATGTCCTGCCATTGTTTATCGGTGGTAATATCACAATCACTATTGTAACAATCTCATTTCATGGCTTTCTCCTTCATTCCACTTCACTTGAATCCATTCTTGACCATGTTTGTCATCTCTCTTTAAGAAATAATTAACTGTTGTTGTTTTAAAACAGTTTGGGGTGGTTTGTTACACAACAGTGGATAACAGATATATTATTTGGACTCACACAATGGCCTCACTCAGGGGTGGCCTTGAAAGACAGCAGTGAGGGGCAGTCTCTTCCATTGGCAGAGGTTTGGGTAGGATGCAAGATCATCTATTTTGTGTCAAAAGAGGAGTACATTGATATAAGCTTATATGTGGACTCTTTAGCAGTGATAAATGGTTGCGCTTATTGGTCAGGGGCTTGGAAGGCGACCAAAGATGTCTGAGGAGGAGACATGTGAATTGATACATAAACATAGGCATGAAGTGTGAATAGCTTTGATTTACATCATAATGCCCACTAGAAAGAATCTGCTATTAAAAGGGCACTAAATAACTACATAGACTAATGTAACCAATTGACAATAGACAGTCTTAGTCAAAAGTCACCCCAATGTTGCACAAAGGATTTGTTCGGGAGAAGGATTCAGGAACAGAGGTGTGCACGGGCATGACAATATGACCCATCTCTCACCAAGGTGGACCCAGTACTGATGCTGCCAGTCATCTAATCTGCCAGCAGCAGGACTAATGCTGACCCTCTACGATGGCACCATCTCTTGAGTGGATCAATCAGACAAAGTTGATTACATTGTGTCCATTCCATCTTGGGAGACAGAAATTTATTTGGAGTGGCATTCTCTATGTGATTGGCTTTCCTACTCATTAGGCAGCATTATCATCCAAGAGCAGACACAATGTTTGATCTACCAACACATGGTCCTACATAAATTTCATTGAATCAAGCAATGCGGTTTTATTGCAAACAAGGTGTGACAGAAACCTGATCACAAGACTCACTGTTCCTGTCACATAACCTACTACCCTGATTCTGCCAGCCTGATAGCATGATGGAATGGCTTTTTGAAGACACACCTAAAGTGGCAACTTGGATATTATATTCTGCAAGAATATGGTGCACATCTTAATCCTCCAGGGTGAAGAGCACACCCTAAGTCATCAGCTATTATATGATGCTGTGTTCCCCAAGGGAGAATACATGGATCTGGTGTATCACAAACACACACAACAGTGCCAGGCACATGTTTGTTTAATTCTGTAGTAAGCCCTTTCCAAGATTTTTTTATTGCAATTCTCATATTTCTTTCCAATCTATATATATAAAGAGCCAGGGTCCATAATGTCAAAAATGACCAAAGGCTCGACCGAACACCGGAAGTCAGTCCTGCAGTCAGTGCTGGGTTGCCATGGCTGCCGCTCTGCAGGCTCCTCATCGACCCAGCACTGACTGCTGAGGGGGGCTGCAATCAGGCCCGGAGAAAAACGCAGGGTCTGATCACAGCCCCGGTGGCAGTGCTGGGTCGGCGTGGCGGAAGTCAGTCCTGCAGTCAGTGAACATAGGGTCAATTAATATTAAGTGAACATAGGGTTCACTTTGAGAGGAGTTAAAAATATAAAGTACAGTGTAGAGCAATTACTTATATTATTTCACATAAAACTTTTTTCAACTAAGATATTTTCCTTTATTTAAAATGTATCTTTATTGTTGAAAGTATTACAGATGTCCCTTTGTTTTAGTCTCCCCCCCCACCCCCCCCCACCCCCGCCCATTGATCTCCTCCACCCTGCACCCGCCCCTTCCAGGCCTTTCGCCAGACTATTGTCTGTGTCCATGGGCTATTCCTATCTAATACATAAAAATCTAGAAAGATTTAGAGAAAATAAAATAAAAGATATGTCAGGTAAATATTGAACGGAACAACTAAAATTGCTGCATGAATACTGGATAGAGGCTTGAAGCCAAAACACAACTCATGAGATAAAGTGAGTCATTGTAACATAAAAAATGTTATGCCCTGACCGGTTTGGCTCAGTGGATAGAGCATCAGCCTGCGGACTGAAGGGTCCCAGGTTCGATTCCGGTCAAGGGCATGTACTTTGGTTGCAGGCACATCCCCAGTAGCGGGTGTGCAGGAGGCAGCTGATCGATGTTTCTCTCTCATTGATGTTTCTAACTCTCTATCCCTCTCCCTTCCTCTCTGTAAAAAATCAATAAAATATATTTTTTAAAAAAGGTTCCTTTCACTAAAGAGATAAGATAATTCCTAATACTTATACACATAATAGAAGAGTGTGGAGGTTCAGAATGAGTCTCACCAAGATGTGTCTCAAAGGTATGCAGATTTTTGAGCTAAGGGCAATTTTAGCTTCAGGCTCAAGTGAAAATTTTGCCCCTCCCTTTAACTACCTAAAAAAAATTGAATTAGAGGCCTTGCCCATAATAAGACATTATCCTATATAATAAAGGCTAATATGCAAATTGACCAGACAGCAGAATGACTGGTCACTATGATATGCACTGACCACCAGGGGGCAGATGCTCAAAGCAGGAGCTGTCCCCTGGTGGTCAGTGTGCTCCCACAGGAGGAGCGCTGCTCAGCCAAAAGATGGGCTCATGGCTGGCTAGCGCAACAGCGGTGGTGGGAGCCTCTCCCGCTTCCGTGGCAGCACTAAGGATGTCAGACTGATGGTTTAGGTCCGCTTCCCATAGGGAGCGGGCCTAAGCCATCAGTCTGACATCCCCTGAGGGCTCTCGGACTGCGAGAGGGTGCAGTCCGGGCTGAGGGGTCCCCCCCTTTAGAGTGCACAAATTTTATGCACAGGCCTCTAGTTTTAATATAATTTCATAGATTTTTTTTTGGCTTCTTAAGTCTGGTATTTATGTAATTAAACATGGAATTCATAATATGTACGGAGGTTGGCAGCATGTATGTCTATGTCCTGGAAATTTTATATCAATGTATACATGCATAGTTAATCTCAGGAAGGGATCTATATTCTGAAATGAGTTTGTGTCTCAAAAAATGTTTATTGACCGTGTTCATTGATTGTGTTCATAAGACAAATTAAAGGTTAAGGTGTGCCTGGGAACCGACTCCCTGTCTCTTACTCAGAGCCCCTGCAGAGACTCTTCCTAGCTGTGCAATTTTGAACATGTGATTTAACATCCTGAGCCTCTGTTTCCTGTATAAATTCGGATGTTAATACTGACCTCATTGGTTCTTTGTGAGCACAAAAAGAAATGATACATGTCCAAGGCATAACAGAATATGAAACTTAGTATTCAAATCACAGTTATTACAGTTGTTAATATTTGCAAAATCCTGTTTGTGTTTTTTTTGTTGTTGTTTTATTTTTTGCAGAGAGGAAGGGAGAGGGATAGAGAACTAGAAACATTGATGAGAGAGAAACATCGATCAACTGCCTCCTGAACACCCCCTACTGGGGATGTGCCGGCAACCAAGGTACATGCCCTTCACCGGAATCGAACCTGGGACCCTTCAGTCCGTAGGCCACTGCTCTATCCACTGAGCAAAACCGGTTAGGGCAAAATTCTGTTTTTAAGTCGGTTATTTAAAACTCAGCGGTTGTCATTTGTAATGTCATTTACACTGAATGAACTCTCAGACTATTGAAGAGAGCATGCAAAATATATTTAAAGTACATTCTACACCTCAATTGACTACATAAAATTGTCCTAATAGAAGAGAATTGAATTCCCATGGGTGGGTGGAGTGGAATATCTCTATTCATTCACTTACCCATTCACTGAACTTATAATTTTCATCACTTTCTTTTTTAAAGGTACTGTAGTGCTGATTTCCTTCAGGAAAATATATAGTCAGAGTCATGAAATCCTCTCACACAGAAGTGCTAAGTAGACCAGACACTCCCTGCCACCTTCCAGGTGTTTGCCTGTGGGCATCCTCACCTCCTGAAATTTGAAATACTTCCATGACTTTAGCAAGGCCTGTATCCAGAGATACTTCTCAGACTCATGCTGGTTTCTTCCATTTGTTTCCTACCAACAATATTTTTACTACTACTAACTTTCTTCCTATCACTGTCTTCAACCACATAAGATAATTTATATTCAATTTCTCCCCGAAGTTAAATGTCTCCAAAGAAAGTGCCATATACATACATATATATATATATATATACACACATATATATGTATATATATATATACACACATATATATATGTGTGTATATATATATATTTTGTTTGTTTGTTTGTTTGTTTTTTACTGGTAGCAAGGGGGTAAGAGGCAAGGGCCAATAATAAGTAGAGAAATGTCCAAAATACTATCCCCTCCAAAAGCCCTTAAAAATAAATTATCCTGGTAGTATAACAGAATCTAGCTCCTGAAGTTCATGGTTTTTCCTTGATTTTAACTACAGCTGAATTTTTGTTCTTGAAACTCCTCCACAGAGTAAATGACAGATCCCATTTCCTAAGGTTTGCCCACAAATGAATTTAGGTTTTAAACCTACCAAAAATGATTGACAATGAAACAAGATTAAGTTTTGATTTCTTTAAAAAGGCCAAATGGGCAGCTTTTCATTGGCATCACCTTTCAGGCAATAATAAACTAACATGCTATTTAAGTCTGTCTCAAAAATGGAATGCCATATACAAGTACCCATTTTTCACTGTGAGAAAGATTTTGCTTATTCTGACAGTCTAGAACCAGTTAAAATCATATTAGAATGCCAATCAGCATTTCATGGTTTCTCAGTCAGCCTGTGTTTTCTGTCTAAAGCATAGTAAACTTTCAGATTTCATTCAGAGTCACTTCACTGGCTCTGTGAAGAAGTTAAACAAAGCTGTATTTAACCTTTCAATTAGGATTCTGAGAACACTTTGGGCATGAGAATTTAAGCTGTCAGATTTTCCTTCTGGGATGCTTTTCTTTCACAAATTAGTGTTTCTCAAAAGCATCCCATAAAAATAATGACACTGATATTCTAGATAACTAAAGCAGCTGTGTTTCTTTCAACAGTTCTCCTTGAGCTAGGAGATACAATTTTACAACCATAATTACATAACAGGCTGTCTTTCCAAAGCATTTTTAAAAACTAGCATTCTGTGCCTGCAGTTGATGAAAATAGGCTCCACTGTTAGAAACATATACTTGTGAATAATTGTTTTTAATTCTCAGAAACATGCTTCATGGCCAGATAAAAATGATGAATTCTAGGCACTTATTAAAATGTTTTGTCTTTCAAAGCGCATGGTTGGAAATGGAAGCTATGCCCCCTCTGAAACACTTACCCATCTCTTTTATTATCTGCTGCCACAGCTGTCAAGTATGAAAAGAACTTTATCTCCATATAACAGCTGGAAATCAACAAATGATATTCTATATGCAAAGCTCTATGTTGTATCTTATACAGACAGAAAATATGAGCCATAGTTTCTGTCTCAAGTAGTTAATCTCTCTATATAAAAGCCTAAGTGACCATTATGATCGGTCGACTGGTTGCTATGACACGTACTGACCACCAGGGAGCAGATGCTCAACACAGGAGCTGCCCTGGTGGTCAGTGCGCTCCCACAGTCAACCTCCTGCGGCCGGCCAACCTCCTGTGGTCCCTCTCCCCGGACTGGGCAAGACAGCCCCAATCAGCCCTGATCACAGGCCAGACTGAGGGACCTCACCATGCATGAATTCATGCACTGGGCCTCTAGTAAGTAAATAAGGGAGAAGAGACATTGATGTAAATAACCATGTTGTAAGGAAGAAAGTTCCCCTTAAAGATCCATTTTATTTTAAGGTAGAAAACTGAACTATAATGTGATGTAATGTTTAAGAGACTCACAGAAGAGGAACCTTTGATCTTTTTCAATATCATTTCACCTTACTTGGTCCCTTTCCCATTTCCTGTACTCTTTCCCTGTCCCTCTCATAAATAAATACAGGCACCAAGCCTGAAGATTTGCTTTCCACAAGGGACATGCTTCAGGATTTATTCACAGGCACATGGTCTGAGGCCCTTTTCATGCTAAGCATCACATAAATTCTACAGCTCAGATGCACATCTTGTTTCTTATTCCTCTCAAAGTGTTATAGATATTTGGTCACATTTAATCTTGACAACAGGACATCAGTAGAGACTGATTGATTTATTAAGAGAGTCAGTGGAGACACACATAGGCTGTTATTCCAATATTTCAACTATCCCACTAGTTATGAAATGGCATTAGGTTCTGGTTTTCCATAAGCTCTGACCAAAGAAATTTTTAATTAGGCTTTAATGATAGTTTATAACAATAATTAGCAATTCCTAGAGATCCTAGAACAGCTGATCTCACAGAAATGGCCCCTCCACCCTAGCAGGGAAGGGAAAATCAAAGGGAACAAAGAGCTTAGGGATCCACAAGCTCAGGACACAGTCCCTGCTTTATCTCCTCAGAGTTCCTGCTGCCCCAAGTGAGTGAGTAATGATTGGAGGCTCTCAGGACCCTCTTCCTGGCCATGAGCTGGGGACACAGAGCTGCTATTGGAAAAGCCAGTGGTTTGTAGAAATTGGGCCCAAATCTCTAGATTTTAGTTCTATTTTTCTTATATTGCTTTTTTTAGTCCCACAGAATATACCACTTTCCTCACGTAATTAACTGACAAATATACTTTTGCTTCCAACTCTGAGTCCCACCCCATTTCAGATCTCATCTTTCTTTTCTCTTTTCCATGCTCAGGCCTGGAAAATTATTTATGTAATTAAACATGGAACCACTCTTCTTTAACCTACCCCATTATTCACTACTCCGGATCCATGCTCACAGTGAGCCTTTAGGAAACAGGCTAGGGTGGCAGGGGTGGGGGCTGAGGTGTCACAGAAAGAACATTAAATGCTACAGTACAAGCTGGTCTTTCAGGCTTTGTTGACTTTTGACACCCTATGTTCACTTCTGACTGTGAAAGGCAATCATTTCATCAACGCAAAACAATACAGCAAAGCTGTAGCCATGTTCCAGGGACTGTCTAGCACTTCGTCTCTCCAATGTCTTAGAGAAAATACCTACTGAATCTCAGCCCACACTTCATTCTGATACCCTTATCCCTCCGTATGTTTCTGTTCTTTGTAATTAATTATATACATTTCAATACAGAAATCTCTATTTTAGAAAATAAAATGGTAAAAATAAATTTCAAACAAGCTTGGATCTTCCTGAAAAAATGTAAGTATTCACAAAACAGCCATTAATATATTTCATGGATTCATACAACATTTTCTTCAAAGTATCCTAAAGAACAATAGCGAAAAAAATCCTAAATTCTTAAGTAAGCATTAGACTGATACACATATTCAAAGCAAGAGCTGGTGAGAGGGTATTTGTTTTCATAAAATTCCAAGTCCCAGTTAATTATATTAATAGCAAAGCTTTCATATTAAAGCAATTCTTATTCAACATCAGTTTTCACTAATAAAACCCAGATAACAAATACAAGCAGTAACATCATCCCCGATTTACCTCCAAAGTTAAAGTTGTAGATGACTCCCTGTGAGCCAACAAGTATTTCCAAGTCAAGTCTGTTCTTGCTGTAGATTGCACGACACCAGATGATCCTTCATTGCCCTGAGTCCAGAGGGTACCCAAAATTCTACATTAAACAGCAAAATAAGAAGTCAAAATTGAGGGAAGTGGGCTCTGGTTCTTGTCATTTTCACTCCATAATCTGAGACTATTTTTTAAAATTAAGTAACAGAAAATTCCTCTACATGACAGTGTTGCCACTGACTTCTCTGAGAGAGAAATAGACTGATGTGTTGGGGAGGGGTTGAAACTCCCTCAATCTCCTCATTCCTTCTAACCAATTGAGTTACTTCTCATTGAAAACTCTGGTCCTATTATAACAGAAATGCAGTTATCTGTGAAAGATTTCCAAGAACAGCGTTGGCCTTCACTCTTTAAAGCAGAACCTCTTCAGGATTCAAAAAATCCAAACTCAAAACTTCCCACATCCCTAAATGCCACTCTTTGCTATCTGTTAGTTATAGCTTGCTAAACTTTCTGCCAAGGTTCCCTCAGGCAGTTTGAGAAGAAATAAGAACTTTGAGAAGAGAATAATGAGGAACAAAGAAAAAAGTCACTGAAAACACAGGTGTTTCAGCATAGGCAACTCCTTTTCAGTTATCTTTCAAAGAATGTGCTGATGCTATTCTCATTACCAATGTTTCCTTAGGTTGTAGTATTTTATTATAGGGCAATAACAGAATTTATGGGGTTCTATTAATTCAGTCCCCAATGCCATGCCCAAATTGGCATTTAATATATAATTTTATTTTTTTCTACTTATTTATTTGCAATTACTGTTGACATTCAATATTATATTAGTTTCGGGTATATATCCTAGTGGTTAAATATTTATGTAATGATTCCCCCAATAAGTCTATTACCCACTTAGTACCATACATCTATATATACAAAAGCCCAGTGACCAGCATGGCGGAAGGACCAGAATGACCAGAATGACCGGTGGCTATGACGTGCACTGCTGCAGCCAACCAGCCTGATCTGGGCCCTGATTGGCCTGGCTCCTGATCGGCCCCCAATGCCCCGATGGGGGCAGAGCCGGCCAAATGCCCACAGCCCCTTACCCCCACTGGCCCGACACGATGGGCCCCCATTTGGGCTGGCCAGCTGGACCCCACCCATGCACGAATCGTGCACTGGGACTCTAGTAGTTATTATAAAACTAGAGGCCCAATGCACAAAATTTGTGCAAGAGTAGGCCTTCTTTCCCCCGGCTGCCAGCACCGGCTTTCCTCTGGCACCCAGGACCCGGGCTTCCCTTGCAGAGGGAGGCCCCACCCACCCTCCACAGCCCACCAGTGGCCTGGGCCTCCCTCTACAGGGCCCCCAAGCAATCGCATCGCACCCGCCTTGGCTGGCCTGGTGCCAGTGGGTGTTGTAGCGTGGTCTCAGATGGCCATCCAGATGGTTGTCTGGATGGTCATTCCACTGTTCAGCCGTTCGGTCTATTTGCATATTACACTTTTATTTTATAGGATTATTGACTATATTCACTATGCTGTATTTTATATTCCCATGACTCTTTTGTAACTGTCATTTTGCTTTTAGATAATACCTGCTATAACCCAAAGGAGCTAAACCAGCCGTGGGCAAACTACGGCGCGTGGGCCGGATCCGGCCCGTTCGGCTGTTCTGTCCGGCCCGCGGAGCCGAAAGAGCGGGGGGGTTCTCTTGCTCTCCCCTCTGCTCCTTCACCAGCAGCAGTGTTAACATGTATTAGTCACACAAACACTCCACCCATGCTTTTGTTCCGGCCCTCCGGTCCAGTTTAAGAACCCATTGTGGCCCTCGAGTCAAAAAGTTTGCCCACCCCTGGGCTAAACACATTATAAACTAGGAGGGTAATAAGCAAATTTCATTTAATTTACTTTTACAGATAATTTGAATTACAGTTTTGTAGGCATCATGGCGTCATGGCCACACATGGAATCCAGGTCTCTTTTCTAAGGTGTCCCAAGTTCAAAGCCACATTGTGCTGAAAAACGTTTTTGCTTAATCTTTTGGGAACTGCTGCCATGCAACCCTTCTGTCAGTGGAGTGTGCCGCAGATACATTGCTATTTTCTTCTTTAACCACTCTCCTGACTTTTCACTCTTTACTTCTTCATTGTTATCTCTAGAGATGCTGCTAGAAATCTTGAAGTATTAGTGTGCTTCTTTGAACTCTTAACAGTTTTGACAATACAGCATCTATATATATAAAAGCCCAAGCGACTGTTACGACCAAACAACTGGAACAACCGGTTGCTATGGCGCGCACTGACCACCAGAGGGCAGATGCTCAATATAGGAGCTGTCCCCTGGTGGTCAGTGCGCTCCCACGGCCAACCACAGATCAGCCCACTGCCCGCCCACTGTGGTGGCAGCATGGCGGTGAGGGAAGGCGGAGGGGGAGAGGTGGGGAACCGCTCAGTGGTGGGGCGCCAATGATGGTGGCCTTGGCGTCTGGTGTCCATTCCTTCTGCGCCTGGCCCGGCAACTGTCGCCTCCTCTGCTGACCCTGCTGGGGCCTTTGGGCCCCAATCGGCCCACCCTGATCGGCCCTGATTGCCAGCCAGGCCTAGGGATCCAACCCATGCACAAATTTCATGCACCGGGCTTCTAGAAATATAGTAATTGTATATAGTGTTCTACCTAGGTCACGTGGGTTTAATCTCCCCAACTATATGGGAAATGCTTTAAAAGCAGAGTCTAGCCCTGACTGGTGTGGTTGGAGTGTCATCTCTTATACCAAAATGTGACAGGGGTGTGGGTTTGATTGTCAGTCGGGGCACATACCTAGGTGCTATTCGATCCCCACTTTGGTGTGTATAATGGATTTTTTTTTTCTTCCTTCTTCCCTTTCTAAAAACAATGGAAGGAAAGAAGGAAGGGAGGAAGGGAGGAAGGGAGGAAGGGGGGAAGGGAAGGAAGGGAAGGAAGGGAAAGAAAGAGAAAGAAAGAGAAAGAAAGGGAAGGAAGGAAGGAAGGAAGGAAGGAAGGAAGGAAGGAAGGAAGGAAGGAAGGAAGGAAGAAAGAAAAAGGGTTTACATCTTATTATTTTTACCATCTTCTCAGTGCTTTTCCCATGATGGACACATAGGAAGACAAAAAACACCTTCCAAGTTCCTGTCTCCTGCAGAAGAGCTGACACCCTCGTGTGCTCTGCTACTGTAGAGATCTCAGCCCTGACATGTCCTTTCCTTACTTGTGTTTTCTTGCTACACAGTGAAATGTCCTGTCCTCATAGCTCAAGTTGATAAGTAGTTCTAGCAATAATCTTCCATGATTATGGTGTTTTACCAATGGTGAACTAACGACAGACCCTGCCTTTCTAAACTGATGATGAACCAGGATCATGGTGAATTAATGTTCAAAAGATCTGGAAACATGCAGGGTTTTGAAAACCCTGAAATTACATAAAAATTACCTAAAATTATATAAATTAGGTGGCCAAGGACTACAGCTGGACATCAGGCTAGATTTAGTCCCCACATCTGCTCATTCAGCATGTTGCCTGCTTTAGTTACTTCTTTTTGCTTCAGGAAAGCTGTTATAGTAAGTGTTGATCAAGAATGAAAGAGTATGAGTGTGGGGGGAGGGGGAGTTGGAGGCTAATGGGAGGGATGAGGACACATTTGTAATACCTTAACCAATAAAGAAATTTTAAAAAAAAGAATGAAAGTGATCATGATGATTTTCAAAAGCATAAAATGCACTGTAGGAAAGAAAAAAACAGGTGAAATGTTATTTTCTTTTTTCATAGAGCTACTATGTTTGACATATTTAAAGACAGAAAACAGAGCTCTGGAAATAGGATAGAAGACACAAAAAGTCCCCCATGTTTTTAAAGAGCTGATGAACTAAGAAAATCAGAAAGAGAAGTAACTAAAAATGAGTTAACAAAACTGAAGAAAATTTTGAGTTTTCTAGAAACAGTGTAATTTAAACCGTCACACAACGCATTAATCTTAATCTTCTCACAATTGAAAACATGATGTCCAAGTGTGTGAGCAATGAAGCAAGTGAAGGAAATAAATTTGTAAAAGTGTATTATCTTCATGTAATACTTGTATTCACAATATTATTTTCAAGGGTCTCTGGAAGAAAATTGATTCACTTATAAAAATGTTTTCTGCCCTAACTGGTTTGGCTAAGTGGTTAGAGAGCATAGGCCTGCGGACTGAAGGGTCCCAGGTTCAATTCCGGTCAAGGGCATGTACCTTGGTTGTGGGCACATCCCCATTGGGGAGTGTGCAGGAGGCAGCTGAATTGACTTTTCTCTCTCATCAATGTTTCTAACTCTCTATCCTTCTCCCTTCCTCTTTGTAAAAAATCGATAAAATATATTTTTAAAAAAGAGTAAAAAAAAATGTTTTCTAACGTTAAATTATATCCTCATATTTCTTCAAAAATTTGACATTTTATCCAAGAGAGCATACAGTTAGAACCAGGCTATCCATGAGTAGCTTATTGAAGGGGTAGAGCTGATTTGATTTGCAATTATTAGTCTATAATGACCACTATTGAAGTGTTTTATTATTTGGTGAAAAGTCTAGTTTCTTAATGTTAGCATTTCATCTTACCATATTTATTTACTTAGTAAATTTAACCAAGATTGATGGCCGTATAACTAGGATTCAATGGAGCAGGATGACTAGTATTCAGACTTTAGTTCACTTTGATCTCACTAGCTGTGTAACTTAGGTAAGCTACTTGATTTCTCTATGCACCATTTTCTCGTCAGTAAACAAAGTTACTAATAATTTCTACCCTGTAAGATTATTGTGAGGACTCAGTGAAAGAAAACGTGAAAAATACTAAGTATGGGTCAGCTATAAAGCAATTATTTGATTAATATTAGTTGTTTTCACTCCTGTGTTAATACAGATACCAAATCTTAAACCAGGACATGTACAAAATATATTAGGGAAATATTTCAAAATCCAGCAGTTAGTACCATAGAGCTATTGTTTTCAGAAATTCTATCTGTGATACATACATTTTAGAAATTTTCTTTAAGCCTTTAGCAAAAAGTAATAGTGGATTTGGGGGGCAGATAAAATTAGTCATGCTAAACTATTGACTGTCATTAGGAAATTTTCAAATTTACAAATTTTTCTCATAAAATATTTCTGAGCAAATTAATTTTTTCTATGTATCAGAGCTTGCCATGGTTTTGGCCTCTCTTTTCTTAACACTTTAACACTTTATTGTCGCTCTCATAATATTAACATGTTCATCAAATAAGTTGTTATAAAATTTGTAATTCTTCCTCTCAAATTGAATTATTTTCAACATTAATTGTAAGTTAAGTATGCACAAAATACAATGTTGGGATGCAGGAAATGGTAGAATGGAGAGGTAAAGAGAACATGAGGCTGCGTTTTTACAGATCTGGATTCTAGTCCTGGCTTTGCCACTAATAAAGCATGTGCATTTTACAAGTATAATTATTTAACAATATTAACAACCAACATTTACTCAGTCTTTATGTGCCAGGCACTCTTCTAAGTTCTGTATGCTTATTTGCTTTACTGAGTTTTTATAGAAATCAGTTGTTAAGAACTAGTAAGGATCTGAGATTCTACTGTACTTGGAAGCAAATGTATTAGCCTGCCATAACTTCATGGACATTGGCAGAAGACATAAGACTCCTAGGTCATAGACAAAGACCTCTATTACTTACACTAATGTTCATAGCCAGAGTGTCAGCATTTGTACCAGTTCTCTGAGAGCCAGGTGATACCTCTACACTCAGTGGGCCATGTTACACAGTAGGAATCCTGAGATTAGGGGACCTAAATCTTCTATAATTGGCAGTAAGCACACCTCACTTTTGCTCCAGAGGGAGACATTATCTTTTTGTTGTTGTTGTTGGAGAGTAAGGAAACCTTCCCTTTGCTCTGGAGGCAAACACTATCTCTATCTTTCAAGCCTGTGGTCTATACAAACAGTTTTGAAAAAGCAGTCCAGAACAAAGGTGTTCAGTGTCTCTGTTCAAAACATAGGCAGGGACACAAGAAACCTATGGAGAATTGTCTACCAACACTCATGAGTAGCTATTAGAATGAGCTGACTTCATAAATGCAGAAACTAAGGAACTGAGGAATTCCTAAGTGGCTAAATAATTTGCCCAAGGCTTGTGTGGAACTGTATTCAAACCCAGTCAATTCCAGGAGCCTAGTGTCTCAACCAATGCAATCAAGTCATATTCCCTTGAATGTAATTATTTAAATATATAGCAGCATGCAAATGAAGTTATAAGTGCTATCATTCCTGCATCTCACTTTCCTCATCTATAAAGTGGGCAAGGGGCCAGGGGAAAGAGGGCTTGGGTTAGAGGCTCTCTGAGATCCTTTCACATTTAACATGCCATAATTCTAATGAAAAGAGAGCATGTATAAGTGGATGCGATGCAGATTGGAAACACAGAGAGGAAAATAAGAGCACCTATTTTATTCTCAGTATACATTTTAAAAATTTTATTAAGACCTTTGTACTCCTTAATTAAGTTTTATGAGATTCTTGAGAGAAATGAGTATTGGATTACTACTTAGG
This sequence comes from Myotis nattereri, assembly GCF_964212035.1. Taxonomy (NCBI): domain Eukaryota; kingdom Metazoa; phylum Chordata; class Mammalia; order Chiroptera; family Vespertilionidae; genus Myotis; species Myotis nattereri. Next base: position 38,066,336 of record NC_138082.1, read on the forward strand.
GTATTTCTGGCCTTTCTAATAATAGCTCATGACTAGAGTAAGCAGATACTTTATTTTCCCACTACCCCTATCATGAAACTTCCTTTTTGTTATAATATGAGTGAGAATATTATCTAAGAATAAGATGAGGGCAGTCTTCAAGCTGCTCATGCCTGGCATGTTACCAGAGAAGCATGTCCTGGATAGAGCATTACCAAAGAAGGCAAGGAAAAGGGAAGAAACTGTAATAACATTAGTGAGATAGTCAGGCCCTGTGTCCTCTTCACTTCCAGAGAAGATCAAGAGATTTTTTTTCATTGGAATCTGGCTTTAAAACTATATTTAGATATTGACTGACACTGTAACCCAGAACATAATATTAGACTCTATATCTTATCATCTCAAGTTAGATTGTGGTCACATGCCATCAATTTCATAAACCCTTTAAAAATCTTTTTTTTTTTTTTTTTTGGCCAGAGAAGTGCAAGAGGAGCCATCTCCCTCCTTTATACATTGATGTCCATTAAAAATCTATTCTTGACCCTTCTCTCCTGTCATTCTATCAACTTTTTTCAGAGTTTCACATCTACTTCTAGGGCTTTTAAGACCATTAAATGCTAATGAGTCTAAAATCTTTATCTGTGGTTCTCTTGAGCTATGCAATCAACTTTCAGTTTAACATCTCTACTTGAATATGTCAAGGATTTTTCAAATTCAACCTGTCCAAAGGGAACTCAGTATCACGAATGTGCAAACCCACTTTTTTTCTCCTTAAATGTTTTGTATATCATTTAAGGGCCTACCCATCCACTCAGACTCCTATGCCAAAAACCTAGGCACATTTTACTTCACTTTCCTTATTCAATTAATCACCAAGTCTTGTTAATACAACCTTTCTAAATGTTCCCATGTCCACTGACATCTTTGCCAAAATTGCTAATCATTTTGGCCTTGACCATTGTATCATTTTGTAAGTGGTCTTTGGAGCTAGAATTATCTCTATAAAATGCATACCTGATCATGTTAACCTTCTGCATAAAGCCTCTTAACAGCTTTCCAGCTACCTGCTGGATCAAGTCTGAATTCCTAATATGACTTATAGAACCGCCATAATTGAGCCACTGCTCTCCTCTCCAGCCTCATATTGACCAGGTATCTTTATTTGAGCCATGCTAGTCTATTTTTAGACCCTCAGATCAAGCTCTCTCTTATCATCCCTCATAGACTATCCCTTCTGCCTTGGACATAATTTCCATTATAAAATAGCCATTCCTACTCACCCTACTCTGCTTAACAAATCACATACCAGAGAGAACTTCCCTGCCCCCTAGACCACTATAGGTTTCCATAGTGCCTTGAGCTTCCTCTATCATTAATACTGGTTTCGTTTTATAGTAATTATTCATAGCAATACTATCTGCCTCACTGGACTTTAAGCCTGGAATTGCTAAGCCTGGGATGGCAGTGAGCAAGCTTGAATTCGTAGCATCTGGCTTTGATCATGGCACTGGTAGGGACATAATAAAATATTATTAATGAATGAATAAAGAATTTGCCAAGCAAGAAATTTGCCAGATGCCATCTTTTTTACATGAAGGTCTGGAGTTACCTCCTTTTAGATCCCTTTCCTAATATGTATATGGTAGAACCTAGAAGATAATTTTTTGGCCCAGGGCTCAAAGTGCCTTTGGTTTCTGAGAAAGTCAAGATTTAACAGCAAAAGTTAAAACAGTTCAGAATCAGTCCTCAAAATAAGAAAGAGGCAATGTCAGATTTTTTTTGTGTGTAGTTTATACATTATATATCTTTCATATTTAAAAAATGCAATTTTATAAAATGTAAAATTATTTAAAATCGTCACATTTTTCTTTTTGATCCTCAATTTTAAAAGATTTCTTTCCTCAGGAGCATAGCAGGACTCTTTGTTCCATTAGGACCTTAAGGCAGGGTGTATAACCACATTCCTGCCTCCAAATTCAGTTGGTGTCTGGAATGCCATTAATATATCACCAAAGTATATTTTGTATTAAACAGCAACAGGAAGGAGGAAATGCTGTCTAGAACATGACAAATTTAAATTATAGGACTGCAAACAAAAATTTATGAAAGGTCTTCTCCCTACTCTTAACCCACCAACTCTAAGGACACTTCTGTGATGTAGGAGGTGGGAGCTATTCTTGTGGGTTCGAAGCATTGTGTTGGCTGCTGAGGCAAGAAGTAAAACTAAGGTTTTCTTCAGTTCAGGGGGAAGAGTCGGGAGAATAGGGGAAGAAGAAAACTGGGTCATACACTTTCCCTTTTCTACTTAACTACTTACCACAAACTATGTTGTGTTCATGATCCAGTGATAAGTAATTGTGAAGTGTCTGGGAGAAACCTTGGCCAACAACAATAAAAAATTTGAGTGATTGCAAAATTATGATACCAAGAGATAAGGAGTTCAGACTCCTTCCTTTTGCCCCATCAACAAAGCAACATGACTATAATTAGGTGAGTACACCTTCAGATTTACTGAGGACAATCCTTGTTTAGTCTGCTGTCCTGGGCTAATTATTAATCATGATGCTGTTACTCTAAAAAAATGTCTTTGGAATATAAATTGTTATATGGTTATCCTAAGCATAATAGGCATTTAGCATAACACAAACTCATTTGGATGTTTTAAAATTCTTTTCCTAAATTAAATGTATTGGAGTAATGTTGGTTAATAAGATTATACAAGTGTCAACTGAACAATTCGATAATACATCATCTGTATGTTGCATTGTGTGTTTACCACCCAAAGTCAAATCTACTTTTGTCACCATATATTTTACCTCCTTTACCCCTTACTGTCTCCCCCCATTTCCCTTCCCTCTGGTAACCACCATTCTGTAGTCTGTCTATGATTTTTTTGTCTGTCTTGTTTGTTGTTGCTTTCAGTTTTATATCCAAGAGCAGTCAGGAAAGATAAAGGAATAAAAGGCATCCAAATTGGGAGTGGAGAAGTAAAGTTGTCCGTTTTTGCAGACAATATGACTCTTTATATAGAAAACTCTAAAGACTGCACACTCAAAAACTATTAGAAACAATAAAACAAATATAATAAAGTTGTAGGATATAAAATCAATGTACAAAAATACATTGCATTCTTACATATTAACAATGCTAGTTCAGAAAAATAAATGAAAAAAACAACAATTCTTTCTGCAATTGCAACAAAAAAATAAGATAACTAGGATTAATCTTAATAAAGATGTGAAGGACCTATACACTGAAAGATATGACATTTTTTTCTTTTTTTTTTTTTTTGAGAGCCTACTATGTACCAACTGTGAAGGCTCTCTTTTTCATTTGCAATCTAATTTATTTTTCACAACGTATCCACTAGGTAGATGATATCACTCTTCAAAAGACAGAAAACTATAGTAAACAAATATTAAGGCGTTACCAAAGTACATGACAGCCACAATTAAAACCCCTTTTGGGAAACTGGGAAACCATTCTCTTTTAATTACATTATGTGCAGGGTCAAAATTGAGCCTTAAAAACACTCTCCCTCCATTTACTATAAATAAATCAAACGCATAAACTGAAGCAGCAAGCAACCCAGAAAGTCTAAATTTGAGACAGAGTCAGGTTTACTCCTAGATGATGACTAAATCGGCCACACACACTGTAATAGATCATAAATTCTAACACAGCCCCAATGTCCTAAATGTGTTCTAGACCACTGTCTACACGTCTGGGGGCTCCCTTGAATAAGAAAAGACTCCTCCAGGACAACTTGCACTATATGCGTCTCACTCACTTTGCAGCACTGGGAACAGAACGGAACTCCTCCCTTGCCTGCTGCCCACGGCTACCAGTCTTTCCCACACCCCAGATATGAAGAGAGATAATAAGGCCCTCAAATAGAAGTTTCCCGATTGTGAGTCATGGCTTACTCAGCCTTTGTTATAGAGAACCTGGCAGCCTTTGACACACACTGTTGATTTTGGCACTCTTAACTCCCCGTGCTCTTATCAAGAAACAAGTTACATGACTAATTTGCTTGAGAAATCACCTCTGTAATGAGTATAATAAGAACATCCTATGTTAAAGGGCTGGTGTTTAATATATGGTGTTTAATGTTTGTATATATGAATATGTACTCTTTCCTTGAACAATGCTTCACAGCTAATAGTTCCTCAATAAATATCTGTTATAGTGAATAAAATAAAAATACCAAAAAATCTAACAGTATTATAGGGTACTTAATATGAGTACATTAAGAGCTTTATGGAGATTATCTTCTCTCTCTCTCTCTCTCTCTCTCTCTCTCTCTCTCTCTCTCTCTCCCTCCCTCCCTCCCTCTGTCTTTTTTAAAATATATTTTTATTGATTTCAGAGAGAAAGGGAGAAGGAGAGAGAGAGATGAAAGAGAATCATTGATTGGTGCACATCCCCTACTGGGAATAGAGCCCGCAACCCGGGCATGTGCCCTTGACTGGAATCAAACCTGGGACCCTTCAGTCCACAGGCCGACGCTCTATCCACTGAGCCAAACCAGCTAGGGCCTCTCTCTCTGTTTTTCCATATGTACATATACACATCATATACTATATACTAGTATACTATGTATTTATGCACCTGAAATAAATGAGCAGTATGTATTATACAAGGGCATGTTATCAAGAAAAATGTAGTATTGTAGTCATTTAAATTATGTTAGACAACATGTATTATTATATAATAATGTGGTATCCTTATCTGAAAAACATAGATAATAATATTACCTAATTATTGGGGCTTCCAAGTAGACAGAATTAGATAATGCCTGTGAAGTACAGTCCCTGGCATCTCTCAGGTACTCTATAAATTAGTAACACTCGCTTCATAACTCCCATGAGACTTTGCATATAGACAGGTACCTATTTAGTTTAGGAGAAAAATCTTGTTCAATATTATGTGTTAAAGGCACTGTTTTAAAATATATACACTTGTTCTATCATTGTAAATATTGTTACATTGTTACTAATAATGTAAACTTAAAAATATTAGCTTTAAGGTTGACTTGGGAGGGTAAAATATTATAGCCTAGAATTTTCCAAAGATAGATTCTGAAAATTTCTCCTGAAAGGAGACTTTTTATAAAATGTACTTTGATCCAAAACAATGGAAAGGAAGATAAAATAGCAAAGTTCTCCTTATCTAAAAACTATAATTCCTGCACTTCAAGGTTAGTCCTTGATTAATTTAGAGGCAGGCCATGCTCCTTGACTGCTCAGGAACAAGGCCTAAGCCAACCAGCAAACAGTGCTGCCCTGCCCATTAGAGTTTTTTTTCAAGGAAGAAGAGGTGATCTAATTTAAGTCATGACCCAAAGAAACATTCTAAAGGTTTCGGTAAAGAAATTTCCTTGTTCTTGCAGAAATTGCTGAAGGAGCTGAGTTCTTTTTCATTGCATATTTCTGTGCATAGTTTCAAGGCTTAAAATGGCTGCAGTCATCTTGCCAGTGTTTGAGGGTTAGGCAGACACACAGAGGAGCTAACAGCTAGAAAGATGCAGAGAAATAGAGCTGCCTTAAGAAGCCCCTCAGATGACTCTGATGCAGACTAATGTTTGAGAACCACTGGATTAAGCCAGTTTGAGTCATATTTTCTGCTACTTGCAGTCAAAATATATTAAATGTAACATATAGACTTGTAAGTGTATGCCAATCATTATGCTTAATAAAAAAGAGATTGCTTGAAAGTATACTCAAGTTGGCTAATGATAAATTAAAATGAAAAATTAAAGAAGGGAAATCCTGGTATATATGATGGGACTGGAAGATTGCCCTGTTTAAGCTAATAGTAAAACGCAAATGCTTTCCACCTAAACTGATGGCTTTATATTCCAGTTTCACTACTTACTAACTGCGTGGCCATGGGAAAACTATTTTAGTTTCGTCCTCTGCAACATGTAAATACATTGTGTGCTGTTTTGAGCGTTAAATGAGTTAATAAATGGAGAGCAATTAACTTTTCCTGACATACAGCAAGCACTCAATAAATGTCAGCAATTATTATTATTCTCGCCATCAGCAGGCCAACTAGTTACCACATCAGAGAAGTCCTGAGGAACTAACCACACCTCACTGCACAGACCACAGTAATATTCTTTCAATAATGTGGAGTTGTTGGTGCCAAATTACACTCATGATGGCATTTGGATTCAAAGTCAGTAGTTTTATTACAAAATTTGTCTCACTATGGGGATGGCATTATAATTGTTCATTAAAAATTCCTCTGAAAAAATAGCTCTCAGAATCTAATTAAATGTTATTTTTAATGTACTTAACAAATGTCTACTAAAGGCCAAATTATAAGGCATGAATATTAATATTTTGTTATGTAAAATGTACACACACACACACACACACACACCCCTCTAGTAAAAATAGAAAAGACTGGATGTTAATAGACCTGTTGCAGTTTTTGTCTTTAAGTAAGGGAACTATGGTTTGTATTTTCCTTTCTATATATTCTGTATTTTAAAAGTATATTTTTATGTTGCCATTTAATAAAAGTACACTTCTAGAAAGCACATATAAAAATTACTTTTCTTTTAGAGACTATCTCAATGGTCAATCAATCCTATATTGTACAGCATTCCGTTCCCAAATTGTAGGGGGGTTTTTTGCTCCTATAACCAGATTGGGTCAGAGTTCACTGCCTGGGCCAAGTCCTGTCCCTGAACTTCAGGGCAGAAAACCAGTGGTGGATGCTTCAGGGCAGAGCACAAGCACACAGACACGCCGTTAGTGCGCCAATGCCAGTGAGCCAGCCCGTTCTGCCCGAGAGTCCTGTGGGCTTTAGTCTGGGAACGCACAGAAGGAAGCTGACCAAGTGTTCGAGGTTACATATCTCAGGAAGATTCCTGAGCCAGAAACAAGCCTACGGTCTCATTCACACTTTCACTCGCCGACAGCTACATTCTCCCGGCTAGACTTACCGATGCTGAGAATTATGCACTTGTGAACCATGGTAGTGAGCAGCCATAACCTAGGACTCCAGAAAACAGCAATGCACAGCCAACAAGGAGAAGGTACACACATTCTAATCATGTTTAATGTACTTTACTGATTTGTAACCATTCGTTTTCCTCCCATACTCCTTTGTACGTTCTAAACTGAGCAGGGGAGGCAGCGCATGGCAGCCATACAGCACACTTACTAAGAACTTGACCCTGTACTCAGACAGCCCTGGGATTGAATCCCACTCTATACCAAAGAGCTGTATGACCTAACAGACTCCTAACCTGTCATTCCTGTGTCCTTAAGCTGTTGTGAGGGCTAAAATAATGCATGTATAATGCTTAACTTGATACCTTATACAGAGGAAACACTCAGTAAAGGCTAATACCTAATAATATTGTTGTTGTTCTAGATATTCTGTTCTTTTATCTGTGTTTTCTGCTATTATCACAGAATGGTGTAGAAGCAGCAAATGCCAGGGAGATAAAAGCCTTCATATATATATATATATATATATATGCTTTTTCTTTTATCTCTGTAATGAAGAGAGAAGTAAAAATAAAAACATATGTAATGTTTTTCAGACAGTGACACTTTAATCGTTTCAGAAATGCTAGGCCCCTAGAGAACAAATGGCTGCAAGGACACAAGTATACTGTATAATTGCCAAATGCAAGGGTCCCGAGCTTGGCAGCTCACTTGTAGTAACGCTGAAATTCCTAAGAGCTACGAGCTTCTTGCTTTCCCTCTGACGCCCACTGTGGTTCAGGTTGACTTGGAGCTCCGTTGATCTCATCTCAGTGTGAACACTTTGGGCCAAAGCCTCAGCAAAATCCAGGCCTTCCTCTCTCCATCCCTGATGTCTGTATTTAAAGCAGGTAGATGCCAGGCTCCCCTGGGACTTCCAATGGAGCAAGTCACTTGAGGACCCTCCAAACTTTGGACAGTCCAGGTCAGACCAGACCTCATGTGCCCTCTCCAGGCCCTACTGATCTTCGCCGTCTTCTCCCTTTGCCTAACCCACAGCCTCTCAACTGGGAAAAAAAACAGGAAAGGGAAGCCCGGGCCACATCAGCAGACTGGATCTTATTTTACAAGGCACCGACGGACAGTACTTTAGTATATGTTATTGCAAGAAAACCTTGGGCACTAGATTGTTTCTTATGGGAAGGGAGCAGAGACTTGCAAACAACATATGACTTTCCACAGTGCAGTTATATTTCTTTTCTCCTGGGCTCTCATTTGGAGGATAAATAAGGAAGACCTTGAAGCCAGTTTTGGAAAGACATCAAATCATAAAACTGAAATGATCCAAACAAATGATGCATCTATTTAAAAAACCCTTATGGAATTCAAAAGGACAATACTTTAGAGGTTAACGAGGTTATTTTGCTAATTAGGGTCCTCTCTCTTCTGCCAGAATACCATGTTATAAAACCTCAACTCTGCCAAATATCTAAGGCTTAGAGTTATCACTGCATCTGTTACGTGATCTGCAGAATATCAAGGTTCTCAGACTCTTTGTGTCAATGAGGGAAAATATAGAATTCTGGATTTGTTGTGAGGTTTATAAAAAAGCATTATTCACTTCCTTTTCAGGTCCTATTTTCTTAAAAAAGTAACAGTTCAACCTGTTTGCCCAGCCCTTACTTTTATTTTATTGTGTACTACATTCTATTGTTAATTAACAATAAGAATGTTCACTAGGGAAACCTTTGATGGATTCATTTTTCAGAATAAAAATAGCTTGGTACTCTTAAAACTTGTACAGAAGCATAGATTTGGAGTCTATTAGATGTGGTAGCAGCTCTTGAACTTCTAAGTCAATGCAGGATTAATTCTAAAATGTTCTTACACTAAACAACTAAAATAATTTCTACTCAAGGTTTAAGAAATGCAGATATTTCAGCAAAGATCAAATCATCAAAGAATAATAACATAACTCAATTCCAAATACATTTATTAATTATAAAATTACCATATATCTAGTCTCTTCCATTGACTACTCATCCAGGATTTCAATGAGTTAGAGAAAAAAATCAGGATGGGGAATTATTCAGGAAGCAATTTTGAAGTAGACTAAAGGAAATCATAGGTACACTGAAGTAAGGAGATGTGCATTTTGTTAAACAAATGTGTTATTCTAAAAGAACAAGGTACCTATGAAAATATTTATAATTTATGCCATCCAAGTTCATGTCTTTATTATGATTTCAACGTGCCCTAGGCCAGAAGACCACTTTTTTAAAAAATATATTTTATTGATTTTTTTACAGAGAGGAAAGGAGAGGGATAGAGAGTTAGAAACATCGATGAGAGAGAAACTGCCTCCTGCACACTCCCTACTGGGGATGTGCCCGTAACCAAGGTACATGCCCTTGGCTGGAATCGAACCTGGGACCCTTGAGTCCGCAGGCTGACGCTCTATCCACTGAGCCAAACCAGTTAGGGCAGAAGACCACTTTAGTTATTTCACAAATCAAAGAGGGAAGGCTCCCAGCACAGAGATCCATCAAGGATAGTTCTTTCTATGGTGTTGTGAGTTGAATTGTGCACCCTCCCCAAATTATTATGCTGGAGTTCTAACCCCTAGTACCTCAGAAGGTGATTTCATTTGGAAATAGGGCTGCCACAGATGTAATTAGTTAGATGATGTCATACTAGAGTAAGGTAAGCTCCTAATCTAATGTGACTGATGCCATTATAAAAAGGAGGATGTTTGAAACAGAGACAGGCACAGAGGGGCACGCCATGGGAAGATTGGAGTTGCATTACCATAGCCAAGGAACTTCCAGAGGGAGAAGAGAGGCCTGGAACAGATCCTTCCCTGGGGCCTTCCGAGGGAGTAGAGCCCTGATGACACCTTGACTTCCAACTCTGGCCTCCAGAACTGTGAGATAATACATTTCTTTGGTTTGAAGCCATCTTGTTTTTGATGCTTTGTTTCAGCAATTCTGGAAAACTAATGCAGATTTTTTTTTTTTTACTCTTCTAAACTTTATTTTAAAATATATTTCTTTATTGATTTCAGAGAGGAAGGGAGAGGGAGGGAGAGATAGAAACACCAATGATGAGAGAGAATCATTGATTGGCTGCCTCCTACATGCCCCCTACTGGGGATCGAGCCCACAACCCGGGCATGTGCCCTTGGCCAGAATCGAACCGGGACCCTTCAGTCTGTAAGCTGATGCTCTATTCACTGAGCCAAACCTGGTAGTGCTACTCTTCTAAACTTTGCTGCCCCTCTCAAATGACACAAAAATGCCAAACCAAATATAGAAAGAATTATGAAGCAGAGGTGTGACCCTACACACTTCCCATTCACCTCAAGTCTCTTTCCTCCTGACCCTCTCACATGCCCAGACCACATGCCATCAGGGAGGCGATTTCCACAAGAGCAGCTACATCCGCCTTCCTCAGGCCACGCTCTCTGCAGAGGCAAAGCACTGCCAGCCTTCTGTGCGGGCCCCACTGACTATCTGGCTGTGTTAAACCAGCCTTTTGTCAAAACTTTCTTGTCTGATTTAGTTGGGAAGTTTCATGTGTTATTTATTTATTAAAATACTGTTATTGATTCCAGAGAAGAAGGAGAGTGGAGTAGAAACATCAATTATGAGAGAGAATCATTGATCAGTTGCCTCCCACACACCCCAAAGTGGGGATGAAGCCCACAACCTAGGCATGTGTCCTGACTGGGAATCAACCATGATCCTCCTGGTTCATAGGTCAACGCTCAAACACTGAGCCATGCTGTCTGGGCTACATATGTCATTTTAGATGGGAATGGGCCCCTTGTAGCAACTGCCTCCATCTTTAACCAACAGGGCTGAAATTCAACAAAAATAAGATCTTTTCCTTTCTGTTGGCCTGTGAAATAAACTGTCCCCCCTAACACACACACACACACACACACACACACACACACACACACACACACACTCATTGTTCTTTTGCTCTCAGACACACTGCAAATTCATTAATGGACCAAGGCCTTACCAGTAATTCTCATACTCTTGTAAGAGCTTATAAAGGGAGTGTTTGGGGCCAAGCCCTCGAAGCAGGATTCAGGTCTGGGAGGAAATGATTCATCTTCCTCTCAGGTGATAAAGTCTCTGATTGGATACAGCCATCTGACGACCATGGCACACTAGAAGTCAGCCTCAGTTCTGAGCACACAGTCTGAGTGGCTTGTTGGAGATGCCTACAAACCCAAGGCCATGAGCAAGGCTGTGACTTGGTCAGAATGAAACATAAGGGTACCTCTGACCACACCCAGTTTACTCGCCAGGATATCTGGAAATATATACTATGGCTGAGTGATACTGCATTAAATAGTAGACAAAATAGCATAGAGAAATCAAATCTGTAGATAATCCAGAAAGGACATTTTGGATAACACTTTTGCTATTCTGTACTTTTTAAAAATATATATATTTTTTTAATTGATTTCAGAGAGGAAGGGAGAGGAAGAGAGAGAGAAACATCAATGATGAGAGAGAATCATTGATCGGCCTCCTCCTGCACACCCCACAATGGGGATAGAGCCTGTAACTCGGGCATGTGCCCTGACCAGGAATCGAACTGTGACCTCCTGGTTCATAGGTAGACACCCAACCACAAAGCCATACCAGCTGGGCCCTATTATTGTTTTAATTTTTAATTCCCTCATAACAAATGACATTGTGCATATTTCCATATGCTTCTATGCCATCTGCATATCTTTAAACACATTTTTAAATACTTAGATAATATACTGACTGTTAGAGCTGGATTGCAATATTATATCCCTTTTCTATTTAAATACTAGATATTCCCCCAAGAAAACATCCTAAAGTTTGCCTCTCTGGATTACATAGATAATATCTCCCATAATTCCAACATTATTGATAGAAGTCTATTTTAAATGATGATTATGCATATTTAGTAAGTTTTTATGGGCAATGTACATAATAATCTTAAATATTTGTACTGTTAGAAACTTCTTCCTTCCACATCCAATAAGGAAGATAGTACATAATAGTATAAATTACCTAACACTTAAGCAGAAGACTCACACATGCCCAGTTAATAAGTGTCATGCTTTGTGTCCGTAGACAACTCACTTTACTGTGTGAAACCTCAGTTTCCTCCTCTGTGCAGGAGGGGGTGATTGTAGATGTAGATCCTTGAGAGCTTCTTCTAACACTCTGGTTTTATTCTTTACTCCCCTCTAGAGACAAACACTGACCTGAGGCTCATCATCACAGTATTCTTTTCTTTGGCTACCTTTCCTCCTCCTATTGCCACACTGAACTCCCTTTGTCTAGTTGTTAGAACCCTTTCCAGACCACTCCTTCAGTACAACATGTAATTCTCCTGGCTTTAATTATCTGGAGATCACTTTCCTTGTTAATTTGCTGTGTTTTAATTTTTTACATCAAATCTAATTAGGAAGAACTTGCTTTGTCTGAGAGTAATTAAATTTTATCAGGGCAAATTAAGTATAAGCGGATGGCTTTATAGTTTATCTAAAAATCATCCTGGACTGCTTACTAAAATCTAAATTAAATTCCTTTCCGTCCCTTCACCAGGAAGACTTCATGAAAAAAAATTTGGGATTCTTGATCAATTTCAGCTTTTAAACTACTCTCTTTTTAAGGGAGTAGTTTAAAAGCCAAGAAATTGACCCTGAAAAATAACAAATCACCAAAGGGTCTAACTCAGGATATATTTTGTAATCTCTCTTTTCCTTGCTGCTAAATGTATCCTGTTGCCTTGAACGAAAGGAATACACCTACCTTATACAGTGAGCAGTTTTCTCTCCAGGGGGTATTTCGCTCATTCAAGTTCACCATGGGTCAGGCTAAGAGCAGTCCTAGTATAATTCATATTTCTTCCCATAGACATTCTTAATTGCTTCAGGATGTATGACTAATTAGAAAAAACATACACAGCAGGCACAGTATGAGCACATAAAAACCACCTGCACAGGTTGCCATTGTGTTTAAGTCACATAGATTGCCCTATGAGTCATTAACTTTCCTAACAAGTCCTCAAAATCCATGTATTAGCAGAGAATGTATACGAGTGCTTTCAAAAATTCAGGTATGTCAAGAGACAACAGGAAAGCAGCATTTTCTCCTCACAGGGAGTAGTTTACAAACCTAGGGATTATATAGTTATTACCAGAAAAGTAAAACTGTCTCTAATGGGTAAATATATTGTTTTCCAGTCTCACACAGATCTTGAAGCACAGGTCTTGGTTCAGGGGCCTGAAGGTGTTCATTGTTCCTCCCAACACATTGTCATTTAGTTGATGAATCTGAAGTTGCCCCTATTCTGGCTGGCCAGACATACTCATGGCCTTGTCGATATTTGAAATTCAATAAATGTTTAGTATTGAATTAGAAAAGAGAAAAGTGAGCTTTGAATAAGGGATTAGGACAGGGGTGGGCAAACTTTTTGACTCGAGGGCCACAATGGGTTCTTAAACTGGACCGGAGGGCCAGAACAAAAGCATGGATGGAGTGTTTGTGTGAACTAATATAAATTCAAAGTAAACATTATTACATAAAAGGTCTTTTTTTATTTTTTTTTAGTTTTATTCATTTCAAACGGGCCGGATCCGGCCCGCGGGCCGTAGTTTGCCCACGGCTGGATTAGGAGGTCTCATCTTAAGTAAAATACACAACTGAAACCATAAACATGTCCCAACAAACAGGGCAGCTTTATGTGAGGTGGCACGCTTATCTGATCTGCCCACTCCGGGTGGGCCCTAGAACTTGAACCAGAGTAGATCCAGATACTATCAGGTGTAGTAATAGCTGGAAGGGTTTTAGATTGGAAATTTATGAAGATGACACATTTAAAACGAAGGAATAACTATGTATATAGATTACTACGGAGTTAAACATGCGATCCATTGCAAAAGCTTTTCAATAGCATCACAGGTTCCTGTATGATCTAAGGAATTGATTCTTTAACAAAAAAATAAATAAAATAGCCTTACATGCTTTTTGGATCTAAATTTCTAAGTTTCTAAATAGTTCTATATAGTCTTCAACCTGTGCAGGTTCTACAGAAACTCTTGTGTGTGTCCAAGTTGTTCTTTTCCTGGAAAAATAATAATAAAAGCTAACTTTTGTTAATGATTAGCACATTTGCAGAACTGTTCTAAACTCCTATGTGTATTAACTCACGTTTCTTCTATCAAGGCCTCTATGGCTGTTTTCCAGAACATTTTCTATCTCAGACTTGAACTGCTCAGTCTTAGACTTAAAACGCTGTCTTATCAGGAAGGAGTCGGCTTTCCTTCAGTGTCTCCACTGGAGTGGGTGGGGAGTCAGTGATTGGGAAAGGCTGCTCTGCCTTCATTGCCTTGAAACCTGTGTATCTCTCTCTGTGTCCTGCATGCTGACTGCAGGAGTAAACTTCTAGAATGTAACTTCTAGACTAGGACCAAGTTGGAATCGCTTTGCCCATTACACATGAACATGGATAATATTACCCTCCCTATGAATGATCAATAATAGAGCTACATGCAAAAAGTCATGATTACCATTGCAAAATATTACAATAATAATCTGTTGTCAATTGTTCATGAATTATTTCATGCCCATTATTTGCACAGGGTATATATGTACTTTGTAACACCTAATATAGCTGTACTGATTCACTTTTCACTTACTTCCCATCTCAGATATATTCTACATAGGTGTGATTCTAAATAACAAAGAGTTCCTCCCTGTCTCTTACTGTAAACCACATTGTGATGTATAGTTTATTCCCTTTAGAAGGATTCTACACCTGGCATTAGGGGTCTCGACTTATGATCTCTGTGTCCTCTTTAGCACCTAATTCAGAAATAATATAATTACTAGTATTTTAAAAATGACTAATAGTTGAGTCTTCTCTACTAAGTGCTCTATAGTCGTTATCCTCCTTAATCCTCACAACACTCTTGTGAAAAAGGTACTATTCTTGATCCCATTTGACATATGATCAGAGTCTTCTTTGATGATATTAAATAATTCAACAATTAAGAGTTAGAAAGCAGGTCTTCTGATTCTGGAATCTGATCTTCACCATTACAGCTGTGTCTCACACATCGTGTTCATGCTAACGAAACAAATCAATTCATTTGTTGGGTGAAAGCAGACCCTACCATTCTTTCTCTCTGGTCATGTTAAATGAGTAGGGAGGAAAATAGGGAGAAACAAAAGAAATCCTTTATCTTCAGCAGCAGCAGCAGCAGAGCACCCCAAAGTTTTCCAGGGCGGGTATAGACCTGGAAATGTTGCTTTGAGCCAAGGGAATGTAGTTGGAGTTTCAATGCCTATCATCTTGCCTCATACCTAGAAGACACTCAATAAAACATTGAATTGAATCTAAATATGTTCACCAGGACAGCTAGCCTCAGAATGAAGGGAAAGGTAACAGAATAACCTAACCATTGGATTATCATGCCAAGGTCTGCAATCTGCTTTTGAAGTCCATACATAGAGCCTGTGAGGTAGCTAATGGCAATGCCGCCGAGCTGCTGTTATTCATGGGGTTTAGACATGCTACCATGTTACGCTGGCACAACATCCTTTTTCCCTTTCAGTCTTCACAATCATCCATGATGGAGGCAGGACAGATACTATTATTCGCCTTAAGAATAAACACTATGTTTGGTAGTAAACACATTTAATAATGTATGGCAGAGAAATGGTGCTGGACGGAGACTTGATTTGGGATGGAGAACACAGGATACTGTGTATAGAGGTGTGTTGTGGAATTGTGCACCTGAAACCTATATGATTTTGTTAACTGGTGTCACCCAGTAAATTCAATAAAAATGAAAAGATGAGTGGCAGAGATTTGAGTCTAAGAATTTTGAAAATTGAAAACTTGCCAAGGAGCAAGTTTGGGAAAATTAACTTTGGTGAGCCTTTTATTATTATTTTTTTAATATATTTTTATTGCTTTCAGAGAGGAAGGGACAGGGAGAGAGAGAAACATCAATGACGAGAGAGAATCATTGGTTGGCTGTCTTCTGCAGGCCCCACACTGGGGATCGAGCCCACAACCCAGGCATGTGTCCTTGACTGGAATCGAACCTGGGACCCTTTAGTCCGCAGGCCGATGCTCTACCCACTGAGCAAAACTGGCCAGGCTGGTGAGTCTTTTAAATCTCGCAGATATACATACAGATGCAGCCTCATATTTTCAGAAAAGCCCTGGATAATCAGGAACTCTGCAGTCCACCTGAGTTTGTGGGTCCTAAAAGTAGCCACCACTGATAACAGCTGTTGGTTACTCTGCATTAGACTTTGGTTATTTCCTGGTCTTCAGTGAAGTCTTACTAAAGTCACAAACTGGTAACACTTGTGCTAAGGAGAATTAGCAAGGGCAGAGAGCCCCTTCTGGAGCTGAAGAGGAGGTATCAGTGGTGATCACCTCACTCAGACAGGCCTACCCTGGTGTCTGCAGGTCTGGGCAGGAGTACAAAGGAGATGTGCCCAGAGCCAAATACTTAAACATTCTGAATTAAGCTACCTAATTGCCTAGAACAGGTCCCATCTTCTTCCTTTGCCAAGTCTACCTTCATAATGACCTGGTAGGCCAGTTCAAATTCAGAATTTTCCCCCCGCTCCTCTGCCCACTGCCCATCCTCCATCCCCCTCTCTTCCCAAGCTGGCTCTGTCCCATATGAGGAGGGGTCTTATTCACTCATGAGTGGATATCCCTGGCCACACTTTTAGTCTACATACACACTCTCACAGCAAACAACCACCCTAAGTTGGTCCTTTAGCCTGTAGGGTATGTACACTTGAGTGTTCTAGCTTTAGGATGAAGGCCCCAGGAAGGAAGCCTGAAATCCCCCTGGGCAGGAGATTCAGGAGCCCCGGAGACCCAGAGCATGGTCTAGAGTAGTGGTTCTCAACCTTCCTAATGCCGCGACCCTTTAATACAGTTCCTAATGTTGTGGTGACCCCCAACCATAAAATTATTTTCGTTGCTACTTCATAACTGTGATGTTGCTACTGTTATGAACCGTAATGTAAATATCTGATATGCAGGATGTATTTTCATTGTTACAAATTGAACATAATTAAAGCATAGTGATTAATCACAAAAACAATATGTAATTATATATGTGTTTTCCGATGGCCTTAGGCGACCCCTGTGAAAGGGTCGTTCGAACCCCAAAGGGGTCGCGACCCACAGGTTGAGAACCGCTGGTCTGGAGTGACAAGTAGGCCCAGTGGATACTCCACCTCAGGAGGTGGGGCATGGCTGGAGGAAAGTCAGGGCAGACCCTCTTGCCCAGTTCCAAGAGCAGGAATCCAGTAGAGACCAGTCTTCTCAAATGGCTACCTCATAAATGTAACCCCAGCAGAATCAACAGTGGAGTTAGAGAAAGAGAGAGAGAGAGAGAGAGAGAGAGAGAGAGAGAGAGAGAGAGAGAAGAGATCAGAACAGAATAAACTAAAAAGACTCTGCCAGAGATCAAAGACCCTTAAGGAGCTCTCAGAAACGGCTGGGGTGACACCGAAGGGGGCTCATTTCAAGCAAGTCAACCGTTGGAAGGTTCAACTGTAAAATTATAATTTAAAAATCTGAGGATGTAGATTTCGGGTTGGAGGTTACATTGTATAATTCTTTGCATTCCCCAGAGAGGAGAAAATAGTCCACAAGAGGCTAAGAGGCTTGTCCACAGTCACATTTCTCTTGCACAGCAGAGCGAGCATTCCGATTATGAATCCAGTGCTCTCTGTTTCCAATACATGCTGAAGAAGCAACCAGAAGAGCCAAAGAACATTTGGGGCAGGTCTGTTATCAAAACCTCTGCACTGCATCTCATTCATACCTGGACGCAAGGAAGAATCCTTGCTTCATTGGTTTTCCTCAGTAGGCCTTCCCACCTCACTGACTGTTGCTGCTGAGTGAATTGGCCTTCTGGTGTTGGAGGGGTTTTATTTCCTTTGGATTCCCGTTACCCAGTTTACTGTCCTGCTGTATTATTTTACTGCTGCCACAGTGGATTTCTACTTTGAGTCAACAACGTTCACCCACTTCCCCAGTATGGGATTATTGACCTTACCCAGAAACTGCTTGCCTCATTCTCACGACTTGGGAATTTTTCTGGCCATTTTTAATGCCCCTTTTCTCACATTGTGTGATTAGTATTAAAAACCCTGGGTTTCAACTGATACTTATAAAAAGGAGCCAAGAATGGGTGCTACCTACGAAGCACCTAAATTGTACTGAGGGCCTTTATTCCCGTAGCAATCCTCTGTGACAAAACAACGAAAATAATGACTCGCCTCTCTTGAGTGCCCACTGTGCCTGGCTAGGCTCTGCCCATCTATTTGGGGATTTGCTGTCATAGCCCCTCAAGGAGGAGGGATTGCTCTCACGGCAGAAGTGAGGAAACTGGCAGGGAGCGTTACATGCACTGCTTGAGGCCGGTAATGGTGAAGCGAGGGTTTCAGCCCCAGTCTGAGTCACTACATGTTCTTTTTCTCATGTTCTGTTCCTCCCATATTTTGTAATATAGTAACTTAGTGTGCATGCTTCTTTTCCAGGAGAAATAAATCATTATTTATAGTTATTATTCTCTGACCCAGAAAATGTGATTGTCCTGGGAATGTGAGAGCTAGAGGGAACATTAGAAGGAGCAGCTAGTCTGACACTCTCATTTTATGGTTAGGAAACAGAAGGTCAGACACATTAGGTGATTTGCAGAAGGTTTTGCAGTGAGTTGTATATAAACCTAAACCCTTATTTTCCAAATTCTTTTGTTTGTTTGCTTGCTTCCAGAAACATTGTTACGGGCCTATAAGAACCTAATTTACCAACACTGGAAATGTACATGCATAATGTACTCTGTGGCATCATTTTTTAAAAATCCTTTTTAACAATGAAACCCAATATTCTCTAAAGGACTGTAAAAACTTTGAATTACCAGTTCTTAACTAAAAATTCAGGAACTGAAGAAAAATCTCTATACAGATGGAGTGTCACTTTTCAAAAGGTTAATAAAAAGTAATACTGCTATTATCAAAAGACTGATGAAATCTAGAATATTTTTAGATGAACAGTACTTGGGCTTTAAAAGAAAACCTTTATTGTATTACTCTTACATTTATAGCCATGTAAGTGCCCTATGAATTCATTGCTGAAATGAATTATGGTACCTGCTGTGATTTATAAAGCAGGACATAAAGTATGGCAAAATTTCCTTAGCCTCACTAATGTAATGCCCATTCCCCTAGCTCCGATAGTGATAAGCTCGAATAAAATGGCATATAAACTATGGGTCAGAAGGCCAACACATACAGCAACAAAACAAATGTGAATGAACATCGATCAGTAGTTCAGCCTTGATTGCCAACTATGCTGCTATTTCTACCACATCATTACCAGGAAATAATTACTATGTCAAAGAAAATGGGCATGGGATGCTCTATCCTTGCCAGTCCTGAGGGTGAATATACCATAAGGAATGTAATAAGGGACTAAAAGGATTAAGTCCAGAAGAAAAGCAGCTCATGAAAAAAAGGATATGCACAGGACCACACACATTTTCAAAGTAGTATCACTTATTATTCAGTGTTGCTCAGGCACGATATTGGAATTCTTACATGTCAGGAGCCAGAAAAAGGTTAAATTAATAGCTAGCTGCTATACTCAGCTTATCCTGTGCCTGGTAACAGGAGCCGTAGAACTGATGTTAAGTAGTTTCACTACCTACCCATCTACTGCCTCACTTCTCTACATTTCTCTCTACCCGCTTGCTGTATGCAGTGTATAACTGTATGAGCAGCCGCTCAGTCCAGCATTGACTCAATGAGTGTAACAGCAGTTTTGTTATTATAAGACTGCTTACATTTTTTAAAGTTTGGCTAAATCAACTAGGAAGTCCCCAAAGCAATTTTTCCATGTTTTTATGCCACTTTTTCTTTTTTTCATTTTGGAAAGAATTGTCATTTTTCTCTCTCAGGAGCATAACAAATATTATATTTCTATGGGTATGTCTATCACTTTCTGGAGATATTAATAACCAAAAGCAATGGCAAGTCTTTTATTTTATAAGAGCAGTATAGTATCTTGACTTGAACCAAATACGGTTGTGTGGTCTGAAGCTTTAGAGAAATTACAATCCTAAAATACCACTTATTTGGATTAATTGCAGGAAAAGACGATCTCAGTGTAAAGTAGTGTAGAGTCCTAAAGTAGAACCACATCAAGGCATGGCACTTTAACTTTCTGGGAAAAGGCATACATTCGGTGATACCTCACAGCATGAGCCACCACCATGACTCTGTACCTGTCCACTGTCAGATCCCCACCTGTCTTCACCTTCCTGCTGTCACAATGAGGGAGAATTCCCTTCTCCTAGGACAGGGGTGGGCAACCTTTTTGTGAGTGCGTGCCAAAACCAGCAAAATCTCTGACTCAAAATTCTTCTACGAGCCAACCCTAATTTTTTGAGAACATGTTACACCTACTTGATATCTCTTAAGGTGTACGTATGTGAAGAACCTTGAAGAAATAATAAAATTCATTCGAATGACAAAAACACAGTATATGACGATGAAAAATACATTTATTTTTTAATGTATACATGTACACTGATAGTCCGACAGAAAACTTTATGACTCCGTTTGATATTATCAGTGGGACTTTTGCTGCTGCATCACTGATAACAGAGATTTTACATCAGGCTTATATTTCGTGACCTTCAGAGATGTGCGCGAGCTACTACTTTCATCCGTCAGGCTACTCCTATTATGAGACTTACAAAATTCATCACTGAGAACAAAGATTCACAAGCGTATGTGGATGAAAACATGGAGAGTAACGCTGTTGCAAAGTTTTTTAAACAGAAAAAATTTTCTGGAATGGCATTCCAAGTCCTCAATAGTTCGTTTTCAACACTTCTCTCTGGTACTCCTATCTCTAATCGCTTTTTTTCAATGTTTTCCAAGTCAACTCTAAGGTCAATAAATGTCTGTTTCCATATTGAGCTACTCTGAAATTCAGTCAAAGTCAGCCATGTCTATCCATGAAAACATTTGTAAGTTTAGTTCCTCCAGTTTCATGCTGTCTGGAAACTTCATGAATTTTGCTGTCTCTTCCAATTCTCTGAATTTTGCAAATCTTGAGAAGAACTGCTCAATAGTTGACTCAATGATGTTTAAAAACAGCTTTTGAAGGCTTTGGCAGTCTGTTTTGTCATCTTTTGGGAGGTCTTTGATGTACCTCTTGAGGTTGGGAAATATCTAAATCTCTCACCATCCACATCCCTCTTAAAGACTTCCAGTTTCTTTTCAAAAGCCTTTATATAACCAAACATAACATCAAGTGTCTTGCCAGTTCCTTGTAATTTAACATTTAAGTCATTCAAATGTTCACAAAAATTGTAAATGGGAGATTATAAGAGAGGGTTTCGTGTGCCAGCAAAAGTTACTGGCATGCCATGTTTGGCACACGTGCCAGGGGTTGCCCACCCCTGTCCTAGGGCCATTCCTTCCATGTGTCCAGTGAATCATGGGACTTCTGTGGAACTTTGCACTGTTCATTACCTCCTCTCTCCCCACCTATCCTCAAACTCATTCCCTTCAAACAATTCTTCCCCTCAACTTTCAACAGGAGTTTCAACACACCCAAGTCCTTTCCCTCTTAAAGCACGCACACACAGAGCACTCTCTTATCCTTTTTTTGCAGGGCCAAGCTTTGTGAGCTTTGCTTCCTCATTTCTCTCGTTTCCCATTCATTCCCTCCCTTTCAGAAAATATTTTAAAGCATTTTAAATATGTGTGCACTTCAAGCTGCTCTGGTCTGAACCCCACTCTGCCTAAACTACTCTCGCTGAAGTCATCAGTGACCTTCGTGTTGCTACTGCCAGTGGCCATGTTCAATCTGTATCTTATTTGACATCTCAGCATTCAACATTGGCAAGCAGCCCCCCGCCCTGGCTGATGTGCTGCCCTGCTCCCAGCTTTCCTCTGTCTTCTCTACCATTCCCTCCTAATCTCTTCCTCGCCTAACCCAGGTTTAAATAATGCAACTCTGCAGGAAACTGAAAGTGTGCTTCTTTGCGCTTTCATAACACTGATTTCCCAGGCAGTTTCAACCACTCCTCTGAGTCATGTACCACTTGTGCACAGACAACTCCCAGCACATGTACCCAGCCCAAACCAAGATTCCGAAATCCAGGTGGACATATCCAATTGACTGTTCAACATCTCCACTTAGATATGACAGAGGCCACTGAAACTCCCTATGTCTACGTTTGAGCCACATTTTTCCACCCAAATCTCCTTCCTGCCAATGTTCCTTATTGAAAAGTACATCCCATGCACCCTATTGCTCCTACCAAAAGCCAGGGAACGAGGCTGAACCAAAACACAGACTATAGCAAACCATCCCTTCAACATTTATTTGGTGGGTGTGTTAGATTCCTACAGCCACCATAACAATTTACAACAAACTGGAGGCTTAAAAATAACAGAAATGTATTCTCTCATAGTTCGGGAAGCTAGAGGTCTGAAGTCAAGCTTCCTTTGAAAGCTCCAGGGAGCAAACTGTCCTTGTCTCCTCCAGCTTCTGGTGGCCCCGGGCATTCCCGGACTCAGAGGCTGCAGAAGGAATCTCTGCCTCTGCCTCTGCCTCCACAGGTCCTCCCTCTGTCTCTCCTCTTCTGACAAGGACACCAGTCATTGGACTGAGGGGGCCCGCTCTAAACCCAGGGTGATTTCATCTTGAGATCCTTAACTAATTACATCTGCAAAGACCCTGCTTCCACATAAAGTCACATTCTCAGGTTCCGGGTGGACATGAATCTCTGGGGACACAAACTCAACTTACTGCAAGGGGAGTGGAGAGAAACACTTTTCATAACTAAAAAGAATAAATACATAAAAATAAAAACATTCACTTCCACTGGTCAAAGCAAGAAACTCTTCTGGAGGAAATGACAAACCTCTTTTGACTTTTCTGCAGTTTTTGTTCTCCCCAGCTGTTTAATTTGTTCTTTCTGTGTTCCAAACTTAACACTGTATTGTTTGGCGCACGAAAAGATTTTTAAATTTTGATAATTTTTAAAAACAACCCCCCAAAAACCTAGTTTATTCCCAGTAAATAGCACTAAGTCTAATTGGCTTCAAGATTTTAACTAATTTTTAGTTGACTGATGTGAAAACATGTTCAGAAAGAGGCCTGCACTGGTGGGGGAGTATTTTTGTTCTTCAGTTTCTACTCAAGAGCACTGTAAACTTCAGCACTGTATACAGGGGCCTGCATTTATAGTCTACCAAGTTACCTGGTGGAGTTGCAATACCTTTGAAAGATCGGCATTTTGACAGCTGTCCTACTCTGGACCCCACAACACTCTGTAGCTTCCTCTCTCACCATGCTTGATCCTTGACAATGTCAAATTCCCTCCAACCTACCTCAGGGCCTTTACACATACTATTCCCTTTACCTGGTATATTACTTAAGATTTTAAAAGCACAGGTTTTGAAGTCAAGAAGACCTGCATTTGGGATCCTACTCTATTGTTTATGACCTTTTGCCAGTTACTGAACTTCTCTATGCCTCATTTTCTGTATCAACAAAATGTGAATGAAAGTAATATTCCCAAGATTGATGTAAAGATCCAATAACAAAATGGATTTCAATTTTTTTCTAAGTTACACGGCACTGTATAAATTCTAGTTATAATCATTACAATTATTCTAATACCACTCTCCAGTTGGAGGCCTTGAATCTCACGATAAAGTACAACCTGAGAGCAATGCTAAATGAACAGATCTGTCTCAATATGTCAGTGCTGGTGGAAAACTTTATTTTATTTCTCTTAAACTGATTGTGTTCTGTCTGTATTCCTGTCATAACAATATGTCAAACATGTGTCAGTCAGCCTCTATTTGAGTTAAGTTTTATTGCATGTATGGAAAATAAGGTGATTTTCTATACAGTTTTTTGTGCAACAGGGTGACCAGTTCATCTTGGTTCACCCAGAACCTTTCTGGTTTTAGCACTTAAAATCCCATATTCTGAAGACCCACTCAGTTCCTTAATGCCACAAAATCACCTTTCCTACAGTTTGTCCCAGAACAGGGCAGAGGCAAGTCCACTGCTCCAGTGGCCACCACGAGAACGGGAGAGGCCTACTGTGGAGGTTCCTAGGGGAGAGGTGACCCCCCTACCAGTGTCACATCCAGTCATGAGTTTTCATGTCCAGTCTGGCCAGAGCCCAAGGGATTTTAGGTCTGCTGCTCAGCCTTCTCAGTTCTCACCCACAGCCATCTATCTGCTAGGCAGTTACTACCACCTCATGGACCCAGAACCACCATCTTTCCAACTCCTCCCTCTGCCCAGTGTCTTCCCTCTCCTGGGTAGCATCTCCCCTTTGAATAAAATAATGTTTCTCCCCGGATATCTTCCCTTTTTAGGGAAGCTACCTCAGTGATTGGCTGCCAATTTCCTGCCTCCATCTTATTGCCACTTATTGTTAATTCATCTCCTAAGCAAAAGAGAACGAAAGCCTTCATTTTCATGTCTAGCTGATGTACCTTTTGGTAGGGTGCACATTATATCATAAGCAAATTATTGACAGGAAAACAGGAAGCAAGGCTACAAGAAAACATCAAGATCAACCGCAGGTATTTATAACCAAAGGACCATGCTGTTGACATGGTGTTTTTACAGTGAAGACATAGGATTCTTCTGCTCCTTCTGGTCATAAACACCCTTAGCTGGGGTCCAGGTACGGGTTGCTTTACACTGAAATGTCCTGGTGGGATTGAGTAGTGTCCCAGCAGGGCTCTGGCGTCTCTGACTTAAACAGGACTGTGCTGTTGTCTCAGTTTCTCACATCTTGTCAGAAGTCAGCAGCAATTAATCTGATGCTATCTGTGGCTGCTGGTTGCTTGTTTGCCATCATCTACAGCGTGAACCATCCCTCTGTTTATTTTGGTTCTTTTTAAAGGCCCTCTTTGTGGTCTTAAGCACTGTAAGTAGATGGAGTGGAACCAGGAGTTAATGTGAAAAGTTTTTCATCTTTGGAGAGTTTTGTTTCAAACTAACTCCGGGTCACATGCGCACTGAGTTCAGTTTTTGTTTGGATAGAATGCTTCAGCTTGGAAAGAAAGAACAGGAAGTGGTACATTCCAGCCCCCAGGCAGCAGCTTCTGCTTGTCAAGCCTTTCTCGACAATAAGGTCAGAGACATTTAGTAAGGGCAGCTCTGGGAAGTAATTTACAAATTATGCTCAGAGCAACAACAGAAAAAGGTTTATTATTAAACTAGAAATGCTATGAGCACACTAGCAGAAACAAGGTTGTAAAATGAGTTCACCTCCAATCCAAGTATCCAAGTGCCAATTAAAGAGAGAGGCACTTTAGGTGGGAGGGAAACCAAGACCATAGTTGGAATCTTGCTCCCTGCAAATCAACTCCGTGGGCATGGTCACGGCAGAGGAGAAATGACAACTGCTGCCCAGGTTGTGAAGGTTGGCAGCCAGAAGGCAGGAGCGAAGAGCAGCTTTTAAGGACACAGTGAAACACATTCGAGTTTCAAGCATGAAGAGACCGTGGAAGGCAAGAGAAGCTATCAAAGAGCTGGTGCTTTCTGAATAAGGAACTAGACAAAAACACCGAAAAGCATGGTTACAGCTATCACAGATGGATCCTGACAATACATACTTTCAGGCTAGGAAAAAAATGAGTGACCACCTTCTAGTCTTTCCTGAAGTCTGGGATTAAAAATTTCTTGGCATTAAGAAACTGTTTCCTGTTTCTTTCATTTCATCACTGAGGATGTCCCAATGGCATTCCTCCAGGGGTAAGGAGACCTTATCACAGCCCAGCTGAACCATGGGTTGCCATTCTCATAAGCTTGACCCTTTTCCTGAATTGAGAAGAGGCAGTACTGGCATTGGAGAAGAGACACAAATACCATCTAGTTCTAGCATCATGAGGATGAGTGTCTGGTTAACTTGGCAAGGCCCAGTTGTTAGTTATGCCGGATTATAGCCAGACTGCCATCATCTTCAAAGAGAAAAGATGGTACGTTCTTATCGTCAGCATACTTCATCATCCTAAAATGCCACAAAGAATCTGCATGTACCTGAATCATACGTTCTAACCAGGCCATAAATCATTCACAGAGTAAAAATGGAAACTGTCAAGTTCATTACAAAGCACAACTGCTTGGGAAACTAATGAACATTTATTGATGTCCTTAAAAAAAAAAAAAGAATGAAAAACAAGAAGGGGTAGTCTGTAAAATGAGACTATTTGTAGATTCAAAATTTCCCAGGTCACCCCTTACTTGTTATGCTCAAAAGATGGGAAGCTGTTTTTAAAGGCACACAATCTCTGTCTAGTCTCCCAGCACATTGCTTTGTTATTAGGAATGCCATTTGTGTTTGAGCTAGGAGGAAATCCAATGTCAAATGAAAGGGGTTTCTCCTTTTCATGAATTAGCCTTTCTTTTTGCCATGCCATCAAAAAGTGAGGACACTGCTAATTTCCCAAATCTCTTGCAGGCTGGCAGCAAATGATTCAAGCAGATCACTGGATGCCTTTATCTCCCAGTGACTCATGCTGGTGAGAGCCAGCTTTATGGGTTTGAAACCCAGCTAAGTTCTCACTGCCTCCTTTGTCTTTTATATAGCACAGCTAGTAGCTTAAAGTGAATTAAAAATTGTTTTTGAACCATACAACTTGTTATTAGTTATTTCCATACATTTTAATCTGTCTTCTTGGTTGTATCTAAGTATTATGCTGACATTTTCTTTGCAATCTGAAATATAATCTTGACATAATTCTGGAAAATGATAACTCTATGGTATGTCCCCAAAGTAGAGAACATGTTTCATTTTTAAAAGGGAAAAGGCATTAACTTATTTCTCATCTCCTCTAACTGAACTTTTAAAAGATTATGATATGCAGGGAAGTGCAGTTAATAATCTAGAATTGTAGAAGATAATCTTATCTATCTAGAATGAATCTGAGAAAATGGCAAAGAAGGGATTCAGCCAGGTGGTTTTGTTAAAATAAACTCCAAAACATTTTCTCAAACAAGGTAAAATCATCTCTATCTTTATTAGAAAAGAAAAAAAATAATTTCATATTAAGACTATGTGTCTCCTTTTAGTAGGAAGATTCAAAGATTTGGCATCTTCAGGTTGGAGTTACTAATTAGCAATATTTTTCTCCTAACTCAAGGCTTGCTTCCTCTGAGTGAGTTTCTGAAGAGGCAACAATCCTGCTGACTGAAACTACACAGAATTTTCCAATGGTCTTACCGATCAGTTTATCTTAAGTAATTTTCCTAATGTGTTTGATAATATCATGTTTCAAGAGTAAGCAAGCCATGTGAAGTTAGAACTCTTCCAATCCTTTCATTTGTTAGATCAAAATCAAATTCAACAGAAAAGCCATAAAGATAAGCACTATTAACTTGTTAAGCTGTCATCACACACAGAAACTGGCTAACCCAAACAGGTTATGTGACCCATGAAAGCAAGAGATATTTCTCATCCCTTTGGTGAATAAAAATACTTCCTGCTGTCACTTATAGCTTAAACCAAATAACAAATATTAACATTTAATTATTGCTGACACGTGTCAAGGTCCTGCATTTGAGACTGCCATAGTAATAAATGTATCCTTCACTCAAGAAAAAAAATTTTTTTTAGGGAGCGGGGAAAGGAGAGAGAGAAATATTGGTGTGAGAGAGACCCATTGATCGATTGCCTCGTGCCCTATAACCCAGGCTCAAACCGACGGCCTCCTTTCGGTGAACAAGCAATGTTCCAACCAACTGAGCTACACCGGCCAGGGCCTCTTCACTCAAAAATTTGAAATGACATATCCAACACTTTCAATGTATAGTTTGTTAAAACTAAAAACATTCAAAATGGCTGTAAGAGTTAAATGAAACAAGCTATGTTTCAACAAAAAAAGTGCGAGGGGGTTGAGAATACTTAAACTGAGACAAAACTGACTTAGGTTTCATCTAAATTCACCTATTTACCAATTGTATAACCTCAAGCAAGTTACTTATGCCCTCTGAGCCTTGGTATCCACATATTAAAAACGGGATAATGGACCTTATTTCAGAATGTTATTTTGCAAGAGAACACGTAGGAAGCATTTACTACATATTGATGCATAGTAGGCATTCAAGTTGCTAGTAGAACTCTTTTTGTAGAACCCCGATAGTATTTAGGAGAACTTGCTTCATTATACTGGTTGATGTTCTCAAACTGAGTATCTTTCTAAAATAGAAATAAACTGCCTCTGGGAATACAATGATTCTGACAGGAGGTCTAATGGAACGTCATCAGGATTGGCATCACACCATTCAAAGATCCCCAGGAACCAGAGATGGTGCTTGTGAGACCCAGGGTTGTTTTGTGTGCTACGGCACCTCTCAGGGCTGGGGAACAAGGAATTCACTTAAACCACTCTGCTTTTCTTACGCTCCAGCTTCTTTGCATAAATTAGCTTTTAGTGACTGAAGTAACCATGTAATATTGGGGCAGCATAAAATTAAACAGATGCACTAAATGAGAAAAAAAAGTAACGTGAGATGACAACATTTAGTCACTGAGGTTCTGCAAAACAGGATGTTCTTTCCACACCACCTCTTCCTCTCATTCACTAAAGATGATGAGTTACAGTACTTTGGTGCTTGGCAATTATCATCCCAGAAGGAACTTGGCATGTCTATGAACTAGAGGTGTGTGTTGAACTTGCTTTCTATATTTTAAAGAGATTCCCAGGGGGCTAGCAGAGAATATATAACTTTCTATGAAGTATAACTTAAATTCCTGGAAGGGGAACAGTAAAAGTGAAAACTTACAAGAACTATAATGATAAAATTTCTTTTATTTTTTTAAATTTCTTTATTAAAGTTGTACTTGCTAAGGTATCTTAAGTAGATAGCACTTGGGAAGAAATCATAAAGAACTAAAAGATCTAGCAATGATAAATCAGGAGGTAGTGGTTCCTAGGAATCTGAGTTAAAGCACACTTCAATATCCAATCATCATAACCTTCATACAGTCAACTACCATTTGCCAAGTGGTTATTATGCACAAGGTACTATGGAAGCCACATGGAATACACTAATAAGAAAAAGTCTGACTTTAGAATCTATAATGGTGGAGATAGACACATTAAAAATTAATAATTTTGTAATGTATTAAAGCACAGTAACATCTGTGGGCATAGTGTTGTAGGATTATGAATTAAGGATTCATAGTCTTGCTTTGGAGGTATCAGAGAAGGATTCCTGGCAGATATAACACCATTTCTAAGCCTTAAAGGATAAGTAGAATCTAGCCATTGGTAATGAATAGAAAAAAGGCCGTTCCAAGAATAAGAAACCATGCGAAAAAAGTCTTGGTGATAAGAAACAGCATGTGCAGAGAACAATAAACAAATCAATACAGAATCTTGGCGTGTGCCAGAGAGTAGTGAAAAAGAACAGTGGGATGCAGTTTGCGGAGGATCTGATAGAATAAGGATAGTTTAGGGGATAAAGAGTTGAAGAGATTTAAGCAAGGGAGCAATATGGGTTAAATTTGCATTTTTAGTGGTCCTTCAGATAGTATTATAGAGGAGAGATTTGAGAGGGAAAGAGAAACAGAGGGAGAAAGAACCACCAAAACCGTTGCATTAATCTAAGTAAGAGGTGATAAAGATTAGATCTAAGGTCATGGTAGTAGGAATGGAAAAAATGGATTCATTAAATACATTTTGGAGGCAAATTAAACCAGTGTGGACAAGTGATAAGGATGTAAAATGAAGTGCTGGATTTCTAACTTGGGTAACTGAAAGTTTGGTGAAGACACTGAAAGAAAGAATACTCTAAGCCAGCGGTTCTCAACCTGTGGGTCGCGACCCCTTTGGTGGTCGAAGGACCCTTTCACAGGGGTCGCCTAAGCCCATCCTGCATATCAGATATTTACATGATGATTCATAACAGTAGCAACATTACAGTTATGAAGTAGCAACGAAAATAATTTTATGGTTGGGTCACAACATGAGGAACTGTATTTAAAGGGCCAGAAGGTTGAGAACCACTGCAAGAGGAGTCAATGAAAGAGGAAAGATAAAAATTCACCATCAATTCCATTGGAGAGGCCAGTGAACTATATCAGTGACAGTGACAAACAGGAAACTGGATAAGGAAATCTAAAACTTGAGGGAGAGTTGGAACTGGATATATATGTGGGAGTCATTAGCAAATAGGTATTCGTTCAATCAAAATGGGACATTGTACTCAGGCGAAGCATATCGGGTGAGAAGAGTATCTGACAGAGAACAGAGAGAAGGACCCACAGCACCAAATGTAGCAGAGGCTGGGCAAGATACGGGCTGACAGCATCTGCTAGATTTAGCAATTAGTAAGGCATTGGTGACTGAGGGGAGGTCAGATGCAGAGGGCTGAGGAGTCAATGAGAGGGAAGCAAGTGGAGAAACTTCCTTGGAAAAGAGGAAAATTGTGGTACCAGGAAAATTGGTGGTGGGGTGGGTATTTCCATACTAGTTGTAAAAAAAAAAAAATGGAATGCACTCAAGCATATTCATAGATTGAGAGGAACATGGAAAGATCCATTTTCTTTGATAAATCAGATCCAGGATATTCTGGATGAATAAAATCTGAAAGCACTTTAAAATTTTATTTAAAACCATAATTCCTTCCCCTCTCCTCCCCCCCCCCCCATCCCCACCCCCACCCCCCACCCCCCGCACCAAATCTTTCATCTATATGCCTAGCGACCTTCAGTTTGGACTGATTGTGCTTTTCCTGACTTTTTCAGCCAACATTTCTGCTGGCACCACTAATAAGCCATGAATGCAAGCAACATAATGAAGAAGGAAATAGAAGGCGGGAAACAAGGCCCTGAAAAATTCAGGCTGGAAAATCACCTTCTGAAGGGGTCCGGGTTGGCTGGTCACACACTGAGTAATGCCAAGTTGGCTGTGCTCCTTTGAAATGTATCCAAGCTCCATCTCAAATGCTAAACACTGCAGAACCCTAAAAAAAAAAAGTCATGTGCTATAAAGTGTGGGCTTGGTCCACTTTCAGGGTTGTTATTTTCCAGAGAGAAACCGTGGTGTCTGTAAGTGGTGGCATAAAAGCAATTACTTCATTATCTTACTTCCCAGCAGTAGATGACATCTAACAATTACTGTTTGGCTGCATACCTTTTAGTGTCATCCCTCCTCTGTGAACACCCAGGGTGGTGAAATCCAGGGCGTGCTGACAGCACTCCTGGGTGTGTTGTACTGACTTCGGCTGGCCCAGGAGCTCTGCCCAGTTTCAGGTGGCAGACTCCTCTTGATCATTACTGTGATGGTAATACCAGGGCAAGATCAACACAGAAAGTAAAATTTATTTTCCCTGCTTATCTATAGTTATTTCACATGCTTTGCATAATTCTTTAACAATAAACCCTAAGGACCTCTTGCATTTGGGACACAGCCCTGGAAGTCGAAAAACTTTACTAGGTATATGTTGATAACCTGCCTTAAATTCACTTGGGGAAAAGGCAGGGTATTTATAAACTTTAAAAAGAACCAATAGTGCTCTGGTGTGGACACAGAATTGAACCCACGACGAAGTCAATGACAAATGAAAATACAATGAACAAACTGAAGGGAGACATATCATCAGGCTGCAAATGTTGCTTTCCAGGTGGTTTCCAGGAGTGGGTGGCAGTCTCCTGTTTTTGAAAGATAATTCTGGAGATTAAGGATCCCAGCCAGAGTGGGGCAGATGCATTTAGACAGTGAAGATGCATTTAGACAATGAGGACATACTGAATGCTACCTGTGAGCATCAACACATCAACAAGGGACCTGTTCGTGGTCCTCACCTGTCTAAACTTTGATTCAATTATATTGAATTTCACCAGGCATCCCAGTCTTACTAATGCTTCCCCACAAACGCCCACTCAACTACTCTTCAGGCACCCTAATATAGCCTGAAGTTAGCCGGGACTTGTATGTATTATGATTTACATATAAAACATCAAGTTCTCTTTACTCAGAACCCTCAAGGCTACTGAGAAAAGGTGACCGAGCTGAGAAACATTTGAGTTGCTTCCTAGATTCTGGTAACATGGCTAAGTTGAGATGAAGTTACAGCTCTCTTGGGGTTCCGGGCTACTAGTTTCATAGCTGACAATGGTAGCTGAGGGGCAGAATAGCTCAGTGAAATATTGGACATTTGCAAAAGGTTCCAAAAGTTCACTCCTGGGAATGTAATGATTTCTGCTTCCAAGTTCCGGGAGGATGCTGCTGTTTCTTATGCTTAATGTTGGAGCTACTTTGTTGCCATAGGAATTAAAACACTGAGTTTCACATCAAGTCACATTCATTTTGGTTCATAGCCCTGGAAAAACTGATCAATAAATAATAACTAAGAAGAGATAATTACATAAAAAAATTGTAGTTGCTCTGAAACCGGTTTGGCTCAGTGGATAGAGCGTCGGCCTGCGGACTGAAAGGTCCCGGGTTCGATTCTGGTCAAGGGCATGTACCTGGGTTGCAGGCACATCCCCAGTAGGAGATGTGCAGGAGGCAGCTGATCGATGTTTCTCTCTCATCGATGTTTCCAACTCTCTATCTCTCTCCCTTCCTCTCTGTAAAAAATCAATAAAATATATTTAAAAAAAAATTTTTTTTTTTAAATTGTAATTGCTTATTGACAAAATAAGAAACAGGAGTGTCGGGTTCCTCAGACCTCATTTATTCCTTTTCTAGAAAGCTATAAGATAACAAAAGATATAGACCTAGAATTATAACACTTAAGCTTAAATTTTTAAAATCACCTAGAACCATTTAAAGAACTATCTTTTTCAGTACCAAGATAGTTTTTGGAAATTAAGAACATTTTCTTGGTTTGCAGGGCCTAATTACACATTGGCACATAGTAAGTGCTAAATTAAAACATTTTTTAATTTCAAATTGAAATAGAAACATTTTTGCCTAAGTCAGAGGGAACTAGCAAACAAAGGGCCATTGTCCTTTAAACGTTTTCTTCGGGAAGGTAAGAGAAGAGTGGAACATTTTCTTGACCCTTTTTTGAGGTGGAAGAAAGAATAAATCTTGACTGACTACCTGAGGAAAAAAAGAAAACAAATTAAAAAATATATAGGTTGAGATTTCTAACCTTTATTAAGGGCCTATATTGTGTACCAGAACCCTCAGCTTACACACTACAGAATTAATAGGCCATGTGGCATGTGTGACAGGCTTGCCAAATCATTCTAACCATGATCTGCTCCAACTATAATGAACACCCTGTCCCTGCTCTTCTTCAAGCTACTAGCTCAACCTTTTCCCCCATGATTTCAGTGACACCTCTCCTCCCACCCCCAGTCCTCAAATCTAAGTCATGATTATTTCCCTGATTTTTTTTTTTTTTTAAAAAAAGACTGAACTAGTACAGGAGACAATATATAATTAGCTATGTAGGGTTTTTCTTTTTAAGCACCCAGAGCAAATAACATATTAACAGAAAAAAAAATCTGGTCTTTGTTCACAGTATTATTTTTAAAAATGTGAAATTTCACTATGGTGCCAAACCATACAATGACTAAATAAGAAGAAGCCAATAAAACATGACAGATCCCATGGGGTTGGGTAACACCAAGAGCCTGAGGCCTTGCTAAGCATGTGCCTAAAGGCCTCTGGCCATCAGCTTCCTATGCCTGTATTCAAGACCAGCGCATTCGCAACATTGAAGTGTGTTTTTAAAAGAACTTCTTTATTATTTGAGCAATACTACTATATTCTGCCACATTTAAAAGTGATAGCAGCTGCAAAAATAATAACTAAGAACTTAGTGACTCCCCTCAACACTCTAATTATTTATTATTTTTACAAAGCAGTCCTAATATATAAAAAGCCAGGGGCCATCATGACCAAAACAACCGGACGGATGACTGAACAGCGGGCTTTGTGGGGTGACCAGGCCAGCGGCGGGGGTGGGAGGGTGGGGGTGGGGGAGCAGTTGGAGGAAACCAGGCCAGCAGAGGGGGCAGTTAGGGGCGATCAGGCAGGCAGGCAGGTGAACAGTTAGGAGCCAGCAGTCCCAAATTGTGAGAGGGATGTCCAACTGCTGGTTTAGGATCAGGCCTAAACTGACAGTTAAACATCCCCCGAGGGGTCCCGGATTAGAGAGGGTGCAGAACCCACCCCCCCACCCCCCCTCTGTGCACAAATGTTGTGCACTGGGCCTCTAGTTTTTAATATAAGAAAGCTTGTTGATAGCTTGAAGAAATAGGATGCCTGCAACAGTCTTGTAATTGTCCATCTAAACCAGGGGTCCTCAAACTACGGCCCGCGGGCCACATGCAAATACAAATATCGTATTTGTTCCCGTTTTGTATTTTTACCTCAAAATAAGATATGTGCAGTGTGCATAGGAATTTGTTCATAGTTGTTGTTTTTTTTAACTATAGTCCGGCCCTCCAACGGTCTGAGGGACAGTGAACTGGCCCCCTGTTTAAAAACTTTGAGGACCCCTGATCTAAACTAAGAGGCTTTTAAGTGTGAGCACAGAAACTTCACTGTGTCTAAGAAAACCTAGTGGTTTCGGATTGGAGGATATCTTTATGCTGCTGCCTAGAAACTACTGATAGAGCAGAAGCGTTAGAGTGTGGATAATGACGTTGCTTTTTGCTCCTCATAGAACTTGAGACAAGTTATTTAACTCTATTAGTCCTTAATTCTGGCATTCCCTAAATAGAGTTATTTATAACTTCTCCCTCTGCTAAACAGCTTAGAGATCAATTAGATAAGCAGTTGAAAAGGTGTCATGGTGTATCTTTTACAGATATAAAGCCTAAAGCCCATTTCTAAGAGGCTTTACTGTTTCCTTCTCCGGGGTGGGCCTGGCTTCGTTGAAAACATCAGAAGAGAGGAATTAGTTGAATAATGAAGGCAACATAAAAACATTTCCATTCCTGCCCTTCCCATTAACTTGTGACTCATTCTTCAAGTGTGGTATTATAGTCACTTCCTCTGGAAGTTTCATGTCATGTGCAGATAGCTCCTGTAGGTAGCACACCTCAGATCTTGGACAGTATGAGTGTATAAATAGTATAATTATAGCATTCTGTACGTCAACCCCAAAGATGGTACAAAGTTATTCACATGAGGTCTGAAGGTATTATTAGCTATTAGAAGAATAAAATTAACTCTGATTTAAAACATTATTTTCTGGTAAATCCAAGCCTTTTTAATAGGTGGGGAGGGACAAAAAGGGACAAGGGGTTGAATTTGAGAAGAAAGCTAACCAAGTTATCTCCCTGTGAAACCATGGGGAAGGGAAAGCATTTTCTTACTTCATGATGCTCAAACACATAGATGTGGCTAGATTCAAGTCCTAACTCCCGTTCGCCTTCCTTGTTAACGCTATGGGGCCTTCATGCTTTTTCTTGCCTCCATTTCCTCTTCTCTAAAATGGAATAAAAATAATAGCTCCGAACCTCAGAATTATAAGTAATAAGAGGAGGAAGCACTTGGCACACGAACTCTTCCGTGTGTGCTTGTGGCGCTGTGTTTCATGAGCACACAGTACCTGCTCGGTAGCTACTGTAGATGAGACAGCACCCACCTGTTCTTTAGAAGCGCTCGTGTGTTTTCTAACGGCCGCAGCAAGGTCGTTTTATTCTCACCCTGGTTGTGAAGTGCGAGCGCGTGTTGAGATCAGTGAGGAGGAAACAGACAAAAGGCAAAATAGACTTAAAATGACAAGAGCTAAGTCCTCATGAAAGGTACAGATTAATTTTGGGCCTCAGGGATTCTCAGCCTTTAGTAGCCATGTCCATGGACTCGCCGCTCCCTAACCCCGATGCTACACTGTAGGTTATGCTTAGCTAGAGAGCAAGGCAAACACTAGCCCTTAAACTCCCAAATAGCTGTTCTCCCAAACCCATACTTGTGGGAGTGCACAGATCTGGAAACGTAAGGATATGAAATCACCTTCGCTATGGCATTGGATGCTGCTAGTGACTAAGTTAAGGGAAGCCTTGACTTTCTGTGCGTTTTGCTTCTGTTTTATGCTTTCCACGTGGCAATATTAGTATAACTCTTTAAAAAACACGCATCCTGTTAGTTACTGTTCATTTATTTCCCATTGATGTTTGCTAGGAAAAAATCCCCCCCAGGCATCCGCTTGTAGACTATTCTAAGGAACCATTTGCTGCCATGTCTGAGCGCCTCATCTGGTCTCTTCCCCGGCCTCAAAATACCGGCTCCACAGGACCCGCCCTGTCATGACATGTGAGGCACGCGGGGAAGGGTTGTCTGTGGTCTCAGGAAGGACCCGCGCCCCTCTGTCCCCCACAGGCTCGCAGCTTCCTCCCACCCCACCCCGACCGCCTGTCTTGCCTGCGCCCCAGGTTGGGGCCCCTGCAAGCGAGCCTTTTCGCAGCAGCTTGGTGTCAAGCAAACAACCAGGAGGGATGAAGGTTTCAAAGTGCCCAGCCCAGTCTGTCCTCTCCTCCCACGCGGAGGCTGGGAAACGAACCGGTGCCTTGACATTCCCCGGAGACGTGACGCACGTGTCTCGCTGTTGCCAGGGATCGCCGCCTCCTGTCAGACCCGGCTTTGTGCTGGGGTTTCAGGCAGAGTCCTATGGCCTTGGGCTTTTTTTCTGCGCGTTCTGAGCACACTGTGACCATAAAGCCGGGTTGGTGAGTCCCTGGGAAACAGCAGAGGTCACTAATGAAAGGCGCTTGCCCGTCAGTGACTCTCATCTTTAATGGCTTTCAAGGGGCTTGGCCCCATCGTTTGTCTGCGTCCCGCTGGCTGGAGGGGATAATGCTGCTATTCTTTTCATTACCATGTCAAGGCCCTGCTTGCTGCTATCCCCTTTTGATCAGCCACGCTTGGGACACGCTGAACTTTCTCCTCTGCCCTCAAAGTCCCAAGTTGCCAAACGAATGTCTGTAAAATAGAACAGGGCATGCAATTGTAGCCACTAAAGACAGAGAGATAGACTATCATGTGTCTATTTCTATGCACATTTCAGGGTTCTCCCACCGTACAGATTCCTAAGGAAGAGCGACCCATCGTCTGTTTAAGCTCTTCATTACTTTCATGAAGGAATGACATTCTCCCTTGCCC
The DNA here is from genome assembly GCF_964212035.1 of Myotis nattereri. Classification (NCBI taxonomy): domain Eukaryota; kingdom Metazoa; phylum Chordata; class Mammalia; order Chiroptera; family Vespertilionidae; genus Myotis; species Myotis nattereri. The sequence continues at coordinate 38,103,432 of NC_138082.1, forward strand.
TTATAGCCGCTGTCACCTTCCAGGTTAAACCACTCTGTCTCCAAAGCCAGGTTTCTGACATGAAGGAAATTGTTTCCATTTAGTACTTTGAGTCACAAACAATAATAAAGAGTAGCTGAGAAAAGTTGAAAGCATCTTATTTTAAGTGTCAGACTTTAAAAGTTTCCTTTATCGTATGTTTCCTCTCCCAACCTTGCCCTATGTCGGCTTATAAATACCAGGTTAACTGCTTGCTTGCCTGAAAAAGTCCGTAATCCACTTCATGATCCCCTGAAAGGCCACACTGAAACCCTAACCTCTGTGGGACCCCAACACTGTCCTTCACCATCCAGTCCAAGTAAAATAGAACCATCTTTGAGAGCACAGCCACATTGAAAACAGGGAAAGGAGGTACAGTTGCCTCACCTACATTATGCATAAAAGATCTTGCTGTGTAGCTCTTTTTTTTTTCTGTTCTTGATCGTTTGCATAATTGCAGTGCTCTTCTGATTCACTCTGCCATCCAAGACTTGGCTGCCAGCCCTGCAAACTGCTTTCATATAAAACTGGAAGTCAAGAAGTAAAGTTTGTTGCTCCAATTAGCCTAAAATCCAACCTAATTCACTGTTGGACCAAAAGAGGACTTTCTAAAGACAAGTAAAAGCAGTGCCTATCACTTCAGTAGCCGATCTCTAAAGGAAGGTTGGGTTGACTGTCCTCTTTCCAGCTGAGCTAGAAATGACATTTTAACATTCTCATTCAAGGTCAATGGCTGTATTGTCCTCTCGTGGTAGTTGCAAAATCGACTGGGGTGGGGGCAGGTGATGAAAGATGAGGGGAACGAAGCTTCATTACTGCGTTACCCAATCAGCCCCTGCCCACCAGCTGGAGGTCAGGGGAGTACAGAGACACAAAACTCAGCTCCGCCAGGGAAAAAGGAGAGGTGTGTTTGTTGGCTGAGGAACACGCACTCTGTTGTATGTTGGTGATTGCTCCATTTGTTTACATGGTGACTCATCCATGCGGCCACCCTTTGTTCTTTAGACAAGACAGGCCGTCCAGCAGACCAAATCTTTGTTTCTTATGAGCTCATCGGCTTCTGCCTTCTGCAGGCCACACCTGTAATTATAATTAGGGCCCAGTGCTTGGGATGCTGCAATCCTTTCTAGTGAAACCAATTGTGAGTTCACAAACGAGATGCTTAGCGAAGAGAGAATACCTCAATTGATAGAATCAGTGTCATTAGCCCCTTTCACTGGTTATTCTGGCTGCACTTAGCCTTCTATTAAGATTTGGGTGATTAACATTTTTCAGTAATATGGGGCATTTTTACATTTTCAAGGGAAATGTGATGTTAAACTAACTGGGACACTGTGAACAGGCCTAAGAAGGTGAGGCTTTCGGAAGCAAACAGCCGATACCGGGAGATGAAGAAACGGGTGAAGTTGCACCTCAGTGACATTGATGAAGAAAAGAGATCCTTGTAGCATCACTGAAGTGAACGCCTAAGAGACGGCATTTGTACATCATCACATGTTGACTATTTATTTTGACCACATCTTTCTTATAAGATGGGCATATGTCTCCACACTGACCGGCTCAGTGTGCTGCTAAAATATTCTGCATTATGAATAGTCCACCCTCAAGTCAGAGCAGCCGGATGGTTTTACAAACTCACTGTTCTTTAGATGAAAAAATGTAACACAGAACTTTTTTGTTTCAATGAGATTGAGACTTGGGGACATGCGGGCCTTGTTCTAAAGTAACAGAGTTCCTTTCTTTTTTCTGAAGAGCCATTGTTTCTCTTTGATATAGTGTTCTTTCCTGATACGTGATAAGGAAAGGAATTTGTGATTACTGGGTATATATGCAGTTTGCAGTTCTAACCTCTTTTTTTTCCCCCAGCGTCAAAATAGGAGGAATGGGATTTTTTTTATCCATATAAAGCAGATAAGACTTATTTTTTCCCTCTACAAGGTTTAATGTTTAAACTCTGCACCCGAATATTACAGGCTTCAATTGCTCTATTGTATTTCCATCAGACAAAGAATTTAGTCAACTGCAGTGGCATTTTAGCTTTTTAATCCTGTTGCAAATTACTGGATGTACCATGAGATTTTTCTCTTGTGTATCAAATAAAGTTTAACTTGGGAAAATAAACGAAGCAAAATCTAGGGCAAGGATAATTAATTTAATTTGTCAGTAAGCCCATATTCATCTTAGGAATTTAGATAGAATGAGTATGCTTGAAAAAGATATATATTTACTCATGAAAGCTGCTTTTTTAATCAGGAAGAATCCCAGAATGTTATAATTAGCTGTCACCATCGCCTCACACAGTGGTCCCCCAAGTGTGGCTCCAGGACGAGCCACATCAGCATCCCTCGGGAGCCTGCTTGCCTCCAGGGTTGCTGCCCACGAATAATTCTCCACACTGTCCCCAGAATGCCCCTGAAAAATACTGACCTAATTATGCCACCCTCTTCCTTAAAACTCTGACCCAGCTCCCCATGGCCCTTGAGTCAGGATATGAAGGATTTTCAAAGTTCCCCACCCACTATAGCTCCATCCCTCCCTGCATCCCCTATGGCCCCCCACCCACCCACACACACACCACCACCACCACCACCACCATCAGACACCTGCCAGCCCACATGCAGGCACAGGTGCACACACACAACCTGCACAACCACACAGCTCCAGCCATTGAGCTCCTGACAGGTCCACTCCTGTCTCCATCTCACCCTGAGGCTCTGTTCATTGTTCCTTCCTCCTGAAGTTCCCTTTCCCCTTCCTTACCTCCCACTTTTCCCACCTCTCTTATCTGCATAACTTGTTCTCATCCTTCCAGGACTCATGTTGGTTCTCACTCACCTCTAGGAAGCTCTGCCTGAACACTCCCACCCAAGCGTAGGCTGGTTGCCTTTCCTAGGAATGATCTGTGCTCTTCCATCACTGCACTCACCACCCAGACATACCGAACTGCAAGTACTTTTTTTGTCTTTTTGCCCCTGACTAAACTATAAGCTTCTAGATGGGAATGAATATCTCTTACAGTCTTGATATCCCAATAGCTAGCATAGGGCTTGGTTCATAATAAGCATTTAATAAATATGCATTGGATGAATGAATGAGTCCCTTGCTACTACAGATGAACAGAGTTTGGTCCAGAGAGAAAAAGTGTCCTGACAAATCTACTTTGTAGAATGAACACCCTAACCTAACCCCCTGTTGTTCAATCCAGTGTTCTTGCTATGAAATCATACTATTAGTTAGACCCAAGGAAAAATTCACCCCCACTGTTCTGTGTGTTAGCTGTTCAACTCTAGACAGAGAATTAGGATTAGGAGGTCTTTGGGTTTATTTTATAACAATTTTAATGACTTGATTATGATTTTGTGATGAGATATCCTGAGAAAGGTGATGACCCCATACCCAATAGAGTAACATATCACTTAGTACCACTTCCCAAGTCCCCTAGCCTACACAGGCCGTCTATCGGCTGCAGGGCACAGGGTTCCTCAGATCTTAGCTAGATACAAGTGCTCTATTGGTTTGAAAGATCTAATGAGGTGACTAAACCAGGAAAGTCACCTCACACAGTGGGTGAGAATGTGGGCTCTGAGCTCAGACTGGGGGCTCAATCTTGTTTCCACCCTGTGCTAACTACTGTGGCACATAAGCTTCAGTTCTTTCATCAGCAAAATATGGGAGAAGGTGTTTCTTGGCTCATGGCACTGGTGTAGAGACCAAAGAAAGGTGATCAATCTAAAGCATTTAACACTCTGACATATAGAAAGTGCCTGACAAACATGTGCAAAATTAAAACTAATATGATACTGAGAAGATTAGCCACCAGTTTCAGCAGAGGCCAGACATACAGAAAAGTTAAAATGCAAGTTAATGTCTACTTTAGGCTAAGATTCCACTAAAGGGCATTGTTTTTCACATGTGTTATTCTGAAGATTTTAATCTAGCAACAGAGATACTATGATAAAGTTCAGATCCCAAAAGTTTAACATTAATATAGTGGCATTTTATTTGTATCCAGCTTTATTGAGGTATAATTGACCAAAAAAATTGTAAGATATTTAAAGTGTACAGTGTGAAAGGCTTCCACCCATCTAGTTAATTAACACATCCATCACCCTATATATTTATCTTTTTGTGTGTTTGTGAGAACATTTAAGCCCTACTCTCTTAGCAAATTTCCATCATACAATACAGTCTTAATTGTAGTCACCATGTTCTATATTAGATCCTGAGATCATTTTCCTTTTATAGCTGAAAGTTTGTAACCTCTTATCAACCTCTCCCTATGCCTCCCCTCCTTCCCTCACCCCCTCAGTCCCTGGTAACCACTCTTCTACTCTCTGTTTCGATGAGTGTGACTTTTCAAAGATTCTACATATTAGTGATCCCATGCCGTATTTGTCTTTCTGGATCTAGTTTATTTCATGTAGTATAATGCCCTCAAAGGGCACTTTAATATAAGTTGTTTGTTAAGGGAAACACATTTGGGCATTTAAAAAAATTATGTTTTCTGTTTTGCAAAGATTGGACACACTATTACCGTCATGGATTTAGAACAACCACGGGATTTTTTTTCCCATGTACAAGTGCTATGCACAAGTTCAAGTGTGAGAGAATATGCCTGACTTTTCCAATTAAGATCTGAACTCTTCTTATTGCATCGTGGTCAGTTTATAATTTCACTCTGCACCCTTTAGAACGATCCATGCAGTGAGCCTTTCTTGAATTCGGTGGGAGTACTATGCCCATCTGGGCTTCCTGAAGCAGAGTGAGAAAAGGGACAGTCCCACAATGAGGAATGACGTTTTCATTGTCCTTAGATGATGACATTAAGGATATTATAAAAAGGAGGGATTCAATGAAGTAGGCCTGTAAGTGTGAGTCTCAGTTGGCCCTTTTATACAAAGGCCCTTGTTAGAAATGACACTGCTTTTTTTATTCTCCAGTCATTTCTAGAAGATAGTATGTATGCTGCTTGAGAAGGGTCAGAAATCCCCCTGATTTCATTAAGATGATAATGTTGGTGTCAGTAGAAGCATGATCACTGCATAATTAAAAAGAACCTAACCCCCGTTCTAACAATGAAAAGATGGACAACTTGATTACAAAATTGGTCAAACATTTGTTGGTGGTGTCTTCATTCTTGATGCTGTACGAGGGCTTAGACAGAAATTAGTCAAATACATACTCTTTATCAAATTTGCAGTTTAAAACACAAAAATCTGACTCTAGCTCTTACTGGCTGGGAGAAGTTGTTTAACTTCTCTAAGCCTCAGCTTTCTGATCTGTAGAATGGAGGTCTAGAAAGCTATGCATCTTCCTCAGGCTCTGAGATGAAATAAGATCATCTCTGTGAAGAGGGAAGCATAGTACCTGGGTCATAGGGCTCAGTATTAGCTATTATCATCCAAACCCAGTGCTCCAGATCTATCATTGGAGGGTATTTTGTGGGAGAATCTGATGGTTCCTATTATTCCATATTATAGCCCTCAAATAGTTAAAAATGTGGACACACACACACACACACGCCCCTCAACCGTCCTTATTACAACTCCACCGGAGCTCAGAGCAAGAAGCTGTCAGGATGAGGGCTGTAGTTCTCTTCATCCAGGAAGTTCCATGACACATTTAGGGACGAATGTGTCTGAACTCAGCTGAGATGGGGCAGCAATGAAACTCTGTGAAATGTACTCAGCTCTTGAGAGAAGAATACATTTATTTTGAAAGTATTTATCTGTGCTTTTTCTTTTCTTTTGCTTTCCTGGTTTGGGGCTTCCTGAAGCTTTTTGGGGTTTTTTTCTACCATACAACCGATCCTGCTTACCACTCTCTCCAGATCTGAATTCTTACTCCTCTCCCACCAGCTCTCCAAGTTCTTCCTTCCTTTCTCCTCATGTTGTACCTTCCATTCCACTGTCAGCAACCCCCTTCTAAGTAGCAATACTTACAAAGTTTTTGAAGAAAGCTGAGGCCCTAGCCCGTTTTACTCAGTGGATAGAGCGTTGGCCTACGAACTGAAAGGTCCCAGGTTCGATTCCGTCAAGGCCACATGCCCCGTTGTGGGCTAGATCGTGGGGGACTTGCAGGAGGCAGCCAATCCATGATTCTTTCTCATCATGGATGTTTCTCTCTCTCTCTCCCTCTTCCTTCCTCTCTGAAATTAATAAAAATATTTAAAAATTTTTTAAAAAAGAAAGCTAGGTATTTCATGTTTTGCAACCATTGGACTAATTCAGCCTATTAAACTGTCATCGGTGCGGTGCTCTGGGTTGACGCACAGCTAGAGAGAAACCCAAGAGGAGTTGACTCAGCTCTCCATGGAATAGGGGGCTCTCAGGGAGACTGTTTAGAATAAAATTATCAACTAAAAGGTGAGATTATCAAAATCTCTGAAATAATGAGGGATAATAACAGATTAAAGTAGACTTGTTCATTCGGTCCTGGAATTTTAGAATTAATGAGTCTTCTAGGTGCCTGAAGGGGATAGGCTTAAGAAAACTAAAAGAGGCATAATGTAAACTTGCGCAACCAATTCCCCCACAGGGTTTTACAGACTGGAAGTAAAAATCATTTAAGAAGGGATTGGATATGCTATGGCTGGTAGGTCGTATTAAATTGGCCTTTTTTGACCAACGTTCATGCTATTCTCAAATTCAGATTATAAATTACCTTCTCTTCAGAGCCATATTATTAGCTCTGGGAACACAGGGAGGTTGGAATTTCTCATTACATGCGTCTCTCTTGAAATATAAGATGTTGTGAACCCAGGGTTATCGAGTGTAAACGTGATGTCAGATCAACTAATGAAAGGCTAGCGCATAAAGGCTGAGGTGTGTAATCTCAGTTATTGTCGTCATTACTCTGTGGGAGTCATTTGACCAGTCTCATCACGCCACATGCTGCCTGCTTCACTTTCTGTCTCCGAGAGTCATGACTGATGGTTGCTGGGCCACATTCTCTCAAGAGAAGTCTTTATTCTATAATGTAGGGACAGCTGCAAAATGACAGTGTGTACCAGTGTCAGGAATCCAAGGCGTGACCTCAGTTGACAGTCAAGCTGACAGCAGTTTCATAGTCGATATATCCACAGGATAATGCGTTTTCACATGTGAACTGTGGTGAATTTTGTCTCTTATGTGCACATGCATTCGAGCACCCCAGGCCAGGAGAGGATCTCACAGTGCCTTGTATTCTTGAACCATCACTTTAAAAATAAGCACTTCTTATTTATAGGCTTAGAGACAAACACCAGCCAGGCCGCTGTGGCTCCATGGTTGAGCGTCGACCTATGAACTCAGTGATGGCGAACCTTTTGAGCTCGGCGTGTCAGCATTTTGAAAAACCCTAACTTAACTCTGGTGCCGTGTCACATATAGAAATTTTTTGATATTTGCAACCATAGTAAAACAAAGATTTATATTTTTGATATTTATTTTATATATTTAAATGCCATTTAACAAAGAAAAATCAACCAAAAAAATGAGTTTGCATGTCACCTCTGACACGCGTGTCATAGGTTCGCCATCACTGAACTAACTAGGAGATCATGGTTCTATTTGTGGTCAGAGCACAAGGGCACATGCCGGGTTGTGGGCTCAATTCCCAGTAGGAGATGTGCTGGAGGCAGCCAATCAATGATTCCCTCTCATCATTGATGTTCCTATCTCTCCCTCTCCCTACTTCTCAATAAAAATATATCTTTAAAGAAAATGAAAGAAAAACACTAGTCAGTATTTAGGGAGTTAGAGGAGTCCTGATCTTTTGCTTCCACTGTCTTCCCCAGGCCAGTTACACCAGACTTTTCTGTTCCCAGATGCACAGGTTACTCAACTTGGCTGCTATTTTAAATAGCGTATATGTTTATTAGATCTCAGAAATTTCTGTTTATTAATTGTAACTTCCCCCCTTTGGAAACATCCAATTTGACATGTATTCTTTTAACCACAAATGTCTTATGTGAGCTTCTGGCTTTTCCCCCAGAATGAACTAACTATAGTTGTTTTGGATTTTTGTGTTTTTTGTCAGGGGAGCTTGATTTGAAAGTGCAGAGCAAACAGACCATCAAAAACATCTAAAGCTCCTTTACAAGCCGTGGATGAACTAGACATGGTCATGAACTTTAAGCTTTTATTACATTTATTTGGTGGCTATTTTCCAAAGAGCTAGGTTACCATTGTGACTGTTTACTTGAAAGAAGCAAAATTATGAGTTAAATGGATACTTCTATATTTTAGGAGTCCTAGAGGTAGATGTAATTTCTTTTTTTGTTATATGTATTTCATTGAGACTACAGTAAAATCCCTTGTTATAAAGATTCAAACAAAATTACAAAGTGTAACAGGAGAGAACAAGATTGATTCCTTGTGCCCAGAAAAAAAGGATGGTCCCTCCCTCTCAGGAAAAAGCAGCCCCTTCAAATGAAACATGAGCCATGCCATAGTCAGCAGATTAGCACGGTATCTAGCAAGGAGGCCAAGCAAGATAACAGGCTCAGAATGGCAACACCCCATTTCTGCCTCCACACATTTTCCTGCCTCAGAAGCCTATACAAAAGTCTAAATCCACCCCCAGGATATGTTAAGGCTTTCAAGAGTTCCAGCAACCCACTTTATAGGCTCATATATTAAACATTTTAATTCAGGGTCATGGCACAGAGCACACTTTTGTGTCTGGCTTGTAAATTTGATCCATACTTTTGAGTAAAAGTTGAGAGATAGGGAAAGACAGTTGCCTTAAAGATAGCTGTAATTTTGATAAATGTTTGATCAGAGCCTCAATTCTAAATTAAATTTCTTGTTTTTCAAATGCCTGGGGCAGTGGAGCCAACAAAAAGCCTCCTCAGAAAAATGATGAGGTTCATGTCTCCACTAAAATGCTCATACGGTTTCACCTTAAAGTTCGCGGGACATGGAAACCATTTTCAGCAACAATACAAAGAAGTCAAGCTGAGCACCTTGTCTGAGGCCCCACAACCCAATGTAGGGATCCTGCCGTCTCTTTCCGGAGACTTTTCCCCAGTTGTTATAGTGTGATTTCAGTTGCCTTCTACACCGCCTTCCCCACACGGTGTCCTCACCTGCTTGCTGGCCCAGGGGTTCCATTCTGTGGGTGCCACATTTCTTCCTGCTTCAAGATTGTTTTGGTGTTAGTGCTCCCTAAGGAGAAGTGGAACATGCTTCTACACCAGTGGTGGCGAACCTATGACACGCGTGTCAGAGATGACACGCGAACTCATTTTTTTGGTTGCTTTTTCTTTGTTAAATGGCATTTAAGTATATAAAATAAATATCAAAAATATAAGTCTTTGTTTTACTATGGTTGCAAATATCAGAAAATTTCTATATGTGACACGGCACCAGAGTTAAGTTAGGGTTTTTCAAAATGCTGACACGCCGAGCTCATCCTCCCTTGGGAATGCCTTCCTGAAGGAGAGGCTGCATAACCCCATGGCTGGGCATTGAGTTCGAGTTAGTGAAGGAGGAAGAGGGCAGGGGTGTATTCCAGGCCGAGGCAGCGCGGTCCGTACAAAAACACAGAAGCATAGACCTGGTGACTTTGACAGAAATGAAAGTCGTTCAGAATAGTAGGTGTTTGGGGGGCTCCACCATAGTGGCAAGACAGATAAGGGTAGAGGAGTCTCCTTTTCTCATCTGCTTTTGTTCCTGTATTTATTTTCTTGGCCTTGAAAGAACTAATTGTCTTAAAAATCTGACTTTTGTTTGTTTGTTTTTTCTTTATGTTTGGGATGCATATTTACTTCCTTTAACATCAAAAAATCTCACCAAAATTATAGAACTGATTGTGACTTTTCATAAAGATCTTACCATTTCTAATTCACCTACTTCTCAATAATTCATCACCTAAAACAATAACAATAATAACAATAAATGGCAGAGCTTTAATCATGGCTACTCTATAAACAGGTGTGATTCATGTTGAGTTAGAAAGTTTCCTTATTCGGGAATATGCCTACTAACTTCCAATTACTTGTATGGAACCTGAAATTGTCATTAGGAAGTCATGCTTTTTATTCTTCTAAAAAGGAGTAAAACTGTGTGCCAGGCAAATCCTAAATTTGCCTATCATTGAAAGAGCTCAGTTCCTACAAATCAAATTTCTTTTCGTCTCTCATCCTGTAGATTATTCCCTTAATATCAAAAACAGACAAAGTGGTAGGACAGTTAGTTACCTACAAAAATTAAAAAATACTTCCCTTTGTTACACATACTTAAAAATCAATTCCAAATGAATTAAAGACTTAGAAGTGAAAGTGAAAACGTTAGAACTTAAAAAAAAGTAGAATTCTTTTTAAATTTCAAACAAGGAAATATTTCTTAAATAAGACCGAAAAAGTACAATTTATAAAGGAGCTGATTGATAATTTTGACTGTATTAGTATTAAAGCATCTATTCATAATATATTATTTAAAAAGGCAACATTTACAAACATATAGAGGTCTAAAATCTACACTATTTAAATAAAATCTCCAACCAATAGGAAAAGGAGAAGAATGCAATAGGAAAGTGAGCAAAATAACAAATAAGTAACTTTGTTAGAAATCAAAGACATGCAAATGAAAACCACAAGGAAATGCCATATTTTATTTTTCCAGTTGCCAAAAATTTTTAAACTTGGAAAACATCAGGTCTTGGCAAGTTTGGAGCAACAGAGCTCTCATCCATTGCTTGTGGGTGAATAATTTGTACAACGACTTGGGAAGAAATACCTTCTGGCCCAGCACTTTCACTTTTAGGTATATGACTTAGAAAAGCTGTTACACATGTGCATCTGGAGACATGCACAAGAATGCTACACAGAAGTTTTGCCCACAGCAACAAAATGCTGAAAACAACTCACCTATATGTAAATCGTAAACTAGAGAAATGACTTCCACTGGAGTCACAGTGGAAGCTATACCACATTGCAAAGGGAAGACTAACCTTCCTGTGTCACCGTAGATGGACCTAGAAACAGAATGCGGAGGGAAGGAAACAAATCACAGAAGAGAGCATGTGAGTCCAATGACATAATGTTCAAATTCAGGCACACGTAAGTAGTAATTTCTCTAGAGAGGTAGCAAAGTGATCAAGAAATGCAATGAATTTAAAAGGAAAATGAATGAGTTTACATAGCTGTGTAATTGTTACCCCCAGCTGAGGGAAGTAGTGTGACCATAAAGATAATGGCTGGTCTTTTTTGTTTGGTTGTTTAGGACTTATCTCTCTATGAAATACCAAAACAAGACAAACAAACATGGCTGAACGTCTGAGATCCCAGAGGGTTTTGTGAGGGACCTTCCACTGTGCGGCCTGTTCCACAGTCTCCATAGTGAAGCGTTCCCTCTCTTCCCACTGGAGGGTCTCAGCTAACGCATGGCCCTGGTGTGTGCAAAGTCTGACACGAGTCTGCCCCCCCCCCCCTGCAAGTTGTCATTGTGTAATAGTTGCTCTTAAAGGAAATTGACGTGATCATGTCTGGCTCGCAGGAAATTAAGCAGATAAGTGGTCAGACCATCGCACGTGAGGCTTAGTGGACCAGCCGCTGATACCTTTCTCTGGGTGACCGTCCCATTGTGCTCCTCAAGCTTTGGATTTGTGTCTTAGTTCCATTTTCATATCATCATCATGTATTATTTTAATTATTTTTCAATCTTTACATTGTTTTAAAATATGGAAATAATTATTATAAAACACCTTAGCAAGGAAAGAAAAGTTGTATAAAACTTTAAATGTGGTGATGCTAAAGAACTAGAGCAAGGCATTTTCAAACAATAGCAGCAACAAGCAAAGCACTTAAAAATATTTTTATTAGGAATAATAAATCTGTAACCACGGGACAAATTTATAGCCGTTCATTCTTGTAGAAGGATGTGTTGTTTCCCCTTTCTGTATTTGAAAAGGGAAAAAAGGTCAGTGCATGAAAGCATTAGAGTCATCACTGAAGCTCCATAAAACCCAGGGAGCACAATTTTCACATCTTGAAGTCACATAAAATTTCACTGAATTTTGTATTGAGATGAACGTTAATGCAAACATCAATCACTATTCCATTCTACTATGTTATCCCTCAGATACAGGTAAATCTAGCTCAGCACATACTTATGTGTAGGCTGGGAATTAAAATTCCTACTTTGGACATACAAAGAAAATGTTTCAAAGGTCTTTGGGAAGGAGTATTGCATAATGGGGTGAACTCCAAAAAACTTATTTCAACTTCTCTTTGCCACTGTCTAGATGTGAGATCTTGAATAGGTAATTTTACTTTTTCTGGGATGCAGTTTCCTCATCTAAATTTTCTCTTATGTTGCTTCTATTTTAAAATTTCATATTTTGTCTTTACTCTTTACTAAAAGACATGTTATTTAAGCATGGAACACAAGTATTTGTGGGGGGTACGGGGTGGTTGCAGTACTATGAATCATTCATTACAGGGTTCACCTGGCGATACTAACACCCAGCATCTTATATAGAGTAGGTATTCCACAATTATTTTAAGTAAATGAGTGAATGAATACCATAAGCTTGTGAAGCTAACCAGAGCTTGTAATTTGTCTAAAAATTTGTGATTTTTCTTTCATTAAAATGTTATAGCAAATTCTGTGTATGAATTTTAAATCATCTGACTTTCCTAAGGGAATTTTTTTTAACTCCTTTCCTATACAAGCTCCTGGCACACTCACAGGCTAGCGTTCTAAAGAACTGGAGTTTTGAAATAGTTGAAAGAAACTGATTACAGAGCAAGTATTTACTTTTCTCATTAGCATTTTATTGGCCAATTGACATGCCTTCTACCCACTCACTGAACAATCTTGGGTATGTTCATTCTCCATCTCTGGTTCTTTGAAAAATGGAAATAACAATGTTGACCTGTTTTGAGGAAGAAACAGCTAATTGAGCCATAAAGTTAAAAATTCTTCACTAAACCTGTGGAAGGCTAATTTCTGATAACAATATGTGAAAGATATTTGCATGGTTGCTTCTTTTGGGGATGACTGGAAATGAAACAGTGCCCATTAAGAAATAATGTTTTTTTCCCATCCATGGTTGCCCAAGTTTGTTTGGGTTTTTTTGGTTGTTGTTTTTTGTGAGTTTTCCCCTTCTATCTTTCTTAAGGAGTTTGGAATATTATCCTTGTAGGGTATCTGCTGGGTATGTTCCCTTCAAGGTCAAAACGTTTTTTCATGATTCATCAAAGTAAATAATGAAGAGGTGAGTAAATTTAAAGCCCACAGGCAGGTTCTCTGTGGAAAAAGAATTTAGTACTGAATCTTTTTTTTTTTTTTTTGTATTTGATAAAGAATATTTCTGGACAATTTTGCTAAATTTTAGACTAAAAACTTTTTAAAGGCATGATTGCAAAGTTATGAAAATATATCAAAAATACCTCATCATTATAAATATCATATCTAGTTTTAATAAACACGAGTCACAAAACTAGAATGTTTCCCCTTCCCTAGAGGCTTCACTGACCATGGTAATTAATCTTAACATCTGTTAAGGTCACTTGCCTTGTGAAATAATAAATGATCAAATAGCAGGGCCATAAAAGAGTGACGATTGCATGTACATGGTTCACCATATGGCCCAGTTCAGTACTAATACAGGGAAAGCCACGTGCTTAGCAAACAATATGCATATTACAGTCTGTGTTAACAAGAGTACGTTTCTAGCAAGCAAGGGAAATATAGTCATATAATGATAAATTCTGGCCTCCCAAAGATGAAGCTAATATCATTAGCTATTTATTGCAATGGAACTTAAATCTTTTCAAATTAAACTCATGATGGATTTTAATCACTCTGTTAATGTTGGTAAATGATTATGCCTCAAGCCATTACGATAATGATCATTATTAGCAAGACTCTGTTTTTACAATGTTTTTAATGTTTAAAATTAATCTAGAAGTCAAGAGCCATTAAATCATTTTTCCTGCAGCAGAATTTAAAAGATGCACATACTTCACGTAACTGCATTTTAAAAACAAAAGCTAAAAAGGCAATGGGGAAAACGCACAAGGAAATCAAGCTATTAACTACAGCGCCACCAAGTGATTAACTTAAAAATTCCATGTAGAAGCAAAAAGGCAGTTACACCAAGGAAATAGGTATATACAGAAGAGACCACAGTAGGAACTTTAGATAGATGCTGTTTATTGACCTATCATGGGTCTCAAAACTCTAAGAAGTCAACTTCTACCTCCAGAATTTCAAGGTTCAGAATGCTGGGAAAGCTCAGGAATCAGCAGTGGGTTGCCAGAGAGCCTACAATTTGCAGAATTTGAATCACAGATGGGGATTAGCCCTTTAAACAGCAGCTACATTTTTAAATGTCTGCATGAGCGATATGAAAGATTTGATTATTACACATGACATGGCATCATCTCCTAACACAAAGAATAAGATGTGAACAAAAAACATATACTACGAAACTTTTATATCATATTTCCTATAACCTGAGAAGTCTATAATTCTCTCTAAGCGCTAGGTTTCACATCTATAAAATGTTGAAATCAGAGTAGATGATTTCTCAGTTACTTACCAGGCCAGAAATCTTATGGCAAGAATCACTTTAAGGAATGTGGTTCAACAAATGTTATGCAAAAACGTGTGCATAAATGCTTATACAGAATGAGATTGTACTGTAATAGTCTAATTGATAGCACATCTAAATGGAAGAAAATGAGATAAATCCAAAAGAAAATACTTTAGAAATAATTCTTACCAGCAATATTTAAAACATTTATTTGTTCACTCATTTACCTAGTGTATCTTGCTTTCCAACAATATGTCAGGCAGGAATAACAACATACCATAGAAACAGTTCTTCCGGAGGGGAAGGTATCACTGATAGGAAGAACTCAAAACTAACTACACAAGGCTAAAGGAGATGTGGATTGAAAAAGATTGAAAAATTAGATCAGTTCCAAGGAATATGTAAAATCAGTCTATAGACTAACGTATCTGACTCCACCCTATGAGCTGTTGTTCCTGGAATTGCTGTTTTTAATTCTGAAGCCAAGAATCATAAACTGAAAACCAAACAACCAACAAACAGAAATGACTAAGGGGATGACGAGTTTGAATGACTAATGGGAGAAACTCAAGGGGAACTAAATATAAACTATCCTACTATATAGATTAACAAAACCAGTTCTAAAAATAGAAAAGTGATGAGGGCCTGGGTATTGTTTTCCAGTGCACAAAGAGATAACCATGGGAGTGAGCAGTTAGGAGGAATTAGGCAAAGGAAACTTTAAACAGTATCAGAAAAAAAGCTTCCTGTCGGAGAAAATCATTAGCTTATGACTATCACTCAGGGGAAATGTTAGATGTTCCACTTGGTGATCTGTTGGGAGCCCCCTGGCTGGAGCTCTGGGGTAGGTACTGTCAGTATCCCAGGAAGATTGTAGGCTGGTGATGCCTCCAGACTCTCATTCACACTCTGCAAATGCTAAGGGTTGGAATGGAAAATCATGAAGTGGGAGGGGCCCCGGAAAAGCAAGTGTTCCATTGTGTGTCATATGGAAATGATTTATGAGGTTTTTCAAAATTATGAACTGCCCAGTTAAACCATTTTTTCCTTTCCCTCGTTTCTCTCCCATTGGTTTGAATTAAGGGAATAAACAGGCCCAACACTCCCTTACCCTGAGAAGGCAACTGGATTCCAGTCCTTAATGCCACTGACTAGACATAGTATAGGAAATGTTATTCAAAAGAAGAATAAGTCAACACTTACCATACATAACAATTCAATTTCCTGGTTCTTTCTCTTGTCCTAAAATAAAGAAATCATGCAGAAAAAGTCACCTGGCCAACATAAGTGAGTTCAAGAGTGTTCAGTCCATGGTGTGGGTCAGTGGTTGAGGTTCAACCTATGAACCAGGAGGTCACGGTTAGATTCCCAGTTAGGGGCACATGCCAGGATTGTAGGCTTGATCGCCAGTAGGGGGCATACAGGAGGCAGCTGATCAATTATTCCCTCTCATCATTGATGTTTCTATCTCACTCTCCCTCTCCCTTCCTCTCTGAAATCAATAAAAAAAATTTAAACAAAGAATGTCTGATTTTTCTGACTTGTCTATATCCTCACTTCCCAGTACAATGACTACTAGGGAATCTGAAGGTCTTCTGATTTTGTTGGATAGGTGCAAACTCTCAATCAGCCCACACTTGCCTCGAATCTGACCATGCAGGTGAGGCACAGATATTATCTTCTCTGCCTTTTTAAAAGGACAGCAAACAAACAAATAAACAAACAAAACTCTATTGTCTTGGCACCTGCCCTTAGGGTTCTGTGACTAGGGTTCTGCTTGGCTTCCATTCCCAGCTTGGGGGTTAAAGTCCGGTTGTGCTTTTCTCATAACTTCTGCCCTGTGGTTTGGACCTTGACTCTTTTAATTACTTATGACTTTTACCATCTGCCATGTTCCTAGAATGACAACTGGCTGCACTGGTTTTGCTTTCCTGGTATTTTCCTCCCTGTACTAGACCTAAGCTATGACCCTGGTGTTGATTCACAGAATTTGGTCCTAATCTTTGCTTTGATCTGTGGGGTAATTTTAAAAACTTTGTTTCAGGCTTAATCTGCTCAGCTCCCCCTCTATTTTCAGATCTGTGCCTAAGTATTCGTCATGTAAAAACAAATCCGTTTTTCTTTTGTCAAACTATGTGTAAAGAAATCAACAGTGATATCTCTGCTGAAGTGATAGAATATAGTTTAAATTATTAGTTAGGCCTAAAGCTATTAGTTATTATTAGCCACTTTGACAGGTGAAGGGATATTTTTATTTTACTATTTATTCTTTTTTTCCCCCCAAAGATTGAGGTAGTAGGATTTTGTTGGTTTGCTTATTTGTTTTAATATGAGTGGTTAGCAAGAAATGCAGGTTAGAATAATAATATAACTGATATATCCCTTTGGTTTACTAGAGAGTTATCTACCATAGCTTACTATGGGTACTCTATAATTTTCTCGCATAAGTAAATTATTGTTATTTCTTTTAAGTACAGCTGGCATTCACATTTTTCTTGCCTCCATAATTTAGAAATTTTGATCAACAGACAGGTAAATAGATGGTCTTTTTTGATGAGTTATAATTAAAGTACCAAACAGTTACTTATGTCAGGAAATAGATTGCCTTAAAATACACCTGCGCGTATGCTTTAAGTGGACTCACGTGATTTGGTAGCAGGAAGCACTTATAATAGAAAATTGCAATTCTAAACTATGATGGAGTACAAATGCCGAAAGCTCCAACACTTGGTAAAACTATACCACAACTTACAGAGATCCTCTGGTTTATGGAAATATCAATTCATACCCCCCTTATTCTCAACTACCTCCAGAGAGCAATTTGACAAAGACAGCATCACTTAATATGACTGCCTGATTTCTCTTTGGTAATCAGCTTTAATTGTCAGAGCATATGCCTGGGGCATGGAAGATATAATGACTTTTCCACCCATACATGCTCCCCCAACCCCATAAATGTATGATGTGGGCTTCCAGGCCACATGGGTTTTGGAATTCTACCTAATCCAGCAATTTTGTGCTTCTGTGGTACACCATGAGCAATATCATTCTGACATGGCTTCTCTAGATCAGAATTCAACTTAATCATTTGGAATCACATGAAAACAAAAAGAAAACTTCCCATCTCTAAATCATCATGCTATGCTTCTTTTTTGTTAAGCAATAAGCAATAAAAACAATTGTAAATATCAAATCCTAAACCTTAATCTCAGAATCTTAGACATCTTAGGAATTAGGATTTAATAATATCGAGTCTTGTTAATAATATCAGGTTAAGGTACATGTAATTACCACTTCTATAAATTAACAAGGTCAAATATTGGCAGCTTCAGAAGATTTAACTACATAAAATCAGAGCATAATAAGAAACTTCATTGAACTAGACATTTCTATTAGACACATATTTATATTATATTAAAGCTTCACAAAACCCTGTGTGTTAGGTAGTAGTATTATTATTCCCATTTATAAAGGAGAGGATGATGTAATTTGACAGAGTTGACATTGCTATTAGGTTTTGGTTTAAGCCTATGTTCTTTTCATTGTGCTGTGCGGCTTTCTTAGATCATTTCAGAGGTGATCTCTACACTTCTCCCTACATAGTCCATGAATTCTCTCTAAAAAGTCCTTAAATATATATATATATTATTGATTTCAGAAAGGAAGAGATAGAAACATCAATGATGAGAGAGAATCATCTGTTGGCTGCCTCCTGCACACCACTCGGGGATCCAGCCCACAATCTGGGTGCAACCCATGCATGTGCCCTGACTGGGAATCGAACCGTGACCTCCTGATTCATAGGTCGATGCCCAACCAATGAGCCACACCAGCCAGGCAACATAGGCCATCCTATATAATAAAAGAGTAATATGCAAATTGACCAAACAGCAGAACAACCGGTTGCTATGACACACACTGACCACCAGGGGGCAATGCAGGCGCTGCCCCCTGGTGGTCAGTGCACTCCCACAGGAGGAGCGTCACTCAACCAGAAGCCGGGCAAGCGCAGCGGCAGTGGCAGGAGCCTCTCCCACCTCTGAGGCAGCACTAAGGAGCAGCAAGCCCAATAGTAAGGAGCAGCAAGCAGGCGGGCGGTAAGGAGCAAGGGCTCCTGGACTATGAGAGTGATGTCTGACTCCTGGCTTAGGCAGTCGGACATCCCTCTCACAGGAAGTGGGCCTAAGCCAGCAGGCGGACATCCCCCAAGCGGTCCTGGACTGCGAGAGGGCACAGGTGGGCTGAGGGACTCCTGCCCACCCCACCCCCCTCAAGTGCACAAATTTTCATGCACTGGGCCTCTAGTTTTTTATAAAGAGCTTGGAACTTTAAAAACCATTGTGTGTGTGTGTTTGTGAGTTTGTGTGTGTGTGTGTGTGTGTGTGTGTGTGGTGTTGCTGACCAGTGTGGCTCAGTTAGTTGGAGTGTCCTCCCATACACCAAGAGGTGGCAATTTGATTCCCAGTTAGGGCACATACCCAGGTTACAGGTTCGATCCCCAAGTGATCCGTGTTTCTCTCTCTCTCTCTCTCTCTCTCTCTCTCTCTCTCTCTCTCTCCGACCCTCTCTCTAAAATAAAATTTTAAAAAGAACCATTGAGTGGCCCAACATTGCTTTCTTTCTCCTTTGCCATAGGAAAGTCGGTATTCCAGATAGAGGCTTCTCCTTCAGCTTGGATGTGCAATAACGAGGACTCATGGCAGACATATAGCATGAGAGACATAACCCTTCGTTGTTATAAGCAGATTTTACACTTGATTGTTCCTAAAGCCCACCTCAGCCCACCGAAGCTCACTGATAGCCCTTCCCCACCCCCAGCATAACGTCTAAGGGCACTGTTCAATTCCAGTCCACAAACTTGGGTGCACAAGAAAGAGCACATGTCTTTATTTTCTGTATATTACCTGGACTTCTTTCTTTGAAACTTAAGCTTTTGGAAACCAAATTTAGGAAGCTTTAGGGCTGTTTGTGCTTTTCAGTCTTATATGCATCCCCTCTCTACTAACCACCGACAAAGCCTGCTGCCGGAGTGCACATGGATGGGGGGACTAAAAAATATAAGGGGAAAACAAACAAATCTCAAATTATTATTTAGCTGTACTATGAAAATATGGAGTAATATAAAGCAAGAAAAGAATGTAGGCTGTATTGGAATAGGTCAGTGTGATATTTTATCATGAGCAATTTTTTTTCCTCGCTTTACTACTGTAGACATACTGAAAAGAAATATAAAAATAGTATTCTTACATTTTGCTCTACTTTTATTTTTAAAAACTAAAATATGCTTGTAATTTCCACTATTCTGCAATGTTATACAAAATGAAACTTTGAACCATGTGGGTGAAAAGATAAAGTTTCATTTGTTGTCAAATATCTTCTCTACAAAATATCTGGGAATTTAGAACATCTGTATGACTAACAAACTTTCAGTTTTTCATCTGGATGTTTGACAAATATGGAGAAAATATTGCCTTTCTAAATGTGATTCTTATTTTTATGCAGTGCTGTTCTACTAGCATATTTGTTAATATTCCTATCATCCTACTATTTTATCAAATATTGGAGACAAACAATAAATTATTTAATGCATGGTGCATGGCCACATACAAACTCTGACCTTTGAAAAGGGAAACTTTTAGTGAATTCTTTTTCGACAGCAATCAATCTATTTCAAGACAGATTAGCAATAGAATATATCAAAGCACTCAATCCACGTTCAGTGGCCTCTATTGTGTATACCCTTTATGTGAGATGAGAGAATTCTACTCTTTGGCCAGATGCTGATATGGTCCTCTGACATCTGCATGGATGTCTGCTTGGCACTTAGGGTAAGGGGGGAAATTTTATTGTCCTCTCGAGGTTATGAAACATGGAGACAAGCATCATAATCATTCTTTGCAAAAACTCCAAGGGGCTTCCTTACATGTTTTTCCCTTGTCAACATCTGTCAAGAACCGTATGTGAAATACTACTTTATCTTTTCTCAGGTAATAAAGGAACAGAGAGCTCCCAAATGAACAGTCTTTATCTTTCTAATAATATGCCCCAGGCCTTTGCTTTTGGATGTAACCCTCATAAATTTTTGTCATTTTCTACTTACAGGGACCTTGGCAAAGAAAGAGGCCTGAATGGAAGAAAAGAGTATTAGTTTTATTAAAGCAAATCTTGTGTGGGAGTCCCTTTCAGGATATCCAATGCAAAGAAAGGCAGAGTAAATTTACCTGAGTTATTACCTTTTCCCTAGCTCTATCCGTGTCTTCTAATAAGATCACCTAACAGCTGATTTCTATTGTCTCATTTTTTATGCTTGTACAATTGTATCTTTCTATATTTTTCATCTTATGCATTGGCTTATATAGGTGTATGTGTATGTGCACCTTACCTAGCAAAAACCCTTTATCAAGTAATGAGCAAATACATGGTGATGCCCTTCTGTGTGCCTAGGGTGAGACCTGTAGCCCCCTATGCTTCAAAATAGATATTGTGAGAACCAAGATACCTTTTATGTATGTTCTAGGGAGTTTTATTTTCTTCTAAGAGACAGCCAACAATAAAATGGGCAGAGGTCTCATTTTAGCAGACTCTTTTCATAAGATTGTTAATCTATGGGACAATGTTAAATCATCACTTGCCTGAAATTCCAAATGTTCCATTCGTATGACTTTCCAAACTGAATCAGCAGAAAGGCTCCATATTTCAGTTTGGACAAGTGGGTAAGCATCTGAAATTAAGTGAGTGCAGGAGCAGAAAACTTATACACAGGTGTTAGTGCATTGCTGCAATTTCTCTGGTAAGAAAATGGCTGCAAAAAATTAGTTATTTCACAGGAGGGGAGCCTAAGAAGCCTCGAGCGTTGTGCTCTGTTGTGAGTGTTCCAGGTTGCTTTTTCTCCCTCTTAAATAACATAGGTTATGGTTTTTCTAACAATCCCTCAATTGACTTTTCTGAGACCCATTATATGCAAAGCATAGTCCTAGGTGCTAAAAGACAAAAGAAAATTAAGAAGATCAGATCTTGCCTTCACGAGTTTAGCTGGGATGACAATGCCAGACACTTGCATCAAGAGTGCTGTGTTGTGTATTAAAGATGGGCACGAATTCTTTTTTGCTTCTCCCACCAAGGGGTAAAGTCGGTTTCCTCACTCCTTCAGACTGGGTTGGCTTCATGGCTCCTTTGACCAATAGAATTTGGCAGAAGTAGCACTGAACTGGTTTCAGGCTAGGCCCTAAAAGTTCTGGGAGCTTCTGCTTCCTTCCCTGAGCACCAGGGCCCTAAGCACATGAAAGAGGCCTGCTTGGACCTTCTGACCAACCCAGCCACCAGCTGGGGGCAGCTTCCTGAATGACTCCATTAATTACCAAGTAGAACAGAACTATCTAGTCAGCCTACAGAATACTGAGAAATAAGTTATTCTTGTACTATTATGTTAAGTCCCTGGGGATCATTTGTTACACAAGTTAACTGATATAGCTTACCAGTACGAATAAACATACGCAACCAAATCAGCAGAGAGCCATGTTGGAGTACCAAATGGGTTTATGAAGGAATTCTGAATTGAGACGTGATCAGAAGTCATAGGAGGCAGCAGAGTCTGACAGCCTTGGTAGTAAAACCTGTGTTTGAATCTCTGTCCCACAACTTACTGTCTCTATGATCTTAGACAAATCAGGACCTCCCTTGTGATTCCATTTCTTAGTCTATGTAATGTAAATAATGGTTTCTACTTCCCAGCAGTGTAGTAAAGAGCATGCATGTGGCCTCCTGCCCCTCCCTCTACAGTGGTAAGTATTGGAAGATTCTCCTTCCTTGGTTTTGCCCTAGGTGCCAGGAGAGAGCAAGCCCACCCAAGCACCTTGCAAACAATAGATAAACTTCTGTGGGTGCTGTCAGCACCACGCCCATATCTTTGGCTCTTCTGACTTCAGTGTGCTCCAGCCATCCTCCAACTCCCAGTATTTCCATTTTTTGCCCAAAGCCTTTTTCTGAAGCTGCTGGGAGACACCCTGCCTGTACCACTGGCAGGACAGAAGCGCTGAGAAATTAACAGCAAGTAAAAGAGATCTTCAATCAATAATTGGTAAAAGTTGGTGTAAAAATACACTAGTCCCTCCCTCACACTCCTTAGGTGGGAAACCTCTGAGCCTGTGTTTTGAAGCTTTTCCCAGAGTGGCCAAGGTGGTATCCTATGTTGGTATCTTTCCTCTCCTATATCCTGTTTCCTTGCGCCTCCAAATAAACCCTTTTCTCTCAAATCCTTATCTCAAGGTCTGCTTTTGAGGAAATCCAAACTAAGATGATATTCAAATGGAGGTGAGAGGGATAATTAGAAAGAAGGGCGGACTTACAATGCTAAAGATAACCAATATTTATATACCATTAGATTGTGAACTCCTTGAGACCAAGGAGTGTGTCTTAATTTCCTATCCCCAATGTCTGGCACATACAAGGCACTCACTAGTATGATAGCTTACCGTGTTTTACATATGTGGTTTCTTTGATAAGCTAACAATCCTACTCAGTAGCTATTACTGCCATTTTTCAGCCAAGTATATTAAAGACCAATAGTTTCAATGAATCGCCCAAAGTCACACAGTAAGTGACAGTGCTCAGCCTGGTCCAGGGCCCTCAGACTCCAGGCCCTATGCACATCCCTTTAGCTGGTGATGCTCACATGCTGGCCATAGCATTGACTTGGCTGCTGGCCTCATAGCAGCCCTCAGCAATGCCCACGCACGCTCTGTGCACCAACCTCTACCTGACTGAAGAGGGGGAAGTATGTTATTTATTTCTGCTCCTGGTCCATGTGATAAGTGTGTGTTGTTAACCTCATATGGTGGTTTCTATTTTCAGGGACCATGGCTCTTTATCTCTAGGCTTGACCTTCAGAACAAAATGCAGAGAAAACAGTGAGTTCCTGGTTCCCCACCGTCCAATCTCTGCAAGTCACCATTTCTCCCAGACTCGCCCTGGGAAACTCAAGGACATACATTATCATATTCTGTCCAGGACTTCCCCACCCAGACTGTGCCAAGACTCTGGAACTATCAAAAAGTGAGGGGAACTGCTGTACCTCAGGGATCACTCCAGGTTCTGCCCCTGCTCTCAATTTTTGAACCTTCTGTTGTCTGAAAGTTTGCTCAGACTTTCAGCTTGGTCCTGGATTAGGGTTATTTTGGGGGCCAGGGAATGTTTTCCATTTACGGGATAGGATGAGGTTTTGATCAAGTTGGTTGGTTCTGGAGAGAGAATGCCTGGACTAGAATTTATTTCATAAGCTTTACTAGGCAGTGAGTATGACCCTTGGGCTAATTATTTTAAATTCTCTAATCTTCAGTTCCTGATGAGTGGAACACAGATGATAATGAAAGTACTCACCCATTTTTTTTTACAAGTACCCGGAGGTTATGAGGATTAGATGCGATAATCCATGGAAAGCACACGGTACATTGTAAACAAGTGATTGCTATTAGATAATAATAGTGGCCACCCAGCTGCACGGCTCCTCCTTTCCCTCACCCTCATAAGCCCAATTTGGACCCCAGAAAACCCAACCTGTCACTGCGGGGCTTTCTCTAGAAATGGGGTTTACATCAGTGTGCTACCTCTTTCAGGACTGACAGGAACACTGGGCTGTACAACTCCTCAGCTGAAAGACATGCATTTTTAATGAGAGCCATCTAGGAAGAAAGCCCATTTTTGAGCAGGGTGTCACAAGATGTAGGAACCATTTGCCTCCACGTTCTGTTTATCTCCCAGTTAGTCTCGAGACTGTGCTAAATGCCTGGTGTAGGTTAAACAGTATGTCCTGTACATGGAGGTGGCAGACACATTCTGACCCGCATGTATGCCCATGCTTTTAGAGCTAAACCCTGCAGAAAGGCGGGGGTGGGGGGGGGGGAGGCTTCTTCAAATAGAATAATGAAAGGCTGAGAGGCTTTTTAAAATAAAGTCACCCTGTGAGCTACATGATTTCTCTTTATGTGCTTAGCTAGGGGTGTAATACTGATTTTTTCTTTACAAACTTTTGTTTTTAAAGTGGAGATTGTAAATCTATGATATCATGTTTCCTGGGCCAAAAATTTGGGTCTGAAGTCTGACATCAGTTTCCCCCAATCTTTGTATTCATGCAACAAGCTGTCACTATTACAAGTGCATAAGAATTAGATTCCACTTGGCTACATATTCAATGAAGCACTTGGTGAAAATTCATAAACATGTGAAGCTGGACAAGCCCTGGAGAGTCCGGGCACCACAGTAGAAAACCTCCTGTGATGCTGCCTCCATCTCCCTTCCTAGGCTTTTCCACAGCAGAGCCCCTTGCCCAGCTCACAGGCACTTTCAAACTGGCATGATTTCAAAGGAAGCTTGGCCACCATCTTTCCTATATCCTGTGATAAACTATCGTCTCCGGAAAACAGGGATTTGGCCACACAACTGGAGTTGGAAGAAACATTTTTTCAGCCTCTTCTTACCAAACGAGATGGAGTCATACCCACTCCACAGGAAAGCGGCGGGCGGGAGCTTGTCTTTCAGTCTGGTTGGTTTACAAACTTTTAACACGCTGTCCTGAAGGTGGCGCCACGTGCTTAGCTATGCTACAACCTGTATCATTGTCATTGCTTCTGAAACCATCAAGTCCCTCAAGAGCTGCACAGATTTACAGAAAGATCTGTAGGAAATAATATTCCTGCACTAAAGTATAAAAATTAATCTAAGTCACTCAAGGAATGATGTGACTGCTAGTATATAATCTCTACATTTTCAGCTAAGAACAGAAATTACAGGAAAAAACACAGCAAATGTTATTTGAGTTAGATCAGTGGCATGTTCTGAAAGCCCAAGTCCCTCTCTGAGCTAGTTCCTTCTCCTTTGTTCCCTGTTTGCTGTCAGTGGCCCCACTATCTAGCAGGTTGCCCGGGCCAGAAACTTGAATGACACCTTTGATCCTTCTCTCTACTTTGAACTTCCCCAGCAGCAGCCCCACATCAATCAATCTCCCAGTCCTATCTATTCTAGTGCATAAATATCTTCCAAGTGTGCCCGTGTCCCTCATTCCCCTGCTACTAGTGAAGTCCAAACCCTCCTCCCTGCACCACTACAAGAACATGTTACCTGTTTCCCCTTTACCACAGCTTCCTCCTCCCAATCTGCTCAGCTGGAGTGATCTCTCAGAAGACAGACCCAATGAGGTAATCCGCCTGTTTACAATCTTCATGGATCCCTGGTACTCCCAAGTACAGTCTGAACTCTGACATAGCCTACAATGCTTTTTCTAATCTAGCTGCCCCTCAAACTCCTTGTATACTTCTCCAGCTTCATCTGGCCACACTGGCTCACTTGCTCCTTTCCCTTAGTCATAATAGATTCCTTTTCAATTCTGGTATGTTCACCTCAGGGCTATTTATTCTTACTGCTCCTGCTTTTGCCCCCAACTACAGCTGCAACTCACCCCTCCCCAAACCCCGAACCATCACCACCTCCACCCACCTAAACATGCTCTTCCGGTAGGTGTCAGCATGAACGCCATTTCCTCATGAAAGAGACCCCTAAAGTATGTTAGGACCTCAACTCTGATTCCACAACACCCTGCAGTTTCATACTTTTAATAGTCATCTCATTTTATCATAATTATTCATGGATTTCCCCCCTGCTAGATTGTAAACTCTGTGACAGCAGGAACAGTGTCTGTCTGTCCTTACAGCACATTCTCACAGTGACCTATAAGGCCTTTCATCATCTGTCTCCTTCACCTTATCTTTCAGCCCTTATGGCCTGCAGTTCTCTCTCATCCTCTGCTTCAGCCTCCTTGCTTGTTCCTCCAACTTGCTTCCTCTTACTGGGCTCTCTGCTGCTCCTCTTACTCTCCAGGCACGATCCTGCCTCAGGGCCTTGGCACTTACTATTCCCTCTGCTTTGAACGCACTTCCTCCAGTTTTCTGTGTGGGTCTCATCCTCACCTGCTTCAGATTTTTATCCAGTGGAGTCTTCTCTGACCATCCGATCTATCACACAGAGCCCTAACCTTCCTGTCTCTCTCCCTGATTTATTTTTGTCCTTGGCTCTCATCACTCTCTGATGTACTTTCCTAGTCTATGATCAGTCTCCTTCCATCGCAATGTAAGCCCCCTGCAGGCAGGGCCTGTCTCTGTGGCTCAGCCCTCTATTCCCGGCACCTGCAGCTCTGCCCAGCAAAGGAGTCAGTGGAACTGTCCATCCCAGCGGGACTAAACTGAGGCTTTCATAAACTTTGTCTTTTCATCATTTTCAGTACTGAATTATTCTGGTTTGGGGGTGGAGGGGACAATTTTATCTTCGCCTGGAAAGTCTTCCCCCTACCTGATTGCAGTAGCTTCCTGTTTCCAGGAATAGTATGTCTTTGTGGGGAGGAGGATGGAGAAATCAGAACTTGAAATAAATATTCTCATTAAAATACAAAAGCAGAAAGCTATCAAATTCCTTTAAATTTCCGTTGTTTCCAAAAAAATAAATTTTCTGATAGCTAAGAGAACATTGGGTGTGAGGCCAGAGCTTCCAATCTTTAAAAAAACATCTCCACCCAGACAGATCGTAGGCTTACGGTTCCTTGTCATTCTGTTAATTGATGAGATACTCAGAGAAGTCTGATTCCCTCCTGTCACTAGGGTATGTTCTATAATGAAACCCATGGATATGCTGGC
Source organism: Myotis nattereri (assembly GCF_964212035.1). Lineage (NCBI taxonomy): Eukaryota > Metazoa > Chordata > Mammalia > Chiroptera > Vespertilionidae > Myotis > Myotis nattereri. The sequence goes on from NC_138082.1 coordinate 38,130,653, forward strand.
TGTACAACCAGCTTGATCATTTGGATAGAAATGTGAGACTGCTAAAGGCAAGCCAGCTGTGCAGTCAGATTAAGTCCAGTTGGGAGTTTCCTGAGCAGGAAATGGCAGAGAAGAATCAGGTTAAGGGACTGAAATAGGGGTATATGGTCATTTTGTAGAATTCCAACACTGTGTAATGATCAACAACTCTGGGGGGGGACAGGAGGGAGAGACAACATCTAGCCCCACACTATGTAGGGCTGATTCATGGCTAACGATTTATCACGGATGTTTGAGTCAATGTCCATTTTCAGAGTCATAAGATGAGCCAACAGATGCTCACCACCCTCTAATTTCAGGGACTATTATATTGCAATTAAGCACAGTTTCTATATGGACATGTGAAATTCTGTTACAGAGAAAACTAAGAATACAAAATATAAGTGGAAGTAAATATCTCTTACCAAACTTTTAATTTTTGACAGAAGATAAAGATCCTAGTTAATTAAGGCCAAAGAAAAGGAGAAAATCTAAGGCCATATTTGACTGGGGGTATAAATACAAGATTTGAAAAAGCAGCTCATGCCATTTCAAAATAACACGACTTAGCAACAAAAAGGAAATCAGTCTCCGGCCATACCACCCTGAACGTGCCCGATCTCGTCGTCTGATCTCGGAAAAAGGAAATCATGTGGGTTCAGTGATAAAAGGAGGCGGTAGAGGCTACTATTGAGTTAGGCATTCTAACAATGGTTAGGGTTTGGGTGACAATTAGGCTATAAATGGTGAAGATAAAGATTGAGAAAAAAAAAAGGAACAAGAAAACAGCAATCATCAATTGAGTGTTTCTGCAATGAAATTCAACTGGAAAAAAAAAGTGAATGCCTGCATGGTAATTTCATTAAAATAGACCAACAGAAATGAAGGGAAAAGAGAGAGATATGGAACGAGAACAGATGATTTCCGGAAGAATATCCCATAATTGGGAGAGCTCGGGGTACAAGAGCGGAGACATAGTCGGGGTTCAGAAGAAAGGGTGCAAAAGCGGCCAAGGAATGAGTGAAATCACAGAAACATGATTAACTTCTTCATGCCAAAGGACGGATCTTTGAAATTGCGTAAAGGGACTATATTTTCAGAGTTTCTTCAAATTAACAGAAAGGTAAAGATCAGGCAGAATGGAATAGACCTTCTGGAAAAGAAATGGTTCTTGAAATTCCAGAGGACATTCCACCCAACACGTCCCTAACTTATAAAAGGAGAACTATAATTAATGATAGGGAAATCTACAGCCCCTCCCCCCCCCCCCCCCGCCCCGGCCCCCGTGCCCAAAGGCATATATGAGTCCCAAACTTGGTTCAAAGACAAACTGATGGGAAGGAAGTGGAAAATCCTGGGAAAATATGGCTTGCCTAGTCCCATGTTGGAAAAACTCATCCATGTATTGATACATTTTTTTAAAAATCCATGGCAGATTTTGAAGCTGGAATGTAAATTTGTCAATCTCATCAAATGAGCAGGTAAAAATTTGAACATTAGGTTTTTTAAAGGAGGCTTCTGTCAGCATCATTTTGGGGAGAAGGGGAGGAACTGATAGGCTATCTGGCAATTATTTTCAAAACAACCCCTTTATTCCCTGGAGGACATTTTTTGGAGAGGTCCAAACAGGGCAGGCCGTGCTCCATCCTCACACTGCCTGACTGCTGAATCCAGCCTTGCTGGTCTGCTATTTTTGTCGATGTGTGTGTTTGTTTTTTTTAGCAGGAAACTGGGAGGTATGGCTCGATAATTCTTTCAATTATGACAATGTTTGCTTGAAAGGGATGCATATTCTAGTGCTTTGACTTAAGTAACAACTTCCTAGCAGCTGTTTATCACAGTTCCTTACCTTACACATGCTTTTGCTCTGCTTTCCTCGCCATTTGGGGAAAGGTATTCATAGAGAATGAGCTAGGAGTTCCTGTGCTTCCTCTCTTAAATAAAAACAAATAAAGGAGAAGAAGGAAGCTGTGTGCAGTCAGGGCTCACGGCACATTACTACAAAGAACTGAGATTTTTCCATGAAAAAGACGTCTTTCCCTGGCTGTTGACGCTGCCAGAACAGGGCCAGCACTTGTACCCTTACAACAGCACTGCAAACACCACCAGGCCAGATGGGCTATTGCAAGAAATATGTGAAATGTTCCAGTACAGCCAACTACACTTCTTTGTGTCTTGTTACCAGATCTAACATATTATATTCTCTCTGGAAGAAAATATTCCTGGATCAACCAGCTCTCAGGTCCTGTGTCGTATTCAGGGCCATTTCCATTCACAGAAAGCCCCTGAATAATCAACAGGAAAGCTTGACCCTGGCTGGAGACATCGTATGAAGTGCTGGGTCACCCAGACCTGATGAATTCTAAATCACTAGACAGATGAGCTGTCCCGTGACATATTCCTCTTCTGGATTCCTACATGTGAAAGTTCAAAAACACTGAGGAATAAATATTACTTCATATAGACTTGCTTGTTTTCAAAAATAAAATGTATTTATCCTATGAGGGAAGGTGGGGGTGAGGGGGTAAGAGATCAACCAAAGGACTTGTATACATGCATATGAGCATGACCAGTGGACACAGACAGTAGGGGGGTGAGGGCATGTGCTGGGAGGTGGGGGTGGCCGGGAAGAGGTCAATGGGGGGGGAAAGGAGACTTATGTAATACTTTAAACAATAAAGAATTTTAAAAAATAAAAATAAAATGTATAAGCAACCTGTGAAAAATAAGACTCCTTTCACTTCTGATTCCAGGTGTGGCCCTCCTTTGGCTCCCTTTTTATTCACATCACAATATACTAGTCCTTCCAAGGACTTAAGGGCATTTTCTGGCATGGGAAGGTCTTTTAAACATTCTGGATCATCAGTGCATTGGCATTAAACCTACAGTAAGTCACCCACTGGCAAATTATCACCAAAAAAAGGAATACATTTATATTACTTTCCAAAGTCTCAACAGAATTTTTATAAAACATCTTCCTTTCATTGGAACAGATGGAGCAAAATATTTTAGCAGTGGACAGTTTTGGTTGCTTTCTTTCATTTTCTCTCAAGAAAATTTCCAAGGGAAAAAAATGCATGTTTCGTCTACTCCGAATTGAGTTAGTAGGAAAAGCAGAGGTTGCTCTTCAAATGCCACTGAAGTTGCACTTCTATAGCATAGCATCCCTTCTATTCAGGGCAGGTAAGCTCTTTTAATAACCCCTTCTTGCTGGCACCCAAGGCTGCTGGAATGCTCTAAGTCATTGCAGATGCTTTGTTTGGCTCAGAAAATTCACTTAAGTTCTGTCTCTTCTCCTGCTTCAATGTTTCTTACTCCTTTCTGGCTGCTCCCATTTGTGTCCCATGGCCTTCCTGGCTTTGATTCTGCTCATATTAGATGCTGTTAATGCCGTGCTGGAGCCCCCAGGACCTTGCCATGGTAGTACACGCTGCCCAGACTGTTAGCTGCTAGCACCTGCATCTCATTGCAGAGTCTTCTCTGCCCATGTGCATGGGAATAACCCTTACCAAGGACTGACAGAAATTGGTGTGTACAGCTTTAAATACCTGATACTTTTATTTGTCAATTATACCTCACTTAAGCAGAGGGGGAGAAAGAAGAAATTGGTGTACTTCAGCTCCTCACACTCAAGTGGGATATCCGAGGCCTGTTCCACCATAGGTCCATCATTTCTCCAACAATATTAAGCTCCGTTACCCACAGTAGCAATTACCTAACACATCTTTTTATTAACTTCCTTCATTTTCCAATGCCACTTACCCATTTCCCTAACTTAGGTCTTCTGGAATAACCTCCCAGGCCTGCTTTTTGGGAATCTTAATCAAGATACTGCCACTGGATTTCCAAATTGGGCAGCCAGATACCATCCCAGCTCCAGAACCCTATATCCCTATATATGGGATGAGAATTAGATGTCATATTTGTGCTTGGAAGGTATGTTTTCCTATGCAATATGCTTTTATTGTATATCTTCTTAGATGCATTGATCTGTTATATTAATATGCTAATGATTTGTAAATCTGTGCCTACAGGCCAGAACTCTCTCTCAATTTTGAACATGTATATGGAATGGCCTACTTGTCACTAGGATGTACCCACACCCATCACATTTAGCATAAACAATCTTTAGCCCAACAATTTCTTTTTAACCCTGTTCCGCCCCCAGGCTTTCCTGCACCATTTAGCTAATTGATAAACTCAGAAACCAGAGAAAAGCCTTGACAACTCTCATTTCATCCAAGGCTTGTGTGCAGCTACAACTACAGTAAGTCCTCTTGTAATGTTATTGATAGGTTCTTAGATGTTAAGTGAAATTATAAACAACAAAACCAGTTTTACTACAGGCTAATTGATGTGAAGAAGTTAACTTCCTGTGGCATCTCATCAACGTTATAATGAAACGATGTTGAATGAAATAGCATTATTCAAGAACCTACTACAATAGACAACTCAATTTCTAAATCCTTCATTAACAGCAGCTTCATGATACTGCTTTATTTTTCTCACATAACAAGTTCAAGGTAGGTGGCTGTGGTGTTGATTCAGAAGCTTAAAAACACCCAGCAATATTTCTGCAATTCACTTGGTCTCCCCCAGTGGAACTGAGATGGAGCTGCATCATCTTCTCTTCCCAGGAAAACAGAAATAGGAAGCTGCAGGAAACAAAGCTTCCCTAGCAGACTTCTCCTTATGGCTCATTGGTCAGGACAGACCAGATGACTATCCCAGCTACAAGGGAGACTGGGAAAGGAGGAGACAGGGTTGCTATGATTGGATCACCCCATTAAGATCCATTGACCTGAGATGGGCACGCTGGCACCTCAACAACAAAAAAGGAAGGAAATGAGGTGACCACAGTGATGCAGTCAAAAAATAAAGATGGGAGCCAAAATGGGGTAAGAGAAATATGGACAGAAAGAAAGGGGTTGATTTCAGGGATACTGGGGGCACAATTAACAAGAATTTATTGGTGATTGACTTGAGTGGATTATAAGAGAGAGAGTCGGGAGTCAAGCTGTGGCCCTGGAAAACTGGGCTGGATGGGGAGAGCATTCATTGAGATGGGGAACAGAGGAGGCAGATTTGGCTGGGCTGAGAGTGAGGGGACATAGGGGGTTCACCTTCAGACACACTGGTTTTCAAGTGCTTGCAGTGAATCCAAGGGAAGTCATCTAACAAGGAATTGGGAATATAGGTCACTATTTCTGGAGACAGAGCTCAGAGCCACTCACATACAGAGGATAATTAAAACTGGAGGAGTGGGATGATTACCAAGGAGAATGCCACGGACATTTATGGTTTGTCTGCCAGCACATTTCCCTTGGTTTTGAGTATCTTGCTCTTCCTCACTGACAGGCTGTGAAATTTGGGTGGGGGTTCCTCTCTGGCCCCAAGTATAGAACATGAGATCCAGTTATAAGTAGAAGACCCCTACACACACCTGGCCACAGTGATTGGGGTAGAGGAGTGGCAGCCTGAGGTAGTAAAATAAATGGGAATCTAGGGACTTGTACAGGAGCTACTGATAACAAAAAGGCTTATTCTGCTTGATTCCATTAGACTGGAACCTGGAAAAATATAAAATTAGAGCTACTGGGACCATCCTGCTACCATGAGAGTGACAGTCACTGGAGGCCATCGTCACATAGAGCACGAGAAGGTAACCGCCACATAGATTTGAAATGAAAAAAAAAAAAAAAAGGGAGAGGATTATTTTTATGTTATTTCAGTCCTGAATCTAGTCATGCTAGAAATAAGACCTAACCTTGGACTTTTCAATTATGTGAGTAAAAAAAAAAAAAAAAAAAAAAAAAAGCTATTTTTCTTAAGCTAGTTTGACTTGAGTTTTCTGTACCTGCATCATAAGGCAGGCAGACAGTCCTCATTTTGCATGTAATCCAGGACCATAGCTATGACCTTGCCAGCTGAAACCATACAACGATCTTAATAATTAATTGGTCTGTGACCTTTCAAATGTTTTGTCAAAACATCCAAACCTCTCTTATTGTTCGGAAACGAAAATGTGATAAAACTAATATTTATTTGGTACACAGAAATTTAAAACATCAGAAACACTGAGAATTAAAGTGTTTTCATTAAAATTTCTCTGCAATTAGCTTTCAAAAGGCATTTGATTCCTTTTTGCCTTCTCACCACAACTTCAGGTGTAGAGAGAGCACCTTTATTGTGCCTTTGTGACATCATACTCCCTTCAGGTTTGGACCAGCTTCCAACATTTTATCTTCTGTACTTTCCATGCTGTGAAACATCTGCAGTTTCCTTTTACTTGAAGTTTCTTGCCAGCCCCACTTCCTCTTCCACATCATCCTTTTTGTCACACCCACTGTCCTCTACATTGATGCACTTCCCTTCATGAGCTTCCCATGGCTGCGTGTCTAGAGTCTCTTGAACAGCAAATGTCAACATTCCTACAGTGGGCTATTTCCTTTTAGCTCTACATCCCATTGGAATTCTGAAAAGTCTTGCTAATTTCTAAAACAATGAAATCAACTTTACTGGCAGCGAAAGGTTCTTCCTGGTAATTACCGTTTTCTTTCAATGCAACACCTAACTTCAGTGTTGGCCTAAACGCTAGTTACACTGATTGGATTTTTTCATGATTGTCTTCAAAATAGAAGTAAACGACCCATTTCCACCATTAGCAGCTTTCTGTTCTGAGTACAGCTTAAACTAAGCGGTGTTGCAGCCACTTTGCCTTGTTTTCGATTCATTGGACTTTTTAAATATCATGCATTCAGTGACTTCATGCAGCCCAGGTCTTGTCCTAGCTATGTCCAACTGTCTCCACCTTCAAATCTTCAAGTCTCCTAACCACATCCAAGTTCATTCCCAGCATCATCACCTTTAATTTTATTTTTTTGCTGCATTTTTATTTTTTCTATTATTAACTTCTATAAAATGTCACATGAGTTTATTACTGAGAGACAAGGATTGTCTGTGCATGAACTGAATAACCGATGTGCAATGGCCAATCAACAGCAGATTTTGAAAGAAGAAGTGATTTGTTGTTGATGTGGGGATTTGTGCAGCGAGCTGTGAAGTTTATACTTTAAGTAATTACAGTTAATACTAGAGGCCCAGTGCACGGATCCGTGCACCGGTGGGGTCCCTCAGCCTGGCCTGTGGACATCCCCCAAAGGGTCCCAGGTTGTGAGAGGGTGCAGGCCAGGCTGAGGGACCCCACTGGTGCAGTATTGGGGCTGGGGAGTGATTGCAGGAGGGCTCCAGGGTGTGTCCGGCCTGTCTTGCCCAGTCTCGATCAGCCAGACCCCAGCAGGAAGCTAACTTACTGGTCAGAGTGTCTGCCCCCTGATGGTCAGTGCACCTCATAGCAACTGGTCTAACGGTTGAATGAGCAGTCAGACACTTAGCATATTAGGCTTTTATTATATAGGATACTGTGTAACTGAAATGTGAACTATTTGGGGGGAACTGGTATTAAAGTAAACCGTAGTAAATGAAATTTGTGCATATTAGAACTGTTCAAAGCAATGACTGACTTACTACCTGATCTAGAGATTATATGAGAAGAAAACAGAAGACAGCTTGAAGAAAACCCTCAGGAAAACCAAGATTTAAGGGAGGGCCAAATAAAAGAATCCTGCACATAATTCATACATAAAGAATGGCCATGGGGGGAAAAAAGGAACTCTTACCATTCCCAACAGCATGGATGGATCTAGAAAGCATTATGCTAAGTGACATAAGCCAGTCAGAGAAAGTTAAGTATCACATGATCTCACTCATATATGGAATCTAATGAACAACATAAAGTGATGAATAAAAATAGACCTAGAGACAAAGAAACATTGAATAAATCTCAGAGGGAAGGCAGAGGGTGAGGGTGAGGGGTCAACCAATGAATTCATATGTGCATATGCATAATCCATAGACACAGACAATAGGGTGGTGAAGGCTTGGGGGGTGAGAGCGGTGGCGGGGGGGGGGAAGAGGTCAATTGGGGGGGAAAAAGGGACTTATGTTTTACTTCTAGCAATAAAGATTAAAAATAATAATCTATAATAATAAAAACATAATATGCTAATTAGACCAGACAGCCAAATGACCTTTCAGACATCCTTCCGGACAACCTTCCGGGTGAAGCCAGGGCTGCAAGGGCCAAGGCAAGTCGCAGTGGCTGCGAAGGCCGAGTCCCTTGCATGAATTTCATGCATCAGGCCTCTAGTAAATAAATAAAATAAAATAATAAAAAGATATGAGGCAAAATAAAAAAAGAATGGCCAGAGAGGGAGGAGGAAAACCAGGTGCATATCGTATCATACAAGGCAAGCAATGAGATATTGCAATTGTATCTTCTACTTCTTTAAATTGAAATACAATTCTCATCCTATAAAATTCACCAGTTTAAAGTATATAATCCAGTTTCTTTTTCATATAGTCCCAAGATTGCATAACCATTACCATTATTTAATTCCAGACTATTTCCACCACCCCCAAAAGAAGTAGTCACTTACCATTCTCCCTTCTTCTCAATCCCTGAAACTAGTAATCTACTTTCCATCTTTATGGCTATGAAGTAGTCTAAATATTTTATATAAATGGAAATATACAACATGAGCCCTTTGCATCTGACTTCTTTCATTCTATGTAATAAAAGGCTAATATGCAAATTGACTGAACGGCAGAATGACCGGTTGCTATGACGCATACTGACCACCAGGGCCAGCCGCTCAATGCAGGAGTTTCCCCCTGGTGGTCATGTGCTCCCACAGGGTGAGCACTGCTCAGCCAAAAGCCCAGAAGCTGGGCTCACGGCTGGTGAGCGCAACGGCAGCAGGAGCCTCTCCTGCCCCTGAGGCAGTACTAAAGATGTCCGACTGATGGCTTAGGCCCGCTCAGAGTGGATTGATTTCGGAGAGGAAGGGGGAGGAAGAGAGAGATAGAAACATCAATGATGAGAACGAATCATTGACCGGCTGCCTCCTGCACATCCCCCACTGGGGATGGAGCCTGCAACCCAGGCATATGCCCTGACTGGGAATCAAAATTTGACCTCCTAGTTCATAGGTCAATGCTCAACCACTGGGCCACACTGCCTGGGCAGGACTTATTAATTTTAATGGCTGAATAATATTTTATTGTGTGGATGCACCACATTTATTTCTCCATTCATCAGGTGATAGAAATTTGAGTTGTTTCTACTTTTTGGACATTATGAAGAATGTTACAATAAACATTGGTGTGAAAGTTTTTGTATAAACACATGTTTTCAGTTTTCTTGGGGATGTACCTAGGAGTAGAGTGGTTAGGTCATATGGTAACTCCAACTTTTTGAGAAATTGTCAGACTGTTTCTATAGTGGCTGTACCATTTTGTATTCTCATGAGCAAAGTGTGAGGATTCTTTCACTTTAAAAAAATATATATTTTATTGATTTTACAGAGAGGAGGGGAGAGGCATAGAGAGTCAGAAACATCGATGAGAGAGAAACATTGATCAGCTGCCTCCTGCATGTCCCCTACTGGGGATCAAACCCACAACCAAGGTACATGACCTTGACCAAAATCGAACCTGGGACCCTTCAGTTCGAGGGCTGATGCTCTATCCATTGAGCCAAGCCAGTTAGGGCTCTTTCACTTCTTAATTTAAAATCCTGTACATGAATATTACTTTCATTTTATTCTACTTGTCTAGTTTCTCATTTTATTTCACCAAGCACATTTTCTCCTTGCATCTTTGACTTCCATATTTCACATTTGCTAGTTACCTTCTAGCTTTGCAAATAATATATCTTATTGATATGGCAAATAGTTTATGGCTCCCTTATCCCATACTGTATACAATGTGATTAAATTGGGCAGAGCATAAGGTCTTGTCTAAACTGTTTGTAAGCACCAAAAGCATTTCCAAAGTTGGTTAACTATGGATAAGAACCATGGCTTTATTTACCTTCCCTTCATTTTTAATTGAATTTAATACAATTCAAAACATTTTTTGTTGTTGTTAATCCTCACCCAAGGATATTTTTTCCATTGATTTTTAGAGAGAGTGGAAGGGAGAGGGAAAGACAGAGAGAGAGAAACATCAATGTGAGAGAGACTCCCACATGCACCCCAACCAGGGCTGGGAATCTAGCCTGCAACTGAGCACGTGCCCTTGACCAGATTTGAACCCAGGACCCTTAAGTCTGTGGGTCAATGCTCTATCCACTGAGCCAAACCAGCTAAGGCTACAATTCAATAATTTTTCATGAAAATTTGCATAACAATCATAGTGGTAGGTGGTATAAAATAAATTGTCTTTTACTTTGAAAGAAATATCCTGGTGTGCCCCACTCCAAAGGAACCCCAGACTCTTCACTGAAGTAGCTAGCTCCTAAATTTTCCTTGAATTTACTTCCCATCCTCTGGAATGCATGAACCTCTTCAGTGCAGCTCAGGTGTCTGTCACTGATGCAGCAACTCCATGTGGCACTTCATTCCAGGTGAGCACAGGTGATAAGTTAATCAACTAATTTATTGCTGGGTCTCATGGATTACTGTCATCTTCTTTAATAGCTTTAACCCGATTATATATTTTTTAAATCAACTAATCACATATTCCCATCTTGTTAATGTTCCGTTGCCCATAAACTGCTCTGGTACCAATTACTAAACAGGAAAGGGTTTTTAATTACAGGCAGTGTAATCAACTTTATGTAGAATCCATACAAATGAATTTCATGATGGATATAGCTAATTCACAGAAAGATTAAGAAGCCTGAAAAAAAACAGACTCTATCGTGACATTCCAGGCGTAATATCTAAAACTATATCACAGAACTAGGCTATTAAGAAAACTACTGTCTTTCTAGAGTCGGGGGACTAGCAAATCAGAAAGCCATCACCACATCTGCTGACTTCCATATTTTGTACCAGAATTTGTTGCAGCCAAGTAAATCTCCTGTCCTCTGACTCCCCAGGTAACTTGGTTCTGAATCAAAGCCTAATGCATCTGATTAGCAAAACATATACCACATCTAGGAAGTACAGGACACATTTTAAATGGATGCCTTTGTGGTAGCTTTCCAGCCTGTAGAAAAGCGTGCACGAGCAGTGTTAGGTTGGGTGCTGAGTGAACTGACCCATTATATCTGCTATAAGTAACAAGTACAGCATGTATTTTGTATGACTGTGGGGTGACGGGCTAAAAGGTTATAGGAATAGAGAGGATCATAATGCTGAAAGAAAAGTGGGCCCAGGACATGGTGGGTTAACAGGTTTCCTGAAAACCATCTGATAAGGGGTTAATTTCCAAAATATATAAAGAAGTCATACAACTTAACAAAAGGAAGACAAGCAATCCAATTAAAAAATGGGCAAAGACCTAAATAGACACTTCTCTAAAGGGGACATACAGATGGCCAAGAGGCAGATGAAAAAATGCTCAAAGTCACTAATCATCAGAGAGATGCAAATTAAAACACAAATGAGGTCTCACCTCACCCCTGTCAGAATGGCTACCATTAACAAATCAACAAATGACAAGTGCTGGTGAGGATGTGGAGAAAAGGGAACCCTAGCACACTAATGGTGAGAATGGAGACTGGGTGCAGCCACTATGGAGAACAGTATGGAGTTTCCTCAAAAATTTAAATATGGAACTGCCATTTGACCCAGTGATCCCACTTGTAGAAATATATCGTAAGAAATCCGAAGCACCAATCGGAAAGAATGTATGCACCCCTATGTTCATAGCAGCACAATTTACAGTAGCTAAGATCTGGAAACAGCCCAAGTGTCCATCAGTAGATGAGTGGATAAAAAAAACTGTGGTACATTTATACCATTGAATACTCTGCAGCTGTGAAAAAGAAGGATCTCCTACCCTTTGAGTCATCATGGAGGGACCTGGAGAGCATTATGCTAAGTGAAATAAGCCAGTCAGAGAAAGACAACTATCACATGATCTCACTCAAATGTGGAATCTAATGAACAAAATAAACTGATGAACAAAATAGATCCAGAGACAGAAGCATAGAACAGACTGATGAATCTCAGAGGAAAGGCAGGGACGGGGGAGGGTGTATGGGGAAAGATTAATGAAAGAGCTTATATGTATAACCCATGGACACAGACAATAGTGTAGAAAAGGCCCGGGGGCAGGAGTGGGGGGTGGGGTGGTAGAGAGAGTCAATGGGGAAAAAGGGAATATCTTAATATTTTCAACAATAAGGACAAACTTAAAAAATACTTGCTATTCTTTATTGTTAATTTATCTGGATAAAAAGTAAAAGAGCTCTATCCTTTTCTAGATGTATAACTTTAAACAAGCTATTTAACTTATCTGTTTCCTCATCTATAGTATGTAAATAATAATTAAAGTAATGCCCTAGCTGGTTTGGCTCAATGGGTAGAGGAGCAGCCTGTGGACTAAAGGATCCTGGGTTCGATTCCGGTCAGGGGCACATAACTTGGTTGCAGGCTCCTTCAGGGCCTGGGCCCGGGTTGGGGCGCATGCAGGAGGCAACCAGTGTTTCTCTCTGTCTTTCCCTCTCTCCCTAAAAATCAATGGGAAAATATCCTCAGGTGAGGATTAACAAAGAAAGAAAGAAAGAAAGAAAGAAAGAAAGAAAGAAAGAAAGAAAGAAAGAAAGAAAGAAAAAGAAGGGAGGGAGGGAGGGAGGGAGGGAGGATACTTATTTATAGAGCTATTTTGAGAATTAAATGACATAACTTTTCTAAATTATTTAGCACAATCCTTAACAAATAAATAGTAGTTTAATGTTTACTATGAGACATACAGTATAAAATTCTTGAAATACACCTGTCATTCAACACAGACTACTGACCCTAACAGGAACAAAGGTACCTTGCATCTCTGACAGGAAATGATGCTACTTACCTACCTCAGTTGTGGGAAGAAAAAATTCCGCCTTGCCTAGTAACAACTCAGCCAATAAAAAGTCACTATACTTCAAAATTTCAGTTTCCTCCAATGGACTCTTCTTTACAACAGCCCCTCTCCCAAGTCCATAAAATAGTTTCTCTCCATTGTTTCACTGCATTTGCACCTGTTATGTCTTTACACAACATGTCTGTAATTGCAATTCTTTGTTGTTCCCGGAAAACAAAAAACAACAAAACAAAACAAAACAAAACAAAACAAAAAAAACACACCTTTTTGCTGGGGGGAGAAATTCTTGAAATACTTGTAAGTTTAGGATATTGATGGAAAGTCTCTCTTGAACAGATATTTTTTTACTTATCAGGACATCCAAATCTCTAAGCAATCTTGGGGGAAAAATGAAGTTTTTCATAGTAGTGTATCATTCAGGTATTGCTGCTTGGCAAACAACCCCAAAACTTAGTGGATTAAAGCAACAAATATTTATTATTTCTCATGTATCTGTGGGTCGACTGATGCTTCCGATGATCTGGGCTGTATTTGTCAGGATTCTCAGGTAGCCCTCTCTGTTTTCATGGTCCCTGGTTCACACTCCTCCCAGCAGCTCAAAACTCTTCGATGGGAAGCAGGCTCTGGGTCCTGTCTTTCTTTTTGCTACCTCACCTCTCTCACTATTATCCCTCCTAGTCCTGGGGGCAGTGCTACACTGGACATTTTTCAGGTTCTTAAACTTCCCAAGCTCCTCTTGTCCCAGGGCCTTTACATATATTCTTCCCACAGCCCGAGGACTCTCCCTCAGGCCAGCCACCTCCAGTGTAACACCCTTCTCGTTGCTTTAGAACTCCACCAACTCTGGAGCCCTCCCACATGAGACTCTGGCAGGTTCCTTTGTCCTCAGCTTTTGTGGACTGGCTGGTTTTGTTTTCCTTCCCTGCACTCTCTCAAGTCAGATGGATGAGCACTCACTTGGGAGTGAATCTGATTAAAGTCTATCTCTTTCACTAGATTGAAAGCTTTGAGAAGCAGAGACTAATGTTTGTTTCTATTTACTCCTGTATGCCTGGCACAAAGTGGCACTCAATATAGATTTGCCGAATATGTTTATTACCCAGCAATTTCTGAAGGGAGGAAAATGAGGAGACAAGCTCTGCAAACATGGACAACAGACATATGAAAAGAAACTCAGTGTCACTAATCTTCAGAGAAATGCAAATTAAAACCACCATGAGATATCACCTCACAACTGTCAGAACGGCTACCATCAATAAATCAACAAACTAGTGTTGGCGAGGATGTGGAGAAAAGGGGCCCCTTGTGCATTATTGGCAGCAAAGCAGACTGGTGCAGCCACTGTGGAAAGCAGTACGGAGTTTCCTCAAAAAATTAAAACTGGAATCGCCTTATGACCCAAATATTCCACTTCTGGGAATATATCCAAAGAAACCCAAAACACTAATTTGAAAGACTAAGCTCATTGCTACATTATTTACAATAACTACAGCAACTTTAGAGCCATTGCTCAGGCCTGGCCACTTCCCAGTATTGTGAATAACAGAAAACACAGGTGGGGTTTTTTTTGTGGGTTTTTTTTTTGTGTGTGTGTGTGTGTGTGTGTGTGTGTGTGTGTGTGTTTCCCATCAGAGGATCCACCTTGTCCATGTCAAGCCATATGAAGGGGGAAACAGGAGTGAATTCAAAAGAGAAAAAAAACACATATTTGACTTAAGAGAGGGCTGCTTTAAATTATATTTCCTCTTCTGACATCATGTTAGTTCTTTGAAAGAAGTTTTCCACATCTATTGTAAATAGAAAAAGTATGCATAATCTTTTTATTTCACCATCACAGCATCTGAAATGTTTGGTACATGAGGCTAAAGAGCCTCCGTAGAGGCTGCGTCTCCTCCCGCCAGCCACATCCGCTGCAGCCTGAGGACCAGTCTTGAAGGGAGGCAGAGAGACCACAACTGTAGCAGAGCGTGTGCCCCAGCCTCCATCCAGAATATACCTCCCTTAGCCTTTGTTCATCTCTGAATGTCAGTATTAAGTATTCGTCCTTTTTCCTGTACCCTGTGATTTTGCAAGCACTCCAGGTAGGGGCACAGATTAAGCATCTTTATCTTCACCACTCTCATCATTCCTTCTCTTTCTCTCCTCTTAAAACTCATGAACTTCTTGCTTCAATAGTAGGCATGGGTCACAAAGGGCAAAAGGTTATGGAAAGCACATGAGGGGACTTAAAAAGTGTCACCAGTGACAAGAAAAGAAGGGCCTGCTTGGGGGCACAGAAGACACCTTGGTCTAATTTATAATCTTGGAATATTGGTTGTAATCTGACTCATCAAATTAAAGGTTTCAAGGAAAGGGAAAGGAGTTGTGTAGAAGCTCATGGAGTTACCAAGGGAGAGAGGAGAATTTGTTCTATGTCAGGCAACTGTGGTGCCTGACCTCATAGTTTCTCACCATACACTAGGATGGAAGGGGTGGACAATTCCCTTAAAGATGGCGCTCAGCATTTATACTCCTCCCCCTGATGATTTTCTGGTCCCTCTTTTCCTTTCAAAACCAGCCTGCCTGCCTAAGGAAGGGATAAGTCAATGAGCAGATGTGATGAATGAGTCTCAGACTATCAGACCATGTCATAAAGATCTCACAGGAAGAAAATAGATTGAGGTATTTCATCCATAAACTGGGAAGTTGTTTTAAAACATCTCGTCCGTTACAAGTAGGTCCTCTGTTATAACATCATTGTGCACAAAATACCCAGAGCTTAAGCACATTTGTGTTATTTAGCTATGTCTGTATGTGTTTATTTGTTTATTACTGTAGTCTAACCTAATCAGACTGTCCTGGTTGGGCCCCCAAAGTGGCTTGTCACCAAGTGAAAGTAATTTCCCATGGCAGGTGCTCTCAGCAGGTGGCTGCTCACAGTACCTGCATGGGAAAGGTAGATTTAGTCAGAAATTTTATTTTAATATGAAATTCGTATTGCAGCCTGAGCCACTACTGGGTGATGTGCCAAAATTCACGTCTGCAGCATGATTTATTATGTGAAAATACCACAGAACTAATCAGTGGAGTTACTAATTAATACAAATCTGCATTTTTTGCATAAGCAATTAGTGCAAGGAGAAAGCAGTGAAAGAGGAAGTTTGACTCCTTTAATCTCAGTGCCTATTCAAGCGGAAAGACCCACCAGGGCCAAACTCCAAGATCTACATTTGGAATTTTCCCCCTTTGATTAAAGACACAAAAGGTCAAATTATCAATATTTAATTCATGTGAAAATGTATTTGTTAAAGAGGAACAAAAACATGTTATTTAATGAAGGTGAAACTATCTGAATTCTTGAATAAAAAATTATACTTTTCATTACAACAAAGTCTAAATAAAATTTAATAAGGATCCTGATTGCTAATAATGATGAAGTTTGAAAATTAGATCAATCATGGGGGAGGGTGTATGGTGTACGTTTCTAAGATGTTTAAATTACCAAAGGTGCTTGTTCTTCTCAGAGTCACAACTCTATTAGACCTTTTCAATATATTTTGTATGTCATGTGTATTAAGCTGTAATTTTAAATCTAGTATGATTTAAATTAATTGTGTGGTTCACTAGATCTGAGTAGATGATGCCATTTAACTTTAGCGGGTTTATTTCCCCCATTGATTTAATAGAAGTTGTTTATAATATGAAATAACTGGAGATTTGATATAATGATAAATATAAAGAAAAAATATTTATCAATTAAATGTGTGTTCCATAAAACAAAAGCAATATCACAAACATGTTTAAATATTTTATTATTTCTGTGCACAGCAAAAAGAGTTCATTATGCTATTTGTGTGGCAAATACATGCAAATATTAGAAGAGTGACACTCTCTCTGAAAGTTATCATTTCTTTGTTTCAGACTCTCTAGCTCAAATTATAGCTTAAGCCCTTCCCCCACCCCTGAACCTGGGTATCTACCTTTCCGGGAACCTTATTCTGAAAAGAAGGTGGCTAACTAATTGCAGATTTACGGAGCTCTCTGATTAAAAGTTCGATTTGGTGCTCAGTCTTTTTGAGAAAGAAGGCAAACAGGAAAAGGCGAAAGCCGCTAGAAGGGGAGTGGTTTTGCGGAAACTCCCTACTGCGGATAACTCCCTACCGCTAGAGAAGGGGGAATTGTCCAAGGTGCTGATTCCTCGAGAAGCCATTTCCCCTACAAGCTGCCTGGGCTCTAAACCTGGCCTCCCTGGCATCTCGGCCAGTAGGAACTTTACGGATCTCCTCCCCCAGGTCACTGCAGCAGCTTTGTTCGAGGGATGCCCAGGTGCTCTGGGTGTGCGTCTCTGCTCTCCATACCCGCAGCTACACCCACTACCCTGGCTGTTTCTAAGGCAAAGGCTGGCACACACAGGACGCTTCTCAGTTTCCGGGCCCTGTGGTCCCCTGTGGACCGCAAACTGTTCCTCAATCCGGGAGAAAATAGGTGCGCTGTTTCCTGGTAGGCTCCTCACTTGAGAACAGGAGCTCCCACGAACGCACACACTCATGCACACTCACACACACTCACATAACTCACACACTCATTGACACAGATCCTTCCTGCATTTCATACACATTAACGATCACACATTCATATACACACTCCCGTTCACACGCAATCTCACGTTTCCACATCACTCTCAGATTCACACACGCTTGGACACTTCAGCACACCCAGTCACACACACAGCCCATCCGATGACGAGGCCTCCGGCAATCATGCGAGTGCTCTGAGCTGCGTTTTTACACCGTGGACCTGCGTGTTGGGTGGCTTAAGGACAGCCCCTCCACTCCTGACCCGGATCCGAGATGAAGTCCCTCAGAAGCCTGGAGGCGCCATGAGGGGCGCCACCCGGGTCCCAGCGGGACCACGAGGACATAAATAATAAATGAAAGAGCCCAGGCAGACGGAGTTGGGGAAGCTCGGCACTAAATCACTCTCCAAATCACAGCCGCGTCCTGCTCCATCCAATCGCTCTAAGCCATTTGTGGGGCTGAGGGTTGGAATCCATTTTTTTCTGTTCTCGCAGGTGCAATATGAATCAATTATATTAATTAAGATTATGCCGCAAGCCCAGGAGATTTGGAGGGGACGGGTTTTTCGCTGGGGGCGATGGCGAGGCATTTTAATAGCTTCTCTTTTGCTCCGGGCTCTCCCCAGCCAACTGCCTGGCGAAGCCAGGCGTCTCCAGCCTCAGTCCAGGGCTCCCAGGGGCCTCGCTGGAGGCGGAGGCGCAAACGCGGCACAGGGCCGAGACCTGGACGCCACCAGCAACATCCTCCCCTGGCCTCCCGAGGGCCTGGGAGCTGCGGGGCCTACGAGGGACCTTCGGCTCTGGGCCCCAGACCCCAGGCTCCAGGCCCCAGCGCACTCGGTGTCTCCCGCCCCTCAGCCGCCTCCCGCTCCTGTGACAGGCCCCCGGGCCAGGACAACCGCCCCCCCGCACCTCCCCCCCCCAGGCGGGGGGCACTGGAGGAGGGTGCGGGAGCCCCCTGGGGCAGCCCAGGCCACACTCGATTCTTTCACTGAAGGCAAACTTCCCTTTGCAAAAGCAAGCATCTGCTTCCCAGAGAAACAGGTCACCGCCGGGGACGCCGGCCAAGCCCCGCTCTTTATCTTGGCCTCGTGAGTGCGTCGCACACGCTCCCCCACCAGCCACACGCTTCCCAGCCCGCACGTCCCAGCCACACGCCTCCTCCCCCCTTTCCCTGGCCCCCCGCCCTCCCCCCTCCCCCCTTCCCCCCCCCCCCCCCGCACTCCGGCTGCCGCTCTAACGGCCGGCCCGCCCGGCCCGCGCCCGCGCTGGGAGCGGGTACCGGGGCGGCGGACGGGGCATTGCTCGAGGGCACTGAGTCATGAAAGCCGCTTTTGTTGGCCGCGCGTGCAGTGCGCGTGCCGCTCGGCCGCCTGCGGCGCCCCGTGGGGACCGGAGCTGGAGAGGGAAGGCCGCTAATGGGCGGCGGGGGCAGAGGACAGGGAGAGAATTGGGGAATCAGGAGGGGGAAGTGTGCAACCGTCGGAACAAAGTTCAAAGAAAGAGAAGAAAAGAAGGTGGCAGGACAGGGCTCGGCGGTGGGCCGGGTCCTGAGCCGTCCTCTCCCCGCGCTCCACTACTTCCGGCACCGGCTTTTCGCCCCCGCCCTCCCCCCAACAAAAAGCACCTCCATTTAGGCCTAATCTGGACTCCTGGACGCCTCCCTTTGGGGACTGACCAGCCCGCTGCAGCCCCCCAGGGGTCCGGCGGGCACTCCGTGCACCGGCTGCAAACGCGGGGGGCGGGGGTGGGGGGGGGCGTAGACAGTCCCGGCACGGAGGCAGGTCCGCACCGGAGCGTCCCGGGCTGGGAGACCGGCCCTCGCCGGGTTTCTGGGCATCCAGGAGCGGCCTTTTCTGTGTACCAATCCCCTGGCCTAGGCGAACGACGGGCAGCGGGGTAGGGATGAGTTTATCAGCAGAGGGAGGGAACGACTCTAATAATTCCCGCACTTGGCGCGTTAGGCTCTTGGCTGGTGAAACCGGTTCACTTCCCATCCCCAGCACAGCGGCCCCACCGAGAGTTCCCTGCACTCCACAGGGTGTCGCGAACTGGGGGAGTTTCTTCTTCTGGGAGGGAGGGAGGGAGGGGTCAGGAGGGGTAACTCCCTTGGCCACCCTTGGGCCTCGGGGCAGCTGGGGCCTGCTTTCACCCCGCCCCCAGCTTCTCCCGCGAGGACGGAGAAGTGGGAGCCAGGACGTGAGCCCCACAACCCCGACACGCGGTGGGCCAGCCCGCGGGGCCGCTGCCGGGAGAGGGCGGACCGGCCCGACCTGGCCGCATCTGTCCTCGGAGGTCGGAGGTCGGAGTGTGGGCCGGTCTCTGCGGGTTGTTCCTCTGACGTCTCTCAAGCTTTAACCCAGCACTAAAGACACAGGAGTAAACGCGGAGCCGAGGTGCTTAAATCCTTTCATCCTCTGCTGTGCTCTTTGTACACCAACGAGAGATGCAGGAAAGCAAAAACTCCATACAGTTTGCTCTGGAAATTCAGCACAATTCATGCTTTGGGCAATGGGTCAAGTCACACACCCTTTATTCCCCATCAGGTTTGTGCCAGCCTGGGAAGCTGCCACCTCCACTTTCCAGACACCAGCCATCTCCTTGGGACCCTCTGCCCCTGCCCTCCACACCCCACTCCTGTTCCCAGATGCACCCAGCCCAGCCCTCAACCCCACACTGTTTGCAGACTCAAGGGGCATTTAGAGCTGTTGCCTTTAAATAAGCAACTCAAGTTCCCTGGCTCATTGCAAGGGGGCTACTGGGCCTGGGAGGGGAGAAGGGTTAGTTTACCGAGGAATAGAGGTGAAGCAGGCAGAGAAAGAGTGGACAGGGAAGGGATGGGACCAGCTTTAAAAAAAAAGTATCATTGTCTAACATGCCTTGCTGGAAACAAGTGAATAATGAAAGAATCGCCATTTAAACACAAATATGGGTCCTTACAAACTAGTTGGGAAGCTGTGTGATCTTCGCATGACCCTATAGGTGGAGGTCAAATCAAGCCAGAGTCTCTGAGGCCTGGAGGAGTCCTGGCCTTTAGCTCTTCCCAGACTTGTGCTAGCGGCCTTTCCCTAAAGAGGAGCCAGATAGACCCATTTGGCACAGGCCCTTTGCACCCTCCCTCTGAGAAGTCTCCTCTGACCCCAATACCTATTTACAGAGTGAGGATTAAGGGGACGAAGCAGCCTGTGGCAAGGAACCAGGGATGTATGGGTGAGGGCAACCATCCAATGGCCTTGGTTAAAAGGCGACTCCAGGAGTCAGAGAAATCGCCCAGCTCTCCAGCAAGAGAGCTCTCAGGCCAACGGGGCCAAGTGGCCCGACCTAGTGAGGGGTCTCCAGGGACAAGGGTACCTGAAGGTCAGCTCACCGGGTGGGTTAGCATGACAGGTACAAAATAACTATCCCGGAGGGGAGGGGCTGGGAGTGGGCGATCCAGTGAAGGGGGTTAGAGGACCATGTCAAAACTGCTTTGACAGATGAAGCCGTTCTATGTGGCGTGTATGTTTGCTTAAGGGGCTGGAAGAGATGAGCAGAAGCCACCTTTGGGCGCCAACGAGCAAAGCGTCTGCCAAGAGATGGGCACCTCAGAGAGGAAAGGCAGTCTTGGTGCCCAGGAGGGCAGTGCCTGTGCGAGTAACGGAAAGGAGACCGGACGCATCCCTGTGCGCCCCAGACCCCGCACCCCGCGTTTCCGCCTCTTTCACCCAGGCCTTACTTCTCGCCCCGACGCTGGCTTCTCCCTCCGATCTAAATGTAGTCAGTTAGCTTTCCCGCTTCCTCTCCTCAAATCCCCCCTTACCCGACCCCCCTCCCCAGCGGCGGCTCCCCCTTCTGCCGCCTGAAAGGGTTAATGTCTCCTGCGGGTAAAAACTGGTCCGCGGAGTCTCTAACTGGCGACAGATGGGCCACTTTCTTTGGGCCACAAAGGGGCCGGAATGAAGCTCTCCGCGGCATACAAATGGGCAGGTCACGTGGTTCCCGGCTCTTGGCCGGACTGGAAGGACCATATGGCGCGTGCTGGGGAGGATGGAGAAGGGGCGGAGGTAGGGTTGCGGGAGACTGGAGCAGGAGGAGGAGGAGGGTCAGAGAGGAGCGAGGCTGGAGGGGCGGGGGAGAGGGGTAGGCGGAGAGGAGCGCACAGCCTGGACGCATGCGCGGGCGCGGGGCGCCGGGACCTGCTGGCGCTGCGCTCCCGGCCCCGCCCGCGCTCGCATCACCACCTCGGCTATATAACCTGAGCGCCCGCGCGGCCGGGACACGAGGAATTCGTCCCGCGCAGAAGGCACGACGTCCGGAGGCCCCAGGGTTATGAGACCATCACTGCTCAGGACCTACTAAGAACTGCAGGTAATTACAATCCTTTCCTTTTTTGCTTGGAAATAAAAGCGGTAACTGAAGACCTAATGCCCCTAGAAATTCTGTGTCTGTGCGTTTGTGAGCCTGTGCGGGGGGGGGGGGGGGGGGGAGGCAGGCATTCCTCCCCATGATTGCTGGCACGTATACACGCATTTTGACTCCCGTCACTCAAATACCTACTGCAAGCTTTCTGATTTTAAAATTTATTTTAAAAAATTGGGGGGCGGGGGGGGGCAGGAGCGGAGGAGGTGAAGAATAGAAGCATCTTTGGATTTTTAATAAGGCAGATAACTCTCTGGTCGTTTGTTAATGGTGATTTCAAAGTCTTAAAAGCAATGCACTACTTTACTTTCTTATTCATTCCAGTAAGAAAAAAAGCCCTTGTTACCAGGATTTATGTTGTGTGCATGTATGTGATGCACATTGGAGGGGCCAAGTTATTTTTTCAGCGCATGAAAGGGACATGGATACCTTGGGTATACACACCCTGGAAAGCAAATCGAGTTGGGAGAAAGTTTAGTTGAGAGAAGGGGAAATGTGGAGAAACGAGCGGGACTCCCTCATACTACCTGTTACTGCTCCAGAGGCGGCCAAGTCCCCAGCAGCCACTGCAGAAACCAGAAATTCAGTTGTCTCACTAAATGCTTTTTATTTCTCTTATTAAACGCGCTGACTTCGCCACTGCCAATCGCTGACCATTATAATGACTCCATCTTTTAGAGGGAGGTTTGAGGAGAACTTCGAAAAGGCCCAATAAAGAGCGGGCAGCCTTTTCAATGGGCTGTTTATTAGACCGGAGCCTTCCGCACCTGATCCCCGCGCTGGGAGAGCGCTCTCGCCGCGCCCCCAGCCCTAGCCCCAAACAGGCGCTTTTGTACAAGGCGGATTTTCAGCGGAGGCCAGGAGAGAAAGGCCAGTGTGGTGTGGAAGATCCCTGCCCACTTTTCCCCCCAAATGTTTTGTTGGTGGTGAGATTATTTGGTTGAAAGTACTTTTCGTCCACCATGCATTTGCTCTTCAATCTCCCGTTAGTATAATCTTCTTAAAAATCACTGCCAGCGTTGGTAAATTACGTAATGGCTCTTCGACTTTATTCGCTGAGTACTGAGAAGCCAGGACAGGCACGGGAACAGAATTGAGATGTTCAAACTCATTATTTTTGTGGCGTTGTGACTTTGAACTCATGCAGGCAAGCATAAAGTCACGGAAATGTGCACTCGTTTCACACATATTCTCCTGCCGGTCATCTCCATAAAAGGACTTAAGTTGGTCACTAGGAAACATGCACACAGGAGTGTACTATACACGCAGTCACTCTCTCCCCCTCCCCCCGTCTGCCTTGTCTCCTACGTACCAGCGGGGCACACACATGCCGTTATAAAACGCTGCATTTAACTTTTCCTTAGGGACGCTCATTGTGTAAGGAGTTGCACTTCCCATGCATTTTTACAGGACGAGGAAGTGGGAGCTGAAGGCATATGAAGTTTTTTGAATGCAGCGTTTTCCTCCTTTTTTCTTTCTGTTTTTCTCTCTCCCTTATTGCATGTAGGAAACCGAAGCATGACCAAATCATACAGCGAGAGCGGGCTGATGGGCGAACCTCAGCCCCAGGGTCCTCCGAGCTGGACAGACGAGTGTCTTAGTTCTCAGGACGAGGAGCACGAAACAGACAAGAAGGAGGACGACCTAGAAACTATGAACGCGGAAGAGGACTCGCTGAGGAACGGGGGAGAGGAGGAGGAGGAAGACGAGGACCTGGAAGAGGAGGAAGAAGAGGAAGAGGAGGACGATGATCAAAAGCCCAAGAGACGCGGCCCCAAAAAGAAGAAAATGACCAAGGCGCGCCTGGAGCGCTTTAAGCTGAGGCGCATGAAGGCCAATGCCCGGGAGCGGAACCGCATGCACGGTCTGAACGCGGCGCTGGACAACCTGCGCAAGGTGGTGCCCTGCTACTCCAAGACCCAGAAGCTCTCCAAAATCGAGACGCTGCGCTTGGCCAAGAACTACATCTGGGCTCTGTCGGAGATCCTGCGTTCCGGCAAAAGCCCGGATCTGGTCTCCTTCGTACAGACGCTCTGCAAGGGCTTATCCCAACCCACCACCAACCTGGTGGCGGGCTGCCTGCAGCTCAATCCTCGGACTTTTCTGCCGGAGCAGAACCAGGAAATGCCCCCGCACCTGCCCACTGCCAGCGCTTCCTTCCCTGTGCACCCCTACTCCTACCAGTCGCCGGGGTTGCCCAGCCCGCCCTACGGAACCATGGACAGCTCCCACGTCTTCCACGTCAAGCCGCCGCCGCCGCACGCCTACAGCGCCGCGCTGGAGCCCTTCTTTGAAAGCCCCCTGACTGATTGCACCAGCCCTTCCTTTGATGGACCCCTCAGCCCGCCGCTCAGCATCAATGGCAACTTCTCTTTCAAACACGAACCGTCCGCCGAGTTCGAGAAAAATTATGCCTTTACCATGCACTATCCTGCAGCGACCCTGGCAGGGGCCCAAAGCCACGGATCAATCTTCTCGGGCGCCGCTGCCCCTCGCTGTGAGATCCCTATAGACAATATCATGTCCTTCGATAGCCATTCACATCATGAGCGAGTCATGAGTGCCCAGCTCAATGCCATCTTTCACGATTAGAGGCACGTCAGTTTCACCACGCCCGGAAACGAACCCACTGTGCTTACAGTGACTGTCGTGTTTACAAAAGGCAGCCCTTTGGGTACTACTGCTGCAAAGTGCAAATACTCCAAGCTTCAAGTGATATATGTATTTATTGTCGTTACTGCCTTTGGAAGAAACAGGGGATCAAAGTTCCTGTTGACCTTATGTATTATTTTCTATAGCTCTTCTATTAAAAAAAAAAAAAGTAGTACAGTAAAGTAAAAAAAAAAAAAATAAGCACCACAAATTTGGTGTAGCTGTATTCAGATCATATTAATTATCTGATCGGGATAACAAAATCACAAGCAATAATTAGGATCTATGCAATTTTTAAACTAGTAATGGGCCAATTAAAATATATATAAATATATATTTTTCAACCAGCATTTTACTACTTGTTACCTTTCCCATGCTGAATTATTTTGTTGTGATTTTGTACAGAATTTTTAATGACTTTTTATAATGTGGATTTCCTATTTTAAAACCATGCAGCTTCATCAATTTTTATACATATCAGAAAAGTAGAATTATATCTAATTTATACAAAATAATTTAACTAATTTAAACCAGCAGAAAAGTGCTTAGAAAGTTATTGTGTTGCCTTAGCACTTCTTTCCTCTCTAATTGTTAAAAAAAGATTGCACAATTTGAGCAATTCATTTCACTTTAAAGTCTGTCCCTCTTTTTAAAATGAAAACCAGATCCACAACACACAAGAGGATAAAAAAAAAAGATGTATTTCCTATCAAACATATCAAATCATTGCTTGCACAAGCTTTTATATACATATTATAAACAAATGCCAACATACCCTTCTTTAAATCAAAAGCTGCTTGACTATCACATACAATTTGCACTGTTTCTTTTTAGTCTTTTACTCCTTTGCATCCCACAATTTTACAGAGAAACTGAAGCTATTGATGTTTCTAGAAAATATAATGCATGATTTTATACATAGTCACACAAATGGTGGTTTGTCATATATTCATGTAATGAATCTGAGCCTAAATCAAATCAGGTTGTTAATGTTGAGATTTATAACTATTGTAGTCAGTTAGTACATAGCTTAAATAAATTCAAACCATTTAATTCATAATTAGACAATAGCTATTGCATGTAAAATGCAGTCCAGACTAAGTGCTGTTTGAAACGTGATACTGGTACCACTGCAATCGATCTGTACTGTAATCTTGTTTGTAATCCTGTATATTATGGTGTAATGCACAATTTAGAAGACACTCATTCAATTGCAATAAAATAGTATTAAAAATCTGAGCAATTGCTGCAGTTCTTTTAAAAGTGATTTTTTGTATAAATAATTCCTAAGTGGAATAGTTGCTTTATTTGCTGAGTTAAGAAAATACTAAGCAGCATTTATAAAATAAAACAAAAAAAGAAAAGTTTACTTTAGCAAACTTTCTAGTCTGTTTATCTTGCTTAGGAAGTCATCAGATCTTTGTAGATAAGGAAAGGACCTACGTGATTCTTCACTACTTGGAATATGAAGCTGTTGGGGGAGGGGAGCGAGGGAGGGTCATGGAGAGACAGTTGTTTTTGCTTTTCTTTGCTTTGAGCATCTTCACATTTAGCTTTTGGGTTTTCATTCTTTTAAATTATTATGTTATGTGTCAATTTTTTAAAGGGTCATTTAGTTAATTATTAACAAGCAGGATACAAACAATACCTAGTTTAGTTTGCCAACATATTAAAAAATATGTTTAAAAACTTTACTATTTGCTTAGTGCTTTGTTATCTGTATATTTCCCTGAGCTGAAATATTCTCTAATACAAACCAGTACTAACCCCAAAAGAAAGTTATATACCTTTAGAAAATGCCTGGAAGAAATTATTTAATTAATTTAAAGAACCCAAGAAGTGGCACTTTGAAATTGTTCTATAAACACCTTGTGATGATTTCAATAATTTTTCCAAGAAAAAAAGGTAATGAATTACTTTTCCTGAAGAACATACTCTTTGTACTATAATATATTGTTGGAAGGGGCATTTGGAGCACTATTGTGCTCTTTCATAAACAAAATTCACTGGAAAAATTTACAGAAGATTCTGTCCATTGTAAAGTCCACTAAAAAGAAAAAGTTTGGCATTTTTGTTCCTCTGGATGTATTGAGTGACAGGAAAGATTCCTAGGGAATAACATTTTGGCGCCTGTGCTCTGGCTCTACCCTGGTGCTCTGATTACTGTCATTAGTAACTCCATTGTTCCTCCTCTGATTCGGATGCCACACTGGATGACTACCACCCTTCCCAAGCTTGTTCCTTTAATCTCCTTCTCATTGGTGATTTAGGGGTTCCAGAAAGCTGACCTCATTTAGCAAGCTGCTCCAGAAAAATGTGAGTAATCTAATGGACGGGAACAATTAGCCCTACTAATAACATCGCCAATGGGGCTCCATCAAGCTGTGACAGTAGCAGCAAGGAGTATTTCAACATTAAGAAAACGTTTGAGTGCACTTTATAATATATTATTTTAGCTTGTTTTCCATCAGCCTTCATCACATGACAGAAATGCTCTTAAGTTAGTCCTAACCTTATCCAAAATGCAATATCTCATTCCAAGTGAATCAGAGTTGTTTTGGAATCAAGCTGTTGCTTCCCATATCCAAGATTGCTCTCTCTGCTCTTACTTTAAGAGACATAATAATGATATGATACCTGAACTGTGCCATCCTCCCAGCCTAGGAGACCATGAAGTGAACATTCAGATCTGATGTGATCTATTCAGCAGCTCCATTTCACCTGTAATTAAAATTAGACATCTTCATGCCAACTAAACACTGTTGCTATAGTGAACAAAAGAAATAAGAGAATGACATAAGAATTAAAAGAGTTTAAAACAGCAAGTAGAGAAATCTATACTGTGGGGTATTTTTTATAAGGTAAAAATGAAGACTGCAAGTTAGGTTTGATCTGCTCCCCACCCCACTGCCTTTTTGGTTGTTTAACTTTTTTCTAAAACATAAGGATTCTTTCAGTCAGTCGAGGAGTAACTCACATGCCACCATCTTTTATTCAAAGGCAGGCACAGATGTTCCTTCTGCAGGGAAGGTTTTAATTTATGAAAATGATATTGTTTATGCATGAATGGACTGAATGCACTCTGCATAACACACAGCACTTCCATCTGATCAGAGAAATACCACAGAACCAGTGCCAATGTCAGAAACATATTCTGCAAATTTACTCACTTAAATGTTTAATGAATATTTTGGAAGACATTTCAAACCACAAGAAACCTTTTCAATGATCTTTTTTTATTTTCTTTTGGGGTTTCTAGCCATACTTAAAAGAGACTCCTGCAATTTTTATAGTAGCTTAATACCTATATTTAGCTCATAAGAAAAGAGAATGTTTTGCTAAGTGAAAAGCAACTAAAAGGAAGAAACACTGGCAAGTTTAGTTTCATTGGGAAAAATATTCCTATCAAATAAGATGCTTAGCTCTACTTATTTAATGTGAAATGTAAAAATGTTCTGAAGTTATTTCCAGAAAAAGAGCTACAATTTTAAATCAGTGAATAGTTTTAAAATTGGAGAGGGAATTTGGCTAAATATTTTAACTGGTGCATGTTTCTTTTCAAAAAGAGCACTGCATAACTTAGATAACATTTACATCGCCAATTGTATTTATACAGTATGATCTGTCTACTTTTAATCTTAAAAAGAAAATTAAAGGCAAATTAAATGAAGAATTATACTATTTTAAGAATGTTCTACTAATTTTAGGTTTATAATATGTTATAGTAAAATAACATTTGAAACAAATTTGTGTTCTAATTTATTCATCTAAAAATACTCCTTGTTTCCACATTTGAAAGTCTATAATTCTTACAAAACTAATGCATTTCTGAATGTAACTAGCAACTACTAAAATGATATATGGATCATTAGCTAACAGTTTGAACCAAGCTGTTTCAGTTCTAGAATTAAACGAGATTTAAAGTGAAAATATCTATTAAACAATTAATAAAACTGGGTTTCAAAACATAGACTGATTTTGTCCTAATGGGAATCATGAAATAGCAAAGCTATTTCTTAAACTACACTAAAGTCTCCTGCCCTCTCTTTTCCTCTCCCTCCACCATCACTTATCTCCTGGAAACAATCTAAATAAAATTTTTAATTCCAGGGTCTGATAAAGAATAAAAGAGCCAGTGCAACATCTTGTGGAACACCAGGGCTGAGAACTCCTGTTACCATCGCACAGAGGCGTTCTGGCGTCAGATGCACAGTGATTTGTTTGGTGGCAGAATCATTGGCTCCTGGCCAGGCATTATGTTTCAGAGGACACTATTGTCAAGAACCATTCAACTAGAAAGCTGCACTGTATGCACTCAAAGTTGAGATCATCTGCCTTCCTATGTCAAAAAGAATTCTGTGCTGGCAATTGACTCAGGGACTCTCTTCACACACACTAACGCTTGGTCCAATGGCTCTGATGGAATTAGCTGTGTAACCTAACTAGTGGCATCAGCAAGACAAGGCCACAGCCTCTGGGGACTTCTGTTTAAATTGCTAATTTTAAAATATCTTAAGATGCACAGTATTATGTTAATGCTGGACTAGATCTTCAGATACATTAAATGTGGATTTGGTCATCTGGACATGATCATGCTGTTTGCCCAGCTAATCCAGAGGTAGATGGATAGTGACAATAACTATCTACAGATCAGTAGGTATGGAGCAATCCAAAGGGATGGGTCTGATTGTGAAATGACATCTAGAAATTAGAGAATAAGTTAAATCTCATATATGAGGTGATTCGGTAACTTACTTTGCTGTTAACAAGATTAAAATCTAACCCTGCTCTAGGCTTTGATGTCTTGAGGACAGCCAGCCAGAAAGATGCTCAGTAGGCTTCATATACTTACTAGGTCAGTGTTAAGCGCTTTCCATTCACTCACACATTTCATCATCAAAGCAGCCCTGTTCCTTATTTTACTGATGGAGAAACTGCAGGAAGCTGGAAACTTGCATTACAGGTTTCCTTTCTTCATTCAGGTACTAGTTCAAATGCCACTTCCTCCAAGAAGCCTTTCCTGATCCTTTATCTTAAGCAGCAACCACCCACCTGGCTGGCATGGCTCAGTAGTTCTACCCTGTCCCCGGGGGTCATGGTTAAATTCCCTGTTAGGGCTAGATCCCCAGTGTGGGGACTGCAGGAGGCAGCCATTCAATGATTAACTCTTATCATTAATGTTTCTATCTCTCCCTCTCCCTTCCTCTCTGAAATCAATAAACATATATGTAAAATAAATAAAAAATAAAGTAGCAACTACCTTCAACCCCACTAAATTCATTATTATAGCAGAGCATTTGTTTATCTGATGTTATCTTGCTTATTTATCTGTTTAGTTTATTTTTAAATGATCTCTCTCCGTAGTAGAATGTGGGCTTCGCCAGAACAGGAACCTTGTCTCTTGTTTGTTGCTGTTTCTCTGGTGCTTAGAAGACCTAGGAGATCCTCAATAAATATTACCATCCTAAGGGAATCAAACAGCACTGATGCAAAAGCTTGTTGCCTTAACCACTATGTTACAATCAGGTTAGCTGAGAATGGAGAGGGCCATAAATGATTCTTAACCCAGTGAAAGTTATAAGCATTAGTTCTATTAAAAAAAAGAACAAGTGAAACATTGCCTATTGCACAGCATGACGCCAAACTCCCCTCCTCCCACTTCTTTGGAGGATTAGGAATGGGTAATCAGTAATCTTTTTTTTTTTTTTTAATATTTTTATTGGTTTCAGAGAGGAAGGGAGGAGAGATAGAAACATCAGTGATGAGAGAGAATCATTGATTGGCTGCCTCCTGCAAGCCCCACGCTGGAGATCAGGTCCACAACCCAAGCACATGCCCTGACTGGGAATTCAACTGTGACCTCTTGGTTCATAGGTTGATGCTCAACTACTGAGCCATGCTGGCCAGGCAGTAATCTTTTGTTTTTATTGATATCAATAGGTTAAATATAATTTGCAACTGGAATAAAAGAGAACTAATATATTTTTAGCTCTTCCCAAAACATATATATTTTTTGTTACATTCATTAAGAACTTGAGTTCACGTTACTTTTTTTTATTCTGTTCACCATTCTTCTAGCAATTGTTCTTGTCCTATTATTATTGTTATGTAAAATTGTCCCAAACTTTCTTATCAACATTGAAGAGCTTAGATTACAGCAGATCAGAATCTAACCCATAAGCACTAAGTTCTCCAGCAAGGAATTTGGGGATTTGAATAGCATTCAACGAGTTTAAAAGCAAAAATAGGCTATCTATAGGCAGGTGAGTACTGCAATGGAAATCCACAGTGTAAAAGAGAGTACTTCATAGTCTTCTTCCAAAGTATCAGTTAGACCAGAAAAGTGGTAAGTTTATAGGAAATATGATATTCTTTGTGAATACAACACAATTAAAGAACGTGGAGTCATTTTTAACAACATCAGGTATTCACTTTTAGCACTACCCAGAAATTATGATGAGATCTCCTTAGGGAACAGAACATAGAAGGATCAATATTCTTGGAAGAGGATGTAGTATAAAATCACTGTAAGCTGAAGAATGACCAATGTTCCTTATAATAGTCATATTTATACACAGTATGTGCTATTGGTTGAGATAAATGCAGCGGAATTACTTAACCTATAATTTTTACTTTAAAATGTTCACTGTATAAACTTAGCACATCAATAATTCTTCTTCAATGTTCTCTCTCCCTGATGTCAGTTAGGAGATCATCCTCACTTCCAGTGACGTCAATGAGGGGGATTACAAAGCTTGAGAGAACTGTTAATTCCTTATCACTGGTATCATCAACAATTGTAGGGTGGCAGGGAATTACACATGTATTATCTGTGGTTGGTTACAGGTACATGACCAACTAATGTTCACATCATGGCAGAGCGGGTAACACCGCATTCTAAAAAGGAGACTCGGGGTGATGTCCCTTGTCATTGTTAACAGATGACTGAGTAAGCTTTCCTCCAACCAATGGTTACATACACCACAAACAATAAATAAACAACAGTGACATGCATGTAAATTTAACTAGAATCTAAGTAGGAATTTCTTAGTTAATAGAGGCAAGGCTACTGATTTACATATTTTTAAATCCCAACATGAGATTTTTGGATACAGACAATATATTTTAATGTTTCCTCAATACCACTGGCATATTAAAAATGTTAAGAGGTATTTTGCTTCCAAGGTTTCATTTTGCCTTATTAACTAATAATGCATTTATCTAACTTAAAATATCAAAGAAAAATATGCTATATTGAGTTGCTCCTGAAAATTCACAGTCAGTCAGACCCTCAGAATGGGCTCTTATTTGGAAATAGTGTTCAAATAATACATCTTAAGGTGTACATTAAGATGGGGTCACACTGGACTAAAAAGATCCTTATCAGAAGACTGATGTCCTTACAAGGAGAGGACAGGACAGACACACAGCACACTGGGAGAATGGAGACATAGGCAGAGATTGGAGTGATATGTATGTATGCCAAGAGACTGCAAGAGTTGGCAACAACCACCAGAAGCTAGGAAAGAGACATGGAACAGATTTTCCCTTTGAATCCCCAAGAAGGAACCAACTCTACAGACACCTTGATTTCGGACTTGTGGTCTCCAGAACTGTGACAATACGTTTCTGTTTTTTAAGCCACCCAGTGTGGTAATTGGTCATGGCAGTCCTGGGGCACTAACACATATGTTGAAGTCTACAATGGATTGATATGGTAAATATACACAAATATAGGAGAGTTCATTTAAATTCTCCTGAAAATATTACCATGAAGTTTTAGTGACATAATATATAACTACCAGTGCATTGTAGTTAGTGCCAGCTTTGTTTTTCTTTTTTTAATCCTGACCCCAGAATATGTTTATTGATGAAAGAGAGAGAGAGAGACTGATGATGAGTTGCCTCCCATAGGCACCCTGACTCGGAACAGAACTCACAACATAGGTATGTGCCCCAACTGGGAACCGAATTGCAACTATTTTAGTGTTGGGATGACGTTCCAACCAACCAAGCCAACTGGCCAGAGCCCAGTTTTGATATTTGAACAAGCTTATAAATAATAGCTTTTTATTAATCACTTGAATTATGTAAAAGTTTTATTGGTTTTTATTCATGTAAATTAACTAAACTGATTCAGGGACATGTGAATGCATCCACCGAATAAACCAACAATTTTCAACCTTTTTCATCTCAAGGCACACTTAAACTAATTGCTAAAACTCTGCTATATATATATATGCCAATCTGAGAAAAAAATAGGTATAATTTTGATTCATTCACACTGGATGGCTATTGTTGTCTTATCTGTTGTCACTTCTTAAATTGGACAATATAAGGGATAAGAAGCCTGTGCTCCTGGCTAAATAGTCAGGTACTGCACGTTTAAAAAATTCTTGTGGCACTCAGGTTGAAATAGTCATAATAAACTAAGGGTGATTTTGTCTAAAAGCCTTCTCCTATATTTTATAAAGAGCATAATATAAAAACTACTATTTATTCTTCAGATGAAAAATGCCATATTTATTCTATTTGTGGGGAAGCATATGTACTAATAAATAGATCTCTGAAAAAACAGGTATTGCTTGTTTTCCCTGGTTTCACAAACACTCATTTAACACACCATTTTTTAATGTGTAAAATTACATAACTTTATTTTTTAATGATTGTGGCCCAAATGAATTTAAGTGCAATGAATTCTAAAAGCTCTATTTCAGGTTATGTAGGGCCTTGAACCAGTAGTCTCCTTTATGAACTTAAAACACAAAGGCTAAAACTGCAATCTTACTTATCTATGGCTGTACAGCTGATGACATAACTGGGTTGATTGCTCAGAAATACCAGTTAGTGGTTATTTCTTCTGAAGGTATTCAATTAATCAGGAGTTTTAGTTCAACTAGATCTGGGCACTATTGTGTGGATGTGTGTGTAGACACTCTGGGGAGGGGATACCATGCTCAGAGCTCCGGCAGCCACCTGGGAGCCAGGGTGGTGTCCTTGTTGATACCTGGACCCCGTGGAGTAGAAAGCCCCTGAGTTTTCAATGACCACCCCCGGAACAGCCTGACTCTGGGCCTCTGTTTATGTGAAAAGTCAAATCTTATTTCAAAACCACGTTTAGCTTGATGTCCTGTTATTTGTACATTATTGACAAGTAAACAAGCCTTGTGGTACAAAGGAAGAATGAAGAGGAAAGAATACTCACTGATGGTAAGAGTTGTTTTTATTGTCAAAATCCATGGAATTATCTGTTGTGCTTGTCTAAAATACACATTTCTAGGAATAGTTCAGCTATGGATTCAAAATCTGAGAGCATCAGGGAGGGGTACAGACCCTGACTTTTCATTTAGAACAAACTGAGCATACTTAAGCACATCCAAGTTTGAAAGGAGCAGGAGGCTGTGTCAGAAAGAGTGCTTATTTGAGTTGAAGCATTCAAGAAGTCTATGAGGTCCAGAGGATATGATTATAGGAGCTGGCAATGGAGGGTACCACAGATAATTGGGATGAAGCTGTCATGGAAATTTGAGACCCGGGCACTATAAAGGACACCAAAGTGCTCCAAATGGTAACAGAAAATGATGTAAAAGTAGAAAACAGTGAACCTAGTACCAAACTCTTTGATGTCTATGGGCAAGAGGCCTGAAAGCAATGGGCTATTTTCAATAGTGAGAAGGGACATTGCCTTCTCTGTGTCATGCCTTTTTCATAGCTGTAATAGTGTGCGCTATAGGAAATGAGAGTAGATTTCTGATTTAAATTTTCTATTTGTGTATCTGGTTATACCTGATTTAAGATTTTACATCATGGCATTGCTAGTAGTTACTATGAGAGTCTCAAACTATTTGGTGGAAATACATTTCAAATAGTTTGTTCCAAGTTTATAAACATCAAGACCTACCTGAAAGGGGATCTTAAAAACTTGAGGGGAAGGGAAGAAGGGCCTATTCTCCTTTTCTGTGTTATTCATTGTTATTGCTTTCTGGGGAGCTAGAGATCATTGTCATCACATACTCAGGGGAGAAGTGTCCTGGAACACAGAGTTTCTAGAGTTTTAAACAGAGCTTAGATTTGAGTGTGAAAAACTGGCACATGAAGAAAATGTGATATTCTGACTTGGTGGGACTTTAAAATTTCTTCTATCTTCTCTGTATTTCTTGTAAGGACATATGGTTCTCCACCTTTTAGGTAGAGGAGCCAGAGTAGCAAGAACACTGACAAAATCTCCACTCACCATGTGAGGACAGCCATCCCCTTGACACACTGATGATGTGCCCATTTAGCGTCAGAAATGACTGAGAGATGGCTGTAATCAAAGATCACTTCACCCAAAATGTAGATTGACATGAAGAAATGAAATGTCATGAATTTTTTCTCACCCATGAGATATAACATGAACAACATCAGAAATTAATACAGGAACTCAATTTAAAAAGTTGTTCATTCATGCATTTGACAAACCCATTTATTGAGCATCTATTTTGCTAAAATCACTGTTTAGCACCATAGGTAGAGCCATAAACAAGCAGATTAGGTCACTGTTATTGTTGAGGTACCCATCTAATGGGAGAAGAGAGACAGACAAGAAATAAGTAAACAAATCAACTATAAACTTTTAGATAGTGGGGAGTGTAATAAAGAAAGTAACATTGAGTAGGGGTCAACTCTTGACTGGCCAGGAAAGATTTTCTGGGAAAGTGACATCAAGTTGATCTGGGCCCCATGCAAAGCCATACCATGATGACAATGGTTTTAGGCCAAGTAAACAACAACAGCAGAGGCCCTCACAACAAATGAACTTTGTTTATTTGAGGAATGACAAGGCCAGTGTGGTTAGACCTAAATATAATAAGAATAGAAGAAAAAGGATAGGAGATGGGGTTTGAGCAGGTGGTAGAGTCAGATCACATGGGCTCTCATAGGTCAGGGTGGGAGTTTGGGTTTCATCCTACCTGTACTGAGCAGTCCTTAATGAAAAATATTCTGTAAAGTAAGCTGAAGTTTGAAAAATAATTATGTTGATGGTAACCTGATAACATAGGCACTCAATCAGTTGTCACATAAACTCCAAATGTTGAAGCCAGTAGAGACTTTGAGAGATCAAAGGGAGTGACATAGAATTACCCACTGGCCAAAGCTCAGGCATCAGACTTCCTTGTCCCCTGCCCTTGAAGCAGGAGGTCTGAATGCCTCTGTTGGCTGTGATTTTACCAGCCTCCATCTGAGAGGAGTTGAGAGGAGATGATCTCAAATTCAGGAGACTATACCATCAGAGCTCCATACCTGGGATTTGCCCAGGTACTTACTGGCCTCCAGAAAAGAATCTTAATAGCAGAGTTTTTTTTTTCCCAAGGTCTGCTCAGATGTAGATTTCTAAAACAAACAAACAAAAAAAGTAAAAAAAAAAAAACAGGGATGGAGACTGTGTTTCTAAACCTAGCCAAATGACTTCCAAAGGGAAAGCAGCTATGTTGCTTTTAAGAACGGACAGGTTATTGTTTAATGCTCTGGAAACAAACACCCAAGCTTCAGCTGAAGCAGGGACAGCGATGTTCAGGAAGCTTCCGGGACATTTTAACAGAGCGATTTTCAGGCATTAATGTATTAGATATACGAGTCACTATGGGCAGGTGATCCTCAGGAACTGATGCCTCTGT
Organism: Myotis nattereri; assembly: GCF_964212035.1. Taxonomy (NCBI): domain Eukaryota; kingdom Metazoa; phylum Chordata; class Mammalia; order Chiroptera; family Vespertilionidae; genus Myotis; species Myotis nattereri. The sequence goes on from NC_138082.1 coordinate 38,166,812, forward strand.
GGATAGAGCCTGAGGACAGAGCCTCAGGGCCCTGCAACCTTTAGAGCCTGGAAGAGGACAGCTCATCAAACACAGAGAATGGAGCAACACCATGACTCTGGTCCTCAAGAAATGCAAAGCCTGTGTTTCTGACCTTCTGACCTGACTGAATTTTTCTAAAAGGTCCTAAGAAGTAGCCACCCTGTTGGCCCGTTGGCCAGGGCTCCCAGTGAGCGGCTAAAGGGCCAGGGAGCTCTAATTGTGCTGACTGCCCGACAGCTGTGACTGCAAGACGCTGACTCCAGAGCTGCGACTGCTTCTGCAGAGGCACCAGCCTGCCCCACGGATGCCTCCTCCCTGGGCAACCTGAAGCCGGCGTGGGGTTAGCAGCAGCTGCGCTTCTGCTCCAAGAAACAGCTCGCTGTAATCAGATCAATCCGAGGCTCTTCCCCGCTTTGCCTGGAAGCCGGGTGTTTGTTTTCAGAGCATTGAACAGCGAGAGTCCTGGCTTAACTGGCACACAGGTGTTTTATGTCTGAGAGGGATTTGGCTGGGCCACCAGACAGTCTACCGCCCTGGTTTTTTGAAATCCAAGTTTGAGCAGAGAACCTTGAGTCACTCCTGCTACCATAACTTTTCAGTGTGACCAGAGACGAGGCTGTCCTTGGTTAGGCACCGGCACACCGGAATTAGACTTACAATTCTATTGATTTAATTTCCTCTTCAACTCCCTGACCCCTAACTTTTTTTCAATAGTTATTCTGACCTTATGAAACACCTGCTGATTCCCCCCACTCTGCCCCCGCCCCCATTATTACACTGCTTAGAGCAGCTTTCCTCAGCCCCGAACATTGGAATCACCTGGGGAGCTTTTAAAACTCCTGAACTCTGGTCCCATCCCCAGAGATTCTAATTCAATCGTCTTTAAGTGCGGCCTGGGCACCTGGGTTTTAAAAAATCTTCCCAGGAAACCCATGTGCAGCCATCACTGCGGACCGCGGGGGCCCCCAGGCTCCCCGCGAGTTCCAAATCAACTATCAGCTAAGGCCAGGCATCGCAGCCACCAGGAGAACTCGAAGGGCGAGTCCCAGGCCCAGGCTCTCCCCAGTGCAGGTAACACTACATGGCAGCAGAGGCCTCCGGGAGCGCAAGTCCTGCTGCTAGTCGTCTCTCTCCAGGGAGGGAGTGCCAGAGGCGGGCAAGGGCAGAGGTATCTTGGGGCAGGGAGGCACCTTCCTTTAACACTAAATCTGCCTATATGCAAACCAAGGACTTATCTCTGACTTCCTCTCAGGGCTTTTGGGAATCGAGCCCGTGCTCATTCTACACCAGCTGCATAAAGATCAGCTAATTATGGAGGGCGTGCGCGCGGGCTTACAAAGGGCGACCTCTGCTCCCCGGGAGAGGCCTCTGCAAGGGAAGGGGAGGCCGGGGGCGGGGGTGGGGGTATGCCCTTGCAACTCAAAGTGTGTTCCGCGGCTCAGCGGCGTCAGCAAAGCCGGGGAGCGTCCCAAAAATACAGTGCTTTGGGTCTCCACCCAGACCGATTCAAGAAGAATCTGCATTTCAACAGGATGCCCACGAGGGTGAGTATGAAAGTCTACAGCCAAAGTTTGAGGAGCGCGGATGTATTCAGCTGCGGGCAACGCCACGCGCTACATTGCATTGAATAGTAGGGCCTGGATGGAGAGAGCACTTACTCCTCTTCGCGCACCTGCCTTTTTTTGTCTGTTTGTCTGGTTTTGTGCACCTTGAGCGGCAGAGACTAGAGGCCTGCGGGCTACGGTGCTGCACTGGGTCGGGCGGCCCCGCCTGCCCGCCCCGCCCCCTCCTGGGTCTCAGCCCCGCGTGCGGTTGCTGTGGCAGCGCGGGACGCGGCTAAAGTGGCGACTGCCGGGCTTCCACCTTCTCCTCCTTCTCCAAATCGCCCTCCTCCACGACCCCGGGCCCCCAGCCCAGCCCGCGGCTCCGCCATGTCCCGGGGGAGGCGCGGCAGCCGCGTGAGCGCCCTGGAGGGCGGCGGGGAGGAAGAGGCGGCGGCGGCCGCGGTGCCCTCGGTGCCTTGGGCGGTCCCGCAGCAGCCGGCGGCGGCGGCCGAGCAGGTTCTGCTCCGGGGCATCTTCGAGATCGGGAGGAGCAGCTGCGACGTGGTGCTGAGCGAGCGGGCTCTGAGGTGGCGGCCCATTCAGCCCGAGCGCCCCGGGGGTGAGTGTGCGGGTCCGAGCCTTCGCCTCCTACTGCTGCCCCCTCCCCTTCCTCCCCCTCCTCCCCCCCCCCCCCCCTTCCTTGCACACGCCGCCCGGGCGCTGCCTCTCCTCCTCCCTAAGCTCCTCCTCCGCCCCGCGGGCTGCGGCGTCCTCCCAGCCAGTTGGGGGGAACCCGAGCCATTCCCTGGGCCTGGGCTACTGGCCGCCTCCTGCCGGGCTTTCCCCTGGGGGTGCACTCCCCGGCCAGCGTCACACGCAGCTTCTGCTCGGCGCCGAAGAGGAAAGAACGGATCCCCCAGGGCAAAGGGGTGGTGGTTTCTAAGGCGGGAAGGTCAGTCCTCCCCGCGCAGGCGATGAAGTTTTAGTGTCTGTTTCTGGCCGCGCTCTGCAAGTGTGAGCCGTTTCCGGGCGTCCCTCCACGCGGGTTTGAGCGCAACGGTCCCCTTGCTGACTTCCGAGAGTTTGGCCTCGGGCTTTGGAGTCTCTGGACTTTTCCATCCTTCACATCCCTCTGCCAAAGTCTAGAGTCCAGCCTTCTTTGGGCTCAGTCTGGAAACTTTTGACTTTTAAGGCTCCCTTTAGAATCATCAGCATGCTGTGTACTTGCATTTGACTTTTATTGACTCGAAACTTGAGCTATTTAGAACGTGTTATAATGCTGTATTTTGCAAAAGAAATATTTCAAGTCTGAGTCTAGAGATGGTTTAGAGAAAACCCTCGGGATGTGGTACAGCCTCTTCTAGTTAAACACAAACGTATGAAATTATAAATGGCCTCCCCTGTTGGAAAACAAGACACAGTGTACTATTTATATTACAGAGTAGAAAAACAACACTATTTAAAAATTTCATGCACAAAAGTCTAACCAAATGAAGTGGCTGAGCTAGGGACCTAGCACTGGTCCTGAGTGTGAATTCAGCTTCTGTATAAGCCAGCGATTCTCAACCTGTGGGTCGCGGCCCCTTTGGGGTCAAACGACCCTTTCACAGGGGTCGCCTAAATACATCCTGCATATCAGATATTTACACTACGATGCATAACAGTAGCAACATTACAGTTATGAAGGAGCAACGAAAATAATTTTACGGTTGGAGGTCACCACAACATGAGGAACTGTATTAAAGGGTCCTGGCATTAGGGAGGTTGAGAACCACTGGCCATGCTCACGCCACTAAAACCACCTAGACCTTAATTTAAATGTTTTCCGGTGTGTTGAACACCCAGGTCGAATATCTTCTTGCACTTTTGAGTTAAAATCTAGTATGGACAGAATCGTTCTGCTTAGTTTTCAAGTCAGTTTGAATTTGGGGGATACAGAAGTTCATAATTAGAGTTTAGGTTAGTCTACAAGAGCCACTTGAAACTACAATGAAGCTGAAATTTGATAGAATTAAAATGAAAGATGCAACGAGTTGTACAAATTAATTTTTCAATTCTGGTAAACAAAGAGGCAAATAATGACGTGAAAAAGAAATGTTATTTTCTATTGAGTGGTGATTGAAGAAAAGTAGGCTTAATTAGCATTACTGTTGGTAGCATTTAAAAAGGCATCTTGACAGTTACAACTCTAAAGGTTGCAACTCTTTTTAAAAAATATATATTTCTTTATTGATTTCAGAGAGGAAGGAAGAGGGAGAGAGAGATAGAAACATCAGTGATGAGAGAGAATCATTGATTGGCTGCCTCCTGCATGCCCCGCATTGGGGATGGAGCCCGCAACCCAGGCATGTGCCCCTGGCTGGAATCAAACCCGGGACCCTTCAGTCCGAAGGCTGACACTCTATCCACTGAGCCACACCACCCAGGGCTCTTTTTTGCTTACTTTGGCCCTAAAACCCTCTGGTTTTCTTTTCCTTCATCTAGATGTCCCACTTTTTCTTTGTAACTAACACCTGGTATGCAGAACACATTGGGCCCCTAAATTCGAAGGTACAGAAGCACCTTAGTATTTCTTTTTTTTTTTTCATTTATATATATTTTATTGATTTTTTTACAGAGAAGAAGGGAGAGGGATAGAGTTAGAAACATCGATGAGAGAGATCCATCAGCTGCCCCCTGCACGCCCCCTACTGGGGATGTGCCCGCAACCAAGGTACATGCCCTTAACCAAAATCGAACCTGGGACCCTTCAGTCTGCAGGCTGAGGCTCTATCCACTGAGCCAAACCGTTCAGCAGTATTTCTATTTATAGGAGAAACCAAGAGATGCTCTACTTAGTAACATAAGATTGGGAAAAGAAAAGGAGGTATTAAGAGATGTTTAATATGAGAAATAGTGCCTGATGTGGAATTAGTTTACTACATGTGACTAAGCAAAGGACACATGAAATCGGTCCAGAAACTGGAGGAAAAACTACATAAGGTTACTGTACTTGTGAGGACGTGGTGTGGGAGGGTGAAGGGGGGGTGCCCATGTCCATTCCAAGTTGGCTAGTGACTGGCCGTTCCAGGAAAGGGTGCGGGCGGGGTCACTGAGCATTATTAGATCACACATCAGAGCTGTTTTCTGAGATCACTGTTTTTAAACCTCATGGTACCTTAGTAGTTGTTTTTATCAATAGACTATTTTTAGAGCAGTTTTAGGTTCACAGCAAAATTGGGCAACAATTTACCTCTGCTTCCGTCCCCTACACACACAGCCTGCCCTGTTCCCGGTGCTTCCCGCCAGAGGTTTGGATATCACACATGATGAATTTACACTGATGCATCATCACCGCCGCCGAGTTTATAGACATTACATTTCACTTTTTAAAATCCTCACCTGAGGACTTTCCATGGATTTTTAGAAAGAGTTGAAGAGAAGAGAGAGAGAGAGAGAGAGAGAGAGAGAGAGAAACATTGATGTGAGAGAGAGAGAGACATCAATTGGTTCCTCCTGCAGGAGCCCGACCGGGGCCTGGGATGGAACTTGATTGGGATTCAAACCTGAGAACCTTTGGTGGGCGGGTCGATGCTCTAACCACTTGGCAAAACCGTACAGGGCACTGTACTTCTTTTCGTTGAGTTCAAGGGTGACTTGGAATAAGGGCTGTGTTGCCCATCCCCATAGAAGTGAGGACTGTTAAGGACAGCCTGTAAGTCAAGATGGGAGGTATAAAAGCCATTTTTCTTGTGGAATATGTTTTTTCATGTTAATTTAAAGAAATTACCAAGTTAGCTGTCTGTGAGCTCGCAGGAAGCGACATCCTAAAGAAATGGAAGAGGGATCAGGCTAGCTCTTTGAGTCCAAATGAGAAAGGTAGGCAAGACTGGATGCTGAGCCCTGCCCAGGCAGAGCTGGTCAGGAGTAATGCCACCCTGTGGGAAGCCCTCAAAAGAGTGCCCGGGACTGGGCGTAAGGTGTCAAACATTGAGAAGAGAGCTCAGAAAGGGAACAGGAGTGGATGCCACAGACCAGTTTGCCTAGTTTATAATTTAACCCTCGGCTTGTGCTGTCACTGAATCAGATCTTTTCAGTGTTAAATCATTTCAGAGCATCACCGATTGCTTGTTGGCATTATTCCAAATCTCAGCCAAGGACAAACTTCTAGGAGCATGTGCTTACCAAGTGGTAAGCTTCTACCTGAAATGTTAGATTGAAATAGAAAAATACAGGATTTTTGTGCCTCCCCAAAGCAGAATCTGGATTATAATGTTCTTATCTGTTTCCCGCAAAACTACTGATGGGGAGAGTTAGTAATGGGTAGGACTGGACTATATTAAACTCATATTTTTGTACATTTAAGAATGGTCAATTTTAGGGATCTCTGACAGGAATGCCAAATGCCCTCCCCCCTCCCCTCTTTCTCTCTCCTATCTCACACTGGGAACTTTGTCATTCACTAATGGAAAGCACCCTAAAGTAGACCCTGAAGCACTGTAGGGTCTTTCTAGGCGTCCTCCTCCAGCCCTCTGTAATGTGCTCTCACCTGTGGTGTAGGAGAGGTTTCAGGAGTGGGCGCCAAAGGACCCGCGGTTTTGTCTCCGCACTCGCAGGGGCGTGACTGACTTTGGGCAAGTCGTTTACCATCTCTGAGTTACGGTTTCTTCACCTGCAAAATGAGGCATTTGTATGATGTGGTCTCCAAGAAGCATCAGCTCTGAAGTTGCATTGTAAAGAGAACCCCGTTTGTATAGACGTGAAGTGTTAGGATGGATAGCTTCCTAGATTAAGGAAGCCTGAGTCGGGTTTGCGTGATCAGTGGGGCCCACCGTCTGCTGTGTGTGGAAGAGTGATGCATTTTACAGCCGGAGCTTCGCAGCCCTAATGAATTTCTAATTAGAAGACCCAAGCCCCTTGCTCCCCTTCCCCAGCTCCGGGCATAACGGTGAGAGTGAGCCATCGCCTCAGTACAGGTCCTGTCTTTGGCAAGGAAGAAACCTTTATCTACAGACAGGTGTCGGTCAAGGCCAGACATAAGCAGATTTTTCATAGTGGACAGAGGGACTAGCTTATCCTTTCTTGCTGCTATTTCATTTCCTGTACCCTCTCATCAGATCTCAGAGTAAGGCTTTTATGTTTGCCTAGCATTTGAATGTAATGTTTTAAATATTTCTAAAAATAAAATGTGGGTTTCAAATCTTAACTATGGTTTTAAGTCTCTCTTTTTCGGAGACTTACTACCTCAGGTTACACAATTTCACCTTATTTTTTTTCCAAAGGGTTATTCCTGCCACGACGCTGAGCCCAGCTGCCTTAGAGCAGCAGCTAGACACTCTGAGGGAGCTGCACTGCAGAAGGAGGTCTCGGCAGTGTTTCTTTGAGAAGAGAGTTAGATTGGTTCTCTTGTGCTTTAAGTTTATATAAACATTTATTTGCTGGAAACTTAGCAACGTGAAAGACGATGTGGAAAAATGTGAAAATGAGAAAAGCAATCAATTTTACAACAACAAGAGTTAGTGATTATGTGGGACTTAGCAGAGCTGGGTGCATTCTAAGCACTAATCTGCCTAAGCTGTTGGGGAACAGATGTACGTGAAACAGATCCAGTCGTCTGTTGTGTACATCCAAAGTGAGACATCTGTCAGCGGGCCGTGTGGTCAGAAATAATGGAAGCAGGGGTTAAACCCCAAAATGACCTATTACTCACGTGAATTATTGAAGGACTAATTACTCAGTAAAACATGATGCTTTGATTCACTGTGCTACATATTAAGAATAAAACAATTTTAAAACTTGGTAGTATGTTTCTAAGCTGTCAAATTGGAAGGAATTTGAAAAAGATGGTTGTGAAAAATCAAGCTTACCAAGTAACTGAATGTTCTGCATATGAAGTTTTAAAATTTATTTAAATGCTTTGACAGGTCTGTTAGCCTGTTGTATACCTACCAGAGGTCCGGTGCACAGATTCGTGCACTGGTAGGGTTCCTTGGCATGGCCTGTGGGGATCGGCCAAAACTGGCAGTCCATGCCGCCTGCTGTTCCTGCCTGCCGTTCCTGCTCATCCTGGCCCTGCTGCGCCTGCCACAGGCTCTCGCCCAGTCAGTCCCAATGGGGAGAGGCTCGTGCCACCACCACAGCAGCGGTGCTCCTCAGCTGTGAGTCCAGCATCTAGAGCCCATCAGTCAGCTGAGCGGCGCTCCCACTGTGGGAGCACACTCACCACCAGGGGGCAGCTCCTGCTCTGAGTGTCTGCCCCCTGGTGGTCAGTGCGCATCATAGCGACTGGTTGATCGGTTGTTCGGTCCCTTAAGCTTTTATATGTATAGATTGTGTAAATCTCATCTTGTATAAATATTAGCTTTTTATTAAAGTAAAATTGGTCCATGTGGAACAACGACTGTGGAATGAATCTCCACAGCATGACTGGATGAACGTTCTGCGATGGTGGAACGCTCTGTGTCTGAATGTTGGAAACCATTGCCGTCAGCCACATGTGGCTATCAAGCACCTGACATGTGGCTAGTGTGACTGAGGAACTGAATTTTAATTTTATTTAACTTTAATTTAAATTCAGTAGCCACATTGTAGCCAGTGGTAACTACAGCTTTAAAGAATGGAGAGTTGAAAATGTTCGTTTCCTTTATCCCAGGGAATTTAATCTTTATTTTAAAAGATATATAAAAAAATTTTAAATCTCTATTTCTATGGAAAGGTGCAGTTTTCAAATAATTAACCTCAACATAGAACTTATCTGCTCATACAATCTGAGCTGCTGATTTAAAGGTAAAACTGATGAGTCCAGAAAATGGAGTTTGAAGGAAATTAAATCTTACACTCACTGTTTGCATGCAAACCAGAAGTTGAGGACCCTAACTTAGTGTAATGGAAGACTGAACCCAGAGGCAGGGAGGCAGGCAAAACCCTTTAACATACTCTGTAAATACAAAAAAAATGCTTTATTTGTAATTGTGAATTAATTGGCTAACAGTAAAATTGTTAAAAGTCATCATACTATTCTTCATGGTCACCATGATTTATTATTTAAACTGAAATTTGGTAAACTTAGTTTCTTTTTTTATTTTTTATTCTTTATCGTTTAAAGCAGTGGTCGGCAAACTGCGGCCCGTTGAGTGTGGCTCTTCCACAAAATACCACGTGCGGGCGCGCACGTACAGTGTGATTGAAACTTCGTGTCCACACCCAAGGGGCCAAAGAGCAGCATGTGGCTCGCGAGCCGCAGTTTGCCGACCACTGGTTTAAAGTATTACATATAGTATTACATATGTCTCCTTTTTCCCCCATTGACCTCCCCCCCGGCCACCCTCCACCCCCCAGCACATGCCCTCACCCCCCTAGTGTCTGTGTCCATTGGTTATGCTTATATGCATGCATACAAGTCCTTTAGTTGATCTCTTACCCTCCCCCCCTTCCTACCCTCCCCTGCCTTCCCTCTGAAGACTTAGTTTCTTAGTGTAGGATTAGTATAGTCAATATGATAACTGTCCTAGCCTATGCACCCTGACCCCATGGAAGTCTGCATACTAATGTTCTTAAACATGCCACAACCATGGGCGCCCCCTGAAGGCCAGTACTTTTTAAAACTGATCTACTTTTGCTTTCCTCTTTATCCAATCCCTCGCCCACGTGGGTGTCTTTGGGGCTGGAACCGGCACAGAACTATCCTCCTAGGAGTGGGGACAGCACTTGCTTTGATGCCAAGGGCTATAGGAAGAACAGATTGAGAGTCAGATGGTCTGGATCAAGGTCAGTAAATCAGAAAAGTTGGTCCAGGTGGGATTGTCCAAAGAAGGAGGACCTGAGGTGCCCTGCAGAAGTCTCAACCTGATGAAACTAAAGAATGAAAGAGCCAGGGCAGTAGATATAGGAATCAACGGATAGGTTGGGTACAGAGGCAGATGGGATGCTATTGCTAGACTGAACATTTTTGTGCCCCCTGTAATTTGGGAAAGTGGACCATCCTTGTTTAAAGGGCCAGGGATGTGGTAGATATAATTCATTGTCGTCTCCGTTACTAGAATACTCATTCTGAACCTCATTGCTTATCCCACCTAGTCTATTATTTGACTAGGTTATTAGATTACATTTCAAATATTGACAAATCTACAAACATCATCAAGTCCTCAACATGGGCCTCTCTAAGTTCTGCCATATAACTATATTTCTGCCCAAGTTTTAGGAGTACTGTGACAATGATGGGGATAATATATGCTGAGCTAGTGAGGGATATCTGTGTGTGTGTGTGTGTGTGGTGTGAGCAAAGGGAAAGAACTCTGAGTAGCATGGCTTTTTATATTCTTTTATATTTTCCTAAATCAGTACATGATGAAGGGGGAGGTAAAGGGAAAAGAGGGAAGAAAAATGGAGTTTGAAGGAAATGAAATCTTATACTCACTTTTTGGATGCAAACCAGAAGTTGAGGACCCTTAGTTAGTGTAATGGATGACTGAACCCAGAGGCAGGGAGGCAGGCATAGGCAGGCAGATATGCATACCAAAAAAAGAAAAAGAAAAAAAAAGAAAAAAAGAAAAAAAATTGGCACAGTGCTATGGACTTATGGTAAGCCTAAAGATAAGTCTAAAATAATGTACCAGCTGTCATCAGGGAATTCCCATGTACATTCCAAGATTTTCATCAGAAACGGTGTTCTGGAAACTACCACGGCTGCTACACAACAGTGTCCAGTATTTGACTAAAAATAGTGAACATTTATTGATGTTTACTCTGCCAGGTCCTATGCTAAGTATCTTATCTGTTTAATCTTCCCAACGAGACTGTGTAGTCTAGATAGGATTCTTATTCCCGGGGTCCAGAGTTGTTAAATAGCTTGCCCAAAGTCATGCTAGTAATGGAGTTGCTGGGATTCAAAGCCAAGCCATCTGACCCTAGAGCCACGGTGTACCCATTCGGTTATGCTGCTTTCTCAGTCAAGCAAGAAAGAAGACTCCCTCATACCTTCAGGAGTCTGATGTCTGAGTTAGTGATAGTGTAGCATCATAGTCCAAACCAATATGAAAAACAAAACAAAACACAAAAAACCTTTACTACAATAATGTCATCTGATTTCTTTCAGACCTTTAAGACAGTTCCCCCATAGAGAGCATATTCCAGTTCTCTCGGCATTTTTTAATTTACGAGTAAATGACCAAAATGGGATAGAGAAATGGGAGTTTTTTTAAAAAAAATATATTTTATTGATTTTTTACAGAGAGGAAGGGAGAGAGATAGAGAGTTAGAAACATCGATGAGAGAGAAACATCGATCAGCTGCCTCCTGCACATCTCCTACTGGGGATGTGCCCGCAACCCAGGTACATGCCCTTGACCAGAATCGAACCTGGGACCTTTCAGTCTGCAGGCCAATGCTCTATCCACTGAGCCAAACTGGTTTCGGCGAGAAATGGGTTTATTTATTTATTTATTTTAAAATTTATTTTTATTGATTTTAAAGAGGAAGGGAGAGGGAGTGAGAGATAGAAACATCAATAATGAGAGAGAATCATTGATTGGCTGCCTCCTGCATGCCCCCTACTGGGGATTGAGCTCGAAACCCAGGCATGTGCCCTTGTCTGGAATCGAACCCAGGACCCATCAGTCTGCAGGTTGACGCTCTATCCACTGAGCCAAATCAGCAAGGGCAAGAAATGGGAGTTTTTAAAGTTTTTTTAAAACCCCATATATATTACTAGAGGCCCGGTGCATGAATTTATGCATGGGTGGGGTCCCTTGGCCTGGCCAGTGATTGGGGCCCATCGGGACTGTCTTGCCCAGTCCCGATTGGGGCTGGCCGGCTGGGGCGGGGGGGGGGGGTGCGGGGGGAGGGAATGCAGGAGGTTGGCTGGCCCGGGGGTCGGGGGGGCAAAGGGGGAGGCACCACAGGAGGTTGGCTGTGGGAGAAGACTGAAGACTGTGCAGGAGCATTGAGCATCTGCCCCCTGGTGGTCAGTGCGCGTCATAGCAACTGGTCGACTGGTTGACCAGTTGTTTGGTTGTTTGGTCACTTAGGCTTTTATATATATAGATGGAAAATGTTAAACATACCCAAATGTAGAAAGAATAACATAATAAGCCCCCATGTTCAGTGAGAGGTGAAGCTCTATGTAACACATTGAGGTTAGATAGTTTTCAAGACCAGTCTTGTTTCATCTGTGACCTACCCATTTCCCTTCTTTCTCTGGAAGAGTTTGAAGCAATTCTTAGACACATCTAATTAGGTCTATAAATATCTCAGCATACATCTCTAGGAGGTAAGAATTTGTAAATTTATAATACACAATATAATCACAATTCCAGTATTTTATTATTTTACTTTCAACATTAGTTTGTACTGGTTTCAGAATAGTGGTTAGACAGTCATTTACTTTACAATTTGTTCCCCCCAATGTTGCCAGTACGCACCTGGGACCATACATGTTATAGCATTATTATTGACTCTATTTCTTATGCTGTACTAAATTTACATCCTGGTGACTATTCTGTAGCTGCCAATTTGTACTTCTTAATCCCTTCACCTCTTTCACCCAGCCCCCAACCCCCTTCTATACTATTCCAATGTAAAACAATCCTTCAATATCCAGTGATCATATTTTCCTGATTATTTATCTTTTTCTTTTTTTAAAATATAAATCAACATTTAAATAAGGTCCATATTGCAGTTGGTTGCTGTCTTTTATTTTTCTAATCCACAGATTGTTCTCTCTCTCTTTTATTTCCTTGCAATTTATTTTCTGAAAAAAACTGGTGGTCTGGCCTGCATTTTCCCATTGAAATATGGAGACAAATGTCTGTGAAAGATAAAAAGGGGAGGAACAGATTCAGAGGGATACCTTTAGACTGTGATGACACCTGTGTGTGTGTTTGGGGGGGGTGGGGTGAAGCAGACAGGGGTGGGGAAAGCCTCAGTAGAGGATGCTTATCTGATAAACTCTTTGCTTATCTATGTTGAGAGTTTGAGAGAAAAGACTGCCCCTTAGGAGTCTTGCCTTGGAAAAGAAATGGTCAAATCTCAGCAATTTTCAGTCATGGGCTATGGAATGCTCAAATTGTCCCAATTCTAGATTTTTGGACCAATGGGAACCCCTTCAAGTTGACTTCCCTGAGTCCTTTGACCTTCTCTCAGCCATCTCTGATAGCTTTCTTTCCTGAATGGTAAGATAGTCCAGGCTCATCTCGAACATTAACACCATCACCAAGGGAGCCCAGTTCCTTTTGTTGGGTAGTGGTGTTCAGAGACCACAATCTGAGCACCATGTGTGCTCATTGCTAATACCTCCTTTATATGGTCTTGTTTCTATTTTTTCTAAACAGAAAATGTATGATAGAATTATGCTGACTTCAGTTCAGGTTCAAGACTAAGAGGTTTTTTACTTTCTCTCCTTTCTCCTAACCTTAAAAATCCCTAACTGTTACTATATTCTGCAATACATGTACATCACAGAGTACACATCACAGAATAACAATCAGCAGTATAATTACGGAAAGCCATTTAAGATCATTCTGTATTTTTGGTTGTTGCTCATAGAGTATGTACCACTTTGAGTATATGCCATGTGTAGTCAAGTACTGTGTTTTAAAGATACTTGGAATCATTCTCATTTGTGATGTTATACCTCCAACTCAATGCGCAGAATTATTTGTTTCATTTTGGTTTGGGGCATGGCTTTTAAAAAATCTAATTTTCCTCCGTGTATAACACATCCAACGGCAACTTGGGCTTACTCCTCATGGGTCATGGGTGGCGGAACACTATGGCCTTCCTGTGACATTACGCCCTATACATAAAAAAAAAAAAAAAATCTAATTTTGTTCTGTAATATGTAAAATGTTTATATGGTTCCAAAGTTAAATCCACTAAGCAAGCCCTGTTCTGAGAAGTATAACTTACCTGTGTTTCTTCTACCATTTTTCTTTCTCCTTGTTATAGGTAAGATTACTTTTTCAAGTTTTTGTTTTAGTCTTTTATTTTTTAAATATAAGCAAATATGTACAAATATTCTTGTCCTTACTCCACCTCTATCCACTTTCTTAAATGCATGTGGGTCTTGAAGAATGATTGGAGTTGGCTACACAAAGGAGTAAGAAAACATATCTAGAAAAATAGTATTTTAGAAAAAAAAAAACCCTCAGGAGAGAATGCTTTGACCTATTTGGAAAATACTAGTAAGACCACAGCCTGTAGTGGACATTAGTGGGGGGAGATGACAGTGCTTTGTGATGAGTTAATAGTTTGTATAAGGCTTTGAATATCATATTAGGAAGTTGGTGTCTTAACCTGAGGGTTGAGTAGGGGGTGGCAAAAGCCAAGTGCCAGAAGAAATCAAGTTTTTGTTTTCTAAAGTAAGTGAGTTCAGGTTTTAGAAAGGCAATCGTGGGGGCAGGGTGGATTTTAAAAGGGCTCTACATTGCGTAGCCCCTTTCAGTGACCCATGTATCAAAGGATCCAGGAGGCAGTGTGTATGTAGCAGGGAGAATGGAGTGGTGAGTCTAGATGAAGGAATATTGTCAAAGAATTTGAAGGATGTGGGGCTTGAGAGAAAGGAAAGAAACAATGCGATGCTTAGATTTTTAGCTCAGACAATGAAATGAATAGTGGACACTGTTAAAGTTAATTCTCAGATCTATTCTACAAAGCATCAAATATGCCAGTGGCTAGCAAAATGTCCAAACAGAAGGGAAATTCACAGTTTGAAAAATGCATAAGCTGGAGAAATCTCTCCTGAAGGATTGTAAAGTGAGCCCTATCAATGTAAGATCTATGTTCTCATGGGCCTCAGACTCTCTCTTCTGTGTCTGGTTTCTTTTAGGTTGAGACCACTTAAAAAAAAGTTTAAATCTATTTTCAGAAAGCATTAGTCAATAAATATTGGTAAATAAATTTATTTGTACAGCCATAATATTTAGGTATTATTAAAATATAAAGTTAGTGAAATAATTTAAAGAGTGTCAATTTTTATATGTAGAAAAACGTTATATATTATTTTAAACTGAAAAAAATCATTTACTATATAAAATCCCTTTGCTGTTCTTTTTTTTTTTTTTTTTGTCTAATACAAATGTTTTCCAAATCAAAATTTTATGTTTAGTAAAGGTTACAAACACATAATTCAAAGTACTTTCTAGTGTCCATCTGTGCAGAGAAAGCATAGGATCAATAAAACTGAGCAGCTGTTAGGATGTATTAGTTTCCTTATATTTTAGGCATGTTTTCATGTATTGAAAGTGTAAAGGGAAGACAGTATATGTTTTGTTGTGGTTTTTCATTATACAGATGAGAACTTACAGTGAAAATCTTGGTGAATATAACATATCTTTAAAGTCCCATTCATAGTGTACTTATTTTAGGTAATATTTCCTTTAAATGGTCAGAGTAAACTAAACATTGTAGATAACGTTCTTTTGTCATATAATTTGATTTATAATAAGCTCTTATTTTTAAAGTAGAAACAAATTTTTCTCTAGAAGTTGCATTTTTATTTATTAGAATTAACTTTTTTCACACTTGGGGGGAAAATATGTGTTGGTATCCTAGCTTCTGAATGAAAGACACATCTAGCACTTTCCAGTTTGAATGTCTTACACTGGGACCAAGCCTACTCTGTGTTGGGCTTCATGCCATGGAAGGTTTCTGGGTGAACCTAATTTGACTCAAATCTGCACGAAAAATATGTGCCTTAACATGCAAAGTGGTCTTTCAAATTGAACTTTATCCTAGAATATAAGGTAAGTCCCAACAATTAGTTTGGAAAGCTGAGGGATGTGTTTTGGCTTTGACTTTTTAAAAACCTTCAGTCAATAATATTTAATTAGCATCAGTTGTGTACATTGTGTACTTTGGGGTGATATGACGAGTTCCAAATATTCTAGAAGATCTCACACTTCTGTGGTTGAAACTGAAAATGCACTTACTAAGCTAGGAACTGCTTTACATTAACATAATGATTCAGTTACCTATTGCTTAACTACTGCGTATGGGACACCCAGTTGATTTTGAAGTGAAGAATTCTTTTTTTAAACATATCATTATTATTGAACATATTACAAATGCCCTCTTTTACTCCCCCCGCCCCCCCCCCCCCCCCGCCGTTAACCCCCATCCACCCTGCTCCTGCCCTTAAACTCACCAAGTATTATTGTTAGCTTTGAAAATAACAACTATCTTCACCATCATTCTTGGGTAGACTGAAGAAATCAGAAAACTCACCTTGGAGGCCTCTATAAACACTTCAGTATTCTTATTGGTTAATATTCTGCCTTCATATGAGTATCAGTAAAATCAGTTAAACACAAACTCTGATTATTCAACATACTATCATGTTCACTCTGCTGCTAAACAATATTATGCCCTCTATATAATATTCTAATTTCATTTTTTCACCTTAATAAAAGCACTGGTCATTACTACTGCCACTGATGCTCATTTGTCCGCACATACTGTTGCAACATGATGTGTTGTGCATTTGATACGGATATTCCCATATTGCCATAAGGAGCTGCTATTATTTTAGACACCAACTGATTCCATGATAGTGTCAGATTTCTTTAACATATGCTTATGTTTTTGTACAAATGACCCTGAGAAACATCTGCTGGTTTTGTGGTGGTATCTACTGTTTCTTTTTTAGAATTTGACCTGCCAGTCGCTTTTTAATGTGAATATACAGTATTTCATTCGGTAGGCTCACTTTCGGGTTTCCATGCCATTGATATTAATTAACAATTTGAGTCAGCCTAATGGCATAATTCAGAAATTGAAGCTGCCTGTACACATTATTTTAAACATAGCTTTAATTTTTTAGTCATTGATACTTTAAAAGAGAGAAAAGTTGTCCTTTTAACGGATCCTTTAGGATCTAAAAAGACAGGTCCAAAACTGCTTTCTAATGGCTCTGAATTTACTCATTGAATTTTACAGAAGTGTGTAGGAGTCGTGGTGTGTTGTTGGCTAGTTCATAACCTGTGCTAGTCCTTCTTAGTATCTTTGATGAGAGCGTAAAGGCTGACAGAGGAAAAGGAAGTGAAGTTACTATAAAGCTGTGAAATCTTTGCTCCAGGAGCCTGGGAAGCATCTAGAGAGCTAAGCCTGGTCTGATGGACGGACGGCCCTTTTACTGGCTTTGTTATGACCTTGCCTAAAAAGCAGGGATCACAGATTTCCATTGTCTGGCATTTTCTTTTCTGTTTCCCTCCTTGTTTGCTCTGTTTTTACAGACAGCTATTTATTCAAAGGAAGCAATATGACTCTATTTAAGGTACTTAAACCTGAAACATCAACAAAGCGAAGAACAAAACTTTCTTTGAATAGCAACACTTGTCCTTGCTTTCCAGTGGAAAATGTATAGATTCTTTCCAGTTCCCTTTATTTTTCTAGAGGACATTATCATAAAATTTTTATTACCTACATGCCATACCAAATCTAAATCCAATAAAGTAAATACTATACATGAAAGCTATACTCCTTAATCACAGTATGTACCTGTGTTAAGATAGTAACTAGAACATCTCGCCTCTATGTCCTGCTCATCTGCCTTCTGTACACCAGCTGCGGGACTCCTTCAGACTCTTAAGCATGTCATCATTCACATCTTTGTGCTCGCTCAGCTGCCCTTGCTGCTCTTACTCTCCCTCCGTCCCTTGGGTGACTGATGTCATTAGGACAACCTTCTGTCTCCCACTTGTCATCACTTGGCTGAAACTGAGCGAGGTCCTTGCCAGGCACCTTAGGGTGCTGGGTCTGCTGTGGTCCAGCTTTGGCCCTGGTGAGATCTGTGTCCCCTCCACGCCAACACTCAATTCTGTGAGGGGTGACAGGATTATTGAAAGCTTTATTTTCAGTGATACAACCCAAGCACGGCTGTGCTGAGTGCCTAAGTAGCTTCCCTTTCGGCCTGAAATAGGAGAGGTAGGTGCCTCAATGTCCCTTGAGAAAGAGGGATTTCCCTCAGCCTTCTGGGCTCAACATTCAACCATTTAAGTGGGCAGGCTGTTGGACCCAAAGGGGAATGTAATTTCCCCACAATTGTGCTTTAGTTTCTCCCTCTTTGTCTGATGATGAGTAGGACCAACTAAGGGAAGTCCCCAATGACTTTTCTTGTCTCTTGTAGAGCAGGCCATTTACTTTCAGTCATAGCTTCCCACCCCTCTTGTTCCTCCTACCCTGTCTGTCCATGGCACTGGAGAAACCATAGGGATGGGGAGGATGTTCTTATAAAATGACTTTCAGGTCCTGGGTATATCTAGAATCATGTTTGAAGTATAAACAATTGAGCAATTTTCATTTGAATACTTGGTGCTTCCTGTACTTTTTGTTATTAGTTTTTAATACAGGGAATTTTGTCTGTATTATCATGGTGGGGAGAGGTAGGGAACAGAATGAAATACATTTCCATTAACTTTGTGTGGTGTCTAGTATGATATCATGAACAGGTGGGCCCATAATTGTTTATTTGATGCTCTTTTTAAGAAGTTAATTATATCATGAAGAATAACAAAATTAATTTGTTGAAACATTCTTTAGGAAATCTTGCATGCATGTTCACTAGAGAAACTTGGGGTTTATCCCTTAAAGGACAAGGCTCTGTCTTATTTTTAATAAGATAACACTCTTTATAATTAAAACAAAATCCCAGTGTTAAGGGATTACTGCTTTAAATAATTGGAGTTATTTCCCTTGTTTCCCTGATCTCTATATATGAGAATAAATCTAATGGTGTCTTAGGATAATACATATTTCCAGATTAAATAGTTCTGTTAACCACTGCATTTCAATAATGCATCTCAAAGTTTTTGGATGATAACATAGAAAAAATGCAAGGTCAAGACCTTACTTTATTTATTATTAAATTTATCTTTATTGTTGAAAATATTACAGATGTTCCCCTTTTTTTCTTCTTTTTTCCATTGACCACCCTCCACCCCACACCTGCCCCTCCAAGGCCTTCACCACACTGTAGTCTGTATCCGTGGTCTATGCATACATGCATATAAGTTTCCTAGGTAATTTCTGCACTCCCCCCTGCCCCCCCTCCGCCCTCATCACTCTTAGATTCATCAGTCTGTTCCATGCTTCTCTGTCTTTCCCTCTATTTAGTTTGTTTTGTTCATTAGATTCCACATCTGAGTGAGATCATGTGATACTTATCTTTCTCTCTCTCTGACTGGCTTATTTTGTTTAGCATAATACTCTCCAGGTCCCTTACTTTAGATTTGGGACAGGCAAAAGTACAGAAACAGGTTAAGAACAATAGAACCTGTGGAAACACTCTTTTTCAGTGATGGCTTGCTCTTTGCAATACATTATTCAAAAATATAAATTCATTATTTTCATTATTTTATTTAACCCTACCCTCAAATACTATATTTAGAACTACATATTTTTCATTTCAGATAAATGCTTTCCTGAAATACTATTTTAGTGTCTGAAGATAATTTAGTTTAAAAAATGGTTAGGGTTAAAATGTTGGGGGGTAGTGGGGCGGGGGGGCGGGGAGAAGAGAAGCGAATACAAATGTCCTGCATATTGTTACTTTTAGGAAAAATTACCAGAATAAGCTTTGTTCCCCTTTCTTCTCTTTTTTGTCCCCATACTCCCAGGCCTTTTCTGAGCCTCCTAAATCATGTGTGAGCCCTGGAGAGGACAGCATTAGGGTAAGTGGTAAGAAGAGGGAGTGTTTTGCTTGGGGCAAAGTTTTTCTCCATATGGGACCTTTTTAAAACCCTCCCTTCAGCTCCTTAAATCAGAACTTGAGCTCCCAGGGAGCAGCATTAGCAGAGGGGGGGGGGGGGGGGGGGGAGTGAGGGGTGGAGGTAGATGAAGGGCTGTTTTTCTAGTTGGTCCCTTCTGGGCTTTTCAAACGGATCTGTTTCTCCACTTAATCCGGGATCAGTCTTGACCCTTTTTTCTGGGCGTAGCTGTCCTGGGTCCTCCTGGGTTTGGAAGTTCAAGGAGGTACAGTTTCTAGTTCCAGTACAGACCTTTTTTAAAAACCATGCTTTTGTTCAATTTGAGAGAGAGAGAGGAAGGGAGAGGAATAGAATTATAGAAACATTGATGAGAGAGAAACATTATCGATTGGCTGCGTCCTGCATGCCCTGACTGGGAATCGAACCATGATCTCTTGGTTCCTGAGTCGACGCTCAACCACTGAACCACACCGGCTGGGCCCAGTACAGGCTTTTAAAGAACCAGGGGCACAGAAATATGAAGGACTTTTGAGAGAGGCTTTGTTTGATCTTGCAGGAAGGCAACATGAGAAATATTGTAAATGCTACTTTCAAATCTTACACAAGTTTCTCAGTGACCTTCATCTGCCCTCTCTGGGCCTGATGGCATCCCTTGCTGTCTTGATTCATCCCTAAAATAATTGCCCTCCAAATATAACTCTAGAATTCAAATTAGTAATAAGCCAAGTGATTATTTAGCGTTCTTCTCCTTTTGGTGTTAAATATTCTTCAGCGCTCCCAATGGGAGGTATTGGAACATAGGAGGGGGAAAAGGGGAATGATCAGTTTCTTTGTTTGCCATATTTTGCTTGGTCTGGTGATAAGACAGAAGGTCACCCAATATAGGAAATTCAGCGATTCTAAAGAAATGAAAACTTAAGGCAAGTTAAGGAAATTTGGTGCATTAATCTGCGAGGCTACCATCACAAAACACCACAGACTGGATGGCTTAGACAGACATGCACTTATTTTCCCACAGTTCCGGAGGCGGGGAGTCCAAGGTCAAGGCGCTCTCAGAGTGAGTTACTGGCGTGGTCTCTCTCCCTTGGCCTGCAGACGGCCAGCGTCTCCCTATGTCCGCGCACAGCCTTTCCTCTGTGCACGCACGGGGAGAGAGAGGTCTCTGGTATCTTCCTTTTGTTATAAGGACACCAGTCCTATCAGATTAGGGCACCACCCCTATAAGCGAATTGAACCTCAATTACTCTTTAAAGGTCCTATCTTCAAATACAGTCACAATTCAACGTATGAATTTTGGGGAGACGTAATGCAGTCATAGGGGGTGGATTTACTATAGTTCTCTTTAGGCTAAACTTTTCCACGCACGAAAAAGAGTTTGATCCTCTTTCTCCCAAATTTTTGTTAACAGTGAGGGGAGGTGTTTTTTGTTTGATTCTCTTTTATTTATTTTTTTTCAATGTGAAGGTAACCATATATTAACACTGAGATGTAAGAATTGTTAGGAGTCAAGTGAGCTAATTAAAGTTGTTTGAGGAGATGGGTTATTTTTTCACATATTAAGTGAACTTGGGTAATCTAATCAGGCTAAATGCCACCCAAACAGCAATCTTTTAGTTATGTAATAGCAGCAATAGTGGTTCTGAAAGATGGTGAGATACACTTGAATATCACTAACACTGTCATGAGTTTGCTTGTCCTCGTAAAGTATTCTGAAAGCATGATGAACTCATAACTCGAGGGTTTTTTTTGGGTCTATGATTACTAATGTTTGGTAAGAGATGACCATGTCTGATTATTTCTCCCACGTATTAAGGGATTATTTCGGGTTTTGGTACTAAAATCAGTGTTCACTTATCTTCATATATTCCTGGTGTACCTTGCCAATAAATAGTTATCTTGCCCATATTGGGATGCTCTTAGGACTCTCAGATTACTGGGGCAGCCTTAAAAGATCATGCAGAGAAGTAATTTGGGTCAATATTGCTCTGCTTTTTTCAAGTCTGAACAATTCACTTTTATGGCACAATCAAAATACTGACCTACATTTAAAAGTGCAACACTGCCCTATCTGTTATATAAATCCACTGTGCTATAAAAGGTGAAATACAGAAAAGAGGTCTCTAGTATTATTTTCTCTGATGACCTTGATTATTGGTTGCTTTCTTTCTTTCTTTTTTTGGTTACATGGTCTACTTCTGAGAGATAACTGAAGTAGAAAGGTCACTAAGATTGCCGTATGCAATCAGAG
Source organism: Myotis nattereri (assembly GCF_964212035.1). Classification (NCBI taxonomy): domain Eukaryota; kingdom Metazoa; phylum Chordata; class Mammalia; order Chiroptera; family Vespertilionidae; genus Myotis; species Myotis nattereri. The sequence goes on from NC_138082.1 coordinate 38,188,303, forward strand.
TAAAATAATTCTCAAGATTACAAAGTAATGATATTGAAAAATATAATGACTGTTAAAATTTATCTAAATAAGGACTGAAATGCGTTAATTCTATTTTGAAATACAGGGGTAGGGAAAAGTGGGTTTATAGTTGTTTATGTGGAAAATAATACAATAATTAAATAATAATAATACAAGAATAAACTCTGTTTTGTGTTGTACTCACAACTGTAAACTTACTTTTGCCCATCCCATATTTATAATAGAATTAGCTCTAACTTTTGATGAATGCTGATTTAAAAATTTTCCGAGTATTTAAGCCTTTAATACTTCAGTCATTCTTCCTGAAGTCGGCATAGAAGCCTGTTCTTACGTTGGTTTGGTAAGGCTCTGAACATGCAAAGCAACAGATGTTATACCCAGCATAATTATATGTATCCTGGAAACACATCTTTATAGCGTGGGATTGGTTCTTGGGAAAACAAAAATTTGGCAAACAAAGGGCATTAACTTGCTGATCTCAGCAGTAATTACCTGGAATAGATTATAATAATCTTGTGTACGTGGTAACTGCATTTATGTATTGGAAGAATAATGTGATTCTAAAATACATTAAAAGGAAAGTGAACTTATATAAATGTTGTCTCATCAATCCCGTTAAAAGCAAAAAATGCCCTCAATTTTACTTTTTGGGAAAGTTACTTCAATAACTTTTTGAAGAAGTTTTCCCGGACTCTAGATCCTGATATATTGAGACCAAAGCTTTTAATCATGTCTTTGTAGTTTACTGCTTTTGTTTTTGTTGTTATTCCCACAGAAATAGAGCATTTTAAACAAATGAACTGATCCCCAATCTTTAGCATCCACATAACTGTTGGAAACAAATCGGCACTGTGAGCACCATGCTTACCTGTATTAACACTACTAAAGCCACGGTTTCTGTAATTCTGATCTCCTCTCCATGGGCATCTTAAAGCACCCTTTCTCCCTTGCCTCCATAGGTGAAGCAAAGCAGAGCTACTTAGGTCCATGTCATGGGAGGTCTGGAATGATCTGGAGCTCAGTTTGAGAACCACTGCATAAACCATTTCTTAAATAGGTAGCAACAAAGTTGTGAGGATTTAACAAAAACTTCTGAAGTTGATGGTGTTAATTGTTGGAGTCTTGAAGCTTTTTGAATAAGAGTTTGTTCATAGTCATTGTCTAAATAGCCAGTTAGCATTAAGAACATCTAAAGATAGAATTGTCAACATATTTTTTCACAAAAAAGATTTTTTAAAAAAATATATTTTATTGAATTTTTACAGAGAGGAAGGGAGAGAGATAGAGAGTTAGAAACATCGATGAGAGAGAAACATTGATCAGCCGCCTCCTGCACATCTCCTACTGGGGATGTGCCCGCAAACCCAGGTACATGCCCTTGACCGGAATCGAACCTGGGACCTTTCAGTCCGCAGGCCAACGCTCTATCCACTGAGCCAAACTGGTTTCGGCACAAAAAAGATTTTTGAACACAAAAGAAATCTTGAGGATAAGACATTATACTTTAAAAATATCCTGAAGTAATTGTGCTATGGGTTTTATTTTGTGTATCTTAGATGATTGGCATGTATTTTTTGTTTCTGATGATCTTCTAGACATGCCATCTCCTCGTCTTGACTTCTTAGCAACTACTTTACTTGTAACGTGTTACTATGGCACAGTTTTCACATTTGTTGAGAAGGTGAACAAGGAAAATGGCATATTTCAGGGTTTGTGCGCTCTCACAGTATCTAATGTTTCAGTACTCAGGGTGCTGATGTATGCGGTGTTTCCTTCCTGTCATAGAGGGTGCAAAGCCTTTTCTCCTCAGCACAGTCTACATTTCTACAACAAAATCCAGGATCTAGAGGAAAACCACAAGATGAAACCAGGTGACTGTGATCACATTTCTGTTCCGTGCGACATAATCATGGGTATTTGTCAAAAACACCGTCATCCCATCCTGGGGTGGAATCGATGAAGAACTCTGCATGGTGAGTGGGGCACATAAACCCTTCCAGGATGAATACAAATAAACTTGATCCATTTCCCACAATATTGGGACAATACTTGTGCCTGATGAGGATCAATTTGAGGAGCAGTGGAACACGAGTCAACATTTGGTAATTTTTCCCTCTTACTTTTATTTCTAATTTATTTTCCCATTACTGTCAATACTCTCTCAATTTCTACTTTTCTCCTCCTAACCCAGTCCATAAATTCTTTATAGACCCTTTGTGCCAAGGGAGGTTTACTAGTCTGCTTTGGAGAAGGCACTTAGGATGCCCCCTACTCACAGGAGTTACATTTATAAATTTGAAGCAAGGCCAGAGCATTTCGTATTCTCAGTGTAAGATAGAGGAATACACAAATGATTCCTTCCTATTACTGTCCTGTCACAAATACTGACTTTCTTGGTTTATCTGATTCAGGTCCTGGTGTGGTGACTGCAAATGATTTGTTGAAATTAGTTCAGATGACAATAATAATAGTGATAAATAATAACAACAATAATAAAACAATAACAACAATAACACCTTGTATGTGCCTGAAACTTGGAAGCATCTTACATGTAAACTCACTGAATCTTCATAACAGTCCACAGAGGAAGGGCTCTTCGTCATCTCAAAGGCTAAATAACTTCACCAAAGCCACACACGGAGTAACTTGGGCAAGGTCACGCAGTCACTTCTCTTCCTACGCAGGTAGGAAGAGGCTGAGCCTGGATTTTAACCTCTTTCGTAGGAGGACATGCCTTTAATCACTAATCTCTGTTGCTTCTCTCTCTCTTTCTCTCTCTCTCTCTCTCTCTCTCTCTCTCTCTATATATATATATATATATATATTTACACATACATACACATATATATATATACATACATACACATATATATACACATACATACATACACACACACTAGAGGCCCGATGCATGAAGTTCATGCAAGAGTAAGCCCTCGCAGCCCTGGCTTCGTCCGGATGGTTGTTCCGCTGTCAGCTATTTTGTCAATTTGCATATTATGCTTTTACTATTATAGATTTTTTTATTTTTATTTATTTCAGAGAGGAAAGAAGAGGGAGAGAGATAGAAACATCAATGATGAGAATCATTGATTGCCTCCTGCACGCCCCCTACTGGAGATGGAGCCCACAATCTGGGCATGTGCCCTTGACAGGAACTGAACCTGGGTCGCTTCAGTGCGCAGGCTGACGCTCTATCCACGGAACCAAACAGAGGCATCCATTGCTTCTCTTTGATATCCTTTACTTAATAGAAACTTACATGCTGTTTTTAATCTGAGGTTTCAGGAAGACAGCAAAAGATCATCTGAAACATGAACCCATTCTATGGAATCTGTAGCATGGTCTCTCAAAGCCTAATTATGAAGTCTGTAATAACGCAACTGCAATTACAGGGTGGTGCTTTAGTCCCTCTGGTCTATAGAACAGAGCACAGGAGTGTGAGATTTAAAGTCTAGTGTTAGGTTGCAATTAAGGTTCCATCATTTAATCTGTACTTGATAAGCCTCTTCACCTCTCTGAGGATCTGTTTGGTCTTCTCTGAAATTGAGAAACAGGGTGCCTGTATCCTTTAATTCTACCATAACCTGGAGATAATTTATAGTTAAATAGATGGTATCTGATTGAGTGCCCAGCCTGACAGGCACTTGATCCTGCTCTCCATTCCCCGTGTTTCTGTGCCACGCTATTATAGTGAAAACTGGCTGCTTTCTCGCAAGGCGGGTAGCACATTAATGGAGGGAGGTTCAACCTCTTCTAGTTTCTGGCTTCGAACACCAAGTACTCTTGACCTTCCAATTTATATCTCTATTCCAGACCCCTGCTCAGAATTCTAGATTTAGAAATCTAAGTAAAATATCAACTTAGAAGTCTAGTGGATGTCTCAAATGTATGTTCTAAAACAAACTCCACATCCCCCCCAGCAGCCTCCACATATGCACTTCCTAGGGACCTCCCCATCTCAGTACATGGGGGACTTCATCCTTCTAACTGCCCAAGCCAAACACACTTGGAAATCTGTTGGATTCCACTTTTTCACTCTACATCCAGTCTATCAACAAATCTTGTTGCCTCTTCCTTTAAAATACACCCCAAATTAAGCAACATCACTGCCACAGCCTTGGTAAGAGAAACCACTATTTCTCACCCATATCGTATTCGTTTCCATACAAGTCTAGTCCAGAGAATATCACTCTGTTTTCCATCGAGCACATAGAATGTTACTTTTAAACTATAGATCACGACCTTCTTCTACTTAAAAACTTCCAGTGACTTAACATCATATTCAGGTTAAAATCCAAAGTCTGTGCTATAGTCTTTCTACTTCCAACCTTTCTGTTCTCATGTCTGACCCCTCTCCTCCGTTCTCACCTGCTCCAGCCACATCTCATTGTCCCTCACCAAGTATGCCCTTGCCCTGGGGCCTTTACACTTACTGTTTTCTCTGCCTAGAAAGCCTTGGAACCGTCTGTGTTATAATTAGATATTGCCTGACTTTAGACAGTTAACACAGGACATATATTATGTAACATCCACAAGTGGCTTTACGTAATCAAACAGTCAGATTTCTGAATTAAACATTAAGAATATCCATGCTAAAGGGGATAAATAGAGCTTAAAATCTTACTGTCAATTCAGGCCCAGTTTTCCTACAATGTGAGGTCAGCTCACGTTTTGCTGTTAAGTGATTTAAGAAAAACCGTACAGTTTCAGAGCTTTGGGGTTTTGGAATCACAGATGGGAGATGCTGGACCTGTACCCACATGGCTTACACTTTCATTTATTTTTTCTGATCTTCATTCAATGACTATTTATTGGGTAGTCAGGAAAGATTTCTATCTGTAAGGGTTCTCTGTGTAAAGTCTGGCATGTAAAAAGGGTTCAGCTTCCAGTTATCGAGAGAAGGAATGAAGCTCAAATCATTTTCCACTCAAGTATGTGTTATTTTTAGAAGACAGTCTGATCAGTTGAAGAATAGTTAACTATTATTGAAAACATAGTATCAAATGCATATTAGTATTTGGAATATTAGAAATATGTAATGGAAAACTCATTATCTGCTTTAATGCCTGGTAGCCTGCCTAACCGGTTGGAGTCTGTCTCATTGATCTGTTATTGATTTGGCATGTAACTGTAAGTTGAATATTAGTATAATTTAATCCTTTTCTGGTTGCCCTCTGTATTCAAGTATTTTCAAGCAATTGGTCAGGGATATTGCATCAATATTTCAATCTACTTAAAATTTTTAGTGCTCAGATCCATTTTAAGTGACACTTTAAAATTAATTGAAAGTTAAAGATAGTGAAAAACTTTTATAAACATCACCTGAAATTTTAACATTTACTTATATTCTTTACATAAAGGAACTTATTTCTCTCGAAAGAAAATGTGAGTAATAAAGTGCCATAATGATATTTGTCTTCATGTTGGTTGAACAGCCATAGCAGAAAGTTAGACATGAGTAGGAATTATTATTGCCACCTTTGGCAATGGTTCGCCAGCAAGAAGGATTTTGTGTACTCCAGAAATTAATCATTTTCTCTTCTGTTGAGCTTAGCATAATTGTATTTAAATTGCTAATCTGTTTTGAAGGCTACATACATTGTTTAACATTTAAATTCAATCAAATTTATAATCAGCATAATATTTTCCGAACATTTGAACAACTAGATATAAGAAAATGAGAATGTGTTCTTATAGTTTTACTATATGGAAAAACTTTGGCTCTTGATCTGTAGACTGCAATCTTCAATCATGATTTTTTATTGCTTTCCTATCATTGACTAGATAGAGCAGATGTGATTTTATTTTTTAAAATCACATTATGGGGACAGCTTTGTTGGGGTTTTATGGAAATGGCTTTATTTATTCTGGTCATGAGTGAGATTTCAGTTGTATAAGAAAAGCTATTTTACAGGTAAGCAGTAATTGCTTGCAGCCTTTTTAAACTTAGCAAACATGCCTTTAACTAGCCAGCGTTCTAGAAGGTCTTTATGAAGCCGATCACAATGGCTTATATTCAGCAGTGCCATTAAATGAAATAAACATGGGCACCTCTCCTGACACAGAGGCACAGGTGGACATCTTGGTAGCAAGCTTCATGCGGTGTGACACATGGCACAACCCACCATGGGGCAGAGAGCATGCAGCTCCACCTAGGAGTCATTTTCTGGATACTTTGCTGTAGATTTGTATTTTTCTGTGAAACAGCCATTATTGAAGACATTTGCACAGTATAATAGTTGTTCTGTTATTAGATGGTCATCATAATTTCTTAAAAATAGTCAAGACCTGCATAGCACAACCAGTTTAGAAGCCAAAGTTTCTGTACCCCAGCCCTTGCTACGTGCATAAATGGTATTTTTGACTCTGCCCTTTATAATGCTGGCACCCTGTGCATATTAGATGTAATCAGGGCTGAAGGGAAACTTGAATCCATCTGGAAGCAATAAACTTTTCTAAAAGACTGCACAGTGTTATTTAATCCTGTGACTTCTTACTGTGAGTGAAATTAAGGTTTGATGCAGTTGTGTCACATCATGTTGATATCAAATTTATCTCTCTGAAAAAAAAGCCCTGACAGTAACATCACAGCCCAGAGGAGAAGACGGCTTGCTGTAATCCTATAAGCTGTTTTGCTTTGATTACATGTTACATAGGGTAGCAAAAATATATAAAATGCTCCACCTAAAATTTTTAATTTTTTAAAAAATTTACATTATCAGGTAATACTTTCTTACCTTTTCCTTTAACGTTGGCCTTTTATCATAGCACTAACTATCTTGTAAAACTGTAGAATGGTGAAAAACAAGGAGAAGAAACTATTATTTTAAAACTTTTTAATTGGGAACACACGTGTGTAAATATCATATAGGTAGTCTGCGAAGGTCAAAACATTGAGTTTATTTTCATGTCACACTCTTTGAATCAATTTAAGTCTTTTTCAGGAAAAAAAATTAACATTCTCTAATTTCTACTCCAAAATGGCTTCAAAATTTTGTTTTACTTCTAATATGTAGTTGGAGGATCATATTTTGTGTGGATAGGAGCCTAAATGATATCAGCTGACCGGCATAATTTAGTGTTTGTGTGTGTTTGTTAAGACTTAATTGTTCCCTTACATTTTACCTAAGTTCAATTGAAAATAATTTAGAAAGTTCAGAAATTTGACTACATTTTATAGGTAATTTTTCTTTCAAGTAATTTTTCCTTTTTAGTCAATTGGATTCACTTAGCTAGAGTTTTAGAAATATTTTTGTCAAGTATATGCTTTTAATGGTGGAAATGAGATAAAGGGCTATATCTCCCATGTGCCTAGCATATTAAAAATAAACATGAACTTTGTCTTAAATGTTATTATGTTGGATTTTTTAATAAAACCATGATAAGCCATATTAAAATTTTTTTATCACTTTTCTTTTGCCTCCATCAAGTCTAGGACTGTAAATCCTCATCAAATAAATACATAAAGGTTTACAAATATTTTTTAGAACATCTTGAATTATGTGTATTTGTTTTTAGTTTACTTTTGTATGTTCAGTATATATAGCTTCTGGCAATTTCTCTTTATCCTCCCCCACTCCCCTGCCTCTTCCCCCAGTGATTTCCTTGACCACAGGTGGCCTCCCCCAGCATCAGGAAGGTGGACTGGTGATTAGTTCAGATAACCTGGGGGTTGATGAAGTGAATCTTTTTCAGTTGGTTTCTGGATAGTGGATGGAATTCTCTTCCTAGCTACCACACTCCCTAAATGAACTTCCTTTTTGGTACTAGGACTCATCTTTGTCAATTAAAAGTTTCTACTTCTTTAATCTCTCATGTAATGGTTCTGCTCCTTTTCAATAACACAGATCTGCCTTTGGCCAAGTTGAAATACCCTGGACTTTGAGTAGTTATTCTGAATTTCTTCTTAGGAGCAAATAGTGACAGTCTTCAGGGGAAAATGGAATGAGAGTGGTACGAAAGTAAGCCTTTTAGTGTCCTTCAGGAGCAAAACTTCAGATTAACTGGAGGGTTGTGTGGCATCGTCACTGCAACTGCTATTGTTAAGTCAAGGGGATCTGACCGACACAGGCAGGGCATTGGTTGATAGTAGTGGTGGAGGTGAAAGCAAGGTCAATGTGGCTATCTTTGAGGTCCTCAGAAGAAATGAGTGTCAGCGAGTCAGCTTGGACTGAGATGGAAGGGCCTATATCTAGCAGGAAGCCCATGACCAGGCATTGTCCTTAGACGGTGGCAATAGAAGCCATTATTGTGGCTTAGATTGAGTCCTATTTCCAGTAACTTCTGGGCCAGAAAGACGAACTCAACCTTTATGAAAATTGTTATATTAATAGGATAATTTTAATATATACACAGAAGTGCCTGGAATGTAGTAGGTGTTCAAATATGTTAAATGAAAGGACACCTTTGGGCTTACCCTCAACTATGACAGTCTTATCTTTCTCTAACCCTTGCCTTCCACCACCATTTTTGAAAACCATATTTAATTAGTATGGAAAAAGTACATATGACCATAACAGATTTTCAAAGACTTAATGTCTTCTCCTTCTGGTACCTTAGGAACTTCTGATATCTGACTAAATCTCAGCTGAGGAGCACTGTGTTGCAGGAGCTGAGAGGAACTGGGAAATGAAGGATGTCTCTTGGAGGAGGGGCTTACCAGTGTTTGGACAGATGGTTAATGTTTGAAAAGATTGGAGTCAAAAAGGCTTTGCTGGGAATGAAGGAGCAAAGGTTCAGAGGTAGAAATGACATAGTATGGTTAAGATATTATCTGATTGATTGTAAATACAGTCAGCAACAAACTTTTATGGAAAGCCTAGCCTGTGTTTGAAGAATTGGGCTAAGTGCTGGGATACAGAGCTTAGAGATGAGGAAGATGAGGGAGATATTGTTGAACCGAATTGCTGAGAAACTAGAAAAAGAGCAATTACCATACCTTTGAGGTTCATGGGGGAATCTGTACAAAGATCATCTGGTATGCTGTATATGAACTATATATTACATATGAACTCAGATACATACCTGAACTGGTCATGCCAAAAATGACTAGATTATAAGACTAAGAAGAATCAAATAAGGCCATATTTTCTGTCATCGTCATTCTCAGAGACTCCCCATTTATTATTTTCCTATGGAATTGGGATGGAAGTAGACTTAAAAAATGACAGAGGCAAATATATAGGTAGTAAAATCAAGGAATAAATAGTCTCCACACAAGTAGCACATAGGACCTTTGCTGAGGTGAAAATGGTGTCGCATGATAAAGTCAGGCTATAGAATGTGAAATATTAATATGAAATATAGAATATGAATTTTGAAGTGTTTTTAATGTGTTGCAGATATAATAGGGACTTTAGATATAGTCTCTAAAACATTAATGTAATAAAATCTTAGTTATTTGACACAAGGTGGTGAAGGATAAAATGCATGAATCATGCCATCTTCTGGCTGTGTTTTCTTAAGTTTATGCCTATCTCCACGAAGCTACCTACCATGGGTTCTCAAGCTTTTGGTCTTGGGGACCCTTTATACTCTTAAATTATTAGAAACCACAAAGAGCTTTTGCTTATGTAAGTTATAGTCATTAATATTTATTGTAGTAGAAATTAAGTAAACATTTAAAATACTAATTCATTAAATAATAGTAATATTTTTACTGCATTTTAATATATTTTTATTAAAGTATTTTATAAAAACATCAAAGAAGCAATGCCACTTTACTATTTTTATATTTTTGTAAATCTTTATTTTTAAATATATTTTTATTGATTTCAGAGAGAGGAAGGGAGGGGGATAGAAACATGAATGATAAGAGAAAACCATTGATCAGCTGCCCCCTGCACGCTCCCTACTGGGGATCGAGCCAGAAATCCGTGCGTGTGCCCTGACCAGGGATGGAACCGTAACCTCCTGGTTGGAGGGTCGACATTCAGCCACTGAGCACACTCGCCGGGCTCTAATAGAAAAATTTTTAAAATTAAGATTTATCTCTTGAATAGAAGTCATACCTTTACCAGAAGACTTAAAGAAGATGGCTGAATTGTTAAGATTGCGTCTTCATTCAGTCTGTTGTGGATATGTTCTTTGGTTAAAGTATATAAGGAAAATCCAGTTTCACACAGATGTGAGTTTAGGAAAATATTTTAATAATGTTTTCAGATAATTGTGGTTATCTTTCTTTGACACTACAACAAAACTTAAGTGCTCATATCTTAAAGGTTAGTTACAATGCAGAATTGGAAAACTTACTACCTTTTGTAGTCTAGGTGAAAATTTATAGGCATGTCTTGCACTTTGAATGAATATTTTACTCATGCATGATTTTATAACATCCTGCATTGGCTATTTGGACAATTGGTGTACTGAGTTAAAAAGAGCTTCCAGACATTGACACATTTCATTATACAATATTTAAAATATATCATATACACTAATATCACTGCCAGTCTCATCAGAAAGTTCTTTAAGTATTGGGAATCTGTCAAGTTCATGTAGCCGACACAAATTTTTTAAATTCTAATTTTTGCTTTAAAGCTTGAATTTCATCATTGGCAACAAACATTCTCAGTTGTTTTTTCTTGTCTGACTAGCTGACTCTTCTCATTTCCCAGGAAATGTCTGCCAAATACTCGCATCTGAATACCATAGTCTGTTAGTTGATCTCTCAAAGAAAAATGGTTTTCCACAAAAACTAGCTAGTTCAGCTGCAACTAAAATGGTGTAAGTGCTTTTCTTGGAGAGAACCATTCCTTTTTTATGTGGCATAAATTCTTTGTGCATATTTCCCACTTCATCACACATAATAATAAAAGGAAATATACTCAAGCCTAGAGATTTTTAAAAGTTAAAAAAATTAAAGTGTCAGAACTGTTCATCAAGAATAGGTAAGTGAAACTTTTTTTAAAAATTGAATTTGAGTTGATAAGGCAATAATTATTAGTAAAATTTGATGTCATTGCCTTTATTCATACTTATACCAAGAGTTTTAACCACTATTGCCTTTGCATCATGAGTGCAAATGCTAACATGGTGAAAAAAGAAAATATTCTGATAAAAATCAGTGTGACCCTGTATATCCTCTAAGACCACACACTGAGAATTGCTGATGAAGCTGTTTTGGGGTAAGTATTTAAATGATTGACTTAAGTTGCCAATTTCTCCTATTATTTGTCAGTATAAAACAACAGTATAAGTATACACATACCTTTTATTAATGGTAGAAGTTTTCGGGGGAAAGCTGGTTTCTGAAAGTTCACTGAAATATTTGGAACATGAATAAGTAATATATCAAGAAAAAAGCTTTAGAACAGAAAATTGCCTATGATTGGAAGTCAGCTTAAATTCTCAATTATACTGTTTGTTAAAATAGATTTTATGTGATATTTATGATTGGGCATAGACTTCATGATTTAAAATTGCTAATATCACTTTGTATCATAGGCATTAAATGTTGACTTGTATTACATGTTTATTGTCTACATTTCAAATCCTCAACCCAAAGAACAATATTTAAGTTCATTTTGGATTTCATGCAAAAAATAAATATCTTCAAGTGCTTAAATTCTTAAGAGAAGTATCTAAGCTGTTTACACATGACTTAGTGGGGAAAAAATTACAGATAGAAGTTGATCATTGATTTTTTTTAATTTGGTGTGATAAAGTATAATTTTTTATTTTGAGTATTTGAGTATCAGTTTCTCTCTGCTTCTTGATTCCTTTCTGTAAATGATAAATTTAAAGTTCCCTCTACATCTTTTACTAGATAAAATACTTTTTCTTGTCACTATATGTATATATTTAGAAACTTAAACCTTTCTGTTAACAAATTCTATGTCATAATTCTTGAAGACAATAATGCATTGTGATAGCTTTTCAGTAAGCAACAGGAGCAGCCCTATTTGTTTAAACCCTAGTTTAACCTGATTATTAACAATTAAATTGTGTTTTTTCTTACAATTAAAGTGTATTCAAATTTATTGGTCCCTTGCTTCACAGATTTATCTCAGTATGTGGTGTATTCAAACAGAATTTTGTATTTTTAATTAGGGGATTAGATAAGTAATTCTGAAGAGCCAAAAAAAAAAAAATTGTTAGACATCACATTGCTTAACCATCTAATATACCGTGTGTGTATACACTGTGCTGTGGGAGTCATCTCTCAGGCAGGCTTGTTTTCCAGGCAGTGTTTGAAAGAGTGGACATGTGCAGACACTGTGAGCACAATTAGCGCCAAGCAGATAAATCCAGCTCTAATCCTGTTTACGGTCTGCATCAGACAGATGTGCCAAGATTGATTTAGACAAGCCCTAGGCTTACAGTAATATTTTTATAAAGTTCCATTCACTGTTCTATTTTTGTTAAACCTTTGCTAAATATTCTTAAGTGTTGTTGTTTTTACTCTCCTTGTTAACCACTGTAACCTACTTTAGGCCGGTTCTGCTTTGCTCTCATGGTGACAGGGTAACCTGCCAGGAGAGGTTATCTTTATTCCATGTAATTAAATTGACTTTTTCCCCCAAGAAAATACAACAATAGGAAGTGGGTGCTGAATTAAATAAATAGCATGATATCCAATAGATGTATACTTAAATCCCCTGCAAGAACAGATGGTCCCCAGTATCTCTGTAAGTAATGTGAGAGGACAGTTAATGTTCTGAAACAACTAGCTAGAACCAATACAATAGAAATGAACCCGTAGATTTCAAATAATAAAACACATACCACAATGCAAAATTATATATCATCTGTAAGGCTTTAATTCTTATAATCTCTAAGGAAAAGTGGCCATAGATGATTTCCATATTTTTATTTACTGTTATCAAGTGTCAATTTATGAATCAAGTTCTACTTTATATTTTTTACCAATTAAGGTATATTTTACATTAATATAAAATTAAAGTTATATTTAAAATACATGCCCCAAAATTATGTTTTTTATTTTTAACTCCTCTTTTAACATACTGCCTGCATGTGTTAAGTTGTACATGGAATTGTGGCTTTTGCGTACAATTATGGAAATATTTGCTTTTATTTGTGGCAGAAACTAGTTGTACTCTAAGAGGTGGCTAAATCGGGGATCAGAGCAGCTATCTCACAGGTGAAGAATTAAGCAGAGATATAAAACCTACATTTTTGTCAGCATTTATAAATAAATAGATTTATAAATAAAACCATTTATAAATGAAAAGCAGTATTTTTCTGTCTCACATGGAGAATAAAGTGAATCTAAGTCATTCTTACGTTACTGCTTCAAAGGGGTGTGTGTAAGTGCTCAGTCTGTATAGACAACGGTCTTCTCTCTCAATGTGGTTTCTTTCCCCTCCGCCCCCTGTAATCTTACGTCTCATAAATATTTGTGTGTTCTAAGAGTCAGTGTTTTGGCTTGGGGGTTGAGGAGAGAAACAATGACCTTCTTAGATTTTCAGTGTATCCTGTCAGATGATTTCCAGAACCTTCAGCTTCACTGCGGGTTGGCCTGAGGGCTTCCCGACGAGAAACCTGAGGGCCTTTGGCCTGAGCGCTCTTTCAAGTCAAGGAAACCAAGGCCCTGCTGCGCCCGCAGCCGGCTGGTCAGCGGCTCGGATCAGACCGTAGGAGCTGCAGAACCAGACAGAGGCCAGAACGGCACCGCCTAATCCGAGGGGCGATGAAACAACAGCTAGACAGTTCCAAGCCTTCAAATGGAAGCACTTCAAATTCAAGTTCACAGAATCGAACATACTTCATTCCTGAAGACCATATTCTAATTGAGAAAACAATTTTATCTAAAACTAATATTATACATATCTCCACATGTTATAAAAGCTATATTGAAAGTCAAGTGAATCCCTTGATTAGAGAGACCTGGGCAGATTTACTCATGTAATGGAAATGATTAACGCTGCAGAAATAAATAATACACCAGAGTTTCTACACAGGAAGTTGGCAGCTGAGAGATGTATATAGCTCCCGAAGAACATTTGCCTATAGTTAGAAATTGGTAAGAAACTATTTTATTCATAAATACATTATCCTTTTTTTTTTTCTTTCAAGTAGAAACAAAATGTTTGTTCTAAATCTGTTTCTTCTTCTTGTCACACTGGCAAAGAGATCATTTATGTAAAAACTCCAAATTTGAATTTGTGGGCAAATGAGGAAAAAGAAATTGGAAGCCTGAGCAGGGAAAGCAGGAAATAACCTTTCAGAGAATTATGGAAATTTTCAGAATTATTTCTGAGAGCTCCCGGTTGCTGCAATCTAACCTTCCATCTCCTTGAAGGACACCTCAATACTACTCATTAATTGACACATATTTAAAAATTGATTTGAGAGAGAGAGAGAGAGAGAGAGAGAGAGAAAGAGAAAGAGAGAAAGGGAGAGAGACATGGATCCACTGCCTCCTACAGGCCCCCAAAGAGGAACTGAGCCTGCAGCCCAGCCAAGTGCCCTGATTGGGCAGGTGCCCGGACTGGGAATGGAACTGGTGACCTTTTGGTGCATGGGACAGTGCTCAACCAACTAAGCCACACCAGCGAGGATGACACATTTGTTGTCTTACGCTTTTCCTAAGGACTACTTAGCAGTGGTTCTCAACCTTCTGGCCCTTTAAATGCAGTTCCTCATGTTGTGGCCCAACCATAAAATTATTTTCATTGCTACTTCATAACTGTAATGCTGCTACTGTTATGAATCGTAATGTAAATATCTGATATACAGGATGGTGTTAGGCGACCCCTGTGAAAGGGTCGTTCGATGGCCAAAGGGGTCCCGACCCACAGGTTGAGAACCGCTGACTTAGAGCCAGAACAATGGTTGGCCAAATCTTTTAACTTTGACTATTTCAATCAGAGCCAGAGGGTCTGATGAGAGTGTGTGTATTTACTTGAAGGTCCTTACTTCCCATTCAACATTGGTAAGGAGTTGTGAAGACCAGCCAAAGTGCTTGGATTTAAATCTTGGATCTTCCTCCTACCAGATGTAAGACCATGGGAAAGTTACTTAAACTCTGTCCTGAATTTCTTCTCTTTTAGGAAATGGCATCTACTGCATAGGGTTCTTGTTAGGATTAAATGAAATAATACACATAAAGTTCTTAGGGAAATGTTTGGCATATAGCACATTCACATTAAATATTAGCTACTCGTTTTAGGGAATGGACTTTAAAAAATTAGAATAAGTAATATGATCAGGAACTATTTTAGGATGAGCAAAGGAAATAATCCTTCAATTAATTGCAGAAATATTTTTGTAGAAAAATTTTAAATTCATATACACAAACTATATCACAATCTCACTATCCTTCCAATTTTTCATATGCACATTCATATATATGTGCATATGAAAATACATTACACATACATTATGTATTCAATAAATATATCCAAAACAGTAATGGAATTGTACTATTCTATTTTAGATAATTTTCTAGTCAGATTTCTAAATTTTAATGGCTGAATAGCATTCTGTTATATGAATATATTTATTTCACAGAACCAACACTCTGTTATTGCACATGTAGGTTGTTTCCAAATTTCACTCATATAATGCTTGGGTAAGCATTCTTTTAGCTAAATTGTGCACATTATTTATTTTCTTAGAGTAAATTACTGGAAGTAAATCACTGGATCAAAAAGATGCATATTTTAAAGCGTTTTCCTTTTTCTACATTTGTAAAAAGTATCCTATATAATAAAGAGCTAATGTGCTAATTAGACGACCTTCTGGAATGACCTTCCGGAACAACCAGTGGATGGGGGGGGGGGGGATGAGGGGTGGAGCCACAGGGCCAACTGGCAGCTGGGACTGCTGCGAGGGCAAAGGTGGCAGCCTGGGCTGTGAGGGCCGAGGCAGCTGGGGCTGCGAGGGCGAGCCCCTTGCACAAATTTCGTGCACCGGGTCTCTAGTAAAATATAATGCTGATTACAGAAAGGGAAAATTATGGAGGTTTATAAGAAAATATTTCATACTCTCTACAGCATTTCTCTCTTTTAATATGTAACCAATGTTAAGTTTGTTGTGTGTTTTCCACTGGATTTATTTCTTTTCTGCTTTTAATGGAAGTGAGGTCAAATCCCTCAGGTTTCTTTATAACTGCTTTTAGTCCACTAATTTATATCTCTTAACACAAATACCTTTCCATATCAGAACACAGATCTAATTTGCTCATTTATGAGTTGTGGAAAACTAATTCAACCATCTTTCTATTGAAGAACGTGAATATTGCTTCAAGTCATTTGCTATTATAAATACTGCTGCAATTAACATTTTGAAATCTTTTGATACCTATTTCTAACTTGTTCTCCAGCAGTTACCATTTTTGCATTCCCACCAGCACTGGTACCCAAACCATCATTGAGCACTATTTTTGATCTTGTGCCAATCTAAAAGGCAAAAATGGTATCTTGTTGTGTTGATTTGCATTTCTTTGATTACTAATTAGATTGAACTTTCTCATATGTTCGTTGGTCAATTTGCATTTCTTCTTTTGTGAAATGCCTGTCTAGGGTCTTTTATGTACTTTCCCACCAAAGTGTTTCTTTCCTTGGTTAAATAGATTATTTAACTGTCATATGTTGCACATATTTCTGCCCAGTTGGCCGCCTTTGCTTGTGATTTCTATTTATGGGTCTCTAGGACTTTATAGGCATTAAATAACTTTTATGTTAAATATTTCAGTCTCTGTATATCTGCCTATACTGTCATGCTTAGGGCTTTACTAATTTATGGTTATACATAGTTTTATCTAATCTAGATATATTGGTGTATATTAAGATGTAGGGCTCTATTTTTTCTTTTCTTTTTTAAAAAAGATTAACTAGTTCTAAATCACCATTTACTCAGTATTTCCAATTGAACTGAGATGCCATTATTGTCCCTTTAGTGACATTTAAAGTGTATATGAGTGTTGTTTCATTAGACCAGTCTCTTATATAATCCAAATGTTTTCATTATTATAGCTTTATAAAGTACTAGAGGCCCAGTGCATGAAATTTGTGCATGGGGGTGGGGTGGGGCATCCCTCAGCCCAGCCTGCACCCTCTCCAGTCCCGAACCCCTCGGGGGATGTCTGACTGCTGGGTTAGGCCCGATCCTGCCCGGGCCTAACCCGGCAGTCAGACATCTTTCTCACAATCCGGATCCGCTGGCTCCTCACCACTCGCTTGCCTGCTGACCTGATTGCCCCTAACTGCCTCTGCCTTGGCCCCCACCACCGTGGCTTTGTCCGGAAGGGTGTCTGGAAGATGTGCTGTCTAATTAGCATATTATCCTTTTATTAGTATAGATTATATCTGATCAGGCATGTACTCCCTCTCATTACTGTACTTTAAAACATTTTCTTCAGTAATGTGATATATTTATTTCATAAAATTTATAATCATTTAATTAGGTTCCTTGCTCCTTATGTCAAAGAAAATACTAATGAGGTTGTGACTGGGATTGTGTTAGAAGTGGCTGTGAGAATACAGCCATGAAAAATATGTAATCTTGGAAACTTGGTATGTCCCCCTTTATTCAATTCTTTGTCTCTCATTTTAAATGCTCTCCCCTCCCACGCTAGTCCAGGATTATTTTGTTAAATTTATTCCTAAGTATAATGTGCTAATTTTTATGGAATATCTATCTCCATTATGCCTTCTTCCTGGGTATTAATATATTTGTGAACAGCTTCCTTACTGGTGTTCTTTTAAGTTCCAGTGATTTTAAGTTGATTCTTTTTGGGTTTTACAAATATATTATGATATCATCTACAAATAGTTACAGATAATATTATATCTGTTAGGCATGTACTCCCTCTGTGCCCCTCCCACCGCCAATGGTCATCTTTTATTTCATTTTTCTTACATATGGTATCGGGCAGAATGTCCAGAATAATCGGGAATAATGAGAGAGATAATAGGTATTCTTGCCCTATTTCCAGGAGTTCTTGTTTTCACTACTAAGTCTGATCTTAGCTGTTGATTTAGTATCTTTAAATCTGCAATTTATAAGAGGTTTTAAATTGGAATAGTCAGTGACTTATTTGTTATTAAAGTAAAGCACACATGGTAAAAAATTCAGACTATAATAAAGGACTTCGAATGAAAAGAATTTCTCTCTTCCATGTTTTCCCTTTTCCAATGGTTCTTTGTTCCCTCTCCATGTCCTTCCTTCCCTCCCTTCTTTCTTTCCTTCTTTTTTCTTTCTATATGCCCTTCCTTCTTTCCTTGAAGCTCTTATTTGTTATATGTTTGACTACATAAAAAATTAAAATTTATCTGAGATACAAGGTCATAACTAATATGCGTATCCTAGAAGAAGTTATTTGTAACATATATCAGACATACATAGTATTGATTTCAAGAATATCTGAAGGGCTCCTACATATTCGACAGGAAGCATCCAAATAGAAGTATGAAAATGCGTGTGTGGAGGAAACTCTTTTAATAAATAAAAATACTCCAGCCTGAGAATATCGCTGAGCCTGCTTAAGGGCTCAGGAAGCTGAGAAAGGCCTCTGCTTTCTAGGGCCGTTTCAGCGCTGTTGTCATTTCTGCATTGGTTTATACTGATTATTTTTTCTCCTATCATGTGTCATATTTTTCTGTTTATTTACAGTCATAGTAATTTTTGATTGACAGGGAGATATTGTGAATTTTACCATGTAGACTTACTGATTATTTTGGTATTCCTAAAAATATTCTTGAGGTTTGCTCTAGAATATAGTTAAGTTACTTGGAAACAGTTCAATCCTTTTGAGACCTGCTTTTTAGATTTGTTGGGTGGAATGAATGCAGGCATTAGCTCACTAATGAGACAGAACTCTTGGAAGTACTCTCCCTAATGTCCTGCGAATTTCAATATTTCTTCACTGGTGGGATCTCTGAGCATTGTTCCCTTTAATCCTTCAGGCAGTCCTTCCCCTGGCCTCACACATATGCTGATCCACGCTCAGCTGAAGATTCAAGGGGCACCTCTGCAGATCCACAGAGTTCTCTCTCTGTGCAGCCCGCTCCCCTCCAGTAATGTGCCCAGTGAACTGTGGTCGTCTTGGCTTTCCTAGACTCCGAACTTCTCAGCTCAGGAGAGATTCAACAAGCTCTCCCATGGGTGCCCTACTGTGGCCTAGAAACCTCGCAAGGAGTCAGCTGGGGCAATCATATGGCTCCTTTGCTGCCCTTTTCTCAGCAATCCCTGTCCTGCGCCACCTCTCGTATGACATCTGAAAACGGAAGCTTCAGCTATCTTGTATGTTTTTTTTAAAAAATATATTTTATTGATTTTTTTTATAGAGAGGAAAGGAGAGGGATAGAGAGTTAGAAACATCGATGAGAGAGAAACATCAATCAGCTGCCTCCTGCACACTCCCCACTGGGGACATGGCCGCAACCAAGGTACCTGCCCTAGACCAGAATCGAACCTGGGACCCTTGAGTCCGCAGGCCGACGCTCTATCCACTGAGCCAAACCGGTCAGGGCATATCTTGTATGTTTTTTAAGTTGTTTCAGACGGAAGGTAAAATCAGTGTCTGCAAGTCCATGTTGGCCAGAGTAGAAGTTTTAGAAGTACTTTTGCAGAAGTAAAAGGATACTCCTACTTTGAGAGTCAAGGGTCCTTTACTACAATAATTATTTTCTGATGTGTGGTTAAACAATAAAATTTCGAGCCTCTATAAAATGAAGTCTGATTGGGGTGACATTCCAGTGGAAACTTCTTTCTAGATAGCAGGGATTCATACTCTCTAATCATAACAATCTTACTCTGCCTTCTTTTGTACATGTGTTACTTTTCCTAGAATGCACATTTTCTTTCCTTTAAATGTGGCCTTCAGCAACCAGTCATAAACCCAGTCCTGTTAGTGCAGTCTGTTCTTTCCACGACTTTACTCTGCCCGTATTAGCAGCTCAGAGCCTCCTGTGGAAAACTCATTTTTATTGTCGAAATGCTGCTTTATGTTCTTATCCTCAGGTTTTGAATGTCCTAGGCCTTGAGTGGCAGAGACTGTCTTCGATTTTTCTGTTTTTAATTCTTGGGAAAACAGACCCAATTTTTCTTGTCTTTCCTCCCCGTCTTATATGCAGATTGACATAAAGGACAATAAGAAAGATTACTAATGAGAAAGACTTTCTGGGCTTTTACTGTGATTTGTACATGGGAGATATGGACACAGTGGTTTTGATTGGAAAACTTAATTTCTTTTCAGGTGATTCCAAGTATGACTTGCTATGTAAAGAAGAACTTATTGAACTCAAGGACATATTCTCTGTCAAACTGAAACGGCGTTGTTTTGCTAGTGGACATGGCACTTTATTGGGTATCACACTCTTCATCTGTTTGAAAAAAGAACAAAATAAATTAAAGGATTCTACACTCGATCTCATTAATTTAAGTGAAGACCACTGCAACATATGGTTTCGACAGTTCAAGAAAATTTTGGCAGGTAAGTACTCCTTATGGGAATTTTTAATGAGTCTAGTTTCCTTGATGTGAGTTATTAATCTAAACATGGTATTGTATTTATGAGCACAGAAACTCTTAGGTTGATATAGTTTCCTTCTAATACTAATTTGTTGAGTGTTTTATGCATGAAACGGCATTAAATTTTGTCACATGCTTTTTCTATATAGATTGAGATCATATGGTTTTTTCTTTCATTTTGTTAATGTGGTGAATTACATTTTCATATGTTGAACCATCCTTCCAATACAGGAATAAATCCCACTTGGTCATGGTGTATTCTTTTAATATGTTATTGAATTTTCTTTGCTGGTATTTTGTTGAGGATTTTACATCATTATCCATAAGAGACACTGGTCTGTAGTGGGTTTTTCTTTTTTTCCTTGTAGTATCTTTGTCTGGCTTTGGTATCGGGATAATGCTGGCCTCATAGAATGAGTTAGGAAGTAACTCTTTTTTAAAAAAAATATTTTTATTGATTTTACAGAGAGGAAGGGAGAGGTATAGAGAGTTAGAAACATCTATGAGAGAGAAACATTGATCAGCTGCCTCCTGCACGCTCCCTACTGGGGAATTGAGCCAGCAACCAAGGTACAAGCCCTTGACAGGAATTGAACCTGGGACCCTTCAGTTCACAGGCTGATGCTCTATCCACTGAGCCAAACTGGTTAGGGCAGGAAGTAACTCTTGAATGACCATTTCTATGCAGAAGCTTCGATAATCTGAAATAACAGTTCTTAAATAATTCAGTTCAGTTGAGAGTTGTTTTTGAAAGCATATTTATTTTTCTATTAATGTCTCAAGTTTATATTAGAATTTATTTTCCTTATACCTATACAATGATGGCAAGTGCATATATGTACTGTGTGACTTGAGAATAACAGCTTTTTTACAGATAATATTTAAATTGTTTATTTCAGGATAGACTTTTCTAAAGTTAAATAACCAGAGAAAATAGAACATATTTACTAGAATATGAACTCCTAATGAAGTCAATGTATCTGAAAATATGTTACTTGTATTTTATGTCCTAAATAAAATGCATGAATTCAAACACAGTGCAACTTGAATTTTTA
Organism: Myotis nattereri; assembly: GCF_964212035.1. NCBI lineage: Eukaryota > Metazoa > Chordata > Mammalia > Chiroptera > Vespertilionidae > Myotis > Myotis nattereri. Next base: position 38,209,818 of record NC_138082.1, read on the forward strand.
GAATGTTTCTTGTTAAATAACCAAACTGAGTTTTGGGATTTTTCTCCCTCATAGATTTGTAAGCCTTGCTTTCTTTTTAGCTCATTTCTTTCTGTTTGCCAGATTGATCAGGGTAGAGGCAGCTGGTGTGGTTGGTGGTGCAGTTTGGAGGAAGAAGACACAGGACAGAGATGGGTGCCAGACAAAAGCAGGCACATGGTGATGTTAGACCGTTTCAGGCCAGGCATCATTAATTAAGACTGGGTGTGGTGCCAGGTGCATACTAGACTTATTGGGAGGATCACTTCACAAATTATAAAAATGTCTAACCTCTATGCTATAAACCTGAAACTAATATAAAATAATTTTCAATGTCAAATGTAATTGGAAAAAAAAAAAGAGTGAGGACCTAAGTTGGTCAAGGGCAGCCAACTGATAGGTTACACCTATAAAAGATAAAATGATGTGACATAGTAAAACTAGGTGATCCTGTTACTAAGGCCCCTATGCTTCCTTGTTAGCCCCTTTGGAACCTTCTAGGAAACCTGATCCTTTTAAGAAGATAGAAAACCACAGAAGCCTTGGTTTCATCTCCCTGAAAATAGAGAAAATACACACACACACACACACACACACACAGAGGTGGGGCAAAAGTAGGCTTACCAGTACATTTGTGACTACAAAAAACACAGAGTTTATTCTTGCATTATTATTTACAACTAGAGGCCTGGTGCACAAAAATTTGTGCACTCGGGGGGGCGGGGGGGATGGGAAGCCCCTCAGCCCGGACTGTGCCCTATCGCAGTCTGGGACCCCTCAGGGGATGACCACCTGCTGGCTTAGGCCTGCTCCCCAGGGGATTGGGCCTAAGATGGCAATCAGACATCCCTCTGGCAGCCTGGCAGCCTGCAGGGGATGTCCACTTGCCAGCGGGGAGCAGGCCTAAACTGCAGTCGGACATCCTTAGCACTGCTGAGGAGGCAGGAGAGGCTCCCACCACCACCGCTGTACTGGCAGCCATCAGCCTGGCTTGTGGCTGAGCAGAGCTCCTCCCATGTGAGAGTGCCCTGACCACTAGAGGGCAGCTTCTGCATTGAGCGTCTGCCCCCTGGTGGTCAGTGTGTGTCATAGTGATCAGTCATTCCCAGTCCTTCTGCTGTTAGGGTCAGTTTCCATATTACCCGTTTACTATATAGGATAGAGGCCTGGTGCACGGGTGGGGGCCGGCTGGTTTGCTCTGAAGGGTGTCCTGGATCAGGGTGGGGGTCCTGCTTGGGTTCCTGGCCAGCCTGGATGATGGGATGATGGCTGTGTGCAGCTGGTCACACCCCCTTCAGGGTGGGGTCTCCACTGGGGTGCCTGGCCAGCCTGGGTGAGGGGATGATGGCTGTTTGCAGCTGGTCACACACCCTTCAGGGTGGGGTTCCCCACTGGGGTACCTGGCCAGTCTGGATGAGGGGCTGAGGGCTGTTTTCAGGCTGGTGGGCGACTGAAGCTCCCAACCTCTCCTTTTTTCTTTTTCTTTTTTAATTCTGGGATTAATTTACCTTCTATAGCTGTCACTGGAGCTGAGAGCAGGCTCCAGCTCTGAGGCCATTGCCGGCTGAAAGCAGGTACCTGGGTTTGTTTAGATTCTATAATTGAAACTCTGTTGCCATCACTGGCCGCTCTAAGCTCTGAGGCCGCGCTGGTTGAAAGCAGGTTTCTGGGTTTTTTTTAGGTTCTATAATTGCAACATTGTTTCATCCGGAGCTCAGAGCTGAGCTGCGGCAGGCGGGGAACGTTGACTTCCTCCATCACTGGAATAAGCAAGCCTCATGTTCATGTTCACTTCAGCTGCCTGGCTGCCGGCCGCCATCTTGGTTGGCAGTTAATTTTCATATCTCCCTGATTAGCCAATGGGAAGGGTAGCGAAGTTACAGCTAATTACCATGTTTCTCTTTTATTAGATAAGATTATATATTATTTTCCATTTGAACAACTGTAAATCTACATTTGCCCCACCCTGTATATTTAACTTAAAGCATTCCACTGTAATGGTGGGTCTTTCATGGTGTTATTTTAAATTCATGTCAGAAGAGATTTTTAAAATCTAAAATAAAAATGAAATATTAATAAGATCAATTTAATAAAATTTTCTAACATTGGCAGGTACTCATGAGACTTACCTGGTCTATAAAATAAGAATGTGTCATTTTAGGAGAGGCACAGCTCTTGCACTGAAGGTCTGAGGATATCTTTTCTCATGGAGCTTATGAAGGGCTAGCTGAGAGAAGTGTGAGAGACAACGTCCTCAATATATGTCACCCATAAAATCAATAGTGAGTAAGCATAGGACATCACAACAAAGTTTAATTTAGTAAGAGCAATTTTATAGGAATAGAGGAGTCTGTTGAAAAAAAATCCAAAACAGTGTTCAATTTTTTATTTCATCTTAATGAATGATGTTTTGGCTTGGCCTAGGGCAGTGATGGTGAACCCTTTGAGCTCGGCGTGTCAGCATTTTGAAAAACCCTAACTTAACTCTGGTGCCGTGTCACATATAGAAATTTTTTGATATTTGCAACCATAGTAAAACAAAGACTTATATTTTTGATATTTATTTTATATATTTAAATGCCATTTAACAAAGGAAAATCAACCAAAAAAATGAGTTCACATGTCACCTCTGACATGCGTGTCATAGGTTCACCATCACTGGTCTAGGGTTAAAATCTAGGTGAATTGCATATATTTTAGGCTCTCATCTTTTGGGAATGTTGCTTTTTGTACCTTTGATTTTGATAAGAGTTAAAGGTACTATAATATATGGGGTCATATTCTCTGGCATGGTTCTGGAGTACAGAGTGAGTTATTGATTAAAATAAAATAGATTGATCCACTTGTCTATTGATGGGCACTTGAGTTGTTTTCATATCTTGGCTATTGTAAATAATGCTGCAATCAGCATAGGAGTGCATATATTCTTTTGAATTAATGTTCTGGGTTTCTTCAGCTATATTCCCAGAAGTGAAATTGCTGGGTTATAAGGCAATTCCATTTCTAATTTTTTGAGGACACTCCATACTGTTTTCCATAGTGGTTGAACCAATCTTCATTCCCATTAACAGTGCACTAGAGTTCCCTTTTCTCCACATCCTCACCAGCACTTGTTTGTTGATTTATTGATGATAGCCATTATGACAGGTGTGAGGTGATATCTCATTGTGGTTTTAATTTGCATTTCTCTGATGATTAGTGCTGTTGAACATCTTTTCATATATCTGTCGGCCATGTGTATATCTTCTTTGGAGAAGTGTCTATTCAAATCCTTTGCCCAGTTTTTATTTGGATTGTTTGTTTTGGTGTTGAATTGTAAAAGTTCTTTATAAACTTTAGATACTAACCCCTTATCAGATAGATGTATTATTGGAGAATATGTTCTCCCATTCAGTGGGGTGCCTTTTTCATTTTATTAATGGTTTCCTTCACCGTGTAAAACTTTTTAGTTTGATGTAGTCCCATTTATTTATTTTTCCTTTTGTTTCCCTTGCCCGAGGAGCTATATCAGAAAAAATATTGCTATGAGAATTGTCCGAGATTTTACTGCCTATGCTTTCTTCTAGTATTATGGTTTTGAGTCTTGCTATGAAGTCTTTAATCCGTGTTGCGTTTATTCTTGTGTATGCTGTAAGAAGGTGGTCTAGTCTTATTTTTTTGCACATATCTGTAGACAAGCAAAAAAAAAAACACAAAAAAATAAAACAGGATTGAAATCATCTAATAAAAATGAAGAAATCTAACTAAAAAAGACTGAATAAATGTCTGATCCATCTTTCCCCCCAGTTGGACTCAGCAGGTCCTGTGGGAGGAGCCAACTCCTCCTTCCGGAGCCCCACAAAGACTGTCACCTTCATCCTACATAAATGAATGGTGGAGGCTCCAAAGCTCTCTACCAAACATTATGTTCCACCTATACTTCATTTTTAAGGTTACAGTCTTAGAACATTTTTCTTGATGTTTCTTTCACTTCCATGTAATCTAGGTGTTCATTCAAGTGTCTGTCATCTGAGAGACAAACAATTGGCTCAGTCCACATGCCATACATGCCTTCCTCTCTGGTTCTGATTTCCATGGGGTTTGGTCTATTTGTGGATGACCTTCCTGACTCACATCCATGTCCCTGCTTTGTACTACATGCATCAAGTCTGACAGATGGTGATTGTTCCTTGGTTTCCAATTTTATATTTTTAAAGTCCTCACCCAAGGAACTTGTGTTTGAAGCGGACTTGACTTAAGTTTGAGGCCAGGAGCGGGGGTGTGGGCTATAAAAATGATGTACAATTGAATATTAGACATCACTATTTAAAATCCAAGACCTTGCTTTTAACCGGTGCTGTGGCAAGATCAGCAGATTAAAAACAACAACACTTTTTTGCATTTGTTTATTTGAATGTTGTCTTTCATCAGCAAATTGAATTTGTTTCCTGCCAGCCTTTTACATCTTTTCCCACTTTCCCCCTCTATTAAGAAAAACAGGAAAACCTCAACTTCATCTTTTAGTTTAATTAGCCTAACAATTATAATTTTAGTATATTTGGGTATTGAGTTACTTTCAAGTATGTGCATTTATATGTTGAACTGGAGCAATGAATAAGATGTGATGAATTTTTGAGGAAAGAACAAATTGGCAATAGTAGAAGGGGAGAAGGCAGGCAACTTTCCAATACTTTAAGTTTCAAGGCTAACTGACAAAGACTGACCAGAGGAAAGTGGGTTTATAATATAAAAAAAAAAGGAGTTTCAGCATGGTTTCTGTTTTTCTTGGAAAATATGCTAAGTCCTTTTACACAGTTAAGCATAGCATTTTTTTTTTAATTCTTAGTAATAGAAAAGTTACCATAACTTTATTCACTAATAGGCAATATAGGTTAATTTATCCAACACAGGTTTTGTAGCAGGCACTGTGTTAAGTGTTGGGAGTACAGAAATGAATGAGGTATAATCCTGTATAAAACTCTTTTGTCCTTGGGGACAAACAAGGAAACTTGTTTATAAATGTATTAAAGATCACAATGAAAATATGAACAAACTAGTAAGGTTCATAAACACTGATCATTGATTCAGAAATTCAGGTCTTTAAAAAAATGTGATTGAGCCCAGCTGGCATAGTTCAGTGGTTGAGTATTGACCTATGAAGCATGAGGTCACAATTTGATTCTCCGTCAGGGCACATGCCCCAGTTGTGGGCTCGATCCCAAGTATGGAGTGTGCAGGAGGCAGCCGATCAATGATTCTCTCTCATCATTGATATTTCTATCTCTCTCCCTCTCCCTTCCTCTCTGAAATTAATAAAAAGATATATGTTTAAAAAATGTGATTAAGGCTGATATGTAGTGAGTGGTAAGCCTAACACATAGTCATTGTGATGAAACTCATTTAAGTCTTTTCTGCTTTTATTTTTTTACATCTGTGATACAAAGATAAACATGCACAACCTTTAAATATAGCATTTGTGTACACTAGATATGTTAATTTTTGTTCAATTAGGGTGTGATCAGTCTCTGCATATTTGGGTTTCCTAGAAATGGTGAGTTGCAAGTTCTTCTGGATCCTGAACCAACCAACCTTCTAGACTTGGAAATCTATACTTTAAAGCATATTTATATTTGAGAATACATGAAGAGGTGAAGAAGAAGAGCTAATGTGATGGGAATAGATGAAAGCTTGCAAGGAAAGTAGTGCAGAGTTTAAAAAAAGCAGAGGACTTGGGGATACTCATATATTAAAATAGGCAGAGAAGATAACTGGAACTAAAAAATAGAAATAATCAAGGAAACAGAAGAACCCTTATAGCACAGGACCACTGAATTTTGCTGGTACATGTAGGTTTTGAAAATTATTTACAATACTTAATGGTTACCCAGAGAGAATTAACAAGGGTATTTTTAGCACTCACTTGATTGAGTTATTTCTGATAATTTTCTGTTTCATTTCCACCCGGTAATTTTATAAATAGGCAAATATAAATGAGCCATATTTATTTAATAAATTTTGTCCTTGTAATGAAGCCTGCTCTTATCTTCTCACTCAACAGCCTCACTCAGTTTTCAGCTATGAAAAATAAGGAAAATGGAAAAATTATTTACATATGAGTAATTTTTTTCTAGTTTCCCACTAGATGTCAAATCTGTTTTCCATGTAATAATAATTTGGCCTTAATTGGATGCGTTCCTTGATAGCCAAAACTCAGACTTTGTAAAAACATTGATTTTTGCTTAATACTTATGTTGTCTTATATAAGAAAATCATGGTGCAATATATTTTGGGTTCTTTAAAAAAATCCAAGCCATGTCATCAATCATATTTTTGTGAATCAGGAAGATTTTTTTCTTAGCAGAAGAACAGAATGATGTGAAGTTTTCCTTGGATGTGCTGCCAAATGATGTACTTATAAGCAAAAATAAACTGGAAATCAACATTATAATGATTATTTAAAACGAGCAGTTGTTACATGTCGAAAGTATGATAGCTTCAGACATTTGGTTGTGCACTCTTTGAATTGGCAACACTTGTCTCCTTAGGGACAAGTTATTTACTGCAAGAGCATTATTTCTGAAATACGGGTAGTTTCTCTCTTGAAGCACTGAAAAAATGATTTGAGACTTTGTTTTATGACCAGTTGAGTTCGACATTAAAATCACGCGTGCCACTTCTGAATATGTTTTTACTAGCAATATATATTATAGTAATGTGGAAACTGATTAAATATGCATTACCTCATTTACATGTAAATACTGAAGTCCAATCCCATTTGAAGTACTCTGTCCAACAGAGATCACGTGACGTCTGCCCCCTGTAGTGGTTTCAAACTGCGCTCTGTGGAGTGTCACCGCCCTCCCCCAGGACATGCCTCACTGGGTAGGAGCCACACCTGCCACTCACTCCTGAGCCAGTGTACCTCCTCATTGATCTGTTTTATAGTTAGTAGTTCTGAGCAAGGCATGGTTTAAACCTTTTAAAACAAAATTTACATTTGAAAATCTCTGCTTTAGTCATCCCTAGGATGATAACCCATCAGTATATTGTCACCTTGTCATGCCTGTTTTTGTTCACCTCCAGGCACACTGAGACCTCATGATTTTGTTAGGTGCTCAACTATACACTCACTATGGCAATCACAGAGTTTGTGCTACCAGAGATTGTCCAGGTAATTTTATTCTTTTCAATAGATGTTACTTGTTACACATACAGGGTGTCCCCCCCGAAATGTATACACACTGTAACAGCTGATAGCTCAATTTTGAAAATGAAATGTATTTTAATAAACACTGACTTTATAATTATTCAAAGTGTGTTATACATATTTGAAAGCCTATATATTTAAGTATTTTCCTTTGTATAACTTTATGAGATACTGCTTTTCAATCAGTTTGCAAATAAGAAAAATTATTTTATCAAAATGAAAGATTAAAATCGAGTTGAAGAAAGTTTGCTTTGAAGTTTTGTTTTGTTTTCCTCTGCCTTGAACTTTCTAAGCTGGACATTCAGAAGAAAACAGTGAAATTAAACTAATTCTATTAAATTCACAATCACTAATAACACTGTTTAGCTCTTGAAAGGACAATAACATTAAAAAGAAAACCTTTTAAAAACCAAATCTCCAATTTTATCAAATTTGCAACTGAAAATATATCCTTATCATGAAAAATTTGCTTAATAAAGGATAGAAAAAATTATTTCTTGAACCTGTGTTTTACATTTTGAGCCATTTCCATTCTAGCAATTAGCAGTATGAAAACTCACCAGGAGTAAGAGTCTGCAGACATAATAAACTATACATCCCTAAGGACCGGCCATCATAGAAAAAGCAGAGAATATGAAATAAATACATTTCAAGTGATCAAACAAAAAAATTAAAAACATGAAAGAGTAGGGTGCAATAAAAAAGGATAGCATTCTTGCTATGATGTACGTATGTGTGAATTTCACCTAAAAAATTCATCCTTCTAAGGACTTAACTGTTCCTGAGTCTGAAAATTCTGGGGATTTGATTAAATACGTCTCGATGGACAGAGGCATGAGTTGCCTTGAGAAGTCCCTTCTGTGATTCTGAAGTGTTGCCAGGGCCAAGAACCACAGATGTCAAAAATTTGAACAACACAAGTTTGATTTAATGAACATATATAAAACTCTGCACTCCATGCCTACCAAAGCTGCCTTTGTGAGGATTAATTATAGGTGGCAGGACACTATATATTCTTATTATATTAAGTGGTCTTAAAGGTTAGCCGACACCCATTCCTGATCTTGTGCTATCACACTTATGCCTTGGGACTGCTTCGGAAAAGCCTGTTAAAGACTGACAGAGGCATGCCTAGGGTTTCTCTTGTCACTTGAAGTCTCTTTTCTTAATAACATCAGCTCTAACGCACAGCCATTGCTCTTTTAGCTGAAGGCAAACTACAATTTTCCCTTACAAACTATTAATGCTGTGTATACTTGGGATGAGTAACAGAAGCCATCTTCCAAAATGTTTCTCTTTGGCCTCTATAGCATTATCCTAATGAAGGAATCTATTTTTGTACATAATTCATTATATTTAAGAGCAAGTAATTGGTGTCTGATAGAAGACAGCTGTATTCCTGCTTTAGTCATTGAGTATCTTGAGAATAAGAGTTGAGGTGGATTAATTCTCAAGTTATTTCTGGTATATTTCAAAATCTTTTTGCTAGATAAAAGTCCTTTGTGTGTTTTGTGTAACAAAATTTTTTCTCTGGAGAAAAAAAAAATTAGCTGTGCTTTGCCATATCTTAAGTGATTATATTCAAAAGGCTAAATAAGGAATTCTCTAAATGTAGCCAGTAAAATGTTGAATTGTTTTTATGCTGTTAAATAAAGTAGTTAACATTTTTTCCCTTTGCTGAATTACAGAGAAGTCCTTATTTTAAAAATTGAAATTTTAATAATAACTGACATTTATTAATCATCTACTCTGTGCCACTTTTATACACAATTTTTATAAATTAGCTCATTAAATCTTACAATACTAGCATCAAGAACTACAAATATCCTATATAATAAAAGGGTAATATGCAAATTGACCCAAACAGCAGAGCAACTGGGAATCACTGGTCACTATGACACACACTGACCACCAGGGGGCAGACGCTCAATGCAGGAGCTGCCCCCTGGTGGTCAGTGTGCTCCCACAGGGGGAGCTCTGCTCAGCCACAAGCCAGGCTGATGGCTGCCAGTACAGCGGTGGTGGTAGGAGCCTCTCCTGCCTCCTCAGCAGCGCTAAGAATATCTGACTGCAGTTTAGGCCTGCTCCCCACTGGCAAGTGGACATCCCCCGAGGGCTCCTGGGCTGCCAGAGGGATGTCTGACTGCCAGCTTAGGCTCTATCCCCCTGGGGAGCAGGCCTAAGCCAGCAGGTGGTCATTCCCCGAGGGGTCCTAGACTGTGAGAGGGCACAGGCCGGGCTGAGGGACCCTTCCGAGTGCACACATTTTTGTGCACCGGGCCTCTAGTGTTCTCATAAAAAAGAAATAATACTTGTGTGTTTTGTTAAGTTTGAAGAATTAAAATGCCATATGACTTAGCAAATAGTAGAATTAAGTAAATTATTATTCTCATTACCATCTCTTAGGTTGTACATGAGAAAACTAAGGCTTAATATAGTTTAAAAATGGGCTAATCTGAGGTTAAACAGCTCGTATCTGGTAGAGGAACTGGGGACAAATCTGTGTGTCTGAGTCTGGAGCATGAGTTCTTAACCTCTGTTCATTCTCTTATCTACACCAGGTCAGTGGTATATTCTACCACCCTTAAGTGTATTATATATACTGCATGGGTTAGACTTTATCCTGAAAAAAAAAAAAAAAAAGAATTTCAAACACTTTTCTTGTTAGAAAAGAGCTACATCATCTTATCTGAAGACTATTCCTCTCTTGTGTTCTTTTTCCAACATTATGATTCAGAACTCTATAGTCTTTGAATTCTAAAGCTCACCCTCAATATTTAGGGTGAGCCTTGGCCAGTGTGTCTCGGTTGAGCGTTGTTTCATGCACCAAAAGGTTGCTGGTTCCATTCCCTGTCAGAGCATGTGTCTGGGTTATGGCTCGATACCTCTATGGGGCGTGCAGGAGGCAGCTGATCCATGTTTCTCTCTCACATCAATGTTGTTTTTTCTATCTCTCTCCCTTTTCCTTTCTCTTTCTAAAATTATTAAAAACATATTTTAAAAATATTTAGGGTGAGCAGTAACAGTAAAATACATTTCTCAATCCTTAAAAAATTTCTCATCATGACTGTTACCATTATTAATTAAGGTTTCTCAAATGCCTTAGAATGAACTGAGCATGCACTATGAAAAGTTTGCAGATATTTTTTTTCTAGCTTAAAGGAATTTAAAAACACATATTAATTTGTGACTGATTTCCAGGCTTTATCTTTAGAAGAGTTTTGCAAAACACAAATGCTTACAGCATACAAGAAAGATAGAAATCGGATCAACTCTAGGATGCAAGTAAAATGGATTATCATTTAACAACTTTTTCATTGGAAAAAATGAAGTTAAAAGTAATAAAGCATCATTCTTACAGTTTGCATAAGTAGGAAATACATATTTCACATTAAGTGACAAATTATTATTAAGCCCCGTGGCATTCATTACACTACCATTAATGGTAATAAAATTGTGTCATGTTTAGATACTATATTGCTTGAAGAGTTTTTTTAAAAATATATTTTATTGATTTTAGAGAGGAAGGGAAAGAGATAGAAACATCAATGATGAGAGAGAATCATTGATTGGCTGCCTCCTGCACACCCCCTACTGGGGATTGAGCCCACAATCCGGGCATGTGCCCTAACTGGGAATCTAACTGTGACCTCCGGGTTCATAGGTCGATGCTCAACCACTGAGCCATACCGGCTGGGTTGAGCTATATTTCTTTTTGCAAAATTACCAGGTACGTGCATTTTTAAAATTTCCTTTGTTACATAAAAAGTTACCATATAAACTCTTCTGTGCTTTGCTTTTTTCACCTAACTACATATACTGAAAATCATTCCATAGTACTTCATAGAGTGCTTCATTATTATGTTTTTTAACAGCTGTATAAGATTCCATTTTGTGGTCTGTTCCATACTTTATTCAATACATCGCAATGTCTGAACATTTTGATTATTTCTCATATCTTCAATCACAAATAATGCTGCAATAAATAAATTTGTACATATTGTAGCTTGGCGGTAACTTTGTAGAAGTAGACTTCTGGATTAAAGTGTAAGTGCATGTGTAGTTTAGTTAGGTATTGAATAAGTTCCCTTCTAGAGGATTTGGACCCTTTTTTTTTCATGTTCACCAGCCATGTATGGAAATGTCTTCCAAAATAAATTAAAATTCACTTTATCATAAGATTATAAAAATCTGGTAAAAATAAATGGATATATTTGGTTAGATTTTTTTTCTTTTTCTCTCTTTGATCTCCTTCCTGCTTGTGTACTCTTGCTCGATCTACATAGTCTTGACCCCTTTATTGATTAATACTGAAGTATTGAGGTACTACCAGCAGCAGGTGATTTTTTCTATTACCTGCTATTCAGTCTTGCAGCTGTTAGAAAGACATGTCACATTGGTGGGCTGCGTGTGAAGTTAGTGGGCTTGTTTGTTACTTTAAGTAAACCATATAGCACTGAGTTATTTTCATCTGTATGTGTAAAGATGCACATCAGTAAGCTTTTGCTGATAGGAAAGTGAAATTGGTGCATTTAATATAAATCACCTAATATAAAATATCTCCAACGCTGAGCTCTGCTGGGAAGTTGTCAGGTCTTACGTGTGAAAGGCTAGGCTTTTACCATCACTGTTACACATTAACTGAGTATAGTTTAATATTAATAGCTCCTGAGATTTGTGGCAAAAGGGAAGTCTTTATTTCCTGTGGTTGGCTTTGTTCTTTGCAACAACTTGCTTGCTCTTCTGTGTAAAAAGGCTGCGAGTATACACAGGACTATGACAAGGTCCTGGGCTCTTAATTTTGATGAACACCATGCCATTTCCACCGCGCTGCACTCAAAACAGCACAGATGTGAGTCTGGGAGTGGCGTCCCCGCAGCTCTCAGGAGCCTTTGTTTGGAGAACACCCTGATTAACCCCCACCCTTCATGGTTCATTGACTCACTGATAGATCAAGTTTAAACTAGTACATATTAGCACATTTGTTACTAACGGAGGAACAGTTGGCCATTCTGTTTTACATTGCTGGTTCATTGCAAACCGGCGTGCTAAAAGGTCTGGACTCTAGAGTATGAATTGAGAGGTTACCAAAGGACTGAGGACCAAGTCAGTTGCATATTCATGTTGAATCACACCTACATTTTAATATTTGATGATCTATTTTAGGGATGGTTTATACTATTGTAAAAATTATGAGTAAATGATAATTATCACTCTGGGATTCATTTTTTCAAGGAGTTCACGGAATTTGTGTCTCAATAGAGCATTTGTATTGAACAGTTTGTCACTGTATAAGAGAAGAACAAGGTTGTCATATTTTAAAAATATTTTTCATAGGGTTCTTATAGCTAGTGATTTTACCTAAATCTTTACAGTATACTATATTTCTCTATTACATGGAAATAGTTATTGTTTGGGCAAGAGGTCTAGGATAGGATACACATATCTATCTCCTCATGTACAAAATTAAACTTTTTATTAATAAATTAATTACATTTAGTAAAACTCAAAGAACTTTCTCCTCTTTCTTACCTCCCTAACCTAGTTTCCAAAGTCTCCGAAAGCTTTTCTATTGTTACAGTTCTTTTCATGGAAGATAGGTTTACCTATTCATTTGACAGCCTTAGCTGCTGGATTTTATCTCGACATCATCTGTGCTCACCTGTGCCACGCCCTTGGCTACCTACTTCTCTTTGACTTTTCCCTTCTCTTGTGAGATGATGAAGCTCCGAGGGCGCTGAGGGGCTGAGGGACGCACTGAGCCCAAGCCTAGGATATGACTCCTGAGTTTGCTTTTCAAAACCCATCAGTGCCATGCAGACTAACGTCAGTTTCTTCTAGGGACACTTTCTGATTTTTATTATAACATTATTTGTTTCTGGAAGGCCAACTGATTTATTTTAGATTCTGAACAAAAAGGTCAGTATGTATGTGTGTGTGTGTGTGTGTGTGTGTATACTAATACACACACACACACACGGTAGCTATTGTGTGCCAGATACTATTCTAGGAACTAGTAAGATAGCAGAGAGCAGAACCATAAAGTCTTTGACCTCAAGTAGCTTAAATTCCAGTGGTAGTGGGGTGTCCTAGGCTGTTTGAGCTGCTATAACAAAGTACCATAGACTGGTTGGCTTATAAATAACAGAAATTTATTTCTTATAGTTCTGGGGGCTGGACGTCTGAGCGCAGGGTGTCAGCATGGTCAGGTTCTGGGGAGCGGCCTCTTTTTGTGTCTTCTAATGGCAAAAAGAGAGGTAGAGCGCTCTCTGGGGTCTCTTTTATAAGAGCACTAATCCCATTCATAGCAGCTCTACCCTCATCATTTAATCACCTCCCAAAGCCCCCACCTCCTAATACCTCACGTTGGGGATTAGGATGTCAACATATAAATTTTGAGGGGACACAAACATTTAGGCTATAAGAAAAATATCAAATATATTTTCCATGATGTGAAATGATAGGTACCACCAGGCAATGGGATGGAAGTATTTGCTATTATACAGAGCTGATCAAGGAAGGCTTCATTGGCTGTGATGTTTTAGAAGAGAACTGAAAGCAGTGGGGAGAGGGAGCCATATAGATATCTAAGGAAATGGATTCCAGCAGAGGGAACAGTAAGTGCTGAAACTTGAGCAAGAAAGTCCTGCACAGAGTCAAGTCAGCAGGGAGCAAAGTAATGGGAAGTGAAGTCACAGAGGTGGCTGGGCATAGAACATGAAGGGTCTTGCAAGCTGTGTATCATTTTTAACTTTTATTTTTGGGAAAATGGGGGGGGCATTTGGACATTTTAAGCAAAGGAGCAACATGATATAACTCACTTTTAAAATATTCTCGCTGTCAAGTGGAGAATAGACTCTATGAGGGGAGAGAAGATTGAAGTAGGAGACCAGTTAAGTGGAAATTGGTATAATCCAGGTGAGACGTGGTGACTTAAATCAGGATAGGAGCAGGAGAGGTGGTGTGAAGAGGTCAGACTTTGGACTTGTTTTGAAGAAAGAACTGGCTGGGTTTATTGACTTAGTGGATATGGGCCATATTGAGAGAAAAAGTCAAGGATGATACCAATATATATTTTAGTATATTATTAAAAAATGTCAAACACAGAAAATATAAAAACAACATTACAATTGGCACCTATATTCCTACCACCTAGATGCTACAGTTCTTAACATTTTTCCATATTTGCTTCAAACATTTTATTCTGTCAATGTGTTTTAAAATAAATTGTAGACATAGTGACATTTCTGCCAGAAATAGTTCAGGATGCATCTTTAAAAATAGTCCTTTCACAAATAACCAAATATCATTATAAACAAGCTGTTTGGTCCCTATTGAAATTTTCCTCATGTTTTCCAAAATGTCTTTGATAGCGGATTTGTACCAGTTAAGTGTCCCACCAGGGCTCATTCATTGAACGTATTTAACCTAAACATTTCCCTCTGCATCATCTTTTTCATTTTGACACTGACTTAGGAAAGAGATTGGATTCCTTGTCAAGTAGACAGTCCTCTCAAGTGGTGGCTGTTTTCTTTGCCATGGGTTTCATACAACTGGTCCTAGTGTTATATGTTTGTCGGTGTTTTCATGTCGTCCTTGCATCTCACTGCTATTTGGGGACCATTTTCTCAGTGTATTCTTTTAAAAATCATCATCATTAAAGCTCCATCCATCAGCCACCGCCAGCTCCTCTACTTGTCGTCTTGTGCAAACTACTGCGTCCTTCTCCCAGTTCCGAAGATTTAGTTCCCACCCCACCCCGCTCCTCCTGACAGTCCTGCTGTCATAACTGTGTGTTTTGTAGAAGTGCTCCCAGTTTTTGGCCTCTTCTTTAAAGATCTTGACCTGCGCTTGCTTCGCTTTACCCACTTCCTCCCATGATCATATTTCTCCATCAGTGGTTCTCAGAGTGCGGTCCCCAGACCAACATCAACAGCATCATCTGGGAACTTGTAATAAAGGTGACCTCTCAGACCCCACCCCAGATAACTGAGTCCAAAACTCTGGAGTTGGGACCCAGAAATCTGTATTTAAGAAGCCCTTCAGGTAATTCTGATGAATATGGAAGCTCATCAAATCTTACTATGATTAGCTATAACTCACAGTCTCAATTTCAAGCATCCTACCTTCTACGTGGCTACTGCCATCTATCTTCCTAGCTCACCTGTTCTACTCTCCCAACTCCTAAAATCCTTCAGTTTCACTAAGACCACAATTTATTGACTACAAATTTTTCACTAGTCCTTACCCTTCTTACGTCCTCACTTTCCTTTTATCCAGCCACACATTTGACTATGCTTTGACTGTTCTCTTACACATACCATATCCAAAAAGTACACAAGTCCTGTCATCTCTCCCTCCAAAATATATCTGAAATCTAACTTTTTTTTTTTTTTTTTTTTTTTTAGTTTCCACTTCACTCTAGTCCAAGCACAATCATTTCCCATCTGGAATATTTCAACTGTTCTTACTTTGTCAGTATTTTCCCTCACTGTGTCTACTTTGCACACAGCAGCTAGAGTGATCCTTCTAACACCCCGGGGTATGTTGCTGCACTGCTCAGCATTCTCCATGCTTCTCTCACTCAGAACATGAGCTACAGTCACAACACCCACAAGGTTCTGGGTGATCTGATTGTCCTGGCCAGCAAGTCACTTCTCCTGCCTTTGCCTTCACTCTTTCCCATTAGAGAGCTTCATTTTTTTTCTGTATATATTTTATTGATTTTTTACAGAGAGGAAGGGAGAGGGACAGAGAGCCAGAAACATCAATGGGAGAGAAACATCAATCAAGTGCCTCCTGCACACTCCCCACTGGGGATGTGCCCGCAACCAAGGCTCATGCCCCTGACCGGAACCGAACCTGGGACCCTTCAGTCCGCAGGTCGACGCTCCATCCACTGAGCCAAACCAGCCAGGGCTTCATTTTTTATCCTTAGGACTTATTACCACTTGACATACTCTGAATTCTCTTGTTCATTTCTGTGTCCCCTCATTGGCATGAAAGCTTCGTGAGGGCAGAGGTTTACTTCATTCACTGATAGAGCCTCAGCTTCTAGTACCCTGCCTGGCAAATGACAGGCATGCAGTTTTTTGTGTGAATAATGAATGGATATTATTGTGCTCTATATGGCCTGAGGGTAACACTACCCTTTTATTCAGTCATCAAATATTTGGCCATCTACTGTATACCCTTCACTAAGGGGATAGAATATGGAGAAAAACCCCAGAGAGTTTCCAGTCCAGTATGGGAGAACAACTAATAAATAGATATAAAATTACAACATTGTAGGTATCAAGATTGGGGTGTGTACAAACCTGTAAGAACAAATGGGGGGAAATAACCCAGCCAAAGCTGCATAGCCAAGGAGGCCACGTGGGATGTCCCAAGGAAGTGACGAAGGTGAGTCAAAACAAAGAGTAGAAGTTAATTGGACAAAGTGGCTATGGTGGCAGAAAGTGTAGGTGGGCAGATAAAGGGGAGGACAGGTGCAAAGGCACTGTGGTAGAGGGAACCTAGTGAGTTCCGGGACCTGAACAGAATAGAGGAGGAAGCATGGGAGGACAGAAGGTTGTAGACTTTTAAATGATATCTCTTTATTCCATCTAATTAAGAACATGTTTCAAAATTCTGCTTTATTCATAGAAATCCCTGCCTGATCTCTAAATTGGTATCAGATTACCACCTGATTTATATACCCTTAGACTTTAGCTTCCTAATCATCATATTAAGTGTACCCAAAAGGAAGAGAAATGAGAAAATGAATTCAGTCTCTGGTGAAAAAAGAGCTTTGTTGATTTGTGTTTAAAAGACCTCAATTTACCAGAATACCTGAAGAATGGAATATTCGTATGAATGTATTTAGTTTTTATTGCTATTGTTAGCTGAGGCTTATTGCCAACTGAGGCTTAAGAATTAAATTATTTTGTTTAAATCTTTTTGGGAAATCTTGAAACAATAATTTTATCCTCTTTCCTGCCTTATGTAGGGGGTTATTTCACAAGGGTTGGATGGGACATTTTTTGTGCATTTTTATACATATATGTTCAAAGGCTACAAGCTTTCAGGAACAATGAGCTTATCCTCACAAGCCCCAACCAACTGTTTCTCACTTTCACAAACTTCCGTTCTCCCACGGTCATGATGTAGGAAGAGGGAGAGACACAGGTTGCTTTACATGATAACATCTGGAGACTGTCATTTGGTGCCTAGATACCTTCTGTACTGGGACTGGCCCTGCCTGAGAAACGAAGCAGAGTCCTTTGATACATTTACCAGGTGAGGCAAACTTAATTTCGATATTTAATCTGACACTCAGACCCGGGACTTCAGAACGAGTTTTTTGTCCTTGTCGTGTTTTCAATAAAAGTGAGCCCTGGATTTATGTGCCTAGTCTCCCCTGGTTAAAGGACAGCAGTTCTGTCCTTTAGGGCATTTTTTTTTTCTTTTTATACCTGATTTGGAATCACTTGTCATCCAAATGATTTATATTTACTTGTTATCTCTTTAACCTCCTTCATGGCACATGACTATTTTTCCTATGGGAATAGGTCCTCTGCCTTTCTTTGCCTTGGCATTTAAAAAAAACATGTCTTTATGGATTTTAGAGAGAGAGGAAGGGAGAGGGAGAGATAGAAGCATGGATGAGAGAGAAACATTGATTGGCTGCTTTCTGTGTGCCCCCTACTGGGGACTGAGCCGGAATCCGGTGACCTCTTGTTGCATAGGGGGATGCTCAATCCACTGACCTACACCAGCCGGGCAACATTTTTTTTTAAGAGTTTAAGGCAGTTATTTTAAGAATGCTCCTCGGTTTGTGTTATCTGAGTGTTCCATCGTGTTCGACCCACATTATGCACTTTGGGAAGAAGTACCACAGAAGTGCTTGTGTGTCCTTCTCCGTGCTCTGTTGCCTGTCGTGAGGCATATGTGTCGTTTGTACCATAAAGGGTGTTGTTAACTGTAAATGGAGACATTTTACCCTTGGTAACGAGAATAATAAGGAGGGACAGAGTTTAAGAATAAGTAAATATTTTATTCCCCAACTGACTGTCTCTGGTGGTTTTAACTTCCATTGCTAATTCTCGCCTGAATCCATTGTTACGATGGTTGAGCATGGAGATTTTTTCTAACTCTCTTAAGTTCTCCCATATTTATTAGTTGTCATTCTACTATAAGACAGTTTCCTTTCTCCCCTTTAGGATGACATATTACTGTCTTTATTCCATTTTGTATTGTTCAGGTTTGGCTAATGAGAATCCTGAGATGAGATAGTGGGTATTGCATCAGAGTTTTCTGTATTAAGCGAGAAGCCAGATAGGCGAATTCTGTTGGTGAATGGGAAAGGCAAAAAAGTGGTATTTGAAGTGAGCTTTGGAAAAGCGGTAGAATTTTGAGAGAAAGGGTGATACAGTGGAGTGGAAAGGAAAAACCGTCTGAATAAGAGGGGCCTGGAATACCTGCTATTTGACAAGCCCGTGGGTCCAGGGCATGATGGGGAAGCTGAAACGGAACAAAAAAACTCCTGCAGGTACCTTAGCATTGTGCATTGGCCAGGCTGGTTGCACTGCTCAGATTTTCCTCCATCCCCCCACCTCTGCTTTTTGCTAAGGGATAGGGTGAGGTGTAAGGAAGGAGGGAATTTTAAGTAGTGAAAACAGCATGAGCCCCAAACCACACTTGAATACTCCTTCTCCAGGGAGCCTTTTCCAGGTCCCTACTAGGAATTAACCACCCTCCTCTCAGACACTCCCGTGGCACCTTGCAACTCTGCTAACAAGCCCATTCTGTCTTGCCCTACTTCTATTGGTGGGTACATCTTCCTTTAAAGCATGAACCATATCTTAATTGCTCTGCCTTCTACCCAGCACTCAGCACAAATGCTCAATAAATGTGTTTCAGTATGTGTGAGAGAAGAAGGGGAGTCATGGGGTAGGAGTTTGTTGCGGGGCGGGGGTGGGGGGGTGGGGGAGTGGGGGGGGGTGGGGAGGGAATGCTCTGAATGTCATGTTAAGGGCTTTGGGCTCGCTCCGCCTACAGCCCTGAGCCATGGCAGCTTTTGAAAATTGCAGGGCTGGTCCAGCTGGGATGGAAGAACATTAAAGTGCCCCCGTGTGGCCTGGAGAGCACTGAGCCAGAGGCAACAGCCAGGAGGGGAGAAGGAACTGGAGGAAGTAGTTACCCCTCCTGAACCTGGGTACCCATTTGAATGGAGGGATTGAAAGAGAAGGAAGGAATTGCACATGGCTTTGAGGTTTCAGGACTGGGGAGCTAGGAGACAGGCAGGGGCCTCTTACTGAAAGAGGGACCCAGGGGCCATTACAGAGCACATAAGGGGTTTAGCATGGTCCTAGCACTTCCTCATCCCAAACTCAGGGTCCCTGAGTTCAAAACGGTATGTGCTGTTGAAACGTTCAGTTGTATCAGATATGATGGGAAACGACATATTGTCTCTAAATGAGGCACAAAAACCTGACCTTGGTGTAGTGAACATTTTTCATTTGGCTTTTGTAATGGTTTTATTAAAAACGGAAGTTAGTAGCAGCTTTTTTAACCTTGACCTGGGGCCGTGTGAGAGCAGCTTACCATGAGCCGGTCAGCAGCTTTCCTTTGGCTCCTGTGTCCCTCCTGCCCCCTTCCCAACAACAGAAAATTTGCTTTGCACCTGCTCCAACTGGGTTCTAAGTGATAAACATCTTGCAAGCCCAGAAAATTGTAGTATCAAATCTCAGCCCCAACTGTGAGGCAGCACTATCATCGGATCCCGCCGAGAGGGGCTGCGTTCCCAGTTCCCCGGGGGAGAGTCCGTTCTCCCCTGGCCCCTTCTCAGGCTTGAACTATGACCCAAACCCAGGTTTTAGCTCCCAGCATGAATTGCTCTGGCTGCAGGCCCTGACCCCGCCCTGCACGCTCTCCCTCACCCCGCAGGTCAGGCCTGGGTAGCCCTGAGGTCCCCAGAATGCCCCGTTCCAATGATGAGCATATTTATCCAAGGAGAGGAAATAGGCTTTTCTATTTGTACAGTCCATCGCTTTTCTCCCCAGAAACACATGCTAAAGGAACATTGGATGTATCATTTGTGATTTGGTAAATATATAAAAACCTTGCCTAATAATCACAATGTTTCTTTTATTCACATATTCCTTCATACATGAAATGCTTTGTTATAACTCAGGATTTATTTTTTAAGAGGGATATTCCTATTTTCACTGCTAAGAAATGTAAATGTTTTAAGCTAATGCCATATTTAGGAAAACTGTAAGAATTTCAAATAAAATGAGCAAATACTATTCGGATAGGTCTATAACATCCTAATTGGACTATTCTATGGTTTTAAAGGGAATAAAAAAATGCTGACAGAGACGTTGTAACATTATCTCTATGCTTGCTTCTTAGGTTTTTCAAACAGACCCAAGTCATTAAAAATATTCCTAAATCCCCAAAGCCACAAAAAGGAAGCTACACAGATATATTATGAGAAGGTGGAACCGCTGTTGAAGATCGCAGGAATTAAGACTGATGTAACAAGTACGTCATTATCAGAATATAATTTTGCCATTAAAAAAAAATCATCACACTTTAAGGAAACGAAACAACCTGAATTTGTTCTTAATCCAAACTTAGGAAGCTACTTGTAATATCTAAAGCTGTTTAAGTGTTTTATAACCTCTGCGGCAGCCAGCTTCAGGATGATAAGTTTAATTATTTTTTCTTTATTGTGATATTTTGTTACGATATCAGTATTTTCTCTTTAGAGCATTTTCCAGACTTTAACAATTACTAGGTATTGCTTTTTGATATCTTTGTTGACATGTCTGCTATTTACACATCATTTCTGCAACTTGGCAGGCAGTGGACTTTCACCGACTTAAATGTTGGATGCCTTTCTGGATGCCTTTCCGTGGAATCCTTCATTAGGTGGTTTTTGTTCTGACTCTGACCCCTGCTGGTTAGGTCAATACTAAGCACTTAACTGCTGATTTTAGATGAATTTAAAGAAGCCAGATGCTTAAATCCATTGTCTGAAATAAGAAAGGTGCTTAGGTTTGTGCTCAGGACAATAGAAACTTGCTACTTCTGAAGTTAATGGACAGAAGATTAGTAAAATGTTTTTCAACTTTTTGAGTTTGGTAACCAAATTATTTTGAGACAAGATTATTTTTCCCATGGGGAGGTGGGACTGAGAAGGAGGGTTGATGCTACTATCAATAACATACCCTCAATTTTTCTGGTTTTGCTTCTATGTAGCTTTACTAATACACAGTGTAAATTTATAGCAGATTTTAATTTATGAAGAGTACTGAGTGATAAGTTTGCCCAGGAGTCAAGGCTGGAGTGCGGTGGAGTCACCTCATCCCAGTGATAAATTCCTGGGGACGGGACCCACAGCGACCCGGCTTTGCTCAGCAATGTTCCTAAGGTTAGTGAAGCCCACACCTCATGACTGATGAATTGGGGCAGAAGGAAGTTTCTAAAAATAAAATGGAAACAAGAAAGAAAAGGCAATCACTGTGGGAAGGTCAGCCACCTGAAAAGGCTGCTACAACAAAAGAAGTTCAAGAGAAATGAACATAAAAAACACAAGAGAAATTTCTGAATTAAAATTAAATTGTAGCCAAAGAACTATAACCCATAGACACTGACAACAATGTGGTGACGGCCAGAGGGAGGAGGGAGAGGGGGCTGGGTGGAGGTGGGCAAAGGGGGGTGTGGGATGAGGACACCTGTAATAGTGTCACCAATAGAAATAAAGTTAAAAATTGAAAAAATGTGCTGGTTGGTAAAGTCTCAAAATAAAATAAGAGTGTAGAAATTACCCTTTCATCATGTGGCTTTTGGCTTACTTAGATGATCACAAGCAAAAGAAACAATACAAATCTATCATTCTTTCCCACCGAAGATGTTGAAAGATTGGCAGAAGGAAGTTTGAAATTCATATTAGGATGAGTGGAATAAACTTATTGGCAAACTCATTAAAATTATTTTGTTTCATATTATTTTTATTTAATATCCAGAACAGTTTTATGTGGATATTACTATATATCATTCAGTTCAAGAAGCTTTTGTTGAATGATTTGTGCTAAACATTATGCAGAATGGGAGATGAATAAGATATACAACCTGTTCCTGAGTGACCTGTATAGGTCATTAGGGATGCAAATAGGTATTTAAAATAAATGTCATTGGAATAACATAAAAGAAGTATGGTGTCTCAAAGGGTGATATTAATTTTGACTGCAAGACTCAAAGTATTTGAATTGGGCAGTTTAGAAGTGTCAGAAAAGGCAAAGAATGGTTTTCCGTGCAGACATAGCAGAAGAAAAGTGAGGGAAGGTAGGCCAGCTAGCAGGCACATACAGGGGTGTGTGTGTGTGTGTGTGTGTGTGTGTGTGTGTGTGTGTGTGTGTGTTGTACCCATAATATCCAGGGAGTACTTGTGCTCTGCCTTTTAGTTTTGACTTCATCTTAAATCTGGTAGTTTCTGTCATCATAAAATGGTTGCCAGTGGATTGGATTTTTCTTTATTCAAATCTAGTGGGGTGGGAAGAGGTATGTGTATGTGAGAGATCCAATTCTTTACTTCTGAAAAAGGATTCAAATTTCTTCCTTTTAGATTGACTGCCAGTGTGGTATGTATGCCCAACCTGGAGCAATCGATCTCTTAACTCTCTGTAACCTTCCTTTAGGCTGAAGGTGGGACCCCATTTTCCTGAAGGCTGAGAATACCTGAATTGATCCTGGATTCTGTTAGGGAGATAAAAAGGTGAATGGGCTTCTGTGAAGGCCCCCAGCAATGTACACGAGGAAGTTTGAGTCCGGATTATGGATGGACCTTAATGCTACCCTCAGGAGTTTATTCATCAGGCCTTGATCTGGAGTGGGTATAAATGTTTTAGAGTTGTAATCTGGTTCAGCAAAAATGATTCTGCCAGCAGAATAGAGAGTAGGAAGACAGAGAGACAGATAGGAGGATCGGAAACTGGAACAGAGGCCTGACCTAAGGCAGAGTTAATGATCGGAATGTGGTTTCCTTCTTAAAACAGTTGTGTGGGAGATAAAAAGATTATGTTATTGGGCTTTTTTTTCTAAATTTGTAAATGTTATTGAATGTTATATTTATTTTGAGATAAAATTAGAATATTACATATTTGTGCAGAATGGCTAATTATTGCCTAACACTCCTCCTACAGGCAAAATTATAAAATTGCATCTTTTGCTTATAGAACCACTTCAGTATGTATATTTACTAAATATTTATATAAACATGTTTCCTATTTTGTGTGAAGGGCTGAATAAACATTTGGGTACTTGAAACGTTTTAGAATCCTCCTTCCTAGTCTCACAGTGTCGTTTTGTAGTTTGAATAAAGTAATGTATTTGAAACTACCTTTTGTATTAGAAAATGCTATAGAAATGTCATAATGCTGTGCATTTCAGTTTTATAAAATTATGCAACAGTAAGATTCAATTCACACTTCATTTGAAAGAAAACTCATCTTAAGGAGTAAAGCAGGAAGAGTACATATTTTCTGCACATCCAGTGTGATTCTTATTCAGTTTATCTTGCATACATTGCTGAGTGCAAATGGAATTTGAATTACATAATAAGTTCTATACAATGATTAACTCATTAGAAGATAGTGCTATATAAATGAGTCAGGATTTGAAAAATTATAGCTAGATATAGTCATTATAAAGTAATTTTTTCTATAACCTTTTAAATATCTCATCATGTTAATAAAAATATACTTGCTCCTTTCATATAGCTAGTGCTGAAACCCTAACCACTTCTGGAAATACTTCAGCATCTTTAGAAATAAATGAGCTGAAGTTGCATCCCTCCCATTACCAATGTAGTATTTTATTTTCATAACTAGAGGCCTGGTGCACAAAATTCATGCATGGGTAGGTTCTGTAGGCCTGGCTGATGACCAGGGTTGATCGGGGCCTTCCGGCTGCGGGCCGGGGCCTTCCTTTGTTCCGTGCCACCCCTGGTGGTCAGTCCATGTCATAGTGAGCAATCAAACTCCCGGTCTCCTGGTCAAACTCCCAAGGGGACACTTTGCATATTAGTCTTTTATATAGATAGATGGTTCAGAAAAACTTCTGGAAGAAACCGAAAAAAAACCCCCACAAACCACCGGATTTATTTTTCCTAATAATTTGGTATACGAATCAAGGAAAAGCATGTGTGTCAATCCCATGCAGGTGTGTGATATCGTTGCTCTCACTTCCTACCTAAACAGAGGAGATTTTAGGCATTAGACTATTAAAGGAAAGAGAAATTTTGAGAGATCCTTGATTCATAGGATAATTCTGAAATTAATGAAGTGAAAAAGTCAAGACAGCAGAGAAATCAAGCTGGAAAGAACTGTAGAGGCCATCGAACTCCCTTTCCCCCTTGTGGTAGAGTGCAGGGTGTGACGTGCCTCATGGGTGAGCACCCAGCCTTGACTAGGGCATCCTATCATTGAGTCAGTGTGTGCCATTAATGGGCAATGCTGATGGACAGTCTTATCTTGATTTCAGGGTCACTAGATTTTTGTGCAGATTAGAAAATGACGTCTCCTTTTGCTGAATTACAAAAAGTTACCCCGATGGGCTGGCTCAGCTCAAGATCACCTAGCATGTTGGGTACATGCACTGGCTGGATTGCAAAACCCACCTGCCTCTTTGCCTGGTTGCTTTTGTGCAAAACATAAACTGCACAACACAGAGAATTTGTGAGCTGACGTTTGCCTCCTAGTCATTTTTATCTACTAGAGTTAATGTTATCCTTTGTGGGAATACATAAGTGACATAAATATATCCCATCTTCTGTATAAGAGTCATTGAGATATTTGAAAATAGATATAACTATCCTTGATCTCGCTTGTTTGTGGCATGCAATTCCATCTCCTTCAGTCAACCTTTGTATTAACAAAGCACTGCTAAACCTTATCATGCTCATTATTGTTATTATGGTCAGAGTTACCGCTGAGTGCAGCCTCGATCTTTGCCAGCTCAGGGCCCACGGGGGTGCCCAGTCACCAGATAACTTTCACTGCCTGGCTGGCCCTGGGCAGAATTGTCAAGAAAGTAGTTTATTGTCACGTCCTCCTTTCTTCTCCTTACATCCAACTGTTACCCACTCTCCTCTTTGGACTTTTCATGTCTGGCCCTTTGTATCTAACTGAAGCCGTCCCTCCTTTGGCGATGCGGCTTGTTGCTCCTTATATCACCCTGTAGAAAGCTAGGCCATTTGCAAAAACAGAGTCACTAAAGATGGTAGCAGGCCGAGGCAATGCTCCTCTCCAACATCACCTGCTTCTGGTTACAAGTCTGGAGAGTGACTGTTCTTACATCAGAGTCAGCTAGCAAGAAAGAAAATTCTAGGTGAAAGGTTCTTTTCATTATTCCATAAGTCATTGTCAATGTAAATGGCTGATCCCATTTCATATAGACAGATGTCAGGTAGGAAGTTGGAACTTTATCCTGGGGACAGTGAAGAGTCATGAATGGGGTTTATGTAGGGAAGTGATGTGATTAAATTTGTGTTGTGAGAAAGGTCATTCTGGCTAGAGTGGGATAAAGGTTGGAGAGAGACAGGAGAAGAGACTGTTGTAACAAACTCATTAACGATGGGGGTGCCTGTATGCAGGGCATTGGCTGGGGGAGTGTTGGGGTGCTACAGCTGCAGCATAATTAAAGCCAGAAACAACTGACCTCGGCCTGAGATGGTTGTGGAGAGTGAAGGAGAGGGATAATCTAGGAGGAAGTCGTTTTCCTGTCTTGAGCAGTGGGGAGTGGATTACGGAACACAAACAGAACAATATACTTGAGAGGAAATATAGTTAAAGGTGGAAAGGATGCCTTCCTTTGTGAGCTTACTGAGTTTGTAGCAAATGACATCTCAGCATTTAATCCAATTATAGAATTTTATCACCAGACAAAAAAAAAGTTTCCTTATGTCCAAAGGAATTCGTCTGTTTGCACTTTAGCCCATTTCCTCATCAATATTCAATATCAACCTCAAGACAGTACTCTCTTTCAGGTCTGTCTTCCTGGGGAAGTGACTTAAATTGATGGTTAGGATAGGAGATCCCAGCAGTGAGAACTGTTTGAAGGCTTGGAAATAATAGAGACTCCAAATTTCCTCTATAGAAGGGGTGCAGAGTATCCACCTCATTGGAAAAGGATGGATGAAAAAAGAGCTGGTAACTTTTGGACACTACATCTGCCCAGCGATCTACTCTTTTTTTATTATTATTATTGTTATGTTCCTTTGGAGTGGCATGATTTGAATCTGGCTTTTTCAGATTCCAGAGTCTATAATATGCCATCTAAATAAATATGTTGAGTCCTTCTACTATATTTAATAAGTTATTACTACTTCTTATTGTACATTTATTTTTTTAAATTAGTATTGTCTGTATCTAGAATGTGAAGGCCAAGGACTTTATTCATTTTGTCCTAATATATTGTGGTTAGGTTTGTTTCATCTTTTCTGTCTCTTTATTTCAGCTCAGTGATTTTATTTAACTTATATACAGTGTCACTTAAAAATTGTTCTTCTTGGATGATTTGCACCCATGTATAATCAAATTCCATCTGCAAGATAAAAGGAAAAAATAAACTGTTATTTAAAATTTTACCTAAGTAAAAATAGCATTCAGCCATGACATACTTTTAAGCTAAATTTGTACTGGGGTTGAGAAGCTTTTCCAAAGTAAGTGTTGGTATAAAAGCGAGACTTGATAATCTGACTCTCAGCAAAAATATTTCTTCATGCTATTCTTAATTCTTTTTAATGTGTGTATGTAGATATTTTATTACTTTGCATTTAAGGTTGTAACTACTTACTGAGGTTATGAATAAATGATCAACACAAAATCATTTATGATAACTTAAACTTCCAAGCTCGTAGCCTTCGTCTGATTAGAATTTAACACAGAGAGGTTTTACTCATGTGAATATAATGGCATTTGAATAAGCTGTGGGAGAATTACAATGTAACGCTGCTGGATACAGAATGATTCTTTTAGACACCAAGACTAATAATATCTAAAAACACTGTAGGAAAAGCTTGAACCATGCTGGCACCAGGGACAGACAGGCATGAAAGATTAATGTAATCTTGCATATAACGATGCACATTCTTACACAAAAAGATCCATCTGCGATGTCACGTCAGTCAGCAGAAATCTTTGATGGGTGGATACAGCTGGGCTGTCTCTTCTGGCAGAGCTGCGCCAGAAAATGCTAAACGTGGCTGGGATGCTTGGTGCCATCTGCAGTGTGCCAGTTTATCCTGTCTCCACTGGCATTTACAATACTGCATGGGGCATCACAACTGTGGAGACGGCAATAGGGAGTGACAGATTCATTTCCTCGGAGGACCAGCTCGGGTGGGCCTGTGCCACCCTCCTTGGCTTGGATCTGCTATCACTGGTGTTGGCTTTGCTTCACATTTCCACATCCAACTCCTCCTCCTTGTAGTCTAGCAGTTCCAGATACACATTCTTCTGGTATGTAAATCTTACACTAACCTTTCAAGTAATTTATTCATGTAAGGTTGCCAAAGCGATTTAACATTGACGGCTTGATGCCAGCCAATATGCCTTATTTTCAAAATACTCCTGCTCTTAGGCTTCTGATTTAAAAGAAATGTGTCTTATTTAGGGAACGCTAAGTCGACAGGCACCAGGATAAATTATCCAACTGCTCTGTGTGGGGATATCCCCACATGACTTACGTAGTTGGAACAGATATATGACCCTCTTTTACATAAAGCTGTAAAACACATCAGGCAAGTAACACTTAATCCTCTTTCCCATGATTAAAATATAAATATTCACGAATAAATGTTGTTTTGTGACCTGACCATATGTTTATTATATTATTTTGCCAGACCGAGTTAAAAAGTATAGATCATTGTTTAAAACTTTCACTTGTTGTGTGTTTTTGTGTGTGTGTGTGTGTTTTTTTTAATAGTAACAGAATATGAAGGGCATGCTCTGTCGCTGCTAAAGGAATGCGAACTACAGGGATTTGATGGGTAGGTTGCATTATTAATCTATGTATGTCATATGGTTTATATTATTAAATGTTTTTATTAGGTTTTTTGTTGTTGTTAATCCTCACCTGAGGCTGTTTTCTTCCAAAAATGTTTTAGAGAGAGTGGAAGGAAGGGGGAGAGACAGAGAGAGAGAAACGTGGATGTGAGAGAGACACACTGACGGGTTGCCCCCCGCATGGGCCTGCAGCTGAGGTACATGCCCTTGATCAGAATCAAACCCATAACCCTTCAGCCCGAGGGCTGATGCTCTAATCACGGACCAAACTGGCCAGGCCTATTTTCATTAGTTTTTAGCTATATATTTGGGACTTACAATTTTAAAATATTTGTGATGTATATAATTAGGCACTATTTCTTTCATATCTGTGTAATGACAGTTAATGGTAATCATGATAACAGGACATAGTCATCACCTCTCAAGATTGGGCATAGAAAGCAAAAAGGAGAAATGTAATCGTAAGTTCTGGGACATCACAGTGTACCATGCTATACAGAGCTAAAATGCAGACACTGGCGTCTGTTCTCCTGAATTCTTGCCTTTACCCATGTGAGTTTCTAGAAAAGCACTGATGGAAGATATATTGGTCATACGGCATAACTGTACAATGATTCTCTCTTGCAAATTTATTGAGAGTGTTAATAGCAACCCACTAGTTATTTGACTGTGATTGACAGAGGGTAAATATTTTATAAAAATAAATATATTATCTTCAGAATTCATAACAAGATGTTAATTTAAATTATCTTCTGTAATTCTGTGGCTGCCTAATAAGTGTGTCATTCCCCATAGACATTGGAAACTGTTGTTTGCAGTGCACTGTGGGAGTGTGCAGGAAGTGTCCACTGAAATGCAAACATTAGAAACAAGGCCAGTGGCATGTAGTTTAATAGCCATTTTTAAAAATCAGGTGAATTAACTTGCTAAAGTGCTGGGTCGATAAATAAGACAAAAACAATCTTCTCAAGGGTGGATATTTCAGAGTTCTAAAAGGTGGCGAGTGTGTGAATTATTTGTGTCACGTGGCCACGTGCAAGGGGGACAACAAAAGACTCATCATGTCGAGAAGGGCAGGAGGGTCTTTCAACCAAAGCGAAAGGCTTGCCGTACAAGAACGTGTGAGGGAGGAAAGTGATCTCATCAAAATGGGACCTTAGAAGGGTTGTTTTCAAAATGCTTCATATTTTTTGCTGAGAAAAATATTAGTAGATGAAGAAAGTTTGGTAAGTAAAATTATTTTTCAAAAAGTAATTTAATAGGAATAAATCTAGATAGCAATATTATATCAATGATGAGGAATATGGGGCAGGTGATTTAGACTTAGCACTAGACAGGTTAATTAATAAGCTACATTTAGGAAATTATCAAGTTTATAATTTAAGAAAGTAATTGGGGGAATCATGCCCATTAAGTACATGCTTTAATATACTGCATAGTCCTGAATCACAGCTTGGGAGTAAGTGTAAGTGTGGCTGCATTTCAAATAAGCTCTTGCTTCAAAACATGATAATATGAACATGACAGATATCGTAGGTATTAGACCCGGTCTTGCCCTTCAGCGTTATGAAGTGTCCTGCTAAAAGTGGTATCTGTGAATAAGTTTCATTGGTAACTATATTTTACAAGGATCAAGAAGAGCTTTGCAGAATGATGAAAGATTATTGCTCAAGTGTTGTATGGTCATCTTTTCCTCTTTACCTGAACCTACTTAATTTTTGTTATTATTTTGCAGTGTGGCACTAATAGAATATATAGATCCTTTAGTTAATACCCACATTTTTTTAACCAAATAGTTTGGCCTACCCATTATATGAACTGAGTTCCAGTAATTAACTATTTTTAAACTCTAGCATGCTGATTTAGTTAGGACTTACTATAATTTAAAAGTTCTCTATTTTATAAGATCCTTTAAATAGCTCATTTATTTCCTTGGGCTCATTTTTTCCCCCAGTAGAAGCTGATATGGCAGTTGGGATCTTAATAAAATGGTCATTTTAATCCACTCTACTTAGAATTACCTAGAGAGGTATATGAGGAGGACAATGGAAATGTCATTTCTTAGGCACTTCAAAAGAACCATATTCTAACAAGTGGACTGTTTGAAAATGGAATGCCCTACAGTCCCGAGTTCCCTGTTCCTGAACCTGTTCAAAGAGTGCCTATATGGGAACAGTTTTTGAAGAATATATATAAAGACTCTGGGGTGGGATAAGGTGACCTCACTGTTCTATGGGATTCTGATGAGAGAGGGGCTATCATTCCTCCACGGATGCGCTCTGCCTGACTCTGGGGGAGCTTTTTTTAGACACAGAGAGGTTAGGATCCAAGAACGAGTCTATGTGTATTTTTCAGTAAAGCAAAAACGGTTTGGTAAGTACTGTTTAAGAAATGTTATTTGCTAGGATTAATGAGTTACATATGTTTCTGTGAAGACACAGTGTGACATATTTCTAAAGCCAACGGGAACAGTGCACCAGTGCCCATGACAGCTGGTGTGCAGCTCCCGTGTGTTCTAGAAAACAGATCCTGTTGCTGAGATTTTAGGCGTGTCGGTTTCTATATTGGCCCCTATTTTTACTGGGCACAAATAGGAAGCTTTGCAAAGGCAAAGAAGAGATGTGAAGCAGTAACAGTTGAATGTATAGTGTACATATGGTTAAGCAAAGCTGTAGCTCCGAGTCAATTATAAATATACTAACATTTTCCTATTTTGTTTGACAGTGTTTTCTGTTTGAATTTATTTAATTATGTATTTTCTTATTTTGTTAATTTCACCATTAACTAGATCCACAATAATTTAAACATTATTTGGCTCACATTGACATTTTATCACATTGACCATGGTATCTGTATAGTTAAGGGTAGAGAAAAATATCTCTTTTTCAAAAATGTTTTAAATGAAAAATCCAGTAATGTAGTAAATCATCCAAAAATGATATTGGTTGATAGGTAAATATACAAACATCCATTTAATTTTTAATTTTAGTTTTATAAAGAGATATAAGATAATAGCCTCCAGTTATACTCTTCTAGGCAGAATCATTCTACTTGGGACCATGGCAAGAAGAAATCGACTTATCCTAAAAACATAAGCCATATGCCAAATATTAGTTACTCTAAGGGTTATGTTTTAGGTTCTCTTAAGTGTGGTTAAATTAGTTCATAATGATAAAAAGTTGATTTTTCCGCCCTTTTCTTGTAGTATCCGGACCCTTGTGATATATTTGTATTAAGTATATTTGTAGGTCTAATAACTACATCTGGAAATGATCTTAATGATCTAGTACTAGTCAACATAAGTAAATACATTTTTTCCTAACTCATTTAATTTCACATTAGTTATCCTGGTAAACTGATTTGCAAAGTAATAAAACTCTCCTATGGCTATACTCAATGAGGTTTTATATAATATAGGGAAGGAAAATAATATCTTGAATAAAAGTGCAGTCTCCAAGGCCAAATTGTCTTATTTCAAGTCCTCATTCTATCACTTACCATGGTATGACCTTGGGAAAGTTACTTAATCTTTCAATGCCTTAGTTTTCTAACCTGTCAATTGAACGAGAAAGTATATCTGTTGCACACAGTTGTTGTTCAAATTAAAGTAGTTAATACATGTGAGTGCTGAGAATAGTACTTATTCACTAAATGTTAAATTTTATTGTAATTATCATTAACAAATTATCATTTGTTATAGCTTCAAAATACGTAACACTGCATGCGTGGTGATAGCATTTCCAAGGCTTTTGTAGCAGGGTGTGTTCATAGAAAGGCCACCTGTACTAACTCTAGCCACACATTACTGTGGACATGACGCTCTAACTGGATGCAGGATCCCAGGGGTCAGAGGCTGCTATGCTGTACAAGAGAGGCAAGATCTTTGGTGTGAAGGTAGATGCTTTGTTAGATGACTTTACAAGTTCCTTTTGGGCCCCACACACCTCAGTAGGTAGACAGGCATGGATCTGAAAATTATAAGTTTATACAATGTTTGGAAATTTGCTCATAGAGATCTTTAAAATCATATAGATAAGATTCAAATCAAACCTTGGCTTCCCCATTTACAAGGAGGAGGCTAATGCCTAGTTTACAGAATTCTGAGGATTTGCTAGAAAAGAGCTAAGATGTCATCGGACATGAAATTGTCCCTGAGTAGATACAATCACTTCTGATTCAGTGGCCACAACATGAACCCATGGAATCAGTTTAGAAACAAAATAATGCCCCGAGCCAAAAAAGGCCTGGAACGTATCGCATATCCTAGAGGCTTTTCTAACTAGAGTGGACCTGGATGGCTCAGGCTACATGCTACCAATGGGCTAGCCTCAGCTAGGTGAGGGTCAGCCGGGCTGAGAACAAGGTGGAGAGAGCTGATGGAAAAGCTCCCGCAGCCTCTGGATTCATCAGCATCTGGAGCTGCGGGAACCAGTAAGCCCTGCTGATTATGACCTGCAGGCTGTGGCGGTTCTTGTTTGTTTGTTTGTTTGTTTGTTTGTTTTGGCACATAGTGTTTTTAAATAGATAAAATGCTAGTGTTTACAGACTAAAAGACAACCCCAAATCAGAACCTGTGGCTTCAGGAGATATGGTCCTGGAGGCCTGCCCCCACAGGATGTGTGTGGGTGGGAGCTGAGAAGCGCCTCTCCTTTAGACTGAACATGCTCTGCTAGTCTTGCTCCGCCCTTGAGCTGTGACACATGCTTCCAATAATAAAACCTTCCTTTTGTGGCCCTGCTGGTGTGGCTCAGGGGTTGAGCGTCACCCACTAACCCAGAGGTCACTGGTTTGATTCCCAGTCAGAGCACATGCCTGCGGTGTTGTGGGCTTAGTCCCTAGCGTGCAGGAGGCAGCTGATTGATGTTTCTAGCTCCCTTCCCTCTCCCTTCCTCTCTCTAAAAAAGCAATAAAAACATATTTAAATTTTTTTAAATCTTTCTTTTGAGAAAATTGAGGTCATTTTGCTACTTAAGGTTATTTTGGATCTTTTAAATACAAATGATTATGAAACAAATGTCTGATGCCTTCTATATTACTTTCATGGAGTCCCACCTCCAAGGCCCAATAGTCTACTTTTCATGAAGTCTTAAAAAGACAAGCAGTACTGACTAGGGTCAAAGGGTAGTAACATTAACTTTGGAAGTGCCATTTAGCAGTGATATCCAGGAGATGAAAACCAGTTCAGCTTTGCAATCACTACAGTCATATACTAATGATAATGAGCAGTTCCTTTAATTAAAGCCTCATATTTTACGTGACTCTTATTTCAGTATCTTCAGAGCTCTATTGAAAATTAGCAGGATTTTATGACTTTGTTTTGCATTAGTGAAAGGAATTGCCCATCGCTATTATTAACATTAACAAAATGAGAATAATATGATTTTGGATATTAACAGAGCAAAATGCAGGTCAGATGTGAATTTGCCCCTTCGATACCTCTTTCCCCATTTGAGAATATTTACTCTCTGGGTATCATCTAGGCATTACATTCATGGAGGAAATGACTGAAAGTATTACATTCTGTGTAGTGCAAGTGTCTCCTTATCCACTGCCACATACTAAAATGTGGAAAGGTGTGTAGTGATCATGCACATAGAATATAGAAGATGAACAGTTAAAGTCTAGATCTCATGAATGATTATCCATTAATGTGAAGTCCTGCGTTGTCTCATGTAACTTCTTATTTTCTAGCGTCGTCTGTGTTGGTGGAGACGGTTCTGCCAGCGAAGTAGCCCACGCGTTGCTCCTTCGAGCCCAGCAGAGTGCCGGCCTGGAAACAGACCGCATCCTGACCCCTGCCCGAGCCCAGCTGCCGCTCGGTGTGATACCGGCAGGCAAGGGAGTGGCCACGACTTTGCTAAATGGACCCTCTCCTTCTATCCTTCCACCCTCCCCTCTTTTACTTTCTAGACAGTGCGATATAGAGTTAAACATGTAGACTCTGAGTCTGAAAGACCCAAGCTTGGCATCTTCACTAGCAAGAATGTGAGGCTTGGACAAGTTATTTAATAGTTTTGAGCCGCATTTTTCTAATCCATAAAAGGGAGGTAACCCACATAATATTCACGTCAGTACAAGGTTATGGTAATATTAAATTAGGAGGCATATGCAGAGAGTCGGATACATCATGAACCATTCAATAAATGGGGTTGTTGTTGTTCTACCTTTCCATGTGAAGGTCTAATGATCACACGGTCCCAGATCATGAAATTTCAAAACAGGGCCACTCCAGTCAAGCTGCCGATAACTTCATGTGAGGGCAAGTGTGGTAACCCCCCTAATCAAAGTATACACAGGTAACCTTGACAACACCAAGAGGATTTATTCCTACTGCTGTTTCTCCAACAGCTAGAACAGAATAGAACACGGCACAGCGAACACTCAACAATTAGGTTTATTAGGTGAATGAATGTGAGGGTGATGTTCTAGAGTAAGCAACACTTGAATTAGGCCTAAAAATGGGTTCGATAGGTCTGGCCTGAAAAAAATGAGAATGAGCTGGGTTTTTGCCTGCAAAAGTAAAAAACGCCAAGGCAAAAACCCAGGAATGTTGAGGAATAGAAAATGGATCATTTGTTGGGTGATTACGGTATCAAAATAGGCCCAAACTATGGTGGCTCCTGGATGCCATAGGAAGGCGTCAGGATGGTACTTGATAAACAGGAGGAAACAATGGGAGGTTCAGAGCAAGGGAGCAACTTGCTGGGAGCCTGTTCTAGGAAGATTCCTGATCAGAGGAAGGGAACAGGAGAACATGGGGGTGAGAGGCAGGGAGAACAGCTGGAGCACACAGGATCCAGAAGGGAGGAGCACACAGGGATCCAGAAGGGAGGAGAGCACAGGGATCCAGAAGGGAGGAGCGCACAGGGATCCAGAAGGGAGGAGCGCACAGGGATCCAGAAGGGAGGAGCGCACAGGGATCCAGAAGGGAGGAGCGCACAGGGATCCAGAGGGGGCAGCGCACAGGGATCCAGAAGGGAGGAGCGCACAGGGATCCAGAAGGGAGGAGCGCACAGGGATCAAGAAGGGAGGAGCGCACAGGGATCCAGATGGGAGGAGCGCACAGGGATCCAGAAGGGAGGAGCGCACAGGGATCCAGAAGGGAGGAGCGCACAGGGATCCAGAAGGGAGGAGCGCACAAGGATCCAGATGGGAGGAGCGCACAGGGATCCAGAAGGGAGGAGCGCACAAGGATCCAGAAGGGAGGAGCGCACAGGGATCCAGAAGGGAGGAGCGCACAGGGATCCAGAAGGGAGGAGCGCACAAGGATCCAGATGGGAGGAGCGCACAAGGATCCAGAAGGGAGGAGAGCACAGGGATCCAGATGGGAGGAGTGCACAGGGATCCAGAAGGGAGGAGCGCACAGGGATCCAGAAGGGGGGAGCGCACAGGGATCCAGAAGGGGGGAGCGCACAGGGATCCAGAAGGGAGGAGCGCACAGGGATCCAGAAGGGGGGAGCGCACAGGGATCCAGAAGGGGGGAGTGCACAGGGATCCAGAAGGGAGGAGCGCACAGGGATCCAGAAGGGAGGAGCGCACAGGGATCCAGATGGGAGGAGCGCACAGGGATCCAGAAGGGAGGAGCGCACAGGGATCCAGATGGGAGGAGCGCACAGGGATCCAGAAGGGAGGAGCACAGGGATCCAGATGGGAGGAGCGCACAGGGATCCAGATGGGAGGAGAGCACAGGGATCCAGATGGGAGGAGCGCACAGGGATCCAGATGGGAGGAGAGCATAGGGATCCAGATGGGAGGAGCGCACAGGGATCCAGAAGAAAGGAGCGCACAGGGATCCAGAAGGGAGGAGCGCACAGGGATCCAGAAGGGGGGAGCGCACAGGGATCCAGAAGGGAGGAGCGCACAGGGATCCAGAAGGGAGGAGCGCACAGGGATCAAGAAGGGAGGAGCGCACAGGGATCCAGATGGGAGGAGCGCACAGGGATCCAGAAGGGAGGAGCGCACAGGGATCCAGAAGGGAGGAGCGCACAGGGATCCAGAAGGGAGGAGCGCACAGGGATCCAGATGGGAGGAGCGCACAGGGATCCAGATGGGAGGAGCGCACAGGGATCCAGATGGGAGGAGCGCACAGGGATCCAGAAGGGAGGAGAGCACAGGGATCCAGATGGGAGGAGCGCACAGGGATCCAGAAGGGAGGAGCGCACAGGGATCCAGAAGGGGGGAGCGCACAGGGATCCAGAAGGGGGGAGCGCACAGGGATCCAGAAGGGGGGAGCGCACAGGGATCCAGAAGGGAGGAGCGCACAGGGATCCAGGAGGGAGGAGCGCACAGGGATCCAGATGGGAGGAGCGCACAGGGATCCAGATGGGAGGAGCGCACAGGGATCCATAAGGGAGGAGAGCACAGGGATCCAGATGGGAGGAGCGCACAGGGATCCAGAAGGGAGGAGCGCACAGGGATCCAGAAGGGGGGAGCGCACAGGGATCCAGAAGGGAGGAGCGCACAGGGGATCCAGAAGGGAGGAGCGCACAGGGGATCCAGAAGGGAGGAGCGCACAGGGGATCCAGAAGGGAAGAGCGCACAGGGATCCAGAAGGGGGGAGCGCACAGGGATCCAGAAGGGAGGAGCGCACAGGGATCCAGAAGGGAGGAGCGCACAGGGATCAAGAAGGGAGGAGCGCACAGGGATCCAGATGGGAGGAGCGCACAGGGATCCAGATGGGAGGAGCGCACAGGGATCCAGAAGGGAGGAGAGCACAGGGATCCAGATGGGAGGAGCGCACAGGGATCCAGAAGGGAGGAGCGCACAGGGATCCAGAAGGGGGGAGCGCACAGGGATCCAGAAGGGGGGAGCGCACAGGGATCCAGAAGGGAGGAGCGCACAGGGATCCAGAAGGGAGGAGCGCACAGGGATCCAGATGGGAGGAGCGCACAGGGATCCAGAAGGGAGGAGCGCACAGGGATCCAGAAGGGGGGAGCGCACAGGGATCCAGAAGGGAGGAGCGCACAGGGATCCAGATGGGAGGAGCGCACAGGGATCCAGAAGGGAGGAGCGCACAGGGATCCAGATGGGAGGAGCGCACAGGGATCCAGATGGGAGGAGCGCACAGGGATCCAGAAGGGAGGAGCGCACAGGGATCCAGATGGGAGGAGCGCACAGGGATCC
Organism: Myotis nattereri; assembly: GCF_964212035.1. Taxonomy (NCBI): domain Eukaryota; kingdom Metazoa; phylum Chordata; class Mammalia; order Chiroptera; family Vespertilionidae; genus Myotis; species Myotis nattereri. The sequence continues at coordinate 38,247,198 of NC_138082.1, forward strand.
AGAAGGGAGGAGTGCACAGGGATCCAGATGGGAGGAGCACACAGGGATCCAGATGGGAGGAGAGCACAGGGATCAAGAAGGGAGGAGCGCACAGGGGATCCAGAAGGGAGGAGCGCACAGGGGATCCAGAAGGGAGGAGCGCACAGGGGATCCAGAAGGGAGGAGCGCACAGGGATCCAGATGGGAGGAGCGCACAGGGATCCAGAAGGGAGGAGTGCACAGGGATCCAGATGGGAGGAGCACACAGGGATCCAGATGGGAGGAGAGCACAGGGATCAAGAAGGGAGGAGCGCACAGGGGATCCAGAAGGGAGGAGCGCACAGGGGATCCAGAAGGGAGGAGCGCACAGGGGATCCAGAAGGGAAGAGCGCACAGGGATCCAGATGGGAGGAGCGCACAGGGATCAAGAAGGGAGGAGCGCACAGGGATCCAGAAGGGAGGAGAGCACAGGGATCCAGATGGGAGGAGCGCACAGGGATCCAGAAGGGAGGAGCACACAGGGATCCAGAAGGGAGGAGCGCACAGGGATCCAGAAGGGAGGAGCGCACAGGGATCCAGATGGGAGGAGCGCACAGGGATCCAGAAGGGAGGAGCGCACAGGGATCCAGATGGGAGGAGAGCACAGGGATCAAGAAGGAAGGAGCACACAGGGATCCAGATGGGAGGAGCGCACAGGGATCCAGATGGGAGGAGTGCACAGGGATCCAGAAGGGAGGAGTGCACAGGGATCCAGATGGGAGGAGCACACAGGGATCCAGAAGGGAGGAGCGCACAGGGATCCAGAAGGGAGGAGAGCACAGGGATCCATATGGGAGGAGAGCACAGGGATCAAGAAGGAAGGAGCGCACAGGGATCCAGAAGGGAGAAGGGCACAGGGATCCAGATGGGAGGAGAGCACAGGGATCCAGATGGGAGGAGCGCACAGGGATCCAGATGGGAGGAGCGCACAGGGATCCAGAAGGGAGGAGAGCACAGGGATCCAGATGGGAGGAGCGCACAGGGATCCAGAAGGGAGGAGCGCACAGGGATCCAGAAGGGGGGAGCGCACAGGGGATCCAGAAGGGAGGAGCGCACAGGGGATCCAGAAGGGAAGAGCGCACAGGGATCCAGAAGGGAGGAGCGCACAGGGATCCAGATGGGAGGAGCGCACAGGGATCCAGATGGGAGGAGCGCACAGGGATCCAGAAGGGAGGAGAGCACAGGGATCCAGATGGGAGGAGCGCACAGGGATCCAGAAGGGAGGAGCGCACAGGGATCCAGAAGGGGGGAGCGCACAGGGATCCAGAAGGGGGGAGCGCACAGGGATCCAGAAGGGGGGAGCGCACAGGGATCCAGAAGGGAGGAGCGCACAGGGATCCAGAAGGGAGGAGCGCACAGGGATCCAGATGGGAGGAGCGCACAGGGATCCAGAAGGGGGGAGCGCACAGGGATCCAGAAGGGGGGAGCGCACAGGGATCCAGAAGGGAGGAGCGCACAGGGATCCAGATGGGAGGAGCGCACAGGGATCCAGATGGGAGGAGCGCACAGGGATCCAGATGGGAGGAGTGCACAGGGATCCAGATGGGAGGAGCGCACAGGGATCCAGAAGGGAGGAGCGCACAGGGATCCAGATGGGAGGAGCGCACAGGGATCCAGAAGGGAGGAGAGCACAGGGATCCAGATGGGAGGAGCACACAGGGATCCAGATGGGAGGAGAGCACAGGGATCAAGAAGGGAGGAGCGCACAGGGGATCCAGAAGGGAGGAGCGCACAGGGGATCCAGAAGGGAGGAGCGCACAGGGGATCCAGAAGGGAAGAGCGCACAGGGATCCAGATGGGAGGAGCGCACAGGGATCAAGAAGGGAGGAGGGCACAGGGATCCAGAAGGGAGGAGAGCACAGGGATCCAGATGGGAGGAGCGCACAGGGATCCAGAAGGGAGGAGCACACAGGGATCCAGAAGGGAGGAGCGCACAGGGATCCAGAAGGGAGGAGCGCACAGGGATCCAGATGGGAGGAGCGCACAGGGATCCAGAAGGGAGGAGCGCACAGGGATCCAGAAGGAAGGAGCGCACAGGGATCCAGAAGGGAGGAGCGCACAGGGATCCAGATGGGAGGAGAGCACAGGGTTCAAGAAGGAAGGAGCACACAGGGATCCAGATGGGAGGAGTGCACAGGGATCCAGAAGGGAGGAGCGCACAGGGATCCAGAAGGGAGGAGAGCACAGGGATCCAGATGGGAGGAGCGCACAGGGATCCAGATGGGAGGAGTGCACAGGGATCCAGAAGGGAGGAGCACAGGGATCCAGATGGGAGGAGCGCACAGGGATCCAGATGGGAGGAGCACACAGGGATCCAGAAGGGAGGAGCGCACAGGGATCCAGAAGGGAGGAGAGCACAGGGATCCAGATGGGAGGAGAGCACAGGGATCAAGAAGGAAGGAGCGCACAGGGATCCAGAAGGGAGAAGGGCACAGGGATCCAGATGGGAGGAGAGCACAGGGATCCAGATGGGAGGAGCGCACAGGGATCCAGATGGGAGAAGGGCACAGGGATCCAGATGGGAGGAGCGCACAGGGATCCAGATGGGAGGAGAGCACAGGGATCCAGAAGGGAGGAGCGCACAGGGATCCAGAGAGAGGGGATATCTTTTGAGAGTTTATGATGTTATATGAGTCACTCCTTCAAAAATATTGCTTAAACATACAACAGTGAAGGAAAGTGATTATTTCTTTTTGTTTTTAAAAAATCACACATTTCTCTAAAGAAAAGCAGAAAGAATTATTCTTTCATATGAAAACAGAAATAATGTACATGATTGAGAAAAATTAATCCATATGATAATCACATTCATGTAGTATAGATTTCAGTATATTCAGCATTAATTGACAAAGAACAAAAGATATTTAAATGTCCTTTTAGACTATGAAGTCTGTTATACAAACAAGAATTTAAAAGGCTACTTGGATATACCCTGATAATTTTAAGCATATAGAGAAAAACCTATGGTAGTCTTTAAGAGAACAAAACCTCAACTTAGGAAAAAAAAAAGATGCATTTGAGACCAGCCACTTTGACATTTTGTGTCGCTTTAGTAGCTCTCTGTCTAGAATGGTGGAACTTTTCCATGCAAAGGGCACCTGCGTAGGTCACTGTTTTTCTCCCTTAGTACTGTCCCTCATGAGGTCACTCTTTGGCTCCTGAGAATCAGAAAGGGAAGATGGGCCTCCCCATAGCTGTGCATTTGACAGAAAGTGAATCGTTGGCTAGAAAAATTGGGGGCTATGATTATTTTTTTAAATATGTAAGTCAGATTTTATAAAGGAGTAGCACCAAGTTTCATCATCACTCTTTTTAAGCATATCTGATTCTGAAAGCACTTTTTGTATACAGTGGCCATGTAGAAATGCCATCTAAATACTCATTGTTTAGAAGATACAGCCCGTTCCCCAAACGCTGGTCATTGTCCGGGACTTGCAGTGTGTGGATCCCATGTAACAGGAGGAGGAAGGCAAGTTAGGGCGTGTTTAATGTGAGGACTCTATGCCTACCCGGGGCTTTGGCAGCAGGAGAGCAGGAGCTAGGCAGGAAGTTTGCAAGCTGAACACAGAAGACCGTTTGCCTTCGAAGCCATTTGCCTCCTGGAGAGAGACACCCAGAGGGAGGGTGTTTAGTAAATGACTACACTGAGCCAACAGACTAAGCTGCTGAATTACGGTCAGACTTAGATGGATCAGATGTGGGGAAGCCTGTATTTGAACTGCTGGCCATTAGCAGTGGTGTTTGTTGCTATGGGAACTGGTGCTAAGGAACTATTAGGGAGAGATTTGGATTAAAGGGTGTGCCTGAGGTGGGGGGGAGGACAGAGAAAAAAGCTTGAGAGGACATAAAAATAAAAAAAGCAATCCAGTTGTAAAACAAGGCTCGATCCACATACTGATGGCTGCAAACCATATCTTCCTATAGAATTCACATAAATAAATTCATGCTTTCCAATTAATTTGAGGAAAATTAAGTATTTCCAAGGGACTGTTAATTTCTGCGATATTTCGGGCATGGAACCAATGTGTAGGTGCAGCTTTCCTGAGAATTTTAGATATGCTTGACTAGGAAGTCATTACATCACATTTATCTGTTTAGATGTGGGAGACATTAACGGCCTTATGAATATTCATGGTGTCTGGTTAATTAAGTTAATTGTTCTGCAGAAGTGCTTGCACTCCCAAGGACAATTTTTTTTTCCTTTTTTTCTTTTTGCCTCCTTGGCTTCTGCCTGGAGCTTCCATCAGTCATGGACTCCTACTTCTGCCCTTACTCTGTAGCGGGCGCATTTTAACAGGTTTGGGAAGGTGGTGGTGAGTGAGCCAAGTTGCTGGTAACGTTATGAAAAAGAACTTTTCAGGCTAATTAAAATGTTTACTGTGAGGTAGACCATTTATAGTTTTTGTGCGGATGCTAAAATTACATAGTTGCTATTTATGTGAGCAGCATGTTCTTTTAGCAGGTAGACATCTTTTCAGATGAGTCACATTTTGTTTCAGCACACTGTCCTCTATCTTGTAGATTATCCAAATAAAAATATAGAGCAGTCTAGAGTTTTACAATTTTGCACCCACTTTCCTCATGAACACCTCCCTCCCCACCCCCATGGACTTCATTTATTTATTTTTAATTTTTTAAAATCCTCACTCAAGGATATGTTGTTATTGATTTTAGAGAGAGAGGAAGGGAGAGAAAGAGGGAAAGAGGGAGAGAAACATCGATCAGTTGCCTCCCATACACACCCTGCCCAGGGAACCAATACCCAATCTGGCTATGTGCCCTGATCAGGAATTGAACCTGTGACCTTTCAGTGTACAGGAGGATGCTACAACCAGCATCTGGCCAGGGCTATTTTTTAATTTTAAAAAATATTTTTTCAACTACAGTTCACATTCAGTATTATTTTGTATTAGTTTCAGGTGTACAGCATAGTGGTTAGACAATCGTATACTTTACAAAGTGTTCCCCCTGATATTTCCATGCATAATTACTACAATATTATTTCTTTTTAATGTAGAGCCTAAAACACCGTCTTAAGGACTGAGGTCCAGGTTAATTAGAGTAGAAGATGACAAATAATTTTCTGACTTCTGGTCATGCCTGTCATCACTGCCAAGTTCTATGGAATTATGGAAAGTTGCAAAGTTGAGAAGCCTTAGCATCACAAAAATAAAAATAGTGATCTCTAGCATTCTAAAAACAGTTGTGCTTGGGCATGCTTAGCATACTTCAAACTCACAGGAAATAAACAGGCTGTATTTTCTTGAGTCATGATATGTGTCATTCTCTATTGCACATGACAACATTACATTATGCTTTTTAATAACCTTTCTAGAGGAATGCGTTTATGGCCATTCCTAATTAACCATGGTAATGGAGGAAATGTGTTTCATGGAGTACTGTAATCCATTGATAATTCTAAATATCTCCCTCTAATTATGTGGCCTCCTCCAAAATCTTCACCATAAATCTGACTGGGAAGCAAAATAGACTGATCTGTTCCCTCCCCTCCCCTCCCCCAGTCCAGATTCATTAGCGATTAGATGGCCAAAAGGCAGGCTGTGAGGGTCACAGGATTGTTAAAAAGGACTAGGTATTTGACTCCTGGGTAGAGGTCCACTGAGTAACAGGTTTCTGGACCACTTGTTCTCAAACCTTAGGGTGCATACAAATCAACTCGAGAACTTCCCAAAACAGGGACACCTCCCTGGGCCTCACTCCCAGACATTCCACCTCCATGGGTTGTAGGTGGAACCCAGGAATTTGCCTTTTTAAGAAGCTCCCAAGTAGTGCCAGTGCTGCTGCTCCCTGGACCATGCCTTCCAGGAGTGCCTGTCCAGGTTAACGTGTGCACACGCAACCCGAGGGTCCTGTACAACGCAGACGCTGGCTTGGTCGGTCTGGAGTAGGGCCTGAGAGTGGGTCTTACTAAGCACCCTGGTATTGTCAGTTGCTGCTGGACCCTGGGCCATATTCTGAGTAACAAGGGTCATAGCATAACTTGCCTGTTGCTCAAGCAATTGGAGCCAGTTTGCCAGTTGGTTAAAGTGGAGTTCTCTTTGCATTGGTGTTACTAGAGGTCTGGGAATCATTAATGATTAGATAGATCCCTAATGATTATTATTTTAATGATGGTCTGTTACCTCAGCTTTTCCAACTGAGCAACCCAAGCACACATAAGTTCAAAGTGACGCAAATTGGAGAGATTAACAGGGGACCACACAGGAATATTTCTGATTCACAAATCCAGGGACAAACCTTTGCCTTGAAAGCTGCAGAACATAGCACATCCATGTTTCCACAGCCCTCGGCTGTTACAGGATTTCTTCCTCATATTCTTTAATTAAAGAAAAATTGTAGCTTCTTAAGTTTAAATGCTTTTTGCCTCGTGGGAATGGCAGGGACTAGCTGGCATTTCCCCCTTCAAAAGCAGATATTTACCCCAGGATCTCAGAGTCATAAATGCTCTAGGGGCCTGACTTGAGAGAGCTCTTTTTCTTCTGTAGGTAAGAAAAATTCATGTGGATTTTAAATTATCTTAATGATTTTGAAAATCAGAAATCTATAATGTCTCAATACAGATTTTCATACCATGGCAAATACCATGGAATTAAACATTTTCTTCATCTAGGATACCATTTGTCAGACAAAGGAGAATCCCTGTTTGGGTGAGAGCTTCTCTCTGAGATTCATCAACTGTATTTACAGCATGCCCTTTGGACTTCATAGTGATCGTGTGTGCTTTTCTTAGCTGCTGTTGGGACTTTTATTTTTTTATGTATTTATGCATTTGTCTCTGCTCTCCAGAAACACCCTTTTGCTGTTGGTGCTCCTTTTGGTGAAGTTAGAAGCCCATTTGTTAAAGCTGGATGGAGTAGACTTTGACATAGCTAGTAGTTTTGGGTAGAAAATAGACATTCATGATGGAAAAAGCTGTAAGTAAGGAGATACTATAAACGATGTTCTAATCTTTAAGTTGTTTGAAGATTAAAGAATCATTCCGTAACCATTTGATGTGCATCTGAGCTGTGAATGGAAACAAATTTCCATTTGTCATCTGAATATTACATAATGACATCTGCACAAAGAGCAAGTGGTTGATTTGTAACCTAGGCTACATTGACTGTAAATGTTTTAAAATTGATTTGGCAGGCTCTACCAACGTACTGGCACATTCTCTCCATGGGACCCCTCACGTGGTAACTGCAACTTTGCACATTATAATGGGTAAGAATTATTTCAAAGGAGTGAGTTTTATAAGCAAGGTTCTATATTACTATAAGGGAGGTTATTTTATTCCCATCAGACTTGCCTGAAGAGAGACAGGTTCTTTGTCTCTTAAAGCAGAGAAATGTTGAATTAAAACCCAAAGGTCAATTATGCAACACTTCTCTGTTTGGACTGCCTATCTTTTCAGAATACAGATGCTATAAAGAGCAGTAAGTAAAGTTTGCTATAATAGTGATAGAAAAAAATACATTGTAATGATGTGTAAGATCATGATTTTATAACCACATCAAGAAAATCCATGCACACTATTCCAATATATCAGATACTGTTGCTGGATTGTACCAATACTCTAGGGCTAGGATTATGTTATTGAAAGAAAGGGAAAAAAAAGTACATGATAAAACTTTTCAGCCACTGTACATCCACTCGACCTTTTATTATCCCAATTCATGGGAAACATATACACTCAGATAAATGCAATGCAAAGCTGCTGCTAAATCTGTTTACTTTTCAGACATCCTAACCATGCTTTATATAAAATAGCTATAAGCTGCAAAATCTACTGCCTTGTGTTTCTTTCCTTAGAACCTGAAAAAGATTCAAATGGCAATTCCAGTAGTTGTAGGTAAAGATGGAGAGAAAGCAAAGATATTCATTATGGTATAAAGTAGCTCGAGATCTGAAAGTAAATAAATGTGCTCTTCTGTGTTTGCCATTTTGACAACTGGCACCCTTGCACATTTGAGTAATATTTAATATAATATTCAAGGGCACATACAACCGGTCGATGTCTGCACCTTCAGCACCACTGGCAAGCTTCTTCGCTTCGGGTTCTCGGCCATGTTTGGCTTTGGTGGGAGGACTTTGGCTCTGGCAGAAAAACATCGATGGATGTCCCCTACCCAACGGAGGGATTTTGCTGTAATGAAGGCACTGGCAAAACTTAAGTAAGTCTTTTTTTTTTTCCTTCTTAAACCAAGAATCTTTTATCTCAGAATCAGTGAGTGTTAATAACAAATTTCATTGTATTTTAGGCCAGAGGACTGTGAAATATCGTTTTTACCATTTAACAGCTCTCCAGATTTACAAGAAAGGTAGGTAGAAAGCTCAAAGCAACATCTACATCTGTATCTTTCTTTAAAGCATAAAATAGTTTGATATAAGCAGTTGGTTAGATTGTGATCTTTGGTTGCTTTTCTAACATATTAGTGAATAATATAGACTCATGGGGTCTTACAGATTCTAGTAGGCCATGTAGTCTGGTTTCTGTCTCCAGATACAACCATTAATTCATCCCGTCCATCCACCCAACAGCTGTTTATTGAGTGCCTAATATAGTCCAAGCACGTTGGATACATGAGCCAGAAAAATAGACAAGTAAACAAAACCCATAGTTTTTGTTGTCATGAGAGTTTGTTGGGTGTGGAGTACAAATATTAATCAAAGTCACAAAAAGGAAGTGCTGTAGTCTTTAAAAAAAAATGAAAATCATTTTTACTGGTGATGCTACCTAGAAATGAATCAATGCAATATAATTTAGTAATGGAATTATGCACATATTTTTACTTACTGTCTAATATAAGAAAACATTTAATATATATAATGCAGGAGTCTGTAATTTTCTCATATTTAATAGATGTTATTTTTGTCATTACTTTTCCCTTTGTTTTCTTATTTTTAGGAGGGCACAGGGATCTCCCAAATCTGGTGAGCCTAGAAGTATCTCCCTGAGAACTGACGCAGGTTCTAGTGCCATTTGGCTGTGTTGAGGGAAGGTAACGGTCACTTTCCTATCTTTAGACGGCAATGATCAGTGGCAAATGATCCAGGGTCCGTTCTTGAATGTCAGCATTATGGCAATTCCTTGCCTGTGTTCAGTGGCACCTAGAGGCTTGGCACCTGATACCAGGTGAGTAAGTGTTTTTATTGAATCATTAATACTTTCCTATAAACCAAAATTTTCTTTCAGAATACCTGCCCCTCCTTGCCCCAAAACTTGGCTAGCTAGAATATTATGAAGAGGTATTCTGTCCTTGACTGTTTAATATCAGAGATTTTCAGGAATTTGTCCTCAGAGTAGGTTCAGAACAGCTATTAACCTGGAAAAAATGATCATGATCAGACAGTTACTTTGATTTTTTAAATATCACTGAGGGTAAAATATTCCTTGGGTTTTATTGACATGATTCTATTATGTTATTTTATGTCACTTTGCTTGCTTTATTTATTTAGGTTTATTTACCGGTTGTTGAGAATATTATATTTAATTCTGGTTTCCAATTTTAGTGCAGACACAAATACCCATAACATGAAAAGCATGTATTTGTGTATATTTGATACCTTTAATCAAAAGAAACGTTTTTGTTACACTTAATGTGAATAATGGTACATGTGAATAAAAATCTACTACCCACATTTTATATAAAATACCATGAGACATTTTACATATTGTTTCATCCATAAGATATAGCTTTTCCATCTCTTACACATTCTTTTCAGTGGTTGTCCATTATTGGTATGAAAATTTCTCTCCCTTTTCCTTAGAGCATAGAAGAAAAGATCATGAATGTTGTATAATGTAGTCAAATCTAGATTTTCCCTGGAGGTGGAATAAAAGAATGACTAATGTACTTTGGCAATCTATAACATTATTGTAATGATTAGTTTCAACTTCCCTCCAAAATATTTAACTAGAATGATTATGAGTAAAAATTAAGCACATTAAAAAATACTGTTTCAGTGTTGTTTATTTTCAGTTGGGAAGAGATGGCATGACAAGTCGAAGCATTGAGCTCTGAGAATTAAGAACTCTGGTTCTGTGATCATTTTTAATTTGTGTGCCTCTGAACAATCACTTAAGCTTGGGCTCTTCTTTTCCTTCTACATAAACGGAGTGAATGACGGATAATCTCCAACGCTCCATATAGCTCTAACATGAGCGTCCATAGATTTAAAGAGCTCTTTTTTGTTGTTGTTGTTATTCTTGGAACAACTTTGTATTTCCACTGAAATTGAGCTAGAAGTCATTCACATGTATTTCTGCAAATGACCTTCTAAAGCTACATACATTTGTGAGTGGCTTTTTTGAGCACTGAATCACACATGCTAAATTTACACTCTTTTATATTGAACCAAACAGCTATGCAAGATTAAAATGCTCGGTCATTTAACCGAACATGTGTGGCAGCATTTGTTCATTTCGTGTCATCCATACAAGGGCCAGTTTGATTTAGTTTCCTGTGTCACTTAGACCTGCCCATAAATAAATATTTAAATCAACGTTAGATTTTAGAAAGTGTTGAGCTGTTTGTTATACCACTGGTACTATAGTAACTATTTTATAATACATCTTTAAAAAACATGTAGAATCCTTAAGTAAATACATTGGATTTTAAATTACATCTTGATATATGGATAGGGTGCATAATGGTTCATTTTATAAAAAGCCCCGAACTGAAGAGCTTGCTGAGAAGAAGGCAATTGTTTAATAAAAGCATTTTTGAAAGGCTGCGTCATTTAAAAAATAACAGCAAAATATGATTTAAGAATTTTAAATAAATTTAATATGATGATTTATCTCTCCTGCCTAAAACTTCTAGTAAACATTATATATTTTAGAAATATTGATATAGAGTCAATTCTGATGTAATCTCTTAATAAACTTTGATGTCAAATACAAATATTTAATTTCAGATTAAATAATGGAAGTATGGCTCTTATAATTGCACGGAACACTTCTCGACCGGAATTTATAAAACACCTGAAAAGATACGCCAGTGTTAAAAATCAGGTATAGTAAATTCTTTTTGTTACTTATATGCAAAGCTATTAAGCACGGACAGTGATACGTTGCAAGAGCTGACATCAAGTCTTGCCTCATAAGAAGGCTTTATTTTCTTCCAAATACATTAATTTTTTTTCAACATGTACTTCCTCCAAATTTTGAAAAGCATCCACCAGTACTAATATAGATTGGCCTTTTTTTGAGCTATGGCTTGGTGGTTATATATTTGTGTCTTGTTGGCTTGTTTGGGTTTTTGTGTAAAAAGAAAATAGAAAATTTAGTGTTGTATTGAAATTATGAAGTAAATTAAGGTTAAAATTACATACTGGGATACTTTTCAGAATGAGAAGTAGTGAACCATCTTTAGGTTGAAATGAATGTTCACATACATTAACAATTGTAGAGCATATTGAAAACCCATCATTTGCGGTGTGACTCATCCTACCTCCTCATCTCTGTGTATAGTCCCTGGAAGGTAAAAGTTCCATTTCAGGTTCTTTCGACTCCATCCTATATCTGGACAGTTTCCACTGCCCATGCATTTCTACATTCACATTGGCCATTGTTTTTAGGAGGGAGTTTAAAACCCTTAAATGCTAGAGTTCCCCAGGGATTTGTTGGTAGCCTCCTTGTCTTCTCATGACACCTCCTCCTGGGTGATCACGTGGCCGCCTGTTTTGAACTATCTGAGTGTTGCCCACTTTCAAGAGTTCTGTCTTCTCTTCTGACCTGCAGGATCACTGTGGTTTCCTCGGTGCTGCGGTTATAAAACTCACAGGCATCTTGTGTCCATAGCTGACCTTATTGTCTTTTCCCCTAAAGGTGCTCCTTCCATGGTTCCCGACACAGGTCAGTGGCATCACTCCACCCATCCAGGAGTTGCTCTGACTTCTCTGTCTTCCTCATTCCTCACAACCCACCCCCCAAGCAGGTCTGTTTGTTCCCCTCTTAAATGTTTCTGAGATTGCTCCCTCTCCTTACTTCAAAACTCATGCCTTTTCGCTTCTAATAGCCTTCTTTCTGGTCTTCCTTTTCCCTGGTCTTGTCTGTCTTCCAAACTTCCTTCTAAGGGGCTTTTTCTAAAACACACTTCTGATTTCTCTTCTGCTTAATTCCACAGTGCCTCTCTCATTGTCATCAGGCTAACATCTAATTTCCCCAGCATGTTCATGGCCCTTTGTATTCTGGCCCTTGCCCACTGAAGGCTCACCTCTTTACCATCCTCTCCCAGAATTCCTGTTTTTGTCATTGTATCAGTTTGCTAGAGCAGCCGTATGAATATTACAGACTGGGAGGCTTAAGCACAGAAACTCATTTCTTCACAATTCTGAATGGGAGAAGCCCCAGAAGGTGGGTGTCTCCTGAGGCCCCTCTTGGCTTGCAGAGGGCTGCCTTCTGGCTGTCCTCTGTGTCTGCACATTCCTGGTATCTCTCTGCGTCCGTTTCCTCTTCTTACAAGGACACCAGTCCTGCTGGGTTAGTGCCCACCCCAGTGACCTCATCTTAACTGATTACATCTGCAGAGACCCTATTTCTGAAGATGACATTCACAGGTAGTAGGGGTTAGGACTTCTAGATACCTTTATGAGGGACACAGTTTAGCTTATAATAGCCAGTTACTAATGACTCATTTCAAACTCATTGTTTACAAGGAATGACGAGGTAGACAATGAATGATTAAGGAGGAATTTTTATAAGTGCGCAGTATGAAGGGTGTCTGCAAGGCTGTACCCTGAGAGGGGAAACCTGATGCAGAGACTTAAGCATTTTCAGAGAACTGCTTGGGGCCCTCTGATCAGAACAGCCGATGCCACCATATAACCCCAGTGTAATCCACTGAAACCCAGTGTATGATACAGTATGAACTGGAAAATCTACTGGACTGTGTTTTCTACTATGTAAAATAAGGGTGTTTGGAAAATTTCAGTTTTCTGTTAACTTTTAAGTTTCTGTGCTTCATTGAGGTTTATATGTGGAAGGAGGAAGAGAGAACATGTAGATCAGCAGTTCTCAACCTGTGGGTCGCGGCCATCGGAAAACACATGTAGCATATCAGATATTTACATTACTATTCATAACAGTAGCAAAATTACAGTTATGAAGTAGCAAGGAAAATAATTTTATGGTTGGGGGTCACCACAGCATGAGGAACTGTATTAAAGGGTCGCGGCATTAGGAAGGTTGAGAACCACATTGTAGATAATATGAAGAATAAGTCTCATGTCATTTATCTGAAAACTAAAATAAATGAGTAGTTACTCTGCACTTCTGCTAGAGTAAGTAGGTTATTTTTTCACTTGTTTCCTTAAGCAAACAAGAAAAATTGAAATTTGAAGTTTACTTTAGTCCAGGGGTTCTCAACCTTCTGGCCCTTTAAATACAGTTCCTCATGTGGTGACCCAACCATAAAATTATTTTCGTTGCTACATCATAACTGTAATGTTGCTGTTATGAATCGTAATGTAAATATCTGATATGCAGGATGGTCTTAGGCGACCCCTGTGAAAGGGTGGTTCGATCGCCAAAGGGGTCGCGACCCACAGGTTGAGAATCGCTGCTTTACACTATTCTAAACAATTATCTTGCAACCTGTGGTCACCTTTAAAGTGGGTTCATGAAGCCAGCAAACACCTGTGAAACAGTCGATTGAATTTGTTGTTTTTTTTTTGCCTTCGTAAGTTTAGGCCTAGGTTCTTCTTAATTAAATTCCAAGTGTGAAACTGACACTAGACCTCGCTTTCTATCAGCTAAACTAGGTGACAAGTTACTAATCAAGTCAGTGGATTATATAAATCTTCTGTATCAACAGACCAGTATTAAGGATTGTCTTTGGAAATTCTACGATATCATTACTATATACAATTTCATAGAGATTTCCTGTTTTGTCATCCAACAAGTTTGGCCAGCTGCTAGATCTAAATGAGGTGGAAAGCTTCAGAAGAAGGGTTCCTTCTTCCAGAGAAACTGGGGAACCCTGGTTATAATTAGTTTCAAAGCATGCATGTTGATATTTACTTGCAAGAGAGAGCACAGTGAACTTTCTTAATGTGCACTAGCAGCTAGGGATAAAGGAAGCACCCTGATTATTTGCATTTTTTAAATTGTTGACAATGTTACAGATGTCTCCCATTTTCTCCCTTTTGCCCCATCTCAGACCTTCACCATGCTATTGTCTGTGTCCATTGGTATGCATATATGTTCTTTGGTTAATCTCTTCCTGTCCCCTCTCACCCTCTCCCCTCCCGAGATCTGTTATTCTATTCCATGCATCCACACTTCTGGACCTATTTTGTTCGTTAGATTCTATATATGAGTGAGATCATGTGATATTTGTCATTCTCTAACTGGCTTAGTTTGCTTAGCATAATACTCTCCAGGTCCATCCACGCTGTTGCAAAGGGTAAGAGCTTCTTTTTTTATAGCCACATAGTATTCCATAGTGTAAATGTACCACAGCTTTAAAAAAAAATCTTTATTGTTGAAAGTATTACATTTACATATGTCCCCTTTCCTCCCCATTGACCCTTTCTAGCCACTTTCCCTCCCACCCCCCACCTTCGTCACCCTATTGTCTGTGTCCATGGGTTATGCATATATGCATACAAGTTCGTTGGTTGATCTCATCCCACCCACTCACCCCAGCCTTCCCTCTGAGATTCTAGTCTGTTCCATGCTTCTATGTCTCTGGATCTATTTTGTTTATCAGTTTGTTGCTCATTAGATTCCACATATGAGTAAGATCATGTGATACTTTGTCTTTCCCTGACTGGCTTATTTTGCTTAGCATAATACTCTCAAGGTCCCTCCCAAGGTCTCAAAGGGAAAGTGACTCTTCTTTCTTACTGTAGCAGAGTATTCCATGGTGTAAATGTACCACAGCTTTTTTATCTATTCATCTACTGGTGGGCGTTTCAGGATTCTTAGAATATATTTCCAGAAGTGGGATTGCTGATCAAATGGCAGATCCATTTTTAATTTTTTGAGGAACTCCATACTGTTTTCCATAATGGCTATACCAGTCTGCATTCCTGCCAGCAGTGTACCAAGGTTCCCTTTTCACCATATCTTTGCCAGCACTTGATGTTTGTTGATGATAGCCACTCTGGCGGGTGTGAGGTGATACCTCATTGTCATTTTAATTTGCATCTTTTTGATGATTAGTGATGTTGAACATTTTTTTTCATATGTCTATTGGCCATCTGTATGTCCTCTTTGGAGAAGTGTCTATTTAGGTCCATTTGTTTTATTTAGTTCAATTTTCCATTCGTTGAGACTTACACTGTTGAAGAAGTAAAAGTTTATCCAAGGAATAAAACAAGTGCACACAGTCTAGAGGAGGAGGATCAACCACATGAAACTGCTTCAGAAAACAGTTTCCCCTGGAATGTAGATGGCGATTTAATGGAAGTTACATCAGAGGTCCACGTTAAGTAAGTCTAATTATTTCACTGCCTTCTATGTCCACCAGTAGACACAAAACTACTAGTATAATGGAAGCAAGCAATTGGCTAGATTTCTTTTTAAATTAGCAAATCAGGGAAGGATAAACAGATAAATATGTAATTTAAGTATGACTTTTCATTTATTCATCAATTGTTATGGAGAGTTAACACATTTTCTTTGGTTATAAGTCTACACTATACAGATAATGCATGTCTACAATTTCCATTTTGAATTTGAAAAACATGAGTCAAAAGTTTAAACCTTGTGACACTGAGTAGCAGATTATTACAATTTAATCCATTAGTCTTATACTATATAACACTTCCTACTCAGCAGTTCCATGTGATTTACATATCATTTAATTAAGTAACAAGAGCAACTGGTGAGCTCTCTATATGTACAATTGGCTGCATTTTACAGAAACAATGGAGAATATTAGTCAAGAAGTCTTTATACTAATTCAGTGCTGATTTATTACACATCCTGGCCCCAGTTTCTCTAGATTTCATCTCTGACATGAATGTGTATGTTTTTGTTGGCTATCATTAGACTTGCACTTGGTATTAAGCACTGTACTCAATTGGTATATGTGTGAAAAATAACAGGTTGATAAAATAATCAATTACACATATTTTATTCTTTGCAGATTACACCCAAGACTTATCAATCTTTATGGTGAAAGCATGGAAGAAATGAATGATTCCAAAGTAACATGTAATTGTTTATAACAGAAACATATGAACTAAAATCTTAATATGAATGGACATATTTTAAACAGATATCCTAACAGGAAAAAAAAAATCTTTTAAAGAAATTAAAATTGCTTGCTACTTTTGACATTGCTAAAAATTAGCATTGAGGGTTTGAATATACCAAACATGATTTGAATTCTGGGGTTTTTTTTGGAATGTCTTTATATCTACTTTTTAACCTAGATATGTAATTCCAAAGTGAAATAATTTACATTCTTTCATTTTTCAGGACCATCAATTCTGTTGTTAAATATCCTGTAGTCTGGTACGCATAGACCAGAGTTCATGTACGAATGCCCTGATTTTCCTAATGAGGGACTTGTCCAGTGAGGTTAAATTTCAAAATTATACGACTCAGTCTGACCAGAAATAGAACTACTATTTTCAAAATTTCTCTAATAACTAATTTTTAAGTTGTTATGGTACCAATTTTACGAATATTCTCTGAAAGTTGAAAATGCAAGTTGATTTTCTTACTTCAAAGTGGTAGGGGTTTTATAATTCATAGTTTATTAAATTTTATTTTAAACTATGCAAAATATCTAACTGGGCAGAATCTGGCCCATTAGGGAGCTGTGCTCTCTTGCTCCTGACAGTCATGTGTTCTGGCCATTATAACGTAGCTTTCAATAGCACCTGAAATGCTGTCATTTCTGAATAGGAAAGAACCAAATTTAAGTTTCCTCAGGGATCATCCTTGAGAAAGAAATTCTAAATTTGGGCTTAATTTTCCGCCAGTGATTCTATACATTTTCCTGAACAGCTTCTATTCAAAAAAGTATACTTTAAATTTTATAAATGTAATCAGATTATATTGGCACACAGAGTTCACAGGAGGTTTCATGTTCGTGCATCCCGCACTTTCCACCAATCACAGACTGTAGGCTTGTGATGGATAAACTTACACAGCAACTAGGTAGTCTGAGGAAGATGGCTTTTGGCAGGGACTTCCTATAAATATTTCCTATGGAATATTTTCCATAATAGTAAAGACTGACCTCTAATTTATCTATTTGATCACATCTTGTAACAGATTTTCAAAATTTGGCCACTGTCTTCTTATATATATATAAAGCCAGATTTAGCTCAGTTCAGATGAAATTATATCCTAAGATCAGCATCTAGTTCATATGTATGAATAAATAATACAAAAGATTATCTTTAAATGTCTTAAAATTTTAAAATATAAATTATATTATAAAAAGGAATCTAAGATAACCAATAAAAATTTAAAATGTTTCACTGATCACTAAAACATATACCATGGAAATTTTGATGCTATATTTATATTCACTGGATATAAGCTAAATCTATTTTAAAATTATAAATTATGTTTCCCCATTTCCATGCAGAAGAGACTGATCTTATAAGCATTTAACACTTACATTTGAATAGAAAAGGGTAATATCCAGTTACTATTTACAGAGTATCAGTATGATAGATTTCTCCTTAACCACTGTTTTTACAGAGCTTTGATTTTAAAAAATTATTTGTGAGGTACAGTTTTCATATTTTACATATACCAGTTAAAGTGCAACATTCACAATCTGTTTCAGAATATAAATTAGAATTTTAAGTACTGTTGTTTTGTAAACAAGAAAATTGACTAATGATAGATTTTTAAAATTTACTCTGGGGTACCCTTAAAAAAATTGTTACAGGAGAGACTTATGGATTTATACCTATGTGAACATATATGTATACTTCAAAGTTATGTATGTACAGAAAGAAGAAAGAAATCCATAGTTGTATAAACAACAATTACCCAGAAGTCATCCCATTAAGCTCAAACCAGTGTATAAAAGTTCAGTCTGAAGTTTGCTCTTCAGGCCCATTAATCATAGACTGCTGAATGGTTGTTGATCAAAGCCCATAGGAAATATATTACAAGTTAAGGGCTTAAAGGTAAAATGCTTTCTTTAAAAATATTCAGCCGAATTTTTTCAAAGAGCTGTTTCATTCATTAGGAAACAGCTCTTTGAAAAAATTCGGCTGAATATTTTTAAAGAACATAATTCAAACAAGTCTCAAAGATTAGAAATTTATTTTGCTGAAGCAAGTATATATGTTGAAGTCCAAGACTTCTTCAATCAAGTTTTATGATTTAATTCAGATGCACTTTTATTTCCAAATATCCTCAAGGGATTATTTATCTTAAATGTTTTAGTGTTTTATATCCATTTAATAACTGAAACAATACCTTTTTCATTTGCCTTAAGACATAGTATGTCACAAGGTTATGAGTAAAAAGTACATAAAAGAACTCTGGGCAAAGCAAAGTTCATGGTTTCTTGTAAACAATGTCTTAAATTTCTTTATTATATACCTGAGTCTTAGTTTTCTCAATTTAAAAGAAATCTTTAATCATCATCATCATCATTGCTTTTACTGTTAATGTAATTCCAACTGTCTCTTCTGTTTTCTTCTTGTAGGATGGATTTGTACTGTCTTTTAAAGAAGCCAGCCTGAAAAAAATCATTGTATAATCACTAGTGTGCAATTATTACACTCATATAAAATATCTAAACAGTCAATGGCAAGTTAACATCGGTGATACTTTCTATGACTAAGTAAAACAACATATAACAAAACCAAATATTTCATAGGCTAACTGATATAAACAAGAGTTAATTGACACCATTTGAGGACCTGCTATAGTTCTTAAACTGTGTCCCATGTAGTCAGTAAAAATTAATTTGGAAAATATGGGATTAAAGAGCAATTACTGCAGGACTTACTAATGCAGGTGTAAACTCCCTAAAATTGACATTCAACATAATGTGCAGTGTTTCTCAAATGTTCTTTTTTAAATGAGTTATCTTTAAAGAAGGCATATTTTTCTAGAACTCTGATATGGAAGTTAGGAGAAATATGGTGAAATCAGTACTGTATATTCACTTGGGAGGCACAAATTGGCTTTACGAAAGTCAAGGGTGGCATTTTGAGTGGGTTAACATTGGTAATTATTAAAGAAAGGCTTACCTTCCACATAACATATGAAATCAACAAAAGTAAAATAAGTCCAAGTATCAAGCTACTTGAAATAATTGCTAAGGTCAGATGACGTGTGGGTCTTTGATGATGTAGTCCTTCGAGCCAAACCTACATATTAACCAACATAAAGAAGCACCAGTTTAAAAGTTTGCTTGTTTCCTTTGCAGCCCCTCCTCAATCCCCAATAGTATTTAGAACAACCCATCCCATTCTCTTGCTGGTTCCTGATCAGAAACAGTAAACAGTAAGTACAATGGACTTTTTCTGTGGTTCTTCCTCCAATCCATCCTAAACTCCTTAAAAAGCTGTCATTCCCTCTTTCCAGGTGTGGAAAATACCAACTCTCAGGAAAGTATTTCAAGCCCTCCATGAACTAGTAAAAAAATCTATTTTCCTGACTAAACACCCTAACAATACTATTTTTCCTACAGTCTTAATGTTTCAGTTTAACTTACGTGTGCAACATTGCCATCCTTGTTTAGTTCAATAATTTTTGGATGTGGCTCTGGAAAAGCTGTTGCTCTTATTTCAAACTTGAGTGCTGAAGTCTCATCCTGTTTAATAAACGAAAGATCTCTATTGATGCATAGTGTTATTTTATGAAGACATATTAACCGAACTAATTTCTCACGATCCTTACCTACTATCTAGAAGTTTTCATAATTAATCTTCCACAATTTACTTCACCATTTGTAATTAATTGCAATGCTTATTTTGATTATAAAGGCATGGTCTTGGTATTAATTTATATGGCACCATTTTGTTGGAAAAAATTTTTTTTAAATATTCATTTTTTTTTTCTTTTTACAGAGAGGAAGGGAGAAGGAGAGGGATAGAGTTAGAAACATCGATGAGAGAGAAACATTGATTCAGCTGCTTCCTGCACACTCCTTACTGGGGATGTGCCCGCAACCAAGGTACATGCCCTTGACCGGAATTGAACCTGGGACCCTTCAGTCCGCAGGCCAATGCTCTATCCACTGAGCCAAACCAGTCAGGGCTTATTGAAATTTTTTTTATTAAACATAGCCACTTTGCAGATAACTTAATTTAAATATTATGTGTTTGTAGTGTATTTTCCCCTGGGTATTGAATTTTTAACCCCAAAATAAGATAAGACTTTCTCCACTTGATAAACCCTTCCTAAAATTCATTTTATTTGGGCTTCTTTTTATTTCTTTCTAAGTTGTGCTGCTCTGATCAAATACACATAGTCTACCTAATACTGTAACAGAAAAATCTGGTACAAATAAGTTATAGCATTCAGATATCAAATCAGTAGGTTGATGAACTCAGAGAACTTTACTATTTAATACAGAGACTTATAAGCCAGAATCCCCAAACACTAAGGACTTTTGAAATTGTATGCAAAATTGAGGTGTTTTTTTAAGTATGCGCATTCATTGGGGAAGATGAGAATATATTCTTGAAGGTCTTAAAAAGTTTTTTTGTTATTGTGTTTTAAAGACAATTTTACTTTTTAGCTTTATTAAATATTAGATTTTAAGCATAATTTAAAATAGTTTGGAAAGAACTTTAAGGTTATACAAAATGTTAAGGCAGTCAATTTCTTTGATTTAATCAAGGTCTAAAAATAGTTGAACATACTTCCTAAAATAAACATCTTAATTACCTATTTAATTACTAAAAACCATGTCATTTAGACAATGTATTCAGCTAAAGTAAAAGGGGAGCGATCAACCGCAACCAAAGGACTTGTATGCATGTACATAAGGATAACCAATGGACACAGACACCAGAGGGGTAAGGGGCGGGGAGGAAATGGGGGATAAGGACACATACGTAATACCTTAATCAATAAAGAAAAAAACTGAAAGAGTTAAGTTTCTCTAAATTTTATTTGTTGAATGCTTCCCTATATACCCGTGATGGCGAACCTACGACACGCGTGTCAGAGGTGACACGCGAACTCATTTTTTTGGTTGATTTTTCTTTGTTAAATGGCATTTAAATATATAAAATAAATATCAAAAATATCTTTTTTTTTTTTACTATGGTTGCAAATATCAAAAAAATTTCTGTATGTGACACGGCACCAGAGTTAAGGTTTTTCAAAATGCTGACACACCGAGCTCAAAAGGTTCGCCATCACTGCTATATACCATCCTACTTAGATATAGTTTGCAGATTCTGTATGGACTTACCATTTCTAAGATGGATGGCCGGCCTTCCAGCTGAATGTGAACACTGGCTTCTTTCCCACTTTCCATTTTTCCAAAATTGCATGAGAAATTCAAACAATGTGGATCAGGTTTTGTGCAGTACTTGAAAGAATACCAAAAAGCTACATTAAAATTTCAACATTTTTTAGAAGATGGCTAAAATAATTTACATGGAATTAAAGATCTGTTTCTGTTAGTGGCATTTTAAAAATCTTACTTTAAACAATTTAAACAAATGTTTGTTTTATAAAACAAAGTATTTGAACTGGAGCATGTGTTCTTATGAACCTAACCGTCTGGGATAGATGTTAAAAAGAAAGACTCCTAATCAGAATCTTGCCAAGTTGGATGTTCTCTGTTTATTATAAAAGTTGAATAATTTGAATGCTAAGATTGCTTGTGTTGTTTTTTTTTTCTCATAAATTCAATTAACTGAAAAGAGTCAAAGTTCTTTTGAGTAGCCTTTGTGAAATGAGATTAAGAGGGTATGGAGAAATGTCTGGCTGGCACAGAATGGGCATTTGTCAGACAAATAATTAAAATGTATATAGTTAACCCTGGGTCTATCTCAAATTTCCAATCATGTCTGTTCCTCACATGCAAGAATATTACTTGTTTCTCTCCTAACCCAACTGACAGCTCAAACCCATTGACTTTAAGCATTTCAGTTCTGCAGGTTGGAAAACAAAATCAATGAAAAACTGAAACTCACCAATAGCCTCTTATCAGTCCTCGAAAAGAATTTATGTATGTCTCTTAGGGCCTCCATTGCATCTTTTTTCTTTTCTGATGTGCACATTCTTTGATAATTTTTAAAATGGCATTCTCCTGAACTAGTCTATAAAGATAGGAAGCAAGAAAAGTGTTATAATTCAATATTGGAAAGAACAACAAAAGCTACATGGTTTTAAAAGTTCCAATAAAAATGAAGTTCCAATTGCTTGATTAGCTTTTCTAAAAATATCAAGTACTTCTGAAAGTGTGAAAATATTTTTGACAGATATTTGGGAGAGATTAAATCTCTGCAGCAAAAACACAGCAAACTCAGAAAAATTTTAGAGGGTTGGATATAGGTCCTCAACTAATCAAATGGCCTTAACCTTACAGAAAATTAGGGCAATGTAAAAAAATGGGCATTTGAGCATTAGCATGAAATTCAACATTTCTCGGGCTTTAGACACTATGTCCTACCATCTAAATTTGGAATTCAAGTAAGGTTTTAAAAAATTAGAACACAAACCCAATTGGTAGGCTTATTGATTGATTGCTTGTCTTGAAACTGGGAGAGTAAAAGCAATTCTGATGGAATCAACAACATAAGAATACTTATTCTTAAGTAGTGATTTGAATATTCTTTCTTTAAAAAAGGCTGAAATACTAATTTTGTTCCCCAACAGTGGTCTCAAGTTTTATGGTAAATTCTATCAAATTAGTCCCACAGGTCCATATCACAAAGAAAATGTACTGAAATAGTAGAGCGTAATTCTGTTATTGTATATGTCAAATGCAGGGGTTCTAATGCAATGTATAATAGTCAAGGTGTACTCAATGAATGCAGGGTGAATTTATAGCTGAGAGTGTGATTGAAGTTAACAGACATTTCCATTTCAGCAGTATTACTTACAATAAAGGAGGGAACAGATTTTTACCTGGACATCCAAAATGTTGAACAACTTATCAGTTTGGGGGATAAAAGAATTTGGGACCATTATTTCCATACTAACATTTGGAGCCATGCTAGGGCCTGTGTTGATAACCTGGTAAGAAGGAAAAAAAATGAAACTGTTAAATGTTTTCATAAATGTAAGTACAGATATAAATGAGCTCTTAGGCGAGCCCATCTGTTTCATGAAACATTTCTAGTGGTAGAGATTTGTAGTTGGCAGCTACACCACAAAGGGAGACAGAATGTTGACAGCGAGAACTTAAAAAAATTTGCTAAGAAGTACAACCTTTAGTCTTTACTCCCAGCTCTCTCCTTTTGCTATTAATTAGGACAGAATGTCCAGGCAGATGTTTTATTGTTGTCTAAAGAAAGAGACATCAACAGTGTACATTTGTATGGCACATTCTGTATCTAAAATGCCATGACCAATCGGTCCTCATCACTATCCCATCAGATGGGGCAACATTTAATTATTTGCCAGCTCAAAAAAAATGCTAAGAGGTGTTAGTCAACGATGCGCCCAAGATAAAAATGAAAAGAATTGGGACAAAACCCAGGTATTCTAATTTAAATCCTATGATGTTTTCACAAACCACTCTGTGCAGAGGGGATGTCAGCAGTAAGTGCATAAAATGTATTTTAATTCAGGATTATTATAGTGCTGATACACTCAGAAAACCACAAAGGGGTAGGTTATTCGGTTTTAGAAAAAATTCAATAGGTTTTTAAAGAATAATGCATAAGGGAGTGATATTTCATTATTGTTGATAAATTTGGGGATTGCAGATCCCTATAAAAGGAAATTGGGCCAAAATATTGCCTCCTGAGAGCTTCACTATAAAACCAATACAAAGTCAGAAATGAGATGTACCACAATACCTGGTTGAAACAGCATGACTCACAGACTTGCAATACTGTTTTGAATGCGTATGATATAAATGAAGAAAGTGTCTCTGGCTTTGGGACACATGGTAATTGCTCAGCCATGCAAGCCAGGGGCAGTTTCAAAGGCAGTGCCCAGACCTTGGGACAAGTTTTCCCGAAGCCTGCAAATAATCATTCTAACCTACAATACCTTCCATCTGTATTTGCCGGGTAACATTTAGACCTCTAAGAATGTATTCATACTTACTCAGACTCACCAAACCTACAGGACTTCAAAATAGAGGGCTAAATTTTGTCAGTACTGCTGTGTGTTAGTATAACAAAAACGACTGTATGTAGACTCAATAGGATTTCAAGGTCATTCTTCTTCCACAGATCTGGGGCAGGGCCCAGGAATTTGCATTTTGGACAAGCACTCCGGGTGATTCTGATGCACATTTTGAAAAGCATTGCCTTACAAACTATCATGATGTACCGAAATCCAGACCCACACCCCGTAGATTGTTACATAGCTCTAAGGATATTTGGGCAGTACTTTTGGTTCAAAAAATATTTTTGTGGACATTATCTCCAATTATTTACTAATCATCAACATCCATGATGCACCAAAAATATCAGTTGATAGTAAATAAACATTTTAAGTTGTCTTTATATTAGTATACTAATATTTCTGGAAAATGACACTATACTTTTTAAAAAGATTATTGAATAAATGAGGCATCGCTTGCTACAGGTAACCTATCAATAGCTTGAAAGGAGACCTTAAATGGAGTTGACTTGACTTGGTCATTTTAGGGCTTTTAAATGCTTCAACTAAGATGAGAGTTCACTGATTTGCACCTAAACATGCCTTCCCTTGGCCTAGCCTGTTTTTTGTTTTTTTTTTTCTAGGCACCTCTAGCAGATTCTCTTCCTCCCATAACTTTGCTAGCTTCAAATGTTACCTCTGTTTCTACTAGCTCATTCCCACCTGTACCGTAAGGAGATGTGGGCTTGAGTAAGAGGGACAAGAACAGTGGGAGGAAAGGGCATGGGCACCCATGTGCCAGCTCCTTCCTTATCCTCACCAAACTGTGCCGGCCCAAGGCTGAGGGACATCACAGGGATAGGACGTCCTCTCGAGCAATGCACCAGCCACAGTCTTTCGGTTTGTTACAAACATCAACACAACCAACTTTTCTTACGTGGAAAGTGAAGTTCATTTTCTCTGTCATGCACGTTTCGGGCTCATGGTCCTCCTTGGATCCATACACAAGTGAAGTTGGATTTATAAACCTAATAGAAACAAATTCACATTTAGTGTGTTTTTCAGTGTTACAGTCTCATTCATTCATTTATGAAGTATATATGGGATGTGTGCCAGGTGCCAGGCTGTGCTAGGTGCAAGGAGGCCAATATTCATAAGACACTTGGCCCACTCGAGATTTGTACAGTTTACTCGAACTTGGGTAGTGGTCTTTCTTTTGATGAGGTGTTATAAACAGTCTTCCTCTACAGTTTGGATTACAGCTTATCCCTTAAATATGCTATAATTTAGACAACAGGCACTTTCTTAAGCACAAATACTTTCGGTTTCTTGGTAAGATAGTAATTTTAGTAAAGATGTTCATGAAATTAGAAAGCCATGTGCTCTGACTTGGGTGACAGACTCTTTCCAACACTATGGCTCATTCTACTGATTTATGTAAATCTGGCAAATATGATATAAATTCTTAGCCTTCCCCTATGACTTCAATATGCTCCTATACTTCAATCTACCTTACCTATTTTTTGAGTTATTTCTTCCCATCTCCTAATTCCTGCTGGCTATTTGTAGTGAACCCAGACCTGGGGAACAATTTGAGCAGCAAGAAGTATGGCAAAATTTTTGTTAGAACACAAAGTTGTTACCCTTTTACCTGTGATTATATATATGTATGGTCAGTAGTGAACTTTAAGAAATACTTTTCTAGGGAAATCCTGACTCTACAAGTTGCTTATATTTGGCAGCTGATATGATGCAATGCAAATTAGGGACCCATTACACAGGAAAGAAATTAGAAATATTCAAATGTAGAGAAGGCAGGGTAATAGTTGCAGAATAGTCCTTGCTCAAAATAATAATATGTGGATATGAAAAAAAGGGAGGATGCTCATTACAGGAAAATGAAGGAGGGCAGGCAAGACACCATTCAAAACCAAGAAACGCGCAACTGCTTCTCTTTGCTTCCCACTGACTTTCTAGGTCCTCATCTTCCTCAGACGGCTGCCTTTATCCCCCTGCTTTTTATATTTCACAAACCTGTTACCCTATTTCATCAGTTTCAGACACTGATATGTTTATTTTTATATAATTCTATGCCATCCTATGGGTGGCTAAAAGTTATTGAGGATGGTTTATATTTAGAACAACAAAAACTCACTTGTCCATTTTATATTTATCTTCAATAGCTTTAAAATGTATTTTTAAACAAAGATTAATCATTTCCAATAAAATCATTAAAGGTTTTCTTAAGACTCCTTTCATTCTTTCTTCATACATGTCTTCCTTGCATCAGAATCAGAACCACATAAACAATTACTAAAATTATGAGGAATCAGTGACTACTGGCTCTGGGGCTGTGGGGTGAGGAACTCTGTGATTCACAGTTATTAAGAGCAGAAAAGGGCTGCAGACATCTCTCTCCTACACAGGTTCTAGAGAGTAGTCGTTTGGTCAAGCTTGCGATTCTTGAAAGTTCACACTTGCCACAGCCACTGAGTATGACCAAGCAAACTGTGCACTGCTCAACTCCCAGTGGCCGGGCCTGCCCTGGGGACCTACAGACACGTCCCGCGCAAGGCTGGCCAGGCTCTTCCAGCAAGAAATCCCCTCCAGCTAGGCACTCATGTGAGGTGGTCTCAGTGACAATTATATGATGGGGTAAAATAAGGAACAGCTGGGCAAGGAACAATGCTGCGGTAATTGTAAAGAGAGAGAAACAGCATCGAATCTTTAAGAAGTCTTTTAAATATGGTTTAGACTAATAATGGACACAGCTACAAGATTTAAAATGAGCTCTCCTCTCTAGAGGAGGCCTCATATCTACTTACCCGTGCACAGTGAGCATGACTTCATACCTCAGAGGTACTGCCAAAGTCACTTTGTTATGCTTCAGATGGTCCATCTCCCCTTCGTTTTTGCTACAGAAACAAACAGAAAATGCCCTGTTAGAATGCATCCGGTACAAACATCATCTTCAGTGAGAACTAGATATATACCACGGATACCTTATAAACTTGGAGGTGGGTTTAAATAATGCTTTTTGGGGAGTGGGTGTAAAAGTGGATGTGACAGACATTTTTATGTCTGCTGGCAGAAATTTGCTCTCATTATATACACTGTTTTATTCCTCCTATGCTGGTTAAAGGTTTGTGCCTTAGATCATGTAAGAGAAGTTTTCTCCTGCAGACAATGGGACACGCCATGGTTTCCCGAAGGTCCCCTCCCAAAAATGTCAGGGGTCTGTTTCCTTCCGCACCATTATTTCTCACAGTGAAACCCACCAGGAGGCATGCACTGTGATGTTGAGATCCTCTTCTGCTCTGCTCAGGGAGCTCGCATCCAGCAGAAAGCTCATATCTACCTGCACACAGAGAAGGAAAGCGCATTTAAAGAACAATCTAGTACATGTTGATCATCTGAACTTGAATGTTTCTTAATAGTTTATACCCTGTGGGATGCCCAGCTGTCTAAACGATGTTCTAGAAACACAGGCTACCCCCCCATTTGTACAGTGAGCTACAGGGAAGCTGTTGGGGTTTGTGGCGACTTGAAAGCACCAGCATTTCCACAAGTGACATTCAGAGACAAAGCCTCCTCCGAATGTAAAGACGGGCAGGTCCAGACGGACAGAATCAGAGATGCTTTAACAACTTGAGGGGGGACTCTTGCCAGAAACACCTCTCTGGATAGCAGAGGTAACATGCCTGGCAGTTAGGACCACCTGGGGCGTGGCGGGGGGAGTGTTGGGGAGGGGTGACACGGGAGTAGAATTCTGATCGACACATTCACGTGCCCCCCACCTTTTACAGTGAACATTGCCAAGACTATAACCACAATCTCAAAGGTCTCAAGCCCAGTTGGTTTTGGTTTTATCACTTTAGCTATTTACCCTAAGCAAATAATAATAAATTATATTTGTATGCATCATAAACATGGAAAAAATAGAAAAGTTTTTGTATTAAAAATTATAAATGCTAAATGCTTACCCTTGAGAGGTGATCTACAAATATATAACCAACATTACAGTCAATTTTTACTGTGCCAGAGCTGTCTGTTACGTCACAGTTTATTTGCTTCTCTTCCTAAATGAACAAACAAAATCAGTTGGTTTAGGTAGAAAAGGGAACAAGAAGTTTGTAACCCATGTTTAAGGATGGCTTTTGAAAAAACATCCCCAAAGATTTTACTTTCCTAGACAACTATATTTGGAATAAACAGAAATGTAATCAAATGATATAATGTGTACATATGTGTCTAGGTTTATTCTATCATTCATGTAAATTCTCCACAGAATAATTTCTGGACTTGAGGCTATCATCCAGGTTTGTGTATCCCTATTTAATTCAAGGCCCAGTTCCTTGTAAAATCATGAGGCAAGGAATCATAAGGTCTGTGTTTCACATCCCTCTTCTGTGTGGGATGTGAGAACGTGTTAAAGGTATATAATGCAGTAACTGGAATCATCATAGTCTAAATACACACACATACATATCCCAATATTCCAGGGAGATATACGTCTCTGTATGTATTTGTACAGATATGTATTTCCCTGAATATTTGAGTTTTCCCTCTTACAGGTGCAAACAAGCTCTTAACGCCTTAGGAAAAGGGGGAATAGATTTTTGTGAGAGGTCAAAGGCCTCTCAAAATGCTCTTAATGTGAGGAAATGGTCTCTGGATAAGATCTGAGTAACTTTTCTAAGGAAGAGGGAAGCATCAAAGGAGAAAGAAGTTGAGGCTTTTGTCTTTGAAATTCAACCTTATTCATACCTCACTAGTGGATTTAAGTGCTCACAACTGAGGCACGGAGGTAAGAAAAGATCTCCAGGTGCTTTGAACCCTTTCAGGGAAGGAAAAACTTTCCTAAAATCTGGTCAACACCAGAATTTTAGATTTGCGGCATGTTTAGAGGTCCTTTGGGAACAAGACTGGGTGTATGAACTTCAAATGCAGAGGGGTGACTGGGAGTCCAGCAGGGAGGACCAGTATTGCTTGTGCAGGAATCCAACCAAGAGCAGCAGCATCAAGCACCAGGAAGACGTACTAGTGAGAAAAGCAATGGCTTGGATAACTAGGCCATTGTTTCTGGGAAGCAGGAGGCTGACTTTTTTGATCTCGGATTCCAAGGAACTTGTCATTTTGATCAGGGGCATGAGAAAGTCTTAAAATTACTAGAAGCCAAAGGGGATGTCTAAAGAAATGCCAGCTATTTAGACCTCAAATTGATGAAGTGATTTATACCATTTACATCTTTAAAAAACTAAGCAAAATATCCTGTGGTATCATGCTACTGTGGTTTTCAACACTTACCAGATCTAAAATCTTAATGAGGTAAAGGCCAGCGGGCAGTTTGATATGCAGTGTTGTTTCATATGCATCATCTCCAGCATTAAACAAGGACACATTCAACATTAATGTCTTCATACTTCCAACAGCGAGATAGGTTTTATTTTCGTATGGCCTAAAAATTAAGTACTATAATTTAGTTCTAATTTGGAAATAAAAATCCCATCTCTTCATTTATTTATCCCGAACATAAAATATTAATTTGAAAAAAACAATCAGAGGGAAATGACCACATGCAAGTAGATGCAAATCTATTTTTGAAAGAACTCAATTTCCCTTAGTTCAAATAAATTTGGTCATGTATTACTGGGGAAAAGTTTTTTTTAATTGGTTATAATTAAACTAGTCTGCTTTCTGTTATACTTTTTTTTTTTTGCCTTCACTGGCTGTTTCTTTTTTAAAATAAATCTTCATTGTTGAAAGTATTACATATGTCCCCCTTCTGTCTTGCCCACTCCCCCCGCATTGACCTCCTCCAGCCCACCCTGCCCCAGGCCTTCCTGATCCTATTGTCCGTGTCCATGGGTTATGCATATATGCATACAAAGTCTTTGGTTGATTACCTCCCACCCACCCACCTCCCCTGTCTTCCCTCTGAGCTTCCTCACTCGTTAATACTTCATTTCTGCTTAACTTCTTGGTTCTATACTTTTAACACATTTTCCTCATTATTGTGCAACATATTTCTAAAAGCAAAGTATGTTTTTCCTCTTTCTTTATTCTTGAATAGACATTGAATTAGCTGCTGCCCAAACCGAAGGGGGGAGTGGGGGTAACTGGAAGAAAAGGAGAACGGAGAGTATTGCCACCAAAATACATGTTTTGGTGGAAGTGAGCACGACATGAGAAAGGACGGCTATTCTCAGCACGTGAATCCAACTGAGATCTGTAGAGTAGAATCCATTTCATAAGACAGGCTGGTATCCTCTATGGATAATGAGACCAAATTAACAGACGTGTAGAAGTGCTTCACTGTGCTGTGACCTGGAAAGAGAAGACTGCCCCAAATCTAGACACGTGAGTGAGGTCAACTTCTGGCTCTGGCCCCCGTTCTTCTGGAGGGGGGTGGTGTAATTAACATTTTTAAGCCTCAATCACGTCACCTGTAATAATAACTACTACTCATTGAAGATGTGGGTCATGGAATCCTCAGAGCAACACATTTATAGATGAGGAACTAGAGGCTTAAAGAACTTATTCAAGGTCTCTCACAGCTAAAAAGTTTCAAAGCAAATGCAAATCTCTTCGCTTACACAGCCCATTCTCCTTACCAATGACAGACTGAGAAGAGCTGAATGCTAAAGAAGACTTTGGCTACACTATGATTCTATAAGCTTTCCTTAAAGACAGATGTCCCTAGATATCCAAGAATTTAGAAATAGTAGTTCAACCAGAGAAGGGTATGACCCAAAGCAAGAGACCAGATGACAATAATCATAACTATATAAAAGGTAAAATATTCACTTAGCACTTTAAAGTTTAGAAAGTTTCCTTAAGAAAGTAAGCATCTTCTATACTACATTCATGTGACCTGTACCCTGCATTCACAACTACTCAATTGACCAAGAAATTAATGGCAGCATCAATACTAAAGTGTAAAGTTTTGAGGAGTTAATTATTAATTCCCATGAACTTCAGAATGAAAGCAAAATTGTAATTTGGGGCACATTTCTCCACTTTTATACCTTTAGTATAACTCTAAGAAATGGAACCGTTTACTTAATACCTACTAGTAAAAGGTCTTCCCCTCTTATCTTGATTTTTTTCCTGTTTTAAACTTATCAAGGTAGAACATACACAGAGCAAAATGCACATATTCCAAGTTGCAGCCCAGTTAATTTTTACAGACTAAATACAGACATGAAACCAGCACACAGATCAAGAGAAAGGTATTACCAGTCTCATCAGAAATAAGCACTTCCCTCCAGTTACTTCCCCCACCTATTGCCTTGCTTTTACCAGTACAGACTGGCTTTGCCCACTTTTATATTTCACATCAGTGAATTCATAATGTATGTAATTTTTCTTTACTCAAATTTTAAATAATCAGGCCTTCTTAAAAGTTTGTTTGTAAAATTAATCTACATTGACTTGTGAATTGTTTATTCTCATTGATTATCTATATATGTATATATATATCCTATCTAATAAAAGACAAAAAAGGGTAATTGACCATACCTTCGCTATGCTTCCCATTGGCTAATCAGGGCGATATGCAAATTAACTGCCAACACAGATGGCGGTTAATTTGCATATGTAGGTGCCAAGCAATGGAGCGAAGGTGGCTGACCCCAGGCAGGAGCAGCGAGCGAAGGCTGGCGTGGTGAGTGAAGAGCAAAGAGGGAAGCCCCCCCCCCCCCCGCCACGCCCCCGGGGCCCGAGTGGGCATGCGAAGAGCTAAGCCTCTTGCCCGCCACACCGGGCCCCTCCCGGCGAAGAGCGAAGGCCTGGGTTCCGGGCGCCGGAGGGAAACTGGTGCCAGCAGCCAGGGGAAGGGCCCCCGAGCGGCCCCAGACTGCGAGAGGGCACAGGCCGGGCTGAAGCACCCACCCGAGTGCACAGATTTTTGTGCACCGGGCCTCTGTTATATATATATTCCATTTTGTAAATATACAACATTTTTCTTATGCATTCACATTGTATTTATCCATTCAACTATCCGGCAATTTCTAGTTTGGCTGGATTACAGTCTCTTGGTGAACCTATCTATGTAATTCTGTTGGGTCTCTCTAAGAGCAGACCCTTATGGTTTGTAACCCAGATTAATTCCTTAAAATGCTACATCTTCGCCTATTTTAGCAACGAGCTTAAATTATACTAACTGTGTTTAAATAACAAAATATACCATAAGGAACTATATTTAAGTAACCAAAAATAAAGATACACTACAGAACTCTCATATAAAAAGCAAGCATACTATGAGCAGGGGTTCAAAAACTGCTGCCAGAAGGCCCCGTTCAGACCTCTGCCTGGTTTGGTAAATAGCGGCTCCATGGAACACAGCCACGCTCGTTCATCTGTGGCCGCTTTTACACGACGGATGCCAGCAGAGTTGAGTAGCTGAGCGAGATCTCCGTCCCACAAAGCCTAAAACAGCCACTATCTGTCCCTTTACGGAAAAGGTGTGCCAGCTTCTGCCACAGAGCAGTCTGATGGATAAGTGTCATTAAGAAGCATGCAAAATAATATCACTGTATTTAAAATCTATTCTGTGTTATTCTGACAACCATAGAGGCTCACTTCAAACAGCCTGGGACGCAGAATTAGAGAAAATGCCTCTCTAGGCCTCACAGTTCCTTGGCTGGTCCTGGAGGCATCGAGGAGAAAGGAATGAAGAACGTGCCCACGTGCAGCCTCTCCAGCTCCTGACCCCTGGGTCCGAGAAGCTGGGAAGGATGTGCAATGACTAACAAAGCCGTCATTCTAAACCTTTTCAGGGTGGAACAAGTTGACTCCGTGATGGCGTGTTTTAGAGCAGGGCGGTGATTCACCCATTCCTGTGTGGTAAACCGTGTTACATAAGCACGCATCTGCTTGGTGGCACCGTGCTAACCGGCAGAGAAGAAATGCGCAGGAACATGGCCATCCTGCATCCCCCCACTGTTCTCTAATCACGTTACAACGGAAGGAGCCTAGGAGGTTCTAAAAGTGAACTTCAGCTTGACATTCAAGTTTAATTAAGACTTGAAGAAGAGCTGCCTAGAAATAGACGTTTGTAAAATATTCTGGCACGTAACCAAAGCATTAGTCACCGAACACCTTTGGGAAAGGAGCTGGCACTTAGACAAGCAACAGAAGGTGAAAGCATTGCATAAACAGCCAGGTTCCCAGACAACAGCAAATTAAAGAGAAACACAATGTTCACATTTCAGCAGCCAGACTCCTGGTTTAGTTTCCATTTTTAAGCTATTTTGTCACATAGTCATAATTACGATTCTACTCTTTTTGTTAAAATATACATCATATTGTATCTTGATTCGTTAACAAGGTGCCGTCGGAATGATACCCACCAGCTCTGTACGGGAGACATGACAAAGGACCAGGTGCGCATCTGCAAGTGCGACAAGGCTGCACCAGGGCTCTCCCCAGAAATCGGAGTTCATTTTTCATTAGAACACGCATAATGCAGACTTGAAATTTACCAAGCTGCCTAGAATCCATGGAATTTAAACAAATCAAGGTACTGTGTACATAGAGAATCACAACTTAATAAGTGAGAGAGGAAAGATAGAAAAATGATGTATTTTAGCACCAAGCACTATGTTTTTCTTGAGTGAATGACATTGTTTTATTTTGCAAGAAATACTCCCCAAGTCGTAGTCTAATGAATGTACTTTGCCTAGACAACACAAATTAGTGCCTTCCCGGCTAACTTTATTTAAGAGGGGAGGATAAAGTATAATGTAAGCTGATATGTACCTTGTCAAGATGCATGAGTCACTTATTTGACAACATGTAGCCTGCTGCAGGTGGCTTGCAGGTCCAAGTAAAGACAACTATTTTTTAAAATTTTACTACTGACTTCAGGGGGAAAAATACTGGAAAATTCTTGTTTACTGAATAACAGTTACCCAACATTTAAGAAGATTTTATCGAATAAAGGCAAATTCATTGAAGTCTAGAGGAGCACAGCTGGCTGCACTGGATTAGAAGACTGAACTAGGAAATAGCATGTTTTCGTGTACAAAGCACCTAATTCATCTTCCCCAACCTCTGTGAGGCACACAGGGGTGGATAAAAGGAGGCTTACAGTTGTGAGTACATGAAACACAGAGTTAACAAAGCTATTGTAACAGTCATATCCTGCATTCCTTTTTCTATACGAACAACTGTAGACCTACCTTTGCCCACCCTGTATATTCCTACTCTCTCCATTTCAAAAATGGACACGTTTGTTAGACTAGCTCTTTCAGGGGCTAACAGCATCGTGGCTGATGTTGACAACTGTCTGCTGTCTAGTCAACAGATTGCCCTATTTAGCTGTTGACAGACCCAGCATTGGGCAGCATTCCCTCGATACTGCTGCGGACGACAAGCCCCTAGTTCACCTTCAGGGAATGAATTATGATCGCACTAATCTGATCACAATGACTCCATTCTCTCCAGCCACGATGGGCCCAGGGTTGAGTATGTGATACAGGTCTGGCTGATCAGAATAAGTCGGCTCAGGCACTGCCCTTCCTGGAAAGGCAGCCTCAAGAGGACATGGAATTTTGCTCTTGTCCCTTTTCTTCTTGCTGGGAACCTTGGTGCTGCTGCGGCCATCTGGTGACCGCGAGGGAAAAGCCAAGAGAACTGGGAAGATAACCAGGAATGTTCAGGGTTTGGTAGGTGCTCACTAACCCTGCAACAATAATTAAATGCCTTTATTTAAAAGCCCCTATTGCTCAAGTATTCTGTTCCTTGCAGTTAAAGGCATTCCTAAAGGATGTGAAAGCCATTGTTTCACTCGCGCGGGAATCGTGACTGAGGAACAGAAGAGAACTAGCATTTACGTCAGAATCTATATGCAGGACTTGATTTCAAACTACCTCTGTGATGACTAACACCGGCTGTTATATTTGTAATCGTGATAGTCATATTTGTTCATCTTCGTTTTGCAGTCGGTAAGTCCACTTGAATATGATTTATTCTCCTGAGAGTTTAGTCAGTCAGGAGAAAGCCTCAACTTAATGAAAACACTAAGCACTGTTCAGTTTGCTGTTGGCAGTCTATTACTGCAGCCTTCAGCCACGCACGTTCTTTACCGAGTAAATGCGTTTACCTAAAGCGGGTGTGTAGCTCTGGGGCACATGAATACCGTTAGTGCCAGTAGAGTTATGGGCAGGAGAATGCATAGAACATATGGTCACAATTTGCCTAGTATTATAGAGAAGGGAGAGGGAACACCTAAGTGAGGCAGGCATCCATTTGTCTGATAGAGTATAATTTACTAAAGATGCAAAGCAGTTTGTCAGAATCTTTTACCGTGGGCCTAAAAAATTGATTAGAAGAGTTTTCATAAGAGAATTTCTTAAATAAGTTATCATTTCCCAAGCAGAAATCACCTGGAACTCTCCTAATTGATGCAAATGATGCAGGGCTTGTAGTTCACGTCGGCATTCCTGCCACTTCAAATCTCATACAACTGAAAGCTACTGACCCAGTCATAGTCGGCAGCATTTGGGGGACATAAGAGACAAACTCTGGACAAATAACTAGTATATATACATATATATACAGAAAATGTTTAGACTTCAATGGCAACATTCCATTTTATGGCCAAACTAAAACTTTATTATAATCTATAAGTATTCTAACCGTAATTTATCAAAAATAACTTTTATGAAAGCTTCATGCATAGCAGGTTTTGTGCTATGCACCTGGGCCTGCATTACTGCCTTATTTATCTTTAAAACACCTTTCACAGAGTAGGGACTATTTTACCTCCTTATCAAGAAAGAAAGAGGTTTATAGAGTTTAAAAGGCTTCTCTACAGCTAGCAGAGGGTAGATACAGAACTTGAACCAGGTTTGATTTCAAACCTGAAACTCTCCATCACCACTACCACATTGGTTCTCAGATCTTAGTATAATAAGAAACCCTCGGAGCCCCTTTAATAAACAACATTTTTGGCCTGGTCCCCATCGCTTCTAATTTGGATGGTCTGGGGGTCTAGGAAACCTGCATTTCTAAGTGATTCTCGTAAAAGTGACTCAAAGGCCACAGCTTGAGAAACATGGCTGTACCCTCAGTTGCCTGCCATTTAAAATTATAATGGACTTGATATTTAGATGTTAAGAAATAGTATCATTTCAAATTATTGATGCAAATTAACCATAATATAATAGCTTATTGTGAAAAAATACATAATGAATAAAAAATAATAATTCGATTATATTAATATTTGACCTCTTAATTCAAGATGTATTTTCATTATTCCAAAAAGAAGCATTCTTGGTAAATTTTTGTACAAATTTTAATGTCCCATTTTCTAATAGGTCAGAGGGATCTGAAAGATGACAAAGGTGACAGTGGGAGTTTCTGATTTAAGAAAATAAAACCCTACTATTTGTAGCTGAGATAAGCTTTCCCACACACAACTCTACTTATCAAAGGCCCATGGCAGCAAAACACTAAGAACACTAAACATTTTAGGAAGAAAATAAATACACAAATGGGAAGGTTATACATTTTTCAGCTAATACTTCAACAAAGGCACCACACTACATGCTGGGATGCAAAGTAGTTAGTAGTCACTGTTTTTGGACTAGAAGAACAGCCAATCTGGATAATTAAGTATAAAGTCCAATTATTAATCAAATAGGTTAGGGCTTCTTGGCCCTCAATTGTGGATGCTCAAGGCTATACTGGCATTTCTTAAGTGAAAAGAATTAATTTATTCTCTGCCATATGTGTTCCTACCCAGCAGGGTACTCAACACTGTTTTTGAACCTTTTCACTCATTCCTAGTTGACTTCTTATCCCATTTATCATAACAGCTATTTTGAGCTTTTCCCCCCATGCCTTTCACGTTCCCAAATCTATCCTAAAGACCCCCACTTTCCATAGATGAGCCTACTTTTTTGTATTCTGGCCATCCATGAATTCTCTACATTTCCTTCTACACTGAGTTTCTTAATCAATGTCAAACATCTTTTCATACCTGTTCAGCTCAAGACAAGGACAATTTTAATTTCTTCCTAAAGCTAACTCCTCCACTTGAGTCGATCTCATTATATACTGTTGTTTTTTTAGAACCTTGTTCCATTCTCAGCAAACACCTATTAGTCACTGACAGTGTTCCAGATATTGTTTTGGGCAAAGTCAACACAAAGATGAAAAGACAGGAACCTGCCTTGAAGCAGCTTCCAGGATGGTGTGGAGACAGACAGTAATGGTAGTGAGTGGCAAGTGCAGTGGGACTAGGGGCACAGGAGGACTTAGGTTTATGTACCTGGAGACAAAAGGGACTTCACCTAGGAAACAGCTGAGATTTTCAAGATAAATAAAAATTAACCAAGTAGATACGTTGGAGAAGTGAAACCAAGAAGTGAAACCATTCAGAGTTCGGGAGAGCATGGTATGGCCAAGCAACCCTAAGTCCCAGGGAGTTGGTGAGAAAACACGAAGGAGTTTAGAGTTTAGGTTATAATGAACCAGTGAAGCACTGTTATCAGAGGTGTATGTGAGGAAGCTCACTCTGGAAACATCATGGTAGAGGGATTAAAATAATGTTAAAACAGGAGACCAGTAGTTGAGAAAGCAGGAAAGCCTGTGAGCTACGTAGAATATTCAGAGCTTGGCGTGAAGCAATAGTAGGAGAGGGAGAGAATTATTATGAAAAAACAAAAAACAAACAAACCACCAATAACATCTATTTGGTTATTATAAGACTTACTAACTTACTGAATAGTAGGGTTAAGAAAGGGGGAAGAACGCAGACTGAGCTACAGAGGACATGCCCAATAGACAACTGGATGTGTAGGTGTGGAACTCAGAGACACTGATTTAGGCATTCTTAGTGTAGGCAGACCAGGTGAGGTCACAGTTGTAGGTAAGATAGCCAGGGAAAATATGGGAGTGTGAGAAAGAGGTGAGAAAACCATTGGGGAATCAATAGAGCCAAAATCAAATATCTCCAAAGACAACTGAGGAGAGGCTAGAAAAGGAGAAGGGAGTAGGGTGTCATCATGGAAATTAAAGCAAAAGACATTCAAAGGAGGAAGTGAAAAGCTGTCAAATGCTTCAGAGAGTTCAAATAGGTACAAAAAGTGCCCCCCTGGATTTAAGTAGAAAAATTCTCTCTCCAATTTCTTTCTTTCCCTGCCTCTGCATGATGAAATAACATGATAAAGCCACTTGTTCCTAGTATATTTTCTTCCCTAAGCACTTACCTTGTCATTCAGCTACTACTGCACTGAAATTTCCATCTTACAAATTGCCAGTGATATTTTTTCCACAAGTCACATTTTAAATGCCAACTCCCATGAGCTTTCTCAGTCATTATGCTATCTGGTCTCTCCACAAAATTTTACAATATGAAGTCCCTCTTTTTATATTGGCTATTTCACAGTGCACTCCGTTTTCCTCTCAGTTCTCTTCAGTCTCCTACAGGGACTCTCTATTTGTGTTAAGCTCTTTAAATAAAACTGTCCCCCCAAGAGTTAATCTTCAGTTCTTTCTCTGTGAAGTGCACATTTCACCTCCTCCACCCCCAAGCATTCTCACAAGTCAGGAACGTGTAGAGCACTTCACAGTATTCCCGGAGAGCTGAAGTTCCACCACATTCAACATGCCTCCATTAAACATCCTGCCTTTGTAGACTTACCTCCCAATATAATTTCCCAT
This sequence comes from Myotis nattereri, assembly GCF_964212035.1. Taxonomy (NCBI): domain Eukaryota; kingdom Metazoa; phylum Chordata; class Mammalia; order Chiroptera; family Vespertilionidae; genus Myotis; species Myotis nattereri. The sequence goes on from NC_138082.1 coordinate 38,286,073, forward strand.
TTTTTTCTGTCCTGTCACTGATGCCTCTTTCTCCTCCTTCATTTCCCATACATCGTCATCCCTCAACCTGCGCCGTGCATTCTATCCCTGATCCTCATTTTCATGTCTGCCCTCTGATATGCAAAATAATTTCAACATAGGGGATCTAACATGACAAAATTATAATGGTTTATTTCCCATAATAAAATAATGACAGCAGTCAACATTTATCTAGTGTTCTCTACATGTTAGCTACTATTCTAAGCACATTGCATAAGTTTTCTTCTGACTGTTTCCCCTTCTGTGAATTTAGAAGAACAAGATGGTTTATTCCCTCTCAAAGGTGTCCTATATATTTAGGAATTTCTTTGTTTTATACACCAGTCTGAATTATGTAAATCATTTTTCTGAGCGACACAAAACTAAGCATCATGTAGTGAAGGTTAGCTCATTATGCCATCAAAACTCTAGTAGTAAGAGGCACTGACAAATGTCTAAAACACAACTAAAATTCTAATGCGGATGACTTGAACACAGTCAAATCCTAAACTATCTCTTTAGTTACCTACAAAAGATTAAGACATGCTTCATAAAGCCTTGGTGTTCACATATTCTTGTTCTTTCGAAAAGTGATAATCTCTCTCAGTTGGATCTTGTTCTTTTCCAGTTCTTTAAATGCTGCTAACCCCCAAGTATTAGTTCTTAGGCATTTACTCTTTGAAAACCACATGCACACCCATGATCCCATCTTGATGAATAACAAAGAGTAAACTAGACTTACTTCAAAAATCCAATTTTCCCAGACACTTGTAAATCAGCAGAACAATTTTCATGGGCACAAAACCTTGCAAAGTTTATCTGGAAATAAAATATGACAGTATTTTATTGTTAGTTCAGTTAGTAGGCATATTTCTGTTTTTTTAAAGACAGACATCTATGACACATGAGAAGAATAAAATTAATCAGATTGATAACTCGTTTTATCATTTTATGAGGAGTTCAATATGAGAATTAATTAGTAGGTTTAAATGAAAAATAATTATTGGGCTAAAAGAACAAAGTTCTTCTAATAGGCAAATTTAAAACCTAAATTTGTTAGGTGGGAAAAAAGATATTTTTCTTTCATAATAGTTGTAAGAAAAATTTTTAAACCAAACTTTGGTGGTAATCTATGTAAGTATTTAAAACCCATGTTGCCGAGATGTTCTTTGTCAGGTTCCTCTCAATTTTCTGATGCTTTGATTCCACTTACTATGTAAGAGCCTGGCACTTAATTTTGCAGCGATTTTATGTTTGTTGAAAACAACAAATTGTAGAAACTTAGAAATTTCACTTTAAGAACACATTGAACAAAAGTAAATGATAGCATATCATACCTCTGAGCATTTTAATAGGACCAGGAGATACTATAAAGTACGTGGAAGACCCGAGTTTAAAAAGTTAGACAAAGAAAAAACATGGAAAGAGCAGGGAGGGGTGGGGGGAAGAAAAATGAGAGGCAAAGGTAAAAAACAATGAGATGCAGAAAAGAAAGAAATTTGGAAACTCAGAGAAATGAGCCAGGTACATGAAATGGCAAAGGACTAGAGTGTTGTCAAATTGCATGTCAGATCACAGACTGTCTATACAGGGGGAGCACAAGGAGAGTGTCAATCTTTCTCTAAATGATTAGGTAAATACGATTTTTTCTATCACTTATTTATAAAACAGGTTGTTCTAAGAGTCAAAATGTTAATTATTATAACTACAAACTGTTTAGGTTTTGGCTTGTGCACTTACAATAAAACACATTTAAAGGTACTTGCTATTGAAAAGTGAAGTCAAACAGAAGACTGAAAAACTAACTTCCAGAAATATTTTTATATATGGGTATAAAGAAAATTTGCTCTTAAGCTACTATCTTTATTCAATCTAATATTGGAGACTAGACATCGGTGATTGTAAGCTCAAATATCAAAGTGACTTAGGGGCAATTTTGTTGGGATAGGAAATGAACTAGACCTTAAAATGTCCCTTTTTAAAAATATATATATTTTATTGATTTTTTACAGAGAGGACAGGAGAGAGACAGAGAGAAACATCGATGAGAGAGAACATCGATCAGCTGCCTCCTGCACACCTCCTACTGGGGATGTGCCCGCAACCAAGGTACATGCCCTTGACCAGAATTGAATCTGGGACCCTTCAGTCCGCAGGCTGTGAAACGTCTCTTTTATCTTTTACATTCTGTGTGCCATTAGCGAACATTTTAATGAATGTTTTTACCATGTCCCCAAGCATCCTGTTGACTATGTCTTTGTGTCGTTGGATAGAAAAGTTATGAACAACTGGACTCCCAGAAACAAACGCTCAGTCAGTGAATCTGATATATTTTGAGATAAACTGGAAAAAGCAGTTCACTGGTTAGAATGCAGGATCCATCCCAAAATGTAGTCAGTGCTGGAATGGGGCTGGAAAGCATACAGCTAAATTTTAAAAGAGAAACTATTGTGTAACATAAATACATATGCCTATAAATAAGTAAAACCCAGCAAGGGAATTAGACTAATAAGACATGAGTGATTCATGGGTGGGGTGAGTGAGAGGGAGACACAAATGAGAGAGAAGAGACAGAAAAAGAGAAAGATAAACTAAACACACATGATGACACAGAATAACCAACTCATGAACACAACTCACTCCCACTATGAGTGCTCTCTAGTAATATACTTTCTTTCCTGGCAAGACATCAAGAGAGAAAATTAACATTTTATGTAGTATACTAGAGGCCTGGTGCATAAAAGTCATGTACTTGGGGTGGGGGGGTGCTCATCCTTCAGCCCAGCCTACACCCTCTTGCAGTCTGGGAGCCTTCGGGGGATGTCCGACTGCTGGCTTAGGCCCGCTCCACCACTGCTGCTCTGGCTTCTGGCTGAGCAGCGCTCCTGCTGTGGGAGTGCACTGAGCACCAGGGGGCAGCTCCTCTATTGAGCGTCTGACCCCTGGTGGTCAGTGTGCGTCATAGCGACCAGTCATTCTGCTGGTTGATTTGCATATTAGCCTTTTATTAGATAGGATGAGAAACCACTGCTATGACTAAATGCACATTTTAAAATATCCAGTTCAATATCCTGAAGGAAATGTAAAAAATAAAAATAAAAATGAAAATGAAAAACAAGACATACCATAAATCTTTTTATACAAGTTTTATACAATTTAAAAAAAAATTAGAGTTCATTTTCCTAGAATTATGTAATACCTCAAAAAAACAATTTTTAGTTACATGTCACAATTTTTGAATAAAAGAAAATATTCTTACTGTTTTTTCAATTATGTCTTTTTCTTTCTTCTGCTGAAGAATTGGCTGGAGTGGTGGGAATTCCTTTATACTTCGTTTACTGGTGATATTATGCCCAAGGTGGTAAGCAGCTACAATCTGAATTGGATTGAGGATGTCTCGCACATCTTTCTAAGGAAATTTAAAACCATATGAATTAAAAATAAAGAGAAGAATGTAAATTTAAAAAATAGCTCTTCCTTTCCTGCATAAGGCCAAACACAACACATGGAAGTAAAAAAAATCTTATCTTTTAATCTAAATTATTTTTAAAAAATGTGAATGTCTATGTTTTTCACATTACAAAAACATTCATGTGTTTAGGAAAAAAACCAAAAATAGCATAAAAATAAAAAACTATAACCATCTAACAATATATAAAGGTCTACATTGAACATATTTTCTTCCATGGTATTTTCTATGCATACTTTTTATAACTTGACTTTATAACATAGCATTTTTCATTATAAACTCATTGTAGATCATTTCAAAGTACTAATGAACATTTTATTCTATTTAACATTGCCCTCTAATAGAATTGTAAAAATATAATCTCTCAATTTATTCAAGTTTTCTTTTTACATCTTTCAGTGTATTTTTATATAATTTGATTCATTTGTTTTCATATTTATTATGAAGCATATCCTTTTATGGATCTTTCCAATTATCCTTTCTAATGGCAAAGTTGCTTGTTTTTTATATTCAATATTTTATCCTATTCACTGAACTGAATCTTTTTGCTAGTTGTTTTATAACTTTTCTAGTATTATTGTTTTCACACTTGACAAGAAAAGAACTCTTGAGTTTATTTATCAATTACACAGAAATTGTAGCCCATTTGGAATCCATTATATTCTGTATGCATTCTTATAAAGTTAGTATCTTACTAATTTTTAGCTGTAATTGACAGCCTTTCTAGTGAGTAATATAATGGGCCAGTTTTCTATTTATCTATAGATACCCCAGGATAGGAATATGACTTAAACATCACTGTCTAAAAGCAAAAGCAAAACCAAACAAAAAGTAAAATAACTAAAAAACAAAAAACAAATTATTTTCAAAGCTCATAAATTAATTATCTCTAATGGATAATAAAACAACACCCTATCATACTGATTAATGTTGTACTAATTATATCTATAGTAACTTGACACCATCAATGAAAAGGAATACACATATCACATGGAAAACTACATCTATCATATGTCTTTATGTAATGATAAAAAAAAAAAAAGCTACATCTATTCTATGTCTTTATGTAATTTTTCCTCTTTCTCACCAGTCAAGACATTATCAATATATGGAGGGAGGGAAAGAAGGAGAGAGAGAGAAACAGCAATAAAAACATGAAAAGCAAGTGGTCTAGAGGCAGACTATTGGGGTTCAAACTCAGGTTCATCACTTATTATCTACGTAACCTTAGGCAAATTACTTAATCTCTCTGTGGCACAGCTACCTCATTTGAAAATGGGAATAACAATAATGATGATAGTGATGATGCCTACACCTTATTGTTGTAAGGATTCAATGGTATAATGTACATAAAACACTGAGCACAATACCTGGCACTTATTAAGGTATCAACAGATGCTAGACATTATCTATGTGCATGTTGCTTTCAAAATGTAGCTATATAAGCCAACAAGGACTTACTGAATTTTAATTTCTTATAATAGGAAATTCTGGTAAACATTTAGAAGGAATAAGAAAAAAAGAAAATTAGATTACTGACAACCAATAAACATTAAAAAGGAAATGAGTTACATAACAAGTATTAGACTTGCATTAGTTAAGTGGTTCCTGGAAGATTTGGAACATGAATCAGAGTACTTAAGAGCTCTCATTACTTTTCTAATCTTATACATGGCGATGATTTTATTAAGTGATCATCTCAACGTGAAATCTTGACCATATAGGAATGCTGCAAATCAAGGCCCAAATCCCAAGTTATCAACTTGTGAAAATGGAACAGCTTGAAGCCCTGAGTATTACAATAGCAAACTTGATTAAATTATCCCTGAGGTGTAGGAGCTAGACAGCCACTGATTGCCCCTCCACATGTCCACTGTTTTAATTTTTCTCAACAAGCTTACTTTGACCAAATCACATGTTACCTAATTCATACTAATTTTCCACAAGGTCTTCTCTACATCTGGTGTATATTACTTTCATTATCCTAATTAGCTATTAATTATGCTTTTCTCACAATATATAAAATGTACATGTACTCTTGCAAGAACTGTACTTGACAGACATTCACACTTATTTAACTTTAACAGCTCTACCTAAGGACAAATGCTATAATATCAAAAATGTCTTAAAGTGACTATTTAGAAGGAAAAAAGGAGATTTGCTTAAAATTTTTAATTTGGATGGGTATGTGCTATCTCTACCAAAAATAATGAAGATTCCATGCCACATTTTTATGGACAATTTCATAAAATAGGGCACCCACAAGCATGCAAATGACCACATGCTTGAAATTATACAAAGTCCTCCTCCTTATTTGACTTTCATGAACATTTGTATCTATGCCCAACTTAAGAACTGAGCTGTAGGCCCATGCCCTCCTATTGTGTTTATGTAGTGAAGGAATTTATTTAAAGGGGCCAGAAATATCTATAAAATATTACTTAATGAAAAATGACATTGAGGTATCAGCATTTGAAGATATCTATTCATAAGATCTTCTGTGCACAATACAGGCTTTGAGGACATAAAACTGAAAGGCAATTCCTATGTCACAGTCTATAACCCGTAAATCCACAGTATGGGAGATGAGTGTGGTGACATATGCATACACAAGTACAGAAGAAGGAGGGCCACCCAATCTATACTTGAAAGTGGATAGGAAGGTTCTTACACAGAAGAATTTTGAGCAAGAATATGATCAAGTTTTTGGTTTGAGGTTTTTAAATTTATTTTTATTACTATTTTTAATTCTCACCCGAGAATATTTTTCCATTGATTTTTAGAGAGAGTGGAAGACAGAGGGAAAGACAGAGAGAAACATCAGTGTGAGAGAAACACATTGATTGGTTGCCTCCTGCTCGATCTCCGACCAGGGCCCGGGGTGGGGAAGAGCCTGCAACCCTGCAACTGAGCAAGAATCGAACATGGAACCCTCTCTCCATGGGCTGATGCTCTATCCACTGAGCCAAACTGGCTAGGGCGGTGTGAGGTTTGTTTTCTTTCTTCATATTTTTTAAATTAATTTCAGAGAGGAAGGGAGTGGGAGAGAGAGATAAAAACATAAATGATGAGAGAATCATTGATGGGCTACCTTTTGCACACCCCTTACTGGGGATCGAGCCCACAACCCGAGCGTATGCCTTTGACAGGAATCGAACCTGGGACCCTTCAGTCCACAAGCTGATGCTATATCCACAGAGCCAAATGGGCTAGGGCTGAGTTTTTTTTTTAAATGCTCCTCTAGTACTAATGTTGGTAAAAGGTTGGAGAGGGAAAAGGTAAAACTGAGGCATAGATTGGAACCTAAGCCAGTAAGACCATGTGTAATTATAATCGCTTTATCTAGTAAGGTTGAATCAAGAGGCAGAAAACTATCAAACATCCAGCACTACAATTTCCTGAAAAAACAAAACAACATCCACAACACAGTTGTCCTAACCATTTTATCAGTAGAACATGCTCAGGTTTTCCCTCACAGAATTCTTTAAATAGCACAGAGAAGACATTACCCATATATTGACCAAATATTGATTTTCTGCCTTATGTAATGTGTTAGTTCTAAAAGGAATACAAACATGCATAAGATAACATTATGTTTTCAAAGACCTTACAATCTATCAAAGAATTAATATATGCTGGGATAATCAATTCACTTCTAGAATAGTATAATGTGAGTATAGTTATATAGTTTGCTTGCACTTAAATTTTGAACAGAAATGTATGCATATACGGATTGGTCCATAGTGTGCTGTGCTTAAAATATAACTGCTTTGGAGCAAATGGCACTTCACTAAACTATGTGCTTATATAAGCAAATACAATATGTAAAATACAAATTAAAAATAAATCAAATCAAATACTCATGAATTTCCTTGACATTATTATCGAACAAGATGGGCTTTAGAAATCACCCACAGAGCTACATAACAAAATTCCTTTATTTCAGAAATTTAAAAATCTAGAAATTAGGAAAAATAAGGGAAAGAGAAGAATGAACGAATTCACTAAACAGGTAGTAGGTAGGTTGATTTAATTTTTACGGAACATGCTAATGCCACTGTACTCATTGGCTCTCTGGATACCCATAGGCATTCCTGGTCTGACTAAGCTACCTATTTCTAGTTTTTATTGGAAATACTACGTTGGCAGGAAGTGAATCCTGTTACTTCCTTGTTATCCCAATGTAGCACCCTTTTACTCCTCTCAAACATCAGTGAATATTTTGATGCAGAGATTCCATCAAATTCAATGAAGAAATGTCATCTAGGAAAACCTCAAGGGGCATTTCACTTCCATGGCTGCTCCAATACTTCCAAAAATTGCTGCAATTATCCCTCAGGTTTCTCTAAATCAAAACAATCTAAAAAATTATCCCTTGTCCTAATACATCTTTAAGATCTAATAAAGTTGTATATTTGAACACAGCAAAGACAAAAATTCATTTCATATATTTATATGGATGGGAAAACATTTTCATTGAGGGAAAAGAGATCTCTAGTAGAAGAGAATTTCAGTAGATAAAACACTTGAAGGTATAAAAAAATGAATCATTTCTCTAATATCACAGAAACTTTTTATGAACTCTCAAGTTAACTTCTAGGTTCTACTTTCCTAAAAATCAAATTTTATGGCTCTAGAAGCAAAAAATTAAAGCTTGGCATAATTATAAGCAACTGAAACACAGTAGAGTTTTGCAAGAGAAAAGTAAACAATTTCTGCCCTCTTTTCTGTTTTTTTGAGGAACAAATTTTGACCATACAAATAAAACAATCCTATGTGCTGTTTTATTTATGATTAGGTTAAGTAGACGTTAGGAAACTGGTGTGCTTACCAACCAGATAAATGACCATAGTCTCAGAAACTAGAGAATGTGTGATTGAAAGAAAAAGATATAATGAAGCCCAACTTTTATGAGATTTTGGATTTTAAATAAATTATCTACCATCAAAGAATGTGATGGGTTTTATAAATGCAGGCAGGCTGAAAGACTCATTTACACGATATAACCAGGAATTGTGACCAAGAATAAAATAAAAATTCAATCTTTTCTTCAACTTTAGGTCCCTAATGGCTGTTAACGTAATATTGGTGATATCTTTCCAGCTTATTCTCTTTAAAACTCAATTCCAACAATTTGCTGATCCCACTGGAACCTCCAATTTAACTTAGTTCCCTGTTCCTCACCCTCTGATGTCCTCCCCTCTCCTCACTACCCTTAAACTTTATGATGAACACTCCCTTGCATACTTCCTTGACTCTTTGGCCCCTTTGTTTTACTTCTTTGACAAACCATTCCTTGGTTAATTGTTACTGTTTCATCTACTTTCACCTGTAAGATTGAATGTGACTGGAAAAAACCCATCACCATCCGACTCATCTCACTTTATGACCATGGGTACAAGTTAGACACTAATACCATCTCACAACCATTCTGTACTTATTCTCCCACTCTCACAAAGACTATATCATATCTTCTTCCCATCTCTTGCCTTCTCAAGGTATTTGCTCTAACTGTTCTCTCCTCTTGTCTACATCATAAATGTTACACTCTATTGGGACATACCCATCATTATAAAAACATGCTATTTCTTCTATCTTAAAAAAAAAGAACTCTTCATTCCACTTCTCATGTTAGCTACTAACTCCCAACCCCATTTCTTTGGTCCAGGTGGAGCAAAACTTTGTGAAAAATTACCTGTACTCTCTGTCTCAAATTCTTTTCCCTTCTCCCTGCTACTCTTCTGAAGTGCGGTTGCCACAGTCACCAATAGCCTCCACATTGCTAACCCAATGCCCAGTTCTCAGCCCTCATCTGATTTCACCAAGCAGCAGCTTTGAAAACATTGTCATGCCCTCCTCTTTGCTCTTCTTTTTTTTTCACTTCACTTGCAGGATGTGACAGATCTTGCTTTTTCCCCCCTTTCTTACTTCTCATCTCCTTTGAAAGCATTCTCCTCTTTAATCTCTTCATGCGGTAGTGCCCTAGTGTCAGACTCCACCCTCTTCTCTTCCTGTGGTGGCCTCAGCCATCTCATATGGCTTTAAAAACCATCCATATGCCAAAGGTACATTAAGCTATATTTCCAGTTCTATGCCTCTTCCCAACCCCAGATGAGTGTGTACAAATGTTTAATGGATATTTACTCTTGTAAGCAACACAGTTCTCTCCAACCCAGCAGGTCCACACTCAACTCCAGAATTTTCCACCCAACACTTGTTTCCTTGCATCTTATCTCCAGTGATGAAAACTACATTCTTCTAGTGGCTTTGGCTAAGACCTTAGAGTCACCTCAGAGCCCTTTTTCAAAAGCCAGACATCCCATCTGTCAGCAAACTGTGTAGGATATTTCTTCAACTACCTCTGACCATATTTATTGCCACCACCTTTGATGAAGCCATCACTTCTCACCTGGGTTATTGCTGTAGCCTCTTCTCTCTGTGTCAGCTCTTGGTCCCCTACTGTCTAGTCTCAACACAGCAGTTAGAGTACACATTCGTTTTTATTACTGAGCCAGGTAGATCCTCATTTCATTCAGGGAAAATGCCACAGGTCCCATATGATCTCTCTTTCCACTACTCTTCCCTTAGCTCACTTTTCCAGGCATCCTTGTCTCTCCATTGTTTCTTAAAACCACCAGGTGCATTCTTGTCTTGAGACATTTTCACCGAGCTCTCCCTTCTGTAATGGTCTTCTCCTAGATCAGGGGTTCTCAAAGTGTGGTTCCCAAGTCAGCAGCAGCAGCATCACCTGGGAACTTTGTAGAATTGCAAATCCTCAGGCCTCACTGAAGATCTATTGGATCCCGAACTCCAGCAATTTGTGTTTTAACAAGCCTTCCAGGTGATGCTGTTGTTACTTGCTAAAGTTCAGAACCACTGTCCTAGACATCTACACAGTAACTTCCTCACTTCCTTCAAGTCTTTCCTCAAACATCACCTTCTGAATGAGGCCTATTTAAAATTGTACTCTTCACTCCTCCCATAGACCTCCACAATGGTTTGAACTCTGCCCTCTTTTCCAGCACCCATATCGTCTTCTAAAATACTATACAATTTACATTTTGACCATGTTATTGTTTCTCTCACCCTCAGAAGACTACAAGCTCTCTGAGGGTAGTAATCATTTTATATTTCATTAAGTGATCACAAGTGTCTCAAACACAACCTGACATGCATTCACAACTCACTAAATATCTTCTGAATTGATTGGGTGGATGGATAAGTGGAACTTCCTTGGTATAGCCAAAGGAAACAATTATACAAGGAAAGTGTACCTAACTAGTAAGCTAGGAGTCCTCTGAGAGGAGGGGTCTGTGGGCCTGAGTAAATAATTAACAAGCAACACCTCGTTTCACCGTAAGGGTGCCACGGTAGGACGCACATGGATATTAACACTGCTGACACTGGGCATGTTTTACAGAGCAAAGGAACAACCTGAGCATCCTGACTGGTGTTCATTTTCTTTTTCTCTATTATTAGGAAGATATTTTGGCAGAATTCTGGTTGTGGTTCTATTCATCCAGACAGTAGAAGCACAGCCATGTTAACGTTGCCGAATGCCTCCCATCAGGTGCCATGCTGTTGGGGTGAAAAGGCACTCACTGCATTACTACCCTTTCCTAAACAATAGCTAGTGCTCCCTGACGGAGGTGGGGAAGCTGCTTCTGTGGTTCTTACCTCCTCCCTGGGTTGTGGCGGGAGGGTCACAGTACCCTTTTGCCTTTTTATATCCGAGTATTAAAATGTCCCAAACAAAAGCAAGAAAATTTAGGAAGGGGGAAAAAAAACACACAATAAAATCACATGTGTTTTTTTTTTTAATCCCCACTATGTTCCAACCCGGAGCCAAGTGTTTTTGTTTGACATTGACAATATGGCCCAAAGTCAATGGTCGATACCATGGCAACATTTACAAGTATATAAACAGCAAACACAGAAACCTCTGCTAAAATGTCACTTCTACTACAAATTTATTCCCAAGAAAATGTACAATTTTGAGGAACACTTACTCATAGGAACAATGCCAAGAAACACAGGCCTAAATAAATCAGATCAATTTACTGCCATTTACACACATTCAACACAATATGTTTCTTTGTGAATGCCTCATGTTGGCCCTTTTATTGCCTTTAAAATGGTCTCCATGTTAGTCTCTGAAATTGACTAACCTAAGTGAAATGACAACTATATAAAATTTTTTTTAAAAAGAACCCCTTTAAACTCTAGCATATAAATGATGGTTACATTAATATCATTCCACACTTTTGGCTCCCGACCACCTGATTGCTTTGTTCAAGTACAACAATAAAAACTGCTCAGGGAAACGAGGAAACAGCATAGGGATTAGCGTTCTTAGCATGTACTAGTGCACTGGAGTCCTGGTGCTTGTCTGCATTTGCTTGGAATAAGGATCTAAGGGACAATTAAGTTCTAAGCTGAAGCTACTGTTTGAAATCCCAGAAACGGCTCCCGGGAATAGTTTGGCTTTTTTGGTGACAATAGATTTTCTGATGAAGCACACCATTCCCTCTTGAAAAAGACCTGGCACGGCTTCGTATGATAAAATCTGACCAATGCAAGGAACATGATGATCAGTTTGGGAACGGGTGTTTTAATAAAAGAAACATGAAATGGGCTGTGCTTTGGCAGGACATACCCCACACCATCATGCAGGCCGTCCTCCTGGCCCACAGCTGATCCCTGTCCCACTCCACTGTGCGCGTTCCCACTGACCGCACTGACAATGCTGGCATGGAGACGATGACACAACCCCAGAGCAGTCATGTTGCATTCTGCTTTGTTAGAGTCACATGAGAAACAAACCAACTGGCCCACCTCCTGCCTCCCCTCCCCACTCGCCACCCCCTCCCTACCCCCCCCCCCCCCAAAAAAAAGCCCTCCTCAGGAATAGATCTGAGGCTCAGCTGAGCTGTTCAATATGTACACTTCTAGGCAAGGGTATAAACAGAGATAAGAACATTGCAATTGTAGAAAGGAAAAGGCAAGTCTTAAAAACAGTGATGCAGTAAAATGTAATAAATGTACAATAAAGGAGGTGCAAAAAGTGGACTTCGAATTATCCAGATCACAGGTTACTAAAGGTTTTGAATCTGGAGCAATAAAATAGGCCAGCTAGTTCGGGAGGAGACAGCACTGGCCTTTAACTGTATTTTATAAAAAGATACCAATGCCCCAGCTGGTTTGGCTCAGTGGATGGAGATTCGGCCCGAGGACTGAAGGGTCCCGGGTTCAGTTCCGGTCAATGGCCGGTACCTCGGTTGCAGGCTCAATCCACGGCCCTGATCAGGGCGCATGTGGGAGGCAATCAATTGATGTGTCTCTCTCACATTGATGTTTCTTTCTCTCTCCCCCTTCCTTCCACTCTAAAAAAATCAATGGAAAAATATCCTCAGGTGAAGATTAACAACAACAAACAACAACAACAAAACAGATACTAATGTACTAAGATTCTTACTGTACTGATAATATTGAAGTTTATACATTAATATTACAAACTAGCCTACATTACCCGCATAAATGCTTGATGTGTTCTACAGTTAGCAACTGTGCGTGATACTCTTACTCTTCCTGTAATCACATCGGCGGTTCCATTGGAAGAGAAGTAAAACCTCGATGGAGACTCTGCCTTCCTGCTCACATCCAAACTCATGTTATAAAACAAAACTGAAAACAATGTAGAGAGAATTGCAATTAATTTCTAAAAGCATTTATTTTGTTATTTTCGAAGTGATCATAGTCAAAGTTATAGAGAATATTGAAAATGTCTTAAATTCTATACAACAAATAGCTTTTTAAAAACTAACCTGAACTATGAAAGAGGGAACAATTTAAAAATACAAATTACAAAAGTTATTTTTCTAAATAAAAAATGTAAAAATTTTTCTCTAGGTTTCTTATTTTAACAATATTAAAATCTTTAGTTATTGGCTTAATCCACTTAATATGTCAATGTTTCAAAACGGCAGTACCAAATTGTTACTAATAATAAAAGTCCTAAGTAAAGTTTCAAATTTCTTTGGAGTCCTTTTTTGTGCATAGAAAATCTGTCTAAAGAAGTACAGTCAGAGTACTGTGCTCAAATGTCACCTGGAATATTTCTATCTTGTGTGGTTATATAATTAACTTCATATGTTGTTAGGTTCATTTATTTCCATTTGTTTCCAATTTGAGGGGTTGATCTTTTTCTTTTATTTGTTATTGTTTTTTAATGTAAAGTGAACACATGATTCAAAGTCAAACCTATATAAACAGTGTACTCAAAGATGTCTTCTTTTCCAGCCCTGGGCCCTGGTAAGTCAGCTCCACAATTTTATTGGTTTCTAGTCTGAACTTCTGATTTGTGCAAAAATATACAAGTACAGACAGACATTCTCAATAAATATTTTGGCAGTTCTGGAGAAGAACTTATTTCAGCAGTCACCAACCTTTCGGACCCCATGGACCACCGGTGGTCTGCAGACCACCGGTTGGTGACGGCTGACTTATTTCAAATCTGACATAGTACACAGTAATCATCTGCTAATGATCTTCAGTAAGCAAAACAATAAGGAAAATTTACCAGCAACTTTTTTTAAAAAGTCCAAGCCAGATCTTATCAAGAAAGAGCCATTTCTTGAATCTAAAGAGGATCTTTGCAAAACAAGCTGCATCTATAGTTTATTGAGGTGTCACTCATATAGGAGCAATAATTCGTTAAGTGGTATTTTGAATTTATGTAACTCCTGAAGTGTTCACTTATATTTTAGGCATGAATAACTTCTCTGAAAGTATTTTATTTATATTTCAGGGAAATCTAAGTATAGAACCTACACTACTCCTACAAATTTCAAATAAATCTGTCAATCTTCCTTTTATTTAGAAAATAAATAATAAAGTCCAAATCAATTGGCTTCAAAATCACAATAACTGAGGTTCAGTGCCTTAGAGATATTCAGACAAAAGTAAATGAAGAAAGGGGAATAAAAATCCACTCACAGTAAGAGGCAAAAATGTTTTGGTTTCATTAAACTCTAGTGGCTTGGTGCATGGATTTGTGCAAAAGGAAATTAATTAGAAGAAATATTTTAATACTGCTATTCACCCTTTCTCTATAATAGAAGTGTCAACGAAATTCATGATTGACAATGACAGATCAAAACACATGCGTGCAATTGGCGCCAGTGAAAGCTTTATATGTATCACGCATGTGCAAGTCAACTTAGCCTTTTATACCTATAGAATGTAAACTTGCTTAATTAGACCTTCTTTCTGATGTAGCTAAACTTTTTCCAGCCCAGTGAAGCTGGGTGTTGCTATGTGACATCATTACCCGGATGGACACTTAGCATACTAGTCTTTTATATATATAGATACTTAATGTGAATTATTTCTCCCAAGGAGTCATTTTACAACTATAAAGCATGTTTTTGTAACACTGCTGTGGTTATTTATGAATTTCATATATTTGTTTTCAACCAATTAAAAAACATCTGGTCATAAAGGAATTGGTAGTACAACATATACTGATATCGCATAAAGGGAAACAGTCCTATCAATTGAGCACCTATCTTTTGCATAATCCATCAGCTTGTTTGTGCTCCTGTGATAATGGAGTCACGCTCTCAAACTGCCACTTCCTCCATCAGGAACCAGATGAAGGATATGCCCATAGTCTTATCACTGCATCTCTAGCCAGGACTTTTGCAGAGTGCTATAAAAAATGCACCTGACCACAAGTAGAGATGCTAGGCTCCTTCTGTACTTCTCACTACAGGCTAATTCAGACTGGAGCATCTGTTACACATCTGTTATTTGGCTCAGTATTTGCTGCCCTTCATGATGTTTAGATGAGGGCAGCCTGCAGGGTCATGAGTACAGTCAACTCTTAAGTGTGGGGCTCGTAAATTTTGTGAATTATTGATGTCCAAATGATACACCCATGTCAGCTTCTCTCCGATCATAGGCTAGTTTCATTAGTAGTCATTCCCATATTAGCCTTAATATAACATAATTAGAAAAATTAACTTGCTAGTAAAAAATGTAATACTTAATCAAGTTACATATTTGGATTTGGAATTAGCCACAATTTTGGATGAGCCATATCAATGCTACTTTTTGCAGAGAGGAAAACTCAGTTAGCTACCTATAGAAAAATGTGCACAAGCACTCAGGAGTTGAGTGCCATAATAAATCCTTAACAGATGTGTGTTATTTATGAAAAATAGAATCAGGTTCTAGACTTTAGAAAGCTTCTTCAGTTACTTAAACAGGATAGAATATAAAGAAAAGAATGTTCTCTCTCCCTGGGTTTCCAAGTTCAGCCAACACCACGCTTTAAGGAGCCCAGTAAAACAGAGGAGGAACTGTGGTGATGATTTTTCTGTTCTAAAGAGCTGTTAGAGATTAAGCTCAGATAGTTCACTTTAAATAATACAGCAAGTGATACAGCTGATTTGCTTATCATAACCTCTAAACAACAGTAACCTCTTAACGTGCCCCACTCATAGGTTAGAACAATGAGAGCATCTGAAAGATGGGCAAGAAAGGTGTATCAGGTGACTGCTCTCTCCTGCCCTTAACCAGTCCTCCAATGTGACACAAAGTGAGGGCTCAAAAGATGACAGTGAGATTAATGGGTAAAGTACACATTCTATTAATTTTGTAAGGGTGCCCTTACCAATATGACCTGGAACCTCTTTGCCCTTGTATGAGAAACAGAGTGTTAGATCCATGCACACAGAAGGCAATCCATTTTCAATACAGTCAAAGTTTGTTCTATTTACTGACTCAGGATGGTCTAAAGAAGCTTCGACAATCACTACAGGTCTTGTCCTAAGGAGGAAATAAAATTAGCAATATTAACTACAGAATTATTTTTCCTTAGGAAAAGAATTGCATTTGTTTTGTCAGTTTCCATTGACTAAGTAATTTCATGAAACTGTTTTATTAATAGTATGTGCATATAAACTCAATTAATTTTCCATGTATGAATCAAGAGGGATTTTCATAAAATATTGACTCTAATTATATTAATTATATCTATGTAAGGTGGGAAAAGTATCCTAAAGTTCAAAAATTAAATTTTGGGATACCAAATGGAGGGTTATGAAGTCACCACCATTGCTGATTTTAAAAATTGCCTCCCATCATTTACACTTAAGCCCAATTGTCATTAAGCAGCGAAATGTATCAACCTTACCTTAGCAACACAGCAGAATTGGACCGAAAAGCACCAACTGCAATATCTGGAAGATAAAAAACAACACGGATTATTGATCATCATTAGTCAAAGGGAATTACTTTTCAGTCAGAAATACTTAACTACATATCACCTTTGGACTACATCAAAACACTACTTACAAAAAATTAATTAGAAAAGACATGCTTACATACATCTTAAAACTCATTCCACATTTGTCTGAATCTACCCAGTTGTAACAACATTCATAATATAAACATAATGTGATATAAAATGAAAATCCAATTTTTGGACTAGAAACATTCACCCAGAAATCTTTCAAATTACAAAAAGAGAACCCACAATAATAGTCTTCTTTCTTTTCGTCATCATACCTAGAGACCCGGTGCACAACATTCGTGTACTTGGGGGGAGAGGCCCTCAGCCCAGGCTGTGCCCTCTCGCAGTCCTGGACCCCTCGGGGGATGTCTGCCTGCTGTGGGGGCAGGAGAGGCTCCCGCCACTGCCGCTGCGCTCACCAGCCATGAGCCCACTGGCGAGCCCAGTTTCTGGCTGAGCGGTGTTCCCCCTGTGGGAGCGCACTGACCACCAGGGGGCAGCAACCTGTGCTGAGTGTCTGCCCCCTGGTGGTCAGTACACGTAATAGCGACTAGTCTTTCTGCCATTTGGTTGACTTGCATATTAGCCTGTTATTATATAGGATGGTTCATTTACTTTTATGGTTTTTAATTTTATAAAGAATAAGGAATGCCCTAACCGGTTTGGCTCAGTGGATAGAGCATCAACCTGCAGACTGAACAGTCCCAGGTTCGATTCGGTCAAGGGCATGTACCTTGGTTGCGGGCACATCCCAGTAGGAGGTGTGCAGGAGGCAGCTGATCGATGTTTCTCTGTCATCGATGTTTCTAACTCTATCTCTCTCCCTTCCTCTCTGTAAAAAATCAATAAAATATATTAAAAAAAAATGAAGGAAAAAATTATCAGTAAATCAGAACTCTCTTATGTACGTATTTCTCAATAAATAGAATCCACAACAGAGCTTATCCCAATATAAAAAATAAGGTAAATTTTATACTCACCCATATATCCATTATTATCTGCATCGATTTGCCCAGATATGGACTGTCCAAACATACTTAAGGATTTGCTGATTTGAAGCCCTTCAATTCTCTAAAAAACAGGTAAGTTGCGTGAGAAGTGCTTTTGAACACCCTCTATCCTAGAGAAGCAGTGATTTAGTTAAAAAGCCTTCCCATGCCCCGGCACATTTATGAGCAAAATACATTTTGGCTAAGTCAAACACTTGTATCTAAGAGAAACAAAATTTTCCAGCTTTCCCTGGGCAGTTGACATCTAAAAAAATTGCTTTATTTTGTGAGCAAAGGGAAATCATGTAGTACAGATCTCCTATAACGGTTCTGACCCCTCTCCCCAGTCTTCTCTCTGGTTCTATATTTATTTCCCTGACCAGCATGAATTACCAAACAAGTAATCTGGAAAATAAGACATTGCTAGTCCCTTAGTGGAGTCCTCAACTCAGGCTTATGAGGAAAGCCACCCGTTAGCTGACTGCATCCTAGCATTTGACAAGGACAACTCAAGTCCTGTGCTTCCTATTCCATGTGTCTCATTTCATGTCTCGATAGTGATTTATAAGTATCAGGCTGCTATCCATTCTTAGATCAGTATTTTTTACTAGACAAACACATACCTTTCATGTTAAATGTAGAAAGCCACATGCCTATTTTTGCCTAATCAGAAATTACAATATTAGCTAATGTTTTCATAAAAGTGTCTTTCGAAAAGCTTTTCTTCTCTGCATGTGCATATAGTTGTTTTCTATGCCCTGAACCGGTCTATTTTTTCAGATTGTAGAAGTGAAGTCAGAGTTAGATCAGGAACTTTATTAAAGTGCTATCGGCTTACTGCTTTGCACTGAAAGAACACAGCGTAACATATAGAGTGTTTGCTCTCTCTGTGTGATCTCCATGAAATATGGGGCTTTAGCTACAAGACAGGATAGTTAACCAAATCCAAATGTGCTCATTTGGAATAGTATAGATATTACCTCAGAACATGAATTTAATGAAATCCAGAGAGAAATCTTTATAGGTTAACGACAAACCAGGATGGATGTGAACTAGAACTCTTATTTATGGGGGGAAAATGGTTCCAAAGACTTATTAATACTCTTAAAAGTGAGACCGTCTACTATAGTGATAAAAACGGTGAAATAGAATAATTGAGTATTTGAACAAACAAGTTAAGAAAAAGGAGTCTCATTAACACCGGAAATGTTAAAGAAGCTTTTATTACCAATGCTTCTTTTGAAAATGGAATCATCTCCTACCTGTGAGAAGGCCGATGAGATCCCATCTGCTCCACCATTGTAAATATAAATGGCGCCTCGCAAGTCATCTTCCTGTGGGGCTCCAATAGCAACATCTATTCAAGAATGTAAGTGGTGGAAAGATAAATCCTTCAGATAAAGAATGCAACTCTGAAAACTAACCTGCACGCTCCTTAATCATATCAGATAACATAAGAAACTCCTTGTAAAAAAACTAACACTTTTCTCATTAGAAAAAGATTACAAAATACTAATCCTCACAACAATGTACAGTGCTGTACAGAATAGTGGGTGCATGAAAGAAGCAGAGTAAATGGGTCTGAGAGGCAGTTTAACAGAATGGCTAAGGGCCTGGACCCCAGCATTGCTGCCGTGCTGTTATACTGGACACAGTCCTTAACGCCTCTGTGTCTCTTCTGTTCCCTCACCTATAATACAGGGTCCTAAGAGAACTCAGTCACTCAACATAGAAGAACATTATTCATCTACAGTGCTCAGAGCAGCACCTAGAACATAATCAATTATCCTCATCGATGTAGAGCATAACCAAAGAATCCTTACTTTGAGTTTTTGAGTTCTAAGATTTACTCTCTTTGCAAAATGACTTCTAAATTAACTCATGTTCCAATGCAAGTAATGAAGGTATTTGTTCAGGGTATCTGTACACACACACACACACACACACACACACAGAGATTTCAGAAAATAGATTTGTTCTATAAATAAAGACTGTATCACCTTTATGACTTTATTAAGATTCAAATCAGATTTTGACACCAGGAGAAAAGATTTGATCAACTAACATAAAAAAAAAGCCAAGTGAAAATAGACACTATGAATGACATGGTTGGTTATGCGCTGTAAATATAGAGTACATAAAGAAAAAACTCTACATTTTTCTACTTATTTACTAAGTATTATGTCTATTTATTTGGGTATATTCATATTTGTGTTTATATGCAATGTTTTCTTATTACTTTAATAGAAACCTAAAATATAGAAAGTTTGTTTTATGATTTTCATTTCTTATCACTGTTCATCAGACCTAAAAACTTTTTATAAAACCAGGTGGCAGTTTTTTACTGCCATTTCAATGCAAATAAAATAATCTTTAATATATTCTTTAGACCAGTGGTTCTCAACCTTCCTAACACCATGACCCTTTAATACAGTTCCTCATGTTGTGGTGACACTCAATTTCATTGTTACAAATTGAACATAATTAAAGCATAGTGATTAATCACAAAAACAATATGTAATTATATATCTGTTTTCTGATTGTCTTAGGCGACCCCTGTGAAAGGGCCATTCGACCCCAAAGGGGTCGTGACCCACAGGTTGAGAACCACTGCTTTAGACCAAATACTGTGCAGTTTTAAAACTGCAAAAGCTTTTCTATTTTCATATAAAAATAACTGGTTGATATATCTTATACTGTATTTTGTTTTGACCTGCTAAGGTTACCCTCCTTGACTTGTACAAATTATTTTAAATTTTCATACACAAATACACCCATTCATTTGTTCATTCAGTGGGCAACTATTGAGCACCTACTAAATTTCTGCTGAAAAATCTGAAAAAATACTGCCCTGTACTGTCAGCTCCTGGCAAATGTTTGGAATACAGTATTAAAAATGCTAAAGGGACTTATTTAAAACAAAAAAGAGAACTAATTAGTAATAAGAAAACATATGAAAGTATAAATCTCACCAGTAAAAGTAAACATATAGCTAAGGTAGTGGATTAAGCACTTACAAAGATAGTATGAAGGTAAAAGACAGAAGTAGTAAAAATAACTACAACTACAGTAATTAGTTAAGGAATAAACAAAATGAATAATGTAAGTTGTTACAAAAAATATAAAATGTGGGAAAGGGGAGTAAAAATGTAGAGTTTTAAAATTCATTCAAATTTAAGTTGATGTCAACTTAAAGTAGACTGTTTTGTAAATCTATATACTGTTATTTATGAGCCTCTTCATAACTACAAAGCAAAAACTGATGGTAGATATATAAAAGATAATGAGAAAGGAATCTAAACATAACATTAAAGAAAGTCATCAAACCACAAGGGAAAAAAAAACACAAGAAGATAGGAACTACAAAACAACAAAATGGCAATAAGTACGTACTTACCAACAACTATTTAAAATGTAAATGGACTAACATCTTCAACCAAAAGAGTGGCTCAGTGGATTGAAGACAAACAAATAAACAAAAACAAGACCCATCTATATGTTGCCTACTAGAGACTTAATCAGATGTAAGAACACACACAGACTGAAAGTGAAGGAATGGAAAAAGATATTCCATGTAAATGGAAACCAAAAGAAAGCTGGAGTAGCTGTATCTATATAAGACAAAACAGACTTTAAAACAAAGATCGTAATAAAACACAGAAAAGATAATTACATAATGATACATGAGTAAATTCAAAAGTAGGTAATATTTGCAAGTATTTTTGAAGCAAACATAGAAGCACCTTAATATGTAAAGCAAATATTAACAGACTTAAAGGGAGAAATTGATAGTATACTACAATAATAGGAAACTAGAATACCCCACTTACACCAGTGATTTCCAGACAGAAAATCAATAAGAAACATGGGCTTTAAATAACACATTAAACCTGATAGATTTAATAAATATATATAGAACATTCCATCCAAGAGCAGCAGAATACAGATTCTAGTGAAGTACAAATGGAACATTCTCCAGTGCAGATAGTTAAGCCACAAAGCAAGTCTTAATAAATTTAAGAAGATTGAAATCATACCTAACATCTTTTCTGACCACAATGGTATAAAACTAGAAATCAATTATAAGAAGAAAACTAGAAAATTTACAAATATATGGAAATTAAACAACATGATACTTAACCAATGAGGTCAACAAAGAAATAAAAGGAATCATGAAAGATTACTATGAATAATTATATGCCAACAAGTTGGACAACTTGGAAGAAATGGATAAATTCCTGGAAACATACACTCATCTAAGATTGAACATGAAAAATAGTAAACCTGAATAGACTGAATTGGTAATTGAAAATCTCCCAAGAAACACAAGCCTAGAACCCAATGACTTCACTGGTGGATTCTACCAAACATTAAGATTTTTTTTAAAAATATATATTTTATTGATTTTTCACAGAGAGGAAGGGAGAGGGATAGAGAGTTAGAAACATCAATGAGAGAGAAACATTGACCAGCTGCCTCCTGCACACCTCCTACTGGAGATGTGCCCGCAACCAAGGTACATGCCCCTGGCCAGAATCGAACCTGGGACCTTTCAGTCCGCAGGCCGACGCTCTATCCACTGAGCCAAACAGGTTAGGGCCCAAACATTAAGATTTAATACCTATCCTTCTCAACTCCTTCAAAAAATTGAAAAGAAGGAAGGGCTGCCAAACTTGTGTTATGAGACCAGAAGTATCCTGATACCAAAAGCAGACAAGAACACCACAAAAAGCCCTGGCTGGTTTGGCTCAGTGGATAAAGTGTTGGCCTGCGGACTGGGGGTGGGGGGGTGGGAGCGGGAGGGGTCCCAGATTCGATTCCAGTCAAGGGCACATGTGGGCTCGATCCCCAGTGGGGGGCGTGTGCAGGAGTTAGCCGATCAATGATTCTCTCTCATCATTGATGTTTGTCACTCTCTTCCTCTCCTTTCCTCTCTAAAATCAATAAAAATATATATTTTTAAAATAGAACACAAAAAGAGAAAAGTACAGGCCAATATCCCTGAGGTACACAGAAATCCTCTGTAAATCCTTTGTAAAATATAGCGAACCAAATTCAATTGTACATTAAAAGGATCACACATTCTGACCACATTGGATTTCAGGGATGCAAGGATGGTTCAACATTCACAAATCAATCAACATGATACACCACACTAATAAAAGCAAAGATAAAAAACATCATCACAATAGATGCAAAAAAAAAAAAAAAAAGCATTTGACCAAGTTTACCAAACATTTGTGACAAAAATGCTCAGCAAAATGGGTCTAGAAGGAACATACCTCAACATCATAAAGGCCATGTACAACAAGCCTCAAACCTTTTCATCTATTATTAGGAACAATTCAAAAATGCCCACTTTCACCACTTTTATTCCACATACTATTAAAGTCCTAGCCAGAACAATTAGGTACATAAAAGAAAAACAAAAGGCATTCAAATTGGACAGGTAGAAGTAGAACTGTCACAATTTGCCCATTACATGATTTTATTTATAGAAAACCCTAAAGACTTCACCAAAAAACTTGTTAGAACTAATAAAAAATTGCAGTAATGTTGCAGGGTACAAAATCAATATACAAAAATCTGTTGTGTTTCTATACCCTAACAAACTACTAGAAAGAGTAACTAAGAAAATAATCCTATTTACAACTGCACCAAAAAGAATCAAATACTTAGAAATTAATTAAAGAGGTGAAAGACCTATACACTGAAAACTTTAAGACATTAATAAAAAAATGAGGACAAAAATAAATGGAAAGGTTCTTCATGTTCATGAATTGAAAGAATATTGTTAAAATGTCCATATTGCTGAAAGCAATCTACAAATTATTGCAATCCCTATCAAAACTCCAGGGGCATTATTCACGGAATTAGAAAAAAAATCCTAAAATTTGTATTGAACCACAACAGGCCCTGAATAGCCACAGCAATATTAAGAAAAACAAAGCCAGAGACATCACACTCCCTGATTTCAAACTGTATTACAAAGCTATACTAATCAAAACAGCATGATAGTGGCATAAAAATAGACATATAGATCATTGGAGCAGAAGAGAGATCCCAGAAATAAATCTACACACACACACACACACAC
Organism: Myotis nattereri; assembly: GCF_964212035.1. Taxonomy (NCBI): domain Eukaryota; kingdom Metazoa; phylum Chordata; class Mammalia; order Chiroptera; family Vespertilionidae; genus Myotis; species Myotis nattereri. The sequence continues at coordinate 38,309,943 of NC_138082.1, forward strand.
ACACACACACACACACACACACACACACACATATATATATATATATGTACACAGTCAATTCATTTAAGAATATACAATGGAGAAACAGTAATAAATGATGATGGGAAAACTGGACAGCTACATGCAAAAGAATGAAACTAGACCACTACCTTATACCATACACAAAAATTAACTCAGAATATCTATCATAGAATTTTATAAACTCTTTAATGTAAAATGTTATTTGTATAATCATAATCATAAAAATATCTATCCTTTTGTTTTTAATATAGTAAAAAAATTCCAGAAATGGTAATGTTTGTATACAAAATTACACTATCTTACATTTATTTATTTATTTATTTATTTATTTATTTATTTTATTGATTTTTTACAGAGAGGAAGGGAGAGGGATAGAGAGCCAGAAACATCGATGAGAGAGAAACATCGATCAGCTGCCTCCTGCACGCCCCCTACTGGGGATGCATCAGCAACCAAGGTACATGCCCTTGACCGTAATCGAACCTGGGGCCTTTCAGTCCACAGGCCGACGCTCTATCCACTGAGCCAAACCGGTTCTGGCTCACTATCTTACATTTAATGGGGCTCATTGAAAGCATATGTTCAACAATACACTAACTTTCTCCTTGCAGAGTAACATTTTAGACATCTAAAGTAGAAAGAAGAAAGCACTTAGGCATAAAAAGGAATTAAGGAAGTGAGAATTTACAGTACTCCACTAATTTTTGATATCCATATAAATTTTGACCGAATGTTACCATATACCAATCATCAATGACTATCAAGAAGACACAATTCTAGCTCTGAAAATAAATATCGAACACTTATTTGCTGAACTCGATGAATCACACACATTCTCTCAAACCTATTGATCATTTTATTTATTTATTTTTATATTTCTTTATTGATTTCAGAGAGGAAGGAAGAGGGAAAGATAGAAACATCAATGATGAGAGAGAATCATTGATTGGCTGCCTCCTACACGCCCCCTACTGGGGATGGAGCCCACAACCCAGGCATGTGCCCTTTGCAGGAATCGAACCTGGGACCCTCCAGTCCGCAGGTCGATGCTCTATCCACTGAGCTAAACTGGCTAGGGCCTATTCATCATTTTATGCCCAGTTTTAACGGACTTGGTAATCACTCAGGGCTAGATTGGAAAACACAAATTTTAAGAGGGAAGGCTGGTAGAAACAAGTACTTCAGCAGCTGGGCTGATTTCTAGGCAATAGGCACAGTTACGATGTACCATCTATTCCATTATAGAAATTGTCCCATATCAGTTGATAAATAGCCACTATTCTTGAGTCTACTAGTTGCACTTCACCACTGCTCAGGACTCAATCATGGGATCCCTCAGATCCTCCCACAATGCTACAGCTGAACAAGGAACTCCTGGTATAGCAGGGGCTTCCAGAACCCTGCGCCAGCTCTGCAGCCAGCCTCCACTGGGTTTTGTCAGAGTCTTTATTGTAACAACAGTGAAAGAATAGGGTCCAACGAATCTATGACATACATTTTCTCCACATTTTAACATTTCCGAAATTAGAATCCTTTTTAGAATAGAAAAATGGTGGGTCACAATTTAACAGCATTTTTTAAGGGCACAAAAAATGCCACTCATAACGGATGGTGCCTCAGAACCAATGGCATATAACAACAGTAAGAATCAATAGCTGACAACTAAGGAGAAGTCAGGTGTGACTAAAAAAAGAAAAAAAGAGCATACATCCTGGCCCCATTTTCTATAGAAAGACAAACAACATAAAACTCCAATCATATTTTCTTCCATGTACCATTTTAAAAGTGGAAATCAAATACTAAATTGGATACTTTTACTTACCTTCAAAGCCATCATTATCGATGTCACCAAGATTAACTATAGATTCCCCAAATCTTGCAGCATATTTGTCACTTCCAACGAGCGCTGTTTCCATTTCATTCATTACTGCTCCCTAGATAGAAAGGGGGAGAAAGGTGTCATTAGAACACTCCCTGACAACTTTACACATGATTTACTGTTGTAATTGGATATTGATTTTTTTCTAATGCTTCAAACAAGTTGGACAAACTACAGACTGAGCTGTAGTACACACATCTCAGTTCAATTCAATAAATATTTATCAAGCACATGTCAACACATAATAGTATGATTAGAGCTCAAAGGATCTAAAAAATTGTCAAACTCATGATTCTTAGTTTTGAAAAATCCAATAAATCATTTTGATAATTCAATTTAGCAAATATTTATCGAGTTCCTACTGCAGGCACTGCACTCTACAGACTGAACAAATGAAAGGGAATAGGCATGTGTTTATATGTCACAGGTCCTTTCCTAAAGAAGCCCAGAGTTACAGGAAAGGCTACACACAAGCATGTAAATGACTTAGAAGTACAGACTGCTTGGTAATATCAAAGAGCACGGAAAGTATATGTAATTGTGAGAGCCGGGAGAGATTTCATAAGCAATATTCAAGGTAACTATTGAAGGATGGGCATAATTTTAATACACAGAGGAAATTATCAGCAAAGCACAGATTCCAAAGACTTTGGCTATCATGAACAGTGTGTATAATGAGTGAGACTAAAATATTCAGATTGGATCCTTGTAGGGTGGTACTGTGAACACTGGGGGAAATTTACTCTCAATTTAGAGGACAATAGGAAGCTGCTGAAGGTTTCTGAGTTGAGGAGTGATGCGACCGAAGCTGGCCTTTGGAACAGTATTCCAGCAGCAATGAACGCTGGTCAACCGTTATCCCTGAATTGGGAAGATGAGTTACTACAATAAGACATTCCATTATGTTGCAATCATAGCTACCAGACTCTCTAAATGTCACTCTCTTGTAGAAAAAATATCCACGTACTTACTCATTTCTCTGCTCAAATAGGTCTAGTCATCATTTCCTAAGTAGACGCATCTTCTTCCCCTTGGCTAGTGCCCTTCACCTTTTACTTTCCAACTAAAAAATTCCTGTACTTATTTTGCTCCCAGAGAATCACCTAATTTAAAGAGCAGAAGGCAGAAGAGACTCCAACAAGGATGAGAAGGTGCAGACCTAAGGAAATGCAAAGGCACTGAAGTTCCAGGGGAGAGTTTCAAAAAGGGGTAATCACTCTTCTGTGAGTATTCTCCAGTCACAGAGAACGGTGACCAAGGGTTCGCTGGGGACCCCTGAGAGCTATTTTAGTAGAAGTAGGTGGAAGCCATATTCATTCAAGTACCATTATTTCTTGAGTTCATTAACAAATAATTACTGAGCACCTACTTGTCCAGGACTCTGTCAGGCCCGGAGGAAACAGCAGTAAACAAGACAGATGATCCCTTTCCACAGGGTGTCTACATTCCAAAGAGGAACAGATATTAGCAAACCAAACTAATAAGTATATAATATAATTCCTTTGTGGTAGTGGTTAGTGCCTTTTTAGAGAGGTATAAAACAAGAAGTTAGAAAGGAGCAAAGCAAGAATAATCAATGCCAGAGTAAGCTTTAAAAGCTGAAATCAATTACGATTTTTAACCCCCGTGTTCAATAGTGGTGGCTGAGGGCAGGAGTGAGGAAAGAATAAAAGGGTAGACTTGTGGGTACAGCTACTCTTTTGCCCTTTAAGCAAAGGAGCTCCACTTTTATCTGGTTTTCATATTGGGATTGCTTAAGATTTCAATGAGAACAACAAGGTCCTATATTGCCTTATTTTAGGTATATATGTTACTGTTCAAACTAAATAGCTCTGCCAGAAAAAGTAATAATACATGACATCACTATTAATGAGGTATGATCACTTTGCAGATTATAAGCTTTTACTATTAAATTTAGATTAAAACAGTATAGAAAATTCCAACACATACATAACTTTCCTGCTCTACATCTGAAACTTTCAGAATCTCTCAGCTTTATAAGACTACTAGGGGCCTGGTGCACGAAATTTGTGCACAGGGGCTGGGTCCCTCAGCCCGACCTGCACCCTCTCCAAACTGGGAGCCTTCAGGGGAACCCTCTCCAACCCAGGAGTTTCTGTCTGTCTTTGCATTCATATGAGCAAGTTGTCTGAGACCCCAACCCAGTTTGGTTTGGTGCTCACAGAATAATAGAGGTCTTTTTTTTTCTTTGCTCCATTGGTGGAGATTTCCTAGAAGTTGCAAGATATCTTCCTTTAAATTTTTCCTCAACACTCTGACTTTACTTATGTCTCTCACCTTTGCTTTCCCTCCATCCCCCACCGCAACAGTAACTTGCTCCAGGCTCACTTTGCTCTAGGGTCTAGGACAGTGATGGTGAACCTATGACATGCGTGTCAGAGGTGACACGCGAACTCACTTTTTTGGTTGATTTTTCTTTGTTAAATGGCATTTAAATATATAAAATAAATATCAAAAATATAAATCTTTGTTTTACTATGTTTGCAAATATCAAAAAATTTCTATATGTGACACGGCACCAGATTTAAGTTAGGTTTTTCAAAATGCTGACACGCTGAGCTCAAAAGGTTCGCCATCACTGGTCTAGGTGATCCCACAATGAATCTGCCAACAGAACTATGATTCCCAGCATTCCTGGTGCTCCCCGTGCTCTAGGCTTCCGCTTCTGGTCCAGGGGCTGCCATCAGAACTACAATTCCCAGAATTCCTGGTGCACCCTGTGCTCTTGGTTTCTGCTTCCAGTCCAGGGGCTGCAGAAACCAAAATGACTGGGAACTCCAGATGCCTCCAGGCTGGGCTGACAGGACCGGACACTCCAGTGGCATCCCTGGGACCCCAGCTGCTCAGAGCTGGCGTGTACGTGCACTGGCCACAAGCCCACCATCTTTGTCGGGTTAATTTGCATACTCACTCCTGATTGGCTGTGGGCATCATGGAGGGATGGTCAATTTACATTATTTGTCTATTATTAGTATAGATTTCCTCTTAAATTTTAAAAAGTTTAGTCTCATATTTAATATAGAAATTTATTAAATGGTGTGGAACCACTAATTAAATAAGATTACAAATACCTTCTTGAAACAGATTTTACTTTGTTAAATCCTACCTATGCCTTAAGAAATGAACTAATGTTCTCACAAACCCACTCATGTTCTTAAACCAAAGGCAGGCCCAAAGGACCCCATGAAGACCCTATCAATTCTCTGCTTTAAGGTCAAGAAGATAGGCTGGCAAGACAAGGCCAGCAGAACTCTTTTAATTGACCTGTCCATAATTTAAAACTCAACAATAAGCAATAATTACGTATTTCTACAAATCCTATATCCACTGTGGAAGAAACTATGTCAATTTTATATTCTTATCAATCTATATTAGTTGTGCAAATTAACATTTTATCAAAACATGTCTTGATGGTCAATGGTCAAATCAAGAAATTGAAAATATGAAATATTCTCTCTTCTACTTCAAGTAATATTTTATAATTATTAAATCATATAAGGACAATCACTAAATAAGAAATCCACATTTTGAAGGATGCAAACATCATGCTTTCAAGTTAGATTTGTGCCACAATGGAAACTGAAAGAAACGTCATATATTGCAGTGAACACCTCCCAGCTGTGAACAGAGAAGCTCTGGAATGACTCATCACCTCCTTCTGGAATGGCAAAATGGGTCAGTGGCCCATTTACCATCATATTCTATTTCATTTTGGGAGCGTCAGTACCATACCAGAATTTTCACTTTCAGCAGTAAAATAAGCCTAAGGACCTGTAGTCTCAGAACTCCAGAATAAGTTCCCAACACAGTCCCCTGAGGGGCTCCCAGTTTGAGGATCCTTGGACTTACTGAGCCGGAGTTGATGTACACGAACACTCTGCCTTCCTCCCTGATGCTGCTCTGCATGGGAGCTCCCACCAGCATGTCCGAGAAGCCGTCTGCATTGAGGTCCACGGCACAGATAGAAGCTCCAAAATAAGAGCCAAGCTGCTCCAAAAACAAACCAGACCCAGTCACTGAGAAAAAAGCAGGGTTAGTCACCAAAGCCCCCAGGGAGACCAAAGGTAGAGACATATTACCTTTTTACCTTTCATTTCATGTAAGATCGTTAGTGCTCTTTCATCAATTCTGAATATGTATGCCTGCAATTGTGAAAAGAATTAGAAAAGGTTAGACTATGACATTTAAACATTTTTTTTTCATTTGATCAAAATATCATTTTTCATAACTTGTAATTGCTCAAATACAGTTTTAAAAATCCCTTTCAGGCCGAAACCGGTTTGGCTCAGTGGATAGAGCGTCAGCCTGAGGACTGAAAGGTCCCAGGTTCGATTCCGGTCAAGGGCATGTACCTGGCTTGCGGGCACATCCCCAGTGGGAGATGTGCAGGAGGCAGCTGATCGATGTTTCTCTCTCATCGATGTTTCTAACTCTCTATCTCTCTCCCTTCCTCTCTGTAAAAAATAAATAAAATATTTTTTTAAAAAAAAATCCCTTTCAGAATGATCCCAAAGGTTTAGGAAACCACGTTCAGGCTAACGTGCCTTCCTTGCAAAACTACCTTCTCGGGAGCTACCTCCTGGCCCTTGAGAGAGAGCGCAGGAAGAAAGCGTTTTTGCCTCACTTTTCAAAGTAAGGCTGAGAAAAACTTAGTAACCTTTACACAACAAGTGTAATGAAAACTAAAGCCAAAAATAACATCTTATTCTTTGTAGTCTTACCATAAAACCTGTTGCTGCCTCAATTTCCCTTTAGTTGTAAACTTGTTAACCAATAAATATAATCCTCGGGCACCTTGAGACAGTTCTCTTAAAAACAGTTTACTCATAAGAAAAAAAAAGCTTCATTTGACATATAATTTTCCTTAAAGCTTTTCTGCCCAATTTTTTCTAAAAGCCATACAACATTCACCAATTCCACTAAATGCAGCACATGGCTCATCATTTCTAGCTTTCATTCCTTAGCAAGTGTGCACTTCCTCCTTTAACCTCTCCTCTCATGCAATCTATTTGGACCCTTGTAAAGAAATAAATATAAAAATGTAGTTCTTACTTTACCAATCTGTTCATGCTGAGGCGCTCCTCCGATGACTTCGGTGGTATCCCTACTCCAAAAGTGACCAGCTCCAACTGAGTATCCTTCAAGAAAACGGACACAATTGTGAGCCTTGTCATCTGCCATGGGTGAAATATATTATCACATATCCACTCAGAATTAAGTGAGACTGAATACAAAGTGACTACACGGAACAGAATTTTAATAACATTTAGCAAAGCAATACTAGTACACACAATTGGTCATTCATTTTATGCTTTAATTATTCATATGTGTGTTATGAAACAAATTGAAGATAGCACCTTTACATTTGGTTTGTTAGTCTCTGTGTAGTACCAGGACATGCAAGCTTCCTGCATGTCCTTTTACTACAGAAATATTTTAGAGTATATAAAATATGACATTTTAAACTTTAAGCATAAATTTCCTAAGTTGCAATTTTTTTGCCATGAAATCTTCATTATGATAAAATTTTATGATGATAGAACTGGGGAAATATTTTGGTTTTATTATGTAATAAAAAGGGTAATGCCAAGTTATATTTTATAATACCTGAAGATAATCTTCAACTATAAACAAGTAAATGTTGAATTGTAGATGAATTCCCTCTGTTTGAAAGTGAATTCCTTCTGTTCAAATGGGAAAAATAGTACTGCTTTTCTTATCATTATTTCTGAGTATAAACTGCTCACATTTGAAACACATATGGTTTAAGCAAATCTGTACTTTCTAAGAAACTATAGGAAAAGCATTCCTTTTACTATAATGGAAATTAATGCCAGAAAAATCTTGTGTTTCTACTGAAACAAACTACAAATAATCCCACCTCTGATTCATTAAATAAGAATAAGAAGATAAAAAAGGATAAGAAGATAAAAATAGCTAAGCTATGAGAAATATTATAAGAACTTATGAGGCAAAGGTCAATGAGCTGGTTTTCAGACCCATATGCTTCATAATGTTACCCGCTGTCTAGAATGCAGTCGACAGCCTGACTGATTTTCAGCTGGTCCTTTAAGAAACTATACTTACTTACTCTTATATAATTAAATGAGTTAATTAATATAGAGTGCTTACAAAAGTTCCTCAGATATGGTAAGCAATCAATACTACCTTTATAATAATAAAGATACAAGCCCTCAAGTGTTTTACTCCACAGAATAAACACTTTGCAGTAAACCAGGAATTCCAGTCTAAGAATTATATGTCGATGACTGTAGTTACATATGTTCAATGTAAGTTAAAATTTCATAGATTGTATTCTTAAACAAACTCTCTTTTTAATAACCACTGGCCATTTTGATCTTTTTTTTTTTTTTTTTTTTTAATCCTCACCTAAGGTATTTTTCCACTGATTTTTAGAGAGAATGGAAGAGAGAGGAAAAGACAGAAATACGGTATTGACATGTGAGAGAAACACATGGATTGGTTGCCTCCTGCACACGCTGGGGAGGAGCCTGCAACCAAGGTACATGCCCTTGACCAGAATCGAACCCAGGACCCTTTGGTCCACAGGCCGATGCTCTATTCTCTGAGCCAAACTGGCTAGGGCCATTTTGATCTTTTGAAAATATAATTTCCCTTATTTATAATCACTACTATCTGTAAGAAAGATTATAATTTCAGTTTGTCAATTTTTACAGTACCTAAGTAACTTCCAAATTTTACTTGATTGTCACTGTCTGAAAAAGCCACATATTTATTTGAAGTTATACTGTAGACAAAAATAGAGCCAGTCCAAAAATATGATCCTGGAGCTCCCATCACAATTAAATCCTGTAAGAAATAAACAATTTAGCATCATTTAAAAGTTTAATCTCACCACCCCAAACCTCTTCCAGATATACATTTTAAGTAAATAGCAACAAGAATAGATTTTTTATTATAAATTTCTAAAGCCTGAGCATTTTATGAATTTAAAAACACACCAGGAAAAAAAAAAAAAAAAGCCAGAGAAGCTAGCTAATGGATTTTCACTAAAAGTAGAGTTTTAGAAAAGAAACTTTCACTTCACACTTATCAGTGGACTTAGAAACCAAAGGTAGAATCATTGAACACTAGAGTAAGTTTTCAGGAGAAAGGCAATGTGGTTTCTATTAAAGTCAATCATATCTGGGTAATTCATTAGTGCTCATTACAGAGATAATCATGTGTTGTCAAAGAGTGAAAAAGTAGACAATTTATTTCAATTTGCAAAAAGCCATTAACTAGTTTCCTTAACAATGTTAGATTAGAAAAAAAAAGAAATCCAATAAAACAGTGGTTCTCAACCTTCTGGTCCTTTAAATACAGTTCCTCATGTGGTGACCTAACCATAAAATTATTTTCGTTGCTAATTCATAACTGTAATCTTGCTACTGTTATGAATCGTAATGTAAGTATCTGATATGCAGGATGGTCTTAGGCGACCCCTGTGAAAGGGTCGTTCGACCACCAAAGGGGTTGCAACCCACAGGTTGAGAACTGCTGTAATAAAATCTTGCGCATGCGGTTAATGATTCTCTCTTATCATTGATGTTTCTATCTCTCTCCTCATTCCTCTCTGAAATCAATAAAAAAATATTTTTTAAAAATCTGGGGACATATTTGATGATAAATAAGGATTTAGAAAAAGCAAACAGGGGGAAGGTCGAATAAGCAGATAGTTGTCTAGTAAAATATGAAAACTTTCAGCAACCAAACCTACTTAACATATTTCTAAATTTCCTAAACAATTCTGAATTTCAAAAAAGACCAATTTAAATATACATTAAAGAAATCATTGCTTTTTTTACATAGTAGGTAATATTTATGGAAATTGTAAACCTAAGGCCTTCTACATAGATTCAGAAAACATTCATGAATTCATAACTGGTTTTTAAGGGAAACTGGGAACTTTGGAGGTTGAGTACAACTGTGATCATTCACTGGGACTCACAGAATGACTAGAGTGGTAGAAAAAGAATAATCGAGTTTGAGAATATATCTAATCTAAGAGGTTATTAAGTTCTTCAATCTCCCAATTCTCATAATTTTAATTGAAAGTGTGAATTCATATGTTTACTCCTCTCCTCAACAAGTAAAAATAACATAGGCATTTTCGATGTCTAAGTTAACAAAACAAATAACTATAGCTACTTTTAATTTCTATTAAATTCTTAATGAAAGTAATATTCTTTAGTATAGACTTTTAATTGCTCTTATTTGGCATAGCTATCTAATATTAGGTATTTTCTCACAATATACGTCAAATATTCAGTGATAAAAATTAAGCTATAGTACTGTACTTTCAAATATTAATCATATATTATACAATTTTTACTGTAAAGCATAATATCAGTCTTCTAAGTCTTCAGAAACATTAAAATTCTATATGTAAACATTCATAGCAGCTATTTTTTGGACTATTACCTTCGTGTGAAAACTAGATATTCCAACTTGACATGATGCAAAATTCTCTCCAAAAGTTTTCACATAATCTAAAATAAAGAAGAAAGAAACAATTCAGGATTTCACATAAAGGAATCTGTATAATTTTATTTTATGGAGGATCGATGACTAGGCCAGAACACAAATTAAAAAATACTTGAATGGAGGCTCCTAGCTCTACCATCAGCCAGTTTTTGACCAAAGGCAGAAAAGGGGGAGAAAAACTTTCACAAACAATGACTACTGTCCTCATTTCATAAGCCCCCCTCCCTCCTCCACATTCATTTGCAAATATGGATAGACATTTGGGATAAAAAATAGCATAACAATCGGAGGTGGGGGCCCCTTCTGCTACCAGAGGGCTGGTACAATTAGATGAGATCCCTTGGTCACAGTTTTCTCCTCTATAAAATGAAGGCATTTGACTCAAAAAATTGCCAGAATTTCTCCCACAGCTAATATTCTAAAGTCTACTGCCTAATTTCATATATGCAATTACCAACCAGAAATTACACGTATTTCATTCCCAATTTTTTTTTAGTTATAGTTCCTCCATTAAAAAAAACTAACAGGGGAAAAAAAAAACCCCACATACAGGCTTCCTAGATTTTGCCCAATAGAGAGTCTCTTATTATGAAGCCGCTATGAATGGATGTTTTTGGAACTTGCTATGAACACAAAGCTTTGCTTCTGAAACACTGACATCAGTAAACGTCTATGAAAATAAGAATCAGGACCCATCTTTGCTTTGGTTTTACTAACTAGAAAATTTAAAAGAATTGCTGTCATTTATAATTACTATACTCTGTCATGATTTTCACTTTTTTATAATATCTTCCCCAAGTCTATTTTTTCTATTTTTATAAATTTTCCCATAATTTTAGTTATACTTATGTCATCTTGATTTTATTTTTGTAGAATGTGACTAGCAAAACTAAAAACAATTATGAAAATGTTTCAAAGTATAAATCACAAACCATTAGGAAGAAGAGGATAATAAACATGGAGAAAAATAGACTGAGTTTTACTGCATTAAGAATTCAAAATTCACCTTTTATTTTCTTGCCATCCAAAGGCCAATCAGGACTATATATAAGCTTCTCCATGATATCAAATGCAATAATAGAGTCAGTACCTGAATTTACTTATTTGTTCAAAATTTTGTTAGGTGATAGATATTTTCTTGGAGACTGGAATAATCATTTTGGTTAGAAAAGCTGGAATGTATATTTATTTAATGCTGAGTTTTCCAAAGACAGATTTTTAGACCTTGTTCTATTGCAGATATATTTTTTTAATGCTCTATTGTCATTCACCATGAACTTTTTTCCCTTCAGTTGTTTATTTATGTCCTAGCTCTGTGTGCAGTAATGCTACCTATGGTCTAGAATTTTTATGGGAAAACCTTTCAAACTTAAGATACCAATCCCTTGCTAGTTCAAGAAAAACAAGTGAATTTGAAAAAAAAAAAAAAGTGAAAAATACTTGCTCCCATTATACTTGAATCTTTCTGAATATTCTTTGCAGCTAAAGATAAAGCAAGTAACCTAAATAGTTTTTCTTTCTCACTGATCATACATTTCAATGTAATTTCACGATTTTAAGTGTCCTATAGTTGAGTATTAGACTCACGTACACTGAACTGAAAATGTATTTAATGCAAAAATGGGTAATTATCAACTAGAATCTAGAATTATTCAAATTAAACTGTGGAATTTCCTAAAAACACAAAGTGCATTTATGAAAACTAATACTGTAACTGAGTAAAAAAGCAAAAGGGTACTTTGAGTATTTATAAAGAACACAGCTATTTCAAAAATCCCCTCCCCACACATCTAAAATTGAAAATAATTGAAAAAAATTGAAAGTCATTCACTTGTTTCTTTTGATCCAGTTAGTATTAAAATCTTCCTTACCTTGATAGCATGGAGCCATTCTTGTGCTCAGCGCTGTCCGGAAATCAGAGGGCATTTTATAGCAAACACCTGTGGGAAGCTTATTTTCAGTCTTCATGTAAAATATATTTTTCCATCTATGCCCACATGTCTGAATAAAACATAAAAGTAGACTAAATTATGTGAAAGTCACACCCAGAATATCTGATTTCATGATGTAATCAGTGGACCAATTCCAATCACCTACCACGATGGATCCATTTTCTCCTGGCTGTCTGGAAAGTGTGACCCCCAACCATTGGTTGTCTCTTTCTTCCAAACAAGTCTTTCCACAACGGTCTCCATCAGGGCTACCTACCGCATTTGAAAACAACGTTATCATCAGTGACCTTGAAAACCATGTTATTCTAGGAGAGCAGAGAAAATTAACACATCATGCTTGTCCCCAATGTTTTTTCCCTTCAACCACATGTGAAGTGCCCAAATTTCTGCTTCTGTCATCTTACATTCATTGCACAATGGAGGGGGGAGGAATAACTGTGAGTTATGTAACTGTGAGTTACTTGGTACAAATGTTTTCTTGAAAGGTGATTTTTATTTGTAGAAATGACTGGAAGGGGAGATGACCAGTTTACACCAACATAGGCTGTGCAAAATCAATGGCAATGCATAATGCTTGGTGAAGAATTCCCACCTTTGCTTGGACCATTTATCTAGCATTATTGACAACATTATCAGAGCACTTTGTAAGACATACCTCGAATTGAGGCATTAACAATAAAAGACAGTGTGGTCTTCAGCACTGAAGCCAGCTTCTGGAAGCTGGGAGGGGATGACTGAGCATGTGGAAATGGGCAGTGTCTAATGGGCATGGTAACACGGAATAGCACTGAAAGCAAACTACCCTGTGGTTTATATTAAGTTGATCGTGACTGCTCTCAACAAGGGAAAAAAGACGTGAAAACCAGGTTATCTCAGTAGTAAATAAAAAAAAAACCCTGGGAGCTCTTTGGCAAATACATGAATAGAAAGAAAACTAAACATAAATATGACTCATGGGCAATACAGTACTCCTAAACTGTACAAAAGAAAGTCACCTACTCAGTGATGATGTTTCCCTTTGTTAGAGTGACTTCTATGCTTTATAGCTAGGATCCTGTATTCAAGTGATTTTAATTAAGTGATTTTAGGGAAGAATAAGATGCAGTACCTTAAGATTCCTTTTGCTGTCTGTATTTCCACCCTCTTCAATTGCCATGTGATAGCCTAGTCCACCCAGGCTTCCTTCCAAAGGCAGGTCTATGTACTTGCATTAATGTGATCGGAAGAATGTGGAACTTGGGTTTGTTTACTTCATTTTGAACACTGGTCACTGTGTTCAGACATTTATAGGAACCATTTTCTAAATTAGGCACTGTCTCCTCCTATAACCTTAAACCTTAAAGTTTCCTGGGAAAACTCAGAATACCTATATCAATAAAGCTAATATGAAAGTGAAATTATTTGCAAAAGATCTCCTGGGTAGGAGAGATTTTGTTATAAGGAGTATAGGAAGATGATTGTGTATACTCTTGTTTGTTCTTCAAGATGTTGATCAGGAAAAACAGCAAAACTCTTAACACAGCGGAACTGAAGAAAACTTACTAGCCCCTGGAATATTCTGCTTTAGTAGGTTCAGGTGAGGCCCTGACTACCCCAGATGGTTCCCATGATCTGGAAATTGCTATGAAAGAATGAGCAATTCTTATGGGTTATGTTGTTCTGGCCAGGTTTCCTGTAGAATAGGGACTGGCAAGTCCCACCTATTGGCAGTGGCTGCTTGGAGCACTACAGTGAAAGGACGGCACCTAAGGATGAGTCTGGAAGAAGAATGCTGGGGTTGATTAGCAATGTCTATTTGGAATAGAAAGAATCTTGCTGCAGCCCAAACCTTGGCAAAAGAGAATCCCAGTGGAAACGTAAGGTCTCTATGTTAAGACTAATAAAAAGGAAAAGGAAGGGAAGAAGGGAGAGAGAAAGAACTGTATTGCGTGCTTTGGTAGGTAAGGTCTCATACAGAGTTCAACTGTGGCTACATGTCGTCAACATAATGGAAGGAAAGTGAAAGAGAATGACATGAAATTTTAATTTTCACTGTGATGCAATTTTCAGTTTGACTTTTCACTAAAATTGCCAGTTTTTGGTTTTTTTTTTACTAATGTCAAAAATAGACAATAAATGATAGACCCTGTTTAACTGAAGTTGAAGTTCCTATTATTTACAATAGATACTTCAATGAAATATCTTCTAAGAAAATACCAAAGTCTTCTAAATTTACAGTCACTAAGGCAACCAAGTAGGAGAAAAATAAGGACAGGAGAGGAAGGAGGTCACAAGTAACACATATCTCTATTAAAATGTGGTGTGATATAATGGACACTTTCATCAAAATTATACTCAATATTTAGAAACAAATTTACTGTTCTAGAGATGCACCCCAAAAGTTCTAAAAATGTAAACAAACCATAGTTTAGAAGTACACAATGCTATGTAAGTTGCTTGAGAAAAATGGCCAAAATTTTTTTACCCGCAAAAATAGTGAATTGTTACTGTCTGTTTCTTGGCCGAGTCTTTAAATTTAAAAATGAAGACTAGAGAAACCCCTGTGTGATTAAGCTGTTTTCTGGAGCCATCAACGATTCCACCTTGTATCATCCTGTTTTCGTTTTAGCTCCACCAGGATGTCACCACTGCTCAGAATCTCACACTTCAGGCTCACACACATCATAACCAAACTACTCACTTTCCCACTTTTTTGGTGTCACTTTCCTCAAACATCTTTCTCTCCATGTCTGAGTACCTCTCAGGTCTCTGGGACTTATACCAATGCACCATGCCCCCAACCCCCACTTTTCAAGCCTTTGGCCTCAAGTACACCAGCTTTCCTGCCTCTGCAGCTTGCAGATGACAGGTCACAGGACTTTCTCAGCCTCCATAACTGAGGGAGCCAATTGTGAATCTCCTTGTAGATAGATTGAAAGGTAGACAGATGGGTAAATCTATCTAGCTACGCTGTCGGTTCCGTTTCTCTGGTGAACCCTGACTAAATCACGTACATTATTCATTCACAACTATTCTGTCCACTTCCCAGGCCTAGTAAATAATGACCTACTTCATCTTGACCAGTACTAAGTCTTGTTCATTACTAGCCCACCCCCGGCACAGAGCCTGGAAACGTGTGCTGAAAATGGAAGTTCAATAAATGAAAAGCAATTCAAAACTTTGACTGGTTTGTTTTGACTGAGTATCTTATCTTCTATTTGTGTTTTGTATCTTAACGTGAAATGTGAGTACAAAAGGATCAATACCTCGGCAGAAAGGAAATTCACACACCAACACAGTCATGAAACAATTACCCTTCCACACAAGAAATAAGAACTAATTCTAATCAGTGAACAAACACACAGACTCACACTTATAGAGGGTTCTCCTTTTCTTCCTAACACACCTCTGCCGGCCACGGTCATACTTCCAGCACCGGTTACAAGACAGGAGCAGTTCAAAGAATGCCTGTAAGTCCCCACTACCACTCCAGGTCTTTTCTTAATTTCCAGGGACTTTTCTTTAAGGTTTTCTTCTTTAATGCCTACAGAATCTTGGCAGAGAAATAAAACCTTCTCATCATCAGCTTACACTCGGGGCCTTCTCCCGAGCGTTTTCTTAACCAGCTTGCTCCTACGTCCACTCCTTTATCACGTGGTTCTCGGCCTTGACTGGACATTAGGATCACCTGGGGAGAGTTCTCAACAAATCCTGACACCTGGTTCCTTCTCCCAGCGGCTCCGATGTGACTTGTCTGGGTTGAGACCCAGACGCCAGAATTATCTGAAAAGCTCCCTGGGCACTTGTAGTGTGCATGCGGGCTCGTGAGCAACTGCTCTGCAATGTAAACGCTGTGCCTTTCCTGCATTATGTCATATCTGAAAAGAAACCTTCCTTTTAAAAAATGATACTAGAGGGCAGGGGCGGGCTATACGAAGTCAATGGGAGGAAAAAGGAGACATGCAATACTTTCAACAACAAATATCTCTATAATAATACCTTTTTTCCTCCTTGGTTTTAGCTAGATATTGAATAGGATATCAAATGTTAAGTAAATTTTTTGTGTGTGGAAATTCAGTATTTCTAATGTGGCCAGAAATGATGATGAATAAAACTGGCATGGGAAAGCTAACGTCAGGAAACTGAAGATCATAAACAAACCCAGATTATCTTTATTTTTGACTCAAATGTCAGGCTGTAATTATTTATAATCTGGTTTTCAACTCAGCTCATTTATTACTACTGTAAACTCAGTCAATTAAATCAGCTTCATAATTAAAAAAGTACTTTACATGGTTTAACATAAAAGAGGTCAGCAGAAATTAACATTTGATAATTTCCCATGCTTTTATACAACTAGAATGACTAATTCTTAGCACAGTTGAATGCATTTTCCCAATAGACATTAAAAATACAAAGCTATATAAAAACCATATCCCTTATTCTAAAAACTGAAACCCATTTTTTTCTTTTTTCTTTTTCATTTGGGAAAGGAAATACACAGATGAATGCTTACTACTTCATTTTTTTTAAATTTCCATCTACTGATTTTTGTATCAGTATATATACATGTATATAAATATGAATAACAGTAACTTCGATAGATGAATATAAAGGATGTTAGTACAAAGCCAATTAAGTACACCTTTTTACCACCCCCTTTTGTTGGTGTTAATTACTGTCATTGTTGCAAGTCCCCAAATATGAAAGAGACTATGGAAGGGTAGATATTCAATCTTGAATGTCTCCTCCATGAAGGCAGGAACCGTATTTTGTTGACCGTGGCACTCCCACAGCCCAGAACAGGGCCTTCCCTGCAGAAGGCCGGAATGAAATGCGTATTTGCTGAGGGAGGGAATTCTGAAATACATTATACCACCGCAAATCCTTTACTCGATTTACTAATCCTTCACTGCAGCGATTTCCAACCTTTTTCATCTCCTGGCACACATAAACTAATTACTAATATTCTGCAGCACACCAAAAATATATATAATTTTTCCTGATCTGATAAAAAATAGAATAGGTATAATTTTGATTCATTCACACCTCTTGTGGCACACCGGTTGAAAATTGCTGCTTTACTGCAATAATTGCACCAAACTCTCAGGGATCTAAGCTTTGGAGAGATCTTTCTTCACTACTATTCTTCCTTACTTCTCTTCTAAAATATTGCCTTGAGTTTTAAGATGGTAGCAGATGTTCTGAAGGGAAACCGTGTTTGGAGGTTTGAAGATTTTTACAAAGTAGGGTATGTGAGCAGGACTATTTAAAACGAAGTCAGCTGGGCACATAGGAGGTGCCTGTTTCACAGCTGTGCACAAGGATTATGGGGAGCAAGTGAGATATGTGTGAAGCGCTTGGGCCAGAGTTTAGCAGAGAAAGCAAACAAATGTTAGCTGATGTTAACATTGCTGTTATTTTAAAGATTAATCTAAACATGTGATTAAGCTGTACATATGTCATGGAATATATCCTCCATAAAATATTTGTGGCACATTGTTGTTGTCACTTAATCCTTATCATACACATTAGCTCATTTAATCCTCACAGTAGCAGCAGAAGACTAGTTTATCAATCCCATTTTACAGATGAGAAAATTGAGTCTTATAGAAAAAAATAACTTCCCCCACCCCATGGGGCTGGTAAATGGAAATTATTAGAATAAAAAACTTGTCAGAAATAGGCCTGTTACTTCCCACTACCCTATAGCATATAAAATAGAAGTCTACTTTCAGATGTATGAATTAACTGAAGTCATGTCACTAAGTTTTTTCATCAGAAAATGTATAAAATATCACAAATCTGACCCCAGACTGTAGTCAACTCTATAGTGTTCACGAAAAATGTCATTTACTTGGTCTCTATCTTGTCCTGTGATTTTCCTCAATTTAGATCAGTTCTCAGTGTTTTGGCATTTCCATCAAGGAAAGACCAAAAGGAAAAAACAGACTCACAGTTCTTCTTTCCATCACTTGCTGGCAGCTTGAGTGAAACGCTCTGTGGGTAGGGGTGCCTGGGACTTTTGGTTTTAATGACATATTTGCTTTATCTGCCTGTGTACAGTGCTGTGACTTCCCCATCACTTCAGACATTTGATCGGGGCACTCCGTCTGGCTTTCTAGCTCCGAAGAGATATATGTGTGTGTGTGTGTGTGTGTGTGTGTGTGTGTGTGTCTGATCTTTCAAAACATGTGATGTAATTTCAAAGTTCAGAAAAATAGTGAAAGTCCTTACTTCCACCAATTACTTTTTTTATGTTGAAGTTCTATTCCATTTAAGTCATCTTATATGTTTCAAACTGTTCCACTCTTTTTCTTAATCCTGAAAAATGAATGACTCTTGTTCTATGTTAGTCATTCATTCAAGATACCTTTATTTGTAGAAGCAATAATTACTGAGTGAAAATAATTATACAATTAATTCCTCTACCTAAATTAAAAATATTTGAAAAACATGTATGATTCAAGGCGAACAAATCAATTCAAATGTGACAAGATCCTCAGGCCTACCATTGCAGGGTTATGAAGGTTACGGAACATTTATGGCTGTGCATGCCAGGCTGCCTGGCAACTAGTACGTGTTCATTAAATGGTAAATGCTTCTGCTCCCCAGCACACCCACATTATGTTGCTTTGACTACACCAGCAGGGGGAGCTCACAGGGCTGAGAGATTTGACCAGCAGTCAGCTCTTTAAGCCCAGTGGCCCCTTTTTATAGTTTTCCTTATCAAACCCTAACTATTAAATCCATTATAATAAGTTTATCATATTAAACTATTTACTTTCCAAATGCATCTAATGAAAAGTGATGATGTTTCTAAGAGCTAACAGTAATGTGTATGGATTCAATAGTAGTAACAAGTAGTAGAGTAAAATGCCTTTGTGCTAGCAGTGAAAAGGGACATGAGAGCACTACACTTCCGAGCCATAGCCTCCAGCTTGTGTAGTGGGAAACGAGAGTCAAACTATCAAAACAAACATCAACATTAGACACCATTCTCAAAGTATTTTCTCCTTGGAAAAACAGGTATTGAAATCTCAGCTTCTCAGATTTCCTATCAAAATCGGATAATAACTAATAATCGTTCACAACTTACATTGAGAAACAGCTTATATAATCACAGGCCTGAAAACGCCAGCATTTCAGTTCTCTTTTTCATTTCATTTCATTTCATTTCATTTTATGTACATTTTTTTAACTTTAGAATTTTATTTATTTTACTTTATTGTATCCGGAAAGAGAGTTGAACACTGAGGTAAACATTGGCAGAGGGTAGTGCCAAGTTTATAAATCGGGGTTGATCCTGAGCTACCATGAGGCCACAGAACTCTAAAAAACCTGGTTACTTGTGAGCTTGATTCTAGGTTTAGTGTCTCTTCCAGGGATCTTAGGCCCAAACTCTTTCAAATTCCTGCAGAAAACCTACACAAATCTTTTTACTAACTACACCAGGAAAATATACTGCAATTTATCATAATTGAACATGAGTGAACATAATTTAAGGAGGGGCCATTGTCTTATAATAATTGCTAATATTTATGACATGCTTCTTATGTATACATTAATTCATTTAGTTTTCATTCCATCCCTATGAGGAGATATTATTGTCATTATCCAAATTTTACAGGTAGAGAAGCTGAAACAAAGAGAGATTAAGCATCTTGCCCCAAATCACAACCCTAATTAGTGGAGGAAAAAAGGATTCAAGCCCACACTGTTAATTAGCATCTACACTACCTTACAATGATATGCTATTAATACTTTCCCCTATTAATGGAGGAAAAGAACCCAAATATTAACATTATTAATAATTCTATACTCATTTTATTTCTATAATAAACCTACTAAGCTGGTAACATTAATTTCCAACATTAGAAAATTCTCTACTTCCATGGTTTCCAGTTAATCTCTTTGTCTTCAGGATACTCATTTTATTTCTATAATAAACCTACTAAGCTGGTAACATTAATTTCCAACATTAGAAAATTCTCTACTTCCATGGTTTCCAGTTAATCTCTTTGTCTTCAGGATTCGCTTGAAAAACTATCACTAATATATGAATTCCATTTTGAGTGCCTTTGAAATAAGAAAACACAAAAATGTTAACAGAAACAAACTCTGGGGAAATCTGCTCTGGCTTCATGCTAGGTGGGCCATATTGAAGTTCTGTGCCTGGTTTGGGAATTCACAGGGCAGAACAGAGGATGTCAGGAAGACAGCAAGGCTTAAAAATATGTGAGAGAAGTAACAATCAGTCAGGGAGTCTTTGGCATTGTCCTGAACGTTTGGAGGATTGGACTGAGATGAGGAGTTATAGCAGACGAGTCTCTATAAAAAGCTTAAACTTTAAGGATGGGATAAAATGTTGCAGAGACAATGACTGTGGAAAAAACCTACCAAATACTAGAAAACATTTACAGGAACACAAAGAACGGTATCAGGGTGAGGTACACCTAGAAAGATTTCCCAACAGAGGGTGTGCCTGGGAAGAGTCTCCTATGTAGGGTGTCTAATCCACTTCACACATTATTTCCCATCAGAGAGATCTGGCAACTAAGTCTACATGGTTACTCTTCTCATTGTGCATTACAGAATTTCTTATAAATATTTCCTATCTTTAAAAAAAAAGATTTTTGGAGGTAAACTGAGAGCATCAGCACAAACACAATGCATCATTGAGCCCAGTCCTGTCATTTGTAAGACCACTTCCATGTTTCAATTTGATGCTTCAGCTACTTTTAAAAGAAAATAAAAAATCCCTGTTTTTAAAGATGGTCAGTTCCAAGCTCCTATCTCTGGAGTGAGTTTTATTGTTTAGATTGCCTGGTACAAATCGAGGGACCCCTGGGAGCCCAAGGCTGCCTCCACTTCTTGGAATGATGCCGAAGTGTGCCGCAGAGCGTCCCACCCAATCGGAGAAATGCATCCATCCACTTCACATGTACTGAGCTTTGACTATGTGCTCATCAAAACTGGTAAGAACTGGCTCAACTACTCAGGGGTCTGCTCTTCCAGGAAACCAACTCTCATTATCCGGTTTCTCCCCCAAACCCCCACTGTGTGTGTCTCTATTATCACGCTTATATTTTCTCATGATTAACTGTCCACCTGAGTTCTTTGAGGGCTTCAGCCATGTCCTATTCAACTTTCTATTCCCAGTACCTAGCACAAGTAATTGACAAAATTTATATAATTAATGAAAAGCCCAGTTAAAAGAGTTATTGAGACTTGCTTCCAATATTTTCTCACTCCTTCCTTCTCAACCTCTAATCTGGCTTCACCTCTATAACTGGTCTTACCAAGGTTACTAATGAACTGATTCTATCTGAATCCAATGAAATCTCCTAAATTCTTACTTGCTCCACCTCTTGGCAACTTTTTTTTTTTTTTTGCCCAACCCAACTCAACAGGGACGGAGTCACAGTAAGTAGGAAAAGGAAGAGACAAGCCTGAGACTGGAGCAACTTTTGATACTGTCACTCACTCATTCTTCTCAAATTCTCTCATCCTTAGACCTCCATAATGCCACACCAACCTGATTTCCTTCCCATCCCTTTGGCTTCTCCTCAGGCATTTTTTCAGGCTTCTCTTCTCTTCTCCAGTATTCACAACCATGGAGAAGAGAAGATGAATATTCATATCATTTGGGAACCTAGCAGTGGTTCTCAACCTTCCTCATGCCGCGACCCTTTAATACAGTTCCTCATGTTGTGGTGACCCCCAGCCAGAAAATTATTTTCGTTGCTACTTCATAACTGTAATTTTGCTACTGTTATGAATCGTAATGTAAATATCTGATATGCAGGATGTATTTTCATTGTTCCTGACCCACAGGTTGAGAACTGCTGCATAGAGGATCCTATGCCCTACTGAGGATTCTGCACTCAGTTCCAATGAGTTCATCAACCTGGAAGCTCTCCACATTCTATCCTTTGGGTTTTTACGGAGGCTTCATTATATAGGCACAACTGATTAAAACATTGGCCATTTGTGATTCATTCCACCTCCAGGCCCTTTCCCCATCTCGGAGCTCATGGAAGTGTGACTGAAAAGTCCACACTCTAATCATCTGGTGGGCTCCACTACTAACCAGCCCCCATTCTTTTTTCTTTTTAATTTTATAGTTGCCAGAATTTTTTTTTATTGGTTTTAGAGAGAGAGGAAGGGAGAAGGTGAGAGAGATAGAAACATCGATGAGAAAGAAACATCAACATCAATCATCTGCCTCCGGCACACTCTGCCAGGGATCGAGCCCACAACCTGGGCACGTGCCCTGACTGGGAATCCAACCGGTGATCTCTTGGTGCATGGATCAATGCTCAACCACTGAGCCACACCGGCTGGGCCCAGCCCCCATTCTTAAGTGAGGTCCAAAAACCACTTCATTAAAATAGCCATAGATATCTCTGTCTCTCTTATCCCTCAGGAAATTATAAGGGTTTTAGTTGTTTTGTGCCAGAAACAGGGACAAAGACCAAATACATACATTTTCCTTTCTATAAATTACACTATTACACTTACCTAGACCCACCTCCCAACATCTTGGGGAATAAACAGCAGTATTCTTAATGTTCTGCAGGAGAATCTAAATAGCGGCCTGAGTAGAGCAGCATTGTTCCAGCCACTTCTCAAATGTAGCATCCTCCGGGATCTATCCTGGGTCCTCTAATCTTTTCAGGGTGGAGATTTCCCAGATTAAACTCATTGAACTCCAGGGCATTGACTGCCACCTCTGGGCCAATTGCCTTCAACTCTGAATTGCTGGTACAGACCTCTCCTGCCCGCCTGACCCATACCTCCAACTGATGACTATGTATTTACTTCTGTCTCACAGGACACAGCACCATACAGCCCACATCAAAACCGTCAGTAACATCTTTGAAAACTTCTCTGAATACTTAAATGTTAAAGCATACTTTCTTTATATTAGCAGTTCTCAAATGAAGGAGATTTGGTTGGAGGTCACATATGAGAGTCAACTGTGAAATATTTTTCGTAAACCTATCTTTTGTCTGTATAAGTTAGTGTATTGTTTTGGGTTAATTTAAAAATAAGTTATGTCTTGGGGGTTAAAGAAACTTTCCTTCATCTCTCATTTAATAGTGATCACATCCTGCTGAATCTGTCTTTTAAATAATTGCAGAATCTGTTTTTTTTCTATTCCTACTGCCACTATCTTAACCCATTTCCTCCAAAGCATTCGCTACTCTGCAACCAGAAGTATCTAAAACACAAATCAAATCATGCCACTCCCCAGCGTAAAATTACCACAGGGCAAATTCATAATCCTAAAGAGAGTTTAGGAAGTTGTACCCAAAATAATCCTTGCTTACCTCTCCAACCTCAGTTGCTGGCTTGATCCCCAGTCCCTATCAGAGCATGGGCAGGAGGCAACCAATCAATGTGTCTCTCCTTTTCCCTTCACTCACTCTAAAATTCAATGGAAAAATATCCTTGGGTGAAGATTAACAAAAACAAAGTAAATGGATTAAGTAACATTAAAGAGATTATAAGGAAAATATATTCCAAATTTTGTTAGTTGTATAATGGTTATGTTTAAATTATTAACACCTAAGAAATTGGGGGAAGGGTACATATAATATGCTGTATTATTTTATAGTTTTTTTTACATGTATGAGATTATTTCAAATTAAAATATTAAAAAATTAAAAATTAATAAAATATTAATTGAAATGTATCTGCATTACATGAAAAATCTCCTAATTGCTTCTAGCATAATTTATTAAATTGTGCTAAAATTTACAAGGGTTCAATTAAAAATATCTTAATTCTAAATGATATGATAGAAAATATATAATAATGCAGTATTAAGCACTTATCTGAAAATAAAAATTTAAAGAAATGAATTTAAAGAAGGGATTAGCTAAAGAAAATATATGCACAACCCATGGACACAGACAACAGTATGGTGATGGCCAGAGAGAAGTGGGGGGCAAGCGCTGAGTAGAGGGGGCAAAAGGGGGAAAATAGGGACATCCTATATCCTATCTAATAAAAGAGAAACATGGTAATTAGCCATACCTCTGCTACTCTTCCCATTGGCTAATCAGGGCAATATGCAAATTAACTTCCAGCCAAGATGGCGGCCGACAGCCAGGCAGCTTGAAGCGAACATGAGGCTTGCTTGCTTCAGTGATGGAGGACTCCAACGTTCCCCACCTGCCTTGCTGGCCTCTGAGCTTGCAGTTTGAAACATTGTTACAAATATAGAAGCTAAACAAAACCCCAGAAACCTGCTTTCAGCCAGCGGGATCTCAGAGCTGGAGTGTTTCGATTATAGAACCTAAACAAACCAGATACCTGCTTTCAGCAGCTGAGGCCTAAGAGCTGGAGCCAAGCCTCAGAGCTAAAGCTGGCCCAGAATAAAAAAGAAAAGAAAAGAAGGAGTGATTGAGAGCTTCAGTCACCCACCAGCCTGAAAACAGCCCTCAGTCCCTCACCCAGACTGGCCAGGCACCCCAGTGGGGACCCCCACCCTGATCCAGGACACCCTTCAGGGCAAACCAGCCAGCCCCCACCTGTGCACCAGGACTCTATCCTATATCGTAAAAGGGTAATATGCCTCCCAGCACCGGGATCAACATGACAGGGGGCAGCGCCCAAATCCCCTGATCACCCTGTGGCTCTGTGTGTGACAGGGGGCAGGGCCACAACCTCCCTATCCGCCCTGCTCGGTTCGTGACAGGGGAAGGCAACCCAACCCCCTAATCAGCCCTGCTCTGTGCCTGATAGGGGGGAGCTCCCCAACCCCCTGATCGCCCTGCGGCTCTGTGTGTGACAGGGTGCGGCGCCCCAACCCCCCCCCCACCATGGGCCCTGCTCTGTGTGTGACGGGGTAGAGCCATAACCTCCCCATCGGCCCTGTGCTGAGTGTGACAGTGGCAGCGCCCAAGCCCCTGATCGGCCCTACTCTGTGGGAGATAGAGGAAGGCGCCCCAATCGCCCCCCACAGGCCCTGCTCTGTGTGTGACGGGGTAGAGCCATAACCTCCCCATCGGCCCTGCCCTGAGTGTGACAGGGTGCGGCGCCCCAACCCCCTGATCTGCCCTGCTCTGTGTGTCACAGGGGGCGGTGCCCCAACTCCCCTATTGGCCCTACTCTGTGAGTGACAGGGGGGAGCTCCTCAACCCCGTGTACGACCCTGCTCTGTGCGTGACAGGGTACGGAGCCCCAACCCCCCTGATGGGCCCTGCTCTGTGAGTGACAGGGGGCAGCGCCCCAACCCCCTGATCGGCCCTGCTCTGTGCATGACAGGGGGTGGCGCCACAACCTCCCCATCGACCCTGCCTTGAGTGTGACAGGGGGCGGTGCCCCAACCCCCCAATCGGCCCTACCCTGAGCGTGACTGAGGGTGGCATCGCAACCTCCCGATCCGCCCACTCTGTGCATGACAGGGGGTGGCGCCGCAACTCCCCAATCAGCCCTGCTCTGAGCCAGACCAGGGGCTGCACCTAGGGATTGGGCCTGCCCTCTGCCACCTGGGAGCAGGCCTAAGCCAGCAGGTCATTATCTCCCAAGGGGTCCCAGACTGCGAGAGGGCACAGTCCGGGCTGAGGGCCTCCCTCTCCCCCTCGAGTACACAAATTTTTGTGCACCGGGCCTCTAGTAATAATAATAAAAGGCTAATATGCACATTGACTGAACAGCATGACCGGTTGCTATGATGCACACTGGCCACCAGGGGGCAGACACTCATGCAGGAGCTGCCCCCTGATGGTCAGTGCACTTCCATATGGGGAGTGCCACTCAGCCAGAAGCTGGCTCATGGCTGGCCAGTGCAGTGGTGGTGGCAGGAGCATCTCCCACCTCCGTGGCAGCACTAAGAATGTCCAACTAACAGTTTAGACCTGATCCCTTGAAGGCCTAAGCCTTTAGTCGACATCCCCTGAGGGCTCCCTGGCTGCCAGAAGGATGTCTGACTACAAGCTTAGGCCTGATCCCCTGGGGAGTGGGCCTAAGTCGACAGGTGGACATTCCCCAAGGGGTCCTGGACTGCAAATGGGCGCAGGCCGGGCTGAGTGACCCACGCCCGCCCCCCCCCCCCCCGAGTGCACAAATTTTTGTGCACTGGGCCTCTAGTTGGTTAATAAAATTATATAGGTTTCAGCTGTACAATTCCATAATACATCATCTGTACGTTGTATTGCGTGTTCACCACCCCATCCATCACCAAGCCTCCTTCCATCACCATTTATCCCCCCTTTACCCAAGAAGAGGATAAAGGGGAGATACATAGTCCTATATAATAAAAGGCTAATATGCAAATCGACTGGATGTCGGAACACCTGGTTGCTATGACGCGCACTGATCACCAGGGGGCAGATGCTCATGCAAGAGCTGCCCCCTGGTGGTCAGTGCACTCCCACAGGGGGAGCGCTGCTCAGCCAGAAGCCGGGCTCACGGCTGGCAAGTGCAGCAGTGGTGGCAGGAGCCTCTCCTGCCTCCACAGCAGCACTAAGGATGTCAGACTGACGGCTTAGGCCCGCTCCCCTAAGCTGTCAGTCGGACATCCCCCAAAGGCTCCCAGATTGTGAGAGGGTGCAGGCGGGGATGAGGGACCCCCCGCTCCTCCACCCAGTGCATGAATGTCGTGCACCGGGCCTCTAGTTTCTTTATAAAAGGAAGAGAAGATTCACTGTTCAAAACATTGCATGAAAAATAATTTTAGTCAATTTTTTTGCTAATATGCAAAGCTAGTACTACAGTCACTAGTGTTACAATCAGTGATTGAATAGAAATCTTTTCTTCCTTTTTGCCTTTAACTGACCCAAAATTTAAAAGTTAAAAATATCCCTTTGGCTTGTCATTTCTAATTATTTCTCTTATTTACCAATCAGGTTGACAACAAACTTTTGCTTTGCTTTTATTCATTCAGCTATCAATATATCTTCATTTAATTTGTGTTTGTTCTGCATTTACCATGTGCTCATTTCTCTAAGGATATTTCTGTAGTTGATCCCTATGTTCCAAATGCCCAATTTTGACAGGCATTATTATCTGAAATCCTATATAATAAAAGGCTAATATGCAAATAGACCAAACAGCATAACAACCAAAAACCGGTCATTATGACGTGCGCTGACCACCAGGGGGCATGCATGGAATATGGCGGGTGTTGGCCGCAGTGGGATGGTGGAGCAGGTGAGTGGGGGTGCCAGACCAAGGCGGAGCTCCGCAAGTCGCTGTCATAAGGGCAAGCCTCTGGTGGTCACTGAAAATTCTTTGCTCCTGCGCGCAGCGGTACCGCCCGGCACTCACACCTGCTGCCAGCCCTGGCCCTGCTTGCACCTGCTGCTGGCACTGGAGCTGCCACTCGCACCCAGTGCCAACTCTGGCCCTGCTCGCACCCGCAGCCGGGACCACCACTCACTCGGCGCCATCAATGGGTGAGAGCAGCGGCTGCTGGCTCGGATCACCCTTGAGGGCTTCTCCACCTCCCCCTGCTCCTGAGGGGCAATCGGGGCAGCAGCCACCACTCGCACCTGCTGCTGGAGCCAGCCCCGATCGCTCCACACTATCAGCGGGTGTGAGTGGGGCCGGCACCTTCAGTGCGTGGGAGTGGCAGCGGCAGGAGCTGGGCTGCCGGCAGACAAGGGGACCAGGGGCTGTGGCTGGAGGGACCAGGTGAGGGCGCAGAGGACGGGCCGAGACCTGCCCCTGTGCCTACTTGCAGCCTCGCAGCCCACAGTTTCTTTCAAACTGGGCCCCTAGTTTTATATAATGCTAATGACATCTTTCCAGTTAAAATACAGACATCTAGAAATAGATTCCATGACCTTCCAGATAAGAATTAAGTGCCAGGCACCAGCAGTTATAATGTCATGGATCAGAAAACTACGACAGGATAACAGAAATGACATTTCTACCTACTGAAGTCTTGTTAAGATCCTCTGGCAGGTCAAGGTTGCCTGCTCCACTCGTTAATTCTTTATCCCACAATTCCCTCACGCAATGAAAATTATGTTTTACAGAATTATTCCAAAGATATAGGTCTACGAATGTGTTATGCTTTAATAGTCTGCTTTTGGGGATGGAAGAGGCTTCATGAATGACTGGAGCTTATTCTACGTGCTACTGACAACTCCTAGACTTTATGGATGCTCTCTGAGTTAAAAACAAAAATCCCATTATATGCATACTCTATTTGAATTCATTCTAAATGAGGAAAACCAGCTTCCTAGTTTGAGGAAAAGCAAAAACTACTAGTAAAAGGGGTTAAAGGTATAATAACTAGCTTATCTCAAAAGTCTCAATATGAAAACGGTACCAATTATAACCTTTTATTCACCATTTACAGATGACTCGTCAGCTCAGCAGGCAACATATTGGACTCTTCATTTCATTTCATTTGCACTGAAGATGGGTACAGAAAAGAGCAGGGCTTGGACTTTGGACCCAACAGACCTGACTTTGACGTGGGGTCCCATCTTCCACTCACTAGCTGAGTAGCCTTTAGAAGAAGGACTTGCAACCCCCTGAGTCATAGAGTCCGCTGTATGTTAAGTAGGAACAATGCCCACTATGACCCAGTGGTGCCCGAGAGGAAAACATTAAGCAACATATATGGCAGTGCCTAACAGTATTTGGAACAAGATAGGTCTGAATTAGTATTAGTTCCTCTTTCACACCCCACCCCGTGGGTCTGTGCAAAGCAAATTTGCTTTGGTGCTTTGAAACATGAACTTTCTCCCCTCCCCCTTCAGAACGCATTTTCTAAGTCATCACAAATCTAAGAAGAGACATTAAGAAACGACTTCACATGGAAGTAGCTATTTAACATGAGCGTTTGGGGAGATAAAAACTAATAATTCTATGTTCCGGCTAATTTAATTGTATTAACAATGAAGATGCCGAATTTTCCTGTGTCCTTCTTTGACATTTTTATATGCTAAGTAAAGCTCCAGCGTTTTCTGATTTAGAGAGCCCTCAGGCTACTTGACAGGATGTGGGATCAATTCCAACTGCGATTCCTGATCTGCCCCCTAGCCCCCTTGCTCTCTAAACAAGGCCGGTGGGTCAATGATGGAAATACAATTCTTTCGTCTTGGCTTAGCTGTATCCTGTTCTTAATGTGCTGAGACTTTAAAATGTGTTTCACAAGAGGATGGGGGAAGGGGAAGGTACTATAAACATGTCCCTCTAATTCAGTTATGTCAGAGAACTGCACTCAATGCTACAAGGCTTAGCACAGGGAGGAGAAGGGTGACATCAAGAAGGGGGCCCCTTTAGGGGTAAGCAGTGAAGACGGTGTAGAGTTGAGTGAAAATCGTTTGCTTTACCCTAGAAGCAGAAGGCACCATGCGTCCTTCCGGGACTTGCGTGACCCTAGAGCCCCCGAGTTGGGGGGAGGGTGTGTGTGCACTCGCTCCTGGTCCCAGATCCTACTCACCCAGCTGGAGCTGTTGACAAGTCCGGTTTGGGTTCTGTCCGATCTGGCATTTGTAAATGGCCCCGGGATGCACCACGGACGCGTTGGCGAGCCAGTCGGCGGTGGGAGCCCCCACGACGAGCCTACGGAGAAACGCGCACGTGCGCGCAGCTGGAGCCGAGCCGCGGGAACGCCTGGCCCGCCGCCCCCTCCGCCGCCCGCCGCCGCGCACCCACGGGCCACCCTCACCCGCCGCTCCACGGCCTGGGCCAGGACGCACCCCGGGCGCTGCCACCCCGAGATAAGTTAGTTTCCCGGGCAGCTCTCCAGCGCGCCAGCCATCGCAGCTCTCCCCTCTGCGCCTCCCGGGAGAGGAAAGTTTGGCCCCGCCGGCGATCCCGGGGCCCCCTTCCCCGCTCGCAGATGCCCCGCGCGCCCCCATCCCGCTCCTCTCACCATCGCTGCGGCCCGTGGCTGTGCAGCACCACCGAGTAGCCGAAAAGCGTGTTGGGGGGGCCCTGGAAAAGCAGCGCGCTCTCGGTGTCCACGTTGTAGGGGCGCCCGGTCGGGACCCCCAGGCACAGCAGCAGCATCACCGCCTCCCGGACGGCGGCCCTTCGGGGGCCCGGCCCTGGTCTCGCGCCCTCGGCCATGCGCTCTCGGAGGGGAACATTCAACACCAAATGGCACCGTCCCGCCGTCGTGCGGGATGAGACTCCGCCGAGGGGAAGAGGGCCCCCAGAGAAGAGGTTCGGCGTGTCCGGTGCCAGCAGGCAGGAGGGAAGGAGGGGGGAGGAAGGGAGGGACGCACAGCAAGAGGGAGGGGAAGTCGGCCTCGGGCGGAGCCACCGCCGCGGGATGCAGTGCGCCCGCCCTCAGGACCCCACGCCCGGTTTCTGCCGCGGGGAGGTGCGGGCGCTCCCGCGGTCCTGGGCCGGGCCGCTGGGTGGGGTCCCGGGCGTGGTGCTGGGGCGCCGGACCGTGTGCCGTGCCCCCTCCCCCACGAGGGGCTGTAGGGGGCGCTAGGGGACCTGCGCTGCTGGACGCGCGTGGCCGGACCTCGCAGCCTCCTCCGAGAGCCGGATGACTGGGCTCTGGGGCTTTGCAAGAGCGGAGCTGGAAGGAGCAGGGGCTTCCCCTTTTGACCGTGGTGGGCCCGGCTGCGGCGCGGTGTGGCCCCAATCCGACCCGCGGGAACCCCACTAGGAACGCGGAGCCTCCGCGGCCCGCCCCAGTGTGGCCCGGGGCCAGCCACAAACCTGGGCGCCGGCTGCGGCGGGGAACCGTCTAGATCTTGCGCTGATAATCGGGCGCACTGTCTGCTTTTCGCTGCAAAAAGCAGCGTAGGAATAAGCAGAGGGCCTCAATGAAAGGCAAGCAAAAGAACTCCTGAATGCGCAGGGTGTACTTTGGTCACAAAGACGTTAGGGTTACTCACTTCAAGACTCAGAGCCCTGCGAGCGTCTGTGCCCAGGACTCCCCCCCCCCCCACCACCACCCCCTTCCCCCCACACTTCCTCTAAGCCCTGGGCTGCCCCGGGGCGGACGCAGATGAGCAGCCAGCTCGCAGGCTGAATGGCAGGAGGTCAGGGCTGCCAAGAGTTCAGCAGCGGGGCAGGGCAGAGAGCGCACTGTGGCTGGCCTCACTTTAACCAAGAAACCCCGTTCTTGCTGCTCCCCCTTTCCACGCATCCACTCACCACCGGAGAGCCAGTGTGAGGCCAAGGCACAGACAGCCTAAGCCTCTGAGGATGCGCTGGGGACCAGGGCTCAGCACATCCGAAGGGGTTAGACTAGAGTCTAACCGTTAGACTCTCCTTCTAATGCGATCCAGATGTGCCACAGGTTTCTTTCTCCCGCAACCAGAGAGACAGCCATAGGTGATTTGGCTGATATTTGGAGATACAGGCCCAGTTATGAATTACTGCTATGTGAAAAAAAAAAAACACGAAAAAAGAAAAAGGGCTTCTTAAGGTGTGCGAGTGTGAGCGTGCGTGTGTGCAGGCGCGCGGGTGCACATATGCACACTGAAATATCACATCTTAAATTGTAATGGCAGATACGTCACTAAAGTACTTGTTCATTTACTCAGCACATTCATTGAGCCAGCAAGTTGCAAGACCCACAGTACCATGGTGAGCAAGGCAGGATAAGCCTTCAGGAAAATTTTTCATCCAGTGGCAGATGGACAAACTTGTACTTAGTAGAGAAAATTCTGAATGCTTAAGGACACTTAAAGAGAGATTGGGAGGACAAGGAGGGTCGAGTTAGCCTAGGCAGTTAGAGAGGAGGAAGAAGGGTGGGCTCCAGCAGGGCCAGGTAGAGAAACTGGAAGAGGTGGTCTTGGTGGCACATTTAGCTGTCCACGCGCAGGTTGGTATGATATGAGGCTGACTAGAGAAACAGGGACGCATCATGACCCCCCTAAGCCAGGTTAGGAAGCTGTTGAAAGGTTTGTCTTGGTCAGCCGTGTGCTTCAGAAATATGAAGCGAAGATTGGATACAGGAAACCTAATTGTGGAGGCCCCTGTAGTAAATAATGAGTAGGGAGATGGGTGGCCTGCCCTAGGGAGTAGCAAAGGTGGAACAGAGGAAATAATAGACTCAAGAGATATGAGAGACAGAAGCCAATAGAACTTGGTGACAGTGTTGGCAAATACAAAGATGGAGCTGAGATGAAGGAGTCAGGATGATGGCTCAGTCCTGAGTTTGGGATTTGAGTGTATGATGCTAATTCATAGAGAAAAAAATACATGGGAGGAACAAGGTTGCTCATGTGTGTATGCACAGGAATGGGCACACACACGAGCAGTTTCAGTATTAGATTTGGAGTTTGAGGTATTTGTGGAATAGTAGGATATTCTAGCCAGACCCAATCATTTTTTATGCTTTTGTCAACAGACAAAAGAAGAGCAATAGTGATCCTCTCTTATTATTTGCAACAAAGTAAAAGGCAAACAATGGTGCAAAATGAAATGAAATGGCTTCTAGAAAAGTAGCTCACAGGGCCCATGGAGAATGGTCCTCTTGCTCTGTTTTTCCACTCCAAGCTTCCTTCTTTCTGAGTAGATCCACATGCTGATTTCAACCCAGCTCTGCAACTAGCTCACATTGCCATCGTTATAAGTAAGCAATCCCTCTTGTTTTGCAGCCGCATGTCCATTTGGGGCCCAGGAAGTAGTTGTCTCACAGGTACTTCCAGACTCTCCAGACCTGGGCCATGTCAGAGCCACAGATCCTTTCACTTCTCTCCCTTCTTATGTAACAGAATCCATTCAACACAATTCTTTTCATATCATAATTAAGGTGAGTAGCAGCCAATAGAGCATTCATGGGGCAGGATCTTATTTCTATGATTGTGGTTATAATTATGATTTCACCACTTTTCAAGAACTAACCACCCTTTACTGCTTCAGACACTATATTAGCCCAAGTTTCATTCCTCCAAGGCTTAGAGAACAGTTCACTTTTCTGAAGTCAGCTGAAATAAAGGGTGTTTAATGTAGCTTTGACAAAGCCTGTAGATACTGCTCTCTCTTTAACCAATGCTTTTGTAGGCAAGTGTGAGAATCTGATAGGAAAAGGGTACATGGAGGGGGGAGAAAAGGAAGACTTTTAAAAACTACCTCTGCCTATCTGTAACCCTCAACTGAACATAAATGATTCAATCAATATGTGTCATTTGGTTAATATGTATCAAGTGCCCACTGTGTGCCAGGACC
Source organism: Myotis nattereri (assembly GCF_964212035.1). NCBI lineage: Eukaryota > Metazoa > Chordata > Mammalia > Chiroptera > Vespertilionidae > Myotis > Myotis nattereri. Next base: position 38,343,417 of record NC_138082.1, read on the forward strand.
TACTTTAGGGACTCAACAATAAAAGACTCTCTATCCTTGATAAGACGTCCTCCCAGTAGAGAGCATCCTAATATGGGCTCACCCAACTCCTCAGTTGTTATCAAGAGTGAACATTTCTCCTTTTTGAAAGCCCCTCTTTTTGTGATAGTATTATTCTAGTCCCCACACTGCCTTTGTCTCTGGCCATTCGGGGTCTCGTTGCTAGCCCCTTTCCCTTCACCGTAGTGTTCGAGAGTCCCAGGGCCCTGTCTGGGTCCTCTTTCCTTCTCTTCCCATATCTCTCTCTTTAGGAGCTCACACCTAAATGTCTTTGCATCTTCAAATACCAGCTAAACAATGCCATTAACTACCACACGAGTCCCCCGTCCATGTCTCCAGCCTGGCCCTCTCTTCTGAGCTCCAGGATCATAAGCTTTACTGCCTTCCTGACATCTCTACCTGGATGTTACGTGCACAATCTAGCAGGCATTGTGCACATAGCATATCTGAAAAACCGAGTTCTGATTCTCTCATCCCACATCTAAACTAGTCCTCCGTCCAATGTCTTTCTTTTGAGAAAAACACAATCCATCTGCCCAGTTAGTTGTTTGGTCCAGAAATTTGGAAAGTAATTCATGACTCCTCCCTCTCTATTCCCTACATACAATCCACTCATCGTTGTTATAACAATTTGCCTTTGGAATATACCTCAAGTGCATCAGTTTATCTTCTTCTGCCCTGCTCCAACCCCCTTCCAAACCGCAATCATCTCATCTGGCCTGTTCAGTAATCTGCTACCTGGCCTCCCTGTTTACTCCTTCACACCATCAATTTTCTACATGCATGGTAAAGTGAACGTTTACAATTCTAAATCAAAGCACACTTAATCATGCCACTCTCTTGCTTCAGTCCTATAAGTAGTGTTTCCCATTGCTCTTCCAGGACAGACTTAAGGTGGTCTACAAGGACCCTATGACCTGGTCTCTGACTACCTTGCCAGTTCTCCATTGGCCATGTCCTTCAGGATCACTTTGCTTTAGCCACATCGACCTTCCTTAATTTCCCTAGGTGCATTGTTTGTTGTTGGGTTTTTTTTTCCACCCATGGGGTCTTTGCCCGAATTGTTCTTTCTGCTGGAATACACAACCTGTGAAATTTCACGATTCTTCTCTTTCTTTAGTCTCAACTTAAAGGTCTCCTCCTTACAGAGGATATTCCTGCTCATCCAGTTAAAATAGATCATCATATTATTCTCTGGCAGACAGTCCTGCTCAGTGTCTTTGGAGCTCTTAATTTATAACCACATATGGATTTACCTTTTCATTCTGTCTTCCTCTATGGACTATGAGAAGAACTCGTGTTGTGTTGTTATTGTTGTTCACCACTATATCTCCATCAATTGATATGCTACCTGGCAAATAGCAGGTGGTCAATAAGTATTTTTAAAGTGGCCTTTACATGATTTGGATTTTTGATGTCATAAACTGAGATAAATCTGGATATTTCTATAAATTTAGGTTGATACATTATTACATGCAAAACAATATATTAGGTCCTCTGGTAAATTCAAAGATGTATAAAACATAGGTCCTACTCTCAAACAGCTTATAATTTACAAGGAGAGAGATGATACCCTTAGAAGACCAGAGAATATAGTCGATGTGAATGTCATATACATTGGGGTAAGAAGAGACAGTTGGTAGCTAACCATGGAGTAGGCTTAAAGGGCAGGCTTGAGACATTAATTTGGATAGAATGGAAGGCAGAGAAAAATGAAAGAATTGATACAATACATTAGGAAAAACTGACATGCTGTCAGGTGCAGATAATATGGAAAAGTAAATATGCCTGGCATTTTTAGGCTAGACAATGGTGGTACTATGATAAAAAACAAAGCAAAAAACCACCAGGAGAAAGGGCTGGAATCGGGGAGGGCAGGAACATTGTGTTTGGATAATGCTGACTGGGTTTTTAGAGATGAGTCTGAGATGTTGGTAGAACTTGCATAGATTGGTCCGGAAGTATTGTTTGCTTGTTTTTTAACTAAATTAAAGCATGTAACATGTAGAACACTTAGAGGTGTATAAGGAAATGCTTCCAACCTTTCCCTGCCTCCTGTAATCCAACCTTTGGAGGCACTCACTCCCCTTCCCTATAAAGTGCTTGTCCCCAAGGCCCTCTCTTGAGGGATTCAAACTAAGATTCCTTAAGATAGGATCCAATCAAGAGAGGAATTTCTTTTTTCACAGTCACAAAGCTCCCAAAAAGCCGCAAGAACCTCTGAGTCTTTTATCCCGATATGTAATATTAGCACAAATTTCTTGATAAAGTATCAACGACAAGGTTGCTTTAAAGGAAACTTAAAGCGATGCCTTCCAAATTACAGGAGTTCTTAAACCTGTCCGCTGGCGTGGCTCCGCGGTTGAGCACGGACCCATGCACCAAGAGGTCGCTGGTTCCGAGGCCTGGTGAGGGCACATGCCGGGGTTGCAGACTCCATGCATGGTGGGGGGCATGCAGGAGGCAGCCAGAAGATGTGGATGTCACTCTTTTATCAATGTTTCTATCTCTCTCCCTTTCTCTCCCTCCAAAATCAATAAAACCATTAAACAAACAAAGAGCTCTTAAACCTGCTGAGAAACTGTGTGAAACCACACCTCAGAATCCCCCACCTCTGACAGACCAGGAGGCCGGGGCACTTATCTAAGGACTCATCCTCTTCCGGTGGAGGGCTAACACTGCAATCTTGCAGGCAAGCACACCCCCAGGAGCCAGAGTCCTCAGGCGGAGAAGACAGACAAGGTGCTGGGAAGCTGCCAACCTGCTGAAATTGTCTGCCCAGCAGCAGGGGAGCTCAGATAGTGGAAGGGGCCAGGGATTGACAGCAGCTGCCACAACTGCCAATCAAAACCTTGTTCGGTTTGATAGTGTTACTCAAACTTGTGTTGTTTTGTTTTTTGTTTTTGTTTTTGTTTTTTAATTGGATTTGTTCGGGTGACACTGGTTAATATAATTGTACAAGTTTCAAGTGTACAAATCTATAATGTATCACCTGTATATTTCATCGTGCATTCACCACCCATTTATCCCCCTTAACCATCTTCTGCCTCCCCCTACCCCCTTTCCCTCTGTCAATTACCATACTGTTGTCTGTGTCTATATTTTTCTCAATCCCTTCACCTTTTTCACCCAGCCCCACAACTTCCCTCCTCTCTGACATCTGTCAGTCTGTTCTCTGTATCTATGAGTCTGTTTCTATTTTGTATGTTAGTTTATTTTGTTCATTAGATTCCACATATAAGTGAAATCATGGTATTCGTTCGTGTTCATTTCAGCGCTATTTACAATAGCCAAGATTTGGAAGCAGCCCAAGTGCCCATCAGTAGAGAAGTGGGTAAAAGATCTGTGGTACATTTACACAATGGAATACTATGCAGCAGTAAAAAAGAAGGAAATCTTACCTTTTGCCACAGCATGGATGAATCTAGAGAGTGCTATGCTAAATGAAATAAACCAGTCAGAGAAAGTCAAATTTGGTTTTTCATCTCTTAGTTTTCTCTGGTTGGATGGGGAAAATGAGTGGCTGTGGGCAAAGGACTTAATACAGTGCTTAGCTCATAATTAATACTGAATATATAGTAGCCCTTTCTCCTTTATCCCTCTTTTCTTATCATCAGTATCAGTAATGATATAATTTGTATAGAAATATACTACTACTTACAGAAATAAACTATTTATGAAAATCTGAGCTCAGGGCGAATGGCCCATATGTGGAAGGTTGTTTAAATTAATAAGAAGCATTCTCTGTCTCTATTAGTTTATATTTACTTACTCACTCATTCAAAAAATCTTTCTGGAGCACCTATTATGTGTAATTTAGAGATGCTGTGTGTAACATGATGAACAGATTTGGAATCTGTATCCTTTTTACATGTGCATTCCAATAAAGCAACGAAGCAATAAGCAATGCTCAATAATGTTTCCTGTTTATAGGCTTGTAACTTTTTCAGTACACTGACATTTATAGGCAGATGATTTTTCTACAGCACAACTATGAATATGTCAGATCCCCACACAGAGAGTGGTAATGTCTCCATTCCCAATCCGACCCACTTAGAATGTCTTGCCTGGGGCTTAATACACTCCACATTTGGCCTCAATCGTTCCTCCTTCCCACCCCAAACTTAGAGCCTATTTTTTTTCCTTTCCTCTAGCAATGTTCCCTTTAGTTTGGGGAATTAATAGATCAAGAAAGGACTATTTAAGCCAGTAGGTAACAAATGCCGTACAAATAGTGCATAACAGAGACACACAACAGACAAGTTTTTGTTTTTTGTTTTCTGGCTGAGGTGTTCAGGACAATTTTTCTGAAGTAAAGGGCAATTTTGAGAAATTTCACTTTTCTACCAGTCTTTTCACAACTCCTGAAACTATTGATACTTCATAACTTAAACCATGTCTATTTCATGCTTCAGCTCAGAGAAAGAAACAATTGCTCCTCTTGTTACTGCATAAAGGACTGGCATAAACCCTCCCCTCAGAGCACATAGTTATTATGACATTTTATCTCGTAAGTAATCTGATCTGGAAGATTGCATTTGGGCGCTGGAATGATTTAACAACTGGTTCAAGCCAAAGGGCAAAGGTTTACAAGACACAGATAGTTGCCAGCATCACTCTTTTTTTGATCTTCAGAGATCAGACTCCACGTAAAAGTGCTATCTAATGGTGTCTTATCCGAAACCTCTCATATGCACGACCTCATCTTGAAAAACAGAGTTCCTAGGCATCTGGAAAGGGCCATGGCGAATACAGTGTGAAACTAGTTCATCATGGACACAGTTACATCACACAACCAACACTGATAGACATATGTCCCAAGCACTTGGCAAACACACACACACACACAAAAACATTAAAGATGTGTTCTTATTCTTGAATAGCTGGCAATCGAATATCAGACAACACAAACTTGAAACCAGAAAACAATTTCAAAGCAACTTACAAAATACGTTGTAAATATAGCACAAATTATATAATGTAATAATGATGTCTTCAGAGTGGCAGCATATTTTGTGGGAAGACTTAAAGGAAATAAACTTAGTTTAATCCTAGATTTATTTTTCTTTTCTTTTGTTTTCCCAAACCAGACCAAACTGGGAGAACGCAGAGACTAGTCTTTGTAGGCCAGATAAAAGAGATAAGAAAACATCAGAGACTAAAATATCATCAGCAAATAGGAGGAATGTAAACATCAAAAGAGGCTACACTAGTTTGCAAGGACAATAGTGGGAAATAAGAAAATAATGCAATGCATCAAAGTTTCCTACATTGTTTAAAATCCTGGAGAAACTTTGGAAAAGGAATTCTAATTTGGATTACTGAAATAGAATAAATAGTACTACAAATACAAAAATAAGTTCGGCTCTATCTCACATCTATGCATTGCAAGACCAGCAGAGCACTTAGATATTCTATTTTTGGTGCATACTGAATATCAGCTTTGTTTATGTCAGTTGCACAGTATATTGACCTAGTAAAGTAAATTTCCTCTGTTTATAGAAATTAGAAAGACTATTTTGGTTTTAAAACCACAACTTTTTCATAAGAACCTCATTAGAATTGTGGATAAAAATGAAGGAATCAATTTCAGACTCATTTTTTAATGGATGGTAATACTAATTCAATACAATAATCCTATAAACGTTATATAGAGATATATCTTACTTTTCATGCTTCACCTAAAAGTCAGCAGGCTTCTGAAAAACCAGTTTTAGAAACCATGCAGTGATTGAGGACACATGAACTCTGACAATGGAACTGATCTTATATTTTTACAGCTTCTTTGTTAATAAAATGAATGAGTTCCATTAGATTGTCACGGAAGTGATTTCCATTACAACAGAGCTGGAGACCTCAGTTCTTTCAGAGCCTGTGATAGGAATCAGGGAACCACACTGACAGGTGGGCAGGACATTTCAGTGGATAAATAACTCTATTCAAAAAGGCAAGCTGATGCAACTGTAAGGAGAAAAATATGAACTTTGAATAAATGTGGACAACTGCATAACTATATGTCAATACCCCTCATTGGCTATCATTTATCTTATCATATGTGGGCTTGGTTAAGTGCAAATAGAAACATTTAATTTTCCTTTCCAGAAATGTTAGATAACACTCTTTTCTAGTTGTCACATTATGATATAATAAGAATTATATATTTTGGTCTTCAGCCCCAGATCCTGACCAGATTTTCCAAAACCTCGTAAATTCCTACGTGATAAAGGTGAAAGGAGCATCTTTTGTATAATATTTGCGTTTTGTCCTCAGTTCCTGAAATAGCTTTGGAGAGACAGAGGTGACTTTCGGAAAGCCTCTAAGATTGGGGGGTGGGGAAAGAGGGCTGGTTGCCAAGGGGAACCAACCATGTGACCAGAGGGTTAAAACTTGCAACTCTATCCTCAACCTTTAAGGAGAGAGGAGAGGGGCTAGAGACTGAGTTCAGCCACCATGGCCAATGTTTTGATCAATTGTGCCTATTAAATATTTTAAATGATGGGGCGTGGAGAGTTTCTGGGTTCATAAACACTGGGAGGTTCTGGGAGGGTGGTGTGCCCAGAGAGGGCATTGAAGCTCTGAGCTTCTCCCTGCCTTCACACTTTGCCCTGTGCACCTCTTCCATCTAGTTATTCCTGAGTTTTATCTTTTATAATAATCTGTTAAACATAAGTAGTGTTTCCCTGAGTTCTGTGAGCCATTCTATCAACTTTTTGAACCTGAGGAGAGGGTCTTGGGAATCCTCAATTTTTATTTGGTTGGTCATAAGTTCAGGAGGCCCAGACTTGTGACTGGCATCGCTTTTATGGGCCAACCTCCTTAACCTGTGGGGTCTGCTAACTCTGGGTAGTTAGTTCATAGCCAAATTAAGGGATAGTACACCAACCTGGTGTTTGCAGAAAACTGGAGAATTACTTGTGTGAAAAACTCACACATTTAATGTCAGAAGTGATTAATGAAGAGAAAAGAAATGTATAGGTTTTTTTGTTGGTTTTTTTTGTTTGACTAGTGTTTTACAGTTGCCTTCTCCAAGGCTCGTTTCCCTTTGTACTCTTATAGTGTGGTCTTCAGGTAAATGACCAAAAAATAAACTGCACTTGTACGGATCTTTACCATTCACAAAGTACATTTTCCAAGATGCACTAAAAGAGATGTGAAGTGATTATCGGTAAAGCTTGAGATCCCAGGGGCATGGTAAAGTGCAAAAAGAAATTATATAAAATGTACCAGGAGTGACAAGACTCCAAACAGAAGCATCCTGGGGACAAGATTTTCACCATAGGCTTAATCTGGGAGTTATTTTTCTCATCAATAAGTGAGCAAGTAATATCAGTATTTCGAAAGTCAGAGACAAAATGTCAAAGACATCCAGACAGATCACAGATCTCAGGGACAGCACATTCCTAGAGTGTCACAGCCTGACTAAAGATAATTCTGTGGTATAATTGCAGAACACTAGAACCTTTATTAAGGGAGACTAAACTTGGAGTAATTGCATTTGAAAAACTGAGGAGCTTCTGTTTAGAATGAAGAATCTTAATAAAAGGAAGTGCCACCCCAGGTCCCATCAACATCGCACGAGTACTAACAGGGGCATGAGCAGAAAGGATGTAGAGAACCAGGTCAAGAGAATAGATAAGAAACAACATTGACCATACTAGCAACAACTGTCTTGGCCACAACGGAGTAAAGATTATTACTGATTCTTCAGAGAGGAGAGATTGACATCAGTATCAGAAGTCTACCTCACTGATTTTTTTCAAGTTAATAGTATTATAAGTTATTCACAGCTCACTTTTCTCTGTTAGTTTACTCAATCCTAGTTGATGCTTTTATTACTAGTACAAAGTACTAAGATACCAGTTTTAATATATAGAGTTCTAGAAGCATCTCAACTAAAAATTGCAGTCAATACTCTGCTACTTAGAATACTTACCAGTTAGCTAAGAGGTAATGCTGTCTTATTAAGGATTATTCCTGGCTACTTAAGTGAACTATATAGGTTACATATGCTAACTTCATTGATCCTTGGGAAAAAAGTACTGAATTAGGCAGGATGGTTTCTTTCATTTTAGAGATGAGATAATGGCTTACAGAGTGTTAAGTGGCTTGCTCAAGGTGAGTGGCTACATTCCTGACTCTCTAACATTCCCTTAGCAGGAGACTGAACTGGCCTATCCAGCAGGACGACCATAACAGTGGGTCTCTGGGAACAGAATTGGACAAAAGTAGAAAGACCTTCCTCAAGTTTGAGTTAAAGAAACCAAGATTAATCCATTCAACCAAAGAACAGAATTGAGGGAAAAGAAGACAAAGCTAAGGTTCAGGAAACAGGTGGAAACTCACAAAACAAGAGCAAGTCTGAATGTTCCTGGGCACTTGCTTTGAGTGGAGTAGAGCATCTATGGCTTGTCTAGACTGCCTTTGGAACCTTAAAGCTATGGAGACTGCTGGGGAGGATGTTACAGTGTTAATAAGTGACTGAGATGAAATTCAAGGCATGGTCTGATATTCAAATGTACTGTTTTTCCCCCCAATTATTTTTTCCAATACAGCTCAGGGCCTAGAGAAGAGAATCTCAGTATCTGAAGACACCAGAAAAAGAGCCTACTTTGAGAATTCATCCTTCATTCTTCCAAGAAATCTCGTCTTTAAATGTTGACAGTATCTACTTGTTTAATTTTTAGTTTAGTCGATTTCAGATTCACAAGTTTCTTCCTTGTAAATGAAGGAAGCCTTGGGAATGCAAACTCTGAACCACTCTTTCTCTCAAGGCAGTTCTGAGGAAGCCCTCTGCCCAGTCTATGGCTTTTCACATGCATAAGTGAAATGAGGCTGAAGACAAGGAATTAAACAGAATGACTTTCTAAAATCTAGATCCATGTAAGTCAGATCTTAATCATGAGACTTTATTGAAAACTAGAAGCCTGGTGCACAAAATCTGTGCATGGGTAGGGTCTCTAGGGCTGGCGGGTGGTCAGGGCTGATCGGGGCCTTCTGGCTGCCAGCCAGGGTCTTCCTTCGTCCGCACTGCCCCCTGGTAGTCAGCGCATGTTCATAGCAAGCAATCAAACTCCCGGTCTCCCAGTCGAATCCCAAGGGGACACTTTGCATATTAGCCTTTTATATATATAGATAATCCCTAGACCATCTCTCCTACCTAAATTCAGGTAAAAATGTAAAAATAAACCTATTCCAACTCTTATTCAGAATAATTTTCAAGTTATTTACACTTGAGTCATAATTACCCTTCTATATTTCTGCCAATAATTAGGAGTGAGTTTTACTCACATTAACTTGAACTCTAACAAGTTAATGTTAGATACTGCACTCCCAGGCTTCAGCAAGCTTGCATAATTCTTTAGGGGCAGCAGACAGACCAGGGCTAGCAGCAGAGCCACAGACCCTGCAGCAGACGGAGCAAGGGCTGGGTAGAAACAATCCAAATCTAATCTCACTGCTCTTTTACAACTGTCACTTCTACAAGCCTCTCGTTTTATTCAGACACAGAGAGGTTACTATATGGCTTTCAGCCGTTAGGTGATTTTGGAAGCGCTCATAAATCTTTATGAAATCCAATTCAGTTTCCAACTATAACAGTTTAGGGAATGGGCGAAAATACTTTCATAGCTCCATTGAAAAAACTTTCATTGAGTCCAATGAAATTTTAGTGGCTTGACTGACATGAATCCTTGTTTGGGGATCAATGTCGATATTGACAGTAATTATTGCCAATGGACATTTTAATCGACTTTGACTGTTTATAAAATAAAAACCATAGAGCAGAATGGGGGTAGGGCAGGATTAAACCTCTTCCGTTGCCCACGTAACAGACTCACATTCTAAGCCACACTATCAGTAGCACCAGACTATTTTTTAAGCCATGAGACCTGTCTTCAAAAACAACAACCCTGGTTTCATAACTTCATTTGATAATCTTTCACAGACAAGACTTCCAAATGGCTTTTTCACTCCAATTTAGGGGAATTCCTTGTTTCCACAATAGAGAACTCAGCTACAAGGAAAGGAGGTGTACACAGGCTACGGATATTGTTTGAAGTGAGATCACAGTCTGACTTGTAAACAACATCAAAAGGTCTCCTGTATGGGAATTAAAGTGAAGGAACAGTTGTCTGAGCGTAAGCCTTCTTGTTCTTTTATGCTCCTCCGTATGTGTAACTCAGATGTCTGTTAACAGATAAAATCGGCCCCTCTTCTTTTGGAACCCCCCTGACCACTTGTCAGTGCCCATATCCTTAAGAGATCTGCTTCCTCTCAGCTCTCAGCACAAGAATGACTGTGATAGCACTCTTTTAGGCCATGCTGTGAATGCTGTCTGACCAGAGGCATTTCATTTTAAACCAGGCTTTGTGATGATACATTTAGGCACCAGCACATAGACTACAGACAAGTTCCCTGTTTTGAATTCACTCCATGCCTATAAATTTATTCTTCCTCTCAGTGAATATGTACTGACATCTAGACTATGCCAGGCAATGTGCTTGGTGCTACAAATACAAACATAAATGAGACAGGATCCCACACTTGAGAAAATTATTATATACATAATAATAGAATACATAATATTATCATATAATAATATATATAAAACAAAGGAGTGGCCAATGCTAAGAGTCAGGAAAAGTTTTATCTGGGGCTTGAGGGTGGGGGTGGTGGGAACCTTTCAGTACAATTAGGTGTTTACCGAATTGGTTGGTGGAACACTGGAATGGCATGAGAATACATGGTACATTCAGGGAACTTCAGGCACTGGGCATAGATCAAGGAGTGGCAAGAACAGAAGCAGAAGACATAAGCAGGTTTAGATATGGAAATCTCATATGCTATGTTAAGGAGTATGACTTTTTATTGCATTCAGAAAAATATTTTATGCAGTAGAACAGTGGTTCTCAACCTTCCTAATGCTACAACACTTTAATACAGTTCCTCACGTTGTGGTGACCCCCAATTTCATTGTTACAAATTGAACATAATTAAAGCATAGTGATTAATCACAAAACAATATGTAATTATATATGTGTTTTCCGATGGTCTTAGGCGACCCCTGTGAAAGGGTCGTTCGACCCCCCCAAAAGGGGTCACGACCCACAGGTTGAGAACCGCTGCAGTAGAATAACACATCTCAAGAGTTCACAGTGATAAGAAATTAGAAGAAGGCAGTCTAGCTAAATGACTGGTGTGTTAGTATCATAAAGAGATGTCAGTAGCTCAAAATAAATGAGTCTGAAAGGGCTGAAGAGGAAGGGATGTGATGAGGGCCTGGGGGGAATTGAGCATGGTATCCACAGTTCTTGGGTGACAGGGTCTTGCGGTTCATTGTGATAAAGTGTGAAGGAGAGAAGCAGATTGCAATGAGAAGATAATGATGGCAGGGTTGGCTGTGCTGAATTTTCTGAAAGACATACAAGAGAATGTGTTCCAGAGACAATTATATAGACAATTTCAGAACTCAGGAGACACTTGTGCTAACAACATTATTTTGGAAACACATTAACATATAGGGGAGCATGTGTAAAGAGAATAAAATAGAGCTTTGAAGAGAATCATGAAGTATACCAAAGTTTGGGTCAGGCAAAAGAAAAGTAACTCACCATGAGGGCCACACAGGAATCACCAGAGAGCTAAGAGAACCAGGGTAATGTTATGGTTCAGATGACCAAGAGCAGAGAATGTTAAGAAGAAAGTGGCTTATATGTGAAATGGGACTGATAGGCCAAGTACTATGGGGATTCGCAATTAGGGGCTCTTCAGAGACATGATTTAAAAGGCTGCTTTCATACACTAAGGGTGTTCAGGGAAAGCTGGGTGAGAAAGATAGATCTTGAGGGCACCCTAGAGCTGCTTGTCTATTTCATCTAAGAGGGAGGCCTGAGTGAGTGTCCTCTGAAATCATCACATGCTATACTCAGGACTAGCATTAAGGCCAAATTAGTACTGAAAAGGGAAGACTGCTTTCTCTGAATGCTGGTTTTTACATATAGCTCATTTCTTCATTTGCCTACCCACCTTTTCTGCCAGCATGTGCCTCCTCTTCTTTCTCCCGTGTTACTACCAGATACAAAATGTTCTCTCAAATTTCCACTCTGCTGGCCTTGGTCCTAACATGTAGTTCCCTCTCTCCTCCTCTAAGGATGGCTAGTAAGGATGACCACTGTTCCAAATTCCAGCTACCTCAGTCTCCTCAAATTTAGGAGGAGTTGGTTTATTACAGGAGGTGATGGGCATGTGAATCTTAGTGCTTGCAACCCTCACAAGGAGAATGTAGATTTATCACAGAGTGGTGGAAAATGAGGGGAAGCAAGAAGGTCTACATAGGAAGGCCAAGTGTTGGACTCCTCAGGAGAAGAAGGAAGACAGCCAAGGACACGGTTGTACTTCAACCTAACACACCAGACCTTACTGGCAGATGCCAAATCTTCCCAGTATCACTGCCCCATGTTATGGTGCTAGGCTGAGTGATCAGCATGTAATTGTGTTGCATTGTAGACTAGTGTGTAGAGAAGGTCAGGCTCTGAGAAGATCAGAAGTTCTTGAATTTTTATGTGAGTATGCCATCCAGGTAGTCTGGTGATGTGCTTGAGAGTGGGCTGAGTTTTTAATAACCTTGGGGATTTTAGAAAAATTTGGTTCAGAGATTTCATTTAGAATCTAGGATGGAAGCTGCTGGGGCTCACCAGCAGGCTCTGAGCAACAGATGAATGATTACTCTGACACACATTTCTGTGAAAGAGAGGGCTAAGGGACTGCTTGGCTATAGGAACCAAAAAGCCCCATTCGCCTGCCTCCTTAGGCTTTTATTGTAACAACAGCTTGAACTAAAATTAACTATTAAATATTATCAACAGGGTAAGTATCCTTGAGAAGACACATGCGTTTATAGTGTCTGTTAAGCAAGGGCATCTGAAGACTAAGCATAAAGATTCCAGTAAACACCCTGAGGCTCAGACTTGTTTGGAAAAGTCAAGGCAGGGGCAGTTGCCTTAAGCCAACTCCTGTCCCGTGCCTCCCCACAGGAAGCTTTTAAAAAATCTAAATGCCAAATACTAATACTTCCAATAAAGTTGAGGTATTATACTGGGGAAGTCAGTGGCAACAGACTTGGCTGTTTACAATTTTGCTAATTGGTGAACTTGGAGTCTAGGTAGCATACTCACATACTTCCAAGTGTGCTAGCACTTTCTCTCTCTTCTCTTTTCTTTTCTTTTCTTCTTCTTCTTCTTCTTCTTCTTCTTCTTCTTCTTCTTCTTCTCTCTCTCTCTCTCTCTCTCTCTCTCTCTCTCTCTCTCTCTCTCCTTCACACACACACACACACACACACACACACACACACACACACTGCTTTGTAAATCTGTTCCCTACTAAGTGAGCATAGATAGGTGTGTAACTAATTATTATTCAGCATTTGCAGGCCAGATCTGCACAAAGTATGGTGTATGTTACACTCTGAAAGTATTTTTGCTCTACTGCAAATCACACATTTTAAGTGGGTGCACCATGAAGGTTATGAGATAGAATCCCAGTGTCAGGTTCTTAGTAAAACCTGCTGTTCACCCCAGGTAGTGGCAGAACAATCTATGTATATAAAAGCCCAGTGACCGAAACAGCGGAATGACCAGAATGACCAGAACGATCAGTGGCTATGACGTGCACTGCGACAGCCAACCAGCCTGATCTGTGTCCCATCAGCCTCCCCACCCCAATTGGGGGTGGGGCCGGCTGGCCAACTGTCTGTGCCCCCCCCCCCTGGCCTGGCCTGATGGACCTCCATTGGGGTGAACTGGCCGGACGCCCCCCCCCCCCCGATGCACAAATTTGTGCACTGGGCCTCTAATCTTCAATGATAGCAAAACACCTGGAGAATGTATTTGAAGGCAGTGTGTCTCAAACTTTAATGTGCTTATGAATTACTTGAAAATCTTGTTAAAATGGAAATTCTGATTTAGTAGGTTTGGGGTGGGGACCAAGATTCTACATTTCTAAAGGTTCTCAGGTAATCCCAAAGCTGCTAGGCTATGGATAACACTGTAAGCAGTAAGGATTTAAGAGAATATTCTTGACTGAGTTTCATTACACACTTATTCCAGTAAATATAAAGTCTACTGTCAGAATTGCCAGCAGAGAAAATCAGAACCGAGCAGCTGAGTGTAAATCACTCTTTTTTACCAACATCTTATAGTTGAGAAATTAAATTAGCCTATGTAATGAAAATGTATTTTGACATTTAGTTAAAAGCCATATTAATCCTTTTTTATTATGAGATAAAATTTTGCAGCATGTGATCTTTTACTAGCATTCAATGAATTATAGTTTGAAATCCTTTCTCTCTCTATAACTATAAATTGTCATGTTAAAATTTCTAGTGTAGTTCAGATTTTTTATTTAATTAAATGCTTTTAAATACTAACAGAATGAACTACTGTATTTGTAAAGACTGTTAACTGTTTCCTTCCTTCTTTCCTTCCTGAATGGTACACCAACATTTTGAAGACTATTATTTGATTCTACAAAATGCACTCTCTTGTCCAATATTATCATAATGGTGTTCTGAAGAAGATTAATTCTGTGAACCAGATTAATCCCCAAATGGGAACTCTATGGTTACATATATTTAGGAAAATCTGGGTTCTTTATTTTTCTCTTGAACATACATAAAGCACATAAATATTTTTAAATCCAGGGAATAAAGCTATTGCACTCTATCACAGTGTTTTTTCAAATACATTTGTTCACAGGGTAATCTTTTAGTTAGAAAATGTTACATAGCATTCAAGTGTTTGGTTTGGACAGAATGCCTTTCCTTCCATCATCAATAAGAAGAAAGCCTTCGCATAAGTGTGCCCAGATGACTTTCTCTGAAGTCTTTTTGGATCATCAGGATCCTCTGAGCTGTGTTGGCCAAGGGAACATCTACCAAGGGGAGTCAGGATCATCAGGATATGATTAGACCAATCATACTTCATTACCAGGGGTTGGCACACCAGATGGGAGCCCTGTTAGCAAACTATGCAAGTGAGGATAGCTTCTGGGAAGGCAACTAACAACACCTATAGGAGATTTTTTTTTTAATGTGTTTACCACCTCCACCATTTTCAAACTGGTTTAAGTCACCATCTTCCCCATTTCTGTAAATGCCTTTTTACTAATGCTTCCATTCTTGTCCCCTTTCTATCAGTTCTCTACAGGACTGCCAGAGTGGTCATTTCAAAACATAAACCAAGCCATGTTACTTCCCTGCTCAACCCCTCCCAATGGGTTTCCATTTCATTTAGCAATTTCATTTTGCATAAACCTTACCTCATGCTTTGTTCAGTTCATTCTAGTCCTGGCCTTTTTATCATTCTTCCAAAATGCCACAAATTTTTTTTAATGTTGTGCCCTTGGCACTTTCAATCTTCTGCCCAGATTTTTCCCCACCCAGATTTTCACTTGACTTGCTCCCTTATTCCCTGCTCATATGTCACCTCCTCAGGGAGAACCCCCTTGATCAGGCCCTGTAAGACACCTACTTTATTTTTCTGATGTATATTTTTGTTACATACTTTTGTACTTAGCTTTTTTTTCCTGCTGCTTCCACTAGGACATAAAAGCATGAATTGATCTCATCCATAGCTATATGCTCAGCACTTAGAACAGTAAATCACACAGTAGGCTTGCATGACTGAAATTCACAAAGTTAAAAGAGAAAGCCAGCACAGGCAGTTAAAAGATCAGGTGATGGTTTGTTTGGAAAGAACAGTGCAGAGTAGTAGAAATGATTTGGGGACCTTCATAATGAAAACCAAACAGCAAAGCCCTTGTTGACATCTTCGATCTCTTTTAAAACCCGAGATGAGGATAATTCACTGAGAGTTAGCAAGGCTAAAAAATTGCATTTGCAAAGCTTGACAACACACAGGTGGCTGTTAGTGTACCAGTATGCCTTTGATTCCATTTGAAACCCCACCTGAGTCTTCTGCTGACATCTCTCACATCTACAACACGATCACATTGATGTTAGAATTAGAGACTTTTTCTCATTACTATAAGGAAGAGCTACCTTAACAAAGATTTAGGACTGGGGCACTGATTCTGAGAGAATGTCACAGATTAACATGGACAAAGGAATACCTCTAAATTGGACAGAATCTAAGGTGTCTTCTACATTTTGGGTTTTGAATTCCAGTTTCCCACTTAGCTAAAAACTGATCCTTCCCTTCCTTTCAAATTCTATTGAAGTAACCCTCCTTAAGAAAACATCTTCAAAGACATTAAAATCCAAGGCTAGATTATTCATAAACTTACCAGACAATTTTATCGGGGCTGTGCACTCTTTTACATGGAAAGAACCCACATTAACTTTCCTTATATGCAAGATCATTTTTAGTATAGATGGCAGTGTCAGCTTTGGCCTGATTTCTGTTCAAACCAATATTTTTAAAATGTATGACTTATCTATCATACCTCTTCTCTTACAGTATATATTAAATTCAAGGAGCAAGATTTATAATAGAATTTAGATTGAAAATCTGGAACTGATTAAAGACATTTACTTTTAACTTATGGCTTTAGTCCCAGAAGAATTGTAAAGCATTCCAAGCTAATAGAAAAATTGGATTACAATTAATACGAGGTTATTTTTCAAAAGGCTTTGTAGTTATGTCAATGACCTGATAATAAATGTCCAAGGGAAATTTGCACCATTAAGAATGCTTTATACATAGTCCCAGAATCCTAGTACACCACAGCCTGCCTTTGGACAGTAGACAGAAATAGTCTACAAGCCAGGGCTGAGTAAGAGTAGCTATGGCAGGGAATGCTGGCTGGGCACCAAAGTTCATTTTCCCCTTCTTCTCTAGGAATGCAGCTAGGCTAGGGCTCTGCCCATCAAGCCAGGGACTAAACTGTGTAGCACTGCCACTGGCTCACCTAGTCCTTGCAGCTAAACAAGGCTATGTGACTTCATGTTCACCAGGGGAAATTAAATGGAGGCGCCATGTACCTCTTCCACTCCTGGAGTTGAAACACTGAACACATGTGTTTTCCCTCCATGCATTTTCTCCTACAATCAAGCTGGAACAGATTTTACTTCTAAGCAATCTTCCTTAGAAAGCATTCCTTATGGGAACAAGGGAAACACTCCAGATGCTAATGGAGAAAGATGGAAGGAGCCAGGGTTGCTGACTGTGTGGAGCATAGCAGCCTGCTTACTTTCCCCAGATGGATATGTGAGGAAGAGATAGAAGTTATTTTTAAAGGCTCTCTATTGTTAAGACCCTCTGGGATAGCATTTATAGCAGCTTTGCTTTTTACACAGAATAATCCAGGGGTTAAAGCCATCTCTGGGGCCCTCCCACTCCCCGTTCATGCTCTGTGTGTCTTCGCGGTGCCTTCTCACTCACCAGGACCCTCAGGAGCTATGTGTGTGTTCTCTTCTGGGGTCTTTCCTTCATGCTCTTGGCTTGTTGGACATCAAAGTCCTGAGTCCTGTTGCATTTATTTTCAGTGACCTGACATTTTCAAAGGACTCACATAAACTCAGTTAAGTGTTTAGAAGCTTATAGGCCATCCCTTCTCCTAAAAGTACTTACCTTTCCTGAGAGTTGCCACTTAACCCAAATTGATGAATTTTTTACTGGCAGAAGTTCAGGCAGAAGCCCAAAGACCCCTCAGGTGTCTGTCCAGTTATATCCTCTATGGCTCGACTTAAGGGAAAGGATCTTTCCTCTCAGATTCTCAGGCTAGAGCCGGGCTCAGCCGCCCCTTCCAAGAGAGAAAGAGGGCACAAAGGGAGGCCAGCCTCTTTGTCTCATCTCCTTACCACTGTCTTGTTAGGTAACTAGGAGTAAGAGACTATCCAAGTTTTTAATCTGAGAAACATGGGCTTAATTTATAATTTCAGATGGTCATGAATTAAATAAATATCAATTACTACCTACTCTCTGTAAGTAGATTCAACTGAGATTGTGTGACTCAACGTAGGTTTTCTTTTACTTGTCTTAATGAATCAGACATTCAAAATTTCTGAGTACTGTCTTAGATATTCCAACTTAATCAGTCTTTGTGAGGCCAAAAGTGAAAGAATTTGTAGACAGCACTGATGAAAGGAAGTTCATGTTCTCTTGGCCACCTGTATTTGGAAACTGGAGAATAACAGGTGCTCATCGTACATGTCATTCTTTATAATGCACCTTGCCCCGCTTTCCAAAATCTTTAGTGTGACATGATATAACTTATTGGGTCATGATTAACATAGCAAAAAATAGGATGAACAGAATAAAATAGTGAAATAGTGCTTTGGCTATAATTTTAATAAGTACCATTTTATGTAATTTAGTTTCTTTTTCTTAATTAAAAAAATCTTTTTATTGATTTCAGAGAGGAAGGGAGAAGGAGAAAAAGATAGAAACATCAATGATGAGAGAGAATCATTGATTGGATGCCTCCTGCACACCCTCAACTGGAGATGGACCTCTCAACCCAGGCATGTGCCCTGACTGGGAATCAATCCATGACCTCCTGGTTCATAGGTCGATGCTCAACCACTGAACCACACTGGCTGGGCAATTTAGTTTCAACTGTATATAAATGTCATGGTGTGATGGCGTGATGGCGTGATGGCGTGATGGTGTGTGTGTGTTAGTATGTACTGGGTTGTGAGGCCAAATATTTCTTACTATTAAACCAAGTTTAAAGGCTTGCTTCAGCACATCAGCTCATTTAGAAAACAGGATTGCTCCTCTTTTTGGGTGCCTGCCTCTTGCCTTAGCGTTTTTGAATGGAGTCTCTTAACAATCTTGGAAGTGCTCCAGTGCCATGGAGTCATAGCGGTTCTCAACCTGTGGGTCGCGACCCCTTTGGGGGTCAAACAACCCTTTCACAGGGGTCGCCTAAGACCATCAGAAAACACATATATAATTACATATTGTTTTTGTGATCAATCACTATGCTTTAATAATGTTCAATTTGTAACAATGAAATCGGGGGTCACCACAACATGAGGAACTGTATAAAAGGGTCGCGGCGTTAGGAAGGTTGAGAACCACTATACTAGAGAGTAGGCTGCAGGGCCATCCTTCTGCAAAATTACTTAATTTTCTCTTATTATGTGAACATCAACCCTCAAATCCTAACACTGCCCCAGCCTACTAAGAACAATGCTTTAGAGAAGGAAAAAGAAAGTCCCCACCATGTAAATGTATCTATGGTCACTAACTAAATTAAACACGTGGAATAAATATATGGCCTCTAATTTTAACTTTCCCGAATCATGGACAATCTCATGCTGCCCTTTCTCAAAGTACCATGCAGTTCCTTTCCCAGAAAGCGCCAATATACAAATGAACATCGTAGATGATGCACTCCTTATTGCAATAAAAGGGATGTGGTCAGCTTTATGCTCAAATCCATTTGCAGATTCTGCTATAGATTATCTTTTGGGGAAAGGAGGTTAGGGAAGCATTTGCATTCTAAATGCAAAAAAAAAATACATTTTACTTGGTAGAACTCAAGCATCTTAGTGTAAAGTAAATTGCTTACACTATTTAGATTTTAGATTTTTATGTATAACATTGTTGATATTCCAGATGAAATTACTTATAGCTAGATGCATTTGTTTAATTATTGTACATAGTTAAATGTATCAAACAGTTGCCAACAGACTCAAAATCATAAATCAAGGGGAAGGATAAATTCCTGACTGATTGCCTTAGTTAGAAATACTGACACACTAGTTTATCTTATGAATGATTGTATTCAGTGGTCTAGCTCATAACCTGCGCCATTGTCTATTCTACAGTGGGGGAAAAATTTGAGCATCAACATAACTGAACAATGAGCAGAAGGAAATACGTATATTGCTATGAAAAATGGTTTAACTTTTTAACTCCAAAATATTCTGCTTTTCAGAAATCAGTTTGAGAATGCTCTGTAAACTCATTAATTTGCTCAAAAGTACCGATTTAAAAATGAAAAAGAAAACATATATAGTATCAAAACTCATGTCCTAAGAATAGGTTATAATAATTTTAGTTATTCTAAGATCATGGTAGTAATACTTCATTTGAAAGCTCATTATGGTACATTTGAAAGTTTTATGAAACTGCTTTCCCCTTTCTCTATATCTTATTGAAAAATGGTCTCCAAATAATCTACAGGCTTTACATAATCCCTGAAACTTCACCATAAAATAAATCACTTTATGCTGACACTCAGCTTTTTGTGAGCTGAGAAGTATTTAAAAATATGCAAAAAAATAAGAAAAGAAAGTGTATTTTTTAGGCTTCTCTAATATAAAATGTGTGATTACTCAGATTTGGCCTAGAATGCAATTTATCTTTCCCTATTGTCTTTTGAAGGGGGGCGGGGGGAGGAAGGAGAGCAGCTTGTTAAGCAAATGAATAGTGCCCCGGTTAGCACTGGAGGACCATTTTGAAACACTTGAGAAGTGTGCCAACACTGTGGTTGCCACACAAAGGCCACTGGGCTCAGCGGAGCTTGATCTTTGATATGGAAACTACTAGTCAGTTCTTCTTTTGATAAAGCAGGATTTCTAGACAGTATCCTTTGGGTCTTGCTGGTTTATGGAGTAAAACACCTCTACATTTTCAGACACTTTCCTCGTAAGAAATTTGGAACACAGGTGGCTGTTAGTGTCTTGCCTTATGCCTTCCTTGTAATACAATATACTGAGGAGGTTAATGCATTGGCCTCCCAACCCAGTGGATCATTAAAATTACCAAGGGTTAGATGGGTAGATACATGGAGGGATTCCCAAAATTGTATATATTTTTTTCTGTCCCTAAAAAAAAAAAAAAGAAAGAAAAAAGAAAAGAAAAAGAAAAAAATCCCTTAAGCTTGACTTTGAACTAGGAACGATAATTTTGGATTAGTGTTCTCTTGATATTTGAACAATGTGAACAGTGGCAGCGCTATATCCATGAGCTGTGAGCTTAGCTGTACATAATAATTTTGTAGAAAATATTTTAGTCAATTATCCTCTTAAAAAATGTGATCTTTAGCAGTTTGACACTAGACTAAAATCTAAGTACTCAGAGGCTCCCATGACCAACCCAAGGAGGAATTTGGCAAACAAATTTTCTATGGAAAGAATGGCCTCAGTATATCAGGAAAGGAATGTCACACTCAAAAAGGGTAAATAAAGATAATTTAATCAAGTGTGAGGTCAGGGTTACAAGTAGGTTAAAGAGATGGTAAAGCGAGTATTACCACTAGACCTGAAGGTGAAGGCAAGAAAGCAGTTATTGGGTAGAGCAACCCTATAGGAGGATTTTCTTGTTGAAGAAAAAAGCTGCTGACAGCCCAAGGTCTGCCATGAAATAAAATCCCTAACTTCTTTCCTCTCAACTCACTAATCTACCAGGGCCTCCCAATGACTAAGGCCAACCAAAGCCAGAGGAGAGGGACATAGTTGATGTGGCCTATGGAAGGTGGCCACCCAACACCCCAACAGAATGGAGATACTTTATGGAAAAGGCTGGAGGATCAAGACTGTCCAACACACTCAGATGTCCTAATATCCAAGTAGCTTGAGAGCTGTTTATAAGAAAATCACAGAGTAAGGGCATGTGGAGAGCAGTGTCAATGTTTCTCAGAGGGCATTTGTGAAGACTGTGGTTTATTGATCAGCCCAGCTTCTTTAAAGAAAAAGTCAGGGCACCTCCATCCTGAATACATGGGATGTCTTAATGCCTCAAAAGGCAGCCTCTTCACTCCTTCCTTCTCCCTTACCTCCTTGCTCAGTCTATGAACATTGAAGATTTATCATGGAACAGGCCAATGAATTAGTGGTCAGAGTCATATATTCAAACCCTGTATAGATCTAAACACTTCTTCAGTGGTTCCAAGGAGACAGATTGTGTCATTTGTTTGACTAAATCCTTCTTACATCATCAGTGTGTCAGATGAGGTGCCAGGTATAGTTGGGAGCAGTGCAAATTCTTGTAAAGGTAATGCCATGAAAGGACTTCAAATGATTAATCCAGGGCTCTCCATCCACTGCAGGAGAAACACTTATTCATCCTCTGGAGGACCACTGTCTCTGGAATTTCTTTCATCCAACAGGGTCCTGGTTTAGCCACATGCATCTTTTGGGCAAGACAAAATTGCAACATATGCAAGGCATCTTGTTTTGTTTGGACTATTATCAGAGTGATGTAAACACTATCACCAGTTCTGCAGATAGTCCCTATGAGGAACAGAGAATCTTTATTTTTTTAAGCAGCGTTATCAACATAATTTGCAAGAAAAACATTTCACATTTTAAGTGCACAATTCAATGATTTTCATAAATTTACAGTGTTGTAAAACCATCTCACAACATGATTTTAGAATATTCTCATCAGCCCATAAAGACTCCTTAATTTTTAAGTTTGTAAAATAAGCACAAATAAATGACTCCTATTTAAGGTTACAATGTAAAAATATGATTATAAACGGTCTAATGTGAACAGTTAGTATTTAATTTGTGGCTTTTTGTAGTTTGACTAATACCTCACATTCTTGGTTGTCATTGAGTTGGCAGACTGGGTAATGTAGTTGCTGTAAATATACTGCTAATCCATGGCAATAATAAAATTTTAACTGAATTATTTTTATGTTGCATCAGAATTTGCCACCAAGCTAAAGAATTTACATCCTTTAGTAGAAAAAAACACACAGATATTTAAAAATTCTTCTCTCTACAAATAATTTTATTAGGCGCTCTTCCATCATCTTGAGAAGTGAGACTGTTTTCCTTTATGACTGCTGAAGAGTGATGCGGCTTGAGATCTATTAAGATCAACAACACTCAAGTCAGAAAGGACAAGACCAGTCACTGAATTGAAACAAGTGCTTCCAACAATAGTCAATATATCAGCACCAAAACTGGAAATGCCCGTCCTCCCAAAAAAAGACAGACCATCAATTCAAGCAACTTTCTCACTCAGCCAATTATACAGTGGAGCCCAAATTTCATAAGGAAATTACCTTACAGTTTCTACATTTGCAACTAAAATGTTCTTTTCTGTGTGTTTTAGTTTCCCAGGGCTGCCCTAACAAAGTGGGCTTAAAACAACAGGAATTTATTCTCTCACAGTTCTGGAAGCTAGAAATCTAGAATCAAAGTGCCAGCAGAGGCATGTGCCTTTTTTGACAGAGGACAAACTCCTGCCTTGGCTCTTTCTAGTTTCTGAAGGTGACTGCCCAGCCTTGGTATATCTTAGTTTGTAGCTGCATCACTCTAATCTCTGCTTCTGTCATCACGTGGCATTCTCCCTGTATGTATGTCTGTGCTTTTTTTAAAAAAAATATTTATGTATTTTTCAATTAGAGTTGAAATACAATATTATATTAGTTCCAGGTGTATAGCATATTGATTAGACATTTTATATAACTTACAAAGTGATCACATAAGGAAGTCTAGTACCCATCTTACACCATATGTAGTTATTATATTACTAGAGGTGTGGGGCTGGCTGTTCACCTGCTGGCTGTTCAGTGCTGAATTTTCATGCACTGGGGGGCAGGGGGGATTCTTCAGTCCGGTCTATGCCCTCTCACAGTCCAGGAGCCATCTGTGAGAGGCAACCAGTGGGTCAATTGGGGGACAGTGCCAGCAGGTGAACAGCCAGCCCCACACCTCCCATCGCCTCACCACCTGCACTGGTGGCCTCCATCTGTGGGAGGCGACTGGTGGGGCGATCAGGGGGATCGGGAACCAGTGCCGGCTGATGAGTGGCCGGCCCTGCCACCCCCCAATCGCCGTCCCCTCCCTCTGCCTACTGGCACCTACCTTGGCTGGCATGGTGCTGTCTGCCGACCGGTCGTTTCGCCATTCGGTTGATTTGCATATTAGGCTTTTATTACATAGTATTATTGCAATAGGCCTTCCCTTCCCCTGGCTGCCGGCACCGGTTTTCCTCTGGCACCCGGGACCCAGGCCTTCACTCTGGCCGGAGCTGCCTTCAAGCCTTCGCTGCTCCAGCCGGAGCCACATTCAGTCTTTGCTCCGCCGCTTCGCGCCTATGTATGCAAATTAACCGCCATCTTTGTTGGCAGTTAATTTGCATATCTCGCTGATTAGCCAATGGGAGGTGTAGGGAAGGTACGGTCAATTACCATGTTTGTCTATTATTAGATAGGATTGTTGACTATAATGTACCTTAAATTACCATGACTGTTTTTATGACTGCCAAGTTCCACATCTTAATTCTTTTTCATTCAGCCCTCCAACACCTCTCCCATATGGCAACCATCAAAATGTCCTCTCTGTATCTAAGTGTTCATTTCTGTTTTGTTTTTAAAATTCCACATATAAGTGAAATCATATGGCATTTGTCTTTCTGTGTCTGACCCATTTAACCTAGCATAATACCCTTTAGGTCCATCCATGTTGTTGCAGATAGCAACATTTTATTCATTTTTATCGTTGAGTAATATTCCATTGTATATTATGTACCACCTCTTAGTTATTTATTTATTCATCATAGATGGACACTTAGGTTGTTTGGCCATTGTAAACAATGCTGCAATGACCATAGGGATGCGTATGGTTTTCTCCAGATAAATACTCAGAAGCTGGGTCCTTCATTAGTGTCTTGCTATACCCTAGATTTTTTTTTTCATTTTTATTTGCATGTAATATTTTGTCCATTCCTTTATTTTCAGTCTCTGTGTGTCTTTCAATCTGAAGAGGTTCTCTTGTAGACAGCATGTGTATGGATCTTTTTTTTTTGTTATCGTTTCAGACACCCATGTCATTTAATCCACTTACATTTAAAGTGATTATTGAAAGATATATAGTTATTATCATCTTATTATTCATATTTTTTGTCTTTTCTTCTTCTTTTTAAGGAAGTCCATTTAACACTTATAAAAAAAAATACTGGTTTGGTGGAGATGAACTTTTTAGTTTTTTCTTGTCTGGGAAGCTCTTTATCTGTCCTTAGATTCTAAATAATAGCCTTGCTGGGTAGAGTAATCTAGGGTGTAGGTACTTGCTTTTCATTTTTTAAAATATTTTGTGCCAGTCCCTTCTGGCCTGCAAAGTTTCTTTTGAGAAATCACTGACAGTCCTATGGGAACTCCCTTTTAGGTAACTAACTGCTTTTCTCTTACTGCTTTTAAAATTCCCTCTTTGTCTTTAACTGTTAGTGTTTGTTTTTTTCATACTCACCTAGAGAGAGTATATTTTTTTTTAATATATTTTTATTGATTTTTTACAGAGAGGAAGAGAGAGAGAGAGAGAGCCAGAAACATCGATGAGAGAGAAACATCGATCAGCTGCCTCCTGCACATCTCCCATTGGGGACATGCCCGCAACCCAGGTACATGCCCTTGACCGGAATCGAACCTGGGACCCTTCAGTCCGCAGGCCGACGCTCTATCCACTGAGCCAAACCGGCCTCGGCGAGAGAGTATATTAAAATGTGCATAGTCTTTCCATTCCTTTAATACAAGTTATTAAATGCATTTTAAAATGAACTAATCCTGCAATAATTGGTTTTATATAGAATAAAATAAATTTTAAAAATACAAGTTTTTTATTGTTTCAAAAGGCAAGGGCCACCTTGAAAATATTATGACATTATGTGACTCTGGTAAAACACCATTTTAAACATAGAATCTGTGAGGAATATACATTTTCTAATTGGACTTCCTGGGGTGACATTGGTTAATAAAATTATATACTTTCAGGTGTACAATTATATAGTACATCCACTGTATATTGTATTGTGTGTTCACTATCCTGAGTCAAGTCTCTTCTATCACACCATTTATCTTCCTGTATCCTTGTACTTACACCTCACCCCCTTTCTCTCTGGTAATCACTATAGTGTTGTCTGTGTCAATGAGGGATTTTTGTGTGTGTGTTTTTGTTGTTTTTTTTGCTTAATCCCTTCATCTTTTTCACCCAGCTTCCCAACCCCCTTCCCCTCTGACAGCTGTCAGTCTGTTCTCTGTATCTATGAGTCTATTTCTATTTTATTTGTTTATTTGTTTTATCCATTAGATTTTACATGTAAGTGAAATTATACGGTATTTCTTTCTCTGACTGCTTATTTCATTTAGCATAATACTCTCCAGGTCCATCCATGCTGTTGTAAAAGGTAAGATTTCTTTCTCAATTATGATGTATCTTAGTGTAGCATATTTGGGACTCTCTGAGTTTCCTGGTCTTGTAGTCTATTTCCTTCACCAGGTTAGGGAAGTTTCCATTATTATTTCTTCCAATAGGTTTTCAAATCCTTGCTCTCTGTATTCTCCTTCTGGTACTCCTTTGATGCTAACAAATGTTGATACACTTGACATTGTCCCAGAGGACCCTTAAACTATCCTTTTAAAAATTTCTCTTTTTTTTTCTGTTCTGAATGGGTATTTTCTGCTACCTTATCTTCCAAATTGCTGATTCGATCCTCTGCATCATCTAATCTATGTTTGATTCCCCCTAATGTAGTCTTCATTTCTGATTGGTTCTTTATATTTTTATCTCCATTTTTATATTTTCTGTATCTTTGCTAAAGTTCTCACTAAGTTCATTTACTATGCTCCTAAATTTATTTAGCATCCTTATAAAAGTTTTAAACTCTGCATCTGATAGACTGCTTGTCTCTATTTTGTTTCGTTGTTTCTCTGGAGTTTTTCTGTTCTTTCATTTGGGATATGCCTCTTTGTCTCCTCATTTTAGATGCCTCCATGAGTTTGTTTCTATGTATTAAGTAGAGCTACTATGTCTCCCTTTCTTGACAGGGTAGCCTTATGTAATAGGTGCTCTGTGGGGCCCAGTGGTGCAGTTCCCTTGACCTTGTTTGGGTTTGTGAACCTTTAATAGATGTTAGGAAAATCTGAAGTATGAGCCAAGACAAGCCATTTGCATGGAAAAGCCACTTGAAGCATCTTGGGTGGGCCTGCAAGTTGGGTGTGGCACGGTTTCAGGGATCACCAGGACTGGGTCAATAGTGTTATCCAGGTTGATAGACCCTCAGACTTGGAGACTGCTTGAGCCTGCAGGCTGGGTTGCGGGAGGGCTCAACAGAGGAGCAATGGCTTCTGCCAGCATTTCTGTCTGGGAGAAAGCTGCCCCTCCAGCCCTCACCCTGGAGCTAGACAACTTAGTTCCTTCTTGGGTGTCCCTGGCACTTTCCAGCTGCCGATCAAGTGCTGGAGTTCAGAGCAAGAGAGTCATCAGCAAGTAGGCCCATGTGTGGGCCCTTTAGGAGTAATGTCTGGGTCTCTAGCATCCCTTCATCTCACTCAGCTCAGATCCTATCAGCCATAATCCCCACTGGTTTTTACAGCCAGAATTATGAGGACTTCTCTTCCTGGCAGGAACCCTGGATTGTAGGGCCTAGTGTGGGCTGGGAGCCCTCACTCTTCAGGGTGGACCTTCATAGCTGAGATGTCACTCTCAATTTTTAAACACCACATGTGGGTGTAGGAACAGCCCATTCTGAGTCTCTTCCACTCCTACCAGCTTCTATGTAGCTTCCTCTTTATATCCTTAGTTGTAGGACTTCTATACATCTATTCAGGTAGTTCTCAATGGAGGTTATTCTATAGTTTAGTTGTCATTTTGACGTGGTTATGGGAGGAGGAGAGCCCAGCATTTATCTACTCTGCCATATATTTTTTTAAATATAGTTTTTATTGATTTCAGAGAAGAAGAGAGAGAGAGAGAGAAAGAGAAACATCAGTAATGAGAGAGAATCATTGATCAGCTGTCTCCTGCATGCCCACTACTGGGGATCAAGCCTGCAACCTGGGCATGCTTTCTGGGCAGGAATTGAACCATGATCTCCTAGTTCATAGGTTGACACTTATGGGCCCACACTAGCAGGGCCCTACTCTGTCATTTTGACTTAAAGTCCCCAGGTGTCTCTGTCTTCACAGGGTGTTTCCTTTATAAGGACACCACCAGTCATACTAGATTTAGAACCTGTTCATTGAAATATGACCACATTTTAACTTGATTACTTCTGAAAAAACCTTTTTCCAAAATAAGGTCACATTCACAGGTGCTAGGGGATACAACCTCACCATGTCTTTTAAGGTCACCACAATTTAACCACAGCAATACGTCTTTCTAGACCACTCATTCCATGAGTATGCCTCAATTATAAAACTTAAAAACTTTCCAAAGAGCAAAGGAGGTCATAATGTAAGGTTGAAATTAGGTTTTTAAGAGGTCAGTTCTCTTCTCAGATCATGTAGGCCCTCCTGCACATAAAGAAACTTAAAAAACCCTACACAAACAAAAAATGAAGCTGAAAGAGAAATTTGTAGTTTTTTTGTATTCTTTCAATATCTGAATAATTTTGTAGAACATACTTCACATTTATTGGAATAAACAACCCTCATTTGTTCTCTAGTTTTTCACACAAAACACACACATACATATTCTGAAATGAAAGCACATGACTCATTTCTTTCTCTTGTAATTGTGCTTCATAGATGTGAAAAGTTTATTTTCTTGTTGAAGTGCAATATGTGTTTGAAAGTGTAGTTTCTATGGAAACAAGCACCACAGGTGGGGTTAGATGAATTTTCTATGTCCTATGCAATGAGCTTTGCCTGTTATCCTGCTGGTATAGTGTTTCTCATTAACCCTCTCAAGGCTCTATTTAACCAGAATTATCTTATAGTCAAATATTAATTTTATGATTTTGGTAAGTGTTTACATCTCATTGGTAACAGGAAGTTAAATGGGGCTCTTTCTGTTTGGGGTTTAGCTGAGGCCCAAACTAGAGGTGACAAGTGTACTCCCACTTCACACATGAAGTGTTAACTAACTTTAGCTGTATTTGTACAGGAGGGGCTTTTGATACCCTTAGCCAATCACTCAATTCCAGCTTATAAAGAAGCTTAGAAAGCTCATGAGAGGAGAGGGGTTTCCAGGAGAATTCTTTAGAGAGACTCATCATAGTCCTTGGATTCTTTCTGTTGAGGAGAGCTTTGAAAGGTGTATCCTTGTTACGGCGAGTCAAATGAGAAAGGCTTCAAAGAGGCCACACAGAAAATTTCCTGGAATTATGGGAACACAGTAGTCACCTGAGCATCGCCTGAGGGCAGGTGGCTGGCTGAAGTGACCTCTGGTGACAGTGGAGGGTGCTACGCTTGGAGTAATTGAATGGCCTATAGACAGAGGCCCAGATGGTAACCATAAATGAGAGCTGTCTGGATTTTTTTAGGGGTTTTCCCAACAAGACTATTAGAAGGTCAAAGAGGCCTCAGCAGAAAGAATCTGGAGATGACTTGCTGGCTACCCAGGAACTAGAGGAAAAATGACAGCTGGAGAAGTTGAGAGATGTAAATGAGACATCTCTAGTGATGAGGGATCTGAGAAGAGTCCGAGAAAATACACATAAAAGAGTCACTTTAAACATCTGCCAAATACAGAGAATTAAAAAGTCATGGGCATTGCAGGGGAGGGAAAGAGCTAACCCCACAAAACAGCTTTGGGTAACTGTGAGGAAAAAGAATAAAGCTGTTTTATGACTTTGAAATATGCTGTACTTTGTTTTTTAAAAATGACAGAAATAGCCTTATGTAAAGAGGGCATTTTTGTAGCAGATGATGATTGTATTCTTATCATGTGAAGAAAGCCTAAGGAGGTAATTTACAAAATACTGTGTCATATGCATCACACACATGCAGACTCCCAGCACTTACATACTAAAGAACACTTTCTGTGCGTGTTAAGCACCCTCTCTATTAATTAACAAGCATCATAAAAGGCAGCGAGCAGAGAACTAGTGTAGTCATTGGAGAACAGAGTTTCAGCTAGGTGTGATTTATAATAGAAAAAGCAAGCAATGGAATTTTCTTCACTGCTCTTCAACTCTGCCTGATCAGAGAGGTTTAACACCTACATGATGTTGTTTATGCTTCTCTGTCCTCTGTCCATCATCATTAATAGTCTTTGGTAGGACTCAGAATTTAGACAGTAGCACATTAAAAACCTCAGGCCCTACAGTGTTTCTTTTGGTATCAGAACACATGTTTTGAGGGTCACAAAAGGGCATTCTACCTTGAGAAACCGCAGAGATGGTTCAAGTCCTGTCCTATATCCCATTTCTCAGAACATTTCTACTTAGATGTTATGACCTCATTATATTTTCTAATTCTCTTTATATGTCTCCCTTAAATTCCTCTTTCCCACTTCCCTATTCTGGTAACTGACAGAACTATTTTTGTTAGTTACCAGGATGAAAATCAGTCATGTTTTACTTCTTCCTGTCCTTTGCCCTTATGTCCAAGTGTTTCTGTTTTTATTTCCAAACAGCTTCCATAGCTGTCTCTTTCTTTGCAGTCTTAGCAAGTCTAACACGTTGCCCAAATTTGTTAAGTCTTCAAAATTATTTTCCCAATTTCCAGGTCCTCCTCTCTTTTGGTTTATCCCACAATCAGCAGGAAAACTGCTCTCTCTAAAATACAACTCCTGACTATCACTTCATTGTTTAAAAATATACTGTGGCTTACGACTGCCCTCCGAAGAACCATAAAACTTCAGACAGAAGTATAACGCCATCTCCAATGCCACCTTGCTACACCTTGTCAATTCCATGCTCTACTCCTACTCCTTAAAATGCCTCCATATCCTCAAAGGCAATTTCATTCATTATTTTAAAATGCTTGCAACTCTGCTAGATGCTGGGGATACAGCACGGAATAGGAAAGCCACAGTCCTTGAGCACATCACGTGGGGTCTAGAGAGGCACGTACACAAGTCAAACAAGTTGCATGTTGGGAAGCACAATATAGAGTAAGGCATAGGGCAGCTCCACAATGTCCGGGCTTGGATTATGGAAGATGGCTTATGAAGGTTTGGATTATGAATGAAGGAAGTGACATTTATACGGAGGCCCGAAGGCAAAGCGGGAGTTATTCTGATGAAGAGTAGGCAAGTGGCACACCGAGAAGGTGAAGGATGTGTGGGGTCCAGAGGTGAGATGAGCATGGCATGCTTAAGCAACTGAAAAAAAATGTTTCTCTTTTGGAAAGTAGTACAGTGGTGTCTAAGATGGGAAAGAATAAGTCCTGAAAACCAAGGTGAGAAATTTGGATTTTATTCTCAGAAAAATGAGGACCTATTGGTGGTCTAGATTTGAATAGTGTTGGTGAAATCAATGAAATTGAGAAATATTTGAGAAAAAAAAAGATAGAAATTCTAATGAATTGTAAATGTGGTAAGTCAAAGTGAACCTTAAATTTCTGCTTTGGGGCAATTGCAAGAATGCTGGTATCATTTACTAAAATAGGAAGTGCACATAGAGTGGATTTGAGATTAGGTATGATGGTTTAATTTTTGACATGGTGATCTTGAGGTACCTATAAGACTTCTAAGTAAAGATGCACAGGAGACAGATGAGGGAAACTTAGGAGAAAGATCTGGGCTCAAAACACAGCCTCAGGAATCATGACACTCTAGATGGTGAATAAAGTAATAAAAATAAATGAGGCCACTGAGGGGCAATAAGAGAAAAAGCTGTCTTTATAAGCCCTGAAGAACACCAGGAATTAAAAAGAAAAGAAAAAAAAAACAGTGTAGAATACAGACACTGCAGGTGAAGAGAAGTAGATTGACGTAGCATAAAAGGGTCACAAAAAGGAGAGTGTCAAGAAGAGGACAACATTGTTAAGCGCTTCCGGAAGCCTGAGTTAGAAGACTCAAAGCTGCACGACAGATTTAGCAGTAAGGTTGTGCTGGATCTCTTCTGTTTGTCCCCATCCTAGTTCATTTCGCTCCATTCCCAGGCAGTTTGGCCAGTATGACTCACCTCAATGAAGTGTATTGCATTCTACCTTCTGTTTGAGTTAGAGCAATGGTGAGCACTGGCAAGAAATGAGAAGGAGGGAAGAAGATTAAGAGAGTGAATGGGGATATATTTCCTCTGTTTCTTCTCTGTGAATTTGCTGTGGGCTATGCATTCCTTGATCTAAACCGCACTTCCTATCCCTCAGCTCTCTCTGCTTATCCTTTTTGGGCTCAGATGAGAAAGAACTCCCTGCACTTACCAGCTCTGGAGTGTTGTGCTGTCCTTTGAGGACTCACTACACACTATCAATGGCCCTTAATAGTCTCTATTACATTCTCTTCAAATAATTCCCACTTGGAATGCCCCATCTTGTTCCTGCTGGAATTTTGATTAACACAATGGTCATTTGTGACTTTGATGAGAGTCTTTTCAGGCAGAAGCCAGATTACAGATAGACCAACGAATCAATAAGAGGTGAAGAAAAGGAACTAGCTGGTACAGTATTCTTTTAAAAAGGTTAACTACTTTTTAAAGGGTGTAGAGAGAAGGGGTAGAGGCCTCAGAGGAACATCCAGAGAGGTTTTATGTATCTTTCTCTTTATGATGGAAAGACTTGATCATTCCGTTGTTTGTGAAAATATGTTAGTATAGGGAGAGATTTTGAGGATACAGTAGAAAAGGGAGCTAGCAACTAGAGCATAGTCTCCTAAAAAGGTGAGAAGAAATGGGATTCCCCTAATAGAATGGCTAGCCTTAGCAGAGACCCTGTTCCATAGGAGGGGAGGAGGAAAGTATGGTTGGCATACAGGGGAATCTGTAATCTGAGTGGGAGATTAGGGCTATTCTATTTTGCTGGCTCCTCTTTTCCTCATGAAGCTAAAGGAAGGCTGCCTGATGAAAAAGAGAGTGAGGGTTGGAGATACAAAAAGAGAAGTTCCAAATATTTTGAAAAACAAAATAAACCATAGAATTGGCAGAACTCTTTGAGAATCCATTTTAGACTAAAAATCATGCATTTAGGCATACCTCAATCTGCAAGTTTGTATGAAACTTCTCCAAAGGTACTGAGCAGTGTGGGTATTCTTTCAGAAAAGGTGAAGAATTAGATTGGGCCATGGCTGGGTTTTTCCAAATACCCAGACTGAAAGACAACAGGAGAAGAGGGTAGAGAAATTAGGAAGCAAGCCTTTGAAATAACAGAGCATGAAATTTCACTGGGAGAGGCAAGGTAGGTAACAGAGAAAAGAGAGGAGTCAAGAGACTAAATGTTCCTGAGAGAATGCAGACAGACATGGTGGAGCTAACAGAGTGGATTTGGTCATCAGGCAATGAACACCTAAATTTAAAATTTCAGTATAGCTCCTCTGACAAGGTCCCAGATGAAGCCAGGAAGGTGAGTGGCCAAGATGGAGAAATATAAAGGTCACTGAACGTAAGGGTTGGCGGGTGATCCATGGGATGCTTGCCATTCCTCAGATGGTGTTTTATTTGCAGAGCTTGAGTTTGATTCTTTTTCAGTGCATATTATTTATAATTAATGCCTTGTAAGTCATTTATCAAATTGCAGTATTTATCAAATTGCAGTGTTTCACAAATATTCATAGTAACATTTAAATGGGTTACATTTTACAATTCAATTTCAGTTTTCTGAGTTATTTAAATATTTCAAGATACTAACTTCAAAATACATTTTTAAAAAGAGAAAACAGGTGGGTTTCTTAAACCAGGTTGCTCAGAAAAGTTTCTCATTTGGTTTTCTAATTATAAAGTGCAGAAGGAAAGGAAGGTATGGTTCGAAGTTCCAGGTGCTATGCAGGATTAGTTTCTTTTTCTTTTCTTTTTTTTTTTTTACATGCAATCCGGTATTTGACAGTTAAATATTTGCTTTAACCATGAACTTATTTTGAGTACAACATAATTGCGCCAACTATCACTGTATGACTCTTTCAGGAATTGGCATACACTCACAATATCTAACTAGAACAATGAATGATTTAAAAATAGAAATGCACAAATTACTACTCCCTTGGAAGCACATAAGCTTTGACAGAAAGTGGAGTAAAGTGGTTGTGTAAAAAGTTTCAACATTTTTTTTCCCCAAAACCTTTTATTTCTATTAGCTCTAAACACATTAACTCTTTAGTGAGATCTCTTTGGAACACATTCAAAATTCAATAATGTACATCAGGCCTATAATAATGGGCCTTAACTTTTTCCCTTTGAAATCCCAACAAATTATTATCTAATAATGATAATATTGATTCATATATATATATATGTATATATATGTATATATATATATATATATATTTAGAACATATGTGTGTGTGTATGTGTGTATCTCAATCTAGATCTAGATATATACACTTATATACTTATCCTGCTCTTGGCATATGAAGGCAATAACTAATAACATTTGTTGACAAATTGTGAAGGATTATATGAAACAGGATTATATGAATAAGAACACACTGGGTTTCTGGATGAAAAGAAAGATACAGTGTATCTTGGTGCCTAGACAACAGATATGTTCAGTTGAATGAACTTGCATTTGATCTCATTACCTTCATGATATAAATCAACTGTGACAACCATTCAGGCAGTCATTCATGAAGCATTTATTGAAGGTCCACTATGTGTTAATCCCTGAAGATAAAGTGAGTAAAATATGGGATCTGCCCAATATAGATTGGGTTTATAACTGATCTAGTTACACTTAATGCTTTGTATATTACCTGTCAAAATGATGTATATTCATACCTAAATATATTTTCTAAACCAATTTATGCTGTTCCCAAGAATTTAAGAAAGTTTTAGTAGTTTTTGGCTATAAATTACACTGATTCTCACATATTACTCCCATTTACTTTATAAAAAGTATGTCTTCCTAAGTTGTCCTTTTTAATGACCCAGAGCATATTTTAATATATATTTGATAATTAATATTTTCTTCTAAGTTTTATGGATTGTTATTGTATTTTATAACATTTCTTTTGCTCTTAGAAAAATACTTACAATCATTTACAAATACAACAATATGAATGTGAACACATTTCCTGTCCATGTATATGAGCTGAATTTTAGAAAAATTAGAGGGGAAAATGCCGATATTCCAACTATGTAGTTTTGTCTTGATTCATAAGATTTTCCTCTTAACAATTATGGATTATAGATGCTATAGATGTGACCAAACACTAAGTGTTGAGCAACTAAAACTATTCAAGTGTGATTATTGCTTTGTTACCTTTTATAACCTACTTGAGGCCCAGTGCGCAAAAAATTTGTGTACTCGGGAGGGTCCCTCAGCTCAGCCTGTGCCCTCTCACAGTCTGGGACCCCTCGGGAAATGACCACCTGCTGGCTTAGGCCTGCTCCCCAGGGATTGGGCCTAAGCTGGCAGTCAGACATCCCTCTGGCAGCCTGAGAGCCCTCAGGGGATGTCCACTTGCCAGCGGGGAGCAGGCCTAGCTGCAGTAGGACATCCTTAGCGCTGCTGAAGAAGCGGGAGAGGCTCCCACCACCACCGCTGTACTGGCAGCTGTCAGCCTGGCTTGTGGCTGAGCAGAACTGACCACCAGGGGGCAGCTCCTGCATTGAGCGTCTGCCCCCTGGTGGTCAGTGTGTGTCATAGTGACCAGTGATTCCCAGTTGCTCTGCTGTTAGGGTCAATTTGCATATTACCCTTTTATTATATAGGATAATAATCAACTACTCAATGTTTTGTGATGAGAGACCTGATCAGATCTAGGTAAATTAGAGAAACCAGAATATAATATTCAGAAAATAATTAAAACACTACCTTAAATTATAGTTCATTTGTTTAGGGAATATTTGAAATATGTAAGGACTGCTAATAATGCTAATTAATTTGTAAAATACATGATTTTTTTAAAAAAAGCCATTTGCTTTTTCATTTACATATTCATTAAGAACATTTTACAAGATCTTCAGGAATTAAGCAGTGTCTCCACTACTTCAATGGCAGCCACTGGGTATTCAGTAGTAAACAAAACAGAGTCTAGGACAGCGGTTCTCAACCTGTGGGTTGCGACTCCTTTGGGGGTCGAATGACCCTTTCACAGGGGTCACCTAAGACCATCGGAAAACACATATATAATTACATATTGTTTTTGTGATTAATCACTATGCTTTAATTATGTTCAATTTGTAACAATGAAAATACATCCTGCATATCAGATATTTACATTATGATTCATAACAATAGCAAAATTATAGTTATGAAGTAGCAACGAAAATAATTTTATGGTTGGGGGTCACCACAACATGAGGAACTGTATTAAAGGGTCACAGAATTAGGAAGGTTGAGAACCACTGGTCTAGAATCTGCCCTGGAGGGTTTGCTAGAAGTACATGTGTCTGGGCCTTAGTTCAGAAGATGTGGGATATGGACTAGGAAACAGCCCTTTTAAAGACATTATCCCAGGTGAGTTTGGAGTATATTCTCAAGTTTGATTTTGATGAATAGTCTTTTTAAATAGATCTTTTTGAAATGTTTATCAGATTATCATTCTTCTAAAAACAATCCAAAGGCTACCCGCTGATTTAGAAAACTTCCAAACTCCTTAGCATAGCTCCTGCCTTCTTCTGAAACCTCTTTGGCCAAACTTCTCTTGATTGGCTTGCTCCGCTCCTCCTGGAAGCCAGCCACCTAAAACTGTCTCAGGACCTTTGTCCTTGCTATTTCCTGGGCTTGAAATTCAGTTCCCCTGCATGTTCTCATCATTCAGGCCTCAACTCAAACAGCCCCTCCTTGGTAGGCTTTTCCAGACTACCCTTAGGCTGGGATTCTCAATCAATGCTCCCCACCATTGCCTAAGACAAATCTGAGCCATTTGTAAAAGAATGGGAATCTGTGCTTTTCATAAGCTACCCAGGCAAGTCTTACTATCAAGCAAGTCTGGAAAACTGCACTAGCAAGTGTCTTAATTAATATTTTCACAGAAGGTATAACTGTCAGAAAAGAGCTTTGTTGGGTAAGAGCAGGAACTTGGGGTTGTGCCATGCTGTCTTCAGAACTTGAACATGGTCTGGCACCTCTGTGGACAAAAAAGGGGGCCGCATACTGCACCTGACAAGCTCAGGGGAGGCCTGCATGGTGAGTCGTACAAACTCAGAGACTGAACATAACAATTCCTAACTAAAAGTGAGTCATGGTGGGTAGTCAAGTCCCAGGCCTATAGCCTCTTTGACAAAGGTCAATGTTTACCTTAAAGGAGTCCATTTTTTTTTTGTTTTTTTGTTTTTGCATCTAAAATAACATACGTTCTTTAAAATGTCAGAGTAATCTGATTTCCCAGACCCCTCGGGGCACAAGAGCATAAGCCCATAGATTCCCTCATTGTTATCTTGTTCCACCAATACCATCTCTATGTGCTATAAAGGTTAATTGTTAACTATCTTGTACCCGCAAATGTAGAAGAAGTATGTGTCTCTTGTTCTATCCAATCTCAGAGATTTTCCCACTTTGCTTTTTCCACCTCCCTAATCTACCAACAAAGAATTTCATCTAGCCCCCTGAAGTCTCCTTTGATTCTAATGTTGTGAAACTGCCATTCTTTGGAGCACTTTCTCAATCCATTGAGATTTTGCTTCCCGGCAACTGTTGTCAGTTTGGCTCAAATAAAATCTTATAAGACTATTTATTTGGCTACATATTCTGTCATTGACACCTCGCAAAAATCGCTCAGTAACTATTTCTTGACCAAACTGCTGAAACATGTCTAGGAAGCTTCCTAGGCTCTTGTTTACAAGGAAGTAATTGGAGCTATTTTTAGGATTTAACTATTGTTGTTATGATGGAGCTTAATTTTTAAGTGTTAATGTGAAGAGATTTCAACTTTCTTCTAGCAACAAAAGTATTTGTAATTTGATACCAAAATAAAAATCTGAAATTTTTATTTTTCTTACACTTTCTCTGTTGATCTTGCAGTGACTCCAAGGGAACACGAGTCTTAAGTTATGATGGTCATTCAACAGGAAGTGATCACTAACATCTAACTGAAGTGGCAGAGTTTCTGGGATGGTTCCGTTTTCATGCTGAACTGAAGCGTTAGGAGAATTACAAACATATGGTATCTAGAGGTTACGTGGCAGCCAGTAGACAAAACATCCCGTTATAGAAACCTTCCAAACAAGTGTCTGTGAGTAGAGATTTCTTTTTCCTTTGCAACTAACTTTAAACTTACCAAAGTCTCTCCAGCAGACAGAAAAGAGGGGGTGCACCCCCTATCCTGTTCCTCTTTAGTGTATATATTTGGAGGGAGCAAATCATAGCACACCATCAATTTCTTGCAAAAAAAAATAATTTATAATCTCCAATATCTCTCTTGATTCCTCCAACCCATTTCATAGACCACTAAGAGCTGCAAAACCTAGTTATTCCCTCTTTGAAAAGCCCTTATAGGTGGTTTAGCATCTCACTTTAGAAAACTGGAGTATTTTTCACCTCTAGTTTTGTGAACTCAGCTACAACTTAGGTAAAAATCCCAATTGACGGTTTTATAACTGTCTTTAGTGCAATGTAGAGAATTAAAATCAGACGATATGATAGACTGACCGGACAGTTTTCAGGCAGTTTTCTATTGACAAGAAAGAATGAGCTGTGAAAAGGTCAGAGGAGAGAGCATGTTGGACAGAGAAAGTGCTGACTTGAGGATGGTCATGGAACAGAAAGCAGTGCAGTGTGGGTAGGGTGTAGGGGTGAGGGGAGAATTGAAGTCAGAGAGGTAGTCAGGGGCCAGGATGTGTTGTGCTTTATAAACCAGAGAAAAACTTTTTCTTTCTTTTCTAAGTGGGTGGTGGGCAGTGAAAACGAGGAATCATGGCTAATTCCTCAGTGTCACCAACTATCGGTGCTCATCTTCATAAAGACAAAGAGCAAGCAGAACACAAGAGCCCTGCCTCTTTCCTTTCGGAGGAGGAGTTACATAGCTTGACCTCGGGCCAAGACTTTTCCGTTCAGGCCGCTAGACTTTTGCACAACATGTGGCTACTGGGTTATCAAGTTCGAATGTTCACTTTTTGAAAATTAAACATGTTATTCACTCATTTGAAATGTTGAAACCCATGCCATTTTGTGTGCTCCTTCCTTTGCCACCATGCCAGCTGTTCTGGTTGAGTCGGCTTTATTATGTGCTGGAGTTTCAGCCCTGATCGAAGAGGGAAGGGACTGCAGATGGTTCGCTGTGCTCTACAATGACCTGCGCTGTGTAATGGTTAGCACATCACTCAAGGAGGAGAACACGGACTTTCATTCTAGACCAGTGGTTCTCAACCTTCCTAATGCCGCAACCCTTTAATACAGTTCCTCGTGTTGTGGTGACCCCCAACCATAAAATTATTTCCGTTGCTACTTCATCACTGTAACTTTGCAACTGTAAACAATATGTAATTATATATGTGTTTTCCGATGGTCTTAGGCGACCCCTGTGAAAGGGTCGTTTGACCCCCCAAAGGGGTCGCGACCCACAGGTTGAAAACCACTGTTCTAGACTCTGGAATTGGGTCCTCAGATGAAGGCTGTGAGCACCCTGGAAGGACCCAGTGCTCCCTGTGAAGCTGCGCCTCATGACAGGAAATGTCAGTAAGAGGATTATAAACGTCCATCTATATTTAGTAAAATGAGTTGCAGGCAAGGCTCTGGGGCAAAGCCATGGCAATAAAGGGATTAAGTTCAATTTGCACCAAGAAATGAAAGGAAGTGTGGTGAGTAAAGAGGAAGTCATAAGATTTCATGAGTGTAAGCGAGAATCTTTATTTTTCCCCTGGCTTGTCAGAATGTGGAGCCTGGCAATGTAGAAGAAGCTAGTGGGACTTAGAGAAGAGACGGAATGCAGAAATATTCGGTGTTGAAGCACTATTGGGGCGTGGTGGTAAAAAAACACGCACTCTGGAGCTAAACTGCCTGGGTAAGTTGGTTTCTCTCTGATGAGCGGTGTAACCAGCGAGTCACTTATCTCCCTGAGCCTCAGTATCTTAACCTGTGAATGGGGAAAATAATGCTCCTATCTCCTAGCATTGCTAGAATTCAGAGTCTTCATGTATGGAGCCCTTAGAACATGGCCACACTGTGTAAGTACAATGTAAACATAGATAGATATTAGAGACCCTCAGGATCGTGCTGAAGTGGCTTCTCCAAGGACACATCCAAGATGAGACTGTGGACAGGATCCAGTTCTGTTTTCTTTGACAGTGGTGATCTGCAGAAGTGATCTGTGTGTGATCTGCAGAGGTGATCTGTGTGTCATCTGTAGAGGTGATCTGTATAGGATTCCACCTCTGAGATGAAATTCAATCAGAAATGAGACTCACACATGGTAGTGGATAATAAAAGGCTCAAATAGAATTACCTTAACCTGGGAGCACAGGGACAGTTGAAAAGGAAGGGAACTGCAAAGCAAGAGTCTTAGACAGCCTGGTGAAAGCAAGCAGGAGAGGAGCCACAGGTTTGGAAAAAAATAATAATAAAAATAAAATGGACAGGTTCAGGGTGAGAGAAAAGAAAGAGTACGCAATCATTCAAAACACAGATGGTAAAACAGTGACTATATTAAATAAATAACAGATAAGGGGGTAGATAGATAGATGGATAAAAAACCTAATTTTTTTGAGAGCTGCTGGTAAGCGAAAAGAATCCGTTTTGGCTACAGATATAAATATGGAGGGAAAGAGAACTGAAATGTTGAAACTGACAGATTGCTCGCTTCAGGAAAGATGAAATGTGTTGTCACCGACTGAGCGAGAAGCCAGGCCTGGGAGCGTCAGTTCTATCTGTTCTTTAGAAGATCACTGAGATCTGAAGGGTTAATGTGGAAAAGGGTGTTATCTGTGACAGGAGGCTTTTGGTATTCTTCCAAATACCCAAGCCACAGACCAAACACACTGCTCTAAGCATAAGGCTAAGATGGTAAATTTGAAAGAAATGGCTAGAAAACGTGTCTAGTTATGTCTGCCACATCTTTTGTGCTCAGTTTAAACGAATTCAAGTGAAAACTCCTGGCTGATCCGCTTTCACAGCTGCTTTGCCAGGGGAGCAGCTGCTGCAGGTGCCAGGTGAACACTCCCAGGGGATGCCAGCGGCAGGGTGCCGACAGCAGGCCCCGAGGGCGGAAAGTGGGAAGCACAGCGGGAAGTGATATTTCAGGTTTCTGAATTGGCACCTTTTTGAAAATCAAGAGTAGATGAGCAGAAATGCTGGAGGTATACTGTCAGGCCCTTTGTCAACCAGCAACAAGAAACATTAGGCTTGCCAGACCCTGCTTGCTTCCACTGGGGCCTGAGCGTCCTGGACTATTTACATTCTAGTATCCGGTCAGGTGTTAGTCAAGCAATGCCATTTATACAATTACCTTCAGCAAAACAGGACTCACGATTTTTTGTTTTGTTTTGTTCATCCTCACCCGAGGATATTTTTTCCATTGATTTTTAGAGTGGAAGGGAGGGGGAGAGACACACAGAGAGAAACATTGATGTGAGAGAAACTGGGTTTGGAAGTGGAGATGAGTTTAAAAGAAAAGGGGGAACTGGGTGATAGAAAAAGATGGAACTAGCTACCATGTATTTAGGGAGGCTGAATTTTCAACAAGAACAGGGAGAAAGATAGGGAAGATTAAAACATCATACCTAAGCAGCAGCTGGGGAGAAACATCTGGGACCAGAAATGATGGATCTGTCACTGGGAGGGAAGGGAGAGGCAGGAGAGTGAGGGATGGCCAGCTGTATTGGGGAGCCTAGAAATGTCGTCAGGGACAAGGTGATATATGTGGAGTGCTCTGTTGGGTGTAACCTACTTCCTTTACCCCCACAAACAGTGATATAAGAAGTAATTTTAGATGCACATAATTTAGAATAGATTTGGATATTAATGTATTATAGGAAGCAATCTGGCTAGCAGGAACTGACTTTCTCTTTACTGGGGCATCATCAGTTTTATAAAACTTTTCAATTCCTTTTTTGAAAAAAAAAATGGACAAATTATAACCTACTTTGCAAAATGAATAAAGAAAATCTGAGTCTGAAAGTAGGAGGAAAGAGGTAGGGATGGAGTGTGCAGCCCGGAGGACCATAACAGAGGGTTTGTCGATGTTCCCAATTACAGTTCATACAGGACTGAGCAGCCCAGGGCCAGATTTGACTAGCCAGGGAAGGAAAGCAAAGCAAAGTGAAACATGGGAAAGTCAAAATTATATTGTCAATGAAATAAAGCCACTCCTGCTTCTCCTAGATTTATGCAGTGTCAAGGCCTCCGCCTCTTACACATGAGGAACTGTCTCTGAGAACCCCACACATCAGGCACAACACACAACCTGACACCTAACCCAGCCGGGCCTCTGGTTCTGTGATCTAAATAACGAATCCAGGTTTCCTCCAATCAAGATCTGCAACACGCTTCATGGATATTAATTTTAAGACACTGGCAAATATTATCTTTAATAGGATGAGAAATCGATAGAACATATTCTAAATCCCTATGAAATGTATTTTCTTGGTAATCTGGGAAAAATAAGATGCTCTGTCAATGAGAACCACATACTGTTTGCTCAAAATATCATTCTGACCCACATTAAGAAGACAAGCCATAAAACATTAGCATCCAAAAAAAGAAAAGTCAGCATTAAACTTGTGAGAAAGCAAAGAATTACCAAGACTCAGTTGTATTTTAAAGACACTGGCTTATTGGCTTCCTGAAATAATTTTTCATAGAGAAGGCTTACAGATGACCGGGAATTTATGATTGAGGTTAAACTAAATGGGTGCGTGGATGTTTCCTCCCAGAAAATCCAAATTCAATTAGCAACAGGAGAGAATGCCATTTTCTCTAGAAGTTCTAGAATGCAAGCTCATTTACTACAGACTCCTGTCTGCAGAGAGGATTGTTAAAGATGCACAAAAGGTTTAGAAAGACCTTCATCAAAATGAATGCTATGAATAGAAACTGTCATATTTTAGATGCCTTTTCTTACTACTATTCACTGTATCATTCTGTTATATCAGTTTTGTTGATATTGATATGAACTTGCATTGACATTTGGTTGATATTAGTATTTTATATGTTCACATTTATGTTTCTCATTTCCCCCATGTACACAATGTGGATACCTTCCATTCTGGAGAGAATTACTTAGAGCCATGCACTTGGGGTAAGCAAGCAGGAGAGGTAAACTGTCAGTAAACTGTCTATGTTAAAGGACCCAACTTTTCCGACGTGCTGTTTTCATCTGCAATCTATTGTAGGTCAATTCTATTGTATAACAACAAAAATGCATTACTGGCAAAATGAAACTAATAAAACACAGGCATATAGACATAAGCCACATTTTTATTATTAAATTCAGTTATATTGCTCTGCCAAATTGCCATAAATGTTTTTGAATGCTCACCCCCAATGTTTCCATTTATCTTATTATAGATCAGTAATAGTTCATGGATTGGCTCTGGTCCATGGTTCAAAATGTGAGTACCATTCAGATTAACCCAGAACCTACTGTAATTGCCCATAGCACAGGAAGACCTTGAGTTATAGGGATACTACTTCATATAGTGGTTAAAGAAATAAACAATATATTTTATTTATGTAGCCTATTTTTACTTCCCAAAGTGTTTGCATGTTCATGCTCCCATTTATCTTCAAGAAAGACTCTGTGGCAGGTAGATGTAAGTACACTATTTTATCAGCAAGAAGCCAACCTATCTTCATTAGGATAATGCCTTTATATAAGTGCACATGTTTTAGTCTAGTATTTTCTAGTATTGCACTGTAAAAATCTGCATAGAACACACATTGTGTGAACCAAACCTTGAAGTGAGTTACTGACCTTTTTGTTCAATTTAAGAAACATTTACTGAGTGCTCCTATGTTCCAGGCACTGTGCCTGTGCCCTGTGGGAGATCGGAGATGCACAGATGTTGCTTCATTCTGATAGGGCAGGTGAAGCATACAATGAGTAAGTTTAGTGCAAGGCACAATGTGACAGGGTTATTAAATGAGTACTGAACCAAGTGCTATAGGAGTTGAGAAGTTAACTTTGGCTGGGGAAAGTGGCATTTGGATGGATGTAGAGTAGCTTTTGGAATTGCTGAAATGAGTTTTTGATGAGGAGGTAGAATCACATGAGGAAAGTCACAGAAGTGCTAAGCAATCAGGGTCCCTTTTCTGTTCCACAAGCATGAGTGCAATGCTGACGGGAGACTTTCTGCTTTCAGCTCTGCTCACCTTGACTTGGCACTTAGTCAGAATCCCCAGAAGAGAATCTTGACCACATAAATGTTAGCAAAAATAGATATTTACAGAAGATTTGATAGGGAACAAAAAAGAGAATTACATCACACCATACCCAACAAACCATAGCAAAAGTCCTGATTAAATATGTATGTCCTTTTCAATGTCTCATCAAGTTTCTTACTGGATTCCAAGATAATTCATTTCTCTCTTAACTTTTTCTTCTCTCAAAGCAACTTAAAATCTCTTTCCTTTGTAATTGTGTATTTGTGTATCCTCATCCACTTCAGTAAACACAGACTCTCTATATCATCTTCCTTAGAATCTACACAAGGTAGGTATAAATAACATTCAGATCTCCTCTTTCTTTAATTGGAGACACACAAAGATACTGGTTAGATGATGGTTGGATTGAAATAGTCACGGAGTGCAAAGGGTGGGTGACCAGTGGCAAGCAGAGGCAAGAAGAAGCAGAGAGAAACAAGATGACAGAGAGCCCATGGTGTGTGAGAGC
Source organism: Myotis nattereri (assembly GCF_964212035.1). Taxonomy (NCBI): domain Eukaryota; kingdom Metazoa; phylum Chordata; class Mammalia; order Chiroptera; family Vespertilionidae; genus Myotis; species Myotis nattereri. The sequence goes on from NC_138082.1 coordinate 38,387,959, forward strand.
TAGCCAGAACAGCCCCAGCATGACCTCCAGGTCCACTTGCCGCTCCAGATCTAGCCAGACTCTCTTAGATACCTGCACCATGGTCTTTATAGCTTTACAATGCATCTCTTTTTACTTAATTCAGTTTTAATGAGTTTTTATTATGAAGAGATATTTACTTCCTACCTGGTTGTAAAGGAAAAGGGAAATAATAACTGTATAAATCATCTTCGGGTATGCCAAAGTCACAAATCGGATAACAGAGATCAGGCTCATGTTCCTCTCCCTATTCTTAATGAAGCAGAGGCTGGGCATATACAACTTTAAATTGCAAAGCATTTATTCTTGGAGGTTAAATAGCCTAATAAAAGGAAACTGGGGGGAAAAAGGAAACTGATGAAGGAGGAGGAAACACTCAGGAAGATAACAGCATTGGCGTGGGGGATGGACATCCTGCTTTGAAGCTCCCCACGACTCCCCCATTTCATGAAACAGATGGTGAAGAAAACTGAAGAAGGTAATGGATACATTAATTCAGATAAGAACTTAGAATTAAAGTAAAAGAGATTATTTTCTTCTCAAATGAAGTAACAATGTAAAGCTGACAGGTATATGTTAAAATTACAGAATCTTAACCCTGCAACTGGTCACAGCCTTTGCCCGATGAAGCATGGAGTTGCTCTGTGAACTCAGCACAGATTCTTTTCAGCAGCCACACTCTTACATTGTCTGTGTTGTCACCTTTGGCTATGAAGGACGCCAGTAAATACAGTGCCCTCAGGACAGCATCACAGAGTACACAGACACTGAACAAGAGAGAGTCACCAGCATGGGACAGAAGAGGCTCTCCATTTCAGAACACTGATTTTATGATTAAAAAGGGCTGGTTGCTAGTAAAATTCAGTGATTATAACATGATTTCCCCAACCATATTTAAGGTAACACCAAGGTTACCCAAATCAAATATTTTAATAGATTCACAAAGACCGGAAGGCATTTCTAGATTTCCCAGCTGTAAAAGTTCTAAAATATAACTAGATTTCCCAGCTGGAAGAGTTCTAAAATATTAGTATTACACTGAGCTCATCAGAACAGTAAAGCAAAGACGTTTAGTGCTGGTGACATTCCAGGGAACAGTTAAAATTGCTTTATGGCCTTTTGTAATGAGAGTGGACAGCAGTGTAACAATACATAATAAGGTGAGTTTAGTTTTATGTCCTGAGAACAATCTGCTTGACTTTTATGGTTCCATTCTTTAAACTGCTTCTGTTTTAAGTAATTACAAATGATAGCTGGCAAGTGACAGTTATAACTACTGTAGCAAATGGACATGGTTGTAGCACTGTAGTCTACCCTCAAGTACTGTTATCTTATACTTCTAGAAGAGGGTTTAGCGAAAGTGACAATGTCATAGGAAACAAATGTCTCCTGACTTACACTAGACCTAGAAGTAGAAGGATCTCCTTCAAGCAAGGCCAGCTCCAGTTTGTGCTAGAGGTGCTTTCCAAAAGGTAGTGCATCTAACACTCGTGATGCTTGAGTTGTTGTTAGGAGATCCAAGAAAAAATGTATTTTGTTTTAACAGTTATATTTTTATTTGGAAATTATTAAAATAAGTATAAAGACCATATCAAAACAGGATTGCATGGATATTATTGCTTAAGATGGGTTTGTTAAAACAGTTCATATAGGCCTTGGCCCGGTAGCTCAGAGCATCATCCTGATATGCCAAGGTTGCGGGTTTGATCTTTAGTCGGGGCATATACAAGAAGCAACCCATGAATGCATAAGTAAGTGGAATAACAAATTGATGCCTCTCTCTCTCTCTCTCAAATCAATAATTTTTTAAAAAGCTCATAAAAAGAAAAATATTAAATAAATAATATTATAAGTGGTATGTGGTAGAAAAGGCAAAACTATTTTTTGTTTGTTTCTTAGATTTTAGAGAGAAAGGAAAGGGGAGGGATTAGAGAAACATCAATGTGAGAGCAAAACATCAATTGGCTGCTTCCTGCACACCCACTACCAGGGTTGAGACCCCAACCCACGTTCCGGGCTTGTGCCCAAACTGGGAATGGAACCGGCAACCTTGAGGTGCACAGGACGATGCCCAACCAACTGAACCACACAGACCAGGGCAAAAAGGCAAAACTTTTGACTTTGGTGGGTACATGACTGTGTACCTAGCCTTCGAAATGGCTTCAGTGGTTCCCAGCTCATGGTATTCATGCCCTAAAATCCCCTTCCACACAGAATAGGGCTGATGTGTAACCAACAGGCTCTTGTGGGAATGGAAGAGTGTGACTTCCAAAACTAGAGCAAGTCATTGAGGCTTCACTTTGACCTTTGGCCGTTTGTTCTGAGGGGAGTCAACAGCCTTGCCGTGAAAAGCACCCTGGGGAGAGTCCCATTTGCTGAACAGCCGAGGAACTAACAGCCCACAGGGACTGAGTCTTCTTGTCTACAGCCACGTGAGTGAGCTGACGGCTGGACTGCAACCTGCATGACCCCCGGGCCCAGAGCCGCCTCAGCTAAGCCACTCTTGGATTTCTGCCCCACAGAAACCGTGTGACATAAAACATGGTTATTGCTAAGATGCTAAATGTGGGGGTGGTTGGTTAAGCAACCGTATAAACTAATAACAGATAAAGAATATAAATAATACGATGACCAAGGCTGGGAGACAGCGATAGAGAATTCCGTTTACCATTGCTCACAGGGAGCTTTGTTTTTTCTCCTCTTTTCTGAAACTTCCGTCACATGGAGCTGAACTGAGATGTAACACCATGTACCTGCTGCTCCTGTTGTTGCTGAGCCTGTACATGGTGCCTCCGACCTGACAACGTGTTGACTCTCACTCCCTCTGACCATGAGAGGATCAGAGGCTTTTCGTGGAGGCGGACTCTGTAGCCAAGAGAAATTTAGCAGCAGTCCCAGAGATGTGACCTGAAGTTCTGAATTCCAAGTGTTAAACAACTTGCTTTTCCTTTCTGTTTCTCGAAAGATCTCAAAGCAGCTGCCATCTCTCAGATCTATCCTCATGTGTGATTTTATCGTTTTCCTGGGCCACTAACTGGGTCCATGGTTAATTCAGAATCATTGTCACAGTGTTATTTTATGCGACTTCTATAACAACTTACGAATACGCATTAGCTATTTTTCTTACTTATTAACTCCCTCCGCGTGTCAGCAGAAGCAGATTGCTTTAAAAAGTTCCTAGGCACATTGGTCCAGGTTCTTACCTTCACGCAGAGGACTCGCTGGGAAGAGTCTCATGATGCTGTTCTTTCCTCCGACTGGAGAGCAAAGAGCTAGTGAAAAGAGCAGAGACTGGGTAAGGAGAATCCAGCTCATTTTCTATATTTACTCACATACTATCACTCACGCTTTTTATTTCCCAATTATTTTCTCGTCGTCAGCGGAAGTTTCTTATTAGGTCTTGGGCATGCATGCTGAAAATTAATTTGGTTTCCACTATGTGCTATGTTCTGCTGTGTCAGCATTTCCATAATTACACCCCACCACGCCCCAGATGACTGCTAAAATTATATATCCTGGGGTTTAACTACAGACCAGACCACGGTGTCTTTTAATCTTCCTTCCAAATAACTAAGGAGCTAATCACCCTAGCCCGATTTTTCTTTGTCTCTATTTTGGGCCTTTTCAAGCACCCCTCTTTCAACAGAACAGAAGTTCCTATACCTCTTACATTTTCAAGCTGCTTTGGGGTCACGGTTTTGGGGAAAATGAACAGAGCCCACTTTTCTCCATAATCCCATCAAAAGAGGCTCCAGGAGACAGAATCATAATACCTGGCAGGATGTTCTGACCTACAGACACATTCTTTGCCACATCATAAATGTAGTGAATAGCTAATTTTGTGGAAATCTAGATTCTACACGACCACTTCTTGATTCTAGCCCATGGATCACATTTCTTAGTGCAGATAACCCAGATGAAAGCAAATATCGGTAGAGATGTAAATTAAATATACCAAGAAGGTTAGCTTCTAGTTCTGGTTCTAAATTTCTAACCACGATCTGAGTGAGTCTCATCACTTTCCAGGGGCCAGTCGTTCTATCTGTAGGACAGGAAGGCGCTAGTAAATGATTAAAGAGTGCTTCCAGCTCTCCAGACCTGGAGCCCGGGACAGGGATGGCAGCTCACGACGCCCACCACGCTTCCCACGGCCACGTGTTCCCCGGCCACCTCTGTCTTGGCGTTCCTGCTCGCTGGTGACTTTATTGTCAACAGTCACCTTTGTATTGTTTCTTTTTTTAATTTAGATTTCCTATCCTTTATTTCTCCCTCTAAAGCCTTTACAGACCCGATGTCATGATAGAGAGACTGGCTACCTCTTGATATGAATTATGCTATTTTAGAGTGCTTAGAAAATGAACTTTCTAGGAAAGCATCATCAGTCATTCTTTATGTGCTTATCTTTTCTTCCTGGAATGTTCTCCTTTAAATATTTGATTATTTATTGATAAACGAGCTCTCCACACAAACAGTCATCTGTGTGCCGTATTCCTTGCTTTAGCCCCAGCACCTAGGCCAGTGATGGTGAACCTATGACACGCGTGTCAGAGGTGACACGCGAACCCATTTTTTTGGTTGGTTTTTCTTTGTTAAATGGCATTTAAATATATAAAATAAATATCAAAAACGTAAGTCTTTGTTTTACTATGGCTGCAAATATCAAAAAATTTCTATATGTGACACAGCACCAGAGTTGAGTTAGGGTTTTTCAAAATGCTGACGCGCCGAGCTCAAAAGGCTCGCCATCACTGGTCTAGGCCATTGTTGGGCAAAATAACAATTCTACTTGTTTGTATCAATGGATATGCTCAGTATACTAAGTTAATTAATTGAACCAGAATCCCTTTTTAGGAAATCTGTCTTTTGAAGAAGTATGCCTCCAAAGACCTCAGAACTATTTAGAAATAGCAGCAGTTCAGAAAACACTTAGTGTAGTTCCATTAAACTGTTCCCAGTGTGATATACAGCAGGAAATCAGAAAGAAAAAATTCCTAGACAGAGGGGTATCTAGTAAACCTCTAAATAGTGCGCAGCTGTATGGCATGTGGTACTACTGGATAAACAAACTTAAGCACATTTGGGTTGGAGAGTTCTGGCTATAACTGTACTTTACATCTCTTTCTGTGGTCAGGCATAAAGTAGAAACCTTAGCGGTGCTATTCTGAATGGCCATGCCATTTTAGGTTATGGAAAATCCTCATTAATTTAAGTTCTATAAATGTAGACTTTACAAATCTAAAACTGATTTAGTTTTTCAAGTAGGAGTAATTTCTAAGAAGACATATTAAATGAAATGAAGGAAATATAAATGAAATTTTTTAAAATTAAAATTCATTATGAGATCTAGTTCTACTTTGCAATTTGTTTTAAAGGAAATAATGGAATGTACTCTTCAATTTCAGTGATTACTTATGTATGTGTATTTGACTGGTGTTTTGAAAGTACATTGTTCATTGTTTAGTAACTAAACAGTCCTTTGAGGCCATTATGCAAGAGAACACAAATTTAAAAGATTAACAGCATTGATAAAAACTCAATTATTTGTACTCCTTTTATATATACCTAAAGATATGACTCACTCTAAAATTATGTTTCAGTAAAGTTTTGCAATTCCAGAAAAAAAAGAATTATTCTGAAGTACTTAATTTATAAAATTGATATGTCAAAGTGAAATTGTTTTGAGGCTTGCTATTTCATGATAAGAAAATATAAATCACAAATTATTACATTGCTATCAGTACAGTGACACAATTGAAATAATGTTTCTATTTTTATAACTAAAATTTAGTTTGAAACCATAGAAAGCAGAAGTTTAGAAATATATTTTAATGTTTCTTCTGGTTCTTTATTGTACAACTTACATATATTTGTAACTTCATGGGATCGACAGGCAACATACCTTTTGATGAATATTAAAGGAATTTGGGGTTGAGTAAATATAATCTGAAAATCTAACTAATGTTAATGAAAGTCAGTGACAGATAAAACAAATTTACTTTCCACATAATACTGAAGACAGATTTAATTTCCAATAAATACTGAAGATAACCTCAAATCCCTATGTGACACAAGACATAGTTTGCTTACCACAAAACACTTATTTTTTAAATTTAAAGATTATTCATAATTAATGTATAAAATTGAAAAAGCAACAGAAAAATAAAAGGAGGAAGAAAGTAGCTCATGTGGAAAGAATCTCTGCTAACATTTGACTACTTTTATTTATTTTTTAATTTACCTTTGTTGTTGAAAATATTAGAGATGTTCCCCATTTTTTCACCATTGACCTCCTCTCCCTACACTCCTCTCCCCAGGCCTTCACCACACTATTGTCTGTGTCCATGGGTTATGCATAAATGCATATAAATTCTTTGTTAATCTCTCCCAACAAATTCACTTTTGTTTCTATATATTTAAAAACATAATTAAGAGCTTAACATAATTAAGAATGTATATATTTTTATACACTGGCTTTGAGAAAATTTAAAATTTATTTTTTTCTAATTATAAAAATCATATGTCTTTTGTAGGAAATTTAAACATTAAAAAAAATAAAAGAAAAAAGTAAGAACTACTCAGGATCTCTTTATCTAGAGAATATTAGTTGGACCCAAATATATATCAGGATTTAATAACTGATGCAGTAGCAATGTAATCAATAGATAAAAGATAAACTATTTAATAAATAAACCAGAAAAAAACCATATGGGATTATTCATATTGTACCTGTACACCAAGATAAATTTTAGTTAAATGAGAGATATAAATGTTGAAAAAAAAAAGTGCTATCTCTAGCTGGTTTGGCTTAGTGGATAGAGTGTTAGCCTGAAGACTGAAGGGTCCCAAGCTCAATTCCGGTCAAGGGCACATGTCTGGGTTTTAGGCTCAATCCTCAGTAGGGGATTCTCTCTCATCATTGATGTTTCTATCTTTCTCTCCCTCTCCCTTCCTCTCTGAAATAAATAAAAGTATATATTTTTTAAAAAGTACTAGAATAAAAGGGAGAATTTCTTTATAATCTTAGAGAAGCAAAGCTTTTTTAAACTATGACTCAAAATCCAGGAGATACACTTTTTTAAATGATAACTTTGACTATTACATATATGTAAAATATATGTGCATGTTAGAACAAGCACCTAAATATCTGAAAACTTAGGAGAAGAAAAAAAATGACAAGCCAGAAAATATTTTCAATTCATATCATACAGAAATAGCAAATTCCCTGATATGTACAAAGCCGCTACAAATTAATAGGAAGCATAACAACCCATCATAAAAATGGACAAGAGATATAAAAAGTCCAAATAAAGATAAAAATGATCCTTACACAGATGAAGAAATACTCAGATTTAAGATAAATTTGAATTAAAACTATACTGAGGGTCAGTAGAGATTCTGAAAGTTCCCGGCAGAGGTCAAAACTCCGTGGGAAAGATACACCAGTAGGAAAGCATAAAAAACTCCTTTCTTATCATTATAATTACCTCCCATATGTGTGACACTTTCACATTCCTCTCACATTAACTTTGCATATTCAATAATATTTTTCATGTATTGCCTTCAACATTTGGACTGAGACAACTTTTTAGACAAATTTTTAAACCACTTTGTCAAAGAAAAGGCAATATTACAGCTCCCTGTAAGGAAAAGGGAATGGCAGCTACAGGATGATAAAGTTTACTAGAGAGCTCTCTCCCTATAAATGGGAATTTAAACAATTTTTCATGTGAAAGGTAAACAAATAAAAAAAAAGTTCAGCAGCATAATTAATAAAAATGGTCCTACTACAAAGTTAAACAAAACAAAACACCTATGCTGAGAAATCATTTTTATAACCTAGAAGATGGGCAAAAACCCAAATTTGGGAAATGGGATCTCCCATGCATTGTTGGCAGCAGTGAAACACAGACAGGAAGCATTTAGTGGTGGAGTCACACGGGAGCATATTCATCTCCTCCAGGCCCAGTTCATGTCTCACATCCTTAGCAAAGCCTTTCCTGCTATTACACCACCATGTTCTTCTCTGCTTTCCCTTATATTTGTTTTTCCTTTTATTACATTCTGTCATACATCATCCTGTTTAAAATTTTCAAATGTTTATAAATTATCTCCTGAGCAAGTGAACCCTCTTGAGGGACAGGTACTCTGTCTTATTTTCCTTTTCATTATCCTATTTTCTTGGTGCTTGGCTTATGAAAAACCACCCCAAAGAAGTTTAAGTAGAACTGAGTGATTTAATAATAAGAGTAGTAAGTGATCATGAATAGCTTTGTAAGGAAGATCAAAGCAGGGTTCACAAACTGCACCTTTCCCTTTTATGACTACAGTTAAAGAAACCAAAGTAGCCTGGCCAGCATGGCTCAGTGGTTGAGCATTGACCTATGAACTGGGAGGTCATGGTTTGATTCCCAGTCAGGGCACATGCCTGGGTTGCAGGTTCAATCCCCAGTGTGGGGCATGCAGGAAGCAGCTGATCAATGATTCTCTCTCATCACTGATGTCTCTGTCTCTCCCTCTCCCTTCCTCTCTGAAATCAATAATATATATATTACTAGGGGCCCGGTGCACAAAATTCGTGCACTGGGTGTGTGTGTGTGTGTGGGGGGGAGTGTCCCTCAGCCCAGCCTGCCCCCTCTCACATACTGGGAGCCCTCAGGCGTTGACCCCCATCACCCTCCAATCGCAGGATCGGCCCCTTGCCCAGGCCTGACGCCTCTGACAGGGCAGGGGACCCTCATTTCCCCCAATCACTGGTTCTGCCCCCAGCCCAGGCCTGATGCCTCTGGCCCAGGCGTCAGGCCTGGGCAGGGGACCCCCAGGCCCCTTCGATTGCTGGCTCTGCCCCTTGCCCAGGCCTGATGCCTCGGCCAGAGGCGTAGACCCCCATCACCCTCCGATCGCCTGATTGGCCCCTTGCCCAGGCCTGACGCCTCCGTCAGAGGTGTCAGGCTTGGACAGGGGACCCCCATCTCCCCCCGATCACTGGCTCTGACCCCCGCCCAGGCCTGAGGCCTCTGGCCCAGGAATCATGCCTGGGCAGGAGACCCCCATCTCCCTCTGATCGCTTGCTCCACCCCCCGCCCAAGCCTGATGCCTCGGCCAGAGGAGTTGACCTTCATCACCCTCCGATCACCAATCACCGGATCGGCCCCTTGACCAAGCCTGAGGCCTCTGGCAGAGGTGTCAGGCCTGGGCAGGGGACCCCCAGCTCCCTGCGGTTGCAGGCTCCGCCCCTGCCCAGGCCTAACGCCTCTGGCCTAGGCGTCTGGCCCGGGCAGCGGGGACCCTGCCCCCCAGCTCTTAGCTCCCCCCTGGGTTTCCGATCACTGTCAGTGGCAGGGGGCTTCTTCCTGCTTTCCCTTTCGCCTCCCTGCATTGTGCCTACATATGCAAATTAGCCACCATCTTTGTTGGCAGTTAACTGCCATCTTAGTTGGCAGTTGATTTGCATATAGCCCTGATTAGCCAATGAAAAGGGTAGCACTGTACGCCAATTACCATTTTTCTCTTTTATTAGTGTAGATTAGAGATCTTATACTGGAGAGATCTTATGAAGGGGACATTTATAGAGGTGAGGCAGGGTTAAGGAAACAAACAAGAAATGGTGAAGCACCCCAGGGGTAGCAACTGTGGAAAGCCATTACGAAAGTGCCAAAAACATGGTACTGAGTGTGATGAGAGCTAAGTAGTGGGAAATGGACCAACTAACTGAGCTGTGATGTCGGTAGAAGAATCTATTCACTGTCAAAATTCACTCTCTCTGTGGTTCACTACTTGGCTTTCCTTTTCCCCAGCCCGCTGCTCTCTGAAATCTACCAAGTCCTTCCCACTGGATGAACCCAAGGGATGTGAGAGAAGTAAAAGGGTGAGAGAGCCCATGGAAGTCAGCCTGCTGGAGCAAGAGCACCACGGGGATGAGTGGAGAATGAATCTGGAAAGACAAATGGAGGATCATCAGTATAAGACTCCTTCCTGTTTTCTTTGGATATGCTATTCATAAAACAGTTGCTGTTTGTGACTCTTTATTTTTACCAAATAATATAAGGATGGTCACCAGATGCAAAATAGTTTATTTATTATCAATCACCAAATAATAATGTTTTCAATTATGTTATTTATTTCATATATGGCATGTTTTTTTAGTTTTTCTCAAAGCCATCTTATATTGTTCCACTGTTTTTATATTTTATTAGAGTTGCCACTTTAAACTATCAATCTAACAATAATAAAAAATAGAACTTCCTCTTGTACTAATGAATGATTTTTAATGTTAACCTTACTTCTGATTGAAGTCTATAATTCATCTCCATTTGGTATGTTTTTCAGGACCATTTTGATCCTTCAATTTTTTAAACTACAACTGCATATTTACTGTAATTATTTAAAACATATAGAAAAATACATCAAGTATTTTCAAGAAAAATACTCTATGAGAAATGTAGGTGTGATAGTACATTTTTGCTTGTGGGAAAACTTATTAACACTGTGTAGCCCCCAGAAACTAGCAAGAAACCACAATAGCTGAAGACATCAGCTCTCCTGCTATAAATACAAAAACTAAACTCCTCCAAGGGCCCTTGACTGGCCTTTTTCGAACCCCTTGTTCACATGCTAATTCAGGTGCAAATTTTGACCTCTAGATTCCCTGCAGACTTAACTTGCCCCCAAATGTCACATTTCCTATTTTAATTGATATGTTAGAAGAATTTGACCATTTGTACACTGATAAAGTGACTGGCTACCACAAAATTAAATCTGCCTTTTACTGTACCCTGCATAGATGGTAAAATGCAATGGATTGGGGTGGAGAAGACTGCAGGAAAAGAAGACCTAAAGAAAAAAATGTCAAGGGTTTGAAGGACCTATGGAAACAAAGAGGGTTGTTCAGCTTCGCAGGGAATAATTCGGTTGAGAGTTCACAGGAGAGGCATGAACCAGAGATAAAGTTAAGGAGTTGAACTATGAAAGCTCGGAGCCTGGATAAGATCACCAGGGAGGAAGCAGACGGAGGATGAAGCATTAAGCCACTCTTCGTGAATTAGGAGACAGTTTGAGAGGAAGGGAGCTTTCCAGGTATTAAACTGTATTTTTTAAACACTCATGATGAAAACATTGTGATAATGAATTGCAACAGAGATCAATGATAAAAAGTCCAGAAAGAGACTCAAGAACATATGGGAATTAAAACATGATAAATGGGATGTGCCTAACCTGTAGAGCAGGCAGGCATTATTCAGCAGAACAAATCCAGTGTGGGGTTTCTTCCCCATTTTCTTGGACATCACTATCTTTAAAACTTGTTGCTGTTTTGACTATTTCAACAAACAAAACTAATAACTAAAACACCTGGAAAAATGTTAGAGCCTATCTTTAATCTGTATGGAATTCATTCTGATGTAGTTTACAAACAAGTAAATAGCATAAAAGTAAAAATTTCTAAAATAATTCTGGGGTAAGGAAGGTATATCTAAGCATGGCATGCAAGATAGAAAACGTTCAAAAGTTAATAAAGAATGAATAATGCAATTAAACAGTAAAAAATAACATGGAGAAAAAGATTTTCAACAAATCCTACAAAGGGTTATATACTTAATACAGTATATGAAGTTTTATAAATCACTATTACACAAATGAATACATCTATAGAAACATAATGGTTATGCCAAATTAAAAAAAATCATGAAAAATATAAATGGCAAAAAACTTACAACCAATGTTTGGCATGTTTGATTATAAAAACAAAATAAAATGACAGTAAAATACCATTTTTCATCTCACCAGATAGGCAAAGATATTCCCCAAATTTTATATTATTGATGGAGATCACTTCAGTGATGTATTACCAAAAGTTCTAATACTGGCTGTGGTAGAGACTATTTTCTAAAGACATCAGTCAAGCAGCAATATAAACCCATTCCACGTATTTCTTATAAATGTGACATCAACACTCCAAGATCTAGCGATAGGGCCCAAGTCCCCTCCCCTTGAACCTGAGTGACTGACCTTTGTAATTGCTTCAACTAATAGAATGTGGCAGAACTGCTGCTGTGTGACTTCCAAGTGCCAGATCATAGAATGTAACATGGTTTCACCTCTCCTTTCACCTCTCTCCCTCTCTCCCTCTCTCTCTCTCTCTCTCTTTCTTTCTTTCTTTCTTTCTTTCTTTCTTTCTTTCTTTCTTTCTTTCTTTCTCTTTCTCTCTCTCTCTCTCTCTCTCTCTCTCTCTCTCTCTCTCTCTCTCTCTCTCTCTCTCTCTCCCCTTTCTCTTGAAACTCAGTCCCATGAAAAAGCTAGGCCCTCAGTTGATGCCTTGCAATAACTACTAGGTAACTAGAAATAGAGTGATTGGCCAAGCCCCTAGACTGCCAGTCTTCCCTCTGAGATCCAGCATCATAGAGCACAGGTAAGCGGTCTCTGAGCCTGAATTTCTCACTCACAAGGAACCATAGGAGATAATAAATGATTATTGTTATTTCAAGCCACTCAGTTTGGGAGTGCTTGTTTAATGTGGTTAGCAGGAAACTAACACATTGGCTTTTGGCACCATATGTAAAAGGCCTGAATACAGGGGATAGATGCTGATAATTTGTCTTGAGGAAGCAATCAAACAAGTGTACAAGGATTTATGTACAGTGAAGTCAATTACAGCTTCCAATTTTTTACTCGTATAAGCAGGATAATGTCCATTGGGAACTGCTTAAATAAATTGTGATACATCCATTAATGAAATATTATTCAACTATTCAAAATATGTAGTAAATCTATATTTGGCACAGGAGCTTTTCAACTTATATTATTAGACCAAAAAAATCAAATTTCAAATATTTTACATATAGAGCCCTATTTTGAGGAAAATATTTCTCTTTAGGCACAGAAAAATTTTGAAAAATATGCATCAAAATTATAACAGTGAATAACCTTCATAATCAAGTAAAACAAGCAATTTCTATTTTGGAAATTGTAAAGAAAAAACTCAAAGCACTTATGACATCTCAATCAATACTCACAGATGCTGTGATATACCTATTTTAGGGCTTTTGTTTTTAAAAAGATGAGATACATATGTCATAGTTTGAAAAATTGGAAAATACTGTCTTTGTCCTTTCTGTTTTCCCACAGCCCCTTTCATACTCCTGATTAAGCTGACAAGTGCCCTTACTCATTCTTAGGAAATATCTAGGGAAAAAATAGCAATCCCATTTACCATCGCACCAAAAAAATTAAGATACCTAGTAATAAACTTAACTAAAGAGGTAAAAGACCTCTACTCAGAAAACTACAGGTCATTGAAAAAAGAGAGGAAGACATAAACAGATGGAAGAACATATCATGTTCCTGGATTGGTAGAATCAGCATCATTAAAATGTCCATTATTACCCAAAGCAATCTATAAATTCAATGCACTTCCCATTAAAATACCAATGGCATATTTCACAGATCTAGAACAAACTCTCCAAAAATTCATCTGGAATAAAAAAAGACCCCAAATAGCTGCAGCAATCCTGAGAAAGAAGAACAAAGAAGGTGAGATCTCAATACCAGATATCAAGCTGTATTACAAAGCCACTGTTCTCAAAACTGCCTGGTACCGGCACAAGAACAGACATATAGATCAATGGAATAGAATAGAGAGCCCAGAAATCGGCCCAAACCAATATGCTCAATTAATATTTGACAAAAAAGGCAAGAACATACAATGGAGTCAAGACAGTCTCTTCAATAAATGGTGTTGGGAAAATTGGACAGATACATGCAAAAAAATGAAACTAGACCACCAACTTACACCATACACAAAAATAAACTCAAAATGGATAAAGGACTTAAATGTAAGACAGGAAACCATAAAAATACTAGAGGAACCCAAAGGCAACAAAATCTCAGACATATGCTGAAGCAATTTCTTCACTGATACAGCTCCTAGGGCAATGGAAACTAAAGAGAAAAATAAACAAATGGGACTACATCAAAATAAAAAGCTTCTCACAGCAAAAGAAACCATCAACAAAACAACAAGAAAGTCCACTGCATGGGAGAGCATATTTGCCAATGTTATCACCAATAAGGGTTTAATCTCCAACATTTATAGGGAACGCATACAACTTAACAAAAGGAAGATAAACAATCCAATCAAAAAATGGGCAAAGGACCTAAATAGACACCTTTCCAAAGAGGACATTCAGAAAGCCAAGAGACATATGAAAACATGCTCAAAGTCACTAATCATCCGAGAAATGCAAATCTAAACAACGAGGTACCATCTCACACCTGTCAGAATGGCTATCATCAACAAATCAACAAACGACAAGTGCTGGAGAGGATGTGGAGAAAAAGGAACACTTGTGCACTGCTGGTGGGAATGCAGACTGGTGCAGCCACTATGGAGGACAGTATGGAGTTTCCTCAAAAAACTAAAAATGGAACTTCCATTTGACCCAGTGATCCCACTTCTAGGAATATATCCCAAGAAACCAGAAACACCAATCAGAAAGGATATATGCACCCTTATGCTCATAGCAGCACAATTTACCATAGCTAAGATCTGGAAACAGCCTAAGTGCCCATCAGCGGATGAATGGATTAGAAAACTGTGGTACATCTACACGATGGAATACTATGCTGCTGTAAAAAAAGAAGGAATTCTTACCATTTGCAACAGCATGGATGGAACTGGAGAGCATTATGCTAAGTGAAATAAGCCAGTCAATGAAGGAAAAATACCACATGATCTCACCCATTTATGGATAATAAAGACCATTATAAACTGAAGAGCAAAAATAGATACAGAGGCAGAGCAACATTAAACAGACTGTCAAACTATACAGCAGGAAGGCGGAGGAGGGTTGGGGAGTGGGAGGGTGGGTAAGAGATCAAAGGAAGGACTTGTATGCATGCATACAAGCATAACCAATGGACACAAGACACTGGGAGGCTAGGGAGGGTCAAAGGGAGAAAAAAAAGGAGACATATATAATAGTCTGTAATACTTTGAGCAATAAAACAATTTTTTTAAAAAAGAAATATCTAGGGAGATGGGAATAAAACTTTATTTGAATGGATGTGCATAGATACTACCCTGAAAATAAATGAGTCATTATATCATTGAATATCAAAAAGACTCTGGATACTATTATAATGCTTATTTTTATAAATGGAGAATTGCCTCAAAAACTCTAACTGCCTTGTCCATTATCAGTCAAGAATGATCTGAAGAGAAACTAAATAGGCAATCTCCAAAACCTATGATCTTTGCAGAGTACTAGGGAGCACTGCAAAGCATTTCAAATTTCAATACCAGGTGCAATACCAGGTATTATGCAAAAAGAATTACACAGGAATACTGCCCTAGGCATTATGTAAATTAATACTCAGCGACTTCATTTAAACAGAACTATAAGGTAAAAAATAATGAATATTATACATTGAATTTCACAAATAGATTATTATTAAATGATACAATGAAAAAAGCCAAAAGTGAGTGTTCTCTTTAAATCTAATTATGTACCAAGACAATCCATTTATTTAGATGACTATATCGATGCTGTTAGTTAAATATATTCTACTTACTTTTCATAGTCAGAAGGGGCTTATTTCAAACCTTAATAATATAAGACTGGTTCAAGTCATCTTTATGAGTTCAGCAAAATTTATGTTCAGAACTCACTCATTTTCCTTTATCCTTCAAGTCTCACTTCCTAGTCATAGGGACATGTGTCTATTTCCCCCACGGGAAGGTTGATTCTGGCTATAAAAATCTACTGTTAAAGTACATGGCCTGGCAGTTCTATATCATTGGTCCAGAAGTAATTACACATTTTGACAATTTTAAATTAGTGATCCTGTCTTAATCATGTTTAACTGATTTTTCATTATGTTGCTTCAGAATCCTGCATGGAAATAAGTCATTGGGACTTCTCATAACTACCCTGGTAACACTTTGGAAAATATTTTCTACCTTTAGGATAAATTACATAGAGGTGTGTCATTAATTAGGAATGTCTGAGAAATTATCAGCTGTAGCTCACATTCCACATAGAAAAGGAAATTGAAGCTCAGAGAATATCATTACTCAAGGATACAAAACCAAAAAGTACCAGCCCAGAATTAGAAATTAGATTTCCTAAATCTTCGTCCACTTCTTTCTCCCCCGGCTTCCTTTCTACCCTATGGCAACGCTACCTCTGCCTAGCTGGACCAAAGAAAACGAGTGACTGCGTTCAGTTCTCCAGGATAGGTTGTCTGCTCTTTATGGGACACTCAGAGCACAGTGGTTGCTGAATTCTGTCTCGTTAACAAGACAGTTCTAAATGTGAACCAAGGATGCGCCTAATGCTATAGGTTGTATCCAAAACCATTGCTTAATTGAGTGGTTATGGCAATCTTCCTGAATCATTGCAAATTACTAAGCAGCATGTGGTACAACTGGGACCAGAAAGGCTCAGGTGTAATAAATGATTTTCCTTTGAGGGAGTCATTTCTTCATATTATGAAAGTAATTCATTGGGGAAATAAAAGAAACTTCAACTGTAGCTATTAAGCATATTGAAAAATCTTTTAAACATAAAATACTTTGCTTCTTGTCTGAATCAAAGCATAAATCAAAGACCCATTTCCATAAAAATCAAAGCCAGGCAAATTCATTTAAAACAGAATTGTTCTTTGACTCATTATTTATATTGTGGCATAAAAACAGTAATTACTTTCTGTGAAGAAGTTTAAATTTCAATTTGTAGTGTATGTATTAATTCATATTTTTATGCTTAAATAGAATAGAAAATGAAATAACCAAACAAAAAAGGAAAATTAGGAAATGATGGTATTATTGGTATTTAGAGAAGTATAAAACAAGTTGAAAATTCAGGTAACTTATAAAACAGAAGTATTTTAAAAATAAATAAGGTATCAGGAATAAGTCTGTAGTGACTGAGCCAGTAGTAATAAGCCAAGAACTAGAACATTACGAATTCAGGGCAGGTTAATTTACAGTTACCCTGAAAGCCTCATGGCTTTAACAAAACTGACAACAGCCTTCCCTTCCCCTCCCTTCCCCTCCCCTCCTCCTTTCCTTTCTTGTTCTTAAAGCCCATGTACATTGTGTCTGTTATATTTTAGTTTGTGTATACAATTTTTGAAGCATGTTTTCCCTTATTTTCTTTTTGCTACATATTATTAGTTTCTTAATACTTTTTTTCCTGGGTAACAATTATAAATGATTATCCTAAAAATTCAAGGTGCATAGTTTAGATTATTCTATTATTTCAGCATTTTTCAATATTTGTGAATACATTTCATTCAAAAGCATTTTTGTTAAAATTTGTTGTATAAGAAGTGGTTTGAAAATACAGTACAATTGAAGGGGATTCCAAAGTGGGTAACAACATCAATCTCCAAAAGAAAAAAGACCAAAAATTTATATTTTACGTGCCTACATTTTAAGAAAAGTCTAACATCCAACATCTGGGAGTCATCATTAGGCATTAAGGCAAATGAATGTCAAGGATCTCACATGAATTTTATTAATTGGATTTGCTATTACGTAATTTGAATGGGAGCCCTTCATTTCTCCACTTTGTAAATAATCTCTCGTCAAGGACCTACCAGTGGGTGAAAATATGACATAGAGTTTACATTACTCAGAAAACCAGATGCAGAAAGGGGCATATGCCTGAGAGGCTCTCTGCTCATCACCCACACTTAAACCACGGGGCCAGGAAGAAGTAGCTTGTTTTAAAATGCACGTCTCATTGTTTCCTTTAAACAGGTATATATAGTTTCTGTTTTTGGTGATGAAAAAGTTTTGGAATTAGTGGTCATGGTTGTATAACATTGTGAATATTATTAATTCCACTGCAATGTACATTTAAAAATAGTTAATGTATAAATGCAAATGTCAATTCACTACATTGTATGCCTGAACCTAATATTATAATGCTGTATGTCAACTATACTTTAATTTAAAAATTTTTAAATGTTATCTTTTTTTCAAAAATAAGAAAACGAACTACATGGTAGTGTCATGATAACAGAGCTTACTAAGGAGCCAAAATCTTGCAATTGCAAAAAAGGATAGGATAAAGATTTGTCTGAAGTCCACGTGTTTTGACATGGTACTAGATCTTATTTTTCACACACTAGACAAATATTCATAAATGACTTTTTCTTTTTCCTTGAAAAATAGGAAATTGTTGGAGGCAATATGTTAATTTAATTGCATTTATTTCTTGCGTCTGATTATCTTGCATACTCAAAATGGGAAACAGTTGGGATTACTCTTCATGTTACATTGATAATAACTTTAAATAAATCAATGGTATTGTTTGAACATGGATTTTAATCTCTTGATTAAAAAGACATTGAAACAAATCTTTAGCCCTCTAATGATAAGAAACAAATGATCATAGTGGATCACAGCATTCCATATATTTAGAGCATATTCTTAACACAATAAATTAGGAACATTATTTTTGAGGAAGCGATTTGTAGGTAGTAACATTTTTTTCAACTGTCAATAACTTAAGCTACTCCTAAATGTAAAGCTGACTACTTTTCATGAATTTGGTGCAGCTGCTCAAACCTGAAATAGTGTCACTCCTGCATCCTCACAATTTTCACAGAAAGCTAGAAACCAGACTGGAGTGCAACATTAACAAACGCAAGAAGTAAGATTTTAAATCTAATTATTTTGTGTGGAAAACAGTATTTTTATACATAATTGAGATCTGTAATGTTATCTGCTACATATCCAAAGTGAGCAGAAAGACAAATGGTTCCTTAGAGAGCGCCCAGCCTGAATACCAGTAGATTGATTGGCCACGTGACATCCCCAGAGGCAGTCCTGTGCTGAGTGCACAACTGCCTGTGTAGCTCACCAAAAGGCCAGATGTGGCTACTAGAATGTTCCAAGGCTTGGCATCTGGGTATTGGCAAGAGACCCAGCAGTAGCCTCAGGTCTTGTGCTAAAATAGGAAATAAAAGAAAGTTCCACAGTAGAGAGTCTAAATGACTCTGAAGACATACACAGGAATAAAAAGTAATTCAAAGTAACAGCTCTCAGTAAGTGATTGGTTTGTCTATTACCAATTAAATATACTGAGAGAATGTCAAAATAGTTTCATGGCTTGAGCTAATGATTTTTCATTGGCTTTAAGCATGTTCTAAGTTAATTGTATCAATCAAATGAATTACTTTCCAGTAACTGAGAATATACAGCACATCTTTCAATGCTAAATACGAAGAGAAGGAAGGCACCCATATTCTTACCCTCAGATTTCACGTACTTGTAAAGTGCTTTGAACTATTCTTTGCATTGCCATAAAATTTAATGTTGGAACCCATAATATGGTTGGTGGAATATAAAAATGAACTGTTTTATGGATATGACTTTATAGAGTTATTTTCTTATAGATTTATAGGTAGATTCTGAAAAGTAGCAGGGTAAAAACAAGAACCTTGAAATCCATACTTTGAACTCATTAATTCCACTTCTCAAGAATCTATCCAAAATTAATTAGATATGAACAGAGATTTATTTGTAAGGATGTGCATTGTGAAAGTAAATAGCTAAATACTGATACAAATATGCATTTGTAGGGAATGTTACACATAATAAAGTATTCTGCAGCACTAAAATAAATTTTAAGACTGTTTAATGGCATAAAAATGCTATTAAAGATGAGACAAAAGAATAGGGCTTGAATTGAAAAAAAAAAAGGTGTATACCGACTCAATACTGGAAAAAATATATAAAAGTATGAGTATCATTATGTCTGAATGGTGGATTATGGGTAATTTTTATTTTCTTCTTCATTAGTTATTGTTGTTAATACATTTTATAAAGATCATACAATAAACATTTAAATTATGCAAATAGGAATGAAAACAATGTGCATATTTATAGTATTAGTGGAACATATAGGGTTTGAAAGGGCTGAAAAGCAACCACTTCTTCAAACATAAAACACTGAAAATTCTCCAGCTGCTCTTGGCAATAATACCCAAGTATTGGAATTTCTGCTTTATTGTTACTGAGGATACGGCAACAGATTCAAAGGGAATCCTGATACTATTGCTCTGGTGGAAAGCTATACGTGAAAAGGAAAATCCACTTTTAAACTAAAATAGCACAGAAGTATTTCTAATAGTACTGTATTGAGAAACAATTTCAAAATGGGAAACAAGTTTATGATAATAGCAACCTCTTGTTATAAAATTGATTTCTTTCAATTTATTCCAAATGTTGGATCACTTATAGTTTCCTTCCCAAGATGTGCCCCTTGTCTCATTTCTCCAATACTTAATACTGAAAGTTAGTCACACCATTCTCATTGGGCTTCTGTTTTCTAGTTAAAGATCATTAGAATTCTTTATTTTGTTTTATTAATCTCTTGTGCCCCTTAAGAATATTTATATCAATATATATATGTATATGTATATACACAAATATATATTCCTGGAAATTAAGACTTTAAGCATTTAATACCAATATCTATATATCTTTATACAAATTTCATGTTTAACCAGAAATAAAAAGTCTCCTACTTATAAGAGCCTCCTAGCAGCTGGCTTAGCATTTCACTTACTTGGGGTTTAATTTTACTAAACAGCTTTCTTTTAAATTCCAAACAAAATCGTTGTACTCTATGTTAGATGCTCATTTAGCAGTATTATTGAGAGGTGGGATTTCCAACAGTGGCATCAAGAGAACAATACATTAAATCAGGTTCTCTCTCTTACTGAAGTAGCAGTGTGAGCTCAGCTGGGCCCTCGGTCCTCAGCCCAGTCCTCGGCGGCAGTGAATTCAGCCATAACTATAGCCGAGTCTGATCATTTTCCTGATGAAATTACACTGATCTAATTTGCACGCTGTGAAGACATTTGGCACTGGCTGGATCTGAGCCTTGACATCTTCATTGGAACTAAAAGTACACTAAGAACTGACATTACATTTCACATTCTCTTCTGCCAGGCTGTGGCATTTCGTCCTTTTTAAAGGCATTATTTCAAGAACATTTAATTTGGCTTTGATGTGCCTGCCATTTTGCTGGGTGGAACATACTGTGCCAGAAAAGCTCAGCTGTAATAAAGTTTGGCACCAACAGCCCACCATATACCTGCACCATCCTGTGCGATTTAATTGGCATTCAGCGGGTTGATAAATGGATTGGCTTAATGAGACAATATCCTTGACATATGCAGGGCTCTCCTGAGGAATAGGATGCATTTTTCCACTTCACACATCAACATGTTACAGATACCAACACAGTCATCTCCAGCAGTTGTGCGGTAGCCAGTGAATGCCATCCACTGGGCTGACCAGCGACACTGTTATCTTCCAAACATCTCCCCCCTTTCTCCTCCAGCACAAAGCAAAGCATGGATTTTAAATTTCATTGTCTTTTGTATTTTCCCAGACACAAGGAAGAAGATGAACCCCATGATTTATTTACATAAATCTGTATTTCCCTAGGAGATCAAACAGCCTTGTAGTCTAACCAAATTGGTTTTACCTGCTATAAAATCATGACTGTAAAATGAAAGTAATAGTGAATGCTAGGTATAACTACGGGCATATGCAATCATGTAAAGGAGCAAATAGGTGGGTGCCATTCTATCTTCAGAAGTGCTGGTTGCAAAAATGAATTAATTAAAACAACAAAGAGACACCATTTTTCACTCCTCTGATTATCAAAGATTAAAAAGAACCATAATGCTGGGTGTTGGCAAGAGAGCAAGGACATAAGTGCCTCGTGCGCTGCCGGTGGGATCCTAAATTAATACAACTTTTCTGGAAGGCAATTTTCAGAATGTATCAAAAGCCTTAAAAATGGGCATAGACTTTCATTAAAGCACTTCCACTTCTGAAAATATGTCCCAAGGGATTAGAGACATGCCAAAGACGGATATTCAATGCCGATCAACACATTGATTATAATAGAGAAAAAATGTAAAACAATGCAGATGCCTAAAAAAATAGATTTCCTAAAGAGAATATAGAATAATCATATGCTAGAACACTAAGCAGTTGTTAAAATGCTGTTGTAGCCAGGCTGGTGCGGCTCAGTGATTGAGCATCGACCTATGAACCAGGAGGTCACGGCTCAAATCTCCATCAGGTTGTGGCTCCATCCCCAGTAGGTCAATCAATAATTCTCTCTCATCATTGATGTTCTTCTCTCTCTCTCTCTCTCTCTCTCTCTCTCTCTCTCTCTCTCTCTCTCTCTCCCTTCCTCTCTGAAATAAAAATGATTAAAAAATAAAAAAATAAAATGCTGTAGTAGAAATATGTCATGAAAAATGGTTCTAAGAATTATAAAATACTACTTCATTGTTAGCCATTTCTTGTGAAAAATTTATATATCTATACATCTATACTCATACTAAAAAAATCAAAAAACAAATATCAAAATAATGCTTGCCTTTGGAAGTGGGATTAATTAGGCTTTCTTTTTTCTTTATCTTGATGTTTAAACAAAATTTATTTAAAGGATTTAATTAAGATGGCATTTTAAACTTCTCAAGTAATTTTTATCTGACGACAATGTGATTTTTGGAAAGTCTTTTACTGTGTGATAAGTCAAATCATGCCCATGTAATTCAACTCTTATGGTTCCAGGTTACTTAAGTATTCAATTGAATAGCTGTTCAGGTATATAACCCATCTTAGACAAATGACCTTTCTTTCTACTTTCAGCTTCCTGGGATTCTCATGTCACTAGTAACAGCTGAGTAGTAGAAAGCAGCAGATTTTTAGAACACAGTTGACATTCAAAAGACTTCTGGAGTATATATCTTCTAGCCATGGTCCTTATTAAATAAAAATTATTTGGTCCACTCTGTTTTGTTTGTTTGTTTTACAATGCCAAAGATGCCTAAAAAAAGATAGAAGATATGAAGATCCAGATATCAAAAGGTTATTTATTTAGATTTGCTAAGGCCCCCTGGGAACCACATTGAGCCTGGCAATAGGAAAATTAGGGTCCCTGCCTTCAAGTCTGCCCAGGCAAATAGAAAAGGAAAGATAAAGGGGATGGGATGAAAGTGCTTTAAAAAGGGAGATCAGCTTAGGGAAGCCGGCGTGCTCCAGAATGACCACTGCAGGGCTTGGTCAGCTTTTCAGCCCAGGCGGGAGGAGGGGCCCTGTGAAGAGCATCCAGGGCAGCTGCATCGCTCGCAGCTCAGCGGTCCTCCCTGGTCCTCCCGGGGTGGCGCCAAGCTGCCCACCCCTGGCTTCCTTCCTGCCTCTGAGGTGGGAGGGCACCCGAAGCCACTGCCCCTCATTCCAACTGGGGACCAGTTTGATGCTCTCCATTCTGCTCCACAGGAAGTTCCAACATGCAAATAAGCCCAAGGAGATGGAAAAAGGAAACGGTGTGTGACGGTTTCTAATTACTGCGTAAAAACAACATATGGAAACTTCATTGTCCATTTCATCTCTCACCATGTACCATCAAGTCAGACTTCTTTTACTCAAATCCCTCTCTAGAGCATTTGGATCTGATTTACTTCAAAAAGAAGTTTTGGGTTTTTGTTTTTTTTTTTAATTTCTGATGGAATAATAGTATTTTTTATTTTAAACATCTTGCTCATTGGGAGAGCCTTGTTCTATTTTCCATTTGAGTTTTCTCATTGTGCGCTAGTTAATTCTATTCCCTCGGGTTGTTCACAACCTGGATTGAAGTTGTTCATTCTTCAAAAGTTTAAATTAACTGTCCCTAAGTACCTGTTATAAATGCTTGAATGAGTCCCTAATCACTGATTAGAGGCGGCAGGAGGATTGATTCGGCTCTTGTGCCTGCTTCAATGTTCTAGAGGCGATGAACAGGAGGTCAAAAGCGGAAAACAAAGCAGGCAACGTCTGGTGAGCTATAAAAAATAACAGTGCGGCCCACAGAAAACAAAAGTTAGGTAGAAGGTCTGGATTGAGGCTCAAAAGACCTGGAGACTGGCCCCTGCTTAGGCACACGAATGTGATCCTAGGCAGGTTCACTTCCCTCATCTGCTTTCAAATAAGGTTTAGACTACAAGATTTCCAAGATTTCTTTCCTGTTTCCTGAGTTCTCAGACTGTACCGAATGATTTCAGTACTACTTGCTGTCTATATGGGACCAGACGTACCAAAGGTGGCTTGCATTTAAATGCTAACCTTGGGGGAATGTTTAAAAGTTGAGGCAAAACCGGAGAAGCAAAGCATATATCAAGTTCCCATTTGCTGAAGGCAAAGCCTTCCAGATTCTCCTCTCATCCCCCCCCCTGGCCACAGAAGCAGAGTCAGTTAATGAATCAGAAAAAAGCTGGTTACCAGATGTCCTGGCTTATTAACACGCACATCGCATTCTGTAACGGCATTCACAGAGCAAGCTGTGTGGAACCGAAGGATGGCAAAGGGAAACTTCTCCTCTCACATAAGCTTCAAAATGTGGTGTGCTTTGCTAAATTTCAGGAATGGTTGCTGCCTAAATTCGTGCAAGCCGTTGGCAGGCATGCTCTCTGGCAGGAGCTTGCCTGGGTTACAAAGAACCCCTTCTCCAAGGTCATAGGATATCTCGCCTCTCTCAGCTCTGCCTCCTTCCTCTAATCTGTGCAGACTTGCTGACGTGATTTCTTATACGTGGAAAGAAAGACAACGGTAATAAAGTCAGGAGTGATGCAAGGGAAAAGCCAGCTCTGTGTGACTGGTTTTCACCACAGCTAATTTTAAAGCCACCCATTGTTCAGCTCTGCGGTGTAATTTTATGTTAATATCCTGAAACTTGTCAAATCTTGGCAAAACCTATGCATAAATTACACAGAAAGTAGCTCGCAGGAGGGGGAAAAGTAATGACTGTCATGGATAGCCAAACCCATTAATAGTCTGACAAGCAATAACCCAGGAGCTCTGGTCAACTGCTGCAGACATCTGTGAAACTTTTGCAATTAGTACCATTTTTCCCCCTTTTTCTGTTTTGCTGTTGGAAGAGATATCAGCTGTGAAATAGCATGTAACGGACTGATCATTATCAGCTCTGTGAGCAAGGGTTGGGCTTTATCATCTCTCTTGGTTGACCATGCCCTACTTTTCACAAAAAACAACTTAAAATTTTTTTAGAAAAATAATGCCATAATTATATAGTCTCTAGGAAACAGGTACCAACGGTGTGGCTACTCAAATAATAAAAAATAAGATGCTTCAATCTCTTACTCATCACTGGTTTTCCTCCCTGTGAGGTTGAGAAGAAATAAAGATGGAGAGACACAATCTCTCTTAAAAGCTGCACCCTAGGTTCTAGGCTTGCGGGTAGATCATCTTATTGTGCCTTCTCCTACCACTTTCCACATCACTTTTCTGTGGGTAAGGGTTTCAGGGCAAAATAAATGGTCATTGTTTGTGCCATGCTGGTGGTTAAAACATTTTGAATATCACTCCGTATACGTGTGTGCATGTATGTATGTATGTATGTATGTATGTGTATATATATACACATATATATATGTGTATGTATATATATATACATATATATATATATGTGTATATATGATGTACACACACACACACACACATAATCTATTGCTCATTTTCCCTAAGAATATTGCAGGTAAATTAGCTGAGTTTCCTACAATGAATAGCTCTAAAGCAAGCATGTCAAACTCACGGTCAGCGGGCCACATGCCTTGTATATTTGGTCTGTGTTAGCCTTTGAGTTTGACATGCTTGCTCTAAAGCAGTGGTTCTCAACCTGTGGGTTGCCTAAGACCATCAGAAAACACATATATAGTTACATATTGTTTTGTGATTAATCACTATGCTTTGATTATGTTAAATTCGTAACAATGAAAATACATCCCGCATATCAGATATTTACATTACGATTCATAACAGTAGCAAAATTACAGTTATGAAGTAGCAACGAAAATAATTTTATGGTTGGGGGTCACCACAACATGAGGAACTGTATTAAAGGGTCACGGCATTAGGAAGGTTGAGAACCACTGCTCTAAAGGCTTTTCAATATTTCCCCAGAGCTGTTACAGTTGCTGCGTCTTACATAGTGCCTGGCACTGAGTAAATACTCAAAAATCTCTGTTGAATGTATGTGTGTATGTTAGCAGGGAATATTTCCCATTGATGATCTTGCTATTGTAGCTCCATTTATTGATTTTATGCAGAACTTCCTTGCTGCTTAAAAAAAAATCATTGCCTGTGTGTAGGGTTTCCTTGGAGAATGCTAACAAAAGACTTGCTTTTCTCAAAACTTATAGCCTGAAATGCCTGCATTACAGAATCATTTGGTTAACAAACTCTTTCCTAGCTCCGGCTTTATTCCAGGGCCTATGCTTAGAGATGGAGATAAGAAGATGAATAAAACACAGTTTTTGCTATCACAGAGCTCACAGAATGTTCACAACAGCCACGTGGAAAGGTGATTCCAAAAATACACGCACATGTTATAAGACTACAGGTTTCAACTGCCTTTAAGGACCAGCACACTTTAGCTGGCATTACAGGGGAAAGGTGTCATAGTAAAAATGCATGTGGGATGGGTTTTGTAAAACATGGCCTGGCAGAAAAAGCGAGGAAAGGCTTTCAAGGCTCAAGGTCTGCATGTGTAGAGTTACAGTGTAATAAAAGGACATAGAATTTTAGGGAAGAGTGAGATAGCTAGTGGTAGAAGCAGAGGGCATGGGATTATGTGGCAAGAGTTGAGGCTGGAAAGGTGAACTGAGGTAGGATAAGAAGTGGCCTTGGTGCCATACTAGTGCCTGCAGGTAGTTAGGGGTGAATGGAAGCCTTTAGGCACAGAAACAGGCATTGCCTATAATGACCAGTAATATGGGGGACGGGGGGCAGAGTGGGGTGGGAGCTGTCAAGAGGGGAGGGGAGAGGGAGTGCAGAATCAGGATTGGAAGGCCATTGCGAAAGTTATTTTAATAGCCGTGTAGATAGACCACGAGTAAAGAGAAGAAGCAATGGATTTTGAAGATATCTCTGTAGCAGAACTGTCAAGATTGGATGATTGATTGCATGTGGGGGGTAAACGAAATGTGATAGAGGATGACTCCTAGCCTGGTGTTAATGGCCAGGCCTTTAATTAAGACAGGGCCACACAAAAAAACAGCTGGCTGGCGTCAGTGTAGGAGTGCGGGAACGGCAAGGGCAACATATAAATTTCCCAGAAATCGGTTTTTAAAAAATAATACTATTCCCAACTGTCACTGTGAAGCCAACAAATCTAAAAAAAGAACAAGACAAAATCTAACTGATGCTTATCAAAGGCAAATGCAATTGGAAAGACTTCCTTTTAATAAAAGTATCAGGGGGAACAATAATAAAATATTAAGTTCTCTGAACTTAAATAAAAAGAGTTTATTCACAGACAGCTATTTATAGTTTCTGAGTTCAGAGGTTGCTGACCTGGCTACTGAACGAAATGCTCAACCTGACCTATTTCTTCTTCCTTCCCTAAATATCATAGTCACCTTTACCCCATGAGAATGGTATTTATAAAACACAAAACACCCCAAACCGTCATAGTCTTCAGTTTGGCAAGACACGTGGATTCCTCTCCAGCCTTGTCTGGACAAATCAAGAAAGAAGGAAGTAGCAGAGGCATCACATAAACCAACGCCAGTTGTCTGAAAAACAAGTTTGCTGTCATCTTGGGACACATCATTTTTAGAAACAATGACCCATTTGGCAGCCTCACACATGTTCCCATCTCTGAAAGCTTTCTAGCATTCCAGGCCTTGCTTTATTTAGGTTGGGATTTTCTTCAGTGAAGCAAGTGCAGAATCTTAATTCCATTCAGTATTACTCATTCCATTCACACAATTTTCCCCCCTCACTGTGTTAGCAACCCTGCTTCACTGTCTCAGCGACCATGTCTGGGCACCTCATATCAAATGGCGGCAGTGTGGAATGTCTAGTTATTGCACTGTTGAACTTGTACAGCTGTCCTAGATGGTCTGTTTAATAACGTGAGTCCTCTGGCTTTTGAAAACAGCCTTTGTTACATGAAGAATGTGGCTTTCTTCATCAGAAACAAGTTTCTTTTGGGCTCAGTCAACTTCTAACCTGAGTTAGTTTATCCAAAATATCACACTCTATTTTTTTTTTTCAGTTTTCAATGAGTTTTTATTGATTACCTGGAATTTATAAAGGATATATTCCACCTGTCTCCAATATCTGACAACATCACTCTTCACTGAATTTTTAGACTTTAAAATTTCTGTTGACATACTGTGCAATTCGCCAGCATATGTGAACTCGAAGTCAAAAGAAATTTCCTGGAGAAATTCTAGCCAATTGACCTAAGTTGGGAGAGATTCTGGGGAGCTACATGTTTTCCGTTGAAAGGGAGGTCAGACTAAGTAAGTTTCAGGGGAAGAAAATGGGGTCATGGAGGTAAGAGTGGGGATCCAATCAAAGAACAGCCTTTTGTTGGGAAGTGCAGGGGGGTGGGGTCTCAGAAAGCAAAGAGACCCGGTTCAGTGGAGGCCTTTGACTTCTGAACCCATAATCACTTCATCCCTTTTGGGATTTTTTTCCATGTTTTCCATGTTATGGCTCTTTTGTTCATTTTTGTAACTTAACTTGATTTCCATTGTAGGGTGATGATTTTTCTCCTCCCTATCTTTTGGATCTTCAGATACAAATAGTCAACATGACTCCAAGTTCTTTGTAGAAATAGCCTAATAGGCTGTTTTATTTTTTTCATTTCACTCAGATGCATAGTTTCAGTTTTAATTGTGTTGCTATGAAATGAACATAATGTTTTCCAACATTATTATAACCAGAAGTAGCTAAAAATATGTATATTGTTCTTCATCTTATAAAACACTTTTATAATATATCCCATGTATTAATTCACAGTCCCTGAATAATTGTTGATTTGAGGCCATTAGGGGTAACACATTTACAAATTGAATCAATTCTTCTTCAAAAGATAGTTTGTAGATATTTGCATAGGCCAAATAAAAATAATAGAACATTAAAAATCCTTCTTGATAATTAAGTGTAAAAAATATTTGCCACTTCTTCCTTATCCTAAGCATCCTTTAGGAAAAAGCTGGAATTGAAGTCACTGTTTTCAGATTATATGTTTGAATCTAAATGAAGCAACATTTTGGTTATGTTTATTCAGCAAAGAAGAATTAAGCTCAACTATCAGCACTCATGAATATTTAGAAAAAATGATTAGGGACAGAATTTTGCAACTACATTAGCCTGCATTCTTAAGTCTATGGATACTTTCAATAAGCTGACATAATTGTGTGAATAAACACATTCCTTTGAAAAATGACTACATTTCAAATAAAATTATATTAAATATACTTCATTAGAGTAGATATCATTTTTTCTTTTTAGGAAGAATAGGCTAATTTATAACTTGTCAAGGGTCAACAAGGCCAAATGCTCTGAGCAATATAGAGAAAACCTATCATGAAATGGCTAGAGTACAAAGGGGTCATTGATTTACAAAGTGTATAATCTGTGGTTCTCTGCTTTATATTATGGACATTCCTCTGTAACCCTTTTTTCTCTAGATTAAGTCAGCAAAAGTGGTTGGAATGTAGAGCAAGCCAGAGGCCCACATTTGGGTCTAGTATCAGCTCTTTAGTAGTTCAAGGTTTTGCATCTATGTTCACATATAACTTCTCACCTTCCTACCAAGAGTGAAGAAAGACCAGGATCTGCTAGATGCCACTCAGTATCCATTCTCTCCCTCTTTCTCAGGAATAAATGTTTATTTGGGGTAAAAAATGCAAGCAACCTAAAGATTACATTTTTCTTCCTCTCTTACAGTTAGTTATGGCCAAGTGACTAAGTTCTGACCTATGAGATGAATAGACTTCTGGGCAGACTGCTTGAAGGCAGCTGATTCAGTAGGGGGATTTGACTTTATATTCGGTCTTTCTGATGTGTGGACTGCAGAGTGATGAATGGAGCTCTGGTTGCCATCTGGAATTATGAGGCAAACTTGAAGATGGAATGGGAGCCAAAAAAATAAAAGAATCATGGATTGCTGATGATTGTGTTGCTGTCATACCAGCATGGACCATCTAACTCCAGATTTCTTGTATTTGAGAGAGAAATAAATGTATATATTTTTTATTAAATTGATTGGGTTGGGTGGGCACACAGTGCAATATACAGATCTTGTAACATAGAAACCCACATCTGAAACCTATATGTTCCTGTTGACTAATGTATGTTTTGTTTTTTTGTTAATCCTCACCCAAGGATATTTTCCATTGATTTTTAGTGAGAGTAGAAGAGAGAGGGAAAGACAGAGAGAAACACATCAATTGGTTGCCTCCTGTATGAGCCCTGACCAGGGCCCAGGCCAGGAGAAGCCTGCATGCAACCAAGGGATGTGCCCTTTACTGGAATTGAACCCAGGACTATTTGATCTGCAAGCTGATGCTCTATCCACTGAGTCAAACCAGCTAGGGCCCAATGTATGTTTTTAAAGTCACTATTATTAAGGGTTCTCCATTTCATGGATCTAATACAAGATGATAAGAGAAGTTGTTTTATTTCAGTTCTGCTGTTATTGGAAAGAGGCTGTATGATCTTCAGTTTCTCATTATATACAGGATTACATGTCATAGGAGATAATAATGACAAAATTACTACCATTTAATAAAAACCTGGTCACTGTTTGAAGTTCTGTTTAAAATATATATATATATCAAAACAACCCCAAAGTATAGGGGATATTGTTATCTCTGTTTCATGAATAAGAAAATAAAGAAGGTTAGGGAGCCACTTTTAAAATGTAGAACTAGGAAATAACCCCTGGACCAAAGTCTATGGCCTTAATCATGAAGTTATACTGCCTCCCAGTGAATGAACTAGCCATCTCCTGAGCATTTTTCTCTCCTGAGAATAGCATATTTTCATCTTTTATTCCCTTACCATTGATACCCTTTTGACATGAGGTGGAAACTACAGACTAAGATGTGCATGTAATGATTCCTAGTCCTGTTTTAACAGATTTAATCTCAGAGCCCTAGGGGACTACCAGTTTAGCCAAGTGGCCCCTCAGACTCAACACTGGTAGCCCTAATTGGAGGGGGAGGGGAGAAAGGGGCAGCACTCAGTGACACAGAAAGTGTCGTAACAATGTAGAAAGCAGCCAAACACCTACACATTTGCCTTCCAGAATTCTATTCAGGGCCTGCATAGGTCAGGCGGTAATAGCACACTGATATGAAGCATCCCTGGAAAGCTGCAAGAAGATCCCTGAAACCTAACACATCCTCAGAGCTACTTTGTCTTCCAGCTGTAAAGTGTAAGAGGACTTGCTCTTATGGTTTTACTTAAGATAAAATAATTAATAATGACACGGAAAACAATACTTTCTCCTTTGTTGTTGTTTTGATTTTTGTTTTTGTTGCTGCTATTTGCTTGGCATTGGACACCATCAAAATACACATAGAATAATAAACCATTAAAACGGCTAAGTCCTTTCTATCAGTCAGGGTGTTGTAGGCTATATACAGAAAAAGAAGGAGGAGGAGGAGGAGGAGGAGGAGGAGGAGGAGGAGGAGGAGGAGGAGGAGGAGGAGGAGGAAGGGGAAGGGGAAGGGGAAGGGGAAGGGGAAGGGGAAGGGGATGGGGAAGGGGAAGGGGATGGGGAAGGGGAAGAAGAAGAAATATGCAAATCTCAGAAGCCCCAGCTGAGAGATGAGAACTGCTCATGTAAATAATCAGGCACTGCACATTATTTCACTTTTCTTTTAATCAACTTGCATCTAGTAACAGTTAAGCCTAAACCTCCTTTGGCCTTATATGCAGATAAGTCAAACCAGAGAAAATGCTATTTTCCATGAAGCTCTCAGATATCACACTTTAAAATGCCTGCTGACAGCAACCTGGTTTAACTCCAAGAGACTAACCATTTCTGGCAACTGGATTTCAAAAGGGAGAAGGGCCATGAGAAGGAAGTCCTTCAGAATAGATATCCTTGCCAGGGAAAGGAAGGTCACTCCCTCATTGTGTGTGGGCATGTAGAGAGAACAGCATTGACAACATCCTGAACATTTGGAGAATGCTTTATGAGAATTTGGAAAACATAGGGAAAAAAGAATATCAAAGCCTGGCTAAACCTTGTATGGCATCATTAGACAAATAAATAGTTCTTAAGGGTTTTTCTTACACTTTTTGCATACGCTATTTAATATAACCTATATGAGCAGAGTATTTGCCTTGATATTTTTCTTTGCTTAGCAATGTTTTCCCTCTCTCAACAATTCTCTGCATTAAATATAAATGAACATAATTGCTACTTTAATGGCTATAGCCAATGCAATTACTGTACTGCTATAACTTTAAGAAATTATTTTTGTTCTTTTTGTGCTTTTAAACCTGATACATTTCAGACTCAGCTGGATATCATTTGTAGTGAGCGAGTTTGGGCAAATATAATGACCCTGAAGTTCAAGGTCTTATAGCTGATATAGAGAATATCTGTTTTCAATATTAGGGTCATGACCATCTGGCCAAGTTACCCATTCCTACTTTTGAGATGCCATAATATTGGCTTGTCTCTTCATTTGGAAGGCAGGGGGGTCAAGCTAGGTTGGGAAGATAATGTAAAGGAGAGAGAGCAGGCTGAGTTAATTCTCTGTATGTCTGTAAACTTCCAAAAGGCTTTCAGCCTCTGCCTCAGTCACCAGGGATCAATGCCATTATTTGGAACTACCAAGTGACTCAAGTACAGAGTCTCTACCTGGAGCCCTTTGCTTAGACTTCATTTGTTCCACGTAGCATTTTCTTTAGTTTTCTTTCTATTTTTCAGAAGTTCTGGTTATTCCTGACCCCCAAAGAAAACTTACTTAGGGGGAAGGCTAACATGAGCATTTTGTGATTCCTATATTGCTTCAGAGTTCTTCAGTAGTGACAGCAAAAGGGAATGTTATGAAAGTACGTGGGGGAGCTCATGGGATTCAAGAGGTTTGGAACAAGTCTGTCCCCCATGTAGCTGCTGCAAAAGGAAATGAAACTTCATCATTTCTCAGCCTTTGCAACACTCTAACCAGGGAGAGAGAGTTTTATTGACTAAATTTAGTTCAAGGCCTAATGGAATCCAGTGAAAGGAATAGAAGGGAGTACCTAGCTTTATCACCCTAGGGCCATGGTTGGCAAACTGCGGCTCGCGAGCCACATGCGGCTCTTTGGCCTCTTGAGTGTGGCTCTTCCTAAGCCTTAGGAGTACCCTAATGAAGTTAATAACAATGTGCCTACCTATATAGTTTAAGTTTAAAAAATTTGGCTCTCAAAAGAAATTTCAATCGTTGTACTGTTGATATTTGGCTCTGTTGACTAATGAGTTTGCCGACCACTGCCCTAGGGGAACTGCACACGATGGGGAAAATGACAATTTCTTTGGAAAGATGGAAAGAATAATAAGAATGGAGAATGGATGCTAGATGAGCAAAAAGTAATATCTATTCCCCTCCCTATTTCTGCTTTTGTGAGAGAGGTGACAAGATTTGCTGACCATCAGCAGGAGCATATTATGGAAGAAAAGCAAAAGCTTATTAAAAGAATTAAAGCTGAAGAATGTGTGTATTTTTATACTAAATGAAAACAAAAGAAAAAAAAAACATGCCCTTGAGTTGAAGTGGGGCTATTCAATTTTAGTCTTATGAACATTTCCTTTTGTTTCTTTCCACATACTTTTTTTCCTATGGGATTCTGGAATAAAACTGGTCAAGGAATGCTAAGTGGCTCCAAAGGTAATACCAGTTTGCTTGGCCGGTTGGGTGACTGTATTTTGCCATTTGATGATTTACTTGCTTAAATTTCAAAGCCATGAGGATTTAGTTTTGGAGGCTGGGTAGAATTTAGTTAAGTGGAGAATAGACAAGACTAGGTTTGGAGGGCCTCTCTAGCTGCAGGAAGTTGGTGAGGCTAGGGCATGGAGTGATTCCCAAGAGATCCTTGTGTTCAAACTGAAATGTGACCAGAGAGGTTAAAAGCACAAGTAAAGGGCCAAGAGTTAGGAAAAACATATGATAGACGCATAGGATCTTTTTTTTTATTATTATTATTATTAGTTAAGGAATTACAAATGTGTCCTCATCCCCCCCTTTAACCCCCAACCTCCCCCCCACACACAAACTCATGCTCCCATCCCCCCGTTGTCCATGTCCATTGGTTTGGCTTATATACATGTATACAAGTCCTTCTGTTGATCTCTTCCCCTTACCCCCGCTCTCCCCTACTTTCCTTCTGGGGATTGATAGCCTGATCGCTGTTTCTCAGTCTTTGGGTCTGTCCTTTTTCATCAGTCTATGTTGTTCTCTATAATCCACAAATGAGTGAGGTCATGTGGTATTTATCTTTCTCTGAATGGCTTATTTCACTTAGCATAATGCTCTCCAGTTCCATCCATGCTGTTGCAAAAGGCAAGAGTTCCTTTTTTTTTACTGCAGCATAGTATTCCATTGTGTATATGTACCACAGTTTTCTAATCCACTCATCTGCTGATGGGCACTTAGGCTGTTTCCAAATCTTAGCTATGGTGAATTGTGCTGCTATGAACATAGGGGTGCATATATCCTTTCTAATTGGTGTTTCTGGTTTCTTGGGATATATTCCTAGGAGTGGGATCACAGGGTCCAATGGGAGTTCCATTTTTAGTCTTCTGAGGTAGCTCCATACTGTTCTCCACAGTGGCTGCACCAGTCTGCATTCCCACCAGCAGTGCAGAAGGGTTCCTTTTTCTCCACATCCTCTCCAACACTTGTTGTTTGTTGATTTGTTGATGATAGCCATTCTGACAGGTGTGAGATGATAACGCATTGTCGTTTTGATTTGCATCTCTCGTATAATTAGTGACTTTGAGCAGGTTTTCATATGTCTTTCTGCCTTCTGTATGTCCTCTTTCGAAAAGTGTCTATCTAGGTCCGTTGCCCATTTTTTTATTGGATTGTTTATCTTCCTTTTGTTAAGTTTCATGAGATCCCTGTATATGTTGGAAATTAAACCCTTATCGGTGGTATCATTGGTAAATATGTTCTCCCATGTAGTGGGTCTTCTTGTTGTTTTTTTGATGGTTTCCTTTGCTGTGCAAAAGCTTTTTATTTTGATGTAGTCCCATTTGTTTATTTTCTCTTTAGTTTCCATTGCCCTAGGAGACGCATAGGATCTTATGTTCATCAGAGTCACAGCGCTTCGGAGTGGCAAATACTTGGCTCATCAATTCACCTGATCTCACCCTGCACTCATCACCAATCATTCAAGACACTCTGCAATTGACCAACTTCAGAGAAAATTACCCATTGCTCTGCCCTTTCAAACCCATCCACTATAACACCATTTTCATTATCATTCTACAATTTCAAACTGGATCTCTAAGACACTTGCCAGTCTTGCTCCAAAAGCATTTGTCTGCCCACACCTAGCCTCTGCTTCAAGTCAGTGGATCTTCTCTGCATTTTCCTATCATGTACTGTTTCATGACTTTGTATATGTGGTTTCCTTTTGCTCAAATACTCTGACCTTCTTACCCAAGGTGAACTTCCTCCCATCCTTCAAAATATTTCAACCCTTATCTATGGCACCTTCCTGAATCCCACCAAACTGAGTTAGTTCTTCTGACCCTTTGTACTTGTTAACACTTTGCGTTTCTCTCTCTCTCATAACTGCCATTGAATTTTAGTGTTTAGATGCCTGTGTCCCTCATTAGGCTTCATGACACTTGAAAGTAGACATACAACTGATTCTTCTTTTTATTTGCCCTAACCCGTGGTCAGAAAACTGCGGCTCGCGAGCCACATGCGGCTCTTTGGCCCCTTGAGTGTGGCTCTTCCACAAAATACCACGTGTGGGCATGTGTACAGTGCGATTGAAACTTCGTGGCCAATGCGCAGAAGTTGGTTTTCGGCCTGAGCAAGTCTATTTTGAAGAAGTACTGTTGATATTTGGCTCTGTTGACTAATGAGTTTGACGACCACTGCCCTAACCTGAGTATAGTTTGGCATAAATGCCCAATAATGATTACTGATTAAATAAATGAATGCCAACTGAGTTCTGTGGTCATCTTGCCATAACCCCCTGGAAAGGGGAGTCTTTTGACTCAATGTTATATTTTTTCTTCCCACTGAAAAGTTTGAGGTTCATGTCTATAGTGTTTGACCTGCCTTCATTTGAAATATTAATTGAAGTGTATAGCTTTGCTTGTTTCATTTTGCTTAAACCTAATTTGTATATTGGCTTTATAAATGTAAATTAAAGTCTTATGATATTTAGGGAAGTTGAGATTAATCAAAACCCTGTGCTTTAAAAAGAATATCCATATTTATTATTTGAATTAGATATAGTTCTGTTTATTTTAACATTTTTCTGGGTAGAGTTTTGAATCTCATTGACTAGATGTTCATTTTCAACCCCATCTCACTGTATAGTATTCACAGGAGTGTTTTGTTTAAAAATGCACAAAGGTATCTTATTAAATAATGTCACAAACATGAAGTTCATTATTATGCAAATACCATCCTAGGAACAGATTTGTTAATTGCAACTCATTTGCATAATTAATGAACTCCCAAATGAATTATGCCTTTGCAGATTTGTGCAGCATTGTTTTAAAATAAATTATAAAATACATGTCAAAGGAAGAGTGCTTTCTGGGTTCCCATAGCATTGTTTGAAAATTAATTACCAACTGCTTGTCAAATTAAAATGAGTTTGTAGTTTTTACAATGTTATTTTAAAATTAATCACAAAATAAAATGTCACTGCATTAAAGTAAATAACTTGTTATTTTTTTCTAAAAAGAACCACAAAAAAACAGCATTTTTAACTTCAATTCCATTGTTTGGTACAGTGATTTTACTGTTTTATTTATTTCATCTTTACACTGTAACTTAACAAAGTTGGTAGCTGTTAGCATGTTAATGTTTTGATAAATTGAGATTTAATTTAATTTTATTATGTAGCTTATTTTATACGGTTGATGATTAATGCATTGCATATGAACCCAGTATGGGTTTATACATGATAAATTGGAGTTTAAAAAGACATTCAAGGTCACTTAAATCTGTTATGTAAATAGTATTCTTAAGATTTATTTTATTGGGATTTTGACTGCTTCCAGTTAAACTGATTAAAAGCATATAGCTTAGATGTTTTTCTACCCATTCTGGCAAATATACAGTATAAATCCTTCCTTGAGCACAGCGGAGGCTTTTGGTTCCTCACACTATTTCCTCCACTCAAAGGAAACTCACTGTTCTCCCACAGAAGCCATAGCTGCTCCCCAGTTTAGACTCCCCAGTTCATGGGATGGAAAAAAACCCAGTATGCCTAAACAATGAGTCAGCCAAAATTATTTTCAAAATAATAGATTTCATAAAGAGTTTTTAGGAATTAAGGTTGCCAACCATATGCCTTTTCAAAACATTAAAATATAATAATTATCCTTGCCTAGTGTTAGAGAATCTTTAACAGTGAAACTCTCATCTCAAAGAGATTTGTTTGTTTCTACAAACAAACAAATAGTACCCCCTCTTTGCTCATCTCTCCTTCTCTCTTTCCTTCAAACCAAACCACTGTCTGTGGTTTATACCGCATTTTGTCAGTTCTTGACCATGGGATATAAATCCATTCGGGGGGCCTTTGTTTGACAAGATTGCAACTATGCAAATGAAAACCTACTAGACAATAATTCCTAAGTAAAAAGAGAAAGCATTTGCTTCTGTTCTGTGTTCTGTACAGAGCTGCCGTTCTAAACCCCTACATGCTACTTTATGTTGCCTTTCTAAAACGGATAAATGTAGCAGTCCTTTTTGAAAAGGAACCATTTCTTTTTTTTCACATCTGGAATGCAAATACATGGTTTTTGACCTTTTGCCATCTTCTATTCAATTCTAGCACAATAAGCAAACACTTTAAAACATACATTTTTACAATCAAATCAAGATTACTACTATTGTCTAAGCTATGATGAGATTCTGTACACCAAGCATGCCAAACTCAAAGGCTAACATGGGCCAGATAAACAAGGTTTAAGTTTATGTGGGCCCCAAAAAACAAAAGCTTCAATTTTCACAAAAATGTAGGTTTATTTCGATAGAGACATGCTGAATACAAAGGGCTGAAATAAATAAGTGTTAACATAAAATAATAGAAGATTTTAATAAAAATTAACATTTTTTCTTGAACATTAACTTACCAGACACTGAATAACTGCATAAATTAATAAGTGTAACAGAAATAAACCTATTTTTCGTGTTCTCCAAAAAAGAAATATTTCTTGTTGCGCACACCAAACAAGTCAGTACAAGACTAATGACATGGCGATCAGCTGCTAAAATATTCAATGCTAGTATTAGTGGAGAGAAATGGTGCGCTTGCATGTAAGGAAAATGAATGCAACACGATTATAGTAATCAGTCATTATCGAACATTGTAGTTCACTATTAATAATTATGTATAACAGGATGTTGTAAAAATTAAGTGATGAAATTTTTATTAAAACATTTCTTATTATACCATTATATTGCCTGGGCCACAAAAATATTCATTCTGGGCCACACACGGCCTGCAGGCCGCGAGTTTGACATGCTTGCTGTACACACTCCTTTGTTTAAATACCTTGGGTTACTTTAACTTGACACCTTTTTTTTGAAATTCTCTATCATTATGCTCATAAGTAAAGAACAACAAAACATCTAATATAGACAAACTACCTCATGACTAAAATTTTTAGTGGACCGATAACCACAGACTGAAAACATAAGTAAATGTGTGTAGCTGCAGGATCTTCCATTACGAATATGGTTTGGGAGGGCTCCCATTGAATTAAAGCAGAAGTGTTGTGAGATCATTTAATCTATAATTATTTTTAATGAACTGTAGTCTGCAAAGCAGTTGCAAATATTTCAGTCTTTGGAGAGAGTACATATTGATAATTAATAAGAGTAAACAAAGATACACTTTTTGTCAATTTAATGGCAATCTTTTTGTGAAGTTTTGTAAGGGTTACGAGTCTACTCTTGACACAATCTTCACGGCCACTCTCTTTTTAGAGTGAATTTATTTCTTTACTTCATTATACATGCTCCAGAAACTTGGGTAGGATTGATATTTTATGACATAGATTAGATTCCAAACTTACTTTATTAAAATCATGACTTTTTAACTGAGTTTTGGTGTCAATTTACACAGAATGTCATATACTCTATTGAGTTCAGAAAAGAAAGTTTTAAGTTCTCTTGAAAACCTTTTCAGGTCCTTCATAAAAGAACCTTTTTGCTTTTTCTGAAGTCTTTACTAAAGAGCTTTGTTGTCCAGACTAATATCAGAAACCATAAAATCCAAATCTATCTTTTCTTTCTTTCTTTGAATCTACCAAGGAAAAAATCATTCCAATGCTACTTTGCAAACCAAAACTATCCTTCAGGCTTTAATGTCTAGAATGTTAGTTTTCCATGATTTCTGTTCTATTTATCTAAATCACTTTTTGATAGTATTTCTAGGCATTAAATACATGCTAATCCCAATTTGTAAGTTAAATATATATATTTCAAGATATAAGTTAAAAAAAAATCCATTTCTCTCCAAACAAATGATGAGTCATTTTGGAATTATCACTGAGCATAAACAGATCATATTCTTCAGAAGTCATTTTGGAAAATAATTTATCTCATTTCATAACAGAAATAATTCTCTCATGCAATGTTTTATATAACGTAGCACATATTTAAGTGACCAGTGACTTATTTATCTTTGATGGAGGGAAATGCCTAAAAAATGCTCAATAATAAGGGTAAAATAATTTAATTGTATTTTCTACTTTTTCAATTAGATATTTAGGTTGTGTAGTCACACAGCCAGAAAGAATAACAGGCATTCTGTGGCTTTGACAGTAACACAGAATTCCATTTTATGTCATTTTCTTACATGAATGCCTCTCCTCCTTTTTTGTAATTGAAAGAGTCATAGACTCACTGCATATTCATGCATATAATTTGAGGTCTTTTTTTCTTCTAGAGTTCAAGTTGAAATACATTGTTGATGTATGCCCATCGTGACATGACAATTTTTGGAGTTATTTTTAATTAGATATAAAATATTAATGCATTTGAGTTTGTATAGAGAATGTACTTGGAGGAGGGAACTTAGAGAGGTATACAGTGACAGAATTTTAATGAGGTTTTTTTTTTAAAGAGAAGTCACTTTAGTTTGAAGGGCAGGCAAGGTTTGTCCCAAAAGCCCCCTTTGTGACATAGGGGAGGGAATTCACAATGACTCAACTTACAGAGAAAACAGAAATCCCTTTAGGTTTGGTTCCCCTCATTAACTCAAAATAGCTTGTTTTCTACTGGGCTTGAAAATCGAGAAACTGAACTTGTGAGTCTCCTTTGGATTTCAGCCTTCTGCTATTGAGGATGCCACTCTCTGCTAACTTTCAGTGAAGATGATGGAAAGCATCTAAGGAAGTTATATGAGTGGTTGGGCCCTTGTCATGAGACGCCAGGTTCCCTTCTGAAGAGAGGTCTAATTCCTGGAATTTAAAGAATGAGCCAAGGTGTGTCTGCTGGGACTATCAGATGACCAAGAGTGAAGAAGAAGTGTGACAGCCACCTCAGTGGCATTTTACAAATGCCATGATTTGGAACAGTATTGCCAACAGTATTGCCCTCTTCAATGACTGAGTAGCATCAAGAATTTCTACTAAATTAGAACATTTATTTATCATAAAGACTCTCTGTACCCATGACGTTGGCAGTGAAAGTTAACCCATATATTCTGGTTCTTAGGTGTTTTTTTGTTTCTCCAATTCAGTTCCATCAACTAAAATGGTGGAGGGTGGGGGAGGCAGATGGATGCCAAATCACTTCTCCCTGCAGAAAACAAAACCGTGCCCCAAAGCGTACATACCTCCACATTTAGATGAATTATTAGATGTCTATTCATAATAAGCGAAGAAAGGCAAAGTTGTCCACCTTATACAAGGTGACTAAAATGCATTTTGGAAATTACCACATGAATAAGGAAAATGCCAAAGGAGGAAGCAGGTGGCCTATGCCTACGCAGGACAGCCAGACAAAATTCCCTTGGCGGCAGGGGAAATAGCAAGTTGCTCTACATCATGAATGACAGCATTTCCAAGCAGAGGCCACTCAGCCCTGGCATGTGGCTCCCAAAGGAAGTGCACCAAAGACAAAGGGAAAGAAGGATCACGCCTATACAA
Organism: Myotis nattereri; assembly: GCF_964212035.1. NCBI lineage: Eukaryota > Metazoa > Chordata > Mammalia > Chiroptera > Vespertilionidae > Myotis > Myotis nattereri. The sequence goes on from NC_138082.1 coordinate 38,429,160, forward strand.
ATGGCCCGGGTAACCAGTCTGTTGCTGCACAGACCTGCCTGGACTAGACGTGGTTTTCTACTTTTCAAACTCCTGGATGCTGCTGTCAAAAGAGTCAGCCTTTTACTCAGAGTTGTTAGAAATCCACTTTTACTGAATATGTATACAACCACATTCAAGTAATACTTATTGAGTACCTGCTATGTGCCAGATAGTGCTCTAGATGCTTAGGACACCTCACGAACAAAAACAGAAGAAACATATGTGAAACACTGTTTGGGGCTGATAATAACTACTAAATACAGAGTAAGTACTAGCTGACGGCAAGTACTAAGATATATAAAGTACCATCTTTATTCTCAAGGCGCTTACAATCTTGAATGAGGAGTGACCTAACATACGAGGTAGCATACAATGAGTATCAGGATGCTTGACACAGTGCCTCCATTGGACTAGTAAGGAAGTTGTAAAACTGTGCACTGCTCCCTAACATACAAAGTAGAAAGTTCTAAGAGTCATAAAAAAAAGAGGTGCTAATAAAGTTCTACAGCGTTTGGAGGAGGGAGACATCACTTCTAGCGAGTTATCACAGAAGGCCTCATGGAAAACATTCAACGGGGTTATAAGATAGGAATATAGGAACGAGAAACTGACTTAAGGCAGGTCAGGAAAGGAGCTTGATGAACAAGTGGGAGGGATTAGAAAGTGGGAAGGTCATTTCAAAGGTTATTTTGCAAGTGAAAGTAGGGTACGCTAGGTAAGGATCCAGATATTTGTTGACTTTAAAGTTATAATTGGCCACATCAACTTTCTTGATCCCCTACCATCTCATAAAATATTTTGTTGTTTCAATCACCAAATCATAAACATGCAATTTTTTAGTATTTAACATTTATATACTATTTGTTTTCTTGATTTAATTTTTGAATTTTAGGTATTATCGTGCCCATATTCCATTATCAGATCTGATTACTGTCTTCACTAGTGTTTAAAATTATTTTTATTATGAAAAAATGATTTTCGACATGCTTTTCCTTAGACAGCGGTCACTGCTCATTTTCATCTATTGTCACTGTTTGCTGAAGTCTCTGCTTCTCTAACCCTCTCCCGGACTTAGAATGTTACACATATTTTTAATGATTTAATTTACAGCTGTGCTGTATGTGGTGAGTTAACTGTGTCAAAATAGTGAGAAAAACAACAACATTGAAATGTAAAATTCTGCTAAAATTGTATTCCAATCACCCCCTGTTTTGTCTCTGACAGTGACACTCAAGAGAATTATATAGCGTTCCCAATTTCCTCTCTGAGGTCAACTTCAGAAGGTAAAGAATGCACTTGAAATAGTACAGTTTTCTACAACATATTTTTTTTCTATGAATGTGCCTGAGTGTGTGTTATGTGAATAGTGGTGTTGAGGGTAACTAAGGCCATATGTAGAGGCAACAAATTGATGGCAGAATACTAAAACCTTTGCTAGTCTCAGAATAAATGATGTCCCCATCTGTGTATGGCCCCAGTGGCAGGACATCTGACACCAGAGCCAAAGGGGGAGGAATTGAGTATGGACCAAGCAGGGGTTTGGAAACAGTAGAGGAGCTTGGTACCTGGGTCCCCTCTGCCTCCTCTTAGGACCCCACTTGGCACAACACCCCTAGAGAAGCCAAGAGTATGAGTGGAGGAAAGCACAGGTTTCCCAATTCCCTTCTGTCTATACATTCCTTAACTCATAAAGAATACTGCCACCTGCTTTGTGCTGGGGACAGAGTTAAACTTCTGCCATGAACCTTGACTGCTCACAGTTTGCAATCTAACGGGGGTAACAAACATGAAAGGTCATTACATGAGTTACATCATTACAGTTGTGACAAATGCTCCAAGGCGAAAGTGCAGAGTGCTTTACGGGAGAATTACTGGACACCAGGCTGTGCCAGCATCCCCAGAACAGAAGAAAATACAGCCAGCGTCCTTCAAAGCATAACAATTAACATCAGAACAAATGATAAAATTTGACTTCCTCAGGGAAACAGCAGTATAAATAATATCATAACAATGGCAAGGAACTTAGAAAACTTGAGCTGTGTGATAAACTATGCATCAAGTTTTGTTATGCAAATGACAAGGAACTTCTGGAACACTTTCCCCACAATCTTTTAATAACATATATTGTCCATAAAAGGAAGGAAATCTCATCTGAAATGTTATGCACCTGTGTGGCTAGTCCATTATTCACAAAGCATCATGGATCTGATATATATTTGCTCTACCTAATTCTGTTAGACAGTTAATTTGTAATGCTACACAAAATGTGCACAGAAACCTTAAACATGGCAGTGCAGGTATTCCCTGGACATCCATGTATTCGTTTACTGTGGGATATTTAGAAAAATCAGATGAACGCGCACATCATCTTAGCACATGTCCATCCGGCATCTAGAATTGCCAACAAACACGTTGCTTAAGTAGTAGTGGTTAAGCGTAGAGACCCTGGTGATGACAGAACCTAGGACGACACCATATAAATGACCATGGGCTCCACAAAGATGACCACCAGACCAGGCACCAACCTTGATTATTTGTTCAGATGCTCCATTTCTAAGGATTCTTGGGGTAATTTTTATAGTATAAGTTCTTTCAAAACAAATGAGAAAAAGAGGAGTTAGTAAATATAGGGTGTCTCAGAAAATGTATGCAAACTTTGAATAAATATGAATTTCAATGGATTAAATCTGAAAAGAAAGAAACATCAATTGAGTGATCAGCTGTTAATGTGTGCATACATTTTTTTGGGACACCCTATATATGCCACTGGAAGAAACTTAATCCTAGAAAACAAACCCAGATTTTATAATTCCCTCCCTCTCCCTCACCACTAGGAAGTAGAGGCTACTGTGGCTCTTTAAACAGTATGTTCATCCAGGTTTTTTAGCTGCATTTGCTAAAAAGCTGAATTTTTGTTGGTGTTCTTGAATTCCAGCTTCTCTAGCTGACAATTTCTTTCTTAGGCTACAGTGGGCTTGTGAGAGAGATTCTGGCTTCATCAGAAAGGAAACTCTTTTTTTCTGCTCTTGGGTCTTTAGGTTGATGACTGTAGAGGGAGCAGGTTTTGGAATTTCCCTGTTCTCACTATACCTGCCATTATAACCAGAGAGTAAAAATCAGAGCAAGAAACACCTTCTGAAGAGTATCCATAATCCTGGTGATCTCCAGACAAATAAATGTGCCTCCAGTTTTGCACTGTAAGATAAATAAACCAAGGAGCCCCCCACAAAAACAAAGATTCCTGTTTTACAACTCCTTTTATTGTCACCAAAAATACAATAATATAGGACATGTGTACAGTGCTTTTCAGACTATATATTACCCCATTTCTATTTGGAGAGAGCTGGGATTGCTTCTGACCCACCGTACACTCATACAGTAAACAACCACCCGGTGGTTAGAGTTCTAATCCCTCTATTCGTCACAGAGTAAAAGGCTTCTTATCTGATGTGACAGGAACCCACGGCTATTTGTTTAATTTTTAAAATGTAGGTTAAAGCTGGGAATCATAAAAAATGATACACAGATATCTTAACATATGAATTTAAGCAATAGACCCATTCATTTGCCAAACTCCATATGTAGGGCCAAGATCATTTCTTTGGTACGGGCCACTGGCTGGAAATCTGAGCTGACCTGTCGCACAAACAAATCCATACGCATCCTCAACAAGTGACAGTTACTCTGTTTTATTTGTTTGATGTTGCACATGTGAAATAAGAACTTAAAGACATAGATGAAGCAATAATCCAAAGCAGAGTCTATTGGCTTATTTTTTCCTGAACTTTTCTGTTTTCTCACCTGCACTTAATTTAAAAGCAATGTTAATGAAGTTTTCAAAACTTCACAAAGCATTCGAGTTAGTGTTTATACAAAAACTTTTTAACAATTACACCTCAACTGTTTATTTCTATTTAATATTTAACTAAGTTTTATCATTACAAAACAAGAAACAAATGGAATAAACAAGTTGGAGAATAAATAGAACTGGAACAGGTTATGAATAAAACGTACTAAGCAGCAGCAGAGGCGTGTGCTTAACCTGAAAGAGCCTATTTCCACAAGCATCTGGGTGCCATGGGACAGAATTAACAAGACCAGCAAGTAGGTCAAGTGTGGGGGTCTATTAAGAGAACATCCATGGTAATTGTTATATTTCAGGTGCTTCTCAGGAGTTATTGTGATATATAAATCAGCATGAAATTTGTTTTAAAATTATTTGATATTTCCACACTGAATAAAAGTTTTCAGAAAAGAACTATTGGGCCTATTCGGCATGACCCAGTCTTCCTACTTAACACTGAGAATCAGCAGTTCTGCGGGTCCTGTCCCATGTGGTATTGCTCTAACAGCTCCAGGAACCCTGTGAATTCCTCTCAAACCTCTGTATTCTTCAGCTGCTATTGATACCCGAGAGTTTTTTACCTTGAGAATGTTATTCATTCAGGCCAGTGGTTCTCAAAATGTAGGGGCAAAAGGCTTTCTAACAGTGCACTACAGGCGAGAACGCAGACCAGGGGCTCTGATGAGAGGTCCTGACACGCCGTATGGGGGCGAGCTCCAGAACCAGCGTAATGAGCATCACAGGTATTAAGGCATTAACTGCTCTTACACGCTATTTTCAAAAAACTTTGAACACTATGCAAAGTATCATCCTCAAGGGTCACCCCCACTTTCTTTTCACTCCAGCCAGCTTGAATACCTTTGGTTCCCAGCACAAACTAGGGTCTATTTCTCCTCAGGACCTTTACTTAGGTAGATCCCCTTCCTGGAATGAGTTTCCCATATTTTTTGGACCAACTTGAACTTCTTCCTCAAGTGTAAATATCATTTCCCCAGGGGAATTCCCTGCCCCTATAGACAAGGGTAACAAGTCTTGCCACACTCTCCCCTGTTCCCTTTACTTGTTTCAAAGCACATACTATTCTTGTTTAGTGTCTGTGTTTTCCCACATGCTTTCACCCCCACATCATGAGCTTCGTGAAGGGAGAATCCATGTTTGCCTTGGTCACCATTACATCCCCAACACTTTTTATGGTGCTGGGCAGAGTGGCCACTCAGCAGTCGAATAAGTGAAGAAAATGAATGAATGTTAATATGCAAATCTCTTCATGAAAGGCAATACTGTCTGCAATTGCTCATTTAATGGCTACTTAGACCCATTATTAAGAATAGGGTCTAATAAGGAAGAGGATAAATATATTTATTTGGGGAAAGGAGCAAGAGGAGGTGAAATCAAAAAGGGCTCACTCCTCAATTGCTCTAAGACTGCCTTGAAATAAATGCAACTTCCTGTGTTGAGCTGTGCTATAAAAAATTTTCCATTCAGTACTTAGTTATTGTCTGCAAATCATTCACTGATGGCTACTTAACTTTATCAGCAGAAGTTCTTATTGTTAAGAGTTATTAAACAGTAACCACGTCAGGGGATTAGCAGAGACTCAAGGAAATTATCCCGGAAGTCTTGGGAGGAATAATGTAATGGTTAATTACAGATTCGTTCATTGAATTGGCCTGTGATATTAGATTTTGAAGCATTCCATCGTGGCTATTAGCATGTCTCTCAGAATAACACAAAAGAAATTGAGAAAAATTCTTTATTCATGAAGCCATCCATATTCATTAAATAAGCCCCTACTAAGTGCAGGACAAAAGGAATAAAACAAGAGCCCTGTCCTCAAAAGGTTTTTAACCTGGCTGGTGATTGTATCAGGTTTTGTCCTAAAAACATCTGTGTAATAAAAAACAACAAATCTCAGTGACTATCTATATATCTATAACCCTAATATGCAAATAGACTGAATGGCAGAACAACCAAACAATCAGTCGCTATGATGTGTGCTGACCATCGGGGGCATGTGCAGAACATGGCGGGCATCAGCAGCAGGTGGCAGAGCATAGAACATGGCGGGCATCAGCCATGGCAGTATGGTGGAGGAGGTGAGCAGGGGCATCAGACCAAGGCAGGGCACTGGTCACTGTCATCGGGGTGAGCTTCTGGTGGTTACTGAAAATTCTTAGCTTCGTGTGCTGCCCAGCGCTTGCACCCGCCGCCAGCACCAGCCCCGCTTGCACTTGCTGATGTCAGTGGGTGCAAGCAGTGGCTGCCAGCCCCAATCATCCCTCAGGACTTCTCCACCTCCCCCTGCTCCTGAGGGGTGATCGGGGCCGGCAGCTGCCGCTCGCATCAGCTGCTGGCGCTTGCCCCACAGCTCGCACCTGCTGCCAGCACCAGTCCGGATCACTAGGTGCTGTCAGAGGATGCGAGTGGCAGCTGCCGGCCCCGATTGCTCCTGAGGGCTTCTCCACCTCCCTCTACCCCTGAGGAGCAATTGGGGCCGCAGCCGCCACTCACACCTGCTGTCAGCACCAGCCCCGCTTGCACCTGCTGCTGGTGCCAGCCCCAATAGCTCCGTGCCATCAGTGGGTGCGAGTGGGGCTGGCACCATCAGCGCATGGGAGTGGCGGCAGCGGGAGCAGGGCTGCCGGCAGACAGGGGACCGGGGGCCATGGCAGGAGGGGCTAGGTGGGGGTGTGGAGGATGGTCTGAGACCCGCCCCTGTGCCCACCACAGCCTTGCAGCCCATAGTTCCTTTCAAGGTGCATGAATTCGTGCACTGAGCCCCTAGTACAACAATAAATATCTGCCATGTGTCTACAAGTTTCGGTTTATCTATGCTGGAGTCACTCCTGTATCTGAATGTCAACTAGATGTGAACTAATCCAGGCTGATCTTGGCCAGGTCAACTTGGTTCTGCTTCATGAGTCTCTCACCCTCATCTTGGGTTGAGCAGGCTAATCTGGGCCTGAAGAGTAATGGCTCAGCACAAGTGAATAAACTCAATCTCAGAAGTGATTCTTCCAGCTTCTGCTCACATCACATTTATTGACATCCAATTAGACAAAGCCATTCACATGCCTGAACTCACCTCTTGATAGAAAGTTGCAAAACTACAGAGCAAAGGATGTGGATATAGGAAGGGAATAATTGAAGCAATTGTAATCTTCTATCTATCTATCTATCTATCTATCTATCTATCTATAAAAGCCAAGCGACTACAATGACTGGAATGACCAGTCACTATGACAAGCCCTGTGGCTGGCCAACCAGCTTGATGGGGCCGGCCAGCCAACCTCCTGTGTCCCCTCCCCTGAGCTGGTCCGATCAGCCCCGATCAGGGCGGGCTGGCTGGACCCCACCCATGCACAAATTTGTGCACCGGGCCTCTAGTAGTAATACTAGCATTCCCAGTGTTACTACAGTTTGAGATGAAGGATGGCAGGAGCACAAAGAGTTGCAAAGGGGTAAACCTGGAGAGGTAAATAGGGTTGAGGTTAAGGTGAGCTTGGTAAACCATGCTAAGGATTTTAAACTTTATCCTTAGGATGATTGAAAGCCATTGAGGGGTTTTAAACTAAAAACAATCCATTCTGATTTGTGCTTAAGGAAAATTACTTTGGCATCAATAAAGAGGCCTGGAGAAGGTGGGGACTAAGTTAATGCAAGGACCAACAGAGATACTGCAGTGGGAATGGAGAAGGGTTAAGGATTCAACACATTTTTCGCAAAGTATAAAATTCAGAGATTGATTGGCCATCAAGGCTGAAAGAGTGGTAATAATCAAGAATGATGCCCATATCTCTAACTTACCTTCTTGGAACATGATGATGTCAATTATTAGAGATGGGAACTATTGGAGAGGGAGAATACTAAAAGAGAGGATGATGGTTACATTTTTGGGTCATACTGCAAAAAATGCTAGTCAAAAGTATTATCCAGTCTTTTAATTTTTGTAAATGTTTTTTATGTCCTGGGATGAAATTCATATCATGTTAAAAAGCTTTAAACTTCTTACTTTACAAATACTAAACTTGCTCATCTAATAATTGGCATTAAAAGTCATTACACTTTCCTTACACTTTTTTCCAATTCCTTTAGTGCCAATTTATATTGTTAGAACAGATTATGAGGTCTTATTCTAAAAATAAATCTTTATTTAATTGGTTTGACCTTTCCTTTTATTTTCTTTTTTTTAAAAAAATCTATGAGTAAAGACAATTTGTCTTGCAAAATGCTTAGTCACCCAACTTTTAGAATACTTAATCTGCAGTTGTCCAAGATTTGAATAGTGAGACCACAATATATTTTTTCGGTTGCAAAAGAACCACCGAACACATAACCATGAAAACCAAAATGTATGAATCGCCTCAACAGTCGTACAGTGGTAAACAGTTAATGTGCTCAGGTAAAGCCACATGTGATGTTACCAGAACTGCTCAGAATGTTGTAATCAGAACTTGAATTGTATTTTGGCTTTGGCTGTAAATGTGACATGGTAGAGTCCAAGCTGATTCATTTTAGTTTTAATGCACTTGCATATTTTCCTGATACCTGAAAGATTCTTCTCTTTTCTTTTTGTTTATGCCATCTAACTAAGAACAGACAGACCGCTTTGTGGCCTGGGTTCTAGAAGATTTAATCTATTCATACGTAGGGTGGGGCAAAAGGAGGCTGACAGTTGTGAGTATGCAAAACACAGAGTTTATTCTTACATTGTCATTGATTAATGATTGCATTATTTTCCGTACAAGCACTTATAAACCTACTTTTGCTCCCCCCTGTGCCTGCCATCTGAAAAATAACCCATATCCTCCATCCCAACTGAAAGGTACAAAGAGCAAAAGGAAGGACACTGAAGATAAGTGTTTACCTTGAGCCACCACTGAGTCTGAACCGGCACAGGGAGTGGCTACAGCTGCAGTCAGAGCACCAGCGTCATCTGGGCCAGGCTCTCCGGACAGCACGCAGAGCTCTTGATTTTTGGAGGAGTGAATTAACGGGGTTTGAAGAAAATGCACTCCAGAACTTTCATCTGTCAGTATATGTTTTAGAGGGATAAGGTAGTCTAGGAATTAAAAACCTATGGGCTACATTTTTATTATCAGAAGCAAAAACTGCCTATTGTGTTCATGAAAGAAATCAGAAACGTATCTGAGTTCTAGGCAGAATCAAGTTTTATCTCCTTGCAAATTGTCTTTTTCTTCATCCAGCTTTACCCATGACTTTGTTTCCTTTCTACATAGCTCTCAATTACTGTAATCATCTGTTTATATTCATATTGACAGTTTTCTAGTATCATATCTTCTATTTTGAGAATAGGATTATTCTTAGTTATTTCAAAGTACTAAAATACCTTGGAAAGTCCTTTGATGTAACTATTATGGTGCTGGGCAGAGTGGCCACTTAGCAGTCAGTCAAATGAATGAAGAAAATGAATGAATGTTAATATGCAATTTCTTCATGAACGGCAGTACTACCTCCAATTCCTCATTTAGCTGCTATTTAGATCCACCCTTATTAAGAATAGGGTTTAATAGGAAAGAGAATAAAGATATTTATTTTTGGAAAGCCGCAAAAGGAGGTGAGAATAAAATAATTTTTATTAAAAATACTCAGTGCTAAATTAGCACCTGAGGTATTGGGGGAGGGAGGACTCTGAAGCACAGCTTTTGAGAAATAGATGACTTTCTCAATTGTATATTGTCTAAGACTAGCCATAGCTATTGCTATTGAAATGGATAATTTACCCACAGGTAATCCAGATTGTATTTTATCATTGAAATAGAGTTCCTCATTTGATCACATATTGGCCACATTGAATTTTTGGACACATTAGAGGACTGAAGTTTAAAAAAAATCACATTTCTTTATACACTGCATAAATAAAACTTACTTCTTCAATGTCTAGAGTGGTTGCTTACTTTCTGGCAAAACTATCTGTAAAGACTTCCAACTGGAAATGTATTTTGCATGATAACAGGTTGAAGTCATGAATCACTTGGTAACTCATTAGAGTGACTAGCATCAAAAGATCCCTTAGGAATTTAGGGAAAAGGTAGTTAAGCAAAGAATGAAGTTATTTAAAATCCTGAAATGGTTAAACCTGCTTTGAAGACTACTAGGGATCAATATTTATTTAATAGATTGTCAGTTTCCATGCCAAAAAGAGAAATGTGACAGAAGTCACCCTAGTCTAAATGTAAAAAAGGTAGCCCATTTGCAGCCTATTTTATTGCGGTAGTTGACATCATTATAGTCTGTACCATTATATCACCATACAAAAGCCATCATTCTCAAGCTGAAATTAACATTGCTGTTGTTTTCGATTAGAAGAATTGGCTCTAAATCCAGCAATTCTCTGCAGTGATTTATATTTCAGTAGCTGCCATGTTGCAGCAGGAGGGAACTTGTCAGAGTGTAACTGCTCTCTGATGAGACATAAGGCATTAAAATTGATTCGAGATGACAAAATGGGAGAATAGCATTATAGGCGTGAAGTTTTCACTGGAGGACAGGTTCTGTTCTGGGCTCATTTCTGAGGCTTTCTGCTAATCTTTATGTGTGATTCAGAAACAAATTCTTCCCATGGAAATGTATAGGATGTGAGCCTGGTGTTATATAATTAGCTCTTATCTCTTACATAAAGTAATGAAAATGTATTAAGTACTAGAAAGATCACGTTTATAAGAATAAATGACAGCTGACTTGATTGACAGAATGAATGCTTCTAAAGATATGTTAGTAGTTTCCTTAATTTTATCAAGATTTATTTTCATATATTATAGCTAGCCCCACCTGTGCTGTGCCAGCACAGCCAAGGGTTTGGTGAGCCTGGGGGGCGGGGGGGGTGCACAGTGAAGGATGTAGAAAAGACAAAGAGAATAAGCTGGGTCTAGGTGGATCTTCCTGTGCCTGGCTGAGGCCATAGAGAGAGACCCAGATGGCAAGCTGAGCCTTTATTTTATAGCCAGAGGTAAACAAGGTAGTGGTCACCATAGTTACAATGTTCTTGTGAGTTTCACTTGTTTTGGCAGCACTTGCTGCACCTCCCACAGCCCATTAGCTACCCAGATAAGATCTAGGGAGCATGGTAAGGTCAAGCCTAATTATGCTAAGAGGGCTGTGCCCTCTAAGCTGTGACTTGTTTGTGGCTTTGCCAACAGGTCAGTCCCAGGCTTAACCCTATAGCCTCTCCCTACACCCATCTATTTTTCCCAACTTCCAACCATCTCTAAGTACAAGCTGTATAATCTTTTTAAAACAGAGCTCCTGATTATTTCACTCTCTGAACACCATAGCAGATACAATACTGTGTTTATCGCACTGTGCCTTCCTCCCAGGCCATATTTCCCAGCCACCGGATTGGAACCAGATGACTGAATTCTGGCATATAGGAATGTGAACTGACCCAAGCATCGCTTCTGGTGATGGCACATGAGCGACAGTATGCCTCTGCCATCTCTTTTTCTTCCCTGATGACCTTCAGATGGCAGCATCATCAGATGGAGGGGGTCTAAATCTCCAACTCACTGGACAGAGGAAAGACCACCTCACAACAGACTTCCCATGAGCAAGAAATAAACTCTTTTTTACTGTCATTGACTTTTTAGGATTTGTCTGTTGCAGGACTTGGGGTACTCACTCTAATATTCGCAGATACTTGCATTCCATTTCCAGAAAAGCACTTGTTACTCAAAAATTTAAGGTTCTTCATGATCTGCTCCTAACTAAGGCATGCACTGATGAGGTGCTACGCCCTGGGCTTAACACTCTATATATCATTTCTCATTCATCTTTGTAAAAACCTAGTGAGAAAACGGAGGGTCTAAGAGGTTAAATAATTCACACTAGCTCGCACAGCTAACAAAAAGGCTAGGACCAACACCAAAACCCACACTCTTTCAACTACACCCAATTTTTCTCTCTTTTGCAAGTTTCTCTCCTGGAGATCATTCAAAACTTGCTTGGTAATCCAGTACACTTGAGGTTGCCGCATGCCATGCCTTTCTTTAGCTGTAGGTCCAGTTAGATATAGGGCCTTGGTTGCCTGGGAGTGATTAGGAGCCCTGAGGACGACCTTTCCGATGTAAGGGGCAGCCTACTTAGTCACACTCCGTAAAGAACTGTGCAGCACCATGGGAAGGGCTGCAGGTGGATGTGCGGGGCTAAGCTGGGCAGGGGGTTTGGTGCCATAGGAATTTCTGGGGCCACAGCAGGTATATCAGCAGAAATTGTACTGCTCTGTTAAAGGATATTGTGAGCCAAAACCCACAATTGATCCTTGGGAAGTTCTGCAGCCCTGCACAAATGTGAAATAGGGCTATGCATTTAATTTCTCCCTAAGTCTGTGTGGATAGACATTGCCCAATCACTGAAATTTCTAAGCTCATTTTATGTTTTCATTATTAACTGGCAAAGCGACATGGAGAGCTTCATATAATAATCCCAGGGGTATGTAGGAACTGATCGGAAGGAACAAAGATTGGTAAATGGCAGAAACAAAGCAGAAATGAGTGCTTGTCAATAGTCCTGGGGAGACCCAGCTTGTAGGGTAGGTTTCATGTTCAAAGACTCATATTAGGTTAAAACATCCTGTTTTATTTATTTAAACCGAAAGTTTCTGTTACTAGGTCTACAACTTTCACCAGGTATAAATTTTCTGTGTGTTACTTGGCATAAGGACATGCAAAAGTTTCCTAATATAATATTCTTGTAACTTGGAAAAATTAGTAACTCCCACCATGCAACCCTAGTAGGATCAAGTGCTAATGAAGAAGATGCTCTAATAATTAGGCCTAGAGCCCACTGAATGTAACACCTTCCAATTAGCACTCCCCAGCATGAATACTGCCATTATCATTAAACAACAAAGACAAAAATGGGTATCAATCCACATAATAGAAAATAATTGATGAAGTTGGAGGGCGTGATTATTTGTGATTACTTCACAGTCATGCACAGAAAGTAGAAGAACCACAGCTAGTGGTTAATCTCTGGCTACCTCTTTGAAGATAATGAAATTGGCTTCCTACTGATGATTATTCATTAACAATTAATTCTTTCTCAGTGATCTGCCTCATTTTCAGCTTCTCACTACAAACATGCAATGGAATAATTACAAGTGGAAATGAAAAAGCAATTAGTGGCAGATAATGCCAACATCTGATTAAAAAACAGTAGAACAGATTAGCAGTTCTGTAACTGCGAGTCTGCTGCCTTCAGCAGGGAGGTGTAAGTCACCCAGTTCTACTGCACTTCAAGCTGTGCTTTCCCTTTACTGCCTCCCCTCCATCATGGTCTGCCACATCCAATCTTCTCTTTTATTCTAGGGGGTACTGGCCTGTTGTAAATACTTTCCACAGATTAAGTAGCATTTGACATGATTTGTGGTCCTACATGCTGAAATTCAAAAGGCACTGTCTCATAGTATGGCTAAATCCTCGATATAGTGTGTGTGTGAATATATATATATTCACAGAAAATATCATCATACATCTCTCCACTTTTGTTTTAACTTAACTCTTGTTAAGGGTCTTCAGAAGAAGAAAAGTACATCCCTAAATCAAAAGCAAGCACCTTAATCGAGCAGCTTGGATCTTTTCCTACCTGTATCCATGGTTATGTTAGTTTTGTAGGCTGGTTTCTCACCTTGCAGAGGGGACTTAATTGACAGTTCATGGATTTGTACTAAACATTTATTAAGGGTTAAGATAGTTCTAAACCTTAATAATCTCTCCATAAAAGACTTAGAATTTCAATGTTTTCAGTGACCCAGCTTTTGTGTCTTTACTCATGTGATACAAAATTACATGTGGAAGGTCAGAACTATCAATTCTGAAGACAAAAAGCCTTATTTTAAATAATTTGGAATATGCATTAATATGAAGGTCTGGTAAGATTTTATCAAGGAATTTGACATAGGGGGAGTATAAAACAAAACTGTTTTAGGAAATTGGGTTTTGAAAAGAACCACATATTTTAAATGATTTGGTTATAGTATACTACTTTACCATATCCACAAAGATAAAAACAATGAAGGCATGAAATGGAAATAAAGCAAACTTTGGTGAGCTGATATGGTGATCCTTATGACCATCTGAACATCTGCTTAGATTGGTCATTTCTTGTTCAGTATGGCTGTTGAAGATTTAAAAAATGCCTCTGACTATAACTAAATATTATTAAGCATCTTTTATGCACCTGGAACTGTGTAGGGGTATCCACACTAATTAAATGTGGTATTCCAGGCCTCCACTAGCTCAAAACCTGATGGAAGAGAAAGGCATGTAAAGAAATGAGTGGAATAAAATGTGATGATTTTTACATTTGGGGCACTTACAGGGTACAAGAGGGAGTTCTACAGGGTACGAGCAGGAGCAATAGTGACTGGAAAGACTTCTTGGGCAGATGGTGCTTGAATTTAGCCTTGGAAGGTGAAAATTATATATATGAATTTATATATATATCAATCTCAATCTCACAGGGGAAAACAGGGCAAAGGGCATTGCTAGAAGTGGGAAAGGTGCGAATCAAGGCACAGAGGTAGAAACATCCTGTCCTCCTGTCCTGTTTGGAGAATGTGGGGGATTAAATACAGCTGAACAGCAGGGTGTCAGGATGATACCTGGGAAGAGAGAAGCTGGAGAAATGGGTAGCTCGCTCATGGAGGCCTTATATGCTAATAAATTCAACTTCATGAAGTGAAAAGCCTCCAGTTTCCTCAGATAGGTATTTTTTAAGATAAAGTTTTTATATTTCTACAGAATTTAAAACTCACAAGTCATATCCAGACATCTATGATAAAAAGTTCTCTATAAAGCCAGTGTATCTTGACCTGTAAAACATGGTTGTGAATTTCTTAGAGTCAAAACATAAAATGGTTAATAAGGATAATGATGTTACCTTGGTACTAACTTTTTAGTATTTTCATTCTGGAAAACTAAAAATTCTGTCCAATCAATGACAAAAATCTCCGAAAGGTCGAAAGAAAACCATAATCACTTACTTGGTAGAATGCAAAGTCTAATAAGGCCTCCGTTACCAGGTATGTGATCTTGATGAAAGTCGCATGAAGGCTACATGCCTGTTTTCTCACAGATTGGTTATATTGATCAAGGAGCTTGACTCAGTCCCTGACACCAGAGAACAGGGTCAATAAACCACAAACCTTCCTCTGCTTAGGAAGTCTCTCCCAGGATAATAAACCACAAACGTACTTTAGGAAATACGGTTAAACACAACAAGGATAGAACAAAATGGAATTTTTTAAAAAGAATAGTGGATTATGGGTGAAAGTAATAGAATACATTTTAGCAAACCCAACTAGGCATTATTCACATAACCTTGACCTGGAGGGTTAAGAGCTGAGGTGAAGGAGAGAACAAGACCACTGGTACTGAAGAACTTTTCTCTCAGATGTGAACCAGCAGCATTCTTAAACTCCCCATTGGCGCTGAGAGAGACAAGCAGGACCTTCTCCAGCTGGAAGGCTGGGGGGTCATGGCTTTCCTTGGCCTGGATTCACAGGACTGCGAAGAGTCTAGAGCAGGGGTGGGCAAACTTTTTGACTCGAGGGCCACAATGGGTTCTTAAACTGGACCGGAGGGCCGGAACAAAAGCATGGATGGAGTGTTTGTGTGAACTAATATAAATTCAAAGTAAACATCATTACATAAAAGGGTACGGTCTTTTTTTTTTTTTTTTTTTAGTTTTATTCATTTCAAACAGCTGGATCCGGCCTGCGGGCCGTAGTTTGCCCAGAGCTGGTCTAGAGGATATTGGGAAGCTGCTTTAAGACTGTATGGTGAGCCCCTCATCTAGAGAAGTGTGAACTATAGAGTAAGATAGGCTTCAAAAGAAATGTTGCCAAACCCTATTTGAAGGTCTGTGTTCGCTGGCACAAACCAACACTAATCAGAAGTGGCTGCCACAAAAAGAGGAAGCCTAATTTTTATTACTGTTATATTTTTTAAACCAATTTTCTTTGCTCAGTGCTTGGACTTCTCATCTATAAGCTACACTGATATCCCAGGTGGTTTTAAAGATCATCTATATGCTGATGATTTCAAATTTATGTCTGCAGCTCTGACCGCTACACCGAACTCAACTTGGGAATCACTGCACACTCAGCATCTTCACTGGATGTCTAATGAATATCTCAGATATTAGAGAGGGAGAAAGGAGAGAGAGCAACATCAATGCGAGAGAGAAACATCAGTAGGCTGCCTCCCACATGCACCCCGAGACACTACATTTTTATAGGCTTTTGTTGCTGTTGTTAGCTAAGAGTATTAGGATTGGTATTTGCATACCAGCCCATTAACTCCAGTCCCTAAGATAGTTAGCAGCAATAACATCAGAGAACAAAAAACAAGTTGGCCAGGCTGTGCTAAAATGACTGGAGGAGTTCATGACAAAGACTGATCAAGGTGAAGGGTCTATGGTCAAGGTTTCTGCAGTTCTATTTTCATAAATAGTATATAATTGCCCATGATCATGCAATCAATAATATCAATAGTTTATATTTAATTGAGCACTAGCTTATACTAGCTGCTTTATAGCTATACCTAAATGAATTCTTACAACATCCCTGTGACTCTGAGTATGTATCATTACTTTGCCTATTTTAAAGATGAGGATTCTTTTTTTTTTTTAAATATATTTTATTGAGTTTTTTACAGAGAGGAAAGGAGAGAGATAGAGAGTTAGAAACATCAATGAGAGAGACACATCAATCAGCTGCCTCCTGCACACTCCCCACTGGGGATGTGCCCGCAACCAAGGTACATGCCCCTGACCGGAATTGAACCTAGGACCTTTCAGTCTGCAGGCCGACGCTCTATCCACTGAGCCAAACCGGTTTCGGCAAGATGAGGATTCTTTAAAACAGGTGTAGAGAAGTTATAGAACTTGCCCATAACAGAGCTAGTAACTAGGGAACCATGATTCAAACACAGTTCATTTATAATTCCAGAAAATAAGTTTGTGACTATTATATTTTGTTGTCATTTAACAGAAAACAAAACCCAGAATTCAGCTTTATAGAAATACGAGAGGCCCGGTGCACAAAAATTTGTGCACTCGGGGGGGGGGGGGGGGGGAGGTGTTCCTCAGCCCGGCCTGTGCCTTCTCCAGTCTGGGACCCCTCGGGGGATGACCACCTGCTGGCTTAGGCCCGCTCCCCAGGGGATTGTGCCTAAGCTGGCAGTCAGACATCCCTCTGGCAGCCCGGGATCCCTCGGGGGATGTCCACTTGCCAGCGGGGAGCAGGCCTAAGCTGCAGTCAGACATCCTTAGTGCTGCTGAGGAGGCGGGAGAGGCTCCCACCACCACCACTGTACTGGCAGCCATCAGCCTGGCTTGTGGCTGAGCAGAGCTCCCCCTGTGGGAGTGCACTGACCACCAGGGGGCAGCTCCTGAATTGAGCGTCTGGCCCCTGGTGGTCAGTGTGTGCCATAGTGACCAGTCATTCCCAGTCGTTCTGCTGTTAGGGTCAATTTGCACATTACCCTTTTATTATATAGGATAGAGGCCTGGTGCATAGGTGAGAGCTGGCTGGTTTTCCCTGAAGGGTGTCCCGGATCAGGGTGGGGGTCTGCTGGGGTGCCTGGCCAGCCTGGGTGAGGGGCTGATGGCTGTTTGCAGGCTGGTCACACCCCCTTCAGGGTGGGGGTCCCTACTGGGGTGCCTGGCCAGCCTGGGTGAGGGGCTGATGGCTGTTTGCAGGCTGGTCAAGCCCCCCACAGTGGGGACCCTCACCCCATGAAGGTTTGGCCAGCCTGGATGAGGGGCTGGTGGCTGTTTTCAGGCTGGCCAAGCCCCCTGGTGACAGAAGCGTCCAGCCTCTTCTTTTTTCTTTCATTTTTTTTTATTCTGGGATTTATTTACCTTCTATAATTGAAACTTTGTAGCCTGGAGTGGAGCTCAGAGCTGGCCAGGGTGGGTGGGAGGGAAGCTTGGCTTCCTCCATCGCCAGGGGCAACCCAAGGCTCCAGATCTATGGCCACGGCCCACTGAAAGCAGGTATCTGGGGTTTATTTACCTTCTATAATTGAAACTTTGTTGCTTTGAGTGGAGCTCAGAGCTGGCAGCGGCAGGTGGGAAGCTTTCCTTTCTCCATCATTGGGGCAACCAAGCCTCCTGCTTGCTCCAGCTCTGTGGCTGCCAGCCGCCATCTTGGTTGGGTTAATTTTCATATAATCGCTCTGATTGGCTGGTGGGCATGGCTTAAGGTGTAGCGAAGGTATGGTCAATTTGCATATTTGTCTTTTATTAGTGTAGATTTCCCAGGGTTTATCTAGTACAATCCCATTTCCTAGATAGTGGGGGTCTGAAAATTAAATATTTCATAATTAGTTGAGATTAATTTTTTATTTGACTAATAAATGTATGGATTTCTCTTTGCTGGAAGTTTTATTCACTTTTAAGCACACCTATTAAAATATATTAATGACAGATGACAGAGAGACTTGACTAATTTGTCAGCAATCATTAGGATTACTTTGCTAAGCATTTTGTATTCCTGGTAGAAGTTCCCTGTGAAACAATAACAAGGTTTCCAAAGCAGTAAAAGTGAAAAAGTCAGAGCGAGTGATTAAATTACAACTTTATTTCACCACAAGACATGTTTATCATAATGATGTTATATTATAATTTGAACAATTCTGCCATAAAGCTCCATTTTTCTTTCAATTAAAAAACGCATGTGTTAGTTATTTTCCTGGACACTGGGGAGACAGAACAAGACATACAGGTGCCTGTCCTCAAGGATCTTATATTCTAGCTTGTCAATACAATCAACTGATAAGAGAATTTCAGTAATTTGGAAAACAATGAAATCGTATAGAATGTAATATTTTAACAGCTAAAATGCTAATAAAAGTTTAAGTCCTATGGTTCACTTTATGGTATCTTCCAAACGGAAAATAATTATATAGCTGGTACTAAATAGGCCAGAAAAAAATCCCAGATTTTATAAATAATTTTTCCTTCGAGGCAATTTTATGTCACAAATTTATCCTCCTGCAGTTTCTTTTCCACATCAGCAGTATTTTATCACTACTATCCAATAAACACTGGGAGTCAAAATATGGAGCAGGACATTATGGCAGAAAGGCAATAAATTTATTTTTAAAATGATACAAAAAATGAGAGATTGAATATTGACTCCATGGCACATAATTGTATGTGATAAAAAAATCTATTAGTGGCATTTTATAAAACTGGGACTTATAAGGGCACAAAAGGTTCTATTAGTATGTTTACCACAGTTTATTTATATGGCATTGGAATATCTGGGGCCCAAAAAAATCCATTTTGTGATTTCTAAAGACAATCTCTGAGCCAGTACTGTTGACCACGTTTAGTTTTCATAGTCATAATATAAGCAGATTTGAAACTTTTATTGGTCTATGTAAAGTGCTTTAAGTGTATTACTTGGCCAAATTTGGAGGGTAGAAAGTAATATAGATAAGGCTTCATTGTTCTAGCAATGATTAAACAAATTTAACTAAGCAAAGACTCAAAAATTTCTAAATATTCATTTAAATGAAAGTTTCCCACACCTTCTAACTTATTGTTCAACAAAATAAAATCCTTACCTAATTAAGCAAATGCAAAACCTAACTTCTAACATATTACTGGAAGAAATGTCATTACGTTCCTTGCACAACCTTATTAGGCTCAGAGGGTTAGAGCAGTAGCTTTCCACCCTGGTTTCATATTAAAATGCAAAGCCTTAAAAAAAGTGATGTTGGGGCCCCATCCCAGAACCTCTTAGTGGGGCCCAAGTGTATTTAAATGTTTCTCAGGTGATTCTAAAGCACATGAGATCAACCAAGTGTAGATTACCACCAAGCTAGAGAAATAATGCTGAAGGGGAGGCAAGTGAAGTACAATAAATCCTCAATGCATTGAATCACTGGTATCTAACAGAGATAAATCTGAGTAATTTTTAATCTTCTAAAAGCTACATTATGAAAACTAAAAATAGGTGAAATTTACTTTAATAACATATATTCTATTTAACCCAATATAATGAAAATAATATTTTACCATGTAATCGATAGTTATTACTAACATATTTTACTAGCTTTTTTGTACTAAATATTCAGAATCTGATGATAATTTTATACTGATATCTCAATTCAGGACAGCCATATATTAAATTCTCAAGAGCTACATGTGCCTAGGGGCTCTCATACTGAACAGTGCAATGCATGTTTTGCAATGTTTGACTTATAAAACCTTATCATCATTAAAATATACTTACTTTTAAATGTATGATAACATATTATGAGCATTAACACACAATATAACATTTACAAAAGAATCTTTTTAAGAATTACATTCTTCATATAAATTACAGATGTAGATATCCTCTCTCCCTTTCTTTTTAGATATATATTTTTCTGACAAATGGGTGCACACCTATATAATCTTAAAATTGTTTATATAGTATAACACACTCTAAGACTGGCTGGGTTTGTATTATGGCTTCACTAGGTTTTATCTTGGTCACTATAGGAAATGTCTCCATACCTCAGTTTAATAAATAAATGTATATAGTATACATATATACAGGGATGGGCAAAAGTAGGTTTATAGTCATGAGTACATGACACACAGAATTTATTGTTGTATTATTATTTATTAATTATTGTATTATCTATTTGTGTTATTTGTCTTATTATTTTGTATCCTTACTTGTTATCTTTTAGGTAATGATGGCTGATAATTTAACCTACTTTACATATACACACACACACACACTGAGTAGCCAGATTATTATGACCAGCCAGATTATCATGACCACCCCATCAGTACTTTGATGGGCCACCTTTTGCCTTCAATACTGTGGCAATTCTCCTTGGCATTGACTCCACGAGATGTTGAAAGGTGATGCGAGGAATTTGGCACCGTGCCTGATGAATAGCACTGTCTAGTTCTGTGAGATTTGATGGTTGTGGAACCAGTTGTCTGGTGGCTCTTTTAACTTCGTCCTACAAATGCTCAATTGGATTGAGATCTGGTGATTGTGGGGGCCACCTAAGCAAGGTAATGTCTCCCTCATGTTCTTGAAACCACTCCTGCACAATACGAGCACCGTGGCATGGAGCATTGTCTTGTTGGAAGAAGCCATCTCCATTGGGATATGCCATCAACATGATATGCAATGATACTTAGGTATGTTATGCTATTTAGAAGTTTATAATGATCTGGCCCTCTAGCAACTTTAGCGTGAAATTATAGCTCATTTGCCTATAAATGTCAGGTGGTCATAATAATCTGACCACTCAGTGTATATATATACTAGAGGCCTGGTGCACGAAATTCATGCACGGTGTGGGGGGGAATCCCTCAGCCTGGCCTGCACCCTTTTACAATCGGGGACCTTTCGGGGGATGTCCGACTGCTGGTTTAGGCCTGATCCCACAGGGATCCCTGCAGATTGGGCCTAAACTGGCAGTAGGATATCCCTCTCGCAATCTGGGACCACTGGTTCCTAACTGCTCACCTGCCTGCCTGATTGCCCCTAACCACTTGCCTGCCTGCCTGATCTCCCCTAACCACTCGCCTACCTGCCTCATCACCCTGGTCTCTGGTTGTTCTGGTCATTCCACCTTTTTGGTCACCGGGCTTTTATTATATAGGATATATATATATATATATATCATAAAGATATTATGAGGATCAAATAAAATTATACAAATGATTCAATAAATGTTAGGTTTCATTATGATTTTAATAGCTATATTATTTTATTATTTTTTTATTAATTATTTTACTCCTTCTGTGCCATTCCACACTATAAACAGAGCAAAACTTATTTTACCAGTTTTCTATTAATGACATTTGGGTTGTTTCTAAGCTTCAATTTTATAAAAATGCTCTCATGCATATAATTATGCATGCATCATTTTGCACATGAACATGTATTTGTAGAAGATAAATATCTAGAAGTGAAATTTCTAGGGCAAAGTTGATATGCTTTTCACATTTTAATTTATGTTGCTAAATTTCTCTTCACAGAGGCT
The DNA here is from genome assembly GCF_964212035.1 of Myotis nattereri. Taxonomy (NCBI): domain Eukaryota; kingdom Metazoa; phylum Chordata; class Mammalia; order Chiroptera; family Vespertilionidae; genus Myotis; species Myotis nattereri. Next base: position 38,451,057 of record NC_138082.1, read on the forward strand.
CTACCAATTTATTCCATAATAACAACATATGACAATGGCTATTTTTCCTTTTACAGGATGTTAACATTTTTTTTATTGTTGACGCTATTATAGATGTCTCCCCCGCCCAACCCCCCCTTAGCCCACCTCCACCCAGCCCCACCCCGCTCCCTCTGGCCTTCACCACACTGTTGTCTGTGTCCATGGGCTATGTATATATGTTCTTTGGCTAATCCCTTCACCTTCTTTCATCCAGTCCTCCCCACTCCCTCCCTTCTGTCAACTGTCAGTCTGTTCCAGGTATCCAAGCCTCTGGCTCTATTTTGCTCATCAGTGCTCCACAGGATGTTAACATTTCAGGTGTTTTAAAAATGACATCTGAAATGTCATTTAAGAAATATATCTATGCCTGATTGAAAAAAGCATTTTGAGCTGATTTCAAATAAAAGAAAATCTTCAACTACTTTAGGTATTTTAAAATGTACTAGTAGATACTGGAACTCTTAGAGAATTAAGAAGAGATGGAGAAAAGTAAGAAAAGATCATCACTTAATTTATCCAATATTTTTGTTCACTGGAGAGTACTAATATTTCAATGTCTCACAATAATTAACAAGTTAATTTCACCAATTTATCACTTTTATAAGTTTAATTATTTCTATAGATCATTTTGGATCACTTTACATTCAATTAAGAAATAAAAGTAGTGGACCTACGGTATTATAATTTAATTTATACAACATTAGGGTTTTATGACTAACTCATATTATTAAAATAATGTCTCAAAATTGGGCTTTTTGATTACTGAGCCGTGAGCTCCTACAGATGATGATTATAAAGGACGAATGATGAAGCTCCTGGGAGGCTCCTTGTCCTTAATCTAGTCAGGCCTGCGAACCCCGGGCAGGGCCGGCTCACCCCGGGGCAGCACATGCCCTGCGCTGAAGGAGTGTGCTGTCTAGGGTTTCCCTCTCATTACCAAGGACAAGCGAAAATAGGGTGACCCAGGAATTTCCTGGCAAGGCCATAGTGTGAACTCACAGTTAGGCAAATTGAATAAACCTGACAATATTAGTACCTAGGTAAATTTTTAAAAAGATTACACTCTAGCTAGATTGATGATGAATACTTCTCCCTCTCTCTCTCTTTTTTCCAGTTGTGGCCACTAACGCCTTGAACATTTGCTTTCTCCTGGTTTTGCAACTCTCAATAAAGAAAGAGATTCCTGTTGAGGAGTGAGGGATTAAGGACCCAGAAATATCACACCAACACATGTTATTGTAAAGGGAGGAAATCAATTATAAAATAGCTTCACTTTGGAAACTATTGTTCAGGGCAGGTTTCATATTGGAATTTTTCCAAATATCCTTAAAGGAAAAATAAAGAGGCAAAAATTAGCACTTTGGGAATCCTCCTTCCTTTATGATTAATATTAGCCTTACTGAAGTAAGAATTTTTAGGGTGGAAATAGGCAGGTTTAGGGAATTTTTAAAATTAAGGAGGTCCATAGAAAAAAACACAGGGCTACAGAGTTGCAAAAGGGTACATGTCCATAAGATAAGGGAGTTGGGAGAGGCAACAGTTACATTTCCATAAGACAAGGAAGTTGGAAGTGGCAGAAGTTACATTTCCACAAGACAAGGGATCTGGGGGTAGCCAATGGTCTATATTTACAAAATAAAGAGGGAGGGCCTCACATATCCCATGTGAGGTTTGACCTTTGAGCTCAGGAGTTCCTATATTGACCAAATCAAAGGGGAATAGTGACCAATCAGAGGGGATATCAAGACACAAAAACTGCAGCCATTATAAACAGGGGTTGGGGGGGTGAAAGGAACTCAGTGGGACTCTTTCCCCCTCCCCATGTGGGAGTCTGTGTTTGTTTTTCAATAAATTTCCACCTTTGCTATACCATTGTCTGTCCATGGTTTCATTCTTCGACTCTGATGGACAAAGAATCTGGGGAAGCCATTCTAAAACGGAAACTCAAGAAACCTGGGTTTCAGCCTAGTCATCATTATTGCTTAGCCAGGCACATTGTCTTGGGACAATCAGGCCCTCTCTGTAACTTGCCTTGTTCTGTTGTGCAAGGGTAACTTAGCTACTCTGTCTCTCAGAGTTCTTGTGGCAATAAAATGAGCAAATGTGTAATAATACAGAAAGATAATGGAAATATTTAGGCCAGTGATGGCGAACCTATGACACGCGTGTCAGAGGTGACACGCAAACTCATTTTTTTGGTTGATTTTTCTTTGTTATATGGCATTTAAATATATAAGATAAATATCAAAAATATAAGTCTTTGTTTTACTATGGTTGCAAATATCAAAAAATTTCTATATGTGACACGGCACCAGAGTTAAGTTAGGGTTTTTCAAAATGCTGACATGCTGAGCTCAAAAGGTTCGCCATCACTGATTTAGACCAATGATTTCTGGAAGCCATTTTAAAAGTTGACCCAGCAAATTAATATAATAGCTTCAGATAAAAAGGCAATTTAATCACAGGTCAACATTTCTCTCTAGATCACTCCTCCTCATTTAGGACCTGTTTGTCTTTTTATAATATGTCAAAACGTCAGTTAATATGATTAAATTGCTTAAATGGTTACTTAATATGACCACATTTTAAACAACCACACTCCTTTAATTTAGAAATGCCAATACTAATATGAACTGCCATGTGGATAATATTCATGAGAAGCTCTAACAATTTCAATTTTTTTATGTACAAAAGGTCCACTAAGAGAATTTGGAAAGTTTGTGTTTTTTTACAAAATGTATGTGGCTTTCATTTTCAGTACTTCCTATTTTCATTTAACTTTTTCTCACGGGACTTACATACTTCTGCTTCTAATATGAACATTTAAAACACTAAGAAAACTTTCAAAAGGGTCATTTGTTATTTTGCCTAAAGTGCCTTATACATCTATTAGAGGCCCAGTGCACAAAATTCATGCACTGGAGGGGGGCTCCCTCAGCCCAGCCTGCACCTTCTCCAATCTGGGACCCCTCGGGGGATGTCCAACTGCCGGTTTAGGCCCAATCCCTGTGGGCCTAACCTGGCAGTAGGACATCCCTCTCAGAATCCAGGATTTCTGGTTCCCAACCGCTCACTGGCCTGTCTGCCTGATTGTCCCTAACCACTTCTGCCTGCCAGCCTGATCACCCCCTAACCACTCCCCTGCTGGCCTGATCGATGCCTAACTGCTCCCCTGCCAACCGATTGCCCCCAACTGCCCTCCCCTGCCGGCCATCTTGTGGTGGCCATCTTGTGACCACATGGGGTCAGTCATCTTGTGACCACATGGGGGTGGCCATCTTGTGCGAGGGCATGATGGTCGATTTGCATATTACCTCTTTATTATATAGGATAGTTTCATTTCTGAGTTGGTGTAATCAGTTTTGAGGTGGAACTCATTGTGAGTGGCTAGGGAGAGGGGATTTACTTTGTTCCATAAAATAGCATCTTTCTGATCCATAATGTATTTTATTTGGAGATTTTTTGAATGCTTTACTTCTCAAACACAGCCTTATAAACACATGAATCACGTGACTGGCTTTTGTTCCCTTTTGTGCACTTTCATCTTCCTGCCTCTGTCATGACATTATCATTTTCCCAAGATCTTAACTCACTTAACTCAGCTCTTCCTTTCACCATGTCCCTGCTGCCCTGTGGCCCTTTGGAAATAGCCACATTCACTTTTCAGATAAGAAATATATGGTGTGTACAGATTAGGCAACCAGGGGATTTGGGTTGGGGCTGTCCAAAGCTGATGCATATGAGACAGTCATACATCTGTCACTTCCAACCCTGTCCAGGGCACCCCAGGTTACCACTAATTACTTCAATATGAAGCTAGGGTAGTTCCCTTTTGAACCACTGCACATCTTTTCATGGCCCTCCACACAAATTCCCCCACACTACCATCCCTCTCCCTACAGGCTCTGACTGGGATTTTTTTTGTTTATTTGTCCTCTGACCATTTATACAAGAGATTCTTCTTTTGATTGAACATTAGAATGACCTCAGTAATTTTTAAACCATATAAATGCCTGAGCTTTACCGCAGACCACTCAAACAATATTTTGTTGGCTGGGATCTGGGCATTCACTATTATAATGTGCAACCAGGGCTGAGAATGAAAAGCTTAAATGTACACATCATTGAAATACCAGCCTGAGCCCTACTTTCTGAATTAGATCAAGCCATTCAGCTCTTATAATCCTTGGAATACCTACATTATAGTTCCTTCCATTTCTATTGTCATTTATAATTCAATTTTTTCATTCATTCATTTAGTGAGTACTTGAGCACTAATTGACTGCCTATTGCTTGTAAAACCTTATCTTATGTCTCTCATAGATGTGAGCTCTTTTCTACAACTGAAATAACATTGGAGACATAAGTTATATCTTTTTTTTCCTTTAAGCAAAACAGACCTAATGCAGTTGTTAGCTCATATTAGATCTCAATAAATACTCTTTAGTGAATATCTACAGTTCTATAGTTTATTCTTTTAGCTCCCCAGTTCTTCAGCAAATATTTATTGAACTTCCAATTATGCAAAAGATAGTAGATGTTTTAGTTTTAAAGAATAACATTCACCTTGACTGAGTATAAACATATTTACTTCTTTTATGGCTTTGTTTTTTAATGTTTTGAAGTGATTTTTGCTCTTTCCTATACTGGACAATGCATCCTAATGACTTAAGTGTACCAAATACTTCTCCTATGCCAGAAATTCTGAGTTCTTTGCATTTATTCATTCTTTCACTTGCCTGATTTTGTGAGATAGTATCTACACAGGGAGGACCTTCTGAGAGTACATATGACTTTGCACAGGTGACCTGGACAGTTAGTGACTAAGCCAGGACTCTAGCTCAGACAGCCTGGCCTCAGAGCCCAGCACTGTGCCCTCATCAAAGAGACTGGTTTCTTCTAAAAAGACAGGTTTCAAGTAGAGAGATATTTCTTCAATGCAGGGGACAAAGCCATAGTTTACTTAGATCTATTGGGTTATGTGTGGTTATTGATTTATTGGAAGGATTGTAAAATAATTGTAAAGCCAAAAACTGCATTACAGTACTGAAAGTGGATCTCACTCAAATGTCCCTGATGGAACTAAAATATTATGCAGAAAAAAGTTCTAAGAAATCTCAACAGTGAGTAGGAATAACCTAATTATTTTAAAGTTCATCACTTCAGGTTATTAAAGAATATTTTGAATCTCTATAACGGTCCCCAGATGAGGTTTGCATTTTTAAGTGGCTGAGAGCAAACTTCTCTTTTCTAACTTCACATTTAATGAATTTTTTTTTCAAAGAGGAAAAAGCAAAGGTTTCAGTTACTAAGTAAACAGTCTATAAATGTACATCCTGTCTAAAGAAGCAGAGAATATGAAACCAGAGGATTCTCAAGATTGAAAAAGAACAGAAGATTTATAGCCATTTTGGAAGTACCTTTCTAGACATTTTTCTTTCACGTCTCATATCATTTTTCTCTTTTCCATAATTCATTACCTTTTGTATTTCTCTTTTTTTGTATAATTCATTTCTGAGTCTCTTTTGAGCTGTGAACAAAAAAAATTCCCTTAAACATGTAAAGACGTTACAGAAAATTTCAAAATAATAAACTTTCTTTTCTTTCCCCCATTTATCTGCCTTCTTTATCCATCCCAGTCTGCCAATCTCCTCCTCCCTTTTGTCCATCTTAGTCCCATGGTGAAGTCTCTGTATCTCACTCTCCACTTATGTGAAATCACAAAGCATCTCCTTGTAATAAAAACCAACTCCTTGTTAGGAGCACCTAAATTGTCAGGAGTTAGAAGTTAGATGCTTCTTCCTTGGTGAGATATTAATGCTGTTCAAATCCCAGCACTGACTTAATATATTCAGTATCAAGCTTCTGACCAGGCACATTTAAAGTATAACTTAAGAGGAAGTAGTTTATGAAGTCTGATATTTAGGCAGAGTTGACAATTGAATCAACAAAGAAGGCAGGTAATATAGAAACTCTCAGACATATCTACCAAACCATGCATCAACATTTTGAATGCATTATCTGTAAGGGACTACATATGCATTCTGGGTCTAATCAGTCTGACCAAAACATACTAAAATAATGCAGTTTGGCAAAGAAAAATTATAGTAGCTTTTTTGGGGAATTTATGAACTGACTGTTTAGGACAGCCTTACCTGAATGTGGCTCATCTGTGGAAGCTTGTCCTATCTAGAAACCATAGCAAAAGTTTGACATACCAGACCTAAGAAAACAGGTGGTAAACAACCATGGTAAATAATATGTAAGCACTTCTTAGTCTTGAGGTCAAAGGCAGAAAATGTTGATTTCTAAGCTACAGGCAAAGCAAGTATTCTTACCTTCCCAATATGGAAGAAGTTCATGGCTAGTATGTGTGTGTGTGTGTGTGTGTGTGTGTGTGTGTGTGTGTGTGTGTGTGTGATATCAGTAAAACAAATAATATGGCTATTTTTATCTAAAGTGCTCAAGGATCTTTGAAAGACAAGCCCGAACTATCAGAAATAAATACTTCCACTTCATACATGAAAATGGAAGTACAACTGAGAAATTAGAACTCTCAGCAAGAACTATATTCATGTCTAGTAACTTCACAGATATTTATTGGGCACTTAACATGTGATTTGCAAGATACTTTTAGGTTCTAAAATCAGGTTGAGTTTCTCTGTTCAGTACTATGAACTTTTAACTATAATAAGATTAATAAGTCTTTTGCAACATTAGCTTAATAATCTCCTTGAAAAATGAAATTGTATTTATATTTTATTTATCCAAGGAAGTAACACACTTTCTATAATGTAATGGAAATTTGGAACAGCTTTGCTCACAGCTGTCAAGAGATGAAGAAAACGAGAAATAAATCCATAATTGATTATTTTCTAACTGGTAGATTCACATCACAAACAGGCACTAACATTGTCCTTTATCAACATTCACATTGCCAACTGAACACAAATTATGAAGCAAGGAAATGTCAAGACCTGTGCTTTTTTTACAGACCCCAGTTTGTCAACATCCCTCAACTGTTTTAATGCATGTTCTTCAAGATAAGACACCACATTTATATATATATATATTCAGAATTGGCACAACAGCTTCAAACTGTCACTAGAGCTCTCCAAACCACAAACAGTGCCTCCACAGAGCAACTAAAGTATTTTAAGCAATTCTTTCACACAATGGTTTCTTTTCTGTTGACGGTTACTCTGCCTGGGACTGAAGGTCAAGGAAAATGTGAGCTGCAACCTTTGATACCTCTCAGCGGCTGGCTTCTGTGTCATCCCTCCCAGTCATCCAAAAGAGGGCCCTGAGGTTCATGCAACTGTGCTTTGTGCATTGGGTCACCAAGGAGTCAAAATACAAAGGCTCTCATTTCACACTTGGACTTTAATCTACATTTTAATTGTTTCAAAAGAAGTATTTAAGCACACTAGTACTTCTCAGTTTAAACCATGGCACATTCCAAGGTAAGTTTTATTGAATATTTAGCATGATTCCTATACCTCCAATGAAAATAATAAATGGCCCCCTCTTTCTAAAAATGCTCCCCTTCTTGATTAATATAAAGGTGAAAATAACCAAGATTTCTTAAAATCTCAAAGGTTATGGTATTGTGATAGATACTTAAGAGCATACTTTTTAGAGGTCAGGATAACTCCAGTTTAGATCCCAGGTAGGACCTGTGTGGCCTTAGAAAACTTTTTTTTTTTCCAACATTTTTTTTTAAAATATATTTTTATTGATTTTTTACAGAGAGGAAGGAAGAGGAATAGAGAGTTAGAAACATCGATGAGAGAGAAACATCAGCTGCCTCCTGCACACCTCCTACTGGGGATGTGCCCGCAACCAAGGTACATGCCCTTGACCGGAATCGAACCTGGTACCCTTCAGTCCACAGGCCGACGCTCTATCCACTGAGCCAAACCAGTTACGGCAAGCCTTAGAAAACTTTACCTAATTCTCTGAGATTTAATTTCTTCACCAATAAAATGTGAAGAAGAGAATTATATCTCACACACTTGGTGTGGTATTTAAGTGAGGTCAATTGTCTGGCATACCATGGACATTCAATAAATGTTAGCTCCCTTCACTGTAGTGTAAAAAAAAGAATAAGTTCACAAGGTTTATCTTTAAATATTTTTTCTATTCTTGAGGGAAATAACCACATTTAAATTATAATATAAAGAATTAAAATTTCTGAGGCAATTTGTAGGGCTCTTTACTTTTTGAAATAACAAATATGGTGGTTGACTAGCAATTCAAGAGGGAGGAGTAACCCACTTAACATTCTATTATTCAAGGTTCAGTGGTAAAATGAAGAAAGCCACATAATTATAATTATTATCCTTTAAAACAGTTTTTTTCTTATAGCAATATGAACCTTCACTTACAGTCAGAAAAGTCTAATGTGTTTTCCTTGAGCTTGTGAAAAAGAATCTGAAATTCTGCATCATTACCCAAACAGAAATTAAATTTTTTTAACTTAAATTCTAGACAGTGAAAAACATCCTGCAGTATTAAAGGGCAGTCCCCAGCCTCTTGGTGAAGAAGTAAGCTTAAACTCAAATCCCTGAAGATCTATAGCCAGATGAACACGGATTACGTCATTAAAGGGGCTCAAATCTCTAGTTCTAGCAGAGATGTCAAAGAATTACACCAGCCATGATGACCACAAAAACCAGTTTGTAACCACGGTTAACCGAACACTGGGGCAAGTTGAGAGGCCACCATGCAGTTTGGAGACAGTTAGATGATAGAATTGACAGATCTTGTGGTCCATCGGATGTAGGAAGAAGAGAGGAATCAGCATGATGGCCAGGTTTCATGTGTGACTACATAGGTGGCTAGGGGTGAGACTATTTATTGAGATCAGGACCACAGGAAGAAAAGCAGATATGGAGTTTTAGAAGAAGGAGAAGACGAGTGTAGTGTGGGATGTGTTTGAGGTGGGCAGGGGACATCCAAATGTAAGTAGTAAGTAGGATGTCATTATATGGTAAGGAGGAGACTGGAAGTACAGATTTGGAAGTATTAGAACATAGGCCATAACTGAATCCATGAGTGCGTACAAGATCACTCTAGAAAGTAATGTAGAGCAAAGAGAGGGAAAAGCATTGGAAAATGGTTCTAAAGATCCTTAAATTGGTCACTTAGGGGTGTTGCCTTATTAAAAAACTGAAATATTGAAAATATGTGCTATGATAGCATGAAGTAATGTTGTTTAACATCAACATAAAGCTGCCAACGCTGTAAATTAATTTTTGCTTTCTAGCGCCTTCAACATCCTTTAGTTATTATACACTGTGGTTTCCTCAAGTTACCACACACATTTACTCCCTGGGTGCTGAGGCCACTCAGTTTCGCTTTATGCCACACAAACAAGCGTGTGGCATGAGGTTAAATACCTCTGAAAACACTTCTCATTATTCATTTATGTTTTAGAAAACATAGGCTGGCACAACAGACCTTCTAATTTCTCATAGATAAAATTACCTGTGAAATGATTGATATTATACACATTTGACAACTGCCCATTTTTCAAATTCCTCTATAAACATTGGTGATCAAGACCTTCAAGAGACATCAAGACCTCACTAACCACAGGATCGCTATCTTTCCTCTTTGTCTGGTTCTATCAGTTATGAAAGACATTCTGCAAACTCTACACTCTCTATTATACTTCGCCACTGAAGTAGGATTCCATGAATGCATTGTGAATTAAGTATTAAAATAAACCTATGTGCCACAGACAAAATAATCTCAGGTCAGACATATTATTTTAAAATATATTTTATTGATTTTTTACAGAGAGGAAGGGAGAGGAATAGAGTTTTAGAAACATCGATGAGAGAGAAACATCGATTCAGCTGCTTCCTGCACACTCCCTACCGGGGATGTGCCCGCAACCAAGGTACATGCCCTTGACCGGAATCGAACCTGGGACCCTTCAGTCCACAGGCCGATGCTCTATCCACTGAGCCAAACCGGTCAGGGCAAGGTCAGACATATTTTAATACACAATTCTTAAGTTATTTTCTGCAACCATTAGCATTATCATAGTTGCTATATAACATGAGATTGACCCATTTTCTTCTGGAAAAATCTTTTAATATTCAAAAAATCTGAGTTGTCTCATAATATTTAGTTCACCAACCACTCCTATCCCTTGTCGTTAAAGCCAGGGTTCCAAGTTAAATTTTTTTTAGTTACCTCTTAAGCCTGGTGGCCTTATTGAAAATGCCTAATCCACAGTCAGCTTCACACACATAGAATTAATCTTCATTTATGTTTTCATGTATCCTAAAGTTTACTGTTGGAAAGCCATTGAATCCTCTTTATCAGCTACAGTATTAAATTCTATTGCTTAAAATATGTCTATTATAAAGTCAGATTGTTTCTGAACAAAGGTGAATAAGAATATAATGCTCACTATGATGGTATGGGTATAAAACACTTCTGTAACCTTTGGTATCTTAAGGTATTTTCATTTCCCCTGGGTCTAAAAGAAACCAAAATGGCATGTGCTGTCAGAGTATTTAGGCAGGAACTGACTCTGAAAGTCTTAGTTTACTAAGTTACTAAGAGTTTAGAAACCATGAAAGGTTGGATATCTTTGAAATATTTTCCTACCTGTGTTTCCAATAAGGTGTAAATAAAGCTAGATGGAATTTTTAAGGAATTGTCACTTTTAAAAACATAGAGTAGTTTTCAGACTCAGAAAAAAATAATAGGGAAATAAATACCTTGCTTTGATCCAAAAGGACTCAAATTGCTTCCTGATGATTAAGTGAATTATTTTTGCCTGGTATGAAAACAGAAAGCACATTACCTATCCCCCAAACATTCCAACTGGTTTGATTTCTCTTCATTAATATTACCTTTCTGCAGTGGATTGATGTGTGACTGGATGAACAATGATGACTGTGATCAGGTCTGAAGGACCAATCTTTCCAATCAGGCCTGGAGGTTCAGTATCCTATATAATAAAAGCCTAATATGCAAATTGACTGAACGATGATGGAATGATCAGTTGCTACGATGTGCACTGACCACCAGGGTGGCAGATGCTCAATGCAGGAGCTGCCCCCTGGTGGTCAGTGAGCTCCCACAGGGAGAGTGCCACTCAGTTAGAACCCGGCTCACAGCTGGCGAACCCAATGGTGGTGGTGGGAGCCTCTCCTGCCTCTGCTGCAGGCGGGCAATAAGGAGCGAGGGGTCCCAGACTGTGAGAGGGATGTCTGTAAGCTGGCAGGCAGACATCCCCTGAGGGGTCCCAGACTGCAAGAGGGGGCAGGCCTGGCTGAGGGACACCCCCCTATTTTCCTTATATTCTAGTTTCCTTATATTCCAGTCAGTCCAAATTAAAGAAAATGTTTTTTTTCTATCCTATGTATATAATAATACACACTATTTTAATATATTAACTTTCTATTTATCTTGAATAGCAATAGGCTAATCGGTCATAAAATTATAACCTCCAGGTTACTATAGGACTGTTTATTGCATTTTCTGTACTGTAATTTAACAATTTACTTGTCTATCTTCCTTAAAGAAGCAGCTTCTCGGGGATAAGAATACATGCAGAGGCCAGCTGGCATGGCTCAGTGTTTGAGCATCAACCTATGAACCAGGAGGTCATGATTCAATTCTCAGTCAGGGCACATACCCAGGTGGTGGGCTCAATCCCCACTGTGGGGCATGCAGGAGGCAGCCCACCAATGATTCTCTGTCATAAATGATGTTTTCATCTCTCCCTCTCCCTTCCATTCTGAAATTAATTTACATATGTGTATACTAGAGGCCCGATGCACAAAATTCATGCAAGGGGCTCAGCCCTCACCGCCCCAGCTTCATCTGGAAGGTTGTCCAGAAGGTTGTTCGGGTATTGGGTCTAATTAGCATATTAGCTCTTTATTATATAGGATACAAATGCTTGTAACTGCAACTGTGTTATTTTCCTCAAAAACAAAATAAAAGCATACAACATTCTTGCGATTATTATTGTTTGCTGTTTTAACTCTGTTAAATAGTCAGTATGTTATCATATGATGATATTAAGGGAATCGCTTCCAAATGTTGGACTTTCTATAATTATTGGTTTCTTTTTTTTAAATTAAATCTTTATTGTTCAGATTATTACAGTTGTTCCTCTTTTTTTCCCACATAGCTCCCCCCCCCACCCGGTTCCCACTCCACCCTCTGCCCTTACCACCCCCCCCCCCACTGTCTTCATCCATAGGTGTACGATTTTTGTCCAGTTTCTCCATGCATCCCACACACTCTTTTCCCACCGAGACTTGCCAGTCCACTCCCTTTCTATGCCCCTGATTCTATTATATTCACCAGTTTATTCTGTTCATCAGATTTTTTATTCACTTGATTTTTAGATTCACTTATTGATAGATGTGTATTTGTTGTTCATAATTTTTATCTTTACCTTTTTCTTCTTCTTCCTCTTCGTAAAGGATACCTTTCAGCATTTCATTTAATACTGGTTTGGTGGTGATAAACTCCTTTAGCTTTTCCTTATCTGTGAAGCTCTTTATCTGACCTTCAATTCTGAATGATAGCTTTGCTGAATAAAGTAACCTTGGTTGTAGGCTCTTGATATTCATCACTTTGAATATTTCTTGCCACTCCTTTCTGGCCTGCAAAGTTTCTGTTGAGAAATCAGCTGACAGTCGTATGGGTACTCCCTTGTAGGTAACTGACTGTCTTTCTCTTGCTGCTTTTAAGATTCTCTATTTGTCTTTTGCTCTTGGCATTTTAATTATGATGTATCTTGGTGTGGTCCTCTTTGGATTCCTTTTGTTTGGGGTTCTCTGTGCTTCCTGGACTTGTAAGTCTATTTCTTTCACCAGGTAGGGGAAGTTTTCTGTCATTATTTATTCCAATAGGTTTTTAATATCTTTCTCTCTCTCTTCTTCTGGCACCCCTATAATTCGGATGTTGGTTCGCTTAAAGTTGTCCCAGAGGCTCCTTACACTATCTTCGTATTTTTGGATTCTTTTTTCTTTTTGCTTTTCCGGTTGGGTGTTTTTTACTTCTTTGTATTTCAAATCTCTGACTTGATTCTTGCGATCCTCTAGTCTGCTGTTGGACCTCTGTATAATATTCTTTATTTCAGTCTGTGTATGCTTAATTTCTATTTGGTCCTTTTTCATATCCTCGAGGGTCTCACTAGATTTATTGAGGGTCTCACTAAAATTATCAGCAGTTTCTAGAAAATTCTTGAAAAACTTTATAACTGTGGTTTTGAACTCTATATCCAGTAGTTTACTTTCCTCCATTTATGTCATTTGTGATCTGTTTCTTTGTCTCCACATTTTGGTTGTTTCCCTGTGTTGATAGGGTGGCTTTGTGTGCTAGGTGTCCTATAGGGCCCGGTAGCTCAGCCTCCCCACTTAACAGAGGTGGACACTCTTGGTGCACCCCTTTGTGGGCTGTGTGCACAGTCTTATTGTAGTTAAGCCTTGACTGTAGTTGGTATCACTGGTAGGAATTGACCTCCAGGCCAATTGGCTGTGAGAATCAGCTGTGTCTACAGTGGGAGAACTTCTGTGCTGGAGACACCCTTCTGGGGCAAGACTTGCTTCAGTGGGGCTTTGGTGCTCACTGAGTCTGCCCCCTGAGTGTGTCCCTTATGGATCTGAGGAGCTGTAATCTGGATGGTTCCACTCTGACCACTGGGTACACTGGCACTTGGATCTCTAAGAAGGTGCTAATTTAGACTCTGCCTGAGGCTACCCAGCAGGAGCTATGGAGAGATCTGCAGATTACTCTTCTTTGTTTGGGATTTGGATGTTCCCAGATGAGGCCGAGCTGTGAAGCAATGCAAGCTGCAGTGGGGCCTTGGGCCTTCTTTTGGATGTTCTGGGTCTCTATGACCCAGTTGCAGTTTGTTAGGTAATTTTAGATTGCAAAGGGCCAGGTCATTCATATGCAAAAGCCTCTGCTAGCAGCTTGAGTAGGGCAGGGTCTCAGGGAATCAACAGGGTGGAGCAAACAGCTATGGCTGATCCTTAGTCCTGCCCTAAGAGGTCCCGGGTCTCAGTGTCCCACGGTAATCGCGGCAAGCACCTCTGAGAGAAAACCACCCTCGAGTTCCACCTGCTGCCAGACAGTCCAGTTTCTCCCCGTGTGAGTCTGGGTCCCCAGAGACACACCCGGAACTGTAGTTCAGAGCAGGTGGGAGCTTGAGACTCCCTCCCAATTGAAAAAGACAACCGTGTCCTCAGTTGCCAGTCCTTTCCATGCACGCCTTCGTACCTCTGCACTTTACTTCCGCACCTCCTCTGAATCTCAGTGTGCTTTTCTCTTTCCTTCTAGTTGTAGAATTTCCACTCAGCCAGCCTTCCTATGGTTCTGGATGATGTCCGTTTTGTCCTTTAGTTGTATTTTTGAAGTGGTTGTGCGAGGCAGCAATTTCCGGTGTTTACCTATGCCACCATCTTGGTTTCTCTTCAATTATTGGTTTCTTAAGGATATCTTCATTGATATCTAAATATTTCACCACATCCCTTTTTCTCACCTGAGAATAGCAACCAAGGTGTGTGCCCTTGACTGGAATTGAACCCAGGACCCTTCAGTATGTGGGCCAATGCTCTATCCACTGAACCAAACCAGCTAGGGTTTCTCTCTTGTATTTTGAGGTAGTGCACTAAATGATATGTTCTTTAATAGCTTATAAAATGTACTAGATATTAAATTTATATCAGCCCATGTTGCATGAAGGATACAAACAGGAACCTTACAAACCAATAGTGGTTTTGTTCTCTAAACTGCTACTTGTCTTGGGCTCCTATTTGATTGTTAAGCATAAGCAAAACACCTTTGAAATAATTCAGAAGTATTAATATATCACTGAATATATGTATAAATCAATGTATAGATTAACATTCATAATTTTTATTTCCATGAAGAAGCCATTAATAATAAGCTTATTTAAACCTCAGTCATTATATCATTTGTTCTTCTCACTGCTATGTCTGACCCAAGATGAAAATGAAAATATTGATTTAATTTTTACTTCTATCCTCAGTTTCTGGGCACCCATTTACTACCCCACCCCAAATGACTGTGGATTTGAATTCGATAGTTAAAATGTGGCCTCAAGAAAATTTCCAGAGCAGTATCATGTTATAAAAATGAGATACACATGCACACACACACATACACAAAAGAGAGATCCTATATGAGAACAAGATAAAGAAGAAATCTGAAAACCTTTTTTGCACTTTTCCAAGTAAAATAAAAAGAAAAGAAAAAACACAAAGTAAAAATTATATATATACATATAACCCTAATATGGAAATAGACCAACCGGTGGAACAACCGAACAACTGAAAAACCAAACAACCAGTCTCTATGACATGCAATGACCACCAGGGGTGCACATGGAACATGGCAGGCATTGGCTGTGGCAGGATGGTGGAGCAGGTGAGCAGGGATGCCAGACCAAGGTGGGGTGGCAGTCACTGTCATTGGGGCCTCTGGTGGTTACTGAAAATTCTTTTCTCCTGCGAGCCGCGGTCCCACCAGTGCTCACACCTACTGCCAGCGCCAGCCCCGCTTGCACCCGGTGCTAATGCCCATTGCTGGCCCCAATTGCTTGACACTGTCAGCTGGTCCAAGCAGCGGCTACTGGCCCTAATCACCCCTTAGGGTTTCTCTATCTTCCCTTGCTCCTGAGGGCCAATTGGGGCCAGCAGCTGCCTTTCACACCCACTGCCGGCAGCAATTCTGCTCACACCCTCAGCTGGTGCCAGCCCCAATCACTCTGTGCCATCAGCGGATGCAAGTGGGACTGCCAACAGACAGGGAACTGGCAACCAAGGCAGCAGGGGCCAGCAGAGGTGTGGAGGATGGGCCGAGATCCACCCCTGTGCCCACAGCAGCTTTGTGGCCCACAGTTCCTTTCAAGGTGCACAAATTCATGCACTGGGCCCCTAGTTATTAAATAAAATAGAAAAATGGAAAGAGATGCATTCTCTAAAATAATATCAGTTTGATGTAAAACTTTGTGAAGATGATGATTTTCAGTGACATTCAAGGTTTCTTTACTCCTGTTTGCTAATTTTTAATGAAATAGTGGAAGCAGAAGTAGTGACTACCAACGTGGACTGGGGTGATGGTGGCTTATATTAAAGTGCATAGATGGGGATGAACCTGTATTTTAGATTGATCATAGTTCAGAGAAAGAAAGAAAACTGGTTCATTATTTTCAAAAGAGTAACTATAATTTTCATATGTTCTACTTTCCCAAATATAGAGTCTTATTCATCTTTGTATCCCATAGAATTTCTTCACATTAACAATTATTAATAAACTAGAGGCCCCGTGCACAAAAATTTGTGCACTCAGGGGGGCAGGGTCCCTCAGCCCAGCCTGTGCTCTCTCTCAGTCTGGGACCCCTTGGGGGATGACCACCTGCTGGCTTAGGCCTGCTCCCCAGGGGATTGGGCCTAAGATGGCAATCAGACATCCCCTGGCAGCCCGGCAGCCCTCAGGGGATATCCACTTGCTAGTGGGAAGCAGATCTAAGCTGCAGTCGGACATCCTTAGTGCTGCTGAGGAGGCAGGAGAGGCTCCCACCACCACCGCTGTACTGGCAGCCATCAGCCTGGCTTGTGGCTGAGCAGAGCTCCCCCATGTGGGAGCTCCTGCATTGAGAGTCTGCCCCCTGGTGGTCAGTGTGTGTCATAGTGAACAGTCATTCCCAGTCTTTCTGCTGTTAGGGTCAGTTTGCATATTACCCTTTTACTATATAGGATAGATGCCTGGTGCACGGGTGGGGGCCAGCTGGTTTGCCCTGAATGGTGTCCTGGATCAGGGTGGGGGTCCCGCTTGGGTGCGTGGCCAGCCTGGGTGAGGGGCTGATGGCTGTCTTCAGGCTGCCCGCACCCCCTTCAGGTTGGGGGTCCCCACTGGGGTGCCTAGCCAGCCTGGATGAGGGGCTGAGGGCTGTTTTCAGGCTGGCCATACCCCCTTCAGGGTTGGGGTCCCCACTGGGGTGCCTGGCCAGCCTGGATGAGGGGCTGAGGGCTGTTTTCAGGCTGCCTGCACCCTCTTCAGGGTGGGGGTCCCCACTGGGGTGCCTGGCCAGCCCAAATGAGGGGCTGAGGGCTGTTTTCAGGCGGGTGAAGCCTGCAACTGAAGCTCCCATTCTCTCCTTTTTTTATTTTCTTTTTTTTTAATTTTGGGATTTATTTACCTTCTGTAATTGAAACTTTGTTGCAGCTCCAGCTCCGAGGCCGGCTGGCTGAAAGCAGGTATCTGGGGTTTGTTTAGCTTCAATAATTGCAACATTGTTGCTTAGATTGGATCTCAGAGCTGGGCTGTGGCAGGTGGGGAACCTTGGCTTCCTCCGTCACTGGAGCAAGCAAGCCTCATGTTCGCTTCAGCTGCCTGGCTGCCGGCCGCCATCTTTGTTGGCAGTTAATTTGCATATTGCTCTGATTAGCCAATGGGAAGCGTAGCGGAGGTATGGTTAATTACCATGTTTGTCTATTATTAGATAGGGATAGGATGATGGTTCAATTGAATGATAAGTTTGTTTTATTAGCAAGTCTTGGGAATGATAGGTTTTGTAACTTGGATCTAGTTCCTATTATATTAAGAAATTAATGCTCTAAAAGTATACAGCTTTTTAAAAAATATGTATTTCTCCATAATATACTTATTTTAAATAATAAAAGTACAATTTTAGTTTCTTTGAATAATGTAGCTCTTTGGGCATTTAATATTTTCAAACTTAACACAGCTTTTATTCGGCTGCCTTTGGTAAGGATAAGATTAAGTAAATTTATAAACTGAAAATTATACATAAACATAAGAGTGCACATGCAGTTTGGACATCTTTAACAAATCTATTCTGAAATTGTTATATTCTAAGACCATACAAGAAAAATCATTTGTTTTATAAGGATGCCTCCAACAAGCTGTAACTTATGACTTCACTCCCAACAGCCTCGTTTAGGATAGACTTGGACTCACAAACACATAATTAAATGCTTTGTCAAATAATAAAACACCTTGATTCCAGAGGCAGACTTAGTCACCAAGATTAAAACATGGAAAATAACAAAAAGGGGTCTTAAATTCTATTTTAAAATTCACAAAGGGTCACTGCCACCAGAAATATTTATCACCGAAGGTTTGACTTTCTGCTTTTCTGTATTGCTATCTTTTGCACCAGTTGTGTTATGAAATATGACCACATCAGCTCTAAAGGAGAAGATCATCCCATCCAATCAAGCAAAATCAAACAACATGAAAAGTCCTTACTCTGTGCGGTGGACAATTGTCCTCCAACTGTCAGATGGCTATGTTTCAAGGATTCCTTTAATAAGGATATCTTAGTGAAAAAGATTGATTATATTTTTCAAAAAATATAAAAAAGCCCAACAGCATTATGCTGAAATCACATACAGAAACATATGAATTTGAAAATAAAAACAGCAGATTGAAGGATTCATTATTTGGAAGCAAATTACCTTCTTGAAAATAGTAACCCTACCATGCAAGTGTGTATTAAACTATAAAAAGCAGTGTTTCTTTTGTAAATTCCTGCAGTGTAGTCCAGGAATATGCTGCTAAAATGCTTTTGATGGAATATTCAAGGATATGGGAAGTATGGCTGGTAACAGGACTATATTTTTTAAGAGCATATTATACTTAAACAACATGTCTCAACTTCTCAGTGAGTCCTTAAAAGCTGCCTCTCATGTATTCAGTAAATATAATTTGAAAAGTTACATGAAATATGATTTCTCATCACTAAAAAGTGCTGGGTCACAAAATAAGGAGATATTGAGTAACTAAATATTGTCTAGCTACTTTCCTTCTTGCTTAATACTAAATAAAGTAGCCACAAAGAATGAGTTCATTCTCATTATCCACAAGCAGGAAAAAAAAAAATTAAAAACAGCACACACACACACACACACACACACACACACACACACACAAGAACAGAGAACACCTACATTAAAATACATTATGGGATAGAGATATGAGAGAGGTTGTATTCTCCTGACATTACTTTGCCAAAGTATTTTATAAAAAATAAATGTTTTTTTTTACATGGCCAAAGATTATTTAACAACAGTTAAAGGTAGATCTATAAAAGAAAACATGACTTTGAAGAGGAAGATATTTCAGTTTGTGTTTCTTCATATAAGATTCAGAGATGGAACTACCATTTCTTTTTTCTTTTTAAAAAAAATATATTTTATTGATTTTTTACAGAGAGGAAGGAAGAGGAATAGAGAGTTAGAAACATCGATGAGAGAGGAACATCCATCAGCTGCCTCCTGCACACTCCCCACTGGGAATGCGCCTGCAACCAAGGTACATGTCCTTGACCGGAATTGAACTTGGGACCCTTGAGTTCGCAGGCCTACACTCTATTTGCTAAGCCAAACTGGTCAGGGCTGGAACTACCATTTCTATAGCACTGGTTGCTAATTGAGCCTATAGGAACATCAGCTTTGGTTGGTCTAAATCAGCCGTGGGCAAACTACGGCCCGCGGGCTGGATCTGGCCCGTTTGAAATGAATAAAACTAAAAAAAAAAAAAAAGACCATACCCTTTTATGTAATGATGTTTACTTTGAATTTATATTAGTTCACACAAACACTCCATCCATGCTTTTGTTCCGGCCCTCCGTTCCAGTTTAAGAGCCCATTGTGGCCCTCGAGTCAAAAAGTTTGCCCACCCCTGGAAATGAAAGATCTGAGAGTGAATTTTTACATGTCAAATTAAAACATCACACGTTTAAAAAAATAATATTTGCAAAATCTAGTAAATAACTATTTGACATTTGGTAGTACTTAAATGGATAACAAAAAGAAGACAGCCTGTGCAATTATTCCAGTATCTTATACCCTGTATCCATTGTTTAAGGGGGAAAATTAACAGACATATCTCAATGTATTAAATGTATAAATCCTGAATTAACCAGATTTTTTTTTTAGTCTTCTATATTTTCTAAATGTTAAGTGTAGGGCTCAGCAACATGACCCCTAGACCACAGGAGGTGCTAGTGAAAAATGTACTCACAAGTTCTATTGCAGTGATGGCGAACCTATGACACGCGTGTCAGAGGTGACACGCAAACTCACTTTTTTGGTTGGTTTTTCTTTGTTAAATGGCATTTAAATATATAAAATAAATATCAAAAATATAAGTCTTTGTTTTACTATGGTTTCAAAGATCAAAAAATTTCTATGTGTGACACAGCACCAGAGTTAAGTTAGGGTTTTTCAAAAAGCTGACATGCCAAGCTCAAAAGGTTCACCATCACTGTTCTATTGTGACAAAAAGTCTTACTGTGTAGAAAACTATGTAGATTGTAATCTGATAAATTCTGTGAGCAAAAGAAGTAAAGCAATTAAGTGTTGGCAATCATGTTTTGATGAAGAATATATAAATTGTTCTGTGGTTCTGAAAGGTTGAGGGTGTGGGGATATAGAATAATAAATTTATAAAGCAAAGTTCATTTCCAAAATGGTTCCAAGAAGAGACTTAGTCCATTGTTTCACAACTTGTCTGAATGCAAGAATCACTGAGCATTCTTATAAAAAATACAGATTCCTGCCCAGCCAGTGTGGCTAAGTGGTTGTGCATCAACCTATGAACCAGGAGATCATGGTTTGATTCCCCGTCAGGGCACATTCCTGGGTTGCAGGCTCAATTCCCAGTGAGGAGTGTGCAGGAGGCAGCCAATCAATGATTCTTTCTCATCATTGATGTTTCTATCCCTCTTCCCCTCTCCCTTCCTTTCTGAAATCAATAAAAATATATTTTAAAAAATACAGATTCCCTATGATGTCCCCTGCCCTAATTCTGATCCAATAGGGCTAGAGTGATAATCGGTGTTTCGTATAAGACTTCAGGTGAGTTGTATAAACAGGGTCTTCTAGGGTTTAGGAAACCCTTTTAATTGTTTAACCTTGCACCTGACCAACATGCCTGAAAACTAATCATTCTGTAGAGGTGGAAGAGGGCATAGAGGGGAAAAATGGTCCTTGAAAATTGTAATTAATAAAACAAAATTTTAAAATAAGACTTTTGCCAAAGGATCAAACAAAAAACAACACATTGCTATTTTTGTTTCAGGGATATACTTTTGAAAACATGATCTATCCAATCATGAAATTTTCTGTATATAAATATTCACATAAAAATCCCTTTTAAAATTATTAAGGAAGACTAGTTTGCCTAAATAATTGCTATACTTTTTCCATGTAGATACTGAAAAGTTATATAACTGAACATATTCCTTCCTATTTTTAATTGGCAGTCATGAATCTTAAATCCAAATTTGAAGCTCAAATTTGAAATCTCAAATGAAGTTAACTATGCTAGTCCTAACAGTATATAAACATAGGCATCCAACATAAATCCACACAGATATACCCACACACACTCACTCTGGCTTCTCTTTTTATTCTCTCTTATATACTAAAAAATAATCATTATTCTTATCTTCTATTCTTAAGATTTTAAAATAATTCAAGTATTTTGTGCAATAAAGAAGGATTTTCTATTCTACTAATACTGTAATAGTACTAACTAGCAACAATTTATTGAATATTTACATTTGAGCTCAATTATCAGGTGAGATTGCTATAACCATTTCTGTATTTATGAATGAAGAAATGGAAGTTTAGAGGGGTTAAATAACTGGTCCGCAGTGTCACTGCTAGTAAATGTCAGATGAGGGTTTTTAAAACTTGGTCCTAGGTCATATTTTAATCTCATATACTAACCACTAACCACTATGGTATGTTGTAAATGTCAAACATTGTGATATTAAAGAAGCCAGTAAATTCTATCACTTTTGACAGTGTGATTATTTGAAATCATAAACAAAGAATTGTGATATATCAGTCTTTTTTTAATTTAAATTATTTATTATTTAACATATTACATAAGTCTCCTCTTTCCCCCATTGACCTCTCCCCGGCCGCCCCCAACCCCCGGCACATGGCCTTACTCACCCCCAACCCCCTCCGCCCCGTCCTGCCAATCTGTGTCCATTGGTTATGCTCATATGCATGTATACAAGTCCTTTGGTTGATCTCTTACCTCCTCACCCCCCACCTTCCCTCATAGGTTGGACAGTCTATTTGATGCTTCTATGACTCTGGTTCTAGTTTTGTTCATCAGATTATGTTGTTCATTATATTCCACAAATGAGTGAGATCATGTGATATTTATAGTATCTTTCTCTGACTGACTTATTTCACTTAGCATAATGCTCTTCATACAGAAGGCCAAGAGACATATGTAAACATGCTCAAAGTCACTAAGCATCTGAGAGATGCAAATCAAAACAACAATGAGGTACCATCCCACACCTGTCAGAATGGCTATCATCAACAAATCAACAAAGGACAAGTGCTGGAGAGGATGTGGAGGAAAAGGAACACTCGTGCACTGCTGGTGGGAATGCAGACTGGTGCAGCCACTGTGGAGAACAGTATGGCGTTTCCTCAAAAAACTACAAATGGAACTTCCATTTAACCCAGTGATCCCACTTCTAGGAATATATCCCAAGAAACTAGAAACACTAATCAGAAAGGATATATGCACCCCTATGTTCATAGCAGCACAATTCACCATAGCTAAGATTTGGAAACAGCCTAAGTGCCCATCAGCAGATGAGTGGATTAGAAAACTGTGGTACATCTACACAATGGAATACTATGCTGCAGTAAAAAAGAAGGAACTCTTACCATTTGCAACAGCATGGATGGAACTGGAGAGCACTATGCTAAGTGAGATATATCAGCCTTCATGTTCCATCTTCAGTAGTTGATATCTGTCCCTTACAAACATAGCTAATACTCATTCCACTAGAGATCATGACTTCTTCTTTTTACTAGATACCAAAACAATTCAGGAGCTCAGTTTACAGTTGTGAGAAAGGAAATTGCCCCCCAGAAATCAACTTAAAAAACAAAGAAACAACTACCAATTAAACAACAACAAAAAATTACTCTCCTATTACTTAACCATTCTAGAGTAAAATGCAATATCCCTGGTCTGCTTCACTATTGGGTTACCTCATCACTAACCAACTCATAATGTGTTCCACTCCAAGGGCAGACAGCTGAAAGAGATGTTCCAAAATATGTATAGTGAGTGTACCTTACCTGATTCCCCTCAGATTCAAACACCTAATTCTAAGCTGCCATGTGCCCAAAGCACACTCTGATATATCTGCCTTAACATAAAGTTAGTTTCTTGCAATACTCTCCTTTGAAAAAGTGAATCTGAGAATGGCAAGTAGAAGGTGACCACCTACCTCTCCTGTGAGTGGTAAGCACCAACCAGACTGTGGATTCCTGGAATACTGCCATGAAGACAGGTGGTCCTGTCATGGCTATACAGGGCTCATATTTCTAAGTGCTGAGAGAGTTCAGCAATAGATGACATAACATACATGGCTACAGATTTAAGGAATTAGTTTAAGTCAAGTATCCATCAGTTCTATTTTCCAGCATTTGTTCTCTGGAGTTAGAAACTGAGTTTTCAGATGCTCTAGTCTATCAAGGCATGTCATGTTAGGCCTCAAAGCGTTGTATGGAATTTTGTAAAAAGCCTGTTCCTCATTTCCATAGGGAAGTGAAGGCTCTTCTTATAAATATGAACCATAAAGCCTGGCAATTTATACCAGTTTTCTTAAGCTATTTATTAGCAAAAGTGAAACAACAGGAACCAGTTTTAACCTTGCTTGCATTACATATGCAGTCTGAAAATGCACTTCCTTGCTTTACACATACAATTTGATAGACAAAGTTAACCATCTTCTTTAACAGTAACTTCTCATTATAAAAGTGAATTAAGATCATGCAAATTCCACAAATGCCCACTTTGCACAAGCCAGAAATCACTACCATCCTATCAATCACTATCAAGTCATGCTGCTTTATTAGCTTTCACATCTAATCAATCATAAATTCGGACTGCTTGAACTTCCTAACAATTTCTCAAACCCATCCTTTTCTCTCCATCACCACTGACATGGCCATTGTTCAGGCTCTACCATCATATCCAGTCCAATTAATTACTACTGTCTCCTGAGTCTAGCTCTTTCCATCCATCCTGCATATGACTGTCATGGTGTTACTTCTAAGAGCCAGGCCTAATGATGTCCCTGCCTGATTAGAGTCCTTTAGTGACACCTAACAGACCGAAAAGGATAAATCCTAACTGCTTAGTATGTCACACGAAACCCTTTAAAATCTGGCATCTGCATACCCTTCCATTCTGACCTCTCATCACTCACCTCACTCCTTCATCCTATGGATTAGCGAAATGCTTCACACTTAGTGGACAATCAGTATTTTTTGGACCAGTAATTGAGTTGTTTAAAGACACTGATGCAGAGAAAAGTTAAGTGACCTGCTCACTATTGATGCAAGCTGCTGTGGCTGCTAAATATTGTTTTACAACTTTCTAAATACATCAACTAATAAAAGAGGTACGCAATTGTATTGCTCTTCACATGCATCCATTAGCTCACATTTTAAAGAGACGAGTGTTGGTCCCAAGTAAAACTTCTTCCTCCCGTCAATAAGACAGATGATAAAAATTGGATGAAAATGTGGTCAGTCTCTGAATCAAGTTCAGAAGTTGCTCCAGTGTTCACATTCTCTATTAATACCTTCCTTGATTTGGCACTTGACTCCATAGACACATCTATTCCAATATGTGCTGTGAGTTGCTTTCTATATGCTTCCCCTATGGGCTCTTTCAGGGAAATTGCCAGATTTCAAGTGAGGTGCTGGAGAAATGTGTGGACTCCAAGCAACTGTGTGCTCCTTTGCCATGATCCCTTATGTCTTTGACAATTTGCAATTTTATAACTCACGACATAAACATAATTTTAAAATAAGTTTATTAATATGTTCTAGCTCTCATAGGAAATTTCACAGTGCTTAATGCATTTAATAAATCAAACGAAAGCAGAATGTGATATAATAGACATAAAAGGCTTTCCCTGGATCAAATTTAAGTTCACAAATGAGCCAGGAGACTTGACCATTGGGAAGGCAACCAGAATGTCTGTGGGGGAGAAAGGACAATACACAAACAATTGCACACAGTTCAATGTTAAAATGACTCCCGCCAATTTCCCCTGACATATGGATGCAACTAGCTAGCCTCTTATGTTTATGTTTCATTTACTCTAAATCTTAGAACTTTTTAATGTTACCCTTTGACAAGGACCATCATAGAGTGATAATATTTCAGGCTCATGTAACTTCAAAATAGTGAATCATGATTCTTTCTGAATGAACACTTTAAAGCTCCAGTTGCTTTTTCTCTGTTCTTGCCAGCATCCCCAGGCATGTGCAGTAAATTAAATATGATTCCTGCCCTTGGTATTCAGTGCCAATATGTGTAGGAAATTAAGCCTTGTACTATTCTCTCAATCTTCTCTTCACTTTTGAAATCTACAATTGTGGTTTTGTAAAAGTCAAAGATATGGCCAACTATGTCAATAAATGTTGTGAGAATCCTTAAGACTATCACTTTCAATTAACTTTATTAAAAACATATCCTATGCACCACCTTACGATAAAAAAGTCTCTATGTACAAAAGGATAATTTTCTCTAATCATAGGGAAGATTCAACCAATTTTTCTCTGTCACATCATTAAACTGTATGGTTATATTGATAAATTAGTGGGTGGACAATAATGCTGAAAGGAGAAAAAGAAGATATGAAAGTTTTAATTTCACTGATACACTTGTAAAGTCAAGATATTTTGGTTGTATTTGGTATTACAAAGTCCAGTACTAGTTTAAATATAAACTAGTTCACAGAAAGCTACCTAATTTCCACTAACCTTCAAATCCCAAATCTGGAAATTAAAAGCGTTGGATTGAACCATTTAATCACTGTTTCCTAAACTCTCTTCTACTTTCAGCACTCTGCAATTTCATTATTCTTCTTATACATTATAATTTCTAAATCCCAATGTGCTAATTTTCATGCATGTCAGAAGTGTCTAATTTATTTTATTTATGGCTCAATGTTAAAAGAAATATTTTCTTTACATGAACATTGAGGGAGCATAACATTTTCTTGTTACTCAGAAAGAAGAAGTAAACCCCAGGTGGATGAGATACATTATAAAATCTCTTACAATTATTGTTACTTATTTATCATGATCACATAGTGAAAATGGAGGGCCTGAATATTTTATTTCTGATTGGTCAAACAGCTTTTCTAGAATAAACGTGTTTTCATTGGCCTTTCAAGACAATAAAAAAATGTTGAAAGATTTACAATGGCTATATCTTTATGTAGTATTTATTACTAAAAAGCTCAATGCTTTAAAAATATGATCTAAGTAATCTTCATGTTTAGAGTAGAAATAAGTTTTTTCTATGTATGAATATGATGGAGCTAAAAAGTGCCCTGATTCTCTGCTTAAGAACAGCAATTGACTCCAAATGCTTTCAACTGAGTATTGAAGAAAACATTGTACAGTAGGAACTATCTCAGGATATCTGCCTAGCCCATATCATTTTTCTTGAGAAGATCCTCCAGTGTCACTTAGCAGCCATTTTTGTAGTTTGCTCTTGCCCTTGGTTGATTGGACCAAGAATGAAAGCTCTCCTTTAACATAATCAATCCATTTGCTAAGTTCTCACAATCAATATTCCCAAGATTGGGTCAAGAGACACTGGCCAGTTAGTCAGAGTCACTCATGCTGGAAGGCCATGCAACCTAAAAATGGCTGGTGTGGCTCAGTGGTTAAGCATTGACCTATGAACCAGGTAGCCACAGTTTGATACCTGGTCAGGGGATATACCTGGGTTGCGGGCTCAATCCTGGGTGTGGGATGTGCAAGAGGCAGCCGATCAATGATTCTCTCTCATCATTGATGTTTCTATCTTTCTCTCCCTCTTCCTTATTCTCTGAAATCAATAAAAATATATTTTTTAAAAAGATGAGTAACAGGTTCAGTTCAAAGTATTACGAGATAAAGGAGAAAGGAAGGGAGACAGGAAAGAAGAGACAAAGAGAGCTATATTACTACCTTTAGGTTATGATAAGAAAATCTACATCTCTGATAAATTCTTCTTAACTAAATCTAGTTTGAGTTGATTTTTATTCCAGGTAACAAATCCTTCCCTAAGACCCAGTGACTTTAATTCAGTCCATGATTCTCTTCCTAAACCTTTTTTTACTGGGCCAAGGTGGTATCTAGTTACTCCTAGAAACATTTTCAAAAGCAGATAAGGCGACTAATAGGTATAAGATAGTTAACTAATTACATAAATGTTAGCTCTGACCAATTACATTTAATAAAGTATGACCTTTCTTTCTAAAAAGATCACTGTCCTTCCTAGTCAACATAAAGAAATAAAGAGTCTAGACTCTAGAGAGTGACTCCAGACAGATCCTTGATTTTCCCTGGCACTACTAACTGTTACAAGAGAGCATCTATTATGAAAAAGTGATGGAAATTAAACCTGATCCATAAGAGTTTTTGTTATTTCTAATTACTTCCTAAGACCAAAAAAGTACAAAGCTACTTTAAAACACTTTTTTATTTTATAAATTTTAACAAATTAGCATGGGAAATGGTTTAGCAAGTAAAAATTTTGAAAAAGTATGAGAATTTTACTTCTGACTTCAATAATTGATCCCCTATCCCAAATTCTTTTGCTGTGTATATCCCTCTGGTTATATGGGTACATAAGGGTATATAACATCAACTAGAAAAGCAGAACCATTATGAATGACACAAACAATAGTTTTATAATGGAGGTTTGACCTTACGCAAATGTGGGAGCTGATGATACAATCTTTGCTTCTGTATCTGGTGCTAGGCCTGAAGATGGCAGGAAGGAAAGAAAGATGGGCCTGAATTGGAGAGAGCAAGGATATACTGGAACCAAAGTCAGTTGCTCACAGCCTCCAGTTTTGATGATGTGGGTGTCCTGCAGAGGAGCTGGCTCAGGAGTTAGAGCAGATGAAGATCTGGCAGGAGCTGCAGGCCACCACAGCCCCACACCCACAGGTGAGCCAGCAAAGAGCAGCAACATGCAACAGTTGCCGGCAGAGCACGGAGCTCTGAACTACCTTCCAAACAGAAAAGAACAAAGCTTTGTGGGTTGTATGGTTCATTTTTATTTCAGATAAATCAACTTGTCTCCTACTGTTGGAGCTGTTTCCTCCAACACCGTTTCTTAATGTTTGAAAAGTCATGAACCCACATGAGAATGTGTGATATGCACTTTCCTCTAAAAAATAGAAATAAATATGCATTGATATACAATATCCCTGCCTTTCCTTCACTTCCACCGACCAAATCTTACGCAGAATGTCAACTGCCTCTCACATTAACCTGGAAGTAGGTAGGCAAGGATTTCCGGGGGAAGTTATTTCCAATGTAGCTAAATTAACATAATGCAAATCCACCCCGCTATGGTTGTTGCTTGCTCACATCCTCATCACTGGGTTACAAAGCCCAAATTTTAAGTTCTTAACATTTTTTCAAGCTATCTTTGTTGTTGAAACAAGAAAAATTATAACATGGCCATGTTTCAAGTTTTCATTTTTCTCACCAGGAACCTATGCTAATAGGTAAATAATTAATATTAATAGTTCATGTTAATGATATCTGAATTGAATTGAATTGCATTTAATTTAGTTAGGTACTCTGCAACCCAGAACCTGGTACTTAATCTGATTCCTTCATTTTATTCATGTCAGTGTCCCTTGATCATCAGGTTGAGCACATATTTGTTTCTCATTTCCTGTCACTTCCCAGCTCTTTCTGGAGTAATTGCCAATGATGTACAACACAGTGCAACTTACTCTTGGTTCCCATGGCTCTTTAAATTGTTCCAGTTGTAAAGAGAGGGTGTCTGATGACAAATAGCTTGAACTTCTAACATATCCATCCAAATAAAAACTGTGTTACTGGAGTTGTTGTATTGACTTGTTTGAAGACATAAACACAGCACTTAATTTGTTTTACACTTTGGCTACTTGCAAAGCTTTGTGGATTGTATGGGTTCATTTTTATGTAAGATAAATCGATTTATCTCCTACTGTTGGAGCTCTGTCTCCTCCAACACACTTTCTTAATGTTTGAAAAGTCATGAACCCACATGTGAATGTATAATACACACTTTCTTCTAGAAAAATACAAATAAATATGCATGATATACAATTTTAGAGGAGTCAGGGACCCTCAAGACCCATCTATAGATCCTTGGGAATACTCTTAGACCCCAAATTAAGGCATCCTACTCTTGTTTAATGACGATGGTTATGAAGAATACTTGAAATCTATAGGATATTAATTTAAATGTATCATATTACATTGAAATCCCCTTGAGGTGGAGATGCTTATGTCACATTTTTAAAAGACCTATCAATATCTACATTAGGGAGTCTCTGTCATTTTGAAGCTGGGGTTTAAAAGCTGCATCTCTCCATCCAAACTGTTTCTTTTATATTTTTATTACTGTTAGAACCACCAGTGTTCTAACAAAGTGCCTTAAACTTAACCTATGCATTTTAATACATTTTACATCACCAAACACTAAAGGCATAAGGGGGTGGGCAAAAGTAAGTTTACAGTTGTAAGTATGTTAAATGGAAAGGCTACTCTTGTATTATTATTTGTTAATTATTATATTTGTATTTCACTATTTCTTATGAAAATGTTTTCAAGTTTTCTATTCATAGTTTTCCATTTCATTCATGGGCCGTACAGTTCTTTTTATTCCCATGCAGTGCTAACATCAAGGTTTATAGGCAATCTCCACAAAAAAGGAAGATAGTTTGGTTTAATAATTAAGCCTGGTTGCATTTAGAAAGTAGGTCCCCAGAATTGTAAAAATGCCCAGTTTTGCATGGAGAATGTTTTTCAGCCTATACATATCTGTATAGAGTGTACATCACCTAAATCACAAAGTGAGGTCCTGATTTGTAATTTGTTCTGGCACGAAATTATGAGTGTAACATCTGTTTTGCACATGTTTCACCTTTTTACTCCTTTTTCTCATTACTATAATTTTTACCCCAAGATTTTCAACTGAAAATGTTTTAAAATTTCAATCCTTATTCTTAAAGAAAAGGGATTTTTAACTCAATAAAAATGTTAGAGTATTAATGTGAGGAAATCCATGGATTAGAAAACAGGAAGGATTTATATAGTGTTTTTTTTGGTCTAAAACTGACTTCTCTTTGCTGAGGTGGTGAGGGACCATATACAGAATTACTACAGTATTATCTATGCCCTCCTGATAGCTGTGGTCTTGCTGCACATGTGGCATTTGTACAGATCAAGGGATGTGGGCACCAGGCCATCCTGTGTGGTATGGCTTTGGGGATCAGCCAGAACTCTGTCTCATTCAGCTCCATCCAGGTGACTCCCAGACCAGTAAGGAAGAGGAGAAATGATTGAGGGACTAGTATGGATATGATGCGTGGAAGGTAAAGCCCTCACAGTAAAGTACTGTGGGTGGAGACAAAAGATATAGTATATGCTAAAGAACTGACTAATTTTTTTCACATACTTACCCATTTCAGATGTCTAGCTAGTAAACAGGTTTTTTAATCCCTTGTCTCAGAGAATCTTGAAATCATTTCCTTCACTCTCTGAGGAGATTCAGCTGGGTAATTGGGAGTGGAGGAAAGAAAAGGGTGGTTCTAGGAAGAGAGGTTCCCTGGGGTTGGACACTGGATACAAAGAACTGTGTGTGTGTGTGGGGGGGGGGGGGGGTGGAGGGGAGGAGGAAGGAGAGGAAGGGGAGGCGGATGAGTTCCTTGCAAAATCACATACATATGATACCACTATGTGAAAACAGGAACCACCACTCATCAGAGACCAGAAACAAACAAACATGTCAAAAAGTTCAAGGGTCTTATGTTGAAAGGGCTACTCTTCTATGAATCTGCATTATTGAGATTTCTAGAAGGCTTACTTTCTTTTTAAATTAAAAACATGTTCACACCCTGGCCAGTGTTTCTCACTGGTTAGAGTGTCGGCCCATACACCCAAGGGTCAAGGGTTTGATTCCAGGTCAGGGGTATGCACCTGGATTGCAGGCTCGATCCATGGCCCCAGGGTGTGTGCAGGAGCAGGATACAACCAATTAATGTGTCTCTCTCACATCCATGTTTCTGTTTCTCTCTCTCTCTCTCTCTCTCTCTCTCTCTCTCTCTCTCTCTCTCTCTCTCTCTCTAAAAATCAATGGAAAAAATACCCTCAGGTCAGGATTAACAGAAAACACACATACTCACAAAACAAAGATGATAACCTATTTTAGCTCTGTTTTTCATAATGAAGGTGATTAGAAGAAGGCCAGTTAGAGCTTCAAGCTCTCTTTCCCCTCATTACCATATGAATTCATCTCAGCACCATGGCAAGGTAACTTTAACTGTGTACGCACTTGCATTCCCTAAAGCATTCCTTAAAGTGCAATCCTCTATGTAAACTAATGCTAAACATGAAAAAGAAACCAAACATGTTAAAATACAAGGTGAAAATTAATAAGAAAGAATTCTCAGAGTAACTTTTTAACATATTCAATATTGTGGATTTGTGCAAATTTATCAAACTTCTAATTTCTCTCTACAGCTATAATTGAGAAGCTCTAATGTGGGAGATGTCAATTTTGCAATTGTTCTATTCTTTGAGAAGTTCTATCAACTGAAAATATTAATTGAATGACTCTGGGTGAGGAAATCACTAATGAAAACAACCGGAAATTCATTCTAGAGCAATGCTGTAATTTGGTTGAATTACATCCCTTTCTAAGACACATTCGAAATTAACATATAGGAGAGAGGAGTAAGTTGTGTTTTGAGAGTATTTCTTTTACAAAACTATAACTACAGAAAAGGTTAGGAACATAAAGGTTCCTAAATCTGCTAATTATACCACATATAGGCATTTTTAATGAAGGAGGCACAGTAATTGCTACCCTGGAGTAGTAAAGTATACAAACCTATTTATTTTTGTTTGAAATACACACAGCTGTCCCTTTGAGAGCCTTCAGGAAGTGAAGTTATATGACTCACCAGCACAGGAAGTTCCCAGCATTTATGACTTAAAAACACAATTCCTCCTCCCTGCCCCAAGTTCTTTATACTTAGTAGTGAATCGCTAAATTTGAAAATGCTGTCTTATTACTGAAAAATTACACTACATCTGTCATCTAAAGACTTCTTTTATATTCAACACATTTCTGAAAACCAGAGTGTAAATATGGGTGTAAAAACACTCCATTAGCCAAGTACCTTGTAAGTAGCTTTAAAAAAATAAACTTTCAAAGACATTGAAGCCATGCTTGTTTGGAGCTTAGACCTACTTACCCTTCATCAGTAGTTTACTTTTAATTGATTGAGAATTATGCCTCGGACAGTTAATAAGATACATGAGAGTATAACTATAAAAAATGAAACAGATTTTTCTCTTCCATAAATGGAAATTTGGCATTCTATTCATTATCTTGTATGGCTAGTAATAATATTTTCCCTGGATAATTTTGGGTGGTGGGCAAGGATATGAAGCAAAGGACAGATAGCGTTTGGGGAGAGGAGAATGGTGTCCATCCCTTGCTGTTCCTACAGTTCATTTACTCACTCTGAGCCTCAGCCTTCTCACCTATAGAATGGAGATTATACTGACTACCTTACATTTGTTGTGAAGACTGAATAATATTATTTCTGGAAAGCACACAGTCTGATATCTCGGACCTGAGCCCTTGACGACACTGAGTTATGGTGATCATTGCTAAGAATTCTCGTCACAATTGTGGCACATATCTGTGCCACTCCCTCAAATCCCATTAGATTTTCCTGAATATGGTGCTTTCACTTCCAAAAGTCACACCCGCGGCACCTCATCATCAGAGGGCTACCCTTAGGCTGGCAAAGTCTACTTTTCCTGCTGGACAGAGAACAAAAAGTACCAGGAGATTTATCTCCTCCATGTACAGCCCAAGGCCATGACCTTGGGTGGGTACCAAGACCCCAATTTCTAAGACCCAGGCAATCTGAGGTGCGAACCACATGCCTCCGGAGCGTCTTCATGGGACTGAGACAAAGCCCACCGCCCTGGAACCACGGGAACCTTGCCTGCTATTGTATCTGCATTTGGACTCCTCACCTTCCCAGTCCCACTGTCCGCTCCTCTTCTGTTCTTTTCTTGAGGGCATTTCTCAGTAAACCACTTTTCTATAAATCCTCATCTGAGGTCCTGCTTCTAGGGAACCCCAATCTAAGGTAGTGATGAAGAAGGAGGTAGAGGAGGAGAGGAGGAAGGTAGATGTGATTGTTAATTTCATGTGTCAACTTGACTGGGCCAGTGGTGCCCAGATAGTTGGTTAAACATTATTCCTGTGTGTTTGATGGTAAGAGTGTTTCTGAATGAGATTAGCATTTGAATCAGTAGCCTGAGTTAAGTTGAATGCCCTCCCCAGTGTGGGGGGGCCTAGTCTGATCTGTTGCAGGCCTGAATAGAACTAAAGGCCAAGAAAGGAGGAATTCATTCTCTGCCTTGTGGTTAAGTTGGGATATCAGTCTTCTCCTGCCTTTGTACTTGAATTGGAATTTCTACCATCAGCTCTTCAAATTCTCAGGTCTTTGGACTGAAGAGCATGGGACTTCTTGGCCTCCATAACTGTATGAACCAATTCTTTATTTTATATGCACACACACACACACACACACACACACACACACACCCCTTCCCTATTAGTTCTGTTTCTCTCGAGAACCCTGACTAATACAGAGGAGGATTCAGAAGTAAAGAAGTTCATAACATTCTTCACTTCCCCTGAGTTAGATTACAAATGGGGAGTGGGGACAATAAGCTTGACTACAGAGAGTGTTTTTGTATTAGCTGATGAAGCTAGGATCAGTCCTCCTCTCTCCTTCCTCAAGGAATGTGTGTGTGTGTGTGGGGGGGGGGGACAGGGGGGGGTGTGGGGAAGGCAAAAATTATATGAATCAGAAGATGCATTCCTTCCCTGATGGGTTCCCATGTAAACAATACTGTCCATTTTGCAACATTTCTCTGTATTAGTCTAGAATTTTGCTCCTATGAGCTTGCTTAAGGTCGGCTACTTAAGGGGTTACCTGTGATTCCCCAGTGGTCACTGAATATTTGATGCATAAATTAGTGGCTGAATAAACCCATAAATAAACTTCACAGAATCATCGCGTCAATGCCATATTTTGAGCATAATATTTTGTAACATGTTTCTTTGAGAGAGATTACAAAGCATGATGAGAAGGACGAAATGTCCTGATTTCTATAAAATATAATGACTTGGCAAAATTAAGAGATATAGATGCATTGATGAAGTGAATATGGCAAAATGGTAGAAATTATTAAACCCCGACGATGTATGGATGGATGGCCACGGCACCATTTTTCTACCTTCCTGTGCATTTGAATAGTCTGATAAAAGTATAAGAATAAGGGGCTGAATGAAACACTGCACGGAAGAGAAACTGAGGCCCAGAGGAGCGAGCCAGAGGATCCCCAGGCCCAGCACAAGCTGCTCCCCTTCTGTGGCTGCTTCTCCCCATGAAAGGAGCCGGGGTTCTCCCCTACAAGTAGAGGGCTTTCCAAAGTAAAGTCAGGTTTGCATTAGACTCCACATTCGGCAATCTCTCCTTTTGAACCCAACAGAAATGCACAGAGATTTGACCAAAATGTGAAAGAGCGTGACTGCTCCCACCTCCACTCCTGGGTACAATGTAGGCAGTAGGTGGCCAGGTTACATCTCCCCGGCCCAGGAACAAGGCTGGGAGTAGACAGAGCACTTCCCTGGATCTGCTTAGCTAAGCTCCAAGATGGAACTTCTCAGCTACACGCTAATTCTGGTGTTTTGTTTGTGCTTAGCTGTATTCTTTATGCATGGGGTGTTATTCAAAGAAAACAGACTGCTTGGGGAAATCTGGAGGATGCTTTCCGCTATATGAGGAATTTTTGCAACCGTAAGAAAATGGATAAAGGGAGCAGAACGGAAAGGTGAGTTTACCCAACCTCAGCTGCAATGTCTACAGCACTCTGGTTTTGTTTTAAAGAAACCTCCTTAGCGGTTGGTGAGTTCACAAACATATACTGTTTGTTTTCTCTGTCCACATCCATCCTAGTGCAAGGCTGTCACAGGGCAGATAAAGACAGAAAGAAAGGTGCCAAGAGCCAAAAAGGTACAGGCAGAGAACAAACTGCTTCCCCGGGGCTGGGGACAGAGTGGGAGACTCCCCGTGGAGCACAAGCTTAGAGCCCAGGGGATGCCCACTGGGGAGAGGAGACTGTCAGATCCTTAGAAATGTTCAATTTTGTTATTCCCAACTTTTTATGTAAACTTGCTGTCTGGGGACTGCTCTGGAGAGGCTGGCTCAAGGCCTGCTTGCTTACCAGGTCAAAGAACCAACACCCAACGCTCCTCCAATTTCCTAAGCATTTCCCGGGAGATGCATGGGATCAAAAGTCCCCGGCTTGTCAGCTCTGCAGGACAGACATCAGGGGAGCCAGGGAACTCTCCCTGCAGCTAGCTTCTGGTCATCCAGCCGTGAGCAAAAGACAGCCATCGTCCCTATGGAGCTTAGAGCTCAGTGATCAGAGAGGTATTAAACACCGTATTAAAAAGGAGTTTTAGTCCTGACCGGTTTGGCTCAGTGAATAGAGCGTCGGCCTGTAGACTGACAGGTCCCAGGTTCGATTCCAGTCAAGAGCATATACCTGGGTTGCGGGCACATCCCCTGTGGGGGATGTGCAGGAGGCAGCTGATTGATGTTTCTCTCTCATAATGTTCCTAACTCTCTATCCCTCTCCTTTTCTCTCTGTAAAAAAATCAATAAAATATATTTTTTTAAAAAGAAATTTTAAATATTTCAAATTCGCAGAGGTTTGCAAAAGAGAAAGGGGACCTCAGTCATGTAAACAGGGAGATCTGTCTATTCATCTATCTGGTGGCTAACAGATACACACACACACACACACACACACACACACCTATATATATAAAAGGCTAATATGCTGTGTCTCTCTGATTGGTAGCTATGATGCACACTGACCACCAGGAGGCAGATGCTCAATGTAGGAGCTGGTGAGCTGCAGTGACTTGGCAGCAGTAGTTCTTGGGTGACGCACCCAGAAACCAGAGAGGAGGGAGCCCAATTCCTTGTGGGGCTGCACAATTCTGCCTTCAGCCGTGGGTTATGTTGCTGCTGGGGCACTGTCGGCCCTGCATCTGGTTTACTGCACACTTGCGTTTGCGTTCCACTCCCTGTATGACAGCAACTTTGCAGAGTGCCCCCGGGACCCCTCGGTGGATGTCGGAGAGCCGGTTTCAGCCTGATCCCCGCAGGCCAGGCCAACGGACCCCACCTGCTGGAGGGACCCCGCTCACTCCGCAGGCGCCCTTCGAGCCACAGCACCACCCCAGGTGCAGCCGGCTGGGGAGGGACTGCGGGAGGTTGGCTCCAGGGCGTGTCCAGCCCGTCTCACCCAGTCCTGCCCCACTGGCCACCATCTAATTAATTTCCTTTCAATGTGCACAAATTCATGCACTGGGCCTCTAGTTTTACTATAAATACCCTGAGAACCTTGCTACCAGCCATAACATCTTTGGTTACAAAGAACGGCTCTCTTAATTAATGGTGCTTTAGAGTAAGACTAGATGTCAGGGGTAAGGAAGGCAAGACTCTCAGACAACCAGCCAGGTCTTGTGGGAACTCAGGAGCCACGGAAGCTGAGCCTACAGAGCCCCTAAAAACTATGGGAACTAGAAGTACCTCAGTTTTCCAGGGTGGCTCTTTCTACTCTTAACTCTTTGCACCTCAGCAGAAGGGCTGCATGGATATCAATTATAATACCGAACATGTACTATGTATTAGACATTGTTACAAATGCTATACATTAATTTGTACATAAGAGGAGGACACTAAAGCATAGAAATTTAAGTAACCTCCCAAGGTCACAGAGCCAAGATTTGAACATGGAGTCTCACTCCAGAACCCTCACTTTTAGACATTTATGTTCTTATTATAGTTATTGAACTTTACTCTGTCTTTTGTCATTACCACCTAAGTGTCTCATGCTCCACTCTGCATACTACACACACTCTTGTTTGTCTTCGCAACCCGGCCACAGACTTTGCTCTGTGTCTTTATGCTCCTGTTCCAACTAACAACTTACTTGAAATCACTGTATCTCAAGTCAAAATTTCAGAAAGAAAAAATCTAATTGTCTCTATCAACAGTTCTTAAAGTAAATCACCTCCTCTTTCTATAATTTGGCTGCCAGCAAGTCAGATGCCTGTATTAGTTACCTAGTTCTATGTAACGAGTTACACCAAAATGTAGTGACATAAGTAACTATTTATTATGCTTATGAAGTTTGTGGGTTAGGAATTAGAACAAGGCAGGCTAGGGACCATTTGCCTCTGCCTCACTATGTCTGGGCCTCTTTAAGACTAAAGTCTGGGGGTTATAACACCTGAAGACTCACTCACAGGTCTGGATTGATGCTGAAAGGACTCAAACAGTCGGGGGCAGGAAGAACTGGGTCTCCTTGGACATCCCTATGTCTACATATCATCCCAAATGACCTCTGTAGGATGGTGGCCTCAGGGCAGCTAGACTTCATATAATCTCAGAGCTTCTAAAGTCTGTATCCCACGAGAAAGAACGAGGGGGGTATGGTTTGATTTTGTTATAACTTCTTTTTTAGTCTCAGGCTCGCCCAGATTCAGGGGAAAGCACCCTGCAACAAAAGTAGGAAAGGGGCAGCAACACTGACAGAGTGAGATAGGAAGCTGCTCATGGAAACACTCATCTAACTGACCGTTTCTTCTATGGGTCTCCCTGGCCTCAGAGTTACAATCTGCATCTCCTTTAGAAATGTGGCCATGATCACCTGGCCCAAATGCTACAACTATTTCCCCCAGGAAATTAAATTGTCTGGTCTAACAACTGTACTACGGTCCAAACTTAGCTTTCAGTCCTCTTCCAATGTGGAGCCCTCAGACCATGAAACAAAGGGGCTACTTATTTTCAATGTGATATGGGTTTATTTTGAGGGAGAAATTGCTACCTTATTGCACATGGAAAGTATGGATGATTCTGGGTGCTACTCTCCACCCTAACCCCTGGACTATGTAGTATCTAGCCCAACCTTCTGGACAAGAATCAGAAAAGATAGCTCCTTCAGTTTGGGACTGAGCAAAGAAGATGCTGTCTTGAGAGGAATGGGACTCTATTCACCCCTCTTTTAAAATAATTAATTTGCATGTGTCTTACAAATATGATTGCAATATTTATTCTATTATTATAGTTCAATTTTAAATTATCTCATAATAAATTATGGTTACGTTCTCTAATTTTCAGTATGGCAAGTACTTTGTATGATAATTCTTTTAGAGAATAAACAGTTATCAAGAGAGTACCGTTCCCTGAACACTAGGATCACACTGATTTTGAGGAGTTCTAAAATAACAATCAACTTTTCCCTCGTGGAGTTATTGTTTGCTCTTAGATTTACAGAAGGCCTTAGGTGATTTGCTTCATTGTTTGTTTTAAGCAAATCATCTTCTCAAAGAGATTATATTATGATGCTGTTGTTGTTTTTCTTTTCTTTCTTTCTTTTTTTTTTATTTTTTTGAGAAGATAGAACCCTCTTTGCCTTTGGATTATAAGGTGCTATATTTTTCTCCATATTAAACTTGAAAGCTAAAATCATTGACTCCATTTGGGTAAAATGTGAACAGAAGCTTCTCTTTCAGGGCATTCCTCCCACATTATCAGTGATATCCTATGCATAGAATTGGGCAAATTTGCAGCCAGTCCCTTCTCTTCTCTCTCCAACACCTCAAGCATGCTCTTCAATGACCCCAAAAGGTAGTTGTTATTTTTTTACAAGATCTATCAAATTGATAAACTTCTGTCCAGACTGTCAGGGAAAACTAGAGAAGACACATATTACCAGTTGCAGGAATAAGAGAGGGAGCACCTCTATAAATTCCAAATTATTAATGGGATTATATGAATAATGAAAATTTTATTCCAATAAATTTTAGTAAATGAAATGGATAAATCCCACTCAGTGGGGGACCTACAGGAGGCAGTCAAGCAGTGATTCTCTCTCATTGTTGATGTTTCTATCTCTCATTCCTCTTCCTTCCTCTCTGAAATCAATAAAAATATGTACAAAATAAAAAAGGAAAACATGGATAAATTCTTTTAATGATACAATAAAAAACACCAAAAAATAAATATTAACCTGAATAATCCTATATATATTAAATAAACTTGTAGTTTAAAAAAAGTCTCCATATGGTTCCAGGTGGGCACTTGAATTATCAGAGGGAACACTTTGTAAAGTATGTGATTATCTAACTGCTGTGTTGTACACATGAAAAAAAAATCTCCCCTACAAAAAAACAAACAAAAAAAACTCTGCAGGCTTAGATGGCTTCATTAATGAATTCTACCAAAAATGTAAAAGATTATACCAACTCTATAAAAATATTTTTCAGAAAATTAAAATTAATTCTATGACGTTAAATTACTCTGACATCAAAACTGGAAAAGACATTACTAGAGAACTACAGGTCAATGTCTTTCATAAATATAGACACAATAATCTGCAACAATAATCAATCTAATCCAACAATACATACAAGGGATAATACATATCATGACGAAGTGAAGCATTACATCTCAAAAACGCAAAACTAATTCAAACCAAAAATAAATCAATGAAATTCACCGTATCTATAGACTAAAAAGAAAATAGATGCAGAAAAAGTCTGTAACAAAATTTGTCATCTGTTCATGACAAAAACTTTCTGCAAATTAATAATAGAAGGAAACTGCATCAATTGGATAAAGACTATCTAGAAAGATTATATAACCAACATTATACATAACTAGAGGCCCGGTGCATATGACATGATTGTTACATAGATAATCTCAAAGAAACTATGACAAAACTATTACAATGATTAAGTAGATTTGGCAAAGTTGCAGGATCTAGAGCAAATGTTCAAAATCAATCATAAGTTTATATATGAACAATAGAAAATTGAAATAAAATACAATTTATAATAATTCCAAAAATATGAAGTACTTTACTAAAAATCTTATAAAAGGTGTGCAAGATCTATCCACTGAAAACTATAAAACACTAATGAAAGAAAGAAAAGGAGACATAAGTACATGGAGAGATATATCATTTTAACATACTGAAAAGCTCAATATTGTTAAGATGCCAATTCTTTCAAAATTCATCTGTAAAGATTCACAAACATATGTAAAACAGACAACATAGTATTAAATAACCAATGGGTCAAAGAATAAATCACAAGGAAAATTAGCAAATACTTTGAGATGAATATAAATGAAGATATAATATATAAAAACTTATGGTATAAAAATAAGTGTTTAAAGGGAAATTTATACTGTAAACACCTACATCAAAAAAGAAGGAAGATTTCCTGTCAAAAATGTGATCTTCCATGTTAAAACACTGGGGGGAAAAAATAACGTCAAGTTCAGAAAAGCAGAAGAAAGGAAATTATACAGATTATAGTGGTAATTAATAAAATGGAGAATATAAAAACTAGATATGTTCAGGATGATGGCAATATTTTATATCTTTTTTTAAAAATGTATTTTATTGATTTTTTACAGAAAGGAAGGAAATGGGATAGAGAGTTAGAAACATCGATGAGAGAGAAACATCGCTCAGCTGCCTCCTGCACACTCCCTACTGGGGATGTGCCCACGACCAGAATGCCCTTGACTGGAATTGAACCTGGGACCCTTCAGTCCGCAGTCCGACGCTCTATCCACTGAGCCAAACTGGTTAGGGCTATTTTATATCTTGATTTTGGTAGTGGTTAAACAACTGTATAAGTTTGTCAAAACTGCTAGGATTTTACACTAAAAATTGTGGATTTAATTACATGAAAATTCTACCTTAAAAATGAAAAAAGAAAAGAAAATCAAGCAATTAGACATTTATAAAATTTTTTCAAAAATATTTTATTTTCGCCGAAACCTGTTTGGCTCAGTGGATAGAGCATTGGCCTGCGGACTGAAGGGTCCCAGGTTCGATTCCGGTCAAGGGCATGTGCCTGGGTTGCGGGCACATCCCCGGTGGGAGATGTGCAGGAGGCAGCTGATCGATGTTTCTCTCTCATCGATGTTTCTAACTCTCTATCCCTCTTCCATCCTCTCTGTAAAAAATCAATAAAATATATTTTAAAAAAATATTTTATTCTCAATGTTTTTATAATTCAATGATCTCTGATTTTATCAAATAAAAACATTCCTGACATAACTCAGACCTGTGTTCTAACTTTTGACTTTAAATATTTTATTAGGTCCCCCTGATCTAATACCATTAAAATGAGTTGGTGAGTTTTTATGATGTTAGACCACAAAGATAGAAAGGTAGAGGGGCTCAAAGAGAATGGAGAAATGGTAATTTTCCACACAGTGGAACATGAGTGTGCTGTTGACCAAAATGCTCACTTTTACCTAACTTCCTTTGGTGTCTGTGGGTTTAAAGAGCTACTGCTTTGTTCCTCTTCACCCCTTAATACTTTAAACATACTTATGATGTTGAAATCAACAAACAAAGGATAACTGAACATATACACATAATGCACATGTGCTTCCTTCACCATAATTGTAGTTCAACTACTGAATTTGATACTTTCAAAGGATACTATTCCAGTGGGTAGAAATGTCAAGAAGTAGAAATATAGAATATATGAAGATGTGTTCCTAGGTCTGGTATTTTAAAAATAAAAATATTTTCATTTCCAATGTTATAGGCCAGGGGTCCTCAAACTACGGCCCGCGGGCCACATGCAAATACAAATACTGTATTTGTTCCCGTTTTGTTTTTTTACTTCAAAATAAGGTATGTGCAGTGTGCATAGGAATTTGTTCATAGTTTTTTTTTAAACTATAGTCCGGCCCTCCAATGGTCTGAGGGACAGTGAACTGGCCTCCTATTTAAAAAGTTTGAGG
This sequence comes from Myotis nattereri, assembly GCF_964212035.1. Taxonomy (NCBI): domain Eukaryota; kingdom Metazoa; phylum Chordata; class Mammalia; order Chiroptera; family Vespertilionidae; genus Myotis; species Myotis nattereri. The sequence continues at coordinate 38,493,127 of NC_138082.1, forward strand.
ACCTCTGTTATAGGCTTTTTACTTTATCTTTTTAGGTAAAAAAATAATATAAGTTTAATGAAAAAAAATAAATTTGTAATCTCACTAAATTATAATTTACATATATGACTATCTATTTACTATTTTGATCTGAACAAATCATTCAACAACAGAATTTCAAAAATGGAAGAGATGTCCCCTAAATAATCCTTGCCCTTTATATATGAGGAATCTGAGAATCAGAGAAAACAATATAGTTGGCAAAGACTATGCAAACAGTTAATGATAGAATTGGCACTAAAATTCAAGTCACTAGATTTTGTAAGAGATATAAATTATAGCTTAAAAACTAATACTAGTTATCTTTAACACAGAGAAAAATGTCTTTATTATCAAACTTGCAAGTTATTTAAGCAGATACCTTAAGGCCATCTTTATAGAAACAATAAGATAAATTCAGTGCAGTAATCCTATATAATAAAAGAGAAACATGGTAATTAGCGTACGACCACTACCCTTCCAATTGGCTAATCAGGGCAATATGCAAATTAACTGCCAGCCAAGATGACGGCCGGCAGCCAGGCAGCTTAAACTGAACATGAGGCTTGCTTGCTTCAGTGACGGAGGAAACCAACGTTCCCCGCCTGCCTTGCCGGCCTCTGAGCCTGCAGTTTGAAACATTGTTACAAATATAGAAGCTAAACAAAATCCCAGAAACCAGCTTTCAGCGAGCTGGGATCTCAGAGCTAGAGTTGATACAGAGTTTCGATTATAGAACCTAAACAAACCAGATACCTGCTTTCAGCAGCTGAGGCCTCAGAGCTGGAGCCAGGCTAAAGCTGGCCCAGAATAAAAAAGAATAAAAGGAGCAGTTGGGAGCTTCAGTCCTAGCCTGAAAACAGCCCTCAGCTCCTCACCCAGACTAGTCAGGCACCCCAGTGGGGACTCCCACCCTGAAGGGTGTGTGACCAGCTGCAAAGAGCCATCATCCCCTCATACAGGCTGGCCAGGAACACCAGTGGGGACCCCCACCCTGATCCAGGACACCCTTCAGGGCAAACCAGCCAGCCCCCATGCACCAGGCCTCTATTCTATATAGTAAAAGGGTAATAGGCCTCCCAGCACCAGGATCAGCATGACAGGGGGCAGCGCCCAAACCCCCTGATCGCCCTGTGGCTCTGTGTGTGACAGGGTGCGGCGCCCCAACCCCCCCTCACCCCACGGGCCCTGCTCTGTGTGTGATGGGGTAGAGCCATAACCTCCCCATCGGCCCTGCCCTGAGTGTGAGAGTGGCTGCACCCCAACCCCCTGATTGGCCCTGCTCTGTGGGTGATAGAGGGTGGCGTCCCAACCCCCTGAAGGGCCCTGCTCTGTGTGTGACAGGGGGCGGTGCCCCAACTCCCCTATCAGCCCTACTCTGTGAGTGACAGGGGGCAGTGCCCCAACCCCCTGATTGGCCCTGCTCTGTGCGTGACAGGGGTGGCGCCGCAACCTCCCCATCGACCCTACCTTGAGTGTGACAGGGGGCGGTGCCCCAACTCCCCAATCGGCCCTGCTCTGACCCCGACCAGGGGCTGCACCTAGGGATTGGGCCTGCCCTCTGCCACCCGGGACCAGGCCTAAGCCAGCAGGTTGTTATCTCCCAAGGGGTCCCAGACTGTGAGAGGGCACAGGCCGGGCTGAGGGACTTCCCCCTCCCCCCCGAGTGCACCAATTTTTGTGCACCGGGTCTCTAGTCCTATATAATAAAAGAGAAACATGTAAATTGACCATTCCTCTACTACACTCACCAGCCAATCAGGAGTGAGTATGCAAATTAACCCATCAAAGATGGCGGGTTAATTTGCACACAGGCGCCGGGCAGGGAGCGAAGCAGGAGAGCTGGTGGAGAGTGGAGCGGCTCAGGGAACTTGGCTCCCCAAGCCACCAGACAGAGAGCAGAGAGGGAGAGCTGGTGGCTTGGAGGACTTGGCAGAGTGGGAGGCCATGGGATGGAGACAGAGCAGGAAGGGAAAACCAATAGCATGGGGAGCACCAGGAATTCTGGGAATAGTAGTTCTGGTGGCAGCCCTAGGACCTGACGTGGAAGCCCAGAGTGCAGGGAGCACTAGGAATGCTGGGAATTATAGTTCTGGTGGCAGACAGATCTCCTAGTCCAGTGGTAGGCAAACCTCGGCTCATGAGCCACATGCGGCTCTTTGGCCCCTTGAGTGTGGCTCTTCCACAAAATACCACATCGGGCATGCACATACAGTGTGGTTGAAACTTCGTGGCCCATGCGCAGAAGTTGGTTTTCTGCCTGGGCCAGTCTATTTTGAAGAAGTGGCGTTAGAAGTGGGGGGTGTCGGTTCGTTGGGCAATGGGACATGAGGCACAGGTGGGCTGCGGGATAGGCAGCACAGAGGAGGTACAGTGTTTTGAGGTACGTTCACTGAAGTTGACCCCTTCCAACTCTCCCATCCACACTCATCTATCTGAAACAAGTATACAAGACGAGTGTGGATGGGAGAGTTGGAAGGGGTTGACCTCAGCAAACGTACCTCAATCAGATTGAGGACGTTTTTAGCAAAGGCCAGCTTAGGAGTACCCTAATTAAGTTAATAACAATGTACCGACCTATATAGTTTAAGTTTAAAAAATTTGGCTCTCAAAAGAAACTTCAATCGTTGTACTGTTGATATTTGGCTCTGTTGACTAATGAGTTTGCCGACCGCTGTCCTGGGCCAGCGGTTCTCAACCTGTCCTACACTAGGGCAGTGGTTCTCAACCTTCCTAACGCCGCAACACTTCAATACAGTTCCTCATGTTGTGGTGACCCCCAATTTCATTGTTACAAATTGAACATAATTAAAGCATAGTGATTAATCACAAAAACAATACAGAATTATATATGTGTTTTCTGATGGTCTTAGGCAACCCCTGTGAAAGGGTTGTTCGACCCCCAAAGGGGGTCGCGACCCACAGGTTGAGAACCACTGCACTAGAGCAATGTGAGCCTGGAGCAAGTTACTGTTGCGGTGGGGGATGGAGGGAAAGCAAAGGTGAGAGACATAAGTAAAATCAGAGTGTCTAGGAAAAATTAAAGGGAAGATATACTAAAACTTCCAGGAAATCTCCACCAATGTAGCAAAGAAAAAAAAATGCCTCTATTATTCTGTGAGCAACAAACAAAACCGAGTTGGGGTCTCAGATAATTCGCTCATATGATTGCAAAGACAGACAGAAACTCCCAGATTGGAGAGGGCTCCCCTGAGGGCTCCCAGATTGGAGAGGGTGCAGGCCGGGCTGAGGGACCCCCACACACCCAGTGCACGAATGTCGTGCACCGGGCCTCTAGCATGTAAATAAAGGGTAAAAAAATGTGATTGTGGAAACACAAGATATAGTTTATATATCCAAATTAACGGACATTTTCCTAAACAACCTTTTACTTTTCCATTTTCAAATTTACTACAGTGGTTTAAAAAGCATAGAATTCACTATAGAATACTGTGTCCAATTTTAAATTTTACATAATCATTAGTGTAAACACCTTTGAGTCAAGCATCCTTGGAGAATTGATAAGAAAACAAAGTGACCCAGTTTATTTCTAAGTGATTCATGTAATTAAAGTTTTACAGAATTGAACATGAATTGTTCGTTTCTGTATCCTGGAGTACACATGGTGGGAAACTTTTAGTCATAAAGCATCTCTGTCTCCAGGATGTAAATGCCTTTGACATTGCTGGATGATTGTGTCACTGAGGGAATGGGCACCATCTGTCCCTGCTTAGTTGTGTTGAGAATGTTGACCTGACAGCACAGGGTGAAACTGGAGATGCCCTAAGGAGTATCTCCATTCCTTTTTAACCTAGTAATATGTTATCTGAAGTGTTGCAAAGCCATATGAGTTTAGGTCTGTGAAATGAAGACAGTAGAATTATTGTCAGTCTGCAAAAGATTAATTATGGGAGTTGAGAAAGGGAAAGAATTACACAGAAGCTATCTGGGTTCAAAACTAATAACCTTTTCCAGCTGTCATACAGAAGGAAAGGGGGGAAGCAGATTATTTTGCTGAGAATCTAAATGAGACTGCTGAGTTAGAGACCTGGGTTAGAGAATACAGATGATGGTAAAACGAGGCTACACTGAGATGAGGGTGTTATATAATTAGATTACAACAATATTCCATTTAGTTCCCAATAAACTTGGAAGGATAGCTTTGTAGTCATAATTCACCCTTTAAGAAAATAAATTTATTGGGGTGACATTGCTTAATGGGATCATATAGGTTTCAACTGTACATTTTTATGATACATGACCTGTATATTGCATTGTGTACCCATCATCTAATGTCAAATCATCTTCCTTCCATTTTGGTCTATTATAGTAAAAGAGCAGAAGAGAAGCAGACATAAGTGTCAGCCAGTTGCAAGGGTTTTATTTCCTTTGAACAACATGCCTGATTTTATAAGTAGTCTCTTATCTCCACTTACACTACATATGTGCACCTCACTAACTCATCGTATGACTCATCCTGGAACATTCGCTCCTCTCTCCTTCTGTGCTCTCACTTTCTATTAATGGGACTAGCATCACCTCAGCTCCAAAGCTTGGAATCATTTTAGCCCTCCCACCCATGATTTGCTTAGTAATTGGGTCTACTTCCAAATATATCTCTAATTTGTTCTCTTTGTTTCAATATTGCAATCACAATTCAACCCTTCCTTTCTTACCATGTGTTTATTCTCTAAATATTCAAGCTGGATTCCCTTTCTCCAATCTTCCCTCCATAGTCTGATTTATTATTCATTTTCCTAGAGACAAACTCTAGTCACATTTTTATCATGTAAATCTTTGGTTATGCCAGACGATCTGTTAGATAAAGCCCAAATCCAAGTAGGCAATCATGGTTTCTTGTTCTATGACTCTATATTCCCTTTTTTTCCTCTTTCATGTTCCCTGCTCTGAGTTTCTTTGCCTCTGTAACTTATTTGTGATGTTTCCTCTGCCTGGAATGCCCACTCACTTTCTATTTCGCCTTTAAGACCTAGATAAAATTTTGCATCCTACACAGAATTTCCTTGGGTTATACAATTATGAACAATTTTTGCCACTTGAATGTTCACAGAATGGGCTGACAGATGCCACCTAGGAATATTATGAGGACTCGATACTGAAATCACAGTACTGTTGGTCAATACAGATATCTTTGCAGTTCAGACCATCATGTTAAAAAGAAAAGAGATAATATGGCCAGTACAACTCCCTACCCTAAAATAATTCCAAAAGAAGATTTTGAAAAATAAAAATTAGTGAGCCATCTCCCTATATTTGGAAGTTTGGTTGAATTCATAATAGTATTTTCTTAAAAGCTCATTGAACATTTAAGCATGAAAAACAAGAAAAAGAGGAACATTTTTTTAAAGGAAAAATATTTGAATAACCCACTGGCATTTCTTTAAAAGGATAGATAACCATAAAGTGATGTGGGACTCTGCGGTATGATTGTTAGACTTCTGTGGCAAAGAAATGTCTGTTTCCTATCATTCCATGTCTCATATTCTGCAGCAATTCACGATTTTCACAATTCTCTAAGTAATCCATGCCCTTTCATATCTCCATGCCTGTTCATCCTTTTCTTGGTTCTTTAAGCTAGATTAAATGTTACCTTATTTTTGAAACCTTCCCCCAAAGCAACAAAATAAATTCATATTCCTCTTCAACCTCCTGGCATTTTGGCCCTATTTCAATCATGATAGCACTCATAATGGTGCCCTAATTACTTTTTACACATACTCCTACTTATGGGTAAATCCCTGTACTATGGGGACTTAGCTATTATTCACTCTTCATACCATAGAATCTAGCAAAGTATAATATTGAATAAATAAAAGAATAAAATTAATGAACTTATGATAGGAACTACTAAACCCAAGTTGCAAAAGAAAATAAGATTCAGAACTTAAATCACTTGCTCTTATCCAGCTAACCAATCGGTAAGAAAGCTAATATTCAAATTTGGTTTTCTTACCCCAAAGATAACACTTATTTCCCAAATTCACTCACATGACTTTCTTTGCTAAACCCTTGAGTACTTAAACAGGTAACACTCTTGGAGCTTCACTAGCTAGGTTTTTTTTCAAAGGAAGAGGCATACTTCTTTGCACAGAGGCAGAACTGGAATGAGCCTTAAATACAAATAACTACATAAAATGATTTATTTATGTGCAGGGCACATTCATAAAAGATTAAGGTAAAACAAAATCTATTAAAACAATTCTTGCCCTAGCCAGTTTGGCTCAGTGGATAGAGTGTTGACCTGAAGACTGAAGGGCCCGGGTTTGATTCTGGTCAAGGGCACGTGCCCAGGTTGCTGCTTGATCCCCAGTGGGGGGCGTGCAGGAAGCAGCTGGCAATGATTCTCTCTCATCAGTGATGTTTCTCTCTCTCTCCTCCCTTTCTCTCTGAAATCAATAAAAATAAATAAAAGTATTTTTTAAAAAAACCCACAATTCTTAATTTGAGAAAGCCATGCTCTTCTTCATCAACCCTTCATGTGACTATCAAAGATAAATAATTGGACTCCAGGTCTGAAACAATATATGATTCAAACAGATTTCGGCCTGACAAACGAATGTGATGTGCCCGACATGCCCCTGAGTGTTTGTGGTACTAAGAGGGGATGAATTGATTAATGTGGCCTGCTTACTATACAGTATATTATTTTAGTCAGACAAAAGAACTATGTGATTAGAAAACAAATCAATTATTTCAGGTTACTTGAGATTGTTTTAAGTGCTTTTAAACAGGGAAATTGCAGTCAAATCTCATGTCCATATTGTAAATGGATTAGCCATGTATCCACTTCACAATTGATTCCAGTTGTGTCTGCAGACTTGGCCATTGAGCAATTGCAAGAAATATTTCTACCCATCAACACTACCTTCTCAATGGCAGGACGATTGGCAGAGATAAGAAAAATGGGTCATTCTGTTTATACCAGAACTGAGGTAAAACATTCTAGGTTTGACAAAGCTAGAAGCAGAGGATGTTTCTAAAGGAAACACTCTGCCCCATTTGTAAAGACATGACCTCGTTTGTCATTGGGTTTCTTTTTCTAGCAAAACATATGACATTGGCTACTTTGGGGAACGTGAGTCCATTCTCTGTGGATCATTGGTCTGATGCATTGTAGCCACATGTGCATTGCTGTCTTACGTTCTCCTTAAGCATTCTTTGTTCTGTACTGATTTTTTAAATATGTTTTTATTGATTTCAGAGAGAGGAAGGGAGAGGGAGAGATAGAAACATCAATAATGAGGGAGAACCATGGATTGGCTGCCTCCTGCACCCCTCCTGCTGGGGATCAAGCCCGCAACCCAGCCATGTGCCTGACCAGGAATGGAACCCTAACCTCCTGGTTCATGGGTCGATGTTCAAACACTGAACCGCATCAGCAGGGCTGTCGTAATTTAAAAAAACAACATTATGCAACTTGCTGTCAATTTATGCAGAACTGTTGAAGTGTGATGTTATTTTGGTCAAACTAGATTGCATAAATTCAAAAACCCTAACCTGAGATTATTCAATTTCACAAATTAAGAAGCCGGGTTAAACCGACTCCATGTATTTGACCATTAATCTCTCCTGCCTCCCATGTGGACACCAGACAACTCTCTTCCCCGACTGTTGTCCAAACAGGGCCTTACAAGAGCCTCGCTTACCCACCTCCTCCTGCCACCAGCACATCTGCTATCGGTGGGTACTCAACAAATGTTAATTTTTTTTTCAACCAAACAGGTCTCAGCCCTACAGTGCTACAGAGGGGGAATTGGAGCAAATACCACAGAGAACATTGATTCCAGTGCAGGCGGAGTGTACCATGGTTCTCCTACTCGTATCTCCCTTTCTCTTTCTATTCTGTTATTTCTAAGCAAGCACAGTCCCTGATAGAATAAATAACCTTCCAAGAAACCCACAGACACTCAAAGGCAAAGCATCTAAAAATATGACTCTTTTTCAGTCTTCTCACAAGGAGATTATAAATCATTTTCAGGATAGAAAGTAAAGTTCAGTTGTAATTACTAAAAAAGGAGGACACAATTATGTTTTAGAAACCATTTTTGTATTATGCAAAACTTTCATCTGTTCTTTTTAAAATGGCAGAAATATCCTTTTATTTTATTTTATTTTATTTTATTTTTATTTTTTATTTTTTTTGCAGATGCTCGGCTTTGTACTAACCAGATAAGAAGCACATGGTGTTGTCAACAAGGTAAATAAACGGAGGAGGAAGAATGGACTGAGGATTAGTCTGGCAGCTGGATTCTCACGTATCTTATTTTAGATGACCCTTAAATTCTCTTCTTTCAATAGCATTTGCAGTTCTTTTGGATTAGTGTCAGAGGAGAAATACAACATTTTAATCTATATTTATGTTCCAAAAGTCTCTTGGGAGGGAGCCCTCAAAACTTTAAAATACTATTTAAGGTAAGCTGGCTATTTGTGCCTCTTTTTGCTCAGATCTGCTTCAGCCCTGCCCTTCCTCTGCTCTGTGTTGTAGGAAACCATATTTCCTAGGCTCCTTGGCCCTCTGGCATGTAGATGGGCTAGGCCAGTGGTCGGCAAACTCATTAGTCAACAGAGTCAAATATCAACAGTACAACGACTGAAATTTCTTTTGAGAGCCAAGTTTTTTAAACTTAAACTATATAGGTTGGTACATTGTTATTAACTTAATTAGAGTGCTCCTAAGCTGGCCTTTGCTAAAAACGTCCTCAATCTGATTGAGGTACATTTGCTGAGGTCGACCCCTTCCAACTCTCCCATCCACACTCGTCTTGTATAGTATACTTGTTTCAGATAGATGAGTGTGGATGGGAGAGTTGGAAGGAGTCAACCTCAGGGAATGTACCTCAGAACAATGTACCTCCCCCGCGCCACGTCTCCCGTCGCCTGCCCGACAGACACCCCCCCACTTCTAATGCCACTTCTTTAAAATAGACTCGCCCAGGCCGAAAACCAACTTCTGTGCATAGGCCATGAAGTTTCAATCGCACTGTACATGCGCACCCGCATGTGGTATTTTGTAGAAGAGCCACACTCAAGGGGCCAAAGAGCCGCAGGTGGCTCACGAGCACAGTTTGCCGACCACAGGGCTAGGCCAATGGGAGGAAGTGATGGAAGACTGGAGGGCAGACTAAGGAGTGGGGTCAGGGTATTTCTCTCCTCCTCACTGTCTCCAGTGACATTGCTGGCATCGACTGAGTCTCCTCTCTGATTCTAGCTCCCACCAAACAGGCCCTCACTCTGGGTTCCAGCTTCCACTGCACAGTCCCAGCTTCCAGGCTCAGGTAACACCACCTCCCTGTGTCCCTCTAGCCCAAGGGCCTGGTAGTTTTTTGCTGTGGTCAGTCTCTGGGTTTGCTCACCATCTCCTGTTGGGCTCCTTGACCCTTACATCACCCATGTACACAGTGTCCAGTATGAAATTCCCTCTGAAATGCTCACATTGGCTTCTGTGTTCCCTGACTTTGATGACCCTGTATAACCCTTTAATCCAAATATTCTTGGCCAGGGTTTCCCCTGCCACAGCATGAAGCAGGCATCAGCTTTCCAGTATTTCCTCCCTCTGATTCTGCATCCACATCCCAGCTTAGTGCCTACAATCAGAGTCCCAGGGTCTTCTGTGCATCACATACTGACACCCCTCTCCTTTCCCAGCCTGTGCCGTCTCAGAGGGCACCTTGGCAAATCATCAGAAAGTTAACCCATTATCTTAGTATCTGACATCTTTATGTAGAACCCTTCCCAGGATTATTTACTTAAAATCACCATTTCCCCCAAAGCAAGAACCCTCCCGCATAGCCTTCTATTTTTCAGTAGCATTTTTGCTATCTCAGTTTCCCTTGCTCAAAATGTCATGATGAATTTAAATCCATCCTCATTGTTATTCTATAAACAATTAGTTGTCACTAGCAGTTAATCTTCATAATGGTTCCTGCATTTTTCCTTTTTCATCTCTGCCCACATCACGTGGATGATTTTGTGAGGCTCACCTGGACTTGATTACTTGCCCCTAAGTTTATCCAGCTCTCATCAACCCCGTGTAAAGTTCAATCAGTGTTAACACCATTTTCTTAGTTCTTGATCATTAGCTTCAATTGTTCTTCTTATATAAGACAGTTCAACTTTAGCTTGACATTCAAGACTCCCAGGATCAGCCAAAACATACATTCTCAATAGTAGTTCTTTCCCTTTCCAATATGTCAAACCTCTTATCTGTTCATTCTGAATCTTTCAGGTTCAACTGCTTATGATTTGCTTTTCTGGACTATGATCCCCCTGGCACGCCTAATAGCAATATACTTGATTTTTAAATCCTCACCACCACCCCCTCCCTTCCCTGAGTATTTACAAATTCAGAAAGTTGTTGTAGTGTCCTGTAGTACTCTGAAGATTTAGAATCCAGTTTTGGCCTGTCTTGAATCCTTTGGGTTCCTGAGGGAATGAATTAGGTCTAATGAAGAAGGAGGCATGCATGGAGGGGATTGGCTTTGAATTAGAGATTCTTTAGACCAGGAGATAGATATCCCTTAAAAAAATTAGATCCCTTGGGGAAAACCACTCTGGTTTATACCAGTCCCACAACCTACTTCAGAAACAAGCAGACCCTGCAGCTGAAATGAGGCTGGGTTGGAATCTTGGTTGTGTCTGCTCAGACTGCCTTATAATCAGGCAATGTCTCTGATACTTAGAACCATGACAATATTGGGCTTTGGTGCTACTGATATGTATAAGAACTTCCCAAAGGACAAGCAAGCCAGCTGTTGCCATTTAAGAGACCACTATAAAATGATCAAAAAAGAAAATATGTGCTTGAACAGTTTAATATTATCCATAAACACTCTGCTAATTCATCATTGCTAATGAGAGCTTCCAAAATAGTTCCTAAATCTTTAGCTGAACATCTGTGCTAAATGTGGGTGGTTATGTTAGTAGCAAATAAACTCAGTTTTTGCTAATTTACTGCCACAAGTTAAAATTTATAACACAATTCTTTTATTAAAAATGACTTAAGGTGCTGAAAGCATAGAACATAACTTTATATGAAGAAATCATATCATGTTTTCAATTATAGTCTTTTTTATAAAATTCAATGTTCTAAGAATTAGTGTAAACTATTTTAGATGAAAAAATGATAGAAATCCTATAGATCCTGAAAAGATGAGTTAAAACCTTAACCATTTGCCTGTAACTGATAGCACCCAAAGATGACACAGCTAATTCTGGTTTTCTTCGGGAAGAAGTCATTCCTTGGCATTCATCATTTTTTTCTAGCTCAGGCTGCCTGCTCCCTTTATGTCCCAAAACATCTAGAGCACTGAAGGGGAATAAGAATAAAGCAGCTGGATCTTTTACTTTGCTTATGAACTCAAAACTGAGTGATTGTAAACTTCTATATTTCTTACAGATGTCTTCAAAACGCACCACCCCCAAATCACTGGCTTCTTCACTGTCTTTGTGAACTCATTTAACCTGCTGGGGAGTGCAAAGGATGAGAGGGGCAAAGTACGCAATGCTATGAGCTTGACACTTCATGGTGCAGGTCAGTAGAGGTTTGGTGGATTCCCTTTCTTCTAATTTCAAGGGATATGTTTTTATTGATTTTAGAAAGTGAAAGGGAGAGAGAGAGAGAGAGAGAGAGAGAGAGAGAGAGAGAGAGAGAAATATTGATGTGAGAGAGAAACATTTATTGATTGCTTCTAGTGCGTGCCCCGACCAGGGATCGAATCCACGACCTAGGTATGTGCCCTGACTGGTGCATGGGATGATTCTCCACCGACTGAGCCACCTGGCGAAGGCAGGACAGTATATCTTAAAGTCTGAGCATTTACTTGATATTGAGCTATTTAAAGAGTAAGTCTGTTTAAACTTGAACTATCTGACCTACAATCATTGACAAGTTTAAGTTAGTTCCACAACCTCCACCAAACCCCTCCCCCCAGGAGTGGAGGCTCATGAGAACCATTGGACTAGTTACAGAACATTAATAAGCTAATTTCCTTTCTTTTTGGATAGGACTAAGAAAATTTATGTTTCTCCTACATGAGTCATTGACTCTGGTATAGCCTGGTTAGTGTCTCTGGAAGCAAGTTAGCAGTATGTTTTAAAAGCTTTTTTTTCTGGTCTTTGTCCCAAGACAATAATCAAGGAGCCATGTGACCACCTACTCATAAGACCTTCCTTCACCATTATTTATAACATTGAAAACATGGAAACAAGAGGCGTCATCATGCGACAGATGTTCCCTAGCAGAGAGGTCATTGCAAGACAAGTACCTAGTCAATGTGTAGAGGAATGAATGCTAATTGGGTATATTTGCCATGGTAGGGCCATCTCTTATGGGTTTGTGATGGGTGAAGTCAGGTAGAGAATAGTATAAAGCTAGTGCCTGATCCAGTCACCTGAGGGTACCTGGGAGAGGATCTAGAGAAAAAATAAACACAGGTAAGCCAAAAACTGATTACTGAGAGCTCTAACGGTGGAGCTTACCAGTTCGGGAGGGGCGTGTCCATAACTGAGCTTAATGTCTAGGAAAGCCACCTTCTCTCCTGTACACCACGGAAGTGCTGTGGGGAGTGGAAACAGTGAGGCACATGAATCGTGCTGAAGATTGCCCAGGCTGTGCACCAAGGTGAGTCCTCTGGCTTACGTCAAAAGGCTTGGAATTCTTGGACACACCATATAAAACACTGGGAGCAAGGAAAGACCAGGATTCCATAACTATGGGCACATGGCAGATTGAAAGTGTCATAATTTTAATATTAGAGGAAAATATGGCTTCTCTTTGAAACCACAGACTGTTAATTTTGAAGACAGGTGTTTATGTGTATATTTGTGTCTGTTATTTGGGTGGGGTGCAGGGGTTGGAGGGGAGGTTGTCTACTGCTGTGTATAGAAACCCATATGAAAGAATAAATACCAATGCCTTAAGCATAGTTGTTGGATGGGTAGGATTCTTATTATTTTAAATGTTCTTTTGTCTATATTTTCTGATATCAAGTATTGAGTTTTCATCAACAAAAAGAAACTTCACTTTAGAAAACATAACCTTAACTGAAATTCCATTTAATGGTGATATTGCTGATATTTAACTTTTTCCCATATTTAATAAAAGAAGGCACTTTGTAACTCATGCCTTATCCAAAATGAATACATTTTCATATGTCCTTTGACAAGATTCACAATTGCAATGATCTTCTATTCTTCAGCTCAGATGAATATCTCCAGTCAATGAATATGGCAGGGAAAATTCACAGAATATTCTATAAAACAAATATACTGAGAGTTGAAACATAAAATATTGTTCAGGTCATTAAAGTTTTATTATTTGGAGCTTGTATCATGCTGCCAAACTGGTGACAAAATACAAAGATTAAATCAGATTCATAGACAGTACTATCAATGCTGGGCTATAAATGACCTGTAGTTTTTCAAGACATTAAGCTGTTGGCAATCAACCAAGTTCCGATACAAGCAAAGCAATGAATGTAAATTAAAGAACTTCTATTCATGATACAAGTTAATTATGAGTCCTTCTTTTCTGTATTCTCAAAGAAAAATGTGAAGGGGAGTTTAACATTCATTTATCAACTATAAATACAGTGAAGTTTTCTCTGCAGCATCTACTGGAGAATGGAAACACCTTCATGAACACAATGACTTCATTCTTGTATTTCCCCATTACCATATAACTATCAGGATTTGCTGTATTCTATGTTTTCACTGCATTGGGAGCTAATTAGTGGAATCCCTAGGGATTAGCGATACAATCAAAATAACTATATTGAAATAATCCTCAAATGGAATTACACAATGAAGACATTTTACAACCAAAGAGACTTGAAAGATCAACTAACCCACATCTGTCATTTTATAGTCATAGAAACAACTGGAGACCTAGCTAGAACAAGGGTCAGAAAGCTAATGATAAGCAACACCAGCACTAGAATGAAGACCTTTTGTTTCTTGAGTAAGTACATCATTTTTAAAACTTCAGTTTAAAGAGGTGCAAGGACATTTGCATCTTAACCTAGTTTCAATTCATTTTGGATTCAAAGGTAAGAGGAACCATTGTTCATCCCCTCATGATATCATTATAAAATGATTTTTCCCAATAAACTTCCTAGTATATATTTTATTCATGATTCATTTAATAACTGGGGTTCTAACATGTGCCATGCATTATTTTGATTGTATGTTTAAGCAATGGGTCAGGGTTCTCCAGAGAAACAGAACCAACAGGATACATGCATATACAGAGAGAAACACTTAAAGAATCGGTTTATGTGATTGTGGAGGCTTGGCAAGTCCTAAATGTGATGGAGTAAGCCAGCCGGCTGCAGACTCAGGGAAGAGTGGCGATTCAAGTCCACAGACAGTTGTCTGGCAGAATTCCTTCTAGCTTGGAGGGGTCAATCTTTGTTCATTTAAGGCATTCAACTGATTGGAAGAGACCCATCAACACTAGGGAGAGTAATCTCCTTTACTCAAAACCCACAGATTTAAATATTAATCTTACCTAGAAAATAGGTTCACAGAAACATTCAGAATGTTTGACCAAATACTTGGATACCATGGTCCAATCAAGTTGACACATAAAATTAAATATTACAAGCCAGGCTATCAATTAGGTCAGCAGCTGTCTTCGAATTAAAAGCAGGTTTGGCTTTAAAACACAAGAACAAGTTTCTGATTCCTTTATCACTGATGATGCCTTATTGAATGACTACTTGGTAGGCTCATTCTCTTGAACCCACCAATATCTAAAAGGGTTATGTAGTTACTTTCATGTACACAGAAGCATCTTAAAGAGCTGTCAATTTTCTGTAATGTGTCTTGCAACAAACTCCAGGAAAATTCAGACACCCATGGAAATTGACATGTAAAGTGAAAACACTCAGGTACCCCCAATCCTAAGCAACAGGGGGAAATTATAATCTAGGAGGCCAATATAAAGCACCTTCCCAATGGCAGGTAAAGTGACAAAGAGACTCCTTACTCCCCAAACCAGAGCTAATCCTTGTATGGAAACTAGACATCTACAATGCCTGAGAGATGGCTGCACTAAGGCCTGTAAATTTGAGACAAAGTACCCAGTAGTATTCAAGAACTGGATAAGAAACTAGGGGAAGGGAGAGAAGGCCAGGGATAAAGCTCTCCTTAGAGTAGTCAGTCTTATTCTGTTTGACGTACAGGGAGGCAGGGTCATTATTCCAGGCCATCCGAAGCTGGGAAATAGCCACAGTTTAGATGATGGACACCTACTGGGAAGAAAATAAAAAATATTTGTGTTTCTCTGCTGCCTTCATCCACTTAAAGAAAAGAATGGAATTCTAACCTGAAATCCAAATACTACATTATACCAGGTCAATTACATAAGTTTCTTTAGAAGGAGTATCAAAATGTACAATATGATATTGCTCATCTCTGTAAACTACTTTTAGCCTATTGAAGTGAAAATTTGACTTTAAGTCCCAAGTAAAAAATCATTTATCTTTAGAATATGACTTTACTAAATATAAACCACACACCAAATGATATATATCAAGATGTTTCTAGACTCTTAAAAATGCTACTTAAACACAGATCGGTGTCTGTTTTCCTACCCTGTTAAGAATAATCTTTCCCCTTGGGTTTGAAGAGCACAGCAGGTCATCCTTGAACCCCAATATACTCCCTCAAGCAACATGAAAGAGTGTCATTGTTCCCACTAAATTCTAAAGTTGATCAGAACCAAGATAGCATAAGTGTCATATGATCACTTTGAGCATTAGCAGTATAATAAAACAATAATTAGTCCTAATGACTTGTTGAAATAGCTTTCTTTTATGATCTCTATTCATTCATGAATAAAGAGACACTTTAGGTTAACTAGATATGTTTAATGCAAAAGATGACAAGATGAATAATAATCTGAGTCTACCAAAAGCATTAAAACTTAGGAAAAAATCCTAAATTAGTGTGAAAATTTGAATTCTTAAATATCAGTTCGGAATTCTGGGAAAATAGATATTTCTAGTAAACTTTTTTTTTTTTTTACTTTTCAAAGCAAACTATAGTTGATAAAATATTTCAGTGTTGAAGTCTTGTCAGAAGAAAGCTTATAAATTCAGTTCTAATACATTCAATGGGCATAATGTTTTTGTCACAATTCATTTAACTGGCATAAATATGCACTTCAAATTTTCCTTCTATTTTTCTTGAAATATGATGGCACAAGTTCTCAGAAATATTCTAATTTTATATTACTTTATTCTTGAAAATTTAATCAGGACCATCTTAAGTTAATATTTCTTGTTTTAAATTTGAATGAAAAAAACAACAACAATAGACTTCTTCTTTTTTTTTTTTTTTAAATATATTTTATTGATTTTTTACAGAGAGGAAGGGAGAGAGATAGAGAGTTAGAAACATCGATGAGAGAGAAACATCGGTCAGCTGCCTCCTGCACATTTCCCACTGGGGATGTGCCCGCAGCCAAGGTACATGCCCTTGACCGGAATCGAACCTGGGACCTTTCAGTCCGCAGGCCGACGCTCTATCCACTGAGCCAAACCGGTTTCAGCAACAATAGACTTCTAAGAGGATTTATGCTTTGTTCACAAAATCTATTAACAGAAGAAGGCCTATTTGCATAGAAGTCCTTTAAAAGTTTTAGAAGTATTCTTACTGACCAAAATATCAATTATTACAATTCAGACTCAGAGGTTAAATGAGATTTTATTAAACACTGTAAAGGATTCTTCTTGTTTAAAGAATAATGTCAGGATTTATTGTTCTATTTCTTGAAAAACTGACATTGGAATTTTTATGGGGATTGCATTAAATCTGCATATTGCTTTGGGTAATATGGCCACTTTAACTACGTTTAACTATGTTCTTTGAGAGAAAGCCTGTGTGAACCTGAAGCTTAACGCTCCTGTTTCTCCTTTCCCAGGGATTGTAGCCCAGCACT
Source organism: Myotis nattereri (assembly GCF_964212035.1). Classification (NCBI taxonomy): domain Eukaryota; kingdom Metazoa; phylum Chordata; class Mammalia; order Chiroptera; family Vespertilionidae; genus Myotis; species Myotis nattereri. The sequence goes on from NC_138082.1 coordinate 38,510,108, forward strand.
GAGGTGCTATCCAATGCTTCCTAATATTGTTTTACATATTTTGTCCACATTTTGTGGTTATTTACAGCGGCAGGGTTTATCTAATACCAGTGACTCTTATAACAGCCAGGGACAGAAATCCAACAAATATTTTTAATGAATGAATCATCAAGTCCTGTGATTCTATCTCCGTAATTGTCCTTGAATCCATCATTTCTTTTCCCCTATTGCCTCTGTTTTACTGTAGGCCACCCTCACCTACAGTCTACTTTATTGGTACAGGCCTCTCTCTGACTGAGTTCCTTGTCCCTAGTTCTGCCTCCAAGCACCTGCCACACTGAAGTGAGTGTTTGTGTGTTTTTAATGTTTATTATATGTCAGTCCTCTATGGAAAGCCCTCCAATGATTTTGGTCCTCAGGATCCAACCCAAGCCTTTTGTATCCCTCTTTAGCCTTCTCTCTCCCTGTTGCCCTCTGCCTCCCACTCCCCTCCTGAAACATATATTGTATGTTACCTTCAGTTCCTAGACATTCGCTGCTCTCCCTCACCTCCAGACTCTTGCACCTGCTGCTTTACTCTCCCTGAAATGATCCCATATTCTAACTCCAGCCATGCACTCACATGCCATGTTTTCTGGGACGTCTGCAGGGATTTCCCTGAGTTGGACTAGGTGCCCCACGTGCTCATTTGCACTCGGCACTTTCCCTAACCATACTCTGCACAGTTTTATAATTACCAATTTATGTTTCTGTACTCCCAAGACCATAAGTTTCTTGAGGCAAACCCCATGTGTTATTCATTGTTTTATTCCTATTTACTAGATTACTGAATTAATATGTCTTGAATTAATGCATATTAATTTTTAGCAACTTGCCTGGCAAGAATATATTTCTTCTCAATTAATTACATATCCCCATTTTGTGCAATAAACAAATAAATACATAAATAAACCTAATTTCAAGAGTAAATAAAATAGTAGAAGTCAAGGGACACATAATGAGAGTACTACACTAAACAAAATAAGAAGCCTTGGTTCGAGCTGTGCTAGGTATCTGAATATCATACAACCTCTACAGTTTGGTTTTGTGATATATGGACAAAGTAATCACAATTATAAATAATTGTCCATTAAAACTAATGTAACTATATTATAGCCTCTGTAATTATGCTGATTCCTAGCATCATAAGATCACTGCACGTTAGTTAGAAAACAGAGTTTAGAACTAGGTCATCCTCTCCACTTCATAAATGAAGAGCTAGTTTGAAGGAAATAAAGTGACTTTCTTGTATTCCCACAGTTAGTTGAATGGTAGCCCTATAGCCCAACTTTCCTGTACTCCTTCAATTGTCTTCAAATTTATTGTGTGCTGTATAAAAGAAATGTTGACCATCACCAATTTTTACTAATGTCCCACTAGACAGCAAGGGAAACAAATCACTTAGCACCCCATGTTCCTCCCTTATCTTATTACCCAGTAAAATAACTATGAAAAAAATAACCACAGACACATTAGAGGCACTGAAGACTGGGTGTGGCAGAAAGGAGAGCCTCCCATGAGGTGTCAGGACCATGATAACATGACCACTTGCTGTCAACTTACAGTTAGTTCATAATCTAATAATTAAAAATATGCATATTCAATTCTGCACCCTCTAACAAGTGGCTTTTGCTTAAGAGAGAAAGTTTATTCCTTGGTTTCTATTGGATTTTAATGAATAACACATATGGCAGTCAAAGATATGTGTTCAAATGAAACCAAGAAGAAAAATACTGACTTATTTCTATCAAGTAGTAATACTGAAAGCCACAAAAAGACAGAGTATGTAATTCCTACTTTCTGAACACATTTAACAAGTGCCTTTTCAGTAGTCTTAAATCATTTCTGGAATGAGGTGGGGCAAACGAGAAACAAGGTAGAAAGAGCTTCTGTTTTGTTTTCAAGAAATGACTGGCCAAAACCAAATACTTGAGTACACCACCTGGGAATCAGTTATATTTCAGTAACATTTTCTCTTATTGAGATTCAGAGATTCAGATGCTAAAAATCGCCCATTAGAAAATGTCGCATACCATGGCACTAATGTTATCTTTTTGGAAAAGTTTTGACTCACAAGTTATTATACACATCAGTTTCTGTCCTGCTGTACACTCTTCCAATAGAGCTGAGAGTGTTTATAAGAATGCTCATATTTTTCTCCCAATATACCTATCAGCAGCATTAAATTATACTTTATAAACAAGAACAACTAGGCATTTGGCATTTACACTCCTTATCTAGTGTCCCAAAAGCACGTGGCACTACCTAAGGAGCAGAAGGAGCATCTTTTTTTTTTTTTAAATATATTTTATTGATTTTTCACAGAGAGGAAGGGAGAGAGATAGAGAGTTAGAAACATCGATGAGAGAGAAACATCGATCAGCTGCCTCCTGCACATCTCCTACTGGGGATGTGCCGGCAACCCAGGTACATGCCCTTGGCCGGAATCAAACCTGGGACCTTTCAGTCCGCAGGCCGACGCTCTATCCACCGAGCCAAACCGGTTTCGGCCAGAAGGAGCATCTTAAATTTAGCTTACAGAATCAACCTGGTTCTGAGGTAGATACTTTCTGGATATTACCAACATGAAGCTTTGCCCAATGGACAGGAACATTTATTGAGTGTTGATGTGCAGAAACTATGCTAATCCCTTTACAAGCATTAACACATTCAAACTGTCATCCCCATTTCATACACGAGGCACACAGAGTTCAGCAGCCTGCTGGGGGGTTACAGCAAGCCAGTGGCAGAGCTGGGACTTAAAGCCAGGACGTCTGGCTCTGGAATCCTCACTTTTAATCACTACCCTCCCCACCTTCCTATTTCACCCCACTAATGTGGCCTTAATGAGAAAACAAGTTTTTCCTCAATTTCCATTTGATCTTTGCCTTCTTCACCAAGAACCAATAAAACAGCTGATTTTTTTTTTTTTTTTTACTTTTATTAAAATGAGTTCACTTAGGGTAACAAATCTAAAACTCAAGGCCAGCAATTAAGCAAGTGGAGACCTCACAGGAAATGTTTATTTTGTCTCAAGAGAATCATTACAACACTCCCAGCTTAAGAAAATGACACGATATTTGCTTTTGAGGGTTCAACATACACACAAGTCAGCTGCCCGTGGCCTGTATTCACCAGAGAATTCCATGTATCCAAGGCCTCGTGCTGGTGTTTTGAAATGTATGGATGGCTATTAACATTATGAGAAAGCCAAAAACCAACTTCCAGATACTTAGTCCAGACACATGGTTTTCCTCAGCTCCACAAAGCTCAAGAGCTGTTATCAGCCACCTGGTCAAAGGAAGCAGCAGGAGCTGATGCAAACACAAGACAGGCTGCAGGCAGTTCCTCCACTCCAGTACACCCCAGGGCAGAGCACCTCCAGGAACAGAGACAGAAGTCAGCATTCAGTCGTGGCAGACCCATGAATGAAGATCTCTTTAAAGGCAAAGCCTTGAGTGCATCGAGCTGAAAATCAGATCCCGATTTGGCGTGACTCGTGTGGATGTCGCCAGGAGAGGTATCTTCCTCATGCGCAGGTCCTGTCAACTTGCTTTCAAACATGAACGGCGTGAAGCACAAAGATCACGTGACTTCTCAAGTGTGCTCACTTCTGCACAGATAAAGCTGCTTTATTTAGAAACATGGCGAAGGAAGAGGGAGAGGCATCTGCAAGCCATGAAGCTTATTAAACAAATTCGTCTCCCAAGTACTAGAGGTGCTCTCAGTCCTAATTAATGTCTCTTGCAAATGCACCCTCATAGCTAACGCTCCCTTTCCTGATCTAAGCCATATGCTCCTTCCTTCTTTTTAATGATATAAATGGAAATCGCTGGCATTTGTGGGGGTTTTGACTGAATATTTCTATTACAAAACCGTTCTTTCCAAGCTGATGCTCTGTGCTGAGATCAGTAGGTGAGAAAATCCCTCTGTGGAAAGTTTCCCACTTTCTGCCTCTACTGATAGCCTGTGTGCAGAGGTGAGGCCTTATATGTGATCAAGTGTTGCACTAAGTATTTCGCCTGTATTAGAAGCAAGCTTCTATAGAGTAGAACTTTTCACATAAAGAACAGGGAAATTGAAAAGGGGACAGCTGAGTTCAATGGATAGCCTGTACAGTTGAAGCATAATCATCTCTCATCAGGAGGTTTACGGTTTACAGTGAGGTTCAGAAAATAGGTTGCTTTCTTTCAGAAACTAAGAGATTAAATCAATTCCTTAATCCTCTCTAGCTACTGCTCTTTATCTGTTTTCTTTTTAAGAAGCACGCCTCATGTAAAGAGAGATGTACAGATGTACGAGATTTCAGAGTTGGAAGAGACCCTCGGGATCACCCAGGTGGGTGGGCCAAGAGCCTCACTGTGTATCCCAAACGCCTGGTGAGCTTGGAGCCTGGTTCTTCCCCCGAGAGACTGCAATTAAGTTGACTTGAGGTGGACCTGATGGAGCCAGATACATTATTTTTCAAAAGCACTCCCGGTGATTCTCACGCATGCCCTAGCTTGAGAAGCTCTGATCTTGTCCGCTCATCTCCCTGGGGGCAAGTGATATTAAATTTTTTATTCAATGTCCATAGCCAGTTGTTTGTGGCAGGGGTGGGGGCCAACACCTCAGGCTTTAACCTCCTCACCTGTGCATTTTCCACTGCATCATATTATATCCTTCTCATAACCTTTGCTTTTTAAAAGTTAAAATCAGTTTGATGATAGACACATCTTTAAAAATAAAACAAAACTCAGAACTACTCCCCTACTCTCCTCTTTTCAAGGGCCTCTTCTCTATCTTCTATTTTTCCCTCCAGAATACCAGCCATAAGTTAGTAGTTGTCTCTATATAATTGAAAAATTAAAATATTAGTAGTTGTCTCTATATAATTGAAAAATTAAAATATTCCAGAACTGCCCCCAAAAGTACTGCTTTTAACAATGCAAAACACAAAGAAATGGCTCCTACTCGATCTCATATTAAAATCATAAGGAGAGCAGCTGAATGAGCACACTGTACTCCGCAAGTCTGACCACATCATCTCACCGTATTCTTACAGCTGTATGAGGTTAGTAAACAAGAATACCGAGCCACCAAAAATTCAAGTAAAGTGCCTCAACTTAAGTTATTTCGCATGGCTAGGAACTTGTAATCAGTTAGTCTCAAAAAATCACAATGTAAAACTGTTCTTCAAATATTTTACTCATGTCTCATAGACTCTCATTTAAACATTACAAGCAGGATGAGTATGACCATTTGATTGAACAGAACACAAGGCTGGGGGACACCCAACGTTCTCACAGTTAGTAGGGGGCCAACACTCAAGTAGGGCCTTTGTGGCGGGTGCGATGCTGCCCACAGCCCACCGCACCTCTTCACATCTGAACACTGACCAGCATTTCTTAAGAACAGTCCTGGGAGGAAAATAGTATAAAACTGACTATCAACAGCCAAAAAACGAATGCCTTGATGTTCAGATTAAACTGTTGATTGTACTGAAATCCATGGGTACACCAGGGACAAAATCAATTGTGGCAAATCTCCCCAAAGGCTTGGTTGTACATCCTTTTATTTTTATTCAGATAATCTGTGTTCACTGAGCTGCAGTAAAGGATGCATGGGCTATTTTTATTCGGAGAAAGGTGATAACACCAGCCAAGCAGAAGGACTCATCCATGACCAGAATGCAATGGCCTTCATTATCTTCCAACTCACTGCTGAATGACTCACAGAGAGCTGGCAGATGGTGTTTTCTCTCGCCCCTTGCCTTGCACTTATCTAATTATTTTAACTTGGTTTTTGTTCGGCTACCATGATGCCTATTAGGCAGATCTATTCAGGAATAGGTTTCTTCTAATATTGACCAGTGCATTTGAAAAATTTTGTCAGGTTCTAAATTCTGGATCAAGTAAGGGTAGAGATGAATAATGACAAAATTATTATTAATAATAACTAACATTTACTGGTTACATACAATATGCCAGATACTGAGCCAATGCATTCGCATGTATGCCTCATTAAGCATCCAGTGACTCCCAAATAGGAAGGCTGAAGTTTGGAGAGGTTAAGAAACCCGCTCTGGGTCAAACAGCCAATAAGTGGCGGAGGCAGAAAACCCGAACTGAGTCCCTCTGAGACAGGCTGAGCCTCTCTGAAATGGATGGCAGTGCTGCTCAATGATTAGGTTTCTTTTTTGAGCCTCTCCTACATAAGTTTAAAGTTTCTCTTGAGGTACTCCCCAAAGAGCAGAGACAGGAGCAGGTCGGTCTCAATACCAGCTCACAGCGGGAAGCTGGAAAGCAAAGAAATCTACTCTGCGCCTGCGTGAAGAACCAAGCCATCTATAAGCCAGACCAGGGCAGCAGCTCGGGAGTCATATTCTCCGTGAGTGTGTGCTCCCTGGATGCGTCAAGCTCCCTCCTGCTCCTTTCCCTCCACTTTGTTTTCAGTAAGCCCCTCATTTTTCATCTGTGGCTCCTTCTCTCTTGAATTTTATCTTGAGGAAGCGTTGCAAGAACACCTTCTCTGGTAACACCCACTCTTAATTTCTTATGTAACACTTACGTAGTAACAGTTATAAGTTCTAATACTTGGGGTAAATAAATCAATACAATAAGATGATAATAAAGAAACCTACAAAGTAACGAGGAAGGAAAACTGCCACTATTTGCAGATGACATGATTCTATATGTAGAGAACCCTAATGACTCCACTGAAAGACCATTAGGAACAAGAAGCAATAAATAAAGTTGCAGGATGCAAAATCAATATATAAAAATTCATTGCATTCCTCTATACTAACAATGAAATATCAGGAAAAGAAACAAAGAAGACATTCTCATTTACAGTTGCAACAAGAACGATAAAATACTTAGGTATAACTGATATTAGAAAATATTACAAAGAATTAGAAAAAGGGAGGAGAGAATAAAATATTTGGCTATCATCTTACAACAAATTGAATTCTGAAGTCACTCCTCTTGGATGAACAGTTCTCTGATCATGCCTGTGACATGGAACACGGGCAAATGATATTCCCCCTCTTATGTGTTCTTTTCCAATACATGGAGGAGAACCTATACAATGCAGCTGCCCTCCTTATTGGCAGGGAGCCGGAGACACTGGAAAAGCTGTGGCTATGGCAGCATTTTTTTTCCAGCTAGCTTCTCCATGGAATAAGTACTATTAATATTTTTTAAATTACTATTACAACCATAATTACTAACTACAGCAAGCACTCACCATTTATTGAATACCAGGCCCTAGGCAGGGCACCTTGCATATATTTCTTGTTTATTTCTTCCAAAAGCTTCAAAAAAGGAAGATATTATCTCCATTTTACATTTGAGAAAAACCAAAGCTCAGAGAAGCTAGATGACTTGACCAAATTTACAATAATGCTCAGTAGAAAATTTCCAAATGTAGTTTCCTTAACAGAGTTGAGGTGCATGGCCTTCCTTGCAGTAGCAGCATAGCTGGCCAGATTATTCTGCTGCCATCAGTGAACTAGTACAACTGACGACTCAACGTGTTTTGATTGGTTGTTTAATGTTAGCTCCCACAGTACGCAAGGTTGGGGACCTATAAAACAAAGGAGAATGGACCCCATACATGAGCTTCCTTATTAGTATTTTAAAATCTTTAGCCACACTTAATTTGTTTTTAAAAGTAAGTTTTTGGGAGAGTGAGTTGAGTGAGCTATAATTTTGCCTTGTACATTGAGATTAGCTATCTTAAAAACACTCAATACTATAGTAATATAACTTTGGGGGGACTTCAAACAATCTACGTAAAATCAAAGTAATATATGGACATAGCTATAAGTAGAGCTATCTATTTATAGTTCTCCTGATGAAGAATGTATTTAACCACCCTGAACAAAAGTGTTAAATAAATTGACACACGTGTTGGTAAATCATGGTTATAGCTACAGTTTACAGACAAGAGCTTCCAGCTAGTGCATGACCTTACTGTTGGTGTAGAACTTGGTGCTTGAATGATAACTACTGATAGGAAAAAAGTAAAACTTGGTGTAGGATACCGCAGGGCAAGAGTCCTATTGGCCCAGCACAGGGTCACATTACATAGGGGCTTTACTAGTGTGATATTACAAGGAGAGATATGCACAACCACTTGACAACCAGGTTAGAAGGTGCCCGCCAGCACTCCAGTTCCAACATGGTCATTATGCCTATTGGAAATAAACGTGATTTAGAATCTAGAAGAGAAATTTAAAAAAGGTGAAGCTTTTGCATGAGAACATGGACTTACTTTCATGGAAACTTCTGCTAAGACTGCTTCCAATGTAGAAGTGCATTTATTAATACGGAATTCAAAGCATCCACTGATCCCTAATTTTTTCTATCACTGGTGATTTCTGGCAGTATAAATGAAAATTTGGTTCCTCCAATATTTGGTCCAAGATACTAAAGAAAAAGATGACTAGTGCCCATGCCCTTCCTTTAAGGAGCTACAATCTGCTGGAAATGTAAACAGTAAGGGGCCAGGGAAATAAGCCAGAAATTGGAGACATTAGAAGAAACCACTAAGGATCAGGAACAATAACAAAATCCAGATACCTTGGAGCTAGGAGATGGAAACCAAACATAAGTGCTCCTACCATCTCCCTCTGTTGTCCATGTCCATTTGGCTTATATGCATGCATACAAGTCCTTTGGTTGATCTCTTCCCCTTACCCCCTCCCTCCCCTACTTTCCTTCTGGGGAGTGATAGTCTGATTGCTGTTTCTCTGTCTTTGGATCTGTCCCTGTTTATCAGTCTATGTTGTTCTCTACAATCCACAAATGAGTGAGATCATGTGGTATTTATCTTTCTCTGACTGGCTTATTTCACTTAGCGTAATGCTCTCCAGTTCCATCCATGCTGTTGCAAAAGGCAAGAGTTCCTTCTTTCTTACCACAGCATAGTATTCCAAAACGTAGCTTCTTAAACACCAGTGCAATGAGAAGGTTGGGGAAAGCCTTTGAAGTGATCAACAGAAAGAAATCTTATGTGAACTTTCCTTATCTGATGAAAGTGGAGCCTCCTAAAAATAGAGCTTCCATTAACTCCTTTCTAGGAGAGCTTCCAGCTCCTTCCAGGAAGAGGCTATCCAATAAAACAACCCAACTTTTGCTGCCGGAAGAGTACACGAGGGGGATTCCTTCGTTATTCCTGGGAGTGGGGTTCTTGGGGCACTGCTGAAATAAGAATTTTCAGAAGCCCCCACAGGAGAATGAGAGGTGGTAGGACATTTTATTGGGGTGGAGTTATTTTCCTCAGTTTCCAATGCCCCATTTCCCCAAGCCAGTCTTGAAAGAGGGGCAGCTGAGGGAGGGTTCAGCAAAGCCAACAGCAGAGTCCAGAGCTTCTGTTCCATGTTACAACCGGGTGTGGTTCAGCATCCAAGTTCATTAAAGTCCGTGTGTGGAGTCCGGCATGGCCGTGTGCCACGCCGGTGCAGGGGAGCCGCGTCCCTTTAGCAGGAGTCCCAAGAGGGCCCAGTGCTTGTGAGAGAGAGGAGAGAAGGAAGGAACTTTCTTTGGAAGTTTAACTATTTAGGCTTCCCAAACTTACAGTGGCCACGCCCATTCTGGCCACTAATTTGTTCCCAGGTATGACTGGCAGACAGGTAAGCACCTTCCCATGTCACCCAGCCCTTCCTGAGCATATATCCACCTGGTCTTCTCTTTCTTCCTTTTTTGTTAGACAATAACCAGGTTCTTACAATGGCATCACTTTCACATTGAAACCCTAAACCACAGCCACACCCTGTGTTGTTAGGCTGATACTTGAACCCTTACCTCTGGTTACTTTGCTATTTACTCACTGCTCAGGACTCCCACAGTAAAATAAACTTTTCTCCCATTAATCTTTTTGCTGTCAATTAATTTGTGGGCCCCACCACTAGAACCTAAGTTAGAACCACTCAACTCGGACAGGAGAGAAAGGGGTGGAGGAAATTCTACCCTTACTCTACAGGCAATCTACTATATTCCGAACACTAGACTTAAAAAAGTAATTTTGTATAATTGTCTGGATTTTTTTTCTCAAAATTTATGGAGTTGGGTAGGTTTTGTTATAGACTTGGATGCTACTCCTCTATTTTAGTACCAAACAAGCGTACCTTTCCACTAGACCTTGTTAATTTTTGCAAGGTGTTAAAAAAAATAGAATTTTTGCTGAATGCAAAACATTTGTACTTAACATATTTTTTAGTAAGTATGTCTAGTTAGAATTGCAGATGCACTGAACCATGTGAAAGCTGTTTGTAAAGGATGGAAGCACCTGAAAGTGAAGTGTGTCTAGAAACAAAGCATGAAGAGAGTTAGTGGGGTGATGTGTGATCTTGGTTTCAAGTACTCAAATTTGAAGAATCGTACAGACAGTGCCTGGTCACCACACCCAGACACTGATGTTTCCATAGTAACCAATCTATTTATAAAGAAACAGGTGATGTGGAAGGAAAACAAACAAGCTAGAGTGAAAAATAAGTCATTGGCCTTGAATACCTAATGACGGCAAAAAAAAAAAATACTAAGGTAAGACATGGAGATGGTGTTTTATCTCAGGAAAATATTAGGAACTTGGAAGATTCTGGAAGATGAGAATCATGTCTTCTGTTTCTTTTTTTAAAAAATGTATTGAATTGATTTTAGAGAGGGAGAGAAAGGTAGAAACATCAATGATGAGAGAGAATCTTTGATAGGATTGAGCCCGCACCCCGGGCATGTGCCCTTGACTGGAATCAAACCCAGGACCTTTCTGTCCCCAGGCTGACACTATATCCACTGAGCCAAACCAGCCAGGGCTCTTTTGAATCTTTTTATAGTCTGAAACAAAATCATGCACAGAACAGGTGAGAGAGTGAGAGAGAGAGAGAGAGAGAGAGAGAGAGAGAGAGAGAGAGCAGGTGGACGCAGAAAACAGGGAAGAATGTCAAAGGAAACAAGTACTGCTGTACCTTCAGATCAATAGGTATCCAAGTAATGGAGCAAATGTATCAGTAATCACTTTTGTCATCAATTCTCAAACATAATGATCAACTGTGAATGCTAAAGAGGAAAATGTCCCTTAGAAAACCTATGACTATAGATGTTCATGAATGTCACTCAAGTTGCTCTTGAATTCTGGTTGCCACTGTGATGAGAAAGGCTCAGCCCAAAGGTGAATTATTTCCATAAGTTTGAGTTTAATTCATTCAGCCAGTTTTGAATTTTGAGAAGAAGAAAACATGTTTCCTTCCCCAGTGGCATATTTACACCCAAATAAGTCAAAAGTAACTATCTTGTCAACAACTCAAGTAATTAAAAAAGGAAGGGTTTTGAAGATTCATACATCTAAACACACATGGACATTTTACAACATGTTTGTAGATATTTTTGGTTTTTCAAACGTGACCTTTGTGGTTTTAGTTTTTCTTTTTCTCTTCTGAGCTTATCTATCTTTAAGCTTACAATAGCAATTAAACATGAAATTGGCCTTATTGGAGAGGTTAATTTACTTGTGTTGCAGATTGAAACAGAAATAATTCAGGCTGTACTTACAAAGCAGTTTGCCTCTGTAAACCTCAATGCTTGATAAAAACATCATGTGTGATAAGTTTGCAATTATTGGGTTCACTGAATAGAAACCAACCTATGCTTCTGTGACTTGAATGTGTACACAACTCCCCTGGCACCATGTCCATATGCAGATTCCGATTTAGGAGGTCAGGAGTCAGGCCTGAGGCTTACCTTTTCAGACATCCAGGGGATGGTAAGGCTGCTGGTCAGCAGACAATATTTTCAGTGAATATTTTCAACTTTTTTCCTGTACAATTTGTGATTGATTCATTGAGAAAGTTTACCTTTAGAATAGCAACGTGTCATATCCCTTTACATTCCTCAGTAGATAAAAAGAACTGTACACATGCATTTTTTAGAAATCTGTAAGAATTTCTCACCCTAAAATGTTTGTTTTTTTGTTTTTCTGTCTGCCTTTCCTAAAGTTAGAACACTGCTTCCTTTAAATACAACTCTTGCAACAAATTTTGCTGCATTTACAAAATATGCTGATATGAAAATCTAAAAAATAGCCACAGATCCAAAAGATACCTTCAGACCTGACCAACAACATTTTTGGCAACACATGGAGGACTGGGAAGCTGTAATGAGTTTTTTTTTTAGCTCAAAAAGCAACCACAAACTATATTTCATACTGTTATTGGGACAACAGATAATCAATGTCCTCCATATGGGCCAGCAAAACCACCATTAAAATGCTATGGAAAGCCATGAGTTGAAAAATGATGCAGCCTAAGAATAATGGGATTAGCAGGACACAAAGGGGCCAGAAGTTCATCAGGGAGATCCTCCATGGCCTCAACTCTATTTAAAAAAAAAAACATGTGTGTGTGTGTGTCTGGTGTTGTTGTTATTGTTTCTCTACTTTTAAATTCATTCTGGTGAAGAGCAGGAGAAACTTCCCCAAGAGATCTTGACTCCTGGCACAGTGCAGCTGGGAGCATGTATTACAACCTTGATTCATTAATAAATGATAAAACCCCGGGTAAATTTTCCCCTGTGAATAAAGTAAAAAGCTATTGGTAAATGGTTCTCTGTTCCTTAAAAGATACAGGAAAATACAAGTTGAAACTTATAGCTTCGTTTTTGTTGTTGCTGTTCTGTTTGTCCACAAGCTTTTAGCACAATTTAGAGTATCCAAGTAATTCAATCTGGTTACCTACTCAAGATATACCATTTAATTCCTCTTACTCACCTGGATAACGTTTTAGTTTTTAATTAACCATATATGGTCAATAAGCAAAATGCTTTATAAAGAAAGAAAGTAAGCCGAAACCAGTTTGGCTCAGTGGATAGAGCGTCAGCCTGCGGACTGAAAGGTCCCAGGTTCGATTCTGGTCAAGGGCATGTACCTGGGTTGCGGGCACATCCCCAGTAGGAGATGTGCAGGAGGCAGCTGATCGATGTTTCTCTCTCATCGATGTTTCTAACTCTCTGTCTCTCTCCCTTCCTCTCTGTAAAAAATCAATAAAATATATTTTAAAAAAAAAGAAAGAAAGAAAAATTTGTGCATTTATTTAATTTCATACTAAAACAGAATTTAGGACCTTAAGTTAAGATAGATTTGATAGCAACAAATATTACCATTTTTTAAAATAGCTGGATTTTAGCTTCTTCCACTGCAGATGTACTACCTTACCTGTTTTTAGCTTTGTTAAAAGCTAGTATGGACATTACAATACTAACAACCACTCCTGCTGTCTTTTTCTTAATTTGTCACATATTCATGTTTCTTATGATAGAGGGAAAAAATGATACATGATTGACTAGACACATTAATGTGAGTCAAAATGAAAATAAGCGAGGTTTCAGGTGCTTAACCTCCTTTCAAAATATCAGTTCATATACACTGAACCCTTCAAAAACTCTAAATGATTATAAATTAAAATGTAATTTAATTAAATGGGCTCAAAAATGTTTCAAAATACAATCAAGAATACTGTATTTGCACCCACAAACACGATAAAATGACTTTTAATGATCTGACTCCTTTATTAAAGTGGTAAATATGTTCACTCAAGCATTTATTAAGCACTCCCAAAGCCCAGAACTTTGATAGGCATCACTACCCCCTTTTTTATGTAGATATTTTAATTTCTTGTAGAAATATTAGGTACACAGTTCAAAAAAGAATAAAAATCCTACTCTTGGCCTGCCCTGCCGGCATGGCTCAGTGGCTGAGCCTCGACTTATGACCTAGGAGGTCACACTTTGATTCCTGGTCAGGGCACAGGCTCGGGTTTCAGGCTCGATCCCTAGTAGGGGGCCTTCAGGAGACAGCCAATCAATGATTCTCATCATTGATGTTTCTATTTCTCTCTCTCCCTTCCTCTCTGAAATCAATAAAAATATGTTTTAAAAATCCTACTCTCTAGAACATGAGAAGACAACCAACAGAAGATAGAGGCTATTATACAAATGGAATATGTGAACATAAGTAAGGCTATGTGTGTGACTTTCAACCACATGCAAACAGGTTTAAAATAATCTAATCTCTTCCAAGACCAACTACTTACTGGAAACTGTAGAGTTGGTAGAGGATGTATGCCATGTAAGTATTAGTTCAAAAAAATATAAAACAATTTTGTTGGTGGTACTTATGTGTGGGGAGAGAACTTTTTAATCTATAACTATCATGTGTCAAACTCCCCTTGATGCCAGAAGGCAGATTGTTGGTTTTGTGTGTGTGTGTTTTTTAATTTCCTATATGACTAAGAGTAAAAACTAAAGTCTCTAATCCATAAGATTGTACGATAACGATTTTGAAGTACAGACTCCCCAGAAAAGTGGGAAGGATGAGTGACTTCTACTTTTGCTCCTGGTATCTTAAATACTCATGCTCTTATGAGAAAAACCATATGTTATAGTTAGACATTACACTAAATTCCGAATGGATCTTTACATTTTAACAGCTTCAGCAGTATTTCTTAGACAGTTCAACATTTTCAAGTTGAAATTCAAGGGAATACTCAGCACAAACCAGTTTGGCAGCATTTCAGCAACTCTTGTGTCTCTGAGCATCCTGGAAAATTGTCTGCTGATCTGTACGCTGCTCAGCTTAATATCTGAGTCTGCTTTGCAACAGTATCTTGGCAATGAAAGAGAAACGTGAGGGCTCCCCTATTCCCTGGTGCCCTCTTCTCTCAACCCCTCAGACAACGGAACTTCCCATTAGAAAGAGAGGGTGTCGCACACGGAGGGAAAAATCCGTTTTTGTTCTCCTTCTTCTGTCCACTACCACACAAAGCTTTGCTCCTCCTCTCGGGAAAACGTGAGCTGGCTGGCAGTCAGTCTGACAGAAGGAGAGCAGTGCAGCGGAAAATTGGGTAACAGGATAAAAATCTATGGGGCCACAGGAATCCCATCAAAAATGGTCCCTCCTGTCACAACACAGACAAGTGACAAGGAGAAATATAGGATGTTATTTATATTTAAATATTTCTAATGATATCATAATTATGCCTCTGCCACGCTTAGGCAGCCATTTTCCTGTGAGCCACCATTCTGCAAACCAAATGTGATGTTGGAGAAAATCTACATAAGAATCAGATAGCTTTAATAAGACATCCAGGAAAATCCTATGAACTCCTCAAATAAAGGACAGAGAGCAATTTATTTTTTCAAAGATATTTTCCTTAGGATACAATAGTCAAGCTCAATAAAAAATGAATTATTCCCAGCTCTTTGGGCACTGGAAAAATGAAGCTAGCTAGCAGGTAGCTAATTCCACTTAAAATTAACTCTGGTATTGTAGAAAACACCCCCTTTTTTGTTTCACAATGTGTCTTATTGAGTCATTCTATAGTTCATCATGGCCTTAATTTATTAAACTATACAATAAGTTCTATAGACTAACACTTAAATTGCCAAGATATACATTTTCTTATTTTAAAACTTGGAAATAAGTTTTGAGGTAGATCAATA
Source organism: Myotis nattereri (assembly GCF_964212035.1). Lineage (NCBI taxonomy): Eukaryota > Metazoa > Chordata > Mammalia > Chiroptera > Vespertilionidae > Myotis > Myotis nattereri. The sequence continues at coordinate 38,525,599 of NC_138082.1, forward strand.
TGTCTTGTAATTAATTCTATCATTAAACCTGACATTTTGAAGTACTTTCTTAAGAGAAAATACTAAGTGATTCCAAGCATTTTAGCCCCACAATGGAGAACAACATTTATAAATACATAGTCTATATAGAATCTAATTCATATTATACTTTCATAGACCTTTAATTCTAAGATTCTTAAGCACTTATTGGTCATCATAATACATATATATTCTTCCTTTTTTACAGAGGGATAGCTATACATATATATAAACATACATCAGACCTGTGCAACAAAAAGCAAAGTGCAGGACTATCAGCACACAACTCACTTCTTTATATAAAACCAGTATCTTTGTTGCCCATAATATACGACACTACATGCCAAGTGCTGGGAGAAAAAAGCAAATATAAGGGGGTATTCAGTCACAGTGATATGTTCAGAGGGCTACGCAGACAGAGTGCTAAGGATCCTCCATATGTACGTCATTTCCCTTCGAAACACCTCTGCATGCGAGCACGGCTCCTGACTTCTGGAACCCATTTTCCTGAACACATTCCATTCCCCTCTGCTGCCAACGTCTTCCAGTCTGTTCTAAAGGACTCCCGCTCTCGCTCATAGGTGCTGTTCCCTTTCCTAACTTCTCTTGCTTCTGCTGTTCCTCTGCCTGGGTTGCCCTCCATCTCTCCCTTTCCCAAAGCCTAGCACTTTAAGGTCTTCCTACAGTATCACTTCACCTTGATACTTTGCCAGACTGGGGCTTCTAGAAAGACACAGCATAGAAACACTAAATGTTTTTTTAATGATAGCGGTGGCAATAAATGATAGCCATTTATTATGAATCATGGCAGATTAGTTTTGTGTATTCTCATGCATATATAATATACATAAAATGTGCTATAGTACATACAGTGCATCGCATATAGTAAGAGCTGAAGCCTGTTTTGACTAACCCAAGTGAGTTTTACTTTTGAAAGGCGATGTCCTAAGTGTTTAAACTAGATGAACTTACTTAGTTGTCACAATTCCATTGGGAGGCAGTACTCCATTTTAGAGATGCAATGAGCTCAGAGCAGTTAAAACAGTTAAATAACGTCCCTCAAAATGCACGTATAAAATTAGCAGAGTCCAGATCCACGCCACATCTGTCCAATGCAAAGGCATCGTTAGAAAACTACTGTTATTTTGTGCCTTCTCTAATACCTTTTTCTCTGGACTCATGTTCTAGGCAGTGGCATATGATATAGCATTTAATAGTTCTTGTGTTAATATATACTACTCTGGGCTCTTCAGTGAGACCCTAAATGTGTAGCAGTTCGTTTATCCCCCACTCCAGTCTAATACCAGACATTTAACTTGTTGACGGATTGAATCTAGTAAATCTACAGCACTTTAATACATTTGAGAGAAAGCTATGCTTCTCAAACAACTGCTATATTGCCATGGGTTAAGGTTATTCGTAGTTCTAACAGCCCCATGGAACTGACTTCTCATTCACTATAAAATGTGAAGTCACACAAGGACATCCTCATTTTCATGCAACAGGTCTTTACTGAGTAACAGTTATGTGACAGCATTTTGCCAGGCACATGGAGAAAAATACTAAGGTTTAAGACAATCTTTGCTCTTAAAAACTTATCTTATTGAAGAGAAGTGTATTTTTTCCTTTATTAAATTATATATATATAATATTTAAGTATATGTTACACGTAATTATAATATATATTATATATGCAAGAGAATGGACAAAACATGAGTTTATACATAAAATGTACTATAGTACATACAGTGCCTAGCATATAGTAAGAGCTGAATAAATTCTGTACCCATTTAGTAATAGTAAATAGAGAATAGTGAACAAAAGTAATCTGCCATTATTCATAATAAATGGCTATCATGTATTGCCACAGCTATCATTCAAAATATTTAGTGTTTCATTCTGTGTCTTTCTAGAAGTCCCAGTCTGGCAAAGTCAGTGCTGAGAAGGAGGTGTGGAAAGCATAACAAACTGGATTTTTTTCTTATGAGGCTACCTCCTGAAAAATTCCCTGTGAACCAAATCCTTTGTGTGAGCTCACTTTTTCAACATCATGTTTTTTCTCCTTAAAAATGGAATGCAGCAAAAAGATAATTTTTTATGTCTAGTTGAGATGAATTCTGGCTATGATTTTATTCTAGTATTAACATAAATATATAAATTCTCCCTCTCATTTTTATTACATGATTTTGGATACACTAATCTAAGGTCAAATTATATGAGAAAATATCAGCTATAGGTCAGCATCAAAAATAATATGCGGTTCTTTGATTCTGTGACTTATTTAATGGATTACAATGAGGCACCAGCTAAAGGCTGGTAATTTAAATTATAAGCAGAGGGTTCAAAGCTGTGGCTAATTCATTACTCACACGTCTCTAGTTGAGATAGTAATTTAAAGTCATGTGTGTCGCATTAATTGTAATCTTCTTTCCAAATGACAAGATAAATATCTCAAGGAACATAATATATCATGGTCATAGGTCAAACCAAATGAATGTCTAAAATAGATTAGCACTAAGTGCATGCAATATGTCATGTTTATACATTTTTAAAAGGATAAATTGTATTAACATTTAGCAGAGTGTTCATTGCACATCACCAATGTTTAGCTTTTAAGTGCATTAATACTTGATTCAGTTAAAACGTTCTCTGAAAATGCCACACACCGAGATACTATAAATTCCCTAACTAAAAAACTAATACATGAGAAAAAATAGAACAAGCTAATTTGTTCCGTTTCCCACCAAGAGGTGATTGCTTTGTTTCACAGTTATGTGAAATAGAAGATATAGTTTGGCTCTGAAGTGGCTCAAACAAGGGCAATGTTACAATTAGCATAAGAAGAAAACTGCCAAAGTGGCAGGTCATTACCATGTGCATCTAAATACCTCTGCTTTTACTCTAAGGCTCTCCATCAGCTGCGACTGGGTCAGAACCTCACACACTGTCCTAGAGAAGACCGAACTGCCTCCCACCACCACATGGCAAACTAAGTGCAGAATAGGAACACAGGCTGTTATTGCAATTATAAAATAGATAGGTGGTTTTCAAATTTGGGCTGAAATTTAACTGTTGTGATTTTAGTAATGGCTTAGCCAGTTTTCCTACCTAGGAGCCCTGAGATCTTTGGTGAAGTATTTATCCAATTCTCTCCTTCACTTTGTCTGTTAGACATCATACACTGTAGCCTAGAATTCCTGCTGTGAAAGGGCTTTGTATTACTTGGGTGCATATTTTGAAGTCACTTAAGGTGAAGTGAGGGATATTGAAGAAGGAGCAGCAAACCAACAAAACCCAGTCCACAGGAGCATTAGTTTAACTAACACAGATGTTCTTTTTGGTTTTGTTGTTGTTGTTTGTTTTTGTTGAATTTGAGTGTCCTTATAGCAAGGCAGGCAGCATGGAGTTCATCGACAGTTTTCCCTATTCCCTCTTTCCTTATGCAGCGCTCCATCCCACACCAGGCTTACCTGGAGGCAGCAGAGTTTGGAACATATAGTTGAGGCTCTGCTGAAGGCAGGGCATTTGTTTTGCCAAGTGGACTTTTCACAGAACTAAAATGATCAATACAGCAGAGGGTTCTTTCTCCAGTCCTACTCCCCGGTCTCCCAATTGATCCTGTGATATGTCCAATATTTTTTATTTCAATCATTTTTTTAAGCTGCTAGCTAGTTGGTTAGCTTCTATTGTTTATAGCCAAGAACCTTGACTGATACAATCTAGAAATCTTGCCTGCTGTCTTCTGTTGCTACCAATGCCCCTCCTTACTCAGACTTCATACCCCAAGTCCCTTGTTATTTCTCAAGGAAACCACACCTGATCCCTCAGACTAGGATAGGCACTTCACTCCACTCTCACCTCTGTTACTAAAAATTATAATTAATTATTTAACTACCATTATGTAATCAATTTTCCTCTAGTAGAATTTTGGTGAAGACAGAAAACATGACTATCTTGCTCATTGTTGTATCACTAGCATCTCACATAGCACTTCTCTCCAAAAGTGAAGAACAAAGTAAAAAAAAAACAAACAACAAACAAAAAAACTTGGTGCTGTCTTTACTGTTTTTGAGAGCTGACATCCTTCAAGCATCCATTTTAGTTGGAACTGAAAAAGATATTGTCTCCATATGTTTTTACATTTTCCTGTGCTTAATCTATTCATTTTGAAATTGGTCTTTTCAAAGCTCAGTTTGATGTTGCCATCTTCTGTCACCAAGGATTTCAGTTGAATAAATACTTTATTCAGTGAATTCTTTCCCTATAGGGAGGCCAAAATATAAGTTTGCCTCATGAACATGGAATTTGAAAACAAAGTTAATTATTTGATGTGATTGCTCATGGCATCTGGCTGAGGAAACTTGACTGAGCACCGATGCATCCCTGCCAAGATGTCTGACAGGTCCATGAGCCAGCACTCTCTCTGCAGGGATAGGAAGTGCCAACTTGATTGCCGGGCCCTCATTTTCTCTGCTGAGAATCTGTTTGATTCTTTCTTTAGATATGTTATTACCATCCATGCCCGCATTTGATGGTGTGAGGACAATTTATTTTAAAGATAATTTTATGCCTGATCAGGTTTGGAGACTAGAAAGTAGAAGAAAGAAAAACAGAATTCTTAGGAATAACTCCAAAGTTTTGTGGTCCTTTTTTCAATGAATCCAGTCAATGTGGTCTGCATCACCAGCCTGAGGCATAATTAAGATCCCAAATCTTTTTACTACTAAAATTAATCATTCAGTCCTTCACAGGACCAATTTAAAAGTAAGCCCAACAGCAACCTCTGGAAACCTCTCCCTTTAACCAAGTTGTCAAGCACGGTGGACACTTATGCAAGCCAAGGAGGAGCATTAACACAGGAAGGGAAGGAAGTAGGGCTGGGAAAAGGGGGCAGGAAGAAAGACAGACTAAAAGAACGAGGAAGAGAGGGAAGGCACTCAGTTCTCTGACAGTTTCACGTAGGCCCCAACATTCAATTGTCATTTCTGCTGCCACTGCCGTACAAATTCACTGCACGTAACTGCTCTAGTCCAGTGAATTCATCTGAACCTTTTACCCTGCGTGGTGATGCAGCACAAGCTGCAGAGGTACATCACCCATGAGCTTCCAACGTTACAGGTCCCCTTTTAAACGTTCAATCTAGGCCCCTGTTCCCACATGTGCCTATTGTGACAGGGAGATCTTCCAGCCACAGACTGGGTCAAAGGTTCCCACTTCTTCCATTTGCATCAGGGATCTTCAAGAAACTCCTGGGGAGGAGTGGGACAGGAAGAGATTTACCGAAGAACTTACATGCATATTATGCATAACCCATGGACACAGACAACAGTGGGGTGAAGGTCTAGGGCAGCGGTTGCGATCCCTGAAAATACATCCTGCATATCAGATATTTACATTACGATTCATAACAGTAGCAAAATTACAGTTATGAAGTAGCAACAAAAATAATTTTATGGTTGGGGGTCACCACAACATGAGGAACTGTATTAAAGGGTATCTAGGGGAAGGACAGGGGACAGGTGCACATCTGTAATACTTCCAATACTAAAGATAAATTATTTTTAAAAAAGAAACTCCTCTCAGAATAAGGAAAATATACTTAAAATTGTCCCCTCATAGTTACCTAACAGAAAAGTGGCTTACAGTTTTATTCACCAACCAAGAAGCAAAAAATGGTTCTATCTTGCCAGGCACTCTTCATACCTCTTTTCAGAGAAAATATATACAGCCTAAATTTAATAAAGATGTTATAAGAAGATGTAGAACTGACTTGAGAGATATAACACAGTAGATAATTAGACAATTTAGCATAGAGGTACCCTTGGTAACAGTAGTTTAAATTTGTCCAAGTATTTACACTTCCTAGATGCAGCCTTTGCTTTTGGAGATTACTGACACCCCCACTCCCATGTCTGCAGGGTAGACAGATGTCGCAGGTCTACACTAATTCTGTTTCCCTGGGCACAGTGATTGATATAAGAATATAAGGATAATATAGGAAATACTTTTCTGGAGGCTTATAAAGCACCTGGCACCGTGTTTTATGTTCACTGGCACTTGTTGTGGCAGGTCCCTATGACCAAATATGTCATTATAGCTGAAAATAAGGAAAAGATCCCACTAGGTAACAGATCCATGGTTCAACATCAACCTATGAAAACCAAGTTGTTGCTTTAAGGAAAGTCTTTAAGGAAAGACGTTCTTTCCCATTAGATGAGATGTGTAAACAGCACTATAAAAGTGTGCCTTAAAATAGAGGCAAGCCAGAGGAAGCAGAACTAGCAATAAATCCTGGTCATATCAGATACAGAGCGCTCAACGAATAAAACAATCAACTTCCTTCTTTGGTTGCATTATTTTGGTTTGGGATTTCTATGAAAAGATTCTCATCAGATACATATGATCCAATTAGCGATTAGAAGGTTTAAATTAGTGATGTACTGAGTAGAAAGGGAAAAGTGGTGAAGCACATTTTCTTTTTCTCTTTAAATTTGTGCCTCTTGTAACCACTCTAACACAGGAAGCACAGTTTAATTGGAAATAGGCTATCAGAGTTCTAAGAATAATCATCTAAGGCTAACTGCCTATGTAGTTTAGGTGTCAGATAAATTGGCTCTCCCATTATAAAGTGCAACTCTCCTGATTAGTATTTGATTAAACAATAACAAAAAAATAACCTCTTAGAACTGAAATATTAACAGCTTTTGAATTCCATTTTTCTTAGCAAGATAATGAGCATAGCACATTGTTTAGCATGTTTTTAATTGGATGAATATCAGATATACAGTGTTTTTCTCTCATTGATGCCTTGTGTGCTAAGAATTTCATTACATCCTAGAATTACCACATAAAAATGTCCCTGCATTTGTCACAAATATATTCCTACACACAAGGATAATTATCTAAGTTCTTTCAAGTATCTACTTGAAGTAAAAAAAAAAAAACTTCATCTGGTTGAAAGATTCTGCTTTTGACCATGATTTGTTTTTTTTTCAAAATGGATTTTTTTTAAAAAAAACAGAGGAAAATGTGAGTGGACTTTTAGACTAATAAGTCCTAAGCAGTTAAGGATTACCCACTCCATGTAGTTCTGTAAGAAGAGGAAATGTGATCCTGGCCTCCAGAAGTTTATAAATTGGTTCTAGTTACAAAATGTGCAGGGAACAAACACTTTATAAGTCAAATAAATATAATAGTGAATTATTAAGAGAAAATAATTGGTGTGTCATCAGAGGGAAGCAGGCTAGTCAGGAAAGGCTGCTTAAATATTCAGCAATACTTAGAGAGTCACATAGTACCCCCCAATCAATCATTTTTACCCTTCATCAATTCAGCAAGTGGTTATGTACACATGCTATGTGTTAGGTGCTGTGTGAGATGCCCATGGTCCTTGCTTCAGTTGGTCTTTTCTTTTGGAAACACATCAGTTGTACAGAAACATTATCCTGGCTCATGACACTATCACAGATTCATTCAGGGGCCACGATTGGGTTGTCTCCAGTGTGTGACTATTATGAATACATGTTCATGCTTCCTGACATGCATGATTATATATATCTAAGGGAATGGAATTGCTCAGTCAAATGGTATACAAATGGTCTAATTTACAAGATCATGCTAAATATTTTTTTAAAGTCATTGAATCCACGTGTATTCCTGTCAGTAATAAATAAGAAACCCAGCTGATCCACATTTTCACCAACACTTGGAATGGTGGCTGCTTAATGTTTTCTAGTCTACTATGTATAAAACGGTATGTCACTGTGGTCTTCTTTTCCTAATTAAAGTTAAGCAGCTCTTCATATGTTTTGTAGTAATGTACATATGTTTTCTTAATTTTTGACTCGGTTAATATCCTTAACATTATAGATATAAAAATAACAGAATAACACATGCAAGATTCTAGCAAGTCAACAAATTATGGACAATCACTTAAAAGCTAAAAGTCTCTCCTATGCTTTACTTCTTGGGGGATAAGTAGAAGAGCACTTGGACTTTGGCCGAGTAATGACAGGAAACGTTAACCTAACCCCTAACTGTTGTTCACCTTATATTATATGAAGCAAGTTGGCTTCAGAATTCCCGATTTTCTTGACTTTCCCATATCTCAGCTCATTCCTAAAGTTTAGAGAATTTCAAGCAAATCAAAAGAAGGGAATCTGGAGAGAAAAGCCCCTTTTTACACAGAATGGCTGAGTGACCTGAGACCAAGGCCTGTACAAACTTATGAGTTCTTGTCATGATCTGAAGTCTAGTTGACTATCCAGGAGCAAAGAACTCTCTGGTCACCCTGAATCACCTCTGATGACCACGTCGGAATGACCTAAACGTGAGACCTCAAACAAAAGTAGAATGGGGATATAGTTGGAGTCAGAGGGGCAATAAACTTCTGCTTTGGGCACATGGGAGACTACCCATTAAAGTTACACTTTCAACTTTTCAATTCCCAAATGTGAAAGACTGGATTGAAAGAAAGATAATGACTGCACAAAACTGTTTGCTTTAAAGGGTGCCTGGCACTCATTGAAAAGCACAATAAAATACTGGAGATACTGTATAGCTGTAAAGACAAAGCAAAAATAATTTAATAGATTTACATAAACATTAAGAATGTTTTTAAAAGATGGGAAGAAATGTTTGCATATTTAAGCCATATTCAGAACCTCTAAACTTTTTAAGATCATGGTGCTTGTCCTCAAATGAAAGCAAGAAATTACAAAGCTTCAGAATCCAGTTTCCAAAGTGAGCACAAGAGATGAGCAAAATTTCAACAGTAACACTTTTCATTTGCATTTGCAGACTTCGGTCTTAGACCATTCAGGCTGCTATAACAAAATACTGCTGACTCAGTAACTTATTTATTACTAGAGGCCCGGTGCAGAAATTCATACATGTGTGTATATGGCAGGGGAGGGTCCCTCAGCCCGGCCTGCACCCTCTCACAATCTGGGAGCCCTTGGGGATGTCTGACTGCCTGTTTAGGCCCGATCTCTGCCTAAACCGGCAGTCGGACATCCCTCTCGCAATCTGGAACTGCTGGCTCCTAACCGCACGCCTGTCTGCCTGATCACCCCTAACCACCTCTACCTCAGCCCCCGCTGCCTTGGCTTCATCCGGAAGGACATCTGGAAGGTTGTTCGTCTGTCTGGTCTAATTAGCATATTACACTTTTATTATTATTATAGATAGTCTGGAGGCTGGGAACTCCAACATCAAGATACTAGCATGGGCGCATGCTGGTGAAGGCCATCTTCCTCACAGCCTGTGTCTTCTCATAGTGTCCTGACATCGTGGAAGGGCTAGAGATCTCTCTGGAGCAACTTGTAAAAGGCACTAATCCCATTCATGAGGGCTCCACCCTCATGGTTTAAGCACCTACCAAAGCCCCACCTACCATCACATCAGGTATAAGGATTTCAACAAAGGAATTATGTAGGGACACAAACAGAGGATAACAACCTTATTTCTAGTGTATTTTCTTCCTCAACATTCCAGTGTATTTGGAATAGGCAAATATTTAAATTTGCATTTTTACCTGCGGACAAATGGAATTAAGAGAAATGGGGCAACTGTCCAAAAGCCACAGGGAAATGAGTCCCACACACAGACCTGGAAGTCACGTCTCCTAAATCCTACTGTGTCCTGTGATTGGGCAATCCTCTCTCTGCTCTTTGTGTGATAAATGGGTTAGAAGAAAACAAGCACAATTCCAATATTTCATCATTCAAAGCTTCTTTTCTTTTTTTAATATATTTTATTGATTTTTTACAGAGAAGAAGAGAGAGGGATAGAGAGTTAGAAACATCAATGAGAGAGATCAATCAGCTGCCTCCTGCACGCCCTCCACTGGGGATGTGCCCGCAACCAGGGTACATGCCCTTGACCAGAATCGAACCTGGGACCCCTGAGTCCGTAGGCCGACGCTCTACCCACTGAGCCAAACCGGTTCAGCAAAGCTTCTTTTTTAAAAAAATGAGGTATAAATGTGCCATGTGGTCAACTATTTTAATTCTGTGTGTATATAAGGAATCCTGGAAGAACTTATGAAACTGGTTACCAGACACCTCAACTCTTTCTTGCCTGTCCTTATAAAAATTCCCTGATGTCACAACTGTCACACCTACTTGTTAAATTGAAGAAACTCTTGAACCACAGTAAGCAGATGCTAGAACAGATGGACAGTTTCTTTGGGGCTGAGAGAAAGATATTTCCAATTAAGAAATGCCTGGACACTATTTTATCTCCCTTCTAGTTGACTGAACTATGAGATTTCCTTATGTCAGTTTACAATTTTTTAAAAAAAAAAAAACTTTCTATTTCCCTTAATATTCTTTATTTGGTCATATATCCATAAGCATTAGCTTAAAATTTGCTCACTTTTATGTGCTCCTTATAAAATTGCTATGGTGCTTTCAAAATACTGAAAATTAATGAAATTTTTTTTATGTAATGGTTATATCTCACACCTTTATCCTTATCTTCCTCATGTCAAGTTTGTGTCTTCCATTTGCTCTCCCTTCACTTACAGCTGTAAACTATCTATTATGTGCCTAACACTGGTTTCTTCGGTATGTTATCTCCTAGCTACCCAAAAAGAGGCATCACAATGCAAAGTAAAATAGAGCGTTTGGGGCAGGTATGGAAGCAGAGGTCAGCTTTTGTGCCAACGATTGTCCCAGGCCCCCAAGTGCAATTGGAGCCACCCACCTGATAGCGGCTTCTCTGACAGGCACACTCACCAGGCCCTCATCATTCTTTTGAGCCCTCTCCATGCTCACTGCTACCACCACCTCAAGTTTTTCACTCTCTTCAAATTACCACTAACTTGAGGACATGCTGACAGCCTTCACAGAGGGCTGTGGCTGTAGAGGGAGATGTACAGCAGCTCACCACCTAACTGGTATCTTGAGATAAAATATCAGTCCTATTCTTTAAATGTCCTCAGCCATTTAAATATGCTTAATTTTTTAAAATATATTTTTACTGATTTCAGAAGGGAAGGGGGAGGGAGAGAGAGAGAAACATCAACGATGAGAGAGAATCATTGATCGGTTGCCTCCTGCATGTCCCACATTGGGGATCAAGCCCGCAACCCAGGCATGTGCCCTGACCAAGAATCAAACTGTGACCTCCAGGTTCATAGGTCTAGGCTCAACCACTTTGCCATGCTGGCCAGGCTAAATGTGCTTAATTTTTTAGTGCAGTTTAAGTTTCACAGCAAAATTTAGCAGTAGGTACAGGGAGTTCCCATATATGCCCTGCTCCCCCCCCCCCCCCCCCCCGCCACACACACACACAACCTCTCCCACTTTCAACATCCAGCACCACAGTGGTACATTTGTTAAAATCGATAAACCTGCACTGACACATTACAACCCAAAATCCTTAACTCATATTAGGGTTCACTCTTGGTGTTATGGGTTTTGACAAATGTGTAAGGGCATGTATCCACCATTGTAGTATCACACGGAATAGTTTTACTGCCTTAGAAATCCTCTGTACTATGCCTATTTGGTCCTCCATCTCCCTAACCCAGGGGTGGGCAAACTTTTTGACTCGAGGGCCACAATGGGTTCTTAAACTGGACCGGAGGGCCGGAACAAAAGCATGGATGGAGTGTTTGTGTGAACTAATATAAATTCAAAGTAAACATCATTACATAAAAGGGTACGGTTTTTTGTTTTTTTTTTAGTTTTATTCATTTCAAGCGGGCCGTAGTTTGTCCACAGCTGCCCTAACCCCTGGCAATCACTGATCTTGTTACTCTCTCTAGTTTTGTCTTTTCCAAATTGTCATGTAGTTGGAATCAAACAGTATGTAACCTTTTCAGTTTTTCTTTAACTTAGCAATATGAATTTAAGGGGCCTCCAGGTCCTTTCATGGCTGGATAGCTCATTTTTAGCACGGAAGAATATTCAGTTGTCTGGAGGTACCACAATTTATCTATTCACTTCTGAAGGACATCTCGGTTGCTTCCAGGTTTGGGCCATTATAAATAAAGCTACTGTAAAGATCCCTGTATAGGCTTTTGTATGGACATACGTTTTCAGTTGCTAGGTTATGTAAGAGTGTTTAGTTTTATACGCAATTGTCAAACTGTCTTCCAAAGTGGCTGTGTACCATTTTGCATTTCTTCCAACAATGAATGAGAGTTCATGTTGCACCACATCCTTCCCAGGATTTGGTGTTGTCAGTGTTTAGGATTTTGGCCATTCTCATATGTGTGTGGTGGTATCTCATTATTGTTTTAAATTTCCAATTCCCAATGACATATGATGCTAAATATCCTTGTCCCCCACCCGGGACTGAACCTGCAACCTGAGCATGTGCCTTGAGAGGCATCAAACCATGACCTCCTGGTTTATAGGTTGGCGATCAACCGCTGAGCACACTGGCCGAGCCAAAGATGTATTTTAAATGAGTCAACACACTGTAGAAAACAACTTAATAAGTGAATAGGACACCTTCTTCCCACCTGCTTTCCAACTTCAAGAAGCATTATTACATTTCTTATACCATGTAAGAAGAGATTTGAAGGACCAACTACTGAAATTTACCTGAAAGGTATAATAAAAACATTTCTTAAGAAATTATTATCCCTATCCTTGATAAGACATGAAATGTATGAGGAAACATAAAGTAGAAGAAGATAGTAATAAATGGCGACTACAATATAAGTGAAACCTCAAAAATGTGAGGTGAGCATTAAAACAAAGTGGCCATGTAATTAATGAGTTGAGGATTATACAATGATACCCTTTTCTTGGAATTACAGCTGTACCAAGATACATTCATTTTGGGTGAAAAAAATTCCACTAATGTTCCTTAGAGTCTTTAGCTTTAAACTTCTATTAAAATATGCCTTGATTGATTTGAAAGATTTAGGAGTATTTCTCAGACACTAACACCTAATGAAATAGGGATAATCATTATTATTCTTTTCTGTTGTAGTATCATTTGTACATGCCTTAAAACCACTAGATACGGATTTATAAAGACACCTCTCATACCCTGAAGTTACTTTGGTTTCTGCCTTCTATGACAACAGATAAACAGAAACATGGAAAAATTAAATGAATTTTTTACACATGAGAAGGTTAAAGATACAAAGGCAATCATTCTAAACTATCTTCCCTAAAAACTGCCTCCTGTTTACCGAGCTTCTTTAAAAAAAAGAAAAAAAAGAATTTTTCAATTAAAAAAAAAGGCAAATGTCTAAAATTCAACGATGTGGGTAACAAATAACAATACATTACTTTCCTTTGAAAATGTAAGCAGTAAATTGCTAAGGCTCTTTAAGACTGGTTCTACATCAAGATTTAGTAGCAAAATAAAACTTTAAACTCATTGTAGAATTAGGATTTATATATTTACTCTTTTTCCCTTTAAATTTTATTTAATTTTATATATAGTTTGTAGTTTTTCTTATTTTTCAATAAAGCCTTTTGTTATTTTCCCAAATAAAAGAAGTGATGATCCCTCTAATTCTTTCTAAATTAAAGTTCTACAGTAAAACTGCCATTATCCCTTTATGTTCATTGCTTTTCTTCAGAAAACAAGTTTGAAAGTTAAATACCTCCATTACAAGCCAGCAAATAAGATCACTTCTTAACCGTGTACCCAATGCTCCATTTGGGGCCTCTTTTGCAAATGTGTGATTACATTTTCATGCAACCAAAGCAGTAAAAATGTCTCCTCCAAATTGGTTTGTATCCCCACAACCAAATAGACTTTAGTGTGTGAAAACAGAAGTTTACTGAGATTTGAAGAGACTGTTTTATTCAGAACCATTTAATTTGAAATGAATCCCTCTTCATTCTTCACCCACTACAAACAAAGGGCTCCTAGCTTTTTAATACCAACAATGAGACACAATTACAGGCTGGTGAGTAGCTTTTCGAGTCATCAGCCCAGCTGAGAAATTGGCCATTGACAGCTGGACTGATGGGATATTATGAGTCCTCAAAGGAAGCCCATAAGAACCATATGGACTGACATACCAACATTTTTAATGTGCCCATCAGAAACTCCCACAGCTGATGGTGCTCATACAGCTGTAGGTTATTAGGAAGGAGCCTTAAATGAATGAGAGAGCCCTCTTTAGGGTCGTTCACTATCATAATAATGTTAACTAAAGCCTGCTGGTGGTGAAGAAACTTAGTGGGGAACAATAATACAGTGGGGCCTTGACTTACGAGTTTAATTCGTTCTGAGACTGAGCTTGTTAAGGAGCTCGTTAACTCAAATTACTGTCAACTCAATGCAAAAAACCTCCGAGAGACAGTTGGTATCTCAAAAAACTCCTTAGTCAGGACACTCGTAAGTCAAGGCCCCACTGTATATCGCTATATTTTGATGGCTGACATAAGCTATAGGGAATTCTA